>NC_136069.1:1605272132-1614489715 GCF_964261635.1 Lissotriton helveticus
TCCACACCCTGCACCACACAACACACAACCAGGGGGACAGCTACTGCAGGAGTGGCTGCACATTAAGCATGGGCGGATTTTGCGGATTGGCAATCCGCGAACTTGCGTATTTACGGATTCGCAATCCGCGAAGATCCGCGAACTCTAGCGGATTTGCGGATTTTTCCGTTTTTTGTGTTGGCGCGTGTTCGCGCCGATTTTGGGACAAGTTCGCAATTGCGAACTTACTTTTCGGCTTGCAACGGCCGCGACTATGTTGTTTCTACGTCTGGTTTATCATCACAGGTTCACAGCACCCTCTGTTTCACCACTGCCACCCTCTGGGACACCCATGCCACCCTCTAGTACATCCTCACAGGCACCTATTAGGTTTATTTATTACTGTAGATTATGGTGGTTGAAAAAAGCTAGCACACCTGCCCTTCTTCAACTGCCATCAATTAATTTGTGTTTCATTAATGTGTCAGTAATTTTGAAAGTTCCAGTCTGGCTGGCACCTGCTTCCTTCCTTATCTGTAATTTGCTTTTTGTTGCAGTGAAATTTTTTTTTTACAGGACCTTTATGGTGCTATTCTATGAGCCTGCTGTTTGGGTCATAGCAGGGTCATAGAATTGTTGCAAACTCTGGAGGGGCCCATCAGGAAGCACTACCTTGAATGTTACTAATGTTAAGTTTGAACTTTTGCACCTGCTCATTGCTTTCATTTTAGCTAAAATCGTTTTTTTTGCAATTTCGCGCGTTATTTGGGGCGCGAATCCGTGCGAGATCGATTTCGGAAGCCGCGAATACGTGCGAATACAAAATTGTTTTTGTTGCGACGTGTATGTTCGCGTGATCTTGCGCGTGTTCGCGAGGCGCTTCTAGCTATTCGTTTGCCAAGTTACCCTATCGGTCGTACACGGGCGCGGCCATCTTGTTGGCGTGACGTAATTCCGTTTCCGCCCGCTATGTGTAATCTCGCAAAGTGTGCTGCTCGCGAGTACAATTTCGCGCGTACTCGCAAGGAAAATCTCGCGCGAACTTACCCACGCGGTCGTGAACGGGCGCGGCCATCTTGTTTCTCATTCATTGCTATGGTTCTGGGCATGCTTTCTGTATCCTCTCTCAATCTCTGCCATCCTTTGCTTATTTGAAGTTTTTTTGATCTAATTTTACTTATTATCTAACCCTCTATTTTTCTAGCTCTATATTTTTGTGTTTTCTGCAGCTTTTATTTACTTTTAAACTACTTTTTTAAACTCTTTTCTTTTCTTCTTCACTATTCTATTTCTTCTTTATCATTTAAGTTTATTTCTGCCCAGACCATGGTAAAGGGAGCCGGGAAGCACCCTGAGAAGGGGAAGGGTCCCGCACCCCGTGCCCGGCTCCCGTGCGGGCGTTTAAGGGGGGAGCAAGTGGTCCCGAGGGAGATCTTCAGCGCGGAGGAAGTGGCGGCACTGATCTTCCATGTCCAGCGCCGCCTCCCCAAGACGATCCTGGGAGGCGGCAAGATCGCGACCGGCTATGGCATCCGGGAGCGCCGCCAGCGGTGGGAGAAGGTGTGCCGGGCCATGTACAAGATCTCTGGGGTCCGGCGCACATATAACCAGGCCACCCACCGCTGGACCGATGTCATGGACCGGGAGCGGGACTTGCTGGACGCGCTCGGCGTAGAGGTCCCCGGGCTTGGTGAGTAGTAGTAGTAGTACATTTACTACTCTGTTTTATCCTGCTCTGATATTTGCAAATCTTTGTTCTTTACCAAGAGCAATAATGCTGCCGATTACATTGAGGTAAATTATATTTCAAAATCTTCTATGCATTTCATTTTCAGGTGCACTGCTCTCCTTCTCAGTAGCCTTGCTTGCTACTATGCTTCTTTGTTTTGTATGTTGTGTTCAGAAGCATTTCATTGGCCTGAGAAATTATGTATCAGTGTACTGTAAAGAAAAGAACTGCGTAATGCTAGACAGTAAGGGTCATATTTTCAATTACCGGCGCATCCCTGCAAAGTAGCAGGGATGCGGCAGTAATTGTGTGCCATGCCACCACCACCCATTGGCCCAAAACGTCACAGAAGCCTTACGCATCTGTGCCGTAAAGGCAGCGCATTGCTGGAGTTGCGTGCCAACGATGGCGCAGCTCCAGCAATGCTCTGGGGTACCCTATCTCCCCAATGCTGCATCAAGCCGTACGTCGGCTTCAAGCGCGCAGGGTTTGAGTCATGCATCATTGTCCTAAAAATGACTGATTGACATCTTGTAGATTTCCCTCAGCCACTTTTAGGATTCGTTCCTGCGCAGGTACGCCCTCCCTTGCGCCGGAACGCCCCCTGATGGCGCAGGGCTTTACAACGTGATGCATCGCCCATATGCCCATATGTGTTTTTTTTTTTAATATATACGCCGCACCAACACCATGGCGAGTCTTTTGTTCTGCCGCTGCGTCAGAAAAGGCACGCAACAATGGAGGAAAATCAGCCGCAACTTCCGCAAGGGACTTATAAATCAGCCCCAACAGACTGAAGTCCAGTGTCCTTCCTTTAGACAGTCACATGGCTATCAGAAGAAATAGTGGCGGTGGTGGCGGGTGGATTGATAGTTTGAGTATTCACTGATCTGCAAGCAGGATGGACTTTGTCTGTCACGTGTTGCGCACTACTGCCTGCAGTGCCAGGCCTAGGCAAACCTCTTTAGTAGTCTGTTTATTGAGTTACATAGGAACTTTCTAAGTCAACGTTCCGCAAATCAGGCAATACGAATAACGTAGTATACCACATGAGATAGATCCCGTGGAATAGTTGTCTATCTATTTGCTATTTTTCCAAAATATGTTGTTATTGTTCTTTTGAAATGTTTGATTTGGTTGAAAAATCTCATCCATGTTTTATGGTTTTTCTTTCTTTCATGTTGTACATCAGCTCCCCCCAAGGGCAAGAGGACACAGGAGGAGGGTGCTGAGGATGCAGGCCAGGATCGGGCAGGCGAGGGCTCCTTTGCTGGCCCCAGTAAGTTTACATTTTACTAAACAGTACCTATTTTTTCCTAGCGTTCCTCATTCGATTTTTTCTAAATCGTCTTTGATCTTCTTGTAGACTGGATATAAATTCTTATCCTGCCTCGAATATGACTCCCTGTGGTATTACTAGACTATTCTTATTAGTCTGTCTGTGTAGCTAACTAAGATTGGACATTTGGCAATTCCATTGGACTCCCATTATATTCAGCAATACCTCTATGCACTGTCTCCTTACTGACTAGATAGTGTGGCAGAGTCATTCAGCTCCCGAAGTCACCGATTATAGATCCCCAATGATCTCTAGATTATCGTACGCAGGACAAGAGAGTAGTACGGAGTCACAGCACAGTCAAGAAGTGTCAGAGGCACTCATGCTTGCAAAAATTCCAAAACCTTTAGCTCATCCACTCTAGTCTAGAGGAACAAAAACCACAGAGTCTATTTAAGTGTAAAAGCTTTATTAAAAGTAAACACATTTATTAAAATCTACTTTGTCATAAAACTATTTAACTGTAAACGGAAAAGTGGTTAGTGCTGACGATTAATTGGACACATTTCTTGTGGTCGAGCCGAACTCTCACCTACTTTGAACTTGATCCTGGTCGTGTTCTTAGGACTCAGGAGTCAAGCTTCTGTCTGTTAGGAGAAAAAGTGGTGCGTGTTAAAAATCAAAAGCAAGCATTCATCAGTTGTGCATAAAAGTGCAGCAAGACAACAGCCTTCCCTGGAAAATGGGACATTTTTACTATGGAGTAGACAGTCACAAATTATTACATTGTATTCTGTTTTTTTAACATTTCTCCTAGACCAAATATTATATAGTAGTGAGTGGTGTATTCTAACTTTCTTAAATGTACTTTGTAGGTGTAACATCTGGTGACGGGGCCAGCGCGGAGGTGGCTGTGTTGGACTTGGACTCGGAGGCCTCTGGGGAGGATGCGGCGTTAGAAGAGCTGGTGGCCGTTCCTGTGGGGGATCAAACGGTGGTGGCGGAAACAGGTAAGCTATATATTCCTTACTTATTGAGATTGAAGACTGCATAGTGTGCTTTCTGCACGGGTGTATTACAATTACAAATCAACCAGGTAGTAGCCTCCTCGAAATGTACTTCGACTTAGCTGTGAAGTTTTTGGTGAGAAGAATCCCAATAAGTTCTTAGACGAACGTGATGGATGGGATGAACGAAAAGCGAAAGAAGGGTGTAAGTAAGTGGGACGCGAACTTGTATGATGGCTGGCAAAGAAGAACGATATGTGTTTGCTTGGACCCAGAGGTGGCTGGGAAGGAAAGAATATGGTATGGTGCATGGCTGGGTCAATGATGAAGCAAGGATGGGTGGAAGGACAGCAGCCTGGGTGGGTGAAACAGAAACTGTATGTGTGCGTATACTTTGAATGAATGGATGCCTGGAGCATGGTATTCTCTGACTCTTACATAGCAAATGTGTATCTAGAGAGAGTAGATGGTCGCCAGGTGAAGTAAGTGTTACCTTGAAGAGCATGTACCACCGCACCCGCACGTCCGTCCCAGTGCAGGGAAGGCAAGGAAAAGAAATTGTAAATGTGTCCAATACTACCATGAATAGTAGCAGTACTTTGTATTGCGTTTGCATTCACAGCATATATCTGGTTATTACGGTGGACACTCCGTACCTCTCTTAATAACTTTAGTTTACTTGTAGTACGTCATTCATGTGTGGGTGTATCACTGTGTTCACTCAATATTAAGCAAAGCACCTAAAGTCATCTCATCTGTCATTAAATACGTCCCATGTGAAGTGATAGATAATCAAATTAGTTAGCTTCTTCAGTTTCCTTTTCTAGTACTCATTTGCACTGTAGGGTGAAAGGTAAATTAATTAAGCAGTAGCCCTTGTAACAGAGTATTCTCAGTGCCACCCGTAATAGAAAAGTAATAGCTTCACCACCTGCATGTACTGGACCGGTACAGTAACGCAAGTCTGTCTCCATCATCATGGTGTGCAACTTTTTTTCTCGGGTGCAACTTCACTGTGCTGTGTCCATGTCATTCTGCCGGCTTGCATAAGATAACGTACCCATTTCCCTAAACAAGAGAGAAGAAGAAGAATAAGACTGGTGTACTGTCATAGTCGACTGTAATGGAAGTCCATAGTGGTCGTAGAATTAGTTCATTAAACTACCACTACTGTTAGAGCAAGGATGCAGAAGTGGGAGGTTACATAGATACTGTCCTCAATAGTTATGTACTGTGCTTTCAATTTGCTACTTGTACTCTGTGACCCAACTTTCGGCTCAATCACTTTGTGTTATTAATAAGGAGCATTGGTTACAGACTATGTCTTTCTTTCTTCATATAGTTGCTCCTTCCAAATCAACAACAAGGAGGGAGCAGGCTAGATTGGCCCGGCAACGGAGGCTGGAGGCCACAGTCGCCGAGTATCGGCGGCTGGTGGCCCTGGAGGAGGAGGAGGACACGCAGTCGAGCGGGGCAACATCTTCGACTGTGACCACTGCATCCTCCTCCGTGACTAAACCAGCGGGACCGAGCCGGGCTAAGAAAGCCGACCGCCACCGCCAAGCACCCGAAATACCAGCTGCCCCCCACAGGAGCTGCAAGGAACGCCAACGCCGCCTACGAGTCCGCATGTCCAACCTGGAGCAGGAGGTCCTGAGGTATAAGACCTTGGTTAAGGGCCTCCGCTCCGAGCTTGCCACCCTCCGCAAGGAGTATGATGCCCATGCCGCATCATGCACCAGCACCAGCACCCTCCAGTAGTGGAGTGTCCCTTGCCCTTTTTTTATAGACTTTTGGGGGGTGGGATTTGGGAGTTGGGATCGTTTTGGGACGTTTCAGAGACAATCGTTGGGGTTAGGGTGGGTGAGGGAGATTATTTTGTTAGGGATAAATAAATATATTTTTCAACTTTATCTGACCATACCTGTTTTTTACTGCTTTTCAGTCTGGTGGGTGGGGGGCGGGGGTGTAACAGTAACTTTGTTTTCCTGAACAGTCGTAGGACTTTAGTAGTACAACCGTCAATCTCTTGTCTACTCCGAAATAATACTCCATTATACTACCTCCCACCAAACGCTTATCTTACCTGTAATTTGTGTTAGAAATTAGGGCTAGGCCCAGGGCTGGCTCCAGGTGAAATGGGGATTAACGTTGTCATTCCTGGGCGGGTGACATTTCCTCATTGCGGTGTTACTAGTGGTGTGACACAGTGGCAGTTGCATGCCTATGGAAAAAAAGAAAACGAAACCTTGTTTGTACTCCTTACTGTAGCATTACAACGGTTACGGTACGATCGAGAAAATAGCAGGTGACAGTACACTAGAACAGTGCCATAATGTAGCCTAACAAATGGTAAAGTATTGCAAGTATAACTAGTACTTGCGTTGAATTTATTTGACATTGGCTACTACTACTAGAAGATATAGTACTGAAGCTGAGTAAGTCTAGAAGATATCCTCGTATTCCTTCACCAGCCTGTTGCTGCTATCACCTTATCCTCCCCAGCAAGTGTGTGGAATTATTGATGTCATTTTAGTCAGACATCAAGCAAAACAACACAGCCCGGGGGAAGAGGGTTAGGGTTTGTAAAATGGATGGGAATGGGGGTTTCTTTTTGGGTAGGTTTTGTTGAGAGAAGAAAAAAAAAGCAGAGCATGGACAAACAATAATTGAAGATACAGAGTTTACAGACAATCTTTGGTTACAAAGTAAAGGTAAGCACATGCAGTCACACTCATAGAATAAAAGACAACAATGGATACTGTATCTGTATTGCGTATGTTGTTGGAGTTGTCCTGTTGAAATTGGTAAGTAAGTTGCATGCAGCAAACAATTCCTCTTATTGGCGGCACTCCTCCATTCCAGCTGACGCTTCGTCCATCAATGTGGTGGTGACCACTGACAGAAGAGACACCCTGTCCACTGCCTGCCTGGCGGATGTTGACTGAAACCCGGCCTGTAATTATTGAACGGAAAACAGGAAGTGCTATTACAATACCACTGATAAATAAATAAAAGGTATGTACGCTGTGTGGTTCAAAAAGTGACACTTTGATTTCCCTAATAGACAGTACAATATTTTTGAAATTGCGTGCTCTGTCTGAGTCACCTTTTTAAGGATCAATAAGTATGGCCAAAATATTATAGCGGATCTTTCCCCTCAAGGTGGGTGTACTACTGTGTTTTAGAACAAAATTTGACCTTCCCAGCAATGCTCCCACCAAGACCCTTACTAAAGCCAGTCGCAAAAATGTAGAAGAACCCAATCATATCTCCAAAAACGATGCCTAGCAGAAAAATGGTTACAAAACGTACTTTGAAAGTAACAGTAGACCCAAATACAGACCGTGGATTGTATTCAAACCACTTGCCTGCAAGCAAAAGTATCCATAGCCAGCATCGCTCCAACAGTGCTCTACAACAACAGAACCGCGTTGCAATAGAACCCCCCTAAACACATGCAATCCTGCTGCTAGGGCTAACCCTAACGAACCCTAACTTACAAAAAGTGCAAAAACTGGTGTTTCCTTATGGATTTTGTCCAACAAACTTCTAGCCGGTATTAGACCTTCCCAGGAATGCCCCAGGCAAGACCCGCCAACCCACCCGCAAAAAAACACGCGACACAACACCACCAAACAGCGAAAAAGCTAAATCTCATACTTACAATGTCTCTCGGCCTTCGGTCCAAACGCGGCGCTGTGCAGCTAGGTCGTCATCATCATCAATCATCATAACTCCTGTTTTCCACCACGGATTTCCTGAAAAGCAAATGCAATCAAGATTAGACTGTCGCAGCAGTGCTTCGACAGAGACCCCGGCCGCAACCCACCCACGAACAGCAGGAAGCCCCCCAAAACGCTACATTGAGCAAGATGTCTGAAGAAATGGCAAAAAAAAGGCTTTTCCTTAAGGATTTTGTCCAAAACACTTCTATCCGGCATTAGACCTTCCCAGGAATGCCCCAGCCAAGACCCGCCAACCCACCCGCAAAAAAACACGCGACAACACCCCCAAACAGCGAAAAAGCTAAATCTCATACTTACAATATCTCTCGGCCTTCGGTCCAAAGTAACGCGCTGTGCAGCTAGGTCATCATCAATCATCATAACTCCTGTTTTCCACCACGGATTTCCTGAAAAGCAAATGCAATCAAGATTAGACTGTCGCAGCAGTGCTTCGACAGAGACCCCGTCCGCAACCCACCCACGAACAGCAGGAAGCCCCCCAAAACGCTACATTGAGCAAGATGTCTGAAGAAATGGCAAAAAAAAGGCTGTTCCTTATGGATTTTGTCCAAAACACTTGTATCCGGTATTAGACCTTCCCAGGAATGCCCCAGGCAAGACCCGCCGGCGCCAACCCACCCGCAAAAAAACACCCGACAACACCCCCAAACAGCGAAAAAGCTAAATCTCATACTTACAATATCTCTCGGCCTTCGTTCCAAATGCCGCGCTGTTCAGCTAGGTCATCATCATCAATCATCATAACTCCTGTTTTCCACCACGGATTTCCTGAAAAGCAAATGCAATCAAGATTAGACTGTCGCAGCAGTGCTTCGACAGACACCAAAAATTACACACAAACCCCCGGAACCCCGCCAAAGAGCCCCTCAAAGGCAAGCAAGTCAGCAAAAACGGCAAGAAATTTCCACCTCATATTTGGTCCAAAACACTTTTGTCCATTATTAGAGCTTCACAGCAATGGGCCCAAAACCGTCAACTCACCCGCAAAGAAGTACAACACCCCCACAAGTGCTGAGTCTTTCTTCATTGTGCGTAATCCAGCACTCTGCTTGGAGGGAAATCGCAGTCTGGAGGAGGAGGATAGAGGAGCATGTTCTTCAGAACTTGTGAACCTGAGGAATGTAGACTGCGGCACCTTCAAATCAATAAGCAAACAAGTGAAGACAGTTCTGATGATGGTCTTGTTTTTGGGATTAGGTGATTAAAGTTTGAATTAAATTAACTGTGCAAAACAAAGAAAGAGAGACACAAAGCACACAGGAATAAAAGTGAATAAGGACGAAAAAGAAAGTTCTTGATTGATTGTCTCATTTTCAGGGCTCGGTGTCAGGGAATAAGAACAAGATTTCGTCATCATACTCTGCGAATTCAGGCTGGATGAGGTCAGTGGCACCGAACAGAGAAAAAATCCCCTCATCTACGTTGCTGTCCTCATCGTCTTCATGTGGCGTGCTTTCTCGCACTTTGTAATCTGGTGGTATGAGGTGCTGATTCATCTTGATCATTGTCAGCCGCTCCACATTTTTGGGCGATAGGCGGCTCCGTTTGGCAGTTACAATGCCACCAGCAGCACTGAAAACACGTTCAGAAGACACACTTGCGAGTGGGCAAGACAAATAGGTTATAGCCAGGTTGTAGAGCTGTGGCCACAATTGTTTTTTGCCATGCCAATACTGCAATGGCTCCTCATTAAGAAAGACCACTGTTGAGTCATTCAGATAGTCCTGCACCATCGACTCAAGGTCATCAACTGTTCCTCCACTTTGCTTACTTTTTGCTGTGCCTGTGACATTTTTTCGAGAACCATACCCCATCAAACTTAGCCAATCCTCCTCCCCAGCCACTGTTAGTGTTGTCATTGTGTGTGGTGCAGATGATCCAGTTGCCGGTGTCTTTAACGGCTGAGAGGTCACTTGTGCCCCAGCCACAGGTGCAGAAGTGGATTCTTGTGACTGCGGATGGCCTGCTGATGCTGATGCTGATGTACTGGCTTCTCCTTCAATAACCTGCCGTTCTTTTTCAAACCTCTTGGCTGACCAGGCTAACCAATGTTTGTACTTTTGAACATCTGCATCAGCGAAAGGAAAGAATGCGTTGTCTGCCAGCGCCTTTTTGTAGCGTGGATCCAGAATAGTAGCACAAATGTAATGCTGATCTGAGTTGATGTTTTTAAGACGTTCATCACCACGTAGGCGATGTAATAATTTCTCAGACAAAATGAAATGGTTTTTTTTTTTTCATCTTTTTCAAACTCAGAAGAAACCGCCATCAGTTGGTGCTCCAGTATGCACAACAATGGGATAGCTTTTCCCAAATTACAGTCCTCCTGGCTGACTGCACGCGTGAAGAACTCAAAAGGACGAAGCATGTCTGTCAGGCTTTTAACTATGGCCCATTGCGCCTTACTCATCCGCAGGTCCTCCTTCTGAGATGTAGCCTCTGTCAAGAAATAGTGATCGAGTACCGTATACTGCTCATGCAGACGCTCAAGCATGTAGAAGGTTGAGTTCCAACGTGTTGCCACCTCCTGGATGAGTGCTTTCACTGGCATTCCACGTTGAAGTAGCAGTCTCCGCAGATGCTTCCGGGCCTTAAAAGAATGGCTGAAATGGTTGCACATTTTGCGGCAGGTGGCCATTACCTCGAACTCTGGACTCTCTTTATCACTCAAGAATTTTTGAACTACCAGGTTGATACAGTGCGCCAAACACGGCACTCTAACATGGTGACCCTGTAACATGGCCTTAACTACATTGGCGCCATTATCCGTGGAAACATAACCAATCTTGCGTTTTAGGGGGGATAGCATTGACAACACCTTTTTGTCAAACTCTTCCAAAAGGTTTTCTGCTGTGTGACTTTTCTCCAAGGCAAACATGGCTAGTGTTGCATGTTTCCGAGCAGCTTTGAAAACTTGGTCCGGGTCAACACCTGCGTTTAGCTTTGCTATAACACCTGAAAAAGAGACCCAGTGTGCAGTGATGCACATGTAATCATCGCCTGGGCCACTGGTCCACATGTCTGTTGTCAGATGTATTGTGTGAACAGCACTCTTCTGCAAAGCTGCCCCAATCGCCTGCAGCACATCTTCATGTAGTGCTGGAACCGCAACTCTGGCAAAATAGAACCGGCTCGGAACCTTCCATTTAGGGCAGAGCGTTGCAACTAATTCAAGAAAACCTACCGCTTCTACAAAAGAAAAAGGTAGAAGGTCCACAGCTAGCATTTTAGCCAGCTTAGTGTTATACAGACGCGTCAGTGGGTGGTTGCGTTCATATGGCACCTCTGAAGTAAGCATTGTTCTAATGTTGCCCTGGACCAAGCATTTACGGGCTGATAATGACTTCGTTGACCCAATTTTGCTCGCTGGTGAACTTTTGTGCGTTGGTGTCTCACTCGCTCCAACACTCTTAGTGTGCCTCACATTGGGTGTGCTGCTGAGAGGGGTACTGGGTGTAAGGGAAGTGTTTGACACGTCTTCTTCCTGCTCGTCAACATCAGATGAAACATCAACGTTTCCTTGATTTTGGCCTTTCTTGATCGCAGCTAGGTGCGCAAACCATTGGACAGCGTGCTTTCTGTCAAGATGACCACTCTGGCCGCCGGTACCATAGTTGCTACCTGGCTTACCACGACTAACTGCAAGCTTACAAAGGGTACAAATGGCAAACCTTGGATTTTTGGGACAAACAGTAAAGAAGTCCCAAACTGGGGACTTGAAGTGTCTGTGGGACCTGGAGGAGGCGGCGATACTGGTGGTGGTGGTGGTCATGAAGCTAATGCCAGATGAAGTGGAGGATCTGGATTGGCCAACTTTTGTACGTTTTCCACTTTCACCGCCACTAATTAAGGTCGAGGTTGACGCAGGTCTCTTCTTGCCAGAAAGAAATATGGAAGCGGGACGAGTTGGTGTACTACTTAACTCCAATGATTGTGGTGTTTCCACTGCCTCCTCATCGACAACATCATCATCATCATCATCACGCGCAGCAGCTCTTCGGGCTAGGGTCAAAATGTCTGTTTGCTGCATGCCCGCTGGGGCTGCAGTGACCTTTATGATGACTGGGTCGTCGTTGGCAGAGTCTTCATCAGCAGCAGTATCCGCCACTTCTTGTTGAGCCTCATCACACTCCATAAGTCTGAGACTTTGGACGAGCTTCCTTTTACGCTTAAGTACCTTTGTTGGATCATGGTGTGCCTCACTCTCAGACGGCTGTGGTGCTGGTTCCCAAGTTTGATCCGTATCATCAGAAGGAGGTGTGCTTGAAGAGGATGTAGACACCACCCTTGATCTCTTCCTTGCTAGGGTTGTGGAAGACAATGAAGGATCATCAGGAGGAGTGGCTTCCTCAAATGATACCTCGCCTTGATTGTCGATTTCCTGATGTGCCCCTACTTCGGGAGGAACAACTATTGTGGGCACTTGTTGTGACCCTCCATGCACCTCTGCATGCGCATCTCCTTGCGCTGCCTCTCCTTCCACATGTACTTGGGCTTGTACTTGCACATGTGATTGTTGTTGCCGCTGTGGTTGTTCAACACTCGTCAGATGAGCTACAACAACCTGTGTTGATTGAGGGACATTGCTGCTGCTTTCTTGCGATGAGCCAACATCACTGGTCGATGGTGATTGAAGAAGTATACTGGCTGCCTCTGCAGCACTCAAGGGCTTGGACTTAAGTTGGCGTGGTGGTGGTGGTGGCACTGAGCCCAATGGAGCGGGGGTGCTGCTGCCAGCTTGGTCCCCAGCAGATCCCGCTGCAGCTGCTGCAGGCATACTTTTTTTTTTACTCACAAAAAAAGGGGCGGGCGGCACACCAGTGTCCTTGGTAACTTGCTTCTTCTGCTCCTTACTGGCACCTTTCTTGCTAGAGGAGCTACGGGTTACTTTTTTTGGGGCCATCTTCTTCAGAGCAGGTCAGCAGGCAGCAGTTGCACGAGTTGCAGAGGGTTCTGTGTCCAGACGTGACGTCGCGTGACGTTATGCTGCACACACCGCTGCAGGACTTCTTCCTGGCACTGGTGGTTCTATTGAGTCTTCTTGTGCACCTAAAAGCAATGGAAGACAGAGGAACATCAGTTCAGTTATACACCCCAAAAAATCGACAAAACACAGAAAAATGAGCACAATCCCATGCCATCCATGATGTTTACATTGAAGACACCCCACAGAAAGACTAGGGACATGCAAGTATGCAACACTCACTACCCCTGGGCATAAGGGATGAAAAGTAGGCAAAATAAGTGCAGGCCTCAGACACTGCCTCTCCTCAAAATGGCCCCCTTACACCCCAAGCACATGTTGCCTGTACCAGCCAGCACTCAAGATGGCCACCACCACCACCCACATGGCCAGTCCACATCAACAGTACACCCCCAAAAAACAGAAAAACTGCCAGAAATCACCACAATCCAATGCCATCCATGATGTTTACATCAAAGAGAGTGAGACAACACCACAGGCACACTCAGTCCATGCACCACCACCACCCCTGGGCAAGCAAAAGGCCACACCAGCAGCCCCCCAAAAACGACAAAAAACAATAAAATAAGCACAATCCCAGCCCATCCATGGCCTCAATTATGTTTAAATTCAAGAAGACACCCCACAGAAAGACTAGGCCCATGCAACACTCACCACCCCTGGGCAAAGGGCCACACCAGCAGGCCCAAAAAAACGACAAAAAACAATAAAATCTGCACAATCCCAGCCCATCCATGGCCTCAATGGTGTTTAAATTCAAGAAGACACCCCACAGAAAGACTAGGCCCATGCAACACTCACCACCCCTGGGCAAAGGGCCACACCAGCAGGCCCAAAAAAACGACAAAAAACAATAAAATCTGCACAATCCCAGTCCATCCATGGCCTCAATGGTGTTTAAATTCAAGAAGACACCCCTCAGAAACACTAGGCCCATGCAACACTCACTACCCCTGGGCATAAGGGATGAAAAGTAGGCAAAATAAGTGCAGGCCTCAGACACTGCCTCTCCTCAAAATGGCCCCCTTACACCCCAAGCACATGTTGCCTGTACCAGCCAGCACTCAAGATGGCCACCACCACCACCCACATGGCCAGTCCACATCAACAGTACACCCCCAAAAAACAGAAAAACTGCCAGAAATCACCACAATCCAATGCCATCCATGATGTTTACATCAAAGAGAGTGAGACAACACCACAGGCACACTCAGTCCATGCACCACCACCACCCCTGGGCAAGCAAAAGGCCACACCAGCAGCCCCCCAAAAACGACAAAAAACAATAAAATAAGCACAATCCCAGCCCATCCATGGCCTCAATTATGTTTAAATTCAAGAAGACACCCCACAGAAAGACTAGGCCCATGCAACACTCACCACCCCTGGGCAAAGGGCCACACCAGCAGGCCCAAAAAAACGACAAAAAACAATAAAATCTGCACAATCCCAGCCCATCCATGGCCTCAATGGTGTTTAAATTCAAGAAGACACCCCACAGAAAGACTAGGCCCATGCAACACTCACCACCCCTGGGCAAAGGGCCACACCAGCAGGCCCAAAAAAACGACAAAAAACAATAAAATCTGCACAATCCCAGTCCATCCATGGCCTCAATGGTGTTTAAATTCAAGAAGACACCCCTCAGAAACACTAGGCCCATGCAACCCTCACTACCCCTGGGCATAAGGGATGAAAAGTAGGCAAAATAAGTGCAGGCCTCAGACACTGCCTCTCCTCAAAATGGCCCCCTTACACCCCAAGCACATGTTGCCTGTACCAGCCAGCACTCAAGATGGCCACCACCACCACCCACATGGCCAGTCCACATCAACAGTACACCCCCAAAAAACAGAAAAACAGCCAGAAATCACCACAATCCAATGCCATCCATGATGTTTACATCAAAGAGAGTGAGACAACACCACAGGCACACTCAGTCCATGCACCACCACCACCCCTGGGCAAGCAAAAGGCCACACCAGCAGCCCCCCAAAAACGACAAAAAACAATAAAATAAGCACAATCCCAGCCCATCCATGGCCTCAATTATGTTTAAATTCAAGAAGACACCCCACAGAAAGACTAGGCCCATGCAACACTCACCACCCCTGGGCAAAGGGCCACACCAGCAGGCCCAAAAAAACGACAAAAACCAATAAAATCTGCACAATCCCAGCCCATCCATGGCCTCAATGGTGTTTAAATTCAAGAAGACACCCCACAGAAAGACTAGGCCCATGCAACACTCACCACCCCTGGGCAAAGGGCCACACCAGCAGGCCAAAAAAAACGACAAAAAACAATAAAATCTGCACAATCCCAGCCCATCCATGGCCTCAATGGTGTTTAAATTCAAGAAGACACCCCTCAGAAACACTAGGCCCATGCAACACTCACTACCCCTGGGCATAAGGGATGAAAAGTAGGCAAAATAAGTGCAGGCCTCAGACACTGCCTCTCCTCAAAATGGCCCCCTTACACCCCAAGCACATGTTGCCTGTACCAGCCAGCACTCAAGATGGCCACCACCACCACCCACATGGCCAGACCACATCAACAGTACACCCCCAAAAAACAGAAAAACAGCCAGAAATCACCACAATCCAATGCCATCCATGATGTTTACATCAAAGAGAGTGAGACAACACCACAGGCACACTCAGTCCATGCACCACCACCACCCCTGGGCAAGCAAAAGGCCACACCAGCAGCCCCCCAAAAACGACAAAAAACAATAAAATAAGCACAATCCCAGCCCATCCATGGCCTCAATTATGTTTAAATTCAAGAAGACACCCCACAGAAAGACTAGGCCCATGCAACACTCACCACCCCTGGGCAAAGGGCCACACCAGCAGGCCCAACAAAACGACAAAAAACAATAAAATCTGCACAATCCCAGCCCATCCATGGCCTCAATGGTGTTTAAATTCAACAAAACAGTTGTATCATGCACCCATAACCAACCCTGGTCCTACTGGATACTGTGGCTACCCACAATATAATTTATTTAATTTTCTGAAAAAGTTCCAAAATTGTACTTGCAGCAACTGTAATGCCCCAAACAAACTTACTTGTGAAAGTTGATTTCTAATCCAAAAGTGATCCAAAGACAGTCAAAAAGGCCTCAAATCCAAATATCCAGCAGCACCCACAAAAAGTAATCCTTCCAGCTCCAGATCCAAATGAAAGTGACCAGGAGATGGACAAAGCACTGGGAGGAGCCTGCTGGACAGGAACAGGAAGTTGGAGACTGTGGGGCACTTCCTTCCTCCCCCCCCCCCCCCAAAATGGACTCCTTGCAAAAAAAAAAGGCCATGCAAATGTCAACCTGAGGAGTGATTCTGATAAAAATCATAATTTTCTGAAGGTTTATCCTGTTTGCTGGTGATTTTCTTGTGCGAAATTGCAAAATCTCTATTTCGCAAGTGCGAGATTGTTCCTTTCCGCCGCAACTACGTGTTCGCAATT
Source organism: Lissotriton helveticus (assembly GCF_964261635.1). NCBI lineage: Eukaryota > Metazoa > Chordata > Amphibia > Caudata > Salamandridae > Lissotriton > Lissotriton helveticus. The sequence goes on from NC_136069.1 coordinate 1,605,288,334, forward strand.
GCGAACTCTCGCGAGGTGTGCTGTGCAAGGTGGCAAGCCGCGAGTACGTATTCGCGGGCGACAAACTCCCGCGGGAACACGCAGCAAGATCTAAAATGGCGCGTCACTCGCAAAGAAAAACAACTCGGCAAACGCTAAAATGACGGAAAGTGAACGCCGTGCACCACGCCGCGCGCCGCAACCAAGCAAAAAATCCGCCGCGAGCGGATTCACGGATTTTCGACAAATTCGCGAGCGTTCGCGGATTGCGGATTTGCCGAAAATCCGAAAAATCCGCGAGCGGAGCGGATTTTACGCCCATGCTTACTGCACATGAACACACAATACACAGCACAGTGCCAGGGAAACACACACCCACCACAACACCACCATACACATGGAAACAAACATGAGTACAAGCACCAAATGAACACCTACAAGGAACAAACATACAAATGGCACATAGCCTGCATAGTCACACATACATACCACACACTGACACACAGATACCCAAAATTAAGCATGGCCGTAAAATCCGCTCCGATCGCGGATTTTTCGGATTTTCGGCAAATTCGCAATCCGCGAACTCTCGCGAATTTGTCGAAAATCCGTGAATCCGCTCGCGGCGGATTTTTTGCTTGGTTGCGGCGCGCGGCGTGGTGCACGGCGTTCACTTTCCGTCATTAAGCGTTTGCCGAGTTGTTTTTCTCGATCATATTTTGCGAGTGCCGCGCCATTTTGGATCTTGCTGCGTGATCCCGCGGGCGTTTGGCGCCTGCGAATACGTAATCGCGGCTTGCCACCTTGCACAGCACACCTCGCGAGAGTTCGCAATTGCGAACACGTAGTTGCGGCGGAAAGGAACAATCTCGCACTCGCGAAATAGAGATTTTGCAATTCTGCACAAGAAAATCACCAGCAAACAGGATAAACCTTCAGAAAATTATGATTTTTATCAGAATCACTCAGGTTGACATTTGCATGGCCTTTTTTTTTGCAAGGAGTCCATTTTTGGGGGGAGGAAGGAAGTGCCCCACAGTCTCCAACTTCCTGTTCCTGTCCAGCAGGCTCCTCCCAGTGCTTTGTCCATCTCCTGGTCACTTTCATTTGGATCTGGAGCTGGAAGGATTACTTTTTGTGGGTGCTGCTGGATATTTGGATTTGAGGCCTTTTTGACTGTCTTTGGATCACTTTTGGATTAGAAATCAACTTTCACAAGTAAGTTTGTTTGGGGCATTACAGTTGCTGCAACTACAATTTTGGAACTTTTTCAGAACATTAAATAAATTATATTGTGGGTAGCCACAGTATCCAGTAGGACCAGGGTTGGTTATGGGTGCATGATACAACAGTTTTGTTGAATTTAAACACCATTGAGGCCATGGATGGGCTGGGATTGTGCTGATTTTTGTCGTTTTTTTGGGCCTGCTGGTGGGGCCCTTTGCCCAGGGGTGGTGAGTGTTGCATGGGCCTAGTCTTTCTGTGGGATGTCTTCTTGAATTTAAACATCATTGAGGCCATGGATGGGCTGGGATTGTGCTTATTTTATTGGTTTTTGTCGTTTTTTTGGGGCTGCTGGTGTGGCCTTTTGCCCAGGGGTGGTGGTGCATGGACTGAGTGTGCCTGTGGTGTGGTCTCACTCTCTTTAATGTAAACATCATGGATGGCATTGGATTGTGGTGATTTCTGGCTGGTTTTCTGTTTTTTGGGGGTGTACTGTTGATGTGGACTGGCCATGTGGGTGGTGGTGGTGGCCATCTTGAGTGCTGGCTGGTACAGGCAACATGTGCTTGGGGTGTAAGGGGCCATTTTGAAGAGAGGCAGTGTCTGAGGCCTGCACTTATTTTGCCTACTTTTCATCCATTATGCCCAGGGGTAGTGAGTGTTGGATGGGCCTAGTGTTTCTGAGGGGTGTCTTCTTGAATTTAAACACCATTGAGGCCATGGATGGGCTGGGATTGTGCTGATATTATTGTTTTTTGTCGGTTTTTTTGGGCTGCTGGTGGGGCCCTTTGCCTAGGGGTGGTGAGTGTTGCATGGGCCTAGTCTTTCTGTGGGGTGTCCTCTTGAATTTAAACACAATTGAGGCCATGGATGGGCTGGGATTGTGCTGTTTTTTGTTGTTTTTGTCGTTTTTTTGGGGCTGCTGGTGTGGCCTTTTGCCCAGGGGTAGTGGTGCATGGACTGAGTGTGCCTGTAGTGTGGTCTCACTCTCTTTAATGTAAACATCCTGGATGGCATTGGATTGTGGTGATTTTTGGCTGTTTTTCTGTTTTTTTGGGGTGTACTGTTGATGTGGACTGGCTTGGGGTGTAAGGGGCCATTTTGAAGAGAGGCAGTGTCTGAGGCCTGCACTTATTTTGCCTACTTTTCATCCATTATGCCCAGGGGTAGTGAGTGTTGCATGGGCCTAGTCTTTCTGTGGGGTGTCTTCTTGAATTTAAACACCATTGAGGCCATGGATGGGCTGGGATTGTGCTGTTTTTTGTGTTTTTTGTCATTTTTTTGGGGCTGCTGGTGTGGCCTTTTGCCCAGGGGTAGTGGTGCATGGACTGAGTGTGCCTGTAGTGTGGTCTCACTCTCTTTAATGTAAACATCCTGGATGGCATTGGATTGTGGTGATTTTTGGCTGTTTTTCTGTTTTTTTGGGTGTACTGTTGATGTGGACTGGCTTGGGGTGTAAGGGGCCATTTTGAAGAGAGGCAGTGTCTGAGGCCTGCACTTATTTTGCCTACTTTTCATCCATTATGCCCAGGGGTAGTGAGTGTTGCATGGGCCTAGTCTTTCTGTGGGGTGTCTTCTTGAATTTAAACACCATTGAGGCCATGGATGGGCTGGGATTGTGCTGTTTTTTGTGTTTTTTGTCGTTTTTTTGGGGCTGCTGGTGTGGCCTTTTGCCCAGGGGTAGTGGTGCATGGACTGAGTGTGCCTGTAGTGTGGTCTCACTCTCTTTAATGTAAACATCCTGGATGGCATTGGATTGTGGTGATTTTTGGCTGTTTTTCTGTTTTTTTGGGGTGTACTGTTGATGTGGACTGGCTTGGGGTGTAAGGGGCCATTTTGAAGAGAGGCAGTGTCTGAGGCCTGCACTTATTTTGCCTACTTTTCATCCATTATGCCCAGGGGTAGTGAGTGTTGCATGGGCCTAGTCTTTCTGTGGGGTGTCTTCTTGAATTTAAACACCATTGAGGCCATGGATGGGCTGGGATTGTGCTGTTTTTTGTGTTTTTTGTGTTTTTTGTCGTTTTTTGGGGCTGCTGGTGTGGCCTTTTGCCAAGGGGTAGTGGTGCATGGACTGAGTGTGCCTGTAGTGTGGTCTCACTCTCTTTAATGTAAACATCCTGGATGGCATTGGTTTGTGGTGATTTTTGGCTGTTTTTCTGTTTTTTTGGGGTGTACTGTTGATGTGGACTGGCCATGTGGGTGGTGGTGGTGGCCATCTTGAGTGCTGGCTGGTACAGGCAACATGTGCTTGGGGTGCAAGGGGCCATTTTGAAGAGAGGCAGTGTCTGAGGCCTGCACTTATTTTGCCTACCTTTCATCCATTATGCCCAGGGGTAGTGAGTGTTGCATGGGCCTAGTGTTTTTGAGGGGTGTCTTCTTGAATTTCAACACCATTGAGGCCATGGATGGGCTGGGATTTTGCTGATTTTATTGTTTTTTGTCGTTTTGTTGGGGCTGCTGGTGGGGCCCTTTGCCCAGGGGTGGTGAGTGTTGCATGGGCCTAGTCTTTCTGTGGGGTGTCCTCTTGAATTTAAACACCATTGAGGCCATGGATGGGCTGGGATTGTGCTGTTTTTTGTTGTTTTTGTCATTTTTTTGGGGCTGCTGGTGTGGCTTTTGCCCAGGGGTAGTGGTACATGGACTGAGTGTGCCTGTAGTGTGGTCTCACTCTCTTTAATGTAAACATCCTGGATGGCATTGGATTGTGGTGATTTTTGGCTGTTTTTCTGTTTTTTTGGGGTGTTCTGTTGATGTGGACTGGCTTGGGGTGTAAGGGGCCATTTTGAAGAGAGGCAGTGTCTGAGGCCTGCACTTATTTTGCCTACTTTTCATCCATTATGCCCAGGTGTAGTGAGTGTTGCATGGGCCTAGTCTTTCTGTGGGGTGTCTTCTTGAATTTAAACACCATTGAGGCCATGGATGGGCTGGGATTGTGCTGTTTTTTGTGTTTTTTGTCGTTTTTTGGGGCTGCTGGTGTGGCCTTTTGCCAAGGGGTAGTGGTGCATGGACTGAGTGTGCCTGTAGTGTGGTCTCACTCTCTTTAATGTAAACATCCTGGATGGCATTGGTTTGTGGTGATTTTTGGCTGTTTTTCTGTTTTTTTGGGGTGTACTGTTGATGTGGACTGGCCATGTGGGTGGTGGTGGTGGCCATCTTGAGTGCTGGCTGGTACAGGCAACATGTGCTTGGGGTGCAAGGGGCCATTTTGAAGAGAGGCAGTGTCTGAGGCCTGCACTTATTTTGCCTACCTTTCATCCATTATGCCCAGGGGTAGTGAGTGTTGCATGGGCCTAGTGTTTTTGAGGGGTGTCTTCTTGAATTTCAACACCATTGAGGCCATGGATGGGCTGGGATTGTGCTGATTTTATTGTTTTTTGTCATTTTGTTGGGGCTGCTGGTGGGGCCCTTTGCCCAGGGGTGGTGAGTGTTGCATGGGCCTAGTCTTTCTGTGGGGTGTCCTCTTGAATTTAAACACCATTGAGGCCATGGATGGGCTGGGATTGTGCTGTTTTTTGTTGTTTTTGTCGTTTTTTTAGGGCTGCTGGTGTGGCCTTTTGCCCAGGGGTAGTGGTGCATGGACTGAGTGTGCCTGTAGTGTGGTCTCACTCTCTTTAATGTAAACATCCTGGATGGCATTGGACATTGTGGTGATTTTTGGCTGTTTTTCTGTTTTTTTGGGGTGTACTGTTGATGTGGACTGGCTTGGGGTGTAAGGGGCCATTTTGAAGAGCGGCAGTGTCTGAGGCCTGCACTTATTTTGCCTACTTTTCATCCATTATGCCCAGGGGTAGTGAGTGTTGCATACTTGCATGGCCCTAGTCTTTCTGTGGGGTGTCTTCAATGTAAACATCATGGATGGCATGGGATTGTGCTGATTTTTCTGTGTTTTGTCGATTTTTTGGGGTGTATAACTGAACTGATGTTCCTCTGTCTTCCATTGCTTTTAGGTGCACAAGACTCAAGAGAACCACCAGTGCCAGGAAGAAGTCCTGCAGCGGTGTGTGTGTGCAGCATAACGTCACGCGACGTCACGTCTGGACACAGACAACTCTGCAACTCGTGCAACTGCTGCCTGCTGTTCTGACCTGCTCTGAAGAAGATGGCCCCAAAAATAGTTACCCGTAGCTCCTCTAGCAAGAAAGGTGCCAGTAAGGAGCAGAAGAAGCAAGTTACCAAGGAGACTGGTGTGCCGCCTGCCCCTTTTTTTGGGAGTAAAAAAAAAAGTATGCCTGCAGCAGCAGCGGGATCTGCTGGGGACCAAGCTGGCAGCAGCACCCCCGCTCCATTGGGCTCAGTGCCACCACCACCACCACGCCAACTTAAGTCCAAGCCCTTGAGTGCTGCAGAGGCAGCCAGTATAGTTGTTCAATCACCATCGACCAGTGATGTTGGCTCATCGCAAGAAAGCAGCAGCAATGTCCCTCAATCAACACAGGTTGTTGTAGCTCATCTGACGAGTGTTGAACAACCACAGCCGCAACAACAATCACATGTGAAAGTACAAGCCCAAGTACATGTGGAAGGAGAGGCAGCGCAAGGAGATGCGCAAGCAGAGGTGCATGGAGGGTCACAAGTGCCCACAATAGTTGTTCCTCCCGAAGTAGGGGCACATCAGGAAATCAACAATCAAGGCGAGGTATCATTTGAGGAAGACACTCCTCCTGATGATCATTCATTGTCTTCCACACCCCTAGCAAGGAAGAGATCAAGGGTGGTGTCTACATCTTCTTTAAGCACACCTCCTTCTGATGATACGGATCAAAATTGGGAACCAGCACCACTGCCTGAGAGTGAGGCACACCATGATCTGACAAAGGTAGTTAAGCGTAAAAGGAAGCTCGTCCAAAGTCTCAGAGTTATGGAGTGTGATGATGATGCTCAACAAGAAGTGGCGGATACTGCTGCTGATGAAGACTCTGACAACAACGACCCAGTCATCATAAAGGTCACTGCAGCTCCAGCGGGCATGCAGCAAACAGACATTTTGACCCTAGCCCGAAAAGCTGCTGAGCGTGATGATGATGATGTTGTCGACGAGGAGGCAGTGGAAACACCACCACAATCATTGGAGTTAAGTAGTACACCAACTCGTACCGCTTCCATATTTCTTTCTGGCAAGAAGGGACCTCCATCCACCTCGACCTTAATTAGTGGCGGTGAAAGTGCACAACGTACAAAAGTTGGGCAATCCAGATCCTCCACTTCATCTGGCATTAGCATCATGACCACCACCACCAGTATCGCCGCCTCCTCCAGGCCCCACAGACACTTGAAGTCCCCAGTTTGGGACTTCTTTACTGTTTGCCAAAAAAGTCCAAAGTTTGCCATTTGTACCCTTTGTAAGCTTGCAGACGCCAGAGTGGTTATGTTTCCACGGATAATGGCGCCAATGTAGTTAAGGCCATGTCGCTGGGTGGCTATTTCAGAGTGCCGTGTTTGGCGCACTGTATCAACCTGGTAGTTCAAAAATTCTTGAGTGATAGAGACAGTGCAGCGTTCGCGGTAATGGCCACCTGCCGCAAAATGTGCAACCATTTCAGCCATTCTTTTAAGGCCCGGAAGCATCTGAGGAGGCTGCTACTTCAAAGTCGAATACCAGTGAAAGCACTCATCCAGGAGGTAGCAACACGTTGGAACTCAACCTTCTACATGCTTGAGCGTCTGTATGAGCAGTATACGGTACTCGATCACTATTTCTTAACAGAGGGTACATCTCAGAAGGAGGACCTGCGGATGGGTGCGGCGCAATGGGACATAGTTAAAAGCCTGACAGACATGCTTCGTCCTTTTGAGTTCTTCACGCGTGCAGTCAGCCAGGAGGACTGTAATTTGGGAAAAGCTATCCCATTGTTGTGCATGCTGGAGCACCAACTGATGGCGGTGTCTTCTGAGTTTGAAAAAGATGTAAAAAAAAAAGACCCTTTTATTTTGTCTGAGAAATTATTAGAGCGCCTACGTGGTGATGAACGTCTTCAAAAGAACAAGTCAGAACAGCATTACATTTGTGCTACTATTCTGGATCCACGCTACAAAAAGGCGCTGGCAGGCGAAGCATTCTTTCCTTTTGCTGATGAAGATGTTCAAAAGTACAAACATTGGCTAGCCTGGTCAGCCAAGAGGTTTGAAAAAGAACGGCAGGTTATTGAAGGAGAAGGCAGTACATCAGCATCAGCATCAGCAGGCCATCCCCAGTCACAAGAATCCACTTCTGCACCTGTGGCTGGGGCACAAGTGACCTCTCAGCCGTTAAAGACACCGGCAACTGGATCATCTGCACCACACACAACAGTAACAGTGGCTGCTGTGGAGGATAGGCTAAGTTTGCTTGGGTATGGTTCTCGAAAAAATGTCACAGGCACAGCAAAAAGTAAGCAAAGTGGAGGAACCGTTGATGACCTTGAGTCGATGGTGCAGGACTATCTGAATGACTCAACAGAGGTCTTTCTTAATGATGAGCCATTGCAGTATTGGCATGGCAAAAAGCAATTGTGGCCACAGCTCTCCAACCTGGCTATAAACTATTTGTCTTGCCCACTCGCAAGTGTGTCTTCTGAACGTGTTTTCAGTGCTGCTGGTGGCATTGTAACTCCCAAACGGAGCCGCCTCTCGCCCAAAAATGTGGAGCGGCTGACAATGATCAAGATGAATCAGCACCTCATACCACCAGATTACAAAGTACGAGAAAGCACGCCGCATGAAGACGAGGAGGACGGCAACGTAGATGAGGGGATTTGTTCTCTGTTCGGTGGCACTGACCTCATCCTGCCTGAATGCGCAGAGTATGATGACGAAATCTTCTTCTTATTCCCTGACACCGAGCCCTGAAAATGAGACAATGAATCAAAAACTTTCTTTTTCGTCCTTATTCACTTTTATTCCTGTGTGTCTGTCTTTCTTTGTTTTGCACAGTTAATTTAATTCAAACTTTAATCACCTAATCCCAAAAACAAGACCATCAGCAGAACTGTCTTCACTTGTTTGCTTATTGATTTGAAGGTGCCGCAGTCTACATTCCTCAGGTTCACAAGTTCTGAAGAACATGCTCCTCTATCCTCCTCCTCCAGACTGCGATTTCCCTCAAAGCAGAGTGCTGGATTACGCCCAATGAAGAAAGACTCAGCACTTGTGGGGGTGTTCTACTTCTTTGCGGGTGAGTTGACGGCTTTGGGCCCATTGCTGTGAAGCTCTAATAATGGATAAAAGTGTTTTGGACCAAATATGAGGTGGAAATTTCTTGCCGGTTTTGCTGACTTGCTTGCCTTTGAGGTGCTCTTTGGCGGGGTTCCGGGTGTTTGTGGGTGAGTTTTGGGGTCTGGGAGCACTGGTGCGACAGTCTAATCTTGATTGCATTTGCTTTTCAGGAAATCCGTGGTGGAAAACAGGAGTTATGATGATGACCTAGCTGCACAGCGCGTTTGGACCGAAGGCCGAGAGATATTGTAAGTATGAGATTTAGCTTTTTCGCTGTTTGGGGGTGTTGTCGCGTGCTTTTTTGCGGGTGGGTTGGCGGGTCTTGGCTGGGGCATTCCTGGGAAGGTCTAATACCGGATAGAAGTGTTTTGGACAAAATCCTTAAGGAAAAGCCTTTTTTTGCTATTTCTTCTGACATCTTGCTCAATGTAGCGTTTTGGGGGGCTTCCTGCTGTTCGTGGGTGGGTTGCGGGGTCTCTGTCGAAGCACTGCTGCGACAGTCTAATCTTGATTGCATTTGCTTTTCAGGAAATCCGTGGTGGAAAACAGGAGTTATGATGATGACCTAGCTGCACAGCGCGTTTGGACCGAAGGCCGAGAGATATTGTAAGTATGAGATTTAGCTTTTTTGCTGTTTGGGGGTGTTGTCGCGTGCTTTTTTGCGGGTGGGTTGGCGGGTCTTCGGGCATTCCTGGGAAGGTCTAATACCGGATAGAAGTGTTTTGGACAAAATCCATAAGGAAAAACCTTTTGGCACTTTTTGTAAGTTAGGGTTCGTTAGGGTTAGCCCTAGCAGCAGGATTGCATGTGTTTCGGGGTGTTCTATTGCAATGCAGTTCTGGGGTTTTAGAGCACTCTTGGAGCGATGCTGGCTATGGATACTTTTGCTTGCTTGCAAGTGGTTTGAATACAATCCACGGTCGGTAAGGGTGTATTTGGGCCTACTGTTACTTTCAAAGTACGTTTTGTCACCATTTTTCTGCTAGGCATCGTTTTTGGAGATCTGATTGGGGGTCTTCTACATTTTTGCGACTGGCTTTAGTAAGGGTCTTGGTGGGAGCATTGCTGGGAAGGTCAAATTTTGTTCTAAAACACAGTTTACAGTACACCTACCTTGAGGGGAAAGATCCGCTATAATATTTTGGCCATACTTATTTATCCTTAAAAAGGTGACTCAGACAGAGCACGCAATTTCAAAAATATTGTACTGTCTATTAGGGAAATCAAAGTGTGACTTTTTGCACCACACAGCGTACATACCTTATATTTATTTATCAGTGGTATTGTAATAGCACTTCCTGTTTTCCGTTCAATAATTACAGGCCGGGTTTCAGTCAACATCCGCCAGGCAGGCAGTGGACAGGGTGTCTTCTGTCAGTGGTCACCAACATTGATGGACGAAGCGTCAGCTGGAATGGAGGAGTGCCGCTAATAAGAGGAATTGTTTGCTGCATGCAACTTACTTACCAAATTCAACAGGACAACTCCAACAACATACAGAATACAGATACAGTATCCATTGTTTTCTTCTATGAGTGTGACTGCATGTGCTTAGCTTTAGTTTGTACCCAAAGATTTCTTTATCTTCAATTATTGTTTGTCCAGGCTGTGCATTTTTTTTCTTCTCTCAACAAAACCTACCCAAAAAGAAACCCCCATTCCCATCCATTTTCCAAACCCTAACCCTCTTCCCCCGGGCTGTGTTGTTTTGCTTGATGTCTGACTAAAATGACATCAATAATTCCACACACTTGCTGGGGAGGATAAGGTCATAGCAACAGGCTGGTGAAGGAATACGAGGATATCTCGTAGACTTACTCAGCTTCAGTACTATTTCTTCTAGTAGTAGGAGCCAATGTCAAATAAATTCAACGCAAGTACTAGTTATACTTGCAAGCAAATACTTTACCATTTGTTAGGCTACATTATGGCACTGTTCTAGTGTACTGTCACCTGCTATATTCTCGATCGTACCGTAACCGTTGTAATGCTACAGTAAGGACAAACCAGGAAACGTTTTCTTTTTTTCCATAGCAACTGCCACTGTGTCACACCACTAGTACCACCGCAATGAGGAAATTTCACCCGCCCAGGATTGCCAACGTTAATCCCCATTTCACGTGGTGCCAGCCCTGGGCCTAGCCCTAATTTCTAACACAAATTACAGGTAAGATAAGCGTTTGGTGGGAGGTAGTATAATGGAGTATTAGGACTAGACGAGAGATTGACGGTAGTACTACTAAAGTCCTACGACTGTTCAGGAAAACAAACTTACTGTTACACCCCCGTCCCCCACCCACCAGACTGAAAAGCAGTAAAAAACAGGTATGGTCAGATAAAGTTTAAAAATGTATATTTATGTAGCCCTAACAAAATAATCTCCCTCAAGACCCTCCCTAACCCCAACGATTGTCTTTGAAAAGTCCCAAAAAGAACCCAACTCCCAAATCCCACCCCCCAAAAGTCTCTAAAAAAAGGGCAAGGGACACTCCACTACTGGAGGGTGCTGGTGCATTTTGCGGCATGGGCATCATACTCCTTGCGGAGGGTGGCAAGCTCGAAGCGGAGGCCCTCCACCAAGTTCTTATAGTTATGGACCTCCTGCTCCAGGTAGGACATTCGGACTCCTAGGCGGCGTTGGCGTGCCTTGCAGCTCCTGTGGGGGGCAGCTGGTCTTTCTGCTGCTTGGCGGTGGCGGTTGGCTTTGTTAGCCCGGCTCCGTACCGCTGGAGCACTGCGCATGCTGGCGGCCCGTGGGGTCACGGAGGAGGATGCAGCTGTCCCAGTCGAGGATGTTGTGGTTGCACCGGTCGACTGCGTGCCCTCCTCCTCCTCCAGGGCCACCAGCCGCCGATATTCGGCGACAGTGGCATCCAGCCTCCGTTGCCGGGCCATTCGAGCCTGCTCCCTCCGTGATGTCGATTTGGAAGGAGCAACTATATGAAGAAAGAAAGACATAGTCTGTAACCAATGCTCCTTAGCATTAATAACACAAAGTGATTGAGCCGAAAGTTGGGTCACAGTACAAGTAGCAAATTGAAAGCACAGTACATAACTATTGAGGACAGTATCTATGTAACCTCCCACTTCTGCATCCTTGCTCTAACATTAGTGGTAGTTTAATGAACAAATTCTACGACCACTATGGACTTCCATTACAGTCGACTATGACAGTACACCAGTCTTATTCTTCTTCTTCTCTCTTGTTTAGGAAAATTGGTACGTTATCTTATGCAAGCCGGCAGAATGGCAGCACAGTGAACTTGCACCCGAGAAAAACAGTTGCACACCATGATGAGTGAGACAGACTGGCGTTACTGTACCGGTCCAGTACATGCAGGTGGTGAAGCTATTACTTTTCTATTACGGGTGGCACTGAGAATACTCTGTTACAAGGGCTACTGCTTAATTAATTTACCTTTGACCCTACAGTGCAAATGAGTACTAGAAAAGGAAAATGAAGAAGCTAAATAATTTGATTATCTATCACTTCACATGGGACGTATTTGATGACATATGGGATGACTTTAGGTGCTTTGCTTAATATTGAGTGAACAGTGATACACCCACACATGAATGACGTACTACAACTAAACTAAAGTTATTAAGAGAGGTACGGAGTGTCCACCGTAATAACCGGATATATGCTGTGCTTGCAGTTGCAATACAAAGTACTGCTACTATTCATGGTAGTATTGGACACATTTACAATTTCTTTTCCTTGCCTTCCCTACACTGGAACGGACGTGCGGGTGCGGTGGTACATGCTCTTCAAGGTAACACTTAGTTCATCCAGCGACAGTCTACTCTCTCTAGATACACATGTGCTATCTAAGAGTCAGAGAATACCATGCTCCAGGCATCCATTCATTCAAAGTATACGCACACATACAGTTTCTGTTTCACCCACCCAGGCTGCTGTCCTTCCACCCATCCTTGCTTCATCATTGACCCAGCCATGCACCATACCATATTCTTTCCTTCCCAGCCACCTCGGGGGCCAAGCAAACACATATCGTTCTTCTTTGCCAGCCATCATAAAATTTCGCGTCCCACTTACTTACACCCTTCTTTCGCTTTTCGTTCATCCCATCCATCACGTTCATCTAAGATCTTATTGGGATTCTTCTCACCAAAACCTTCACAGCTAAGTCGGAGTACATTTCGAGGAGGCTACTACCTGGTTGATTTGTAATACACCCGTGCAGAAAGCACACTATGCAGTCTTCAATCTCAATAAGTAAGGAATATATAGCTTACCTGTTCCCGCCACCACCGTGCGAACCCCCACAGGACCGTCCGCCGGCTCTTGCACCGCATCCTCCCCAGAGTCCTCCGAGTCCTCGCCCAACACCGCCACCTCCGCGCTGGCCCCGCCACCAGATGTTCCACCTACAAAGTACATTTAAGAATGTTAGAATACACCACTCACTACTATATAATATTTGGTCTAGGAGTAATAAAGAAATGTTAAAAAAACAGAATACAATGTAATAATTTGTGACTGTCTACTCTAAAGTAAAAATGTCCCTTTTTCCAGGGAAGGCTGTTGTCTTGCTGCACTTTTATGCACAACTGATGAATGCTTGCTTTTTATTTTTAACACGCACCACTTTTTCTCCTAACAGACAGAAGCTTGACTTCTAAGAACACGACCAGGATCAAGTTCAAACCAGGTGAGAGCTAGGCTCGACCACAATAAATGTGTCCAATTAATCGTCAGCACTAAGCACTTTTCCGTTTTCAGTTAAATAGTTTTATGACAAAGTTGATTTTAATAAATGTGTTTACTTTTAATAAAGCTTTTAAACTTAAATAGACTCTGTGGTTTTTGGTCCTCCAGACTAGAGTGGATGAGCTAAAGGTTTTGGAATTTTTGCAAGCATGAGTGCCTCTGACACTTCTTGACTGTGACTCCGTACTCTTGTCCTGCGTAGGATAATCTAAAGATCATTGGGGATCAATCATCGGTGACTTCGGGAGCTAAATGACTCTGCCACACTATCTAGTCAGTAAGGAGACAGTGCATAGAGCTATTGCTGAATAGAATGGGAGTCCAATGGAATTGCCAAATGTCCAATCTTAGTTAGCTACACAGACAGACTAATAAGAATAATCTAGTAATACCACAGGGAGTCATATTCGAGGCAGGATAAGAATTTATATCCAGTCTACAAGAAGATCAAAGACGATTTAGAAAAAATCGAATGAGGAACGCTAGGAAAAAATAGGTACTCTTTATTAAAATTTAAACTTACTGGGGCCAGCAAAGGAGCCCTCGCCTGCCCGATCCTGGCCTGCATCCTCCTGAACAGCACCCTCCTCCTCCTCCTCCTGTGTCCGACTCCTCTTGCCCTTGGGGGGAGCTGATGTACAACATGAAAGAAAGAAAGACCAGAAAACATGGATGAGATTTGTCAACCAAATCAAACATTTCAAAAGAACAATAACAAAATATTTTGGAGAAATAGCAAATAGATAGACAACTATTCCACGGGATCTATCTCATGTGGTATACTACGTTATTCATATTGCCTGATTTGCGGACCGTTGACTTAGAAAGTTCCTATGTAACTCAATAAACAGACTACTAAAGAGGTTTGCCTAGGCCTGGCAGGCAGCAGTCCGCAGCACGCGAAGTGACAGACAAAGTCCATCCTGCTTGCAGATCAGTGAATACTCAAACTATCAATCCACCGACCACCACCATTATTTCTTCTTATAGCCATGTGTCTAAAGGAAGGACTGGACTTCAGTCTGTTGGGGCTGATTTAGAAGTCCCTTGCGGCTCATTTTCCTCCATTGTTGCGTGACTTTTGTGACGCAGCGGCAGAACAAAAGACTCGCCATGGTGTTGGTGCGGCGTATATATAAAAAAAAAATACATATGGGCGATGCATCACGTTGTAAAGCCCTGCGCCATCAGGGGGCGTTCCGGCGCAAGGGAGGGCGTACCTGCGCAGGAACGAATCCTAAAAGTGGCTGAGGGAAATCTACAAGATGTCAATCAGTCACTTTTAGGACAATGATGCATGACTCAAACCCTGCGCGCTTGAAGCCGACGTACGGCTTGATGCAGCATTGGGGAGATAGGGTACCCCAGAGCATTGCTGGAGCTGCGCCATCGTTGGCACGCAACTCCAGCAATGCGCCGCCTTTACGGCACAGATGCGTAAGGCTTCTGTGACGTTTTGGGCCAATGGGTGGTGGTGGCATGGCACACAATTACTGCCGCATCCCTGCTACTTTGCAGGGATGCGCCGGTAATTGAAAATATGACCCTTAGTGTCTAGCATTACGCAGTTCTTATCTTTACACTACACTCATACATAATTTCTCAGGCCAATGAAATGAACACAAAATACAAAACAAATAAGCATAGTAGCAAGCAAGGCTACTGAGAAGGAGAGCAGTGCACCTGAAATGCATAGAAGATTTTGAAATATAATTTACCTACAATGTAATCGGCAGCATTATTGCTCTTGGTAAAGAACAAAGATTTGCAAATAACAGAGCCGGATAAAACAGAGTAGTGATGAATAGCTACTACTACTCACCAAGCCCGGGGACCTCTACGCCGAGCGCGTCCAGCAAGTCCCGTTCCCGGTCCATGACATCTGTCCAGCGGTGGGTGGCCTGGTTGTATGTGCGCCGGACCCCAGAGAGCTTAAACATGGCCCGGCACACCTTCTCCCACCGCTTCCGGCGCTCCCGGATGCCATAGCCGGTTGCGATCTTGCCGCCTCCCAGGATCGTCTTGGGGAGGCGGCGCTGGACGTGGAAGATGAGTGCGGCCACCTCCTCCGCGCTAAAGATCTCCCGTGGCACCACTTGCTCCCCCCTCAAACGCCCGCACGGGAGCCGGGCACGGGGTGCGGGACCCTTCCCCTTCTCAGGGTGCTTCCCGGCTCCCTTTACCATGGTCTGGGCAGAAATAAAGTTAAATGATAAAGAAGAAATAGAATAGTGAAGAAGAAAAGAAAAGAGTTTAAAAAAGTAGTTTAAAAGTAACTAAAAGCAGCAGAAAACACAAAAATATAGAGCTAGAAAAATAGAGGGATAGATAATAAGTAAAATAGATCAAATAAACTTCAAACAAGCAAAGGATGGCAGAGATTCAGAGAGAATACAGAAAGCATGCCCAGAACCATAGCAATGAATGAGAAACAAGATGGCCGCGCCCGTTCACGACCGCGTGGGTAAGTTCGCGCGAGATTTTCCTTGCGAGCACGCGCGAAATTGTACTAGCGAGCAGCACAGTTTGCGAGATTACACATAGCGGCCGGAAACGGAATTACGTCACGCAAACAAGATGGCCGCGCCCGTGTACGACCGCTAGGGTAACTTGGCAAACGTATAGCTACAAGCGCCTCGCCAACACGAACAAAATCACGCGAACATACACGTCGCAAAAAAAATTTTAGTGTATTCGCAAGCATTCGCGGCTTCCGAAATCGATCTCGCACGGATTCGCGCCCCAAAAAACGCGCGAAATTGCAGAAAAAAAGATTTTTGCTAAACTGAAAGCAATGAGCAGGTGCAAAAGTTCAAACTTAACATTAGTAACATTCACTCTAGTGCTTCCTGAGGGGCCCCTCCAGAGTTTGCAACTATTCTATGACCCTGCTATGACCCAAACAGCAGGCTCATAGAATAGCTACAAGTAGACCATAAAGGTCCTGTGAAAAAAAATTGCACTGCAACAGAAAGCAAATTACAGATAAGGAAGGAAGCAGGTGCCAGCCAGACTGGAACTTTCAAAATAACTGACACATTAATCAACCCCAAATTAATTCATGGCAGTTGAAGTAGGGGAGGTGTGCTTGCTTTTTTCAACCCCCATAAACTACAGTGATAAACAAACCTAATGGGTGGCAGTGAGGATGTACCAGAGGGTGGCATGGGTGTCCCAGAGGGTGGCAGTGGTGAAACAGAGGGTGCTGTGAACCTGTGATGATAAACCAGACGTAGAAACAACATAGTCGCGGCCGTTGCGAGCCGAAAAGTAAGTTCGCAATTGCGAAATTGTCCCAAAATCCGCGCGAACGCTCGCCAACACAAAAAACGGGCAAATCCGCAAATCCGCGAGAGTTCGCGTATTGTCGCGGATTGCGAATCCGTTAATCCGCAAATTCGCGTACGCGAGATCCGCTAGATCCGCCCATGCTTACCCAAAATGCCAACAGCAATGGAGCACAGCAAATCAGCAAGCCAAAGTGGGATGTACACAAATGGAAGGCCATGGAGACACAAGAAGCATGTGCACATCACATGCAAGACAAGGAACACAGAACGCCCCGTTCAGACCATCAAACCACACATGGCTGGTACAGTCAGTGATGTCAAATCACAAGCACCTTGTTGCAACAACACAGGGAGACAGCAAGGCATATCAGGTAAAGGCACAAGGAAGAAAGGAAGGCTGGAAGTCAAACTGGGAACAGCCACACATGCATACAACCACCTCACATGAGTACACCAGCAGCACAATACACAGGGCCCATTTACAAGCTCCATTACTGACAAACACCAGGAGGAATGTACACACATACCCCTCACAACAGCAGCACACAACACCAGTGCCACACACACCGAAGGCTGCCAATACTTGCCAGTCCATACACACACAAACAAACACACACCCTAGGTGTAGCCACAAACATCACACACAGGGATACCACAGCAAATGCCTGCATAAAACATCACACAAACACATAACCCAAATGAAACACACACAGAACCACAACAAAAACAGACATACCCTGTCAGCCAAACTGTGTTAAGGCAATGGGAGCACAGACACAATAGGAGTGCACAACCTCATCACTTAGGAGCAAAGCACACACAACATACCACAAATCACATAATAAGTGCACCATCACAGAACAACATAGCCACATCAAACCAACTACAGATGCACAGGCAAAAAAACTGAACAAACACTGCAGGACATCAGGGGATGCACATCAGGCAATGTCAAGGCCACATACACACAGCACTGTAAGCACAACAAGCAGTGTGTGCACACCAAGCATACCAGTCACACACAGACATGAGTGACACAACACCAACCCATACAACACAAATCAGCACAACACAAACACAACAGCACACCCAGGAAGTGAAGCAACAACACAGCCAACACACATACATCCAACCCAATCAAAACAGATGCACAAATCTGGGACACAAAGGTGGAATCAACTTTAACAGAGGACTGCGCAGCACACACAGCTGAACAGCAGATGAGCAACCATGACTGGCAAACAGCACAGGAACACCACAAAGGAGCAATTAGGGAAAGGACCTGAGTGGTACATAGCCCCAGCCCAAAGAAATGCACCACACAGCACAATGTCACAAATGAAGTGATGAGGAGGCACACACACACACACACACACACAAAGCAAGGGGACAGCCGACATCCAAGTGAAGTGTACTGCACATCATCAGTGGACATGGCAGAAATGCACAAAACACAATCAGAGGGAGTCCAGGCCCACAAAGAGTAGGCACAAGAAGCACACATAGAGGATGGCATTACACCACTCACAGCATGCCATACAGGAGGATAAAAGGCAGCATGTGTTTGCAATGCATGAGAAACACAACCACAATGGCAGTGTGGAGCAGCAGGTCTGCACAGTCTACACAAACAGAATCAAGACACATGGATGATCAAACAAACACGACACTGATGTGCCAGTCACACACTCTGCACACTCACAAGTGACTAAAACAACAAGTAGGAGTCAGACAGAACAGCATGGACATACCAACACACCACGAGAATCTGCACAGGCAAGGGCAAAACAGGTAGCCCAGTGGGCAGGGCAAAGTGCAGTGCAAGTACATCAGAGGCTGCACAGGGAATAGTCCAACACAGCAGAGCAACAAGGCAAGTGGGCACGGCAAAGTGCAGAGTCAGTACATGAGAGGCTGCACGGGGAATAGTCCAACACAGCAGAGCCACAAGGTCAGTGGGTAGGGCAAAGTGCAGAGTCAGTACATGAGAGGCTGCAAAGGCAAGGCCAGAACAGCAGTGAACGACAAGGCCAGTGGGCAGGGCAAAGTACAGAGTCAGTACACGAGAGGCTGCACAGGGAATAGTCCAACACAGCAGAGCAACAGGGCCAGTGGGCAGGGCAAAGTGCAGAGTCTGTACATGAGATGCTGCACAGGGAGTTTCTGCAACTGCACCCTTCCATGGGCAGCAACACAGTCAGGGGGTTAACAATGTGCAGGACAGGCCCACCTGTGTGAGAGACAGGTGTGTGAGGGGGACTACCACTCATACTTGGCTGTCAGGCGGACTGGGAGCTGGCTGTGTGTCGGGACAGCAGGAGCACTTGACTGGGGAGAGAGAGGCCCAGGTGAGGTAGGCCTATCAGTGGATTGGCAAGCTGGAGGGCTGTTTGGACCAGGTGGTGTAGTGGCACGTGGAGGTGGAGTCATGCAGACCTGTGACACAGTGTGGGTGGGAGATGTGTGAGGGGTGCCTTTCCACTTCTTGGGGATTTGAAATGCTTCCCTGTACTGGGATTAATAGGAAGTGGTGTGGACACAACAGGCACACACACCAATAAAGTTGCATCAGGTGAAGACACTGGCACTCCCTCTGGGGACGTGCTGGAACCTACGGAACGCTTCATCTGGCTTCGCCTCTGGCCCTCCATCCCCTGTTTGCCAGATGAATCCCCTGCAGTGCCCTTCTACCCCAGCTTCACAGGGCTTGGAATGGGAGTTGAGGTGGTGGGGGAATGTGCCTCTGAGCCCTTCCTAGGTGTACCCTTGCCATGCACCAACTCCTCAGTGGACACAGAAACTGCATGTCTCTCTTTGCGTGATGCTTTAGGGACAGGAGAGTCCTTAGCTGGGGATGCCTCTGAGGCATGTGAGCCAGAGGTCGGCTTCTTAACTTTTTGGCCCTTGCTTTTGACTGACAGGCTTTTGTCTTTGCGTTCTGGGCTGGCTTTGCTCTTCTGTGGGGATGGTGTCTGCGGGCGGGACCGCATGGGTTGTTTTTGCTGTGTGCTCCGTGTGCTGTATCGTGACTGTGATGTATGTGATCCGTGGTCACTATCATCAGACGTGGCCACTACCTGGGGGCTGGACAAAGGCCCTGGAGCAGGAATGGGAGTATGTGCCTGTTGAAGGGCAGATGTCACTGTGGAGGACAAGGCCTGGACAGTACGGTGCAGCCCACCTACGTTGGAATGTATGTCTTCCATGTAAGCAACCGCCTGGGCTAATTTCTTGTCATGGTCACTGAAGGCATTGGGGAGAGCTGTCTGGCTCATACAAGCCGGTGCAAAAGCTCAACCGACTCTGCACTGAGGGCAGCATGGGGGACAGGTGCAGGGGCAGCGGTGCCAGGTGTGAATGAAACTCGTCCCCTCTTACTGACACGGACACGAGCAGCACCAGAGGAAGTGAATGGGAGGGTGGGCAATGGCCGCTGTGCGGTAGAAGATGATGCAGAGTCTCCATTCCTTGTGTCCGCAAAAATGGATGCATCTCCGCTGGTATCAGATGATGTGGTACTTTGCGTCTCAGGCTGGGATTCCTCCTGCAGACTCCGGTCACCCTCTGAGGCGCTGGTGACATCTGTGTCACTGGGCTCCTGTGCAGCTGTAGTGCTAGTCTCACCACCACTGGTGTACGGCTTCTGTCCCTCCACGACCACTGGTGAATATGCATGAGAGAGAGATGAAGGGTCAGGTTAGTGGCAGCAACAGAACAAACCTATGCAATCAATGCAGTACAAAAGAGGACCAAATCGACATGTTGCACACCACAATCTGCAATCGAATTGTAGACACTCACTACATAGACCCCAAAAGTGGATGTAACCCTGATTATCTGTCATGACTGAGCCATGTAATGTTATTCAAAAACAATGGTCTCAAACTATTATTTTTACTAGAACCAAGTGAATCATTTAGTTAATTAAACTTTCTCTTACTCAAAGGGCATATACAACAAATTAGCCCGGTCCAATCAATGTAAATTTATCCACAAAAACCAAAGCAAAAACAGCAACAGCAATAATTCGAAAGTTATGGGGCAATTTTAATTCAAATTCATTGCATTTCTGGCTATCTCATTATAAAAGCGTTTATAGTTGCCCAAAGAGAATTGTGCAAAAAGATAGAATTATAGAGTGCTTGATTGAAAAGAATGAAAAAAGGAGCATAAAGTAATATTCACAAATTTATATATACAAGCAATAAGTTTGTACAATATACAATTCCTTAAAGTCCTGGTGTGTATTATAAGATTTAAACACAGTTTATCTTAAATGGAGACATTACTTCCAAAATTGTATTGCACTAAAGAATGTGTAACACCATCCAGGACAAAACTAAAGCGTCGACGTTTCGACTCGTCTTGGGGCCTTTTGGGTAATTTAGACCGTGGCCATGCGAGTCTTCATCAGGACTACGAATTTGGGCAACCAAAGGAGCAGCATAAGCCCCAATGGTAGTCGGAAAAAGAACACTTTTGTTCTTAGCTCTTGTTCCGCTAGTAAATAAATGAATACCTTTGGGTAAGGCGGGGCTGATGTTATTAGTCCTCCAATTTTGGCTTGAATTCACTGCAGATTCGAATTCAAGTAGACCCAGTAGTGTAAGGGCAAGCTTGCCTGCGGGTCAACGTAGTTGATTGGCATACGCTTGCTTCAATCCAGTCAAACGCCGAATGTTCGGGAGACGATATTGACTAGCTAGGCAGTCACGTACGTTTGAGACTGAATGGGTGTGACCAGCATTGACTAACTCGGAAGTCACACACCCTTATTTGACTGGATTGAAGTCAAATATTTGACTGGATTGATTGCCCAAATTCGTAGTCCTGATGAAGACACGCCTGGCCACGGTCTAAATTACCCAAAAGGCCCCAAGACGAGTGGAAACGTCGACGCTTTAGTTGTGTCCTGGATGGTGTTACACATTCTTTAGTGCAATACAATTTTGGAAGCAATGTCTCCATTTAAGATAAACTGTGTTTAAATATTATAATACACACCAGGACTTTAAAGGAATTGTATATTGTACAAACGTATTGCTTGTATATATAAATTTGTGAATATTACTTTATGCTCCTTTTTTCATTCTTTTCTATCAAGCACTCTATAATTCTATCTTTTTGCACAATTCTCTTTGGGCAACTATAAACACTTTTATAATGAGATAGCCAGAAATGCAATGAATTTGAATTAAAATTGCCCCATAACTTTCGAATTATTGCTGTTGCTGTTTTTGCTTTGGTTTTTGTGGATACATTTACATTGATTGGACCGGGCTAATTTGTTGTATATGCCCTTTGAGTAAGAGAAAGTTTAATTAACTACTTGATTCACTTGGTTCTAGTAAAAATAATAGTTTGAGACCATTGTTTTTGAATAATATTCATCACCCAGGTCTGCCGACTTTTTGGGTTACCCCATTCTCTTGATGAGCCATGTAATGGCCACACAGCACAACACCCTGCCTGTGGCGAAAGTCTACCAGACACACAACTACCTCTGCGCACACCTAGGGACATGATGTGGGCACACCACTTGTTGCCACTGACAGACCTGGAGGGAACAGGAGGGGACAACACAGACATCTATTACGACATGCCAGTTCACAATGGCAAATAGCCCATGCCAATCACCATGTCATACTCTGGGGCCCAAAGACTAGTGCACATTGTTGTCAGATGTGTAGGCCTCAACATTCATGGTGCATGCAATGTATGCATAGATGAAGTCACTCACATTGGGAACACTGGTGTTCACTCCCAATTCGATTCCCCAGACTACCCCAATGCTGAATAACCGTGAAGAGAATAACACAGACAGCAATAGGAATGCACAGCAGGGAGGATCACCTTTGTAAGAACAGTTTGGGCAAATGCATGACAATGGCACCCATCCCAGCAGCCACTTACATGACAGTGCACCACTCCACAAACATCACATAGGCCACCACTGGCACAGGCCCTGTACACATGCATCCGCTCCCAGCCAAAGTCACCCTCCCCAAATACTCACCCCTGCCTTGCTGCTGATGCTCCATCAGATGTGCATCCAGCTCAGGATGAGTCACTGCCAAGATGCGGCCCATCAGTGGTGTCGTGCTGCGCTGTGCCAACCGCCCAGTACAAAGGAGCAGCCCCAAGGTCATCTCTGCCATGCCAGCCGGCTGATGGTGTCCCACCTCTTGTGGCAGTGGGTACGCCGTCTGTTAGATACCGCCAGAGCTCGCACCTTTGCTGCAATGGTCCTCCACATGGCCTTACGCTGGTGTACCTTGAGCTGCAGGCATGGGAGGCAAGAGGGGGAAATGATCAGTGACACAGTGTCATGTATCAACATCTATCAGTACAGTAGCAAGACACAGACTCATTACCAAATCTAATATATGTCCATCCCACCCTGGGGTACATCTCACATGGGCACTCGGCATGGGATGAACTGATGTGATTGCATGCATTCATGAGGGCGTACAGAGTCCCTGCACATCTCACACACATGCAGGATGACAGCACTGTTCCCCCTATTTGGCTTGCACACATCTCCAGTCCTTTGCATGTCTGGGCACAACATACATCACATATCGACTTGTGTCTGTGGGTAGACTCACTGTGTGCAAGACTGTACAGCATTCAATGTCGATGCCCTGTGAATATATCAGTATGTCATGTGTGTGGCATTGAGGAATATGGACTCACAAACAAATTATAGATCTACACAAGTGTGGTTGTGTGTAATTATACAGGGCTGAGATGGTGCATAGTTGGATTTGACTGTGAAAAAACAATAGTAAGGACACAGTAAGTGCAGTGATGTGATCTCGTCTTGGTGGGCGGGCACTGTGCAGAGCATCTGGGCTCACACTGAGATGGACAACAGGGGCACACATAGCCATTCAGCCAAGCAATCGCTGTCCTGGCACCTGCATGGCCAACATACAGTGTCACTGTATGGCTCACAATGCAACACACTTCACTCATACCAATAACTGCAGGCAGGGAAACCTGTGACATTGGGGCACACACTCCTTCCCCCTGGAGACAGCATGTTTGTCAGTGCATGACACAAGCCCACACCCTCAGGCATATACTGCATCAGTCCAACTACATGTGTGCCTACCCTGCCCTACACCTCCATTTTTGATTACTTACCACGACATTTGGGGCACCATACAGCCTTGGGTACTGTGCGAGCACCTCGTCCATCAAGACCTCCAGCTCCTCGAAGGTGAATGGACTGGCATGGATCTTCTCTGTCCTTGCCATCCCTGTGGACAAGGATATGCGGTGGAATTGGGTGGTGAGGGGTCTCAGGCAGCAGTCCCTGGAGGCAGCAGCAGATGAGGGGTCTCAGGCAGCAGTCCCTGGAGGCAGCAGCAGAAAAGGGGTCTCAGGCAGCAGTCCCTGGAGGCAGCAGCAGATGAGGGGTCTGAGGCAGCAGTCCCTGGAGGCAGCAGCAGATGAGGGGTGTCAGGGAGCAGTCCCTGGAGGTAGTAGCAGATGAGGGATCTCAGGCAGCAGTAGCTAGAGGCAGCAGCAGATGATGGGTCTCAAGCAGTAGTCCCTAGAGGCAGCAACAGCAGGTCAGAGGTCTCTGGCAGCAGGCTCTGTGAGCAGTGGAAATGTGAGGCTCACTCCCACACATATATAGCCCCCTGGGATCGTTTGAAAGGTGCCAAGCTGCAACAATTGGTTGTCCAGATCTGCCTTATTCACAAGCATGCGATGACCGCCTCCGCGGTGGCAGTGCACGCCTACCGCGATTTTCAAAATTGCATCATGCCACCGCAATCATCGTTCCCATTGGCTCTAGGGCATGCTCCATGGTGGTGATGCACCGCAGGGACCCGGGGTGCACTACCGCGATGGAGCATCTTTCAAAAGCATCCAATGACCGCCTCAGCGGTGGCGGTGCATGCCCACCGCAATTTTCAAAATTGCATCATGACACCGCAATCCTCATTCCCATTGGCTCTAGGGCATGCTTCATGGCGGTGACACACCTCTGGGACCAGGCGGTAGCTACCGTGATTTGTGGCACATACAATGACATGAGGCACTGCGATTTGGGTGGCTGAGCATGCCAACCGCCATTTGGGCATGTATCAATGTCAACGACTACCGCACTTGTGTCGGGGGGGTGCCAGTGACACACCGCCGGGGCCAGGCGGTAGCTACCGCGATTTGTGGCGCATTCAATACATGAGGCACTGTGATTTGGGTGGCGGAGCATGCCAACCACCATTTGGGCATGTCTCCATGCCAATGACTACCGCACCTGTGTCAGGGGGGCTGCCGGTGACACATCGCCGGGGCCAGGTGGTAACTACTGCAATTTGGGGCACATACAATGAAATGAGGCACATCGATTTGGGCAGCGAAGCATGCCAACTGCCATTTGGGCATGTCTCCATGCCAATGACTACCACACCTGTGTCAGGGGGGGTGCCGCTGACACACCACCGGGGTCAGGCGGTATTTACCGCGATTTGGGGCTCATACAATGGCAATGTCCATCGGAAACACTTCAACAGTGCACGGTGGCCACATGGTGAAGGGCACATCATCGTGCACACAATGCAAATTTTCCATTGACTCCACTGGTGCCTACACATGCCATGGTTGTGTATGTGTGATGTACATTGGTCTGTAGCCCCTGACATGTTACGAATGCATTAAATGGTTGATGAGGCAGGACAGTGTTGTAGTGGACCCTATAATGTGTACACATATCAATGTGTTGTGGGGCAGTGATGACCTCGGCAAGGCTTGTCTCACTGCATGATGTAGTTACTTACTTGTGCTTTTCTGTCTGCTCATACACACAGTTGTCGGTTCACCACCAACTGTGGTCATTGTGTTGTGGATGTGTGCCAAGTTTGAATGATGCATTGAGGTGTGACAGGTACAGCAGATGAGTAGGAGACAGTGGTGTTGATTTGTCACACATTGGCTGCATGCCACACTCCCAGGCGTGCACATGTGAAATGTGGCCATATAACTATGTGCACTCACATTGACCTATGTGGTGTTTGAGGCACTTGTGTATTGTAAATTGAGAGGTGTGCCCTCTGTGTGGCTCAAACGTCCACCCATGTAACCTGGTGTGCCACTCATTTATCAAGTCAGTCTTTGTTTTTTCTCTGTCATCCTGAACGGGATACGCTGTGGCCATCTTATGATGGATGTCATTGACATATGTCCACTTTCATCTCAACTAGGAGGAGGCCAAATCTGATTCGTCACTTGACACTGCTGGAGGACATGGAGGATCATTCGCAAATTCTGTCTAGATAGAGCCACCCTCAAGACCCTTTGTGATATGTTGGAACCCTACCTGCAGCCTCGCCGGACATATCCAACAGCTTTCACCCCAACTTATATGGCAGCCCTCCATTTTCTTGCCACTGGATCGTTTCAGGAGACCGTGGCCAGCGGTGGTGGGATGTCCCAACCGATGCTCAGCATGGTACTGCGTGATGTTCTGTCTGCCATGATGATATACTAGGACAGATATATACATTTCCGCAGGGGTGCTGAATTGGCAGATGTGAAGGGAGACTTCTATCCCCTTGGGCACATCCCCATGTTGTTGGTGCCATAGATTGCACGCCTGTCGGTATGTGGCACCACAGGCAAGTGAGCACATTTTTCGTAATTGCAAACATTACCACTCCATCAATGTGCAGGTGGTGTCCCTGGCAGATATGATCATCTCGCATGTGTGTGCCAGATTCCGCGGCTCAGCCCATGACTCCTACATCCTGAGGAACAGCATTGTGCCCCTGCTGATGGCTAATCTGCTTCCAGAGCATGCATGGATTGTGGGTGAGTATGCCTAGTCGTATGGTGTGCTGGTTGTGTGACCTGCTACCCTCTGCCTGTGCAACATTGCAATGTGTATTTGTCATACCTTTTTTTTTAAAAATATATTTTTATTGGGATTGAGGTACAATAAAAGGACATGACAAATTCATACAATATTACAGAGATGATAATAGCTCACACAACAAGTTAATATAATTACAAATAATCTGCAATAAAAGTCCTGAGCGGGGGGAGAATAAAAAGCTGGGTGGCAAACAGTACCATAATTAGATTCACGGCACCTCAGACTCTAGCCAACCTCAAGTTTGTTACCGGGGCCCAGAGACGTTCACCCATCTCACGTTTCCTGATTCCTTTAAATTCATAGAGACAAGACTCAATATTAGGAATGCCCAACAATCTGGAGAGCCACATCTGGAAGGACGGGGCAGCAACATCCTTCCACCCTGCAGAAATCAGGATCCGAAGTACAGCTACTGATATAAAAACTAATGCCTCTTCATCCTTACCCAGGCTTAGTTTTGAATCTGTACCGAGCAACATCAATGTAGGGGATAGATCGATGACAAGACCTAGCAGCCCCTCCCAAAATTTCATTATCTCTCTTTTGATAGAATCCAACCGATTGCACTGAGAGAACATATGCACTATATCTGCTTGACCTTCGTTGCATCTGGGGCAGCTATCATTTTCCCTTAATCCCCAGGCAAATAGCTTAGCCGGTGTATGGTAGAGATTAAATATTGTTTTAAAATGTTACGCCCGAAGATTGGAAGCTCTGAATACCTGTTTATTCAATAAGAGGGCCAGGTCTAGATCCACGTCTGGATCCCCCAATTTTAAAGCCCAGTTAGATTCCGTCTTCTCAATGTCATCCTGAATTCTATCGACTAGGCAGTTATATACAATCTTGATCTTCTTACAGCCACTTGCTAATATCTCAACCAAGGGGAAGTCAACCGATGACGGCACCCTAGGTCTTAAAGCCCCCATAGTGCGAGATATTTGACCATATAAGAGCCAATGGCTCCCTGGGATGCTAAATCTATCCTGCAATATCTCGAACCCCAGTATCTTATCGCCCTCCAAGATGTTTCCCAAGGTATTGATCCCCATTCCCTTCCAAGCCTGAAAGTTTCTATCAGTTTTCAGTTGGGGATAAATATTGGAGTTACACAAGTGTAAGTAAGGGTTCAATTTTGGAACATTAAAAATTCTCAAGATAGTTTTCCAAGCTAGCCAAGCGGCAGATAGAGTCTTTAAGCGTGCTTTTTTGTAGAATCGCCGTTCGATCTCACAGAACAAAAGACCAAGTGCCTTGCCACCCAACAACACCCTAAAAATCGGTGGCGGGTCCTGCCCATCTACAGCCTCGATCCCGGTATCGATGTCAGATTGAACCAAAATAGACATTGAATCAGGAGGCAGGACCAGTGATATAATCTTAGGTTCGGGAGGGCCAGCCCACCCTTTTTCTTTGGAAGGGACATAAGGTTGGTAGAACGTCTTATCCTGCCGTATTGCCCAAAAAATCTTATAAAGGTAGATTCGAGATTTTTCATTATTTTGTCCTCTATTAATAGTGGGATGGCGCGAAACAGATACAGCACTCTGGGAAACATTAACATTTTTAGGGCGTTGACCCTTCCTATTAAAGAAAGATGCAGCACATCAATTCTCTTAAGTTCTTTTTCCATAGCCTTTATAAGTGGGGGGTAGTTCTCCTCAACTATTTTTTCCACCGAAGCGTTAATCTTGACCCCTAAATATGTGGCAGAGTCCACAAATCGATAGTCAGATTTGATAATAATGTTGGAGCATATGATCTGCGTTTTAGTTTCATTTAGTAAGTAGCCCGATTCCAAGCCGAAAGCTTTGGCCATCTGTCCCAAAATGGGGAGAGCCTGCTGTGGATTGGTGGTAATCACAGCAAGATCATCGGCGTAGGCCAAAATTTTATTAGAGTAGCCATTACAAATCACCGGAGTTATCTCAGGGCTTGTTAATATCTCCTGAATAAGAGGGTCGATGTACAGGGCAAAAAGAATAGGGGAGCAAGGGCAGCCCTGGCGCATCCCTCTCTTGATGTTAATTACCCCCGATTTCTCGCCCATAACCGTTACCCTTGCTACAGGATCGACGTACATTGCCCTAAGAGCTCCAATAATTTTAGGGCCAAAACCTCTCCCGACCAAGACATGCCAGAGAAAGCTCCAGGCAACGCGATCAAAAACTTTCTCTGCATCGAGCAGGATCATGGCCATCTCTCCCCCCACGGCAGCCTGGACGTCAAACAATGCTATTGCCCTATTTATATGGTCTGTGGTACCCCGAACAGGGACAAACCCATGCTGCCATGGGGATACGAGATTGCCAATGACCCTGCTCAATCTTTTGGCCCAAATTTTTTAATATAATTTTATATCTGAGTTTATCAGAGTTATAGGGCGGTAAGATCCTGGTTTTTCCGTCGGTTTCCCCTTCTTATGAAAAATTATAATGTTTGTTTCTTTCCAGGAGTTCGGAACCACCCCTGAATACAAAACCCCGTTAAATAAGTCGACTAAGAGTGGGGAGATTTCGGCTTCAATAACTTTGTAGACTTCAAGGGGGATCCCGTCTGGGCCTGACGCCTTTCCTGGGGCTAATTCCCGCAATGCTACTTTGACCTCATTAGATGTAATATCTTTATCTAAATCCTCTTTAGTTAGTTCATCCAATTGGGGGCCCCTATCTCGACATTCCTCCCCCGGTTTTCTACCTGGCACTTCGTATTCATAAAGCCTCTGATAAAAATTCTCGAAGACCCTAATTATATCTTTCACTTCGGTGTACTCATTCCCATCATCTTCAATACGGGCGATAACATTCTTAGCCTTTTCCTGCCTTAACTGAAGGGCAAGAGCTCTCCCTGCTTGCTCCCCAATTTCGTATCTTTTGGCCCTGGCAGCCTGGAACTCCCCTATAGCTTTATGAGTTACCTCCTTTTGGAGTGCTGCTTTCACTGCTAAGAGTGCGTTTTGGCTCTCATTGCTCTCCCCTCCAGTGGCTATATCCCTTACATGCTATTCTTACGCTCTCCCAAGTTTCAACATTAAGGTATCCACCTCATCCCTATCTTCCCTTCTAAGCCTTGCGGAGCAGCTGATGGTCTCCCCCCCTTAGGGCCGCCTTGAAGGTTTCTCATACCATGTTTTGAGAAGTGCTGTATCTATTTGCTGCAAAAAATTCAGTGGTCCATATTTTAATACGGTCTGTAAACCTTCGATCGATAAGTAATTTTTTCTCTAAGGACCAGGGATTTCTTTTCCTTTCCATGCTACCACAGTCGTAAGATAATATTAGGGGGTTGTGATCCGAGACTAATCTGGGGAGTTTTGTGATACCAACTTTTGATAGTTCGGATGAGGAGATAAGGAAATAATCTAATTTTGTATATCTCTGGGCTGGATAGGAGAAATATGTATAGCTGTCGTTCAGAGGTAGTTTGCTCCCCCAAACATCCTGCAAACCATGAGAGCACATAAGGGCTTCTACAGATCGAAAAACCTTAGGTTTCCGCCCAGTATATGGTATTAAATTGCCCCAGTCAGCCGAAATATTAAAGTCCCCAGTTACTATTAGAGGAACAGGCCACCCGACTAATTCTACTTCAAGAAAATCAAACATTTCGGAATCATCCTGATTTGAGCCATAAATTACACAAAGTGTAAAGCCCAGTTCCAGTTCAACTATTGCCCATCTTCCATTACTGTCTGCTTTGGCTTTCTTTGCCTTTCCCAACGATGTTCGAATTAAAATTGCGACTCCCCGGATAGTTGAAGTCTGAGTCGAGCAGGCTACCAATTCAAAACCACTAAAGAGAAGTTGCTTACATTTGGCCCACGGAAGGTGAGTCTCCTGTATACACAGGATATCAATTCTCTCGTGTTTCACTAGATAGGCCAGTCTCTGAATTTTCTTCCAGTCATTCAGACCCCCCGCATTAATAGTACAGATTTTAATGTTTGCCATTACGTTGAGCTAAAGTATCGTAAAATTGAACCTTAAATAACTTATTTTTCGTCATACTGTTGCCTTGTCCTATACTGTACCACTTCCCTTTTTCCCCTTTTCCCCCCACCCCACACCCCAATCACCGCCCTCTCCCATCCCCCCAAATCCCCCCACGGTCCTCTCAACCCCCCTCTCTCCCTACTCTGAGAGGCGCTCAGACCTAGTCTGTGCGGGTGATGGAGCGCGGTGGCAGCTGTGAGGATCGATATATACTTCATCAGATAACCTACTCAAATGAGGAGCCCCCAGAAAACCCAAAAAATTACAAGAACACCAAAAGAATGTGTAGATCAGACAGTGTCCCGGGACTGCCCTGCCACCCCTCATTTATCTTAGGCCCCCCCTCGGCCGTCAGACAAGCCCATCTAAGTACATCTAAATACATAAAGAATCTAAGTATTCTTTAGCCTTAATTTCTGAGGAAAAGAATAAAGTCTTTCCGTTATTGATAACTTTTAGTTGCGCCGGGTTGATCTGGAAGGCCTGTAAGTTTTTGTCCTGGAAGGGTTTTATCATTCCTCTTAGCCGCCAACGTCTCTCCACCGTAGTATGGCAATAGTCCGGCCTGACGAAAAAGGAGATCCCTTCGCTACTCCGTCTTGCATTTGGCCTTGACAGATCTGATACAGCTTGCCTTAAAATGAAGTTTCCGAAAAAGATCAGGACTGGGCTTGTCCCCCTCCTTGGTGTTTCTTCTCATTTTAAAAGGAGTGCGGTGGACTCTTTGCACCTCAGTAGACCAATTCTAACCACTCAGCTCGGGAAACGCCTGTCCAAATAGCTTTATGATGTACCCCCTGATGTCGGATCCTTCGGCCCCCTCCGGGATTCCAAGTACTCTCAGATTATTCCTGCGTTGCATGTCTTCCATTGCCTCAAGCTTCCAGTGAATGTCGACCATTTGTGCACTTTGTGAATTGACTTTAGAGACGACTTCAGCCACTTCAGTTTCCGTTGAGACAATCCTGTCCTCTAAATTCGCAACTCTATCGCCGGTATTAGTGCAAGCCTTTGACAGCTTCCTGCATCTTTTTCATAGCAACATGGGCTTTTTGGTTATCTTTCTGGGTTTCTTCTCTGTGAGCAATGATTTCCTGATGTATAGTCTCTAAAAGCGACATCTGAGCAGACTCCAACCCGGGGCTCCCCTGCAGAGGCATATCAGAGGAATGATCCCAACTTAACTCTCGATAGGTGGCATGTGGCCCCTTACTCACTGCTCCTGAAACTTTTAAGGCAGTGGGTGGTTAATCAGGCTCAGGGTCGCTCTCGGAGTCTAAATAAGAAGAGCATAGCTCCTCATCCTCATCATTGGACCACTCAACATCGTCTGAGGCCGTGAAGAAAGCCTCGCTTGGGGCACTCTCCTTCCCATCACTGGTCCCAGCTCCGCTAATTATCAAATCATTGCTTAGTACACCTTCCTCTCCCAAAGTTTTCTGATTTATAGTCTCTAGAGTTACTCCCAAACAGATATCAAGTGTAGCATGTGCCGATTCCTGGGAACCACTTAATTGCGGCTTGATAGTGATATCCTCATCAATATGCTCATCATTATGACCCGGGGGGACCTTCTCTGCATCTGGCGTTACACCGATGGTCCCGGAGACCCCGCCATTCATATCTGCCTCCTCCTCCGCTTGTTGTTCGTCTCCCGATAGCAGAGTGTCTTCGGCTGGGGCTGATGCCGAGTAGAGGGGGGGGGCCATTGGCGCTGGCATGGTGAGACTCTGCGATTACTACTTTTACTGCCTCAGCCTCACTAATGGTACACAGGGCCCCCTTAGAGGTTTCTTCAGCCCCCTTCTCCTTACCGGATTTAGCGAATAGGTCCGCAATCGATGCTGTCGCTAGACGGGTCCAGTCACTGGTCTGCTGCTGCTGCTGCGGTTGTTTTTTCTTGGGGCGTTCCTCCACTGGAGTTGTCTGTGCTCCGGTGAACTCCGCCATGCCTTCCTGCCGTTGCAGCTGTTGCTTCCTTCTCGCCGTCGCGGTTTTTGTCGCTGGGTTCACTTTAGGGGCCATTGCTTTGCAAACTCTGGAGTGCTCCCACAAAGTGCGGCTGGCTCTATTTTGCTCTCTCAGCCGCCGCCTCCAGCCGATCTCCGTGCTGTGTCCCAGACCAAGTCTTCGAGCAGCCTCTGAGCTCCGTGGCCTCGAAATCCTCTGACCTTTGCTCAGCCCTCCAGCCGAGTCAATTCGCTTCCACCTGGGCAGAAGGAAGGTGAGAGCGGCAGGACAACGCCGTTTGCATACCTCCAAGGAGATCTCTGATTAAGCGTGGTAAGTTTTTTTTTTACCGGAATTAGGCTGTGGCAGGGCAGCGAGTCCCGGGCCATGTCAGATTCTACTGGGCTCCGATCCAACACATCCTCACAGCGCTGCCGCTTTGACCGCAAATAAGCTGCCGCCATCTTGCCTCTCTCCCACTTAGTGTATTTGTCATACCTAGGTGACTCTGTATATCCCAGCCATCCATGGCTGCTGAGCCCACTGCGGAATCCCAGGAACCCGGTTGATATCCGATACAATGAGGCCCATGGGAGGACACGTCATGTGGTGGAGCGTACTTTTGGTCTGCTCAAGTCACGTTTCTGCTGCCTGGACAACACCGGAGGTGCACTGGCATTCTCGCCTGGGAAGGTGTGTCAGATAGTAGTGGCATGCTGCATGCTCCACAACCTGAACATTCGCAAGGAGATTCCCCTGCTCCTGGATGATGATGAGGACCCAAGGCCCCCGCCTGCACAACAACCTGAGTCCAGTGATGAGGACAGTGGAGAGGAGAAAGGTGGTGACATGCATCAATAGCTCATCACCTGCTACTTCACTTGAAGGTGGGTGACGAAGTTCAACGTATACATTGTCTGGTGAGATTGCTGTTGTTGTGAAGGGCTATGTACGATTGGTATGAACAGCTAGATGTAAAGTCACCTGCGTGTGACTGTGACATGTCATCTGTGAACGTATACGGGAGGTGTATGTTGACATTTTTTGCCCATTGTGTTGTCTGCATGTTGACTTACGTTGATGGTGGGTATAGTGTAATGTCTATGATGTCACACTCACGCCAGTGAATGTTGTTCTGTTGTGTTTCCCTAGGTGCCTCAAACTTATCCTTGCCTACATACAGTACATACTTCGGATACATTATGAACATTTTGAAGACTGTATATCCTGCACTAAAGACAAAGCTGACACAATAAAATAGTGTGTAAGGTATTTTATTTACAAAGTTGACATGTGAGGGGGGCAGATTTACATAGAGGTGGTGATGGAGCAGTGAGTTGACAGTCATGGTAAATGAGATCAAAGAGTAGATACCACATTGATGTGGTGGCCCAGTCCAACAAACAGGTGGCATTCATAGGTAGTGTGGGGAAGGACAGTCCAAACAGTCAATGCAGTGGGGAAGAGGGTTGCCATCAGGGCTGACTCCGTGACTGGTGTTTGGCTGGTGCTTTGCCTCCAGTGACTCCCAGGCTCTTCTTCGGATGGCCCCTTGGTTGCTTGGCTTGGGGGGGCCCTCGTGGGTGCCAGAGGCGTCAGAGGACTCACCCCTCTCTGTGGCCGCAGGGGAGGATGGTGAACTGTCATGCTGCAGTAAAACAGAGGGGGGTGGTGGTGTTGGTTGGGATGCAGGCCTGTCCCTCAGTAACAGCACTTGCTGGCCCATGAGGTCCACCAGTTGTCCAATACGTGTGTCGATGGACCTCATCAGCAGGATGAGCTCCTGTAGAAAATCGACCAACCGGCCATTCTGTCCCTGGGCCTGTTCGTATGCCCCAAGGACTCTGGTGATGTGTTCCAGGGATGGGGTCCCAGCCTCCTGGTGTCTGGGGGTGACCCTGGCCCTCCCACCTGGCCTTCTGCCACGGACCTGTTGCCTCGCCACTGTGGGTCCCCGCACGCTCTCCCTGCCATCCTCAGTTGTTGGTGTGGGTTGGATATCCCCTGGGACAGGGAGGGTGTTGCAGGTGGCAATGGTGGTGGTGGCGGTGGACGCACAGGCCGTAACAGCAGGCATCTGCTATGCAGTTGTTGTTGCAGCAGAAGTGGTGGTGGGGAGGATGGGGTCCTGGCACCTGTTGCTCCCTGGCACACCAGATGGGCCGGCCTCGAGCTCATCGTCCAGGAAATCCTGGGAGTCTACATCTGAAAATCCAGTTACCGGGGGAGGAGGCTGGCTCTGTGGGTCATTGGTGTTGTCCTCAGCAGTAAGTTCTTGGTCACCTGTGGATTAGATGGGAAATGGTCATTGTTGTGCACTCTGCAAGCATTGTGTTAGCTGTGTGCCATCCTCTGTCTGTACACTACACAATTGACTGATCCTCCTAACATGGTGCAGAGGTACATACATTACTTGTACATGTTGTGAGGTATCAATGCATACCATGCAACTCGTGCAGAAATCATGTTCACAGGGACCTGTTGCCATGTAGGGACCAGCACAATATCTTTTCGTTGTTGTCTCCTTTTTGATTTGTCAGACCTGGCAGATGTCACATCTGACCATGGACTGGCCATTGTATTGTACTGCATGACTTTGTCCTGTCATGTACATATTTTGATTTATGAGCCCACACATGCTTTCTAAATATTGAAATGGTCCTTGTTGATTGGGCCACATGGCAATGCACGCATCAGTGTGTGCTGTGCATGGTTGTGCCCAGTCTTCCTTGTGCATGTGCATTGGTGTGTGACTCTTTGGTAGTTGTGACAGTTCCCTTTGCTTACCTGTGTGCACACTGTGCGTATTAAGCAGGGTTGGTGTGCATATTTGTGCAATGGGAGGGCTTGTGTTGCCATATGGCACCATTTCATTAGTGACAAATGTGTGGGTGCACGTGCAGGCTACCTACCTGTTAGATGAAGGTGAACAATGCAATGGCTTCCAACTGCTTGTGGGTGGGAGGGAGTGCTCCATCCTGTTGGGGTGTGGGCCAGGGGGCATGGTGGGAGTAGTAGTGCAGGCCTCCCACCCCTAAACAGCCCTCCCAGGCAAGATGGCTACCTACCTATTAGGTGAAGGGAACACTGCAATGGCTGCCACATGCTTCTGGGTGGGAGGGAATACTCCATCCTGCTGGGTGTGGGACAGGGGGCATGGCGTGGGAGTAGTTGTGCAGGCCTCCCACCACCAAGCAGCCCTCCCAGGCAAGATGGCTACCTACCTGTTAGGTCAAGGTAAACACTGCAATGGCTGCCTCATGCTTCTGGGTGGGAGGGAGTGCTCCATCCTGCTGGGGTGTGGGAGAGGGGGCATGGTGGGAGTAGTAGTGCAGGCCTCCCACCCCAAACAGCCCAAGTTGGGAAAATGGCTACCTACCTGTTAGATGAAGGTGAAGAATGCAATGGCTTCCAACTGCTTGTGGGTGGGAGGGAGTGCTCCATCCTGCTGGGGTATGGGCCAGGGGGCATGGTGGGAGTAGTAGTGCAGGCCTCCCACCCCCAAACAGCCCTCCCAGGCAAGATGGCTACCTACCTGTTAGGTGAAGGTGAACACTGCAATGGCTGCTACATGCTTTTGGGTGGGACAGAGTACTCCATCCTGCTGGGGTGTGGGACAGGGGGCATGGTGGGGGGAGTAGTGCAGGCCTCCCACCCCCAAACAGCCCTCCCAGGCAAGACGGCTACCTACCTGTTAGATGAAGGTGAACACTGCAATGGCTGCCACATGCTTCTGGGTGGGAGGGAGTGCTCCATCCTGCTGGGGTGTGGGTCAGGGGGCATGGTGGGAGTAGTAGTGCAGGCCTCCCACCCCCAAACAGCCCTCCCAGGCAAGACAGCTACCTACCTGTTAGATGAAGGTGAACACTGCAATGGCTGCCACATGCTTCTGGGTGGGAGGGAGTGCTCCATCCTGCTGGGGTGTGGGATAGGGGGCATGGTGGGAGTAGTAGTAGTAGTGCAGGCCTCCCATCCCCATACAGCCCTCCCAGTGAAGATGGCTACCTACCAGTGAGTTTGTTTGGTGTACTGCAATGGCTACCACATGCTTCTGGGTGGGCGGGGAGTGCTCCATCCTGCTCAGGGGTGGGACAAGGGGGCATGGTGGGAGTTGTAGTGCTGGCTGCTTGTACACATGCCACCATGTTAATGGTGGTGGCTACATTTGGGCTGAATGGGAGTTGGTGAATGTTGAATCTGTGAGGGGGTAGTATAAACAACAGAAGAGTGTACATTTGTTAAATGTAAAAGGAAGAGCATGGAACAGTGTGAACAAATCAATTGGATTTGTGTAGAAGGCCCTCACTCACCAACCTGGTTGGTGACATGCTTCATCACTGGGCCCCACCGGGAGAAGCCGAATGCCTCCCCGGTGTGCTACAACGCCAGATATACTGCAGAGCTGGATTTTTTGTGAAGATTGTTGTGAGTGTGGTGAATTAAAAATGACCAGATTGTGTCTTTCGAAAAAACTTTATTAGGTAGCCAATCTGACATATTAAAAACTATGTGTAATTTGAAAAAAAAAAAAAAACTATGTGTAGCGAAATTACCAAATAAATTGTTTGGCTATTTCCATTTAGAGTGGGGTCAACATGTTTCTGCCCTTGATGTATGATTTACTGGGCATTCGTCAGGACCATGGGAAAGTGGACCTCGGCGGTATGGGCACGCTAAGACCCACCCTAACCTGAGGACGTGAAAGTAAAAAAGACGTGAAAAATATGTGTAAACAAACCAACAGGTTTGTGGGGTTATCTCTAAGTCAGAGCAACCCGTTGGATTTGTTATGTGAGCGATACACGCCCCAGGGGTCTCGGGAGGGGGGTGGAGGCAAAAATGGCACACCGCCCGCAATTATGAAAAAGTTTTGATCCCGATGCACTCGTTTCAATTAAAATTCAAAGTGTTCTCTGTTTTTGGTGGCGCTAACGTTTGGCACACGATGCCTTATCGTGCCTAGAACAATAGTAACCAATGTGTGGAGGTTGAATCACCTTTCACATAAACGTGCGCTCTAATTAACATGAAGCTATGATGCTTCTCATCAAGGTTTTCGGTTTCTTTCAATAATATAGAGTCCAAAATATATATCATGAAATCATTTCAATTGTTATTTTCTGATCATTTTCTTTCCTTATTTTATTTCATAAGGGTATGTAGAATTATTTTTCTAACAATCCATTTAAGAACATTATTCCTCCGCCCAATGCATTTCGGGTCGATGAGTGAGACCCTTCATCAGGGGCCTAAAAAATGAATCAGTAGCAAACCTTAGCAAACAATAAGGCTCATGAAATTTATAGCATAATTATAGAGAATTTAAACTTAAAGCAAACAAACATTATTCAGACGAATATTAACCATATTAAAGTAAACGTTCAGTTAAAGGTAGTGAATGAGAGTTAAATGTGGCGTGTTGACTATTTGAAAAGAAGGAACTTATATACCACTCGACTCAGATCCAACTAATGAGTACAAAAAAACTTTACAACAGATAATTGATCATGCCCTCGAAATGAAATGCATTGAGAGAAAGACTCACCAATTTTTTGTGACAAAATACCCAAGGCGTCCTAAACTTTATATGTTACCTAAAATTCACAAGGACTGCAAGAATCCACCATTCAGACCAATAGTCTCTGCCTGTGACTCTATCTCCGAACCTATAGGAAAATACATTGACTGGTATCTCCAACCTATTGTTCAAAAAGGAAGCACTTACGTAAAGGACACCACAGCATTTCTCAAACTTCTTAAAGATGTCACTCTATCCACAGATTGCGACTACTGGCTATGTACTGTAGATGTCACTTCACTCTATACCTCAATTCCTCACAATGAAGGCCTCGAGGCCTTAGAATGGAGCTTGCTCAACGAAGAAACTGAGGACACTCAGAAAGTATTCTTATTAGAACTGATGCACTTTGCTCTTTTCCATAGTTATTTCGAATGGCAAGGCCACTTTTTTAATCAATGCAACGGGACATCAATGGGCTTTGAGGGGGCTCCCTCATATGCCTGTATATATATGTCAGAATTCGAAACTGACTTCATTCTGAACAACCCTGACTGGCAAAACAATTTGATTATTTTCAAACGTTTCATTGATGATATATTCATCCTATGGCGGGGAGACAAAATTCAACTTGAAAGGAACATCTCTATCATGAATACACGAAACGAGAGAATCAAATTCACTTACAATATCAATCATGAATCTATTGTTTTCTTGGACGTGAAGGTCAACATCACAGACTTCCAATTCACAACTCAAGTGTACACTAAACCCACAGATAGGAACTCGAGTCTCCTATTTCAAAGTTTTCACCCTGATACGCTAAAAAAGCATCTACCAACCTCCCAGTTGATCAGACTAAAAAGGATAACATCAGATCCTAGACAACTTGAAATAACATTCAAAGAACAAATCTCTAGGTATCAACAAAGAGGGTATCCTGTCGATATCCTCCAAGAATCAATCAAAAGAGTACAAAATATTCTCAGAGAGAATCTGTTGACACCCAAAATCACAATTCCAGAAAAGAAAACAGTATGCGTTTTAAAATATTCCACAGAGGCTACAAAGATCAAAAGAGTAATCAGTAAACACTGGAGCCTAATCAACACGGAACCGGATTTGAAAGATCTTTTCAGTGACCGCATCACATTCGCTTTTCAGAGATCAAAAAACTTGAAAGAAATTCTAACGACTACAAACAATCAAAAAATCACCCACAAAGGAATGTCTAAATGCCTCAATTGTACTCACTGCAACAATGTTTTGGTTGGCAATAAATTTATGCATCCAACTCAAGGATATGAAATTGAGTTACAACATACCAGTACATGTGACACCAAAAACACTGTATACGCAATTAAATGTCCCTGTGCAAAAACTTATGTAGGCCAAACCGAGAGAAAAATCAAGGTACGTATAACAGAACACAAGAGCAATATCCGTATGTGCAATACTAAATCAACCATAGCTACCCATTGGATAGAAGCAAAACATCAAATATCCCAATTGAGATTCACTATTTTGGAGGTAATTCCGCAACGCAGCGACATGGACCCAACAAAACAGAGACTAAAAGTGGAATTCTTCTGGATAAAAAAACGGAATACTCTACAACCTACAGGAATGAATGATCGCATCGAGTACTCCTGCTTCTTATAGACAGCACAATTAAAGGACTATTCTTCACCCCCACCATCCAATTGATTACTATATATATACTTGATTTCTATTTAATCATGATAAATTTTCCAAACGTTGATACTAATGATTGAAGATGTATATACTGATTTATTGTTCATCTCTTTTTTAATTTTATTTTTTAACCACACATATACGCCACAGTAACTTGATCATTATAACTGTTTCGGTTATATTATCATATCATTTGAGGTGAACATCGTAATTTTTCCTAAAGTTTTTCTATGTTCATTGTAGTCTTTTCATCCCGATCACATGACCATGTAGTTCGTCTGAAACTAGGAGAGTTCTTACGACTCTTGAGATTTAGTAATCCTACTACTTTACGATATCAAATACATTTCCCACATAATTAAGTTCCTGTTTCCATCACAAATGTTTTCTTCTTCTATCTTGTACGTTTTTCACATTATGACTCCCGTATAGTCTGTTCCCGAGTTTCATTGAAGTTAGAATACTCGTATCACGTGACCGTAACATTTAATTTTGAACCCAATCCGCACCCGTATACATTTGGCAACCACTAACACTTCTGGTGTAACTTCACGTCGATTTCCAGTAAGTTTTCTCTTCATCTCACCGAGCACGTTGTCTCTCAGCTTATTTAAATGACAGCACTGTTATATGCATGTTATCGTCTCTTTTAAACATCTCGGAGCACTCCCCTTCAGTTTATCACGCACATTGACCGTTCACTCGTTTTTCTAAACAGCCCGGTGGCAGTGGGCTTGCTTGCAGGAGCTGAGGGCTGCGACTGAGCTTTTTAGTTATTTTATCGCGCTGTCACGCCGACTAAACGCGGTGACACGCACTTGCTTTTAAATTGCCTGATTTTTTGCCTAACCTGTATTGAAAGTTAACAGGTACCCCCTAATCCTCACCTTGCTTTTCAGGGGCCCAGCGGGGCTGGTTGGCAGCTGATTCCACCTCAGGCGCCTAGCGGTAGTGGCCGCCATCTTGGATCGGGCTGGTTCGCCCGACCCCACCCACGCCACTCCCCCCACGCTGCTCCTCTACTTAGGAGTGATTCCCAGTCTCCCCTGCGATTGCGAGCAGCCCGGTGGCAGTGGGCTTGCTTGCAGGAGCTGAGGGCTGCGACTGAGCTTTTTAGTTATTTTATCGCGCTGTCACGCCGACTAAACGCGGTGACACGCACTTGCTTTTAAATTGCCTGATTTTTTGCCTAACCTGTATTGAAAGTTAACAGGTACCCCCTAATCCTCACCTTGCTTTTCAGGGGCCCAGCGGGGCTGGTTGGCAGCTGATTCCACCTCAGGCGCCTAGCGGTAGTGGCCGCCATCTTGGATCGGGCTGGTTCGCCCGACCCCACCCACGCCACTCCCCCCACGCTGCTTCTCTACTTAATCGTCCTCCATGTGTCAGCGCAGCGGACGAGCGCTGCGGGCGCGCCGTAGGCTCGCCGGAGTCAAGCCAGAGTCCTGCCCGTCTGCGCCCGTCCGCGGCAGGTCGGGGCAGGGGGCACTCCCATATGCCCTCCCGCGGTCATATACTTCCTCTGAGCTTCTCTCTCATTGGATCCCTGGCACTATTAGTCATACTGTCTCCAACTTACTACAACACTTTAATTTACGTAGGAGCCCCCCCGCCGCTCCACCCGCCCCTTTTCAAAGTTGTTTCTCTTGGCCCTGGGCCGCT
Source organism: Lissotriton helveticus (assembly GCF_964261635.1). NCBI lineage: Eukaryota > Metazoa > Chordata > Amphibia > Caudata > Salamandridae > Lissotriton > Lissotriton helveticus. The sequence goes on from NC_136069.1 coordinate 1,605,329,459, forward strand.
TCTCCCAGTCATTCCCTCTCGTCTGTTCCCCACACGCCGTCTTATAATATTACTGCCACGCTCCTCAACACCAGGTCCGCTGTCAGTCATCAGCATGAGCTCTATGACTTTCTTGACACCCACAACCCGGACCTCTTGTTTTTAACAGAGACCTGGCTCAAGGCTGACTCCCTTCCTGACGTCCTAGCCGCACTCCCTCCCTCATATTCCATCATTCGAGCGGATCGCCCGGAGGGTAGGAGAGGCGGCGGTGTAGCTCTGATAACACACACTGACTCCCACTTTCAAATACTCCCATCTCCTCCCATCCCTGAGGTAGACTGCCTAATAATTCGTGCTAGCTCCCATTCGACCCCCCTTACTGCTGTTCTCATTTACCGACCCCCTCACGCAACTTCCAATTTTGTCTCTTGCCTTCAGGACATCCTCGCCACACTGGTTATTAACAACTCTTCAGTGTTGGTGTTGGGTGATTTTAATTTTTGGCCTAACCATCCCGCCGAAAGCCCCCTCTCTAAAGAATTTACCTGCCTCATGACCAGTCTTAACTTTTCTCCCCTCGTCCACAGTCCCACCCATGTTCATGGCCACTCGCTTGACCAAGTCTGGACCCTAAATATTCCTACTACTCCCCCTGTCATCTCTCCCTGCTCTTGGTCGGACCATTTTTTTATCTCCTTCTCCCTCGCGTTAGCCCCAGCGTTTAAACCACCTCTCTCCAAGAATACCTGGGCTAGAAAATGGGGTAAGGCTGACATGCCATCTTTCTGCTCATCCCTAGCCTACTCCTGCCCTGACCTCTCAGGCCTCGCCGCCCCGGACCAGCTGACTACTATCGATGGCTGGTTGACCCGGGCAGGCGACGACTTTGCTCCCCTGAGACGGATCACGGTGAAGCGTGCCCATGCTGCTAACCGCTGGTTTACCCCCGATCTTAAGGAGAAGAAGTTAGCCGCACGCAGAGCGGAGCGTGCCTGGAGAAGAGAATATTGCCCCGGTAAAAAAACCATCTACCTTTCTGTGCTTAAAGTATATAAACAAAGTATACTTGACGCCAAGACCCTGTTCTATTCAAACAGGATACTAGCAGCTGAATCTCAATCCAAAGAGATTTTTGCCACAGTACATGAGCTTGCCTCATCTAACAGAGCCACGGCCTTGATCCCTCCATCTCAACTGCTCTGCGACTCCCTCAACGATTTTTTCGTTGATAAGGTCGCAAAAATCAAGGCTAATATCTCTCCCCCTTCCTCTACTTTCATCAATCCCTCCCCTCCCGCCACCACTTCCAAACTTACCTCCTTTCCCCCTCTGACCACTATTACACTTTGTCCCCTGCTCCAAAAGGTAAAGTCAGGCTCCCCCCTTGACTTTGCCCCTGCCCGCATTTTGCGAGAAGTCTTCCTACACTGTCCTACCCCTCCCCTCACACTGTTAAATGATTCACTCAAATCTGGAGTGGTTCCCACTGCCCATAAATTTGCGGCAGTCATCCCTATCCTTAAAAAACCCGGCGCCGACCCCTCTACCCCTTCCAATTACCGTCCCATCTCCCTTCTACCTTACCTGGCCAAGGTTCTTGAGACCTATGTAACCGGCATCCTGAGTACCTACGTGGAAACCAACCACTGCCTCTCCCCCCGGCAGGCGGGCTTTCGCCCCCTCCACTCTACGGAGAAGGTAGTGATCTCAGTGATGGACAGCCTACGCGAGGGCATTGATACCAACCTCCCCCAGGCCCTCATTCTTTTAGATCTATCCGCCGCTTTTGACACGGTGGACCACTCCATCCTCCTCACCCGTGTCAAGGCGGCGGGTATAGAGGGCCTGGCCCTCGCGTGGCTTAAGTCCTTCCTGAGTGATAGGGCTCAGGCTGTCCATCTTGCCGGTTTCACCGCTGCCTCTCGTAAGGTAGTATGTGGAGTCCCCCAAGGCTCCTCCCTCTCCCCTCTTTTGTTTAATTTATACATTTACCCCCTTATTTGTATGTTACAGCAGCTCGAGGTCACGGTGTTCAATTACGCCGATGACCTCCAGCTAATTTTTACCCTTTCCCACTCTGCTTCCTCTGCCTCAAATGTCCAATCGGTTATGTTGCTCATTCAAGACTGGATGAACTGCAACCACCTCAAACTCAACCCGGACAAGACGGAGTTAGTCTTGACCAGAGGTGGTTGCAGTCCCTGGTCCCCTTCTCACTGGCCCTCCTCACTTGGTGTTCCCCCGCTCCCAGTCCCCAAGGTCAAGACCCTCGGCATCTTCCTGGATCCTTCACTTTCTGTTCACTCTCAGGTTAGTTCGGTTGTTTCCTCCTGTTTCTTTTCCCTCCGAATCATCAGGAAGATCTCTCGTTTTTTTTCTTTACCCGCCCTAAAAATTATAGTGATGGCCATGGTGCTTTCGCGCCTCGATTATGGGAACATCATTTATAACGGCGCTCCAGCTTACGCCATTCGCCGTTTGCAGCTGGTGCAGAACCAGGCAGCCCGCCTGATTCACGGCCTGCCCAAATACCATCGAGTCACCCCCCTATTGCAGGCCTTGCACTGGCTGCCGGTGAAAGAGCGTGCCCTGTTCAAGCTTGGCTGCACCACTTTTCAGGCTAAAATGGGCACTGCCCCGGAATTCATCTGTTCTGCCATCACCCCTTACATACCTGGACGTGAGCTTAGGTCCACTCATCAGGCTCTGTTAACCATTCCCCGCTTCAGCAAGAAAAAGACTGGCGGCACGAAATTCGCAGTGCTTGCTCCTGCGTTTTGGAATTCCCTTCCCTTGGAACTCCGTATATCTTCCTCCTATATCGAGTTCAGGAAGGGCCTTAAAACTTTTCTCTTTTCCCAAGCCTACAATGCTTAAATCCCCCTCCGCTCCTGCCTGCTTCCTTGCAACCTAACAGCGCCAAGAAACCGCATGGTAAAAGTGCGCTATATAAATGTTTTAAATTTAAATTCAAATTTAAATTCAAATTCACATTTTCGTTTATCGTTAACATCACGGAGTATCATTAGCATATATCCCTTCCTTCTTTTCATATAGTCAACACGCCACATTTAACTCTCATTCACTACATTTAACTGAACGTTTACTTTAATATGGTTAATATTCGTCTGAATAATGTTTGTTTGCTTTAAGTTTAAATTCTCTATAATTATGCTATAAATTTCATGAGCCTTATTGTTTGCTAAGGTCCTGTACTGATTCATTTTTTAGGCCCCTGATGAAGGGTCTCACTCATCGACCCGAAATGCATTGGGCGGAGGAATAATGTTCTTATATGGATTGTTAGAAAAATAATTCTACAAACCCTTATGAAATAAAATAAGGAAAGAAAATGATCAGAAAATAAAAATTGAAATGATTTCATGATATATATTTTGGACTCTATATTATTGAAAGTAACCGAAAACCTTGATGAGAAGCATCATAGCTTCATGTTAATTAGAGCGCACGTTTATGTGAAAGGTGATTCAACCTCCACACATTGGTTACTACACCGCCCGCAATGCCAGGCACCCGTTCGGAACCTGTCTCCTCCCTCTGACCGGACCCCGTGAATCTGTGAGCCATGTTTTTGTATGGATCGTCTGCTGCGGTGGCTATGCTGCAGCTCTTCCACTGGCTCTCCCACTCACTCTAGTATGCAACCGCAGCGGTCGGAAACAGTGGATCATACCACGGGACCATCGGGGATATCCTAATTTCGCGTGCGGTGTCTCCGCTGTGCGTGCGGTGGGTTGTAGATTTTCTGCTGCGCTTCCGACCACCGTGGACGGATTTTAGACATCACCACCCGCGACGGGCTTTTTTTCTTTGCCCTCTTCCGCCGCGATTGGTCTTTTTTGGCGGTTGTTCCTAATTTGACCGCCGGTTTTTCCACGGTCACGGCGGGCGGTTGTTTTCTGCTTCCATGGCGGTCGGGGTGATTTTCCAACCGCCATCCTAATGGGCCCCCAAATCTCAAACCTGGTCCCCCAGTTGCAAAGTCTGTGGCTCTGTCCATAATGCTGCATCCTCTCCCTTAAGTCTAACAATAATCAAGTGAACAATTGGATAACAAAAACCATAAAGGTAGCAAATTATTTTAGAGTGCTTTGCTGCTATTTGAGAACTCAGAAAATATGTCCTCATTTTAAGTGTTTAGAACACTAAATATAATTTCTATGGGAATAAGACCTTCTCATGGAGGATGGTGCAGCGGCAACAAGTTGATCACGCTGTGTCAGCGTTAGGGGCAGTGGCAGCACAGCGGATAATGTAGGGCAAGGAAAAAGGGTGAAGGGGTTAAAACCCAACCATTCAGTACAGGCAAGAGAGGCTGTGGCAATATAAAAGACCGTTGAGGGCAGAAGGAAGAGGCAATGACAGTACAACAATACATGCTAACAGACCTGATTCAGGCAGGAGACTCCCAATCATTTTAAGCCCAAAAGGGCTTTATTTTTTCTGTCTTCTGCCTCAAATATCTTCTTTCTCAATGTACGCCAATGGGGAAAATCAGTTCCCAGGTTTTCTTTTTCAAATTCTTCCTCTTACTAAGTTCAAAATGTTGGCAAGTGAGGTATATTGGCTCACGGAGGGCAGGAGGGATAGGGTAGGGTCATCGACTCGGATAAGAGAGGGCAGGAGGGAGATGGGCAGGAGCACCAAACTGACCTTACAAGGCAGGCGTCAGGGTTTGCAGAAGCACCATACAGCACACAGGGCAAGCAGGACAGCAGTGTAGCACAATGGACCGAGGAAAGCAATAGGGAGGGTACAAGGCCAGGCAGGTGCAGAGACAGAATATTGATGGAAAAATATTGAATTGCAAGAATATCGAGTAAAAAATATCAATGGTGCAAAATCTCGAGGTAAGTTATCTCGTTTTAAAAAATTTCGATTTTATTGTTATCTAGAAATATTGAATTTCTAAATATCGATGGCAAAAATATCTATGTGAATAATATTGTTTTTTTCTAATGTTCTATTCTTTTTTTTAGTACTTTGCTATTAGTCATTTTATAATGTTTAAATTTTTGTATGTTTAAATATTTGAATTTTATTTAGTTTTAAAATAGTTTTTAGGAGAGGGATGTTGGGTTTTTAAGGTATACTGGTAGGTAGTAATTTAAAATTTTAGCAGAGAAATTACAATATTTTCAAATTTGTATATATTTTAGGAGCAGGATTTTGGGTTTATAGAGGATAAGGGTGGGGAGTAATTTAAAAACATTGGGGGGAAATAAAAAATTGTTTTAATTTTTATTACATTTTAGGAGTGGATATTAGGTTTATTGGGGATATGTGTGGTGAGTAATTTAGGAATGTTGGTAAAAAAAATATTTAAAATGAATAAATTAAGAAATATATAATTATTAATGGAAATAAAACATTTTAAATGTACTTTTTTTTAATGTAAACATTTTTGGGGTTGCAAAATGTTGATGTAAATTGTGCGAACAAAATTCTTTAATTTATAAAAATTTGAACAATTTATTGAAAAATTGTATTAATAGTTATTTAACATTTTATATTAGAACTACAATTTCGTAAAATAAGTTTACAAAGGGTTTAATATTGGTTTAAATTATGTTTATTTGTAATTTGTAGTGTATTTTTAAATATTTATTTTCGTTGTGACAAGTGTTTTTTCACATTTTACTTTTTAAAATATTTTAAAATTTATTTTCATAAAGTTGTATTTTTAATTATATTTTTTATAAAATGTAGTAAATTAAAAAAAATTATATTTAAAATGTTGTTAAGAATTTTTAATTAGTAAAAAATATAGATTTTTTTATTTAAACATAGCATTATATATTTGTTTTTTTAAAAACTACAGTTTTGATAATAATACATTTTTGGGAGTTAGAAAAATGAAAATATGGGGTGGGTGTCTATTTCGTACTTTCTTTGAGTTTAGTTGTATTCGGAGTTGGAATAGTAAATTATTATGGTTTACTATCCAGCACTTTCCCTGAATTTACTTGAATTTGGAGTTGGAATAGTAAATTATTACGGTTTTACTAGACAGTACTTTCTCTGAGTTTTGTTGGATTTGGAATTAGAATAGTAAATTCATTTGATTTATTATCCAGCACTTTCCCTGAGTTTAGTTGGATTTGGAGTAGGAAAAGTAAATTATTATGGTTTACTATCCAGCACTTTCCCTGAGTTTACTTGGATTTCGAGTTGGAATAGTAAATTATTATGATTTACTTTCCCTGAGTTTATTTGGATTTGGAACAGTAAATTAGTTTTATTTATTATCCAGCATTTTTCCTGAGTTTACTTGGATTTGAAGTTGGAATAGTAAATCATTATGGTTTACTACCCAGCACTTTCCCTGGGTTTACTTGTATTTGGAGTTGGAATAGTAAATTATTTTGATTTATTACCCAGCGCTTTCCCTGAGTTTACTTGGATTTGGAGTTGGAATATTAAATTATTATTGTTTACTATCCAGCCCTTTCCCTGAGTTTATTTGGATTTGGAGTTGATGTAGTATATGTTTTGCATCTATTATCCAGCAGTTTCCCTTTGTTTACATGGATTTTGAGTCATAAATAAAATACCCAATAAAGTGCTTAGACCCATAGGGTCAAGAGTTCAAATAAACCAGTGATTAGATAGGAACCAGAATCCTCACACAAATTATGTCACATACAGGGGACTAAGTTAATGTGTAGCTCTCGAAAATGCTGCCATCTATTCAGAGGATGCCCTACATTTTACTGTAGATTTAAGAAAATTAAGACAAATAGGACGGAGTCTTCAGACAGCAACTGTAGGTAAATGCCTAAATTTCACTCTCCTTAAAATTGGAACGATAAATGTTTTCCGGGGAATCACATAGAACTTGCAAAAGAATAGAAAATGAAGCAGATCCTGTGGAGACAAACCGTCACAGCCACAGGATGCTAAAAGCTGTCCTCTAGTGCATCCCCTTGGAAAAGCTAGCAGGAGATGAAATAAGTCCAGGCGGAACCTAGTCAACAGGAAACGATCATATGTGCTAAAAGGACCCAAAAGATAAGGCTCTGTAGCTAATGTTGTTTTCAAAACTATGAATTTCCGCACACTGGGTTTCCGCAGTTCCAGCTCTTCCCTCTCCAGTTTCATTAAACTACAGAAAGACTCCCTGACCCAGCTAAATCCTTTTTTAATGCTGTTTCAAGTTTAGTATGTAATTCTGGTCTACCCAATCTATTAAAACGGGACTTTATATATCTGAGCCATGGTATACAATGTGATTGATCCAGAGACATGCACTCTTTCAGTATCAGCTGGGTCAGTAGCAACTCATTGTTCCGCCATATTTTCAACCAGAAAGTTAGTGGTCGTAGAGCCAGGGTGTCACTCAAAAAAGGATCCCTAGTTCTTTGTGCACAACCATTTTTGAAGTTCCAATTGGGACGCCCAATAAACGCTTCAGAACTTATTCTCGGCCACTTGCAAATCTTCCAATACAGAATGCCCCCATATTTCACTACCATAAGTGGCCATTGCGACACATTTTGCCTGATATATCTTTAGAAGTGCTGCTATAGGTCTTTTGCCTAGTTTGGTAGCAAAGTTAAAAATGGCCGCACCAGGTCACCCCTCTTTCTCTGTTTGAATGGGTCCCAGTTCTGATGTTCATCCAGAGTAACTCCCAGATACGAGAGAACATCAGTACGGGGAACCTTTGCAGTACCCACCCAAACTGAAAGGTCTTTTTTGTGAGGGTACCCATCTGCATCACAAGAGATTTTGAGTTGTTTATGGACAGATCCCGGTCCTGCATAAAAGCAGAAAATGAATCAAGCAGGGTTTGTAGCCCCCTAGCGGTCCTAGATATAAGGACCGCGTCGTCCCCATATAGTAAAACCGGGAGGCCATGATGGCCTACCTGCGGACGTACACTAGCTAGGTCATTGATATATGAATTAAACAAAAAAAGGGGCCAGAATAAAACCCTGTCTTACACCTTGTTTAATGGCCACAGTGCGGCAGACTCTTAGGCCCTGAAAAAATCTAACCTGTGCCCTAGTTGCTTGATGGAGACTTCCTAAGAAAGAGACAATATTGTCATCTACCTCAAGAGCAAGCATGGGCAGCCAAAGTGTGCCCCTATTCACGCGGTCAAACGCGGAAGACAGATTCATGAATGTTAAATAGATCGTTCCAGGGCGGGCAACAGTGTCTTTATTCAAAATCATGTACTGATTAAGACATTGGGCCATGGTGGACCTCCCAGGGCGGAACCCATACTGTATATCTGATCAAATAGAGTGTTCCTCTGTCCAGGTTGTCAACCTTCCCAAAAGCACCCCACCCACCACCTTGACCACCGGATCCAACAAGGAAATAGATCTATAGCAGTGAGTGCTGTCTCGGTTGCCCTTTTTAAAAACTGGCAGTATAGTTGAGGATGCCCAAGTCTCAGGGCAGCCGGATTTTGCCGCTGCATTAAAAGCTGTGGCAAGTACCGGATCCCAGAGGGTTGGGTTTGATTTGAAAAGGTCAGCTGGGATGCCATTAGGCCCCGGTGCTTTATTACTGGTCAATCCCAAGATGCCTTCCTTAACCTTAGAACAACTAAAAACCAAGTCAGAATCAACAACCACTCTTGATAGTGAGCAGGTTAACTCAGGGGAACACTCAAACATATCTTCATAGCGGCGAACCCACTCCTCCTCTGTTATATGGGCAGCTACCATTCTCCCCTAGTCAGGGTTTAAAAAAGGGCTATTCATTCTCTTCCAAAAGCTTGAGCTGTCCCTCAATGAACTTGCATCGAATAGGTCCCTTCATGCTTCTTTTTTTAAAGCAGATTTCCATCTTGCAAGTTCAAATGTATATTCCCTAGAGCAGAATCTCACCTGTATAGGATCCCTGGGGCTTTTGCTAAGTGCCTCCCGGCAACTTCCTAGCCACCTTGGAACAAAGAGAATCAAACCATCTGGGGGACTGAACAATAGATCCTCTGGCCAGGGTGCTTAAAAAGTCACTTATTTTACCTGAGACGATGTCAAAGGTGCCAATAACATCCTCAGGTGCTGAGATTACAGAACAGTACCTTGCCAATTCTTTGGCGCACAAGGCCGACATGTACTCATAAAACACATCTGTAGATATCTGGGACGATTTCAACCGCCTCCCACTATCTGTTGGTCTCACCGCCCCACACTGGCCCGCCCCACGCCTGTGTAGCATTAAGGGCCCTTGAAAACATACACATAGGGGATTATGGTCACTATGGACACTCGCTTGTATAGCAAATTCGGAGAATAGGTCTAATATGGGCGAGGATACCAAAATAAAATCTATAAATGATCCGTCACCCCTGCCTTAAAAAGATGGAATAGCTGATTTGCTGCATGGCTCAGATAAACACCTGAGGGACAACAAGTCAAATTCGTGGAGGAGACCATTCAATGACTCCCCCTGTGGGGAGTGTTCAAAGTGGATTCCATGCATGCTTGGACACCCCAAGTTGGCCACACAAACTTCCCTGGGGTCGCCACAGGTGTGAATATTGAAATCCTCTTCAATCTCAAGATCTCAAAAAGTCGTGTTAAGGTGGTGCCTTACAAAGGAGCCTAACAAAGTGGGTCATTATGATGGCGGAAGGACCGCCACTGCTGGGCCGGCGTTGGCGGTCCTTCCGCCATCACTGAGCATTTTACCCACCGCCAAATTGGGATGGCGGTGGGTATGGTGGCGGATACAAAGTCTGTCCGCCGCTTTCCCACCTGAGGCAATCACACCGATTGCCAGGTGGACGGAAAAGGGCCACTAATATGGCACCGTCTGCCATATTAGGATGTGTCCTGGAAGAGGCCTTTACATGGCGGCTATGCCGCCATGAAAAGGCTGGTGGGGATTGGGTATGGGGGCCCGTTGCTGGCCCCCTCTGTGAGGGGGAGGGTGTATGTGCATTGGGGTACCCATGGTACCCCCCCACATTTCCATGCAAAAGGTGGCAGGCACCGCGTGGTGCCTGCCACGTTGTGCATGGAAATGCACATTATGGCATTGTGGCATTTTGGCATTGCGAACGGTGCTGCACCCAGCTGCACCATCCGCAATGATCAGGACCCTGGATGCGCCCGCCATAGTGGCAGGCACATCCTAATACACTCAGCAGGACCACCGCCTTACCAGCGGCCGGTCCCAGAACGGCAATGATGGCAGGCGGACTGATGTCCGCCTGCCATCATAATGAGCCCCAGAGTTATATGACATACTTCCTTGATACAAGATGTTGAGTTATAAAAAAAAGTTATGAGGCCCAACTTATGGGACCCCCTATGGAGTGCCAATGACTGTATGCATGAGCTTTCTGTTGGCAAGACCCTGAACCCACATTCGACTGCCAGAGAAATATAAATTACGAGGCCACCCCTTGATCTTCCCGCATGAGAAGAGATAGCTGGAACTGAAAATGACTTGCAACCCTCCAATGGTGGAATTCTTCCAGTTAGCCACGTCTCCTGCAGGCAAAGCACACTGAATTGTTTCACATACATAATCCATGATTGGTTGGTTAACTTGTTGGCAAGCCTGGCAGTATTCCAAGATATAACATTTCTGTTACTGGAACCTACAGTCCTAGAACTGATTCGCGGAATTTCATGCAAAGTAGATGGTATTACTTGATTCTGTGAGTCAGGCCCACTAAGTCAGTCACAAGCATCTAAAGTGATCAGAGGTGCAAAACGATTAGCTAACTCAAGAGTAGGAAAAGGGGGTGACTCCCGCGAGCCATATCCTAAACTGTCCCAGTGAATTATATCTGGTGCCCAGTTTGGAATTTGGGGGCATATTATCAAGAAACGGAGTTAAAATTATCGCCGCTTTAGAGGCAGAAAACTGCCGCTAAATCGGTGATAATGGGCTTGATAATATGCTCTTGTGAATTCCCATAGAAGCCCATGTTATGGGGTGGCAGAGTGGGCTAAAGAACGGTGATGGATTAAACCCAGATCTGTTGACTGGGTGTGAGTGTTTGATTGGTTCAGATGCTCACTCCATCACCACGCCCTTTTGTACCGCTTTGTTCGCCATATGTTGGCAGGGTATGCTCCGACGTTGTAGTGTGTTTATATAGGGACCTGTATCGATACTCCAATTTCTGACCCTTGTCTGGTTATAAATCACTAATATCCATACAACGGCACAGAAACCCGTTTCATAAATCAGTCATAGCGCATGCTGTCACATTAAGCAAGCAAGCACTATTCCTCCAGCCCCCTAGAAAGCACACCGAGTTCTCTAAACAAACCAAGCCTCCAGCAAACCTGGGAAATCCCCGCTGCTATTGTTTTGATTTCGTTCGAGAACTCCTGCAAAGAATGTAAGAACGACCAGTTCTTAATTGACGTCTTATGTCCATCCTTACGTCAAACCCGGCACCTCTCAGGTATAAATATACCGACACTGCTCTAAGTAAACACACAGTGGTGATGAGCTTGGAGCAGCGACTACTTGCCGGAGAGCCCAGCTGATGCGAGAGCCCACAGACCCTGCCCCTCCCTTTTTGACGCGCTGAGGAAAGACGCTGTCTTTTCTCTTGCCGAGAAATCCAGCCTCCAGCGTTTCCAGCCCACCTTTGCGGGTGACTGGGATACCGAGTCCTGAGAAAGAGATACCAGCCCTCCTGCCTTCTAAATCCCAGGTACTGAACTGACTAACCCCTTACAGAGAATTCTTGAGTCAGATTCTTGGCAAAACAAACTTAACTTAAACTGCTACTTACTTGCTCCCTCCCACGTATTAGGCTTAGGTCAGGTACACCGGGGTAGGCGTAGTTAGAAGCACCAGTTGAGTACGATTAGTCAATATATATATGTATGTATATCTTTTATCCATTTTAAAGTAACATATGGCTAAGAAACCATATCAATGCTTTTACAGTATTATTTTATAATCCTGCTTTTACTGTATGCACTTTACTTAACTATAAGTACTACAATTGCAGCGATTCATTTCTCTTGTATGAGAAAAGAGACTGATCAATAAATAACACCTTTTATTGAAAACGCCCGTCTCTTCTTTTCTCTGCAATCTGGTGAAACTAAGTATGCACGTATTGACTGAGTAAAATAGCTGTCTTTTGTTTTCACACGACTCTAGAGATATACTCTTGATCTGGGAGAGCAAAGTTGTCATGTTCTACGGTTGTCAGAAACTAAATCCCTTCTTGTCTATCCAGGGAGGTTAAACTCCTCCTCGCCTATTCGAGAAAGTTTCTAGTGAACTCTGAACACAAAACTTAAGTCTAATATCGTCAGTAAAAGACCTAGTTAACCTCAGTCCTACATCTACACTACTGAAGATATTATTCCAATGCGCAGAGCCTATTGGGAATATAGGAACTACACTACATGGCGCCCAACGTTTGGTAAGGCGATAAAACTAACGCAAGGCATTAGAGTAACTCAGTCGTGCTTTTTCACACAGACCCTTTCTCCCATAAATACTCCAAAGACGTCTGGAGTGGGTCAAAGGTTAAAAAATCCGCCAAACTTAGTAGGAGGAGACTCCTATGTATGGTTTTTGGTTTATTCAACGTTGAAGGATACAGTGTTCTAAAATATTGTGCACCTAATCTTTGTTTCCTTGAAAACTTGATCTGCAACAAAAAACCTTCCTGTCAGTAAAATGTCAGACGGTGAAGGAGATAGGGAGACAGCTAGATTAGCAGCTCAACTCCTAGCGGAAGACACAAGTCTCCTACAGCAAGACCCGGATGCAATACTCATCCAGGTCAGCATAAGAAAAACTATAACACTTAAACTTATAGAAAATGGACTAACACCAAGAGGTGGTACAGTCATATTCGTAATTGAGGCACACGAATATCGGCAGACAGAGGTATTCTATTCATGGATAAACTTTCCAGCAGCAAACGCTGTCACAAAAGAGTTCCACTATTACAAAATAGAGGAACCACCGGATGAGTACACTCCTTTCGAGGAGGTGGAAATCCCATTAAAATACCAAGAGCAGCTGCTCTGGTTTAAAGGCGCCCTAAAACATAATGATCACATCACCAGGCTCGGTCCACTAAGTAGACCAAGAGCAACGTGGCCGGTTCTAGCCAGCCACACACCACATCCAGACATTGAAAACATGTCAATACCAGAACTTTTAGTACAGCTAAAACAACTGATTAAAATACACAGACAATTAGTCCAATATGTAATGCGGACTTCAACCGTCCAACCAGCTATTAAAATTCCACAGCAGACCCCTCATCAGGGGAACACAAATAAAATAACACCACAGAACATACAGTCCTGTCTAAGCAAAGTACCCATTAAACGGGAACGAATTCCATTCTGGTTAGCACAGAAAATCACTCAAATAAAGGCAGTATATCCGGATACTACCCCTACTGAGAAACACAGAATTCTGACTATCTGCCTTCCAATGGGGATCGCACCACATGTGGAGGACTGTGACACTTGGGGCACAGTCTTTGCTTCCATTTACACAAAAACACATGGTGTTCCGTCCATGGCGGTAATACCAGATGTGCTAAAACAGATTCAAAATGAATATGGTCCAGAGCCTGCTTTAACTCTGGGTATGAAATTACTGAAAGACTTCAAGCAGGTCTCAGCTTTATTGTTATCCAACATAAAAGGAGAAGCAGCATCTGTGGCGATCCGCCAGAAGTTGAAAGAAACAGATATAGCAGAACAACCATTTGAACTTGCCAGAATCATAGAAAAATCCTATGAAGAACTAGGAAGAGATAGTTTGGGTGGGAAACCAGTGAAACCCCAACTAACTGAAAATCCTGAAAAGGTATTTATTAAGAATAATCTAACAGTTCCAAAAAAGAACTGGGATGGAAATAAACAGTCCACTCCCAAAGAAAAAAGATTCCAGTCCATAGGAAGGTCTCCTCGGCGGAGAGAGAGATCTCCGGACCAAGGACACAAGTCTCCCCAGAGGGAGCCCTCTGAGAAAAAATACAACCTTAGAAATAGGGATAATTGAAGAAACCTGATAGATATCAAGATATTGATACACGTCCATCTCGATCTTTTCAGACTTCCTCGCAGAAATCGGAAAGAAGAGGACGGTCAGAACAAAGGGAAGAGCACTTCAAGTCCAAAGACAAGGAAACTGCTAATCAAAATAAAAAGTTACAATTTCCAAAGAAGAAGGTAGCCAGTATTAAAGTAATCAAACATGCCGAGGATCCTGAGGACATAGCTGAAAAACGGAGAATGGGCTCAGACAATGCTAGACAGCGCAGCAGAAGTGAGCATAGCTCGCAAGATCCTGATGAATCATCTGGAGACAGTGGACACGAATGAATACATTCAGGTGGAAACTGCAGACACCAGAGTTAGCAAACCTCATAAAATATACGAAATAACATTACGTATAGAGGGAGATAACACTAGGAAAATAAGGGGTCTATTTTGGGATAACCTCTCCAAAGGCTATGACATCCTTTTAGCTGAAAAAGACTGGCCACCGGAGTTTGTCAGGGAGTGCCCTCATGGCGAAGAAATGATTATGCCTGCCTTCTCAAATCACATTCCAATTCATAAAAAATATACACTTGCAAGAAAGTGGGCAGTAGCCCAAGCTCCTGCATTATATAAAAACCATGTGGGATGGGATGAGGACTCTTTTCCTCACAAAATCCAGTTAAAATCACAACCAACTGCACAGAGGCAGTACCCAATTAAGCAAGAAGCTAAAAAACAGGTCAGGGAGATCTTAGATCAACTTGAATACCAGGGGGTGATTGAAACATGCACCTCACAAATGAACAATCCTTTGTTTCCTGTCTCCAAGCCAGATGATTCATATTGTCTAGTTTTGGACTACAGACACCTTAACTCATGTTGCAAAACCTTTGCAGTACAAAACTCACACAGTGCAGCACTAATGAATAGCATAGTGCGCAAAAAATACAAAACAACATTAGACATCTCTAATGGATTCTTTTGTCAAAATATAGCACCTAAAAGCAGATATTTGACCGCTTTCTCAATAAATGGCTCGCAGAAAAATTTCTGTCGTTTGCCACAGGGGTTCAAGAACAGCCCAGGATTATTCTCAGCGAGAGTAACAGAGTTACTACAACTGTATGATGATGAGGCATTATCTTATGTCGATGACATCTATCTAACAGATGATGACTTGGATACTCACTTGAAAAGAGTGAACACCATAATACTTGGGTTCGCAGCAGAGGGTTACAAATTCAACTTCAAGAAGTCAAGAATTGCCCATCTGACTGTCCTGTTTTTAAGATATGAATTATCAAGTGAAGGCAAAAGCCTGGCTGACAATTTCTTAGAGAAATGCGCTGTCATCCAAGCACCAAGAACGCTGAAAAACTTACAATCAATTCTAGGTTTCCTGAATTTCGGAAGAACATACATTCTAAATTATGCAGAGAGAGTTAAACCTCTCTATGACCTAATAAAACCAGATTTTAAAACAATCAATTGGACTCAAAAACACACAGAAATTTTGAGATCATTGCAAACAGACATGTTAGCTAAAACAAAATTGCAAACACACGATAACACACGCAACCTTGTGATTCGGGTCATCCCAGGAAGATGCGGATTCACATACCTAACCTCTAATGAGGGAGAAACGGTACCAATAGCTTACAAATCACATTTGTACACAGAAGCCGAAAAAACATTCAGCATTAAGGAAAACATTGTTCATGCTGTTCAAACAGCTGTAGCAAGAGAAAGAGACCAAGCTGATGGCAGACGGATTACAGTCAGGACAGCAGAATCAGCCTTTGAGGCATTAACAAGCCCATGTAATTTACCTACTGTGGCATTAAAACCAAAATGGATACAATGGGAAAATTCTCTTGCTACAGACAGAGTGAAAAAACTATTTTGACCCGGAAATGAAAAAATTAAAAAATCTAGAATATGAAAGAGAATATCCTCTGCCTAGCGACATTCTGCCCATACAACTTTACGCCTGCGTAATATACACAAACAGTTATGCAGAACCCTCAGTTTGGGGAAAACAAGCCTACAACGCTACATGAGAGGTTGTCAAATGCCGGTGGCGCGGACGTAAATTAATGCCACTAGTAACGATGTCACAATCTGTAAAAGACAATTCAGGTCATCAAACTGAATTAATAGCTTTAAAAATGGCGCTCGATATTGCCGATCGCGAATTCCCGACACTAATAGTGTGCGATTCGCATTCCGGCGTCAAATCATACAACGAAAACTTGCAGAAATGGGTTCAAAACGGTTACAAAGATGACACAGGTGCCACAATTAAGCAAAAATCGCTTTGGAAACAAGTAGTTCTTTTACAGAAAGAACTACCAAAGACTCACGTGATACATTCATTGAGTCATCAGCGTGATGGCGTTCACGCTGCAGGGAATTTACTGGCTGAGACAGCCACAGCGGAAGCAACTAAATCGGCTTCCGTAGCTACAAAAAAGCGTTCGGAAAAATACATTGACGGGGAAACAATGTTGGCGGTGAAAACGTCATCAAAAGGCGACTGTTCAGCGTTACCTGTCAACTATCCACTCAATTATACATACATAATCGATGCAAACTCCGTTCCTTTTGCTCGAATCCCTGGAGTGGGGGATAGGATAATTCCAAACAGGAACAGGAGAGGCTTCTTAATACAAGAAGCACATATGGGATTAGGTTTAAGGCATCAGATGATCAAAGAATCTTTGACAGAATTAAAATCAGAATACTGGTGGCCGGGGATTAGCGTGGATAATCACAAATTTGCAAGAAATTGTGAAAACTGCAACAGAGATCGCAGTAGTGAACCGGCCGAGGTAGTGCCAGAACACATAATAGAAAGCATAAAGCGATCTATTAGCATGATTAAACAGGAAACATGCGTCCCAATGTATATTATTTAAGACTAAAATTCACTTAAAATGTAGACCCCAGCTCTCGGCTGACGTCTGAACTGTTATAAAAAGATTTGCAAGTCTATAATGGCATATACGCAATTGGCCTGCTACATTCTGACCATTGCCATGCCTTTAGCTCTCGAGCTTATGGGGGGGTATGGCCAGCATGGGCATTGCATTGCGGGACTCTTATCACTTCCTTCCTGAGGGAAACGGGATGGTGTAAAGAAAAAACCAAGGCATAGAGCAATCTATAACGGCAAAGGTATTAGGTTCGGGAGCTGGGTGGGTCAAACATTTAATAAGTGTCCAACGTAGTCTTAATAATCTGCCAAGAAATTCTCTGAGAGGTCTCAGTCCGTACGAACTATTGTTTGGGACTAGAATGTTAATCCAGGACCTCGATAGTCAAACTTCGTTGGTTAAAGAGAAATGCTTTGATATCAAAGATCATTTGGCTATTTTACAGGACTTAAATGAAACAAGAAAAGACCTGAGCAACATAAAGTTAAAACAACAGCCAACAACCACTGAAGAGAAACCACCTGTCCCAGCAAGGCCTGTCTGGATTCCAAAAATCGGGGATCTGGTCAGAGAGAAGATCGCGGTAAAGAAGGAATTTGGGCCTTCTTACAGAAAGGCAGTACCTGTCTTGGCTATCAACGGAACAAGATCAGTTGTATTACCGCCCCTTGCTGGTAAAAAGGAGAACCGAGTTGTATCCATCGACCTGGTTAAACCACAATCATGTGGCCGATAATAAGTAGTAGGCCGAGTGGACTCCCAAGAAATAGCAGAACACCAAAGTTTGCTACAAACACAGAGGTTCAAACTGAGAGACTAATCACATTTGATAAACCTACAGTGAATCAACAAGGACTATGCAACAAAGCCATGGAACTTAAACCTCTTGAAACCCAAATCCAAATCTTACATCAAGAAACACCAGTCTACAATGATGTAACCACTGACTATGCTAATGCAACCAAGATAATTCCAAAAACAAAAGGAATCCAGAAGCAATTGAAACAATTGACAGAACTGCATCAGGCTATTTCATCAACTTCGATGACTTTTCTGAGGATCCGAGCGAGCCTGAGGAACAGCCGACAACATCAAAGACTTTTAAAGACAAAGCAAAAGAACTCTTTCATCAACTACAAGAAACCTATCTGATTTCTACATGGATTGAATTTTGGGTGGCACAAGGTGTATTTGTCCTCATACTTTAACTCATCCTGGTACTATACTTGGGACATTTCATTGAGGGAAAATATGTCACAATGGACACAGCAAGTCAGAAAATCAACTTGGTCCTGAAACCACACAGTCTTCACACATCGAGAAAAGAGAACTTTCTTCAGTAAACTTCACAGCCAATCCTATACCCGGTGGGGTAGCATGGGACAAAACTGATTACGAAATTTATGGCCCTGTTGAGCTCCTGAAGTATCCTCACCAATTCAAGATTTCATTAAGTGACTTTGTAAAATCAAGCACATTCGCTGATGATTGGGACTTTGAAAGTATTAATGATATGATGTCAGATCTAGTGATGTCAGCTAAATTTACAGGACATGATTATTTACAGGGTTCATCTAATTATGACCAGCTGTACTGTTACAACCACTATGGTAACCATTATCTGCATAAATCTGCTCAACCTAGAAATGTTTTTAATTATAACCAATGGGAACATTGTGCAACTCCACAAAAAGGCAGTTCGAAAACATTTTATGAAAAATTTCCATATTTCTCAGGGTTTAACACAAGTAATGCAGAAACGTTTTATTTCAAACTGTTAAATAAGACAGGAATGAAAACCATGCTTACAAATACAAAATTAATCTATTCAGAGACATTTTTTGACAAAATGAATACATTCGGTTTTGATTTCTGGAACAATAACATTTAAACGAAAACAATCTGGGGTACAAGAGATTGGCAGGTCAAAGGTATAGAATCATTGTTTAGAGCCTGCATGATCCCAGAACAAATTATATTCTTGAATGACACAATTCAACAAACAACCTGTTTTGGCCTAACCAAAATTAAAGACTTAAACAAACCGTCTATTCCAAAACCAACACCTGACAGTAATAACACTACAGATGATGAGATAGACGTATCCCATATTTTAAACCAAAACAGAACACATCCTGATTGGAAAAAATGGTTGATCTGGCCCACAGACACAAATAACTGTCAAGATAGATTCCTGAACAAAAAACAGGGGTTCACAATAACCAGGCCAGACCCTAGATACTCCCAGCGACAACATCCAGGGATTGTAACTACATACAGTGTAGGAAAACTCTGCCTCGAATGGCTACGAACATCCACACTGGCAGAAATTAAGCAACACTTGACTTTACTTAAAGAAGGTGCTGACTTGCGTGATTTCATTATGGGACCACGCAAACAGCGTCAAAAACGTTTCATAGCGGCCTCTATATATGCAGCTTACAAAGAAGCTTGGAAAGTAACTAAAATTGAAACAGCAGAGAAAATACGGGGAATTGACCGTGTTAATTTGGAAAAATCACTTTCTGTTGTGGACAATGGGTTAATGACTCTGTCTTCCAGAATATATTCACTGGACAGTATTGTATCATCTGCAATCGATATAATAGAGCAAGACTTACTGATGTTACAACACGGTCAGTCTCAATTGCGTTCTATTGTACAGCTTGGCTGGACGTTACAAAATCTGCGTTCAGGCTACGTGCCTTGGCGTTTAATCAACACAACGTCATTATTCGGTATCTTTAACCTTACTGATACACAAATCAGCTTGGCACAAAAGGGTGCAGAGTATACAATTCTGAGCATTGAAAAACTTGAGAGATTACCATTGACAATGTCAGAACGACCTGTCATTGAATGGATAATACATGGAATCATAACTATTCCGATAACGACTTTCCAATTTCGATACTGCCAGAAATATATACAGGCAGGCCAGTATGAAAGGTTGGGTAAAGGATACATTAAGTCAACATGGAACCTACCTTATACACACACATGTTATAGTGAAAAAGGACAGAGTGTATTTCTTAGTGGTAACAATTGTGAAAAATCACTAAGTGGTATACTTCTGTGTCAGGGTATAAGTTTACATGGGGCCTGTGAGGGGACTTCAAATAACCTTTCATGTCACCAACTCGGCACACCTGCAACAAAAATAGAACCATTCTTTAGAAGACTTTCTAACGGGAGTTACATTCTAATTGTAGATCACAGATGTTGTGGCTTACTGCCAGGAAAACCTTATCTAGTAAGCGTGAGTTCCATGGTCACTTGCTGTGAGCGAGTATTGTTCCCGAATGACACTCCAGACAGGGAGGGAAAAATTTGGCCCAGTTTGAATATCTCTTCTATTCGAATTGATACTTTAAGCAGAATGAAGACTGTGCTCCTACAGAGGCCAGTTCACTTGACGACAACAAAAGAAACGTATGATCTCCAAGTTGCAAGGACAACGGGAGAGATACATGAATTGTTATCAACAAATTGCCCCCTACACTTCGCAGAAATGCTAAGCGAAATCTTAAATATTTCAGATACAAATGGTATCGCGAGTGTATTTAAGTCCGTTTTTTCGGGACTGTTAACTCCATTCAAAGCAGTCCTGGGAATATTTCCCAATTTCGTCCATTCTGTCTTTGGCGGACTTCCACTCCTGTTGGGACTCGTAGCAGGCATCTTATTTTTGAAACTATCCTAGCTATACGCTATCGGGACCGCATAACTAAAGTCCTTGGATTAGCCCGGCTAAGAGATCTGAATATGACCTGGTTTCTTTCGTTCAGACCCATATGGCAGAATTGTGTCTTACCTGTATTGAGATGCATGCTATGCGGCGAGGAATGCGTGTTGGACACATGTCTTACACTACAATCAGAAGTACCATTGGATGCAGATACTTTGTTGGGTCCAGTAAAGGCTCATGCATTGTGCTGTCCCCAGCGGCTACCTATCCTGATGACGGCATTCGTGGAGACTTCACTACTACGATTGAAGGGTAGTGAAGTACAGGATGAAAGCAGCATCAACCAGGTACGACCTTCTGTAAGCAATGCTGATCGAAACATCACTGAAAGCGAACATGCGCACGACTGCATGGTAGCGACATTTTCCAACTTGGTCGAACTTTCACCTGAAGCGGTAAACTGTTTTTTTGAAAATCTGTCTGAAATTATGTTTTCACCAGAACAGAGAGAGTGACTATAAAACAAACGTGCACACAGCGTTCCCTGAACTCTGAATTTGGCCTTCGGCTTTAAAAACAAAGCTACTGACAATTTTTTCCTTCTTCCCCTGAAAACGAAAACCTTTTTCCCAAATCCAAAATATTTACTTTTTGGCACTTATCTTCTGCTTAAAGTAGAACTATTCCTAGAGAACAGAGCTTCTATTTTAGGAACTCTAGAGACAATACATTACCTCAGCCTCTAGCGTATTTACAAGTAATTGTGTTTATATGTGATGGAGTGGTCTCGCACTTTTTTCTTCTGTATTAAGAGCCATTTCATGTGTTATTATCGCAAATCATTCATGCTGAGATAAATTGTGCATCCTTTTTTTGAATGATTACACTGCTTGAATGCATACAGTACCTATACTCATTTTCTTGTATTTCGAATATGCCTATTTTCAAATGCAAAAAATGTATTTTGGGGTGGTTCGGTATACACATGCACTATTAGTTATGTTTACTATTGCTTAGGTTAGTAAATATGGGCATGAATTCGTGGAGTGGGTGTAGTGTGTTTATATAGGGACCTGTATCGATACTCCAATTTCTGACCCTTGTCCGGTTATAAATCACTAATATCCATACAACGGCACGGAAACCCGTTTCATAAATCAGTCATAGCGCATGCTGTCACATTAAGCAAGCAAGCACTATTCCTCCAGCCCCCTAGAAAGCACACCGAGTTCTCTAAACAAACCAATCTTCCAGCAAACCTGGGAAATCCTCGCTGCTATTGTTTTGATTTCGTTCGAGAACTCCTGCAAAGAATGTAAGAACGACCAGTTCTTAATTGACGTCTTATGTCCATCCTTACGTCAAACCAGGCACCTCTCAGGTATAAATATACCGACACTGCCCTAAGTAAACACACGGTGGTGATGAGCTTGGAGCAGCGACTACTTGCCGGAGAGCCCAGCTGATGCGAGAGCACACGGACGCTGCCCCCCCCTTTTTGACGCGCTGAGGAAAGACGCTGTCTTTTCTCTTGCCGAGAAATCCAGCGTCCAGCGTCTCCAGCCCACCTTCGCGGGTGACTGGGATACCGAGTCCTGAGAAAGAGATACCAGCCCTCCTGCCTTCTAAATCCCAGGTACTGAACTGACTAACCCCTTACAGAGAATTCTTGAGTCAGATTCTTGGCAAAACAAACTTAACTTAAACTGCTACTTACTTGCTCCCTCCCACGTATTAGGCTTAGGTCAGGTACACCGGGGTAGGCGTAGTTAGAAGCACCAGTTGAGTACGATTAGTCAATATATATATGTATGTATATCTTTTATCCATTTTAAAGGAACATATGGCTAAGAAACCATATCAATGCTTTTACAGTATTATTTTATAATCCTGCTTTTACTGTATGCACTTTACTTAACTATAAGTACTACAATTGTAGTGATTCATTTCTCTTGTATGAGAAAAGAGACTGATCAATAAATAACACCTTTTATTGAAAACGCCTGTCTCTTCTTTTCTCTGCAATCTGGTGAAACTAAGTATGCACGTATTGACTGAGTAAAATAGCTGTCTTTTGTTTTCACACGACTCTAGAGATATACTCTTGATCTGGGAGAGCAAAGTTGTCATGTTCTATGGTTGTCAGAAACTAAATCCCTTCTTGTCTATCCAGGGAGGGTAAACTCCTCCTCGCCTATTCGAGAAAGTTTCTAGTGAACTCTGAGCTAGCTGGCACACAAAACTTAAGTCTAATATCGTCAATAAAAGACCTAGTTAACCTCAGTCCTACGTCTACACTACTGAAGATATTATTCCAATGCGCAGAGCCTATTGGGAATATAGGAACTACACTACAACGTGAGCCCCTTGCTCACTTTGCCACTGGATTCAAGCAAGCCAGGCTGAAGACGGCTGAAATGCCATAAACCGATCCTAGGAAGCTTGTTTCCGGTCCAGGGAAGGCATGGCTTGACAGTTCAGGCTGGACTGTTTCCATGAGGCACAGGGTCAGACTGATTTGCATATGGCCATGTCTGAACCGGGGTGGCAGAGTGGGCTAAAGAACGGTGATGGGTTAAACCCAGATCTGTTGACTGGGTGTGAGTGTTTGATTGGTTCAGATGCTCCGTCCATCACCACCACCTTTTGTACTGCTTTGTTCGCCATAAGTTGGCAGGGTATGCTCAGACGTGAGTCCCTTGCTCACTTTGCCACTGGATTCAAGCAAGCCTGGCTGAAGACAGCTGAAATGCCAGGAACCGGTCCTAGGAAGCTTGTTTCCAGTCCAGGAAAGGCATAGCTTGGCAGTTCGGGCTGGACTGTTCCCATGAGGCACAGGGTCAGACTGATTTCCATATGGCCATGTCTGAACTGGGGTGGCAGAGTGGGCTAAAGAACAGTGATGGATTAAACCTAGATCTGTTGACTGGGTCTGAGTGTTTGATTTGTTCAGATGTTCTGTCCATCACCACCCGCTTTTGTACCGCTTTGTTCGCCATAAGTCGGCAGGGTATGCTCAGACGTGAGTCCCTTGCTCACTTTGCCACTGGATTCAAGCAAGCCTGGCTGAATACGGCTGAAATGCCAGAAACCGGTCCTACGAAGCTTGTTTCCGGTCCAGGGAAGGCATGGCTTGGCAGTTTGGGCTGGACTGCTCCCATGAGGCACAGGGTCAGACTGATTTGCATATGGCCATGTCTGAACTGGGGTGGCAGAGTGGGCTAAAGAACGGTGATGGATTAAACCCAGATCTGTTGACTGGGTGTGAGTGCTTGATTGGTTCAGATGCTTCGTCCATCACCACCCCCTTTTGTACCGCTTTGTTTGCCATAAGTTGGCAGGGTATGCTCAGACGTGAGCCCCTTGCTCACTTTGCCACTGGATTCAAGCAAGCCTGGCTGAAGACGGCTGAAATGCCAGAAACCGGTCCTAGGAAGCTTGTTTATGGTCCAGGGAAGGCATGGCTTGGCAGTTCGGGCTGGACTGTTCCCATGAGGCACAGGGTCAGACTGATTTGCATATGGCCATGTCTGAACTGGGATGGCAGAGTGGGCTAAAGAACTCTGATGGATTAAACCCGGATCTGTTGACAGGGTGTGAGTGTTTGATTGGTTCAGATGGTCCGTCCATCACCACCTCCTTTTTTACGGCATGTTCTGATGTGAACATGGGTTTCTACGGGAATTCTCTAAGGCATATTATCAAGCCCATTATCGCCGCTTTAGCAGCAGTTTTCTGCCACTAAAGCGGCAATAATTTTAACGCCTTGCTTGATTATATGCCCCTGAGTTCCTTGATGGTTGTTATAACGGCATATAACTATTATATGGGCCATTGAGGATGTTTGCCGAGTGATTACGCCCCAAGGGTTCGAGTTTATAAAAGAAGCCAAGAGGTAGAGCCGTAATTGATGTCTTAAGGCCACAAGAGGAATTGTTAACAGTAGAGAACAGAATCCTTTCTGCGATGTGAGGTTTTGTCTTTGGTGAACGGATGGAGCTGCCAACGCGTTTTTTTTTAACCTCTTCTGTGCGGGGCTGTTTCCCCCGCTGTGCTGGGGGCGCGCACAGCGCCCCGGTGCTCATGACGAGCTCGTCATGAGTCACGGCGCTCCGGCGCTCATGACGAGCTGAGCTGTTCATGGCCACACCCGTTCCCATGGAACGCTCAGCACAGCAGGGGAATCAGCCCAGCGTGCAAGCGTTCCATTCAACGGGCGTGGTCATGACGAGCTCAGCTCGTCTTGAGCACTGGAGCGCCGTGGCTCATGATGAGCTGAGCTCGTCATAAGCACTCAAGGAGTTAAATAAAGGAAAATGTTTTATCTTGTTTGATAACAAGTTACTTTACATTTTCTTTCTTCCTGGTTTAATGAAGTGTTTTTGTCTAAACTATTGTCGGATTTTTGAGGGTTTCGTCATTAAGAGATTTGCGGCGTTGGACTTTTTTTATACAGTTGTATTTTTTCATTTTTTTGTGGGCATGTTATCTAATGGATTTGGATTTAATTTGTTTGCTGTGGATTTTATCATTTTCCAGGATCTGCTACTGCTACATAACTGTAAGCATTTTGTGTTTATTACTATGAGTGGGAAATGTATCTTTTTTTATTGGTTCTTTTTTTAAATAATTATATTATGTCATATAATGTTGTGGTCTAATGTAAATTTTATGACATAATTATATTTAATAATTAAAAAAGGAGAAATCTGTTATTTATATATTTCATAGTTGTAAGATTTGTAGGATGTTTAGTATTTTGTATAGTTTAACGTATTGATTTAGCAATAATGTCTAGGTATTCTAGACCTTGGGTGTTTGCAGGTATTCGTACATTGTTTTAGTTTGTTTACTTTTTTTTTTTTGCAGAGTCTTATATAGCGCGAACTAGAACCGAACCGAATCAGTTATCAGAGCGCTTTACATAGCACCAGTTACGTTACATGAGGACACACTTTCATTTTTTTAGGCACGGGGAGATTAAGTGATTTGCCCAGAATCACAGGGGGTTTTTGGCGTCGTTACCGAGACTCAAACCCAGATCCCCAGGTCCGAGGTCGAGCGCCTTGGCCGTTAGGCCAACCCCTCTCCCCTACTTAGTTTAGTGCTGATTTCACTTAGGGATTGCTCTACTCATAGTAGCTCTGTTCTTTTTTAATTGATTGAATTAGTTTGTGAAATGTTGGTTGTCACCTTCCTATTGTGGCTTGGAAGGCAATATGCCATCCTTCCACCGTGTCGTACATGTTCCACCAGGGGATCAGAAATCTGGTTGTCTACGGTGCCCTGACCTATGTAACCTTCCCACCTTAGGGGTCTATTATGATGATGGGCGGACAAAGTCCGCCCGCCACCGTAACGGTATGTGGGACCGTCTGCCAGGGGTGCGGCTGTCCCGTACCTGCAATCAGGATGCCACTGCCACCGTGGCATCCCCCATTCTCAGCATTGTGGCTGGCGGTGCTCATTCACTGTTATATTTTCTGTTGGTATGAAAGCAAAATGTTTCTGTTATTAAAATGTTACATATATTTTTTCTTTTATTGTATCATTTTGTATTTAGTAGTAAAACAATTAATTCTTACTAATTGTAGTTGATAAACTTAATTTCGTTGATGTTGTTTGTTGGTGCAGTTTGTAGAAGCTATGAAGAGAAAAGTATTTATTAGTTAAAATTACTTTTTAATTTAATTGATCATTTATTAGTTTGTTCTATTTGTTAGTTAATTTATATACTTAGGGGGTCATTACGATGGCGGGCGGACTTGAGTCTGCCCGCCACCGTAGCAGTGCCTGGGATCGCTCGCACGCACCGCGACCGGCCCAAACGTCAGATTACGGTGGCGGTCGCTTCGTGCATGGTTTACATTTTGGCGGGTGCTGCTGGCTGCATCACCCTCCGCAATGCTAAACATGCATGTTGTACTTTGCACTGCACTACGTGGCAGGCACCACGAGGTGCCTGCCACTTAGTGCAGTGAAATGTAGGGGGGTACCATGGGTACCCACACAGTGCACCACCGACCCAACACAAAGTGGGCCCAGAACAGGCCCCCAAATGCATTCTCTGCCAGCCTTTCAATGGCAGTTTACCTGCCACAGAACGGCTGGCTGCGGCCAGCATCGTAATCTGGTGGACAGTGCCTGCTAGGCACTGCCTCCATTTAACGCTATCTGGATGGTCCGTCAGGCAATCGGAACAATTGCCTGTGGTGGATCGTGGTGGGCGGTCTTTGCGTCCACCACGGTCGCAGACCGATTTCCACCTCCATTGTATTGTGGCGAGGGAAAACTGCTGTCGGAAGGCCCGCCACCACATGTCTGGCAGTGGCGGACCCTCCGCCATTGTAATCACCCCCTTAGTTTGAATTATTTTTTAATGTAGATTTTGTAGTTTTCTTCACAGTTGTTTGTTATCACGGTTTTTGGTGCAGTTGTAGTGAAGTGTAAGCTGTGAAATACAAGAGAAAAGGTTATATTTTTAGTCAATTAGACTACTTTCATAATGGCTCAAGCAGGCAGATTAGATTCCAGGCATTTCAGAACAAGGGAAATTCCTCCTTGCAGTCAGGTAGACACCAGCTCTGGTTGCACAGCAGTTGTCTGAGTGCTCTGTGGAACAATCTCTTCCTTAGACAAAGAGAACTTAGAACAGGAACAACAAGTGGGCCCATTGCTCCTGCTTTTACACAGTCAAAGGAGACAGAGGGTGTGTCATCTCTGCCTGCACTTTCAGAACCAGGTTGTGGCAGTTCCTCTTTCATGTGTGTTCTCTATGGCTGGAGTACCCACAACAAAGGCATATTGAGGCGTTAGCTTTCTGCACCTGGCTATAAACAGCCACCCTGAACAGTGATAAGGAAAGGGACAAAAGGTTGGCTTCACCTAAAGGATCCTTTACATAATGACAACTATGGACTGCAGCCCCACCCTTCACCCCAGCCATCTACCAAATGGCAGTTTTCAGGACGAATAATCAGCAGCCTCTCTCAGCAAAAGTATCTAGTCAAATTTCTAAATGGATCTGTCTCCTCTTTCCCCATGCCAGTGCCTAGATCTACTCATTTCAGCTTTAGGAATGCCAGCAATACACTTCCACTCTCTGGGAAAACAACCCCACCACTATGGTTCACTCATACACACAATGCATGTACCACACATGCCACTTACATAAGATACACTTGGGATGTTAGCACCAGGATCTGGGTTAGCGTATAGAAACAGATCTTTACATGAGTGGTTCAGTAGAGCTCCTTTCCAGTCACACAGATAAAAAGGTCTAATCACAACTACTGATTCACAAACCATTGTACACTGCCACCACCACTGTACCACTGTACATTCTAAAGCCACGTTAGAGAAGGTTGTCCACTGCCAGGCAAATGGGAGCGCACTTGGTGTTCCGCCTTCTCCACCCCAGCAGGCCCAGGACCTCACTTATATCAAGGGACTGGACTGGGCCTCTGTGCACCCACTATATTAGCATAAGGCTGGTGCCAAAACAGGATCCCTGATACACATAGATGGGCACTTAGAACAGGGGACCATGACTGTCCGCCAGACAGGGGAAATTTCTGTCCCAACATCTTGGATGCATTGTAACCTCCATATGAGTCTTGAATCGTTCATTACAACCATCTATGCAACAGCCAGATTCCAGCTGCTCAATATAGAGAACATCTGTCATTCTTCTTTGGTCTACTTTCTTGATAAATTTGCTGTATTTTGTAAGCTGGACTACTGCAGCTACCTACTGGGGGGGACTTCCCAATATGCTTTTCTTCTCTTTTATAGGATTACACATTTTGCCACACAGACACTCTACAATCTGTTAAGAAAAAAACCTGCCTCATTGCTACATTGGCAAGCCGGGTAGTCAAAGAGCGCAGTACAAATCGCTCGCCCTGTGGTAAAAGCAGTCTATGGTACGCCTCCATCCTACCTCTCACAACTGGTCACATGCAAGTTTCCATCACGTTCTCTGTAATCCACCAGCCCCCCCCCCTCTGAATTGCACCCACACCACCTTCTAGGATCAGATCTTTTTAGTATCTTGGTCATTTTTGGTGAAATACACCCTCAGTGCAGCTCAGAGGTACACCCATCCCTTTCCGACTTTAAACATTAACTTTAAATCACTTCACTTGCCCCGTGATGTTCAAACTCTGGAATCTTGATAAGCCTGCTTATAATTGCATTCCTACACAATGCAATTATCTACACATCTTGAAGTATGAATATCTTCCTATTCAATTATACCTTGTAGTATATCATACCTAACCTCTCCTATTATCTTTTTTTGATATGTGCCACTGTTGTCACTCTGTACATCCCATTTATTGGAAAGGTTATCTTAGCTTTCGAGAAATGCATATATAATTCAATTTTTAGCACTAGCCAAATGAACATTCCCAAACATGGTCAGATCAGTTTCATCCATGTGAAACCATTGCCAGCCCAATAACAAAATATGGCTTCTCCAGGAACATACAATACAACAGATACTTTTAACCTTACTCAAATGCATTGAAACCTTTCCAAAGAGAACATACCTTCTCATGTAAATGTATCCCATTACAAACTGAAATATTTAATACACTTTAAGATTGAAAGGCTTAAACTGGAGCGAGAAATGCGAGAAAATGTTTTATAAAAAGTGTAAAATTAACAGAATCTTGGCAAAGCAACAATCACATTGTTGGCCCAGATTTACTAATAATTTGCGTATTGTTTTTGCCACTTTTTTGGCACAGGCATGACGTAAAATGTTAGCTGGTATTTTTCTAAGCCATGCGGGGACTGACTTACATTGCCTTGCATGGCTTGGTAAACAAAATGTAATACAACGCTGCCTCTTCGGGCTGCAGACTGTATTGCACCTGGTAATTACCAGGTGCGGTAAACTCCTCACCACTAGTGATTGTGCATAAATTGTAAAAAAACATGCTGCTTCTAATCAAAACCATAGTATTCATAGATCCTGATGCTAACTTCAGGTATAATACATAATCCCCTAGGTCTCTTTCATTTCATTTTCAGCTGAAGACCACAGGAAAGAACAGAAAGTTCAAGACCATTGGGGCCATATGTATAACATTTTGGATGTGTGATTTCTACATTGCGAATCAAAAGAAATTGCTATTTGGGAATCGCAAAATGGTATGTATTTATCCGCCGAATCCACTAATAGCGATTCCTACTGATTCACATTCGTAATTAGGAAATAACAATTTTGGAAATCGCAAAATAGCAATTACCTAATAAGAAATCGCAAAATAGGCAAAGTTGCATTCTGATTGCAGAATAATGATGTCAGGCCAGGAAGTTTACAAATACAGGGCGCGGCCACAACCCAGAAGCCTAGGAAGGTGCTGGAAGTAAGGAGTGCTCCTAAATTACAACTGCTTACATAATTCCTGGAGAACACCATGTCCAAAGAAGATGGGGACAAGAATTCAGGAAGCAGGAAAAGGAAGGTGGCATTTTCAGAAAAACAGCTGGAACTCCTGACAGAAGAATGTGCCTCCCATATGAAATAGCTGTTTGTGAAGGCCTCCTTCACAGTACCAGAGAGACAAAAAACAAAGATCTTGATCAGCATTCTAAATAAGGTGAACTCCCTAGGTGTCACCCAAAGGAGCATCCCAGAGATACACAAATGCTGGTATGACCTGAGGTCTTGCAGAAAGGAGAAAGGGGCCAGCAGATTTGTTGAGGGCCGTGGAACATGTGGTGGACCATGAAAACAGCGCAAAACCAAAGGGGATGATGGACGGAGTTTTGAACATTGCAAACACTCACCCCCAGTCAACAGATCTGGGTTTAATCCATCATCATTCTTTAGCTCACTCTTCCACCCCAGTTCAGACATGGCCATATGCAAATCAGTCTGACCCTGTGCCTCATGGGGACAGTCCAGCCCGAACTGCCAAGCCATATCTTCCCTGGACCGTATACAAGCATCCTGGGACCGGTTTCGGGTTCATAACCCTCAGTAGCCAGGCTATCTTGAATCCAGTGGCAAAGTGAGCAAGGGACCTACGTCTGGGCATACCCTGCCAACTTAGGGCGAACAAAGCAACACCAAAGGGGATGATGGACCGAGTGTTGAACATTGCAAGCACTCACCCCCAGTCAACAGATCTGGGTTTAATCCATCATCATTCTTTAGCTCACTCTGCCACCCCAGTTCAGACATGGCCATATGCAAATCAGTCTGACCCTGTGCCTCATGGGAACAGTCCAGCCGAAACTGCCAAGCCATGTCCTTCCTGGACCGGAAAAAAGCATCCTGGAACCGGTTTCGGGTTCATAACCCTCATCAGCCAGGCTATCTTGAATCCAGTGGCAAAGTGAGCAAGGGACCCACGTCTGGGCATTCCCTGCCAACCTAGGGCGAACAAAGCAAAACCAAAGGGGATGATGGACGGAGTGTTGAACATTGCAAGCACTCACCCCCAGTCAACAGATCTGGGTTTAATCCATCATCATTCTTTAGCTCACTCTCCCACCCTAGTTCAGACATGGCCATATGCAAATCAGTCTGACCCTGTGCCTCATGGGAACAGTCCAGCCCGAACTGTCAAACCATGTCTTCCCTGGACCGGAAACAAGCATCCTGGGACCGGTTTTGGGTTCATAACCCTCATCAGCCAGGCTATCTTGAATCCAGTGGCAGCCCCTTCCCACTCCCATGGAGGCATTCATTGAGGGGACCCTGGAACCAGAAAGTGTGGTGGAAGTGTCTGAAATTGCACCTCCAATCCTACAGGTACCAAACAGGGTAAGTCATCTTCCCTCTACGTACTTAACATAACTTAATGTTAGTAAACCCATAAATCATACATTACTGCATGAATAACTCCATTGACATGCTTGCCTTACCATGGCAATGCATCATGGGAGTTGTAGTACACATAGGTTGCTTGCTTTTCTGTGTGCTGATGACTACACTAAATATATCTGTACATCATAAACATGTCACAGACACATGTACCTCAGTTATAACAATATTGTGAACAAACAGTAATTATTTAATAACACTAACTATATGCATGCATGTCCACAGATCACACCCAGGATGGGTGAGAAACAATTCATGCTGAAGGGGCTACTGACAAACATGTGGACATTGAGGATACACCATCATCATCTGCTCAGCCCAATTCCCTAACTCCAACTGCTAAGAGAGCAACCATCTCACCGCTACCAGACTTTGTGGATAGTGATGAGGGACAATCGCAGAGCGGGGACACCACAACATCTGTAGCAGGACAAACAGACAGCGCAGAGGCCAACTATCAACAGTCCACAATGATAATGTGTTAGGCAGTATGTCAGAGAGTTTTCCTGTGTTTGGAGGCTCAGGGAAATCCATCATCTTGTACAGCACCTGCAAACAAAACAAATAAGACTGTCAATAGGCATCTGCCACAACTGTCTAGGTCGATACAGCAATTGGAGAAAGGGCAGGACAGCTGGATTACTTCCAGTTAAAAGGAGCACCATGTGGAGAGACAGAGGCATATGCAGTACCGAACATGCTTTGATTCCTTCACCCATTCTATCAACAGATTGCCAGTACCACAACAACACAAGCAAGGTGAATTGTCAACATACAAACTGACATTGGGCACTCCTGTCAGGATGTTGCACGTGGGTTAGTGCAAGTGACCACAGCCCTTGAGAAAATTCAGACCCACAACCTCTGTATCCCCATCATCCTGCCCTCACCTGAGAGCAAAGAGCGCTCTAGTCTCAGTGGGACATCTATTCAGGTGGCATGCAGTTCCAGGTGTTCACGCCAAAACAATTTTGGGACTGACATGTCAATAGTTCACAGCCCAGTGTTGCTGACAAGGATCCAACGCCAGAGGCCGGAAGAAGTGAACCGCTGATTACGGAGAGTCATGAGTCTACTTTGCATTGTTTGACATAACATACTTTGTTGCTTAGTTGAAACAATGTACATCTACAATGGTTTCAGTTGATTCTTGAGAGAAAC
This sequence comes from Lissotriton helveticus, assembly GCF_964261635.1. Taxonomy (NCBI): domain Eukaryota; kingdom Metazoa; phylum Chordata; class Amphibia; order Caudata; family Salamandridae; genus Lissotriton; species Lissotriton helveticus. The sequence goes on from NC_136069.1 coordinate 1,605,362,048, forward strand.
AATATTGTCAGTATCTGAATAAAAGGTAGTCTCTCAGTTATGCACCATGTATTTCCATCATGTGTGATGTCTATTTATTAGATGTTTTAATTACTTTTAACTCAGAAATAGTTGTAGGTGATCTTTGCTGCACATGTACCCTTCTGTTACACCTGTAGTGGTAGTAATTTATCATCAGAGTCGGATTCAGGCTCTACTGGGATGTTGTGCAGACACTTCTTCATTGTAATATTGTGTAGTATGGCACATGTGGTGATGATTTTGCAGGTCTGTACAGTAGTGCTCTACCTGTCTTGTGGAGGTCGTGAAACTGGTACTTCAGGATCCCAAAGGTCCCCTCTATGATTGAACGCCTTGTCCTGTGGGCCATGTTGTACTGCCTACCACTTCTGGTCCTTGGAGTCAGGTATAGTGTGAGTATCCAGGGATGCAATGCATATGCACTGTCACCTTAAGAGCATGAGAAGGGAAACCATTATGCCACATTAAACAAACCATCCCAGTCACTTTATTAATTGAGTCTACGATTCTCCTGCCTAGTAAAAAAACATCGACAAATTCACTGTGTGACAGTCACTTTCGTATTCCACTGTGGCGGAACATGAATGATTTGGGGGTGGTGCCTGGGAATCTGACCACAAGGTCTGTTATGATACAGGAGGTATCATACACTACCTGCATATTGAGTGAGTGTGAGCTTTTCCTGCTCCTTTATATGAATTCAGTTGCTGAGGGGGGACATATGGCAATATGTGTGCTGTCAACACCGCCAATTACATTGGGGCATTGTGCTGCCCGTTGGAACATCAACTTGGTTTGTTGCAATGATTTGGAGGAGGGGGGGTATTGGGGAAAGATAAATATTGGATAACTTTACTAAACATGATGAACCTGTGAAAGAACCTGGAAAAGGCACTTTGTGACCCCCCCCCCCCCTTGCCACTGCTATGACTCCCTGGAAATTTCCAGAAGCTAAGGGGTGTAGGCAACACAATACCTGCACGTGTGGTGGGATTGCATTGCTTCTGAGTATTGAGGTCTGTGGCTGAAGTTGTAACTCAGCAATTACATCAAGAATTACCTAACTACTGAGTCTGTACCTCTCATAAATATCTTCCTCAGTCTGTTAAAAAAGGGTAAACCTCCCCCTAAATATCCTCTCCTGTCTCATTTTCCTTCTCTGCTTACCAGCCACAATCTTCATCCCCATCATTAGAACATACAAAGCCACCATTGTGAAAGAGCCTGATGCATTTTTGGTGCCTTTTTATAGTTTGCACCCAGTTTCCTGATCCGAACGAATGGTAATTAAATTTTCTTAATGGTTATTTTGTGACTAGTCATGTTTAGGAAATCCTTTGAACGTGTGGTTAGTGATTTGCAATTTGGAAGTCCCTGTTTGCAATTTCCAATTTTGTAAATTCTACCATTTTGCACCACTGGAAATTCCTGTCATACATACCGAAATAGCAATTTGCATTTCCTAATGGCCCGAAATTGCAACTTGTACCATTAGGAAATATAAAATGCCCTTGTACATATGGCCCATGGTGAGGTTGTGAAATTATTGTATTGTCCTTAAATGGGAATCCTGTTTTCCTTTGATGTTAACTATTAATCCTGGTGGGTAGTTCAGTACAGTAGTTCTGGACTCCCTGATTGCTGTCCAGCTATATATAATGCCATCATAGCTTTGACTACTCAATAGAAGAGTATTCTTGTGGTGATACCCAGATCATCCTTTATTAGGAATTGACTATTCTGATTTAGGTTTAAACCTATAATAACTGATAACAACCCCACCAGAAGGGAAACAGCCCTCATTATTGTAAACATATAAACACTGATAAACACCTTTGCAACAGCAAACTCTATTGCCATTCAAAGAACGGAAAGTGAGAATGAGAGAGAATGAGTCATTTCTATTTCTTTGTGATTGGGTGAACACAATGTAACTTTTTAGGTCTCTCCTACGCAACGCGCATGCGCTGAATGGGAGAGACCTTAAGTAATCAATTCGCTTTTTGCCCCAAAAACTTGCCCGCGTTGCATTGCTTTCAATGGCAACGCGTGCACATTTGGCGATTCCCTTGCAGGAGCAAGCTTTGAAACCATCTGTTTGTAATTAAAAGATGGTTTCTGCTTGCTCCATCAAGAGAAACTGGCGCAGGCCCCCTCCTCTGTCCCCTCCTCCTGCTGCCTCCTCCTCTCCTCGTTTTACTCGCTTGTTACGTCACGATGCTTCCCACATGGATCCCTGCCGGTTTTAAACAATGGCAAAGTATATGCCATAGGATTTCTTGCCTGATATCTTGCTGGTTATTATGCTCAGAAGAATTGTTTCTTCACAATTGACAACATCTCGAATACGCTCGTGGTATGATTCTTTCTGGCTTTTGTCAGATAATATTTGTGATCTTAGAAGATGGCTGTTCTGACAACAGAGCTTTTTTATTTCTTATTTGGTCCCTTTTCAATTCTTGTTTGTGACGCGCTTGTGACGTGACCGTGGATTTCTGCTGGCTTGAAATAATGGCGCAGTACATTCCGCAAGTTCCTTGCTGGTTATCATGCCGTCTTTTGCGTCTTCTGCACTGTGAAGGTAAGATTTTTACATTATGCTTGGCGTTACGCTCTGCGTCCGGGTTTTTGTTACTTTGCTGAATATTGACCTACCGCCCAACACGCCTTTTGGCGCTTTTAATACTAAGTGGGATGATTGGCCTCGCTACACTGTAGGAACATCGTGCGTCTGGGGCGGGGTTGCCCTGCTAATTTTATGCCTATTGGTTTATAGGTCTGTCGGCACCGTGCACATACTATGGGGTTCTTTGCCCAACTGGCTGCTCCACCATTTTTTGAGTTATTAATGCTCATTGCTCTTTGTGAATAATTTCGTTATGTTTATTTAATGAGGTACCTCTTTACTTTCTTGTCATGTGGACTAACATTTATGTACACCCTAATGGGGGTGTATGTTTTATGTATCCTCAAAAGAATAATGCCTGATGTATGGACACTGTAATGGATGCACATGCTTCATTCTTCCATTTATGATCAATGCTCCTTGTTTCTATAACCCTAGTATATAATGTTTATACTTTATCGTTTTTATAATACCCTGGAGATATTATGTCTGTCTCTTGATTTTTAATATCGCAGCCTAATGGCTTTTATATCTATTCACTGTTATCTTTTTTCAATCTAGATTTCGCAGTAGGAACCATATACACCTTTTTTCTCTGAATGTGAGCAAACTGTGGGACTCTTGTGATTTCCGTTGAATTATTTATCAATGGATGACGTGTATGCATTTGATATATACTTAAGGTGAGATACAGACTGTTTGATTCAATACTAGGTTAGTCATGGTATTAGGCTGCAATACCTTTTCTGATGGTTATTTTCTTTTCTTTGTAAACTTCTTTAGCATGGTGATGATATGGTCTGTAATCCTATTAGTCTCTCTTAGTGGTTTTGTTTTATTGATCTTAAAACCATGGTCTTGATACGAGAGCCATGTTGGGCTCACCAAGTATCTGTGATGATTATTCGTATTCCAACTTGGCTTGGACTCCATCCAATGACTTTTGCATATTGCTTAATTTTTCCAATAGAACATTATCAATGCTGCAACCCTCTAGAAGTGGACTTCTGTGATGCACCTTCAAAATGGCTGCTTCATTGAACACTTTTGATACATTTAGCTTGTTATGTACAATTGCCAAGTCAAACCTAGGCTTAAAAGCTTCTCACAATTGAGGAATGAGCAGCAAAATATTTGACGGATTATGCTGCTTAAATGGTTTTAATGAAGTATGCATTAAGTATCTAAAATTACAAAAATACTGCTCAGATACTAAGGCTGACACTCTGGTGTTGAAGCTGCTGGTGCTACAGCACCATCAGCGTTCCCTTTTCAGTTTTCAGTTTCCAGTGTCTTTTGGCATTATGCCTGCAATGTCTGCAAATGTGAGGTGTTTGGGTTTCTGGGTGAACCAAGATATGTTGTTTAACAGACAAATCACTGAAGCAATCAAATCATGCCATTTGCACCTCTCGCTGGCTAGGATCATTGCACCTTTGTGGACCATCAGACTGGATCCGTACTGGACCATGCCGTGAGTGTGTCTAAGCAACTCTGCATTTAGGGCATCCGATGTATGGCATTGCCAGTCTACAACCTCCACTGGTTTCCAATGGAGTCGAAGGTAAAATTCATGTGGCAGACAATCACCCACAAGGTCCTTATGGACAAAGGCCATTGTCCTTAAATGGTACTCTCTTAAAGATAAGGTGGTCAATGTTCACATTGAGCACTGCCCCACACAATCTAGTTGCCTCGTTTAAGGTAAATCAAAATGGGGGCATCCCCATTGCTGTTTATGTGGCTAAGCAGGGGAGTCTCTGCCTGGGAGTGCTGCAAGGAGGACCAGTTTTAGGCCCTTCACGCATGGCATTAAAAGATCTCCTAGTGTGGAACTACTATGATTAGCCTATCTGAAGGGCAAGGGATCAGTAAGAGTGCACCTCTAGGCTGCAGGGTTTGCTCTGTGACGGTGCTCTGACTACCCCTCACGTTTTTGATCACCACGCGGTGACATAGCTCATTGGGAATGCATGTGGCAAGAGGTACAAGAAGCTGATAGATATATTTTAACTCTAAATATATGACAATTATATAAAAAATCAATGGCATACATTTTTTAAGGCAGCGCTTTGTGCAACAAAGACAAATATGTGCAATTATCCCTAAACCTAAAGGGGATTTAAAGCAAAACATCTCATGCCATGATGAGTTTACCTATAGAGGTGAATTCTGTGAATCTAGAAGAAGAGGCCTAGGCCTGGAAAGCCAAGGCGGGATATGCGTCCATTGTCTGCATGCATTTGGGCTTTCAAAATGGTGGCTCCATACGCTCGAAGAATCAACTAGGGGCTCAAGCCCAGTTCCGTTCGAGGAGTCGGTGCGATGAAAAAGCAGGGCTGCTTCCACCACAAAGTGCTGGTGATGTTGGAACGGTTGGCAGCGCTGAGGGAGTCTTTACTCTTTGGAAACCTTTGCATGTCCCTTCTTAGGTCGAGCCTAGCGCAGCGTTCATGCTCATGCTAGGAGAGCCTTCTTGTAAGTACTCAAAACTTCCCTCTGTGGGTCTGACTCCTCCCACACATCGGATTGGCTTTTGCGTGTGCCTTTCACTAATGAAAGCACGCAAATGGCTAAAGGCGGGTGCATGTCCCACCTCTTTTTGTAATGTTAACTCCAACTGCGTTTTGCTCTTGGTAGCGAGCAGTGGCACGCAGGGCGGCAGCTCCATTCGTGTGCCCTCCCCCACCACTCCTCTTGAGCTGCTTGTTTTCATTAGCAACAGAGACCACCTGAAACAAATATACAATACATATTCCGATGGTGTTGGAATACACTCAGTGTGTTAAAATACCCCTCACACACCAAAAGGGCCCTTGGTGTCATGCTTCATCATCGGGGTCTTCCCGCCCCCGCTGCGGGACGGGGCAGTGCTGCGACAAGCGGCTACGCCGGAGCACCTTTTCAATTGTGAGTACTATGTGAGTGATAATGAAGTGAGTGTCAGTGAGGTCAAAAGTGATAGATAGTGAAATAAAATTAAAAAATACCTGGCCTGGTGTTTAGAAAAAATTATTTAATAGGCACTGGCTGGTATCGTTAAAAGGGGGTGAGACGGAGTGCAAGATCGGGTTACTAGTCTTGCTCTCCTGTGTGGGTCAACATGTTTCGGGGCGACATGCCCCTTCGTCAGGACCGGGATGTATAGATCCCCCTGTCACTCACTAATGCGCTCCCACAGATAGAGAGTGTTGAGTACGATCAATGTGTATACATAATTTAAATGCACGTGAAAAAGCTCGGTCAGTAATACTGATGATGTAAGCCTGCAAGGATAAGAACACAGGATTTTAGAAACAGCGCGGATCCCAATGCGCTTTACTAATGAATACCTGTAAGGGATGAAAATACACATAGGGGAAGAAAACACACTTTAGGCTGTTACATGTCACGCCAGAGATTTCTTGGGAGGACCTGAATAGCCGAATATGAAAAAAACACAATATATAGAACTGTGGAGAAAAGCTTTCAAGGGCTTATTGCCTGGCAGGCCAAGGATTTCCTGGAGGGGCCAGGTAACTTCACAGAGTGCCAATGGGAAGGAAAAAACACACATAAAAATATATACACACACACACACAGAAAATATAAAGCGTCAGAAACTGCTTGTTCAATTTTGATACATACTTATTGAATGATGAGACAATGCCCCATGAGCCAAGCTGGGCGAAGGGTATAGAGGGTCCAACTGTGGGGAGACATGGAGAAATAATGCCAGGACCTAGATTAGCTATTTACACTGAGTGGATTAAGGTAGTATATTCCAGGGCAGGACTGTCGGCTATGCCGTACTTACTCAACCCCCACACCTCAGTGCTTCCTCCTTCGTCAGTGGCTTCCGTGGTAATGGAAAGCCAGGGCAGGGCGGGTCTTATATAGTGAGGCAGAGGCTTGTTAGAGGAGCCTTAATTGATTAACTCGAAACCGATGTGCGTGTTCGGTCGAGTGGTTTTGGCGTGTGACCAGAGCGGCCATTGATAAATGTCCGAGGTCGGCTGGGCCGGGATAGAAATTAGCAAGGGTAGGATGCATTTCCCTTCCGGTAGGTAGTAGTCGGCGGAGGGGGTGGATAGATTGTTAGGATACCCCCTTGGTCTGCTCTGATGTAAGTATCCGCGTGTAAGACGACACAAGGGCCTGCGCGGTGGAGTGTATAGACTCCGCGCATGCGCAGTGGTGCTGCATACTGGCTCGCTTGTCGCGCATGCGCGGGAGAATAGTGTTCCTCCGCGATGCTCGTCTGAAGCAAGGAGGGAGTTTTTCTAATGGACACATGGAGGGACATGAATCATTATAAAAGCGGAACATGTGCTATTTAACGACCGTCCTTGCAGGCAGATATTCTCACATTATGTACCTCTTAATAATAGGTTCGCAAAACAAGAGGCTCATGGTAGTTTACAACTGTTCTGAGCGAATACCTCTTATTTTTGTTCACAGTTTGTAAGAAGGAATAATACAAAAATATTAAAAATTAAAAACTCGAGATCATCATACATATTTACACATCATGTCGGCCAGGACCACCTTGCAGGTTCTGTGATTACTGGTGGGACACGGTGATGTAGGGTTTTATATTGGTACTGTGTTAGAGTCCCGAACCATGATGGGCGTGGTTTTTATCATGCCCTAAATTGTGACCAAGGAATATCGTCATTTAATCCTGTGAGATGGGTGCCCAAGCGATAGACCCAACGTTGCTCTTTTGCAAGAAGGTCCTTATCACTCCCGTAGGCTTCTATGACTGTCCATTGCAGATCGTCTATGCTGTGACCCATAGTGGCATAATGGGTGGCCATTCTTGTGGTAGTTTTTTTGCAACGTACGTTGCTTCGATGTTCGCCCATTCGTATCTTGACCGGTCGTGTGGTCATGCCGATGTACTCTTTCTTACATGGGCAGGTGATCAAATATACCAAATTCCGGCTGTTGCAGTTGGTAAAGGAACGTTGTTCCCAAGTGGACTTGTTGGAAAAAGTTATATTCTGACTTTTTCTTGTATATTGACACGATGTGCACGAGCCACATGGGTGGTGCCCTCCAATGGTTGAAATAGCAGAGGGTCTCTCGTTCGTGAGTTGTTTAGGTCTTGTGTGGACCAGTAGATCCTTCAGGTTCTTACCACGCCTGTGTGCAAACATTGGTTTTGGGAAATCTAGTTTCCCGCAATTCAAAATTTTCCAGTGTCTGTTCACAATTTTTGTGATCTGGTTCGAATTGGTGTTGTACGTTGTGACACAAATCGGGCGTTGGTCTTGTTCTTTTTCTGCTGTAGTTTCCAAAAGGGCATCTCGGTTGTTGTTCCGTGCTCTCTTAAAACCCTTGTTGACTACCTTGCTAGGATAGTTCCTGTTACTGAGCTTAGTTTTCAAGTCAGCTGCTTGGGTTTTAAAGTCTTGGATAGCGCTGCAATTACGCCTAAGGCGAAGGAACTGGCCATAGGGTAAATTGTCGCGTAGATGTCGTGGATGGAAGCTACTATATAGCAACAGACTGTTTTTTGCCGTGGGCTTGAAATGAGTACATGTCTCTAGTTTGCCATTAGAGGGGTAGATATTCAAATCAAGAAAAACTAGGTTTTCATTAGAGGCCGTGTGGGTGAACTTGAGGAACCGATCTTGTTGGTTCAGCCAAGTCATAAATTGAGCCACAGCTTGATCGGCTTAGGCGTAATTGCAGCGCTATCCAAGACTTTAAAACCCAAGCAGCTGACTTGAAAACTAAGCTCAGTAACAGGAACTATCCTAGCAAGGTAGTCAACAAGGGTTTTAAGAGAGCACGGAACAACAACCGAGATGCCCTTTTGGAAACTACAGCAGAAAAAGAACAAGACCAACGCCCGATTTGTGTCACAACGTACAACACCAATTCGAACCAGATCACAAAAATTGTGAACAGACACTGGAAAATTTTGAATTGCGGGAAACTAGATTTCCCAAAACCAATGTTTGCACACAGGCGTGGTAAGAACCTGAAGGATCTACTGGTCCACACAAGACCTAAACAACTCACGAACGAGAGACCCTCTGCTATTTCAACCATTGGAGGGCACCACCCATGTGGCTCGTGCACATCGTGTCAATATACAAGAAAAAGTCAGAATATAACTTTTTCCAACAAGTCCACTTGGGAACAACGTTCCTTTACCAACTGCAACAGCCGGAATTTGGTATATTTGATCACCTGCCCATGTAAGAAAGAGTACATCGGCATGACCACACGACCGGTCAAGATACGAATGGGCGAACATCGAAGCAACGTACGTTGCAAAAAAACTACCACAAGAATGGCCACCCATTATGCCACTATGGGTCACAGCATAGACGATCTGCAATGGACAGTCATAGAAGCCTACGGGAGTGATAAGGACCTTCTTGCAAAAGAGCAACGTTGGGTCTATCGCTTGGGCACCCATCTCACAGGATTAAATGACGATATTCCTTGGTCACAATTTAGGGCATGATAAAAACCACGCCCATCATGGTTCGGGACTCTAACACAGTACCAATATAAAACCCTACATCACCGTGTCCCACCAGTAATCACAGAACCTGCAAGGTGGTCCTGGCCGACATGATGTGTAAATATGTATGATGATCTCGAGTTTTTAATTTTTAATATTTTTGTATTATTCCTTCTTACAAACTGTGAACAAAAATAAGAGGTATTCGCTCAGAACAGTTGTAAACTACCATGAGCCTCTTGTTTTGCGAACCTATTATTAAGAGGTACATAATGTGAGAATATCTGCCTGCAAGGACGGTCGTTAAATAGCACATGTTCCGCTTTTATAATGATTCATGTCCCTCCATGTGTCCATTAGAAAAACTCCCTCCTTGCTTCAGACGAGCATCGCGGAGGAACACTATTCTCCCGCGCATGCGCGACAAGCGAGCCAGTATGCAGCACCACTGCGCATGCGCGGAGTCTATACACTCCACCGCGCAGGCCCTTGTGTCGTCTTACACGCGGATACTTACATCAGAGCAGACCAAGGGGGTATCCTAACAATCTATCCACCCCCTCCGCCGACTACTACCTACCGGAAGGGAAATGCATCCTACCCTTGCTAATTTCTATCCCGGCCCAGCCGACCTCGGACATTTATCAATGGCCGCTCTGGTCACACGCCAAAACCACTCGACCGAACACGCACATCGGTTTCGAGTTAATCAATTAAGGCTCCTCTAACAAGCCTCTGCCTCACTATATAAGACCCGCCCTGCCCTGGCTTTCCATTACCACGGAAGCCACTGACGAAGGAGGAAGCACTGAGGTGTGGGGGTTGAGTAAGTACGGCATAGCCGACAGTCCTGCCCTGGAATATACTACCTTAATCCACTCAGTGTAAATAGCTAATCTAGGTCCTGGCATTATTTCTCCATGTCTCCCCACAGTTGGACCCTCTATACCCTTCGCCCAGCTTGGCTCATGGGGCATTGTCTCATCATTCAATAAGTATGTATCAAAATTGAACAAGCAGTTTCTGACGCTTTATATTTTCTGTGTGTGTGTGTGTATATATTTTTATGTGTGTTTTTTCCTTCCCATTGGCACTCTGTGAAGTTACCTGGCCCCTCCAGGAAATCCTTGGCCTGCCAGGCAATAAGCCCTTGAAAGCTTTTCTCCACAGTTCTATATATTGTGTTTTTTTCATATTCGGCTATTCAGGTCCTCCCAAGAAATCTCTGGCGTGACATGTAACAGCCTAAAGTGTGTTTTCTTCCCCTATGTGTATTTTCATCCCTTACAGGTATTCATTAGTAAAGCGCATTGGGATCCGCGCTCTTTCTAAAATCCTGTGTTCTTATCCTTGCAGGCTTACATCATCAGTATTACTGACCGAGCTTTTTCACGTGCATTTAAATTATGTATACACATTGATCGTACTCAACACTCTCTATCTGTGGGAGCGCATTAGTGAGTGACAGGGGGATCTATACATCCCGGTCCTGACGAAGGGGCATGTCGCCCCGAAACATGTTGACCCACACAGGAGAGCAAGACTAGTAACCCGATCTTGCACTCCGTCTCACCCCCTTTTAACGATACCAGCCAGTGCCTATTAAATAATTTTTTCTAAACACCAGGCCAGGTATTTTTTAATTTTATTTCACTATCTATCACTTTTGACCTCACTGACACTCACTTCATTATCACTCACATAGTACTCACAATTGAAAAGGTGCTCCGGCGTAGCCGCTTGTCGCAGCACTGCCCCGTCCCGCAGCGGGGGCGGGAAGACCCCGATGATGAAGCATGACACCAAGGGCCCTTTTGGTGTGTGAGGGGTATTTTAACACACTGAGTGTATTCCAACACCATCGGAATATGTATTGTATATTTGTTTCAGGTGGTCTCTGTTGATTATTTAAACGTTCATAAGAGGAGGATTAGCCCACCGCGGTGCCCTGTTGCACCACCTCTTCACTCCCTTTGTTGATATTTTTGTTTTCATTAGCAGCCTGCATTTCATGTTTGCACCCACTCCCACTCTTCTTTCTTTGTTATTTGTAGCGAGGTCTGAGTCTCAGCTTCAGCTCAACATTCTGTGATGCTGGGCAAATCACTTAATTTCCACGTGCCGGTCTTCCTTCGAAAAAATGAACGTGACCGTGTGTAATGGAACTGGAACTTATGAACACCACTCAGATTCCGTCGGGTAGAGTTAGCACTATAGAAAAATGGCAAAAACAAATAAATACATGCAAGCACATTCTGATTCAGGATAAAGACTTTTGAAAGCCAAAACACCTTTATTGTAGATTTTCATAGCGCTTACTGCCCCTGATGTCAGTGATCAAAAAGCACCCCCCCCTTTTTTTTAATGACTTTATTGAGAAGTTGTCAAGAGATTACAGGACACTAGCAAAATGTTTACAATAAAGTGAATCTCCTCAAAACGAGCGGGTGACAGTCCGGTGCATCTTATAGGTCCATTGTTGGCTCGTAGGTAGCACGTGATGTCAGTAGGAGTCAGCTCCCCAGCCCACCAGGACATATACCACCAACAAACACACCAGCAAAACACACTACACACATATATCCCACCAACACACATCATATCACAACCCACCGCTACATTCCACACCATGCTGCTACTGCCCTTACGTCTCTACACTACGCACAACTTGCACACAGACTTTACAGTTCTGAACACAGCAGCTACATTGCTATACAACATACCGTAAAAACATTGGCAACATCTCTGACTAAACACTTAGAAGGTCCCAAAGAAGAAGACCTATTGGCTATTCCAATGCTTGTTATACAAGGTAGCAACCAGAAAAGCTGGTTTAAGATTATTCTGCTTGAGGTTTGTTGTTTAGGGATGTCACAAAAATATTGTTTCATCTTCCTAATGTTTCCTCCACTTTTGTGTGATTGGATTAAAGTTTCAGAGTCAGCAGCATGTCATAGGTCTGATCTAATTATTTTGCAAATCACAATAGGTGCACATGGTCTGTTGATAGAGTGTCTCTACATAGACTAGTTGTGTCTCTGTCTATGTTCCTCTTGAAGCATGCCTGTGTTCAGGGTAGAAACCCTCAGCCGCCCTTGGGTGGCATGTTTCATCATAGAAGCAGAAGCTTAGGGTGGGTGGCCTACAACTTTCCCCATAAAGGAAAAAGTACTTCAAAGGATGTTCTAGGAGGTCCCTCTATGAGGTGTAGGTGGGTGGTGCTGGGTGCAAATGTGAAGCATTTGTGGATAAAATCACCAATAGGTTGACAAAAGGGCAACTTTATTCCGTGTCCCCTAGGGATAGGAATTAAACTACAAATGGAGAAAGACCTTAAACTGAATGATTTATAAGAGGTTAACATATTTCTGCCAAATTATTACCCTGTAGACATGCATATGACCTATATGCATTGAAAAGGAGAAATTAAGCTTGGCAAAAGGTTTATTTTTCTAGGTCGAAATGGCAGTTTAAAACTGCACTATAGGCTGTAGGGGCAGGCCTGATACATGCTTTAAAGGGCTACTTTAGTGGGTGGCATAATGAGTACTGCATGGCCACTGGTAACATTTCATTTACCGACCATGGGCACAGGTAGTACCATTTACTCTGGACTTATCAGTAATTAAATGTGGCAATTGGGTGTAAGCCAATTGTACCATGTACTAGGGAGAGAGCACCAGGACTTTAGCACTGGATAGCAGTTGTAAAGTGAACAGAGTCATAAGGCCAACCAAAATAAAGTCAGCAAAATAAGCGAAGTACAGGTCAAAAGTTTGGGTAAGACCACACCAAAGATGTCAGATCTAACAGGATCCAATATTTCTTATCCCACCAAATGGATGTAAAATTGTAATAATGTTGTCATTTGCTCACCAATGTTATTTATCTAATTTGTTTTTGTTATATGTATCTGCCCTGCAGTAGTACTATTCAACGGTTGGTACTAGGGAATGAGTGCACCAGACTCAATTGTGTGCAATATTGTGGGAAGTGCGATATAGATTTGCCTGCTGTTGTTTATGGTTTGCAACACATTTTGCAAATGTCCTGGCACTACTTGTTTATTTTATATTTTTATATGCTTATATTTTATATATGTTTATTGCCCTGAAGAAGTTCATTTCATGAACAAAACATGTTGTCTAAAGTCTGTTTTTATGAATATGGATTAAAAGAAGAAAAATAAAAAAAACACTTAAAATCTGATTGTTTTGGGCTTCTTCTTTGGGTGCACTATCTCACATGTTTTTGTTTTCCAGGATCCTAAATGGGCATCATTTGAGTAAGGTTAGCTAATTCAACTATTTAGGTATACGTTTAGTTAACAGTGGGGGTTTGAATGCGAGCACTGTTTCATCAGATTCATGGCAAAGGGTCAATCATGCACAGATTTAGATATTTTCAGGGGATATTATTCCCACTTCAATTGTTTGTTGCAGAAACCTTGGGGGGGAGGGATCTAATACTGATATGAATTTTATCAGCTGGGGAAAGGGCTTGATAGGTGAAGGGAAAAATGTGGTGCTTGGCTTTGAATCCTGGTAACCTCAATTCACTGCAAACTTGGCCTGTTGAATCTTAAATGTTGGGTGGTGTATACAGTTGTATGCATAACACTGAAAGTGTGTTTCTTTGATTCAGTCCTTGATGCTGTATTAAGCACGCTAGAAGAAATATGGCTCTAGGAAAAATATTTGTAGTTTTACCATAATCAATTATAGTGGGAACTCAACTATGGTTGCAGTGGAGCTAGAGGCATCTAATCTTGCTAGTTATGAGATCTTAAAAACCTCCTTCTGAAAGAATTCATCAAATTAAACTGTGTAATGAATAGGTTGGCCATAAGGAGGGAATCTGAATGTATGCCTAAGGTTTTCAACCTTTTATGACTTGCTCTTTACAAATTGCGCATCTAAAAAAGAACTCCGTATAATTTAATAATTGGTGCTTGATCGGCCAATTTATGGTATCAAGGCTTGGCCATGTAAAACTTGCAGCAATGGCAGAAATGTAGGCAGGTAATTTAGAAAAGAAGTGCATGACCTGTCTCTGCATGGATAATGAGTACGAAAGCGCTGATTATATATTGTATGACTGTCTATTTATTTTTCAAATGCACCACTCTACCCAGGGGTGTCAGTGTACTTTACGGTATAACATATACAGGGACAAAATGGTCAATAATTGTACTGAAATGGTAGTAGAGAACCAAACTGAAACTATGTATGGGAATAACATCCATTATACTTGCAAGTTTACTGGAAGCGCTACCACACCCAGACGATGGGCTTGCACAGTAGAACTTAGAGTATTTAATCAATGCAAAGTCATGCAGACATTGCTATATGGTTATTTGATGTTTAAATGCTATTTTAAGAGAGCATAGACATTTTGTATGGTAGTGAATCCTTAAATTTGGTATGCAAAATAGTTTACATTCTTTTGTGTGGCTTGTGCAATGAGTTGTTAAATAATCCTTTGTTGTGTAAAAAATGTTTGTGTAAATAACTATATAAATAAGTAAACGTCGTCAGCAAAATGCTCATGGAAGATTAGGACATTGTTTGAGGAAGAGTGATGGCAGCCTGTCGAGAGTGGAGTTGCCATTGTGGTAAGATGCTATACTTCAAGAACTGGAGTTCCTGCATAAGCATCTCAGCAGCTTCCATGCTTGAGTTGATTGAGGATCAAGGAATGAGAGGTGCTTCAAAAAGAAATTGTATCTATCCCATTTGAACAGTGACAGGAAGCAAACCACAAGGTACCAACAGAAAAATATCTCCAAATTCGACATCCCTTGATAGCCGCCATCCCACCAGAGACGGCCCTCCCAGAAGCTTCACCGCTAGAGGACACGCTCCTCACTGACTGTATTGACCGTAGGGCCATCTCCTTGACATATCAAAAATTAATTAATAACTAACCAGACCCCACAGTGGGTCTCCGGGAGAAATGGCAGGCAGATGGGGGGGAGAGCTGGATGACACAGATTGGCAGGAAGTGCTAGAATTCCCGAGAGTGGAGGCAATACCCTACAGACTGAGACTTGTGCAGCTCAGAGTGCTCCCTAGAATGTACTTTTCTAGGTTGACCTTGGTTAAAATGGGGATAACTACTGATCAGCTCTGTCTACGACAATGCGGGGCTGTGGGAACATTCTTTCACACGTTATGGGACTGTCCTGCTGTTCGAACATACTGGGAAGCAATCATGAATATAATCACAAGAGTCAGTGGCGCTCTGGTGCCACCAGAACCTAAACGCTGAATTTTAAATGTATGGGAAGCTACAGACCTAAACGACGCAGCCCAGGAGTGGGCGACTATGGGCATGATATTAGCCAAACAGAATATTGCCAAATACTGGGGAGTCCGAACTGTGCCAACATACACGGACTGGTGTAACGACATGGATTGGGTCATGGTGGCTGAAAAGGCAGTATATGTCAACAGAGGCTGCCCCAAGAAATGGGAACGGATATGGGGAAGTGGAGCACATTCCGAGGGAAAAACTGCACACTACCGACGAACAGATACAGACTGGAAAGTAGTTAAATTATGTAAGGTAGACGATGTAGGGAGGTAGTCGGGGGTGGGGTGAACTTCCAAACGTATGACCAAGTTGTAATTGGAAATGTAATATTCAAGGTCAATATGTGATTACATGTACAAATGTATGTTAACTCTGCGTTCAAGTCATACACTGAATAAACAGATTTTTAAAAAAAAATAATTTTATCAGGAGTGATTGAGATCAGAGAGCCAGGGGGTAACAATGTCTTACATGATCACAGGTAAACACTGCATGCTGTTGCTTTGGTAGCAAAAGAGACTGGACATCCCTAATGTTCAGCATCACTCACAGGCATTCTGTAAAGGAGGAATGTAGTGTGCACATTGACTTAGAAATGGCACCCTCCAGTACGAGGCCAACAGTAATGGCCTAGAGTAATGTAGACTAGATTTCACCTTAAAATATATATGCACTAAATCTTATTTCACTGAAATTCTTCCCATTAAGAAATCCAAGGTCATCCAATATCTTGCCATAATGTAACTATCTTTCTCGGACATACTTCCAGGAACGTTATGCAGCAATTTGGATGACTGTCCTAAAAATAGGGCTAGATAATTGTGATGCATGAAATCAGGAGGGGAAACAACCCTTACATCTCGGAATTTACTCTGCAATACAATCACAACACAGTTGTTACAACGACCGCGTTGTAACCACGTTGTAACTTGCAGTAGATGGCACTCTAACTAAAGGAATAGTATAGGTCTGAGCCACACAGTACTCGGGCAGCCGGAATGAACACCGAGACGCGGGGTCCGTAACACGGCAAACAATTGGAATCCTTGTACACGACGCGAAGGGTTTATCGAAGGTACAGATCCTGAATACTAGAGACAAGATGTACCCGTCCTTCTCAGACCCGTGTTCGGCGTTTCAAATGCCTACTGATTATAAAACAGATTCAGCCAATTTACGTGATGTTTTGCTTGCGGATAGCTAGACTCACTTTTAGAATTCGGATCCAAATTCATTCTTGGATTTTCACAGATTTTAGAGCACCGCCAATTCCTTTACACTGAAGATTACTCCTTCAACTACTTCAGCCCCAACCGGGTTGGAATTATCACCGGTTCAGGGATTATCGTAGCTGTGCATTAGGACTTGGCCCTGAAGAGTCAGTGTTGATTGTACTCTGACGAAACACGTGTCGGCTGGTGTTGATGCAAACTAGCATTAAAACAACAAGAAAAGACGTGTCGAATTTCCTACTTTTTTATCTGCCCATTATATGTACATATTATATGTTGCAATTTTATGTGTGCACAGGTACTTGGTAAATGTTGTACAGGTTTGGAGTTCCAAACATTAGCTGAGGGGTAATTAGGGTCACCCCTTGCCTGTTAGCACCATAATACTTGAACACATGTCAACCAGACAGCCAGATATCCAGCAGAGCGCAAGTTTCCCTTTATACTAAGAAAACCCTATCTGTGGATACCAGTATAAGTTCACTATTCCAACACCTTCCCTACTGTTACGTAGGCTCGAGTTGGAATAGTAAATTATACATTTCTAATGTTATCTACTGCAAGTTGATGTAATGACTTGCGTAGTAATGGCATTGCGTGGTTACAATGCGGTCGTTGTAACAACTGCATTGTGATTGTATTGCAGAGTAAAATCCGCTTTGTAAAGGTATATATTCAATCAGGAGAGCAAAGTAATTGTAAAAATTATAATAGGAAATCACAGACTTTTTTAAAATTTCTGAAATTCATCACAGTTTGAAACTTTTGAATCACTAACCATTTTGAATTACACAACATACCGGTGGATTATAATGACAACATCAAAAAAGTTACTGGGGCAAGGGTCGCTGATTAGAGGTTAATTCCCACCGGAATTGGAGAGACTGGAATTGAGGCACCAACAACCATGAGAAGCAGTGCTTAATTTGAGCCGGTGGCTCCCGGTGCTCTGTACCATCACTTGCTTCTCGAACCCTGCACTAATGATAATCCTCCACCTGGTGGCCCTGTTCTGTCTAATTTTGAAATGAGCACAGCAGTGCTTAATAATTCAATATAAATAAAAATCAAATACTAGCTGCCACCCACATCATTCTTGTAACTTTGCGTGGCCTGGAATAGACGGAATTGTCACCATTGTAGTATGTCGATGCTTAGTAGTTTTGTTGGTACTGTTATTGGGAGTGTTAGCAGGGGCAATGGGCAATGCAAGCTTCATTGACCTCCTGAAAAGGGCCCTTGCTTTGACTTTTTTTTTTACAAGTTAAGCATTGCTTAAAAGTTTGGTAGGAGACCCGAAAGAGGGAGGAGAAATCCTTCGAAATATCATTTCAAGTGAAGAAAAAACAAAAAAACTGGATCAGTCACGAGATAGTGGGATGAGGTTGTTAAGTTCTCCTCACTGCAAGGAAATTCAGACCGAGGAAGTACATTGAAGGAGCACGAGAAGTGAAGGAGACCACAGATGATCCGATCTGAGAAGCAGCCTACAGCCCATGCTTGGAGGGAAGAGCCTTGATGGGAACCTAGAACAGAAGAGGACACCAGCCAGCCAAAGCTAGAGATGCGTCCACTGTTGGAGCTAGGCACGTGATGCAAGGCCCACAGTCTGTGGAAGGGTCTTGGCAGAGGCAAGTGCTTATTATGTGGTGCAGAGGAAGTCATGCTTTAAGCCAGTTTTAGCCTCTAATCCACAATCTCTTCACCGACATAAAAGGGTGACTTGGTGTGAGCAAATGGCCTCATTAATAAATGCATGCAGCAATAATTGGATCATAGAAAAGTGAGAGATAAATAAATGTGTAGTAAGGAGAAATCCAGGGCGGGCACAATACCCAAACATATCTCACCATAATACAACCGGTAACTGACTTTCACAATACTGGCAATGTCTCTAAACTTTTGTTTTCATTCTTTTTTTCTCTTTCTTATTCTTGTAAAAATCCTGCTATTATGTGGAACAAGAAGCTTCCTACTCCATCACCAGTGCATTCTATTCAATAAAGTCAGGTTCCTGAAGTCTAATACAAGGGTATTAGTAAAAAAAGAATTAGCAAAGCATCTTAATTACCTGCACTGATCTATAAATGTTCTCCCCTTTTGTGATTGGCTCATTGTTGAGTTATTGGACTGATGCGCTCATTGAGATGCACCCTTGCTTTAGGAGTGGTACAGAAATGTAAAAATACTATGAGCAGCATTGCTCCAAAATTCAAAGTTTTACTTTTGCATACAAAAATATCCTGAAATACATGTCTAGAGAGACACAGCACTGGTTGCAGCAACAATAGTGAATACTTGAGACTTTAAAATAAAGTGCATGTTATCATGCACTGCATTTACCGCAATGCATCTGGGAAAATTATTTGCTGGTATGCCAGGCAGTGTGCTTCCTCTGCTCCTATTAGATATATTACAATATTGCACCACATCGATAATTGATGGAGTCGGCAGAACTCAGGTCAAGCCCTCCTTCCACCACTCAACAATATCCTTCATCAACCACTAGGAAACCCAGACGGAAAAAGAAACATGAAATATTAGCTTCAACTTTTTTTTTTTTAATTATCATTAACATTGACAGTGAATAAATAGGTCCACATTATGAGATAGGGCTTTTAAAATCATGTTTCGATTTCACTCCCATAAATTGTCCTTGTGCTTCTATAACTACAAAATCATCCAAAGACTGGGTAATGCAGTTCATTAATAATCACCCACTGTGCAGCTAAAATGTCGATGATCCAGTTAGTACCCAGTGATGTGTAGCCATTACTTCGATCCGCCAATATCCAGCAGTAGGTGCCTTATCTGATAGTACTGAAATATTTTGCAATTACTCACGGCCTTATTTCACTCTTTCTTTCTTTATATGAGTGTGCAACTGCTGACAATGACCAACCATATACATATCAGTCTTGGCCCTACCCAAAAAGGGACAACAAAGTTCAAACTGCTTACCTCTTCCCCTTTGTCAGGGACCACCAGCAAGCCCAACATCGGGGCACCACTCCTGGCTGAGGCAGTTGGATTTTTTTCATTCCTCCTGTTCTAAGCAATGACTATGACTATTCTCCTGAATAAGGACATATTGTTTCATGACCAAAACGTTCATAGCTTTCAAATGTTTACACTGTACAGAGAGACTGCCTGGTCTTTCACATACTCCTACGTACTTTTATACTGCTCACAAATATATATTGAAGCCTTGACACCATACTGGCCTTAGTATCAGGCATTAATGATAGGCAGGGATCTATTCTCTGCGAAGAGGCACCATTTTCTGAAACTGTGGTGTAGGTGTAGGTTACCAATCAAGCAAATTACTGCTTCAGTTGATAATGGTCCAGGGGAAAAGGCTTTACTAACCACCTTAAAGCATGTTCCACCAATGGGGAAATGTGTAACTTTTTTCTTGGAGTCAGAGAAACCAGAAATGAATTACTTTGTTCTGCAGATTAGAATGATGGGGCACAGTATTCCATCAAACAAATCATCATTCTCACTGCATCAAACAAGAGAAACAAAACCAAAATTGAAGCTGATGCCAAAAATGAGAATTTCTGTCCATGTTATGTCTCTGGGCACCCATATAATACATGGAAATAAGAAAATGCAGGATGGTATATTTGGTAGTAATCTTGATCATGATTAATGATGGAGACTAGATCGATTTTCTAAATGTGAAAGATGTCTATTTGTTTATGCCATCTCTTTCAACACACAGAAAGAATATGTGGTGGAAGGAAGACATTTGAAGTTGGCACCTTAGGGAAGGTGGAGGTCATCATAGTAGTGCCAGCATCTGTGGAGGAGACTTACAAATTTTACTGAGATGGAATGTTATCCTGTATCAGATGTGGTGGGCTGAGGACCATAGGATGTTGGAAAGCCATGTTTTTCCTCTGTGGGCAAAAGAATAGGGACTCCGTCTTCCCTTTGCTGATTAACGAACATTAGGTACTTTTGCGTAAACACAATGATAAAGTGCTTGCTTGCATAATCTGGTTTCAGTCTACCATTTGACTAAGATTTATTACATATATTGCCTTTCACTCTCTTTGCCTCCTATTGCTTCCAAACACCAACTGCATGAGTGTTTCAGTGTCTAGGCCCCGTGATCTGGAGCAAACTTTGGCCAGAAAGTTGCTCCTGCGGGCTATGATTTACTTTCAAAAAGATCTCACAATTTTTTCTTTCATTAGTCAGATGTTGTGGGTAGTGTGCAGTTGTCTGTTTTCTGTTGTTGTTTGATGTGCTAACTGGTGATTGGGTTCACTTAAATATGAGTAAATATGCAAAGAAATGTGAACGAAAATTGAAGTTGCCACCGCCAGGTCAAATCAGGGAGAATATATATTTCAAGATGATTAGTCATTGTAAGAAGGTATTTCCTCCAGAAGAAGAGAATACAACAAATAAACGAGTTTAAAAGAGACACACAGGGCAATAATACAAAGGGGCATATTAACAAAAACGGCGTTAAAATTATCACCAATTTAGCGGCAGAAAACTGCCGCTTAAGCAGCGAAAATGGGCTTAATAATATGCCCTTGTGAATTCCCATAGAAGCCCAGGTTAACACCAGAACATGGACTACTATTGGAATTCTCAAGGGCATATTATCAAGCCCATTATCGCCGCTTTAGCGGCAGTTTTCTGCCACTAAACCGGCGATCATTTTTAACGCCGTGCTTGATAACATGCCCCAAAGTAAGCATGAAAACATTGGAGAGACTATGGGCCAGATGTAGGTGGCTAAATATCGAGCGGTAACACAGAAATTAATAGAATGTCTGCGTCACCGACCGGTATTTGGCTGAGAGCAATGTAGGTGAGTTTAAACCTACTAGCAAAATAAGGAATCGCAAAATTTGCGATTCCTTATTTTGCTCTTGCATATAAGAAATCGGTAATTGCTATTCCTTAAATGCAATGTAGGTAGCACAAAAGAACGTGCACTCAAGGCTTAAGGAATTGTTAATTACCACCAACTTCAAGTTGGTGGTAATTAGCGATTTCCTGTAAAAAAAAGTACTTTTTCGCTTTTTCAAAGTGCCATGTGGCACACATTCATGCCCTTAGGGCTCCCGCTATTTGCGATTCTTTAATACCGAATCGCAAATAGTGAATATCTTCCCATTCATTCCTATGGGCCTCCTAGCCCATAGGAATGAATGGGTAGGTATTCCTTATTAACGAATCTCAATTTGCGATTCGTTATTAAGGAATTTTAAGGAATCGCTAATATTTTTGCGATTCCTACCTACATTCAATCTAGTGAGTCCTTAATAGCGATTCGGTAAAAATTGCTATTAAGGACTCGCTAAATTGAATTTACCTACATTTGGCCCATAGTTAACTATCATAGTAAAAAAAAAAAAGGCAGACAGTGGTCTAAACTGGAAAAGCCCAGATGTGATTACTTATGTCTCATTGCATGCTCTTTTACCATAAATCTTGAGACAGGAGGCAATTTTGTGATTGTCCTGTCCTGTCCTGTTCCTAACAGAATCCAATGCTTACCCTAGACATGGCATACACATTTCGGCAGTCTGGATAAAGAAAGAAACCTTAATGTTGACTTCACTATTCCTTATAGCCTGGACAAAAGTAGTCAAGTTTATTTATTTATTTTATATACAGTATTTGTAGAGCATGAACACTCATCCCCAAGGGGATATCACGGCGCTGAAATTGCTGAGAACTCAAATGTCTGAAGATGGGGTTTTAAAGGCGTATGTTAATTCAGTCAGATAAAAATGAATCTGGGAAAAGACTGAATTTAAAGTTTTTTTCTGAAATTAATGTGGTTGTCCATGATGTGGATGTCGTGAGGTAATGGGTTTCATTGGGTCGCTGGTATGTGGGAAAAAGAGTGGCCGCCTGCCTTTACTCTTTTGATGTGCTTCATCTTAACTAGTGCTGGGTTCTGTGATCTCAAGTTTCGAGTTGGTTTGTAAAATTTGAGTTTGGAACATAGTATTGCTGGTCCCGATTTGTAAAGTGCTGTGGGTGAGTGTGAAAGACGTTTAAATGTTGCTCATCTGTGCTTAGGTAGCCAGTGAAAGGTTTTTAAACAGGTTGAGCACAAGCTAAATTTATCTTTGTTGCAGATGAGTCAGGTTGCTGCCTTTTGAATTTCCTGAAGACTGGAGAATAGATAGTCCACCCTGCCCACATAAAGAGCATTCCCATAGTAAAATCTACTCGTAACTGGTGCATGGACTTCAGTTCTATGCCAGTCCACAGAAGTCTCTGGAATTTAGTTATGCTGAATCATTTGCCACATGTGGCGTAGATTTGCTCCTGCATGGAAAAAGAGTTGTCAATTAAAACCCCTAGGTTTTTTGCCACATTCTTGGGTTCAGGAGCAGAGCACAAAGCAGTCAGACACCAAGAGGAGTTCCAAATCTGTTGTGCACCATGAAACAGCATTATCTCTGTCTTTACGGCGTTTAATTTCAAGCATTGAGCTCTCATCCAACTTGATACCTCCATGAGATAACTAATAAGATTTTCCCTAATTTCCTGATGTTTTCCCCCTAGTGAGATTACCAGTTGGGTGTCATCTGCGTGTGAGCAAATCTCAAATCCCCATGTTGGCTGAAAAGTTAGGTAGGAGACACGAAAGAGGGAGGAGAAAGCCCTCGAACTATCATTTCAAGTGAAGAAAAAACTGGATCAGTCATCATGATCAATAAAACTTTATTTCGGTTTTGTTTGAAAACCATAAAAGTGCGAATACAGCAATACAAAATTCATTGTTTAAAAAAGAACCTTATCAGGATACAAACATACAAGATTAGCATCACCAAGAGGGAATACATATTTTACCTGAATACAATAAATACAAGCTCAGAGAAAATTTCATCAGAAATTCATTACAAATCCAGACATTTTCTGTACTTTACAATAGATTTTAAAAATTCAAGTACATGGAGAATACTGTCACTGTGTAATAGTTGTAAATACATCATAGCTGGTCTGATCTGACGAAAATTCAGTTTCCTTAAAAGTGACACCAGATAGTGTTTACGGGGATATTCATAAAATTTGCATAAAAACATAAAATGCAGCATATCCTGCGGAGACTTTCCGTCGCAGCCGCAGGGAGCTGCTTCCTAACTAAAAATGGCTTTTTGTGGCCTAACAAGCAAATAATAAAATCAATTCAGCCGAAATCTGGTTAGTAAAAAATTTTCATTTGAGGTCAGAGCGCCCATTAAATAAGGCTCAATGTGTAAGGATGTTTTTAACATAACATATTTTCTGACACTCGGTTTCTGAATCTCTATTGCTTCCCTCGAAATTTTTCTTAAGGCCAGTTTAATTGCCTCCGGGTCCCTCTTGGTAATGCAGTCAGGAGTTTCAAAAAGCTCACCACGCCCTAACCTAAAGAAGCTTGTTTTCAGATATTTCAGCCATGGTATAGCGAGTGCATTATCCCGAGACAGACAGTCTTTTACAATTAGGTGTGTAAGAGGGATATCGGGATTTAGCCACAGTTTTAACCAGCAGGTCAGTGGAGGTAAGAAGAAAATATCACTGATATACTGTGTCCCTAGTTCTTCGTGGACAGCTAAGCTAGGCGTGCCCGGAGGGACACACAAAAGACGTTTCAAAAACGAATTCTCCACAATCTGGAGTTGCTCTCCCGCATTATACCCCCAAATTTCACTGCCATATACTGCTGTAGCCACTGATTTGGCGTTATATAATTGCAGCATAGCGCCAGTAGGCTTTTTCCCCAGTTTGGATGCAAAGTTAAATATCGATGCATTCACCCTAGCAACGTCCCCTTTCTTTTTAAGAACATGCGGGTGCCAATTTAACTTGTTGTCAAAAAGGACCCCGAGGTAGGAGAACGTGTTGGATATGGGAATTGTTGCATCTCCCACTTTGAATAGAAAATTCCTTCTGGGTTGCTGACCTACCAGCATGATAAACGATTTAGAATTGTTAATCGTTAAGTCCCTATCTTTCATGAAGGACTTAAAAGCAGTTAAAAGGGCTTGAAGGCCTCTTTCGGTCCTAGATATGAAGACTGCGTCATCCGCATATAATAGGACCGGAATGCCCCGACGTCCAACTCTGGGGCAGTCAGCCACCACCCCCTGAAGAGCGCTAACTAAGTCATTAATATAAAAATTAAACAGAAAAGGGGCCAGATACATCCTTGTCAGACTCCTCTTCTGATATTAAAATGCTTCGTCACACTCAGATCTTGAGAAAATCTAACGTTCGCTCTGGTATTACTATGTAAGTCTTCTAGGAAGTCTACAATACCACCATCAACCCCCTTTGACCTCATGAACTGCCACAGCTTCCGCCTGTTCACACAGTCAAAGGCTGAAGACAAGTCCATGAAGGCGAGGTGGATGGTCCCCCTATATGCCACTGTGTATTTACTTAATATTATAAAAAGATTGAGGCATTGAGTTATCGTGGAACGACCTCTGCAGAAGCTGTACTGGGAAATGGACATGATATTATTGTCCTCAACCCAAGTAGTAAGTCTCTGCAGCAGTACCCTTCCTATTACTTTCACCATAAAGTCTATGAGTGAAATGGGTCTATAACAGTGCGCACTAACGTTTTTCCCCTTTTTTGAAAACAGGTACAATTGTGGAAACCCCCCAAGACTGAGAGCATCCGCTTAGTACTGCAGCATTAAAAATGGATTCCAGAATTGGAGCCCAGAAAGAAGGCTCAGACTTAAATAAGTCAGGGGGAATCCCATCTGGGCCAGGTGCTTCCCCGGCTGTTAGTCCTAAAATTCCTTCAAGGATTTCACCCCTTCCAATTGTAATTTTGTTACCACTAAAATCAGATATCAAACTATCAATTTCTTCCAAGGGGCAGGCATACAACTGCTCAAAGTGAGCTTCCCAATCCTCCTTAGATATGTGACATTCAAGACCATCTCCTGTCTCCTGGACAAGAAATGTTTTTTTTATTGTACCCCAAAACTTAGAACTGTTCTTGAGAGTTTCAGGGTCCAATAAATCATTCCATGCCTCGTCCCTTAAGGTCTCCTTACGTCTGGCTAACGCTGTCTTGTAATCCCTCCGACATA
The DNA here is from genome assembly GCF_964261635.1 of Lissotriton helveticus. Classification (NCBI taxonomy): domain Eukaryota; kingdom Metazoa; phylum Chordata; class Amphibia; order Caudata; family Salamandridae; genus Lissotriton; species Lissotriton helveticus. Next base: position 1,605,387,784 of record NC_136069.1, read on the forward strand.
TTTTTACATTAGCCTGCACTCTAGGTTTAGAAGCTAGGGCTGCCCTTAAAGTACTAGCTGCTTTTGAGCAGTGATGACTAAGGGCCCACCTTAGTCTGTTTCTTAGTTGGCACAGACAACAGCTCCGTAACCCTATCAGAGATCGTCTGGAAAGCTACTAACACCTTCGTATGCTGGTGCCCCCCTTGTGTGCAGGTATTGATTTTGTCTGCACATAGCATTTTAATATCATTATAAAATAGCTCAGGGGTGATTTGGGTCCATCTAAGTCTGCGCTTTCCATCGGTTGTGCACAATGCTCCCTGGTTGAGATTTGACCCTATTTTAACAGTCCAGGGTCCTGTTAGACACAATGAGAGAGGATTATGGTCACTGAATGCACTCTCCTCAATTAAAAAAGAATCTACAAATGTCTGGATAGGGGATGAAATCAATACAAAATCAATGAATGTCCCCTTCCCGTGGCCCATAAAAGTGGGCACCCCAAGTCTGGTATAGGGGTCCATCAAAGCCATGGTAGGTGTCATATCAAAATCATTAAGCAACTCCCTCTCAACCGAGTGCTCAAAATGAAATGCATGAATTCGAGAGCAACTCAGTTCAGAAATGCATGTGAGTAGGGGGTCACCACAAGGATGTATGTTAAAATCACCCATAACCATAAGGTTGTGCAAACTGTGACTCATAGACGTATTATTAAAAGCATTCAGAGCAAACATATAACTATGATCCAAGCATGGAGACAGTGAGTTATAAAAATTTACCAAACCAGCCATACAATTTGTTCCTTTTAAAGTTAAAGCAAGAATACCTGGGTTAGAAGAAGTGACTGTGTGTACTTTACAAGACAAAGCTACAGAAATATAAATAACCAGTCCCCCCTTTGGTCTTCCCCTGCTGGAGGCAGTTGCTGGAACAAAGTATGCCTTATATCCTTCCAGGAGGAGATTACATTCAACCGACCATGTTTCTTGCAAACAGATTATCAAAAATTGCTTGATATAAGCAATCCAGCTAGGATTCCCTATCTTGGCAGCTAATCCTGCAATGTTCCAGGAAATGAGATTATTAGAACTCCCCCTGTGTGGTCTTTCCTCCACAGCTCCCAGGTCATTCATCCTCCCTCTTCCCTGTTCATCAGTTTCCTTAAGTCAATCACAGGCTTCCAGACCAGACAGAATATCAAATCTGTTATGGACTGGGAGTCCGCGCCCATTCATATTTGGGTTGCTGAGAATATTCTGTGGTAGCAGGGGGGGGGAACAAACAGGGCGAGATCTCATCCTTACGTCTGGCTAACGCTGTCTTGTAATCCCTCCGACATATTTTTACATTAGCCTGCACTCTAGGTTTAGAAGCTAGGGCTGCCCTTAAAGTACTTGCTGCTATTGGGCAGTGATGACTTAGGGCCCACCTTAGTCTGTTTCTTAGTTGGCACAGACAACAGCTCCGTAACCCTATCAGAGATCTCACCCTGGACCAATCTCCCAATCGCCAGTTTCCATCCTGATTGGATCTTGTCGGGCCCCTCCCAGGTAAAGGCCTATAAAAAAACCCTACAGATAATAATTCAATTGCCGTGCCCGTCATCCGCTGGTGGCATTGGTCTCTTGATAATAAGCGACCAGCGATATGAGAGTTATCAAAATTAACAATAATACAATCCCCACTTCCTATCTTATTGGATCCACCTTTCCAGCTAACCCTGCGTACCATTATTATACTGTTAGAAATATTCGCCCCACCAGGCGTGTTTTGACTAAGCCAAAACATAGTCTTATTCCTTAGTTGTTCATAGCTCTCAGTCTCACCTGGTGGGAGAGCAGGAGCATGGCCCAGTATGACCATGTATGGGGTGGCTTCTGGTGGAAGATCAATAACCACGGGTCTTTGTGCCACACTAAGTCCCTCGTCTAACCTCTGAAGAGAATCAGGTATGGGTGTTTTCCTCCTGGTACTTGGTGGGTGTGATGGGGAAGTAATCCCTCTCGAATTTCCGCTAGAGTTGCTGGGACCAGCTATAGCCATGGGGCTTGAGTTGCTCGGCACTGGATCAGCCACCTTAGTACTGTTACCGGCTGTTCTATCCTTCATGCTGGGAGGGGGAGTATTTATTACCTGTGTGTGTACTGTGCCTGTCACTTTCAAACAGTTCCCCAGTGAAGACTCCAGAAGCAAAAGCCTTGACTCTACCCCACTTAGTTTTAACATGATGGGTTCCAGCAAAGTTAGCATCATGCCCTCATTTCCCTCAAAATCTCCCCCACCATAACCACAGTTCAATGTTCCTCCATCACACTGAGCATTATTAATAAGGTTTCTATGATCTTTCTTTCCTGTGTCATATATTTCCGCCATAGTCACCACCTTACAGCCTGTGTCTGTATGACTCTGTTTAGTTACCCTGTTTTTTTGGGGGATAATACTGGTCTTTTTTAAACAGTTGGAAACTGGCTTTTGTTTCGGTGCTCTAACCCGTAGTCTAGACTTTACTGGGCTAGATACCAACTCTAGCGTCCCGAAAATCATACTGTCACTTACTGAGGAAATATCATCCTCTGTCTGAGGAACCGTTTCTTGGCCAGGAGGAGGGGTAGTTTGGATCTGGATGTTTGTTAGGGCAGGAGTAACGGATAACCTACCAAATGTGGGGTCCATAGAAAGCCTGCGTTCTTTCAGAATAATTTTCTTATTGACGGCTGACTCAGCCCTAGTCAGGTAAGCGTCTAAGGTTCCAACCATCCCTGAACCACCTACGTCTTTCCGTTGCGCCATTACAGGACACTAATAGTTCTGAGTAGCCAATGCTTAATTGCTTAAAACAATAGGCTTACCTGAATCTAAGGAAAGAACCTAGGGAGTGTTGTCAATATTGTTGTTAGCACCACTTAAATGATACAACAAAGCAGTTCCTAATAAAGAAAGATTATAAGTGCACACAAATATATCCTGATAGAAAATGAATAGTATAACGGTCAATAAAAATAAAATATTAGCTTATTATACATTAGATCAACAAGGAATTAATCCCTTTGTGCTGAGTAACTACATTTAGCATGTTCCACACAAAGTCTGTTGGGCAGTGCCACATATATATGGACTGTTCAAAGTACTATGCAGTTACTCACAGAGTTTATAGCGGATTTTAGGGGGGTAGCCCAGTGTTGGACCTGGGGTTACCAGTCCACATAGGGTAGCCTGGCACAGAGTAGGGAGGTCTAAACTCAGAGGCAATTGTGTTGTGCTCACATCATTCACTTACAGTAACCCAGCGCCCATCCACTAAAAAGAATGACACTACACCAGCTTAGAAAAATACTGATCACTTTTATAAAATTCTTTGGTATTTCTATGTCTTTTAGCAAAAGGTAAATTCAGTACATTTCATATCTTTACATTCGGTTCACAGTATATGCACCATTTCTCATAGTACTCTTAATACTTTTCTCTCCCACCAATGGGGAACACAGAAATAGCTCCTGTAACTCCAGTAAGCAGTATAAACTCCAGAGTTCTAGATTTAATAAACAGTGGTATCAATTTCCCTTCCCGTGAGGTTAGGGGGTACGTTACCCGGAAGGCTTCAAGTTTATTACAACATGGAAGAAACAGGTTTCCTGCAACTGTTCCACTACTAGCACATTAGCACCATGGTTCAATCAGCTGGATTTCTGAATAAAAACAGGCAAGATGTTTCATCATTCACATACGACCTACAGATTGTTCTAAAATCACAGTTGAACGATAGGCTTCAAAGAGGCATTCTTTGGCTCTACTCGAGGTGCATAGTAGAAACAATTACCCAATCATTTCTTCCTTATCCCCCCAGAACAGCCCTTTCACCTCGATTTTTCCTTAGCTGTTACTAAACCTCCTTCAGGAACTCTCCTTCCCTACAGGCTACTTAATTAAGCGGTGGAAGTACCGCGTACATAGAGTCTCGCAACTTCGGAGTTCTGTTAAAGGCTTCGTTTACTAGATAAGGATTATCTCAGAGCCCGATGGTTCCTCTTTGGCCCCCCTTCTCGGTGACTGTCAGTTTTATGGGCAAGGGCTGCTAGCCCGGTTAATGCCGACGCTCCCCTCCCGCACCAGCTCTGCCGACAGTAGCGAGGCCCTCTTAGCCCCTGGGGCCCCGCACTCTCTTCACGGCCTTACCAGGAGTTGGGAAGCCTTGTTCCGGCCCGAATCCTTGGCCGCTCTACCACCTCCAAGCTCGTTTCAATTGTTCTGAGGCGATTCCGGCCCCAGCGCTGCGGACTTCTGGCAGCTGACTGGGCCGGAGCTACGCAGTGTCTCCTCTGGCGTTTCCCTCAGTGTCGCGTCCCGCCCTCTCCTCACTCGTCAGAGGGGGGAGGGAACTTACGCGACCCGGCCTTCTTCACCTTCTCACCCCCTTCTTCCGGGAACTCGTCTGCCTGCACACGCTGCCCTCTGCAACGCTGGTCTCCACAATCGCTACTCTGCTGAACCCACCAGGCCGCCCCGCTGATTCTCCTCAACAGGGGCCCACAACTCAGGGACAGCAGTTCAGTGACCGGAACATCACCCGCCAGCCGCTACCAGGTAGGGTTTTACTCCTCGGCATGCAGATAAGCAGGAGGACCCTCGGGGGAAAGTGGCTATGCTCTACTAATCCCTGTACTCCCTGATGAGACAGTTTGGCTCGGTCACAAGAGAGGGTCAAGGCGGGAAACAAGGGAGGAAGGTAGGCTGGTTAACTTCTTTTTGTCCAGATCTTATCTCTGATGTACTTCCCAGCCAGTCCTCCGCATCTCCTCACAGGCCCTCTACCAAGCTTGGGGAGCAAAAGGTCATTAAGCTATGTCAGGGCTTAGTCAGTAGGTAGGGGATCACGACAGCAGAGACCAGCAGCCGGCCCACAGGACGATCTAGCTTCTAACAGTGCACCTGCCTCCCCACACTATCGCTTCACTCCTCACTCAGCTCCCCTTAAGCTCTCTGGTCACTCCAAAATGGCCGCCTTGGTTCTGGCCTTTTATAGACTGGCCTCTGGCTACCAGAACCAGCCAGAAGGTACTAGAGCTTCCCCATTCAACCCTATGGCCCCAGATCCTGAGGTAAAAATGTGACAGTTACAAGCCACCATTTTGTGACTCTGTTTTCACCAATTATTGTGGGCAGCTAGGCTTCAGAAAGTTAGAGGGGCAAGGTAGCACCTATCCCCTAGGACAACGCCAAAAATTCCAGTGGGCATAAAAATAAAAATGGAAAGAGTTAGGAGGCAAAAAGAGGACAAAAATAAATAAATAATAGGAGGGACCACCCAAAGGGCTGACAGGTCTAACACGCGTCCCCCCCAGCTGAAAGTGGGGAGAGCTACCCAACCCCTTGGGAGTTCTCATCACTAAGGCGGAAATACCTAGAGAGACCGTTTGCGTTGGCGTGGTCCACTCCAGGCCGATGTTCCACCCGGAAGTCCATTCCCTGTAGGGAGATAGACCACCTCAACAGCTTGGGATTCTCTCCCTTCATTTGCATCAGCCAACGAAGGGGTCGGTGGTCGGTCTGCACCAGGAAGTGCGAGCCAAACAGCTATGGCCGCAGCTTCTTCAGAGCCCATACCACCGCAAAGGCTTCCCGCTCAATTGCACTCCACCTCTGTTCCCGGGTAAGCAGTCTCCTGGACAAAAAGACAACAGGTTGATCCAGACCCTCTTCATTAAGTTGCGATAACACTGTCCCAATGCCATGCTCTGATGCGTCTGTCTGGACAATGAATTCCTTGGAAAAATCCGGGGGCTTTAGGACTGGAGCTGCACACATTGTCTGTTCCAAGGTGTCAAAGGCTTGCTGACAAGCCTCTGTCCAGACTACCCGTCGGGGCTACTTCTTGGATGTGAGTTCAGTGAGGGGTGCCACAATGGTGCCATACCCCTTCACAAAGCGACGGCAGTATCCTGTGAGGCACAAGAATGCTCGGACCTCCGTCTGGGTCTTGGGGTGCTCCCAGGCCATGATAGCCTCGATCTTCGCCTGGAGGGGCTGCACTGTTCCCCTGCCCACCAAGTGGCCTAGGTACACCACCGACCCCTGCCCAATCTGACATTTGCTGGCCTTAATGGTCAAGCCAGCCTGTTTCAGGGCTTGGAGAATGGCCTGTAGATGACACAAGTGGTCCTCCCAGCTGCTGCTGAAGACGACAATGTCATCTAGATAAGCAGCAGAGAAGACCATCATCCCGGAGAGAATCTTGTTCACCAGCCGCTGAAAAGTGGCAGGAGCGTTCTTGAGCCCAAAGGGCATCACACAGAACTGGTAGTGGCCCTCAGCCATGGAGAAGGCTGACCTTTCCTTTGCTACATCTGTAAGGGAGATCTGCCAGTACCCTGAAGTGAGGTCAAAAGTACTTAAATATTGGGCAGCTCCCAGACGGTCAATAAGTTCATCCGCCCTAGGGATCGGATGCGCATCAGTTTTTGTCACTGAATTCAGTCCCCGGTAATCCACACAGAACCTAACTTCTGGAGTGGTGCCCGGTGGGGCATCTTTTGGTACTAGAACCACAGGACTGGACCAGGGGCTACTTGAAGGTTCGATCACTACTAGCTCCAGCATCTTAGTGACTTCGCTATGAATGCTGGCCTTCACCTTATCTGACAGCCGGTAGGTATTAGGCTTCACAGGTGGGCTCTCTCCAGTGTCCAAATCATGGGTACACAGGTGGGTCCTTCCCGGGATAAGGGAGAACAGCGAGGAATATTGCTCCAGGACCTGTTTGCAGTCCCTACGCTGTTCAGGAGTTAGGGATGGAGAGAGAATCACTCCCTCCACCGACCCATCCTTTTCCTGAGACAAAAAATATCAGGGAGAGGCTCGCTCTCCTCTTCCTCTGCTCCATCAGTCACCATCATCAAGATGACCTCGGGCCTCTCATGGTCGGGTTTAAGGCGATTGGCATGGAGCACCCGATGGGGCTGCCGGGGGGTCTTAAGATCCACTAAGTAAGTGGCCTTACCCTTCTTCTCGATCACCTCAAAGGGGCCTGTCCAGCGATCCTGGAGGGCACTTAGCTCTCCAGGTTCCATTACCCACACTTTCTGGCCAGGCTCCAACTCCACGGGGTGAGCATTGTGGTCATACCACTCCTTCATCACCGCTTGGCTGGCTTCCAAGTTGTCAGAAGCTTGCTTCCACAACTTAGCCATTTGGCTCCGGAAGGCCAGCATATAGCTCACCACATCCTGGGGAAGCTTCCTGGGAGTCTTTTCCCATCCGTCTTTCACCAGGCTGAGAGGTCCACGCAAAGGGTGCCCATACAGAAGTTCGAAGGGGCTGAAGCCCACTCCCTTCTGTGGCACTTCCCTGTAGGAAAACAACAGACAGGGTAGGAGGACATCCCATTTCCTCCGCAGGCTCTCAGGCAGACTTCTGATCATGCCTTTCAAGGTTTTGTTGAACCTTTCCACTAGACCATTGGTCTGTGGGTGGTAAGGAGTGGTGAACCGGTAGGTTACCCCACACTCCTTCCACATAGCCCGCATGTAAGCTGACATGAAGTTGGTCCCCCTGTCGGACACAACTTCCTTGGGGAAACCCACTCGGGTAAAGATCCCCATCAGGGCCCTAGCCACTGCAGGTGCAGTAATGGTCCTCAGAGGAATTGCCTCTGGGTACCGGGTGGCGTGGACCACCAGAACCATGATAAACCTGTGACCAGCTGAAGTTGGTGGATCCAATGGCCCCACAATGTCGATGCCCACCCTTTCAAAGGGGGTGCTAACGACAGGAAGTGTTCCAGGGGAGCTTTCAGCTTCACTCCTGTTTTCCCACTGGCTTGGCAAGGCACACATGTCCGACAGTAAGTGTCGGACGCCACCCTCATCTGAGGCCAATAGAAAGGAGGGACGAGCCGGGCAAAGGTCTTGTCCCGACCCAAGTGTTCTGCCAAGGGTATCTCATGAGCCAGTTCTAAAAGAAAGGCTCGGTAACGTTGAGGGACAACCAAGGCCCATGACGAACCGTGCACTGGTGCCTTGGGTTCACTGTAAAGGAGTCCATCCTCCCAGTAAATGTGGTAGTTCCCAGTAACGTTACCCGCTGCCTGGGCTGTGGCCTGACGCCTCAGTCCCTCAAGGTTAGGGCACTCCTTCTGGCCCTTACAAAACTCCTCCCTGGTAGGCCCCCCCTCCACATGCCATTCGGAAGGGATAGGTAGGTTCTCCAGGGAAACAACATGCCCTTCCGTGGACTCCTGATCCACTACCGCAGGTGGCCTTTCCATCTCACGAGGCATGGATGCCGAGGCAGGCTTCTCCTGTCGCCGGATTGTTCCCTTCTTGGCAGCTGGCTGTGCCTTTGTTCCAGGCACCAGCCCTAGCGAACTCCCTCTCCGGGTAGTCACGGACCTTGTGCTGACACAGGCCCAGTCAGGTGTACCCAACATCTCAGAATGTGTCCGGTATTCCACCTCCTTCCAAGCATTGTGCTCCATATCATTCCCCAACAGGCAATCGATTGGCACGGCAGGGCTTACGGCAACTCGAAGTGGACCTGCAACCCCTTCCCACTCAAATGGAACCTCGGCCACCGGGTAGTGACCTAGTCTGCCGTCAGCCATCGCGGCGGGGTGAAGCACGTGTGGAATCACTTGCTCTGGGGACACCAGATGACTCCTTACCATAGTCATACTGGCGCCTGTGTCTCTCAGAGCTTCCCCTCTTTGGCCATTGATGGTGACCCACTGCCCATACTTGGTAGTATTTGAGGGCACCTGGATCTTAGGAACCATCTCCTGATCTCCCAGGGACACTAAAGTGACTCCTGCCCACTCCCCCCCCTTATCTAAGGGCAACTCCTCCCCGAGCACTACACTAGCTACTCCCGGGGCTTTTCCTCCAGTGGGAGGGGGTGGTCTCTTTGGGCACTTGGCATCTCCTTTGTAGTGCCCAACCCCACCACATTCATAGCAGCGGACAACCCTTGGCTGCTGACTATGGTCAGGATGAGGGTTTTTCGGCGGGCTGGCCCTAGGAATGAATCCTGATACCTTGCCTTGGAAGTTATTTTGGGGGCCTTTAGAGAACTCCCTCTTCTTATCTCCCCCTTCTTTCTTCTGGGGAGCGCCCTGTCCGGTCCTTTGGGAATCCCCTCCAGTCCCCTTTGAGGACACACGGGTACTAGCCCAGATGTCCGCCTCCTCAGCAAGCTTCCGGGGGCTGGTCAGCTTGCTGTCCACCAGGTGTTGTCGCAGCTCGGGAAAACATTTCTCGAGTAGGTGCTCCCTAAGGATGAGATCATACAACCCCTCGTAGTTCCCCACCTCGCTGCCTTGCACCCAACCCTATAGGGCCTTCTTTGCACAGTCTAGAAAATCCACCCAATTCTGTGTAGCCAGTTTGTGGCTGCTCCTAAACTTCTGTCGGTACTTTTCGGGAGTCAGCCCAAACTTTTTTATCAGCGCCACTTTCATGGTGGGGTAGTGGGTCTGCTCCCCCTGCTCTAGGGCCAACAGTGTATCCCTTCCTGCAGGAGGCATGTATTTGTACAAACCACCCCCCAGTGTTTTTCCAATATCCCATGGGCTCTTAAGGAGACCTCATAGGCAGCCAACCATTTCGCAATGTCGTCTCCTACACTGTAGCTGGCGACTACGTCTTTTGGCAAATAGGGTCTGGGTTCTCTGGTTATGTCTTTGGATTCGCTGCCACCAACAGGAGTACTGGGAGTCCCTATTTGCAGGGCCTTGAGGTCTAACTCTCTGAGACTCAATTTGTGAGCCAGCCTCTTTTCCTCCCTCTCCTTTTCCAATCTAGCTAACTCCCACTTCAACTGCCTTTCCTCTCTCCGGTCAGCTAATTCGGCTTCGGTTAAGCTCCTCACAGAGACACTGCTGCCCTCCCTCGAAAGTGTCCTAGGACCTTGCAATAGGTTCCCCCTTTCGGTTTGGTACAATTCATCCACTCCGATGACAGTGTCCCGATCCCCCTCTACCTCCTCCTTCTTCTCATCTGGATGAGCTGCCTCCCATGCTCTCAATCTGGTTTGGAGTTCCCCCTTTTTAGCACCACGTTTGAAAAACACCCCCTTACTTTGGCAGAATTCCCTGAGTTGGGCCGCAGTGTAGGTCTCCAACTCCTCCAATTCGAAATCCATTTTGCCAACAGGGACTCTGACAGTCACTTGGAAGAAGTCCAGAAAGGGCGATAATTACAAGCTACCTCCACCCACCACCAGGAAAGAATTTGGAAAAAAAAAACTTTTAATTAGGGAGTCCGCTAGGAGAAAACTCCAGGTGTAGGCATGTGGTGCACACCAAGCTACTACTAAGTGGATGTAAGCACAAGCTCTAATCCCACCACTGAACACCAATTATGTTGGACCTGGGGTTACCAGTCCACATAGGGTAGCCTGGCACAGAGTAGGGAGGTCTAAACTCAGAGGCAATTGTGTTGTGCTCACATCATTCACTTACAGTAACCCAGCGCCCATCCACTAAAAAGAATGACACTACACCAGCTTAGAAAAATACGGATCACTTTCATAAAATTCTTTTTTTAAATATTTATTACAGCAGTGTTGCTTGTTTTAGCTTTTATAAACTTCTAAACTGTTTTTATCTTGCCTTAAGAAATGTAATTCTCAAAATGTATGTACTGCTTTTAAGATATTTACGTATCGAAATAAAGCATATATCACCCAAAATTCTTTGGTATTTCTCTGTCTTTTAGCAAAAGGTAAATTCAGTAAATTTCATATCTTTACATTCGGTTATCAGTATATGCACCATTTCTCATAGTACTCTTAATACTTTTCTCTCCCACCAATGGGGAACTCAGAAATAGCTCCTGTAACTCCAGCAAGCAGTATAAACTCCACAGTTCTAGATTAAATAAACAGGGTATCAATTTCCCTTTCCGTGAGGTTAGGGGGTACGTTACCCGGAAGGCTTCAAGTTCATTACAACATGGAAGAAACAGGTTTCCTGCAACTGTTCCACTACTAGCACATTAGCACCATGGTTTAATCAGCTGGATTTCTGAATAAAAACAGGCAAGATGTTTCATCATTCACATATGACCTACAGATTGTTCTAAAATCACAGTTGAACGATAGGCTTCATAAAGGCATTCTTTGGCTCTACTCGAGGTGCATAGTAGAAACAATTACCCAATCATTTGTTCCTTATCCCCCCAGAACAGCCCTTTCACCTCGATTTTTCCTGAGCTGTTACTAAACCTCCTTCAGGAACACTCCTTCCCTACAGGCTACTTAATTAAGCGGTGGAAGTACCGCGTACATAGAGTCTCGCAACTTCGGAGTTCTGTTAAAGGCTTCATTTACTAGATAAGGATTATCTCAGAGCCCGATGGTTCCTCTTTGGCCCCCCTTCTCGATGACTGTCAGTTTTATGGGCAAGGGCTGCTAGCCCGGTTAATGCCGACGCTCCCCTCCCGCACCAGCTCTGCCGACAGTAGCGAGGCCCTCTTAGCCCCTGGGGCCCCGCACTCTCTTCACGGCCTTACCAGGAGTTGGGAAGCCTTGTTCCGGACCAAATCCTTGGCAGCGCTACCACCTCCAAGCTCGTTTCAATTGTTCTGAGGCGATTCCGGTCCCAGCGCTGCGGACTTCTGGCAGCTGACTGGGCCGGAGCTACGCAGTGTCTCCTCTGGCGTTTCCCTCAGTGTTGCATCCCGCCCTCTCCTCACTCGTCAGAGGGGGGAGGGAACTTACGCGACCCGGCCTTCTTCACCTTCTCACCCCCTTCTTCCGGGATCTCGTCTGCCTGCACACGCTGCCCTCTGCAACGCTGGTCTCCACAATCGCTACTCTGCTGAACCCACCAGGCCGCCCCGCTGATTCTCCTCAACAGGGGCCCACAACTCAGGGACAGCAGTTCAGTGACCGGAACATCACCCGCCAGCCGCTACCAGGTAGGGTTTTACTCCTCGGCATGCAGATAAGCAGGAGAACCCTCGGGGGAAAGTGGCTATGCTCTACTAATCCCTGTACTCCCTGATGAGACAGTTTGGCTCGGGTCACAAGAGAGGGTCAAGGAGGGAAACAAGGGAGGAAGGTAGGCTGGTTAACCTCTTTTTGTCCAGATCTTATCTCTGATGTACTTCCCAGCCAGTCCTCCGCATCTCCTCACAGGCCCTCTACCAAGCGTGGGGAGCAAAAGGTCATTAAGCTATGTCAGGGCTTAGTCAGTAGGTAGGGAGTCACGACAGCAGAGACGAGCAGCCGACCCACAGGACGATCTAGCTTCTAACAGTGCGCCTGCCTCCCCACACTATCGCTTCACTCCTCACTCAGCTCCCCTTAAGCTCTCTGGTCACTCCAAAATGGCCGCCTTGGTTCTGGCCTTTTTATAGACTGGCCTCTGGCTACCAGAACCAGCCCGAAGGTTCTAGAGCTTCCCCATTCAACCCTATGGCCCCAGATCCTGAGGTAAAAATGTGGCAGTTACAAGCCACCATTTTGTGACTCTGTTTTCACCATTTTATGTGGGCAGCTAGGCTTCAGAAAGTTAGAGGGGCAAGGTAGCACCTATCCCCTAGGACAACGCCAAAAATTCCAGTGGGCATAAAAATAAAAATGGAAAGAGTTAGGAGGCAAAAAGAGGACAAAAATAAATAAATAATAGGAGGGACCACCCAAAGGGCTGACAGGTCTAACACGCGTCCCCCCCAGCTGAAAGTGGGGAGAGCTACCCAACCCCTTGGGAGTTCTCATCACTAAGGCGGAAATACCTAGAGAGACCGTTTGCGTTGGCGTGGTCCACTCCAGGCCGATGTTCCACCCGGAAGTCCATTCCCTGTAGGGAGATAGACCACCTCAACAGCTTGGGATTCTCTCCCTTCATTTGCATCAGCCAACGAAGGGGTCGGTGGTCGGTCTGCACCAGGAAGTGCGAGCCAAACAGCTATGGCCGCAGCTTCTTCAGAGCCCATACCACCGCAAAGGCTTCCCGCTCAATTGCACTCCACCTCTGTTCCCGGGTAAGCAGTCTCCTGGACAAAAAGACAACAGGTTGATCCAGACCCTCTCCATTAAGTTGCGATAACACTGTCCCAATGCCATGCTCTGATGCGTCTGTCTGGACAATGAATTCCTTGGAAAAATCCGGGGGCTTTAGGACTGGAGCTGCACACATTGTCTGTTCCAAGGTGTCAAAGGCTTGCTGACAAGCCTCTGTCCAGACTACCCGTCGGGGCTACTTCTTGGATGTGAGTTCAGTGAGGGGTGCCACAATGGTGCCATACCCCTTCACAAAGCGACGGCAGTATCCTGTGAGGCACAAGAATGCTCGGACCTCCGTCTGGGTCTTGGGGTGCTCCCAGGCCATGATAGCCTCGATCTTCGCCTGGAGGGGCTGCACTGTTCCCCTGCCCACCAAGTGGCCTAGGTACACCACCGACCCCTGCCCAATCTGACATTTGCTGGCCTTAATGGTCAAGCCAGCCTGTTTCAGGGCTTGGAGAATGGCCTGTAGATGACACAAGTGATCCTCCCAGCTGCTGCTGAAGACGACAATGTCATCTAGATAAGCAGCAGAGAAGACCATCATCCCGGAGAGAATCTTGTTCACCAGCCGCTGAAAAGTGGCAGGAGCGTTCTTGAGCCCAAAGGGCATCACACAGAACTGGTAGTGGCCCTCAGGCATGGAGAAGGCTGACCTTTCCTTTGCTACATCTGTAAGGGAGATCTGCCAGTACCCTGAAGTGAGGTCAAAAGTACTTAAATATTGGGCAGCTCCCAGACGGTCAATAAGTTCATCCGCCCTAGGGATCGGATGCGCATCAGTTTTTGTCACTGAATTCAGTCCCCGGTAATCCACACAGAACCTAACTTCTGGAGTGGTGCCCGGTGGGGCATCTTTTGGTACTAGAACCACAGGACTGGACCAGGGGCTACTTGAAGGTTCGATCACTACTAGCTCCAGCATCTTAGTGACTTCGCTATGAATGCTGGCCTTCACCTTATCTGACAGCCGGTAGGTATTAGGCTTCACAGGTGGGCTCTCTCCAGTGTCCAAATCATGGGTACACAGGTGGGTCCTTCCCGGGATAAGGGAGAACAGCGAGGAATATTGCTCCAGGACCTGTTTGCAGTCCCTACGCTGTTCAGGAGTTAGGGATGGAGAGAGAATCACTCCCTCCACCGACCCATCCTTTTCCTGAGACAAAAAATATCAGGGAGAGGCTCGCTCTCCTCTTCCTCTGCTCCATCAGTCACCATCATCAAGATGACCTCGGGCCTCTCATGGTCGGGTTTAAGGCGATTGGCATGGAGCACCCGATGGGGCTGCCGGGGGGTCTTAAGATCCACTAAGTAAGTGGCCTTACCCTTCTTCTCGATCACCTCAAAGGGGCCTGTCCAGCAATCCTGGAGGGCACTTAGCTCTCCAGGTTCCATTACCCACACTTTCTGGCCAGGCTCCAACTCCACGGGGTGAGCATTATGGTCATACCACTCCTTCATCACCGCTTGGCTGGCTTCCAAGTTGTCAGAAGCTTGCTTCCACAACTTAGCCATTTGGCTCCGGAAGGCCAGCATATAGCTCACCACATCCTGGGGAAGCTTCCTGGGAGTCTTTTCCCATCCGTCTTTCACCAGGCTGAGAGGTCCACGCAAAGGGTGCCCATACAGAAGTTCGAAGGGGCTGAAGCCCACTCCCTTCTGTGGCACTTCCCTGTAGGAAAACAACAGACAGGGTAGGAGGACATCCCATTTCCTCCGCAGGCTCTCAGGCAGACTTCTGATCATGCCTTTCAAGGTTTTGTTGAACCTTTCCACTAGACCATTGGTCTGTGGGTGGTAAGGAGTGGTGAACCGGTAGGTTACCCCACACTCCTTCCACATAGCCCGCATGTAAGCTGACATGAAGTTGGTCCCCCTGTCAGACACAACTTCCTTGGGGAAACCCACTCGGGTAAAGATCCCCATCAGGGCCCTAGCCACTGCAGGTGCAGTAATGGTCCTCAGAGGAATTGCCTCTGGGTACCGGGTGGCGTGGTCCACCAGAACCATGATAAACCTGTGACCAGCTGAAGTTGGTGGATCCAATGGCCCCACAATGTCGATGCCCACCCTTTCAAAGGGGGTGCTAACGACAGGAAGTGTTCCAGGGGAGCTTTCAGCTTCACTCCTGTTTTCCCACTGGCTTGGCAAGGCACACATGTCCGACAGTAAGTGTCGGACGCCACCCTCATCTGAGGCCAATAGAAAGGAGGGACGAGCCGGGCAAAGGTCTTGTCCCGACCCAAGTGTTCTGCCAAGGGTATCTCATGAGCCAGTTCTAAAAGAAAGGCTCGGTAACGTTGAGGGACAACCAAGGCCCATGACGAACCGTGCACTGGTGCCTTGGGTTCACTGTAAAGGAGTCCATCCTCCCAGTAAATGTGGTAGTTCCCAGTAACGTTACCCGCTGCCTGGGCTGTGGCCTGACGCCTCAGTCCCTCAAGGTTAGGGCACTCCTTCTGGCCCTTACAAAACTCCTCCCTGGTAGGCCCCCCCTCCACATGCCATTCGGAAGGGATAGGTAGGTTCTCCAGGGAAACAACATGCCCTTCCGTGGACTCCTGATCCACTACCGCAGGTGGCCTTTCCATCTCACGAGGCATGGATGCCGAGGCAGGCTTCTCCTGTCGCCGGATTGTTCCCTTCTTGGCAGCTGGCTGTGCCTTTGTTCCAGGCACCAGCCCTAGCGAACTCCCTCTCCGGGTAGTCACGGACCTTGTGCTGACACAGGCCCAGTCAGGTGTACCCAACATCTCAGAATGTGTCCGGTATTCCTCCTCCTTCCAAGCATTGTGCTCCATATCATTCCCCAACAGGCAATCGACTGGCACGGCAGGGCTTACGGCAACTCGAAGTGGACCTGCAACCCCTTCCCACTCAAATGGAACCTCGGCCACCGGGTAGTGACCTAGTCTGCCGTCAGCCATCGCGGCGGGGTGAAGCACGTGTGGAATCACTTGCTCTGGGGACACCAGATGACTCCTTACCATAGTCATACTGGCGCCTGTGTCTCTCAGAGCTTCCCCTCTTTGGCCATTGATGGTGACCCACTGCCCATACTTGGTAGTATTTGAGGGCACCTGGATCTTAGGAACCATCTCCTGATCTCCCAGGGACACTAAAGTGACTCCTGCCCACTCCCCCCCCTTATCTAAGGGCAACTCCTCCCCGAGCACTACACTAGCTACTCCCGGGGCTTTTCCTCCAGTGGGAGGGGGTGGTCTCTTTGGGCACTTGGCATCTCCTTTGTAGTGCCCAACCCCACCACATTCATAGCAGCGGACAACCCTTGGCTGCTGACTATGGTCAGGATGAGGGTTTTTCGGCGGGCTGGCCCTAGGAATGAATCCTGATACCTTGCCTTGGAAGTTATTTTGGGGGCCTTTAGAGAACTCCCTCTTCTTATCTCCCCCTTCTTTCTTCTGGGGAGCGCCCTGTCCGGTCCTTTGGGAATCCCCTCCAGTCCCCTTTGAGGACACACGGGTACTAGCCCAGATGTCCGCCTCCTCAGCAAGCTTCCGGGGGCTGGTCAGCTTGCTGTCCACCAGGTGTTGTCGCAGCTCGGGAAAACATTTCTCGAGTAGGTGCTCCTTGAGGATAAGATCATACAACCCCTCGTAGTTCCCCACCTCGCTGCCTTGCACCCAACCCTATAGGGCCTTCTTTGCACAGTCTAGAAAATCCACCCAATTCTGTGTAGCCAGTTTGTGGCTGCTCCTAAACTTCTGTCGGTACTTTTCGGGAGTCAGCCCAAACTTTTTTATCAGCGCCACTTTCATGGTGGGGTAGTGGGTCTGCTCCACCTGCTCTAGGGCCAACAGTGTATCCCTTCCTGCAGGAGGCATGTATTTGTACAAACCACCCCCCAGTGTTTTTCCAATATCCCATGGTCTCTTAAGGAGACCTCATAGGCAGCCAACCATTTCGCAATGTCGTCTCCTACACTGTAGCTGGCGACTACGTCTTTTGGCAAATAGGGTCTGGGTTCTCTGGTTATGTCTTTGGATTCGCTGCCACCAACAGGAGTACTGGGAGTCCCTATTTGCAGGGCCTTGAGGTCTAACTCTCTGAGACTCAATTTGTGAGCCAGCCTCTTTTCCTCCCTCTCCTTTTCCAATCTAGCTAACTCCCACTTCAACTGCCTTTCCTCTCTCCGGTCAGCTAATTCGGCTTCGGTTAAGCTCCTCACAGAGACACTGCTGCCCTCCCTCGAAAGTGTCCTAGGACCTTGCAATAGGTTCCCCCTTTCGGTTTGGTACAATTCATCCACTCCGATGACAGTGTCCCGATCCCCCTCTACCTCCTCCTTCTTCTCATCTGGATGAGCTGCCTCCCATGCTCTCAATCTGGTTTGGAGTTCCCCCTTTTTAGCACCACGTTTGAAAAACACCCCCTTACTTTGGCAGAATTCCCTGAGTTGGGCCGCAGTGTAGGTCTCCAACTCCTCCAATTCGAAATCCATTTTGCCAACAGGGACTCTGACAGTCACTTGGAAGAAGTCCAGAAAGGGCGATAATTACAAGCTACCTCCACCCACCACCAGGAAAGAATTTGGAAAAAAAAAACTTTTAATTAGGGAGTCCGCTAGGAGAAAACTCCAGGTGTAGGCATGTGGTGCACACCAAGCTACTACTAAGTGGATGTAAGCACAAGCTCTAATCCCACCACTGAACACCAATTATGTTGGACCTGGGGTTACCAGTCCACATAGGGTAGCCTGGCACAGAGTAGGGAGGTCTAAACTCAGAGGCAATTGTGTTGTGCTCACATCATTCACTTACAGTAACCCAGCGCCCATCCACTAAAAAGAATGACACTACACCAGCTTAGAAAAATACGGATCACTTTCATAAAATTCTTTTTTTTAATATTTATTACAGCAGTGTTGCTTGTTTTAGCTTTTATAAACTTCTAAACTGTTTTTATCTTGCCTTAAGAAATGTAATTCTCAAAATGTATGTACTGCTTTTAAGATATTTACGTATCGAAATAAAGCATATATCACCCAAAATTCTTTGGTATTTCTCTGTCTTTTAGCAAAAGGTAAATTCAGTAAATTTCATATCTTTACATTCGGTTATCAGTATATGCACCATTTCTCATAGTACTCTTAATACTTTTCTCTCCCACCAATGGGGAACTCAGAAATAGCTCCTGTAACTCCAGCAAGCAGTATAAACTCCACAGTTCTAGATTAAATAAACAGGGTATCAATTTCCCTTTCCGTGAGGTTAGGGGGTACGTTACCCGGAAGGCTTCAAGTTCATTACAACATGGAAGAAACAGGTTTCCTGCAACTGTTCCACTACTAGCACATTAGCACCATGGTTCAATCAGCTGGATTTCTGAATAAAAACAGGCAAGATGTTTCATCATTCACATATGACCTACAGATTGTTCTAAAATCACAGTTGAACGATAGGCTTCATAAAGGCATTCTTTGGCTCTACTCGAGGTGCATAGTAGAAACAATTACCCAATCATTTGTTCCTTATCCCCCCAGAACAGCCCTTTCACCTCGATTTTTCCTGAGCTGTTACTAAACCTCCTTCAGGAACACTCCTTCCCTACAGGCTACTTAATTAAGCGGTGGAAGTACCGCGTACATAGAGTCTCGCAACTTCGGAGTTCTGTTAAAGGCTTCATTTACTAGATAAGGATTATCTCAGAGCCCGATGGTTCCTCTTTGGCCCCCCTTCTCGATGACTGTCAGTTTTATGGGCAAGGGCTGCTAGCCCGGTTAATGCCGACGCTCCCCTCCCGCACCAGCTCTGCCGACAGTAGCGAGGCCCTCTTAGCCCCTGGGGCCCCGCACTCTCTTCACGGCCTTACCGGGAGTTGGGAAGCCTTGTTCCGGACCAAATCCTTGGCAGCGCTACCACCTCCAAGCTCGTTTCAATTGTTCTGAGGCGATTCCGGTCCCAGCGCTGCGGACTTCTGGCAGCTGACTGGGCCGGAGCTACGCAGTGTCTCCTCTGGCATTTCCCTCAGTGTTGCATCCCGCCCTCTCCTCACTCGTCAGAGGGGGGAGGGAACTTACGCGACCCGGCCTTCTTCACCTTCTCACCCCCTTCTTCCGGGATCTCGTCTGCCTGCACACGCTGCCCTCTGCAACGCTGGTCTCCACAATCGCTACTCTGCTGAACCCACCAGGCCGCCCCGCTGATTCTCCTCAACAGGGGCCCACAACTCAGGGACAGCAGTTCAGTGACCGGAACATCACCCGCCAGCCGCTACCAGGTAGGGTTTTACTCCTCGGCATGCAGATAAGCAGGAGAACCCTCGGGGGAAAGTGGCTATGCTCTACTAATCCCTGTACTCCCTGATGAGACAGTTTGGCTCGGGTCACAAGAGAGGGTCAAGGAGGGAAACAAGGGAGGAAGGTAGGCTGGTTAACCTCTTTTTGTCCAGATCTTATCTCTGATGTACTTCCCAGCCAGTCCTCCGCATCTCCTCACAGGCCCTCTACCAAGCGTGGGGAGCAAAAGGTCATTAAGCTATGTCAGGGCTTAGTCAGTAGGTAGGGAGTCACGACAGCAGAGACGAGCAGCCGACCCACAGGACGATCTAGCTTCTAACAGTGCGCCTGCCTCCCCACACTATCGCTTCACTCCTCACTCAGCTCCCCTTAAGCTCTCTGGTCACTCCAAAATGGCCGCCTTGGTTCTGGCCTTTTTATAGACTGGCCTCTGGCTACCAGAACCAGCCCGAAGGTTCTAGAGCTTCCCCATTCAACCCTATGGCCCCAGATCCTGAGGTAAAAATGTGGCAGTTACAAGCCACCATTTTGTGACTCTGTTTTCACCATTTTATGTGGGCAGCTAGGCTTCAGAAAGTTAGAGGGGCAAGGTAGCACCTATCCCCTAGGACAACGCCAAAAATTCCAGTGGACATAAAAATAAAAATGGAAAGAGTTAGGAGGCAAAAAGAGGACAAAAATAAATAAATAATAGGAGGGACCACCCAAAGGGCTGACAGGTCTAACACCCAGCCCGGCCTCTTCTGGCCCCTGATGGCCACAAACAGGCCCGCCCTTGGCCCGGGCTTCTCCCGGCGCGTCCCACGACACGGAGGGCTTGTGGGGGCTATATGTGCCTCCTGGCGCTGCTGTCCACGGGGTCAGAGCGTGCCGCGCCCCTGAGGCTGCCGGGAATTGCAGTCCCGGGGTGGCGATGGCGCTTTTAATGGCCTCTTTGACTCTTGGGGGTGGCGGCAGCAAAAGGTAAGTCCCCCCGCAATGACTCCGGTAATTTTAAGACTCTTGACGGTGTCGGCAGGGTGATGCAGGCTCCCTCCTGCTCCGCTGGTTTCCCGCTCTGCCGAGGGCTTGTGGGGGCTATATGCGCCTCCTGGCGCTGCAGTCCATGGCGTCAGAGCACCCCGCGCCACTGAGGCTGCCGGGAATTGCAGTCCCGGGGTGGCGACGGCGCTGTTAATGGCCTTTTTGACTCTTGACGGTGGCGGCAGCAAAAGGTAAGTCCCCCCGCAATGACTCCGGTAATTTTAGAACTCTTGACGGTGTCGGCAGGGCGATGCAGGCTCCCTCCTGCTTCGCTGGTCTCCCGCTCTGCCGAGGGCTTGTGGGGGCTATATGCGCCTCCTGGTGCTGCTGTGCACGGCGTCAGAGCGCACTACGCCGCTGAGGCTGCCGGGAATTGCAGTCCCGGCGCTGTTAATGGCCTCTTTGACTCTTGGCGGTGGCGGCAGCAAAAGGTAAGTCCCCCCGCAATGACTCCGGTAATTTTAAGACTCTTGACGGTGTCGGCAGGGCGATGCAGGCTCCCTCCTGGTCTCCAAGAGATAGTAGGATGAGGATATTAATTTCTCCTCAGTGCAAGGAAATTCAGACCGAGGAAGTACATTGAAGGAGCACGAGAAGTGAAGGAGACCACAGATGATCTGATCTGAGAAGCAGCCTACAGCCCATGCTTGGAGGGAAGAGCCTTGATGGGAACCTAGAACAGAAGAGGACACCAGCCACCCAAAGCTAGAGATGTGTACACTGTTGGAGCTAGGCACGTGATGCGAGGCCCACAGTCTGTGCAAGGGTCTTGGCAGAGGCGAGTGCTTCTTATGTGGGCTTGTTATGAGTGCTTGTTATGTGCTTTAAGGCAGTTTTAGCCACTAATCCACAAACTCTTCACCAACATAAAAGGGGGACTTGGTGTGAGCAAATGATCTCATTAATAAATGTATACAGAAATAATTAGATTATAGAAAGGTGAGAGAAAAATAATTGTGAAATGAGGAGAAATCGAGGACAGGCACAATACCCAAATATATCTCACCATAAGACGACTGGTAACTGACTTTCACAATACTGGCAATATCTCTTAACTTTTGTTTTTATTCTTTTTTTTCTCTTTCTTATTTTCGTAAAAATCCTGCTGTGATGTGGAACAAGAACTTCCTATTCCATCACCAGTACTTTTCATTCAATAAAGTCAGGTTCCTGTTGTCTATTACAAGGGTATTAGTGAAAACAACTAGAAAAGCATCTTAACAACCAACACTGATCTATAAATGTTCTCCCCTTTTGTGATTGGCTCCTTGTTGAGTTATTGGACTGATGAGCTCATTAAGATGCACCCTCGCTTTAGGAGTGGTACAGAAACCTAAAAATACCATGAGCAGCATTGCTCCAAAATTCAAAGTTTTACTTTTGCATACAAAAATATCCTGAAATACATGTCTAGAGAGACACAGCACTGGTTGCAGCAACAATAGTGAATACTTGAGACTTTCAACTAAAGTGCATGTTATCATGCACTGCATTTACTAAAATGCATCTGGGCAAATTATTTGCTGGTATGCTAGGCAGTGTGCTTCCTCTGCTCCTATTAGATATATTACAATATTGCACCACATCGATAATTGATGGAGTTGGCAGAACTCAGGTCAAGCCTTCCTTCCACCACTCAACAATATCCTTCATCAACCACTAGGAAACCCAGACGGAAGAAGAAACATGACATATTGGATTCAACTTTCTTAATAATTATCTTTAACATTGACATTGAATAAATAGGTCAAACTATGAGATAGGGCTTTTAAAATCATGTTTCGATTTCACGCCCATAAATTGTCCTTGTGCTACCATAACTACAAAATCATCCAAAGACTGTGTAATTCAGTTCATTAATAATCACCCACTGTGCAGCTAAAATGTCGATGATCCAGTTAGTACCCAGTGATGTGTAGCCATTACTTCGATCCGCCAATATCCAGCAGTAATTGCCTTATCTGATAGTATTGAGTAATAAGAAAAACAAAAAGTGATTGATGAATGCTTGAAATATTTTGTAATTATTCAGGGCCTCATTTCACTCTTTTTTTTATGTGTGCCACTGCAGACAATGACCAACCATATACATATCTGTTTTGTCCCTACCTGAAAAGGGACAACAAAGCTCAAACTGCTTACCTCTTCCCCTTTTTAAGGGACCACCAGCAAGCCCAACATTGGGGCACCACTACTGGCTGAGGCAGTTGGATTCTTTTCATTTGTTCTGACTATGCTCCTGAATAAGGACATATTGTTTCATGACCGAAACGTTCATAGCTTTCAAATGTTTACGATGTAAAGAGAGACTGCCTGGTCTTTCACATACTCCTATGAACTTTTATACTGCTCACAAATACATATTTAAGCCCTGACACCATACTGACCCTAGTATCAGACCTTAATGATAGGCAGGGATCCATTCTCTGTGAAGAGGCACCATTTTCTGAAACTGTGGTGTAGGTGACCAATCAAGTAAACCGCAACTTCAGCTCAATGGAAAAGGCTTTGCTAACCACCTTAAAGCATATTCCACCAATGGGGAGATATGTAATTTTTTTCTTGGAGTCAGAGAAACCAGAAATGAATTCATTTGTTCTGCAGATTAGAATGATGGGGCACAGTATTCCATCAAACAAATCATCATTCTCACTGCATCAAACAAGAGAAACAAAGAAAAATGCAAGCTGATGCCCAAAAGGAGAATTTCAGTCCATGTTATATCTCTGGGCACTCATAAAATACATGGAAATAAGAAATGCAGGATGGTGTATTTGGTGGTAATCTTGATCATGGTTAATGATGGAGACAAGATAGAGTTTCTAAATGTGAAATATGCCTATTTATATATGCCAACTCTTCCAACACACAGAAAGCATCTGTGGTGGAAGGAAGACATTTGAAGTTGGCACCTTAGGGAAGGCGGAGGTCATCATAGTAGTGCCAACATCTGTGGAGGAGACTTATACATTTTACTGAGATGGAATGTTATCCTGTATTAGATGTGGTGGGCTGAGGACCATAAGATGTTGAAAAGCCATGTTTTTTCTCTGTGAGCAAAAGAATAGGGGCTCAGTCCCCCCTTTGCTGATGAACAAACATTAGGTACTTTTGCGTAAACACAATGATAATGTGTTTAGCGTTCAATGCTTACATAATCTAGTTTCAGTCTACCAATCGACTAATATTTATTACATATATTACCTTTCACTCTCTTTGCCTACTATTGATTCCAAACACCAGCTGCATGAGTTGTTGACACTAATGTTTCAGTGTCTAGGCCCTGTGCTCTGGAACAAACTTTGGCCAGAAAGTTCCTCTTGCTGATTATTATTCACCTTCAAAAATATCTCAAAATGTCTTCTTCCATTAGTCAGATATTGTCGGCAGTGTACAGTTGTCTGGTTTCTGTTGTTGTTTTGATGTGCTAACTGGTTATTGGGTTCACTTAAATATGAGTAAATATACAAAGAAATGAGAATTAAAATTGAAGTCACCGCTGTGCTCTATATAAAGAATACCACATCTCCAGATTCAAACTGTCCACAGACAGTCTATCAATATGTGCTATAATTTAAACCACAGTAAAATGCGTAGATCTTCATAACTGTGAATAGGTATAGAGAAACAAATTGACTCATTCACAATTATAAAGAACATAAGTGTAATGTCAATTTCTTAATGTTGAACAGAATTAGTCCTCCTAGAACTAATGTCAAACCAGGGAGAATAAGTATTTCAAGATAATTAGTCATTGTAAGAAGGTATGTTCTACAAGAAGAAGAGAACACAAAAAATAAACTAGTTTAAAAGAGACATACAGGGTCAATAATACTAAGTATGCATGAAAACATTGGAGAGACTATGTTAACTATAAGCTGTAAAAAAAGGCCGACAGTGTTCTAAATGGGATAAGCCCAGATGTGCTTATTTATGTCTCATTGTATGCTCTTTTACTATAAATCTTGAGATGTGAGGCCATGGTGTGATTTCCTGTCCTGTTCTTAACAGATTCCAATGCTTACCCTAGACACGGCATACACATTCCGGCAGCCTGGATAAAGAAGGAAACCTTAACATTGACTGCACTATTCCTTATAGCCTGGACACAAGTAGTCAAGTTTATTTATTTATTTTATTTACAGTATTTGTAGAGCGTGAACACTCATCACCTAGGGGATATCACAATACTGAAATTGCTGAGAACTCAAATGTCTGAGGTTGATGTTTACAGGCATAAGTTCCTTCAGTTATCTAAAGATTAATCTGGGAAAAGCCAGGTTTTTCACTTTTTTTTTAATGAATGTGGTTGTCCATAAGGTGGATGTCGTGAGGTTATAGGTTCCATTGGGTCAGTGCTAGATGGGAAAAGAGGAGTGGCCCCCTGTCTTTACATTTTTGATGTGCTTAATCTTCACTAGTGCTGGGCTCTGTGATCTCAAGTTTCGAGTTGGTTTATAAAATTCCAGTTTGAATTTATAAATTTCCAGTTTGCTGGTCCATATTTGTAAAGTGCTTTGGGTGAGTGGCAAAGAAGTTTAAATGTTGCTCTTTTGTGCTTAGGTAGCCAGTGAAGGGCTTTTAAACAGGTTGAGCACAAGCTAAATCTATCTTTGTTGCAGATGAGTCTAGCTGCTGCCTTTTGGATTTCCTGAATATGGGAGAATAGGTAGTCTGCCCTGCCCACATAAAGAGCATTCCCATAGTACTATCAACTCATATCTAGTGCCTAGACTTCAGTTCTATACCAGTCCACAGAAATCCAGCAAACGAGTTTTCTGAGGACTTTAAGTATGTTGAATCATTTGTCACACGTGGCGTAGATTTGCTCCTGCATGGATAATGAGTTGTCAATTAAAACCCCTAGGTTTTATGCCACTTTCTTGGGCTTGGGAGCAGAGCCCAAAGCAGTCAGCCACCAAGTGGAGTCCCAAATCTGTTGTGCACCATGAAACAGCATTATCTCTGTCTTTCTGGCGTTTAACTTCAAGTATGGAACTCTCATTCAACTTGACACCTCCATAAGATAACTAGTAATATTTTCCGTCATTTCCTGATGTTTTCCCCCTATTGAGATTACCAGTTGGGTGTTATCTGCATATGAGCAAATCTCAAATCCCCACTTTCTAACATTTTCGTGATGGATGAGACGTACTCATTGAAAAGTATTGGATCCGTCTGATAGGGGTCTAACAGGTTGTTGTTTTTAAGAAAGGCAATAACCTGGGAGTTATCTAGTCTTTCCAGAACTTTAGGCAGGTAGAGGAGCAATGACATAGGTCGATAGTTTCATAGGAATAAAACTTCTATGCCTGATTTTCTTGCTAAGAGGTGTATTAACGCTTTCTTGCAGGCATCAGGGTACTCTTCGGTAGGCAAGGATAGATTCAAGATTTGTGCCAGAAAGGGGTTTAATATGAAGGCCAAACGAGCATATAAAATGGGGGTAGGGATCTAATAGGGATCCAGACTTCATCCGTCATAATTTTTTCATCTTGTTCTACAGAGATATGTACAAAATTCCATAGTTTTGCTCTGCCTTCCATTGAGGAGGTGAATTGTTCCCAGGGGATCTCGTCTAGATGGGGCTGTGTATCAAAGATTGCGTAAATACTGTCAATCATATCGGTGAAGAAATTGCCTATTTCTTCACAGTGAGTAGCTGAGGATGTGATAGTCTGTGATAAGCAGACTGGTTGCTAGAGTTCTATTGCAATTTTTGAAAGTTCTTTAGATGAACTGCTATTTTTGTTAAGTCGCTTAGTGAAGTTTTCCATTTGAGCCCTTTTGCTTGATCTATGATAGTTACTTGAGGGCCTCCATGCTCCCTCCTGTGATTTACACTTCCTCTTTTTTGTTTTTAACTCTAGCTAACACAGTTTTTTGATGATGAGCTTTGCGAGATTTGTTTATTTTTAATGGGGTGCGCTTATTCGAACAGTTGGTAATGGCAATGTTAACATTCTCTATGTAAGCATCAAGTGATGACCCCTTGAACAAGTGTCGGCAGGACAAATTGATTTAAAAATTATTCAGCATTTTATTTAGCTCCAAGCTTTCTTGGGGGAAGGAGATGGGTTAGTGGGCTTTTTTGGTTTAGTGGCAGTGAGAGCAAGAAACTGATGGATGAGTGGTCCTTTCAAAGTAAGTGATTAATGTTTGGATTGATGTGGTTTTGAAGTTTGAGAACAGTAGGTCTAACATGTGGCCTGCAATGTGTGTTGGGCAAAACATCCATTGTTTGAGCTGGAGGATTTCCATATCACTCTCCAGTTGTCTGAAGAGTGGGTCCCTATTCATAATGTAAGTTGAAGTCTCCGATCACTCTATACACTTCATGTTCTAGGATTAATGGGGAAAGCCAAGAGAGTAGATTAGTGGCCCTAAGGGGGTAATAGCCAGGAGGTCTGTACAGTACAGTCCTTCCGAGCAGCCTCTGGTCTTTGTTGGAGAGTTGGAACGCTAGGAATTCACATCCAGTTATGGAGGAGCTGAGTTCAATGGAATATGTGCATTTGTCTTTGAAGATGACATCAGTGCCGCCTCCTGGACAACCTCTTCAGTCACATATCAGAATTTTGTAACCTTAAGAAATTGAGATAATAATTTTGGGAAAAGTGTGAGCATTTATCCAGGTTTCCGTGATAAATACCAGATCTGGGTTTGAATCATTGATTAAGTTCCATATCACTATACAGTAATGGGTAGGGATCTGGCATTGAAGTTTAGGATTTGGTTACAAATTTTCTTATAAAAGAGAGGGATCTTTTGGAACCCAAAGGACTAGGATTCAAGCAGAAACTCTAAAGTGAACGTCCTCTGGGAGTAATTAAGTCCTAGCTTCACAATATTCCATCACAAACAACGTTCTCTTTCAACCAACAAACATTACACATTCAATCAAAAGGATCACTGTTAACACCAACAGTCCATGTATTGGCACCGAAACCTACAACTTATGCATTGATGTGCTGACTTTATTAAAAATGTATTACAAGTTACCAGTAGGCTGGATTCAGTGGTGATTTTACCCTTTCTGTGTATTTTGTCCTACATTCAAGTAGTTGATATAATGCCAGCTCTCATACATTCATACCAAAGGCATGTGATGCCTATTTGACTGGTCTGCTATAACCGATTGGTGTACTACAGTGCACTTCTTGAGATTCAAATACTTTAATTTAAGACTGGGTCCCCATATATATCAGCATAAGAGTAGGTGATCGCCTTAACCCCTTCGACGCTCATGACGAGCCCAGCTCGTCATGGAGTTTCCATTGATTTCAATGGAAATTTAGTGTAAATCATGGAACATGCCTTAGCATCCAAGTGGTTAAAGCCTGCTTTTCTGATTTTATACTTTAGGCCAGAGGACTTCAAATTGTAGGGTGCGCACCCTGTGGGGCTTTGAATAGGTTCCCAGGGGGGCGCAAATGCCTCTGCAAGCACATGTAAATGAAGATGACCTGGAAGTGTGGCCTTGTTTATTTGCCCCATTACCAGGCTGTCTTTGTATACACAGAGCCTACACAGAGCCCATGAAGTGAATTAAAAAGATTGAGAACTGTGATTGTAGTGCTGCGGTGGCAAGGGTCAAAGAGGTGGCTAAAAAAAAATACAGCTTCATTTTAATAAAAAATAAATGCAGGTGAAACTTGCTTGTGATAAATGTACTCTTTTAGGTTATGAAACCTCATTTAGCAAATACCATCACTGAAAATGTGTGTTTGTGTTAAAGCTGAGCAACACATAATTGTACCCTAGTTGGCACATTGAGGAATTGTATTTATAGTCAGAGTCACTAAATTATGCGATTGTGTGGCTGTGCCGTTTTTACATAATTATGGATTTTCTACATTTGCCGCATACTCCATCATCTGCTGCATAATTTGCAATTTTAACAAAAAAAATGTGGCTACCTCAAACAGTTCAAAACTTTGCTAAAAATGCAGCAACACATGTTGCCACGTAGAAGGGTCACCTTTCTGTTGCTTATTGCTATATGTGGGTGTTAAACTGGTACATATGAGGGGCAATATATGTCAGGACAGTGTTAACAAATGTACAATTGACCAAATAATGCTGTACTACTATCACAAATTGTAGCGCATAATTTGCTTTTCCTTACAGCATAATTTAGCTCACCCTGCAGCATAATTTAGCCTTCTGCCACATAATTCCAGAGGCCCTGTTTATAGTGCCATGAGGTCTGTGCCCATGGTAGGAAGCACAGTGAACAGAGGTAGCAGCACTGGGGCACACGGGTCGGAAGAGCCTACTGCCTCATAATTATGACTGTCTCACCTTGAAAAAAAGGTGCATGGGAGCTTATTTTCTTTTCTAGCATTAGGACAGAGGACACTATTAGAGAAAAAAGAGAAACTATGTGGGTGCTTTTTTTCTGAAAGGGACAAAGTGTCTCTTTTAATATTGAAGTGATGGTCCGGCATGGTGGAGAAGGGGTGAAAGATGAAAGGGATATATCCTCCTACTCAGGACGGCAGTTATCATTAGTGCAGCAAGTGTAGTTGCATTGGGGTCCAGGAGCGTGAGGGGCACACAACACCTCAATTGTGGGGAACAATATTTTTGGATGAATACTTATTTTTGTATGATGAATTTTCTGTTTTATAAGTCTCTTGTTTAGTGTGGTTTATGAGCTGTAGAAAAAGTACTCCTGAAATGGTCTCATAAGTCTGCCCCCCTCTACTTAGCCATGTCCCTCCCGCTCCCCCAATCCTTGCCATACATTTTTTGAAGGGGGACCTGACGTCAAAACATTTTGCTTAGGGGGGCTCAGAGCAAAACTGTTTGAAGACCTCTGCTTTAGAGGCTTATAGTTACATATGGATTGGAGTCCCACATATTTTTCAGCTCATTTCAGACACGCTATCCGGGGCCTGAAGTTTGAAGCAACTGTCTATCAATGTTGCCCTAAATTCACTTGGTAAAGCCCAGCTCCTCTGGTTTTACACATTAAAGCTGGGTTGTTGCCTTAGGAATGGCTTCTTATTCATTGTTGCCTTAATTTACATTCAGCCAGTATCCCTTAAATCAGTGTTCCTAGATGTATTCCCTAGAGTCAGCCAGTGACCTTAGAACTGGCTTCATATATATTTATTAATAATGCCAGGTGGTAGCCTCAAACCGGCTCGTCAGGATGTGTGCCCTTGAGGCAGAGAGTTACCTATGTATGTGCCCTAATATACAAGTAGTACCCCTAACACCAGCATTTTTTGCTTTAGACCACAGACATCAGTGATCTGAGAATCACTGCCTGCATATTTCTCCTGTAAGTTACATGGTTGCCTTTAGGGTACCTATAAAAGATATGCACTTTAGAGTCAGGCAGTGACATTAGTTCTGGCTTAATACATATGTCAACATAAAGCGGTAGTAGCCTTTTGTGAACATACCATTATTTATACTTTAGCATTAGGAGGCTGCCTTTTGACTGAATTCCCATATATTTTGCTTACTTTATATTAGATTAAGGTTTACCAGATACATAATCTAAAGACAGCGAGCGACGTTGGAAATGGCTTTGTATATATTTTTCCCTAAAGTTGGATGAAGACCTTTAGACGAGCGCTCCTTGGTTTATACACTAGAGTAAGGCTGCTATTTTAGAGCAAGCTTCCTATTTACTTCATCCTTAATATGGATTTTATCCTCAAGGACAGCTTTTTTGTATTTATAAACAAGTGTTATGTGGTTACTATGTACATTTCACTAGGTTTGATTATTTTAGTAACTTTAACAGAGGATCTTTTGGAGTGCTGTTAGGGCTGCCTATTGGTGCATTGTGTCCTAAAGTCACATGATAAAGGACAGCTCTCCAGGTTGTACATATTAAAGCTCCTGGAACTCGGGGCGTGGCTTGCGCGCCGCTGCAGGATGGCGAGTTGCGCTTGAGCTCCAGGGTGATTAAGGTCCGTTGGAGGTTTTTACCCATTTCTGAGTACCCCTCTTCAGCGGAAACGCTCTCCTGGTTTGCGGAACATGCCGAGAGCCGTTTGGTGATGTTTGCAGCGGATTCCGGCTGCGGAGGAGTGAGTTGCTGACGAGCTGAAGTGACGCTCGTTCTCTTGACGGGCGACCGCCATTTTACCCGCTTGTGACGGAGATAGGCATTTCTCCTCAGACTTCTCGACAGGGATACTATCTTGCCGGTTCAGCAGGATATCAGGTGCAATTGAATACCAGTGGCTACACGTGGTAACTTTTTGCTTTTCTATTATTCTTTTTTTCTTCTTTTTTGTGCTGCTTGGCTGGTTATTTTGTTGCATACGTCTTGGCTACCTCAGTGCAGCCTTCTGACGGTGGCGCTATCATTCACTTACGCTTAGTGAATCTGCTTTGGCCTTTTGGTTTCTAGAAGGCTCTTTTATTACATTTCTGCGATCACATTCCATATAAGTCCGCCTTTTTCGCTTATTTGGCTTTGTTTGCTTTCAGTGCGCCTCATTCCTTTATTTTTGGTGTGGAATACGCACTTTTTGGCCTTTATTATTCCTCCAGTGGCTGTATATTTTTCTTTGGGGCTGTTGCTTCATGGCTGCAACTATGGGCCGTTCCTCAACTAATAAGGACTCGAAAGATGCCGGCTCCTCTCTTAAAAGACTTAAACCATTGTCTCCTACGCCTGAGTCTTCTCAGCCAGACACCAATACCACTCTTGAAGCAATTTTAACGCGCCTTAATGAGGTTCATGATATTGCGCAGTCGACAAAGACTAACACAGATCTATTGCAGGTGGAGGTGTCCACTATCAGAAATGACTTCAAGGCCCTCTCTATTCGTGTTTCGGCCACGGAGACACGTATCAGTGGTGCAGAGGATAATATGCAGAAGCAATCTAGGTCTCTTACCCACTTGGAGCGCTCAATGGTGGCATTGCGAAAGGATCTCACTGAGCAGGAGGATCGTAATCGCAGATCTAATCTACGCATTTTTGGTCTGCCGGAAGATGCAGAGAAATCGTCTTCTTCTATGATTGACTTTTTATACCAATGGATTCCTTCTACTCTACAAATATCATTCCAAAGAGACTTTGAGTTAGAAAGGGCACATCGTGTCCCAACTTTTCGTTCTAAATCTGCAACACAGCCAAGAGCGATAATTTTTAAGCCACTGCGCCATCAACATACGGAGCAAATTATTGCTCACATGCGGAAGGTTAAAGCCATCTCCTGGGAGGGTCATCGAATTTCAATCTCTCAGGACTTCGCCAGGGACACGGTCATAAGAAGGCAGGGCTTCCTCAATCTTCGGAAACGTCTTTCTGACATGAACATTCCCTTTTCCTTTTCTGGACCATCGAAATTTCATATTACATTCAAGGGACGTTCCAGAATTTTCGATGAACCCGCAGATCTAGCTTCTTTCTTAGACAATCAGATGGAAATACAGATGGAGATTCAAAAGGCAGCTTCACTGGATCCTGGTGCTTCTGGCACTTGAAGTATATACTTCTGCCTCCTTTGTTCTCTCTTCTTTTTTCAGACAGTTTGACTTACTTTCCTCATAACGATTTGTATGTTGGTTTTATCTTCCTTGGTTGCTGGTATATTGGTGCTGTTTGTTTATGGCTCTACTAATGGAATTTTGATCTTTCTTGCCTTTTCCTTTCTCTGTCTGTTGTTCTTCCTTTTCCTTTTATGGAATGGCGGTTTTCTCATTTTGTTCATTCCTACGTTCTGTTCTCTCTCTCACTTGTTGGAATTTTCTCATTTTCTCATGTCGTTCATATTCCTGCTCTTTTTTTTCTTGTATTGTTTGTGGGCCTGTCTGTCCGGCTCTAGTATAGTTTTTCTGTTCTTGTTTTCTCGTCTTTTATTTCCTATTTTATCTGCGAACTCTTCCCTTTCGCCTCTTCTTTTTCTGTGTGTGACATGTCTCTTCCTTTTTCTCTGTCTCCAGTTACGGTCTTTTTTCCTCTTAATGTTTAGTCTCTCCTTCTCTGTGGGCTTTTTTTTATGTCTGTTTTTCTTTATTCCTTATGCATTTCTGTTCTCTTTTCTTTCTTTTCTGCATTTTATGTATATGATGTTCTTTACTCCTCTCTGGTTTGCATTCATATTTCCAGTCTTGGTTTTTCTTCTCTTTTATATTAATTGACTTAACTTTATGTACCCCTAAACAGGTTTTTAAGGTAATGTGGAGGATGCTTCTCCTTAGTGTTTCTCTATTTTCTAGATAAATCAATTCCTTGTTCTAGTTTGTTCCATAGCTTTATGGATTAATCTGTTTAATGGTTCTTTATTGTTTCTGTTACTTTGGTCCTGTTCTTTACCTATATAGCACTTTATTTTCTTCTCAATAAGTAATCCTACTATTGTTATTAAGTGCTGTAATTACAGGATGAGTTACTTTCATATGGTTATGTTTAAATGTATTCTCTGTTTTTCTGTGCTTCCTGATTTTCTAATTGATACTCCCCTTTTGTTTTTGTACTCTAGTGAATGCTGTTATATGGATTCCTATTCGCTTTCTGCCTTTTTATTATATTCCTGTTTAGAGTATCTATTATTACTGATGATTCAATGTTTATTATTTAGAGCACTTTTTACATGATTTTTCTAACAAGAGAACTACTTTATTTATATTTACTCGCTCTTGCAATTTCATAATTTTCTGCTTGTATACCATGTTTTTATTATTAATGCTTCTTCCAATTATTTTTCTTTTCACTATCTGTTTTAAGAAGTGTTTTTATTGGGGCTGATGATACTGCATCTATTTCTCCTCACAACGGCTTCCTTGATTCCCCTTTTCATGTCCCCCCGAGTATGACTTTGGTCTTTTTCAGGCCTCCCTTCCTTGCTCTTCTCCACCTTCTTCTCTCTTTTTCTGGCTATTTCTTTGCTTTTCTTGCTCCTTGGACTTCTTTTTTGGCCTTCCCTTTCTCAATGATTTTGTGTGGTATTTGGAGGCTTGTCACTACTATGTTTGTTCATATATTACCATCTATGTCTTTTCTTTCTTTCTTCTACATAGACCATGCCTGGTTTAAATGTATTGTCCCTTAATGTTAAGGGTTTAAATCACCCAGTTAAACGGTCAAGAATTTTGAACTATTGCAAGTCTCTCTCTTCAGATCTTGTACTTTTACAGGAAACAAAGGTCTCGGCTAGGGAGGCACTTTTCCTGAAGAAGGAGTGGGTTTCAGATGTTGCTTGTTCAGATGCGTCTGGCAAACGGAATGGGGTCATTACGTTGATCTCTAAACACTCTGGCTTGTCTATTATCTCTTCTGAACAGGACACGGAGGGTCGCTGGCTATTATCTAAGCTGTCTGATGGAAATGTTGATCTCTTTGTTATGAACATTTATGCCCCTAATAAGGATGATCCGCTGTTTTGGAAGGCAGTAACCAAAAAATTGTATGACACTCCTCATTCTGGTAATCTTATTGTTGGTGGAGATTTTAATTTACCAATGGACCCCATCCTCGATAGGAATTCAACCTTTCATTTTCGCCCCCCGAAGGCGCATAAACAAATGACTAATATGTGTTCTTTCCTCCATCTTCAGGATGTATGGCGTCTCTTTAATCCCACTGGTAGTGATTTTTCTTTTTTCTCCTCCCCTCATTCTACTTTCTCGCGTATAGATTATCTTTTGGTACACTCTTCTCTTCTTCAATCTTCCTCCTCTCCTCTTATTCATCCTATTTTGATCTCTGACCATGCCGCAATTTCTTTCACGCTGTTGTCCTTTGCCCCCGCGTCAGGATCTCGTTCATGGAGACTTAATACGGAAATTCTGTATGATGACCCCCAGGTTTCTGAGTTTTCTAAGGAGATTGAGACTTTTTTTCTTGAAAATGAAGGCTCAGTTGACTCCCCAGTGGTGCTCTGGGATTCCTTTAAATGTACATTTCGCGGTCAAGTCATTAAATATATGTCAAGAAGGAATGCCGCTATTAAGAAAGAACTAACAGATTTAGCTAGTGACATTAAAAGCCAAGAATCTCTTTTTCGTCAATCTAAAGATAAGTCCTGTCTACAATCTATTAAACAATTAAAGTATACATATAATACTATTGTCACCAGAAGAGCTCATATTGGACTTCAAGCTCAAAAATCTAAGGCGCTTTTACTAAAAAATCGAGCTGGCAAGCTTCTTGCGGCCACATTTAAATTTCAAGAATCTTCTTGTAAATCTTCCCGGATTTCTTCTATTAATGACCGCTCGGGCTCTAAGAAATTTCGGACTGAGGAGATTCTTGAGGTATTTCGAGACTTCTATAATGACTTATATACTCCCTCTAATCAGGCCTCCTTTGAGCAATGTCAAGAATTTTTACAAACAATTCCCATAAAATCAGTCTCTGTAGAAGATAGTTCCTCTTTGAATAGTCCAATTACTTCTGACGAAATTATCGCTGCTATTAAGGATAATCGTTCTGGGAAAGCCCCAGGTCCTGATGGCTACCCTATTCTGTTTTACAAAACCTTTCTTCCTGTACTTGTCCCCAAATTAAAATCAGTTTTTGATGCCTTCATTAAGGATGGCTCTGTCTCTGGTTCTTCCGCTGATGCTACAATTGTAGTGATTCCAAAAGAGGGGAAAGATCATTCTGACCCCAAGAATTTCCGACCAATTTCTCTGCTCAACATGGAAGCTAAGATCTTTGCAAAGATCTTAGCTAAGCGTCTCGAATCCTTTATTCCTCAACTGATCCATCCCTCGCAAACAGGTTTTGTAAAGGGTCGCCTGGCGCGTGACAATATTCGAACATTCTGTCACATTCTTGGATCAGCTAAACGCTCTCAGTTTCCAGCCGCGGCCTTAGCACTCGATGCTGAAAAGGCCTTTGATAAGGTTTCTTGGTCTTTCCTGCGTGCTGTTTTATGTGCTCATAATCTTGGAGACTCCTTCATTCAGATGGTTATGTCTCTTTATTCTTCCCCTAGAGCTAATATACGAGTTAATGGTGCTACATCATCCTTTTTTAATCTTCGCCAAGGTACCAGACAGGGTTGCCCTCTATCCCCTCTTTTATTTTTATTATCCATTGATCCTCTTCTCAGACTGATTGACCTCCACCCCGATATTAAAGGTTTTTCTTTTGGTTCCCATCGTATGAAAACAGCAGCCTACGCAGATGATGTCCTTATTTTTTCTGACGATATTGCTTTGGCCATTCCTGCTATTTCTGACACAATTTCTCTCTTTTCAAAGGTTTCTGGATACACCTTAAATAGGGATAAGACTGAGATGTTCCCTTTGAATGCGTACTGTTTCTCTCACCATATGGGCTCTGCTGGCTTTAAGTGGCAGTCTAAACAATTAAAATATTTGGGTATTTATTTTTGTTCTTCCCTTTCTGCTACCACCTCTTATAAAGAGTCTCAAACCATCCTTAAGTGCGGCGTCTTTTGGACACCTGGTCTCCGAAACACATTTCTTGGTGGGGTCGTCTGCAAACGCTTGAAATGATGATTACCCCTATCATTAATTTTGTTTCCTCTATGCTTCCGGTTAAACTTTCTGCATCCTTCTTTTATGAACTCGATGTTCTTATGTCTAAATTCTTATGGAATGATAAAAGGGCTCGGATTGCCTATACATTTTTACGTCAACCTTGTGACATGGGAGGATGTAATCTTCCTAATTGGGAGAAGTACCAAATTGCCTTTTTGGCGTCTCAAGGCGCTTTCTGGTTTTCTTCTCCTTCTGCTCATGTTCCCTCGTGGCTGTTAATAGAACAAACTCTGGCCTCTCCTTTGCCGACTGCTTCTTTTATGACTACGAATACCCTTTCTATCCCTTTCTCCCGCTCTATTATTCTGGATTCTATTGCGGCGGTCCGGAAGATTGATAAGAAGGTTGCGGTTCCATTACATAAATCTAGATGGTCGTCTATTTGGAGGAATGCTAGAATCAAGATCAACATTGATCCTTCTATGGTGTCTTATTGGGCTGGTAAAGGTATATCGCGTGTTAAACATCTTTATGATGTTGATGATCAACCACTACCTTTTTCTTCCCTAGCGAGCCAATGTTCGTTATCTAACTTGGATTTTTATACTTTCCTTAAAATTAAAGTGGCACTTGCTAAATTGCGTCTTCATCCTTCTTCCCCCACAATTACCCTCTTTCAATTATGGCTACGGTCTGGGCATGTTGCCTCCAAAATGTATATATTCTTAACCTCCTCTGTACTACCTACCTCAACTGTTGCTCAACGTAAATGGTTGCATCATTTTGATCATAATCTCACAAATCATATCTCTTCCGACACTTGGCAGCTTATTGGTACATTTTCTCTTCGTAACAAAATTGCCCCTTCACTAATGCAATCTAAATACTTCTCTATTAATCTCCTTCACTGGACTCCTATTCGCTTACACTCGCTGAATCTTAAGGAGAATGACTTGTGTTGGAGTTGTGGTTTGTTACCTGGTGATTTCCAGCATATGTTCTTTGGGTGTTCCCTTCTCCGACCCTTTTGGGACCTAATACACAAACATCTTATGCTTATTTTTGGTATTCAGTTCCAACTTTCTTTTCCATTAATTCTTTTGGGTCCGTTAGCATCCCCAACCCCTCTCCCTTTGGATCCCATGGAATTGCAATTGTTAGACCTGTTGTTGACTGTTGCAGTGTAAGTCATTCTCATGGAATGGAAGTATTTTTCTTCAATTTCTTATCATACTTGGTGGGCTTGGGTTTCCTTTTTACGGAGTGCCCATACTTCAGTTGATCAGGCTCATCTTTCTCCTTCCATATCTGGTGGTGTTTGGTCTGCTTTAGATTCTTACATGGATTCAGCCTCGAAAGGGTTGGTTGCTCAATTTCCCTTTGATATGTCTGATTAATTGATGTTTTTCCCTTTTTAGGAAGGTTCTTTGGAAGTCCATTTTCTTTCTTTCGTTCTCCTTTCTTTCTTCCTTTCTCTGTTCCTCAGTTTTCATTGCTTTCCTGCTCCCTCTTCCTCTCTTTTCTCTTTTTTCCTTCTTTCCTGTTTTCTCTTCTCCTTCCCTTTTTTCCCCAATTCTATTATCTGATAGTGTTACTGTTGATAAATATGTCCGTTGACTATTAATTTTTCTCCTTTACTTGATTTTTTATCTGATTTCAGTGGACCTAATGTATTGGACACATGTTTCGAGCTAATTATTTTTGACTCTCATGTGTTGATTGTAGTTCTCTGATTTCAATGGTATCACTATTGTCTGTACCTTATTTCCTTATGTGCTCCTTCAAAATAATAAAATCTTTTGAAATGAAAAAAAAAAAAAGCTCCTGGAACTCATTTATATGCATTCTGACCCAGTGTGTATTCAGGTGGTAGCCCTGGACAGAGCTCCTAGATTGGCTCATGGTGAAGTAGTGACCTTAGAACTGCCTTCATATATATGTAATACAATTCTGATTGTAGAATCAAGCCAGCTGACCTGGGTTATACCCTAGAGTGAGATGGTTAGCGTAAGACTGCGTTGAGCTCTATAATTCATGTGGGAACCCTAAAGCTTTAGTGCCTCTAGATTTACACACAGGACTGGGTAGTGCCCATATGATGGCTGTCTAAATATGTTCTATGCAAGTCATGTGGTTACTCTTATCCTGACCAGCTCCAATAAATGTATATACCAGTCGGGCAGTGACCTTAACACTATCTTCATACATATTTATTAGTTCATCAGGTGGCAGCACCAGCTCACCGGTATTTATCTCTTTGAGTTATGTCACCTTTGAACTGGATTGTCATAAATTATTCAATAATTTAGATTAACACTGTGACTTCAAGGCAAGGTATCCCAGGTTTATAACCAGGAGAGAGGGGGACATTAGAGCCTCAAAGTTAGGTCCAGACCAACTTTCCTAGAGTTTTTACACTATAGTTAGGCTGAAGATGTAGGACTAGCTACCGATAAATGTTATTCTTAATGTAGGTAGTATGCTCTAGGCCAGCCTTTTATATGTGTACACTAATGTAAGTTTGGTAATGTGGGATGGGCTTCCCATATATTTCATCCTAAATATAGGTGTTATCCTTAAGGCCAACTCTCCTGAATTTAGTAATAGTTACTTATGAAATGGACTGTGGTATATTTTGCACTTTTAAAATAAAAGGGAGCAACCTTGAAATAAGTTCTTGTGGACTTATACCTTGGGGTTGGCGGGTGACGTTTAGATTTTATTCCTATATATTTTACCCATAGGTCTGGTGATAACCTTTAGTCATTCTTGTGTCAGGGGGTACAACAACGTGATGAATGGAATGCTCTAATGAGACAAAGTACCGACATGGGGATCATTTAGAGTACATTCCAAAATTAGATTATTCTTATAATTACTAACTGGGTGGTGTCAACCACACACCCTTAGTAAGTATGAATGAAGAATGTATCAATAGCAATGAAGGAAATCATTCAGAAGAAGCCGTACATGTGGATAGTATTGAATTAAAACATTACAAAGTTAATGATGCTCGTTTTGTTGTATCGATTGGTTTTCACAAATCTTTACAGAGTTTTCCATATTTAAGGGGTGCATATTCTAGCAAATAACACATACATGTCGAATCAGGGGGGGCCACTGCAATTACGTGGCAAGGGAGGGCCAAATTATGCAGCAGTTCATGTACACGTTCTTTTGAATAATTTGTTTGGTCTCCGTTGATACATTCTTTAGTCACACTTAAATTGGGTGTATGGTTGACACCATCCAGATAATACATTTAAGAACAAGAGTTTTTTGTTAAGTGTGCACTGAAGGATTCCATTATCTGTACTTTGCCTCATTATTGTAAGTAGGGTGTAGCTCGAGTCCTAAGGCACAGTGAGCATGGGACCCATGGCTGGGCATACCCTTCGCACTTAGGACATCAGCTGCAACAACAACAAAGTGATGGATGGAATGTTTGAATTAATCTTCGCCACTGGCACTAATTCAGCCGCACTCAGGGCAAGACTGTCCGTAGCAGGCATCTGGCATTTTCCCAGTGTGGCGTAAGGGTGGGGGCTGGGTTTTCACCCGTGGGGGCAGCTCTTGTTACAGGGGGCCGGTTTTACAGCAGTGCTGCAATATCTGCCCCCTGTAACAAAAGCAGCAGAAGCACTTCTCATGATTTTTAAGTGGAACTGCCAGGGATGGTTTCTATTCCCAGCCCGGCTGGGGCCGCACTCCTTTTCATCATTTGTCCTCCATCATGCTTTTCTAGATGAAAGCCCACCTAATGCAAATTAGGACCAAGGGCCAGATGTAGGTAATTCATATTTACCGACTCTTAAATACCGAATTTTACCGATTCGGTATTTAAGAGTCGGTAAATATGAAGGGGGAGATGTAGGTATTACAGATTCTGTAAATACCGAATCGTTAAGATTCGGTATTTACCGATTCTGTAATTACAGAATCGGTATTGCCCATTGATTCCTATGGGTTTGAAGCCCATAGGAATCAATGGGCAATACCGATTCTGTAATTACAGAATCGGTAAATACCGAATTTGGCAAGGGTGCAGGGGGTGTCACTTTGATACCCTCTGGCACCCCAAAAATAGGCATATGCGCCATGTGGCACACAGACATGCCCTAAGGGCATGTCTGTCTGTCACATGGCTAGGTGTGCATGCACACATGTGCATGCACACCTGAATTCGGTATTTTAACACCCAATTGGATTGTGTGTTAAAATACCGAATTTGTAGGGCCTTTGGGACTCAGAAGAGTCCCACCTACATCTGGAAGGTACCGAATCAGTAAAAATACCGATTCGGTATTTTACAGATTCTGTAAATTTACCGAATCGGTAAATATACAGAATCTGTAAAATCTGGCCCCTACATACCAATTCTTACATACCGCTCGGTAACGGCCGAAAATACCGATTTTCGGCCGTTACCGACTGACCTACATCTGGCCCCAAATCATCTATCCCGAGCGATTTGCCTGTGACTCTACTTATTGCAAGAATTCTTCGCATCACCTTTTGTGCTTGATGTAACACTATAATTGACCCAGGGTATGCCTAGACATGAGTCCTTTTCTCACTGTGTCACTGAAACCAAGTTGCACCCGATTGAAGAGACCCAATCATGCAAAAAAACAGTCTAGGGTTGCTTGTGTTCCAGTTCAGAGAGGACCTGGCTTAGCATTTTGGGCTGGACTGTTCCTATGGAAGCAGGATCTGAGCTGGCATGGTGGGCAAAACAATCATGGGTTTGAATGCTACCCCGAGTGCAGGGCCGGACTGGTAAGTCTGGGTAATCCCCCGGTAGGCTGGAGGGGGTGGGGGGCCGGTTTTATGACAGGGGGCCGGTTCTTTTGCTGGGGCCGATTTGGCTGTGTGGAACTGACCCCTGAGTGAGTCAGAGACAGTCATTACATTAAGAACAGCCAGGCATTAGCTTCTCTTTCCTACTTTTGTTTATTTGCTCCCCTGTGAAATGGATCAAAAAAAAAAAACACGTTTGCTGGAAACATCTCTTTTTCTGACATTTTTCAATTTCTAAGTGTGCCACCTCGGGGTGGAGAGAAATAAAACATTCAGAATATGAAAAATAACTAACTAACAAACTAAAGCAAGACAGGGTGATTGCAAGGTGGCCAGATTGATTTATTCACACCTAATCCCATTAGCGCCACTTTACAGTGTATGCCAGTGATGCGCTACGTTTGTTTCTCATCTCTCAACATTGCTTACCCTGGGTGGGAAGGTGCACTATTTCTGGAGGTACTGAAATACCTGCTTGATGGGTGAATTGGAAAACAAAATATGTACAGCGGCTTTGTGTTCACAAACGTGTTCTTTTTAAACCATACTGCTTATGTTTTGTAAGGATATATTTCAAATTTTTCAAACAATCTTTATTTCGATCGTTAAGATCATAAAAGATGTACAGGTAAACAAACATTAGACCATTAACAATAAAATTGTGTGTTAAAAATAATTCATCAGTGTTAAAATCCATAAAATCATTTTCTGGGTTTCAAAAGTGCATTTTTAAACTAGAATCATTTTCAAGGTTTCAAAAGTGCATTTTTAGACTAATTTTAGGGACAAATTGTTCGTGGCACGGTAGAATTCCTTATAATTTTTGCGCGAACTCTCCACATTGCCGTCAGAAATTTCGCCATTACAAACACTGTTGGAGATGCAAGGTCAGTTTTAAGGACTCTGTAGGCTGGGGCATAAGTTCGAAAGCCCAAGTTCCTTAAGTACGGGATGAGCCAATAGCTCCTAATGGTAGCCTGATGAGCCTGGTGAGCGCGGATTCACAGAAAGATTTGACAGAGCGAGATTTGGCTGAAGGGCCTGAGGGAGACAGATTCTTCACAGTCCCAGAGGGCTCGGAATCTACCACTGCCAGCAGCGACGAACAGAAAGAATTCTCAGATGTAAGTCTTGGCACGGATAGCGGAAGTTCTAGAGGCTCTAAGGGGTCCAGGGAGAGACGCACCCTGAAAAAACGCAAGGTGGGAGGAAGGCGGGGCGGATCCTCCCCGAACACTCACAAAAAACTAATTTGGGACTATTCAGCTACCTCTAGCATTTATAAAGAGGATGGACAAGATGGGCAAGCTGAGGGGGAGAAACTTGATATGATGTTTGCCATGTTAAAACAAATGCAAGTAGAAGCAAGAGCGGAAAGTAGAAGAGCTAGGCATGACACCAAGAAAATCCAAGCCACAATCAGGAAAGTAAATAAAAAATATGAAGAGGTGGAAGAGAGAGTGGTATGCGTCGAAGAGAGAACCGGTAGATTGGAGGATGAAGCAGCTGATTGGAATGCATATAAAGCTGAACAGGAAAAGACTGTGGTGGACTTGCAATGGAAAGTGGAGGAGTTGGAGAATCGCCAGAGGCGCAATAACGTCAGGCTCGTTGGCATAGAGGAAGGGGTGGAACAACAAGATCCAAGAGGGTTTGTTATCAAGTTGCTAAAAGGGTCCTTCCCCGATGTGCCATGGCAGTGGGAGATGGAAGTCCAGAGGGCTCATAGATTTCCATTCACCAGAAAGAAAAGACAGGATGGGGGCCCAGATATACTCCCAAGGGCTATGCTGGTGTTCTTCGGGAACTTTCTTGCGAGACAAGAACTGATGGACAAGGCTAGGCCAGACTCCAGGAAATCCTTTGATGGTGTAACATTCTTTGCCAGACCTGACTTTTGTCATGTGACTGTGGAGAGGAGATGGCGCCTCAGACAGCTAATCCCAGCATTCCAGAAGCTAGGGGCAGAGGCGTACCTAATGTTTCCGGCAAAGTTAAAGATTATATCTGCAGGGCGGATGAGAATGTTTTTTTCTGAGATAAAGGCGGGAGAGTTTTTGACAGAGCTGACAGAACAACGTAGAGATAGGAGCAAGGAATTGGTAAAGTGAAGAAACAGGGGGGGGGAACTGAACAGGGAGGGCTATGATATGCTTTTTGCTTTTTGCTTGTAATCTAACCTGAGTCATTGCGGGCATGAAGAGGGGAGGAGAGGGGGGGCGACACTGCAACGCACAGCGATCACGCATAGGTCAGTTCTGACCTATTTGCCTGTGTTGGGGGGGGGTTCTGGCGGGAAGAGGGGTGGGAGGGGGTTAAGGGGGAGGGTGGTGAGGGGGTGGTGGTGGTGGCGAAGGAGAAGTGAGATATGCAGTACAGAGATGTAAGATACATAAAGGAGAGAGACAACTATTGCTTAATTCTGTAAGTGGAATGGGAGAGATGGTAAAATTAAAACCGACTAATGGCGGTTAGGATAGTCACGCTTAATATCTGTGGGCTAAATAATGCAGAGAAAAGGCAAAAACTAGCCGCAGCATTACGATTTTGGAGAACCGACATAGTTTGTTTACAGGAGACGCATGTGGCTAGGAAAGATAACTATATGTTTGAGCAAATGGGGTTTGAGGTGCTTGCCTATACAGGGCAGGAAGATAGGAAAAAGGGGGTGGCGATATTAGCTAGGAAAGGGGTTTTAAAAGTTAAAAGGAAGAAAGAGGATCAAGATTGGCGATGGGTATTGCTGGATGTGGAAACAGTGGCCGGGAGACTCACAATTACCTCAATATATGGGTCAACTGAAGATGAACCTGAACTGTTGGAATTTCTGGATGGGGAATTGGCACTCTGGCCAGAGCCTGTAGTATGTTGCGGGGACTTCAATATTAATGGTCTGGATGGCTTAATCAAGAGGGATGGGGGCAAATACCGGGGCAGGAAGATAAGGACATACAAAGCAGTGCAAAAT
Organism: Lissotriton helveticus; assembly: GCF_964261635.1. Classification (NCBI taxonomy): domain Eukaryota; kingdom Metazoa; phylum Chordata; class Amphibia; order Caudata; family Salamandridae; genus Lissotriton; species Lissotriton helveticus. The sequence continues at coordinate 1,605,431,250 of NC_136069.1, forward strand.
CTTGTTCGACACAACGCCTTGGTGGATATGTGGGCTGAGAAAAATCCCATAGGTACAGGCAGCACCTATTACTCAGCTCCTCATAGAAAGGTTACTAGATTGGACTATTTCTTCATCTCGAGTTCACTGATGGGAAGAGCTGATATTGAACGACTTACTAGATTAGTGTCGGATCATAACCCGTTAATTTTAAGTCTGACAGCTGGTAGAGAAAGGGATAGGACGCTCAATCAATGGACGTTCGAACGGGGGCTACTAAAAGAGGAGGAGTACGTGAAAAGGATGAAGGAATGGATTATACAATATTGGGATATAAATAGATACTCAGCCTCAGCAGATATGGTGTGGGATGCTTTTAAAGCTGGGGTAACGGGAGAGACATTAAGTTATACTATGCTAAGAAATAAGAAAGAAAGGGAGAGGACAGAGGGGAGGCTTAGAAGCCTGGCATGTTTAGAGGAGGGCCTTGTGGGTGCAATAAGCAGACAAGCACCTATTGAGCAGATTTTATTGGACATAGAGTTACAGAAAGCAGAGATAGGAGTAACGTTGGCGCAAAAAGCAGCAGGGAACTTTCTGGCAAAAAAAGAGAAATGCTACGAGTTTAACGAAAGAGTAGGCCATTTACTGGCAATAAGAACTAGACAATTGTTAGCTGCAGGGGAAATAAAAGAAATTAAGGACAGTACAGGGACTATAGTTAATAAGGTGGAGGAAGTGCAGGAAGTCTTTAGGAAGTTCTACGAATCACTATATGACCAGGAGGCAAGTAATGATATGCCAAGGATGACAGAATATTTGTCACAAATACCAAACAGAGGGTTAAGTACGGAAGAAAGGGAGAGGTTGGATCAGCAGTTAACACTACAGGAGGTAAGAGAAGCAACATTTAGCCTCCCCTCTGGCAAAGCAACAGGACAAGATCAAATTCCGGTAGAATTTTATAGGACTTTCTGGGATGTACTGGGTACAGATCTTTGGTCAATATGTTGTATGGTGCAGGGGGGAAGGGTGGTTCCACAGTCCTGGGCCGGGGCGGATATAATCGTAATATTAAAAAAGGATAAGCCACCAGTAGAGCCAGGGTTATATAGGCCAATAACGTTATTAAACGCAGATGCCAAAATATTTTCTAAAACACTAGCAAAAAGGCTTAGTAGGGTTATTGAGAGCTTGGTGTCCCCAGAACAACATGGCTTTATACCGGGTAAGGGAACCACCCAGCATTCCAGACAGATGATCACCATTCTGGACGCCACTGAGGTGGCAGGAGACCCTGTCGCGGCTATTTTTCTGGATGCTGAGAAGGCCTTCGACTGGGTCTCCTGGGACTATCTGTGGAAAGCTTTGGAATGGGCTAGGATAGGTGATGGCTATATAAAGGCAATTCAAGCACTCTATAAACATCCAACGGCCAGGATAAGAATCAACAAATCATACACAGAGGCAGTACGGATCCGACGTGGGACTAGGCAGGGATGCCCAGCTTCACCTCTCTTATTCGCCATATATCTAGATCCACTGCTAAGAAGACTAACATGTAATAACAGGATCCCCCCAGTTAGATTACACGAACAGGAATATAAGTTGTTTGCCTATGCAGATGACGTAGCAATCATAACTCCAAAGCCAGAGGGAGCCCTAACAGAAATAGAGCAAGAGGCAAAAAACTTCGGGACTTTTTCAGGGTATCTTATAAATAGAGGTAAGACGCAGATAGTGCAGAACAGGTTTGCCAATTGCCAGGATACTAGAATAGTTCCGGAAGCAACATATTTGGGGATCAGGGTTTCAGCAGAATTGGACAGAATTTGTAGAGATTAACTTAGAGCCACTCTTAGGGAAAGTTAAAAGTAATCTAGAGAGAGTCAATAATTTACATCTAACACTAATGGGGCGAATTAACATGATTAAAATGGTCACGTTTCCGAAAATTCTATATATCCTTAGAGCAATTCCTTTATATATTGAGGGCACATGGTTTAACAAAATAGAAGCAGTTATGAATAGGTTTATATGGGCTCAGGGGAAGACACGAAGGGCTTATCGTTTTTTGACACTATCAAGGGAGAAGGGGGGGTGGGGTGCACCTGATTTTAGACTGTCTTACTGGGCAGCAGCTCTACAATACGCGCAAGGACTATTAGGCAATAGGAGCCAGGGTGGAGAGAGTTCGGGCAGGGTGAACGCTTATGAAGCAGTTCTGGGCAAGGAGGCAGGGAACGCCTTGGTGAACACACTGGATTATGTATATTTTAAACATACTAGGTTCAAGACACTGAGTGCAATCTTCAAAATTTGGAAGGCTGTCGGGAAAAAATTAGGAATCGGGAGATATAATAGATATCTTAGGTTGTTCTCGAACAATGATCTCCCCGCAGAAATCTTCAGAGATACAGTCATGAAGGAATGGGATGGAAAGGGGATTAAAAAACTAGTTGACCTGTTGGATGCAGAAGGGATATTCCTGTTATTTCAAGAGATTCAAACTAAGTTTAATATTCCAGGTTGTAATTTCTTTAAATATTTACAAGTTAGAAGTTATTTTTATAAAAAACAGGGCGGGACAGCAGGGATGTCTCATTGTAGGATAATGGACTACCTGGAGCGTAGCACACGAGTAACAATTAGACAAATTTATGCGGAATTTTATGCACTAAAAGCAGATGATAGAGAGAAATTCTCCAAGAAATGGGAGGAACAAGTAGGGGCGCATCCTGACGGCCTACAAAACTCATTAGACTTAGGACGATCAGTGTTGTGTTCAGCCACGCTACAAACTCAGCACTACAAAACGATTTATTCTCTTTATCATACGCCGGCAAGAATTGCCCAGTGGGGGGGCATTACGGGCATAACATGTCCAAGATGTAATTCAAGTGGTGCCAACATTGTACACATGTTTGCACAATGCCCACAACTGTATACATTAAAGCTGGCAATAGAAAAATTTATGGAAGCCTCATTAGGGATAAAGATTAAATTGTCGGAAGAACTGATAATACTAGGGGTGAATACAAGAGATTGCAATGAACATCCTGAATTTTTGTTTATGGCCACAGCAGTTTTAAGGATTATTATTGCAAGGACTTGGCTTGATAAGACGGCACCCACATTTCAGACATGGATAGCAAGGCTTCTCTCCATATATAACCTAGAGAAGGCCATTTATGATAGGAAAGGTAGAAGGGCAAGGGCATTGGGGGGCAGGATCTGGTCACCCATAGAGAAATGGAAGAATAGGAGTAAATAGAGGCTAAAAATATATGAAGGTTGATTTTGTTCGTATTTGAATTTTGAATTTTGTATTTGTATCCGAACTTTGTGAAATGTTTCTATTGATATTCTTACAGTCATTCTCTGTACTGCTAAAATATATTGGTATTATTGGGAAAAATGGGGGGTTAAACTCAATAAAAATATAAAAAAAAAAAAAAAAAAAGAACAGCCAGGCATTAGCTTCTCTTTCCTACTTTTGTTTATTTGCTCCCCTGTGAAATGGATCCAAAAAAAAACACGTTTGCTGGAAACATCTCTTTTTCTGACATTTTTCAATTTCTAAGTGTGCCACCTCGGGGTGGAGAGAAATAAAACATTCAGAATATGAAAAATAACTAACTAACAAACTAAAGCAAGACAGGGTGGTTGCAAGGTGGCCAGATTGATTTATTCACACCTAATCCCATTAGCGCCACTTTACAGTGTATGCCAGTGATGCGCTACGTTTGTTTCTCATCTCCCAACATTGCTTACCCTGGGTGGGAAGGTGCACTATTTCTGGAGGTACTGAAATACCTGCTTGATGGGTGAATTGGAAAATAAAATATGTACAGCGGCTTTGTGTTCACAAACGTGTTCTTTTTAAACCATAATGCTTATGTTTTGTAAGGATATATTTCAAATTTTTCAAACAATCTTTATTTTGATCGTTAAGATCATAAAAGATGTACAGGTAAACAAACATTAGACCATTAACAATAAAATTGTGTGTCAAAAATAATTCATCAGTGTTAAAATCCATAAAATCATTTTCTGGGTTTCAAAAGTGCATTTTTAAACTAGAATCATTTTCAAGGTTTCAAAAGTGCATTTTTAGACTAATTTTAGGGACAAATTGTCCGTGGCACGGTAGAATTCCTTATAATTTTTGCGCGAACTCTCCACATTGCCGTCAGAAATTTCGCCATTACAAACACTGTTGGAGATGCAAGATCAGTTTTAAGGACTCTGTAGGCTGGGGCATAAGTTCGAAAGCCCAAGTTCCTTAAGTACGGGATGAGCCAATAGCTCCTAATTTTGCAATAAGCTTTGCAAAATAAGACCACGTGTACGTCACTTTCTAACTTGTAATTACACGCAGGGCAGTTGGGTGAGGCCAGGTTACCATCCCAGTTTTTGGTGAGCGACCTCAGCGGTAGAGAGCTGTATCTCCATTGTAGGAAAATTTTTCTAACGTGCACAGGGGACATTGCATCAAGGACATATTCGAAACTATAAAAGTCTTTTATTTTGGTGAATATATCAGTTAAAGAGCCCTCCCGGATTGAACTGATAGAATTTTGCAACATAAAATCATAAAAAAGTTTAGAGAGTGCTTTCCGGGGAAGCCTTACAGACGTTAGTTCAGGATTATTCCATAGCTCTGGGACTCCAAGGGTCATACACATGTCTCTAATATACTTGAGCCATTGAATTTTGGACACTTGTATCGTTCTGAGGAGCTCCTGTAGTTCACTTTTATAGTGGCCCAAATCTTGACTACTCCACAGGCGCCTCCAATAAGTCAATGGCTTGAGGCTCAGTTCTTCACTAATTGGGCACAATGCCAAGTCCATTCTCAACGGAAGTAGTGGAGTGCTCGAGGGAAGGGCCGTCAGGTGTCTAATTAAGTTGTTCTCGGCCACTTGTATAGAGTGAAGCGGTGTGTGTCCCCATAGTTCAGCCCCATAGGTAATGCCTCCTCGTGCTTGGGCCTTGTAAATTTGTATTGCTGGTGCCAATGGACGAAGGGGGGATTTTTTTTGCAATTCTTGTGATTGCGCCCGCCCTCTGGATTAGTTTAGTGGTTGCTTTTGTTTTGTGTGGCACCCAGGTTAAATTTTGGTTGAGTGTTATGCCCAGATACTCAATCACTTGAACTCTCTCCAGAGGTGTTGATCCCAGGCGTGGATTTGGGCAACTTTTATGCTTGTGGCTCAGGGTCATAAATTTGGTCTTCGCTGGGTTTATTTCTAATCCCCTTTTATTGCAGAAGTCCAAGAATCCATCCAGGATCCTTTGTAGCCCCATTGGTGTCTTTGACAACAGCAGGGTGTCATCCGCGAACATAATCGCCGGCACCCTACTGCTGTTCAATTGCGGCGCATCAATGTTGGGGATTCTACACAGGTGCTCTATCACCCCGTTCGTAAATAAACAAAACAGGGTCGGCGCCAACACACATCCCTGTCTTACCCCGCGTTGGACAGGGAACCTATCTGTAAGCCTACCTCCTTTTCCGTATCTTACCCGGGCATAATTATCTGTGTGGAGCCTAATGAGAATCTGGAGGATATCTCCAGGGACACCCATGTCCTCTAGTACCGCCCACAACCTGGCCCGGGGGACCAGGTTGAAGGCGGCACGGAGGTCCACAAAAACTGCGTACAGTGACCCCTCTTCTAAATACGCAGTTTTCCAGAATAGAATGTTTAATCTCAGTATTTGGTCCACTGTTGAGACACCCTTCCTGAAGCCCGCTTGAAGGGGACTCAAGATGTCTGTCTCTTCCATCCAACATTGCAGCCTATCCAGGATCAGCCTTCCAAACAGCTTTTGGCTAACATCAATTAGGCTATAAGCAATGGGCATTGAAACGGGTCCCTTCTACGCCCTGTAGTCATGGCCTTAACTTTTCAGGCAAAAGCATTCACTAATTTCTGAATAATGAGTGTAAAAAGAAAAAGGTAACCATGTTGTTTCCTACTTACATTTCACATGCTTTACTTAATCTTGTATTACCTATGAGTGTTTGCTTTTTCTAGAATGTTGTTATTTTTTTCTGGGGCATCATATTGCTCTTGTCTAGTGCGTGATTTGAATTGAGTCACATCCAGGTGTTTATAGCAGCATCCAGGTGTTTATAGCAGGTCAGTGCAGTGCAAGTTCCTCTCAATGGGGCAGTATGGTGTTCAGTGGGGGAGAGGAGTTGGCACTATGGTCAGAGCTGCTGATTTTGGAACTGGAGAACAAGGTTCAGCCTTCATGACCAGTCCACCAGACCACTCTCCTAAGGGAGCACATTCCCATGCTAGACCTTAGAAGGCCCCACAAGACCTTAGAAGCCCTGGTGTCTTAGCACCAGCAGGTGGACCCTAGCAGTGGCAAGTGTGGGTCAACCTAGAAGGCCTGTCTGCCACAATTCATTCTGAAGTTCACCTTCAGCCTTGCAGGCAGGCCTATAAAGCAGCACACCATAGAGTGACAGTGACTCTGTCACTGAGGTCATAGGACCCTTGAGCAGGGTGGCTCTAGGGCAGTGCGATTGCACCAAGCGCTGACCAGCTGTGGTCCGTGCAGGTAACAGCAGTGGGGCAGAGTAAGGGGGGATTTCGAGGGATGATGCAGAGGGAAAATTAAATAAATAATTAATTGCCCCTCTGCATTGTCCCTCAAAATCCCCCTTTACCTGGCCCCACCATCCACCGCTCTTACCTGCACGGACCGCGGCTGGCACTGACTTCAGGTGGAGGTGTTGTGTTTGCAAGTATAATATGGTTTTAAAAGCACTTGCTGCCTCCTTCCTGGCTTCCAACAATTTTCGGCAACAATAAATATTTCATGATAACTCCAGCAATTCATGTTCTTAGTAGAGAGAGAAGGTGTTTTGTCTAGTGAACGTTTTGACTCATGGAAAGAGGGTTAATGTGCCTGCTGCTAAGAACATGTACCATACAGATCACAAAGTGCACATAATGTAAATAGTGTAACTGCAACAAATGAAACTGGTCCTCGGATGCTTGCTTCCAGTTCAGGGAGGACTAGGCCTGGCAGTTTGGGCTGGACTGTTCACATTGGGCACAGGGTCAAGACTGATTTGCATCTGGCTGGGTTCAAACTGGAATGGCATGGTGAGCAAAAAAACAATGGATTTAGGCCGAGATCTCTGTACTGGCGTGAATGCATGACATTGTTCTGCATTCTGTTCATGCATCAACCTCAAATCCAGGAGGACCTCGAGGGCATGTGGTGAGCAGGGGACAGGAGGAGGCGGAGATCCTTCGCTATATTGCGGCTAAAGCATCACTCAGGCCTTTTCCAGAACTCATTAGAGAAAACATACACAGCAAAACGAATTGGCAAAACGTTCATTGCCTCACTCAGGAGAAACCAAACTGTCCGTCTGTTACTTTTTAAAAAATTATTATTATTATGGGCCTTTTTTTCCTTAATAAACTGAGAAATTCAGGCACTTCCCTTTTCAAGGACTATTCAGTGAGTGCACCCTTACGGCAGAACAACTCACCCCAAAAGGCATCCAAATCTTGTAGTTGCACCGGACCGCTACAAAATTTCAGTCATTCTGTATAAAATGAAAACAAAAAATGCCTCAGCCCACACTAAGCATTGCTGCAAATGGGTTAGCAAATGTTTATAATAAATAAAGTGGGTGTTCACTGTCCCATGTTGCTGCATTCACCTCAGAAGTGCAGTCACTGGCCTATCACAGTTATTACACCCTGGCAGTGACATGCTGCACCAAGAAAGGAAATCAGTCCTCTTTAGAAGTGTTACTTCCGGTCGCACTAAAGAGTAGCAGCTCTTTGTAAAAGTGTTGGTACCACAAGGGTTGAACTACACATTGTCTTGTACACTTTTTACTATGAACCTTTGCACAATTGTTTGAAGTTAAGTGCATTTTTAAATGACTTTATGCTATTTTATATGAAGAATGAATTGGTTATATTTAAATTCATGTTTCGTGCTCGACATTTCATTTTTTAGTGTTTCCTGTATTAATGTCTGTGATTTATGACTGGGTATCCTGGTGCTCCATAAGGTAATCATTTACTATGCTTTAAAAGTTAATATAATCTAATATGTAATGAAAAATATGTTGAAAAATGCTTTGTTTTGGTCTTTCTGTCCCAAATTTTCTTCGGGGGACAACCCCCCAAACTCTCCCTAGAAGTGGTTGCTCACTGCGCTTGCTCGCTACACACCATGTGCGGGGGCTGGTCTCACTTTTACTTTGTTCTCTCAGATTCACTACTTATGTCTATTTTTGGTGCTCTCTGAAAGAAGGTCTATGGGTACATATGACTGGGTGGGTAACCTGGTGCTCTTATGGTCATCATCCACTATTTACTGTGCTTTGAAAGTTGATACAATTGAATAAGGAATGAAAAATGTGCTGTAAAATTCACCATCTTGGTCTTTCTTTTTCCAAAATTTACTTGGGGGGAGAACCCCCCCAAACCCCGTAGTAGCGATCTGGTGCGCTCGCTACACTCGCGTGCTACGGCCCAGATGGGGGCTGGTCTGGAAAAATTTGACAGGGCTGCTTTCAGTTCCTAGTCTGGCCCTGCCCGAGTGATTGCCAATGGTTAGACCTATTGCAAGCTTCCTCTTGTCTCCTTTTGTGTGTTTGATGGTTTGATGTAATGACCTAAGTGGCCATAGGTATGTCCGGATTTGTACCCTGTCTTCACTCTACCAATGGAACCAGCTTCACCTGACTAAAGAGGCCCAATCACACCCAAATGGTCCTGAGTTGCTTGTATTTTGGTTCAGGGAGGACCTGGCTTGGGATTTCGGGCTGAGATATTCCTATTGGAGCAGGAGGACGACTGATTTGCATATGACCAGGTCCAAACTGGTTTGGCATGGTGGGCAAAAGAGCAGGTTTGAATGCTACCCCGAGCGATTGCCAATGGCTAGACTTATTGAAAGTGTTCCTCCCATTGTGTCAGGTGGTGACATTAGGCTTGGTTCACTGTCAGGTGTCAGCGGGTCACCTGGTAGTAAACCCTGGTATCAAACGGTGACACTAGAACTGGATTACCTTATTCTTGTGACCTGGATTACATTTTTTAGTAAGGAAGCTCAGTGAGTTAATATATTTACAAACAGCCTTCGTGATTCATTTGCAGGTATCAAGCTCAATGTTTTCTAGGGGTGACTCATTCTTTCAACTTTTACATAAAATAAAATGATAAATGTGTACCACCGAGTTGGATAACAATTGCGCCTGGTATTTGGAGGGCTTACAATCCTCACAATATTTATTAATGTTATAGTCGGAATTAAGCTGGCACCAATATTCAGTACAAATGCGCAATTCGTGTCACAATTCATTTAATAAATCGTCGGTTTTACATCACTGTCTTTAAATGGTGTATTAATGTGAGCATTTGAAAAGGGCAGATTAATTTAAGTACTTATATTAAGCATCATCTGTTGCACTCACATGCGCAGCATAACAGTCTGCCAAAGCAAACATTCAGAAAAAATATTAAAGTTGATAAACAGGAATGCACATTCAGATAAGCATGTATATTCATCACTTTTCATTTTAAATAAACTAATGAAGCGCATAATATTATTATCTTGATACTCGTATAATTAATCCATGGCTTTTTTTTCATATTTCTGATCTAAAAAATTGCCAGGCGTGTTTTCACACCAGCCGGTTCGTCTGGGAGCCGGGGGTCCCTCGTCACCTGCCGTCCACTCTCTCCAGACAGCCCACGTTCGCCCAGGTACACCTGCGCGCCTCGCCCAGACCCGCCCCGGGGAGGCCGCCACTGTATCTAATTAACTTCGCAGGTCGGTCCAGCGCCTAGAGGCCTGATTAGCGTGGTGGACACCATCTTACGCCTTTAGCCTGATGTCCCAATTAACTCAGACCATCAGAGAGGCCTCCAGGGCCCGATTAGACGCGGCTCTCTTCTGGGGCCCCGGGGACCGCCCCACATCTCTCTGGTCAGCCGTGGACCAATTAGCCCTCGTGCCGTTCTCACAGACACCGCTGCTAATGGCGTGTTGACATCACCTGTGTTTGAACAACACGCGCTCTAAGTGCCTCCCCAGACAAGGCGCCTCCTTCTCTCGGTGGGACTCGGTGCTATTTCATCCTCTTTCCAAGCCATGTCCAGTATTTTGGTAATTGCGCCTGAGCCCTGAGTTGTTTCGGAAGGAGTCGGTATGTGTTTTAATGACAGACCAAAGATGCTGCCCATTGGCGCAACGCACCCGGTGTTATTCGCAGAATGCCTGCGGGGGGGGGGCAGAGTGCAGGGACGGATGCGGCTGGCCACATCTGTGCCCACTGCCAAGAATGCGAGGCAGCGTCACCCGAGGCGCCCCCTTCCAATTAGCACCAATTAAGATTTAGATTAAGGACACACGACAATAGGTGTGATAATCAACATCGAATCTATTCTATCAATTTCAGAATATGTACACACGCACCTCGCTGCAAAGTGATCAGCCGGTATTTTAATCTAGGTCCATGGTCTAAGAAATAAATACCTAAACACCAGAAAAATGCAATAAAAAAATAAAGTCGCACTAAAACAATTCAGCATAAAATACTTTTCGAATGTGTGCCCACCGGTGTGGCAGAACCACCTTAGTCTTTCATCTGTTATTATGTCTCAGAGCACAATTGAGGTTCACTTGTTTCATATTTCGTGGGAAAAAAGCAGTTATAAGGTTAATGTTCTAAACAGAAAACATAAAATATACATCACGCTACAACATCCAGGGATATGTCACCTATGAAAGTCGAGATTGTCAACTTGGGTTAGACTGAGGCGCGGGTATTTTTGTAAGTGTACTATGCCATATGGACTACTCGACTATGCTTGCGGCCACATGCATCATTGTTGCCGTTTGCGATTTCTTAATTGCGAAAATTAAGGAATCGAAATTAAGAAATCGCAAACGGCTATGCATCAATAAATCGCAATTTTTTTTGCGATTTCTTATATTTCCTTAATTGCGATTCACAATTTGCGAATCGCAATTAAGGAATCCCTTCCCATTGATTCCTATGGGCCTAGAGGCCCATAGGAATGAATGGGAAGCCATTCTCATTTTGCGATTCGCAATTAAGGAAACGCAAAATGAGAATGTTATTTCAAGGGTGCAGGGGGGGGGGTCCAAAGGACCCCCCTGCACCCCTGAAATGTAACTTTAAGTGCATTTTTCACACACACATGCCCCAAGGGCACGTGTGTGTGTAAAATGAAACTTTAAAAAATGCACTTTTGTGCATTTTTGAGAGTTTTCGCAAATTACCATGAAGCTTAACTTCATGGTAATTTACCTCTCCCTATTTGCGAATTCGCAATTTTAAAAGTGTCATGCATTGCATTTAAGAAATCGCAAATTGCTATTTCTTAAATGCAATCGCAATTTAAGAAATCGCAACGAAATTGCGATTCATTAAATTGCGAAAAAATTAAAAAACATGATGCATCCCAAATTTGTAAATTGCATTCGCAAACGGCTGAATTTTGCGATTCGCACCGTTTGCGAATGCAATTTACAATGATGCATGTGCCCCTAAGTGCCTACTTTGCTACAGTTTGGAGGTTCACCAACATTGACGTGCTGAGCATGCGTTTGCTGCATGTTTTGTAAAGTATGTGGCATATTTATAAGAGCCTGCGTCACTTTTGCATCAGGTAAAGTGATACTCGGGTGACTCAGGGCTATCATAATGATTTATCAAGCCACTCAAAGCCACCCTGCCTGGTTTGAGTGGCCTCATGAATCATGAGTAAGGCGACTTACCACAAATTACTGCACCGCCTTACGCTGTGCCAGGGAAGCGTTGCACGGGCGATGCAGTGGGCTTTCCTACACAACACCCATGGAATTTGATGCTGCCCCAGATTTTCAAAGTGATGTAAACCTGGGGAAGCGTCAAATCCGTACGCCCCCCCTGAGGTGAGGCATAAGGAGGAGAAATAATTTCCTCTTTCCACAGAGAAAGAGGAAAACGCCTTATAGGATTGTTTTTGTGCAAGGAAGTGTTCCTTCCTTCCCCAAAACAATCCTTCCTGCAACAGAGGCAACCTTGCACCATGAAGCATGGGTGCCTACATAGGCGGTAGGCTGCCAAAACGGCACCAACGCAGGTAGAAAGGGCAGGAATGCATCATATTGCTTAAATATGGTGCATTCCTGCCCTTTCACTTCAGCGTGGAGCAGAGCTGCCCTACGCCAAAAGACCATAAATGAGGCCCTTGGTGACGTACTCATATTTCTCTAAATCTAGATAGACCTCATGTCAACAAAACGTTGTTAGAAAAATAGTGTGTAACAGTATTGGCCCCCTTTTTCTACACACTTTCGTACAAAACAGGTTTGGTTAGTGCATTTCCTCACACTATATAGTTTACTTGTTGGATTATTTATGTAAGCTGAAGGGCTTATTTATGAGAGCCCTGCGTCACTTTTGCATCATGTAAAGTGCTACATGCATGATGCAGGGCTCTCTGAATCAAATTTATGATGCCACACAAAGCCACCCTGCGTGGCTTCGAGTGGCTTCATAAATCTTGAGTAAGGCGATGCAGCACAAATCGCTGCGTCTCCATACTCTGCTTCTGGGAGGCATTCCATGGGCATTGCAGTGGATTTTCCCATGTAACACTCATGGATTTTGACGCTGATCCAGATTTACAAAATCATGTAAACATAGTAAAGTGCCAAATCTTTACGCCTCCCGAGGTGTGCAGTAACGAAGAGAAAAACATGTATTTATCCTTGTTATTTCCTCTTTCTAAGTGTGCTGATATCTGCAGAACACATAGAAAGAGGAATATGCCTCTTAGGATTGTTTTTGTGCAGGAAGTTGCCCCTTCCTGCACAAAAACAATCATGCATGCAATGGAAGCAACCTTGCACCATGACGCAAGGGTGTCAACGTTGGTGCTAGGCTGCCAAAAGCGTTCCGGCAAAGGGAGAATGGACAGGAATGCACCGTATTGCATAAATATGGTGCATTCCTGCCCTTTCACTTTGGAGTAGGACAAAAAGGTGCCTTGCTGCGTGGCCCTACTCCAAAATTCCATAAATAAGGGCCTAAGTGCGCCGTCTCATAAATGTGCGAAGAGCATGGCTTGCAGTTTGTGAACATTTTGAAAGTTGCCCCACTCTGTGTATTCACCAAGTGTACAATGGGCCGATTCACAAAGGTTTTGTGCGGAAACACTTACTAGTGACACTCATGAGTAAAGCAGCAATGCTACAAGAGCAAGCTGCGCACACTCACACCCCAGCGATTGCTAATCAGGCCATTGTATTTCCTATTCTGATACCCTGACAAATCCATGGGGAGCAACAGTTTTGGCAAACCAGTAGGATTTTATGTACTCTTAACCCCTTTGCCACAGGGGTAATTCCCCCTGGGGTGCGGGGGGGAGGGGACGCACGCGGCGGCGCGGTGCTCATGACAAGTCCAGCTCGTCATGCTGCACAGTGGAGCTGTGCTCATGACGAGCTGGACTCGTCATTACTTCACCCACTTCCGTAGAACGCCCGCACAGGCGTGGAATTCGCCGCGCGGGGGAGTGCCGCGGCCGTTATGAAAAGCCCAGCTCGTCATGAGCACAGCTCAGCTGTGCCTCATGACGAGCTGGGCTCGTCATAAGCATGCAAGGGGTTAATGTAGGGTTGTGTTGCATCCAGTATGCACACCGATATCACATGATTAACACACATGTAGTGCTCATGTGTCACACCTACCCATACACCAGTCTTTGTGATGCGGTTCAGTGTTAGAGAGAAGTTATGGTTGTTCACTCAGATCACTGACTTTTATGTGATATAAAGGGATCATAAAAAGTCTTCTAAAAACTTCGGTGCCTATTTATGAAGTTTTCAGTCAGTGTAGCACAGCAAGTCACCTTGCTGTGCTGCGTGACTGAGAACGGGCAGGAATGTACTGTATTTAAGGCAGTCCAGTGCATTCCTGCCTTTTCCCCTGTGAAGGCACCTTTTTGGCAGTCTAGCGCGAATGCAGGCACCCTTGCACCATGGCGCAAGGGTGCCTGTGTTGCATGCAGGATTGCTTTGTGCAGGAATGGACACCCTCCAGCACAAAAACAATCAAGGGAGACATTTTCACATAGAAAGAGGAAGTAACGAGGAGAAATTAGGGGCTCATTTATGAGATTACGACGCAGTGTTGTGCAGCAAGTCACCTTGCTGTGCTGCATTCAGGGAAATGGCAGGAATGTGCCTATTAAGGCAATATGATGCATTCCTATCCTTTTGGCAGCCTGGCACCACCACAGGCACCCTTGCACAACGGTGCAAGGGTGCCTGTGCTGTATGCAGCATTGTTTTTGTGCAGGAAGGGACACCTTCCTGCACAAAACAATCCTAGGAGGCAAATTCCCCTGTCTATGTGTGCTGCAGGATGCAGCACACAGAGAAAGAGAAAGAAACAAGAAAAAATAGAGATATTTCTCCGCGTTATGCTTACCCTGGGAAGGTGTAAGATTTTGACACACCACCAAGTTTACAAGTTCTTGTCAATCTAGGGATGCATCAAAATCGATGGGAGTGCATGGCAACACCTACACAATGCGCATAGAAGGCATTTCCAGGGTAGAGGAATGCACCTCTACTAGTTCTGGTAAATCAGAGAATGAATTAAAAACCATGGGAGTTGCATTGGAACACCCATGCAACGCCCATGGAATGCCTTCCCATGGCAAAGAAAGGTAACACAGCGATTTACGCTGCATTGCCTTACTCCAGACTCACAGAGCCACTCAGGGCCACACATTTGCATCTATACGTTATGAAAAGTTTTGTGATAACGACTTTTTATATTCAGAATTCGTACAGATCTGTGCAATGGAAAAATGCTAAGTGGGTCTAAAAAGATGCATTTCCTATTTTTACTCATATAGGAAATTTTGCTGTGAGTGTCAGCAAAAACCACTGATTTGCCTTACATCAAACTTGGAATGAAACTAGATCTTCACCTAGATAGTGCTTTTATTTTTGCCCTGGTCTAAATCTGTTCAGTAGTCTTTGAGACATATGAGTTGGAGAAATATGTTGGGTTTGCTTCATAGGATCAAAATTTAGAGATCTCTTGGTTGTTAAAATTGTGGGAACCTGCTTCAATCACATTTCAAATGTTCATCTTATTGTAAGACGGTGGAATTTATGTGGTGATGCAGGTTAGGCTTCACCATGCAAAACTCGCAATATACCTCAAAGATGGACCTGTGGCTATTAAGTGATTATTTGCAGAAGGCTAAATGTAAATGTAAATGTACAGGAATTTATATAGCGCAAATCACCAAGCGGTTTCTAAGCGCTTGCTTAGGGAACCCGTCCTGGTATTCCCCTGTGAGATAACCCCGGCAGGGTATCCGCAAGGTGAAAGCCAGGCATCCCACCGCGAGGGGCTGTTGTGGAGATTAAGCAAGCTATTGCCCAGAGTCGCAGAGTGTGAACCCGTGAATCGAGTAGGCACCGGAGCGAGAATTGTCGAGTCCATGGACATTTTAGGACTCAAGACCCCGCCGAGCCGGGAATTGAACCCTGGTCCCGGGCTGACCTCTGCTTCCAGGTCTGCCTCCTCTAACCAGTGAGCCACACTTCTCCATAATCTCCATAGGCTAATAAGCAATTACATGATGATGATTTCTATGGGAGAAGTAGCGTGGACATAGCCAAATCAATCGATTTACAATATCGTAGGCAACTAACAGCATGGAGAGATGAAGGGCCACTCTTAAAGAATGAATTTCCCAAAATGCCTAACCTCTACTTATTACCGAGGGTCCACAACAATAGAGCACAACCTACAGGGACACACATTATTTCTGCTCAAGAGAGCACGTTTGAGAATACATCAAGTTACTGTTATTTATTTCTCCAGGTCTTTGTTCGAAATTAACCATTCTTTGTGCAAGATACTGGTGATTTTGTTAAACAGATTTATGACATTCCTTGGAATATGGAGGATCTGTTAATGACTCTTTATGTCATGTTGTTATATAGTTGCCTTAATCATCGCAATGGCCGGCATGCTGTGGAACATTTTTAACAGGTTGACTGTTGAACATGTTTGAACACAGTCACATGTTGCTTTCTATGACTAAATGATGGTTGGAGTATAACATTTTCACCTTAATCAAGAGATCTTCCACCAGAGGCATGAGATGGTGATGGGCATATGCTTTGCCCCCATTTGTGTGTGTCTTCACATGGGCTGGGGGGAGGAGTGGATGCTCATCGCCGATCATAATACATTGTGGAATGAACATGTGATATGCTGACTGTGAGAAGTTGGCCTGATATATAGTGCTCACTATTCTAGTGATCACTGTGTATCATACCAAACAACCCTTATTGATGATTGGTTGTAAGTCAACCTTTTAGACCAGCTATCCTAGTAGCATGGACACGAGCAGTCTTCAGGCTAAACTCTAGAGGGCGTGTTAAGCCAGCTGTTTTACCATCACATATACCCCTTGAACACCAAGTGAAAGGACACCACACAAGTTGTTATGAAAATAAAGGATATTTATTTATAACAAGACTACCCTGAACTCTTTATGAGTCAGGGAGCTAAGCACAATACAAAACTCTTTAGAAAATACTTCAAGTTGCACAATTTACACAAATGCCCGAGGGGCACGAAAAACCATATACACAAAAAGTGGAATGCGAAATACTAGCAGGTAAGTAACAAGATCCAGAGGCTTCAGGATCGCTAGGACTACACTACTGAACCCTAAGGTTAGGAGCAGGAGGCCTAGGGAGATCGGGTGCAGAGTGTGCACTCTCACGCGGGATGCGGGAAGAAGTCTATGGATGCTAGCGTTTCTAAAGGTACTGTTTCCGGACGAATCCGACTAGGTAGACTGAAAACGAAAAAGGATCTGGACACCTGGATAGTGAACCTGTGCTGGAGCACCGAGATACTCAAGTTACCTAGCCCAGGGGCCGCGGCTGCATAGGGTTTAAAAGACGTCGGGAATCCTCGTTGAAGTCTATGGAGCCTGAAAGAAGAAGTTGCTGGCAGGCGACCAGTGAAGAAGTTCGGTGTGATCCAAGGCTGGATCAGTGAAGGAGACGACCTGAAAGCAGAGGGGACTTAGTTCTTAATCACTAGCCAGTGATTATGTTGGCACCAGGATGGCACCGGATGAAGTCACCTCGACCAGGTGAGTGGGCGATGCTGGACTCTGCAGTCACACGGGCTAGGAGGCGTTGTCGGCGTCCAGGCTGGAGGTGCGAGCTGTCCCACGAGGCTGCCGGCTGTCGGCGATGCTGGACTCAGGATTTGAGCAACAAACCTTGGCAAAGGCAAGCCCACGCGGTGGAGTCAAGATGGCGTCTGGAGTGGACCAGGGGGGTCCAGGGTACTTCTGGTCGGACAAGAAGCAAGGGCCAGTCTAGGGGACCTAGACCAGCGGTGAAAGCGTCGTGGTATGTCGTCAAGAGGGTCACTAGCCAACGGGCAAGTGACCGGACAACGTGGCAAGCAGCAGAGAAGCAGAAGGGCCCCACGCAGATCTCGTGGATGCTGGGAGGCTGGACTTCGGTGCTGGAGCTGCTTAGGGTTAGGGCTTCTCAAACCCCAGTGCACTTACTCGAGGGTCTCTCGGGGGTCGTGCTGGTGAAGCGTCGTGCAGGTCTTGAAGATGGCCGGTCCCACGGGTCTCGTCACACCCACGAATCTCAGCTGGGCTGGATGATGTAGGTAGAGGTCAGAGATGGCAGGGAATCCGGGTCTCGTCGAGCTGGGCAGTCTTGATCCTCCGGAGGATGGACGTGCAGCAAACCGCAAGAGCTTCGATGGTGCCTGCAGGTGCAGGGTGGCTACTCCTTAGCCACAAGGGAGAGTCTTCAGAAAAGTCAAGAGTTCCTTTTGTGGAAAGTAGTTCAAGAATCAGAATGATCTAATTTGGGAAGGGGGCCTGCTCCTACCTTTATCCTAAGAAAAGGGGCTGGCACGCGACTAGGTCCTGCCCTATGGGTGGGACCAGGAGGGGGGTGGTTACACCCCTCTCCTTTGTCCGGTCTCTCCCCAGCTCAGGGGCTGGGGTGACCCAGGAACTGGTTTGAGCCGGCATATGCACAGTGAGCACCGGGGTGCCACTTGCAGTCACCTTCCTTTCAGCCCTGCCTACCTGGGATACACAAAATCCTGTCTGGGATGGTGCTGGCACCGCCCCTGACAGGAAACCCTTTGTCCAGGCCTCCGTTGCTGGGAGGACTCCCAGCAGCAGGAGGGCAGACTTGTGTCTCGGTGGCAGCATCCATTTTGTGGAGCTGAGGCTGTGTCTGACTTTAACCGGGGTTCACAGTTACATACATGTTGCGTCCTCTAGAAGGGTGGAATGCTAACCCCGTCACCAGAATTGGTGAGGGGTTAGTATTCCAATTCGTATGGCACCTTACTCGACATGTTTTGATAATGCTATGCCAAAGTTAGCATTTAACCGCGAGGATTATAATGCACTTAAGAGTATATGGTATAGCGTTATCATGGAACAGCTATTTGGACTTGGTTCCGCAAGCTGCAAACGGGCTCAGCTCATGCCAGAGCACCATCTCACATAATTCCAAGCACTCTGCCTTCAGGATTGATAAGGCCTGCCATAGGAGCGACTGATAGGAATATATGTGTCCATTTTAGGGTTAGATATAGGAATACTATATCTAAAGCAAAGGGTGTTTACACCACCTTGCCCCAGCTGTCGTGCAGCCAGTTGTGTCTGTTTGGGTGGCCAGCCAGGGGTGGCATAATACATGCTTCAGCCCCTGGTAGGCCCTGGGTACACCTATGCCCTGGATACCTAAGGTATGCTGTACATGGACTGATAAGGTGGCCCAGTACCAATTGGTAAAATGCACCTAAGGTACATGGTTGTAATTTAGAGAGAGAACAGCTAGGCTGTGGGTCTGATTAGCAGGCCCACAGCCAGGGAAAGTCGTAAACCAGTGAAGCAAAAAGCAAAAATCTGGGGTGGCCATGGGATTGCAGACCCCACTCTCCTACATAACCCCCCCCCAAACTTAGGGACATTAAACTAACCTTGACCAGGTGAGTCTTCTTGCTCTAATTGGAAGTACCTGGAGAGACCATCTGCATTACCATGGTCAGTCCCTGGGCGGTGCTCCACTGTAAAGTCCATCCCCTGTAGGGAAATGGACCACCTAAGAAGTTTGGGGTTTTCACCCTTCATTTGATTTAGCCATAAGAGGGGCTTATGGTCGGTCTGAATCTTGAAGTGAGTACCAAACAAGTATGGCCTCAACTTCTTCAGGGCCCAAACCACCGCAAAGGCCTCCCTCTCAATAGCTGACCAACATTTCTCTCTAGGGGTCAGCCTTCTGCTTATAAAAGCAATGGGCTGGTCATGACCATCAATATTCAGCTGAGATAGAACAGCTCCCACACCCAACTCAGAAGCATCTGTTTGGACAATGAAGATTTTGGAGTAGTCTGGACTCTTGAGAATAGGTGCAGTGCACATGGCCTGCTTTAGGTCATCGAATGCCTTCTGACAGCTGACTGTCCACTGAACTTTCTTTGGCATTTTCTTACTTTTCAGGTCATTAAGTGGTGTCACAATGGACCCATAATTTCTGACAAATTTCCTGTAATAACCAGACAGGCCCAAGAAAGCTCTGACCTGTGTCTGGGTGGTTGGAGGAGCCCAGTCCTTTATGGCCTGTATCTTGCTCTCCAGAAGTTGAACTTGGCCTCCACCTACCAGGTGGCCCAAGTATACAACTTGACTCTGCCCTATCTGGCACTTAGTAGCCTTGATAGTGAGGCCTGCCTTTTGCAGGGCCTCTAAAACTTTCCTCAGGTGGATCAGGTGATCCTCCCAGGTGGAGCTAAAGACAGCAATATCGTCTAGATATGCTGCACAAAAGTCATCCAACCCAGTGAGAACTTGGTTCACCAACCTTTGAAAAGTGGCAGGGCATTTTTCAAACCAAAGGGCATCACCACAAATTGGTAATGACCTCCTGGGGTAGAAAATGCTGTCTTGGCCATGGCATCCTCAGCTAACCTGATTTGCCAATAACCAGCTGTTAGGTCAAATGTACTTAAGAAAGGTGCAGAAGCCAACCTATCTATCAGTTCATCTGCCCTGGGTATTGGATGGGCATCTGTCTTAGTGACAGCATTGAGACCCCTGTAGTCTACGCAAAACCTCATCTCTCTCTTACCATCCTGGGTGTGAGGTTTAGGCACTAGAACTACAGGACTAGCCCAAGGGCTCTCTGAGGGTTCAATGACTCCCAATTCCAACATCTTTTGTACTTCAGTTTTTATGCAGTCCCTGACGTGGTCAGGTTGCCTGTAGATTTTACTCTTTATAGGCAGACTGTCTCCAGTGTCCATCTCATGTGTGCACCAGTTTGTCTGACTGGGGGTCAGAGAAAACATTTGCCTGAAGGATTGAAGGACTTGCCTACAATCCTTTTGCTGAGGCTCAGAGAGGCTGTCAGAAAAGACTACACCATCCACTGACCCATCATCAGGGTTCTGAGTGAGCAGGTCTGGGAGAGGGTCACTCTCTTCCTCCTGTCCCTCATCTGTGGCCATGAGCAAGCCCATGTCCTCCCTGTCAACAAATGCTTTGAGCCTATTCACATGAAGTACTCTGTGAGGGCTCCTGGGAGTGCCCATGTCAACCAAGTAGGTGACTTCTCCCTTTTTCTCAATGATGATGTGGGGTCCAGACCATTTGTCTTGGAGAGCTGCTGGGGCCACTGGCTCCAACACCCACACCTTCTGTCCTGCATGGTATACAGTTAGGACAGCCTTTTGGTCATGCCAAGGTTTTTGAAGTTCCTGGCTGGGCTCAAGGTTTTTAGATGCCTTCTCCGTGTACTCTGCCATCCTGGAGCGGAGACCAAGTACATAGTCCACTATGTCAAGTTTAGGCTTTTTGAGAGGTAACTCCCATCCTTCCTTCACAAGACATAGGGGTCCTCTTACAGGATGTCCAAACAAAAGTTCAAAAGGGCTGTAACCAACCCCCTTCTGTGGGACCTCTCTGTAAGCAAACAGAAGGCAGGGTAAAAGGATGTCCCATCTTCGCCTAAGCTTTTCTGGTAACCCTTTTATCATCCCTTTGAGGGTCTTGTTGAATCTTTCAACAAGCCCATTGCATTGTGGGTGATAGGGTGTGGTGAATTTGTAATTGACACCACATTCCTTCCACATAGCAGTCAAGTATCCTGACATGAAGTTTGCACCTCTGTCAGAGATCACCTCCTTAGGGAACCCCACTCTGGAGAAATCTCCAACCAGGGCCCTTGCCACAACAGGAGCTGTAGTGGTTCTAAGGGGAATAGCTTCTGGATACCTGGTGGCATGATCCACTACCACCAGTATAAATCTGTGCCCAGATGCTGTTGGGGGGTCCATTGGTCCAACAATGTCAATCCCCACTCTTTCAAAGGGAACCCCCACCACAGGTAGTGGTATAAGGGGGGCCTTTGTTGTGCCACCTGATTTGCCACTGGCTTGGCAGGTGACACAGGAACGACAAAAGTTCTTAGTGTCCTCAGACATATGGGGCCAGTGAAAGTGTGGGGCAAGCCTGTCCCAAGTCTTATTCTGGCCTAAGTGACCTGCAAGGGGAATTTCATGGGCCAAGGTGAGAAGGAAACCTCTCAGAGACAAGGGGATGACCAGCCTCCTGGTAGCACCAGGCTTGGGGTCTCTTGCCTCAGAGTAAAGGAGTCCATCGTCCCAGTGCACTTTATGGGCACCTGTGGCATTCCCTGCAGCCTCAGCAGCAGCCTGCTGTCTAAGGGGTTCAAGAGAGGAACAGTCTAACTGTGCCTGCCTCAAGTCTACCCTGGAAGGGCCCCCTGTCCCAAGAAACTCAACCTGTTCAGGCTCAAGCTCTTCTAGGACAGTTCCTTCTGGGGTCTTGGGGTCAGTCTCCTGAGAGAGCTGATCCATCACCTGAGGCAGGGGGAAAGAGTCAATCTTACCCCTACTGCTCTTTCTCTTGGGTAGTGTCTGGTCCATTGTTCTAGGATCCAGCACTAGTTCAGCTGGGCATTTCTTGGCCTGTGACCTCGTCACAGCAAGGACATGTGCTGATAAACCTAACATTTCCACATGCGTCCTATACTCCACAACTGACCATAAGGAGGATTCCAAATCATTGCCCAAAAGACAGTCCACAGGGAGGTCTGAACTAACAACAACCCTTTTGAGGCCATTTACCCCTCCCCAGGAGAAGTTAACAAGTGCCATACAATGGGAGATAGTGGCATTGCTAGCATTGGTCACCAGGTAGTCTGCTCCCAGTATTACCTGGTCAGGGTCCACAAAGTTAGGTGTCACCAAGGTGACACTGGCACAAGTGTCCCTGTAGGCCTGAGCCATTTTTCCATTAATCAAAGGCGTCTGCCTGTACTTGCCCAGAGTACTGGGACTTATTGTAGGGGTCATATCCATGTCCCCAGTACAAACAAGAACAGCCTGAGTAGGTGTTCTGACTAAGTCAGAGCCCGCCTCAGTTCCCAGGGTTAACCCCACTATAGCCTTAGGAGGATTACTACCACTACTAACTGTACTAGGGGGTGCAGGTGCCTTAGGGGCAGTAGTGGTAGGAGTTGGGCCTTTCTTGGTGCACTCACTAAACCAGTGAGTATTACTTTTGCAGTATTGGCACCATGGTTTCTTCTGACCATTCTTCTTCTTTTGGGAATTCTGGGACCCACCCTCTTTAGATTGTTGGGGCCCTGTTGAAGACTTCTGGTCATTTTGCTTATTCTCATTACCCTTGGGATCTGCTTTCTTCTGGCCACCACCCTGGTTCTGGTTCTGCTGCTTGACCCTTGTCCAGACCCATCTGTCTGCCTTCTTTCCCAATTCTTGGGGAGAGGTCAGATCTGAGTCAATAAGGTGCTGATGCAACAACTGATTTTGACAATTACTTAAGATTTGTTCTCTCATAATTAGATTATACAATCCTGTGTAATCAGTAACGTTACTTCCCAGTAACCAGCCTTCAAAAGCCTTAGTGGCACAAGCTACGAAGTCAGCCCAATCTTGAGACTGAATTTTCTGGGTGTCTCTGAACAGCATCCTGTACTGTTCAGTGGTTAAGCCAAACCCATCAATCAGTGTATTTTTCAAGACTTGGTAATTGTTAGCATCCTCAGCTCTAGTAGTGAGGAGCTTATCTCTACCTTTACCTTCAAAGGAGAGCCACAAAATAGCTGCCCACTGACTCTGGGGGATGCACTGGACAGTGCAGGCCCTCTCCAAAGCAGTCATCCATTTGTGGATGTCATCCCCTTGTTTAAAGGGGGGCACTATTTTACTCAGGTGTCTAGTATCAAAACTCCTGTCTTTATCCTTAGGGATATTGCTGCCACCAGTGGAGACTACCCCACTTAACTGTTGCTCTCTAGCAAAGGCAAGCTTCTCCTTGGCAAGGGCAAGTTCTTCCCTCTGAATCCTCAGATTAGCCTGTTTCATCCTTGCTTCATGTTCTCTCCTCTGAGGGGAAGTTATTCTCCTCTGAGCAGAGCCATGAGAGTGCACAGATCTATTGGAGTCCCCAGAATGAGACCTATCTCTTCTAACTCCAAAGTTAGGCCTGCTTAGGGTCAGTACTGGGGGTCCCCCAGATCCTTCCCTATGTAGGTCTAAGTTGGCCCTAGTAAGTCTGCTGACTAGCTCAGGACCATTGTCTGCCTCATTCCCAGAAATAACCTCTTCATCCTCTTCCTCCTCTACTTCCTCAGTTTCAGGGAGGTCAGGATCACCAAGGGTACCTTCTAAGGGGGGCATGCTCCCATCTGTACGAGAGACCTTTCTAGCATCATATGTCTCTAAGAGACCTAACAGGAAAGGAGTGGTAGGGTTAGAACCCTGTTTTAGTTTCCTGGAGGTACACAATTGTCTCATCTCCTGGAAGCTAAGGGCTGCATATCTGGAAGTGACCTGTGGAGGGTCAACAACCACAAGGGGAGTCTCTGAAGACTCTCCATGGGTAGACATGCTTCTAGTGTGGTGTAAGTGATGCACCTACCTACACTATGGGTTTACCTACTGATCCCTTGCTAAGAGTTGTAGTCAGGGTGTGCTAAGTTCTGTTACACTACAACAGCTGGTTCAGTAGAACTCAGAGTATTCTAAGTTAAGTTATATGTACCTGGGTACTTATGTGATCTTTCAATTGATATTCTTAGGATACGTGCGAGGTAAAACAACAGCAAGCTCAAATCCCAACCGCTGCACACCAATGTGAGAAGTTGGCCTGATATATAGTGCTCACTATTCTAGTGATCACTGTGTATCATACCAAACAACCCTTATTGATGATTGGTTGTAAGTCAACCTTTTAGACCAGCTATCCTAGTAGCATGGACACGAGCAGTCTTCAGGCTAAACTCTAGAGGGCGTGTTAAGCCAGCTGTTTTACCATCACATATACCCCTTGAACACCAAGTGAAAGGACACCACACAAGTTGTTATGAAAATAAAGGATATTTATTTATAACAAGACTACCCTGAACTCTTTATGAGTCAGGGAGCTAAGCACAATACAAAACTCTTTAGAAAATACTTCAAGTTGCACAATTTACACAAATGCCCGAGGGGCACGAAAAACCAAATACACAAAAAGTGGAATGCGAAATACTAGCAGGTAAGTAACAAGATCCAGAGGCTTCAGGATCGCTAGGACTACACTACTGAACCCTAAGGTTAGGAGCAGGAGGCCTAGGGAGATCAGGTGCAGAGTGTGCACTCTCACGCGGGATGCGGGAAGAAGTCTATGGATGCTAGCGTTTCTAAAGTTACTGTTTCCGGACGAATCCGACTAGGTAGACTGAAAACGAAAAAGGATCTGGACACCTGGATATTGAACCTGTGCTGGAGCACTGAGATACTCAAGTTACCTAGCCCAGGGGCCGCGGCTGCATAGGGTTCAAAAGACGTCGGGAATCCTCGTTGAAGTCTATGGAGCCTAAAAGAAGAAGTTGCTGGCAGGCGACCAGTGAAGAAGTTCGGTGTGATCCAAGGCTGGATCAGTGAAGGAGACGACCTGAAAGCAGAGGGGACTTAGTTCTTAATCACTAGCCAGTGATTATGTTGGCACCAGGATGGCACCGGATGAAGTCACCTCGACCAGGTGAGTGGGCGACGCTGGACTCTGCAGTCACACGGGCTAGGAGGCGTTGTCGGCGTCCAGGCTGGAGGTGCGAGCTGTCCCACGAGGCTGCCGGCTGTCGGCGATGCTGTACTCAGGATTTGAGCAACAAACCTTGGCAAAGGCAAGCCCACACGGTGGAGTCAAGATGGCGTCTGGAGTGGACCAGGAGGGTCCAGGGTACTTCTGGTCGGACAAGAAGCAAGGGCCAGTCTAGGGGATCTAGACCAGCGGTTAAAGCGTCGTGGTACGTCGTCAAGAGGGTCACTAGCCAACGGGCAAGTGACCGGACAACGTGGCAAGCAGCAGAGAAGCAGAAGGGCCCCACGCAGATCTCGTGGATGCTGGGAGGCTGGACTTTGGTGCTGGAGCTGCTTACGGTTAGGGCTTCTCAAACCCCAGTGCACTTACTCGAGGGTCTCTCGGGGGTCGTGCTGGTGAAGCGTCGTGCAGGTCTTGAAGATGGCCGGTCCCACGGGTCTCGTCACACCCACGAATCTCAGCTGGGCTGGATGATGTAGGTAGAGGTCAGAGATGGCAGGGAATCCGGGTCTCGTCGAGCTGGGCAGTCTTGATCCTCCGGAGGATGGACGTGCAGCAAACCGCAAGAGCTTCGATGGTGCCTGCAGGTGCAGGGTGGCTACTCCTTAGCCACAAGGGAGAGTCTTCAGAAAAGTCAAGAGTTCCTTTCGTGGAAAGTAGTTCAAGATTCAGAATGATCTAATTTGGGAAGGGGGCCTGCTCCTACCTTTATCCTAAGAAAAGGGGCTGGCACGCGACTAGGTCCTGCCCTATGGGTGGGACCAGGAGGGGGGTGGTTACACCCCTCTCCTTTGTCCGGTCTCTCCCCAGCTCAGGGGCTGGGGTGCCCCAGGAACTGGTTTGAGCCGGCATATGCACAGTGAGCACCGGGGTGCCACTTGCAGTCACCTTCCTTTCAGCCCTGCCTACCTGGGATACACAAAATCCTGTCTGGGATGGTGCTGGCACCGCCCCTGACAGGAAACCCTTTGTCCAGGCCTCCGTTGCTGGGAGGACTCCCAGCAGCAGGAGGGCAGACTTGTGTCTCGGTGGCAGCATCCATTTTGTGGAGCTGAGGCTGTGTCTGACTTTAACCGGGGTTCACAGTTACATACATTGCGTGTCCTCTAGAAGGGTGGAATGCTAACCCCGTCGCCAGAATTGGCGAGGGGTTAGTATTCCAATTCGTATGACACCTTACTCGACATGTTTTGATAATGCTATGCCAAAGTTAGCATTTAACCGCGAGGATTATAATGCACTTAAGAGTATATGGTATAGCGTTATCATGGAACAGCTATTTGGACTTGGTTCCGCAAGCTGCAAACGGGCTCAGCTCATGCCAGAGCACCATCTCACATAATTCCAAGCACTCTGCCTTCAGGATTGATAAGGCCTGCCATAGGAGCGACTGATAGGAATATATGTGTCCATTTTAGGGTTAGATATAGGAATACTATATCTAAAGCAAAGGGTGTTTACACCACCTTGCCCCAGCTGTCGTGCAGCCAGTTGTGTCTGTTTGGGTGGCCAGCCAGGGGTGGCATAATACATGCTTCAGCCCCTGGTAGGCCCTGGGTACACCTATGCCCTGGATACCTAAGGTATGCTGTACATGGACTGATAAGGTGGCCCAGTACCAATTGGTAAAATGCACCTAAGGTACATGGTTGTAATTTAGAGAGAGAACAGCTAGGCTGTGGGTCTGATTAGCAGGCCCACAGCCAGGGAAAGTCATAAACCAGTGAAGCAAAAAGCAAAAATCTGGGGTGGCCATGGGATTGCAGACCCCACTCTCCTACATAACCCCCCCCCCCAAACTTAGGGACATTAAACTAACCTTGACCAGGTGAGTCTTCTTGCTCTAAGTGGAAGTACCTGGAGAGACCATCTGCATTACCATGGTCAGTCCCTGGGCGGTGCTCCACTGTAAAGTCCATCCCTGTAGGGAAATGGACCACCTAAGAAGTTTGGGGTTTTCACCCTTCATTTGATTTAGCCATAAGAGGGGCTTATGGTCGGTCTGAATCTTGAAGTGAGTACCAAACAAGTATGGCCTCAACTTCTTCAGGGCCCAAACCACCGCAAAGGCCTCCCTCTCAATAGCTGACCAACGTTTCTCTCTAGGGGTCAGCCTTCTGCTTATAAAAGCAATGGGCTGGTCATGACCATCAATATTCAGCTGAGATAGAACAGCTCCCAAACCCAACTCAGAAGCATCTGTTTGGACAATGAAGATTTTGGAGTAGTCTGGACTCTTGAGAATAGGTGCAGTGCACATGGCCTGCTTAGGTCATCGAATGCCTTCTGACAGCTGACTGTCCACTGAACTTTCTTTGGCATTTTCTTACTTTTCAGGTCATTAAGTGGTGTCACAATGGACCCATAATTTCTGACAAATTTCCTGTAATAACCAGACAGGCCCAAGAAAGCTCTGACCTGTGTCTGGGTGGTTGGAGGAGCCCAGTCCTTTATGGCCTGTATCTTGCTCTCCAGAGGTTGAACTTGGCCTCCACCTACCAGGTGGCCCAAGTATACAACTTGACTCTGCCCTATCTGGCACTTAGTAGCCTTGATAGTGAGGCCTGCCTTTTGCAGGGCCTCTAAAACTTTCCTCAGGTGGATCAGGTGTTCCTCCCAGGTGGAGCTAAAGACAGCAATATCGTCTAGATATGCTGCACAAAAGTCATCCAACCCAGTGAGAACTTGGTTCACCAACCTTTGAAAAGTGGCAGGGGCATTTTTCAAACCAAAGGGCATCACCACAAATTGGTAATGACCTCCTGGGGTAGAAAATGCTGTCTTGGCCATGGCATCCTCAGCTAACCTGATTTGCCAATAACCAGCTGTTAGGTCAAATGTACTTAAGAAAGTTGCAGAAGCCAACCTATCTATCAGTTCATCTGCCCTGGGTATTGGATGGGCATCTGTCTTAGTGACAGCATTGAGACCCCTGTAGTCTACGCAAAACCTCATCTCTCTCTTACCATCCTGGGTGTGAGGTTTAGGCACTAGAACTACAGGACTAGCCCAAGGGCTCTCTGAGGGTTCAATGACTCCCAATTCCAACATCTTTTGTACTTCAGTTTTTATGCAGTCCCTGACGTGGTCAGGTTGCCTGTAGATTTTACTCTTTATAGGCAGACTGTCTCCAGTGTCCACCTCATGTGTGCACCAGTTTGTCTGATTGGGGGTCAGAGAAAACATTTGCCTGAAGGATTGAAGGACTTGCCTACAATCCTTTTGTTGAGGCTCAGAGAGGCTGTCAGAAAAGACTACACCATCCACTGACCCATCATCAGGGTTCTGAGTGAGCAGGTCTGGGAGAGGGTCACTCTCTTCCTCCTGTCCCTCATCTGTGGCCATGAGCAAGCCCATGTCCTCCCTGTCAACAAATGCTTTGAGCCTATTCACATGAAGTACTCTGTGAGGGCTCCTGGGAGTGCCCATGTCAACCAAGTAGGTGACTTCTCCCTTTTTCTCAATGATGATGTGGGGTCCAGACCATTTGTCTTGGAGAGCTGCTGGGGCCACTGGCTCCAACACCCACACCTTCTGTCCTGCATGGTATACAGTTAGGACAGCCTTTTGGTCATGCCAAGCTTTTTGAAGTTCCTGGCTGGCCTCAAGGTTTTTAGATGCCTTCTCCATGTACTCTGCCATCCTGGAGCGGAGACCAAGTACATAGTCCACTATGTCAAGTTTAGGCTTTTTGAGAGGTAACTCCCATCCTTCCTTCACAAGACATAGGGGTCCTCTTACAGGATGTCCAAACAAAAGTTCAAAAGGGCTGTAACCAACCCCCTTCTGTGGGACCTCTCTGTAAGCAAACAGAAGGCAGGGTAAAAGGATGTCCCATCTTCGCCTAAGCTTTTCTGGTAACCCTTTTATCATCCCTTTGAGGGTCTTGTTGAATCTTTCAACAAGCCCATTGCATTGTGGGTGATAGGGTGTGGTGAATTTGTAATTGACACCACATTCCTTCCACATAGCAGTCAAGTATCCTGACATGAAGTTTGCACCTCTGTCAGAGATCACCTCCTTAGGGAACCCCACTCTGGAGAAATCTCCAACCAGGGCCCTTGCCACAACAGGAGCTGTAGTGGTTCTAAGGGGAATAGCTTCTGGATACCTGGTGGCATGATCCACTACCACCAGTATAAATCTGTGCCCAGATGCTGTTGGGGGGTCCATTGGTCCAACAATGTCAATCCCCACTCTTTCAAAGGGAACCCCCACCACAGGTAGTGGTATAAGGGGGGCCTTTGTTGTGCCACCTGATTTGCCACTGGCTTGGCAGGTGACACAGGAACGACAAAAGTTCTTAGTGTCCTCAGACATATGGGGCCAGTGAAAGTGTGGGGCAAGCCTGTCCCAAGTCTTATTCTGGCCTAAGTGACCTGCAAGGGGAATTTCATGGGCCAAGGTGAGAAGGAAACCTCTCAGAGGCAAGGGGATGACCAGCCTCCTGGTAGCACCAGGCTTGGGGTCTCTTGCCTCAGAGTAAAGGAGTCCATCGTCCCAGTACACTTTATGGGCACCTGCGGCATTCCCTGCAGCCTCAGCAGCAGCCTGCTGTCTAAGGGGTTCAAGAGAGGAACAGTCTAACTGTGCCTGCCTCAAGTCTGCCCTGGAAGGGCCCCCTGTCCCAAGAAACTCAACCTGTTCAGGCTCAAGCTCTTCTAGGACAGTTCCTTCTGGGGTCTTGGGGTCAGTCTCCTGAGAGAGCTGATCCATCACCTGAGGCAGGGGGAAAGAGTCAATCTTACCCCTACTGCTCTTTCTCTTGGGTAGTGTCTGGTCCATTGTTCCAGGATCCAGCCCTAGTTCAGCTGGGCATTTCTTGGCCTGTGACCTCGTCACAGCAAGGACATGTGCTGATAAACCTAACATTTCCACATGAGTCCTATACTCCACAACTGACCATAAGGAGGATTCCAAATCATTGCCCAAAAGACAGTCCACAGGGAGGTCTGAACTAACAACAACCCTTTTGAGGCCATTTACCCCTCCCCAGGAGAAGTTAACAAGTGCCATACAATGGGAGATAGTGGCATTGCTAGCATTGGTCACCAGGTAGTCTGCTCCCAGTATTACCTGGTCAGGGTCCACAAAGTTAGGTGTCACCATGGTGACACTGGCACAAGTGTCCCTGTAGGCCTGAGCCATTTTTCCATTAATCAAAGGCGTCTGCCTGTACTTGCCCAGAGTACTGGGACTTATTGTAGGGGTCATATCCATGTCCCCAGTACAAACAAGAACAGCCTGAGTAGGTGTTCTGACTAAGTCAGAGCCCGCCTCAGTTCCCAGGGTTAACCCCACTATAGCCTTAGGAGGATTACTACCACTACTAACTGTACTAGGGGGTGCAGGTGCCTTAGGGGCAGTAGTGGTAGGAGTTGGGCCTTTCTTGGTGCACTCACTAAACCAGTGAGTATTACTTTTGCAGTATTGGCACCATGGTTTCTTCTGACCATTCTTCTTCTTTTGGGAATTCTGGGACCCACCCTCTTTAGATTGTTGGGGCCCTGTTGAAGACTTCTGGTCATTTTGCTTATTCTCATTACCCTTGGGATCTGCTTTCTTCTGGCCACCACCCTGGTTCTGGTTCTGCTGCTTGACCCTTGTCCTGACCCATCTGTCTGCCTTCTTTCCCAATTCTTGGGGAGAGGTCAGATCTGAGTCAATAAGGTGCTGATGCAACAACTGATTTTGACAATTACTTAAGATTTGTTCTCTCATAATTAGATTATACAATCCTGTGTAATCAGTAACTTTACTTCCCAGTAACCAGCCTTCAAAAGCCTTAGTGGCACAATCTACGAAGTCAGCCCAATCTTGAGACTGAATTTTCTGGGTGTCTCTGAACAGCATCCTGTACTGTTCAGTGGTTAAGCCAAACCCATCAATCAGTGTATTTTTCAAGACTTGGTAATTGTTAGCATCCTCAGCTCTAGTAGTGATGAGCTTATCTCTACCTTTACCTTCAAAGGAGAGCCACAAAATAGCTGCCCACTGACTCTGGGGGATGCACTGGACAGTGCAGGCCCTCTCCAAAGCAGTCATCCATTTGTGGATGTCATCCCCTTGTTTAAAGGGGGGCACTATTTTACTCAGGTGTCTAGTATCAAAACTCCTGTCTTTATCCTTAGGGATATTGCTGCCACCAGTGGAGACTACCCCACTTAACTGTTGCTCTCTCGCAAAGGCAAGCTTCTCCTTGGCAAGGGCAAGTTCTTCCCTCTGAATCCTCAGATTAGCCTGTTTCATCCTTGCTTCATGTTCTCTCCTCTGAGGGGAAGATATTCTCCTCTGAGCAGAGCCATGAGAGTGCACAGATCTATTGGAGTCCCTAGAATGAGACCTATCTCTTCTAACTCCAAAGTTAGGCCTGCTTAGGGTCAGTACTGGGGGTCCCCCAGATCCTTCCCTATGTAGGTCTAAGTTGGCCCCAGTAAGTCTGCTGACTAGCTCAGGACCATTGTCTGCCTCATCCCCAGAAATAACCTCTTCATCCTCTTCCTCCTCTACTTCCTCAGTTTCAGGGAGGTCAGGATCACCAAGGGTACATTCTAAGGGGGGCATGCTCCCATCTGTATGAGAGACCTTTCTAGCATCATATGTCTCTAAGAGACCTAACAGGAAAGGAGTGGTAGGGTTAGAACCCTGTTTTAGTTTCCTGGAGGTACACAATTGTCTCATCTCCTGGAAGCTAAGGGCTGCATATCTGGAAGTGACCTGTGGAGGGTCAACAACCACAAGGGGAGTCTCTGAAGACTCTCCATGGGTAGACATGCTTCTAGTGTGGTGTAAGTGATGCACCTACCTACACTATGGGTTTACCTACTGATCCCTTGCTAAGAGTTGTAGTCAGGGTGTGCTAAGCCCTGTTACACTACAACAGCTGGTTCAGTAGAACTCAGAGTATTCTAAGTTAAGTTATATGTACCTGGGTACTTATGTGATCTTTCAATTGATATTCTTAGGATACGTGCGAGGTAAAACAACAGCAAGCTCAAATCCCAACCGCTGCACACCAATGTGAGAAGTTGGCCTGATATATAGTGCTCACTATTCTAGTGATCACTGTGCATCATACCAAACAACCCTTATTGATGATTGGTTGTAAGTCAACCTTTTAGACCAGCTATCCTAGTAGCATGGACACGAGCAGTCTTCAGGCTAAACTCTAGAGGGCGTGTTAAGCCAGCTGTTTTACCATCACATATACCCCTTGAACACCAAGTGAAAGGACACCACACAAGTTGTTATGAAAATAAAGGATATTTATTTATAACAAGACTACCCTGAACTCTTTATGAGTCAGGGAGCTAAGCACAATACAAAACTCTTTAGAAAATACTTCAAGTTGCACAATTTACACAAATGCCCGAGGGGCACGAAAAACCATATACACAAAAAGTGGAATGCGAAATACTAGCAGGTAAGTAACAAGATCCAGAGGCTTCAGGATCGCTAGGACTACACTACTGAACCCTAAGGTTAGGAGCAGGAGGCCTAGGGAGATCGGGTGCAGAGTGTGCACTCTCACGCGGGATGCGGGAAGAAGTCTATGGATGCTAGCGTTTCTAAAGGTACTGTTTCCGGACGAATCCGACTAGGTAGACTGAAAACGAAAAAGGATCTGGACACCTGGATAGTGAACCTGTGCTGGAGCACTGAAATACTCAAGTTACCTAGCCCAGGGGCCGCGGCTGCATAGGGTTCAAAAGACGTCGGGAATCCTCGTTGAAGTCTATGGAGCCTAAAAGAAGAAGTTGCTGGCAGGCGACCAGTGAAGAAGTTCGGTGTGATCCAAGGCTGGATCAGTGAAGGAGACGACCTGAAAGCAGAGGGGACTTAGTTCTTAATCACTAGCCAGTGATTATGTGGGCACCAGGATGGCACTGGATGAAGTCACCTCGACCAGGTGAGTGGGCGACGCTGGACTCTGCAGTCACACGGGCTAGGAGGCGTTGTCGGCGTCCAGGCTGGAGGTGCGAGCTGTCCCACGAGGCTGCCGGCTGTCGGCGATGCTGTACTCAGGATTTGAGCAACAAACCTTGGCAAAGGCAAGCCCACGCGGTGGAGTCAAGATGGCGTCTGGAGTGGACCAGGAGGGTCCAGGGTACTTCTGGTCGGACAAGAAGCAAGGGCCAGTCTAGGGGATCTAGACCAGCGGTTAAAGCGTCGTGGTACGTCGTCAAGAGGGTCACTAGCCAACGGGCAAGTGACCGGACAACGTGGCAAGCAGCAGAGAAGCAGAAGGGCCCCACGCAGATCTCGTGGATGCTGGGAGGCTGGACTTTGGTGCTGGAGCTGCTTAGGGTTAGGGCTTCTCAAACCCCAGTGCACTTACTCGAGGGTCTCTTGGGGGTCGTGCTGGTGAAGCGTCGTGCAGGTCTTGAAGATGGCCGGTCCCACGGGTCTCGTCACACCCACGAATCTCAGCTGGGCTGGATGATGTAGGTAGAGGTCAGAGATGGCAGGGAATCCGGGTCTCGTCGAGCTGGGCAGTCTTGATCCTCCGGAGGATGGACGTGCAGCAAACCGCAAGAGCTTCGATGGTGCCTGCAGGTGCAGGGTGGCTACTCCTTAGCCACAAGGGAGAGTCTTCAGAAAAGTCAAGAGTTCCTTTCGTGGAAAGTAGTTCAAGATTCAGAATGATCTAATTTGGGAAGGGGGCCTGCTCCTACCTTTATCCTAAGAAAAGGGGCTGGCACGCGACTAGGTCCTGCCCTATGGGTGGGACCAGGAGGGGGGTGGTTACACCCCTCTCCTTTGTCCGGTCTCTCCCCAGCTCAGGGGCTGGGGTGCCCCAGGAACTGGTTTGAGCCGGCATATGCACAGTGAGCACCGGGGTGCCACTTGCAGTCACCTTCCTTTCAGCCCTGCCTACCTCGGATACACTAAATCCTGTCTGGGATGGTGCTGGCACCGCCCCTGACAGGAAACCCTTTGTCCAGGCCTCCGTTGCTGGAAGGACTCCCAGCAGCAGGAGGGCAGACTTGTGTCTCGGTGGCAGCATCCATTTTGTGGAGCTGAGGCTGTGTCTGACTTTAACCGGGGTTCACAGTTACATCCATGTCGTGTCCCTCTAGAAGGGTGGAATGCTAACCCCGTCGCCAGAATTGGCGAGGGGTTAGTATTCCAATTCGTATGACACCTTACTCGACATGTTTTGATAATGCTATACCAAAGTTAGCATTTAACCGCGAGGATTATAATGCACTTAAGAGTATATGGTATAGCGTTATCATGGAACAGCTATTTGGACTTGGTTCCGCAAGCTGCAAACGGGCTCAGCTCATGCCAGAGCACCATCTCACATAATTCCAAGCACTCTGCCTTCAGGATTGATAAGGCCTGCCATAGGAGTGACTGATAGGAATATATGTGTCCATTTTAGGGTTAGATATAGGAATACTATATCTAAAGCAAAGGGTGTTTACACCACCTTGCCCCAGCTGTCGTGCAGCCAGTTGTGTCTGTTTGGGTGGCCAGCCAGGGGTGGCATAATACATGCTTCAGCCCCTGGTAAGCCCTGGGTACACCTATGCCCTGGATACCTAAGGTATGCTGTACAGGGACTGATAAGGTGGCCCAGTACCAATTGGTAAAATGCACCTAAGGTACATGGTTGTAATTTAGAGAGAGAACAGCTAGGCTGTGGGTCTGATTAGCAGGCCCACAGCCAGGGAAAGTCGTAAACCAGTGAAGCAAAAAGCAAAAATCTGGGGTGGCCATGGGATTGCAGACCCCACTCTCCTACACTGACTACAGTATATTGATGATTTATTTGTGGTTTGGAGGGGATCATTGGAGTCAGCAGAATCATTTGTTGAGTGCATCAACCACAATTCGATCAGTGTACATTTCATAGCTCATTTAGTAAAACACAGGTGGCGTTTCTTGATTTACAAGTGTTTATCAGGCATAACAAGATTGAAAAAGGATTGCATGAAAAAGCAACTGCTGGAAACTCTACACTACATGCAAATACTTTCCACCCCACACATCTCAAGACCAGTATCTCGTATCGGAAGGTTTTCCATCTGAAGAGAAATTGTAGTTGCTCTGAGGATGTAGTGATAGATGAGGAAGAGTCAATGGCCAGATTTGTGGAAAGAGGATATCACAAGCCCATAATGGATAATGCAGTTAAAATAGCCAATCGGGGGGGGGGCGTGGTTTGCGCGCAGAGGGAAAATGGCAGACCTTGTGTGAGCTCCGCCGCTACGCGGGACTCAATCTACATTTTAGTACCTCTTTCCTTGTTTTTTTAAGCGCTGAAAGACAGTTTCTTACCTCCGACGATGCGGTGAGTCTTATGACCGATTTCTGGATACCTGCATCTCGTCGCTAAGCCGCTTTCTATATACGGCTGTTTCACCCTGTCAGGGACGCAACCCACCGCCATTTTAGGTTGCTGCACTCGCGTCTGAAGATCTGACGTGTTTATGCTGTTTTTGAGGAGGAATTTACTTTTATAATTGCACACCACCGTGTTCTTGATGGAACAATGCTCTTTTGTGCCCTCGAGGTCTACTTCATTTTTCCTGATGAATTTTGACCTTTGCTTCATGTGCATTTTTCTATAGACCACAATGTCTCTTACTCCTCAGCTTTTTCATTAGTTTATTCAATGGTTGGAGGAAATGCTGCTACGCTATCCATTGGTGTTGCTGTTTCTCTTTTGGGATGCCTTCACCTTTACTCAGCGATCCATAATCCACAGCACTTCTATCCTGTTAGAGGTGTGGGCGGCCGCCATTTAGGTCGCTGAGCTCGCGTATGTAATCCTGACTTGTGTTTTTGCCGTTTCTGAGGAGGAACTTGCTATTATACATGCACGTCATTGTTTTCCCGCTCAACAGCTACCGCTTTGTGCCCTCAGTGCTTAATACAACCAGTTATTGGCAACATAAGGCGGATTTGGTCTTTCACTCCTTGTGCATTTTCTACAAATCTCAATGCTCCTCGCTCTTCACTCTTTCCACCTGCATATTCAATGGTTAGAGGAAATGCTGATGTATTTTCTTCTGGTGGTGCTGTTTTTCCTTTGAGCCTCCTCCCCCTTTATTGAACTGCTCCTAATTCACAATACTCTTATCCTGTAAACGACGCGAGCGGCTGCCTTTTTGGGCCACTAGGTCTGTGTATTATTACGCTGTTAATGGCCAGCCGCTTTTGTTTTCCTCATTATTCAGCCATATTTTCATGCTCTTACCAGTAATATGAGGTCTTGGTGCAGCTATCTTGTTAAACTATTTTCAACATTTAGTTTTTGAGGAGCTTTACTTGAGGTTCAGCACTTTTACTACAGTCTGGAGGATCGTTTCCATATGTTTACATCTTGAACACAACAATTAATATAAATAGCCTAGTTTGGTTTTCCTACGGACCTTCCCTTTTGATATAGCAAGTGACTTCTGGTACAACTTACAATGTCTAATCGCATTCACAATGCTAGATCATCCATATCTGGGACAAAATCAAAAAGACATAAAAACAACCTTCTCCCATTCATTCATCTCAGAACCCTGTTTTAGACTTTATACTTGATGAAGTTCGTGGTCTTCAACCTTTTATGTCTGCGACCAACGAAAAACTTAAACAGATTGAGGAACGATGGATTGTAATGGAAGGTAAAGTTTTGGAACTGGAACAACGCGTTAGAGACTTTCAGGATATCTCTTCAAAGGTCCCTCTACTTGAACAGGAAATACATAAGCTAAAAATCCATACCGAGGACCTTGAAAATCGAAATCGCAGAAATAATCTATGCCTTTATGGTCTTCCGGAAAATGTTGAGGGTCCTGATATGGTTTCTTTTCTACAGAAATTCCTTCCAGAACTTCTAGAGCTTCAATCATCGGCAACTCCCCCAATATACAAAGAGCTCACCGCCTGGGTCGTCTCAACTCCAACGCTACCAAACCACGTGGTATCATAATGCTTTCCTTGAATTTACCAAATTTATGCATGTTCTGAAAGCTGTAAGACTTAATCATCGCCTTATCGGGTCTGGCCATAATATTTTCATCTCTCAGGATATCTCTAATGCAACTAACACACGTCCTAAAGAATTTTTAGCATTACGTCCTCAACTGAGACATCTTAACATCCAATATGGCATCCTCCATCCATGTCTCTGCAAGATTACGCATAATGGTCGATCACGCTCCTTTGATGATCCGGAAGACTGTACCTACAGAATGTTTCTTCTAATGGAATGGATACTAATAATTGATTTTTCAATTTCTTTTTGTTCAGGAATATTCCTCTTGACCTGCTTAGTATGTTTTATAACATGATCTTATGTTATTTGTTTTTCCCTTTCTTAATGAGGTATTTCTTCTCTTTTTCCTCCTTTTTACCTGTTAATGAAGTCCGTGTCCTCTTGCATCACTATGCTCCTATTGTTTCACCTTCTTCTTTCTTTTCAGATCTGGCTCCTTTGCCTTGATCTGTTCACCTGTTTCTTCTTTCTACTTTCTCTTCTCTTCTTTCCCTTCTTTTCTCTGTTTTCCATCATATCTCACCTTTTGTCCTAACCTTTACTGTATGTTTTTTACTAAAATTACCTTTATTTGTTCAACAATGGTATTTGTCATTGACTTATTGCAAGTATATGTTGGCACTGTGGGTTGTTTTGTAGCATTTTCCATATGTAAGCCTCTTCTGTGGTGTGTTTTTTCTTGTAGTTGTACTCTTGCAGTGTATCAACTCCATCCGTGTTTTACCCTCCTATCCCTCCATTATGTGTAAGTTTGTTACGTGGAACGTCCGTGGTCTTGGGAATCCAGTCAAAAGGCAAAAGGTACTGTTTCATTTATGCAAGCTTAACTCTCAGATTTCTTTTCTTCAAGAAACCCATTGTACTGAAGCAGAGTCCCTTAAGTTGAAAAGGCAATGGGTGGGTCAAGTTGTTTTTTCACCTGCATCCAACAAAAAGGGGGACGTTGCTATATTGTTTCATAAATCATTATCTGTACAAATTCTATCTACACAAAATGATGATGATGGACGATGGGTAATGGCAAAGATTGTGGTACAAAATAAAACTTTAGTTTACTAAATATTTATGGCCCTGTTAAACCAGATCCTAAATTTTGGAATGACATTAACATTTTACTTTCTTCAGTGGACTGTCGTAATATTATTGTCGCTGGTGATTTTAACCATTGGTTGGACCCCTTTTCTGACAGATTGTCCAAATGTAAATTTCATCCTGATAAATCTCATAAAGCTTTTCAATCGGCCATTGCCTCTCGTTCATTGTATGATGTTTGGAGGACTTGTAACCCTGATGTGCTTGAATATATATTTGTTTCTAATGTACATCACACTCGCTCTAGAATTGATTATATTCTGGTCAGTAAATCCCTGCTTCCTTCTATTCAAAATTCTGAAATTGGTTCCATTTTCATATCTGACCATGCACCTGTTCACGCGGTACTAGACCTCACTTACCTCTTCTCAATTTAGTTGATGGAAACTTAATCATTTTGTATTATCAGATAATGTTTTTATTAAAGAAGCTACCACTTTTATTAATTAAATTTTTTGTTTCAATAACCCATTAGACACTTCTGTTCCTAACAATTGGGATGCCTTCAAGGCCTCTTTTTGTGCCTTTACCATTTCCTATATCTTGAAAAAAAAGAAAGTCACAAGGAAAAAATATGAGGATCAATTACAAAACCTTAAAGAATTAGAACATATGTATTTTATTTCTCGATCATCTTCTGCCCTTCATGAATTTATTAAAGCAAAAGCTGATCTTAACAAATTGGCAACAATTGAAGCTTGTAATATTCTGCTGAAAATCAAATCTTAATATCATGGAGGTCAGAATAAAGCGGGTAAGATGTTAGCTAATTATTTGAAAATTAAATCTGAACGTAAAAACATTGGTCCTATCCTTAATGAATCTACTAAAAAACTAGTCTCATCAGATGAAGACATTGCCGAGGTCTTTCATGAATACTATAAATCTCTTTATTCTGATGAAACATTTCCCACTAATCAAAATTGAAATACCTTTTTCTCAGGTCTCCCTTCTCCACCCTCTCTACCTGATGAATTTAATGCTTTAGAGAGAGACATCACTCCTCAAGATGTAACTAACGCTATCAAATCTTTAAAAAAGTCAAAAGCCCCAGGGCCTGATGGTTTATCTGTTAAATTTTACACCACCTTTACTTCCATTTTTGTCCCCAAACTTTTGGCACTTTTTAATTCTTTCATCGCAGACGCCAAAGCATCTGGATCTTTCTTGGATGCTTTATTCGTTATAATCCCTAAACCTGATAAAGACCACTCTTACTGCAAAAATTATCATCCTATGTCGTTAATAAATTATGATTGCAAAATTTTTGCCAAAATTCTCGCATCCCGATTTGAAACTATTATTCCCTTATTGGTTAAAACTGATCAAGATGGGCTTGTGAAGGGTAGATTAGCAACTGATAATGCTCGAATGTTTGCCAATATCATCTCATATGGCAAAAAATACAAATCTCACCCTGCAGCCCTGTCTTTAGACGTCGAAAAGGCATTTGACCATATCAATTGGCAATTTATGTTTCAAACTCTCCAATGGTTTGGTTTTGGGCCTTCTTTTATTTCTTTTATTAAACTTCTGTATTCTTGTCCTCGAGCCAGTATTTTTGTTAATAA
Source organism: Lissotriton helveticus (assembly GCF_964261635.1). Taxonomy (NCBI): domain Eukaryota; kingdom Metazoa; phylum Chordata; class Amphibia; order Caudata; family Salamandridae; genus Lissotriton; species Lissotriton helveticus. The sequence goes on from NC_136069.1 coordinate 1,605,471,131, forward strand.
TCATTTTTCCAAATTTTTTTCTTAATCCAGAGGTACAAGGCAGAGTTGTCCACTTTCCCCTTTACTATTCATCCTATGCCTTGAACCATTCCTGGAGCGTATTCGTGTTAACTCACAGATTACTGGCTTCAATTATAGTTCTATAGAAACTAAAATATCTGCTTACGCAGATGATATATTGATTTATATGTCTAGTCCTGCTGATTCCCTCCCGCATTTTATGAATGAAGTTTGATTATACTCTAGTATTTCCGGTTATAAACTTAACCTTTTAAAGACAGAAGTCTTGCCTTTAAACTCAATATGCTATCAATTTATGTTTAATGATACTAATTTTGCTTGGTGTCCTTCAAAAATTAAATACCTTGGTATTTGGTTTTCTTCATCTCTAGCTGCCACAATTAAATTTACGTTTCATGCATTACTCACTAAAATCCAAACACTCCTCCTTACTTGGTCCCCCGTGTACCATTCCTGGTGGGGCAGGTTAGATACCGTTAAAATGATGATTGTACCTCATGTTTTATATACATTGTCTATGCTACCTATCCGATTCCCATTGCCTATTTTTCCCAAATTAACTCTGCTTGTATAACATTTTTGTGGAACAACAAACATCCACGAATTGCTCTAAATAAACATATTCGTCGCAAGGATGAGGGTGGTGTGCACTTCCCAAACTTTAAAGCCTATCACTCGGCTTTTTTGATTAAGCAATCCTTTGCTTTATCCTATGATTTTGTTGACATTCCTGTTCCCAGATGGATCCTTTTCGAACGTTCCTTATTAAAAGACTTTTCATTTGAACATGTAATTTTTATGTCAAACTGCACCTTTCTATCTACTAACCCTATTTTAAAATACCCCCAAAATCTATTATACAACACATTTTCTACGGATTTTACTTCGTTTTAATATTTTATTATCCTCCACTGTATGGTATAATAAATTTCTTAAATATAAAGGCAAATCATTCTATTACAAATACTGGAAGGAAAGGGTATTATTTGTGTACACCAATTACTTCACCAAAATTCTATTATTCCCTTTCATGCCATACAAGTACAGTATCAATTGCCTGATTCCTGTCTCAATGAATATAACACCATTTTCAATGCCTTACAGTCTCACTTAGCCATTTTTCTCCTTCCAACTCATACACCATCTTTATCCCCTTCCACTCCTCTATACCTCTTATTTCCAACTCACAGACCTAAAGCCGCTCTTGTATATAAGTTATTGTTAGCAAATGTTACTGAAAGACCCAAATCCCATATTGAAACTGCGTGGGAAACTGATTTGTCTGTTTCTTTTTGTATTACAACCTGGGATAAATTGTGGTCTAAGTTATTCAAAGTCTCTGCTGCTGCTCGTATAACCCAATCGTATTTTATTTACCAAAGAGCTATTATTACTCCTGTTTCTATTTCTAAATTTTCACCATACGGGCACGTTGAAACATCAACTTTATGAGTGTTCTAAGGTTTTATCCTTTTGGAAATCTGTTTGGACTATTTGCATGTCAATTTTTAAATGCGATGTTACTTTATCATTACAAAATGGTTTTCTAGGATCGTTATCATCTGATGTTGTTGATTCATCTTCTGTTTCCATGTTATGTGACCTTTTTATTGCATTAGCTTTTAAAGTTATCCTATCCTCCTGGAAAGACAACTCTAAAATATCTCTAGTAACTTGGTGGAATTTTATTTGCGATGAACACCCGATTGCTACTGTTATCTCCATCTCTTTCTCTCAAAAAATTAAATCTGATCTACTTTGGCTACCTTTTACTACATATCTCTCTACTCATACTCTCATACACTGGTTCTTTTCTTCCTTTCTCTATACTATTTTCCAATACAATTTTAGACCTTCCTTACCTTTCTTTTTCTTTGTTTTTCTTTTCTTCCTCTCTTCTTTCTCCTCTTCTCCTTCTTTTACTCCCTTTCTTCCTCCAATTGTTACATTCCTATTACACCAATATGTTATTTGCCTAACTATATATTTTAATTCTGCTCTGTATACTTTATTATTGCTTCTCCCTTTTTTTCCATTTTATTGTTTCTATTTTTTCTTTTGTCTTATGTATTTGAAAAACTCAATAAAAACTTCTTAAACCAAAAAAATAGCCAATCAGAAGAATAGGAAGGAACATCTATTTGATTTGCATCTCAGAACACAGGACTTGACCACAAGATTGATCCTTATCTTTAGTAAGCAGGAGAGGGAACTAAAGGCTATTGTGAAGAGACACTGGTCGCTGGTTCAGGTAGATTCCATATTAGGACCTATCATGCATAAGACACCAGCCACTGCATGTTGAAAGGCTGCCTCTTTGGGGGATGCCTTAGTTAAGAGTAGTCCAGAGCTGGTTGAAAGAAAGAGCTGGCTGCAAACTAGGAATGACTTTTATAAGTGCAGCTCATACAGGGCTTGCAAATTTGGTATAAACATCAGTGGATATACAAAAATGTTTTATGAGAGACCTAAAATTTTTTATGGTATACACAGTTGTAAATTGGAGTATGCTGTATACATTTTAGAGTGTGATTGCAAAATGAAATATATAGGCAGCACAAAATTGCAGGTCCATAAAAGGATTCTACAACACTTACGAGCCATCACCAATATGGACCAATCCTACCTGGTTGCCCGCCATTTTGCCCAATGTCACAACAGCACCCCGAACTGTATTAAATATTTTGTTATTGTCAATTCAATTCCCAAATTGATTTGGGGTAGCAATCGTGAGCCTTTCCTAACGCAGTTGGAAACTAGATATATTTTGAATTTAGACTCCAGATCACTCAATGATTTGAAACAGGAATATGACTTTAACACATTTTAATGAATTTTTCCAGACTGATTCTGATTTGTATATGAATGGATTCATATATTAGGATAACAGCTGTGCCGCTTTCAATTCCCTTTCGTTTTGTATAGTTTTCACAACGATAGGTGTGTGTGTGGGTTAGATTCTCAGGCTGATGTTTATGATCAATTGAATTCTTGCTCAATATTATTTCACCTGATTTTGAATTTGAACTCCTTTGTTTGCCATTTGAAATTCTGGGTTTTACTTATATAAATTCTACTATGCGATTGTGTGGGTTGTAGGTAATCAATCTGTGGTCAGTCTATATGTAATACATATTTGGGTAAATATTTTGAAAGCATTAAGCATGTTTTTTTCCATTTAGGTTAGTGATGTGTGAATTTAATCATAAACATTTAAAAGATTTACCAGTGAGTTATATGGTTGTCATATCAATTGTTGGATTATTTGAATACCTAAGTGCTTTACCTTATTTCTATCCCTTTTTACCCAAATACACTAGTTCAAGTACTCTCTATGCAATTGTTACATTTAATCAGCAACACAAGTAATGAATTTGATGATTTTACCCAATATCGAAGTCCTTGAATGAATTATGCATTGAAATTGAGGTTTTATTTGTCTTAAAACATTTGAATATATATTTAAGCTGATCTGAAGAAACTATAACTAATGCTATTAAGTAGCTTGAGGCAATGAGTCATAGTGTATTAAAATACGTTTAACTATAAGTAGAACTATAACTGCTGAATTTCTATGGTTTTATGCAAGTAAATTCAAATTCGAGCTAAAACGTCCATGCAACCTTTGTTTTTTCAGTATATATATATGTATATAAATATATATTACAAATGAAAATATGTACTGCTAAAGTGTATAAAAAAAGGCCCACCAGACGTGTTTCAGTGAAAAATCTGTATTCAAAGCAAGGTTAGAATTATGGTGCATTTCGACTCCTACGAGTCTTAATCATATGCAAATATTCATGGCCGGTACCTTTGATCTTTTAAATGTAGCACAAAACACTGAAGAAGAACCAGGATGCCCATACATTACATACACTGTTTAAAGGAGCAGTGAGTCTATTATTCAAAGTTCTTGTCAGATGTATTGCATGCAGACAGTAAGTGTTCAGATCCTTTCCTGCGCAGGTAAATCCTTTAAAATTGCACAATTTTGCATTCTTAATTTCAAGCACTGTATTCATTTTCCACTGTCCTCACAATCATTAGGACCACACGTTCATAATACTTTGCTGCTACTTGCTTATCAGTTCCCAATCCTTCAATGTTTTATGTTTCTTTAATCCATCACCTTTCATTAACTGTTCCAATATGCCTCTTTCGCGCCTCAGAAGGATATAGTTTCATGTGTGGCTAAGTCATTTGGTCACAGTATAATATCAAAGGAGATGCAGCTCTCATTAAAAGCCCGGTTCTCATATCGAATTATGACTTGCCTTCGTTTTATGCATTCCAAACAGCACGACGTACAAGGGTGGAGTACCTCTGGAAACCCTGGCTGCTCCAGACAGCTTTCTAAGTAGAAGCGGGCCTCTCAACAGTGGCGCTGCCAAACACACTCGGTCTACGTCCCAAATTGCAGCCAGCGGACGCCTCTTTTTTCAATATATTCCAAAAGCCAGCGACACCAGGGATGCCCAGCCTCTGTCTGCATGTAATACATCTGATAAGAACTTTAATTTAGTTGTTAATGGCTCCTTTAAACAGCATATCTAATATATGGGTATCCTGGTCCTTCTTCAGTGTTTTGAGCTACGTTTCAAAGATCAAATGAACCCGCCATTAACATTTGCATATGATTTAAGACTTGTAGTAGTCGAAATACGTCATGCTTTTAATGTTGCCTTTGAATACAGGTTTTTCACTGAAGCACGTCTAGTAGGCCTGTTTTCACATCACTTTAGTAGTGCGTGTTTTCATTTGGAATATATTGGGTGATTGACGTACACAGGCAGGCCTGACCCGAGAGGCTGGGCGTCCCTAGCGTTGCTGCCTTTTGGAATCTATACATCTGTCCCAGTAGGATCGAATCAGTGGCAGTATGAGTATCTACAGCTAGGATCATGTCTCATTAGGAAATGCCTTTTTTGTGTTGCTAATAACTTTGGCAAAAGACACACTAATGATGTATGGGTGGAGAAACAAACAAAACATTCATCCCCAGTCAAGAGATCTGGGTTAAATCCATTGATCTTTTGCTCACCATGCCACCCGAGTTCATACCAAGCCATATGCCAATCAGTTTTGACCATCTCCCCACAGGAACAGTTCAGTCTAAACTGCCAAGCCAGGTCCTCCCTGGACTAGAAAAAAGCATCCTGAGATTGGTTTTGGGGTATTACCCTGCTGCGCGGATTCTGCTCTGGAACAGAACTATGCTTGGGAGCATAGATCTTCAGTAGGTAGGAACTGAGTCACCATACCACCTCAGTACCATGAGCCAGAGTCCAACTAGCTATAGTGTCTCACTTGCCCTCCTACTCAGATCCAGAGAGACAAGTAAATTGACACCCCAGAACACAACACTACAGACCCTCTCAGGGATCGCGGTAACAGGATACCCCTTTTTGCTCACACACTCGTACACACACAACATCAGATATGACAAAGACATGAAGGAAGGTTGAAATGTTTATTCAAACTATTGTGCTCTAGAATGTAGTATACGTGCCAAAATCAGAAAACAACTGCCTAGCAAAAAGATCAAAAGCATAGTCAGCCAACCGTATATTAGAATGTGGCACTTTACTACGTATGCTTTTTCCCCGCATGCAGTAACAACCGCGTTGTAACAACGCATACCATTACCCCGCAAGTCATAACAACGACTTGCTCTAGGGGGGGGGGTGCTGGATGTTGGAATAGTATAATCTACTATTCCAACTCCAGGAGGTGCAACAGTAGGGAAGGTTTTGGATTTTAAATCCAACACCTTCGGACCCCTCTGCAAGTCATTTGTTCCGACTTGCGGAGTAATGGTATGTGTTGTTACAATGCGGTAGCTGTAGCGATCGTGTTGTAATTGCCTGCGGGGAAAAGGATTCATGGTAAATGGTGTTTACCTGTATATTATAAATAAGCCTTGTCATCTTATAAGACAGATTAGCCTAGACCTCCTCCCCTTCTACAGAAGCAAACTGATTATAAAGCAAAGATCTCAGGGTTTAACATCAGACCCTGTAACGTAGGATACACAGACGGACGTTCCACATCTCAAATGCAGCTGTGATCTTCTCTCTAAGTGTGAGTTACATTGCTGTGCATACCTATATGACAAGGCGTACATGTTTATAAACAACAGCTGGATTTCTGTGCTGTGTTCAGACTAAATCCCAGGAAAGAACAGAATGAGAAAACAACAGCAGGTTCTGTGTGAAAGTACGAGGCACAAAGGCAAATGTGTTTATATGGCAACGTGTGAAAAGCACAAGCAACCCGTGTCAGGCACAGTTAGGCTAACATAGGGAAAACTACAATGGACCAGGCATGGAACACATGGCAACCCCTTATCAGTCAGGCTAGCTTGAATCCACTGGCACAGTGAGCTTGGGATCAAGGTCTGGGCATACCAGGCGCACTTATTGCAAGAAAGCAAAAGACACACAAATGATGGATGGAATGCGGAACAAATTTAACACTCAGCCCCAGTTAAGAGATCTGGGTTAAATCCATTCTTCTTTTGCTCACCATGCCACCCCAGTTTAGACCCATCTATATGCAAATCTGTCTTGACCCTGCTCCTCATGGGAACAGTCCAGCCTGAACTGCCAAGCCAACTCCTCCCTGGACCAGAAACAAGCATCCTGGGACCTTTTTTGGGGTATCATCCCTCATCAGCCAGGCCAGCTTGAATCCAATGGCACAGTGAGTCCTGGACCCACGTATGGGCATGCCCAGTGCACGTAGGGTGAGAAAGCAAAATACACACAAATGATGGACGGATGTGGAACAAATCAAACATTCACCTCCAGGCAAGAGCTCTGGGTTAAATCCATCATTCTTTTGCTCACCATGCCACTTAATTATAGACCTAGACATATGCAAATCAGTCTTGACCCTGCTTCTCATGGGAACAGTTCAGCCAGAACTGTCAAGCCAAAATAACTTTGACGACCTTTGACAAATCTCTGAAAAACTTCTTCAAAAAAGTGCTACTTTTTGACTAGTTTGCGCATGGAAAGTTTTGGGATGATCCGTCAAGTGGGGGATCGAGAAAAAGGGGGTCCCAAAAAGCATTTTCCCATTCATTTTTACATGGGAACTTTAGACACATCTACAGCCTAAACCGATTTACACCAAATTTGGCTGAAAACTATATTGTGATCCAGAAGGAGGGCTTGTTGTATTTTGGTGTAAATCCCTACAGCAGTTTTGGAAAAATTAACATGAAAAACAAATGTATACATCACACCGAAGACGATCTGTGGATATGACAGATTTCATCCTGATATCTGATTGCCTGCCATCACACTTAAGACTCAGTCCTGAGATCTAAGAAAAAAATATATAAAAGAACATAGTAACAGGTGAGAGTTCCCCTAATCACCCAGGCCTGGCAGTTGGGTCACTGGGGCCAAACCCATTTTTTTAAAAGTTTGCCAAATCCGTTGTAAAGAACCCAGAAATAACGGGCTTCTGCAACTTAAAAAAACCCTCATGGGTGGGCCAGGGTGTGCGGGGGATGCATTGTGTATATTTAAGGGGGTAGGGGGCACATCATCCCAAGCTTCCAAGAAGCCCAAGGGACCTCATCTCCCAGGGCTGACATGTGCAGTCCCTTTCCTCGACCCAGGAGAGGCCCCAGGAACACCATTCAATGTGGCCGTGTAACATATTAAGGGGAGTGGGCATACGGACCCCCCAATGCCTAAAAATACCCCATTCCCTTGGGACGATAATTTAATAAAGGGGAGGTGTCCTGATCCTTACAATGACCACAGGGACCCTTTCTCTTGGGGCTGGCAGAGTGACCTGTCCCTTGGTCCCCAACCCCTGGGACACCGTCTGTTGTTCTGCCTCTGACACTGGCTGAAAAAGTGGATATGTTATCCCACCGGGCACGAAATGCTTTGAAATGTTCCCATCCTACTTGAGCAAAAGAAAACTGATCCCACGTGGTTAGAGAAATGCCGGCTCTAGCTGCATCCACTACGGTGTAAGCAGCGGAGCTAGCAGGACTAAAGAGACTCTGGACCTCCCCTCCACAGCCCCCAATGAGGGATGTGCTGAGAGATGCCCCATTGTGGGCACTGGGGCACTTTTCTTCAACAAACAAATCATGCCAGCTCACACCACAACTGGCATCCACAAAAAGATATAAGCAAATGCCTGCTCCTGCACAGCTCCATGAAATGGGACCTCTTGCAGGGAGCCAGATGGGCTGTGGGGTCACTGGGGCTCCCCTGCTGCAACTTATAAAAGAATAGTGAGCGTCCTGGGTGGGACCAGGACACACAGAAAAAATGTTTTTGAAAAAGTGAATAATTAATGAGCAGCCACAGCCGTTTATTAATTATTTATTTAATTATTCACTGCTCCTTCAATGAGAGCCCCATCGTGACCTGGGAGGGCTATTTACATATATTTTGTTTTTGGGGATGCCCCTAGAAGGGGCAGGGGCATCACCAATTATTTTTTTATGTTGTGGAGGGTGTTCTGTAGCCTCACAGCAACACTAGAAAAAAGAAAGTGGAAATCTCCTGTGTCATTGAACCATGACTCCAGGAGAACTTAACATTATTTTCAAAAGCATTTCCCAGGCTGGAGCATTTGGTCTGCAGCTGCAACTGCAGTGCCACCTGTGGGCCAGTTGTATGGTTGCATTTTATGTGTTGAATATGTATCACATAAAATACAAAGCCTTTTTGTGGTTATTTTTCTACCATTTAATTTTTTGGGGGCATAAAGTGTTAACAGGTAGATTAAGAGACACATTTGTTACATTTTTTAGCAGTGCACAGCGTGGGGTTGACTGCCTGCCAGGGGTTGGCCACAGGTGGCGTGCATGGCGGGGGAGGTGGGTTGGTTGTAGCTAAGGCAATAAAATATTACTTTACGTAAAAAAAAAAACTAGAGATTCACTGAAAACACCAAAGGTTAAAGTAACGTTATAATTAAGTGAAAAGTTCAGTAACAACATAATGTGTTAAACTCTAAAATCCACTGAAAATCACCAGTTATAGTTATCTCAAGTACCTATAACCTGAGTCCTAAGGTAACTCTCACTCGTGCTCTTACCAAACACTGCTAATGATCCGCACATATGACATCACACATGACATCTTCTATGACATCATCGCTAATATCACTGCAACATTTGCAATGGACTTATTGATGAGACAACTGCGCATGGTGGAGGCACAAGTTATAGTTACCTTAGGGCATGAGTTATAGTTACTCAAGATAACTATAACTGGTGAATTCCTGTTTGTTTTAAAGTCAGAAAATTTCAGCTAACTCCAATGTTACTTCAACCTTTGTTTTTTTCAGTAACAAAAGAAGATATGTATATATATGTATACTGTCGTCTTTTTGTTACCTGAAGCACTTTGCACTTTGTATGGTTGAAACTTAAGGAGAAATGAAAAAAGAAAAAAAGCAAATAAACATGAAGTGAGCAACTTGAACTTACCTGGATTTGCTGTTTGGTGTGCTGCCTTTCTGTGACCCTCCGGGACTTGGTGGTTATTGCTGAGGGTCTGCACGGAAAACTTCTTCCCCATATATGTATACATATGTACATATATAAATCACTTTCTTTCCTGATCCATCCTAAATCCACCAGGCACAAACCACGCTCCTTTTTAACAAAATTTTATTTCGCCATTACTGCCGTTATGCGTTTCGGTCAACACAGTGACCTTGCTCACACAACGCGCGGTGGTTCAAATGCCATGTTGAATACCTCTTCAAATTAGTGCCCAAAAGACAGACTCAGTGATTTACATATTTTCCAACCTAAATTCAATATGTGTAACTCAACTCAAAACAAATCATAAACTGTGAAACATAATGGTATCAATGCAAGCATTATGGTTCTCTAGTAAAACTCATTAAAAAATAAAAATAAACAAAGTGTGGTTAGTTGAATCTCTATTTTCAAAATACTGCCTCAATGGCATTGGATTTGCCCTCACATTTCTTTTCTGTTGTTCTAATTGTTGTATGCTCTATCTTTATTTGAAGGGGGAAACATCATTCCTTGATTCAATGACTTATCTTTGAATGTTCCTTCAATTACGAGAACTGATTTATAACAAAATTATAGTATTTAGTGGTCAAATCGAAATATAATCACTTAAATGGTTGACAGTCATATGATTCATCCCCACTATTCTGTCAATTAAATATAACATATTTTGGAATGGTTTTTGTGCTTGCAAATTAAGAAAGATAAACTGGTTAAATCCACCATAGGACTGGGGATGACCTTAAATATTATTATGGGCATCCCTGCACATTTAATTTTTCAGTTGGACCCAACTACCGCTATTAGGTTGGACTATGCTTGTATTAACCTAAAATTCTAATGACTTTTGAAGGCTTGAATTTGAAGAATAAAACAAAATAAACTAAATAAATTAATGCCACTGCATTTTGGCCCAATTGACAGGGAATATTTAAATGCAAATAGATTACAGGAATGGATATACCTCTACTTTAACATTCAGCACATTTGGAAATTTGGTGTCGAGATTAATGATATATTTACATTCCAATTGTCTCAACAATTTCTCTCTGTTCCCTCCCCTTGGAGGTTTAGGGATTGCATCAAATACATAGTAAGTGAGGGAATTGGCCTCATTGCTGTACATATCATGTATGTGCCTCACCACAGGAAATGGCCAGTCCTTGTTTGTAACTGCTCTAAGATGCGGAGGAATCCAGCAGTGTACTTGAAATATCGTGCTGCCCACGTATGCAAGGCCGCACATTCATGTGAGAACATACACTGCATAATCTGTTTTAGAGTTGTATGATCCTATGATTCTCCCTGGTTTGCTACTGAAAGGTGCCATGTATTCAATCATATTTTTTCCATATTGGCAAGATGTGCTTCGATGGCACTTATGGAAACCATGGCTTTTGTTGTAGTCATGTACCAGGTGGATTAGTTTCAGGACAACTATGCACTAAAGCATCTTTCATTGAGTATGCCCTCCTGAAAGTGAATTGTGGTGTCTTCTGGACATGGGGACCTAACATTGCCTTTTCACTCACTAAATGGCAATGTTTTTGCATAATTCTTCTAATGGTCCCCTCTTGTTCATTGTGTGTAGTTATCATTCTGATCTTCTGTTCTGTCTGTCCTTTTTCATCGCGTTTCTCTGTTTGGAAGTCGCATTGGGGTGCCTGTCTCGTCTTCCCTCCTCCACGCCTCGGTCCGACAGGGTGGCTAGCACCGTTGAGCGGAGGGCGTGGAGGTGAGAGACAGTCACTTCCGCTTCCGCCTGCGAGTGACCGGTTAGCGGTCTAGTCGCGGTGAGGCAGACGGGCTGAGGGCTTTAAAAGGAATCCAGCAGCGTGGGACGAGTGGCGGTGAGTGAGCAGTGTCAGGGCTCACAGCTGCTTTGCGCACTGTTACTGTGATTTTAATTGTGGGCACGTAGTGTTTTTATGGACTGTGCTGCACTGCATATTGCATTTTAAAAGTGTACTTTTCCACGGAAAACGGCTGCACTGTTAGCGGTGTCTCCGCTGGAGTCAAGCCCTTAGTGGGCGTAGGCTTCTTGAATCCCCCCCCGGACTCCCCGACTTACCAGTCGCATTGGGGTGCCTGTCTCGTCTTCCCTCCTCCACGCCTCGGTCCGACAGGGTGGCTAGCACCGTTGAGCGGAGGGCGTGGAGGTGAGAGACAGTCACTTCCGCTTCCGCCTGCGAGTGACCGGTTAGCGGTCTAGTCGCGGTGAGGCAGACGGGCTGAGGGCTTTAAAAGGAATCCAGCAGCGTGGGACGAGTGGCGGTGAGTGAGCAGTGGCAGGGCTCACAGCTGCTTTACGCACTGTTACTGTGATTTTAATTGTGGGCACGTAGTGTTTTTATGGACTGTGCTGCACTGCATATTGCATTTTAAAAGTGTACTTTTCCACGGAAAACGGCTGCACTGTTAGCGGTGTCTCCGCTGGAGTCAAGCCCTTAGTGGGCGTAGGCTTCTTGAATCCCCCCCCGGACTCCCCGACTTACCAGTCGCATTGGGGTGCCTGTCTCGTCTTCCCTCCTCCACGCCTCGGTCCGACAGGGTGGCTAGCACCGTTGAGCGGAGGGCGTGGAGGTGAGAGACAGTCACTTCCGCTTCCGCCTGCGAGTGACCGGTTAGCGGTCTAGTCGCGGTGAGGCAGACGGGCTGAGGGCTTTAAAAGGAATCCAGCAGCGTGGGACGAGTGGCGGTGAGTGAGCAATGGCAGGGCTCACAGCTGCTTTGCGCACTGTTACTGTGATTTTAATTGTGGGCACGTAGTGTTTTTATGGACTGTGCTGCACTGCATATTGCATTTTAAAAGTGTACTTTTCCACGGAAAACGGCTGCACTGTTAGCGGTGTCTCCGCTGGAGTCAAGCCCTTAGTGGGCGTAGGCTTCTTGAATCCCCCCCCGGACTCCCCGACTTACCAGTCGCATTGGGGTGCCTGTCTCGTCTTCCCTCCTCCACGCCTCGGTCCGACAGGGTGGCTAGCACCGTTGAGCGGAGGGCGTGGAGGTGAGAGACAGTCACTTCCGCTTCCGCCTGCGAGTGACCGGTTAGCGGTCTAGTCGCGGTGAGGCAGACGGGCTGAGGGCTTTAAAAGGAATCCAGCAGCGTGGGACGAGTGGCGGTGAGTGAGCAGTGGCAGGGCTCACAGCTGCTTTGCGCACTGTTACTGTGATTTTAATTGTGGGCACGTAGTGTTTTTATGGACTGTGCTGCACTGCATATTGCATTTTAAAAGTGTACTTTTCCACGGAAAACGGCTGCACTGTTAGCGGTGTCTCCGCTGGAGTCAAGCCCTTAGTGGGCGTAGGCTTCTTGAATCCCCCCCCGGACTCCCCGACTTACCAGTCGCATTGGGGTGCCTGTCTCGTCTTCCCTCCTCCACGCCTCGGTCCGACAGGGTGGCTAGCACCGTTGAGCGGAGGACGTGGAGGTGAGAGACAGTCACTTCCGCTTCCGCCTGCGAGTGACCGGTTAGCGGTCTAGTCGCGGTGAGGCAGACGGGCTGAGGGCTTTAAAAGGAGGATGTCAATCCGGAAGCGCAGCGGACGAGCGCAGCGGGCGCGACGAAGGCGCGCCGAAGTGTCGCCAAAGTCGAGCCCGTCTGCGCCCGTCCGCGGCCGACAGCGGGCTAGGGCGACAACCCCTGGCCATAAGATCCGCTGGTCTAAGGATCAACTCCTTGGCTTCCGTCCTCGCACTGCATCCTTGTGTATGCATGGCATGACGAGTGGCGAAAGGATATGTCCTCATTGCAGTTACCATTTTACTACTCTGTTGCGGGACACCACGGAGCAAGCACTTGCCTGTGGCCTCCTAAATGTAAGGTCACTACGCAAACATAGACTCGATGTTTATGAGTTGATTCTAGATAAAAAGTTCGACCTACTGTTTCTTACGGAAACTTGGTTAGACCAGTGTTCCGACTCGGACATTATCGAGGCCACGCCGGAGAATTATTCTTGGGTTAGGCTGGATAGGCCTGAGGGGGTGGGAGGGGGGATTGCTATTATTTTCCGAAACACTTTGGGATGTTGCCTAGAGCGCACGCTGATTGTGGAGAGTGAGACGGGGGTCTTCACTATTCAAATCAATGGGGGCACGACGATCAAAGGCTGTCTGGTTTATCGGCCGCCAGGGGCATGCACAAAGTTTAGAGAGAGCCTGCTAGAAAGCCTTATGGAGGCTACCCTACGCAGGGATAAATTTCTCCTATTAGGAGACCTGAACCTGCATTTAAACTGTCCAGAGGAAACAGGGGTTAAGGACTTCTGTCGGGATATGTTAGCTCTTCAACTGGAATTGAAGCTATCGGACCCCACGCACCGCCAGGGACATCTTCTGGACCCGGTTTATGCTAACTGGGGAGGTGTGGAGGTGTCAGGAATAGAGCCGATCCCCTGGACAGACAACTTTTTGGTGGCATTTTCCATACAGAGCCTAAAATCCAATAAAGCCAGTCAGGCACCCCTTAACTATCTGAGGAGGAAGTGGGCGAAATTCTCGGTGGAGGATTTCAACCAAGCTCTAAGTAGGGGTGGTCAGCCTGGTGGCGATGACATTGAAACAGCGGTCTCTAACCTGAATCAGCGCATTATTGAAGCGCTTGACCAGACAGCTCCACTCTGCCGCACATCCACAGGTGCCCGGAAAGATCGATCAGCCCCATGGTATAGTGGTGAGCTGAGGTTAACAAAGGCAGATTGTAGACGAGCTGAAAAAGTCTGGAGGGTGTCTTATGACAATCAGGCCAGAGAACTGTTCCTGGAAAAAAGGCGCCTGCACCATAGGCTGATTAAAAAGTCTAAGGCAGCCTACTATGCAGGACAAATCTTGGGGTCGGAAAATTCAGTCAAAGAACTCTTCGGTATTTATAAGTCTCTGACCACGGTAAATTCACCTACTGAGCCGGAGAGTTCCTCAACGGAGTCATGTGACCGAATTGCCGAATATTTTGCAACTAAAGTCGAAAAAATCTACTCGACTTTCCCTAATCCACCGACTGGGTTCGACTGCGAGGCAGCATTTGGGGACACGGAGACGGCAGGGCATCTTACTAACTTCCACACCCCTCCATTTGAGGATTTAGTAGCGGTGTGTCGCTCTGTCAAATCAGGGTCCCCGTGGGACCCAGTGTCACCCAAACGCCTGGCGGACAGCCATGAAGTTCTAGAGCCTTATTTAAGGCAGGTCCTGGACATTTCCTTCGGATCGGGGAAGCTGCCTGAGGGGTGGAAACAGGCGGTGGTGCTCCCGCTTCGGAAGAAACCCCACTTAGGCTTCGAGGTATTAGAGAATCTGAGACCCATCTCCCTCCTGCCTTTTCTGTCCAAGGTGGCAGAAAAGGTGGTTAATACCCAAATCATGAAGCATGTGGAAGAGACGGGATTGCTTCATGCGACGCAGTTTGGTTTCAGACCACGCCATTCCACCGAGTCTGCCCTCCTTATGGCTACGGAACATCTGAGGGAGGGTGTGGATGCTGGCCAAACTATGGCCTTGATCCTGTTGGACCTCAGCGCGGCGTTCGACACTGTAGCTCATAACATCTTGCTACAGTGTCTGAACAGAGGTGGCATCTCTGGCACCGCGCTGAGATGGATCCAGGACTTCCTTAAGGGGAGAAGCTTTCGAGTCAGGCAAGGAGACTGCTATTCAAAAGGGGTCCCCTTGGGCCAAGGCGTGCCGCAGGGTTCGTCATTGAGCCCGACCCTTTTTAATATGTATGTCGCGCCGGTTGCCTCGATTGTGGAGAGTCATGGTCTCCAACTAGTTTCGTATGCCGACGATACGCAGCTGGTGATCTCCCTATCGCACGCGCCCTGTCGTGCTGCCGATGGCTTCCGCTCGTGCATGAAAGATCTTGCCGAGTGGATGGCTATCAACTGTTTGAAGCTTAATGGCAGCAAGACAGAGGTGCTGGTGGTGGGGAGAGCCCAGTCTGCCTGGTCGTCGGCATAGTGGCCACCTTGTCTTGGACCAACCCCAACCCCCTGTCAAGAGGCACGCAATCTGGGGGTGTGGTTTGATGCGGGTCTTACTTTTGGCCCCCAGATCAACCGGGTGGTAGGAGTCTGTTTTGGGATTCTGAAGAAACTAAGAAAGGTCCTAGACTTACTCCCGATCGGTGCCCGTCAAACCCTGGTCCATGCCCTGGTGACAGCTAGGTTGGATTACGGGAACCTGTTGTACCTGGGGGCTCCGGAAAAAAGCATGGCACGCCTGCAAGTGCTGCAGAATGCGGCAGCTCGTTTGATTCTCAGGCTGCCCAAAAGGGCGCCTTCTAAGGCGGCCCTCCAGAAGCTACATTGGCTCCCCGTGAGGAGAAGAGTGGAATATAAAGCCCTCTGCACTTGTCATCGAATTTTGAATGGCAGGGCGCCCGACCCTTTGAACAAACTGATCGAAGTGTATCATCCAACACGAGCGCTTAGATCCGCTGGGGGTGGTCTACTGAGGATCCCCAGAGTTAAGAAAGCACGCATGGGAGGAAGGTCCTTCAGATGCCTAGCGGCAAGTAACTGGAATAAACTACCAGTGGACCTGCGCTTGGAACCGGAGGAAGCTAGGTTCCGAGCAAAACTGAAAACATTCCTCTACTCTAAATAAGTGTCCGCTTTGCTCTGTGCTCCCTGCTCGCTGCCTCTCCCTCTTTTAGCGCGTGGACACGCCGGTGTGCGTAACGCAGCGCTCTACAAATGTCCCAATAATAATAATAATAATGGAATAGAATGGCCTCCCTCTCTTTTGATTGTACCTTGTTCACAGCTATAGTCAATACACGTTTGGGGTACCCTCATTCTTTGAATCTTTCCAGCATCTCCTCCTTCCCTACATACCAGTCTTCGATCAGGCTAGTATTCTTTTTCAGCCTAAGAAGTTTACTGTATAGGATGCTGTCTTTTTGTCAGAATGGAAGCTATCTGCATGGACAGTGGAATTTCCAGCAGTGGATTTTCTGTACAAACGTGTTTGCAATTCTCCTTGTTTGACAAACACTTGAACATCCACAAGTGTATATATGTCTATACTACTATTATAAAGGAAGAACTTTGAACCTTTGAGGCGGGTAAACTCGGGAACCACAGCACCAATCCACACACCCGATACATCGTTGTAATCGTCAGGGTGTGCAGATGGACATAGGCTATATAAACGTAATAAATATACGTAATTTCAAAAATTTACCAAAAAATAAAAAGTAGTCCCTTGGAAGAAGCGCTGGCCGCGACGTGCGTGCTGACGTTAGGAGCGCGGGGAGGAGCGGCGTACAGGAGCGCGAAGTGGACCGGTGGACATGAGCGCAGGGAGGAGCGGCGCACAGGCGGGGAGGAGCGGTGAGGAGTGGCGGACAGGCGGTGAGGAGCAGTGGACAGGCGGTAAGGAGCAGTGGACAGGTGGTGAGGAGCGGTGGACAGGCGGTGAGGAGCGGCGGACAGGCGGTGAGGAGCGGTGGACAGGCGGTGAGGAGCGGCAGACAGGCTGTGAGGAGCGGCGGACAGGCGGTGAGGAGCGGCGGACAGGCGGGGAGGAGCAGTGAGCGGCGGATGAGGTAGGTTATTTATTCATTTATTTAGGAGCGGTGAGCGGCGGCAAAATACAAAAGCAAACGTTACATTAAATGAAGCAAAAATGACAATCGTGAGCCAACAAAATACAAGAGGAAGCAAACGGTGCATTACAAAAGTGAGCCAAACGGTGCATTACAGGAGGAAAAAGTAACGTGTGCAGGTTACAAAAGCGTACAAAGTAAGCAAGCGTTACATTAAATCAAGCAAAAATGACAACCGTGAGCCAACTAAATACAAGAGGAAGCAAACGGCGTATTACAAAAGTGAGCCAAACGGTGCATTACAGGAGGAAAAAGTGACATGTGCAGGTTACAAAAGCGTACAAAGTAAACAGAGGTATAATTCTGCATTACAGGAGGAAAAAGTGTCGTGTGCAGGTTACAAAAGCGTACAAAGTAAACATAGAGGTATAATACTGCAATATATGGAGGAAGGCTCCGGGGGACCCACGGACAACGTCGGGACGGGCGGGGGCCCTGAAGCCTAATTGCTCCCGGACAACGTCGGGACGGGCTGCTTGTATGTTTATATATATTGTCCCACTCCTGTTTTTTGCTATTTAAAACAGGTACCAACATGCCTAAACTCTTCAAAAAGAATGTTTATTGCAAGTGGCTTTGACGCTTTTCGGTAAATCCAACTGCCTTGCTCACCAGAAGCCATTTTGTTTGCTATTTACATACAGTTGTATATTATGTGTACAGTAAAATAAATTGTAAAAGAATAACTTTTTATACACTCTCTTTCACTATTGTTTTTTCTAACGTGCCTCCATGCTCATATTTAATGAAGTTTGAAATAAAACATCACAGAAAGTGCATGACAATATTCATGATACAGTAATACGGTTATCTTTCTGTAACACAACATTTTCCTTTTAAAAATTTCTTTCACTTTACTGTACACATCACTGCAGCATACATCATGTTGCAAGTAGCCTTCTTCCTAGTGGTTTGGGTCACAACTGATAATCCACCAATATAACAGGGGGAAGAAAAATAATAAATACATGTATAAGTAAGCACTAGGGAAACAATAAGGATATAAAGATTCTTATCCAAATTCAGAAACTCTAGTGCACCCATAAAATTTGTACTGTGTAATCAGTCATAGTTATTGTGCCCACGACTTAACAATAACTGACTATCCTTCAGCAGCACTACATCCCTAGTGGGCATGTGCCTTTAGAAATATGAAATGTAAAACAATATATGTAATCATTTGTCCCCAAACAACATGTCCTCCATTTATATACACCTCCCAGCATCAACATGAAAAACCATCACATTACTTTTCATAAACTATGACTGTGTATTTAACTCTATCTCACTAAAATAATCAAATATCTCGAAAACCCCCAAAATAAAGTACAAATCAGTGCTTGCTTAAGTGTGCCTAAAATATGTTCTCTTCTGTCTAGGAATGGCTGATTGCAAAGGAGAGAAGGTCAACAATAAATAGATCACAGATGGACATGTAATTCCTCATTGGAATTAAATCCATTTGGTATTTTGCTATTGAGGATGATTAAATATCTGGACTCTAATCTCCTGATGTTTTTGAGCACTAAATCTATAACAAAATAAACCAAATCTGCAGCATTTCCATTATGGATTTCATGTATGTGGCAGGCAACTGGATATGTCCTGTCATCATTGGTTATAGCTCTTAGATGCTGCAAGATTCGTACCTGTACCTTGTGTATTTTACTACCCACCTACACCTTAGGGCAAGCTCACTGTAGGATGTAAACCACATAACCGCTCCTGCAGTTATAGGCACTGTGTATCTGGTGTTTTTCTTTAACATTGTGTCCATGCCTCTAAGCCTTGCACGTATATCACCGCTGGAACCTAGGGCTTCCTCTCAACCACATCTCTGACTAGATCAGTTCGGGGCTACTCACCACGAGTTCTTGGCACATTGACTTTGCAAGTCTAAATGTGAGTAGGGGTTTGTTTGATACTGTGCGGCATATCACTGCATCACTTTAAATAGGATGTCAATGCCGCACTAGGATTCCCCTATTTTTTTATGTTGTGTAACGTATCCCGTGACCCTTCTTAACTCTTCAGTTCCAGCTACTTTCTTGTCTCCTCTAGCAAACAAAGTTTCCCTTTCCTTTTGGTTGGCTTTCTTCTTGGCATTATCCACTACCTCGCGACAGTAGCCTCCTGCTACGAATGTTTCCTGGAATTCAGTCTGAGCCTCCCCCAATGTGTTTTCATCACTACAGTTATGCCTCATACAGAAGTTTTCTGCATACCGAATGCTATTTTTGAGTTTATTGTTGTGGAAGCTACTCACATGGAGGATAGAATTCCCTGCTGTTGGCTTCCTACATGTCTTGGTTTGGAATTTGGACATATCTAAAAAATGGATTTCCCCAACCTCCCGAGGCCCTTCCCTCGTATTCAATGCAATGACGATCGCGCGCATGGTGCGCTGTTGTCATTATATTGAAAACTATGCTGAAACTTAGTTTTAGTTTCAGTGTTTTAGTGCTCTTGAGGCTATCTCAGCTCCCGAGCACCGAAACACTTGGGAGAGGTATCGCTTGGAAGAGGAGAATCTTCCCTTTCCAAAGGTACCCTTCCCTAGTGGTTCCCTGCTTGAGGATCACCCCAGGAGGGCGATCCCCAAGCAGGGATCCACCTGCTAGATCGAGGGAGGGGGTAGCGGCCCCTTGGGCAAGGGCCTTTGTGTCAGGCTCAGCGTCGGTTCTCTTCGGGGCTGTGTCGAATAGCCTGTAACCTCCCCCACACAACTCTCCTAGAGTCTGAAGCAAGAAACACAGACTACCAAGACAGTCCTATGAGGCGGGAAAGGAAGGGGACAGCGGGGAGGGAGATCTGAAACGACAAGGACAGAGATTTAGAAAACACCCCCCAAAACCCCACAATGGTCTATTCTACGATTCTTCCTCACTCTTCACAACATTAATCTAGACCCCTACCTGAAAAGGAAAATACAACAGGCTTTGTATTTGGGAGGAAAGATATGGGTTGAGACCAGGGATGGCAACCAACTGCAATGACAAACACACAGGAACACGATGAGCTTATAGTTTCATGTGAGGCTATTTTAGTCACCAATAATACATACTACATACCACTCTAATATTGTGTTCTTCCTTAGGTTAGACCAATCCCTCTGATCACGTACCCCTGAATCATCTCCCCTGTGTTTTTGGAAATAAAGCGTGGAAGAAATGTTGTGCACAAGAAATCATAAAGGAAAACAGCAGGCAAGGTTAAATCATCCTTTCAAACGGTTTCCGGCCAACTTGTTTAGTTCATCCAATGTAGGAGGTGATCTGCGTCTTGCGACACCTCCCGTGCCTGGACACAAAGTAATTATCCCAAAGAACAGTTTGAGCCCAATCTCCTTATTAAAATAAAGAAATGTACATTGTCGGACCACTAATTCAGTTCCGATTCAGACGGACCATCAACAGGCTTCTCCCTGCACTGAGAAAGCGGAATGCCGTCTCGTCCAACAGGGAGAGAGAAACTCTTGTTTCAAACAAAGAGGTTCTTCGTGAAACCTCGAATATACACGCAGCCGCGTGCACAATGATTACGGATCCAACAATTCCTTCACCCGACCCAGAACGGGGTGAATGGGACACAAACGAATGAAAGGTCTCCAAACAGGAGCTTACCGCAACTCCACCATACCAACCAGTACGACGACTTTGGCAATAATTATCGGCACCGCTGGTGAGTCTTGGCTGAGTCTTATTTCCGGGAATTTGCGTGACTGGCGTTGCGGCGTGACGTTGTCTCCCGGCATTCTGGGAAGTGTAGTCAGGCGTGTGCGGTCGCCCTTTGTCCCGCAAAATGCGGACAGCGGCTCTACGCGGTTGTAACTATGACACTTTGCTCCCCCATTGTGTTTTGGGCACAACAGTCTTTCTGCCCCCCTGGGGGCTGATGGGGGGCAGTAGCCCCCAATCTGCCCCCCCGGGGGGCAGAAAGCCCACCAGTGCCAGGGATTTGTTTCCCAAAAATGTACTTAGGGTGGTGGCTGCCCAAAATGGGCATGGAAATGCCCCCACCCCCTAAAGAAATTACAGTCTTTCTGCCCCCCCAGAGGGGGAGAAAGCCCACTAGCGCCAGGGATTTTTTTCTGGCAATTTTACTTAGGGTGGGGGCTGCCCAAAAGGGTGTGTGCCAATGCCCCCACCCCCAACAAAATTACAGCCTTTTTGCCCCCCCTGGGGGGAAGATCGGCGCAGTAGCCCCCAATCTGCCCTCAGGAGACTAAAAGCCCACTAGATGCCAGGGATTTATTCTGGGCAATTAAAATTAGGGTGGGGGCTGCCCAAAATGGGCATGTCAATGCCCCCACCTCCCTAAAAAAGATTACAGTCTTTCTGCCCCCCCCCTGGGGGGCACTGAGGCAGTAGACCCCAATCTGCCCCCGGGGGCAGAAAGCCTACTAGAAACTAGGGATTTCGTGTAGGGGTGGGGGCTACCCAAAATGGGCATGATAATACCCCCACCCCCAGAGAAATTCCAGTCTTTCTGCCCCCCTGGAGGCGTAGATGGGGCTGTGGCCCCTTATCTGTCCCCCGGGGGAGCAGAAAGCTCAACAGGCGCCAGCGATTACGCTGGCTTTTTTAATGCTTGGTGGTGGGGGCTGCTCAGAATGGGCATACCAATGCCTCCACCCTCCAAAAAATAGCCACAGTCTTTCTTTCTGCCACCCTTGGGGCCATATTGGGGCAACCCCCCCCCCCATTTCCCCACTAGGGAAGCAGAAAGCCCACAAGGCACAGACTTATTTTGAGCAATGTGCCTACCAGTGGATTTTGGGCCCTAGCGCAGCCGGCACATAGGGAAACCTAGCAAACCTGTACACTTTTTAAATCAAGACACCCAGGGGAATCCAGCACGGGGTGACTTGTGTGCCTCTCACCAGGTTCTGTTACCCAGAATCCCTTGCAAACCTCAAAATTAGTTAAAAAACACATTTTCCTCACATTTTTGTGATGGAAAGTTCTGGAATCTGCGTGGATCCACAACATTCCACATAGCCCTCATTGCCCAAAGTCTTCCCCGAAAATGGTACCTCACTTGTGTCAGTAGGCCTTGTGCCCGCGACAGGAAATGCCCAAAACGCAACATGGACACACCACATTTTCTCAGTGAAAACAGACACTTTTTTTGCAAAGTGCCTAGCTGTTCCACCCACCCCGCATTCCCCAAAGTCTTCATAGAAAAATTGTACCTCACTTGTGTGGGTAGGCCTCGCGCCCGCGATGGGAAACGGCCCAAAACGCAATGTGGACACCACATTTTCACTGTGAAAACTGACCCTTTTTTGCAAAGTTGCAGATTTTGAACCCTAGCTCTGCCGGCACCTAGGGAAGCCTAGCAAACCTATACATTTTTTCTAACTAGATACCCAGGGGCATCCAGGATGGGGTGACTTCTCTGGCTTTCACCAGATTCTGTTACCCAGAATCTCTTGCAAACCTCAAAATATGTCCAAAAAACCACATTTTTCTCACATTTCTGTGGTGGAAAGTTCTGGAATCTGTGTTGATCCACAAAACTCCACTCAGCCCGCATTTCCCAAAGTCCTCTGAAACAAATGGTATCTCACTTGTGTGGGGAAGGTCAAGTACTCGCGACAGGCAAAGGCCCAAAACCTATTGAGACTACTTCAAAATTACCTATCACAAAACAACCTGGTTTTGCAAGGGGGGGTCCCATGAGTTTTTGTCCCTGGGCTCGGCGGCCACCTAGGGAAACATACCAAACCCACATATTTCTTAAAACTAGACTCCCAGGGGAGGCTAGCGAGGTATGGCTTGCGTGGGTACCCCAATGTTTTCCTACCCAGAATACCCTGCAAACCTCAAATTTAGCTGAAGAAAAATCACTTTTTCTCAAATGTCTGTGTAGGAAAGTTCTGGAATCCATGTGGATCCACAAATTTCATACCACCCAGCATTCCCTCAGTCTCCCGATAAAAATGATACCTCACTCGCATGTGTGGGTCAAGTACCCGTGACAGGCAAGGGCCCAAAACGTATTGAGGAGACATCAAAATGACCCTTGGTTTTTGGCGCAGTGCTCAACGGCCATCTTGGAAAATTACCAAACCCATACATTTCTGAAATCTAGACCACCGGGGCAGTCCAGCGAGGTATGGCTTGCGTAGATCCCCCAATGGTTTCCTACCCAGAGTGCCCTGCAAAGCTCAAATGTAGCTGAAAAAAACACACTTTCCACATATTTTTGGGTGGAATCACCGTGCCGGCACAAATATCCTACCCCACAGCGTTCCCCTCAGTCTTCCGAGAAAAATGGTACCTCACTTGTGTGGGTAGACATAGTGCCCGCAACAGGAAACGGCTCAAAATGCAATGTGGAGGGGGCGTGGTCTGGCCACGCAGGAAGATGGCCGCCTGCTAGCACAGCTCCTCCGAGGTACGGACCCCCGACGAGCTTCCTTGTCTCACCTGCTCGTGTGGGTCGTCTCTGGGACGATAACTGAACTCGGAGGCTCATGGGGAGTGCTGGGGTGCTTTCCCTTCCCGGCTGGTGGCTTCTATTCCTGAGATAGCAGGGGGACGGTGAAACGACTGCTTCTGCGACGTGCACTGCGGGGTTCGCGCGCTTCTCACGCCGCGCCTCTCCTCAGCGAGGGCGGCGTTATCCATACCACAGGGCGGCGCCTCTCCATGTTGTAGGCCGCGCCCCCTCAGACGGTGGGGGCGCGCTGCACCGAAGCCACGGACTGCCTTCCTGAATGCCTTTGCCTGCATTTTAGAGTACACGGCGCCCTCCTCAGGATTTTCCTGTATAGCTTATTTAGCAGCTGCCAGCAACTTTGTTTGGAATAGGCATTGTGAAGGGGAAATAAAGGAAAAAAGAGGAACAGTCATTTGAACAACTGGCACATTTGTCACTCTACTGAAGGGCGTTCTTGTCACATATATTCTAATGACCAGGTGAAATGGCACAACTTGCACGGCTGCAGCTATGAATATCCTTTGAAGAGTCAGTATTAGCGGTACTGGCAGATTTACTTGTAATAGTACTGCTCCATTTCTCACCTGACTTTGGCACTTTTATTCAGCTGTTTTACGAGACATTTATCATTTGGGTCAGAGTTACTTGACTCTATCACTTCTTATAATATGTCACCCTCTTCCTCTACTGTGACGCTTTGCTAGTTTTGTTATTTCACTTTAACAGGTGGAGGCGGATAGAGGGTAATATGACAAGGGCTGAATTTTCAGTTAAGATCGCCACCATATGTTATTAGCTCATGTGCATTGCTTTATATGTCAGCGCCATCATTTCACGTCTTCATTGTGGCAGCCCTGAATGTATAATATTTCTAGCCTCTCATATACTACCCTCCATTTGAGAAGTGTTTTACTTTCACATTCAGAGTGTACTCTCATATTATGTACAATGACTTTGTCATTTTTGCATTGCTAATCCACTGTAGCACTCATATATTGTATTTCCATGCTTTGTTTCTGTGGTACTTTTCGCACGCATGATTTGACATTTCAGCACTACTTTGGTTTAGTAGCATGCTATTTGTTATTTTGTGACAAAGCTGTAATAATTTTTTCGAATTTCAGGCATTAATTGTATGCTGTTCGCTTTGGACATTCACTTGCTGCTCATATTTTCCTCCTTTTCTACTATTGGATATATTTCATCATTGCCTCACATTCCAATATTTCCTCTATTCGCTATTGCAGACCATCATTACAGCGGTACTTGAGGATGTCTAATAATAGAAATGGTGGTCGTGGGCCTAAACAAACACTTTTTACTGATGTGGTTAAACAATCCTCTACTTCGGCAGCTAAAGGTAATGGGTCTGCGTCACCTCCTACACCGCCAGCTACATCATCTCAAAGCGACAAGTCATTATCTGACACCATGCAACGCATTTTACAAGAACTTTCTGGAGTTAACCGACGACTGGAGGGTCTGGATATTGCCATGACTTCCTTAACTGCAGAAACCAAGTCTATCAGGGCAGAACTCACTACTTTCCATACAAGGATTGACGTCATGGACTCTAAAATAGTGGCTATAGAAAGCCGACTGGATTCTGTTCAGGGTTCCGATCAAGATCTGCTCTTTCTACACAGTAAGATCATCGATTTGGAAGATCGCAGTTGTAGGGACAATATCCGCTTTTTTGGTTTTCCCGAAAATATCGAAAAGCAAGATATGAAGTCCTTTCTTTGTAATGCTCTTCCCACTTTGACTGGAATTTCTTTTACTCCTTCTATTGAGCTCCAACGTGCTCTGCTCATAGACTGGGCCCACCACGCTCCGGTCCTTCGGCAAGGCCCAGGCCAATTATTGCTTGTTTTCTTCGCCATGAGCAAACCAGACAGATTTTATCATTGGCTCGCACTCATGGCTCCTTCCTGTTTCAAGGTCATACCATCCATATGGCAGCAGACTTTTCTAAAGAAACGAATGAGCGGCGAAAAGCATTTCTTTCTATGCGACCCCAGTTACGTCAAATGGACGTCAAGTATGGTTTATTTGAACCTGCGCGCTTTCGTATTACCAGGAATGGAGAATCCAAAGACTTTTATGATCCGGCACTTCTACAACAGTTCCTGGACGATATCAAATCCAGTGATATGGAAACTCAGTCTCCTTCCTCTGCCCAACCTCATCAGTCCAATTCTTCCTCTAAGAATCTACCCACATCTCAATTATACACCTCTCCTGAATCTAGACAACGTGGCAGGGATCTCATTCGTCTGCTTCGCTCTCAGGATGACAGGGATTCGGCTCTACACTCTGTCTGCTCTCATACTAACACGCAGCAAAGAGACAAGTCTAGATCACCTCTTAAGACGCCTTCTGATGCTGACTGAATTCTCTTTAATGCTGTAATATTTTCTCTAAGTTTCTAGCAGTGTTTGTTGTTCATAATACTTTTGTTCTTTGTTGTTGTTTATTCCACTGACACTTTTTCTGAATGGTACACTATGGTTCCTTCTACTTAGGGCTTTGTATTATGCCTTATGACCTATTGTTATTCTATATTCGCTCTAATATGTGATTTTCAGTTTTGCAATCATTTAATCATTTTCAGGTTCTGCTTATTATATGCTATAAGGATGTTATCTTCCTGCAGGTAGTTTTCCTTTCCTCCTATACATTCTCCCTGTTATAGTGATATTGTTATTGTTCATGTAATCACTCAATATGTCATTTATTAACTAGTTCGCTTTTGAATGATGTCTATATGTTTCATTATTTTCTATGTTTCGCTTGTTTCTGATCACTGTTTTTTGTTTCTCTTCCATTGTATGGTTTTATGGTCTTCACTCCTTGTCTTTACATTCTATCTCCTTCCCTCTTTTTATGTGCCATTGTTGTTTTGTCTCCTTTTTGTGGTTTTCTTCTTCTTTTCCTTACCCTAATATTCTCGTCTAGGTCTTATTATAACGTTGTCTCTCTTTTTGTGATATGATAATTTCTGTTCTTTGTTTTCTATTGTGTTTTTTATCTCCCTGTTCTCTCATGGTTTTACACTCCCCGTTTGGTCTCATCTGAGGATATCTTTGTTTGGTTTAGAATTCACACTATTCATTTACTTCATAAGATACTTTGTTTTTGACGTAATGTAATTTTATTTTATTATTCCACTCATTTATATCTATGCTATATCTATTCATATTCGCATGTTTACCTATGGGGTTTTTTCTTCTTTTGTTTCTTAATTCTTTCTCTCTATTAGGCATTATCCATTCTGTTCCTTTCTATATATTATTTCACATGCTTCATTATTATATCTTATCTGTTTCTTTTATTGTACGCTATGGGGGTTCCTTCATTTACTTCTCCTCCTTTAGTCTTCTTTTCTTTCCTTATCAAGTTATTATTTATTGTATGGTACCACGCATTTAATCATTCTCTTTATTCATTGGCTGTACTTTATGATAGTATCTCATGTTTTTGCACGACTTTTGATTATGTTACCCTGCTCTATTGTATCTCGTATATTCCATATTATCCTTTATTCTTTAGATTCCCACTCTTCTTTCCTCGGAGGGGGTCCGGTTACCCCTTGGTGCTGCTTTTAGTGCGCCCAGACCCGTAGATAACAGTTTAGGTTCTCTTCTCTTTTCCTATCTTCGTATTTGTTTTTCTTTCGTTTCTACCTGCTTTGTCTCTTTTAAATACTCACTTTGTTTTTCTAAATAACTTCTGTATTTCCTTTTCCTTCTCTCTTCCTTTCTTCTTCTCTTTTTCTCCATTTTATTATTTTTCCTCTTCTTCGACACATTTTGTATCTTGCCTCCCAGAGCAACATTTTTCTTCTCTATTTCTTGTCCAATTGTCTTCTTTTCTTTCTCCTTACCTCTTGAATTCTCCTATCATGTCCTCTCCTAATTCGCTGTCAGTGATTTCCTGGAATGTTCATGGCCTCACTCATTATATCAAGCGTAAAAAAGTACTAACATACCTGCGCTCTAAACATGTAGACGTTGCTTTATTACAGGAAACGCACTTAGATGATATTGAATCTAGTAAACTCAGTAGAGACTGGGTTGGTAAAGTGATTCACAGTTGTGTCTCCAAGCTTGATCCTACCAATCCTAATCCTGTTCGCAAGTGTGGGGTTGCCATACTTTTTCGAAAGTCACTCCCCTTCACAATTCTCAAAACGTGGTCTGACCCGGAAGGTCGATATGTTATTGTCAAGTTGAAAATTGGGAACTCTTTCATTTGCCTTGGTTCTATTTATGCCCCTTTAGGCTCCAAAAAACAGTTTTTTCTCCGTCTGAACCGCCTTTTCACCGAAATCAATGCCTCCCAGTTTCTCATTGGAGGGGACTGGAATCTGGCACCAGATCCTACTCTGGATAGAACAGGTTGCTTTGACACCGTCAACGCTCCAGATAGAGCCATTTTTAGAGACATTCTTGCTGATACTGGCCTAGTTGATCATTGGAGGCTGAGTCATCCTCAGGACAAAGAATATACATTTTTCTCCTCTACACATGGTACATTTTCGCGTCTTGATTATTTCCTTCTTTCGCAACAGGCAGTCCAATTGGTCACACAGTCCCAGATATTGGAAGCAGCCATATCCGACCATTCCCCTGTTCTTTTATCTCTTGATTTGGGTCTCTCCAAACCAGGACGTAAACCATGGCGCTTGAATATAGCCAGGTATAGAGCTCCAGCAGGTAAACTTCTTTTGCAATCACATCTCCAGGATTACCTTACTCTCAATGATACATCTGTCTCTTCTAAGAGAATGGTTTGGGCTGCTGCCAAGGCAACAATTAGGGGTCAACTCATGCGGGACGCTGCTTTACGCAATAAGGAAAACGCAGTAAAACAGACTGCTCTGGAGGACGACATTCGCCGACTCTCTCAATCGTATATCTCAAAGCCAACCCTTCAGGCTCGTAAATCACTGGAGAAAGCGCGAATGTCTCTTAATAGTCTCTTTACTTCTAAAGCCGAATATGCTTTGCAAAAGATGAAGGGACGTCATTACGAGCAGGGGGAAAAGGCTGGTCGGGTATTAGCTGCGCAATTGAGACAAAGGGAGGCCGCTATGGCAATTCCAGCTATCAAATCAAGTGTTGGTGACGTACTTACTCGACCACAGGAAATTGTTGAGAAATTCGCTTCATTTTATAGAACTCTTTATTCTCCAAGCACTCATACAGATACACTTGCGATGAACACATTTTTAGATGCAGTTCATATTCCTAAACTCTCTGATGAGGGTAGAGCCCTACTGGATGGTGTTATTACGAAGGATGAAATTTCTTCAGCAATAGCTGCCTTGCCATATCATAAAGCTCCGGGGGATGATGGTTTTCCTCCTGAATTTTTTTAATGGACCGGTCAGAATATGATCGACACTTTACATGCTGCATTTGGGGAGGCGGTGGAGGAGTCTTCTCTTGGTCCTCTGTCCAACAAGGCCGTTATAGCTGTCTTGCCGAAACCTGGCAAAGGTCCTTTGTTATGCCGTAGTTACAGGCCCATATCTCTTTTAAATTCAGATGTTAAGATACTTGCTAGCATCCTTGCATCACGTCTTCGTAAAGTTTTACCTTCTTTAATCCACAATTCGCAGGTAGGTTTTGTCCCAGGTAGGTCATCTCGCAACCATTTACGCACCTTATCTCACACTTTATGGTCAGCTAAACATCTCACTGATGATGCATTACTCCTCTCTTTGGACGCTGAAAAAGCGTTTGATCGCATTGAGTGGGAATACCTTTTTTCTGTCATGCAAAGGTTTGGGTTAGGCGACCAGTTTATAGATAAAGTGCGCCTGCTTTATGATGATCCATCGGCTCAGGTCAATTGCGGCGTTTTTCTTTCTACCCCATTTCCAATTAGACGAGGTACTCGTCAGGGATGTCCACTCTCCCCTCTTCTCTTTCTTCTCGCAATGGAGCCTTTAGCTGCTGCGATACGACAATCTACTACTGTGGTAGGTGTCCCCCTTCCAATTGGTCACTCTAAAATGTATTTATATGCGGATGATATTCTCCTCACACTCACTGATCTTCCCCGCTCTCTTCCTGCTCTCCTCCGCATCATTACTGATTTCTCTTCCTTTTCTGGCTACAAGATAAATTGGGATAAGAGTGAAGCATTACCCATGACCATTGGTACAACGAAAGATGTGATCTCTGATTTCCCTTTCCATTGGCAACCATCCTGACTTAAATATTTAGGAATCTTAATTAATAGAGGGTTGGATAATATAGTCACGGACAATCTGACTCCTTTAATCATACAAATGCAAAGAGACTTTGATAAATGGAAGGCTTTGGGTTTATCCTTATGGGGGCGGGTCCAGGCGGTCAAGATGGTTACTCTTCCTCGATTTCTTTATGTCTTGGGTATGCTTCCTCTTCACATCCCCTTAACAACTCTGAGATCCATTGACTCCAAAAT
Source organism: Lissotriton helveticus (assembly GCF_964261635.1). Classification (NCBI taxonomy): domain Eukaryota; kingdom Metazoa; phylum Chordata; class Amphibia; order Caudata; family Salamandridae; genus Lissotriton; species Lissotriton helveticus. The sequence goes on from NC_136069.1 coordinate 1,605,501,197, forward strand.
TAAACTTTTTGTCTGGGGCACGGCTAAACCGCGTCTTTCCTTTGCAAAACTAAAATCTCATCAGTTACAAGGGGGTTTGGGTCTCCCTTCTATCGAGCATTACTCACTCGCTCTTCATCTTTCACAACTTGTTTTTTTTCTACCCAAATCTAAAGACATACCTCAATGGGTCCCCCTTGAACGTCACTTATTAGCTTCTGGTCTTGGTTTGTCCCTTTTATATGGTACAGGGGTCAGTTCTTCTGATCCTAAAAACCCTATCTTATCTGCAATGCACAAATCCTGGCAGAGAAGTCATCGTGTACTTAAATTTAATTCACGTATCCATTTTAAAGCCCTTTTATGGACTAACTCTGCCGTTCGTATTGGGGGTCGCACTCTGTCCTGGTCTGTATGGCAGGAAGCTGGTTGATCTGCGAGCTGTATTTTCTGTTTTAGGCGCCTTGACGCCCATTGGGCAAAGTTTGCGCATGACAAAAAATAAAAAATAAAAATAAAAAATACTATAGATCAATTACTTCATAATAACTCTTTTAAATCTTTTTCTCAACTCTGTGAGGAATTTCATCTGCCATCCACACAATCCTGCAAATAAACTCAGCTCCAACAAGTTCTCACAAAACATTTAGATCCTCCGCCAGACTTAACCCCTTCGGTGCTCATGACGGAGCGGTTCCGTCATGAGCGTCGGTTGAGCTGTGCTCATGACGGAACCGTTCCGTCATGACCACACCCGTTTCTTAGAACGTTCAGCACAGCGCGAAAATTCGCGCCGCGCTGAACGGGTTAATATCTGTATCTCCTGTTTTGTCTTTCCTACAGACTTGGGGGACTCTTAAAGGTGTGACGTCTGGTCTTTATAAAACTTTTTTGCATCCTTTATTTTCACAGCCTCTCTCGCAAGCTCTCCAGTTAAAGTGGCAATCTCGCCTATCGGTTGCATATTCCAATATTCAATGGGACCAAATGTTGGAAGGGTTGCATAAGGGAGGCCGCGAAGCCCGTCTTAAATTTTGCATTTTCAAAATTTTACATGAATGGCATTGGTCTCCAGTCAAATTGCATCATGCTAAATTGTTATCACATACTTTGTGTTGGAGGTGTTTAGCTTCTGGTTGTGATATTACGCATATTGTTTGTGAAAGTCCTCGTACAACACCTTTTTGGCTTTTCGTACGGAAGACATTGGACAATGCCATGTCACTCCCTCTGCCCCTTACTCCTCTGAATATTATTTTGCATTATTTTCGTAACCTTCCGAAGTTTTCTAGGCCGCAAACTCGTCTTCTCCACACGGCTCTGGCCACGGCAAAAATTTGTATACTGCGGCACTGGAAATCGCCTCTGCCTCCTTCGCAGGAAGAGTGGTTGGTGGCAATGATGCAAACAGCTCTACATGAACGTACAATTTATAACTTGCAGGATCAAACTTCCATTTTTCTCCAGGTGTGGTCTCCTTTTCTGGAAGACACTGCGCATAGTGACTCTGTTTCCATTCCCTCTTCTCCTTTGACTATTCCACCTTCTTAATTCTCTTCTTTTAGGTTCTCTTTTTTCATACTACTCAGCTTTAAATTTTTTCTCCTTTACCTCTTCTATGCTTACTCATGTTGCTCTGGGATTCTTGCTTATTCTTTTCCCTTTTTTTTTTCTTTCTCTTTTTCTTTTTCTCTTCCTTTTCCTTTTATTCACTTTCTTCCTTTTTCCTTTTGATTCCTTTTCTTTATTCTTCTTCTATAATGTACTTATTTTGCTATTTTCTCACTATTATTGTATTTAAGATTATGGAATATATGATATTTTTATGTCCTCATATCTATTATACTTCGTGTAATACCTTTTCTCATTTGTATTATTTTACTTGTCAAAGATATTATCCTGCTTTATTTTTTGTATCTGTACTTTTATCTGAAAATTTCTAATAAAAAATTTCAACACAAAAAAATGCAATGTGGACACAACACATGTTCATAGTGAAAACTGACCCTTTTTTTACAAAGTGCCTTGCTGTAGATTTTGAACCCTAGGTCTTCCGGCACCTAGGGAAACCAAGCAAAGCTATATATTTTTCAAAACTAGACACCCAGGGGAATCCAGGATGGGGTGACTTGTCTGGATCTACGCAGATTGCAGAACTTTCCACCACAGAAATGTGAGGAAAATGTATTTTTTTGGACAAAGCTTTAGGTTTGCAACAGAACCTGGTGAGAGTCAGTCAAGTCACCCCATCCTGGATTTCCCCGGGTGTCTAGTTTTCAAAAAATGTATAGTTTGGTAGGTTTCCCTAGGTGCTGGCAGAGTTAGGGTTCAAAATCTAAAGCTAGGCACTTTGTAAAAAAAGGGTCTGTTTTCACTATGAAAATGTGCTGTGTCCATGTAGTGTTTTGGGCTGTTTCCTGTCGCAGGCACTAGGCCTACCCACACAAGTGAGGTACCATTTTTATCGGGAGACTTAGGGTAACACAGAAATGTAGCGCAACTGTTATCACCTATTGATTTTCAATGCATTTCTGCCTTCCAAATAAAAGACAATGTGTAAAAAATAAGCCATTTTGAAAAATGAACTATTATTCTCAAGCTAGTATGGGTACTCAGAAATGCGCAAATATCTACTGTTTCTAAACAATATTTTGTTCCAATTTCAGAAATACATAGGTGTTTTTATAACGATTTTTCCATGTATATATTTTCCCAAATTAACTGCTATATACCCTGTACATAAAAAACCATTGGAAGACGCTGCTAGTTATTGGCTTTTTGATACCATTTGCAGGAAAAAAAACAGACGCTTTAATCTGTATCCCTTTTTTCCAATTTTTCCACAAATAAACTACATTTACCTGTATTTTGGCTAATTTCTGGGTCCCCTACAGGGGAATCCACAAACCCTGGGTACCTTTAGAATCCCCATGATGGTGGAAAAAAAGGACACACATTTTGGTGTGGATACCTTATGTGGTCAAAAGTTTAGAGGGGCCTTAGCCCAAACTACCCCAAATAGCCAAAAAAAGGATTAGCACAGGGGGGGGGGAGGCCTAGCAGTGAAGGGGTTAAAGATTGGTATGCACTTTGGGGATATAATACAGCATAGGTATTACTGGAGAATCTACTCGGAGGAAAATGTTTCGTTGTGTGAGATCAAACCCATCCCTCTCCATTAGGATAGTGCGCTCATGTAATTAACTCCTAATTCCTTGATAACTGTCTGAAGGACCTTGCAATAGCAGTTTACATCACCCAATTGCCTCTGCTTTGTCCATTTCTAGGGGCCACAAAACTATATTACTCCCCTTGTCTGACTGAAACACTACTATATCATTCCTCATTTCCAATTTGTCAGTTAATTGATAATACTTGTCTTTCTGAACCAAAATGTCACCCATGAATCTCTGACTTGACTCTAAAGACAGCCTACTAGATCTGAAAACATTTCCAGGGAGATTCTAGGTGATACTGGCAAAAACGCTGATTTCGGTTTAAAAGGGGTAAATACACTCCTGTAAATGTCCAAGCCAAATGTGTCAGCCACCTCCGGGGTAGAAGTGACTGAACTGTCTCCCAAGTTCTCTCCTTCTAAATCTGCTACTGCCAGGTTACTAGTTGCTATAGTACTGCCACTGGTTGTATCCTTGGTGGCAAAATAGTTGGAGCTTCAACCTCCTCATAAATTTGCAGAAGTCTATCCAAGTCTGTCCATAATTAAAATTCAATGGAGCACAATATGTTAAGCCCAAGGATAGTATTACTTTCTCCTCCCTGTGCCAGTTTGATGTCTGTTTAATTGATTTTAGTCTGGGTGTTCTCAATAGTATCCATTATTTGGTTTGGGGGGGGGGGGTCTGTATTGTTTTTGGCCCTGATTAGGGTTCTGCTGTGTCGCTTCCATCTTTGCCTTCACCCTTTAGAGTGTTTTCTTTCCTTGAAGGGCGTGTCCTTAAATTCAATGTCCGATCTAGCCTTGAAAAAAAAAACAGAGCTTCACTCCGACTGTGGGAATATCCCTGGCCGACCCTGTTCCACTTGAAATGCCCTCCTCAGGATCTATTTCTACCTCAGAGCTGAATTCAGAATTGGTTCCGGTGGTCAATGCTTGTGCGACATTTAATTATCTTTCTGACATTTTCTGCCTTCATGAGCTGTCAAATCTTCATGAGAATGTGTAGATGTGCCCTCTTTGATAGTCAATTTTGTCCCTGAGGAACTACGCGGGTTTCCGATCCTTAATCACTTGTTCATGCTTCTGCAGTCGATCCACCATTTCTTTGTCGTTTTTCTGCACCGCGTCTTGATCAGAAAGCTGACTCTGGTCCTGCTGCAGTGCCTGTATTTTCTCCAAGATCTAATCACAATCTATATTAGCATATTTTATCAAAATTGTCATAATCCTTCTAGATGATTCTGAGCTATTTTTTGCCCATTCCCAAAGCATATCGGGGTTCGGAAGGTAAACAACGTTTACCACAAAACTTTTTCTCCAAGGAAATCACAACGCGGTCGTTACAACGACCGCATTGTGATTCCGCATACCAATACTCCGCAAGTCAGAAAAACGACTTGCGGAGGGGGGGTGGTGTTGGATTTAAAATCCAACACCTTTCCTAGTGCGCGCACAGACTGGAGTTGGAATAGTAAATTATACTATTCCAACATCCAGCGCCCCCCCTCTGCAAGTCGTTGTTCCATCTTGCGGAGTGATGTAATGCGGAATCACAACGCGGTCGTTGTAACAACCGCGTTGTGATTCCCTGCAGGGAAAAAGACTACGGGATGGCTGTACATCGTATGTTGGAGCAATCAGTATACGCATACCTCCAGAATATGCCCACCTCTAAGTACTTCTGGAGTGATTTACACTCTCACCACTTCAAGACTTCATTTGTTCGTAGCTTTTCTAATCTATGTAACTTTTCACATATGTCTACCTCTTGGGGTTTGGGGGCAGGACCTCCATCGGGTACACTCAAGTTAACTGTTATATTATGGCTGCCTCCCGTTCTTTCAGCCATTTATTAGCCATTCTGCTTTATGCAATGTAGCTCCCTAGTTTCCATCCCAGCTGTATTTTAATTTAACAGCTCCCTCTTCCAATAGCCTTTTCCATCATGAGCTTCAAGTGGTCGCTTTCCTGCACCCTCTGAGACTCCGGTTGCTGGCCGCTCCACCCTCTACCTTGTGGATGCTCGAGAACGTTTGGCTTGGGGGCCCCACGGTGTGTACACGTTACAAACACTCCTTCTGCTGGTGGCAGCGTTGCTCCTGAACAAGGGGCATGTTAGAAATCTAGTGACAGCAGACTTGGCAACACATTTTCTCCCACTCCTGCTTTTGTGGGTGTAAAACAGGTACTGACATGGCTGAACTCTTCAAAAAGTATTGTTATTGCAAGTGATTTTGACTCATTTTGGGAGATCCAACTGCTTTCCTCACCATACATAGATGCCATTTACATAAGGCAGCGTGTTACGTGCCCAGTGGCATGAGCATAAAAGGAGACTTTTATATACTTTCTTTCACTGGAGCTTTTTCTAAAGTACTCTCCTTGCTTATATGTCATGAAGTTTGAAATAAAACTTTGCTAATTCATGATACATTAATATGGTTATCTATCTGTAACACAACATTTTACTTTTTCTATTTCCTTCACTTAACTGTGCACCTTACTGCCACAGACATCGTGCTACCATATATATATATTCACTGAAAAATTGTTAAAGTGGTGTTGTAGTCAGGTTTTGAAATTATGTAAAAACTAACATATAAAACCCGAAGTTACCAGTTACTTGTGCCTCCACCATGTAATGCTTATGAACTCACACATAACAGTTTAAATGACACCGGTGGTGACCTCTCCGATGACATTTCAAATGACATCACTAATAACATCAGTGATAACACCATAGTCCTATACAGCCAGAGTTAACCAGTGCACACAACAGCATGAAGGTAGCGTAAGCCCCTGAAAAGAGGTTTAATTGTGCACTTTAAAAGTTATATGGTGGCCCATTTACAAATCACTAAAGTTGGGGTGTTAGAAGTACTCCATGTCAAACGTTGAGTGCAGCTGATGAGGGTTGCAGAGGTTTGAATGAAAGTAATTTGTGGCTTAAAGCCAAAGCATATTATAAAGATCTGTGAAAAAGTTCAAAGCAGTTGTTTACAATACATTAAACCCCAGTAGATAGCTAGGCATGTGGCCATGTTAAATAGTGTAATTCAATGATATTAGTACATTTTATGAGCTTTTCATGTTTTTTACCAGAACTATGCTAAAGAATTTCAGCCACTGTAGATTATTAAGTAATGTAGAATGGAGGGGTGTCCCATTTAGACATGGTGTATCTAATGCTTCAGTTGTAAGCATGTCTGTCTGGTTATATCCCATTATATCCCTCTTAGAAATGTGTGTAGTATAGTTTACTGAACCACAGAGCATTGTCCACAGGACTTGACAGAAGGTATCATCCGTATACTTGTCAACTTCTACATTGTGGGTCATGTGAAATCTTCAAGAGGGTAATCCCAGTAAGGTGAACAGAAAACGACCCATAGATGTAGTGTGTTGGATTACTTCAAGTCTCCAAACGCTATAGAACAGTGTCACAGTGACTGTATGACATCCTTAGTGATGTCATCAATAATGTCATTTGAGATGGCATCAGTGATGTCATCAATAATATCACTTAACATGTCATGAGTGATTTAATATATGAGGCTATAAGCAGTGAAGAGGGAAGCAAATTACAGTTTATTGTAAACTATGTGACAAGACTCATTTAGATCTCTTCTATTTCTATCATGAGCTTATTTGGAAATTCTTTTTATCTCTTTTATCATTAAGTATGATGTTTTAGACATCCACAGTAGGGTTAATATCATGTATGTCACCTATCTAGCCTGCCATATTTTTATTGTGACCTTCCACCTCGAGAACGCCAATGACAGCAACTCCACCACCCTGCTCGACCACCTCGCCAACCTCGGACTCAAACAGATCATCACGACACCCACCCACTCTGCCGGACACACACTCGACCCCATCTTTTCCGCCAGCAACCACGTCACCTTCAGCAACGCCACCGAACTTCACTGGACCGACCTCCGCTGCATCCAATTTTCCTTAGAAAAAAACACCGCACACAACCATCCGCAACGAATCCTCCATCGCAGCTGGAACAAGGTCACCCAAGACCAGCTAATAACCACCCTCACCAGAGACCCACCAACCGACCACACCAACACCGACACAGCCGCCTGCAACCTCAGGCAAAGGATCGACCACTGCACCAACACGCTCGCCCGCTCAAGAAACCCTCAAATAGATGGACCAGCAGAAGGGCCATCTGGTTCACCACCAACCTCCAGGCATCCAAACAGACCTGCCGAAGACTCAAGAAGAAGTGGTGCCACGAACAGACACCGGACGACCAGACGGCCCTCAAGAACACCAGCGGCACACACCACCAACTCATTCATACTGCAAAAAGACCCTCCTTCAAGGAACGTATCGACAACAACGCACCCAACAGCAAAGAGCTCTTCAATATCGCGAAGGAACTCGCCAACCCCAGCTCCAGCACTCACGACATCCCGCCGTCACAAGACCTATGCGACTCTCTTGCCACCTTCTTCCACCGCAAGATCAGAGACATCCACGACAGCTTCAACACCCAGATCCCCCCGACAGCCACCGACACCTCAGACTCACTGGCCCCCAGCCACACCGGCCTCCTACTCTCCTGGAACCACTTCAACGATGAAGACACCATCAAAACCATGAACACCATCCACTCCAGCTCACCGTCAGACCCCTGCCCTCACAACATCTTCAACAAAGCAAGTTCCATCATCGTACCCCAACTCCGGAAGATTTTCAACAGCTCCTTCGAGACCGCCACATTCCCGGAGAGCTAGAAACACACTGAGATGAACCCCCTACTCAAGAAACCCAAGACAGACCCAAAGGACCTCAAGAACTTCTGGCCCATCTCCCTGCTCCCGGCGAAAATCATCAAGAAGATCGTCAACAGACAACTGACCCGCTTCCTCGAAGAGAACAACACCCTGGACCTTAGGGCAAGAGTTATAGTTACTTGAGATAACTATAATTATAATTGCTGAATTTCTATGCGTGGTGTATATCTCAAACACAAACAGCAGCAACAGTTTTAATTGTGACCAAGCACATGTGAAAGAAAGTAATCAAGAATAAAGGAAAATGTTTTGCTTTAGGGGTCTGAACCTCATGAACTACCTTGACCTTAACCATTAACAGGATAATACAGACAAAAAAAACCTACAGTGTGCATTAATAAAAGCCCATAAATAATAAGGCTGTAAACATTTCTCAAATGAGAAATGATTAAACAAATTCAAAACTTCAAGAACCAAATGTATTAAGTTTTCATGTAACAAAGGCAATCACCCAAATATACTATGTTAAGGAATGAGGTTCTGATTACAGCACACCTGACAATCAGGAGTATTTTAGTCTTGGCTTAGATAATACGCCTTCAGAAAAAAACCCTCCATCTATCATAGAGAGCAGAATTAAGAACATAACACAATGTTTAAGCAGAAGGGATCCAGGCAGTACAAGATAAATTCAGAGAGAGTCCTTTTCAGATTTCATCAATTCTTTCTTTATTAATATTAAAAATTTCATAAATAGATCTCCCAGCACGTAAATCGCCAACACGTGTTTCGTCCCACACAGAGACTTCATCAAGGCTGGAAATATTAAACAATCTAAATATAATTACAATTCAAGATCTCTAACATCCCAGAAATAGCACATACATTAATAATACATATAATACATATTGACAAATAAACATACTACATCAAGTACAAAAAAGAATTTTTTTTTAACAAATTGTTTTTTTTGATAATGTATCCCTATAACACACCTAATAAAAACAGTGTATATATAAACATCCTTCATAGAAACGGTGAAAACATAATTTAGACAGGCAAATATTAAAAACAAACTTGAGCTAAGCAGATCCAGAGTAAAACACGGGGTATCATATTTTAGATCGACTCCCTATATCCATTTGAATCAATTTCTATTTACAATTAAAAGGGCACCCACCATAAATATGGTTGAATAATTTCTATTGATCCGCCAAATCATTAATACAAGCAGCATGTGCAGTATATAGGGGACGGAGCACCTAGAGAAATGATGAAGAGCATTCAAAATTAAGATCTAGTGTGGAGGGCAATTGTATGCAATATAGATCACAGAGGAGAAAACAACCGGAAAGAGCAAATTGTTATAAAAGGTACCAATCGCTGTAAAACAAGACATACAGAAGCAATATCCAATTTATTGACTGTAGTATGTGAGAGTAGACATGAACGTCCAAAAGGACAAGAAATGGCATCAAAGTTGATACTAGCGCCACTACAGAGAAAAGCGGAGGTCTAGTGCAAACTGAAAAAATGTATATATAAGGGTTATAGATATGGGCTACAGACATCCAAATATCAAATAATGGATTGGCAACATGACTCTTAGTTTGGGTAGGATATAGCAGACTATGTATAGAGTGCATAGTCATGTATATCCAAAATAGAACAAACAGAGTATACTCACCACAATATGTATAAGTGGATGAGCATAGAAAATATATCAAAACATCACTGGTTAGCCTGAGTATAAATTTGTAAGGAAGCCGCAGCATCAACCATGTATAAGAAGATGTGACTAAAAAAGTAAAAGGGGAAAGAATAAATGGACCATGAGATAGGTATATCGTATACCTCAGTAAAATAAAAACATTCTGTAGTAACATTCCCAACAGGGCAAAGCTAGGTAACCCGCAAAATTTGTCTAATATATGAAATGAAACACACTGAACTATATATATCATGATTCCATAGTAAGTAGAAACAAGATGTTAAGTAACAGAATAAACACGTTACAATATTGTATTCCTAACCATCATGATTTTGAGAGTGCTCGTATAGAATATACTATACTGCACTGTGTGAAGGGAAAATACAGTGCATACCAATGTCTACTAAGATTTTTTTGCTTCGGGTATATTCCTCTATGCACGCACACAAACAGGCTGTCTTGCAAGACTCACAGCCTCATACTATAGCAAAGTGGTGATTATGCCGTTTTCACTGATGGATCTGCACTGGAAACATACCATTCCAAGAAAACTTCCTATGCTTAGACAACAACATATTCGTCAGACACATTGGGTGTGTGCTGTGCACTGCAACACACATATAATAAACAAATGGAGAGAGTAAAAGGATTTTATCCACCGAAGTGGACGGAAAAGTACTCCTGGTCCCCTAGGCTAGGTATCTATATAACAGAAAGGAGGAGTACCACCTGAAAAAGGCTCAAAAAGCGATTTTGGTGGGATGGTTTTCTAATGCAACAAAAGGAAGAAAGTCCTTCTTTGGTTTTAATAAACCCCTCACTCACCGACCTGGTCGGTGACATGCTTCATCATCGGGGCCACCTTGACAGCCGAGTGCCATCAAGGTGTGCTGCGACACCTGAAATACAGTGGAGCTGGTATATGAGTGATGAGTGCAAGAAAAAAAGTAGGTGTGTTAAAAATTGTCCTGGTATGGCTTATAGGTGAAATTTTTTTTATTCTTAAGACTACTGGACAATATTAAAAACGTGTGTGTAGATACAATAATAGGTTTAATTATGACCAAGTGTATCTGTAATGTAAGTGGAAGGTCTACATGTTTCAAACCGTAATGGAAATTGCCGGTTTTTCTTCAGGACCAAGAAAGGAAATGGGTGGTCAAGGTACACTAACGCCGTGCCATACCAACATTCCTTTGTTCCCCAGTAACAAAACAGGGTTACAGGGTAAAAAACAACAAGTGTAACCCGGGGGTGGTTACGCTAGGAATAAAAAGACTCCTAATTAAGGGTCATTAGGCTGCACAGGATTAGAGGGAAGGGAGGCCACTGTTGGAAAACATATTAGTTTTTGTGTTGTCTAGTCAAACGGTATACCTAGTATGCCCCTCCATGCGCCCGCCATGCGCCCGTGGCGCATGGAGGGCCATACTAGGTATACCGTTTGACTAGACCACACAAAAACTAATATGTTTTCCAACAGTGGCCTCCCTTCCCCCTAATCCCGTGCAGCCTAATGACCCTTAATTAGGAGTCTTTTTATTCCTAGCGTAACCGCCCCCGGGTTACACTTGTTGTTTTTTGCCCTGTAACCCTGTTTTGTTACTGGGGAACAAAGGAATGTTGGTATGGCACGGCGTTAGTGTACCTTGACCACCCATTTCCTTTCTTGGTCCTGAAGAAAAACCGGCAATTTCCATTACGGTTTGAAACATGTAGACCTTCCACTTACATTACAGATACACTTGGTCATAATTAAACCTATTATTGTATCTACACACACGTTTTTAATATTGTCCAGTAGTCTTAAGAATAATTTTTTTTTCACCTATAAGCCATACCAGGACAATTTTTAACACACCTACTTTTTTTCTTGCACTCATCACTCATATACCAGCTCCACTGTATTTCAGGTGTCGCAGCACACCTTGATGGCACTCGGCTGTCAAGGTGGCCCCGATGATGAAGCATGTCACCGACCAGGTCGGTGAGTGAGGGGTTTATTAAAACCAAAGAAGGACTTTCTTCCTTTTGTTGCATTAGAAAACCATCCCACCAAAATCGCATTCACTGCAACACACATACAGGGGCATATTTACAATGTCTGGCGCATCTACAAATCGGTACAAAAGGGGGTGGGGATGGACGGAGCGTCTGAATCAATCAAACACTCACACCCAGTCAAAAGATCTGGGTTTAATCCATCACCGTTCTTTAGCCCACTCTGCCACCCCAGTCCAGACATGGCTATATGCAAATCAGTCTGACCCTGTGCCTTATGGGAACAGTCCAGCCCGAACTGCCAAGCCATGTCTTCGCTGGACCGGAAACAAGCTTCCGAGGACCGGTTTCTGGCATTCCAGCCATCTTCAGCCTGGCTTGCTTGAATCCAGTGGCAAAGTGAGCAAGGGACTCACGTCTGAGCATACCCTGCCACACTTATGGCGGCCAAAAGCGGTACAAAAGGGGGTGGTAATGGACGGAGCGTCTGAATCAATCAAACACTCACACCCAGTCAAAAGATCTGGGTTTAATCCATCACCGTTTTTTAGCCCACTCTGCCACCCCAGTTCAGACATGGCTATATGCAAATCAGTCTGACCCTGTGCCTCATGGAAACAGTCCAGCCCGAACTGCCAAGCCATGTCTTCCCTGGACCGGAAACAAGCTTCCGAGGACCGGTTTCTGGCATTCCAACCGTCTTCAGCCCGGCTTGCTTGAATCCAGTGGCAAAGTGAGCAAGGGACTCACGTCTGAGCATACCCTGCCACACTTATGGTGGCCAAAAGCGGTACAAAAGGGGGTGGTGATGGCCGGAGCGTCTGAATCAATCAAACACTCAAACCCAGTCAAAAGATCTGGGTTTAATCCATCACCGTTCTTTAGCCCACTCTGCCACCCCAGTTCAGACATGGCTATATGGAAATCACTCTGACCCTGTGCCTCATGGGAATAGTCCAGCCCGAACTGCCAAGCCATGTCTTCGTCCATCACCACCCCCTTTTGTACCACTTTGTTCGCCATAAGTTGGCAGGGTATGCTCAGACGTGAGTCCCTTGCTCACTTTGCCACTGGATTCAAGCAAGCCGGGCTTAAGAAGGCTGTAATGCCAGAAACCGGTCCTCGGAAGCTTGTTTCCGGTCCAGGGAAGGCATGGCTTGGCAGTTCGGACTGCACTGTTCCCATGAGGCACAGGGTCAGACTGATTTGCATATAGCCATGTCTGAACTGGGGTGGCAGAGTGGGCTAAATAACGGTGATGGATTAAACCCAGATCTTTTGACTGGGTGTGAGTGTTTGATTGGTTCAGATGCTCTGTCCATCACCATCCCCTTTTGTACCGCTTTGGCCACCATAAGTGTGGCAGGGTATGCTCAGACGTGAGTCCCTTGCTCACTTTGCCACAGGATTCAAGCAAGCCGGGCTGAAGAAGGCTGTAATGCCAGAAACCGGTCCTCGGAAGCTTGTTTCCGGTCCAGGGAAGGCATGGCTTGGCAGTTCGGACTGCACTGTTCCCATGAGGCACAGGGTCAGACTGATTTGCATATAGCCATGTCTGAACTGGGGTGGCAGAGTGGGCTAAAGAACGGAGATGGATTAAACACAGATCTTTTGACTGGGTGTGAGTGTTTGATTGGTTCAGATGCTCTGTCCATCACCACCCCCTTTTGTACCGCATCTACAAATCAGCAGGGATGCACCAGAATAGATGCGACACGCAATTTTCCCCTTGCGCCACCACGGATGCGTCGCATTTACAACGGGGCTCACCGTGGCGCAAGGATTGGTAGATGCGTGTCGCATCTTGTGGCGTAAGGGAGGCGCATTGCTGGAGTCATGTCGCAAGCACTATGCAACTCTAGCAATGCACAGGGGCCGTCCATATTTAAGGTGGCGCGTCACTCCTTACGCCTGCTTCAAGCAGGCGTAAGGGTTTTATGCAGCAGCGTCGTAAAACTGACTCAGTTAAATCTTGTAGATTTCACTGAGTCAGTTTTACAAGGCTTTCCTGCGACGGAATGCCCACCCTGCGATGGAACGCCCACATGAAACCTGACGCAGGTTTCATGTGCCGCAGTGCTTTACAACGTGACGCATCTGCCTAGATGCGTCACGTTGTAAATAAGTCACAACGTGGCGCAAGGTTTACACCGCCGCTGCATCACAGAATTGACGCAACGGCGGTGCAAATATGTCGCAAGGAGCTTGTAAATCTGCCCCTCAGTGTTTTGGTTCCTGGAGGAAAGAAAAGCATGTACCCTTGTTTCAAGCTGCCTCCATTAGGTGTTTTTTAAACAAATCCATTCAACCGACTATAATAGGTCGGCCTTTGTGCCAAACATATGGTTGTTTGTAGTGATATGCATACTTGATAGATAGCAGCACAAAGTAGATTTGGCACTATGAAAGGTACATATTTCCAACAGGAAGCACCTTTTGTCACCCAAGTCTTTCTGATTCAATCTCCTCACCCTCTCTTTGGGCTCTAACTCCTCTTTTTGTATTCCTTCCTCCCTTTCAGTGTCTGTTTCTTCTTCCTGTTGAAAATAGAGTCCTTACTTTGTGTATGTGTATACTGTAAATTCCTGCCTGTGTCTCTTCTTTGTTTCAACAATTTTTACTTCTTCTTGTTTTGTAGGTCCTGAAGCCATCGTGGACCACTGTGGAATATCAGGTAAGTCCCTGTCTGGCTGTTCTGTTACCCGGGTTCCCTCACATGACACCCCCTTCGATAATCTTGATCGGGAAAAAGTGGATACCTAGAAAGGAAATCTGCATTACCCTGGTATTTTCCATAATGATGTTGAACCTCAAATTGCAATGGTTGAAGGGATTGGAACTGGAGGAGAACCCTAGCATTAGACACTGTGGGACCGATTCACAGAACTAACTTAAGACAAACTCCTAAACTTACTACCATTTTGGTATTCACAGAAGGCTCTTACTCATTTTGGTATTCACAGAAGGCACTTACTCATTTCGGTATTCACAGAAGTTAGGAGTCCTAACTTTAGGACTCCTAAATGCCTTCTGTGAATACCGAAAGTCTTAAAATTAGGATTTTTCTCAGTTTAGCAGTAGTAAAGTTAGGACTCCTAGATGCCTTCTGTGAATACCGAAAGTCTTAAAATTAGGATTTTTCTCAGATTAGCAGTAGTAAAGTTAAGACTCCTAACTTTAGGACTCCTAAATGCCTTCTGTGAATACCGAAAGTCTTAAAATTAGGATTTCTCTCAGTTTAGCAGTAGTAAAGTTAGGACTCCTAACTTTAGGACTCCTAAATGCCTTCTGTGAATACCGAAAGTCTTAAAATTAGGATTTTCCCAGTTTAGTAGTAGTAAAGTTAGGACTCCTAACGTTAGGACTCCTAAATGCCTTCTGTGAATACCTGAAGTCTTAAAATTAGGATTTTTCTCAGTTAAGTAGTAGTAAAGGCACAGGGTCAAGACTGATTTGCATATGGCTGGGTTCAAACTGGAATGGTAGGTGAGCAAAAAAACGATGGATTTAGGCCCAGATTTCTGTACTGGGGTGAATGTATGACATTGTTCTGCATTCTGTCCATCAATTGCTGTTTTTGCATTTGTCACCCCGAGTGGGATGGGTATCCCCAGATGTGTGTTCCGTGCTCTACATGCTACTAGAGTCAAGCTATCCTGGCTGACGAGAGGTGAAACCCCGAAACCGGTCCTAGGATGCTTGTTTCCAGTCCAGGGAGGACCTGGCCTGGCAGTTCAGGCTGGACTGTTCCCATAGGGCACAGGGTCAAGACTGATTTGCATATGACTGGGTTCAAACTGGAATGGCATGGTGAGCAAAAAATCGATGGATTTAGGCCCAGATCTCTGTACTGGGGTGAATGTACGACATTATTCTGCATTCAGTCCATCAAATGTTGTTTTTGCATGAAATTGGAATGGGCAAAGAATAATATCTGATTCTGGAAATTATTATGAGCTAGTAGCTAGGTAGACTCATCTTTTTTCCCTATCCAGTATAGCAGCCTGTTTTGTTTTTTATCTCAAACAATGGATATGCCTGGGGAAGCTTTCCTTTCTCTTGTCTGGCCCTATGGCAGGCATATTGAAGGGATGGATCATTTAATTGTGCAGCTTAGAAGTTGAAATCCAATTCCCAGGGCTTTGTATTACTAACTTAGTCTAAGGCATTTTGTGAGGATCTTTTTCTCTTTTGCTCCTATCTCCGTTTCTTCGATTTTGTATTCTTAAAGGATGGGTGATTATCTAGGTTCTTACACAAAAAAGGAGCTACGCTCAACCACACCTGTTCCTCTCATAGGGTTTTACTGGGGAGGGTAAGAAACTGAGGGTTATCAGTGCCTACGACTACATCTTCAGGGAGGTTAGAGAGAACCCCAACTTTTAGCAAAGTTTCTTGGCCATTTACATTCACAGTCATTTTAGCTATGGGATATGTTTTCTGGTCAACATGAACGCATCTGATGCAAAATTGCTTATTAGGGATAATTTGCTGGGGTAGAACCAAATCGTCTTTGATTACAGACTATCTACATTCCGAATCTAATAAACTGTGACCCATTTCTGATTGATTTGTGAATTCACATAATAGCTAGATCACATTTTCTGAGGGAAGTAAATGGATCGGGCGCATAGTTTATTTCCATGGGTTCCTCTTTCGCCTTTTTACTTCGCCTATTTACTTCTTAAGAAAAGAACAATGTGACCCATCCCCCACATTCATAACATTGGGAACAGGGGGATGTGATGATTCTGTTTTGGCTGGTCTTGCGTTCGGTGATTCTGGATGACAGTTCAGGGGCTTCTTCTGGATCCTCTCGGTCAGGGGGGCCAGGCGGAGGTTCTGATCCTTTTATGTTTTTGGGAAAGCTCTTGGGTGGTTGAGCCCAGGTAAAGGTAGTAGCCATTTCAACAGCTTGTTTCAGTGTTAGTCACAGTGTGTTGTCTTAACCACCTTCACATGGATATTAGTAAGGATTTTATGTATTGCTCCAAGTTTTAGACATTATCTCCTCATTGGTCGCTTCTTAGGGTTTAAGCCAACGGTCTGTGGCATTCTTCATTTTAAAGAATAGGGTTATTGGTGTAATCCCTAGTAGCCTAGCTCTATATGAAATTGTATCCTATGCGTTTCCTGAACAACCCCAAGCCTTGCCAGTAGAAACATTTTATTCTCCAGGTAGGGCATATTTCCTCTGGCATTAGCAGCTTGGTAAGCAGCCTGTGCTTCTCCTAGTAATAAGGGAGTCAGATAGTGGGGCCATCTCTCAAATGGCCACAAAGTGGGTCAGGCTGCCCTCTCAAAACTTAGGAGAAAAGCCTCTAGATTGTCATTTGGAGTACATTTCTGCAAGGAAATGGTGGGCCCAGTGGGCACTAGGCCTTTACTCTGCGTAATTCCTGCATAATTCCTGTGACCCTCTGAAGTTGTCCCTCAGACACCTTATGTAATTGTTCTGCTTTGGTTTTCAAGGAGTCTAGAAAGACAGATCTTTCAGTTTCTGAGGCTTTAGTGTAATGCTCTGTAGCCCATTCTAATTTCTAATGCCCTTCAGCCAATTAATGAATGACTTTCTCCATCAGATGTATATAGATGTATTTTATCCCACATCTGATACCACCTGTTCACGAACTTGAATGGGGTATCAATGGACAGCAAAGAACACTCTGGAACAGAATATTTGGTCTGTCCTTTATTTTCCTTAGGTAGCACCTTACTCAGTTATAATAAGTCTCTTAATGTTTCCATTTTACAGGTTTCTCCCAAAGTTTGTTTGGAGAGGGGCTCGTAATCACATGATCCTTCATTCTCAGTCTGATCTTTCCTTTTAGATGAAAGAATCCCCATCTGAAGACCCTCAAAAAGAGAAATGCAATCAAAACTTTACTCTGGTAAGTTTTTAATACATTTTCTGTTCTATTTCTAGGGCCTATCTCTGTAATTATTCTCTGTAACATCTTACAAGCTTTTTTGCTTTTCTCGTCGAAGATTAGCCTTGCTTGTAGGGACCTATACAGAACCTAGGAGAGGGGAAAGGGGAAGAAATTTAAAGAAACCCCAAGCAAACACAAATGGCATAACCAAATAAAAAATCCCCAGCTGTAGGCATAGCTACAGGTTTTTCTTCTCCCGTATTGTAAGTTCCTTTTAGGGCCCACTCTGGTTCTCCCTCATTTTCGACTAAACGCATGCTGTAAACTGGTTCTGCTTTGCATACATTATATATTGCATGTTTATTTTGTGCCATGATACTATTTTCAAAATACTTTGTGTTATTATTCAGCGCTTCTTCCTGAGATTCAGTCTGAATAACAGGTACAGGGCCGAATAACATGAGACCCTGTTTTGTTATGGCCAGTCTGCATCATCTCCCAACATTTAGACATTACATTATGGAACATATATATATATATAAACCAGGACTTACTGTTTACGAGACAGAGAGGAGGACTCTACCAGATGGAGAGCTCATGGAATGTGTGCACTATCCTAACTACCTAGTCCAGGTAGGGGGCCCGGCTCTAATCCTAGAGATCTGTAATATATTTCCTGTGCTCACGTATTGAGGGTAGGATTAGAGCAATATATCATTTGCCATGACAGGTTCTATATTGTTTATAGTTTTTTATTGCTGACTACATTGTTCAGTCTTATATGTTTAATAAAACACAGTACAGTTGTATTATAATAGGGCGCACTAGTTTTCAAATACATATTTTATACTAATATAGTATCTTTCTTAGTTTATTATGGACATGCATGAGTGATGAAAACTTAAGGTTATGATCTATGTCCACGGTTCCCTAAAGGAAGTAGAGTGTTGGGTTTTCAAGGTTGTCAATTCACCTGCTACTCTGGGAAGGTTAGGAGGGCAGGTGGGCACTGTGAGCTTGTTGGATTTGGGCACTTAGATACTGATGGGTATGGTGATTCAGTCCCTACATTCTGAAGTCCTATGATTCCTGGCACTGTTCTGCTTAGGCAGATTCCCTGCAACACCGTAGTTCACTCTTTCTGAAGCTTTCACCTTTTGCCTTTTAGTCATGGTGTCTGATTACTTCCCTTACTTCCTCTTTGATCCTTTTGGGGGTAATGCAGGGGGTTGTTTTACCGCTTCTGGTTTGGAAATTATTGTTAGTTACCCACACAACTTTTCTCAGCCTACGTCCTCTTCCCATGTACCATTGAACCCACCTGTGCTAGCCACTCTCCTCCAAGGGTGAGGTGGGACCGGGGATATGAAACTACGCTTGCTTTAAAAAGGACTTCGAAAAAATAAATCTTTAAAGGAAACCTACACAAACTAAGAAGACACCTCTAGTTTGAGGTACAAGGCGTGCCAGCCCCACCAGTGTCTCTGTCACCGACAGCCCCAACCTGCTTGTACTTCATTGGGTTAAACAATAGGAATTCCTGCTACTGAGACAGCTAGTGTGATCCTGAGCACTTGTCAGTGACTAGCCCAGCTTGGATTCCGAATGTATACCTTGTGTTACCCTGTGCACTCTCTTTACTCTTCGCCAGTCTTACTCTCACTGCCCGACCCCAATAAAACCGTGGAGCACAAGCGTTGTGCGCCCTCAAGGAAATCCTGAAAGAGTGACATGTGTATGTGTACACTGCCTTTTTGTGCCTTCTATGTTGACTTGGACAGTTTGGGATTTTATGAACGTGTTCCTACACTCATGGACATATTATCTTCAACGTGGATTCTATGCAACCTACAGCATCCAGCTTTGTTTTTTACACATGTTGGATTTCATTCCAGTTACTTGAGTACTTGAGTGTGACTTTTATGGTGAGATGTTGTAAATAGCTTCATTGTGTTTAGTCTGTTTTCACTGTTTCTTACCTGGAACTTTAGTGTGTTCCTAATGTTATGATTCTAGTTAGAATTCTAGCTTGGTCAGTTGGTGCTTGGCCAGATGGTGTTCTGCTGTTTTATTCTGTGCTGCGAATAAACTTGTTCTTAACAAGTCTCTACCTGCTTGAAACCTCATTAATACTTTACTACATTTTGGCGACAAGGACTAGTATCTGGCCAGAGGATCAACGGCGCAGCGGGATAAAGGTTTACAGAATAAATGCGGCTTTCAGTACAAAAGATCTCCGTGTGCATCAAGTGAGTCATCTCTGCTTTCTGTCTTCGAAAAACTGACATTGTGTTAAAGTCCTTGGGAAGGTGAGCGTTTTTCACAATATTTGGAGGATTTTATCTATGCGATAAACTTTCCTGAATCAGTTACCTTGGTTGCCTGGTTACCGCTTAACAACGCCTCGTGACCTGCATTCTCCTTTGTTGCCATAACTAACGCTCCTCGCGCAAGCTGTTTCCAGCGCGACCCTTCCAACACGGACTACGAGGATCACGTCATTCCGCAATAGACGCTACTTGTCACACGCACGTATTCAGTCGTCAGTTTCTTTTCGACGCTGCTCGCTATGCGCTTGCAGTCATCAATTTCTACGGAGTCAATGAATTTCAGCGCGACCTCGCTGAGCGATATCGTTACCATTTAAGCATGTTCCTGTAAAGATTCAACACAAGGAAAATAAGTAAGACAAACTCTTTTAGAATTTTGACGTGGTTGGTGGGGAGGTTCATCACTGGAAATTTTAACAAGACAGTTGGTCTCAAATAATATTTTATTTATTTTTACCTTTGTGTTTATACATTTTATTTATAATTTATATTCCATTAAAGGTAACAATGTCACAACAAGTTAATGTGGCACTTCCACCCCAATTTCTTAGTGAACCAGGGAATCCCTCTACTTCCTGGGAGGATTGGATTGTTATGTTTTACAACTACATTGAAGCATTAGACGGGGCAGATTTTTCTCCTAAAAGGAAAAAAGCACTTTTGATGATGACTTTGGGGAAAGAAGGTCAGCGAATTTTCAAGTATTTACCCCAAGTTTTACCTTCTGGATCCCAATCTCCTCTTGATGAATATAAATAGGCCATCGCTAGACTTGAGACTCGTTTTGTCAAAGAGGAGAATCTTGTTTTACAAAGATTTAAATTCTATAAAAACAAACAACGTGAAGATGAATCCATAGATGATTTTGTCGCGCGTTTGCGAGAACTCTCTGTAAAATGTAATTTTGGCCAGATGACAGATGAACACATTCGCGATCAATTAATTGTTCAATGTAACAATCGGAAAATACAGGAATGCTTATGGGCAGCAAAAAACCCAACTTTAAAAGTTGCCATTGAACTTGCAAAAATTGTAGAGGAAAGTGAAAAATGTATGAAAGAATTACAAAAAAGTGGTCTTGATCTCAAGGTTGCAGAGGTTTCCAACAAAACGGTTGTCTCTAGTGACAACAGTGATACTGATAGTTGCGCTGTTGCTCTTGTTAGGAAAAAAGAGTATGCTTTTCACAAAAAAATTATAGTCAATAGTATGTTAAATCTCAATCTAAAGTGTGTTCCAGATGTGGTAGCGATACCCATTCTTCAGATGCGAAATTTTGTTTCGCTAATAATAAGGAATGCTTAAAATGTGGCAAACAGGGTCACTTTGCTAAGATGTGTAAAAATAGAAGCAACTCTAGAGTGACCGTTGTGAATGATTATAGTGAACTGAATCGTGATGTTAACAAATTGCTTGTTCTACATGATTCTGTGTGTTCTTGTCAAGACAGAAGAGAAAGGATTGCAAAGGCTGATTTTATTATTGAGAAAAAATCTATTAGCCTTATGGTTGACACTGGTTCTAAATGGACTATCATTCCCATGTCATTAGTTAAACAACACTGCGGTCAGAAAACTTTACTAGACTGTGATATTTTTCCTTCTGGTTATCAGGGAGAAAAAATAGATCTTCTTGGGTATTTCAAAACTGAAATTCTTTTCAAAAACAGATCTACGCATGGTAAGGTTTATGTGTCTGTTGATGGACCGGCAATATTAGGTCGTGTTCATCAATATGATCTTCACATAGTTATAAATCCCAGGGCAGAGGAACCTGTAATGGTTGTGGATGATTTTAGCGTGAATGACATACTTTTAAATTTCAACAATGTCTTTAGAGAACAATTGGGGGAGTTACAAGGCTATTCCCACAAAATAATGTTAAAAGAAGGTAGTATCCCCATTCAGCATAAGGCTAGAAGAGTTCCATTTACTGTACGGAAGGAAGTGAAGGCTGTTCTGGAAGAAATGCTGCAGGGCGGGATTATTGAGCCTGTCGAAGCATCCCCGTGGATTTCTCCCGTGGTTATTTCCCAGAAGCCTGATAACAAAATTAGATTTTGTCTGGACCGTAGGTCACTAAATAAATGTGTTGTTGCAGATGTTTTTCCTTTGCCAAATATTGGGGAGCTAGTCTCTACCTTGAAAGGGGCTAAATATTTCAGCAAACTTGATCTCAAACATGCCTACCACCAGATTCGACTTGAGGAAGGGTCTAAACATCTGACTGCTTTTATTACTGGTGAAGGAACGTTTCAGTTCACAAGATTACCCTTTGGGCTGATTTCAGCCGCGAGTGATGGGTGGTCTAAGGGAATGGAAACTGATGTTGTTTTGAATCAGGTTGTGGATCTCATTATTAAGGGGTCTAGAAGGGAGAGTACCGTTGAGCCCTCCGTCAGGCCCTATATTAGAGTCCTGGATGAGTTGTCTCTTTCTGACAACAATGTATTGATGCGAGGTGACAGGTTTATTCCTCCTTTTTCACTTAGGAAAAAAATACTTGATATAGCTCATGTGGGACATCTAGGCCAGACTCTCACCCAACGAAGAGTTAAAGAGAATTTCTGGTGGCCTTCCATTGATGCTGATGCTGTGGAGTGTGTGGTGCAGTGTTGTTTTTGTAAAGAGGGTGAGAAACGCTTGAAAGTGATTGGTTCTCAGAATGAAGGTAATATTTTTTTTGAACATTTTCCTTGGCACACCGTTTGTCTAGATTTTATTGGGCCTATAAATGAGTTGCCTTTCAGTCAGCGTTTTACTATTGTAGTCATTGATTGTTTTTCAAAGTGGCTCACTGTTCGTTTTGTCAAAGAAATCAATACCGATTCTACAATCAATTTTTTAAAAAGTGTTTTTTTGGATGAGGGTTTTCCTTCTGTGTTAATAACTGACAATGGCACACAATTAACTTCTGGGAAAATGGTTTCATTTTTGTGGGATTCGTCATCATCGAACCAGTTTATATAACCCACAAAGTAACGGAATGTGTGAGAGGGTCAATAGGTTAATTAAGGGGATTATACAGATGTCTGTTAAGTTTGGTTGTTTTTCTAACGATAAGGTTCAAGAACTTGTTTGGGCCTATCGTTCAACTCCCCACAAACATGAGTGTAAGTCTCCTTTTGAATTGATGCGTGGTCGTCCTCCTATAACTAAGTTAACACCTTCTTGGTTAAAGGAATCAGGACAAGGTTTCCCCGGTGAAGTCTTCTTTGGATGGCTCTTCTTCATCAATTTGTGTGGGGGACTTGGTCAAAGTAAAGCCTGGGAGGTTTTCTAAGGGTCTCTCGAAATTTAGAGGTCCTTTTTCTGTAAAGCGTGTTTTTCCTCATTGTGTTCTTCTTGACAATGGAGAGTGGTGGAATTTCAGAAGGGTATCTTTGTACAAGAGGCATGATGATGTGGATATGAAGACTACTCTACCTTCTTCTGTTTCCTCCAGTAATGGTTACATGTTATCTGCTCAGTGTGACTTGAATTCTTGTTCTCAAACCAGCGTAAGGGGGGAGGTAGGTGGTGGTGATACCTCTTCATCTTTCTTCTCTGGGTGTGACGTTTCTATTCCTACACCTTCATGCTCTGGCGACACTGTCTCTTCTTCTACAGCTTTGTTTTCCAATGAAACTATTTCTACAAATGGAATTACTTCTAGAAATGCTAGATCTCGCCGTCCGCCTTTATATCTCAGTGATTATGTTCAATAGTTGTTTTTATTTGCATTTTACTTTATGGGATTAAGGGAGGGAGATATGTTGTAAATAGCTTCATTGTGTTTAGTCTGTTTTCACTGTTTCTTACCTGGAACTTTAGTGTGTTCCTAATGTTATGATTCTAGTTAGAATTCCAGCTTGGTCAGTTGGTGCTTGGCCAGATGGTGTTCTGCTGTTTTATTCTCTGCTGCGAATAAACTTGTTCTTAACAAGTCTCTACCTGCTTGAATCCTCATTAATATTTTACTACATGAGACATTTTTTATCTTTTATTAGTTATTCGTTTTTGGGAAGCCCCGGACGTTTGGCAGTTGAACCGCCGCGTTACACTTTAAAAATAGAGGCACGATCTGTATTGAGTTCTCCCAGGCGTACCTGCATTTCCGGATTGCGGGGATGTTCTCATCGGCATTCTATGAGGACACTGTTGCTAGGCAGAACAGCAAGCTGCTTTCTGACGCTATGCGGCACCCTCCTGCCTGGAGCCATCTGGCGCAGCATCGTCTGCGTGCCGCCATCTTGGGATTGGTGGTAGCCGCAAGCACTGGAGTTACAAATTGTCCTACAATGTTCTCTTTGCTGCGAGACTTGTGCCCCCATTTTAGGTGGGGCACCAGCACGCAAACTTCGGGGCTACTAAATGTTTCCCAATTCCCCAATGGTCAGTTTCCTTTGGTGATCCTTCAGTCAATTGCATGTGCACATTCATACATGTACTGGGATATTAGGAAGATTGGGCACATCGCAGAATCCAAGTGGTCTGCTCTTCTGGTCGAACTATGGAATGGTTTGCTGTGGTGTTTCAAGACCAAGGAGAAGACTCGCCACATCTGGGAACCTTTTGGTCTGATGCTCCTCTCGACATATGGATCGGTAGTAATGCCTCATTGTTTTTAACATTTTGTTTTTGGATGAACATATAGGGAAAGCAATTCCTCTAGGGTCCGGAGACTCTTGCTTTCAAGTCTGTAGTTGGAAGGTTTACAACAGTTGACTCTTTTCAAGTACTTTCCTTTAGGGGTTTGCTACCCATATGGTCACAAAGTACTGTGCCTGAATGTCACTGCAGGGTACATGCATCTATACTGTTTTATTCAGGCTGCCCCAAAGTTTTTTCTTAAGGGCAAATGTATTTATTGCCAAAATATTCACTTTTCTTTTGTTTAACCCTCAGTGGTTATTGGCATGTGTCTGACTCCAAATCTAGCATGTATTGTCAGACGTCTTCTAAGTAACACTCTTCTGTTGAGACCATGCTTACTTGCAAATTGTTATTAACGTATTATGCTTCTCACAGTTTTCACAGTTACTGGGTTTTAGTCCCATTTGACACAGTTCTCGCAGTTGATGGGGTTTCTTCCATTCAATACTGTTTTTACTGTTTGTGGGTTTCAGTTCCACTCAACACAATTTGAGGGTTGGTTTTCTCTTATCACGGTTGGTGGGTTTTAGTCCCATTCAACACTGTTTTCACAGTTATGAATATTAGTCCCATTTTCACAGTTTGTAGTGGGGTTTACACTCATCTACACAGTATGTAGTGGGTGTCAGTCCCACTTACACAGTTTCAAATGGGTTAGAGTCCCATGTGTTCTTCTGCTCTGTGCATGTTACTATCCTCAATACAAGGTTTCTAATGGGTACAAGTCATATGTGTTCTGCCTTTACTGTGCATGTTTCTAGACTCCACACAGGGGTTCTAATGGGTACGATCCCCAGGTGTTCTCGTTTTCTGTGCATGTGTCTGAACTCCACACAGGGGTTCTAATGGGTACTAGTTCCTTGTATTCAATTCTTTCGTTCACACTCTAACCTCCACATAGGTGTTCTACTGGAATATACTCCCATGTTCTATATTGCCAATGGGTTCTAGTCCCATGTTTTGGTATACAATTTTCACTGTGTGCCACACTTGTGCTTGTCTGCCCCTAGGCCTTTGTGGCTGCATGGTTGGTAGTCTAAGTTTGTTTCTTCCCCTTAACTATTTTATTTTCGGTTGATGTTGGGTGTAGATGTTCCATGTTGATGCTCCATGTTTTCATGGACCCATGTATTGGGGAAAGACAGTTCAGGTCCATCACCCATTTCTAATGCTTCTTTAAAAATAGTTATAGGAGGATAATGGGGGGTGATATATATATATATATCTTATGTATATTTGTCTATGCATCTCCTCTACATTGTATATTCTTCTTACATTTTTTTTGTAAAAACAATTTTTATTGGCATTTCAGGTCAAAAATAGCACAGTGCAAAGGATAAAACAATGCATTAATAATCGACATTTCAGGATAACAATACATTGTATATTCTTCTTACATGTACTTATTGTACATCTCTTGTATATTTTCTCTGAATTCTCTTTCCATTTCTCTTGCACTTCGGCCTTTAACTTCTATATGATATCCTCTTGCACTTCCTCTTGCATTTCTCCGGGGTATTTTCTTGGTATCTTTGCTATGATCGATTCACTTTTGGGTTCACTTTCTTCTTGCTTTTTCCCTACTTTTCCATTTTTCTTTCTCTTGGGGTTATCTTTGTTTGAACCTTACTTCTTTGCAGTTTCTATTTTGTTTTGTGGAAGAAGAGAAGGAATGTTGTAACCTGAATTATATTTATCTGGTTACTTTCTCCCTAGCTGCTCAGCCAGTGTGAATGTGATGCATGGAATGTTGGTGTGATGGTCTTAAATGGAATGTTTGGGTGCCTGGATGCTTCAGTGTGACAGTTGGAGTATGGGCTGAGCAGAAGGCAGACTGCTTCTGGTGGGGCTGCATCTCTACAACTCATCTACCTGTAACTGAACTCAATAAATCTATGTTAAAACTACATCCTGGCTATGGACCTTGTTACTACATAGTGGACTCCTGCTCCTTGTTCAATGACGCCCTTTGGTGTCTCACTTGCGTATTTCTGTCTTCTTGATCCTTCTGTCTCCTCTCTCTCATCAGGCTGCACCTCCTCCCTTTGTAGTCCTTCCTCTCTTTCACTGTTTCTTCTTCTTGTTGAAAATAGAACTCTTACTTTGTTTTTATGTACACTGTCACTTCCTGCCTGTGTCCATTCTTTGTTTCAACTGATTTTACTACTTCTTGTATTTTAGGTGTTGAAGCTGGCTCAGACCACAGTGGAATATCAGGTATGTCCCTGTCTGTCTCTCCCTCCTGTTCTGTCATACCAGGTCCCTCAAAAACTCCTTTGTATCACAAAAGCTTTGATGCCAAGCATTAGTAAATCTAGGGCACTTGTGCTCTCTCATTTTCAATATCAAGCCAACAATTTTAAGAGGAAATGTGGCCATCTTAGAGGTGTGCATTGCCAATGCACTTTAAGACAAGACGCAAGCGCTAAAGTAGTCATGGCATTGCAATTCAGCGCCTCTTTGACTGCCCTTAAGGTCCTTATAAAAGATTGGTCAGTTGATAATGCCACTCATTAGATTAGCTGACTTCAATTCTCTACCCAATTCTCCACCCGAAAGGTACTACATGAAGTTTGGGATATGTTTTTTAGAGCAGATAATTTGACTTTGTTGAATGCCATAAGTATTTCCTGTTGATCTGAAGTCTGGTGAAATTATGGCCAGATTCTATTGCTAAAATGTGCAACTGTGATTGCACATACCCGGCTATGTTAATGGTGTGGAAAGTAAATACAGTTTGATTTAGCTCCACAGAATGGAATGGAAAGTAAATATAATCTGTTTTGGACTGAAAGAGCAACAAAGAAATATCAGGAAAACCTAACTTGTCCTACAAGAGTGATAAATGTTGATTTTAGCCTAACATGTTAATTTTTGCTGTGCCTGAAAGAGGTTGCAAGGCTGTGCTGTGCAAGAACAAACCAGAAAGGGGACTTTGCTAACACAGGTTCCTGCATATTTTCTTGTAATGAAATACATAGTTGAAACACTAAAAAACTATGCCCCAAGGACTTTTCATTATGGTGACTAAGTAGTCTTGTGAGAATTGCGAATTTCACAATAAGCAGCATTTGTGACATTTTTTGAAATGTTGCCTTAGATGATCCCATTTAATTTTTGCCCATTTGGAGTCTGGTTCAAGTAGATAATGTCTTACTGGAATGATAAAACCATGACTGAGTTCAAATCAGCTTCTTGGCAGCATCTAGAAGGACTTTTATATCCAAGGTATATCCTCATATACAGAAGATTTACAAGATACTGGATAAGAATATAATTTCACAAAAAAATTTAACCAAATGCCGTGGCCTTTAAAGCGGCAGGCAAAACAATCTGCCTCAGATGGCAAGGAATGAGCAAGCATAGCAAGTTAGCCTTTTTTTTTTTAAAGGAAACTCATGTAGCAGTAGTGATCATCATTTAAATAACAGCTTTAAATATTTATCAGAAAATACAATTGTTATCCTCAAACAACAGCTTTGAAAGTTTATGAAATGAAACACATTAGCTATCAAGTGCAAGATTTTTCTTTAAAAAGAAATACATTCAATTCACTAAAACAACATCTTGCAATTTCCATGAGCAAAAACACTATTTTTGTCTAAACACACATTTTAGTACACTTGAGTAAATATATGTTTGGTATCCAACCCCCAGCTTGCCTTTTTCATTTAGTACTCACTCTCACTTGCACTATTGCCACACATTAATAGATTCTGCCCTGCATGTTCATGTATCACAATAAAATGACAGGGATACAAGTCTTATAACTGAAGTTCATGCTGAAGGAACATTTCTTCAAGGACTCTCAAATATATTCCAATTTTTACAGGCATTGTGCCAGAGCCAGTGTTAAACCAAGGCTGGGTATCGTTGTGCCGTGGATGCATACAATGTGCCAAGAAGACTACCATTTTGCCATGGCCAGGGGTGAGCACCAGTACATGCAGAATTCCCACAGTATATCAAGAACGGCCATCATTATGCCACAGCAACAATTATACCTCCATTAAACCATGTGACCCACTGTCTTTGACAGGAGTGTTCAGGTGTCAACACCTAACTCAAGCATATTCTTTTGAATGTGGAGAAGTGGGGCAAATGAGACCTACCATGTAGAAAAAGGAGACACAGCAGAAACACCCACACCAATGCAGTGATACTGAAATGTAATTCAGAGCAGAAATAGTTCACTGAGTAGCATTCCTATTATAAATGCATTGGTCACATCCACAACAGTCACCTACATTTAAAGAAAAAACAATCAGTAACATTAGAGTGCAGTCAATAGAGAAGAGTTCTCTTATGTCCCTACGAAGTGATGCTAGAGACCCCTTTCTGTCTTTCACAAAGAAATACAAATCGACCCAGGCAACAATATGCCCACCTTGGGAATGATGTCTCATAGATTTTAAGAATGGTAATCTTTGATAGATAGCAAATTGCCAATAATTTTTAAATGATCTATAGCATAAACTTTGGCATAACCATCCTAATTGGCTCCAAACTCCGGGGATGTGGCTGTAGGACAATGTGAAGAAGGTGTTCATTAGGTATTCCATCAAAGTATTGTTTCAAATAGAATTGGGCACAAATATCGTGTCAAAATACTGTGATGTCAAAACTATTGAGGCACAGCATATGTCAATAAAATTGTTCGTAATATTGTTTTTTAAATTGCCTAGTTGAGTTTTCTTTGTTTTTGTGTTATAAGCTTATTATTTATGGTGGCTTTGTTTTGTTTTATTTAGTAATATATATTAGGTTTTGTTTTATTTTTTGTACATTTTTGTCAAATTGTTGAGTGTGTAGTGGAATATGGGGGGAACTTTTTAACTTCTTCTTTTTAATTAAATATGCTTTTTATATATGTTTTAATTTGTTAGTTTGATAACTGATTGTATAAATATTTCCAGTTATTTATTAGCTAATTGAAAAATATTGTAATTTCTTCCGATTGTAATCAGCGATATCGATACTTGTGTTAATAATTTAATTGTTTTAAAATAATTTAGATATCAACTGATTAGAATACCTTTAAGTGTTTTGTATAATAATTAATTTTACAGTTGTTATTTTTAAAATAAAACGTATTGTTGGAATTTTTGGCAATAGGGAGGGAAGTATTTAAAAGCAATTTTTTAACATTTTAATTTATAAAATTTTTAAATAGGTTGCATATATATCTTTATATGTTAATTGTGTGTTTTTATTGTATAGTGATTTTTATAACTATATAGTACAAGGCAATTCATTTATTAAATGTTTACTGAAATATATTTTATGTTTCTTGTCTTTTACATATATGCAGTTTATTTTGTATGCATTTAGGATGGAGAAAATTACATCTGTGCTGTCTAAAGTTTAAAACTTGTTCTACTGTTGCATACGCTGGAGGCGTATGCAATATATATATTACCTCGTCTCTTCTCACCACAGTTTTCACGGCTGAAGTCACGGCACAGCAACAGGCCAGTTATAGATATTTTTTATTTACACACCATGTGCAAAATAACGTGCATCAATTAACGGACGGCCTACGCGTTTCGGCTACTGCTAGCCTTCCACTGGACCATAGAGTCCCTGGGTCTAGACCTCATTTTAAGTGCTCAGTGTAAGGTAAGTACCCTCTTCCCTTTCCATGGTCATCTAGACCAACAACCCTGCACAGTTTTTACCGGCTCTTCAAAGCAGCCATTTAACATGTATTGTTTCATTTAAACATTCATACATTTAAGTAAAGTACTATACTTAGTCAAAGAAATTCAAAGATAAATTAAGTATATACATTATTTACATTCAATTATATGCATCCTGTTATATTTTTAGTTTTTCATATTTCTGCCAAATCTCGAATCGGGTGATTCTCTGTTATATTATGTAAAGTACTCTTGGACAATCAGGGAATGTATTCTAATTCAGCAAAGTTATTTTCTATACTGGTATATACGTACACTATTTACAGTTATGACAATTTCTCCACACAGTCTGTTTGATGTTTCATAATTCTGTACATATACATTAGTACTGGGTCTTTAGAACTGAATTAGTTAGATAACCGGAATAAAATTTATGAATGAATTTTGAAAATTTCTGTAAAGTACAAGTTGTTACATTCACTTAATTCATATCCTTATCACCCCTCCATTCCATGTTTATGATTATCCATATCATTATAATCTTGAAATCACTCTAGCAACGATCCATGATTCATCTTATCATAGGCCAGGGACGCAACAATACCTTTACTTTGACTTCTGGCTGATATGTTGCATCTTATTGTCCAGTTCATTACCTCATCACATCTATTTACATATACTTTACAGTTCTCTGATTTGTGGAACAGGTCTCTCATTTTCCCCCACCGTACCTTCCTCTTTTATCTACAGGTGTACAAACAGTTTGGCATCCAAGTTATGCCCATAAGGGACCTCTGTCCCCATTCCCAGTATCATTCTGGATTCAAGTTTACGAAGTTGTAGTGTTCGATCTCCTCCCCTTTCTGAGACCTTACTTAATTTAATCCCTGAGTATTTCAGTAAGTCTGGGTTGCTCTGGTGATACTTGGCAAAATGTGTGGCCATCGGGTAGTTAGGGTCTTTGTTCTTGATCGCCCTTAGGTGTTGCAAGATTCTCAGTTTCAATTTATTAAACGTGCTCCCGATATATGATTTGTCACAGGGGTAATGTAGTCTATAAACCACACATTTAGATTCACACGTAATGTGATCCTGTATTTTTCTATTTTGCCGTTTTGAAGTTTGTAATCCTTGATATTTACGCCATGGTCACAGGCTTTGCACTTGAAGCACTTCCAGAATCCTGGAGCTGTTAACCAATTATGTTTTTGTGGTTCTCTTAACTCAAGATGGCTTTGTGTTAAGATATCTCCTAGAGATGAGGTCTTTCGGTAAGCAATGCTTGGATATGTTGTTAAGTTACTTTTCAGTGTGTCGTCTAGGAGCAAGATTTTCCAATGTTTTTGTAAAGCTTTCTTCATTTCTCCACTTTGGTTGTCAAAATCAACAATTAATCTTGTCACCTCATTTTTTTGATCAATTTCATTATCAATGATGTTTTCAGGTCTCTTGTTCTTTGGTACCAACAAGTCCACTCTCTTTTTCATATTCATCCTCGATTTCGCAGAGGATACCACCTCCTCCGGATACCACCTCTCCAAAAACCGATGGCTCATTTTATCTATTTCATCTTCTAGATCCATTTGTTCAGAGCAGTTTCTTTTTGCTCGTAGCATCTGTCCATACGGAATACTCCACTTTAATTTCACAGGGTGTCCACTATTCGCGTGGAGGATGCTGTTGCAAGATGTTGGTTTCCTATGGATCTTGGAGCACAATTTGCCATTTTTTACAAATATCTCCACATCTAAGAAGATGAGATTTGTTGGACTAATGGTTGAGGTGAAATGCATATTGTATTCATTTTCCTCCAAAGATTCAATAAATGATTGAATTGAGCTGTTGTCTCCTTCCCATATGATGAACAAGTCATCTATGAAACAACACCAAAGTTTTATTCTGGATCCATTTTCATTTTCTCTTCTCACTACCTCACTCTCCCAGGCCCCCATCAGGAGGTTCGCATAAGTGGGCGCAAATGATGTACCCATTGCGCTCCCCTGTTTCTGGAGATACATCTTCCCCAAAAACAGGAAAACATTGTGTGTCAGGCAGTAGTGAAGCATATCCAACAGCATTGCTGAGTGTTCCAAAAAGCTTACTGAACGTGCTCCAAGTGCATTTTTTACAGTTTTTACACCATCCTCATGACGTATTGAGGTGTAGAGAGAGACAACGTCAATGGTTGCCATTAAGTATGTTGATTTCCATTCAGTCTCAGATATCTTTTTCAGGAAAGATGGTAGTGTTGTCACATAGTTCATTAAAAATATATCTATGAATCTTGATGTTGATTCCAATAATGACCCTATGGAACTCACAATCGGTCTTCCTGGAGGTTGTATGAGGGATTTATGAACTTTTGGTAAAAAGTATATTGTGGCAACAATTGGACTGTCCGTTTTTAGATAAGAATATTCGTCAAAGTCAATTAGGCCCCTCTCTTTCCAACCTAACAACAAGGAATGATATTCACTAGTCCATTCTTCCATTGGATTATTCTTCAGTTGTTCTTAGTGTTCCTGGTTGTCAAGTTGCCTATTGGCTTCTAGAATATAAGCTGACACATCCTGCACAACGAGGTTACCACCTTTATCCGATGATTTGATTATTATTGTCGGATCATCTTTTAATTCGGACATTGCTTTATATTCCTTTGGTGGGAGATTTTGTTTCTTCCTCGCGTTGCTAAGAGATTTATCCGCGATCTTCGTTATCTCTTCCACCATTATCTCATGGAACAAATCTACCTTATTACCAGGTGGGAGCTGTGGACAAAATCTTAAAAGTTTTTTTAGTCCACTATCTCCTCCTATGTTTGTACTTATTCCCATTGTGTCACAAAAGTCAATCTCCATTTGTGGTGATATTGTATTATCAGTTTGACTTACTGAAGTAGTCTCTTTGATTGATGTTAAAGTTATAATGGCCGGTAGGTCTTTTTGTTTGACAGTTGACAATATTTCCTTTGCTTTAGAGGCATGTGTTTTCCTAGGGTCTTTTTCAGCAAAATATTTCTTTAATTTTACTTTGCGGCAAAATTTGTACAAGTCAATACGTGCGTTCGGTACATTCATGTTCTTCGTAGGGCAATATGAAAGGCTTCTGTTTAAAAGTTTTAGTTGCATATCTGATAACTCTCTACTTGATAAGTTTATAAGTATATTATCAGATATTGTCAATTTTTTCATTGCTACTTTTGCTTTCCTTTGCCTCTTCTTGGTTGTGTTTCTCTTTCCGCCCCTTCTGGTTGTTGGTTTACTGGGGGCTTTTTCGGTGGTCTTTGTTCCCTTCCCCACGTGTTGAGTCTGCCTCTCCCTCTCTGTCGCGTGACCATGTGTGCCAACTGTATCTCCCCCCGAAAATCCAGTGGTGTGCTATTAGATTCTCCTTCATTAGAGCTCACCTCGGAGCTATCCACCTCTTCTGTGTGTTCGGTGACTGTGTCTGCATTTTTGTCCATTGCCACATGACTCCTCATAGTATCATATTTGCAGGCAAATGTATATATTCGCCCATTGGTATAGTCCAACCTATCTCTGGTAAATTTGTTGGCCTTACGTTTTTCCACCTCCATTTCGTGTTTGGCTACCTTCTTCTCCATATTTTCAATGGTCTCCTTATTCTCTTCTGATGTGGGGATATCTTCAAGTTCAGTCTCCAATGCCGTTATTATACTTGTGATTTTCTCCAGTTTTCTTTCGGCATGAATGATAAGAGTTCTCATCAGTTTGAAGGAACATTCGTTCGTATCGGTTTGCCATAGTTTGATTAGATCTATATCCAGATCATTCAGAGTTGGCATTATAAGAATTCTCAATCCTCGTGGGATTCTTTTATACTCGATATATTTTTCGAAAGTGGTCTTCTCCCACCATTTATTTATCTCTTGGATGCGTTGTTGTTGCAACTCTCTCACAATGGTTAAAACTGTTCTGTCCTTCACTGTTTCCCCCACATTTCCTTTGGATCTCGTGCTTGTGGTGGGTGGATTGTCATCATTCAATAACTCGCTCGCCCTCATTTGGCGACTTCTGGACTTGTCTGCCATTTTCCACTGTGCAGGGTTGAGTTCAAATAATACTTGTTGATGTCACGTTTCATTCGCCAGGTGTGCCCTTTGCTTTTATTTTCAGGATGTCTGCCCCTTTATTTCTAAAGTTGGCTGACTGCCTGTGTGTCTGTTGCTCCTAATGAACACTCCGTGTTCACTCGGCTCCCGAAATGCTGCTCTGCCCCTTTAAGGAATTTCCAGGTATGTCTGAGCCAGCAACGCTGTCTCCTTTGTCCCCTTTCTCCTTTCCGGGTAGTTTAACTGTTAATTAACTCACACTTTCCGTGCGTTTGCCTGAGTGTAGATTTGAAGCACACTGCGTGTTTCGCGGTGATTTAATTCTCACGTTGATTCTTTTTTCTCAAGAAACCGCTATTGCCGCTGGCGCCCCGGCTACTCTTCCCAAGGGTTTGTTTGCTGACGGAAGGTTGCCGTCTCACACAGCCTGAACGCCGCCTCCGCCGCGCTGCAGAACAAAGCGAAAACGAACACCCCCCCAGTCAGTTCACTCACCCATGGGTTTCTCGAAGTTCAATCCTCCGCAATTTCCGTCCCGTGCTATTTTCAAGCGCATTCCATTGCGGGACTCAGGCTGTTGCAGCAGAGGTATCGGTCGTTCTTTCTCCAATTCGTAGTCACTGGATTTTTCACTCCGACCGCCTCCCCTCATCCGAGAGTGCCTGTGATGCGCGTTCCAGTATACGTGCCAAATTTTGCCTCGTCTCTTCTCACCACAGTTTTCACGGCTGATGTCACGGCACAGCAACAGGTCAGTGATAGATATTTTTTATTTACACACCATGTGCAAAATAACGTGCATCAATTAACGGACGGCCTACGCGTTTCGGCTACTGCTAGCCTTCCACTGGACCATAGAGTCCCTGGGTCTAGACCTCATTTAAAGTGCTCAGTGTAAGTACCCTCTTCCCTTTCCATGGTCATCTAGACCAACAACCCTGCACAGTTTTTACCGGCTCTTCAAAGCAGCCATTTAACATGTATTGTTTCATTTAAACATTCATACATTTAAGTAAAGTACTATACTTAGTCAAAGAAATTCAAAGATAAATTAAGTATATACATTATTTACATTCAATTATATGCATCCCGTTATATTTTTAGTTTTTCATATTTCTGACAAATCTCGAATCGGGTGATTCTCTGTTATATTATGTAAAGTACTCTTGGACAATCAGGGAATGTATCCATATTCTAATTCAGCAAAGTTATTTTCTATACTGGTATATACGTACACTATTTACAGTTATGACAATTTCTCCACACAGTCTGTTTGATGTTTCATAATTCTGTACATATACATTAGTACTGGGTCTTTAGAGCTGAATTAGTTAGATTACCGGAATAAAATTTATGAATGAATTTATATATATATATATATATTATCCAAGGTCCCCGGTCTCCCGGGAAAAATGGGCCGCACTCCTCGTAATTTACATGAAGTTATTTGTTTATTCAGATATTTCTTTCATATGCATCAGTTTTAAGGCAGTAAAAGAGACGACGTTTCGGCATTGCAAATGCCTTGATCAAGGTAAATGGGCTAATTTGTTTTGCATGTTTTTAAAACTTTTTCAAAGTTACATCACTTCCTCTATACGTCCTCCATGCCCTAGGCATTGTGGGACATGTAGTTCTTGATACAATATGTTGTTTCTATTCAACCATGATGTGTGGAAACTTTCTTCGGAATAGCGGTTTATAAACTATTTATCCTATTCCTTGCAAGCCCTATCATCACCAATCAGACACATTTTGCATCTCTTTGTGAATGACATTCATTATAACAATTTTTGCATTTTTACAGGGTTGTAACGCTGCCAATTCTATACAGACCAATTCATTTTATGTGTCTAATTATAGTACATTATTTATCCCATGTTGTTGTGTGCTTGGATATTATTTATACAAAATATGATTTTTATCATTCTACTCCAATGTAATTTTGAGTTCGCTGCTGGTATTTCTAATACAGATACATTCCAATTCCATATTGAATTATTGTGAATGAAATTTGCTCGCTGTATTGCCAGATGATTTATTCCATGCACCCTCTTGTGTTTTTATTCCTTCAAGTATTTCATTCACGTTTGATTGCTCTTTCTTCTAATATGATATTAATCTTGCAGCCAATGTTTCAGTTACAGTTCTATATTCCATTTCTCTGTTTATTGCACTCTTGGATGTTATATTGTTTCTGATTCATAGATGAATATAGAGTTCCTCTGATTGGTTCAATCCGAATGGGGTCATGCTCCTCATATTTATAATGCGTCGCAACTCTTTTCTTCGGAGGGTTTTCTCCCTGTTTCCCCCTCTTGCATTTTGTGGTACGGTTTCAATACCATAAAACATGAGACTATTCCAATCACTCTTATGTGCGACCTTCATGTGCCTCGCTACTGCGTTGCTTTTATCTTTGTTTGTGGTTGCACGTACATGCTCAAGAATCCGCTTTTTAAGTTCACATGTCGTGCTCCCCACATATCGCAATGCACATGGACATTCAATTATGTAGATCACAAATTTACTCTTACATGTGATCAGTTCTCGTATTTTCCATTGTTTTTTGTTTGCCATTTGGAGTTCTGTAGTTGGCTTAGCAATTTGGCACACTTTGCAATTAAAACATTTAGCAAAGCCTTTTTTCTGTAGCCAACTTTCTTTATGGTTTTTTCCTTTCTGGTGGCTGTGCATAAGCTGATCCTTAAAATTTTGTGCTCTGCGATAAGTCACAATGGGGTGATTTCCCACAATTGTTGACAAGGTGTTGTCCAATTTCAAAATGGTCCAGTTCTTTCTTAGTATTGATATGACTGCTTTTGATTCCTGCGTGAAGTCTGTAATTAATCTGATCTTTCTGTCATCATTTTGGGAGTTGTTTGTTGGAAGGGATTGTGGTCATAAACATTCCTCTCTCGCCTTCCCATTCGCTCGTGCCCATCCTTTCTTGATCACACTCATGTTGTATTTTCTCAGTTTGAATCTTTCTTTTGCGATGTTACTGTGTTTCATCCATTCAGTATCATCGATGCTCATTATTAAGGACTTCTGATGGAAACTGCTTGCCTCTAATGTTGCATTTGTGGCTGTGCTTTTTCTGTAGAGTGTCGTTTGTATTTTGTTTTCATTGATGTAAATTTCAGTGTCCAGGAACACTAGCCGCTGATTTGCTTAATACAAAAGTAAATCTTAAATTGTTCAAACTGTTGATTAAGATATCAAAGTATTCCTGGAATTCCTCTTTGGTGCCATTCCATATAATAAGCAAGTCGTCGATGAATCTCATCCACCTGACTATTTTGACCACAAATTTCTGATTTTTGGAATTCCAAGAAAGTTCTTGTTCTCACCATCCCATTAGTAGGCATGCATAATTTGGATTGAAGGAAAATCCCATCGTTGTTCCGCTCCTTTGTCGGAACATTTCTTCACCAAAAAGAATGATATTCTCTGTCAGATATATATATATATATATATATATATATATATATATATATATATATATATATATATATATATATATATATATATATATATATATATATATATATATGTATATACACAAAAAACAAAAGTTACAGGGACATTTAGTTAGCAAATAGAATTTAAAAAAACCTTAGAAATTCTCCCCAAAAAACCAAAGGTTATAGGGACTTTATAGTTAGGGTCAGATTTTACATCACTCATGACATGGTCAGTGACATCAATGATTACATCACTGATGATGTCTGTTATGATATTATCCTGTGACTGTGAGTGTTTTTAAAAACGTTTATGAGTGTTAAATATAGACTGTATTGATCACTCAATGGGTGAGTGACTGACTGAATAAGTGAGTGATTAGGTGTCTCAGTGAATATATGGATGAGTGATTGGTTGTGTGAATGTGTGTATCTGTCTATCGGTTGATGTCTAAATGGGTGTATGAGTGTGTTAGTGGGTACGTGAATGGCTATATGGGTGATTGATTGGTTGTCTGACTACCTCTATGGTTAGCTGGGTGTCTGTGTTTGTGGGTGAGGAAGTGTGTGAATGCCTGTATGGATGAGTGAGTGGGTGAGTCCGTGGCTGTATGGGGTACTGTTGCATGAATGAGAAGTTGTGTGGGTGAGTGAGTGTCTGTATGGCTGTGTCAGTGATTCAGTGCATGTGTCATCATGGCTGAGTAACGGAGTATTTGAAAGGCAGTATGTGTAAGTGGTGGGGTATATGAGTGAGTGTATGCATGAGTAAGTAAATGTGAGAGTGGCTATATGGATGAGTGCATGATTCTATCAGTGACTGCATAGCTGAGTGAGTATGTGTTACTATTTGTATGAGTAGGTAAGTGGGGGTGTGCAACTTTTTGGTGAGTAAGTAGCTGTGTGATTGACTGTATAGGTGGCTAGATCTATCAGTGATTCACTCCGTTAGTGAGTGCCTGTATGGGTGTATGAGTGGATATGCTAATGGATTTGTTAATGAGTGAGTGGGTCTATGAGTGGCAGTATGGGTGAGCGAGTGAATGAGTGTATAGATCAATGAATCTGTGAGTGGGTGTATAAGTACTGGTATGGCTCTGTGAAAGGGTTTGTAAATGGTTGTGTGGGAGCGGCAGTAGGAGTGCAAAAGATTCTATAAGGGTGTGAGTGGGTGTGTCAGAGATGCTGTGGATGATTTCATCAATGATGTCATCAGTGATGTCATTTGAGATGTCATCAGTGATGTCAGTGACCATGTCATGAGTGATGTAATATGTGAGGTCATAAGCAGTGCATTGCGGGGGTGTGAGTTATAGTTAACGCTGCTATCTATAATGGCTGAAAGTCTCTGGTTTTGTATTAGGAAAATCTGACCCAAAATATAACATCCCTGTACCCTTTGTTTTTCTGATTGAATTTCTAAGGGTTTTTAAATTCTACTTGCTAACTATAACGCCTCCTGTAACCTTTGGTTTGTTTAGTGAATTTTTGAGCTTTCATAAATTCTATTTGCTAACTATAACATCATTATAACCTTTGTTTTTTTGTGTGAATTTCTATGGTTTTCTAAATCCTATTTGCTAACTATAACGTCCCTGTAACCTTTGTTTTTTTAGTGTGTTTCTAAGGTTTTTTTTAACTAGCAGTAATGTTTGCAGAGTGGTGGAGAAAGGGGGCTGGACCTCCAACCATCTCTCAGGAATTCCGCAGCATAGGACTTACAGGAGGTACCAGGAAGACTTATTGGCCCCCATGATCCCTCTGGAGCCAATGGGACTTTATCCCCCAACTAGTAGTTCACCGGGAGGCACATTTGCAGAGTGGTGGAGAAAGTGGGCGTGGCCGCTGACAATGTCTCAGCAATCCTGCTGTGTGGGACCTAGTGGAGGTAACCGGAGTTGGCCCCCAAAGACGTCCTTGGGGCCAACTACCCCACCTGTTACCTCCAGCAAGTCCCACACAGTGGGAGTCCGTCAGAGGCTGTGCCCCTTTCTCCAACACTCTGCTAACGTGCCTACTGGCACACTACTTTTTGGGGTTTGAAGTCCCCTTGCCTCTTGAGGGGCCCTTGGGGCAAACTAGCTCTCCTGTTACCTCCAGTAAGCCCCACACAGCAGAATTGCTAAGAGGTGGTCATAGGCCACACCCCTTTCTCCACCACTCTGCAAACATGCCTCCTGATGCACTGCTGCTTGGGGGATGAAGTACACTTTAGTCCTGAGGTCCTCAGGACACAAGTGGACCTCATCGCTCTACCAGCAGTATGCCAAGAGGCACGTTTTCGGAGTGGTCTACAAAGGGGCGTGGCCTCTGACCACCTCTCAGCAATTCCACTGTGTGGGGCTTACTGGAGGTAGAGGTGGGCTAGTTGGCCCCTAAGGATCCTCAGCAGCGATTGGTACTTCATCCACCAACCAAGAGCACACCAGAGGCGCACTTGCAGAGTAGTGGAGAAAGGGGCGGGGCCTCCAGCAAGTTGCTGGCTTAATTTTTTTTGTATTTGAAGAAGGGGGACTGTGTGCCCCCCCTTCCCTTTCATCCTTTTGGGCCTGACCCATTTGATTTTGTTTTATTACATTAAAAAGGGAGGGGGCCGCAGGGCCTCCATCCCAAGTGCGTTTTTAGCCCTGGGGACCCCATCCCCTGGGGCTAGTCACATGTCTATATTTTTTATTAAAGTGGGAGGGGCCAATGGGCTCTACTCCCCAGGATGATTACAGCCCTAGGGACCCCATTCCCTGAGGACCAGCCAATAATTTTATTTATTTTAAGGGCAGCTGGATGTGTGGCCCCCCTGCTCAGGCAAGGTCCCGGGGACCCCAACCCCCGGGGCTTGGGCAGGTCGTTGGGGATCGTGAGGGAGCCTCATGGCTCCCGCGGTCCCTGTCAGCTCTCCGCCTCAGCCTCCTGTGGGAGATGGCATTGCTTTTGAGCAGAGGGAACTGCAAACATGCAGCTCCCTCTTCCCAAAAGCAATTCTACTCTGCTTCAGAAAGCAAGAGCATTTTTCAATGCTCTCACTTCCATAAAGTTAAGCAATGTTTGCTATGGCTTGGCCGGAGCAGTACTCCTGCCAAGCCATAGTAAACTGCAATGTTCTGGGGGTGGGCCTCTCTGGACATTGCTGGAGCCCTCATGGGGCATTTATGGCTCCATGAGGGGGGCTGTGCGGCACCCCTCCCATCTTTGAAATAGCCCCAGGGAGGTGGTGGTCCCCAGGGCTATGTGGGGGGAGGCTAGAGCCCCCACACATTATTGTTAAAAATAGCCCTAAGGAGGTGACAGTCCCCGGGGTGCGTGGGGGGGCAGGAGCCCCCCAAGCATTATTGTAAACATAGCCCCAGGGAGGTGGCAGTCCCCGGGCTGTGGGGGGGCTGCATGGCCCCCCACTTTTCACACTATAAACCCCAGGGAGGTAGCAGTCCCCGCGACTGCATGGGGGCTGGAACCCCCCATGCACTTTCATACATAAAGCCCAGGGCCCGTGGAGGTGGCGGTCCCTTGGACCTGAACCACCCGGGGGCCTAAAGTAAACGAAGTGCTGGAGCCCAGCCTTCATTTTTATACCTTTTCAGCAGAATTTGCGGCTACACCATGAATCCCACTGAAAGAAAAATTCTTTGCCATTATCATTAAAACTGATTAGTTTGGATTACGAATCCATAAAACATGCAATAAAATGCATACTCGAAAATTTCAAATTATGCAGTTCCAACATTTTGAAAAGGTTAAAATAAGACCATATAATCCTGTATCCATACTGTGTAAAATGAA
Organism: Lissotriton helveticus; assembly: GCF_964261635.1. Lineage (NCBI taxonomy): Eukaryota > Metazoa > Chordata > Amphibia > Caudata > Salamandridae > Lissotriton > Lissotriton helveticus. The sequence goes on from NC_136069.1 coordinate 1,605,542,606, forward strand.
CAATACAGCAGCTTTCCTTGTTAAAAATGTACTAAAACACTTTCTGCTCTGTGCAAATTTAGCATACCAGTGAAACTTTCCCAATTGTTTTCCTTGTTTTAAAAGTTCCAATAAAAATATGAAGATTCGCAACCCTCCTATAGGAATATATTTAAATAACCTATATTCTTGTTAATTCATGGCCATTACTGTAAGCATGGAATCAAGAGAAGGTTGAAGAAAAATACACATAATGTTAGCTTTTTTTAGATGAGCTGTATAACCAAATAGATCCTACATGTTCCTACTGGAGAACCGAATAGTTTTCAAGAGCTATGGCAAGATTAACAAACTGTATTCTCCTAGCAACAACATCAACTATGTTTTTTGGCCACAAAATCCATAAAACCTACATAATAAAAAGCATATCATTTTCAAATCCTGAATACTTCCCATCAAATAAGCAATAATTCTAAAATGTATAGAAGAAAGCTAAAAAAACCCTCAATATTCTAGAATTTGACAGAGTTCCTGTCAATGTTAACTTTTGTTGCTGCTTTGTATGTTACTAAAATCCAATTTTTATTGAAGGAGATACATCTCCTATGGGTTTGTTTACCTAAGGCCCTAAATGCCAGGGTCATAGATGAAGGCTGGATCATTGTCCTTACTGTTAGGGACTGTTAAATATTTATTCCTAATTTCCCATTGCACCAGATGCATGCTCAAGGACTAACCTTTGGTCCTTTCAGCTAAGGGGCCTCAAAACATGTATTATGGATTAGCCATGCAGTTTACAAAACATTAGCCATGCTAACCACCATCACCTCCCTCCTGTCATATTTCAGGACACAAATGACCATTTCTCATCTTTTCACCTCTATAAGATGGCACACTGGAGTTATCCATCTTTTGCAGGGAGCCCTTTAGACTGGGCAAACAAATGAGAAGTGAGAAATGTACTCAGATGACCGGGAGCATACAGGGCATACATTGCTGGAGCTATTCCCATCGCTCCACCTTGAGGTAAACCCGAGGATCGAGAGTGTGCCATACCTAATTTCAAATAAAGCTGTCTGTCCTGGGGGCCTTGTACAGCTTCATAGGATGTCTCGTACAATTGGAGGTTCTTGTGGTCTAAGAATTGGTCTGTCATATTACCTGTCCTGCAGTCCTAAATGTTTTCTCCATAATAAAAGTCTTGATACTTCTCTTTTATCTGCTATCTAGACAGCTTTGTGGCTTCTTTTGGGTTGGTCCAAAGAGAATCAAGCCCAAGATGATGAGGCATGTCCTATATATTAGCTAGCCGTGTGATTCTAAGGTGGTCCCTCTGGCATAATATCTCATTGGTCGTCTATACAGTTCTAGCTCTGGGATAGACCAAATCCTGTGCCAATATAGCAAGGGTTTCATTTTGGCATGCTATTTAATGGGGAATAGTCCCCCATCTAGCTCTAAAGACAGCAAGAGCATACTTGTGGGGAGATTAGTTAGACTCCTTATGAATTCATTTTCTATATATTTCATGAATAAGATTCCACCATTCCATGACACTAGGAGGTTCCTTTGAGATCCAAGTCCGCGCTATGACCAACCTGGCACAGGCAAAAACAATAGTTATCAAGTCTTTATAGTTACTAATAGTATCTTGTATATCTAACAATATCAAATGTGCAGAGAGAGTTGGAAGTGTTATTTGCCTATTATTGAGTACCGTTATTATCCCTTTCCAAAATGATGTAAGTTCAGGACACTGATAAAGCATATATTCTATACCAGCAGCTTCCATGTTGCATTTTGGGCATTTAGTACGCTCATTAGAAGCACTTCCAGGGGTCCTACTGGCAATTCTTTCAGGCGTATAGTAAATTTGAGTGACCGTCCTATAGAATTGTATCCTTAAATTTGAGGATTGAACCACTCTATTTATTTGTCTAAGCGACCCTGCAATCTGGTTGGAGTTGATATTAATTCCTAGTCTGTTGGTCCATTTATCCGCCATTTTCACACAGTCTCCTGCCCGGCCGCTATTTAAACAAGCATAGCTTTTGCTAATAAGTGATTTAGTATAGGTAGCATAAATACATTTTAAAGTATCCGAGTATTCTATTCTCTCGATTTTCATTTTATTAACCAAAAAGTCTTGAATCTGTATATATTTAAAGTACATAACATCACTAATTTTATAAAGTATTTTTAACGTACTGAAACTCAAGAGGCCATCCGACCCGTATAGATCACCTAAAGTATTTATGCCATGTCCTATCCACTGCATGCCAGCAACATCAGAGAAAATGCTTGGCATCCCCGGGTTCCCCCAAATTCGTAACTCAGCATTAAAAAATGGAATCTTATCAATGAGCATAATTTGTTCCCAAATTCTTTTGATATCTCTCGCGGTCTTAAACTTAACCCTCTTGTAGTAATTGGGGTCATGTACACGAAACAGAAATCGATTGCTATCCGATCCTAGCATGAATTGGTGATAGAATAGGGAGTTCTCTTTTAATAAAAGACTACGTATACGTTGAAAAAAGTTGCAAAAAAATACATTTTGAAATCCGGGAAATTTAATCCTCCCTTTTCTATTGAGAGTTTCAATATTGCGATAGATCTAAGGGGGTTTTTATAACCCCAAATGTAGCTACTACATATAGCTTCTATTTTCTTAATGTATAAATTGCTCAGTTGCAAAGGAATAGACCTAAATAAGTACAGTAGCTTGGGTACAATCTTCATTTTTATTAAATGTATTCGTCCTACCAGACTAAGTGGGATTTTATGCCAGGTTTTTAGAGTAGTTGTTATTTCATTAAATAGAGGGTCATAATTTAGTGCTATAATTTTCTCTATATCTGCAGTGAGCTTGACTCCTAAATAGATAGAATTTGGGCAAAGCCCCAATATTGGTTGCGTAGATTTATAATTAGCAATTACTTGAGTTTTACTCACGTTTAACTTGTACCCCGATAGGTCCCCAAATTTACTTGCTTCCTCGATTATATCAGGGATAGCCAGTACTAGATCGGTGGTAACAACAGCTATATCATCAGCAAAAGCTGTGATTTTCAGACTCTTGCCTCCATGCTCTACTGGAATTATATTATCTTGAGCCATTATTGCGTTCAGAAATGGCTCCAGAGCTAAAGCAAAAAGCAGGGGTGATAGAGGACACCCCTGCCTTGTCCCCCTTTTAATAGGAAAGTTAGCCGAATTGGCTCCTGCATAGCTAACTATTGCCGTCGGTGATTCATACAGAGATCGGACCCATCCGAGATATTGACCCTGTATGCCAAATGCACTTAATGTTGCCCAAAGATACTCCCACCCCACTCGGTCGAATGCTTTCTCTGCATCTAACATTATCATTCCGAGTGGGGTGAGAGTAGCTGCGGCAACATCAAAGGCTGTCACAGCAGTATTAATGTGGGTAGTGGTGTCTCTCCCCACCACTAACCCATGTTGCTGGCAATTAACCAGATCCGGCATAGTTGGAGCGAGGCGGTTTGCCAAAACTTTGGCAAATACTTTCGCATCCGTGTTAATTAATGAGATGGGCCTGTATGACCCCCCGCTCCTTTGGCGGTTTGCTCTTTTTCAAAAAGAAGACTATTTTTGCAGTACGCCATGATATTGGGGCACTTCCTGTTTGCCCCATAGAGTCTATCACCAACTGAAAAAGCGGGAGTAGCTCTTTTCCACAGATCTTATAGATCTCTATAGGCAAACAATCTTCTCCCGCAGCCTTACCAGAAGGCAGTATAGGCATGTATAGCTATCTCTATTTCATTGGTTGTAATCTTAGAGCCACGTTGTTTGATTGCTTCCACATCTAATCTTACGGAGAAGTGCTTCTCTAAATATTGTCTAATTTCCTCAGAATTAGATGGATTTTCTGGAGTATATAGGTGGCAGTAATATTTAGCAAATTGATCTAGAATCTGCTCCGGTTTTCTATATTCTTTAGAGTCTGACCCTTTTATTACTTTTATAATAGTTTTGGCTTTTTTATCAGCTACCTTGTAGGCCAGAACTTTGCCAATTCTATCACCCCCCTCATATTGTGCCAACTTGTATTTATGTATTTTTGAACTGTGTTTTTCCCTGAGGGTTTTTTTTAGTGCCGCCCACAGAGATACTAATCCTAATCCTAGCTCTTCGATATTAGTTTTACCCTGTATTATAGCATCAGACAATTGTTGTTCGGCTAATAAAATATTAGATGTAGTCAGCTTTTCTGCACCACGTTTTTCAGCATTGTCCCTTAAGATGTATTGTTGTACATAGCCTCTATTACTACATTTACAGGCATCCCATACAAAATTAGCAGTTGTTGAATTGATATTCAATGTTATGAATTCTTTTATATGAGCTTTAATACCAAGAATAAATTCTGAGTCCGTGAATAAATATCTAGGAAATGTGAACTGTCAGGGCGCTTGTTTTCCATCCAAAGTTTTAAATTCAAAGAATATCGGATTGTGATCAGATGTGATTTTAGGGCAAATTTCTATATTACAGTTATCCAAGATGTGATCTGTTGCCCATACCATATCAATTCTAGAGCAGACTTTGTGTGGCGCTGAGTAGTATGTAAAGCCAGCTATAGTAGGATGTTTAATACGCCATACGTCTTTCAAATTATGAATTCTGCCCAGTTCTATTATGGCTGTCCTGACTTTACCCATCCTGATTCTGTTACCTTTACTTGTAGAGTCTATCTTCTAGTTCATAACACAATTGAAGTCCCCCATTATCAACACTTCTCCTTCCCACTCAAGTAGCTCCATATTCAATTGTTCATACATCTTAGGTTCATCTATTTTAGGGCCATAAACAACACAAAATACAAAGCTTTTATGATCAAATTGCACTTGTGCTATTGCCCATCTCCCCTTTGCATCAGCAGTGGTTTTAATAATACTCATTCTTAAATATTTCTGTTTTAGAATGGCTACCCCTCAGATTGATGCACCCAACGTTGAACAAACAACGAGATCATAGCCCCTTTGTGATAGAAGCGTGTGATCTTGAAAGCCATTATGAGTTTCAGAAATTAATGCCATATGTGGTTTATACAAATTCATTTTTTCTTGCCCCAATCTCCTCTTACATTTATTATTGAGTCCAGCAACATTCCACACCAAACATCTAATAAAAGACATATCCTATGACTATATTTTTCAGGCTCCTCTGCATAGTATTTTGCCCAAAAAAAAAAAAAAGAGATCCTTGATATCTGCTTCTAGCCATATTTTTTTCCTGCAATAGAGATTTTTCCCCCTTTTCCCATCCCTACCAAACAGAACTCTACCCCAACCCCCCCTCCCCACCCCTCAACTCTACCCCTGAGCCCACCTCGAGGCCCCATAGATCCCTCCCCCTGTACCTACCCGGAAGCCTCCCTCTATCTTCTGCTGCCGCTTGAAGGGCAGCCAGTCAGAGAGGATTCTCCTGGAACCCCTATCCCTCTGTATTATTTTCATACAAAAATAAAATAAAAAGCACCCATAACCCATTTCAGAGTATAAACATAACTGAGAGCTGAAAAAGTATCTTAGTCAATTCTTAATAACTGTAACATCCATGATAATTTAATCCTGTGAATCTTGTTTTTCCCACCCTTCCCCTTCTTTCCCATTATTTTCTTAGTTAAGTTTTAGAATCCATTTTTGAAAGATACTGTTCCGCCTATTTAACATTGTGAAAAAAGTGAGTGTGTCCAGACTTTATAAATTTGAGGCGGGCGGGTTCTTGAAGATAGAACCGTTGCTCCACGAGACTTAAAGGGATCGATCAGTTTACGTAGCCCCCATCTTTTATCCATAGTAACCTTACTGAGGTCTGATTTTACAAAAAAAGTTAAATTGTCAATTGTCACTGGGGTGCTTGGTCTTTCTTTGATAGAGACAGCTTGTCGCAGCAAATAGTTGCCAAAGTAGATTAGAAAAGGCCGTGGATATTTGCTTTCTTGAGATCTAGGAATGATAGGGAGTCTGTGTACCCGCTGAAGTTGAGAATCCCAGTCCCAGTCGGACAGATCCGGGAATGCCCTCTGTAGTGATTTTACAATGTATGCCCTTGCATCTGCTCCCTCCGATCCTTCAGGTATTCCAAAGAGTCTCAAATTTTGGCGTCTTTGCCTGTTTTCCAGGTCCTCCACTTTGTTCTGTAGACTCTCTATTTCTTCATTATGTCGATCTGATGCGACCGTTGTAGCGGCTAGGGTTTCCTCCACATCGACTACTCTTTGTTGTAGTTCCTTAATTTCTTTTATTACTCCACTCAGTTTACTAGTAACTTCCTGAAGGCAGCTGTGTATTTTACTATTATCTTCCCTTAGTTTTGAAAACTGTTCTTGTACTTCTTGGCGATGGGCCATTAATGTTTTCAAAATTAAGTCCAAAGATGAGGCATTAGCAGAGGTCGGTGCATTCGTAGAGGTCAGTGGAGGTGAAGTAGAAATATTGGATGGTACCATTACCTCACTATGGGGAGATGTAGATGTAGATACAAGGGATTTATCGTTTTGACTCAATGTGATAGATCCGGTAGTGCCATCCCCTAGGTTCCCAGTAGATAGTATATTCCCAGGAGCAGGAGAAGCAGGAGGGGTAGCTGTGGTAGGCAAATTTTCCAAGTCTAGCCCTATTAAATCAGAACTCTTGGGTAGAACAACTTGCGAATTTTTTAAGTTGGTTTTGAGGCTCTCCCCTGCAATATGATTATTTTCGGGAACATCTAGTGGCAGATTTTTAGGCCCTCTTTTTTTGATTTGGACTCACTTACTCTGCGGGCTCTGATCCATAATCAGTTTCCCTCCGCTGATAGTTGGTATTAATGTAGTTAATAAAGCGGCAGGGTTCATATTTCTCCCCCCTTTTTTTGCTTTATTTTTTGCTTTCCCTCTTTTTTTGAAGGCAGAGGATCTGCTAGACTTTAATTGCGCAGAGTTGTATTCTATGTCCTTGTCTGCGTCATCTGCACCGTCTGTGTCCCCTCCTTCCACTACCTCCTCATATTCCTCATCGTCAAAGTTAGACTCTGGAAGCATCTCAGTCTCCGTGTCTTCATTTCTATCCATGCCATCACAATGTTTATCACATTGTTTATTAGCTCTCTCATCAGTTCTCTCCTCAGCTAGGGTCGATCCTGAGACTAGTGAGGCCAGTGAGGCGGGTGGGGCGGGTGAGGCTTGAAGAGGTTGTAAGACAGTTTTAGTAGTAGTATCTACGGCATATGACCCTTCCTCAATATTTACATTAGGCACCATCTTATTGACATCAGTAGTTTTATCTGCAGACATTTCAACAGACGCCACTACGCCTTCGTCTTTATCCTTTTGTTTGTCTTTCTTTTTAGTAGTTGCTATTGTGGTGTTGCCCTTTAGAGGAGTATTTAGGATAAGTGAAGGAGGTTGAATGGCTAGTTGCTTGCTCGTTGGTTTCTCCGTCAGTCGGGGAATCCTTGCTACTACTGCTGGTGAAATTGGTTTGAGCGTTGGTGAACTCACCTCGTCCACTCCTCCCTTCAGGGGGGTACCTCTGACTACTCTGGTCTTAATAAGCTTGGGCGCCATGAGCACTATTTCTCCCCCTTCTCCCTTCTACAATGAGTTCACAACGAGTGCCGTCCTCTCTTATCCTTCTGGTTACAGAGCTTCCTCTTTTCCACCTCTTTTCCACCTCTGTCCCACCTCTTCCACGTTTTTCCACGTCTTGACCAAATCTAAAAACACTCGGGCTCAACTGACTCACAACACTGCTTTTAAATATCAAAACCACAGTGACAGTGCAGTGCAACAATGTAGTGTAGTGTAGTTTAGTATTAATATTGCCTTTGTGCCGCCTAGTATGTCCAGCTCTCAGTTCACAGTTCACAGTTTCAGTCCCCGGCTCCCAAGCACCTGGCTCCTGTCTCCCAGCTCCTGGCTCTCAACACCCAGCTCCTACCTTCTGTCTCCCATCTCTTAATCCAACTCGCACCAGCACACGCCACCGCCGTCGCTTTCTTCCTAAGCCTCTGTCTCCGAGCCACGGAGCCACAGAGCCGCGGAGCTTTTCCCGAGCCCCCGAGCCTTCAACAGCCCCGATTTCGCCGTACCCTGCAGCCTCCAATATCCCAGGTGCATTCAATCCCTGCGCGTTCAGCGCGTTCAGCGGAGGCGTAGAGACCCACAATATCGCGTCTCAGAGCGCCTCGCAGCTCCACGGATTACCTCAGCTGCGGCGTGTTAGTCTGTTGCTCGCATTGTCGCTAAAGTATAATTCTCTCAGCAGCAGTCATCGGCATCGGAGCTTTCAGTGCCGGCAACGAACTGTAGGTTTGTGATGATTACCACAGCTTTTTCTCGACGTCAGCCATCAGTATAGTCGAGGGCAGGGGTTCTTACAGGAGCGTCCTCTCCGTGGCGTCTTTACACCGCCATCTTATTCATGAAATATATACAATGGAGCTTTCATTGGCTAAGTGAAGGGGCCCTAAGGCATTGAAAGGGAGGGTAAAAATATGGGGAACGTTCATTTGATTTATATGTATTCGTTTAGAGAGTCCTGTACATCGGCATCATTGTCATGACTTAGATATGGATGAGTATTTGTATTTTAACCCTCTGCTTGTATTAAATGGTTAATTTATGCCCAGATACTTATGAAATGATATTTGTATAACAAGAAATGATTTTTTTTCTTTTTCCTGCAATAAATAAAAAAAATTAAAATTAAAAAAAAGAAAAAAAAAGAAAAAAAAGGGAAAAAAAGAATTCATTTTCTATGTTTGCCAGCTCCTTTATGTCCCTGAACCCCCAAGGTTCTGCACCATAAAGTACTGAGTTTTTAGCTTTAACCCTGTAAATCTCAAGAACTAGCAGCCAACTTTTTATTTTATTTTCTTTGCCATTTTAAGGATTGCTCCTGCCTCTTGGGTCAGTCTAAGTGCATTTTTAACCACTTCAAGCTTCCAGCTAAAATTATGTGACAAATTTACCGCCAAGTAGGTGAAGTCATATACTTGGTCAAGAGACACGTTGCCCACAGAAATGCTAGCCCGGCTAAAGCTATAGTATATAGTGCACTGTTGTCACCACAAAAGAAAAGTGAAAACAGACCACACCAATCACTTTGTTTGCTTTCACTTTGATCAGTGCAGGGGGAGGGGGGGCCATAACTTTATCCCAGAAGACTGATCAACACAAGAGATGCAGCGTTGAAAAGGGGGCAGTCTCCTTCTTTTCCAGTGCTGTCTCACTCGGGTGGATCACTGCTTTGTGATGGCACTGGGCATGCAATCCACAAGCAGGGTCAACTCTACTGCACACCAGGGATACTATTTGGGGAAAGTGTCCCCCCTTGGCATGAGCATGTGCTGCACCCACTCTGAGGCACAACAGTCTATCTACCCTCCTGAGGGTGCACGTGGGTGCTTATCTCCAAACTGCCGCCACCCACCCCTTGGGAGGCAAAAAGCCCACTACACCAATAGGGAGTCATTTTATTTACTCTTGGGGAGTGCATGCACCTAGGCTATCTCCACAGGCACTAGTCTTTCTGCCCCTCCTGGTGGCTGATGGGGTATTTACCCCCAGTTTACTGACCTGGGATAATGGGGCAGAATGTTCAGTCTGAGGGGCAGGATCTCACAAGACAGGTCGCCCCCACATGAAAACATTGTAGGTCTCCCAGAATGATAAAATGAGGAGCATATGACGTCTGCCTCTTTGTGTCAGGGTCTTTCCATCATGCATCACTTCATGGCAACCCTCCCAGTATTGGTAATCCTTGAAGGCTTGTTAAAATGTTTTTTGCCCACAGACTACTACTGGAAGAGAGGAGGGTAAATCGATAATGCATTCTTTCATCTAAATCGGGCTGGATTCAGCTTTGGTGATCCAGAATCAAAAGCCAAAAAGGTATGTCATGATTTTAATTGCAGTGCATAGGTTTAAGATTAGATAAAGGATTTTTTTTTACTAATCTCAGTTTATAACTATCTATAGTAAAAACAAAATGGTGCATAAAACGGGAGCAAAAAAAGCAAGGGAATGGAAAGGAATATATACCACTGATGAAGTGACAAATATAAACTGCTATTGACCACACATGACACAAATGTGTATATCATTTCGTTTTATGCAGCCCTGCTTTGACTTCAGGACAATTCAGAGCACTGCAAAATGCATGTTTAGGACAAATAGAATCAATTGTGGTAAATAAAGAAAAATGAAGATAGAAACTGCTCGAGGGTGAGCTGTTTCAATAGGCAGGGAAAATGGGAGATTGAATGGGTCTCACTCATTTAATTGAAGTCTATTTCTGTTGTCTAAGCGTTTGAGAGTAGGAAAATGCATGTTCTCAGCCACATTATGGCAGTATTGCCAGGTAACCTGGATTGCAGTTGGCTGTTCGACTTTTCAAAGCTATTGGCCATGTTTATCAAGAGGTTTTGTTGCTTTTGCACCACGCAGTGTGTTGCATAAAGCAATGCAACCCCCAAGATGTGATATATCAAGCCACACAAGACCCCGTTGCATGGCCCTGAGTGGCGTGATAAATCCAAAGTAACGAAGCGCAGTGCAAATCGCTGTGTTGTGTTACTCTGCCCCAGGGAAGTGTTCAATGGGTGGCTCGTTGGTGTTCCCACGCAACACCCATGGATTTTGACGCATTCTCCAATTTACCATTACTGGTAGGCCTGGGAATGAGCCAAAATGCTACGCCTGCCCAGTTGAGGCATAACAAGGAAAAATACCTTTATTTCTCCTCTTTACTTCCTCCTGCTATGTGTGCTGCATTCTGCAGCAAACAAAGAGAGGAAAACGCCTTACAGGGTTGTTTTTGTATAGGACGGTGCACCTTCCTGTACAAAAAAAAATCCTGCTTGCCAATGCGGGCACCTTTACAGTGGCGTAACGAAACTTGAGGGGACCCCCCTCTGCAAAGTACACGGAGGAGGCCCCCCGACCCTGGCCCACCATCTAGCACTTTTGCTGAGCTCCCTCTCCCATACCGCCCGGGCTGCGGGGGCGTATGTTACGCCACTGAGCATGTCCAATGAGGACTTTTCAAACCCTGAGAAAAATGCAAATTATTGACCTTACAGATTAATACAGAATCCTTTGTGTGAGAAGCTTCTTCCAAGTCACCCCTCCCATGCATCTGCTCTTAAGTACTCTGACTTCCTAGCCTCCAGGGTAGATTTATAGCTTCTCCTAGTGCACAGCACATCACCTTTAGTGTGTGAATTGGAGGAGAGGACTAGTTTCAGTCTCCTATGGTCCGAAGTGCAGACGTGATTAAATCAGCCAATAAGTGACCATCTTTTAGGAGCTTTATTCTGCTTTAACCCCTTATCTATGGAGATACATGAGGTTCTAAAAGCATTAGAGATAATCTCGAGGGGCTCCTCCTCCAGGGTGAGTGCTGATATAGCTTCCCTATTCTCCATCACCTGTTTTCGCAAAGAAAGCATCCCTATCCACCCTCTCCCATTTTACCCTCACACCCTTATTGCGTGAGTGAAAGGGTGCCAAACTCTCCTGCTTCCTCAATGCCCCCAACAAATGAAGGTCCAGTAATACAAATAGGAGGCTGATACAGAAGGCAGGTACATTGTAGTCAAATATCAAATTAGTTAGATCACTGGATACCATAATAAAATCCATCTCACCTTTTGAGCACATTTACCCCCTTATATGTAGCGGGAAAAGGGTCTCCAGTGCCTCATTGTCTTCAGCAAATACTAAAGAGCTGGTGTTCATCGCCCTATTCAGAGCCTCTTTAAAGGGGGTATGCTGGAAGTCCTCCCCATCTGTTGTCTCCATACTGAAATGAAATGAAATGAAATGAAACGTACATTTGTAAAGCGCAGTTGCTGCCCTGGGGCGTCCAAGCGCTAATAGATAAGTGTGGCAGCTTGTCCGAGGTATTAACTGAGGAACGGTTATTGGTGCCCATTAAAAAGAAATGTCTTTAGTTGCTTCGGGAATGAGGACAGGTTAGGGTTGGACCTGAGCTGAAAGGGGAGGGAATTCCACAACTTGGCAGCATTATGAGAGAACATTCAGCCACCAGCTCTTGCTCTTTTTATTCTAGGAACTGAAGCCAGGAAAGCCTGGGTAGAGCGAAGGTTTTTACTGGGATGGTATTGTGAAATTGATTCTCGGCTGATTACTGGACCTTTATGCCAAAAGGCCTGATGAGATATGCACATTGCCTTAACGACTATTCTTTGCCGTACTGGCAGCCAGTGCAGGCTGCGCAGCCCCGGTTTAGCTGACAGTCTGCGGGGCAGCTGGAGCAATGTGCGGGCCGCGCAGTTTTGAACTATCTGCAGCTTGCGCAGAGTATAGTCTGGGGCGCCTAGGTACAGGACATTACTGAAATCCAGTCGAGACTGGATCAGGCCCTGAATGGCCACTTGCTTGGCTTCCATAGGTAAGAGTGGAAGAACTTTTTTTAACATCCTAAGGAGGCCAAAACAGGTTGCAGAAAGTTTAGTGGCCTGGGTGCTAAAGGACAGAGCCTTGTCCAACCATACCCCCAAGCTTTTTATATTGTCCTTAGGTACTGGGGGGTGCCCAGGCTTGAGGGCCAAAGGGAGTCAAAGTGCAGGGGTTTTATGGGACCCAGGAGCATCAACTCAGTTTTGTCCCCGTTCAATTTGAGGGAGGATGTCGTCATCCAACCCTTTACTTCCTCGAGGCATTTCATTAGCCCTGATGGTGTTGACTGACCGTCCTCCTGCGCCAGAGAGACCACTAGCTGCGTGTCGTCCGCATAGGAAATGATTTTAATGCCAACCGGACGGACGACCTCAGCCAATGGTCTCATGTAGATGTTAAATCGCGCAGGGCTTAAGGAAGAGCCCTGTGGAACCCCACAGCTCAATGGTCTGCTGGCGGAGACCGTATCTCCCTCGAAGATCTGGAACGGCCTATTGCTCAGAAATGACTTAAGCCAAGACAGAGCGCTGCCTGATACTCCAACATCCGAGAGACGGTTCAGCAAGGTGTTGTGGCTGACCGTATCGAATGCTGCGCTCAGATCAAGGAGGACCACTGCCACTGATCCCCCCTGGTCTAAGATCTTTCTGGTTTCCTCGGTGACCGCCAACAGTATGGTCTCCGTCCCGTGTCTTGGTCGAAAGCCCGTCTGGGTGGCATCCAACAGCTGGTTGGTCTCGAGAAAGTCCATCAGATGGATGTTGATGTGCTTTTCGAGAATTTTGCTCACCCAGGGGAGCAGGGGGATCGGGCGATAACTTCTGAAATCACCGGGGTCTAAATTCGGCTTTTTAAGCAGGGCCCGGACCATAGCCTGCTTCCAAGCGGGCGGGACAATACAGGAGGTGATGGAGGCATTCAGGAGGTTCATGATGGTAGGCAGAACGACCTGAAGTACTGACAACATTGCCTCTGGTGGAGCTGGGTCACATGGTGAACCTGATTTTACTTGGTGGGCTAAAGAGTCAGTGGACTCAAGCTCTAGCAGTGGAAAGAGTTCCAGAGTTGTCCGGGGTTGAGATAAGGCTTCTATCAAGTCAGCCGGTCCCTGAACCATGGGAGCTGATTCTATGGTAGGAAAGGAGGAGTAAATATGGTGGACTTTCTGATGGAAGAATTCCACCAGGTCATTACAGAGGGCTATGGTATTACCGGGCTGCATAACAAGAGGGGGGGGGGTTTAGTCTGGCTTTTTACTATCTGAAAAATTTCCTTTGGTTTGGATTTGGCTCGCATTATTTTTCCAGAAAAGTAAACTGATTGGGCAGTTTTTACCTCCTCCTTGTAAGCTCTAATTGCCTCTCTATATTGGGACTTCTCGTCCAGGGAGTAGTCCAGGCGCCACCGTCTCTCCAATTTCCTACAGTGGCGTTTCTTTTGCCTAAGGGCCTCAGAGAATCAGGGAGCAGTTTTTCGTGCTAGTTTCAGCATGACTTTACGAAGGGGAAGAGTGGCCTCAAGGGATTTCACGATCCAATCTTCAAATTCTTGGTTGGCTGCACACGGGTCCTCATTTGGGTGGGGGCAGGAGGTCTCGAGATGGGTGGACCAAGAATCTACTGGCAGTCTAGCCCAGTTTCTGGAGTTCCTTACAATAGGGTTAGGAAAGGGTGCCTTGCGAGTGGTCCAGGTCAGGGGAACAAGCGAATGGTCGGTCCAAGGAAGATGGATTGGGCACTCGACCATAAGCTCGGTGCAGTTGCTAAACACCGGGTCCAGGAGGTGACCTTTAATGTGGGTGGCTGAATCGACCTGTTGGTCTAACTGTAGGGCCGCTAAGTCGTCCCTCAGTTCCGTAGCAATGTGATCAAGAATGGCGTCAAAATGAAGATTAAGGTCACCTGTACGGCCAAAATGGCTGGGAGGAACTTGTGGAACTGCTTTGGGGGTCCCGGCGGTCGATATACAAGAGTGCCTGAGAAACAATTTTTAGAAGAGAATTCGATGCTAAATGTGAGGCTCTCGCACTCTGGGATGGCGCCAGGAATGGCTTGGCACTGATATTGCTCTTTATATATAATTGCCAGGCCACCTCCTCTCCCCACGGGCCGGTCCTTTCGTATTATTTGGAAACCTGGGGGCAGGGCTGTCACTATGTCCGGATCAGAGTCTGGAGTCAGCCAAGTTTCTGTTAAAAAGACTATGTCAGGCATGCGCTCTTCCAGCATAAGGGCAACTTCCGTGCTGTGTTTTACTAAAGATCTACAGTTTAAAAGGAACATGTAGTAGTCTTGTTTCGCATCATGAGGCTGACTAATATTTAGGTTCTGTTTGCACACTGAGCAGACCGCAGGAAGATCCATGGCTGCAAATGAGTGCAGACAGCCTGTTCCCCCTGTAATCCTCATGCTGAGGAGGGAGTCCGAACTGTAATACCTTGTCTGTACCAGTGAGCAGGCAGGGGTTGTGGCCCCTGGTCCCGGCCTGTCGTGGACGGGCGCAGACGGACTTAACTTAGGCGCAACTTCGGCGCGCCCGCTGCGCCTGCCCGCTGCGCAGTCTAGGCTGGGTGTCCATTTTATGGCGAGGGAGTAGGGGCGGGAGTGGCGAACAACTAGTGCGCTGCCCAGGAGTCCACCCAAGATGGCGGGACCCTCTCAAAGAGCGTGCCAGCGCCGCTGATTTAGCCAAGTGGGGAGCGGGTGTCTGCGTGCAAACAAAGCAGAGTGCTATACAATTCAAGGACACTGAGGGAAGGGTCCAAAAGGTACAAACAAACAATTTAATAAGTGACAGTTAAAAAACTTTTTTTTTTTAAATGAGCGAATAGTTGCCTAGAACCCCCGGCTCATGCCTCAGGGGAAAATTCAATACACACTATACTGCAGGCAGAGGGACCCCTGTTCCCACACAACCTCGTGTTGAAATCCCCCATCCAATCTATCAATGTCTCCTTATTAGAACTGACAGAAAGGCTCGCTAAATCCCTCCCAAGATCTTCAATGAAGGTGATCAGGTGAGAGTCAAAAAAAGTTGTTATGAATATGAAACAAGATTACAAGAAAGAGTCAATTAGTGGACAAATTGATGCATGAGCGTGGAGATGAGTGAATGAGTGTATGGACGGATGTTGGACTCGGCCTCATGGCGTGGTCCTACCCCTCCCGCATGGCGGGCCCAGGACGACATCGGCCCTCCATCGAGCCACGGTCACCCCCTGGGCACGACCCTACACGAACTACCGACGAGAGCAACCACCCTGGCAAACCACGGCTCTCCCCACTGGATCATGGCGTACCCTGCACGCCTCACCACTGCCGGTCCGGCTACCACTCCGGATCACCCCTACAGACCCGACTCCAGCTTGGGCCCATCACGTCCCGAGCACGTGGCCTCGCCCGACTCCATCTTGGGTCCATCACGTCCCGAGCACGTGGCCTCGGCCCCGACCAAGGCCCCAGCGAAGCCCCGACATCAAGGCACCAAGATCCCCCCGGGTGGTAGAGTGGCCACTCAATGGATCCAAGAGGAGGGGAGTTTTGATGGCCCTCCAGCCGTCCCCGGACGCCTGGTATCGATCGCCCTCCGGCCTCCCTGGGCGCTGGCTCCACCCCCCTGCTGGGTGTCTGGACACCACCATCCCGGCCCCTCTGACCCCCAGGCGTGAGGGTCCGGACATCAAAGGACTCCAGTCCTATATCTGGGCCAGCCCTGGAGTAGGATGCCAATTGTATCCTGGAGTCAAGAGCCCTGCTGACGCTGTCGCGGCTGACCCGAGAAGAACTCATTACACTGAAGCCTGAACCCATCTTTGGAGCCTGCTGGCGCTGCCGCGGTCCATCTTAGCTGAATCATCTTTGGAGCCTGCTGGCGCTGCCGTGGTCCATCTTAGCTGAACCATCTTTGGAGCCTGCTGGCGCTGCCGCGGTCCATCTTAGCTGAACCATCTTTGAAGCCTGCTGGCGCTGCCGCGGCCCATCTTCGCCGAGACCACCTCGAGGCCTGCTGGCACTGCCGCGGCCCCCTCTCCGTTAAAGACCATCTGTCCAGTCCTGCTGGCGCGGCCGCGACTCGACCTCTCGGAACCCCCCGGCTCGAGGATTGAGAGCTGTGCGTAGGGTATCCCGTCCTTCACCATTACTGAAACTGTCCCGCTACCCTGTCCCTTATTTACGAGACTTTTCAGATCCCTCGATCTACCTGTACATATCGCTGACGACAAGCAGCCTTTATTCTTGATAAAGCCTAAGAACTTATCCTCTTGTGTGGTGTCCATTTATAGTGGTGTGGTTACTCTGCTGTACGATCCTAGGAGAGGACCCTCACCCAGGAGGCCTCTCGATAATGCTCGGCTACTTCTAGACGGAGGGGTGGACCTAGGGCTGGTCAGTCAGACATCTTCTGCCTCCCCCGGGACCGCCTTTCTAACAACGGACAGTGGCGTAGCAAGGTCAGGTGGTGCCCGGTGGGGAAAATTTCTTGTCAACCTCAGCTTGAAAAAATGGCAAAAATATGTGTTTAAAACACATGATTTTCACATTTTGTCACCCCCTCAGTGATGACACCCGGGGCGGCCCTTACCCACCGCACCCCCTTCCTACACCAATCTGGACGGATAGATTAGGGACTGCATTGACTGAAGTATCCATCCACTTTCATTTATAACCCCATCTATTGGCTTTGCCAATGTATTTTAAGTTTAAATAATTAATTCATATTGTTTAAAAACCATGGTTTTCCGAGTACTCAGTGTACTCATTTCTCAAAGCGTTATAGTCTGTGCTTATAAATGTGTATATGTGAGGGGTGTGAGCATGTAAGTGTGCATGTGTGTGAGTTTGTGTGTGTCTATGGGTGTGTTTGAGTGTGTATGTGTTCCTTTGTGTGAGGATGTGCGTGTGAGCACGTGTGTACATGTATACCGGGTGTATATGTGTGAGTGTGCATGTGTCTATGTGAGTGGGTATGCATGGGCATCAGTGTGGTTTTGCTTGTACATGCTTTTATGTGTACATCTGTGTGAGTGTGCACATGCATGTGTGAGAGCGTGTGTGAGTGTGTTCATGAGAGGGTACATAGCCTGCGCCATGGAGACCGTTCTTATTTCTCTGACACAGCCTGATATACACAATCTGTGTGAGTATCAGTGCACTGTGGGGGCCGGTCCTCATTAGAGAGGTGTCCAGCATAGGTCCAGAATATGCATGACAGATTTTCATGAAATTCATATACCATAAAATACTATAGACTGAAAATTATTACTGTCCGTCTGCGCCCGTCCGCGCCCGGACCGGGCCAAGGGCCATAACCCCTGGTCCAATGGCTTTGGACGACCGGCTAACCTACTCTGGATCTTTATTGAAAGAGCTGCGTTCACCTTCCTCACCCCGTTGCACAATACATAAATTGGACTCTATCCTAAATGTTACTTCCCTGAGCTGCCCTCACTGTAACACCTCTATCCCGATCAGTAATAGAAGGGCCAACTCCCATTCCAAGACCAAGCTAAAATCAATGAACATTGGTATAGCACTTATTAATGCTCGATCTCTGGGTAAGCACAGACAGGAAATAGCGGACCTAATCACAGATAGGCATTTAGACATTCTACTAATCACAGAAACCTGGATGGATGATGCGTCCGACCCAGACCTTGTGATTGCGGTTCCGTCAGGATATAAGGCTTACCATCAAGACAGACAGGGTAAAAGAGGGGGTGGGTTGGCCATAATAGCCAGGGACATTTACACAGTAAGGACGTTGCCTATCCCGTCCCGTTGTTGTGAAGCCTTACACTTCACTATTAAGTTAACACCATCCCATAATTTTAAAGGAGTGTTATTATATCGACCTCCAGGAGCACGTACAGCCTTCCTTTCCAACTTAGGTTCGATATTGGAGTCATTGGTGACGGAAGAGTCCTACACAGTCATGGGTGACTGGAACTTCCATCTAGAGCAACTCGATGATAAAGATACTTTTTCTTTACTCACGGATTTGGAAATGTTAGGCCTTCACCAACTGGTTACTTTCCCAACTCATGAGGCTGGCCATATATTGGACGGCATCTTTTCCAACTTGGATGGATTATGCATAACAGACATCCTCCCTATGCCATGGTCCGATCATTATGCTATCATAGGTAATATCACCATTAGGGATATCCCCTCTCCTAGAGCAACCATTCCCAGGCCAGAATCATTTAAGGTTTGGACAGATATAAATAGATCAGATTTAATAGAACTACTGGATAGTACCCGTCCAACATTATCTATTGATCCTAATACGGCCACTCAACAATTTCAGGATTGGCTAGGGTATGCTACACTCTCACTTATACCCTCAAAAACAATATCCAGAAACAGAGCCACCCCATCGGCACCATGGTACACCGATGATCTAAGGAAACAGAAACAACTTTGCAGGAACAGGGAAAGGCTTTGGCGGAAGTCCTACAGTGCAGACAGCAAAGCCAGCTACAAGGAAATCCTTGCAATATATAAATTTATAATTGCAGAGGCAAAGAAGAAATTCTTTACAGAACAAATCGATAAGGCGAAAAATTCCAGTAAACAACTTTACAAGATCACCAATCAGTTGGCTGGAAAGGTCCCGGAGTTAGTACCACCACCTTCCCAATTACTCTGTGATGCGTTGGCAAACTTTTTCTTTACGAAAGTAAATGAAATATACCAAGCCTTCTCCTCCGGAAATGATGCCAACCTAAACTCCAGTTGTAATCCTCCCCCACATTCGTTACTCACGCAGTTCACTGTGGTACAAAAGGGGGTGGTGATGGACGGAGCATCTGAATCAATCAAACACTCACACCCAGTCAAAAGATCTGGGTTTAATCCATCACCGTTCTGTAGCCCACTCTGCCACCCCAGTTCAGACAAGGCTATATGCAAATCAGTCTGACCCTGTGCCTCATGGGAACAGTCCAGCCCGAACTGCCAAGCCATGTCTTCCCTGGACCGGAAACAAGCTTCCGAGGACCGGTTTCTGGCCTCACCGATGACCAAATTTTGGAAATCACTAGTTCCATCAAATCCGGGTCAGCCCTGGACCCCTGCCCTTTTAAAGTATTGCCCCCAGTGATGGACTCGATTGCCACCCTTATAACACAGGTCTGTAATACCATGTTTAGATCCGGTATTTACCCTGAAATATTGAAAAAGACTCTATTAAAACCCCTTTTAAAAAAAACACTTTTGGACAAGGACGACCTAAAAAACCATCGCCCTATAGCGAGCCTCCCATTTTTAGCAAAAGTAGCTGAAAAAGCCATGAATCAGCAGCTTTCTGACTTTATCGAGAAACATCATCAGCTGGACAGTACCCAATTTGGATTTCGCAGATTCCATGGTACCGAAACAGCGCTAATAAAAGCATCCGCTGACATCAGAGTCATCCAGGATCAAGGAGGGAGAGCGGTCCTGGTGATGCTTGACTTATCCGCTGCCTTCGACACAGTCGATCATAAGATCTTGATCGACCGTGTCGGAAAAATGGGTATCCAATGGTTGGCCAAAGACCTGTTGGCATCTTTCTTGGCAGGGCGTACGCAGGCGGTTACCCTGGGCTCCTTCCAATCTCCTCAGCTATCTCTGCCATGTGGGGTTCCTCAAGGCTCATCCCTAAGTCCGACACTGTTTAATATCTACGTGTCGGACCTGGCCAAAGTCATCTTGGCCCATGGGATGAGCCTAACCTCCTACGCAGATGATACGCAACTGGTCTTAGCCATAAACAGTGATGGAGATAGGGTGGCAGAACGTTTTCAAGGAGGTATGTTAGCAATTGGAGAGTGGATGGCTTCCAATTGTTTAAAACTTAACTCCGACAAAACGGAGGTGGTCATTTTTGGACCACTCTCGCCAGCATGGTCATCAGTTTGGTGGCCTCCATCTTTCGGCGTGCTCCCCAAACCAGTTCCTAGGGTAAGAAATTTGGGAGTGGTCTTCGATGAGGGCCTTAATTTTATGGCCCATGCCAATAAAACGGCAGCCACAGCTTGTCACAAATTAAAACTGGTTAGTAAAATCCTCCCTTTTCTACCTGACACAGCTGGAAAAACTCTTGTAAGCTCCTTAGTCTTATCCTCCTTGGATTACTGTATTAGTCTTTTTTCCAATGCTCAGCTCCGTGTCACTAATAAAATGCAAACTATACAGAATGCGGCAGCCAGAGTGCTTTCGAGAACTCCTAAATTCAAACCAGTTTCACACATAATAAGGAACTATCACTGGCTGACGATCCGCAATCGGATTAAGTTTAAGACCCTATGTATAGTCTACAAAGCACTCCGCAACGAGGGACCGCAGTTTCTTAAGAATCAATTGATTCCCTATACCCCCCTAGACAACTTCGATCTACCACTCTGAATCAATTAGTGGTCCCCCGCACAAAAACAGTCTCATGGGGTGATCGACGCTTTTTGGTATCCGCCCCTAAGCTATGGAACACACTACCTCAACCAATGAGGACAAGCCCCACTCTCCGGCTCTTTCGTAAACAATTGGAGACATGGCTTTTTAACCAATACTTTTCAGCTGCTTCTCCTAGAGACCTGTAATTAATCGTTAGCGCCGAGACGCCCACGGGTATTCGTTCGCGCTTAATAAATAGCAATAATAAATAAATAATAAATAAATAAATACTGTGGTTTGTAGCTATCCTGCAACTATGACATGGTATGGTCTGCCTTAGACATCCGGGGTGTACCCCCTTTCTTAAACCACGGCTGCAAAGGGGACCCATTCTGTCTGGAATTTTTCAGACAGTCCTTGCAGTTTAACCAACAACACTTTTCTTAATTAGATTTGTATTAAAAAAAGATAAATAATGTTAAAAAAAAACGATCTTACCAATGGCAGCTACCGTTTCAACACGTTAGGTATTTACACATTAAAAAAAATAATAATGTTACTCTAAAAAGTAACCCCAAGGTGAAGCCAAATAACAGACTGGGAGGTGAGCAGCATAAGACACACTATGTTTTACTTTTATTGCCGGCCCGGCGTCTCTGACATCACAAGCTGGCTACTCGCCTTTGGCCCCTGAGAGCTGGTTTACCGATGGTACTATGGGCTAAGCACACGTAGATTATAAATCAGACTCTGGAACTGCCTTCCAAGGCAGTGTACATGCGCACACACCAGGCTTCCGGCACTGGATCTGGGGTCTTTAGCCGGATGTGTGCGCGCACACCACACACAGGGCCTCGTGCGCTCCCTCTGCATCCAAGCCTAGGTGTACGCAGAGTGCAGCCAAAAAGAGATTAAAAAAAACTTGAGGCAACGTGAAAGTATTTTCAACATTCCACTCGTGAGCCAGGAAAGAGTTAGCTTTGAGAAAGAAAAAAAAAGATGTAAGCTGGATTTGGGATGGTAAACGGGAGCATTCCAGCGTGAGCCGAGTGCCCATAACTCGTCCTGCCGTGGTGGAAGTGGCAGTGCTACCCCGCGTTAATGCACTACCTCTTGCTAGTCACTAATACAATTTTCACACTGCAGATGAATGCAGTGTTTATCCCACATTTTATCAGCTCCCTGCAAGTACATGAATCCTATACAACCTGCGCAGGGACTCTCACTGCACTCTCACAATGCCCTCACCTACCGGGCCCCAGCATTGATGCCCTCCCTGAATTTCAATTCAAATTATCTGATTACCGCCCGCCACTCTTTGAGACTCCGTCTCCTTCGGTCCTCGCCACCACCCACGGACACTCCTGCTACCAGGCTCGGCCTCGGATGCAGACTCACCTGACCTGAGGGCTGGGCCAGTGGGCCTGGCCTGCAGCTTCAGTGTTAAGAGCGAGCGGGAAGGGCAGATGACAGGGCCCAGGGCAAGGCTAGCCAGGCAGGCGGTAGGGGCGGGTCTAGTAATAACTTAATTTAAATTATGGCCTGTGACGGACTTCGGACAGTCTTTGTAGGAGCGTGGCCGAGTGACTGGTCTTCTTGGGTTTCCACACCTCAGTCAGTCTCAAGTCTCATGCACATTTTTAATTGAGGGCGTTCAATGCGCATGTGAGGACAAATTCAAATCAGGCCAGGCATTCCTCACCAGCCCTGCCCCACCCTGAAGAACGCGCAGACGCGTCGCAAAAGAAACTGCGGCACCCACTCACCATTTAATCTAAAGAGCCTCAGAGGCCCCGGGGCGGGGCCGCGCACCGTTAATAGCCTCAGAGGCCCCAGGGCGGGGCCACGCACCGTTAATAGCCTCAGGGACCCCAGCTGGGGCCGGGCACCATTTATGAAGAAATTCCGGGTCCGGCGTCTCTGACATCACAAGCTGGCTACTCGTCTTTGGCCCCTGAGAGCTGGTTTACCACTGGTACCATGGGGTATGCACACGTAGATTATAAATCAGACTCTGGAACTGCCTTCCAAGGCAGTGTACATGCGCACACACCAGGCTTCCGGCACTGGTTCTGGGGTCCTTAGCCGAGTGTGCGCACGCACACCACACACAGGGCCTCGTGCGCTCCCTCTGCATCCAAGCCTGGGTGTACGCAGAGTGCAGCCCAAAAAGAGAGAAAAAAAACTTGAGGCAACGTGAAAGTATTTTCAACATTCCACTCGTGAGCTAGGAAAGAGTTAGCTTGGAGAAAGAAAAAAAAAGATGTAAGCTGGATTTGGGATGGTAAACGGGAGCATTCCAGCGTGAGCCGAGTGCCCATAACTCGTCCTGCTGTGGTGGAAGTGGCAGTGCTACCCCGCGTTAACGCTCTACCTCTTGTTAGTCACTGTAATGTTGGGGGCCCTGGGCCCTCATTGCTAGAAAGGACTGACGCAGACACAGTCAGCTACTGGGTACAACTGGCCCAGAGCACATGGGCTCGGCCCCTTTTATTAAAGCTGTGTCACCTGACCAGTGACATCAGTGGTGGGTGGGTGTTTAGTGTAGGGCATACAGAAACACTAGACTGCTGACTGTGACTCTGGGTCACTACATCCCTCCCAAACTTGGGGGAAAATGAAAACAGAAGATAGTCCAACCTGTGGGAGAAAAAGTGCAGTTCGCAAACCCCACGACAAAGTTCAAACCTGTGGGAAAGAAAATGTACATACAACACAATACTGGAATCTATGATTTGAAGTGAGTCTCTTTGGTGGATTGCAGGTCGCAGATGGTGTAGTTACTGCATCCAGGACTCATGAGTCACTGTGGCATGGTTTGCCGTTTTTCGGCGGGTTCTATCTTCTGTCTGCGCCGCCTGGACGTTATTCTCGGTCTTGCCTTTGATTGGCACCACTGGTGACAGTTGGTAGCTAGATAGAAGGGTGACGTGATCCGAGTATTGTTTGTCTTCTCGGTTCTCCTCTTCAGTCCTGGTCCTTGGTGATGTCTCTGGGCAGGCTTCAAAGTGTTTCTGGGCAGATGAAAGGAGTAGGTGCATACATCCCTCTCACTAGGATGTCCCTCTCGTCGGTGTTCTTCTCTCACAAGATGTCCGGGAGGACCTCCTTGCCAGGTTTCCACTGGACTGGTGTTGTCGGTCATGTTGCTCCACCATAGCCTTCGGGCCGTGAGCGGGGCGCTCCACGATCTTCACCGGTGTGTCCTAGTTCCACCTGAAGGTTACGCTGTTGACTCTTTTCTTGCACATGAAGCTTTCCTCTTCGTGGGTCCTGCAGACGCGCCGCTGTGGATCTGTCTCTCTTGCGGGACTTGCTGCCACCAGAGTCCCTCGAGTCCTCTGCTTCTTGGGTTGCCACGGGTTGATGTGGAGTGGTCAGTTCCTCAGCCGGATGTGTGAGCACTCTCGCCATTCAATCTTCCGCTCAACCCCAAAGGTAGAATTGTTGTCAACAGTCCAAACTTGCCCTCTTCTACGATCGCCACATGGATGGATGGCTTGTAGGTGGATATCTTTGACTTGTGCCGCCGGTGTTCATGCCAGGCCTTGTTCTCTGTTGCACTCCGGTGTTCTGGTGCATGTCACCATCTTCTTCTGATGGGTGTGTGAGTTGACTGGTCACACCTCTTCACTTCTTGTGATCTTCTAGTGGCACCGTGGCACTCACTCCCCTTCTTCTCCTCCATTCCTTTCACGACGTGGTCGGTCCCTTTTCTTTTCTTCAACCACCCAGGCCATCTCCGTGTGGCGTGCACTCCACACGAATCTCCCTGGTTGCGTTCTACCCTTAGGACACGCCTCCTCTTCTTCCGATGGCCAAACCAGGCATCGCACCTTTCTTCCTGTCGCTCCTTCTTCATTTTGGGTCGGTGTCATCAGACCTCTTCTGGGTCCCGTCCATGGACCTCTTCTTGATCTATTCAGTTACTATGCCTTTGATCTTCTGGCATGTCTTTGGAGTCGTGATCTTCTGACTGTCAGCTTCTCCTTTCTTTTCCGGGCGACCATCTGACTGGTCATCTTCTCCTTTTCTTTCCGGGCGACCAACTGACTGGTCATCTTCTCCTTTTCTTTCCGGGCGACCAACTGACTGGTCATCTTCTTCTTTTCTTTTCGGTCGACCAACTGACTGGTCATGTTCTCCTTTTCTTTCCGGGCGACCAACTGACTGGTCATCTTCTCCTTTTCTTTCGGGGCGACCAACTGACTGGTCATCTTCTCCTTTTCTTTTCCGGGCGACCAATTTGACTGGTCCGCATCTGGCGGTGACTTTTTGGCAAGTCATCTTCGCTGTGACCTACTGACAGGTCTCCGAGGACGCGATCCCTGCGTTACTCGGTCGTGGTGGCGTGGAGTTCCTTCACTCCGTGCACATTCCTGAAGAGTGCTGTTCTGTCCTGAGATGCGGAGTTCCTTCACTCCTTGCGCGTTCCTGCGCAATGCTTTGCTCTGTGGCGTTGGCGTGTCGCTGTGCAGCGTCACTCTGGCGCTCCTGGCACAGTGCTGCGCTGTCCTGTCGTGCGGGTGTGGATTTCTTGCACTCTGGCACTCCTGGCGCGTTCCTGCGCTGTCTCCTGGTGCATTCCTGAATGTTCTGGCGCATTTCTGCGCTTTCTGCTGGTGTGTTCCGGGAGGTTCTGATGCGTTCCTGCGCAGTCTCCTGATGTGATCCTTGCGCTTCTGGTGCTTCCCGGCGCTGTCTTCTTGCACGTTTCTGGAGTTCTCTTGCACTTGGTCACTGTCGGTGTCGTGACTCCACTATAAGCGTTGCTGTGAGTGGGCTGCAGGCTTTATTGCGCTGAACATGTTGGTTCGTCCAAGGCTTGTTCCTATTCCTTGGGATCCTTCCCTTGCCTGCAATTGCTCCCTCCGGCCACTAGATGGCAGTGCTGCCTCTACTCCATTCCAGATCCCTGTCTTGAGCAGTTTCCTCACTGGACGGGCCGTGTACTTTCACTTTCTGGCTGGGCCAGCCTCAGGCTCATCTAGGCTTGCCCATGGGTTCCTTGTATCCTCACATTGCAGACACCTCAATGTTCCTGTAGATACTGTCTGAGGTGCATTCACGCTGCGATGAGATCTCCTCCTTTTCCCCCGGGTAAGCGTTGCAAAATAGTCTTCGAATTGGGGCTTTGTGAGGAGGGGGAAAAGTTATGGTGCGGTGCCTATGCAGGAGTGCAGAGGGGATGTGGGACAAGCTGGCTCCACAACGTTTGCTGTCCAGGCGGGCCCCATGTAGCCGTCCTTCACCTTTGGTAGCGCCGGTGGGTGTTGCCTTTCCTGTCCTTCACCCAGCCGCCGCAGCTCGCCTCACACTCTCACGCTGCTCGGTGGGGCGGGGTGTCGGTGCTCATCCTCCATTTGCAGGCAGTTATTTCCCTCGCGGGGACGGGGAAAAGTGGGCACTTATGTCGGCGCGGGTGGCCTCCGCTTCAGATCTGCGTGTTTAGCAGCTCTTCACACGATGCGAGGGAGCAGTCTGCATCTTTGCGGGTTCACTCTTCCCCTCCCCGCAGCAGCTCCTTCATTCGTGCGCTGTCCGGGGCGGGGGCGTCTCTGTGCGAGGTGGGCACTCGCTCCGGTTGCCATCAGCCTCTCCTTCACGTGGGTGGGCTCCGCGCTGCACACCAGCGCCCGGCAGGTTTCCCCACGCTGCGGGCGCTTCCTCCGGATACCAATCACCCCGTCGCCGCGGCAGCCTCAGACATGCGCTGCGGGGCGGGGATCTCTGCCGGCAGGCCGCGGGTGGGCTCCGCTGGCCCTGCTTGCCTTAATGTTCATAGTGGGCCGCCATTGAGGTCGGCGAGCGCCATAATTATGCGGGTGGGCACCGCTTATGACACAGTAACGGGGGTCGCTTCAGGCTCGCGCGGCCCCCTCTGCTCACCTTCGACTGGCTGATTTCCTTCCTTCCTTCACGCGGGTGGGCTCCGCGGAGGTTACCATGCGGTGGGGCCTCACTGCGGCCGACGCGGGTGGGCTCCGGCCGGTCCGCCTCTTCCTGGGCACTTCGGGCCGCGCCTCCACGTGGCGCTCGGTTGCGGCCGGCACAGGTGGGCTCTGGTTGGTCCGCTATACTTTCCCCTCACGCCGGGAGGCTCGCACTGGGCATGGAGGTGCGGGGTGGACTCCCGGTCACCTCCTCATGGATCTTCAGGCCCGGGGCACAGTACACGCCCCGAGGGCCTCTCGGCGGCCGGCGCCGCTTCCCCAGGGGGTGCCCTGCACACGGGCAGTTCCCTTCTTCTTTCCCAGGGATGTTCAGCTGCGCCACGCGTGGCTAGCGTCCGCCCTCCTCGTCGCCAATGTAATGTTGGGGGCCCTGGGCCCTCATTGCTAGAAAGGACTGACGCAGATATAGTCAGCTACTGGGTACAACTGGCCCAGAGCACATGGGCTCGGCCCCTTTTATTAAAGCTGTGTCACCTGACCAGTGACATCAGTGGTGGGTGGGTGTTTAGTGTAGGGCATATAGAAACACTAGACTGCTGACTGTGACTCTGGGTCACTACAGTCACTAACATCATTTTCACACTGCAGATGAATGCAGTGTTTATCCCACATTTTAGCCTCAGGGGCCCCAGCCGGGGCCCGGCACCATTTATGAAGAAATTCAGGGTCCCCGGCAGGGGTCACGGTGCGCACCATTTATGAATGAGCCTCCGGGGCCCGGCCGGGGCCTGGCACCATTTATGAGGAGCGTCAGGGGCGCCGACCGGGGCCATGGCACGCACCATTTATTAACAGCCTCCGGCCGGTTTAATTTTTCTTTTTGTTTATCCCGTATCGGCAAACAAAATGAAAATATTAAAGCGCTGGCATCATTTTGTAGGCTGGCTCATGCTTTTTGTCTCTGTGATGGTGGGTCAAGTCATAGATTTTCTTTTCTTATACATTTTTTTAAGACCGTGCTGCACATTGTAAATGCTGTGCAGCAAGACTAAAGGGATCCCCGGCCGGGAACCATTTATTAAGAGGCTCAGAGGCCCCGGCCGGGGCCCGCAGGTGTGCAGCAGCAGTTGTTTAACTCATGCAGACCGGGGCAAGCCTCTACCCTGCTCATGCACCATGAGCGATGGGACCCAGGCATGCATGCCCCTTGCGCACCACACTATTTAATTTATAACAATACCGTGCGCACAATTTAATTCATCATCATGATGAAGTAAGTGAGGGGGCCCCAGGAGCATGAGGCCCCCCCCCCACAACGCGGGGGCTGCAGGGGGCCTGTGTTACGCCCCTGCACCTTTACCTCATGGTGCAGGAGTACCTGTGATGGCACTAGGGGCACATTGTATTCCAGCTCTGGGAAAAGGCTGGAATGCGTGTTATTGTGATAACTACGGCACATTCCTTTCCCTGTCACGCAGCACAGCAAGGTGACTTGTGGCGCTGTTCTGCGTCACAATTTGATAAATACGGCCCTATCTTTTATTTTTTTCATGTCTCGAGTAGATGGAGCGACAAGTCTTCCAACTGAAGAAAAAAAAGATGATGAAAAATATAAAACACTGACAAAGAAAGCCCAACGAATAAGAGAAAATAGCCCGTGGCTGCAAGAGCGAATGAACCGGCCCTAAAACCGAAAGATGGCTAATTATACTCAACATTTATGTATTTCATAACATAATTAGGCATCACAACAAAAAGAATACACGCATTTCTTAAATTTGACCGCATGATGGCAGTGTTGCTACGTATCGGGAATGAGGAAACGTTTAAAAAAATGCATTTGTCTGTCTAGTCACCGTGTCATGGAGTAAATGGCCCTCTTTGGACAGCTATTATTTTCACGGTCAACAGCTAATTATTGTACAAGAATGGTACGCTTAATTAGACGCTTAAGGATTAAATGATTTCTCATTAAGACTCAGGCTGCTTTACTGGCTCAATTAATGTGCATCGAAGTTGTTTTTCCTATTCTTCATTAACTCCTGACAACACTGACCAACATGAGTGTTAAATACAGATAACAAAAAAATATAAACTAAAGTGGATATATTTGCGGCTCTTTAGGCAGCAAATAATGCCGCATTTAAAAATGTCAAAAGCCTTCTTTAGTAAATATGCGTCACACGTTCAACTTAACTTTTGAGTTATTTTTATTATATTCGATTGGCACTTGTATATTACTTTCTCGGTACAAATGATATATAGCACTGTGCAGCAAAAACATAACATTGAAGTTCATAAGTATAATTTAAAAAGGTTTACATAGAAATGTAAACATTTAACACTAATGTCACTTTAGGTTACAAAAAACTTGCATTGAAACGTACTAACTAGTGAGGAACCTGCAGGAGGAATTTTCATTTAAACAGTCAGCTTGTACTCTGAATGTTTTAAAAAAAACATTTTCGCATTACTTCATAGTTATTTTATGATTTATTCATATAGTTTTCATCAGGGTTGTTTTTCCGTTTTACAGTTTTAGATCTGGCTACTGAGAGTTTTAGCCGTAGCCCATGGTAATACACCATATACCATAGAACGTGCAAACAAGAGGTTTACGACCGCTCCCTTCAGCCATTGGCTTGTTGGGTGAGCCGCCTTCAGGCATTTGCTCGATGGCATGTCAATCACATCTTGAATGCGCACAAGACATTTTTTCAAATGGCTACATTTTCATCAGTTCAAATTCAGAATGGCGATTGGTGCAAACAAAGTGGTTTATCTGTATTAATAGTGGGATTCTAAAAAAGCATGAAACATCCATGTTTCTTGTTTTCAAAAGTACATCTTTGTCATTAGTAAATCGATCATAATGACAAAATGTTTTATTTATATTAAATTCTTCTTGCTTTGCTAGAGCTCGATGTTACCTTTTTGTAAATGCTGGAAATATATAACCGTGTTTTCCAAATGTTGTCCTGATGTACATTAAATGCATATTTGCATGCATACATATTAAAGTCCCACAGTTTCATGACACTGCATGAGGAGCTAGGGGTGTGTGAATTTCCCGTAATATGATTTACTGTTACGTGTTTACATGACATTTTGGTAAACGTATGCACATTTTTGCGAATTACACAAAATGCTATATTTTTGCACGAAAGAACAAAAGGACACTGAACAACAGCCACTCGTGTTTTGTTGCTCCAGTGCATTAGCAGATTTACAGTGGATGAAGCTTTCTGAATTTTTACAGCAAATTGTGCATAATTAGGCAATGTGGCACAATGGAGTATTTTGGGAAGTTTCATGTAACAAACATAACACAAAATGAACAAAATTATGTGATTTACACTGGCACAATTTTATTTTAACCTAGGCGTAATGTCCACATGCCCTGATAGATTCCTAGTGACAGGCCTAAAGGGCAGTGTCTCATTGTGCTTCATACATTTTTTACCCATGTTGTTCTGAGAAAGAATATATCTGCAAAACAATTCTGCTAATTCAGTTCATTAACACAATTGGTTCAAATAAAGCCTTAATATGAATTAGAGCTTATGCTCTCCTTCAGTATTTATTCAGTGATAAGATGTACAAATAAAGTGAGAATCACTCAACACTCACTTTATAGAATCCACTGGCACATTCATAAAACAATCAAATACTACAGGGTAAACAGAGTACAATTGTTTTCTTAGAAAAAAAATATGTGTATCAACAGAAATGAAATAGGTGAAGAATTAGGTATTGGCATTAGAATCAGTACAGAACATGCAAGTTATCCCAGCCTCTCCAAGAGATGCACTGTCACACGAATACTACATTATTGTCATTATTCAAATAATTTCACTAGCAGTGACAGAATCAATAGTTCTGACTTGAATATGTTAATGCATGCAAACACCATTTGTAAACCCCTTTGTTTACCTATGTTAGGCCAATGAAGCCAAAACATTTGTCTATGACAATACTTGTCTTTTCAGCCTTTTATGTTTTATGTAACATCTTTAAAAAAGGCTGACATGTGGATTGATAACTTTGCAAGCAATGCTTCTGTAATGAAAGCATCACTCATGGTGATGTCAGAGGTGATAGAGAGTCCTACTAGGAAATGGTCCATCTACTGGATGCAGTCCATGCCCATAATTGTGTGGTTGGTCTTGTCACTGGAACATTCCCCCCCACAAAGGATAGTGTTCTACATATAGACCCCTAAAGTTCAATTACTCTTAGGCATGCTGTGAGAAATTGGGTTAATGGTGAGTCGGGAGGGTGGGTGAAAGCCTACTCAGGCATCAACCACAATCTTTGTCAGGGTTAGAAACAAGCCAACACCAAATTAACCTGTGTTCAACCCTTTGGTAGCTTTGCACAGAGCTGTCAACTTAACTTAGAGGCAATGTGTAAAGTATTTATGCAGCACTTCAAATAGTAATAAAGTGAATACACAACGCAAGAAAAATCCCACACCAATATAGAAAAATAGAGGTCAATTTAATAAAAAACTTAAGAACAAAATGACAAACATCCAGTCAGTGGGATCCAAAGATATGCAATTTTAACCTCTTCAGCGCTCATGACGAGGTCAGCTCGTCATGAGCTACGGCACTCCGGTGCTCATGACGAGCTGAGCTCGTCATGACCGCGCCCGTTACTTGGAACGCTCGCACGCTGGGCTGATTCCCCTGCTGTGCTGAACGTTCCATTGGAACGGGCGCGGTCATGACGAGCTCAGCTCGTCATGAGCACCGGAGCGCCGTGGCTCATGATGAGCTGACCTCGTCATGAGCATGGTGGCGCTGTACACGCCCCCGCCCCCCAGCACAGTGGGGGAATCCCGCCAGCGGTGAAGGGGTTAAAGATGTAAGTGAAAATTGCACCAAAAAGCCCAAAGCACCTCACACAGCTATACGGTCGTGCAAGACTGGGAGATAGTCACATGTTCAGACCAACCACAATGGTCAGCTACTGGGACCAGGTTAGTCTTGCTGAAAAGTTACCTCCTTAGTCCAGTGCAAAGATTCCCATTCACGGTGGTGGGGACAGTAAGGAGCAGAGAAGTGTCATAAGCGGTCATCGATGTACTGCAAAGAGCAGGCCTGGCATCGTAGACGGTCATCACAAGCAGGCAGCTGGAGCTTCTTGGTGGTGCCACCCATGATTGGTTGAAATTTGACAGAAGTTTGCATTGGTGGGACAGGCAGCAACAAGATTTTGACACCAAAGGGCCTGTTTGTGGTCATGGAGAGCCCAAAACCTCAATTAAGTCTCTCCGAGGCCACACCACGAATCCCGGACCTGAGAGACACATCTTGGGGGTCGGGCTGGCTCCAACTCGATCTGGGTGCTGGTTCAGGTGGTTGGGAGCATGTTATGTCCCTGTGGCTCTTTACAGGAAAACAGCAGACTAGCCCTTGGAGTCAAACCCTGCTTCTGGGGCATAAAAAAGGGGAAGAAAAGAAGGAAAACCTTACTGGAAAACCCATAGGGTTATAAAAATTGCCCTCACACACTGAATAGTGGCATGCTTCATCATATGTCAGCTGACACACCCTTCTTGAACCCAGGACCTGAAAGAGCTAAGCTGCTGGCCTCCTGATCCGAGCCTCAGGGAGATAACAGGCTCCCCACAACTTCTGGACCCGTCTTCAACAAGTTCCTAACCACCAAGAGGGGAAAACCCCATTACAACGACGGTCTTTTCTCGTGCTGCCATCGCAACGTAACTTTAACATCGCAGGAGGCTTTACATTGCATTCTTTTAGAACGCATGCTACAACTGCGCATTGACTTTTACATCGCTAGCAATTTCAACGCTTGTGCAAGATGATGGATTATGACAGATGCAAGATGATGAAAGGGTGGATGGATGAAAGATGGATGGATGAAGGATGGATGTATGGATGGATAAGAGGTTGCATGGATAAATGATGGATGGATGGATGTGTGAAAAGGTGGGTGGATGAATGATGGGTGGATGGATGGAAGGGTGGATGGATGAATGATGGATGGATGGATGGATGGATGGATAAAAGGTTGCATGGATGAAGGATGGATGGATGTGTGAAATGGTGGGTGGATGAATGATGGGTGGATGGATGGAAGGGTGGATGGGGGAAGGATGGATGTATGGATGAATGATGGATGGATGAATGTGTGAAAAGTTGAGTGGAAGAATCATGGATGGGTGAAGGATGTATGTATGGATGAATGATGGATGGATGTGTGAAAAGGTGGGTGGATGAATGATGGGTGGATGGATGGATGGATGGATGGAAGGGTGAATGGATGAAAGATAGATGTATTGCTGGAAGGATGAAAGGGTGGATGGATGAAGAATGGATGTATGGATGGATAAAAGGTTGCATGGATGAATGATGGATGGATGTGTGGAAAGGTGGGTGGATGAATGATGGGTGGATGGATGGATGTGTGGGTGGATGGGTGAAGGAGTGATGTATGGATGGAAGGATGAAAGGGTGGATGGATGAAGGATGAATGTATGGATGGATAAAAAGTCGCATGGATGAATGATGGATGGATGTATGGATGTGTGAAAAGGTGGGTGGATCAATGATGGGTGGATTGATGGATGGATGGATGAAAGGGTGGATGGATGAAGGATGGATGTATGGATCACCTACTGTATTTGGTTAAGTGGGGCAGCACGTACCTGGTTTCACTGGTTGCACATCCTATCCTGTGATTCATGAACAAAGAAGAAACAGGTGCATCACGTGAAGTAAATTGTTATTTTTCAGGATGCGCAGCCTGGCCCTCAAGCTTTTTGTTTCTTCAAAATTTCACGCTGTAAAACAAGTGAATACAGTATTGAATGGACAGGAATCCTTAGCCGGACCCGGAGGGTACGTACTTGCAGCACTGTTCATGGACAGGGCAAGGCCCAAGGAGAACTAAAAAAAGGGAATGTGGATTACTGTTGGGTGTTTCCGGACTGTGCATATAAACGTAGGCAAAAAATGTTGTAATGCACTGTTTACTAGATTCTGGATATCATTGATTGACATGTAATTTGAATCATTATACTACGGATGTACTGTACTGTCACTTTCCAATAAAAAAGATGGTAAAAAAAATACAGGCAGGTAGGCTGGCAGAGGGAAGCATAGAGGACTTGATAGATAGCCCCATAGGGAAAGATTGATGAAGAGTTTGGCAGAGTCCTGGATCAATATACTTACAGAGCGCAGATGGGAAAGCGTGACAAAAAGCTGGAGATGTTAGGCAGGGCCTATCGGGACCACAATGAGCTTCACAGGACGGCGGAGATGCCGCCGTCCCGCAGTCCCGCAGGCGATTCACTGGCGATTCACTGGAGTTTAGGAGCACATTGGGTCTAGGCACTGGTCCCCTACACCGTTGCCTGGTCCTCCTGATGCCATCCAACATGATTCCCAAAAGAGAACATGCTCATAAGGGACAGGTTATCCTCTGAAAATCTATTACTTCCTCCTTTGAAAAGTGGGTAACATTTCAGTAGTTTGTGGCTGCAATTGCAGTTATAAACCAATGATACATCTCATTGCATTTCAAATTCGGAGGAGCCACTACTATCATTCTCCTTTCTAATTGTAATTTTGAATGAGTCGCTAAACAACTTCCAATTGAAAAGCTTTTTCTTAATCATGAAAGCGGTTTAGTAATTACATTGTGAGTTCTGAGGGGATAGAGAGTCCCACTAGGAAGTGGTCCAGCAACTGTACACAGTGTATGCCTAGGATTCTGTGGGTGCTCTTGTCACCAGAATATGTTCTACAGATAGGATAGAGTATCCAGATAAAGGGTCCTAAAGTTTAATTATCCATAGGGGTGGCATAGTGGCTACTGGTCAACTCTTACACCTGCCCAATTGAAGGTCTAAACAACTAATTGGATTTTGAACTCCTGAGACTGTGACCTGGCTGGATGCCAAGGAATGAATTCCCAGTTACCAATGACTTGAAAACAGAACTCAAAGAGAACCCTGACCTTCACCACTAACTTCATAGATCCAGTTCACCATATACTTCAACACCTTGATCCAGTTTAATCCATCTACCATTGCCTGCTTCATACTGTCCATGGACATATGATGTAAATGACCCATCAGCCTACAATGTCCAGAACCACAGTTTCTGAGAGCTGAGAAGAACATGAAATGGGAGGGAGGTACCATAGGTAGAATGTGTCACTTTCCACACATTCCACACATTCTTTGATTATCCTGTTTGGCATTCTGCGAGCAAGTACAATTCTTTACACACTCTTTTTTGAAATAGGTGATATCAAAGTTTCATCAGAAATGGATGGATGCAGAAAGAAACAAGTTTCAAATAGTGATTGCAAATTGCACATTGACTATTTGTGATCTGTCTTTCATTCCACAATGTGTTTCATGTGCTAACATGTCACATCCCAACATCTTGAGTTGCAGAGAGTAGCAGGGCAGCCTACCTAATGAATATTAATCATGCAGGTCTCAATTTGTGACTCCATATGTTTAGCTAGAAACGCAGACATGGTAATCTGCATGTGACAGCAGATTACCATGCCTATATTTGTATTCCTAAATGAGATATTTCTTTTTTTAAGTTGACCATGTTGCTTGAAGCAACCTAGGCAGTTTTTCAAATAACCTTAAAAATACAATTTAGAAACATATGTGAATGAACAGGCACTGTTGGCTGCTCCCTTCTGACACCACCCAACACTATTCTCAAAGGAGAAGCTGCTCAGGAATGGACAGCCTATGGTACTACCTCCTTTGAAGAGTGGGTAACATTTTTGCAGTTTGAGACTGCAGTTGCAAACCAATGATACAGCTCATGGAAATTCAAAATCAAATTTGGCGGGGTCACTGCTATCAAGGCCATTCATAATTATTTGAAATGAGCACTAAACTCATATTACTATTTAGAAATGCTTTTCTAAATCATGAAAGCAGTTTAGTAAATACAAATATGATTTTACAGTTACGGACAACATGATTCTGCAAAACTCAGGGTTTACTATTGCAAAATGCTTTTATCTAGCCCAAAGTATACCCATAGTTTAAGAAATTGGATAAATACTTGAGTACCCACCTCAAATAATAATCACACTCCTTGTAGAGGTTAAACAACAAAAATTACCAAATAAACCTGTACTCAGCCCCCTGGTAGCTATGGCACAGAGCAGCCAGGTTTAGCTTAGAGGCAGTGTGTAAAATATTTTATGCAGCACTCAAGTAGTAATAATGTCAAAACACAACAAAAACAAATCCCTAACCAATGTAGAGAATTGACACCAAACATTGAAAATTCAATTAGTGCAACACACAAATCTTTTTTTCAATACTAAAATACTAAAAACCAGCCTTTATTATATTTAGTGAATATGATCTAACCTCACCACACCTTAAGAGGCTAGCGACAACGTGAAAGGTGAAATATAGCCTGGTAATAAATATAGAAATATTAACTGAATCCAAAATATTTAGACAGTCAGCAAATATCAAGTTCCCTGCAAGACAGAAAGAGAAAGTTAGTACTGTATGCACAGTAGACTCTATAGCATTTCCAGTATTTAAAATAAGTTCCCTAAGCTATCTCATCTTGCTACATATCTTCTTAAACTTGATATTTACTCTTGACTAAGAGTGACAAATAAAATATGTGTATGTCCATATTAGTTTTCTAACTCACTTCATGGATGTTACTAATGCAGCTCACATCCAATTTCACAGTACTGTATGGCCAGAGAGTTGCTGATGACCCATGGATACTTACTATTCCTCCCCACTAACCCATCCATTGCAAAGACAATGTATGAGACCCAGCTCCTTTTAGGTTAGGGGTCATAAGACCCCCGGCGGTATTTTATTTGTGCACAAAAACATGTAAGACATCAAAGTATTTGCACAGTATCTTATTTACATCTTGTCTACAAGTGAGACCTAGCCCTAACAGAGACTCTAGTACATGGGAGTTACCTAACCATAACTAGTTTGTTCCTGTGCAACCAACAAGTATAACTGTTCAGAGTGAGATCATGACTGGTTTTGTGACAGTTCCATTTAAAACCTACCCCAATGTGATGATTGGACTCTCCTTACAGGAGGACCCCACCTTCTCTATCCTTTACCGGGAGCAGTTGTGCAGGAGTCCCAGCTGCCCTTACGATACTCACCAAGGGCACCCCCTTCACACAATTTTCTTGTCACTAAGGGCCTGCGCTACCTCACTCCAGCTGCACACACGCAGGCATTTGATCGGTAAGGACTGCATGTCAGCGATCGCCCGAATTCTCTCCGCCTCAGCAACCTCCTTTCTACTTGCTGCCAGCACGCCTTGGAGGGCCCAGTGATGTTGGATGTTAATTTGGTATAAAGCATGCTGTAAAGGGACCTAAAGTGTCCTCACTAATCATGACCTCACCTGCCACAGGCTAGCTAAGTTCACCTAGTATCTGGCCACCCCGGCAATGTGCATGTTGGCCTAGCCAGGGCAGCAAGTTATCAAGAAACATCTAATTTTCTTCCTTCGATACGTGCACTCCATCCTGTAAGAAAAAACACTCACCTTTGATGCACCCATGAGGTATGGAAGATGAACAGGCGGTCCTGAGCAACTTACCAACCTTCCAGTTCAAACGTTTTACTGACTAGTTGAGGGCTCTAAATGACTTAGCTCTCCAATTCCTCCTCAGAACAATATAGGACGACACAACTAAGCCCTCTGGAACTTTCTTTGGGAGCCATCACATTTCAGTAATAATCCGTTCGCTCGGTCAAGCCATTGGATCTTAAATGCACAATTATTATCCCTGGGATCATAAGCCTCCAGGGCAATATTTTGTCCATTGCTGTTCTCCAAAGGGGCAAGCGTAGTCCCCCTTGTCCATGGAAAGTCAGCTGATATCTAACTTTCCTTGCCTGTGTCACTTAGTCACCTGCCAAATAAAAGACCTGTGCATGCCTCAAGTAAGAGTGGCCCAACACCAGCACTTCTGTGACACTTCTTGCTCCCACGTTGACAGTAGGCAATGAGATATCCAGCAGCCAAATCACTTAATCATGTCCTCCACCTGTGTTGACAGCAGTATACAGGAAGGAAGGGGGGACATTTTTTGTGCCAAAATATTCACAACATGTTTAATTTCACACAGCACTTGTAGCAGTCAGACTTCCACCTGCCAATACTTTGAACTGCTTGCCCCACCAACCCTATACTTGCTGCTGCAGTGGCTGCGTCAATCTAAAATGAATGACAACTACAGTCCCAGGGATCCAGCCCTGCTAGTACCATACTGAGTACCCTGTCAAACTGAAACCTTGTGAGTGGTGTCCCATCCTCATGCACCAGAAGGGAGCAAATTGTCCCTTGGCTTCCAGGTACCTAGTGGACAGCACTCATTCTCTGGGGCCATGTGAAGGAGTATGTTATCCCCCCTACCCATTTGGTCGCTCTTTGATCTAGCAGTGGGTTTGCGGGAGAGAGACAGCGAGGAGGAGGAGGGCAGCCCGAAGACACGACAGTACAGGTACATTTGTTTTTTCTTTTTAAA
Organism: Lissotriton helveticus; assembly: GCF_964261635.1. Taxonomy (NCBI): domain Eukaryota; kingdom Metazoa; phylum Chordata; class Amphibia; order Caudata; family Salamandridae; genus Lissotriton; species Lissotriton helveticus. Next base: position 1,605,580,843 of record NC_136069.1, read on the forward strand.
TTCATTTTTAAATATTTTTCTCTAGGGGTTTGGAGGCGGGGAGAGGAGAAGAGTTTTTTCCCAACCCAGCGGAACTCCGCGTAGTGGCACAATGCCAGCTCCGCCCGGGGTTACAAAAAATCCCACAATATGCCAAGAATGTATACCATTATCCTAGGATCAGCTTTATACCAAAGGTGAACATCATCATGCTATAGATGGTCACAATATGACAACGTTACCAATATTATTTCCGGGCCAGCTTTATGACTCTAGCATTACCCTGAGAAGTCTCATTGTGATACAGACAGCCACACTGTTATTCATGAGGGACACAAGAAGAGATGTTTGGTGGGTGGCTGTGGGACCAGAGCTGCAAAAGGGCACATTTACTCACCCCAACACTCAGATATTCAGATGCAGACATACACACACGCAAACACAGACAAGCACATACATTCACATTCAAATACACACACACCTATTTAAATCATTTTTTCCTAGCATGCCATTTTACTCTTGTTCCTTCACCTTCCCCAGTTTGCACACCTTCACTCCTGTTCTGCTTATTCATTCACTGCAAATGTGACACAAAGTTTGACACTGGATTTGAGTGTGGATGTACAGCACTATGCTGGAGATATGGGAGCCGTGATTTCAGGTCTATCTGTATCAAATATCTCTGGCACACTGGCATGCCAAAATATTTAAACTGCCTATCTGAGCTGATCTTAATTGGGACCACTTGCCTATCATATCTGTCATGTTCAGTTTGTTTACTATCACTCTAATATTCTTGCACAGTGTGGCACCATCCTATAGGATATGGTTCCAGTGACAAGGAGCAAGCAAAGTGAAAGGGGATGTTTCAGGAGGGCCATGCAAGAATACCAACTTAGGCAGACCTCTTCTCTGCATGCAATTCTCCTGAAGGACCTGAAATATCCCCATAGCTTGTCCATTAAACCAAAATACAAAATCTGTGCCATTCCGTATATTTGTCTGTGTATGTAGATTAACCCCTTCCATGCTGATGACGGCCCCCGTCCGTCATGCAACACGGTGGGCGTGTGCTGATGGCGGCTGGGCCCGTCATGATCCCGCCCATTTCTTTAGAAGTGCCGCACAGGCACAGAATCGCGGCCGCGCCCAAGGGGTTAATATTATAGTCTGTCTTTTATGCCTCATACTACTAGCACTTTAAGTCTGCATGATTTGCATAGGTGGCCTAAAATATGCCATGTCTATGTGGATGGCTCATCTGGTGCAGTAAAAGCAAATTGGCCTGTGCATCCTACCTGAGGTATGACTGGTGTCTAAGATGAATACATCATACAATGAGCCCAGGAAGTATTTTGAGCATGTAGCATTCTTAGGTATAAAATACCAACCATATGCAGAAGCTAATGCATCCTTTGCAATAGAGGAAGCTACAGAACAAATGTGAGGCTACATGATGGATATTTGTTTTCAACTGATGACCTCTAAGTGACGGACAACTCCCCCCCCCCTTCTCCTCCATGCTTCCCTTCCTTCCTCTTCCCCCTTTTCATGCTGATCTCCACATGAGATCTCTTTCTCTACCCTAACTTATTTTCTTTTCATTTGTCGCTGTCTCGCGGCTGCTGCCACCCGGACTGTTACACAGACTGGCAAGAATATATGCTACAACTGTATTGTGGACATATTGCTGGATCACCATTCCTTGCAGCCTGATTGCTGAATATTTGAATATATACATGCACAGTCTTACATTTATGTGTATCTCCTATGCTCTCTCTTCCGAGACAGAGGACCACAGCCTGTATTTGTTAAAAACCTACAATTAAAGTAAAGAAAAAAAAATATGCGACGGACAACGCCACTGATGCCATAAATCTTTCTATTCTTCCCAGCATTCAATGGGGTGTGCCAGATGGGTTTGAGTGCATTGATGATATGCATTTGAGTGCATTCCATGTGGAGACTCCACCTCTCAGAGTTCCTCCCATTGTTCCAGTTCCTCCCGTTCTCATGTTGAGGTGACTGTACACGACTCCACCCGCGCTTCCTCATATTCCTAGGAGCCAGGGCATTGATGGCCCAATGAGAGATTACTATAACTCTCTACATATTATCTTTGAGTCTCCACCTTCCCCTGGAGCACTGTCAGGCCCCATAGAGGTGAAAGGAGCCACGCCAATGGGTTTTCCCTTGGTGTCAGTTGAGACTTATGAGCCACTGGGTTGGTGCCGGTCAACATCGGCCGACTCCGCTTCGGCGCCGGTGCTCAGCCCTTTGGGGTTTCCACCTTTGGCGTTTATCTTTGTTCATCCAGCTCCAGCAATGGCATTGGCTGTGTCGATCAAAGCCATTTCTCTTCCGCTTGACGTTGAGGCTTCGCCTTCTCGATGTCGGTCGACATTGGGTGTGGAGTCGAAGGAGGTACCTGTGGGGAAAGTTGTCCTTCCGCTTCCCTCTCATGGTGGTACTTATGAGAGTCCTCTTTTGGGAGATGATACAGAGAAGTTGGGGCTATTGAAGCCTATGTCTGAGGCTAATCCACCTCTTATGGAGGAGAGTTGGCTGGATGAACTAGGGGAGGCTAGAGGGTTGGAGTCTTTCCCAGTTTCTGGACTTCTTTCCCCTCGTACACTTACTAATGAGGCGAGTTTCTCTTTTGCAGACATGTTAAGGAGAGTGGCTATGGTCTTAGAGTTCTATCTTTCTTCTGTGGAAAAGTTTGATTGATATCCTCTGTCAAGGTCAGATAGGGGTGGAGCCTGTTCTCTCATATAGTGAGGCCTGGTACGACATTCTGTTGAGTACTTGGGCTAAGCCTCATATGGGGGTCTGTGTGGGTCGTGATATATCCCGCAGGCATCAGCCTGCTCCTGGAGATCTGACTTGTCTCCTCAAACATCCTACTTCCTGTAGTTTGGTGGTATAGGCTGCTTCAGCCTCACAGAATATAGATTCTCTACGTAATGTCCTGTTGGACAGAGATTCTACGAGACATGATGCGTGTGGCAAACATTTTTTCCTCTACTAGTTCCACTTTAAGTTCCATTACCACGTCTTGTGTTCTTGGGCGTTTTTCTCACGCATTGTGGGATTCATTACAAACTATGTTGCCATTACTTCCAGATGACCTCCGATCCAATCTTGATCAGTTGATTTAGGCTGGCCAACAGGTAGCTAAACTGATCATTAGATATGGCATTGTTACTACTGCTTCTGTGGGTCGGGTTACAGCATCCTCTGTGGCACTATGTCGTTGTGCCTGGTTACATACCTCAGGCTTTTCAGAGGCTGTCCAAGCTACTTTGGTTGATATGCCTTTTGATGGTACACACTTTTTTTGAGCTCAGATTGACTCAGCTTTACGGCATTTTCATGATAGACGAGGTGAAACAGAGTCCTAATTTCTCTCTTTCTAATGATATGCCTCTTAAATTTTTCCCTATACTAGGCTTGTATAGGCGATGTTGAGCTTTTGTTTCTTACGCGGCTGGCCATGTTGTGGCAGGGCTGTAGTTGTCTAAATTACACCTGTTGGTGTCACCTGATGTGGTGTTCCTGCGGTTAGCAGATATTATTTCGATACTGTCTTTGACAGGTTGTGTTCTACAAGGATGCCTATTGCGAAGGTTTTTCCCTCCCTTTTTTTCTCTGATGCTGGGCTTCATGCTCAAGGGATCGTTTAATTGTGACATTTTCTTCTGGTTAGGAAGTTTACTTATATCCTCTATTCCTTTGCAAGCATCTCGGTAGGCTGGTATGCATTACTTTTGACTTTCAGTATCTCTAATAGGGACATCTTTTTTAACCCCTAAGTGGGACTTTTATACAAAGAATATGCTTATTCCTTATGGCTGCTATGAGTTTCCACTTCAGTGGAGTTTTGGGCTCTTTTGTGGTCTATGTTTCTGACCTGACTGAGGTTCCCTCTAGGACATTCTTTATTATTTGGTCCTTCATTGGGTTGCATACCTTTTCGCTAATTTTTGGCAGGGTGCACTTTTCATCAGATTCTGTTGGTGCATGGGCTGGTTTCGCGGTTGGTGATTATCTCAAAGGTTATGCTGCCCTATGATGGCTCTATTTTGTATTCTTCTAAATGCGTATATTACAAACAGTCACCTCCATTTTTGAAGGTTGTATTGTGGTCTACTTAGGCTCTTTTGAACATGATTGTACCGTGGACACTCTTTGCAAGATTATCTGGGATGCAGTGTCAGAATATTTTACCCTTCAGGGGTTAGCTATTACGCTCATGTTCTGTGTTTTTTTGGGGGGATTTCTTTCTTCTCTTAAGAGCATGTTCACTTCTTCTCTTCCGTAAGAACATTCTGAGTTTTCCGTCCCATATACTTTGATATGCTAGGATTGTGGGCGTAATTACGCGTATCCTGTCTGTAGTTTGGATGTCCTCTATCTACTTGGGGACATTCTCTTCCTCCAATCAGCAGTTGTTCTTTTTTGTGACTTTTAGTCCTTTTAGTATTAATTTTATTAGCTTGTAGTCTATGTCTCTTTGTGTTCCTATGGCACTATAGTTCCTATGGCACTATATATATATATATATATATATATATATATATAAAATTCATGAATTGTTTGACACCCTTTGTAGTGTATTGTCTGAGTTGCTCATGCGGCCTCAGATACATAGGGAGTACTAAACACCCAGCAAAGATTCGCATCTTGGAACATCAAAGAGCAATTCAAAATAATGATAATAGCTACCCAGTAGCGCGTCATTTCCACACACACCATAACACCAATCGCAAGCTCCTGAGTTATTTCTGTCTAGACCACGTAGCTGTAGACTCCAGAGGAGGAGATCGACAAAAACGCCTCAGGAGATTGGAGTCTCGCTACATTATTGATTTGGCAACTAAAACTCCCTTGGGTCTAAATATGGGAGAAGAATTTAAGGTACACCTGTAAACACTGAATGAACTGTAATTATTAATTGAATTTTTCTTCTTCTTTTTTACCTCACGCTGGGACTTAAGGCCTCTAGAGATAAATTCAGAATTTTTTGACTGATAATGCAATTTGTGAGCACCACTTAGAAATATATTCATATATATCACTATTTTCACTGGGGTTGGGTAGCACTAGCCTGACTATTTTAGATTATATTGTGTATAATAGTTTTTTTGTATTGGATAACTTGTTTGATTTGCCCATTCGAGGGCTTCAATAGTTTCCTGGTTCAGATCGAGAGTACTGTGACCATTAGCATTTGCTTGGTGTATTCATGTATTTTAATCTTTAATGAATTGTTTGGTTTCCCTAAACCTGAACCAGATTTATCCATGCAATGTACAAATCTATTTAAGAGTTAAATCATGTGCATAATAGTGCTTACTGAACTCCGATATTTCCAACATGTTTGTTTACTTTTTGCCGCCTGTAACTGACGAAGGCGTACCGCCGAAACGCGTCTGAACCTTTGATTTTGTGTGCATAATAAATCCGACCTGGATTTGACCCCCCGTGAGTGCAGTCTTTCCTTTTCGTACCACAAATATATATATATATATACATATATATATATATATATATATTCACTGAAAAAACCATAGGTTATAGACCATATATAGTTAGGAATTAGCATTTACAAAACCTTGAAAATTCACTGAAAAAACCATAGGTTATAGACCATATATCGTTAGGAATTAGCATTTAAAAAACCTTATTTTACCCACACAAAACCATTGAAATTCCATATATAGTTAGTTACACTAACTATATATCGCGCACCCGCAATCCACTGCTGATGACATCACTGATGACATCTCAAATGACATCACTGATGACATGACTGATAACAACATCCAGTGATTTTTTGTTTCTGTACAGTTTAAATATGTCTTACATATTGAAGAATGAGTGGATGTGTAAGTGTCTGGACGAAGGATTTAGTAGGTGCATGACTGACTGTATGAGTGAGTGATTAAATGTGTCTCACTGAGTGCATGGGTTAGTGACTAAACTGTCTTAATTTGTGCATCATTATGTCTGTTGTTCTGTAAACTGCTGCATGTGTTGATCAGTAGCTATATGAGTAACTATATGGGTTATTGATTGATTGCCCAAGTATTTGTATGGGAGACTGAGTGTGTGTGTGGCTGGCTGGGAGGTGTGTGACTCTGTGCAGATCAATGTGTACTTGTATCAATGATTGTATAAGAAGGTAAGTATGTGTTAGTATATGTTTGAAAATGTAAGGTGCTCTATGTTTAACTGTATAGACAAGAAAATGGAAGTGTCATTGATTCTTTACAGGACTGACTAGGTGTGTGAGTAACTCCATGGATGAGTGGCAGACTGTGAGTGTCTGTATAGGTGTATGAGTGCATATGATAGTGTTGTAAAGATGAGTGATTGTATGTATGAATGATTGTATGGGTGAATGAGTGAAGGTGTGTGTAGACGTAGGGATCAGTGAGTGCGTATGTAGTAACTAGTATTGGTGTGTCAATGGTTTCAAAAATTATACTCTGTATTTAACACTGTGTGAAACAGAGGTTATATTAAAATGTGAGGAGATGCATTGTATTGTCACATGAATGATATCATCAGTGATGTGGTCATTGATGTCAAATGAGATGTCATCAGTGATGTCATCAGTGATGTCATTTGAGATGTCATCAGTGATGTCATCAGTGATGTCACTGACCATGTCATGAATGATGTAATATGTGACATCATCAGCAGTGGATTGCGGGTGCGCGATATATAGTTAGTGCAACTAACTATATATGGAATTTCAATGGTTTTGTGTGGGTAAAATAAGGTTTTTTAAATGCTAATTCCTAACAATATATGGTCTATAACCTATGGTTTTTTCAGTGAATTTTCAAGGTTTTGTAAATGCTAATTCCTAACTATATATGGTCTATAACCTATGGTTTTTTCAGTGAATTTTCAAGGTTTTGTAAATGCTAATTCCTAACTATATATGGTCTATAACCTATGGTTTTTTCAGTGAATTTCAATGGTTTTTTAATAGCAAATATCATAAGCTGTCGAATGTCAAGTACGTGGTAAGTAAAAACATTTTCGTGTTTATGCACACTGATCTGCTTTGAATGCTGCCCCCCCCCCTCATTTCTATTAGGAGTACTCTCTCTTTGCAGATAGTGAAAGGTAGTTAACGCAGGCCTTTGCCCCCGTTGTAATACGTCGTGCCTGCTTCTCTCTCCATTTGATTGATTGTTATCCAAGCATTTACTGTTTTATAATTGGTTCTCTTTGGTTCATTCTCTATTTACAAACAAACACAGAGTCGCAATACTCTGTTTAGTCTTTGCAGATAACGAAAAATCGTGTAAAAAAAACAAAAGGAATCGAGCAAAATCAGTAGGCCACTAATGGGATCTCTTTTTGACCTCGCTAAAATAGAAACATTAAGAACAACCCCTCATGACAAATACGAAACTAGTGAGATGAACTGAACTCCACACCATGATGGCTGCAATACAGCTCGGCTCCGCCACCCACCCCGCCCAAAATAACGATAAAGAGCGGCTGCCATGATTGCTCGCGGAATGGCCACGACGGAGCTACGAAATGGTGGTGCTCTCATGCTAACGCCAGCTTCAGTCTGAAACATCCAGAAACACTGTAGACTACCAATTCGATCAGTTCCGGTAGTGCCCCAATGTAACCCGGTAGAGAAGAACTAGCCCTCCCCTCTTTGACTGATGGTTCTTGTTGCCTGTCCCTTCTGTTGTCATTTAACAGAACTATTTAGCCTGCTGAAAGGGGTTGTGTTCCGACCGCTGGTTGGTGGAGACATTTTGACTATATTCTGGACCTGCGTTGTCGCGTAATGCGTCATATGACGCGCCGCGTTAGCGCATCCGGAAGTCATCCGGGGCGCGACGCGCAGCGCGTAACGTAAGCATAACAGGTCATGTGACTTGTTAATAAAACTTTTCATTGGTTCATTTTACTTTTCTTATTCTAATGATGAAAGGCTTGGTCATATGACCTAAAAATTACGCTTTTTATTACTTCCGAACATTATTTTTCTTAAATATATGTTATAATGTTCCAGGCTAATGTACTTTCCCGGAAAATTTACAACTGTCCCGCAAGTAAAATATATTCTTTTTTCGAGAAAAAGGGCGTTTCTTCGTCCCATGACGGAGCCGTTGAGCAAAAGAGGGTCGACCTGCTGTCTTAGTCGCCGATACGCCTGAATATGAGATTCTTATCGATCACTTTATGTTGCAGGAGTAGAAAACACAACAGCCCTTGACCATTTATCTTTACTGCGTTCCTGCGTATTATACCTTTTACCCTTCATGTGATTGGTCTGCTTTATTTCACTTGCCTTTTAATGATTCTAAAACAGTGACTATTATTAAAAACTTTACCAATGTATATACTACTACCATGTTTTCTTTTAAAAACCTTTATTGTGAAAATTTCATTATACAAATACGAGCCTATAACCACGTGGGCCGGCCACGGAGCAAACTGTAATCGTATATGATGAGTAGACATTTACACTGTAGAGGAACGTAACGGGCGGGCCATTAGGTTGCAAGAACTAAGGTGTCTAACAGTTGCGGAATCGGTGGACGTACATTTTATAATTAAAATACGACAGGGCCAGTTACAATAAAATTATCTAGATATACATTTGCGGGCAAGTACCATGCGTGACGTTAATTCGAACTTTCAATAGTACAGTAATCAATAACACATCAGAACTTAATATCAATAGGGATGTCGAAATACTCAATCAATTCTCATCCCTGCCCGCCATGTGCTTCAAAATTGCATACGTATCTCGTGATTTCAAGGTTCTGCAACCAGTACACAACAAGGAGTTACGAGTCCCATTTATTCCGGCGTCATTTTGGGCGAGGACGGGCAGGTCCAGGATATAGTCAAAATGTCTCTACCAACCATCGACTATGATGATGTTCATATGCTGTATTTATAGAGTAACACTCATCTGTCCACATGAAATTAATTTGCCACAATCTAAACATGTCATTTTAATCTTTGCAAAGTTCTTCTAAATATTTGGGACCGTTTCCCTTGCCTCTGATGCTGTCAGTGCCACTTCTTTGATGAATGTACTGGCAGGTCGGGGGTTCTCCTCCAAATCTCTCTTTTATGCAGCACTATAATTAATTGGTGCCACCTCTCCTCATGACGATGCATGGTATAGTTACCATAACTATATATTTTTTCGGATCCTCTGGAGAGTACATCGTGGCAGATGAAGCGTATAACGTACCGGGCATTTACCTTTTTTTGCATGTAGAGGAAAGGAAAAAAAAATCGAGCGTCCGAGTTCTAAGGTGTCCCAGGGCCATTTTAGTGGACCAGGCCCAAATCCAAAGAACAGGCCGCCATTTTGAGAGTCCTGTTGCAGCCGCCTGTCGCTGTAGCATCAAGAGCGGCCAAAACTCAGCTGAATGGCAACTGAAACGGTAAAGGGGCGCCCCACTACAGCAGACGAGCCTCCACCTAGGAAGGCCCGTTCACGCCGCCTCCCCCCCCCTTCGGGCACCCCACGCCGTTATTCGGAGCAGTATTGTAGGATGGCCACACCAGTGCAGCAACTTGCTAGACACCACCTCGGTGGTAACCGAATCTCAGCGCCTTGTGGTGTCTTCTATTCAGAAAACATTGTTGTGCTGCCTTCGACCTATTCGCCGCAAGTGCACACGCAACTCAGCTGCATAGCTTGCTAGACACAACCTCGGTGCTAACCGAATCTCAGCGCCTTGTGGTGTCTTCTATTCCAAAAATATTGTTGCGCTGCCTTTGGCCCCATTCGCACATCGGTCCGCTACTGCCGCCATCTCACAGGCCAACGGGGCGCCCCACGCCGACTTTCAGCATTGTAGGATGGCCACACCAGTGCACCTTACTAGACACCACCTCGGTGCCATCCGGATCTTGGCATCTCAGCGCCTTGTGGTGTCTTCTATTCAGAAAATATTGTTGCGCTGCCTTTGGCCCCATTCGCACATCGGTCCGCTACTGACGCCATCTCACAGGCTAATGGGGCGCCCCACGCCGAGTTTCAGCATTGTAGGATGGCCACACCAGTACAGCAACTTGCTATACATCACCTCGGTGCCATCCGGATCTTGGCATCTCAGCACCTTGTGGTGTCTTCTAGTCAGAAAATATTGTTGCGCTGCCTTTGGCCCCATTCGCACATCGGTCCGCTACTGACACCATCTCACAGGCCAACAGGGCGCCCCACGCCGACTTTTACCATTGTAGGATGGCCACACCAGTGCCACAACTTGCTAGACACCACCTCGGTGCCATCCGGATGTTGGCATCTCAGCGCCTTGTGGTGTCTTCTATTCCGAAAATATTGTTGCGCTGCCTTTGGCCCCATTCGCACATCGGTCCGCTACTGACGCCATCTCACAGGCCAACGGGGCGCCCCACACCGACTTTCAACATTGTAGGATGGCCACACCAGTGCGGCAACTTACTAGACACCACCTCGGTGCCATCCGGATCTTGGCGCGTTGTGCTGCCTTCGGCCTATTCGCACATCGGTCCGCTACTGACGCGAACTCACAGGCCAACGGGGCACCCCACGCCGACTTTCAGCATTGTAGGATGGCCACACCAGTGCTGCAACTTGCTGGACACCACCTCGGTGCCATCCGGATCTTGGCGCGTTGTGTTGCCTTCGGCCTATTCGCACATCGGTCCGCTACTGACGCCGCCTCACGTCCCAAAACGGGGCGCCCCACGCCGACTTTCAACATTGTAGGATGGCCACACCAGTGCGGCAACTTAATAGACACCACCTCGGTGCCATCCGAATCTTGGCGCGTTGTGCTGCCTTCGGCCTATTCGCACATCGGTCCGCTACTGACGCGAACTCACAGGCCAACGGGGCACCCCACGCCGACTTTCAGCATTGTAGGATGGCCACACCATTTTACTTTTGGTTTCCTAATGATGGAAGGCTTGATCATATGACCTAAAAATAACACTTTTCATTGGATGAAAACTTTTTTTTTCCCAAACGATGAAGGCCCCACCTTGTTTCTGGATGTTTCAGACTGAAGCTGGCGTCAGCATGAAAGCACCACCATCTCGTGGCTCCGTCGTGGTCATTCCACGAGCAATCATGGCAGCCGCTCCCCACCAGAAGCCTGCAGGAGTCGGGGGCCCCCAAAACTTTTGTTGAATCCTCAAGGCGGAGGGGACGCTTTCGAGAATGGGGTCCAAGACCTAGCAGACAGTCGTCCGATTTCCAAGGTGTCCCAGGGCCATTTCAGTGGACCAGGCCCAAAAAGAAAAGAGCCTGCCGCCATTTTGAGAGTCCTGTGGCAGCCGCCTATCGCTGCACCGCAAGAGTGGGCGCAACTCAGCTGAATTGCGGCTTTTCACACAGTGGACCAAAAGCGGACGGAATGGCAACTGAAACGGTAAAGGGGCGCCCCACTACAACAGACGAGACTCCACCTGGAGAGGCCCGTTCACGCCGCCTCCCCCCCCCCCGGGGCGCCCCATGCCGTTATTCGGAGCAGCATTGTAGGATACCAAAACCAGTGCGGCAACTTACTGGACATCACCTTGGTGCCATCGTTCTGCTGCCTTGGAACTATTCGCACAACAGTTTGCTACTGATGACCCACCCCCCGCGACGCCCCACGCCGGATGCCGAAATCAGTGCGGCACCCAGGCAACATCACCTGGGTGCCGTCCAGAAATCTGGACGTTGTGCTGCGTTGGGACTATTCGCACAGCCGACCGCTACTTCGTTGTTTTTCCCTAAAAATGTTTATATGTTTTTACTGTTTTTGTTTTGTTGTATATATTTATAAGTTATTAAAGTTTTATAATCTTACTACTTTGTTGGAGTGCTATATATTTTTAATGTGACACATAATTGTAAAAACTTTGATGTACAAAGAGTCATCCCTGGAATCTTCCGCTTCAGGCTCGGTCCCCTCCCCAATCACAATACAGGATGGTTTTCAGATAGTAGGAACGCGTGTGCTGTGACGGATCTCATCGAGTGTGGGCCTTGATCTACTATAACTCCTTTGAAGAGGGGTGATTCTTTACAGCTGGGGCCATAAACTACATCTGCAGGGCTAGCTGATAGCCTAGGACCGGCCTGGACAATCGGACACAGAGGAAAAGGAGTGTCAGAGGGTGCGGTAGTGAATAGGGCGAAAGGGAGGTGTCGGGCGGGCACAGGGTGTGATTCTCAGGGAAGAACAGCGCAGATGGGGGGAGGTTTATTACCCATGCATAAGACAGAGAGCGGGGGTGACCAGTGCCTGGGGGAGATGCTTGCGAGGGTGGGGAGCCATGCTAAGGATCAACAGCGTGCAGAGAGTGGGTCTGGTCAAGTCATCTAAAATGGCTGCCGTGCACGACAAAAGTGTGGCATTTGAAAAAAGGCAAGATGGCGCAGACAATGTTTTTCAACACTTCCTGATTTCCTTCGAATCGAACGTTAACAGACGTTGGGGCATATTACCAAAGTTAAGCGATATTTATCCCTAACGATGCTTAGCAACGAATTTTTTACCGCCAAGCATCGTCAGAAATTATCGCAGATAAACCTTGCTATTATCAAGGTTTATCGCAAATGCCATAAAAAACGACCGCAATGCATTAATATCGCTGAAAACTCAGCGATATTCATGCATTACCGACCTAATGCTCTTAGCCATGTTATCCACCTCCCATTGGATAACATGGCTAAGAACTGCTCAGGGCAGGTGGTAGCTTTTGGAGATATTCGCGCTTAGCGCGGATATCTCCAAAAGTTGGTAATAGGAGATAGCGATGTTAGCGACTGTTTCAAGTCGCTAACATCTTGGCATGCCCACTTTGCATGTCATTAGTGATAAATATCACTGACATGCAAAGTGGGGCCCAAGATGGTCGCTATCTCCTACTAGCGGTCACTAACTGGTGTTAGCAACAGCTAGGTAATACAGAGATAATTTTATCTCCGCGAAGCGGAGCGCTGTTAGATATATATCTTTTTTTGAACTTTAATTTCTCAAAATCCACTGAAGCACATATATTGAGACCTAGCAAAGGCACATCGAGCTACCAGTCCCTACAATTTTGCCAAGTTTCGTGCAAATCCATTCAGCCGTTCGATAATTATTATTATTTTTTTTTTTGCCCCGCGGGGCCCTTTTAAAACCTCCACATCAAACCTAGGGGGTCAGGGAGGATCTACTATGCCCCCTTATGGTCATTTGCCCCTTCGCTTTGGCCTCCTCTTGTCTCTCGATCCTACCGAGAGACAAGATGGCGGCCGCTACGGACTGTTTGGAATGTTTACAGACGCCGGAGAACCAATCAGCTTCGCAAAGCTCCGTTACGCGAAAAGTACGCGAAGCGGAGCGCTGTTACAGATATATATCTTTTTTTGAACGTTCATTTCTCAAAATCCACTGGAGCACATATATTGAGACCTAGCAAAGGCACATCGGGCTACCAGTCCCTACAATTTTGCCAAGTTTCGTGCAAATCCATTCAGCCGTTCGATTATTATTATTATTATTTTTTTTGCCCCGCGGGGCCCTTTTAAAACCTCCACATCAAACCTAGAGGGTCAGGGAGGATCTACTATGCCCCCTTATGGTAATTTGCCCCTTCGCTTTGGCCTCCTCTTGTCTCTCGATCCTACCGAGAGACAAGATGGCGGCCGCTACGGACTGTTTGGAATGTTTACAGACGCCGGAGAACCAATCAGCTTCGCTTCACAAAGCTCCGTAACGCGTAAAGTCTGCGAACCGGAGCGCTGCCTGGTCCGCTGTTACAGATATATATCTTTTTTTGAACGTTAATTTCTCAAAATCCACTGGAGCACATATATTGAGACCTAGCAAAGGCACATCGGGCTACCAGTCCCTACAATTTTGCCAAGTTTCGTGCAAATCCATTCAGCCGTTCGGGCTAAAAGTGAGGCCAACCGCCCTATGGAAAACTCAATGTTAAAAACACGTTTTGGGACGCCCCTTTTTTCTCGGCCCCCCTTGACGAACCCCCCCCCAAATTTTCAGGGGCTGCCCAGAAACAAAATGTTCCATTTTCCTGAAAATTTCAGCCAATTCCGTCCACAAACGCCAAAGTTATTAGACATAGAATTTTCAAAAATCCCATAGAGAAAAAATCCTAACTATATATACCTACTGGCGACCGCCAGTAGGTAATATATATATATATATATATATATATATTCACTGAAAAAACCATAGGTTTCAGCCACGTTATAGTTAGGAATTAGCATTTAAAAAAACGTAGAAATTCACTGAAAAACAAATGGAGATACCAATACAGTCACCTCCATTTTTGAAGGTTGTATTGTGGTCTACTTAGGCTCTTTTGAACATGATTGTACCGTGAACACTCTTTGCAAGATTATCTGGGATGCAGTGTCAGAATATTTTACCCTTCAGGGGTTAGCTATTACGGTCATGTTCTGTGTTTTTTTGGGGGGATTTCTTTCTTCTCTTAGGAGCATGTTCACTTCTTCTCTTCCGTAAGAACATTCTGAGTTTTCCGTCCCCTATACTTTGATATGCTAGGATTGTGGGTGTAATCACGCGTATCCTGTCTGGAGTTTGGATGTCCTCTACCTTCTTGGGGACATTTTCTTCCTCTAATCAGCAGTTGTTCTTGTTTGTGACTTTTAGTCCTTTTAGTATTAATTTTTATTAGCTTGTAGTCTATTTCTCTTTGTGCTCCTATGGCACTATAGTTCCTATGGCACTATATATACATATATATATATATATATATATATATATATATATATATATGAAAAAAACATAGGTTTCACACATGTTATAGGTAGCTGGACATTTCACTCATACAAAACCATTGCAATTCCCCCGTTATAGTTAGTTAAGCTAACTATAACTCATGCGCCCGCAATCCACTGCTGATGACGTCACATATTACATCACTCATGACATGGTCAGTGACATCACTGATGACATCACTGATGACATCTCAAATGACATCACTGATGACATCATCCTTGTGAAAGAGTGGCAGACCTCCTCTCACCCTAATATAACCTTTGATACACACATTGAAAAATAGAAACTAACATTTTCAAAACAATGGAGATACCAATACCAGTTAGAACAACCTACTCAGTAATTCCAAAATCTACATACACATCCACTCATTTACCAACAGTTCTTTATAGTCACTCATACATGTACTCATCATATGTACTCATACACCTATAGATCCTGTTACACACCTACACTCATACATAGAGTTACTCACACACATACTCACACATGCAAATAAAGTATCAAACATCCATTTACTTGCATATACAGCTATACACACACCACTACACTTACTTCTACACAAACATACACATACTTACTCTCTTAAACAATCACTTACAGAAACACATACTTATTTATACCAGAACTCTCCCAATCTCTCACTCTCATATATACTCACTTATATACATCAATACTAATATATACTAGTTTAAAACATATGTACTTACTCATAAAGACACTATTGAGACAGTCATTCACTCAGTAACACACCCATACATACACTCATCCACCCATACAGTCCTGCTCACATGCTGTCTTCAAAACACATACAAACAGTGAATCACTTATTCATGCATCTATGCGCTAAGTAATATCCCCCACTGAACCATACAGACACTCATACTGATTAAACCAGCTAATAACCCATATACACACTCATGTAGCTACTCACCAACCCATGCAGCCACTTATACACAAAGTGAGACACTGATACAGATATTTAAATATTTAAACATTACTCGCTAATACATGTATTCACTAAGATACACTTAATAAGTCAGTTATGCAATCAATTTTACAAAAAAAACATCCATTTAGACACTTATTTACCCATTTATTCTTCCATCGACCTTTAGATATACATATATAAAAAATATTTATTTTTTAGAAAGGCACTCTTTCACTGGATGATGTCATCAGTGATGTCATCAGTGATGTCATTTGAGATGTCATCAGTAATGTCATGGGTGATGTCACTGACCATGTCATGAGTGATGTAATATGTGGCGTCATCAGCAGTGGATTGCGGGTGCGCTAGTTATAGTTAGCTGAATTAACTATAATGGGGGAATTTCAATGGTTTTGTATGAGTGAAATGTCCAGCTAACTCTAACATGTGTGAAACCTATGGTTTTTTCAGTGGATTTCTAAGGATTTTAAAATACTAATTCCTAACTATAACGTGGCTGAAACCTATGGTTTTTTCAGTGAATTTCTAAGGTATTTTAAATGCTAATTCCTAACTTTAACGTGGCTGAAACCTATGGTTTTTTCAGTGAATTTCAAAGGTTTTGTAAATGATAATTTTTAAATGTATTATTTGTTTTTTTTTTATACTGATATACTACATTGTTATAAACTATTTATTTTTAGATATTTTATTTTTTAAATTACATTACATATTTTTAATATAAATTGAAATTTGTTTTTTTAAAAATATTGAAATTCTAATATTTGTTTTTTTATTTTATATTCTTTTTAATTTATATATATTTTATATAGCTGGCAATGTTAGCTTATGGAAGGAATTTCAAGTTACAGTAAGTATGGTTAGAATTACTTTTCAGGATCAGTACTGCGCTGAAAGATGCAGAACTGAGGTCTCTCCTTATAACAGGTGAGTAAATCGGAATTCGTAGTTCGGCTGATTTTAGAGGAACTTTTTTAAGGTCCAAAACTCCACACTTAGAAGAATTTCCAAGTGAAACCAGTCAATGTTAGCCTATGGAAGGAAATTCAAGTTACTGTAAGTATGGTTAGAATTACTTTTCAGGATCAGTAGTGGGCTGAAAGATGCAGCACTGAGGTCTCTCCTGATAACAGGTGAGTAAATCGCAATTCGTAGTTTGGCTGATTTTAGAGGAATTTTTTAAGTTCCAAAACTCCACATAGAAGAATTTCCAAGTGAAACCAGTCAATATTAGCCTATGGAAGGAAATTCAAGTTACTGTAAGCACAGTTAGAATTACTTTTCAGGATCAGCACTGAGGTCTCTCCTGATAACAGGTGAGTAAATCAGAATTCTTAGTTCGGCTGATTTTATAGGAATATTTTAAAGTTCCAAAACTCCACACTTAGACACTTTTCTGGTGAAAACCACACAATGGATTCTTATGTAAGGAAATTCAAGTAACTGGTAAGTACGGTAAAATTACTTTTCAGGATCAGTACTGGGCTTAAAGTTGCAGCACTGAGGTCACTCCTGATAACAGGTGAGTAAATCGGAATTTGTATTTCTGCTGATTTTATAGGAATATTTTAAAGTTCCAAAACTCCACACTTAGAAACTTTTCTGGTGAAAACCACACAATGGATTCCTATGGAAGGAGATACAAGTTACTGGTAAGTACGGTTAGAATTACTTTTCAGGGTCAGTGCTGTGCTAAAAGATGCAGCACTGGGTTCTCTCCTGATAACAGGTGAGTAAATTGGAATTCATAGTTCGGTTGATTTTATAGGATTTTTTTAAAGTTCCAAAACTCCACACTTAGAAACTTTTCTGGTGAAAACCACACAATGGATTCCTATGGAAGGAAATTCAAGTAACTGGTAAGTACGATTAAATTACTTTTCAGGATCAGTACTGGGCTTAAAGTTGCAGCACTGAGGTCACTCCTGATAACAGGTGAGTAAATCGGAATTCGTAGTTCGGCTGATTTTAGAGGAATATTTGCACAATGCTGAAGGAAGGGGGTGGTGCCTGATTTGACATGTGTGCAAATACGCCCTGTGGCGCACTTTAAGTTGGGGAATTAATTCCTCTTCAATCCTGAGGTTCCCTGTGGGCCAACTAGCCCACCAGGTACCTCCAGTGTGCGCCAGGGGGCTGAGTTGCAGAAAGGTGTTCAGAGGCCACGCCCCTTTTTACAACACTCTGTAATGCAGCTCCGTGGCGCTTACTGGAGGTACCTGGTGGGCTAGTTGGCCCCCAGGGACCCTCAGGAATGACAAGGAATTAATTCCCCAACTTAAACCGCGCCACAGGGTGTGTTTGCACACATGAGAACTCAGGCCCCGCCCCCTCCCTTCACCATTGTGCAAATGCACCCCATGGCACTTTTTAAGTTGGGGGATTAACTCCCCTTGCAAGTGCTGCAAGAAGGGGGCGTGGCTTCCGGCGCAATGCTGGTCTTTTTCTTTTTTTGTTTTAAGAAGGGGGCTGTGTGCCCCCCCTTTTTTTCCTGATATTTTGGCCCTGGGGACCTCATCCCCCAGGGCCTGACCCCTTTAAAAAAAAAAATATTAGTTTTGAAGACCCCTTCCCACGGCCATAATTGGCCCCGGGGACCCCATGCCCCGGGGCATGGACTTTTTAAAATGTTTAACTTTACTTTTAGGATGGGGGCTGCTTTTCCCCCTTCCTTAGGCCATTTATGGACCCGGGTACCCCCAGGACCGGCCTTTTTTTCTATTTAAAAAAAATATATTTCTGAGGAGGGGGGGGCTCTGTGGCCCCCCTCCCGGGCCGCTTGTAGCCCCGTGGGCTGGCCCTCTTCATTGGGGACCATGGGGGGTCCCCAATCCCCCCACGGTCCCAGCCAGCTCCCTGTATCCTGCGGGAGCCGGCATTGCTTTTCCACATGGGGAGCAGCAGAAACCTGCTTTCGCTGCAATAAAGCAAAGCAGTTTGCAATGACAGGGTGGGAGCGGCGAGGCTCCCGCCCTGTCATTGCGAACAGCAGTGTCCCGGGGGTGGGCACCCTGGGACACTGCAGGGGCCGGCCCTGGGGGGTGGCAGTCCCCAGGGCCATCAATGTCTCCAGGAGGGCGGCCGCGTGGCCCCCTCCTCATATTTTCAAAGCCCCGGGAGGTGCTGGTCCCCGGGGCTGAGGGATCCGTCACGGACCCCCAATCTAAATATTTAGAGCCCTGGGGAGGTAGCGGTCCCCGGGGGAGCAGTGTGCCCCCACAGTCAAAATTAAATTGAGCCCCCGGGGGGTGGCGGTCCCCGGGGCTGCGGGGGGGGGGCATGAGCCCCTGCCATTGTTTTCTGAAAGCCCCAGGGGGTGGAGGTCCCCGGGGCTGGGGGGCCTGAGAGCCCCCGCAACTAATTTAAAGAAGCCCTGGGGGGTGGCGGTGCCCGGGGCTGGGGGCCTGAGAGCCCCCACCTAATGTAAAGAAGCCCCAGGGGTGGCGGTCCCCGGGGCTGGGGGGCTGAGAGCCCCTTCCACTTAATGTAAATAAGCCCCGGGGTGGCAGTCCCCGGGGCTGGGGGGCTGTGAGCCCACTACATCATTTTTTAAAGCCCCTGGGGGTGGTGGTCCCCGGGGCTGGGGGGCCCCTCTGGGCCCCCCATTCACATAAAAACATGCCCCCAGGACTTGGCCCCCGAGGGCTAATTAACAACGAAACACTTGAGCCCGCTCTTTGTTTTTGTTTTTTATTTCGGCCGAAATTCACGGTGGGTGTGCGAATCTCGATGATTTTTGTTCTTTTTTTAATTCTTTTTTTGGTTCTGGGTTCCTTGTGGGACCCCCTGAGAAGGCCTAGGGGGTCAGGGTATTTCTACCCTGCTCCCTTTTTGTGTTTTGCTTGTTTTTTTCTTAGGTTTCTGATGGCTGCCAACACTTCCTGGTTTGGAGTGTTGACAGCCAATTAGCATTCAGCTCGTGCTCGGCAGGGTGCGCGGATCCTCCGCGGCCATAGATAAATCTATGATTTTACTTTTGGTTTTCTCAGGAACTACTGAACGGATTTACACCAAAAGGCATGACTCTGAACCAATGGCTACCTTTTTGCCAAATTTGGTGTAATTCCGTTCAGCAGTTTGGGCTGTAGCTGCGATTAAAGGTTCCTATGGGAAATTGCATGGGGAAAACACGTTTTGGGACCCCCCTTTTTCTAGGCCCCCGCTTGACGAATCACCCCAAGACTTTCAGGATAGGAGCAGTTTTGAAAATTTCGTGAAGATTCGTCAACCGGCGCCAAAGTTATTCCAAATATAATGTTGCGGATTTCCTATGGATAATAAGTCCTAACTATAACAATGTTTATTGATATATAGGTACATAGTTACATATATATATATATATTATGGGAATGGATCTATATATACACAGAGCATGGGCTATATAGATTTGGGGATATTTGAGCAATATTTATGGCAGATTCATATCTGTAAATTATCATCTTTACATCTCTACAGGTTCTACATGTTGTGAGACACTAGTAATGGTTACTTTGTCTAATCGTGCTTTTTCCATGGATAGGCTTTGATTTTCATCAGTCCTTGTTTTGGTCGTCCTGACTTTGTGGTGAAGGAGTTTATTCATTCCCGTCTCTAGTGTGGATGTGCCCTGGGAGCTTTTTTTCTGAGTTTCTCAGAACAGATTTCCCTCAGATACTTCCATCCTGGTTGAGGAAACTGTGGTTTACATGGCACTCACTGTTGCCGCTGGTCCTCATAGTTCATAGTCTCCCTTCACACTTTGGCGGTCATGTACTATTGTCATGCTGTTGACTGTAGTCTTTTCACACAGTATATTTTCACTACCCTTGAGACATGATTGCTCTGCACCTGCAGGGAAATGGAAAGACGTCTTCTTATATTACCTGTAGGGTTGTTTTTACTTACATTGACTGTCGTTCTTGCCACACTTTTTGTAAGGAGCCCAATGCTTCTGTTAGTCTTATTCCTATGCATGTCTGGTCTCTTGTTAAGCTTCGACCGGCTGTTTTTTTCTGAGAACTTTCATAGGATTAGTTTGCAGACCCTCCACCAGGCCAGGTGGTGTATAGCTATGGTATTTAATTCAAAAGTGAATGAATCTGTGGCTAGATGTCTCTAGTAGATGAATAAAAGTGACTTACCTTCGGTAACACATTATCTGGTGGAGCCCAAAAATGCATTTGTTTGGGGGATGTCACACCTCACGTTTATGACAAATAGGATCGATTGTGATGAATAAAGAAGAATGAAGCTGGAACCTGCTCCAGTGAGTTATTCCTATGGGCACTGATGGTGGGAGATGGATGTAGAGACCTGCTGGCCACTGGTCTAGTGTTCGCTGTGCCAACCACTCCTGAGTGCTGGCTTATACCCCACTCCACACCCATCCAACACAGGTGTCACAGGACTTGTGACCCTGGCAATAAAAGGGGCTGGGGGCACGTGCCTTGGGGCAGTTCCACTAAGTATATTCTAGTGTCTGCGTCATCCTTCTAAGTGCATGGGGGCATAGGTCCCTACCACATTGCAGATGGGTCTTACACATGTTTGCAGTATCTTTCTGGTTTCTGTGTTAAACAATATATGTTTCCTTCTCAGCCACATGATGGTAGTATTGCCACGAAGCCTGCATTGCAGTTCTGTTTAAAAAAGCTGTGGTTTTAGGTTTCTCCTGGCGATCCGCTGCGCAGCAGCATTCGCGCAGGCGGACACTTTTGTTTACCTGCATGGGGCTTTGTCCCGCCTCTCTGTTCCATTGGCTAGCTCCATAAATGGAGGCTAGCCATTTGAACAGAGATATGTCCGTCATTGTCAGAGGCGATTCGTGGGCGTTCCGTAGAATTTTTCTCTTTTTGCCCATGTCATGCGGCGGTGGGCGGGTTTTTTGTTCTTTTTCTTCGGCATCCTTCGTCACACCAGCCGGACGGCTCTCCCTGTGAGGACGCAGACCCGACCCGCTCCCTACTCCGAGCCGACTCCCGGAGGTAAGTTTTTTAATTTTCCTACACGTTACGTAGCGGCCCCACTTGTAAATGCTTGTTAATTATTCAAGGCCAGGGCAGGACTCATTGTGACCGGCTCTTACAGGGGCCGCATGGTCACATGAACCCGCAGTCCGACAGAGGGCCTTCATGGACAATAGAAGCCCTCCGACCGACCCCGGAGCACGGCAGTGACACGACGTGTGGCTTTAATTAGAGTTTTCACTTGTAATTTTAGCAGCAGTCCCTGTGCTTACTGCCAGGACCCATTGTGCTGGCTGCAGCCTGCTGCCTCCCGGACTCTAAACAAATGCGTTCTTAAATATTTATGACCCGTGCTCGGTATATAAACACAAAACGAGCATGGCTTTACAGCCGAATTCTTTTACAGCACTTGGAAGTAAAGAGAGTCTGCAAGCATCTACCATTTTTAAAAACACGTCGCACACATGTATTTGTGTGGAAGGAATGTCATGGTATAATTATAAGTCTACATGCACTAATCCATGCACGTATATACCTACCAACGTATTACGCAGGCTTATTTTCAACAGTGCTAGTAAATATAATGTGTTAGAGTCACTGCGAACAGTCAACTCACTATTCAGATATATGACGCTTTTTACATTTACTTTAGTTTTAGGCACCTCACTGAACAGTGAAATCCACGTGCCAAGAGCACACGGAAGATAAATAGTGGATATATAATATTTGATAATGTTCCTAGGCCGTCCCAGGAGCTTCGTCTTGGTGATATAAACCCACCAGAAACGTAGTGTAGGTTTAACATTTCGGTTTGCATTCTTGACATAAGAAGCCCCTAAGTTCGGGAGACCCCAGCTTGTGCAGGGCGCCTGGCCGGCAGTCCTCATACAGTGTGAAATGGCTGGAGATGGCGGCTGACCCCCTGCCAAAGCTCAACGCGCTGTAGAACAACCCCAGGGTTCACTTTCCCTAGCACGGATACTCTCACATCACCACCGATGCCTATTGAACCATATACCTCGCTCTGCTAAGACGAGCGACCCCCGCGCCGGGCAGTCCGTCGGAGAGCCGTGGCTGATACACGTGTATTTATAGATATGAGTTTGAAGAGACCCCCTCCAGGACACGCGGGGCATAACTCAGGTGTCAAGAACGCACCACGGCTCACCGTGAGCATCAATCCTTCACACACCGAGCGGTAGCAAGCTTTGCTAGCAAAGGACCTGACAAAGGGAAAGCAGGACGCCTCAGCACAGCCACAAGACTCGCACAGCTTTCTCCGGTGCACTTTCACAACCCATTCCCAGACTCAGGCATTTGGCAGCGTTAAATAATACAGGGGTCAGATAAGCCCACACATGAATTATGTACAGTCCGTCCGCCCGGCTGCAGTCTATTGGAGGCAGTAAATCCTGCATGTTCTCTCTTGTCCAGTGTGACTTCAGCAGCCGCCCAGGATGCGCCGACGCTGTGTATCGCCACAGATGGGGCAGCAGCCCGGTGACCTTTCCCGCTTTAATAATTTAGTATCTTGTCTTGGGCAGAAACCGATCCTGAATCATAACCCTTGGAGGACAAGCCCTGCTGGCCGCTGCACAGGGCAGGGCCGGCGCGTTCCGCGGGGGAGAACATCGCCCTGGACGAGGGGGGGCTCGCAGTGTGTGTGGGGGGGCTCACAGTGTGTGGGGGGCTCGCAGTGTGTGGGGGGGGGCTCTGTGTGGGTGGGGCTCGCAGTGTGTGGGTGGGGCTCGCAGTGTGTGGGGGGGCTCTCAGTGTGTGGGGGGGGCTCTGTGTGGGTGTGTGGGGGGCTCTGTGTTGTGGGGGCTCTGTGTGTGTGGCGGGGGCTCTGTGTGTATGGGGAGCTCTGTGTGTGAGTGTGGGGGGCTCTGTGTGTGTGCCATTTATTTAACTGTTTTCAAAACCAACACATAAATAAAAATGTTGTCATTTACAATGCCAATAGCTCTAACTTTTGCAAAGGCGAAACCGTTGCATTGTAAATGCTTGTTATTTATGTATGTTTCGAGTGGACTGAGCGACACACCTTTTATCTCAGGAAAAACAAATATTGAAAAAACATAATCTACTGACAAAATAGTACTATGAATAAGAAAAAATGGCCGTTGACACCATGTGCGGTATGAACAAGCCCTGAAACTGAAAGATGATTTATATTAACTACATACACAGTTTTGAATTTTCTAACATAGACTAGCATTGGAAGATAAATACATGCATTTCTGAAATGTGGCCACATGATGTCAGTGCTGCTACATGGCAGGAATAAGGAAGCGTTTCTAAAAGAGAAAAAGAAGGCTCTGTTTTTTTGTCTGTCTAGGCAACGTGCTACGGCTATGAGGTAAAGTAAGCTATTTGTGGTCAGTAGCTAATTAGTGTACAAGATCGCCGACTAGTACAATAATTAGACGCAGAAGGATGCCATGATAGCTCATTAATCCTCAGCCTAATTTACTAGCACAATTAATGTCCATTGAAGTTGTTTTCCCCATTGTTCATTATCTCCTGACAACACTGACCAACATAAGGGTTAAATACAGCTAACAAAAAATATAAAATAAGGAGAATATATTTGTGTCTCCCTAGTCAGAAAATTATGCCACATTTGAGAATGTCAAAAGCCCTTTTAGTAAAATGCATCACATGCCGAACTCGTGTTTCTTTTCATGTACTAAATTGTCACTGGTATATGACTTTTTGCATAAAAGTCTTAAACTCCTATACCAGTGCACAACCAAGGTATGACATTTCATTCATAAATATAGCCTAAAAAAGTTAACATTCAAAAGTGAATCACTAACAAATTACCACTAACTTCAGTTAAGGTTAAAAAAAAGCTATTGGTGAGGAACTTTGCATTACTCACAGAGCCTGGGTGCAAGCTGAATGCTTTTTTAAGTCTTTCACACTGTTTGGTTTCATTTTTACATTTTTAGATCTGGCTACAGAGAGTTTGAGCTGTTTCCACAGCCCATGTTAATACACTACATAACCTACAATGGGCTTCGATACAGCTCCCTTTAGCCATTGTCTTGTTGGCCGAGCTGCCTTCAGGGATTTGCTTGTCAGCGTCTTCATCGCATCTTGGATCATCCCAAAGCATCTTAGCAGATAGTTACATCTGCAGCCGCTAGAATTTAGATTGGTTAAACAGTAGCACATCTCCATTAATTGTACGTTCTAACATATATCCCACAGTATTCACTGCTTGACATGGAAAAATAGAAGCGCAGGTACTCTGTAACAAAGTACCTGCTTATTTCTGAGAAGTGCTGGTACTCCAATTAAAAGTATTACTTTTTTTTAGAAGTGCAGGTACTCTACCTCTCAAAATAAAATAAGTGCAGGTGCTCAGTACCTGACCGTACTGGCCCATTTAGAGCACTGACAGTATTAGTAAAGCTTGATCGCAATCTAATGGAAAATGGGCATTTATAAGGCAGTCGGTCGAAGGCACTTCACTCCTCTTCTCTCCTTTTAATGGGCAAAAATTCCATCTACTCTATTGTACCCCTATAAAACTAGTGAGGTTACAAAGTAGGACTTTTTAAATAAAACTGTTGGTTAAACATTGAGCACTGTGCCAAGTGCGTTCCACTTCCACTCACTGTTGTGAGGTTCCCTGTGTGTCAGTTGGTTTCAGGCTGGCTTGGGATAAGCCACGTCCTTACCGCTGGCTGTTACTTTGCTTAATGAAGCTTACAATTTACTCAAATCGATTCCTGGAGTCTTTATTCCGCTCACAAGATTTGGCGACGAGGAACCCCAATATAGAATTTTGTGGTAGATCAGTACAAGGGAAAGTATATGTAGCCACGGATGGTCCACCCATTCTTGGATGGATGTACCAGTACGATTGTGTATCAAAGTTAACCCCAGAGCACCCGCACAGGTTACGGTAGTTGAGAATCTGTCCTTGGAAGCCGTTCTAGAAGAAGCCAAAGAGGTTTTTAGAGAGAAATGTGAATGCTTTGAGGATTACGTTCACAAAATAGTATTAAAACCAGATGCAATTCCTGTTCAACACAAGGTACGCAGAATACCTTTAGTAGCCGGAGCAGCTGTGAAAGATATGCTTAAAGATATGGGGGCCGATTCACAGAACTAACTTAAGATGACATTTTAAACTTACTTCTTTTGGTATTCACAGAAGGCATTTAGTTGTAGTAAAGTTAGGATTTTGTCTTAAGTTTGACTTAAGACAAACTTAAGACAGACTTAAGGCAGACTTAAGAAGACTTTAGGCAGACTTAAGACAGACTCAAGACAGACTTAAGGCAAACGTAAGGCAAAATCCTAACTTAAGTCTGTCCTAAGTCTGTCTTAAGTCTGTCTTAAGTCTGTCTTAAGTTTGTCTTAAGTCTGTCTTAAGTCTGTCTTAAGTCTGCCTTAAGTCTGTCTTAAGTTTGTCTTAAGTCAAACTTAAGACAAAATCCTAACTTTACTACTACTAAATGCCTTCTGTGAATACCAAAAGTAGTACGTTTAGGATTTTGTCTTAAGTTAGTTCTGTGAATCGGGCCCTGGTGTCTTCAGGTGTTATTGAACCTGTAGAAAGTTCCATGTGGGTTTCTTCGGTTGTCATCAAGGAAAAATCTGATGGCAAACTCCGATTCTGTATTGATTTGAGGTCCCTCAATCAACATGTAGTTGTTGACACCTATCCTCTACCTAACACCAACAAGTTAGTTCTGGCTTTGAGTGGTGGGAAGTTTTTCTCTAAACCTGACCCAAAAAACGCTTACCATCAGATAAAGCTTCATGAACACTCCAAACCCCTCACAGCATTTGTTACTTTTGATGGCATTTTTTAGTGCACAAAAATGCCTTTCGGACTTTGTTTGCTGCAAGTATTTTTTAACGCATGATGAGTACACTTTTCAAAGGTATTGATAACATTGTTTATTTTCAGGATGGTATCCTCATATTTGGAGACACCATTGATCAGCACAATCGCACTCTCAGGGAAGCATTGCTTACAATCAAAGAATCTGGCCCCTACAAAGTGGTGCATACCTTACCACACTCAGTCGTCCTTGAGAATGGTGATAAATGGAACTACAGGTGTGTAGTTCTTTATCAGAAGGGCAATGATGTTGACAATGTTCTACTTAAATACAATGATCAAAGTACCAACAATGTTTTCATGTCGATGTCTGACACTGAACAGACTCATTCCTCTTGTGTCAATCCTGGTGATTGTGGTTTTACCCTGGTGGTGGGGAAGGTTCACCTAACTTTGATCTTTGTGTTCCTGTTGAGAGAGAAGTGAGACCAAGAAGAGGAAGTCATCGTCCTGGATATCTCAGTGATTATTATTTTTGCTATTAACGTTCTCTTTGGTTTCTTTCTCTCTCTCATTAGTTGCATTCACGTAGTATCTTTCTCTCTCAATGACTGCTTTCACAACTTAAGTTCTCTTCTTAGCCTCTTGGTTTGTTTTCTTTACCTCTCTTCAGCCATTTCTTGTTTATTCACTTCCATGTTCCTCCTCTCTCATTTCTTCAATCCTGTTTCTTTACTTTTCTTTCATTTATTGTTTTAACAGAGAAGTATGTGTTGTAATTACCACTTTTAATGCACATGGAGTGTGGAGCACGGTGCCAAGTGCGTTCCGAATTCCACTCACTGTTGTGAGGTTCCCTGTGTGTCAGTTGGTTTCAGGCTGGCTTGGGATGAGCCACGTCCACCACGCTGGCTGTTACTTTGCTTAATGAAGCTTACAACTTACTCAACTCAATTCCTGGAGTCTTCATTCTGCTCACAAGAGAAACTCTGTAATTTTAACTCGTTAGAAAGCATACAAGCACTGAGGCTGGAAGTTGGGCTAACTAGCGTGTTTGTACATAACTTAGCGGCAGTGGTCAATTTTGACTTGAAAAAATAAAGATCTATATTTTACAGAAATTTTATTTTTGCTTTGAATCCCTTTGAAATAAATCAAGAAACCTTGGGGCATATGTACAAGGAAAGAGAGCAGCATAAGGGCAAATTTTCTAAAACGCCGGGATGTGCTGTATTTACAAGATTACAGTGGACCCCATGTGTTTTTCCTAGTGTTTGCATTAAAAATAGCCACCTAGTGCCAACATAGACACACTTGCATCATAGTGCCAGGGGGTCTGCATTGCAGGGATGATTGTTTATGTGCAGGAAGGTGCACGTAAACAATCCTGAACATAAACAATTAATAATGGTGATTTGCTACTTCTATGTGTGCTGCATTCAATAGGTCTGAATTGAATGTTCTACAGTGAGCAAACACCATTTGTACATGCTTTTGTTCATGTATGTTACCACATTTAAGCCAAACTTCTTGTCTTTGCCAGCGCTTGGTATTGCATCCTTTTGTGTAGCATGTTTTACGTGACATTAAAAAAAATACTGTCATGTGGAGTGAAAAATGGCCAGGCAATACTTCTGTAATATTAGTGTCACTCATGGTGCATCAGAGGTGATGAAGAGCCCCACTAGGAAGTAATACAGTGCACGCTCGTGACTGGGTGGGTGGTCTTGTCACCAGAACATTACAACCACAAAGGGTAGAGTTCTAGATACGGAGCTGTAAAGTTCAATTACTCTTATGGATGCCGTGGTGGGCAGAGACCACCTATTATATCTGCCTGATTGAAAGTCTATATTTCTAAACTGGATTTTGAACTCCTGAGACTGTCTGTGGTGTCCTGATATACAGTAGTGACCGTATCATCAGTCACAAAGGACTTGAAAAAAGAACTAAAGAAGAATCATGAACCATAAACTTCCCCACACATTACCACCCTTACCTCGTTTAATCTGGCTACCACCGCTAGCCTGCGACTGTCAGTGAACACATGATTTAAATGACCCATCATCATGTTGGCTTAGGGATCATCGAGAGATGTTGAGTTTTGAACAACTCCTTACACCTTCATATTCCCCTTCATCTAATGACATGCCAGTTATTCCGTTGAACCTTCCAAAAACTCACTTAAATAACGCTACCAATTTAATACTTTATAAAGCTGACTTTTATTTATTTATTTATTTATGTTATGTTATGTTATGTTATAACCAATTTATAAAGCGCACTTTGACCAAGGTTTCATGGTGCGTTTTATGACATTTATTAAGCGCAAACAAATGCCCAAGGGCGTCTCGGCGCTGTGAACGGAGGCAGACCAGAGAAATGGCAATGAAAATTATTGGTTAAATAACCAGGTTTTATTTTTCTTCTGAAAACGGTGAGAGTGGGGCAAGATCTAATGTCCATATCAAGGGAGTTCCACAGTTTAGCTGTAGCGACAGTAAAACGGCGGTCACCCCACGAAGCTGTTTTAGTCCGGGCCACGGTCATCAGCAAGGCATTCCTAGATCGTAGTGCTCTATTGGGGGCATAGAATGCCAAGGATTTCAAGAGGAAATAGGGCCCTAGTTTGCGGGAGGCTTTATAGGCTATGCAGAGTGCCTTAAATTTAATTCGATTTTTTAAGGCCAACCAGTGGTAGTCTTTGATCACTTGGGCGATTGGTTTGAACTTTGGGGTACCAGAAAGCATTCTTGCAGCTGCATTTTGTACAGACTGTAGTTTATGAATAACTTTGTGCTGGGCATTGATGAAAAGCCCGTTGCAATAGTCAAGGGATGACATGACAAAAGCAGTGACCAATGTTTTACCTGAGTTGGGGGGGAGGAAGTGAAGGATTTTCTTGATGGATTTAAGCTTGTAGAAAGAGGTTGAGATGATGGAGTTTGCATGTGCAGCAAATGTTAGTTTTGTTTTGTGGAGTTAAAAAAAAAAAGTTTTAAAAACGTGAGCCAGCCATGTGATATGATGTGGATTATATAAACACACCACAGACACACTCTTTACACCATAAACACACACACCTGCACCCACACACGCGCACACACACATACACATGTTACCATCCTTGTAGGGACTATGTGTGAATACCTGCCTTGTGGGGACTAACCTTTCCCGTAGGGCCCGATTCACAGAACTAACCTAAGACAAAATCCTAAACTTACTACTTTTGGTATTCAGAGAAGTTAGGATTTTGTCTTAAGTTGGTCTTAAGACAAACGTAAGACAGACTTAAGTTAGGATTTTCTCTTAAGTCTGTCTTAAGTCTGTCTTAAGTTTGTCTTAAGACAAACTTAAGACAAAGTCCTAACTTCTGTGAATACCCAAAGTAGTAAGTTTAGGATTTTGTCTTAAGTTAGTTCTGTGAATCGGCCCCAATGTTTTTAAAATACACTAATAACAGAAAACTGTTAAGAAAAAATTCCTGATACAGGATCCTGCTTCAAATTTGCTAATATATTGTTATTTAATTGTGCGCACAACACTATCCTTGTGGAGATTTGAACACGTGCTACCATCCTTTTGGGGACCTATCCTGTAACACTATTTGTGATTGAATACAGTCGAAAGCACAATGCCTAATGTTTATTTTGATCAACAATATACACAAACAACATTTTAATCTATTCATATATGAATTGCTGCATATATACTAAGGGGATACATTAAAGACAGATTATTTTAATGTGCCAGAAAATATCATATCATGCTTAAAGAAAGACACTTAAAGCTGTATTTAACTTATATATTAGTGCTTAAAATCTTAGGGAATAAGGGAACTAACACATAAAGAAATTAACATATGGAACTGAGGAATATGGTCAACTAGAACACAGAGCTTGATTAACTGCTTACAATTTTTGCCAAAATAGATGTTCAAGTCACCACAGAGATAGTGGGTGAAGATCATTGTGTTTAAATCTCCATAGACATAGTATGCACATTCAAAGCTTAAATCCCATTATAAAGAGTGTGAAGCTAATGACGTACAAGTCCACACAGAGATGGCATGTTATTATAGTGATGTTTAAGTCCCCACAAAGATAGTGTGTTATCATAGAGATGTTCAAGTCCCCACAGGGATGGTGTGTTATTATAGTGATGTACAAGTCCCCAGAAATATAGTGTGTTATTACAGTGTAGTTCAAGGCCCCACAAAGATAGTGTGTTATTATAGCAATGTTTAAGTCCCCACAGAGATAGTGCATGAAGGTGATTGTTTTTAAGTCCTTATTAAAATAGGGCCCAATTTATGAAGGTAAACTTGAACAAAAAGTTTAACTTTACTACTTTTCAGTATTCACAAAGGTAAATTCAGACCAAAAGTCTAACTTTACTACTTTTTAATATTCACAAAGCCCCATACAGAGAATGTGAAGCTGATGATTTTCAAGTCGAAGCAAACAAAAGGAGATGATGCACGGAGTGCTGAAACTTTTCAGTCACTCACCCCCAGTCACAGATCTGGGTTGAATCTATTGTTCTTTAGCTCACTTCACCACCCCAGTTCAGACCCAGCTATATGCAAATCAGTCTTGACCCTGTGCCTCATGGGATTGGTCCAGCCCGAACTGCCAAGCCTAGTCTTCCCTGGACCAAAAATAAGCATCCTGGGGCCGGTTGTGGGGTAACATCCCCTCATCAGCCAAGCTAGATTGAATCCAGCGGCAAAGTGAGGAAGCAACCCACGTCTGGGCATACCCTGCCAACTTAGGGTGAACAAAGCAAACACAAGGAGATGATGGATGGAGTGCTGAAACTTTTCAGACACTCCCCCCAGTCACAGATCTGGGTTGAATCTAACATTGTTCTTTAGCTCCAACCAACATCCACGAGGGAATGAAGGCCGTTGCAGACTGGATGAGGAGCAGCCGTCTGAAGCTGAACTCGGACAAGACGAAGGTCCTCATCCTCGGACACACCCCCTCAGCCTGGGATGACTCTTGGTGGCCGACCACACTGGGAACAGCACCAACACCCACTGACCATGCACGCAACCTAGGATTCATCCTCGACTCCTCCCTCTCCATGTCTAAGCAGGTCAACGCCGTCTCCTCCTCCTGCTACAACACCCTCCGCATGCTCCGCAGGATATACAAGTGGATCCCGACCGAAACAAGAAGAACGGTGACACAGGCCCTCGTCAGCACAAGACTGGACTACGGCAACACACTCTATGCAGGAATCCCAGCCAAACACCTACGACGACTACAACGCATCCAAAACGCTTCCACCCGACTGATCGTCAACGTCTCTCGCCGCAGCCACTTCACCCCCACCTGAGAGACCTACACTGGCTCCCCATTGGCAAGAGGATCACCTTCAAGCTCCTCACACATGCACACAAAGCACTCCACAACGCCGGACCAGCCTACCTGAATAGCAGACTCAGCTTCTACACCCCCACCCACCAGCTCCGCTCGGCCCCGCCAGCCTCGCCCTCGCCGCTGTCCCCCGCATCCAACGAACAACCTCCGGCAGCAGATCCTTCTCCTTCCTCGCCGCCAAGACCTGGAACACCCTCCCTACCCACATACGGCAGACCCAAGACCTACTCGCCTTCAGAAGACTCCTCAAGACCTGGCTCTTTGAGCAGTAGCAGCACCCCCGCCCCCTCCCCATAGTGCCTTGAGACCCTCACGGGTTCGTTGCGCGCTTTACAAGTACTCTGATTGATGGATTGATTCGCCACCCCAGTTCTGACACAGCTATATGCGAATCAGTCTTGACTCTGTTTCTCATGGCATCCCCTGGTGCTTCAAGTCGAAACAGAGCTTGCATTTAATTACAGGAATGCTCGAGACCCCACAGAGATGGTATGTTATTATAGTGATGTTCAAGTCCCCACAAATATAATGTTTTATTATAGCAATGTTTAAGTACCCTCAAAGATAGTGCATAAACATGATTGTGTTTAAGTCCTCATTAAAATAGGGCCTGATTCACAAAGGTAAATTTG
Organism: Lissotriton helveticus; assembly: GCF_964261635.1. Taxonomy (NCBI): domain Eukaryota; kingdom Metazoa; phylum Chordata; class Amphibia; order Caudata; family Salamandridae; genus Lissotriton; species Lissotriton helveticus. The sequence continues at coordinate 1,605,613,340 of NC_136069.1, forward strand.
GAGACAAAAATCAAACTTTTCTACTTTTCAGTTTCACAAATGTAAACTTAGACCAAAAGTCTAACTTTATTACTTTTCAGTATTCACAAAGCCCCATACAGAGAATGCAAAGCTGATGATGCTCAAGCCAAAGCAGATCTTGCGTTTAATTACAGAAATGCTGAAGTCCCCACAGAGGTGGTGTGTGTCTATAGTATTACGACGGTCGCCAAAGAGAATGTGTGTGATTGTAGACATGCCCAGGTCCCCAGAGGGATAGTGTGTGATTATGAACATGCCCAGGTCCCCACAGAGATAGTGTGTGAATATAGACATGCCCAGGTCCCCACAGAGATAGTGTGGGATTATAGAGATGTTGAGGTCCCCACAGAGATAGTGTGTGATTATAGACATGCCCACGTCCCCACAGATATAGGGGATCATTAGGATGGCGGGCGGACTTTGCCCGCCACCAATCCTCACGGGGATTGGGACCGCCCGCCAGAAGGGGGGTCCCGTGGGGGGTATTAGGATGTACCCACCACAGTGGTGGGCACATCCTGCATTTTTAGCATTGTGGCGGGCGGTGCTCTCAGCACCGCCCACCACAATGCTAAAAATGCCTTTATGCATTTGCATAGACAAAGCGGCAGGCACCGCGTGGTGCCTGCCGCTTTGTCTATGCAAATGCGTGTGCACCCCCCACCTCTCCTTCACTCTGGAGGCCCACAGGGGGCCCCCAGAGTGAAGACCACATGCCTTTCCGTGGCGGCATCACCGCCGCGGAAAGGCATCCACAGCAGCCCATCATAATATGGCTGGCGGTGTCTATTAGACACTGCCACCATATTAAACCTTTTCCGCCCGGTCGCCTTGCGACCGGGGCGGAAAAGCAGCGGTTGGTCTTTCCGTCCGCCGCGGTCCCCCCTGCCATCCAAATATGGCAGGGGGAATATAGGTGCGGATGGCGCAATCCGCCCGCCATCCTTATGGGCCCCCAAGGTTGATTTTAGAGATGCCGAGGTCCCCACAGAGATAGTGTGTGATTATAGACATAGTATGGGCTTTGGAATGGTAAGGGATATTTTAGGGTGGGTATTAAGGGTGGGCATAGTGCTATGCTCCATCCACGGAGTGTGCGTAGTGCTGCCTACTTCGCAATTTGCAAAGTAGGCATAGTAGGCAGACTACGCACACACCATGGAGGAGCAAAGTTGCCTGCCACCCGCCTCCCTCCTGCCCTCTCCTAAATGCCCTTAAAATCATAAAAAATATTGTAAAACTAAAGAAAATGACTTACCTGAGATGCGGCGTCCCGGGGCTACCTCTTCCTGGTTTATAACCAACTTCTTCCTCACAAATGCGCATGCGCAGGCACCCGCATTTGTGAGGAAGAAGTCGGCGATAAACCAGGAAGAGGGAGCCCCGGGACGCCGCATCTCAGGTAAGTTGTCTTTAGTTTTACAATGTTTTTATTGATTTTAAGGGCATTTAGAAGAGGGCGGAAGGGAGGCAGGCAGCGGGTAGTGGGGCTACACGAAGTGTGTGGGTGTGCGTAGATTCCCCCCCACTTCGTGCTGCTTCACCTAGCCCCAATACACCCACTATGCCCAGGGTTAGTGGGTGTAAGTTTTTCAGTGGCAATTGAATTTTTACGGTTTAGGGTGGGTATAGGTTTTTGAGTTGTAAGAATTTTTTTTATTATTAAACTTTTTATTTGCACTTCAAAAATCATACATTTGTTTGTATAAATCACGCCATCAATCCATAACAGTTCTCTCCATTGACAATTAGGGAATATTCCAGCGAATATTACAGTGTCCGAGTGAGGCAGTGTCTGCCACAGTCCATTGCATAAGCAGCTATCAATCATTTTCCCGGAATCCCCCCTCAACACACCCTCCCACTGCAGTACAATTGTGCCATCTGGACTCCAAGTCAAAACCTTATAACATCTTAAACAACTCTGAATACTGTAAGCACTTAGTCAGACCCCCCAGTATATAGCGGCATAGATTCGCAAATTTAGCGGCACAAATTTGGAAATTTAGCAGCACAAATATGGACATTTAGCGGCATTTTTGCGGCACTCTATTTTACTCATAATCATTCATTTTCAGCCTTAAATCAATGGAAACTGTTTTAGCAGAGTATTCCACTTTGAAATAGGCATGTTTAAAGTTCTGCAGCTGTGCACAGCCCCAATCCTAACCAACCGAAATAGTACATATCGCGGCCATTGCGCTACCCAGCTGAATTCGCAATTCTTTTGTGAATCACGAAATGCTGGAGGGTCTCGCTAAAGCTGTCTGTAGGCGAGTCCCAAAAAAAAAACCTAGGTTTTTCCCTGTTGTTCTAAACGACTTTTAGAGTGATTTCCTCTTATATTTGCAATTTCAATTCATATTTCAAGGGAGAAAAAAATACCTGATTTCCCTGAATATCTCTATTTTGTTTTAGTCATCTTGGAAAATAAATGATTGGCAGGCTGGTAAAGTAATGGCCAGGTGACTTACCTATATGGGACAGCAGGCACCCCATGCAACCAATGAAAAGCGCCTGACAGAGCAGCTGCCATGTTGTCTCTACTGTCTTGAGGACAGAGAACACCTGTCCTTTGAAGCTCCCGCCAGGTCTAAATTTCCATATTTGTGCCGCTAAATTTGCGAATTCATGCCACAATATCCTCCAGGATCTGTACAATATGATGTCACAGCTGTCCTTTATGGCATTCTTCAGCCAAATATAGCATGCAGTCAAAAACCAGGCGAACAAACGGTAATAAAACATTTTTAAGACGTTTAAAATGAAAATAACACCAATGAAATGGCGTCTAAATGTGGGATTTTGATGACCATGTTAATAAATTGGAAATTATTCAAATAGTACAGTACTATATAATAAGTGGCACAAGCAAGAGTTAGCTCGATCTGTTGTAACAGATACTGGAGTAATAAAATGAGGTTTCACCTTTATATCTCAAAACAGAATGAACCGCTGATGTCACCGAAGTAGAAGGCTCCTACTTTTAACCAAACCTTTCAGTGGTGGCATGTCGGCACTGCTCACACATTCTGAATTGTGCTGTGTTGCACTGCACTGCCCAACGTTCTGTAACTATTTGTGTACAGCCACTGATGACAAACGAGTGCTTCCTCTGCCCACTTGAGTGGAAGCTACCAGCAGCTGACATGTTGGCACTATTACAGCCTGCATTAGGAGCCGCTGTCACACTGAAACTTTTAGGACTCTTCCATTGTTTTCCCGTCTCTAGGGAACCCTTCAGGAGCACCATATGGTTTTTCTGTCACATGTTGTACCGGTGATTTCAATAGTGAAGGTTGTGTGCATTATCTGCTTCTTAATTTCGCAATACTACTTTGCCTGTTAGTTTACTAAACTGTTCTTTGTGTCCTGCAGGAAGCACAGTGCAAGTCGAGACACTCCTCCAAATCAGGGAGGTGGGGAGGAGGGGGCGGTGAATGCTGAGTGCGGTCGCACTCTTTCTCTTTGATGACTCGGTTCCACACAGCATGCGCTCTTCGGAGGGGGCCTAGCCTAGCCAGTGTGCGTCCTTGTCCCTAAATGCATGAAAGGAAATGATTCCCGGCTGCTATTCAATTTTAAGGCTGTACGGAGACACGTAGTGACGTGTTTGCATACAGCCAACAAGAAGCCACAATTGACTGCCAGGAGAACTTTTTTGCGGCCGAAATAGCAAATATCGCGGCCATCGCTATGCCCAGCGGATTTCGTGATTTTTTCGTGAATCGCGAGATCGCGAAAAACTGGAGGGTCTGCTTAGTATAGCTTGTTCTGGTGGTGTACATGGAGTAATGTCGATATCTTCTACCCTCTCCCAGCATCCCGCACGAACCATCCCAGGCACATCGTATCAGTATAACATATTCTTATGGGCTATGTTCGTGGACAGTTGACAGCTGCAGTGGATCGCAAACGTGTCCTCGGGATTCATTCCATTTCTCCCAAACTTTACACCACTTCTTGGGACATCCCCTGTGTGTATAGACCACCCTTTCCGCCACCATCGCCACGTCCATGTCGTATTCCCACTGTGTCAGTGTGGGTACCGTTCCGGTACCCCAATTTTTCACGATGTTCCTCTTTGCGATGGATAATCCAAGTGCAGCCCAGGTCTGAAGTCCCAGGCTAAGTTTTGTAGGGGGACAAATATTGAGGAGACACCATCCGGGGTCCAATTGGACATTCGCCTCACCCACCAGCGCTATTTCCTCCAGTATGTGTTCCCAGTATGTTTGTATTCTAGGGCATTCCCATATGGTGTGGAAGAATGTTCCCGCCATGCCACAGCTTCTGAGACAGAGTGGGTCCGTTGCTCGTCCTAACTTGTGGAGTAGGGTACGGGAGTAGTACACTCGATGTAACACTTTAAGTTGTATTAATTTCAGCCTCGATGGGATAGCCGCCTCTCTAGCCGATGCCAGTGCATCCATCCACCCTGTGTCATCTATGTCCCCCAGCCCCACCTCCCACTTACTGCGTAAGACAACCATAGGCTCAGGGAGATTGTTGACAAGTTTTCGATATGTTTGCGAGATAGCTTTATTGTCCAAATGGTCAGTAAGTAGTCTGTCTTCAAGGGGAGATGAGTCAGCTAGCTTAGTGCCTGTTGGGATTGCACTCTGGAGCGCGTGTCGGACTTGAATGTATCTATATAGTTCGGTGTCTACTATTCCATATTTCACTTGTAGGGCAGCGAATGATATGACCTCCTCCTTAATCCACAGGTCTCCTATTTTCGTTATACCGATGCGATCCCATTGCCTGAAGCCCTTGGTGTTACCCAGATTACCTAGGCGGCTCGTTTCCCAAAGGGGTGTAGCCAACGTGAGCACGCCTTCCCAGCCCAGGGCCCTTTGTGCCATATGCCAAATTTTGATCGTGTGTTCTGTTGGGCCTGTAAGTGTATGTCGTTTTTTGTTCGTATAGAGGGCCTTCATCAAGTGTTCCATGGGAAGTGTACATCTGTCCAGTCGGTATGCTGGGTCGTGTTGTGGAGTGTGCAGCCACTGATTAACGACCATCAGTTGTGCCGCCCAGTATTAAAGTTTAACATTCGGCAAGGCGATGCCTCCGTCGAACCAGCTGCGCACCAGCTTGGCCTGGGCTATCCGGGCTGGTTTCCATCCCACAGCAAGGAGGACACTCCCGCATCAATAGACTTGAAGTAGGAAAGAGGAACCGGGAATGGGGTATTTTGGAGCGCATAGAGGAATCTGGGAGTGCGAGCATTTTGAAGAGAGCTGCTCTTCCCAGGAGCGTCAGCGGGAGAGTTCTCCAATGTATGACATCTGATTTGAGTCGCTGGAGGGGTTTTGTTAGATTTTCCTCTATGAATAGGGAGTGTTCGGGGGTGACATAGATTCCCAAGTATTTGAACCCCCTAGTTACTGTTTGCAATGTGCAGTTGGGGGGTAATGTCGATAGTCGGCCCCGTAATATGTACAGTAGTGATTTCGCCCAGTTAATGGTGTATCCCGAGACCTCCCCATATGCAGTAAGTATGTCCATTAGTGCCTGTAAGGATTCTGTGGGGGACATCAGATAGATCAATACGTCATCGGCATAAAGGGATATGTGGTCTTCCCAGCCCTGTTCCCATGTAATTCCGCAGATGAGTGGTTCGATCCGAATTTTGGTCGCCAATGGTTCTAATATGAGTGCGAAAAGGAGCGTGGACAATGGGCACCCTTGTCGTGTTCCGCGTCCCAGTGCGAACTCCCTTGAGATATGCCCATTGGCAACAACTTGGGCCAGAGGTGCCGTGTATAATAACTTAATCCAGCCACAGAATTTGGGGCCGAAGCCCATCTTTTGTAGTACTGCGTACAGGAAAGTCCATTCTACCAGGTCAAATGCCATTGTGGCATCTAAGGAAAGAATGGCCGCATCTTCCCGCAGCTGTGGAATGTGGTGTAACACCCCGTTAAGGCGCCTTAAATTGAGAGAGGTATTGCGCCCAGGCATAAAGCCGGACTGGTCCGGGTGGACTAGGGTTGTGAGATGCGGTTGTAGCCGGAGTGCCAGTAATTTTGCTAACATTTTTGCCTCACCATTTATTAACGATATCGGGCGATAGGAGGACGTCTGTTCCGGAGGTTTTCCAGGTTTGTGGATGGCCACGATAGTCGCCAATCTCTGATCTCTAGGGAGTGTACCTTGTGACAGGCACTCATTGTACATGGAGAGGAGATGAGGGGTAACTTTTTGCGAGAGTTGTTTATAAAGTTCTATTGGGAGGCCATTTGGCCCCAGCGCCTTGCCCGTGTGGAGTGACGCCAGCGCCTTTCTCACCTCTTCCAGTGCTAAATCCTCTTCTAATGCGTGTGAATCCTCTGGTGAGAGTGCGGTCAGTGGTATGCGATCTAAAAATCCCCTGCAATCCTCGTCGGTCATCGTACCCCATGGGGTATAAATCTTTTCATAGTGGGTGGCCAGTTCCTCTACTATGAGCTGGGGGTCAGTGGTTGTGGACCCGTCCGCTAGTGTGAGTTGGGCTATCCATCTGTCAGCTTTTTCCCTCCGTTCTAACCATGTGAGCATTCTCCCCGTTTTATCTCCTAATTCGTATATTCTGTGTACCGTGTTAGTATATCTAGTTTTAACCATGTCCTCCGCGTATGCTTTGTATTCTCGGGACGCCATTGCTAGGGTGTGGGCGGTAACCGCGGTCAGATCCAATGCGTGTGCCGTTTCGGCTCTCTGCATCGCAACCTCCAGTGAATCAAGGTTTTCCCTTTGCTCCCTTTTATGCCTAGTGATCGTGGAAACAGCCTGCCCTCTAATGACTGCCTTATACGCCGCCCAGAGGATGGAGGGTGAGCTAATTGATGTCAGGTTTTCCGTAAAATAGTGGTCAGTGGCGGTTGCTAATGCTTTCGCTATACTGTGATTTTTTAAATAACCTGGATAAATAGGGTAGAGTCTCTGTCTTCTGGGGAGGTGGGTCTTGTAAGTGAGTTGTATCGGGGAGTGGTCCGAGATTCCTCTCGGTAGGTGTTCTATCGACGTTACTTTTTCGGGGGGGGGGGGACCGCTAATGTTAGCATGTAGTCCATGCGTGAAAGACTGTTGTGTACACCAGAGTGGAACGTGTATTGGAGCTCTGTGGGGTGCTTAAGTCTCCACATGTCCGATAGTCCCATCGCATCTAGAAATTCTTTAAAGGCCTGGTTAGGTTTAGTGGGGTCTCGGGGAGGATTGCGATCGACGGACACGTCTATTACTGCGTTAAAATCCCCTCCTATAATGAGTTCCCCCTCCGGGAGACCGAGCGGGAATTTACGGAGGTCTCTGAATGCACTCTGGTGCAATGCCGGGGGAATGTATATCGACAGTATGTTATAATTGCGTCCCTCCCATTGACAGGCTATGGCAGCAAAGCGTCCCTGGTCATCCGTCCACGTGTCTTTAATTATCAGTGGGTAGCTTTTGTGTGTTAGTATCCCTACCCCCCTTGATCTCGAGGAGAATTCTGCATGCACTACCATTTTAAAGCCCCAACGATTCAGCGCCTTTCAGGCTGATCCCATCAAGTGAGTCTCTTGGAGCATTGCTATTGCCGGGGCCCTCCGTTTTAGGTACTGCAGGACCAGTCCTCTTTTTTTTTGTGCCCTAGTCCAGTGACGTTCCATGATTTGATCTGCAGGGGGGGAGACCCCATTGTGACCGGTTGGGAACTGAGTTCCGCCACTCCGTTATTCGCCATAGAGTGTGAATGTACCTCGTGTATATAAGACGTGATACCTGCATTGCAGTGATGCAGAATGAAGGGCAGCCCCCGCTAGACTCCCCCGCGCGGGTGGTGCCTGAATCAGTGACGTAACCGTCAGCAGTGCAGGAATGAAGAAATGTACAGGTAGTAAACCTAGCAGTAGACCTGGACTGTGTGTTCGCTTGGGTGTATCCCATAGTAACAGTGCTATGCATTCATGGAGAGATTGAAGAGCAATTAACTGGTAACATAACCAACAAGGACTTTCAAAGTCCGAACCTCCCACCCACTTCCCCACCTCCCCTCCCGATGTAAAACTGAAGAAACCCCTCGCCCCCCTCCCTGCCTCCCTGCCCGGTGGATCTAAACCTGACCACCTCCCCAACTTAGCAGAGTGCTTACATTCCCCTGTAACTTGCATAACTCGGGAGGATGAGACCTCCCTGACCCTTCACATTCCCCCAGTCGGAGTCAGTCCCATAAGTGCGTATTAGGTTCGATAGCTCCTACCTCTCGCCGTCTTCTCATTGTATTCAGTTATGGTCGCTCAGAGTCTCGGCCCATACCAATGACAATGATATCAAGTATCTCCCCTCCCCCCATTAAAGTTAGTCCGTCCTGCACAGACTGCAATGATTGACTCCAGTGAGGAGTAGATTAGTCCCTTGGTGTCCTCACGGGCTAGATAGAGACCTTCGGGTCAGTTCCTGTCAGTTGTCTTCTGGTGATCTTTGGGCATCTGCATCTGGTGCCCCACGGGGCGCTCCTCTGTGTCTCGTCCCTCTTGCCGGTCGCCATCCCTCCAGCCATTCCCTCGCCTCTTCTGGGGATTCGAGGAACCAAGCCTTTCCCTCGGATTCAACTCTGAGTCACGCTGCGAAGATCATTGAGTATTTGAGTTCTCTTCTCCGTAGCTCCTGCTTGACTTTCAAATAGCTTCATCGTTGTTGTGTCACCGCTGCTGTATAGTCCGGATAGAAGGTGACTTCAGAATTGTCGATCCGGATCGGAGGGGTGATCCGTGCCGCTTGCAAAATGGCGCCTCGGTCGCGGAAATTGAAAATGCGCGCCAAGATGGGCCATGGCGGTTTCCCCGGTCGCGGCTTTCCCCCTGGTACTCGGTGGGCCCGTTCCACAGAGAAATATTTCGATAGGCCACGTGGCTTCAGTTGGTTTTGTATGAGTTCTTCCACGTAGAGGTCAAGGGCCGGGCCCCCTTCCGTCTCTGGTACTCCAACCAAGCGCACATTGTTGCGTCTGGATCTACCTTCCTGGTCGTCCAGCTTTGCTTTAAGCGTTGCGTTGTCTTGTTCCAATTTGTGCAGTCTGTTCTGGAGATCCGTAGTACCAGCAGAGAGTTCAGCTGTCGTTTTTTCCACTTCCCCCAGGCGGTCTGTCACCTTTGCGAGATCTGCACGCATGAAGGAGATATCTGTAGAGATTGTGCCCATCGAGGTCTGCATTACTTGCAGTGTCACCATGACATCTTTCAAGGTGATTTCCCCAGGGTCTCCCCGGGGGGGCGATGACTGTGTGGATGATTGCGATGATGCCCCTTTCGTCGCGTCGCCTCCCTCTTTATGATAGGCATATTTTTCCAATCTTGGGGCCTATGAGTGACCCCTCACTCCTCTACCACTCATGACGGTCCTCTCGCGGAGCCAAAGTCCGGTGTCCGCTGGTGCCCTCTCTGGGCGCTGCCTGATGTGCACCGCTAGTTGCTTGTTCGCCTTCCACGGTGGTCCGGGGTGGTGTGTCGTGGGGTGACTGCAGGATCGCATCCCCTGGGTCCGGTAGTCACAGTCTGCGCCACCTGTATGTCACTGCGCCCCTATGTCGGCTCTCGCTTTCTGCCCTTCTGGAGGGGGGCCTGTTGAGTGCGTGGTTGAACCCGGTATCCAGAAGACCGGTCACAGTTCACTGGTCTCCACCCACGTTATATTGGAGGTTGCCTTCAGCACTCTGATGCCACAGTGGATTCCTCGGAGGTCTAGGCCCCAGTGACAGGATGCTTCGTCGTGCCGCTGCCTGTGGTCACGTCGCCGTGGGTCTCGTTGTTGGCCGTGTCTTAATGGGCAGTTGAGTGGCGGTTCCCAGTCGGCCCGAATCGGCCGCAGATCACTGCTCGCTTCCCGCAGTGTTAATGGTCTGTGGGCAATGTCCAGATGATGTGGGCCCCCGTGCAAAGATGTCCATGTGAGGCGCCTCCGGTGCTCGCGCTGCCGTGGGTCCCGCTGTGTCTCTTGTCGTAATGCGGTCAGGGAGGGTGAGCCTACCAGCAGTGGTCCCAGCTCCCGGGTCCCGGAGTCACTTGAGTCCCCGGCTTCGGCTAGACTAGTAGGCCGCAGAGCTCCACACGGCGTATCTCCGGCCGAGGTGGGTCGCTGAGAACGCCTCCCAGTGTCGCCTGGTCCGGATGTATTCCGGTCAGCGAATACGCGCAGGTAGCACTTATGATGGGCAGGGTCGTCTTGCTGTGAGGGCGAGCCCGTCAACAGCGGTGTCGGCCTCCGGGTCCCGGAGCGACTCGAGTCCCCGGCTTCGGCTGGACGTGTAGGCCGCAAAAATCTTCACGGCGTATGTCCGCCTGAGGTGGGTTGCGGAGAACGCCGATCAGTGCCCCTTGGTCCGGACGTTTTTCGGTGAGAGAATATGCGCAGCAAGCGCTAGAAATGGGCAGGATTACTGGTCGGATTTTAGCGGGAGATCTCGAGGGCCCCGGAGCTCACCTAAGCTGTGGCCATCTTGCCCAGTCGCAAGCCAAGCCCCCCGTAAGGGATTTTTTTAGGTTTAAGGGTGGGTATGGCTTTTTTTGGGTGGCAAGGGCATTTTTAGGGTTTAGGGTGCGGATGGGTTTTTGGGTGGCAAGGGAAATTCCAGGGTTTAGGGTGGGTATGGGTTTTTAGGTGGCAAGGGAATTTTTTTGCGTTTTGGGCGGTTATAGGTTTTTGGGTGGCAAGGGAATAAGGGAATTTCTAGGGTTTAGGGTGGTTATGGGCTTTTGGGCTGTAAGGTTTGCCTTAGGTTTTAGGGTGATTATGGGTTTTGGGTGGCAAGGGAACCTTTAGGGTTTAGGGTAGGTATTGGTTTTGGGTGGTAATGAATCTTTTAGGGTTAGTGTTTGTATGGGTTTTTGGGTGCCAATGAATTGTTTAGGGTGGGTATTGGTTTTAGAGAGGCAAGGGAATTTTTAGGGTTTACAGTGAGAATGGGTTTTTGAATGGTTAGGGATATTTTAGGGTTTAGGGTTGGTATTAGTTGTTGGGTGGCAGTTTAATTTTTAGGGTTTAGGATGGGTGTAAGTCTTTGCGAGGTAATAGATTTTTAGGGTTTGGGCTGGGTGTGGGTTTTATGGGCGGCAAGGGAATTTTTATCTTTTAAGATGGTTATGGGATTTTTGGTGGCAAGGGATTTTGTATGATTTACGGTGGGTATGGGTTTTGGGTGGCAAGAGAATTTTTAAGGTTTTGGATGGATGTGGGTTTTTGTGGGGCAAGGGAAATTTTATGGTTTAGGGTGGGTATGGGTTTTTGGGTCGCAAGGGAAATTCCAGGGTTTAGGGTGGGTATGGGTTTTTAGGTGGCAAGGGAATTTTTAGGCTTTTGGGTGGTTATACGTCTTTGGGTATTAAGGGAATTTCTAGGGTTTAGGGTGGGTATGGGTTTTGATGGTAAGGAATTTTTTAGGGTTTAGTTAGAATATAGGGTTTAGTTGATAGGCGCTTTTTAGGGTTTAGGATGGGTATGAGTTTTTGGGTGGCACAGGAATTTTTAGGGTTTAGTGTGGGTATGAGTTTTTGGGTGGTAAGGTATTTTTGAGGGTTTAGGGTGAGCATAGGTTTTTAGGTAATAAGTGATTTTTTAGGTTTTAGGGTGGGTGTGGGTTTTTGGGTGACAAGGGAATTTCTAGGGTTTAGGGTGAGTATAGGTTTTTGGGTGGCAAACACATTTTTAGGCTTCAGGGTGGGTATGGATTTTTGGGTGGCAAGGTATTTTTCAGTGTTAAGGGTGGGTATGGGTTTTTGGGTGACAACTAAACTTTTTAGATTTAGGGTGGGAAGGGATATTTGGGTGGAAAGGGATTTTTTTAGGGTTTAGGGTGAGTATGGGGTTCTGGGTGGTAAGAGTTTTTTTAGGATTTAGGATGGGGACGATTTTTGTATGGTAAGGTTTTTTTAGGTTTTAGGCTGGGTGTGGGTTTTATGGGCGGCAAGGAATTTTTTACGTTTTGGGTGGGTGTGGGCTTGTGTGGGGCAAGGGAAATGTTATGGTTTGGGGGTGAGTATGGGATTTTAGGTGGCAATGGAACCTTTATGGTTTAGGTTGGGTTTTTGGGCAAAAAGGATTTTATTAACGTTTAGCATTTGTATGGGTTCTTGGGTGGCAAGGGATTTTTTAGGGTTTAGCATTTGTCTGGATTTTTGGTTGGCAAGAGAATTTTTAGGGTTATGGGGTATGGGTTTTGAGTGGTAGTGGATTTTTTAGGGTTCAGGGTGTGTATGGGTATTTGGGTGGTAAGGGAATTGTTTAGGGTTTAGGGTGGGCATAGGTTTTGGGTGACAAGGGAAACTTTAGGGTTTATGGTGGGTATGGGTTTTTGGGTGGAAATTGATCTTTTAGGTTTTAGTGTTTGTGTGGGTTTTTGAGTGGTAAGGGATTTTTTAGTGTTTAGGATGGGTATGGGTTTTTTGGGTGGCAAGGGTATTTTTTTAGCGGGAAGACATTTTTTTATGGTTTACAGTGTGTATGGGTTATTGGCTGTCAAATAGTTGTTTGGTTTAGGGTGGGTGTGGGTGTTTTGGGGGCAAGGGACATTTTATGGTTTAGGGTGGGTATGGGTGTTTCGGTGATAAGACATTTTTAGGGTTTAGGGTGGTTATGGGCTTTTGGGCTGTAAGGTTTGCCTTAGGTTGTAGGTTGGGTATGGGTTGTGGGTGGCAAGGGAACTTTTAGGGTTTAGGGTAGTTATTGGTTTTGGGTGGTAATTAATCTTTTAGGGTTAGTGTTTGTATGGGTTATTGGGTGGCAAGGAATTGTTTAATGTGGTTATTGGTTTTAGAGAGGCAAGGGCATTTTTAGGGTTTAGGGTGAGCATGGGTTTTTGAATGGTTAGGGATATTTTAGGGGTTGGAGTGGGTATTAGTTGTTGGGTGGCAGTTGAATTTTTAGGGTTTAGGATGGGTGTAGGTCTTTGAGGGGTAACAGATTTTCTAGGGTTTATTTAAGCTGGGTGTGGGTTTTATGCGCGGCAATGGAACTTTTTTCTTTTAAGATGGGCATGGGATTTTTTGGTGGCAAGGGATTTTGTAGGATTTTACGGTGGGTATGGGTTTTGGGTGGCAAGAGAATTTTTAAGGTTTTGGATGGGTGTGGGTATTTGTGGGGCAATGGCAATTTTATGGTTTAGGGTGGGTATGGGTTTTTGGGTGGTAAATTATGTCTTAGCGTGGATATGGTTTTTGGGATGGCAAGTGAATTTTTAGAGTTTAGGGTGGGTATGGGCTTTTGGGTGATAGGGAACTTTATAGGTTTTAGGGTGGGAATTGGTTTTGGGTGGCAAAGGAGCCTTTAGAATTTAAGGTGGGTATGGGTTTTTGGTTTTGGTTTTTTGGGCGATAACGATTTTTTTAGGGTTTAACATTTGTATGGCAAGTGAATTTTATAGGGTTTCAGGTGGGTATGTGTTTTTGAGTCGTAAGGGATATTTTTGTGTTTAGGGTGGGTGGGTACGAGTTTTGGTTGGCAAGGGAATTCTCAGGGATTTGGGTGGGTATGGGTTTTTAGGTGGCAAGGGAATTTTAAGGGTTTGGGGTGATTTTAGGTTTTTGGGTCGTAAGGGATTTTGTAGGGTTTAGGGTGTGCATGGGTATTTGGGTGGTAAGGGATTTCTTCAAGTTTAAGGTGGGCATAGGTTTTGGCTGGCAAGGGAACCTTTAGGATTTACAGTGGGTATGGTTTCTGGGTGGTAATTAATCTTTTAAGGTTTAGTTTTTGTGTGGGTTTATGAGTGGTAAGGGATTTTTTTAGGGTTTAGGATGGGTATGGGTTCTTTGTGTGGCAAGGGTATTTTTGTGGTTTAGAATGGGTGTAGGATTTTTCGCGGGAAGGACTTTTGTATGGTTTAAAGTGTGTATGGGTTATTGGATGGCTAGATAATTTTTACATTTTAGGGTGTGTTTGGGTTTTTTGGGGCAAGGGAAATTTTATGGTTTAGGGTGGGTATGGGTTTTTCGGTGATAAGAGATTTTTAGGGTTTAGGGTGGTTATGGGTTTTGGTTGTGAGGTTTGTCTTAGAGTTTAGGGTGGGTATGTGTTTTTGGGTGGCAATGGAATTTCTGGGGTTTAGGGTGGGTATGGGAATTTGGTGGTAAGTAGTTTTTAGGGTTTAGGGTGAGTATAGGTTTTTAAGTGATAAGGGTTTTTTTAGGGTTTAGGGTGGGTATGGGTTTTTGGGCGGCACAGGAATTTTAAGGGTTTAGCGTGGGTATGGATTTTTGGGTGGCAAGGGAATTTTGTCTGTTTTCAGCTGGGTATGGGTTTTTTGTTGATATGGGCTTTTTTAGGTTTTAGGATGCGTATGGGTTTTTGGGTAGCAAGGGACTTTCTAAGGTTTAGGGTGGGTATGGGATTTTAGGTGGCAATGGAATTTTTAGGCTTTTGGGTGGTTATAGGTCTTTGGGTATTAAGGGAATTTCTAGGGTTTAGGGTGGGTATGGGTTTTGATGGTAAGGAATTTTTTAGGGTTTAGTTAGAATATAGGGTTTAGTTGATAGGCGCTTTTTAGGGTTTAGGATGGGTATGAGTTTTTGGGTGGCACAGGAATTTTTAGGGTTTAGTGTGGGTATGAGTTTTTGGGTGGTAAGTTATTTTTGAGGGTTTAGGGTGAGCATAGGTTTTTAGGTAATAAGTGATTTTTTAGGTTTTAGGGTGGGTGTGGGTTTTTGGGTGACAAGGGAATTTCTAGGGTTTAGGGTGAGTATAGGTTTTTGGGTGGCAAACACATTTTTAGTCTTCAGGGTGGGTATGGATTTTGGGGTGGCAAGGTATTTTTCAGGGTTTAGGGTGAGTATGGGGTTTTGGGTGGTAAGAGTTTTTTTAGGATTTAGGATGGGGACGATTTTTGTATGGTAAGGTTTTTTTAGGTTTTAGGCTGGGTGTGGGTTTTATGGGCGGCAAGGAATTTTTAAAGTTTTGGGTGGGTGTGGGCTTGTGTGGGGCAAGGGAAATGTTATGGTTTGGGGGTGAGTATGGGATTTTAGGTGGCAATGGAACCTTTATTGTTAAGGTTGGGTTTTTGGGCAAAAAGGATTTTATTAACGTTTAGCATTTGTATGGGTTTTTGGGTGGCAAGGGATTTTTTAGGGTTTAGCATTTGTTTGGATTTTTGGTTGGCAAGAGAATTTTTAGGGTTATGGGGTATGGGTTTTTGAGTGGTAGTGGATTTTTTAGGGTTTAGGGTGTGTATGGGTATTTTGGTGGTAAGGGAATTGTTTAGGGTTTAGCGTGGGCATAGGTTTTGGGTGACAAGGGAAACTTTAGGGTTTATGGTGGGTATGGGTTTTTGGGTGGAAATTGATCTTTTAGGTTTTAGTGTTTGTGTGGGTTTTTGAGTGGTAAGGGATTTTTTAGTGTTTAGGATGGGTATGGGTTTTTTGGGTGACAAGGGTTTTTTTTAGCCGGAAGACATTTTTTCTATGATTTACAGTGTGTATGGGTTATTGGCTGTCAAATAGTTTTTTTGGTTTAGGGTGGGTGTGGGTGTTTTGGGGGCAAGGGACATTTTATGGTTTAGGGTGGGTATGGGTGTTTCGGTGATAAGACATTTTTAGGGTTTAGGGTGGTTATGGGCTTTTGGGCTGTAAGGTTTGCCTTAGGTTGTAGGTTGGGTATGGGTTGTGGGTGGCAAGGGAACTTTTAGGGTTTAGGGTAGTTATTGGTTTTGGGTGGTAATGAATCTTTTAGGGTTAGTGTGTGTATGGGTTTTTGGGTGGCAAGGAATTGTTTAATGTGGTTATTGGTTGTAGAGAGGCAAGGGCATTTTTAGGGTTTACGGTGAGTATAGGTTTTTGAATGGTTAGGGATATTTTAGGGGTTGGAGTGGGTATTAGTTGTTGGGTGGCAGTTGAATTTTTAGGGTTTAGGATGGGTGTAGGTCTTTGAGGGGTAACAGATTTTTTAGGGTTTATTTAAGCTGGGTGTGGGTTTTATGGGCGGCAATGGAACTTTTTTCTTTTAAGATGGGTATGGGATTTTTTGGTGGCAAGGGATTTTGTAGGATTTTACGGTGGGTATGGGTTTTGGGTGGCAAGAGAATTTTTAAGGTTTTGGATGGGTGTGGGTATTTGTGGGGCAATGGCAATTTTATGGTTTAGGGTGGGTATGGGTTTTTGGGTGGTAAATGATGTCTTAGCGTGGATATGGGTTTTGGGATGGCAAGTGAATTTTTAGAGTTTAGGGTGGGTATGGGCTTTTGGGTGATAGGGAACTTTATAGGTTTTAGGGTGGGAATTGGTTTTGGGTGGCAAAGGAGCCTTTAGGATTTAAGGTGGGTATGGGTTTTTGGTTTTGGCTTTTTGGGCGATAATGATTTTTTTAGGGTTTAACATTTGTATGGCAAGTGAATTTTATAGGGTTTCGGGTGGGTATTTGTTTTTGAGTCATAAGGGATATTTTTGTGTTTAGGGTGGGTGGGTATGGGTTTTGGTTGGCAAGGGAATTCTCAGGGATTTGGGTGGGTATGGGTTTTTAGGTGGCAAGGGAATTTTAAGGGTTTGGGGTGATTTTAGGTTTTTGGGTCGTAAGGGATTTTGTAGGGTTTAGGGTGTGCATGGGTATTTGGGTGGTAAGGGATTTCTTCAAGTTTAAGGTGGGCATAGGTTTTGGCTGGCAAGGGAACCTTTAGGATTTACAGTGGGTATGGTTTCTGGGTGGTAATTAATCTTTTAAGGTTTAGTTTTTGTGTGGGTTTATGAGTGATAAGGGATTTTTTAGGGTTTAGGATGGGTATGGGTTCTTTGTGTGGCAAGGGTATTTCTGTGGTTTAGAATGGGTGTGGGATTTTTGGCGGGAAGGACTTTTGTATGGTTTAAAGTGTGTATGGGTTATTGGATAGCTAGATAATTTTGACATTTTAGGGTGTGTGTGGGTTTTTTGGGGCAAGGGAAATTTTATGGTTTAGGGTGGGTATGGGTTTTTCGGTGATAAGAGATTTTTAGGGTTTAGGGTGGTTATGGGTTTTTGGTTGTGAGGTTTGTCTTAGAGTTTAGGGTGGGTATGTGTTTTTGGGTGGCAATGGAATTTCTGGGGTTTAGGGTGGGTATGGGATTTTGGTGGTAAGTAGTTTTTAGGGTTTAGGGTGAGTATAGGTTTTTAAGTGATAAGGGTTTTTTTAGGGTTTAGGGTGGGTATGAGTTTTTTGGTGGCACAGGAATTTTAAGGGTTTAGGGTGGGTATGGATTTTTGGGTGGCAAGGGAATTTTGTAGGTTTTCAGCTGGGTATGGGTTTTTTGTTGATATGCGCTTTTTTAGGTTTTAGGATGCGTATGGGTTTTTGGGTAGCAAGGGACTTTCTAAGGTTTAAGGTGGGTATGGGTTTTTGGGTGGTAAGGATTTTTTAGGGTTTATGGTGAGTCTAGGTTTTTGGGTGGCAAGGGGATTTTTAGGCTTTAGAGCAGGTATGGGTTTTTGGGTGGCAAAATAATTTGTAAGGTTTAGAGTGAGGGTGTGTTAGTTTTTGGGGGGCAAGGGATATTTTATGGTTTAGGTTGGGTATGGGTTTTTCAGTGAGAAGGAATTTTTTGGGTTTACGGTGGTTATGGGTTTTTGGGTTGTGAGGTTTGTCTCAGGATTTAGGGTTTAGGGTGGTTATGTGTTTTTGGGTGGCAAGGGAATTTTTTGTGTTTAGGGTGGGTATGAGTTTTTGTGTTGTAGGGGATTTTTTAGGTTTTTGGGTGGGTATGGGTTTTTAGGTTATATGGGATTTCTTAGAGTTTTCGGTGGGTATCGGTGGCAAGGGAATTTTGAGGCTTTAGGGTGGGTATGGGTTTTTGGGTGTCAAGAGAATTTTTAGGGTTCAGGATGGGTATGGATTTTTGGACCTTAAGGTATTTTTTAGGTATTTGGGTTCGTATGTGTTTTTGGGTGGCAATAGAATTTTCTCGATTTAGGGTGGGTATGGGTATTTTAGTGGAAAGGATTTCGAGGGTTTAGGGTGGTGGGTATAGGTTTTGGGTGGTAAGAGCTTTTTTAGGGTTTTGGGTGGGTATGATTTTTGGGTGGCAAGTGCATTTTTAGGGTTTATGGTGGGTGTAGGTTTTTGAGTGGTTAGGGATTTTTTTGAATTTAGGGTGGTTATGGGTATATGGGTGGCAAGGGCCTTTTTATAATTTATTTAGGTGTGGTATATTTGGTGGCAAGGGATTTTGTAGGATTTACGGTGGGTATGGGTTTTTGGTGTGGCAAGGGAATTTTGAAAGGTTTTGGGTGGGTGTAGGATGTTGTGGGGCAAGGGAAATTTTATGGTTTAGGATGGATATGGGTTTTTGAGTGATAAGTAATTTTTAGGGTTTAGAGTGGGTATGGGTTTTGGGTGGTAAGGGAACCTTTAGGGTTTAGGTCGGGTATGGCTTTTGGGGCGATAATGATTTTATTAGGGCTTAGCATTTGTATGGCTTTTTGGGTGGCAAGGGATTTTTTGAGGTTTAGCATTTGTGTGGGTTTTTGGGTGGCAAGAGAACTTTTAGGGTTTTGGTGGGTATGGGTTTTTGAGTGGTAATGGATTTTTTAGGGTTTAGGGTGGGTATGGGTTTTTTGGTGGCAAAGGAACTCTTAGGGATTTGGGTGGGTATGGGTTTTTGGATGGCTACGGATTTTTACATGGCAAGGATTTTTTTTAGGGTTGAGTGTGGGTATAGGTTTTTGGGTCGTAAGTGGATTTTTAGGGGTTAGGGTGGGTGTATGTTTTTGAGTGGTAAGGGATGTTTTAGGGTGTATATTGGTTTATGGGTGGCAAGGGACTTTTTAGCGTTTAGGGTGAGTGTAGGATTTTTGGTGGCAAGGGATTTTGTAGGGTTTACGGTGTGTATAGGTTTTTGGGTGGCAAGGGATTTTTTAGCTTTTAGGTTGGGTATGGGTTTTTAGGTGATATGGGCTTTTTAGGTTTTAGGGTGCATATGGGTTTTCGGGTGGAAGGGGATTTTTTAGGTTTAGGGTGAGTACGTGTTTTGGGTGGCCATGGAACCTTTTGGGTTTGAGGTGGGTATTGGTATTTGGGTGATAATGTTTTTTTAGGGTTTAGTATTTGTATGTTTTTATGTGTGGCAAAGGATTTTTTGGGGTTTAGGGTGGGAATGGGCTTTTTGGTTGGGAATGGATTTTTTTTAATTTAGGGTGGATATGGGTATTTGGGTGGTGAGGGATTTGTTACGGTTTAGCATTTGTATTGGTTTTTGGGTGGGAAGGGATTTTTAGGGTTTAGGGTGAATGAATGGATGAATGAATGGGGATCTTATATTGCGCAAACTTAACCCAGAGGGCATCAAGGAGCAAACAACAGACAGACATAGGATCTCAGCAGGTAAGGTAGCACAGAATTAGTAGACCTTAGAAAAAAGCCAGGTCTTTAGGAGTTTACGGAAAATCCCCAGTGAGGGCTGATTGGAAAGTTCAAGAGGGAGAGAGTTCCACAATTGAGGGGCCAGGACGGAAAAGGCTCTTCCTCCCCACTTTGCCTTTTTAAATCTGGGCACAGAAAGGAGATTCTTAGAGGTCGAGCGAAGGGTTCTGCTGGGAGTGTAGGGGCTAACCAGGGACCTGATACCTTCAGAAGTAGATCCAAAAACTGCCCTATGGGCCCGGCAGATAAGCTTGAAAGAAATCCTGGCCTGGATCGGTAGCCAATGGAGATCTTTGCTGGCCTGGGTTGCAGATGCAAGCCTAGGGAGGTTCAGGACCATCCTGGCTGCGGCATTCTGCACCATCTGGAGGCAATGGAGAGACTTCTTATTAATGCCACCATAGAGCGCATTACAATAGTCGAGCCTGGAGGAAACCAGGGCAACTGTTGACTGTTTGCGGGCTTCAGGCGACAGATATGGGGCAATCTTTTTAAGCATCCAGATGATGGCACAGCAGGTGGACACTGTTCTATTGACCTGAAGGTCAAAGGAGAGGGACTGATCTATTAGTACGCCCAAATTCCTGGCTGAATGGGTGGGTAGGGGGCAATCCCCCAAGGATGGAGGGTGTATATGTGTTTTTGGGTGGTATTTGGTTTTTCAGGGTTTAGAGTGGGTCTGGGTTTTTATGTGGTAAGGGATTTCTTAGGGTTTTGGGTGGGTATGGGTATTTGGGTGGCAATGGAACATTTAGGGGGTCATTAGGATGGCGGGCGGACTTTGCCCGCCCGCCATCCTCGTGGTAATAGTGACCGGCCGCCGTAAGGGCGGGGGTCCCATCATCAGCATTAGGATGCGCCTGCCACTGTGGCGGGCGCAACCCGCATTTCTACCATTGTGGCGGGCGGTGCACTCAGCTCCACCCGCCACAATGGCAGGAAAGCATGCTGTGCACTTTCATGCACAGCATGGCTGGCACCGGGCGGTGCCTGCCATGCTGTGCATGGAACTGCTGGGGGGTACCATAGGTACCCCCATGTGCACCCCCCACCCCCCGGAGTCCCTGGGGGCCCGCAACGGGCCCCCGCAGGGATTCTCCGCATTGCCGCCACGGAAAGGCTTTGAAACATGCCCATCATAATATGGCTGGCGGTGTCTGATAGACACCGCCACCATATTATTCCTTTTCCGCCCCGGCCGCAAGGCGCCCAGGGCGGAAAAGTGGCAGACGGTCTTTCCGTCCACCGAGGTCCCCCCGCCATACTAATATGGCAGGGGGAAAACTAGTTTGGATGTCGGGCGGATTGCCTCTGCCAGGCCGGCGGTGGCTACCGCCAGCCTGGTGGAGGCAATCCGCCGACATCGTAATGGACTCCTTAGAGTTTAGGGTGGGGTGGGTATTTGGGTAGTAAGGGATGGTTTAGTGTTTAGGGTAGGTATGTGTTTTTGGGTAGCAAGTGAATTTTTAGGGTTTAAGGTAGTATAGGTTTTTGGGTGGTAAGGCCTTTTTTAGGGTTTAGGACTGGTGTGGGCTTTTGGATGGGAAGGGAATTTTTAAGGTTTATGGTGGGTGTGGATTTTTGGGGGGCAAGGGAAATTTTATGGTTTTTGGTGGGTATGGGTATTTGGGTGATATGGGAATTTTTATGGATTAGGGTGGGTGCGTGTTTTTGGGTGGTAAGGTATTTTTTCGGTTTTAGGTTGTGTATGGGTTTTTGGGTGGCTGGTGAGTTTTTATGAGGTTAGGTGGGTATGGGTTTTTTGTGTGGCAAGGGATTTTTTAAGGTTCAGGTGGGTATGGGTTTTTGAGTAGTAAGATTTTTTGTTTTAGGGTGGCAAGGAATTTTTAGGGTTTAGGGTGGGTATGGGTTTTTGTTTAGCATGGGAATTTTTATGGTTTAGGGCGGGTATGGGTTTTTGGGTAGCAAGGGCATTTTTAAGGTTTAGGGTGGGTGTTGATTTTTTGGGGGCAAGGAAAATATTATGGTTTTGGGTAAGTATTGGTTTTAGATGATTATGGAATTTTCAGGGTTTATGGTCGCTGTGTTTTTGAGTGGTAAGGTATTTTTCGGATTGTGTTGCCCCCACCCACGCTTGCTGCTCCTGCCCACCCCCCTCCTTGCATCCATTGTCCAAGTCCATGACCCTGCTCCCTCATTACAGCCATTTGTGGCCTTTGTTCTGACACTGCGGTTCTTGCTCCATCACCCTCTTCCCTGCCCTCTATTCTCTGAGTCTATGCACAAGCCCCCTCGCTCCTGCCCTGCATGGTCTAATGTACTGCCACTGCTCTCCATCAAGCTTGATGTCCCTGCCCACTCTTCCTGCCTTCCGTGGCCCAATTCTATGCCTCATCATTGCCCTTCTGCATAGCCTCTGTGCTTAGCTTGCTGCCCCTACTCTCTTTCCACTTGCCCTCCGATGTCTGTGGGCATGCCGAATTCCCCCTGTCTTCCCACCGTATTCCATTGGCCTGCCACACTCCTATCTACTGTAAGTGTTCTGTTGAGCTGCCTCTGCCCCTTCCACCTGCTTGGCATCATCAGCTGGCTGTAGCCTGCCCCTGCTAACTCCAATCTGCCTGTCAAGTTCCATGCTCCATCCCCTCTCTCCTGTCCTCCAAGATCCATTTTGTTGCTACTCCCTTCTGTCCTTCGTGCTCTGTTTTGTGCAACTGCTCCTCCTGCCTGCCCTGCATGGTCTGTTGTTCCCCTGCCCTCTTTTGTGTGTGTCCAGTGCAATACCCCTCCCTTCTGTCTTCCGTGTTCCTTTGTGCATGCCCCTGTCCCCTCCCTCTTGCCTACTATGGCCTTAGCGCTGCCACTAACCCTCCTGTTTGACATAGATGGTCTTCTGTGCTACCACGTCCCCTCCTACCTGCCCTGTGTAGTCAGTTTGCTGTCCCTGACCATCTCACCTTTCCTCCAATGTCTGTGTCTATAGCATTATAGTCTCACTGTTGCCCTCCATGGTGTGTTGTGCTTCCAGTGTCCTTCCCTTCTGCCCTCCATTGTCAGATTGTTGCTCCTGCACTGCCCCTTTGCCCCTGGATTCCATTTTCTATGTTCAGACCTCTATCCCCTCCTCCCTGCCCTATGTGGTCCATTGTCATGCCCCTGCATCCTTCCTCCTGCCCTTCATGGCCCAATAGGCTGCAACTGTCCCTCCTGTCAGACCGGCATGGTCAGCTTGCTTCTGTTGCATCTTTCCTCTCTGTTCTCTGTTGTCAATGTGCATAGCCCTGTTCACTCCCTATTGCTTTCCAGGGTCTGTTGTGCTGCACTGTAATTTCACTTGCCAGTGGCATATGGCATTGTGATTGGCATATAGTGGGGTTTACCATGACGTTACAGCAGTATACTGCGGCCCAACACTTAACCTTTGTTTTTTTACTTATAACTGTAACCCACTTAAGTAATGTAGAGCTACTTCCAAAATTACCCTTTCCACCCCATATTCTATATTCTGGACAAATTGAATCTGCATCCATTCAGACAATTTCATCCTACGTCTGTTTAAACTAGAATCAACTACACTCTATGCCACTCCTCTCTATGCAATTCCACTCTATGCTATTTGCCTCTATGCCACTCTTTAAGCCACTCTATTCTACGCCACTCCAGTCTAAGTCATTCCACTCTGTGCACCCTACTCTACCCCATCCGACTCTATGCCATGCGACTCTGTGCCACTCCTCTCTACTCTGTTTCACTCTACAATACTCCATTCTATGTAACTCAACTGCACGCCACTTAAACCTGCACCATTCCACCCTACCTTATTCCACTCCACTCCAAGCCACTCCATTCTTCGTCACTCCATGCTACACTATACCAGTCTACAGCACACTACTCTATGCTACTCCCCTATACGCCATTGCATTGTATGCTACACCACTCCTGTCTACTCCAGTCCACTCCATTTAATTCCAGTGTACACCTCTCTATTTTACACCTCTTCACTGTATTCCACTTCACACTCCAGTCTACCCCACTCCACTCAATGCCACACCACTCCACTTTACAAGACTTCATGCTATGCTATTCAGTTCTACACCACTCAACTCTGCACCACTCTAGTCTGCACCACTCCACTCTGTGCCACTCCACCCCAATTTATGACATTTCATTCTACAACACTCCGCTCTATGGTATTCCACACTATGCTACTCCGCTCTATAATATTCTATTATTGCTTCTAATGAGTGTTGATGACAGAATGTGATGCTGAGGTGCCAACTCTTAGGCTTTGGTGTCTTGGTCTATGTGATGAGATCAGGGAACGTGTCTAATGTGTCAATTTGTTGTGGGGTAAGGTTTACAGGTAACAATGTGGATGTTGTGCTGAGGTGGAAATGCTTAGCCAACTGTGTGATTCTGGTGTTTTGTGTGAGTGATAATATGTGCTTTCAAAAAAGATTCATAATATGTGCTTTCAAAAAAGAATCATAAACTCTACAATTTACAGTTGAGGTAATGTTTACCACCCAAAGAAATTACCCAAGCTAGATTATAAGATTGTCCCTTTAAAGCAAGTATGGCCAACAATACTATTCTCACAATCATAGAGTGAATAGAGGATCTACCTCAAGCAAACTGTTTCATAGTTGGTACAAAATGCTTGATGTCACAGTACTTTTGGCATACTTCTCTAGTATAAAACTGATATAGGTTTAAGATGCTTACTTTTTGCATGCGATAATTATTGACCCATTATAAATCCAGATATGTAGCGAGTTCCTCCTGACAAAGAGGCTGTCCCATCCTCACCAGCTGGACAGACTATATCTCATTAACATTCTCTATTTCTCCTCTTTCTCCAGCAGTCTCCCCTCTTAATTCTCTTTACTCTTTTGTCTCTGTTCTGAGTCTCGTTTCTTCTTCGTGCCTCCTTTCTCTCACCATTGCTTGCCTTCTCTATCAAGTCTGTCAGCCTAAAACTGTTTATGAATCACTGATTTCCTTCATGTTTGACCTCCCCTTTCTTTAGCTTCTGATTTTACTACTGCATCTCCCTTACTCCACACCTTATTTTCCTCTTCATTTTCTGTCTCTCTTCCACACTCACCAAGTTTGAGCATGGCACCCTCACACATCAATCCAAGGATTTTGTTTTTCTTTCTTCAAAAACAAAGTGGAAAACATATATAACTCATTGCACATGAGCCCCATGAGTGGCTCTGAAGTGGAGCAGGTCATCTTCTGGCAGGACAGGTCAGCACTCCAACCCAAACCAACCTGGCCCACCTTCCCGGTCCTAAGCAAAGAACAAACAGGTGTCCTCCTGAAGAACATCAAATCAGGTTCACCCTTAGATCCAGCCCCCCTTAACATTTTACTCCAGGGCAGGGATATCTTCCTCTTCACAATGGCTGATCTGGTTATGCTATCCCTGAGCACTGTGAGAGTTTCAAAGAAGTGGAAACACGCTATTGTAAAGCCCCTGCTCAAGAAGCCTCATTTTTATCCAATGGTACCTGGAAATTGCCGTTCCATCTCACTGCTACACATTCTGAGTAAAGTAGTGGAGAAACATGTCAACAGTATCATTTCACAATTTCTTGAGGAGAATAACATCGTGCATCAGACTCAGATGGGTTTCCGTCCTGAAAACAGCAGAGAGTCTGCTCTCCTCTTGATCACTGAGAAACTTAAAATGATACTTGACCAGAGTGGATCCGCCGCCATCTGCTCCCTGACTTAAGTGCGGCGTTTGATACAGTTGATCATAGAGTATCTTAATACACAGATTAAGAACGTTTGGGATTAAGGACAAAACCATCCAATGGTTTGCCTCCTTTTTAAGTAAAAGATAATTCCAGTCTGTGGAATCTGCCACCTTCTCAGACACGTTCTCTGCTCCATATGGAGTTCCTCTGGGCTCGGCACTCAGCCTCACTTTGTTTAACATTTATATGATCCCACTAGCACAAATTGTGCAGGAGTTCGGACTGTTAATTATGTCCAATGCTGATGACACACATTTAATAGTTTCGGTGTCTGATGCGACTAACTCCAATCATCTGCAGCTAGTTCCATGCATGGAAAACATAGCAAGTTGGATATCCAACTGTAGCCTAAAGCTTAACAGCGAGAAAACAAAGCTGATGTTCCTGGGCATCTGCACAAGGCCTTGGAACTGGATCATCTGGCCTGAAAACTGGGGTGCACCCCCCGCTCCTAAGCCCTCCATTAAGAATTTGGGGATGTGGTTGGACCATAATCTTTCCATGTAAACCCAAGCAGAAAAGCTCTCAGCTACCTGCTGCAGTATTCTAGGTATGACACGTAAGATTATAGACCTTATCCTAGAACAGGCCTGGAGAACAGTGATTCAGGCATTAGTGAGCTCACGATTGGGCTACAGTAACTCCCTGTATCTAGGGGCACCCAAATACGAATAGTCAACAGGCTACAAGTTGCTCTTAAAGATACCTTAGCAGGAGTCAGAGAGATCCTCGCTGAAAAAGCTCCACTGGCTCCTATTCAATCCAGGGTCAGATTTGAAGCCCTTTGCCTAGCCCATCAAGTTATACATGAAACGGGTCCAGCCCTGTTAAAGTCCCTCGTCTCCCCATATGTCCACAACCGATCCCTCAGGTCCTCATCTGACTTCCTCATGAACACACTAAGGATAAAGAGATCTAGATGGGGAGGAAGACCTTTTTCTCACTTGGTCCCAAAACTATGGAACTCAATGACCACTGAATTAAGACTTTCAAAGGACAAATGTAGTTTCAGGAAAAAACTCAAGGCCTGGCTTTTCCCATGAGGGTTCCTCCATACCCCCTTGCCTCCTATCTGCAGTGCTGGGAAGCCCTTGGGCAGCTATGAACTTTATAAATCCCCTAAACCTAAACCTCTAGGCTGCTGTATTCATCCTTCTTCTCTTTCTACCCAACATTCATACCTGTAGCTCAATATTTTTTCTTTTCTGTGCCCCTTCCTTCTCTGACTTTTTCTCTCTCCTTTTTCCCCCTTTTACACTTTATGTATGTCCTCTATATTTCTATCTCATTGTTCCTGTAGCCCCACTTTCTTTCACTTACAATTTTGTTTCTTGCCTTTCTGTTCTTACCCTTGTCCGATCCTCTCTCCAATATATTGTGTTATCGCTCCTTGTGTGCTCTTTTCTGTATGCGTCCTTCTCTTATTTCTTTCTCTCCCTCACCTTGTTTCTTCACATCCCAACAATTTCCTCATTCCTGTTCCACCTTTATCTACCTCTTTATATCATTTCTAATTATATTTAACTCTTTCTTCTTTCACCCTCCTCTATCTCTCTTCAAGTTTTTTCTTTCTCCCCTGTGCCCTGTACCTCTTTTCTTTTAATCGCCTCCATTTTCTAAGCTAATCATTTGAATATACCTTATAGCAATGCTCTTGGAATCCCTAATTTTCAATGTTCAGCAGTACACCAGAAAAGAACGACTTTACCATGCACATTATTTTTATGCACTTTATCTGATATATTTCAATTATTATGAAACATTTTCTTTTTTTTAGGTTCAGTGTTGGCCAACACCTTTTGATTTTACTAAAGAGTATACATAAAATACTTACTCGTAGAGGCTCTCAGACATCTCTCTTCATCTTTTGGTCTGTTGTTTCATTCTCATTTCTTCCGCTCACTATAGCATAGAGCAGTGATTCTCAAAGTACGGCCCGGCGGCCGCATGCAGCCCTCCTGACCTTTACATGTGGCCCCTTGGGAAGCATCAGCACTGAGCTTCTGTGTACTCGACTCAGCACTAACGAAATTTTTTAAAATATACAACCAGCACTTATTTAAAGTTTAATAGCAGTTAGGGAAAGGAAGTAACTAGGCCCTTAACTTTAGGAACACCTTCATTTTTAACAACAGCAAATATGTAAACATACAATAGTCTTTTCAAAATTCAAAAAGTGTATTTCATTGACCTGTAGAACTATTTCACTTTAGTAAATCAAATTATAGCAGTGAAGTCAGAAGTATTTTTCTTTAAGTGATGGTTTTCGAACTTGAATTTAGAAACGTTCATGCTTCCCCCCACCCATCCCGACAACAATGCCATTAGTGATTACATCCAAGCATAGGAAATGGTTTTGAACAGTATGCATCTTTAAGTTGTGTATTTTGACTTCCTCTTATATGTGATAATGAAGAAAATGAGGTAAATTGAATTAAACATTTGCCTAGGGTCACACAATTTGGTCACGCGTAGAAGCCGGGATTCATCCCATGTGTTCTGGTTTCACATTACGCAGTTGAGTTTAGCCACGATACATGCTTTGCTTCCAATATACTCTCTTTACACCCCCTGCTGACATCAGTGCAGCCCTCGGTCCCACCAAAGACCAAACTTTGTTTTGTAGCCCCCAGGAAAATGTTCGTGAGTACCCATAGCATAGAGCATGAACAATGGGTCAGCCCACTTTAGCCATTGGCTAACTTCACTGTGTGCATCGGCATTGTGCTCTATCACAGTTGTTCCATTCAGTGCCTGGAAATGCTATGGCGATTTGTGGTTTTGAGACCTACAAAGATTAGCTGTTAACCAATTTTGTTAATATATATATATATATATTAAGGATTCTCCAGCACCTACCCCAACAAAATGTTTCATTAAAAAAGTGACAAAACAAAACAAGCATTTACAAAGTCAAAAGCCTGGTGGCCAACGCCAGACCTATTTGCTTTGCCAGTGGTTGTTATGTCTTGTACTTTGTTCCTGTTACGATATCAACGTTCAAAGACACGTGTTTCTTTATTGCACAATTATGGTGGTTTGTGTTTATGTAGCACTTGCTTTAGCAGATTTTTGCCATACATTCATTGTTACATTTCATAAATTCAAGAACATGATAGGCTGTGAATCTTCTGCTGATATTAAGAATTGTGCCATATAGGGTAGATACAGATATCTGCAAAAGTCACTAGTGGACCATTTACCCATATTAGAACTTGCCAAACTTTGTGTTACATAGACCAACTCTTCTGAAATTCACAAATGTTATGTTTTAGAAAATTCTACCAAATTTCATGGCATTTCATGAGTGCAAATCTTTTTTTAATTTGTGTCCACAGGAAACTAGTCTGAGCATACAATGTCTTACAGGGAGAGCAAAACTACAGTAGAGGTAAATTTTTCTTCACACCAACCTCCCACTGGTTTCTTGTTGGGCTCTTGTACACAAGGCCCTCACGTTCAATTTTTACTCAAGATACAGGCCATCTATATGCAAAAGGGCCACCTATATGCACACATTACATGCATTTTGAAAACAAATGCGATTGTGGGCACTCCTGGCCTACATGTAACATCATACTATGACTATTATATACAACCCAATGCCACATTGTAAAATATATATTGTACAGTTCAAGTCAAAATAATGCTGTGTTATGATTCTCCTTCTCCTTGCATTACTAAAAAAACACATACAGACTGCTATTAAGATTTTTTTTCTAATGTGACAGGCTCTGTTCTTTGTCTTTGGAAAGCAAACCTATTTCCAGAATATCATCATAGCTCGCTTTGCCAATTCATGTCATATCATGCCATGTCATACTGTTAGTAACTTCCCTTTTCTGCTTTTGTTTTAATGGGCGCATGCAAGGCACGAAAAACAGGTCAGATGGCTACACCTGCTGTTTGTTCTAAATTTGAGGTCTCTTCTATTTTAAATCAAGACGCCAGGACACATTATGTAGCCCACTTGGCTTTTTTTTATACAGAAAGTGAAGCAATGAACAACAAACAAATGAACTAAACGGAGGCCAGTAAAGTTATAAATGGCTCTCTGTCTTCAAGCAAGATGAGTGACCATTGGTCCGTCTGCTGCAGTCCAGTTGGCCCCTCTTACGGCAGCTGACGGGGGCTGGAGCCCTTTCAACCCAATGGGTGTTGCACCCCTGTACATATTGCGATGTGCTTGGTTCCTTTCAATTGAGTGCATCAATCATGCACTGCTGTCAAATGATGCAGACGCTTACATAGGTCTCATAAAATACCTTACACATTTTCAAAGTTTTTAAAATGCTTCCATGACTCACAAGGTGAACTGGTTTTTAGGTCTCGCGACCTATCAATGCGCGCATTGAGCGGAGCGAGAATTCATGTCCTCAAAACGCTTGTGAAACCAAGGGCTTTTTGCGCTGCGGTTTTCATTAAGTTCACGTGAATCACGTGACCAAACAAGCACGCGCATTCACGGCCGGACAGCACATCAAAGGGCTTCGCCCAGCGTGCGCTCTGCGGCTTCTCGGCTTCTCCTCCCCAAATTATTCATGGCTGGCTGGTGGCCGGCCGTACTTACAGTTTCCCGGCAGTTTCCCGGCCGCTCTTGTTTTGCATGTTTTTGTATGCATGTAGAACACGCCTATTATGGTAGCTTTCTATTATTTTGCTCTTCTCAAGTACTTTCTACACCACATTCACCTCATTCAAAAGTTTCCCGGCCGCTCTTGTTTTGCATGTTTTTGTATGCATGTAGAACACGCCTATTATGGTAGCTTTCTATTATTTTGCTCTTCTCAAGTACTTTCTACACCACATTCACCTCATTCAAAATGCTCCTTTTTTAAAAAAAAGAGCTTTGTATGCATCTCTGGATCCTTAGACACAGCGTTCCTTCTTACGTTTGCAGCCGGGTCTTTAGTTCTGCACAGCATGGAAATCTGTGTTTTATAATACCCATCTAAGGTCCCTCAGTTTAATTGCTCTCGTCCAGGCAGATGCTCTTTCTCCTTCCTCCCAGCCACCCACTAGAACGCCCTTCCGTTGGACATTCATGCTCACCCTAGCAGTCATCGCTTTAGATGACGTTTGAAAACCTGGATATTCTTAGTCTGCTTCTTTCTCTAGCTTTCCCTGGTACGAGACGTGATGGCAGCACACTGCACACACAGCATCAATGTGTTCAAACCTAGGACAGAGGTCTCCAAAGCTTTGGTGTGGCCAAAAGCTCCCTTTTCCTCAGGTTTGCACCAGGAAGCAAAATCGTGGATGAGAGAAGAAAACGTACGGAAAGCTTCACTTCTTTTGGGCCATAAACTTTCAGGCCGTAGCAGCACTCCTCCCACACCTTTGAAGTGAAGCTTAGCTTCACTTCAAAGGCCCCTGCTGCTTCACACCCTCATCGCCGCTCTCCCCGCTCGGCCCCTTCCCCTGCCCGCCGTGTCGCATTTCTCCTTCCCCCTCCCCTTCTCTGCCTTCCCTCCGTCTTGTTGGTTAAGCATTTCATGAGTCTATATGTTTACCAGCTTTCACCTTCTCTGCTCAAGTGCCCTTCCATATTGCCACCCCTTATACTACTTGTTTCTCTCGTGTACTTCTCCCCCACCCCCGCTCTGTGGGGCTCTCGCCTTTGTGTACTTCTCCCCTACTTCCTAGGTTGCTGTCCCTTCCCTGTGTTCTCGATGTCTCGTGTCCTCCTCTCTGGCTCCTGCGCTCTGTGTTCTTCTCTCCTTCGCTCCGTGCGCTCTTCACATTCTATCAGATGTGTTTCTTCCCCGCCCCTATGTTACATTTTCCCTTCTGCTATGCTTTACCACTCCTTGCCCCATCTCTTCCCCCACCCCCTAATTTGGTCCTTTGTTAGCAGAGTAACAAAGGACCACAGTCCCATGTTTGTTTAAATTTGTGTTTGCGCTAAA
This sequence comes from Lissotriton helveticus, assembly GCF_964261635.1. Lineage (NCBI taxonomy): Eukaryota > Metazoa > Chordata > Amphibia > Caudata > Salamandridae > Lissotriton > Lissotriton helveticus. The sequence continues at coordinate 1,605,644,326 of NC_136069.1, forward strand.
AATCTTAATTTTTTTATTTATTGATCTTACTTGTGTCCGCTATTTAGGATCCGTAAATACAAATTTAAAGCAAATGCGCCTGCATCATAACGCTGGCACGTGGCTCTATCATCACATGCACTTTATTATTGTGGTTTTGTTTTACCATTATGGTGTAGACCATCTTCTAAAGACAGGTCTGAAATGTGAGGCCTGTTGGTTTGGCCTGTGCTTGTTTATTTTATTCCTCTAAGTATATGTTTTCATAATGTACAGTCCTGTAAAGTAGGGAAATCCGGCTGATTCGGGAACATTAGGAAAATAATTTTCTTCAAGGAAAAAAGTTTGATTAACTGGGCATGTGTATTTTTTTTACGTTCTTGAATAAAGGTTGATTACTTCGACTTGGGGTACTGTTGCTAACAGGGTAGGCCGAAGCCTCGAATCAGGGACGCAGATGATATATTGGTAGGTGATTCGGAAGGCCTGTCCACTGCTTTTCTGCAGACATATTCACTTTCTGTTTTCTATCAACTCTCACTGTAGTTATTCAAAGTGCACACATAACTTTCATTGCTTTTTAACTAGCAAAATGCATCTCACACTGCGGGAGGCCACAATGGCAACTGAAACGCGATCCACAGGAAATTAAACTTTTATCAAAATCAAAGTTGATGTGACATGAATTGGCCTGTTCCTTGTCATTGCTGACTACGTCATTTGGTCACTCTTGTTTTTAAATTATAAAAAACAAAGTTTTTACTCTGGCCATAGTTAGTAAATGCGGAGAAAGACGGAAAAGAGTATCACAGGCTTATAAAAAAAATTGTACTTTCACATTACTAATATGAACTCGGAGCACGCACGTATGGTACCTGTAACCGGAGGACAAAATGTGGAACCCATTACGGCAGATGCGCTAGCCCAATTTAAACGTAAGCATCCGCTTCCCCCTCCTGCATCACTTCACATGTGCCAGCCCAGCCCTCTCCAAGGGTGCGTTTATTGCCTTGTCTAAAATAACGAGCTGCAGACCTTTCTCCTCGGTTGGGGACCTCCAGCTCCCGGCGCCTCCAGGCCCAGTTCTGATGAAACGCCTGAAAGGGCGCATTCATGCTGCCGGTATAGGCTCACTTGTACATTCCAAAATTCAAACCCTCGATGACGCATGGGATTAGGGGTGCCAAAAGTGTCATTTACAATACCAATCGCTCAAACTTTCCTAATGCGAAAAGTTAAAAGTATGGGCATTGTAAATCACAAAACAAAAAAATAAAATGTCATTTAGAAAACCAATAGCTCAAACTTTCCTACTGCGAGACCTATTGGCAACGCCAGTGCTTGTTCATTATGTTGACAGTCATACTAGCATGTCCCTCTTCGGCAATGAAACAGTCTTCTTTCTTAAAGTACCACAGACTTGGTAGTATGGGGAGTTTAATGCAAAAGAAGCCTGTCATGGGCACATCAGGGACTGGAATTTTATAGAGAGGGCAAAGCCTTCATACCTCTCTCTGCATATCAAACAAAGTCATTTTTTAAGAGGCGCATACAATACAAGATAAATACATACACATGTTTTCGCTTCTCCTAAATCTACACTGCACAATTAAAGACACAACATAGTATTTTCCCCTGTAAAAACAAAGAAATACGGGCCTTTGGATTTACTTCTAACAAACAAAATGAAATTAAAATGCATTGAGGGCTAGTCACATTACTTCTGTTCCCTCATCGCCATTAAAACAAAGACGGAAACTTTGCATTTTGAGCACAGTAAAAAGAAAGGCCCTGCAAAAAGCTATCTGCAAAGTTTAGAAAGGACAACCTGCAGTGTCCTCAGAACAGGAGCGAAGAGAACCTGGGATTAGCAGCACAAAGGTTTCCAAGCCACCCACCTGACGAGGTGTTAACATGTGTAAATGACTCTTTGTTTTTCACCTCCGTGGCTGGAAGCGGAGATCAAAGTCAAAGGGTGAGGCCGGCACTACAGGAACACCTCTCCCTTCCCCCAGCCGGGGAAACACATTGGAGGCTGCAACTTCAACATTTGAAAGGAGAAGAACTGAGAGCCGAAAGCAATGTCTAGTGTAATGCAAGCAGGAAATCCCTAATGTTACTTTGCACAAAACATTCTTTATTTTTTTGTCACTGTACACCAATGAGACTCCAAAAAATAGTAAATGCCTATTATTAAATAGTGTAATGTGTTACATACCAACCTACAAACCTACTCATGAACGTGATTTACAAATTTCAATGTTATTAATTGTAATTGTCATTTGTAAAATAAATACAAAAAAACATAACTAATTAACTCTAATATAGTTTCCAGAATATAGGCCACAAATGTCCAGAGGAAAAAACTAAAGTACAACTAAGAAATAATTTTAAAAGTGCTTATTCGTTTTAAAATATGTAATTCAACAGGATACATCAAATGGTGTGAAAAGGATAAATACAGATTAATGAAACCTCTTTCTGGGACATTTTGTCCGATGCAATAGTACTAAAGTGACCCCATACGCATATTGTTCCCATTTTAGCATTAGAATTGATAAAAATGTCGCTCATTTCTCCCATTAGCACTGAAATCTACAATCAGGTTTTACTGTGTTGTTTCTGTTTCTGCTAATTCATGAACAATTACTAATATCATGTGCATAGTGGATATTAGTGCTGTTTGTGTGTATTATTACCTATTTCATTGCAAAGAAACATTAATCAGCTGTAAATAAAAAATAAGCACTGGCAAATCTAATTGGTCCCTCCTATGGGACCTGCTGGATTGTATCCATGCTGAACACCGCCCTTGATGCCGAGCAGCATGGCTAACGTTTTCCTTTTAAACAACCTCCTGAGGTGCCCCTGTGCATCATTGTATAGTCATGTGCATCACACATGCCTGCCTACAAAATGGTGCAGGCTTTTAAAATTATTTATGGTTAGCGATCCAAGTCAGATCAGTAACTAAAAAGAAAGATGCCAGGAAGGAGCGGCAAACCAAAACAGGGATAAGAGTGGACTGGGAAGCAAAACCGGGGATGCTGGTCATGCGAAAGTAACATGGGTGACAGAAACAACACTACAGGGGCAGAAGAACACATGTGCAGACAAACCAGCATAGGGCGAGCACAGAAGCACGGGGAAGCACATGACAAGACAGAGCAACACGGAGGTGTGGGAAGCAACTAGGGGAATGGAAACAACATGGGTGTGGTAGACAACCACATGAATCATATGGTGGAATAAGAGCTCCTAGGCAGTCAGAAATGGATCTATGATATGCAGCCAAATCTTCCCTTGTCTTTGTTTGTCATCAGGATTTTGTATTTACAGTGGAAGAAGTTGACCATATCTGGGGTGGAGGAGTAAGTGAACCAGGCATTGGTGATGACTGAAAGACAGATATGTTAATGGAGGTCACAGGTAGTCTTAACTGGTCCATAGAGCATCAATAAAAACACAGTATGGCATTAGATGGGAAAGGTGATGATACTTAGTCATCAGTGGAGTAAAGAGAAGGAGCAACATGAAGTGGAGGCACAGTAGCAGGGTCGTAGGATAATTCATTACATGTATGTGAGCAGGTGGGCTGGAGAGCCTGGTTATGGAAAGGTCACTTGAGAGTGCTTTGATGTTGTTAAAAATATTATTATTAAGCCATTATAATGCCCTTGTAATAGATGTTGATGGTGGTTGTTCAATAATGAGATTTAGAGGAAGGTATAAGCTTCTGCTCATCAGCACGGGGGTAGGGGGCAGATCATATGGGAATACCTTATTTTTCCAACTATTGGTGTCTGTGATGCAGAACAGGAGGTTGGTAGTGATAATCTCATTTTAGAGCCTGATTATGAGTTGTACACAGTGCTTAATTTGAACTGATGGTTGCCAGCGGGAGGGTTTGCAGGGTGTCACCAACCTCCTGGGAATGGGTGTTGATGATTTGCGTGGCTGAGGAATGGAATGGAATGGAATTAGATTTCTTAAGCGCATGGCTGCCCAAGAGCGTCCCAGCGCTGATACACACAACTAGCTTCCAAGAGGGGTTGAAGGACTCTCTGACGATGTTGAAGAGTCCTTTGAAGAGGTTTGGGCTGGCTTTAGTGTGTTCTGCCAGGGTGTTGTTCTTCATCTCCTTCAGGAGCTGGTGGTAGTGATTGAGGGCTGTCTTGAAGGTGGCTCTGTCTGTGGAATCCTTGCACCTTTCCTTTCTAGTTGCTTGTAGTTACGTTTCATGGTCCTTAGTTCCATGGTGTACCAACTTTTATTTTTGGTGGATCTTTTGCATTTGCTGGGCTTGGTGGGGGTGACTCTGTCGGTGCAGTGAGTGATTCAGACAAAGCCGTTCTAGACAGCCGGTTCTAGGATTGATGCAGTATCAGGGTGGGCGTGTTGAGGGCATCGGTTCACTGCTTGTCTGACACTTTGATCCAGCTATGGAGGGGGGAACTGGGAGGCTTGGTGGAAGTAATGGGAGGGTCTTCTGATGGCGAAGTGGATAATGGTGTGGTCTGTCTAGGTGAGCTTGTGACATGACTGTACTTTACTCTGTCACTGGCCGTGAAGATGGGGTCATGCATGTGTCCTGCATTGTGAGTGTGGCTGGTAATTAGTTGGGTGAGGCTGATATTGTTCATGCTTTCGAGGAGGATAGCAGTGTTGTTGAGGTTGTTGAGGTGGAAATGTAGGACTCTGACGAAGATGTAGCTCCTACCTTACTTTACCACACTTTACAATACGCTGCTCTACGACACTATTCTACACCCCTCCACCCTACATCACTCCATTCTATGACACTCTATTCCACTCCACTCTATGCCACTCTTCGCCACTCCAATGTAATCCACTTTACTCCACTCTATGCCACTCTACACTACACCACTCTATGCCACTTATCTCTCAGCCACTCAACTCCACTATGAGCCACTATACAACTTTACTCCGCTCCAGACCACTTCACTCTGACACTTTACTCCCCTCTACACCACACCACACCACTCTATGACACTTCACTCTATGACACTCCACTTTAGCCACTCTATGTCACTCCACTCTACGCTCGTCCATGCCTCATCGCTACGCTACTCCTCGCTACCACACAATACGCGACTCTACGATACTGTATGCCACTCCATTCTATTACTATTACACTCCATGCCACTCTACGACCCTTCATGTGGCAACACTCCAGTCTACGCTACACCACTTCACTCTATGACACTCCACTCAATGCTACTCCATGCCATTCTATGACACCCCATTCTGTACCAATCTACAACGCTTTCTGCCACTCTACTCTTCTCTCCTCTACTACCCTCCACTCGACACCTTTCTACACCACTCCACTCTATGCTTCTCCATGCCGCTCTATTCTTATACTATACAACGCTCCACGGTACTACACTCTACTCTATGCCACTTCACTCTACAACACTCGGCACTATTCAACTCTGTGCTACTCTATGACACTTCACTCTGTGACACTGTGCCACTGTATGCCACTTAACTACTACACTCCATGCCTCTTCCCTCCACTCTGACACTCCACGCTATGCAACTCCTTTCTATAATACTTTACTCCTCTCTTTGCTATGCCACTTAATTCTACTCAACTCTACTCCACTCCAATCCACGGTACTACACTCTACTGAACAGCACTTTACTCAATTTTACAACACTTTACAACACACTGTGCCATGCCACTATGCCACTCTAAGCCCCTCCACTCTATATCACTCCACTCTATGCCACGCTATGCTATGCCATTCCACTCTGTGCTACACCACTCTATGCCACTTAACTCTAGGCCACTCTCCTCCACTCCACTCTAAGCCACTATGCAACTTTACTCTATACTACACCCCTCTGATCTACAACACTTCCCTCTATGCCCCTCTAGACCACTCTGCAACACTCTACACCACTGTACGTCCCTCCACATTATGCCCCTCGGCAACACTCCATTCTACCTCACTCTTTGCTCCTCCACTCGCCTCCACTCTCCGCCCTTCTGCTCTATGACCATTGACTCTACGACACTCCACTCCGTGACACTCTTCGGTACTCTACTGTGCTCCAAGGCACTCTACTCAACACCACTCTACGACGCTCCACTATTCCCTGAGACACTCCATGCCACGCTACACCACTCCACTCTGCAACACTCTGCTCCATTTTACTCCACTCTAATCCACTCTATGCCGCTCCACTCCATGGTCCTCCACTCTATGCCTCCCCACTCTACGTGCCTCCACACTATGTCCCTCTGCTCAGTGACACTCCACTCAATACTACTCCATGCCACACCACTCTATGGCACTGTACTCTATGCTACGACACTCTACTTGACTCAAATGCACTCCATGACGTTTCACTCACTGTAGGACATTTTAATCACCTTAATGTTATGCCACTCCATTCTATGACCTTCCACGACACACCAGTCTGTTCCACTCTACTCTACCCACTCCACTCTGTCCCACTTCACTCTATCCCACTTCATGGCACTCCATGATACTTCACTCTATGACACTCCACTCTACGACAGTAAATGCCACAACACTCTATGCCCCTCCACTGTACTCCCCCTACTCTACATCACTCCACTTCATGACACTCTGCTCCAGAACACTCAACACCCCTCGATGCCAAACTATGCTACTTAACTCTAGGCCACTCAACTCTACCCTACACCACCCCACTCTATGAAACGCTACTCTACAACACTTTATGTCACTCTACGTGACTCCACTCTATGCCAATTCACTCCAATCTATTCAATTCAAAGCTAATTTACTCCACTCAGTGCCGCTCCACTCTACGCCCCCCCACTCTGCAACCCTCCACTCTGCAACCCTCCTCTGCAACCCTCCACTCCCCAACACTCCACTCCGCAACCCTCCACTCTATGATGCTCCACTCCATGACTTTCCACGCCTCTCTATTCCCCCTCTGCTCTACACCCGTTCGCAAAATGGCTCCCACTTTGCACCCTTTTACTCTATGCCCCTGTATGAGACTCCCCTCTATGACACCGTACGCCCCTCCACTGCATGTGATTTTACTTTACTCCACTCTACATCCCTCCACTCTGTAGTGCTGCAATCTATGCTACTCTACACCACTGTACTCTACAACACTTTACTCTACAACACTTTACTCCCCTCCACTCCACACCACTTCACTCGACTCCAACCTATACCGCTCTACTCCTTTCTATACCACTCTCCACAACGCTATCCAACTCCACTGCACTCTACACTACAACGCTACATGACACTCCACTCTACTGCACTCTACCCCACTCAAAGACACTCCACCCCACTCCATTCTACACTACTCCACAACACTCCACTGCACTCTACACTACTCCACAATACTCCACTCTACACTACTCCATGATACTCCACTCTACTGCACTCTACACTACTCCACTCCACGACACTCTACTGCACTCTACACTACTGCACTCTATGACACTCTACGAACCTCTACACTACTCCATTCCATGACACTCCACTCCACTCTACACTACTACATGTTACTCCACTGTACACTATCTACACTACTCCACTCCACTCCACTCCACACTACTCCACTCCACTCCATGACACTCCATGACACTCCACGCTACACTACTCCACTTCACAACACTCCTCTCTACACTACTCCACTCCACAACACTCCACTCTGTATATAAGGAATAGTGGCAAGGTGTGGTTGATACTCCTGGCAGTAACACTGGACGCAAAGGAGGGCCCTCTGACTGTTGCCCTTCATTTTGCGAGGCCTCACTTGGCCGTGGGAATTCCCCCCTTTGTGTCCAGTGTTACTGCCGGGAGCATCAACCACACCTTGACACTATTCCTTATAAACAGAATCCAGCCCTACATTCAGAGGCCAGAATAGGCTCTACTGCCTTGCAAAGCAGTGCCCGACCACGTGTTCTGGAGCATGTTCTTGCAATTCAATAGTTCCTTAATTAAGGACTCGTGCCTCTATTTAGGCACTAGGCCGGACCAGGCCCCTTTTACACTCTACACTCCGCCCAATATTAGTTTATTGCAGCATTATTTATGTGTAGCCATACATCAGTATTGTGAGGGTACTCACCCAATTGAGCACTGATGAAGTTGTCCATGAGAGAACCAAATGCGTTCAATGTTTGAATATCATGAGGAAATTAAAAATTGAAAATAAAGACTGTTTTTGAAAATCACTCTCTGGACTTCATTATCCGGCACACGCCCACCTTTTGCATTAATGAAAAACCTGACTGGGAACAGCAAAAGTGGTATGTTTTTATCTATGAAAGTCTATTTCTGTATGCAATAGCACGTCTTACTTTTGGAACCAGCGATTTTTGTGCATAATCCAAATAAGAAATGCAGAACTGGGTTTGAAGATCCTCCAAACCTTATAATATTTAAATTGATTGGCTTATCATTTAACAAAAGTAGCCCTTCACCATTGCCCTCAAGTGACCCTCATTTACGGGTGAAAATGAATAATTCTTTTACCTTTTTGCTTAAAAAAATGACTGCATCATCACTACACAATCATCTCAGAAATGCATTTTATACAATATCCAGGCCCAGATTTGCTAAAATATTGTCTGGGTTGCATCACTTATTTGGTGCAGTTGAGATGCAAAATCCATTGTGGACTTAAAAAGCTATGAAAATCCTGATATGCGAGGCCTTGTTAAAAACAAGTAAGGCAAGGCAGCACACAGAACACCACTTTGTAACTGGCAGATGAACATGACTAATAGAAACCTACATACATACTTAGAAATCATGGACAAGCTATTTAGAATGATTGACAATGCTAAGTTTGTCTCCTCCCAAAGTCACAGACGCACACACAATTAACGATCTTCTTGCTCCTCATAGGACAGCTATGTCTGCCTCTTCTCTTTCCGCCCCAGTCTTTGCAAACAGCTTCTCATTAAAAATCACATTCAGCTAAACCCTAGCCTCACTACTAACTTCTACTCTTTCCACACTTGGCATCTTTGCCTGTAAATCCATTGGACCGTCCTCCGATACTCAAATATAGTAACTTTTTGCAAGCTTTTTACCCTTGAAATCCACAACTATTAAACTTCCTGCTCTAACCACTAAAGTACTACTGTGTCTGACATCCCTATTGTCAGACACAGTAGGTCGCCCCACTCACTGCTGCCGCTCCTGCCTGCCTTTGCCGCCTCCTGCCTGCAGATTCCTTCGCTCGCTGCCCGCTGCTCCTGGGAATTTCCCGCTGCTCCTGGGAATTTCCCGCTGCCCGCTGCTTCTTGGAATTTCCTGCCGCTGCCTCCCTGCGGCCCCGCCCCCGTGTGATTCCATTTGCCGCCCCGCTCCCGCCACCCAGCTTCTCCTCCCTCCCGGCTCCTTACTTATGACGCCCCCAGAGCGACCGCGCAGCGGACGCGCGCAGCGGAAGCGCCGATTGAGCGCCGAAGATGCGCCAAAGGTAAGCCCGTCTGCGTCCGTCCGCGCCTGGCCCGCGCCCAGCACCAGGACCCCTGGCCCTCCCCGCCGAGGCAAGACGACCCGACTGTCCTACGCCGCCGCCACTCTCAACGCACTCAATGCCGGCCGGACCCACGCCTGCTGCCGAGCCACCCCGAGACGCACCCACGGACCCTTCACCTGCTGCACCTGCAAGTTCACCTGCCTCCGAACCTGCCCCACACCCGCCAAGACAAACACCAGCAGCAACCACCTCAAGTGCATCCTGATCAACACCCGCTCCGTCCACAGACACGCTGTGGAACTCTGGAACCTCCTCGACACTACATCACCGGACGTCGCCTTCCTCACAGAAACCTGGATGAACGCCTCCTCTGCACCCGACATCGCCATCGCCATCCCGGACGGGTACAAGATCATCAGGAGGGACCGCATCAACCAGACCGGAGGTGGCATCGCCATCGTCCACAGGAACACCATCCGCATCACGACCGACGCCAACGACTCCTTCGCCGCAGCCGAACATCTCCACTTCCAGATTCACACCGACCCTAAGACGACCCTCAGAGGCACCCTCGTCTACAGACCCCCGGGACCACGCACACAAATCAGCGAAGACATCACAGACTTCATCAGCCCGCATGCCCTCCCCTCCACTGACTACATCCTCCTCGGGGACCTCAACTTCCACCTGGAGAACAACAAGGACCGCAACACCACCGCCCTGCTGGAAAACCTCGCCAACCTCGGACTCAAGCAACTGGTCAACACCCCCACCCACTACGCCGGCCACACGCTTGATCCCGTTTTCTCTTCCACCATGTACATCACCTTCAGCCACGCCACCGGACTCCACTGGACCGACCACAGCTGCGTCCACTTCAGCTTCAAAAGATCCACGACCCACCACCACCCGCAACAGGTACCTCACAGGAATTGGAGCAAGATCACCGCACACCAGCTAACCACCTCCCTCAGCCAGAGCCCACCCGCCAACACAACGGACCCCAACGAAGCAGCCCGCAACTTCACACAGTGGATGACCGCCTGCGCCGACGACCTCGCGCCACTAAAGAACCCTCCCAGCAGACGCAGAAGCAAGAAGGCATCCTGGTTCACCGACGACCTCAAGGACTCCAAGAAGACCTGCCGCACCCTCGAGAAAGCCTGACTCCTCGACCGGACCACCGACAACATGACCGCACTCAAACACGCTACCCGCAAGCACCACCAGCTCATCCGCACCACCAAGAAGAAATCCCTGAAGGAACGACTGGACAACAATGCCCACGACAGCAAAGAGCTCTTCACTATCGTCAAGGAGTTCTCCAACCCCAGCACCGGCACCAACGACATCACTCCGTCACAAGACCTCTGCGACTCCCTCGCCTCGTTCTTCCACCGCAAGATCGCCGACATCCACAACAGCTTTGGCGCCCCACCCACGCACCCAACCGTCGAACCAACGCCCCCCACCGCTACACTTCGCACCTGGACCATGGTGACCACCGAAGACACAGCCCGCACGATGAACACCATCCACTCCGGATCACCGACCGACCCCTGCCCACACCACGTCTTCAACAAGGCCGACTCCACCATCGCACCCCAACTCCGGAACATCATCAACGCCTCCTTCAACACCGCCACCTTCCCGGAGAGCTGGAAGCACGCCGAGATCAGCGCCCTCCTGAAGAAACCTACAGCGGACCCCACCGATCTCAAAAACTTCCGCCCCATCTCGCTCCTCCCTTTTCCTTCTAAAGTCATCGAGAAGATCGTCAACAGACAGCTGACCGCCTTCCTCGAGACGAACGGATGCCTCGACCCCTCGCAGTCTGGCTTCAGAGCCAACCACAGCACCGAGACCGCCCTCATCGCAGCCACCGACGACATCCGGACCCTGCTCGACAAGGGGGAAACAGTGGCCCTCATCCTCCTGGACCTCTCCGCTGCGTTCGACACGGTCTGCCACCGCACCCTAGTCCAGCGCCTCAGCAACATCGGTATCCAAGAGAAGGCACCGGAGTGGATCATCTCGTTCCTCGCCGGAAGAACACAAAGAGTCCGCCTCCCCAGTTTCGCTCTGAAGTCACCGAAGTCATCTGCGGCGTCCCGCAAGGATCTTCACTCAGCCCCACCCTCTTCAACATCTACATGAAACCTCTCACAGCCATCGCACGCCAGCACAACCTCAACATCATCTCTTACGCCGACGACACCCAGCTGATCCTCTCCCTCACCAGAGACCCCGACACCGCCAGAACCTGCCTACACGAAGGGCTGAAAGACGTCGCCGAGTGGATGAAGGACAGCCGCCTGAAACTGAACTCGGACAAGACGGAAGTCCTCATCCTGGGATCTTCGCCCTCCGCCTGGGACGACTCCTGGTGGCCCCCAGCCCTGGGCACCGCACCCAAGCCAACCGACCACGCAATCAACCTGGGCTTCATCCTGGACCCCTCCCTCTCGATGACCAGACAAGTCAACGCCGTCTCCTCATCGTGCTTCAACACCCTGCGTATGCTTCGCAAGATCTTCCGCTGGATCCCGACCGAGACCAGGAAGACTGTCACCCAGGCACTCGTCACCAGCCGACTGGACTACGGAAACGCCCTCTACGCCGGAACCACAGCCAAGCTACAGAAAAGACTCCAGCGCATCCAGAACGCCTCCGCCCGACGCATCCTGGATGTCCCCCGACGCAGCCACATCTCCAGCCACCTGAGGAACCTGCACTGGCTCCCCGTCGACAAGAGGATCACATTCCGGCTCCTCACCCACGCACACAAGTCTCTCCACGACCTGGGCCCCAAGTACCTCAACGACCACCTGACCTTCTACTGTAGAATCTAAGGTCGGGGACAATCGATATTTGCCCGGCGGTATCGCCTCTGTAACCCACGAATTATTAATCAATGAAGAGGCAGGCGCTGGAGACGGGAAGGCAGGAAACAAGGTTTATTCTCTCCGGAGGAGAACACAACAATTCAGACAGTAGGTATCGTCATGAGGTGCTCTAACCGCATCTCTGAGGCCTGGCCTCTTATATCCAGGTTTATTACTTTATTACATATTACGTATTCATGGCGAGGCTTTGATGTACGGAAAGACATTCTCGGAATCCCCGCTCCAAGCCCGTTCCCACACACATTTACAGTTGAAGTCCCACCCCGGTCACAACAGATGATGATTATCGCGCAGCTGGATATTCCGCCGATTCACGGAATGTGGGGGGTTCGATCGGATCTCGTAGGGTGGGGGCTTTGATCAACTTGAGGGTCCTTTGATGAGGGGAGCTTCCTACTGTACGGGGAGGGGCAATAAACAGTATCGGCAGAGCTAGGTGTCGGCCTGGGAACGAGGAAGACAAACGGGCACAGGAAAAGGGTTTTTTTTCATCAAGGGATCTGGGACCATGAAAGGAATGAAGGGAGGTGTCGCGCTGGGAACAGGATGGGGTTCGGGGGCAGAGCTGCGTTGGAGAGGGGTTTATGACCCAAAGCATGTGCGAGCGGGGGTTTTTGTCAGAGCGCAGGCTTTGTGAGGGAGGAGGGCTATGCCGGGGGCCAGTGGCATGCAAAAGGGCTGTTCTGATCGAGGCACCTAAAATGGCGGGCGCGCACGACAAAAGTGTGGCATCCGGGGAAAAGGCAAGATGGCGCAGATAAGGTTTACCAAAGCATATTAATTTTCCACAGTCCTCCCTTTAACATATCTAGCCAACTTGTCTATTCAACGTCAATCTTCATCAAATTCTTAACCTCGGCGTCATATAAAGCTCCCATGCGTTCGTTTCCAAAGTCCACAGTCTTAGGGCAAATACAGTTTGCGCATAATGAACACAGGGGTGGCAGACATTGGATTCCTAAGCATAGACCACATATTACAACTACAGGAATCAGGATAATGGTGAACAGTCTCCAGCCCCAGGTTTTAACAGTGTTCCAGAACCAACCACCAAGCGACCATTCTTCCTGCTCCTGGTGGACTTCTGAAGAGAGTCTGTGAAGATGTTCGATGGCCTTGTACACTGAGGGCGAGTTGTCCGGAATGTATGTACAGCAGCTGGACCCAATAATGCGGCATGCCCCACCACGGTCCGCAAGAACCACATCCAGGACAAGGCGGTTCTGAAGGGCCACCAAGCGGACCGCTTGGAGTTCAGCGGTGTTGTTAGCAAAGATACCAGCCGTGATGTTCATTGTTGTCTCAACTGCCTGAGCTAGATGTCGGATGGCACGGCTGTTCGCCATCGGGCCCCAGAGAGGAACAAGTCCCTTCATAGCATCGAGGAACTGCGCCCCAGTTGAGTCGGCTTGCTCAATGTCCTTGGCACGTCTTTGTCTATGGTGATTCGCTGGAGCCACATAAGTCGGAGGAAGGATGAAAGAGATGAAACAAGTGCCCCCCCAGCCTTTGGGGAGCCAGGTGTAGGCTTTTGTGCCACAGACGAAATACATGTTCGGGGACGATACAAAGGAAGGTGGATCCATGGAGTCCAAAGTTCTGGTAAAACGGCAAGCACTGTGGCCCACCAGCTGTGTCCCAAGTCCTTCTATGCACAGGTGGCCTGTGACGTTGATGACTGACAGGGCTACAGTCAAGGTGGCGGCTGTTCGTTTCCGCAGGTAGGAGAAGGTGGGCCTGGTTGGATTGTTGAACACCTGCATTTCGACTCGCTCTTTAGCAGGGATGTCCATTTGGGTTGAGTCGTTGGAGGTCTGCGGGCAGAAGTGTGTCTTTGTTCTGTTTCGCCTGACCCCGTGGGAGAAATGCGTTGCGGTTTTGCTGGAGGTGGTATTGTCCTTATAGCTTTCTTGCAGGAGGATCAGCCAAGCAAGGCAGGAGCCATGGACTGAGAAGGGCGAAGGGATGAATGGTATCGAGTGTCCAGTGGCGTGGGGTAGCAACCCACAGATCCAACAGTTGGTAGCATTGGTGGCGAGATTGTGTTGGTGAAGTAGTTGTACGAAAGAGTTATTCCAAAACTCCTTTCGTCTCTCTCGGAGTTGAGGAGAGAGCGAAATCAGATAATGTTCCTTTATGGTGGTAGGCTGAGCGGTGGTCAAGAATGTTTCGTGAGCGGGTGCATTCTCTTCCACAATCCAGAATGTGGTCATGAGGAGAAAGCAAAAAAGGATGGTGATGAAGAGTGCAATCGCCTTTGAGCTGTGGAGTCTGTCTGTTCTTGGGTTTCTGTAGTGGGTATTTCCTGTTGTCCCCATCATCTTCTTATTTGGCGCTTCCATCATCTTCTTATCTGGCGCTTCCATCATCTTCATTTTCAAGGTGCTCGGTAGTGGGCAGAACCACAGACTTAGTTTAGCTTCTCTCCAGGTAACCCTTGGTAGTTTTGGGGTCACCGTTCTGAGACCGTTTAACCTAGTCAGTGGCCTACTTAGCCGAAGCTCCCTCCTTTCGACGCAGGAAATACCCTTCTCGAGATGGCACAGTGGGATCAGAATGTTTTGAAAGTTCAAGTGTCTCTGTGTCGGGATAGCAGCTCAATGCTGGTCGGTCTTTGTTCAGGAGCTCTTCTTGGGTACTGACGTTGTCTGTCGTGGCCAGGGCTGAGGAGACCTTTTTGCAGTGATGGGCGTGCAGCCAGTGCTTCTTCCCCTCCACTCGAAGAGCTGTCCGAGTGGTGATCAACACTTGCCAGGGGCCCGTCCACCGGGGTTCCAAACTCTTTGACCGCTGAAAATTCCGGATCAGCACGAAATCCCCAGGTTGAATGGCGTGACCCGGACCCCTGGAAGCATCGGGGATGGCCTGCTGCACCTGCTGATGAATGACAGACAGAGTTTCAGTCAATTTATACAGATAATCAGACATTAGGATGTCCGGGACGTCATGAATGGAAGTTGGTTTCGGTGCAGACCAGATACTCATGGGTCGGCCGAAAACAACCTCATAAGGGGTTAAGTGATGTCTGGTGGGGGTGGAACGCATCGATAGCAATGCCAGTGGGAGGGCGTCTGGCCATTTCAAACCCGTGGTAGCTACTATCTTGGCCAGTTTAAGCTTTAGTGTGGCATTGTGTCGTTCAACAAGTCCAGCGGACTGGGGGTGAAAGACTGCGTGAAATTTCTGTTTAATGCCCAACCCCCGTAAGATGAATTGGATGACTTCGGCTATGAAGTGGGGGCCGTTATCGCTCCATAAAATACGACAAAGGCCGTAACGGGGGAAAAACTCCTTTAATAGTACTTTTGCGGTGGCCATAGCAGTGTTGTCACGGGTTGGGTATGCTTCCACCCATTTGCTAAAGGCGCACACCACGACAAGTACATACTTCAGGCCTTGGCACCTGTCTAGCTGGATGTAGTCCATTTGCAGGACCTCAAATGGGTGGTTTGGGACCCCAAATCCTCCCCGGGGCACTACAGTTCCTTTCCCGGGGTTGTGTTGCAGGCATATCAAGCATTGTTGGACCAGACGTTTGGCGGAATCTGTGATTTTATCATTGTGCCAAACTCGGGAGACGAGTTCAATCATGGGGGCTGATCCTATGTGGGCAGGGGGGTGTGCCATAGCCAGTATGGGAATCAGGTATGACTCAGGTAGCAACCATTTGTTCGTGTCTTTTGTCCGCCAGCAGCCTTCATCGTCTTTTAATCCCACCCGTGTCCATTCAGTCAACTCGTGTTGTGTGCTAGCCGTTTGAATGTCCCTGATAGTGTCTCTAGCGTCAGTCCATTTTTCTGCTTGTGACCTGGTCACGTACATATGTGTTGTCGTCCTATTTTCAGCTGTCGTTCGGGCAGTGATGTCGGCTAGTGCATTTCCCTGTCCAATAATGTCTGTCACCTTTTTGTGTGCCTGGCATTTGATGACGGCGAGCTTCTTGGGGAGGAGGACGGCTTCGATCAAGGCGGAGACTAGATCCCCGTGCAAAATGGGGGTGCCGTGTGAGGTCAAGAATCCCCTTTCCCTCCAAAGGAGCCCAAAATGGTGAACCACCCCGAAGGCATACTGGCTGTCGGTGTAAATGTTCGCTGTGGTTCCTGCTGCCAGGATGCAGGCTCGTGTCAAAGCAATCAGTTCCGCTGCCTGGGCAGATCGCTGTGTGATGCGGGCTGTTTCTACTACGGTTCGAGCCGTGGTGACTGCATAGGCTGCGGAAGTGGTACCATCGGAGAGTTTGATGCAAGAACCGTCCACCCACAGCTCCCCGTCGGGGTCAGGGAAAGCCGTGTCTCTGAGATCAACCCTACTTTTTGTCTGTTCGTCCGTAAGAGTCACGCAGTCATGCACAGGGTGCACATTGGGATCGTTCTCTGGCAAGGGTAACAGAGTTGCCGGGTTCAGTGTGGTGCATCTTTTCAGGGTGATATGGGGCGCAAGCAAAGTCAGTTCGTATCCAGTCAGTCGTGCACTCGTTAGATGTTGCGTCTTGGTTTGGTTCAGGAGGGTGTCGACTGCATGGGGTACCAGTACCGTGAGGGAATTCGAGAGTACAATCCCCTCACTCTGTCGGATAGAGATTGCAGCAGCAGCTACAGCTCGAAGGCAGGCAGGCAAGGCTCTGGCGACAGGGTCAAGAGTGGCAGAGAAGTAAGCGCACGGTCGTTGCCTAGGGCCGATGGCCTGGGTCAGGACAGATAAAGCGCACCCCTCCCTTTCGTGAGTGTAAAGGGAGAAGGGCTTTTTGTAATCAGGGGTACCTAGGACGGGGGCTGAACAAAGGGCATCTCGTAGTTCCGTGAAGGAAGTTTGACACTCAGGGGTCCAAGGGAGTGGGAAAGGGACGTCTTTACTTAGCAGAGAAAGCAGTGGTTTCACAACGAGGCTAAAGTTTGGTAACCACTGTCGGCAGAAGAAGGTGAGGCCTAATAGGGAGCGAACCTGCTTCTGGGTCTTAGGGACAGGAGTATCTAGAATGGTTTGGATTCGATCAGGAGTGAGTTTTCTTCCTTCCTTGGACAAAAGGTGGCCTAGGTAAGTGACCTGGGGTTGGCAGAATTGCAACTTCTTCTTGGAGACCTTGTGGCCATTTTCCGCAAGGAAGTGCAGGAGTTGAACGGTGGCTGTGACTGCTAATGGAGTGGTGTCGGCTGCTAAGAGGATGTCATCGACATATTGCACTAACACCACTCCATCGGGTAACTGGACTTGATCTAGTTGTCTCTTGAGGGCCTGGCTGTAGATGCTAGGGCTTTCTGTGTAGCCTTGGGGTGCTCGGCAGAATCTATATGAGCGGTTTCTTAGGGTGAAGCCGAAGAGGTATCGGCTGTCTGGGTGGATGGGGATGGAAAAGAATGCATTTTTGAGGTCAATGACAGTGAAGGTGGTGGCGGTGGAAGGAATCAAAGTCAGGATGGTGGTGATGTCCGAGACCACAGGGTACTGGGGTACTACCACTTTGTTGATCTCTCGAAGGTCAATGATAAAACGGTATGCTTTCTCATCTCCCTCTCCCTGTTTCTTGATGATGGGCAAGATAGGGCTGTTGCAAATGTTACTAATCACTTCCTCTACCACTCCTGCGTCTATCAGTGACTGAATAATCTTTACCAATGCCTTCTCGCCCTCGGGCGATATCCGATATTGTGGGAGTTTTGGGAGTGTGGCGTCTGATCGGACAGTAATGTGCACTGGGTCAATCAACATGCGTCCTACGTCTGAGTCCGTCTTAGCCCACAGATACGGAGGCAGAGTGTCGAGCAGGGATGTGTCAGCGTCGGTGATGGAAAACATGCGTCGGGGAGGGCAATGTCTAAGCAGGACGGGATTGTCGTAAAGGAAAACTCGAACTCCGTCTTGGGAGCATCTGATCGTTGCTCGGAAGTGTTTCAATAAGTCAAGTCCCATAATGGCGTCAGGGCTATTAGAGGAAAGCAAAAACGTGGTGTCAGTGGTGCTATTTTCTACGTCAAAGAGGATCGGGGCGGACAAAGGGTTAGTGGAGGGCGTTCCATCGAAACCTGTCGATGTTATAAGTGAGCCAGACAAGGGTGCCCCCGGAATCAGTCGTTTAGATAACGCACTACGTGTTGCGCCAGTGTCTACCAGAAATGGAGACTTGGTGCCCAGGACCTTAGCAGTGACATAAGGGCCTTGCTGGTCAACATAGAGCTCGACTGGATCCCTCCCTTGTCCCTGGCAGTCCTATGCAAAGTCGTGGGCGTCATCGTAGTCAGATTGCTGGTATTGGTTCTGTCGGGGTCGATCAAATGTATTGGGTCTGCCTGATCTGTCGTTAGTCGTGTCGTTTGGAAACCCTCGCTGTTGTCCCTTATTTCTTGGTCCATTTACTATGTCTTTGGGGTCTTTGTTTCTGATTATTTCCAGAAGAACTGGGCACTGGGATTTCCAATGGCCAGTTCCTTTGCAAAAGGCGCACTGGTCCTGTCTAAGGTCTGTACGTCCGGGGTGGGGAGTCGAAGTGCGGTCCTGGGGAAATGTAGCCTTAGGGGCGTTCGTCTGGTAGTTTCCCCGGTATTGGTCTCGCCCTATAGTCACCCCTTGCAGTTGGGCCATCATCACCCCCTCTTTCAAGTCCTTCTTCTTTTTCTCTGTTGCCCTATCGTTTTCATTTTTCTGATGTTCATAATATTGGGCCATCTGGAGGATAGCCGTAGGTTTGGAGGCTGCCCAACTACTCTCGCTAGCCTGCAGTTTCTGGGAGACCTCCGACAACAGACCCTTGACATAATTCTGGCCAAACAGATGGTGTCCGGTTGCAGTGGTCATGTCCTGGCCGCTGTAATCGGAGAACACCGTTTCAAACCGGGAGAAGTATTCTGATACATCCTCCTGGGGTTTCTGGCGACAGGCCGTTACTATCGACCAGTCCACTTTCTTTTCTGGGATCAGGGTTTTTAATTTCTGTACAATTTTATCTGGAAGGTCTAGAATGGGTTTTAAAGGCTTTTGTCCAGGTCCTCGTTGTTTATCGAAGGTATCGAGTTGTGACCAGGTATGTCCGAACAGCTCAAGGTGGTCGACTTTCCGGATTTGCTTCCACACATCAGCTGGTAGACATAACCCGAAAAACAAGTCGATGTCAGCCAAGGTCATGATTGTTGAACCTAGGGCTGTACCTAATTCAGTATAGAAGGCAGTGGGGTTTTTACGCAGGTCAGGCAGAGATTTCCGGAATGTCAGAATCTCTTGCCGGTCCCATGGCTGGTAGACCCAGTTGTACACTACCCTTCCCTTTGCATCTTGGTTGTTTGCATCATCGTGAGTCCCTGTTCCTCGGGGAGGAACCCAGTAAGGGGCAGCCTCTCGTATCGGCATCATGGTGTTAGATTGCTCAGTTTGTGGTCCGGTCGCCACGGATGTCGGGGATTTAGTTCCTGATTCTCGTTCAGTGAGGTGGCGGAGAACCTCAAGCGTACGCGTAAGGAGGTCCGTCACATCATTCTCGCCCTCATCCCCGATATCGACCTTCCGGTACAGAGTCGTTAGGCTCTCGGGACCGTTGTCTTGGTATCGGTCCTCGTATGCATTCAAGACATGGTAACACAGTCGTGCAGTAAAGTGTCGTCTGTAACTCCCTGTATACGATTTAAACATATTCGTGATGTACTCTTCACCTTCCTTCCTTTCTACCAGTGTCCTTGCTATCTTGTCGATCCCTGTTAGCTCATCTTTGCTTAGTCTGTTCGTTCTCGCGGAACCGGTCCTTCGGGTCTCAGGGTCACCTAACGTT
The DNA here is from genome assembly GCF_964261635.1 of Lissotriton helveticus. NCBI lineage: Eukaryota > Metazoa > Chordata > Amphibia > Caudata > Salamandridae > Lissotriton > Lissotriton helveticus. The sequence continues at coordinate 1,605,664,447 of NC_136069.1, forward strand.
GTCGTTTGTGGAGTATTTGGTGCAAGAGGTTCGGCCGGCACAAAGACCATGGGGGCCGAAGCTGTGACACTACCTTCGTTTGTACCGGGGGGTGGTGAGTGTTGTGCTAAGGGTTGGGAGGGGGCATATGGAGGGGGCATGTAGATGATCGGAGGACCTAACAGCAGATCATCGTTGGTTCGTTGTTTCGAGGGTAGATCAGGGTAAAGCGTGGAGGACGTTCTAACCGGGCACTGGCTTGAGGTTTCCCTTTTTAGTTTCTGTTTGGCTTTCTCCCTTTCCTTTATCTCTTTCTCTAATTTCTGAGCAGCTAGGTGGGCTGCTTTTCGCAGCTCTTTTTCCAACCTACTCTCAATTTTCCTTTTACGTTGTTCAGTTTCTTTGCGCCACATGCCGAAACTATCAAGCATAGTGGGCGTTGTCTTGTTTTTACCAAGGGCTGTTTCTAGTGCATTTATTTTGTCATTATCGAAGGATCCTATCAGTGGCCACTGACTTTCTCGATCCTTTTTCGTATATTTATGCCATAGTTTGCTATAGGCTATAGCGGTCAATCCATGCTTCATGAACATGTCCTTATTAGGGGTGCCTTCCAGTGGAGCCGGATGGTTCACCTCTAATAAGCGGTCCGGGCTAAACAGGCTACTAATCAGTGGGGAGAAGACAGACATGACGGAGCACAATGGGGACAAAAAGTCAGCACTGCCTATCTTATCACTGTGTGCAAAGACTAGACAGAATATTCCTATTCTACGTTGTTTGCAGGCAGTGAATACCTCATGAACCAATATCAAATAGTTAACGTTCGGTAAAAATAAATAATTCGGTGGGGAGAATAAGTAGGCCTGCAAAGGTCTGCGTTACCTACCCTTTCGCTGTCTGTAAAAAGGGGAGGGGGGGCCCTTTCCTGTTTGCAGACAGAGAATCTCCAGAAAACGGTCTGCGAACAATAGTTCAGTTTCAAGTAATTAATCAGTGGGGGAGGAAGATGGGCGCGGCGGTTGCATTACCTATCCTCCACTGCTTGCAAAGAGAGAGCCTGTTGTTTCTCCGTTTGCAGACAGTGGATCTCTAAATAAATTAACAATGAGTAATACTAGTATTTTCTAAACAATTCAAATAATCATTTCGCCATTCGTCGTGTTTACACGACCTTACCCGGACCGCATGGACAGTTTCTTGTCTTCCGAATCCAGCGCCCGATCGTCCTCTTTTCTTCGTATTCTTCGCGGCACTCCTGATGGTTCCCAGTCAGGACCGTAGATCACTCGAGAGAGGTCTGTTCGGAACCAGTGAAGTTCGGATGATCGGCTGTCAGACGAGGGTCTATCGGACAGGCGCGCTCCCGATCGTTGCAGTCGTTCACTCTGTCGTCAGGACCTCTCCCACTGGATCCACGAGTCGCTGATGGGCCCCACGCTTGGGACGCCAATTGTAGAAACTAAGGTCGGGGACAATCGATATTTCCCCGGCGGTATCGCCTCTGTAACCCACGAATTATTAATCAATGAAGAGGCAGGCGCTGGAGACGGGAAGGCAGGAAACAAGGTTTATTCTCTCCGGAGGAGAACACAACAATTCAGACAGTAGGTATCGTCATGAGGTGCTCTAACCGCATCTCTGAGGCCTGGCCTCTTATATCCAGGTTTATTACTTTATTACATATTACGTATTCATGGCGAGGCTTTGATGTACGGAAAGACATTCTCGGAATCCCCGCTCCAAGCCCGTTCCCACACACATTTACAGTTGAAGTCCCACCCCGGTCACAACAGATGATGATTATCGCGCAGCTGGATATTCCGCCGATTCACGGAATGTGGGGGGTTCGATCGGATCTCGTAGGGTGGGGGCTTTGATCAACTCGAGGGTCCTTTGATGAGGGGAGCTTCCTACTGTACGGGGAGGGGCAATAAACAGTATCGGCAGAGCTAGGTGTCGGCCTGGGAACGAGGAAGACAAACGGGCACAGGAAAAGGGGGTTTTTTCATCAAGGGATCTGGGACCATGAAAGGAATGAAGGGAGGTGTCGCGCTGGGAACAGGATGGGGTTCGGGGGCAGAGCTGCGTTGGAGAGGGGTATATGACCCAAAGCATGTGCGAGCGGGGGTTTTTGTCAGAGCGCAGGCTTTGTGAGGGAGGAGGGCTATGCCGGGGGCCAGTGGCATGCAAAAGGGCTGTTCTGATCGAGGCACCTAAAATGGCGGGCGCGCACGACAAAAGTGTGGCATCCGGGGAAAAGGCAAGATGGCGCAGATAAGGTTTACCAAAGCATATTAATTTTCCACACTACACGCCCACCCGCCAGCTACGGTCCACCAGCCTCGCCCTCGCAGCCGTACCACGCATCCGAAGAGCCACCGCCGGAGGAAGATCCTTCTCTTACCTGGCTGCCAAGACTTGGAACTCCCTCCCCATCCACCTTCGGCTGACCCAGGACCATCTCACCTTCAGGAAACAACTCAAGACCTGGCTGTTCGAGCAGTAGCATACCCCTCCCCCCAAGCGCCTTGAGACCCTCCCGGGTGAGTAGTGCGCTATACAAATGGCATGATTGATTGATTGATTTATTTCACACTCTCTCCTATCTGGTTCTTCCCCCTCATACTTTAAAACTGTGTTGGAGATACCTTTATAAAAAACAGCAAACCCGCATCCCCATCCAATATCTCTACTGCCCTCCTTTTCCCAGAAATTAAATGTCTTGCCTTCAATCACCTTCAAGTCTTACATCCTGCTCCATGTGTTCCAGTCGGGATTGTGAGCCCTCCACTCCACTGAAATTTCCCTCATTCACATAGCTAACTTCCTAAAATCAGCCTATTGCTACTTTCTCTGAGCTATCACACTCACCACATTTGTTACCATTAACCACTTACCTTACTTGAACTACTAAGGCCCATAACATTATAGGCTCGACATTGAACTGGTTTTTCCACCTCTTTGGCTGGTATGTCTGTACGGACAGGCAATCCAACAAATCATCCCACACCCCCAACTACCAGCTGGTGTCCACCCAGGTTCTGACTTTGGTGCTCTCCTTTTGTTGCTTTACATCACCTCCCTTAGTGATGTGATCTACTTGTTCGTGTTAGCTAAGAAATGTATGCAGACATAACCAAATTTCTCCAACTCTTTCACCCCTTCTGAAGCCTCAGATATTAGACTGCCTTGAAGCAAGACATTTTCTGCATAAACCAGTCCTATGTAGGCAAAATGATGGGAAATTGCGTACGTTGAAAAATGTGTGCAGTACAACATACTGGATTTTTGTCAGTTTTGCTAGTGTCTTTACATCTATGCCCATGCCTACTACTGAAAGTGAGGGCAGGAAAGCCTAGCATAGATGTCCACAGGCACATAATTAGTAAAGTAACCGAGGAAACTACTGCTCCTTGCACATCGATAAGCGGAGCATTATCAGGTGCCTTGAAAGTATCTAAACTACTACTCGGTTGAGACCCTCCACTGATCATTCTCCAAAGAGCACAGCAGCAGATTAGAGATGTATGCTGAGAGAGAAATCTGAGTCTCATATTTTCTTTCTGAAAGGAATATGTCACTAAATATTGTTAATTTCTTATTTTACAAAACTGTACACCTTGTATCAAGGAGCAATTCAATGAACATGAATTATTCGGAATATATCTGTTCCTCTAAACATATAAATATCATATTTTCAAGTTTACATTGATGTGTTTTTACTATCAAGTATGTAAAGATTATTTATTTTATTTATTTAACTTATAAGGCGCACATTTACCCGCAGTGGGTTTCCCGGCGCCAAGTGACAGATTAAAAGAGGGAAGAGAGAGAAACCGTATATCATTGCCAAAAGAGCCAGGTCTTAAGTCCTTTGTGGAAACGGGAAAGGTTAGTTTCAGTTTTTAAAGCAGTGGGCAGGGCATTCCAGAGCTTAGGACCAAGGTGGGGAAATGAACGGCTGCCCATCTTCACCAACCTAAACCTCGGGGTCACAATTATAGGATGTAACATAGAAAGCTTTTTTCTCGGTTTTTCATCTGAAGGAAGTGAAGCATATACTTTAAGCGGCATCCAAGAGTTGTGTTCAAGGCAGGTTTTGGCATTTACCTATTACAGTACATATACCATAGCTGAAACCACATTTTGATGTTAGGGATACATTGAAGGATAGCTGTCCTGTGTGAGAATTAGATTTGTGATGCTTATAAATCCGAAATATAGCTGTGTTCCATGAAATACAAGCACTCAAAGCTATATGTAAGAAGAAGGGAATCGCTCTGTGTTATGTCTGAACCTGTAATTTGTACTCCGTAATACCTGAGCCTGTATGAATATTTGTCTCTTGAGATATGGTTGAGACAAGAGTCAATTGATCTTTGTAACCTTTGGATTACTTATGTGGGATAGAGGTTTACGATGGGATTAGTATGAGCCAGGGGCCCTCACACAGTATTTTCTAGTGTGTGCCCTAAGGATTTGTTATGTGTCTCGAATAGATGTAGCATGGTCACTCAGGTACATCAGTGAATTGTAGAAGTTTTTAAACTAAGAGAACGTGTGCCGATAACTTCCGAATACCTTAATGCTAACATGTAAAAACAGAGAACTACCCACTAGGATGATGCTCTGTTTATTCTGATCAGAAGCAGAACACAGCTGAAGAGTGTAAGGGAGTTAAGGAATTCATCGTCTCCATTCAGTCAAAGGTGATGGTGTTACATTTAACCTGAGGCCGTGGGAGGAGGGGATGGCAGGCTATTCATTTTGAGTTGAGCAATTAAGGCACCTTGAGCAAGCTGCTCCTGAGCATTCACATGCAAATTGACCTTGGCCTCGCAAGGTGTTTTTAACTTCCCAGGATGGTTTCACTTCATTCATGAGAATGGACCAGGAGGGTGGAGTGTTAGACAATTTTCACTTTATGTGCTGAAACCCAATTCGAAATAAAGCTTGGATATTCCTATTGAAGCTTTAATGAGATGAGAAAGACTGTCTTATGTGTTCCCAAAATTGCACTTTTAAACTCTGTTTAAACTGTACTAAGACAAAACAAAAGAAAAACTCTTTCAGCTTTGTACTGCTTTTACAGCTACAAATGAAAATATGCTTTAATCACATTTTAGACTGCTTCTTATTTCACTTGGGCTGAGCATTCAGACACAGAATGAAATAAACAGCAGTACCGTTGGCTCACGATATGTACGAATCGTCGCAAACCGTACGAAAGTCAAGGGTAAATCCGTACGACATTGACCCGCACAGTAAACCGTACGAATCGTAAACATGCCTTACAACCCGCCAAGTACGATCCGGACCGGGGAATGGGTATGCGATTCGTACGGATACGTCGGGTATGAGCAATTCGTACGGAGATCTCCGCTATCGCACGAGCACCGTACCCCCAAATTCAAGGGGAGTACGTACCATACACGTACGATCTTGGGGGGTACGGACCATACCCATATGCACCGTACACCTACATTCATGGGGGTTTGCACGGGGACATACGCACCGTACCCCTGTAATCCAGGGGTGTACGCACCGTACTCCGATGCACCGTACCCTTGCAATGATGAGGTGTACGCACCGTACACAGGGGGTCCGTTCCGTGTGCATTTCGAGCCGAAATCTGGTTTACGGGACGTTTTAAACTCCCGTAGCAAAAGCGTCATATGAAGTGCTGTCTACACGAATCGTACTTGGTGGGTCGGAAAAAGCTGCTTCGGACCGTACGGACGTCGCGTACTGCGTGTTCCGAATACAATTCGTACGAATCATTGAGTCGTTCGGTCTTTGGTACGAATCTTACGGAGAACTGCATTGGGTACACATCGTACGTACGGGTACGGTTCTCCGTACGATTCGTACAGGAAAAAGGCACCGTACAACGATTCGGACGTGTTTTTACCGAATCGGAATCAGCCCCCTAATGTAGTTTGTTAAAGATATTAATATTTAAAATATTTAATATTTTTATTTTATTTTATATCTATTTTTACAACAATATTTTTTACATCTATATTTTTTACTTCAAGATTAAATATTCTTGTACTTACCTGTTTAAGTATATAGGGAGTCCATATTTTTGCATTCCATATTTTTACTTCAATATTTTTGTCATCGATATTTTTTAGATCAATATTATGTCAGTGATCCGTTCAAAATGTATATGATAATTAGGTGTAATTACAATTAGTACTGATAACCTACCTGTAGGTCCCTAGCATAGGGTAAGGCATGTAGGTTTAGAGGGCCAGTGGATTTAATGTACTAAATGTACATTGCTCAGTTGCCTGTTATTGTTTTAAAGGCAGCCCTGCTTTGCAGGATGCTTTTCAAATAAAACTATGTCTAAATTAGAATTTGGAATTTAAAGTGATTGCAAAATCTTAGACAATCTTATTTTTACATATACATCACCCCTAGGGTCTACCCTAGGTGCCCAATGGTAAGTTGCATTGTGATAATAAGCAGGGATAATTGAAATGATCTCTTATATGCCCTGGTGAGGAAAAACTGCCAATTATGTTATTCTCCACTGTAGAGTGCTAGCACTGTAGGCTAACATAGGAAGGCTATATTGAACTGTAAAAAAGCCTATCTTTTGACATTAGTGAGCTAGAAATATAATTCAAAGTATGTAAATAATAGCTACACTAAATAAAGTAACATACCAAGAATGGATTTCTTATAAATATTGCAGGAAATAAGTTAATGAACTGCTTTCCGGAAGTTCCCCAAATTCAGCCCTACAGCAGCCTCTTCTGATTGACCAGCCTTTCACAGGCTGAGCCATGATTCCTTAATGAGTGTGAAGTGGCCTGGGCTGAGATAAAATGACCATGTGCTGGGAGGAGATCTGCAGCCAGGACAGGAAGGGGACTGAGTAGCCAAACTGGTCTTCAAACGGTGAAATATAGTTATTACAGCAACCAGTCCTACCCCCACTTCCTACCTTCCCAGCCAGATGGGATCCTCTGTAATTTATTTAGGAGAGGGGCTGGAAGGGGAGTGCCATTGGTTCGGTTAGCCAGACCTGAACCTTCAGGATTGATTTTCTCCATTTTTTATTTTTGTGAGACTTACTTTCGGGAACAAAAAAAGAAACACTTCTAAAGAAGTTGTCATCACAGAGGGTGGCACCCTGCACCCCATTGTTGTGGGGTGCCCCTGTATTAGCAGCCCATTAACTGGAATACGTATGGGAGAGCTGCCAAGCACCTCTACTGAACCCTTGGTCTGAATTTTGAATGACTGCACCTGCTGCACACTCTGGGCTTCACAAAATAAGACTGCATTGCTTCAAGGATTAAGGAGTGGACTACCTCAAAGCATTAGGTAGAAAAGAGCTTCAAGAAACCACCTGAATCAACTCCACCAAGGCAATCCCAGCTGACCAGCTTCACCTGGACTTTTAAAGGACTTGTCGAGGTGCAATGTGGGAATTGTAGTCCCAAATCATCACAAGGGAACTCAGAGCTTCTAGACCCTTGACTGGTGTTGTGAACCCTCAAATACCCAAAGGAGACCTCCAGGAAGAAGATCTAGAAGTTTGAAATCATTTGGACAATTTCTATTAAAAAAACTCCATAAGGTGACTGACCCCAACAACAAGAGTCAAGCCATTGACATCAAACAGCAACTCGGCTTGAAATTCAGTTATGACCAGCTGAAAGCTCCGGAGCTATTTGAAATGCAACATGGCTTGCCAACGAGACTCGCTTCACTTCAAGGGAAAAAGAACCCAAAACGTGACTACGTGCGAAGGTAAAAGTTTGACTGGCCCCAACCATACAACGTATCCAGCCTCTGCTTCATCATGGTCACCCTGAAACTTAGACTTGGTTCTGGTCAAGCACAACCAGATGTCCCTGGTTTGCCCTATATGCTTTTAAGCACTAGAAAACACATTTTTACCTTTAGGGCCTGATTTAGATCCAGTACAGTGATTACGGATCATACATCCATCAAAATATACATCGCAGTATATCCTATGGAATTTATATTTTGCTGGACGGGATATCAGTCACTGTTGTGACAGAGTAGCCCGTCTGCCAAGATCTAAATTAGACCCGCAATCTTTAAAAATGCATTTCTCCAGGTCCCTATATTGGAATTTTGTCATTTTTATGTCATTTTAAAGATACATATATTTTACAATGTTATAAATTGGTGTTAGATTTTTATTGTGTGTTGTGTCTTAATATTTTACTGTTTTGGTGATATTAAATGCTTTACATACCTATCTCCTAAGTTAACCCTGACTGTTTGCGAGCCAAGCTACCAAGGGTTGATAAAGAATTAATTTATTGAGACTTGAATGGACCTTTTTTGTGATTGAGGCTAAAGCAGCGATAATGGGCTTGATAATATGCCCTAGAGAATTCCAATAGAAGCCCATGTTCACACCAGAACATGGACTTCTATTGGAATTCTCCAGAGCATATTATCAAGCCCATTATCGCCGCTTTAGCGGCAGTTTTCTGCTGCTAAACTGGCGATAATTTTAACACCATCCTTGATAATATGCCCCTTAACTCTTGCAGAAAAGCAACTGGCCTTAGAGAAAAAAAGGTCAGTCTCGGTATGAGGCCCCACAACAGTGGTAGCAGCAACCGTGGAGAGGCATTGCAGGGGTGTTACATGACCATCACCTGCATGAAGAAATTGTGCCTAGGTTTGTGATGGGAGATGACATAGGCAATTGGTTTGTCTCCTTTGAAAGAACACTAAAGATGAGGGGGGTGGCCACCTAATACTAGTGATCACTACTGTGGGAGCTGTAGTTGGTCGGGGTGGGCTCCTGATCCTAGAGGAAAGGATAGCAGAGTTGTTAAAGGTGACTGGTGGTACATACTTACTTTAAGAAACAATGCCAGTTTTCTAGCCTTTAACATCTGCATCCTATATAGCTACATTACCCACATTTCCTTGTATTTGTGCTTCAAGTACACAGTTTAAACTGAGGAAATGTTTTTAAAAACAACACATGTCTAGGACTCATGGCAGGTGCAATTAACATTTTATAAATTGTTAAAGAAAGTCCTACTGAGACTTTGAGCGGAGTTAACACCTCATAGAACATTGTAGCTGTTAGTAGCAGAATGTAAATGTCCTTTCCTGATTGTACTGCTGACACAGCCTTGGTGTTGTATTGCTCATCACCGCAGGGTAGTCTTCTGCCTAGAACATGTACAAATAGGTGTGAAGCCTCTGCATTTGTCTGTGATCAAGAAAGATAAAAGGCTGGGCCTCACCTAAATAGACACCTTTCACCATTTTCAACATTATCCAGGCTTGTTACACCAAGGTCAGGTAGGCACATCATTTTGTCACAAACCCAGGTCTACTAACTTTACAAAATCTGAGTTTGAATTAATATATATGGGTGGAAGCTCAGAAACGTCCAAGCTCCACCAATGCTCTAACCATGTAATGCCTCCCCGATGCAGGACAAAGCAAAGCAGCGCAAGGGGCTGCTTTGCGTTAGTTTGCAGTTGATAAATTATGTAAGCCAAGCAAATATCACTTTGCATAGCTTTCTAAATGTCACTGATGAACTTGCATTGCTTTGATTTTACTTGCATGACTCAAGGACAATGCAAGTGCTTTATAAATCTGGACCTTGATGTTTGCCAGTATAGGCGTCCAGCCATTACTTTATGCTTCCAACTCCTTTATTGACAGGCTGCCTGATGGAGTAGTGATCTAGTGGTAGTCTTGCAGTAGACACAGTGTTTGTCTGATTCTAGTGCCTATCAAGAGTACCTAATAGATCACTATCTTTGCATACAAATCATGCTGTTTCTTTCCACAGCCTTGCTTCCTTAAATTACATGCTAACTGAAAAAGCAACCACTTTATTTCTAAAACTGGCGAGAAAACTGACCTACCTTCTGACTCTTGCCTCTTATTTTTTTCTTTCAAAATGTCCTCTTCTTCCCTTCCTGCCCTCAGCTCTCTCTAAGTAGAACCTTCTCAAGAACACATGCATGTTTGCCTAAATCTCTGTGATAACAACCCACAATCATATCAAAGATCACAACCTCTCCTTCTTTGAAAGCCATATATCTGCTGCCCAAAAGAAAAGTACCTAGGGGCATATCAACAAGGCGGTGATAAAAACATGGTCCCCGTTTTTACGGCCGAAAAGTGGCGATAATTTTAACGCTATATCAGCAAGGTCAAGCTATTGCGTGAATCCTTGCCTTAGCGCCCTTTCCCATAACGCCTACCTGGGCATCTCTAATGAGATGCAAAGTGGGCGTTCCAGCTAAAAATAACTGGAGAAATGCCGCTAACCGTCATTTCTGCAATTATCAATGGGCACGCTAACAAGCATAGCAATAAGAAAAGTAGCGCTAACCTTGTTTATCGCTACTTTCCTTACGCCTGCTTTTAGTTCGACTTAGCCATGATTTCCAATGGAAGGTGGATATCATGGCTGATTCTGCCCTGCCCTATCAGCAAGCTATCGCCAAACGTTGTGAAATTATCGCTGTATTTCCAGCGATAATCGCACAATTAGCAGCTTGCGCCTGGAATGTTATCGCTTTTGAGATAAGCGTTGCTATCTCAGCGATAACATTCGGCGAAAGCAGGCGATAATTATCCTAGCGCTAATTGCGCTTAGCGATAATTATTGCCGGTTGTTGCTGATATGCCCCTTAATGTCTGTGAAACAAATAAGTAATGAAGTAAATCATGATTTTGTTCGAAAACAGAGGCTAGTATGCTTGCCCTCCCATTAATGATAACTCACAGCAGCACGCCAATAAAGGGATCAAGAACTCCTAACATTCTTTAGACACTTATATGAACCTAGAACCAGCAGTCTACTTAAAAACAATAGTGCTCCGTTTGGACATTGTGATGGTTAAGAGAGTGTATGAGAAATGCAGCTATGCTGCCAAGGTAGGTGCTACCTGAGTGGTAGAGATGTTTTAATAATAAGATAATTCCTATTTGTAAAGCACCAGCATATCACCCTTAAGGGTTTCAAGGCACTGGGGTGCGTTGGAGAGATAGAGTGAACTATTGCCCAAAGTCACATCATACTGAGCTGAGCTGCTGCCGGCACCGGGGATCCATGCTCCAGAGTCAGCCGCTCTGGCCTCTGCACCAGACCGTGTGTTAGACCAATGATATATGTTTCATTAACAGAGGTTGGTACAATCAATACTTATTTATGAAATTTCCCTTTTATAGGCACGATATAGGTTAGCTACAGCAGGGGCACATGTCAATTGGATGTACATGATATGAGTGAAGTTGGAGATGTAGAACATATTGGTTTACTTGTGCCTTTATTTTCCAAACATATCCATTAACATTGAATTGCTATTGCTGTTAAATGCTGTGTCCAGGTGGGTCTCATTTAGCAGGCATCTGTGAATTATATTTTTCTTATTTTACTATGTTCATTTAGGATGAATTGATTTCAACCATGATATATATATTTGTACGATAAAGGACACAAAGTACAAAACAATCATAATCTATCCAATAGCTGAATAACTTTGAAACATTGATAGGCTTATAATAAGGAAGAGGCTAGAACAGTGATGCTTCACTACTTTATTTGAAAGTGACACAAAGGAAGAATAATCTTGAGGATTTTCTACATAGTAATTTGCTTTCTCATTGTTAGAAAGTAAAGATAGTCCCATGTGTCAAGATAGGGAAGAACAGAAGATCCAGCAATCCGCATCTGTGTGGAATGATTCATTCGTCAACATCAGGGCTCTGACTTCGGGAAAGGAATCTGAAACTAGAGCATAAGAAACCTCAGTGAGAAGCATCAGGTGTAGAAAACACTAAACAAATAACCTTAAAATACAGAGGAGATCAGGAGAAAGCAGAACCTAAATTCTCACAAAAGAATGGAAATTGTAAAACGCCCAAGGTGGTCTATTGAAAGAATTACCAGGCAGCTATGCTCTCTAGTTGGTGGCCCAGGGATATCCATAGATGTGGGCTTCACACTCTTGCTCACATGCAGCTCCAGGGTCAAACTGCTACATGTCACACTATTGTGGTCATTAATACCGACCTGCAACAATATCTACTTCACAATATCAACATACTGTTATATTGTCAAAGTAAGTATATTTAGGGAAGTGCATATTTACCATTCGTCATGTTTGTCTACTTAAAGCAGTAGTCGATATTGTCTATTCGACAATGTTGCAAGTTGCTATGTCGGTCATGATATTTTGAGCCCCCTACACCCACTGCTCAAACAATTCCATGAGGCAGTTATATTTGCAAGGATGATGCCTTCTCAAAAATATTTTCAAGAGTAAAGCCTGATATTCACAATTTAGTGTATTTATATCTCACCTAAATGAACTTTTGCGCTGAACCTTTGATGGGGAAATGTAACCATTTTCCACAGTTGATCCATTGACAATCCCACCGATTGTGCTTTGAGGAAGATTAGCATATCTTTTGAGATGCAGACTGACCATGAAATGAACATGTTGTGTTCGATTACTAGGCAATAATGTTGCACCACTGCTTATGTCATGTCTTGAGAAGGACTTAAGCCCTAAGAGGTCATAAGAAAGGGGCAGGTGATTAACCTCTTTTTAGCATAACATGAGCATCTAATACTTTGCATTTTTCAAAACGTTGGGAGAATAGACCATTAGCAAGGGCTGAGGACTCCTTAAGCTCTGCCTGCCTGCTTCACAAATATGCAACACATGGGGCCCTATGCATATGCAAATTATCTGGGAAACAGGTTATTTTTGGCTTCTGGTTGGCATTTGTCTTGACTTATAAACTTTATTACTGACATAATTAGATGCAGTGGTGTACTCTGAATGTCCTGCATTTCATTAAAGTTGAAGTCTGATGATTTGTGCAATTGTGTTGTGCATCGGGCTCCCAGTTACTGGCTTGTGCCCTCTGTGTCCTAGAGGCAATAACACACAACCTTGCACTGAATTCTCATGACACTAACCCACTGCTCTCACTGCCTTCTGGGGACAGTGGAACAACATATTTTACTTTATTAATAAGGATAGAAGCTCACACAAACAGTAATACACCACTCGGCACTACCGCCTAGTGGTTCTAACTCACTACATTGCAGTACACTTTACAGTCACGGTCCTAAAACACTGCAATTTCAGGTGGGAGGAAATTGTGTCATCTGGTGCCACATAGATGCAGCTTGTGGCATGCTGATGTACACAGGCAGTGAAGGAGTCAGAATTAGAAGGTGACAATTTGGCCTGCGAAGGAACAGAAGCCCTTGAGGCCGAAGTCACAGTGGGATCACATGGAGGACACCTGGGGCCGCATTCCAGAAAAGGCGCATTTTCATTGTTTGTGCTGGGTGCACAAACAATGAAAATGCACCTTATTATTATGAATGTGCTGCCCCCTGGGCAGTCGCGAACTTCAGGTGGAAACAGAGTAGCTGCGGCAACCCACCTGCACTTTCAAAGGGGATGAGAGATCCCCTTTCAGGTGGGTGCACTCAGTGACGGCACCCGCCTGCAGGGGATATCTGGGGGTCCATAGGTCCCCTCTCCTCCTTCCAGAGGACTCTCATGGGGCACACTCACAGTGTGTAATACGGAGCATCCGATAGCCAGGATCTCCAAGATGGCGCCCAGCCCTCGACTGCTAAATGAGGAAGTCGACTGTCAAGAGACGCCAGCAGCTACGAGATGACGTCACCTGCAGGGAGCGAAGAGAAAAGGAAGATGCCATGGTCGGAGTAGAGAATTGTTGGATAGAGGAGCAGCGGATACCATGAGTTCAGAGTACAAGAACGTCAAGAAGGGTGAAGGACGGAGAGAAGACCTGACTGGAGCCCAGGAAAAAATACCAACGAGCCCAAAAGACATAGAAACACCCAGGGAGCCCGAGTCTTCCCCATCCCAAGATGCCTGTGTATCTGGATGTCCAAGAAGAAGCCAGGATGCTGTGATAGCCCCAGGCAAGTGCCTTTGTTAAGGTAGTGGAGGAAATTGACAGGGAGGGGATTGAAGGGGGATACAGCCTGACGGAGGGCACGGCCAAGGAGTGATTCCTCACCTCCTTTTCCCTCGCACACTGATGACGGCTGTAAAAGCTGTGCATTAAACTGAAGGACTCACCAGTTCTTTATCTTTGTTTTGCTGTATTTTGGGCCACCTGGATTTTCTTACATTCAGGGAATCACTGAAAACCTGGTTATTCCAGCTATAATATTCAAGCTGGTGGTCATAGTGCACAGCCAATGCCGTCATCACGCCTCACCACCGGGACACTCAATTGAGTAGCTGCGCGCTTTAAAAATATCCATATGCTTAGTGGGGACGGACGAGTCTTAGAAGGTTTCCTACCTGACGAAGACCTTACGAGGAGACACAAACCCACAGAAGTTTGACCCCAGAGACTTGTCCTTTTTTCCTGGTTTTGCTATTTTGTCCCATTGAGTGGAGACTCTGCAAACTGTGACCCACTTGGATTATAGCAAGATATATAAAATTAACCAAGTGTGACTAAGCACCTATCCCTAGCCAGGGTCTGTCTAGTGTCTTGATTGCATAGGACCTGCAAGTCCCGTAGCAATCCAACCTCCAGCAGGGATAGCATCATACAGTGGGCCACTCTCTAGATGGTGTACTGTGTGTGGACCCCCTGAGAGCTTCTTTGCATTTGTGCCTGCGTCTTTAATACGGCTTGGGCGCAGAGGCAAAGGGATTCCCTCATTTGTATAGAGCACCTACAATGCAAATGAAGGAACGCCCCCTGAAGATAGCGCAGATGCTTTATGTGCACCAGCATTATTGGTATTACAGAAGGGGCCGCACAAATGTCTGTGGCGCCTTCGATATTACCCCCAGGGCAATTTCTGTAATACAGCTCCTGATCCCACCTCCATTTAAAACATTAAATCATATTAGTGAACCTTGCACATGAGTTGGCAGAGGGGCTGGCACTGCCTTGGTCTCAATTATGGGAGTGTGGATGTAGAAAAAGCAACCTAGAGCTAGTGACAAAGAGAGCCACAGAGTAAAATGGAGCACAGCAAAGCATCTGTTCATGGTGCACCTTCAGCCCTCTCAGGTAAGAGACTGGAGGGCAGGAGGTTTACAGACCTCTTATTTTTTTTCCCCTTATACCCTGTCCCTAGGTCGTTGCTCCCCCTGAGATTGCTATGCTGCCCTTCGGATCCCCTGCTATAAACGTTTTGTTTTTTTGGGCCTCTCACAATGCCCCTTAGCGCAGCCCTCATGGTAAGCTCTTTCTTCCTGCGAACCTCTTATGTTTCCCCTTGGCCTGCCCCTCTCCTAACTATGTGGTCCTCACGGCTTCTCATAATGCCAAAGTTGCCTCATCATGCTCATATCCCTATTTTCAGCTTGCTCTCTTTTGACCGGAAACAAGGATCCTGGGACTGGTTTCGGGTTCATAACCCTCATCAGCCAGGCTATCTTGAATCCAGTGGCAAAGTAATCAAGCCAGAAATCGTTCCCAGGATGCTTGTTTCTGTTCCAGGGAAGACTTGGATTGGCAGTTCGGGCTGGACTGTTCCCATGAGGCACAGGGTCAGACTGATTTGCATATGGCCATGTCTGAACTGGGGAGGCAGAGTGAGCTAAAGAATGATGATGGATTACACCCAGATCAGTTGACTGGGGGGGAGTGCTTGCATTGTTCAACACTTCATCCATCATCACCTTTGGTTTGCTTTGTTTGCCCTAAATTGGCAGGGTATGCCCAGACGTGGGTCCTTTGCTCACTAAGCCACTGGATTCAAGCTAGCCTGGCTGATGACGGCTGATTAGCCAGAAACTGGTCCCAGGATGCTTGTTTCCGGTTCAGGGAAGACATGGCTTGGCTGTTCGGGCTGGACTGTTCCCATGAGGCACGGGGTCAGACTGATTTGCTTATGGCCATGACAGAACTGGGGTGGCGATAAACGATCAAAATATAGAATCCAAAATGTAGAATGGACAGAATATCGATTTGCCAAAATATAGTTAGTTAGAATATCGAATTTGGGGTAGGAAATATCGATTTCCATAATATCGATTTTAAAATATCGATTTCCATAATATCAAAAAAATGCGTGTTATGTATGGTAGTATATGTGTTAAAATTGTGTATTAATTTTGTAATGTATGTTTCATTTTTCTAAAGTAATGAATGTTATGTAATTTAATTTTTGTGTAATTTAATTCCGTAGTGGGCTGTGTGTTTATAGGGGAATATGATGGGAAGTAATTTAATTAGAGTAAATTAAATATTAATTTTTGTTTATATGTATTGATAATTAATTGATTGATAATTCATTATTAATTATTTTTTATTAATTGGTAATTAATTTCTATTAATTGGTCATTCATTGGGATTAATTGATTAATTGATAATTATGTTAATTGTATTATTTATTTGGAGCGGGTTTTGGGTTTATAGGGGAATAGGATGGGAAGTAATTTAATTGTAATAAAGTTAATATTTATTTTTATTTATACGTATTGATGAATAATTGCTTGATAATTAATTATTAATTGGTTATTAATTTTTATCAATTGGTAATTAATATTTATTAATTGATTAATTGATAATCATGTTAATTGTATTATTTATTTTTTGGAGCAGGTTGTGGGTTTAAAGGGGAATAGGGTGGGAAGTAATTTAATTGTAATAAAGTAAATATTTAATGTTATGTATATGTATTGGTAATTAATTGTTTTAATTGGTAATAAATTTTTATTAATTGGTAATTATTTTTAATTACTTTGTTATTGGTATTGATAATTAATTTAATTCTATTTTAATAATAAATCATTACTTTCCCTACTGTTGCACTCTCTGGAGTGGGAATAGTGATTTTTACCCTTACGCTATCCAACGCTTTCCCTACTGTTGCACTCACTGGAGTGGGAATAGTAGTTTTTACCCCTACGCTATCCAACGCTTTCCCTACTGTTGCACTCCCTGGAGTGGGAATAGTAATTTTCACCCCTACGCTATCCAACGCTTTCCCTACTGTTGCATTCACTAGAGTGGGAATAGTAATTCTTACCCCTACGCTATCCAACGCTTTCCCTAGTGTTGCACTCTCTGGAGTGGGAATAGTAATTTTTACCCGTACGCTATCCAACGCTTTCCCTACTGTTGCACTCATTGGAGTGGGAATAGTCATTTTTACCCCTACGCTATCAAATGCTTTCCCTACTGTTGCACTCACTGGAGTGGGAATCATAATTTTTACCCTCCCCCTATCCAACGCTTTCCCTACTGTTGCACTCTCTGGAGTTGGAATAGTAATTTTTACCCCCCGCTATCCAACTCTTTCCCTATTGTTGCACCCTTTGGAGTGGGAATAGTAATTTTTACCCCTATGCTATCCAACGTGTTCCCTACTGTTGAGCTCAATGGAGTGGGAATAGTGATTTTTACCCCTACACTATCCAACGCTTTCCCTACTGTTGCACTCACTGGAGTGGGAATAGTCATTTTTACCCCTTCGCTATCCAACGCTTTCCCTACTGTTGCACTCTCTGGAGTGGGAATAGTAATTTTTACCCTCCGCTATCCAGCACTTTCCCCACTGTTGCACTCACTGGAGTGGGAATAGTAATTTTTACCCTCTCACTATCCAACAAATTCTCTACTTTTTTTTACATTACATTTCTAATTTTTACATTTCAAGCTCTGTTACATTATTTTAAGTATGTTTTATTTAATTGTTTTTAATATTTAATTAATTTTATATTATTTGTAATACATTTAAAAAATTCAATATTTTAGTTAACTATATTTTAACATACTATATTTTGGATTCGATATTTTAGTACTTACCTGTTTGTAGATAGAGATTCTATATTCTGTACTTCAATATTTTGGAGTCGATATTTTGGGTATTCTATATTATGTCCCTCGTTATTAAGTTACTGAACCAGGGTGGCGGAGTGAGCTAAAGAATGAAGATGGATTAAACCCAGATCAGTTGACTGGGGGTGAGTGCTTGCATTGTTCAACACTTCGTCCATCATCCCCTTTGGTTTAGCTAAACTGAACCATCACGTCAGATAGCAGCCACTCTTTCTTTGTATTTAATCAGGTGGATAGCCAGCCTGAATAAAAGTCTTTTTTGACTATCCAACCTGTTTTAATCACTTTTCTACTACATCTACACCACCTAGGCCCCTCCGCTCTCTGCTAAAGATCCCCTTTATGGGTGCCTGTCAGGTATTGCAGCGCTGACCCAACGAGGAGCAGGTCCATATGATGAAGCATGACACCTAGCTGGCTGGGTGTGTGTGAGGCCCCTAGTTCTGACAGGAGGAATTCCCTTCCTCTCTTTCCAATCTACCCTGACAGAACACATAACCAGGCGTTTTCAGACTCTCTTCTCACTTGTCTGATCATTTGAGGAACTGCATACCTTCTGGTGCTAGTACTTGATAGGGTATATATGCTGGACCTCTATAAAAAGCCCTACAGTCCCTCCTTTTGATGATTGATTGTACATGCTTTGTCCTCTGCAGCTATTGAATTCTTTAAAAAAAATTTGCTGTTTTGGATCCCCCAGGTCCATACTTTTTAAAGGTGAGGAGGGCCATGTGGCCTCTCAGGCAGAGCTTCATTTGGCCCTGGGGACTCCATGATACGTATAAAAGCATTGTAAGCTAGGAATGCTGTGCTTGCCCTCCCAGCTAGTCGCATTCTCTGAACTGAGCTACACTACAATCACCAACCTGACATTTGATTGTGACTTGGTGTTTTTGTACCAATAATATTATGTGGGTGACATTGATCACCAAGATTATTACATGGAAAGCAATATTTCATGAAAAAATCAAAGCTTTTGAGTTCCAAATGTATTTTAAAACAGAAATATTCAGAGTCAACCTATAAAACATTGTTGAGCAAAAAGAGTAAAAAAATACATACCTTTATCTGCCTGAGAGGAGAATATAGATGAGAGAGGAGAAAGTGAGACGAGTGTCTAGCTAGCAACATTTTATGAAATATCAACATATAACGCCCACCGTGCATCACCCTGCCTAAATATCATGCACTTTGATTCTTGCACGTGTTCAATTTCCATATAGAAAGCTTTTTTTGTGGGGTTTGATTAATTAAATATGAGAAACCAATTTGATTTAGTTGCAAGAAATGGAAATGAATTGTGTATATTTATCAAAAAAAGAAGTCTATATTGAAAAAATTATAGTCAATATTTTCCATGGCCTAATAGAAAGGGAACATTTAGAGAGTGGGATACATTTTGTCATCACAAAACTCTGATACATTTGACAAAGTATAAGAGAGAGAAAACAATTTAGTATACCTCTTGTAATTTAACATTTGATTTAAAAGTCACAACAAAATCATATGTTTGGCCCTATAAATAGAAGCATTGCATGATAGAGCTGCATACAGTTGTGATCCCTGATATTTGTGTATAATACAGTTACATGTGCAAGAAGGTCTTAATAGATTGTGATGTCTCCTTTGAATCCAAAATGCTGTCTTATTATAGGGGATACCCAAAATGAGGCACTCAAACAGGCTTTTACTCACGGTATAATGCCCACTGTAAATGCCCAGGAATCACATATTTGTCTGAGCAAACAAGTAGCCCACCCATTACCACCTACTGATAACAGATTGAAAAGTTTAGGTAAAGTCTACATTGCCTCTGAACAAAGTTATGCTATATGTATCAAAGCTTGAAGATGAGATTCAGAAGCAAAATAGTATATTACTGTAGGTGACACATCCGCGAAGAACTCACAGAATAATCATGGTAGAACTGTGAGAAAGTGCCTTTTTTACATGGCCATCCCCATTGGATTGAGGCTGTTGATTTTTGACTCTGTGCTGGGGTTTTGCTAACCAGGCCCTAGTATAATTCTCTGACCAATAAAAACATGTCCACATTTGCTAAACCATGATTGTCATATTTTTTTTCAAATTTCTTTATTGAATTTTGCACATAGAACAAAGAAACATAACGAACGAACTTGTCGCTCGACGATCTTGACAATTCTTAGTAGCCAAACAAATAGTAATGAAATAGCATTAGCACATTGCATTGATTGACATTGACATACCCATTAGTAAAAACAGTGTAAGATCTACCTGTCATCTCCCCTCAGGCAGAGTGTCCGCGTTGTTGTCATTGGGGGCCACAAGCGCCAGGAGGTACATCTGGAGAGGCGACCAGATGTCGTGTGGGTGGGAGGAGGGGGGAAGAAGTTCAGCGTAGGTGTGCAATTGATCTTGACAGAATATGAGATCAGTCAGCCAATCTTTGAATATGGGTGCCCTCCCTCTGCCGCACCTACCGGCAACTCGTTGCTTGGCTAGTAAGAGTGCCAAGGAGATATATTTCTACCCTTGATACTCGGTCCCTGGAGGAGGGTGGGTGCCATAAAGCCAGCTAGAAGGTCCCGCAGAGCAGGAGACCTCTGCGAACCATGCCACGCATGCACGCATCCTGCACTTTAGCCTGGACCCCAACGACCGGCCACATCTGCACTTTTTACTCGGTCCCTGGAGGAAGGTGGGTGCATTAAGCCAGCTAGAAGGTCCAGCAGCGCGGGAGACCGCTGCGAACCGGACCACGTACGTATCCTGCACTTTAGCCCAGACCCCAACGACCGGCCTCATCTGCACTTGATACTCGGTCCCTGGAGGAGGGCGGGTGCCATAAAGCCAGCTAGAAGGTCCCGCATCTACCCCCCAGCCCTGGCAAAAGCCACCACTCTGCCTGGGCGACCATTTGGCACCAGAGTAGAGGGGAAAGTAGATAGCCAGTGGGCGTGCTACACTCTAATGCTAGACCCACTCCTAAGGTGGGCTACCTGAAGTTGACGGCCAAGAAACGGTTTCACCAATTTGAATTTGGTGAAATTAGAAACTCTGGGTCAGGATTATGCCTACTCTCTGCAGGAAGTGGTAATATAAGGGGTCAGACACACCAGGGGTAAGTAGCACATTGTCTACTACCCTACACTCCCTTAAACACCCCTAAATTCAGTATTTAGGGTTCCCTCTGACATCAGGGATACCGATTTATCTAACATGGAGCAATAGGAAGACAAAGAAGAGCTGACATCACAAGAACAAAGGGCCATCTCCAAAATTGGTGCCAAACCCTGCCTGGATGCTGACATTGCAAAGACCCGACTCATCCAAAAGCTGTGCATCCTCCTAAAACCTTGGAGGACTGTTCTGCACTTTGACAACCAAGCATCATCTCCCTTGGGGTGGAGGAGCCACTCGCCTGGAGCTGCAGGCACCAACCTCAATTGTCCAGTACATGGTCTTGCTGGTCCCCGAGCCCCCCGAGGAAGCATCTTGCCAGGAAGAGGTCACTGTAGGCCTAGGAAGTAATCCCACTCTCTCCAGTGAGTTTTGAGATGCTAAACCCTCCCGGAGCCCCACAGCACCAATACTCTTGGGACAGGAGCATTTGCAGCAACCAAGGCTTGTTGAGTATCCAGTCTGAACACTAACACCAACCAAAGGGCTGCCAATGAGGGATGCAAGACTGCAAGAGTAGCCCTGCAGTCTTGTTTTCTTCCCCTCGCCAGATCAACATAACATGTGAGAGTCTCTGAATTGAGCTACTTACCGGACAAAACACCTCCAACACCCAAGCCCCCAGCCCAAGTTCAAGTAAACTGACAGTGTTGCCTTGTCCCAGAGCCCCTCAGGAGCAGAGCCCACCATTGGGTTCTGCCAGACTTGTCCCGATATCCCCACTTGCAGACTTTTGATTTGCAGGTACCTTCCCATTGACTTTAAAGGACAGACCTCAAGTCCACCAAAGCAAACAGCAACTCTGCACCCAGACTCACTAGAGTTGGTAAAACTGAACTGCTGGTGGTTTCCTGGACCTTTACCCCTGTGCAATTTAAGTCCCAAAACGTACCCTTAAGAACTGCTTGCAAGTACATTTATGCAGTGTATGTTTCACCCATAGGATAACATTTAGGCCTGGGCAGTAAATTCCGCTCCGCTCCGCTCACGTAATTTGCGGTATTTTGGCAATTCCGTGCTCTGCGGAGAATGCGGTATTGGCAAAAATTCCATGATCTGCGGCGTAGTGGAATTTTTTCCTTGTTCGCGCTTTCAAAATGCGCATTCGCGCACACGGGAGCAACTTACCGGGATCCCTGTGTTCACCGACGAGCTTTCCTATCTGATCCTGCGGGAATTTGCAATCGCGAACACGTCCATCGGACGTGCCATTGGACATCCGCGTTTGCGAACAGGGAGAATGCATCACGAGCGGGCGGGACAAGTGTAAACAAGATGGCCATGCCAATTGACGACCGCATGGGCAAGCTCGCAAGATATTTCCCCTCAAGCATGCAAACAGCAACCCCGAACAGGAAAAATGCATCGCGAACAGGCAGAACAAGCAATTCTGCATGCTTGTGGAATTCTGAGTAGCTCTCAGAGTTTTTTTACTGTTTCGTGGAACTTTGCGGAACGCAACTATGCAAATTCTGCCAGCCCCTAATAACATTACCACGTTCAAGGCCCATACCTTTAAAACCTGTTAATTTAGTATTTTAAACATTGATTTCTCTGAAAGTACTTACCTGATTCTGATGAGTGTGTTTCTCCATTGCTCATCGCTGCTGCCGACAGTCGCATTGGAGGGAAACCCATCCGCAGGAGCCGTAGCGAACTCTAGCTCCGAGGCTCCCCCTGTTGCTGACACGCCACTCTGCACCATGAGGCACTTTAAATCCCAGTGAGGCATCCCACAGTGCGGGAATCACCATTGCTCATCGCTGCTGCTGCCAGTTGCATCGGGGATGAGAGCCGTCCACAGGAGCCATAGTGGACTCCAGCTCCCAGGCTCCCCCTATACCTGGCACGCCACTCTGCGCCCGGAGGGGCTTTAAATCCCAGTGAGGTGTCCCGCAACGTGAGACGAGTCGGGCGATGCCCGGGCCTAGGGCGCGCCTGTCTGAGCCTGTCAGAAACAGGAAGAGGCTGGGCTGGGCCACCCCCCCTGTGATTTTCAACACAAACGCGAACACCAAGGTGGATACTTGCTGCCAAGACAAGGCATTTATGCGTTTGGTGTAGTTTGTGGGCCTTCAAGTTTGAGCAACAGTTAGCCGATAAGCATGAATAAACGTAAGGTCACGGGCCTACTGGTAGGGGGGGATGTGGGGACATTGGATGCTTTTTTAACAAGAGCTAAGTCATGAGATCCAGCTCACTGAAAAAAAGACTCTCACTGGATACCTTTGCAGCCCGGAAATGGTCTTCGATGGGAGGCCTAGTCACGGCTAAATCCCCCGAGGGTGCGCAGCATACTGTGGATCATCTGCATCACACCATCCCTGGCCCCAGTGAAAATGGGGATTTAATCGACCCTCCCTGACTCCCCGCTGGTGGCATCAGAGATGACCATGCTCGTGCAGGTCGATTCCATTATTTCTGCTGCAGACAGCACAGGGGTTAATGAGCCGATCCTCTCACACATTTTGGTCGAAGATCCTATGTCCCGTATTACGCGACACAACGCAACTACATCTGGCGTATGTCGTGGGGAGGTCATCACTCGATCCAAAAAGGGTGCCAGGGAAAAAACGATTAAATGGCTCAAAGTCCACAATTGTTGATGATGGAGAGCCGCCTGCGAAACGCCCAAGGGGAGGAGCTACACAAAAGCAAAAAAAAAAAACTAGACTAAAACATCAAGCAGCTGGGCCCCCTGAGAAACCCGCTCCAAAACTGAATAAAGGCTTGGCCGGGAATCAGACTGATAATAGTGGTAATAACGATAATCACACTGGTGTGGAGTTTGGGGGTGACCCTGATCAATGGGAGCGATTGGAAACTCTGATAACTGTTCTTTTGGGCCCTATTGTATGCAGACTAAGCTCAATAGACAGAAACTGCTTTCATTTGTGAACCTAGGGAGCACTGCAATAAATCGAGGGGCATGCAGGTGTTCATGTATTGTTCGGGGGAATCTTTGGCTCTAGCCCCACTACCCCTAAATGTGAATGAAGGAAGGAAAATTGGGGATATCAAGCAAGCCACCGGGAGAGATGTTATGTGCACTAGAGTCCCACAGGTACAGGTGGAAGTTATTAGACCCAATGTTATCACTATTGTCAGGGGGGTCAGGGAATCAATGACGGGGTCCACAGGCAATCCCTCAACATGTCCAACAGACAATGCAAGTCGAGAAAGGGGGGCAAGGGGAGACAATGTGCAGCCACAACCTACAGAGATGTCCTCTTTAAGTGTATAGAGTACACCAGGCCTTCCAGTCCTAGACCTACCGCCAGACTCTTGCCCATATACAGTTGTTTTAACTGGGGTACCAGCACACATAAGCCAAAAAGAGGAACCCGCGACACAACTGATTAATAAGTAACCCTGGGCTCTCGGAGTTTGCGGAGATGTGTTAACTACGCATTCCATGAAAAACACGTAGTCAGACAAAAAATTCGCTCCTTCACGTAGCGGAGTCAGTTTCTAAACTGCACCCACAAATGCTTTGATAAACCAACTTTATATGTTTAAAAACATATAACCAATTCACAAAAGTGAACTTTGACATTAAAATATTAGGTAATGAGAGAGGTGATGATTATAGTATAGTGAATATTATAGTATCCAATATCAAAATAATTCTACAAAGAGCTGCAGTTCAACTCCTCGTTACAAGCTGTCCCTCACGAGTCAAATGCAAAGCATTGAATCAAGCTGCAGTTCCACTAGTCATTACTAGATGTCCCCCACGATTCAAATACAAAAGCATTGAAACCCTTTCATGATGCTGCAGTTCAGCTCTGTGTAGAATTTTCTATAGTATTAGCTCTCAGCTCAGGGTTTCAATGCTTTTGCATTTGACTCGTGAGGGATATCTAGTAACGACTAATGGAACTGCAGCTTGATGTAATAATTTCAATGCTTTTGCATTTGATTTGTGGGGGTCAACTAGTAACGACTAGTAGAACTGCAGCTTGATTCAATGCTTTTGCATTTGACTCGTGAGGGACACCAATTAACGACCAGTTGAACTGCAGCTCTTTGTAGAATATTCACTGCGCACTGCTAATCTTGACCCATGATGCTTTGCAGGGCCTTTGGTTGGGATTGTATTTTTGCCCATAATAACTATGCTTGGGGTGGTCCTAAGCGAATGGGACCATCACTGAATCGTTCAGCAAGAGGTGCTTGTTGTTTTCAAGGCATCTGCTTGCTTCTCTCCCTAGGTTAGGGAGGATCCCAAAATCATCACCTCTCTCACTGCTTGCTAATTCATCACTTTCACTTTTGTGAAATGACTATATGCATTAAAGCATGTAAAGACAGAGATACTTGATATTTTCCCCCCCAAAAATAAGGATCTCTGTTTTCAGAGCGAAGTTGCAGAGTTCACAAAGTTTCTGTTCAACTTTGTGGAGTTCTGCGTAGTAGTACTCCGCCAACTACGCCCACCCTTATTAATAAGGTGGTGCATTGGTTGTGTAGCAATGCAGGTTTCAATATTGGAGACTATAGACATATCTTGATGATGAGGAGGGTGTCCTGGATTGGCAGATCAAGGAAAGCCTTCCCAGGGGACTGTGTGAGAGTAACATTTAGGGATCCCGACCTCGTGCGCAAGACCCTTTTTCAGAGTACTAGGTCTAATTAAGCTGAGATGGACTCTTGTGTTAAACTGCTCCCGTTGGGCTTTTTCTATAGACCCTCTCCTTTTCTAAATTAACATCATAGAGAGGTATGCCGACAAGAGGGTGCATTTGGGTGGGCCAATGCATCATTGCTAAATAATGCCTTTGCTCCACTTAGAGACCTCAGCGACCTAAATTATATTGATTGACTAGGTCCACTGAGGGAAGGTGATAGAATCGTTGGTACTCCCATAACCAACTCAAATCGAGGGAGGAGGGGAGAAGGGACTACCGCCGGGACAGAGGAAGGTCACATCATTTATGGCCTACAGGCTGTAAACAGTGGCTCTAACACAAATGTTCCCATGTCAAATAGTATTCAGGCAATTGATAGCGTAGTAAAGCCAAATGGGAAATAAATTAATATCCTCTCACGGAACATAGCAGGCCTATCTACCAAATTTAAGGATGTAGAATGGCTATCTTATGTACCGGATTTCCAGATTATTTGTCTGCAAAGAAACATGGAAATCTGTCAGTAATAACTTTCATCTGGAGGGATATAAAACCTTTTGCCCGGCGCGAAAGGCAACATCAGGGAGAGCCATGGGGAGGGTAGATTATTTATCTTGATCTTACATTACAGGGTAGATGGACAGATTTGGCTTGGGACTCTGAGGTTGTGCAGGGGCTCACTTTTATCACAAAAGGTTACAGTCTATTTTTTGGAAAGTTTTACAACTGAACGTCACATGGTCAGGGTCTCGCAAGCCTGCATGATTTGGATGCTAGACTCACACAGGCACAGGAGCGAGGGCAGAAGGGGCTTCAGTTAGTCTTAGTAGGTGATTTTAACTGCCATCTCTGCCCAAACGTAAGAGTGTTCTGTGGGGATTGGTAACCTGTATGTTTGAGGATGGCCCTCATTTGGAACACACAAAGGAGGGTAAGGAGTTATGTAGCTTATTAAACATGCATGCACTAACGCACACGATGGACATGATTGATGCCCAGCAGGATACATTTGTTCACCCTACATTCAAAGACTGATGATGTGCTTCTTGTATTGATTATATTTTTGTCTCTACCTCACTTAGAAACTGTGTGTCCAGGTTTAGTATCAGTCACAGTGCTTTTAGCAACCATAACCCCCTCGCCTTATCCTTGGTGGAAGTCTGCCACCGCTATGGGCCGCCTGGAATGGGAGGGGTTATGCCAGGTCTACGGACCAGGGCAGGAGGCTGTGTTGGACACAGGTTAGCGGCGAGATCTTTTATAAATCCCTTTTAAAAGAAGGTTAATATGTCATCTTAAGGTGTTTAGACCTTGAAGTGGAAGGGACAGACTTAGTCGAGGCTTTCAAACAGGTTGCCCAAATAGTTGATTCCTTGCTGTGAGCCCCTGTGCCCAGTGTCAAAGAGATAAGCGATAACCCAAGATGGTTTGACCCACAATGTTCACGTGCTTTTATTGAGCTGAAAGATGCCTTACAGACCTCCCCAAGAGAAAGGGATTGGATGTCCATTTGCCGAAAAAATTACAAGTTAGCTGTCAAGGGATTTAAATGCCAATTACAAAAGCAAGCTTGGGATAACCTGACAGAGGCAATAACAGTAAAAGATTCCACCACTTTCTGGAGAGTCATAAATAATTCTTGTTTTCAAGAATCAAAAAAACCCGGGCTGAGAAATAATATCCTGCCGCAGCAATGGTGTGAGCACTTTCAAGGGCTGTATAGTTACAATCCAAGTGCGGATCAACCTCAGGTGTGTAATAGGGACCGGGGTTCACCCCCATTTAGATTCTCACTGAGTGAGGTCAAAATGGGAATTGAGGGTCTAACTAGGAACAAGGCGCCTGGCCCCGACGGGATCCCACCTTACCTCTTTATAAATAATGTGGATCTCTGGGCTCCAATCCTGACTAGGGTGATTAATGCAGCAGTGGACACAGTAATGCCAGCATCCTGGTCCACAGCCACGATCGTACCAATTTTTAAAAAGGGCAACAAGGATGACCCACAATGCTATTGTCCGATTTCTCTCATTGATGTGCCAGAGAAGGTACTAGGATGGGTGGTTTTAAGTAGGCTGATGGACTGGGCTGATGAGCATCAAGTTATTACTGATGTTCAATTCGGTTTTAGGCCAGGGAAATCTACCACCGACCAATGCCTCAACCTGTACCTTATTTCATCCAAATACACAGTAGTCAGTCCAGGGACGATGTATCTGGCATTTATGGACTTAACTGCCGCTTTCGACAGAGTCAATAGAGGGAAACTGTGGGTACTAATGGGTCGGCTTGACATGTATCCTGTGCTTATTAACATCTTAAAAACTTTGCATTTGGACACCACTGCTACGGTTAGATACAGCCAGACTGGAAATAAAACTGAACCCTTTAAGTGCTCTAGTGGTGTCAGACAGGGTTGCATATTAGCTCCCTTTCAATTTACGATATACATAAATGGTCTTGATCGCGCACTAAGCACTTTTCAGGCAGACACCCCAAGGATAGATACCCGTGGAATTCCAGTTCTGCTTTATGCGGATGACGCAGTACTCCTTGCACGCACCCCCAAAGGTCTGCAGATCCTAATAGATGGGTTTGTATCTTTTATGGAGAACCTGGATTTGTCTCCCAATCTGGCAAAATCATATGTCATGGAAGTGGGCAAAAAGCCAGGTAACTCCTATAATTATACAATTGGACCTCATTGTTTAGGTAAGGTACAGTCGTTTTCGTATCTGGGGATTTTATTTGATGGGCATTTAAATTTTAAATATTTATTAGAAGAAAAGTGCCGCACTATGGCCAAAAGTAATGGATCAATATTGAACTTTGCACAAAGGCTAGGATGGTGGTCACCAGAGCAGATCCTGAAACTGTACAGCTCCATGTGTTGGGCCAAGGTGCTGTATGGCATTGAGGTGTGAGGATTTACCGAGGTGAATCAATTACAAATAGAGGAGAACAAGTATCTCAGGTGCCCGCTAAAAGTCCCTCAGAGCATGCCAGCCTACATTGTACATGATGAACTGGGTGCCCATTACATTATGGCTAGGTGGGCTGTCAACGCGCTAGTTTGCTGGGTAAAGATCTGGTTAAATAAGGAGGCTGCACTAAGCGGGCAGGTTATAGAAGATTGCCTCTCCCTGGATCATGGACTCAAAATTCCCTGGCTAAAATATGTGAACGAGTCCTTTGCCAAAATTGGATGTGCAGATTTATTTGCTAACCCTTCAAAATTAAGCACGTAGGATAAGGCACTGGTTAAGGACCGTTTTTTTAAGTATGCAATGATGCACCGGGAAGACAGAGAGTTACTCAAAACAATGGTGAGAGAACACTTAGTAGTCAGGTCCACCGAGGGCCTTGAACCATATCTGTCTTGTATAAGTAGTACCCATGATAGATTTTTAATGACTTGGTTCAGGCTGAATCTTTTGCATCACGTTTTAACAGAACCTGCAGGGTTTATACCGTACTCAGAGATGGAGGGGCCCTCTGGCTGCGACCACAGGTCCTCACAGGACACCCTTCACTTTGTTTTATTCTGCCCATTTTATGTTCATCCTGGAAGAGCTTTTCTGAGGGGTATTTAAAAAAAAGCTAGATTTAAACAAGCACGGGTGGGGCTTTTATTTTTAAAATTGGCCCCAGATGCCTTTACACTCTTCTGTATAACAAATTTTTTAAGGACTGCATTTGGATTAAGGACCACAAGGGGTAGCATCAGCTAAGCTTTTAGATGGGGTTTACTGATGAGAGACATGTTGTATGTGATGTTTGTTTTCAATCGATATGTTTAAATTGTATCATGTGGATTTTAGATTGATAAATTGTTCCTTTTTTTAAAAGTAACAAAGTTGTACTGTAACCTCTATTGATAAACTGTCACTTTTATGGTACTTTTTATAAGCCGGAAAAAGGAATAATAATAAAGAGTGTGTGTCTCATTTATTGTGTGTACAACTAAGCTGCTTGACCACACTACCACAAGTAGAGCAGTTGGGATTATTAAATAAAATCATGTAAGCCATTAAGGGTCGCCTGGACGTTTTGCATGGTGTGCCCTTACAGAGGCACTACTACATAACAAGTCAGTTTCCTACACTTATGTTGCCCACACCCACAGTCTTTACTGAATTAGTAGGAACCGTACGACATGGCACCACAAATGATCTAGGTCTGGCACTTTTTAAATGGGTCTCCTGAGTACTTTTCTTGCATGTCCCCAACCTGTCAAAGGAACACCCCACTACAGTTTACAATCTCTTAATTTCATTATTTAAAATGGCTTATCCGATAGCTGTGGTTATTCCACTAAACTGCATATTTGAATTAGCACAGATGTTATAACAAAAAGGGCTAACTCCTACTGGAGGAGATGTTACCTTCATGGTAAAGGCCCACAAAATATATAAAATGGAAATGTTCTATTCCTGAATACAATTTCTGGCAGCTGATTCAAACTCAGGCACTTTCCACACTTACATTAAAGCAGCCATACCAAATAATTACAGAGCTTCTGAAGATTTGGAAATCCCACAAGCTTATCAGTAACACATAAATTGGTACCAAGGCGCCCTACCAAATCCATTAGCCAATGTTAGAGTGCATTCCCTCAGCAATAAAAGGGCAGCATGGCCAGTCTAAGCTGGTTACATACCATACCCTCAAATAGAAGCACTCACAGCAGCAGAACTCCATACACCTTATATAGGTATGGTTATACCATACAAAAAGCTAACACAGTTTGTTATGCAAACAATCACAGCAACCCCATAAAGAGTTATCCAAGCTGCACAACCACACTTGACAATGCCAGTAATGCCAAAAAATAGTCCAGTTCCTATTAATGCAATTATGGGTAAGGTTCCCACCAGAATGGAGGAGAGTCCATTCTGGAGTGTACAAAAAACAAATTAGTTTTAAGCAGTGTTTCCCCATATGGGACCCCAAGATGAACATAGAATTTTCACAATGTGCCTACCTTTAGGAATTGTTCCCCTGCTAGACGAGGATGCCACATGGAGCACCATATTTGCTGCCATCTATAACATTACGCATGATACACTATCCTTAGCTGTTTTGCATGATGTGCTTAAACAGATTTAGAATGAAAAAGTGGTAGCTCTTGCCCTGGATTTGAGGAAGAAATGACTTGGCATTGGTGCTACAGTATCCCCAACCATATTAAGTAATATTAAAGGAGAAGCTTCAGCATTGGCAGTATGCCAATACCTTGTGAAGGTTACTTTGGCAGACCAAAAGCCTGAATTACCTAACATTATTGCTATACTCTATACATTAATAGATTGCAATGGATAACTTGAAATAGGCACCAGAGTTTTCTAAAAAATGCTGGGATAATATGAAAAATAAGAAAAAAGTTAAAACACGGGTTGGATCTCTTCCACAGGAGTCCTCTGAAAAGATCTACAACCTGCACAGTTGTGAAACAATAAAACAACCAGATCGGTATCAGTATTCTGATGCACGTTCCCTCTCGTTCCTTTCAGAGCACAGATGGGTGGAATATGTGAAACAGAAGAAGGACTCACAAAACACTACTGACGTCACCATAAAAAAGGATGAGAAACTTCCACAGCAAAAGTCTTAATTTAAGAAGAAAAAGGTGTCAAATATTAAACTTAAATGTGGGACAAATATTGAGGGCTCTGCTTCTGAACAAGGAGAGGGCTCTCACTCTTGTAGAGAGCACGACATAGGTCATAATATTTCACCAGAATCTTCAAGAATTTCAGGTAGCAATTTGTAACAAATACATTTGTTCAGGTAAAAACACTAGGGGCCAGATGTAGGTAACTTATATTGACCGACTCTAAAATACCGATTTTTACCGAATCGGTATTTTAGAAAAGGGAAATGAGATATAGGTCATAAATCGGTACAAAATACCGATTCGGTAAAATTCGGAAACCCCGACTCGGTATTTACCGAATCGGTATTTACCGATACGGCAAATACCGAATCGGTAATTCACATGCAATCCCATGGGCCCGGAGGCTCATAGGAATGCATTGAATCTACCGATTCGGTATTTACCGATTCGGTAAAAACCGAATCGGTAAATACCGAGTCGGGATACAAAATATCAGGCAGTGGAAGTATCAACCAATCACGTGTCTTCCCCCCGCCCCTCAGCCAACCAACAGAGCAATACACCAATCCTGTGCATCCACCCCACCCCACAACCAGGAAGTGGCCACACCCATGCAGGTGCAGTGTACCTGATCACACAGGAGAGCAGTTACACAGAGACAGGATGTTGTGAAGCAGAGCCCTGCAGGACAAACAAATGGATCCCGAAGACTCCCAGAGGGAAGGTGGAGAAGTGTGGCTCACTGGTTAGAAGCAGCAGACCCTGAAACAGAGGTCGGCCCGGGACCAGGGTTCAATTCCCGTCGTGGCAGGGTCTTGGGTCAATGTTCGCCGACTCGATAATTCTCGCTTAGGTGCCTAAGCTAACTATGAGTCCCACTCTGCAACTCTGGGCAATAGCTTGCTTAATCTCCACAACGGCCCCATCAGCGCCGGGGATGCCTGGCTTCACCTTGGGGGTGCCCAGAAGGGACCATCTCACAGGGAAAGCCAGGACGGGTTCCCCAGCGGTATACAGCGCCAGGACACTCCGAGATGGAGTAACAGTGCGCTTTACAAGTATACATTTACATTTACAAGGTGCAGAGAGGAAGAAGAAGATTAAGTTCAGCACTGGTGAACTGCAGGTGCTGGTGGAGGAGGTCGTCAAGCACTCCCCAAAAAGAGGCTGTCAAGAGGAACACCTGGCTGGGGATCCAGACCAAAGTAAATGCAATATGAGTGACCACCAGGGAGGTGGACGATCTCAAGAAGAGATGGTATGATCTAAGGATCATTACCAAGAAAAAATTGGCAGCAAGAAGTAAGGAGGCCTATGCTACAGGTGGAGGGAAGAACAGGGCACCTGCTCTCACGGACCTGGAAGAGCTTGTGGAGTCCACACTGGAGCCAGAGTGCGTTGTGGGGATTGGTGATGCAGACAGCTCAGCCCGAGCTGCAGCTAAGAAAGGTAAGGGACATGTCCTTCATCCCACACCACCTGCCTGTGTCCCTCCCCCAATGTGGCTATGTGTTGAGGAAATCCACTACAACCTTCAGTATTCACCTGTAATGCATTATGGGAGTGGTAGTCATAAGAATACCCATCAGAGCAGTCAACATGAAATGATGTCAGGCATGCCACACAATACAATCAGAGACAAGGGAGGAGCAGGAAATAGTGATATAATAATGTGATTTAATAGTGATTTACACGGTGAAGGCACCACTAAGACACTGTCCATATCTGTCCACAGGGGAGACATCACGCAAGTCACTGCAGGTGAGGGATAAGACACATCCCCAAAGGGATAGGAGTGAGCAAGAAGGCAGGGATGCAGGGCCCAGCACTGCAAGACCTACAGCACCCTGCACACAAGCAGCTGACACACCAGAGGCAGACGACACCATGCAACTGGAAGCATCTCCAGTGCTCCTGGATCCTCCTCTGCCATCCGCGGGAGCCTTTGTTGAAGCGCTAAGTTTTTAATACTTATTGTGCCACATTTTTGTTTTCTTTTTAATTATTTAGTCCTACCTTCCTCCATCTTGTAAGGACTCTGCTTTGCCCAGTTCCCACCGCGCAGTCGAGGTAGTCGCTGCAGAGGCTTGAGGCTCTGTCGCTCGCCGTCATCGGCGACCCGCCCCCCGAGCCACGCCCACTCACTCCTGGCCACGCCCACTTCTGGGTATAAGAGTAGGAGCTGAATACTAGCTCGCTACTGGATCCTCCCCTGCCATCCGCGGGAGCCTTTGTTGAAGCGCTAAGTTTTTAATATTTGTTGTGCCACATTTTTGTTTTCTTTTTAATTATTTAGTCCTACCTTCCTCCATCTTGTAAGGACTCTGCTTTGCCCAGTTCCCACCGCGCAGTCGAGGTAGTCGCTGCAGCGGCTTGAGGCTCTGTCGCTCGCCGTCATCGGCGACCCGCCCCCCGAGCCACGCCCACTCACACCTGGCCACGCCCACTTCTGGGTATAAGAGTAGGAGCTGAATACTAGCTCGCTACTGGATCCTACCCTGCCATCCGCGGGAGCCTTTGTTGAAGCGCTAAGTTTTTAATACTTGTTGTGCCACATTTTTGTTTTCTTTTTAATTATTTAGTCCTACCTTCCTCCATCTTGTAAGGACTCTGCTTTGCCCAGTTCCCACCGCGCAGTCGAGGTAGTCGCTGCAGTGGCTTGAGGCTCTGTCGCTCGCCGTCATCGGCGACCCGCCCCCCGAGCCACGCCCACTCACACCTGGCCACGCCCACTTCTGGGTATAAGAGTAGGAGCTGAATACTAGCTCGCTACTGGATCCTCCCCTGCCATCCGCGGGAGCCTTTGTTGAAGCGCTAAGTTTTTAATACTTGTTGTGCCACATTTTTGTTTTCTTTTTAATTATTTAGTCCTACCTTCCTCCATCTTGTAAGGACTCTGCTTTGCCCAGTTCCCACCGCGCAGTCGAGGTAGTCGCTGCAGCGGCTTGAGGCTCTGTCGCTCGCCGTCATCGGCGACCCGCCCCCGAGCCACGCCCACTCACACCTGGCCACGCCCACTTCTGGGTATAAGAGTAGGAGCTGAATACTAGCTCGCTACTGGATCCTCCCCTGCCATCCGCGGGAGCCTTTGTTGAAGCGCTAAGTTTTTAATACTTGTTGTGCCACATTTTTTTTTTTTTTTAATTATTTAGTCCTACCTTCCTCCATCTTGTAAGGACTCTGCTTTGCCCAGTTCCCACCGCAGTCGAGGTAGTCGCTGCAGCGGCTTGAGGCTCTGTCGCTCGCCGTCATCGGCGACCCGCCCCCCGAGCCACGCCCACTCACACCTGGCCACGCCCACTTCTGGGTATAAGAGTAGGAGCTGAATACTAGCTCGCTACTGGATCCTCCCCTGCCATCCGCGGGAGCCTTTGTTGAAGCGCTAAGTTTTTAATACTTGTTGTGCCACATTTTTGTTTTCTTTTTAATTATTTAGTCCTACCTTCCTCCATCTTGTAAGGACTCTGCTTTGCCCAGTTCCCACCGTGCAGTTGAGGTAGTCGCTGCAGCGGCTTGAGGCTCTGTCGCTCGCCGTCATCGGCGACCCGCCCCCGAGCCACGCCCACTCACACCTGGCCACGCCCACTTCTGGGTATAAGAGTAGGAGCTGAATACTAGCTCGCTACTGGATCCTCCCCTGCCATCCGCGGGAGCTTTTGTTGAAGCGCTAAGTTTTTAATACTTGTTGTGCCACATTTTTGTTTTCTTTTTAATTATTTAGTCCTACCTTCCTCCATCTTGTAAGGACTCTGCTTTGCCCAGTTCCCACCGTGCAGTTGAGGTAGTCGCTGCAGCAGCTTGAGGCTCTGTCGCTCGCCGTCATCGGCGACCCGCCCCCGAGCCACGCCCACTCACACCTGGCCACGCCCACTTCTGGGTATAAGAGTAGGAGCTGAATACTAGCTCGCTACTGGATCCTCCCCTGCCATCCGCGGGAGCCTTTGTTGAAGCGCTAAGTTTTTAATACTTGTTGTGCCACATTTTTGTTTTCTTTTTAATTATTTAGTCCTACCTTCCTCCATCTTGTAAGGACTCTGCTTTGCCCAGTTCCCACCGCGCAGTCGAGGTAGTCGCTGCAGCGGCTTGAGGCTCTGTCGCTCGCCGTCATCGGCGACCCGCCCCCCGAGCCACGCCCACTCACTCCTGGCCACGCCCTGAACGGCCCTATAAATCATGTGCTTCCCCCGTACGCGCAGCGGACGGGCGCAGCGGGCGCGCCGTTTGCGCGCCGAAGGCGCGCCTAAGGCAAGCCCGTCTGCGCCCGTCCGCGACGGGCCAGGACCGGGGCCTAGAGACGCTGGCCCTCTCACCATCGATTCCCCTGCTTCACTTAGAAGCCTCCAGCGTCCCCCGCGTGCCCTCCCATCTACAACCTGGGACCGCTTGGTGTCCCTTGGTATCTCGGCCGACCTGCCTTTTCCTACACTTGCTCAGGCACCCATGCCGGCCCCTATTGTGCATGAGACCTGTATTCGTATCCTCTATCTTAACACACGGTCTCTCCCACAACATCATGCCGACATCTTTCTCTTGCTGATGGCTGAGAACCCAGACATCTTGCTGCTCACGGAGACCTGGTTATCCGATTCCTCCCTCCCTGACATTTTGGCTGCCCTACCCCCCAATTACTGCATGCTGAGCGCCAACCGGCCCAATGGCCGGCGTGGCGGTGGGGTGGCGGCAGTCATACGTAAAGACCTGCCTTCTATCACGTCTTCCTCATTTTGCCTTCCTGATGCCGAGAATCTCGTCATCAGCCTGGCAACTGAGGTCGGTGCCTTGTCTCTTATTGTTTTGTACTGCCCCCCTACCCTTATGCCCCTGTTTCCCGCTGCCCTCTGCGAACAACTCTCTGCCTTGATGACTTCTTCAGGTCGCCTCGCCATGTTCGGAGATTTTAATTATTGGTACAATGATGTCAATGCGGGCCCCCACGCCACTGAACTGTTTGAGACACTCCTCAGTCTAAATCTGACTCAGCATGTCACCTCCCCCACTCACATAGGGGGTCATATTCTCGATCATATCTGGACACAGGGGGTATCGCTCTCCTGCCCGACCATCTCCCCCTGCGTCTGGTCTGACCACCTACTGATCGAGACCTCCATCGTCGTAAAAGGATCGGTTAGGTCTCATTCCTTAGCAGGAGGGACTGCTCGGAAATGGAAGCTCCTCGATTCATCGGCCTTCCTCTCCTCTCTCGCCGAAACGCAGCCTTCAATCATTGACATCTCAGATGTTAACACCCTTGAGGCTAACATCTCCCATTGGCTCACGACGGCCAGCGACTTATTTGCACCCCCGTCCTGCTTCCCTCGAACACGCCTTAATAATTCTCACAAGTGGTACAACTCGGCTCTAAAACAACTACACCTCGAGCTACGCCAATTGGAGCGTAGATGGAGGCGCAACTATCTTGGTGCCGATAGGGAAGCGTATGTAGCTGCACGGAAAAACTATAAAAAAACCATCATATCCACTAAGTCCGCTTTCATCTCCGAGAGAATCCTAACAGCCCCTAACAAATCTTTTTTTTTTTTTTTTTTTTTTTAAAAACCTTTATTGTAAAACGTCAGAAACAAATACTGGCCTACAACCATCCGGCCGGCCTCAACAACGTTTCGAAGCACATAAGCGCACAACATGGCATCGCAGCAGTACGTCAAACAAATTACAGTCGAGTCATATCACATCGGCAGACATATACCACTGGGAAACAGGAGAAGGGAAAGGACCATCGTTAAAGGTTTTCTTTTTTATGCTTGTAAATAAAATAGTAAGTCGGAAGGACTAGAAAGGATCAAGGACCAGACAGATCAACAGAATTGAAGCGGGCAACTCACAGCAAAGATCCAGCGCGCATGAGAACATCGTCAAAATGGCGGCACCAACACAATACCTAAGGATTGACATTCGCAGAACACGTCGTGCGCCAATAGCTACCCACCCCCGGACAGCTAAAACCCTTGACCCAGAAAAAGGGAAAGAAAAAGGCTTAAAATAAAAAGGAAATAAAGGCCCATAGAAACCAAAAAGAACGAAA
The DNA here is from genome assembly GCF_964261635.1 of Lissotriton helveticus. Taxonomy (NCBI): domain Eukaryota; kingdom Metazoa; phylum Chordata; class Amphibia; order Caudata; family Salamandridae; genus Lissotriton; species Lissotriton helveticus. Next base: position 1,605,701,732 of record NC_136069.1, read on the forward strand.
TAACCCCCCACCCTACATGCATGCAAAGGCTACGGCCTACCCCCCCCTTGCAATGTGTCTGTCGCCCCAAAAGAGTACCCGAAATGAAGAAGAAGAGAAAAGAACAGAAAGAAAAAAGAGGCATATATTACCGGAGGAGGGCCATCCACAAGTATCCAAAACAACCAAGCAGAATAGTATCGGCCACCCCACCCCCGACCCCTAATGAAACATAACCAACATCCAGCTCCACCGTCCATCCATCATCCACAAGTAGGAAGGGGAAAAAACAGAGTCAACCTTGTCCCTTACGATCCAAAGTGCCCATGAAGTACTGAAGCGAGGTAGTCCCACGAAACCGTGGAGGCAGCCAGAAGGACCACAGCAAGACACGGCGCCATCCACCCACGGCCATCCGGCGCAGGGCAATGTGTTCCAGAGATGCACAGCACAGGCAAGTCCACAGCAACAGTCCAACAAAGTGGGACAGTCCAAGCGCAGACAAAATATCCAGGAGAAGAACGTCAGTCTCGCAAATAGACCCCAACAGAGGTATCAAAGATGGCGTCCTAAGGCGATCTCCCAACATCTGTAGCAGCGCAGGACGCATAACATCCACCAGTGCCGCAACCGGCAGAGCTATAATAGTGTATAGTTCCCTCTCCCGCAGCACATCCCCGGATCTCTGAGGCAGTGGCTTGTAACAGTTGAGCCCAGGGTATGGCGAAACGCTCCGCACGCGAGCGCCAGTTCGGCAAGGCGAGGAGAGTGGGGGCAAAATGATATCTAATCGAGCCTCCAGATCTCGGGCGTTGCAACACAGAGCATCACGCAAGTCGGCCAGAGCACACAAAACGTCGCCAGTAGTCAAGGGCGCCTCGTAAAAGGATGACACAGCAGTCCCCCGCCCATGGGGCTCGCAGATATGTGGCGACCCCCGGCTTCGATCGCCGGAGTCACTTCCAGGCAGTTGGCCGAAAATTCGGCTCCCCGACCAGCACTGCCAGGGCGTGGGGATCATGGCAGCACCCTCTATGCCAGCGCCGTGTGTGATGGCAACAGAATGTGAGACAGAACAGGAGCCCACGGCAAAGATGAAGACGCGATTCACTGCGCCCAAAATGGCCCCCACTACTCCGCTCGACACCAAGGAGACTCACGGAATCATCCGGGGAGAGAGATACAATTGTTGCAGCGCCAGCGATGGAACCCAGATAGCTTGAAGATGAAAGGAGATATTGTAGCGCCGCAGCGGGAGACCCAGAGTCGTCGCCGCGTCTTGCCAGCCGATGCCGTCCTGCCGTCAATGGCCGCCGTAGTTGTCGTCCGGCAGGGCACAGTTGAGAACAAAGGATCGTTCCCCTTCCCGGAGCATCAACAGGATAACAGGACGTCCCGTCACTTCCAGCACAGGAAAACCGACGGGGAGCACTTCGCTGGAAACAGCGTCGCTTCCCAAACCCAGTACCGCAGCATAAACACAGATTTGCAAGCAGGATAAGAAGCGGTACGGGAGGGAAGCGGAAGGGTCGGCGGAGCCGAGGGCTCAGGCGGCCATCATGGTTGCAGGTTAGGCTCCTCCATCCCTAACAAATCTAAAGAGATTTTCAAAGTCCTTGGCGAACTAAGATCTGACGCCAGGACACTCCCTAACCTGCCTCCCTCCGCTGAGTCATGTAATGCGCTAAATTCTTTTTCATCAATAAGATCATCAGTATCAAAAACTCCATTCCCCTCATCCTCCCGTCAAGTACCGCATCACCTCCCCCTATCAATCCAACCACCCTGGCTCGATTCCCTACACTCGATTCTGTCTCTCTTGCCAAGTTGTCCTCATGAGTGAAATCAGGTTCCCCGAAGGACTGCTGTCCCCCGTCTGTGCTTCGGGACATTTGTCATACCCTTCCACATTGTATCCTTCCCTTACTTAACTCCTCCCTCAGTACCGGCATAGTCCCCAGGTCATTCAAGGAGGCCGTACTGGTGCCCCTGCTAAAAAAACCTGGCGCAGACCCAGCGGCTCTTGCTAACTACCGGCCCATCTCCCTCTTGCCTTTTTTGTCCAAGGTCTTGGAGGCACATGTCACCACTTGCCTCTCGCAATTCATCGAGGAGTCCAACTTCCTGGCTTACAACCAGGCCGGCTTTAGACCAGCCCATTCCACAGAGGCTGTGATCCTTGCCGTGTTGGACAACCTCAGGAGTAAGGCCGATAGAGGATTACCCCTGGCATTAGTCCTCCTTGACTTATGGGCGGCATTCGACACGGTGGACCACAACATCTTACTCCACCGTGTCGAGTCCGCCGGAGTCCGCGGGCCTGCTTTGTCTTGGGTTAAATCCTTCTTAGAGGGGAGATCTCAGGCAGTCAGGCTGGGCCCTTTCAGTGCCACCAGCACTTCGTTATCCTGCGGGGTCCCCCAGGGCTCTTCTCTGTCTCCCCTTCTTTTTAACTTGTATCTTTTACCCCTCCTTCATTCTTTAAGCAGGTGGGACGCCACCGTGTTTAATTACGCGGACGACCTGCAAATCATTTTCCCCCTCACCTCCCCTGATGCTGTTTCTAACTTCCAGTCGGCTATGACACACATTCAGCACTGGATGTACCAAAACCAACTAAAGCTCAATCCAGGCAAGACGGAGCTCCTCCTCCCCGGGAGTAGTGCCTCTTATTGGGGTCCTCAGTTCTGGCCTATTGAGCTTGGTACACCCCCTTCTCCTGCTGATAGTGTGAAGAGCCTCGGGGTCATTATTGACTCCGGCCTCACTTTCAAGGCCCAGGTGAGCGCGGTAACATCTTCCTGTATGTTCCAGCTATACAGGATACGGAAGGTCGCTCACTTCCTGACTCCTGAAGCACTGCTACAAGTCATCATAGCCTTGGTGATGTCCCGCCTGGACTTCTCAAATTCGATCTATCACGGTCTCCCCAAATCCCTGCTATCTAGGTTACAAATCATCCAGAACCAGGCTGCCAGACTCGCACTTAATATTCCCAGATGGCAGTCGGCCCGACCCCTACTGTACCAACTTCACTGGCTCCCAGTCAGTGAGAGAATAGCTTTTAAGGTCTATTGCCTGGTCTTCAAAGCCCTTACTGGTCCTTCCCCTGTCTTCCTCAAGTCCCTGATCACTCCCTACTGCCCCTCTCGAGCCCTAAGATCCACCCACCTTCATCTCTTGGTCGTCCCCCGCGTTAAACTCACCAGATCTGGTGGTCGTAGTTTTTCTCACCTGGCCCCTAAGCTGTGGAACTCTCTCCCTCTTCCCCTCAAGACCTCCTGTTCCCTTCTTGCTTTCAGGAAATCCTTAAAAACTTTGCTTTTCTCCCACTGTTATTACATTTTTCTGTTTCAACTTCAGGATCCTATAGCGCCAGGAAACTCATGGTGACAGCGCGCTCAACAAGTACCACTTAACAATAACAATAACAATAACAACATGAGTCACAACGACCAGACACACCAGCAGACACAGAGGTGTCAGACATCTGCAGGCCCGTGAGGCATGACGGTCCCCCGCAAAGGATCATACAAACATCCTCCGATGAGGAAAGGGAGTGTGAGGAGTCAATACAGTCAATGGCAGGAAATGCATCCACTCCTGTCAGCCGATCCGGAGGAACAAGACGTCGTAGGGTCCGGGAGGCAAACGTCTGTGGCCGTGATGAGGATGTCTTACGTGGCCTTGAGACCAAAATGGTCAAGGTGCAGCGCCTGCAGGCAATAGGTATTAGTGCAGTGCACAGACAAAGGCGCCTTTTGAACACAAATTTCACTGACATGAATAAGGGAATAGCATCAATGGCAGACAGCATGAGGGACATGGCCGATGGAGTCAGAGACATGTCTCAGTGTGTGATGACACTCTGTGAGGAACTACGTGAGGACCGTGCACAAAGGCGCAGGGAGAGCCATCGAACGCACTAGCAGACAAGGGGCATGCACCATCTTGCAACTGCGACTTCACTGATGTGTCGCCGTTCAGTTGTGATGCAGGAGGGGCTGGTGCCCTGCTGTACTGATCTCACAAGAGGGATGGGGAGAGTCACTACAGCAATGGAAGTGCTGCTGACAAACCAGTCAGCCAAATGATGAAAGCCCCCACCTTTTTTCCTCATTCTCACTTTGTTCTTTGAGTGAGGAAGACCTGCTTCTATTCATTGAAAAATGGCTACAGTAGCAGCAGCAGCAGGAGCATCTGCACCACCACCACCACCACAAGGACCACCACAAAACCACATAGGTGGTGGAGAAGAAGAGGAGGAGGAGGAGGAGGAGGAGGAGGAGGAGGAGAGTCAGTTTCTGCCTGAAGATAATCCCCCCTATAAACCTAGGAGCACTTTGTGTGGGAGTTTTTTTTTAAATCCCAAGGGGTGCAAAGAAAGTAAATGCTGCAAAAGTGACCTGTCTCATCTGAGGCAAGGGAAATTTCCAGGGGGAACCCTGCAAAAAAAATTCATTTGGGAACCATACAATGCTTCGCCACATGCAACGCATGCACCCTATCAACTATGCTGCGGCAGAGGTCAGAGAACTGACCAGAAACCCTCCCCAATCTTCTCCGAGCACCTCCAAACAACCCACTCCATCGGGTCCAGAGACAAGGGAGATGGTCCCAAACATCCAACGCCAGTTTGGAGATTACAAAATTGTTTGTATATTTTGCGGGACTACAATTTCTTATGGGGAGCAAAGCATCAAACTCATCAACCGTGCTGGAGACAACCACAACTGCAGAAAGAAACCTTAATTTTTTCCTGATTTTTTTTGCTCCAGTTGAGCCGTTTACAATTCCCTGTTTTTGTTTGTCCCCATAAAAAATACAAAAAAAAATAAAATTGTTCATAAAAGACAAAAAAGTAAAAAATGTTCAAAAAAACAATAAAAAATATAAAACAACAAAAAGAATAAAAAAACCAGTTCTTTTTAGAACTACCTCCAATTTATAAAAAAAAGCTACATTTTTTAAAAACTGTCATTCTTTTTTCTCCAGGGTACGCGTACCGGTACGCGCACCGGGGAGCGCACCCAAAAAAAAATAAAAAATAAAATAATGAAGGAGTGAGCATGAGGGAAGGGGACAGAGAGAGTGATGTTAAGAGAAAGAGAGTTAGAGGGAGCAAGTCAGAGGGACTGTATATTAGATAGTAAGACAGAGAGAAGGTGTAAGTGAGAAAAGGAAAATGAATAAGGGAGCGAAAGAAGGGAAGAGAGAGGAAGAAGACTAAACCAGAGGTACTGGGAGAATGTTAGTGGGTGTTGAAAGTAAAGGGAAGGACAGTAAAGGATGGGGAATGAGGGGTAGTGATGGAACCGGAGTAAAGGAACAGCGGTGAGGGAGGGTGAGAAAAGAGAAGTGAGTGTAAGTAAAGATGGGTGAAAGAGGGTGGATAAAAGCGAATAAGGGTAAGACATGGGAAGTGACAGAGAGAAAGGAGAGAGAGAGTAAAGGAAGGAGTGACTGAAAGGGACTGAGTGAAGCAGCAAAGAAAGGTAAGTGGGGGAGTGTGGGTGAGTTATAGGGAGTGAGCATGACAAAACAGTAGTGACAGAGTGAGGGGACAGAGACAGTGAGGGTAAGAGAGACATAGTGAGGGAACGGGAGTGAGGAACTGTGAGGACAGACGGACTGAGAGAAGGAGTGAGAGGAGTGGAGTAAGTGAGTAAGGGAAAGGGGATGAGTGAGGGAGCAAAGGAAGGGAACAGAGGGTAAGGGAAGTAAAGCAGGGGGACTGAAAGAAGTTGAATGTGGTAGGAGAGTGAGGGAAAGAGGAGTAAACATGGAGGATAAGAATAAGTGAGGAAAGCAGAGTAAGGAAACAGGAGTGAGGTAGGGTGAGAGAATAGTAGTGAGGTTAAAGCAAAGGGTGATGACAAACTACATTTTTTTAATCACACTTACTATATAATTAATGTAAATTTAATTACATGTTTTTACTGCACTTTGTATCTGTGAAAGAGAGAAGAAAAAATAAGTTATAATTAGTAAAATATATATTTTAAAATAGAAGAGACAGGTCAAGAGGTTAAAAATCATAAAAGTGTACTAAGAAATAAAATAAGAGTGAAGGACACATAAAGGGAAATAAACTAATGTAGAAGGACAAAAAGAGGGAAAAAGAAATAGAAGGAGAGCAAATTACTAAGAGTAAGGCAGATACATTCAGTGACAGAGAGGAAGAGAAGAAGAGAGAAATGAACTGAAGGTAAGAAAGATACTAAAAGAATGTGAGTTAGCAAAACTAAATCAGGAAAGAGGAGTAAGTAAAAAGGGAATGACTGAGAGGGAAAGGAGTCTGATTGAGGATGCATTTACAAGAATGAGGAATGGAAAATGACTGAGAGTGAGTGAGGGGGAGTCACAGAGTGAAGGGATGAAGGGAGTGAAGATATCATAGAAAGATTGAGGGAAAAGGAGTGAGGAAGTTAGTAGACAGAGGGACTAAGGGAAGGACTGAGTGAAGTGGATTACAATGAGTGAGGAAAGGAAAATGAATAAGGGAGCAAAAGAAGGAAAGAGAGAGGAAGAGGACTAAAGCAGTGGAACAGAGAGAATGTGATTCGGTGAGGAAAGTAAAGAGAAGGACACTGAAAAAAAGGAAATGAGGGGTAGTAATGGAACCAGAGTAAAAGAAATGGGATGAAGAACGATGAGAGAGGAGCAGTGAAGTTGTTGTAAGAGAAATGATAGAAGGTAGATAAACACAAGTGAGCATAACACAAGGAGAGTGAGGGACTGAGGACATAGAGGTAGTGAACGAAAAACAGAGAGAAGAGGACAAAAGAAAAGAGCAAAGAAAGATAAGTGAGGGAGAGTGGGTGAGTTATAGTGACAGAGTGCAACAAAAGAGGTGAGTGAGTAAAGAGGAATTACTAAAAGAGCAAAGGAGGAAAAGACAAAAAAGGGAAGTAAAGCAGAGAGACTGAAAGCTGAAAAGTGGTGCAAGGGAGAGAGGGGATGCAGACAGTTGAAATGGGAATGAGGGGTTGTGAAAGAAGTGGAGTAAAGGAACGGGGGTGAAAGAGAGTGAGAGAAAGACAGTGTGAGTGAGTAAAGTAAAGAGAGCTGAAAGAGGGTGGAAAAGGAAAGTGAGTGTGAGACAATGGGAATACAAATTAAATTACACAATACAAACTATAGAATAACTTGTACAACATGTTAGATAGTTTATTTTTGCTGTTCTCAGAATATATTGAATTTCACTAAAAACAGTGAGTTCAAACTACTCATCATATGACAGCGGGAAAAAAAAACACAATCTAAAAGATTGTGTTTAAAAAAAAACATATACACTTAAAAATCACATATGTACACTAATCTTTGATTTGCTTACTTTTCTTTTAGGCCAAATAGTATATCATGAAGATCCTTTTCGTTGGAAAATACTCTGCTGTTCTCTAAAACTTCCATTTCATCGACTTTCTATAAGAAAAACTCCAAGAACATCTGAAATATTTTTCAATGGTTTCATTTCCTCCTTGTGTTCAGTCATGACTCTTTGCTCATTCCTTCACTTTTCCTTAAGGCCAAAAAGTGTCAGATGTATCTGTATGTTTTCAAATTACTCAAAACAAACTATGAAATTACCGTTTTCCCGACGTTCTGAAAGAAAAGCTCATACAACATTTTCACAATGTTTAAATATTCATACTTTTACTCACAATATAATTTTAAACAGCAAACTAACTTTAATTAACTGCTCCCGTCTTCATAGGCCAATTACCTTTACTTAAATTTTGGTTGTAAAAACACTAGGTATGAATTTTTTAAGTCAAAAGGCAAACGTTGTTTGAAAGTCAAATGAGTATCATTACACAGCTTCCACCCTTTTTGACATTTTAAATAGCATGTGTAATGCCCTGATGTTGTCAAAGGACCGTCATGATGAATAATTGCTACAGTTGCAAAGGTTCTTCCTGAAATTGATAACTGAGAAGCCACGACATTTTTAATAGAAGTTGTCAATTTAGTTCCATCAGGTCTACATCGTTGGAACATTAAAATGACATACTGACCATAAGTTTGTATAAATATTGTGGACAGCATTGCACACTTACATTGGGTACACACCATATTGTGATCATCTGCTTTAACTAGATTATTAAAAGACACTAATTTGCAGTCTGGTAAAGTCAAATATATAAATCTTTCAGTGTCTATTCTAGTACTACTTGATAAACTACAATTGTCACAGTCATGCTGCCATTGATAAGAAAGGCCAAAAAGATGTTCTACATCTACACCTTCATCTACCAATACACCAAACATATACATTAAAAATTCCTGACAATCCTGCTGAATATTTTGTGAAAATTGATTTTGACCAGAACATATGTCTAAAAGATTTTGAATTTCTGAAACACTTTCTATTTTTGCTCTATCACTGCTACATTTCTCAAACACAGAATTCAATAAACAGCAGAATGTTTGATCCCGATTTTCAACAATCTGTTCTTGTAAAGTTTGAAGAAAAAAACAACATTAACCACCACATTAGCATAGCAGTTGACACCAGAACTGTTTTCAAACTGAAATCCAACAACATCTTCAACAGAATCCTTTTTCTTTCTGCTTACAATTACAGTTTCATCTACTTTTTGTCTTTTTGCTACTACCTCACTGCAATTATTCTCATTTCTTCTTTTTCGGCCTACCACACGTTTTTCAAACAGAGGATATTGAGGCAAATGTGGAGCATACTCTCTTCTTAACCTATTGTATTCTTTAACACAATCTAGATCTGCATAAATCTTTGTCTCATCACACTCAATCAAGTACAATCCTGATAAAGTTCTGACTCGTGATAATGCCACATATGCCATACCCTCTTTAAACACAGAACTTCCAATGTTCACCAAAGCACTATCTACCCTTAAACCTTGAGATTTATGAATTGTCACCGCATATGCCAAAACAAACAGGAAACTGTTTTCGGCGAACATATAAGTCTTTTACAAGCAAAAATCTAGCAGAACAACGACTGATTTGTTGTACTTCCTCAATGCCATCAAATTTAATTTAAAAAAAATTCAATTCCATCTTCATTTCTGTAATTCAGAAATTCAACAACATGACCCATGGCTCCATTTACTAGACCTCTATCAACATTTAAATTCCTTCTCAAAATGATACGACAATTGAAACACACATTCAGAGCCTTTTCAAATCCAGCAGTTTTAGATATACTCTTCTCTAATGAACTCAAATTTGATTTCAAATTTTCTGACAAAATAATTGTTGCTCCCATATGCTCTATTTTATCTATAGCTTCCAGTTTCACAATCTCTTCATTTTCTAACTTTAACATTTTGTTGTTGAAGATGGAACATTCTTGCAGAGTTGGCATCAAACATATCCCAGATTTGTTCTCAGTAATTTTTTTTAACTATTCTCTGGAAGAATGTTTTCATTTGGATACAAATCTGAAATTAATCGTGCATGTTATGCTTCTTTCCCATGCTCACTTACTTTTCCCATTCTTACATCTTGTAGAATATTTTTATAATCTTCATCCTTTGCCTGTCGCATATTTTGAAGTAGTTCTGCATATTTGAAATGTAACCATATATTAACGTTTCCAATGTTTCCTAGGCACTTCCTGGTATCTTCATGCGTGAGCATTGTAAACACTGGTTGTCCTTTCACTGGAGTCAACTGCAGTAGATCTCCAAAAACAATAATGAGTTTCCCTCCAAATAACACATCATACTCTTTTCTAAGGATTTCTTGTATTCTCAAATGCACAAACGCAAGCATTAGATTTGAGAACATGCTTACTTCATCAATGATAAGAAGTTTCATTTTCTTCAGGACTCTGGAAACTTCAGAACACGCATCTCCAGATAGCTTGTGGTATTGCAATTTATTATCATGCTCAACTGGTAGCATCAGTAAACGATGTAAAGTAATCCCTTTAATGTTATGTGCTGCCAGCCCAGTTGAAACGGTAACAACTCAAGACAGCGGTGATTCAGTCCTTTTCTGCAGATAAGTTGCAATTGCTTTAATCAGAAAACTTTTTCCAGTTCCCGCTTTTCCACTCACGTACAGTCGGACAGGCTTAAATGATGTACATGAGCACTCTTTTTTCTCATGACTGAATCCATGTTCAATCTGTTCCGTGACTTCGTCATATATCTGTTTCTGCTCAACGTTTAGTTGTTTCACCAAATCTTCTAAGTTAACTATATCCTCTTGAGCTTGTTCCATAGCTCTTTCCACCTCATCCATGGCAGTGGCAGCTTCATTTTGGATAATTGGTCCTCCTAGTGGATCCTGACTCAATGAAGTAGAACTCTGACTGTCTTGAGAAATGTCTCTAGCAATCTCTACAGCAATTGTGGCTTCTTGCTCTATTTCTTCATTCAACATTTGCAGATAATTTGGAAAAACAGGACATTCTATGGTATCCTTGGTTGCATTAAAAGAATCTTCGTAACAGAGAAAATCTCCAAGTAGTTCCTCTTCTGTACGCCATGGCTTAAAGAGTTGCAAAAGAGCTAAATAGTAAAATTTCCTTTTGTCTGGAGATTCGCAACTCAATTTTCGATGATTAATCAAATGGCCTTTGCTCTGCTTCACTAGACATCCTTCACACCCAATGACAGCATATATTCCATTATTGATATCTTCTGTGATGTTCCTCTTATAACTATAGTTTTGCAGAACTTCATACAAACAACTGTTCTCAAGAGGACTACTTCTATTTGGATAGTATGTATCCAACATGTTTGTCTTCAAAATATCTGTACTGTCTGGTTCTTTCTCCGCCAAATACTCAATTTCTTGTACAGATTTTAAAACTCGGTTTCGTGTTGCAGCAAGACCTATACTCGCCCAAATGATTTTTCGAGATTTGGCATAGAGACTTGCTGATGATAACCGATCAGAACATTCATATGCTCCAATTTCTCGATGCGACAACATCTTCAGACTGAAACTGTATAATTTTTTACCTATACTCTTTTCATGTGAAATGTCCTCCCACATTTCCTTCAGTTCTGTCTTTTCTTTTTATGTGATGTAAGACGTCACATATCGAGCCACAGCAGTTGTCAGCAACAAACTGAATATCCATGTTAGCATTCCACATGGACAAAATTACTGGGTTGTAGTCGTTGATGTACTTGGACTCTTCGTTTCTTTTTAAATTGTATGTATTTTTGGGTGATTTCCTCGTCACAGTATGTCGCAGAGAAGACATCAAATTATTTACTCTTCCTTTAGAAATTACTGGTCGTGGAAATCCGAAACGACATTTTGTGTAGAACTTGTCCTTGTTTCTGAATTTTCGACGACAGTACTTTCCACAACGATGGGATTGAAAGCGTAAAACTTGTTGCCTTAAACTGTTTTCTTCGGTAGTTTTCGGAACAGCACATGTTGAATACTATTCAATGAAACTCATCACTGTGTCATCCGACTCTGTTCCAAATTTGGGTGCATCTTTAATCCATAACAACATATGCATGTGAGGGGCACCTCTCGCTTGATACTCCTTTCTCCAAAAGAAATCCAAAACCTCTCCAAGGGGAGGATTTGTTTTGTTGGTAATAAAAGACATCATAGCTTCAAATCTATGATTGAAATATCTGCATACATTCACTGGATCCAAAGAACACAGTTCTCCAGGTGTTTTGAATTTAATATTTTGTATGTTTGCGTTTGCCTCTTGTAGAAATTGAAGTAAGTCGTCCCATGCATACTCAGCACAGCTAAGAGTGAGGAACCATGTAGGAGTTCCTAAGTTTCTTAGCATACATTTCAATTCCCTATTACGACGGAACCAATACTCGTTTGTACCACGCTGACATGCCATGAGATTGATTAGCTGAGATTCCAAAATGCAGTCTTGCAGATTGACTTTATCCATAAAGTTCCTCGCCGAAACATTTTGCAGATGTGGTCCACTTTTCAGTATATGGTTCACTGCATAAGAAAGCCCAGACAAGTCACTTTCATGCAGTAGATGAAACAAATACGGAATGCATTGGCGAAACCTTGGATCTTCAGCATATAATCTTAAAGTCCGGTATTCAGATGCAGGAATTTGAACTGGTCGATCGTCATATCGTCCACCTTGACCTGTTGGAAATAACTGTGGAAAACAACGAGCTTCCAAACTTTCTTCCCATACACTAATGGGACTTCCTTTTGCTGCTTTCATTTGAAACAAGTCAATTGCATTCCCCATTACTTCTTTGGAATGCAAAGGATGAACAGTATAATGTTCATATATTTCTTCACTTCTAGACACATCAACTTTTTCAATTTGGCCAGCTGAACAATCACTGTCTTCTTCTGCAACTGTTTCCTCTGCTCCAACACATACATGTTTGTAGTACTCATTGTTTTTGACCAAATACAACGTTGCCTTTTTGACTTTCCTAACATCCACTAAATCTTGCCAGATTTTCTTACTCTTTGTCGGAACCCCATTAACTAGAATAACCAGAGGTTCCTCTTCCACTTTTTCTACACCAATTGTATCAATATTTTTCTTGAAATCTACAGGCAAAAAAACAACTCTTCCCTTTAATCCTCTCTGTAAATCTGAAGGAGGCAATTTCCCTATCTTAGGCTCCATGCGAACAATAGCCTGAAAAGGATGCACACATTGAATTAGAATAGACTCATAGGTATTTAAATCCATCAATTCAGAAGGAATGTCTACCAACTCCAGATTATTATGAACAGCTCTAGCAGGCATTCTGTTTTCATTTAATTTATTATAACAATATTTACAAATACGTTGATCGGAACCCAAATCAGAACAATTTTCTACCAACAAATAAGTTGCAAAATCCTTCCACTCATTATTATTTACCTTTTTGCTTTTTACATATAAATCAACTAATCTAGTCTGATACTTATAATGAGTTCGTCGACAACACACACAACTAAAATTTGGCCTTTCACTTGATTTCACCATAAATTTGGAAATTTCCTGGTCAAACTTTTCTGTACTTGAAATCTGTACATTGCCTTCCACATTACCTTCTTTTACTGTGTCAATTTCTATACTGTCCTCTTTTTCACCAAAATAACAAAACTCAATTTCTTCACAAATGTTCTTCACATCTAATTCAGATCCATGCAAAAGAGCAATGTTTAACTGTTTAAGCTTAAGTGCTGGACTTTTTGCATAATACAACATTCTCACTAATTTCCTCATTTTATTATGATGCACTGCTAACATCCTAAAATGATGAAAAACACTCTGACATACTTTTCTAGAAAGACAAGCCAGTGAATGCCCATGCAAACCTGTGTTTTCTCTCACTCTGCAAGGATCTAAGTCTTGCAACATCTCCATTATCTGTTTTAGACTTTTCTTAGTATATGTACGTAAGAAATGACGAAGCAAATCGATTGAATCCTGTCGCACACTACAATTACTACTACACTTCCAAGTGTAACCTGGACCCTTAGTACGTCTCCCTAAAACTTCATCAGTTAACACCTCTTCTGCATCTGTAGACACAAGTTTCTCTTTTTCAATCGGACAACCGTCTTTCACCTCATATGCTCGACCACTGGTGTCAACTGCATGCACCAAATAATTCTCCTGGAAGTAACTCTCCTCATTAAAAAATGGCTCACAACTTGAACTAAGCATCCATTCTCCAGAAAAAACTGTACAAAAATTAGTCCGATTAATTACTCTTTTGCATCTTCTGTTTGATTTGAAAACATCAATTGTCTTGTTAAGTATCCTAATTCTATTGATTACTAAAATAAATATTTTTTTCTTAACTTCAAAAGCCTGATCAACAATCTTCTCTACACTTTTCTTTTTCTTGTAAAAAGCAGCTCTCTGTTTACCTTTCTTAATATTTTTTAACAAATTTAAAACTACCCTATTGCGAAGCATTCGTCTACGAATGTCCCTAAATTGGTTTTGCCTTCTATTCCTATACGTACTGTTCTCTCCTGCTCCAGTAGTAACATTTTTAGCGGGCCTCTCCTTCCTTTTCAAATTTGCTCTCTCCTTCTGTATATTCACATTTCCATTACAATTTTTTTTGATCTACATATGTTCCGAAAAAAAGACTTAGTTGTCTTACCAGGAGCTTTTTTTGCGTTTTTTGAAGTATTTGTTGTAGGGGAGTACTTTAATTCCGTTGCTGTTTTTGATTTTTTCCGCTTGGCATCTTTCCTTCTCCTCTGCCTTGAGGGCATATTTCCTTACTATTGAAATCTTGATTTCAATCTGTGGTAAAGAAAAAAAGAACACATTATAGACCACTATTACCAAACAACAAAGTAATGACAATAAGTAAACGATATAAACACTAGTTTACAACATATCTAAGTTTATACCACAGCAACTATGTAACTAGGAGTAAGACCGAGAAAACGAGCTAGAGGGAGTAACACAAAGAGACAGAGAGAGTCAGACAAAGAAACAGGTAGAGGGAGTAAAACATAGAGAAGCAGTAAGACAGAGAGAGCGTATAATATGTTGTATGACAGAGAACGGATGTAATAGGAAGAGGGAGTAAGTCAAAGAAAGGGAGAAAGGGAGTACGTCAGAAAAAGGGTATAACAGGGTGGAAGACAAAGAGAGGGTGTAAGAGGATATAAGACAGAGAGAGGGTGTTAGAAAGGGAGAGGATGTAAAAGAGACTAAAACAGAGAGAGGCTGTAAAAGGGAGAGAGAGAGAGTAAGTTTGAGAGAGGGTGTAAGAGGAAGTAAATCAGAGAGAGGATGTAACAAGGAGTAAGTCAGACAGAGGGTGTAACAGGAAGAGAGGTAAGAGAATAAAAAAGTCAGAAAGAGGGAGAGAGGGTGTAAAATAGACAAAAGGTGTAATAGGAAGTAAGTCAGGGAGAGAATGTTTGAAAGAGAAAGGTTGTAAGACGGAGTAAACCAGGAAGAGGATGTAAGAGAGAGTATGACTTACAAATTGCAGTAAAAAAGAGAGAGAGGGAATAAATTAGAGACAGGGTGTAAGAGAAAGTAAGTTAAAGAGAGAGTGTAAGAGAGTGTAACACAGAGTCAGGATGTAAAAAGGAATAAGCCAGAGAGAGGGTGTTAGAAGGGGAGAGGTGGAAAAATAGAGTAAGTCAGGTAGAGATATAATAGAGACTAATACATTCTTGTAATGCTTGGTAAAGAAATGTTGGTACATAAAGGAATTGTATTTTGTAAATGAGTGAGGTTTCAGTAGTGTAAAGAAATGCTTATACAGATGGCCTGTGCTCTGTTTTGTAAATGTTATTTAAAAAAAGATTTCGGCACATGAATTGGTTTTACATTATTGACAAGGATTAGATAGTATCTGCATGATTAAAAAAATATATTAGCACAATTCACAATCATGTCACCTGTGTTTCCTCAGCTTATCCAGTGCAATGCTTCTTTAAATGACTTTTTCTTAACCATTCAAATTACTTCTTTCACAGAACAGAACCATGCACCCTAACTTTCAGTTTTCAACTATCTGAATCCACCAATCATTGCTTGTGATTCAAGAGCACTGAAACTCCACATTTTTTTTTTGCAAACTCCTACTGTTCCAACTGCCATTTCATTTCCACACTTCATCTGATTGCACCAGAACCTCCTCTCACCATGTATTCTGTCTGGATTATTGGACATAGCTACATCCACTGGGCTCAAAGGTACGCAGCTATCAGAAATTTTCACAACCTTGTGAACCCAATGTGGACATCAAGTGGATTGGCCAGAGAGGATTGAGATGTCACCAATTGATACCATTGGTGAAAACCTTTTTGCATCTGCCACACCCTCACCTCATAATTCTGCACTGTGGTGGAAATGACGTAGGCACTTTGACTGGGGTAGGTCTGGAAATGCTTTTAAAGGACATCTTTGAGCAATTGATGGCACTTTTTCCACAAACTGCCTTGGTATATTCCAATATATGCCAAAGACAGAAATGGAAGTGGTCCAACCAATTTTGTCCACAATTTGAGAAAACACGGAAACATGTGAATAAATCTGTTTCTGCTTACATGAGAGACTATGGAATGGGTTCAATATACAACAATAACTTGCGTTACAACATGCAAGATATCTACAGAGGAGATGGTGTGCACTTCTCAGATGAGGGTAATAGAATATTCCTCCTGAATTTAAGACTGTACATTGGAACCTACTTGTATGTACCTAAATCAGCCACAGAACCCAAAAGCTCTTTTCAGTGCTACCCTACCTCTGATCACTCAAAATGATTATTTTACTCTAACTTTTTTCACAAATTTTAACCAAAGTACGCTCCCCGGTGCGTTTCTTTTGGGCCTATATGGGCCTCCCAAGCCCCCCTCAGAAAACCTAGGGGGTCAGGGGGTCTCTACCGTGCCCCCTTTTACCCATTCCCAACGTTGTTTGTCCTCCATCTTGTGTCTCAATTGTACCGAAACACAAGATGGAGGACTCCCGTTGCGCTGCCGGTGCGCGTACCGGGGCGCGCACCGGTAAGCGCTCCCCAAAAAATGTGGAAGTTAATTTACATAAAAACCACTGGAGAGACTTTCACCAAATATAGAATAGGCCCTACTACATACCAGTCCCTACCATTTTCCCAAATTTGGTGGAATTCCATTGAGCCATTTGGGCTGTAGCCCTGTCTAAATATCCTGAGGTAAATTACATGACAAAAACACATATGAAAGTGTTAGAATTTGCAACCAATTAAAATGTTACTTTCGTTTTCTATTTTTATGTGGTGACATTTGATTGGTTATGCACATGAATATATATGAAAAATGAGAGGGAAACACGGCCATTTTGACTACTACTACCTGAGGTACATTTATAAAGGATTTTCTCTCAAAACTTCAACTGCTTTCTGAAAGGTAAGTTGTTAATTTGTAAGGGGAACTATGTTATGCACTTAAAGTTAATTTTGAAAAACGCTTTCTGTTACTTATTTACTGTCCCTCTGTTATAGTTATAGATTGAGATAGGTTTCTCTGTTATAGTTATGGATTGAGTTAGACTTCTCTGGTATAATTATGAATTTACATAGGCTTCATCACATGCACTTTTTTATATTTCTACTTCCTGCCTGATACCATACACTGCCCAAAGATAACTTCACTGTTAAAAACTCAGAAGTACCTCTCTGAACTTAAACCCAACAGTGCCCTAAATCTACTGATATAGTTATTTTTTATGCAATTTACAGCAAGAAAATTTTGAGCTGATTCCGGATAATGAAATGTTGGAAGTTTTATTAAATTATGAAAATTCAGAACAATAAATGTATATTTAATAATTAAAACATTTTGAGACATTATTCATTTTTATATGTAATTCATGAGGTAGTACCAAAATGATTATAATATAAAGTGAGACTTACAGTATACTGTGCAACTTTTTTGTGTTACATAGTAAGTTTACTCATAGTTACTTCCTTTCTCCCACTATATTATCTCCAATGTGTATTTGACATCTCTTTTACATCTCCTGTCTCCTTTCTCTCACTGTCTATCTCTAATGCACCATACGACCGCCAATTTTGTGTAGATTCAGAAGAGAGTAAAATGTAATACTTGAAAACATCATAAGGGAGCAGGGTAGACTACCCATGATCCCCTAGGCCTTCTCAGGGAGTGCTTAAAGGATCTCTTTCTGCTTTCCTGACAGACTATGGTATGGATTCCATATACCACAATAACTTCTGTAACAACATGCAAGATATCTACAGAGGATACGGTGTACATTGAATTTAAGACTCTGCATTGGTACCTACATGTTGGT
Organism: Lissotriton helveticus; assembly: GCF_964261635.1. Classification (NCBI taxonomy): domain Eukaryota; kingdom Metazoa; phylum Chordata; class Amphibia; order Caudata; family Salamandridae; genus Lissotriton; species Lissotriton helveticus. Next base: position 1,605,719,445 of record NC_136069.1, read on the forward strand.
ACTTAAATCACCCACACAACACAACAACTCTATTCAGAGCTACCCCACCTCTAAGCACTTTAAATTATTATTATACTGTTTCACTGGGTTTTCCCCATGGTACGCTCCCCGGTACGCTCCCCGATGTGCGTACCGGGCGCTCCCCCTGCGAAAATCGAAAAAAACTATTATTTTTTTTGCCCCGCGGGGCCCTTTTATGGCCCCCACATCAAACCTAGGGAGTCGGGGGGTCTACCCTGCCCCCTTTTGGTCATTTCCCCCTTTGTTTTTGCCACCTCTTGTGTCTAGATCCTACCGAGACACAAGATGGCGGCCGCTCTGGACTGTTTGGAATGTTGACAGACACCCGAGAGCCAATCAGCTTTCCGCTCGCGAACTCGCGTAGCGCGCTCTTACGCGCCCCGGTGCGCATACCGGGGCGCGCTTATAGATATATATAATTTTTTTAACCTAAATTACTCAAAATCCACTGGAGCACATATCTTGAGACATAGCAAAGGCACATCGGCCTACCAGCCCCTACAACTTTGCCAAGTTTGGTGGAAATCCATTCAGCTGTTCGGGCTAAAAGTGAGTCCAACCGCCCTATGGAAATTAACATGGGGAAAACACGTTTTGGGACCCCCCTTTTATCTCGGCCCGCTTCACGAATCCCCCCAAACATTCAGGGAAGGAGCGGAGCAGAGCTGGACATTTTCTTGGAGAAATTCAGCTAATTCCGTCCATCAACGCCAAAGTTATTCCCAATAGAATGTTGCGGATTTCCTATGGAAACTAGGTCCTAACTATAACTACCTACTGGCGACCGCCAGTAGGTAATATATATATATAGTATGTAGGTATATAGTAGGTAGTTATAGTTAGGACCTACTTTCCATAGGAAATCCACAACATTCTATTTGGAATAACTTTGGCGCCAGTGGACGAATCTCCGCGAATTTCTCCAAGAAAATGGCCTTCCCGGTTCCGCTCCTTCCCTGAAAGTTTGATTCGTCAGGTGGGGGCAGAGAAAAAAGAGGGTCCCAAAACGTGTTTTCCCCATGCAATTTTCTATAGGGACCTTTAGCCATGGCTACAGCCTGAACGGCTGAACAGAATTACACCAAATTTGGCAGAGAGGTAGAGTTTGGTTCGCAGATTGTGCTTTTTGTTAAATGGTGTAAATCCGTTCCGTAGTTTCCGAGAAAATTACAAGTAAAATCATAGCGAGCTGAATGCTGATTGGCTGTCAACCCTCGAAACCAGGAAGTGTTAGCGTGCATCTTGTGCCTCTGTATTTTTTTTAAATCGCAGGGTACGCGTATCGTACTCGTACGCGGTGGAAAAGAAAAAAAAGCTAGAAGTGCGTTTTATTCTTAATTAGCTCCGGGGGTGTCCAAATCCCGGGGGCAATTTTTTTCTATAATGGGGGATTGAAAGTTCCCCCGAGCCCCGGGGAATGCCACCCCCGGGATTTTATTTTGAAGTATGCGGGGACTTCACGGCTCCCCCACATGCTCACTTGCCTCTTCTTCATGGGCAGCTCAGTTGTGCACAGGTGATTCCAATTGGCGCTTTTAACTTCATCTGCGCAGTTGAAGTTAAAAGCGCCAATTGGAATCACCTGTGCACAACTGAGCTGCCCATGAAGAAGAGGCTGTGTCCTTGAAACGCGTCGGCAAATATCTTTTTACCTGAAATGAAGTTGCCGGTTTTCCGTTTGAATAAAGCTGTTGGCTTAAACTGCTGGGAGTGCATTCTTTAAGCTTTCGGGCATTTTGGACTGTAATAAATTCACCCGGCTGCTCTGCCGGGAAAGAGTGCACCGTCTCGGAAATCAGAGAGGCTGCGCGGCCCCTTGGAACCTTGCCATAGCCGCGAACAGCCTAGCAGTTTCTTGGAAAATTCAAACCAGCAAGACATTTGAGGGCCCACTGGAGGGGGAAGAAATGCTTTGTAAGTAGTTGTGCACGGAACTCACTACGAGAAATAACTATTTTCCAATTGGGGACTCAAGGTCCCAACATGCAACTGTACTAATACATGAACTACGAACTGCGCAGATGAAATTAAAAGCGCCAATTGGAATCACCTGTGCACAACTGAGCTGCCCATGAAGAAGAGGCTGTGTCCTTGAAACGCGTCGGCAAATATCTTTTAACCTGAAATGAAGTTGCCGGTTTTCCGTTTGAATAAAGCTGTTGGCTTAAACTGCTGGGAGTGCATTCTTTAAGCTTTCGGGCATTTTTGACTGTAATAAATTCCCCCGGCTGCTCTGCCGGGAAAGAGTGCACCGTCTCGGAAATCAGAGAGGCTGCGCGGCCCCTTGGAACCTTGCCGTAGCCGCGAACAGCCTAGCAGTTTCTTGGAAAATTCAAACCAGCAAGACATTTGAGGGCCCACTGGAGGGTGAAGAAATGCTTTGTAAGTAGTTGTGCACGGAACTCACTACGAGAAATAACTATTTTCCAATTGGGGACTCAAGGTCCCAACATGCAACTGTACTAATACATGAACTACGAACTGCGCAGATGAAGTTAAAAGCGCCAATTGGAATCACCTGTGCACAACTGTGCTGCCCATGAAGAAGAGGCTGTGTCCTCGAAACGCGTCGGCAAATACCTTTTTACCTGAAATGAAGTTGCCGGTTTTCCGTTTGAATAAAGCTGTTGGCTTAAACTGCTGGGAGTGCATTCTTTAAGCTTTCGGGCATTTTGGACTGTAATATATATATATATATTTATATATACTCGCTCAGTTTGCACCAAAGCCACGGATCACTCGAAAGGCGGGTGCTTGTATGCTGGGGGTGCCCAGCTTTCTATTATGCACCAAAACTCTCCTCCACCCTCCAAACAGAAGGCGTTAAGTTCCTTTTTTTGGTATTGCTTCTCAGTAGCTTATTTATTTATTTATTTATTTTTGCAATTTGTTAAGCGCGAACGAATACCCGTAGGCGTCTCGGCGCTAGATAATTAATCTAATTCTCCCCAAAAGGCTCATAAGGGTTGGTTGTCATAATTAGTGATTAAAAAGCCAGGCCTCTCATCCAGGCTTTTAAATTTCAAGAGCGAACTGCCAGGACCAAATGAGTCTCCTGACATGCTCCAACTTCCTCGAGTTAATACCTTGTGTGCCATAGCTCCTGTGGCCTCATATTTACGAATTTTAACGAAGGGCATGAGTAAAGTTTGGTCCATTTTATTTACACTGTCTGTTCAACCTTTGATGTGAACTAGAGAAGAATCCTTAAAGGCATAGAGGGAGGACGCATTGCCGCCTATTTCCCTTAAACTGCGGTCCTTGAGGGAAAAAAAGCAGCAACCGCAAGTAGAGGAGAAGACAGTTTCCCTTACATATACCAACGCTCTATTTTTTCGGGGAGGACACATCTTCGCCTATTTCCCTTAGACTACGGTCTATTTTTTCGGGTTGTGCTGGGAGACACTGAATTAAATACGTAAGCCTGAAGAAGGTGGCGAATCATACTAGACCACCGAAATGCATCGCTCTGTGTCGATTGAGCACCCAAGCTTCGAAAAACACGATCAAGTGATCAACCTTGGCTATCAACTGTAAAAGATGCAGACTTGGTGTCTCTACTTTGATGTCTCTACTGTTTCGCTTTTTTTAAAGCATGCTTTTAACTCGTGTGATTTTTTTGAAGTGCAATAATTGATGTATAGGTTTTAAACGCTTTTCATTAGAAAAAATGTTTTTACATTTTGAATCCTAATAGGATCAAGAGGATCCTAAATAATAAAGAATACTGTATTTTTGATATTATTGTTTTGGTTTCTACTTGGTGTTGGTAAACTAAATAGTGTATGTTTCACATTAATGTGCATGCATGATAGCATTGGGTTCTTGTAGGCTTCAAAAGTGCCCAAAGGGATCTTGTCTCTGCCAAAAGTAACATTTCACTCATACAAAGCCAGAGAAATTCAGTAGTTATAGGTAGATGAGCTAACTATAACTCATGCCCGCAATGCTCTGCTTAAGAATTCACATATTACATCACTCATGACATGTTCAGCGATAAAACTGATTACTTAACTGATGACATCTCAAATTACATCACTGATGACATCACTGATGACCGCCCTGTCCTGCACAGAATCGGCCGCTCCCCGCAATTCCTCCTGGTATCGTAGCACTTTTCTCCACGCTGCCTGGGCTTTGCTTACATCATTTAGCTCATTTAGCTTCGCATTGCATCTAGCCTCATTTCATAGCGCCGCACTGTGCATAGTGTCTAGACGCTACTTGTGATCTTTAACTTCTTGTAATCTCGCCGCATTGTGCCTGTGATTAGACGCTTCCTGCGCAGTGTCTGCATTTAATTTTGCCTCATTTTAATAGCGCTGCACTCTGCTTTAACGCGCTGTTACTATAGCGCTGCTGTGTGCTTGTATTATTGTGCTCACTGCTCCTGACCACTGTTGTTTACGGCTGCTGCCATTTTGTTGTTTGTGTAGTCCCAGCCCATTCCTCCAATCACGCTCCCGCCTCCCTGCTGACCCTCCCTCCCACTAAGAGTAAAGGCCGACCCCACCCCCTCTGAGAGTTGTGACCGTCCTGTCCTGCACAGAATCGGCCGCTCCCCGCAATTCCTCCTGGTATCGTAGCGCTTTTCTCCACGCTGCCTGGGCTTTGCTTACATCATTTAGCTCATTTAGCTTCGCATTGCATCTAGCCTCATTTCATAGCGCCGCACTGTGCATAGTGTCTAGACGCTACTTGTGATCTTTAACTTCTTGTAATCTCGCCGCATTGTGCCTGTGATTAGACGCTTCCTGCGCAGTGTCTGCATTTAATTTTGCCTCATTTTAATAGCGCTGCACTCTGCTTTAACGCGCTGTTACTATAGCGCTGCTGTGTGCTTGTATTATTGTGCTCACTGCTCCTGACCACTGTTGTTTACGGCTGCTGCCATTTTGTTGTTTGTGTAGTCCCAGCCCATTCCTCCAATCACGCTCCCGCCTCCCTGCTGACCCTCCCTCCCACTAAGAGTAAAGGCCGACCCCACCCCCTCTGAGAGTTGTGACCGTCCTGTCCTGCACAGAATCGGCCGCTCCCCGCAATTCCTCCTGGTATCGTAGCGCTTTTCTCCACGCTGCCTGGGCTTTGCTTACATCATTTAGCTCATTTAGCTTCGCATTGCATCTAGCCTCATTTCATAGCGCCGCACTGTGCATAGTGTCTAGACGCTACTTGTGATCTTTAACTTCTTGTAATCTCGCCGCATTGTGCCTGTGATTAGACGCTTCCTGCGCAGTGTCTGCATTTAATTTTGCCTAATTTTAATAGCGCTGCACTCTGCTTTAACGCGCTTTTACTATAGCGCTGCTGTGTGCTTGTATTATTGTGCTCACTGCTCCTGACCACTGTTGTTTACGGCTGCTGCCATTTTGTTGTTTGTGTAGTCCCAGCCCATTCCTCCAATCACGCTCCCGCCTCCCTGCTGACCCTCCCTCGCCCCTCCCCCTCCACTATCCATATATGACAGATGCTTTTGCGTGCAGCGTTCACGCGCAGCGATCACGCCCCAGTCGCGCCGAAGGTGCGCCAAAGGTAAGCCCGTCTACGCCCGTCCGCGCCAAGCCCACGCCCAGCACCAGACCCCCTGGCCCCCGTCCCACCTACCCCACCCGCATTACATACACCGCCTCCACCCTCCTAGCCCTTAACCCCGGCCGACTCCCCAACTGCGCCCAAGCCGCCCCCGGACACACCCATGGACCCTTCACATGCAACTCCTGCAAGTATGACGGCACCAAGACCAACTCCTCATCCACTAACACCAAACAGAGACCTGACACCAACCACCTGAAGTGCATCCTGCTCAACACCCGCTCGGTCCACAGACACGCCATCGACCTCTGGAATCTACTAGACACCATCTCTCCGGACGTCGCATTCCTAACTGAAACATGGATGAACGCCTCCTCAGCCCAGACATCACTATTGCCATCCCGGAAGGCTACAAGATCATCCGAAAAGACCGCAACAAGCAAACAGGAGGAGGCATCGCTATCGTCCACAAGAATTCAATCCGCATCTCAACCAGCTCCGACGTCAACCTCGCTAGCGCCGAACACCTTCACTTCCAGATCCACACCAACCCCAAGACCACACTCAGAGGCACCCTCCTCTACAGGCCACCAGGACCACGTGCACAATTCAGTGAAGACATCTCTGACTTCATCACCCCACACGCCCTCCCCTCCGAGGACTACATTCTATTGGGAGACCTCAATTTTCACCTGGAAAAAAGCAACAACAGCAACACCACCGCCCTTCTGGACAATTTCGCCAACCTCGTACTCAAACAACTTGTTAATACCCCCACTCACTACGCAGGTCACACACTCGACGCTATCTTCACCTCCAGCAAACATATCTCCTTCAGCCACACCACAGCTCTCCCTTGGACGGACCACAGCTACGTTCACTTCATCTACAATAAGATCGCAACCCACAACCATCCTCAACCTACTCTGCGAAGAAACTGGAACAAAATCACCATCGACCAGATCTCCTCATCGCTTCTTCAAAACCCCCCTGCCCACTCTTCGAACCCCAACCAAGCAGCCATTAACCTCACCCAATGGCTAACCAACTGCGCCGACAACCTAGCACCCCTGAAAAAACGTCAAATCAAACTAGGCAGCAAAAACGCCCCCTGGTTCAACGATGATCTTAAGAAATCCAAGAAACTCTGTCGCTCCCTTGAGAAGGCCTGGAAAAAAGACCCAAACACCAGCACCAGGGACGCCTTCAAAAACGCCACCTGTCTACATCACCAACTGATCCGGATTGCCAAGAAAGCCGCATTCAAAGACCAACTAGACAACAACGCCCACAACAGCAAAGAACTATTCAACATCGTCACAGAGTTTACTAACCCCGCTGCCAACTCCAACGACATCACTCCCTCTCAAACCCTTTGCGACTCCCTAGCTTCGTTCTTCCACGACAAAATCGCAGACATCCACAACAGCTTCGACAACCAACCCGGAGACCAACCCACCCAACCTTCTGCCGCACCTTCACCCCGCTTGAACATCCTTAATGAATGGAACCCAATCTCCACTGAGGACACCATCCGCCTGATGAACTCCATCCACTCAGGATCCCTCACAGACCCATGCCCTCACCACATCTTCAATAAAGCAGATTCCATCATAGCACCACACCTCCGAGACGTCATCAACTGCTCCCTCAACTCCACCACCTTCCCGGAAAGCTGGAAACACGCCGAACTTAGCGCCCTTCTGAAAAAACCCACAGCGGACCCCACCGAACTGAAAAACTACCGCCCCATCTCGCTCCTTCCATTCCCGGCCAAAGTCATCGAGAAAGCTGTCAACAACCAGCTCGCCGCCTTCCTCGAAACCAGCAAATCCCTCGACTCCTCACAGTCCGGCTTCCGAGCCAAACACAGCACTGAGACCACACTCATCGCAGCAACAGACGACATTCGAACTCTACTGGACAATGGAGACACAGTCGCCCTCATCCTCCTCGACCTCTCCGCAGCCTTCGACACAGTCTGTCATAACACCTTGATACAACGCCTCAGAAACATCGGAATACAAGGAAAAGCACTGGAATGGATCACCTCGTTCCTTGCCGGAAGAACTCAGAGAGTCCGCCTCCCACCATTCAAATCAGAGGCCACTGAAGTCATTTGAGGCGTGCCACAAGGATCCTCACTCAGCCCCACCCTCTTCAACGTATACATGAGCCCCCTCACGGCCATCGCATGCCAACACAACCTCAACATCATCTCCTACGCTGATGACACTCAACTGATCCTCTCACTCACCAAAGACCCTAACACCGCCAAAACCAACCTACATGAAGGAATGAAAGAAGTAGCCGAGTGGATGAAGCACAGTCGTCTGAAACTGAACTCCGACAAAACAGAAGTCCTTATCTTAGGCACCTCCCCCTCTGCCTGGGACGACTCTTGGTGGCCAGAGGCCCTTGGAAAAGCACCCATCCCGACAGACCACGCACGGAACCTGGGCGTCATCCTGGACTCCTCACTCTCGATGACCAGACAAGTCAACGCCGTTTCATCATCTTGCTTCAACATTCTTCGTATGCTCAAAAAAACATTTCGCTGGATCCCCACCGAAACTAGAAAAACGGTCACTCACGCACTGGTTACTAGCCGCCTGGATTGCGGAAACACCCTATACGCCGGTACCACCGCAAAACTTCAGAAAAAACTCCAACGCATCCAGAACGCATCAGCCAGACTCATTCTAGACATCCCGCGTAACGACCACATCTCTGGTCACCTGAAATCCCTCCACTGGCTCCCCGTCAATAAGAGGATAACATTCCGTCTACTAACCCACGCACACAAAGCACTTTACGAACTTGGACCCGAATGCCTCAACACACGACTGTCCTTCTACACCGCCCCCCGCCAGCTCCGCTCCTCCAACAAAGCCCTTGCTGCTGTACCTCGCATCAACAAAACCACCATGGGAGGAAGATCCTTCTCCTACCTGGCGGCTAAAACCTGGAACTCACTGCCCATTCACCTTCGCCTCACTCAGAACCGCCTAGCATTCAGAAAGCAACTTAAAACCTGGGTATTTGACAAGTAATCCCCCACCCTTTTCCAAGCGCCTTGAGACCCTCTGGGTATGTAGCGCGCTATATACATTTTTGAATTGAATTGAATTGAATCTACAGAATAACTCACACACCTACCCATAACCTCTCACAGCCTCTTGTACATTCACTCACATACCCATAGAACCTCTGTCATACCCATTCACAGATGTATACCACTACTCACAAACACACTCACTCCTCTATAGAGCCACTCACACAACCACTCACTAATTCATATACCCACTTACACAACCATTCACTCACACATAATGCTACCCATACAGCCAGCCACATAACCACTCACTCACGATTTCAGCTACTCACACACCCACTTATTTACCTACAAAGTCACATACCCACTCACTCATCCAATAACCCTCTCAACACATCCATTCACTCACACATAGAAGCACTCAAACACCGCTCCTATTAGCATATTTTCTAAGCCTCCTCATATAGACCCCATGTCCTCTAAGCTTTCGGCTCCCCGTGACCTAAAGATCTGGCATCTTAATGTTAGGTCCTTGGTCAAACATCATGCCGAAATCCATGACCTTGTTCTGGACGAGGCCCCTGATGCCTTTTTCATGACCAAAACTTGGCTGCACGATGATGCCACCGTTGAGATGAACCTAGCGATCCCTCCGGACTATTCCATCTACACCCATAATCGCAACTGTAGGGGAGGGGGCATTGCAGCTATAGTTAAATCATGTTACCCTTGTGTCTGGAAGAAATTGGTTATAGCTGGCTGTGAGAGAGCTCATTTCACCATTACGATTAATAATCACTTTACCTTCTCAGGTCTTTTGATCTATAGACCCCCGGCAGTGATGTCATTTTTAGAAAGGCTTTTCCAGATATAGTGAGCTCTTTGGCGGTTGGATATGCCAACTTCAGTGTCTTTGGCGACCTCAATCTTCATTTCGAACGTTGCCACTCCCCTGCTATTAGTGGTATACTCGCTGATCTAGAGGCATTGCAGCTAAGACAGGTAGTTACTCACCCCACGCATGAGGGTGGACATACCCTGGACCCTATATTCACTAATCTGACCGGGGCTACGACCTTGCCGCCAATCCAGCTGGCTTGGTCTGACCATCATCTGGTGGAATTTCAACTTGCTATTAGTACCCCCCCTTTTAAAATCTCAGATAGGGTCATTTTCAAACGCCCATGGAAGAAGTTAAAACTTGAGGACTTCCATCGCTTGCTCTGCGAACATCCGCCTCGCCCTTTCAATGACGTTGAATCTGGCTATGATAATTTTTGCGATTGGATCTTTCGGGCCCTCGATCTCTTTGTCCCAGCAACATGGAGTAAGTGTCGCCGAGGCGAATCAAGTCCCTGGTTTGATAGCGCCCTCTCGCTCTTAAAAAAATCATGTAAACAAGCTGAACGAGCTTGGCGTAAAACCTATGAGACAGAGAAAAAAACTCTTTATTTAGCTAAAGTTAAAATATATCATAGAGCCATCTGCAGGGCTCGTGCGGCCTTTTACGCTCAAGAGTTCAAGCGTAGATCTAATCCCACTAAGCTGATTTTTAAAGTCCTCAAAGATCTTACGGCTAAAAAAGCCCCAGCAGCTGAGATCTGTTCTAAATCTCACTGTGAGGCACTTGCTATTTTCTTCCTGGATAAGGTGCAGACCATCTATTGCTCCTTTCCAAATGTTGCCTCCCAGAGTGAGGATCAGATGCCCAGCTCCACCACTAGTGTGGTTCTATCTATACTTCCAGGTATTTCTGAGGTGGAGTTGGACAGGCTGGTGGCGAAAGTTAAATCAGGGTTTCCGGCGGATCCGCTTAGACCTGTGCAGTTGAGAGCGTCGGCTGCTATGTGTCTTCTCCCTATCCGTGATCTTATCAACCTTTCGTTCTCCTCTGGCATAGTTCCCACTAAATGGAAACAGGCTTATGTCACGCCTCTATTGAAGAAACCGGTGCTGGACCCGCTTAAACTGGAGAATTATCGTCCAATTTCTCTTCTCGCATGGGTCGCTAATGTTGCTGAGGCCCATGTGAATGAGACCTTGTCTAAACATCTTCAAATTGCCAATATCCTTGACCCTTGCCAAAATGGGTTTTGGTCAGGTCATAGCACCGAGACAACCCTCCTTGCTATGAAGGAACACCTACGTACCTTGTTGGATTCCGGTCAGACTGCGGCACTGGTGTTACTTGACCTCAGTGCCGCGTTTGACACAGTTTCACACATGATACTGATGCGTCGTCTAGGTGAAGCTGGTGTCTCAGGGAGGGCGCTGTAGTGGTTTCGGTCTTTTCTATCAGATCGCACCTTCCGGGTTGCTATTTCCCCTTATGAGTCCAAACCCTATTCCATCGAGCAGGGAGTGCCTCAGGGGTCGGCACTCAGCCCCACCCCTTGTTCAACCTGTATGTGCAGCCGCTGGCTGCGGTCGCCAAGTAGTGGGGCCTGAATATGGTTTCCTACGCTGACGACAAGCAGCTGGCGGTTGCCCTTAGTGGGGATGCCGACTCCGGGGCTTCCAGGTTCAGAGATGGTTTGATAGGAGTGGCTGGCTGGATGACGGCGAACTGCTTACAGCTCAATGCAAAGACAAGAGAGGTTTTAATCGTGGGCAAACACAGCAACCTCTGGGGTGATCAATGGTGGCCCTCTGAGCTAGGCCCAACCCCTATTCCAGTGTCTGGGGTGAAAAATGTGGGTGTCTGGTTGGATCCCGCTCTTAGTTTCTGCGGACACACCCAAAAAGTAGCCGCTACCTGTATTGGTATTTTGCGGGAGCTTAGGCCGGTCCTGAGATTTTTTGACGCCCCGACCAGACAGTTGATAATTCAGGCCACCATACTCTCGCGATTAGACTATGCGAGTTCAGTCTTGCTGGGGGCCAATCAGGCAGAAGTCATTCGGATGCAACGTGTACAGAACGCTGCGGCTAGAGCCCTGGTGGGCCTACCCAGGTTCTGCTCCGCGAAAACTACCATTTATAAGCTCCATTGGCTACCTCCCACCTGCCCTGTGTTTTCAGCTTGCTGCCCCTTGCCCCCTACCACCTTCCCTCCATTGTTTGTGTGTATGCCATCATAGTCTCACTGTTGCCCTCCATGGTGTGTTGTGCTTCCAGTTCCCATCCCGTCTGCCATACATGGTCAGATTGCTGCTCCTGCCCTGCCTCCTTGCTTTCTATTTTCCATGTGTAGACCCCTTTAACCTCCCTCCTACCTTGTTTGGTCTGTTGTCATGCCCCTGCCACCGCCCTTCATTGTCCATTATGTACAAATTCCCGTCCTGTCTGTCTGGTTTGGTCAACTTGCTGCCCTTGCCTCTTTCCCTTCTGCTCTCTGTCATCCATGTGCATAGCCATGTCCACTCCCTATTTCTTTCCATAGTTCATTGTGCTACACTGCCATCCCACTTGCCCTGTGTGGTGTATTATGCTGCAGCGGTCCCTGATGCCTTCCCTGTAAGGGCAGTTTGGTAACCCTCCCTATCTCACTCCTGCCCTCTCTTATAGGAGTACATCATCCAATGTACCTTTATTGTCCACATTTTGAACTTAGTAAGAGGGAGAGTTTGAAAAGAAATAACTCGGGAGTTGATTTTCCCCATTGACTTGCATTGAAAAAGAGTACGTTTTAAGCAGGAGACAGATAAAATAAAGCCCTTTTGGGCTTCAAAACATCGAGAGTTTCTGTTTAAATCGGGTATGTTGCCATGGATGGTTGTACTGCCACTGCCTCTTCGTTCTGCTCTCAATGATCTTTTATATTACCACAGCCTCTCCTACCTGTATTGCATGGTTGGTTTGTTGCCCCTGCACCCCTCTCCACAGCCCTTCATATCCATTATTCTGCCACTGCCCCTCCTGTCTGCCCAGCGTTTTAACTTCTTGCCTCTGCAACCTCCTCTATGAAAGGGCTCCTCAACCCATAGCAATTATGGCTAGTGCTCTAAACAACTGAAATGAGGACATCTTTTCTGAGTTCTCATAGAGCAACAAAGTACTTTTAAAGAATGTGATTTTTTTATGTGTTTCTTTTCCAGTTGATCACTTGGGAGAGGATGTGGCGCTATTGTCAGAGCTGCAGACTTTGCAATTGGGGAACCAGGTTCGAGTTTCAGTGTCAGCTTGACATCCTGTGATTGTGGGTAAAGTGTTTTGTACTCTTCTGTCTTTGGTCTACATTTGGGTGATATCTGTGCCATATTTAGTCTTTCTTTGCTGTAATGGCTATCTTGGGATGTCTTTCTGATGTGCCACACATTTGGCTTAAATTCAGATTGGTAGCACTCTAGTTGCACAATAGAACACTGTAGTAAAGCTGCTGAACACCAGGGAGTTAACTGGTAACCTGCTGCTGGTGTTGAAAGTGCATCTTTCCCTCTACATGTCAGAATATTTTAATGACATAGAAGAGGAAGCCATTTGAGAACTCACTTAAAGTGTGTCCTAATTTCTATTTCTACAGCACTAACCATAAGTCTGTTAAAAACTGCGAACCCTCCTTTTGTTCCTTTCTAAATTAAATGTTTTTCATTTTACCAGTTTGATTCAATCAACATGGCATCAGGTATGCCATATTTTTGGTCATAAGTAACGCTGTTACCACTCTAGTTGTTCTTTAGAACACTCTTGGAGGGTGCGGTACAACACAAGGGAATCAACTGACATGCTGCTCCTTTTAGATGTACATGATTTACTGAGATAGGTAGACTTTATTTTCATAGGGCTGAGCATGATAGTGTGAATGTACAGTAAATATGCTCTAATTTTAGCTTCTGGAGCGCCATCCATGACCTCGATGAGAAAATCACGAGAAAACAGTTTTCTCTCAAACATGATTCATGAAATCCCAGCCGAAGGCTTTTTCACTGGGTAAAATCACCTTAGAACACAACACAATCCCTAACAATAGATTCTTAACATCAACAAATGAGTTATGTTGTAATTAATAACTGTTATCACCCTTTATAAGTTCTCCTGTTTGTGACCCTCAAACCCTGCCATTCATTACAATGCATTTCAATGGGTGCTGTCATGTATATTGGTGCCAAGATGGCTGCTAACACTTCCTGGTTGAAGTATTGGCGGCTAATCAATTTTCAGTAAGGTTTCAGTAGGCTGTTGGGCTCCAATGGATCTATATTTTTAAACTTAAATATCTTTGAACGGGGGGTGGCTAGCAGCCGACGAAGATGGCCACAGCCTAGGAGAGCTCTGCGATCAACAGCGTCTCTCCCCATCAATGCTGGCATAAAAACGCCGACACTGAAAATCCAGAACCGGGAGCAGGCAACGGAACATCACAGCATTCAGCAATGCTAATTTGGGAGTGCTATGAAAGCCCAGGAAAGAACTGCGCCATGTAAAGGGACCGTAGGCTACGCAGCTATTGTGAGCCGGGAACTCCCATAGAGCGGCGCAGCTGATGCAGAGGCCGGCGGCAAGTGACGGTAGGCAGTGGTAGGGGATGCCAGCGTGGGCCAAGATACAGTGGCAGTGAGAGCCTACTACGGAGGGTGAGATAGAGAAAACTCCACATGGCCGACTGCACAGGGCAAAATTAAGGAGAGGTGACGTACCCCCAAGTGTCTTAAATCAGGGACACAGGTGGAGCACAGAAGCCAATGTGAGAGGACGGTGCAGGACCAACTCGGCGTCCACCGCAGCAGACCAGGATAAGCAGTACCCAGCGGGACAAGACCACTGACAAGTGAGGAACCTGAGGCCTAAGCAGTGGTAGTGAGCCAGGGCCTCACATGAATGTAACAAAGTGCCTTTAACATGAGGGCTGGCGGCGGGGAGCAAGGATCTGAGCAGCAGGGCGCCAGCGCTGGTCGAGTGCTGAGATATCAATAAACCGATAGAGATTGCTCTCCATTGCTGCCCTCACAGAAACCATTGGGGGTGATGCCATGGACCCGGTGGCATGCTCTAGGGCCCAAATGTAACACGAACACAGAACCTGAGCCGTTAGCCACACAACATCACAAAACCCGAAATTAAATACAGCACCCACAACTAATGCCTCACCACCGGCAAATGGCGAACTAGTGAAGGCCCACAGAAGACACCACAAAGTGCATTTCTGCTACGGACCATGGGTACAAGACGAACGCCTACAGGTGGCCTACTAACTTCGGATGCGCCCACATGCCCACACCGGGGTAAAACTTCCACCTTCAGGATTGAAACCCTCACTAAAGTGCACACTTAAGAGCTGTGTGAAAATACAGACTGGCTGGAAAAGAAGACAAAAAACCATTTGAAAGTGAATCGACATTCGAAGACACAGAGTATTACCCCAGTATCTAAGTAGGACGCATACATTACAAACAATCATCACCGACGGCGGCGGGGAGTGGGAAAACCGAAAGGCCGTGCATAGAAGTTATTCACGCAGTCGGGCAGCAATGATTGCTGTCTAACCCGCAGCAGTGGTGGTGGTAGAACCACCAGGCAATCCTGACAACATTGGAGAAAGAGGCCAGCGCACAACGCAACTGAATAAATTAGAGAAGTATGCCTACTGAGGGGATAAGCTGCCTGCCCCTGAGCCACAAATTGGAGGCGAGGATGGCTCTCAGTCCGCAAAACCTAAAGAGATAACCCTACAGGACATAATGCTTACCCTGAATCAGATGCAAACATCAATTGGCGCTATATCAACTGACATCACGCTGCTGCGAGCGGATGTTTCCAAAATCAGTACGAGACTGACAGGGGTTGAATCCACAACAGCAGTTCTATCCACTGACTCAGTGATGTTACAGCAACAAGTCCGAATTCTGTAAAGAGCGCATAAACAAATGGAGCCTAAACTCGACGACCAGGAAGGCCGCTCTTGACACAATAATGTTCTCCAGTGGGAGTGCCCGAAAGTGTGACAGGGTATGCCCTCGGCCTCTTTGTAGAAGAACTCATCAAACCGAACTGCAACCACATGGGCTGTCCAGTTTCTTCTCGGGGGAATGAGCACATCGAGTACCTGGCGGGAGACCCCGGCCGGGCGCAACACCCACGCCTAGGCTTGCACGTATATTCAACTTCCGCGACGGAGACGCAATTCTGCAAGCAGCATGTATTGCACCTCCCATACAGGTGGAAAACAGCAAGGTAACGATGTACCCGGATGACACGGCGCAAGTAACGAAGCAGCGGCAAGATTTCATGGAGGTGAAAAAAGAACTGCGCAAAAAAGAACTCAAGTACGCAAGGCTCTTCCCTGCAAAAGTGAGAGTGGAGGCGGAAGGAAAGACTTGGTTTTTTAAATCACCGCAGGAGGCTAACGACTGGTTAGAAGGATGGCGTAAGGCCACCGGGCCCAGAAGACCAGGACAGAGACACCGACAGTCCACTGAGAGGTCGGTGGAATCGGAAACATCGGAGAGAGGAGCAACTGGTGGAATACCAACGCAAAACATGACCAGAGCCTCAGATTTACAATTAATCTATCAGGCCAGTATACCGAGAAAAGGAGCACTCCCCACAGACAAAGATGTCGGTGAGACGAACAATGACGCTGTGACGGAAACAAAGTGGGCCCAGACTCACAGAACATATGCACTAATCTCACGGATACCAAAAGACTATGGTGCCTGTATCACTGAACTGTAAATATAAGGCCCTGGGCAAAACACAGGACTATGGGAGGGACCAGGAATGATCGCATACAACTCACCCCTCATGCAAGTACAACGTTCTGGGGATTAAGCACTCTGCTCAGTTGGGGTTGCGGGTAGTTCAGAGTTTGCTGTGCAAGGAGTCAGGGAGGAGGAAGGGGGGTTGGGTTCAGTTAAAGGCGTTTTTGTCTACATTTGTTCAGATGCATACCAGTGGACAGGACAATATAAGAACTAGAAGTAAGGCATACACATTACATAACATCTACGCTCTCAATAGCAAGACAATCCTAAGTTATACTCAATACTGTACCTATAACATTCATAGACTCACAAGCCCCAGACGCTAAGGGAAGATCCGCACCCCTCGCACTGATGTCATGGAATGTACACAGGTTTGGGGATAAGATAAATAGAGGTCTGGTTCTTCAATATATCAAGAGAAGGGGGCCAGCAGTGGCATTGATACAGGAATCACACTTGACGGGCTCCGCTTGTAAAGCACTAGACAGATGGGGCTACAACATGGCAGTGCATTCGGAATTCATTTCTGGATCCAGAGGAGTCGGAATCCAGATACAGTCCTCGCTAAGAGCACCTGCATAATCAAGCCTTTAATTGAACAACTGCTTTACAGATAAACTCTGATTCAAATTTATCAGATAGTCTTTGACGGAACATAAGATGTTCACCTGTGCCTTTCAGTAGGTCACAAGGAGAGGCATACACAGAAAAGCAGTGGAAAACTAGACCAGTGAAGGAGATTGTACTCTGAAGAGCTCTTCCCAACTGGGACCTTTTGCCAGAGTTCAGTCCGTGACGTCACTCTGGCAGCCATTTTGAGATGTCAATAACGAATGAAACCTTATGGCCCACCTTATCTGCAAATGTGCCTCTCTGCTCTAACACATTAGACTCTCGGAAAGAGTCTTGGACAAATGAGAAATTGTTACAAATTGTGTATATTTTGTGTTTATTGGCTATAAAAGTCCTACGTTGTGGTGCTCTATCCCCTGTATACTGCACCTCCTCCCTCTCCCTCTCATTTTACTTCCTCTGCCTCGCCTTCACTTCAGCCACATTCTCACCTCTGCCTACCTCTCTACTTGTTATCTTCTGGCTCCATCACCCGTCTCCACACCTGCTCCTCTCTTCCTTCTCTGCCTGACCCCCTCCACCACAGCTCTTTGCCCATTACTTGCCCTACATAGAGGTGGATGAACCAACAAATGTAGCCTCACGGCAAGAGCGGTTGATGTCAAAGCTGGGGACGCTCAACATCCTGTGATTCTGGGACAATCACTTAATTTCCCTGTGCCTTTCAAAAATAAATGTGTCCTCATGTAAAAAAACTTGTGCTATGTAAAGCGCTCTCATACCCGATATCTTCGGGTCTAGTTTGCGCTATATAAAACAAAAACAAACAAAAAAAATACTAACAGGGTCCTGGACAGACGACAAAGGGAGGTTTGCCGCAATTTCATGCCAATGGTAAGGGAGACATTATAATATAATCTCGGTTTATGTCCCACCTGCCTTACACCAATCAACATTCCCGGCTCTGGGGAAGTTCCTGTTTTCACTACCGCAGGGAGAACTCATTATAGGGGGAGATTTTAATGCTACACTTGATGCATCCATGGACAGACAACCCCACAGAGATTATAGCAGCTCCAATCCCAAGCTAAAATATTTTGTTAATGCGATTGGACTGACGGATATCTGGAGAACCAGGTACAAGCAAGAACGCCAATATAACTTTCATTCCAGGGCACACAATAATCTCTCGAGAATAGACTACATTTTTAAATTGGCAGCAGGAATGGAGAGAGCACTAGACATAACGCATTTGCCCAGAGGTATATCAGACCACTCACCATTACTAATCACATACGCTTCCTACATCCCGGGGAGACGCAGACTTTTCCTACTGTGCCCCAACTATCTAAAAATAAAAGCGATCTGGGAAAGCCTGACCATAACCACAAAACAATATTTTGCAGAAAATGAAGACTTGGTACCAGCACCAACAACGCTAAGGGAGGCATACAAAACTGTATTACGTGGCCAAGCTATCTCATTGTAACAAATCACAAAAAGATGCAGCAACACCAGATTCAGACACTAGAGCAACAGATGGCAAGGGCAGAGGCAGAGCACGCCACGGATATTACTGATGATACAACACATAGGCTCCATCTAGCTCAACAGGAATATAAGGCCTTCACATGGGAGGAGACAAAATCCAGACTCACGGCCACGCTACATACAATCTATGAACAGGGCGATAAGGCAGGAAAACTTCTAGCGTGGCTAGATAAAAAGGAAGGAGCTAATAGATGGATATCGCAACTGCAAGTAAAACAGGGAGTCACGACTTCAGACCCCTAACAAATAGTTGATATATTAGCGACCCATTATGAGCATATATATATATACACAATTAGCCACAACTACGGTAGATGAAAATATAGCCTTTCAAAAAGACATAAAAATGCCAACAATGGACCAGGCAGTGGCCCAATCTTTGGAGGTGGATCTAACCCACGATGAGCTGCTCCAAGCGAAACATGCCCTACATACAGGTAAAGCCCTGGGACCAAACGGTATTCCAGTAGAATTCTATAAACAGACAGCTACTATTTTTGTGCCACACCTAATTAACATGTATGAGGACAGTTTGGAAAAAGTTGAACTCCCTAGGGATCAGCGCCTTCCAACAATAGTCGCAATACATAAACCGGGTAAACCACCCCAGGACTGCATGACATATAGACCGATATCCCTCATAAATGCCGAAGCAAAGATACTGGCAAAAGTGCGAGCATTGCGATTACAACCATATTTAGAAACGGTCATTCACCCGGATCAATCCGGATTCATGCCACACTGCAATATGGCATTAAATCTGAGGACGGTCCATAGTGTCATGGCACGTAGATCCACTATAGAGGAAGATGCATTCATTCTGTCCCTGGATGCACGAATGGCATTCGACATGGTCGAATGGCCTTTCTTTTTGCAGTTCTTAACCACTTCGGCTTTGGCCCCAAATTTTGTCAATGGCCAAAACTGCTCAACACTAAACCCATGGCGCAGGTGGTGGCAAACGGCTGTCTTTCGGCTGACTTCCCTTTGGATAAGGGGACAAGGCAGGGCTGCCCACTGTCACCGCTCTTATTCGCAATAGTACTAGAACCACTAGCGGCATGGATAAGGCAAGATCCGGTAATCTGTGGACTCAAGTGGGCTATGGGATGGGAAGATTGCATCTCACTGTATGCCGCCAATGTGTTGCTGTACTTGGCTTCCCCCGCACGTTCACTTAACTGCCTCCTAGATATCTGTGCGGCATACAGGCGGGTGTAAGTTTATACCATAAATTGGGAAAAGTCCCTCATTTTTATACTTCATGGCCACCCCCGCAACTCCCACGCAATTGCGATATACAAATAGCTGACAAGGGGTTCAAGTATCTTGGTATCTATATAATATATCAGATATGCATTTTACAGAAGAAAAACTCATGCAACCCCTAGCGTGCTTTCGCCGAGATGTCCACCACTGGCGATCCCTACTACTCACACTACTGGATAGGGCAGCCCTCTTTAAGATGATGGCGCTCCCCTTATTTCTCTATGTCTGGCAAAACATGCCATTTCCGGTCCCCCCGACATACTTGATAGCAATTAACACTGAAGTGAATAAGTGACTGTGGGATGGCAGAACAACACGTATAGCCATGCATAAACTGGTAAAAAGCTGGTACGATGGAGGCATCGCCCTCCCTCATATCAAAACATACTACTGGGCATCCCAACTTGCGGCGCTAAATCAATGGTTACACATAGCACAGGATGAACCAGCCTATCGCATGGATAGACATCTCTTAGTAGTGGACGAATGATGAGGGAACTATTTATTAATACTAGAACAAGGACTCTGACAGGACCAATGGCATATACAGTTATGATATGGCATGAGGCGCAACCGATACTGGGATGGGAAGGGGTCACAACACAGGCAACACCACTATGGAACACAAAAAATTAGGCAAGCTACGAAATACCAAAGGATTCAGGCAACGGGATCTGATAGGCATCTCGAGGTGGGGGGCCTGTGGAAAAAAGGTGAGGTTATCCCGTTCACACAACTCCAACATACATACAGCCTAGTGATGACGGAAGCCTAGAGATATATACAGATCAGGCATGCACTCACAACACTGATCCCACAGGGCACACAACTGCCAGAGTCGTCGCCCCTAGAAGATCGGCTGCTCACTGACCATATGACAAAAAAAGCCATATCGCTAACATATAAGAAAATAATAAACATCCAGCCGGACCCCACAACGGTCCTAAAAACCAGATGGAAGGATGACTTAGGAGAATTAGATGAGGCGGACTGGCAGGAAGCAATGCCGCCCCCCAAGGAGGTAGCGATCCCCTCTAGATTAAAGCTAATACAACTGAAGGTTCTACACCGCACATACTACACAAGAACACCACGGCACAAATTAGGCAGGACTGATACACCGCTTTGCCTACGACAGTGCGGTGCACTGGGCACATTCTGGCACACAATCTGGCAATGTGCAGAAATGAACACATACTGGGAAGCAATAATGCACGCAATTTCACAAGTAACAGGGGTAACAATTACACCAGAACCGAAAAGATGTCTGCTTAACATTTGGGAGCCAACGGATTTAAATCACGTGGCTCAGGATTGGGTGGCGCTGGGCATAGTAATAGCAAAAAGAAATATAGCACGATTATGGTGCGCCAGATCGACCCCCACCCTTGGAAGGTGGAGCCAGGACATGGACGACCTAGTGATAACCGAAAAATCTGTGAACTTGCATGGAAGATGCCCTTAAAAGTGGACCCGGGTGTGGGGGCAAGTGAAATACATATCAGGGCACCATTTGCGATCCCCCGCAAGAGGAATCGCAGTCAGAAGAAAGTGACTAGCTCTTGAGATAAGAAAATGTATTATTACTGTAATGGATATGGACATGAACAAAGTAGAGGGTGCAAAAAGAAACCCTATGTATGTACTATCTGAATTATCAAAGTCCATGTTTCAACTATTGTCTTGCACTATAATGTATGCAAAAGTGAAACCAAGTAATAATGCACCAATGTTTATAACAGAAAGGTTAATAAAAATATAAATATATATATACACACATATATATATATATATATTACCTACTGGCGGTCGCCAGTAGGTATATATAGTTAGGATTTTTTCCCTATGGGATTTTTGAAAATTCTATGTCTAATAACTTTGGCGTTTGTGGACGGAATTGGCTGAAATTTTCAGGAAAATGGCACATTTTGTTTCTGAGCAGCCCTTGAAAATTTGGGGGGGGTTCGTCAAGGGGGGGCCGAGAAAAAAGGGGGGTCCCAAAACGTGTTTTTAACATTGAGTTTTCCATAGGGCGGTTGGCCTCATTTTTAGCCCGAAGGGCTGAATGGATTTGCACGAAACTTGGCAAAATTGTAGGGACTGGTAGCCCGATGTGCCTTTTGTAGGTCTCAATATATGTGCTTCAGTGGATTTTGAGAAATTAACGTTCAAAAAAAGATATATATCTGTAACAGCGGACCGGGCAGCGCTCCAGTTCGCGTACTTTTCGCGCAACGGAGCTTTGAGAAGCGAAGCTGATTGGTTCTCCGGCGTCTGTAAACATTCCAAACAGTCCGTAGCGGCCGCCATCTTGTCTCTCGGTAGGATCGAGAGACAAGAGGAGGCCAAAGCGAAGGGGCAAATGACCATAAGGGGGCATAGTAGATTCTCGCTGACCCCCTAGGTTTGATGTGGAGGTTTTAAAAGGGCCTCGCGGGGCAAAAAAAAAAATAATAATAATAATCGAACGGCTGAATGGATTTGCACGAAACTTGGCAAAATTGTAGGGACTGGTAGCCCGATGTGCCTTTGCTAGGTCTCAATATATGTGCTCCAGTGGATTTTGAGAAATTAACGTTCAAAAAAAGATATATATCTGTAACAGTGCTCCGCTTCGGAGCTTTGCGAAGCTGATTGGTTCTTCGGCGTCTGTAAACATTCCAAACAGTCCGTAGCGGCCGCCATCTTGTCTCTCGGTAGGATCGAGAGACAAGAGGAGGCCAAAGCGAAGGGGCAAATGACCATAAGGGGGCATAGTAGATCCTCCTTGACCTCTTAGGTTTGATGTGGAGGTTTTAAAAGGGCCCCGCGGGGCAAAAAAAAAATAATAATAATAATCGAACGGCTGAATGGATTTGCACGAAACTTGGCAAAATTGTAGGGACTGGTAGCTCGATGTGCCTTTGCTAGGTCTCAATATATGTGCTTCAGTGGATTTTGAGAAATTAACGTTCAAAAACAAGATATATATCTGTAACAGCGCTCCGCTTCGCGGAGATAAAATTATATCTGTATTACCTAGCTGTTGCTAACACCAGTTAGCGACGGCTAGTAGGAGATAGCGACCATCTTGGGCCCCACTTTGCATGTGAGTGATATTTATCACTAATGACATGCAAAGTGGGCATGCCAAGATGTTAGCGACTGGAAACAGTCGCTAACATCGCTATCTCCTATTATCAACTTTTGGAAATATTCGAGATAAGCGCGAATATCTCCAAAAGCTAGCACCTGCCCTGAGCAGTTCTTAGCCATGTTATCCAATGGGAGGTGGATAACATGGCTAAGAGCATTAGCTCGGTAATGCATGAATATCGCTGAGTTTTCAGCGATATTAATGCATTGCGGTCGTTTATTATCGTATTTGCGATAAACCTTGATAATAGCAAGGCTTATCTGCAATAATTTCTGACGATGCTTAGCGGTAAAAAAATCGTTGCTAAGCATCGTTAGGGATAAATATCGCTTAACTTTGGTAATATGCCCCAACGTCTGTTAACGTTCGATTCGAAGGAAATCAGGAAGTGTTGAAAAACATTGTCTGCGCCATCTTGTCTTTTTTCAAATGCCACACTTTTGTCGTGCACAGCAGCCATTTTAGATGCCTTGACCAGACCCACTCTGTGGACGCTGTCGATCCTTAGCATGGCTCCCCACCCTCGCAAGCATCTCCCCCAGGCAGTGGTCACCCCCGCTCTCTGTCTTATGCATGGGTAATAAACCTCCCCCCATCTGCGCTGCTCTTCCCTGAGAATCACACCCTGTGCCCGCCCGACACCTCCCTTTCGCCCTATTCACTACCGCACCCTCTGACACTCCTTTTCCTCTGTGTCCGATTGTCCAGGCTGGTCCTAGGGTATCAGCTAGCCCTGCAGATGTAGTTTATGGCCCCAGCTGTAAAGAATCACCCCTCTTCAAAGGAGTTATAGTAGATCAAGGCCCACACTCGATGAGATCCGTCACAGCAGACGCGTTCCTATTATCTGAAAACCATCCTGTATTGTGATTGAGGAGGGGACCGAGCCTGAAGCGGAAGATTCCAGGGATGACTCTTTGTACATCAAAGTTTTTACAATTATGTGTCACATTAAAAATATATAGCGTGGGCGTGGCCAAGATGGCGTCGGAGTAGGACGCTTTTTCCCTGTCTCTCCGGCGCCGATCCGGCAAAGCAGCTAATAGCGCGGCACCTGGTGCCCAGCTCGGCCCCTAATCGGTGGCGGGGGTCGCCGGTACACTGCGGTGGAGCGCGGTGCCGTCGGCGAGGAGAGAGATCGCTCAGGGAGGCTGCGGGACCGGCGGAGCTCTGCGGCCTGTGGATCCCCGGTCTCGATTTGCGGAGGCCGGCCCGGCGAGTCGCGGGGCCTACCGCGACGGAGGAGGTCCATTTTGCGCCCCGCCCCGCCCTGGGTCATCTGACATCGGACCGCCTGGGCTGCGGGCTGTCGGCGGAGGCGGCGAGGGGCAGCTGCGATCTCCGGTGGGGCCTGAGGGTGCCGGCGAGTGGCGACCTGGAGAGCAGAGAGGTCCCGGAGGCCTCGGTGTGGGGAGGCGCCGCTGAGCCTGCCGGGGTCCGGAGGTGCACCTGTGGAGCAGCGAGGACCGGGCTCCGCGAGGACCCCAGGAAACCTAGTCCTGGTGAGTGACCCCCCGCTCTGGACGGGGGAGGTGCGGAGGGAGCCCGGCCGGCCGAAGGGGCCCATCGAGGGACATGTCGGGGGAGCTGCCGGCTCCTGGTGTGGCGGCGACCTAGTGACTGCCCCTGGGGTGGTGCATGCCCTGGAGGCCTTCTATGGACTGACACGGCGCCGCTTGGCTGTGGGGGTGTACCCGCGCGGCGGAAGGTCCTGACTGGCGAGAAGTGTGGGGGCCCGGGAGCACCGGCCAGGAGGTGTGGTAGAGGCCCCGGGCGCTTCCCAGAGGCCGCATTTGCCAGGTCAAGAGCTGCTGGACTCCATTGCCTGTGCCAGGACTTCCAGGGGAGGCTCCGGTCCTACGCTGCGAGCTGGTGCGGACTAGGGGTGCTGTTGGGGGTGCATACCTGGAGGCCCGGAGGTGCTCTGGTCGAGGAGCGTGGCGCCGCCATTTTGCCTGGCTCAGTCGGCTGTTTGAGTGCATGGCGCTCGCTCATGGACTTTTGCTGTCTGGATTGCCTTCGTGTACCGCCTCTCTAGGGCTTTCGTAGCTGACTGGGGGCCTCTTGACCACTGGGCTTTGCGCACCCCTACTTCCTGGTGTCTGGGCGCCGGGGATTCGCTGGGAGCCTCTGGCCAGGAGCTGTGTGGCGGACACTGAGTGGGACTGCCCGCCGGGGCCAACTGCTGCGTCTGCAGGCCCGGATCTGGGTGCTGCTTGGTTCTGGTGGTGATCAGTGGAGCGTTTGCTCTGGTGCAAGGCGCCCGGCATTCATTATGGCTAACCAGGCCCGCAAGGGACGCGTGCTGAAGGACGGCGCAGCTAGATCGTCGCAGCAGCCGGCATCCCCCGGAGCAGGTGGGTCGGCCGGGATGTCCGATGACGAGGCCCCGGCCACTAAGGCTTTTATGACCGAACTTTTTGCTTCCATTAAGGAGGACATCTCTGAGCTGCGGGCGCAACTGGCCTCTGATCTCCGGGAAGTACGGCGAGATGTTGATGGGATTGGAGAAAGGGTGGCGACTCTTGAGGACCATGATTTGAGCACGGCCAATGATGTCCATTTACTCCAGCAAGATGTCATTCGCCTCACGGAGCAGAACTTGGACCTGCAGGCACACATGGAAGATCTTGAGAACCGCTCCCGGCGGAATAACATTCGCATTAAAGCGGTACCGTGGGATGGTGAGTCGGGAGACCTGCGAGGCTATGTGCAGGAGCTGTTGCTGCAGATTCTGGATGAGGACGATGTGAAGAATATCCAGATGGATAGAGTTCATCGCGTTGGTTTGCCCAGGAGAGGGGGGGGGCCGCCCCCTGACATCCTTGTCTGTGTACATGACTTTCAATTGAAGGAGCGCATCCTCCGGAAGGCTAGGGCCATCGATTCGCTGCACTTTAGGGGCCATCATCCTCAGCTTTTCCAGGACCTTGCAGCGTCTACACTTCAGAAGAGGAGGGATTTTCGGCCGGTGACTTCCTTTTTGCGGGAACGCAACATCGCCTACTCTTGGGGGCACCCGTTCAGGATCATCTTCAGGTGGCAGAATCGGCTGATGCAGATGCGCTCCCTTCGGGAGGCAAAGGAGCTCTTGGGTTTGGAGGAGGTTGCCCCGTCCCAGGGGTCGAATGCATCCCCATCTCGGAGGCGACGTCGGTCCTCCTCGTGGCATAGAGTAGGGTCCTCTCCGGCGAGGGGGCGCCCGGACCGCGATGCCAGCCAGCAGGAGAGGGGAAGTGCAGTGGCATCAGTGGTTTCAGCGACGGTGCCGGCGTCACAGGCCAGCTCTGGAGCGGCGTGACGGTGACTTGAAACTACGGATCGGCGCTGGAGGGGCATGGACCCCCCCGGTCTGGGTGAATGGATGTACTTTCGAAGAAGACTCCCCAGACCGTGACCTTGGGAGGAACCGAGATGGTCTTCCCGACCGGTCCCAGACGTGGTCGTAACTTCGTGACCTGTGGACCACTGGGACTGATGAGTATTTTCTTCTCTGTTTCTGTTTTGTTTCCACTTTCACTGTTTCCCTTTCCTTCGGCCTACAGGGGACTTCGGCTGCTGTCTCCTCGCCAGCCCTGGGAGGACTTTTGTGGACTTTGGATGGGGTGTGTGGGGGTTTCCGGGGGGGGGAGGGTCTTGGGGGGGCTGTTTGGGGTGTTGGGGTTGGGGATGTGGGGGGGTTCTGGTGGTGACGCGGACGTGTTGTGGCTTGTATCATGTGGTGGTGAGAGGGTGGAAGGGAGGCGCCGTTGGTTTGAGAGTTGCGGGGTGATTTGGTGTGGGGTTCGAGGTTGGGAATGTGGGGAGGAGGGTTGGCGGGAGTATGCTTTTCTTATGTGCTGTGACCAGGGTTCCTTCTGGCGGGGGTGGTGGGCGGGTTCCAGAGTCATAGAGGAGTCTAGTTTGGTGTCTCACGATGCCTGTTAGCTTAGGGACCTGGAATGTTAAGGGGCTGAACTCCCCGCAGAAGAGGCAAAAGGTGTGGAAGTATATAACTGACCACCAGTTGGACATAGTGGGACTTCAGGAGACTCACCTTGCACGCAAAGATGAGCTGCGTCTTAAGCATAAGGCATATCCCCTAATATACAGATCCTCTGCGTCCACAAAGCATAAGGGGGTGGCCCTCCTCTTCCATACTTCGCTACTTTTTCAACCGGTGGCGGTACGCACGGATAGGGAGGGCCGTTGGTTGATGGTGAAAGGGCTGGTGCAGGGGAGGCTTTGTACTTTTGTTGTGACGTATGTTCCTAACACTGGCCAGAATAAGTTCTTGCAAGACCTGCTGCATAAAGTGAGTGATTTTGTGGAAGGGCGGTTGTTCCTCATGGGGGACTGTAATTTGGTGTGGGACAGGGCGCTGGATTGTTCAGGCGCTCGCAGGGCGGATACTGGTGTGTTCTCTGAGCTGTCACGGCAAAAGATTACGGAAATGGGGTTGGTTGATGGGTGGCGGTTTATGCATCCAACGTCCAGAGATTACACATTTCTCTCTCATGTACACCACTCATATTCACGATTGGATCATGTATTCCTCAGCCAGGCTCTTAGAGGAGATGTTCTTGACTCCACCATCCTGCCCATCTCGGTCTCGGACCACAGCATGCTAGTGCTTACGCTGCGCTGGTCGTCGGCAGATACCGGGCAACGGAAATGGTATTTCCCAGCTTCGGTACTTCGGGACGAGGAGTCTAACAAGGCGCTGCGGGTGGCCATTAGGGAGTTCTTTACCCTCAATCCGCCATCCGATACCTCTGTATCCAACACGTGGGATGCCTTTAAGGCGTCCGTTAGGGGCACGTGCTTGAGCCTTAACGCACACCTCAACAGGTTGCGCCGCAAGGATCGGGAGGCACTGGAGGCTGAACTGGCATCTCTCGAGCGGGCGCATAAACTTAACCCCTCGAGGGTGACCCTCCGGCCTCTCACGGCGGTACGGGGGAAGTTGAGGGCGCACTACAATAACAGGGCGGAGTTCACGCTACTGAGATTGGGCCGACAGTCCTACTCTTGTGGTAACAAGGTGGGGAGGCACCTGGCCCGACAGCTTCGCGACAGGCGGGAACGTGAGTACATTGGGGGGATCCGCGACTCTGTGGGTCAGTTGCAGCACCGGGACGAAACAAAGGCGGCCATTTTCGGACGCTTTTACTCGGATCTATACGGGGGGGAAAGGCTGGGAGCAGCTGCCCAGAGGGAGTACCTGGGGCGTATGCACCTTCCGCAGGTGTCCAGGGAATGGAACGAGCTTTTAGGGGCCCCGATCACCAGGGAGGAGGTGTTAGATGCTATTGCGAACTTGAAGCTTCACAAAGCACCTGGCCCAGACGGTTACACCGCTGTGTTTTATAAATCCTACGCTTCCGAGATCTGCGACTTCTTAGTCACCCTTTTTAATGACATGGCCTCCTCCGGTTCCTCTGCTGGCTCCTTGGCGGAGGCGATGATTACGGTCTTGCCGAAGCCGGGGAAGGATCCAGCGCAATGCGCCTCCTTTCGCCCGATAGCGCTTCTTAATTTGGACGCCAAACTATACTCGGCGATCCTGGCGCGTAGGCTACAAGACCTTATGCCGGCGCTAATCCATCCAGACCAGTCTGGCTTCATCAAGGGGCGCCAGACGCATGATAACACTCGTCGGGTGGTGCATCTAATAGAAAAGGCAGAAAGATTTCGTATTCCGGCGGTCCTAGTGGGCCTGGATGCCGAGAAGGCCTTCGATAGGGTGGACTGGGGGTTTCTGTTTAATACCATGACTGCCTTTGGTTTCTCGGAGGCTTTCATCACTATGGTGAAGGCTAATTTCTGCTGCCCCCGGTCCCGGGTGGCGGTGAATGGTCATACGTCGGCGTTCTTTACTCACGCTCGGGGTACTAGACAGGGTTGTCCGCTGTCCCCCCTGCTGTTCGCGCTGAGCATCGAGCCGCTGGCGGTAGCGGTGCGGGAGCACGTCGGGATCAGAGGTCTGCCGTTCGCGGGGGAACAGCACAAGATTTCGCTCTTTGCAGACGACATCTTGTTCTCTATTACTGATCCGGAAACCTCGCTGCAGTTCATCAGGGAGGTCTTACTGGAGTTTGAGGCCGTGGCCGGTTTTAAGGTCAACTATAGCAAGTCCTACATCCTGAATCTTAACCTTTCGGAGGCCGAGAGGGACCGGGTACGGCCGCTGACTCCGCTGGCCTGGGCCACTGGTTCGATCGTCTACCTAGGGGTCCATCTGACTCCGACAGTGGGCGGGCTGTTCCAGGCCAATTTCCCATCTTTGTTGGCGAAGACCCGGACGGAATTGGACAGGTGGAAACCGAAATTTCTGTCATGGCTGGGCAGAATTCATGCCGTGAAAATGGTTCTCCTCCCTAAATTCTTATATTTGTTCCAGGCATTGCCTATCCCCATAGACAGCGATTTCTTTCGACGGCTCAAGACTCAAGTATTGCGCTTCATTTGGCAAGGGGGTCAGGCACGGGTCTCCTATGCGGTTCTCCGTCGGCCGAGACCTGAGGGTGGAGTCGGGCTCCCTGACCTGCAGTTATATTACAAAGCGGCGCAACTGCGAGTGTTGGTGGAGTGGTCGCACCAGATCTCCGAGAAACATTGGCTCCATATGGACCGATGCGTTGCCGGCAGGTCGATCTGGGACTTAGCCTGGAAACCGAAGAAGGACCGACCTCTCAACGCATATATATGCACTCCTACGAGCACAGTGTTGAAGGTGTGGGACTCGCTAGCGGCGGACGACCGTTGGACCACGTTCCCTTCGCCCTTTACGCCCTTGCATTACAACCCGGCCTTCCCTCCGGCGCTTCATGAAGGGCCGTTTGCGGTGTGGAGGGAGGGGGGGTGTCGGGCGTTGACCCATTTGTTCCACGGCCTGGACACCCTAACTTTCGCTAACTGTGTGAGAGATTATGGGGTCCCCCAGACTGAACGATTCCGGCATGTTCAGCTGCTTCACTGGGCCACGTCACCTGGGGTGATGGAGGCGGCTACGAGACCGCCGACTCCTTTTGAAACCTTTATATTACGCACATCCGCCATGAAGGGGGCCATTTCCTTCATATACCGGTTGTTGCTCAAATCGACGGTAGCTCCCCGACCTCGTTATATGGGGCAATGGGAAGAAATGCTGGGGCGCGATATCTCGGATGTGGAATGGTCGGCGCTTTGGCGAGACCTGACGACCTTTAACCATTCCTTGCACCTGAGGGAAGCCCACCTCAAGACGGTCATGCAATGGTATATGTGCCCGACTAGGCTTCACCGCATTTTCCCGGCGACCTCGGATAAGTGCTGGAGGGGCTGCGGGCTTTTGGGGGACTTCCGCCACATCTGGTGGGACTGCCCGGTGATCCGTCCGTACTGGGAGGAAATCCTCTCACATATAAAGGAAGTGCTGACTTATCCCATTGATGAGTCTATGGCTTGTGTTCTGCTGGGGCTGCGTGACCCTGGCCTTGTCTATCAGACCAGGGCCGATAAGAAGATTTTGTGGCTATGCCTAGGTGCTGCGAAACTCACGCTGGCTGCGGCCTGGAAAAAGAAGGATGCCCCGGCAGTGTCACTATGGCATGCACGACTTTGGAGGTTGCTCAGTTTGGAAAGAGTGGCGGACATCTTCCTTGGCCAGTATAAGAACTTCCGATATCAGTGGGGTCCCCTGGTGGACTTTCTCTCTAAGGGGTTACCCTCGGCGGTATGTCCGGCTTCATTGAGATCGATGCACCTCTTTCAAGTGTAATATGGATGTGGAATGAATGATGAGTGAATGGCGTCACTACCAGGGGGGAGGGTGGGGGTGGGATGGGGCAGTTGGTTGTCATGGTTTATGGGCTGTGGAGGGTCCGCGGGCTGCTTATTTGCACCGCTTGTATGGAACCTGGAGGTTTGGGGCCCAGCTTATTGCAGCTCTGGTTATCCTGGATGGCCTGGCCTACTGCTAGGCTTGTAGGCCACTGGTACTGTGGTCCTAATTACTATGTGGTCTCGCTCCTGGCCTGGATATGCTTGTAATATAGTCTGGGTCACTGCTGATGCATGCACAATGATTTGCCCTGTTCTGGAGTAATGTGCGGTTCCTCCGCAGCCCGATGTTTGTCTGTTTATTCTTTTTTTTTGCAAATCGAAATAAAAATTTTACAAAAAAAAAAAAAAAAAAAAAATATATAGCACTCCGACAAAGTAGTAAGATTATAAAACTTTAATAACTTATAAATATATACAAGAAAACAAAAATAGTAATAACATATAAACATTTTTAGGGAAAAACAACGAAGTAGCGGTCGGCTGTGCGAATAGTCCCAACGCAGCACAACGTCCAGATTTCCGGCGTGGGGCGTCGCGGGGGGTGGGTCATCAGTAGCAAACTGTTGTGCGAATAGTTCCAAGGCAGCAGAACGATGGCACCAAGGTGATGTCCAGTAAGTTGCCGCACTGGTTTTGGTATCCTACAATGCTGCTCCGAATAACGGCGTGGGGCGCCCCAGGGGAGGCGGCGTGAACGGGCCTCTCCAGGTGGAGTGTCATCTGTTGTAGTGGGGCGCCCCTTTACCGTTTCAGTTGCCATTCCGTCCGTTTTTGGTCCACTGTGTCAAAAGCCGCAATTCAGCTGAGTTGCGCCCACTCTTGCGGTGCAGCGATAGGCGGCTGTCACAGGACTCTCAAAATGGCGGCAGGCTCTTTCCTTTTTGGGCCTGGTCCACTGAAATGGCCCTGGGACACCTTGGAAATCGGACGCTTGTCTGCTAGGTCTTGGACCCCATTCTCGAAAGCGTCCCCTCCGCCTTGAGGATTCATCAAAAGTTTTGGGGGCCCCCGACTCCTGTAGGCTTCTGGTGGGGAGCGGTTGCCATGATTGCTCGCGGAATGACCACGACGGAGCTACGAGATGGTGGTGCTCTCATGCTGACGCCAGCTTCAGTCTGAAACATCCAGAAACAAGGTGGGGCTTTCATCGTTTGGGAAAAAAAAAAAGTTTTCATCCAATGAAAAGTGTTGTTTTTAGGTCATATGATCAAGCCTTCCATCATTAGGAAACCAAAAGTAAAATGAACCAATGAAAAGTTTTATAAACAAGTCACATGACCTGTTATGCGGCATAGGGTATAAAATGCGGAGAAAATACGTTGGCACGTGAGGCGGCGTCAGTAGCGGACCGATGTGCGAATAGGCCGAAGGCAATACAACGCGCCAAGATCCGGATGGCACCGAGGTGGTGTCCAGCAAGTTGCAGCACTGGTGTGGCCATCCTACAATGCTGAAAGTCGGCGTGGGGCGCCCCGTTGGCCTGTGAGTTTGCGTCAGTAGCGGACCGATGTGCGAATAGGCCGAAGGCAGCACAACGCGCCAAGATCCGGATGGCACCGAGGTGGTGTCTAGTAAGTTGCCGCACTGGTGTGGCCATCCTACAATGTTGAAAGTCTGCGTGGGGCGCCCCGTTGGCCTGTGAGATGGCGGCAGTAGCGGACCGATGTGCGAATGGGGCCAAAGGCAGCGCAACAATATTTTCGGAATAGAAGACACCACAAGGCGCTGAGATGCCAAGATCCGGATGGCACCGAGGTGGTGTCTAGCAAGTTGTGGCACTGGTGTGGCCATCCTACAATGGTAAAAGTCGGCGTGGGGTGCCCTGTTGGCCTGTGAGATGGTGTCAGTAGCGGACTGATGTGCGAATGGGGCCAAAGGCAGCGCAACAATATTTTCTGACTGACACCACAAGGCGCTGAGATGCCAAGATCCGGATGGCACCGAGGTGATGTCTAAGTTGTGGACCGATGTGCGAATGGGGCCAAAGGCAGCGCAACAATATTTTCTGTATGGAAGATACCACTAGGCGTTGAGATGCCAAGATCCGGATGGCACCGAGGTGATGTCTAGCAAGTTGCTGTACTGGTGTGGTCATCCTACAATGCTGAAACTCGGCGTGGGGCGCCCTATTAGCCTGTGAGATGGCGTCAGTAGCGGACCGATGTGTGAATGGGGCAAAGGTAGCGCAAGAATATTTTCTGAATAGAAGACACCACAAGGCGCTGAGATGCCAAGATCCGGATGGCACCGAGGTGGTGTCTAGTAAGGTGCACTGGTGTGGTCATCCTACAATGCTGAAATTCGGCGTGGGGCGCCCCATTAGTTTGTGAGATGGCGTCAGTAGCGGACCGATGTGCGAATAGGCCGAAGGCAGCACAACGCGCCAAGATCCGGATGTCACCGTGGTGGTTTCATAGTTGAGAGGCACTTCATCTGCAGTGGGGCGCCGAGATCCGGATGGCACCGAGGGGATGTCTAGCAAGTTGCTGTACTGGTGTGGTCATCCTACAATGCTGAAACTCGGCGTGGGGCGCCCCATTAGCCTGTGAGATGGCGTCAGTAGCGGACCGATGTGCGAATAGGCCGAAGGCAGCACAACGCGCCAAGATCCGGATGTCACCGTGGTGGTTTCATAGTTGAGAGGCACTTCATCTGCAGTGGGGCGCCGAGATCCGGATGGCACCGAGGTGATGTCTAGCAAGTTGCTGTACTGGTGTGGTCATCCTACAATGCTGGAAGTCGGCGTGGGGCGCCCCATTAGCCTGTGAGATGGCGTCAGTAGCGGACCGATGTGCGAATGGGGCCAAAGGCAGCGCAACAATATTTTCTGAAGAGAAGACACCAAAAGGCGCTGAGATTCCAAGATCCGGAAGGCATCGAGGTGGTGTCTAGCAAGCTATGCAGTTGAGTTGTGTGCGCACTTGCGGCGAATAGGTCGAAGGCAGCATAACAATGTTTTCTGAATAGAAGACACCACAAGGCGTTGAGATTCGGTTACCACCGAGGTGATGTCTAGCAAGTTGCCGCACTGGTGTGGCCATCCTACAATACTGCTCCGAATAACGGCGTGGGGTGCCCGAAGGGGGGGGGGGAGGCGGCGTGAACGGGCCTTCCTAGGTGGAGGCTCATCTGCTGTAGTGGGGCGCCCCTTTACCGTTTCAGTTGCCATTCAGCTGAGTTTCGGCTGCTCTTGATGCTACAGCGACAGGCGGCTGCAACAGGACTCTCAAAATGGCGGCCTGTTCTTTGGATTTGGGCCTGGTCCACTAAAATGGCCCTGGGACACCTTAGAACTCGGACGCTCGATTTTTTTTCCTTTCCTGTACATGCAAAAAAAGGTAAATGCCCGGTACGTTACACGCTTCATCTGCCACGATGAACTCTCCAGAGGAACCGAAAAAAAATATAGTTATGGTAACTATACCATGCATCGTCATATGGAGAGGTGGCACCAATTAATTATAGTGCTGCATAAAAGAGAGATTTGGAGGAGAACCCCTGACCTGCTAGTACATTCATCAAAGAAGTGGCACTGACAGCATCAGAGGCAAGGGAAACGGTCCCAAATATTTAGAAGAACTTTGGAAAGATTAAAATGACATGTTTAGATTGTGGCAAATTAATTTCATGTGGACAGATGAGTGTTACTCTAATAAATACAGCATATGAA
Organism: Lissotriton helveticus; assembly: GCF_964261635.1. Lineage (NCBI taxonomy): Eukaryota > Metazoa > Chordata > Amphibia > Caudata > Salamandridae > Lissotriton > Lissotriton helveticus. The sequence goes on from NC_136069.1 coordinate 1,605,753,698, forward strand.
CATCATCATAGTCGATGGTTGGTAGAGACATTTTGACTATATCCTGGACCTGCCCGTCCTCGCCCAAAATGGCGCCGGAATAAATGGGACTCGTAACTCCTTGTTGTGTACTGGTTGCAGCACCTTGAAATCACGAGATACGTATGCAGTTTTGAAGCACATGGCGGGCGGGGACGAGAATTGATTGAATATTTCGACATCCCTATTGATATTAAGTTCTGATGTGTTATTGATTACTGTACTATTGAAAGTTCGAATTAACGTCACCCATGGTACTTGCCCGCAAATGTATATCTAGATAATTTTATTGTAACTGGCCCTGTCGTATTTTAATTATAAAATGTACGTCCACCGATTCCGTAACTGTTAGACACCTTAGTTCTTGCAACCTAATGGCCCGCCCGTTACGTTCCTCTACAGTGTAAATGTCTACTCATCATATACGATTACAGTTTGCTCCGTGGCAGGCCCACGTGGTTATAGGCTCGTATTTGTATAATGAAATTTTCACAATAAAGGTTTTTAAAAGAAAACATGGTAGTAGTATATACATTGGTAAAGTTTTTAATAATAGTCACTGTTTTAGAATCATTAAAAGGCAAGTGAAATAAAGCAGACCAATTACATGAAGGGTAAAAGGTATAATACGAAGGAACGCAGTAAAGATAAATGGTCAAGGGCTGTTGTGTTTTCTATTCCTGCAACATAAAGTGATCGATAAGAATCTCATATTCAGGCGTATCGGCGACTAAGACAGCAGGTCGACCCTCTTTTGCTCAACGGCTCCGTCATGGGACGAAGAAACGCTCTTTTTTTCGAAAAAAGAATATATTTTACTTGCAGGACAGTTGTAAATTTTCCGGGAAAGTACATTAGCCTGGAACATTATAACATATATTTAAGAAAAAATAATGTTCGGAAGTAATAAAAAGCGTAATTTTTAGGTCATATGACCAAGCCTTTCATCATTAGAATAAGAAAAGTAAAATGAACCAATGAAAAGTTTTATTAACAAGTCACATGACTTGTTATGCTTACGTTACGCGCTGCGCGCCCCGGATGACTTCCGGATGCGCTAACGCGGCGCGTCATATGACGCATTACGCGACAACGCAGGTCCAGAATATAGTCAAAATGTCTCCACCAACCAGCGGTCGGAACACAACCCCTTTCAGCAGGCTAAATAGTTCTGTTAAATGACAACAGAAGGGACAGGCAACAAGAACCATCAGTCAAAGAGGGGAGGGCTAGTTCTTCTCTACCGGGTTACATTGGGGCGCTACCGGAACTGATCGAATTGGTAGTCTACAGTGTTTCTGGATGTTTCAGACTGAAGCTGGGGTTAGCATGAGAGCAGTACCATTTCGTAGCTCCGTCGTGGCCATTCCGCAACCAATCATGGCAGCCGCTCTTTATCGTTATTTTGGGTGGGGTGGGTGGCGGAGCCGAGCTGTTTTGCAGCCATCATTGTGTGGAGTTCAGTTCATTTCACTAGTTTTGTATTTGTCATGAGGGGTTGTTCCTAATGTTTCTATTTTAGCGAGGTCAAAAAGAGATCCCGTTAGTGGCCTACTGATTTTGCTCGATTCCTTTTCTTTTTTTTTTACACGATTTTTCGTTATCTGCAAAGACTAAACAGAGTATTGCGACTCTGTGTTTGTTTGTAAATAGAGAATGAACCAAAGAGAACCAATTCTAAAACAGTAAATACTTGGATAACAATCAATCAAATGGAGAGAGAAGCAGGCACGACGTATTACAACGGGGGCAAAGGCCTGCGTTAACTACCCTTCACTATGTGCAAAGAGAAAGTACTCCTAATAGAAATGAGGGGGGGGGCACCATTCAAAGCAGATCAGTGTGCATAAACACGAAAATGTTTTCACTTACCACGTACTTGACATTCGACAGCTTATGATATTTGCTATTAAAAAACCATTGAAATTCACTGAAAAAACCATAGGTTATAGATCATATATAGTTAGGAATTAGCATTTACAAAACCTTGAAAATTCACTGAAAAAACCATAGGTTATAGACCATATATAGTTAGGAATTAGCATTTAAAAAACCTTATTTTACTCACACAAAACCATTGAAATTCCATATATAGTTAGTTGCACTAACTATATATCGCGCACCCGCAATCCACTGCTGATGATGTCACATATTACATCATTCATGACATGGTCAGTGACATCACTGATGACATCACTGATGACATCTCAAATGACATCACTGATGACATCACTGATGACATCTGAAATGACATCACTGATAACATCTCAAATGACATCACTGATGACATCTCAAATGACATCACTGATGACATCACTGATGACATCTCATTTGACATCAATGACCACATCACTGATGATATCATTCATGTGACAATACAATGCATCTCCTCACACTTTAATATAACCTCTGTTACACCCAGTGTTAAATACAGAGTATAATTTTTGAAACCATTGACACACCAATACTAGTTACTACATACGCACTCAGTGATTCCTATGTTTACACACACATTCACTCATTTACCCATACAATCATTCATACATACAATCACTCATCTTTACAACACTATCATATGCACTCATACACCTATACAGACTCTCACACTCTGTCACTCATCCATGGAGTTATTCACACACCTAGTCAGTCCTGTAAATAATCAATCACACTTCCATTTTCTAATCTATACAGTTAAACATAGAGCACCTTACATTTTGAAACATATACTAACACATACTTACTCTCTTATACAATCATTGATACAAGTACACATTGATCTGCACAGAGTCACACACCTCCCAGCCAGCCACACACACACTCAGTCTCCCATACAAATACTTGGGCAATCAATCAATAACCCATATAGTTACTCATATAGCTACTGACCAACACATGCAGCAGTTTACAGAACAACAGACATAATGATGCACAAATTAAGACAGTTTAGTCACTAACCCATGCACTCAGTGAGACACATTTAATCACTCACTCATACAGTCAGTCACGCACCTACTAAATCCTTCATCCAGACACTTCTACATCTACTCATTCTTCAATATGTAAAACATATTTAAACTTTACAGAAACACACAGTCACTGGATGATGTCATCAGTGATGTCATTTGAGATGTCATCAGTGATGTCATCAGTGATGTCACTGACCATGTCATGAATGATGTAATATGTGACATCATCAGCAGTGGATTGCGGGTGCGCGATATATAGTTAGTGCAACTAACTATATATGGAATTTCAATGGTTTTGTGTGAGTAAAATAAGGTTTTTTAAATGCTAATTCCTAACTATATATGGTCTATAACCTATGGTTTTTTCAGTGAATATATATATATATTCACTGAAAAAACCATAGGTTATAGACCATATATAGTTAGGAATTAGCATTTACAAAACCTTGAAAATTCACTGAAAAAACCATAGGTTATAGACCATATATAGTTAGGAATTAGCATTTACAAAACCTTATTTTACTCACACAAAACCATTGAAATTCCATATATAGTTAGTTGCACTAACTATATATCGCACACCCGCAATCCACTGCTGATGATGTCACATATTACATCATTCATGACATGGTCAGTGACATCACTGATGACATCACTGATGACATCTCAAATGACATCACTGATGACATCACTGATGACATCATCCAGTGACTGTGTGTTTCTGTAAAGTTTAAATATGTTTTACATATTGAAGAATGAGTAGATGTACAAGTGTCTGGATGAAGGATTTAGTAGGTGCGTGACTGACTGTATGAGTGAGTGATTAAATGTGTCTCACTGAGTGCATGGGTTAGTGACTAAACTGTCTTAATTTGTGCATCATTATGTCTGTTGTTCTGTAAACTGCTGCATGTGTTGATCAGTAGCTATATGAGTAACTATATGGGTTATTGATTGATTGTCCAAGTATTTGTATGAGAGACTGAGTGTGTGTGTGGCTGGCTGGGAGATGTGTGACTCTGTGCAGATCAATGTGTACTTGTATCAATGATTGTATAAGAGAGTAAGTATGTGTTAGTATATGTTTGAAAATGTAAGGTACTCTATGTTTAAGTGTATAGATTAGAAAATGGAAGTGTGATTGATTGTTTACAGGACTGACTAGGTGTGTGAGTAACTCCATGGATGAGTGGCAGTGTGAGTGTCTGTATAGGTGTATGAGTGCATATGATAGTGTTGTAAAGATGAGTGATTGTATGTATGAATGATTGTATGGGTGAATGAGTGAATGTGTGTGTAGACATAGGAATCAGTGAGTGCGTATGTAGTAACTAGTATTGGTGTGTCAATGGTTTAAAAAATTATATTCTGTATTTAACACTGGGTGTAACAGAGGTTATATTAAAGTGTGAGGAGATGCATTGTATTGTCACATGAATGATATCATCAATGATGTGACCATTGATGTCAAATGAGATGTCATCAGTGATGTCATCAGTGATGTCATTTGAGATGTCATCAGTGATGTCATCAGTGATGTCACTGACCATGTCATGAATGATGTAATATGTGACATCATCAGCAGTGGATTGCGGGTGCACGATATATAGTTAGTGCAACTAACTATATATGGAATTTCAATGGTTTTGTGTGAGTAAAATAAGGTTTTGTAAATGCTAATTCCTAACTATATATGGTCTATAACCTATGGTTTTTTCAGTGAATTTTCAAGGTTTTGTAAATGCTAATTCCTAACTATATATGGTCTATAACCTATGGTTTTTCAGTGAATTTCAATGGTTTTTTAATAGCAAATATCAAAAGCTTTTTTTGTGGAAAATGACTAAAATTAGGTATACATAAGCGGCGTTCATTTATGTTCACCACAGCCACTGTTGAAAGTAAAGTGAAAGTCGCGAAACAGTGGCCACGCCATCTTGTCCCTTTTAGGCCCCATCATGCACGTAAGTGACAGCCATTTTGTGTGTCATGGCCTCTCTGCCCACTGCCAATAGCCTTAGCGTCTCTCTCCCCCTCACTCCCCGGCCTCGCAAGCATTCCCCCGCACCCCAACAGCCCCCGGTCTCTCCTGCTTGGGCCATAAACGCACCTCTAACGCGACCCTGTCTCCGAGCCACATCCCGTGCTGAACCCCCTCGCTCTTTCATCTCATTCATAGAACAGCCCCTTTTTGATAACCTCTTCCTCCCTGCCCGATTGTCCGGCCTGATCCCAGGCCATCACCTAGCCCAACAGATGCAGTTTATTGCCCCCTACAGTAGCAAACTATAACATAAAAATCGTTAGAAAAAACAAAAAGAATCAAGCAAAATCAGTAGGCCACTGATGGGATCTCTTTTTGACCTCGCTAAAATAGAAACATTAGGAACAACCCCTCATGAGAAATATGAAACTAGTGAGAGGAACCGAGCTCGAAGCCATGATGGCTGCAAGACAGCTCGGCTCCGCTGCCCACCCCGCCCAAAATAACGACAAACCCTATGCAAATATTATAAATATATACAACACACCAGCAAAGTAACAGGGTAAAACGTTTTATTAAATAACTATTTACATGGCAGCCTGCTGCAACATCGATCCAAATGCATGACGCTGTTCCTGTCCCTCCTTCCTTAAAGTAGCAATGTTGGGCTACTTTGGGCTACTTTTTAGTAGGATTTGGGCTTTAGAAAGTCTACAAAGGCCATCAGCCGGCGAGGTAGCATAGGTGGCGGCCTAGTGGTGGAGGACCGTTGTGCAAATAGCCCGGGGGCGACACCACGCGCCAAGGCCCGTCCCCAGGACATCCAGAGGTGATGTCCGGCAAGTTGTGTGGGGGGATGCCTTGCTGATGCCGCCACCCCCCACCTTCTTGTTGCCTGATCCGGCCAGCTCAATCGATCGAGCATGAGACTCTCAAACCCAGGGTCGTAGGCCCGGCCATCTTGTGGGGCGCCCGCAGGAGAGACGGCGCGGACGGCCCCCTCACCCCCAGGTGAAGCTGCAGCAGGGCGACCCTTAGCGTTTCATTCGCCGGTCAGCTGAAGCAGGGCGACCCTTAGCAATTCACTCGCTGGTCAGCTGAAGCAGGGCGACGCTTAGCGTTTCACCTGCCGGACGGCTGCACCAGGACTGCCATTGGCGTTCCACTTGGTTGGATGGCCAGGGACCCGCTCCGGTGGCCGGGTTGATGAGCGGCTGTTGCTGCGGAACGCTCAAAATGGCGGCCGACTCCCCGGATTAGGGCCTGGTCCACTAGAACGGCTCTGGACTACCCTGGAACTCGAATGCTTGCCTGCTCGGGCATGAGCCCCACTCTTGAAGACGTCCTCTCAGTTTTAAAGGTTATACGAGAGTCGTTGGCCCTCGACTCCCGCGGGCCTCTGATGGGGGCAACCGCCACTGTTGCTCGACTATCCCCCATGGATATACCGCTGCCACGGGTGTCCGCCGCCTTATTCACATCTGGTACCGTGAGGGAGGCTGATTCAGTGCATCGGCGGAGGGATACGCCTGCTGTCCCGCTCTCCGGAAGTGGCCGCAACATTGTCACAGTGAGGAAAATGAAATTTTGCATGACCAATATGTCCCCTGCGTGTACCCTGCGTTTAGTGTATATGCATGTCACCCATGCATTTTCCCGTAGTGGCCTGAATAACAAGGCCTCTGCAATTACGTCCTCCATTAGGATGCCAGTCATCAAGTCTCCCATGTAAGAAACGTTAAGTTAGCATCAAGGCCCATGTGTTTGCATTGTGCACTTTTAATATCGAGATGAACCCATTTTGTGGCTCAGTCTGAACCAGTCTTTGAATTAGGGTTTTCATGGCTCAGACACTCTGAGAGCTACAGTGACGTATCCCTGACCTCGCATACTTCTGGCTCAGCCGAGAGAAGCCCAGCAAGGGGTGCCAAGACAGTATTTTGCACAACAGTTATCTGCTTACTCTACAGAATCACATTCCTGCCTGGTGAAGAAGGTAAACAGAACCCGTCTGCAGAGATAGGGCCTAGCCTTTCTGTCTCCGTTTAAGTGAATTACAGAGCTTGCATCCGTAGAAAGCCCACGGCCCCCACGCAATGAACGAAGAAATATATGCCCTCTCTGGCTCTTAGTGATGAGCGACCTTTGCTTCAGATAATACATCCCCGGACTCAAGTTATCAGATAATACCAGACGTGCTGATCGCCCTGACACTGAAGGCCTCCCTACTAGACTGAATGTCAGCTCCCCCCAGTTACACGTCAGTTGCACGTCATGATCAAGTTGCGCACACAAGTAGGGCAAAGTTCCAGCTGGCCATGCAACCCTCTCCATGTATCCACCCACCTATGACTCACCTATGACTCCTCAAATGCACGCCCACATGCTCTTATCTCTCTTTCTCTTGCTCTGCCTCGAGCGCTCCTCCCTATGTACAAGATTGTACGTATAGATATGTACTCTGTAAATAATGTTTAGAAGACCCTTCCTGAACCTTAGTGGTGATGGAACAGATTCTCCCTTAACTCGAGTTATTGGAATAAAGCCCTTTAATTTGGACATCACGGACTCTGCCTCTCATTTAATGCATGATGCTTTGTTTATGTATAGAAATTATGACAGGACAATATTTTATTTACCACATTAATGGCGCCCGAACAGGGACTTATCCCTTTCCCCACGCGCCGGTGATGTAGGTCCAGCCCTTGCCCCCTGCTACAGCCGTGACGGACTCCAAAGTGTACACGCCATCGGGATTTCCCGCTTACTCCCTCAGGCCCACGGAGGAGGACGGACTGCGACCAGGCATCCATACGAGGCGGTGAGGATCGCGGATCATCCCATCCAGAGCCTAGCCTGTGAGAGAGCAAGGTCCGAGGTTTCCGAAGGCCCACCTGTTCCGAGGCGCATGCGCAGTATCAAGTTTCCGAGGCCTTCAAGTTCTGCTTCCCGGTGAGTACCACTGTGGGGAACGCATAGAAGTTCAAGACGGGTTCATTTTATATGAACACGGTAAAGACGGGTTCACGTTATACGTGAGCACGGTAAAGACGTGTCTCATTAATGAGACCGGTATGGTTGTGCTGTATTACAGTGCATAAAGTTAATTGTATCAGTTTAGACTGCATCTGTTTTAGTGTTTGAGTGTTTTAATGTGAATGATTGTTTGAGTCAGTCTATTTTTATGTATATTTGTGTTTTCATTGGGTTGGTTTCAACATGCCACTGTTTTCGAAATTGCGTCAGATAGGGACCAGAAAAGGTATACTAGAAGAGTCAGTTAACATCCCGCCTAGAGACACACCTGGTCATTATATGTATAATAAGCACAGGCTAGATGCCATTTTGTTTTTAGACTTATGGGTACATTACACGAAGGATTTAGAGGAGAAGTATAGATGGCCTGTCTCGGGGACATGGTATTCTGAATGCATTATGAGAGTAGAGGAAGCGCTATGGAAAAAGAAGTCAAGACCCTCTCAGAAAGATGCCATTGAGTTATGGCGCAAAGAGTCACATAGGAGAACAGAGAAAGAATTTAATAAAGTAGAGAGAACTAAATAAGCAGCGGAAAAAGCCAAAGAAAAAGAACTGCGGGAGGAGGGGGAACGGGTCAAAACAGAACAGACTGATAGAGAAAGAAATGCCGTCGTTACTGGTATTTATCCCGTCCTCTCAGAAGAACTAGCTAGAGTGACCAGCTCAGAAAGACCCAGTAGGTCGCGAACGCCACCACCTGTACCATATAGAGTACGTAGAATAAAGCCGACAGCATCCGAGGCGTTCATTTCCTCGTATCTAGACGAGCCCCTACCGGACTACGCAAACGCAGATTTCCCTCCGCCTCCAGCAGCGGATCAGCTCCAGCAACTCGTGAAAGATGACGTAGGGCCCGGGGCAGTAGGAGGGGCGCCTACTGTAGATGTAGCAATTCCCCCATGTATATACGATCCAGAACCAGGAAAGGGTTCAATGCTCGTGATATCACTAAGACTAAGACAAGCCGTTGCATATTTGGACACATTACCAGACATGAAAGAGCACCTAGATAACATGTACCGTTTCATCAGAACGGGGAAGGATCCCGATTGTATAGTACAAGCCATGCTACACAGAAAGGTAGGGGTTAAGAACTACATCCTACGTTTTGTTATTAACTGCCAGATCAGGGAACAAGATGAAGGAGACGGAGATGTAAAGCCTGGTTTGATCGAATGGAGTGACCACATAGATGCCGGTCGACATGATAAACAGGGACAGACAGATAGCATGATGAAGAAAATTCGAAAGGAAATATTAGAAACACATAAAGTAGGGTCTGACGAGAAGAATGAGTCGTCAACGGAAGAGGTAGACGAGCCAAAGGACAAAATGAATTATGTAGGCAATGCACGACAGTTTGACAGGCCCAAGTGCCTCGACTACCATAAACAAGGGCCGGCTATAAAAGAAAGATATTCCCTTGAAAATCTATTCCAAGCTACCGAAAAAGCACTGAACCGACGGATAAAAAGCGAGCGATCTCACACACCACACGAAATGGAGTTGGCCCGGTCAGCCACCCAGTGGGTGTCCAATTCCAATATATATAGCAACGATATAGTGGCTCAGACTTTCTTGAGCCTTCCACCGAACGAACAGCGTTTGGCTGGTCTTTACATGGTCCAACACTTAATAACGTTGTATGAGAATCAATATTCCGATCCTGGTCAATTGTATAAATTATTAGACGACATTTTACTAGACAGATGGACAGGCCTAGGTACTGAATTAATTAATGTTATCCTGGATCAACGACATAAGTACATAAATTGTTTGACCACATGTATGCTTCCAACCTCACACCACGACAGAAATAACCTATACGTAGACAGACAGAACCCCCTACGAGAGGTACATCCCGTCAAAAATGCGGACAATGAGTTAGAACGGGTGTATGTTTACACCCCCTTAACGAAACTAGAAATACTAGAAATGAAAAAGATGCTGCCTTGCCACGATAAAGACCCGGGGGGGTTTCACCGACAATTAAAAGACATCCTCCGCATAGGAGATTATACGTACGCTGATATTCTGAAGCTACTGAAAGTACTGTTGCCTGCAGGGATTTATGAAAAACTTAAGGAAAAAGACTGGGAGGTGGGCGAGAAAAAGTTAAGTTGGGATGCATTGGAAACAGAAGAGAAAGGCAGGCTCCCGGGGGTTGGTCTTGGGGACAAAGCTAGAGAACTACCTGAACTCCTGATACAGGGTTTACCGAGACTATTGATTACTAAAAAGGAAGATTGGGACGCTATTTCAGCCTGTAAACAAAAGCAAGAAGAGGACACAAGTGATTTCTATTCCAGATTCGAGAAATGCTTTACTATTAATAGTGGCCTTAGGCCTGGTAGCGAATCATATCCACATCTTTTCGTGAGCAAATTAGTAGAGAATTCTTTGCCCCAGATCAAGAATAGAGTACTGAAGGTTGAGAGTACTTGGCAAGCAAACAGCCCTTCACAAATGTTACAGATGCTACAATATCACCAGAACAGGATTAGAGAAGAGCAGGATCAGGAAAAGAGACGCATGAAAGAGACAAAAATGAAGGTGCTGGTTGCCCAGACGGTACCGGCAAATACGAACAGAAATAGCACGACACCCGTTAAGGGGAACTGTAATTATTGCAAACATCCAGGTCACTATGTAAAGGAATGTGCTGTCCTGAAACACAATATTGCTACAGGCAAGACAAAAGAACGACAATACACTCCTAGGCAAAATAGCACCCAACAGAACACACAGCAGACAGTAGCGAATTTTCCACCTCCACCACCGCCTGTTCATGCCACACCACACATGTATCAGTACACGCAGTCAGACTATCCAGAATATCAACAGTTCTCATGAAACAGCCTCTAGAGGGAAGTTGGCTTGCCCCTTATTGAGGTTCCTGTAGATCAAGAGGGTCCGTATGTACATAGTCGTGTATTAGGTCAGGACCGAAAGTTTCTGATTGACACGGGGGCGAGCAGAACTACCATCAACCATGACGAGGTTCCAGGGGCACCTCTCTCGGGCTCACAGAATGGTTCCCTGGGATTTTCAGGAAAGCCTATTGTTAATGAAGTATCGAAACCAGTCTCCCTAGGGGTTGGTCCACTGTCACGTACCACAGACTTGCTACTTACTAAATCATGTCCAGAAAACTTACTTGGTATAAAGACATTAAAAGAACTAGGCGCAGTTATCTGTTGTTCTCCAGAAGGAGTGTGACTGTTCGTGATTTTAAGGGACATTATGTGCTGACGGATTTTGACCACAGACTCCAGAATGTGCCACCGCTCCTATGGGCACAAGGACCGACTGACGTAGGTTACATGAACATAACACCACACCATGTCACTCTCAAAGCAGGAGTAGTACTACCACGCATAAGACAATACAAGTTACCACCTGATGCCGAAATAGCCTTATTGAAAATAGTTGATGAACTTATTGCACAAGGGGTAGTGGTAGAGACTGACTCGAATGTATGTAACTCACCTGTCATTCCTATCCTTAAACGATCAGACCCTAGTGTTCTGCCAGTGTACAGACTAGTAGTTGACCTTCGAGAATTGAACAAATGTGTAGTACCGCAATACCCAGTGGTTCCAGACATTTCTTCATTACTGACTGCTATTGATTCAGAGGCCACGTTCTTTACGGTCATTGACTTGAAGAATGCCTTTTTCAGCATTCCCATTCATCCTGACAGCCAATATCTTTTCGGATTTAGTTTAAATGGACGAAGCTTTACATTTACAAGAGCTCCACAAGGTTTTACAGAAAGCCCTAGCATTTACAGTCAAGCATTGAAGAGACAGCGGGACAGTATTTATATGCCTACCAACACAGCACTGATACAGTACGTAGACGACATCCAGATTACAGCACGATCAGAAACAGACTGCGAAGATGCATCACTGACAGTCTTACATTTTCTGGCTGACAAGGGGCACAAAGTGTCCCCTTCAAAGTTACAGTTCTGTGAACAGCAAGTGGTGTACCTTGGACACTTGCTGTCCAAGGAGGGTAGACAGCTAACACAAGAACGTATTCAGTTAATTTCTAACCTTTCACAGCCCAAAACACAGAAGGAGGTACGTGCATTCATTGGCCTCACTTCATACTGTAGGCAATGGATTCCCCAGTATGCCTATCTAGCCAAACCACTCATACAGTTAACTACACAGGAGGCAGCCACTTCGACTGTCCTCCCTTGGACACAGGAACACACCTTGGCATTTGAGGAATTAAAAAGAGCCTTATGTCAAGCGCCAGTTTTAGCGACTCCATGTTACAGCAAACCTTTTATGCTTTTCGTAACTGAACGGGATGGAACAGCATTATCTGTCCTCACACAAGATCAAGCAGGAAAACACAAGCCTTGTGCTTATTTTTCTAGTGCACTAGACCCAGTGGCCCAGGCTCTGCCTGCGTGCCTGAAATCGGTTGCAGCAACAGCCCTAGCCATACGACAAAGTGACTCGATAGTGCTGGGACACCCCCTGACAGTACAGGTACCGCATGCAGTGGAGGTTCTCTTGAACAGGACACAGACACAACATTTGACTGTAGCGAGACTGACAGGATATGAACTGACATTATTTCAACCACACATAGAGATCAGACGATGTAACATTCTGAACCCTGCTACACTTTTGCCCTCAAGTATAGAAACCGCACCACCACATGACTGTGTGGAAATAATGAATATAGTGACGAAACCAAGACAAGACCTGACAGATATTGCACTTCCAGACCCTGACCTAACACTCTATGTCGGTGGTTCCCAAAGTGTGCGCCGCGGCGCCCCGGTGCGCCGTGATGAGAAGCCAGGGGCGCCGCGCCGCTACCCAGGATGTGGCTCCTTTGTGCTGAAAGTGCCCTCGCCCTCTGCATTTAAATGGCTCAATTAAGAGCTCAGTGAGTTACGGCGGGCGAAAGGACTAAAACTGTAGCTGCCTAAAGGAAGAGATTGAACAGGTGCCGACCGGGTTAGGAAGGTACGTGTTTTTTTTTGGTGGGGCAAATGGGGAGTTGCACAATTACATTTGGCGTTTCTTTTCTAGCCAGTTGTTTACATTGCACGGAGCACTGGCGATTTCTAAATAATGGAGTCTTCCTGCTTTCTTATGTTTGTTGTCTAGAGATAGTTGGGGGGTATGTACGTGAAGTGCTTTCAAACAAAACTGATGTTGATATATATGATATTTATTACAGAGGCTCTACTATATCATGACACTGTGGAGTATCAGGGGAGGAAGCAATAAAAAAATCGGGTATTGTCAAAGCCAATATGATTTGCCTTTAGATTTTGTCAGCCGACCTTTAGATTTTGTCAGTGCTGGTTGCCGCTGCTGAACCGCTTCTGCAGAAGGAACTAAATTGCTAAAATGCTTTGTTTTTTGTTAAAATGCTTTGTTGATGCTAGACCGTGTCAGCAAAAAAAAGCAGCAGTGCCCACTGCAGCTTGATGAGGCATGTACGTACATGCGAGAATAAACATTTAAAAGCAAAGTGGGACAAAGAGAGCCGGAGAAGCAACAGATGATCTGACAGCCTGGGGGAACTGGAAAGAGCAACACGGAGAGCAAAGGAGGCAGGGATGTGAGTAGGAAATAGCACATCGAGGAGAGGAAAACACCTGCACGTCCATGGACTGCTAGAAAAAGAAAAATAGTTCCCTGAATGTTAGAAGTAGAAAAAGTATGCAAGTCATCATATCAAAACCAGTGTACCAGTGGCGGAACAAACCTAGGTGGATGGAAAGCCATTGAATAAGAAGCAAGTAAACAAGATGGACAAGAAAGCAAACCATTCATGAACAGTGGTCTGACCCGTAGACTACACTCAGTTTCGTTATTGTGTAATATAGATCTTAAGATAAATGACAGCTAAAAGCTGTCGGTAGGTGAGACATGAAAACAAGCATTGGAAATGCAATAGGTCTCGCAATAGAATAGTTAGACATTTTTCTTTTTGCAAATGGAAGAGTGGCGTTGCGTGGATGAGTAGCGTTGCGTGGATGAGTGGCGTTGCGTGGATGAGTGGCGTGTGTGAGTGGCGTTGCGTGTGTGAGTGGCGTTGCGTGTGTGAGTGGCGTTGCGTATGTGAGTGGCGTAGCGTGTGTGAGTGGCGTTGCGTGTGTGAGTGGCGTTGCGTGTGTGAGTGGCGTTGCGTGTGTGAGTGGCGTTGCGTGGATGAGTGGTGTTGGAATGCAATAAGTATCGCATTAGAAAAGTTGTAGTTATTGGTCTTGTAAATGACATAATTTTTTTTTTTTGCGATGTTAAAATTGCTATATTGATGGCTTTGTCATTTACAATGCCAATAGTTATAACTTTTGCAAATGTGACACCTATAGCATTTGGAATGCAACATGTTTAGTATTTACGTGACTTATATGGCAGCTCTGGTCGTTATGCTACATCTCTAGATAGTTTTATCTTCCGCAAATGTGACACCTATTGTAACACAATATGTGTTGTGAGGGTGAGTGAGGGTGAGGGGATGAGGGTGAGGTGTTGAGGGTGAGGGGTTGAGGGTGAGTGAGGGTGAGGGTGAGTGAGGGTGAGGTGTTGAGGGTGAGGCGTTGAGGGTGAGTGAGGGTGAGGCTGAGGTGTTGAGGGTGAGTGAGGGTGAGGAGTTGAGGGTGAGTGAGGGTGAGGGTGAGTGAGTGTGAGGGGTTGTGGGTGAGTGAGGGTGAGGATGAGTGAGGGTGAGGGGTTGAGGGTGAGTGAGGGTGAGGGTGAGGGTGAGTGAGGGTGAGGCTGAGGGGTTGAGGGTAAGTGAGGGTGAGTGAAGGTGAGGCTGAGGGGTTGAGGGTAAGTGAGGGTGAGTGAGAGTGAGGGTGAGTGAGGGGTTGAGGGTGAACGGTTGAGGGTGAGTGAGGGTGAGGGTGAGGTGTTGAGGGTGAGTGAGGGTGAGGGGTTGAGAGTGAGTGAGGGTGAGGCGTTGAGGGTGAGTGAGGGTGAGGGTGAGTGTGGGTGAGGGTGAGTGAGGGTGAGTGAGGGTGAGTGAGGGTGAGTGAGGGTGAGTGAGGGTGAGGCTGAGTGAGGGTGAGTGAGGGTGAGGGGTTGAGGGTGAGTGAGGGTGAGGGGTTGAGGGTGAGTGAGGATGAGGGGTTGAGGGTGAGTGAGGGTGAGGGGTTGAGGCTGAGTGAGGGTGAGGGTGATTGAGGGTAAGGGGTTGAGGCTGATTAAGGGTGAGGGTGAGGGGTTGAGGGTGAGTGAGGGTGAGGTGTTGAGGGTGAGTGAGGGTGAGTGTGGGTGAGGGTGAGTGAGGGTGAGTGAGGGTGAGTGAGTGTGAGTGAGGGTGGGGGTGAGTGAGGGTGAGTGAGTGTGAGTGAGGGTGAGTGAGGGTGAGTGAGGGTGAGGGTGAGTGAGGGTGAGGTGTTGAGGGTGAGTGAGGGTGAGGAGTTGAGGGTGAGTGAGGGTGAGGGTGAGTGAGTGTGAGGGGTTGAGGGTGAGTGAGGGTAAGGGTGAGTGAGGGTGAGGGGTTGAGGGTGAGTGAGGGTGAGGGTGAGTGAGGGTGAGGCTGAGGGGTTGAGGGTAAGTGAGGGTGAGTGAGGGTGAGGCAGAGGGGTTGAGGGTAAGTGAGGGTGAGTGAGAGTGAGGGTGAGTGAGGGGTTGAGGGTGAACGGTTGAGGGTGAGTGAGGGTGAGGGTGAGGTGTTGAGGGTGAGTGAGGGTGAGGGGTTGAGAGTGAGTGAGGGTGAGGCGTTGAGGGTGAGTGAGGGTGAGGGTGAGTGTGGGTGAGGGTGAGTGAGGGTGAGTGAGGGTGAGTGAGGGTGAGGGTGAGTGATTGCGAGTAGCAAAAAAATCGTATGGAGCCTGGGGCGTAGCGCAGGCTCCTGCAGGGGGAGGCTGGGACAGGCTGGGGTACCCCTTCAACTCAATTTCTACGACTATCCCTGAGTTGTGAGAAACTGGTGAGGGGGGGGGATTCGGAAGGACGGGGTGACATCATGTAGATTTACACCATGGCATCGTGCTCCACAGCAAGCGAACGTCTCCCACAAACGGCAACATAGCGCGGCACAAAAACTCGAACTCTTTCCCCTGAGGGAAACGCGCACAGGCCTGCAGAACGGCTTATTTCCACCCTGTCAGAAATGGCACCTCAGCATGTGCCTTCCCTCGTCACTGAACAGGGCATATTGAACAGGGTCGAGGGCTGGAGGGCTGGCAGCTCGTCCTGTTCTCTTCCGTGAATGTCTAGCTGATTTGTCTTGCCAATAAAATATTATTTAACCGGGAGATGGAAATGTGCAGAGAAATGGATAGAGAGTGAGCGGAGACAAATGGAGGCGGGGGCTGGGGAGAGCGAGGGTAGGGAAACAGACAATAGGAAAAAGTAGAAAGAGGAAACATGCAGCAATGGAGAGAACACATCAGAAGAGCAGCTGTAAAATGGGATTGCGAGAGGGAAAATGAAAGGACATGTGGGACAGAGGAGAAGAGCACGAGGTGACCCAACAGGAGTAGATGGGTACTGGGGAGACATGACAGAAGTTAGAGATTAAATAGGTGCGACGGGGGTAAGAGGGCTGAGATATAGGGGTGCTTAGAGCAACGGAGATGCAGGGAAGGAGAGTGACGGTCACAGAAGGGGAGAGGTGTATAGAGATGGCGGGAGGCGGACGAGGAAAATGGTTAGAGAAGGAAAGATGAAGGAAGCACGAGGGAGAAAAGGAAGACGTAAGAGGGTGAAAATGTGTAGAAAACAGAAAAGATTAATAGGTGGGGGAGAGGGCTAGCGAGGGGAGAGCAACAGAATAGACGATCGTGGTTAGAGGGTGAAAGGAAGAGAGATGAGAGATCGTGGGACGGAGGTGAAGAGAGAGATATTCGTATAACGTGTAAGAGGAGATAGCTGGAGTGATAGATGAGTTGAGATGAGGATGAGGGACATCGAGAGGTAGGCGATTAAATGGAAACGTATTGAAAGGAGATAGGCAGTTGGAGGAAATTAACAAACAAGACGGAGGGCATTGCTGTGGGGAGGGGGTGGAGGAGAAATGCACACGGCGGGCAGGGGAGGGGGCGGAGCGGGGAGAGCGGCATGTGGGTGTGAAGAAGCCGGGGCCTTTGAAGTGAAGCTAAGCTTCACTTCAAAAGGTGTCGGGAGGAATGCGGCTGAGGGAACAGACGGCGATTGCGGCTGAGGGAACTGATGTGCACGCGCTTTTAAGCTCAATGCACATGCGCATTGAGCTTAAAAGTCACGGGCACTGCAAGGAATCGCCACGATTCCTTGCTTGTTAGTTAAAGGTTGTTTAAGCCGCAATAGGCTCTCAAGCTCGATGCGCATGCGCATCGACAGGCGAGACCTAAAAATGAATAGAAAAAAAACTTTGGATAAGACTGTTGCTTTTCATGATTTTGGCCTGTACTGGTGTTGCAGTGCTACTTTTCAGAAAGTTCCAGTTCCCTTTCTGGTTGTTAAGGGCCTATGTTTGTGTAAGGACATTTGATGACACCTGGCTATTGCTTGGGGATTTCTAATTAAGGTATATCCAGATATGATGCTGCCTTATTTATTTAAGCTTCTTATAGGAGTTGAGTCTCCAGTGATACTTGTATGAAGAGCTTCACAGAATATCAAAGCTGTGTTTTTACACCTTATCAATGTGCAAGGATTACTATGTAGCGTAGTAGTCTGTGGCACTGCCATGGTTTAGGAACAAGTTAGTTCCCAAAGTGTGCGCCGCGGCACCCCGGTGCGCCGGTTAAAAAAATGGTGGGGAGCCACGGCCAACAGCCAATTAGGTCAAGGGAGCCACGGGTCAAAAAATTTTGGGAACCACTGCTCTATGTAGATGGATCATGCATGAGAACGAGTGCAGGAGTATTAGTGGCAGCATATGCTGTGACCACTGCTACTGAAGTCATAGAGACACAAAGAATAGACACACTATCAGCACAAGCAGCAGAGCTCATCGCTCTGACACAAGCCTGCATAAGAGCTAAGCACTTGAGAGTGAACATTTATACAGATTCACAATATGCTTTTGGCGTAGTTCATGATTTCGGGGTACTATGGAGAGAGAGAGGTTTCTTGACCTCTCATGGTGCCAAGATTCAGCATGGTCCGCTTATTCAAGCCCTGTTGGAAGCAATACATTTACCTACAGCCATAGCTATCCTGAAATGCAAAGCACACACCAAAGTTACAGACATCATTTCCCAGGGCAATGACCTGGCAGACCGAACTGCTAAACTTACGACCCAGACACCAACAGACACGACAAGGACAGAGGTACCATTACTGACAAAAAGCATGACAGTCAGGGATCCTTCTCAAGATGTACTCGACATACAGACACATGCCACTCCAGATGAAATAAAGAAATGGACTGAACAAGGAGGGGTCCAGACTGACCAAGGTTGGATGACTAAGGGAAAAGCCACATGGTTTCTTCCAGATTCCATGGTACAAGTGATCATAAACACAACACATAGTCCAGCACACTTGGGGGAGAGAGCAATGATAGACAGCTTACAGAATATATGGTTTAACAAGCACCTACGTGCAGCCGCAAAACAAAAAGTAAAAACATGTATGATCTGTTGCCATTTCAATCCAGGTAAAGGCATTTCGGTGGAACAAGGCGGATTTCATCCTCCTGACCACCCTTTTGAGGTCCTCCAGATGGATTACATCCAAATGGACAGATGTAAAGGTTACAAGTATGTTCTGGTAGTTGTGTGTGCACTCACTAGATGGACAGAAGTGTATCCGGTCCCAGATTATACTGCTGTGACAACCGCCAGGCAATTAGTGCGCGAATTCTTTCCCAGATATGGATTGCCTCGTGTCGTGTACTCAGATAACGGTCAGCCATTTGCCTCTGAATTAATGAAACAAGTGTCTCTTCTGTTAGGATATAATTGGAAGTTCCATTGTGTACGACACCCTGAAGCAGCAGGTCTTGTAGAAAGACATAATCAGACAATCAAGACGAAACTAGCAAAGATCTGTGCAGAAAAAGGCGTAGATTGGATGGTAGCCTTGCCGGTTGCCCTCTTTTACATGCGTATGGTGGCCCATTCCAGAACAGGCCTATCTCCATATGAAGTAGTCTTCGGTAGACCGCCAAATATGTGGGGTACGCCTATGCCTAAGAAAATAACTGAAGTTGACAGTAACATGCTGACAGATTACCTGGCTTCCTTGATGTCTGCACTACTCTCTTGTCGTTCACAGGTTGCTGCCGCCTTCCCTGACAACACCCAGGTCAAGGAGCATGCCATAGCACCAGGAGATTACGTGCTCATCCGGAACTTTGATCGATCAAGCCCACTTGAGCCGCGTTGGAAGACACCGAAGCTAGTGTTATTAACAACGAGGACTGCCATCAAGGTTGAAGGAAGAAAAGGATGGCTTCATGCCCATCATTGTAAACGGTACTTTGGACATTCTGGAACTTTGGTAAAGGATAAAGACATTAAAGACAATACAGACTTTGTGCCGCCTTTGCTAGAAAAGACTCCACATCAAGAGTATAGGTCCAAATTACGATCTAGAAAGTCAGACGAGGTTTAATTGTCTAAGTCCACTAGGTGGTGAATCGGTTAGACTAGATTTCTGACATGTATAAGATCGCATACGAGAATAGTAAAAAGAGCAAAATGAAAGAGAAATACTGTAAGATGTTACGTAGTAGATGTATAGTTTCTTTGAATATTCTTTTTTTCTGTGCATCGTTATAATCTGTGTCAGTTTAATACTACATGTTTTCTTTCCTCCTATTTCCTCACATATGCACTCTTCCATTAACAACACCGTAGAGCATACATTCAGTGAACTGCCACCCCATGAACTGTCATATTGACTAGCACTGCGTAACAATACTTTCATTCGGATGTTACACCGTTCTCATCAGACCAGCAATGCGACTGATTGCTGGGTATGTGGCCAACTACCGCCTTATCAAAAGACGAAGGGAGTTCTGCCCTTCTTTCCTCTACCGTTCTCCCACAATGGTTCGTGTGGAGCATGGTTTGCCTTAATGACCTCACTAGATAGAAAGACCATAGTTTACCAGGGTGGCTGGATATATGGAAACTTGAATAAAGTAATGAATGAGGTATGTTTTCCAGACAAAGACGGATTTCCCCAAAGGAAAGGAACCGATCTAGAAAATGAAAAGTACGAGCAAGGAAATGCATCTCTTAGCTTTATAATGCTGAATGTTCAGCCCCTGCAAGATGTAGGTCCACCATTTATATCAGTCCTACCAGTAAAAGGTGATTTGTGCGTTAGAAAGAAAGGCTCAGTACATATGGGACACAGCGAGTGTAAAGCTGTAGTAGAGTTTAACGATAAAGGACAGTCTTCTTTCAAAACATCTCGCCATACCTATTTCATTTGCGGTCAGACAGCCTATGTACAACTACCCTTAGACTGGGGTGGGACATATTATAGAGCATTCCTGCTGCCACCCGTCTTTCTGGCCCCATCACATTATCATCGAGATTCACGACTAGAGCATGTTAGACAAAGGAGAGAGACCGATGCCTCAGGGATCGATCAGACTGAGACAGCGTGGGAGCAATATACAGATTTCAACAAAGGATTCTTTTTCTTCATAGGTCCCGTCCAAAACAGTAAACTCATACGCAAGTTAACAAGAACTCTGGAAGCGGTTGTGAACGTGACTGCATCTGCCCTGGCGAACTTGACCCAGGAGCAGTCTGCCATGAGACTTGTTGTTCTTCAGAACCGCCTTGTTCTTGACGTCATCCTGGCGGATAGGGGCGGGGCCTGTAGAGTGATCGGCTCTAGTTGTTGCATTTTCATTCCTAATAACGTGCCACCTGTGTACGCAGCAATAACAAGGCTCCACAAGATTGCTCATGATATACATCAAGACCCAGGCACATGGACTTGGTCCAGTTGGCTCTGGGGTGTAATATCGGCTTGGGGATGGAAAGTGTTGTCGTTCCTAGGAATGATACTGCTTATGATATTCGGCTGCTGTCTCTGTCTGCAGTGTGGCCCGGCCATTTGCGGCCTGTGTGCGACTGCCTGTGTTCCACATCCACACATACAAAGGATTAAAGATGAACAAATGATGCTGTATGATCAAATATACGGTCTCATGAATATAGATGTGTCCTGAAGGGTAAAGTAGGGGACAAGGAGGGAATGAGGAAAATGAAATTTTGCATGACCAATATGTCCCCTGCGTGTACCCTGCGTTTAGTGTATATGCATGTCACCCATGCATTTTCCCGTAGTGGCCTGAATAACAAGGCCTCTGCAATTACGTCCTGCATTAGGATGCCAGTCATCAAGTCTCCCATGTAAGAAACGTTAAGTTAGCATTAAGGCCCATGTGTTTGCATTGTGCACTTTTAATATCGAGATGAACCCATTTTGTGGCTCAGTCTGAACCAGTCTTTGAATTAGGGTTTTCATGGCTCAGACACTCTGAGAGCTACAGTTACGTATCCCTGACCTCGCATACTTCTGGCTCAGCCGAGAGAAGCCCAGCAAGGGGTGCCAAGACAGTATTTTGCACAACAGTTATCTGCTTGCTCTACAGAATTACATTCCTGCCTGGTGAAGAAGGTAAACAGAACCCGTCTGCAGAGATAGGGCCTAGCCTTTCTGTCTCCGTTTAAGTGAATTACAGAGCTTGCATCCGTAGAAAGCCCACGGCCCCCACGCAATGAACGAAGAAATATATGCCCTCTCTGGCTCTTAGTGATGAGCGACCTTTGCTTCAGATAATACATCCCCGGACTCAAGATATCAGATAATACCAGACGTGCTGATCGCCCTGACACTGAAGGCCTCCCTACTAGACTGAATGTCAGCTCCCCCCAGTTACACGTCAGTTGCACGTCATGATCAAGTTGCGCACACAAGTAGGGCAAAGTTCCAGCTGGCCATGCAACCCTCTCCATGTATCCACCCACCTATGACTCACCTATGACTCCTCAAATGCACGCCCACATGCTCTTATCTCTCTTTCTCTTGCTCTGCCTCGAGCGCTCCTCCCTATGTACAAGATTGTACGTATAAATATGTACTCTGTAAATAATGTTTAGAAGACCCTTCCTGAACCTTAGTGGTGATGGAACAGATTCTCCCATAACTCGAGTTATTGGAATAAAGCCCTTTAATTCGGACATCACGGACTCTGCCTCTCATTTAATGCATGATGCTTTGTTTATGTATAGAAATTATGACAGGGTAATATTTTATTTACCACAACAGGATGGTAGTGCTCTCATGCTGATGCCAGTTTTTGTCCGAATTACTAAGAGACACTGTAGACTGCCAACTTGATCAGCTCCGGTGGGACCTCAGCGTGACCCGGTAGGGAAGATTTTGCCTCCATCGCCTTTGAGTCATGGTTCATGCTGCCTGTTCTTTCTGTTGGCGCTAACGAACTTTTTGAACTGCCGAAAGGGATTCTGGTCCTGCCGCTAGTTATTGGAGACATTGAACTATACTCTGGACTGTATGAGTTACACGAAATTAAGAATATAAATAGGGAAATTGCTATAGTTTGAAGACATTTCTGAGGATTTTGTGATTATCAAACAATTTCAGGAATTAATGTAACTTCCATCACCCAGCACCGCATTTCCAAAGGAACAGCATAGCAAGCTTTCGTGGCCTTTAGAGTTTTCGGAAGCAGTTTCCCAGGACCATCACTGCAGCCATTGCAATCCAACAGAGGAACTTTTTCCAAGATCGGCATATTAACAGGGCTGCTGGTGTAATCGGGGCTCTTGCAGCCATTCAACTTAATTGAGGCTTTCACAATGACAGACCGCCCACTGAACTTCGTGCCATGACATTTACTTATAACATTCTGCTGGGTCTTCGCCGAACTGAAGTCTACAAATGCAAATCATTTCATTCCGCTTTGACATTTCTTGACATGTAGTAGGTTGAAGTCTTTAAAGAGGTCCACAATTTGCTCCTCAGTCACATCACTTGAAAGATTCCCCAAGCCAGGCAGGTCCCACACCACTTGAAAGGACCTGCCTGGCCTCGACCAAAATGGCGCCAGTATGGGAGCGACTTGCAACTCCTTATGACGTTCTAGTTACTTAGCCTTGACATTATGGGGAATGTATGCGGTCTTTGTGCACATGGCGGGCGGGGAAGGGTACTGACTGGGCATACGGATAACCCTATTGATGTCGGTTTTTCATTATTGATTATTGTGTTAATAAAGCTTCGAAGTAATGTTACCCATGATACTCGCCCATGGTGTGCGTATGGACGATTTTATTGTAACTGATCCTGTTATACTTTCAATTATAAAATCAACCTTCACTGATCCTGCAACCGTTTGTCACGTTTAGTTTTTTCAATTAAATGGCTCACTTGTTACATACTCCTATACCCCTGGCTTTTGACCCTTTCCTACGCGCAGTCTGTACTACCGCCCTCGGGCGATCTATGTAATGAACAGACTACCATTGCCGAGACACAAGGGACTGCATCTCAGAGAGATAAGTCAAGTACGTGGTAGGTAAAAACATTTTCGTGTTTATGCACGCTGATGTGCTTTGAACGCTCCCCCCCCTTCTTTTCTTTTTCTGCAGGTTACATTGAAATTTCAGCTGAAGTATGGAGAAGACCTAAACCGCACCGTGTTCCACGCGAGGAAAAATAGGCTAGCTCTGTGAGACGGTACATTATATGTAGCAGCTATCTCTGGGAGCGTGAAAGATTGTATGGTATGAATGTGCGCATGGGCCCTGATTTGTACGGTATGAATGCGTATGTGTGGCGCACGACTGGATCAATAAAAGAATGCTTTTTGTATGACTGAGGCGTTGATCAAACGGTTAATGGAATGAGAAAAATAAGCCCGAACATGGTATCCGCATGTGAAGGGCGAAAAAGAATATAACACTTTCCTTACTTAGGAACGACTCTCTCTGGAGCTAGTGAATGGGACAGTAGCCTACACCAGAAACTTGAAGGGTTATTTCAGTACGACGAACTCGACCCCAACCGATATCCCAAATGTACACCAGAAATAATGCGCACCAGTAAGTCAATTTATGTGCTGACTAAATAAGAGAAGTTAGCTCGGCTCCGCCGCCCACCCCGCCCAAAATAACGACAAACCCTATACAAATATTATAAATATATACAACACACCAGCAAAGTAACAGGGTAAAACGTTTTATTAAATAACTATTTACATGGCAGCCTGCTGCAACATCGATCCAAATGCATGACGCTGTTCCTGTCGAGGTAGCATAGGTGGCGGCCTAGGGGTTGAGGACCGTTGTGCAAATAGCCCGGGGGCGACACCACGCGCCAAGGCCCGTCCCCGCGGTCAGCTGCAGCAGGGCGACGCTTAGCAATTCACTCGCCGGTCAGCTGAAGCAGGGCGACGCTTAGCGTTTCACCTGCCGGACGGCTGCACCAGGACTGCCATTGGCGTTCCACTCAGTTGGATGGCCGGGGACCCGCTCCGGTGGACGGGGTGAAGAGCGGCTGTTGCTGCGGAAGGCTCAAAATGGCGGCCGACTCCCCGTATTTGGGCCTGGTCCACTAGAACGGCTCTGGACTACCCTGGAACTCGAATGCTTGCCTGCTCGGGCATGAGCCCCACTCTTGAAGACGTCCTCTCAGTTTTAAAGGTTCTACGAGAGTCGTTGGCCCTCGACTCCCGCGAGCTTCCAATGGGGGCAACCGCCACTGTTGCTCGACTATCCCCCATGGATATACCGCTGCCACGGGTGTCCGCCGCCTTATCCACATCTGGTGCCGTGAGGGAGGCTGATTCAGTGCATCGGCGGAGGGATACGCCTGCTGTCCCGCTCTCCGGAAGTGGCCACAACATTGTCACAGGATGGTAGTGCTCTCATGCTGACGCCAGTTTTTGTCCGAATTACTAAGAGACACTGTAGACTGCCAACTTGATCAGCTCCGGTGGGACCTCAGCGTGACCCGGTAGGGAAGATTTTGCCTCCCTCGCCTTTGAGTCATGGTTCATGCTGCCTGTTCTTTCTGTTGGTGCTAACGAACTTTTTGAACTGCCGAAAGGGATTCTGGTCCTTCTGGACTTTTGACCCTTTCCTACGCGCAGTCTGTACTACCGCCCTCGGGCGATCTATGTAATGAACAGACTACCATTGCCGAGACACAAGGGACTACATCTCAGAGAGATAAGTCAAGTACGTGGTAGGTAAAAACATTTTCGTGTTTATGCACGCTGAGGTGCTTTGAACGCTGCCCCCCCCTCTTTTCTTTTTCTGCAGGTTACATTGGAATTTCAGCTGAACTATGGAGAAGACCTAAACCGCACCGTGTTCCACGCGAGGAAAAATAGGCTAGCTCTGTGAGACGGTACATTATATGTAGGCGCTATCTCTGGGAGCGTGAAAGATTGTATGGTATGAATGTGCGCATGGGCCCTGATTTGTACGGTATGAATGCGTATGTGTGGCGCACGACTGGGTCAATAAAAGAATGCTTTTTGTATGACAGAGGCGTTGATCGAACGGTTAATGGAATGAGAAAAATAAGCCTGAACATGGTATCCACATGTGAAGGGCGAAAAAGAATATAGCACTTTCCTTACTTAGGAACGACTCTCTCTGGAGCTAGTGAATGGGAGAGTAGCCTACACCAGAAACTTGAAGGGTTATTTCAGTACGACGAACCCGACCCCAACCGATATCCCAAATATACACCCAAAATAATGCGCACCAGTAAGTCAATTTATGTGCTGACTAAATAAGAGAAGTTAAGAGTACCCCGGGTTGGGGTTCATCCAAGATCCCCCTCAGCCCAGAAATTAGGGATATTGTTATGTTTTAGATTTACCCCTTCTTCTTCCACCCTCGTAGAAAAGTCAGAATTGTACCATCCCACGTCCGACTGACACCCCTAGTTTACATCAGCTTGGATCATCATTTCCTAGATGTTGGAAGGCCGCACCGTGAGTATAAGCACGACTGGACTAGTGTCCGACCAACTAAAAAAGGAGTAAGTGTTTTCGAAAACGAGGTTACCAACAAAAATTGTCTACTATTAGGAAGGAAGGAGAACAAAAGGCTCGACCCCCAAATGAATGAATTGGAATACTGAGAATACGCAACGCGCATGAAAGAGTCCTTTAGCCCAAAATAGCTCTGTGTTTTGTCTTAGGTTTCCGTACTTGATGTATGTAATGTCGCACCCTGTCTGGTATTTGTGTTTACGTAAACTATGAATTTATGTTTTCCCTCAGCTTGTGTTTTATACGTGAAACCGACCCGTACTGTTCTATATGTGTGTGCACTGAATAACCTATTATTATACACGTTTCTCTCTCTCTCTTTATGTTGTACTTGTACTAATAGCCTATTTGGTGCGCACGACGCTCTCTCCCTCTGAGGGCTCTCTTGCTCCCTTTTGAATAAATGACGACACTGTACCTCGCCGGTACAAGTATAATTTGCTTTAGACATGACAGTGTTTGAACAAATTGATAGAAACAAAACGATCATATTTTGCCATATTACTACCTCTCCTTTCTGTAAAATGTTGGAACTTAATTGGCTGAGACAGAAAGGACAGGTAAGACGACTGATGTCCCCTAATCTGACCCTTAAAAGGGAACTATATGTCAGTGGTTTTTTGTTTTAATGCCTTAGTAACACCACCCTCATCATTTACATTACCACCGCCCATTGCACAAAAGTAGAATGTCCGAAACGTCCCCGTTTAAATATAAAAATAAATAAATTAAAAAAAACAAAAAAAAACACCAAAACGAACAATCAATAAACATACAATATTTGAAAAGTCTATCATTCTTTTTCCCTCATAGTACGCTTCCCACACCGCTTCCCGGTACCGGGCACTCCCCACGCAAAAAAAACGATATTTTTTTTTTTTTTTGGCCAGAGGGGCCCTTTTAAAGCCTCCACATCAAACCTAGGGGGCCAGGGAGGATCTACTATGCCCCCTTATGGTCATTTCCCCCTTTGTTTTGGCCTCCTCTTGTCTCTCGATCCTACCGAGATACAAGATGGCGGCCGCTCCGGACTGTTTAGAATGTTGACAGACACCAGAGAGCCAATCAGCTTCGCTTCGCGAAGTTCCGTTACGCGTCAAGTACGCGAACCGGGGTGCTACCCGGAGCGCTGTTACAGATATATATATTTTTTTTAACGTTAATTTATCAAAATCCACTGGAGCACATATAATGAGACCTAGCAAAGGCACATCGGGCTACCAGTCCCTACAATTTTGCCAAGTTTCGTGGAAATCCATTCAGCCGTTCGGGCTAAAAGTGAGGCCAACCGCCCTATGGAAAATTGCATGGGAAAAACGCGTTTTGGGACCCCCTTTTTTCTCGGCCCCCCCTTGACAAAACCCCCCCAAAATTTCAGGGGCTGCTCAGAAACAAAATGTTCCATTTTCCTGATAATTTCAGCCAATTCCGTCCACAAACGCCAAAGTTATTAGACATAGAATTTTCAAAAATCCCAAAGAGAAAAAATCCTAACTATATATACCTACTGGCGACCACCAGTAGGTAATATATATATATATATATATATATATATATATATATATATATATATATATATATATATATATATATGTCTTTGAAGCTACTGAATGGATTTACATCAAATCACAAGAAGTACACATTCTGGACCAATATCTAGTTTTCCGCCAAATTTGGTGTAATTCCGTTCAGCGGTTTAGGCTGCAGTAATGCTCAAAAAATGAAAAATCCCAATAGACATAACATGGGGAAAAGACATTTTGAGACCCCCCTCTTTTTTCTCGCCCCACTTTCATGACATCATTTTTTTTATTTTTTTTTCATTGAGATGTTTGGATAAATTGAGGTATAAACCAAGAACAGCATATATATCAAATCAATACACAGTCAGAATAAATACATTACCAACAATAAATATGAGATATAAAAAAAAGGCACAGTTAATCAAGCAATAAATAGCTAAAAAGAGAAGAGACCGTCATCATTTACATTTCATCTTATATTTTAACGTCTGGAGTCCCTCCATTTCCTGACTGGAGCCCATATCTTCCTACCCATTTCGCGTGTTTTCTTTCCTTTAAAATCATACAGGCATTCCTCAATATTGTGCATCCCCAAGAGCCTAGTTAGCCATTGCTGGAATGTGGGAGCTGTGGTATCCTTCCATCCCGCAGATAATAATATACGCAGTACAGCTAGAGATATAAAAACAAGAGCCTCAGCCCTACCTTCGGCCCTCAGCTTGCCGTCCGTGCCTACTAACACCACTGTAGGGGATAGAACGATGTTCTGTTCTAGCAGCCCCTCCAAAAATATCTGTATCTCCCTGATTACCGGAGTTAAATTTGGACAGTTATAAAACATATGGAGTAAATCTGCTGGGCCCGTATTACACCTAGGGCATCTATCATTGTCTCTTACACCCCAAGCAAACAGTTTAGAGGGGGTAAAATATAAATCAAACAGAGTCTTATAATGCTGTGCCCTCAAATTTGTGGACTGAAAGATCTTTTATTCAGGACTAGTGCCAGGTCTAGATCTACATCTGGATCGACAATTTTTTGGGCCCGGTTAGTTTCCGTTTTTTCTATGTCATCCTTCTGCTCTTGTTGCAGGTATTTATATCCTATCATGATTTTTCTATCCCCCTTTTTTCAGATAATCAACTAATGGATTACTCACCAGCAGATCTTAGGTCTAATTGAGAGAAGTGTTTGTGCAATTTGCCCATATAATAACCACTGACTTGCTGGGATACCAAATTTTTGCTGCAATATACTAAAACCAAGGATATCTTCTCCCAACATAACATCCCCCAAACATCTAACACCTAGCTCCCTCCACAGTCGACTACTGCTGTTTTGACCTAAATGGGCAAAGGTGTTGGAGTTCCAAAGGTCAACATTGATATTAATTTTTGGAATGCTCTGAGATTTCCTTACAGACTTCCATGTCCCCCAAGCCCCCATCAAAATCTTGAATCTAGATCTCTTATAAAATCTGCGGTCAACTTCACACAATAACCCCACAGCCTTCTTCCCTACTAAGAGCTCGAAAATGGTGGGAAGGGTATGATTGTCAGACTGGTGTTCTGTTCCTTCATGATTATATTGAAACAGTATATTCATTTGTACCAGACGGCATGTCCAGTGGTACAGCCTAATGTCCGGCGTCGCCAGGCCACCCTTCTCAAGTGGCAGATACGACATGACACGATGCTGTTACTCACATTCACATCAAAACATGACATCCAATAAAGGTTACATCTAAAATGATTACATTTCATTCTGTAAACAAGTTGGCAACCCTTCTCAAGTGGCAGAGACATGCGGGCAATCGATCTTCTGATTTTCCCGTATTGCCAGATAAAACGGATGAATACTGCTTCAATTTTCCTGATCATCCCCTCTTCGAGTAATAGAGGAATAGCACGGAACAGGTAGAGAATCTTAGGGAACATAGTCATTTTCAGGACATTTACCCTGCCTATCAATGATAGATGTAGTACATCTATCCTTTTTAACTCCTTTTCAATTGATTCTATCAGGGGTAGGTAGTTATCTAGGATAATCTTATTTACATTTGTATTAACCCTTACACCCAGATACACAGCTGACTCCACATATCTTTGGTCTAGCTTTGTAATATTACTCGTGCAAATGATCTGTGTTTTTTCCTCATTCAGACGGTAGCCTGATCATCCCCCGAAATCCTTGGCCAATTGACATATCTTAGCCATAGCCTGTTCAGGGTCTATTGTCATAATAGCCAAGTCATCGGCATAGGCCAGAAGTTTAGTGGTATGGCCATTGAGTATTACTGGGACGATTTGCTCCGAGGCCAACATTTTCTGAATTAAGGGATCGATGTATAACGAAAACAAAATCGGGGAGCAGGGGCATCCTTGCTGAGTACCCCTTCTAATTATTATTTCATCCGATTTCTGACCCATAACCGTAACCCTCGCAACCAGGTCACTATACATCGCCTTAATAGCCCTCATACTATTATTCCCGAAGTCTCTTCCCGCCAGAATCCCCCACAGACAATCCCCAGACCACACGGTCGAATGCTTTCTCTGCGTCAAGGAGGATCATGGCCATATCTCCACCCGAAGCAACATGGGCATCAAAAAGTTTAATAGCACGTCTTATATGGTCCGTAGTGCCACGACCTGGCACAAACCCATGCTGCTACGGGGAGACAAGACGGCCTATGATCCCCCCAATCTATTCGCCCACACCTTCAAGTATAATTTTGTGTCCGCATTAATAAGAGAGATGGGACGATATGAGCCTGGATTAGTTTTAGGTTTACCTTTTTTATGGAATATGACAATATTTGTCTTCTTCCAAGATTCTGGGATTGAGCCTGTGCATACTATGCCATTAAATAAATCCAATATGATTGGGGCGATTTCCTCCTCTAGGCACTTATACACTTCAAGGGGGATCCCATCGGGCCCTGCAGCCTTGCCGGCAGCTAGTTCCCGCAACGCTGTCTTTATCTCGGTCAGAGTTATATCGCATTGCAACGCCTCCCTGCTACATTCATCCACGACTGGACCAGAGTCCTCAAATTCTTGGCTTTGTATGATTGCTCCACCCTCATCATCATACAATTTTTGATACAAAGTCTGGAAGACTCGCGATATATCCTTTGGCTCTGTATATTCTGTACCATCTTCTTTAATGCTGGGGATTAGGTTTTTGGATCTCTCCTGCCTGATTCGGAGTGCTAGTGCCCTACCTGCCTGTTCTCCGGTCTCATAGTATTTTGCTCTAGAGGATTGATACCCTCTAGTCTCCTTCTGGGTCACTACCCCCTGGAGGTCGGCTTTGATGGTGGCGATTCTATTTAAACTTGTCAGACCATCAGCCCCTCGCCCTATCTCCTTAATATGATGTTCCTCTGCTATTCCTAGCTCCCCAATCAGTGTCTCAACATTCCTCTTATCTTCCTTCCTCAGTCTTGCTGAGCAGCTTATTGTCTCACCCCTCAAAGAAGCCTTGAAAGTTTCCCAAACTACATTACGGGAGGCGCTATAACGATTTATCTCGTAGAACTCCCTAGCCCATGGTCTAAGATATCCCACAAACCTGTCATCAGAGAGAAGTTTTCTCTCGAATGACCAGCTTGTTTGTTTCCTTTCAACATTATCTACCAAGCATGTTAAAATCATTGGGTTGTGGTCAGAGATGTATTTGGGTAATTTCATGACATTAACTTTACAAAGCTTATCCGAGGAGAGCAGGAAATAGTCCAATTTGGAGTATTTCCGATGCGAGAAAGAGAAGTAAGTAAAGCCCGGGACTGTGGGTTTTTTCACATTCCAAACATCCTCAAGCCCATGCGATCTCATGAGTGAGGTCAGGGCCCTAAACACTTTTGATTTACATCCTGAATAACTACCTGGCCTATTGCAATCAACCGAAATATTCATATCCCCGCACATTATAATCGGCGTCGGCCAGTCTGCCAACTCTTCCTCTAAGATATCAAACACTTCAGGGTCATCATAATTTGACCCATACACTGTGCACAGCGTATATCCCAGGGTCAAATCGGCTATTGCCCATCTTCCAGAGCTATCCGCCTTCACTCTCTTTGCCCCACCTAGACTTTGTTTGGCAAGAATAGCCACCCCCCTGACCATTGAGGTTTGTGATGAGCAGGCCAATATCTCATAGCCCCTGGTATTTAAAAGGTTTTTCCTAGCCCATGGGAGGTGGGTCTCTTGCACACACAGAATATCCAGATTATTATATCTGACAAAATGACCCAATCTCTGGCGCTTTCTCCAATCATTTAGCCCACCAATATTGATGGAGCAGATTTTAATGTATGATATAAACTTGTATTAACAATCCCTGATAGTATAAAGCACACACCCATGATTTATCAATTGTTGTTGATGAAGTTCTCTGACTGAAACCCGAAACCTCTTTGTACCAAAACATTTCATTTTTTGCTTTTTCCTCCCTCCCCCCTCCCCCTCCCTTCCCGCCATTCTCCCTCCTATCCCCCCCACCTTCCTCCCCCCCACCACCACCCCCACCCACACACCCACTCAAGTAAGGCGCTCAGACCTAGTCTGTGTACGCGATGGAGAGGCGGTTAAAACAGTGGAGATGAAATTAATCAGAACCGTCCATAGAATCCATACCCTGGATATGAATAAGCCGCCAATGAGTACCTGAATGCCAAAGAGAAACCACACACCACACTTCATACAATCATAATACCATGCTGAATGGAAAAATAAATGTGGCCTGTTAGCAAGTTTCTCAAAACTTATCAATATGCCATTACCCATCCTGTTAAGAAAAAGAGTTAATTAAACAAACTCATGCCCCTTGAGAGTCTAAATATTCTTTGGCTTTGACTTCAGACGTGAAATACAATGTTCTGCCAGCATTGATTATTTTCAGTTGTGCCGGGTTGATCAAGTAAGCCTGCATCTTTTTAGCTTGAAAAGCTGTAATCAACTGTCTCAACCTCCACCGCCTCTCTACTGTTATATGACAGAAGTCGGGCCTGACAAAAAACGATATCCCTCAACGGACTTTCTTGAGTCTGGTCTCGCTTTCTCCGACATCGCTTGTCTCAGCACAAAGTTGCCTAAGAATATCAGTATCGCTCTTGGCTTATCCCCTTCCATTGGATGCTTATTTGGCTTGAACGGGGTGCGATGAGCCCGCTGTATTTCCTCTGCCCAGTTCCAACCTGGTAAATCTACAAATGCTTGCTCGAAGAGCTTAATGACAAATGCTCTCATATCCGTCCCTTCAGCCCCCTCCTGTACCCCCAGCACCCGGAGGTTGTTCCGTCTCTGCCGGTTCTCCAGGTCCTCCAGCTTCCATTGGATGTCCGTTATTTGAGCATTTTGGGCATCTACCTTGATAGTGGCTGCCGAAGACTGAGCCTCCGTTGAGACCACTCTTTCCTTGAGGTTTGACACTCTATCGCCTAAGTTGACACACACTTTGGACAGTTTCCTCACAGCGCCTTGCATCTTTCTAACAGCGGCCTGTGCCTTACGACTGTCCTGATGGGTTTCTTCCCTGTGTGCAAGGATCTCTTTGTGCATCACCTCTAGGAAGGGACATCTGTGCGGCTTCTCCATGTGGGCTCCCAAGTAATGGAGTGGTTGACGAATGATCCCAGCTAAGCTCCTGAAGTTTAATCCCAACAGGTGGTCTTGCCGCAGATATATGTGACCCAAGCTCATGTTCTGGCTCACTTTCTGTATCTAAGTTGCTACCTTCCTGCTCAAAGCTGTCATCTTCCGACCACTCACCACCTTCTGAAACAGAGAAGAAGCATTCGCTAGGGGATTTCTCCTTATCAGTTAGTTTTTCAGGGCCAGGATGAATTACAATATTTTCCAAAATAACCTCCTGAAGCAGTGCAGGTTCCAGTTTAGATTTCGTTGCCTCTTCTGAGCTCAGGTTTGCAGTCTCTAAGCTTTCTCCTGCCCCCTCCCGGATCACTGTTACTTCTTTCGTCGACAGCGTGTCATTAGGTTGCCAATTAGGTTGCACAACAGTCTTTAAGTTGGTCTCTGCTATGTTCGAGAAAGGTTCAGTAGGTTCAATAGGTTCAGTAGTTAAATCCGGCAGTGGGGAAGGTGCGGCTACCAGCCCCCCCCTTCGGCATCCACACCTGCTAAGACCTCTTCAGCCGCTTTTCCCTGCCCCTTTTCCACTGACAAAACAACAGCTTTAGGGCCCTTTTCTTTACCCATTTTAGCAAATATCTCAGTGATAGGGGTCCCAGCCGGCTTCACTTTGCCCCCAAGTTGATGCTTCCCTACCGGGGGTGTCTGCTTCACCTGCTGGATATCCTCTTCATCAGCCTCGGCAGCAGCTTCGGCAGCAGCTTTCCTTTTGGCGGCAGCTTTAGAGGTCGTATTTAATTTTGGCGCCATAACTTCTTTCCGACCTTTGTTCCCGCTATTCCCTCGGTTTCGCGAGCCTCGAGCCGCTGCAGGGGTCTCCTGCTAGCTCCGTGGGCTCCATGAGCTGCGTGAACTTCGTAGCGCCGGGCTCCTCCCTTCTGTGTGGATTCTGCCTCCTGCTGCCAGCACTCTCACCGCTAGCGTAAGCTCCCGCAGCAGTCGTCCAATGGGCCCGCGGCAGGTGAGAGGCAGGAACATGAGTCACTTGCCGATCGCCGTTCTCGCCGTTCGCCGCCTTCCACCGCTCCTTGCTCCCAAATCCAAGAAAAGGTGTTTCAAATTACCAATATCATATTTTCCAGACCGATTTCTGTGGCATATGTGGTTTCGTGAAGCATTCTCGTAAAAAACAGGGCTAGCCGCGCATCTCCGCTGCTTCACTGCGCACAGCCGTTCTACAGCCTCGATAAGCAACTTTCATGACATCAGTTGAAACAATTAGGGAAATTTCTTGAAAATGTCGTAACGATTGGTAAAGCGGAGCCAAAGTTATTGGCAAAACAATAAATGCTTTTCCTATCGAAACTATATATACAAACACACACACACCCATACACACACACACACACACCCATATATATTAGCACACACACACACATATATTTTTGAGGGTACTTAACAATACTGCATTTAGGTCTTTATGTTAAGTACCACTTCAAGCTGCAGGTGGATCACTTGACTCATCAGCCACAACAAACAACACTATCATTGTCATTCACACAGATTATTTGCACCATTTACACTATCATCTATTTATTCCATTGTGTTAAGCACATGTCAATGCACATTTATGGGCCAAAGGCTTGTGGAACATGGGTGCAAACCCTGTTTTTCCTATATGTCCCAATTACTTTCCCCCTACTCAGAAACAAAACACTGAGCTCAAACAGTATGGATGCTAAACTTTTGCACTGATAATGACAGCGAAAATGACCATCAAAGATGTTTACTGGACAGCAATATTTGAGGAAAAAGACAAATGGCAATTCAAACCTAAAATGTTATAAATGGATTTTTAAATGGACATATTAAGATTCCCTTTAATTTTGATGAAGCTAGAGATTCCAGCTACTGGTGCCATTGAATTGACAAGGTCCATGAATGGATTATGGATCCATTTGTTTCCTCTCTCCCTAAAATAAGGATAAATTGGCTGATACCTAATTGACATATTTAATTTACCTGTAAGTCCCTTGTAGAGTAATATACCACAGGGCCTGCAGCAAATATTGTGCTATCCATTTAAGTAGCACTGTAAAACATAACCCAGCAGACCTACCATTGCAGCATGAATGAAGTTTTAAAATGCCATGTCGACTTGGCATTTAAACACCCTTGCCATGCCTTAAACTCCCCTCTCATTACATATAAGTGACTCCTAGGGTAGGCCCTCGGTAACCTATAGGGTCAGGTGCTATGTATTCAAAAGGTTGAAAATGTATTTTTGAGTTGTGCAAGTTCTGTGCAAGTTCTGGTAGTGAAAAACTCCTAAATGTGTTTTTACTGCTGTGAGGCCTACTCATCCTATAGGATAACAATGGTGATTCCTTATTACATGTAATACTCTGTTATTCCTAATTGGGAGAAGGTGGATATATCATGTGTGATACCTATGACATTGTAATGATAAATTTCAGCCTCACTTATACCTAAAAAGCCAATGATCTGCCTTCACACAAAAGGCCTGACAATGCTGTATTCTCACTAAAGCCAGCTTGTAGCACTGGGAGTCAGGAAATTCCATACACTCCTAAGAACCTTTCCAGAAGCTTTTCCCACCTTCCAGAAGATGGGCTCAAGGGTATAAAAATAGGACCTTCAGACTCACTTTTCAGTTCACTACATAGCCTGTGAAAGAACTCTCAGAGGACCACCTGCTGCAGTGACCTGCTATGTACTCATCCATACTGCTGCTGTACCTGGAACGACTGCTTTGCAGTCTGGAGCCTTCCTTGATCCCACAAACCCAGTACTGCTGTTGAGCACTGCAACTTCATCTGCAACTAGGACTACCAGAAGTGACTCCAGGGGCTGATTTGCTGACATCCTGTTAAGAGCGATAGACACATAAAAGGCTCCCAACATCTTGATACTACAGCTGGACCCATCCTTAGTGAGTCCTGAACCGCCAAGTGGTGTTCTACCAGTCTTGGACCTTTGGTTACAGTGGTAAAGGTGGCAACATGACCAATTTCCAAAACTGAGGACTTAGACACAATTTGGCCAAAAAGTGCTGTGAGAACCAGGAGGAGGCTGGGACCAACCTGTTCTCCTGTCTGCCCAAGGTACATCACCAGTCAGATGGAGTTCACAGTATCTTCAGCTATGTTCTTCTCTGCATCAGCAGATCTGTTTCTGATATCACTTGCCAAAGGGGCATCCAACATTCTTTGGCTACAGCCCTCTGCTTTATCTTGCTGGAGTTTTTGGACTTCCATTTTGGCAACTAAGTCATAACATAGAAATCTTCAACGCAACTTTGACCCAGGGCTATCCGACGATGATGCTCCCTCCTTCGGAAACCTCCTACAGCCTGACCTCACTTGATTTTACCATCTCAGACTGTTTTCTTCAATACTTTTTCCATGTCGAAGATAAGAGCTGACCAACCCAATACATTTATTGAATCTGACCGCACTCCATCACGGTCAACTGTAACTTTTGACTTTGACCTGTTCTCTTGTGACAAGATGTCTGTGGTTGGTGATTTGATCTTTTAGGTGCCATTTTGAACCTTCAAATTAAAAAATTCATACCTGTGGTATGGCTGATTGGGTTTTTTTTTGGTGTCAAATAAATCATTAAAATGTACTCTATTTTTCAAAATTGGTTTGGCAATGTTTTCATTGAGGTATTACAGTTTGTATGCTGCATAAATACTTTACACACTTCCTTTAATTTAAGCCTGATTGCTTTTTGTGCCAATCTACCCAGGTTCAGCACAGGTTAATTTAGTGACTTTTATGGTCCAACCTTGCAAGTGGCTGTAAACTATGGAGATATGAGGACCTTGCTTTGAGTAGATTGTCACGCAGTGATAGTTCTGAAGGTGATGTGGCATCTCTGAGCCGCGCAACAGCAACAATGCGCCAGTTCTCATCCATTGCAATGAGGTGATGTGCCGGTTCCTATTCATGCAGTAGCTGCAGTGCGTAAATGCTGAACCACGCAGTAGTGGCAATGCACTGGTTCTTATCTCTGCAGCTGTGGTGATGCGTTGGTTCTGCTGGATCAAGCACCTTAGGTCCACTTCCAAGGGGCACCACTTGGCAGGGCAGACTCACTGATGGCAGAGTTAATCTGCAGACATAGGATAGTTGAAAGTCTTTTATGCCCCTGAGATGACAGATCAGGAGGCCAGTCAATTAGCCCATGGAGTCACTCTGGTTCTGGGTATAAGTGATGCAGGTCCAGTGCTTCTCACCCAGGCAAAGAGTGCTGCAGGCAGCCAGACAGCACAGCAAGGCAGCAGATTTTGCAGAGCAGCATTCAAGCAGATTGACAGTCCTAAAGCAGCACAGCAGTCCTTTTTCTGGGCAGAGTATCCACATGCCTAGAAGTGTACTTAAGTGGTGGAGTCTAAGGTCCAGTTCTTATACTTAGTGGTGTCTTTGAAGTGGAGGAGACTTCCAAAATAAGCCTTTGAAGTGCAAAGAGGTCCTCCCTTACTGCCCTAGTTTCAGACTGACTCTCTATAGTGGGGTATGCAGTCAATTGTGTCTGCCAGGACACAGCCTATTTAGATGAAACTGAGGCTGCACATAGGTCCTCCCTTCAATCCTGCCGGGATAGACCATCAAGTCACACCTAAGCTATCATTGTGTGTGGCTGTCACGGAGGTATAAACAAATTCCGGCAGTCACCTTCCACAGTCATGTGATCAGAGTCAGGTCAGTCAGCAAGCACCAATTGGCTAAAGTTAGAAAATGCCGACTTTCTTAAAGCAGTATTTTCAGAAGTGACTCCAGACACACCAAACTTGAATCATGTGAAGTGTTGCTTTGTGACTGCAGAGCTTTCGTTGGCATGCCCAGTGGCTGGGACATTCTTTCATTGCTGACAGCTGTCTTGAGTGTCTGTGCTTGCCGCAACGAGGGCGTCAAAATCATCGAGAGTGCCGAAGATGAAGAAAGTGAAACCGGTGTGGGGGGTGTAGAAGAAATGAAAAATCTGTGATCTTGCCGTTTTTGAGGCCTGGGGTTATCTTTTGTGACTTGTCGATAGGGGTACTGGCTTTCATGTCAGGCCCCTCTGCTGGTTCTTCATCGAAAGAATCGCTTGCACCTTCACTCGTGTTTCTGCGTTGTTGTTGGCTTTTTTATGTTTGGTGGGCTCGGTTCTCACTCTTCCCGATCTCATGGTGAGGAGTTAGGAGTTTAGGAGTTTAAATGGGTTAATGCGTGTGCGGGTGCAGATAATTGATATACCTGCGCCCCTCCCTTTTTAGGTTTCGCATGCCGAAGGCTGCGCTCTGCGCAGCTTTTAGGCGCAGGCGAAATCTATTGCTAACTATAAGGGCTTCAGGAACGTCCCCCGGCTCCCATTGGCTAGCTCCATAAATGGAGGCTAGCCATTGGGAGCCGGATCTGTCCGTCAAGGCCGGACCAGATTCGGGGACGTTCCCGCGATTTTTTCGCTCTCCGCCTCTGTGATGTCGTCATCACGGCGGTGGGCGTCCCGTGAGAGCCGCAGCCGGTCCAGATGCCGATGTAACACGGCCTCCGCTCTCCCCGCCTCCCTCTCCCCTCCCACAGCAGATCCCTGCCTCCCGAGCCGCAGCCGGTCCCGATGCCGATGTAACACAGCCTCCGCTCTCCCCCTCCCCTCCCACAGCAGATCCCCGTGTAGATTGCTTAGAGTTATATGTTCTGTTCTTTGATGTTACTTGCACGTGCAGTTAGTTCTGACAGCTCACACGTGCTGTATGTTCTGTATTTGTGGTCGCGCATCTCTTGAAGAATGTTTATCTTCAGGAGATGCATTTCTCGAGGCGTCTTCAACCAGTAGCTTCCAACTGTGGCTTTAGGCACTTATGCAGTTGGAGGTTGCTGAGTGCAGACGTGCTCCTGTGGATACGCTGACTTTGTGGAAATAAATCTTTCTATTCAACCTGTTCGCCTCCTGTTACTTGCACGTGCAGTTAGTTCTGACAGCTCACACGTGCTGTATGTTCTGTATTTGTGGTCGCGCATCTCTTGAAGAATGTTTATCTTCAAGAGATGCATTTCTCGAGGCGTCTTCAACCAGTAGTTTCCAACTGTGGCTTTAGGCACTTATGCAGTTGGAGGTTGCTGAGTGCAGACGTGCTCCTGTGGATACGCTGACTTTGTGGAAATAAATCTTTCTATTCAACCTGTTCGCCTCCTGACTGTTCCTGCATATAAGTGATCCTTATCACTTCACACCCCGCCTCCCTCTCCCCTCCCACAGCAGATTCCCGCCTCCCGAGCCGCAGCTGATCCCGATGTAACACGGCCTCCTCTCTCCCCGCCTCCCTCTCCCCTCCTACAGCAGATCCCCGCCTCCCTCTCCCCTCCCACAGCAGATCCCCGCCTCCCTCTCCCCTCCCACAGCAGATCCCCGCCTCCCTCGTCTCCGGCCGGGCTCCCGTCTGTTGCTCTGGAGGCCTCCCTGGACATGGCAGCCCACATGGCCGCTCAGGAGGAGGCAATCCGCCTGCTGACCGGGGAGATTGGCCATCTGAAGAAGAAGAAGCGGCCAGCAGCCCGGGACTGGAGCTGCAACACACAGGCAGCCACTCAGTACAGTCAGCCACTGCGGGGTAACACATAGGCAGCCACTGAGTACAGGCAGCCATGGAGGGGTAGCTGGCAGGAATACACTGACTACAGGCAGCCATTGAGTGGCAACTATCAGCCATGCACTGGGTACATGCAGCTATGAAAGGGAATTTGTCAGGCAGGCATTGGGTACTATAGGCAGCTACGTATGGGGTAACTTGCAGTCAGGCTTGCACTGGGCACAGGCAGCCATGGAGGGGTACCTCGCAGGCATGCGCAGAAGTGTCCACAGCAGGCGTTCTCTAGCGGCTCCCAAGAGTGACAAGGCAGCAGCGCAAGAGGTGGGCATGGTGCAGGCAGCCAGGGTCCTGGAAGTCGGGCCGGGAGAGCAGGTGCACAAGTAAACCTAGGTCCCCCGTGAAGGGATGAGATGGGGTCAGTCTGCTGCATTGGGAATGACCCCCGGTACAGCAGAAATCCCGCCTTTTCCCCAGTTCATCGGCCGCTCTGGCGGTGGTGTCTGCCTGCTCTGGCAGTGGTGTCTGCCTGCTCTGGCGGTGGTGTCTGCCTGCTCTGTTGGTGGTGTCTGCCTGCTCTGGTGGTGGTGTCTGCCTGCTCTGGCAGTGATGTCTGCCTGCTCTGGCGGTGGTGTCTGCCTGCTCTGTCGGTGGTGTCTGCCTGCTCTGGCGGTGGTGTCTGCCTGCTCTGGCGGCGGTGTCTGCCTGCTCTGCTCGATGGTGGAGGGGCAGTTTTGCACCAGGGATGGGCAGACATGTCTCTTCTGCACGGGTGGCACCGCAGCCAGTGACCTGCCCGACACATCTGGGGGGTCCCACTGCCCTGGGGCCGGGTTTCAAACCTCTCCAAAAGGGGGTGTGGCGGTTCCAGAGTGGACTGGCCTGCACGCCGGTGCCTCACAGGCTGGGGCGGGGCTGTCACTCATCCGTCCGACGACCCAAACCCCCAGGGGCCGCCCGCCTCCCTCAGTTTTTTTCGTAAGACCCCCCCCACCTATCACTGATGTGCGGTCTGCCCCCCTCCCCCATTTCTAGGATGTGGGCTTGGCCATGTATCCCCCCCACCCCCGGCGCC
This sequence comes from Lissotriton helveticus, assembly GCF_964261635.1. Lineage (NCBI taxonomy): Eukaryota > Metazoa > Chordata > Amphibia > Caudata > Salamandridae > Lissotriton > Lissotriton helveticus. Next base: position 1,605,794,480 of record NC_136069.1, read on the forward strand.
CCAGGATGTGCTGGTCCACAATGTACAATGCCCCCCACCCCCCCATGTGGTCCATGCCCCCCCTCCACCGACGTCTTTGGCTGGAGCCCCTCCCATGCCTCAGTGTGCGCTGTCCTTTGAAGTGCCCCCCCCTCGCCTGCATGTCTTCCCCTCCGGTGTGCTCCCGCCCCCACATCTGCCCCCCAGGGCTCTCTTGCTGCTGTGTGTGGGTGTCTGACGTCATCGAGGCTGAATGACAGCAGCTCGTGGCTGAGCGCGGCCCTCTCCCTGTGCCTCCCCCGGGCCCCTCCCTCTACCATCTTCATTCTTCCTTTATCTGCCCACCGAGGCTCTTTCTCTCTCGCCATCCCCGCCGCCCTGTCCCTCTGCCCTTGCACTGCCTCACCCTGCCCCTCTGCCCACTCACTGCCCCTCTGCCCACTCACTGCCCCACCCTGCCCCTCTGCCCACTCACTGCCCCACTCACTGCCCCTCACTGCCTCACTCACTGCCCCTCACTGTCTCACCCTGCCCCTCTGCCCACTCACTGCCCCACTCACTGCCCCTCTGCCCACTCACTGCCCCACCCTGTCACACAACATTGAGTCTGTGCAGCACTTAAATAAATAATCATAAATATGTTAGCATGCATCCTTCCTGTCACAGACCTTGTTTTGTTGTTGTTGTGTAGAATGAGAGCTATTAGCCTCTTAAGTGCTGCGCCTATACCAACGGCCGACGGCACCACTACCTCGGGAGTGCTGCCGTCGGCCGTTGGACGTTCCAACTGCACCTGCGCAATGGAACGTTCAGCACTGGAGCTGGACGTTCCAAAGCAGCTAAGGTGTTAAGTGTTAGTAGATTTGTCCGTTATCGGTGCTTCAAGAGATTTTATCTAATAGTTTATCTGTTTTTGAAATGCCACAGGTTAGTATTTAATGCTAACAGACTATGGTTCTCCAGTATTTGTCACTGGTCTGTCCATAACGGATGGCATGTTTTGGTGCATTATCTTTGGCTTTTTGCGTGCGTTAACATAGCCTAGTGCACGCTTCAAAGTTAATCTCTGAGTAGATGCCCCTCTGAAGCACGTTTTGCTTTGCCAGACTCTTTCAGTGGCTCCTGCTCCTCCCAAGCCCGTCTTTGGGCTGCCCATGCTTTGCCACTTTTTGGACCGTGCAGGTTGATGACGTAGTCGGAGTTGCGTCGAGGAGTCGCCCGTAGTGGAAGGCTTTGCGGGGAGCACTCAAGGGGCAGAGTGGGTCCCGAGGTCCGTGGCTGAGGGACCCGAGGGCCCGCGAACACTCTAATAGCGAGCCCCGGCGAGGGAGACCAGAGAGGGGAATCCGGGCCATGCAGCGTCCCTGCCTGAACAGGAGCAGCGCGGGGCCCTTGTGAGTACGGGTCGGGGGTGGTGGGCATTCCCCGGTGGTAGGGTCAGGGGCTAGAGCGGAGCAGGGACATTAGGGGGTGCGTCCCAGAGCCATAACTGCAGTTAGACATCGGATGCGCACACCATGGGAACGCTCCTACCCCCAGGGAAAGAAGAAGGAGGGCGTTGGATGAGGCCTGGGGAGGGGGGGGGACGTTCCAACACCCCCGGAAAAAAGGAGTGTAGTTCCAGGACGGTGATACTCGCCCCATCTTCTAATGCAGACAGGAACCAACAATAAACTGCGGGCACTTATAATGTCCCTAGCATCTTCAGGGATGACGGCAGACTATATAATAAAGTATATCCAATGCCGAATATGTTCATACTGCAGAGGACCACGGACGCGCTTCGGTACATGCGATTCCTATTCCCAGTCACGTTTTACACATAATTCAAAGAAGTTAGAAAAGACCATTTGTCAAAAGCAATACCAAAAGCCCAAACTTTAACAAAGGCGAAACCATTGCATTGTAAATGCTTGTTCCGCCTTTCTACCTCGCCGCCTCTCCGCCTGGCGGTTGAGCTCTCCTCTCCCCTGATCCTTCCCCCTGGCCTTGGCGTGTGTCCTTGTTCCCCATGGCTTCACCCAATGCGCCTACTCGCTATTCGCGACGAGCTGCGTGCTACGGGCGTGCTACGGGCTGCGGGCTCGGGCACAAGGGATCTTGCGTTGGCTGTGGCGATGCGTGAGGAAATTGGTTGTAATTGTGAGTTGTGGGTTGTTAGGGTTAGTGGTTTGTGTGAGGCTGCTGACTGCTATCCTGGCTGAGCCACTTTCTCCTCTTTCTCCACCTCTACCCCCGCTGCCTTTGCTGCACTCACCGCGTCAGTGCCGCTGTTTCCGCTGTGGTTGCCGACGCGGCTTCATCCATCACACAACCACTTTAAAGACTGCTGCGCCTCGGCACCTGGGGAACTGGGGTGACCCCCTGCACTACAACCCGGTATGGGCGCAGCAGAGGCTTGAGTTTGGCTTGGCAGGTACCAGATTTGATCGGTCGGCGAGGCTGAGCAGGGCGGGGCAGGCTCCCCTCTCCACGGCCTCCACCACCACCACTTTGTTGGGTGCAACTGCGTGAATGGCTGTCAGCTGTTCTCACCTCTGCTCCGGCAGCGCCGCCTGCCCCCAATCGCAGCACAGTTGCAGCTCAAGTTCCCTTCAGGGCTCGCAGCCGCGACCGTGGCTCGGGTGAAGCTCCCAGAACCAGGGTGGCTAAAACTGGGGTTCAAAGCGGGGCTGCGGTAGCTGGCCACAAGGCACTGCACCGCGACGCTCCTCTCTCCTCTCGCCGTCCGCTCGCTCGTGTCCTGACTCCTACTCCTGCAAGAGTAGAGCCTTCCCCGTAAACAGCTCGTAATCGTGAGGAACCTCAACAGAGGTTCCCAAGAACCCAGTCCTTGACGGATGAGAAACTTGAATCAGTTATCTCTGACCATTTGGAAATTATTCTCATACAATGTAATAAGATGACCCCGCATTTTATCCTAAGGCCTTACAGTAGTGAAACATGAATTTCAGGGCTTTTGATTACAAGGACTTAAACTTAAAAGTAAATTTCCTGTTTTTTAAATACATTTTACCCTGCCCTCTGGGCCCTCCAGGGTCTACTTTAGTGGTGACTTACGTGTATTAAATAGGAAGTTTGCATCTGACAAAAAGGTTTATGTTGCCAGGTTGAAATGGCAGTGTAAACTGCACCCACAGGCTCTGCAATGGGAGACCAGAGACAAGGTTAGAGGGCTACTTAGGTGGGTGGCACAAGCAGTGCTACAGACCCACTGGTACCATTTAATTTACAGGCCCTGTGCCCATGTAGTGCAATTTACTAAGGACGTATAAGTAAATTAAGTATGATAATTGGGCATAAGTCAATATTAAGAAAAACTACAACGTAAGTAGGGTCCTAGGGAATATTTTAAAGACCTGGCATGGATATACTCCCCAATTACAAGTTACATACACACAATAATATCCACGGGTCTAGGCGAGCTCTTAAAATCACAAAAGACTTAAATGTAGTGACCAAACCGATATATCTCTAGCAGACTACAGAAGGAAAAATCCTATAAAAGGACAGATTCCCATCACTCACCAATGGTGACATGCTGCATCATCTGGGTCTCCACCAGATGCGAATAATTGATATGTACTTCCGGATTTCATGAAGGTTTTTAAATGCAAGGTTCTCAGTGCTGGATGTGTTATTAACAGCTGTAAGAGTCTGATGGGTACGCAACCTTTAGTGTATGTGTATTTAGGTAGATAACACACACATGGCTCTCGCCGATATCCGATTGAGAGACTTTATGAACGAACGTTAGTAAACGCTGTGCAGCGTACACCTGGGGGCACGAGCGTTCGCTTTTTCAGCATGAGTTCCGTAGTGCAGTTGTGGATAAAAAGGGCATGATCATTACCTTCGCACTATTTGGGCTGCCTCATAAAGACGGTAATGAATAGCTAGAGGAGCCGGTGTTTGTGTATATTACCTACTGGCAGTCGCCAGTAGGTATATATAGTTAGGATTTTTTCTCTATGGGATTTTTGAAAATTCTATGTCGAATAACTTTGGCGTTTGAGGACGGAATTGGCTGAAATTTTCAGGAAAATGGCACATTTTGTTTCCGAGCAGCCCCTGAAAATTTGGGGGGGTTTAGTCAAGGGGGGGCCGAGAAAAAAGGGGGGTCCCAAAACGTGTTTTTAACATTGAGTTTTCCATAGGGCGGTTGGCCTCACTTTTAGCCCGAACGGCTGAATGGATTTGCACGAAACTTGGCAAAATTGTAGGGACTGGTAGCCCGATGTGCCTTTTGTAGGTCTCAATATATGTGCTCCAGTGGATTTTGAGAAATTAACGTTCAAAAAAAGATATATATCTGTAACAGCGGACCGGGCAGCGCTCCGGTTCGCGGGCTTTTCGCGTTACGGAGGTTTGTGAAGCGAAGCTGATTGGTTCTCCGGCGTCTGTAAACATTCCAAACAGTCCGTAGCGGCCGCCATCTTGTCTCTCGGTAGGATCGAGAGACAAGAGGAGGCCAAAGCGAAGGGGCAAATGACCATAAGGGGGCATAGTAGATCCTCCCTGACCCCCTAGGTTTGATGTGGAGGTTTTAAAAGGGCCCCGGGGGGCAAAAAAAAAGAAAAAATAATCATAATCGAACGGCTGAATGGATTTGCACGAAACTTGGGGAAATTGTAGGTACTGGTAGCCCGATGTGCCTTTGCTAGGTCTCAATATATGTGCTCCAGTGGATTTTGAGAAATTAACGTTCAAAAAAAGATATATATCTGTAACAGCGCTCCGCTTCGCGTACTTTTTGCGTTACGGAGCTTTGCGAAGCTGATTGGTTCTTCGGCGTCTGTAAACATTGCAAACAGTCCGTAGCGGCCGCCATCTTGTCTCTCGGTAGGATCGAGAGACAAGAGGAGGCCAAACCGAAGGGGCAAATGACCATAAGGGGGCATAGTAGATCCTCCCTGACCTCTTAGGTTTGATGTACCATTTTGCCAAGTTTGGTGTAATTCCGTTCAGCCATTCAGGCTGTAGACGTATCTAAATGTCCTATGGAAAATTGCATGGGGAAAACTCATTTGAAAGTGTTGAAATTTAGAACCAATTAAAATGTTACTTTGGTTTTGTATTTGTGTGTGATGAAAGTTAATTGGTTATGTATATATCTAAAATGAGAGGAAACCACAGCCATTTTGTGATACTACTGTCTGAGGTACATTTGTGAGGAATTTTTGGTGGTCAATTGCTGGTGTTTGATTTACACAGTACTAACACTTCTCCTACTTTTAAAAAGGTGAGTTGTTAATTTGTAAGGGGAACTATGTTGTACACTTGAAGATAATTTGAAAAATGTTTTCTGTTATTTATTTACAGTCCTTCTGTTATACTAAATACTTGATAAAGTTAGTTTTATATTATGTATTAGTAAAAACGATAAATGAAAGTGATTATTTTTTTCTGCAATTTACAGCAAGCAATTTCAAAATAAAATGGCTTACAATGAAGAGACCGTGGCAATTTCTTTTGAATTATCCACTACATTTATTGAAATTGAGAGCACCAATAATGAAATATTGTCACAAGGAGGAGATGACTTGAATGATTTTTTTGATCAATCTGTTGATGGCGAATTTATCGAATGTTTGGAGACCATAGAGTTACAAGAATCATCATTGCAGACTTCTCATGAGGAGATTCCAGATGAGATGATTGAAGAGGAAATTCCTGATGAGGACATGTTACTAGTTCTTTCAAATTTTGAAAATTCAGAAGAATAAATTTATATTTAGAAATCAAAAATTGTTTGAGACATTATTCATTTTTATTTTTAATTTATGAGGTTGTAGCGAAGTGATTGTAGTATAAAATGAGACTTATAGTATAGAGTGCAACATTTTTATGTTACATGGTAAGTTTACTCATATTTACTTCCCTTCTCCCACTATATTATCTCCAATGTGTATTTGACATCTCTTCTTCATCTCCGGCCTCCTTTCTCTCACTGTCTGTCTCTGATGCATCTTATCGCTGCCATTTTGTGTAATTACAGAAGAGAGTAAAAAAAAATAGTTTGGAACGTGAAAAGGGGGCAAAGTAGAGTACCCCTCACCTCCTAGGCCTTCTCAGGCGGTCCCAAAAGGATCAGTTTCTGCTTTCCTGAGAGATTATGGTATGAGTTCCATATACCACAATAACTTGCATTACAACATGCAAGATATCTATCTCCTATTACCAACTTTTGGAGATATTCGCGCTAAGCGCGAATATCTCCAAAAACTAACACCTGCCCTGAGCAGTTCTTAGCCATGTTATACAATGGGAGGTGGATAACATGGCTAAGAGCATTAGCTCGGTAATGCATGAATATCGCTGACTTTTTAGCGATATTCATGCATTGCGGCCGTTTTTTATCGCATTTGCGATAAACCTTGATAATAGCAAGGTTTATCTTCGATAATTTCTGACGATGCTTAGCGGTAAAAAATTTGTTGCTAAGCATCGTTAGCGATAAATATCGCTTAACTTTGGTAATATGCACCAACGTCTGTTAACGTTCGATTTGAAGGAAATGAGGAAGTGTTGAAAAACATTGTCTGCGCCATCTTGCCTTTTTTGAAATGCCACACTTTTGTCGTGCACGGCAGCCATTTTAGATGCCTTGACCAGAACCACTCTCTGCACGCTGTCGATTCGTAGCATGGCTCCCCACCCTCGCAAGCATCTTCCCCAGGCACTGGTCACCCCCGCTCTCTGTCTTATGCATGGGCAATAAACCTCACCCCATCTGCGCTGCTCTTCCCTGAGAATCACACTCTGTGCCCGCCCGACACCTCCCTTTCGCCCTATTCACTACCGCACCCTCTGACACTCCTCTTCCTCTGTGTCCGATTGTCCAGGCTATCAGCTAGCCCTGCAGATGTAGTTTATGGCCCCAGCTGTAAAGAATCACCCCTCTTCAAAGGAGTTATAGTAGATCAAGGCCCACACCCGATGAGATCCGTCACACCACACGTGTTCCTACTATCTGAAAACCATCCTGTATTGTGATTGGGGAGGGGACCGAGCCTGAAGCGGAAGATTCCAGGGATGACTCTTTGTACATCAAAGTTTTTACAATTATGTGTCATATTAAAAATATATAGCACTCCAACAAAGTAGTAGGATTATAAAACTTTAATAACTTATCAATATATACAACAAAACAAAAACAGTAAAAACATTTAAACAACGAAGAGACCGTGGCAATTTCTTTTGAATTATCCAATACATTTATTGAAATTGACAGCACCAATAATGAAATATTCTCACAAGGAGGAGATGACTTGAATGATTTTTTTGATCAATCTCTTGATGGCGAATTTATCGAATGTTTGGAGACCATAGAGTTACAAGAATCATCATTGCAGACTTTTCATGAGGAAATTCCTGATGAGGACATGTTACTAGTTCTTTTAAATTATGAAAATTCAGAAGATGTTGCCTGGGTGCCGCACTGATTTGGGTATCCGGCGTGGGGCGTCCCGGGGGGTGGATTGTCAGTAGCGGTCTGTTGTGCGAATAGTTCCAAGGCAGCAGAAAGCGCTGAAATCTGGATGTCACGAAGGTGATGTCTAGTAAGTTGCCGCCCAGCAAATAACGGCGTGGGGCGCCGCGGGGGTGAGTGAGTCCAGTAGGCACCACAGCTATACTTACCGGCATTGCAGAATTACTGCTGGGGACAATGCCTGTGCTGTAGCAGGGTCACAGCAGAAACAAAAAGGATTCTGTTGAAGATGTTGTTGGTTTTCAATTTGAAAACAGTTCTGGTGTCAACTGCTATGCTAATGTAGTGGTTAATGTTTTGTTTTCTCTAGAAAATGTAAAAGAGGGGGAGGCAGTCCAAAGTTCCGGTAAAAGGGCAAAGGAAAGGATCGGTGGTTTGAACTATCAGTCAAAAAGGGGAGGGGGTGCAACAATTTTTCCTACCGGGTCACACTGTGCTTTCACCGGAACTGAGGTCTGCAGGATTCTAGTCATTCAAACTGAGGCTGGCGGCAGCATGGGAGCGCCGACGTCCCGCGGATACAGTTTCATCACTCCACGGGCGATCATGGCAGTCATTCCCCATCGGGGGTGTCTGCGGGGGTCGGAGACTCCCGCGGCTCCTCTAGAATCTTCAAGGTCGTGGAGGACTACGGTGGTGGAGTCAACCAGTGACCGGGCCATTTCTTTATGCTGGGCCCGCTCTTGCCAGGTCGACCACCATTTTGAGAGTTCGGTAGCTACTGGCGATCGCGGGGTCAAATGAGCGGACGGGCTCCACCCTGCCGGGCGAGATGTTGCAGCATTGCCACAGTGGAAGAACCCTTTTCCGGGCGCCTGGAGCGCTGAGGGTGCAGCTGGGAAGCCTCCACCTGGGGAGGCGGGAGAGGCCTGTTCGCAGCGTCTCTCCCTCCCAGTGCACCCCACGGCGTCTCGCTTGACATTTGTTATGGCCGGACCAGACGATGAGGATGAGGGGGGGGGTCGGAGGCATGTGCAAGACATCCCCCCTTCAGTGTTGTCGCAGCCATTATAAAAGAAAGAAGAAATGTCCCGTCCGTCTTTGGGCCGCACCTCCGGTGGATGGCGGCCGGACGCCCTTTGCTCTGGCCCCATGAACGGGTTCCTTGGCTCATCGGCTGTAGCCGGATCCTTTTCCGGGCGCCTGGAGTGCTGAGGGTGCAGCTGGGAAGCCTCCACCTGGGGAGGCGGGAGAGGCCTGTTTGCACCGTCTCTCCCTCCCAGTGCACCCCACGGCGTCTCGCTTGAGATTTGTTATGGCCGGACCAGGCGATGAGGACGAGAGGGGGGGGGTCGGAGGCATGTGCAAGACATCCCCCCCCAGGGTTGTTGCAGCAATTATTCAAGAAAGAAGAAATGTCCCGTCCGTCTTTGGGCCGGACCTCCGGTGGATGGCGGCTGGACGCCCTTTGCTCTGGCCCCATGAACGGGTTCCTTGGCTCATCGGCTGCAGCCGGATCCCGTCGGCCCCAGCCCCCGGCCGTTGGTGGCCGGACCGGGAGAGAGTGTGGAGGGACAACCTGCAACTCTCAAGGGCCACCGCGGCCGGACTGGGAGAGAGAGGGGAGGGTCGAGGACACGGACATTCCCCCCCCCTAAAACTCTCCAGTGTTGTCAATCCCCCTGGCCGGGTCCCGCTGGCCTCGGCCTCTCCTCCGGCTACTCCCTACGTGATGATCTCCTGGCCGAGGCGTGGCAGCAGGACCCGCCTTATATGTGTTGCTTCCGGCTGGGCGTAGCCGAAAACCTGTTGCCCTTTGGAAGTTTCTAGAATGGGGCGGATGTCTGCTGACTTCTATCTTTCCCAGTTTGCCGTTATTTGGCCGTGGCAGGCGGTGGGACAGACACGTTTTGGGGCAGTGAGGGGCGATGTTTTCAGGTTTCTTATTACGGGCTTACTTCTAACGTTTCTTGTTTCTAGGACAATAATAGGTTTTATCATTACGTATTGTTATCGTTTCTTTGTTTGTTATTTAATAAAAAGTTCATCAGTGGCCTACTGATTTTCGTTTTCCTATTCTTTTCTTTCCAGGTTGTTTCATGCTAAAGTTTCTGTTAACAGGATACAGTGATCACTTCGTTATTATTGCATATGTCCTTTTCACTAGGGGTGCTCTCTTGTTGGGCCAGATGACCTATCTCTAGTAAATGGTCCGGGTGAAACAGGTGCATCAATCAGTGGGGAGTAGATAGGCATGACAGATTACAACGGGGGAGAAAGGTCCGCATTACGTACCCTTTCACTACTTGCAAAGATTTTCCTACGTTTATTTGCAAACAGGGAATACCTCCGAAAAGAACTAATTCCCAAACAGTCAATGTTCGGACAATCAATCAATCAATGAGGAATGAAATAGGTACGACGTGTTAAAGGCTTGCGTTACCTACCCTTCACTATCTGCAAAGGGAGAGAGAATATTCCTATTCTTCCTCGTTTGCAGGCAGAGAAGATCCTTAAGAGAACCAACTTCGAACAATTCAATGCTCGATTCAAACAATCAACAAGGGGTACAGTGAACACAAATGAACGCCGCTTATGTACATACACATTGCTATTTTCAACAGGTTGTTCCTAATGTTTCTATTTTAGCCAGGTCAAAAAGAGATCCCATTAGTGGCCTACTGATTTTGCTCGATTCCTTTTGTTTTTTTACACGATTTTTCGCTATCTGCAAAGACTAAACAGAGTATTGCGACTCTGTGCTTGTTTGTAAATAGAGAATGAACCAAAGAGAACGATCAATGAAATGGAGAGAGAAGCAGGCACGACGGATTACAACGGGGGCAAAGGCCTGCGTTAACTACCCGTCACTATCTGCAAAGAGAGAGTACTCCTAATAGAAATGAGGGGGGGGGCAGCATTCAAAGCAGATCAGTGTGCATAAACACGAAAATGTTTTTACTTACCACGTACTTGACATTCGACAGCTTATGATATTTGCTATTAAAAAACCATTGAAATTCACTGAAAAAACCATAGGTTATAGACCATATATAGTTAGGAATTAGCATTTACAAAACCTTGAAAATTCACTGAAAAAACCATAGGTTATAGACCATATATAGTTAGGAATTAGCGTTTACAAAACCTTGAAAATTCACTGAAAAAACCATAGGTTATAGACCATATATAGTTAGGAATTAGCATTTAAAAAACCTTATTTTACTCACACAAAACCATTGAAATTCCATATATAGTTAGTTGCACTAACTATATATCGCGCACCCGCAATCCACTGCTGATCATGTCACATATTACATCATTCATGACATGGTCAGTGACATCACTGATGACATCACTGATGACATCTCAAATGACATCACTGATGACATCAATGATGACATCTCATTTGACATCATTCTTGTGCTAATAGGATAAACCTCTTCAGACTCTAATATAACCTTAGATACACTCAGTGTATACAGACACTCACACACTGTCACTCATCCATGGAGTTACTCACACACCTAGTCAGTCATGCAAAGAAACAATCTCACCTCCATTTCTTCAACTATACAGTTATACACACCTTACTTATTCAAACATATACTAACACATATTTACTCTCTTATACAATCCCTGATACAAGTTCACAATGATCCATACAACCACTCACACATTCAGTGGCTCTCATGCACAGTTATTTATATATGCCAACTCTCACATGTACTGTGTTTTACATATGTACTTACTATGACATGTAGCATTGAGATATCCATTCACTCATCAATACACTCATGCACACAGTCAACTGCCCATGTAGCTGTTTCCACATGCACTCTTGAACTCATACACCTAGTGAATCAACTGCTCACACATCTATGCACAGAGTCACACACCTTCCAGCCACCCCTACACAAACTCAATCTCCCATACAAATACTTGGGCAACCAATCAATAACACATATAGCCTCTCGTATAGCTAATGATCAACACATGCAGCAGTTTACATCACAACAGACATAATGATGCACAAATTAAGACAGTTTAGTCACTAACCCATGCATTCAGTGAGACACATTTAATCACTCACTCATACAGTCAGTCACGCACCTACTAAATCCTTCATCCAGACACTTATACATCCACTCATTCTTCAATATGTAAGACATATTTTAACTTTACAGAAACATACAGTCACTGGATGTTGTCATCAGTGATGTAATTTGAGATGTCATCAGTGATGTCATCAGTGATGTCACTGACCATGTCATGAATGATGTAATATGTGAAATGATCAGCAGTGGATTGCGGGTGCGCGATATATAGTTAGTGCAACTAACTATATATGGAATTTCAATGGTTTTGTGTGAGTAAAATAAGGTTTTTTAAATGCTAATTCCTAACTATATATGGTCTATAACCTATGGTTTTTTCAGTGAATATGTATATAGGTATGTAACATCGATTGATCTCCCAGCAGATTTTGTTGATGAGAGACTTAGAATAACTAGCAACATACATTTTGCAAATCTCCTCCATTAACCAGGAACGTGTATTGGGTATGGCATGCACATTTACTATTCAGATCCTAGGAGCTGGTTTCCAAACGGAATAAACGCAATATATTGAGATTCTGCGTGAACTTGAAATAAGGTGAATCTATGACTTTCTTTATTAGACTCATGATGATGAATTACTGTGAAAAATTCTTTTAAAATATTGTGATCCCTAACCTAAGAGCATGGGATAGAATATGGACACCATACTATGAGCTAGATGGAGGAAAATTGGGGTTCTATGTCAGTTTGTGGGCACCATGCTTTAGATACATTTAGAGAAATAGAGAAATAGTGAAGAAGCATGGGTATCTAGAACATGTTTTGTTCTTTCCACACGTTCTTTACAGGGCGGTGCCTCCTTTGTCCTGAGCCATGGCCAGGTTAGGTCTTATCATCATGTAATACGGGTGAGCATGCAATTCTTGCATTTAAGAAATGGCAGAATTAGATACTTGGATCTAATCTGATAGTACATAGAGTACTTTATGCTCTTTAAATCCTTGATTCCTTTTTTAAGTGTACCTACCTTTACATGACAGTTTGGTGTATTTTTTACTCTCTTGCAGAAACAATCGGCATTCCGTTATTCACAGAAGAATTGATAAACAGTCTTGATTACAGGTGATAAGGTTGTATTTGTGCCAACCTTGCATGCATTTATTTAGTTATATTTTGTAATTTGTTCATGTTTCGCAGTAGCAATATTATTGTGGTACTGAAGAAGGCATAGGATAAAACTTGTCCGTCTATGCTGAAACATGTTGACCCTTCACATCGAGGCAGTTATTTGTTGAAAACTGTAGTTTTGCACTGTTTTTAGGTTTGATCTCTGAGAGATATCAATAAAGGTTTTTTCTCTCAGCGGTCAATTTTAAATCACTACACTCACTGCATCTTTGCAGTGCACCCATTATTACCACACATATCAAATATTTGCATCTGTAGGTCTAAGTATAGCAGGTTTTTGTCGTTATAAATGAGATAGCTCTAATTATAAAACATCTGTGAGCTCCCCTTTCCTTTTGAAAGAGTTGTAGCCCTTAGTGCCACGAGAGTGACACTAGGAGGAGACCCAGATGATGAAGCATGTCACCATTGGTGAGTGATGGGAATCCGACCTTTCATAGGATTTCTCCTTCTGTAGTCTGCTGGAGATATATAGGTTTGGTCACTACATTTAGGTATTTTGTAATTCTAAGAGCTGACCTAGACCCGTGGACATTATTGTGTGTACATAAGTCAATATTACCATGTTTTAGAAGCAAGACACATGCACTTTAAAACTGATTAGCAGTTTTAAAGTGGGCAGAGTCCTAAAGCCAATAAAAAGGAGGTCAGAAAAAGTAGAGGAGGAATGCAAATGTTTGGGGGAGATCCTGCAAAAGGGCCATTTTCCAATAACAATGTTTAATAGTTTGGTGGTGCGGTACCCATATTGGACACACATATATTTCTCTCAGCTGCCCTCAGACAACCTCCCCACCCAATCCCACTTCCTCAAACCCCTGCCATGCACAAGCCCCCTGCTCACATTTACCTGCAGTCTATATTGGAAACATAGCACACGCGTCTGTGGTCCTTTCTCGCAAAGTGGGCGTACACACTCCTAGCGCCCCTGGGGCTCTTTTCATAATATGGCCCCTAGTTGTTTCTTCTGGACATTTCATTTGCTCCAAGCAGGCAAAAACTTGAGTAGAGAAAACAAGTTGATGTTAGGAATCACTAACTCTTGCAAATGCTGTTTTCTAAGTGCACCCGTAGGGTCCCAATCGTAATCATCTCATGACTCTGTGGTAGACGGAGTTGCCGGATGATTATACAAGGCAAAGGCAATGGGCCACTAAAGTCAACTACTAATGCAATAATGTATAAGCAAAGAGAGTAAGTAATAAAAATATGTTCTTACCCACTTTAATTTTCTAAAGAGCAGAAAGTGATGTATAGGATACGTTAATAACACTTAATAATACATTGTCACCATATAAAACCCACCACACAAAACAAACATTTTGCAAAATGTAACTCCATACATATAAGCAATCAATGTGATCCTGCAGCAAAACAACAGAAATTCAACTTTGTATGAAGCCAGTAGAGAAACATCCACTTTATAGTTCATTAGAGGGCCTACATTTAGAATACAGGTTTAAAGTTTCGTTATCTCAACAAGGAATCTGATGATCCTGAGAAAGTACAAGGAAATAAGACATACATTTATGACAAGGGTGGTCATTTAAAAATTTGACCAAAGATCACAAAAATGCATCTTTTATTAAGCCTTCGTCCAGGAGAACCAATTGGCAAAGTTTGTGATCATTAATGTTTGCTGGAATCTGTTTATGCTGAAGTTTTCTGAGCAAGAAATTAAACCATATAAGTCCCATTCAGAAACACTTTGCTTTCACTTATGCTTATAGTACTTCCAAATTTCATTAGTAAATCATGAAAACACCAGGAGCATGCCAGGAATAACTCCTGGCGTACTCCAGAAATTCATGTGTAGCCCAGGAGCATCATAAGAGGAAGTCACACCTAGTCATACACCTATTTTTGTGAATTACAGTTCCTACTGATACTTCAGTGGCAGGAAGATCAGTCTGACCCTAAGATAGTGCAGTGGGTCTGGCACACAATTTGAAACATGCTTATCTCACAGAACCGTGATGGTCTCGACATGTCAAGCAATGAAATATGTGGCAGGCTATTATTCTTTGAATTAAATTTAAATGAACTTGCAGCAGGTTCATTATTTCTGGCATGTACTGTGTTTAACACATCCTATCGCACAGTGTCTGCAGTGTATGCATTCTCAGACAAAAAGTAGTCAGAGACAGCAATAGCGCTAACGTGGTCACAAGGACTTTGAAAAACAGACCCACAGGAGATTACCTAAGAAACAAGCATTGGCATAGCCAATAGGTCTCTCCTTTGGGACCTTATAAGTGTTTAGCCAAGCAACAGTTGATGTTGTTGCACCAAGGATATTGTGCTGCATAACTAAATACTTATAAGGTCGCAAAAGCGAGACCTATTGGCTATGCCAATGCTTGTTAATTAAACTTTCGTGTCGGACCAACTAGTGGTAACTTTAACCCCTTCCACGCGGGGCTAATACCCCCACGGTGCGGGGGTGCTAGGGGCCGCACGCGGCGCCGTGGTGCTCGTGACGAGCCCAGCTCGTCATGCTGCACAGTGGAGCCGTGCTTATGACGAGCTGAGCTCGTCACGACTCTGCCCACTCCCATAGAACGCCCGCACAGGCGGGAAATTTAGCCGCACGTGGGAGGGCCGCGGCAGTTATGACGAGCTGAGCTCGGCATGAGCACAGCTCCACTGTGCCTCATGACGAGCTGAGCTCGTCATAAGCATTGAAGGTGCTAAACTCATAAATTCTGTTGTATAATGCAAAAAACGCTCACTTGAAGGCGTCAAATCATATAAGTCTGCCCCTATATGTAAAATTGAGAATTATAAATAAATGTAGGAGTAGGAATAGACATGAATAAATATGCTTATCTTTGTGAGTGGGCCTGAATATATACATTTGTGGACAATTCATTCACATTTCCATGAGCTGTATGTGTACATTATACATGGTGTAAAATTATTTTTGTATTTATGAGACTCCAAAAAGGAAAACGAATTTTGACCACATACCTACTGAATGCCCTACGTTAGCAAAGATGGCATCCAGCAGTGAAAACAAAAAATAAGGCCACATTCAAAGTGTGTTGGTAACAACGATTGGCAATGCCACACGCTGCATTACTGTTACCAAACTTTAATACTGCACCCTTACGGATCCTTAACAGGTTTCAGGCCAGGAATATGGAACAACAGGGACAATGTGGTAATGCCACACATTTTTCCACATGTTTTTTCGGGGCCTTTCATCAGGTAGACATATGCTCAGAAAAAAACACATTTAGTACTGCATCACTTGTAGTTCTGTTTTGGCAGAAACTTCTGTTAAAGGGCCCTTAGAAGTGAGGGCTATAGTGCTGTTTGTGCAAGGTGCACTCTTAATCCAATAAGGCTCTTGGATCTGAATTGATAAAGTAGGTGCAAGACCCACGTTTGCAGTATAGCACACACCACGGTGAGCGCCCACCAGAAACCATGGCTTTGCTCCTGATGAGTGTGCCAGCAGACGTGCTAACAGTCAGAGTAGTGCAAGCACTGCATTGAGTGCATCAAGGAAACACATCAGCTCTGTGCTTCTGTACAGGAATCCCCTGCTCTTCCATTCCCAGAGATAGAATCCTGGTACTGCCCTTCAGAGAAAGAGGCCACTGTGTGCAAGCAGGGGCTGGCGGTGCGCTCTAGCTGCGTGTAGTCAATGTCTTTGGTGAACACACCAGGCCGGTCTCTTGCTCTGTGGACCCATCAAAATTGAGCCCTATGAAAGTATTCCTGCACAGTGTTAAGTTAAAGCCTTCCCGTAGGGTGGGTGAGGCTTTTTGCCTGTGGGTCTCTAATGTAGATGTCTATTTGTGCTCTGAATAACAGCTGAATAACAGATTTTTATTGCTACCCAACTCAAAGATACTCATTTTATCAACCTCAGATCGATGAAAGGCTGAGTGGACCTGTGACCATGAGGTCGAACACAGGCTCCTGCACTGGATGCATTAGTCCACTGAGCCAACAGACCCGGCCGGGTCATCATCATAAACATTGTCTTATTTGCCTGCAGCCACGTCACCAAACCAATGAAGTAAAAAACCTACTCCATTAACATTGGCCAGAAAATGGATGGTCATAAAATGTGTTTTACAGAAAAGGGACAAACATCTCATTCCTGATACAGTATTCCTGGAGCACTAGAACTATTTTTTTCTCTTCCCTCTGCTAGGGTGAAAACAGTTCATAACCCAAAATGCGTTCCGTCCTTTTTCGACTTGTAGAATTAAGCTCGATTGCAGCTTGGTGAAGCCAGCCTCCCCTGCCCACAGACCCACTTAGGTCCACTCCACCTGCCTGTGCCTGCTGTTAAATGAGGAAATCCCAGAAAAGCCAGTAGTTTCAGAAGTCGTAGTTTATTCTCATAAATACTCCACCCATCGCATGAAGCATCCGACCAGTAGAAAGCCCAACGGTGACTGAAGCAACGTTAGAACTCTCCACAGAACGGACCCACCATGCGTGAGCCATCACATTTGAAACACAACACAATGTTGAACATGAAGCGCGTGAAATGCGCCAGGAACAAAGAACATAGAATAAACATCGCGCGGAGCACCGCACGATGTACACTAAACACTTACCACTACAATACCTTCCGGCTTACAACAGCAAAATAACAAATTTAAAAAAAACAAAATAAAGAAGTTGTTAAAATGACATTTTTCTTAAAATCTGACAAAACTATCAATCTTTCTAGGAACTCTAATGGTCCTGCCACGAGAAGAGCACATAGCAACATTTTGAACATTTGAATGAACATTTGAATGAGTATGTGACACAACAGCTGGAATGGGCTCAGTGCACTTATTAGAAACATCCAGCCAATGGCTCCAATCCAAATCCTCTTTAGATTCACAATGTCTATCTTGCATAATTTCCACCTGTCGATGAGAAACTTTTACCAGCTGACGTTTGTTCCACCAACCCTTCCTATCAACAAACGCAGCCAATTACTGACTTTAAGGACTTGGACTGGCTCGAGAAACTTTGATTCTCCTTTTTTTACTCTATCTGGTTTTTTAATTAAAACCCAGTCCCCAACCAAAATATCCACATTCACAGAATTAGTTTTCTTATCAAAATTCTTTTTAATTTGAATCTGTTTGTCATCTACTTTTTTTACGAATAGCACCCAGATCAATCTTCCTCTCTCCAGACATATGCTGAAGCCAAGAAGGAAACAAAATAGAATGAGCTTCCCTGTTCCTTAATAAAGTAAATGGAGGAACCCCTGTGGTACAGTGAGGTGAGGTGTTGTAATGCCACACTTTCTGTTTAATGAATTCATCCACATTAAGATTGCATGCTAATGCAGTTTGAACACCTTCTTTGATCATTTTATTCCCTCTCTCCACCAAACCATTCGATGAAGGTGAGTTCAAAGCGACCTTTAACTGTTTAATGTCCAACTCACTTAGAAATGTGTAAATTTTTTCAGAAATGAAATGCGTGCCATTATCAGTAACTATTACTCTAGGAGTACTTCCACATTAAAAACTTTCCTTAAAAAAGAGATTGTAGAATCAGAATCAGGTGCTTTAACAAACTAATGATACATCCATTTTGAATAATAGTCAACCATTAAAATCACATATTTATTCTCTTGATCCAAAACAGAATATGGGCTGGAAAAATCTACCCCGACGTTCTACCACGAAGTATGTGGAAACTCAGTTGGATGTAAAGGAACTTTCAAAGTTTGCCAGTGTTTGTCTGATAAAAGACATTCAGGACAAGAATCAATCAACTTCCTAACCTGATCATGCAAAGAGGGCCACCAGTAGTGCTGCTTTATTCTCATGACAGTCTTGGTAACCCCTAAATGACCCTGATGTACATTATACACTTACCACTACAGTCGCCTTGCCTGAACCAGCACGCTCTGGATCATGGGAGCCCCGTGCACTACGCTGATTACGCGCATCTGTCTTGGGCTGACAGCTTGCTTGTTATAGCCACAAGTCTGCTGTTTAATTTACCTGACTTGTTAACAGCTCACTGTTTGAAGTTCTGGGAAGAGGCTGATTTCACATTTACAGTCAAAGCGCCAAATTACCCCGGACGGCTGATATTCATAAATAATCTGCTACTTTGTAAGCCGTCCCGGGGGCGCGCGGGGGACATTGATCAGAACATATCGCTGTGTTTTTTGGTGCACAGATTGATGTGGGAAAACAACATGGAGGCTCTGAGCGGGTTCCCAGGGAAAGCCGCGGAACAGAGCGCCCCAAGTACGCCACTGGGTAGGGGGTGCAAGGCCATGGGCAGTGCATCAGTCACTTATCAGAAAGAGCAACGTGCACTTGAGGGCTGTCCTCGGGCACTCGGACTGCGAAATTCCTTGCAAACCCTTGTTATGAATTCAGTGCCTGAGGCACGCAGGCGAGCCTACAGCCCCAGACCGTCAGCGGCGCTTCACAGGGGGTCCAGCCTACCAAACCGAGTTCACTTGCATTGGCTGCTGAATGGAACAAGCGCACGTGCCTCACGCTGAAAGTGGAGGAGGCAGCAGGGGGGAGGGGGGAGAGGAGGGGGCCTGCGCCTGTTTCCCTTGCGGGAGCGAGCAGGCACCATCTGTTAATTACAAACAGATGGTTTAAAAGCTCGCTCCCACAAGGAAATCGCCAAATGTGCACGCATTTTCATTGAAAGCAATGCAATGCGTGCACGTTTTTGGGAGCAAAACGGAATCGATTGCTGAAGGTCTTTTTTCTATGCAGCGCATGCACGCTGCGTAGGCGAGACCTAAAAAAGCGAGTGCTTGGGAGGTCAACGGGCAGAGGCACTTTGGGAAATGAATGCACCCGCTATTATACAATAGGTCATAAAAGTAATGAAAAACCCATTGTACATCTGCTAGCCATATATTGCAGACAAAGCTTATTAGAACTTTTTCCTATGCAACCCTTCACACTTATGTTAAGCTTCAAATGGAGATTTAGGCCAAACAGCAATCAGCGAACTGCAAGTTGTAACTTGCCAACGTGAAAATGAGTATTCTATTTATTATTTTGTAACCTGTGCAAGTCTTGCATTCCTTTACACATAGCAAAGATGCCCCACATTCTCTTTCAGCCACTAAAGTGTGAAACATTTACAAGAAGAAATTAAAAGTTACAAAATACGCCTTGAACAGAAAATAAAACGTTTAGATTTGGAATGTCTACCCAATAGAGTTAAAGTACAGAATAGCTTTTACTTTAAGTGTTTTCAGAAAACGAAAGCTGTATAATAAATGTAACCTTTAAAATACATATACCCGAGGGTGAAATATTTTGTCAAAAAGCCAAGTGGTAAAAGGATTTTCCTTTTTTTTGCTTGCTGCGCTAAATTGCTTGTTTTTTTAAATGTGCTATGCAGATGATCAAGGGGCATGGAGAGATTGTGAGCTACCCTCGGACAACCTCCCTATCCCACCTCACTTCCTCCAACCACTGTCACCCACCACCCACAGGCCCACTGCTCCCATTTACCTGCACACTATATTGGAAACATACTGTCTCATCATTTTCAGTTTTTAGAGCCCAGACTATAATAATTACAGAAATTAGATCACTACTGGCATATTACACCCAGAGCGGATACAAATACATTGCTCTGAGCTGACATTTGATATTCTCCTGACCCCATTTCCTGCAATCCCTACCATGTACCGCCCCCCTGCTCCCATTTACCCAGACTCAAACATTTAGAGGGTGAGATCGCTGCTGTGTATTATTGTCAGTCCTCTCAAGCGCATTGCGTTTATGCACTCCATTGTGCTGAGGATGCTCACAAGTAAAGGTCTTCTCCATCAGCAGCTATGCAGAGCCAGTGCATGGCTGCCAGGTTTTCAGTTTGTTTATGTGTGACATTTCATGGTTGCCCACAAATTTTAGTTTACTTTCTATGGCCCCTGTTGCAAGGAGAAATCTAATAACTGCACCTGTACCTCACCTGAAAAATGTTCAAGGATACATCAAGGATACACCAAAAAATACTTTCTGCTAAGCAGTGCTTCAAGGGTTGTCCATTAGCTACTCTTAAGTGCTATGAGGAGTTATCAAAAAATTGCAGACTATATCTCATATAGACAGTCCTAAAAGTGCATCACCAAACAAAATGTTGTGTGTCTCATGGGCATTGCTTCAAGGTCACAAACAAACATTGCTTTGCTCCATCAGGCCCCTCCTACTAACACTTGGCAACTGAAGTGCTACTGTCTCAGGATCCATATTACGTATGTATGTATGCTGCACATCGAAAATCAACTCTCAGAGTGCCGCACTCAGCATATATAGTCATTTAGGATTAGGTAGTGTTTGAATCAGCATCAGTAGGTAAGTACGTAAAATGTTTATTGTATAGTTGATTAAAACCATAACAATCTTAAAGAAAATCAGCACAATACTCTACATTTTCAAATACTTAATTAACAATTAGCAAAATTTCAATATTTGGATAATTTGGGCAATATACCTTGTTTAAAGTGCCAAGTGCAAACCAAAGCTAAAATGAACAATTTCCTTCATAAAATAAAACATAATTACATAACCACTAAGATTCATATTCAATATAAAAATGTTCATAATACGAGGTCAGCAATAAATATACTAGTCTGTTTTATAAATACGGTGAACCAGGTTACAATAATACCTAAAGCCTTTCCAAGGGCACCAAGGGAGCAGTACAAAGTAGGGGGACACAATGATTATTGCACACTAGCATTATCATACTTAAGTCCCGAGAATACCCGATTAAGCTTAATGCCTACTGGAGTTGCCCCTCCTGTTACCTCAGGCCAATCCTGGTGCCTCCCTCTCGAAGGAGGAATGCAGAAATGTTAGGATGCCCACACCATTGCTCAACATAATCTTCTTTTAGGAACAATTAAAATGCAAGTCATTCTTTCTAAGAAGGTTTAAACTGGACAAATAAGCTCCATCCATCCTAGGGGACACCATTCTCTGAATCCGACTATACTTACACCCGAGTATTAAGCAGGTAGCCCAGTACTTATAAATAATGTCATTGAGAAATGACGTTGTTTCAAAGGAAGTGCTGTCGCCAGTGCATTCAACAATAATTGATGTAAAATATTTTCAAATTTGGCACATCTGCTCAGCACCCCAGGTGATCTACTACTGAAGCAAAAGGAAGATGCCTGTGCAGAAGAATTAACTCCCTCTGTCTAGTGGGGCGTGGCTTGCGCGCCGCTGTGTAATGGCGGTTTGCGCTTGAGCTCCGAGGTGACGGAGTCCGTCGGGGAGATTTCCGATCCCCATACGCGGTGAAACCTGCCCGCAATCGGTGCTCTTGGCTTCGGAACATGCCGTGAGCAGTTGGTGAGGCTCTTTCTGCTCACACTGCTGGGACAAATAGTCGCAGAGCCCCTCTCTCTGAAATTTGCGGGCAGCCGCCATTTTATATCCTGGCGGCGGCACTCGCGTTTTTTTCTTCAAGTGTTGGGCATCTCACCGGAACCTGCGCTGCACGAGGGGAATGAGGTGATATTTGCTCAAATTGATTATTTTGGATTCTCTAAGAATGCTTTTTCCTCCTAACATGTTGTTTTTGGGAGCTGTTATGATGTGGAGAATTATGGCCCTTTCTTAATGACTGTCTTCAGTGACAACTCAACAAACTCTTTTCTGGAGTACTTAATGTGACACCTGGGTCTTTTTACTGCTCTTGTTGCCGGGTTTGACATTCTTGCTCTCACAGAGCCCTGCTTTATATTTTTTTCTCTACAAACGGTCGCCATTTTGTGCTTTGTTAGTGTCAACTCTGTAATACCTCAGCTGTTGCACCTTCTATTTGGTGTTCTTTTGTTCATTATTGAGGATGCAACATTTATATCTGTGACTCTGACATTTCATTACAGGAGAATGTTCTTTGTTTATGGCAATTAACTCGTCCCACGGAAGGCCTATTACTAGTCATGTGGCACTACACTGATATCTTTTTTTGATATCTGTCTCCTCAGATATGTTCCTCAATATGGTGACGTCTGTGTTTTAAGTACATTGCTGTTTGTATTTTCTACTAACGGTGCCTGAGCTATTTTTCCTCTTTCACTGGGATGCTCTTAATGGTTCAATTATATTGAATTATTTGCTGTAAAGTACATATGTCTTTAAACATCTTCTGAGTCCGCTATTGGTGCCCTTGGGTGCGGTTTTTGTTTTTGACATATTTGCACCTTTCCTAATTGTACAGACTGCATGTGTGTGTATTTTTGTTTTTCTTGCACACACTAATGGCTGACAACATGGGTCTTTCTCCCAAGACCAAAGACTCGAAAGGTAACCTTAAGAGGTTAAAGCAAACCTCTCCTTCTCCGGAGTCAGCTCAGAAAGATGCTGGTACTACGTTGGATACCCTTCTGTCCCGGTTAAATGCTGTTCATGATATTGCGCAATCGACCAAAACCAATACTGACTTACTTCAAGTTGAGGTTGCAGCCATCAGAAATGATTTCAAATCCTTATCTCTTCGTGTCTCGGCTGCTGAATCACGGATTAGTTGTGCGGAGGATACTACGTAACAGCACTCTAAATCAATACAACAGATGGAACGCTCCATGATGGCGCTACGTAGAGATCTTATGGAACAAGAAGATCGTAATCGCAGGAGTAATCTGCGTATTTTTGGCCTACCCGAGGATGTGGAGAAGTCTGCGTCCTCTTTGATAGACTTTTTGTTTCAATGGATTCCTTCTGTTCTACAGATTTCCTATCAAAAAGACTTTGAAATTGAACGTGCTCATCGTGTCCCTACTTTTCGGCCCAAATCTTCACCTCATCCTAGGACGGTGATTTTTAAACCACTGCGTCATCAGCACTCTGAACAAATTTTAGCTCAGATGAGGAAGATCAAGGCGATTACATGGGAGGGCCACAGGATTGCTATTTCCCAAGACTCTGCCAGAGACATTGTTATTAGACAGCGATTACTCGACATGAACATTCCATTTTCCTTTGCTGGTCCTTCAAGATTTCGTATAACTTTTAGAAGTCGTTCTCAAATTTTCTATGAGCCTGCGGATCTTTCGACCTTCCTGGATAATCAGATGAAGTCCCAGATGGATTCTTCACCTTCGCCTGGTCCCTCTGGTTCTTGAGTTCTTCCTGAAATGTTGTCTTTTCTCTTGTAATCTTTTCTGGTGTATAAGTCTTGGTGTAGTCTATTGCTGTACTTACTAGACTCCTAGATGTACATATGGTTTATGATAACTTTGCGGTTGTCATGTTTTAACCTTGCTTTGGATTGCAGGTTTTTGTGTTATTTGTTCTTTTTCTTTCTTGCCTATATGTTTTATTTTGCTTACTCCCAGTTTGTTGTTCGTGTTTCATGGCTGGTATCCTGTCAATATGTCTTCCAATTCATGTGTTTCTTCTCTTTTACATTCCGATAGATACATTGATATGTAATGATGGTGTTTCACTGCTCATTGTAGATGTTTATGTTGTTTGTTACTTTTGTGGTTCGGTGTTTTTCGAATATCCTCTTTATATTGTTGTTCTTATTTGTTGATATATTTATAATTCTATAGTTTTTTCTACATTAATTGACCTTCTATAGATGCCTTTATTTATCTTTCTGTGAGTATATCATCTGCTTTCGCTTCATGTTTATCTCATTCTTTTTTGTTTTGGCTGTATATTTATTGTTCTTTATTGTTGATTTGTTCTGGTTTATTATATCTCTGTCTAGAATTATTTGTATTTTCGTTTACTTGCTCTAGTTTGGGCGATATGTATTCATATCTTTCTGTTCATTAGTTGATCCTTTATCTTTACTTTTATGTGTTTTGATGTGAATATATCATTTGTCCCCGTTTCATGCCTTGCTTATTCTTATTGATTTGGCTTTATATTTATTGTTCTTCATTGATTATTCTTATAATTCATTAGTATTGAGATATGAATCAATTGTATTATGATCTCTGTTTACGGTTTGTGAGTTATGAATTAATAGCTCTTTGATCCTTCTGATCATTTTGATGAATTTATATTTATTAATTTTTCTAGTTATACTTGACATATGATACTACTTCTACTGTTATACATTGGGATTTAGTCCTTATCTGGTTATATACATTTATTCTGTTGATTTTTCTACTGTGTGATGTTCCCTGATTTGATCGTTCATGCTTTTCTTCTTCCTATTACTGGTTATATCTTTGTCTAGCTATATTGTATATTTGCGAATCTCTCCTATCAATCTTTATAGTTATTCTTATATCTTTCCTTACCGTATGGGGTAATGGGTTGTTATTTCCTTTCCCTTGGTGGCCTTTTTTCTTACCTCTCAATGTCCCCGCTCGTATGGATTTGGTCTCTTCTAGACCTCCCCTGGTGGGTTTCTTTTTTCTTGTCTTCCTATTTCCTCTTTCTGGCTTTCTTGCCTCTCTTTCTTTTTTCCATCTCTTTCCCCTTTCTTTCTTTCCCTGTATCTCCTGCTGGTGCTTATTATTTGTGTTGTCTTTCATGTTACTGTGTCTGTGTTTTTTTGTGATTATTGCTTTTGGAATATCTTCTCTACTATCAGTGCTTAGTGGATTTTATGTTCTTCTGTTTTTATGCCTGGGTTGAACGTATTGTCGCTAAATGTACGTGGATTGAATCACCCAGTGAAAAGGGCAAAAATGTTGGATTATTACAAGCATCTTTCTACGGATTAAGTATTATTACAAGAAACGAAAATATCTTACAAAGAAGCTTTATTATTGAGGATAGAGTGGGTCCTTGATGTTGTGTGCTCTGATGCCTTTGGTAAAAAGAATGGAGTGATAACATTAATTTCTAAAAATTCAGGGCTATCTGTGGTTTCTGCAGAGCATGATTCGGAAGGACAATGGCTGCTATCTCGACTTTCTAATGGCTCTTTCGATCTTTACGTTATGAATATTTATGCTCCAAACAGTGATGATCCATCGTTCTGGTGGTCGATCACAAAAAAACTGTCTGAGGTTCCTCATATGGGTAATCTGATAGAAGGTGGAGATTTTAATCTTCCAATGGACCCGAATTTAGATAGACATTCTGCTTTTAAATTCCGTCCTCCTAGGGCTCACAATCAGAAGACCATTATGTGTGCTTCTGCTAATCTTCAAGATCTGTGGCGTCTACATAACCCTACTGGTAGTGACTTCTCTTTTTTCTCTTCTCCTCATTCTAGCTTTTCTCGTACTGACTATCTTTTACTCCACTCAGCTCTTTTCAGTTTTCGTCGTCTCCTTACATCCATCCTATTCTTGTCTCCGATCATGCTGCTGTATCCTTTTCTCTCCTCAATCTTGCTGACAAGAAAGAACCTCGTACCTGGAGGTTAAATACGGAAATTCTGTATGATCAAACTCATGTTGCGGCTTTGAATGAGGAAATTGATAATTTTTTCTCTGATAATGAAGGCTCAGTCAGCTCTCCAATAGTTTTGTGGGAGGCTTTTAAATGTACGATTAGAGGCCAAGTTAATAAACGTATGGCGAGGAGGAATGCTGATATTAAGAAAGAACTTACGGATTTAGCAGATAATATTAAGAGGCAAGACTCCCTCTATCGACATTCTAAAGACAAACAATTATTACAAACCATTAAGACTTTAAAGTATTCCTACAATACTATTGTCACAAAAAGAGCTCACATTGGGGTTCAAGCCCAGAATTCCAAACGCTTACTTTTAAAAAACCGTGCAGGTAAGATTTTGGCGGCAACGTTAACATTTCAGGAATCTAACCTTAGGTCATCTCAGATATCTTGTATTGCTGATAGTTCTGGCACTAAGAAATTTCAAACTAAGGAGATTCTTGAGGTTTTTTGTGCATATTATAGTACATTATATACTCCTCTTAATCAAACCTCATTTGATCAGTGTCAACGGTTTTTAAAGACGATCCCTATTCAGACTGTTTCGGATGATGATGGTGTGAAGTTGGGCGGTCCAATTACTGTTGAGGAGATCATACATGCAATTAAAGCCACACGCTCTGGGTAAGCTCCGGGACCTGATGGATTTCCCATCATGTTCTATAAGACTTTTCTTACATCTATTGTTCCTCGCCTTAAAGTTGTCATTGACACTTTTATTTCATCAGGTTCGGTTTTGGGCTCTGCTGCAGATGCTACTATCGTAGTGATACCAAAAGACGGTAAAGATCATTCGGATCCTAAGAATTTTCGCCCAATATCCCTCCTTAATATGGAAGCAAAGCTCTTCGCCAAAATCTTGGCCAAACGTTTGGAATCCTATATTCCACTGCGTATTCATCCATCTCAGACGGGCTTTGTTAAAGGTAGATTGGCTAGAGACAATATCCGTACCTTTTGCCATGTCATCGGGAAAGCAAAATTGTCTACCCTTCCGGCGGCTGAGCTTGCCCTTGATGCCGAGAAGGCTTTTGATAAGGTCTCCTGGCCTTTTTTATATGCAGTACTTTGTGCGCACAATCTTGATGATTCTTTTGTTAATATGGTTATGTCCTTATATGCACATCCTAGAGCGAATATTAGAGTTAATGGTGCTACGTCCTCCTTTTTTAATCTTCGCCAAGGTACTAGACAAGGATGTCCTTTGTCACCGCTCTTGTTTTTATTGTCTATCGATCCACTGCTTCGGTTAATTAATCTTCATCAGGATATTAAGGGTTTCAATTTTGGTCCACACTGCATCAAAACAGCTGCTTATGCAGATGATGTACTCATTTTTCTGATGATATAGTTTCTGCAATTCCTGCTATTTCGGATACTATTAATCTTTTTTCTAGTGTTTCTGGGTATTCCCTTAACAAAGACAAAACAGAGATGTTTCCACTCAATGCTTACTGTTTTCCAACTCATATGGGGAATGCTGGCTTTAAATGGGGATTTGGTTTCGTAGTACTCTTTATGACAATGTAGCCTTTAACGAGACTCAAACTTTACTCAAAATTCGTCAACTTTTAGATACGTGGTCTCTTAAGCATATCTCTTGGTGGGGACGTCTGCAAACTTTGAAAATTATGATAACGCCTATTATTAATTTTATATCTTCTATGATTCCTATTAGGCTATCTTCGTCTTTTATTCATGAAATTGATTCTCTCTCCTCCAAGTTCCTCTGGAGTGATAAGAGAGCTAGAATTGCTTATAAGTCTTTGAGGAAACCCTATGATATAGGTGGCTGTAACTTTCCCGATTGGGGGAAATATCAAGTAGCTTTCTTAGCCTCTCAGGGGGCCCTTTGGTTCTCCTCAGACCCTCGTCACACACCATCTTGGGTATTGATTGAACAAGAACTTTCTTTCCCTTTACCTTCCTCCTCTTTCTTAACTACATCCACGTTGTCTATTCCGTTTTCTCGGACTATTATCTTAGACACCATTGCAGCAGTTAAAACTATTGATAAGAAAGTCTCTACTCCAATTCATAAATCTAGGTGGTCCTCTTTATGGCGCAACTTTAAAATTAAAATTGTTATTGATTCCAATTTGATGACTTATTGGGCTAATAAAGGAATTACGTTGGTTCATCATCTTTGTGATTCCAATAATGGTCCATTACCTTTTTCCTCCTTAGCGCAACAGTTTTCTCTTACTAATTTGGATTTTTATACCTTTTTAGGTCACGCGCCTGCGATGCATATGGCGAAGCCATATGCGCATCGCGCAGGCGCGATACTATAGTTGCCGGGTTTGCTTCCCAGGAGACAGGAGACTGGCACGCGCAGGAAAGCGATCAGAGCCGGCCGCGCGCGCGCATTCCCAATCTCCTGTTTTTTCCTGGGGCAGAGATTGGTGCACAGTTTTCCATCACCGATGTGCGTGTGGCCTGTCCGTCATGGGTTCCCATCTCTGCGAGACAGACCTGCAGGCTCGCGCACATTCTGCTGCGTCGTGCGTGTAACGTGCGTGTAAATCACAGCAGAAGTGCTTGGGTGGTGAAGGTTCCATCACCACATTGTTTTGTGGGGAAGTTGCGAGTCGCTGTTAGATTATTTTTGTTAGGTTATACAAATCAAGGAGCGCTAATGTATTTAATTTTTGTACAGATTTGCTTAACATGCAGATTAACCAACCTGAGTAAAATACCTCGGACGATCAAAAGCGTCTGTGCCAGGCGTGTGTGTGGCTGGAGTCCCAGTTTCCAACCCCAGTAAAAAAGTTCGGCCGGCTTGTACTTTTACTTATTTATAGGAATAGCAGACTGATATGCCCAGTTTTCCGTCAAGTGCCAGTGGCTGGTTTCTTTTCTGTGGCTATTTCGGGCAGCCCTCAGCTGTTTCCTGCGACTCAGACAGGGCCCTGGTGGGGGAAGGATCTGGGAAGTGTGGCTACAAACCTGTGAGTTTGTCTGGGGCCTCCAAGATGGTTGCCGTGCTCAATACTACGGTTGTCCGCAAATCCAATCTTGTAGTCACAAAGTAGACCGTGGCAGAGGCCTAGGAGTTACCTGAGGTCATGGCCCCCATACTCCCTTCGGCCATCTGCTGCGCAGAGCAGAGACTGCAAACAATGGCTGGATGAATGGAAAACAGGCACATTTCATCTGGCGCTGACTGCAGCTCAGCACCCAAAGAATTCAACAAGCTGTGAAGTGTAATCAAGTACTTTAAAATCTTTAAAAACACAAAAGGGGGTAGGATAGCACCCTCGTAACCATCCTCTTGGCCCTATGCATTCTGGTGAGGTGTGATGTAAAGTATCAATTTACTCACAGTAATTGCATTTGTAGTTTGAATGTTCAAGACCAGTAGGTGCTGTCACGTGTTTTTGGGTCTCGCCTAGTTAAAGATGAAAACGTTTACAAACAGACAATATCTATTTTTTCTCTTCTTGCACGGCAGCCTGTATTCACTTTTTATAGTTAGTGTCTTGATTGGCTCTATTTTTGTTTGTTTGAGCGTTTTGTTTCGCAAAACTTTAAAGTCATAAATATATTTCCCGTTTGCAATAGGACAAAGAAAAACATTGTTTTCTTCTGGTCAGTAGGTGGCGCTATGGGCAATGCCTTTCAACATTACATTGAATATTGTATTTGAATATCGGGATTTATATAGCGCTTCACAACTATCATCACGAGTTAGACGCATTTTATTTGTGTACTGGATGCAATGGATTCATTTTTGGGCTTCAAGAATTTCAAGATTTTGTTTTCAGGATTAGGTGTTTAGTATTGCTGACGTTTTTAGGTATTTTACTTTTGGTATTTTATTAGCAATATTAATGTATTTATCTTTTTCAGTTTATGTTTAATGACCTATAATCCTTTTGTGACGCTCATGTACACAGAACATAAATATGGGGGTGTAGTCACCCACTGCAGCATAAGTAAACCTCACGTGTGGGGTACATTCATGGCATACCCTGTGGCATGTTTGTCTATGTTTTTGTGAGAGTAAAGTAATGTGTTTGACCTTCACACCCGCCTAGTTTGTGCCAGCACCTTTCCATACTTGGCAAGGCTTGCAGGCGCGTACAGGTGTTTACACTTTGGAGAGGGGGGTTCAAAAGAATTCTCATTCTCACAGACATGTTTTCCAAATTGTGTACTCGCCCCCAGCACACAAATATCCGTTCACAAAAAAAATTGCCAAACTGCAAGTTCAGATCGTAGTGTGTTTTTTGGTAGGAATGAAAAGCAATTTTTAAAAACTTAATTTAATTTTAGGGAAGGATATGTGGCCTTGTGGCTGTAACTTGCCGCATTTAAATGGAACCGGATTCGAATACCGGCTTCACTCACTTTTCCGTGATTCTGGGCAAATCACTTATTCACCCCGAGCCTCAAAACATGAATAACATTTTATGATACGTATATAAAGCGCCTTAAAGTACTCTGACAATTTCATGGTACCTGATACAACTTAAATAAAAATAAATAAATATATGTCTTTGAACTGAGAGTTCTGAGCGTGTGTTTACGTGCATTATTGCAATTTCTTGACGTTTGGAAAGTAAGAAGTCAGTGCTACAGCGCTCACTGGTCACATATTTTTGTAATTCTATCCTGAAATAGCACAATGAAAGAACGACATAAATATGCAAACTAGGAACGTTACTAAACTAGAAAGTAAAGCCTCCCTGGCTTGCACTGGAATTGCTGGATAGCAGGGTGGGTTATGCGGTGCATGAAGCCTCCAGTGCACAGATTTCTGTCTTGATTAACGTCACTCTGAGTCTCATCCTTTTGAAGTTGTTAAAGCAGCAGCTCTGGACCCGGAGTACAAACATGCTGCAGCAATTCTTGGAGACTGTGCTAGTTGAGTGAGTTAGAAAACAATGGATATTTTATTTCACAACAATGGACATGGGAAGTATCTTTCAGATCTTGAGGAGTACCTTAAGAAAGTTCGTCAACAAAGACTGGTAAGTGCTTGAACTGCATTTCAGCAAGAGTATTAGAGAATTAATTATAACAAGCATGTGTAATCAATAGGTCTTGCATTTGCAGGAGTTTGCGTTATTGACATTGTAAATGACAATAACTTATTTCTGTGTTTTCCAAACCCGGAAGCAGTGTCTAAACACTTTAAACTTATAGTCCTTGGTTATAAGAAGCAAGGCTTGCAATAAAAGAGGTGCAGTTACTGGCAGATTTGCTTCTCCTAAGCAACGACTATATGTCCAAAGTGTGTGTTTACGCATCTCTTGTTCTTTAAATTATCACTCCACTTAAAAAACATACCTAAAAACATTGTCATTTACAATGTCAATAGCTCCAACTCCAACAAATGCGAGACCTATTGCATTGCAAATGCTTGTTAAAAATTAAAGTTGCTCTTGCTAAGCTGCGTCTTGATCCAGTTTCTCCTACTATAGCTCTATTACAGATGTGGCTTACATCTGGGCATGTGGCTTCTAGGATTTATACATTTTTGTCTTCCAATCCACCTGCTTTGTCTACTGTTACTCAACAGAAATGGTTGCATTATTTTGATCATGATCTTACTAAGCATATCTCCTCAGACACTTGGCAGTTGATTTGGGAGGCTTTCTCTTCATAATAAAATTGCCTCTTCTCTAATTCAATCTAAATTTTTCTCTCTTAATCTATTACATTGGACTCCAGTACGCTTACATTCTCTCCATCCTAAAGAGGATGATCTTTGTTGGAGTTGTGGCTTAGCTGAAGGTAATTATCCTCATATGTTTTTTGAGTGCTCCTTACTCCAGCCTTTTTGGGATTTGGTTCATAAACATCTTATGTTAATATTTAAAATTCAATTTCAGCTCTCCTTTACCATGGTCTTGTTAGGCCCATGGGCGTCACCTATACCATTACCTTCGGACTCTTTAGATTTGCACTTATTAGACCTATTATTGACAATTGCGGTGAAGATTATCCTTATGGAATGGAAATAAATTAGTTCATCCATCTCTTATCATACCTGGTGGGCGTGGGTTTCTTTTTTACGAGGAGCGCATACTTCAGTAGATGAGGCCCATCTCTCTCCTTCTATCGCTAGTGGAGTTTGGAGAGCTTTGGATGAATATATGGATTTGGCATCAAGAGGGTTGGTGGAGCAATATCCCTTTGTGGCATCTATCTGATTACTGTACTTCTTTCTTTTTGTAGTGTTGCAGGAGATCCTTCCTTCCTTACTTCCTTCCCCGCCCTCCCCGTGTTTTTTCTTTCTTTTTCTCTTTCTCTCTGTCTTTCGCTTTCTCTCTTTCTCTTTCTTCTTTTTTCTTTTTTTTTATCAAAGTGATACGTTCAACTTTTATTATGGTTCCTTCTTGTCATTCTTTCTTTTTTTGCAATACGCTTATGAAATGGTTAGAGGAACTATATGTGACATATTTACAGTTGCTATCTTGTATCTCTTTTTTGATCAAGTGTATCACTTTCTTATTGTATTTAACTATGTATATGCCTTTTTGCAAACTAATAAAATTAATGAACAAAAAAAAGTACCTGCATGGTATTGGATCATTTGAAAAGAAAAAAACACTAGCTCTGTCTAGAAAATAGGCTTTAACAATAGCCTCCTTTGATGATTTAAGGCAGGGCAACAACATAACAAATTAAACCATGATTCTTGATAATTGTGGCATAGCCTGCAATTGTTGTCGCCCACTGAGCCGACCCAGTGTGAGTTAAAATCCCTTATTGGTAGCTCAAGCACTCAATGATCCCAAGTATTTAGAGTAATGGGATCCAAAAAGTATATTTGTGGCTTCTCAACACAATAAGAATCCTTTAGGGGCTGCGCCAATAGTTGGCACTCAAAAGTAAGTAATTCCTGTTCCCTGGAAGACACTTTCAGTTGCTTGTTAATAGCTGTCTTCCATGCCCGAAATGGGACATCACCATCCTCCAAGGCGGACACTTCAATCTTGAGTAGCAGAATCAATTCATTAATTTGTCTGGACCATGGGTTGCCTGATTTTTCATAAATAGTTTTCAAAAGATATTTTACCGAATCCTTGGGAGCCATCCTGCACTTGATGTAGTATTTTAACATAGATGCCTTACACTTGATTGATTGAATTACTAACCCTAGCTCAAGTCTTAATCTGGAGCATCGGACATGTCGCGGTTGATGGAATAGTTTTTTGTATGCTCTACTGTGACATAACTCCAACGTATCATTCAGTGCAGCAGGATAAGTGATGTGACCTTACTGCAGGGTTGGGGTTAAGGTTGCCTTTATTACTCTTAAGATAGGGGAAGCAGAAGCTCTATTTAATAAGTGATTCAATTGACAAATTCCATAAATAATGGCTGCTGCTTTCTTGTTAAGGTCTTTAACTTGGGCAACAGCAGAATCAGTTTCACTAAACCACACACCCAGATATTTATAATGCCTTGTTATTGTAATGGTCTTGCCTTAAAGTTGCCATGTTGCCAACATCTTCCTTCTGTATCCACCAAATATCAGGACTTATTATTTGAACTGATGCACCAATTGAAGGTTACCCTTATTAAACCTATTCAAGGCATTTAAAGCCCTTTGCAAACCCGACGTGGTATGATCCATAACCACGATATTGTCAGCGTATACAATCATTTGTAAAAAGACTAACCTTGGATTAGGGGGAACCAAACTGCAGCCATCCAGTGCATACCCTAGATCAGCTGTGTAACAAATTAAACACCATGGGTGTCAAAACTCAACCCTGTTTCAGCACACAGTATGTTTTTACTTTCTGTGTAACCGTTGTTAATAATAATAATCCACATTTGTAAAGCGCACAATAACCCGTTAGGGTCTTTAGGCGCTGGGGGCCGTCGGGAAGATTAAGCAAGCTATTGCCCAGAGTCACATGGTGCTGGACTAATCTGCCGCCGGTGCCAGGGATCGAACCGTGATCCCCAGCTTTCGGAGTCAGTCGCCCTGGCCGCGACGCCACACCTCTTCCTCTTGTTGCGCCAGTTTTTACCCGAACCCAGGTCTCTGTATGTAGTGATAAAATAGCACTGGGCAGATTTGATGGTATACCCCAAGCCACAAGCTTCCTTAAGTGGATAGACCTATCCACCCTATCATAAGCTGCTCTACAGTGCATAAAACAGCACAAGAGAGGTGGTGTATTCCTCTGAAAGGCATGGTACCTGAGGACAGAGAGAGATTGAATATTGTCTGCAATGGATGCCCATGCCCTAAATCCTGTTTGAAAGAATGGTAAAATGCCCTCCTCGGCCACTCAGGATTCTAAATTTTCTAATATAATTTTGTCATAGACTTTTGCCTCAATGTTAGGTAGGTCAACCAATCTATAATTTGCGGCCAGAGTCCAATCTCCACTCTTAATATGGGGCATACAATGGATCCTCTCCAGCCCTCTGTTATATCAGAATTTGAAAAAGAATAGTTATAAAGAGCTGACAGCACCGTTGCCCAACCTATATCCTCCTGGCTGGCTGGCAGACTGTTCAGACCACGGGCTCCATCAGATTTCAGCTGTTTTAATACTTTTACCACCTCCCTACTCTTTGTTAAATTGTACTGAACCAACTGGGTCTCTTCGTCAGGCTGACCCAGCCCAGCTTCTGAATCCTCTTGATGTTGTAAACTTGGTTCAAATGTCACCAAATTTCCTTTACAGGTTAACATTGTGGTGGTAGGTGATCCAGCTTCAGTTGGATTGTCAGTCTGCTCCAAATAAAGCTCAACAAGATGCTTCAGAAACACCATTTTCTCTGATCGTGTTGCTATTTGTTAATTTATTAATATGGACCCAAAAGCGAACGTGATTAGAATCCTTTAATAACTGGAAGATTGTGACCCATTCTTTATCCTTTTTTTCCTTCTGTTGCTCCAAGACAATTTTTTTGTGTAACCTTCTGGCCTATTTTACTGCAGCGGCTGAGGTTTTAGATGGATTACACCTGTGGGCACACTGTACTTTATGCAGCGTTCTTTTGGAGACAATGATTGCCTTGCAACAATTACCTGGCCTTGCTGGTTCGTGCCCCTTAAATCAGTATCAGTAAAAAGTAACCACTAATTATTTTGTCTCACCATGAGACCAGGTTTAATAATGGCAGGCTCGGATATAGAGGACAGAAAATACAGAGCTGCACTTAGAGAGCAGTGCTCTCCTTAGCTAGACTTGACCAGGCAGGTAGGGCAGGTGAGCTTGGAATTCCATGGTCAGTACAGGCCTTGCCAGTGTCATGATTAGCAGGCAGCATGCAGCTATAAAGCTGCTCCCAAACCGTCATAGCCACCCAGGTACAGACATGATGACTTTGATGATCTGTGGTCCATGTGATGCGGGCCTGTTCATTCAGCAATCGGTCGAAAGGACACCTGTGACTACTTGCTTTCTGCTGTACAGCCCTATAGCAGCATGAAGTGCCATTTACAAGGAGGCTGTTCTTTTTAGCCATGTGATGAGACAAGCAGATCCCATGGCAGGCTGTGGAAAGACTGATGTATCCATGGCAACTCTTAATTATGAACATCATTTTGGGGTTGCCAGGGGTCGCAATTGCAAAAGCTGGGTTGCCCCCTGCGACCCTTGATGTTATCCCTGCGACCCCCGCAACTGTTTCAATTTTTCCCATCAGCTAAAGGTTCGCTTAAAGTGTTGCCTGGCAACACACCCTTCAATGTTATGTTAACAAGGTTTTATATAGCGCTCGTACACCCAGAGGTTTCAATGCCTCTCACAACCAAAATTCCACCAGGCAGGAACATACTTAACCTGCTGGCTCTGGAGGATTGGGGAGCATTGAGAAAGAGCTACCCGGGATGCTGACAGTAGTCCGTGTCTGTCTTCATGTACTGCTGGACCTTAGGCCTTGGGGAATGTGTGGAATGATCTTGGAAAATATTTGGGGATTGCCAGGGGTCACAGCTGTGACCCCTGGCTTCCCCCTTGCAGTTTCTGGCACTCAAATTGCATCCCCTGGTCTCAAAAGGAATACAATCAGTGACAAGGAGATAGTGGAGCCTCTACACACCTTATTTTCTGCCAATTTGTGTTATCCAAATAGTGAATAATATTGCAATATTCCCTATTTGTGTAATAAAATATGAACCACAATTATCTCCAATGGTACCTA
The DNA here is from genome assembly GCF_964261635.1 of Lissotriton helveticus. NCBI lineage: Eukaryota > Metazoa > Chordata > Amphibia > Caudata > Salamandridae > Lissotriton > Lissotriton helveticus. The sequence goes on from NC_136069.1 coordinate 1,605,830,614, forward strand.
TGGTGGCAACAAATGTAAGTAGAAGATTATTTTAAATATAAGTTATGAGTGTGCTTGTGGGTGAGAATGTGCTTATGTGAGAGCGAGCATGCGTGTGTGTGACCAGGTATGAATGTATGCGTGTATGAGTGAGAGTCTGTGACAGGTAGTGAGTGAGAAACTTCAAGTGTCAATAAGTATGGGTGAGTCTTAATGAGTGAAAATGTGTGATTGCGAATGAATAAGAATGACTGTAAGGGAGCTAACCCTGACATACTGAGGTATTATTTGACATAGGGGTTACTTGTGGTATATGGATGACATACATTGAAACATGCTCTCACTGGCATATTTGGGGCTGCTATAGCAAAATGCTAGCCCTGACACAATGGAGCACATTTTTGACATGTGGTGACATCCATAGAGCAGTTTGGAAAAACGCAGTCAACTCATGCAGAGAGTTAGGTTTCATTGGCATGGCACAATATAAGAGAGGATTTGAAAATGTAATAAGTGCTCTTTCGGGGCCCATGGCTTTTAGAAAATGTATGTTAAGATTTTGGTTCAAAATGCAATATTTAACCACATACTTTTAAAAATGTTCTCATTGGGAGATACCCCATAGTATAAGGCTGCTTTCTTGCATTACTCACTCACGACAATTGCGGCAAGTATTACATTCCAGAACTTCCTAAATCAGCAGCATCGTTTAGGTGGTATCCCAAATACACATTTGTCTATGTTGTTTTCTTATAATAATCATGCATTTATCATGGAACTTCATCTATGTCAATTATTGTAATGCCATCATGGTAAAAGCCCTGTCACATGAATTCCTGGAAAAAAACTCTCTCTGATCCCGGATTTTCGTGGCCTGATGCATCTGTTTCAGATGTGACATACTCCATGAGTGATGTCTGATGTTGCGGAGTGACAAGGACCAATTTGCTTGACATTGAATTTTTTTTATGTGGTGATGTAGGGAACAGACACTAAACGCATGAATCCAACAAGAGATTCATGGCACTTGGTAGGACTGCTAGTGCTGGACATACCTAGGCCTGTTTCATTTATTTGACAATATGTAAACAAAGTATATGGCAGACATTAGATATGTTGACAATACACCATGGTCTTTCCAATTCATTTCCAGAGAGCAGTCCATTAGGTTTGATTGTGTTTCACACAATGCATTCAGTTCTTCGGGCAGTTGCCATTCCAATCTGCAGGTGGATCCCACAACATTTCAGACAAAACACTGACACTAATTAAAAAACAAATGTCAACTCAAACCAAACATGTTAAAATGCATTTTGAAATGGTCATTTTAAGAGCCTAGTTTCAGGTTGCTGATGTAGCTAAAATTACTAGTGCCACAGAAATGATCAAGCAATGGATTTAAAGCGAACTCAGTTGTTTTATTATGGAGATTTTATTTGCTCCAAGCAAACAAAAGCTTTGAGTAGTGAAAACACGTGGAAATATGGAAGACAACATTACCGGATGATTTTTTGTGGCACCAGCAATCCGCCAATGGGCTGCAAAAGTCAACCACTAATGCTGTAATGTAAATTAAAGAAAAAAGTAATAAAATATATGCTTACGTGCCAGAAGTTCTTAATTAAAGAAAAGATAGTGAGGTCAAAGGTTAGTTAATAAGATTAAATAATACATTGTCAGCATATAAACCCACATCAGGTTTGTCTCATGCAACTTGATAAACGTGAGCATCAAAAGCTGTTAGAATAGAAAAATTCATGTTTGCGCATTGTTTTACATATGTTAGCATTTGCTGCGCCATTTTCTTTGTCGGCGCCATTTTGAGTAGTAATTGAAACGTATTCTTTGCTATATCCGAGAAAAGGCCTCTCTTGAGTTGTGTTTCTCCAAGGCTGTTTTGCTTCACTAATGACTGCACTGTTCTTTTTAGCGCATACCTTTCCCTTTAGATAGAGGCCTTCTCCCACTCGTCTAGTCGAGGGCACGGGCAGTGGGACTTTGAGAAGTAGATAGTGTGTGCCTGGGCTCAGAATCATAACTTATCCTATGTACTTCATTGTTTAGCTGCATCTGCTTGGAAAATTCCATTGTGGGCGTGCCTTCATTGGTTCTGAAATGTACATAATATATCTTTATGCTTGCTGATGTCAGTCCCTCTTCAGCACTCCTAGTGACTGGGCAGACTTGGCTCTACTCTGAGTGTAACTGAATAAACAGATATTGGTTTGTATGTTCTACTGTCTTACCGACTCTTCATTCTGTATGGAAGGCTGAGAGGTGGTCGTGAGTGACCCGGGTGACCCTAACCGGGCCACTTCCTCCAACCTTATGCAATTGGGATTTTCATGTTGATGTCCACCTGGTAAAACTGGAGCAACACAGTTGATCCCCATTCCCCTGGGTTTAACTCTTAATTGCATAGTAATGAAGGGGTGATACTGCTCAGCACTGTGCTTGTACTCCCTCAGTACTGTGTAACTCCTAACTAGGGCTCCCGGTTTTATGGTATTTATTTGTTTGGCATTTCCCTCTGTATTTATCCATATTTATATATGTGAACTTTATCTGTATTTATCCATATTTATTATGGGTTTGGTGAAACAAATATATCTGAAACTGGTATATCTCCACTTTTATTTAACCAATAAATATGCAGTCATGCTTCAATGCCTGCCAGGTTTCAGTGATATGAACACCGCAGAAGATAAATCAATGCACTTATGTGAAAATATGCACATTTCAGTATCAGCCTTGTGCATATTGCAAATGCTTGTGGCAGTACTTACCATCACAACGAATGACAGACAACAAGTTGTTCTCACACTGTCTTGTCTCTGGGTGTACAAGATTGAGAAATGGCCCATATCCCGTGCTCACAGTTGAAAAGTTCGACAACTAAAAAAACACTGCTTATTTCAAAATGATATTATGTCTTGAAGGCTAAAAAGTGCTTTAATGCCCAATGCACTGCTTCATTCAGCCCACACCTCGGGCTAAATATCAGGTCTCCTTAATAAGGGTCATTGCAGAGGCGATATTTCACTGTAAGTCTATTCAAAATGCCAAATAACAATGCATGCTTATTCTAGCTCAGCATCAGGTAAGACCATCTAAGAGCACTGTTGCTTCTGACAAACCAATCACAAAATAACAACCTGATTCCATGTGTTAAGGGGCACTTCCGAGTTTTTACATACAAGGCACTCAAAGCATTTTGAACAATTGGTATAAATCTTCTAAACATTGCAATGTGAGTATAAAACCAAAGCAAAGATATATATTAGTATTTGGGAAGGCACTGATAAAGTACTGCACATTTTAGCACATTGGTTAAACAATAAAAATGTACAATCCATAAATATTGCATCTTTAATTTTACTTTCCCTAATGCAGTCTAACTTCATTACTGCTATGTTGAAACTTTTCAGAGGACGATACCAATGTACTGCTGCTTAGAATGTCTTGATCCAAGCATCGAAAAGTCATCAAGTATATTTTGATTGTTGTTCACATTTCCTTCTTCCACTTCTGAATTGTTGTTTGGGTAAAAGTAAAACCTGGTGGTTATTGCAATTTGGTAAACAAGTTCAGAGGACCGTTTAAAGTGAAAGCTGTTGGAAGTAATTGGGTTAGATTGAACAATGGGCAAGAGTGGAATTGAGGAGGGTGGTGTGTAAAAAAAAAAAGAAAAATGGAGGGTAGGTATGATAATGAACAGTGTTCACCATGGATGCTGATGAAGGATGGGAAATTTTTGAATAAACAAGGTGGAGAGTCTTTGCATTGTGATGAGGCAATTGCATCTGATAGTGATGCCATGCCTGCAAGGAAGGGAGATGGGTCTGGTGCTTCACGCTTTTTGAGGGTTGTGAGAGAAGGTTACCTGCTTATTTGAATGATTATGTTTCTTTGTTTTTTCTTTTGTTAATTTGTTATGTTTCAAGCTTTGTTTAATACATCTTATTTTTTTATATTCGTTCTGTTGATAAAGGGGGGAGATGTGTTATATTTATATGTTATGTGGTTCATCACTTTATTATTACTCACATGTTTCACTCATTAGAATGTTGCATCCTTATGATGCCTTAGATGGTTCTAAGATGATGTCATGCCTGTGACTGGCATGGAGATGTTCAGGTCTTCCTTTTGAAGAATAAATCCACTTGGAAATATTACCGGATCTACTTGGTTTATATATCATAACAGTATTCTATTCTGTTTTGAAAACCAACAAAACACAATTGCCTGCTACAGAACATCCGTCATCTTCATAATCTTTGCAATAACCTCCTTTTTAGGCAATTCTTGATCTTGCACGATAATTGTGAATATAAAACTGCACTATTTTTGGTATCAGGGGCCCTCTGCCAAAGATTGAACAAGAAAGGTTATCTTTCCTGGCTTGTTATGTCAGCTCCTAAGCAGCTTGGTTTTGCCTAAGAGAGATAAATTATTAACCCATAAGGTTCATGATATTACGCTTTTCTTTGGAACTCGCAGCAGCACTTTGGACGGAGCCTCTCTGTTATCCTGTTATCCTTTTTCATAAGATAACCTCTCGCGGAACCCGCTCCGCTGGTCCCGCTTCGTGTGGGGTGTTGACCGGATTCACTGTGTCCCACTGAAGGCGAGTGACAGGCGGGGCTGCGAGCGAGTGCAGGCGCTGGGCAGGGACTACCGTTCCCAGGAGCGCTTGCCAGCCCCAATCTACAACACCTGGGCCGCTCTCCCTGTCTGCTCCTCCCCTTCCCCTGCGCTTAAGAATCCTGCGTTTGTGGAACAACTTGGGACGCTTTTCTTTGGAACTCGCAGCAGCACTTTGGACGGAGCCTCTCTGTTATCCTTTTCAAAACCCACCTACCTCTCGCGGAACCCGCTCCGCGGGTCCCGCTTCGTGTGGGGTGTTGACCGGATTCACTGTGTCCCACTGAAGGCGAGTGACAGGCGGGGCTGCGAGTGAGTGCAGGCGCTGGGCAGGGACTACCGTTCCCAGGAGCGCTTGCCAGCCCCAATCTACAACACCTGGGCCGCTCTCCCTGTCTGCTCCTCCCCTTCCCCTGCGCTTAAGAATCCTGCGTTTGTGGAACAACTTGGGACGCTTTTCTTTGGAACTCGCAGCAGCACTTTGGACGGAGCCTCTCTGTTATCCTTTTCAAAACCCAGCTACCTCTCGCGGAACCCGCTCCGCGGGTCCCGCTTCGTGTGGGGTGTTGACCGGATTCACTGTGTCCCACTGAAGGCGAGTGACAGGCGGGGCTGCGAGCGAGTGCAGGCGCTGGGCAGGGACTACCGTTCCCAGGAGCGCTTGCCAGCCCCAATCTACAACACCTGGGCCGCTCTCCCTGTCTGCTCCTCCCCTTCCTGTATAGATATAAATAGGCACTGCCATCACCGCTGCGCGGAAGCGCGCGGGAGCGCCGGGAGAAGCCCGGGACAAGGGCGGGACCGCCTGTGGCCGTCAGTGGCCGAAGGTGGCTGGGCTGGGACACCCCACTAACATTTACAGTTCTGGTATTGTTAGAAATCCATTTGTGTAGCAATTGTAACCTGTGCTATTAGTATACTGTTAGGTAGTGATGGAGCGAGATAGAAAACAAAATTTTGTTTAAACTCGCGAAGTCACATTTCCATAACATGAATAATAATATTAATAATTTGTGATATGTTGTGCTAATACAACTTAGATTAAACTTTACACATGGGGGGACTAACATGTGTGCTCATAAACGTGCATATTTGTTGCATCTTTTTGTTCGTGCAAAATAATAAAATAATTTATTGTTTTCGTTTCTGTCATTACTAACTGCTGCAAAAATTTAAAGAAGCATGTGCTTATTTTGCTTCCCCTTGTCTACGTGATGTCATTTCTACTATTCTAGGTGCGAATAAATCTTATGGATTGGTAGATATAAACGCTGCTTTATTTGTTTGCATTTGCTAGGTAACATTTGACTAATCGGGTTGGTTAATTAATTAGTAAACCAAGGGGTGGATACAGAATCTACATTATTTCTTACATTAATACTTTTCTTGTGTTTGTTTTATACTAGAAAGCTTAAGTTGCCTGCTTTTGGGCCTAGTCACTTGAGTCGCAGAAAAGAGCTGACTTGTAATTCTGCAAAAGTCACGAGACGCCCATTCTGAATTAAAGCGTTTATCAAAGCTGCATTCACAAAGCAAAAACTGATGTGCTGTCATCATTCTGTCGGACGTGGCCAAGGTCGAAAGTGAACATTTTGTCAGCCTTAACTTGGCATCCGCGGAAGTTGCTTGGACGTAGCGAGAACAAATTTGAACATTTGTTACAAACTCAGGAAGCTCCTGGTTTCACGTGGAAGAGACAATGGTCTTTATGAAACATGATCTAATGGAACTTTTGAAAAGTGGGTGACATGTCACTTGTCACTCTCAGCCAATGGGACGTCGAAGATTTCTGAAAACTTTCCTTTGCGTAGTTTAGTTAGCGTAGAAAGGTATAAAAAGTCATGCCCCTAGGGATGGGCTGGCTGCTGCTTTCTGACTTTCTGATGAGGGTGATGTGCTGTCGGACTTTACTTGGAGCACGTAAGAATCCTCAAAGAACTTTACTTTCATTTCTATTATTTTAGCTCAGTTTGGGACATAGGTTTTAGAAATGCTAAACTTTTAATAATTCTCTTAAACTTTGATTTAAATGCATAAACTGCTTTTCATGATTATTTACAAACATGTTTACTTTAATGCTAATAAAATTCATTTATAAAACATTCAACTTATATACCATAATTTAGTAATAAAATCTTACTTTTGACAAACAAGCTGGTCTTGGTTATTCAGAAGTGTGGGTTACTATTAGCTAGATCACGTCGCCTATGGTGGTCGTTTAAATAGTGAGAATGTGTTATAATGACAATATTCTTTTCGCTAATGTATAATAGTGTATATAGTTTGTAAATTAGGTGTATATAGATTTATTCTGACCACCTGATTCAGTAGGCCCAAAATATGTCAGGTTTATAAAATGGGTCCATGAGTTAGTGTAGAGTTTGTTAATAGGTTATGAAGTTGAGTAGCGTTGTTTATGACATATTTTCTATAGCCCGCTGGATCAATTCTCTGGTAGCAGAAATTGATGGTTGCTAAGGGGTAACCAAGGTAATATGTTGGTTGCTAAGGGTTACTAAAGTGTTATGGTATGGAAATAGGATCGATGTTTTAACACATGTTGAGTCCGTTATTCGTGCTATCTGTAAGCTATACCGGTATAGATTGTGTGGCGAGAAATTAGTCACGCAAATCATCTGTTCTGTTTGTAGTGATATCGCCGAGTATCACAATTGGTATCGCCGTGTACCAGAAGTATTGTCGCCGTGCAATACAGTGTTGTCGCCGAGCAACACAGTGTTAGGGCTAGGTGTGAATCTTGTATAGTGAGGGTTTTCTAAGAAATTAGAGCAGCATGAGAATAGGGACAAAGCGCCTTCCATAAAACTCACTGTGATAAGAGTATTAGTTATATTCGAGCTTGAGTGAAGGGTAGGATAACGTCGGTGCATGATTATCTATAAACAGGTTAGAGTCCTGTACGGGTACATGTTTCATATCTATAAACAGGAGAGAGTCCTGTACAGATAACGTCGTTATTTTGCTAACGGTGCATGATTTCTATAAACAGGTGAGAGTCCTGTACGGATTTCATGTGTGTTCGAAATTAGGGAATTTTCCGTGTGAAAGTGCGAGTTTGATTTGTATTTTATGTTCAAGCGGAACTCTCAGAACTGTCACTTCGCGGTGCGTTCAGAGCAAAGCGAGTTCATAATTATACGTGTTAGAAGGGTGGGGTAAGGGTTACTCTACTGACAATTGAAAATTATCCTTAGTGTGAATAGCGCCGTCTATTCCGAAGTGTGGATACTTGAATGTGTGTAAACTATCCTAAATAGTGAAACAAACAGATGAGTCTTTATTGTCATTGTTAAGAATTAATTTACACTGAAAAGTGTTCTTAAAATGGCGCTGTGAAAAGATTTTGTGAAGGAGGGGTAAGCGCCGGAGTGAGAAACGAGAAACCGCAGCTGCTGTGTACGTCACAGAGCCGCGCTGGGATTGGGTGACCTACGTCACAAACTGTATTCTGATTGGCTCTTGAGTCTCTGACGATTCGTAAGCTGATTGGTTCGTCAGGAAAACTCCATTTTTATTGGTTGAGCTGAAAGGTGACGTAGCTCGACTGTCATTGGCTTGTTAGTGTGTTTCGCGTACGGATTGGCTATTTTTGCGGAACATCCCGGAAATATTTTACGAACGATTTTGTAAATTAGATTTAACTTTTAAAAATGAGTTATCATTTTAGACATGTTGAGAAAAAGCCAACATTACTACAAAAGTTTAAGAATTTATTTTCGCCTGACAAGAAAATCGAAACGCGAGGTGGTAAATTACTTCATAAGTATAAAACACCTGCAGCGTACATGGAAGGTGAATATGGATATCATACTGTCTTATGGTTCGATAGTTGGAAACGTTATACTAAAAACGACGGTGTTTTAACTTGGCCTGATGATGGTTCATTTAATGTGAAAGTCTTGAGAAATTTACGAGAAAAAATGAATGCTCTTGTTCCAAAACCGAGACCAACTCAATTTGAAGCTTTAGTTGAGTGGGAAGATGAGATGTATCAGTTACAAAGAGAAGCTAGTGGAATTAAAAGACCTTCTAAAAATCCACCATGGAGAAGAGAAACTCATGAAGATAGATTGAGAATGTGGAGACAGGGAAACATGAGTGAAGGATTGTATTTAATACAGGAAATGGTAATGGGTACTCCTACAGGGAAATCTATGGAAAGTGAATCTGAAGATGCTGTTATGGAAGAAATTTATACAACAGCTAGAAAGAATCAGCCTTTGAGACCTCCTAGATCATGGTCTACTCCGGTGGTTTCTACTGAAACTTCACCGAGTGCACCTCCAATTAATGAAGCTCCTAAACTTTATCCAAACAATTGTGAAATTATTGAAACTCCTAGAAGACCAGATTTCGATAATGCTCGAAACGAAGGCAGATATTTTACAATGGCTCCTAGAGCAAGAGAAGCTCCAAAAGATTATAACAGAGAGGCAAGAAATGTTGAAGATGTCAATTCTGCTGAATATTTGAGATCTAAAGAAGAATTAATTAAAAGAATGACAAAAGGCATGGAAGCTGTGACAGTTCCAGTAACGATTGGTCCTGTTCAGCCTGTATTTGACCAAAAAGAATCTAGCAAAACAGGTTTAACTATTCCTCTAAATGCAGAAATTCAGAGAGTTGCTGAAAAATTTTATTCAGATTTATCTGAAATAAACTCTTCTAGATTGAGAATGCCTGATTTAACTTTTAATGAGGATTTATCCCCAAAAACACCAATGGGTGCTGTATCAGATGTAGGGAGTCCTGAAAGCAGGGTAACCACACCAAAACTTGATGTGGCTAAATTAAAAGCAAATATCGAAGAATTAATAATCGGAACAATTGGTCCAGATAGTTTAAATTACTATCGAGATGATGAACTACTGTTCATTTGCAAAAGCATTCAGTGGAAAACGAAAAACAAATATGATCAATTAGAGGATCTAGCAGCAGAACTTGAAATCGATGTGAGTAAACAAAAGAACTTTGCAAAACATTATAGATTAGATTTTTCAGAAAGTGACATTGAGAGTTTGAACTCAATGGGAAGAATAGTACATATAAAGGATTTGATTGTTTACATCAAAAAGCTTGGAGAACTGAATAAATGGAGAGTGAAATGGACGAAAAAGAAGGAAGATGAAAGATTGGAAAAATTGTCAAAACAATTTCCAATGAGAGAGATTGCAGGTGGAGGATATGTTCATGTCCCTTGGTCGAGACAGGACATTCTGTTATTCACAAATGACTTTCCAAAATTGAGGGAAAAACCAGTTGAATGGTACAGGCAAGTCGATAGATTTATCAAAGTGTCAAAAGTTCTGTGGATTGATTTAGATGGATTTTTCGACATTGTCGTTCCATCTGATCTTTGGACAGAATGTAAAATATCAATTAGTTGGCCAAAAACAGAACCTGAACGAATTAAAGAAACAGGTGCTCCAAATCCACTTGTAATGGATTTTTATGAAAAAGTAATTGTTTGGATGAAAAACAAAATTCCACCCAAAGAAGTTGATTGGGTTAAAATAGAGAGGACAGAACAGGAAACAAAAGAATCAGTTCATTCTTTTTATGAAAGACTACTGTTAATCTTTAAACAATACAGTGGTTATGAAAAATTAGATGAGAAAGACATGAGTCATTTTGTCTATAGATTTGTTTATGGACTAAAACCTGAAATTGGAGACATGATCAGAAATAGCATTGTAGGATGGCAATCACTTTCTGTGGATGATATACTGAGAAAAGCTAAGTATTGCAGCGATGAATTAGAAGTGAGACAGAAGAAGCTCAAGGAAAAAGCAATGTGGGCACAGGTGAAAGTAGCTGAGCAACAGGTTGCCAGCATGGGTAATAAGAACACTAATTTTGTTCAAACTGGAAATACGAACCAGGTACAAGGAAAGTTTAAAGGTAATAATTTCCAAAAGAAATTTAGCCCAAAGATTGAGGAGTTAAAACAGAGATTACCTTGTTTTAATTGCGGCGAAATTGGACATTGGAGAGACGAGTGTCCTCATCCTCCTAAAAACTTAAAGAGTCCCTTATTGAATTCACAGATGCAGAATGGTGTTGAACTGCAGCAACAGCTACAGATGCAACAGGGGTTAAACGAATTTAACATTCAGCGACAGTTGCAGCAACAGCAACAGCAACAGCAACAGGTGAATAATCGTCAAGATCAATTGCCACAACCACCTTTTCCGAATTGTGGGGGAGTTCAAAAATATAATCCAAATGTGGGATTTCAGGGAAATGAACAGGTAATAAAACCACAAAAGCAGCAAAAACAACAAAGAGTTCAAATGCAAAATGCTTCACAACAGTTTCTATTAGCAGAAAGTCAAGACAGTGATTCTGATGATTATTGTTGACGGTGCCCGAGAGAGGAGGAAGAGTGTGTTGTTGGAGCCACTCTTGAGGTTGACCAGTCTGGTCCTTTTGTAAACGGGAAAGTTAATGATGTAGACATCACTTTTCTAGTGGACACTGGTGCTACCCGTTCTACTGTTAGATCAGTGGAAATTGAAAACCTACCTCTCTCTGGGGATACCATCCAAGTTGTCGGAGTAAGTAATCAGCAAATTAAAACAGACTTAACTGATCCAGTTCCAGTTGAAATTGGAAATTACAGAGACAAACACAGATTTGTGGTTTGCAATAGTAGTCCAGTGAATCTGTTGGGCAGAGACATCCTATGTAAAATGAATTGCCGAATATATTGTTCTCCTGATGGAGTAGAATTACAAACAATGGAAGAAGATGGTTTATACAGAATGACAATGATGATGATGGAAGCAGAAGAAACAAAATTGTTTCCTGCATTAGAAAAGAAAGATTTGCCTGAAGAGCTCAGAGAAAGAGTAAATTCAGAAATATGGGATTTTGATGGAAAAGAAATGGGTCTAATGAGAAAAATAGATCCAGTGAAAATTACATTGAAGCAGGGAATAGAATTTCCAAACACTCCACAGTATAAAATGAAAACAGAAACAATTGAAGGGATTACACCAATTATTGAAAATTTCATTAAACAGGGTGTATTAAAGGAAATGGAGAGTAGTCCTTGTAATTCACCAATTATGGGAGTTAAAAAGGCAAATGGAACATTTAGAATCGTACAGGATTTGCGAAAGGTTAATCAAATTGTTGTTCCATGTTGTCCAGTGGTTCCAAATCCAGCAGTAATTCTGTACCAGATTCCACATGATGCTGAATGGTATACAGTCATTGATCTTTGCAATGCTTTCTTTACGGTTCCTTTACATCCAGACAGTTATGAAATCTTTGCTTTCAGATTCCAAGGTAAGACCCTCGGATGGAGCAGAATCCCTCAGGGCTATACAGAGAGTCCTTCAATCTTTAATGAACTGTTAAAAAGATCATTAGAAAACCTAGATTTACCTGGTAGATCTACGTTAGTGCAGTATATTGACGATTTGTTAATAGCTGCAAAGACAAGAGAAAATTGTGTGACAGACACAATAATTCTGTTAAATCGCCTTGCAGATGAGGGACATAAAGTGTCTCCAGCTAAGTTACAGTTTTGCAAACAAGAAGTAAAATATCTTGGTCACAGAATTGCAAAGGGAAAAAGACAAGTAACAATTGAGAGAATAAAAATGATTCAAGCAATGTTACCTCCAAGAACACAGAGACAAGTCAGAATGTTCTTGGGAATGGTTGGTTACTGTCGACAATGGATAAATGGATTTTCAGTAATTGCAAAACCACTACAAAGACTGACAAAATCAGATGTAAAAGATCCAATTATTCTCAGTGATGCTGAGATGGAATCTTTTGAGAACCTGAAAAAGAGCTTATGCCAAGCTCCTGCTTTAGGTATGCCAAATTATGAGAAAGATTTGGAACTGTATTGCAGTGAAAGGGAAGGATGTGCATTATCTGTGTTGATTCAGAGACATGGAAATTTAAAGAAACCTATTGCATACTTCTCTGCAGTTCTTGATCCTATTGCAAAAGCATTACCAGGTTGTTTAAAAGCAGTTGCAGCTACAAGTATTAGTCTTGAACAAAGTGAAGGAATCATTATGGGATTTCCTGTGAAAGTTTTTGTGCCTCATTCAGTTGAAATATTGCTGACAAGAGGTAAGACTCAGCATTTAACCAGTAGCAGATTGACAAAGTATGAGAAAATCATACTAGGAGCAGATAATGTTTCGATTTCAAGATGTTTAAATCTGAATCCTTCTACATTACTGCCTGATTCTGAAATTGTGGATGACATTGAAACAGAACATGAATGTTTAGATGTCATGGAGTTCTGCACAAAACCAAGAAAAGACATCAAAGACAGACCTTTGTCTGAATCGGATTTTGTCTACTTTGTAGATGGCTCATGCTTAAGATCCGAAGGAGGTGTCTTGAAAGCTTCATATTCAGTTTGTACAGTTAAGGATGTTGAAGAAGCATCATGTCTCGAAGGAGTTCGTTCAGCTCAAGTAGCTGAATTGATTGCTTTGATTCGTGCATGTGAAATATCGAAAGATATAAGAGTTACCATCATTACTGATAGTCAGTATGGGTATGGAGTTGTACATGATTATGGACAACTCTGGTCACAGAGAGGATACATGACATCAGCAGGGTCACCAATTAAAAATGCAGTCTTCATTAAGAGATTAATTGAAGCAATACAATTACCAAAAGAAATTGCCATTGTTAAATGTGCAGCGCACACTAAAGGAGTTGATTATATCTCCAAGGGCAATGCCTTTGCAGATGAGACCGCGAAATACTGTGCGAGAAAAGGTTATTCATACAATCGGGAAAGAAGTAAAGAAACTGATTCAAATTCATTAATGCTAACAACAGTTGTAGAAACATGGCATGAGATTAGAGATTTACAAAATGAAGCAGACGATGAGGAAAAAGACTTATGGTTAAGATCAGATTGTAGACCACGAGAAGAAGATGGAGTGTGGGTTTACAAAGATGGCAGAGTGGTCTTACCAAATTGTTTGATTGCTGACATGGCCAGATTATATCATGGTCCAGCACATCTGGGAAGAGATTCTATGGTCAGACTTTTCAGAGAAACATGGTTTAACACCAAGTTTAGAACAATTGCTGAATCTTTTTGTCAAAGGTGTTTGTCATGCCAACAAATGAATCCGAACAGAAAATCAGTGGTGGGGACGGGAATAATTGGTCGAGAGGGTGGTCCCTTTACCAGGTTACAAATGGATTTCATTGAAATGCCCTTACACAACTGTTTGAAATATGTGCTTGTAATTGTTTGCTTATTTTCAAGATGGGTAGAGGCTTTCCCCACACGACATTGTGATTCAATTACAGTGGCAAAACTGATGCTCAGAGAAATCATCCCAAGGTACGGTTTTCCAGTCACTATTGAGAGTGATGGAGGAAGCCATTTTGATAATAAACTGATGAAATTAATTTGCGAAGCTTTGAGCATTGAGCAGAAAATACATTGTGCATACAGACCAGAGGCATCTGGAGTGGTTGAACAAATAAATGGAACAATTAAAAACAGAATTGGAAAAATGTGTCTTGAAACAGGGGTAAAGTGGACTGATGCTCTTCCACTTGTTTTGATGTCATTGAGAAGTACACCAGATAAAAAGACAGGTTTGAGTCCTCATGAAATTTTAATGGGAAGAGTTATGAGGCAAGCTTTTGTACCTGTAGGTAAACTGTTAAGCATAAATGACAGTGCTATTTTGGATTACTGTAAAAGGTTATCTGATATGGTAACTTCTGTGTCTAATCAGGTGGGAACTGAAGCACAGTCAAATGAAAAGGTTTTGACACATGATCTGAGACCTGGCGATTGGGTCAGAACAAAAGTACATCGGAGAAGAAATTGTCTGGCTCCTAGATGGCAGAAGCCTAGGCAAATAATTTTGGTCACTACTAATGCTGTAAAGTGCAGAGGATTGAAACGGTGGATCCATCCTAGTCATACTATTCCAGTACCAACTCCTGAGAGTTCTGATGTTGAAAGTGACACCACAGATGATTCTGATTCTGAAGCAGAAGGTGAAACTGAAGGTGAAATAAATCCAGATTCTGAAGATCGACAAGAAAGTCGACATCTGGAAACTGTACCAGTGACAAGAAAAGACTTAGAAATCATTGAAATAGATTCTGAAGGTGACGAGAATCTGTTAAAAGGAAAGATAACTGAAGATTCGATTGTCTCAGTCGAAGACAAAGAAGCAGAACAAAAAGAAGTTTCAGACCAGGAGAGTATCGAAAGGCAGAGAACAAGCTCTGAAGTAAGGAACAGAAGTCCGAAATCTGGGAAGTTGGGGGTAATTGAAGAGGAGGTGGAAGACGAATTACCGAGTACCAGTGACGGAAAACAAAGTGGAGTTCCTGAAGGAGTGAAATTGCCGAATAGAGAAGTTCCTGAGTCAATTGAAATTTCAGATTACGAAACTGAAGAAAGTGACGTAGAAAGTAGAAACAAAAAGAAAAGGACTTGGAAGTCAGAATCAAATAATTCTGAACCAAAAGAAAAGTACGTGAGAAAAGCAGACTACTGGCCTGGTGGAAGATTGAGAGTGAGGTTAGTGAGAAAACCGAAAGAACAAGTCGAAGAGATCAGTAGTCAAAAGAGTCCTGGAAAAGAAGTTGGAGTTGGAAGGAGAATTGAAGTAGTGTCGAGAAAAGGAAAAAGAGTAATAAGACCAAACCAGAAATACAAATCTCCTGAGTGGACTTATTTAGTAATTCCACCTGTTATTGACATATATGATAGTAGTGAAGAAGAAAACGAAATTCATGAAATTAGTGACGATGATTGAGGTACAGAAATATTAATTTGGCAGAAGGCTGAAGAAAAATTTGTTAGTTGACATAAGGTCGAAGAAAAACTGTTTAGTTGAAGAAAACTTATGTATGACATAAGGTCGAAGAAATCTTGTTTAAGGTTTTTAAAAAAAAAAAAAAAAAAAAAATAAATATTTTAAAAGGGGGGTGTAAATATAAATTTAGATTTAAAAATTTTGTTTATTTTTTAGGCTAAACTAACCAAAAATGCCTTATGTTAAGGAGAACACTTCAAAGTGTACTATTTTTAAGAGATGTTGTAAGATGACTCTGGTATGTCTGCTCATTTTAATTCTGCTCTGGTTGGTTTTAGCTGTGATTATTCCTTTAGAGATGAATAGAGAATTACACAAAGTTAACATAACAAACAAAGTTTTGGATAGCCAAACTAGACATAGTGCTTCAGCGAAAGTTATTGATCATCAACCTAACATTCATCAAGATAAAACAATTAGTGATTTTTCAAGTAATACATTCACAAAGCTTTTGAGTGAATACGTTAAGGTAATGGATGCAAAAGACTGCTATGTCTGCGTTAAGTTACCTGCTTCTGTTTCTGAGGGAGTAACATATAATATGCTTCCTCTCACTTATGGTGTAACATGTAGTGTGTTAACTAGCTTATTTTATCAAACTGGACGTTTAGAATATTATTATTCAGATTTTGACGAGATTTTCGCAAACATTAAGGTTGAAAATGCTTTAAATAAACACAAAAAGGCAAAACAAATGAGAGAATATTTCCTTGTTACTAATGAACTCACATATGAGTACGCTTATAAAAATAATCTAACTTGCAAATTGAGTGCTGAAGGAAAGAAGTTTTTAAATATGGTTGAGGAGAGAAGAGCAATTTATAAAAGGAATGAATTAGTCAAGCAGACTAAGTCAAGCTTCTGGCAAAGAGAGGATGAAAAGTTAAATGGCAAAATGCTTGAAAATGTTGCAATTCATATAGACAAACCAGTTAGTGGAAAGCTTTGCATTAGAAGAGATAACACACTTTTTGATAATTACTTTGTTGGTGCAAGTAACTGTGAAGATACTTATCAGATTATGGGAGGTTGGGGATTCAAAGGTGGAAAGGATCCAATCTTTCCTGGGATTTATTTTGTTTGTGGTGACAAAGCCTACTACAACCTTCCAGACCATTGGTATGGAACTTGTTATGTGGGAATTGTTTTTCCTAAAGTGTTTCATGTTGACAGAGATTCAGAAGGATTGTTTAAAATTCATAATTATGTAAATAGAGTTAAAAGAGAAACTTTTACTGAAGTTCTGGGAGATATTTTTCAAGCAGTGATACCTTTTGTTGGTATAACCCTAAATGCGGGGAGAATCAGAAAATTATCCACTATAGTTGATAGATTATCAACTGATACTGCTGATGGATTCCAATTAGTAAATGTTGAAGTTATTGCAATTAGATCCATGGTAATTCAAGATCGTCTTGCTCTAGACATACTCTTAGCAAAAGAGGGAGGAGTCTGTGGCATTTTACATGTACAACATTGCTGTACATATATACCTGATGAAAGTAAGAATATTGAAATGTACATTAAGAACATTACAACAATGCATTCTGAAATAATTCCTTTAGAAGAAGAAGATTTTACAGGGAAACTTTCTAAAAGATTCCAAGAAATTAAAAACTGGTTTCATAATATTGGGAGTTCAATTCTTGGCAAGATTCTGGCACCTTTGATTATTATATTATTCATTTTTATTTTGACTAAAATAGGTTGTTTGTTGCATAAAAGAAAGAAACAGTTGAAAGAGAAAAAGAGGATCTATAAACTTAGAAAAGAAGAAGAAAGGGAGATTGAGTTACAGGAATTACATAGAGAACGTTATGCAGATCGTGAGGAATTTGCAGATACTGGCTTTTAGAATTTACTGACACAAATGAATTTGAATCATTTTCTCTGAAGTTGAAATTATAAAATTTTGGGTATTGGTGTGGTGATTTGTTAATCACCAGATGAGGGAGTTGATGGAGCGAGATAGAAAACAAAATTTTGTTTAAACTCGCGAAGTCACATTTCCATAACATGAATAATAATATTAATAATTTGTGATATGTTGTGCTAATACAACTTAGATTAAACTTTACACATGGGGGGACTAACATGTGTGCTCATAAACGTGCATATTTGTTGCATCTTTTTGTTCGTGCAAAATAATAAAATAATTTATTGTTTTCGTTTCTGTCATTACTAACTGCTGCAAAAATTTAAAGAAGCATGTGCTTATTTTGCTTCCCCTTGTCTACGTGATGTCATTTCTACTATTCTAGGTGCGAATAAATCTTATGGATTGGTAGATATAAACGCTGCTTTATTTGTTTGCATTTGCTAGGTAACATTTGACTAATCGGGTTGGTTAATTAATTAGTGAACCAAGGGGTGGATACAGAATCTACATTATTTCTTACATTAATACTTTTCTTGTGTTTGTTTTATACTAGAAAGCTTAAGTTGCCTGCTTTTGGGCCTAGTCACTTGAGTCGCAGAAAAGAGCTGACTTGTAATTCTGCAAAAGTCACGAGACGCCCATTCTGAATTAAAGCGTTTATCAAAGCTGCATTCACAAAGCAAAAACTGATGTGCTGTCATCATTCTGTCGGACGTGGCCAAGGTCGAAAGTGAACATTTTGTCAGCCTTAACTTGGCATCCGCGGAAGTTGCTTGGACGTAGCGAGAACAAATTTGAACATTTGTTACAAACTCAGGAAGCTCCTGGTTTCACGTGGAAGAGACAATGGTCTTTATGAAACATGATCTAATGGAACTTTTGAAAAGTGGGTGACATGTCACTTGTCACTCTCAGCCAATGGGACGTCGAAGATTTCTGAAAACTTTCCTTTGCGTAGTTTAGTTAGCGTAGAAAGGTATAAAAAGTCATGCCCCTAGGGATGGGCTGGCTGCTGCTTTCTGACTTTCTGATGAGGGTGATGTGCTGTCGGACTTTACTTGGAGCACGTAAGAATCCTCAAAGAACTTTACTTTCATTTCTATTATTTTAGCTCAGTTTGGGACATAGGTTTTAGAAATGCTAAACTTTTAATAATTCTCTTAAACTTTGATTTAAATGCATAAACTGCTTTTCATGATTATTTACAAACATGTTTACTTTAATGCTAATAAAATTCATTTATAAAACATTCAACTTATATACCATAATTTAGTAATAAAATCTTACTTTTGACAAACAAGCTGGTCTTGGTTATTCAGAAGTGTGGGTTACTATTAGCTAGATCACGTCGCCTATGGTGGTCGTTTAAATAGTGAGAATGTGTTATAATGACAATATTCTTTTCGCTAATGTATAATAGTGTATATAGTTTGTAAATTAGGTGTATATAGATTTATTCTGACCACCTGATTCAGTAGGCCCAAAATATGTCAGGTTTATAAAATGGGTCCATGAGTTAGTGTAGAGTTTGTTAATAGGTTATGAAGTTGAGTAGCGTTGTTTATGACATATTTTCTATAGCCCGCTGGATCAGTAGCACGGGGGTTAGATATATGGCTTGTACTACAAGCACTTCCGCCCTGCTGCCCTCTATGGGTGAGGTAGAGACTGTCGTCATGGGCCCCCTAGACACTTATTTTAAACGGCTGCCTCAGGATATCGATAGGGAGATCGCCTTGTCAGAAAGACGTGCAGGGCGTAGGCTGTCGATAGAGCTCATGAAAACTCCTCTTGAGAAACATCAAGGCCAAAGCTTCCCTTCATTGGTGACCCCGTTATCATCTATTGTACTACCAGTCACACATGATATCCTGCACGATTTACCTCTATCCACTGAGTCATTGGGTATTTTCCCCTTAGACATAGTAGACACTATTGTGCCCGTAGAGTCCGCAAATCCTCCCAGCCATTCATCTAATGGGCAGAATGCAGCACTGAAACTCAGTTCCCAAGCACAAGCTATAAAATCCAAACCCTGTCCAAAAAGGAAAAGGGGTGCCCCTGTAAAAAAATGTCAAGCTCCTAAACCCGCAAGGAAATATAGGAAGTTGGGCAATAAAACACCCCCAAGCCATGCCCCTGTAGAGAACTCTACTGGACTACCAACGGGAGAGGGAGAAGCCGTCCCAGTAGGTGTAGACACCATAATATTGGTATCTCCTACGATGCCAGTATCGTCAGGTGTAGATCCTATTGCTATTGCATCCCCTGGGCCACCGATATCTAACCCAGAACCCTTCCTGGAGTTGGAAAAATTAATACGTTCCCTCTTAAACCCCTTTGAGTTTAGACTTAAAAAGCTAGCAGAACAACTGGACCACCTAGAGCAGGCTAGCTTAGATAATTTTTTTTCTATAAAATCTTTAATTAAGTCTTGTAATAAAATGGGAGAGAATGGGAAAAACCAACTGATAGTCGAGCGAGACGCAGGTGCCCCGTTGGTTGATTTACAACCCCCAATTGTGAGTAGTGCACAACCCAGCAGTCAGCGGGGTAAAGGGCAGAGTAGTAAGACTATCGCTGACCCATCGGTTACTGTAAGCAATAGTAATTGCGGGAAAATTAAGTCCCACAGTACTGCACCTAAAGGTAGAAAGGACAGCCCTAATAACTCTGCCACCACTGCTAACAAAAATATTCCTCCCTTGCCAACCACTTTGGAAATCAGTCATGGCACATTAATAAGTAATGATAAAGCCAACTGTAATAATGTCGTTGGAACAAATGTGCCGCATACCTCACAGATTGTAAGTAGGGGTGGTTTTGCAAGGGATGGAAATATCATTGTTGATGGAAATAACAAGCCTATTACAGTAGTGGAAAATGTTGCCCCACCATGCCTTGCTGCCCCAGAACGCAGCCAACCAATATCACACGTAATCAATCGCCCAACCAGGATACCCCCGGTACAACTCACCCCTGATTCCTACCCCTATGTGGCTATTCTCACCAATGTTCCACCCTTAATGGAAGGTCAAAGAGAAACCTTTGACATGTTGAAAAACAAAGCCATGCATTGGCTACGGGTCAATAGACCTTTGCCAGGGGGGGTGGATGGTTTGATTATTGGGGCTAGAAGGGTCAATTGGATAGGGAATACTCTGAAAAAACAGGGGGGCGAATGTATTATAATTAATTTCCAAGACCCAAGGGTAGTAGGGCTAATTACGAGACCTGGCTGGAGTATTAGCATTGGTGGGATTGGGGTTGTAGATCTTACCTTCTTTTATCCAAGACCGGTGGCCACTTACCTTGGGGGGAACAATGAGCCATTGAGAACTGGTTTCTCTCCCTGGGCAGAGATTAGCCCTTTTCCTGCCCCTATCCCACGACCAAACGACTGTTATAAACAGGTATATAACTCTTATAATGGGCAAGGGAACATGAGGTGGGGATGTTGACCGAAACAAGTTGAATACATCGATTTTGGGGATAATATGGCAAGTAGAAATATCCCGGAGGCAACATTGGCAACAAATGGGGATTTAATGTCCAATTTAGATGAAGTGTTTACTACCAGGGAAAGTGGAAATATGAGGGGGGAAACTATGGCATGTTTGGAAGATAGGGGGGCTGAACCCAGACTCCCATTAAGTATTGGCATAAACGATGGTAAAGATGCTAACTGTGTAGATATTGTACCAGAAGAGGGCGGTGATTGTGAGAGCCTGACCAACTTCCCAGCTATGCCAGCTATTGAAAGGGGGATTTGTAAAGGCAACACCATGGGGAGGTTTGTTTCGTGGAATATAGCAGGGTTGGGCACTAGACTGTTGTCACAACACTGGATAGATTTTGTTAATGGGTTTGAAATGTGCCTATTTCAAGAGACGTGGGCTTCGGACCCAATTTTCCTCCCAGGTTACTTAAATTTTTGCATACCAGCGAGTAGAGGCCCTAGGGGCAGACCTATGGGAGGTCTAACAGCCTGGATCAAGCAAAGTTCAAAAGTGAAAATAAAAGTGATTGACCTAGGCTGTAAGGATATACAATTACTAAGGATATCACCAGGAAAGGGGGGTGTGATAGATATTTATAATATTTACACTAGGGGTACATGTGTTGGGAATTCCCCCACCCTAGAAGCTCTATCTACCTTCCTAGAATCACAGTCACTGGGAAATAGAGTGGTTGTGGCTGGTGACCTAAACAGGACTTTCGAGCCCCTAGAAAACACGGAACATCCGATAGGGCAGGAGGAAGATGGTCAATGGGGTGTCCCAAATCTAAATCTTATACCAGTGAAGCGGTGGACAAAAGATATACTGTTGTTGAATGCGTTATGTTTGGAATATGGTTTGAGGGCCCTTAATGGCAGGACAAAGAGCGACCAAGGAGGAAATTGCACATTCGATAATGGCCACAATAAAAGCAGGATTGACTATGTCATTTGTAGTCTTGAGCTATGGTGTGGTGTGGGCGATATGGAAATTAAGGGTAGATTAGAAAGCGATCATAATCCCCTTTGTGTTACCCACTCATGGTGGAGGGCCGCGCCTGACAACCCAGAATTATGTAGTGAGGTCGTACCCGTTATGGCTAATGACTCACGAAGGGTGAAATGGCCAAACGTGTTGGCTAACTTGGCTTCCTTGGACCACATAAATTTGGAGGTGGATAATGCTATCGCCGCCATGGAAACAGCAAATCCTGTAACACCGGGTTCCTCCTTAATAACAGACATACATGACACATTCTTTTCCTTGATAAAACCACATTTTATTAAATTAGTCAAGGCAGATAGAAAAGCACCTATTAAATTGGCGAAGTGGTTTAACAAGCAGTGTAGGATAACCAGACTGGAGTTGGGTAGGGCAATCAAAAGCAGGGATAAGGCTTTGATTGGTATAGCTAGGAAACAGTATAATGTAAATATCCGTAAGGCTAAGAAACAGTGGGATGAGGAGCACTGGGAGGAGCTGCTCGAAGCTTCTGGGTCAAGAGATTCCAGACTTTTCTGGAAAATTGTGAAGTGGGGCAGAGGTGGTTCCCCCAATAACCCAGACAACAATGTTAATGAGGCATCATGGGTTGAGTATTTTAAACCTCAGTATGCAGAGAATAGGGATACAACAGAAATAGAACCTATCCCAGTGGTATTTTGTAGGGGAGATCTATTCTCAAATAAAGAAGCTGAATTAGTAATTTCTACACTGCAAGGGGGAAAAGCCCCGGGGTTAGATGGAATTCCCTCAGATATATTCAAACACGATAAGGCTCGGTGGGCAAGGTATGTGACCGCACTGGGAAATGCCCTTGCTAAAGGGGCTAAAATCCCAGAAATATGGAAGGGGGCAATAATTATACCGATCTATAAGAAAGGCGATCGGTCACTCCCGGCAAATTATAGACCGATAAGTCTGTTGGCAACCATCCAAAAAGTGGTGGGGAAGATGGTTGTCAACAAACTTATGGCTTGGGTAGATGAGAATAATGCTTTATCCCCCTACCAGGCAGGATTTAGGCGGGCAACCAGCACGGTAGATCAAATATTTCGATTTACCATGCTACGGTGGGGTACGGTACTCCTTGGCGAAGGCAGCCTTTATGTAGCATTTGTAGACTTGAGGGCTGCCTTCGACTTGGTGCCTAGGAGTAAGCTGTGGGTAGTCCTGAGCAAGGTAGGGGTCCCACTTGAGTTGCTTACATTAATAATGCGTCTCCACGAAAGCAACTTTGCCAAAGTCCAGTGGGGGAAGAACGGGGAATCTACCATTAATTTTCCAGTTGATCGGGGTGTACGGCAGGGTTGTGCTATGGCACCCCTGCTGTTCTCCTTGTTCATTAATGGCATAGCGGATAGGATGTTGGATGCAAGGGTAGACGCACCATCGCTAGCGGGCATCAGGGTTCCGATCCTGATGTTCGCTGACGATACCCTGATTGTGTCCAAAACCCCGGCAGGACTCCAGCGAGCCTTGAACATATTTGATATGTTTTGTAAAGAACAAGGTCTCGAAGTTAATGTTAGTAAAACAAAGCTGATGGTTTTCGGACAAAGGCGCCAATCCCAACCAAGGGTATCTTTGAATAACACTAAACTGGAGGTAGTAAATGTTTTTACGTACCTAGGGGTAGAGATATCAAGTAAGTCTGGTTGGTCGAGACATATTGAGAAGGCGGTACTGAAACACCAGCAGATTTCAGGAGTACTCCGGGTAGAACAAGTAAAATCCAAAACCAGGCCTATAAAACCGGTCCTCATGGTCTACGATGCAAAAGCCTTGGGTGCAGCCCTCTACGGGGCTGAAGTATGGGGCTTTGAGAGGCTAAATACCCTTCAAATATCCGAGAACAGGTTCCTGAGAGGAATAACAAGTCTCCCACAGAGTACCCCACTAATACCACTGGGCCTGGATCTAGGAAGGAGATTGGTTAGCGACCGCGCTCGACTAAGGCCTATCCTTTATTGGAGACGGCTTTGGACGACCCCAGAAATTAGAAATTATGCTGATGGGTTTCTAGCCTTAGTTAAATCAGATGTCTTTCACAAAATTACATGGCTGAAGATGCTCAGGGATGTTCTCGCCGAGCTCGGTCTTTCCAAGCTCTGGGAAAATCCCCTAGGGGAAGTATTCCCTAGTAAAAATACTATAAAGGCCATATATTGGGATTATATTGAGCAGAAGCTCTGGAGGAGTGCAAACCCAGAAACAATGGGGGGCAGATTTATGGAAATTAAAATGAGACCTGCCCTAGAACAGTATTGGGACACTATAACTGTTCCGTTAGACAGGAAATTATTTTTCCAGCTAAGGGCAGGTTCCCTCCCCCTGAGGTCATTGACGTGTAGTTGGAGTAGTAGCAGTAGCTTGTGTTGCCCGTCATGTGGTGCCTCCAACGAAAGCATTGCTCACTTCTTATTTTTGTGTGAGGCCTATGTAAACCCAAGAAAATCCTGGCTGGCACCTGTCTGTAGAAATCTTGGGGTACTAAGTGGCGTTGAGGGGTTGAGAATTATTTGTACCTCCACCGAAATGCCCATTGTACTAGGAACAGCAAAATACTTGGGGTGGGCGTGGTCCATTAGGCGGAGGGCCCTATCTCCCCACATGCACTGAGTTTTTACCATTCCTTGAGAAAGCTTGCACAAAGTTATCATTGTTAAGTATTTTATGTGTGTGAAATATGAATTTTAAATTGTAATATGCTCTTAAATGTATGTCCGTCGCTTTGAATGTATACATTTTTATGTTTGTGCTTTTATGAGTGTATAACTCGAATAAAGCTTTTTCAACCAACCTCAACCGATATTACTTTCAAACCTTTTGAAAGATTTCATTAAAAGAATACTTGTATGTAACTGGCACAAATTAATGTACAATTTTGAAAAAAAAACTCATTGCTTTTAAAAGAAATCAGAATATTGAAGATAGGTAGTCTAAGCCCATACTACCAAGCCTACTTCCTTTACAACAGCGTTGGACCTTCCAGAAATTGTAAGTGATTTCTCATGCGGTAACTAGGTTGTATGTGCACAAACAAGTAACACTAATATATTTCAGTATTACATAAACCTTATAAACCCTCACTAATTGTAACAGCATCAATGTAATTTGTGCCATCGATTGACTGAGTTGAGTTACTTTTTGTTGGGCATACTACAGAGAAGACGAAGTGAGACTCGATCAACAGCAAAATAGGCTGCAGAGTACAACCCCTGGACACAGCACTGTTTGCAGTTTAAACATGTAGACAGTAACTTGACATGGATGATAGTTGAGGATGTCATACTCCCTGCAGGAGGTACTGACTAGCATAATTTGCTCCTAACTCGTAACACAATTGGCCTTTTACTTTTCCCATTATCAACATTTTGAGTGTCAGCCACTCACCAACATTTACATCTGAAAATAACATACCCGGAAGTTGTGTGCCCATCTTTATATATATGCAAATGAGGCTGTAGAGGATCTTTACTAGGCTCAACCTATACACATGTTTGTCTAATCTACTGGCTGCATGTTTCTTGATTTAAATGATGAAATATTTGTGTGCTTTAAAACAAAAGTATTTTCTATTTGAAAATAAATGATGATTTCTAAGCAATAGTGAATGGTGCTGCATACTTTCATATGTTGTCATTCTTTCGAAGGTATATGTGCTCTTTTGGAACATTTTCTGTGGTTTATTTTTTCCTACAATTCAATGTTAACTTAGCACACAAGTCATTGTGGTTGTTGTACTTTCTTTGAATTTTACAGTTGTTAATTTGATATAACTGTGAAAGATGCCATAGACTAGCATTTGAATGGTTTGCTATGTTTCTTTCACTTGTTCCCATTTTAATCTTACATTTCCTGATTTTCTATTAATTCTTCTAATTATGACTTACAAGTTACTTGTCACACAAAAGTTCTATGGGACATTAGTGTGCAGTCATGTTTTGTCCTTGTTTTATCTTTTGTACATTGTTCTGCCTCAGGTTTTCTATGCAAAGAGCAGGCCTTCAGGTTTGTGGGTCTTGTGCTATGGTTAAGGTTCCTCCCTGGTTCTGAGCACTTAAGAGGATGCACTAATAGCAGTCCATCCTTTTTAGGACTCAGCAAAGGCAGTTTTGCCACCTCACATTACAAGAAGGTCAATGGACCTGAAGATAACATAATGAATTGCAGAACTCTAGATATGCCATGTGAAATATAGAATAGGAAAACACTCAAAGTGTGGATTAAACGTGGATCCACAAATTTATATATGAATGGATCATGGATGACGTTCAGTGAATGAGTCTTTTGGCTTATTTTATAAGACAAAAGACTCATTCACTGAACATCATCAGGAAAACGTAAACACATCTCAGTCAATCAATCAGTATTTGTAGAGCGCAGCACTCTCACCTCTAATGGTATCTGTGCGCTGGGGAGCAAGGTCTCTATTGAAAAACCAGGTCTTAAGTTTCTTTCTGAAATCTACCAGGGACGGCATCCCAGGGAAATGGAGGGGAGCTGGGTGGCAGGAGAAATAAAACAGTGGGAAGAGAGAAAGAGACTAGCAGAAAAAAGCAAAACAGAGGGCAAGAAACAAGAAGAAAAGGCAAAAAGAGAGTAAGAAACAAACAACAAAAAACAGAGGGCAGGAAATGAGCAAAAAAGGCAAAAAGAGGGCTAGAAATGAGCAGAAAAAAACAAACCAGAGGGCAAGACATAGCAGAGAATGCAAAAAGAGGGCAAGAAACAAGCAGAGAAGGCCAAAACAGAGGCCATGATATAGCAGAAAAGGCAAAAAGAGGGGAAGAAATAGGCAGAGAAGGTAGAAACAGGCCAAGAAATGTGCGTGTCCTTTTATGTTTCTAGGATCACAGCAGCAACATAAAAATATGTTATTTATTTTTATCATCTTACCTTGCTGCAGGATACCATTTGATTTTGATATTTATACATATAATACAATATAATCTATGATACATACATTGACCCATCACAACAGAAAAAGTGAATTGCCAATGCTTTTTTATTGAGAATTAAATGCTGATTATGTGTTTCCTTGCTTACTGCCCCTAGTTTTCCTTCTGCCTAAGGACCACTGAGCATGCACTTTTCAAGCGACAACTTCCCCAAGCTCCCCTCCCTGTTCTCCACCATGCTTCTCATCCTGATCTTCATAGTATTTTTTATTTTATAGTTTTTTTCAACAGAGCCCGAAGCTGGGAAATGCTGCTGGATTGTTTGCTTATATTTTTAGACTTCTTTTTCACTTTTTTAACATTTTAATCTACCATTGTAATACTTTCTACTCATATACTTTTGTTTCCCGCTTCCTCCATACTGGCTCATGAGTGGATCATTTATTAATATGTTTGATACCTGCAAAGTTGCAAAGTATTTTTGGGACTGAGTTTATGCCTGATATACTGTTTATCACCTTCGCAGCTAGCCCTCTCCCCCCCCCCCCCCTGTGCTAAACCTTTTTTTGGCTATTTGGGGTAGTTCTTGCTTAGGCCCCTGTAACTTTTTGACCACATAAGGTATCCACGCCAAAGTTGCGTCCCTTTCTTCCAACATGATGGGGATTCTAATGATACCCAGTGTTTGTGGATTCCCCTGGAGGGGGCCCAGCAATTATCCAAAATACAGTACAATTTTGTTTTTTGGGGAAAAAAAGTGCTGCAAATGAAAGCGTCTGTTTATTTCCCTGCAAATGGTATCAACAAAGAGTTTGTGAGGCTGAAATCAAATCTGCATTTTCTCAGCTTTCAGGGACTGGCAGACTTTTTTCAGAAAACCAACATTTTGTACACAGTTTTGGCATTTTACTGGGACATGGCCTGTTTGTGCTGTTGTTTGTGTTTTGAACCTTCTTCCAGTTAATGGTAGAAATGGGTATGAAAGCAATAATGGATCCTGGGACGCTATACATTTTAAAAAAGTAGACAAAACTTTGAATTCAACAAGGGGTCATTTGTGTAGATTCTCCAAAGTTTCTTTATTGAAACTAACAGTTTAATATAGGAAAAATGGAAAATGAGTTAAAAAAAACTGCCATTTGTGCCACCGTTTTCACCTGTAACTTCCTCTAAATATGACAGATATTTAAAAGCAATCTTCCGTTGCATCTGACGGACCTTTCTGGTTGTGGGGATATATAGTCCAGGTGGCCCGCCTCTGGAATGAACTTCCTATCAAACTCAGACAATTGACTGATGTATGGCTCTTCAGAAAACAACTAAAAACATGGTTATTCCATGGTTAATCCCTTCTGGCGAGCCGGTACTGGAATTGTTTACGCATGTTCTGCTGAGCGCTGGGAAACTCTATTGAGTAGCTGTGCGCTTTATAAATACGCAATAACAATAACAATAACAATAGGACTTGAAGGTTCACCAAGAACCCGGCGAACCCAGAGTCAATAACTGAGCAGCTTCTTGCAATGGTTTTTTATTATATACCGGGTATATAGCTATTGGTGAAAAACACCTATGTATGTCTGAAATTGGAACAAAATATAGAGTATAGAAACAGTAGCTATTTGCACATTTCTGAAATTGTGTGTACCCATACTAGCATGAGAATTATAGGACATTTTTCAAAGTGACTTTTTTTTTGCACATTGTCTTTCATTTGGAAGGCAGAAATGCATCGAAAGTCGATAGGTACTAACAGTTGCTCTACAATTCTGTCTTACCCTAAGTCTCCCAATAAAAATAGTACCTCACTTGTGTTGGTAGGCCTAGTGATCGGGACAGGAAACAGCTCAAAACGTAACGTGGACACACTTTATTTTTACAGTGAAAACTGACCCTTATTTTGCAAAGTGCCTAGCTGTACATTTTGAACCCTAGCTCTGCCGGCACCTTGGGAAACCTAGCAAACCTATAAATTTTTGAAAACTAAACACCCAGGTAAATCCAGGATGGGATGACTTGTCTGGCTCTCACCAGGTTCTGTTACCCAGAATCCCTTGCAAACCTCAAGCTTTGTAAAAAAAACATATTTCCACACATTTCTGTGGTGGAAAGTTCTGGAATCTGCATGGATCCACACAATTCCACCCATTCCGCATTCCCCTAAGTCTTCCAAGAAAAATGATACCTCACTTGTGTGGGTAGGCCTAGTGGCCGAGACAGGAAACAACCCAAAATGCAATGTAGACACACCACATTTTCACAGTGAAAACTGACCATTTTTTTGCAAAGTGCCTAGCTGTAGATTTTGAACCCTAGCTCTGCCGGCACCTAGGGAAACCTAGCAAACCTATATGTTTTTGAAAAGTAGACACCCAGGGGAATCCAGGAACGGGGTAACTTGTCTGGCTCTCACAAGTTTCTGTTACCCAGAATCTCTTTCAAACCTCAAACTTTGTCCAAAAAAACACAGTCTTCACATTTCTGTGGTGGAAAGTACTGGAATCTGGCTGGATCCACAAAATTCAACCCAATCCGCATCCCCCAAAGTCGTCCGATAAAAATGGTACCTCACGTGAATGGGTAGGCCTAGTGGTCGTGACAGGAATCGGCCCAAAACGCAATGAGGACACACCACATTTTCACAGTGGAAACTGACCCTTTTTTGCAAAGTGCCTAGCTGTAGATTTTGAACCCTATCTTTGCCGGCACCTAGGGAAACCAAGCAAACCTATACAGTTTTTGAAAACTAGACACCCAGGTAAATCCAGGATGGGGTAACTTGTCTGGCTCTCACCAGGTTCTGTCACCCAGAATTCCTTAAAACCTCAAATCAGGAAGGGAGTCGCCCACTCAAAGTCACTGTCACCACACCCACGTCTGTTCCATTGACTTTGCCTGAGTGCTTTTTTGGAAGTAGCACCAAATTTGATGCATTCCTGAGTCACTGCCAGTTGCAGTTTCTGTGTAAACCCAATGCATATTCCACTGATACTGCCAGAACTGCCTTCATCATTTCTTATCTTGGAGACACTGCTGCTCTCAAATAGCAACAAAGCAATTTTAAATAATTTGCTATCTTTCTGTTTTTTTATCCAGTTGATCACTTGATCATGTTATGATTAAGGAAGAGGATGTGGTGTTACAGCCAGAGCGGCAGACTTTGCAACTGGGGAACCAGGTTTGAGTTCCAGTGTCAGATCCGCATCCTGTGATTCTGAGCAAATCACTAAATCTCCCTATGCCTAAAACCAAATCAAATGTGTCCTTGTGTAATATAACTGATGATCGTGTAAAACAGTCCTATACCTCAAGTCTGTGCCAAATAAAACTGCAAAAAAAAAAAAATTAAGTGTTTTGCTCAATTCCGTCATTGGTCTACACTTGGGCTACATTTGGGTGATATTTGTGCTCTATATGTTTTTTTTTAAATGTGCCCTAACGTTTCTTTCTACGGCACTATCTATAATTTCTATGACAAACTGAACCCCCTCATATTATTCTTTTCTAAATTAAATGTTTTACATTTTACCAGTGAGATTCAACCAGCTTGTCTCCAGGTGTGCCATACTTTTGACCTAAGTAACACCGTTAGCACTCTAGTTGTTCTTTAGAAAACTCTGAGAGGCTGCAGTAGAACACAAGGGAACCAACTGTCAGACTTCATTTTCATTTTGGCTGAGAATGATAGTCTGAATTTACAGAAAATATGCTCTCATTTTACCTTCTGGAGTGCCTTCCATAACCGCTATGGGAAAATCATGAGAAAGACGTTTTCTCACAAACATGATTCTTGAAATCAAAGCAGAAAATTTTTCCACAGGGTAAAATCACCTTAGAACACACCACAAGTCCTAAAATTAGTATGGTACCATCAACACATGATTTATATTGTAACTAAATACTGCTATCACTCTTTATACGTTCTCCTTTTTGTGACTTTCAAAACCTGCCATTCACTACAATGCATTTCAATAGGGTTCTAACATGCATATTGGCCCTAAGATGGCTGCCAGCACTTCCTCATTGAAGTGTTGGCTGCCAATCAAATTTCAGTAGGATTTCAGTAGGATTTGGGCCGCTAGATATCTAGATTTTTAACCTTAAACATCTCTGAAATTATTTAATGGATTTACACCAAATCACAAAAAGCACACTTTCCGAACAAACATCTCGCTTTCTGACAAATTTGGTGTAATTCCATTCAGTGGTTTGGGCTGTAGTTGTATTCAATTAATTGAAAATCCCCGAAGACATAACATGTGGAAAACACGTTTTGGGATCACCCTTTTTTTCAGACCTTGCTTGATTAATCACTCCAAAACTTTCAACATAGCAGCTGAACCAAAAAAGGGAAGTTTTGTGAAAATGTTGTGAAGATTTGTCAAGCTGCGCTAATGTTATTGGCAAAACAAAAAATTCTATTTCTATGGAAACTTTGGTTGTAACTATAACTACCTTCCAGCTATTATGTGTGTGCATGTGCAGGTATTTATATATATCTGTCATGTGAACAAGGCTCCGTTGAGCCAAAACGTCTTTGACTTTTTCCTGCGAATAAAAGAACTAACAGTACCTAACTGGTCCGTGTCCGCGTCCTGCTTGCCAAGTGGAGAAATTCCTGGGTGTCTCAGGAAGCAGAGAGGATTGTATTTATATATATATATATATATATATATATATATATATATATATATATATTCACTGAAAAAACCATAGGTTATAGACCATATATAGTTAGGAATTAGCATTTAAAAAACCTTTTTTTACTGACACAAAACCATTGAAATTCCATATATAGTTAGTAGTACTAACTATATATCGCGCACCCGCAATCCACTGCTGATCATGTCACATATTACATCATTCATGACATGGTCAGTGACATCACTGATGACCTCACTGATGACATCTCAAATGACATCACTGATGACATCACTGATGACATCTCAAATGACATCACTGGTGACATCTCAAATGACATCACTGACGACATCACTGATGACATCACTGATGACATCTCAAATGACATCACTGATGACATCTCAATTGACATCACTGATGACATCACTGATGACATCTCATTTGACATGACTGATCACATCACTGATGACATCATTCATGTGATAATACGATGAACTTCTTCAGACTCTAATATAACCTCATATACACTCAGTGTAAATAGACACTCACAGACTGTCACTCATCCATGGAGTTACTCACACACCTAGTCAGTCATGCAAAGAATCAATCACACCTCCATTTCCTCAACTATGCAGTTATACACACCTTACGTATTCAAACAGATACTAACACATATTTACTCTCTTATACAATCCCTGATACAATTTCATAATGATCCATACAGCCACTCACACATTCACTGCCTCTTATGCACAGTTATTTATATATGTCAACTCTCACATGTACTGTGTTTTACATATGTTTTTACTTTGACATGTAGCACTGAGATATACATTCACTCACCAATACACTCATGCACACAGTCAACCACCCATAGAGCTGTTTCCACATGCACTTTTGAACCCATACATCTAGTGAAGCAACTGCTCACACATCTATGCACAGAGTCATACACCTCTCAACCATCAACACACACTCTCAGTCTCCCATACAAATACTTGGGCAACCAATCAATAACCCATATAGTTACTCATATAGCTACTGATCAACACATGCGGCAGTTTACAGAACAACAGACATAATGATGCACAAATTAAGACAGTTTAGTCACTAACCCATGCACTCAGTGAGACATATTTAATCACTCACTCATACAGTCAGTCATGCACCTACTAAATCCTTCATCCAGACACTTATACATCCACTCATTCTTCAATATGTAAGACATATTTAAACTTTACAGAAACATAAAATCACTGGATGTTGTTATCAATGATGTCATCAGTGATGTCATTTGAGATGTCATCAGTGATGTCATCAGTGATGTCACTGACCATGTCATGAATGATGTAATATGTGACATGATCAGCAGTGGATTGCGGGTGCGCGATATATAGTTAGTACAACTAACTATATATGGAATTTCAATGGTTTTGTGTCAGTAAAAAAAGATTTTTTAAATGCTAATTCCTAACTATATATGATCTATAACCTATGGTTTTTTCAGTGAATTTTCAAGGTTTTGTAAATGCTAATTCCTAACTATATATGGTCTATAACCTATGGTTTTTTGAGTGAATTTCATTGGTTTTTTAAAAGCTAATATCTATAGCTGTAAAATGTATTCTTCTTTAAATCAAAAAATTTATTTTATATGTTTATTATTATTTTTTTTTATTATTATGTTTTGGTTCGCGAACCGGGAAGCTTCCCGTTAGCTCAATGTGGTGCCGCGACCCGGTCCGCGAACCAGTAAACGTTCCGTTTGCGCAACTGCCGCGTTAGAAATCAACATCGTGACGTGTCGCGGAAGCGCGACGTATCGCGTTGTCACGTAATGCGTCTTATGACGCGCCGCGTTAGCGCACCCGGAAGTGCTCCGGTACGCGAACCGCGGCGCGAAGCGCAGCTCCCCGGAAGCGATCCGGGGCGCGTCGCGAAAGCGCGACGTATCGCGTTGCGGCGTAATGCGTCTTATGATGCGCCGCGTTAGCGCACCCGGAAGTGCTCCGGAGCGCGAACCGAGGCGCGAAGCGCAGCTCCCCGGAAGCGATCCGGGGCGCGTTCCGCAGCGCGTAACTTAAGCGTAACAGGTCATGTGACTTGGTAATAAAACTTTTCATTGGTTCATTTCACTTTTGGTTTCCTAATGATGTAAGGCTAGGTCATGTGACCTAAAAATAACACTTTTCATTGGTTTAGACCTATTTTTTTTCCAAAATGATGAAAACCCCTCCTTCTTTCTTCACTCTGACTTTCATCTTTGTGAGAGGAAGACCCTTTGTGATCACTGAGCAATGGCTTCATTAGTAGCTTCAGCTGGTGCACCCCCACCACCACCACCACCTCCTCATAGGAAGAGAGGACCACCTCCACAGTTCATTACCAACACAGAGGAGGAAGAGGATGAAGAAGAGGAACAGGAGATACAGGAAACACCATTTTTGCAAGAGGAGCCCCGGGTATCTCATCATAAAACTAGTTTCATTTGGCAGTTTTTTTCATTTCCTGAAGGACAGAAAAAAGTTAATGCTCGATATGTGACGTGCCTGATATGTAAAGAGGACTTATCTAGAGGCACAGAAAAGAAGTATAGTTACGGCAACTATACTATGCACCGTCACATGCTGAGGTGGCATCCACTAAACTACAGCCGGGCAGAGATGCGTGACCTTCAGGACAATCCACCAACTCCTGTGGCCAGGACATCGTCACAGGTATCTCTGTCGGGACCAGAGGCACGGGAAACCGTGCCAAACATTCAGGACAACTTTGTCCATATGAAGATTACCTGTTTATATTGTGGTACATTGCTCTCATGTGCCAATATGAGCATTAACTTAATAAACAGAGCATTTGAAAACCACAAGTGCTCTAAACGCCCCAAAAAGTAAAAAAAATTTTGCTCCTGTTGAGCCCTTTCCAATGCCTGTTTTTCTTTGTTTCCCCCCAAAAAAACCAAAAAAACATAAAACTGTTCAAAAAATACAAAAATACAAAAATGTTCAGAAAAATAAAAAAATATATAAAACAACAAAAACATTAAAAAAAAAGTTCTTTTCAGAACTACCTCCCCTTTATAAAAAAAATTGCTAGAATGTTTAGCACTCTGGCAAGCTCTATTTCTTTTGGTTCGCTTCCCGGTTCGTTCGCCGGTACGCGAACCGGGAGCGAAAAAAAAAAAAAAAAAGAAGAGTAAGTATAAGGGAAGTAAACAGAGAGTAATGTTAAAACAAAGACAGCTATAGGGACTAAACCAGAGATACTGTTTAATAGATTTATTTACCGAAGAAAAGATGGAAGAGGGTATAATTGTGAAAAAGAAAATAGATAAGGAAGTGAAAGAAAAAAAGGAGAGTAGAAGAATAACAAAGAAGAGTTTCTTAGAGAATGTGAGTGAATGTTCAAAATAAGATTAAAACATGTGGAATAACAGAGAGAAAAAACAGAAGGCAGAAAAGAAGAAGTAACAGAAAAGGAATAATTGAAACAGCAAAGAAATGTAAATAACATAGGGGCATATTATCAACATAGGCAATAAAAGTTTCGCAGCTTTTATTGGCAGAAATGTGTCGCTAAAGCCGCTTTTGCAGCAGAAAACTGCCGCTACAGCCGCTTTTGCAGCAGTTTTCTGCCGATAAAAGCAGCAATAATTTTATTGGCTGTGTTCATAATATGCCCCTTAGTGTGCTTCAACTACACAGAGAAAGCATAATGAACAAGTAGTGAAAGAGTGATCAGTCAGAGACACTAAGAGTAATAGAGACGGAGTGAGTGAACAAGAGTGAGGAACTATGAGGAGAGGGACTGAGAAAAGGAGTGGAAGGAGTAGAGTAAGTAAGTAAGTAATAGAGAAAGGAATGAGGGGAGTAGCAAAGGCAGGAAAGTTAGGGTTAAAGAAATGAAGCAGTGGAACTAATAGTAGTTAAATGTGATAGAAATGTAACGAAAAGAGTACAAAACATTTACCTTATAATTGTCGTTAACTTAGTCACTTGTTATTTTTATACTTTCAATCTGTGCAAGAGAGAACAAACATTTGAAAAATATTAAAACATGTATTTAAAAATTGGAAAAGACAAGGGAAAAGATTGAAGGACAAACAACAACTTTGACACTTACAGAAGCTTCTGCTTCTCCAGGCCCCCTACACAGTCCTAAAGATATACATTTCAAACTAACAGTATCTTGATGCAGATGAACTGA
Source organism: Lissotriton helveticus (assembly GCF_964261635.1). Classification (NCBI taxonomy): domain Eukaryota; kingdom Metazoa; phylum Chordata; class Amphibia; order Caudata; family Salamandridae; genus Lissotriton; species Lissotriton helveticus. The sequence goes on from NC_136069.1 coordinate 1,605,866,228, forward strand.
GGCCTATCTTGGAACATGGTGCATCTTTTGCACTGCTGTTGTCTCACAAAAGTGACGCAATCGCAGCGCAAAAGAGGTGCACAATCATCATAAAACTGTTCCTAACATTTTAAATGATTGTTTCAGGATGGCAATAAGGTGTGTCCTATCCAGACGTTTGTTTCAGGTGAGGCCTACTCAGGGTTGCAGATCAAATTTAGCCTTGTTGAAGAGTACAGAGGAGATAATACATGTGCAGGGCAACCAATAAAGTTCAGACTTCCTCTGTTTCCCTGGAGAGGCCTAAACTTCATCTGCACAATTTGATTCATAATGTTACGAAACACAGGTAATGTATTTGAAAAATATGCAATTTCTTTTGCTCATTTCACAATCACATCACTTGTGTTCCCTTTGGTTAGGTATCTCATTATGCAGATGTAGTCCAGCATATGAAAGAGTATGCACTGAATGCAACAACTTTGACACTTACAGAAGCCTCACCTTCTCCATGCCTCCTACACAGTTCTAAATGTACATCATAAATACAAACAGTACAGAATTAACTATACATGTTAAATGGTTTATTTTTGCTGTTCTCAGAATGTATCAAATTTCACTAAAAACAGTGACTTGAAGGTATTCATCATATAACAGCGGGGAAAAAAAAACACAATCAAAATGATTGTGTTTAAAAAACCCATATAACATAACCAATCAGAAATCAAAACTCCTCAAAAGTAACTTACTTTCCATGACGTCGAAGGATGTCCTATGAACAGCTTACACTCGGTTGTGCTGTTTTTTCAGCCCGCCACTTTCTGAAAGAAAAGCTCCATCGTTTTGAAAAATATGTTACATACAATAAATGACTTCTCGCTCTCTACCACACGTTTCCTCAAGGCCAAATCGTGTAAGAGCCATTTATAACTCTTGGAATTCTTGTAAGCAAATCCCGTCATTTTGTATTTCCGCAACTTTCAGAAAGAAAACGTTCAAGATCACTTTCACAATCCTAGACTAGTAATATCTTACCCTTTTTGCTCACTCATGTTCTACATTTCCTATGACACTGATACTGCTTACTATGAAGCAGACTTACACTACCTCTATGACTACTACAATTATTTAATTCTCTACATCACTTTTAATCACAAAGCAATATAAAACAGTAGATAAAATTATATCAACCCCTAGAATCATTATACGCCAGTTACCTACCCTAAATTCTCTTTTCTGAAAACAGAAAGTAAGAATATTTTTTAGTAAAAAGGCAACATTGTATCGTAGTCAAATGGCAATAATTTCCGAAACAGCAATTTTTTTTACATTTTCAATAACCTGTGTAATAAGCGGATCTTGTCAAATAACCATCATGCAATATAATAGCTGCAGTTACAAATCTTCTTCCTAAAATCAACGACTGTGTAGCCACAACATTTGTAATTAAAGTTGAAGATTTACTTTCATCAGGTTTATATAATTGGATTTTTAAAATGACATTATAATCAAAAGTTTGGACCAATAATCTAGACAGCATTGCAGACTTACATTCCCTCTACTCCATGTTTTGATTGGCTGCTTGAATTAGCTTATAAAAAGAAACAGTTTTTCTGAACTCATTCAAAGTGCAGTTATTTTTCCATGACGTCAAGTGTTATGGTAAGAAGACCGTTTGCTTTGGGAAATACTCTGTTGTCCTGCAACTAATATGTGCCCACCACTTTCTGTAAGAAAATCTTCTTTTTTCCCAGGAACTATTGTCTCTGTACTACACTTATCCTCAAGGCCAAATCGTGTAGGAGCCATTAGAACCTCTTGAAATTCCTCAGAGCACATCCCGAGATTCTTTCCCTAACATTTTGGTTTTAAAAACACCAGGTAAGAATTTTTAAGGTCATACGGCAATTTTTTTTTGAAAGTTAAAACAGAATCGTTGCAGAATGACCAGCCGTTTCTAGACTTTAAATAAGCTGTGTAATGTCCTGATGTTATTGAAGGACCGTCATGATATATAATTGCTGCAGTTACAAAAGTCCTTCCTGATATTGACAACTGCGAAGCTACAAAATTTTTAATTAAAGTTGTCAATTTTGTTCCATCAGCCCTACATCGTTGGAACATTAAAATGACATACTGGCCATATGTTCGTATAAATAATGTTGACATCATTTCAGACTTACATTGGCTACACTCCATGTTGTGATCAGCTGCTTTTACTAGCTTACTAAAGGACACTGATTTACTGTCTGGCAAAGTTAAATATATAAATTTTTCTGAGTCTACACTAGTAGTACTTGATACCCTACAGTTCTCGCAGTCATGCTGCCATTGATAAGAAAGCCCAAACAGGTGATCTACATCTACACCTTCAGCATGCAATACATCAAGCATATACATTAAAAACTCCTGACAATCTTGCTGAATATTTTGAGAGAATTGTGTTTGACCTGAACATCTGTCTAACAGATTTCGAATTTCAGACACACTTTCTATGTTTGTTCTATCAGTGCTACATTTCTCTAACACAGAATTTAACAAACTGCAAAATGTGTGATCCGAATTGACCACAATCTCTTCTTTTACATTTTCTAGAGAAAACAAAACATTAACCACTACATTAGCATAGCAGTTGACACCAGCTGTTTTCAAATTGAAAACCAACAACATCTTCAACAGAATCCTTTTTCTTTCTGCTTATAATTTCAGGTTCATCAACTTTTCGTCTTTTTGGTACAACCTCCCTAGTATTGGTCACATTTCTTCGTTTCCGGCCTACCACACGTTTCTCAAACAAAGGATATTGAGGCAAATGTGGCGCATACTCTCTTCTTAACCTATTGTATTCCTTAACACAATCTAGATCCGCACAAATGTTTGTGACATCACACTCAATCAAGTACAATCCCGATAAAGTTCTAACTCGTGACAATGCCACATATGCCATACCCTCCTTGAACACAGAACTGCCAATATTCACCAATGCACTGTCTACACTCAAACCTTGCGATTTATGGATTGTCACCGCATATGCCAAGCAAACAGGAAACTGCTCACGGCGAACATATAAGTCTTTCACAAGCAAAAACCTAGCAGAGCAACGACCAATTAGCTGTACTTCCTCAATGCCATCAAATTACATTTTTAAAAATTCAATTCCATCTCTATTTCTGTATTTCACAAAATCAACAACATTACCCATTGATCCATTTACCACACCTCTTTCTACATGTAAATTCCTTCTTAAAATTATACGGCAATTTAAGCACACATTCAGAGTCTTTTCAAAACCCGCAGTTTTAGATATACTCTTCTCTAATGAATCCAATTTTGTTTTCAAATTCGCAGACAACATAATTGTTGATCCCATATGCTCTACTCTGTCAATAGCTTCCAGTTTCACAATATCTTGGTTTTCTAAATACAACATTTTGTTGTTGAAGATGGCACATTCTGCAAGAGTTGGCATCAAACATATTCCAGATTTCTTCTCAGTAATTTTCTGAAAAATATTCTCAGGCACAACGTCTTGTTCTGGATATAAATTTTACAGTAATCGTGCATGTAAAGCTTGTTTTCCATGCTCGGTCACTTTTCCAATTCTAACATCTTGTAGAATATTCTTGTAAACTTCATCCTTCGCCTGACGCATATTTTCATGCAGTTCAGCATAATTGAAGTTTAACCATATATTGACGTTGCCAATTCTCCCTAGGCACTTCCTGGTATCTTCATGCGTGAGCATTTTGAACACAGGTTGTCCTTTCACTGGTGTCAGCTGCAGAAGATCTCCGAAAACAATGATGTGTTTGCCACCAAGTAACACATCATACTCTGTTTTAAGAACTTCTTGCATTCTCAAATGCACAAAGGCAAGCATGACATTGGAAACCATGCTTACTTCGTCAATGATAAGAAGTTTCATTTTCCTCAAGACTCTTGAAACTTCACAACAAGCATCTCCAGATAACTTGTGGTATTGTAATTTGTTATCATGCTCCACTGGCAGCATCAGTAGACGATGCAAAGTAATACCTTTAATGTTATGTGCTGCCAGTCCAGTTGGAGCGGTGACAACACAAGACAGCGATGACTCAGTCCTTTCCTTCAAATAACATGAAATTGCTTTAATGAGGAAACTCTTTCCAGTTCCCGCTTCTCCACTCACGTACAGTCGGACAGGCTTCAACGATGTACATGAGCACTCTTTCTTCTCATGACTTAATCCATGATCAATTTGCTTGGTAACTTCGTCATATATTTTCCTCTGCTCAACGTTGAGTTGTCTTTCCAAGTCTTCTAAGTTAACCGCATCCTCCTGAGCATGTGGCATGGCTCTTTCCACTTCATTCATGGCAGTGGCAGCTTCATTTTCGATAACAGGTCCTCCTAGTGGATCCTGACTCAATGAAACAGAACTCTGACTGTCCTGAGAACTGTCTCTGGCAATCTCGGCTGCAATCGTTGCTTCCTGCTCGATTTCCGCATTCAACATTTGTACATATTTGGGAAAAGCAGGACATTCTATGGTCTCCTTGGCGGCAGTGAAAGAGTCTTCATAACAGAGGAAATCTCCAAGCAGTTCCTCTTCTGCACGCCAAGGCTTAAAAAGTTGCAAAAGTGCTAAATAGAAAAACTCCTTTTTTTCAGGAGATTCGCCACTCAATTTTCGATGGTTTACCAAGTGGCATTTTCTTTGCTTGACCAGACATCCCTCACTTCCAATTACAGCATACACTCCTTTATCAATATCTTCTTTGATGTTCCTCTTGAATATGTAATTTTGTAGAACCTCATACAGACAAACATTCTCGAGGTGACTGCTTCGATTTGGATAATATGTATCCAACATGTTGGTCTTCAAAATGTCGGTACTGTTTGGCTCCTTTTCCGCCAAATACTCAATTTCCCGCACAGGTTACAGAACTCGATTACGCGTTGCAGCAAGACCAAGACTCGCCCAAACGATACTCCTAGATTTGGCATAGAGACTTGCTGAAGACTACCGGTCAGAACATTCGTAAGCTCCGATTTCTCGATGCGACAACATCTTCAGACTGAAACTGTACAACTTCTTACTGAGGTTCTTTTCATGGGAAATGTCCTCCCACATATCCTTCAATTCTGTCTTTTCTTTTTTGGTGATGTAAGATGTCACATACCGAGCCACAGCCATACAGTTATCAGCCACAAACTGTATATCCATGTTAGCATTCCACATGGACAAAATCACTGGGTTGTAGTCGTTGATGTACTTGGACTCTTCGTTCCTCTTCAAATTGTATGTGTTTTTAGGTGATTTCCTTGTCACATTATGTCGCAGCGAAGACATCAAACTGTTCACTCTTCCTTTAGAAATCACCGGTCGTGGAAAGGCGAAACGACATTTGGTGTAGAACTTGTCCTTGTTTCTGAATTTACGACGACAGTACTTTCCGCAACGATGGCTTTGGAAGCGTAGAACTTGTTCTCTTAGGCTTTTGTCCTCCTTTGCGTTTGGAACAGCACATGTAGAATACTGTTCTATGAAACTCATCACTAAGTCTTCTGGATCTGTTCCAAATTTAGGTGCATTCTTGATCCACAGCAGCATATGTATATGAGGAGCACCTCTTGCTTGGTACTCCTTTCTCCAGAAGAAATCCAACACCTCTCCAAGAGGTGGATTCTTCTTATTCATGATGAAAGACATCATAGCTTCAAATCTATGATTGAAGTACCTGCATACATTCACTGGATCCAAAGAGCACAGTTCTCCGGGTGTCTTGAATTTGATGTTTTCGATGTTTCCATTTGCCTCTCGTAGAAATTCAAGTAAGTCTTCCCAGCCATACTCGGCACAGCTCAGAGTGAGGAACCATGTGGGAGTTCCTAAGTTCCTCAGCATACATTTTAAATCACCATGACGACGGTACCAGTACTCATTAGTACCACGCTGACAAGCCATGAGATTAATCAGGTGACAATCCAAAATACTGTCTTGGACATTGACTTTATCCATAAAGTCACTTGCCGAGATGTTTTGCATCTGTATACCACTTTTCAAGATGTGGTTCACTGCATATGACAGTCCAGACAGATCTCTTTCAAACAGGAGATGAAACAAATAGGGAATGCATTGTCGAAACCTAGCATCTTCTGCATACAATCGTAAAGTCCGGTATTCAGAAGCAGGAATTTGATGAGGTCGCTCATCATATCTTCCTCCTTGACCTGTTGGAAATAGCTGTGGGAAACACCGAGCTTCCAAACTTTCCTCCCAGACACTAATGGGACTCCCTTTGGCTTGTTTCATTTGAAACAACTCAATAGCATTCCCCATGACTTCCTTGGAATGCAAAGGATGAACACTATAATGTTCATATATTTCTTCACTTTTAGAGGGTTCTACTTTCTCAATTTGACCAGCACACAAATCGCTATCCTCTTCCTCACTTACTTCCGCTTCTGCAACATATACATTCTTATAGTACTTATTATTTTTTTTCAAATACAATGTTGCCTTTTTTACTTTCCTAACATCCACTAAATCTTGCCATATTTTTTTATTCTTTGTCGGAACCCCATTAACTAAGATAACCAGAGGTTCCTCTTCCACTTTTTCTACTCCAATTGTGTTAATGTTTTTCTTCAAATCTAGAGGCAAATAAACAACTCTTCCCTTTAATCCTCTCTGTAAATCTGATGGAGGCAATTTCCCTGTCTTTGGCTCCATTCTTACAATAGCCTGAAAGGGATGGATACTTTGAATCAAAATAGATTCATAAGTATTTAAATCCTTCAATTCAGAAGGAATCTCAACCAATTCCAGATTATTATGAACCGCTCTAGCAGGCATCTGTTTTTGATTTAATTTGTTACAACAATAAGTACACACACGTTGATCCGATCCCAAATCAAAACAATTTTCTACCATCAAGTATGTAGCGAAATCCTTCCATTCACTAATATTTTCCCTTTCACTTCTTGCATATAAATCCACTAACTTAGTCTGATTCTTATAATAAGTGCGTCGACAACACACACAAGTGAAATTAGGCCTCTCACTTGATTTCACCTGAAACGTGTCAATTTCCTTCTGAAAATTATCTGTACGGGAAACCTGTACACTATCTTCCACATTACCCTCTTCTTTGGGTCAATTTCAACATTCTCCTCTTTACTTCCAAAGTAACAAAACTCAATTTCTTCACACATATTCTTCACATCTATTTCAGAACCATGCAAAAGAGCAGCGCATAATTGTTTAAGCATAACTGCTGGACTCTTAGCATAATACAACATTCTAACTAATTTCCTCACTTTATTATGATGCACTGCTAGCATCCTGAAATGATGAAAAACACTCTGGCATACTCTCCTGGAAAGACAAGCCAGTGAATGACCATGCAAACCTGTCACTTCTGTCACTCTGCAAGGATCTAATTCTTGCAACAACTTCATTTTCTGCTTCAAACTTTTCTTATTAAATGTCCGTACAAAATCACAAAGCAAATTGATGGAATCCTGTCGCACACTGCAAATACTACTACACTTCCAGGTGTACACAGGTCCCTTAGGACGTCTTCCTAAAACCTCATTACCTAACATCTCTTCTGCCTCTGTTGTCACAAGTTTTTCTTTTTCAACTGGACAACCATCTTTCACCTCATAAGCTCGACCGCTGGTGTCAACTGCATGCACCAAATCATTATCCTGGAAATAACTCTCCTCATTGAAAAATGCCTCACAACTTGAACTATGCATCCATTCTCCGGAAAAAACTTCACAAAAATTACTACGATTAACTATTCTCTTCCATCTATTATTTCTTTTGAAATCATAAATTGCCTTGTTTAGCTTCCTAATTCTATTGATTATCAAAATAAATAACTTTCGTTTAATTTCAAATGCCTGATCAATAACTTTCTCAACTTTTTTTTTTCTCTTATAAAAAACCACTTTCTGTTGACCTTTCTTAATATTTTTTAACAAATTGCCAATTATCCTGTTGCGGAACATTCGTTTACGAATGTCCCTAAACTGTTGTTTCCTTCTACTATCATGCACAGAGTTATCTCTTGCTCTAGCAGTAACATTTTTGACCTTTCCTTTCCGTTTAAATTGCTTCTCTTTTTCTGGACAAAAACATTTTCTGTAGTACTACTTTTTTTTCTAGAAATGTTTCTTATGAATGTTTTCGTGGTCTTACCCGGTGCTTTCTTGGTGACTTGACGATTTTTTATTGTAGAGGACTGCTGCTGTAAATGATGGACCTGCTGTCTTTGACGTTTTGTAGCCTTTCTCATTCTCTCTTTAGTTGGCATTCTCAAAATTTGAAATGATCTGCAGTTGAATCTGTGGTAAAATATAATAAAAAATGTTATTAACCACTATTACCAAACAGTAAATCAATAACAGTCATCAAAAACTTAACACACTACTTAACATTTTTACATATAATATTTTTTAGTGCTTTGGCAAATTTAGAATACAGAAATAGCAGAAAAGAAATGGAATTCTTCTTCATTTTACCTGTCTTGTTTTATATGTGAATCTGATCTAATTTTATGAGCATATTTTAATATTTTATTGAAGACACTACACATAACCTGTTTTTGAAGGTGTGTTTAATTTAAAATTAAACAGTTTACATTTTTACTTTTCATTTATTGTAAATTTTAAAAATAAATGTTTATAGTTCCATAGGCTCAAGCAGGTCAGCTTCCCACCCTATGTCATACAATTCTGACAAATCGGCATCCTCATCATATTCTTCATCATCCTCAGGATTTAAATCATCCAAGGGATCTACTTCCACTGACGTTTCAATTACAAGTTCAATGATGAGGTCGAGATCAACTGATTGCTGATTGTCACTCATGTTGATGTTGTCGTTATCTTTAAAGAAAGAGAACAACAATGAGATGTTGCAGAGTAAGAGACAAATCTCAGAGATTATAATAGTAAATTTGTTTAACAAGAGTAACATTTTGCAGCTATTATTTAGCCATGTCCAGCGATGCTGAGGAGGTGAGGCCTATGTCCAAGTTTTTAGTGAACAGGACTCATCTCTTCTTAACCTTGGATAAGCCTCACCGACTCTGTGTCCCCTGCTCATACTTAAATGTACAGGGGCAGATTTATGCTAAGTGGCGCATCCCCACGGATGCCCCAGTTAATGTGTACCGCTGCTCTGCCACCCATAGTGTGCCGCATTTACAATGTGGAGCACCATTGAGCAAAAACAGCACAGAAGCGTCACGCATCTGTGCCGCAAAAGCAGCACATTGCAGGAATCACGTCATCTGCGCGACATGTCTACTGCAATGCACAGGAGGAAGCCTCACATTGCATGGTGCATCACTTCTTATGCCTGTTTCAAACAGGCGTAAGGATTTAATTCAACAATGCTATAAAGCTGACTCAGTGAAATCTTCTAAATTTCACTGTGTTAGTTTTACAGGGCTTTCATGCAAATTAATGCATACCTTGCAACAAAACACTTATATGAAAACTGACACAGGTTTCATGTGGCACAGGACTTTACAGCATGACTCATCTGCCTAGATGCATCAAGTTGTAAATATGTCGCCACATAGCAAATGTTTTGCACCGCCACTGCGTCACAAAAGTGACGCACAGCGACGCAAAAGAGACACACACCTATCATAAATCTGTCCCTAACATTTTAAATGATTGATTCAAGATTACGATAAAGTGTGGCCTATCCAGAGGTTTGTTTGAGGTGAGGCCTATCCAGAGTTGAAGATGAAATTTACGCTTGTTGAAGAGTACAGAGGAGATAATACATGTGAAGGCCTACCAATGAAGTAAGTCATATCCACTTCACTCTTGAACAAAGGCCAGACCTTTTCTGTGTCCATGGACAGACCTAAACTTCATCTGCACAATGTCATTCGTAAACTTAGGAAACACAGGTGATGTAATTGAAAAACGTGGAGTTTCTTTTCCTCATTTCACAATCACATCACCTGTGTTTCCTTTGCTTAGGTATCTCACAGTGCAGATGGACTCTAGCATATCAAAGAGTACACAGAAGTTGAGCAGTGTATACAACAAATTTGACATTTACAGAAGATTCAGCTTCTTATCTTGTTGGAGATGAAATGAGGCATGTCTTGCAACATGGTGCATCTTTTCCATCACTGCTGCATCGGTTTCATGTGGCACGGGACTTTACAACATGACACATCTGCCTAGATGCATCAATTTTTAAATATGTTGCCACATAGCAAATCTTTTGCACCGCCACTGCGTCACAAAAGTGACGCACAGTGACGCAAAAGAGTCATACACCTATCATAAATCTGTCCCTAACATGTTAAATGATTGATTCAGGATGACATTAAGGTGTGGCCTATCCAGAGATTTGTTTAAGGTAAGGCCTACTCAGGGTTGCAGATTAAATTTACGCTTGTTGAAGAGTATAGAGGATATAATACATGTGAAGGCCTACCAATGAAGTAAGTCATGTCCACTTCACTCTTGAACAAAGGCCAGACCTCTTCTGTGTCCGTGGACAGACCTAAACCTCATCTGCACAATGTCATTCGTAAACTTAGGAAACACAGGTGATGTAATTTAAAAATGTGGAGTTTCTTTTCCTCATTTCACAATCACATCACCTGTGTTTCCTTTGCTTAGGTATCTCATAGTGCAGATGGACTCTAGCATATCAAAGAGTAAACATAAGTTGAGCAGTGTATACAACAATTTTGACATTTACAGAAGATTCAGCTTCTTATCTTGTTGGAGATGAAATGAGGCCTGTCTTGCAACATGGTGCATCTTTTGCATCACTGCTGCATCGGTTTCATGTGGCACAGGACTTTACAGCATGACACATCTGCCTAGATGCATCAAGTTGTAAATATGTCACCACATAGCAAATCTTTTGCACCGCCGCTGCGTCACAAAAGTGACGCACAGTGACGCAAAAGAGACATACACCTATCATAAATCTGTCCCTAACATTTTAAATGATTGATTCAAAATGACGATAAAGTGTGGCCTATCCAGAGGTTTGTTTGAGGTGAGGCCTACTCAGGGTTGCAGATGAGATTTACACTTGTTGAAGAGTACAGAGGAGATAATATATGTAAAGGCCTACCAATAAAGTAAGTCATGTCCACTTCACTCTTGGACAAAGGCCAGACCTCTTCTGTGTCCGTGGACAGACCTAAACCTCATCTGCACAATGTCATTCGTAAACTTAGGAAACACAGGTGATGTAATTGAAAAATGTGGAGTTTCTTTTCCTCATTTCACAATCACATCACCTGTGTTTCCTTTGCTTAGGTATCTCATAGTGCAGATGGACTCTAGCATATCAAAGAGTACACATAAGCTGAGCAGTGTATACAACAATTTTGACATTTACATAAGATTCAGCTTCTTATCTTGTTGGAGATGAAATGAGGCCTGTCTTGCAACATGGTGCATCTTTTCCATCACTGCTGCATCGGTTTCATGTGGCACGGGACTTTACAGCATGACACATCTGCCTAGATGCATCAATTTTTAAATATGTCGCCACATAGCAAATCTTTTGCACCGCCGCTGCGTCACAAAAGTGACGCACAGTGACGCAAAAGAGTCATACACCTATCATAAATCTGTCCCTAACATGTTAAATGATTGATGCAGGATGACATTAAGGTGTGGCCTATCCAGAGGTTTGTTTAAGGTAAGGCCTACTCAGGGTTGCAGATTAAATTTACGCTTGTTGAAGAGTATAGAGGAGATAATACATGTAAAGACCTACCAATGAAGTAAGTCATGTCCACTTCACTCTTGAACAAAGGCCAGACCTCTTCTGTGTCCGTGGACAGACCTAAACCTCATCTGCACAATGTCATTCGTAAACTTAGGAAACACAGGTGATGTAATTGAAAAATGTGGAGTTTCTTTTCCTCATTTCACAATCACATCACCTGTGTTTCCTTTGCTTAGGTATCTCATAGTGCAGATGGACTCTAGCATATCAAAGAGTACACATAAGCTGAGCAGTGTATACAACAATTTTGACATTTACATAAGATTCAGCTTCTTATCTTGTTGGAGATGAAATGAGGCCTGTCTTGCAACATGGTGCATCTTTTCCATCACTGCTGCATCGGTTTCATGTGGCACGGGACTTTACAGCATGACACATCTGCCTAGATGCATCAATTTTTAAATATGTCGCCACATAGCAAATCTTTTGCACCGCCGCTGCGTCACAAAAGTGACGCACAGTGACGCAAAAGAGTCATACACCTATCATAAATCTGTCCCTAACATGTTAAATGATTGATTCAGGATGACATTAAGGTGTGGCCTATCCAGAGGTTTGTTTAAGGTAAGGCCTACTCAGGGTTGCAGATTAAATTTACGCTTGTTGAAGAGTATAGAGGAGATAATACATGTGAAGACCTACCAATGAAGTAAGTCATGTCCACTTCACTCTTGAACAAAGGCCAGACCTCTTCTGTGTCCGTGGACAGACCTAAACCTCATCTGCACAATGTCATTCGTAAACTTAGGAAACACAGGTGATGCAATTGAAAAATGTGGAGTTTCTTTTCCTCATTTCACAATCACATCACCTGTGTTTCGTTTGCTTAAGTATCTCATACTGCAGATGGACTCTAGCATATCAAAGAGTACACATAAGCTGAGCAGTGTATACAACAATTTTGACATTTACATAAGATTCAGCTTCTTATCTTGTTGGAGATGAAATGAGGCCTGTCTTGCAACATGGTGCATCTTTTCCATCACTGCTGCATCGGTTTCATGTGGCACGGGACTTTACAACATGACACATCTGCCTAGATGCATCCATTTTTAAATATGTCGCCACATAGCAAATCTTTTGCACCGCCACTGCGTCACAAAAGTGACGCACAGTGACGCAAAAGAGTCATACACCTATCATAAATCTGTCCCTAACATGTTAAATGATTGATTCAGGATGACATTAAGGTGTGGCCTATCCAGAGGTTTGTTTAAGGTAAGGCCTACTCAGGGTTGCAGACTAAATTTACGCTTGTTGAAGAGTGTAGAGGATATAATACATGTGAAGACCTACCAATGAAGTAAGTCATGTCCACTTCACTCTTGAACAAAGGCGAGACCTCTTCTGTGTCCGTGGACAGACCTAAACCTCATCTGCACAATGTCATTCATAAACTTAGGAAACACAGGTGATGTAATTGAAAAAATGTGGAGGAATTTCTTTTCCTCATTTCACAATCACATCACCTGTGTTTCCTTTGCTTAGGTATCTCATAGTGCAGATGATATCAAAGAGTACACATAAGTTGAGCAGTGAATACAACAATTTTGATATTTAGAGAAGATTCAGCTTCTTATCTTGTTGGAGATGAAATGAGGCCTGTCTTGCAACATGGTGCATCTTTTGCATCACTGCTGCATCGGTTTCATGTGGCACGGGACTTTACAGCATGACACATCTGCCTAGATGCATCAAGTTGTAAATATGTCACCACATAGCAAATCTTTTGCACCGCCGCTGCGTCACAAAAGTGACGCACAGTGACGCAAAAGAGGCATACACCTATCATAAATCTGTCCCTAATATTTTAAATGATTGATTCAGGATGACGATAAGGTGTGCCCTATCCAGAGGTTTGTTTGAGGTGAGGCCTACTCAGGGTTGCAGATGAAATTTACGCTTTTTGAAGAGTACAGAGGAGATAATACATGTAAAGCCCTACCAATGAAGTAAGTCATGTCCACTTCACTCTTGAACAAAGGCCAGACCTTTTCTGTGTCCGTGGACAGACCTAAACCTCATCTGCACAATGTCATTAGTAAACTTAGGAAACACATGTGATGTAATTGAAAAATGTGGAGTTTCTTTTCCTCATTTCACAATCACATCACCTGTGTTTCCTTTGCTTAAGTATCTCATAGTGCAGATGGAGTCTAGCATATCAAAGACTACGCAGAAGGTTACAACTGTATGGAACATGGCTATGTAAGTCAAAAAATCTAAATCTAAATTTGCCAAGCACACATGGGGGCGTATTTACAAGGACCTTGCACCACAGGGAAAGGTCTTAAATTAAAATGGGAAAAATAACATCAGAGAGACTCAAAGGCCTTATAAATATGCCCCAAGCAACCTATGAAGCTCTAGCATTACATATCAAGAAACCTAATTGATTTCAAAAATCGTTTTTAAACACATCATCTAAATAAATTATATACCTACATTCATCAGGAAGTGACTTAAAATGCCCTAAGACACATGAAAGCGTTTTTTTTAAGCCCTTGCTCCATTTTTAGATCACTTTTAACATGGCTATGTAAGTCAAATAATCAAGATCTAAATTTGCCAAGCACAGATGGGGGCGTATTTACAAGGACCTTGCACCACAGGGAAAGGTCTTAAATTAAAATGGGAAAAATAACATCAGAGAGACTCAAAGGCCTTATAAATATGCCCCAAGCAACCTATGAACCTCTAGCATTACATATCAAGAAACCTAATTGATTTCAAAAAACGTTTTTAAACACAACTTGTAAAGCAATTATATTCATACATTCATGGGGAAGTTACTTAAAATACCCTAAGACACATGAAAGCGTTTTTTTTAAGCCCTTGCTCCATTTTTAGATCACTTTTAACATGGCTATGTAAGTCAAATAATCAAGATCTAAATTTGCCAAGCACAGATGGGGGCGTATTTACAAGGACCTTGCACCACAGGGAAAGGTCTTAAATTAAAATGGGAAAAATAACATCAGAGAGACACAAAGGCCTTATAAATATGCCGCAAGCAACCTATGAAGCTCTAGCAGTACATATCAAGAAACCTAATTGATTTCAAAAATCGTTTTTAAACACATCAACTAAATCAATTAGATACCTACATTCAAGGGGAAATGACTTAAAATGGCCTAAGACACATGAAAGCGTTTTTTTTAAGGCCCTTGCAACATTTTTGGGTCACTTTTAACATGGCTATGTTAGTCAAAGAATTAAAATCTAAATTTGCCAAGCACAGATGGGGCCATATTTACAAGGACCTTGCACCACAGGGAAAGGTCTTAAATTAAAATGGGAAAAATTACATCAAAGGAAGTCAAAAGCCTTGAAAATATGCCCCAAGCAACCTATGAAACTCTAGCAGTACATATCAAGAAACCTAATTGATTTTTAAAAACGTTTTTAAACACATCTTGTAAAACAATTATATTCATACATTCATGGGGAAGTGAGTTAAAATACCCTAAGACACATGAAAGCATTTTTGTAAGACCCTTGCACTTTTTTTGCATCACTTTTAACATGGCTATGTAACACAAAGAAACAAAATCTATTTGTAAAACACTTGACACAAAGCAACATTTTGAATACACAACTTTCTTCATAATTTTCTCCCTAAACCATACTATTCTCTACCTAAATTAAATGAATCTTTTCTCACCTTAGCAAATACTTTATGAGTTTCAAAACAGTCTCAGAAACACACCAAATTGTCTTTAGCAGAGCAAAAGGTATGCACTCCAGAGTCTGCAGCTATGAAAAGCACAGAAATGCTGTAACTCATCACACATATCTCTCATGTCACCCAATCAAAACTCTTCCCTCACTTTTTTCAAATCAACACCCTTCCCCCCTCTGGCCTTTCTGCCTTTTTTGCATAGCAACCACCTCCTGAAAGACCTCTCATGTTTGCAAGTTCACACAACAATGTTTCAATTGAACTCTGAACTCTCAGTGCACCTGCGTATCCAGTGCAATCTTTCATTAAATGATTTTTTCTTGACCATTCAAATTACACCTTTCAAACAACACATCCATGCACCCTAACTTTCTGTTTTCAGCAATCAAAATCCACCAATCACTGCTACTGCTTCCTTAACACAGAAACTCCACAGTTTTTTTCATTTTAAACTCTTATTTTTTCAACTCCCATTTCATTGCCACACTTCATCTGACTGCAGCAGAACCTCCTCTCACCATGTTTTCTGTCTGGTTTGTTGGACATAGTTACATCTACTGGGCTCAAAGGTATGCTGAGAACAGAAATTTACCTAACCTCAATTTAAAAGATGTGGAAATTAAGTGGTTTGGCCACAGAGGATTAAAATGTCACCAATTGATACCATTGGTGAAAACCTTTATGCATTTGCCTAAACCTGACATGTTAATTGTGCACTGTGGAGGAAATGACTTGGGCACTTTGACTGGTGTAGGTCTGGAAATGCTTTTAAAGGACACCTTTGAGCAATTGATGGCACTTTTTCCTCAAACTGCCTTGGTATATTCAAATATATGCCAAAGACAGAAATGGAGGTGGTCGAACCAATTTTGTCCACAAATTGAGAAGTCGAGGAAGCTTGTAAACAAATCTGTTTCAGCTTACATGAGAGACCATGGAATGGGCTCCATGTACAACAATAACTTGCGTTACTACATGCAAGATATCTACAGAGGAGATGGAGTTCACTTCTCAGATGAGGGCAACAGAGTTTTCATTTTGAATTTAAGACTGTGCATTGGTACCTACTTATAAGTACCTAAATGTACCATAAACCCAAAAGCTCTTCTCAGAGCTACCCTACATCTACATCACAATTATTATTTTACTCTAACTTTTTTCACAAATTTTCAACAAAGTACGCTCCCCGGAGCGCTACCCGGTACGCGAACCGGAAGCTAACCACGCGAATTTTTTTTTAAAAATGTTTTTTTACGCACATATGGGCCTCCTCAGCCACCCTCAGAAAACCTAGAGGGTCAAGATACGTCTCCATCTTGTATCTTAATTCGACCGAAACACAAAATGGTGGACTCCCGTAACGCTGCCGGTTCGCGTACCGGGGCGCTCACCGGGAAGCGCTCCATCAAAAAAAGTGGGAAAGTAATTTACAGAAGAAACCCTGGAGACACTTTCACCAAATATAGATTAGCTCATACTACATACCAATCACTACCATTTTCACAAATTTGGTTGGAATTCCATTTAGCCATTTAGCCTGTAGACCTCTCTAAATACCCTGAGGTAAATTACTTCACAAAACACATCTGAAGTGTTGGAATTGACAACCAATTAAAATGTTACTTTCATTTTCAATTTTTTTTTACCTGACATTTGATTGGTTATGTACCTGAAAATATATAAAGGAAGAGAAGGAAACACAGCCATTTTGACTACTACTTCCTGGTGTACATTTCAATAGGATTTTCACTAATAACTTCAACTTCTTTTGAAAGGTAAGTTGTTATTTTAAAAACTGAAGTATATTGTGCACTTTAAGTTAATATGGTAAACTTTTTCTGATAGTTATATACTATCCCTCTGTAGTAGTTATAGATTTAGATAGACTTCTCTGTTATAGTTATGGATGGACTTAGGCTTCTCTTGTATAATTATGAATTTACTTACGTTAAATCACATACACTTTTTTATAATCCTACTTCCACTCTGATACTATACACTGCCCAAAGATAAATTCACTGTTAAAAACTACCTATCTAAAATTAATCCCAACAGTGCCCTATCTCTACTAATATATATTTTTTTTATGCAAATTTCAGACAAAATGGAAGGCGAACAGAAAGTTTCATTTGAAATTGTCCTTGCAGAGACCAACCAAGAAATCATTGATCCAAATGACATTGAATTTATGGATGAAACTTGGGACCAAGAACTACTGCAATGTGTGCAATCAGTAGATGTCCTCCTTGAAAATGAGGACATTTTACACACTCAAAAATTACAAGCTATGTTCAATGAAAATAACGACATTTCAGACAGTGAAATGTTAGACATTTTATTAAATTTTGAAACACAATCACAATAATAAATAATTGCTTAAAAAATAAAGAAATAAAAAAAATCAACAAAACAAACAATCAATTAACATACAATATTTGAAAAGTCTATCATTCTTTTTTCCTTATAGTACGCTCCCCAGAGCGCTTCCCGGTGCGCGTACCGGGCGCTCCCCATGCAAAAAAACCAAAAAAATTGTATTTATTTTTTTGCCCCGCGGGGCCCTTTTAAAGCCTCCACATCAAACCTAGGGGGTCAGGGAGGATCTACTATGCCCCCTTATGGTCATTTCCCCCTTTGTTTTTGCCTCCTCTTGTCTCTCGATCCTACCGAGAGACAAGATGGCGGCCACTCCGGACTGTTTAGAATGTTGACAGACACCGGAGAGCCAATCAGCTTCGCTACGCGAAGTTCCGTTACGCGTCAGGTACGCGAACCGGAGCGCTACCCGGAGCGCGCTTACAGATATATATCTTTTTTTGAACGTTAATTTCTCAAAATCCACTGGATCACATATATTGAGACCTAGCAAAGGCACATCGGGCTACCAGTCCCTACAATTTTGCCAAGTTTCGTGCAAATCCATTCAGCCGTTCGGGCTAAAAGTGAGGCCAACCGCCCTATGGAAATTAACATGGGAAAAACGCGTTTTGGGACCCCCCTTTTTTCTCGGCCCCCTCTTGACAAACCCCCCCCAAATTTTCAGTATCTGCTCAGAAACAAAATGTTCCATTTTCCTGTAAATTTCAGCCAATTCCGTCCACAAACGCCAAAGTTATTAGACATAGAATTTTCAAAAAACCCATAGAGAAAAAATCCTAACTATATATACCTACTGGCGACCATGTGATCAAGCCTCCCTGGAGGCGAAACGCGTCATGGCGGCAGCGCTGGCTTTACAGGAATAAACTTTACTTTGCACCAGCACCTTTTGGGTCGGCTCTTTGTTGCGGAATACTGGAGGTGCACGCTTGTCCACCGGAAGCAACAACTTGTGGAATATATATATATATTACCTACTGGCGGTCGCCAGTAGGTATATATAGTTAGGATTTTTTCCCTATGGGATTTTTGAAAATTCTATGTCTAATAACTTTGGCGTTTGTGGACGGAATTGGCTGAAATTTTCTGGAAAATGGAACATTTTGTTTCTGAGCAGCCCCTGGAAATTTGGGGGGGGTTCGTCCAGGGGGGGGTCGAGAAAAAAGGGGGGTCCCAAAACGTGTTTTTAACATTGAGTTTTCCATAGGGCGGTTGGCCTCACTTTTAGCCCGAACGGCTGAATGGATTTGCATGAAACTTGGCAAAATTGTAGGGACTGGTAGCCCGATGTGCCTTTTGTAGGTCTCAATATATGTGCTCCAGTGGATTTTGAGAAATTAACGTTTAAAAAAAGATATATATCTGTAAGCGCGCTCCGGGCAGCGCTCCGGTTTGCGGACCTTAAGCGTACCGGAACTTCGCGTAGCTAAGCTGATTGGCTCTCCGGTGTCTGTCAACATTCTAAACAGTCCGGAGTGGCCGCCATCTTGTCTCTCGGTAGGATTGAGAGACAAGAGGAGGCCAAAACAAAGGGGGAAATAACCATAAGGGGGCATACTAGATCCTCCCTGACCCCCTAGGTTTAATGTGGAGGTTTTAAAAGGGCCCCGCGGGGCAAAAAAAACAAAAACATTTTTTTGTTTTTTTTGCATGGGGAGCGCCCGGTCCGCGAACCGGGAAGCGTTCTGGGCAGCGTACTGCAATGAAAAATGAATGATAGACTTTTCAAATGCTGTATGTTAATTGATTGTTGGTTTTGTTGATTATTTTTTATTTTCTTTATTTTTTAAGCATTTTTTTTATTGTGATTGTGTTTAATAATTTATTAAACTTTCTAACATTTCATTGTCAGAAATTTCATAATTATCATTGAATATACATTGTAGTCTCTGAGGGTGTAAAATGTCCTCATTTTCAAGGAGGTTATCTACTGCTTGTACACATTGCAGTAGTTCTTTGTCTAAAGTTTCATCGAAAAATTCAATATCATTTTCATCATTGATTTCTTGGCTGCTCTCTTGCAGGACAATTTGAAATTCAACTTTCTGTTCGCCTTCCATTTTGCCTGAAATTTAGATTAAAAAAATATATATTAGTAGAGATAGGGCACTGTTGGGATTAATTTTGGGCAGTGTATAGTATCAGAGTGGAAGTAGGAATATAAAAAAGTGTATGTGATTTAACGTAAGTAAATTCATAATTATACAAGAGAAGCCTAACTCCAGAAAAAGTTTACCATATTAACTTATAGTGCACAATATACTTCAGTTTTAAAAATAAAAACTTACCTTTAGAAAGAAGTTGAAGGAATTAGTGAAAATCCTATTGAAATGTACACCAAGAAGTAGTAGTCACAATAGCTGTGTTTTCTTCTCTTCCTTTATATATATTCAGGTATATAACCAATCAAATGTCAGGTAAAAAAAGTAGAAAATGAAAGTAACATTTTAATTGGTTGTCAATTCCAACACTTCAGATGTGTTTTGTGAAGTAATTTACCTCACGGTATTTAGAGAGGTCTACAGGCTAAATGGCTAAATGGAATTCCAATCAAATTTGTGAAAATGGTAGGGATTGGTATGTAGTATGAGCTAGTCTATATTTGGTGAAATTGTCTCCAGTGGCTTTTCTGTGAACTACTTTCCCACCTTTTTTGATGGTGCGCTTCCCAGGGAGCGACCCGGTACGCGAACCGTTGAGCGCCCCGGTTCGCGAACCTTAAGCGTAATGGGAGTCCACCATTTTGTGTTTCGGTCGAATTAAGATACAAGATGGAGGGCAAATAATGTTCAGAATGGGTAGAAGGGGGCACGGTAGACTTATCTTGACCCCCTAGGTTTTGTGAGGGTGGCTGAGGAGGCCAATATGTGCGAAAAAAAACCATTTTTTTTTAAAATTTCGCGAGGTTAGCTCCCGGTTCGCGTACCGGGTAGCGCCCCAGGGAGCGTACTTTGTTGAAAATTAGTGAAAAATGTTAGAGTAAAATAATAATTGTGAGTGATCAGATGTAGGGTAGCTCTGAGAAGAGCTTTTGGGTTTATGGTACATTTAAGTACTTATAAGTAGGTACCAATGCACATTCTGAAATTCAGAGTGAAAATTCTGTTGCCCTCATCTGAGAAGTGAACTCCATCTCCTCTGTAGATATCTTGCATGTAGTAACGCAAGTTATTGTTGTACAGGGAGCCCATTCCATGGTCTCTCATGTAAGCTGAAACAGATTTGTTTACATGCTTCCTCGACTTCTCAATTTGTGGACAAAATTGGTTTGACCACCTCCATTTCTGTCTTTGGCATATATTTGAATATACCAAGGCAGTCTGAGGAAAAAGTGCCATTAATTGCTCAAAGGTGTCCTTTAAAAGCATTTCCAGACCTACACCAGTCAAAGTGCCCAAGTCATTACCTCCACAGTGCACAATTAACAGGTCAGGTTTGGGCAAATGCATAAAGGTTTTCACCAATGGTATCAATTGGTGACATTTTAATCCTCTGTGGCCAAACCACTTAATTTCCACATCTTGTAAATTGAGGTTAGGTAAATTCCTGTTTTCAGTGTACCTTTGAGCCCAGTGAATATAACTATGTCCAACAATCCAGACAGAAAACATGGTGAGAGAAGGTTCTCCTGCAGTCAGATGAAGTGTGGCAATGAAATGGCAGTTGAAAAAATGAGAGTTTAAAATGAAAAAAACTGTGGAGTTTCTGTGTTCATGAAGCAGTAACAGTGATTGGTGGATTTTGATTGCTGAAAACAGAAAGTTAGGGTGCACGGATGAGTTATTTGAAAGATGTATTTTGAATGGTCAATAAAAAATCATTAAATGAAAGAATGCACTGGATATGCAGGTGCACTGAGAGTTCAGAGTTCAATTGCAACATTGTTGTGTGAACTTGCAAACACCAGAAATCTTCCAAGAGGTGGTTGCCATGCAGAAAAGGCAGAAAGGGCAGAGGGGGGAAGGGTTTTCATTTGAAAAAAAGTGAGGGAAGAGTTTTGATTGGGTGACATGAGAGATATGTGTGAAGAATTACAGCATTTCTGTGCTTTTGATAGCTGCAGACTCTGGAGTGCATACCTTTTGCTCTGCTGAAGACAAATTGGTGTGTTTCTGAGACTGTTTTCAAACTCAAAGTATTTGCTAAGGTGAGAAAATATTTCTTTAATTTAGATAGAGAATAGTGTGCTTTAAGGAGAAAATTATGAATTATGTGGCGCAAATTGCTTGTAAATATGCTCCCACCTGTGCAAGGAAAATTTAGATTTTTAATGTTTGTGTTACATAGCCATGTTAAAAGTGATACAAACATGCTGCAAAGGCAATTAAAAAACGCTTTTATGTGTCTTAAGGACATTTTAAGTAATTTTCCCATGTGCAGTGTTTTGAAATTATGATTTGAAAATCGTTTTTGGGGAAAAGGAATTGTTTTTAAATTTATGACAAGGACATAATGGTGTATGCTTCTTTATAAGGTAATTGACTGTCCCTGATGTTATTTTTCCCATTTTAATGTAAGACCTTTCTCTGTGGCGCAAATTGCTTGTAAATATGCTCCCACCTGTGCATGGCAAATTCAGATTTTAAATGTTTGTGTTACATAGCCATGTTAAAAGTGACCCAACCATGCTGGAAAGGCAATAAAAAAACACTTTCATGTGTCTTAAGGACATTTTAAGTAATTTCCCTGTGGGCAGTGTTTTCAAATTATGAATTGAAAATCGTTTTTGAGGTAAAGGAATGTTGTTAAAATTTATGTGCGCCATATGCCCCCAAATTTCTTTTTCAGGGGTGCAGCAGGGTGTTATTGAGACACCCCTACACCTTTGAAAAAATTCCTAATTTGCTATGAGCTAATTGCTAATTGCAAATTGCACCTTCTTTCATATGGGCATCCTGGCGCATGGAAATGAATGGGTAATTTGCAATTAGCAATTTGCTCATCGCAAATTTGGAATGGTAAAGAATCGCTATTTATTCCTTAAAATTCGCTATTTTGGAAATGCAAAATAGTTATATGATACATATGGCGGTTGATGTCTAACAAGATAAGAAGCTTAGGGATACATTTATGATGACTGGCGCAATGAAGTGGACATCACTTACTTCATTGGTAGAGCTTTACATGTATTATGTCCTCTGTATTCTTCATCAAGCGTAACTTTAATCTGCAATCCTGAGTAGGCCTCACCTTAAACAAACCTCTGGATAGGCCACATCTTATCGTCATCCTGAATTAATCATTTAAAATGCTAGGGACAGATTTATGATAGGTGTATGCCTCTTTTGCGCCACTTACAAAACACTGTCCATGGGGAAATGACTTAAAATGTCCTTAAGACACATGAATGTGTTTTTTAAAGCGTTTGCAATTTATTTGGGTCACTTTTAACATGGCTATGTGACTCAAACAGTCAAAATCTAAATTCACCATGCACAGGTGGGAGCATATTTACAAGGAATGTGCTCCATGGGGAAAGGTCTTATAATGTAATATGGGAAAAATGACATCAGAGACACTGAAATGCCTTATAGAGAAGCATACACCATTATGTCCTTGTCATAAATTTGCAAACCATTACTTTTCCCCAAAAACGATTTTCAAATCATAATTTGAAAACACTGCACATGTGGAAATGACTTAAAATGTCCTTAGTTCAAAATTTGCTATTCCTTATTTTGCGATTGCACTGAAGGATTTGCAAATTTTGCGATTCCTTAAATGCAATGTATCAAACAAAAAATATGTAAAAAATGACATTAAGGATTTGGAAACTACCACCAACTTCTAGTTTGTGGTAATTTGCGAATTCTTTTCAAAAAGCATTTTTTTCCAAAAAACAAAAGGTGCCATATGACGCCCATACATGCCCTTAGGGCATGTATGTGCGCCATATGCCCCCAAATTTCTTTTTCAGGGGTGCAGCAGGGTGTTCTTGAGATACCCCTGCACCCTTGAAAAAATTCCTATTTTGTGATGAGGTAATTGCTAATCGCAAATTGCAACCTTCATTCCTATGAGCCTCCTAGCCCATGGAAATGAATGGGTAATTTGCAATTAGCAATTTGCTCATTGCAAATTAGGAATGGTAAAGAATTGCTATTTATTCTTTAAAATTCGCTATTTAGGAAATGCAAAATAGTTTGATGGTACATATGGTGGTTCATCTGTAACAAGATAAGAAGCTTAGGGATACATTTATGATGACTGGCAAAATAAAGTGCAAATCACTTACTTTATTGGTAGGCCTTTACATGTATTATCTCTTCTGTATTCTTCATGAAGCGTAACTTTAATCTGCAATCCTGAGTAGGCCTCACCTTAAACAAACCTCTGGATAGGCCACACCTTATCGTCATCCTGGATTAATCATTTAAAATGCTAGGGACAGATTTATGATAGGTGTATGCCTCTTTTGCGCCACTGTGCGTCACTTTTATGATGCAGCGGCGGTGCAAAAGATTTGCTATGAGGCGACAAAATTACAAATTGATGCTTTTAGGCAGATATGTCATGGTGTAAAAAAAACGTACCACATGAAACCGATGCAGCAGTGATGCAAAAGATGCACCATGTTGCAAGACAGGCCTCACTTGGGGCCATATGTATCAAGCTATTTGGCATTCGCAAAAATCAAAATTCTGCGAATTTCGGCCTTTGCGAATGCTAATTAGACAAATGGTATGTATCAAACAAGTTTGATGCAAAATAAGGAATAGCAAAATTTGCTATTCCTTATTTTGCGATTGCACTGAAGGATTTGCAAATTTTGTGATTACTTAAATGCAATGTATCAAACAAAAAATATGTAAAAAAATGACATTAAGGATTTGGAAACTACCACCAACTTCTAGTTGGTGGTAATTTGTGAATTCTTTTCAAAAAGCTTTTTTTCCAACAAACAAAAGGTGCCATATGACGCCCATACATGCCCTTAGGGCATGTATGTGCGCCATATGCCCCCAAATTTCTTTTTCAGGGGGTGCAGCAGGGTGTTCTTGAGACACCCCTGCACCCTTGGAAAAATTCCTATTTTGTGATGAGCTAATTGCTAATCGCAAATTGCACCTTCATTCCTATGAGCCTCCTAGCCCATGGAAATGAATGGGTAATTTGCAATTAGCAATTTGCTCATTGCAAATTAGGAATGGTAAAGAATCGCTATTTATTCCTTAAAATTCGCTATTTAGGAAATGCAAAATATTTTGATGGTACATATGGTGGTTCATCTGTAACAAGATAAGAAGATTAGGGATAGATTTATGATGACTGGTGCATCACCAGGGATGTGTCAGTCATCCTGCGCCGCTGTTCCGCCACCCATGGTGTGCTGCATTTACAATGCGGGGCATCATGGGGCAAAAATGGCACAGATGCGTGATGTATCTGTGCTGTAAAGGTAGTGATTGCTGGAGTTGTATCGCAAGTGCGATGCAGCTCAAGCAAGGCTCAGGGGTGCCCCATCTCCACAATGTTGCGTCAAGACCTATGCCTGCTTAAAGCAGGCGCAGGGTTTTGACGCAGCTTTCTCCTATCTGATTGTAAATACGGCACACCATGGGTGGCAGAGCAGCGGTGCACGTTAACTGGTGCATGCCTGGGGATGTGCCATTTAACATAAATCTGCCCCTTTACATTTAAGTATGTGCAGGACACACAGAGTCGGTGAGGCTTATCCAAGGTTAAGAAGAGATGAGTCCTGTTCACTGAAAAATTAGACATAGTCTTCACCTGATCAGCATTGCTGGACATGGCTAAATAATAGCTGCAAAATATTACTCTTGTTAAACAATTTTACTATTATAATCTCTGAGATTTGTCTCTTACTCTGCAACATCTCATTGTTGTTATCTTTCTTTAAAGATAAAGACAACATCAACATGAGTGACAATCTGCAATCAGTTGATTTTGACCTCATCATTGAACTTGTAATTGAAACATCAGTGGATGTTGATCCATTGGATGATTTAAATCCTGAGGATGAAGAAGAGCGTGATGAGGATGCAGATTTGTCCGAATTATATGACATAGGGTGGGAAGCTGACCTGCTTGAGCCTATGGAAATATAAACATTTATTTTTAAAATGTATAATTAATGAAAAGTAAAAATGTAAACCGTTTAATTTAAAAATAAAGACACCTTCAAAACAGGTTATGTGTAGTGTCTTCAATAAAATATTAAAATATGCTCATAAAATTAGATCAGATTCACATATAAAATAGCACAGGTAACATAAATATAAATGTCATTTCTTTTCTGCTATTTCTGTATTGTAAATTTGCCAAGGACTAAAAAATCTTCTATTTAAAATGTCAAGTAGTGTGTTAAGTTTTTGATCATTGTTATTGATTTACTGTTTGGTAATAATGGTTAATAACATTTTTTATTATATTTTACCACAGATTCAACGGCAGATCATTTCAAGATTTCACCATGCCAACAATAGAAAGACAGAGAAAGGCTGCAAAACGTCAAAGACAGCAGGTGAAACAAAATAAGCAGCAGTCCTCTAACAAAAATATTTGTCAAGTCACGAAGAAAGCACCGGGTAAGAGCACAAAATATTTCATAAGAAATATGTGTAGTAAAAAAAATATTACTACAGAAAATGTTTCAGTCCATAAAAAGAGAAGCAAATCAAATGGAAAGGCAAGGCCAATCAAAAATGTTACTGCTAGAGCAAGAGATAAGTCTGTGCATGATAGTAGAAGGAAACAACAGTTTAGGGACATTCGTAAACGAATGTTCCGCAACAGGATAATTGGCAATTTGTTAAAAAATATTAAGAAAGGTCAACAGAAACTGGTTTTTTATAAGAGAAAAAAAAAAGTTGAGAAAGTTATTGATCAGGCATTTGAAATTAAACGTAAGTTATTTATTTTGATAATCAATAGAATTAGGAAGCTAAACAAGGCAATTTATGATTTCAAAAGAAATAGTAGATGGAAGAGAATAGTTAATCGTAGTAATTTTTGTGAAGTTTTTTCTGGAGAATGGATGCATAGTTCAAGCTGTGAGGCATTTTTTAATGAGGAGAGTTATTTCCAGGATAATGATTTGGTGCATGCAGTTGACACCAGTGGTCGTGCTTATGAAGTGAAAGATGGTTGTCCAGTTGAAAAAGAAAAACTTGTGACAACAGAGACAGAAGAGGTGTTGGGTAATGAGGTTTTAGGAAGACGTGCTAAGGGTGCTGTGTACACCTGGAAGTGTAGTAGTATTTGCAGTGTGCGACAGGATTCCATCAATTTGCTTTGTGATTTTGTACGGTCATTTAATAAGGAAAGTTTGAAGCAGAAAATAAGGTTGTTGCAAGAATTAGATCCTTGCAGAGTGAGAGAAGTGACAGGTTTGCATGGTCATTCACTGGCTTGTCTTTCCAGGAGAGTATGCCAGAGTGTTTTTCATCATTTCAGGATGCTAGCAGTGCATCATAATAAAGTGAGGAAATTAGTTAGAATGTTGTATTATGCTAAGAGTCCAGCAATTATGCTTAAACAATTATGCGCTGCTCTTTTGCATGGTTCTGAAATAGATGTGAAGAACATATGTGAAGAAATTGAGTTTTGTTACTTTGGAAGTAAAGAGGAGAATGTTGAAATTGACCCAGAAGAAGAGGGTAATGTGGAAGATAGTGTACAGGTTTCCAGTACAGATAATTTCCAGAGGGAAATTGCGACGTTTCAGGTGAAATCAAGTGAGAGGCCTAATTTCACTTGTGTGTGTTGTCGACGCACTTATTATAAGAATCAGACTAAGTTAGTGGATTTATATGCAAAAAGTGAAAGGGAAAATAATAGTGAATGGAAGGATTTTGCAACATACTTGATGGTAGAAAATTGTTTTGATTTGGGATTTGATCAACGTGTGTGTACTTATTGTTGTTGCAAATTAAATCAAAACCAGATGCCTGCTAGAGCAGTTCATAATAATCTGGAATTGGTTGAGATTCCTTCTGAATTGAAGGATTTAAATACTTATGAATCTATTTTGATTCAAAGTATCCATCCCTTTCAGGCTATTGTAAGAATGGAGCCAAAGACAGGGAAATTGCCTCCATCAGATTTACAGAGAGGATTAAAGGGAAGAGTTGTTTATTTGCCTCTAGATTTGAAGAAAAACATTAACACAATTGGAGTAGAAAAAGTGGAAGAGGAACCTCTGGTTATCTTAGTTAATGGGGTTCCGACAAAGAATAAGAAAATATGGCAAGATTTAGTAGATGTTAGGAAAGTTAAAAAGGCAACATTGTATTTGAAAAAAAATAATAAATACTATAAGAATGTATATGTTGCAGAAGAGGAAGTAAGTGAGGAAGAGGATAGCGATTTGTGTGCTGGTCAAATTGAGAAAGTAGAACCCTCTACTAGTGAAGAAATATATGAACATTATAGTGTTCATCCTTTGCATTCCAAGGAAGTCATGGGGAATGCTATTGAGTTGTTTCAAATGAAACAAGCCAAAGGGAGTCCCATTAGTGTTTGGGAGGAAAGTTTGGAAGCTCTGTGTTTCCCACAGCTTTTTCCAACAGGTCAGGGAGGAAGATATGATGAGCGACCTCATCAAATTCCTGCTTCTGAATACCGGACTTTGCGATTGTATGCAGGAGATGCTAGGTTTCGACAATGCATTCCCTATTTGTTTCATCTCCTGTTTGAAAGCGATCTGTCTGGACTGTCATATGCAGTGAACCACATCTTGAAAAGTGGTATACACATGCAAAACATCTCGGCAAGTGACTTTATGGATAAAGTCAATGTCCAAGACAGTATTTTGGATTCTCACCTGATTAATCTCATGGCGTGTCAGCGTGGTACTAATGAGTACTGGTACCGTCGTCATGGTGATTTAAAATGTATGCTGAGGAACTTAGGTACTCCCACATGGTTTGTCACTCTGAGCTGTGCCGAGTATGGCTGGGAAGACTTACTTGAATTTCTACGAGAGGCAAATGCTAACGTAGATAACATCGAATTCAAGACACCCGGAGAACTGTGCTCTTTGGATCCAGTCAATGTATGTAGGTACTTCAATCATAGATTTGAAGCTATGATGTCTTTCATCATGAATAAGAAGAATCCACCTCTTGGAGAGGTGTTGGATTTCTTCTGGAGAAAGGAGTACCAAGCAAGAGGTGCTCCTCATATACATATGTTGCTGTGGATCAAGGATGCACCTAAATTTGGAACGGATCTAGAAGACTCAGTGATGAGTTTCATCCAACAGTATTCTACGTGTGCTGTTCCAAACGCAAAGGAGAAGAAAAGCCTAAGAGAAAAAGTTCTGCGTTTCCAAAGCCATCGATGTGGAAAGTACTGCCGTCGTAAATTCCGAAACAAGGACAAGTTCTACACCAAATGTCGTTTCGGCTTTCCACGACCGGTGATTTCTAAAGGAAGAGTAAACAGTTTGATGTCTTCGCTGCGACATAATGTCATGAAGAAATCACCTAAAAACACATACAATTTGAAGAGGAACGAAGAGTCCAAGTACATCAACGACTACAACCTGGTGATTTTGTCCATGTGGAATGCTAACATGGATATACAGTTTGTGGCTGATAACTGTATGGCTGTGGCTCGGTATGTGACGTCTTACATCACCAAAAAAGAGAAGACAGAATTGAAGGATATGTGGGAGGACATTTCCCATGAAAAGAGCCTCAGCAAGAAGTTGTACAGTTTCAGTCTGAAGATGTTGTCGCATCGAGAAATCGGAGCGTACGAATGTTCTGACCGGTTGTCTTCAGCAAGTCTCTATGCCAAGTCCAGGAGTATCATTTGGGCGAGTCTTGGTCTTGCTGCAACGCGTAATCGAGTTCTCAAACCTGTGCGGGAAATTGAGTATTTGGCGGAAAAGGAGCCAAAGAGTACCGACATTTTGAAGACCAACATGTTGGATACATATTATCCAAATAGAAGCAGTCACCTCGACAATGTTTGTCTGTATGAGGTTCTTCAAAATTACATATTCAAGAGGAACATCAAAGAAGATACTGAGAAAGGAGTGTATGCTGTAATAGGAAGTGAGGGATGTCTGGTCAAGCAAAGAAAATGCCACTTGGTAAACCATCGAAAATTGAGTGGCGAATCTCCTGAAAAAAAGGAGTTTTTCTATTTAGCACTTTTGCAACTTTTCAAGCCTTGGCGTGCAGAAGAGGAACTGCTTGGAGATTTCCTCTGTTACGAAGACTCTTTCAATGCCGCCAAGGAGACCATAGAATGTCCTGCTTTTCCCAAATATGTAGAAATGTTGAATGCGGAAATTGAGCAGGAAGCAACGATTGCAGCCGAGATTGCCAGAGACAGTTCTCAGGACAGTCAGAGTTCTGCTTCATTGAGTCAGGATCCACTAGTAGGACCTGTTATCGAAAATGAAGCTGCCACTGCCATGAATGAAGTGGAAAGAGCCATGGCACATGCTCAGGAGGATGCGGTTAACTTAGAAGAGTTGGAAAGACAACTCAACGTTGAGCAGAGGAAAATATATGACGAAGTTACCATGCAAATTGATCATGGATTAAGTCATGACAAGAAAGAGTGCTCATGTACGTCGTTGAAGCCTGTCCGACTGTACGTGAGTGGAGAAGCGGGAACTGGAAAAAGTTTCCTCATTAAAGCAATTTCATGCTATTTGCAGGAAAGGACAGAGTCATCCCTGTCTTGTGTTGTCACCGCTCCAACTGGACTGGCAGCACATAACATTAAAGGGATTACTTTACATCGTTTACTGATGCTGCCAGTGGAGCATGACAACAAATTACAATATCACAAGCTATCTGGAGATGCTTGTTTTGAAGTTTCAAGAATCTTGAGGAAAATGAAACTTCTTATCATTGACGAAGTAAGCATGGTTTCCAATGTCATGCTTGCCTTTGTGCATTTGAGAATGCAAGAAGTTCTCAAAACAGAGTATGATGTGTTATTTGGTGGCAAACACATCATTGTTTTCGGAGATCTTCTGCAGCTGACACCAGTGAAAGGGCAACCTGTGTTCAAAATGCTCATGCATGAAGATACCAGGAAGTGCCTAGGCAGCATTGGCAACGTCAATATATGGTTAAACTTCAATTATGCTGAACTGCATGAAAATATGCGTCAGGCGAAGGATGAAGTTTACAAGACTATTCTACAAGATGTTAGAATTGGAAAAGTGACCGAGCATGGGAAAGAAGCTTTACATGCACGATTACTGTCAAATTTATATCCAGAACAAGATGTTGTGCCTGAGAATATTTTTCAGAAAATTACTGATAAGAAATCTGGAATATGTTTGATGCCAACTCTTGCAGAATGTGCCAAATTCAACAACAAAATGTTGCATTTAGAAAAGCAAGAGATTGTGAAACTGGAAGCTATTGACAGAGTAGAGCATATGGGATCAACAATTATTTTGTCTGAGAATCTGAAAACAAAATTGGATTCATTAGAGAAGAGTATATCTAAAACTGCAGGTTTTGAAAAGACTCTGAATGTGTGCTTGAACTGCCGTATAATTTTAAGAAGGAATTTACATGTTGAAAGAGGTCTGGTAAATGGATCAATGGGTAATGTTGTTGATTTTGTAAAATACAGAAATAGAGATGGAATTGAATTTTTAAAAATTACATTTGATGGCATTGAGGAAGTACAGCTAATTGGTCGTTGCTCTGCTAGATTTTTGCTTGTAAAAGACTTATATGTTCGCCGTAAGCAGTTTCCTGTTTGCTTGGCATATGCGGTGACAATCCATAAATCGCAAGGTTTAAGTGTAGACTGTGCATTGGTGAATATTGGCAGTTCTGTGTTCAAGGAGGGTATGGCATACGTGGCATTGTCACGAGTTAGAACTTTATCGGGATTGTACTTGATTGAGTGTGATGTCACAAACATTTGTGCGGATCTAGATTGTGTTAAGGAATACAATAGGTTAGGAAGAGAGTATGCGTCACATTTGCCTCAGTATCCTTTGTTTGAGAAACGTGTGGTAGGCCGGAAACGAAGAAATGTGACCAATACTGGGGAGGTTGTAGCAAAAAGACAAAAAGTCGATGAACCTAAAATTACAAGCAGAAACAAAAAGGATTCTGTTGAAGATGTTGTTGGTTTTCAATTTGAAAACAGTTCTGGTGTCAACTGCTATGCTAATGTAGTGGTTAATGTTTTGTTTTCTCTAGAAAATGTAAAAGAAGAGATTGTGGTCAATTCTGATCAAAGATTTTGCAGTTTGTTAAATTCTGTGTTAGAGAAATGTAGCACTGATAGAAGAAACATAGAAAGTGTGTCTGAAATTCGAAATCTGTTAGACAGATGTTCAGGCCAAACACAATTCTCTCAAAATATTCAGCAAGATTGTCAGGAGTTTTTAATGTATATGCTTGATGTATTGCATGCTGAAGGTGTAGATGTAGATCAGCTGTTTGGGCTTTCTTATCAATGGCAGCATGACTGCGAGAACTGTATGGTATCAAGTACTACTAGTGTAGACTCAGAAAGATTTATATATTTAACTTTGCCAGACAGTAAATCAGTCTCCTTTAATAAGCTAGTAAAAGC
The DNA here is from genome assembly GCF_964261635.1 of Lissotriton helveticus. NCBI lineage: Eukaryota > Metazoa > Chordata > Amphibia > Caudata > Salamandridae > Lissotriton > Lissotriton helveticus. The sequence goes on from NC_136069.1 coordinate 1,605,898,582, forward strand.
AGCTGATCACAACATGGAGTGTAGCCAATGTAAATCTGAAACGATGTCCACATTATTTATACGAACATATGGCCAGTATGTCATTTTAATGTTCCAACGATGTAGGCCTGATGGAACAAAATTGACAACTTTAATTAAAAATTTTGTAGCTTCGCAGTTGTCAATATCAGGAAGGACTTTTGTAACTGCAGCAATTATATATCATGACGGCCCTTCAATAACATCAGGACATTATACAGCTTATTTAAAGTGTAGAAATGGCTGGTCATTCTGCAATGATTCTGTTTTAATTTTCAAAAAAAAATTGCAATATGACCTTAAAAACTCTTACCTGGTGTTTTTAAAACCAAAATTTTAGGGAAAGAATCTCGGGATGTGCTCTGAGGAATTTCAAGAAGTTCTCATGGCTCCTACACTATTTGGCCTTGAGGATAAGTGTAGTACAGAGACATAACTTTTTACCATAACACTGGACGTCATGGAGAAATACATGCACTTTGAATGAGTTCAGAAAAACTATTTCTTTTTATAAGCTAATTGAAGCAGCCAATCAAAACATAGAGTAGAGGGAATGTAAGTCTGCAACGCTGTCTACTGTTTTACATTGCTTTGTGATTGAAAGTGATGTAGAGAATTAAATAATTGTAGTAGTCATAGAGTTAGTGTAAGTCTGCTTCATAGTAAGCAGTATCAGTGTCATAGGAAATGTAGAACATGACTGAGCAAGAAGGGGAAGATATTACTATTCCAGGATTGTGAAAATGATCTTCAACATTTTAATTCTGAAAGTTGCGGAAATGCCAAATGACGGGATTGGCTTACAAGAAATCCAAGAGTTATAAATGGGTCTGACAAGATTTGGCCTTGTGGAAACTTGTGGTAGAGAGCAAGAAGTCATTTATTGCATGTAACATGTTTTTAAAAACGATGGAGATTTTCTTTCAGAAAGTGGCGGGCTGAAAGTAATACCAGCACAAAAGAGTGTAAGCTGTTCATAGGACATCCTTTGACGTCATGGAAAGTAAGTTAACTTTAAGGAGTTCTGAATTCTGATTTCTTATGTTGTATGGGTTTTTTAAACACAATCATTTTGATTGTGTTTTTTTTCCCCCGCTGTTATATGATGAATACCTTCAAGTCACTGTTTTTAGTGAATTTTGATACATTCTGAGAACAGCAAAAATAAACCATTTAACATGTATAATTAATTCTGTACTGTTTGCATTTATGATGTATATGTAGAACTGTGTAGGAGGCATGGAGAAGGTGAGGCTTCTGTAAGTGTCAAAGTTGTTGCATGCAGTGCTGCACTTCTGCGTATTCTTTCATATGCTAGACTGCATCTGCACAATGAGATACCTAAGCAAAGGAAACACAAGTGATGTGATTGTGAAATGAGCAAAATAAATTGCACGTATTTCAATTACATCACCTGTGTTTCCTATCATTACGAATCACATTGTGCAGATCAAGTTTAGGTCTGTCCAGGGAAACATAGGAGGTTTGGACTTTGTTCAAGAGTGCAGTGGACATGACTCACTTCATTGGTAGACCTTCACATGTATTATGTCCTCTGTTCTCTTCAACAACTCGAAATTTCATCTGCAACCCTGAGTAGGCCTCAACTCAAAAAAACTCTGGATAGGACACATCTTATTGGCATCCTGAAGCAATTATTTAAAATTTTAGTGTCTTGCGACACTTTTCTGAGACAACAGCAATGCAAAAGATGCACCATGTTTTAATATAGGCCTCACTTCATCTGCATCAAGATACTGTTAGTTTAAAATGTATATCTTTAAGACTGTGTAGGGGGCCTGGAGAAGCAGAAGCTTCTGTAAGTGTCAAAGTTGTTGAAAAACTGTTTGTCCTTCAATCTTTTCCCTTGTCTTTTGTAATTTTTAAATACATGTTTTAATATTTTTGAAATGTTTGTTCTCTCTTTCACAGATTGAAAGTATAAAAACAAAAAGTGAGTAATTTAACGACAATTATAAGGTAAATGCTTTGTACTCTTTTCGTTACATTTCTATCACATTCACCTACTATTAGTTCCACTGCTTCATTTCTTTAACCCTCAGTTTCCTGCCTTTGCTACTTCCCTCATTCCTTTCTCTATTACCTACTTACTCAACTCCTTCCACTCTTTTTCTCAGTCCCTCTCTTCTCATAGTTCCTCACTCTTGTTCACTCACTCCGTCTCTATTACTCTTAGTGTCTTTGACTGATCACTCTATCACTACTTGTTCATAATGCTTTCTCTGTGTAGTTGAAGCACACTAAGGGGCATATTATGAATACAGCCAATAAAATTATTGCTCTTTTTATTGGCAGAAAACTGGTGCAAAAGTGGTTTTAGCGGCAGTTTTCTGTCGCTAAAAGCAGCTTTAGCAACACATTTCTGCCAATAAAAGCTGCAAAACTTTTATTGCCTATGTTGATGATATGGCTCTATGTTACTTACATTTCTTTGCTGTTTCAATGAATCTTTTTCTGTTATTTTTTGTTTTCTGTTTTCTATTTTTTCTCTCTGTTATTCCTCATGTTTTAATCTTATTTTGAACATTCACTCACATTCTCCAAGAAACTCTTCTTTGTTAATGTTATACTCTCTTTTTTTTTCTTTCACTTCGTTATCTATTTTGTTTTTCACAATTATACCCTCTTCCGTCTTTTCTTCGGTAAATAGATCTATTAAACAGTATCTCTTCTTTACTCCCTATAGCTGTCTTTCTTTTAACATCACTCTCTGTTTACTTTCCTTATACTTACTCTTTTTTTTTTTTAAACATTTTTTGGGTTAGCTCCCGGTCCGCGTACCGGGAAGCTAACCCGGGAGCGAACCAAAAGAAATAGAGCTTGCCAGAGTGCTAAACATTCTAGCAATTTTTTTTGAAAGGGAAGGTAGTTCTGAAAAGAACTTTTTTTAAAATATTTTTGTTGTTTTATATTTTTTTTTTATTTTTTGAACATTTTTTGGTTTTTTTGTATTTTTTGAACGATTTTATATTTTTTTGGGGTTTTTTTGGGGGGGGGGAAACAACAAAAAACAGGCGTTGAAAAGGGCTCAACAGGAGCAAAAAAAAATTTACTGGGGGCGGTTAGGGCAATCATGGTGTTCATACGCCAGGTTTATAGCTTTGATGCTCATGTTGCCACACGCTAACAACGCACGACAGTGCATACAAGAGTGTATCATGTGGCCAAAATTCTCTTGTATATTTGGCACAGTTTCCCGTGCCTCTTCTGGTGTTAACGCAATTGGTAATCTTGGTCTGGCCACAGGAGTTGGTCTTGGATTGTCCTGCATATCCCTTATTTCCGCCCGGCTGTAATTTAGTGGATGCTTCCTTGTCATGTGCCTGTGCATTGTGTGATTTCCGTAACTATATTTCTTGTCCGTCCCTCTTGATAATTGTTCTTTGCATATGCGGCAGGTGACATACCTCGCATTGACTTTTTTTTGGCCACGAGGGATCGAATAAAACTGCCAGATGAAACTGGCTTTCTTTCTGGAAACCCGGGTCACCTCTTCTAAGAACTGTGGTTCTTCTCCCTCCTCATCCATTTCTTCATCTTCCTCCTCAGTGTTGGTAATGACCTGGGGAGGTGGTCCTCTCTTCCCATGAGGAGGTGGAGGTGGTGGTGGGGGTCCACCAGCTGAAGCTACCAATGAAGCCATTTCTCATATAGTAGTAAAGGTCTTCCTCTCACAATGATGAAAGTCAGAGTGAGGAAAGAAGGAGGGGTTTTCATCATTTGGGAAAAACAATACTTCTCAACCAATGAAAAGTGTTATTTTTAGGTCACCTGACCTAGCCTTACATCATTATGAAACCAAAAGTGAAATGAACCAATGAAAAGTGTTATTAACAAGTCACATGACCTGTTATGCTTACGTTACGCGCTCCGGTCCGCGCCCCGGATAGCTTCCGGGTCTCTGCGCTTCGCGCCTCGGTCCGCGCCCCGGGGCACTTCCGGGTGCGCTAACGCGGTACGTCACAAGACGCATTACGCGGCAACGCGATACGTCGCGTTTTCGCGACGCGCCGCGGATCGCTTCCGGGGAGCTGCGTTTCGCGCCTCGGTCCGCGCCCCGGGGCACTTCCGGGTGCGCTAACGCAGTACGTCATAAGACGCATTACGCGGCAACGCGATACCGTCACTATGTTGATTTCTTACCGGTTCGCGGACCGGGTCGCGGCTTTAAATTGAGCTAACGGGAAGCTTCCCGGTTCGCGGACCGGGAGCGAAACAAAAAAAATATTTTAAAAAAATTATTAATAAACATATAAAATATATTTTTGGATTTAAAGAAGAATACATTTTACAGCTATAGATATTAGCTTTTAAAAAACCAATGAAATTCACTGAAAAAACCATAGGTTATAGACCATATATAGTTAGGAATTAGCATTTACAAAACCTTGAAAATTCACTGAAAAAACCATAGGTTATACACCATATATAGTTAGGAATTAGCATTTAAAAAACCTTATTTTACTCACACAAAACCATTGAAATTCCATATATAGTTAGTTGTACTAACTATATATCACGCACCCGCAATCCACTGCTGATCATGTCACATATTACATCATTCATGACATGGTCAGTGACATCACTGATGACATCACTGATGACATCTCAAATGACATCACTGATGACATCACTGATGACATCTCAAATGACATCACTGATGACATCACTGATGACATCACTGATGACATCTCAAATGACATCACTGATGACATCTCAAATGACATCACTGATGACATCACTGATGACATCTCATTTGACATTACTGATCACACAACTGATGACATCATTCATGTGATAATACGATGAACCTCTTCAGACTCTAATATAACCTTATATACACTCAGTGAAAACAGACACTCACAGACTGTCACTCATCCATGGAGTTACTCACACACCTAGTCAGTCATGCAAAGAATCAATCACACCTCCATTTCCTCAACTATACAGTTATACACACCTTACTTATTGAAACATATACTAACACATATTTACTCACTTATACAATCCTGGATACAAGTTCACAATTATCCATACAGCCACTCACACATTCACTGGCTCTTATGCACGGTTATTTATATATGTCAACTCTCACATGTACTGTGTTTTACATATGTACTTACTTTGACATGTAGCACTGAGATATCCATTCACTCACCAATGCACTCATGCACACAGTCAACCGCCCATACAGATGTTTCCACATGCACTTTGGAACCCATACACCTAGTGAATCAACTGCTCACACATCTATGCAGAGAGTCATACACCTCCCAGCCACCCATAAACACTCTCAGTCTCCCATACAATTACTTGGGCAACCAATCAATGACCCATATAGTTAATCATATAGCTACTGATCAACACATGCAGCAGTTTACAGAACAACAGACATAATGATGCACAAATTAAGACAGTTTAGTCACTAACCCATGCACTCAGTGAGACACATTTAATCACTCACTCATACAGTCAGTCATGCACCTACTAAATCCTTTGTTCAGACACTTATACATCCACTCATTCTTCAATATGTAAGACATATTTTAACTTTACAGAAACATACAGTCACTGGATGTTGTCATCAGTGATGTCATCAGTGATGTCATTTGAGATGTCATCAGTGATGTCATCAGTGATGTCATTTGAGATGTCATCAGTGATGTCATCAGTGATGTCACTGACCATGTCATGAATGATGTAATATGTGACATGATCAGCAGTGGATTGTGGGTGCGCGATATATAGTTAGTACAACTAACTATATATGGAATTTCAATGGTTTTGTGTGAGTAAAATAAGGTTTTTTAAATGCTAATTCCTAACTATATATGGTGTATAACCTATGGTTTTTTCAGTGAATATATATATATATATATATATATATATATATATATATATATATATATATATATATATATATATATATATATATATATACATATATATATATATATATATATATATTACCTACTGGCGGTCGCCAGTAGGTATATATAGTTAGGATTTTTTCTCTATGGGATTTTTGAAAATTCTATGTCTAATAACTTTGGCGTTTGTGGACGGAATTGGCTGAAATTTTCAGGAAAATGGCACATTTTGTTTCTGAGCAGCCCTTGAAAATTTGGGGGGGGTTCGTCAAGGGGGGGCCGAGAAAAAAGGGGGGTCCCAAAACGTGTTTTTAACATTGAGTTTTCCATAGGGCGGTTGGCCTCACTTTTAGCCCGAACGGCTGAATGGATTTGCACGAAACTTGGCAAAATTGTAGGGACTGGTAGCCCGATGTGCCTTTTGTAGGTCTCAATATATGTGCTCCAGTGGATTTTGAGAAATTAACGTTTAAAAAAAGATATATATCTGTAACAGCGGACCGGGCAGCGTCCCAGGACGCGTACTTTGCGCGCAACGGAGCTTTGTGAAGCGAAGCTGATTGGTTCTCTGGCGTCTGTCAACATTCCAAACAGTCCGTAGCGGCCGCCATCTTGTCTCTCGGTAGGATCGAGAGACAAGAGGAGGCCAAAACGAAGGGGGAAATGACCATAAGGGGGCATAGTAGATCCTCGCTGACCCCCTAGGTTTGATGTGGAGGTTTTAAAAGGGCCCCGCGGGGCAAAAAAAAAAATAATAATAATAATCGAACGGCTGAATGGATTTGCACGAAACTTGGCAAAATATTAGGGACTGGTAGCCCGATGTGCCTTTGCTATGTCTCAATATATGTGCTCCAGTGGATTTTGAGAAATTAACGTTCAAAAAAAGATATATATCTGTAACAGCGCTCCGCTTCGCGTAACGGAGGTTTGCGAAGCTGATTGGTCATTCTGTCACTGGGCTATAGTTGGGCTACATCTGGCTGATATTTGGGCTACATTTGTTTTTTTGTGTGTCTGGCGGCCATCTTTGGGCTACATTGGGCTACATTGGGCTTCATTGGGCTACATTGGGCTACATTTGGGCTCCAACATATATATAGGCCAATGTAGCCCAATATATATTTTTCAAAGTTAATTTTTGTAAAAACCACTGGAGCATATATCTTGAGACATAGCAAAGGCACATCGGGCTACCAGTCCCTACAATTTTGCCAAGTTTCGTGGAAATCCATTCAGCCGTTCGAGCTAAAAGTGAGTCCAACCGCCCTATGGAAATGAAGGAAATGAATGGGTAATTTGTAATTAGCAAATAGCTAATCGCAAACTAGGAATGGTAAAGAATCGCTATTTATTCCTTAAAGTTCGCTATTTAGGAAATGCAAAAAACTTTGATGATACATATGGCGGTTCATCTCTAACAAGATAAGAAGCATAGGGATACATTTATGATGACTGGCGCATCACCAGGGATGTGTTAGTCATTCTGTGCCGCTGTTCCGTCATCTATGGTGTGCTGCATTTACAATGCGGCGCATCATGGGGCAAAAACAGCACAGATGCGTGATGTATCTGTGCCGTAAAGGTGGCGCATTGCTGGAGTTGTATCGCAAGTGTGATGAAGCTCCAGCAAGGGTCGGGGGTGCCCCTGTCGCAGGGTTTCTGTTCTCACACAGAACTGTGGACAGAGGATTGGAACCTCGGCGAATTAGGGTGTCCCAAAACTCACGTTAGTAATCAAAAACCCCTTAGCAAGCTAGGTACAGTGTCACATTGGATATAACAAACTCTCAATGTTTAGACAATCCAGAATATGAACTTATAGTACCTCAGGATACGTGGAACTCATGAACAGTCGGTCGTTATATATTTCTTAGAAACCAGAACATGGAGTTAAGAAGAACACATGTGTATTTGAAATGTTTATTTACTAATGCCGTCTTCTCAGGCGTAGTATCTTAGATAATACAAGTACACATATTATCAGTAGCAAAATTACCAGCATAGTTACTAGTACATAAAAAGCGAATGGTGATAGTATGTTAACATGCTGTAAATGAATAAGAGTTAGCAACACTTATAAGCAGCCGCGGGCCGTGGAGGGAGTTACGGTGCGGCAGGGAGGCGGGGAGGGGGAGAAGCAGGGTGGAGAATACAAGTACACATATTATCAGTAGCAAAATTACCAGCATAGTTACTAGTACATAAAAAGCGAATGGTGACAGTATGTTAACATGCTGTAAATGAATAAGAGTTAGCAACACTTATAAGCAGCCGCGGGCCGTGGAGGGAGTTACGGTGGGGCAGGGAGGCGGGGAGGGGGAGGGGCAGGGTAGAGAGGGCTCCACCCTGCTTCTCCCCCTCCCCGCCTCCCTGCCTCACCGTAACTCCCTCCACGGCCCGCGGCTGCTTATATCTCACCCTCCCTAATACACATATTATATTATTTGCTAAGAAGGTCTCTTTGTGTTGGTTTAGGGCGTGCCCATACTTTAGTGTCTTAGATTTGAAGGAATCACATCAGCATACACCAGCTCTCTCTTCATGTGAACCGCATCAACTGTTGTGTATGTGTGTTCGGCAAAGCAATATAAAACCCGCCTCATGCCCAGAATTGGCAGAAGTTGCACTTATGTTATGAGTATGAAGTCGTGGAGATCAGACCTCATAACAATTCTGTATCGTGTTGTTCTTGAAACTTTAGCACTCGCTGTACAGATATAGTTTAACAAGCAAAGCAGATAGTAGAGCAATAACATATTATTCTCATGTAAACCACGATGAACTACTAGGTGGAAAGCTAAAGCAACAACTAAGTGTCGTGTGCAGAAGTTGCAAAAAAGGAAAAATGGCGTTTAAACCGGTAATGAGCCCATGCTAACTTAACACGGTGTAAAGATATCCAGGACCTAGATGACACCTCCCCATGATCCGGAAACGAACTGAATAAGATAATAGAAATGCCATCTCATGAGAGCAGATTGCAAGTTTATATGTGGACGGTCCGCAAGGTAAAGCATTAAAAACTAGGAAAATTTAATGCTAAAGAAAAATAAAACAGCCAAGTACTTTATCGAGTCTTAAGCCAATAGGCAAGGTAAATAATAAAAACTTGACAAATAAGTCAATGAATTGTCAATGAAATGCTAGTACTCAGCATATCAAACATGAAAAAGGTCTATGACATAACTGTGTATGCAAAATAAGCTGCAACAGCCTCCAATAGGAAGTCACCGTCTTCATCCGAAAACAGTTCAGCCATCCAATTTAAAAGCGGAAAAGAACATACGTGCTCTCCCAGCACCGGATCCTCTATCACCATCAGAGGACAGCTCGGTGGGTTTTCAAGAAAGCTCTGTTCCAAGAAAGACTGTGCTGCCGCCAGTAAATTCCAGAGCCCAAGTAGTCCATGCATCAATGCCACAGCCATAATCCTTTCGCCAGGACAAACCAACTCGTGAGTAATGATAGGAGTCATTAGCTGATTAAAGTCGACGTCAGGAGAAACCGGTCCGCAGAGACACAAATCAATGGCCCAATCGAAATCACAGGTCAGGCAGTGAAATACAGGCTGGACACAGGTGAAGTAGGAGAATCGAAAAGATAATCCATATGCCGTGCTTAATATCGCCAACGGCATTGTGCCATAATATTCTAGCATGCGATTGCGGAACAGTGTCAGCAGCTGCAGGGTGGGAGGTTGCATAGGAGGGACATCCATATTTAAAAATGTAAAAAAGCACAAGAGCGTCCGCTGGTAATGCAAGTAAAAATGCCAATCCACGAAGCAGAGTGGAGAAAATAGAATGAAAGAAAGCAGGGATGACTCCAAAGATTTTCTCAAATGAAGTCACGAGACCACTGGTAACAACTTTAAAAAAGTGCGCCAGGGCCTTTGTGGAGGATGCGTTAAAGATAGTCCGAACCATCTTGCTGAAATTGAAAGGCAAATCTGAATTGAGAAGGGTCTGCACCTCTGTACGGGTGTTCGCTATGTGAAGCACGAAAGTTTCACGGGCCGAACTCAAGGCCACCTCTCTCTGAGACAAAAGAGCTCTTATTCTTGCCATGCCGTTGAAATCTCTCCCAAGGTTGGTATTTGTGGCCAGATTGAAAACTCCCTATGTTCATGTGTGGGAGGAAATAGAACATTTCTGCAGCAAATAACCCGTTCACTTACTGTTACCATAAAAGGAATACTTTTAATTAACTCAGAACAATCTTCATTATTGAGCATCAAATAACTACCATTTTCCAACAACTTGAACGTGGGGATGATAGCAGGAACTGGCGTGCCTTGCAACACGCAAGCCATATTTGGTCAGTGTTTGTTGCATGAACCGTGTAACTGTATGTGCCTACACATTAGTGAATGATCTGGCGTCTCAGTGCATTCCTCTCCATTCAGATAAACTTCTTGATCATCTTTGAAACATCTGTATGTGTATGGAAGCGACCAGACCTCATGAAGAAAAGCACTACCTAAAGGTTCATAACGACCTATTGGTATATATTTCATACAATTTGAAAACTTATATAAAGCAAAAGGCAGCGTTATTAAACCGTGGATAAGGCACGTTGTCAAAAAACCCGCAATCCTCTGCTGATGATGTCACTGAGCATGTCATGAATGATGTAATATGTGACATCATCAGCAGTGTATTACGGGTAATAGTATCTCTAGTTTACTCCCCTATAGCTGTCTTTCTTTTAACATAAGTCTCTGTTTCCTTCCCTTATACTTACTGTTTTTGGTTCGCTTCCGGTTCGCGTACCGGCGAGCAAACTGGGAAGCGAACTAAGAGAAATAGAGGTTGGCACAGTTCCAAATATTGTACCAATTTTTTAATAACGGGGAGGTAGTTCTGAAAAGAACTTTTTTTTTTATTGTTTTTGTTGTTTTATATTTTTTTTATTATTTTTCAGAATTTTTTTTTACTTTTTTTGAATTTTTCTGAACAGTTTTATATTTTTTGGGGTTTTTCTTGGAGGGGGCAATGAAAACGATTCATTGTAAAGGGCTCAACAGGAGCAACAAAACAAAAAAAAAGTATTTATTATTTTGGGCGTTTCGTACAAACTTGCATATGATAGTCAATAGCTCTGTTGATCAGAGTGATGCTTCTTTCTCCGTAGCAAATGAATCCATCGCAAAATACGCAGATGTGTTTTACTTCACCAAATCTCATTTGTATATTTGGCACCATCTCCCTGCCCTCTGGTCCCGTTACTTCCGGTACAACAGATCTTCTGGCCATAATAGGGAGATTATCTAGGTCTTTCCGAAACTGTGCAGCACTGTAGTTGTTAGGATGCCACCTAGTCATATGGCGATGCATTGTGTAGTTTCCGAAACTGTATTTTTTCTCGGTTCCTCTGGACAGTCTATCTTGACATATAAGGCAAGTTACGTATCTTGCATTTACTTTTTTCTGACCTTTGGGAATTTTAAAAAATTGCCAAATGAAGTTTTCTTTCCGGTGAGACGTCTTGGGTTCCTCAGGCAAAAACTGCCTCTCTTCGTGCTCTTCCTCCTGTTCCTCTTCTTCCTCTTCTTGCTGAATTATAACTTGAGCAGGTGGTCCACTCTTCCTTGGATGTGGTGGAGGTGGTGGGGAAGCACCAGCTGAAGCTACTAAAGAAGCCATTGCTCAGTGATCACAAAGGGTCTTTCTCTCACAATGATGAAAGTCAGAGTGAGGAAAGAAGGAGGGATTTTCATCATTTGGGAAAAACAAGAGTTCTCAACCAATCAAAAGTGTTCATTTTAGATTATATGACCTAGTCTTACATCATTAGGAAACCAAAAGTGAAATGAACCAATGAAAAGTGTTATTACCAAGTCACATGACTTGCTGTGTTTACGTTAAGCGCTTTGCAGGGCCTCCCGGTTTGCTTCCAGAAACCTGCGCTTTGCGACTCGCTTCGCGTACCAGTTCGCTAACGTAGCACGTCATATGACGTATCACGCGACAACGTGAAACGTCATGCGGACGGGAGGCGTCACGATGTTGTTTTCTAACGCGGCACTTGCGGTAAAGAAACGTTTACCGGCTCGCGGTCTATTTCGCGGCATCAAGGTCAGCTAACGGGAAGCTTCCCGATTCGCGAAGCGGGAACGAAGAAAAAAAAATATTTTAAAAAAAAATGATTCATAAACATATAAAATATATTTTTGGATTTAAAGAAGAATACATTTTACAGCTACAGATATTAGCTGTTAAAAAACCAATGAAATTCACTGAAAAAACCATAGGTTATAGACCATATATAGTTAGGAATTAGCATTTACAAAACCTTGAAAATTCACTGAAAAAAACCATAGGTTATAGACCATATATAGTTAGGAATTAGCATTTACAAAACCTTATTTTACTCACACAAAACCATTGAAATTCCATATATAGTTAGTTGCACTAACTATATATCGCGCACCCGCAATCCACTGCTGATGATGTCACATATTACATCATTCATGACATGGTCAGTGACATCACTGATGACATCACTGATGACATCTCAAATGACATCACTGATGACATCACTGATGACATCTCAAATGACATCACTGATGACATCATGACACACCAATACCAGTTACTACATACGCACTCACTGATTCCTACGTCTACACACACATTCACTCATTCACCCATACAATCACTCATACATACAGTCACTCATTATTACAACACTATCATATGCACTCATACACCTATGCAGACAGTCACACACTGCCACTCATCCATGGAGTTACTCACACACCAAGTCAGTCCTGTAAAGAATCAATCACACTTCCATTTCTTCATCTATACAGTTAAACACAGAACACCATACTTCAGTGACATCACTGATGACATCACTAATGACATCTGAAATGACATCACTGATGACATCTCAAATGACATCACCGATGACATCATGACACACCAATACCAGTTACTACATACGCACTCACTGATTCGTACGTCTACACACACATTCACTCATTCACCCATACAATTACTCATACATACAGTCAGTTATTATTAGAACACTATGATATGCACTCATACACCTAGTCAGTCCTGTGAAGAATCAATCACACTTCGATTTCCTCATCTATAGTTAAACACAGAACACCATACTTTTCACACATATACTAACACATACTTACTCTCTTATACAATCACTGATACAAGTACACATTGATATGCACAGCGTCACACACCTCCCAGCCAGCCACACACACACTCAGTCTTCCATCCATCCAGTCATTCTTCAATATGTAAAACGTATTTAAACTTTACAAAAACACACAGACACTAGATGATGTCATCAGTGATGTCATCAGTGATGTCACTGACCATGTCATGAATGATGTAATATGTGACATCATCAGCAGTGGATTGCGGGTGCGCGATATATAGTTAATGCAACTAACTATATATGGAATTTCAATGGTTTTGTGTGAGTAAAATAAGGTTTTGTAAATGCTAATTCCTAACTATATATGGTCTATAACCTATGGTTTTTTCAGTGAATTTTCAAGGTTTTGTAAATGCTAATTCCTAACTATATATGGTCTATAACCTATGGTTTTTTCAGTGAATATATATATATATATATATTCACTGAAAAGAACAAAGGTTACAGGGCCATTATAGCTAGGTTCAAGTTTCACTTGTACAAAATCAATGAAATTCAGCAGTTATAATTACCTGAGATAATGTGAGCAAGCGACTACATGAGTTGCTGTATGGGTGACTGAGTGGCTGTGTAAATAGCTGTATGGGTGAGTAAGAGGGTGAATGAGTTGTTGTAAAACTCAATGTGTGGCTGTGTGAGCGGCTCTATGGGTGGGTTACTCAGCGTATAAGTGGGTGTATCAGTGAGTGAGGGGCTATTTGAGTGGGTTTATGTGTAAGTGAGTGTGTGTGCGTGAGTGGCTATATTATACAGTCAATGTTTGTGTGCCTGGAACTATAGGTGAGTGAGTGAGTGGTGTGTGAGTGTTTGTACAGATGTGTGAATGTGTATGCAAGTGGTTGTGTGGGTGAGTGAGTGGCTGTAAGTAGCTATATGGGTGAGTGAGTGGTAATTTGGTTGAATTAGTAGTTGTGTGAATGCCGAATGGGTTAGTGAGGGGCTGTGTGAGTGGATGAATGGGTACATGAGTGGCTATATGAGTGAGTGAGTGTTTGATTGCCTTTATAGATGAGTTAGTGGCTTTTGAGTGGCTGCATGGATGTTTGAGGGGGTATGTGAGTAGCTGTATGGGTGACTAGGTGGCTGTATGGATGAGAGACTGAGTGTGTAAGTGATTGGGTGTGTAATTGACTGTATGGGTGAGTGAGCACCTGAGTGGGAGTTTAGGTAAGTGAGTTTATACGTGAGTAGCTGTATTAAAGAGTGTGCATCTATGTGAATGGTTGCATGGGTGAGTAGGTGGGTGTGTGAGAAGTTGTATGGATATATGAATGGGTATGCAAGTAGTTGTGTGGGTGATTGAATGGGTGTGTGAGTAGCTGTATGAGTGAGTGAGTAGCTCTGTTATTAGCTGTATTGGCTAGTGACTGTCTGTATATGCGGCTTTATGGGTGAGAGAGTGGATACGCGAGTGATTGTTTGGGTGATGGGTGCATCAGTTATTTTTATCTAAGTTTATGGTTTAGTATAAGTGACATCTGAGCCTAAATATGGTGTCCCTGTGATCATTGTTTATTTCAGTGAATTTTTTATTCTATTTCCTAACTAAAATGTCCCTTTAACCTTTGTGTTTTTCAGTGAATTGCAAAGGTGTTTTTAAATTTCATTTCCTAACTGTATCCTTTAACCTTTGAGAGTGGGTGTGTCCGTGTGGTGGATAGGTCAGTCAATGGGTGTGTAAGTCGCTGTATTGGTCAATGAGTGGGTCTGTGTGTGCCTGTGTGGGTATGTGAGTGGGTGTGTGAGTGCCTGTGTGGCTCTGTACTTGGGTCTGTGAGTAGCTGTGTTGGTTGGTGAAGCGGTCCATGAGTGCCTGGGTAGATCTGTGAGTGGGTCTGTGAGTACCTGTGTGCTTGCTGCCTGCTGCCTCTCCTCCTGCTCTGCCTCACGCAGAGCTCTAGTGGCTTTTGCCAGCCTGGTGCGTGCTACAGCTGAGGATGCAGCTTTAGACGGCATTTCGCCGGCTCCCAAACAAGTAGATTTCAATGTAAACAGTTCACTACAGACTTGCAGCAGCTGGGTTTTTATTCGGTCCCAAACTATCTGTCCAAAAAGAGGCTGTAATACTTCAGCCAGAGCGGAGCATAGTATATCTCTGTTGGAAATTTCTTCGCTTTCTTCATTTACAAGCTGGCTGCAGAGCTCTCCCTGCCGCTTCTGCTTCCCCTGTAGCAGTGAGTCAGGGAGCGCTTGGCGGAACAGAGAACAGCTGCGTGAATCGACGGTCACGCCCAGCACCTTGCCTGCAGTCCACCCGAGGAGCAGGCAACGGAGCTCAAGGAGCTTAACATATTCGGCAGAGGATCCTCGCCTGTCGCAGCATAACATGCTGTTCCTGAAGAGACGAAAGGACGCTAAAGTGTGTCGATAAGCATCTTAAGTGAGTCTGCCGTCTTTCGTTATTTTCTCCCTTCTGCTCGGCCCTCGCTCTTTAATCTCCCTTCAGAGCCGCATGTCTTCCGTAGAGGTTTTCCGCTCATAGAACGCCGGCGGTAGGGTGGGGATATATCACACTCTGTTCCATACGAAGCGGAGCTCCGGCGTAGTGCTGCATCGCGGTCTACGGCCAGACCGCCATCTTGCCTCCTTATTTTAACAAGTTCATCTTAGTTAATTCTTTTCTGGAGCTATCCTGGTAAGCGCTTCATCCAAAAAGCGCAGAGCATATAAATCAAGCGAAACACTGATATACGAAGTACTATCAGTCCCAGGATGCATCACACCATGTTTTATTGTTCGTTTGTTGATGTGTTCAAAACAAGGTGATTTCAATTTTCAAATGCGTGTATTATGCCCAATCGCCTTTGATACAGCATGTAAGGGATTTTACATGCTGTATCAAAGGCGATTGGGCATAATACACGCACAAACGAACAATACAATATTATAAATACGAAACGTAAATAGTGGACTGTGGACTAACTTTTGAGTTGAAACTAGAGAAGGACAGGAATAGCAACTGGGGGAGAAGATCCAGAACGTTATGTTCGTAGCTGATTAGCGAAGAAAGGTACGTTAATATATCGTATGTTTATCGGTCAAACACACGTAATCTTTAGATTCACAGTCTAGTGGGAATCCTAGATATTGGCAGTATAGACCGTCACCCCAAAGTGATAAGTATAGAGGACATTACCCGCCAAACTGCTTTAGTAACTTATGTAGATGGCACTTGTTTGCTTATAGAGGGAAAACGTTGGTTACGGGAGGGACAACATGGTATGCAATGGGGCACTGAAAACAGCCCGATAACTAATATTGACATGTGGACATAAATTTTAGATGTTAATGGCAATATATTTGATATTAACTTTACAGATATGCACCCCTGACGAAAGGCCAGAACGGCTTGCAATGCATTGGGTTAAACATTTGCATATATTTTTGGAGCAAGGGATTTTACATGCCGTATCAAAGGCGATTGGGCATAATACACGCATTTGAAAATTGAAATCACCTTGTTTTGAACACATCAACAAACGAACAATAAAATATTATAAATACGAAACGTAAATAGTGGACTGTGGACTAACTTTTGATTTACAATGAAGGTTTTCAACCAACATGGTGTGATGCATCCTGGGACTGATAGTACTTCGTATATCAGTGTTTCGTTTGATTTATATGCTCGGCGCTTTTTGGATGAAGCGCTTACCAGGATAGCTCCAGAAAAGAATTAACTAAGATGAACTTGTTAAAATAAAGGTGTGCGAGTCACAACTTTTTTCAGTTTCTTTTTAAGCCCATGATGAGCCTGGCCGCTGAATTGGATGATGCTCTTGGAGGGGCCATTATAGATCTGGGAAGTCCTCAAAGCGTTGCACTCATAGTCTAGTCTTAGGATTACTAGTGCTTGAACTGTCAGTTTAAAGTCATTTGCGGGAAGGAAGGGATTTAATTTTCTTAAAGTATTTATCTGAATGTTTGCTCTTTTTGTTGTGGCACTGATATGTTTCTGCATGTTTAGATATCTGTCAAGTGTTAATCCCAGCGATTTCGCTGAGTCAATAATATGAGGTTGGCAGTTGAGCGCTGTTAGTTGTGTAAGCCATTCTTGAATGATGGTTGTTTGGTTGGGTGGAGCAATTAGGAGGAATTCAGTCTTGAGGGTGTTTAGTTTAAGATGGTTTTCTGCCAGCCAAGTCTGAGTTTTTTGTAGAGTTAAGTTGAGAGATTTGATGCCCTCCAGAGAAGTGACCTTTAAGTAAAGTTGTGTATCGTCAGTGTACATGTGATAGTGGATGCTAGAGGAGCTGTTCCACGAGTGGTTCCATGAATAGGTTGGAAAGTGTAGGTGCATACTTATTGTAATTAAAAGGCAGTACCATGGACTCTCCTCTCATCAGGAGAGGACAAGAAAGAGAGACCCTCCTTACTACAGAGGGAAAGGGGTCTGTTAGCCCCCCAGGTGATTTCCTCCCCAGGGACCCAATTCTACTTTGACCTAGACATTAATCACTGGTGGCCCCATCCTTGCCCGAACTTGGCCCCAGGGACCTCATGCCCATCTCCAGGGGCCCAACAGAGCACGGCTGACTGCACCCACACAGGGCATTCAGTGAGCACTGTTGAGGACTGTGCTGGAGCATCGATGTCCCTGTAGTCCCCACCAACTCCCTGCCTGGAGCAGCAAAAGATGCTCCTCTTTGAGTGTGGGGGCCATTTTGTCATCTCTTTTGCTGCCTGCTTGACAGGGAGCCGAGCTAGTATTTGCACTCGCTTTGTGGGAGCTTTCAAAGCTCCCACCAAGTGATGGCAAACTGTTTTCTCCCGAGGTTGGGAACCTCAGGAGATACCAAGACCTCGGGGTTGGCAGTCCCAGGGCCATTAATGGCTCCAGGAAAGGGGCAGCACAGCCCCCCTCCTTTAATTGGCATGGGAGGGTAACAGGGAGGGGGTGGTCTCCAGTGCTGTATATGGCCTGGGTGAGGGTTGTGCGGCCCTCCCCCTAATTTTATGCATTTCATAGGCCTCGGGAGGTGTAAGTCCCAGGGGTCCAGGGGCTTCACGTGGCCTCTCTTTAAATTTTTTATTTTCAGTCCCGAGGAGGTGATGATCCTCCGGGCTCCCTTGAGCCCATGGAATCTAGTCCACAAGGCCCT
This sequence comes from Lissotriton helveticus, assembly GCF_964261635.1. Lineage (NCBI taxonomy): Eukaryota > Metazoa > Chordata > Amphibia > Caudata > Salamandridae > Lissotriton > Lissotriton helveticus. Next base: position 1,605,916,781 of record NC_136069.1, read on the forward strand.
CTTCACTGTAGTTATAAAGCCCCGGGGAGATGGTGGTCCCCGTGGCACAATTGTGCCTGAGAATGGGAAACCTGTGTGTCCCCTTAGTTTTATCTCCCACATAATACATGGTCATATCATCACCATACCCAAAAAACCCTTAAAACATTGGTGTGTAGCTCTTTCATATAAAAGAGCTATCTTGTTTGCAAACTTAAAGAATACAAATAAAATCTCTAGTGCAAAAGTAAATACATTAAAAACCTGTGAGATATTTTTTGCAAAAAGATATCAGAAACAGTTCAATACAAGTCATTTTTTTATTTAAAAAAAATAAAAAAGCTGCAGTTACTCGGAATGTGTAGTAGCAAGCAGAAATATTCTAGCTTTTTTCTAGCTATCTAATGAGTGCAAAAAACAAACATGTTCTCTCTGCTTATCATTGTATGCCCAAAAATATATAGCAGAATAAAGAAAAGCAATGTTCTGTTTTCCTTGTGCCTCATGACATGACCTGACCTGCAATTTCCCTCAGCTTCTGGCTCTGGCATAAGGCATTGTGATGTCAAAAATTGACTGTAATAACTCATAATAGTTGATATCTGACATTTGTTCTTTATACTCGGCGACTGTGTGTGTCACGAGTCACCAATTATAAAGAAATTAGAGACAGGAATTTATACAAGGATTACAGAATCCCATGTGTGAGACATTGGGTTGTTGGTTGACTAGGGTGTTGTACCTGGTCAAGCATCAGCCACAATCCCTTGCAGGATGAACCACAAAGTCATTAAATGTATCTGACCTTAACAGTGGGTAGCTTGGTACAAAAAGTAGTCTGTCTTAACTTAGAGGCAATCTGTAAAGTTTGTATGCAGCACACAAACAGCCATAAGACGAGAACACAAAAAATCCCAAACCAATTTAATAGTGTACATTCTAATGCAATATATGTCACCAGAATGACACAAATCCAATCAGTAGAACCAGAGTTATGAATTTGTAAATTTTAAGACTCAAAATACCGCCTAAAGGATAAAAGCGCCAACCGGGGACATCTAGTCGCAAAAGAGTCGGACAAAGTCAAAAGTTAAGATTGATTTGGATGCAAGAAGTGGATTGGGCCCAGTCAGCGCTTACCTTCGAAATATAGAAAAATGTCTGAAGGAAATGACTGAGAAGGTAAAAGTTCAATTGGGCAAGCCTGCAGGAGTGCACGAGGAGAAGCATTGTCGTTGGATGGCCATGGAGCCAATCAGCGGTGAAGATGTATACTTTTGGACTTGGTCGCCAAAATGGAAGTTGAAAATCTCCAGCAGAGGGCTGTAGCCGAAGACAGTTCCATGAGTTTGGATACCCCTTGGGCAAAGGTCAACTGAAACAAATCTGCTGTTTTGGCAAAGAACGTAGCAGAAGAAGGCACAAAGTTAATCCGAGTGGTGATGCAGCTCAGGCGACAGGCGAGTAGGTTTGTCCCAGTCTCAGGGAACTTTTTGGCCAAATTTTGTCTAAGTCCTCAGATATAGAAAATGGCCATCTGCGAACCTTTAACACTACAATCAAGGGACCAGAAGTAGATGGAGGCCTCTTGGGGGTTCAGGACTCACTCAGGCTGGGTCCAGCTGTGTGTTCAAGATTGTGGGAGCCTGTTATGTCCCTGTGGCTCTGAGTAGGTGGCAGAGAACTAGCCTTCTGGTAGTCCTGGGTGTAGTTGCTGATGTAGGGATTAACAGCAGGGCAGGCCTCTGAATGTTCAAGGCAGGCTCCACAGAGCAAAGCAGTCCTTTTATGTACAGCAGCAGTCTGACAGAGTGCTCAGAAGATCACAGTATTAAGCAGTCCTCTGAGAGTCCTTTCGCAGAGTGGGTCGGATGTCTTAATAGTATAATATGGTGCCCTTCTTCTGGAAGGTAGGAGAAAGTTCTGGAAAGGTTATTTGATGGGCATGGGTCTCCCTACCTTCCCTGCCCCGGCTCCAAGATGGCTGCAGTGAAAATGCAGGGTTGTTAAGCATTCTGTGAGTAGATAAGACACAGCCTATTCAAGTGCAAGTGGGGTAGTACCCAGCCCCACATCCTGCTAGTTGGTGGCCTATTGAAGCACACCTAATTCCACTATTGTTTGACTCTCTGGGAGGCATTCACAATGTCTAACTGTCAACTACACCCAGTCTTGTGACCCAAGACAGGCTGCAGGCACAAAAGACCTAAGGGCAGGAAAATTCTAACTGTCGAAAAGTGGCATTTTCAAAATTGTAATGAAAAATCTGACTTTACCAGTAAAGAGGGTTTATCATAACAATTTCATAGGTACCAAACATGAAACATATTCCTCCTCTCGTTTAGGAATTGTAACTTATTAAATGTAATAAGGAATCCCAAATGGGTGGGATAGGCCTCACAGTAGTACAAACTAATTTGGGAGTGGTTCACTACCAGGAAATGTAAAACTTAAACGTACATGTCCACCTTTGTAATTACACAGCTTCATGCCCTATGGGCTGCCTAGTGCCTACCATAAGGGTGACTTACATGTAATAATAGGGGATTTTAAGGCTTGGCAAGAGGGTTTAAAAGCTGACTGAACATGGCAGTGTGACAATGCATTTAGGCTGCAGTGGCAGGCCTGGCACATATTTTGGAAGGCTACTTACGAGGTTAGCACAATAAGTGTTGCAGGCCACCTGGTAGCATTTAATTTACAGGCCCTGGGTGTATAGTATACCACTCTACGAGGGAGTTGCAAGTCAAATATGCCAATTAGGTATATGGCAATCAAACCATGTTTAGGGATGCAAGCACAAGGTCTAGTTAGCAGTAGAAAAAGTGCATAGAATGCTAAGGCCAGCAGAAGCAAACATCAAGTAAAATGGGAGGCAAGTAGGTAAAATGTTGGGGGGAAGGCCACCCTAAGGCTGACAGGTCTAAAACCGTGTATTATAGTTCCTTTATTGGCTACTCTAATGAAAAAGTATTTGTGGACAATAATGCACCATGTTACAGTCACTAAAAACCAACTTAGCTAAGTAGTAAATCCAAGCTTGATGACATGGCCCACTAGTGGTAAGCCCATAGCCGAGACCAGTATCTCATCTTTTCTGCCCCTGAAAACAAGAAGTCTTCCAATCTTGCTACGAACAAGCCAGTAAAACTGAGCAGCAGCACTGGGTCATAATATAAATGCTGGCAAACACATGCCCTCAGCCCACAACACTGAAGGTTTTTAATAGCGATAATTTTTTTGACCCAATGAGCTATAAGACAGTCATGCAAACTTAACTGAGATGCATTGGGTCTTGCCCTTCCCGTCATAGGCCCGAGGCGATTATAGCACCGACCCATTTCCCAATAATTTTCACCGGACACATAATTCCCTCATAAGCCTACTATAAAAATGTCCATGCATTTCTTACACTAACAATCTCATAGATATCTCCAGCTGGAATATCATTGGCTAATTGGCTAAATGTAATCAGTTTGCAGATGTTCTTAGCACAATTATTGGCAGTCAAAGCACATCTGACAACACGTTTTTCTGTGGTTTCATCACTGAATGGAATGGTTCATTGTTCTTTGAAGGAACAGACAGATATTTTGCCAATTTCCTTTGTTGAATGATGACGACTGTGTGACTTTAAGAATGAATAGTAAGTAAGTAAGTTTATTTGCACAGTTAATTAAAACCAATGCAGTACAATTACAAAATATGAATTAAAATAAAACACAATATAAAATGACATATATTTTATAACCAGCATGGCGTGGCTGTTGCTGTTCTGTTCATCCTGATTATAAAACGTGTTAGCCTTTCATTTATCACACAAGTATTTAGACAATAGACATATTTTCTGTTTTAAAACAGGTTAAAATCAAATGTTCTTTTTTTTGTTTGTTTAAGTCAGTTCAAGGATCAAGTCCGGGCATTTTTTTTTCCACTGCCTTTACAAATTTTACAAGGCTACAGCTCAGCTGAGGGTCCTGAGATGAAAAACAGGTGAAAACTGCGCTCCTTTGTGTGCGTATCCCATGTCGGATAAAATGGCCTTTCAAAAAAAGTTTCCGCTCCTCTAGCATTTTCTCACAGGAGCATAGCAGATGAAGCATATCTTCTTGCGTGACACCACATAGCCGGCATAGCGTGCCTGGCTGATGAGGATTATGAATCCGAAACCGGTCCCAGGATGCTTGTTTCCGGTCCAGGGAAGACATGGCTTGCCAGTTCGGGCTGGACTGTTCCCATGAGGCACAGGGTCAGACTGATTTGCATATAGCCATGTCTGAACTGGGGTGGCTGAGTGAACTAAAGAATGGTGATGGATTAAACCCAGATCAGTTGACTGGGGGTGAGTGTTTGATTTGTTCAAACGCTCCGTCCATCATCCCCTTTTGTATTGCTTTCTTTTTTAGCCAGTGTGGGAGATGCTGAGTGCACGGCAGCAGACCTAGCCTGTACCTTAAGAAGCACATTTTGGTCTTTTTGGCGTAGCCCAGACCAAAATAGTTCTGGGGAGCTTTTGCCGAATATGAGTTCAGAATCATCCAAGCTTGCGTTCTTTTTGAGAAGTCTGCTTTATCTTGGACCCACGACTGTTGTTTAATCGAATTCTTTGCCAGTTTATTAAACGTTTTGTGATCTGTAGAGGAAGCCCAGAGCTGTTCCAGCCCGGTGTTTACAAGACGTTTTGCTGAGTATTTAGCTGCTGGTGAGGTCGGAGACTGCTCTAACTACCTCCATAGATATTCGTTCAATGTTCCTTGTGCGGATTTCCTCACTTTGTCCCATACACAAATGTAGGCCCCCTGTCGTGCCAGGAGCTGTTGTTGAATACCAAACTCCACCCTGATCTGTGGTGGGGAGGTTCGCTTAGGAAGGCTAAAGATGATTCTATGTGCGGCTATAATTGTGCGGTCAAGTATTGTTGCGTCTCTGCCTCGTAGCACCTCGCTTCCGTAAGTTATTGTAGGCAGCAGTTTGGCATGGATAACTTGTACCAAAGGTGTTAGAGATGGGCCAGAAAACTTGTTATTCAGTGTTTTTAAGGCGATTGCCAATGCAAGTCCTTTGCCTCTGATGCTAGACCTTTGCACACTGAATCGACCGCCGTTATCAATCTTCATGCCTAGATATTTATATGTGTCTTTGATACGAGAATTGTCCCAAAACCACGAAAAGATTTTCCTTTTTCTTTTGCTAATGGTCATAGTTTGGGTTTTCTCGAGGTTTACTATTAAGTCGTTTGTCTTGGAATAGCTCTGCGTGGTGTTCAAGAGGTTTTGGAGCCCTACTTTGGTGTGGTTTATTAGGACAATATCGTCCGCATATAAGAGGCATGAAGAATGAACAGAAGGTAGTCTGGCTCAGGTTCCAATATTCTGCCAGCATGGTTACACGAAGAACACTTCCTAAAATCACATTCTTCTGCTCAGAAAATAAGTAATTCTTCACAGCAATCTGGTACTATCATTAATAATGAAAAATAACATTTAATCCAGAGTGTATTGTGAATTCATTTTTCATTTCATTTCATCTTGATTTCTACAATGTTGTCATAAAAGAAGGCACATTTGATTGGACAGTTTAAAAGGATTGATACAGTACATTTAGATACACAGTAAAAAAAGAACCTACATCATCACATGTCCAGGGAGCTAATTCATCACAGCCTAGTAGATGACAGTAGACATAAATAAATGCATGGTCAACTAAAATCCCCTGCCCATCTAGAATCAGAGATCAGGCTCCCTAGCAACTATACAGTTATATCTACTGAATCCTATTTCAAACAGAGTTCACATATTTCCTTCTAGTGGACCACATGGCTGCTAGAAATTTTGTTACAGCAAACACAGTTAGAGGAGAAAGATCCGTTTTAAGTATTCTGTGTGCTTGCAAACAACGCATGATACCCACATTTTTACACAGTGGAATAATCCACTTCTTTCTGTTTTTTAGATAAACAGGGCAGAAAAACACAAAATGCAATTCATTTTCGAGCTCCAAGGTACAACCAGGACAATTTTTGGGTAAGGATGGACACCACTTACTCGTAAAATCTCTGATTGGCAGAGATCCGTGTCTCCATTGAAAGTACAACTTCCTAAAAGCAACTGGACTAACATCGTCGAAAACAGACTCAAATTTATAAAAATCTTTAGTCATTAAGAACGTGCCGGACAGAGTACCAGTTTGGACATTCGCTAAACGAGCGGTTAAGTTACTTTCATGGTACAGATTGACCAGATACTTGCGCGATAGGTTTCTGAAAGCGTGCTCGGGGTCGGACCACATGGGCGCGAGACCTAGTCTCTTAAATTCCTCTCTTATGTACTTCAACCATGGAAGTTTCTGCACATTCGGAAGTCTTAGAACATCCAAAAGCTCTTGCCTGTAGATCTTTAACTCTGGGGTAACCCAGAGTCTCCTCCAGAATGTTAAAGGTTTGAGGCCCAATTCTTTATTTATGGGTCTAAGGCCCAGGTCCAACCTGAGCGGCAGCAATGGTGTACTAGGTGGTAGTGCTACCAACTGTCTTAGAAATCTGTTCTCCACGACGGCAATCGCGGGTGCACACTTGTGACCCCACAGTTTGCCACCATGGATTACAGCCCCCCGTGCCTGCAATTTATAAATTTCCAGTGGTGGGCCAATTGGTTTAACCGCGGATTTATTTAAGAGCTTGGTATTGGCCCCCGCTTTTTGGGACAGCTTGAGTTGGAGTTTTATTTGATGTTGCCCCCATGTCATATTTTTGTTTAAAGTGAGACCCAGATACTCAAACGTCTGAACTCTTTCAAGGCGGACTCCACCTATCACAGGGCTCGGACGAGTTATTATTGGAGGGTTAAAAATCATATATTTCGTTTTCAGGGTGTTTATTTCCAACCCCTGGTCCTGGCAGAAAAGCACAAAGCCATCCAGGACTCGCTTGGATGCCCATAGGGGTCTTGGAGAGCAATAAGGTATCATCCGCAAACATAATCGCGGAGATACCGAACCCAGCAAGTTTTGGAACATCGCTATTGGGGACCGCATTCAGGTGGGAGATTACCCCGTTGACATAAAGGCAAAACAGGGTGGGCGTCAAGACGCACCCCTGTCTCATCCCCCTGCCAACGGGGAATCTAGATGACAAAGAACCATTTTTACCGCATCTGACCTGTGTGAAATTCTCAGTGTGCAGTCGGATTATTATATTCAGAAGAGCAGAAGGAATGCCCAATTCTGAAAGCACACTCAACAGTTTCCGACGTGGGACTAGGTCGAAAGCCGCCCGAAGGTCCACAAAGAAGGTGTAAAGTGAGCCGCCCTCGATATTGTGAATTACAGACCAGTGTATCAATTGCATTTCTCATAATATTACTCGGACAAGCAGTTTTCAATCAATTATTTTATCAAATTTAAAATCCTGTTTCTTTCAATGCAGGTGGGTTTTTGCACATGTTTTAACACTGAAAGTGTGGTATTGGTGGAATTAGATGATCTATGCCATTACAGAGACCTGGATGTGTGTGTTGCCCTCATCTTGATAGATCTGTAGGTTGTGCTTGATTTTGTGAAACACCTGTGCCCAGATTTACTAAGTGCAACGTAAGATGTTAAGTGTGATTCACTATGCTATGCAGAGTCACCTTTCATGAATCTGCAAGGTATAGTAAATCTGGAGTAACACAAGGCAGTGCAAGTTGAAGTAAAACAAGGCAGCACAAGTTGCTGCCTTCTGTTACTATGGTTTTTGATGCATTCCTAGATTTAATATCAATAGTAAACCTAGGAATGCGTTAAAATGCTACCCTTCACACGTGGAGGTGTAACAAGGAGAAATGTAGAGGATTGTTTTTGTGGTGCAAGTGTGTCTGCATTGACACTTGAGAGGTACTTGTGCACCAGCACAGAGAGAGAGAGCTGGACTGCCCTCTATCCTAGTAGATAGAACATATTCCTGCCCCATTCTGTTTGATACGGCGCTGCAAGTTGCCTTGTTGTGTCGCACTGCATCAAATATAGTAAATCTGACTTCTAGAGCACCTGGGTGGCTTCTGCTTCTCAAAGACACTGTTATCATCTGGTTTCACAGCTTTTTGTCTAACCTCACCAACTATGTTACGATGGGCTGACATCTGTCAGAAATAATGGTATTGACCTGCAGGGTTCCACAGGCTCATCAAACATTATCAGAGCCATTTACATGCTGGGACTAATTGAAAATGAATGCCAATTGAAACCTAACATTCTAAATTGCATTTTGAAATGGTCCTTTTAGGAGCCTCATTGTGAGTTGTCCTTTAATGTGGATGTAGCTAGAAATTTCTGTCACTGATGCCACAGAAATGACAATGTCCATGTTTTTAATGTGAATCCAGTTGTTTCTTTATGGAGATTTTGTTAGCTCTAAGCACGCAAAATCTTGAGTAGTGAAAATACATGGTAATATGAAACTCCTCATTTATAAGTGGACCCTTGGTGTTCCAATAGTAATCATCTTATTTATAACTCTATGGCAGATGACATCATCAGCCGATTTTCTGCGGCACAGACAAACTGGCAAGAGGCTGCTTAAAAGCCAATCACAAATGCTATAATGTAAAGTACAGAGACTTAAAAAAAAATAAAAAAATGTAAAGTACAGAGACTAAGTAAAAAAATGTGTTCTTACCGGCTGAGGTCCCATACATAAAGAGAAGAAAGTGAGGTCTAAGATTAGTTAATAACATTTAAAAATACACTGTCAGAATATAAACCCACCACAGTTTTGTCTTATGCATCGTGATAAACATGAGCATTAAACCTTAAGCAATTGGGTATGACATGCAAATCCGTATTTGTAAAGCGCGAACTACTCACCCTTACAGGTCTCAAGGCGCTGGGGGCTGTCGTGGAAATTAAGTGAGCTATTGCCCAGAGTCACATGGTGCTGAGCTGAGCTGCCGCAGAAGCCAGGGATCGAACCGTGAACCCTGCACTCCAAAGGTAATTCCTTTGGAGCAGGCAGGGTTTCCAGCTGGTCATTTGACTTTTGACATATCCTGCTCTTTCACTGTAAGTTGCTTCTGAAAACATTAATTTCAGTATAATGACGACCTGATGTCATGTGCACAGTGGCACTCCCAGGTATTCACATACAAGACAAAGTGAGTATAGAACTTTACCAAAGGTACATATTAGTATTTAGGAAGGTACGGATGAAGGGACGCTTTGCTGTGGTCGCTTTGCTGAGGTCGCTGGACTGTGAGGCTCCTGTGAATTTACTTCTACTTCTCGTGGAACCCGCTGCGCGGGTCCCGCTTCGCTGGGCTGCTTACTCACCTCCCTGGACCCTTGCTTGTTGCTCCTGGGGTCTGCTGAGGGTCAAGCAGGGCTGCGAGCAGAGTGCTAGCGCCGGCCAGGGACTACGTTTCCCAGAAGCGCCACTGGCCGGATCATCTGCACCTGGGCTGCTCTCCCCGCCTGCCCCTCCCCATCTGTTTTAAGCCGGAGCGCCTAATTAAACCTCGGGACGCTTTGCTGTGGTCGCTTTGCTGAGGTCGCTGGACTGTGAGGCTCCTGTGAATTTACTTCTACTTCTCGCGGTACCCGCTGCGCGGGTCCCGCTTCGCTGGGCTGCTAACTCACCTCCCTGGACCCTTGCTTGTTGCTCCTGGGGTCTGCTGAGGGTCAAGCAGGGCTGCGAGCAGAGTGCTAGCGCCGGCCAGGGACTACGTTTCCCAGAAGCGCCGCCGGCCGGATCATCTGCACCTGGGCTGCTCTCCCCGCCTGCCCCCCCCATCTGTTTTAAGCCGGAGCGCCTAATTAAACCTCGGGACGCTTTGCTGTGGTCGCTTTGCTGAGGTCGCTGGACTGTGAGGCTCCTGTGAATTTACTTCTACTTCTCGCGGAACCCGCTGCGCGGGTCCCGCTTCGCTGGGCTGCTAACTCACCTCCCTGGACCCTTGCTTGTTGCTCCTGGGGACTGCTGAGGGTCAAGCAGGGCTGCGAGCAGAGTGCTAGCGCCGGCCAGGGACTACGTTTCCCAGAAGCGCCGCCGGCCGGATCATCTGCACCTGGGCTGCTCTCCCCGTCTGCCCCTCCCCATCTGTTTTAAGCCGGAGCGCCTAATTAAACCTCGGGACGCTTTGCTGTGGTCGCTTTGCTGAGGTCGCTGGACTGTGAGGCTCCTGTGAATTTACTTCTACTTCTCGCGGAACCCGCTGCGTGGGTCCCGCTTCGCTGGGCTGCTAACTCACCTCCCTGGACCCTTGCTTGTTGCTCCTGGGGTCGGCTGAGGGTCAAGCAGGGCTGCGAGCAGAGTGATAGCGCCGGCCAGGGACTACGTTTCCCAGAAGCGCCGCCGGCCGGATCATCTGCACCTGGGCTGCTCTCCCCGCCTGCCCCTCCCCATCTGTTTTAAGCCGGAGCGCCTAATTAAACCTCGGGACGCTTTGCTGTGGTCGCTTTGCTGAGGTCGCTGGACTGTGAGGCTCCTGTGAATTTACTTCTACTTCTCGCGGTACCTGCTGCGCGGGTCCCGCTTCGCTGGGCTGCTAACTCACCTCCCTGGACCCTTGCTTGTTGCTCCTGGGGTCTGCTGAGGGTCAAGCAGGGCTGCGAGCAGAGTGCTAGCGCCGGCCAGGGACTACGTTTCCCAGAAGCGACGCCGGCCGGATCATCTGCAGCTGGGCTGCTCTCCCCGCCCGCCCCTCCCCTTTTTCCCATAGATCTATAAATTGCTCTGAGTAATCCCGCTGCGCGGGAGCGCGCGGGAGCGACCGGGAGAAGCCCGGGACAAGGGCGGGACAGTCTAAGACGGTCCAAGACTGGCCACGACTGGACTGGACCAGAACCCCTGGCAAAATTTGCACTTCAAGTAACACGGTTATCAACTCCATACAATTTGGTTGTCCCGGGTAAGGTGTATCAGTATTATTATATAGATATTCTGTTGTCTTCAGCTATATATATGTCTAAACATAAAAACCCCATTGCCCCTGCAAACACTATGGATAACTATTTAGTGCAGTTGGTGGCAAAAATAAATAACGAACGGAGGTCCTCATTGGGACTCAGTACTTCTTCAACATCTTCCCAAAGGGAGAATTTAGCCACTAATATGATGGATTCTGATGTAATATGTGATACCGAATCATCCTCACAGCAAAATATTGTTAACCTGATGCAAAATGACTCTATTGTTCAAAATCTAGACATCATTGTTGATACAATACCTGGTGATGATATAGAGGTTTTTCAAAATGACCTAGAGTTAATAGAGGATTGTTTATCTTCATCGGCTCCTGTACCTGCCCCAAGGGTGGCGAGAGGGGCCGTTAAAATTCCTCCTAAACGAGAAGGGCTACGGTCCAACAGAAAAAGACCGGCAACACCCCCTCCTAAGAGTGTTAAAGTAGGTAAAAGCGGAGAAGAAAATGATAGTATAGGATGGGATGAGGCAATCATAAAAAAGTTTATGGGTATGCTGGATACTAAATTAACTCGGATAATTAAACCACTATTGTCTAAAATCGACCATCTCACTGACAAAGTTGGTAAACTAGAATCCCTCCTAAAAATTACAAACGAGAATGTGGGGGAATTACCGAGTCTGGTATCAGAGAAAATTGAAGAAAAACAACTCATGGTAAATGCCCCAGGAGGAATAGTAGATAGACCAGCCCCGATACAATCCTCCAGAATAAATCTTGGCATACAACCAGATACCCCAGCAGGAGTTGGCTCCCCAGTTGATACAGGGAGCTCCACTGATCAAGAATACAATAAAGAAATGGGTCATGTGGAATTAATCGTCGAAGCTTCACCCCTGATCCTAGTCCTAGCCAATGTCCCACCTCTGAAGTTAGGCGAGATTGAGTTACCAGCTTCCTTGTTAAATAAAGCACTACAATGGTTGGGTAATAATATGCCTATTTCCCCATGGGGCAAACAAAAATTGGCAGAGGACCTGGTATCAGCAAGACGAGTAAAGTGGATAGGGAATAAACCCAAGAAATTTGCAGGGGATTGTGTGGTATTGAACCTCAAGGAGCCAGGAGTGTTACCTGAGATTGTGTCCAATTTATTCCCCCCCCAAAGGAGATCAGCAGAACTAATACCTCTCACGCTGGACTACTTCTATAGTAGAAGAGGACTAGTGGCAAAGCCAAGTGTACTAAGGACCAAGTGGTCAGTTGCGGGTGGTAGAAGGGCAGGGGTTGTTCAAAAGTGTGATTGGGGGTTGAACTTGGAAAACAGATTTTCTGCCCTTTCTAATTTAAACGAATGCGATTGACTCACAGAGCATAAACACCCGCTATCTAACCTACAGACGCTTCAAATTAATGGAAGGTCAGATAACCTAGAATGTGTAAAAACTAACACTCGGGCTATAGGAAATAGGGAATTCCATGTAGTACCTTCTGGAGAGGAAAATAAACACCTTTATGGAAACAATATGGAAATGATAGAGAATGAAGAAGTAGGGGATGGCGCAGAAATAATAAATGCAGACCTAGTTAAAAAGGATGAGGAAAAGGGCAACTTAGGGCTATACTTAGGAGAGCCCCCGTTGACCCTTATCTCATGGAATATAGCAGGCATAGCGAATAAGATAGAGACAATAGAATGGGTTGACTTTATTGACGAATATGATGTAATTATGCTGTAAGAAACTTGGTCGATAAACCCAGTTTTTCGCCAGGGATATTTAAATTTTTCCATGCCAGCAAATAGAAATCGCCTAGGACGCCCCTCTGGTGGTTTAATAATTTGGTTCCGCCAGTCGTTGAACTGCTCTATAACCCAAAGATCTTTACCATCAAATGATATCTTGGCACTTAATATTAGATGGGATAGCGGCCAAGACCTCGTTTTGTACAACGTTTATGCTAGGGGGGTTGCCGCTGGCAAATTGTCAGAAGTAGTATCACTCTTGGAACAGGACATCCAGCTATTATCTCCACAAAAACACATTATTGTGGGTGGGGATTTCAATTGTACCTTCGAGCCCTTGGGTGAAGAGGACAGGATTCTGTCAGAGGAGGAGGAAATGAAGTGGGGAATACCCCAGTTGGAGGTCCCCACTATCGAAAGATGGAGTGCCGTGGCAATCCAGCTAAAGAGTCTCTGCCTAGCAAGTGGCCTGAGAGCAGCAAACGGGCGCACGCCCTCCGACTTAAAAGGTAATTACACATTTGACAATGGCCGAGCATCTAGCAGAATTGATTATTTTTTAGTAGATGTAAGGGCCTGGAGCAAAGTGGTAGATATGGTTGTAAAAGTAAGATTGGAAAGCGATCATAACCCCCTGTGTATGACCTTTTACTCTTACATTAAGTCAGTCGAACATCTTAATAAAAATGAGTGGGTGACGCTGGATGTTGTGTGCTGAAATAATCAGCGCAGCTTGAAATGGAAAAACGCTGATAAAAGATGAAGCGATAATTGAGGACCTTAAAATAGTTGTCAAAGAGGAAATAAATAATATTAAGCGCCACTGTGGGAGTCCAAATTTTCAGAACCACATGATGGAGGCGCATAAAAACCTCTTTTGTAAACTTCAAACCTTCTTTATTAAAACCGTTGTTGTAAACAGAGTGAAAAAAGAACAGTCAAGACAGGGATGGTATGACAAGAGTTGTAGACAGGCACGTCACAAGGAAACGATGGGATGAGAACTGTTGGCAAGAGCTCAAGCAGGCCTGTGCAGCCAAAGATTCCAGGTTATTTTGGGCCACAGTAAAATGGGATAGGGGAGGTATAGCCGCTCAACCACAAAACCATGTTGCAAAAAATTCATGGATTGAGTTTTTTCAACCACAGTATGCCCGTAACCCGTTACATAGCCTTGATCCCCCCCTCTAATTGCCTTTTTTAACCACCAAATATTTAAGGAAAAAGATGTCAGCATGGCTCTAGATTGCATAGCAGGGGGAAAAGCTCCGGGGATGGATGGAATTCCGGCAGATGTGTTTTTATCTGACTGGAAGTCTTGGTGTACCTATTTTACGTGGCTGGCCAACGCAGTGGCTATGGGAGGGGATGTGCCCGCTTCATGGAAGGGAGCGGAAATTATCCCTATATTTAAAAAAGGTGACAAAACCCAGGCAAAAAATTACAGACCTTTTAGTCTGATTGACACGGCACAGAAACTTATGGGGCGCTTAGTCCAGAATAAACTGCAACAATGGATTGACGAAAAAACATTCTATCTCCATATCAAGCAGGGTTTCGCCCCCTGACAAGTAGTGTTGACCAGGTTTTTTATTTTTTAGCCATCTATTGGAGAAATGTCACATTAAAAAAAGGCACATTGTATGCGGTTTTTGTGGATTTAAAAGCTGCGTTTGATCTGGTCCCAAGAGAAAAACTGTGGCAGACTATGGCTGACCTAGGCCTAAGTCAAGAACTCCTCACTCTCGTTGTGCTTCTCCATGAAAATAATTTTGCAAAAATTAGATGGGGCAAACAGGGAGAAGTGACTGAGTCCTTTCCGGTGGAGCGAGGGGTGAGGCAAGGGTGCGTTCTGGCGCCAACTTTATTCTCAATCTATATAAATGGCATAGTTAATCATTTGAATAAATTTACAAGTGATGCCCCAACCATAGCAGGCTCACGTGTCCCCGTCCTAATGTTTGCAGACGACACCCTTCTACTTTCACGTACACCGAGCGGATTACAAAAAGTGGTTGATGCCTTTGGTGAATTTCGTGATAGTCGGGGTCTTGAATTAAACACCACCAAGACCAAATTCATGTGCCTCAACCATCGGTCTACGTTTAAAGGTACAATAATGTATAAGGGTACTGCACTTGAGAAAGTTGATGCCTTTTCCTACCTCATGCAGGGTGACATGAAATGGAAATCGCATATCAACACTGCAATATTAAAGTTTAGTCAGCTTGCAGGCGTAGTCGCCCTCAAACATAGAACCTCGCTGACAAAACCTATAAACTGTGCCCTTGAAATCTATAAAATGAAAGTATTGAGTGCCTGCTTATATGGTTCTGAAATTTGGGGATTTTCAAATTTGGGAGATTTGGGCCGGGCGGAAAATAAATTTTTACGAGGACTTGTAATGGCCCCACAAAGCACACCCATAATTCCACTAAAATTTGACCTTGGTCAGAATAACATCGAGGACATAGCTCGGCTACGACCGCTGCTGTATTGGAGTCGCCTGATGGTGACCCCAGAGCTAAGTCACTATGTTAATGCTTTGTCAGACATTGTTGAGAGTGATCGCTTTCATTGTATTGGGTGGTTAAAAGAACTGCGGGGCCTTCTTGCAAAATTGAAACTGGACCATCTATGGGGTAACACAGATGCATCTTGTTTCCCTTCAAAAACAAAACTGAAAGAATTATATTGGGAGATGGTCTATTCATCAATGTATTGCAAAAGCTCTGCATCGAATTTGTCATCTCATTTTTTGAAAATGAAAATGCTCCCATTGTGTGATCTTTATTGGGATATAATTGAACGCCCTTATGACCGGAAGCTATACTTTCAATTCCGTGTGGGCACACTGCCTGTAAATGCCTTCAAGAAACACTGGTCCCCGACATGGGATGAACATTGCTATCATTGCAAAGACCAAATAGAGCACATTTCCCATTTACTATTTTGTTGCCCCTTATATGCAAGGCCAAGGCGTAAATGGCTAAAACCAGTTTGTTTAAATATTGGAACCCGCAGTCAACTGACAGCATTGAGAATATTAGAATCTGATTGTTCCCCAAAATTTGTGATTGCTGTGGCAAAATTTCTTGCGTGGGCCTGGTTAATTCGTACTCGTGCCTTATTGCTAAACGCTATATAATGTGGTTGATTGATAGGTTTTATATGCCTCCCTACTTTGAATCTTTTAATGGAAACATACCTATTATGAATTTTATTGGCTTGAAATATTCGACTGTCATTTGTTTAATATGTATTTTAAAAGTTATTTTTTTAGCTTTAGTATTTATTGTATAGGGTTAGGATGGATGCTTTTATGACAAATGTCGAATAAAGCTTTAAATTGAATTGGATGAAGTCCATCCCATCTTCGCACAATGGTTACCAATTTTGTTTTATAACCCTTAAGTCTTGCATCTTTAATCTTACATTCTCTAATAAAGTCTAACTACATTACTGCTATGTTGAACCTTTGCAGAGGCTGACAATCACAATGGACTGCTGCTTAGAATGTCTTGATGCAAGCCTCAAAAAGACACCAACTCTAACTTGACCAGGAAATTAAAAGTGATGTGGATAAGACTTATTCTACTCTGGTTTGAAATCCAACAAAAGACATTCCCTTCTACAGGACATCCATCATCTTCATAACCTTTACAATAAACTCATTTTTAGGCAATTCTTGTTCTTACTCGATAAATGTGAATACACAATTTAGCTATTTTTGGTATCAGAGGCCCTCTGACAAAGATTGAACAAGAAAGGTTATCCTTCCCAGATTGGTGGACACTTTTCTTTGGATTTAAAGTGGGGAGCATGACCCGCTCTCCCCCATGCCAGCAATCAGACTTGCCTGAGGATATCTGCCGTGGGCGTGGGAGTGGGAATGGGGGTTTCTCTCTCGACTTTTTTGGACTACATGCATTAATTAGACAATGCGTTATTATGCTCTCATTGGTTTGCACAGAGTTTAAAGGAAGCATTGGACTGGTGTTATGATTGAAATGCTTGTTCACTGACAAGCGGACAACAAGTGCAGTATTATGGATGCAAATATACTATAGATAAATGGATACTGCAACTTTATTGAATGCTTTGAATACATCGTTGGTGCATTGTGGGATTTGAAGGATAATGCTATCCCTTCCATCCATGTAACAGCAGGATGCATAAAAGAACAGGAAGTGATTCTTAGTGCAAACCTCTTTCACCTGTGATCAAGGCTTGTCAGCCGAAATGCATAAGGAGTATATGAAAGAGATCATGCCATTTCACTGACCATGTCATGAGTGATGTAATATGTGACATCATCAGCAGTGCATTGCGGAGTAGCGAGTTATAGTTAGCTGAACCAAATATAACGGGGGAATTTCTATGGTTTTGTATGAGTGAAATGTCCAACTAACTATAACACCCCTGAAACCTATGTTTTTTTCTGTGAATTTCTAGGGTTTTTAAATGCTAGTTGGGGGATTAAGTCCCCTTGAATCCTGAGGGCCCCTGTGGTCCAACTAGCCCACCAGGTACCTCCAGTGAGTGCCACAGAACTGCATTGCAGAGAGGAGTAAAAAGGGGCATGGCCTTGACCACATCACCACAACGCAGCCCTGTGGTGCTTACTGGAGGTACCTGGTGGGTTAGTTGTCCCCCAGGGACCCTCAGGATTGAAGAGAAATTAATTCTCCAACTTAGAACGCACCACAGGGCGTGTTTGCACACATGTCACCTCAGGCCCCGCCCCCTCCCTTCACCACTGTGCATTCGCGTCCCATTGCGCCTTTTACGTTGGGGGATTAAGTCCCCTTCAATCCTGAGGGTCCCTGGGTTCCAACTAGCCCACCAGGTACCTCCAGTTAGCGCCACAGGGCTGCGTTGCAGACAGATGGTCCGAGGCCATGTCCCTTTTTACACCTCTCTGCAACGCAGCCCTGTGTTGCTTACTGGCAGTACTTGGTGGGCTAGCTGGCCCTCAGGGACCCTCAGAATTGAAGGAGAATTAATTCCCCACCTTAAAACGAGCCACAGGGCCTGTTTGCACACAAGTCACATCAGGCCCCGCCCCCTCCCTTCACCACTGTGCAAAAGCGCCCTGTGGTGCATTGTAAGTTAGGGGATTAAGTCCCCTTGAATCCTGAGTATCCCTGGGGGCCAACTAGCCCACCAGGTACCTCCAGTAAGCGCCACAGAGCTGCGTTGCAGAGTGGTGTAAAATGGGGCATGGCCTGCACCACCTCTCTGCAACGCAGCCCTGTGGCGCTTACTGGAGGTACCTGGTGGTCCAGTTAGCCCCCAGGGACCCCCAGTGTTCAAGGGGAATTAATTTCCCAACTTAAAGCGCGCCACAGGGTGCATTTGCAGAGTGTTGCTGGGAGGGGGCGGGGCCTTGACAATGCCGGTGTTTAAAAAAAAGAATTTAAGAAGGGAAGCTGTGTGGCCCCCCTTCCTTTCCTATTTTATTGGCCCTGGGGACCCCATCCCCCAGGCCCTGACCCCTATTTTTTTTATTTTTTTTTAAAAATGGAAGGCGACCGCCTGGCCCCCTCCAGAGGCCATAATCAGCCCCAGGGACCCCATCCCCCATGTATGGGCAGTGCTTTTTTAATATCTTTGGAGAGGGGCTGCGTGGTCCCCCTCCTCAGGCCCTTTATGGCCCCAGGGACCCCATCCCCCGGGGCCGGCCTTTGCGTGTTGTTTTTTTTAATTTAATTATTTTAATTAAGGGGGAGGAGGGCCACTTATGGCCCCAGGGACCCCATCCCCCGGGTCTGGCCACTTCGTTGGGGACCGTGTGGGGAGCCCCAATGCCCCCATGGTCCCAGCCCGCTCCCCGCCTCCTGCAGGAGCTGGCATTGCTTTTCCACATGGGTAGCTGCTGACATGCAGCTCCCCGTGTGGAAAAGCAATGTGGTTTGAATTTTGGAAGAGAGAGCAGGTTTACTGCTCTCTCTTCCAAAATCTAAACCAGTGTTTGCTATGGCAAGACAGGAGCTGCACGGCTCCTGCCCTGCCATAGCAAACTGCAGGGTCCCTGGGGTGGGCCCCTCGGGACACTGCTGGAGCTTGCCCAGAAGGGTGGCGGTCCCCAGGGCCATGAAGGGCTCCAGGAGGGGGGCGGCTTGGCTCCCCTCCCAACTTTTGCAAAGCCCCGGGGGGTGGTGATCCCCAGGGCTCGAGGGTCCATTACGGACCCCTAAATTTATATATCAGTGCCCCGGGGAGTTGCGGTCCACGGAGCATGTGGGGGGGCTCGAGCCCCCCCCCCACACAGGTATATATATATTTTTTAAAAGTAACCCCAGGTGGTGGCGGTCCCCAGTGCTGCGGGTGGCCGTGTGCCCCTGAAAATATTTTATCAAGGCCCCTGGGGGTGGCGTTCCACGGGGCTGCGGGGGTCCCCCTGGGCCCCGGCAATTCAATTTGAGCATGCCCCCGGGACTTGGCCCACCCGGGGACTAAATAATAACAAAGAGCGGGAGCCCGTGCTTCGTTTTGTTTATTTTCAGCCGGATTCACGCACCCAGCACGAATTTGCTAATTTTGTTATTAAAAAATGTTTTTTGGGGCCCTGGGGATCCTTGTGGGAGCCCCCGAGCTGGCCTAGGCAGTCAGGGTGTTATACCCTGCCCCCTTTTCTTGTTTTGTGCATTTGTTTTACTGCTTTCCTGTGCCTCGGTTTTAGTAATACAAACAACATGATAGACGGAATGTTGCACAATGGCAAAACATTCACCCCCAGTCACAGATCTGGGTTTAATTCATCGTTATTTTGCTCACCAAGCCACCCCAGTTCAGACATGGCCATATGCAAATAAGTCTTGGCCCTGTGCCAAGGATGATTGATTCTGGTCCAGGAAAGACATGGCTTGGCAGTTTGGGCTGGACTGTTCCCATGAGGCACAAGGTCCAGGCTGATTTGCATATGGCCATGTCTGAACTGTGGTGGTGTGGAGTGCGAAAAAACGATGGATTTAGGCCCAGATCTCTGCACTGGGGTGAATGTATGACATTGTTCTGCATTCTGTCCATCAACTGTTGTTTTTGCATTCGTCACCCCGAGTGGTATGGGTATGCTCAGATGTGAGTCCCATGCTCTCCACACCACTGGAGTCAAGCTATCCTGGCTGATGGCGGCTGATAGCCAGAAACCGGTCCTAGGATGCTTGATTCCGGTCCAGGATAGACATGGCTTGGCAGTTCGTGCTGGACTGTTCCCATGAGGCACAGGATCAAGGCTGATTTGCATAAGGCTATGTCTGAACTGGGGTGGTGTGGAGTGCAAAAAAACGATGGATTTGGGCCCAGATCTCTGTACTGGGGTGACTGTATGACATTGTTCCTCATTCTGTCCATCAACTGTTGTTTTTGCATTTGTCACCCCGAGTGGTATGGGAATGCTCATACGTGACTCCCATGCTCTCCACACCACTGGAGTCAAGCTATCCTGGCTGATGACGGCTGATAGCCAGAAACCGGTCCTAGGATGCTTGATTCCGGTCCAGGAAAGACATGGATTGGAAGTTTGGGCTGGACTGTTCCCATGAGGCACAGGGTCAAGGCTGATTTGCATATGGCCATGTCTGAACTGGGGTGGTGTGGAGTGCAAAAAACGATGGATTTAGGACCAGATCTCTGTACTGGGGTGAATGTATGACATTGTTCTGCATTCTGTCCATCAACTGTTGTTTTTGCATTCGTCACCCCGAGTGGTATGGGTATGCTCAGATGTGAGTCCCATGCTCTCCACACCACTGGAGTCAAGCTATCCTGGCTGATGGCGGCTGATAGCCAGAAACCAGTCCTAGGATGCTTGATTCCGGTCCAGGATAGACATGGCTTGGCAGTTCGTGCTGGACTGTTCCCATGAGGCACAGGATCAAGGCTGATTTGCATAAGGCTATGTCTGAACTGGGGTGGTGTGGAGTGCAAAAAAACGATGGATTTGGGCCCAGATCTCTGTACTGGGGTGACTGTATGACATTGTTCTGCATTCTGTCCATCAACTGTTGTTTTTGCATTTGTCACCCCGAGTGGTATGGGAATGCTCAGACGTGACTCCCATGCTCTCCACACCACTGGAGTCAAGCTATCCTGGCTGATGACGGCTGATAGCCAGAAACCGGTCCTAGGATGCTTGATTCCGGTCCAGGAAAGACATGGCTTGGAAGTTTGGGCTGGACTGTTCCCATGAGGCACAGGGTCAAGGCTGATTTGCATATGGCCATGTCTGAACTGGGGTGGTGTGGAGTGCAAAAAACGATGGATTTAGGACCAGATCTCTGTACTGGGGTGAATATATGACATTGTTCTGCATTCTGTCCATGAACTGTTGTTTTTGCATCGGTTTTAGTAATGGCAAATTTTAATTTCCAACCCATGAGTATGTAATAAACTATTGTGTACTATTTAATTTACAGAAAAATGAAGCTAGATATAGGTTTGAACTACCATTTCTTTCGCAATTTCTCCATGATGATCACAAAAACATTGCGAAAATGACAGACAGGAACCTCAGTTCGAAAGAGAGGGAAAGGGTTAACAGATGTTAAGCATTCACAAGTGGAGATGCAGTGGTCTTGAATGAAGATATTATTTCATTTGCTGCCTTTCTCATGATGAACATAACTGCTTAATTTCTCTGGTTTTGTACAAGTGAAATGCCAACATAAATATAAAGTCCTTGTAAACTTTGTTTTTTTAATTGAAAAAAATGTATATATATATGTGTGTGTGTATAAATGTATGTATATATGTATATGTATATATTCACTGAAAAAACATAGGTTTTAGGGGTGTTATAGTTAGGAATTAGCATTTAAAAAACCTTTGAAATTCACTGAAAAAAATATAGGCCCACAATCCATTGCTGATGATGTCACATATTACATCATTCATGACATGGTCAGTGACATCACTGATGACATCTCAGATGACATCACTGATGACATCACTGATGACATCATCCAGTGAATGTGGTTTGGTTTGATATTTAAAAAAGTATTATATATATATAGCAACGTGCATTGAAGACTGAGTGGATGTATAAGTGTCTGGATGGAGGATTTAGTAGCACTGTGATTTTCTGTCTAAGTGACTAATTTAAAGTGTTTCTCTAAATATATGGGATAGCGATTAAACAGTGTGGATATCTATATCACTCTATCTCTTGTTGCGTAAACTGCTACATAAGTTGGTTACCAGCTATTTGAAAGTCTATGTTACTTATTAATTAGTTAAGTGAGCATTTGTATGGGATAGTGAATGTGTGTGTAGTTGGGTGGGAGTTGCGTGACTGTCCAAAGATGTGTAAATAGTTGATTTAGTAGGTATATGAGGTTAAGACTGTATGTGGAAACAGTTGTTTGGATGAGTGAATGTCTTTATGGGTGTGGTGATGAGTAAATATATTTCTCAATCATACATGGCCAACAAACTAGAAATATAAAAGGCAGTGTATGTGACAGTTGTTGTATATAAATAGGTATACATAAGACTCAGTGATTGTATGAGTGACTGTATCGAAAACTTTATACATGCAATAGTGATTTTATAACACACTAGGGGTCGATTCCGATCCGGTAAAACGCGCTCCGAATTGCCGTACGGAGCGTTTTTCCCCATACGAATCGTACCCTTAAGCGTCCCGTATGATTCAGCAAGTACGATCCCAACCAAAAGCGTCACTCCGTACGCCTTGTAAAAAACGGCGTACAAATCGGAAGTCCATACGATTTGCATTCGGCTGACGCCCCACGCTATGTCCGAACATAAATAGACCGCGTCTTCCGAACCAGGAAGTACGATCCGTGTTGAACACACTCCGTACGGCTATTTTGCTATGAGAGCTCAAAACTACAGTAAAACCAGACTCCGGCACGAAACGCACCCCGGTATGCGACAAGCAAGACATGAACGCCATCGTCCGTGTCATCCCAATCCAGTACGGCCACCACCTCGTACATATAAACCGACGACGGCGCAGACGGTGAGTACAACGAAGTCCAACATACCTGTACGTGGTGTCACACGCGCACATCTCCATCGCACGACTGTAATGTCTGGGTACGTTGCGCCACACACTCCCGCATATCACCAGTGTAATACGGAGACGTGCCACACCTACGTCATCGACCTCGGGGTACGGTACGCCACTGCACATCACCAGTGTAATACGGAGACGTGCCGCACCTACGTCATCGACCTCGGGGTACGGTACACCACCGCACATCACCAGTGTAATACGGAGACGTGCCGCACCTACGTCATCGACCTCGGGGTACGGTACGCCACCGCACATCACCAGTGTAATTCGAAGACATGCCGCACCTACGTCATCGACCTCGGGGTACGGTACGCCACCGCACATCACCAGTGTAATACGGAGACGTGCCGCACCTACGTCATCGACCCGGGGGTACGGTACGTCACCACACATCACCGGTGTAATACGGAGACGTGCCGCACCTACGTCATCGACCTCGGGGTACGGTACGCCACCGCACATCACCAGTGTAATACGGAGATGTGCTGCACCTACGTCATCGACCACGGGGTACGGTACACCACCGCACATCACCAGTGTAATACGGAGACGTGCCGCACCTACGTCATCAACCTCGGGGTACGGTACGCCACTGCATATCACCAGTGTAATACGGAGACGTGCCGCACCTACGTCATCGACCTCGGGGTACCGTACGCCACCGCATATCACCTGTGTAACAGTGAGACGTGTGGGACATACGTCTGCTATGTCAGTGTAAGTGTAAGAGGAGTGTACAAAACACACCCAGCAGTGCCCTGCAGCATAGGGTGTGTGTGGCTAAGACCCCCACCAGTGCCCAGCATCAGAGTGTGTGTGTGGCTAAGACCCCCACCAGTGCCCAGCATCAGAGTGTGTGTGTGGCTAAGACCCCCACCAGTGCCCAGCACCACCAGTGCCCAGCATTAGAGTGTGTGTGGCTAAGACCCCCACCAGTGCCCAGCATCAGAGTGTGTGTGTGGCTAAGACCCCCACCAGTGCCCAGCATCAGAGTGTGTGTGTGGCTAAGACCCCCACCAGTTCCCACCAGTGCCCAGCATTAGAGTGTGTGTGTGGCTAAGACCCCTACCAGTGCCCAGCATCAGAGTGTGTATGTGGTTAAGACCCCCACCAGTGCCCAGCACTAGAGTGTGTGTGTGGCTAAGACCCCCACCAGTGCCCACCAGTGCCCAGCACTAGAGTATGTGTGTGGCTAAGACCCCCACCAGTGCCCAGCATCAGTGTGTGTGTGTGGCTAACACCCCCACCAGTGCTCAGCATTAGAGTGTGTGCGTGGCTAAGACCCCCACCAGTGCCCAGCATCAGAATGTGTGTGTGGGTAAGACCCCCACCAGTGCCCACCAGTGCCCAGCATTAGAGTGTGTGCGTGGCTAAGACCCCCACCAGTGCCCAGCATTAGAGTGTGTGTGTGGCTAAGACCCCCACCAGTGCCCAGCACTAGAGTGTGTGTGTGGCTAAGACCCCCACCAGTGCCCACCAGTGCCCAGCATTAGAGTGTGTGTGCGGCTAAGACCCACACCAGTGCCCAGCATTAGAGTGTTTTTGTGGCTAAGACCCCCACCAGTGCCCAGCATCAGAGTGTGTGTGTGGCTAAGACCCCCACCAGTGCCCAGCATTAGAGTGTGTGTGTGGCTAAGACCCCCACCAGTGACCAGCAGTAGAGTGTGTGTTTGGCTAAAACCCCCACCAGTGCCCACCAGTGTCCAGCATCAGAGTGTGTGTGTGGCTAAGACCCCCACCAGTGCCCAGCATTTGAGTGTGTGTGTGGCTAAGACCCCCACCAGTGCACACCAGTGCCCAGCATTAGAGTGTGTGTGTGTGTGGCTAAGACCCCCACCAGTGGCCAGCATTAGAGTGTGTGTGTGTGACTAAGACCCCCCACCAGTGCCTAGCATTAGAGTGTGTGTGTGGCTAAGATCCCCACCAGTGCCCACCAGTGCCCAGCATCAGAGTGTGTGTGTGGCTAAGACCCCCACCAGTGCCCAGCATTAGAGTGTGTGTGTGGCTAAGACCCCCACCAGTGCCCACCAGTGCCCAGCAGTTAAAGCAAAAACATACCATTGTTAACCTCATTACCATCAGGAAATAGACACATGTTACTATACCCACATTTGAACATCACACCAGATCCCAGGCACACAGCAGTCACAGACATTATCAGACAAACTAAAGTACAGAAACTGAAAAAAAAATAGTTTATTCAGCTAGTTCAAATTTGAAAACGAAAATAAGAGTCCTTACTCTCAGGAGGCCAATGGCCAGTCCAAACAAGTCAGAAAAACAGTTTGTGCCTTCATGGATGTTCTCACACCCAAACTCGCCTGCACATGGATTTCAATCCGCTGTGGAAACTTTGGGGGCATTATCTGTGGAATCCTCTGGCACCGCATGGACAGGAGAGGGAAGGACAGGTGGAGTGGGTGCAGGTGTTGTAGATTCATCCACACTGGCCGGTGTATCGCTGAAAGTAGCAAGATAAACCTGGCTGCACACTTCAGCCAGTTCAGAAAAACTACCACCTGAACCCGGGGACACATTGGGGGTGGAGGTAGAGGGCTGTGAGTCTGTTGCCCTGGGTCTGTGGATGCGTGTGTGAGGTGTGTCCCCTCTCCCTGTGGGTGTGCCTACATCCCCTTGAGATTGGGTGCATGGAGCTTTGAGCTTTTTCTGCCGTGTGGGTGTGCTGGGTGTGTCTGTTGTTGTGTCTAACCTGTGGCGTCTGCGTGTATGTTGGGTAGGTATGGGAGAGGCTGAGGTGGATGGGTCTGAAGGAGTGGGGGGGACAGATGCTGCTGGGTGTACAGAGCTTCCGTCAGTGTTGACTCTATGGCAGCCACACTCCGACGTAGATCAGACATGGCAGATGACATGCCCTCCATGAACGACACCAACTGTGTAATGAGTTGTGTATGTCCATGGAGGACAGTCAACATGGATGTCTGACCTACAACAATCTGCCGGAGTAGGTCCACAGATTCAGCACTGAGGGCAGCAGGGGACACAGGGGCAGGTGCTGCGGTGCTGGGAACAAAGGAGACACGGGGGCTAGCACAGACCCTAGGGACCCTAACAACTGGGAGGGCAGAGATGGTACTGGAGGAGGAGAGGCCAGCCAAAGATGAAGAAGAGACGATTGCTGCATATTCCCCCTCCTCCTGAGAGTCTGATTCAGAACCGTCCGCATGGTATGATGTGTCAGTCACATGGGGTCCGGCCTGCAGACTCTCCTCACCCTCCGTGCCACTGCCTCCCTCTGAGTCCTCAAAGCAGGTGGCACTGTCGCTGGGTCCCTCTGCCTGGTCCGCGCCTGTGTCTCCTCCAGATTCTGGTGATGATGCTGTTGGCAAGGAGAATAAGAAAAACATATCAGCCACCTGTACACATCACACACATCAGCTACAAATCATTTGGGCACATTTCTAAACATGGCATGCATCATGAGTCACATGCCACTGAACTCTGCAGAATGCCAAGCCTAGTTTTGGGCAATTTTAAGAGACACAACGCTCAATGTATAGTAGGATACAAGTAACAGGCAAGGCAAAAACTTGTATGAGAGACACAATGATGAGCCACTGCCTGACAACAGGATAGCTGATGATGAATCACAGTTCATTTGCCCACCCTGCCACCCAAATCCAGACCTGGTCATGTTTGATTCGCTTTGACCTCGAGCCACATGTGAAAAGTCCTGCCTGAACTGCCATGTGATGCCACCCTGGGACCTGAACCAAGTGTTCCATCACCTCACACTGGCATCACAGCTGTCTACACCCAAAGTCACATTGTGTGGCTGACCATCAATATTATTTACAAACAACATGCAACATATTTTGAGGTTATGCACACACGCACTCCCCAGTGTGAGTATGCACAAGCCAAAATTAGTGCACATGTACAGTGTGTACCTGTAGCTAACACATGACAATTAGAAAGTGTACCATGGACAAAGACCACTGAGGCTGACTCGTGCAGAAAAGACATGTTGAGACTCAAGATCAGTGCCAAAATATGAAGAAGGCCAGACACAGTGCACATGTGGTGCTACATGTAAGGTACCAACAGGTGTCACAGACCCCCCTCCAACATGATGATGTGCAAAGGAAGATGTATACTAAGACATTGCACCATAGGAGTACATGTGAAAAACAATCATTAGCCAAAATGCTGGTCAAATGTGGAGTAGGGCAAGGCATGTAAAGAAGCATCTGCTGAAACTGGGCCATTCTTATGCCAATGCATAAAGTGCCTGTCTGACCACACCACTCCAACTATGGGAGTGTTACCATACCTCGGAGCATTGCAGGTAGCATGTGACACACATGACAACAAACAGACATGTACATACCCCCTTCTTGCTGCTGTCCCTCCTGCAACTGCCTATGGAGGTCTGGAAACACCACTTCCAGGACCCGGAGCATGTGGGGGGTGAGGTGGCGGGTGCCGCCATGCCGGAGTTGAGCTTCCAGCTTCAGTTGTACTCTTGCGATGTGGCGGGTACAGCACAGGATGTTCTGCCACCTCTCCTTGATGTTTCTGAGCCTCCTGCGAGGCCCCCCTCACTCCTGACAGCCCTGGCGATGGCCAGCCAGATTTCACCCTTCTCATAGGCAGATACCTATCACGAATGTAAAGTTAAAGAACATCAGTACACCTGGTCCATGTTCCAAAGACACACATATGTGCACAAAATACTTGCGGACAACAGGGCATCAGATGCTCCACACATTTGCATCATTGTCCAGGAGTATGTGGCCTGTGAGCAAACACAACTGCACTACATGCCATTTAAAGGCTACAGATGACATAAGGGGTGCAATCCACTCTTTGAGCATGGCACTCACTGAGCAATATATGCTACATCTGGGTGCACTGCAGCACGTGACATGCTGTCACACACCCCACTACAACAAAGAACCCTCTTCACACAACACTGTACACCCTGGCACTCACTCCCAACAACATAGCATCTATCCACTATACATACTTAGTGGCTATAGTGTCACACACACAACAGGTGCACACTCTAAGGTAGTGCACACATCACTCACCTGCTCCTCTGGTCTCCCATACAGCTTGCTGTAGTTAGGCAGGAGGGCATCCAGCAGGGCCTTGTTCTCACCATCACTGAATGCAGGTGCCCTCTCCATGCTCAGCTAATCAGGGTCCAGAGGATACAGAGACAGCAGCTGTGTTTTCCACTCCAATGTTGTGCAGGCAAGTGCCCTCCCACAGCCACATGCTGCCTTATATTTGTGCTGCAGAGGGTCTGTGAGTCCAAGGAGTAGTGTGTGATAGGCCACCATAGTTTGCATCCTATGTTTCATCCAATCCCGTCACACATAAGGCCATGACACACATATGCATGGTTTGAAAACTGAGCCAGAGCTGAACAACAACTTTTGCAACATTGTATACTTTTGCCCAACTGAATCTTCTAGAACACCTGTAGGAGGCTCAAAACTCTCTGTATCCATGACAACCTGGCTGCATTCTGATCATCCCACCATTGGGGTACGCTGTGCTCACATATGGCTACAAGGCAATAGGGAAACGAGGCCTAGACACGCACGTACCATTGGGGTATGCTGTGCTCGCGTATGGCTACAATGCAATAGGGAAACGAGGCGTACACACGCACGTACCATTGGGGTACGCTGTGCTCGCGTATGGCTACAATGCAGTAGGGAAACGAGGCGTACACATGCATGTACCGTTGGGGTACAGTGCGTCAGACATGCTCAAGTGAACGCTTGTGTAGGCTGCGTTCCTGACCTCCTTCATGTCACCATTGGGAGAGTGACCCCAGGAAATCACATTGCAGGGATGTAGTCTACACTCATGTTGACGATGTGGATGCATACATCAGCATGGCATCCTTACATCAGCATGCCCCAGGTGTGGCAGACATTGAAGATGCACAGGGACTGTGACCTTGTGGCTCAGCTGATGTGTGAAGAGCCGTTGAGACATGTCATTAATCATTGTGCACATGTGTATCACATACATTCAACACTTCGCACCTGAGTAGGTCGAATTGACGCACAGCATGACCCTGTGTGACCACGTCATGTGTGTGCCATGTGCGACATTGTGCATGCTGTTTGCATATGAAAGAAACAGGTCAGTATTATATTCCTCACCTTAGAATAGCCCCAAGAGTCATACTGGATATGCCAATTTCGGCTTAGCAGTACACTTGTGTTTTGGTAGGCATCTTCTGCGGCTCCGCGTGTGTTGTTGGCGTTGTGTGCGCCGTGATGACGTTGTCTGAGTACTCATACGTCGCCTATGCGTGCTCATGTCAGGTCCTCTTTTTTCACACCACCAGCGCAGTTCCCGTATACGTGTAACCTTACTCATTTATTTTTTCTAATCAGAGTACGATCACTTCTGACCATTTAACTTTGATTGTCCGGCTCAGGACGGTGCCAATAGAGATGGCCGTTTCCAAGCCTGTGAGGATTGCGACCGACTGATGTCGGTGACTGACCCTCACCGTCGGTGTCTACACTGTTTTGACGTCAAGCACGGCAACAAGAGCTGCTCCGACTGCCGGGCCCAGACATATGAAGCTAGGTGGGAGTGGTCCCGCAAGCGGCTCGGACTCCAGCAGTTGGCCCTGCACCGCAATAGCTCATGGTCTGGACGTAGGTTGAGTGCCCGGGATTTGACATCACTCCTCCAGGGCAAAGTCGTAAGGTAACCACAAGAAGTCAAAGAGACATCATCGCACTTCAAGCTCACCACAATGCACGTGCAATGCTGCACGGGATTCGGGTGACACCGCCCACGCGGCTCCGTCAGATTTGCTGCCGTCATAGCCTGCACCACGACCTCCGGTCCCTGGCCAGTATGCGACGCAGGAGGAGTTAGTGCGCTCCCTCATGGCCATGATGTCCCTCACTCCACCAATGGGCTACGGCACGGCTTAGGGCCCAGCGGACTTGTCTGGGGGTAATAGTGGGTCTGGTGCTTTGCCCCCGACGCCGTCACTTGCTTTGGCTCTGACGCTGGCGGCGCCTTTGTCCCGGACCCGCGGGGACAGACTGGATCCGATTGGTGATCCTGGTCCTCGCTGGTTCACCTCACGACCTCACCGGCAACAGTCCCCCAGGTGTCACCCTTGGCGCCATCCTCGGGTGGTGCTGTCCCCAATACCACACACTATACGGCTCCGACGTGGGAGCTGGGCGGCAGAACACCGCTTTTAATGCTGAATGGGGAGTTAAACTTCAACGAGCCGGGCACATCTTATGACAGCCCTGATTATCAGGGAATGGGTGATAAGGAGTATTGGGAGGGTTCTGAAGACCCACGGACACATGAGTGTCAGTCCCAAGATGACAGGACAGGTGGACTGGGGGATGCGAGTGGTCTGGACACCTCGCCAGACACTGGTAATGTCTCTAATCCAACCGTGTCTTTGGATGAGCGGGCAACGTACAGTGTTTTGTTTTTGTGGGCGGCCAAAGCCTTGCCCCTTCATCTCCCCGTTGCGGCCGTGAGGACCAACCTCCTCACTGAGGTCCTTAAACTGCAATCAAGCTCGGCTGAGCCTCTGCAGCCGTTTCATGAGGCATTGACTGACGCTATTTTGGCCACCATGTCCAGGTCCGCTGCAGGTTTGGCTGTAGATCGGCACGTTGCCAGACGCCCACACCCGTCCCTGGATGACCCATGTTTCCTGTCCTCCCACCCCACCCCACCCCAGACAGCATGGGCATCCAGGCCTCCAAATCACAGACCGCATTCCCGTTTACTCCGCTGGACAGGGTATACAAGAGGTATGAGCAGTACGGAAAGATGGTATCCTCCCTGAGTCTGGGGCTGAGGTCTTCCAACATCACATGCCTCTTTGTCCGATACTCACACTCTCTGTGGGACACGGTTGTGGAACTGCTGCCAGAGTGCGGGTTGTAGGTACAGGCAATACTTGGCCAAGCCCTTGTAGAATGCCGATCTGCGGCACGGTATTCGATCTGGTGTGGGCTGGATAGCACTGATTTACTGGGCAGAGCGATGGCAGCCACGGAGGCGGTTTGTTTCCAAGCCTGGTATGTATTTCAAGCTAGGAATATGGTACAAACTACGGTTCCTTACAGATATTTTGTTACAAAAGGTAAGTAACGTGTTCATACTGTTCAGTATATCTGCTGTAGGAGCATCTATGTGAGTCCTTGCCGTGATGACAGGGTTTCACATGTACGCACACCATGACACTTGTGCAAATGAACCGCTCATATGTGTGATGACATCACAGACCATTTGTCACAAATCAAACTTTTCTGCTGTCTGATGATGTCCATGTAATATTTTGGGAAATATCACACCGCAATAGGAATATGTCAGATCTGTGTAAATGATGGCACATGTGATGTGGGTGTGTGTATTGCTGTCAGCTGTCTGGATGTGCAGACAACCTCCTAATGCAACTCACGTGACGTGTGTCACTGACGTGATACATTGTCATGCTCACTCAGACCTTCCCATCAGATCATTTGTATGCATGTTATATCCATTCCACAGACCACAGGTCTTTTACTTTTCACGGAGGAGTGGCATGCAGCTGGCACATGTTTCCTCAGTGTGTATCCCGCACCACACTCAAAATTGTGTAGATTTGTTGAAGCAGTGTTGCTTGTGCCATGTACATTGTTATTGTCTTTGTCTGACAGTTGTACACATTTTCTACTAAATATGGTTTGCAGGGCACCCCCTCTGGAAAGGCCGTTGCCAGACTTGGAAGCCATGAGGGAACGTAATTGCATACGGCGTTACAGCTTCGGCAGACAGTTGATCAAGGACCTGACGGACAGGCTGGAACAACACCTGCAACCACGACACAGGTATCCAACTGCGCTGACACCAAAGGTAAAGGTGATGGCAGCCCTACATTTCTTTGGCACAGGTACGTTCCAATTTACCATAGCTGATGTGGGAGGGATGTCTCATACAATGTTTAGCCGGGTATTGAGCTATGTATTGGCAGCTATGTTGCTGCACATTGATGAATTCATTACATTCTCACTCCAGAACAGTTGACCCATGTCAAGGGGGAATTCTATGCCCTGGGATGCATGCCACATGTAATTGGTGCAATTGATGGTACACATGTTACTCTGGTGCCACCACAGGCTCAGGAGCAAGCGTACCACAACAGGAAACACTACCACTCGATAAATGCCCTGGTGGTGTGTCTTGCCAACATGATTAGCTTACATGTTTGTGCATGTTTTCCAGGATCGTGCCACGATGCATTCATCATGAGGCGTAGCAGGGTACCACAGATGATGCTGCAGCTGCACAACCATCGGGCATGTCTTGTAAGTGGGTAAACTCTGTCAGCCATGTATGTCAGTATGTCAAAACTTCATGGATTGCATCATATTACACACTCATTTCCATGTTGTCAATTTGCAGGAGACGCAGGATATCCAAACATGCCGTGGCTAATGACTCCGCTACGCAACCCCAGGACAGCTGCAGACCAGCAGTACAACAATGCTCATGGGAAGACTAGGCGGGTGATCGAGCGAACATTTGGACTCCTGAAGAGCCAGTTCACGTGCCTGGACAAGACAGGCGGAGCCCTTCAATACACCCCACTCAAGGTGTGTGACATCTTCACCGTGTGCTGCATGCTACACAACATGGCAGTGGAGAAGGCCTTGCTACTCTACCTTGATCCTGATGAGCTGGAACATCCGCCCGTTGAGGATGAAGGCCTTGCCCAGGATGCCAGTGACGAGGAGGATGTAGATGATATCCGGAGTCACCTCATCCGCAACTTCTTTTCATAATGGTGAGTCATAGGTGCATTTTGGTAAAACATGTACTATAGAGTTGCATGGGTAGTATGCTGTGTATGCAACTGACTGTATGCAATGTCACTTAGATGTTTGTTGTGCAGTGTCACACAGGTGCAGATGTAAAGCAACACACATACGTGCTATGTGTGTACTTGGAATGTACAGATATACTACAACATCAGGCTATTCAACAGGACAATGTCAGAATGACATTATATGGAACTTGACCCCTTGTGTGCCTCTCATCCCCAGCTCGCCCTGCCTGTTGTCCGTTGGTGTCATCGTGGTCAGCCTGCTATTGCTCATTATGATTGCAACGTCAGCCGAATCAACTGAGCATGCATGGACATGTGGAAAAGTCAATTTGGGTAAGGACTCATATGAGGCTGTTTAGCGTTGGTATGGTTTCAATTGTGTGGTACATGTTCATGCACATGTTGTTAGACCATGCATACATGCAACAACATCATGTTTCTTATTACATGTAGGCCCACTCCCATGAAAGGATAGTCACCCCATCTGACAGTCATCTGTTGTAGTTTTAGACTCTGGTGAATGCATCAATGTGTGTAGACATTGAAACTGCAACATTGCATAAACCATGTTTTGACATTGTGTTAGAGGTCACAACCATGGACTCTGTGGGGGATTGCAGCCTCACTGTGTGCATTAGAAAGTTTCTGTTCCTCACCTCAACCTTGTGGGCCAGTCCAGTTTGTTTATCACAAAACCATGTCGTGTAGGTGTGGCCCAGTGTATGTTCCACATGTTAAGACAACTGTCCTGTGATTCTGTCGCATGGATGCATTGCCCCTTGTTGCCGTATGTCATGTCACTGTCATGTCGTTACCTCAGTTCAGGTTGAGAATACTGCTACGCCAGCCTTCACAGTGAGTAGCAGTTCTGTTTTAATTCACATGATGCCATGTATGTTTAGCATTAGACATGACAATGGTGGGATGACGCATATGTGAATTATTGTGTTGCACCAGTAGAGTGCGGTCATTCACATGATTCTCTTGTCCCGTGCAGCATTCCTGTGCGACGGTAGGGTTCATTATGTGGCTTGGATCAACTTCACTTGCTGTTGAGTTATTTTTTAACCTGCTTGTCATGTTTAGCATAGTGATGCAAAGTTGATAGAGCAAAAGACTGGCTACAGAGTGCCTTCATTGCATGTAGCTCATTAGCTTCCTCATCATACGTGATTCTTACAGCTGTTGTGGGCGATGTCAAGTTTGCCTACATGGCCCTTACGGGTACACATAAACAAATACAGATATTACACTTTGCGTAAGTAGCATTGCCATATGTTTTAATTTGTTTGTAGGGTCGGTGCAGAGCAGGAATATCGTCAGGGAAATATCGTCTAACATAAATATCCCCGCAGAAATATCGAATTGAAGAAATATCGATAACAAAAATATAGTTTGACCAGAATATCGACAGACAGGTAAGTAATATCGATAACAATAATATAGTTGTAATAAATATCGTTTACAAAAATATAGTTTACAAAAATATCGATTTTTTAATAATGTCATGTATTTTAGTGTTTTTAATGAGAATTGTTTGTCATTTTAATATATGTTGTTGAATTTTAATAGTTATTAATGTATATTATATTGAATTTTGTGTTATTAGTTCCGTAGCGGGTTGTGGGTTTATAGGGGAATAGGGTGGGAAGTAATTTAAATATATAAAATTAATTGATTAATTAATGTGTTAATTTAATAATTATTTGTTAATGAATGAATGAATGATTACGTATTTATATCGCGCATGGCTACTCGAAGGCATCCCAGTGCTTTAGACAACGTTCATTCAACCAAGACTAGACGAACAGCAAAGTTTTCAGCATCTTCCTGAATCTAAGATGGTTGCTTTCCATTCTGATGTAGGGTGGAAGATTGTTCCAAAGTCTTGAGGCCTGTAGGGAGAAGCGTCGGCCACCCATACGGACTCTCCTTATTTTAGGGATTGTCAGGAGATTTTTATTAGAGGATCTTAATTAATTTCAATTAGTCAATTATTAATTAATTATGTTAGTTAATTAATTATGTTAATTAATTATGTTAATTGTTTAATTAATTTTAGGTGTGTGTAGTGGAGTTTATATGTGTAAATGGTGTGAAGTAATTAAATTGTTATTGATTGATTATTAAATACTTTATAAATTAATTACCAATAATTAATTAGTAATTATTAATTGTAAATGTGTAATTAAATTTAGGTTTGTGTTGTGGTGTTTATAAGTGTATAGTGTAAAATCTGTCAATTAAATAATTAATTAATTAGTTAAAAATAATAATATAATTATCATGAATTAATTAGTAAATATTAAATGTAATTGTGTAATTATTTTTAGGTGTGTGGTGGATATTATAGTGTTAAATAATGTGTAAATATATATTTTTTTATTATCTTTGTTAATAATAACATATTTAAATGTATATATTATTTATGTTTATATTGGAAATTAAATGTAATAACAAATTTGATAGTTTTTTTGTTATTGTTTTGGGTTCCAGCGCTTTCCCTACTGTTGTACCCTGTGGAGTGGGAATAGTCATTTTCACCCCTACGCTATCCAACGCTTTCCCTACTGTTGCACTCTCTGGAGTGGGAATAGTAATTTTTACCCCTACGCTATCCAACGCTTTCTCTACTGTTGCACTCACTGGAGTGGGAATAGTAATTTTTACCCCTACGCTATCCAATGCTTTCCCTACTGTTGCACCCTCTGGAGTGGGAATAGTCATTTTTACTCCTACGCTATACAACACTTTCCCTACTGTTGCACCCTCTGGAGTGGGAATAGTAATTTTTACCCCTACGCTATCCAGCGCTTTCCCTACTGTTGCACTCACTGGAGTGGGAATAGTAATTTTTACCCCTAAGCTATCCAATGCTTTCCCTACTGTTGCACCCTCTGAAGTGGGAATAGTAATTTTTACTCCTACGCTATCCAACGCTTTCCCTACTGTTGCACCCTCTGGAGTGGGAATAGTAATTTTTACCTCTACGCTATCCAGCGCTTTCCCTACTGTTGCACCCTTTGGAGTGGGAATAGTAATTTTTACCTCTACGCTATCCAGCGCTTTCCCTACTGTTGCACTCACTGGAGTTAGAATAGTAATTTTTACCCCTACGCTATCCAACGCTTTCGCTACTGTTGCACCCTCTGGAGTGGGAATTGTAATTTTTACCCCTACGCTATCCAACGCTTTCCCTACTGTTGCACCCTCTGGAGTGGGATTAGTAATTTTTACTCCTACGCTATCCAACGCTTTCCCTACTGTTGCACCCTCTGGAGTGGGAATAGTAATTTTTACCCCTACGCTATCCAGCGCTTTCCCTACTGTTGTACCCTTTGGAGTGGCAATAGTAATTTTTACCTCTACGCTATCCAGCGCTTTCCCTACTGTTGCACTCACTGGAGTTGGAATAGTAATTTTTACCCCTACGCTATCCAACGCTTTCCCTACTGTTGCATCCTCTGGAGTGGGAATAGCAATTTTTACCCCGACGCTATCCAACGCTTTCCCTACTGTTGCACCCTTTGGAGTGGAAATAGTAATTTTTACCCCTACGCTATCCAACGCTTTCCCTACTGTTGCACCCTTTGGAGTGGGAATAGTAATTTTTACCCCTACGCTATCCAGCGCTTTCCCTACTGTTGCACCCTTTGGAGTGGGAATAGTAATTTTTACCCCTTCGCTATCAAATGTTTTAACTACTAATGTTTTAATTTTGTTATTAAATGTATGTATTATTATTTTTTAATACTTTTATGTGTTAATTAAATATAGAAAATTTTATTTTATTCAAAATGTTTTATATATGTTTTTATTTTATTTTTATATAATTATTAAAGTTTATTAATTAAATAAAGAAAATAATAAAATGTAATTAAGAAAATATATGTATATGTACACATTTAATAAGTTTATAATGATTAAATTAAGTTTATTTGTTATAAATAGTTAAAATATAAATGTAATGTTATTTATTTTGTTAATAATATTAATAATATTTAATTATTTAATTTAAGTTATAATATTTTTTAAAGTCGATATTTTTTACATCTATATTTTTAAGTCGATATTATTGTACTTACCTGTTTAAGTATAGGGAGTCGATATTTTTGTAATCAATATTTTTACATCTATATTTTTGTAAACTATATTTTTGTAATCGATATTTAAACATGGAACCGTAGGGTCCACATCATCAGACACTGTGAAATATTTTTTTGTCCACATAGATCTCATTGCATAGTGGCTGACTTGTGAGCGTTACACAAGACTCAAATAGATGACAGACTCTCCTAGGTTTTATGTGTCCGTGTTACAGCATCGGATCTCATGTGATAGCATAATGAGTGATCTCAAATTGGCTACAGTCGTTACACTTCACAGGTGTGACTGGTACAGTGTATCTCATGAGGTATTTGTAGTGTCAGTGACATGAGAAAGTACTCCTAATGGTTATTTGCCTCTGTTTCAGGTCTCCCTCCCTGCAGTTCCCATCCTCTCCTTCCCTCACCTGATCACCCTTTTGTGTCTGTCATTTGTACTCAGACCAAGGGGCTATTTGGAGGTGGAACCCTTTGAGCATCACACCACTCTGATGAAGAAAGGTACGGCCAGTCCCTGGCAGGCTTGTAGCGAATCGTTCTGCTGCATTACAGGTGACATCATTCATAGACTTTTTTTGTCTTCTTGCCAATGCCAATGACCATGTATGTTTGATAATGCTCCATGGGATCACAAGGTAAATCATCATGTTGTGCATGACGTGTGATTTCAACTGAATATTGTGCCTCCTTGATGTCAACGCACATGTCCTTCTAATGTGCATGTATACTATGTGGCATGAAGTAAGCTTATTCTTGTTATGTGTTTACGTGTACAGTGACTACATGCATGGTGTTGGTTAAGGCTAAAGTACTATATTGTGTGTGAGGTAGATGGCTGTGTAGCTGCTGTTTAGCTTTGAACACACTAGCTGTGACGCTGTGTGTCCTGTGCCCCACTTGTCCCTAAGGGGCCTGATCCTGTGACCGTGATCTTTGGTGATTACTGTGCCATTTCATTTGCAGTGACCCTGAGTGAAGCAGACACTCCTGCATTCAAATACACATGTCACTTTGTGGCTTGCCAATGCCCTTGTGGTATGTGCTTGTTGTGCAAGTTGTCACACCCCTCCTGCCGTCATGTCTTCACTCATTCATGCTGCTGCATACACAGCCACAATGCAGCGCACACTATCCAGGACCACACACGCCTACAGGATACCCCTCCTTCCATCCATTTGTAGAGCATGCCCAGCCACCCCACACACAGTGAACACCAGACATTCATCCTCCTGGTATCACGATGCCTCAAACTCACCCATTACAGCTTCTATGCCTGTGTGTGCAACACATACTGGCAAGACTATGCTGAGCCACATGACAGTGTGTCTACGTACCACCAGGTCATGTGCCTTGTACAGCACATACACATCTTCCATAGGCACAATATTGTACAGTGTTACCTTGTCAACACCACAGCAGCAAAAATCGGCTTCCTTACAGTCACGTGGCAGTACACGACCTGGTCACACCACTTCAACATAGCCGTTACAGTCAGTCAAGTAGCCATAGGGGACACACACCATGACCACGTCTCTTGGGTGTGGTGTGATTTGGCCGTTCTGGTGTAGATAATTGTCAGACGTGGGTAGTTGTTCTGGATGCGTTGCACCCATCACAGGAGTTTAGTACTTGTAGCTCCATAGGGGGAGGTCACGTAATCAGGTGAGCTTGGGTAGAGTGCTACAGCCCATTGCCCTCAGTTTGTCCTGCCACCCTTGTCCTGTGCGCCATTCATGACATCCACAGTACAGCAGCATGCTGATGATAGTTCACATACCTGAGGACACAGATGTGGGTACTCCCTATGTGGACAACTAGTTTTTTCACACTGATCTATACACCTCAAAGTGACTCTCCTGGGCCTGTCTTTAATTGCAGTTTTGTGATCCAAACCCCCTCCAGCATTTACTATCCCTCACAGGTATGTGTTTCCATCCATGTATCTAGTTGTTAGGAATTTGTGACCGATGTGTGTCCTCACCCGGACTCAGATCCAAGTGTGTGGATGGCTGCAGTTTGTTGAATACCCTTGCATTTCATACATTTGCACACACATATTCTTTTATACTGTGGGTACAAGATAACTCACCAAATGCGTATGATGTTTAGAATATTTATTGGGTGATCTTGTGCAGGAAACGTGAATAGGTGCTGTACAGTAAGGGGGGGAATCCAAAGTTCACTGCTGGAGATGAGATGCCTTACAGTTTGAGTCAACAGAGTCCAGGCCACAGTGCTTGGCATCATTGGGCAGATTGTGACCAGCAAGTCCATGTGGGAGAGTCTCATAGGTGATGCTGTTGCACCCAAGGGCAATATGCCAGGTCAGGTGTCCTGGGAGTGGTGCATGGCCCACTGCCTCTCAACGTCTTAGCCGTGGACGACCCTTCTTCCTTGGGGGACCCTCACATGCAGGCACGGACGATGTATGGGACTCTACGTCAGACAGTTCCTCCTCTTCCTCCTCCCTCCCTGTCGCTGGTGTTGCACTTTGCCTTGATGTAGCTGGCCTGGTGACACAGGGAGGGGCAGCAATCTGACGTAGTGATTGGCTCATTTCCAGATGCACTGTGAAGAGCTCAGCCAGACTTACCTCCACCCGTCCATAATGTTGGTCTTGCCTGGCATTTTGCTCAGCCTGCTGTTCTTTCACCTGGTTGAGGGCCTCCGCTAGCTGGCTTACCTCCCTGGTGTCCCGCCGGTATGCCTCCAGGATGTTAGTCAGTTCAGGCATACCGGGCCCTGCAGCTGACTGGCCAGATTCTCGCCTCCACCTTGCACCACTCCCACCACCCTGACCCACACAAGCACGGCCTGCGCTTGTGGGCACATCCGATCGACGGGCCCCCGAGTGCTGGCAGGGTGGATGTTGTCTGCCACCTCAGGGGTGCCCGACAAAGGGTGTCCCTTATTTTCAGACAGGCTCTCTGGTGGATCATGGGCAGGGCTCTGACCTGTCTGCTGGGATGTGGTGGGAATGGTTCCGGTGGTTGGCACAGATGTTGCTGGTACAGTTGCTGCAAGGGATTGGGATCCAGAGGAGCCAGGTTGGTTGGGGTCATCCACAGTGCGTTGAGTGGCGTCGCTGTCGGTGGGGTCAGGGTCCTGCTGAGCCGGGGACTGGGATCCTTCTCCCCCCTGGTTGTGGGGGATCTCCACACGTTGTCCTGTGTTTGGGAGAGACAGACACTGTTAATGCACTATCTAGTGACATCTTAATTAGTTAGCCATTATCAGCATCACAGTTCCACAAGCTTTACATTGTTGTCATTGTTCAGTTGTGTATGTAGT
This sequence comes from Lissotriton helveticus, assembly GCF_964261635.1. Lineage (NCBI taxonomy): Eukaryota > Metazoa > Chordata > Amphibia > Caudata > Salamandridae > Lissotriton > Lissotriton helveticus. The sequence goes on from NC_136069.1 coordinate 1,605,956,688, forward strand.
GGTAGTAAATTGACCTGTACTCTGGGGTATTTTCCTTCTTCCATTCTCTTGACAATGACTGACACAGCCATTGCTGTGTCTTGTCTTGCCGGCACAACACATATACAGCAGTGCTCTGGTTCACGTAACATCCAGGATACAGTGTAAATCCTTATGCCAGCGTCAAGCATGCACAGAGTTTAGATGCAGCATGTTCATGTAAGACACAGAGCATTATTTATTTGGATAAGTTCTTCTACTTTGGATAGGTGTTGCTGATCCGTGATGGCCAACCAATGCCAACACCCCAGCACCTGTACACCCACTTCTAGATCATGGCTTTAGAACGTGGCACTTCTCCAAGACGCATCACCTTGTCAATACCCATGTCCATGTTGGTACTTAAGTGCATCCACAACGTTCATGAGATGGGGCACGTGCATTGTGTGAGAGGCACAATGGATTGGAGCATCTGCAATGTGCATGTTAAAGTTGTATGCATATTCATATGTTTAGTTGTGGTACATGACAATTGGGACAGTGTTGCACTCCATTTCCTGTCCCCAGGGGATGAGTTTCTGTAAGGGGGTGTATGACAGGCCATGCTAGTAGTTTGCGTGCGATTTGCAAGCGTCCATCCTTCGTGATTTGGCTGTCCCCTCATGTAGCATGCTGGCATAATCGTGGTTGTGTGTTCCTGCACAGGATGTGTGACCTTGTCCTGGTGTTTGTGTTTGCAATGATCACAGGAGGGACGTCTGCTGCCTACACCTGGGCCCATTGTGTACTACAGAGCTTTCCAAACTGTGTGTCCTGACACAGTACAGTGTCACCTGCAAATGGTGGGTGTATCGCAGGCACTTAGTACATGACTGCTGGTAATTAGGAGACATCCCTAGACACTCTGCTCTATGGTCTTCATAAGGCCTGTGCTGGGCTCGGGTGCAACTGTGTATGTGCCCAGGGAGCTGGGGTGAGGTGACAGAGGGAGGAACACTGAGGGATGGATACAGAGGGAGGGAGGGAGACAGAGGGAGAGGGAGACAGGGATGGAGGGAGTCAGAGGGAGGGAGACAGAGAAAGAGGGCAACGGAGAGGGAGGGAGACAGAGGGAGAGGGAGACAGGGATGGAGGGAGTCAGAGGGAGGGAGGGAGACAGAGGGAGGGAGACAGAGGGAGAGGGAGACAGGGATGGAGGGAGACATGGGGAGGTAAACAGAGGGAGGGAGGCAGAGGGTGACAGACAGAGGGAGACAGTCAGAGGGAGGGAGACATGGAGAGGGTGACAGAGGGAGAGGGAGACAGAGGGAGAGGGAGACAGAGGGAGAGGGAGACAGGGATGGAGGGAGTCAGAGGGAGGGAGGGAGACAGAGGGAGGGAGTCAGAGGGAGGGAGACAGAGGGTGACAGACAGAGGGTGACAGACAGAGGGAGACAGACAGAGGGAGACAGACAGACAGAGGGAGGAGGGCAACACAGGGATGGAGACAGGTTGTTTGTGCTCGCTCGCTTGCTACACTGCCTTACTGTGTCATAAAATGATGCATCTCCGAAAAGTGTGTCAGCAACATGAAATTGTTTAGAAGCTGTGGTTTACTATCTTGTGTGAAATTTCCCAATCCCTGTGCATTGGGCATGGTGCTTGGGTGTGTACCTGGGACATATGGGATGAGAGCAGCCTCCTACCCTACACCTTCCACCCTTTGTGCCTTCCCCTTGCAACTACCCCAATTCTGTTGTGTACTGCTGGGACTCATGGCCACCCACCCCCATGCTGCTGGGCACTGTTGTAAGTCCACCCATGTAACATGTGTTTTTTGTACACTCACTAGGCTCAACGGCTCCTTCAATTCCATGCACTCCCACTGGTGGCAGCAGGGTCATGAGTTTCTCCTCCCAGGGATGGTATACAGGAGGTCTGCGGGGACCACCACCTCCACTGTAGTGTGCATTGGCGTAGTCCTGGTCCATTTTCTTCTTGACCATCCTCCGCAGATCATAACACCTGGCCTGGCATTCCTTCCTGGTGCGCCTGATGGGTGCAACAGCATTGACCTTGTCAACGATTCTCTCCCACATGCATGTTTTTTCAGCCATGCTGGTCTGTCTGACCAATGCGCCAAACAGCTGGGGCTCGACTCTGATGACTTCATCTGTAAGGATCTCATTCTCCGGGTTAGTGAACTTTGAATTCTTGCGTGTGGTCATGGTGTGGGGTGTATGTGATTGAGGGGGTGATGGTGTGTATGGATAAGGGTGTGTGGGTCTGATTGTGAAGGGGGTGGTGTGGGTGTCGATGAGATAGGGTGTATGTGTGAAGGTGTGTGGCTGCAATTGTTGGTGAGATGTCTGTGTCTTCGCAAGAATGGGTATGTTGCAAAGGATGATGGGTTGTATGTGTGGACCCTTTTATTGGTCAATTTGTGGGTGTGCCGTAATTTGAATTGGTGGTGTGTGTGTTATATGGGGTGGGTGTTAGTGTTGACCTCTGTTTGCCTGTTTGGCTGTGACCAGGACATTGTTTCTCAATGGTGTATACACAGGAGACATGTTCAGTGATGTTGTTCGACTCGTTAGCAAAGTCCTTGTGCTGGTTTAGGTGTTGGCGTTATGTGTGTGTGTCGTACTTGTGCATGCGGTTGAGTTGTACGGGCCGTTGGCGGGTGGGGGGTTCGCGTGGGCTTGATGGGGGTGTGTGCGTGTCGTACATGTGCGTGCGGTTGAGTTGTACGGGCCGTTGGCGGGTGGAGGGTTCGCGTGGGCTTGATCGAGGGGGGTGTGCGTGTCTGCGGGTGAGTTTTACGGGCCGTTGGCGGGTGGGGGGGTTCGCTTGGGCTTGATGGGGGTATGTGCGTGTCGTACTTGTGTGTGCAGTTGAGTTGTACGGGCCGTTGATGTGTGGGGGGTTTCGCGTGGGCTTGATGGGGGTGTGTGCGTGTCGTAGTTGTGCGTGTGGTTGAGTTGTACGGGCCGTGGCGGGTGGGGGGTTCGCGTGGGCTTGATGGGGGGGTGCGTGTCGTACTTGTGTGTGCGGTTGAGTTGTACGGGCCGTTGGCTGGTGGGGGGGTTCGCGTGGGCTTGATGGGGGTGTGTGTGTGTCGTACTTGTGCGTGCGGTTGAGTTGTACGGACCGTTGGCGGGTGGGGGGGTTCGCGTGGGCTCAATGGGGGGGGGGGTGCATGTCGTACTTGTGCGTGCGGTTGGGTTGTACGGGCCGTTGGCGGGTGGGGGGGGTTCGCGTGGGCTTGATGGGGGTGTGTGCGTGTCGTACTTGTGCGTGCGGTTGAGTTGTACGGGCCGTTGGTGGGTGGGGGGTTTGCGTGGGCTTGATGGGGGTGTGTGCGTGTCGTACTTGTGCGTGCGGTTGAGTTGTACGGGCCGTTGGCGGGTGGGGGGTTCGCGTGGGCTTGATCAGGGGGGGTGCGCGTCGTACATGTGCGTGCGGTTGACTTGTACGGGCCGGCGGCGGGTGGGAGGGTTCGCGTGGGCTTCCAGGGGGTGTGTGCGTGTCGTACTTGTGCGTGCAGGTAAGTTTACGGGCCGTTGGTGGGTGGGGGGTTCCCGTAGGCTTGATGGGGGTGTGTGCGTGCCGTACATGTGCGTGCGGTTGACTTGTACGGGCCGTTGGCGGGTGGGGGTGTTCGCGTGGGCTTGATCGAGGGGGGTGTGCGTGTCGTACTTGTGCGTGCGGTTGAGTTGTACGGGCCGTTGGTGGGTGGGGGGGTTTGCGTGGGCTTGATGGGGTGTGTGCGTGTCGTACTTGTGCGTGCGGGTGAGTTGTATGGGCCATTGGCGGGTGGGGGGTACGCGTGGGCTTGATCGGGGGGGTGCGTGTCGTACATGTGCGTGCGTTTGAGTTGTACGGGCCGTTGGCAGTTGTGGGGGTTCGCGTGGGCTTGATGGGGGTGTGTGCGTGTCGTACTTGTACGTGCGGTTGAGTTGTACGGGCCGTTGGCGGGTGGGGGGGTTCGCTTGGGCTTGATGGGGGTGTGTGCGTGTCGTACTTGTGCATGCGGTTGAGTTGTACGGGCCGTTGGCGGGTGGAGGGGTTCGCGTGGGCTTGATGGGGGTGTGCGTGTCGTACTTGTGCGTGCGTTTGAGTTGTGCGGGCCGTTGGCGGGTGAGGGGGTTCGCGTGGGCTTGATGAGGGTGTGTGCGTGTCGTACTTCTGCATGTGGTTGAGTTGTACGGGCCGTTGGCGGGTGGGGGGGTTCACGTGGGCTTGATGGGGGCGTGTGCGTGTCGTACTTGTGCGTGCGGTTGAGTTGTATGGGCCGTTGGCGGGTGGGGGAGTTCGCGTGGGCTTGATGGGGGTGTGTGCATGTCGTACTTGTGCGTGCGGTTGAGCTGTACGGGCCGTTGGCGGGTGGGGGGGTTCGCGTGGGCTTGATGGGGGTGTGTGCATGTCGTACTTGTGCGCGAGGTTGAGTTGTACGGGCCGTTGGCGGGTGGTGGGGTTTGCGTGGGCTTGATGGGGGTGTGTGCGTGTCATACTTGTGTGTGCGGTTGAGTTGTACGGGCCGTTGGCGGGTGGGGGGGTTCGCGTGGGCTTGATGGGGGTGTGTGCGTGTCATACTTGTGCATGCGGTTGAGTTGTACGGGCCGTTGGTGGGTGGGGGGGTTCGCTTGGGCTTGATCGAGGGGGGTGTGCGTGTCGTACTTGTGCATGCGGTTGAGTTGTACAGGCCGTTGGAGGGTGGGGGGTTCGCGTGGGCTTGATAGTGGTGTGTGCCTGTCGTACTTGTGCGTGCGGGTGAATTGTACAGGCCGTTGGCGGGTGGGGGGTTCGCGTAGGCTTGATCGAGGGGTACACGTGTGGTATGTGTTGGTGCCGCTTGCTGTGAGGCGAATAATCCCGTACGAATCATTCTTCATGCGCGAGTACTTTGGGCCGCACAAATCGTGGACAGGCTTTTCGTACAGGATCGTACTAGTGTGTTTGTATGGCCTGTTTACAAATCGTACGGTAGGAATCCCTATGCTTATTCGTACGGGTCATCGACTGTGGTTCATACGGTTCGCTGATATTCGTACGGCAATCAACGGAAATGGATCGGAATTCGCAGGTCGGACGGTAGATTCCCATTTGTACGGATTCGGCTACGACTACGAATCGTACGGCGGAATATTTTACCGGATCGGAATCGACGCCTAAGTATGAGTTACTATCTGAGTTACTATATGAATAATTAATGTGGTGTTTGTATAAGTGTGTAGCTGAGTAAATGTAAGTATGATCGCTTTTGGATAAGAGAGTAGGATGACTGCATAAGTCAATATAATGTGTGCTGGTGTGTAATGTCGATGTAGGTGTATAAGTATATTTAATAGTCTTCTAGTGATCTTTGTTAGCATGTATGAGTGAATCTGTAAGTAAGTGTTTAGATGTGTGTGTAGATGTAGTAATCACTGAGTGGGTTTTTAGAAACTTATATTGGTGTGACAATGGCTTCAAATATGGTACTCCATATTTTATAATGAGTGTTGAAAGGTTATACTAGTGTATGATGAGATGTATCAGATTGTCAAGTGGATGATGTCATCAGTGATAGTGATGTCAATGACCATGTCATCAATGATGTAATATGTGACATCATCAGCAGTGGATTGCGGGCGCACGAGTTATAGTTAGTACAACTAACTATATCGGAGGAATTTCAATGGTTTTGTATGAGTGAAATGTCCAGCTAACTATAACAGCCCTAAAACCTATGGTTTTTTCAGTCAATTTCAAAGATTTTTTAAATGCTAATTCCTAACTATATCAGGCCTCAAACCTATGGTTTTTTCAGTGAATTTCGAAGGTTTTTTAAATGACTAATTTTAAATGTATTAATTGTTATATTTATTTTTTTGATACTGATTTACGACATTTTTTACACTATTTATTTTTAGATATGTTATGTTTTAAATTACATTATACATTACATTATACATTACATTACAAAATATACCTTCTCAGAATAAATTACTTTAGTTTAAATACTTTGGAAATAGGCAATAAACTTTTAAGTACAGTACTTACAGTTGTTGTAATGGGCAACACAATTTCAAATACAATGCAGCATTGAGCTCAATGTGAATTTCTGGTTAAATGCAATCAGTTACTTTATGGATTACTTTTCTAACCCCAGGACTGAATCCTAGATTCAGTCCTTGGACATCTCCTGTAAACAGTTGAGTAAAAGCGTTTTGGTTACACTAGTGATTTTTAAGGAATATTATTGTATTTTAAAAGTTGACAGAATCTTTTTCACATAGAATTATCAATGTTATATGAGAGGAAATTCACTTAGCAGGTAAGTAGTGTTATTGTTACTTTTTCTTACTCAGTGGTGGATCCTGGATCCAGCACTGATGCATCTCCTGTAAACAGTTGAAAGAATGCTTTTAAGTCAGTCAGGCGATTTTTAAGGAATATTTGTAGTTTGTGAAAATCAACACTTCGAAACTTTTCTGGTGAAAACCAGACAATAGATTCCTATGGAAGGAAATACAAGTTACTAGTAAGTATGGTTAGAATTACTTTTCAGGATCTGTACTGGGCTCAAAGATGCATCACTGAGGTCTCTCCTGATAACAGGTATGTAAATCGGAATTCGTAGTACATCCAGTAAGCGCCACAGAGCTGCGTAGCAGAGAGATGTAAAAAGGGGCACGGCCTGCACCACCTCTCTGCAACGCAGCACAGTGGCACTTCCTGGAAGCACCTGATGGGCTACTTGGCCCCCACGGTCCCTCAGGAGTGAAGTGGATTTTTCCCCCCAACTTAAAACGCGCCACAGGGCGTGTTTGCACACATCCCGTCCCCTCCCTTCACCATTGTGTAAACACACCCTGTCACCGTTCTAAGTTGAGAGATTAAGTCCCCTTCAATCCTAAGGGTCCCTAGGGTCAAAATAGGTACCTCCAGTAAGTGTCACAGAGCTGCGTTGCAGAGAGGTGAAAAAATTAGGTGTTGGCTGAATTTGCTGAATCGCGTTACGCAAATCTCAGCGAAACAGTAAAAAATCTCCATGAACAAGCAGAAATTCCGCAAACACGCGGAATTGCTTGTTCGCAATGCTTTTTACTGTTTGCAATCACTGTTTGCATGCTCGGGGGGGGGGTCCAGACGTGGGCCCCGTACTCATCATGCCACTGGAGGCAAGCTGTCCTGGCTGATGAGGGGTGAAACCCCGAAGCCGGTCCTAGGATGCTTGTTTCCAGTCCAGGGAGGTCCTGGCCTGGCAGTTCGGGCTGGACTGTTCCCATAGGGCACAGGGTCAAGACTGATTTGCATATGGCTAAGTTCACACTGGAATGGCATGGTGAGCAAACAAACAATGGATTTAGGTCTAGATCTTTGTGCTGGGGTGAATGTATGACATTGTTCTGCATTCTGTCCATCAATTGTTTTTTTTGCATTTATAAATGTATGCATACACATTGCTGTATATTTAGATATTGGGGTATGTCTCTCTCTATTTTTATAGTTGTTTTTAATTACTGGTTGAAATAAAATCAAATAAAATGTTTAGCATGTGCCCTTATCTCCACTCGCTGAATCATCCCAAACCTCTCTGACAACTGTAGACTGCCAAACACCCTTTCCAAACTCTTCCCCCCTTTATCCATTACTTTCAGCTAACATAAGCACATGTCCATCACTCTCATTAACCACTCACTTCTTCCCTTTATTAATCCCCGTCAATGAATCCTTTCTTTTACAAACAATTACTGTAAATACATGACATCTCAATGATCATTAACTTAACAAACCTACCCCAAGTAATCCACAAAGAAGGATAGAAAGACTTTTACTAATCTACTATCTTCCTACCTCTTACCTTGGGTTCCACAGTAGCGTGTTAATAGACACAAAATGTTTCAACCCTTCATCAGGTGTAGCAACTGCTATATAAATAACATTTACAATTACAATGATAACCTTAGCAGTAAGTTTTTCAAGCTGCATTTCTTTATTATAAGGGATAAAGTATCCCATTCCGCACATTATAAGGATATTCCAAATCACTGACGAGTTCCATAACCATATAACAAGGCCGATAATTGAGTTACTCCAAAAGGTTATGGAACGTCGAGTTAACTGGAAATATCATTATCATGTAGGCTAGGGTTTACTATCGCCCACAAAATGCAGGCTCATACCATTCCCTTTCCTGCAAACCACCTAAAACTGTGCTGCATAGCTCTTTCATATCCCAAAGAGCTAGCATGTTTGCAAACATGAAGAATACAAATAAAACGTACAGTGTGAAATTAAACACACTAAAAACACGTGAGCTATTTGTTGCAAAAAGATATCAGAAACAGTTAAAAACAAGTCATATTTTAATAAGAAAAATACAAGCTGCAGTAGTTCAGAATGTGCAGTTTCAGGCAGAAAGATTCTAGCTTTTCTCTATCTAATGAGTGCAAAACATAAACATGTTCTCCCTGCTTGTCATTGTAAGCTAAACATATAACTAAAGAAAGAAAAGCAATATTATGTTTTCCTTGTGCCCCATGACCTGATCTGCCAGTCACCTCAGCAGCATTTACTGGCTGGAAGCAGGCATTGTGAAGTCAGAGCTTGACTGTAATAATTCATAAAAGTTGTTTTCTAACATTTTTTCATTTATAGTTGGCGAATGGGGTACATTGTCTACCCACCCTATACATATTACATGCTAATAATCAGGCATAGGGCTGGGATAGATGTGTAATAATGTCAGCCGGGTGCCCATTTCAACTATAGAATTCCATAACATTTCGTGGTTTACCAAATCACTGGTCAGCTCTGCAAATCCCAGATGGATGTGTTCTTATCTTGCTACAGTGTATTTACATATTATAAGGTTAAGATTAATGCACTGCTCAGTGGTGCCCATCCCCCTTCTAAAACCATACCGGGGATGAGTTAGCACCTGATTTTCCTCTGCCCATGCATTCAATCCTTCCAATATTATTTTTCCCAACAGTTTGCTGACAGGTCAATAAGGGATATTGGCCGATACCACTTTGTCTCCCCCCCCTGTTCCCTTTTTTTTTAATTGGCATAATGATTCTCTCTGTCCAGGTGGACAGAATGATCCCTTTTGAGTTGCATTGAAGGCCTGGTGTGACATACTGAGGCTCATTTTTCCCTTGATCCACTGTAATATGTTGTGCACAGTTACCCTTTGTCTCTGTCTACTGTGCTCTCTGCTGCCGCAGATGATTCCATATGGAATGTATATAGTTAAAAGAGTAGTATTGAGCAGCATTTGGTTCCTAATGCTCTCTTTGTTAGTGGCTGGAGTTTCCGTTCATGGAATAAAACTTTCTTTCTCAACATTTCTGCGTTTCCTGGATTTTTGGGAATTTGAACTTCACATTGGTGATGGTTGGCTCTTCAAACCTACACATACCAATGGAAACACCAACACCCTAAGTACAGATTGTGAGAACTTTTCTTCGGATCCTGTTCCTACACTTTCTCCGACTTTCTACATGTGTCTTATGGCTAAGGGTGCATCTAGTCTACTGCTGCCCTTAAATCCTTTTGATTTCTTTCTACACGGCCCCCTGCCCCTGCTGAGTACATTACGACTTTCCTCGTGTTTTTTTGTCTTCTCCTAAGAACTTTAGGACACTCTGTTTTTTGTAATTATTCCTCACAATCTCAGATATTTATGTGAGGTAATTTGGTCTCTGGTCAATGATTTTTCTCATAACTCGCTCACGTGCTCTATAGCCTGCTCGAGCCTTCCTTTTACTCATGTGCCGACGCTTCAATCTCTGCCGCTTGCTCCTGGCTCTTGCAGCAGTGTTTATGCTCAAGACTTCTTCTGCGTACTTTGGAGTCTTCTCCCGTCTTTTGCTGTCACATGCTCTTCCTTCAGAGCTCTTGGGACATTGACACGTGCCACAGGGCCATACCATAGGAAGGAGGGGGGGCTGGGAGATACCAAGATGAGAAGTGACTGGAAGATTGTAACACACGTCTTGACTACCATCGCATGCTCTGTGTTTTTATTTGAGCGGCTTCCGTTACCTTTGGTGCCTCTATAACGGATCGTCATAACTCTCTGGTTTTCCAGGGAGTGCAAGGAGGTCCTTCTTCTGCCCTACTTCCTTTGACCCTGATAATTGACCTAATCGAGTCTTCAACGAAACCGAAAGAGGACTGCTACGCAAGCATTGGAGGTGCAAGATATCTCTATGTGTCATACAAAAGAAAAAATAAGACATTTTGGAGGTCATTAGGATGACGGGTGGACTTTGTCCGCCCGTCATCCTAGCGGGGTTTGAGACAGCCCGCCATAAGGGCGGGGGTCCCGGGGGTGGCATTAGGATGTGCCCGCCACTGTGGCGGGCACATTGTGGTGGGCTGTGCTCTCTGCACCGCCCGCCACAATCCTAGAAATGCTTTCCAGCATTTGCATAGACAAAGCGGCAGGCACAGCGCGGTGCCTCTCGCTTTGTTCATGCAAATGAAGGGGGGGTACCACAGGTACCCCCCATGTGCAATACCAACCCCTCCTTCACTCTGGGGGCCCGCAGGGGGGCCCCAGAGTGAAGACCGCATGCCTTTCCATGGCGGCATCGCCACCACGGAAAGGCATCCGCCAAAGCCCATTGTAATATGGCTGGCGGTGTCTAATAGACACCGCCACCCGCCACCATATTAAACATTTTCCGCCCCGGCCTGGCGGGCGGTGTTTGTCTCCACTGCAGTCCCCCCCGCCATTGTAATATGGCGGGGGGAATTCAGGGAAGGATGTCAGGCGGATTGCCCCCGCCAGGCTGGCGGTGGCTACCGCCAGCCTGGCGGGGGCAATCCGCCCGACATCCTAATGACCCCCCAAGTTTGGTTGTGATCATCTTCCTGCACATCGTATCGCCACAGAAACTTAAAGGGGGCTACAGAACAAGTATTGAAGGAAAATGTATTTCCTATTGTGTTTCATTTAAAGTGATGTTTTGGGTTTTTTCAACATATTTTATTTACCTTTAAATACTTGTTTATCTTTTCTACTTTTTGCCTTCTCTGAATTATTCTTTGCTTTTTCTCTCTTCTCTCGCTTTCTTTTTCTCTTTTTCTCTATTGTTTCCTAACAGGAGGTTTCGGATACCATATCAGGTACTCAAGGAACTCTGTACGTTGTTTATTAATTAGTCCTTCCAAGAGCTTGCCCAATAAAGGAAGCATGATAATTAGAGAGGTTTGAAGATGATAGATTAGTCTTTTTTAAGATTGGCCTGAACTGGGCTTCTTTCCAGTTGGCTGGGATTTTCCCAGAATTAACCGAAAGATTGAATATCGAATGTATGGCAGGAGCCAGTTGATTGGGTGAGGGCAGCTGTGAAATTGGGGACACACATACCCAGAGGAGAACCTGATTTGGCTTCTGGCCATCTGCATTTCTTCCAAGGAGAACTCTTTGACCTTTCCAAAACTAGGGGTGCCGTGGGCAGGGGAAGAAAAAGACAGGTGGCCTGGGAAGTTCTGATAGATTATGTTTATTTTTTCATCAAAGTGGTTAGACAAAAAATCACAGAGCGACTAAGATGTCGGAATAGCTGGAGAGTACGCTCTGGGGTTAACAAAATCACTTAGAACTTTAAATAATTTTTTGGAGGAGTTTTTCGATTGCAAGATTTGCTCTGAGATTACGATGGTAGCAGGTAAATGCTGTTCTATATAGGTCCCTTTCACAGACATAAACAAATATCGAGTTTTAAATATAGTGATACAAGAATATCGACAGGAAGAATATTATGGTCAAGAATATCAATTTGTAGGTAAGATATATCATTTTTGGAAAATATTGAAGTTGTTAATATCGTTTGCAAACATATAGTTGTTTAAAATATCGATGCTTTAATTAGTGTTATGTATTTTAGTATGTATTTTAAAATGATGTGATCTTTTTTGTATGAGAATTTGTTTAAAATTTTTTTTTTATTTGTTATATTTTTTGTAATTATTAATTTTATCTTGATTAAATTGTACATTTTTAAGTTCTGTAGCAGGTTGTGGGTTTATAGGGAAATAGGGTAGGAAATAAATTAATTATAATAAATTAATGATTATTTTTTATGTATTAGTATTTATTTCATTTAGATATTATAGTGTTAATTGCGGTAATTAATTTATTATTAAACATTTATTAATTAGTTGTCAATTATTTTTAATTGATTATTTGACAATTATGTTAATTGTGCCATTTTTGTACGAGCAGGTTGTGGATTTATTGGGGAATAGGGTTGGAAGTAATTTAATTATAATAAATTAATTATACTTTTTTATGTATTCGTCTTTATTTAATTTTAGTTTTTATAGTTAATTAATTTATGATTAATTATTAATTAATTGGCTGTTAATTATTATTAATTAATTAATTACCAATTATGTTAATTGAGTATTTTTTTAGGAGCAGGTTGTGGGTTTATAGGGGAATAGGGTGAGAAGTAATTTAATTATAATAAATGTATTAATATTTTTAATGTATTCATATTTATTTAATTTATAGTTTATAGTACTAATTGTTGGAGTTATTTTATTGGTAAATATTTATTAATTGGTTGTTAATTATTATTAATTAATTAATTTCTAATTAATTATCTTAATTGTGTCATTTCTTTAGGAGCGGGTGGTGGGGTTTATAGGAGAATTGGGTAATAAGTAATTTATTTATAACTAATTAATAATTGTTTGTTATTTAATGCTACTTATTTAGTTACAATTAAAATATGGCAATTGTGTAATTTATTTTGGGTGTATGTTGTGGGGTTTAAAGTGATAAAGGGGGATAGCAAATTCTTTTAAATTAATTAAAATGTTGTTAATTGATATTAGTCGAATAATGTAAAATTATTTATTGAAATTGTGTAATGATTTTAGGTGTGGGCTGTGGTGTTTATTGGGGTTAGAGGATGAAAAGTAATTTATGTTTAATTAAGTAATAAATAGTTGATTATTAATATTAATTTATGTTCATGGATAAAAAACTTTGTTTCTCAACATTTCTGCGCTTCCCGGATTTTTGGGAAGTTGAACTTAACGCCTGAGTTAGTATGGGGCCCATAGATTTATTTTGGACTTGAAAACATCTACTGGGACCCGACCAGGGCCAGGAGCTTTCCCACTGACAGATTTTTCTATTGCCCTATTAACTTCCACCAGACTAACTGAACTTAAGGGGATCATAATTGTGAGCTTTTGATCTTCCTGTGTTTTGCCACCTTTTTGGTTTTCTGGATTGACAATACTACCAAAATTGCTAAGCCCATCAAATTGGAAAACTGTCAACTCAACGCTCGAATCACTAACATCTTTAAGAAATGGGAAATGTATTGTCTGTCAGAAAAGTGCATAATCTCTACACTCCACTGCCTGGACCAATTTGGCCCAAGTCTGTTCCTGCAGCAACTTCTTCCTCTGTCCTAGCGTGTGCTTATAACGGTGTCTTAGTTTTGTAACCTCCTTGCAATCCCTTGGTATTATCTGTATAGTCTTTTTTAGATTCCGATTTGCTCATAAACCCAAACAACAACAACCTGTGGATTTATTCTTAGTGCTCTTGTGGGTAGCTTTTTAGATTATCTAAAATTGTAATGGTAATTTTATTAAAAGCATCCACAATCCTATCGGGGGCTTCTTGTAAATTTTTACATACCATAAAATCTTCTTTATTTTTTTCATAACTCTGCCCATAATTGATGAAGCATCAATGCCAGACCATTTTAGGCAAATACCACTCTTTCTTGCTACCTTTATGCAGAAAGATAGCTGGAGTGCTTTATATTGAGTAGCCTCTACTTTTAGGGTTAACGTTAATGGAAGGTGGTCACTGTAGTTTAAAAAGTCAACATAAAAGGGGTTCACTGATAGAATATTGATTTCCAAAATATCCCCATACACAAATATTGATACAAAAATATCGATGTAAAAAATATCAACATCCTATATTTAACCCCTTGCATGCGGCCGCAATTCTGCGCCTGTGCGGCAAGATTGCAAGTGGGTGGGTTTATGACGGCCCCCAGCCGTCATCCGCACACGAGCACCGCATTGCATGACGGCTGGAGGCCGTCATCAGCATGCAAGGGGTTAAAGTTGTAACCACAAAATATTTTTTGTATTTAAATAAAAATGTATGGTACATATATTAAATAATAACATGTACTTAAAAAATTATTGAGATTTAATATGCATTTTAACAAATATAATAAAATTTATTTAATTACAAAAATATTCAAACATACATATATGAAATGTAATATATATATCTATTTCCTTTAAAATATTTAATAAACTATTAATTTCCTTTATTTTATAAGGGTATAACTATATAAAAATGTACAAATAAATATATATATATTTACATACACATGTAACATAAACTTTAATAAAAAACATTATATTATAAATTAAAACCTTAAAATATTTATTAGTCTTTAAAATTACTATTCCCACTCCAGTGAGTGCAACAGTAGGGAAAGTGTTGGATAGCGGAGGAGTAAAACGTAATATTCCCACTCCAGTAAGTACAATAGTAAAGAAAATGTTGGATAGCAGAGGGGTAAAAATTACTATTCCCACTCCAGTGAGTGCAACAGTAGGGAGAGTGTTGGATAGCAGAAGGGTCAAACTTAATATTTCCACTTCCATGGGTGCAACAGTAGGGAAAATGTTAGATAGAGGAGGGGTAGAAATTACTATTCCCACTCCAGTGAGTGCAACAGTAGGGAAAGTGTTGGATAGCGGAAAGGTAAAACTCAATATTCCCACTACAGTGAGGTCAGCAGTAGGGAACATTTTGGATAAGCAGAGGGGTAAAAGTGACTATTCCCACTCCAATGGGTGCAACAGTAGGGTAAGTGTTGGATAGCTTAGAGGTAAAAATGACTATTCCCACTCCAGTGGGTGCAACAATAGGAAAAGTGTTAGATAGCGGATGGGTAAAAATGAGTGTTCTCACCCCAGTGGGTGCAACAGTAGGGACAGTGTTGGATAGTGGAGGGGTAAACATTACTATTCCCACTCCCATGGGTGTAACAGTAGGGAAAGTGTAGGAAAGCGAAGGAGTAAAATTACTATTCCCACTCCAGTGAGTGCAACAGTAGGGAAAGTGTCGGATAGTGGATGGGTAAAAATTAAGATTTCCACTGGAGTCAGTTCAAAATTAAAAACAAACAAATTAAAAACAACACAAAAGATTTTAAAAATAAAACATATATAAAATGTATAAGTATTACACAAAATAGAAATAGATTAGAATGTTAAAAAGATCTAATAAATATCTAGAAAGACTATTTTTTTAAAAATTCAAAAATAATTAAAAAACATAAAACTATTATTTAATAGAAACTTTTTATAAACAATGTATGTTTTCTTGAGTTTTACCAATACTTTAGTTTAAAGTAAGATTGCCAAGCCACCCTTTGCCCGCCAAAGTACTGATAGAATTGCAGGAGTGGTAATTGTCACAAAACAATCAGCGAAGAAATGTTGTGTCTGCCATGTTTCTGGCAAGCACAAGAGGTGCAGTGTCCTTATATCATTTCACCATTCTCTGTATTCTACTTTTTATTTCAGCAATATTCCACGACCTGACTACTATGGTATTATTAACTTCATTAACGCTTGGTGCCCTGTACTGTGCCTATGGATACTGCTCTAATATTCCTTGCGTCTCTTGGTTTTTCCAGTAGCTTATCCGTATCTTGCAGTCTATCCTGCTCACCAAGATTTGAGAGGAGTGCATATCTATTAGTTAATATTGTCAGAGTTCCAGATCCAGGAAATCCTAGTCTATGGGTTTGCAGATGACCCATTATTCTTCCCAGATATTCCAAAGGACTATAAAAGAAGTCTAGTGTCACTGCTGTGATCCTCCTCTTAAGATGACCTTGATGATGATGTCTGCGATTTAAATTAAATATCAGGGATTTGCAACTATATCATAATGAATTCTTATGTGGCACAATAAATTAACACTTGCATTATTAAACAAAACCTGTAGCTGGTCACAATTTATATAGAAAGTATTGCGCTTATCCAGATCCCTGCTTTTTCATTTGAATTGTGCTAGGTGTCTACAGTATATAACCATAGAATCATCATGATCGGTGTTCTGCGAATACCCGACCCCATTTACCCTTCTGACAGTGATAATTTCCTGAAAAAGAAAATTAAGGTCACAATTCCAATCCAACAACCAACGGGCAACCGTATTTTTTTTTATAGTCCAGCCACGTTTCTTTGGCATGTTATTCCAACTTATGGGCACCCTTAAGTATTATAACATTATAACTTATTGAGTAGCATCTGGAGGAAGATGTAAAGTATCTATAGTGGGTGCAAAACAACCCAGGTTGCCTTTGACTGATATGGTAGCTGGAAACCTTTGACATTGTAGTTCAGGCTTTTTGTCAAATAGTTTTTGGATATTATATCCATTTCCATTTTTGGGTTGCTTGGGCAGAGTGGACCTACATGTCACTGTTGGTGTTCCAGCCTGGTCAACTGTATACCTTTGGAGTTAGTCACTGAAATGGAAGTTGAAAATTACACAAGTGAGATGAGGCAGAGGGCTGTTAGCATTGGATCAATTTATAAAAATGTCTCTCTTTTAGGAGTCCAGCACAGTGCAGAGTAACTATTGCTTGCGGTACCCAAATTCATAATAAAACACTTGTTTTAGATTCACCCATTATCAGATCAACATAACACAGCTGCGCATTGTCCACCCCTAGAGTTCCCTGTGATGGAAACACTAGAAAGGCTCAGCAAACGGCCAGCATTTGGCTCAAGGACACAATCCCAGAGCAACCGGCCAGCTACATTCAAGCTCAAACAATGCCTTATAGTAACTGTCACCCTAGATTACACACACATTACACATCCGGCCATCTGAACCACCTAAGAATGCGACCTCCAGTTGGTATTTATGGCCCCTTCTATCAGGTTGGATCAGACATCTAACCCATAATTTATGGCCCACTGTACAAGTATTTCACTGTTCTAAGGGGGGTGAGCTTCTCTGTATTGCACCCGCTGTACAGTAAAAAGCATGCCGTGTACATAATGCAAGTTGAATTTCAGCATGCAATTTTAAGAGTTGTGCCTGCTATTCCAGGTCCTTATTGTTTAATTAAACTTGCATTGTTCTGATGCCATGCCTCGTTGTTCTCCTTTTTGATAGTTAGACCCTGCTTAGAACAAGGCTGTAGCTGAAGACAGTTCCATGAGTTTGGATAGCCGTTTAGTATAGGTCCGCTGAAACAATTTTTTTTGCTGCAGAGTAGAATGTAGCGTTACCAAAACTGGGTCTGGGCTCACCGGCAATAAGGACAAGCCTCACAATCAATCACTAGAAACCAATACGAGCACCACTATTGCCAACCAACTTCAACTTGGATCATGGATGATCACTCGAACTACTGAATTAAACAGTAACTCTCGGGAATTGATTTTTCCGGAATTTATCCAATAATTTTAATTAGTTTGAAATCAGAAACCATACAAATGAAAAGTTTTTTCTATACATATACAAACAGAATTTATTTGACTCCACATCACATATATAAAGACAGTTTCTTTCAGCCTGACCACTTTCATTCAAACACTCATACACAACAGCACATCAATATATACACTCTTCACTTCAAGAACTATACATTATTATTTACAATTTAGTTATTAGTAAACATAGCATTGGAAAAAACAAATGAGAAGCTTTTGAATGATTGGTATTCAATGAAACATTCCTAATGCTGAGTAGAGGGGGTCTACGCGTTTCGATAACCCCTGGGTATGGGGAAATCTCATCAGGACCATGTGCCTGTAAATGAAGGACAAGATGTGAATCAACCGGGTGGAGAGCCAGACCTCTGCAACTACAGTAACAAAGGGTGGTGCCTAATCCTACCTCACAGGTGCTCGATTTCCTCTTGCTTGACAACACTGTAACAAAAACAGAGTCTCTTTAGCTTCTAACTCAAAAGGACTTAAAATCTTTGCAACATAAAACTCACACGTGGATACTCACAGCTCTTACGCGTGCAGCGGCTTATCGAATTTGGGGGAAGTGGAGATCTGGTGGAACAAAGGTGCTTGTTAGGGTAATGTGGAACATTTCTAACTCCTAATACTGATATCGACGGAAGGAAAACGGCTTACTTGTTTGGGGCGTGTGTACGTTCCGATAGTTATTTCGGACTTAGCGGCGATTCTTCGCGCTTGTACTGGCTGCAAATGAAGGAGGGAGACTGGTATCAGATCTCTGTATATTTAAGACACACAGTGGGTTTCTTGCGCTTCTGTACTATCGTGTGGGTTGCAAATACCTTTAAATTTCGGTAGTCCTGACTCAATCAGGGGGTCCACGCCATTCCGCCTCTGGCAATCGATTCAGGGGCCGGCACCATCTAGTCGGTATTGCTCTTCTCGCGTCTCTAGGTTTTGCTCACTTCCTGGATCTCAGGATTATGGGAGTTGTAGTTTGTTTCTTAGTCGTCATGGGGATGATGTATTAGAACAGGGATATGATTGAATTGGACCTCATGCCACCGATTAACACAGTCGATCTCGGGGACAAATGGGCAAAGATTCATTTAATATTTCGTATTCGTTCCGGTATCTGCCATATTGCGTCAGAGGTGTTTACAGGCGGTAGATCTCAGAAATTTCATTCAAACCATTTATGGCCGTATAAAATTTCACGATTAGCATGGCTTCATGGCGTGATCATTTTTCTTCAATATCGCCACCTCTGGAGTCTCTCTCAATTTTAGCAATCACTGTCCACTTTAAATCCTCTGGCGTGTGATCATTATTTCTCCAATGATTCACTAGTGGAGCAGTCGTCACGTTCTTTTTTATGCGTGACTTGTGTTGTGTAATCCTACATCTTACCTCCTGGCTTGTTTTGCCGATGTACAATTTGTCGCAAGGGCATTTTATGCCGTATATAACGTATCTTGATTTACAATTCGAAAATTTTTCATGTTTCCAAAATTGTTGTTGGTGTTTAAAGAGGATCCCTTCTTCCGTACTTGCACAACAAATGCAAGAACCACATTTGTGATGGCCTTGGATTGGTGGTAAACCTAGCATTGTGCCAATTATCGATGTTTTCTTTTTTATCGCTGCTCGTACCAAGTGGTTGGAAACACTTTGGTCTTTTTTAAACGCAAACAGTGGTTTCTCTTTCAATGATTCATCGATGTTTTCCACTAAATGCCAATTTTGTAGAATGGTCTTCTTAAAAAGATTCGAATTTGAGCAGAACGTTGACACACATACTATTCTTTTAAGAGTAGGTTTCTCTTTTTTGACTAGGAGCGTGTCTCGAGGAATCCACCACACTCTCTTCATTGTTCTTCTTAATAGTTTTTTAGGGTAGCCTCTTAATGCTAAATTGTCCGTCAGGTTATTAGCATGGAACATGTATTCGTCTTTGAAATGGCAATTTCTTTTAATCCGGAGATATTGCCCGAATGGGAGGTTTTCCTTTAAATTGCGTGGGTGGTTGCTTTGAAAATGTAAGGCCTTGTTTCTATCAGTCTGTTTTTTGTATAATGTAGTGACCAAGCCTACATTTGTTGGATACACTTCGACATCGAGAAATGACATTTTAAGTTTAGAAAAGCTCAGGCTGAATTTGATTTCTTCTGTTCTCGAGTTGAGCCACTCATGGAATTTTTTCAGGTCTTCTTCATTCCCTTTCCAAGTCAAGAAAATGTCGTCGATATATCGACTCCAGCTGGTAATTTGTTCCACAAATGGATTTGACAGGTAAACAAATCTCTCCTCGTACAATGCCATGAAGAGTACAGCCAGTTCAGGGGCAAAAGGGCACCCCATTGCTACGCCGCTTGTCTGGAAGAAAAATTCTCCATTAAAGTTGAAGTAATTTTTCTTTAAAGCCAATGATGCTAACTGCATGATAAAGTCCGTTGGTACTCTGGTTGGTCTTGGTCTTTGTTCCAGAAAAAAATGAATCGCATCCAGACCGTCACTTTGGGGGATCTGGGTATACAATGAAGTTACATCCATTGTTACTAAAAAATCTTCATTTTGTTCAAAAGGAATGGTGGGAAGTTTATTGATAAAATCAGATGTATCACGGAGGAATGATTTGACTTCGGACATAAACGGTTTCAAGAAAAAATCTACAAACTTGGAAACTGGTTCGAATAGTGACTCGCAACCGGAGACAATGGGTCTCCCGGGCGGTGTGTTTATATCTTTATGAATTTTCGGTAAAACATAAAACAGGGGTATTCGCGGACTGTTGCATTTGAGATATTCATACTCTTTTTTTCCGATAATTCCATCAATCAAGCCTTTCTCCAAAATTGGGTTCAGTTGTTGTTGTAATTCCGTAGTGGGGTCCTTCTGTATTTTGCTATAGCACCTAGGGTTATTGAGTTGACTCATACCTTCTGCTATATATTTGTCAGTGTCCCATACTACAATTGACCCTCCTTTGTCCGCCTGTTTGATTATAACTGACGTATCTTTTTTGAGATTTTCTAGAGCACTTCTTTCTGCTTGTGAGATGTTAAATCTTGTCCAATTCCGTTTTCCTTCCATCTTGGTTATGGCTGACAAAATTGTTTTTTCAAAAGTCATAATTTCTTTTGCAACTTTATTTCCTGGTGGGCAAAAAGATGACTACTTCCTCAGCCCTGTAACCTCCACTGGTGGATTGAACACTGTTTGTGCGAAGAACGATTTCAGTTTGATTTTACGACAAAATTCGAGTGCCTCCATTTTAAGTTTCACAAAGTCAGTGTGTCTAGTAGGGACAAAAGAGAGTCCTTTTTCCAAAATGCTAATTTCTGCTAGAGTGAGGACTTTATTTGACAGATTGAAAATGGGGGAACTACCAGTTCTTGTAGTTCTGCCTCCGGGTCGACATTTCCCATGGTTGGTTGTAACGTGGGCGTCCTCGGTTTTGTGGTTGGCCTCTCCCTAAAAAAGGAGTAGGAGATGGACCTGGTTGTTGTTGAAATGCTCCTCTTTTGTTAGTGCCTCTCCTTTGGTTGTCACTCTCACCCTCACTACTGCTTGATGCTGACGAAGTATCTGAAAAGGAGATGAACTTGTTTGTTGATCGTCCTTGATATTCTCCTAGATATTTCCTTGAGTCTGGTCTAGAATAAAAGTCCGGTTGTAAATACGGGTATGTTTTTTTCAAATTAATTTTTTTTTTATCCTTTTGAAACTGGTTTTCTTTTTGGTTTATTGTGTAGTCCTTAAATTCTAAAATGTCCTTTTCAACTTTCTCCAGTAGTGATTTTGCATCCGTGATAAGTTGATTTTGCTGTATCTCGCTTTCCAGGGTTTTTATCTCTTCCAATTGTTGTAATGAGATTCTTTGTGCTGTCTCAACCGTTAGGACCATGAGGTCACGGCTGCACTTGGTCTCAATAAAACTATATCCCTTTTTATATATCGGGTCTTCTGTGAATATCACGGGGATATTTTTAATCTGCAAACCTCCTGGTATCGTGCCAGCTCTCAAATGCTGGAGGAGGAAATGACCATGCAGATCTGTGCGGATTTGCTTTTTCTTTAGTCTTAAGAGTTTATCAGTTTCGTTTTGAACTCTAGCAGATGAACTCAAGGTTACTGAGGTAAACAGGGGGAGCTTCTCCAGTAAATTCTTTATGTGTTCTTCGCTATCGGCAAATGTTTGATTTTCAGACATACTGTGCACCACTCAATCACAAACAATAAACGATAGACTTACAACATGTTTATCCAACATGTAATCCTACCTGTAACACATGCACCCTTGCCCCATGCCACTAGTGCGCCAGTGCAGAGAAATAGCAGGTATGCACCCTGTCTTAGTAGATATGACACATTCCTGCCAGCTCCATGTCATGCAGCGCTGCAGGTTGTCTTTTGTTGCACTGCATCAAATGTTAGTAAATCTGCCCCCAGGTGTTTCTAGAGCACCTGGATGGCTCGGATATCAGAGACGCTGTTCTCACCTGGTTTCAAAGCTTTTTGTCTAACCTCACTGACTTGTTTATGACGTGCAAACATCTGTCAGAAATAATGGTATTGACCTGCAGGATTCCACAGGCTCCTCAGTTTCATCCAATCAAACATTATCTGAACCATTTACACACTGGGGATAATTGAAAAACAAATGCCAATTAAATCTTAACATTCTAAACTGTATTTTGAAATGGTCATTTTAGGAGCCTCATCGTGAGTTGCTCTTTAATGCTGAGGTAGTTAGAATTTCACTTTACTGGTGGCCTAGAAACAACAAGGTCCATGAATCTATTACAAACCCAGTTGTTTCTTTATGGAGATTTATTTGCTCAAAGCAGACAAAATCTCAAATAGTGAAAACACCTGGAAATATGAAACTACTAATTTCTAAGAGGACGCTTGGTGTCGCAATAGTAATCATCATACAACTCTCTGGCATATGACTTTACCAGCTTATTTTCTGTGGCACTGGCAAATGGGCCGCTAACGTTAACCACCAATGCTATAATGTAAAGTAATGACAATATATAATAAAAATCTCTTCTTACCAGATTGAGGCCCTTAATTAAAGAAAAGAAAGTAAGGTCTAAGGTTAGTAACAACATGTAACAATAGATTGTCAGCATACACATCTTATGCTATCCTTTTTCAATATGTTCCTTGAAGCTATGATTAGAATACTGATTGACAAGTAGGGTTGAAAGTCATTGCTGTAGAATGTGTGGTCGTTACAAACTATGGCCAGGTAGGAGAAGAGAGGACTTCAAAAATCTTGACTTAAGTGTCAGAGGAGTACTGCTGAAATATCTTTATATGTTTTGATTATCTAACTAAATTGTATATGGCAAATGTTTGGAAACAAATCTGACTTTACTTTTAAAGAGGCATAAGCCTAACAATATCATAGGTAGGAAACATGACACATCCACCACCTCTCTTTTAAGAATTACAGCTAATCAAATGTAATAAAGAATCCCCAATGTTATACTACAGGAGGGGTAGGCCTCACAATAGTGAAAACCTACAAGTAAAATTTACCAATTAGTTGTATGCCCATCAAACCATATTTACGGAAGTGAACACAAGCACTTTAGCAGTACTGAGGGCAATAGAAGCAAAAGTCCAGCAAAATGGGATGCAAGATCTGGCTCTGCGAATGACCAATGGAGCTGCTCGTACCCTCTCCCCCCAGTGCCTTGAGACCCTCATGGGTGAGTAGTGTAATTTAAAACCCCTGATTGATTGATTGAAGAAGGCAAAATGTTTGGGGGAAGTCCACCCTGACGGTGACAGGTCTAACACCATGTATTGTAGTATCTTTATTGACTAGTTTAATGTAAACAGTATTTGTGTACAACAATACCATGTTATTGTCACTAAAACAGACTCAGCTCAGTAGCAAAACCAGGCTTGGTGACATGTCCCACTGGTGCTAAGCTCATAGCCAAGACCAGCATCTAAACTTTTACCAGCTACTTTTTTGCTGGAAAACAAGAAGTCTGCCAATCTTGCTACGAACAAACCAGTGAAACTTAGCAGCAGCACTGGGTCATAATTAATGCTGCCAAACACATGCCATTAGCCCACAACACAGAAATTTCTTAACAGCAATACTTTATCTGACTCACACTCTATCAGACAGTCATATAAATGTAACAGAGATGCCTTGTATTCTGCCCTTCCCTCACAGTCCCTGCACAGCCCCATTTCCCAATAATTTTCACCCGACGCACAATTCCCTCTTAGGCTACGTAGAAAAATGTACATGGATTTCTTATACAAACATTGTGTGACATTAATAATGAATAGTAGGTGGTCTGGCTCAGGTTCTGATATTGTGCTAGCAAGGCTGTACCAATAACCCTTTGTAAAATTGAATTATTCTGCTCAGAAAATGAGTAATTCTTCAGTGCACTCTGTTTCTGCCATTAATAAAGAAATAACATTGATCTGCAGAGTATTGAGAATTTCAGACCATTGTCACTATTGTCAATTCTCACATTATTAGTTGAGCAAGCATTGTCCAATGAATTATCTTCTTTTGTTCAAATCCTGTTTCTTCCAATCCAGGTGAGTTTTTGCACAGGTTTTAGGCTAGCACTGAAGGTGTGGTATTGGTGGAATTAGATGATCTATGCAATTACAGCGACCTGGATGTGTGTGGGGTCCTCAGCTTGTAAGATCCGTTCGCTGTGTTTAGTTTTGTGAAACACCTGTGCCCAACGTAAGCTGTTAAGTGCTCTCTGCTATGCTATGCAGACCTTTTATGCCTCTGCATGACAGTAAATGTGGAGTAGTGCAAGGCAGTGCAAGTTGCTGCCTTGTGTTACTGCGGGGTGTACGTGTTACTATACATCTACCTATGGTTTTGGATGCATTCTCGAATTTCCTATTAATAGTCAACCTGTGACTCATTTAAAATTCGACACCCTCCCAGAGGAGGTGTGACGAGGAGAAATATGTCTGTTTCTCCTAACTTTTTCTTCTTTCTACATGTTGTGCTGGAAGGTATTTCTTCCTTGCCAAAAACAATCCTACCTGCAACACATGTACCCTTGCCCCATGCCACTAGTGCGCCAGTGCAGAGAGATAGCAGGAATGCACCCTGTCTTAGTAGATATGACACATTTCTGCCCGCTCCGTTTCATGCAGCGCTGCAGGTTGTCTTTTGTTGCACTGCATCAAATGTCAGTAAATCTGTCCCCGTTGTTTCTAGAGCACCTGAATTGCTTGGATATCAGAGACGCTGTTCTCACCTGGTTTAATAGCTGTTTGTCTAACCTCACCGACTTGTTTATGATGTGCCAACATCTGTCAGAAATAATGGTATTGACATGCAGCGTTCCACAGGCTCATCAGCTTCACCTGATTAAACATTGTCTGAACCATTTACACACTGGGGCTAATTGAAAAACAAATGCCAATTAAAAAACTTAACATTCTAAACTGTATTTTGAAATGGTCATTTTAGGAGCCTGATCGCGAGTTGCTCTTTAATGCTGATGTAGTTAGAAATTCCCTGTACTGGTGCCGTAGAAACAACAAGGTCCATGAATCTATTACAAACCCAGTTGTTCTTTATGGAGATTTATTTGCTCAAATTGGACAAAATCTCAAATAGTGAAAACACATGGAAATATGAAACTACTCATTTCTAAGAGGACGCTTGGTGTCCCAATAGTAATCATCATATAACTCTATGGCATAGGACGTTACCAGCTTATTTTCTGTGGCACTGGCAAATGGGCCGCTAAAGTTAACCACCAATACTATAATGTAAAGTAACGAGAATATGTAATACAAATCTGTTCTTACCAGATCGAGGCCCTTAATTGAAGAAAAGAAAGTGAGGTCTAAGGTTAGTAACAGCATTTAATATGAGCTTGTCAGCTTAGAAGGCAACTACAGTTTTGTCTTATGAAATTTGATAAACACGAGCATTAAACCCTATGCAATTGTGATTTTCATGTAGATTTTCACCTGGTAAAACTGTATCCACACAGTTGATCCCCATGCCCTGGGGTTTAACTCTTAATTGCTCAGTGAAGTAGTGATACTGCATGACACTGCACTTGCACTTCCTCAGTTATACATCTTACAACCCTCTTGCTTTATGTTAGAAATAGGCATGTTCTTAAGCTGTCTGATGGCTAGCTATGATTTGTTCATCTGTTCCCTTGATAATTCCCTGCTTTTAATGCACTCAGTTTAAATATGAAGGCATGTTATTTTTTCTTGAAACACACTGTACAGTTACATTTACTTATTTTGTTCTGTAATTCATTTATTTCGCAAACCTTACACATGGAAGAATACATACTTTAAAAGAAATGGATTGACAAATGCATGATACACATCTTATGCTATCATTGTTCAATATGTTCTTTGAAGCTATGGATAGAATATTGATTGACAAGTAGGGTTGGGAGTCATTGCTGTAGAATGTGTGGTCGTAAGAAACTATGGCCAGGTAGGAGAAGAGAGGACTTTAAAAATATTGTCTTAAGTGTCAGAGTAGTACTGCTGAAATATCTTTATATTTTGTGATTATCTAACTAAATTGTATATGGCAAATGGTTGTAGCAGTATCTAGTGTCACAGCAAATGACATACAACGAGTTATACAAACACAGTACAGTCTGTAGGGTACAAGATTGAGAAATGGATTGTATCCTATGCTCACAGTTTAAAAATGCGTCAACTGAAACACTGCTTATTTCAAAATAACATAATGTCTTGAAGGCTAAACAGTGGATAAATATCTAATGAACTCTTTCTGGCAGCCCACACCTCAGACAAATATCAGGTCTCTTTATCGAGGGTCACTGCAGAAGTGCTCTTTCACTGTAAGTCTATTTAAATTCCAAATAACTGAGAAGGCAACAGGCTGTTTCTTCCAATCCGACTCTGGTCAATAGGCCTTTGTGGTTGCCCTAAAGGAAAAGGGGTTAATGATTATTTAAATCTTAAAGTACAGTGTGACCATTAGGACCAGACAATAAAAGTCTGAGTCAGTAATTTATAGTTAAAGATTTATTTCAAATTGAAAGCCAGAATAATATAAATCCATCTCAAGAAGACACTGTAGAAATACAATATTATTAAAGGAAGACCAAAGCAGCGTACAATATTGGTCCTCATCAGCAAAGAGCATATAAGGATCCCTGTTGCAGCTATGCAAACTATAAGAAAAATAATTTGATAACTGGAGAAATTGTTTTGATCCTTCTCATACAGGAAAAAGATTCACATACAACATACACTAAACTAAGAATAGCTGAAACCCTAATAAATCAAGGAAGCGAGAAAGGTGTCAGCATCAGTACCTCTGTAGAAGTTCCATAGGTAAGGAATCATGTATAGCATAACGCCACACAATCAAAGAAGTCAAGAGAGGTCTGTCCCTCTCCAGGTCTAAAGCAAGTGTGAATAACCCCAAGGTGGGTTCATTCATCAAAATGCATAAAGAACATTTGAGAAATATGACCTCATACAGATCACACATCACTTGCAGTTCCCAGAAATAAACTCGATGTCTTGAACTCTACTCGCAAATTCCAGTCTTCACTTTCAAAGTCCTTAAGTTTCTCCCTTTGTCCAATACTACCAACTGGTAATGCTCCCTTTGTTCCTTATTAAAAAAACTTGACCTTGCCAGTTCTTCCTCGCCTTACTATCTCAAAAATACAATGTGCTTTACACTAACTAATGAATGCTTTTGTTCTGCACCTGCAGAGGAGAAAATATGCAGAAAAACAACTTTCACATTGATTTTGATTGCCCCAACTGTAAGCTTAAGACCCACTACAACATTAATTTAACAGTTTTCTCTAAATACATATTAGTTCTACAACCTATATATAATGCAATAATGAAATATTTAATAAAGGAATCAAACTATATCATACTGTACTCTTGTGACACAATAAACTAATACATGTATTATTAAACAAAAACGACAACTGGTCACAATTTATATAGGGAGTATTGCACTCATCAATGGCAAGTGATCACCATTAAGGAGCCTTCAGAGCATAAGAGATATGTGATCACCTTTGGCATACCGGCTGACCAAGGAGAGGTGTGGCACAGTGGCCAGAGTGGCTGACTATGGAGCACATTTTCGTGATTCGAACCCCAGTGCCGGTGACAGCTCAGCTGAGCATCAAGTGACTCTGAGGAATAGCTCACTTAATCTCCCCGATGGACCCCAGTGACTGTATTCCCTTTAGGGGTGATAAGCCGCACTTTAAAAATATGAAATTTAGAATTGAGATGACCTTTAGGCTGTGAGCTGTTTTCCCTTTCACCGGTCGAGCATGGATTTCTGAGACTATCATTACTAGAATCCACCTAATGGGCTACTTATATTGTGGTTACTTCAGGACATCTTAGATTGTTATTTCCGCAGTAGAATTATGGGTACCAGTATGGTGCTTGGATTTACCTATACTTACAAATAGGTTTCGCTAGTAGGTTGTTATAGTTAGAACCTGATTTCTATTAAAAAGCTGTTTTTTATTTGCCAATAAATGTGGTGTTGTTTGACAAATCTTTACAAAACTTTCAAAACTATCAGTGCAGTCACTTCAGCTGCTGTCTTGAAAATTTCTGGGTGATAAGTCAAGGGGAGGGCCGAGAAAAAGGGAGGTCCCAAAACGCTTTATTCTCCATGTTAATTTCCAACGAAAACTTAAGACACAGCTACACACTGAACTGCTGAACAGAATTACACCAAATTTGGCAAAAAGTAGCTCTTGGTCCAGAAAGCATTTTTTTGTTAAATGGTGTAAATCCGTTCAGTAGTTTCTGAGAAATGTAATCTACAACTGTGGCCATGCTGGATCTGCAAACCCTCCGGATCTTGAGCTTGAGTTCTGTTTGGCTGCCAACACTTCAAACCAGGAAGTGTTGACAGCCATCTTCTGACTCCGCTAAACCGAGTCACAAGCAAAAATGTAAAAAAAGAAAAGGGGGCAGTGTAGAAACACTCTGACCCCCTAGTACTATTCAGGGTGTCCCACAGGGACCCCAAGGGCTGCAAAAAGCATTTTTTAAAACATTTTGGCGGGTGTCGGAGGCTCTCACCCTTTGTTTAATTTAGGCACCCAGGGGTGCCTAGTCCCATTGGCAATACAAAAAAATGCAGGAGCCTGTGTGAGCCCCCGCAGCCCCGGGAACTGCCACCTCCCCAGGGCTCATTACTTGAAGTGCTGGAGGGCCTTGCGGTCCCCCCACATACCTGGGGAGGTGGTAATTCATGACAAAGCAACACATGACATTTCTTCTTCGAACACATTACTTCTAATATTAACAAGAACTGTATCTACAATTAAACTTTGTGATTTGTGAATAGTTATTGCATATGTTAAAGATACTGGAAACGGCTTTTGCTGGACATACAAGTCTTTCACGAGTAGGAAATGCACAACGCATCTACCAATCCGCTTACCTTCAGCAATATCATCAAATGTTATGGCTAAGTATTCCACATAATTTCTGTTTGGATTTTTCATAAACTTCATAACTTTACCTATTGTGCCATTCACTAGCCCTTCTTTAACATTTAAATTATGATGTAAGATAACGTGACAATTTTTACAAATACATAACAATTTTTTGAATCCTGCAGTTTTTGGCACAGACTTTTCCAAACTATCCAATTTCGATTGCAGTTTTTCTGTTAGTAGCACTTTAACTCCTTGATGTTCCATTTTATCATTTGCTCTAATTTAGACAATCTCTTATTTTTCCAGTTGCAATAATTGTTCATTGAATTTACTACACGCCTCAAGAGTTGACACCAAATAAATGATAGACTTCTCTTCCTTAACAAAATTATACATTACTTCAACAGCTGAAACATTACTTGGGAACTCTTATATCCTTTATTATATCTGCATAATGCATATCTGATGCCTGACGCATATTTTGGATTAACTCTTTGTTTTGAAAGTTTTCCCAAATATTTACATTTTCAATACTTCCTAGTGAATTCTGTTGTGTCTTACAACAAAAAATATGCCCCCCTCGCCATGGAAAGTAACTCCCAGACGCGCGCTGTAGGCGCTACAGAGTGTTACTTGTGAAAACCCCGCGATAGGCACGCCGACTGTTCTAGGCGCATTGCGCAACAAAATCGCACTTGCATTGGAAGAAATCTGTTTTAAAAAAAGATCGTATTGTATATGTTTTTTTAAACCCTCACTTCACTGCTTTAAAAGTAAATTGCACTCACTCACCCCGTTCCACCGCAGGCTTAATTGCCTGATTGTTGTGGAGGGTGAAGCCCTAATTCCTTGCTTCCAGCCAACTCCCGGTGTGATAGAAAGGCGGAGCTCCGACGGTCACGTGACCTAGAGCCTTTCCTCTATATCACTCGGGTATTTGCTGACTTCGCCCCAGACGCGCGCTGTAGGCGCTACAGAGTGTTACTCGTGAAAACCCCGCGATAGGCACGCCGACTGTTCTAGGCGCATTGCACAACGAAATCGCACTTGCATTGGAAGAAAGCTGTTTTTAAAAAAAGATCGTATTGTATATGTTTTTTTAAACCCTCACTTCACTGCTTTAAAGGTAAATTGCACTCACTCACCCCGTTCCACCGCAGGCTTAATTGCCTGATTGTTGTGGAGGGTGAAGCCCTAATTCCTTGCTTCCAGCCAACTCCCGGTGTAATAGAAAGGCGGAGCTCCGACGGTCACGTGACCTAGAGCCTGCCCTCAATATCACTCATATGCTAACTGTCCCGCGCAGCGGACGCGCCAAAGGCGCGCCAAAGGCAAGCCAGTCTGCGCCCGTCCATGGCCGACCGGGGCTGGGGGCCACCCCCCCTGTATCTCGTGCAACAACTACTCTCAAATACAGCTCTGAGGCCCTATTAAATATCAGAGGATGAATCCCCACATGTCCCTCGAAATGCTACCCAACACAGAAGAACCTCAGGTGCCCCCAGTGCGGGCTCGAGCTCTCTCCGGCCCTTGATATAGAAACCACCTCGTGGAGTTTCTTACTTCTAAATTGTAGATCTCTTCCCCAACATACTACTGAGATCTCTCTCTTACTGGAGGAACTCAATCCGGATGCCTTGTTCCTCACGGAAACCTGGCTACACGCGGACTCAGACCCAGATATAGTCCAAGCATTACCAATAGGGTACCAAATTGTGCGAGCAGACCACACAACGGGTAAAGGGGGTGGGCTGACAATCATCTATAATGATTGCTACAGCTGCCGCTCTGTTCCTCACTTTATTCCAAACTGCGAGAGCCTTTCATTTTCGATAGAATTTTCACCTACAAACACTTTGAACGGAACACTTATCTATCGACCCCCCGGCTCCATGGGGCAGTTCATTAACTCCCTATCTGCATCTATTGCCAGTCTAGTCTGTACCGCAGCCATCTATTCATCCAGCCACCCACCCATCCATCCATCCATCCATCCATCCATCCATATATCCATCCATTCATCCATCTATTTATCCATCTGTCCTTCTGTATTCGTCCATCCATCTATCCATCCATCCATCCACCCATCCACCCATCCTTCTGTCCTTGCTTAATCATCCAGCCATCCATTTTTTCATTCTATCCATTCATCCATCTATCTATCTATCCTTCTGTCCTTCTTTAATCTTCCATCTATTCATCAATCCATTCATTCATCTGTTCCTCTTCAATCATCCATCTAACCAGCCTTCTGTCTTTCCTTAATCATACAAACATCCATTCCTTCATTCCATCCATCCATCCATCTATAAATCAATCTTTCCATCCTTCTGTCCTTCTTTAATCTTCCATTCATCAATCCATCCATCCATCTATCTATGCATCCATCCATCTGTCTTTCCTTAATCATCCATCCATCCATCCTTCTGTCTTTCCTTAATCATCCATCCATCCATTCATTCTGTCCATCGATCCATCCACACATCGATCAACCTAAGCCATCCATCCATCCATCCATCCATCCATCCATCCATCCATCCATCTTCTGTCCTTCCTTAATCATCCATTTGTCCATCCATCCTTAATCATCCATTCATTCACTGAAAAAACATAGGTTTCAGGGACATTATAGTTAGAAATTAGCAAAAATCCTTACAACTTCACTGAAAAAAAGTAGTTTTCAGGGACGTTATAGTTAGAAATTAGCATTTAAAAAAACATAGAAATTCATTGAAAAAAACGTAGGTTTCAGGGATGTTATAGTTAGTTTGACATTTCACTCGTGCAAAACCAGAGAAATTCAGCTGTTATAGTTAGTTTAGCTAACTATAACTCACGCCCCCGCAATGCATTGCTGATGATGTCACATTTTACATCATTCATGATATGGTCAGTGACATCACTGATGACATCACTGATGACATCTCAAATGACATCACTGATGATATCACTGATGACATCATCTACGTGATAATTTGATGCACCACCTCATACGCTAATATAACCTTTGATACACCCACTCTGAAACACAGACTGCCATTTTCAAAACCATAGACACACCAACACCAGTTACTAAGTTACTGCATATCCACTCACTGATTCCTAGATCTACATACACATCCACGCATTCCCCCATACAGTCACTAATACATGCAGTCAAATATCAATACAGCACAATCATTTGCACTCATACACCTATACAGACACTCACACATTGCCACTCGTCAGTAGAGTTACTCACACACCTAGTCAATCATGCAAAAAATCATTCAACACTCCCATTTACTCACCTATACAATTATACAAACACCATCTCACTTATTCATACAGATACTAACACATATTTACTCTCGTATACAATCACTGATACAAGCACACACTCATCCATACAGCCACTCTCAAAATCACTCACTCTCACATATAGTCATTTATATAGTACAACAATCAGATATACTGCCTTTCAAATATGTTGTTACTCACACATGTACTACTGAGACATCCATTCACTCACCAACACACCCATACACACACTCACCCACCCATACAGCCCTTCACAAATGCACTCTTAAACCCACTCACACATCTATGTGCCGTCACACCCCCCCACCCACCCACACAGACACTCAGGCACCAATAAAGATACTCAGCCAACCAATCAATAACCCATATACACACTCATGTAGCTACTCACCAAACCATGCAGCCACTTATACACAAACTGGTGACTGATACCAACATTCACACAGTTTAGTCACTAACTCATGCATTCAATAAGACAAGTTTAATCACTCACTTATACAGTCAGTTACACACCTACTAAATCATCCATTCATACACTTATACACCCACTCATTCTTCAATACACCTTGGAATCTATATATATATATATACATATATATAAATATATAAATATATATATATATATTTATATATATAACATATTTAAACTTTACAGAAGCACACAGTCACTGTAT
Organism: Lissotriton helveticus; assembly: GCF_964261635.1. Taxonomy (NCBI): domain Eukaryota; kingdom Metazoa; phylum Chordata; class Amphibia; order Caudata; family Salamandridae; genus Lissotriton; species Lissotriton helveticus. The sequence continues at coordinate 1,605,989,581 of NC_136069.1, forward strand.
GATGTCATCATTTAGTCAGTACCCTCGTACGCATGCAATGGCCCAGGCACTAACACATGCACTGCTACAATCGCCTGTGCACTATTCATACAGTCCAGGCATCTCTGTGTCACTACTCATGCACTCCTCCAATCACCCAGCCAGCACCATGTACTTATCCAATCACTCTGCCAAAATCCAAGCACTTATAAATTCACCATGCTCTCTCCTTGCAGTACTCTCATCATCCAGTCAGTACCCATGTACTTATCCAATCACTCCGCCAAAACCCAAGCACCTATAAGTGCACCATACACTCTCTTTGCAGCACTCTAATTATCATTTCACTAACCATGCACTCATGCAATGACCAGGCACTAACTCATGTACTGCTGCAATCACCTGAGCACTACCCATGCAGTTAAGTTATCGCCCTGTCACTACCCATGCACTACTCCAATCACCCAGCCAGCACCATGTAGTCATGCAATGGCCCAGGCACTAACACATGCACTGCTACAATCCCCTGAGCACTACCCATACAGACCTCTAACCACCTACACACTACTGATTCACTCCTCCAATTACCAAGGTAGAACGCATGCACTCCAGAAATCCCTCTGTCACTACCGATGCACTCCTCCAAACACCCATCCAGCATCATGTACCTATCAATCACTCAGTCGAAACCCAAGCAGTTATAAAATCACCATGCACTGTCCTTGCAGCACTCTAATCAGCCAGTCACTACCCATGTACTCATGCAATGACCCAGGCACTAACACATGAACTACTACAATTACCTGAGCACTACTCATGCAGAACAGCCATCTCCTTGTCACTGCCCATGCACTCTTCCAATCACCCATCCAGCATCATGTACTTATCCAATCACTCCACCAAAACCCAAGCACTTATAAATTCACCATGCATTCTCCGTGTAGCACTCTAATCATCCAGACAGTACCCATGTACTTATGCAATGACCCAGGCACTAACACATGAACTGCTACAATCCCCTGAGCACTACCCATGTAGTGCAGCCATGTCCCTGCCACTGCCTATTCACTCCTCCAATCACCCACTCAGCACCATGTACTTATCCAATCACTCTGCCAAATTCCAAGCACTCATAAATTCACCATGCTCTCGCCTTGCAGTATTCTCATCATCCAGTCAGTACCCATATGCTCATTCAATGACCCAGGCACTAACACATGCACTGCTACAATTATCTAAGCACTACTCATGCAGACCAGCCATCTCCCTGTCACTGTCTATGCACTCCCCGAATCACTTATTCAGCACCATGTACTTATCCAATCACTCTGCCCAAATCCAAGCACTTATAAAGTTCTGTTTTAAAGCAAGCTGCACTGCCCCAGGCTCCACGAAGCAGACTGAATCCTCATCTTTTCTCAGATATGGGTGCTATCCAACAATCAGATTTGAACTCTACAATGTACGGATGCTGATTATTGGTAATCTCTACCTTTCTTAACACTCAGTTTGACTATGCAAATGATTTGTAACCCTGGGCGGGCAAATTCGCTACGCCCACGAAGTGGGCGTAGTGTTGCCTACTTCGCCCTTTGCGAAGTAGGCGAAGCAGGCAACACTACGCCCACTTCGTGGGCGTAGCGAAGTTGCCCGCCACCCGCCTCCCTCCCTCCCTAAATGCTTACATAAATATATAAATGAATTATAAAACCACTTACCTTGTCCGCCGCCTCCCCGGGGCTCCCGCTCGTCATCGCGCCGCCGTCTTAGATCCTAATGCGCATGCGCAGCCGCCCGCGCATGCGCATTTCTCATGAGAAATGCGCATGCGCGGGCGGCCGCGCATGCGCATTAGGATCTAAGACGGCGGCGACGGCGGCGAGATGACGAGCGGGAGCCCCGGGGATGCGGCGGACAAGGTAAGTGGTTTTATAATTCATTTATATATTTATGTAAGCATTTAGGGCGGGAGGGAGGGAGGCGGGTGGCGCGTAGTGGGGCTACGCGAAGTGTGCGGGTGGGCGTAGTTTTTTGCCCACTTCGCGTAGCTTCGCGAAGCCCCACTACGCCCAGGGTTCAGTCAACTTCCCTCTCCTTTTAGTCCCTCTGCTTCATGTGCCTTCCTTCCTATTCACTGAAATATCAATATAATATATCACACCCCTTATATGAATTTGTATTTAAAGTTAGAGACAGGTGACTTGGTGCATACATTTCTGAGTCTGTATCTTCTAAAATAAAAGATTGTTTATCCCATGCACTATTGTTGAAAATCACATTTTACTGGACAATTTAGAGAACTCTTCATAAAGTAACAGTGTACATGCAGCTGTATATTTGTCACATCATTTTACCTGTGGACGGCAGTCAACAAATTCTACAAAACAAAACACAATGGAAACACAAAGAAGGTTAATAAATACTGCGGTTAATATATTTGTTAATGATTGATAAAAATTTGATCAGCAATATTAATCACACCTCTTGCATATTGTGTCTACCTGATATCCCTACCTTCAATTTCCTTCTGAAAATATACAAATGTGAGATAAAAATATGAGGAGACTACTCATCTATTGTTAAATTCAGATCATGGGGTTGGTTACCAGATACATGCTGATGGCTTCTTTATAGATTTCGTCTGGGGTTATTGTAAAGCTGTCCACTGTTGTACTTTTATAGAAACACATATCAATAGACAAGAGATTTTGTTAATGATTAACAAAACAAAGGACCCCTCCCTGAGGTTCCTCTTGTAAAGGCTCTACAGACAGCCAAATACACCACAAAACAGGAGAGTAAATGTCTATAGGGGCAATGCAAAGATCAGTTTTAATTTTGCTTATGCTAAGATCTCAGCAGATCATTGAAAATATTTCACAAAATACTATCCAGCCCTATAACGTTCACCACTAGTTCCATAAGTGTATTCCGAAAATGAAGGCTTATCTTGAGATCTTCATGAAAAGCGTCCCCCTAGGGGAGACGTCCCCTCAGTGCACAGCTTTTTATTTTCCAGATGAGTGGAGTGATCCCATTCAAAACGCTTAAAGCATGGTCAATTTAATGTATTCTTTTTTCTCTCATAAATTCTTGACTGGACAAAGTAAAGTTCTTGTTAGTTTCATAAAACAAAATTGTTTTGCATAATATTTATGAAAGTTAGGGTCAATTGATCAAACCCAATGCATTTTGGGGTCAATGGGCCCTTTGTCAAGGGAACTGTTCAAAATCTGTAAAAATGAAGCACAGTATATGGCTGGGTTACCATCACTGGATTAACCGAAAATGTATGTTAATCACTGTGTTGAAGATCGTGCAAAGTGCCAACATGCACTACACCACTGACTTAGTCAACATAGACTGCAGATGTTTAAAAAATTGTAAAAATGAGGGGGAAGGGAAAATTATCCCAAAGCTGGTGTATTGAAATGCAACATGCTTGAGATATAAAAGTGAAGGTAATGACTGCTAGACATGCTGTTAGCAATCAGAAACTCAAGTGAAGAACTGGTAATTACTCCCATGAGGTCCCCTTGCTGCTATAAGGTAATATTCGAATAAATAAAGTAAAGTCCTGTGCTATGAAGAAAGAGCATGAAGATTGTGGCCGGGAATCAAAACTCGCCATTTTGAAAAGCGTGCATTTAGTGTGTGTGAATCCACATGCAAATATGGATACACAGTATTTGTGTAAAGCACAAATACATCAAAAGGTAGTAATCAAATAAATAAAGTAAAGTTCTTTGCTGCGAAGAAAGAGCATGTTATGTACTCAAAGAAGTTCCATGTGCACTACAGCATTTCAGAATAGGTCTGAGGTGCAGCGTGTTGAAAGACGGTAGCAGGACAGAAACAGCGCCTCCATACCTTATGGTTAGTAGCCCCGGATTCCAAAAGGAAAAATAGTCAAAGACAGAGTACTCAGTAGTCAGCCTCAGTACCGCTCTCAAATTTTTTACATTGGATGCACAGTCTATTAGTGAAATATCTCCTATTTAAAAGCTATGAAGGACATAATCAGTATACTTGATGGGAGAACATTTAATTCATCTCAAGAACTGATCATTAGCATGGATGTGGAATCATTGTACATAAGTATTCCTCAAAAGAAATCACTGTGAGCAAAAGATTCATTGTAGCCCAACATGGGGACTTTGTACTCAATTGTGCCTATTTGGACCTCACAAGAGATAATATCTAGTTTGAAAATGAATTACTTTTTCAGACACATGGTACCTCAATGGGCTACACATTTTCCCCAAGTGTGGCTTGTCTTTATGTCCATGACTTCAATATGAGGAATGTGCTAAATATCAATAATCCATAGATAGAACACATTAGAATCTGGAAATAATATTTCAGTGGCATATTGATAATATGGACAAGCAATGAACTGCTCACCTAGGAATTAACCAACTGGCTCAGTGGCGGGAAAAATTCCTTAAGTTCTGATCAGCAGGAAGCAGTTCTGCTTTTTGGTCTAAAAATCATACCACATGAACTTATAATGTGACTAAAATTGCAAATCTACCAACCAGAACAATCTATTACACTTTGATAACTTCCATCCCAGATCCTTTATGTAGAATCTGATACTTGGTCAGTTTTTTAGACTGGAAAGAAACTGCACAGATAAAAGGAATGATTAAAGACACTCAGAGAAATGTAAAATGAAACTGATCTGCCAGATATGTCAAGCAATAAAATAATCAAGTGGACCCACTAAACCACAGAACAGAAAACAGGTCTGCTCAGGAGTATTTAATCCATAAAAGTCATTATGCTATCGACAATCCAGTATCTGGACAGTAGTCTAATTTCAGCAAAGAGGGGATACTTGGCACCCCCTTTCTCCACCAATCTGCAAATGTGCCTCCTAGCGCACTACTAGTAGGGGGATGATGTCCCCTTGGCTATTGAGGGTCCGTGGGAGACAACTAATCCTACTGTTACTTCCAGCAAATCCCACACAGCTGGATTGCTAAGAGGTTGTTGAAGGCCACGTCCTCTTTCTCCACCACTCTGCAAACATGCCTCCTGGAGCACTACTGGTTAGGGGAAGAAGTACATTTTAGCTCTTAGGCCCTCAAAAGCTAAGGCGACATTCATTCAGAGTGGTGGAGAAAGGGGGCAGGGCCTCTGACAACCTCTTAGAAATCCCATTGTGTGGGAGCTACTGGAGCTAACATGAGGAGTTGTTCCTCCCGAGGATGCTCTCAGGCAAGGGGACTTCATCCCCCAACCAGGGGCATGCCATGGGGAGCATTTGCAGAGTGGTGGTGAAAGGGGGCAGGGCTTCTGGTGAGTTGACAGGCTTTTTTATTTTTTATTTTTATCCTTTTAGAGAAGGGGGCTGTGTAGCACCCCTTCCCTTGGCTGATTTTGGTACCGGGGACCCCATCCCCTGGGGTCAGGCATTTTTTGGACGGACAGAAGGGCTGCATGTTCCCCATCCACTGGCCAATTTTGGCCCCGGGGACCCCATCCCCTGGGCATGCCTCATTTATATTTAGTTATTGTAATTTTTAAAAAGGTAGGGGTACTGTGTGGCCATTCTTCCAGGTGGATTTCCGCCCCAGTAATCCCATTCCCCAGAGCCTGGCCACTTCTTTTTTTATCTTAAAAAAGGTATGGGGACCACGTGACCCCCCTCCCTGGGCTGATTTTGGGCCTGGGGATCCCATCACCCGGGGCTGGCCATTTAGAGATGGAGAGGGGGCTGTGTGGCCCCTCTCCTTGGGCCAAATTGGCCCCTGGGGATCCCATTCCCTGGGGTTTGGCCATTTGGAGATGGGGAGGTGGCTGCATGGCCCCACTTCCTGGCCCTAATTGGGCCCCGGGGACCCCATCCCCCGGGGCCTGCTGATTTAAGTCAGGTACCTTCAGGGTACCTGACTCAGCACTAGAACCACAGCAGGAGACTGAAGGCCCCTGCGGTCCCTGCTAGCTCCCAACCTCTTCTGGGAGGTGGAATTGCTTTTACCAATAGGGAGCTGATACTATCAAGGTCCTTGTGCTAAAAGAAAAGAGTAAGCAATAGCCTTTTATGCTCTGGCTTACTCGAAGCAGAGTAGTGTTTGGTGTGACTTAATGGGAGCGGAGCTCCCGTCAAGTCATAGCAAACTGCACTGTCCCAGGGTGGACACCCCTGGATATTGCTGGAGCCAATGGCAGTCACCAGGGCCATCCAGTGCAGATCACAGCCACAGAGAGGTGGTGGTCCTCCGAGATGCGGGGGGCACTTGGCACCCCATTTTAAGATTTGTGACTTGCACAGGGGAGGTAGTGGTCTGTGGGGGGCATACACACCCCACATTAATGTTGCATTTTGGCCCAGGGAGATGGCAGTCCCAAGAGCTGCAGGAGGGCCATGTTGGGACCTCACATTCAATAATAATATGCCCTGGGAAGGTGGCGGTCCCAGGGCACGAGTTGCATAGGGCTTTCCTCATGCAATTTTCAAAATAACCCAGGGGAGGTGGCAGTCCCTGGGGCGTTATTGTTCCAAGGAGGGGAGCCCCATGTGCCCCCTCCTAAGTATATAAACATGCCCCCCCATGACCTGGCCAACCTGGGGCTGATTTCAAATGAAGTGCAGGAGCATATTGCTTTTTTGCCCATGTGGGATCTTTTTGGGACCCCCAAAAGAGTCGTAGGCGGTCAGGAAGTTTCTACCCTGCCCCCTTGTCTTATTGTTATTGTTTTTTCCTGTGACTAGCTTCAACTGAGTCAGAAGATGGCTGCCAACACTTCCAGGTTTGAAGTGTTGGAAGCACTCAGCACAAGATCTGCGTTGCAGAAGCATATGCTCCATGGACCAGAAAAAAGCATCCTGTTTGCTTTGTTTGGCCTAGGTGGCCAAGGGTATGCCCAGACTTTGGACCCTTGCTCATTGTGTCACTGGATTCAAGCTAGCCTGGCTGATGAGGGGTAATACCCCGAAACTGGTCCCAGGATGCTTGTTTCCATTCCAGAGAGGACCTGGCCTTGCAGTTCGGGCTGGATTGTTACCATGAGGAACAGGGTCCATACTGATTTGCATATGGCTGGGTCCAAACTAGGGTGGCATGGTTAGCAAAAGAACAATGGATTAAACCCCGGTCTGGGACTGGGTGTGGGTGGTTAAAAAGTTTCAGCAGTCGGTCCATCATCTTGTGTTTGCTATGTTTGCCCTAAGTGTCCTAGGGCATGCCCATGTGTGGGTTCCTTCCTCACTTTAACCCTGGATTCAAGCTAGCCTGTCTGATGAGGGGTGTTACCCAGAAACAGGTCCCAGGATGCTTGTTTCCGGTCTGGGGAAGACCTGGCTTGATAATTCGAGCTGGTCTCTTCCCATGAGAACAGGGTCAACACTGATTTGCATATGGCTGGGTCTGAACTAAGATGGCGAAGTAAGCAAAAGAACAATGATGGATTCAACCCATGTGACTGGGGTTGAGTAGCTGAAAAGTTTCAGCGTTCCTTTCATCATCTCCTTATGTTTGATATATATATATATATATATATATATATATATATATATATATATATATATATATATATATATATACATACATACATACATATATATATATATATATATATATATATATATATATATATATATATATATATATATATATATATATTGCTCCACAAATTGCCCAAAGCATCGAGATGTCACCCGACTACGCCCAGCCATCCGGCAATTAACATGCGACCTGCTTTTTTGGTCCAAAAATTGCATTTGCGATAGTTTCCATTTTATATTCGCATGTGACCTATTAAGAGGTGTGCTTTGGGCAATTTGTGGAACAAAATTTACGCGGCAGCCCTGCCGTGGAGATGAGCACCATCAGCAGCCGGAATGAAAGGTAAAACCAGCTGTCTGAGGCTTTGGTGTTTGAACTGTTCAAGACCGAGAAGCACTGCGCCCCATGCGAAATGAAACTGCAATTTTGCTCCGAACACCTACTTAAGGAAAAACAATGAGGAAATAATGCTTTGAAAATTAGAACTTGCACTACGCTTGCACTTGGAACTACGATGACCAGCATGCTTTAATTGTTGAAACCACACCTCTTAATAGGTCACATGCGAATATAAAATGGAAACTATCGCAAATGCAAGCCTGAGTGTGTTCTTTAAGGCAGCCCATGAAGAGGAGGCTCTTGGCCTCGAAACGCGTTGGCAGTAAAAAACAATTTTTGGACCAAAAAAGCAGGTCGCATGTTAATTGCCGGATGGCTGGGCGTAGTCGGGTGACATCTCGATGCTTTGGGCAATTTGTGGAACAAAATTTACGCGGCAGCCCTGCCGTGGAGATGAGCACCATCGGCAGCCGGAATGAAAGGTAAAACCAGCTGTCTGAGGCTTTGGTGTTTGAATTGTTCAAGACCGAGAAGCACTGCGCCCCATGCAAAATGAAACTGCAATTTTGCTCCGAACAACTACTTAAGGAAAAACAATGAGGAAATAATGCTTTGAAAATTAGAACTTGCACTACGCTTGCACTTGGAACTACGATGACCAGCATGCTTTAATTGTTGAAACCACACCTCTTAATAGGTCACATGCGAATATAAAATGGAAACTATCGCAAATGCAAGCCTGAGTGTGTTCTTTAAGGCAGCCCATGAAGAGGAGGCTCTTGGCCTCGAAACGCGTTGGCAGTAAAAAACAATTTTTGGACCAAAAAAGCAGGTCGCATGTTAATTGCCGGATGGCTGGGCGTAGTCGGGTGACATCTCGATGCTTTGGGCAATTTGTGGAACAATATATATCTATATATATAACCAATCGTAAGGAGGTAAAAATTTCCCAGAGAAAACAAGCCTACATTATTAGTAAACATTTAACATGCAATTCTGACTTTTGTGTATATTGTTTAGAATGCACATGTTCATTATAATATATTGGCAGCAATATCATTAACCCAAAAAAAGAATTCTTGAAAATTTACGAGCAATTACGAATTAAGATAAACAATATCCAGTAGAGGACATTTCAAATAGAAACATAACAAAGATATAAGTCTGTAGAAGTTTTGCGTACTGGATAGAATCCCAGTTTTAGAGAGAGGGTGCAATAGGACTCAAATGTTGCGCAGACTGGAGTCTCAGATAATCATCAAATATGAAACTATGTTTTCAAATGGTTTAAATAGGGATGAAGAACTATCCGCAAACTTGGGATAATCACTAAGCATGGGCGTAAAATCCGTTCCGCTCACGGAATTTGCGGATTTTCGGCAAATTCGCAATCCGCGAACTCTCGCGGATTTGCCAAAAATTCGTAAATTCGCACGCGGCAGATTTTTTTGCTTGGTGATACAATATTGCGGCGCGCGGCGTCCACTTACCGTCATTCAGCGTTTGCCGAGTTGTTTTTCTCGATATTTTGCGAGTGCTGCGCCATTTTGGATCTTGCTGCGGGATCCCGCGGGAGTTTGTCGACCACGATTACGTCATCGCGCCTTGCCACCTTGCACAGCACGCATCGCGAGAGTTCGCAATTGCGAACACGTAAGTGCGGCGGGCAGCAACAATCTCGCACTCGCGAAATACAGATTTTGCAATTCTGCACAAGAAATCCACCAGCAAACAGCATAAACCTTCAGAAAATGATGATTTTTATCAGAATAACTCCTCAGGTTGACATTTGCCTGCACTTTTTTTTAGCAAGGAGTCCATTTTGGGGGGGGGGGAAGGAAGTGCCCCACAGTCTCCAACTTCTTGTTCCTGTCCAGCAGGCTCCTCCCAGTGCTTTCTTCATGTGCTGGTCACTTTCATTTGGACCTTGACCTGGAAGGATTACTCTTCGTGGATGCTGCTGGATATTTGGATTTGAGGCCTTTCTGACTTTCTTTGGATCACTTTTGGATTAGAAATCAACTTTCACAAGTAAGTTTGTTTGGGGCATTACAGTTGCTGCAACTACAATTTTGGAACTTTTTCAGAACATTAAATAAAATATATTGTGGGTAGCCACAGTATCCAGTAGGACCAGGGTTAGTTATGGGTGCATGATACAACTGTTTTGTTGAATTTAAACATCGTTGAGGCCATGGATGGGCTGGGATTGTGCGGAATTTTGTATTTTTTGTCGATTTTTTGGGGCTGCTGTTGTGGCCTTTTGCCCAGGGGTAGTGAGTGGTGCATGGACTGAGTCTGCCTATGGGGTCTCTTTAATGTAAACATCCTGGATGGCATTGTATTGTGGTGATTTTTGTGTGTTTTTCGTTTTTTTGGGGTGTACTGTTGATGTGGACTGGCCATGTAGGTGGTGGTGGCCATTTTGAGTGCTTGTACAGGCAGGCCCTCCACATGTGCTTGGGGTGCAAGGGGCCATTTTGAAGACAGGCAGTGTCTGAGGACTGCACCCATTTTGCCTAGCTTTCATCCATTATGCCCAGGGGTAGTGAGTGGTGCATGGGCCTAGTCTTTCTGTGGGGTGTCTTCTTGAATTTAAACATCATTGAGGCCATGGGTGGGCTGGGATTGTGCTGAATTTTGTGGTTTTTGTCGATTTTTTGGGGCTGCTGGTGGGGCCTTTTGCCCAGGGGTAGTGAGTGGTGCATGGACTGAGTCTGCCTGTGGGCTCTCACTCTCTTTAATGTAAACATCCTGGATGGCATTGGATTGTGGTGATTTTTGTGTGTTTTTCGTTTTTTTTGGGGTGTACTGTTGATGTGGACTGGCCATGTGGGTGGTGGTGGCCATCTTGAGTGCTGGTACAGGCAACATGTGCTTGGGGTGCACCCATTTTGCATAGCTTTCCTCCATTATGCCCAGGGGTAGTGAGTGGTGCATGAGCCTAGTCTTTCTGTGGGGTGTCTTCTTGAATTTAAACATCATTGAGGCCATGGATGGGCTGGGATTGTGCTGAATTTTGTGGTTTTTGTCGATTTTTTGGGGCTGCTGTTGTGGCCTTTTGCCCAGGGGTAGTGAGTGGTGCATGGACTGAGTCTGCCTGTGGGGTCTCTTCAATGTAAACATCCTGGATGGCATTGGATTGTGGTGATTTTTGTGTGTTTTTCATTTTTTTGGGGTGTACTGTTGATGTGGACTGGCCATGTGGGTGGTGGTGGCCATTTTGAGTGCTTGTACAGGCAGGCCCTCCACATGTGCTTGGGGTGCAAGGGGGCATTTTGAAGACAGGCAGTGTCTGAGGCCTGCACCCATTTTGCCTAGCTTTAATCCATTATGTCCAGGGGTAGTGAGTGGTGCATGGGCCTAGTCTTTCTGTGGGGTGTCTTCTTGAATTTAAACATCATTGAGGCCATGGATGGGCTGGGATTGTGCTGAATTTTGTGGTTTTTGTCGATTTTTTGGGGCTGCTGTTGTGGACTTTTGCCCAGGGGTAGTACTAGTGAGTGGTGCATGGACTGAGTCTGCCTGTGGGCTCTCACTCTCTTTAATGTAAACATCCTGGATGGCATTGGATTGTGGTGATTTTTGTGTGTTTTTCATTTTTTTTGAGGTGTACTGTTGATGTGGACTGGCCATGTGGGTGGTGGTGGCCATCTTGAGTGCTGGTACAGGCAAAATGTGCTTGGGGTGCACCCATTTTGCATAGCTTTCATCCATTATGCCCAGGGGTAGTGAGTGATGCATGGGCCTAGTCTTTCTGTGGGGTGTCTTCTTGAATTTAAACATCATTGAGGCCATGGATGGGCTGGGATTGTGCTGAATTGTGTGGTTTTTGTCGATTTTTTGGGGTGTATAACTGATGTTCCTCTGTCTTCCATTGCTTTTAGGTGCACAAGAGAACCACCAGTGCCAGGAAGAAGTCCTGCTGCGGTGTGTGCAGCACAACGTCACGTGTGGCCACAGACAACTCTGCAACTTGTGCAACTGCGGCCTGCTGTTCTGAGTGACATCTGAAGAAGATGGCCCCCAAAAAAAGTTCCCCGTAGCTCCTCTAGCAAGAAAGTTGCCAGAAAGGAGCAGAAGAAGCAAGTTACCAAGCAGACTGGTGTGCCGCCCGCCACATTTTTTGGGAATAAAAATAAAAATGAACGCCTGCAGCAGCAGCGGGATCTGCTGGGGACCAAGCTGGGAGCAGCACCCCCGCTCCATTGGGCTCAGTGCCACCACCCCCACGCCAACTTAAGTCCAAGCCCTTGAGTGCTGCAGAGGCAGCCAGTCTACTTGTTCAATCACCATCGACCAGTGATGTTGGCTCATCGCAAGAAAGTAGCAGCAATGTCCCTCAATCAGCACAGGTTGTTGTTGTAACTCATCTGACGAGTGTTGAACAACCACAGCCGCAACAACAACCATATGTGCAAGTACAAGCCCAAGTACATGTGGAAGGAGAGGCGGCGCAAGGAGAGGATCAAGCAGAGGTGCATGGAGGGGCACAACAAGTGCCCACAATAGTTGTTCCTCCAGAAGTAGGGGCACATCTGGAAATCGACAATCAAGCCGAGGTATCATTCGAGGAAGCCACTCCTCCTGATGATCATTCATTGTCTTCCACACCCCGAGCAAGGAAAAGATCAAGGGTGGTGGTGTCTACATCTTCTTCAAGCCCACCTCCTTCTGATGATATGGATCTTACTTGGGAAGCAGCACCACTGCCGTCTGAGAGTGAGGCTGAGGCACACCATGATCTGACAAAGGTAGCTAAGCGTAAAAGGAAGGTCGTCGAAACTCTCATAGTTATGGAGTGTCATGACGCTCAACAAAGAAGTGGCATATACTCCTGCTGCTGAAGACTCTCACGACGACGACGCAGTCATCACTAACGTCACTGAAGCCCCAGCGGGCATGCAGCAAACAGACATTTTGACCCTAGCCCGACAAGCTGCTGAGCGTGATGATGAAGTCGACGAGGAGGCAATAGGAACACCGAAATCATTGAAGTTAACTAGTACACCACCACCTACAGCTTCCATATTTCTTCCTCGCCAGAAGGGACCTCCATCCACCTCGACCTCAATTAGTGGTGGGCAAAGTGCACAACGTAGTAAAGTTCAGCAATACGCATCCTCCACTTCATCTGGCATTAGCAGCATGACCACCACCAGTATCGCCTCCTCCGGCCCCCCCAGACATTTCAAGTCCGCAGTTTGGGACTTCTTTAGTATTTGCCCAAAAAAGGAAAACCTAGCCATTTGTAGCATTTGTAAGCTTGCAGTTAGTCGTGGTAAGCTTGGTACCAACTATGGTATCGGAGGCCAGAGAGGTCATCTTAAGAGACAGCACCTTGTCCATGGCTTGCGCACCTAAAGGAGATCAAGGAAGCCCGAACTGGAAGTCAAGAAAACGTTGATGTTCCATCTGATGATGACGAGGAGGAAGAAGCGTCACACACTTCACTTACACCCAGTACCCCTGTCAGCACACCCCCTGTGAGCCACACTAAGAGTGTGGGACAGAGTGAGACACCAATTCGAAAAAGTTCATCAGCGAGCGTAACTGGGTCGAAGAAGTCATCATCATCCCGTAAAATGGTCCAGGGCAACATTAGAACCCTGTTGTTTTCAGACGCGCCATATGAACGCAACCACCCAACGGCGCGTCTGTATAACATTTAGCTGGCTAAAATGCTAGTGCTGGATCTTCTCCCTTTTTCTTTTGTAGAAGGGGTTGGTTTTCTAGAATTAGTGGCAGCGCTCTGCCCTAAATGGAAGGTTCCTAGCCGGTTCTATTTTGCCCGAGTTGCGGTTCCAGCACTACATGAAGATGTGCTGGAGGTGATTGGGGCAGCTTTGCAGAAGAGTGCTGTTCACACTATACATCTGACAACAGACATGTGGACCAGTGGCGCAGGCACTGATTACATGTGCATCACTGCACACTGGGTCTCTTTTTCAGGGGTTAAAGCAAAGCTAAACGCAGGTGTTGACCTGGACCAAGTTTATAAAGCTGCTCGGAAACATGCAACACTAGCCATGTTTGCCTTGGAGAAACGTCATACAGCAGAAAACATTTTGAATGAGTTTAACACAAAGGTCTTTCACTGGCTGTTCTAAAAAAAACGCGAGATTGGTTATGTTTCCACGGATAATGGCGCCAATGTAGTTAAGGCCATGGATCTGGGTCACTATTTCAGAGTGCCGTGTTTGGCGCACTGTATAAACCTGGTTGTTAAAAAATTCTTGGATAAAGACAGTCCAGCGTGCGAGTTAGTGGCCACCTGCCAAAAAATATGCAACCATTTCAGCCATTCTTTTAAGGCCCGGAAGCATCTGAGGAGCCTGCTACATGAACGTCGAATGCCAGTGAAAGCACTCATCCAGGAGGTGCCAACACGTTGGAACTCAACCTTCTACATGCTTGAGTGTCTGTATGAGCAGTTTACGGTACTTGATCAGTATTTCTTAACACTGGGTACAGCTCAGAAGGACCTGAGGCTAGATGCGGCGGAATGGGAGCTAGTTAAAAGCCTGACAGACATGCTTCGTCCTTTTGAGGTCTTCACGCGTGCAGTCAGCAGGGAGGACTGTAATTTGGGAAAAGCTATCCCATTGTTGCGCATGCTGGAGCACAAACTGAAGGCGGTGTCTTCTAAGTTTCAAAAGGATGAAGAAAAGCAAGAAGCTTTTGTTTTGGCAGAGAAATTATTAGAGCACCTACTTGGTGATGAACGTCTTCAAAAGATCCACTCAGAACAGCATTACATTTGTGCTACTATTCTGCATCCATGCTACAAAAAGGCGCTGGCAGGCAGTGCATTATTTCCTTTTGGTGATGAAGATGTTACAAAGTACAAACATTGGCTAGCCTTGTCAGCCATGAGGTTTGAAAGAGAACGGCAGCAAATTCAAGGAAAAGGCAGTACATCAGCATCAGCAGGCCATCCCCAGTCAAAAGACTCCACTTCTGCACCTGTGGCTGTGGCAGAAGTGACCTCTCAGCCGTTAAAGACACCGGCAACCGGATCATCTGCACCAGACACAACAAATATCGGGTGATGATGGTGAAGAGGATTGGCTAGCTGAGCTTGGGTTTGGTTCTCAAAAGGTCCGAGCAAAAAGTAAGCAAAGTGGAGGAACCGTGGAGAACCTTGAGTCGATGATGCAGGACTATCTGAATGACTCAACAGAGGTCTATGTTAATGCTGACCCATTGGCGTATTGGCATGGGAAAAAAGAATTGTGGCCAGAGACCACCAACCTGACTATAAATTACTTGTCTTGCAAGCGTGTCTTCTGAACGTGTTTTCAGTGCTGCTGGTGGCATTGTAACTTGCAAACGGACCCGCCTCTCGCCCAAACATGTGGAGAGGTTACCAATGATCAAGATGAATCAGCACCTCATACCACCAGATTACAAAGTACCAGATTACACGACGGAAGAAGACGAGGAGGACAGCAACTTAGATGAGGGAATTTCTTCTGTGTTAGGTGACACTGACCTACTCCTGCCTGAATTCGCAGAGTATGAGGACAAACTCTTCTTCCCTGACACCGAGCCCTGACAATGAGCCAATGAATCAAGAACTTTCTTTTTCGTACTTATTCACTTTTATTCCTGTGTGTCTGTCTTTCTTTGTTTTGCACAGTTAACATAATTAAAACTTTAATCACCTGTACTTTTGCTTTTTGGCTGTTTGGGGGTCTTCTACTTGTTTTCGCCTGGGTTGACGGCTCTGGGGCCATTGCTGGGAAGGTCTAATACCGGATAAAACTGGTTTGGACAACATCAATGAGGAAAAAGTTTTTGCATTTTCTGACATTTCGCTCAATGTAGCGTTTTCGGGGGCCTGTTTGGGGGGCTTCCTGGTGTTTGTGGTGGGTATCGGGGTCTGGGAGCACTGCTGGGTATGGATAGTTTTGATAGCAAGAGGTTTGAAGGAAATCCATGGAGGCAGAGGGGAGTTAGGGCCTAGCTGCAGAGCGCGCACTGAGTGATTTTGGAAATTTTCAGAAAAGTGACAAAGTCCCCATTTTTGTATTTTTGCTTTGGCTGTTTGGGGGTCTTCTACTTGTTTTCGCCTGGGTTGACGGCTCTGGGGCCATTGCTGGGAAGGTCTAATACCGGATAAAACTGGTTTGGACAACATCAATGAGGAAAAAGTTTTTGCATTTTCTGACATCTCGCTCAATGTAGCGTTTTCGGGGGCCTGTTTGGGGGGCTTCCTGGTGTTTGTGGTGGGTATCGGGGTCTGGGAGCACTGCTGGGTATGGATAGTTTTGATAGCAAGAGGTTTGAAGGAAATCCATGGAGGCAGAGGGGAGTTAGGGCCTAGCTGCAGAGCGCGCACTGAGTGATTTTGGAAATTTTCAGAAAAGTGACAAAGTCCCCATTTTTGTATTTTTGCTTTGGCTGTTTGGGGGTCTTCTACTTGTTTTCGCCTGGGTTGACGGCTCTGGGGCCATTGCTGGGAAGGTCTAATACCGGATAAAACTGGTTTGGACAAAATCCATGCGGAAAAGCCTTTTGGCACTTTTTGTAACTTAGCCCTAGCAGCAGGATTGCATGTGTTTGGGGGTGTTCTTGATTTTTGCAAATGAGTTCTGGGGTCTTAGAGCACTCGTGGGAATGTGTAATTTTGGTTGCAAGTGATTTGCAGAAAATCCATGGTGGGAAAGGGGGGATCACTTACTCTGTGAGAGGCACTTAGTGTTGAAAACAATTTGGCCATTTACACTTAAAGGAAGAAAATGACACAGACTTAAGTTTCAGGAAAACAAACTTACTGTTAAACCCCCACCCACCAGACTCAAAAGCAGTAAAAAACAGGTATGCTCAGATAAAGTTTCAAAAAGTATATTTGTGTAGCCCTAACAAAATAATCTCCCGCAAGACCCTCCCTAACCCCAACGATTGTCCTTCAAAAGTCCCAAAAACAACCCAACTCCCAATTCCCACCCCCCAAAAGTCTCTAAAAAAGGGGCAAGGGACACTACGGCAGGATGCTGTTCACTTTAGCGGCCAGGGCATCATACTCCTTGCAGAGGGTGGCATGGTCGGAGCGGAGGCCCTCCACCAAGTTCTTATAAGTTAAGACCTCCTGCTCCAGGTAGGACACTCTGAGGCATAAGCGGCGCTGGCGTGCCTTGCAACTCCTGTGGGGGGCAGCTGCTGTCTTTGCTGCTCGGCGGTGGCGGTTGGCTTTGGTAGCCCGGCTCCGTACCGCTTGAGCACTGCGCTGGCTGGCAGCCCGTGTGGGCCCGGAGGAGGATGCAGCTGTCGCAGTGGATGTACCAGTAGACTGCATGTCCTCCTCCTCCAGGGCCAGCAGCCGCCGATATTCTGCGACAGTGGCATCCAGCCTCCGTTGCCGGGCCATTCGAGCCTGCTCCTTCCTTGATGATTTTTTTGATTTGGAAGGAACAACTATATGAAGAAAGAAAGACATAGTCTGTAACCAATGCTCCTTAAGATTAACACAAAATTATTGAGCAGAAAGTTGTGTCACAGTACAACTAGCAACTTGAAAGCACAGTACATAATTATTGAGGCCAGTATCTATCTAACCTCCCACTTCTTCATCCTTGCTCTAACATTAGTGGGAGTTTAAGGAACAAATTCTATGAGCACTATGGACTTCCATTACAGTCGACTATGACAATACACCAGTCTTATTCTTCTTCTTCTCTCTTGTTTAGGAAAATTGGTACGTTATCTTCTGCAAGCCGGCATAATGCCAGCGCAGTGAACTTGCACCCGAGAAAAACAGACGCACACCATGATGAGTGAGACAGACTTGCGTTACTGTACCGGTCCAGTACATGCAGGTGGTGAAGCTCTTACTTTTCTATTACGGGTGGCACTGAGAATACTCTGTTAAAAGGGCTACTGTTTAATTAATTTAACTTTCACCCTACAGTGCAAATGAGTACTAGAAAAGGAAAATGAAGAAGCTAAATAATCTGATTATCTATCACTTCACATGGGATGTATTTGATTACATATGGGATGACTTTAGGTGCTTTGCTTTTTATTGAGTGAACAGTGATACACCCACACATGAATGACGTACTACTACTAAACTAAACTTATTAAGAGAGGTAGGGAGTGTCCACCGTAATAACCGGATATATGCTGTGCTTGCAGTTGCAATACAAACTACTGCTACTATTCATGGTAGTATTTGGACAAAATTACAACTTCTTTTCCTTGCCTTTCCTACACTGGAACGGACGTGCGGGTGCGGTGTTACATGCTCTTCAAAGTAACACTTAGTTCATCCAGTGACCGTCTACTCTCTCTAGATACACATATGCTATCTAAGAGTCAGATAGTACCATGATCCAGGCATCCATCCATTCAAAGTATATGTACACATACAGTTTCTGTTTCACCCACCCAGGCTGTTCTCCTTCCACCCATCCTTGCTCCATCATTCACCCAGCCATGCACCATACCATATTCTTTCCTTCCCAGCCACCTCGGGGACCAAGCAAACACATATCATTCTTCTTTGCCAGTCATCATTAAATTTCTCGTCCTTCCACACTTACTTACACCCTTCTTTCGCTTTTCGTTCATCCCATCCATCAAGTTCATCTCAGATCTGATTGGGATTCTTCTCGCCAAAAACTTCACAGCTAAGTCGAAGTACATTAGAGGAGGCTACTACCTGGTTGATTTATAATACACCTGTGCAGAAAGCACACTCTACAGTCTTCAATCTCAATAAGTAAGGAATATATAGCTTACCTCTGCCCGCCACCACCGTGTGAACCCTCACAGGCACATTGGTGTCGTCCGGCACTTGCACCGCCTCCTCCCCAGAAGTGTTCTCCTCATCCAGCACCACCACCTCTGCGCTGGCCCCGCCACCAGATGTTCCACCTACAAAGTACATTTAAGAATGTTAGAATACACCACTCACTACTATATAATATTTGGTCTAGGAATAAAGAAATGTGAAAAAAAACAGAAAACAATGTAATAATTTGTGACTGTCTAATCTAAAGTAAAAATTTCCCTTTTTCCAGGGAAGGCTCAGTGCATAGAGCTATTGCTGACTATAATGGGAGTCCATGGAATTGCCAAATGTGCAGTCTTAGTTAGCTACATAGACAGACTAATAAGAATAATCTAGTATTACCACAGGGAGTCATAGTCGAGGCAGGATAAGAATTTAGATACAGTCTACAAGAAGATCAAAGACGATTTAGAAAAAATCAAATGAGGAACGCTAGGAAAAAATAGGTACTCTATATTAAAATGAAAACTTACTGGGGCCAGCAAAGGAGCCCTCGCCTGGCCGATCCTGGCCTTCTACAGCAGCAGCAGCAACCACCTCCTCCTCTGTCCTCTTGCCCCTGGGGGGAGCTGATGTACAACATGAAAGAAAGAAAGACCCGAAAACATGGATGATTGTTGTCAACCAAATCAGACATTTCAAAAAAACAATAACAAAATATTTTGGTGAAATAGCAAATAGACAACTATTCCACGGGATATATTGACCGATCTCATGTGGTCTACTACGTTATTAGTATTGCTTGATTTGCGGACCGTCGACTTGGAAAGTTCTTATGTAACTCACTAAACAAACGACTAAAAAGGTTCGCCTAGGACTGGCAGGCAGCAGTCCGCAGCACATGACAGACAAAGTCCATCGTGATTGCAGATCAGCGACAACACTAAAAAGTTTCCTACTACATTAACCAGTCATTAAAATACTCAAACTATCAATCCACCACCACCATTTCTTCTTATCGCCATGTGTACAAAGGAAGGACTGGACTTGAGTCTTTAGGGGCTGATTTAGAAGCCCCTTGCGGCTCTTTTGCTCCATTGTTGCGTGACTTTTGTGATGCAGCGGCAGAACAAAAGAGGCGCCATGGTGCGGCGTATATTAACAACGTGACGCATATGGGAGATGCATCACGTTGTAAAGCCCTGCGCCATCAGGGGGCGTTCCGGCGCAAGGGAGGGCGCTCCTGCGCAGGAACGCATCCTAAAAGTGGCTGAGGGACATCTACAAGATTTTAATCGGTCACTTTGAGGACAATGATGCGTGACTCAAACCCTGCGCCTGCTTGAAGCAGACGTACGGCTTGACGCAGCATTGGGGAGATAGAGCACCCCAGAGCATTGCTGGAGCTGCACCATCGTTGCGACGCAACTCCAGCAATGCGCCGCCTTTACGGCACAGAAGCGTAACGCTTCGGTGACATTTTGGGCACATGGTGCGCCGCATTGTAAATACGGCGCACCATGGGTGGTGGTGGCGTGGCACACAATTACTGGCGCATCCCTGCTACTTTGCAGGAATGCGCCGGTAATTAAATATCTGACCCTTAGTGTCTAGCATTACACAGTTCTTTAAACTACACTCATGCATAATTTCACAGGCCAATGAAATGAACACAAAATCGAAAACAAATAAGCATAGTAGCAGCGCTACTGAGAAGGAGAGCAGTGCACCTGAAATGCACAGAAGATTTTGAAATATAATTTACCTACAATGTAATCAGCAGCATTATTGCTCTTGGTAAAAAACAAAAATTTGCAAGATAATAACACACAGAGCAGGAGAAAACAGAGTAGTAAAGAAATAGCTACTACTACTCACCAAACCCGGGGACCTCAAGGCCGAGCAGGTCGAGCAGATCGCGTTCCCGGTCCAGGATATCCGTCCAACGGTGGGTGACTTGGTTGTAGGTGCGCCGGACCCGAGATTGTTGGTACATGGCCCGGCACACCTTCTCCCACTGCTTCCGGCGCTCCCGGAGCCCGTAGCCGCTAGCGATCTTGCCGCCTGCCATGATGGTCCTGGGGAGGCGGCGCTGAACATAAAAAACTAGTGCAGCCACCTTCTCCGCGCTGAAGATCTCCCGGGGCGCGACATTCTCCCCCCTCAAACGCCCACAAGGGAGCCGGGCACGGGGTGCGGGGCCCTTCCCCTTCTCAGGATGCTTCCCGGCTCCCTTTACCATGGTCTGGGCAGAAAGGAAGCTAAATAATAAAGAAGAAATAGAATAGGGAAGAAGAAAAGAAAAGAGTTTAAAAAAGTAGTTTAAAATTAACAAAAAGTAGCAGAAAACACAAAAATATAGAGCTAGAAAAATAGAGGGATAGATAATAAGTAAAATAGATTAAAAAAAAATTCAAACAAGCAAAAGATGGCAGAGATTCAGAGAGGATACAGAAAGCATGCCCAGAACCATAGCAATGAATGAGAAACAAGATGGCGGCGCCCGTTCACGACCGCGTGGGTAAGTTCGCGCGAGATTTTCCTCGCGATCACACGCGAAATTGTACTAGCGAGCCGCACACTTTGCGAGATTACACATAGCGCCCGGAAACGGAATTACGTCACGCAAACAAGATGGCCACGCCCATGTACGACCACTAGGGTAACTTCGCAAACCTGTGATGATGAACCAGACGTAGAAACAACATAGTCGCGGCCGTTGCGAGCCGACAAGTAAGTTCGCAATTGCGAACTGGTACACAAACCTCGCGAACTGGCAGAAACCCTTGCGAACAAAAAAATAAATAAAATCCGCAAATTCGGGGGAGTTCGCGGATTTTGCGGATTGCGAATCCGTAAATACGCAAGTTCGCGGATTGCCAATCCGCAAAATCCGCCCATACTTAATAATCACTACTGTTTTAGGACTTTGCCAAATTTAAGAAATCGTACTTGTAAAGAAAAGAAGTTTACTGTTTTTTAAGTAAATATGCAAGTTGATCTAATACTGTTTTTATGTTTTTTTAGGTTACACGGGGCCTGATGAATGCAAAAGAGCTTAGATCTGAGCGCCGCGTTCGACACCGTGTCCCATCCTATCCTGTTGCATCGCCTGGAGGAGAGTGGGCTGGGTGGCTCTGCCCTCCAGTGGTTTCGCTCCTTCCTGAACGATCGTTTCTTTAGCGTTGCTCTGCCACCGTTCCAGTCCCAATTCCTTCCTCTGAGACAGGGGGTCCCGCAAGGCTCCTCGCTGAGTCCCACGTTGTTCAATCTGTACGTGAGACCGCTGGCTGAGATCGTCAAGCAATGGGACATGACTATGGTCTCATATGCTGACGATACTCAGCTAGCGGTTACTATCAGCGGGGATGCGGATCGGGATGCCCCCAGGTTTCAGAGTGGACTCAGGGCGGTGGCAAGCTGGATGAAGAACAACTGTCTCCAGCTCAACGCGAAGAAAACTGAGATCATGATCGTTGGCAGGAGGGCGGAACTGTGGGGGGACAAGTGGTGGCCCGTTGAACTGGGGCCGGCCCCTATCCCGGTCACAGAACTTAGGAATCTGGGAGTTTGGATGGATCCTGCTCTTAGCTATGAGGGCCATTCGAAGAAAATCGCGGCCTGCTGTTTCGGTATCTTGTGGTCGCTGAGGCCCATTCTTAAGTTCTTTGACCGTGGTACCAGGCAGCTGATCGTCCAGGCCACGGTACTATCTCGCCTGGACTATGCCAGCTCGCTTCTGGTAGGGACCAATGTGGCTGAGACCACCCGCCTCCAACGCGTGCAGAATGCCGCGGCGAGAGCCATTGTTGGCTTACCTCGAAGGAGTTCTGTCTCGGGAGTCTTGAGATCTTTGCATTGGCTCCCCATCAAATCACGCATCCAGTTTAAGGTGTTGTGCTTGGCGTTTAAGATCTTGAGGGGAGTAGGTCCGCCAATTCTTGCTGATCTCCTGTCGTGGTATGTTCCTTCCCGTGCTCTGAGATCGGGAAGCCAAGCGCTTGCTGTGGTTCCCCGATACAGGCTGTGTCGGGCTGGTGGTCGCTCTTTCCGGGTTAGGGCGGCTGAACTCTGGAATTCCCTTCCAGCGGACTTGCGGCTTTTGGATGACCTTTTGGCCTTCCGTAAAGCACTGAAAACTTTCCTTTTTAAATAAATTCTTTTACCTGTGTTGTGTTTCTGCTAATCTGTTGCACATTGCCTGCCATGCGCCAGGACGCCCCTTAGCTGGGGCAGCTGTGCGCAATGCAAAAGTGCATAACATAACATAACATAACATCTTTGGGAAATTGCCCCATAGTGGAGTTATGTAGTGCCCACTTCAAGAAGTTGATGTTTTTGTATATTGTTAGTGCTGTGATATGACCCATTGGGGCTGGATTGGATTTCATTGTAGATTACATAAATCTGTAAATGTTATAGGTAGCTGGACATTTCACTCATACAAAACCATTGAAATTCCCCCGTTATAGTTAGTTCAGTTAACTATAACTCGCGCGCCCGCAATGCACTGCTGATGACGTCACATATTACATCACTCATGACATGGTCAGTGACATCACTCATGACATCACTGATGACATCTCAATCATCCAGTGAATGTGTGTCTTTCTGAAAAATAAACTTTTTTATATATGTATATCTAAAGGTCAATGGAAGAATAAATGGGTAAATAAATGTCCAAATGGATTTTTGTCTCTAAAATTGATCCTATAACTGACTTATTAAGTGTATCTTAGTGAATACATGTATTAACGAGTAATGTTTAAATATGTAAATATCTGTATCAGTGTCTAACTTTGTGTATAAGTGGCTGCATGGGTTGGTGAGTAGCTACATGAGTGTGTATATGGCTTATTAGTTGGTTTTTTGAGTATCAGTATGAGTGTCTTTATGGTTCGGTGGGGGATATTACTTAGCGTATAAATGCATGAATGACTGACTCACTGTTTGTATGTGTTTTGAAGACAGCATGTGTGCAAGACTGTATGGGTGGATGTGTTTGTGTGTGTTAGTGAGTGAATGACTGTCCCAATAGTGTCTTTCTGAGTAAGTACATATGTTTTAAACTAGTATATGTGAGTATTGATGTATATAAGTGAGTATATATGAGAGTGAGAGATTGGAAGAGTTCCTGTATAAATAAGTATGTGTTTCTATAAGTGATTGTTTAAGAGAGTAAGTAAGTGTATGTTTCTGTAGAAGTAAGTATAGTGGTGTGTGTATAGCTGTATATGCAAGTAAATGGATGTTTGATAGTTTATTTGCATGTGTGAGTATGTGTGTGAGTAACTCTATGTATGAGTGTCGGTGTGTAACAGGATGTATAGGTGTATGAGTACATATGATGAGTGAGTACATGTATGAGTGACTGTATAGAAATGTTGGTGAATGAGTGGATGTGTATGTAGATGTTGGAATTACTGAATAGGTTGTTGTAACTGGTATTGGTATCTCCATTTTTTTGACATTTTTATTCTCTATTTTTGAATGTGTGTATCATAGGTTATATTAGGGTGAGAGGAGGTCTGCCACTCTTTCACAAGGATGATGTCATCAGTGATGTCATTTGAGATGTCATCAGTGATGTCATGAGTGATGTCACTGAGCATGTCATGAGTGATGTAATATGTGACATCATCAGCAGTGCATTGCGGGCATGCGAGTTATAGTTAACTGAACCAACTATAACGGGGGAATTTCAATGATTTTGTTCGAGTGAAATGTCCAGCTAATTATAACATGTGTGAAACCTATAGTTTTTTCAGTGAATTTCGAAGGTTTTTTAAATGCTAATTTTTAACTATAACGTGTGTGAAACCTATGGTTTTTTCTGTGAATTTCTAAGGTTTTTTAAATGCTAATTTTTAACTATAATGTGTGTGAAACCTTTGTTTTTTTAGTGAATTTAAAAGGTTTTTTAAATGCTAAACTCGAATTATAATGTTCATTAAACCTGTTTTTTTCAGTAATTTTGATTTTTTTGTGTTATTTTGTAACTTTAATATCCTAAAAATAGTTTTTGTAATTTTGTTTGTTTGTTATTAAAATAATATCATGTCTTCTCTTTTCTTAAATATTAATATATATGCATACATATGTATACATAGATTGTTTTTAGAAAAAAGTGGAGTCGCGCACTAATCGTGTCCCTATCTCGTGGGTGAGCGTATTCAAAGCGCCATATTGGTAAAGTCGTGAAGGATGCGCGTTTCAGCCAGCTCACTCTGCTTACGCTTACAAGGCGGGAACTACAACACTACATGTCCCAGGTTTTCCCTGACAGTTGTCAGCATGCCACAGACACCTCACGGCTGGTTTACACCCACACCACACCATGCAGCACAGGCGTCACAGGACATGTGACCCTACCAATAAAAAGGTCCGGGCGCACATGTTCGACGCCATTTCCACTCTATATCTGGGTGTATCTGTGTGCTTAATATGTTGGTGGCAGCTGAGGCACTTTGGCTGACACGGGCCTCCCGCAACATGGACATGACTTGATGTGCACAGAGTTGGTGGCAGCCGAATCACTTTGTCGGACACTGGCCTCCCACTACGTAGCGATGACTTGAGGTGCACAGAGTGGGTGGCAGATGATATTTTTTGGCCTACACGAACCTCCCGCCACGTGGAGATGACTTGAGGTGCACTAAGTTAGTGCCACCAGAGCTGAGTGGGTGTGCATCATGCCAATCAAGACCCGATTTGAATTTTGAGCTCGACTGGACCGCGTGTACGCCAAAGGTACAGACATGACCTGGTGCTCCCCCATTTCAGTGACTACAATCTTGGATCTGGAGCACAGAGGTGTCAAGCAACGGCTGGGGTTGGGTTGGTTGTGCAGGAATACTACGAATTGGGATGAGTGGGTGGTGTGGTTACAGGGGCCCTATGTTGATTTTGTAGACATGCATCCAAGACGTGTCAGGAAGTTTAATAGAGCTGGCTGTGAGACTCCTCCGACTCTCGCAGGTGTTAGTTGGAAGGTACCAGAGGCCAACAGGTACAGCACAGCCAGCAGCTTTATCTGCGGAAGGATGTTGATTGTCTGCTGTGTTGGTACCATCAGCCTGTGGGCAATGTGGCAGTGTGCACCAACTTGAGAATGAGGCAATAATTCTTTCGCTAAAGTACCAATAACTCTGCAATAAGTCCCCAGTGTTGGGTTATAGGGTGACTCTAAAGCAAGCCCTTCTGTTTATTAGGACTTTGTTGTAGCTACATGCGAATCACAAGAAAAAAGATTTTAAAAAACAAGAAAAGTGGGCAGGGTACAAACACCCTGACCCCCTAGGCCTGCTCAGGGTATCCCACAAAAAGCCCCAACGGCTGGGTGCACGAATCCAGATGAATAAAGAAAAAAAACCATGGGGCGTATTCTCAAGTACTTATCGCTGAATTATCAGCACTTTAGCGCAGCAAAAGTGGCGAAAGAATTATCACTGCATTCTCAACCTGATGAAAACGGCCAAGATCGCCAGTTTTCCAGCGATAGCTTCCACAAAAAATATCGCCACGAATGAGAGTGACAACTAACGCTAATGATATGCAGAGTAGGCATTCCCATGCAAAAAAACACGAAAACACCACTTCCCGATATTTTCAATGACCAACAAAATCTGCGATGTGATCCAAAAACAGGCGATAAGCCGCATTGGCAGTAAGAATTTAACATCAGCCTTTTACTGGTGTAAAGCTGGAGGACTACCTACAGTATGAAACGGAGCCCAGCCCAGAGCCACATCTGATGACCAACAAATGTCATAGAGCTACTGATCATGCAGCTCCGACACCCAAGAAGGCCCCAACACCCACCACCATCACCCCCTGTACCTCCCCACGGACCAGACCCCCACTACCACAAGGCAGACCAGAACATGACACTGGCCCTTCTCAAAACGGCATGACCCCTCACCCACACAATAGCTGAATGTTGGGAGGGGTGGGAACCAAGTATGTGTGAAGGAGGCAAGTCACTCATCAATAACAATGCACACAATGCCAAGTGTGGCGGTGATGTGCTGGACAGACCTCACAATGCAGAGCACAGACCTCTTTATGTGTACATAGACTTTTGGTGCTTGTAGTGCTGTGAACTGTGGATCAACGCAGTCCAGTAGGCAACAGACATTGCTACCAGTGTGGCCCTCCCGGACAACGCATCATCGCTGGCTGTGCACACTCCGAGTGCTTCAAGTGCCACTAACTCAGTGCACCACAAGTCACTGCCACGTAGCCTTATTGAGGCAGAGTTTATTAGGAAAAACACATTCCTCCCAGTGTAGCCCACCCGGACCACGCATTATCGCTGGCTGCGCACATGCTGAGTGCTTCAGGTGCCACTAACACTGTTCAGCTCAAGTGAATGCCACATGACTGTTTGCCCTTGCTCACCGCTGTGTCCGGCCTACACTGCGGTCAGCAGGGCTGACAATTCAGATAGAGTTGTGATTGCGATTGTGAATCTGGTCTATTGTTGATGTTTTTCTCTAGAACCGGCCTGTAGAGGAGTCAAAATCTTTTGTTCCTCCATCCAGGATTTCAGACGATCTAAAAGGATCCTAGCAAATACTTTTTGTGAGACATCAATCAAGCTGATCCCTCTATAGTTTGTAGGTAGTAACGATGATCCCTTTTTGTATACCAGGAGGATCTCAGCACCAAGCCGTGTTGCAGGAGGAGCCATTCCCTGCATAATGGCATTAAAGACCACCCAGAAATAGGGACCCCAGATCTTAGGTTCTGCCCAATATAA
Organism: Lissotriton helveticus; assembly: GCF_964261635.1. Lineage (NCBI taxonomy): Eukaryota > Metazoa > Chordata > Amphibia > Caudata > Salamandridae > Lissotriton > Lissotriton helveticus. The sequence goes on from NC_136069.1 coordinate 1,606,016,912, forward strand.
ATCGCTTGGTATCTTATCAAGGTGAGCTGCCTTGCCAGGAACTATTTTGCTTATGGCATCGATGACTTCTGTCAGAGTGATCTCAGAAAGTGATATCTTAGGCACCAAAGGAGTCAATTTTACAGGTGTCTGGCTACTAGCCACAAAGTCATGCAGGGCGTAAAAGACAAAAAATGCTCTCTCCAGCTATCAGCCGCTACATTTGTTTCGGGGGCCCCATGTCCTTTATTGCTACCTGAAGATATGATGCTCTGGAATGTATCTTAGGCACCAAAGGAGTCAATTTTACAGGTGTCTGGCTACTAGCCACAAAGTCATGTGGGGTGTAAAGGACTAAAAAATGCTCTCTCCAGCTATCAGCCGCTACATTTGGTAAGGGGGCCCCATGTCCTTTATTGCTACCTGAAGATATGATGCTCTGGAATGTTTTCATATCTTTGGATTCCAAAGCCTTTTTCAGACTAGCCCACTGTTACATTTCCCATGTGGTTTTGGCAGGTGCAATGGTAGTTTTTTAAAGGGACCTAGCCGATTTTACTGTGGTATTAACTTTGATTTTATGGCTTCTATCAATGCCTTTTTGGTCGTCCGGCAACTATCTTTAAACCAGGATTGCTTCGGCTTCCTTCCATGGCCCCTAGTACACGCAGTCCAGAACACCTCCTCCAGCTTGGAGCAAGTGGATTCATTAAGCTTCGCAACCTCTACATGGGAAGCGGCGAGATCTCCAAGCTTCACAATACGTGACAAGGCCTCAACATTTGGGTTAATGGCTTCAAACAGGAGAGCCATTTTCTCATGCAATTTTTCTAGCCATGAGTGAGTGCAAGTATTAAGGCATTATGATCACTGTCATGGCATAGCCTGACAGTGAAGTCCTTGGCCAGGGCCCATAACCTTGTTTCTATTAGGATGTATTGGCCAACTCTATTGAAGGTGTGGTTCCCGTGGGAGTCTGAACTAAAGCGACCATTACATGCTCGCAGGGAGTACTTTAAAGTAAGTGCTTTAATTTGGAGTGCCAGAGGTGTCCAAGCCCTGATTGGAGAGATGTTGGTCTCAGGAATAGCCCACAGCTCGTCCTCCTCAGTGACAGGTGCATCTGTTAGATCTTTCAATGGTTTGAATTGACAGTTTAGATCACCACCCAACACTACTAGAGCGTTGTTTGGGAGGCTGGATAGCAAGTTATCAAGATGGTCTAGTGTTATTGATGCTTGGCCAGTCTTCACCGGTCTCAAATAGATGTTAATTAGGGTGATTTTAAACTCTGATGTAAAAGTCAGTACAAGGCAAAATATGTCGGGGGAGTGGGACACCACTGGATTATTCTAGCTCGCCCTCTGGTTACAGGAGGTATGTAGAAGGAAACAAAACACATACAAGTTGGTTCCTCTGTTGACCAGCATTCCTGAAACATACAGATGTCACAGGTATCTATAAACCCCCCCATTCAGGGCAATCTAGTTTGCTTTTAATACCTGCCACATTCCAAGATACAACCTTAAGATTTTTCAGTGCACTTTGATTTTCTAATGGATCCCCATGATCATGGTTGGCTAGATAAGCTTCAGTATCTGATAACAATAAGTGGCTCATGTTCAGAGGATCGATGATCAACCCTATATTTTTCTCTCTGTCTAAGTTGCCAGGGTTTTCCAGGATGCCATTAAACCAATTGGCAACATGGGAATGTGTGGGAGAAAGAAGATGTACTCCCTGTGTGGTGGTGGTATTTCTAGGCCTGGTGTTTGATAATAAAACTTTAGGCTTTTCGGGTGAGACAATTGGGTCGGGATATTCAATAGCAGTGCTCTTGGTAAGGTTGTTGTCTAGAGAGCTAGTTAGCTGGGGCCATATGTATCATTGAAAATTGTGATCGCAAACGCAGAAATTCACAGAATTTCGGCGTTTGCGATCACAATTAGGCTTAATTGTATGTATAAAATAAAAACTGCCTCGCAAAATAAGGAATTGCACAATTTGCGATTCCTTATTTTGCAAACGCTGAACGGATTTACACCATTTAAGCAAAAGACATGAGTCTGAACTGAGGAATACCTCCTTGCCAAATTTGGTGTAATTCCATCCAGCAGTTCGGGCTGTAGCTGCGGCTAAAGGTCCCAATGAACAATTGCATGGGGAAAACACGTTTGGGACCCCCCTTTCTTCTCGCCCCCTGCTACATGAATCATCCTGAGACTTTAAGGAAGGATTAGTTTTGAAAATTTCGCGAAGATTCATCAATCGGCGCCAAAGTTATTCCGAATAGAATGTTGCAGATTTCCTATGGAAAATAGGTTCTAACTGTAACAGGCGACCGCCAGTAGATAATATATATTATATGATATATATTATATAGCAATGAAGCGGTTGTGTGTGAGTTTGTGTGTAACTTGTTGCGGTTTCTTCAGATGTGCATGTCTGGATGATCCTAGGGCCTTGCTCGTGCCCCTGATCGCAAAAGTATCCCCAATGCTGAATATAAGTGTGGGGACAGTGTATCAAGGGCCACGGATGATGGAGACTTTGTACCTGGTCTTGAACCTATTCCTGACAGGAGGGGCCACAGGAAATGAGAAGAGTTCTCTGTAACCATATTATATTGGTTGGAATTTGCAATCTATTGGTTGCATAGCATTATATGCTGATTTGCAAGCCAAATGTACCGGTGGGCATGCATGCTTGCTTTGTTTCTCTGCATAATTTTTTGGCTTACTCTTGTAATGCACTAGCTTATACCTTTAATATATTGGTTGTAATGTAAAATCTAATGGCTTGAATACATTACACGCCGGTTTGCATGAATATCACCATGATTTGCAAAACACACTGTACTACTGGTCTGCATTTATAATTTTTTGGTCCATATACATAATATATTGCTTCGTTCTGAACGTTTAAAATGTTCGCTCCACATTTGCAAGACCATCGGAACGCCATCTGGTGTTGATTAAAGAGAGTTTTCCTAGACAGCATTTAGTAGACAGCATTACTTTTTCCATAATGCGGTTAAATTAGCATCCAGTGGGATTTAGTGAAACATGGACAACGCTACACCCACAACTTATTTTTAAGTTAACATGTTGAAAGCGAACGCTATAGGTGAGTAAATAGGTGTGATTGATTCTTTGCATGATTGAGGAAGTGTGTGAGTAGATGGAAGAATAAATGGGTATATAAGTGTCTAAATGGATGATTTTTGTTTTGTAAAATTGATTGTATAACTGACTGATTATGTGTATCTTAGTGAATACATGGGTTAGTGAGTAATGTTTAAATATGTAAATTCCTGTATCAGTCTCTCACGTTGTTTATAAGTGGCTGCATGGGTTGGTGAGTAGCTACATGAGTGTATATATGGGTTATTAGTTGGTTTTTTGAGTATCAGTATGAGTGTCTGAGTGTCTGTATGGTTCGGAGGGGGGTATTACTTCATGCATAGATGCCCGTCCGGGCCAGGCCGGGTCACGGGGCACGGGACGCTGGTACTTTTTCATCGGATCAGCTACGGGCGCTGCGCCCTAGTTTTAATTGTAATTGTTCCGTTTTAAAGCCTTCTTTAGTGGGTACACATGTATGTCCCCATTGTGCTTTTGCGCTAACTAACATACAGCCCTATCCAGAGGTACTACTTAAGTCTATGTCACCCACCCAAGCCTCTGTTTCAAATCCCTGTACCTTCACTTTTTATAGCATTAATTGCAGATCACTGCCCCAACATAAAGCTGATATCTACCACCTCCTAGTTGAAGAAAAACCCTGTGCGGTATTTCTAACGGAGACCTGGCTGCACGATGGCGCAGGCCCTGATGTAGCCGCTGCCCTGCCCTCTAGCTATGCTATTGTTAGAGTAGACAGAGAAAAGAAGGTAGGCGGGGGTATTGCCGTGATCTTTCACAGGGATTTTACTTGTGATTTTGAAATGGTTAATATACCTGGATGTGAAGCAGCATTTTTTAAAATTTCGCTGAACCCTAATTTCATGTTTTCGGGTTTTTTAATTTATCGCCCCCCGGGAAACAGTAGTGTATGGGCTGCGAATCTGGTTAATCTGATTTCACCTTATTTTTTGAATGCCCAAAACCTGACCATTTTGGGAGATTTAAATCTCCATTTTGAAGATGAATCCAACAGTATAGCCACTAATCTCTTGGAGGATTTTAATACCCTGAATATGTTTTTGAGAAATGAAGGCCCCACACATACAGCCGGTCATTTGTTGGACCCCATTATCTCTAACATACAGGAACTGAAATGGTTAAAAACTGATCCTGTGTGTTGGTCGGACCATTTTCTGACGCTCTTCAGTATTACTCTGACTCAGTCCATGATGCCTGGTTCTACTCGGCCCCCCACTTTTATGAGAAATTGGAAAAAAATAGATCTGACCGAGTTGCAGAAGGCATTACAGATATCCCCTCCTGTTTTGGGGGGGGACATGGAAACAAATGCGTTAGAAGCCCACACTTGGTTGGAGAGAGCAGTTGATAGTTGTCTACCTGCAACCAGGTGTAGAGGGAACATCCATCGGCCCCCAGCTCCCTGGTATACAGAGCAATTAAAAGTGGAAAAAACTAAATGTAAGGGACTTGAGAGGAAGTGGCGCAGGCATTACGATCCCCAAATCAAGGAATTGTACCGTAAGGCTAGGAACCTTTACCATACGGCTTGCTCCAGAGCTAAGGCAGTCTATATAACAGAGTCTATAAACACTGCAGCAAATAAAGCACGGACCCTTTTTAACACTGTTAAAGACCTTGCCGGAGCAAACTCTATGGCGGCTGCACCCCCACTTACCCCTCAAAAATGCCAAGATCTTGCCACGTATTTTGTGGAAAAGATCGAAACAATTCTTGGTAATATTAATTCTTTGGAGAAAGAAGACGAGGAAGTTTTTCCCCCACAAAGTCTTGGAGGAAGTCGACTTGACTGCTGGCCATATATTACCTTGGATACACTAAGATCTTTTGCTACCTCCATCAAATCGGGCTCTCCATGTGACCCTCTGCCAATTAACATTCTGAGCCAATTGGATGATGCCGCTCTGGGGATTATTGCCGAGACACTTAACTCCTCTATTCGCCTGGCATCCGTCCCGGCGCCCTGGAAGCATGCCATGGTCAGCCCTCTGTTGAAGAAACCATCTGCTGACCCAGAGGTATTGGCAAATTACCGTCCGATATCCCTGCTGCCTGCCTTCTCTAAAATTCTAGAGAAGCACATCCACAGTGTACTGTCATCGTACACGGAGAAAAACAACTTACTCCATTTTACCCAGTCGGGTTTCAGGGCAGGCCATTCCACCGAATCTGCCCTCCTGGGAGTTACGGAAAAGATCAGAGGGCTCTTGGACGATGGGCAAACAGTTGCTCTTGTCCTGCTCGACCTGAGCGCAGCCTTCGACACCATCTCTCACAACAGACTGCTTGCCAGGCTGAGTGGGGATGGTGTCGGAGGCACTGCGCTGGACTGGATTAGATCATATTTGAGCAGCCGGACGTTTCAAATCTCGTCCTCACAGGCCCAGTCGGATGTCTTTCTGTCACCCCATGGCGTGCCCCAGGGCTCAATTTTAAGTCCGTTGTTCTTCAACCTCTATCTCCGCCCCCTTGCTGACTTAGCAGAACGGGTAGGTCTTGAACTCATGACCTATGCGGACGATTCGCAGATCATTTTTTCCCTTACCAACTCAGAGTCTTCATCCCCGTCTGTACTGAAATTAGGTCTTCAGGAAGTCTTCAGCTGGATGTCAGCTAACCAGCTGAAGCTAAACGGGGAGAAGACGGAGATTCTTCTCCTAGGGAAAAAGCGTGATCTGTGGCAGGACTTTCATTGGCCGCCCTCTCTAGGCACATTCCCTACACCAGCAACCCAGGTTAGAAACCTAGGGGTGTGCATCGATGACTCTTTGTCGATGAGGCAGCAGGCCAACAAAGTGGCTGGGACTTGCTTCACGATCCTCAAATGGTTGCGGAAGATTATCTGGATGCTGCCCGTGGATACCCAGAAGACCGTAGTCAATGCACTAATTACATCTAGGCTTGACTACGGTAACATCTTATACCTGGGTTCCAATTTGGCAGTAATCAGACGGCTACAGCTTGTCCAGAACTCCGCAGCGAGGCTGCTATGTAAGATCCCGAGGACAGCGAGGATCTCGAAGCACCTCAGAGATCTTCATTGGTTGAAGGTGGAGAATAGGGTCAGGTTTAAAGCCTTGACTTATATGTTTAAGATCAGAGCAGGAACTGCCCCTAAATATCTGCAAAAATTGGTTAGGCCCCATGTCCCTGTACGAAATCTCCGTTCTCTCAGTGGAGCAACTTTCGTGGTCCCTAGATTTAAACTGGCCCGAATGGGGGGGAAATCTTTCTCCCATATGGGACCAGTTCTTTGGAACTCCCTCCCTCTAGCCCTTCGCAAAGATGACAATTTTGCCAGTTTTAAAAAAAATGTCAAAACGTGGCTGTTTAACAAGTAATTGTGGTTATTGACAGCTGTTGCCTTTTGTGGTTTGATCTTTGAGCCCTGGCGCCGGGAAACCCTTTGTGGGTATCTGTGCGCATTACAAATGCAAAAAATAAATAAATAAATAAATAAATAAATGAGTGACTCACTGTTTGTATGTGTTGAAGACACCATGTGTGCATTACTGTTTGGGTGGATGAGTGTGTGTATGGGTGTGTCAGTGAGTGAATAACTGTCTCAATAGTGTCTTTATGAGTAACTACATATATTCTAAAACTAATATATGTGAGTATTGGTGTATATAACTGAGTATATGTGAGAGTGAGAGATTAGAAGAGTTCCTATATAAATCAGTATGTGTTTCTATAAGTGATTGTTTAAGAGAGTAAGTATGTGTAAGTTTCTGTAGAAGTACGTGTGGTGGTGTGTGTATAACTATGCAAGTAAATAGATGTTTGATATTTTGTTTGCATGTGTGACTATGTGTGTGAGTAACTCTATGGATGAGTGGCGGTGTGTGAGTACATGTATAAGTGTATGAGTGCATATGATAGTGCTGTATTGATGAGTGACTGCATGTATGAGTTACTGTATGGGCGAATGAGTGGATGTGTGTGTAAACCTAAGAATCAGTGAGTGCGTATGTAGTAACTGGTATTGGTGTTTCTATGGCAGAGTACACCATCCTAGGGGGGGCGCACACTCTACTCTAATTTCAACTTTGTTCCCTGAGGCAAGTCGAGGGAGGGGAAATCGACGGGGCACGAAGTGGCCCTTCTTTTATTATGTTCACCGTCCCAGGAGGGGGTTAATTCATTCAGCTTCAGCGAGGAGGCAGGAAGTCTCCTCTGCTAAACCAAGGTAAACTGCCTCTTCAGGACATTTCATTCAGGAAATGAGGTCTGTACAGTTGTGGCTCGTGACATTTCAAAGTCGTGGGGTGTAAAACGTGTGGGTGTGTTTTAAGGAGGGTTAACGTACATGTCTGCATTTTCAGGTGGTATCAAGAAAACGTTACAAAATGCAGCCCTTGCAAGGTGTGTACGCTTCCAACCCAGCAGTGAAACGGTTAAGATGAAAAGTTAATATTGATAACCCACCATCCTATGACAAGGTGCATCAGAGAGTATCAAGGCCATTATCAGGCAGAAAAGAGAATTGCCAAGATGTGTGATCCTGGGCGAATCAAAGTACCTCTCCGCCTGCAGCTCCTTATCAGCCAAAATTGCCCTTGCGCACACACACACAATGGGCTGACAATTACAGCAAGGAACGGGGCATCTATAAAACAGCAAAATACTGTTTCAAAACTTTTCCTGTACATCAGATCTTGTCTCAGGAAGTAAGTTGCGGGGATACCTTCGGGGCACAGAAGACATGAGGCACTTTTCAGCAGAGTAAACTGACACAGTTTCCACGGTATGTCAACAAAACGTATTTCTCAATCCACACCCAGGAGGTGGCCACTGATTTAAAAGCATCACTTTGATCTAAAATTTCTACAGAAAAGAAGCTGCAATCACGATCTAGCTAACAACGAGACATGTTTAACTTTCTTTTGTTCAGTGGGATTGGAAGAAGAATGTATATGTTTTGGTAGAATCATAAGTGGGTTTAGGAAGTTTAATATGCACCTCCTCGTGGATGAGTGCTTTAGTGCTGTACCAAAGTCCAGCTCTGAATCGATATTAGCTGAACTATGGTAAAATTCAGATATGTGCCTGCCTTTGACTAACTATGTGTGCCCTCTTTATCATTGCAATGATCCGCATTGCTGCTAGAGCAGCAAATGAAGTCAGAGCCTTGTGTTGAATGCATTTCTATTTCAATTGCATATGTTAGCATTGCACTGCTAATGGGCCCGTTTTCACATTCCTCTTAAAAGATGGTGCTTGCTGCAAAAACTTACTGCCCATCACCATGATAGCCCCCTTTGCATATGGTTCCATCCTATACTATACCACCAACTGGAACTCTCAACCCTTCTGCAGTCACATTTTACAGGAGCAGCTTCAGAACTCGTCAAACAAGAATTAAATGTTAGTGCAGGAGTCTCACTTTAGAGGTGTCCAAGCAATCAATCCCCTCCCAGAAGGCAAACTCATTAACTTTGAGCCAGCAGACAGCCTCCCTGCAAGCACCCGCAGATGCAGATGAACACAGCAGTCACACACTGGCAGGGATAACACAACACCCAACTCGCACAGTCAAAATAGGAGCCAGAAGTACTAACGAAGTCCTGAACAGGCTCTCTGCAGAGTCATCAAAGACGATTGCAGACCAAAATCTGCGGATGTATGACGTTAGAACGCATACATTGACAACGCGTACCTTTACAACGCGTTCGTAACAACGAAAGTTGTTACCACGCATTGCGCTGGGGGGTGCAAAATTGATTAATTTAATTTACTATTCCAACACCAGTCCCCGTGGATAGTAGGGAAGGTGTTGGGATAGTAAATTAAATCATTTACTATCCTTGAGCGCCCCCCAGTGCAATGCGTGGTAACAACTTTCGTTGTTACGCCCGCGTTGTAAAGGTATTCCGTGGTAATGCTTGCGTTCTAAACGCTGCATACCAAATCTGCACGTCCAACTAGTAGGGGGATAAGATATCCTAGTAAAAACAATTTGCACACATTTTATCTAGGAAAATGGTGGTTTGAGCTATGTAATAATCTGTCATTTCAGCACACCCACTCACAAACCTGCACTTAACTAAACACTGTTATTATGTTGGACATTATATGCTGGATATGGCCCCGGATATGCGTGCGGCGGTCAATTATGTAGTGTACCAGATTCCATTCATTTCTGTCGGGAATTGGGGGGGGGGGCAACAGCTAAAAAATGGAGCTGGGGGGGCTCAACCTACAAAAGTTTGAAGACCTCTGGTCTATGGTTTCATAGTCTGTATTTTACAGTGGGTGTATCAAAGGTTATATTAGGGTGTGAGGATATGCATCAGATTATCACGTGGATGATGTCATCAGTGATGTCATTTGAGATGTCATCTTGTCATCAGTGATATCACTGACCATGTCATGAGTGATTTAATATGTGACGTCATCAGCAGTGCATTGCGGGGGTGCAAGTTATAGTAGCTCTACTAACTATAACAGCAGAATTTCGCTGGTTTTGTATCAGTGAAATGTCCAACTAACTATAACGTCCTTGAAACGTGTTTTTTTCTAGTGAATTTCCAATGTTTTTTAAATGCTAATTTCTAACTATAACGTCCCTGAAACATGGCTTTTCAGTTAATTTCTAAGGTTTTTTAAATGCTAATTTCTACCTCTATTGTCGCTGAAACCTATGTTTTTTTGTGAATTTCAAAAGTTTTTTAAATTCTATTTATTAATTATAATGTTCATTAAACCTATGGTTTTTCAGTAATTTTGAATTATTTTTTGTGATATTTTGTTACTTTAATAGCCTAAAAATAGTTTTTATATTTTTTGTGTTTGTTATTAAAAGTATATAATGTCTTCTTTTTTATTAAATAGTAAAATATATTTATTTTTTTTAGAAAAAAGTGGAGTCGCGCACCCATCGTGTACCTATCTCGATGGGTGTGTGGATTCAAACCGCCATATTGGTGAAGTCGTGAAGGACACGCATTTCAATCAGCCCACTCCGCTTACGCTTACAGGAAAGGAACAACAACGCTAAATGTCCCAGGTCTTCCCTGTAGTGATCTGCTGATCACAGGTCTAGTTGTCAGCATGCCACAGCCACTCCCTCATGGCTGGTTTATTGCCAAACCACACCCATGCAGTACAGGCATCACAGGACATGTCACCATGCCCATAAAAAGGGCCGGGCCCACATGCTCGATGCCATTTCCATTTTTTCCCATGACTTGAAGGGCACAGAGATGGTGGTAGCCGAGGTACTTTGCCCGGCACGGGACTCCCGCCACGTGGCGATGACTTGAGTTTCACTGAGTTAGTGCCACCAGAGCTGAGCGGGTGTGCAGCCTGTGATGATGCGTAGGCCTCAATACACCATCCTGGCAATCAAGATCCAACTTGAATTGTGAGCTCGGCTGGACCACTTGGTGCCTGGTCTTGAACCTATTCCTGACAGGAGGGGCCACAGGAAATGAGCAGAGTTCTCTGTAACCATATTATATTGGTTGGAATTTGCAATCTATTGGTTGCATAGCAATATATGCTGATTTGCAAGCCAAATTTACCGGTGGGCATACATACTTGCTTCGTTTGTCTGCATAATTGTTTGGCTTACTCTTGTAATGCACAGGCTTATACCCTTAATATATTGGTTGTAATGTAAATCTATTGGCTTGAATACCTTACACGTCGGTTTGAATGAATATCACCATGATTTGCAAAACACACTGTACTACTGGTCTGCATTTATAATTTTTTAGTCCATATACATAATATATTGCTTCGTTCTGAATGTTTAAAATGTTCGCTCCACATTTGCAAGACCATCGGAATGCGATCTGGAGTTGATTAAAGAGAGTTTTCCTAGACAGAATTTAGTAGACAGCATTACTTTTTCCATAATGTGGTAAAATTTGCATCTAGTGGGATTTAGTGAAACATGGACAACGCTACACCCACAAAGAAGACTCCTCAGGGTGGTATGTTCTCGGCCATTGATATATCAAGACCCACAATCAAATGTGCGACCTTCTGGCTACCAAGGACGTGGGCCCTGTCCTTGGAGGTCATTTCAGCACATCGTGGGTCCTGTTGGACACACGCCGGTGGCAGAAGGTGAGCAGAGAGGCTTGTTTGCGCAGCGGCGGGCAGTCACCTCTGGGTGGCGGGAGTGGTTGGGGTGCAGCAAACTGGGTGCGCAGGGGCAGGCAGACACCTCTGGGTGGCGGGAGTGGACGGGGTGCAGCAGCCTGGGTGCCCAGAGGCGACACAGCAATGAAGGCGTGTGCAGTTGTATGTACTCTACCATTACTGATTCTATACTAGGTTTCAGATGAGTGAGCTTGAGGGATGCAGTATGCCCCGGCACGTGGTTGGAGACACACAGATGGCGGAACGGTGAGTTGTGGTATAATAAGGTTGCGTGTTTCTGACATAGCACAGTCCAGCATAGCACACAATATTAGGATTATTATTTAAGCATTTACATCATTTGTTTAATTTTCAAAAGAATGGGAGTGCATTGTGCATTATTTCAAAAGAAATGTACCTTCCCCACATTGGTACGTACTACCTGGCCAACCATCTGTCACCAATGGTTCGCTGCCTGGAGACGATCACTGACCCACCAGTCTGGCATAGGGTCAAGAGTCCTATACTACAGTGCAGAGCCACCATTGAGGCCCTTCATGCTGCATAACTAGAGTTACAGGCGTTCAACAGTCCCATCACTGCACTTATGTTCTGCTTTTGGAAACTGGCTCATAATTCCCTAAAAGTGGATCCAAACAGAAACCTCTACCTGGAGCAATGTGAGGATATACCTCAATGTCTGGGTGATCAAATGTTCATCCTAGAGAGAACACAGCAGGATGAAAAATCCAATTGGCTGAATTGGCTTGAGTGCTCTCTAGTCACCTGCTATGGGCTGTGATGACTGGGCAGAGTTTACTGGCTGTCAGACTGGTCTGCAAGTCACACACTGTAAAGCATGCAGTTCGCCTTACAACACATGCACATTCAAAGTGAGATGCACCTTCCTTTGTTTGTTTTTTATTTCTTCCTTTTAGGTGCTTCTTTTCACTCTTCCAGTTAGGCCTAAACATTTTCATTTTAAAGACAATAAGAAGTCGTGGCACTTAATGTTACCACAACTCTTAATGAGCCCATGGGAGAGGTGTGAAAACAGCAGCATCCATGAAAGCTGCTGTAATTAAATGTCTCTCCATTCCTAAAGACAAAGCAGGGGTCCTTTATCATTTCAAACGCCCATCACAGGGCAGTTTAGACAGAGACAGTGATATGTTGGTATGGTTTTGCCTTGGAAAGAAAACATACAGTGCACAATACACTATCAATCTCATCATTCAGAGACTGCCCCCTGGGAGCGGCCAAGTTTTTTATCATGCAAAATTCACCCGGGCCCTTGTTGGGCACCACCCCTAGTGGCAAGCAGACAAAACCCACCAAGGGCACCTTTTTAAATGGACCAGACACCCTCCCTAACCTCATTTCCTTCTCAATATTTGCGACCACCACTGCCTTGTTATACATCCGGCTAGGTATTGCATCTATTTAGCCATGGTACCAATATCTCTAACTTCACTGGGGAGGGAGCCTTGTTGATGAGCAAATAATCACTCTTGCTTCTTACCGCCTTTATCTTTTGTTTTCTTAAAAATTTTGATTTGGTGTGCAATGGGAGGCAGCAAAATGAACAAGCTTGCTTGAACCTACATCCCCCTGGTGTCCTGGTGCAGGTTTACTTATTATAATCCCAGCATGTTCTCTTTTTGAATCCCCCCCTGTATTACCCGAGGGGCCTGCTCGAAAGGAATTCCTGGAGTTGTTGTCTGGGCGTGCTTGCTTCATGTGTTGAAACCACATAATGAGGTCAATCTGGTCCCATGTTAAATCGGAACAGTTGACTTCACCCTCCTAAACTCCTTGTCATATTCCTTCCACCCCACACCCCTGTGTTCGTCTTGCACACAAGCAGTCCTATTCTGATAACATGCCAACTGGGTGCCCAAACCAGAAAAAAGTCATGCCACGAATACTTGGTAGTTGGAGAAACCTTTTATCCAATTAACCAAAGTTTCGTCAATTTTCTTTTTGTAAGGCCAGTGGCCATATTTCCTGGGGTGCGTGCACTCCTTGCACCTTTTTATCTCTTCCCTTTTGGGTTATTCCAGCAGTAAATCAAATATGTTCACATATTCCCCTTCCCAACTCTTTTCCTTCACTTCCAGCAAAATGTGCCTGCCCAGACATTCCCTTGGTGACCGCATCTCTCTCAAACCTAAACTTGGAAATACTTGGGCTAATTGTCTCTCACAAATTGGGGCCTTGGTGGGGCCTTGAAAGGGGTAGAAAGGACATCCTTCAGGAGGCGGGAAGGGGTTTATCCTCCCTGTGAATCACATGTATGAGATAGAAAGATATCCCTCCTGGAACCTATCATGGTCCCAACATGTTAAAGGGGAGTAGGGAAGGTGCGAAAACAACCAACGACTAAAGGGTGGTTCAGAAACTCACAGAGTGCCAGAAAGAGTCTACACCTGGCTATACTACATCATTAAGTGATGTCCCTTAGTTGACAAATGAGAAGGGAGGAAGACCATTTTGTTATTATGGCCCTCACTCGCTCTAATAGTACCATTGCCTCCTCCCACCTCCCCTAAGGCCCGATGTAGGTAATCCCAGATTACCGATTCTTAAATAGCGAATCATACCGATTCGGTATTTAAGAACAGGCAATTGGGATGTAGTTAATTTTTCTTAAATAATTACCGAATCGGTAAGTTTCGGTAATTACCGAATCGGTATTTACCGATTCGGTAATTGCCATTCATTCCTATGGGCCTGGTGGCCCATAGGAATGAATGTCAATTACCGAATCAGTAAATACTCGATTCAGTAAATGGGGGAAACATTGAAGGGTGGCAAAGTGGCACTTTGACACCCTGTTGCACCCCTCAAATGTGTATGGGTGCACATGTTGCAGACATACATGCCCTAAGGGCATGTACGTCTGCAACATGGCACTGTTGGAAAAGCAAAAAAAATGCTTTTTCGAAGGTTTTCATTATTTACCACCAACTTCTAGTTGGTGGTAAATAACGAACCCTAAAATGGGAAAAGCACTCATTTGAGTGCTCCCTACATTTCAGATTCGGTAATTTACCGAATTCTTAAATACCGATTCGGTAAATTACCGAATTTGAAATGAAGCCACCTACATATGAAACGCCTAATTCCGGTCTGTAACGGACGAAATTCGGTAATTTCGCCCGTTACCGACCGGAATTACGCTTCCTACATCTGGCCCTTAGTCTTTTTATCCCTCTCCTCCCACTCCACTAATAAAAGATACGGAGGAAATGTATCTTAAATGTATGCCCCCATACCCATTGAATTTTTTGACAGTCAATTTGTAATTCCTTGTTTGACTCTGGACTACTGAACTTAAACCACAATACGTCTTATTTCATGCACCCTTTGGTTCACACATGAATATAATTAGAATCATTCTCCATGCATCTTGTGAGTTATTCTCGTGAATGGTAATACTCTTTAATAATCTTTCTTAATGTGTTCAAGGGTATGTTGCCGACTTGGGTATCAGTTCAGAGCTGCCATGGAATGCATTCAATAAAATGCCAGCAATAGTTATAGTGCCATCACAGTTTGATCCATTGACTCATGCTTACGGTTACGACGCAGTTTTAACAACGAAAGTCATTACAACGACTTTCGCTGGAGGGCGCTCAAGGATAGGGGATAGTTTAATTTACTATCCAACACCTTCCCTACTATCCACGGGGACTGGTGTTGGAATAGTAAATTAAACTATTCACTATCAGCGCCCCCCCAACGCACGTCGTTGTAACGACTTGCGTTGTTAAAACTGCGTCATAAAGGGACGCGTTGTAACGGTACGCGTTCTACCGCCATACATCCCTCCACTACAGACACTTATTTGATTCCCAAAGGTTAGCTAAGTGGCGGGACTAGAATGAAGTCTTAAGAATATGAATAGGACTTTTAAAGGCCTGCTTACTTTCTCGCCCTGCCACTAAGAGAAGGTGAGAGTGCAGTGTAATGGGTGCCAAATGGTAAATTAGAGCTCCTACCTCTAATAACCCACAGAGAGACATGTGTGACGTGGGAAAATCATGAATACTTGTATGATCCATTTCTATCCTTAACACGTTACTAGAGCAAATCGTATAAAACATGGGTTGCGTTTTGGGCTAAATGACTACCCAAACATTTCAAAATCAAGAATATTTGGTGGGATTTGTCACAAAGTACCATTAATATATAGTCAACATTCTATGTGAAATGGAGCTTGGACATGAAGGAGCATCCACCAGACAGCAACAGAGTTGTCTACTTTACTAACATCATATAGTCTGAAAACAACATAAAAGTATTGCGTAGAGGTAAATGAAGCATGAACAGAATAATAACTAAAGAAATGTGCTTTAACTCCACTATTTGCTTCCAATTTTACAAACCTTGCTTTGGGGGAACGAAGCGCAAATATCTTGAAGAATATGTTTAAGATCTTTTGTGTTGATGCTACTGGCTCACTGGATAGTGTCCCTTCCCACAAATTGTTAAGTAAAATAGACTATGGGGCCCAATTATGGAATGCAGCTCATTTTCCATTCAAAAGGCGTGCTCTGGCGCTAACAAGTAGAGTGCGCCATGTTACATTGAATGTGCTGCTTCCAGGGCAGCTGCAAAGTTGTGCTGCCCCGGGGACAGCCCATATATGTGCAATACGGAGTGGCTTTGAAGTTGCAACTCCGTGTTTCACTTTGCAGGCAGGACTTTTAAGGGGATAAGAGATCCCCTTGCAGGCGGCTGCAGTGAGTGACTGCACACATCTGCAAAGGGATGCCTGGTGCATCCATAGGACCTCCTTTCTCCCCTCCAGAGGGTTGCCATCATGGAGCACACTGTCAGTGCTCCTCCTAACAGCTTCTTTGCCTCTACACCCATGTATATTATACGGCACGGGCTATGAGGCAAAGGGATTCCCTCATTTTCAAGAGGTCACACCCCCCATGCAAGTGAGGGAACACCCTCTGGTGCACATATAGCACCAGTGCTTTCTGTAATACCATAATGCCACGGGGGTGCACAAAGTGGGAGCTAAAGCCCCTGGTGTTTCAAATAATACCATGTCTACGGAACTAATGTGAATTAAAACAGAGCATTTTTCATTCATTGTGCTTAATTATTCTTGCGGGACATCGTCCGAATCCGTTATAAAGAGAACAATATTAATGACCCAGTGTGCTCTAAAATTCACTAATTGCAACATGTAGTCTCGAAGAATGACTGTGTTTTATACATTGGTCATAACAGTGAAGACAGTCCCCTCACAAGTCATTTTTACTCTGGTCCTAAGATGGTTCTGCCTCCAATGATCAACGTGTCAGGCTCCCTAAAGTTTGATTCTAGTTGTGCCCCTGGAGCACAGCATATCAATCAATCAATCAGGGGTTTATATATATGGGGCTTGGTTTCAGCGCCACTCACGATGGCCGCCTAGGTCCGGTACTCAACCGAACCGGGATGAGTTAATATCCCTATCTGCGCTATTCTTCAGTCTTGTTGCCTGCGGACAGCAACCTTCGGCATCGGAACACTTTCTGATGATGGTACTTCAATTTGGAGGCTGAAACCGCCGCGAGCGCTGACCTATGCGCCTTCTTCGCTCCTGTGACATCGTAGCTCCGTGCGGCCGCCATTTTACGCTGTACCACGGCTGACTGGAAAGCCGCGTCTTCACTATTCACGCTTCTAGCTGACTCCGCACTTCTGCTGCCGCTCTTCATACGGCGCTTTGTGGCAATATTGTGACCCCCTGCATTCCTACGTGTCTTACAGAATATTGGTGAGCTTGCACCCTTATTTTTTCGTCATGCAGTTTTTCCTCAGTCACTGCCTGCCGCCATTTTGACCATTCATCTTACAATTACCTCATCATTTTACTGCAATTTTTGTGATGTTGCGCCTCCTTGTTGCTCTGCCAACCTACCTATGACGTCCTGGCAGCTCCTTCCAATGCCTACAATGTTTTCCTCCTTTGTGTCAGACCATAATTGAATGCTCTCTCCCTGCACACCAGCTGGATGGGGCTTTGTGTCCTTCATCTTGCTTTCCATGCAGGTCTATGAGATTATGTTGGTTGCCACTCTCCCCTTTCATGATACTGAACTATTTTCTTCATGAGTGGCTTGGTTTTTCCTTTTTTCTGCCATTGGTAGCCCCGTTTACTCCATTTCCTTTACATGGTTGCTGTTGCCCTTGATGTCATCTTCTTCACGCAGCTTTATGGGCAGACTGCGTAAACCTAAATTCATTTTTCCTTCCTTGAACGAGTTGCAACGCAAGTCTTCCTCATCATCCTCCTCCAGTGCGTGTTCTGCTGCACTCACAATGGCTGGTGTTACCTCAAATCGCTCTTCCTCCGCACAGCCAGTGTCTTCTAAATCCTCATCCTCTGTTGTTGTTTCTTCAAAACGTCCCAAGAATGACCCTCCTTCTCCAGATAAGGCAACATCTTCTATCTCTATGGAACTTATTCTGAAAGAGATTCGTGCTTTACGCCCCTTCATTGAAAACACCAACAATGATATGCAGTTATTGAAGGAGAAATGGTCTTCAATGGATACCAGACTCTCTTCTGTTGAACAACAGGTTGTGGAAATCCCAGCTCATGCTCAACGCATTTCCGCAGTCTTAGCTTTGCGTCAACACACTGAGGATTTGGAAAATAGAAATCGAAGGAACAACCTTCGTATTTATGGACTTCCGGAATCTTTGGAGGCTGGTGACCCTGTCGCATTTTTCACTTCTTTTCTCCCAAAACTTTTGGACATGCCTGCGTCTACTTCTCTTTCCATTCAGAGAGCTCACAGATTGGGCCCCAGAGACTCTGCTTCATCCAAACCACGTGGAGTCATTATTTTGTTTCTGAAGTTCACGGATCTTCTTTCAGTTCTCTCCGCAGCTCGTGCCAAGCGCAATGTCTCCTGGTTGGGTACCAGAGTGTTCCTGACACAGGACGTTTCCAATGCTACCTCTGCACGACGAAAAGAGTTTCTCAATCTCCGGTCTCCTCTTCGCTCTCTTGGTGCCCGATATTGCTTATTTCATCCTTGCCTTTTTAAGGTCACGCACCAGAATCAGACTTGGTCCTTTCAAGATCCTGACGAGCTCAAGAATTTCATTGTCATGCAGTCTAGTGGTGGCATGGACACTTCTTCTCCCCCTACGAGTTGAATAAATAACTGCTTATGCTTATGGTCTGTTCCTTGTCCCTTTGTGATTCTTTGATTCCCTATGTTGTTTGCTATTTTATTTTCTCTTCCCTATCGTGCTTTAGTTCCTCGCCATCATAATGTGTTCCCTGGTTTGTTGTCCTCTATGATATTATTTCTTTTCCTCATATTGTATTTTGTTTTTGTATTTTGTCTGCAGGTCCCGATGTACTCCTCTTCAACCGTGCAGTTGTGTATTTCTCTCCTTCATGTTCTTCCCTGGTCTGGTGGAGTTTCCTCCCCTTGAGCGGATCGTCTTGTTCGGTGTCGCCATTGCCCCTTCTTCTATTTGTTTATCTCCCCTCCGGTATGTTCTACTCAGTCGTCCTTATGGATTTGTACTGTCTCTTCTACTCTTTCTTTCTTCCTTCTCTTCTTTTCTTTCCCTCTTACTTCTTTTCTTCTTAGATCCCTTCACTCAGACATGTGTGCTCTGCTCTCTTCTCTTGATCTCTTCAACTTTCTCCTTCTTGCATTTTTCTTTTCCTGATCATATCTTTCTTTTTTGCTATTGTCCCTCTTTTTACTCTGATGTTTCACGCATGTATTTTTTTTTTTTACAGTGTTACAGTATGTGTTCATTACTCTTGTTTTCAGGTTTTTCTATGATACATTCTTGTCTTTGATAATTTAGAGTCATTTCATGGAATGTAAAAGGTTTTGTTAACCCCATCAAGAGACAAAGAGTTCTTTCTCATTTGTCTACTTACAGTCCGGATGTCGTTCTTTTACAGGAGACCCACCTTAATGATGTGGAATCCCTTAAATTGAAACGGAGTTGGGTGGGCACTGTATTATTTTCTCCGTCCATGGACAAAAAAATGGGGGTTGCTATATTATTTCATAAGAAGTTAAAATGTTCTGTTCTACTTGAAGAAAAAGATGATGTGGGGCATTGGGTTTTGGCCAAGTTATTGCTTGATTCTGTTCCATTAACCATTTTTAATGTTTATGGTCCTACTCAACCTGACTGTTTATTTTGGCCCTCCATCACTAGCAAATTTATACAACACAAAGATGACTTTTTCCTTTTAGGGGGGGTTTGTAACCAGGTGGTTGACCCGTTTCTTGACCGTAAATCCTCTGTGAGTTTTGTTCCTCATAAACTCCACAAACTTTTTCTAGATACTCTCTCTCAGGCTACTCTTTCGGATTCCTGGAGACTCACACACCCAGATACTCTTGACTACTCTTTTTTCTCCCATCCTCACGCCTCCTCCTCTAGAATCGATTATATTTTTCTTTCTCATTCCCTTACTCAAAATCTACTCTCATCTTCTATTGAACCCATTGTGATATCTGACCATGCCCCTGTCATTACTGACTTTGATCTCCTCCCCCCTCACTCCAAGTCCTCCCGCTGGTGTTTTAATTCTACGCTCCTCACTGACCCTGTCTTTTCTTCCTCCTTTCGTGCTTTCTCTGATGAGTTCTTTCTCACCAACTCTACTCCTGACATTTCTTTTCATACTCTTTGGGACACTTTCAAGGCTACCGCAAGAGGTTTCATTATTGATTTTGTCTCTCGGAAAAAGAAACAATTTCTTCAGAAACGCAAACATTCCCTCGCTCATATAAAAAAATGAGAACATCAATTTTACACTTCTTCTGCTTCCTGTATGTCTCCTGAACTCCTCCGTGCGAAAATCACCTTTAAAAAACTTTCTATGGACAATGCTTCTTCTGTACTTCTACGCAGTAGTGCGCGCTACTATGATGGGCGCAATAAGTCTGGCAGGCTATTGGCTAATTATCTTAAAACTCGCAAAGAACGCACATCCATTGAAGCCATCTTTTCCCCTGAGAACACTCTTCTTCATACTACTGAACAGATCCTTTCTCAGTTCCAACTCTTTTATCAGCAACTTTATACTCCGGAATCTCCCCCCTCTCCTTCTTTGCTCCAGTCGCATTTTGAGAAACTTCCTGTACCCTCTTTTCCTAACCTCAATTTCTTTTCCCTCGATCTGGACCTCACTCTTCAGGAGCTTTCCACTGCTTTATCTTCCTTGACTAAGGGCAAGACTCCAGGCCCTGACGGCTTCCCTGTTGAATTTTATTTACATTTTTCCGACCTTCTTCTTCCCAAGTTATTAACTCTTTTTCAATCCTTTATCTCTTCTGGTTCGGCTTCGGGCTCTTTTCAAGACGCCACCATTTGTTTGATTCAGAAGGATGGTCGGGATCCGAAATTTTGTAAGAACTATCGTCTCATTTCGCTGGTTAATGTAGATTATAAACTTTTTGCCAAACTACTTGCGATACGTCTTGATTCGTTTATGCCCCATCTTATTGGCAAAGAGCAATGTGGATTTATTAAAGGTCGGCTTACTTCCGATAACTCACGCCTCTTCCTCAATGTTTTAAATAAAGCTTCTTCCTTGTCTTTTCCTTTGGCTGCCATCTCAGTTGATGCTGAGAAGGCATTTGATCGAGTTGACTGATCCTTTCTTTTTGCGGCGCTCAAGTGGCATGGCTTTGGTCCTCAATTTATCTCTCTTGTCTCTCTACTGTATTCTTCCCCTAAAGCTTCAGTTCTTGTCAATGGTCAGCTCTCCTCTTTATTTACTCTACACCGTGTGGTCCGTCAAGGTTGTCCTCTTTCTCCCCTCCTTTTTGTCTTAGCCCTTGAACCTTTTTTAACCTCCATTCACTAAAACTCCTCTATTTCTGGCTTTCCTTTCGGGGACCATCAATTGAAACTCACAGCGTATGCTGATGACATTCTTTTATTTGTCTCTCATCCTACTTCATCTATTCCCCCTTTATTAGCTGAATTTGATGCCTTCTCCCTTGTCTCAGGTTATAAGAATAATTCGGACAAGACGGAAATTCTTCCACTTACCAAGTTTTGTCTCCCTCATCATTTTGCTGATACAGGTTTTTCCTAGAATAGTTCTAAGATTAAATACCTTGGGATTTGGTTCTCCAATTCTATTTCCTCTTCTGTTTAATTAAACATGTCTGCTGCTCTTGCTCGTATTGCTAAATCCTTTTCTTCTTGGAATCTCCTTTTCCTTTCATGGTGGGGTCGATTAGACTCTATTAAAATGATGATTGCCCCTATTCTCATTTATACTCTCTCTATGTTACCTGTTCATATTCCTGCCCTATACTTCAAACGCCTTGATTCTTCTCTCTCCAAGTTTTTGTGGAAAAATAAAAGAGCGAGGATCTCCCTTCTTTCTCTTCGCAAGCCTAACGTGACTGGTGGAGTTAATTTCCCAGATCTCCGTTTATACCATAAATCCTTTGCTTTACGTCAAGCCTCTCGTTGGTTGCCAAGGGACCCCTCCCCTTTCGCTCCCCTATGGCTTTTCATTGAACAAGCTTTCATCTCTCCCTTTTCCTTTGAGGAGTTTCTTCGTTTTTCCTCCAAATCTCCACTCTCTTCCCTACCTCTTTTCAAACACTCTTCTTCTCTTCTTCGTCCTCTTTGTTCTCCATCTATTATATTGCGTGATTCCTTTTTACAACAACCCATCTGGTATAATTCTCTTATTCTGATTAAAAACAGACCTATTTGTTGGTCTATCTGGAGACAAAGGGGCATTATTTGGGTTCATCAACTTCAATTTTCTTGCCCTCGTTCTTTCCTACATAAATATACTCTTCTGATGGAGGTTATTCTCGATCGCTATTATTCGTTGCCCTCGTTACCTTCCTCTATCCCCTCATCTTCTTTATTGACGTTACTTTCTACTTTTCCCAAAGCTTCTGTCATTTATAAATTCTTTTCTGCCCCTGCTCCGGACCGCCCCAAATCTAAACTTGAACTCTCATGGGAAGCTGACTTGGGCTGTGTTTGGCCTATCTCCCTTTGGGACAAATTGTGGCTTACATCCTTGAAAGTCTCTCGTTCTTCTTCCCTCACTCAGTCTCTCTTTTTTCTATACCATAGACTTTACCTTTCTCCTCTTGCTCTTTCTCGTTTCTCTCCTTCCACTTCCTCTGCATGTTGGTCTTGTAACTCCTCTTCGGCTGACCTTTTACATATGTTCTTTATCTGTCCTCCGATTTCTGCTCTATGGACCCAAGTCTGGTCTTGTATTTCTCGTATTTTTCCGCTTTCTATCCCTTACTCTCCTCCTCTTCTACTCTTAGGTAGCCTAGGTAGTCTTTCTTTACCCCCTCATTCTTCTGGTCTCTTTGATCTTATGCTTGCGCTTGTCTTTCAACACATTGCTTCTAATTGGAAATCTCTCACGGCTGTATCTATGCAACATTGGTGGAATGCTCTGTGCCACTTTCATAGACTAGATGTTTCCTTCGCTTCCTCCAGCAAACCGCCTCGAAATGTAGAGCTTTACAGGCTCCCACTCACTGTGTACCTAGATCGTTCAGCAGAGAATTTTAAACCGCCTTGAATATTTATTTATTTTACGCTGTGGTTTATTCATTACTTTTATATTTTCTGTAATTTGATATATCTGTGTCAAGCTATTTATCTTTATTTGATCTTGTACTTAGTTGTTTGGATATAGAGTATACAGTTCTGTTATAGTTGCTTCTCCTGTTTCTTTCCTCTTTGTTCCTCTTTGTTCCTCTCTGATCTCTCCTACTTTCCTTTCTCTCTTTTCTTTCCTTTCTTTCCCTTTCCCTTTTCCTCCCTTTGAAAAGCTATAACATGCTTTCTTCTCTCTCTATGACTTTAGGAATATTATAGTTCTTTTTGGATTTCATTTTATGTATACAATTCCTTCTGTCAGTTGTTCCATTTATTTGCCAATAAAGCTTTCAAACATAAAAAAATCAGGGGTTTATAAAGCGTGCTACTCACCCATGAGAGTCTCAAGGCGCATATTAGCACTCAGCTAAACTCTGGATCAGCCGCTGACCTTTTCCAGGAATATGACCTCCAGAATACAGCTCATTGGCATAACACCTCGCTTCATCACACCAGCAAGATACCCTGGGACTGATGACAGGCCCACACTCACCAGCCACACAAAATTGCACAGGGGAGGGCTCTTGAGGCTCTAGAATTATATAGATTAGGCCTGTCGTTACTATCTCCCACTGTAAGAGAGATTAGCAGCCACTGCTCCGTAATGGGATATTGATCACTAACCTGCAGTTTCACAGCCGATGCCTCGCATACTAGGTGACTTCCTTGACCTGCCTTTACTTAGTTGGATGTCCTACGTTGCATTATTGGGTTTGCTTACACCTCTTAGGATTGAGTACATGGTATTCTGCAATGTACCTGTGCTAAAATGGGTGCTTTATTTCTACTGATTACTGTCAAATTTACTAGGCACACAGTGCCACTGAAATATCAATGAGGAATTGTTTCAAAGAGGAGTGTGTGGAATGTGTTGTGTTACTGCCCTCTGGGTTGCATTACTTTGTGATTGCTTAGTCTCTCTGGGCTGAAGTTTACTCCACTGTGAAGATTTAGTGCTAAAAGAATACATGCAATCAGATTTTTCCCCCTGGGGACGGTGTTGTTTGCTGCCTTATTTCATAGAGATGCAAAGCAATTTGGTGGTTTACTATAGTTAGATTGCAAAGGCTGTTATACTCGTACTACACCACAGTGAGTTAGTTTCCCCTTGATGCAGCAGGAAGTGCAGTTAGAATGTAGAACCTTATGTTTTAGTATCCCCAGAATGCATGCACTGCAGCCATACCTAGAATACAGTATATTGAATCATACTTGCAATGGGATTCACTGTCACAACATACTACCTCTAGGGTGAATTGCAATGTGGTGTATTGATATCTCAAGGATTCATTTTACTGACTCATTGCCTGTAGGATGCCTTGCAGATTGATTGGATAGACCATATGGATTCAGTGAAATAGTGTAGTATCTTTAAGCTGCAGCTCAGTGTGATAGTTTGTGCCTCTATGATGCAGTGCAATGTGATCAGTTAATATCACTAGTATACATTCAAGTGTGATGGGTCAGACTGCCTGGGACACAGTGCAGTGTGCAGGTGAGTGGCTCTAGGATGCAGTGAATTGTGCTGGGTTACTGTTCCTCATATATACTGGAGTGCTGGGTTAGTGTCCCTTTCGACATTGCATTATTGTTTCAAGTGTCTCTTGGAAGCAATGCATTATTGCAGAAGTGTGCCTCTCATACACTGAGATGTTGTGGATCCGTGCAGCATATGGATTACAGTCTACAGAACGTAATGCAATGTGCAAGGTACGTGTCCCAACATTTCAATATATGATGCATGGGTCCCTCTGATTTAATGCATTGTCGAGTGATACTGACCAATCAGACAGAGCACCCTGGTGGGGTAATATCTTTAGAGTATCCAAAGTCATGATTTACCTATATTATGTGGTCAATAGGGTATGCAACGTTTACAACGAAATTTTTACAACGCACTACCATTACAACGCAGGCATTACCACGCAAACCATTACAACGCATTGCGCTGGGGGGTGCTCTAGGGTAGGGAATACGTTTAATTTTCTATCCAACACCTTCCCTAGTGTCCACGGGGACTGGAGTTGGAATAGAAAATTATACTTACCACTATCCAGCACCTCTAAGCGCTATGCGTTGTAATGGTATGCGTGGTAAAAACCGCGTTGTAAAGGTATGCGTGGTAAAAGTATGCGTTGTAATGTCATACATCCGGTCAATAGCAATGCTTTTCAGAAAGGCTCCAAATCGGATTCTGGTCTGTCGAATCCACTTCGGAACCAGTCTTTCTGACCGATTCCGAAAAGTTTTAGAACGACCGATTATGCTTTTTGGAAAGCGTTCGGACTGTCTGAGTAATTTTCAACTCGGTTATGGATGGCATTCGGAGCAACCAAGTCTTTCGGAGCCAACTCATACAGGTCTATGGACAGCGTTTCCGGCCGAGCGAGTACGATGTCAGATTCAGACAGCTTTTCCGAATTGGTTGTTCTGACTCAGATCAGCTCTCGGAATTAGACTTTGGGGCCCCTTACAGCAAGCCTTCACCTGGAGCCTATTCAATTGTGCACATGGGGGTACCCAAGGGACCCCTGTTCCAACCATGCACAGTAAGGCATGCACCAAGGGGTGCCTTACACAGGGTGCAGGATTTTCCCCACCCACCCCTTCCTTCAATGGGAGCCTGTGTATTCAGTCGGAACACAGGCTCTCATTGACTTAGGAGTCTGACTGAATCATATCCGGAAGCATCGGGAAGCATAGTAATCAGTTGGTCGAACTCCTCACTTCCCATTTTGGTCGGACACCATTCCGAGACCAATTTGGTCGGAAGACTTTCCGAACGACATTGTAATCAGCCCTTATTTGGTTGGGATTATGCAATTCTTTTAAGAAAGCATTGAAAAGCCTCAATAACATATGTATTGAATAAAGTATATGTTTAATGTACAATTAATTAAAATCATTAGAATTGATTAAAATCATTTCTTACTAAGAAAATACTTTGGAGAAATAATCTTGTTCTTATGCCCATTAAATCAAATCATAGGTTAAACAAGTATGTCCTATCCTTCTTTTATTGGTGAGATGCTGATTGGGGTTGTCTGAATTTTGATACAAGCAACTGTTAAGAATATTAAAAATCTGCCTGTAAATTAGGGGTCTGATCCAGTAAGACCTGGGCAATCAATGTCTATACATTTCCGTGTTTTTAGCTGCATAAGCCCTGCTCTTAACAAGAATATTATTTCTGTTCCCAGCAATTCACATTTACAAATGATCCACAAAAGAAACTCAGTAGCCCAGAAACATGCAGGCAAAGGTGGTCAGTGACTTCCTTTGATTTACCATATTGGAAATCTAACCTGAGCATAACTCGCTTTTGTGTTAAGTTATACGGGAGATTTAGGAACGGCTGCTTTATGTTATAATTATATGAACTTAGAACCGTCCATGCATGTTTTTGTTTACACTTTATCCAACCTTCGTGATATGATATCAGATTATCGTGTTTCATTGCTCAATATCTTATTTGGAATACAGGCCATTTTTTTCACAGATCTCCTCCTGTCATGTTTTTACAGCTTTATCCAGGTATATACTCCATGGATTCATCACCTTCACCAGCATTTTCCATAATATTCCCTTCGAAATTAATGCTGGGGATATTCTCATTTTATCGCACAATATCTCAAACATGCTGCCTGAAAAATGTAAAGTTGTCTCCACAAATTAACCTCCAAACTCTCCTGTGCCTGTGGTGTGCGGTCTAGCAGGCGAAACAACAATCCTGTATACAGCACTCTGCAAAGTCAAACCAACCTCGCAACTTTCAATGAAAAGCTGCCACACCATGTGTCAAAGTAGTCAGACATGTATATGCCATTACCTACAGCATTGGAGAAAAATCCAGAGCTGAAAATGTGTAGGACTGGCAAGCAAAAGTAGAATTCAAAGCATGAGTTAGATAAAAGCCGCCCCTTTCTTCAAGGCGATGCCCTATATATGAGTAACTATTTACTTGCTCAAATAATTTATTTTCCAGCTGCTATTTGCCTTTATAATTAGCTTTCCGCCAAAGATTACAATATGATTTTTTTAATTGATTCTTCTTTTTCATGAGCTTAAGAGATAGCTCAGTGGATTGCCACCATTCATAAGAATATGCTTTAACGTGGAGGTAGAGTGCGGTTATTGTTCAGCTTAATTTCCTGGATTATTGTCCCAAAGACGTTTGCTGTAAATGCATTTTCAGGTAAATGTACACAATCAAAACCCTGAACAAATTTCTCATTCCTTTGTATATTCATTTGAATTGAGACCATTTTTGTACATGCTTCATTCTGGCAGGTACTGCTAAGGATCTTAATTTTCAAAACCAAAACAAGAAGGTAAACTTCCTTTGCAACTCTATGAAAAGGTCTCTGATAATAAACCCCATGTATAGAAGGTAACAAAACTCACCAAGGTTGCAGCTAAGCGCCAGAAAAACGAGGACAACAAATAGTTTCATGGTGAGAGAGAGGGCTGATCCTGCAATACTCAGTTCAGTCTTAAGGTGATTGTGTACTAGCAAAGCTCCTGTAATTATACAGAAAGTGGCTGCTCACACTCCTCCCAGAGTCACAGGACAGATCATGTGCTCCAGCAGCAGTGCTGAGCATTGTTTGTTTGGAATCACACCAGAAATGCCAAAAACACACCCTCCTTCTGACTACTTTTATGTGGATAATAAATTACTGTGCCAGGCAGGCTTCAAAGTCCTGAGGGAGAGAAAGTACTATTTTCTCTTCAAATTAAAATAAATGTCCATGCTCCCACACCCAAACCCCACTCCCCCATTCAAAGATTTCCATTCTGATTTGCTGCTTCTCTGGGGAATCGGTTGATTATTCACAGTGGGGTATGTGGGTTAGTGTGGATCATGTTTCTAGGTGGATGACATCTTTCTACTGATGTTTTGAGACAATCCTTCTCATGTTAAAGGGGAGGAGCAGGTATGCTGCGCATGTCACTGCTATGGATGATCAATGCAAATATTTAACTTTTCAAAATGTGATGCTCCGATGTTGCCCTATTTCACAAAGATTAAACAGCACAATCTGTAGCATATTGGAAAAGCAACACATTATGGGATTGGAGCATAGTAAGAAACCCTTACAAATAGCCTTCAAAAGAGCGGTTACAGTCGTAGCCATTGGAGTCAACAATGTACATTGAGTATTTACTTTTTGGGCAGTAAGGGACTAACAGCCTGATTCATGTACATGCCGTTTTGCGTGTCCCTAATAGCGAATCATAGCGATTCGCTATTGAGGACACGCAAAACGGCATTCATGTAGGAATTGCTACTTAAATAGCGATTCCTACATGTTCTTTATTTGCGAGTAGCAATTTGCTACTCGCAAATACTCCCCATTCATTCCTATGGGCCAAGAGGCCCATAGGAATGAATGGGGATTTGCGAGTAGCAATTTGCTACTCGCAACTGAGATAGCGATTTTAAGGGTGCCAGGGGTGTCCAAAGGACGCCCTGTAGCACCCCTAAAATGCACTTTTGGACAGGTGTTGCGCACACACATGTCCAAAGGACATGTGTGTGTGCTACATGCAACTTTGAAAAATGCTTTTAAAAGCATTTTTCTGAGTTTTTGCTATTTACCGACAGGTCTGACCTGTCGGTAAATAGCGGCCCCAAAAGTCCAAAATCGCTATTTTGTTTTGTGTCATGAATAGCATTTGAGGAATCTCTATTAGAGATTCCTTAAATTCCATTCCACGCAAATATGCGAATTCTTACATAGCGATTTTTGCATTTGGTATCATGAATACCAAATGCAAAAATCGCACTCGCAAAGGGCCAGATTCTCAGAATCTGGCCCTTTGCGAGTGCAATTTACCTACATGAATCAGGCTGTAAGTCCATCTGCACCAATCTCAGACCAAACTGATTTGATTTGCTCATGAAAGGGTACTTCTATCATATCATGCTCGTCGGTATCAGTGCTTACAAAGAAAATAGCAGAGCACAACCAGTACAAGTATATATTTGACTTAAAGTAGTCAAGAAAATGATTTAATATACAAAATTAGACAAATATTGTTTATATATAGAGGATTCTGTATATAACAACTAGCACTGTGGATGGCATGGTGTAGTGGCATGAAGCACGCCTAAAACAAATTGTTCACATTTGACTACTGTGCAAACAAAACAGAGGTGCTGGCTGGTATTAAGTATCTACTGCCATCGATTCTTTTGTTTGGTAACAGTGCTTAGTTTGTCAAAGAATAAATGGGGTGCCCAAAGCTTTGCTCAAAAGACTGCGGATGGTACAATTAAAAGAATGTCCAGTGAATTCCAAGGCTAAATAGTACTAAATCCACCCCATGCCTCTTTAATCCACTGCCAGACATTTCCTGCCTCTTTATCTCACTCTTGCAGGTTCCTGCCCATCTAAGTCACTCATGTGGGTTCCTGTCCATTTAACTCACTCTTGCAGGTTCCTGCCCATTTAACTCACTCTTGCAGGTTCCTGCTTTGTGTCTTTATGATGGATTGTCTGGCTTTCTCTTCCTCTGTCATTCTGTTTTGTGTGTTTTCCTCTCTTTTGCTTTCAGAGAATGTCTAATACAGAAAAATAAGTGCTGATCCCTATAATGAGTGGTGGTGCCCCATCATCAACAACCAGCTCAAATTAAGCACAGATCAGGATGAAAGGTTAAGTGGTACAGCTGACCATGTAACACAGACCTGCAATACATGTATGTATCCATGATGATGTCTAGCTTCACTAATTTGCCTCTAGTCCTCTGTATAACTTGATAATTGAAGGTTTTTAGCTGCAGAATGTTGCAGACAGTGGTGTATTCAATGTTGAATACAATGCTATATCTGAAAATACAGATTAGTGGTAGGGCAGTGTGGATTGTGTCATGAGTCACACTCACCCCACTGCAGTACACAGACATTTGTTTTTCTTTCCTTAAATGTTAAGGGCCCTACAAACAATATAATAAGAAAGACAGCCCTCCCTCTTCAAGGTTCCAATTCTAGCCTTAATCAGACCCCCCAGGGTATTGGCATACAGCTTTGCAAATTTTATTGCACAAAAAATGAACTTGTGCAGCACAAAAATTAAAATTTTTGTGTGTAGCTCATAGCCCACTAGTCACAACCAGTAGCATACTTCAAACAATTGGAAAGGAGGTGTTGTGATAATGTACTTAAAACTTATATCTATGAGAGAGCTACATACCAGGTCCAGCACGTTGGAGAATGTAGGAAATTGGGGTGTTAATTGTATGGCCTGCACAAGTAATAGGTACACAATTTCCCCTTACTGGGAGCCAAGAACCTCATTGTAGCACAGGACTCTATCTGGGAACCGGAGCATCCCACGGCCTACTCAGGGGAGGTGGTGTGGGCTAGTAATCACCCCACAAATGATTGTCTACTCAGTGCTTTTTCTTTTGTGCAGGAACGTCACACAAACAATTCTGCATGCAACGCAGGCACCCTTGCACCATGCTGTAAAAGTGCCTGCATTGGTACTATGCAACAAAAAAAGGCACCAACGCAGGAGAAAAAGCAGGAATTCACTGTATTCTTTTAAATATGGCATAGTCCTGCCCTTTCCCTGTCACACGGTGCAGCACAGCAAGGTGACTTGCTGCTCTGCATGACATATCACATACAAGTACATTTATTACACACACACACACACACTACTAAATAGTACACTGTAATTTACAAATCATAGGACCAAAGAGAGGGTTAAGGTCTCACTGGAAAGCAATTGACATCCAAGACTAACCCTTTGTTAAAAGGCAGAGAACTGCTTTGGAACTGGACACGAACAAGAGCATTAGCTAAGTAGTGCAATAGGGAGCCTACATTTTTTTTTTTAAGAAAGGCACTAAATTGAACAGCCAGCATTTTAAAAGGGTGCCACATTTACGGATAATGGAACATTTATATGCACAGTGCGCTTTAATACTTGCCTGGTTCCTTGTTTTAATATTTGGACACTGGTCAAGATACTTTTTTTATTTGTTACAGGAAGCTGGAGCTTTAAAAACAACCACATGGTTCTAATTAGCGTACATGCATGCATTTAAAAAGAACCACAGCAAGCCTCTCAGTTGAGAAAGGCTTGGTGTAAGAAGCCGAAACGCGTCCTGAATGTTGCTGGCTTGATAAATAAAACACAGATTAATTATTCCCCCATTGGAATGCAGACAGTCTTCTTTATTATAGAGGATGCTGTGTGAAGTAAGTTACAAATATCCCCTTCAATGCGCCCGTCGGCCAACGGCCGTCACGAGCACTACCTCTGTAGTGCTGCGCACATCTGTTGGCCGAGGCTGCCCCGCCCACGCAATAAAACCGCCTCACCGCGGCGGAATTGCCTCTGCGGTTAAGTACATGAGCAAATGGAAAACACCATAGATGACAATACATAATCCTATGATCCTCTAAAGAGTTCATACAAAAATATGAGGAAAGTCTTCTGGCTTGGTCAAATAATCAAGATCAGCAAAACCCTGTTGAAAGCCATTGTTTCCTCGTTTTGTATGTAAATGTAGTCATTAATTATGATAATCATTTGTAAGTACCCTTATTACTAATAATAAAGCATATTCACTGTGGTGGAAAATCATTGTGAACATTATTATCTTAATAAAGCATTAAAATGATCAAAAAATGTCTGTGTATATGTTTCTAAAATTTCCAACCATGAAAATGCAATCATAAAATAGACGCTTAAAGAGCATCATGTTTTGACTACGTTACATAAAACCAGAGACTTTGGGTCATATTTATGAGCAATGTTGCATCACTCTAGCACCACACAATGTGGTGCAGGAGTGACTGAACTTCGAAATTAGATTTATGAAGCCATGCAAGGTAACCTTGCGTGGCCCTGAGTTGCTTCATAAATCTCAAGTAAAGCAACGCAGTGCAAATCGATGCCTTACTCTGTGCTAAGGAGGCATGCCATAGGCATTGTGTGGGTGTTCCCATACAGCTCCCACGATTTTTTACACATTCCCAGATTTATCTGATCTGGGAAAATTGGGAATACACCATGTTTACCAGGAGAGGCATAATTAGGAGAAATATCTTTTTTTCTTCTACTAACTTCCTCTTTCTCTGTGTGCTGCATTTTACAGCACAAATAGATAGAGGAAATTGCCTCTCAGGATTGTTTATTGTGCGGGAAGGAGACCCTTTTTAAAATTTAGTTTTTGGGGATCTTCGCAACAACGACCTGATCCCTGCAGACACGTCACAAAAATGAAAAACAAAAGCCGACATTCGATGACCACCAACACATCCAAAAATAATATGTAAAAAAATCCATTCTGAACATCTCCCTACACATATTACTATACACATACTTCTTAAGCTCATATTTTTCTACTAACTTCCTTTAAAAAACATCTTTCAGACCAATTTTCTATTTTTGCGGTCATTCGGGACATAGCAATGACGTTTTTCCATAAAGTCTAAAAGACATATATCCACACATATTACTGTATTTTACACACTAGTGGTGTCTTAAAGTTTTCTATAAAGTCATGTTTTTCTAGAGAGATTCTAAAAAAACATCTCTAAACCTATTTTCTGTTTTTGCAATGAGGCTGTAGATCGCAATGACGTTGATCGTTGCAAACCTGGTGATTACTTTACAAAAAGCAAAAGGTAAAAGCCGGAATTCAATAGGCAACATCACGTTAAAAAATAATAACTATATAAATAATTTTAACCATCACAGTAGATAACTCACTATACAAATAACGCTACAAAAACATTTATCAAAATCTCAATATCTCTATAACAATATGTATTGATTCACTGATATTTTTTGTATATATCCTCCAATATTCGTCACAACATCGATAGACGCAATGTCCCACGCAAGCGGTCCCAACGTTGTTGCGAAAATCATGCGCAATAAAAATAAATGTGGACCTATAACTTGTGTCACTAACACTCCCATTTCTGAACCATACACATATATTACCTACTGTTGGTTGCCAGTAGGTAATCATTAGGACCTAGTTTCCACAGGAAGAGCATTTCAATGACTTTAGCGTTGTTTGACGAAACTTCTCAAAATTTTCAACATTTTCAGGGCAGTCACTACTGTTGATGTCTTGAAAATTTGCGGTGATTTGTCAAGCGGGGATTGAGAAAAATGGGGGTCCCAAAATGTTTTTCTGCATGTTAATTTCCATAGGAATCTTCAGACACGGCTACAGCCTGAACTGCTGAACAGAATTACATCAAATTGTGCAAAAAGGTAGCTCTCGGTCCAGAAAGCATGCTTTTTGTTACATGGTGTAAATCCGTTCAGTAGTTGCTGAGAAATTTTAAAAAAATCCCAATGGTGCATCTAGGGACACGAAGGATCCACAAACCCTCCTGATCTCATGCCTGAGATCTGATTGGCTGCCAAAACTTCAAACCAGGACGTGTTGGCAGCTATGTTGTGACTGGGTTGAATGGAGTCACAAGAAAAAACTATTAAAAAATGATAAGGGTGCAGGGTATAAACAACCTGACCCCCTGGGCCTCTTGTTTCTAGTGCATGTCGGGCCTGGCTTGGCAGTTTGAGCTGGACTGTTCTCATTGGGAACAGGGTCAAGACTGATCTGCATATGGCTGGGTCTAAACTGGAATGGCATGGGGGCAAAAAACAATGTATTTAGGATCAGATCTCTGTACTGGCATTGGTTAGCAATCTGTCCATCAATTGTTCTTTTTGCATATGTCACCCCGTGTGGGACGTGCATGTCCAGACGTGGGTCCCGTGATCTTTGCCACTGTGGTCAAGCAAGCCTGGCTGATGAGGGGGAAACCCCAAAACCGATTCTAAGATGCTTGTTTCCAGTCCAGGGAAGACCTGGCTTGTCAGTTCAGGCTGGACTGTTCCCATGGGGAACAGGGTCAAGGCTGATATGCATATGGCTGGGTCTAAACTGGAATGGCATGGGGAGCAAAAAAATGATGGATTTAGGCCCAGATCTCTGTACTGGGGTGAATGTATGACATTGCTCAGCATTCTGTCCATCAATTGTTCTTTCGAAATTCACAAGAGTGGTATAACTGGAGTTAGTCTATTATTTTGGCTTAGGCCTGGCCTTGGGACTTCTGTCTTTCTAATGAAACGGGTAGAGAAAAGTGAGGATTAAACAATGTACCCAGAATGTATTAACCTCTATTCTAGTCCATCTAAGTCTCTTTGTAGGTACACTGGGAGTAGATCATAGATAGTGAGTTGTGTGCTTCAAACTGAATGCTTACTCTGTCAATTGGTTGTTCCGCGTTTCAAACTAGCCAGATGGGGAGCCAGAGCGTTTTCCGTGGTTGCCCCTCAGCTTTGGAATTCTATCCCTCTTGATATAAAAACCCTTCCCACAATTGAGCTATTTAAAAAAGCTCTTAAAACCTGTCTCTTTAAGAGGGCCTACCAATGAGAGCATGCTGCTGAGTGTTACTGTAGGGGGCGTAGCTGATATATTTGATTTAGGCGCCTTGACGCCCTTGGGGCTAAGTCTGCGCAAGATAAGATCCTTTTCATTCATTCATTCAAGTTTGAATAATTGACCTGTATCATGTCTCAGGTATGTCTGCACTTCAACATGTAGTCTGATATGTGTTGTGCAACGGATGAGCCTAACGTTAAAACTATACAGCGGGGTGTAGTTTGGGTGCGCAGGATGATGGCCACCTGAACGGAGCGCTCCACTCCGAGAGGGGCTCTGGGTAGCGACAGCAGACTTTCAGAGGCAGCTGTGGGGCAAATTCTATTCTGCCCTCATGCTGGCTGGATGCCTGACATTTCTTGGCTTGGGATTCGAGGATTGAATACACTGCACCAGGGAGGATTTACCCGGCAACGAGGCAGAAGTGCAGGGCCTAGAGGCATGCCTGAAGCCTCGGCCCTTGTGTTGCTACTCGGCCCCACCTTATGCTTATCACCTTTCCCTTCTGGGCCTGTCCTTCACACCATGCTCGGTACACTCTGGAATCCTGTGATGGGTCAGTGATCGTGAAGTTAGCAACCCCACCGAGACTCACCACGAAAGCCCCCTGGATCATTTAACAACCGTCAGCATTCACCCCGACGTGGGAATACCGGAAGGCCCCTCTCCCGGCTTCACTCGCAAGCATGACCATGCAAGCACGACCCAAAGGCCCGGGTAACCCTGCTGGCCGCTACAGGTGAGTTGCGACATGCCTGCTAGTGGCAGCAATCATCATATGTTGGGGTGCTCCCGCCCCCCGTCCAGGCCGCGGAGTACCAGCTTTAACATTCCTTTGTGCAGAACCCCTGTCAGCTCCTGGGCCCGCACGCCCCTGATGAACTGAGATACCTCCAGGGGCTTCTCTCTGTACAGCCCCAAGCACCAGGCCTTGCATGTTACATGCATGATGGTGGAACTTGAGGACTGATTGAAGCGGGAACTTGTGGAGGTGGACGAAGCCATGGACCCTGTATCAATGGACTATACGCAGGGGCCCCAGCTCACCATATCGTACCACACACTACACTCGGCTTTGCACTAACAAGCAGGCCAACCATTCTCCATTGGAATAACTCTATACCAAGGACTGCCACCAGGAACAAAGTGGGCCCCTGCACTAATCTCATTACTCCCATACGGCCTCACCGTGTTATCCCTAGGATGCCTAGGACAAGCTGACTCTTATGCGACGCTGGTTCCCTGGGATGAACATGGTGTCACCCATTTCCTCCGCTCCTTATTCTTGGCCTGCCTACCACATGGGAGAGCACCGTGTGGTGAAAACTAGAACACAAAGATGTCCCATCTGTCATCACTGAAGTGTCCCCACGTATCCATGGGAATTACCCTTCTCTCTCACAGTACAGGCAGCAAATGAGATTTGACAGACTCTTCTGGCCCCCTTGGAGGTGATTTAAGGACACCCCACAACAGCACTGCGAAGGGCGAGAGCCATTCCTCGTCCACGGCCTGCCACAAAGCATCCGTACTTGTCGCTGCACTCGCTAGCATACCATTTAGGCACTGTAGGTTTTGCTCTGCAACCATCGGGCAGCTTGGCACGCCAGAGCAGGGCATCATCCTGTGAGCCAGAGCAAATGTCCACCAATAAACACAGGAAAAAGTCCTCCAGGCAAATTAAATTCACAGAAGCACTCAAACAACCTCACAAAAAAGCCCCTCCAAAGAGCAGCTCCCCTTTGCCTCCAACGGCCTATACAACAGGTGAGACCACGGACTGCATATTACAGGAAATCTCCTCCATCAGCCGACGGCTAGAAGGAAAGGACTCCACTATCACTAAGCTAGTGGATGAGGCAAATCAATCAGAGCGGATATCGTTGGGTTCCATGCAAGAGTGGAAGCACTGGACTGAAGGCTGACGGTGGTGGGTGGTTGCCGTGACACTCTGCAGGACAGGAACCAAGAGCTTCTCTTCCTCCTCAGTGAACGTATTGACCTGGAAGACTGCAGCAGAAGGGACAATATCTGCTTTTTTTAGCTTTCTGGAGGGAATTGAGGGCTCAAATGCTGGAGCGTTTTTAAGAGACACCCTTCCGAAACTTATGGGAAACACCTTTGACCCTCCATTGGAGATTCAGTGTGCCCACTGAATTACCTCCCCCCCATGCAAGGACTCAAATGCATGACCCTGCCCCCGTATTGCCTGTTTCCTATGCCATGAGCAGACGAGGCAGATATTGGCTGCGGCACGTGTCCAAGGGCTTTTCACATATGAAAGTCATAGTATATGGATAGCCGCTGACTTTTCTAGAGAGAGATGAATGACCGCAGAAATGCCTTTCTCTCCCTGAGACCAAGGTTACGCCACATGAACGTCAAATATGCCCTTTTTTAACCTGCCCAATTCCGCATTACTAAACATGGTGACTCCAAGGATTTTTATGACCCCGAAGATCTGCACAAGTTCCTGGATACCATAGGATCGCAGGACATGTACACTAAACAAGGGGCTCCTGAACAGTCACATAACAGCGCCCTCCCTAAGGCATTGGACAGCAGACGGTGGATGACCAGCGGGAAAGGAGTCGTGGAAATGAGCAGGACAGGTCAACTCTTACTCATGAAGACATGGCTTCTGCCCTCCAAACCATGGCTGCCTTCATACATGATCCTGAGGCGGAAGCCGGGAGCCTTTCTTCCCTCTTACTCTGTTTTTAAACTTTGACTGCAATTGTTTTTAAACCTGATTGTCACTAAAATACTTGTATTTAACTTACCAGCTAGGGAGTCACCGGTAAAGCACTCGCTCTCTGGGACAGGCTAAAGCACAGCCGATTTCAGCGCTGCCGCGCAGCCCCCCACAACACTCCCCTGTTTCCATTACCGGCCACGAGTGAGGCCACGCCCCTTTTAGGCCACGCCCCCCGCCGCCGCTGAGCATAAAACTTCGCTGAATACGAGCGAACTGTCAGACATTCCTATCTCCTGAGGCGGAAGCCGGGAGCCTTTCTTTCCTCTTACTGTTTTTAAACTTTGACTGCAGTTGTTTTTAAACCTGATTGTCACTAAAATACTTGTATTTCACTTACCAGCTAGGGAGTCACCGGTAAAGCACTCGCTCTCTGGGACAGGCTAAAGCACAGCCGATTTCAGCGCTGCCGCGCAGCCCCCCACAACACTCCCCTGATGCCATTACCGGCCACGAGTGAGGCCACGCCCCTTTTAGGCCACACCCCATCCTCCCTCCCTCCGGCATATAATATGTCATTCCACAGGAAGCGCAGCGGACGAGCGCAGCGGGAGCGCCGTTTGCGCGCCGAAGGCGCGCCTAAGGCAAGCCCGTCTGCGCCCGTCCGCGCCAGACCGAGCCTGGAGCCTCGAACCCCTGCCCTTCCGTCACCCCCTCGGAGGTACACCCGGGAAACTCTCCTCAACTTAAGAGGTACAACGGCCCCCTGTCAGAGTACTACACCATTAAAAGAAGGACAGTCCCGTTGTGCACACTGCCCCTACAGACTCCCCCCACGTCTCTCTCCGAAACCTCGCCGGATTAGTATGGCCTTATTAAACTGTAGATCCCTCCCAAAACACCAAGTGGAAATCAACATGCTTCTACAGTCCTTAGAGCTTGAGGTTCTCTTCCTCACGGAAACGTTGCTTAACGCCAACTCGGACCCAGATATCATCCAAGCACTCTCCCCAGGCTACCTTATAAAACATCTGGACAGACCCTCGGGCATTGGAGGAGGGATAGCTATCATCTACCGTGACCGCCTGTCCTGTACTTTCAAGGACAGCCCAATCCTGGAATGTGAAAACGTCCACTTTTCCATTCACTTACCACCTGACACTACCCTTTCAGGAATACTAATCTATCACCCCCCAGGACATCAACGTCTTTTCTATGATTCCCTAGTGGAATCTATCACCTCCCTGGCCTGCCTAACGCCCAACTATACGGTTCTGTGAGACCTAAACCTTCACTTCGACGACCTAAACAACAAAATAGCCGTCGACCTCAAAAACGATCTTGCCTCGCTGAGTCTCATCTTAAAAAGCAGCCATGCAACCCATACTTTGGGTCACTTGTTAGACCCCATATTCACCAACCTTCCAAGGCTAGTAGTGAATACCCCTACCCCCATCCCTTGGTCAGATCATCACCTTATACCCTTCAACATCAAGTTATCGGCAGAAATACCTGATATTCCCCCAGTGCAAGCTCCATCTCGTCCATGGCAGAATCTGGACACAGCCGCGTGGGCCCAAATACTGGTGCCGACCCTGCCAGCCTTGGACCCCGATCCATCCCAGGCAGACGCGCAACTACGTGACTGGATAGATCAATCCCTGGATACTATCCTTCCTGTCAAACCCCTGCCCAGTAAGAGGAGAAGTCCTAAATCTCCATGGTTTACCCATGACCTACAACTGCTTAGGAAACAGTGCAAAAAACTTGAGCGCCTTTGGAGGCGGGACTGGGCAACCGAAAGTAAAAACGTATACAGATCAGCTATAAAACATTACAAATGCTGTATAAAAAATGCACAGATAAACTTTTTCGAGAAAGCAATACAGACAGCCTCAAATTCCTCGAAAGAAACCTATCGCATTGTGCGCCTCCTCACAAAAACCCCTGACCCAGTTTCTGTACCAGACCTATCTGGTACTAGAAGCAACCAAATAGCGGAATTTTTTACTACAAAAATCAGTAATATCCTGAAATAACTCCCACCCCCCACCGCCGCCCTCCCCCCCAGCGCTTCTTCCCCGGATGCTGAAACTCCACGCCTCCAAGCTTTCTCCGTGGTCACTACCGATCTGTTTCTGTCTACCCTCCAATCCGTGAAAAGTGGGGCCCCATCAGATCCTGCTCCACTGAGCAAACTAAAACTAGTCGCCGACACTATCTCACCACCTTTTACCCAACTTATTAACAACTCTCTGGCATCAGGCATTGTTCCAGAGAACTGGAAGACTGCGACAGTCAGGGCTCTACTGAAAAAGCCTCACCTGGACCCTAAAGACTTATCCAGCTTTAGACCCATCTCTCTCCTCCCGGCCATGGGAAAGATCGCCGAACGAATTGTTAATTCCCAACTATCTCTTTTCTTAGAGACCAACAATCTCCTGCGCCATTCCCAGACAGGATTAAGACCTGGACAGGGCACCGATACCGCACTTCTTGCCGTGGTCGAAGAGGCACGAACCATCTTAGACGCAGGAGGATCAGTGGCAGTGATCCTCCTCGACTTAAGTGCCGCCTTCGACACGGTGGATCACTCCATTCTTCTCCACCGGCTCAGCTCGGCAGGAGTGTCTGGTACCGCCCTGTCCTGGATCAAATCCTTCCTGGAAGGTAGAACGTTTCAGGTGTCCGATGGACCTGTGCTGTCCAAGGCTTTCCCCCTACAGTGTGGGGTTCCTCAGGGCTCCTCCCTGAGCCCCACACATTTTAAAGTCTACATGTCCCCCTTAGAGGACGTCATCTCCCCATTTGGTATAAAAACAGTCATGTATGCCGATGACACCCAATTGGTGGTATCTCTAAACCACTCAAGTAAAAGTCTGGACAACTTGGCGGATTGCCTAAATGACATCCATCGCTGGATGTGTGAATCTCGCCTCAAATTAAACGGTGAGAAATCCGAGATTCTCCTACTAGGCAACCCACGAAAACTCCCTACCTCCCTCTCTTGGCCTCCATGTATGGGCGTACCCCCTACCCCGAAAGCAGAAGTCAAGAGCCTGGGGATCTGGCTGGACCAGGAACTCAATTTTAAAACCCAAGCCAGGAAAACCTCTGGCATCTGCTTCGGTCTTATCCAACAAGCACGAAAGATTATTCATCTACTCCCCTTCCAATCTAGGAAAATGCTTATCCAGGGTCTGGTGATCTCCAGACTGGATTACGGAAATGCCCTGTATCTAGGAGCTCCTGTTTCAGTCATAAAAAATCTGCAATACGCCCAAAATGCAGCCGCCAGACTCCTTACAGGAACCAAGTCCAGATGTTCGGCCAAACCGGCTCTTAGAAGTCTTCACTGGCTCCCGATCAAGGAAAGGGTCAATTTCAAGTCCTTATGCATCACACATAAGCTAATGCAAGGCAAAGGCCCGCCAATCCTGAAATCCCTCATCAATCCCTACCACCCTAACAGACAACTCAGGTCTGATTCCCTCTCCCTTGCCTGCATTCCAAGAATAAACAAAGCCCGTTCGGGTGGAAGATTGTTTTCCTACAACGCCCCTAAGTTGTGGAATTCTCTCCCGCTTTCCATTCGAAGAGAACACAACCTGCTCACCTTCCGCAGGCAACTAAAAACCTGGCTCTTCCCATAATGCTTATCTCCGCCCTCCCCTCCTGGATTAATAGGTTGTATGTCAGCGCTGGGACGCCTCAGGGTAGCTACACGCTTAAGAAATCTAAAAATAAATAAATAAATAAACAGAGGGGCAAATCCTGCTCCCCTCTGAAGCCCACATCGGATGCTGACTGACAGTGTAGGGGACCTAGATGAGGCCCCCTGGCTAGAGACAATCCAATGACAATCCATCTGTATGAAGAGAGAGATGGCTGCCAGCTGAGTATTGCTTACACTGGGTTGGCTATTTGTGTGTTGTATAAGTTGTAAGAGATGTATAAGTCATTTAGGAATGATTTTACCCCAGTTCTTATTGTTCTCTTTGTACTTGCCATCAGCATTTGTGCTTGATCTGGTATATGTTAACATGTTTTCTCCGCAAACCCGGCCCTGATTCCGATACGGTTCCCTTATGATTATACTGAGAGCTGCCATTTTCCCAGGGGTTACCCTCACAGTCTTTTCCTCACTAGCCAGCACCAGCCTGCCCCACTACATCATCTCTGTGACACACCCTAAGCAGCACTTGGTCATCCCGGTAGACTGCATCCTTGAAGCGGTGCACCGTCAAGTTTAGACCTGCGGTAGGAAGTCCAGTGTCCCCGGTGCTACAAATTAATCTGTAGCTACCCCCTTTTCAGTTTTATTTATCTTTCCCTCCTCTCCCCACTCTTCCTCACCGAGTTCCATGCTGATTGCTCTCCACATTCTCAGGACAATAACCCCTTGACTCCAGGCCCTCATTGTACCACCGGGCCCCAACCCACCTAATACGTACCAGGGGGGCTACCCAATACCTACATCCCCTCCTACCCAGACTTCCTCCCTCACGCATGTGAACCTTTTCTCTACATACTCTTCCTATTCCTCTGCACCTTCCTTCCTTTGTTTTTTGCCTGTCTTTCATCCTCCTTCCCCACTTATTCCCATAGACCCTCACATTCCCTTTTTCCCAGACCTTCTGCCCTCGCCCCCCCCCCCCACTATTGCCTCTGACACCTCAATCCCTGTCAGTTACCTGTGGCTGAGTATTGCCCCTGTTGCATTTCATCACACCCTTCTCATTGCAGGAGCCTTTGCTGTAAATTGATGGGACTCAACCACTGCCCACCTAATTCTAAGTGCCACTCACCCCCTCTGTTATATAACCTGGAACGTGCATGGCTTTAAGCACTACATCAAATGAAAAAAATACTCTATTACCTTCAATCTAAACGAGAGGATGTGGCACAGCTGCAGGAGATGCATCTTGTTGTCCTGGAATTTGCTAAGCTACATAGAGACTGGGCTAGGAAGGTGATTCACAGTAGTGTGAATGGTGGGGATACTCAAGGTGCAGGACCTCCACGCAAATGTGAAGTGGCAATCCTTCTGAGAGAATCCCATCTGGTTACAGTGATAAAGATTTGAACAGACCTTGACGGACAATATGCGTTCTCTAAACTGAGGCTAGAAGGCCACGATATCTGTGCAGGACCAGTTTACGCTCCGACAGGAGGGAAAAATATTTTTCCTCTAAATAAACAGTCACCTAGTGGAGATAGGCGCCTCACAATATCTTATTGGTGGTGACTAGAATCCTGTGAGGTATTCAGTTCTGGATAGAACGGGACCCCTCTATAAGGGTTGTGCAGCAGACAGGGCCATGAAGGACGATGTGCTAGTGGACAGAATACAGCTTTACTTCTCCGACCCATGCCACGCTATCCTGACTGGACTATTTTTTTGTCTCCCATGGGGTGGTTCAACTTACCTGTGAATCCCAAATACTGGAGACAACACTTTCCGACTATTCTCCATTACAGGCGCACCTCAAAGACTACCTCTCTGTGAGCCGTGGGTCCATAAGCTCTGGCAGGACTCTGGGTGGCTGCAAAAGCTACCATCAGGGGCCAGCTCATGAGAGACTCGGCACAGGCAAACGAAGAAACAGCTGCCTGACAGAAAGAGCTGGAGAAAGTCATAAAGTTCTACACTCACTTCTATTCTGCATGCCCTACCCTACAACGTTGCAAATCTCTGGAGGAGGCCTGGATGGCCTTAAACAGCCTCTTCACCTCCAAAGCAGAGTATACTCTGCAGATGATGAAGGGGAGGCACTATGACCAAGGAGAAAAAGCAGGAAGACTACTGGTGACACAGCTTTATCAACAAGAGGCTTCTATGGTCATACTGGCCATGAAATCCAGAAAGGGGCGAAACTCCCACTCGTCCCCAGGACATCGTGAATGAATTTGCTCCATTTGATGATTCTGTCTACACCCGGGGGGAGCCAGTTGAGAGGGACAAGCTACCCACCTTTCTAAAAGAGGTGCACCTTCGTCGCCTCTCAGACAAGGGCAGGGAGCTACTGGAGGGGAAGTTAAGCAGAGAAGAGATTGAGTCAGCTATAGCCAAAGTACCCTATTATAAGGCCCCAGGAGAGATGGCTTTCCAGCAGAATTCTATGGCTGGGCAGGCGAAGAGGTAGTTGGTATACTGCAGACAGCATTCCATGAAGTGGAGCAGGCGTCCTCTTTGGGCCTCCTTTCCAATAAGGCAGTGATAGCTGTCCTGCCCAAACCTGGGAAGGACCATCTATTGTGTGGCAGCTATCGGCCCACCTCCTTGCTGAATTACGATATTAAAATCTTGGCCAGTATCGTGATATCCTGTCTTCAGAAAGTCCTCCCCTCTTTGATATATGACACGCACGTAGGATTTGTACCGGGCCATTCCTCTAGAAACCACCTACGTACCCCTGCCCACATGCTCTGGTCTGCCAAGAATCTCCCTACCGATTCGCTAGCACTCTTGCTTGACGCAGAAAAGGCATTTGATTGCATT
Source organism: Lissotriton helveticus (assembly GCF_964261635.1). Taxonomy (NCBI): domain Eukaryota; kingdom Metazoa; phylum Chordata; class Amphibia; order Caudata; family Salamandridae; genus Lissotriton; species Lissotriton helveticus. The sequence goes on from NC_136069.1 coordinate 1,606,060,437, forward strand.
GAATGGGATTATCTTTTCAATGTAATGGAACACTGTGGCTTAGGCGACCAATTAATTGACAAAGTGCGGCTGCTATACGGCAATCATACTGCGCAGGTGAACTGCAGGGGTTTCATATCGTATCCATTTCCAATTCACAGAGGAACATGTCAGGGGTGCCCTCTTTCCCCGCCTTTCCTCTTCCTCCTGACTCTGGAACCCCTGGCAGCACCCATACGTAACTCAGCCAGCATCATGGGCATACGCCTTCCAATCCAGGACGCCAAACTTTACCTCTATGAAGATGATATTCTACTAACTCTCACTGATCTGTGCCGGTCCCTGATATCTCTCCTCCAAATCATTGATGATTTCTCCTCCTTCTCGGGTTATAAAATAAACTGGGATAAGACCAAAGCACTTCCCATCTCGGACGACACCACAAAGGCAGCCATACATGGCTACCCCTTCCACTGGCAACCCTCGCGCCTTAAATACCTTGGTATTCTGGTAAATAACGGCATGGTGGGGATGGTCCCAGACAATCTGAATATCTTGCTCACCCAGATGTAGTGTGATTTTCAGAAATGAAAGGAGCTAGGGCTTTCCATGTGGGGCAGGGTGCAAGCTGTAAATATGGTCACACTCCAGTGCTTTCTTTATACCCTCTGGATGCTGCCCATACATGTACCTGTCACCATACTGAACCTAATAGATTCCAGGATAAAATCCTTCATGTGAGGTTCCACAAAACCATGCCTGACTGCATCAAAGCTACAAACTTGCTGCTCCAGTGGAGGAATACCCTCCCCTCGGTGGAACACTACGCACTTGCCCTCCAAGTCTCTCAATTGGCGTACATGCTGCTGGGGTCCCCGGGCATGCCGCTTTGGGTACTTATTGAACGGCATTTATTGTCTGCTGAGACAGGTCCATGCTTTATTTGGGACAGGGTCATGCCCACAGGACTCTGCTCATCCAGTGTTATCCACCATGCATAGGGAATGGCAATAAGTGCACTGCCTATTGGGCTCTCATCCACGATTCCACAAGAAAGCCCCCTTATGGGGGATTGCTGGTATATGCATAGCTGGGCAGAAACTGTCTTATCCACTATGGAAGGCAGAGGGCATTCACATACTGGTGTGTAGTTCCTATAAACCTATATAGAATCTGCACATTTAGACAACATATACTGTAGGATTGGAGTCAGACTGATTCTAGACACTCCTACCACATTTGTTAGCCTGTATAACATCTAGCTCACAGTGCCACTAGAAACCCCTCTTACCAAGGAGAGAATAGTTCTTGGCAACTATCGAACTTGATAACACTGATCCGTCAGGATCGTGGAAACAGTGTACTTTTCGCTCAGTTAATCGTGCTCAATTTGTCTCAGAGAGATACACAGAATAAACACTGGGGACGTTTCTCAATAAGCATTTGATGAACCATTAGAGAGTAACATATATAAATGATTATAAGCACTAACAAAGTAAAAAGATAGTAGATTTCTACCATTATGTTACAACAATGAATACAGGCAAGTATATAAAATACATGACAGTAAAATGCATACTCCTACAATGCGTCCCTAACTATATGTACCTAATGTACCTAACATTTATGTGGATGTAAAGCCAAGAATCCCTCTAGGATAAAGTCAACCCCATTACCCAAAGTGAGAGACTGTGTGACCCCCTCTTTGTCTCGAGGTGGACACCCTGCAATGGATGTCAGACCACTGCAATCTGGAGTGTCTGCATGCAGGAGCCTCAGCGTCTCACGTCAGTGTGCCGACATGAAAGTCCTTTTCTCCTCTGACTATCTCAGCAAGAGATGATGTATATATACCCAAAGTGGTACCCCTGGGGATATACCTTGCTGTGTCATGTTGGGCTAGGGTGACAGAAGGAATGACCCTTGTAATTAGTTATTATGCAGGAGATGTTAGGCCTGCTGTCCTGCTGTGATTCAAAGAATCCTCATGCATAATGAATGAGGCTTACGCTTTTCGGAGAAAACCCCATTTCATCTTTGGACATTACCGTAACCTGACAAAAGGTCAGTACTAAGAATCGTTATGCAGTGTAATGGTAGGGGAGAATATAGGTGAAAGGTTGAGGATTCTCTGACCCTATTTTGGGGTACCTATATGGAACATAACAACCACTCCTTATTCGACTGGACGACATACTAAAGATTCTACATACTCAAAACGTGGTTCACAGCTATTAATAAGTTAATTAAAATAGTACTTAAAAAAGTAAAATAAAAATAATAAATTCTAAAAAAGAGAAAATTAGTGCATGCGATAGAAGTCTGTACTAAATAAGTTCGTAAATATAGTCCGATCAATGAGGACTGAAAGCCATGCAGTTTAGAATAAGTGTTTTGTTTAACATTCCAAATTTTAGTTATTTTTGAAAAAGGCCAAACGTTCCCAGCACACGATGAGCCAAATATTTAAGTGTTCTAGCTGGGAGATGCAACATCACTGTCGTCTGCAATCGCAAACAATGGTCCTTCCAACACCTCGCAGATCAGGTCAATCGAGCACAGATGTTCCTCCGTATTCACCACAGTCATTCCTGGGGATCTACTAGTGTCATCCGAGGTCTATTTGTTGAGGAGCCGGTATCCTTCCCAACAGCAAGGGGAGGCTCTAAGAATGCAGATATCAATATTGGGATACACTGAGGACATTGCAGAACATGGGCCGTTACCGGGTCCAGTAAACCATCAATGTCTGGTGGCGCAATTGTTGGAGGTGTTAGACAGAGCTCTAACACGCATTCTTGTCTGCAGAACAGGCATCGAAGGACAGGCAGAATACAGTTGAAAAAGACTGGTCTTAATTACAAGAACCGAGACTCGCTCATTTCTCGAAGATGAGGTTTGCCCAGATGGATTACCATGCGATCACGGTATTAGCGCTCAAGAGTGTGCGTTTCATTTCCTTGGTGACTGGGACGTCCATTGCGTAGCAGAAAAAGGACAATCAGGATACCTGCTATTAGAAATAGGATCAGCGGAAACCCTCCAAAATGCTTCCAAATACAGAGTACATGAAGTAGGGAACAACTCTGAGAATTGTCGGAAAGGTGCTTAACAGTCCAGGACCTATGGTCTTAGATAGGTGGACAATACCCGTTGTATCAGACAAGTTAAAGATACGTTGTACCATTTCTGTGAAATGGAAATGCCAGTTTGTTCGAATCAGTGCATATATCACAGCTGAGGTCCTTGCAACCTGGCGATCATAAATTTCTCTGACAGAGATTAAGGGACGGTTTGCTGTAAAAGCATGGCTTTCATTTGGCTCAGAGTATCAAACCGTATAAAGGAAACATTCAACGAAGGCCATAACGTCGCCTCCCTGACTGTATGGGTCGGGGGAAACAATACTTGCATATAGGAAGTAACCCTGGAGTTTACAGTGACATGATATGCGATGCCCGGGAGCCTCCCACAACAACCTTGATTATTCAGCTTCAAGAAATTCAGATTTTAAAGTAACTTGAACACCAGATTAATCACAGCAGCTGGGCAACCTTTCAAGTGACAGGATAAGTTAACAACCGAACCATCGCAGGCCCCGTGAAGCATGATATCCTGGCATATGAGAGATCCACTTAAGGAATTCTTGCAGTTGGTACCGCTAAGGAACACTTCCATGTCTACATTCCCGAGTGGGCTGGGTATGCTCAGACGTGAGTCCCAGGATCTCCACACCACTGGAGTCAAGCTATCCAGGCTGATGAAGGCTGATAGCCAGAAACCGGTCCTTGGATGCTTGATTCCGGTCTGGGAAAGACATGGCTTGGTAGTTCGGACTGGACTGTTCCCATGAGGCACAGGGTCAGAGCTGATTTGCATATAGCCAGTGTCTAACCCAGGGTGGTGTGGAGTGCAAAAAAACGATGAATTTAGGCCCAGATCCTTGTACTGGGGTGAATGTATGACATTGTTCTACATTCTGTCCATCAACTGTGTTTTTTGCAATTTTCACCCCGAGTGGGCTGGGTATGCTCAGACGTGAGTCCCAGGCTCTCCACACCACTGGAGTCAAGCTATCCAGGCTGATGAAGGCTGATAGCAAGAAACCGGTCCTTGGATGCTTGATTCCGGTCTGGTAAAGACATGGCTTGGTAGTTCGGACTGGACTGTTCCCATGAGGCACAGGGTCAGAGCTGATTTGCATATAGCCAGTGTCTAACCCAGGGCGGTGTGGAGTGCAAAAAAACAATGGATTTAGGCCCAGATCCTTGTACTGGGGTGAATGTATGACATTGTTCTACATTCTGTCCATCAACTGTGTTTTTTGAAATGTTCACCCTGAGTGGGCTGGGTATGCTCAGACGTGAGTCCCAGGCTCTCCACACCACTGGAGTCAAGCTATCCAGGCTGATGAAGGCTGATAGCCAGAAACCGGTCCTTGGATGCTTGATTCCGGTCTGGGAAAGACATGGCTTGGTAGTTCGGACTGGACTGTTCCCATGAGGCACAGGGTCAGAGCTGATTTGCACATAGCCAGTGTCTAACCCAGGGTGGTGTGGAGTGCAAAAAAACAATGGATTTAGGCCCAGATCCTTGTACTGGGGTGAATGTATGACATTGTTCTACATTCTGTCCATCAACTGTGTTTTTTGCAACCTTCAACAGCCAGGGCAGGTACAGGTTTTCTGTAGGATGGCCCAAATTCTTACTTGTCCTCAATCTTTTCTGTGACCAAATCTCAGATTTTCGGGATGCAGGCTGGTCTTGCCGTGACTGATTTGACTTTCCCAGTGGCTGTCCTTTTTACTTGCATGTTACTTAGTAGTGCTCTGGATATATTCAGATCCTGTAAAACAGACAAACGTTTATTGATGTCAACTGGTTTTTCATCTGCCACTGTGCCTTCACAGTCGAGATCAGGTATCCTCATTCTCGTCCCAAATAGGACTTCATAAGGAGTGACTCCCTCTAGAGACCTTTTCGGCATATTATTGAGTAACGCTGTACCCCAAAGAGGTGATAGACCCAATTACCACCCAAATCTAATACTCTCGCTTTTAAAGACTGCTTCAAGCATTAGGGCAGAGGAGACCCCAACTGCTTTCTCGCAGTGTGAAAAGCAGAAACATAAAATAGTGTTTTAAATACCATTTATGTTTCTGCTTCTCGCGCTGTGAGAAAGCAGAAGGCAGGGGTATGCTTGGTTGGGGTGGCAGGAGGGTATGCCCAGTTGCGGCGGGCGGGTGGGCTGGTCGGGGTTGAGTGACTTTCACCACTCTGAGTACCCTGACTGTTTGGTTGGCCCTCCGGGGCAGACCAAACCAGTTATGCAGCCTACGAAGTGAAAATGGCCTCCCTATAGGTGCCCAGCTGGGTGCTGTCTGCACCAATCACAATGTTGTCATTGTAGATTTGTGATTAGCTTATGGGAGGGGAGGGAGCATGCCGGGACCCGGCCCAGGAGCAGTGGCGACGTGAGACCCGGTCAAATAAGTTTTCTTTTTCTTTTAACCCACCTGCGTGCGAACCCCCATGCAACCCCCCACCTGTGAGTATTGCGAGCCACGATTGGCTTTAAGACCCGGTTTTTCCTCTCCATGACAAACTTTACCTCAGGATGGTACATAGAGGAGTACCGCAATGCTGCACCCAAAACTTCCATGGCTTCCATGTAAGCCCTAGAGCTTAACGCGGGGCCACAGTCAGAATGTAATGTGCCGACTGCGTATATCCCTATAAAGATTTGAAAATCTTTTATAACAGTTCAATTGTCAGCCGAGCGCTGAGGCCATACCCATAGGAATCTTAAGCAAAAATCTCCTGCCACAAAGATTTATTTGAAAGCCCCGTATGAATGTAGGGGGCTGCAGTGGTCCAGATAGACAGAGGCTAGTGGTCTGTCTGTTATTAGTAAAGGTGTCTTCGCTGGACATGCTACGGTGGAACCCTTCATCTGGTGACAGATGTCGCATTGCAAGACAAAATTCTTCATCTGTTTTGTTAAACCAGGCCACCGATACTGTTGTTTCAATAAAGAAACTGTTGTGGTAATTCCTGCTTGTTTAGAACCTAGACCCTTGTGTGCAGCTAGTATTAAACCTAATCTGCGATCCATGTTTGGTGTTACTCTATCCCCCACTCCAGGAATCTGAGCATATGGAATGTTGTTTGCATCTAACTTTCTAGGAGTGTTTGATTGGAAAACCTTTTGGTAAGGCTTTGCTGTTCTTGCGTGAAGCAATGACAGCTGAGATTATCTGTCTGTCTATTCTCGTTTTTGGATGAGGAATTGCAGCAACGGCAGCAGTTCGTAATTTGCAGTTTGACCAGCCAATGAATTCCTTTCAAAGTGAACTCCATCACGTTGATGACTCCGTGTGTGTATCATGTGAGTTCTGGGTAGTTTGTTTTTCAACTCAGCTACCTGTTCCCATAGCATTTTTTATGCTTTATTGTGCCAACTTTTGAGTCCTTAACCCATTTTGACCCCAGCAGTGAAGATATTCGTTGTATGATAGGACACAGTAAGAAGAATCGCACACTATCAGTATGGGGAATTCTTGATCCATATTTATTACTGCCAGTAATATGGCTTTTAATTCTGCCAGCTGAGCCGTGCAATCTCCCAGAGACTGTGTCTTCGTATTGCTGGGATGGAACTTGCCATCCCGCATACAACCTTTTAAAATCACACAAGCAGTGCTGTATTGCTTTTTACTCCCTATGGCCGGCTGAACAGATCCGTCAGTGTAAATAATGTATTCAGACTGATCTGGAGGCATTATTTCATTTGGTAGAGCATATTCTTGTTCATATAGCAGGAATGCTTGTGTTTTTAGCCTTGGGTCATATCTGCATTCTACATCTGTTGCAGTGAGAGTATTAGCCCATTGTATTCATTATGGATGTAGCTAAAGTATTAGGAACGCTTGCCTTTGTAGCAGCCTCTAAGGCAGGTAGTGAAGTTACAACTATTATTAATTTCCTGTGAGCCAGTGCTCTTTCTCTTACTACAGTGGTCTGTACTGCTGTCAGTATTTTTTCTGTGGAAGCAAAGCGCCCTTCAGCGTTTGTTACAAATGTGATTTGTAAGCTATGGGCACTGTTTTGCCTTCATTGAAGTTTAGGTAAGGATACCAGATTGACCCGCAATAACGTAGGTCACCAGATTGCATACATTTACGCATGTCTGCAAGTGTTCTGAAGCTATCATGTCAGCTTGAAGGGAACAAAGGATATCTGTGTGTTCCTGTGTCCAATGCCCAACTGAAAAATCAGGTCTTATAAGTCGTAGAAAGGTTTTACTCTCTCTGTGTAATCCATAATGTATGTTCTGCAAACATTTTAAAATCCCAATATGGATTGTAAGTTCTTCAAAGATTTAGGAGGTTGGAGCAGTGTGCACTTTTCTAAAAAGTTAGCTGCCATGCTTTTTCCTTCACTTGATAGCTCGTAGCCTAAAAATAGGACATTGAGGTAGGCTATTTTAGATTTTTTAAAGTTGAATTTGATGCCTTCAGCAGCAAACCCCAACATTATGGTGCTCACCCTTGTCAAGTGATCTTGTAAATCATCATCCATTTGATAAATATCATCTACATAGGACAATGCTTCTTCAACCCGGGCTATTCGTATACCTTTGGGGGAGTCGACAAAATTGACACTGTGAACCTAGCATGGAAAATGATGTTACATACCTGCTTTCAGGTGCTATATTTTGACAGAAGAATACATTTGAGATAGCTAGTGTTGTTTTGTATTTTTCCGCACAATGTTAGCCATTAATGCGGCACTGTATGCATTCTGTATTGCAAATGTTTTAGTGCATGTGCTCAGATGTCTATAGTCTAAAAGTAGAAGATACAAATTGTCGAGTTTTGTTACGAGAAACAAAGGATTATTCATTGCAGAGGTGCAGCGTTCTATTACACCCTGGTATTCAAGTTGATCTAAGATCTTCCTGACCTGTTTTTTTGCTACTTGTTTTATTGGATATTGTCTCTGTGGAGTTAGACTCATTTTTACTGGGATTACATTGTGTGGTGACTTAGCATCCCACTCAACATGGGTGCGATAAAGTGCTGGAGCATGGGCTACCACCTACTCCTGTGCGTATTTGTTTTTAGCAAATTTGAACGTGGTCGGAAAAAGCTGGTAAAATTATTATTTCACCTTTTGGGCAATCCATAACAGTTGCAGGCAGCCAGTCTTTTTCAGCTAAAAGAATGGCATAGCCGTAAGTCAAGTTCTCCCAAAAGTGACCTTTAACTTTTCTGGGTTTGTCCCCCTCTATTGTTTTTTTTTTATGTAACCTATGTGGGACACTTACCCTCGAATCAGAGGTTTCCAACGATATATGCTCATTCAAATTCTCTGTCACCAAAAATTCTATCAGGTTCTGGTGAGCTATTGTTTTTTCCGCTGCGCTCTTTAGCATCGTCGGAGCCCATTCCCCATTCAGAAGTTGAGTCCTCAGAATTTTGGGCATGTCTCACTTTGAGACCTGCTACTTTCTTCTTTTTAAATTGAGATTTAGATTGTGGCTTGTCTTCTTTTTTAAAAGTGTAGCTTAAAGCGTGTGGCGTGTCTCTGGACTTCGTATGCTCTTCTTGTCTGTGTTCTGACAATTCTTCTCCCTATTACCCTTCTCCCTATTTCTAAGGTTGTATTTCCTTTTGGAGGGCTCCTGTTGAGGAGACCCACTCCTATATAGAAATATTTCGTTTTCTTGGGGCCGATTCACAGAACTAATCTGAGATTAAATCCTAAACTTACTACTTTTGGTATTCACAGAAGGCATTTAGTAGTAGTAAAGTTAGGATTTTGTCTTAAGTTAGGATTTTGTCTTAAGTTTTGGTTTTAAGACAATTAACTAATAATGTTGTCCCTAAGTTCAGAGCAGGTTCCGCTCCATACTCGGTCTGCATCTGCCTTAATACATCTGATATTTCTTCTAATAACGGGATACTATGAGTTCTGGTATATATGGCAGCGAAACCTGTACCCCAACTGGTACAATCTTCTATATGGGGAGCTATCCCCATTGCAAGCAGATTGTTAGCATTCTGTTTTTTTTCTTGAGGGCTTATGTGTGGAAATACTGCTTCTAGCTGTGTTATTTTTTGAGCTATCCAGAATGGCATTAGCTCACGTGTAGTGGGCATTCTACCCATAACTGCGTATAGCGTTTGTGGTGAAATTATAGTTGTAGAAACCTGAATTTGTACCGCTTGGTAGCTCTTGTTGGCTGAAGTGTGAGTGTTCTCATCACGAACTGTGTCAGGTTTCTGTAAAGTTTTATTATTTCTTTATGAAGTAGATATAGGACTGCTACTGGCACTGTGTCAATCTCGGGATGTGGTGTGTAAGCTGCAAGAACTGTTCAAATGGCTCCATCACTTCTGAGTGGATTAAGGGCCGGATGTAGGTAAATCTGATTTACCGACTCTAGAATACCGAATTCTACCGATTCGGTATTCTAGATTCGGTAAATCAGATGTAGGAAAAAATTCAGTAATTTTTACCGAATCTGTATGATTCGGTAATTACCGAATCGATATTTACCGATTCGGTAATTGCCATAGGAATCAATGTCAATTACCGATTCGGTAAATACCGATTCGGTAAAATTACTGAATTTGCAAGGGGGACAGGGTGTCACTTTGACACCCTGTTGCACCCCTGATTCTGGCTTGCGTGCCATGGGACACACATACATGCCCTTAGGGCATGTATGTGTGCCGCATGGCACAGGTGTACATGCACAGATGTGCATGTACACAGGAATTCCTTATTTACCATGACATAGTATGTCATGGTAAATAACGAATTCTTAAGGGCCTGTGGCACTAATTAAAGTGCCACCTACATCTAGATTTACTGATTCAGTAAATTTACCGATTCGGTATTTTACCGAATCTATAAATTTACTGAATCGGTAAATTTACCGAATCGTTAACATTTGGGCCCCCTACATCTCACAAACCATATAACGGTTGGTAATGTCCAAAATCGGCCGTTATCGACCGGTATTTGGTGACCTACATCTGGCCCCTAGTCTTGTATTGTCTTTTATATGGGTAAGGGCACCTTTAAAGCAGTTTATGTGACCTGGTAGGTAAACGATACTTTAATGTCTTCATACGGACCTTATTAATTTGGTGTTTCATCTTCAGTGTAAGAATGAAATGTATTTGATTGTGCATCTGCTTGTGGGAATTTACACATGAATAGAATACTTCTGTTCTATATGATTTGTGAGCCTCAACCACGAAGGTTACTGTCCAATCCCTAGATGTGACTCCGTTGTCTGTTAGCTTTTGAGTAAGGGCATATCTATCATTTTGTAAAATGTTTATTTTCCCTTCTTCTTCCTTTACTAAAACTCAGTGTGCTGGCACAGCGTTGTCTTTTGTCATTGTTGAAAATATAAAAAATGTTCAAGGAAGAGTTTCAAGGAAACTAAGATAAGGTTTTATGCACACTAGGAACTGTTTGTCCCGTAAGCTTGATAAACCTACTGCCAATAAATAGAAAATTAACTTACACAGCTGTGGCAGAATAGTTCCCTCCCCACTCCAGACGTCTCCAGGTAAATGTAAATAGAGGTTTCTGAGAAAAGCACGACTAAACCACTATTGGGAGCACCATGTCCTATAGTTCCTATAAATCTGTATAGAATCTGCACATTTAGACAACATATACTGTAGGATTGGAGACAGACTTATTCTAGACACCACTACCGAATATGTTAGTCTGTATACCAGCTAGCTCACAGTGCCACTACAAACCCCTCTTACCAAGGAGAGAACCTCAATATAATTTCAAAGTAATGTCAGTGAATACATAGATGAAGGTACATTTGCTGTGGCTAGATTTGAAGGATGTTTAGTGAGACATAACAATGGACATTTAGTCAACCACCATGAGCCAAGTTGCCAAACTCTAGACAAAAGAGAGTTTTTCTATTAGCCTTGTTACAGTTGCTAAGTCATGGCAAACTGAAAGTGAACTACCTGGAGAATTTGACTGTTATAAAGACTCATTTAGCTCTGTGAAAGACAGTATTGAGTGCTCTGTGTTTCCAGTGTATCTTCAAATGTTGAGAGAAGAGATTAAACAAGAAGAAACAATTGTTGCTGGGATAGGAAGAGGGAGTTCTGAGAGCAGTCAAAGTTCAGCACCTACAAGTCAAGATCCTCTTGGACACCCAATCATTCAAAATTAAGCTACAATAGATGTGAATGAGGTAGAGAATGTAATGCAGAAAGTAAGGTGAAAATCTGTGGACTACTGCTACTAATACAGCAATTGAATGTAGACCAGAAAGACACTTTGAAGAGGTAAATGCTAAAGTAGAACATGGAGTTCTCCATGAGAAAAAAGTGTCCATGTTGTTCATATAAACCAGTTCTATTGTACATGAGTGGTCAAGCTGATTAAAACTTCTTGATTAAAGTACTGACAAGTTACCTACAGAAGAAAACAGATTCCAATTTGTAATGTGTAGTCACTGCACCAACAGTCTTAGCTGTTCATAATTTTAAAGGAATTACCCTTCATTGATTATTAATGTTGCCTGTTCAGCATGACAACAAGTTACAATGCAACAAATTATTTGGTGATGCATGTCACGAAGTGTCAAAAATATTAAATAAATTAAAGCTACTAATTATTGATGAAGTCAGCATGGTGTTTAACATAATGCTAGCTTTTATACTATTAAGAATACACTAAATATTAAAAACTGACTATGATGGGCTTTTTGGAGGAAAACACTTAATATTGTCTTTGGAAACCTGCTACAACTAACTCCAGTAAAAGGACAACCTGTATTCAAGAAACTACTACATAATGAAACAAGGAATTCACTAGGAAGTTTTGGAATTGTAAACATTCGAGAATACATTCAATACAAAGAGTTAATCCAAAATATGCGCCAAGAATCAGATATGCATTATGCAGATATACTTAAGGACCTAAGAGTGGGGGTACTCACAAGAGAAGGAAAGACAGTATTACAAACCTGTCTCATCAACAAAGTGTTTCCAAGTAATGTTTCAGCTGCTGAAGTGATATATAATTTTTTTAAGGAAAATAAGTCTATTGTTTGTTTGATGCCAACACTTGAGGAGTGTAGTAAATTTAATGAACATTCATTGTAACTGGGAAAAGAAGAGATCTTCAAAATTAGCGCTAATGATAAAATGGAACATCAAAAAGTTACAGTGCTACTAACAGAAAAGCTACAATCAAAGTGTAATAGCTTTGAAAAGTCTGAGTTGAAACTACAGGATTAGAAAAACAGTTATGTATCTATAAAAATTGTGTGTGTAAACGTACGTCATAATTTAATTGTTGAAGAAGGGCTAGTGAATGGCTTAATGGGTAAAGTTATGAAATGTATTAATTATCCAAACAGAAATGATGTGGAATACTTACCGTACATTTTCACGATATTGCTGAAGCTAAGCAGATTGGTAGATGGGTTGTACGTTTCCTACTTGTGAAAGACTTGTATGTCTAGCGATAGCAGTAGCCAGTGTCTTTAGCCGATGCAGTAATTATTCACAAATCATGAGGTTTAAATGTAGATACAGGTCATGTTAATTTTGGCAGTAACATTCAAAGAAGGAATTGCATATGTTGCTTTGTCATGAGTTAGAACATAGCCTGTTTTATTTCAGATTGATTTTGATGAGAAGAAAGTAATTGCTGATTTGAGCTGTCTTATGGAGTATAATCGGTTAAGATCTCAATATGCTCCACATATAGGTCAGTATCCCGTGGTTCAAAAAGCAATAATGCGTCCAAGTGGAAAATAGCAAAGCAGTCTATCACAGTTGAACAGAAAGATGAACAAAAAGAAAAACAACAAGGAAGAAAGAAAAGAAAACTACTGCAGAATGAGCAAATAGAACGGTGTCATTTTGATAATAAATCTGGAGTGAACTGTTATGCTAATGTCTTGTTAAATGCATTGTACCTCTAGCCTCCTTTCACAAATTCTATTAAAGAAAACGTAGATAAAGAAATTTCTAATAGTAATGCTAGGACTATTAGATGAAGCAGATGTGAATATCAATTCATTATTTGGTTTAACTTATACATGATCTCATAACTGGGACGAATATGAATTTACCTCTAGCACTGAAATCAATTCAGAATGATTCCCCTACATAACATTACTAGATTGTAAGGCTGGACTACAAACACCTGTTCAAATTGCAGATCAGAACTTAGGCCTATGTTGTTTCTACAAAAGTATGGAAAATATGTCATAGTCAATCTACAACAATGCAGAGAGGATGGTAATAAATCAGGAACTGAAATTACAAACTTTAAAGCTGAAAACGTTTTTAGTTCCTTCCTAGTTATTTCCCTGATGGTACTGGGGTTGGTAAAATACTCTGGATGGTCAAGATCTTGAAAAAAACCTTTGAACATAGATTATCCAAGGAATCTTCAGGGCCCTATCCAATTTCAAAACATCCAGAACAAAGTCTCTGTTTAGTTTTGTCTCTTCCTTTGTCCAGAGTCTGTGCCATAACAGCAGAGGCTCAAGTGTGATTAGATCTGAAACAAAGGAGAGCCCCAACTCCGCGTGACATATGCTCGCGGAGGTGCCATTAGGGACAGATACGATATATTTAAAAAAAGAGTTTTCTACTCTTGAATGGAAAGCAGATCGACAGGTCCCCAGACCCCAGTCCCATAGATTGCCGCTGAGACACACTTAGCTCTGTATATTTTGATGAGCGCCTCCGGTGGTCTTTTTCCAAGTTTAAATGCAAAAGCTCTAAGGGCAGATGTAGTGCGCAATAGTGCCAATTTTTTTGCCGACACCATCTGTGACCAGGAGTTATTGTGAGCAAAAAGAATGCCCAGATATGAACATTTCTTAGTGACCCCGATCTTTTGTCCGGACACAAACATATTTTTAGGTTTTTTGATGCTAGAACCACAGCGCATAGTGAAGGTCTTAGAAGAATTTATTGCTAGGCCTATCTCGTATACATATTTGGAAAAGCTGTTGAATACTCTCTACAGCCCTATGTACGGGACATCAGTACTGCATCATCTGCGTATAAAAGGGCTGGGATAGGTCGTCCTGCCACTTGGGGAAATTCATGATTATCTTTTAAAAGTGCCTCTCCCAAACCATTTATGCACAAATTACAAAGAAACGGAGCAAGGACATAACCTTGCCTGACTGTGCTTTTGATTGGTGGGAGCTGAACGTTCACCCTGCAGGCAGCAGCGCACTTGAGCATTAGCATCGCTATAAAAATGTTTAAGAAAATATATAATCTGTGAATCAACCCCCATCATATCTAAAATTGACCAAAGTTTGTCATGGATCACGCAATCAAATGCGGCTGTGAGGTCAACAAAAGGTAAAAATAGATTCCCCACCTTGGCCCTAGTATATTTTCCAACTAAAAGAGACAGGTTCAGGCCCTGTTCAACGGTGCCTACATCGGCTCCAAAGCTGTATTGTAGAGTTCTCCTCCGCCCATACTTGGAGGCGTTCCAATATTATTCTGCCAACAACTTTTTTTATAGCGCCTAATAATGAAATGGGCATATAGCATGTTGGGTCCTGTCTGTCCCCCTTTTTAAATATGGGAACAATAGTTGATTCTACCCATGTGGGTGGTAAGTCTGCTTCACACCTAGAATTTAAAACTTGTGTCAAGAGAGGTCCCCATAGGGTAGTATTGGATTTAAACAAGTCAATTGGTATCCCATGTGGACCAGGTGCCTTGCCACTCTTGCTTACAGAAAGGGCCCGCTCTACTTCATCCAAAGTAAACATAAGTGCTTTTGCTTGGGAAAAGGGGTTCAAGTTACCAACATCCTGATTGGGGCAGTCCGTCAGAATAGGGTTATCTGTGCCCTGATAAACCTTGGTGAAATGATTGCTCCATTGCTCCTCAGTTATTGCTATTTCAAGTGATGGACTGTCCTTTCTAGTCAGAAAAGGGGCCCTAACCACTTTCCAGAAAGCCGCGCTGTCATAAAACATTAACGCGGTAATTAATGCATCCCACAACTCCTTCTTGATGGTGACCTCCTATCCCTGATTGCTAAGTTATATGCATCTCTGGCCGCCTTTACTTCAGTGCTATTTCTTGGGATTTTATGTAGTGTCTTTTTTAGATGGGAATGAGCTTGTGTGAGTCAAACCAACCTTTAATAGGGCCCTTGGAGTTGCAGCATTTGGTTAAAGACTCTCTAACGGCATTCGAGTTGGCCTGAAATGAGGCTAGGACTACTTCTGGGGTAGCTGTGTCACTCAGGCACATCTCTAACGCTAGTTTAGTTTTGCCCAGTACTGATTTGACCAGAGCGTCTTGATCCACCATTGTCCATCACAAGGAATACCCACTGGTGCTCTTTATGGCTAAATTACCTGGCAGATGATTATTGTTTACCGATCTTAAAATAATATTGGACGGGAATGAGAAAGCTAAGCAAAGAGGGAAATGATTGCTAAGGGGGTTATCAGACACGTAAAAAGAATGGAGAATGTGTGCGTGGCTGTTGGAGACTAAGACATAATCAATAGTGGAGCGAAGACCCCTACCATTAAATGTGCGGGGCATTGGGGCGGGGATTTGGCACATTTCATTAGCAAATCCCAAGTCAAGGGTGAAAATAAACTCATTGAATTGTTTCCCCAAAACTGAATGTCGTAAATGAGATACACATGCCCCTTCATCGTTTAGCACTTCACATAAGTTGTCCCCAGCATTCGCACATAAGGTACAGTTAAAATCACCGGCCAAAATCAACATTGAATCTTTACTACTACCTACATTTTTTTTACGTTTTTAACAAGTTATAAATCACGGCTCTCACATTATCCGAGGGAATATTATTGTATAGGTTAATAACTACAATTGAGTGCTTAGAGTCTAGGTCCAGTTTAACTAGTTGGTAATACTTATCGTATGCATACGATGTTATCTTTTTAGAGTTAATAATGCTCGATATATATATATAAAAGGGACGCCCTTGGCCCTATCGCTCAAGCTGCTAACTGCTGGTGTATGGTAAGTCCTATAGCCGTTCAGATGGACTGACTCCTTGATCCAGGTCTCCTGGAAACACAGGATCCCAAACTGATTAATCAATTATCCCCATAGAGGATTATTTAGCTTAGAGGATATACCAGCAATACTCAAAGAGAGAGCTTTGAAAAGTTCAGATTTACTTCTCACTCGAGGTATAACTGTATTGGTCTTAATTACAACCTCTCTGGTGTTATTTGGGGGTGGAGAAATAACTAGGGGATCAAGAGGATAATTAGATGGTCTAATATTTCCTTCTAGCTCTAGTTGAACCGCTAAACTATCACAAGGCTTGGGACAACTGGAGGGCTGACCAATTAAGTCCTTACTAGGAGGGCTAAAAAATTGCCCTACACCGAGCCTTTCCACTACAGAAGTAACAGGTGCTCCAGTGAGTGCAGAGCAATCAAACGATTAAACACTGGGATTGGGAATCAGGGCACTCTGAAGCTCCTCGAGTGGCCTCCCAAAGGAATAGTACCTCGGAGTTCAAGGGGATTCAGTAGTTTGTAGAAATAGCCTAGTGGTAGGATATGTATGTCGCTAAAATTAGGAGTCCCAAAATTGCTTCTATCCAGAATAGTACGCACCAGAAGAGGTGAGCTAAAAGTTAACACTACTCAATCTCTTTAGAGAGTCTTCTTTGAGGGACCAACCCGACCTATTCTATTGGCCATTTTTAAATTCTGAAAAAAGAGCCTAGACCGGTTTTTCGACCCAAGTAGTGGAGTGACTTGTTCTTTAACTCTGCCCAGTGTTCAAAAGTATTGTGGGGTAAAAGGGGAACGTTTGCCAGAACCACTCTATAGGGGTGGCATCTGGAGGCAAGTTTAAAGTGGATGGACGATGAATGGGGGACTCAGAGTAGCCCCTGGGGGCAATGCACTGTCACTATCTTTTGGCTGACCTAACAACCTGGGAGTCATATCTCTGCTCACTGCATCAGAAGAATTTCTGGGATGTTCTGCAGGAGTTTCTTTATGAGAGGAAAGCTGCCTAGTGTGAGCAGAAGTGATTGCTACACATGAGTCTTTACATTTGGCAATGTTCTTACCCTGAGGCTGCTCGTTAGTGGTTCTGCTCGGATTTCTAGCCCCTATGTCAACCTCTCTATTATTCGGGATGCAGGAGCTTGGTGATGGTACAGGTAAGTGTATATGACTGATGTGTTCCTCCACCTTGGCTAGCCTAGCTTCAACAGCAGATATTTCTAGCTGAATTGGTTCCAGAAGTGTTATTATCATGGTTTCAAGTCTACCCCAGAAATTCCCGCTAGCAAACTATCTGGAAGTTTATCTGGCACATTGGTCTGCTTCTGAGTGATCCTAGCCTTCCTTTTTTTAGACAGAGGCACTGCAGTGGGGGCTATCTTGGGCTTGCTTTTTGCCCTCTAGTGGTAACTGTAGGCCTAACCGGGCTAAGTTCTGATTCCGTAGCTGACAAGGGCACAATATCTGCTGAGTGATTTTCTATAGCGTGCTGAATGGAACCAGGCTGGGTAGAAGATGCATCAGTATTAATCAACATACAAGGTTCAGTAAGCACAGGTGTCACAGAAAGTCTAGTGAGAGGTTGAATCGATTCTAGTGACAACCTGCTCTCTCTGAGTTTGATTTTGTTTATTAGCACTGATTCTGCCCTCTGTAGGAAAGCGTCCAAAGTCCCTACGGCCCCCTGGCCATTGAATACGCTTCCCTTGCTAATTTTTACCCAAATTATGGTCAAATATTGGTCTGGAATCTGAGTACCCAAACAAATCACAAGTTCAGTAGCACAGACCTCAAGTCCAAGAACTTAGATGGATGGCCCAGCCCAGCCTCCTCTGGCCTCTGATGGGTGCAGACGGGCCCACCCTAAGCCTGGACTTCGCCCGGGCACGGCCCGCGCATATCCCACATTGTGGTGATGTTTGGCGTGCTTTAGGCGCACTGGGGGCAACAAGCATCTCCTTCCAGGGGGTGCAGGGTATCCTGGGACTGGTAGTCCCTCCAGCAACAACAGCAGTGGACGGACCAGTCCTACCAGTGCGTCCCGTGCCGCGGTGATGTTTGGCACGATTTAAGCATGCTGGTGGCAACAGGCACCTCCCTCCAGGGGGTGCAGGGGATCCTGGGACTGGTAGTCCCTCCAGCAACAACAGCAGTGGACAGACCAGTCCTACCAGTGCGTCCCGCGCCGTGGAGATGTTTGGCGCGATTTAAGAATGCTGGTGGCAACGAGCACCTCCCTCCAGGGGGTGCAGGGTATCCTGGGACTGGTAGTCACTCCAGCAACAACAGCAGTGGACAGAGCAGTCCTACCAGTGCGTCCCTGCTGTTATGTTTAGCGATGACACAGTGGCAGGAGTCAGAAGGGTTACAGGGCTGGACAGTGAGACCTGGTAAACACCTGCGTCCACCCAGCAGCCACAGTCACAGGGGCCTGGCTGGCTGCAAAGTCTCTCGGGGCATACCCGTGCTCACCTGTTGAGTCTGTGCTGGCAGTGAAGCGGTTACAGGTTAAGAGCGGCCACCCATGCTCGGTGCAGCGACCACTGACGCGGTGTCACACAGCATATGCCCGTGTCTGCCTGCCACTGGCACGAACACACCTGGGTGGGTGGACATATTTAAGATGCTAAACAGGATGGACAGAGTGCCATGCCATACAAGTGACATTCAAATCAAGATTACCTAAAATGTTACCAAACTTATATCTGCTATGTATAGAACTGAAGTCGAGGATAAAAAAAAGAGTCATTATGTTGACATATATATGGATTATGTCTTTCTGAGACATATTTCAGCATATTAGGAGTATTGTCTGCAGCAAGCTCTTAGACATGAAGGACTAGTTTTAACTGTGAGAAAGGAATTTCTGAAACATTTGAGGACCACATTGTGTTACTGCAGATAAGAAGTAAATGGAGGAACTATAATACCAGTGGCGTATGTGAAAAATCTCTTCATCTAAAAAAAAATCCCCTTTTGTTTCTGCTACAGCAACTTTTACGTAGTACTGTGTGTTATATTTTCCATACATGGACTGAGAACATTTTAGACATCATTTGGCCTAACAGGGAATGATGAAAAAAGCCCTGGTTGGAGCAGTTAAATCTAAATCCCAAGTAGCGACCAGGCTTGCAAGAAAGGATTATTATCGGATGTTGAAGGCAGCGAAAAAGGAGTGGGAGGAAAAGTTCTGGGCGGACCTTTTGGCAGCTAGTAAAGGAAGGGATGCCAGGGGTTTCTGGAGCCTGGTCAGTAATAGGGATAGGCCGGTAGCCACGTTGGTCACATGTACCATTCCAGCCCAGAGTTGGTACAACCACTTTGAGGCCTTATATTCCTTACCTGGCGGGGCAAATAGTAATACTTTATCCACGGTGGTTGAGGCAATGGTTGACCCCCGTGATGCCTTCACCGCTAGGGAGGTCGAAATTGTAATAAAGACCTTGGTCCCATTAAAAGCTGCAGGACCATATGGGATTCCTGGCGACCTGATACGAGCTTTCCCCAAGGATTGGGGCAAGTTGGTCGCTTCCCTTCTGAACGCAATTCTGGGGGGAGGTCCTGTACCCGATTCCTGGAAAGGGGCGGAGGTTGTCCCGATTTTCAAAAGGGGTGTCGGGACAGCCCTGCCAACTATAGGCCTATAAGCCTCATAGACTCCTCCCAGAAGGTGGCAGGGAAGGCGATTCTGGGGAGGCTTCTTCAATGGGTAGATGATAATAAGATCCTGTCAGACCTCCAGGCGGGCTTCTGGTCGGGAACTGGAACTATCGAACAGTCCTTCAGATTAATGCTCCTGAACTGGAAGGTGGTGGTCCTAGGCAAGGGCAGTCTTTATCTGGCCATTATAGACTTGAAGACTGCCTTTGACCTGGTACCTAGGGAGGAATTGTGGAGGGTCTTGCAGACCATGGGGTTCCCCCCCTATCTCTTGTTGCTCCTAACCAAACTACATTCAGGGAACTACGCACAGGTGCGGTGGGGCATAGGGGGGAAAAAAACTGATAGGATCCCGGTGTGCAGGGGAGTCCGCCAGGGAAGTGTGCTAGCCCCCACCCTATTCTCCCTGTATGTGAATGGGGTGGTGGAGTTTTTACAACAAGAACCGGCTGATGCACCCTCCCTGGCGGGCATCCGGATCCCTACTCTGCTTTTTGCGGATGATACTCTCCTTATCTCTAAGACCCCCCAAGGTCTCCAAAAGCTTCTTGACTGCTTCCAGGAGTTCTGCTCCCTGAGGGGACTAGTGATCAATATCGATAAAACCAAATATTTGGTCATGAATCCCCCCAGGAAATTAGGGCGTCCACCGGTGCTGAATAACTGTCCACTAGAGAAGGTAGCAGAGTTTGACTACCTGGGAATCCGGCTTAGTGACTCCATGAGCTGGTCCCCGCATATTAACAAAATGTTACTTAAGCAATAAAAGGGTGGGTGGTGTGTTACTTAGGGAACACTGTTCTTCCCCCAAGCATTGTATGGCCCCTGCTATTGATATATATAAAGCTAGAGGGGTCACCGCTGCCCTATATGGGGCTGAGCTGTGGGGTACTTGTAATTTGGAGATACTAGCCAAAGCGGAGAGCAAATTTTTGAAAGACCTAATGGCCCTCCCTTTGAGCACACCCACAGTCCCTGTATTACTAGATTTAGGATGCAGATCGATTGCAGATCAGGCACGATTACGGCCCCTGTTGTTATGGGCTCGATTGTGGAGGGTCCCAGAACTCGCCTCATATGCTGAGGGCCTGTCCGAGGTGATCGCCATGGGGGGTTGGCATAAGATAAAGTGGTTGAGGGATGTCAAAAGCCTTCTGGGGGAGTTGGGATTGGGCGAAGCATGGGTTACTCGCTCCACCCCACCTAAAGCCACCTTGAAGAAACTGTAATGGGACTGGGCTTCTTCTAAACTTATTATCAACCCACTACACTGTAATTCCACTGCAGTTTTCTTACAAATCAAAGATGTGGTGACTTACGAACCCTATCTTGATTTGATTTCCATAGCATTTGATAGGGCTATGTACTTTAGGTTTAGGGTGGGCACTCTATCAGTAGGCTATTTGACATCGAGATGGAAATCTACCTCCCAGCATCCCCCCTATTGTGTCCTTTGCTCCTCGAGGGTGGAGACGGTTGCCCACATATTTTTTGAATGTCCAGACTATTGTAACCCAAGAAAGCGCTGGCTCAAACCTGTGTGCAGATCACTTGGCACTCGCCAATATTCAGTGGCCCTACGCATTTTACTAACAGATACCACTCCCCTTGTAGTTTGTGGCGTCTCAGAATTTTTAAAATGGTCTTGGTTGATCAGATCAAATAGGATTTCTGTATCCATTTAATTATTTTTTAACTGTACATACTAATCCAATTCTTTTTAAATTGTACATATTTTAATGTCTTATTGTCTTTTTATTTCATGGATGTATTCCTATGTATATTTGTCGTATATCTTTTTAATCTCTATTGTATGTACTGCTTTTAAGATATTTTTATGTATCGAAATAAAGCATATCAACCAACCAACCGTTTACAAAAGGATATCCAAGAATGAAGACTACTTCATAATTGTTGAACATTTAGTATCAGATATAAAAATATCAGAAACAGTTTTAACATATAGTTGCTTTCATTAAGGTAGTAACCTATCAGCAAGTATTAAAACACTTCTAGTGAGTGCAGTGAACAGTATGGCATAGTTGTAATGATGTACTGTGCACATTTGTTTTGTTTTTTGCAATCCATTGATTGGTCTTTTCCTTATCATCATACAAAGCACTATTGAAAGTGAGGAAGTATGAACGTTGACATCAGTAAAAAACAGTAAAACATTTGTCTATGTTGAATTAAAGTTTTGGTTAAAGAAGTTTGTGTGTTGTTTGATTGCTTATTGTTCAACATGTAATCCTAATACTTTTTTGTCCATTTATATTTTTTCAGAGTAGTTGAGATATATTACATGTCAAATCACTAATCTAGTGATGGTTTAATCGAGTCACTACTCATATACTCATCCCATCTCCCAGGCACAACAGTTCCACTCGTCCAATCATCCAGCCACCACCTTGGCAGTTATCAGATCACTCAGGTACTACATTTTAATGCATCCAATCTCCCAGCCACTAGTGAAGCACTTATCCAATCACCCAGGCATTACCCGTGGAGTCATGCCTTCACTTAGTCAATATTAATGCAGTAATGGAATCACTTAGGCCCTACACTTGCACCCTTTCGTTCATCCAGGAACTCCATTGCGGTCATCCATTTATCCAGGAACTAAACTTGCAGTCATCCAATGACCCAGGCAGTACCCATAGAGTTATGCATTCCTATGCGGTCATGGAGTATCCAGGCCCTACACTTCCCCTTATCCATTCACCCAGGCACTAGGCATACATACATCTAATCACCCAGGTACTACCCTTGCACTCATCCATTCACTCAGGCACTAACCGTGCACTCATTCAATTACCTAGGCATGTAATGTAATGTAATGTAAGTGACATTTGTACCGCGCAACTTCCACTCCAAGGAGTATCTTGGCGCTCACGCAACTCAGATGGAAGAGTTGGAAAAGGAAAAGGATGTCCTAATTTCTGCACACACATTACACTAGGGTCCTGTACAAGACGTCAGGCAAAGAGAAGATCCAGGTTTTCAATGCTTTCCTGAAGGGAACTTTTTGAGAAAGAGACCGCAAGGAAAGGGGAAGTTTGTTCCAGGCTTTAGTTCCCAGTACGAAGATGGATTTGCCACCCTTTGTGGCCAGTTTGAAATGAGGTGGAGTAAGTAGGTTCTGGCTTGCAGATCTCAGACAACGCGCTGGATAGTATCTTTTAAACCCATTTCGTAGATAGGTTGGGCCACTTTGATGGAATGCCCTAAAAGTAATTAGAAGAAGCTTGAATAGGATTCTTTTCCCTATTGGCAGCCAATGTAGAGTGTTTAAGGCTGCTGAGGCTGACGATTTACGAGGCAGACGCAGTACGAGGCGTGCTGCCGCATTTTGGACCATCTGTAATTTGTGGAGAACGATTTTGTTTGCTCCGACATAAAGTCCATTACAATAGTCCAGCCTAGAGTTTATTAAGGCTACTGCGACTGTTTTCCTCGCCGATAGAGGGAGGAGATCAAAAAACTTCCTAAGTGCTTTTATAATTTGAAAGCACATACCTGCTACTGCTACAGCCTGGGGTTTGAAGGATAAGTGGTTGTCAAATTTAACGCCCAAATTACGGATGCAATTGTGTTGGGTGGCACTTCAGCATCTGATGGCCAGCATGCTGTGGGAGAGAAAAGGTTGTGGTTCCCTATAGGTAGAATTTCCGTTTTTCCGGTGTTGCACTTTAAATGGTTGTTGTTCATCCATTTAAAAGTTGCTGCAAGACAATCCCTAAGATCTTCTTCGGCACCTGGCCGTTCCTATCCAACACCAAAATCAGTCGGGTATCGTCAGCATATGAAATAGAACTGATCCTGAATGACGCGATCAGATTCATCAGAGGTGCCATATATAGATTGAAAAGAACAGGGCTCAGACTAGAGCCCTGTGGCACCCCCGAGCTGACGTTTTTAGCCTCAGATTGATATGGGCCTAACACTGTTATTTGGCGTCTGTCGGTAAGGAAGTTCCTACACCAGGCCAACACCTGTCCTCCTACCCCTGCGGCAGCCAACCGGTCCATTAAGATGTTATGGGATACGGTATCGAAGGCTGCCGACAGGTCAAGTAGGATAAGGACGGCCTGCTTTCCTTGGTCCATTGCTGCCCTTAAAGTTTCAGCAGTGAAAAGTAGGGCTGATTCGGTAGAGTGTTCTGACCGAAATCCTGACTGATTGGGATGGAGAACGTTATTCTTCTCCAAAAAGTTAGTCAGTTGACTATTGACAAACTTTTCAGTCAGCTTGAATAGAATGGGTAACAAGGAAATCGGGCGTAGGTTGGAAAGGGTAGTAGGATCGGCAAGGGCCTTTTTTTGGAGTGGCTTTACAGCTGCCAATTTCCAATCATTAGGGTTGCTTGCTGTTGCTAGAGAGGAATTGATGATATTGTTAATCATAGGATTAACCATCTCTATTAGGAGATGCAACACCGGGGGGGGGGACAGAGATCGAAAGGGGAACCCGATTTGCTGGCCAAAATGGCTTTAACAGATTCCTCCAAGGGTACTGGGGCGAACTCATCAAAGCGGAGGGAGGAAGTCGTCTTCACTATCTCGTCAACATCTATTGTTGCGGTAGTTCCAGATGGGAAGGTCTTTGTAATGGTCAGGATTTTATTATCAAAATAATCAGATATCGCATCACAGAGATCTTGCGATGGAGGAATCTCTTGCGATAGAGCTGAAGGATGCATAAAATCTTTAACAATCTTAAAGATTGCTTTTTGTTCCTGGCCTGCTAAAGAGATAGCCTGTAGATAGTGTATTTTTTTGCTGATTTTATTCCTGCGTGATACTTCCGTCTCGCTGCTAAATAGATGGTACGTGCAGCGGTGTCGTAATTACGACGCCACCTCCGTTCTAGAGTTTTCACTTCGCCTAGTTCAAGCTTAAGCGTTGGTGAAAACCAAAGGGCATTTTTTTTTGTCATCCTAGGTTTAGAGTTCTCATTTCTAGATGGTTAAGCAGCGTGCCCGCTCCAGCAATCCAATCACAAAAGATCTGATAGTCTGAAGAGGTACAATCAGCAAAGGCTGGTAACCTATTCTTAAGTTTTTCAGCAATATCAGGTCTGCTGGCTAATGACTTCCAGTCTGGAATAAATTTCGTGTGAGGTTTGTCATTGCATTTTAAAAGGTTTATAGTGTGTTTCCAGGTCCCAACTATATGAAAGGGAATTAAAAAATGGTCTGTCCATACCTGAGGACGGGGGGGTTTAGCTGTCAAACTGAAGAAGTTGGAACAGATACAATTTAATAGATGTCCTGCCTGATGGGTGGGTTCCCGATTCACAAAAGTGAGACCCAACACTTCAATTGTGTCCAGAAAGCAGCTAACTCCAGGATCATTTGGGGCCTCGAGATGCAAGTTAAGATCACCCAACACCGAGAAATTAGAAAACCTGAGAGTTAGATCACTCAGCACGTCCCCTACAGAGTCCAAAAATTTAGTGGAAGGGCCCGGGGGGCGATAAATGAGAGCCCCAGAAAAAACAAGGGAGTTATGGATTACCAAAGAAAAAGCCAGTGCTTCTGCCTCTTTTATTTCCGTCAGTTGTTCTATGGAACATTTGAAGGTGTTCCGATAGATAATTGCAAGGCCCCCTCCCCGTTGTTCATGTCTGTCCAACCGCTGGATGAGGAAGTCAGGGGGAAGGGCTATGGCTAAGACAGGATTACACCATGGCTTCAGCCACGTCTCTGTAACGAAAAGACAGTCCAGCTGAGATTCAGTAATTAGATCATAGACATTCTGAGCATTTTTCGCTAAGGAGCGTGCATTAATTAGCCCGCCCCGAAGTAGCATAGTGTCTGTGAGTGTCTCGGTTGGCAGTTCAGGGCTTAGAGTCTGACGACAATGGGCACAGCTGACTGATCCATACCAATTTAGCGGGACTAAGGAGCCATGACATGGAGCCTGAGGTTCTTGAAAAGATAATAAGAAATCACGTGACATACCTGAATCAGGAGGTTACGTGAAACAGCCAAAGAAAGCGCAGAGTCTTCCGCCTCTCACGCCTCCTCAGCGCTGACGGGCGCAGACGGGCAGACTCTGGCTTGACTCAGGCGCGAGTCAGGCGCTTCCGCTGCGCGTCACCGCTGCGCGGGGGGGTGTGAGCTTTAAATAGAGGCTCACCAGGTGTCCAGGCTGAGCACTAGAGCGCTCAGACAAGTGGCACGATCGAAGTCCAAGACAGCCCCAAGATGGCGGCGAGGCGCCTCGAGTGACAGTGAAGTACACGAAGTAATCCGCTCTACAAGCGGTGGGGGGCACAGTTTAACGTGCAAGTATGTGGGCGCAATGATGATTTATAAAAACAGGGGTTAAGAAATGAAATTTTTACCAAAATATCAAAAGCGGTATCTTTTAAAATAGTAATAGCGCTGCACGTCTAAACACACGCTTGCACTAACGCGCGTACTTAAATAGGCACAGCTTTTCCTAAGGTCGAGCAACTCTAGATGCTCGCCTTAAATAGAGGCTCACCAGGTGTCCAGGCTGAGCACTAGAGCGCTCAGACAAGTGGCACGATCGAAGTCCAAGACAGCCCCAAGATGGTGGCCAGGCGCCTCGAGTGACAGTGAAGTACACGAAGTAATCCGCTCTACAAGCGGTGGGGGGCACAGTTTAACGTGCAAGTATGTGGGCGCGATGATGATTTATAAAAACAGGGGTTAAGAAATGAAATTTTTACCAAAATATCAAAAGCGGTATATTTTAAAATAGTAATAGCGCTGCACGTCTAAACACACGCTTGCACTAACGCGCGTACTTAAATAGGCACAGCTTTTCCTAAGGTCGAGCAACTCTAGATGCTCGCCTTAAATAGAGGCTCACCAGGTGTCCAGGCTGAGCACTAGAGCGCTCAAACAAGTGGCACGATCGAAGTCCAAGACAGCCCCAAGATGGCGGCGAGGCGCCTCGAGTGACAGTGAAGTACACGAAGTAATCCGCTCTACAAGCGGTGGGGGGCACAGTTTAACGTGCAAGTATGTGGGCGCGATGATGATTTATAAAAACAGGGGTTAAGAAATGAAATTTTTACCAAAATATCAAAAGCGGTATATTTTAAAATAGTAATAGCGCTGCACGTCTAAACACACGCTTGCACTAACGCGCGTACTTAAATAAGCACAGCTTTTCCTATGGTCGAGCAACTCTAGATGCTCGCCTTAAATAGAGGCTCACCAGGTGTCCAGGCTGAGCACTAGAGCGCTCAGACAAGTGGCACGATCGAAGTCCAAGACAGCCCCAAGATGGCGGCGAGGCGCCTCGAGTGACAGTGAAGTACACAAAGTAATCCGCTCTACAAGCGGTGGGGGGCACAGTTTAACGTGCAAGTATGTGGGCGCGATGATGATTTATAAAAACAGGGGTTAAGAAATGAAATTTTTACCAAAATATCAAAAGCGGTATATTTTAAAATAGTAATAGCGCTGCACGTCTAAACACACGCTTGCACTAACGCGCGTACTTAAATAGGCACAGCTTTTCCTTGCACTCATCCAAATATTCAGACAGAACTCATGCACTCATTCATTTACTCAGGCACTACCTTTGCACTTATCCATTTACTTAGGCATGATCTTTGCACTCACCCATTCACTCAGGCACTACTTATACACTCCTCCAATCACCCAGCCACTGCCCATACAGTCATACATTCACTCAGGCACTACTCATGCAGTGTTACATTCACTCAGGCACTACCCATGCATGTATCTAATGATCTAGGCATAGAGTTATGCATTCCTATGCGGTCATGCAGTACCCAGGCCCTATACTTCCCCTTATCCATTCACCCAGGCACTACCCATACATACATCTAATCACCCAGGTACTACCCTTGCACTCATCCATTCACTCAGGCACCACCCATGCACTCATCCAATCACCCAGGCCCTACCCATGTGATACTCCATTCACTCAGGTACTACCCATATGCTCATCCATTACTTAGGCACTACTCATGTTTACTCCTTGAATACTCAGCTACTACCCATACAGTCCTTCATTCACTCAGGCACTACTCATGCAGTGATTCATCCACTCAGGCACTACCCATGCATACATCTAATCACCCAGTCACAAACCATGCACTCATGCATTCACCCAGGTACTTCTCATGCACTCATCCAATCACTCAGGTACTATCCATGCACTAATGCAATTAACCAGGCACTACCCATATAAACGGCAAATGACCTTTACAATGCAGTCGTTACACCGCAATACATTCCCAATGTGGTCATTACACAACTTGCGCTGGATGGCGCTCTACACTAAGGAATAGTATGATTTACTATTCCAACACCTTCCCTACTGTTTTACACACATAACATTACTAGATTGTAGGGCTGAACTACAAACGCCTGTTCAAATTGCTCTCTCTCTGAGTTTGATTTTGTTTATTAGCACTGATTCTGCCCTCTGTAGGAAAGCGTCGAAAGTCCCTGCGGCCCCCTGGCCATTGAATACGCTTCCCTTGCTAATTTTTACCCAAATTATGGACAAATATTGGTCTGGAATCTGGGTACCCAAACAAATCACAAGTTCAGTAGCACAGACCTCAAGTCCAAGAACTTAGATGGATGGCCCAGCCCAGCCTCCTCCTGCCTCTGACGGGTGCAGATGGGCCCACCCTTAGCCTGGGCTTCGCCCGGGCACGGCCCGCGCACATCCCACATCGTGGTGATGTTTGGCGCGGTTTAGGCGCACTGGGGGCAACAAGCACCTCCTTCCAGGGGGTGCAGGGTATCCTGGGACTGGTAGTCCCTCCAGCAACAACAGCAGTGGACAAACCAGTCCTACCATTGCATCCCGCGCCGCGGTGATGTTTGGCGCGATTTAAGCATGCTGCTGGCAACAGGCACCTCCCTCCAGGGGGTGCAGGGTATCCTGGAACTAGTAGTCCCTCCAGCAACAACAGCAGTGGGCAGAGCAGTCCTACCAGGGCGTCCCAAGCCACGTGATGTTTTGTGCGATTTAACAGTGCTGGTGGCAACAAGCACCTCCCTCCAGGGGGTGCAGGGTATCCTGGGACTGGTAGTCCCTCCAGCAACAACAGCAGTGGACAGACCAGTCCTACCAGTGCGTCCCGCGCCGCGGTGATGTTTGGCATGATTTAAGCATGCTGGTGGCAACAGGCACCTCCCTCCAGGGGGTGCAGGGTATCCTGGGACTAGTAGTTCCTCCAGCAACAACAGCAGTGGACAGAGCAGTCCTACCAGCGAGTCCCAAGCCACGTGATGTTTGGTGCGATTTAAGAGTGCTGGTGGAAACGAGCACCTCCCTCCAGAGGGTGCAGGGTATCCTGGGACTGGTAGTCCCTCCAGCAACAACAGCAGTGGACAGAGCAGTCCTACCAGTGCGTCCCTGCTGTTTTGTTTAGCGATGACACAGTGGCAGCAGTATGAAGGGTTACAGGGCTGGACAGTGAGACCTGGTAAACACCTGCATCCACCCAGCAGCCACAGTCACAGGGGCCTGGCTGGCTGCAAAGTCTCTCGGGGCATACCCATGCTCACCTGTTGAGTCTGTGCTGGCAGTGAAGCGGTTACAGGTTAAGGGCGGCCACCCATGCTCGGTGCAGCGACCACTGACGCGGTGTCACACAGCATATGCCCGTGTCTGCCTGCCACTGGCACGAACACACCTGGGTGGGTGGACATATTTAAGATGCTAAACAGGATGGACAGAGTGCCATGACATACAAGTGATATTCAAATCAAGATTACCTAAAATGTTACCAAACTTATATCTGCTATGTATAGAACTGAAGTTGAGGATAAAAAAAAGAGTCATTATGTTGACATATATATGGATTATGTCTTTCTGAGACATATTTCAGCATATTAGGAGTATTGTCTGCAGCAAGCTCTTGGACATGAAGGACTAATTTTAACTGTGAGAAAGGAATTTCTGAAACATTTGAGGACCACATTGTGTTACTGCAGATAAGAAGTAAATGGAGGAACTATAATACCAGTGGCGTATGTGAAAAATCTCTTCACCTAAAAAAAATCCCCTTTTGTTTCTGCTACAGCAACTTTTACGTAGTACTGTGTGTTATATTTTCCATACATGGACTGAGAACATTTTAGACATCATTTGGCCAAACAGGGAATGATGTTTACAAAAGTATATCCAAGAATGAAGACAACTTCATAATTGTTGAACATTTAGTATCAGATATAAAAATATCAGAAACAGTTTTAATATATAGTTGCTTTCATTAAGGTAGTAACCTATCAGCAAGTAATAAAACACGTGTAGTGAGTGCAGTGAACAGTATGGCATAGTTGTATTGATGTACTGTGCACATTCTTTTTTTTTTTTTGCAATCCATTGATTGGTCTTTTCCTTATCATCATACAAAGCACTATTGTAAGTGAGGAAGTATGAACGTTGACATCAGTAAAAAACAGTAAAACATTTGTCTATGTTGAATTAAAGTTTTGGTTAAAAAAGTTTGTGTGATGTTTGATTGCTTATGATTTACTATTCCAACACCTTCCCTACTGTTTTACACACAGGAGTAAGAATAGTAAATCATACTATTCCTAAGTCCAGTGCCACTAGCGCAAGTTGTTGTAACGATGTGCGTTGTAATAACCACGATGTAACGTACTGTGATCTAAATGATCGTGTTGTATCGTCACATATTCATATAAACATCCACTCCCCCAGGCATTACCATTGCACTCATCCATTCACTCAGGCACTACCCATGCACTCATGCAATCACCAAGACACTATGCATGCACTCACCCAATCAACCAGGCACTATACACGCACTTATTCATTCACCCAGCCATTATCCATGCACTCATCCATTCAGTCAGGCACTACCCACACACTCATATAAGTAACGAGACACTACCCATGCACTAATTCAACCACCTAAGCAGTACCCATGCATTCATCCATTCACTCAGGTACTACCTTTGTAGTCATGCAATCAACCAGGCACTACCCATGCACTCATCAAATCACCCAGGCACTACATTTGTACTCATACATTCAATGAGGCACTACACATACACTTTCCAATCACCAATGTGCTACTCTTGCACTCATCCACCGATCCAATCACTGAGGCAGTATCCATGCACTCATCCAATTACCCAGGTTCTTTCCATGTACTCACCCAATCACTCAAGCACTACCCTTGCACTCATCCATTCACTTAGGCATTACCCATGCACTCATCCAATCACCCAGGCACAATTCATGCACTCATCCAATCACCCAGGCACTAACCATGAACTCAACCAATTCCACAGGCACTATCAATGCATTCACCAAATCACCCAGGCACTACCCATGCACTCAACCAATCACACGGGCACTATCCATGCATTTAGCCAATCACCCAGACACTCTCCATGCACTCACACAATCACCCAGGCACTACCATTGTACTCATCCAATTTCCCATGCACTACCTTGCACTCATCCAATCACTCATGTGTTACCCTTGCACTCATCCATTCACTCAGGCACTACCCTTGCACTCATCCATTCACTCAGGCACTACCCGGTTCTACCCATGCACTCACCAATTTACCCTTGCTCTACCCATGTACATATCCAATCACCCAGGTACTACTACTTCACACATCCATTCACTCAGGCACTATAAATGTGCTTATCCAATGACCCAGGCACTATGGATGCACTCATCCATTTACTCAGACACTACCCATGGACACATCCATTCACCCAGGCACTACCCATGCACTCATCTATTCACACAAGCACTACTCAGGTACCCATACAATCACCCAGGCACTACCGATGTACTCATTCATTCACCCAGCCATTATCCTGGCACTAATCCATTCACTGAGGCACTGCACTTACGCTCATTTATTCACAGAGGCAGTTCCCATCCACTCCTCCATTTACTGAGGCACAACCCATGCCCTCATCCATTCACACAGTCACTACTCATGCACAAATATAATCACCCAGTTACTACATTTGCACTCACCCTTTCACTCAGGCAATAACCATGCACTCATCCTTTCACTCAGGCACTACCCATGCACTCATCAAATGACCCAGGCACTATTGTTGCACTCATCCATTCACTTATGCACTACACATGCACTCATCCATTCACTCATTCACAACCCATGCACTCATCCAATCCCGCAGGTACTACACATGCACACGTGCAATCACCCCCTGGGTGACCGTGAGACCCTCACGGGTGAGTAGCATGTTTTAAACTCCCTGATTGATTGATTAAATGCCAACCAAGCCAATCTGAAATGAATAAAATCATCTCCTGACATATGTTTTGCTCTCATTTGAGCTCTTCAGAGAGGTGTAGCTTTGTCCAGACACAAGGGAAAACCCACTATAAGTAAAAAAATACCCTTTCAGGCATAGTGTAATGCATAAATTATGCAAAAAAGAAGCTGAGAACTTTGGAGAGCACCCTCAACTCCAGCGACACACTTTAATAGCATATATATGTGTGTGTGTGTGTATATATATCTATATATATATTCACTGAAAAAACCATAGGTTATAGAACATATATAGTTAGGAATTAGCATTTACAAAACCTTGAAAATTCACTGAAAAAACCATAGGTTAGAGACCATATATAGTTAGCTGGACATTTTATTGACATAAAACCAATGAAATTCCATATATAGTTAGTTGCACTAACTATATATCGCGCACCCGCAATCCACTGCTGATGATGTCACATATTACATCATTCATGACATGGTCAGTGACATCACTGATGACATCACTGATGACATTTCAAATTACATCACTGATGACATCACTGATAACAACATCCAGTTATTTTTTTGTTTCTGTAAAGTTTAAATATGTCTTACATATTGAAGAATGAGTGGATGTGTAAGTGTCTGGACGAAGGATTTAGTAGGTGCATGACTGACTGTATGAGTGAGTGATTAAATGTGTCTCACTGAGTGCATGGGTTAGTGACTAAACTGTCTTAATTTGTGCATCATTATGTCTGTTGTTCTGTAAACTGCTGCATGTGTTGATCAGTAGCTATATGAGTAACTATATGGGTTATTGATTGATTGCCCAAGTATTTGTATGGGAGACTGAGTGTGTGTGTGGCTGGCTGGGAGGTGTGTGACTCTGTGCAGATCAATGTGTACTTGTATCAATGATTGTATAAGAAGGTAAGTATGTGTTAGTATATGTTTGAAAATGTAAGGTGCTCTATGTTTAACTGTATAGACAAGAAAATGGAAGTGTCATTGATTCTTTACAGGACTGACTAGGTGTGTGAGTAACTCCATGGATGAGTGGCAGACTGTGAGTGTCTGTATAGGTGTATGAGTGCATATGATAGTGTTGTAAAGATGAGTGATTGTATGTATGAATGATTGTATGGGTGAATGAGTGAAGGTGTGTGTAGACGTAGGAATCAGTGAGTGCGTATGTAGTAACTAGTATTGGTGTGTCAATGGTTTCAAAAATTATACTCTGTATTTAACACTGAGTGAAACAGAGGTTATATTAAAATGTGAGGAGATGCATTGTATTGTCACATGAATGATATCATCAGTGATGTGGTCATTGATGTCAAATTAGATGTCATCAGTGATGTCATCAGTGATGTCATTTGAGATGTCATCAGTGATGTCATCAGTGATGTCACTGACCATGTCATGAATGATGTAATATGTGACATCATCAGCAGTGGATTGCGGGTGCGCGATATATAGTTAGTGCAACTAACTATATATGGAATTTCATTGGTTTTATGTCAATAAAATGTCCAGCTAACTATATATGGTCTCTAACCTATGGTTTTTTCAGTGATTTTTCAAGGTTTTGTAAATGCTAATTCCTAACTATATATGGTCTATAACCTATGTTTTTTTCAGTGAATTTTCAAGGTTTTGTAAATGCTAATTCCTAACTATATATGGTCTATAACCTATGGTTTTTTCAGTGAATTTCAATGGTTTTTTAATAGCAAATATCATAAGCTGTCGAATGTCAAGTACGTGGTAAGTAAAAACATTTTCGTGTTTATGCACACTGATCTGCTTTGAATGCTGCCCCCCACCCCTCATTTCTATTAGGAGTACTCTCTCTTTGCAGATAGTGAAGGGTAGTTAACGCAGGCCTTTGCCCCAGTTGTAATCCGTCGTGCCTGCTTCTCTCTCCATTTGATTGATTGTTCTCTTTGGTTCATTCTCTATTTACAAACAAGCACAGAGTCGCAATACTCTGTTTAGTCTTTGCAGATAGCGAAAAATCGTGTAAAAAAACAAAAGGAATCGAGCAAAATCAGTAGGCCACTAATGGGATCTCTTTTTGACCTCGCTAAAATAGAAACAT
This sequence comes from Lissotriton helveticus, assembly GCF_964261635.1. NCBI lineage: Eukaryota > Metazoa > Chordata > Amphibia > Caudata > Salamandridae > Lissotriton > Lissotriton helveticus. The sequence continues at coordinate 1,606,094,499 of NC_136069.1, forward strand.
TAGGAACAACCTGTTGAAAATAGCAATGTGTATGTACATAAGCGGCGTTCATTTGTGTTCACAGTACCCCTTGTTGATTGTTTGAATTGAGCATTGAATTGTTCGAAGTTGGTTCTCTTAAGGATCTTCTCTGCCTGCAAACGAGGAAGAATAGGAATATTCTCTCTCCCTTTGCAGATAGTGAAGGGTAGGTAACGCAAGCCTTTAACACGTCGTACCTATTTCATTCCTCATTGATTGATTGATTGTCCGAACATTGACTGTTTGGGAATTAGTTCTTTTTGGAGGTATTCCCTGTTTGCAAATAAACGTAGGAAAATCTTTGCAAGTAGTGAAAGGGTACGTAATGCGGACCTTTCTCCCCCGTTGTAATCTGTCATGCCTATCTACTCCCCACTGATTGATGCACCTGTTTCACCCGGACCATTTACTAGAGATAGGTCATCTGGCCCAACAAGAGAGCACCCCTAGTGAAAAGGACATATGCAATAATAACGAAGTGATCACTGTATCCTGTTAACAGAAACTTTAGCATGAAACAACCTGGAAAGAAAAGAATAGGAAAACGAAAATCAGTAGGCCACTGATGAACTTTTTATTAAATAACAAACAAAGAAACGATAACAATACGTAATGATAAAACCTATTATTGTCCTAGAAACAAGAAACGTTAGAAGTAAGCCCGTAATAAGAAACCTGAAAACATAGCCCCTCACTGCCCCAAAACGTGTCTGTCCCACCGCCTGCCACGGCCAAATAACGGCAAACTGGGAAAGATAGAAGTCAGCAGACATCCGCCCCATTCTAGAAACTTCCAAAGGGCAACAGGTTTTCGGCTACGCCCAGCCGGAAGCAACACATATAAGGCGGGTCCTGCTGCCACGCCTCGGAGATCATCACGTAGGGTGTAGCCGGAGGAGAGGCCGAGGCCAGCGGGACCCGGCCAGGGGGATTGACAACGCTGGAGAGTTGCAGGGGGGGGAATGTCCATGTCCTCGACCCTCCCCTCTCTCTCCCAGTCCGGCCGCGGTGGCCCTTGACAGTTTCAGGTAGTCCCGCCACATTCTCTACCGGTCCGGCCACCAACGGCCGGGGCCGATGGGATCCGGCTGCAGCCGATAAACCAAGGAACCCGTTCATGGGGCCAGAGCAAGGGGCGTCCGGCCGACATCCACCGGAAGCCCGGCCCGAAGACGGACGGGACATTTCTTCTTTCTTGAATAATGGCTTTGACAACACTGGGGGGGATGTCTTGCACATGCCTCCGACCCCCCCCCCCTCGTCCTCATCGCCTGGTCCGGCCATAACAAATCTCAAGCGAGACGCCGTGGGGTGCACTGGGAGGGAGAGACGGTGCGAACAGGCCTCTCCCGCCTCCGCAGTGGAGGCTTCCCACCTGCACCCTCAGCGCTCCAGGCGCCCGGAAAAGGGTTCTTCCATTCTTCCACTGTGGCGATGCTGCAACGTCTCGCCCGGCAGGGTGGAGCCCGTCCGCTCATTTGACCCCGCGATCGCCAGTAGCTACCGAACTCTCAAAATGGCGATCGACCTGGCAAGAGCGGGCCCAGCATAAAGAAATGGCCCGGTCACTGGTTGACTCCACCACCGTAGTCCTCCACGACCTTGAAGATTCTAGAGGAGCCGCGGGAGTCTCCGACCCCCGCAGACACCCCCGATGGGGAATGACTGCCATGATCGCCCGTGGAGTGACAAAACTGTATCCGCGGGACGTCGGCGCTCCCATGCTGGCGCCAGCCTCACTTTGAATTACTAGAATCCTGCAAACCTCAGTTCCGGTGAAAGCACACTGTGACCCGGTAGGAAAAATTGTTGCACCCCCTCCCCTTTTTGACTGATAGTTCAAACCACCGATCCTTTCCTTTGCCCTTTTACCAGAACTTTGGACTGCCTCCCCCTCTTTTACATTTTCTAGAGAAAACAAAACATTAACCACTACATTAGCATAGCAGTTGACACCAGAACTGTTTTCAAATTGAAAACCAACAACATCTTCAACAGAATCCTTTTTGTTTCTGCTGTGACCCTGCTACAGCACAGGCATTGTCCCCAGCAGTAATTCTGCAATGCCGGTAAGAATAGCTGTGGTGCCTACTGGACTCACTCACCCCGCGGCGCCCCACGCCGTTATTTGCTGGGCGGCAACTTACTAGACATCACCTTCGTGCCATCTATATTTCAGCGCGTTCTGCTGCCTTGGAACTATTCGCACAACAGACTGCTACTGACGACCCACCCCCAGGCAACATCTTCTGAATTTTCATAATTTGAAAGAACTAGTAACATGTCCTCATCAGGAATTTCCTCATGAAAAGTCTGCAATGATGATTCTTGTAACTCTATGGTCTCCAAACATTCGATAAATTCGCCATCAAGAGATTGATCAAAAAAATCATTCAAGTCATCTCCTCCTTTTGAGAATATTTCATTATTGGTGCTGTCAATTTCAATAAATGTATTGGATAATTCAAAAGAAATTGCCACGGTCTCTTCGTTGTTTAAATGTTTTTACTGTTTTTGTTTTGTTGTATATATTTATAAGTTATTAAAGTTTTATAATCCTACTACTTTGTTGGAGTGCTATATATTTTTAATGTGACACATAAATGTAAAAACTTTGATGTACAAAGAGTCATCCCTGGAATCTTCCGCTTCAGGCTCGGTCCCCTCCCCAATCACAATACAGAATGGTTTTCAGATAGTAGGAACACGTGTGGTGTGACGGATCTCATCGGGTGTGGGCCTTGATCTACTATAACTCCTTTGAAGAGGGGTGATTCTTTACAGCTGGGGCCATAAACTACATCTGCAGGGCTAGCTGATAGCCTGGACAATCGGACACAGAGGAAGAGGAGTGTCAGAGGGTGCGGTAGTGAATAGGGCGAAAGGGAGGTGTCGGGCGGGCACAGAGTGTGATTCTCAGGGAAGAGCAGCGCAGATGGGGGGAGGTTTATTGCCCATGCATAACACAGAGAGCGGGGGTGACCAGTGCCTGGGGAAGATGCTTGCGAGGGTGGGGAGCCATGCTACGAATCGACAGCGTGCAGAGAGTGGGTCTGGTCAAGGCATCTAAAATGGCTGCCGTGCACGACAAAAGTGTGGCATTTCAAAAAAGGCAAGATGGCGCAAACAATGTTTTTCAACACTTCCTCATTTCCTTCGAATCGAACGTTAACAGACGTTGGTGCATATTACCAAAGTTAAGCGATATTTATCGCTAACGATGCTTACCAACGAATTTTTTTACCGCTAAGCATCGTCAGAAATTATCGAAGATAAACCTTGCTATTATCAAGGTTTATCGCAAATGCGATAAAAAACGGCCGCAATGCATGAATATCGCTAAAAAGTCAGCGATATTCATGCATTACCGAGCTAATGCTCTTAGCCATGTTATCCACCTCCCATTGGATAACATGGCTAAGAACTGCTCAGGGCAGGTGTTAGTTTTTGGAGATATTCGCGCTTAGCGCGAATATCTCCAAAAGTTGGTAATAGGAGATATATATCTTGCATGTTGTAATGCAAGTTATTGTGGTATATGGAACTCATACCATAATCTCTCAGGAAAGCAGAAACTGATCCTTTTCGGACCGCCTGAGAAGGCCTAGGGGGTGAGGGGTACTCTACTTTGCCCCCTTTTCACGTTCCGAACTATTTTATTTTACTCTCTTCTGTAATTACACAAAATAGCAGCGATAAGATGCATCAGAGACACACAGTGGGAGAAAGGAGGCCGGAGATGAAGAAGAGATGTCAAATACACATTGGAGATAATATAGTGGGAGAAGGGAAGTAAATATGAGTAAACTTACCATGTAACATAAAAATGTTGCACTCTATACTATAAGTCTCATTTTATACTACAATCACTTCGCTACAACCTCATAAATTAAAAATAAAAATGAATAAGACACGAAAACCTACCTGGAACACGCCGCAGCTTGCCAGACGCCCACGGTCCACGCCGCCACCGCCAAGAGTCACCTTTCCTGCAGTTTGGTCGCGCCGCCGCTCCGGGACTACGAATCCCGGCAGCCTACGTGGCGGCGCGCGTTTGTGACAACGCGAGGGCGCCAGGGAGGCGCAATAAAGCGCCGCAGGACCGGCGGAGCAGGGGGAGACACGAAAACCTACCTGGAACACGCCGCAGCTTGCCAGACGCCCACGGTCCACGCCGCCTTCGCCAAGAGTCACCTTTCCTGCAGTTTGGTCGCGCCGCCGCTCCGGGACTACGAATCCCGGCAGCCTACGCGGCGGCGCGCGTTTGTGACAACGCGAGGGCGCCAGGGAGGCGCAATAAAGCGCCGCAGGACCAGCTTCGCGGGACGCGAGCGGGACGCCCGGAGCTAAGCCCGGGCAAAGGGCGGGCCCTCTACGGCCCTCATCAGCACTAGGAGGCCAGGCTAGGCCATCCCTCTAAATTCTACCCTTGTGCTCTAGGGACCATTTCCTTTCTGCAAAGCGGACAGCAGATAAAACATCTCTACGAACCAGGAAATAAGTCCATTGGAGACCTGCACAAGGCATTGACGTAAGACTTTTTTTGTTTTAAATATTGGAATTAATACCTTGCTTTTTATCGGGTTGTGGGTGTAAAACTATCACACATTGTGCATAATAATGCCTAAAAAAATTCATCGTTTGGTATCTGAAACTCCTAAGAACACTATGGAAAACTATCTTGTTCAAGTGGTTACCCAGATAAACAGCAAGCGCAGACAATCATTGGGTTTGTCCCAGTCACCTGTTCTCCATTCTCTGAGCCCACCTACATCCTCACAGTCAAACGAGTCCTTGCTATTGGATTTTAATAGTGATGTACTTGAACCAGCTCCTTCATCAAATGTTGATATTGATATCAGTACAACGAATGCGCCGGTCATTGACCAACATGCGGACAACGAGTTAGATGCACAGGTTGTCATTGAGGTTGTAGATAATGATGAAAAAGAGGAAGTGGTGGATGAAGTACCTGCAAAGCAGTCTGCAAGGGCAGTTAGAGCCTGTCGCAGATTACAAAACAAACGTGGAGGGCCACGCTCAGGAAAAAGCAAGGCTATACCACAGCAAAATCCACAAAGTACCCATCAGAACAATGAGGAGAACAATTCGAGGGAAACAATGGACGAGGACCTATTGTCACGAATAGCGGAGCTGTTAGAAATTTAAATTCAGACAATTATCAAACCACTTATTAGCAAGATTGATAAACTTTCTGCAGAGATAAAGAAATTGGGAGGTACTCAAAATGTATTATCAGATGCCATAGGTAATGTTTTAAGTAATGTTAATAACGGCCATGATTGCTCAAAGGAAGATAATGAATCTGGGTCAACATCAGATATTATGCCACCAGGGCCAACTCTTTTAGAATGCCCACAAACCAGCCATATTGTTCATGACTTGCCACTAGAAGCCCCCCCTGTTCAATTAGTTGAGCCATCACATGACACAGTGCCCCTGGCGATAGAAGATAACTTCACACAATTTGTAGTTGAAGCATCACCACTAGTGTTAGTGTTAGCTAATACACCCATCTTACCACCGGGTCAAATTGAGTCAGCCTCGTCGCTAATATGCAAGGCATTATACTGGCTGTCAAAAAATCTGCGGATAGCCCAGGGGGGGGAACAACAGCTGGCCGACGAAATTAAAATGGCAAGGAGGGTTGGATGGATAGGGAAAAAACAAAAGAAATGGAAGGGCGATTGTGTGATATTAACTTTCGCAACTCCATCTGCTCTTCCTGACATTCTATCCAACATACTACCACCACAAAGAAGAAGTAGTTCCATAATCCCCCTCACATTGGAATTCTTTTATAATGATTCGCAAAAAGTCAACAACTATAAGCCCCTGAAACCAGCTTGGATAGCGAGAGAAAATGGATGGGATGGGGGACCTACAATGTGCGATACAAACCATGTCTCTAAAGATAGGACTGGCCCATGGCATGTCAACCAACACAATATTCCCCGTCATATTACCCCAGGACAAAATTTGAATTTAATGGGTAGACGAGGGCTTGGTATACCACCAAACAATTGTGGGATTTTAGGTACCGTTGGTTACAATGGAGGATGGCCAGGTATGCAACAGCGTCTATTGTATCCTAATACCCCAGCATGTGTAGGTAATGGTAATTATAATGGAGGATGGCCGGGTACTTACCTGAACCCACCGTTCCCTACCACACCTACACCTAGATGGAATGCACCTACAAATGGTTGGGGTTTTGGGGCTCCATCTTACAACTGGGGAGTTAGTACCTCTAATAGGTTTGACGCTTTAGCTGGTTTATCTGATTGCGATTGACTTGATGGAGGGGCTTTGATAAAGTCATGTGGTGTAAATCATATACATTCTGGTCTGCCCCCTGTAGTTGCACCAAAACAGATTGCACTTGCTGAAAACCCTCAACAGCCAATGCATTCTGTAGACTCAATGGTGCGAACACTACATTTAGATGCCAATGGATCAACAACTCCGCAACTGGTAACAATGGAATCAGGGGCTTCGGATTTAACTAAAATCATCTGTTGGAATATTGCAGGCCTGAAAAAGAATCTTTCAGATCCGGCCTGGCATGATTATCTGGCTAGTGGGGATTTAATTATGTTTCAGGAAACCTGGGGGCTTGAGAACTTCTTTAAGGTTAACTATAGATCCTTTTTCATCCCCGCAGTAAATACAAACGGGGGAAGACCTTCTGGCGGCCTAACAATTTGGGTAAAAATTACAAGAGGCCTGTCTTTCAAGCAAATTGATACAAATAACCCCGACCTGTTATTACTTGAGTTAAAAAACACTATGGGCTGCAGCATTTACATGATCAATATCTATAGTAGACCACATCGATCATGTACAGAATCATCAGTTGTAACCCACTTGAGTAATATTGTGACAGGGTTTGATCAAAATGCAAGAATAATTATAGGAGGTGACTTCAATAGAGGGTTTGAACCTATCATAGGTTTAGAAGACATCTATAAGGATGAGGACGGTGCCAACAACATTCCTTTAGTTGATACAAATCACAAAGCACCCTGTACAGTGAGTGCTTTACAACTATTGAATTTAACTCTAGAATCAGGCCTACGTGCCTGTATCGGGCGGTTGCCATCAGACTCCCCCAGTAAACCAACATTTACTAGAGGGGTGACCTACAGCCACTTAGATTATTTGTTGGTTTCTTTAAACATATGGCCTATGATCATCGATTTAATGGTGGATGATCGTACAGAGAGTGATCATTATCCCCTGATTCTATCTGTACAGACCCAGATTTTTATAACCCCTGATAAAAGGGTTAGTAACACAGTACCCTTGTCACAGGACCCTCTAGTGGCAAACAACCGTAGATCCCTGAAATGGCCAGTGGTATTAGACAATACAAAAATTATTAGCCAAATCTATAACGTATTTGTGAGGCACATGTCTGCCCTCTTAGGGAATAGTATTGTCATCCAAAGTCCGCTTTTGGTAAAATCCCATGAATATCTAATTAACCAACTTGGCGAGATCTTGAGCAGGGCGGTAAAGAGATCACAAAACGCCCAGAAAGGTAAACAAGCCGGGATTACTTGGTACAACTAGAAATGCCGGAAAGCTAAAACAGATCTAATCAAAGCGGTTGGGGGGGACTCAGCGGATATTGTGAGAACTAAGAGAGCTCAGTATAAAAGAACCCTGCAAATGGCCAAAAAAGAGTGGGATGAAAGGGTTTGGTCAGATCTGTTGGATGCATGCAAGTGCAGAGACCAGACTTCCTTCTGGAGCCTCATTGCTAGAGGTACCAGGGGGGCTACGGAATGCAAAGATACATTTCTAGAGGAGAAAACATGGGTTGAGCATTTTACTTTGCTTTATTCTTGTGAAGGTCAAAGCGTGACTGAAAGCTGGGATAGTTTACAGCCTCCCTTTGTAGCCCATGACACACCTCTTGTCTTTTCTTTGTTAGAAACAATTTCAGCAATCAAGGCAGTTAAGACAGGGAAAGCCCCAGGCCCTGATAAAATACCAGGTGATCTATGGAAACACGAAAATTATATTTGGGCTCCTTACATCAATTTACTATCCAATGAAATTGTTTGTGGAGCTCCTGTCCCAGAAACCTGGAAGGGGGCGGAGATTGTAACACTGTTCAAAAAGGGGGATAGGTCAAATCCTTCACATTATCGGCCTATCAGCCTAATTGACGTGTTGCAAAAGGTTTTTGCCCGACAAGTTCTGGGTCGGCTTACCTCTTGGATTGAAGAACACTTTATTTTTACAAAATATCAGGCAGGTTTTAGATCAAAGATAAGCACTATAGACCAGGTTTTTAGATTTTTATGTTTAGTCTGGAAATACACGATTATAAGAAGTTCCCATATATACGTGGCATTTGTAGATTTGAAGGCAGCTTTTGACATGGTTCCAAGGGAAGCCCTATGGAAGACACTAAATAAGATGGGTGTCCCTGCAAATATCCTTCAAATTTTAATTAGACTTCACAAGAATAATTATGCACGAGTCAGATGGGGACCTAATGGTAAGGAAAAGGGGTAAGGCAGGGGTGTGTAATGGCACCTACCTTATTCTCTTTGTACGTTAATGACATCCCCGAAACTCTTTTGGGCTGCGAGCATGACTCTCCCAAATTGAGCGGGCAAGCCGTTCCGGCACTGTTGTTTGCAGACGACACGATTTTAATTTCTCAGACACCTAGGGGACTCCAAAACCTTTTAAATACTTTTAGTTTGTATTGTCATGACAAGGGATTAGAAATTAATTCCTCTAAAACAAAAGTCATGACAATCAACCCTCATAAAGGTTTCAATAAGGTCTTTAAGATAAATAATGAACTTATTGAAGAGGTCCCCAATTTTAAATACCTGGGCATTATTTTAGACAGTCACGTCACATGGAAGACGCGATTGGAGAACTCAAAACTAAGGCTGACCCAAAATCAGTGTCCGATTTTAAAGAGGCATAAGAATAGCCATTTTAAAGCAGTCTCACCAGCTATTGAACTATTCAAATATAAAGCACAATCATCCTCACTTTATGGTGCGGACCTTTGGGCTTATGCCTCAAAGGATACTTTTCGAGTGAGGGAAAACTCGTTTATTAGGCAACTTCTAGGGATTCCAGGGTCAACACCACTGACACCAGTATTATGGGACCTTAATTTTAGACGTACAGATGACTATGCTTCTCTTCGTCCGCTCCTTTATTGGATCCGCTTATGGTCCGTTGAGGAGCTGACAGATTATAGAGAAGCATTGAAAGAGATATTGGCCATAAGGAATAGTACGCATTTGCCATGGTTAGAGTACGTCAAGAAATGGTTTGAAAAATTAGGGCTAAGTGACTTCTGGTTCGATCCTGATTCCCTCACAAATAGTTCAAAAAAGATTTTGAAGCAAAGGTACTGGGATTATACTAGAGACTCAGTGTTATTAAACCCCAGAACAGGGACCCTAACTTCGAAATTTTTCGAAATTAAAATGAATATGTATTTAGAGCCCCTTATGGATGAAATTCACCCCCCACTTGCCAAAAGCCTATATCTAAAGTTCCGGTATGGTATCTTACAATTAAAAGAAAGGACAAGCAGCTGGACATGTACTAAGGGGTTGGCCGGGGCCGCTGGCTCTGATATATGTGAGCTATGCGAGATGAGGTTGAAAGAGGATGAGTCCCATGTTTTATTTATATGCCCAGCTTACCTAAGAGCCAGGAAAAAATGGCTCAAGCCAATCTGTAAAAGGCTAGGCTTCAGACAAATTAAGGTTGGACTTAGAATTTTTAAGGGTGACACTGCACAAACGATTGTGTTCAGCCTAAGTCGTTTTCTCCTATGTGTAGCCTTGATTAGGAGGATGAAAAACCTAAAAACTTAAAAACCTAATGGAATAGGCTACTTTACCATGTTTTTACGTTATTGGTCAGCTGCTATATGTTGTTGCTTACTGTCCTGATGTGTATTCTCCTTTTTAACATAACAGTTAAATTCTTTTTTTATTAAACTCGAATATTTAGTGTTCCGTATACTGGAGGGGCCAACCACGATCTAGTCAATCAAATGGATGGCTTGGAAAATGAACTGAATTTTAGGTATTTTATGCAAAGGAAATGTGTTGATATTCTACCCGCTGCTATTGTTTCATTATGTATTATGATGTGTTTATATTGTTACATGATGTATTATGATTGTATGTTTGTATCTTACAAGGTTTTTTAAACCGAATAAAGTCTGAAATTGAAATTGAAATTGAATAATGTCTCAAACAATTTTTGATTTCTAAATATAAATTTATTCTTCTGAATTTTCTAAATTTGAAAGAACTAGTAACATGTCCTCATCAGGAATTTCCTCTTCAATCATCTCATCTGGAATCTCCTCATTAAAAGTCTGCAATGATGATTCTTGTAACTCTATGGTCTCCAAACATTCGATAAATTCGCCATCAACAGATTGATCAAAAAAATCATTCAAGTCATCTCCTCCTTGTGACAATATTTCATTATTGGTGCTGTCAATTTCAATCAATGTAGTGGACAATTCAAAAGAAATTGCCACGGTCTCTTCATTGTGAGCCATTTTATTTTGAAATTGCTTGCTGTAAATTGCAGAAAAAAATAATCACTTTCATTTATCGTTTTTAGTAATACATAATATAAAACTAACTTTATCAAGTATTTAGTATAACAGAAGGACTGCAAATAAATAACAGAAAACATTTTTCAAATTATCTTCAAGTGTACAACATAGTTCCCCTTACAAATTAACAACTCACCTTTTTAAAAGTAGGAGAAGTGTTAGTACTGTGTAAATCAAACACCAGAAATTCACCACCAAAAATTCCTCACAAATGTACCTCAGACAGTAGTATCACAAAAATGGCTGTGGTTTCCTCTCATTTGAGATATATACATAACCAATTAACTTTCATCACACACAAATACAAAACCAAAGTAACATTTTAATTGGTTCTAAATTTCAACACTTTCAAATGTGTTTTCCCCATGCAATTTTCCATAGGACATTTACATACGTCTACAGCCTGAATGGCTGAACGGAATTACACCAAACTTGGCAAAATGGTACATCAAACCTAAGAGGTCAGGAAGGATCTACTATGCCCCCTTATGGTCATTTGCCCCTTCGCTTTGGCCTCCTCTTGTCTCTCGATCCTACCGAGAGACAAGATGGCGGCCGCTACGGACTGTTTGGAACGTTTACAGACGCCGGAGAACCAATCAGCTTCGCAAAGCTCCGTAACGCGAAAAGTACACGAAGCGGAGCGCTGTTACAGATATATATCTTTTTTTGAACGTTAATTTCTCAAAATCCACTGGAGCACATATATTGAGACCTAGCAAAGGCACATCGGGCTACCAGTCCCTAATATTTTGCCAAGTTTCGTGCAAATCCATTCAGCCGTTCGATTATTATTATTATATTTTTTTTTTTGCCCCGCGGGGCCCTTTTAAAACCTCCACATCAAACCTAGGGGGTCAGCGAGGATCTACTATGCCCCCTTATGGTCATTTGCCCCTTCGCTTTGGCCTCCTCTTGTTTCTCGATCCTACCGAGAGACAAGATGGCGGCCGCTACGGACTGTTTGGAATGTTCACAGACGCCGGAGAACCAATCAGCTTCGCTTCACAAAGCTCCGTACCGCGAAAAATCCGCGAACCGGAGCGCTGCCCGGTCCGCTGTTACAGATATGTATCTTTTTTTGAACGTTAATTTCTCAAAATCCACTGAAGCACATATATTGAGACCTAGCAAAGGCACATCGGGCTACCAGTCCCTACAATTTTGCCAAGTTTCGTGCAAATCCATTCAGCCGTTCGGGCTAAAAGTGAGGCCAACCGCCCTATGGAAAACTCAATGTTAAAAACACGTTTTGGGACCCCCCTTTTTTCTCGGCCCCCCTTGACGAAACCCCCCCAAATTTTCAGGGGCTGCTCAGAAACAAAATGTTCCATTTTCCTGAAAATTTCAGCCAATTCCGTCCACAAACGCCAAAGTTATTAGACATAGAATTTTCAAAAATCCCATAGAGAAAAAATCCTAACTATATATACCTACTGGCGACCGCCAGTAGGTAATATGTGTGTGTGTGTATACATGTATATATATATGTGTGTGTATAGTATATATATATATATATAGAGAGAGAGAGAGAGAGAGAGAGAAAGAGAGAGAGAGAGAGATAGTTAGATATACACAAACAGATATTTATAATTGTAATTACAAGTAATCCTATAAATGGTAAATTCCATATTCTGATGTATTTTGATGTTTTTCTGTCCATTATATTTTTGTCTCCATATGTGTGTAGTTCACATGCAAATTATGTACAGACACTATTATTGCTCTTGATATTTTTATCATGAAATTCTTGTGTCGTGATAATTTTGTTTCAAAAGTTTGTCCCCCCTACAAGCAGTTCTCCAAAAGCAGATAGTGAGCCCAGTCTGTCTACCATGCTGGTCTTTCCATTTTTATTCATCCCAAAAGTGGAGTAATATGGAGTACTGCTCAAGACAGGCAGGAACCCACACTTCAAAACAGACATTTCAAATAAATGAACCTTCATTTGTATTTCCAATTTAAACCATCAGTGCCTTTCTGCAAATTAGGTGACTTGCTGTGCTTACATTGTCTTTTACTGGTCTGGATGCAGCCACCGAGTAAATTTGTTAAACACTCATCTATTCCAAAGTATTTTGTCCGTTTCTGCTACAAACCTGTGCTGGAAGAACTCCCCTTTTACTCCAGGGAGCAATCTTTGTTCAACTCTAGAGCCCTGAAGACCATATCCCAGCAACCGGTGTTTCATTGAGGCATCCCTTTGTGAAAACTGGTTGGAGTCAGTGGCCAGACCTGCGCCGGTGGAGACAACTGCGCGCCATTAAATTATGATAAGCCTCAGAGGCAGTGGTGGCTGGTGACATTTGAAAGTGGTGGGGCATAAAATGATAATCATACTGCACCGTAGCGAGCGAGGGTAGCGAGCGAGCCCGAACCCCCTAAGGAGGGTTCGGGGGGAAATTTCCCCCCGAGAAATTTTTGAAAAAACAGTGGAAAAATTGTGTATTTTCAAGAAAATTTGAGAAAGCAGGAATGTTAATAAAGGTTATCGATGGGTCCAGCAGGCAGGTCTGCGTGGGGCTTGCTTTTGTGACTGGTGGCCTACTTCTATACTCCTCCTTACTCACTGCAGGGGCCTGATGGGAGCATGTAGGCTTTACTGCTTGTTGCAGATTGGTGATCACATGGACTAACAGTTAAGGAAGTCAGTTAAGGAGCAGTGGGAAACGATAGGGGAATATGAATTTTGTGGCACAGAAGACAATTGTGGTCAATGAAAAATTAAAGTGGAACAGAAGTAGGAAACCTAGTGAAGAGAAGGGCAGGTTATATGAGAAAAGAGACAAGAGCAAGACAGAGAGAGCGTTGGAGACGGAGCACAGCACACACCAGAGACAGACACATACTCTATGGCAAGTACATACATCAGAGGTGCAGCACACACCTGGGACACACACTGCCAAGCACACACACAGGCACAGCACACAGCAGGGACAGACACACGCTCTCTGCCAAGTACACACCGGGGACAGACAGACACTGACACACATACACACTGCCAAGCACGCACATCAGAGGAGTAGCACACACCAGGGACAGTCACACACTCTCTGCTAAGTACACGCATCCGACATGCAGCACACACACACTGCCAAGAATACACACAGGCGCAGCACACACCAGGGACAGACACACACACACTCTCTGCCAAGCACACATCAGGGACAGACACACACACAGTACTCTGCCAAGCACACACATCAGAGGCGTAGCAGTAGCACACACCAGGGACAGATACACACTCTTCTCTCTGCCAAGTACACACATCAGAGGCGCAGCACACACCGGGGACAGACGCACACTGCCAAGTACACACACACACATTAGAGGCGCGCAGGACACCCCAGGGACAGACACACACACTCTCTGCCAAGTGCACCCAGGGACAGACACACACTCACTCTGCACTTATACCCCTACACTGCCCCAGGACAGAGGCCCGGGGCGCTGCGGCCTGGGGCAGACAAGAGGGCTCTGTCCCTGGCATAGGGAGCAATTCACCAATCACCAGCTCTGGGCCCCAAGACTCTTAAGGGCCCTTGTCGGGGCCGAATACCACATTTACAGGTCACAAAGGCCGCGGCGCCCTATAAACACCCCACTTACAGCAAAGGCTGGATGAGTAAAAGGGCAAAGGCTGCAATTAAAGGTGATGCGTCAGACGGCCGGATGCCTTGGGTTGTAGAGGGCATTAATTTGTACTGGCTGTTCTGCATGAACCAACTCTCCTGTGAGGCATCAGGAAAGCAGGCAATTATGCAAGCCATGGGGTTAGCAGAGTAATCAAGAGGCTGCACTTGTGTGATATTAATAATACACGGGCCTGTTGTTCATGAATGGATGGATGCACAGGGCCCCTTAACAGAACAAGCTCCTCCCCATGGGGATCTTGGTTTACCAAAGGCACAAAACATCGGATGGTTTCCAAAGACTACTCCACACATAAGAAAGATTTAAAGAACATGAGAGAAAAGGAGCGAGAAAGTAAACACACATCAAGTAAGACTGAAGGAAAGAAACTTTATTAAGGCTCCGCATGGGTGCTCGCGTGCCGCAGAGTGTCGCAAGCAGCACAAAGCATTGCACCAAACTTACCCCTCTAGAAACCTGCAGATGCAGCGCAGAACTGGACAGTGACACACAAGCGCCCGCACCGCTCTAGTAAATAACTGGTCTAGCCACAATAATAGGTAAAAGCATTTTTAGTGATGGGTTTGACAAAGCCTCCTTCAGCTGAGCCCATATTCCATGATTTAAACATAAATTCTGGAATTTGGAGCCCTCCGCTCCGGAGAGAGAATTAGAGCAATACAACAGAATTTATCGTGCACACTACACATCCCCATATGATAGTGAATAGAAGCACGGACAACTAGGTTTGGAAATAAATCAGCACACAATTACCAGGTAATTGTCCTATAATACAAACTGTAGCTACAGTAAACAATAACATTACAAAGAAAAATATATATTGGAATACAGAGTGGACACACCACCACTGCTCAGTAGGTTCTTCTTTGGATGTGTGTCTGGAGCTTTTCCCTCACCCACAAATAAGACAAAAACATGTCAGTGAAGCCTCGGCTGCATACATTGCATGCATTAATGCATATACTATGTATTTATGAATGGGTGGGAAAATATTTTATTCTCTCAGACAACTAATACCATTTCGTGTTATTGCAAGGTGCCGTTCTCTGATTGTACACTGTGAAGCCACCCGTATTTACATCGTTAGCTCTCTGAACTGGTACTATCAGACGCAACTCTAAAATGCCTTTAGGCAAAACCAATAACCCTAAAACTTTAACGTTCCTAAATGGCACGTCTGTCTTGCTTTCAATCTGCTGTTTTCTTATGCGCCCATAGTAATTCACTCTTCCAGGAAATGCATAAGCTTAATCTAAACAAATAAATAAATACAGCAAATACATCAAAAAACGACGATAGAGCATAAACTTATAGAGGAGGTAAACTAATGTTAATTTAAAAATGCACGTCCTTGAAGTGTTGGGTGCACTATAGATTCACTGCCGTTTCTGATGAACAAATGATCTCCTTTGAAGGGGATTCACACCTGACTCCGGAGCACTGCATCAAATCCGTGTCAGTATTCAGGAAATGTCCCTGGCGGCTTCGTCGCCAACGCTTTACTGCTGAGGCAGGTTTTAAACCAGTTAGCCGGTGCATGTGAGGGCCGAGAAACTGGCAGGTTTTACAGAAGTAAGAGGTTGCTGATCGAATATAAAAGCTTTTGTGCCGTCAATACAAATTGTGCCAGTGAACTGTTGGCGTGTGGAACTCATGACATCATTAGTGACCTTCGATTCAGCAGTAATTGAAGATTTGTGATCTAACATTTGACCAGTGTGATGACCTTTGATTCTGGCCCTGCCTGGTAATGAGCCACTTGTTTAATACCCAGCAGCTGGTGTCATCTTTGCCTTTGACTTTGCTAAGTGCACTGGCAGACGTACTGCGTGCTACTCTGACTGCTATGAATGAATTCATATCCAAAGGCCTCATCGCCCCTTTAAACGCATACCTTTGGAGATGTGTTTAAAATAGAGCATTAGGCTATGATAACATATTGAGAAGGTTCATTATTGTTTTCCGGACTTTGATAAAGCGTGAACTTGACCCGAAGGTGTCAACACTGTCTGACTGACGAGGAACGATGAGGAAGCTAAGCTAGCCTAGCATAGCACTGACTGACTGTGACTGGTTAACTTAGGGATGGCACTGGCACTGGCAGAGGTTAGAGGAGGCCTGGCCTGGCACAGTAAAAAACTTACGTGGGTCGCGGTGGTGGTGGTGACCGTGACATCGACTATCTGGAACTTCTCTCTCTCTGGTGGTCTGCTCCTCGATGTCTTCCGTTCCGACCGACGCAGCAGCAGTAGACAGGAGGACTCACACAAAGCACCAGATGTCCGGACCGTCCGTAGTAGACTGTAGGCAGGCAGGCAGGCACAAAACAACAACGACGATGACTGATCACTACTTCTACTTTCAGTTTCACTCTTAGTTGTCCCGACAGCATAGGGAAATGGCCAATCACCTGGGAGCGGCCCTCAGCAGAGCAGCCAACACCCACGCACAGCACCATCCTGTTGCAGCAGCCAATCCTGGCGCAGCGTTAACAGCGCCACTGCGCCAGGATTGGCTACGAGCAGCCTACTATCTGCCGATATTGTGCCCGGGGCCCCGGGTCCCTGCCTGTGTCTCTAGGTGATATGGGGGGGAGGGAAGGTGTACCACTGTACGCATGCGCGGGCCAGTCTCAATATTGCCTACTCCTGGATTTCACATGCGCAGTGTGTGTGAGTGTCATACGCTACTATTGTGCTCTCTGGCTGCCTGTGCACTGTCACTCTCTGCCGCAGCCCTGCCCCCCCCCCCCCACGGCCCACTTCCTTATGGATGCCCGATTCTGTCTGGCTTGTCCCGGGGCCGGTAGCGCACTTGAGTCAGTGCACACTGCTCAGATTTATTTTAAAAAAAACATTTTTTAATGCATGTTGGCACTGCAGTGCGGTCGTCCATGGCAAGTGGGGCAACGCCCCAACGCCCCCAATGGACGCACCGCCACTGCTCAGAGGCCCGGCGGGGCCTAGGCGTGCGCATGCGCACCAACCATTTAAATGGTGCACGCACGTCAGGGCCTCTTATTTATGAAATCATTTCATAAATAAGAGGCCCTGACGTGCGCGCACCATTTAATTTTATGGGGAGGCCGTGTGCACTATTTAATTCATGAGGACTTAGACTTGAGGCTTCCTTGCTGGCTCTGCTAAACGAGGGGGCCCCTGGAAGGCCGGGCCCCCCCCGCACCGCGTGGGCTGCGGGGGCCTGTGTTACGCCCCTGGGTTGAATCACATGTACATGAAAGCTATACTGGCTGGAGTAAAAGTCATTCACACATCAGAGAAGTCTGTGTTTCTGATAGGTTGGTAGTCATGATGCAGAGTCATTCAAAGGAATGGCAAGACTGGATGCATTTGGTGGTGCAAACCTTTTGAACTTTCAGAGGTTGACCACATGTTACCTAATGCCCATCGAATTTTGCTCATTCTGTACCTTCCATGCCTATTAAGAAACTGATAATATATATCTGACTCTTCCCCAGCCCTGCTAGAACGTTAGAGGTTGACAGCTGTGACAGACTCTGTCCCAGACTGCTGGTCTTTTAGGGACTTACTTCATGTGACTACCCCTGCTCAGGCCCTGTCAGATTCTCACTCTCAGTCTCTAACTAAGAAATATCATGAGTTATCTATAACTAGTTAGCTTCTGTCACAACATCCTTAAGAAAAGTAAGTGCAGCTAAAGAGATTTAGAACACCTAGGGGCATATTATCAAGAACGGCATTCAAATTTTCGCCATTTCAGCGGCAGGAAACTGCTGCTAAAGCGTCGATAATGGGCTTGATAATATGCCCTTGAGAATTCAAATAGAAGCCCATGTTCACAAAAGAACATGGGCTTCTATGGGAAAACACAAGGGCACAATATCTAGCCCATTATCGCCGCTTTAGCGGCAGTTTCCTGCCGATAAAGCGGCGATAATTTTAATGCCGATTTTGATAATATGCCCCCAAATTCTCTAATTTTAGACATTTATTGTCTTCTCTCTGAAAACCTGCACCAATCCCAGTCCTTGGGAAACGTTCAGCATGGCTCACTTTCAGCAAAAAGGGTTCTCAAATATATAAACTATAATTGCCTCCAAGCTGCATCTGTGGCTCAAGAGCGTTAGTATAATGAAATAGGAACAAATGCACTTAGAAATAAAAAATACAGGAATTTAATAAAATAAAAATAGCACAGTTAAACTCGATCAAACTGACTACAGTATAGTTAAAAATAAAATGTGATATTTGTAAGGAGATGTAAGAGTCTCGGCACAGAGGCATGGATTGAATGGCTACATAGCTTGAACTACATTTGAAGGTCTTAAGCATGCACACTGGTGGACAGACAGCCATAGTGTCCCCCCTTTTATCGAACATTATCTTGGCTAATGCTAATCTGATTTCTGCTGGCTTGAACATGCTATAGACACAAATGAAACAGGTATTCTGTACAACATGACAAAAGAAGAATCAAGCCCAAAACTTACCACATGTCTCCATGCAGAAGTTTCTTCTGACTTGACCAGATTAGCCCAAACTCCTCCCATTCAAATCAGTCCTGGATTGTCATTGTGTGACACACTACTTAACAAGGCTACTGTTCATTTATTAACAGAGTATCAAGCTCTAAACGCTTAGTTACTTCTAATTGAGAAGTCTTCAAATTACTTATTCTAGATAACGTTTTTTAATGTGCTTCTATACTTCTAAGAGGCAGTACAGGCACTATAGTAAGTCTGCTAGACTTTTACTGGGACTGCCTCCTCAGATTTCAGTAAGGCTTCTATACATTTTAGTGAAACACTGCCCCTGCGGATTTGCAAAGCTGCTGTACATGTAATTGGCAGTAGAAACACTATTCAGAAAGACTGAGGCACTCCTAATCTGGTTGCATGTACATGACTTGCTAAGGCTGCAGTGGTGATGGAACAATTTCAGAGTGGGGGTGCTGGCATCAATGTTACATCAAAGAAGTAATGGGGGTTGTGAAAAATCCAAGCTTAACTAAAGGAACAAGTGTAGCAAATGAGCTACACCCATTTATCAAGAGAGAGGGAAGAGTGAGGTATTTAGCCAATGGTACATTCTGGAACAATCTGTCACACATATAGTACTAAAGCATGGTGTGGTATGACACTGCCATTTACGTAGAGCACATTTTCCAGTGAAGTTTTGACTATTTGCACAGAAATGCGGTTTTACTGATTAAACTATATCAAATGCAAATGATAGTGTGTGGAGAGTGGTTTTCCTGAGCATTTATCGTTTGTGCTTCTCCAAGTAAAGTGCCTTGTTTTCATCAAATTAAAATATTTGTTTCCATCACGCTACAGAATTGCAAAAACAAATGTGCTTAGTTTGTGCTTTCCTAACTGCTGATGTAGTTTGAATACATTATACAGTTCATTTACAGTTATTTAAATATTTTTGTATGTTAGACAAAACATAACACCCTACAGCCTTTCCTTCAACACTCCATGTTCTGCAGCAAGATTATCACATAGGAAGTAAATGCCAAACTCCATGTTAAAAGAATAAGCAGCAATTTCACCGAAGGCACAGCTTGGCATTTGCCTATGGTTTTGAAGACACATCAAATGTGACAATATAAACACAAAATGTAAAGGCATCAGTCTCCTGCAGAACTCCAGCATGGTCAGATTGTGGCTTACATACTTTAAATAGGAGAGAAACTGACACTACTCAGTGTGGCAGCTATACATTTACTAGGGTAATACTCTCATTATATGTATTCAGTGCACTTCCCAAGCTTTCAACATAACATACAAAAAACAAAATGATTGGCTTTTGCACATTTATTATCTTATTTTAGTCTCTGGTTCTTCCTGCATTTTTCAGTCTTCATAAAAACTACTAAGAAGTGTAATGGAAAATCAGAAAGATGAACAAGAACAAATATATGAAGCAATCTCGGCCTTGAGATATTTTCTTGGTCAAAGTTAAAGGCAATTTTTATTACTTAATCAGATGCATACTCTATAGGTTTTACGGTCTTCTTATGGAGGCCTCTGTATAGACTTGCTGGCGCCATAAACCTATCGTTGGTGCCCTTCCAGAACAAGGATTCTTATGCAAGATCCGATACTGGGAATGAGTTCATATTTACTCAGACCATAATAAGGCACAAGCCTTTGATCTCTCCTGTATGTGCATGTCTTGGTTCTGGCACTGTTTCATTATTTATTTTCCCACAGGGTGGAACAGAAAATGTACTTAATAGACATGGCAAGAGGACAGACAACATCAAGGTTTGCCTCCCAATGGCAACACACCAGAACATTTCTAACTTTTAAGATTAATGTGAGGGGCAGGAGAATGCAAATTCTAATGTAATCTCATCCTTTGTGATCGTTGTCCCGGAGAAACTCTGCCATTTCAAAGGGTACCATTGATTGGCATTAAGCACGCCTGTCTATTTAAATCACTGCTTCCAAAAGCACGTGCATATATTTAGAGGGCAGCTTAAAGGTTTACTCTTCACCAGATAAAACTGTTTGTGAGCATAGTTAAAGACAGTACATGTTTTAGAGTTCTGTATAGCACATATTAACCATACCAGCACACTTAAAAAGAGTCAATAATACACTCAATCTATTATGTGCAGCTCAATAGCTTTAATCTTTGACTTCCTAACTGCGAACTAGGATTTGATAAGACCAATGCTCCAGTCCCATTGGATTGGTCCGATTATTTGCTCATCCCATTCCCATTCCACTACCCTAAATCAGTAGCCACTAGCATAACTGAAAGGCCTCAACTGTGGGACAGAGGTCTGAAGAGTATTGTCTCTTCGTCAGTGGCCTGGGAGAAACCTACACCTTGCAAACCATCTATGATAGCAGGACACCAATGTGTCCACCGTCCAATTGTTGAAGTCCATGGTAAGCATCATAGGCATTATCACCTCATCAAACCCTCTAAATGTTGCAAACCAAATGATCAGAACAATAGTACTTAAAAGAACTAGACAAAGAGGATATTTCTCAAAGCCACTGAGCAAGTTAGGCATAAATCAACGTAATTAAATTTCCTGTATAACTGCAAAGTAAAAGTCACAAATATAAAAAACATAAAGGCTGATTCACAAACTGCATTTTGTAGTACGTTTGTAGTACTAAAGGTGTACTACAAATTAACTACAAAATGCTATTACATTTCTAAAGCACAACTGCAAAACATTAGCAAGCTCAGTACTACACATGGCTAACATCTAGTACTGCAACACTCTCCCAAAGAGATTAATGGAGGTAGATATTTCAAATAAAATTCCACAGCCAATAATGTTCAATTAAAGCAAAATATTTAAAATAGTTAAAAATATAAATACATGTAATTTATTAGCAAATGGAAATCTATAAATAGTACATATTTACTATTTATCATAATATATCTATACATCTATATATATATCTGCAATACCTTGCAGCGCTCCACCATTCAGATGAAAATACAAGGCATGGACCAACTCGTTTGCAGCATACTGTTTATTCACCCAACAAACAGCTAGTCATGACGCGTTTCGGCCGTCCCTGCGGCCTTGGTCACCTGACAATGCAATATGCTCAGCCCAATTTAAAGTGCAAGTTCTTCACATATCTAAATGGACATAGAAGAAATACTAACAGTTTAAATACCGTTAAAAAAAAAAATCAAATATCACTGTCTCATTTACTATCCGTTCAAATACGACAACCTGATTACAAAATGGACAGTTAATAGGTCACTTCCATTGTGAAAGCATTATGTTATGGACAACAGCAATATGATGTTAAAGTTGCAATTATATTATCAGCATAAATGCTTGTTCCACAATTCATAACATAATACCCTTAAACTAAGTCCATTTGACATGTGTTTTCAATCCACAAACTTATATAAAACAACACGAGCTCACCATAACGTGCCTAAATTATACATTTTGACTAAAGAAAACTTATGACATTTATACTTTTTTCTATTATATTTATACTTTATAATAAAACTGCACAAGATGGTTGGTCTGCTATATCTGTTTCCTTCAACTTCTGGAGGAAGGTTATATCCTCAGTTGCATATTGAACCAATTCTCTGTATGCCTGTGTTAATTCTTTTATTTTAACTAAGAGTTCTTCGCTTGACATTCTATTAATGTCAGCATGTGATGTGTAGCTGGCTAGAACCGGCCACGTTGCTCCTGGTCTACCTAGTGGACCGAGCCGGGTGATGTGATCATTATATTTTAGGGCGCCTTTAAACCAGAGCAGGTGCTCTTGGTATTTTAATGGTATTTCCACCTCCTCGAAAGGAGTGTACTCTTCCGGAGGTTCCTCTATTTTGTAATAGTGGAACTCTTTTGTTACAGAGTTTGCTGCTGGAAAGTTCATCCATGAATAGAATACCTCTGTCTGCCGATATTCATGTGCCTCAATTACGAATATGACTGTACCACCTCTCGATGTCAGTCCATTTTCTATAAGTTTTAAAGTTATAGTTTTCCTTATGTTGACCGGGATGAGTATTGCCTCTGGGTCAGTCTGTAGGAGACTTGTGTCCCCTGCTAGGAGTTGAGCTGCTAGTCTAGCTGCCTCCCTTTCTCCTTCGTTGTCTGACATTTTACTGACAGGAAGGTTTTTTGTTGCAGATCAGGTTTCCAAGGAAACAAAGATTAGGTGCACAATATTTTGGAACACTGTATCCTTCAACGTTAAATAAACCAAAAACCATACATAGGAGTCTCCTCCTACTAAGTTTGGCGGATTTTAACCTTTTACCCACTCCAGACGTCTTTGGAGTATTTACGGGAGAAAGGGTCTGTGTGAAAAAGCACGACTGAGTTACTCTAATGCCTTGCGTTAGATTTATCGCCTTTCCAAACCGTTGGGCGCCGTGTAGTGTAGTTCCTATATTCCCAATAGGCTCTGCGCATTGGAATAATATCTTCAATAGTATAGACGTAGGACAGAGGTTAACTAGGTCTTCTACTGATGATATTAGACTTAAGTTTTGTGTGCCAGCTAGCTCAGAGTTCACTAGAAACTTTCTCGAATAGGCAAGGAGGAGTTTAACCTCCCTGGATAGACAAGAAGGGATTTAGTTTCTGCCAACCATAGAACATGACAACTTTGCTCTTCCTGATCAAGAGTATATCTCTAGAGTTGTGTGAAAACAAAAGACAGCTATTTCACTCAGTCAATACGTGCATACTTAGTTTCACCAGATTGTAGAGAAAAGAAGAGACGGGCGTTTTCAATAAAAGGTGTTATTTATTGATCAGTCTCTTTTCTCATACAAGAGAAATGAATCGCTACAATTGCAATACTTAAGGTTAAGTAGAATGCATATAGTAAAAGCAGGATTATAAAATAATACTGTAAAAGCATTGATATGGTTTCTTAGCCATATGATACTTTAAAATGGATAAAAGATATACATACATATATACATTGACTAATCGTACTCAACTGGTGCTTCTAACTATGCCTACCCCGGTGTACCTGACCTAGGCCTAATACATGGGAGGGAGTAAGTAAGTAGCAGTTTAAGTTAAGTTTGTTTTGCCAAGAATCTGACTCAAGAATTCTCTGTAAGGGTTTAGTCAGTTCAGTACCTGGGATTTAGAAGGCTGGAGGGCTGGTATCTCTTTCTCAGGACTCGGTATCCCAGTCACCCGCGAAGGTGGGCTGGAAACGCTGGAGGCTGGATTTCTCGGCAAGAGAAAAGACAGCGTCTTCCTCAGTGCGTCAAAAGGGGAGGGGCAGCGTCCGTGGGCTCTCGCATCAGCTGGGCTCTCCGGCAAGTAGTCACTGCTCCAGGTTCATCACCACCGTGTGTTTGCTTAGGGCAGCGTTGGTATATTTATACCTGAGAGGTGCTGGGTTTGACGTAAGGATGGACATAAGACGTCAATAAAGATGTCACTAAGAACTGATCGTTCTTGCAGTGCTTTACAGGAGTTCTCGGACTAAATCAAAACATAGCAGGCGGGGATTTCCCAGGTTTGCTGAGGCTTGGATTTCTTTAAGAACTCGGTGTGCTTTCTAGGGGGCTGGAGGAATAGTGCTTGCTTAATGTGACAGCATGCGCTATGACTAATTTATGAAACGGGTTTCTGTGCCGTTGTATGGATATTAGTGATTTATAACCGGACAAGGGTCAGGAATAGGAGTATCGATACAGGTCCCTAGATAAACATACTACAAGGTTTTTGTTCAAGTTTTCCTGAATTGTTCTATATTTTTGTGGGTTTCTACTTCTGTAACAATTGGTATCATCCAACTGACTGTATGCTTCCTGGAGATAACTTTTCATTGGCCATAGGACGATATTTCCGCCTTTATCTGAATTGCGGATTACCAATTCAGCATCCCGTAGTTTTTTTACCAATTGGTTCAATTTCCTCTCTTGACTTGGGTATTTTTTCTCCTTTTCATTGTTCACATGGGCCAACCTTTTTATTTTCTTCACTACTGCTTCACTGAATGCATCGAGCCCATCACGGGCCGCCAGGGGGATATATTTCGATTTTGGCTTGAATGGGGTGTGGGGTTTTCTTTGACCACTAAGTGCCACTCTTTCTTGTGTCCCCATACTGTCCTCACTTCCCAACTGGCACATATCAAGATAGAGGCCCATATTGCTCACTGTCAGTTCGGCACTGCCCAATCCTAACTTCGGTGGCTCAGTGGTTGCAGTGGACCGTTTATGCAGGAACTGTTTTTTTAGTTTCAGTTTCCGTATATATTGATAGACATCCGCCCTTGTTCTTGTATAGCAGAAGTTTGATTCAGGGCAAAAACTTAGGCCTTAGCTGAAGAGTTGTTCCTCCGCTGTAGTTAGTACTATAGAGCTCAGGTTAAATTAAATTTCGATTTAATGGGTTCTATTTCATGTATGGCCTGAGTAATGTCATTAGTCTCTATTTGTGGCTCCTCTGCTAGGCTTACTGACGTGGTTTGCGGGTGGCTCCCCGACCCCGACCACGTTTGCTTTGATCTCCTTTGTTTTGCGGCACTGCGCCTGCCCCTCCTGCGTTGGGATTTTGTTGCACGGTTTTGCCCTTGAATCGTGACCTCAGGGTATCTTTTCTGCTCTTTTTTAAAATTTCCAACTCTTCCCCCAAGGTCAAAGCAACCTTGCTTCTTGTTCTTGGCCCCTCATTTTCTGAACCACTTTCTGCTGCGGAGCTATACACCACTGAGTCATCATCTGTAGGTTGGGCCGCTGTTGTGTTTATTGTGCCCCGTTTACTTGCTGTGAGCGCTCTTAGATTGTCATAGCGGCACGCAAATGTAAATATCTGTCCATTGGCATAATCGTCTCTATCCCTCTTAAATTTATGAATTTTTCTAGTTTTGATTTTTTCTTCCTCCTTTGCCAGTCTTGTTGTCATTTCATCCCTTAGTTTGGTGGTCTCAGGAGTTTCTCTACCACCTATTTGAAATTTGATGGTTTCCTCAAGGGCATCTATTTTCTTCTGTAATTCATACCCGTCAATCTCGGCAAACTGCACCAAAATCTGCATTAATCGGCGTGACGAGTCTAAATTACGTTCACCACATGCCACCATCATAAGGGGATTTGGCGCTTCGTAGTTGGGAGCCAGCATTATACGTAGCCCTCTAGGGACTCTTCCAATATCAAGATATCTTTTTAATGAGCGTGCCTCCCACCATTTTGACTGCTCATTACGTTTTAATTTTTCTAGCTCTTTGAAGGCAGTTCTGATGTTGCTGGGCTCTTCCCCACTCGGCTCCCCTCCAGTCCCTTTGTCAACATTAGTTTAATTCTCTATCTCTTCAGAGAACATCTCTCGCGCGGGAGCTCCCGGGCTCTTCGTGCATCGCCTGACATCGCTGTTTGTTGGGTTATACTATTCTGTGCGGCTTAACACACGAAAGCACACTCAATATTTTCCGGTCTCAGGCGGCAAGTTGCCAACCTTATTTGACCTCCTTTGAGCCTCGTGTGCACACCTCCTCTCTCCAGTCAGCCACACATGTGCGCATATAGCTTTCTTACCGCGGTTGCAGAGACTTGCTTGGCGCGTTTGCCGGTATCTTTGCCTGCTCACTCGAACGGCACAGCAGGTTCCTTTCTCACACGCTGTTCGACTCTGCAAACCACGGGTCGCTCACTGCTTCCGGGTACTTCTCCGCCCGTGTGGCCGATTGGATGGCCTCGCTCTTTCCCTTGGATGGGATTCCAAAGGTGCCCCCGGGGTCCGCGCCAAAGTTCCACCGGCCGGCAGAAAGTAACAGAGACTGGAGGCACGATAGACTGCTTGCCGCGAAGCCTACTTGTAGAGGAGGGGGTCCAACACCGGCAACAGTCAAATGCCGGTAATTATCTGCAATACCTTGCAGCGCTCCACCATTCAGATGAAAATACAAGACATGGACCAACTCGTTTGCAGCATACTGTTTATTCACCCAACAAACAGCTAGTCATGACGCGTTTCGGCCGTCCCTGCGGCCTTGGTCACATGACAATGCAATATGCTCAGCCCAATTTAAAGTGCAAGTGCTTCACATATCTGATTGGACATAGAAGAAATACTAAATATAAAAAACATAAAGGCTGATTCACAAACTGCATTTTGTAGTACGTTTGTAGTACTAAAGGTGTACTACAAATTAACTACAAAATGCTATTACATTTCTAAAGCACAACTGCAAAACATTAGCAAGTTCAGTACTACACATGGCTAACATCTAGTACTGCAACACTCTCCCAAAGAGATTAATGGAGGTAGATATTTCAAATAAAATTCCACAGCCAATAATGTTCAATTAAAGCAAAATATTTAAAATAGTTAAACATATAAATATGTGTAATTTATTAGCAAATGGAAATCTATAAATAGTACATATTTACTATTTATCATAATATATCTATATATCTATATATATATATATATATATATTCACAGAAAAAACCATAGGTTATAGACCATATATAGTTAGGAATTAGCATTTACAAAACCTTGAAGATTCACTGAAAAAACCATAGGTTATAGACCATATATAGTTAGGAATTAGCATTTAGAAAACCTTATTTTACTCACACAAAACCATTGAAATTCCATATATAGTTAGTTGCACTAACTATATATCGCGCACCCGCAATCCACTGCTGATGATGTCACATATTACATCATTCATGACATGGTCAGTGACATCACTGATGACATCACTGATGACATCTCAAATGACATCACTGATGACAACATCCAGTGATTATGTGTTTCTGTAAAGTTTAAATATGTTTTACATATTGAAGAATGAGTGGATGTATAAGTGTCTGAATGAAGGTTTTAGTAGGTGCGTGATTGACTGTATGAGTGAGTGATTAAATGCGTCTTACTAAATGCACGGGTTAGTGACTAAACTGTCTGAAAGTGTGCATCAGCATGTCTGTTGTTGTGCAAGCTGCTGCATGTGTTGATCAGTAGCTATATAAGTAGCTATATGGGTTATTGATTGGTTGCACAAGTATTTGTATGGGAGACTGAGTGTGTGTATGGCTGGCTGGGAGGTGTGTGACTCTGTGCAGATCAATGTGTACTTGTATCAGTGATTCTATAAGAGAGTAAGTATGTGTTAGTATATGTTTGAAAATGTAAGGTACTCTATGTTTAACTGTGTAGATTAGAAAATGGAACTGTGATTGATTCTTTACAGGACTGACTAGGTGTGTGAGTAACTCCATGGATGAGTGGCAGAGTGTGAGTGTCTGTATAGGTGTATGAGTGCATATGATAGTGTTGTAAAGATGAGTGATTGTATGTATGAATGATTGTATGGGTGATTGAGTGAATGTGTGTGTAGACGTAGGAATCAGTGAGTGCGTATGTAGTAACTAGTATTGGTGTGTCAATGGTTTCAAAAATTATACTCTGTATTTAACACTGGGTGTAACAGAGGTTATATTAAAGTGTGAGGAGATGCATTGTATTGTCACATTAATGATATCATCATTGATGTGACCATTGATGTCAAATGAGATATCATCAGTGATGTCATTTGAGATGTCATCAGTGATGTCATCAGTGATGTCACTGACCATGTCATGAATGATGTAATATGTGACATCATCAGCAGTGGATTGCGGGTGCGCGATATATAGTTAGTGCAACTAACTATATATGGAATTTCAATGGTTTTGTGTGAGTAAAATAAGGTTTTCTAAATGCTAATTCCTAACTATATATGGTCTATAACCTATGGTTTTTTCAGTGAATTTTCAAGGTTTTGTAAATGCTAATTCCTAACTATATATGGTCTATAACCTATGGTTTTTTCTGTGAATTTCATTGGTTTTTTAACAGCTAATATCTGTAGCTGTAAAATGTATTCTTCTTTAAATCCAAAAATATATTTTATATGTTTATGAATAATTTTTTTTTTAAATATTTTTTTTTCTACGTTCCCGCTTCGCGAATCGGGAAGCTTCCCGTTAGCTGACCTTGATGCCGCGAAATAGACCGCGAGCCGGTAAACGTTTCTTTACCGCAAGTGCCGCGTTAGAAAACAACATCGTGACGCCTCCCGTCCGCATGACGTTCCACGTTGTCGCGTGATACGTCATATGACGTGCTACGTTAGCGAACTGGTACGCGAAGCGAGTCGCAAAGCGCAGGTTTCTGGAAGCAAACCGTGAGGCCCTGCAAAGCGCTTAACGTAAACACAGCAAGTCATGTGACTTGGTAATAACACTTTTCATTGGTTCATTTCACTTTTGGTTTCCTAATGATGTAAGACTAGGTCATATAATCTAAAATGAACACTTTTGATTGGTTGAGAACTCTTGTTTTTCCCAAATGATGAAAATCCCTCCTTCTTTCCTCACTCTGACTTTCATCATTGTGAGAGAAAGACCCTTTGTGATCACTGAGCAATGGCTTCTTTAGTAGCTTCAGCTGGTGCTTCCCCACCACCTCCACCACATCCAAGGAAGAGTGGACCACCTGCTCAAGTTATAATTCAACAAGAAGAGGAAGAAGAGGAACAGGACGACGAGCACGAAGAGAGGCAGTTTTTGCCTGAGCAGCCCAAGACGTCTCACCGGAAAGAAAACTTCATTTGGCAATTTTTTAAAATTCCCAAAGGTCAGAAAAAAGTAAATGCAAGATACGTAACTTGCCTTATATGTCAAGATAGACTGTCCAGAGGAACCGAGAAAAAATACAGTTTCGGAAACTACACAATGCATCGCCATATGACTAGGTGGCATCCTAACAACTACAGTGCTGCACAGTTTCGGAACGACCTAGATAATCTCCCTATTATGGCCAGAAGATCTGTTGTACCGGAAGTAACGGGACCAGAGGGCAGGGAGATGGTGCCAAATATACAAATGAAATTTGGTGAAGTAAAACACATCTGCGTATTTTGCGATGGATTCATTTCCTACGGAGAAAGAAGCATCACTCTGATCAACAGAGCTATTGACTATCATATGCAAGTTTGTACGAAACGCCCAAAATAATAAATACTTCTTTTTTTGTTTTGTTGCTCCTGTTGAGCCCTTTACAATGAATCGTTTTCATTGCCCCCTCCAAGAAAAACCCAAAAAAATATAAAACTGTTCAGAAAAATTCAAAAAAAGTAAAAAAATGTTCCGAAAAATAATAAAAAAAATATAAAACAACAAAAACAATAAAAAAAAAAGTTCTTTTCAGAACTACCTCCCCGTTATTAAAAAATTGGTACAATATTTGGAACTGTGCCAACCTCTATTTCTCTTAGTTCGCTTCCCAGTTCGCTCGCCGGTACGCGAACCGGAAGCGAACCAAAAACAGTAAGTATAAGGGAAGGAAACAGACACTTATGTTAAAAGAAAGACAGCTATAGGGGAGTAAACTAGAGATACTATTACCCGTAATCCACTGCTGATGATGTCACATATTACATCATTCATGACATGCTCAGTGACATCATCAGCAGAGGATTGCGGGTTTTTTGGCAACGTGCCTTATCCACGGTTTAATAACGCTGCCTTTTGCTTTATATAAGTTTTCAAATTGTATGAAATATATACCAATAGGTCGTTATGAACCTTTAGGTAGTGCTTTTCTTCATGAGGTCTGGTCGCTTCCATACACATACAGATGTTTCAAAGATGATCAAGAAGTTTATCTGAATGGAGAGGAATGCACTGAGACGCCAGATCATTCACTAATGTGTAGGCACATACAGTTACACGGTTCATGCAACAAACACCGACCAAATATGGCTTGCGTGTTGCAAGGCACGCCAGTTCCTGCTATCATCCCCACGTTCAAGTTGTTGGAAAATGGTAGTTATTTGATGCTCAATAATGAAGATTGTTCTGAGTTAATTAAAAGTATTCCTTTTATCGTAACAGTAAGTGAACGGGTTATTTGCTGCAGAAATGTTCTATTTCCTCCCACACATGAACATAGGGAGTTTTCAATCTGGCCACAAATACCAACCTTGGGACAGATTTCAACGGCATGGCAAGAATAAGAGCTCTTTTGTCTCAGAGAGAGGTGGCCTTGAGTTCGGCCCGTGAAACTTTCGTGCTTCACATAGCGAACACCCGTACAGAGGTGCAGACCCTTTTCAATTAAGATTTGCCTTTCAATTTCAGCAAGATCGTTCCGACTATCTTTAACGCATCCTCCACAAAGGCCCTGGCGCACTTTTTTAAAGTTGTTACCAGTGGTCTCGTGACTTCATTTGAGAAAATCTTTGGAGTCATCCCTGCTTCCTTTCATTATATTTTCTCCACTCTGCTTCGTGGATTGGCATTTTTACTTGCATTACCAGCGGACGCTCTTGTGCTTTTTTACATTTTTAAATATGGATGTCCCTCCTATGCAACCTCCCACCCTGCAGATGCTGACACTGTTCCGCAATCGCATGCTAGAATATTATGGCACAATGCCGTTGGCGATATTAAGCACGGCATATGGATTATCTTTTCGATTCTCCTACTTCACCTGTGTCCAGCCTGTATTTCACTGCCTGACCTGTGATTTCGATTGGGCCATTGATTTGTGTCTCTGCGGACCGGTTTCTCCTGACGTCGACTTTAATCAGCTGATGACTCCTATCATTACTCACGAGTTGGTTTGTCCTGGCGAAAGGATTATGGCTGTGGCATTGATGCATGGACTACTTGGTCCCTGGAATTTACTGGCGGCAGCACAGTCTTTCTTGGAACAGAGCTTTCTTGAAAACCCACCGAGCTGTCCTCTGATGGTGATAGAGGATCCGGTGCTGGGAGAGCACGTATGTTCTTTTCCGCTTTTAAATTGGATGGCTGAACTGTTTTCGGATGAAGACGGTGACTTCCTATTGGAGGCTGTTGCAGCTTATTTTGCATACACAGTTATGTCATAGACCTTTTTCATGTTTGATATGCTGAGTACTAGCATTTCATTGACAATTCATTGACTTATTTGTCAAGTTTTTATTATTTACCTTGCCTATTGGCTTAAGACTCGATAAAGTACTTGGCTGTTTTATTTTTCTTTAGCATTAAATTTTCCTAGTTTTTAATGCTTTACCTTGCGGACCGTCCACATATAAACTTGCAATCTACTCTCATGAGATGGCACTTCTATTATCTTATTCAGTTCGTTTCCGGATCATGGGGAGGTGTCATCTAGGTCCTGGATATCTTTACACCGTGTTAAGTTAGCATGGGCTCATTACCGGTTTAAACGCCATTTTTCCTTTTTTGCAACTTCTGCACACGACACTTAGTTGTTGCTTTAGCTTTCCACCTAGTAGTTCATCGTGGTTTACATGAGAATAATATGTTATTGCTCTACTATCTGCTTTGCTTGTTAAACTATATCTGTACAGCGAGTGCTAAAGTTTCAAGAACAACACGATACAGAATTGTTATGAGGTCTGATCTCCACGACTTCATACTCATAACATAAGTGCAACTTCTGCCAATTCTGGGCATGAGGCGGGTTTTATATTGCTTTGCCGAACACACATACACAACAGTTGATGCGGTTCACATGAAGAGAGAGCTGGTGTATGCTGATGTGATTCCTTCAAATCTAAGACACTAAAGTATGGGCACGCCCTAAACCAACACAAAGAGAACTTCTTAGCAAATAATATAATATGTGTATTAGGGAGGGTGAGATATAAGCAGCCGCGGGCCGTGGAGGGAGTTACGGTGAGGCAGGGAGGTGGGGAGGGGGAGAAGCAGGGTGGAGCCCTCTCTACCTTGCCCCTCCCCCTCCCCGCCTCCCTGCCCCACCGTAACTCCCTCCACGGCCCGCGGCTGCTTATAAGTGTTGCTAACTCTTATTCATTTACAGCATGTTAACATACTGTCACCATTCGCTTTTTATGTACTAGTAACTATGCTGGTAATTTTGCTACTGATAATATGTGTACTTGTATTCTCCACCCTGCTTCTCCCCCTCCCCGCCTCCCTGCCTCACCGTAACTCCCTCCACAGCCCGCGGCTGCTTATAAGTGTTGCTAACTCTTATTCATTTACAGCATGTTAACATACTGTCACCATTCGCTTTTTATGTACTACTGACTATGCTGGTAATTTTGCTACTGATAATATGTGTACTTGTATAATCTAAGATACTACGCCTCAGAAGACGGCATTAGTAAATAAACATTTCAAATACACATGTGTTCTTCTTAACTCCATGTTCTGGTTTCTAAGAAATATATAACGACCGACTGTTCATGAGTTCCACGTATCCTGAGGTACTATAAGTTCATATTCTGGATTGTCTAAACATTGAGAGTTTGTTATATCCAATGTGACACTGTACCTAGCTTGCTAAGGAGTTTTTGATTACTAACGTGAGTTTTGGGACACCCTAATTCGCCGAGGTTCCAATCCTCTGTCCACAGTTCTGTGTGAGAACAGAAACCCTGCGACAGGGGCACCCCCGACCCTTGCTGGAGCTTCATCACACTTGCGATACAACTCCAGCAATGCGCCACCTTTACGGCACAGATACATCACGCATCTGTGCTGTTTTTGCCCCATGATGCGCCGCATTGTAAATGCAGCACACCATAGGTGACGGAACAGCGGCACAGAATGACTAACACATCCCTGGTGATGCGCCAGTCATCATAAATGTATCCCTATGCTTCTTATCTTGTTAGAGATGAACCGCCATATGTATCATCAAAGTTTTTTGCATTTCCTAAATAGCGAACTTTAAGGAATAAATAGCGATTCTTTACCATTCCTAGTTTGCGATTAGCTATTTGCTAATTACAAATTACCCATTCATTTCCTTCATTTCCATAGGGCGGTTGGACTCACTTTTAGCTCGAACGGCTGAATGGATTTGCACGAAACTTGGCAAAATTGTAGGGACTGGTAGCCCGATGTGCCTTTGCTATGTCTCAAGATATATGCTCCAGTGGTTTTTACGAAAATTAACTTTGAAAAATATATATTGGGCTACATTGGCCTATATATATGTTGGAGCCCAAATGTAGCCCAATGTAGCCCAATGAAGCCCAATGTAGCCCAATGTAGCCCAAAGATGGCCGCCAGACACACAAAAAAACAAATGTAGCCCAAATATCAGCCAGATGTAGCCCAACTATAGCCCAGTGACAGAATGACCAATCCGCTTCGCAAACCTCCGTTACGCGAAGCGGAGCGCTGTTACAGATATATATCTTTTTTTGAACGTTAATTTCTCAAAATCCACTGGAGCACATATATTGAGACCTAGCAAAGGCACATCGGGCTACCAGTCCCTACAATTTTGCCAAGTTTCGTGCAAATCCATTCAGCCGTTCGATTATTATTATTATTTTTTTTTTTTGCCCCGCGGGGCCCTTTTAAAACCTCCACATCAAACCTAGGGGGTCAGCGAGGATCTACTATTCCCCCTTATGGTCATTTGCCCCTTCGCTTTGGCCTCCTCTTGTCTCTCGATCCTACCGAGAGACAAGATGGCGGCCGCTACGGACTGTTTGGAATGTTGACAGACGCCAGAGAACCAATCAGCTTCGCTTCACAAAGCTCCGTTGCGCGAAAAGTACGCGTCCTGGGCCGCTGCCCGGTCCGCTGTTACAGATATATATCTTTTTTTAAACGTTAATTTCTCAAAATCCACTGGAGCACATATATTGAGACCTACAAAAGGCACATCGGGCTACCAGTCCCTACAATTTTGCCAAGTTTCGTGCAAATCCATTCAGCCGTTCGGGCTAAAAGTGAGGCCAACCGCCCTATGGAAAACTCAATGTTAAAAACACGTTTTGGGACCCCCCTTTTTTCTCGGCCCCCACTGGACGAACCCCCCCCCAAATTTTCAAGGGCTGCTCAGAAACAAAATGTGCCATTTTCCTGAAAATTTCAGCCAATTCCGTCCACAAACGCCAAAGTTATTAGACATAGAATTTTCAAAAAACCCATAGAGAAAAAATCCTAACTATATATACCTACTGGCGACCGCCAGTAGGTAATATATATATAGATATATATATATATATATATATATATATATATATATATATATATATATATATATATTTTTTTTTTTACAGCAAACGTCCCAATATGAGAGGAGCGGCCACAAGCTGGTGCAGGCGGCGAGGTTCGGGACACCCTCGCAAATCAATGAATACAGCAAAGTTTTCTTCAAAGGAAGACGCCGCACACCACCTCAATTATGTGACTTGTTTGTTTATTTCTTGTAGGTTCCCCACCTACGCGTTTCAGACAGGTAAACTGTCCTTGATCACGGTTACAAACACGTGTCCATCATTTATGTCTACCATTTATACTGACAAACTCCACTTGGCAGTTAGGATGCATTGTGGGTCCAGTAGTTCGTTTTGTATTTCTGTATCTTGCAATACGCTTTACCCAGCCGGATCGCGGCATTGTAATGGCATTGGTGAACGTTTATTTGTTATTGTTAGTCAATGATTTTGACGACCATGGCATTATTATACTTTGTGTATTTTCATGACCCCATGGTTGTACTAAAAGCATCATGAAAATACACAAAGTATAATAATGCCATGGTCGTCAAATTCATTGCCATTACAATGCCGCGATCCGGCTGGGTAAAGCGTATTGCAAGATACAGAAATGCAAAACGAACTACTGGACCCACAATGCATCCTAACTGCCAAGTGGAGGTTGTCAGTATAAATGGTAGACATAAATGATGGACACGTGTTTGTAACCGTGATCAAGGACAGTTTACCTGTCTGAAACGCGTAGGTGGGGAACCTACAAGAAATAAACAAACAAGTCACATAATTGAGGTGGTGTGCGGCGTCTTCCTTTGAAGAAAACTTTGCTGTATTCATATATATATATATATATTTATATATATATTTATGTTTCCAACCACACAGTTCCTAGTTGCTCCTGGCTCCTTTTGTGCGGCGGTTCTGCGCGGGTACCGGTCTCCCTTAGTATTCTGTCAACGTAACTCCTTCTTCAAGAAAAAACTGCACAGGACACCTCCGGATGCTTAAATTAGTTTAATAGCAAAAATGAAAGCTGCCTACCAACGCGTTTCACCAGTTTTTTAAAATCTCTTTATTGATCAGCATGCAACTATATGATACAGAGCCCGGAGGCCCGGGCCAATCAGTTTTAACGGAGCAAATAGGTAATACAAGCATTTTTTATACTGAAAGCAATTCCCAATAAGTTGCCAAGTCAAGTCAAGTCAAGTTAAAATTTGTATAGCGCACTACTCACCCGGAGGGTCTCAAGGCGCTTGATGGGGGGGGGGGGTTGTTACTTATCAAATAGCCAAGTCTTGAGTTGTTTTCTGAAGGAGAGGTGGTTCTGAGTAAGGCGGAGGTGGGTGGGGAGAGAGTTCCCGGTTTTGGCCGCCAGGTAGGAGAAAGATCTTCCTCCCATGGTGGTTTTATGGATACGTGGAATCGTGGCGAGGGCTTGATTGGACGATCGTAGTTGACGGGTGGGGGTGTAAAAGGTCAGGCGCGTGTTGAGGTATATGGGTCCTAGGTCGTAGAGGGCTTTGTGTGCGTGGGTGAGAAGACGGAACGTTATTCTCTTGTTGACGGGGAGCCAATGAAGGTCTATCAGGTGACTGGAAATGTGGTCGTGGCGGGGTATGTCTAGGATGAGTCTGGCGGAGGCGTTCTGAATGCGTTGGAGTTTTTTCTGTAATTTGGCTGTGGTTCCAGCGTAGAGGGTGTTTCCATAGTCCAGTCGGCTTGTGACAAGTGCTTGGGTGACTGTCTTTCTTGTTTCGGTGGGGATCCATCGGAAGATCTTTTTGAGCATGCGTAGGATGTTAAAGCATGATGATGAGATGGCGTTGACTTGTCTGGTCATCGAGAGGGAGGAGTCTAGAATGAATCCCAGGTTGCGAGCATGGTCCGTTGGTTTGGGCGCGCTGCCTAGGGCTGGTGGCCACCATGAGTCGTCCCAAGCGGAGGGTGATGATCTTAGGATGAGGACTTCCGTCTTGTCTGAATTTAGTTTTAAGCGGCTGTTCTTCATCCATTCGGCTACGTCTTTCATCCCTTCGTGTAGGTTGGTTTTGGCGGTGTTTGGGTCTTTGGTGTGGGAGAGGATCAGCTGTGTGTCGTCAGCGTAGGAGATGATGTTGAGGTTGTGTTGGCGTGCGATGGATGCGAGGGGGCTCATGTAGACGTTGAAGAGAGTGGGGCTGAGCGAGGAGCCTTGGGGAACGCCACAGATTACTTCGGT
The DNA here is from genome assembly GCF_964261635.1 of Lissotriton helveticus. Lineage (NCBI taxonomy): Eukaryota > Metazoa > Chordata > Amphibia > Caudata > Salamandridae > Lissotriton > Lissotriton helveticus. The sequence continues at coordinate 1,606,131,495 of NC_136069.1, forward strand.
GGCCTCTGATCTGAAAGGGAGGTGGCAGACTCTGTGGGTTCTTCCGGTGAGGAACGATATGATCCAATCCAATGCTTTTCCTTGTATTCCGATGTTGTTGAGGCATGGTACAAGGGTGCTATGACAGACCGTGTCAAACGCTGCGGAGAGGTCCAGGAGGATGAGGGGAGCTGTTTCTCCGTTGTCGAGTAGTGATCGGATGTCGTCTCTGGCTGTCTTGGTGCTGTGTTTGGCTCGGAAACCGGACTGTGAGGGGTCGAGGGAGCCGTTACACTCGAGGAAGGCGGCGAGCTGATTGTTGACGGCCTTCTCTATGACTTTGGCAGGGAAAGGGAGGAGCGAGATGGGGCGGTAGTTCTTAAGTTCAGTGGGGTCTGCTGTAGGTTTCTTCAGGAGAGCACTGAGTTTGGCATGTTTCCAGCTTTCCGGGAAGGTAGCGGTGTTGAGGGAGCAGTTGATGATATTCCGGAGGTGGGGTGCAATGATGGAGTCGGCCTTGTTGAAGATGTGGTGGGGGCATGGGTCCGTTGGTGATCCGGAGAGGATGGAGTTCATCAAGCGGATGGTGTCTTCGGTGCTGATCGGGTTCCAGGCATCAAGGGTGGTGGTGGGGGGCTTCAGTTCGGTGGTGAGGGGGGTGGACTGGTCGCAGAAGCTGTTATGTATGTCAGCAATTTTACTGTGGAAGAACGAGGCTAGAGAGTCGCAGAGGCCTTGAGAGGGAGTGATGTCGTTGGTGTCGGCGCTGGGATTGGTAAGCTCTTTGATGATGCTGAAGAGTTCCTTGCTGTTGTGGGCGTTGTTGTCGAGTCGCTCCTTGAATGCTGATTTCTTGGTGGATCGGATCAGGTGGTGGTGTTTGCGGGTGGCCTCCTTGAGGGCGGTCATGTTGTCTGTGGTAGGGTTTCTTCGCCAGGCTTTCTCGAGGGTGCGGCATTTCTTTTTGGAGTTCTTGAGGTCATTATTGAACCAAGAGGCTTTTTTGCTGCCTGGCTTGTTGTGTTGCTTTTTCAGGGGAGCTAATTCGTCGGCGCAGTGGGTGATCCATTGTGCGAGATTGATGGCTGCTTGAGTTGCGTCCGATGATTTGGTGAGAGGGTTTTGGTATAGCGATGTGGTGAGCTGGTCGGTGGTAAGTTTGTTCCAGTTTCTGCGGGGGACTTGTTGTGGGTGGTGGTGGGTCGTGGTCTTTCTGAAGTTGAAATGTACGCAGCTGTGGTCCGTCCAGTGGAGTCCTGTGGCGGGATTGAAGGAGACGTGCTTGCTGGAGGAGAAGATCGGGTCGAGCGTGTGTCCGGCGTAGTGGGTGGGGGTATTCACCAGTTGTTTGAGTCCGAGATTGGGGACGTTGTCCAGAAGGGTGATGGTATTGCTGTAGTTGTTCTTTTCCAGGTGGAAGTTGAGGTCCCCTAGGAGAATGTAGTCCTCGGAGGGGAGGGCGTGTGGGCTGATGAAGTCAGTGATGTCTTCGCAGAATTGTGTGCGGGGTCCTGGTGGTCTGTAGATGAGGGTGCCTCTAAGTGTGGTTTTGGGGTCGGTGTGTATCTGGAAGTGGAGGTGTTCGGCGGCTGTGAGGGTGTCGTCGGAGCTGGTCGTGATGCGGATGGTTTTCTTGTGGACGATGGCGATGCCTCCTCCTGTCTGGTTGATGCGGTCCTTTCGGATGATCTTGTAACCGTCCGGGATGGCTATGGCGATGTCGGTGGCTGACGAGGTGTTCATCCAAGTTTCTGTAAGAAAGGCGATGTCCGGCGTGGTGTTGTCTAGTAGGTTCCATAGTTCAATGGCGTGTTTGTGGATCGAACGGGTCTTGAGCAGGATGCACTTCAGGTGGTTGTTGTCGGAGCTCTGTTTGGCGTTTGTGGATTGAGTGTGGGTCTTGAAGCAGTCGAACTTGCAGGATTGGCAAGTGGAAGGGTCCATGCGTGCGTCCTCGGGACGGCTTGGTGACAGTCGGGGAGACGGCCGGTGTTGAGTGCAGCGAGGGTTGCGACGTCGTACATTAGGCGGGTGGAGTGGATTTTGCGGGGGCAGGGGGTCTGGCGCTGGGGGCGGTCCAGGCACGGACGGGCGTAGACGGGCTTACCTTTGGCGCACCTTCGGCGCACATAGGGCGCGTCCGCTGAGCGTGGACGCTGCACGTGTGTTGCTCTGACATAAGTGGATAGTGGAGGGGAGCGGAGCGAGGGAGGAGCAACTGGGAGGCGGGAGTGGGGTGGCGAGTGGGTAGGGTCAGTAGGAGCTGGAGGGAGCGGGGGTGGGGCCGCGGGGGAGCAGCGGCGAGGACGGGCTAAGGGCACAGCAACAATGCTGGGCGAGATCACTGGCACAAAGGAGGTGAATCAATGGCACAGAATGCGGTTGCAGCCACAAATAGCTGGCACAATTGTAATCAATCCAGGCAACGATACCAGGCACAATGCAGGTCGCTGGCACAGATAGCAGGGCAGAATGCAGGTCGCTGGCACAGATAGCAGGTCGCTGGCACCGATAGCAGGGCAGAGTGCAGGTCGCTGGCACAGATGGCTGGGACGAACTGTGAGTGGAGCGACCAGTTCTGACCGGAGTCAGGATGGTCACAGCTCCTTGTCTCGCGTTATTAGCCTAAAGTTTGTTTGTGGGAGGGAGGAGCAGCTGGGAGGCGGGAGCGGGGTGGCGAGTGGGTAGGGTCAGTAGGAGCTGGAGGGAGCGGGGGTGGGGCCGCGGGGGAGCAGCGGCGTGGACGGGCTAAGGGCACAACAACAATGCTGGGCGAGATCACTGGCACAAAGGAGGTCGTGGGCACAAAAAACAATCACTGGCACAATCAATGGCACAGAATGCGGTCGCAGGCACAAATAGCTGGCACAATTGTAGTCAATGCAGGCAACGATACCAGGCACAATGCAGGTCGCTGGCACAGTACAGACCCGCCACCCTCCCCACCCCTGAACCTGGCACAGAGAAAGTTAGTCTTGAATCCAATGTCTCAGACAATCTAGACACAGAACAATCCTCAAAAGTGGACCCCGTCCCTGTCTACTGCAAATCAGGATGTCCAAGCAGGTACCCTGTGAGTGGAGCCCAGAAGTCCTTGTGTCGTGAGGCCTCTGGTAACTCCTCCGCATAAGCCTCCAATTGTTCCACACACTATAGCAGATTGCTGGCCCATTTTTCTACAGTCGGTGTAGTTTTGTCGGCCCAGCATTGCGCAACCGCTCGCTTAGCAAACAGAAGAGAGACAGCCACGAGTCTGCGATTGCCTGGCTTCAAGCGCTTCACCCAACCCAGTAGGTAGACATCTGGTGCACACACCACAGTCTCCAGCACCTCGAGCACTCTTGTAACCTGGTTCCAGAATGCATGTATATCAGCGCATCGCCATGTAAGGTGCAGAAGATACGCATCATCCTGTCCACATCACACACACCGAGCATTCTCTTGCAGACCAAATTTACGTAGTTGAAGAGGCATATAATATAGCTGGTGCAAGTATTTGAAATGAATATTGCAAATGTTGCAGTTCACTATCAGGCGACTGGTCAGCGTGCAACAAAACTGCCAGACATCAAGTGTAGATGAGGTCCCTAGCTCTGCATGCCACTTGTTGTAGGAGAGAGTTTTGGTAATATCCAGTTCCGGCAGAGATGTATTATAGAATTTAGGTATGAGGCCCTTACGTACTTCACCTGCCAGCACCACCTGCAGTGTCCTCGGCTCCTCTGAATAATCAGAATAGATATCACGGACAGCATGCCTTACATGTACATATGTGAACCCCAGCATCATATTGTGCTCCCGCCAAACCTGTATCTCCGACAGTGGCCGGAACTGGCCTTGCCTATAGAGGTCACCCAGCTGTGTAATCCCCACAGTTCTCAGCACACTCACTGCGGCCTGCTCCTGTGTGGCGGAAATATGCGGATGAGCCACAAGCGCCAGTTCAGGAGCATAGAGATAGTCTAAGTGTGCCCTTCTGTCAGGAGCTTTCCATGCCCATGCAGTGAACAGGGTTGATTTCGGTCGGCATCCCACAATTTCCGCTGGATAGGGTAGCTGCCACCAGCAACACAGGTAGCACCGAATCCGGCTCTACTGCGAAGTGTGGCTGAAACCGCTGCTGGAAGTACCAATAGTGCGCAAACTGCACCCGAGCACATAAGTAGTAGAGCCTCATATCAGATGCTTCAAAGCCACCTCGCTCAATGGCTGCACCAGCAGGTTCCAACTGCACCTAAGCTTTTTACCACCCCAGACAAACAACAACAGAGTCGACTGCAATGTATTGAACAAGGCGACAATTCAGGCGAATCGGGATGTTGATGAACAAATAAAGAAGTTTAAGTACAACCGACCTTTTAAGGACTACTATTCAAATTCAAATTCAAAATTCAAAATAAGCTTTATTCGGATAAAGCAGACAACCATAAAAGCCCAAAATGAATGAATTGAATTACACATTTGTTACGCGCACAGCTACCCGTAGGCATCCCGGCGCCCTTTGCTCATTCATTCACAAAGTTAGGCAAACAGGTGAGTTTTAACTAGCCTCCTGAATTTTTGATGATTGGGTTCCAATCTAATGGAGTCAGGAAGACTATTCCATAGTTTGGTTGCCTGTAGCGAAAAGCGTCTCCCGCCTGTACGTGTTCTTTTTGTTTTAGGGACCACTAACAGATTCTTATTATTAGATCTGAGGGTCCGTTGAGGGCAATAGGGGGAGAACATGGCTTGAATTAGTACGGGGCCAGTCTTATAAAAAGCTTTATGTTGACAGATTCTCATAAAACCTAGCTAGAAAATAAAGGATGGCTTTGGGGGCACCAAGGGTGATTAAAACAGGCCATAGAACCCCGTGATTCACTAAATCAAAGGCACTGCTTGAATCTACAAAACATAAAAACAGTCGACCCTGTTTGGCTATTGTATATTTTCCAATTAAAAGTTCCAGGTTGATACTCTGCTCTAGGGTACCAAGACCTTTTCTAAAACCATACTAAGATTGAGCTAAGATATCATTATCCGAGACCCACTCCTCTAACCTTATCAATAGAACTCTACTCATTATCTTTACCAAGGAGTCTAAAAGGGAGATGGGTCTGTAGTTTTTTGCTTCCGATTTCTTCCCCTTTTTGTAAATAGGGATAATAACCGATTCCCCCTATGAAGGGGGGCAACCCTCCATCACTGCCACCTTAAAAACCCTTGTAGGTATGGGTCCCCATAGGTCAGGAGTTGTTTTATATACATCTATGGGGACTCCATCAGCGCCTGGTGCTTTCCCTCCCTTGCTGTTACCAATTCCCAACAGTACTTCATCCAGAGTAATATCTAACTCTATAATGGGCCATGTGCTGGAGGTCTGGGGTTCTATCAGGGGGGTATCACTCGGGTTAAAGATGTTAAAAAAGTGTTCTACCCAGTCTTCGCACTTCACATGTACCAGGAGTTCTGGGGCGGTTCCGTTATTAAGGAATTTACTATTCACTGTGTCCCAAAACAATTTGTTATTGGAAGTTGCAGCCACAAGATTAAGGTTGTCCCATGCCTCCTGTTGCAACTCCTTCTTTTGTCTTTTTAAGTTGGAGTTATATTCGGCTCTAAGATCATGTACTACAACACTATCTCTGTTTTTTTTTTAGAAAGGGCGAGCTTTAAATTATTAAGAGCAACTGTACATGAATGGTCAAACCATCCCCTTGGCACTTTTAGTTTCTTAGATGGGGCCATGGTGAATAAATTAGAAATACATTCATTGATCTTAGTAAAGTTACCCAGAATACCCATTGGTTCGATCCTATCCTTTAAACTATCCGATATTTCCTTGTTACAAGCCTGATTTTGTTCCCACCCATTTAATTCTACAGACATTGGGACGGAATGGGGCAATATTGTTTACAACCGTGCAAACTTCAACAATCCTATCCCCCCAAAGGTGCAATCCCATTAAAATTGCATTATGATCACTTAAGGACAATTCCACAATCTGTGGGGTTATACAGGTTTTTACAATAGAAGCGGAGACAATGATTTGGTCGATACTACTCTCTGCTGCCCTTCTAGTAAAAGTCGGGATCTCCTTCCCACACACATCTTTGGCACACTGTACAATTTCCAAATCAAATTCGACGAGAACCGCATTCAGGGTATTTCCATAGGTAGTGTGGGGGAAATGTACGTAGTCATTACCTTCGTCTGTTTGGATCCCACAAACTTTTGTCAATGTTAGAGGGCAAATAGGCACATTAAAATCCCCCAGCCAGACAATATACATATTGGGTAAATCCAATTCTACCAATTTTTCTAGTTCGTGTTTTACTTCATTAACAATATTATGGCGCGTAGCATTAAATATGCTGTTATAGAAGTTAATCAAAAGAAGATCCCGTCCTGCTTTATTGTGCAACCATAGTAACTGTGCAAGATACCCTATATTAATACTTTTCTTGACTTTCACCGGGATAGTAATTTTTAATAAAATCAACAGACCTCCCTTGGCTCTGCCTGAGGGGGACGGTAGTGACGGCAAGTTATAAGCAGAAAACCCCTCCAACTGGAAATTTACAGTGCTCCATGTATTTTGTAGACAGACTATATCATGTGAGCCAATACATTCCTTACATCCTAGCTGATTTATCTTATTCAGGAGGCCAGTGATGTTCCAGGTAACTATAGAGTAGCCTCCAGCTTGAGAGGGTACTAGATTATCTGTCCATAGGCCCTGCATGAAGCTTGTTCCCTCATTACCTGCTCCCACCTCACTATCCTTAGGTGGGGTACTTGTGGGGTGAGTTAGTAAAAGTCCCGGCCCATTTCTCTCTACCTCCTTAGTCCCCCAACCATCTGAAGGCAGCACTCCATCATTACCCAACAAATTATTGGTATGCGTGGGCCCTATAGGTAGTATTGGTACATTCCGAGGCCTAAAGGTTGAAATCAAAGACTGTGGCCTAACATCAGCACCTCTCGCCACTAGACATGATAAGTCCAGTCAGTCGTTGCAATCTAATAAGCTTAGGGCCTGAAATCTGTTTGTTATTGGAACAGCAGGATGTATTTCTAAAGTAGCCATCTGATTGGATCTACTTACTTCAAGGTACCTGCCCTCTACAGATGGTCTACCATGATGTCTGTAGAAGTAGCCAAGGGGGTAGACTGAGGCTGAGTGTTCCATGTGTGCACTAAGCTAAGCTCTCTCCAGGGACGTGTGCGCCCAGGACGGCTTAATAAATGTTTTTATTATTATTATTATTATAACGATGCAGTCCCCTTGCAGCATTTTATTAGAAGGGCCTATCCACTTCACCCTTCTTGTAAATTGGATTTGGTCAGCCCGCCCCACAGGAAAATCACAGTGCAAATGCAACCAGTGTATCACCTTATTCTTCAAGGCACTATGGCTTCCTATTTGCTCCTCCTTGAGTGGTGGTACCTTGACCATAACTGCCACGTAAGGGCTACTATCAGGTGGCAGGTTAATTACTGCTTGCTTTCTCTGGCTCTTAGGTAAATGTCGGTCTTAGGGTAAAGACGTTTGAGTGCCCAGATCCCACCTTATCTGTGGTGTGGCGCTGCTTAGTGGGTCTGTAGAGAAGGTAGGGGCGTTAGTACCAGGGGTAGATGATGTATGTTTGCTGTGCCCAATCACCCTGACGTCCCTATGCTGGGAATTTGATTTAGCTAGGGCACCAGGGCACTCTTGTGCTAACTCCTTCCTTTGTAGATGGATTAGGTTGCCTGTCCCTTGAGGGTCGATTCCGGTGTTCCTAGTATGCCCACTAACATCCCTTGTGATACTACTCAGCTTCTCCACCTCGGCAATTAAGGTGTCTATCTGGTCGGCCAGAGGCTTAAGCATGATTTCCATTTTTTGTGTCATTATTAAAATAATGGAATTCACCAGATCTTCAGGTATTCCATTGGGAGCACTAATTTTCTCGGGGGCTTTAATCTGTTTACGGGTTGGGGGCCCTTTTTTTGTTTACCTGGATTCCCTACTTTGGGCAGATCTTTCCTACAGTTTCTTCTTCGCTTTGGAGTTGGTGGACCGCTTTGGTTAGGTGAATGTGTTTGTGCATCTAACAAGGGGACATTCTCGCAATGGGTAGGAGACACATGATTGGAGATAGGGATTGAATTTAATGTATTTGCCAGTATAACATCTGGTTCTGCTGTCAAAATATTCTCTGAACCCATGCCAGCCCCAAGGGAGAGACGACGTTCTGCCCTCGGGATTTCCACATTAATTGCACTCAATGCCTTGACCAGGTAGTCATCAAGGGTAGAGCCCTTGCTGGCGTTACCATTAGGGGTTTTCTGTAATTTACGTTTAGACATGATATTTTCCAGTAGGGGCAGGTTAGAACCCCCTTGCTCAAGTACTAAAATTTAACGTACCTGCTACTCTGGGATAGAATTTAACAATAACATTTGCAAATCCGCAGGACTCCGTATTGTACGTCTTCCCTGAGAATACAGTTGATTACAGAAATAATATCTGAGTTTTGGTTACTTGAAAGAACGGTATTAATACCCAGATTAAACCACACACCATATGTCCCCACTAATATGTTTGGCCGCAGTTACAATTATGACCCCTCGATCTGTATATAATGTCACCTGAGGGATCTGTACATCGAAGATTATGTATGGTGGCCCAGCCCTGCCACGGTCTGGCGTGAACAGGCGCAGACGGGCCCGCTCTTGGCCTGGGCTTGGCCCGGCACACCCGCGTGCGTCCCGCGCCGTGGGAGGCACGGAGTTGTTTTAAGCGCCTCCGGGCGCTTGTCGATGACTCGGGTGGTGGGCACCCTTCGGGGGACTCTGGGTAATGTAGTCTCGGGGCCGGCACACAGATCACAGGGCCTCCTATGTTCGGAAACCTAGATATATGGCAGTACACATCCGCAAAGAAAGAATGGCCATCCACATTCGGGCCACACACATTAACCAGCAGTACTCCCACACCGCCAAGCTTACCATGAACAATGGCCACTCTCCCCTGATCGTCTGTCTCAGAACTGAGGACAGTAAAGGGAACCCCCTTCTTAATGAGAATGAGCACCCCATGAGAGTAGGAGGTTTAGGAGGAAGCATACCCACATTTTGCTCAGAAATCTTCATAAGATGTGTCTCTTGGAGGAAGGCTATCTGGACATCTAATCTGTCCAGATGGGCCAGAACAGAACAGATTTTCTTGGGATTGTTTAAGCCGTGTACATTCCAGGTAACAAGCTTTAGGTTACCACCTATTCCCGTCAGTTAACAGTATATACGTAACAGTGGGACATCCAATTACAATAGTGCATTTCCAGGGTTCAAAGTTAGTGCCATAACAAAGTGCCACCCCCTGCCCCCTCTGCCCCTGACCCCCCATCCACTCCAGCGAACCCAACTTGCCAAAGCCATCCCATCCCTGAGAAAAAATACCCCAACATAAAAAAACAACAGCTTGTAGCAAATGGGGATCTCCCATGCGGGGAGCATCAGAGAGTTACTAGCCTCTTACGGTGTAGGAGGTGGCTGAACAGGCCTATTACCTGTGCCAGGATATAAACACACAGTTGGAAACATCATAATGCATCTCTGTCCTCCAACTGGTAGCAGCTCACCCCACCCAACAGGTAAGTAGCCAGCACAATGAGCAATACCACTGGATCTTGACACAGGCCAGGCATATGAACAGCAAGTAAGGACTCAGTCCATCCTCTACAGGAGGACCCATCACCTCTCGTCACTCGATACTGAAGACAACCCAGAACCATGCGATGGGAACTTAAGACATGCTCTATTCGTAGGATAGCAGGCAAAACAAAATACAGTCTGTCCCCACACAGTCAATTTACTACTCCTCGTCGTCCATCTCAGCCGGGGTCTCGTGTCGCCGTCTTTTCAGATTTTTTGCGTGCTCCATTGCCACCTTAGGGGTGGTGAAGATTTTAAAGTCACTCTCCTGTCCAACCCGTATGCGAGCAGGATACAGCATGGCTTAGGGAATGCCTTCAGATTGCAGAAATTTCTTCACAATCCCAAACTCTCGACGAGCAGCTTGGACTGCAACAGTAAAGTCGGGGAAGAAGGACAGCGAACTCCCATGATAGTTGATGGCACCCATTCCCTGGCCAGTCTTAATATGGTGTTGCGGTCCCTGTAATTTAAGAGCCCAGCAATGATGGGGCGAGGTAAAGTGCCCGGTACCGATCTTGCTGCCAGGGATGATGAGCTTGCTCGACTATAAACATGGTGGACAAACTCTCAACACCAAAGATTTATTCGATGAGAGCCTCAATATAGGTCTCCATCCTGCCAGTGTTGGGGGACTCAGGAAGGCCCATAATTCTTATAATATTACGTTGAGATGTAGCCTCTAAGTCCTAATTTTTTGCTTGGATCAACAGCAGGATTTTTTCCATGTTGAGGGTTTGCCAGCGACCTCACTGAGACCATCTTCCATAATAAAAACCCTTTGTTCTATCTCCCCCATTCTCGTGTTCTAATTGCGCAGACATATCAAGTCAAGTCAAGTCAAGTCAAGTTTAAATTTGTATAGCGCACTACTCACCCAGAGGGTCTCAAGGCGCTTGAGGGAGGGGGGGAACTTTACTTGTCGAATATCCAAGTTTTTAGTTGTTTTCTGAAGGAGAGGTGGTTCTGTGTAAGGCGGAGGTGAGTGGGGAGAGAATTCCAGGTCTTGGCCGCTAAGTAGGAGAAGGATCTTCCTCCCATGGTGGATCTTTGGATGCGTGGAATTGCGGCGAGGGCTTGATTGGACGATCGTAGTTGGCGGGTGGCGGTGTAAAAGGACAGGCGCGTGTTGAGGTATTCGGGTCCTAGGTCGTAGAGGGCTTTGTGTGCGTGGGTGAGGAGACGGAACGTTATTCTCTTGTTGACTGGGAGCCAGTGGAGGTCTTTCAGGTGACCGGAAATGTGAGCTTGTCGGGGGATGTCTAGGATGAGTCTGGCTGAGGCGTTTTGGATGCGTTGGAGTTATTTCTGTAGTTTGGCTGTGGTTCCGGCGTAAAGGGTGTTTCCGTAGTCCAGTCGGCTTGTGACCAGTGCATGGGTGACCGTCTTTCTTGTTTCGGTGGGGATCCAACGGAAGATTTTTTTGAGCATACGTAGGGTGTTGAAGCAAGATGATGAGACGGCGTTGACTTGTCTGGTCATCCAGAGGGAGGAGTCCAGGATGAAGCCCAGGTTACGTGCGTGGTCCGTTGGTATTGGTGCGGATCCTAGGGCCTGTGGCCACCATGAGTCGTCCCAGGCGGAGGGGGATGATCCTAAGATGAGGACTTCCGTTTTGTCCGAGTTCAGTTTTAAACGGCTGTTCTTCATCCACTCGGCTACTTCTTTCATGCCTTCGTGTAGGTTGGTTTTGGCGGTGTTTGGGTCTTTGGTGAGGGAGAGGATCAGCTGGGTGTCGTCTGCGTAGGAGATAATGTTGAGGTTGTGTTGGCGCGCTATGGATGCGAGGGGACTCATGTATACGTTGAAGAGGGTGGGACTGAGTGATGATCCTTGCGGTACGCCGCAGATGACTTCGGTGGCCTCTGATCTAAAAGGGGGGAGGCGGACTCTCTGGGTTCTTCCGGCGAGGAACGAGATGATCCAGTCCAATGCTTTTCCTTGTATTCTGACGTTGCTGAGGCGTTGTATAAGGGTGCTATGACAGACTGTGTCGAAGGCTGCGGAGGGGTCAAGTAGGATGAGGGCAGCTGTTTCTCCATTGTCCAGTAGAGTTCGAATGTCGTCTGTTGCTGCGATAAGGGCGGTCTCGGTGCTGTGTTTGGCTCGGAAGCCGGACTGTGAAGGGTCGAGGGATTTGTTGGATTCGAGGAAGGCAGCGAGTTGACTGTTGACGGCTTTCTCAATGACTTTGGCAGGGAATGGGAGGAGCGAAATGGGGCGGTAGTTCTTAAGTTCAGTGGGGTCTGCTGTGGGATTCTTCAAGAGGGCGCTGAGTTCGGCGTGTTTCCAGCTTTCCGGGAAGGTAGCGGAGTTGAGGGAGCAGTTGATGACGTCTCGGAGATGGGGTGCGATAATGGAGTCTGCTTTGTTGAAAATGTGGTGGGGACATGGGTCGGTTGGTGATCCTGAGTGGATGGTGTTCATCAGGCGGATGGTGTCTTCACTGCTGATTGGGTTCCAGGCGCAGAGGTTGTTGGAGGGGGGTTTTAGTTCGGAGGTGGGTGGGGTGGACTGGTCTCCAAAGCTTTTATGTATGTCAGCGATTTTGTTGTGGAAGAACAAGGCTAGAGAGTCGCAGAGGTCTTGGGAGGGAGTGATGTCGTTGGTGCCGGCGGTGGGGTTGGAAAACTCTTTGACGATGTTGAATAGTTCCTTGCTGTTGTGGGCGTTGCTGTCGAGTCGATCCTTGAATGCTGATTTCTTGGTGGATCGGATCAGTTGGTGATGTTTGCGGGTGGCGTTCTTGAAGGTGGCCAGGTTGTCAGTGGTTGGGTTTTTTCGCCAGGCTTTCTCGAGGGTGCAACAGATCTTCTTGGATTTCTTACGGTCATCATTAAACCAGGGGGCTTTTTTGCTGCCTTGCTTGATTTGATGGTTTTTCAAGGGTGCTAGATCGTCAGCGCTGTGGGTGATCCATTGTGTGAGGTTGGTGGCTGCTTGGTTTGGGTCTGATGATTTTGCAGGAGGGTTTTGGTGAAGCGATGTGAAGAGCTCGTCGATGGTGATTTTGTTCCAGTTTCTCCGGGGAAATGGTTGTGGGTGGTTGTGGGTTGTAGTCTTTTTGTAGTTTAAGTGAACGCAGCTGTGGTCCGTCCAATTGAGAGCTGTGGTGTGATTGAAGGAGATGTGCTTGCTGGAGGTGACGATTGGGTCGAGCGTGTGCCCGGCATAGTGGGTGGGGGTGTCAACAAGTTGTTTGAGTCCGAGATTGGCGAGGTTGTCCAGAAGGGTGGTGGTGTTGCTGTCGTTGTTCTTTTCCAGGTGGAAGTTGAGGTCTCCCTGTAGAATGTAGTCCTCGGAGGGGAGGGCGTGTTAGCTGATGAAGTCAGTGATGTCTTCGCTGAATTGTGTGCAGGGTCCGGGTGGTCTATAGATGAGGGTGCCTCTGAGTGTGGTCTTAGGGTCGGTGTGAATCTGGAAGTGAAGGTGTTCGGCGGTTGTGAGGTTGTCATCGGAACTGGTCGTGATGCGGATGGTGTTCTTATGGACGATGGCGATGCCACCTCCTGTTTGGTTGATGCGGTCCTTTCGGATGATCTTGTAGCCGTTCGGGATGGCTATGGAGAATGTCGGGCGTTGATGAGGCGTTCATCCAAGTTTCTGTAAGAAAGGCGACGTCCGGCGATGTGGTGTCGAGTAGGTTCCAAAGTTCAATGGCGTGTCTGTGGACCGAGCGGGTGTTGAGCAGGATGCACTTCAGGTGGTTAGTGTCGGAGCTCTGTTTGGAGTCTATGGATTTGGTGTGGGTCTTGATGCAGTCGAACTTGCAGGAGTGGCAGGTGAAGGGTCCATGGGTGTGTACTGGGGCGGCTTGATAGCAGTTTGGGAGTCGGCCGGGGTTAAGTGCTGAGAGGGTTGCGGCGTCGTACGTTATGCGGGTGGAGTGGATTTTGCAGGGGCCAGGGGGTCTGGCGCTGGGCATGGTACAGGCGCTGACGGGCGTAGACGGGCTTACCTTTGGCACGCCTTCGGCGCGCATGGGGCGCGTCCGCTGCGCGTGAGCGCTGCACGAAAGTGCATCTGTCATAAATGGATCATGGAGGGGGCGGAGCGAGGGAGGGGCAGCTGGGAGGCGGGAGCGGGGTGTAGAGACAGGCTGGGAGTCACAACAACAAAATGGCAGCAAGCCAAAAGCGAAACCAGACGAGATTGGGGCCAAGTCAGAACACTGCAAAGATGTGGGCAGAGGCACCGGCTCAATCAGGCACAATATAAATTAACCAGCAATGCGAGGTTTCGAATACAGTACCACAAGGTCACACAAGCACAAGAGGCAGCACGTGCAATGTGGGCTATGTAATAAAGTGCTATAAAAATAAGTCAGGCCACAAAGCGCTATGGAAATTAATGCGAGGCAACAAAGCGCTATGGGAATCAATGCGAGGCAGCAAAGCTCTATGGAAATCAATGCGAGGCAGCAAAGCGCTATGGAAATCAATGCGAGGCAACAAAGCGCTATGAAAATCAGCAAATGGAGATGGTAGCAGTGAGCAGCAAAGCCCTATGAAAATCAACAAATGGAGATGGTAGCAGTGAGCAGCAAAGCGCTACGATACCAGTCAAGCAGGGAGCGTGGGGAGCGACCGCTTCTGAGCGAGTCAGGACGGTCACCAAGTGGTTTTTATACTTTCTTACATATAGCCTAGTCTTTGATTGATGGCTGACATATATCCCTCTATAGCTTGTAGGCTTTTCTGCATGACAACCAGCGTAGTTTCTAATGTGGAAGGGCCCTCACTCTGGCCATCTGCCTCCGAATCAGAGGCCGCCTTTTGCTGTGCCTTATAAGACTTTCGCACCTCAAACATGAGGCGAGGCTGGGATCTGTCTGTTTTCCCAATAGCGGACCGTAGGCGAGAGTAGTAGGGAGAAATGGGGATCAGCAGACGGTGAGGTGGAGCCAAGCGGAGTAGGAGTGCACACTGCAACCTCCGCTACTAAGCAGGCTGAAGGACAAGACCTCTGCCCTCCAATGAGGCCACAGCAGCTGCCAATCAGTCACAAAGAACTAATATCCAGCAGGGCCCACAGCGCCATAAGCGCTAATTCCACCAGTTGATGCTTCCCTCTTCATGGTTACTAGAGCAGGTATTATGGCTGTGCCAGACCTAGACTCAAAGAATATCTATTTCACCAGGCCTTAAACCTAGGACTAGCTTGAGAGCACCATGGACTCCGGCCTAGAACCATATGGTGCCATCAGGGGAACTGGAAAAGTGAAGCAAGTAATGTAGGCTAAGGCCAATCACAGCGGGGATAGGAGAAATCAGCCCCTACCAGCTTCACTGCAACGCTAAGTGGGCTTCATGTGCACTTCCCAGGCGGGTGCCTGGGAATCTTCAGGCTCGAGTAGATTCAGTAATGCGCTCGCATGCACGCAAGCCGCAGCTCTGCAGGACGCGGCCCAGTGCCTAGGCTCACATCCGCCGCCGCAGCTACAGGCCCAGACGGGCCCGCGCCTCATTCACCGCAGTTCGCTGAAGGCGTCTCCGAGCTCTCCACATGGCCTCCAAGCTCCAGTAGTAACGATCCGGCACACTCGCTTGATCAAGGCAACACCGCCAATCTCTGCTCTGCGCTCTGTCACCGACAGCAGCTCAGTAGAGGCACCAAGTGGGGTAATCAGCCAACCACGCTGCAACCCGGGCTCGGCAGTCAGGAATACAAATTTGGCCGGCATCGGCAGCAGCCCGCAAATTCTTCAATGCGCACCTCAAAGCAGGGTCCCTGTGTGCTCGCCTCGCAGCCCACTGTCCCGTGAGCCCTCTCGGTTGCGGATGCCAGCCGGGGTCTTGCCAGCCGGGGTCTCACAGCTTAAACCACTAGTCACGGTGTACCATAGTAGGCTGCAGTGCCACCAATGACATCGGGGTTAATCGCCTTGCAGAGCAAACGTTTTTCCAACTTTGATGCAGCCATTTTTAGGTGGATTCTTGGTGGATATCGGCTCAGCCGGGCAGAGCTACATGAAGATGCAACCAACTTGCCTGGCGCCCTCTAACGCCCCATCATAAAATATTTTAACACTCCTTTTAGGATTTATACCTCAATATACTATTGTGTTTATTAAAACATAATTAAATTGCCTTTAACAAATTCAAAAAGAACAATTGATGGACAGAATGCAGAACAATGTCATACATTCACCCCAGTACAGAGATCTGGGACTAAATCCATAATTTTTCTGCTCACCATGCCATTCCAGTTTGGACCTATCCATATGCAAATCAGTCCTGACTCTGTACCCAATGGGAACAGTACAGCCTGAACTGCCAGGCCAGGGCCTCCCTGGACTAGAAACAAGCATCATAGGACTGGTTTCAGGCTTTCAGCTATCATCAGCCAGGATAGCTTGACTCCAGTGGCATGGATAGCACCAGACCCACGTCTGGGCATACACGTCCAACTCTGGGACAAATGTAAAAAGAACAATTGATAGGCAGAATGCAGAACAATGTCATACATTCACCCCCGTACAGAGATCTGGGCCTAAATCCATATTTTTTGCTCACCATGCCATTTCAGTTTGGACCCAGCCATATGCAAATCAGTCTTGACCCTGCGCACAATGGGAACAGTCCAGCCCGAACTGCCAGTCCAGGGCCTCCCTGGAAAGAAAACAAGCATCCTAGGACCAGTTTCAGGCTTTCAGCCCTCATCAGCAGGATAGCTTGACTCCAGTGACATGGAGAGCACGGGACCCTTGGCTGGGCATACCCGTCCCACTCGGGGTGACAAACGCAAAAAGAAGAATTGATAGACAGACTGCATATGTCACCCTAAGTCAGAAGGTTGACTAGGGTCCTGTTCTCACTACTCCACTGGATTCAAGCTAGCCTGGCTGATGAAGGGTGATGCCCTGAAACCGGTCCCAGGATGCTTGTTTCCAGTCCAGGGAGGACCTGACTTGGCAGTTTGGGCTGGACTGTTCCCACAAGGAACAGGGTCAAGACTGATTTGCATATGGCTGGGTCCAAAATGGGGTGGAGTGGTGAGCAAAAGAATGATGGATTTAACCCAGATCCTTGTGAATGGAGGTGAATTACTTTTATTAAATATTTTTAAATTAATTAATATGATGCATTTGAAATTAAGTTAACAGGACTGTAGCATTTTTTTCTTTTGTTCTAAATTTATATTAAACACATAACATTAATTTACCCTATTATTTACCATACAATAAATCTGTCATTTTTTCAAGTTAAATGTTTATTTTAGATTTTCTTTATACTTAACCACAAGGAGTCTCCCTATGGTAAAGTATAAGCTTATACTTTACCTTAGGGAGACTCCCTGTGGCAAAGAATAGGGAAAATTAAAGATGTAGGAGTTATGGCCTAAATCCATGCTGATAATCAAGCATGAATGAATAGCCCATCATTTTAGAAATTGGTCACTCATAATAGACTTCCTGCTAATTTCCCACATCTAACTGTCCTGTGCTGCTCAACAGTGATCAATCACAGTGCCTAGATGATTGAATTTGCCGTATCTCCTGGGATAATCTAGCTGAGAATCTTAAACATAGAATAACATTTGAATTCAATGCAGAAATAGGAACATTTTTAAATCAAACTGTTTGATTTGATTAAACAATTTATTTTTAACCTGAATTTGAAACAAGTATTTTAAATCTGCCTCCTTTTGTGGTTGAACTATGGTAACACACTGCTCTTAAGAATTCCCAGGCGGTTCCTCTGAAAGCAGCTCTTCGTGTCAGGCAGGCTACTTAGAAAGTTCAGATAGATCTTCAAATCTGGGCTTAGCTGAGGGGTTCTCATTAATGTAAGGAGTATGTTTAACCTACCTTGCATTGCACACAGTGCACTTCACTAAGGAACCCATTTCTATTACCCAGAAACTGGAGATCTCATTCAGCCAGCATCACCTTCGAGGCTGTCACTCAATTTTACTTGAAATTGCACAATTTAACAAGGCAACAGCACTTAAGCAATCTTTCTCAGGAAGTGCCCCCCAGGGAATGGAATATTGTTCCACCAGCCACTATTTTAACTGCATCCTATGAAATGCTCAAAAGAGAGTTGAGGACTTTGTTATAAGAATATCTTAAATGGGTTGAATAAGATTTGAAAGCATAAAGTGCACGCAGATTACCTCTGACTATTATCAGTTTAGTCCCTCATGAACCAACCCCAAGATGAGATTGAATCATCCCTGTCACTTTTTAAACTCATTATCTACCAATGCTCGAGAGAGGCCCCCCCTAGCCAAGATGTTGCCATGATATAATCCCCCACCAACCTACTGCTGCAATTTACTGTAGGAGCAAGTATTATGACTAATAGATACCATGTATTTTAATGAAAATAAATAAACTTTGAAAAAATATAAATTTTTAACAGTTAATGACTGTACTGTTAACCAGAAAGTGTTTGAGAAGGCTGAATATGGAGGACATTTATGGGGTGGCATGTACTTCACTTTAATTAGTCTTTATTCGATATATTTCAATCATCAAAGACATTTTACAAGATAAAAATGTGTTGTTTTTTGTCCCACCCCTCCCCCCCACCCCACAGAAATACAGGATCCACATGAGTTAATACAATAAATAAACAAAAAATAATAAAGATCTTCCTATCTCATACTATTTACACTATTACACAATCTTAAAATATCCTATTTACATCTTTACACAATCTTAAAATACCCTATTTACATCTTTACATAATCTTAAGATATCCAGCTAAGTTCATTAGATGCCAATCGAAAGAAAATAAAAAGTAACAACTACTTGTTGTGGTTTGCATAGTTTATCACATAAAAATGTATACTAAAAAGAAATTTAAATAAATGCAAACTGTACGACATGAAATAACAATCCTAAACTTATTCCAAACAGATTTTGCGTGCCCGAATTATCCACATCCAGTGGAGGAATTTTGCCATAGCTATAACAACAGGCTGAGAGGAATCTGTTCTTAAGATCCTGACAGCCTCGTTTGACGTTTTTAAACCTAACTGGATGCAAATTGGTTTAAGCCATGATTGTCTAGGTATTCTATATTCAGGGCAGGCAAATAACACATGTCCGATGTTTTCGTTATGGTCCGGACAGAAGGGGCACCTTGGAGTTTGTACCTTATTCCATTTCACTATTAGGGCATTTAACGGAAGTGTCCCCACCCTCAACTGATGGTACCTCTTCCGGTCCCCTGGGACCGTGATCCAATCCCAGTAGGATTCGAGGGCTGGTGAGTGCTTGAACTCCAAATAATCATATGTAAAGGAACGGTCAATATGATTCCTAAAGCACTTAATCTCCACCATACTCCAGTAGAGTTCACAAAGTGTCTTTTTCGGTGGAAAAACACTATTTAAGGGATCATCCCACATTTGGGATAAACCCAGTGCCCTATATAGAAGTTTAGCCTCTTTCAACCAGACTATCTTATTAGCAGTATCTAGGGTTCTCACCTCCAGGAAGCCTTGGGCATACTGGAGGAGTTCAGGAGTTACCCATAACCTTCTCCAGTAGGCCACAATTCTATACCTGGCTATGTCCCTAAAGCTATAAAATCCCAAATCATACTTTAAAGGTATCAATGGGGTTGACATTGGTAACCCAGTAATGTTGCGGAGAAATTTGTTCTGTGCTACCGTCAACTTGTTAAAATTACTGGACCCCCAGAGTTCTGCTCCGTAAAGAACAGCTGCTCCGACCTTAGCATTGTAGATTTTTAAGACAGGTCTAATTGGTTTGGTATAAGATGAAAAAAGCTCCTTTGTGAGAACTCCTGCAAGTTGAGCATGTTTTGTGTCTAATTCATTTATATGGTGTTTCCAATCTAGATTGTATGACAGATTGATCCCAAGGTACTTGAAGACCTGGGTCTGCTCGAGCTGGACCCCATCCATAATGACTCTACCTCTAATGTGTTTCCGCTTGTGCATAACCATAAATTTAGTTTTGCTGGTATTAATTACAAGACCATGATCAATGCAAAATCCTTCAAACACCCTAATGGCCTTTTGAAGTCCCTGCTGGGTCTTTGATATCAGCAAGGTATCGTCCGCAAACATCAACAGGGGGATCGGCCTTCCTGCCAACCTTGGGGCATCCGTGGGCTGATGTTCAAAATAACTGATCACCCTGTTGATGTATAGCGAGAAGAGTGTTGGTGCGAGCACGCATCCTTGGCGTACACCCCTCGCAATGGGGAACTTCTCAGTGGTACTACCCTGCTGGTTCCATCGTACTTGTGCAAAACTGTTTTCATGCATCCTGATCAATAGAGACAGGATTTCTTTTGGAATACCCTGATCATGTAGGATATTCCACAGTTTATGGCGGGGAACTAAATCAAAAGCTGATTTTAAATCAACAAAAGCTGCAAAAAGCATCCCGCCCCCTAATAAAACTGTACGCCAATACAATAAAACAAATCTAAAAACTTGATCGATACTGCTGGTATGACTACGGAAACCAGCCTGCAGGGGAGATAATATATCATGATCATCTATCCACCCATGAATTCGCTGTAATAATAACCTTGCCACAACTTTTTGTATACATGCAATCAGGCTAATAGGCCTATAATTGCCTGGATCCGAGCATGCCCCCTTTTTAAAGATGGGGATAATCTCGGCTCCTTTCCAGGTCTCAGGAATAGGCGAGCCCTTTGCAATAGCGTTGGCTAACAGCTGAATATAGGTGGCCCATAGGTCCTTGTCGTGCATAAACAAATCTGCAGGGATAAAATCTAGGCCCGAGGCTCTGGCTTTAGGTATACAGCTCAGAGTTTTTAGGATATCATCTTTGGAGAAGACTAAGGGGCTCGCAAGAATATCTGCTAAAGCTAGACATTCCTCTTCGCCTTCATCCTCAGCAGCAAAATGGGTAGAAAAATGGGATACCCAGGCTTCTGGTAGCACATGGTTAGTGGGTTCTCCTCTATTAGACCCCCTTCCCCATTTAACAATGTTCCAGAAGGGTGTCATAGATCTTTCCCTACTGGCATCGAGTAGATCCCTCCAGTAGCCTTCCTCCCAATCCCTTTTTGCACTAAATTGCACTTTTTTGTACATAGCTCGGGCCTCCCTTATTTTGGTTTTGTCTCGAGTTTTTACCGCATCTGACAGGAACCTATAGGCAGTCCTGCAGGTCTTGTCATACCACTGATCCTCCTTTCTTATCGGTCTACGTGGCTTTTTCTTAGCTTTCTTTACAAAAAATAATTTTAACTTGTTAAAAAATTTGTCGTGGATCCTGCTAATTTCAGCTATCGGGGTATTTTTATCATATATGTCCTGGACTTCATGGATGGCCAGAGTTGTTAAGTCCCTTATGGCTACCATGCTTTCCTCATTTGCTGCACAAATTGCCCATCTGATGTGTCTTTGATCGTTGGAAAGGTTTATCTGAACAGTTTCCCTCTCTTCCTCATTTGTCATCAGATCGAACAATTTAAAGGTTAAAATCAGTGGGTCATGGTCACTTTCCACCCTTGTCTCAATCCTCATATCAAGAACATTCCCCCAGTTCTCTTTGTTAGTCAATATATAATCAATACGACTTTGAGTAGTTCCATTAGAGAAAGTAGGGGCACCCTGCTTATCTGATAATGTTCTTCCATTAGTGGCCCTCAGCCCAGACTCAACACATAATACTTTTAACTGTAATGCAGCCTCAGACCATCTTTTGATAGGTATCAAGGAAAGCTGTGGGATTTCCCAAATGAAGTCCTCTTCAGTAGTGAGGTCAACATCCTGGTTATCAAGTGGTTCAAAACAACAATTAAAATCACCACCAATAATAATATCAGCATTCAAACAGTGTTGGTTTAATAGAATATCCAACAGTTCAACCGCCTTAGTGGGTTTACCACCCGGTAGGCCCCTTGAGTAGATGTTAAAAATAAAGATGTCCCTACTTGGCGGTCGCTGTAATTTAACCAATAATATATCAGGACTATTGGTATCTATTTGTAACACTGAGTAATCATTATTCTGCTTAATCCATGTTACCAAGCCACCTTTTGCCCTTCCCCTTGAGCTTGGGGTGGCTGGAATGAAATAATGTAAATATCCCTGAATTGGATCCGGTTCTAACTGCCAAGTCTCCTGAAAGAGGATTATATCCTTTGAATCCAGGAAAGTTAGCAGATCCTGTGATAAAATCTTGTTTTTTAACCCTGCAACATTCCAGGACATCAAAGTACGTTGTATATTAACATTGTCACTGGTAGATTTTGTACTATTGGTTTGACCTTCACACTGTTGCTGAGTAAAATTATATTCACATGCGTTACCATCTATAACAACCAATTCAGGAGAAAAAATCTCATATGACTCAAGTATATCATTATTAGTAGTAAGTTTGGAACGTTCAATACTCTGGTGAGCATTAGTCATATTACCAGACTCGACCTGTGTGTTGCTTACATTAGTCAAAGCATCAGTTAATACAATATTTAATCCAGTATTTAACCGGGTGCCCATTTCCCTGACCGCATGAGTGACAACAGGAATTAGAAGGTTTTCAAGTCTATTACCCAGTCAATCACAATCATTTAGCCCTGATAAGGCTTCATATCTATTACCTAAAACCATACCCCAATCGTTTAGGGGAACCCCTTGGCCTCTGTTGTTTCTCACAGTGTTCCACATAGGTCCAGGAGTCCTTGGAAAAGTCACATTCTCTTGCTCTCCATAAAAGAATTTTAACGTAAGAGGAACAACAGATCCTGCTCTTCTTTGGGGGGGATTGATATGGTTTAGGAGATTTGGCAGAACACCTGGATGGGAAAAAGTCACTATAACACAATCTCCCTTGAATACTTTCGGTCGATTTCCAATCCACGCCACCCTCTTAGTGGATTTAATCTCGGATGCAAGTTGATATTTTCCTCCTGGTGCCATTTGCGTATTATTTGTTAGCCAATGGAGGGCCTTACTAAACAAAGATGCTGGTGTTTCGGATTGTGCATCTGCTGGCGGGGGGACATTGGCCAGAACCAGGACCACAGGAGAGGCTTCCTCAATAAATTGGAGGGGATCTATTTCCTGACAGTTTATTGGCACATTACCTTTGGGTCCTGATACCTGATAAATATAGGAAGACCTGGCATTTGGTTAAGGGTATCAATGTTCCTGTAAAGGGTACACTGCCTCAGGAAAATCTGGAAATAGCACAGGCCTTCCTATTGCACTACACCAATATTTACAATCAGGGCTGGACTGGGAACCAAAACCGGCCCTGTCAAAGTGCTCGGCAGCCCCCCCCCCCGGAGGGGAGGTTGGGGGTTCGACCGAGCTCTTTGTAGAGACAGGTTTTCGGCCGATTTTGTTACAGGGCCGATTTTGCAGCTATGCTGCAAAAATGGCCCTATAACAAAAACGGCCCTCAGGGGCCCAAAACGGGCCCCCATCCCTGCAGCGCACTGGGGGATTGCCCGGTGCCCGCAACAGCCAGTCCCGCCCTGTTTACAATTTTGACAGTCTAAGGTAAGTGCATTTTAGATTCAAGATTATTTAAACATATTAGAGATGCCTCACATAGTTATTTGTACAGCTAGAGTTTAGCTGCAAAGTTTGTAGAAGAAGAAACTCCATTAGTAACTAGCCAACTTCTCACCTGCTAAGTGTCTGCTAAGGATTGCTTACCCTCTGAGTTCCACTAACTGTTTTTGGTACAGGTAGTCTCTTTCCTGGCTAAGCTGTTCATCTTGAAGCTGATAAATCACTCCTCGGTCCTTTTTCCTGTTTCTTTCCTTAAAATTAATCATAAGTTATTAGCTTGAATGATTGAAACTAAAATATCAACTATAATTAATAGATTTTTTTCTAAAGATTAAAATGGGTTTATGCCAGGTACATTTCTTATATATAATGTAAACTTCGGGCAAAACAGTATATGATTACACATAACTTATATTCATGTCACAGCCTTTCTGTTACCTGCTTTGAAAGCTTTTGTCTTCATCAACTGGGATTTCATTTTTTTGCCTCACATAAATACTAATTTCCCTTACAGTTTTTGGTGATTCTGTCTCCATATTTTTAGTCATCAGAGTGAATGTTCTTTTTTTGTGTGCTTCTACAAAACTTTAAATTTAGCTCATGCTAAAGTACCCTAACATGTACTGTCTTCCATTTTGAAGTGGCACTGTACCACATGACTTGAACTTTGTTGAAGTTATTTCTCAGCTAAATAAAGGACGGTAATCTGCAAACTAAAGATAGTTAGTGCTCCCAGGAGCTTCTCACCATTTTGTACCCTACCAAGAAGAGCTCAACTGTCCCAGGCTATTGTTTATGCAATGTGTCAACTCATATGGTTGAATGAACTGTGAGAGTAACTATATTCAATGTAGTAGTAGTATTATGAGAAGATATTCAAATATATTATGTAGTAAATGTTATTTTTTGGTTGTTCTTTATTGGTGCATATCCTGAGAACTATGGGCAACTATGGTGGCCTTCTGAATTGGGTGTGACTCCCTCTCCAGCATCGGAGATAAAAAATCTTGGAGTCTGGCTGGATCCGACTCTTAGTTTCATCTGCCACACTAAGAAGGTGGCGGCTACCTGCTACGGCATTATCAGGGGTCTAAGACCTATCTTGAAATTTTTCGATGCACCCACCAGGCAGTTAGTGGTCCAAGCGTCAGTGTTGTCCCGGCTGGATTATGCTAGCTCGCTTCTGGTGGGGATTAATCAGTCGGAACTCATTCGGCTGCAGAGAGTTCAAAACGCTGCAGCCAGAGTGGTGATTGGTCTGCCAAGGCAGTGTTCTGTTTCAAATGCGTTGCGCTCTCTCCACTGGCTCCCTGTGAACCAGAGGATTAAATTCAAGGTATTATGCCTTGCTTTTAAAATCCTTAAGGGTTCATCTCCCCAAATACTGGAGAACTTGCTGACGCTATATGTACCCTCACGAACCCTTAGATCTCTGGGCCAAAACCTGGCAGTTGTTCTGCGCTTCAGGCTGAGTAGAGTTGGGGGTCGCTCTTTTCGGGTGCTAGCGGCGAAACTGTGGAATTCTCTCCCCCCTCAGATCCGGGCCCTTGAAGATCTCTTGTTGTTCAGACGCGCCATTAAGACTATTTTATTTGTGTAGTTTATTCTTTTCTGCTTCTTTGTTGTTTTCTTTTGGCCTTTCAACAGAGTTGTGTTGGGTACCTTGCACAGTGCCGGGACGCCCCTTTGCTGGGGCAGCTGAGCGCGGTATAAATGTAGATAACATAACATAACATAGATAACATGCGTAGTAATGCACAAAATCCTATGGCTAAAGTCATGTAGAAGGACACAATTGTCCTCTGTAACTAGGATAGACAAATCCCCACTTAGTAAGGTGAATCTACGCTGGAGTTTCCATTGAACTTTACAGAGTTATTTGTACTCATTATTTGTACTCATTATTGCTTGTTATGATTGTGAAATAGTTCATGTATTCTGCATAATAATAGTTTTTTATAAAACTCCTTGAATCTTGACCAATGCCTGTCATTGGTACTAAGAATGCTACAGTTTTGGTTCATCAAATTTGGTTTCAATAGTCTCAATTACTAATTTCCTACATTTTTTTCTGTCTTTCATCATCCTGCTCATGTATCTTTGATTAAGCCCTATTGCGTATTTTTAATGCAAACTTTTCATTTGCCATCTACTCCCAAAGCATTAAGGCACCAAACTGCGTACATCTGGACAGGGGATTGTAGCAGTGCATGTGTCAGTGCCTGGGTCATTGTATGAATACATGGGTACTGATTGGATGATTAGAGTACTGCCAGGCGAGTGTATGGTGATTTTATAAGTGCTTGGGTTTTGGCGGAGTGATTGAATAAGTACATGGTGCTCACTGGGTGATTAGAGGAGTGCATGGGTAGTGACAGGGAGATGGCTGGACTGCATGGGTTGTGCTCATGGTATTGTAGCAGCGCATGAGTTAGTGCATGGGTCATTGCATGAGTGCATGGGTACTGACTGGATGATTAGAGTACTACAAGGAGAGTGCATGGTGAATTCATAAGTGCTTGGGTTTTGGCAGAGTGATTGGATAAGTACACACATGTCACATCAGGCCCGCCCAACCCCTTCACCACTGTGCAAACGTGGCCCCTGGCGGGTTTTACGTTGGGGGATTTCAGGATTTAAGGGGTCCTAATCTCCTAACTGAAAAAGAGCCACATAGCGCATTTACACAGTGGTGAAGGCAGGGGGAGGGTCCTGATGTGACAATTGTGCAAAAGCGCTCTGTAGCACATTTTAAATTGGGGGATTAAGTCAACTTGTATCCTGATTGCAGAGAGGTGTCAAAAGGGGCGTGGCCTTGGACCACCTCTCTACAACGAAGCTCCCTGGAACTTACTAGAGACCCTCAGGCTTCAAGGGGACTTAATACCCCAACTTAAAACACGTCACAGGCATGTTTGCACACCGGCCACATCAGACCACGCCCCTTTCCTGCACCACTGTGCAAACATGTCCCCTGGTGCATTGTAAATTGGGGGATTAATCCCCTTAGTCCCGAGCTGTCCGTGGGGGCCAACTAGCCCACCAGCTACCTCCAGTAAATACCACAGAGCTGCGTTGCAGAGTGGTGTAAAAAAGGGGCGTGGCCACCTCTCCGCCCCTCTCCCTTCAGTTTCAAATCCCTGGGGAGGTGGTGGTCCCCGGGGCTCTGTTTACATACTTAGTGCCTCAGGGAGGTGGCGGTCCCCAGGGCGTGTAGGGGGCTCGAGCACCACACACAGGTTTTTTTTTTTTTTTAAAGAGCCCCAGGGGTGGCAGTCACTGTGGCAGCGGTGGGGGGGGGGCATGTGCCAAGCAAATATTTTAAAAAAGCCCTGGGGGTGGCAGTCCCTGGGGCTTGGGGTGGCCTGGAGGCCCTCACACATTAATAAAAAAGATTTGCGTGCCTTCCCGTATATTATTAACATAGCCCTGCGCAGGTGGCGTTCCCCAGGGCTGCAGGGGCCAGGGGACCACGGGGGACCCCGCAGCCCTGGGGAACGCCACCTCCGCAGGGCTATGTTAATAATATACGGGAAGGCACACATTATAAATTATAAATTGGGCAATGCCCCTGGGACCTGGCCCACCGAGGGCTTTATTTAAATGAAGTGCAGGAGACCGCACATATTTCTTTATATCATTTCAGTAGGATTCGCAACCCCACCGTGAATTCTGCCGAAATTATTTAAAAAAAAGATTTCTTGGCCTTGGGGGTCCGTGGGTTTCTAATCTTCCCCCTTTTCTTGTTTTTCACCTTTGTTTCACTGCTTTCTTGTGACTCGGTTCTACTCGGCTCAAGATGGCTGGCAACACTTCCTGGTTTGGAGTGTTGGCAGGCAATCAGAGTGAAGCTCGTACTCGGACCCTGCTGCATTGTTAGATGGGGAATTAATTACCCTTGAATACCTAGGGTACCTGGGGGGCAATTAGCCCACCAGGTACCTCCAATATAAGCCACAGACCTGCGTTGCAGAGAGGTGGTCTGAGGCTACGCCCCTTTTTGCACCACTCTGCAATTGCGCTTCTTGGCATACTTCTGGTGGGGCGATGAAGTCCTCTTGTGTCCTGAGGACCTCAGGACACAAATGAACTTCATCCCCCGAGCAGCAGTGTGCCAAGAGGATCGAATCTCACTGGTTTTGTACGAGTGAAATGTCCAACTAACTATAACGTCTCTGAAACCTCTGTTTTTTTGTGAATTTCTAAGGTTTTTTTTAAATGCTAATTTCTAACTAAAACGTGCCTGAAACCTGTGTTTTTTTCACTGAAAAAAACATAGGTGTCATGCCTTATATAGTTAGGAATTAGCAATTAAAAAACCATTGGAATTCACTGAAAAAAACATAGGTTTCAGACCTTATATAGTTAGGAATTAGCATTTAAAAAACCTGATGTCATTTGAGATGTCATCAGTGATGTCACTGACCATGTCATGAATGATGTAATATGTGACATCATGAGCAGTGGATTGCGGGTGCGCGAAATATAGTTAGTAGAACTAACTATATAGGAGCAATTTCAATGGTTTTGTATGAGTGAAATGTCCAGCTAACTATAACACCCCTAAAACTTATAGTTTTTTGAGTGAATTTCAAAGGTTTTTTAAGTGCTAATTCCTAACTATATAAGGCTTTTTCAGGGAATTTGCAAGGTTTTTTAAATGCTAATTCCTAACTATATAAGGCCTGAAACCTATGGATTTTTCAATGAATTTCAATGGTTTTTTAAAGGCTAATTCCTAACGATATCAGGCCTGAAACCTATGGTTTTTACATTGAATTTCAAAGGTTTTTTAAATGACAATTTTTAAATGTATAAATTCTTTTTTTTAATACTGATTTACTACATTTTTGCAGGCAGGTGTTCAGAGGGCATGCCCCCTTTTTGCAACACTGTGCAGCGCAGCTCCATGGCGCTTACTGGAGATACCTGTTGGACTAGTTCCCTCTAGGGGACCTCTGGATTGAACAGGAATTAATTCCCCAACTTAAACTGTGCAAAGGCGCCCTGTAGAGTGTTATAAATTGGGGAATTAAGTTCCCTTTCATACTGGGGTTCCCTGGGGGCCAACAAGCCCACCATGAGCCTCCATTATGCGCAGGGGGCTGAGTTGCTTTTCCCTGGGGGGTGGCGGTCCCCGGGGCAGTGTAGGGGGGGATTGGGCCCCCCCCACTTCTTTATCACTATGCCCCCACGATTTTGTCCCCCGGGGGTAATTTGAAAAAATAAAAAAACGGGGTCCTTGTGGGACCACCTGGGCAGGCCTAGGGGATCAGGGTGTTTCTACCCTGCCCCCTTTTTGTGTTCTGCACATTTGTTTTTCTGCTTTCTTGTGCCTCGGTCTACCGAGCACAAGATAGCTGCCAACACTTCCTGGTTTGAAGTGTTGAAAGCCAATGAGCATGCATCTCCTGCTCGGAAAGTTTTAGAACTCAAAAAGGGGGCAAGGTAGAAGCACCCTGACCCCCTAGGCCTGCTCAGGGGGTCCCACAAGGACCCCCAAGGCCCAAAAATAATTTGGTTTTATTTAAAAAAATCGGGGGGTGCTGGCAAGGTGCGCGCATGGTGCGCGCACGGTGCTGCTTATAGATATATACATTTTTTCAAATGTGATTTTCTCAACAACTACTGGAGGGATTTACACCATTTAAACAAAAGGGCGATCTGAGAATCAGACTCTACCATTATGCCAAATTTCTAGTAATTCCGTTCAGCCGTTCGGGCTGTAGCCGTGTCTAATCGTCCTATGGAAAATAACATGGGGAAAACACGTTTTGGGACCCCCCTTTTTTCTCAGCCCCCACTTCACGAATCCCCCCAAAACTTTCAGGGAAGGAGCGGGCCATCTTCTTTGAGAAATTCACAAAGATCCATCACCCGGCGCCAAAGTTATTCCCAATAGAATGTTGCGGATTTCCTACGGAAACTAGGTCCTAACTATATATACCTACTGGCGACCGCCAGTAGGTAATATATATATATATATATATGTATATAGTCATAGTTAGGACCTTGTTTCTATTCAAGAAACACCTTTTCTTTTGGCAATACCTTTGGCGCGTTTGATGAATCTTCATGAATTTTTCAAAACTAATGGCCCGTTCAGGTCAGCTCCAGTTTTTGGGTGATTGGTCTAGTGGGGGCCGAGAAAAAAGGAGGGTCCCAAAACGCGTTTTGTCCATGTTCATTTCCATAGGAAACTTTTGCCACAGCTACAGCCTGAACTGCCGAATGGAATTACACCAAATTTGGCAGAAAGGTAGCCCTTGGCCCAGAGTGCACTCTTTTTTCTAAACGGTGTAAATCCATTCAGTAGTTCCTTAGAAATTCATACATTTATAAATAGTAGCATCTGGTGACCACGAAGGATCCGTGAACCCTCCCGATCATGAACTTGACTCTGATTGGCTGCCAACACTTCAAACCAGGAAGTATTGACAGACATCTTGTGACTCAGTTAAACGAGTCACAAGAAAAACAGTAAAAAAAACAAGAAAATGGGACAGGGTAGAAACACCCTGAGCTCCTAGGCCTGCTCAGGGGATTCTTGTAGGGTCCGTGAATCACACCAACTTTTCTCTGGCAGCTTCACTATTCACTGACTGCTTAGAATGTTGGGCCTAACCAAATATAAAACAGCAGCCCTTCCCATGTCACTGTTGTAAGTCTCTCCATGTTTCCGAAGGCTACAATGCATGTGTCTGTACCTTTTCCTAGTGACATGGCACATAACAAGAAATCTAGAAATAGTTGAATATCTGTATTTCAGACCCCATGCTCTCTATGTTTCTGTACAAAAGGTTTATGTATTCCTTTCTACTCATAATACAGGGCATGTGGGTATTCAACAGTCTATTTGAGTGGATCTGTGACACCTACATGTGTCCCTCTGCGACCGAATGATAGGGCGGAACTGAGAAGATTTGTGCACTTGTATGAGAAGATACCAGTTTTTTAAACTAGGATCTTCAGATGCACATCGCATGTCAGAATGCATATACAAGTAGACACATTCCTGAGTCACAAGAGCACGCAAACCTTGAAACTTGACAGAGTGTACTTTCCATTACATGCAGATACTCAGATTTATACCGTCTGCTTCAAGTGTACATTTCCAGAGACTCATACAAAGTAGCCTTATCCCTAATCCCTCTGCCAACATGTCTTAAACCGCACTTTTCTCTGGCAGCTTCACTATTCAGCGACTGCTCAGATTGTTGGGCGTAGCAAAATATAAAACAGCAACCCTTCTCATATCACTGTTGTAAGTCTTACCATGTTTCCAAAGCTTCAATGCATGTGTCTGTAACTTTTCCAAGAGACATGATACATAAAAAGAAACCTAAAAATAGTAGAATAACTATGTTTAAGACCACATGCTCTCTAAGTTTCTATACAAGAAGGTGTATGTATTCCTTACTGCTAATAATACAGGGCATGTTTGTATTTAACAGTCTATTTGAGATGTTCTTTGACACCTATATAGGTAACACATTTCTCCGTCTGCAACCGAATGATGGAACGAAACTGAAAAGATTTCTTCACCTGTATGAGAAGCTACCAGTTTTTTATGGTAGCATCTATAAACGCACAGCACATATCAGAATACATGTACAAGTAAGCACATACCTGAGTCACAAGAGCATCTCTCCTTCCCCCTCCCATACCTGAATGTCGGGCGAATGAACTCTGCCCCAGTCTGCTTAATTTCCCTCTTCTTACCTTGGAAAGGATTAATCAGCTTCTTGATAAAACCAAATCCGGTTCCCCTTTAGATGCCTGCCCACTTAAGGTCCTTAAGGCCTGTAAGGAGGTGGCTATTCCTCCCCTTTTAGAGGTGATGAATCTAGCATTCACGGAGGGAAGTTTCCCTCTTTCCTGGAAAATGGCAGTCGTGAAACCTCTCCTGAAAAAGGCCACATTGGACCCTGGGGTTTTGAAAAATTTCCGACCCATATCTCTGTTACCTGCACCCGCAAAAATATTGGAGGCACATCTTAACCATCACTTAAGCTCCTTCTGGACAACTCTAGCTTGCTAGATTCATCTCAACACGGCTTCTGAAGAGCTCACAGCACCAAATCCGCCCTAACGGCAGTCATTAATAACATCCGCTCGAAGGTCGACAGGGGCCATACCACTCTTTTGGTCCTGCTCGACCTTATGGCAGCCTTCGATACCCTGTCTCCCTCCGTTTTGGTCGCACGTCTTAGGGAGATTGGAGTTGGAGGCTCAGCTTTAAGCCTTTTGGCCTCTTTTCTTAATCAAAGAGAACAAAGGGTGAAGCTGGGCGATTTCCTCTCCCCCTCCAAACCTGTGCAGTTTGGGGTCCCTCAGGGATCGTCCCTGAGTCCCACACTTTTTAACATCTATGTGGCCCCACTTGCCAGGTTAGTGAGATCTTTTGGACTAGAAGTGCTGTGATATGCTGACGACACCCAAATTATGGTCTCCCTCACTCAATCTGTGAGTGTCTCTGCCCTTAACTTCAGGAACTGCATGGAAGCAGTTTCCCGATGGATGGTTCAGAACTCCCTGAAGTTAAACGGAGAGAAGATTGAGGTTCTGATCTTCGGGGGCAACCAGGACATCTGGTCGAGTGACTGGTGGCCTCCGTCCCTCGGGGAGTGTCCCCTTCCCTCTCAATCTGCCAGGAATCTGGGGGTCCTGATAGATACCACACTCTCCTTTGACTGTCAGGTTAGTAGGACTGTTTCTACCTGCTGTGGTATCATCAGGATCTTGAGAAAGATCGCACACTACCTCTCTCCTGATGCCTGGAGGCAAGTCACTGTGGCTCTCGTCTCTTTGAGACTAGATTACTGCAATGCGCTTTACTCAGGCATTAATAAGAATCTTATCCAGCGCTTGCAGATAGTGCCAAATGCTACGGCCAAGATTGTTCTTAATCTCCCTAGACTCTCCTCAGCTTCCTTGGCCAGGAAGAACCTGCATTGGCTGCCCATTCAGTCTAGGATCTCATTTAAGATCCTTTGTCTTGCCCACGGGGCCCTGAATGGCTCAGGCTCAGAGGGTTTCAGGTCCCTTTTACACTCTTATTCCCCCAGTAGAGCTCTCTGCTCCTCCAATAAAAACCTTCTTTCAGTTCCTAGATTTTTAAAAGCCAGGTGGGGAGTGAGAGCCTTCTCCACCCTGGTCCCTAGGCTTTGGAACACCCTTCCCCATGAATTGGCAGGACAATCCTCCATTGTGCTTTTTCGTAAAGCATTAAAAACGTGGCTGTTTGTAGAGGCTTATTCGTAATTAAGCAAAAGGAGAACTCTAAGCTGTAAAATCTTTTGGCGCCTTGATGCCCTTGGGCTAAGTTGCGCGTTACAAGTCTCCCCTCATTCATTCAAGAGAATGCAGACCTCTAAACTTAACAGAGTGCCCTCCCCATTACAATCACACATCTTAATTTATATGGCCTACTTCAAGTGTACCTTTCCATAGACTCATAGGATGTAGCCTAATCACTAATCCCTCTGCCAACACAGCTTAAACTGCACTGTTCTCTGGCAGCTTGACTTTTCACCGACTTCTCAGGATTTTGGGCTTAGTCAAAAATAAAGGAGCAATCCTTCCCATGTCACTGTTGTTAGTCTCACCATAAAGTTAAAGTTAAAAGATTTCTAAAGCGCTCGTAGACCAAGCGGTTTCTTGGTGCTGAGTAAAGGAGTAAGTGGGGGATTGCCTACTCAGCAAAAGCTTGCAAGAAAAGCCAGGTCTTCAGAGCCTTGCGGAAATCCAAGTAAAGAGCTGTGGTCTTAATGCTGAGGGGTAGGAAGTTCTAAAAAGAGGGGGCCAAGAAAGAGAACCTCATGCTGCCATGTTTCTTCCTTCTACAATGGGGGATGCGCAAGAGGTGTTTAGAGGAAGTCTGAAGGTCACAGGTGGGTACGTAAGGCGTGAGTTTGGCGGATACAAAAGCTGGGGCTGAGCCGGCTAAAGCCTTGAAAATCAGGCAGCCGAGTTTAAAAATGGAACGTTCAGTAAGTGGTAGCCAATGTAAAGTGTTTAGGAGCGGGGTGATGTGGTAGTGTTTGGGAAGTTTATAAACCAACCTTGCAGCCTGGTTTTGGATGAGCTGGAGACGGCGGAGTTCGTACGCCGGAATTCCGTTGTACAGAGCATTTCCGTAATCCAGACATGATATAACCATGGCTAGCAAGATTAGTTTAAGTGCCTCGTTGGAAAAAAAATGGGAAATTTTACATATAATGCGTAAGTTAAGAAAGCATGTTGAGACCACCGCACTGACTTGGTTGTGCATGGAGAGGTCGCTGCTGACTCTAATGCCAAGGCTTTTTACATAGGCTGAAGGAGAGGGAGGGGGGCCAAGAGAAAGGGGTCAGAATATGGGGGACCAGGGACTGGAGACACCACCAGTAGGTACAAGCTCAGTCTTGTCGGGTTTGAGCTTAAGGTGGTTGGAATTCATCCAGTCGCTGATGAAAATCATGACTGATTGGAAATTTGAAACAGAAGAAGGAGAAGAAGAGATATTGAAAATGAGTTGGAGGTCATCAGCATAGTTAAATACTGTAACGTCCAGTTTTTGAAGGACAAAGATAAGAGGGAAGATGTACAGATTGAAAAGGAGAGGAGAAAGAGAAGAACCTTGGGGAACACCACAGGTGATAGGACAAGCAGCGGCAGAAAAGCCGGCTAACTGGACGGTTCTCCAAAAATGAGGAGATCCAGGCCAAGGAGGATCCCCGGAGGCCAGCACGCTTGACACGGTCGATCAGAATGGTATGATCGACCGTGTCAAAGGCGGCCGAAAGATCCAGGAGGACCAGGGCCTGAGAAGAGTTAGCGTCGGCTCTGCATCTGAGTTCGTCAAGCACAGAGAGGATGACAGACTCTGTAGAGTGCGCGGGATGAAAGCCCGCTTGATGGGGATCTAGGAGGTGCGTACTCTCAATAAAAGAGCTGAGGCCAGCTGTAACATGGCACTCTAAGATTTTCCCCAAAAAGGGAAGCAAAGAAATAGGGCGGAAGTTACAAGGGGAGGAGGGGTCGGCCCCTACCTTCGTCAAGATGGGAATAATTTTAGCAGATTTAAAAACGTCGGGACCGTCCCCAATGAAAGGGATTTGTTAAGAAGTAAAAGAGGGGGATCGGGACAGACAGAGAAGGCCTCTTTTAATAGATGGACAGGACAGCTGTCAGTGGGAGAGCCAGATTTAACTTTGGTGAGTAAAGAGATGAAATTTTCCCTAGATATGTGAGGGAACTGTTCAAAATGGTGGGGATTAGGTGAGGGATCAGGGCAGAAGAAATTAGGTGAAGGAGAGGAGATATTTGCTTTAATTATGCTGATTTTATCAATGAAATACTCATTGAGAGAATTACAGAGGGCTTGTGAAGGGGAAGGTTTAAGTGTGGCTGTTGCAGATGTGGAAAGGTCATGAACAATGGAAACAATGTCTTTAGGTTTGTTAGAAGAGAGGAGAATTTTTGCTGTGAAATAATCCAATTTAGCCTGAAGAATAGATTTTTTTTAATTGTGTAACAGAGTGAGGTACAACGATCTTAAAGTTGGGCAGTACCTGAGCCTCCAATGACGTTCAGCTTGCCTGAGGGCGAGTTGTTTTTATTTTAACCTGTGCGTAAACCATCTATTAGAGTCATGGAGGCATCGAGTCTTAAGGTGTTTTAGAGGGGCCAGCTGATCGCAGGCTGAAGAGAGCCAGTTATTAATTGTGATAGCCTGGGTGTGAGGGGAAAGGTCATATAGGTTAGGACATGAGGATGAGAGGGAAGAGCAGAGAAGGGATGTGTCCACTCGTCCCCAATTTCGGGCCCAGGTATTGGAGAGGAGCAGGGGTTTACTAACCTCCACGAGGTCAAAGGAAAATGAAATAAGGGAGTGGTCGGACCAAAGACATGGGCTAATGATCGGGGTAGGGATATTCAGATTGATTAACCAAACCTGGTCAAGGATATGGCCATGAATATGGGTCGGGGAATGTATGTGCTGGGAAAAATCCAAGTTGCAGAGAAGATCAGTGAACTCTTTGGAGTGGGGATCTTCCCGTGGGTCAGAAG
Source organism: Lissotriton helveticus (assembly GCF_964261635.1). Classification (NCBI taxonomy): domain Eukaryota; kingdom Metazoa; phylum Chordata; class Amphibia; order Caudata; family Salamandridae; genus Lissotriton; species Lissotriton helveticus. Next base: position 1,606,166,697 of record NC_136069.1, read on the forward strand.
TTAAAATCGCCCAGCACCAGTAAGCGAGAGTTGTTTACAACAAGCCTAGCCAGCAGTTCCCCGACTACCTGTGAAAAGAGGGGCATGGACTGCGGTGGACGGTAGAAAAGGACGCAGGTTAAAGGGGCAGTGGTGGAGTAACCATGTTACTGAAGGCATCAATGAGTGTGTCTATGTCTCTTCCTAGTGACTCGATACATAACAAGAAACTAGAAATAGTAGAATACCTGTGTTTCGAATCGCATGCTCTCTATATTTCTGTACAAGAAGGTGTATGTATTCTTTTTTGCTCATAATACCAGGCATGTGGGTATTCATTTTATTTGAGGGGTTCTGTGATACCTACATAGGTAAGACATGCCTCCCTCTGCAACCGAATGATGGAACGGCACTGAGAAGATTTGTGCACTTGTATGAGAAACTGCCAGGTTTTTAAGCTAGCATCTTCAGATGCACAGCACTTGTCAGAATACTTGTATAAGAAGAGACATACCTGAGTCATGAGAGCACACAGACCTTTAAACTTAACAGACTGCACTTCCCATTGTGAGCAGACACCTAAATTTAAATGGACTACTTCAAGTGTACCTTTCCAGAGACTCATACAAAGTATCCTAATCACTAATCCCTATGCCAACATGCGTTAAGCCTCACTTTTCTCTGGCAGCTTTACTATTCTCTGACAGAATGATGGGCCTAGCCAAATATAAAACAGCAACCCTTCCCATGTCACTGTTGTAAATCTCACCATGTTTCAGAAGATGCATCTACTCACCCCACAGTAGAATCCGTTATATACCCACTGCCACTGCCACACAACCATTCACAAACCCATTAACAAAGCAATACCAGTACTTACACACCCACTCACTGATTCATTGATTCATACACGCATCTACTTGCTCACCCATACTACTACTCATAGACCCACTCACTCACTAATACGGCTATTGACATATCCACTCATATAGGCATACAGGCGCTTACACACTGATTGAGTCACCCATAAAACTATTCATATACCTAGACACCCACCCATACAGTCATCATACAGCCACTTGCTCACCCAAACAGTAACACACCCACCCACTTACTTACTAACAAAAATAGGAACACATACTCAGTCAGCTATACAGTCACTGACAGAAGAATGCACTCATCTATTGAGCCACTCTCACATTCACTTACTCACAAATACAGTCAGTCATATACCCTGTCATTCATATATACTGCCTTTCACCGGCACAACCATACAGACACTCAATCACTCATATAACTTTTTACTCATGCAACAGGATCCTATACAGCCACTGACTCACCCGCTAACTGATCCATACAGGCAGTCACACACCCCCTCACCCAAATTCACAGATACCCAGACAACCATAGGTGTAGTCAGACTAGCAATCAATCACCCATATAGCCACTCATGTATCCACTAACGTACTCATATACCCACTTAGTTTAGGTCGCCCCCCGCGCCGCACGGCCACCAGCTGCTGCGTGCATTTCCCGCCTGCCTGCCTCGTCTGCCTCGGTCGCCGCCGGGTGACCACGCCCCCTACCACCGAGCGGCGTGGTCTCGCTGTGCCTGCCTGACCGGCTGCTGCTTTTTTTGCTGTGTCCCCCTCTGCTTTAGAGCCTTTGCTCATTTGTATTGCCTTGCTTTGTGGAATTGTATTATTGTTGTTGTCTAACTGTTCTGTCGCCTGATTTTCGCACCCCCCGGTCTCCTCCCACCCGCTCCCCGCTTCCCGCCACCGCCGCTAACCACGCCCCCTTTCTTTCTGTACCCTCCCTGCTCCCGCCTCCCAGCTGCTCCGCCCTCCCTCGCACTTGGCCATATATGGCGACCGTGCGACGCAGGTGAGTGTGACCTAGTTTAGGTCGCCCCCCGCGCCGCACGGCCACCAGCTGCTGCGTGCGTTTCCCGCCTGCCTGCCTCGTCTGCCTCGGTCGCCGCCGGGTGACCACGCCCCCTACCACCGAGCGGCGTGGTCTCGCTGTGCCTGCCTGACCGGCTGCTGCTTTTTTTGCTGTGTCCCCCTCTGCTTTAGAGCCTTTGCTCATTTGTATTGCCTTGCTTTGTGGAATTGTATTATTGTTATTGTCTAACTGTTCTGTCGCCTGATTTTTGCGCCCCCCGGTCTCCTCCCACCCGCCCCCTTTCTTTCTGTACCCCCCCCGCTCCCGCCTCCCAGCTGCTCCGCCCTCCCTCGCACTTCGCCATATATGGCGACCGTGCGAACGCGCAGCGGGCGTGCCGTTTGCGCGCCGAAGGCGCGCCAAAGGTAAGCCCGTCTGCGCCCGTCCGCGCCTGGACCGCGCCCAGTGCCAGGACCCCTGGCCCCCACCGACAGAAAACAACCCGACTGACCTACAACGAACTCATCGCACTCAACACCGGCGGCATCCCTGGATGTCACCGAGCCACCCCGAAGCACACCCACGGACCCTTCAGCTGCCACGCCTGCAAGTTCACCTGCATCCGGACCTACCCTGCACCAGCACCCGCCAAGCCGAACACCAGCAGCAACCACCTCAAGTGCATCCTGCTCAACACCCGCTCTGTCCACAGACACGCCATCGAACTCTGGAACCTCCTCGACACCACAGCCCCTGACGTCGCCTTCCTCACGGAGACCTGGAGGAACGCCTCCTCAGCGCCCGACATCGCCATCGCCATCCCAGAGGGCTACAAGATCACCCGGAGGGACCGCACCGCCAACCAGATGGGAGGAGGCATCGCCATCATCCACAGGGACACCATCCGCATCACGACCAACACCGACGACACCCTAACCACCGCCGAACACCTGCACTTCCAGATCCACACCGACCCGAAGACCACCCTCAGAGACACCCTGATTTACCGACCCCCGGGACCACGCACACAATTCAGCGAGGACATCGCCGACTTCATCAGCCCGCTTGCCCTCCCCTCCGCTGAATACATCCTCCTGGGGGACCTCAACTTCCACCTGGAGAACAACAGCGACCGAAACACCATCACCCTGCTCGACAACCTCGCCAACCTCGGACTCAAGCAGCTGGTGTCCACCCCCACCCACCTCGCCGGACACACACTCGACGCCATCTTCTCATCCAGCAAAGACATCGCCTTCAGCCACGCCACAGGACTCCACTGGACGGACCACAGCTGTGTCCACTTCACCTTCAAAAGAACACAGCCGACCAGCTCACCGCTTCCCTGAGCCAGCACCCTCCTGCCGGCTCAGCGAACCCCAGCCAGGCCGCCGACAACCTCACGAAGTGGATCAGCAACTGCGCGGACGAACTCGCCCCTCTGAGGATCCCGCCCAGCAGACCCGGCAGCAGAAAAGCCCCATGGTTCACCGACGAACTCAAGAGCTCCAAGAAGAACTGCCGAGCCCTCGAGAAAGTCTGGAGAAGGGAACCAACACTGGACAACATGACCACCCTCAAGCTTGCCACTCGGAAGCACCACCAACTGATCCGCGCCACCAAGAAAACTGCATACAAGGACCGGCTGGACAACAACGCACACAACTGCAAGGAACTCTTCAACATCGTGAAAGAGCTCTCCAACCCCAACGCCGGAAACAACGACATCACCCCATCGCAAGACCTCTGCAACTCCCTCGCCTCCTACTTCCACAACAAGATCGCGGACATACACAACAGCTTCAGCATCCAACCAACGCACGCCACGACCGCAGCAACACCACCCACCACCACCCTCCGCGCCTGGACTCCGATCAGCACCGAAGATACCGTCCGCACAATGAACTCCGTCCACTCCGGATCTCCGACCGACCCCTGCCCTCACCACGTCTTCAACAAGGCCGACGCTGTCATCACACCCCACCTGCAGGACATTATCAACACCTCCTTCGACACCGCCACCTTCCCTGAGAGCTGGAAGCACGCCGAAATCAGCGCTCTACTCAAGAAACCTACAGCGGACCCCACCGAACTCAAGAATTACTGTCCCATCTCGCTCCTCCCGTTCCCGGCCAAAGTCATCGAGAAGACCGTCAACAAACAGCTGGCCGCCTTCCTCGAGACGAATGGATCCCTCGACCCCTCACAGTCTGGCTTCCGAGCCAACCACAGCACCGAGACCGCCCTCATCGCTGCCACCGATGACATCCGAGCCCTGATGGACAACAGAGAAACAGCGGCCCTCATCCTCCTGGACCTCTCCGCGGCATTCGACACTGTCTGCCACCGCACCCTAGTGCAGCGCCTCGGCAACGTCGGAATCCAGGAGAAGGTACTGGAATGGATCACCTCCTTCCTCGACGGAAGAACACAGAGAGTCCGCCTACCACCGTACATGTCAGAGGCCACCGAAGTCATCTGCGGCGTCCCTCAAGGATCCTCGCTGAGTCCCACCCTCTTCAACGTCTACATGAGCCCCCTCACGGCCATCGCACGCCAACACGACCTCAACATAATCTCCTACGCCAACGACACCCAGCTGATCCTCTCCCTGACCAACGACCCCGCCGCCGCCAGAGCCAACCTGCACGAAGGGATGAAAGATGTAGCCGAGTGGATGACGACCAGCCGCCTGAAACTGAACTTAGACAAGACGGTCCTCATCCTGGGCTCCTCGCCCTCCGCCTGGGACGACTCCTGGTGGCCCCCCGCCCTGGGCACCGCACCCAAACCGACGGACCACGCACGCAACCTGGGCTTCATCCTGGACTCCTCCCTCTCCATGACCAGACAAGTCAACGCCGTCTCCTCGTCATGCTTCAACATCCTGCGCATGCTACGGAAGATCTTCTGGTGGATCCACACCGAGACCAGGAAGACTGTCACCCAGGCCCTCGTCACCAGCCGACTGGACTACGGCAACGCCCTCTACGCCGGAACCACCGCCAAGCTCCGGAAGAGACTCCAGCGGATCCAGAACGCCTCAGCCAGACTCATCCTCGACATCCCACGAAACAGCCACATCTCCGGACACCTGAGAGACATGCACTGGCTCCCCGTCAACAAAAGAATCACCTTCCGTCTCCTCACCCACGCACACAAAGCCCTACACGATCAAGGCCCGAGCTACCTCAACAACCGAATCAACTTCTAAGCTCCCAAGCGCCACCTCCGATCAACCAGCCACGCCCTCGCCGCCGTCCCCCGCATCCGAAGAGCGACAACAGGAGGAAGGTCCTTCTCCTACCTGGCCGCCAAGACCTGGAACTCCCTCCCGACCGACCTGCGCCTGACCCAAGACCACCTCTCCTTCAGGAAGAAGCTCAAGACCTGGCTGTTCGAGCAGTAACGGCACCCCCCCCCCCTAGCGCCTTGAGACCCTACGGGTGAGTAGTGCGCTCTATAAATGTCATTGATTGACTTAGACATTAACTGACAGACATATACACACATTCATACAACCAGTTACTCACTCATACATTCATTAAGACACCTAATCACTCACTTATGAAGTCAGTCATGAACACACTGAGTCATCCATACAGTCACTCATAAAACCACTGATTAACCAATACATATTGGCATATATATTTAACACGCATAAACTTAAAGAAAAAAACATTCACAGTCACTGGAATCAGCCCTCAGGAATTCTGCTGCACAGACTTAGAAGAGGTACCAGGAGGGCTCCTTGGCCCCCAAGGTCCAGCAGGAGCAAAGTGGACTTCAACCCCCAACAAGTAGTACGCCACAAGGTGTGTTTGCAGACTAGTGGAGAAAGGGGGGCGTGGGCTCTGAAAAACTCTTAGCAATCCCATTGTGTGGGACTTACTGGAGGTAACAGGTGGAATAGTTGGCCTCAAAGGATGTCCTTGGGGTGCAACTACCCCTCCTATTACCGCCAGTAAGTCTCACCCAGCTGGATTGCTAAGTTTTGATACCAGGCCATGCCCCCTTTGTCCACCACTCTGCAAATGTGCTTCCGGGGTGCTCTTGGTCGGGGGATGAAGTTAACTTCACTGCTGGGGGCCCTTAAGGAATAACAAGCCTACCTGTTACCTCCAGTAAGCCCCGCACAGTGGATTGATGAAAGGTGGTTGCAGGTCATGCCATCTTTCTCCACCACTCTGCAAACACACCTCCTGCGGCACTCCTAAGTTGGGGGATGAAATCCCCTTGCCTCTTGTGGGTCCCTGAAGCCCTCCTGTTATTTCCATTAAGCCCCACACAGTTGGATTGCTGAGAGGTAGTCAGAGGCCATGCACCCTTTTTACACCACTCTGCAAACACTCTTCCTGGTGCACTGCTGGTGGGGTGATGAGTGCAGTGCCAGGGACTTTATTCCCTTAACCAAGACTGCACCAGGAGGTGCATTTGCAGAGTAGTACATAAAGGGGGCGGGGCCTCCGGCGATTTGCCGGTTCCTATATTTATTTTTTACTTTAGGGAAACAGGGCTGTGTGGCCCCATCCCTCGGTGCCTGACCCCATTTATTTTTTATTAACCTTTTGCGTGCGTCGGACAGCTCCCGGCCGTCCAATATCACATTGGGCGTGTGCGGAGGACAGCCGGTAGCCGTCAAAAACATACCCACTCATTAATTCTCCAGCACCGCGGCAGAATTTGCGACGCGGTCAAGAGGTTAGATAAAAAGGGAGGGGGGCTATATGCCCCAGGGATCCCATCCGCCAGGGCTGGGCCTTTCTATTCTTTTTTTATAACTAAAGGGGAGGTGCCGATTTCAGCGACGGGTACCACATCCCCAGGGCCTAGCAAATTTTTTGAAAAAAAAATTAAAAAGCCAACCCCCTCCAGGGCCACCGTCGGCCCCAGGGACCCCATTCCGGGGGCATGGCCACATCATTGGGGACTGCAGGGGAGTGTCAATGCCCCCGGGGTCCCAAATGGCTCCCCGCCTCCTAACTGCAGCTCCCTTTGCCCAAAAGTAATTCTGCTTTGCTTCATGGAAGGGAAACAAAGCAGTGTTTGCTATGTCATATGCCATAGCAAACTGCAATGTCCCAGGGGTGGCCAACCCAGGAAATTGCTGGAGCCGGTTCTGTGGGTCGCCGGTCCCTGGGACTGTGTGTGGGGGCTTGAGCCGCCCCACACTTTACTTTTGAAAGATAGCCCCAGGGAGGTGGCAGTCCTTGGCGCTGAGGGGGGCCTGCATGCCCCCCAGTGTTTCATTAACATAGCCCCGGGTAGTTGGCTGGCTGTGGGGGCATTGCCCCTGGGGCCTGACCCACCTGGGGGCCTAAAAGAAACAAAGGACGGGCGACTGCGCTTTTATTAAAAACATATTTTCAGCAGGATTTGCGCACTTAGCCTGAATCCCATTGGAAGTAAAATAAAATACATTCTTTGGCCCTGGGGGGCCCTGTGGGACCCCCTGAGCAGGCCTAGGGGTCAGGGTGTTTACACCCTGCCCCCTTTACTTGTTTTTTTAATCATTTTTCAACCTTTTTTCTTGTTACTCGGTTCAACTGATGGGGAGTCCCGAATTTTGTTCTTTATTATCTAGCTTGCCTTTTGCAAAACATGACATTTTTGATTTGCGGCGGTGAGACACAGGTATTTGATAGCCCTAGCATTTACTCAATGCTATTAGGCTGCCAATCTCAACAAAGGCTGCTACGCTTTCTTGAGCCAAGTTATTATAAAAGAACAAGATTTAAGATTATATTAACAGCATTTAAAGGTTGGCGGGCGGTGCGCAGAATAATTCCTCTTAACCGCATTAATCACTACACACCTTGTGATTCAACAGAATTATTACCTCCTATATTTTGGGATAGTAAGATGAAGGCATGGGCGGATAAAGGTATCAGGTGTTTAGGAAATATGATGTATGCTGGTACTATGGTTACATTTGATGATTTAAAGGTAAAATATGGGATACCTCAGAGTGATTTCTTTAAATACCTACAAGTCCGAGATTTTATTTTCAAACAGCAGCTTATGCTATCCAATGGGACTAATGCCCTGTTGAAAGTTTTGAATAAACCGGTTAAGATAGGGATCTTATATAACTGCTTGCTGAGCCAACAAAGCGATGATATTGCTATACAAGAGGGGAAATGGAATATGAGATTGGGTATTTCTGGCCAGCTGATTCAAGTATCTATCAACATGGCTGCAAAGATCATGTTGACAGCTAATCTACGCTCTCAACACTATAAATTGGTATTTAATTTATATCATACACCGGCTAAGATGATGAAGTGGGGCAATATATATAATGGGAAATGTTTTCGGTGCCAAGCTGATAAAGCAGACATTGTACATATATTTTTTGATTGTAGAGTTCTGAACTCTTTTTTCACTTCTATTGTTCAATTTTTGTCAACTATTGTAAATTCTGATGCGCTGATATCTAGAGAAATGATGATGTTTGGACTCTGCAAGGACATGGCCAGTATGCCACTTTATTATCAAAATCGCTATTTATTGTTCATGGCTATGTCAGTTGCTCGATTATGCATCGCTTCCATGTGGCTGAAAGCTGAGGCACCGTCATATGAGATGTGGCGGGCAAAGTTCTATAACATATTTAATTTAGAATTTAATCTATATCGTTTTAAATCATTGAAGAAAAAACAACTGGGGTATAGGATCTGGCAGCCTATGATCGATCATTTAGCTAATGATATCCCAAGTTCGGTTGTAATATTTGCTCACTCTCTTAGTTATGATATATATGTACTTTTGAATAGGATTAATGTATATACTTTTTTGTATTTGCTTTGATCATGTTATGAACTGCATAATAAATACTTGAAAAAAAAATGAAATAGTGAGTATTTGCACAGGCATGCAGGTTTTCTGATTAACCTATATAGCATGCAATGATAGTGTGCGGAGAATGGGTTTCCCTAGCATTTATCATTTTTGCTTCTCCAAGTAAAGTGTCTTTTTTTGATCATATTAAAATATTTATTTTCATTGCACTTCAGAATTGCAAAAACAAACGTGCTTCGTTTGTGTTTTCCTAACTGCTGATGTATTTTTAATAAATTGTACAGTTATTTTACTGGCATTTAAATATTGTTGTGTGTTAGAAAAAAGATGGCATCCTACAGCCTTTCTATCCACGCTTCATGTTCTGCAGCAAGAATGTCAGATAGTAAGTAAAGGCCAAACTCCATGTTAAAAGAATAAGCAGCAATTTCACCGAAGACACACCCTGACATTTCCCTATGGTTTTGAAGGCACAATAAATGTGACAATATAAACACAAAATTTAAAGGCATCAGTCTCCTGCTGAACTCCAGTTTGGTTAGTTTGGGTTTACGCAACATTCCGCACAACTATTTACAGTGCCTAGGTAATACTTACTCACTTTGAATAGGACAGAAACAGGCACTACTCAATGTGGCAGCTATACATTTATTAGGGTAATATACTCATTATATGTATTCAGTGTTATTTCTATGCTTTCAACATAACATAAAAAAACAAAATGATTGGCTTTTGCACGTTTATGTTCCTCTTTTTGTTATCTGGCCCTTCCAACTTTTTCCAACCTTCATAAAAACTACTGAGAAGTGTTATGCAAAAATAGAAAGATGAACAAATATATGAAGCGATTTCGGCCTTAAGATATCGATTTTGGCCTTAAGATACTTTCTTGGTCAAAGTTTAAGGCTATTTTTATTACTTAACTAGCAGCCCGTCCCGACCTTGTCCGGGAGCAATCAAGCTTCAGGGCCCACGCCCGCCCCGGCCCCCGCCCGCCCGACATTGTCCGTGGGTCCCCCGGAGTAGCAGCCCTTCCCGACCTTGGCTTCAGGGTCCCTGCCCACCCCTACATTGTCCGTGGGTCCTCCGGAGCCTTACCTCATCCACTACACCTCCCCGCGCTCCTGAGTTCACTGGTCAGCCGCTAGCAATCAGGCTTCAGGGCCCCTGCCCGCCCCGGCCCCCGCCCGCCCCGACATTGTCCGTGGGTTTCCCGGAGTAGCAGCCCGTCCCGACCTTGGCTTCAAGGCCCCCGCCCGGCCTTGTCCGTGGGTCCCCTGGAGCCTTACCTCATCCGCCGCACCTCCCCGCGCTCCTGAGTTCACCGGTCTGCAGCTCCTCCCCGCCTGTCCGCCGCTCCTCTCCGCTCCTCTCCGCTCCTCCCAGCCTGTCCGCAACTCCTCACCGCTCCTCCCCACCTGTCTGCCGCTCCTCCCCGTGCTCATGTCCGCCGCTCCTCCTCCCGCTCCAGGACGCCGCTCCTCCCCGCGCTCCTGATGTCAGCACGCACGTTGAGGCCGGCACTACTTCCATGGGACGTATTTTTTTTTTTCTCGGAAATTTTTTAAATAACTTATATTTTTTTAATTTATATAGCCTATGTCCATCTGCACACCCTGACGATTACAACGATGTATCGGGTGTGTGGATTGGCGCTGTGGTTCCCGAGTTTACCCGCCTCAAAGGTTCAAAGTTCTTCCTTTATAATAGTAGTATAGATGAGAGAAATAATCTGTATGTTTTCCGGTCTTCTTTTGGAGGCCTATGTATAGACTTGCTGGCGCCATACTACTGTAGTGTAGTTCCTATCATCCCAATAGGCTCTGCGCATTGGAATAATACCTACAGCAGTAAAGGCCTAGACCAGACGTTAACTAGGTCTACTACTGTCGATACTAGACTTAAAGTTTTGGGTTTGCCAGCTTAGCTCAGAGTTCACTAGAAACTTTCTCGAATGTTCAAGGAGGACTTAACTTCCCTGATTAGACAAGAAGGGATTTAGTTTCTGACAACCATAGAACATGACAACTTTGCTCTCCCCTAATCAAGAGTATATCTCGAGAGTCGTGTGAACAAAAGGCAATTTATTTTACTCAGTCAGTACGTGCATTCTTAGTCTCATCAGAATGTAGAGAAAAGGAAGAGACGGGCGTGTTCAATAAAAAGGTGTTATTTATTGATCAGTCTCTTTTCTCATACAAGAGAAATGGATCGATATTATTGCAATACTTATAGTTAAGTAAAGTGCATACATTAAAAGCAATAGTATAAAATAATACTGTAAAAACATTGATATGGTTTCTAAGCCATATGATGTTTAAAATGAATAAAATATATTACATACACATATACATTTGATTAAACGTACTCAAATGGTGTTTCAAAATACGCCTACCCCGTGTACCTGACCTAAGTCTAATACGTGGGCGGGAATAGAAAGTTACAGTTTAAGTTAAGTTTGTTTTTGCCAAGTGACTGACTAAAGAATTCTCTGTGAGGGGTTATTCAGTTCTGTACCTGGAAGTTAGGATGAATGAGGGATGGTATCTCTCTCTCTGCTCTCGATATTCCAGGCTGCCTGCGAGGGCTACCCAGAAGCGCCGGGGCTGGATTCTCGGCAGGAGATAGCAGCGCGTCTCTCAGCGCGTCAGGAAGGTGGGGCTGCTGCCAGCGGGGTCTGCTCTGCTCTGGGCTTCGGCAAGTATGGCTGCTCCGTCTCGTCACCACGCGTGTGTTTGCATAGGGCAAGATCGGTAATATTTATACCTTTAAGGTGCCGAGATTGACGTAAGGATGGACATAGATACGTCAATAAAGATGTCATACGACTTGCTCGTTAACACATTCTTTTGCTGAAGTTCTCGGTGAAATCAAAACAATGGCCGCACGGTTTTTCCAGGTTGTCATAGGTTTGATTTGTTATGAGAACGCCGTATGCCTTATCAGGGGCTGGAGGAATATCGCTTGTCTAATTAGATCGCAAGCGTTATGACCTAATCAGATAACACGTTCCTGTGCCGTAGTATGACTGCGTCAGATAACGGTATCTGCATCATGGGGGTTTTCTGCCTCATGGGCTGACTGCTAGTTAACTTGTTGGTTAGTTTAACTAGAATAGGGTCAGGAATAGGGGAATCGATTCAGAACCTATAGGAATACATGACACCCACTCCACGCTAACTATGGACATATTTACTAATCTAGGCATAGTATAACATAGTACAACATACTATAGAGTAGTGTGTATACCTTACCACCCCAAAATACATAAATGCATTTCGAAATTTTTCAAATATACGGAAAAATTGCAGTTATATGTATTGTATGCACTCAAGCTGTAGAATAATGCCAAAGTAATTACGCATTTTCATACATTAATACTATTCGGTATATGAGAAATTACACATGAAATGGCTCTTAATACAGAAAAAAGGTTCGAGACCATTCCATCACATAATAAAATATTTATGAACATACCAGCGGGCAGCTAATGTCTATTAAGTATCGAAAATAGAAATCTTAGTTCTCTAGGAATAGTTTCTTACTTTAAGCAGAAGATAAGTGTCCCGAAAAATTGTAAAAATATTTTGGGGCTGCTAAAAAATTGCTGTCCGTGAACTGGAGGGAAAATTGTTCATGTGACTTTATTTTTAAAGTTGAAGGCCGAATTCAGGGAACGCCGTGTGCGAGCTTGCTCAAAAGTCTCTATTTCTGTTCGGGTGAGAACATCATATCATTTAGGCTTTCGAAAAAACTGTCAACAGCTTCATGGGAAAGTTCCACTAACTCGGAAATAGGTGTAACCATGCATTCGTGCGCATGATTGTCTCCATTGACATTCTGATTCGCATTGCTGACAGAAGGTCGTACCTGTTCGATGCTGCTTTCATCTTGAACTTCACTACCCCTCAATCGTAGTGGTGAAGCTTCCACGAATGCCGTCATCAGGATTGGTAGCCTTTGAGGGCAGCACAAAGCATGAACCTTGATCGGGCTCAACAATGTTTCTGCATCCATTGGCGCATCCGATTGTAGCGTCAGACAGGTGTCTAACACGCATTCTTCTCCGCATAGCAGACACCTTAGTACAGGTAAAACACATCTTTGCCACATTGGTCGAAATGATAGAAACCAAGTCATGTTCAGGTCTCTAAGCCGGGAGAGTCCCAGGATTTTTGATATCCGGTCCCGGTATCCAATGGCTAGGATTGTTTCTTCCATTGTCGCGAGAGTTTGGTCTGTGACATGGGTTGCCATAATGAAAAATAAGGACTAAGAATAGAATTCCTGCAATTAGTCCCAAGATCAGGGAAAGTCCGCCAAAAATCGAATGGACGAAATCTGGAAAAATACCCAGTATGGCTTTGAATGGTGTTAATGCCATCGAAAATACTGTCTTAAATACCCCTGAGATCCCATTGGTATCAGAAATATTTAAGATTTCGTTCAGGATTTCCGCGAAATGTACGGGGGAATTAGTTGATAATAATGTATGTATCTCTGCAGTCGTCCTTGCGACTTGTAGATCATACGTTTCTTTTGATGACGTGAGCCTTGTAGGCGTCTGAAGAAGCACTGTTTTCATTCTGCTTAAAGTATCTATTCGAATAGAAGTAATTTTCAAGTTGGGCCATGCCCTTGCCTCCCTGTCTGGAAAGGAGCTGGGGAACAATGAGCGTCCACAGCACTTGACCTTCGCAGTCGTAGTTACTAGATAAGGAGTCCCGGGCATGAGACTACAGCATCTGCGGTCTACAATTAGAATGTAACTCCCATTATAGAGTCTTTGAAAGAATGGTTCTATCTCTGTTGCAGGTGCGCCTTGCTGGTGACATGAAAGGTTGTATGAATTCCCTTCACAGGCTCCATGCAAACTAATTCCGTTACACAGAAGTGTGCCACTTAGTGACATCGCACAATTGTTGCCACTAAGAAACACTTTCTGTCCTTTATTACTGACACATGCATGTGAATAGGGCATGGTCCAAGTTGTTTTAAGGTACCCCTTTCCCAATTTCTCGTACATGCCAGCCTGTATATATTTTTGGCAGTATTGAAACCTGAAGGTTGAGATTGGAATATTAATTATCCCATGTATTATCCATTCACTGGTCGTTCTGACATTGTCACTGGTAATCTTTCTAGTTTTTCAATGCTCAAGATTGTATAATCAGCACCCTTTTTTGCCATACTGATTTGTCTATCAGTAAGGTTAAAGATTTGGAATAGTGATGTTGTGTTGATTAAACGCCAAGGCACATAGCTTGAACGCAGATTTTGTAACGTCCAGCCAAGCTGTACAATAGAACGCAATTGAGACTGACCGTGTTGTAATAACAGTAAGTCTTGCGATAATATGTCGATTGCTGAAGACACAATGCTGTCCAAAGAAAAAATTCTTTAGGACAGAGTCATTAACCCATTGTCCACTACAGAAAGTGATTTTTCCAAATTAATACGGTCAATTTCCCGTATTCTCTCTGCTGTTTCAATTTGAGTAACCTTCCAGGCCTCATTGTATGCTGCATATACAGAGGCTGCTATGAAACGCATTTGACGCTGTTTGCGTGGTCCCATAGTGAAATCACGCAAGTCAGCACCATCAGTAAGTAAAGTTAGGTGTTGCTTAATTTCAGGCAGTGTGGAAGTTTGTAGCCATTGAAGGCATAATTTGCCCACACTGTAGGTGGTTATTATCCCTGGGTGATGTCTTTGAGGATATCTAGGGTCTGGCCTGGTCATTTTGAACCCCTGTGTTTTGTTCAGGAATCTGTCTTGACAGTTATTAGTATCTGTGGGCCAGATCAACCACTGCTTCCAATCAGGATGTGTTCTGTTTTGGTTCAATATATGGTTTACGTCTATCTCTTCATCTATAGAAGTGTTGCTAAACATTGCTGGCTTTGGAATAGACGGTTTATTTAGGTCTTTGATTTTGGCTAGGCCAAGACAGGTAGTTTGTTGAACAGTGTCGTTTAAAAATATAATTTGTTCTGGGATCATGCAGGCTCTAAACAGCGATTCTATACCCTGTACTTGCCATTCTTTTGTACCCCAAACACTTTTCAATTCAACATTTTTGTCCCAATAATCAAAACCAAAAGTATTCATTTGTTCGAAGAATGAATCTGAATATATCAATTTTGTGTTTGTTATCAACGTCTTGGTCCCTGTCTTGTTTGACAATTTAAAATAAAATGTTTCAGCATTACTTGTGTTAAAACCTGAAAAATATGAATATTTGTCGTAAACGGTTCTTGAGCTCCCTTTTGGAGGTGTTGCACAATGTTCCCATTGATTATAATTTAAAACATTTCTAGATTGTGCAGATCTATGTAAAAAATGGTTACCATAGTGGTTATAGCAATACATACTATCATAATTTGTAGAACCCTGCAAATAATCATGTTTGTTAAATTTAGCAGACATTACTAAGTCAGACATCATATTATTAATGCTTTCGAAGTCCTAATCATCAGCAAATGAGTTTGGTTTTACAAAGTCACTCAAGGAGATCTTAATTTGGTGTGGATATTTCAGGATCTCGACTGGACCATAAATTTCATAATCAGTGTTGTCCCATGCTACCCCACCAGGTATAGGATTGGCTGTGAAGTTGGCTGAAGAAAGTTCTCTTTTCTCGACGTGTGAAGATGTGTGTGGTTTGAGGATCAAGTTGATTTTCTGACTTGCTGTGTCCATCTTAGCATATTTTCCCTCAATGAAGCGTCCCAAAGTTAGTACCATGATGAGCCAAAGTATGAGGATAAATGCACCAAAACCCACCCAAAATTCAATCCATGGAGAAATCAGATATGTTTCTTTCAGTTGTTTCAAAAGTTCTTTAGCTTTATCTTTAAAGGTTTTTGATGATGGCTGTGTCTTTGATTCACTGAAGTCTTCGGAGGAATCATCGAAGTTTATGAAGTAGCCAGATGCGGTTCTATCAATTGTTCCAATTGGTTCAGGATTACTGTTTCTTGCATTTGTACTTGGTACTTCATTATAGATTGGTGTGTCTCTGCTAAATGTTTTTATTTGGGTTTTCAGAGGTCTGAGTTCTATTGCATTGTTGCATAGTCCTTGTTGTTCTTCTGTAGGCGTTTCGAATGTGATGAGCCTTTTTGTTAGGACCTCTGTACTGGTAGCAAACCTTGGTGTTCTGCTACTTATTGGGAGTCCACTTGGCCTACTGTTTGTTATCGGCCACATGATTGTGGTTTTACCAGGTCGATGGATACAACTCGGTTCTCCTTTTTACCAGCAAGTGGCGGTAGTACAACTGATCTTGTCCCGTTGACAGACAAGACAGGAACTGCTTTTCTGTAAGAAGGCCCAAATTCCTTCTTTACCGCGATCTTTTCCCTGACTAGATCCCCGACTTTTGGAATCCAGACAGGTCTTGCTGGGACAGGTGGTGGTTCTTCAGTGGTTGTTGGCTGTTGTTTCAACTTTATGTTGCTCAGGTCTTTTCTTGTTTTGTTTAAGTCCTGCAAAATAGCCAAACGGTCTTTGATATCAAAGCTTTTTTCTTTCACCACTGAAGTCTGACTATCAATGTCAGAGATCATCATCCTAGTTCCAAATAATAATTCGTACGCACTGAATCCCTTCAGAGAATTTCTTGGCAAGTTATTGAGACTACGTTGGACACTTATTAGATGTTTGACCCACCCAGCTCCCGAACCTAATACCTTTTACCGTTATAGATTGCTTTATGTCACGTTTTTTTCTTTCAACAATTCCGTTCCCCTCAGGGTGAAATGGACAAGAGTACCGCAATTGCACGCCCATGCTGACCATGGCCTCCTTATAAGCCCGAGAGCTAAAAGCAGGACCGTGGTCTGAATGCAGCATGCCAATTGCGTATGTGCCGATAAAGACTCGCAAATCTTTTATAACAGTTCTGGCGTCAGCCGTTCGCTGGGGCCACATCCATATGAATCTCGTGCATGAGTCCACTGCGACCAAGATATATTTATAGTTACCATCCCTTTGTAAGGGACCACAGTGGTCTAGGTAAACACAGGCTAATGGTTTATCCGAGATTAGAAGGGGCGTCTGAGCTGGACGTCTCACCGTTGATACTTTCATTTTTTGACATATCTCACATTCTAGAACATAGTTCCTTGTTTGTCTTCTCATTTGTGGCCACCAGTATCTCTGTTTTAATAATGATACTGTGGCTGAGACGCCAGCATGTATAGAAGGAAGCCCTTCGTGTGCCGCTATAATGAGTCCTAACCTATGTTCCATGTTTGGAATTGCCCTATCCCCCACTCCAGGGATTCGAGCAAAAGGAACATTGTTTGTATCAGTTATGTATGAGTATTTTACTGGAAAGCCTTTCGGGAGTGTTTCTGTCGAATCCTTTTCTGAAGCGCTGACAGCTTGTAATATTTCGCTGTCTATTTTTGTTTTTGACCGGGTGATGGCTGCTACGGAAGCCGTTTGCACAGCTGCCTTCGCGGCCTCATCAGCCAACGAATTCCCTGCAACGTGAACGCCATCACGTTGATGACTCAGTGTATGTATCACGTGAGTCTTTGGTAGTTCTTTCTGTAAAAGAACTACTTGTTCCCAGAGCATTTTATGCTTGATTGTGCCACCTTTCGCATCCTTGAAACCATTCTGAAGCCAGATCTGCAAGTATTCATTGTAAGACTGAACGCAATAATACGAATCGCACACTATGAGTGTGGGGAATTCTCGATCGGTATTTTCAAGCGCCATCTTGAATGCCAGTAGTTCAGCTCGCTGAGCTGTACAATCTCCTAAGGATTGTGTTTTAGTGAGGGTTGGTTTAAATTTCCCTTCGTGCCAGCGACCTTTAACAATCGCGCACGCAGCACTGTAAGCTTGTTTACCCCCTACTGCGGGTTGTGCTGATCCGTCTGTATATATTACACAGGCGTAATGTCGTAAAGGCAGAATGTCGATTGGCAGAGGATATGTTTTTTCATATTCTAAATTTTTTAACTCTTCTAGTTCTGGATCAAAGTAATAGTATACTTTGTCCGTTTTGATTGAATTCACCCATTGTATCCACCTTGGATTCAATGGTGTTGTTGGCAAATTACATGGTGTTGTTAATGCCTCAAATGCAGGTTCTGCTGTTCTGACTATGATATGTCTACCGTCAGCTTGATCTTTTTCTCCAGCTATTGCGGTTTGAACTGCATGAACAATTTTTTCTTTGTTGCTGAATTTCTGTTCAGCTTCTGTGTACAAGTGTGATTTGAATGCAATTGGTACCTTTTCTCCCTCATTAGAGGTCAGGTATGTGAATCCGCATCTCCCTGGGATGACTCGAATCACAAGATTGCGTGTATTGTCACGTGTTTCTAATTTTGTTTTAATTATCATGTCTGTTTGTAAGGATCTCAGAATTTCTGTGTGTATTTGAGTCCAATTGGATCTTTTAAAATCTGGTTTTATCAGATCATAAAGGGGTTTAACCCTTTCTGCGTAATTTGCAATGTATGTTCTTCCGAAATTTAGGAAGCCTAGAATTGACTGTAGGTTTTTTAGTGTTCTAGGTGCTTGGATTACGGCACATTTCTCTAGGAAATTGTCAGCCAGGCTTTTGCCTTCACTTGATAATTCATATCCTAAGAACAGGACTGTCAGATGGGCAATTCTGGATTTTTTAAAGTTGAATTTGTAACCCTCTGCTGCGAACCCAAGTATTATGGTGTTCACTCTCTTCAAGTGAGTATCCAAGTCATCGTCTGTTAAGTATCGACATAAGATAATGCTTCATCATCATATAGCTGTAGTAATTCTGTTACTCTCACTGAGAATACCCCCGGGCTATTCTTGTACCCCTGGGCTAACCGACAGAATTGTTTTTGAGTGCCATTTGTTGAGAACGCAGTTAAATATCTGCTCTCTGGTGCTATGTTTTGACAAAAGAATCCATTAGAGATGTCTAATGTTGTTTTGTATTTTTTGCGCACTATGTTATTCATTAGTGCAGCGCTGTGTGAGTTTTGCACTGCAAAAGTTTTGCAACATGTGTTGAGGTGTCGGTAATCCAAAACTAGACGATATGAATTGTCTGGTTTGGAGACCGGAAACAAAGGGTTGTTCATTTGTGAGGTGCAAGTTTCAATCACCCCCTGGTATTCTAGCTGATCTAGTATTTCATTTACCTGTTTTTTAGCTTCTTGCTTAATTGGGTACTGCCTTTGTGCAATAGGTTGTGATTTTAACTGGATTTTGTGAGGAGGAGAGTCCTCATCCCATCCCACGTGATTTTTATATAAAGCAGGAGCTAGAGCCACTGCCCATTTTCTGGCAAGTGTGTATTTTTATTAATTGTTTTAGCTGTGTTAAAAGCTCTGCTGCAGACATCCCGTCGATGTCTGGATGTGGTGTGTATCCGGCTAGGACCGGCCACGTTGCTCCTGGTCTACCTAAAGGACCGAGCCTGGTGATGTGATTGTTATGTTTTAGGGCGCCATTAAATAAGAGCAAATGCTCTTGAAATTTAAGTGGTACTTCCACCTCCTCGAAAGGAGTGTACATTTCAGGAGGTTCCTCTATTTTGTAATAGTGGAAGTACTTTGTTACAGCATTTGCTGCTGGAAAATGTATCCATGAATTGTATACCTCTGTCTGCCGATATTCGTGTGCCTCAATTACGAATATGACTGTGCCACCTCTAGGTGTCAGTCCATTTTCTATAAGTTTTAGGGTTATAGATCTCCTTTTAATGACCGGAATGAGTATTATCTCCGGGTCTGCGTCTTGCATAGTAGCATCCGCTGCTGCGAGTTCAGTTGCTAATCTAACTGCTTCTCTTTCGTCTTCATTGTCTGACATTTTACTGTCCTGAAGGTTATTTTGTTTGTTTGCAGATCAGGTTTCTTATGGAAACAGAGATTAGATGCACAATATTTTGGAACAGTGTATCCTTCAACGTTGACTATACCAAGAACCATACATAGGAGTTCCCTCCTGCGAGGTTTTGGAGGATATAACCTTTCACCCACTCCAGACGTCTTTGGAGTATAATGGGAAAAGGGGTCTGAGTGAGAAAGCACGACTGAGTTACTCTAAATGTCTTACGTTAGTTTTATCGCCCTTTCCAAACGCGTTGGGCGCCATGTAGTGTAGTTCCTATCATCCCAATAGGCTCTGCGCATTGGAAAAATACCTACAGCAGTAAAGGCCTGGACCAGACGTTAACTAGGTCTACTACTGTCGATACTAGACTTAAAGTTTTGGGTTTGCCAGCTTAGCTCAGAGTTCACTAGAAACTTTCTCGAATGTTCAAGGAGGACTTAACTTCCCTGATTAGACAAGAAGGGATTTAGTTTCTGACAACCATAGAACATGACAACTTTGCTCTCCCCTAATCAAGAGTATATCTCGAGAGTCGTGTGAACAAAAGGCAATTTATTTTACTCAGTCAGTACGTGCATTCTTAGTCTCATCAGAATGTAGAGAAAAGGAAGAGACGGGCCTGTTCAATAAAAAGGTGTTATTTATTGATCAGTCTCTTTTCTCATACAAGAGAAATGGATCGATATTATTGCAATACTTATAGTTAAGTAAAGTGCATACATTAAAAGCAATAGTATAAAATAATACTGTAAAAACATTGATATGGTTTCTAAGCCATATGATGTTTAAAATGAATAAAATATATTACATACACATATACATTTGACTAAACGTACTCAACTGGTGTTTCTAAATACGCCTACCCCGTGTACCTGACCTAAGTCTAATACGTGGGCGGGAATAGAAAGTTACAGTTTAAGTTAAGTTTGTTTTTGCCAAGTGACTGACTAAAGAATTCTCTGTGAGGGGTTATTCAGTTCTGTACCTGGAAGTTAGGATGAATGAGGGATGGTATCTCTCTCTCTGCTCTCGATATTCCAGGCTGCCTGCGAGGGCTACCCAGAAGCGCCGGGGCTGGATTCTCGGCAGGAGAAAGCAGCGCGTCTCGTTCTCAGCGCGTCAGGAAGGCGGGGCTGCTGCCAGCGGGGTCTGCTCTGCTCTGGGCTTCGGCAAGTATGGCTGTTCCGTCTCGTCACCACGCGTGTGTTTGCATAGGGCAAGATCGGTAATATTTATACCTTTAAGGTGCCGAGATTGACGTAAGGATGGACATAGATACGTCAATAAAGATGTCATACGACTTGCTCGTTAGCACATTCTTTTGCTGAAGTTCTCGGTGAAATCAAAACAATGGCCGCACGGTTTTTCCAGGTTGTCATAGGTTTGATTTGTTATGAGAACGCCGTATGCCTTATCAGGGGCTGGAGGAATATCGCTTGTCTAATTAGATCGCAAGCGTTATGACCTAATCAGATAACACGTTCCTGTGCCGTAGTGTGACTGCGTCAGATAACGGTATCTGCATCATGGGGGTTTTCTGCCTCATGGGCTGACTGCTAGTTAACTTGTTGGTTAGTTTAACTAGAATAGGGTCAGGAATAGGGGGATCGATTCAGAACCTATAGGAATACATGACACTACCTATCATTGGTGTCCTTCCAGAACAAGGATTCTTATGCAAGATCTGAAACTGAGAATGAGTTCATATTTATTCAGACCATAAAAAGCACAAGTCTTAGTTCTCTCCTGTATGTGCACGTCTTGGTTCTGGCACTGTGTGGTTGTTGTTTATTCTTCCCACAGAGTGGAACAGAAATTGTACTTAATAGACATGGCAAGAGGACAGACAACATCAAGGTTTGCCTCTCAATGGCACCACATCAGAAAGTTTCACATTATTAAGATTATTGTGAGGGGCAGGAGAATGCAAATTCTAATGAAATCTCATCCTTTGTGATTGTTGTCCCAGAGAAACTCTGCCATTACAAATGATACAATTTATTGGTATTAAGCATGCCTGTCTATTTAAATCACTGCCTCCAAAAGTATATACATATTTACTAACCTCACATGTCTAGTTGTCTCCTCTCGTCTGTTGGTATCCATCTCCTGGCCCCGTGATCTTTAAAACAGAGATTTAGAAGGCAGCTTAAAGGTTTACTCTTCAGCAGATAATATTTCATAATAGCTTTTATTGAGCTTGGTTAAAGACAGTTCATGTTTTAGAGTTCTGTAAAGCACATATTAACAATATCTAGCATGCAGAAGTCAGCAATGTAATATTCAATGATACACTCAAACTATAATATGCAGCTGAAAAACCTTTCTCTTTAACTTCCTAACTGCAAACAAGGATTCCCAGTGGATTGGCCTGAACATTTTTTTGTCCCATTCTATTCCACTAAAGTAGTAGCCACTGACAATACTGAATGTTCTAAACTGTGGGGCAGAGGTCTGAAGAGAATTGTCTCTTCATCAGTGGCCTGGGAGCAAAGTACACCTTGTAATCCATCTCATGAAAGCCGGATATCAATGTGTCCACCTGTCCAATTGTTGAAGTCCAAAGTAACGATCATAGGCATTATCACCTCATCAAAACCTCTAAATGTTGCAAAATCAAATTATCAGAACAATAGTACTCAAAAGAACTAAACGAAGAGAGGATATTTCTCAAAGCCACTGAACGAGATAGGCATAAAAGCCTCTTCATTCAATGTTCAATGTTGGGTACAACTGCAAAGTAAAAGACACAAATATAAAGACATAGGGCCCGATTCACAAATGCACTCTGAGACAAAAGTCTACATTTACAACTGTTGATATTCACAGAGTTCATTTACGAGTCGTATCTTTACGCCTGCAGTCGGGCTGGAATCTACGCTCCCAGGCTGTACTCTCTGCACCCTGGCCATACTGTCTGGTTCCAGCCGTAAGTTCCGGCTCCGGGCTAGTTTGGACAGGGAAAAGGGTGAGCGTAAATCAAGGATTGCATGTACCATGATAAAAAGGAGTAATCTTTTCTAAGATATGATGTAGTGTCCGGTCACACCCTTTTCCCTACCCAAACTGATTTACTTGAACTCCTCTATCATTTATCATGATACAAATGTTCCTTTTTGTAAACATTTTCATTCCAGCCCATTGATTACACGTCATCCAGCCCGAGCAAGAGAGTATGGCTGTAGCCAGAGAGTACGGCTGGAGTCAGAGAGTACGGCCCGAATGCGGAGAGTACAGCCCTGGTGCAGAGATTCCAGCCCAACTGCTGATGTAAAGTTGAGACTCGTTAATGACCTCTGTGAATACAAAAAGTCATGAAGTTAGACTTTTGTCTCAGATTGTCTTTTTGAATCGGGCCCATAGAGGTTGATTAAGAAACTGCATTTTGTTGTAATTTTATAGTACTTAAGTTGTACTGCAAATGAACTACAAAATATTATTCACAAACATCACTTCTAAAGCACTTATTCCTTTGTTCTACATTTACAATAAACATATAACATTAATTTACCCTAATAGTTACCATAAAAATATTTACAGTCATTTTTTGGAGTTGAATTCATGTTTATTTTTAATGTTCCCTATACTTTACCACAAGGAGTCTGCCTATGGTAAAGTATAAACTTAGACTTTTCCGTAGTGAGGCTCCCTTCGGCAAAATATAGGAAAATAAAGATGTTGGATTTATGACCTATGTCCATGCTGATAACCAAACATGAATGAAGAGCCCATCATCTTAGAAATAGCTCACTCATAAAAGGCTTCCTTCTGATTTCCCACTTCTAATAGTCTTTTGCTGCTCAACAGTGGTCAACCACAGTGCCTACATGATCAAATTTGCCATATATCCTGGGTTCGTCTAGATGACAATCTTAAACTTGGAATTACTGCTGAATTCAATGCAAAAAGAGGCACATTTTTAAACCAAACTCTTTGATTTGACTAAACCTTTATTTTGAACCTGAATTTGAAAAAAGTATTTCAAATCTGCCTCATTTTGTGGTTGAACTATGGTAGCACACTGCTCTTAAGAATTCCCAAGTGGTTCCTCTGAAAGCAGCCCTTCATGTCAGACAAGCTACTTAGAAAGTTCAGATAGGTATTCAAATCCTGGCTCAGCTGTAATGGCTCTCATTAATGTAAGGAATGTGTTCAAACTACCTTGTGTACACAATGCACTTCATTATGGGACCCTGTACTATTACCCAGAAACCGGAAAGCTCATTCAGCGAGCATCACATGGCTTCAAGGCTGCCTCAATATTACTTGAAATTGCACCAATTAACACTTAAGCAATCCTTCTCTGTAAGTGTATTCCAGTGAATGGAATTCTGTTCCACCAGCCATTATTTTAACTGCATCCTATGAAAATGCTCAAAAGAGAGTTAATGACATTGTTATAAGAGTATCTTAAACAGGTTCAATAAGATTAGTAAAGCATAAAGTGCACTCAGAGTTTAGTCCCTTGTGAACCCACCCCAACATGTGATTCAATCATCCCTGCCACTATTTCAGTTCAGTACCCACCAATGCAGCCATGATATTGTTCCTCCTTCCATCACTCATATTCCCCAACCAACCTTCTGTTCACAACTTACAATAGGAGTTATTATTATGACTAATAGTAACGATGTATTTTAATAAATTAATTCATTTTGAAAATATTGTTACTTTTAAACCGTTAATGACTGTATAGTTAATCGGAAAGTGTTTGAGGAGTCTGAACATGAAGGACATTTATCAGGTGGTATTGTAAGTGTTTCGATACCTTGTCTATAATTAACTCTTTCACACAGTCATTGACAGTAGCAACATAAGCGTTTTATTCACGTGTCAAAAGGATAAATCGTTCAGAAAACTTGGTAGCAAATAACAAAGCATATCGGGCGCGGTCTTTGGAGTTCAGGGAAGCAGTTCTCGGACTCTCTCCGCCTTGGTCACTCTTCCTCGCAAGTCACTCGTACCGGCGTTTCCCAAAAGGCAAACAGAAGAACACTACTGTCACGAACTGTATAGATTCTTAAAGCTCTATGCATGCACCCGTCACCAATACTTTGGGGTCACCGAAGTTAGGGATATTTCCTAAGTAGGAGGAAGGGTTGGGGTAACGAGGAAATGGGAAGTGAAGAAAAGAGTGTTCGCATGCAGCGTGCACAACTTTATTTATGCCACAAGCCCAACAGTCCTGTGCCCTCCAACCTCCTCCTCCACCGTTCTCCACACGTCACTGGGGCTACAGTCCCTGGTGACCGTAGCAGTGGGTATCGCGGTGTCCTGTTGCTCGGAGGGACAGCCGGATACGAGCACAGTGTGTGTTGGGGAAACCTCCCGTAGGTCAGCTCCGCCGCTCCGTCGATTCGTCGACTCCGTGCTTCCACTGTCTGGACTCCTCACTCCGTCTCCAGAAACTTTGTCATCCGATGCTCCGTTCTGCGTTGTGTCGTCTCCTCTCCTGTGGCTGTCCGTCGCAGCTGTGCCTCCTCCGGGTCTCCAAACACCAGACGGCCCACAGCTGATCCAACGGCTCCCTTTTAACTCCTTTCTGGGCTTCTGTTCCTCTCGTGCTCCGTAGACTAGACCGCTTGATTCCTCTGGTGGAGGTGGATCACTGGACACCATCTTGAAGTTCCCAGTAGCCTGGGTGATAGGGTGCTCTCTATCACAGGTATCTAAATATAGGAAGATCTACAATTTGGTGAAGGCTATCAATGTTCCTGTAAAGGGTAAACTGGCTGAGTAATATCTGGAAATATCAAAGGCATTTCCTATTGCTCTACACCAATATTTACAATGCTTTCAATTAGGTAATTGCATTTTAGATTCAAAATTAGTTAAGCACATTAGAGAAGCCTCACATAGGTATTTGCCCAGTAAGACTTTAGTTGCTCTGTTTACAAGAGAAAGAACTGCATTAGCCAATAGCCAACTTCTCACCTGCAAAGTGGCTGCTAAGGATGGCTTACCCTCTGAGTTCCACCAGCTATATCAGGTGCAGGTAGTCCCTTCACTGACTAAGCTGTTTATGTAGAAGCTGATCAACCCCTCCTCAGTCCTATTTCCTGTTACCTTCCTTAAAATTCACCATAAGTTATAAGCTTGAATGATTTGACATACAATATCAACTATAACTCATAGATTAGTTTCTAAAGATTAAAATGTGGTTATGCCAGGTACATTTCTTTCATATTATGATACACTTTCTGGCAAAGACAGTCAATGATTACACACAACTTAAATTCCTGTCACAGACTATCTGTAACCTGCTGTGAAATCTTTTGTCTTCTTCAACTGGGATTTCATTTTTTTGGCTCTTAAAATGTTTAATTTCCCTTATAGTTTTAAGTTGATTCCCTCTCTGTATTTTCAGTCATCAGTGTGAATGTTCTTTCAATTTTTGTGCTCCTAGGAAATGCTTGAAATTTAGCTTGTGCTAACATATCTTAAGATGTACTGTCTTCCATTTTGAAGCTGTAACACACCGTGTGATCATTGTTGCAATTATTTCTCTGTGAAATAAAGAATTACAATCTGCAAATTAAAGATAGTTAGAGCTTCCAGGAGCTTCTCACCATGTTGTACCATACGACGGACATCCCAACTGTCCCAGACTATTGTTTATAAAATGTGTCACCTCCTGTGGTTGAATAAACTGTGAGAGTAACTATATTCAAGATCTTCAAATGTATTCTGTAGTAAAATGTTCTTTCTTGATTGTTTTTTAATGGTGCATATCCTGAGAAACTATGGACCTGTAAAAGGACTTAATTTCCCTCTGTAACTAGGATATACCATTCCCCACCTAGTAAGGTGAATCTATGCTGGATTTTCCATTGAACATTAATGAGTTCTTGTACTGATGATTTGTACTCATGAATGCTAGTTATGCTTGTGAGATATTTCATGTATTCTGCGTGATAATACTTTATATATAACTCCCTGGATATTAACCTGTGTCTGTCCTTCTTACTAAGTATGCTACAGTTCTGGTTCAGGCTATTTTTAATTAGAAATGGGTCCAGTCACGGAACACCAAATTCCTCATAGGGACTACACTGCTTCTGGCTGGAGCCGTTGGCATGCTCTTGGTAATGTTTTGAGAAGACTGGTTTGCCGCTGACAGATCTGGTAGCATTGTTGATGGTTCCAACTGGATCCAGTCAGTACTAGTTCAATCCAATTGGCTATAAAACCTATTACTGTATCTTCATAATTCAGCTGGTTGTTTTCTGAGATTCAAATGGACCCAGTCCCTACCAAATCCTGGTTCTAGAAAATGATGTAGCAGAAGATGGACAACATGAGTATTAATAAGACCCCCCCACCCAGGATATTGTGGCATGAAAATTTAGCGGCACAAAACTGGAAAATTAGCTGCATTTTGCGGCACTTTATTTTGCCATTTCTTCTACAACAAACACAGATATCTTAGTTTTGGAAAGTTATTTTACAACATGAAGCTATGTATATTTGGTTTATTTACAATTTAGACAATGTGTTTTGCTTCAAGGCTACATATAGGACATAAACGTGTTAATGAATAAATGCCCACGAAACCTGTATGCTTGTCCTGTAAATCCTGGCCATGTATGTGCAGTTCTTCTGAGCTGTCCAAATCTAGCCCAATAGTGTGCTGCTGATTATAATGCAAAAACAATGATGCGCAGATGGATTGCTCTGAGAGGGACCGTTGTATGGCTGACACAATCATTTTGTAGATCCTGTTGCTCAATTCAGCATCTACAGAACTGGTCACACAGTCCTTGTACACAGTTGCAAGCTGTGAAAAGACTTGAATGCGGTCAGCCATCCCACGTCAAAAGAGGTCAGTGTCATTAACCCCAGAAACAGATGCCTGTACTGCTTCTGGGCCCACATGTTCAAAGTAGAGGTGAAGCTCCTGATTGGGAGCTTTGCTCAAACCAGGAGTGGCTGAATATGCACTCTTATCCTTAGGCAGGATGCAGAGTCATGCAGGATTGAAAAGGCGCACTTGTTTCAAGAATCCAATGCCTGGTTGGGCTTCCCCCATGTATTTGCCCACCTTTTCCAGAGAATTTTCAAAAGCTGCATTAAGCTGGGCTGTTATCTGTTTTTTTCTGTGTCAGCAATAATTTAGCCCCTACAGTGGGCTGTATAAATGATTGTAGTGACTCCACAGTCAGGACTGAAATGTTTGTTAGGTTCATGAGGAGGTCCTCCAAATAATCACACACCTTCATTGTCACTGCTGTCTGACTCTGGAATAAGTCCATCAGATGTAAAATGTTCTGGCATTTTTCTGCCACAATGTCC
Source organism: Lissotriton helveticus (assembly GCF_964261635.1). Classification (NCBI taxonomy): domain Eukaryota; kingdom Metazoa; phylum Chordata; class Amphibia; order Caudata; family Salamandridae; genus Lissotriton; species Lissotriton helveticus. The sequence continues at coordinate 1,606,194,507 of NC_136069.1, forward strand.
AATTGAACTTTAATGCAGTATCTTTGGTCGCTGATCAAAACCCTTTGCAGATTTTCAAGGGAATCTGGGGAGACTTGCTGAGTTGCATTTAGACTCAACAAACCCAGCATAGGCCTCAAAGTGTTTGAAGTGGTTCTGTACAGCAGCAAACCAAGAAATCCACTGGGTAGTGCAGGGTCAGGTGACATCCATGGTTTCTCAGCACGATGGTGCAGGCACCTTCTCTTTCTGCTACCGGCCATGTAAAAGATGCGCAAGAAGTACAGAAGGAAAGCATTTAGCTCCACAAAAGGCGTCCTGAACAATTTTCTAATGAGGTTCATTATGCATGCGAAGCAGGTGATATGTATGGAGTTTGTATACAGATTTCTCAACACAGTGCTGAATGCCTTGAGCATGTATGCCACATTTTCAGTGTTAAAGGAAATAACGTTCAGAAAGGCTATGCTGTACTCTGTGAGCACCTTCACAACTGCTTGTGCTACAGTCCCATGGTTGCACTGTGAGAGGAACACTGTGTCTGCTAGGTGAGTGTGGATCTGCCGGCCACCCTGCACAGAGACCACTGCAAATAACACATTCAATACACATCGCCCTTCGACATCAGGTGTTTCATCAAATATAACACTCATCCTTTGATCTTGCAAGTGTTCTTTCAGCTCATTCTTAGCTCCTACATATCTCTCTGGGAGATAATGTTCTTGAGGCTGATGACTTCCAGGTATCGCTCCACCATTTCGTACTTACTTGTGCAGAAACCTGCGCAACACAGGGTGGTCGATTTTGCACAGCGGAATGTTCAGCGCTGTGCAGACATTGACCCACTCACTTATAATTTCCTGGTTTGAGGCACCAGCAGCTGCACTCTTTGTGAAAAGTGAGTTCACAGTCTTCTGACGGGCACGATTTGGTGAAGAGTGAGGGTCTGGATCATCTGCACAGCACTTCAAGTGTTTTGGGACCACACAAACATATCCACTGTGTGTTTCCGGATGTGGTCCACCGCCACATTGCACACACTGCAAAACAGCACAACACTATCAGCATGCATCACGGTGCTGTACTCTCTGGCCTGATCTGCTGCGCCTATATGGGTATATAGGTGTGATTGGTGCTTCACAGCCTTCACAGGCTGCAGAAACATCTCCATTGTGCTTTTGCTGTGGTGGCTTGTTGATCCCTTGGAATCCAAAAGATCTCGGTCTTGTGACACAGTCACGTAACCCACCTACAAATATATTTGGTGTTACTAGATGTGTTTCAAAGGGGAAAGGGGCATTGCAAGTGTTGAATGGAAAGTTAAGAAAATGTATGGAAGCTATTGTTTAAAATGAATGTAACTCTGAAGCACCTGCAAATGGCCAAAACATTGAAAACTTGTTGGGACAGAACCACAATGGGAAAGGGCACTTCCTAAACGGAGTAGAGAAAACAGTGTTAAAATAACATGGTCAGTTGCAGAGAAAGGAGAACGTGAATCCTTTTAAAGCAAAATTGCATCCTCAGAGCGTTAATACATTCAAGTAGGCAGAGGTCCTTCGAAGTGGAATGGCACAATTGTGTGGTCCCGCTAGGCAACTTTGAGTTGTCTGTGGAGGGCAGTGGGGGTGAGAGGTAAACATAAAAAACATAAGGCAAAAATGTTCACCCCCAAAAAAAACTTTCCCTAAATTGCCTACACATAAAAAATAGCATGACATAGGTTGGATTGGTGGAGAAAAAACAAAAAAGAGGCAAAGAAAGTGAAACCTAACAGTTCAAAATTAATATGTACAAGTGTACTTTGTAGGAGCACATAAACCTGGCGTTACCACTCGGGGGTGGGGCAACAAACCACCCCCAAAAGATAAAAAAAACAAAATAAACAATTATGAAACCCACATGATCACACAGAATTCCATTGCCAAACCATGCACAACCCTCCCACCCATCTCAAGTGGGACTTCACAAATATGGGTGGCAACTTCAAGGTTCTGCGCTTTAGCATATGTAGTATTCATCACCCCGGAGGTGTACGGAAACCCAAACCTACCCGTGCTGTGCAGCAGCAAGCATATATTAGTTGCCAGATGGCCCAACAGATCTTGAACCAGCAGATTCCTCCCTCTGAGACTCTACAAAAGAAGAAAAAAGAGTTAGAGCAGGCTCGGCTAGCCCTTTCCATGTCACCTGTCCCCTGCAAGGGCCCACCACGTGGCCCATGTGTGGCAGGCCCTAAAACAATGCCCAGAGGCCCGCCGCACTCTGGGCACATGGCGTTGTAAATAATTTGTCACCAGTTTACATTTGCGAGCATTATTAAGACCTCGAACATTCCAAGATATCAGAGACACATCAGCTTCTGCCAAAACTTTACTAGCCATAATCAAATGCAAAAAAAATAATTATCATTCCAATTCGCACAGTAGATATGCTGAACCACAAAGCATGCACAGCAACACATGTAGGACACAAATTAGACCAACTGTCCCAACTCCCACCCGTCCCCCACCCATCTGCCCCACCAAGCGCGGGGGGAAAAACCCCATCCAACAGCACAACCCCAAACGTGACTTCAAACTGGAAACCCAAACAATGAGCCCCCAAGAGAACAAACAAATGTACATCCGCACAAGGGAGGTGGCAACACCCCACCATAGCCCAATGGCATATCATAACAAAACACCATCTTCACACCTCTGTGGAGGCAAGCCTACAGTGCCATCAGGGCGCCACTGTGAGGAACTGAAACAAGAAAAAAACTATAATGTGGTGAGCAGTGTCTACAATTACAACAAAGGAGCACAACTCATGAAACTAGCCGCTACCAAACAGTTCTTCACTCGCTCCTGAATCTTGAATATGCTGAGCATGCAACGGAGATGCCCAAGAGTTCTTCTTCACAGCATTGGAGTATTGACGGCAAATCTCCTGAGCTTCATGGAGGGTGTCAAAAACCTGGGACCGTCCATCCATATCCACCCTCAGATGCGCAGGGTACAGCATTCCATATTGCAAGCCAAGTTTCCGTAGTGCAGCCTTAACCCCCCGCAAATTTCCTACGTGCCTCCTGCACCATCGCTGTGAAATCTGGGAAGAGGGAGATGTAGGAACCCTGCCAATTCAGTTTCCCCTTATCTCTTGTCAACTGCAGAGGAGCATCCCTATCCCTGAAATTCAAAAGGCATGCTATAATGGGGTGTGGAGGACACCCCGGGTTTGGTCATGGCCCCTGGATGCGGTGCGCCCGCTCCACAACAAAAGTGTCAGTAAATGAGTCCCTGCCAAAGAGGTCTGTAAGGAGCTTTTCAACAAAAAGATCCAACCTGCCAGTGTTGGTCGACTCGGCCACTCCCGTAATGCGGATATTATTTCTGCGCCCCCAGGCCTCCAAATCATCATTCTTCATTGCTACTGTTTCAAGGAGCCTCTCCATCCTCTCATACCATTTGGTGGTTTGGGCCGCACCATCCTCCAGGTCTGAGATTCTGCTTTCTGCCACTGTCAGACCCCCTCATGTTTGTCCAACCAGGCCCCCATCGCATCCAGGCGCTGGTCAAGGACTTCAAATCTGGTATCCAGGGCCTTGAAACCTGCCCGCAGCTCAGCCAGAAGGCCCTCCATCCCTGCCGCCATCATCGCGGGAACCTCGCAGCCCTCCGCCATGTTAGATTGCTGCACGGCCGTGCCAGGCCCCGTGGCTTTGAAAGGAAGCGTGCCCTGGCGGGAGTCCTTACGACCCATACCTTCCGTGCTGGCTGCGCAGTGTGAGTGGTGGTTGCCAGAAGCAGTGCAATGAAGCAGTCACCATAGGTAGCTACTGGGCGCAGCAGTCCCGATGGTGAAAGGTCAAGGGCGAGGTCGGGCCATCACCCCAGGGGCTACTAGTGAGCATCAGCCCCGCAGCACCCAGAGCAGCCACCAGCGGGGGAGGATAAAGGTCCAGATTATGTGTCACATGCAGGTAGCACCCCCAGACAGACACAAGCGTCACAAGACGCGACGACGCAGTGCCAGAAATGTGGGCACAGGGCAGCCACGCAGCCAGCAATCCTGACTCCCAGCAGCAGTGGAGGAGGGTGTTGATGGGGGTCTCATCAGGGGACTCCTCAGGAGGGACTCATATGGCACTCAGGGTGACACACAGGTAGGAGCCAGGCATTCGATTTAGGGGCGGGGGGGCCCTCCATGCACATCCGTGGGGACAGGCTTCCACTGGCGTTGGTACACTGACACTCCAGCTCCCACAACCGCTAAGCCTCCTCACACATCCGCACCCAGCCTTGACGAGTAGGGAGCAGCTGATCCCCCCCGCAGCCGCTTACTGCCCCAGCCGCCGGCGTCTCCTCTGATGCATCACTGCTCACGGTGAGGCCGCCCTGCAGCAGCACGCAAGGCCCCGGCTTCAGCTGCAATCGTAGGCCCGTCCATGTGGCATCACTCACCACACGGCGTCACTCCGCTCCACTGACAGTGAGCGGTCCGGATCTGCCGCCGCCACAACACCCCCACCTCACTCTCCTCGGGGGACATTTTCGCAGCAAGGGTACAGTTGCCGCCGCCACAAAGGCAGCTGGAGGGAAAGCCATCACGGTTGCCGGTTAGGCCACGCCCCTCCCTCCACGGCCACATTTGTATATCTGAGAAATGTTTACAGTTCTCAGGAACTACTGGACAGATTTATACCATTTAACAAGAAGAGTGCTTTATGAACCAAGACCTAGCTTGGTGCCAGATTTGGTGTAATTCCGTTCAGCAGTTCGGTCTGTAGCTGTGTTTTTGTGTCCTATGGAAATTAACATGAAGAAAACGTGTTTTGATACCCCCCTTTTTGTCAGCCCCCATTTGACGAATCACCCAAAAACTTTCAAAACAGGAGCAGAACTGACCAGACAATTAGTTTTGAAAATTTTGTGAAGATTCGTTAAAATGCACCAAAAATATTGGCAAAAGAAAAATTCCCTTTTGTATAGAAACAAGGTCCTAACTATAACTACCTACTAGCGACCACCAGTAGGTAACATCTATCTGTCTGTCTGACTATCTATCTATCTATCTATCTATCTATCTATCTATCTATCTATCTATCTATCTATCTACGGATAGATAGATAGATAGATAGATAGATAGATAGATAGATAGATAGATAGATAGATAGATAGATAGATATAGATATTGATAGATATGTAGAGATAGATAGATAGATAGATAGATAAATAGAGACATGTATATATAAATATGTGTATATACATAGATAGATTGATCGATAATTAGATAGATATAGATATATACACACATATTTATAATTGTAATGGTAATTAAATGTGATGCTTTAAATGGTAAATTCCATATATTCTGTTGTTTTTTTTATGATATTCCGGTCCTTTTTTATTTTTGTCTCTATATGTACAGTTACTATTTTTGCTCCTGATATTTTTATCATAAAATTCATGTGTCGTGGCAATTTTGTTTCAATAGTTTGTCATACAAGTGGATGGGGGCATTATCACCCCTTTAATCAGTTCTCCAAATGCAGGTTTTGATCCCAGTCTGTCCCCCATGCTGGTCTGTCCTTAGTCATTCATCCCAACAGGGGAGGAATAGGGAGAGCTGCTCAAGATAGGCAGGGACCCACACTTCTAGACAGACATTTCAGATGAACGAACCTTCATTTTCATTCCCTATAAAAACCATCAGTGTCTTTCTGCAAATTAAGTGCCTTTCTGCACTTACCTTGCCTTTTACTGGTCTGGGTGCAGCAACTGACATAATGTGTTAATTCCTGATCTATTTCAAAGTCCTTTGTCAGTTTCTGCTAATAAAATGCACTTGAGAAACTCCCCTTGAACTCCAAGGGCACTCTTTGTTTGACACTAGAGGCCTGAAGGCACTTTTCCAATTCTTGTTAAAGCTCCCCAATCAGTCTGTTTGAAAACTGGTTGGAGTTGGATAGGTTGAATCAAATGTACATGAACGCTATTCTGGTTGGATTAAAAGTCATTCACACATAGCAGGGAAATCTGTGTTTCTGACAGGTTGGTAGTCATGATGCAGAGTCATTCAAAGGAATGGCAGGACTGGGTCTATTTGGTGGTGCAAAACTTCTGAACTTTTCAGAGGCTGACCTCAAGTCACTTACTGCAGTAGTGATATTACATAAGCTGACAATATTTGGCTCATGCTATACCTGCCATGCCTATTAAACTCTTTCCCAGCCCTGCTAGACATGTCCCAGACTGGTTTTCTGATTAACCTATATAGCATGCAATGATATTGTGCGGAGATTGGGTTTCCTGAGCCTTTATCATTTTTGCTTCTCCAAGAAAGGGCCTTGTTTTGAATATATTAAAATATTTATTTTCATTGCACTTCAGAATTGCAAAAACAAATGTGCTTCATTTGTGCTTTCCTAACTGCTGATGTATTTTTAATACATTGTGCAGTTCTTTTACTGGCATTTAAATATTGATGTGTGTCAGAAAAAACATGGCATCCTACATACAGCCTTTCTATCCACGCTTCATGTTCTGTAGCAAGAATGTCACATATTAAGTAAAGGTCAAACTCCATGTAAAAAGAATAAGCAGCAATTTCACCGAAGACACAGCCTGACAATTGCCTATGGTTTTGAAGGCACAATAAATGTGACAATATAAACACAAATGTAAAGGCATCAGTCTCCTGCTGAACTCCAGTTTGGTTAGTTTGGGTTTACGCAACATTCCGCACAACTATTTACAGTGCCTAGGTAAGACTTATAGAAATAACACTGAACTACATATAATGAGAATATTACCATAATAAATGTATAGTTGCCACATTGAGTAGTGTCTGTTTCTGTCCTATTCAGAGTAGAATAGGACAGAAACAGACACTACTCAATGTGGCAACTATACATTTATTATGGTAATATTCTCATTATATGTAGTTCAGTGTTATTTCTATGCTTTCAACATAACATAAAAAAACAAAATGATTGGCTTTTGCACCTTTACGTTCGTCTTTTTGTTTTCTGGTCCTTCCAACTTTTTCCAACCTTCATAAAAACTACTGAGAAGTGTTATGCAAAAATAGAAAGATGAACAAGAACAAATATATGAAGCAATTTCGGCCTTAAGATATTTTCTTGGTCAAAGTTTAGGGCTATTTTTATTACTTAATCAGAGAAATAATCTGTATATTTTCCGTTCTTCTTATGGAGGCCTCTCTATAGACTTGCTGGCGCCACAAACCTATCATTGGTGCCCTTCCAGAACAAGGATTCTTATGCAAGATCCGAAACTGGGAATGAGTTTATATTTACTCAGACCATAAAAAGCACTAGTCTTCGTGCTCTCCTGTATGTGCATGTCTTGGTTCTGGCACTGTGTGGTTGATTGTTTATTCTTCCCACAGAGTGGAACAGAAATTGTACTTAATAGACATGGCAAGAGGATAGAGATCAAAGTTTGCCTCACTATGGCACCATATCAGAAAGTTTCACAATTATTAAGATTAATGTGAGGGGCAGGAGAATGCAAATTCTAATGAAATCTCATCCTTTGTGATCGTTGTCCCAGAGTAACTCTGCCATTTCAAATGATACAATTGATTGGTATTAAGCATGCCTGTCTATTTAAATCACTGCCTCCAAAAGTACATACATATTTGCTAACCTCACATGTCTAGTTGTCTCCTCTTGTCTGTTGGTATCCATCTCCTGGCCCCATGATCTTTAAAACAGAGATTTAGAAGGCAGCTTAAAGGTTTACTCTTCAGCAGATAATATTTAATAATAGCTTTTGTTGAGCATGGTTAAAGGCAGTCCACATTTTGTAAAGCACATATTAACAATATCTAGCATGCAGAAGCCAGCTATGTAACATTCAATGATACACTCAAACTATAATATGAGGAAAAAACGCCTTTAATCTTTAACTTCTTAACTGCAAACAAGGATTCCCAGTGGATTGGCCTGAACATTTTTGTTGTCCCCTTCCCATTCCATTCCACTAAAGCAGTAGCTACAGACAATACTGAATGTTCTAAACTGTGGGACAGAGGTCTGAAGAGAATTGTCTCTTTGTTAGTGGCCTGGGAGTAAAGTACACCTTGTAATCCATCTCATGAAAGCAGGACATCGGGAGGAGCCACGCTAGCAACCAAGATGGCCACGTAGGCTCTCTCCGCTGGAATATCCTGATATTTATCCTGTTCTTGCACCCAGCCATAGTGTGTATGAACCTGCCGTGAGATTAATGGTGCTTTCCCGAGATCTCTAATTGCTCGGCTGACGAAGATATGTTGAGTGGAAGTTTGCGGCCTAGATTTGCCCAGAAGCCGGGGTCTCCAGTACTGGCCCATCCGGTTTTCAGTTCAACAACATCAGCTGTGGTGGTGTGATTGGGTCCGGTCTCCTGAAGTGGGGGAAAGAAAAAAATGTCCTCGCTTTTTCGGATTGATGTGATGACGGTTGGCTGCCTTGCTGAAAGTCGGAGGAGGGGTAACAAATCAACGCTTGCAGCTGTGGACGGGGACCCTGCTCGGTGACCCGGTAACGGGCCCGCTGGTGTTCACTGGGTTTGGATCTCCGCCAGCGTTGGCGGCCCTACAATATCATCGAAACGACCGATAACTCTCCCTCTGTAATCGACCGTTCCCTAATCGCCCGTCCCCCTCTGAGACATCGAGCCTGCCGGAGGAAGCGATCATGATCGACACCGATCGAAGAGTGGTGCAACGGAATGTGGGTGATCCGTCGCTACGAACTGTGTTGGCAGCCATTGAATCAATTCATGTGTACGTTGAAGACCGCATTCAGACGATGATGGCGTGCTTGGCTGAGATGGAACGAATTGGACCGGACCCTACTCCACTACAAGAAACAGCGACAACCGAGACACCCAATATGGCCACTCTGATGAAGGAAATAGACACCCTATCGTGTGAGGTATCGGAGCCTTTGACCAGTGTTTTCGATGATATACACAAGCTTGATGCCACCAAGGGATTGTTTAACCTACGATCGTTGCCGACTATGGAAGGACTAATTGATGTTCCCACTCCAGAAACTTTTGATGAGAATTGTTATCGGAATGAAACTGCGCCACTTCCCTATGCATCTGAGCCGCTAAGATGGCGGACGATTCAACGCTGGGAGTTCATGACGGGGACGGGTGTCTCTGGACCTGACGATGTTCACGGCACTATCGTTCTACTACTTTGTCTTGCATTGAGTTCTATCACAGTCTTTTCATACTCGGACTGTCCTGTGGAAGAGGTGGTTTATCCGGAGGGGACTCATGTGTCTGAACGGGTGGGGCAAGGATGAGATCGAAGGACTGGGTTTGACTCAAGTATCGATGGGCACAGGATCTGCTAAACTTAAGCAATAGTAAGGCTGGGTGGTGTTTGAAGATCCCCTTGTTGAGATACATATTTGCTATCTGATAGATTTCTTGACTTCACTTTGGGGATCCTTGGTACTGGCGGGGGGGAGGGGCGTCCGGGAGCCTGTACGAACATGCCCTCCTCCACTTCTCTTCTCTACTTCGGTAGATTCTTCTTTTAGAACCTTGTTAGCTGCTACTGGGGGTTAGGCGATAGCCGTTTGCAGGGGTGCAGAGTGGGGGGATGGGTTTATTGCTTTCTTTTTGTTATCGCCCATATGGTTTTTTCTCCTTTTTTTCTCAGTCTTTCCTTGACTCGTAATATTGGCGAAATATCCTGACTTTGATCCTTAACCTCTAATATCTGGTTGCCATGATTCTCCTGCCGTTTCGATTTTATGGGTGGGATGGTATTGAGGACCCGCAACTAAACTGTTAATCGATTATACTGATGCACATTTTGTTTTGTGCTTAATTGTGCGAGCCTCTCGAGTATATTTGTTGCTCTACATCTATCCTGTTTTTTTGTACCAATTCACCCTGTCATTATTGGATGTATGTATGGCACCGGATATGTCTGTTTATTTTTTTGCTTTAAAATAATAAAAAGATTTATAAAAAAAAAAATAATAAAAAAAAATGAAAGCAGGACATCAATGTGTCCCCCCGTCCAATTGTTGAAGTCCATGGAAAGGATCATAGGCATTATCACCTCATCAAAACCTCTAAATGTTGTACACCAAATTATCAGAACAATAGTACTCAAAAGAACTAAACGAAGAGAGGATATTTCTCAAAGCCAGTGAACGAGATAGGCGTAAAACGCCTCTTCATTCAATGTCCAATGTTGTGTACAACTGCAAAGTAAAAGACACAAATATAAAGACATAGGGCCCGATTCACAAATGCACTCTGAGACAAAAGTCTAACTTTACAATTTTGGTATTCACAGAGGTCATTTACGAGTCGTATATTTACGCCTGCAGTCAGGCTGGAATCTCTGCTCCTGGGCTGTCCTCTCTGCACCCTTGTCATACTGTCTGGCTACAGCCGTACTTTCTGACTCCAGCCCAGTTTGGGCAGGGAAAAGGGTGAGCGCAAATCATGGATTCCATGTACCATGATAAAAAGGAGTAATCTTTTCTGGGATATGATGTATTGTCCGGCCACACCCTTTTCCCTACGCAAACAGATTGTCTTGACCTCCTCTATCATTTATCACGTTACTAATGTTCCTTTTTGTAAAATTTTTATTCCAGCCCATTGATTACACTTCATCCGGCCCGAGCCAGAGAGTATGTCTGTAGGCAGAGAGTAGGCTGGAGTCAGAGAGTACGGCCCGAGTGCGGAGAGTACAGCCCTGGTGCAGAGATTCCAGCCCAACTGCTGACGTAAAGATGCAACTCGTAAATGATCTGTGTGAATACCAAAAGTCGTAAAGTTAGACTATTGTCTCAGATTGTCTTTGTGAATCGGGCACATAGCGCTTGATTAAGAAACTGCATTTTGTAGTAAGTTTAGAGTACTAAGGTTGTACTACAAATTAACTACAAAATGCTATTCACAAACTACAATTCTATAGCACTTTTTCCTTTGTTCTACATTTACAATAGTCAAAACAACAAAAGAGTGTACCTTCTTAAGAGAAGAGCAAGCATGAAGAATCAAATTAGATTCTTTAGAAAGCCCTCACTCACCAACCTAGTTGGTGACATGCTTCATCATCTGGCCCAACCAGGGAGGTCGATTCCCCACCCCGGTGTGCTTCAACGCCAGAATTATTATGGAGCTGGTTATTTTCTGTTTGATTGACTAGTGCAAGTGAATGTGAAGTGAGTTAAAAGTGTCAAGCTTGTGTCCGAAAATAATTTTATTCGTCGGCCAACCAGGCACGGTTAAAAAACGGAGTGAGCGATGTGAATGCTGGATAGATGGTTCAGCTATGTCTCACTGTGAGCGGTTAGCATGTTTCTGCCTATATGTTTGCAACTAGCTAGGAATTCTTCAGGACCAGTGTGTAGACCCCGGCAGTATGAGCGTGCTAAGGCTCACTCTAACATGGAGGTCAAGTGTGAAAAAACAGGAAAAAAATAATTAAAACCTGCTGACCCTCAAACATCAACGGGGTCCGGTTATTGAGGATCCGACCAGGTACTGAGCAGTGCCTGGCTTTGCTGGCGGTGTGCCTACTAGCCATCACCCCCCTCCTGAGACCCATGGTGTGATTAGAGATCACCCTACCTATAACTGCTGGGTTCCCAAAAGAATCAGGTACCCGCATAAACAGCAGGTTCTAATGATTTTTTCCTGGTTTTTCCCACTTGACCTCCAGGTTAGGGTGAGCCTTAGCGCGTTCACAATAAACTGTGGGGCTAACTATATTCAAGATCTACAAATGTACTCTGTAGTAAAATGTTCTTTCTTGATTGTTCTTTAATGGTGCATATACCTGTAGAAGGACTTAATTTTCCTCTGTAACTAGGATATACTATTAGTAAGGTGAATCTATGCTGGATTTTCCATTTAACTTTACTCAGTTCTTTGTACTGATGAGTTATACACAGGATTTCTAGTTATGCTTGTGAGATTCTTCATGTATTCTGCGTGATAATACTTTATAAACAACTCCTTGGATCTTGACCCGTGGCTGTCATTCTTACTAAGTATGCTACAGTTCTGGTTCAGGCTATAACAAATTAGAGATGGGTCCAGTCACGGAACACCAAATTCCTTATAGGGACTACTCTGCTTTCGGCTCGAGCCGTTGGCATGCTCTTGGTAATGTTTTGAGAAGAATGGTTTGCTGCTGGCAGATCTGGTAGCTTTGTTGATGCTTCCAACGGGATCCAATCAGTACTAGTTCAATCCAATTGGCTATAAAACCTATTACTGTATCTTCATGTTCTCTGAGATTCAAATGGACCCCGTCCCTACCAAATCCTGGTTCCAGAAGACGATGTAGCAGAAGATGGACAACATGAGTATTAATCAGACCCCCCAGGATATTGCGGCATGAACTAGTAAATGTAGCGGCACATATCTGGAAACTTAGCGACACAAATCTGGAAATTTAGCTGCATTTTGCAGCACTTATTTTGCAATTTTTTCTATAACAAACACAGATATCTTAGTTTTTGGAGGTATTTTACAACATGAAGCTATGTATATTTGGTTTATTTACAAATTAGACAATTTGTTTTGCTTCAAGGCTACATATAGGACATAAACATGTTAATGAATAAATGCCCACGGAACCTGAATGCTTGGCGTGTTAATTTGGCCATCTATGTGCAGTTCTTCTGAGCAATCCAAATCTAGCCCAATAGTGTGCTGCTGATTATAATGCAAAAACAATAACGCCCAGATGGATTGCCTTGAGAGGGACTGTCGTCTGGCCAACACAATAATTTTGTAGATGCTGTTGCTCCTTTCAACATCTGCAGAACTGGTCACACAGTCCTTGCACACAGCTGCAAGCTGTGAAAGGACTGGAATACATTCAGCCATCCCATGCCAAAAGAGGTCAGTGTCAACCACCCCAGAAACAGATGCCTGTACTGCTTCTGGGCCTATATGTTCAAAGTACATGCCGTGCGCGGCGAGCCCGAAAAGGCAGGAATTGGCTGGCATACACCTTAGCTGCTCTGCAATAAGGTAACCTTTGACAGAGATGCACTGGTATATCATGAACGTAAACTAGGGGCATGTGAAATTTGAATGGAAAGTGATTGTGAGTTTGTCAGCATAAGGAATGCATTTTCAATAAAGAGAAAATGTAAATAAGGAAGAAAAATGTCCAGCCAAAAGCACACCATCTAGGGAAATGGCAGCAAGGAAAGGGTAACACACACGCACATGGTTTTTCCAATGGGAACAATACGTGTCCCAAGATGGAGAGCTACATTTCCCGCTGAGCAGAACTTTCCATATTCCGAGAATAGAAAATTTGAGACTGAGAATGTACAATTTGTAACCTCAGCCCAGATTTATACAGTTTGAGGCTTTAAAGCTTTGAGAATAGATGGCAAATGAAAAGAAACAGAAAAAGGTTGACAATAGGGCTTAATCATAGACACATGCAAAGGATGAAGAAAGACAGAAAACAATGTAGAAAATTAGTAATTGAGAATATTGGATCCTATAGACGGTGAGGAAAAAGTAAAGGAGAATCTTGGGGAGAAGGAAAATTCCCAAAAACAAATCAGACATAGAGAACAGTAACGCTCCAACAGCAACCAAGACTCGCCAGCCGGCCGCCCGCCCGCATTAATCGGTCATTCATGCCTCCTCTTGCGTGGCAGGCGGGCAGCCATGAGAGAGACTTGAGTCTCGTGCTGCCGGCACTCCAGATTTCCCCACCGCTTCTGCCTACTACTAACTTCCTCTTCCGGGCGTGACGGCACTCTATCGCAGGTACATCCGGATGAATTATCCCGGCACATGTGGTACCAAGGTGATTGACAGCAGTATCGACTGCTGAGAGGGCAGCCCCCCCTCCTAATTTGAGCAGTGAGTGTGAGTGTAATGACACTGAGCCACGCGCCGCGCTGGTTCCGCAGCCACTAATGCCGCAGACATTGTTTCCAGGGCAACACAGCAGGCAGCTGAGCCTGGACAGAGTTCAGAGATACATTGTAGCGCTCTCAGCCACTCCACAGAGCTGAGAGCAGATCGGTTAACTATTTCGGAACTCAGCTCTGCAAGCAGCACGTCTCTGAGCAGCGGAGAGCCTGGGCATAGATGGCGCTGGTGGTGCACCTGGCACAGGTGGCAAAATGTGTGACAATGCATTTCAGTGCAGTGATGCGGAACACCGCACTGAAATGCGTGAGCGTCACTCCTGATGTGTGATGCTTGGCAGGAGTGCATTTAAAAGCGAGACACAGGCAACTAAGCATTCTGTTATATATCTAGGCCTCAGAAACAGATAGCTTTACCTTTAGCTGTCTGTTAGGGACCTTTTATTTCCAAACCCTATTACATACTTGAAGTGGGCTATTGGTCGGTCAGCCCCCTGTTCATGATTGGATGGCGTTGTTGTACATCTCTGGTGTCTGGCTTTCCGTCCTGTTCTTGTATTTACGCAGCAATGAGCATTTCCTTCTCATAGTGTTTTGACTACATGCGTTGTATCCTTATACTGCTGGTTTGAGGCGACTTAGTTTTTAAAAGTATAAGCTTTGCAAGGCAGTGCATGTGTGTTCCTGTGTATTTACTATCGCCCAGCATCTCCATCCTACAGTGTTCTTTTCTTTCTTTTTTGTTTTAGTTTATTTACCATTCTAACATGACCATCCATAGTGTTGAAATAGTAATTAAATGAGGGCACAAATATGCCTCATGAAACATTCATGCACATGCATCGCAACATACACATGCACATGCATCACAATGCTTGCAGGCTGAAGCATCATGACACATGCTGCATATTTATCGGTGGCCATCTTAGAATAGGTTCTTATTAATAGAAAAACATGTTCTGGCCATATATGTGCAAGGAAATGGCATAACGCTTTGGCAAAGTCAATAGATACAAGCTGTATTGGCTTTGCCAATGCTTATTTTAAAAGAGTGTTGAGAAAGAATAATAAAACATTCACTGAATTCACATAAATATTTTAAGGCAGTCGTAATATTTTAGTGGTGTACAGGGGGCCACAGTACTTTATAACTGGACATAAAGTAAGCAGCTCTTTTAACTTGCCACTAGTTGCTCCTGTGTCTATGACCCAAATGGAATCCAGACATAGGAAGATGGCCACATGAGGAAAAATGAGTTGGATGGGAAACATTCACTTATCCTTAACTGCTCCCCCTTTCTACCATGATACAAAGAGTAGACCGATATGTATTAGTGCAGCACGAAAAGTAAGCCATGGCAGGCATGATATACGCTGACATATTAGAAGTAAACATATATTTGGGGAATGTCAGTCCTTGGACCATGTTTAGTGCATGTGTGTACCATCCAGTTATACTAAACATAGCTTTGAGCCTTTAGCTATGTACCGTCTTTGGTGCAACTATTTACAGGAAAAACATGAACTGTAGAAGTGCATTTTTCGGAAGCTCACATACACTTAATTATGGCTGTGAATCTTTTCTGAACGTTTAGTGCATGTGGAGGACACACAGTACGGTACACAGACATAATATCGATTCCAAAATATCGACTGGACATAATATCGAGGTAAAAATATAGACTAGACAAAATATCGACTAGACATAATATAGACTACAAAAATATCGAGTTATATCGATATTAATAGCCAAAATATCGAATCAAAAATATAGACTAGACATAATATCGACTAGATAGAATATAGACCAAAAAAAATCGAAAATAAGGTAAGTTTTTAATAATTTGTAATAATTGTGTAATATAAATCTGTAGCGGGTTGTGGGTTTATAGGGGAATAGGGTGGGAAGTAACTTAAATATAATTAATTAATAAGTAAATTAATAATAATTGTTAATTAATTATTAATAAGTAATTAATTAAAATATAATTGGTAATTAATAATAATTGATTAATTGATAAATAATTATTTTTTAGTAAATTATTTTTTGTAGCGGGTTGTGGGTTTATAGGGGAATAGGGTGGGAAGTAATTTAAATATAATTAATTAATTATGTAAATTAATAAGACTTGTTAATTAATTATTAATTGGTAATTAATTAAAATATAATTGGTAATTAATAATAATTGATTAATTGATAAATAATTAATTTTTAGTCAATTATTTTCTGTAGCGGGTTGTGGGTTTATAGGGGAATAGGGTGGGAAGTAATTTAATTATAATTAAATAATTATGTAAATTAATAATACTTTTTTAATAATAATGAATTGGTAATTAATTGAAATATAATTGGTAATCAATAATAATTGATTAATTGATAAATCATTAATTTTTAGTAAATTATTTTCTGTAGTGGGTTGTGGGTTTATAGGGGAATAGGGTGGGAAGTAATTTAATTATAATTAATGAATTATGTAAATTAATAATAATTGTTATTTAATTAATAATTGTCCATTAATTAAATTTTAATTGGTAAATAAAAGTAATTGGTATAGGAAATTAAATTTATTTGGTAATAATATTTCTATTAATTATATTTATTTATGAAGTTTTTACTTTTTCTACTGTTGCACTCACTGGAGTGGGAATAGTAATTTTACCCCTACGCTATCCAACGCTTTCCCTACTGTTGCACCCACTGGAGTGGGAATAGTAATCTTTACCCCTACGCTATCCAGCGCTTTCCCTACTGTTGCACCCACTGGAGTGGGAATAGTAATTGTAACCCCTACGCTATCCAGCGCTTTCCCTACTGTTGCACCCACTAGAGTGGGAATAGTAATTTTAACCCCTACGCTATCCAGCGCTTTCCCTACGGTGGCACCCACTGGAGTGGGAATAGTAATTTTAACTCCTACGCTATCCAGCGCTTTCCCTACTGCTGCACCCACTGGAGTGGGAATAGTAATTTTAACCCCTACGCTATCCAGGGCTTTCCCTACTGTGGCACCCACTGGAGTGGGAATAGTAATTTTAACCCCTACGCTATCCAGCGCTTTCCCTACTGTTGCACTCTTTGGAGTGGAAATAGTATTTTTCACCCCTACGCTATCCAACGCTTTCCCTACTGTTGCACCCACTGGAGTGGGAATAGTAATCTTTACCCCTACGCTATCCAGCGCTTTCCCTACTGTTGCACCCACTGGAGTGGGAATAGTAATTTTTACCCCTACGCTATCCAGCGCTTTCCCTAATGTTGCACCCACTGGAGTGGGAATAGTAATTTTAACCCCTACGCTATCCAGCGCTTTCCCTACTGTTGCACCCACTGGAGTGGGAATAGTAATTTTAACCCCTACGCTATCCAGCGCTTTCCCTACTGTTGCACCCACTGGAGTGGGAATAGTAATTTTAACCCCTACGCTATCCAGCCCTTTCCCTACTGTTGCACCCACTGGAGTGGGAATAGTAATTTTAACCCCTACGCTATCCAGCAATTTCCCTACTGTTGCACTCTTTGGAGTGGGAATAGTAATTTTTACCACTACGCTATCCAAAGTTTTCCCTACTGTTGCACCCACTGGAGTGGGAATAGTAATTTTAACCCCTACGCTATCCAACGCTTTCACTACTGTTGCACCCACTGGAGTGGGAATAGTGATTTTAACCCCTACGCTATCCAACGCTTTTGCTACTGTTGAACTCAGTAGAGTTGTTACAATAAATTTTAACCATTTTGCTATGCTACGGTAAAAATATTATAGATGTATATTTAATAATATGATTTTATATATATATATATGTATTATTTTTGTTATATTTTTTTAATTAACATTAATTATTTATCAATATTACATTTATTTAATAATTTTAACTAAGTTTATATTAAATATATTTATTATTATATTAGTTTTAACTTAATTTATAGACATTTAATAAAAACGATATTTTGACAGTCTATATTTTTGTAACTCGATATTTTTGAGTCGATATTTTAGTACTTACCTGTTTGAAGATAGCCAGTCAATATTTTGTCCCTCGATATTTTTTCCTCGATATTTTTGTATCTCGATATTTTTGTGGTCGATATAATTTCAGTGATCCACACAGTACTTAACTCACACTTTCGTATATAATGTACAACCGTTGAATGCAGGCCGCCGGCCACACGCTGGACCCCGTCTTCTCCACAGGCACCCACTTCGCCTTCAACCACACCACCAAACTCCACTGGACCGACCACTGCTGCATCCATTTCACCTTCAAGAAACCAACCACGCACCACCGCACCCAACAGCTACCTCGACGCTCCTGGAGCAAAGTCACCGAAGACCAGCTGATCACCACCCTCACCCAAAACCCACCCACCAACCCAGACACCACAGCCCGCAAACTCAGACAGTGGATCGACGACTGCGCCAACAGCCTCGCCCCACTCAAGAAACCCTCCAACAACCACGCCAGCAAGAGAGCCACCCGGTTCACCGACGAGCTGCAGACCTCCAAACGCGCATGCCAGAAACTGGAGAGGATTTGGCTCCACGAATGCACTCTGGACAACCACGCAGCCCACAAGGACACCACCCGCAGAGATCACCACCTCATCAGCTTAGCCAAGAGATCCTCCTTCAAAGACCACCTGGATAACAAGGCACACAACAGCAAAGAGCTCTTCAGCATCGTAAAGGAACTCTCAAACCCCAGCGCCAACGCCAACGACATACCGCCCTCACAAGAACTGTGCAACTCACTAGCCATCTTCTTCCACTGCAAGATCGCTGACATCTATGACAGCTTCAACACCATGACCGCCTCGACTACGGCATACCCCACCTCCACCTCCTAGTGCAACATCAACGATGATGAGACACGCAAGGTCATGAACTCCATCCACTCAGGATCTCCGCCAGACCCGTGCCCACACCACATATTCAACAAAGCAGACGCAGCCATCGCACCCCAACTACGGAAGGTCATCAACATCTCCTTCGAAACAGCGACATTCCCGGAAAGCTGGAAACACGCCAAAATCAAAGCCCTTCTCAAGAAGCCCAAGGCGGACCCCAAGGACCTCAAGAATTTACGGCCCATCTCCCTGCTCCCGTTCCCGGTGAAGGTCATCGAGAATATCGTCAACATGCAACTGGTCCGCCACCTGGAAGACAACAACATCTTGGACCCGTCCCAGTCCGGGTTCAGACGAAACCACAGCACCGAGACAGCCCTCATTGCCACCACAGACGCCAACTAGACAACGGCAAAACATCAGCTCTCATCCTCCTGGACCTGCCAGCCGCCTTCAACACGGTCTGCCATCTCACTCTAAAGACACGCATCCTAGAAGCCTGAATTCAAGAGAAGGCCCTTGACTGGACCACGTCCTGCCTCTTCGGCAGAACCTAGAGCGTCTGCCTCCCGCCCTTCCGATCTGAAGCCACAACATCATCTGCGACGTACCTCAGGGCTCATCCCTCAGCCCGATGCTGTTCAATGTCTACATGGCCCCCCTCGCACAAGTGGCCCGCCAACACGACCTCAACATCATATCTTATGCCGACAACACCCAGCTCATCCTCTCCCTCACCAAGGGCCCGCAAACAAACCTCCACGAGGGAATGAAGGCCGTCGTTGACTGGATAAGCAACAGCCGTCTGAAGCTAAACTCGGACAAGATGGAGATACTCATCCTCGGACCCACCCCCTCAGCCTGGGACGACTCCTGGTGGCCGACCACACTGGGAACAGCACCAACACCCACCGACTATGCACGCAACCTAGGATTCATCCTCGACTCCTCCCTCTCCATGTCTAAACAGGTCAACGCCGTCTCCTCCTCCTGCTACAACACCCTCCGCATGCTCCGCAGGATCTACAAGTGGATCTTGACCAAAACAAGAAGAACGGTGACACAGGCCCTCGTCAGCAGCAGACTGGACTACGGTAATGCACTCTACGCAGGAATCCCAGCCAAACACCTACGACGACTACAATGCATCCAAAACGCCTCCGCCCAACTGATCGTCAACGTCTCCCGCCACAGCCACATCACCCCCCACCTGAGAGCCCTACACTGGCTCCCCGTCGACAAGAGGATCACCTTCAAACTCCTCACCCACGCACACAAAGCACTCCACAATGCCGGAACAGCCTACCTGAACAGCAGA
Organism: Lissotriton helveticus; assembly: GCF_964261635.1. Classification (NCBI taxonomy): domain Eukaryota; kingdom Metazoa; phylum Chordata; class Amphibia; order Caudata; family Salamandridae; genus Lissotriton; species Lissotriton helveticus. The sequence goes on from NC_136069.1 coordinate 1,606,214,538, forward strand.
CTCAGCTTCTACACCCCCACCCGCCAGCTCCGCCAGCCTCTCCCTCACAGCTGTCCCCTGCATCCAACGAACAACCTCCGGCGGCAGATCCTTCTCCTACCTTGCCGCCAAGACCTGGAACACCCTCCCTACCCACCTATGGCAGACCCAAGACCTACACGCCTTCAGAAGACTCCTCAAGACCTGGCTCTTCTAGCAGTAGCGGCACCCCCTCCCCTCAGCGCCTTGAGACCCTCACGGGTAAGTAGCACGCTTTACAAGTACTCTGATTGATTGATTGATTGTTTTGAAGGATGCAAGGATGTACCTCCATAATATGATATGCAGAAGTACCCCACTGTATGACTAATTACTGTGCTCCAAGTGAAGGCCTAACCTCCTTTGCTATCATATTGTGCCCAGGTACGGTCACCAAATTACTATCAACAAATGTCCAAGTGATTTCTTGATATGGGTATGTACATGAATGAGCCACATGCCCGTAAGTCACATTATATGCTCAAGTGCAGTAGCGCAGCAAGGGAGAGGCAGGGGGGTCCACCCCGGGCTGCATGAGTTTTGAGGGTGACTGACCCCCGCTCTTAATTGCGGGCTGCAATCACTGACACTTAGGCCACCCACCCCCCAATCCCCTCCCCCGCTCCCACCTGCTACCTCTCACTTCTGGCACTTCATTCACTGTCTTTCACATGCTTGAATACATTGTTTTCTTAAGTGCCATCTTTAGGGGGTAAAACTGCAAAGTCCCCCAACATGGAACTTTGTGAAAACATTTTTTTTATGTGGGCTTTGACAGGCGAGAACATGTCAAAGTTTAAATAATTATGTGTATAGCCAATATGTCTTATTTTTAGGTCGAGCCTAGACAGCGAGGGTAATTTCTCCTTCCACTTGCCATTGGTTAACTCTGGCGTTGCTGTTCTTATCTTGCTTATTGTTGGGTGGTGATCCGATACGTCACTTCCATTTTTTGTGGAAGCAGCACTGACCAACTACAGTATGGTCAGGGACTAGCGACCACCCCCCTCCCTGTCTTGTGCACCACCACAATTAAACAATTAAAGCAAGTGGACATGCAAGGAGTTTTCTTTGGAAGGCAGGGGGTCTCAGGACCCCCCGGCCGTATTTATTAAAACATGAAAACAAATTAATTTTTTTTTAAATAAACAATATTTACACAAGCATTTTATGCAGAAAATTCGACATTAGATTACAATCAATGTAGACAGGTATCAAAGGGCTAACCTAAACAAATGTCTAATACAGCGTGTTTCCTAACCCAATCTAACATCCTACTTTTTAATTTTCTGCATATCCTAACTTTTGGGCCTACGGTAAGGTTGCTAACCAGTGTCAAACCCTTATTAACCAGCTACGCCCTCAAGTATGAGTGCGCATGCGCAGAGAGCCCGTTTAGCAAGAGGGTACTTCCCCCCCTCCCGGTTACCCCTGTACGCTCCGTGAACTCCATTAACCAGCGGGGGGGCCCTTGCACTCTGCGCCGTTTAATGACTTCATAGTGCACGTGCGGGGTGGCTAACCAGCCCAAAGAAAGCGTGACTCCCCCTCCCCCGCACCCATCCAACCAAGCGGATGTACCGCCCCTGGAATTCTAGGAGAGACCACTGGCCCCTCTCCCTGGGCGACCCCATTCAAGACCGGTGACGCCCCCTAAGGACCTTAAATTGACTGCTCACCGATCATGACCTTACTGCCTGACCATGGACTATCAATAAATACGACAATTATGTTACCTGTAAATGGGAAAAAGACCTAAGGAAAAAGAGTGTACACACAACATTACTGTGCAGAAATGAGCATAACTTAATACTATCGCCTGTAAACGGTAAAAAAGGCCTAAGGAAAAAACACACCAACAAACAGTTACAGTGCAAAATGAACCTAAATTGGTAAGACCAATCACACAAAAAAACAAGAATCTGCTTCAGGGGCTGGTGGGTGGGAAAGATTAATCTGCCCTTTGGAGGGCACGGTGCAAGCCTGGGGAGCGCGGGGGACAAGAGGGTGCCTCCCGTGCTCTCCCGGTCTTTTAACCCCTATGGGGGCAGACCAGTTCCAACTGGCCCGCCCCCTCTGGCTCCCCCCCTTTGACCCGGAAGCAATTAGATTGCTTCCGGGTCAATGCGGGAGCCGGCACCCAACGGTGGTGGGGCACGCCCGCTGCGTCATCACGACGCGGCAGAGGGGCACGCCCCACCACCGAGGGTGCAGGAGAAGGGGGGCCGGCGCCCTGCCATATGTGCGGGGGGGGGGTCGAGCGGCCCCCCCTTTCCTTTCTGTTACGCTTTTGTGCTGTTATGTTTCCATTTAGGGATTACTTACTTGTATTTGCGGCAGCCCTCGCACGCACACAGGGCTGCCTCTTCTCCGTTCAGACAGTGCTCCCGCAGCTGTACAACACCGCCTTCATTTTAGTCTGTGAGCACTATTTACTTTATTGACTTTATCTTAATGCAGGCACAACGTGTTTGAATGTAAGAAAAGCACATGGTGCCTGCAGCCAGGGACAATGGCGGAAGGCATTCCAGAAATCGTAGTTAAAGCCAATAGAGGCCGCTTAGGGCTTTAAATAAACACATTTGTAAGTAGTGAACAAACATTGCGCCGTGAAAATGCTAAAAATACGATTTTCAATGTTCAAAGTGAAAAGAAGTGTATTTTTCAAACATGTTGGTGTTGATTTCTGTATACTGTGCTTACTGTAAAAGCCTGTATATTCGTTCCGGTGGAAATAAGAATTGTGTAAATTATAAGTTTATTGAAATGGGTGCGTGTGAACTGCAGTGACCAGGGGGCGTTGTTTACATGTGTGTGCCAGCAGGTCTTTGCTTCATGTAAGCCAGTAGCGTCTTGGCAAGCACAGGGCAGGATGGTGTGTGTCCGGGAGAGCATTGCACTTACTTGCTGAAACTGGAAGATGTTTAATACAAGTTTGTTTTTGTCCCATCGCTGCTTCCGCCCTCGCAGTTGAACGTCGGTCATGGCTGTAAATGAATCAAGGTGTCGTGTGAGCACTCTCTGAAATGAGCAGGCAATGTTTACATGTGCGAAGCAGCAGGTCTTTGCTTATGTGTGAGGCCATGAAGTCTTGGCAAGCATCGGGCACAAGCGTGTATCCCCGGGAGAGCAGCATTTAAAGAGACTCGTATGTGTCTATTGCACACTCGTGCCCTAGACTCCGCTTTACATGTGAGAAGGAATTAGGGGCATTTCACTATGATGAAACGATACATGCACATCCAGAGATAAAAACCATTCAACAGGTTTTTAAAACCACTACTCGAGCACAGGCTGTGGCCAACTTTGTGCTGGTTAACGCAGCGTTCCTCAGACTACTGTTTCAGTTGGGATTTTCATATGGTTCTTTTGTCAAGATGACAAACCAGATCACTTAATGTGCTGAGTTTAAAGGACCTGAGTTTTAAACAAACAAACAGAAAATAGCCCTGCTTTGGTTTGCTGCTGCTAAGGGTGTGCTCAGCTGTTGGCTTGCTAACGGCGCATTTTGTGATTGAAATATGGTAATTCAAAGAACAGTAAAAGTTTGGTCAGGCATTTTTTGGGACGTTTGACAGCATTGTGGTTGTGACTGAAATAAGCTATGGAAAGGGGGGAGAAAGAGGAGACATGGTAGGGAAGTTCATATTAGTGGGGATATCTCGTGCCATTCGCCTTCCACCCTTTGATCCCCATCCCCCAGTGAGACGCTGACAAGTGAATGGTGTCCGCTGCGTAGCTTTATTATTTGACAAAAACACCATTTTATTTGTCGGTAAAACCTTCCACATTGACCATTTTATTAAATTGACACATAAATGGTGCGCTTCATACATATGCGCCACAGGTTAACATGTATTTACAATTCGGCATCTCGGGAAGCGTGTTGTACCAGCAGGACACAACACCACCCCCTTTTTCAAGCACCGGCTACTAGGTTAGGGCCAGAGAGTCCATGACCACCAGCAGGACGGCCCCCTCTCCTGCCAGCCCAGAGCCGCCATAACTGCCTCCCTCTTGTAGGGTCATCCATTTTCCGCCAAAAAAGAGTCCCACGACCCCCCTACTCAACTATTGAACTTAGAGATGGGTGGGTGGGCAACTGCTACTCCGGCTGAGCCTTTCCGGCGATCCCCAGAGGCGAGAGACAAAGAGGGCTACTCCCCGAGGAGCCGCATTTTTATCATCTTGGGGGGAGGGTTCGCAGACGCCCTCCCTGGCATCTCACATTACTTCGAAACCCACCCCATGACTAAAACTGTTGAAACGAAACCATTTCACCAGGCCCGGAATCCCACTAAAGGCCCCCCTTCCCTAGGCGCGGGTGGTACCTCTCATTCCCAACACAACTCTTCAGACGAGTATTTTATTAAGTACAACTTCAGAAGGGATCAGTTTACACTGTAAGCGCTCGAAAACGGAAGCAATGTCCCCTTCTATCCTGCTCACCTCCGTGCTCTCGGCTCCGCCTCTTCAGAATTCATCTAAGTTCTTTTCTGCAGCCATTCATTATCCCCTGCGCCTCCTCTACTCCCATTCATGTTTCATCACTGACCTCAAGGCAACTTTTTCCTCCTTTTCTCCACTGTCCTCTGTACTTCTTGCTCCTCCTTTTCTCCACTCGCTGCAGTACTTTTCTCTTCTTCTATACATCTTTGACCTCAACGTGCTCTCCGTTTTCATTCACCCCAAGACTACAATCTACTTTTCAGTATTCACCCTGGTGTGCTACGTGCCCATTTTTTCCACCCGAAAATTATTAACTGAATCTAACAAAAAATGAAATGCAGTACCAGTCTCGTAGTGCATATCTTTTTTTGTTTTTGAATCATAACCTTTCTGTCACCTCACCTGTTCATTTGTTGAGCCAATAGCTCAGGCTAATCAGCTATAAAGTCCCAAAGGCAAGACCGATTGCATTGTAAATGCTTGTTTTAACAAAGTAATGTCTTTTCATGCCTTTTAAAATCTATAGGCAGCGTTTCCCGATGCATTCTGCGGTACTTTAGCCTGACATTAGACGGCTCTGAAGGCCCAACACCCTATGCTAGGTATCTCCTAGGCATGGCCTGGCCATTTTCCACAAAACCACCACCTTAGGGTAAGTATGAAATATATACACTGCAGAAGTGGAAATAGGTTACATATAGTAGCCATGGTTGATTAGGTATGGAAGATTAGGTTAGGACTGAAGGTTTGATATGGTAGAAAGGGTATATACGGTAGGGAAACCTTACTATAGGTATGATGCATTAGCTATGATAGGTAGCTAGATGGTATGTGATGTTTGTATGTACAGGTCTGCTGTCGTAGTGGACTGATTCCTCCACGGCAGGGACCTCATGGTCACAGGCTAGAATCACGGGAGGGCTACTCAGCCTTTCATCCTTCTGAAGTTGATAAAATGAGTATCATTGAGATGGGCAATAATACACATCTAATATTCAGCGCCAAAATGCCCTTGAGTGAACGTGTGCTTTACAAATACTCATATTGTGTCAGGTAGGTAATGTAATTCTGATTGGTAGTATCTAGTTTTTTTTTATTTTCACCCATATACCATTAATTTCTCCTCTTGCAGTGGCTGTGTTGTGGTGGCAAGGTTTGACTTGACCTCCAACGCTTCGAATCCTGCTATGTTTTGGAGAGCGGTGGCAGACCTCCCACCTTTTATTTTCTGCTGATCTGTAATGCAACGAGCTGTCAAGATGAAATAACCTTAGAATTGTAAGCTAGACTTTATACTTGAACATTTGTATCAGCGAATGGTTAACACCTTCTTGTGTCATGTAAGAAGTGTGCCCTGTATCCCACAATATGTTCATTTTCAATTTTTGCAAATATTATTATTTATGATTGACTCTCCGAGACCCCGTGAAAGTTGGCAAGGTTTACACAAATTCTTCTCTGGAACATCTTAGAGGCAGAAGAAATACCTCAGGCTTGGTATTTTGGAGTTGGAGCTGGCAGAGTCCTACACATAGGGCCATATTTACTTAGGATGAAATGGTTTTAATTAACTATGCGTGAAAAATAAATAAAAAACATACTTGCAATTCACGCAGCGCAGTGCACCAAGACACGTTGCTAAACGTGTCCTGAATGGGAGTGAGCTGAAAAGTGCCATATCTACTAAGATAACTCCTGCCATCTGCTGGAGCACATGGAGCTGCCTAGCACCAATGCAGACTCCCTTCCAGCCTTACAAGGGTGCCAGTGTTATAGGCAGGATTGTTTTTGTGAAGAAAGGCACACCTTCATGCACAAAGCAATCCTTAGAGACATTTTCCTCTTTCTGCAGCACGCATAGAAAGTAAAAATAAGGAGGAGAATTCAAGGCTTTTCTCCTCGCTGTGCCTCCTAGGAGTCATAGGTTTTTGATGCATTCCCTGGTTTACAAGTCTTTGTAAATCTGATAAGGCACCAATGATGAGGGAAGTTATCCCGAAACCCGAGCCATGTCTCGGGCGATATCCAAAAACCCGGGACATGTATCGGGTCTAGAGATCATCAGTTCTACAAGTACTTACTTGCACCCACTGGGATGAACCACTCAAGAACTCCATGTACCAGATTCCCTAGGGGCGACCCGGAGGAGGGGCTAGCGGTGTGCGCTCCATTGCGATTGCTTCCACGTTGCTAAACGGGTCCTGAATGGGAGTGAGCTGAAAAGTGCCATATCTACTAAGATAACTCCCGCCATCTACTGGAGCACATGGAGCTGCCTAGCACCAATGCAGACTCCCTTCCAGCCTTACAAGGGTGCCAGTGTTATAGGCAGGATTGTTTTTGTGAAGAAAGGCACAACTTCATGCACAAAGCAATCCTTAGAGACATTTTCCTCTTTCTGCAGCACGCATAGAAAGTAAAAATAAGGAGGAGAATTCAAGGCTTTTCTCCTCGCTGTGCCTCCTAGGAGTCATAGGTTTTTGATGCATTCCCTGGTTTACAAGTCTTTGTAAATCTGATAAGGCACCAACATTCATTGGTGGATATATGGAAAAGTCTGGGCTCCACCCATTTAACGCCTCCGTGCTGCAAAGTGACACAAGACAGGGCACGTTACTCTGTATTTACTAAACCATGCAAAGGCGCACATAGCTTAGTAAATGCCGGAAAGGATTTTACGTTGGGCTGTGCCATAAAAAGTGACACACCTCTGAGGAGAAACCCTAGTAAATCTACCCCATAATTTATACCCGTGCCTCATAAAGTTTTGAGAATCAATGAAAACTACTATGGTCTACGATAATGACATCTAGGGGGCAAAGGTAGAAGTCTTATTAACTATGAGCCAGATGTACAACCATTTTTAGCAGTTTTAAATGGTAAATCTGGCCATTTGCGGCAGCTAGAAAGGGTTGTAGCAATGCACGAAACCTATTTTGTGAGCTGGTACCCTATTACCAACTCGCAAAATAGAGTTTGTAAGTCACTACTAGAAAGGGGGGACGTGGCTTGGCGTCCGGCAAGATGGCAGCGCTGTAGTGCTGCTCTGCCGGCCACCGTTTACAATCCTGCATAAACCTACCTTGCCTGGGCCAGCCGACCGAAATTTCTGATGGGAGCGTGTTGCTGACACACTGACCTGCCAGCCTCGGTGCCGGATTGAGCTGCCTGGGTGCGACGAGCTGCATGAGAGGCGGCTGAACGTGGTGGTGCTGGGACGGCCGCGTTACGATCTGGCGGGGGTGTGCGGAGAGAGCTGAGGATCGTTCTCCTCCTGTGCCCCTGGTTGCTGCGGCGAGCTGGATTCCCTGCACAATACCACGGTGGAGACCCACGCCTCAGAGGACACGCCAGTGGCAGATAAGTTGACGTCGGTGAGGGAGCTGGTGTCAATTTTGACTGCTCGGGGGAGTGTCTGGGTGTGCCGGGCCGTGGAACTGCGTGAGCGGCCAGCGGCAGCGTTTGATCTAGGCCGTGGGAGGGCCACGAGATCTGGGCCTCGGCTGATGTGCTTGCCTGGAGGGGTCGAAGCTGACGGTGTTGATTGCACATTGCCAGATACCCCCCGAGGCTGCATGTGGGAGCAGCCCATTGCATGGTGTGCCAGCAAATGACTGAGAGACTGCCGATTCTAGGATTTGCGCAGCTTGTGGAAGAGGCCTGAATCTCCAAGACTAATTGCATGGTTGGCAGCGCTATGTGCGGTGGGGAAGGATCGGGACTGCGGGCGCTGCATTGAAGGAGTGGCAATCGGACACCGAAGATGAAGTGTCCTTGATACTGGTCTCGCCAGAAAATGTACTGGCCCTGCAGCTTTCATATCGTGTTGCTTTGCTAGGAGGTGGCCTCTGGTGAGGTGAGGATGCTTCTCCGACTTTGACCTGGCAAGACGTGTGGGCCCATCTCATTACTGTGTGGCGGGGGATCCTGGCGACGGTCTGCGGAGGAGGGCTAGGGGTCTGCGGAGAGTACTAGAGGCCTATTTGACTGTGTCATGTGGAGGCACGTGGGGCAGCTTGGAACGCTTTGAGTGAAGAGGACATTGCTGGGCTACTTATTACTGCCGATCGACAGTGTGTGTTTGCAGGATGGGCAAGCCGGATAAATCTCAGACGAGGCTAATGTTTGAGCTCCGGAAGGGTGGTAAGCCGGCCCAAAATGCGGCTTCTGACTCTGAATTGGACGCCGCTTTGCAGGGCCCTTCAAATTTGAAGAAATCGCTGGCTGCTATACAATCTAGTCTGCAGGCAGTAGACGGGAAGATTGAAGCCCTAAATGGTTGTATGGACCAGTTCTCTGCGAAGGTGGACAAACAGGCGGCGCGTATAGGGGAGGCAGAACAGCGGATAACTGACCAGAGGATGGGCTCTGACAAGTAGCAGAAAAAACGTCAGACATTACGAAGCTCCTCGCGGTCATACAAGCAAAAAATGAGGACATTGAGGCGAGATCGAGACGCAATAATATCCACGTGTTAGGCCTGCCAGAATCTACAAATGTGGGACGCCTAGAGGATTACATCAAGACTATGCTCTGGGAAGTCTGTGGTGCGGATGAACTGTCCCCCATGTTTGCGGTCGAGCGAGCTCACCGGTCGCTGGTGGCTCGCCCACCTCCTGGTACTCCGCCGTGACCTATAGTTGCTCATTTATTGAATTACAGGGATTGGGACACTGTACTACGTGTCACCAGACAGAAGGGCAAGATCACATACCAAAATAATCCCCTTTCATTTTTTACTGATTTTACCGCGCAGGTACAGGCGGCTTGGAAGGAATTCCAAAATGTGAAGCGGCTGCTCCAGCAGGAGAGGATCCCTCATGCCATGCTTTATCCAGCAAGGCTACGCATTGGGGAGTTTGAGGGGGGTAAAATCTTTGCAACACCACAACAGGCAATGGCGTACGCTGAATCTCTGCAACGACGACGGAAATCACCTATCAACACATCAGATGTAGAGGAATGATTTCTAGCAATGTCCTAATTTTGTAACTATGTTCTGCTTTGATTTTCACTGGATATTGTGTTGATTGAGTTCTGGGGCTCCAGGGCTATGATCGTTGATACTGGGGTATCCAGGGGATTGTTCAGGACTGGATATTATGCCTCAGGAAACCTGCTGCCTATGCCTGGATTTGTTTATAGTGTGGGGGGATGTGCGATTGTCTAATAACATTTTGGTTGGAATGGGTTATGATGTTTGCTGGTTGATTGTTCCCTGGATAATAACTGTATTGACTCCTGGGGGCTGGTCCTGAGGGAGGGTTCTATTTCAATGGCGCGGTGGCCCCCTCCCGTCTGGTGCTGGGAGTGGATTTAGCCGCTACAGTCCCCGTTGGGTATGACCCACCAAGTAAGATGTTTTCTATTGTTGATGTTGGGACGGGGGGGGGCGGGTGATTCATGTCTTTGGCAGATTGGGGTTGCCAAAGTGGGCGGGGGGATGGGGGGAAAGGCTTTCTTTCTGCTTGCGGGATTGGATTTGTGATAATGTTATTTTTCTGCAGTATGGTGCACATTTGGTAATATTTTTTTTGCTCTGGGTCGATGCTAGCCTAAGACTGTATTGTGTTTTTTTTTTATGGCAGGTGACAGGTACAATTGTATTACCTGGAAAATTCGTGGCCAGAACACACCCAAGAAGACTAGGCAAGTGTTAGCACATTTGGATAGGCATGGTGCACACATTGCTCTCCTGCAGGAGACCCACTTGACCAAGCACACTGAGGGCTGGGTAGCACGAAGATGGGCATCCTTCCGTCTGGCTTCTTCTTATTCTAACTATGCACGTGGGGTTCTTATTTTAATCAAGAGAGGGACGCAGCTTCAACTGGTTGACACTAGTGTAGATAGTGAGGGCCGATGGGCGATGGTGCGTGGAAAACTGGGGAGAGTGCTGGTGACCATTGTGAATGTATATGGACCGGTGGCTGACGAGCCGCCATCGTTTTTGACATTGTTTCAGGTGCTGCGCACATGGCCAGAGGCGGCGATACTGTTCGGGGGGATCTAAACACACATCTTAATCCACAATTAGATAAATCGACCTCCACTGGCACAAGCATGGTTAAAGTAGCGCATTGTGTCCGTGCTTTTATGGAAGAGATGGGGCTGGTTGATGCCTGGCGTCTGCGACATGGGGGGGATCTTAGAGGGCACACATATCACTCCCGCTTATAATACATGGTCTCGTCTGGATTATTGGTTACTAGATGGTGTAGCTAATGGGTGGGTGGACAAAGTCTGTATATTGCCGAGGACCCTCTCGGATCGGAATCCAGTCATACTTCAAATAGTGATTCCACTTAATGTATGACACCCCTTCATTTGGTGATTTCGAGCAGACTCCCTCCTAGATCCTGTGTATGAGGACACTATCCGGAAGGCTATCATAAAATATTTTGATTTTAATGTGGGCACAGTCCACAGTGCTGCTACCCTTTGGGAAGCCTTCAAGGTTACGGTTAGGGGGGAGTGCATAAGCACGTCGGCGGGAATCCTATGGGATTTGAGGGGATATTTACAGTGGATTGAGGGTAGGCTGCGAGAATTGGAAGCTCATTATGATACTTTGCCCTCCCCTGAAACATTAACACACATTAGAGAATATATTGAAGAGTACAACTCCTTAGCGAATGCAGAGATAAAATATCTATCGAAGAGGTATGCAGGGAGGGCATATGGGGAGGGTGGTAGGCTAGGTAGGGTGCTGGCCGGCCGACTTCGAGATAGAACCGATGCCCCTCTGATAGACCACATAGTGGATGATATGGGTGATGACCATTTTTCTAATGAAGATATACTAGCCCAATTTCGCACATTTTATGTGACACTTTATACCTCCCAGAGGGATATATCTGAATCTGCATTGCAGGACTATTTGGCTGATACGTCATGCGCCTGGCTCTCGGATGTGCACAGAAAGTACCTTAGCCTTCCCATAGCTGAAGCGGATATAAAGGAGGCCATTTTATCAATGCCTAATAAAAAAGCCCCGGGGCCTGACAGACTGACAGCAGAATTCTATAAGCAATATGTTGATCTCCTCATGCCGCACATTCTGGTGATGTACGCAGAGGTGCATGATGTGGGCTATCTCCCGCCCTCGCTGAGGCAGGCACTGATCATCGTGTTGCTGAAAAAGGATAAGTTCCCACACGGTGCGAGTCCTATCGCCCCTTATCCTTGATCAATATTGATGCAAAGATTCTCGCCACGGTGTTGGCCACTAAGTTGCACCCTCTGATGCCTCTTCTGGTCTTACCGGATCAATCTGGTTTTATTCCAGACCGCTCTATCTCTTGGAATCTCCGAACGATATTTGCCATGTTCCATGTTCTCAACCCGGAGTTGCCTGCCGTGGCCGTGTTATTGGACACGGCCAAGGCGTTTGATTAGATCGAATGGAAGTACATGATATCTATCCTGTACAGAATGGGCTTTCCTCCTGTGTTCGTCCGTTGGATACAGGTCTTATACACGGACGCATCGGCAAGGGTGAGTGTGGGAGGGCTCACCTCGGCTCCGCTGGCTATCCAACGTAGCACTAGACAGGGGTGCCCGTTGTCTCCTTTTCTTTTTGCCATCGTTTTGGAGCCCCTAGTATGTAAAATTCACCAAGTTCATAGGGCCGCTGCTCTGAATTTTAACAATCGACCGGTGGGAATATCTGATTACGCGGACAACATGGTCCTTTATGACCGGGAGCCGCAGACATACTTATCACAGGTTATCCGGAAATATATCAGATTTAGTTTATTTTCAGGGTTGCAGATCAATTGGGAGAAGTCTGTACTCGTTCCTCTCACACCTGCCACAGTGTCACCTCAAGTGGAATATCCCTTAGTGTGGACAGAGGACCCAGTGAAGTATCTGGGCATTTGGATCCATCATGATCCTGTGACTGTGGTCCGAGAAAACTACGGGAGGGCCTATACAGATGTGGTACAGCGAGTCGACCGATGGGTGGGATTTCCCCTTTCGCTAGCAGATCGCATTGCGGAGATAAAAATGGTGATACTCCCTAGGTTTTTGTATTTATTCTGTAACATCCCCATTCGATTGAACAAACACTTTTTCAAAACTGTGCAGACTCAATTACTCCGTTAGGTGTGGGGGGCGAAACCTCCAAGAATTAGCTGGGCCATGCTGACATTGCCCTTTGACAAGGGGGTGGGGTTTGGTGCCCCAGATTTTTTCGTGTACTACTTATGCGGACAAGCTCAATATGCCTTTTTCTGGTTTCGCCCACATGGCTTTATTCCTCATGTGGTGGTTGAGGAGGGAGACGCGGGCACTGTGTCTTTGAAAAGCATCATCACACATGTCCACAGGCAAACGCCTAGGTCAGAGATCAATACAATTGATGTCACGGTCTCGGCATGGCAAGAAATTGGCAGGCGGACGAATAGACTGCCCTTGTACGCTCCAGCTATGAGTATTGAAGGACATGCTGCTATTTCGGTGGCGAGTGAGCGTGGCCCGATTCGTTCGCTCAGGGAGGCAGGGATCTCTACCATGGGCGACCTATATAGAGAGGGGACATATCTTACCGGGGCTGATTTGAGCTACATATCTAACCCTACTCCATTGTTTACGTACACTTGCTATAGGCTGCACAGAGCTTTCAGGGATCATTATACTTGCTTTCCAGAGGAGCCAGCTATGTCCAAGGCTCTGCAGATGGTTATAGTAGCTGCATCCAAGAAACACCTGCTAACCAGGCTGTACAGGGCGGTGCAGGAAGAGACGGTGCTCCCTGAAGATAAAAGCCTGGGGCGGTGGAATAAGATCATGGACCCAAAGATTACAGCAGACATGTGGGAGCAGATTTGTACGGTGACAGAGAGGCTGTCGTCTAATAGTAACCTACGCATTATTCACCTAAAGTTCTTACACCAGATCAATCACACTCCTAGGAAACTTCACAGAATGGGGCTTAGAGAAACAGATTGCTGTAGACGATGTGGACAGGAAGGGGGCGACTTCCTTCATCTAGCCTGACAATGTCGGAGGGTGTACTTGTATTGGGTGGAGGTGGTTGAGCTGCTCTATACCATGACTGGCCATTCGCAGGAGTGCACAGCCCTGGAGTATTTGCTGGGGTATGTGCCGGGGGTCAACGGTTTATTGAGTCGCTTTGTGAGAGTGGCGCTGCTGCTGGCCAAAAGGCGTGTGCTATTCACGTGGGATGGGCGTCAGAGCACATGATCTGCCAAATGGCTTACAGACATGGTGTAATGCCAAGAACAATTGGAACTCTATATGGAAGAGCTGCCGAAAGCATCTAGACCTAAAGACATTTGGGCCCCGCTGCGGGAATATTTATTGGCACGAAGTGAGCAAACTGAGTGACATTGCAGGTACTGGGGGACTCTTCGACCCAAATAGTGTCATGATATTGATTTGTTTCTATTTTTTTTGTTCTAAGCCACGTGAGATCATGCTGCACTGCTGTGTTTAGCTGTTCAGATAAGGACACCAAATTGTATCTGTTATGGCCTGCAGAAAGGGGGGTTCGGGGGCTGTTTGTTCAGATGGAAGCTTTTGCATTGTAAAGTGTACTTGTGATATGTACATGCTGTGCTAGTTTGAAACTAATAATAAACTTTTTTAAAAAAGTCACTACTAGAAAGGGGCATGCCAAGGCCGTCCCTTCCTAATAGCGAAACGCAGGGGGATATACAAATCTTTTGTGAATGCAAATGCAGTCTCAAAACAATTGCAGTTACCAACAGTTTCAAAGTTGTGGTAAGCCAGTTGCAAATGGGAAGATGTCCAGAGGGGACCCCTTCCTGTTTGTGTTTGTCAGCGAAATATTTTTTAAGAGCAGGCAGTAGTCCCACAGACTACTGCCTGCCCTTAACCCGTTGGCCGCTTCCGCGATTTCGCGGCAGTGCGGCCGTTTTAAAAAACGGGCGGGGCCGCGTCGGCCAATGGCCGACGGCAGCACCAGCTAGGTAGTGCTGCCGTCGGCCATTGGCCCATGGAAGGGGTTAAATAATAAAAATGAAACTTTTCATTTATTTCTTTTAAATACATCCTGTTTTTCTTTGAGGAAAACCGGCAGCATTTGAGAAAAAAAAAATAGCTTTAAAAAAAAAGCAAATATAGACATGCTCGTATGCTGTTCAGAGCAGGCCACCTTCCGTGTGTTATTGCCCATTCACAAAGAGCTGCAAATTGCAACCTGCCTCATGAAAATTGATGAGGCAGGTCATTTGCGACCCTATTGGGAATCACTAATGTGTCTGAGACACATTAGTATATTCCATTTTGCAAGTCCTAAAAAAATAGCAATTTGCAACCCGCAAAATGGAATGGTCATACATCTGGCTCCAAGTGGCTTAATTGGGAACGTGTATGTTCATCCACATGTCCCGGCAACTCGATAGCTGATGTGGCTCTTTTGAAGGCTTGTGCTGCAAAAGTTCAGGGGGATCTGTTCAAAATTTACTATCTGCCATCTTGCTCATTTTCTACCTGTATTTTCACTGGAAAGAAGACACAGAGGTGTCCTGAAGCTGGTGGGGGTGCAGTGGGATTCACTTATGGCTTCACCTGTTGTCATCCATGTAGTACATTCCAGTGAATTGCTGTTCGAAATCGCCAAGGATGCCTTTGTTGGCACAGGCCCTGGTGCCAACGTGTGTGTTTATTATTCTGGCACGAGTCTGAACTTTACTTATTAAATCGTTTTATCACGGCTCTGTGAATTGGTACATTTGAACAAAATGCTTCATTCTGGGGAGTAAACAACAAACAGGCCTGGTCTCGAGATTATATCATGCTGCTTTTTATTTTGAGCAGACTGGGGCTCCGATTCATTAATTCTAGAGCACCTATGTTTTATTCACATATTTTCATACATTTTCATTTTCAGTTTCCAACTTGTAAACATGTCTGAGTTTCGACACAACCAAGCACAAGATCATAAACAGAAAATCAACAATAATTCATATGTGTCACATCAAAAATAAATGAATCAAAAACACTTGATCATTCCATAATGCACTGTACACCAGAACAATTTTATTCTGGTGTACCAATGCATTATGGAATAATCAATTGTTTGTGTCGAAACTCAGACATGTTTACAAGTTGGAAACTGAAAATGAAAATGTATGAAAATATGTGAATAAAACATAGGTGCTCTAGAATTAATTAATCGAACCCCCAGTCTGCTCAAAATAAAAAGCAGCATGATATAATCTCGAGACCAGGCCTGTTTGTTGTTTATTGATTATAGTGCCCTGCCTGGTCCCGTAGGACAACACCCCTCCTGTGTGTAAAGTTCATTCTGGGGAGTGGCATCTGTGAATATTATAACCATGGGGAATAAAGAACTCCTATTGTATATACGGAATGCAAGCATATCACCCCCTTAAGGTTTTCACAGTGCTAGGAGCTATTGCCCAGTGTCACATGGTGCCGAGCTGTGCTGCTGGGAACACCTGGAGTCGACAGACGAAGTGATAGGTAAAATTAAACTAAACAATAAAACCACTTACCTTGTGCTCGAGAATGCGGCGAGCACAAGGTAAGTGTTTTTTTTATATTTCATTTGCCCTGTCCCATCATCTGTCAACTGCCCCACCACCACCCTCTTACTTTTCCCGGCGTGCCTGCTTAATTTGTCCATTATGACAATCCCTTTTCAAAAGAAAAGAAGTAAAGGAAGAGAGAGTGAACAGAGGGAGTGGAACGAGGACAGAAAGAAGTGAAATGGAAAAAACAAAGGAGGGAGACAGAGAGAAAGGGATAAAGAATAATGGAAAAAGAGAGCATAAAGAATAAAGGAGGAACGTAGAAGGAAATAACGAGAGAAAGAAAAACTGCGGAGAAAGCAAGGACAAGAAAAGGGAGGAAGGAAGAAAGGGAAGGATGCATGGAGAAATTAAATGAGAAAGAAAGGGAAAGAGCAAAATAAACCACATTATAGTTAAAGATGAGTTATACTTTCTAGCATAACCTATTTTATTGTGCACATTTCACCCTGCTCTGTGTATAGTTATGGTACTAGTTGGGTGGTATTTTTTCTTTGAACTCGTCTGCCTAGTGTCATTATTTTTTTTGCTAATTTGATCTCTCTCATTCATATGCATTTTTGGATTAGTAAAAAAAAAAAAAAAAATACAAATGTCCTGCTTTTAGTTAAATGATACGAGTATACTTGCTCTTGGATGCCTGATAGGTGAAAACATTTGAGTTGAAGTAAAACACACATTTGCAGAAGTTTAATGCGTCACCAGATAATATTACACCTTTTTTGACTCTTGTTAGTATATCTGCACAGCTAGACAGGAAGTCTTATTAATAGAACCGCCAAAAACCCAAAAGAAGACAAAGAAACAATGATTCTCTGACCGTAGCTCTCTGTTCAAACTAGGAGCCTTATTCATAATAATAAATTATTTAGAATCAATCGACTCGCCTGCATGTAAGTCTGAAAAGGGTTGCTCAACGTCCTCTCCTAAGTGTCCTTTAGCTTTAAATTTCCAACCTCGACTTTCCCCATAGGAGCTAATGGTGATTTGCTGCTGTATTCTCACACTGCACGCGTCCTACGTGGGTCTCCTGTGCCACTACCTTGTGTGGTTCCTTGTGGCCCCAGCAATTCTACAGGCTCTAGGCCTTGTGTCTAGTCAAGTCGTAGTTCTTATACCACTTTCTTAATATATGGTTTGGTACACCCCTAGGGCTCAACGTATATTGTGCTAATTTACTGTGTGATATTAAGTGTACTGTATGTACTTTTGCCTCTAGCCTCATAAAGAGACTAGAGGGATGTGTGTAGAATAAATACATATATTTTATTTATATACCTGGTGTGGTTCTCCATTCATTTGGTCATTTAGAAGATTATAAACTGGTAAAACAAGCTGCTTTACATTCCTCCAAGAGTCTCTCCATAGCTACCACTAGGATAGCTTTCAATAAAGGTTGTCTTTAACCTACCATCAATAAGGGTCGTTTGGACTGGTGCAAGGTGCCCATTAGAATAGTGGACAGCATTTTCCAGGCCAGCTTCTCACACATGCCAGACATAGATGGCTATCCTCTGAGCTGTTATATAATGCTTATTGTCACATAAACCAGCCTTTTTTCAGTGCACAATGTTGATTACATCACTGGTGCATGACTCTCTGTAGATCTGATGGTTCAAGATTTTTGTTTGTTTAGCACACCTCACAGGGCCGGACTGGGAAAGTTCTCGGCGGGGGGGGGGGGGGGGGGTTGGAGGTGCCACCGAGCTCTTTGCCGGGGCCGGTTTTCGGCAGATTTTGTTACAGGGCCGATTTTGCAACGGCCCTGTAACAAAAACGGCCTCCAGGGGCCCAAAACCGGCCCCCACCCTTGCGGCGCACCGGGGGATTGCCGGAGCCCGCTATGGCCGGTCTGGGCCTGACAGTTTAGCACTGCGATTTTTTACGTACCACCATGTTGTGCAGATAGTTAGGTGGGGATAGACAGAGGCAGGAAGAGAAGAATCCATACCTTAAATGTTTGACATTTCCCAAATCTCAAGGGACTCAAGAGGAGGCAAAGGGAGTCTGGGATTCCATGGGAGTGAATTTTGTCATTAATGGTCCCTTTCCCTAAGGGGCTCTGAAGGAACAGGAATATAGGTAATAACCCATGTGGGTGAATTTACCATATGCTGGTAATGAATTTCCTGAGCCTTGAAGGTCTCAGTCAGTGCAGAAGGGAGGAAAGTCTGCCCAGTGCAAGCTTGGTTTTTCCTGACTGGCCTAAAATGTACAAAGTTTGGGACTGAACCTCAAGATCCCAACACCAATAAAGTACCTGTCATCAATGTTCAATAAATACAAAAATGTTGATAAAAGCAATCATTTTTGTGAGCTAGTTCAAACGATCACCTTTCTGCTATCGACTATACACTGAATAAGTGAATTCTGACATTCTCTGCTGAGCCACAGTTCTCCACATAACAGCACTCACTGATCCCTCCATAGGAATTACCTGCACATTAAATGGACAAACGTGGATTTAATGCCATACGTGGCTTTGTATTTTTTGGGCATCTGAAGCACTCCTAATGTGGTTGCATGAACACTAATTAGTGAGGTTGCAGTGGTGCTGGAACAGTGGTGCTGGAACAATTTTCAGAGTGGGGGAGCTGGCATCAGTGATGCTTCAATGAAGTCATAGGGAATGTAAAACATCCACGCATCACCAAAAGAACAAGTGCAGCACACCCATTTAGAAAGGGAGAGGGAAGGGTTTAGTATTTAGCCAATAGTACATTTTGGAATAATCTGTCACACATATATTACGAAAGCATGGTGTGGTACAACACTGCCATTTACAGAGAGCACATTTTCAATTGAAAGAGTGACTATTTTGCACAGACATGTAGGTTTACTGACTAAACTATATAGCACATAAATGATACTGCATGGAAATTGGGTTGCCTGAGCATTTATCATTTGTGCTTCATCAAGTAAAGAACCTTAATTTGTTTTGATCAAATTAAATCCTTGTTTCCATTATGCTCCAGAATTGCAAAGAAATATGTGCTTCATTTGTGCTTTACTAACTGCTAATGTATTTTAAAAACATTGTACAGTTAATTTACTGGTATTTAAATATTGGGTGTATTAGAAAAGAAATGACATCCTACAGCCTTTCCTTCCACACTCCATGTTCTGCAGCAAGATTGTCACATAGTAAATAAACACCAAACTCCATGTGAAAAGAATAAGCAGCAATTTGACAGAATACAGAGCCTGACATTTGCCCATGCCTTTGAAGCACATCAAACCTGACAATATAAAAACTACATTTAAAGGCATCAGTCTCCCCCTGAACTCCAGCATGGTAATTTTGGAGGAACTGCAGCAATCTGAACACCTATATACATTGCCTCTGTAAGGCTTCCATACTTTTAGTAGGACAGAAATTGACACTAGTCCATGTGGCAGCTATACATTTAAGATGGTAGTTCTCTCATTATATGTATTCAGTGTAATTCTCAAGCTTTGAACATAACATACACAAAATAAAATGATTGGCATTTTCACAGTTTTTTCTTCTTTTTGTTCTCTTTTTCTTTCTGCTTTGTGCAACCTTTATAAAAACCAATGAGAACCGCAATGTAAAAATAGATAGGCGAATAAGAACACACATAGGAAGCGATTTCAGCCTTAGAATATCTTCTTGATCAAAGTTTAGAGCTATTTGTTATTACTTAATCAGATAAATAATCTGTATATTTTCTGACCTTCTTTTAGAGGCCACTGTACAGTTTCTGGCCCCAAACTACATATCATTGGTGTCATTTCAGGAGAATCTGTCTTATGTAAATGTAAATGTAAACAAATGTAAATTGATACTTGTATAGCGCACTACTCACCCGCAAGGGTCTAAAGGCGCTTGTACGAATACCGCTGTGGAACCCATCCTGGCTTTCCCTGTGAGGTGTCCACTCCTGGGCACCCCTAAGGTGGAGGCCAGGCATCCTTAGCGTTGTGGGGGCCGTTGTGGAGATTAAGCAAGCTATTGCCCAGAGTTGCAGAGTGGGACTCCATGATTGGAATGGGCAACGAGGCGAGAATTATCAGGTCCGTGGAATCTTTTGAGCCCAAGACCCACCGAGGCGGGGAATTGAACCCTGGTCCCGGGCTAGACCTCTGCATCAGGGTCTGCCGCTCTAACCATTGAGCCTCACTTCTCCACCCTGGAGATGCAAGATCCGGTACTGGGAATGACTTCATATTTACTCAGACCATAATTAGACACAAGTCTTCAGTCTCTCCTGTATGTACTTGCCTCGGTTCCGGCACTGTTTGGTAGATTGTTTATTCTTCCCACAGGATGGAACAGAAAATGTCCTTAAAAGTCATGGCAAGATGATGGACAACATCAAGATTGCCTCACAACGGCACCACATCATAAGGTATATCATTTTACAAATTATTATGATGGGCTGGAGAATGCAAATTCTGAGGCAAGCTCACCCTTTGTGATTGTTGTCCCAGAGTAACTCTGCCATTTCAAAGGATACCATTGATTGGCATGAAGCATGTTTGTCTATTTAAATCACTCCCTCCGAAAGTACCTACATATACCTAAGCTCACATGTCTAGTTGTTTCCTCACGTCTCTTGGCATTAATTTACTGGCTCGAGATCTTTGAAAGAGAGATTTAGAAGGTACCTTAAAGATTTTGTGTTCACCAGATGATATTAAATCATTGGCAGCTTTTGTTTAGCATGGCTAAACACTGTTCAGGTTTTGGAGTTCTGCATGGCACATATTAGCAATAGCAGATATACAGAAGCACACTCTATAATACTCAATAATACACTCAGTCTATAATGCGCAGCTCGGATGCACACAAAAGCCTTAGGGGTTGATTAGGATGGTGGGCGGATCACCACCGCTGGCCCAGCGGTGGCGATCCGCCCACCATCGCAACCCAATTTACCCCCGGCATATTATAATGGCGGGGGTATCGAGGCGGATGCAAAGTGCGTCCGCCGCATTTCTGCTGGTCAGCAATCATTCTGAATGCTGGCTGGGTCGATTTGGTGGTGGTGCCTAGCAGGCCCGCCATCCATATTAGGATGTGGAGAAATCAATGCCTTTCAATGGAGGCGATGCCGCCAAGGAAAGGCTGGCGGAGATTCACTTTGGAGGCCCATTGCAGGCCCCTGGGTGGGTGGGGGGCTGCACTTGGGGGGTACCTATCGTACCCCCTTACATTGCCCTGCACAAGGTGGCAGTCACCACGCGGTGCCTGCCACATTGCGCATGGCAATGCACACCATGGCATTCTCACCATTGCGGCGGGTGCTGCAGCCAACAGTACCTTCCGCAATGCTGAGAATGCCTGATGCGACTGCCGCGGTGATGGTCGCATCATGATTTGGGTGGCGTGACCACCACATGCCTGGCGGCAGTCTTCTGCGCTGGAAAGATGGGTGCAAGCGGGGGTGGAGACAATAGGGGACCTGTACGCGGACGGCGTCTTGCTCTCCTTTGCAGAGCTGGCCAGGGACACTGATCTACCAGCTGGACAATTCCTCCTCCACGCGTCCATAATACGTACGCTCTCGGACTCATGGGGCGACATATCTGAGGAACCACCAATGCATCATTTTATACAATACCTCCACGTCATGGGCAACGGCTCCCATGTCATTCACTGGCTAACACAAGCCCTATTGACACACAACAACTCCGAAGATAAATGGGCGACAGACAGAGGACGGGAATGGTCGGACAAAGAATGTGGGATGGTGCTGGCCGGCCCCGTCAACATCCCGCGCAACGCCCGCTTTAAAACTATACAGTTCTATATCTTGCATCGAGCATACCTGTCGCCAGATAAGATAAACAGATATTTCTCGATCACCACTACTGGGTGTCCGAGATGCTTTCTGGCCGGAGCGGACCTTCTACACATGCTCTAGACGTGTCCTTCAATTCAAGCATACTGGACTACAGTCACAACCTTACTAACGCTCAGTATAGGTGAAGAGATACCACACACATGGGAGGCTTGCCTGTTGGGGCTTTATAAAAGGACCAAACTGAATAAGGTACCGGCTAGATTCTGGGATCTGGGAACTGTCACAGCCAAGCGCTTACTCATCAAGCGCAGGACACAGACTGAACCCCCTCATGCTAAACACTGGTATGCATCGTTTACCAACTGGGCAGGGGCGGAAAGCGCCACCCTCCACCAAGAGGAGACGGCGGGCATGAGGAAGTTCCCCATAGCACAACTCTGGGATGACACCTTGCTATCCTTTCAGCGAGCGAGTCTGGACCAGGGCATTACGTGATCACAGCTTTCTCAGAGCCGACCTTGCACACAAAACATAACAGCGATGCACACACCCGCGATAGCACACACACGCACGACCTGAGCGCGTTACGGGAAGGCATGTCTACCTTCACAGAGAGACACACACATGGTATCGCATCACAATCACTGCTTAACACCCCCATGCCCACGACCCAGGCAACCTGATTAAAACCGACCGCCGATGGCCCCTTTCCCCCCTCTCCTCAGAAACACCCACACTCCGCAAGACCCCCACCGCACAACAGTCTGGCAAAGGACTTTAAGGCAGATCTCCACAACCACACATTGACACTCATTATGACGCATTCACTTCTCCATATCCTCCTCCTAATTTCGTATTCAAGAAGTTGTTTGTTCTTTTTTCTTATTCCATTCTTGTTCATACCCCCCCCATTAACACGATTAGACTAAGCGGACATTTTCCTCTCTACATTTCTACAATTGGTCCTAAGTGGCCTCTCCAATAACATCCTTTGTTGAGGCACTTTGACATCCCCAACATGGACAGATCCGCTATAATCTGGTATATATTGAATTAATTGTCGCAGACTATCCGACAATTGATACCCCTGCATCACTAATGCACTGGATAGTGAGCAACATACAGACGGATGGGGAAAACTAGAGATGGGAGCGTCGCTGCGTGACAATGCCACCTCGCGCCACCTCTCGTCCTTACATTCCAGACCGTGATGCTAGTACTGCAGAGCACCATCACATGTTATGCACCACACACCACCCTCGGTGGCACTCCGTCAATTATGCCGAAATACAAAGTGTGATGTGAATGTACATTGGACATGATTTAATGTAACTCTGTAATGTGCCTATACTGCTGAACAATTATAATGCTCAATTTCTCATTCACAACAGGCAAAATTGTAATGTTTTTAACTGTTGAAAAAACTAATAAAATATATACAAACAAAAAATGGCTGGCGGCAGTCTTGTTTCCGCTAGGGTGGCAGGCAGACTTAAGTCCGCCCGCCATCCTAATCACCCACTTATTCTTTGACTTCCTAAATACAAACAAGGATTTGTTGAGGCCAATGCTCCAGTCCCTGTAAATTGGTCTGATAATTTTCTGATCCCATTCTCATTCCTCTTCCCTAAAGTTGGAGCCACAGACAAAACTGAAAGGACTAAACTGTGGGACAGAGGACTAAACAGTATTGATTCTTTCTTACTGGCCTGGGAGTAACCTATACCTTGCAATCCATCTAATGAAAGCAGAACATAAGTGTGTTCACCAGTCCAGTTGTTGAAGTTCACAGTAGGGATCATAGACATTGTAACAATACAATACAATACCATTGGTAAAGTGCGCTACATACGCGTGGGGGTCTCAAGGCGCTGAGGGGGTGGGGGGCTGCTACTGATTGAAGAGCTAAGTCTTGAGGAGTCTCCTGAAGGCCAGCAGGTACTGGGTCTGTCGCAGGTGGGTAGGGAGAGTGTTCCAGGTCTTGGTGGCGAGGTAGGAGAAGGATCTGCCGCCAGCGGTGGATTTTCGGGTGCGAGGCACTGTGGCGAGGGCGAGGTAGGCAGAGCGGAGGTTGCGGGTGGGGGTATGGATGTTGAGTCGGTGGGTGAGGTATGCTGGTCCGGCGTTGTGGAGGACCTTGTGTGCTTATGAGGAGTTTGAAGGTGATTCTCTTGTTGACGGGGAGCCAGTGCAGGTCTCTCAGGTGGGGTGTGATGTGGTTACGTCGTGGGATGTTGAGGATGAGTCATGCCGCGGCGTTCTGGATGCGTTGCAGCCGCTTTAGGAGCTTGGTTGTTGTTCCAGCATAGAGGGCGTTTCCGTAGTCCAGTCTGCTGGTGACGAGGGCGTGGGTGATGGTCCTTCTCGTGTCGTGGGGGATCCATTTGAAGATTCTGCGGAGCATTCGGAGGGTGTTGAAGCAGGATGCGGAAACTGCGTTGACTTGCTTGGTCATGGAGAGGGCGGAGTCTAGGACGATCCCCAGGTTGCGTGCGTGGTCGGTGGGTTCTGGGGCTGTTCCTAGCGATGATGGCCACCATGTGTCGTCCCAGGCTGAGGGGGCGGAGCCGAGGATGAGGACCTCCATCTTGTCTGAGTTCAGCTTCAATCTGCTGTGCTTTATCCATTCGGCGACGGCCTTCATTCGTCTGTGGAGGTTGACTTTGGCGGTGTGGGGGTCTCCGGTGTGGGATATGATCAGTTGGGTGTCGTCGGCGTAGGAGATGATGTTGAGGCTATGTTGTCGCGCGACGTGGGCGAGTGGTGCCATGTAGATGTTAAACAGCCTTGGGCTGACGGAGGATCCCTGTGGGACGCCGCAGATGATCTCGGTGGTCTTGGAGCAAAAGGGTGGGAGGCTGACGCTCTGGGTTCTGCCGGTGAGGAAGGATGTGGTCCAGGCCAGGGCCTTCTCTTGGATTCCGGCGTCATGGAGGTGAGCTGTTAGGGTGCGGTGGCAGACCGTGTCGAAGGCTGCTGATAGGTCTAGAAGGATGAGGGCGGCTGTTTCTCCTTTGTCCATCAGGATCCTGATGTCGTCGGTGGCGGAGATGAGGGCGGTCTCAGTGCTGTGGTTGCTGCGGAAGCCAGACAGAGATGGGTCCAGGATGTTGTTGTCTTCGAGATAGCGGGACAGTTGTCTGTTGACAATCTTCTCCGTGACTTTCGCCGGGAAGGGGAGCAGGGAGATAGGCCGGAAGTTCTTGAGGTCGTTGGGGTCCGCCTTCGGTTTCTTCAGTAGGGCGTTGATCTCGGCATGCTTCCAGCTCTCCGGGAAGGTTGCTGTCTCGAAGGAGGAGTTGATTGTTTTCCGGAGATGGGGTGCGATGATTGCGCTGGCTTTGTTGAAGACGTGGTGAGGGCATGGGTCAGATGGGGAACCGGAGTGTATGGAGTTCATGGTCTTGATGGTGTCTTCGTCGCTGACGTTGGTCCAGGTGGTCAGGCGGCTGGTGCGGGTGGAGGTCGCAGGACTGGTCGTCTCGGCGGTTGATGTGGGGGTGTTGGAGTTAAAGCTGTCGTGGATGTCGGCGATCTTGCTGTGAAAGAAGGTGGCCAGTGAGTCGCACCGTCCTGAGAGGGTGGGATGTTGTTGGTGTTGAAGCTAGGGTTGGAGAGTTCTTTCACGATGCTGAAGAGCTCTCTGGAGTTGTGTGCGTTGTTGTCTAGGCGATCTTTGAAGGCGGTCGTCTTGGCGGTCCTGATGAGTTGGTGGTGTTTGCGGGTGGCGTTCTTGTGGGCTGTGTAGCTGTCTGGTGCACGGTCGCGGAGCCATTTCTTCTCCAGCTTCCGACAGGTGTGCTTGGAGGTCCGGAGGTCTTCGGGGAACCACGCGGCTTTTTTGTTGGTGTGATTGGTTGCAGGGGTCTTGGTTGGGGCATCAAATCCTCTAAATGTTGCAAACCAAATGATCAGAACAATATTACCCTCAAGATCTAAACAAAGAGAGGACCTTTCTCAAAGCCACTGAATGAGTAAGGCATAAAAGTATTTTCATTAAATGTCAGGTACAAATGTAAAGGCACAGGGGCTGATTCACAAACTTCATTTTGTGATTTGTGTGTAGTACAAATGAACTGCAAAATGCTATTTGCAAACTACACTTCTATAGTACTACTGCAAAGTGTTACTAAGTCCAGTACTGCACATGGCCAACATCAGGTACTGCAACAAATCCCAAATAATTTGATGGAGGTAGGGATTTTAAATAAAACTCTACAGCGGATAATGTTCAATTAAATTAAAATAGTTACATTGTTAAAAACATGTATATATTTAATTTAATGTTAAAAGAAAATCTATAAATAGTAGATATTTACTATTTATCATTAATATTTGAACAAGCGTTTATGATTTAAACATCAATAATACACTGATTTTATCACAATTGTCCATCAAATATTCAGTACATAACTTTTACTAATTATTCAAGAGTAATACAAATGTATATGTTTTTCTTTTGGTGGGAATTTATTAATTAATTTAAACATCAGAAAAATAATTGTAATTTAATATTTTTAAATCAATCAATAGGATACATTTGAAATATAGTTTATAGCACTGTAGCATTTCTTTCTTACGTTCCACATTTACAATAAACATATAACATTAATTTGCCTTAATATTTATCATAAACATATTTCCAATAATATTTTTTACTTAAATACATGTTTATTCTTTTATGTTCCCTATGGTTTACCACAAGGAGTCTACCAATGGTAAAATCTATGGTAAAAGTTAAGCTAATACTTTATCATAGTGAGACTCCTTGTAGTGAAATATAGGGAAAATTAAAGATGTAGGATGTATGCGCCAAGTACATGATAATATTCAAACATGAATGGATAGTCCATCATCTTAGACATAACTCACTCATAATAACATCCCTGCTGATTTCCCACTTCCAACTGTCCTGTGCTGCTCAACAGTGTTGAACCACAGTTCCTACATGATAACATTTGCCATATATCCTTGCTTTGTCTGAGCAAATTAAACTTAAAATTACATCTGAAATCATTGCAGAAAGAGGCACAGTTTGGAATCAAACTTGCTGATTTGATTGGATCTTTTATTTAAAGCCTAAATTCAAAACTAGTATTTAAAATCTGCCTTTTCCTGTGTTTCAACTATCATAACACAGAATTCCCAAGTGGTTCCTCTGAAATCAGTACTTCATGTCAGACAGGCTACTTAAAAAGTTCAGATAGATCTTCAAATCCTGGTGGCTATCATTAGTGTAAGGACTATATTCAAAATGCCTTGCATTACACATAACTTGGGTGTTAAGATGGACACGGGGTTAACAATGAAGGCCCAGATTCTCGGAGTGTCGGGTATGTGTTTCGGCCTCCTGAGGATGTTACGGAGGTTTCTTCCCCTACTATCGGAGGAGCACAGGAGGTTGACTGTGCAGGCCCTGATAGGCTCCAGGTTGGATTATTCTAACGTTCTATACCTGGGCCTGCCAGAGTACCTGCTACAGCGGCTGCAAGTTGTGCAGAACGCTGCGGCGCGAGCTATCTACGGATTGAACAGACGGGCCAGTGCCACGGCTCTGCTCCAGACCTTGCACTGGCTTCCAATCCGTAAGCGGATCGCCTTTAAGACCTTGACTCTGACTTACAAAGCTCTTCATGCGACGGGAGCTAAGTATCTCCAGAGGAGACTCGCCTTCTACCAACCGGCGCGTTCTCTGAGGTCAGAATCCTTACTTCTGGCGACCGTTCCACGAGTGAAGCGAGCACGCCTGGGAGGTCGCTCCTTTGGATTGCTGGCGCCCCAACTGTGGAACTCTCTGCCCCTGTCACTTCGGGGAGCCACTAGTTTATTAGCCTTCAGAAAGGACCTTAAAACGTGGTTATTCTCCCAGTAGGCCCCCTATGTGTGTTGTTTTTCTCTGTATCTGCAATTCTCTCTTTTTTAATGTGTTATGTTAGTTTTACTGCAGCCTTCGTTAATTAAAAGCGCCGGGACACTCTTTTTGAGTAGCCGTGCGCTCTACAAAAGCCATTTTAACATAACATAACATAACATAATGCCCTTAACTGTGGGACCCTGTACTATTACCCAGAAACTGGAGATCTCATCCAGCCAGCATCACATTTGAAACTGTCACACAATTTTACTTGAAATTGCACCCATTAATAAGCCCCCTTCATATTTTCAAATGGGTTACCATCATATTGAATCTGATTGTAAATTGTGAATGTTTTGTGACCAGTATTTGGTCGCAAAACATTCATACATACCGCTGCAATTTTGTATTAGGAAGGGACGCCCTAAACATGCCTCTTCCTAATACTGACTCACAAACCCATTTTACGATATGGTAACAGGTTATCTAATTGCAAAATAGAGGTTGGTACATTTGAAAAGCCTTTTTTGCGTTTGCAAATGGTCCGATTCTGCAAATGGGCTTG
This sequence comes from Lissotriton helveticus, assembly GCF_964261635.1. Classification (NCBI taxonomy): domain Eukaryota; kingdom Metazoa; phylum Chordata; class Amphibia; order Caudata; family Salamandridae; genus Lissotriton; species Lissotriton helveticus. The sequence continues at coordinate 1,606,242,741 of NC_136069.1, forward strand.
TTTGCGATTCAAAATAGTTTCACACATATGCCCATGCATTTTAATGTAACTAAATTAACTTTGAAAAAATGGTGTTGGAGGAGGCTGAATATGGAGAAATTGCATGGGGTGGTATGTAAAATATAGGAAGAACTAAACTTTGGTGAAGGCTATCAGTGTTTCTGTAAAGAGTATACTGGCTGAGGAATTACCAGAAATAGCAAAGACATTCCTGTTACACTACATCAATATTTACTCAGGTAGATGCATTTCAGAATGAAGATTATTTAAACACATTAAAGATGCCTCCCAAAGGTATATAGAAGAAGAAACTGCACTAGTCACTAGCCAATTTCTGACCTGGAAAGCAGCTGGTAAGGATGGCTTACTCTTTGAGTTACACAAGCTGTTTCTGGTGCAGGTGTTCCCTTCAGTGAAAGAGTTGAAGCTGATCAACCACTCCTCCATCGATTCCTGGATCCCTTCTAACCAGATTCTCACTACCAGATCTCTTTCCCAAAACTGTGCCATGACTGGCCCAACTTTAGCCACCCTTGTAAGTCCTCATTAAATGGTACCCCTAGTTCCTAGGGCATGGTTACTGAAGAGAGTACACGCGGGTTGTAGCACACATTGTGCCACCCAGAGATCCCTCACTAAGACATTTGAAATTTCCATTGCAGGCTTTGTGTCTTGGTGCAGAGAAAACTGAAGAGTTGACATGGCACACAGCCCTGTGTGACATGACCTCAGACAGTGTAGGAACAACAGGAGTAAACCCATAGACCGACCACGTTGGGATGGGTATGTAGTATAGACAAAAACAATTCCCAACAGGTATCAGTGAAAGGCAATTAAACAATGTATGCAATCAGCATTACATCAACAAGAAACAAGGAGGCTCGAAAAGTTTTAGAAGCTTGTTATTCACCAATTAGAAGAAGGGTCTTTCACATGGCAATACAGTTAAACAGCACTGTACAGAGCAAATCATGTGACAACCCGAAGGCACTTGGTGGGTGGTGATATATACAATTGGTGAAGGTGAAGGTGCAAGTGCTAAGGTGAACAGCGTGAACGACGCATAGTGACAAGGACTAATACAGTGATGGCTCCACAAGAACAAGTTGCAGTCACTTAAAGCATGGTTTAAACAAATTTGCAGGAGTACAAAATGTAAAATGCGCCATCTAATTGTGCTGTGATGTCGACGGCGTTTCGATGCCTGTGAGTCGGGATCGTCATCAGGACAGGGTTGTCGATGAGGCCAGTGCTGTGGGGAGAAAGGCCGGGTAAGCAAAGGGCATGGAAGAGAACCGCGGGGTATGGAGCAGCTTGGTAGGTAACCAATGGTGCATGGTGGGACGGGTGAGGTGTGGACAGGGTAGGTGAAGGAGGGAAGTGAGGCGGTGGCTATAGGGGGTGGGAAGTTAAGCGGTGGCTGTAGACGGTTTAACCTAGCGCTAGCGCGAGTGAGGGGGCAAGGAATAGATAACAATTAATGAAAGCAATCAACGGTGGTGTGCAAAGGGGCGGTTAATGCGTGAGTTGGGACACAGGCGTGTGGGTGGGTCGCACGGGTGTGAAGGGTAAAGGGTGAGGGAGTGAGGCGAAGCGCAATTGGAGTGTAAGGGAAACCGGTAAATGGAAGCGGCAGAACCTACTTAATCACGCAATCGATGTGGCGTGAGTAGCTGGAAACCCGGCGGTTGCTCAGGAATCGGCGGCTGTGAGGGGAAGCAGAGGAGGCAATCAAACGGTGTCCGGCATGTTAGGAGAGCACGGGCCGGTATAGAAATTAATTATCTGATCGTGAATGAGTTGGGGTGGGTCCTATCAGCGGGGTGGTGCCTGTGGAGAGGGGAAAGTAAAGGTTGACAAACCTTAGTTGGCGAAAAGGAATTACCAGCAGGCAAAGTCGTTAGAACATCGCACACGGTAATGTACGAGTCTAAGTAGACGACATACCTGAATGAGGCAGGGCAGTCGAGGGGGATGAGGGGTCTCGGGGCACGGGCAGCTCACAGTGAATGCAGGAGCTACACGGAGTCGGGGCGGGTCTCACTGCGTAATTAGACAAGAGGCGGACATGCGGTGGGGTGGGGATGGGCGTGGCCGTGGAAGGGGGCGGGGCTGGGAGCATGTCACAGCGTTGCCGGAGCAACGAGGGTAAACAGGAAGGAGTAAGGTAGAAGGAAATGAATCAGGAGTGAGCGCCGGCAGAGAACACAGTATCGGGTAAAAAATGTTAATTAAATTAAAACATTGGAAGAAGGAATGTTATACAGTTCAATTAAACAGGCATAAAAATCAACGGGGCACATGTTCTGAAACCAGTACATTAATTAACATAATCAGTGGACCGGTTGGGGTAGTGAACACATCAACGTGCAAGACAGGGCAATGAGGTACACAGGAGGAACTGAGGTACGATGACTCAGTTTTGGTACTAGCAAAGGCTCAAGGTCACAGAGGTTCCTTAAGCCAATTAATGCAATAAAACGTTGTTCGGTTACAGATGGGTGGTGCCCTAGGGGGCATACGGTATGAAACCAGTAGGTTAGTTCACATGATTAATATAGGGGGAGGATAAACCTGTACGGGTTCAGTGTACCGCAGGGTGTAATTGAGAAGGCCTGGTAATGATGGAAACAGAGACACAAGGCCATTAACCCTTCATGAGTGGTGCACAGATGTATCTTGGATAAGGGATGAGGGTCACAGTGTTATACGGCAATAGTATTATTCCACTCATCAAGTGTGTTGAGCCCATGGTTGACAGAGTCAACATGTGAAATCCATTTGCATTCGGCTCTGTTTAAGAGGTTCGCCATACTCCCACCTCTAATAGGTAGTATGGGTTTCTCAATGACCATCCATCTCAAGTCTGTATCCACATGTTGTTTTTCAAGGAAGTGTGTGACCAAAGGAGCAGTCAACACTTTGCAATTAATTCTGCTCTTATGTTGAATTATCCGTTGCTTAACCATTTGGGTGGTTTGGCCGATGTAAATGAGGTCACATGGGCAGCGGATCGCATAAATAACATTTTGAGTCTTACTGTTCGAGTGGTGGTTAAGTTAGTGAGTATGTCCGTAATAGTTAAATTCTTTGGTGTTGAAAGTCAAATCGCAAACACTGCAGGATTGGCATTTGTAGTGACCAACGACAGGTTCCATTCCCCAGGCGGCTGTGATAGTATGTTTCTCCGTGGGCTGGTTGGGCCAAGTGATGGCATGTACAAGGTGGTTGGCGATGTTATTGCCCCTTTGGTATGAGAACAAGGGCGGTTCCTGAAATTGTTCTTGGGCGCGTAGGATGGGCCAATTTTTCTTGATTATTTTAGCAATCTTGTTGCTGTCGGGGTTGAATACGGAGACGAAAGGGATTCTAGTCAATGTTTTTCTGTTGTTCGGGGTCAGCAGATCTTCACGATGGTTGTACCAAGCCCGTTTCTTAGCTTTCGATACCAGGCGTCGTGGATATCCTCTGTTGACGAGCTTGGTGACCAATATGTCAGCTTCTCTGAAATAGTCTTTCCGCCATTTACAGTTTCGGCGGATGCGCAAATACTGGCCGTAAGGAAGTCCATCACGCAGGCCTCTAGGGTGGTAGCTTGAATAATGTAACAATGTGTTACGTTCCGTTGGTTTGCGGAAGAGTGATGTACCAAGGGCACCATCCTCGGCATGGATAGTGACGTCAAGGAATGGTAAGTCATTGAGCTTGTATTCGCTTGTGAATTTCAGGTGTTCCTGTGCGGTGTTAAGCCAGTCAACAAAGGGTAAAGAGTGTCAGGGGAGCCATTCCAGATAAGGAAAATGTCATCTATATACCGATGCCACAGATCAATCTGAGGTCGGTATGGGTTGATGGAGTTGAGGATCAATGATTTCTCCATGTCATGGACAAATAAAATGGCGAAGTTTGGGGCGAAGCAAGCGCCCACAGAGACTCTTTTTATTTGTAAGTAGTAAGTGTTTTTGTATAGAAAGTAGTTATTTTGAAGAGCGATACGAAGTAGGTCCATGAGGAAATCAGTTGGGACCTTTGTGGGTTGGGGTCTGGAAAGTTAGAGATTTTTGATCACTTCAAGACCTTCACGGTGAGGAATGTTGGTGTAAAGGGACTCGATGTCCATGCTAGCCAGCAGTTGGGTGTTTAGATCCAAGGCTCTATCCTCTATAGTGTTGATGAGGTCCATTGTGTCACGTATGTAGGTATCAGGGACAGGTACGAACTCCTTGATGATAGAATCTAAATATTTTCCCAGAGGTTCCAGTATGGACCCACAAACGGGCACGATGGGGCGTCCTGGAGGATTCCTGGCATCCTTGTGTATTTTCGGGAGGACGTACAGGAGAGGTGTCCTCGGGTGTGGGTTGTTCAGGTATTCAAATTCCTTTTTAGTTAGGATATCACGATCCCTGGCCGCTGTCGTGATTGATAGAATCTTTTCTCTAATGTCAGTCAAAGGGTCTTTAGAGAGAGGGCGGTAATGTTCGGTGTTTGAGAGTTGGCGTTTAATCTCTTGGTCGTATTGGGTGTTGCTTAGGACGACAATACCGCCCCCCTTGTCAGCGGGCTTGATGACAATTTCACTGTTGTTTTGAAGGGAATTGAGAGCCTGTTTTTCAATAAGGGGAAGGTTGTAAGGGATGAACCGAGGTGTAGTTTTAAGGCCCATAACTTCCTTCATAACTAACCATTCGAAGGCCAGTATTTCAGGTGTCATTTGATTAGAGTGGGGATTGAAGGTGGAAGGCAGCCGGAAAGGATAAATTTGGACTGGCCTTGAGTCAAGTCTATCAGCAAAGAAATACTTGAGGCGAATTCTTCTAAAGAATTTCAAGAGATTGGATTGCAGTTCCAGGAAGTTAGTTCTAACGGTAGGTACAAAAGTGAGAACCCGAGATAGAAGTATGGTTTCTTCGTGTGTCAAAATGTGATTAGACAAATTGAAGATGGGGATGGTCATTTCAGTACCAACGGAAACAAATCCATCAGTTACTGGGGCAGACCCCATTGGTAGTAGCGATTGCGTGTTTGGCGGTTGCCTGGTACCTGAGGTTGGTATTGTCTGGTCCTGGCTGGGCGGTTCTGTGGTGGTGGTTGACCGCGGCCTCGGCCCCGGGCTAAAAAACCGGGTGGCAGGAGGGGTTGAGGTCCGGAGGTGGAGGCAGACGAGGAGGCGTCTGTATCGTCCGCGGAACTATTGGACGAGTCCCAGAAGGTAACCCGTTGGTTGTTCCTATATCGTCCCCAGTTGCGTGTTCTTGGAGGATTTTGTTGGGTGTTGAAGGACTCCTCGTTCAGATAGGGGGTATGTATTTTCCACTTTGTAGTTTTTATGTCTTTTTCTATTTTGTTGACTTTTTTGTTGACTTCAAAAGTGTTAAAAGTGGAGATGGTTGAGTTAATCTCAACCATCTCCACTTGTAACACTTTTGAAGTCAACAACTTAATCTCAACCATCTCCACTTTTAACACTTTTGAAGTCAACAAAAAAGTCAACAAAATAGAAAAAGACATAAAAAATTACAAAGTGGAAAATACATACCCCTATCTCAACGAGGAGTTCTTCAACACCCAACAAAATCCTCCAAGAACACGCAACTGGGGACGATATAGGAACAACCAACGGGTTACCTTCTCGGACTCGTCCAATAGTTCCGTGGACGATACAGACGCCTCCTCGTCTGCCTCCACCTCCGGACCTCAACTTCTCCTGCCACCCGGTTTTTTAGCCCGGGGCCGAGGCCGCGGTCAACCACCACCACAGAACCGCCCAGCCAGGACCAGACAATACCAACCTCAGGTACCAGGCACCCGCCAAACACGCAATCGCTACTACCAATGGGGTCCGCCCCAGTAACTGATGGATTTGTTTCCGTTGGTACTGAAATGACCATCCCCATCTTCAATTTGTCTAATCACATTTTGACACATGAAGAAACCACACTTCTATCTCGGGGTCTCACTTTTGTACCTACCGTTAGAACTAACTTCCTGGAACTGCAATCCAATCTCTTGAAATTCTTTAGAAGAATTCGCCTCTAGTATTTCTTTGCTGATAGACTTGACTCAAGGCCAGTCCAAATTTCTCCTTTCTGGCTGCCTTCCACCTTCAATCCCCCCTCTAATCAAATGACACCTGAAATACTGGCCTTCGAACGGTTAGTTATGAAGGAAGTTATGGACCTTAAAACTACACCTCGGTTCATCCCTTACAACCTTCCCCTTATTGAAAAACAGGCTCTCAATTCCCTTCAAAACAACAGTGAAATTGTCATCAAGCCCGCTGACAAGGGGGGGCGGTATTGTCGTCCTAAGCAACACCCAATACGACCAAGAGATTAAACTCCAACTCTCAAACACCGAACATAACCGCCTTCTCTCTAAAGACCCTTTGACTGACATCAGAGAAAAGATTCTATCAATCACGACAGCGGCCAGGGATCGTGATATCATAACTAAAAAGGAATTTGAATACCTGAACAACCCACACCCGAGGACACCTGTCCTGTACGTCCTCCCGAAAATACACAAGGATGCCAGGAATCCTCCAGGACGCCCCATCGTGTCCGGTTGTGGGTCCATACTGGAACCTCTGGGAAAATATTTAGATTCTATCATCAAGGAGTTCGTACCTGTCACTGATACCTACATACGTGACACAATGGACCTCATCAACACTATAGAGGATAGAGCCTTTGATCTAAACACCCAACTGCTGGCTAGCATGGACATCGAGTCCCTTTACACCAACATTCCTCACCGTGAAGGTCTTGAAGTGATCAAAAATCTCTTACTTTCCAGACCCCAACCCACAAAGATCCCAACTGATTTCATCATGGACCTACTTCGTATCGCTCTTCAAAATAACTACTTTCTATACAAAAACACTTACTACTTACAAATAAAAGGAGTCTCTATGGGCGCTTGCTTCGCCCCAAACTTCGCCATTTTATTTGTCCATGACATGGAGAAATCACTGATCCTCAACTCCATCAACCCATACCGACCTCAGATTGATCTGTGGCGTCGGTATATAGATGACATTGTCCTTATCTGGAATGGCTCCCCTGACACTCTTTTACCCTTTGTTGACTGGCTTAACACCGCACAGGAACACCTGAAATTCACAAGCGAATACAAGCTCAATGACTTACCATTCCTTGACGTCACTATCCATGCCGAGGATGGTGCCCTTGGTACATCACTCTTCCGCAAACCAACGTAACGTAACACATTGTTACATTATTCAAGCTACCACCCTAGAGGCCTGCGTGATGGACTTCCTTACGGCCAGTTCTTGCGGATCCGCCGAAACTGTAAATGGCGGAAAGACTATTTCAGAGAAGCTGACATATTGGTCACCAAGCTCGTCAACAGAGGATATCCACGACGCCTGGTATCGAAAGCTAAGAAACGGGCTTGGTACAACCATCGTGAAGATCTGCTGACCCCGAACAACAGAAAAACATTGACTAGAATCCCTTTTGTCTCCGTATTCAGCCCCGACAGCAACAAGATTGCTAAAATAATCAAGAAAAATTGGCCCATCCTACGCGCCCAAGAACAATTTCAGGAACCGCCCTTGTTCTCATACCAAAGGGGCAATAACATCGCAACCACCTTATACATGCCATCACTTGGCCCAACCAGCCCACGGAGAAACATACTATCACAGCCGCCTGGGGAATGGAACCTGTCGTTGGTCACTACAAATGCCAATCCTGCAGTGTTTGCGATTTGACTTTCAACACCAAAGAATTTAACTATAACGGACACACTCACCAACTTAACCACCACTCGAACTGTAAGACTCAAAATGTTATTTATGCGATCCGCTGCCCATGTGACCTCATTTATATCGGCCAAACCACCCAAATGGTTAAGCAACGGATAATTCAACATAAGAGCAGAATTAATTGCAAAGTGTTGACTGCTCCTTTGGTCACACACTTCCTTGAAAAACAACATGTGGATACAGACTTGAGATGGGTGGTCATTGAGAAACCCATACTACCTATTAGAGGTGGGAGTATGGCGAACCTCTTAAACAGAGCCGAATGCAAATGGATTTCACGTGTTGACTCTGTCAACCATGGGCTCAACACACTTGATGAGTGGAATAATACTATTGCCGTATAACACTGTGACCCTCATCCCTTATCCAAGATACATCTGTGCACCACTCATGAAGGGTTAATGGCCTTGTGTCTCTGTTTCCATCATTACCAGGCCTTCTCAATTACACCCTGCGGTACACTGAACCCGTACAGGTTTATCCTCCCCCTATAATAATCATGTGAACTAACCTACTGGTTTCATACCATATGCCCCCTAGGGCACCACCCATCTGTAACCAAACAACGTTTTATTGCATTAATTGGCTTAAGGAACCTCTGTGACCTTGAGCCTTTGCTAGTACCAAAACGGAGTCATCGTACCTCAGTTCCTCCTGTGTACCTCATTGCCCTGTCTTGCACGTTGATGTGTTCACTACCCCAACCAGTCCACTGATTATGTTAATTAATGTACTGGTTTCAGAACATGTGCCCAGTTGATTTTTATGCCTGTTTAATTGAACTGTATAACATTCCTTCTTCCAATGTTTTAATTTAATTAACATTTTTTACCCGATACTGTGTTTTCTGCCGGCGCTCACTCCTGATTCATTTCCTTCTACCTTACTCCTTCCTGTTTACCCTCGTTGCTCCGGCAACGCTGTGACACGCTCCCAGCCCTGCCCCCTTCCACGGCCACGCCCCATCCCCACCCCGCCGCATGTCCGCCTCTTGTCTAATTACGCAGTCAGACCCGCCCCGACTCCACGTAGCTCCTGCATTCACTGTGAGCTGCCCGTGCCCCGAGAGCCCTCCTCGCCCTCGACTGCCCTGCTTCATTCAGGTATGTCGTCTACTTAGACTCGTACATTACCGTGTGCGATGTTCTAACGACTTTGCCTGCTGGTAATTCCTTTTCGCCAACTAAGGTTTGTCAACCTTTACTTTCCCCTCTCCACAGGCGCCACCCCGCTGATCGGACCCACCCCAACTCATTCACGATCAGGTAATTAATTTCTATACCGGCCCGTGCTCTCCTAACATGCCGGACACCGTTTGATTGCCTCCTCTGCTTCCCCTCACAGCCGCCGATTCCTGAGCAACCGCCGGGTTTCCAGCTACTCATGCCACATCGATTGCGTGATTAAGTAGGTTCTGCCGCTTCCATTTACCGGTTTCCCTTACACTCCAATTGCGCTTCGCCTCACTCCCTCACCCTTTACCCTTCACACCCGTGCGACCCATCCACACACCTGTGTCCCAACTCACGCGTTAACCGCCCCTTTGCACACCACCGTTGATTGCTTTCATTAATTGTTATCTATTCCTTGCCCCCTTACTCGCGCTAGCGCTAGGTTAAACTGTCTACAGCCACCGCTTAACTTCCCACCCCCTATAGCCACCGCCTCACTTCCCTCCTTCACCTACCCTGTCCACACCTCACCCGTCCCACCATGCACCATTGGTTACCTACCAAGCTGCTCCATACCCCGCGGTTCTCTTCCATGCCCTTTACTTACCCGCCCTTTCTCCCCACAGCACTGGCCTCATCGACAACCCTGTCCTGATGATGTTCCCGACTCACGGGGATCGAAACGCCGTCGACATCACAGCACAATTAGATGGCGCATTTTACGTTTTGTGCTCCTGCAAATTTGTTTAAACCATGCTTTAAGTGACTGCAACTTGTTCTTGTGGAGCCATCACTGTATTAGTCCTTGTCACTATGCGTCGTTCACGCTGTTCACCTTAGCACTTGCACCTTCACCTTCACCAATTGTATATATCACCACCCACCAAGTGCCTTCGGGTTGTCACATGATTTGCTCTGTACAGTGCTGTTTAACTGTATTGCCATGTGAAAGACCCTGCTTCTAATTGGTGAATAACAAGCTTCTAAAACTTTTCGAGCCTCCTTGTTTCTTGTTGATGTAATGCTGATTGCATACATTGTTTAATTGCCTTTCACTGATACCTGTTGGCAATTGTTTTTGTCTATATGACCTCAGAAAGTGCATAATATATAGGAAAAGCATCCCTACTGCAGGCCGTACAGCCTTAATTCAGGGTACACTATATCCCATTTGTGAACATATCTGCATGAGCAGATATGACCAGGCAACATCTGAGCTATTTTGGGTTGCATATGTGTAACTACAATTTTCCTAGTTCCATGATGGTTTCACTGCACCCTGAGATGTTTGGTGCCACACATCTCGTCTTAATAGATCCCCAGTGTTGGATGCATTAATAAATGCACCCAGGAAACCTTTTAGGGGGCCCCCTGTAACCTACCAGGCACTGTTGTGGTCTCTGTTTAGTCATTGCCATCCTGGTACCACCAGACATGTTTCTGACCTCATGGAGGGAGAGCCTGTGCTCTCAGCGGACAGAAACAAAGCCTGCTCTAGGCAAAGGCACTTTACTCATCCTCCAGGCTTGAATGGCCTTCGTCAGGGGGAAGCTTCAAAGGTGATGCTGCCTTTAAAGTGCAACCCAGGCTACCCCAGGTAGGTGGATGCCAATCCCCCTATCCTGCACCCCATTTGGTGGGAGTTCAGGCTGGAAAATTAGTTAGATGAGAGGGAGTGTCCACATTCAGCCAGTACAACCGCTAAGGTCTGGAAGGCGATGTGATCCCCTCTCTTAAAAATCCACCATCTTGAAATGGTGGGAAAGCAAGCTATCAGGGCTAGGTTATTACCCTTACCAGAGGAAATGGTCACTTAGAGGGTACAGGCACCCTAAAAGTAGGTAGCCAATAGACTACTACCATTCCCCCACTTTAATGCCCCTACGTTTAGCATATAGGTGGCATCCCTGGACCTTGAATTTTAGATTTGCTGGACAAGAAGAATACAAAAAAAGAAGAGCTGCATCCCGAGAACAGAAGCATGGCTGCAGAGAAAATTGGAGCTCAACCCTATCTGCCGCCTCAAGGACACAACAATCATGGTTGTTCAGTCTTGTCCTGATACTGTGAGGATCTTAGAACCCCAGAGCATCTCCAGCCTTTGAGAAATCACCATAAACCTCCCTTGAAATGAAGGTATCACTCCCCTGCACACTTCAGGCACTGATCCTGTCTGGTTTGTCAACAAGCATTACCCCAATTACCCTGACGCAGCACCCACACAAAAGAGGTTCATCAGCTCCTGAGGGTCAGATATGTCCCCCATCAAGTTTGGAGACACCATGACCTACCGGAGCTGCACCATAAAAATACCCAGGGTACCGACCCCCTCAGCCAATACGGAGACAAAGAGTCTCATGACCCATGAGACCCACATCATGAGTGGTCCAGCTGTCCCGAAGTTACCTTTCTGAGTTACGTGCTCCTTACCGGAAGGACATCTTGATGCATTGTGCCCGGCACACCTAACTGTCTGCACCCAGCCCGACCAGCACTGGTAGTGACAACCCAGCTGTACTCCTTTGGTCCTGAGACCCTTGCAACTTCTTCCCTTCTATTGGACCCACTGCACTTACTTTTAAATCCTCCTGTGCAGTGTCTTTCCAGGTGGCCCCTTTTGTCATAGTTCACCAGCTACCATGACCTTAATCACCCTACTCCTGGCCAAATACAGGGCACTCCTGATCTTCTGTTGCTGGAAATTTAGACTTGGTCATGCTATTGACCTAAAATGGAAAGGTGAACTACATGAAAGCATTTCCTGATTATATATGCATTTTTCTGCTTTTCCACATAGGCTTCAATGGTGAGTTATGGTGCCCAAAATTGATATATTTTCCAAACTCTTAAAAATCATAATGTTGAAGGTACTTACTTCGATCAAAGATCTTGGTCTTAACAGTTACATAAAAATGTATACTATTTTTATAACTTGGTCTTGGATTTTTTTTTCTGCGAGTACAACAAATGCTTGCCACTACTCTCTGATAAGCCTAACTGCTTGCCCACACTACGACAAATAGAGCGTTAGTATTTTCTAATTTTGCCTCTGTCAACCAATAAGCGACTCTCTGGACTCTCTGCACAGTATACTTTGTTTTAGTACACTATGTAGAGGCCAGCTACCTACAGTTTCTGTGAAATCCTTTCTCTTCATAAACTGGGATTACATTTTTTGGGCTCTTAAAATATTTATTTTTCTCTTATAGTTGATGGGATTGGTTCCCTCTTTGTATTTTCATTCATCAGTGAGAACGTTCTTTTATATTTTGTGCTTCTAAAAAGCTTGAATTTGAACTTGCGCTAACATATCCTAAGATGTACTGTTTTACATTTCAAAGTGACACTGTACTACACCATGTGATCATTGTTATAGGTATTTCTCGACTAAATAAATAATTGCAATCAGTACTACTTAAATCCAATTGGCTATAGAACCTATTAATGCATCTTCATTGTTCAGCTGTTTTTCTCTAAGATTCAAATTGTCCCAGTCCCAACGTGATCCTGGATTTAGAATGCAATTTAAGAGAAGAAGGACAACATGAGTATTAATAGGGATTTTCATGCATGCAAATGAATAATGAGAAGTGAGATGCAAGGCAGGATATGCAGGCCTACCATGATTAAATGCTGTGGACGCATTAGAAGAACAATTATTATGTGGTTTTATCGCTCAGATTTGTGCAGATAGTAGTTATTGTGTTCTTGATTATATTCTTTGACTTTTTAATTTGTTAAATGTTGATGTTACATGTACGGTATAAAGAGGGCGAGAGGTATCTTAAGTTGGATTACTGACTTGTTGAACTTGTCTGCGTAGGTGAGGTGTACTGTGAGGTGCTATCAGACACACCTACGTAGGGACTTAACCTTTCCTTGGTTCAAACTTGGTGGCAGGTTATTCCTTGGTGCACATGAGTTAGAGATTAGGTAGTCTTTTCTCCATTGTAGAGATTTCTGTTTAGACAAAGATGGGAAATGAAGAATTGTAGTAGAAGGTGGTTCAGGAAGTCCTGCCAGTATTCAGTTGTTGTTAATTTGGTACTGGGCAGGGACTGTCTGACAAACGCTGTAGCAGCTCTAAAATAAGGTGAACTTTGACAGGGACACACTAGTGTACGTTGGCATATCGTGAACCCAAATTAGGAGGATGAGAAACTGAAACAGAGAGTGATTGTGAGTTTGTCAACCTGGAGAATCACTTTTCAAAAAAGGAGAAAGATGGGAATAAGGAAGAGAAATTTCCACCTGAAGGCACACCAGCTAAGGAAATGGAAGCAAAGAAAGTGTTACATATGTGAATGTGGTTTAGCCAATGACACAAATACAAACCCAAAGAAAAAGAGCAACATTTCCCACTGAGTAGAACTTTCCAAAATTGAGACTGAGAATGTACAATTTTTAACCTCAGACCAGATTTAAGGCTTTAAGGGCCAGATGTGCAACCCGTTTTGGTACTCAAAAATGGGAGATCGACCCGCTTGCGGCCGCAAAAAAAGGGTAATGGCATGTACCAACACTATTTTGCGAGTCACTGACTCGCAGTTTACCACATACTTCAAATTGGTGGTAAACCACTCACAAACAGGAAGTGGTCCCCAGGGGACCCCTTCTCCTATGTGAGTGTGCAAGAAAATATCTTTTAAAAGCAGGCAGTGGTCCCAGAGACCACTGCCTGCCCCTAAAAGATGAAAATGAAAAGTTTCATTTTTCTTTTTTAAATGCATTCCCTTTTCTTTTAAGGAAAATGGGGTGCATTAAAAAAAACTGGTAGATTGAAAAAGCAGACACAGACATGGTGGTCTGCTGACCCTAACTGGCCACCATCCCTGTGAGTGCTAACCATTCTCAATAGGGTCACAGATTGCGTTTGCCTCATGAATATTGATGAGGCATGCAATTTGTGATCCCATTGGGAATTGCAAGCAGTGTCTAAGACACTGTTGTACATTGCATTTTGCGAATTGCAAATTGTGAGTCACAAATCGACGCAATTTGCGAGCCAAAAAATGCAAGAGTCATACATCTGGCCCAAAATCTTTGAGATAAGCTGGAAAATTAAAAGAAAAGGAAGACGTTTGCATAAAAAAACCACAATAGGGCTCACTCATTGATACGTATGCAGGATGATGAAAGACAGAAGAAACAGAGGAAATTAGTAGTTAAGGGCACAGAAGTTTATCCATTGAAAGAGGGTGAGGAAACAGTTAAGGAAAAACTTGTGGAGGAGTAGAAATGTAAAAACAAATCAGAAGCAGAAAGCTCAACCCCTCCAATGGCAACCAAGACTAGAGCAGATACCGAAACCCCTACCAAAGCATGCACACTGCCAAGCTATATAGAAACTTCCATTTATCCCCGTCTCAGCCCCCAACAAGATCATCATGTTTATTGGGTACTCTAAAATCCACCTCTGCTGAGGCAGTTGGTAGTATCACCCTGAGTCAGACCCTTCCAAGCATCTCTCCGCATCCCATACCAGTATCCAGCATAATAGCAGTAAGTCCTCCACAATGAGGGATTTCAGCCAGCTCCATGGCAAAAAGCCAATTGGTCTTGCGACCCTACTAGTTGACCCATCCCACAAAGAGTTAAAAACATTCAGATGAAAGCCATGTTTGAAGAAATGGTTACAGGGAACATAGGGGTGGATTTCTTAGGACACTACAATCAGTAGGAATAGCTCTACACAATTAGGAAGCTGCTAGAGTGGCACAAGAGGACCATGTGGGAAAGGAGAATATGGTGGATGAAATGAGAGTTGATTTAACAGAGAAAAAAGTTGCAGAACAATGTTAGGATGATGATGGGGAAAAGGACTTGAGGATGCTAAAGCTGGGAGGATTGGTAACCCATGTAAGAGAATTGACTGAGATCATTAGGGATTGGAGTAAGACCTAGAAGTTGAGGGAACTTGGCCCAAGAAAGAAAGGATTAAGACAAAAAAAGGAAAGAGGCTGGCACCAAAAATGAGGATGAGGCCACAAGAGAGACAGTAAGGGAACAGCCTTTAAGGCATGTATAGATGGGAGCATAGGTATATGTATCAAGGTCCAGAACATATATTTTCTACTTTACACATTTTCTTCCTAAATTAAGGGAAAATCCTTATAAGAAGCACCCAAAGATTGACCAAATTGTGACTATTTTCAGACTCTTGTGAGAGGATCTGAATGTGTTTGTTCATTTGGCTGTCCCAAAGGACCTGCGTGTGGAAAGCATGAGGGCCAATGAATGGCTGACTCAGAAGCCTTCTTGGATAAAAAGAACAAACACACCCTCGCTCCTGGTTAAAACCAAATAGGAAGAAGTAATAAAGCATTTAAATACAAAGGCTCCTGGCAGGATGGTGCAGGTGTGAGGAGCCGCGAATCCAGCCACCAAGCCGCGGTTGCATTCTGGGAGGAATCGGAAAACTCAGCAATCCACATGCCGACCTGAGACTTTAAACTGACCGCCGCCTCTGATGTCCGCTGTGGCCACACACAAAAGCACTGTGCGATTTTCGCGGAACCAAGCTGAGTTGAGCTGGCCTGATTTTTCACCTCATGGCTGCCAGCAGCTGGGGGAGAACTGCGTGAGTGTTTTCTGGCGGGACTCTGCTTTATCAGGATTGAAGCCAGGAGGCTTCTGGTGCTGCTAGTCTTCCTGTTGTAGAGCAGCATGAGGCATCTGGTGCTGCTAGTCTTTCTGTTGTTGTTGAGCAGCAAGTGGCATCTGGGGATGCGAGTTCTTCTGTTGATGTTGAGATGCAAGAGGCAGCTGGGGATGTGAGTTCTCCTGTTGGTGAAGAGATGCAAAATGTATCTGGGGATGCTAGTATTCCTGTTGGTGTAGTGATGCAAGAGGCATCTGGGGATGCTAGTGTTCCCGTTGATGTAGTGCAGCAAGAGGTATCTGGCCTGCAGGCTAGGGTGGCTTCTTCTCCTCATGTTAGTGATGACGTCTGGGTTGCCCCTGGCATGGTGCAGCCGGAATTGCCAGACTTCACTGGTGTTCCAGGGTGTAGAGTGAATACTGACAATTTTTTGCCAATTCAATTTTTTCAGTTGTTTTTTGACGATGAGTTTTTGCAGGAGATTGTGGAGCAAACTAATTTGTATGCAGAGCAGTATTTGAGGGACCACAGTGCCAGCCTTAAGCCCCATTCTAGAGCTACCCATTGGTCTCCCACATATGTTGAAGAGATGAAGAAGTTTTTGGGATTAACTTTTTTGATGGGCTTGCTAAGGAAGCCATCAATGTCTTCTTATTGGTCCACTAGTCCCTTGATGGCAACATCTATATTTCCAGCAGTTATGACTCGTGATCGATATATGCTTCTTCTTCGCATGATGCATTTTGTTGATAATGATTTAGCGTTGCCACGCGATCACCCTGATTGTGACCGTCTTTTTAAGATTCGGCCTGTCCTTGATCACTTTGTTGATCGTTTTCCTGAGATGTTAGCACCTGGAAGAGAAATAGCTGTGGACGAGTCTTTGGTATTGTTCAAGGGCCGCTTGGTTTTTAGGCAATACATTCCTAGTAAGAGGGCACGCTATGGCATCAAACTGTATATGCTGTGTGACAGTGAGACTGGATATGTTTATAATTTCAGGGTGTACACCGGTAAGGATTCCAGCATTAACACGTCTGCTTGTCCGTCCACTTTTGGAGTGACTGAGAAAATTGTGTGGGAACTAGGTAGACGATTATTTAACAAAGGCCACCATTTATATGTAGATAACTTCTACACTAGTGTGCGTTTGTTCAAGGAGTTGGCCAAAGTGGGCACTGTTGCATGTGGCACGATGCGCAGTAACCGGAAAGGTTTCCCAATAGAACTTGTTTGCAAAAGGCTAGTGCGGGGACAGTCTACTGCATTGCGATGTGGGAAGCTTCTAGCTGTGAAGTTTTCAGACAGGAGAGATGTTTACATGCTGACTACTATCCATGACGAAAGCACTGAAGCTCTGCCAGTTCGAGGTGAGACTGCTGAAGTGCGTAAACCTGTGTGCATTTTAGACTATAATAGGCACATGGGTGGTGTTGACAGAGTAGATCAGAGGTTGGAACCTTATGCTGCTCTTCGAAAGGCTTACGTTTGGTACAAGAAGTTGGCTATCCATCTTTTCCACTTGGCATCCTTTAATGCTTTTGTTGTTTTCCAGAAATCTTGTCCTGAGTCAAAGATGCCTTTTGTTAAGTTTCAGGAGACTATAATAGGCAGCCTTGTACTAGTGGAACAGGCAAGTGTGCCAAGATTTGGAGTGGTGGAGGAAGTGGCTACCCTGAAAGATCGCCACTTTCCAGAATACATTCCTCCCACAACTGCAAAAGACAATCCCACTAAAAGATGTAGAGTCTGTTGACGAAGAGAAGTGCGGAGGGAGTCTCGTATGCACTGTCCTGACTGTCCTTCAAATCCTGGATTGTGTGTGCCAGCTTGTTTTAAATCGTACCACACACAAAAGAAGTTTTGGGAGTTTCATTGAGCTTGTAAGTGTACTGTCTGGTCTGTTTTCTGTAATATTTTTTTGTTTGCTTTTAGATTTGCATTAGTGCAAAGCATTTAGTTTTTCTGAATTTGTGTTAGCAGATTTGTAGGTTTCTACATTTGATTTGTGGTATTTCTTTAAAAAATTCTAATTTCGATGGTGGTGTGTGCAGGATTGTGCTTGGATTGTTGGTGTGCGTGGACTGGCGCTTGGCTGGTGGTGTGCGTGGTCTGGTGCTTGGCTGGCATAGTGCATGGATTGGAGTTGTGCTGGGGGGGGTGAGTGGATTTTTGCTTGGCTGGCGGAGTGCATGGTTAGGTGCTTGGCTGGTGGTGTGAGTGGATGGCGCTTGGCTGGTGGTGTGCGTGGTCTGGTGCTTGGCTGGCATAGTGCATGGATTGGAGTTGTGCTGGGGGGGTGAGTGGATTTTTGCTTGGCTGGCGGAGTGCATGGTTAGGTGCTTGGCTGGTGGTGTGAGTGGATGGCGCTTGGCTGGTGGTGTGCGTGGTCTGGTGCTTGGCTGGCATAGTGCATGGATTGGAGTTGTGCTGGGAGGGTGCGTGGATTTTTGCTTGGCTGGCGGAGTGTATGGTTAGGTGCTTGGCTGGCGGTGTGAGTGGAGTGGTGCTTGGCTGGCGGTGTATGTGGAGTGGTGCTTGGCTGGCGGTGTGTGTGGAGTGGCGCTTGGCTGGATGGTGTGCGTGGAGTGGTACTTGGCTGTCTGTGCACGGAGTGGTGCTTGGCTGGTGTTGTGTTTGTGGAGTGGCGCTTGTCTGGTGGTGTGCGTGGAGTGATGCTTGGCTGGTGGTGTGTGTGGAGTGGTACTTCGCTGTCGGTGTGCGCTGAGTGGTGTTTGGCTGGCAGTGTGCATGGTCTGGTGCTTGGATGGTGGTGTGGGTGGACTGGCGCTCGGCAGGCGGTGTGTGAGTAGTTACTTTCTGTTGGTCAATACACACACTGCTAGTTGAGTGACACTCCACACAGTCCATCATTTTGTGTAGTTGCAGTGTCAGAAATGTGGGCGTGTGAAAGTGATGGGCCCTTGAATGGCGCTGTTTGCTGGTGTGAGTGTTGAAATGTGATGGGTCCGCGGCTGGAGGTGTGAATGTTTTGTATGTGTCACGCGTACGAAAGGTGTATGAATGGCCTGTAAAGAGGTTGGTGCCTTGACGTGGCTTTACAGCTCACGAGCTGTGAGTCAGTGGTTCAGTTTATCATACTTTCAATTATACGCAGTGTATTTCATTTTTGATGAAATTACTTGCGTATCCAATTGTATGTACTGAATCATCACTCACCCTCGTGCCAAATCCAACCAGTATGTGTGTGTGCTTGCGGATTAGATGGGTGTGCAGTAATAATTGTTTTTTTTCTCTTTCTGCAGTAGGGTGTACCTTGCCCCTTATTGTGATTGTTGTTATGTGTTGCTTTTCCATTCGGATGGTGTCAATGGTCTGGTTTGTATCAGGTATGAAAGGTGCGTGAATGGCCTGTAAAATGGTTGGTGCCTTGTCGTGGCTTTACAGCTCACGAGTTGCGAGTCACTGGTTCGGTTTTTATGCATTTATTTATTGACAGACCATTTCATTTTTTTGAAATATCTTGTTAATAAAATTTTATGTACTGAACCATCACTCGCCCTCGTGCCAAATCCAACCTGTATGTGTGTGTCTTTGAGGAACAATGGTGAAAATGTTAAGTTCACCAGCTTTTGCTAGAGGGGTTACCTGGGTTTTTGGCCCCGTGCGAGACAGCCATCTAGGGAAACCTACCAAACCCACACATTTCTGAAAAGGAGACACCCGGGGGCTTCCAAGGAGGTATGGCTTGCGTGGATCCTCCAACGTTCCTTTACCCAGAATCCCTTGCAAACCTCATTTTGTGCTTGGAAAAATCAGTTTTCTCACACGTTTTAGTGTGGGAAAGCGTGGCATCACTAGGCTCACACAAATTACCACCCACCCAGCGTTTCCCAAGGTCTCCCGATAAAAATGGTACCTCACTTGCCTGGGTAGGCATAGTGGCTGCTTTAGGAAAAGGCCCAATTCATACTGTGGCGACCAAAACATTACCTTTAGCCAAATAATCTTATTTTTTGAGGGGGTCACCTGAGCTTTTGGCCCGGGGCTTGGCGGGCATCTTTGGAAACTACCAAACCCAAACAGTTCTGAAAACTAGACACCCGGGGAAGTCCAGGGAGGTATGGCATGCGTGGGTCCCCCAATGTTTTCCTACCCAGAAACCCCTGCAAACCTGAAATTTTGGTCCAAAAACCCACTTTTCCATACTTTTTTGGGTGGGATCTCGCTGCTGGAACAAATGTCCTACCACCCAGTGTTTCCCTTGTTCTCCCGAGTAAAATGATACCTCACTTGTGTGGGTGGGCCAAAGGCATGTGACTCAGGCTGGGGTGCTTAATTTGTAAAACTTAAATATGACTAAAAACTACTTTTTTCAAAATTCATTTTTGGCGTGTTCTGCTTTGGGGCACCCACACAAGTGAGGTATCCTTTTACTCGGGAGAACAAGGGGAACGCAGGGTGGTAGGACTTTTTTGCCGGCACGGCGATCCCACGCCAAAATGTTTGGAAAAGTGCTATTTTTACCTATTTTTAAGGTTTGCAAAGAGTTCTGGGTAGGAAAACATTGGGGGACCCACGCATGCCATACCTCCCTGGACTCCCCCGGGTGTCTAGTTTTCAGAACTGTTTGGGTTTGCTACTTTGCAAAGAATACCACCGAGCCCCGGGCCACAAACTCAGATGCCCCCCCCCAAAATCAAGGTAGTTTTGCAATGAGGTAATGTAAATTCACCACCGTACGATTTGAACCGTTTCCTGTTGCAGCCACTATGTCTATCCACGCAAGTGAGGTACCATTTTTTTCGGGAGACCTGGGGGCACGCTGGGTGAGTGGAAATTTGTTGATCCACGCAGATTCCAGAACTTTCCACCACAGAAATGTGAGGAAAATGTGTTTTTTTGGTCAAATTTTTATGTTTGCAAGGGATTCTGGGTAACAAAACCTGGGGGTAGGCAGACGAGTCACCCCATCCTGAATTGCCCTGGGTGTCTAGTTTTTAAAAATGTATAGGTTTGCTAGGTTTCCCTAGGTGCTGGCAGAGCTACGGCGCAAAAACAAAAGGTAGTCTTTTTGTCCAAATCGTGCTAAATTTCACTGGGAAATTGAGGTGAGACCATGATGCGTTTTTCGCTGTTTCATGTCGCAGCCACTATGCCTACCCACGCAAGTGAGGTACCATTTTTTTCGGGAGACCTGGGGGCACGCTGGGTGGGTGGAAATTTTTTGATCCACGCAGATTCCAGAACTTTCCACCACAGAAATGTGAGGAAAATGTGTTTTTTTGGTCAAATTTTTATGTTTGCAAGGGATTCTGGGTAACAAAACCTGGGGGTAGGCAAACGAGTCACCCCATCTTGAATTGCCCTGGGTGTCTAGTTTTCAAAAATGTATAGGTTTGCTAGGTTTCCCTAGGTGCTGGCAGAGCTACGGCGTAAAAACAAAAGGTAGTCTTTTTGTCCGAATCGTGCTAAATTTCACTGGGAAATTGAGGTGCGACCATGCTGCGTTTTTCGCTGTTTCATGTCGCAGCCACTATGCCTACCCACGCAAGTGAGGTACCATTTTTTTCGGGAGACCTGGGGGCACGCTGGGTGGGTGGAAATTTGTTGATCCACGCAGATTCCAGAACTTTCTACCACAGAAATGTGAGGAAAATGTGTTTTTTTGGTCAAAATTTTATGTTTGCAAGGGATTCTGGGTAACAAAACCTGGGGGTAGGCAGACGAGTCACTCCATCCTGAATTGCCCTGGGTGTCTAGTTTTCAAAAATGTATAGGTTTGCTAGGTTTCCCTAGGTGCTGGCAGAGCTACGGCGCAAAAACAAAAGGTAGTCTTTTTGACCAAATCGTGCTAAATTTCACTGGGAAATTGAGGTGCGACCATGCTGCGTTTTTCGCTGTTTCATGTCGCAGCCACTATGCCTACCCACGCAAGTGAGGTACCATTTTTTTCGGGAGACCTGGGGGCACGCTGGGTGGGTGGAAATTTGTTGATCCACGCAGATTCCAGAACTTTCCACCACAGAAATGTGAGGAAAATGTGTTTTTTTGGACAAATTTTTATGTTTGCAAGGGATTCTGGGTGACAAAACCTGGGGGTAGGCAGACGAGTCACCCCATCCTGAATTTCCCTGGGTGTCTAGTTTTCAAAAATGTATAGGTTTGCTAGGTTTCCCTAGGTGCTGGCAGAGCGACGGCGCAAAAACAAAAGGTAGTCTTTTTGTCCGAATCGTGCTAAATTTCACTGGGAAATTGAGGTGCGACCATGCTGCGTTTTTCGCTGTTTCATGTCGCAGCCACTATGCCTACCCACGCAAGTGAGGTACCTTTTTTTTCCAGAGACCTGGGGGCACGCTGGGTGGGTGGAAATTTGTTGATCCACGCAGATCCAGAACTTTCCACCACAGAAATGTGAGGAAAATGTGTTTTTTTGGTCAAATTTTTATGTTTGCAAGGGATTCTGGGTAACAAAACCTGGGGGTAGGCAGACGAGTCACCCCATCCTGAATTGCCCTGGGTGTCTAGTTTTCAAAAATGTATAGGTTTGCTAGGTTTCCCTAGGTGCTGGCAGAGCTACGGCGCAAAAACAAAAGGTAGTCTTTTTGTCCGAATCGTGCTAAATTTCACTGGGAAATTGAGGTGCGACCATGCTGCGTTTTGCGCTGTTTCATGTCGCAGCCACTATGCCTACCCACGCAAGTGAGGTACCATTTTTTTCGGGAGACCTGGGGGCACGCTGGGTGGGTGGAAATTTGTTGATCCACGCAGATTCCAGAACTTTCAACCACAGAAATGTGAGGAAAATGTGTTTTTTTGGTCAAATTTTTATGTTTGCAAGGGATTCTGGGTAACAAAACCTGGGCGTAGGCAGACGAGTCACCCCATCCTGAATTCCCCTGGGTGTCTAGTTTTCAAAAATGTATAGGTTTGCTAGGTTTCCCTAGGTGCTGGCAGAGCTACGGCGCAAAAACAAAAGGTAGTCTTTTTGTCCAAATCGTGCTAAATTTCACTGGGAAATTGAGGTGCGACCATGCTGCGTTTTGCGGTGCGACCATGCTGCGTTTTGCGCTGTTTCATGTCGCAGCCACTATGCCTACCCACGCAAGTGAGGTACCATTTTTTTCAGGAGACCTGGGGGCACGCTGGGTGGGTGGAAATTTGTTGATCCACGCAGATTCCAGAACTTTCCACCACAGAAATGTGAGGAAAATGTGTTTTTTTGGTCAAATTTTTATGTTTGCAAGGGATTCTGGGTAACAAAACCTGGGGGTAGGCAGACGAGTCACCCCATCCTGAATTTCCCTGGGTGTCTAGTTTTCAAAAATGTATAGGTTTGCTAGGTTTCCCTAGGTGCTGGCAGAGCTACGGCTCAAAAACAAAAGGTAGTCTCTTTGTCCAAAGAACGTAAAATTTCACTGGGAAATTGAGGTGCGACCACGTTGCATTTTGTGCCGTTTCCTGTCATAGGCACAAGGCCGACCCACACAAGTGAGGTACTGTTTTTATCGGGAGACCTCGGGGAACGCTGGGTGGGTGGAAATTTGTTGATCCAGGCAGATTCCAGAACTTTCCACCACAGAAATGTGAGGAAAATGTGTTTATTTTGTCAAAATCTTAGCTTTGCAAGGGATTCTGGGTAACAACACCTGGTGGTAGGCAGTCGAGTCACCCCATCCTGAATTCCACTGGGTGTCTACTTTTCAAAAATGTATAGGTTTGCTAGGTTTCCCTAGGTGCCGGCAGAGCTAGGGTGCAAAAACTACAGGTAGGCACTTTGCCAAAAAAGGGTCAATTTGTAACTGCTAAATTTAGGTGTGACCACGTTGCATTTTGCGCCGTTTCCTGTCGCAGGCACAAGGCCGACCCACACAAGTGAGGTACCGTTTTTATCGGGACACTTGGGGTAATTCAGATTTGTAAATCAACTGTTATTACCAATTGAGCTTTCATGCATTTCTCCCTTTGAATGAAAGACATTGTGTAAAAAAAAAATCTTTATGAAAAATGACCAATAATTCTCATGCTAGTATGAGTATTCCCAACTTTGAAAATGTGCAATTATATACTGTTTCTGAAGTCTATAATTTGTACCCAATTCAGAAATACATAGGTGTCTTTCATACAGATTATTCCATGTATACATTTTCCAAGACAAAGTGCACTATACCCAGTAAATGAAAAAATACCATTGCAAGTTGCTGCTCAGTTTTTGGATCTGGGTTCGTCGGGTTCTTGGTGAAACTACAAGTCCTATATATCCCCACAACCAGGAAGGTCTAATGGATGTAACGGTATATTGCTTTCCAAGAGCTGTCAAAATTAGAAAAAGTTATAGGTGAAAACGTTGAGACAAAAGGCTGTTTTTTTCAACAAAATTTCAAATAATCCAATATCTAACTGTTACTTTCTATATCGAAACCTTCATGGATTTAGACAAATGACCACTTTCTGAATTCAGAATTTTGTCTACTTTTCGAAAATGTAAAGCTTTCCAGGATCCATTATTGCTTTCAAACTCATTTCTACCATTAACTGGAAGGAGGTGGAAAGCTCTAAAAATAGCAAAAATAGGCTATGTCCCAGAAAAATGCCAAAACTGAGTGAAAAATTTCGGTTCTCTGACAAAAGTCTGTCATTCCCTGACAGCTGAGAAAATGGAGATTTCAGCCCCACAAACCCTTTTGTGATACCATTTTCAGGGAAAAACCCAGAGGCTTTCATTTGCAGCCCGTTTTTCCCATTTTTCTGAAAATAACAAAAAAATCACTATATTTTGGTTAATTTCTGGGACCCCTCCAAGGGAATCCACAAACCCTGGGTGCCTTTAGAATCCACATGATGTTGGAAGAATAGGACGCAAATTTGGCGTGGATACCTTATGTGGTCAAAAAGTTACAAGGGCCTAAGCGCGCTCTACTCCAAAACGCCAAAAAAAGCCTCAGCACAGGAGGGGAAAAGGCCTAGCAGCGAAGGGGTTAAAGGGACATAAAGGAAGTGCACTACTGCATGCCAGAAGTTGTTTACTAAATGGATGGTTAGCTTACTGAAAAGTAGTACTACTACTTACTGCAACTACTACGAAGGAACAAGTTGGCAGTACAGGGCTGCAGTCATTACGCAATTTCACTTGCCTCTCTGCCCTGAGAGAATAAACACTTAGAACATTAAATTAGTGTTAAACATAGCAAAGACGTATCAAATAGCTGGAGGCATGAATTTGAAGCAGAGATCAAACAAACGCACAGAGTCACACTCGTAGAAGTAAGTTCAGGTTTACAAGAATATAATTTAAAAGATAAGGAGAATTTTGGATACTGTTACTGTTTTTTGTAGTTGTCCCGTTGAATTTGTGAAGTTGATGCATCCAGCCATTCCTCTTATTCGAGGTACTCCTTCATTCCATCGGATGCTCTGTCGATCAATCTTGGTGACCAGACACACTGACTGTCCACTGCCTGCCTGATGCGGATTTGCGGATCGCTAATTGTAAGCCTGAGTAGTACATCGATGGCACAGGGTAAAAGCCTGCCTGTAATTGATGATGGAAAAACACAACAGTAAGTGTTAAAGACACCTCGCAGAAAAAAATATATAAGGCACGCTGTGTAGTGCAAAAATTATACTGTCACTTTCAGAGATGACAATCCCCAAAATCTAGAACACCCCACTTTACCCTCCCCAAAACATGCAGAATACTGCTGCTACCTCGCAGAGGCCTAATTTCAAATCGTGCCAAAATGCACTCAAAAAGTATGGCCAAAACCCCCCTTGTCCACCATGGATTTTCTTCAAACCACTTGCAATCAAAATTAGACATTCCAACAAGTGTTCCAAGACCCCAGCCAGTCGTAAAAATCTAGAACCCCCGCCCAAACACATGCAATACAATACTGCTAACCCTAACGAGCCCTAAGTTAAGAATAGTGGCAAACGCTTTCTTGAACTAGGCCAAATCCCCCCTTTCCCACCATGGATTTTCTTTAAACCACTTGCAACCAAAATTACACATTCCCACGAGTGCTATAAGACCCCAGAACCCAGTTGCAAAAATGTAAAACACTCTCAAACACATGCAATACTGCTGCCAGTGCTAACCCTAACGAGCCCTAAGTTAAAAAAAGTGCCAAAACGCTTTTCAGCATGGATTTTCTCCAAACCACTTTTATCCGGTATTAGTCTTTCGACCTTCCCAGCAATGCCCCAAGACCCGCCAACCCACCCACAAAAAAGCAGAACACTCCCGAACAGGCAAAAAGCAAAAATGGAAAATCTCATACTTAGAATCGGCCTTCTTTCAATTCTGTCCAAGCGCGCTGTGCAGCTAGGCCATAACTCCCGTTTTCCACCATGGATTTCCTGAAAAACAAATGCAATCAAAATTAGACTGTGCCAGCAGTGCTCCCAGACTCCAAAACTCACCCCCAAACACCAGGAACCCCCCCCAAACAGCACCCCAAAGACAAGCAAGTGAGCAAAAATGCAAAAATAATTTCAACTCCGATTTTCTCCAAAACACTTTTATCCGGTATTAGACCTTCCCAGCAATTGCCCCTTACCCGTCAACCCAGGTGGAAACAAGTAGAAGACCCCCAAAGAGGCAAAAAGCAAATATACAAAAGTGGTGAAGGAAATTTTCAGGCAAATTTCCAAAATCACTCCGCGCGCGCTCTGCAGCTAGGCCCAAACTCCCCTTTGCCACCATGGATTTGCTTCAAACCTCTTGCAATCAAAAGTATCCATACCCAGCGTTGCTCCAAGACCCCAAAACCCACCCCCAAACACCAGGAACCCCCCCAAGCAGGCCCCTGAAAACACGAAAGTGGGAGAAAACGCTAACAAGTGAAAAACTTTGTAACCATGTATTTTATCCAAAACACTTTTATCCGGTATTAGACCTTCCAAGCAATGGCCCCAGACCCGTCAACCCAGACGGAAACAAGTAGAAGACCCCCAAAGAGGCAAAAAGCAAATATACATAAGTGGGGACTTAGAAATTTTCAGGCAAATTTCCAAAATCACTCCGCGCGCACTCTGCAGCTAGGCCCTAACTCCCCTTTGCCACCATGTATTTGCTTCAAACCTCTTGCAATCAAAAGTATCCATACCCAGCGTTGCTCCAAGACCCCAAAACTCACCCCCAAACACCAGGAACCCCCCCAAGCAGGCCCCCGAAAACACGAAAGTGAGAGAAAACGCTAACAAGTGAAAAACTTTTTAACCATATATTTTATCCAAAACACTTTTATCCGGTATTAGACCTTCCCAGCAATGGCCCCAGACCCGTCAACCCAGGCGGAAACAAGTAGAAGACCCACAAATAGGCAAAAAGCAAATCCGGAAAATATTTAGGTTTCATTCCAAAATCACTCCAAGCGCGCTGTGCAGCTAGGCCATAACTCCCGTTTTCCACCATGGATTTCCCGAAAAACGAATGCAATCAAAATTAGACTGTGGCAGCAGTGCTCCCAGACCCCTGACCCAGCAGCGCAAATCTAGAACACCCCCAAATAAACCCCCAAAAACCTGCAATACTGGTATATTGAAAACATGGCAAATTGCGCTGTTCACAAAAAACAAACAGCAATTGGTTTCAACAGAGACAGACAGCCATTGCTGTCCACTGCATGCCATCTTCTCATTATTCATTACCTGTTCTACTTTATGTCCGCCTCTTCTTCGGAAAGTGAGGGCCCACAGGGCAGCCTCTCCTGTAAATTTCAGAAGTAGGTCTGTCAACAATCAGCAAGCATGTAGTCAGTCAGTTATTTCAGTCCCACTTGAGGGGACTCGCCTACGAAGACAAAGTTTGTTTTTTCTCCATAATCCATCCATCTGCCTTGAGGGAAATGGATAGGGGGAGTCTGGAGGAGGAGGATAGAGGAGCATGATTGAGTTGTGAACTTGTGAACATCTGAATGCAGACTGCGGCACCTTCAAATCAATACGGAAAATAAGATGAAGTCAGTGCTGATGATGGACTTATTGTGATTAGTTGATTAGAGTTTTGTTGTGTAAAAGTAGCAAAACAAAGAAAGACACCCAGGAATAAAAGTGAATAAGTACGGAAAAAAAGGAAGTAATTTTTAGTCCTTGTTGTCAGGGAAGCAGAGCTCGTCCTCCAAGTCTATGAATTGAGACGGGAGTAGGTCTGGTGACCGAGAAGAACTTCCGTCGTCGTCACCTAAGTCGGTGTCCTCTTCTTCCTGCGTGCATTCACGTATTTTGTAATCGGGTGGTATGAAGTGCTGATTCATCTTGATTATTGTTAACCTCTCCACATTTTTGGGCAAAAGGCGGGTTCTTTTTGAAGTAACAATGGCACCAGCAGCACTGAAAACACGTTCAGAAGACACGCTTGCGAGTGGGCAAGACAAATAATTTAGAGCCAGGTTGGTGATCAGTCGCCATTTTGAGCTTTTCGTATACCAATAACCCAATGGGTTCTCATTATGACAGATCTCTGTTGGGTCATCCAGATAGGCCTGCACCACGGACTCAAGGTTCTCCAGGGTTGATCCACTTTGCGTACCATCTGCGACCTTTTCATCAGTGGACCGAGCGAACCCTTGCTGAGTTAGCCAATCCTCTTCCGACAATATTGGTTTGCGGCCTGGTGCAGGTGAGGATGAGGATATGGTTGCTGGTGTCGTTAACGGCTGTGAGGGAAAGTGACTCCCTTCGGCCACGGATTGAGAAGTGG
This sequence comes from Lissotriton helveticus, assembly GCF_964261635.1. NCBI lineage: Eukaryota > Metazoa > Chordata > Amphibia > Caudata > Salamandridae > Lissotriton > Lissotriton helveticus. Next base: position 1,606,270,970 of record NC_136069.1, read on the forward strand.
AAATTGACCCGGATGGCCTGCTGATTCAGTTGTACTTGTGCTGCCTCCTTGAAGGTTCAGCCGGTCTTTTTCGAACCGAATGGCTGACACAGCTAGTCAATGTTTGTACTTTGAAACTTCTGCTTCAGAAAAAGGAAAGAAAGTATTGGTGGGCAGTGCCTTTTTGTACCGTGGATCAAGAATAGTGGCACAAATGTAATGTTGTTCTGTATGTATCTTTTTAAGCCTTTCATGGTCTAGGAGGCGCCATAATAACTTCTGCGCCAAACCATATGCTTCTCGCTTTTTACCATCATCTCGGAACGTTGAAGACACCTCCTTCAGTTGGTGCTCTAGCATGCGCAACAATGGGATAGCTTTGGTCAAAGAACAGTCCTCCCTGCTGACTTCACGCGTGAAGAGCTCAAAAGGACGAAGCATGTCTGTCAGGCTTGCAATTAGCTTCCATTCCTCCAACTCTAGCATCAAGTCTTTGTGAGCAGCACCCAGTTTAAAGACAAACTCATGTATTACCTCCCACTGCTCAGACAGACGCTCAAGCATGTAAAAGGTTGAGTTCCAACGTGTTGCTACCTCCTGGATTAGTCCTTTGACTGGCAGTTTACGTTCATATTGAAGGCCCCTCAGCTGCTTCTGGGCCTTAAAAGAATGGTTGAAATGGGTGCAGATTTTTCGGCAGGTGGTCAGTACTTTGACGACTGGCTCTTCTGCTTTCAAGAAGGCTTGCACCACGATGTTTATACCGTGCGCCAAACACAGCACTCTGAAATAGCCACCGTTGTCCATGGCCTTAACTATATTACTGCCGTTATCCGTGGAAACATAACCAACTGTGCGGTTTCTTGGATGCAGCCATTCTTTGACCTTCCTGTTAAACTCATCCAAAAGGTTAGGTGCAGTGTGAGATTTCTCCATGGCAAACATGCCTACTGTTGCATGTTTGCGAGTAGCTTGAAAAACTTCCTCCGTGTCAATATCTTTGTGTTTTAACTGTTTTTCGACCCCTGCAAAAGAGACCCAGTGTGCAGTGATGCACATGTAATCAAGGGCTTGGCAACTGGTCCACATGTCTGTTGTCATGTGGATAGTGTGAACAGCACTCTTCAGAATAGCTGCACCAATCACCTCCAGCACATCTTGATGTAGTGCTTGCAAAATAGTACCGGCTAGGAACCTTCCATTTAGGGCAGACTGTTGCCACAAATGCACGAAAACCCACCCCTTCCACGAAAGAGAAAGGGAGAAGGTCCAGCGCTAGCATTTTAGCCAGCTTTGCGTTATAGAGACGCACCGTTGGGTGGTTGCTTTCAAATGGCGGATCCGACCAAAACATGCTGCTAATGGTGCGCTGGACCGTTTTACGTGATGATGATGATGATGCAGACTTCAAACCAGTTAGGCTCAATGATTTACTTTTTTGCATTGGTGTCTCTCCCGGACTCTTAGTGTGCCTCATACATGTTGCAGGGGTAGAGGGTGTTGAGGTTCAAGGGGGCCTGGTTCCTTCTGTCTAGTTCCCCGTTAGCGGTTTTTCTTAAAAGTGCCAAGTGCATATGCGAATTTATGGACGCTCCCTAGAGCTCGCTTTAAAAGGGGGCTGCCAACAGGAAACAGGTGCTTGGTTTCTTTATTGGTCCCTTGCCGTGTGTTTCCTGTTCCTGTGGTTCTACCTTGTTTCCCTTCCTTCGAGCTCCGTTCCAGCGGTCTTTTCTAGTGCTGGGTTTTCCTATTCCCTATTCCCTTGGGCATTTCAGTACCCTTTATTGGGGACCTGTTTTTGATCTTCGGTGACGTTCTGGGATTCGCGGCTGCGTTTCCTTTGAGTTTTAACGTCCCGTTATTATCCCTTTTTTGTATCCAAACCATCTTGTTATACGCAGTGTTTGGGTGGTTTCACAAAGGAGCTGGATAACGGCCGTTTTTGTGCTACCTTTGTGTTCTTTTTTAGATTCCAGGGTTTTTTTGGGTGTCTTTCGTATTCCCTTTGATACCATTTTTCCCCTGTCCTTTTTGTCCTAAGAATTGGGAATTCCACCCCCTTTGTCATTCTCGGTGTTTCCCGAGGGGGCATGGTTGGTCTGGGGTTATGCAAGAAATAACCAATACGATTGCAGTGGAAGAATTCCTGTTTCGTATCAAGCCACTCCCGTTTGTTATCTCGGGTAAGCAGGGAGGTCGGTGGTTCGTGTGTGTACTTGGCACTGGTAATAGTAGTAGGGGTGTGTTTAATCTTGTCTCCTTCTTTCATTTTAGCGGTCTCGTCTGTGTCAAGATGTCAGCTGCCGAGAAGCCAGAGGAGACGAGTTGTGTTCCCCAAGACCTTGGGTTCCCTTGTTTTGTTACCCACCTTCTCCCGGTGTCGTGTTCTCCACCATCCGTTTTGATTGCGGGTGTTGGGGGTCACAGTGAGGGTAGAGGATTGGGACGTTCTTCACTCCCGCGGTGTTGGGCCGGTCGGCAACAGAACAGAAAACCAAGCCCATGAATTAACACACCGCCCGAGTGAAGAATGGTTGAGGAGGCAGCAGGGGGGCTTCTTCGATGCAGGAAATCATGCTGGCTTTAGCGCACATACAGGGTGAAGTCCAATCCCTGCGTCAGGAGAATCAGGACTTACGGGGGACACTGAGTGAGGTGAAGGAAAGCACTAAAAGAATAGGGAGGGATCCCTCAGTTAAGGCTAAGCCCCCATTGATTCAACCAGCCACATTTCAATATGAGAGGAGTGGGGGGCAGAGTGGGTCTCCTTCTCCTTTGTCCGTTACAGTGAACACTCCCGTGCCGGTGCCTCTAGCAGCTCCAGAGAGGTTTTCCGGGGATAGTAGCAGATATGCTATATTTATGAACCAGTGCCATTTGCACTTCATGTGTCGACCAACTGCTTTTCCTGACGACACTACTAAAGTAGCGTTTGTGATCTCATATCTTTCGGGTACTGCAGCTAGTTGGGCGGTCCCCTTAGTGGAAAACAATGGCGCTGTGTTGAATAGTTTCCCGGCCTTTAAGAACCAGGGGCCAGATGTAGGTAAATATATTTTACCGACTCATAAATACCGAATTTTACCGATTCGGTATTTATGAATCGGTAAAATATAAGGAGGGAGATGTAGGTAAATCCAGATGTGGATTTACCGAATCTGTAAAAGTCGGTATTTACCGATTCGGTAAATACCGACCGGTAATGCCCATTCATTCCTATAGGCTTTGAAGCCCATAGGAATGAATGGGCATTACCGATTCGGTATTTATCGAATCGGTAAATACCGAATTTCACAAGGGTGCAGGGGGTGTCACTTTGACACCCTCTAGCACCCCCAAAACAGGTTTGGGTGCCATGTGGCAGGCATACCTGCCCTAAGGGCAGGTCTGCCTGTCATATCGCACAGGTGTGCATGCACACATGTGCATGCACACCGGAATCGGTATTTTACCATCAAATTGAATTTGATGGTAAAATACCGATTCGGTAAGGCTTGTGGGACTCAGAAGAGTCCCACCTACATATCAAATTTACCGAATCGGTAAAAATACAGATTCGGTATTTTACAGAATCAGTAAATTTACCGATCTGTAAATTTACCGGTTCTGTAAAAATATGCCCCCTACATCTCAAATTCCATATACCGACCGGTAAATGCCTACCTACATCTGGCCCCAGATGCATAGTCTGTTTGCTAAGCATGCTTTTATGCAGGCAAGCGATGTTGAATTGTTAAAGCTCCGGCAGGGTAAGCAGGATCTTTTGGGTTATGTGGCTACTTTCAATCGCCTAGTAGCAGAGACACAATGGCCCATGGCAAAAAGAACCTCTTTGTTTTATCAGGGCTTGTGCGAGGACTTAAAAGATATAGTCTCTCAGGTTGTAGACCCCCCTGAAGATTGTGTTGAGTTCATCGATTTGGTTGTCAAACTCAACCATCGTATGAGTGAAAGAAAAGATCAGGATTCAACCCCTAAGGACAACTGTAAACAAGAGAGAAACATCTGAGAATGGGGGCGTGAAAACAGATCCTGAACCTATGCCTTTGGGTGGGGTGCGGGGTCCCTTATCCAAGGAGGAAAAGGAGCGAAGGCGCTTGTTGCAGTTGTGTTTGTATTGTGGGAGGGGTGGACACTTTGCTGGAGAGTGTCCAGTGAAACCGTCCCGGATCCCGGAGAATAAGGCTGTGGCTTTCGTGGGAAGGGATTGCGAGAGTCCTTTAGTCCATGAAAGAGGTTTTTGTAACCCATATGACGTACAAGGGGCGGTTCAAAGAGTCCCGCATCATTTCACGGTATCGGCTTGCTTCGCTTACTCATCTTGTGGTAGAGCTTCCTTGTCGGTATTATTGGATTGTGGGGCCACAGGGAACTTTATGGACATTGGGTTGGCAGAGTCGTTGATGGTTCCCTGTGTGATGAAGAAACAACCTGAACCCGTGAGGGCTATTGACGGCACGGAGCTAACCTCTGGGTCGATTGTACGACAAACCGAACCTTTGTTGATGACATTTGATAATGGGCATTCTGAGACGGTCTGTTTCGATCTGATTGCCGCACCTGCATTTGGGGTGGTACTCGGGGTACCCTGGTTACAGGCCCATAATCCCAGAATCGATTGGGCGCGGAGGCTGGTTACGCTTGATTCGGAGTATTGTCTTCTTCACTGTTATTGTGAGGCGACTGATAGGGTGTCTCCGTTGTCTTGTGCAGCGAGTGGTTGCAATCAGATCGGTTTGCCTCCTTCGTTTGTGGCATATAAGGAGGTGTTTGATAAGGATCAGGCGGGTGTATTGCCACCACACAGGGCTTTTGATTGCCGTATGGATTTGGTTCCGGGGGCCATTTTGCCCTGTAGTAGGGTTTATGCGTTGTCGGAGCCGTAGGAGAAACATCTACGGCAGTATTTAGATGAGATGTTAAAGAATGGGTTTATTCGGCCTTCTTCTTCGCCTGTGTCTTCCTCCATATTTTTTATACCGAAGAAGGAGGGTGATCTTCGCGCTTGCGTGGACTACAGAGCATTGAATAAGGTCACAATAAAGAACAAGTACCCATTACCTCTTATACCGATGTTGTTAGACCAGCTGCGACATGCCAAGGTGTTCACAAAGCTTGATTTAAGAGGCACTTACCATCTCGTTCGCGTCCGCGAGGGCGACAAATGGAAAACGGCTTTCCGTACTAAGTTTGGTTTGTTTGAATATTGTGTTATGCCTTTTGATTTGTGTAACGCCCCTGCCGCTTTTCAGTTTTTTATAAATGAGGTTTTGCGTGAGTTTTTGGATGTCAGTGTGATTGTTTACATTGATGATATTTTGGTTTTTTCCCCGTCCTTTGAGGAACATGATGCTCATGTTTCGCAGGTTTTGTCTAAGTTGTTGGAACACCGTTTATTTGTCAAGCTGGATAAATGCACTTTTGGTGCGACACATGTTGAGTTTTTGGGATTCCTGATATCTGCGGATGGTATAAAGATGGATCCCCGGAAGATCGAAGCTATAGTTAACTGGCCCATACCCGCATGTGTTAAGGATATACAGGTGCTACTTGGTTTCGCCAACTTCTACAGGCGTTTTATCAGTCATTTCTCTGACATTGTTTCGCCTATGACTTCATTGTTGAAGAAGGGAGTGCTGTTTGAGTGGACGCCTGCGGCACAGTTGGCTTTGGAAAGATTGATTGGGCTTTTTACATCTGCTCCTGTGTTGATGCATCCTGATCCTGCTCTTCCGTTTTATGTAGAGGCGGATGCGTCCCAGCTAGCCGTTGGGGGCGTGTTGTCTCAGCGTGACAATGAATCTGGGTTGATGCATCCAATTGCGTACTTTTCAAAGAAACTACTACCTGCTGAGCAGAATTATACGATTGCCGAAAGGGAACTATTGGCCATAAAGCTGTCTTTTGAGGGATGGCGCCATTACCTTTGGGGGGCTTGTCACCCCATTACCATCTATACGGATCACAAGAACTTGGAGTTTTTCCGGTCCGCTAGGGCTTTAACTCCCAGACAGATGAGATGGGTGCTATTCTTCAATGAATATGATTTTACCATCACGTATAGGCCAGCTGCTCAACAGGGGAAATCTGACGCATTATCTCGGATTTATGCGGATCCGTCACAAGGAAACAAGACGGAGGAGTTCCGTTTTATGATTCCTGGTGATAAGATAGTTGGTTGTGCTTCCGTGGATGATTTCATGGTTAAAGTTCAGAATGAAATGAAGCAGTTAGATCTGGCTCCGTGGCTGTCAGAACCTGGAATCACGTTAAAGGATGGGTTATTGTATCAGGCAAAGAAGTTGTTTGTGCCCCCCGAATTGCGTACACTGGTTCTTACATATTCATCGTCCTTGGTTAGGCATCCGGGGGTCAATAAGACCAAAGAGCTGTGTATGCGTTGGTTTTGGTGGAAGTCTCTGGCCCATGATGTACAGGTATTTGTGGCCTCATGCCCTGTGTATGCTGTTAGTAAGTCCTCGCACATGTCTCCGTCTGGGTTGTTGCCCCCATTGCCAGTGCCTCCTTCCCCCTGGCATACGGTCAGTATGGACTTTGTGACCGATTTGCCGCTTGATTCAGGGTTTACGGCCATTTTAGTTGTTGTGGATTTATTCACAAAAATGGCTCACTTCGTTCCCTTGCCAGGGTTACCTACATCTAGAGAATTGGCTGATGTGTTTATGGCCCAAGTGATCCGCCTGCATGGGGTTCCTACTGCCATCGTTTCAGATAGAGGGGCACAGTTTGTTTCACATTTTTGGACTGCCCTGTGTCGATCATTAAAGATGGAAGTACGTTTGTCAACAGCTCACCATCCACAAAGCGACGGGCAAACAGAACGTACCAATCAAACCATGGAGCAGTATTTGCGCTGTTTGCTAACGTCACTGACGGGCAGTTGGGTACAAGCCCTTCCTGTGGCTGACTGTGCATATAATAACAGCATGCACTCAGCTTTAGGCATGTCACCGTTTTATTGTTCAATGGGGTTCCATCCCAAGACCATTCCTTTTTAGCCATCTGAGAGGGTACCAGCAGTGGATTCCCTGAGTAGGGGTTTGATTGAAATCTGGAAGAAAGCCCAACAGCATTTATTTGAGTCCAAGAAAGCCATGAAAGCACAGGCAGATAGGCATAGACGGCCAGCTTCTCTGTATGCAGTTGGGGATAGGGTTTGGCTATCAACGAAGAATCTGAAGTTGCCAGGACCAAGAAAATTACAGCCTCGGTTTGTAGGTCCCTTTCCTGTCCAGAAGGTGGTGAATTCAGTTGCGATCAGGTTGGCTTTACCGGCTGAGTATGGTATTCATCCTGTATTTAACACCTCTTTGTTGAAGCCATACGTCACCACTTCTCAAGAGTTGCCACCTCCTCCTCCCGTTTTAATAGATGATAATGTGGAGTATGAGGTTAAAACTGTCATGAATTCTAAGCGGATGAAGGGACGGCTGTATTACCTAATTGACTGGAAGGGTTATCCCCCAGAGGATCGTTCTTGTGTTCCGGCAAGTAGGGTTCATGCTGCCAGGTTAGTTCGTCTGTTTCATCGTCTGCACCCTGGGAAGCCAAGGCCTGTAGAGAGGCTTTCGGGAGGGGGTTTTTTTGGGATTCAAGGGGGCCTGGTTCCTTCTGTCTAGTTCCCCGTTAGCGGTTTTTCTTAAAAGTGCCAAGTGCATATGCGAATTTATGGACGCTCCCTAGAGCTCGCTTTAAAAGGGGGCTGCCAACAGGAAACAGGTGCTTGGTTTCTTTATTGGTCCCTTGCCGTGTGTTTCCTGTTCCTGTGGTTCTACCTTGTTTCCCTTCCTTCGAGCTCCGTTCCAGCGGTCTTTTCTAGTGCTGGGTTTTGATCCCCTTTTTCCCCTGCTCCCTGGTTTTCCTATTCCCTTGGGCATTTCAGTACCCTTTATTGGGGACCTGTTTTTGATCGTCGGTGACGTTCTGGGATTCGCGGCTGCGTTTCCTTTGAGTTTTAACGTCCCGTTATTATCCCTTTTTTGTATCCAAACCATCTTGTTATACGCAGTGTTTGGGTGGTTTCACGAAGGAGCTGAATAACGGCCGTTTTTGTGCTACCTTCGTGTTCTTTTTTAGATTCCAGGGTTTTTTTGGGTGTCTTTCGTATTCCCTTTGATACCATTTTTCCCCTGTCCTTTTTGTCCTAAGAATTGTGAATTCCACCCCCTTTGTCATTCTCGGTGTTTCCCGAGGGGGCGTGGTTGGTCTGGAGTTACGCAAGAAACAACCAATACGATTGCAGTGGAAGAATTCCTGTTTCGTACCAAGCCACTCCCGTTTGTTATCTGGGGTAAACAGGGACGTCGGTGGTTCGTGTGTGTACTTGGCACTGGTAATAGTAGTAGGGGTGTGTTTAATCTTGTCTCCTTCTTTCATTTTAGCGGTCTCGTCTGTGTCAAGCTGTCAGCTGCCCAGAAGCCAGAGGAGATGAGTTGTGTTCCCCAAGACCTTGGGTTCCTTTGTTTTGTTACCCACCTTCTCCCGGTGTCGTGTTCTCCACCATCCGTTTTGATTGCGGGTGTTGGGGGTCACGGTGAGGGTAGAGGATTGGGACGTTCTTCACTCCTGCGGTGTTGGGCCGGTCGGCAATGGAACAGAGGGTGTGGGCGCTACCACTGCAGTGCTGCTGCCAGGGGTACTGGGTGTACCAGAAAAAATGTCTGTCGCTTCTTCACTTGCCCCTGCACGATCAGCCTCTCATCATCATCAGATGCAATATCAAGGGATACATTTGGATTTGTTTTGGCTTCATCGATGTCACTTAGGTGCTTATACCACTGGATAGGGTGGTGTTTTTTGAGATGACCTCTCTGGCCTCCGGTACCATAGTTGGTACCAAGCTTACCCCGACTAACTGATACTTTACAAATCGAACAAACAACCATGTTTTCCGCCTTTTTGCTAACAGTAAAGAAGTCCCAAACTGGGGACTGGAGATGTCTGCTGGTGGTGCTGGAGCTACTTTGACTTCCAATGCCAGATGAAGTGTAGGATGAGCGTGGCTGAATTTGTTTCTGTAGTTGACTTACAGCACCACTACTTGAGGTAATGGGGGTCGAGCTGGATGGAGGTCCCTGCCGGCCCTTCTGACGAGAAAATATGGAAGCTGTAGGTCATGTTGGTGTTGTAGTTAACTGCGTTGGTGGTGGTACTACCAGTGCCGCGCCGCCCACATCCTGCTCAGCAGCCATTCGGGCTAGGGTTAAAATGTCTGTCTGCTGCATGCCCGCTGTGGCTGGAGTGACGTCTGTGATGACTGGGTCATCGTCAGACTCTTCATCAGCAGCAGAAGGCACCACTTCTTGTTCATCGTCAGGAACCATAAGTCGAAGCCTTGCGGGAACCTTCCTTTTAGGCTTAGCTACCTTTGTCGGCTCGTGGCGTGCCTCACTGTCAGACTGCATTGGTAGGTTCCAATCAGGATCAAGGTCATCAGAATGAAGGTGGCTTGAAGAAGAACTTGTAGTAGTAGCAGCCCTCCTTAACCTTTTTCTTGCTGGGGATCTGGAAAGCAATGGATCATCCTCAGGAGGAGTGGATTCCTGGGATGATTCTTCCACTTGAATATCAATTTCCTGATGTGCCCCTACTTCTGGAGGGACAAGCATTGTAGGCAGTTGTCCCGCTCCATGAACCTCTAGTGGCACCTCTCCATGCACCTCTACTTGCGCCTCTCCTTGTGAATGTACTTGCGCCTCTCCTTGCCCATGTACTTGCGCCTCTCCTTGCCCATGTACTTGTGCCTCTCCTTGCCCATGTTCTTGTGCCTCTCCTTGCCCATGTACTTGCGCCTCTCCTTGCCCATGTACTTGTGCCTCTCCTTGCCCATGTACTTGTGCATCTCCTTGCCCATGTACTTGCGCCTCTCCTTGCCCATGTACTTTCGCCTCTCCTTGCCTATGTACTTGCGCTTGTACTAGTTGCACTTGTGGTTGTCGTTGCGGCTGTGATTGTTGAACACTCGCCAGCTGAGTTACACCCGGCGTTGATTGGATGGTACTTTCTTGTAATGAGCCAACATCACTAGTCGATGGTGATTGAACAACCAAAGTGGCTGCCTTTGCGGCACTCATGGGCTTGGGCCTAACTTGGCGTGGTGGCACTGACCCCAATGAGGCGGAGGTGCTGCTTCCAGCTTGATCCCCGGCGGACACCGCTGCTGCTGCAGGCGTAGTTTTTTTTTCTCCCAAAAAAGGTGTCGGTGGTAGGTGGTGCCACTTGCTTCTTCTGCTCCTTCTTACTGGCAGTGGCACTGGCAAATGTCTTCGCTGAGGCGCTAGGGCCACCTTTCTTTGGGCCCATCTTCTTCAGATGTCAGAACAGCAGGCCGCAGTTGCACGAGTTGCAGAGTTGTCTTGTCTGTGGCCACACGTGACGTCGCGTGATGTCATGCTGCACACACCGCTGCAGGACTTCTTCCTGGCACTGGTGGTTCTCTTGTGCACATAAAAGCAATGGAAGACAGAGGAACATCAGTTATACACCCCAAAAAGTCAAAAAACACATAAAAATCACCACAATCCCATGCCATCCATGCCCTAAATGATGTTTAAATTCAAGACACCCCACAGAAAGACTAGGCCCATGCACCACTGAGTACCCCTGGGCATAATGGATGAAAGCTAGGCATAATGGATGAAAGCTAGGCAAAATGGGTGCAGGCATGAGAACACTGCCTGCCTTCAAAATGGCCCCTTGCCCACCAGCACATGGCAAGACCCTGCCTGTGCCAGCACTCAAAATGGCCCCCACCCACATGGCCAGTCCCCAACAACACCCCCAAAAATCGAAAAACACATAAAAATCACCACAATCCCATGCCATCCATGCCCTCAATGATGTTGAAATTCAAGACACCCAACAGAAAGACTAGGCCCATGCACCACTCACTACCCCTGGGCATAATGGATGAAAGCTAGGCATAATGGATGAAAGCTAGGCAAAATGGGTGCAGGCCTGGGAACACTGCCTGCCTTCAAAATGGCCCCTTGCCCCCCAGCACATGGCCAGGCCCTGCCTGTACCAGGACTCAAAATGGCCCCCACCCACATGGCCAGTCCCCAACAACACCCCCAAAAATCGAAAAACACATAAAAATCACCACAATCCCATGCCATCCATGCCCTCAATGATGTTTAAATTCAAGACACCCCACAGAAAGACTAGGCCCATGCACCACTGAGTACCCCTGGGCATAATGGATGAAAGCTAGGCATAATGGATGAAAGCTAGGCAAAATGGGTGCAGGCATGAGAACACTGCCTGCCTTCAAAATGGCCCCTTGCCCCCCAGCACATGGCAAGGCCCTGCCTGTGCCAGCACTCAAAATGGCCCCCACCCACATGGCCAGTCCCCAACAACACCCCCACAAATCGAAAAACACATGAAAATCACCACAATCCCATGCCATCCATGCCCTCAATGATGTTTAAGTTCAAGACACCCCACAGAAAGACTTGGTCCATGCACCACTCACTACCCCTGGGCCCACTGGCTAGTGAGGCTTTACAGGCACCCCAAAATAAAAAAATAAAAACATATAACAGTGAGCTAAAATTCCATGACATAAATGAGAATTAAGTTAAAAAAAATCTGAGAAACAGTTGTATCATGCACCCATGACTAACCCTGAGCCTACTGGATACTGTGGCTAGCTACCCACCACAATATATATTTTTTTAAAGTTGTGAAAAAAGTTTTAGAACTGGAGTTGCCTCAACTGCAATGCCCCAAACAAACAACACCAACTTACTTGTAAAATCTCAAGTCCAAAAGTGATCCAAACTCCTAAGTCCAAAAATTCCTCAAATACAAATATCCACCAGCAGCAAGAAAAAGTAATCCTTCCAGCTCAACAGCCAAATGAAAAGTGGCCAGTACATGGACAAAGCACTGGGAGGAGCCTGCTGGACAGGAACAGGAAGTTGGAGACTCTGAGGCACTTCCTTCCTCCCACCCCACCCCACCCCAAAAAATGGACTCCTGCACCAAAAAGTGCAGCCAAATGTCAATCTGAGGAGTTATTCTGATCAAAATCATCATTTTCACAAGGTTTATGCTTCCTGCGGTGGATTTCGCCGTGCAGGATGGCAAGCTGCGATGACGTAATTGCGTTCGAAACACTCTCGCGCGATCACGCAGCAAGATCAAAAATGGCGCAGCACACGTAAAACCGGGAGAAAAACAACTCGGCAGGCTCAGAGTCAATGCTGCGCGCGCGATATTGTATTTTTGAAGTGTGACCAAGCAAAATAATTCGTACCTTGCGAATTTGCGGATTATTGGGTAAATTCACGCGATTCGCGGATCGCGAAATCGTAAAAAATCCGCAAATTCGCCCGCGAAACGGATTTTTCGCCCACACTTATTCAAGAGAGACAGTCAATTAGGATGTCTAAGATTTACAGTGAGTGTGATTGGATCGATCAAATGAACAAAGTCTGAAGAGATAACCATTTTACCTAAAGCAGGTTTTCATCAAACGTGGCCTTACAAAATCACCCCAGAAGCTTTTGCAGGAATTACTCCCATAATTGAGAGCATAATAAAATCAGGCGTCCTAAAATAAGTCATCAGAAATCCATGTAACTCTCTGATTATGGCCTTACATATGTCAAACATAAAGCAGAAGATAGTTCAGGTTCTCCAGAAAATTAATCAAATCGTCATTCCATCCTATCCTGTGGTACTGAAACCTGCCATGATCTCGTTCCAAATTCTGCCAAAAGCAGAATGGTTCATGGTCATTGACATCTGTGAGGTTTTCTTCTGAGTTCCCCTTCAAAAAATGAGACAATTTGTCTTTACATTTTAGTTTCAGGAGAAGATTCTCATGTGGTTTTGTGCTTCCTAATAGTAAATTGAAAGCCAATCCTATTTCAATCAGAAAAGCTCAGAGGGAAAAGGAACTGAAGCAGGTACAATATCTATGCAGAATTGATACTCAAACGGGGCAACATGAAGAAAAAGTGGTGCACACAAAAAGAGCAATTGGTAAGAGATTATGAAATAATGAAAATAAAAGTTCAAACTATGAAAAAGAATAACAATGGACAAGATATATACATCAAGAACAGGAAAGAATGTAACAAAGATGTATACACCTTAACAAGGAGACAGAAGCAATTTAAGGAAATCAGATCCAGGATGTTTCATAGTAAAGTAGTTACAAATCCACTGAGAAATATTAAGAAGTAAAGAAGAAGGAGACATGTAGTGAAACACAAATAACGAGTTGAGAGATTAGTTGATAAGGCCTTTGCTTTGACGAGGAAGCTTTTCAATTTGATTATAAATAGAATGACGACTCTTGACAAAATGATCTTGTGTATTAGGAGACAAAACCAGAAACAAATATTAGTGAATTGAAGGAACTTTTGTAGAGTTTTTAGTGGAGCATGGATACATAATTTTAGTACATCGCCTTTTTTAACCCCTTCCCTGATCATGACAGAACCACGCCATCATGAGCCACGGGCGGCGTGTGCTCATGATGGCGTGGTTCCGTCATGCTGTGGCCGCTCTGCCCACGCTGCATTGATTCCCCGCCTGTGCGGGCGAATTAGTGAGGGGGCAGAGTCGTGACGGAACCATCATAAGCACAGCGCACCCGTGGCTCATGACGACGCGGTTCCGTCATGAGCATTGTGGCGCCACGCTACCACCAACCCCCACCCAGCGCCGCAGCGGAATTACCGCCGCAGCCAAGGGGTTAATGAAGAAAGCTATCTGCAGGATAGCAGATTAGCTCATGCTCTTGATGATAGAGGACAATGTTATGAAATGAAGAATGACACTCTTATAGCGAAATAGGGCATGGTACCTACCATGAAGCGAAGCATATGTTTGTTATGGCAGGCTGGAAGCAGTGCTCCTGCCCTGCCATAGCAAACAGCAATGTCCCGGGGGTGGGAACCCAGGGATAATTCTGGAGCCAGCCCTGTGGGTTGGTGGTCTCCAGTATCAAGGAGGGCACCTAGAGGGGAACCACGTGACCCCCTCCCATCTATGTGCTGCCCTGGGGAGGTGGGGGTCCCTGGGGCCGGGGGGCTGAAATGGACCCCTGCACTTAATTGATGTATGCCCCATGGAGGTTGCTGTCCTCGGTCAGCTTGGGTGGGCAGGAGTGCGCCTGTGCTATTTTTTATTTAAAAAAACATGAACATGGCAGTCCCTGACGCTTGGGGGGGCCCTAATTTAAAAAAGCCTTGGGGAAGTGGTGGTCGCCAGTGCTCCCCCTGCACATTATTTAAAAAGCCCAGGAAGGTGATGGTCCCTGGGGCAGCGGAGGCCCCCACATTCCCCTGCATAATATTTAATCATTGCTCCCGGGACCTGGACCACCCGGGGCTTGAAAGAATCAAAGAGTAGGAGACAGTACTAGTTATGTGAATCCTGCTGAATTCTTTTTGAAAACAAAATACTTTTTTGGGCCCTCGGACGGGTTTGTGGATCCACTGCAATGGCCAGATAGTAAAATGTTGAGATATAATTTTCTCAGGAACTACTGTACAGATTTATACTATTTGAAGCAAAGAGTGCACTCTGGACCAAGAGCTACCTCTCTGCCAAATTTGGTGTAATTACGTTCAGCAGGTCGGGCTGTTGCTGCAATAAAAGGTTCCTATCAAAATTAACATGGAGAAAACAGGTTTTGGGAGCTCCTTTTTTCCTGGCCCCTCGTTTGATGAATCCTCCCCAAACTTTCAAGACAGGAGCTGACCAGACTGCCCCATTAGTTTTGAAAATTGCTCAAAGATTCGTCAAACTGCGCCAAAGATATTGGCTAAAGAAAAAAAAGTTTTTGGAATCGAAACAAGGTCCTAACTATAACTACCTGCTGGGGAGCGCAGAGGCTCCGAGGATTTTACTGGGTGCCCCCTTCTTCCTAGACCAAGTTAAGCATCTGAATAGCTATAAAGATAGTGAAACACAAGTCAGTGGTTGTTTTTACCCATTTAAGATTGGGCTGGATGGTATTTACCAATCCAAAGATTTAATACTGTGCATGGAGTGGTAAACAGCTTTGATGTGGTTGACATTGTGCTAATCATATGCTTAAAGAATTAGCCATAGCACTAAAAATTGAATCAGAGCAAATTTCCTCTTCTGATCCAAACATTCAATTGATAAAACTTTCCTCAGGGACTACCGGCAGAACAAAAACTGTCCTGCTAATAAATACATATGCACATCCATCGGCATGGAAGAAAACAGCTCATAACGACCAGTTGATTACTACGATAACAGATATAAGGAGTACACACTCCATATGGGACATGGCATTGACAGGGGATTTTAATTCTAACCTAATACACACCCCGGACAAAGATGAGAAGTTATCAGCCGACAATATATATTGGACTGTCCCACAGCAATATCAGTTAAGGAGATCAACATCGGACCCTGAAGGTCGGCGAATAGTTAACGCCCTGGAATTCCTGGGCCTTAGAGTGATAAACGGTAGAACAATGGATGATTTCCCACCAAAACACACATTTCATGGAGGAAAGACATGATCGAGATTTTATTATATAGCTATTTCACTAGCATTGATGCCATATCTCGCTCACTTCTTTATAGAGTATACAACAAGGAGCGATCATTCCTACCAGCATATACATTTTAGGTTAAAGAACGCCAAACATTAAGCAAATACAGAAACAGAAGGAAGCATCCATAAAATTGACCTAAAACCCTTAAAATGGTCAAATGGAACGATAGATACACTTTAGACCAAGTTAAAGACATTGATAACAGCTAGTGAACTAGAGGCCCAGAACAAAATTGAAGCTTGGGTAAAAGTAACCTCGGATCTTACAACATCAATGAAAATCAGTCAATAACTGAACAAAAATCGAAAGATCAGAAATTAATCTAATAAAAAACCATCGAAAAGGTTAAGAGATTTGAAAAATGAGCTCAAAAAAGCCATTAGGAGGTTAAAAATAACCTGTCATAACCAAGAAGCCTGGGACAAGGTACGTCATTTGAGGAAAACGTATAAAAAATAGCTATGGGAAGAAAAAAGAGCAAGCGATGATAAATTCTGGGCTGAAATACTTTGTAGTGCAAAGAAAACCAACTCAAACTCTTTTTGGAAAATAATAAATAAATTACAACGACCGATGAATGAGTTATCATCAAATATTCCAGAACATGAGTGGGCTAGATTTCTATCCATAAAGTTTACAGAAATAGCAACCCAAGACATATTAGCGGCAACGTCAAAGGAGCCCCAGAGGAAAAAAATACACCTGAAACCATCATATAGTGTGCTAGTGACACAAACAACACAGGAGTGGACAGAATATGTCGCATAAGATAAGTAAAGGCCCCAGGACCTATCCCAATTGAAGCAAAACCCAGAGCAAAGATAAGTGAGTCCTCCATGACAGCTGACGGAAGAAAACGTATAATAATGAAAGGCAGAGGAGATGGTGCTCCAGGACCTAATGGAATCCCACAAGCCATTTTTAAAAACGATCCGTCTTTTTGGAGCAAGCATTTACTCAAATTATACAATGAAATGGAGCTCTTAAACTGTATCCCATCGAATTGGCAAGGCTCGATACTGACGCCTATCTATAAAGATGGAAACAGAGGGAATCTATCAAATTACAGGCTAATTGCCCTCCTGGACGTCGAAGCTAAATATCACGCTGCATTCATCTTGGACCGACAATCTTAATCTTATTCCAATTAATCAGACAGGTTTTAGGCAAGGAATAGGGACAATATCAAACATCTTAACCCTATCCTTGTTGGCAAATAAAAGTAAACAGAGGAAACAACAACTCTACCTCTGTTTTATAGACTTGAAGGCTGCATTTGACAGCGTAGACCGCCATCTCCTTTGGAAAAAACTGCGTACGTGGAACATTTCCGAAAGGATACTACAGGGAATAATAGTATTCTATTCAAAGACTTGGATTGGAATCAAGATAGGAGACAGCACCTGATTATCAAGAAAGCTAAATACGACAAACAGCCTCAAACAGGGTTGCGTATTGGCGCCGCATCTTTTTAATTTGTTCTTGTCAGACTTGGCTCAGAAGCTAGACAGCACTAACTCACACCGGCAGAAACTTGGAGGGCTAGCACTCACACACCTCTCGTATGCCGACGATGGGGTGTTAATGAGTCTAATAAAGATTGGCCTTCAAAGAGTCCTGAATGAAATGTCAGACTTCATCTCAGAGAACAAACTAGAAATCAACACATTAAAAACCAAAACTATGGGATTGGAAGTCGGCAGAAATGCAAACAGACCATCTGGCTTAAAGGCAGTTAAATAGAGGAAGTAAAGACCTACAAATATCTCGGATTTCATATAGATAATCTTCAAAATCATACAGAGCAAAAAAAAGTATATGTCACAGAGAACCAGTGCACTCATATTCGCTTTCAGTCAGCTGACAAAAAAGTTGAAAGGTCCAACGCACAAACCCCTACTCACGGTGATAACTGCGAAGATTCTTCCCACGATAACATATGCGAGCTTCTAAACCTACTAATAGTTACCACATATAAAAAAAAATTTCAGGTTGAACGGTCAGCCTCTCCAGCGCAGGTTCGCCTTGAATTCAGACTAATACATGAAAAAATAGGAAGAATGTAGGCCACTGTAAAGCTTTGGTACCGGCTGAAACAGAATGCAATCACATCACCAAATATTAAAGCCCTCTGGACAGAACTAGTAGATAACAGAAAATCACCCTATAATCAATATCTAAATAAATCCTTGTCTATAACCTGTACAAATAATTTATGGAATAAAAACCTGCATACCAGTCCTTTAAACGAACAATGAATAAAGTAGCAAAAACTCACTCACTACTAATAGACAAAAACATTTTCAGGACTAGGTTGCATGCCTGGATGGTGATCAATAATTAAAAAGCACTTGCACCAGGCAATTATATGAACACAGCATTTTCTATTCACCTGAAAAAACAAGTAATGGCTATACGCTTCGGAAAATTACCAACAATAGGGGATCAGCCTGTATGGGTATACAAAGGGCCAAAACCATGCTGACTCTGCGGTTACCATAAAGAAGACATCATTCATGTAATTTGTATATGCAACCAAATCCATAATGCTCGAGCCACTCTTCTCAGACAAACTTTTAAAGATAGAGGCATCAGGTCCTGTAGAGCTGCAATATTAGCATGTTTAAATCCATCGGACACACAATTAAACTGTAAATTGATCAAAGTTTTTGCACAGGCACACAAAAGTTCGTTATTAGTACTGACCTCAGTTAAGGATCAATAATGTGGTAAAAAATGTGTTCAATAATGAAATCCTACAATTTTCTTTGTTTTTACTTTTTCATTGATGTAATGTGACTGTTTCCTTTTTAATGTTTTTACTTCTATTTTTTATATGTGTATATATTATTAAGGTTTTAATTGACCAAACAATAAAAATGTCCTTACTTACTTGACTTTGCTGTAGAAATGGAAAAATAATTTTTCCCTTTCTAGCTCAGCATGGGTGGCACTGTGCTAATCATTTATATACAAAATCCATATAACTTAATTGGGGTAAGGATGTAAGAAGCATCATGCTGGCTCACACCCACTGTTAGTTGTTAAACAAACCAATATTTGTTTCAAAGTCTAAACATTGTTTTCCAATATGGAGAAAAAAGAAAAAGATATGCCAAGTAACACATGAAATCACCCAAATTTATTTATTACCCATTTGTTTCATAGGAAATTTTTAGTACATGACAGTACAACAAAATTCCAAAATGTGTACAAACAAGAACTATCATTCAAATGATTTTTGACACCAGGTTTATAGGAATTGCACTACAGAAGATCTGCAATGTTCCAATATTCTTCAGATAAAATATCTTGAATAGCTATTCTGTAAATCCATTGCATTGGACAAATTGCTGCAATACGTCTTAAAAGCCAGCATGTGTTTCGTTGATTTTATGGAAGCTTCTTCAGGGCTGTAAGGAATTAACACAAATCTCATGAGTAATTCTGATTTTTCATACAGAAACTTTCCTATATTATAATATCTAACTTTATTTTCTTAACAGAATTGAGGGAGAGTGTGACAAAAGCAATGTCCAATATCTCAGTTTGCAAAATATGACACATCACAAATTTATCAACAACATATTGGAAAAGTCGCCAAAACATTCCAACTTCTGTAGCTCCAACATCCCCTTAGGATTTTAGGAAACCAAACCGCAAGCTTCTTTCTCAGAAAGTACTGATGATGTGGCAATAGTCGGGCATTAAGTAATATGCAGTCAGTACAGGTATGCAATGCCCATTGGGCTAAAAGGGCTTCAGCCACCCCGTTGTGTGCTTCAGACCGCGCTATGTTGGGTTGCGCTGCAGATGGGCCGCAGTGACAGCGTTCTACAAAGAACTTCACAGGTCAGCCAGAAACTGAAGTACATTAAATATGGGGACTGAGGGGCTAGATGGTAACAAAATACTCCAACTGTTTTGTGGGCCTTTCAGCCTTCAGGTAAATACATATAAAATGCAAGGTATACACTTTAAATACAAGTTAAAATAATTGGTGTGGAATGTATTATTTTATGCCACAGGACAGCACATTTGGTTAATGTAATCTCTGCAAATGTCTGTGTGTTTAACCAGACAGTCACAAACTGAACAGGGTAATAGGCTATGTGTATTCCACCTCCACTGAAAGCACTATGGTTATTCAAGTCTTTATCTTAATATTATACTCACCTAGAAGTGGGTGAGTCTCAGAAGGCTCAAGCCAGGTGCTCAACTTGAGCTCCTCCTGGCCCCTCATGCCATGAATGAACCGAGATTTTCAAGTGTATTTTTTCTTGATAATTGCTTAAGAGAACACTTTAAACTACATGAGCTCTAGATTTTTGCTGTACAAAAACCACTTGACTTTGATGCAATATTCTATAATGTTGCTCCATATGTAATAAAATGTAGATCACATGTAGGGTGTATGTCAAGTGACTTGACTCATCGTTCACTAAAAGCAAAGTCATCAGGCTGGGGGGACGGCAGGCATACATCACTCTAGATTCCTGCTTACCAACTATCACTTTTAGCAGGTGCTCCTCATTGCAGTAATGCACTCTTATGTACTAAGGTGAAAGCTTCAGCATGTTCACAAATATATATGTCTTTAAGTTTTTAGGTACTTTCATAATTTTTTCATAATATTTGCTGCATGATTTATATGGCAAACATTTTCAGGGCTCAGCTCATGCACCGGCTCTTAGCGCAAACAAGACCCTCTGCTCGATTTGGCTATAGCTCGGGTAGTCATGTCAATTTTAGGGCTCACCCTCTACATAACACCCATATAAGATAGGCTACTGAATTCAAAACACATTTACAGGTAAGGAAGTCTTTATTAGTTTTTTCATTGGCTCTCAATTCAATTCAAATAAGCTTTATCCAATTTTTCCAATAAAATCATAAAAGCACTTGATATCAAATGATATTATAAATTGTTCAACATTAAAGGAAAAACACTGAAAATACTAACAAAAACATGCTTAAAAAGAAACCTTCTGTAAATAATATTATGAGAAATTCATATATAAAGAGTGTTTCTGTATTTAATTACACTTTTTAAGAATGAAGCTATAGTCCTGGTGAAATGTTGTTTCTCTAAATATTGTAATACTAAAACACAGGATGACATTGTCTAGGATCAAGAAGGCTTACAATTGTTAAAATCCATCTCTTTCTTGGTACAGAATTAAATTAAATTGAAAAAATAACATGCATTGTTGTTTGCAGAGACTTAACATCACATGGACACATGGTCATGATACTAGACCAATCATTTGTGATGGGGAAACTGATTAGTCTGTGAAAGATTCCAAGTATAAAACAAGTCAACACCATCCTGTCATAAACACCTAAGATGATTTTAAGATTAGCGGAATGCTGTAGGTGGTTAACAACATTTGATTCGCCTATACAGTTGGCTTCAATATTTCGGTTGAGAATATGTGTGTCTCAAGGAGCATCTCACAATTTATTTTTAGATTTTTATGATACCAGGGTTGTCAAAGTATTCTAGATGCCCAAGGTCTTTCATAAATTTTTTGACGTATTTTAATTATGGGATAATAGAGACCCATTGTAATTTTATGCTATCATTTAGAATATCTTGATTAAATATGGTTTTAGAGGTGAGCCATATCCTGTGCCATGATAAAATGGGATGTATTTTTATAAGGTCGGATATATGCAGCATCCCAGGTTCAAAATAACTTATAAGAGTAGATATACTACTTGGGACTGGCAGCAAAAATAAAAAAAGCCATTCTTAACTGACTGCAGGGGCTGATTGTCTACATAGCCCCAGACGCCAGAGCCATAGATTGCCATAGAGACAATTTGGCTTCATAGATATGTAATATTTCGACAACCAATCATCTTCCCAGTATTCTGGAAAAGTTGGCAACTGCAGAAGTAGCTTTCATAAATAATAATTTTCTTGCTAGAACAGCCTGGGACCATGTCTCCTTCTGGTAAAAAAAAATGCCTAAATAAGAAAATCTCTTGGTAAATTCAACCTTATTATTTTCACTAAATATGTCTCTACATTTTGTATTATCTTTCCCACATTTCATGATACAAGTTTAAGAGGTGTTCACTCAAAAGCACAAATTATGCATAAATGTTGAAAAACTAGTCACAAGCCTTTGATGCCCCAATTGTATTCGCAACATCAAAACAGCTCCGTCTGTAGGGTGGGAATAGAACACTTATTCATTTGTGGCAGGCCCTTGCACTGATTCGCTATGACTTGAGCTAATTCATTATTATACAATGTAAATAAAAAATGTGCCAAAACACATCCTTGTCTTACCTCTCTCCGTATTTTGAACATAGCTGTACACTTCCCACTGGTCCCATAACGAGCCCTTGCTTTTTCATCACTATATAGCTGCCTCAAGAAGTGAACAAGAGGGGTTTCCATTACCACACCCATATCTTCTAAGATTTTCCATAGTTTGTCACTTATGATGCAGTCCAAGGCTGTAATAAAATCTACAAACGCCATATATAATCTACCTGCTTGGCCAGTGTGTACTTTCCCAAAAGAATATTTAAGATTAGTCCCTGCTCGACCATGCCTACGCCCTGTCGGAAACCAAATTGTAGCTCAGTTATGGTGCCATTGTCTTCAGCCCAATCCTGTTCTATTCAGTATAATGCGTCACACCACCATGACCAAGGAATCTAGCAATGATATCGATCAATAGCATACAGGGTTATGACAGTCTCCTTTCTTAAAAATTAGGATCAATGTTGATTTCGACCAAGTTGTTATGAAGCCGGAAGAGCAACATGCTGCTATTACTTGTGTTACCAGAGGGCCCCATTGGGACACATTTTATTTATAAAGATCTACAGGGACTCCGTCAGGGCTGGGAGATGTTCCATCCAAACTTGCAATAAGGGTACAGTTGACCTCTTCTAAAGTAAAATGTACATCTATAGGATAGTAATTCGGTGAAAATATTCTGACGTAACCTTTGATGTCTCATGTACATTATTATTATACGTGTTTGAATAATGGTCTACCCATTGATCCTCGGTAATAGCTATCTCTGTGGTTGGTATATCTCGAGGGGCCAGAAAAGGGCAATTACTGACTTCCAAAAGGCTGTATTATCTTTGGTTAAAGTGGCTTAGTGCAGTGCTGCCCATGATTCTTGACCTTTGCGTTCTAAACAAGCAATTGGAATATGCCCGGGGCGCTGTCGGAAGAGGACCGAAATGGTGATTGATACAGAAGTTTGAATACATAAATATGATGCAGATGATGACAAATAGATGTCACCTCTGAAGCCACCTTTATAGTATACAACCTCTCTTTAATGTATCCTTTCCTGCAAGGGAACTACTGAAATCCATTGATAAATTCTACGCTTCGAACGGTCAAAAATGTTCCTACTTAGAATTTGGAAAGGACATAGCAAGAACCAACTGGCCCTGAAGAAGTCCGTAAGGACAAAATGAGTTGGCTACTGCGTGTCATTTAAAAAAAAGAGAAGAATCTTGAATAAAAAAGATAAACTACGACCTGCTTTTACTAGTTGTTTTTTTATTATAAGTTGCTCTGTAATATTGAGTGGAGTGCCGTATCACTTGCTTGTTTAGTGCGGTCTTGTGGAGTGTTCCATAGGAGGTGTAAGGGTATTGCACGTATATCCACGTTTATAACCCCGTGCTCTTTTAATTTCTTGTCAATTTCTAGTAGGCTTGTGTAAAGCATGTTTCAGTTTAATAAAAGCCTTAGTGCATTTGCCATTGAACCAGCCTTGTTTAATATTATAACATTTTGTGTTCTCCACAAATAAGGCCTTTTTAACGTCTCTAGTGACCTGTGTGAAAGAGTTTAAAATTTCAGCATGGGGGTAGTCTCGTCAAAGCAAACTAAAAAGGCAGATTTACAGTTTATTAGTAGTGACCTTCAAAATTTAGTCAAGTCCGTCATAGGCCAGAATAGGGAATAGATATTAGTTTTGTTCAGAACTAAGTTTGCAATGAGTGATTTCTTCTACCTTGCTCGGCGGCTCTGGTTGCAGAGGTAGCTGGCAGCTGTCAACCTCAGGGTCAGGTCACGCCTAAGATGCTTTGCTGCACAGCCGATGACTCCAACTTCAGGATTTAGGGACACAGCAGTGAGGTCATTGAGGATGTTGGCCGCTGTCACAGTGTGCTGCTCTTAGGCTGGAGATGTCGCTTAAGGGGTCAATCTACTGATTGCAATCTCCAAGCCTTGGCTGCGGCAAATGTAATCCATGGTTACTTGGCCGGCTGAAAGGAGACAGGAGTGAAGTAGCATCTTGATACTTGTGTAAAACTTGGCTACCACTCCTTATTTCCAGGACACCACTTATTTATCTTCAGGCTCACTCTCGACAAGCCCAGTGGGTGCAATTCTTGTCACGTAGCACATCAATTTTCCTGCAGCTTGTACAAGACTGGATCCATCAATCCTTTGGGGTCTGCTTTGGTTTCTGACATCCACTGGCATCCCCCTTGCTGGGAGCAAATAGTTTTTGCCACAGACACATGTTGAACACATGATTCTTACTGTACTGGTACTGGAGCTGTGTTTTCTGGTGTGGGACATGTGTCTTAATGTTCTACTGGTGTTACATCACGTGTAGTCCTAGTTTTGGGGGATGCTGCTGTCTGAGGCACAATAATAATCCACATTTGTAAAGCGCACAATCACCCGTAAGGGTCTCTAGGCGCTGGGGGCCGTCGGGAAGATTAAGCAAGCTATTGCCCAGAGTCACATGGTGCTGGGCTAACCTGCCGCCGGAGCCGGGGATCGAACCCTGATCCCCAGATTCCAGCGTCAGTCGCCCTGGCCGCGACGCCACACCTCTCACAAGGCTCCATCTATGGCAACCTTTATATCATGAAGGGTGCTCTTGAATGGTTGAAAGCGAGCAATCATGCTTGGCAGTTGTATGGCCCTTTATGTCATATCTGTCTCCTACTAGTGGTGTCCCACATCAGAAAACTCGCAGCCATGAGAAAGACCGTCATTAAATCACTGGCCCTATTGAAAAGGTTGAAACGCATCAGCATACTAAAGCATGGTCAGAAGGCTGACATACCTAAACTCAACTAAAGATAGCCAAAGAAAGGTCATAGAGAACATTCATACTTCTGAGAGCCACGTATAAAGTGAAAAACCCAGGAACCTTGAACATATAGGGCCCCCTAGTACCAGTAGAACCACAGACTTGGAGGACAATAATATACCCCAATGAATTTATCCTTTTCACTTTTTATGTTGGACACTCCCACACAAAATAACCCTTATTTATAACAGTATTATGTGACTAGATATGTTGGACAATTATTCTTGTGGATATAACAAGTATTGTACAAAAACAGTCAATCCATGTATTGTTAGGTAATGTTAATTGGATGAACGTTTAAGTCTTCATTTTGGTTAAAAGTTTAATTTATGTGATTGTTCTTTGTATGTATGATGGATACGCTGAGCGCACTGACTAAAAAAGATCCACAGCACCAAGTTACACTCTTTAAATATTATTTATTTATACTATTGTTTGTTTGTAGTATGTTTGTCAGTATGTCTTAATATAAATGAATGTCAAGTAAGCATCTAGGTATGGAAGTGTGAGGAGAGACAGGAAGAATATTATAAGGAAATAACCAGCCTATGTTGGCCCAAGAATTACAGAGTAATTATTTAGCCTACAAATGTAACATGGAAATTCGATTTATGGGGTATACTTGAATACAAACGTACTCAAATTGGCATTTTTAAAACAATAAATCAGACCTTGCCACTAAAGAGGTGCTGCAGGCCCACTATTAGCATTTTGAGGCTCTGTGCATATGCAGTGTGCTTTAGTAGAAACTTGTAGGTAAATTAGGTAAGCCAATTTGGTATATGCTAATCAAACCATATTTAGGGGTATAAGAAAAAAAAGTACTTTAGCACTGGTTAACAGTGGTAAAGTAAACAGAGTCCTAAGGACAACAAAAAAAACCTGCAAAATTGCAGGCAAGCAGGCACACTTTTTAGGTGAAGACCACTCTAAGGCTGACAATCTAACAGCATCACATTCTACAGGGTTTCAGCAAACTATGAAAGGAAGGGGGCATGGGGGTCCTTACCTAAGACAATAAAAGCCCTGGGGAACTAATCCCCTGGAGCTGGCTCACTAGCTGTGTCCTGGAGAGCCCACCTGTGACACAGCAGTTTCCCGCCAGTAACAGAGTGAGCAGGGAAACATGTGTTTGTTCCCAACTGGACGGGGCGTAGATTATTTTCCTGCTAGCTAGGAGCATAATTTTGATCTGTTTCTCTATCCGTACTGATGAAACAGATCAAGAGATTACTCCCATCCATAGGGAGCAGCACAAGTAGCTGCTTCCTCCAGATGGGACA
Source organism: Lissotriton helveticus (assembly GCF_964261635.1). Classification (NCBI taxonomy): domain Eukaryota; kingdom Metazoa; phylum Chordata; class Amphibia; order Caudata; family Salamandridae; genus Lissotriton; species Lissotriton helveticus. The sequence goes on from NC_136069.1 coordinate 1,606,296,908, forward strand.
ATCCGGCTTCCTTAGCATGCAAAAATCTAACTGGGGCTTTTGAGGGCCCTGGGACTCCCCCATTGCCCTCAATGAGGTTGTGGTTTGTGCCCTGGGGATGGGGTCAGTGAGGATGAAAATGGCTCAGGGAGGAGGGTATGCAAGGCCTCCCTCCCATGTATTTTAAGTAATAGCCCTGGGGATGGTGCCCTCAGGCCTAATAAGGCTCAGGGAGGGTGATCAGATAGCTTCCAATCCCTATAATGTAAACAATGGCTGTGGGGGATGATATCCCTAGGGCCTAATAAAATAATCCAGGATTTTGTAAAGCGTGATAAATCACCCATGACGGTCTCAAGACACTGAAGTGCAGGTATGGGGAGATAACGTTATTTGCCAAGAATCACAGACTATTAAGCCAGTTTCGAGGCTTGAGCCTGGTTCTCCAAGCTCCAAAGCTAAGGCTGCTACGCCGCATCCCCTCCTAAGACTCGGGGAGGGTGGCCATGCAGCCCTAGACCCCTTTAATAAAAAAGGCACTACGGGATGAGATGACAGGGCCTATTGAGGCTCAAGAAGGGGGGCATGTGGTCCCCTTCCACTTTAATAAACAAAAAAGGCCCATGGGGTTGTTGTCCGTAGGGCCTAATGAGGCTTGGGAACACTCAGAATCACTGGATGATATCATCAGTGATGCAATGTGAGAACTCCTCAGTGATGTCATCAGTGATGCCATTTCAGATGTCATCAGTGATATCATGAGTGTTATCACTTGCCATTTCATGAGTGATGTAATATGTGAGGTCATAAGTAGTGCATTGCGGGGCTCAGCTAACTATAACTGCTGAATTTCTCTGTTTCCGTGTGATTGAAATGTGAGCCTAACTATAATGTTCCTGTCACCTTTGGCTTTTTCAGTTAATTTCAAAATAGATTCTCTTTCTATTTTCTAACTATAAAGTTCCACTATCCTTTGTTTTTATCAGTGAATTTCAAAGGTATTTTAAATTCTATTTCCTAACTAGCAGGGAATGGGTATGGGCCTCTCACTAGCTTTCAGCAATCGCGCTGAGTGGACTTACTGGAAGTAACAGAAAGGGTTCTTGGCCCCTATAGCCCCTCACCATCCAAGTGGACTTCATCACCCAGCAATTTGCCAAGGGACACATTTGCAGAGTTATGGAGAAAGGGGACGGGCCTCCAATGAACTTTCAGCAATTCCATAGAGTGGTTCTTACTGGAGGTAACAGACTGGATTCTTGGCCCCCAAGGACCTTCAGCATCCAAGATTGAATTCTTAAAGTTTTTAAAATTCTATGTCTGGAGTACTGGAGAAAGGGGGCGGGCATCCCACAAGCTCTCAGCAATCCTGCTAGGTGGACCTACTGGAGGTAACAGGAGGAGTTCTTGGCCTCCATGGACCCTAAGCATCCAAGGGGTCTTTATCCCCGAACCAGTAGTTTGATAGGGGGTGTGTTTGCAGAGTGGTAGAGAAAAGGGGTGTGGTACCTCCGTGAGCTCTCAGCAATCCAGCTGTGTGGGACTTGCAGGAGGTAACAATAGGGGTTGTCGGCCTCCAAGAACACTTAGCATCTAAGAGTATTTAATCCCCCTTCAAGTTGTGGGCAAAGAGGACCCTTTGCATAGTCGTTGAGATGGGGGACCTCTGCTGACTGCCCCAGAACTGGTGTTTTTTAAGCATTTATTTAAACAATTTTTTTAATGGGGAGAGGGCTGCATCTTCCCCCTCCCTAGGGCTATTTTGGCCCCAGGGACCACATCCCCCAGAGCCTGGCCTTAAAATATAGATTTATAAGGGGATGGGGGCCACATGCCCCCCAGATGATTTTGGCCCTGGGGACACCATTGTGGGGACTGGCCTTTATTTAAATATTTTTTATTAGGGAATACACTATGGGGTGAGAGGGCATAGGGTCCCCTCCAATGGCTGATTTTGGCCCCAGGGACACCTTTCCCCGGGCCCAGCCTCACCCAGTGACATATGTTTCGGAATACCAGGGGAGCCTTACAGGCCACCTGATGTGACTGCTCCCCACCTCCTTCAGGAGCCAGTATCAATATAAAATACAGGGGGCTCCTGAAAGGCGTCACCCTGTCTGTCAGAGGTGTGTTGCCCAGCAACAATTTGAGAGCTAACACAACACTTTCACCAATCCGAAATTTCGCTTGTGTCCTGATGCTTTAGTACCAATAACATTTTGTGGGTGACTAATTATCACCTGAAAAGCAATGTTTCAAGTAAATAACATATTGAAAATAAAATCAAACCACACAAGCTAAAAGTGCAATTTAAAATAGACATATATAGAGACAACTTATAATATGCTCACGTTCAAACAGAGGAACAATACAAATCTTTTCCTACCTTTGCAATATCCTATAATAAAGCGAAAAAACAAATTGAGAAAGACTAGTTAATAACTATTTATATAAAAAAGACCAGTATACAAAACCCTCTATGCTTCAAAAACGTGCATCTTGAGCATTGCTGGCAGTCAAAAGCCATACAGAAAGAACAACTTTCTTAGGTGGAACACTGCTGTCCAGTGCCCGGTGTATGTGCTCTGATCACTATAACATGTAGACATCGGAAAATCCCTGGTTGGCATACTTAACTCTCCTTTATACCAGTTAACACGCATTGAGGAAGAACCAACTGCTGATAAGTTCGGAAAATACAGGCCTAACAGAGAAGTTGCAAAAAAGATAGCTACTAATGACACAGCACCTCCAATTTTAATCACCATTTCCAGCGTGGCCACAGAACCTGACAGACAAGTGGCAGCAAATGCGATTAGGAATAACCTTGATCTCATTAAAGTAACCTTTCCAACTGACAAAAAGGGGGCTAACTACGAAACAAGTAGAGAAGTGGGGGAAAGTCGCCGCTCGGTGAATCTGGCTAACGTAAGCGACTGCTTACCAGCAACAAGGCATGCGATAAACTCAGAAAACGAAGAAAAGCCGTCCCCGCTCCTAAGAAGGCACACCAAGAGTGCAAACTTAGTACTGAGGAATCAACCAGCGCGCTCGGTCCTTCAAGGAGCTAGAGGAGCTGAAATCTCAGCCTATGAGCACCTACAGCCGCAAATGTCACTTCCAAATTGAACCCCCGACAGATCAGTCAACACTGAAAGCCACGTCATAAAAATCCTCTCCTGGAACATTGCGGGCGCTAAAGACATTGTGAACAAAAACGGCAAAGCCGCCACTTAGGACCCATATGCAATAATAGCGTTACAGGAAACGTGGCTAATTGATCCAATCGACATCCCAGGCCGTTTGTGCTATCATGTAAGTGTGACTCGCTTACAGCGTTTTGGGCGAGCCCGTGGGGGCCTTTCCGTCTACATATCAACAGCTCTAAAAATGAGAACAATACAACTTTCTGACTCAACCACGGACATGCAAATCTTAAAATTAAGAGAGCACAACAATGGTCACTACCAGAACGCTGATCCTAATAAACATATACGCAAACCCAAAAAAATCTCTCAAAAAAGGACTGTTCCAACTTATTATTTCTGTGATCTCAAATACGCATTTGGAACACCCAGACAGGGAGATAATTCTTACGGGTGACTTCAATTCAAACCTTCTGCAAGAACCGGAGGATGAGGTCAATATCAACGCCGCAAATGAAATCTGGAATGTTTCGCCGCAGGTGATCCCTCCGGTAAGGAAGAATGACAATCAGGGCAAACAACTGATGCGGGACCTTGAAAACCTTGGCCTAAGAGCATTAAACGGAAGAATCAACCAAGACAACCCCCCTTCCATGACCTACATAGGCCACAACTCCTGCTCTGTACTGGACTACACATTTGTCACACTACCCCTGCTTATCCGAATACAAGACTTCCACATCATCTGCTCCTTGGACAGCGACCATTCTAAACAATATTTTGAGATCATGACGGACATACCTAAACTCGCACCTGCTCCTATGCTACCAGGTAATGTCACAACCATCAACCTGAAGCGGCTCAAGTGGACAAGTGAATCTCTCCCTCGGATAGCAAACGACGCTAAAAACTTACTAGAAGAGTTCCTGACAGAGAACGCCCTGAGTCCAGACGCCAGGAATAACTACTTGAAGCAACTTCCAAGGACAAACTTAACCAATAAAACAAAATTACCTTTTAAATCTAACATCGTACTCAATAGATCAGTACTACTATTAAAAAGGCATCTGAATAAATTAACACACCAAGCACGTGGCCAAACCCAACATGCCAGTGTCTGGGCAGCAGTACGCAAGGCCAGGACCCAATATAAGAAATTAATATGGATCGAAAAACAAAAACTCCAAAATGAGTTCTGGTCCAAACTACTGCATAATATAAAGAGAGCGGACTCGCGGGCCTTCTGGCTACAAATTAACTCCGTATATCGGACAGCCCAACCAACAAGCATGGCCTGCATAACAGAGTCTGAATGGTCCAAACATATAACGGAAACATTCTCAATCAACAACTTGAGCACAGCCACAGCCCTGAATATGGAAACAGAAAATTATGAGCGGGAAGACACCGCCCGAGCTCACCAAGGGAACTGCGCAAAGGCTTCCGGAACAACTGCATTATGCCTCAGGCAAGTTGACGTACAAAGCATTACAAAAATAATCAGAAAAAGTCGACAATACAGTACCCCAGGTCCAAACGGCGTTCCGCAAGCCATCTATAAGGAGGATCCACAGTACTGGGCTCACAAACTTAACTTACTGTTTCGATCGGTAACCAACACAGGCGGCATCCCCGAGAGCTGGAGGGGGGCGATCATAACTCCTATCTACAAAGGAGGAGACCGCAAGGATCCGAACAACTACCGTCTGTTCGCCCTCCTCGGCGCAGAATCAAAATACTACGCGTCATCGATACTAGCAGATCTGATCAAATGGTCTGAAACGAACAGTAAAATACCACCGAACCAGACCGGATTTCGCCGCGGCATGGGTACAATGACGAACGCCATGGCCCTATGCCTGATCGCTGAGAAAAGTCTACAGAATTCCCAAGAGCTTTACACGTGTTTCGTGGACTTCAAGGCGGCCTTTGACCGTGTCAACAGGCAAACGCTTTGGGCAAAACTAAAACATCAGGACCTACCGGACTCAATTCTCTTGCCCATTATCAACCTACATACCGGAACGTGGATGCAGGTAAAAATCGACAACAGGCGCCACTTGACCAGGAAGATCTATACCGATGATGGACCAAAGCAAGGCTGCGTCTTCGCTCCACACTTATTTAACTTATTTATGAGTGATCTGACAGAATGCTTAGACAAGGTCAATGCACATCCTCCCAGGCTAGGTACCCTTTGTCTAACGCACTTATCATACGCGGACGACGTGGTACTGTTGAGCCAGACAAGAATCGGCCTTCAACGCCTGCTACACGACCTGTCCAGCTATACAAAAAGGAACCTGCTAACAATAAACATCAGGAAAACAAAGACATTGCTCATAACACGACGTCGCAAAAATCAGCCAATTTTCCAAATAAATAATGATCATCTGGAAGCCGTGAACAGCTATAAATACTTGGGGGTATACCTAGATAAGCGCCTAAACATCCAAGAGCATTTTAAAGCCGTAGAAAATAAGGGGGCAACCCTTATTAGACTGGCAACCGAGCTAAAGGGTCCTCTCGTATCCCCTTTGCTAATCGCAATGAAAGCAAAATTACTGCCCATAATAGCATACGGCAGCGTCTTGCACCACGGAAAAAGTGCCACCCTCCTGGACAAAATACAAACTAAAGTCTTCAAACGGGTTTTTGTGTTACCAAATAGTTCTTTTCCAGCTCAAGTTAGACTTGAGTTCGGACTACAATCTCAAGTTTTACTGAAAAAATATGAAGCCATCAAATTCTGGTACAATGTCTGGAGGAACAAGGAGAATATAATGAACGGCGCACTCTGGGAAGGAATCCAGACTAGTCCGAACTCTGACTATTCAAAGTACCTAAGATTTTCACTAGAGGCAACCGAGCTGGGAACCTTGTGGGAAACAAAACTGCCAGTTCCTTCGTTTAACCAGGTGGTTAAAAGGATTGATAAGAAACACTCGTTTCTTATTGACAAAATAACTTTTAGCACCCGAACCCACGCCTGGATGACTATTAAATTGTACACAAGGCTCGCTCCAGCAGTTTACCTAGACACCGCATTCTAGCTGACACTTAAACGTAAATTCCTCCATTTACGGATGGGCATTCTGCCCACAAAACTAGACCAACCTAAATGGAGACCGCAAGAAACAACGGAATGCGATCTTTGTGGTGCAGGTAAACAAGACATTATGCACATAGTTTGTATCTGTCCTGCCATGTATCAAGGTCGGAGGCACTGGCTGAAAGACAAATTTAACAAGCAAGGAGTCCACACCTGTTGATCCGCGATAGTCCAGATTCTATGTTCAGCGGACCCACAATTGATCTGCCGATCAGTAAAATTTTTGGACAGCTTTGTGAAAAAAATTAGGCCAACGGCCATCGAACCGATCCTGGTCGAGACCTAAGAACACTGTTTGAATGACAAATTTGTGCTTCAGTAAAGCTCACTGGAACCAGTGACAGCCTTTCTGTAACATAGTTTTTATACTCGTCTTTTAAATTTCTCTTCCCCTCCCCTTTTACAACTTATTATTCCTTCCCCATTCCTTAAAAGTTGTTTTAAATGTCGCAGAATGTTATACATTGTAATGGTTTTAATTAACCGAGCAATAAAGAATTTACTTACTTTACTTACTTAACTCTCCTTTATAGTTGTAGCACTTTGTAGAGAAATTCCATCCAAGCCATGAAAGGTAATATATTTCACCTATGGACTATAACACTTGTGTACCATCCACTAGTATGAGAGAGAAGCCATGGACTAAGGCTGACCAGTGTAGCCTGATTGGTGCAGAGTGATCTGCAGTCAGACCTGTCGAAATACCCTCTTTAATGAGCAAAAAACTATTTAAAATATTTAAAAAGTACCCCTATCTAGTGCTTGTATCCCACAAAGTAGGATGCATGGTATTTAAAAGTGGGATATGTAAAATGTTTATATTACCATAGCACTACAATGACAACACAGTAAAAGCTATGTACACTGCGTGAGTCCCTGATTGTCCTCTAAGGAAAGCTGGAGTACAAATTAAAATAGTAATTTTGCTATCTTGAGCTTGAGACTGAGGGATATCAGGACCTGTTTGCAGTGCCCCCCTACTTTTTGTCCCTCTTTTCCTACTAGTTGCTGGTTTTCTGACTCTGATTCACCCTGGACTCTGCTAACAAGACCACAGGTCCGTGTAAAAGGTATATGGTAATTAGGTATCATTACAATTTTTACTGACAGACCCCTGTAAATGAAATTAACTGAAGAATTTGCATAGCACTGCATATACCCGGAGGTGTCTAGGTGCTTGACGAGCATACAGGCCGAGGTATTATAGTAGAGGTGCCCTAATATAGTCAGGTTTTTAAACCCTTCCTCAATTCAGGCAAATTAGATTCTTTTTTTAGGGATATAAGAAGAGAATTCCAGACTTTGGTGGTGGCATAGGCAAAGCTTTGTCCTCCCCATTTTACTTTGTGTTCCTTGGGGATAATCAAACTACCACTATTTGATGATCTAAGTGGTCTGATTGGAGTGTAGGATTTGAAAAAATGTGACAGTGCCACATACCAAGACCGTGTCTAGTTTTAAAAGCTATGCATAACAATTTGAAATTAATATGTTTGCTTATGGGCAACCAGTGTAGCTTTGTGAGAGCCCTGGAGACCTAATCATAGCGAGAGAGCTCAAACAGAACTCTTGCTATAGCGTTTTGAGTCATCTGAAGTTTGTGTATGCTGCGCTTGCTCGCGCTGGTAAATAAGGCACTACAGTAGTCCAGCCTAATTGCAATTAACGCTGTGACCACAGTTTTCCTTAGCTCAAATGGGATCAACAGAGGTACTTTTTTCAATATTTTCAGAATAGAAAAGCATGCCACTGTAGTATGATTGATCTGAATTTCAAAGGACAGCTTAGTGTTGAAGAAAATGCAGAGATTTGTTACTTTGTTAGCAGGTTTCTGAAGCCTGCCCATGTGATTGGGCCACCAACTGTGAGTAAATCAGAGACGGGCTGCCAAAGACCAAAGAGCATAACATCCGTTTTTGATGAATTAAGTTTTAAACAGTTATCCTGCATCCATTTTCCTATGTGGTCCATGCAGGCTGTGAAACGGGACGCAGTATCAGTGGAGAGCATAATGATCTGCGTGTCATCCACATAGGACACCAAGGTGAAACCGTAGTTTCTTATTAGCTTAGCCAGGGGAGTGATATACAGGTTACAAAGCTTGGGGATCAATGATGAACCCTGTGGGTCTCCACATGGGAGTGAAAAAGCAAGAGAAAAAATGCATCATGAGCCACCAATTGAGATCTATTAGACAGGAAGGAACTGACCAGAAGGAGCTATTGATCCCTGATTCCCAGCGAAGCGAGGCGGTCAATCAACACATCGTGGTTCACCGAGTCAAAAGCTGCTGAGAGATCTAACAGGATAAGTGTGACGCTCCCTCCTATATCGAGAATTTGTCTAAGATTTTCTGTGGTTGTTATTAGTGCTAGTTCGGGGCTGTGATCGCTCAGAATCTATATCACCGGCAGAACAAAAACTGTCCTGCTGAATAATACATACACACATCCATCGGCACGGAAGAAAATATCTCAAAACCACCAGTTGATTAGTACATTAACAGATATAAGGAGTACACACCCCACATGGGACATGGTATTGACAGGGGATTTTAACGCTAACCTAATATACACACCAGACAAAGATGGGACCTGGTAAGACTTTGGGGCTATATAGTTACACACCCACACATGCACATAGACACACATATCTCTCAATATATATATATGTATTTAGATAAGCACTTACACATACACACATATATATTCACACACACATGTATATATATATATATATATATATATACACTCACATGTTTACAAATACACACTCATACATATCTATGTATATACATTCACAGACACATTTACATATCTAACAAAAACAAAACCATCATGGGCTACTACATTCATTTTACATTTTGCATTCCCATAATCCTTTCATCAAGCCCTTTTTGAGCAAATAATGTACAAAAGATATACAGTCTTTCATAATCCCTTAAAGATTGTAAATATGTCCTACCTCAGCTACTTTTTCATAGGATCCTGGAGTCTAGAAAAGCAATTCAGGAGACAAAAACAAATTAGAAATATATATTGAAACCCACATATAAAAATACTTCTCCAAAATCTGATTCTCTGCTCAGAAAAGGCAACCAAACACATTCTGTTATGAATGATACATACATCTCTTCATCAATGCTTGAACTCCTTGGTATACATTAATATGATAATAGATGATAAAAGATCATTGCGCGCCAATGTGCAAAAACATCTTTGAGTTCCCAGGGTCAACAAGGCAAGAAGAGGAGGTTGCTCCTTTTCTTTTCTGACCACTAAATTCTGGAACCCATTGCCTATGACCCTACGTTTTGCTCCTTCGGAATCATTTCTTCATAAACTGCTGAAGACTTCTCTTTTTGATGCATACTTTTTCTGTTGAGGTTTAACTAGTCTTCTTCTCTTATACAATTGGGCGGTTAGCGCTGGACACTTCTTTGGTAGCAGCTACATGCTTTATAAATGTTATCACAGTGTATTATATTGTATGATATACCTGGACTCTGATCTACTTTGCTCCTTTTCCCTTTCACTCTGTATCAATCTCACAGGTCCAGAATATATTTATTTACTTATTTTATCATCCCCCATGGACATTTTCTTTTTTTTTGGGGGGGGGGGGATTATATGACAGCCTGGTATATGGAATCTTTCCTTCTTATAGCTCTTTGATACTGCAATATTCTCTTGTACACCGATAATGATATACTCCCTATATATACTTTGGAGCAAGAACATTGCAGCATATAAATAAAAGAGGCTTAGATTTACTTACTCTATCTCCATGGTGGTGAGGCCAACAACCTAATTTATAAATGACCACCAAGCTGGCAATCATTTATAAAGGTATTGAAGGGAACCACCGTCACAGTCGTTCCTGCCAAAGCAGTTTACTGTTTGCAACAGGGCTGCATCGGAAGGTTGCAGCCTTGTAGCACACAGTATTCTTTTCAAAACGAAAATCGCAAAACAGGACTTTCAATTTGAAAAGAAGAAATATTATTATTTCCTCGCCATGTGAGTCTTCCCCCACGGCAGGGAGAGCACAATACTTTTATTGTTCTTCACTACCAGAATTTACTGCAAAAAATTACTGCATGTCTGTCTAAATAAGTCAGGAAGACATGAAGCTATTTCTCTGATGGCCCTGGGAGGTAAGGGCTGTCAGAGAAGTTTGGCCACAGTGGAGACGGTACTCTCCACTGTGGCCAAGCTGAACATCTGCTGTTATTTAAATGGGGCAGGCGGTCCTTCATATTGGTGGTGCATATAACTTGTGACCTAAGATTGTCTGCAGGTACAAAAAGGTAGGGCAGGAAAATGCCAACTTTCTAAAAGTAACTAACAAGTGGGGTTAGGCCCAAAGAACCAGGCTCAGGTAGGGCCATATAACTAATAAAAAAGGGGTGGGGTGGGGGACCTGATACCTGCTTAACTTCTGTGCTGTCTCTTTATAGCAATGGTCAGACAACAATTATTCTAGTTTGATCTGGTTATTTATTTCCCTTTATCATCTATTAGTATTTTATGCTTTTTTCACAGTAATTCAAATATATGAAAATAATAATACTTGTTTAATGTTTTTGTTTATGAATATTGTTGAATCTTTGAATGTTTTGTTTATAAGTTGTTCATGTCTTTGGAATGAACACTAATATTTGTTTGAGACTTGCAGGAAACTCAAGACTTAAAAGTACCTGAACAACCTTTTAATTACATTACATTCTGCCCTATGTGCTACCTAGGGCCTAACTTAGGGGTGCCTTATATATGCAATAAAAGAGGATTTTAAGACTTGGTAAGTGAGTCTAAGTGCCAAGTTCACATGACAGTGTGGCACTGTATTCAGGCTGCAATGGCAGGCCTGGGACACATTTTAGAGGGCTACTTAGGTGGGTGAGACAATATGTACTGCAGGTCCACTGGTAGCATTTAATTTAGGGGCCCTAGGTATACGATATACCACTCTACAAAGGACTTCCAAGTAAACTAAATATGCCAAGCAGGTGTAAGTCAATTATGCTGTGTTTTAGGGAGACAGAAATAAGAAATGAAAAATAAACAATAGTCTCATCTGCTCATTATCTAGTAGAGTGGAGTTTCCAGTCTCCGATGGGTTTCTACACTACCTAAGAAATATATAAGGTACTACTGGAATACTAGAAATAAGCATATCAATGCATAAATACATTACCACTAATTAAACATTCCTTATCATCATTAATTTGTCACAGCTTGCATTAGTCAAACTTGTTTGCATTCTTTGCTTCCCTACATATATTTTCAGTTATATGCAACAGAGCTTTACAGTTGGTAAGAACTTTTAGCTCTTATTTTGGACAGGCCAAATAGTTTCTTAACCTATTTTACTCTCCATGAGGGCAATCACCTGGACTCATTTTTAATTTCAAATTTTTCTTTTTCTTGCTATGTACTGTCACAGAGCCTTTCCCAAGTTTCTAAAATACAGAAACTGACACTGGGGAAAGCACATGTTGTGCGGCTCTGCTATTTACTTTGATTCTTTCTGAAAACACTTGGGGGTCCATTAGGATGTCCGGCGGTGGCACCACCGCGGTGGTGGCGGGGCGGAAAAACAGGTTTTACCGCCCGCGAGCAGCGGGAATCACGTCTGCCATATTAGTATAGCAAAACATAGGTGATTTCCCATCTGCCGCGGAGCGCCGTGCACCGCCATTAAAGTGTGCCCGCCACCGCGGCGGTGGGAGCCAATCGAGACTCTCCGCCATGCGGAATGACGTCCGCCCGCTCCACAAATTAGGATGGCCCAAACAGGCAGACGCACCGCAGCGGAGACACCGCACAACCAGAGACTGCGGAAAGTCGACAGCGGAGCGCGATCGCCGAGACCTGGTCATGAACGCCATGGACACAGCCCTCCATATGCATCCGGTGATGTACCTCCTACAACACTAGCATCAGATGGGACGCCGCGGACGCCGCCACAGGTATGCAACTACACAAATACAACACACAGGCCGACAGAGGGTCCAATCACCACACAGACACCCTGCTGGGGGTCACAACACATTCACAAGGGCACCCACACATGACCCACCTGACAACAAGGAACCCCTCTGCATCCGAGACACACATCGACCACCAACCAGCAACAATGTCCCGGTCCCTGTCACGTCCCCGCCGCGGTCAACACATGCACACAATGCAGAAGGCAGGGCCACTCCAAGGCATGGGCAGGGCACAAACACCACAGGGACACACCACCCCCAACCAAACATCAACACACACCAGGAAGTCACAGGCCAGCTGTCCATCCTGTGCAACCCCATGCACACCAACAAGCACTGCAACAAGCAAGCACAATACACACCCTGCACCACACAACACACAACCAGGGAGACAGACACTGCAGGAGTGGCTGACAAGGAACACACAACACCAGTGCCACATACACTGAAGGCTGCCAATACTTGCCAGCACATACACACACAAACAAACACAGACCCTGGGTGTAGCCACAGACACAACACACACACACAGGGAAGCACCAATAGTTGCCTGACCAAAAACAACACACACACACTACAGGAACACACACTGAACCCCAACAGAAACAGACATACCCTGTCATCCAAACTGGGGAAAGGGAATGGGAGCACCGACACAACAGGGGTGCACACCATCATCACTTAGGAACACAACACACACACCATAACACAAATCACACAAAAGAAGTGAACCTGCACAGACCCACACTGCCACATCAAAACAACCACAGATGCACATGACATCCCCATCAACAAACACCACAGGACATCAGGGGATGCACATCAGGCAATGCCAAGGCCACAAACACACAGCCCTGTATTCACAACAAGCAGTGTGTGCACAACACGCACAACAGCCACACACAGACATGAATGACACAACCTCAACACACACACCACAAACCAGCACTACACATATACAACAGCACACCCAGGAAGTGAAGGAACACCACAGCCAACACACAGACAACACAACAACAACACATGCACCACCCCGGGATACAAGAGCCCAGCCACCCCAACCAGAGCACTGGGCAGCACACACAGCTGAAGTGCACATGACCAATCCTGAATGACTAATAGCACAAGAACAGCACACATAAACCACTGGGGCAATGTCTAGAGTGGAACAACACTCTTGGCCCAAGAACTGCACCACAAAGCACAGTCACACAAATAAAGTGTTTGGTAGGCACACACACATGGAAACCAAGGGGACAGCTGAGCTGACATCAAAGTGAACTACCCTGCATGTCAGTAGTAGACATGTAAGGGGTGTACCACACACAAATAGAGGGAAGGCAGACCCACAATGACAGGCACAAGTGGCACACATAGGGGATGGCTGCACACCTCACACACCATGCCATACAGGAGCAGAAAAGGCACCATGTGCCTCGAATGCATGACAAACACAAACACAATGGCAGTGTGGAGCAGCAGGGCCACACAGTCTACACAAACACACCCAAGACACATTGAGGATCAAACAAACACAACACTGCTGTGCAAGTCACACACTTTGCACACTTCCAAGTTAACAAAACAACAAGGAGGAGTCACACAGAACAGCATGGACACACCAACACAAAGCACAGTGCACAACAAACAGCTCACCCAAGTGCCTACAATCTCCTACACAGGAAAGACAAAACAAAAAACAGGCACACAACTCCTGGGTGACACATGTGTGTCTCTCACAATCCAGGGGCCCACACACATCCCCTACAAACTTACACCCTTCACACTGCACACCTCTGCTACACCCAAGACAACACATCTCATGTAGGCCATGGTACCAGGACTAAGGGCCAACACAAGATGACCATACACATACACGGCTGGGCACACAGAAAGGAATCCACAAACACTCTACTACTGAAGCGCGCACGCCCACTCTGCTACTACTGCTGAGTTTTACTCTTTTAAAATCACTTGCACTATCACGCTTAGGCCACAGGCGCTTTTTTAATCTTTGCTACTTTGGGGAGTGTTTATTTTCATTAGATTCTTACCTGCACATTAATAGGTCCTCACCCCGTACTTTGCGGGATTTAGGACGAATTAGAGCTCGCTTTCACTGCGTCGCGGCGATTCAGGCCGCCATCTTGGGTGGGGGAAACCAGGTGGGTGCCGATTTGCAGGCCCCATCTTGGTTGTGGGTCTAGAGGTCCCCTCGCAGGACTCCCGCGTTTGGAGGAGCTTTTAAAAGCAGACTCCTCTTACTGGCAGGTAGACTCTACTACTGCAGCGCGCACGCCTACTCTGCTACTACTGCTGAGTTTCACTCTTTTAAAATCACTTGCACTATCGCGCTTAGGACACAGGCGTTTTTTTAATCTTTGCTACTTTGGGGAGTGTTTATTTTCATTAGATTCTTACCTGCATATTAATAGGTCCTCACCCCGTACTTTGCGGGATTTAGGGCGAATTAGAGCTCGCTTTCACCGCGCGGCGATTCAGGCCGCCATCTTGGGTGGGGGAAACAAGGTGGGTGCCGATTTGCGGGCGCCATCTTGGTTGTGGGTCTAGAGGTCTCCTCGCAGGACTCCCGCGTTTGGAGGAGCTTTTAAAAGCAGACTCCTCCTACTACCTCGTAGGACCCCCGCGCTTATCGGCACTTAAGATACACAGTCATCAAGCTCGCAGCGCCGGCGCGCAGCGGTCGCGCCGTTGGCGCGCCGGAGGTGCGCCAGAGGTAAGCCCGTTTGCACCCGTTCGCGCACAGTTCACGCCCAGCGCCAGCCAGGCTGCCTCTTTTGCCCTACCCAGCTTAGTTTATTCCAGGGAGGAGCTTATTCGGATGGACCAGCGTTCCAACCGGAGTTGCCGCCCAGACACTACCCCCTGCTGCTCGGGCATGCTGTCTTGTGGCCTGCTGAATGTTAGATCCCTCAGCAAGAACCATGTGGAAATTGTACTCCTCATCGAATCGTACGAGCTCGACGTGCTATTCCTGACGGAGACGTGGACCCATGCCGATAGCATGGTAGAACTCGGTATGGCTTGTCCCCCGGGTTATAAAATTAGGCATAACCCTCGAATTGGGAGCAGAGGGGGAGGTGTGGGTTTCATCTTCAGGGACACATTGGCCCTATCTCAGCTAGAGATTAAAGAGGTCCAAGGTTTTGAACTCTTGGGCTTCTCTTTAAGAGGCCAGGGCGGAGTCTTGTACTCTGGGTTGCTATGTTATAGACCACCTAGCAATGCCTTGTCAGCTTTACCTGAGTTGGTAGATCTTATTTATGATCTTGCCAATACTCATGCCAGGCTAGTAGTTCTGGGGGATTTTAATTTATGGCCTAATGGCCCCTCGGACTCAGCTTATAGAGACCTGTGCCAGGCCTGCTGTAATATACATCTACAGCAGCTAGTACTATCCCAGACTCACCTGAAGGGTCATTTTCTGGATCTAGTCTTTGCGGACGCCACTCAAGTTACGATCAGGGACATAATTTCCCAAGGCTGGACAGACCATGCCCTTGTTCACTTCTCCCTACTTCTCCCTGCTGACACTTTGAGGTGTAGCAACTCAGGGGACACCACATTTAGTAGACAATGGTCTAAACTTTTGAAATATCCTAGCCTACCAACCCTGCTATCTGGTGGATTTACTTTAGGAGGAAATGTGGAAGAGAGCTATGCGAGCCTCTGCCAACAAATTACAAAATCTTTGGATAAAGCGGCTCCATTGCAGAAAGCAAGGGAAAGGTCAAAACTTGCCATGCCTTGGTATACTAACGATCTCCTCCAGTTGAAGTTGCACTGTAGGCAGGCGGAAAGAGCCTGGAGGAAGCACTATTTAGAGCCAGATAAAGCCCTTTTTAAACAGACACTTCTGGACTATAAAGCGCAGATTAAGTGCGCAAAAGCTAAGTTTCTTGAGGAGACGCTAACTCAGGCAGCGAACAAGTCTCGGACTCTGTTCAAAATTGTTAAGGACCTCTCTCATCCGGTCTGTGCTACTAACAACATTCCGGCCTCTCAGTCCTTATGTGATTCCCTGGCAGCTGCTTTCGAGGATAAGATTGCTGCCATTTTGAGTGGCCTATCCGACCCAGCTACCCCTTGCCCCCATCCTTTGACTGTCCCGGCACTACTGCCCACCCCTGGCGTTTTTGAGGAAGTTTTAGGGCAGGTACGCCTGGATAGTTTTCTTCCCCCTTCCTATGAAGATTTTTGTCTTCTGGCCAATAGCGTGTCTTCGGGATCCCCTATGGACCCGCTGCCCCACAGATTCTGGAAATTGTTCCAAGAGGAACTTTTCCCTCCTCTCCATGCCATTTGTTGTCAGTCCCTCAGTACTGCCACGGTTCCCGACTGCTGGAAACTGGCTGTGATCTCTCCTCTTCTGAAGAAGGCCACGCTGGACCCCACATGATCGGCGAATCATCGGCCAATTTCGCTTCTTCTTTTCCCTGTGAAAATCTCGGAGAAGCTGGTCACTAAACATCTATCCAGTTTCTTGGAAACTAATATCTGTCTGGATGTGGCCCAGTTCGGCTTTAGGCCAGCTCACGGCACAGAGTCTGCGCTGGTGGTCGTCTTGGATGATCTTCGTTCGCGAGTCGACTCGGGTCGGGCAGCCTTTTTAGTGCTGCTCAACATGTCGGCCGCGTTCGACACAGTTAGCCACGCCATTCTCGTCAGCAGACTTGAGGAAATTGGGGTGGTTGGCCTGGCCCGGGACTGGCTGATCGCCTATCTTCAGAATAGGCACCAGGTAGTGGCCCTGCCGCCTTTTAGATCTGACATTAAAAAAGTGGGACAAGGTGTGCCTCAGGGGTGGGCAATCAGCCCTATCCTATTTAATCTTTACCTCCGTCCTTTGGTCAGGTTGATCAGATCATTCGGGCTTATGGTAATCAATTATGCGGACGATACACAGCTCATTTTCTCCTTTGAAGGCAGAGATGCCGTGTCTCAGGAGACCTTTCATCGCTGCATGACAGCCACGGTGGACTGGTTGCGACAGAACTCCCTTCAGTTTAATGGCTCTAAAACTGAGGTGCTGCGCTGTTCTATGGATCGTATCCCCCGTCCTCTGCCGGCGGACTTCTGGCCTACTTCTTCCCTGGGCACAGTTGCGTCGGCCGCCTCCGCCAGTAACTTGGGCGTTATGTTTGGACCAAACTTACAGTTGGATGTCTTCGTTAACAAGACAGTTGCCACATGTATGTCGTTGCTCCGCATGTTATGTAAAATTCTTCCCATGCTTCCGGCTCAAGCTAGACCAGAGGTAGTGCGCAGTATTATTCTTAGCAGGCTTGATTACTGCAACGCTCTACTTCTGGGTTCTCCTAGTACCTTGATCGGTAAGCTGCAGCGCATACAGAACATGGCTGCTAAGTTGGCCCTCTCTCGGTCGCGCTCAGCCTCTTCACTCTTGGCGCTCAAAGATCTCCACTGGTTGCCTGTTCACCAACGCATTTGGTTCAAAGCGTTCTGCTTAGTCTTCAGAGCCCTTCATGGACAGGGGCCTGTCTTGCTGCAAAAGATTTTTTCCTGGTACTCCACAGCTAGACTTCTGCGATCTACATCGGCATGTCTGGCGACAGTTCCAAGAATTCAGAGGATACGGACGGGCGGCCGTTCCTTTGGAATCACTGCTGCCAAATTCTGGAACTCCCTTCCTCTGCTCTTAAGGTGTGCCGGGGAATTCACTTCCTTTAAAAAAGGATTGAAAACTTATCTTTTTCCTCGGGTGTTATAACATTAGGTCTGCATGATGGTCAGGTAGAGACAAAGTGCCAGGATACCCTCTGGGTGACAGTCTGCGCTATAGAAGTATGCGATACATACATACATACATACATACATCATGACCTTTCCCACCCTGCATGCAAACCTGTGCACAGCATCACATCCTGTGCTGGCAGTGTCCCCCAACCTGACATGTGAACAGTGTAGCCAACAATAGCAAATCACCAAAAACATGACTGCATGGCATGTAAAATATCCATCACAGATAACACTAGTATCAGGGTCTGATGTGGGCAAAGAGCTTGGCAAAGTTGAAGTGATACATAGAGCATGGGGCACAGGCAATCTAATGCAAACACCAAAATAACTCCAATCAGCAAGGGCACTGGCAAAACACACAACATGAGTAACTGTATTTATTCACATATTGTACAGATGTGAAAGTATAACAAAAGTAGACAACAGCAAGGCACAGAATGATGCTCATATGCAATAGAATCTGCACAGGTTAAATACAAACAGGAAGGCCAGTGTCCATGGCACAAGTGGCACAGCAAGTACATGAGAGGCTGCACAGGGGAGAGTACAGCACAGCAGAGCAATAGGGCCAGTGTCCAGGGCACAGGTGAGAGAACAGCACAGCAGAGGAATAGGGCGAGTGTCCATGGCACAGGGGAGAGTACAGCACAGCAGAGCAATAGGGCGAGTGTTCATGGCACAGGTGAGAGTACAGCACAGCAGAGCAACAGGGCCAGTGTCCACGGCACAGGTGAAAGTGCAACACAGCAGAGCAATAGGGCGAGTGTCCATGGCACAGGGGAGAGTACAGCACTGCAGAGCAACAGGGCCAGCAACACACCCAGGTTGTAAACAATGTCATTAATAGCACACCTGTATGAGAGACAGGCGTATGAGGGGGATGTCCACTCACTCCTGGCTGTCATGCGGAGTTGGACCTGGCTGTGTTTCGGGGACAGCAGGCCCACTTGAGTGGGGTGCCAGAGCCCCAGGTGATGTAGGGCTATCAGTGGCTTGGCAAGCTGGAGGGCTGTGTGAACCAGGTGGCATAGTGGCACGTGGATGTGGAGTCATGGCGACCTCTGACACAGTGTGGGTGGGAGAGCTTTGAGAGGTGCCCTTCCATTTTTTGGGAATATGAAATGGCTTCCCTGTCTTGGGGTTGATGGGAAGTGGTGATGACACAATAGGCACACACACCAACTGTCCCACATCAGGTGCAGACACTCGCACTACCTCTGGTGATGTGCTGGATCCTCCGGTACGCTTTGTCTTGCTACGCCTCTGGACCACCTTCCCCTCTTTGTCAGGTGTACCTCCTACAGTGCCCTCCTTTGCCCTTTTCTCAGGGGTGGTCTTTACAGTGCCCTCCTTTGCCTTTTTCTCAGGTGTGGTATTTACAGTGCCCTCCTTTGCCCTTTTCTCAGGGGTGGTCTTTATAGTGCCCTCCTTTGCCTTTTTCTCAGGGGTGGTCTTAACGGTAAGTTTGGTGATGTTTTCTCATTTGGTTGGGCAGGCACTGGGTCTAGTGTCTGGGTAACACAGTCAGACAACAGGGGGAAACATCCTTTACAACGCAACTTTTACCACGCAGTGCTTTTACATCGCAACTTTTACAACGCAAACCATTACAACGCATTGCGCTGGGGGGCGCTCTAGGATAGGGAATAGATTTAATTTACTATCCAACACCTTCCCTACTATCCACAGGGACTGGAGTTGGAATAGTAAATTAAACTATTCACTATCCAGCACCCCTCAACACTATGCGTTGTAAAGGCATGCATTGTAAAAGTTGCGATTTAAAAGCATGCATGGTAAAAGCATGCGTTGTAATGTCATACATCCGACAACAGGGGCACACAGAAACATTCACACAAGCAATTGCTGTCCTGGCACCTACACGGCTAACATCCGGTGGCTCTGTATGGCTGACAATGTAACACGCCCCACACACATACAAGTGCAGGCAGGGAAAAGACTGACATTGGGATACACACACTCGCTCGCCCTGGAGACAGCTTGTTTGTCAGTGTTTGACACACCCCACACCCTCAGGCATATACGGTAGCAGCACAACTACATGTCTGACACCCCCATGCCCTACAGCTACCTTCATGGTGACTTACCACTACATTAGGACCACCAAACAGCCTTGGGGACTGTGCCAGCACCTCATCCACAAGGACCTCCAGCTCCTCGGTTGTCAATGGAGTGGCACAGATCTTCTCTGTCCTTGCCATCCCTGTGGACATGGAACACCTGTGGTGAAAGTGAGTGGTGAGAGGTCCCAGGCAGCAGGCACTTCAGGCAGCAGCAGGAGAGGGTCCCAGGCAGCAGGCACTGCAGACAGCAGCAGCAGAGAGTCCCAGGCAGCAAGCACTTCCGGCAGCAGCTGGAGAGGGTCCCAGGCAGCAGGCTCTGTGAGCAGTGGAAATGTGTGGCTCACTCCCACTGATTTATAGCCCCCTGTGGTCATTTGTGAGGTGCAAAGATGCAACAATTGATTGTCCAGGTCTGCCTCTTTCAAAAGCATCCAATGACCGCCTCCGCGGTGGCCGAGCACACATACTGCGATTTTCAAATCTGCATCATGCCACCGCAGACATCGCTCCCATTGGCTGTAGGCAATGCTCCATGGCGGTGATGCACCGCAGATGCCCGGGGTGTGCTACAGCAATGGTGCATCATTCAAAATCATCCAATGACCGCCTCCGCGGTGGCGGAGCACAGGTACCGCGATTTTCAAATCTGCATCATGCCACCGCAGACATCGCTCCCATTGGCTGTAGACAATGCTCCATGGCGGTGATGCACCGCAGGTGCCCGGGGTGCGCTACCGCGATGGTGCATCATTCAAAAGCATCCAATGACCGCCTCCGTGATGGGGGATCACACCTACCGCGATTTTCAAAGCTGCATCATGCCACCACAGACATTGCTACCATTGGCTGTAGGCAATGCCCCATGGCAAGGCCAGGCGGTAGCTACCGCCATTTGGCTGGCGGAGCATGCCCACAGACATATACACATGTCTCCATGCCAATGGCTACCGCACTTGTGAAGGGGGTGGGGGAGGTGTCACACCGCCGTGGCCAGGCGGTAGCTACCGCCATTTTTGTAACATGTAATGTCTATGTACATCGTGAACACTACATCAGTACACCGCAGCAACATGGTGAGGGGCACATCATTGTGCACACAATGCCATTCTTCCATATATTCCACGGGTGGACGCACGTTATGTGTGACGCACTTTGGTCTGTGGTCCCTGCCATGTCACTTATGCATTTGACGGTTGATGATGCTTGACAGTCTTAAGCTGGTGTCAAGGATGTGTAACAGATCAATGTCTTGGGGGTCAGTGCTGACCTTGGCACGGCTTGTCTCACTGTATGGTATCGTACCAGACTGGTGCTTTCGTATCAGCTCATGCACACAAGTGACAGTTTTCCATCTACTGTGATCATTGTGGTGTGGATGTCTGCAAGGTTAAGATGATGCATTGAGGTATGACAGGTACAGCAGATGGGTATGATACAGTCAGGGTCATTTTGAACACATTGGCGGATGGCACAGCACCATGCGTTCACATGTGAAATGTGTGGTTCAATATGTGAGCATTCACATTCACCGATGTGTTGTTAGCGGCACTTGTGTATTGTTAATGGAGAGGTGTGCCCTCTGTGTGTCACAAATGGCCACCCATGTAACCTGGTGTACCACGCATCTCTCAGGGCAGTCATTGTTTTTCCATGACATCGTTGATGGTATGTGCTGTGGCCATCTCATGATGGTTGTCATTGACATTTGTCCATTTACATCTCAACTAGGAGGAGGCCTAATCTCCTATGTCACCTGACAGTGCGGGAGGACATGCAGGATATTGAAATAATTTGGAAATTCCACCTCGACAGACCAACACTGAAGACCCTATGGGATCTGTTGGAGCCCCACCTGCAGCCTCTTTGCCACTACCCAACGCAATTCACACCCACATACAAGGTCATGGCAGCACTCCACTTTTTTTGCAACTGGTTCCTTCCAGGAGACCATGGCCAGCGCTGCAGGGATGTCGCAGCCCTTGTTCAGCCAGGTGCTGAGGGATGTTCTTGCTGCCATGATGTTATATAAGAATCGCTACATTCAGTTCCCCCGGGGAGCAGAACTGGCCGGTGTGAAGGGTGACTTCTATCCTCTTGGGCGCATCCCCCATGTTGTAGGTGCCAGCGATTGCACCCATGTAGGTCTGGTCCCACCACAGGCAACTGAGCACATTTTTTGAAATTGGAAACATTACCATTCTATCAATGTGCAAGTGGTGTGCCTTGCAGACATGACCATTTCCCATGTGTGTGCAAGATTTCCTGGATCTGCCCATGATTCGCACATCATGAGGAACAGCATGGTTCCACGGATGATGGAAAATCTGCATCCCGAGCGTGCTTGGATTGTGGGTGAGTATGCCTAGTGATATGGGGTGCTGTGTGTTACCTGCTGCCCTCTGGCTGTGCAACAATGCAATGTTTGTTTGTACTTCACAGGTGACTCTGCATATCCCAGCCGGCCATGGCTGTTGAGCCTGCTAAGAAATCCCAGGACCCGGGCTGACATCAGGTACAATGAGGCCCATGGTAGGACCCACCGTGTAATCGAGCGGACTTTCGGCGTGCTGAAGTCAAGATTCCGCTGCCTTGACAGGACAGGAGGTGCACTGTCATACTCGCCTGGGAAGGTCTGCAAGATCGTTGTGGAATGCTGTATGCTGCACAACATGGCCATCCACAAGGGGATCCCCCTGCTCATGGACGATGGTGAGGAGCTAAGGCCACCGCCTGCTCAAGGACCTCAGTCCAGTGATGAGGAAAGTGGAGAGGAGGAAGAAGATGACCTGCGTCAACACCTCATCGACCGCTACTTCACTTGAAGGTGGGTAACAAGGTACAACTTGTACATTGTTTGGTGTGGTTGCTGTTGTTGTGAAGGGCTATGTGCGGATGTTACAGACAGACACATGTGGAGTCACCTGTGTGTGGAAATGTAGCAGTGACATTTCACATGTGAGCATATGCAGGACTCTGTTTGTTGAGACTTGCTGCACATTGTGTAGCCTGCCTGTACAGTAATGTTGCTGTTTGGTGTAGTGTTATGGCTGTGTTACCATCTGTGATACCACACTGACGCCAGTGACTGTTGTTCTGTTGTGTCTCCCTAGGTGATGGAGCAGTGAGTTGACAGTCATGGTCGATGAGATGCAAGAGTAAAGACCACATGGATGTGGTGACTCAGTCCAACAGACATGTGCCATTGACAAGACAGTGTGGGGACGGACAGTATAAAGAGTCAATGCAGTGGGGAAGAGGGTTGCCATCAGGGCTGGCTCCGTGACTGGCGTGTGGCAGGTGCTTTGCCAGGCTCTTCGTTGGACGCCCCCTAGATCTTTTTGGCAGTGGGGGGCCTGCTGAATGGCCAGCGGTGTCAGAGGACTCACCCCTCTCTGTTGGCGCAGGGGCGGATGGTGCACGGTCATCCTGCGGCACAACAGGAGGGGGCGGAGGTGTTGGTTGGGACACAGGCCTGTCCCTCTGCAATGCCACTTGCTGGCCCATGAGGTCCACCGTCTGTCCAAGGCGGTTGTCGATGGACCACATCAGCAGGATGAGCTCCCGCAATAGTTCATCAGACCGGCCACTTTGTCCCTGGACCTCTTGGTATGCCTCGACAACTCGAGTAAAGTGATCCAGGGATGGTGTCCACTCCGCCTGAGGTCTGGTGGTGACCCTGGCCCTCCCACCTGCTCTGCTGCCACGGACCTCTTGCCTCGCCACTGTCCACAGTTGTTGGTGTGGCCTGGTCATCCCCTGGGACAGGGAGGGTGCTGCAGGTGGTACTGGTGATACTGGTGGTACTAGTGGTACTGGTGGTGGTGGTGGTGGCGGTGGTGGCAGCGGTGAAGGCAGAGGCTGTGACTGCAGGGGTCTGCTGTGCTGTTGTTGCAGCAGACGTGGTGGTGGGGAGGATGGGGGCCTGGGACCTGTTGGGCCTTGGCACACCAGATGGGCCGGCCTGGAGCTCATCATCCAAACTGTCCTGGGAGTCAACATCCGAGAGTCCATGTTCCGGGGTTGGAGACTGGCTCTGCTGTTCGTTGTTGTGGTCCTCAGCAGGGAGTTCTTCATCACCTGTGGATTAGATGAGGAATGGTCAGTGTTGTGCACTGTGCAAGTATTGTGTCAGCTGCGTGTCCACTAGTATTATTCATTGCACCACTGTGTGTACTTTCATGGTGCAGAGGAACATCATTTACTCATACATGCCAAGTGTCAATGCATTGCATGCAATTGTTGCTGGGTGTAGGGATGCAGGTCTCCCACACACACACATCCAGAACAGTAAAGATGGCTACCTACCTGTAAGTTTATTTGTTGAACAGTGCAATGGCTGACACAGGCTTCTGGGTGGGGGAGGCCTCTTTCCTGCTCAGCTGTGGGACAGGGGGCATGGTGGTAGTGGTAGTGCAGGACTCCCTCCAACAGACAGACATCACAAGCAAGATAGCTACCTACCTGTTAGGTGAGGGTGAACAGTGCAATGGCTGACACATGCTTCTGGGTGGGGGAGGCCTCTATCCTGCTTAGCTGTGGGACAGGAGGCATGGTGGGAGTGGTAGTGCAGACCTCCCTCCCCCAAACACCCTCCCAGTGAAGATGGCTACCTACCTGTAAGTTTGTTTGTTGAACAGTGCAATGGCTGACACATGCTCCTGGGTGAGGGAGGCCTCTATCCTGCTCAGCTGTGGGACCGGGGGCATGGTGGGAGTGGTAGTGCAGGCCTCCCTCCAACAGACAGACATCACAAGCAAGATAGCTACCTACCTGTTAGGTGAGGGTGAACAGTGCAATGGCTGACACATGCTTCTGGGTGGTGTTAGGGGAGGGATCCATCTTGGTAGGCTGTGGTACAGGGGGTATGGTGTGAGTTGTTGTACAGACCACCCTCCCCCATACAGGCCTCCTAAGCAAGATGGCTAGCTACCTGTTGGGTGAGGGTGGACAGTGTAATGGTGTTTGGGTTGTACAAGGAAGTACTTCTCAATGTGTTGGTTGTCATTTGTTTTTACTTACTAGCCTCCGTTCCCCCGGCTACTCTTGTGAGACTCTCAGGATGCAGTATGGCAAGCACCTTCTCCTCCCGTGGTGTGAATGTTTTCTGTGGGATGGGAGGGCCACCGCCAGTCCTGCCAGCCAGCTCCCGGTTTTTGCTCCTCCTCTCTTTGACAACCCTCTTGAGATCATGCCACCGCTTCATGATCTTCTTCTTGGATCACAGGGTGGTCCCTACTGCATTGACCCTTTGTACTATCCTTTCCCACATTTGTGTCCTTGTGACTAATGGTGTCTGTTGGACCAGGCTACCAAACAGTTGTGGCCCCACTCTGACCATTTCATTGACCATGACTGTCAACTCACTCTCTGTGAATTTGGGCATTTTCTGTGATGCCATGGTGATGTGGTGTTTGAAGTGTTTGTGGGTGCAGGTGTGTGGGTGGTGGGTGTAGTGTTGTTGTGTGAGGTGTGTTGTGTGCTGGGGGATTGTTGGTGCTGGTGTAATGGTGGTAGTGATGGTGGTGGTGGTGGTGGTGTGTGTGTGCTCTGCTCTTTTGCCTCTTCTGTCGGATGTGGTGTAGGGCCTTCTCTTCTGGAGTATTGCAAAGGATTGTGGTCAGTGAAGGGGCTGGTTTTATACTCAGCTATGTGGGTGTGTCCAAGTGGGATTTGGCTGTCAGGTGTGTTGTGGGAGTTGTCCTGGGCTTTTGTTTTGCATTTAATATATTACATTTGTATGTGTTTTATGTATTTGGAGGGCATGGCTACTTGTTTGGCATCACTGCGGTGTTTTGGCATCGTCCGCCATGTTTTTCATGTATCGTCCGCTGCGGTGGCTATGCTGCGGCTCTTCCGCTATCTCTCCCATTCACGCGGCGGTCGAAAACAGCGGTTCCTCCGCGGGATCATCGGAGATATCCTAATTTCCCGTGCGGTGTCTCCGCTTTGCTTGCGGCGGGTCTTTGCTTTTCCGCTGCTTTTTCGACTGCCACAGTCGTTTTTTTGCCATCACCGCCTGCGTCGGACGGTTTTGGTTGGCCCGCTACCGCCGCGGTCGATCTTTGTTGGCGGTTCATCCTAATTTGGCCACTGGTTTATCCGCGGCCCCAGCGGGCGGTTGTTTCCCGCCTCCATGGCGGTTGGGGTGGTTTTCCACCCGCTATCCTAATGGGGCCCTTGTTTTCTATTGTTTTAACTAATCGATTGTTAGACTAAGGGTTCACATTAGTTTCTAGACATGCTGTCTGTGGCTTTCCTGATAAAGGCGCTTTGGTTACCCGAAACACAAGTAGACACGACACAACAGGATCCATCCATGATCAAAGCCACTTGACTGTCTCTCAATTTGGACATATGTGTTACTTCATAATTGTTCTCTTGTTTTTTCCTATATTATTGATTTTTTATAAATATTTAGACATTTATGGTCTTCATTGTATGACTAATTTGACTTATTCTGCAATACTATTCCTATATTAATTCTATTGTTGAAGCAATATACATGAAACATTTGTTTGATTATAGTTTTTCATTGATCGATATTTATTGAATGGAGCATATCTCTTGTCTTTCTTTATGTTTTTAAGTTTTGCCATGGAACATTACCAGACCTGGGCAAAAAAACTCTGCAGAGTTCCGTAAGACGCAGAGATTAATGAGAACTGCTGTTCGGACTGAACTTCCTGCCGCTCTGGTAGAAATTCTACCTGAGCAGCAACTAGCGCACTTAATGTTTGCGAGCGGGGAAAATCCCAGCTGCACTAAATATTGCAGGCAGGATGCATTATACATTTTTAGAAAATTTGTACTAATAAAAGTATTTTCTACATTATGTATGAGTGATCACTGAGCCTTTTTCAGTATCATGTTGCAAATATGTAATAAAATGCAAATTAGAACATTAATTGCCTAGGGATTTATTATTTACAATTGTATGTTACTTGCTCTTGGAATAGGTATAAGTCGCAGGGGGTCCTTATATAGACACATCAAGTCCCTACTACATACAGCTTTCGCCTTGTGCGGAAGTCTTTAAGGTGATTGACCACTCCTTCAAAGCAGCCAATTGGTATTGGTCTCAACTATAGACACCATACACCTCAAGATCCCTCATTCCCATTAGATTGTCATGCCTCTACTAAACACAGATTTCGTCTTCTACAGAAGTTTTTATGAAGAGCCTACTCCATCCAGTCACCAAGGCCCACTTTGAACACACTTTTTATTATGGCCCTCAACTTGTGAGTAATATTTTCAGAGAGATGATCCCCACCAGACACCCAAGCCTCATTGGGTGGCAAAGCTCGATCTACGCATAGCCTTCAATGTGTACAGAAGACTTTGTGGGGAGTCCAATCCTTAAAAACACCCAAGCCCATTACACAGCCAGCCTGCAACTGTGCAGAGACTTCTCCTTTTACAAAGGTCTTCCAGGAGAGCCCGCCCAACCAGACAGCCAGACCCCATTAGGTGGCTATGCCCTTAATATGCACACCATTCCCCTTGTGCAGAAGTCATCATTGAGAGCCCACTCTCTCAAGACAACCAAGTCCCATTAGCTTGCAAAACATACTTTTACCTCTAGACACCCAAGCCCCATTAAGAAGTGAAATCCCCATTAAGCACTGGATTGCTCTTGTACTGAAGCCTTCATGGAATACCCACACCCACCAGACAACTAAGCCCTATTATGTGATCAATGCGCTGCGACTCACAGTCTTTAGTTTATACAGAAGTCTTCATGGAAATCCCCATTTTTTGGTGGACAATTCCCTACTATGCAGATCCATCACCTCAAGACACACTAGTTCCATTAGGTGGCCAAGCTTATACTATGCACTTCTTTTGCATTGCGCAACAGTATTCACGGAGAGCCTACTCCGTCCAGATAACCGAGCCCCATTAGTGGGCCAAGCCCCTACTACTTATACCCAAGCTCAATTAAGTGACCAAATTCTTACTAGGCACATCGTTTGACTTGTACTTAAGTTTTTCCTGAGAACCCACTCCCTCCAAATACCAAACCCCATTTGGTGGCAGAGCTACTATGCACAACCTCCCTCTACACATACACAAACCCCATTGTCTGTCAAAACAATTACTATACACACCTTGCAAAGAAATCATCACAGAAAGCCGACTCCATCCAGACATCCAAGCCCCATTAAGTCGTCATGCCCATAATATGCATTCCCTTTGCCTCCAGATACCCAATCCCATTGAATTGCCAAGCACCAGCCATTCTCAGATTTTTATCTTGTACAGAAGTCTTCACCGAGCTCTCACTACTCCAATACAGCCAAGCTCCATCCCTACTTTACAATTATCTGGTCAAGTCCCGTGTACGCACATCCTTTACCTTGTGCAGACGTTTTTTATAGAGAGCCTTTTTTCACAAACAGACATCTGCGTCTTGGCTCAACCATTGAGCTGATGTGCGGCTGTCTGTTTGTGAACATTCTAGCATTTTCCTGGCTGGATGTAAACTTGCAATGTTGAATATATATATATATATATATATATATATATATATATATATAATCGACATTGTAAGTTTCCATCCAGCAAGGAAAATGCATACTTCTATCTGTGACCAGGGAGACCAGATCACCAAAATGTGTCAGGTGTTGTCCGTGCCACCTGCACACACTTTCCATGGGTCTATCAGCTCTATATATCTGGTAAGCAGCTTGCGGTGCAAGTTTTACTTATCAGATTGAAACTTAACTTGCAAAGTTGATTTAAATCTCACATCGACTGTGCACCGCAGCCAAATGAGCATGGGACCTCGTAAGACTTTGGGGCTATATAGTTACACACCCACACATGCACATATACACACATCTCTCTCAATATATATATGATATATATATATATATATATATATATATATATATATATATATATATATATATATGTATTTAGGTAAGCACTTACACATACTCACACACACAAACACATATATATATATATATATATATATATATATATATATATATATATATATATATTCACCCACAAATATATGCACTCACATGTTTACAAATACACACTCATACATATCTGTGTATATACATTCACAAACACATTTACATATCTAACAAAAACAAAACCATCATGGGCTACTACATTCATTTTACATTTAGCATTCCCATAATCCTTTCATCAAGCCCTTTTTGAGCAAATATTGTACAAAAGATATACAGTCTTTCATAATCCCTTAAAGATTGTAAATATGTCCTACCTCAGCTACTTTTTGATAGGATCCTGGAGTCTAGAAAAGCAATTCAGGAGACAAAAACAAATTAAAAATATATATTGGACCCACATATAAAAATACTTCTCCAAAATCTGATTCTCTGCTCAGAAAAGACAACCAAACACATTTTGTTATGAATTATACATACATCTCTTCACCAATGCTTGAACTCCTTGCTATACATTAATATGATAATAGATGACAAAAGAACATTGTGCTCCAATGCGCAAAAACATCTTTGTGTTCCCAGGGTCCACAAGGCAAGAAGAGGAGGTTGCTCCTTTTCTTTTCTGACCACTAAATTCTGGAACCCATTGCCTATGCCCCTACGTTTTGCTCCTTCCGAATCATTTCTTCACAAACTGCTGAAGACTTCTCTTTTTGATGCATACATTTTCTGTTTAGGTTTAACTAGTCTTCTTCTCTTATACAATTGGGCGGCTAGCGCTGGACACTTCTTTGGTAGCAGCTACATGCTTTATAAATTTTATCATGGTGTATTGTATTGTATAATATACCTGGACTCTGATCTACTCAGCTCCTTTTCCCTTTCACTCTGTATCAATCTCACTGGGGAAGAATATATTTATTTACTTATTTTCTCATCCCCCATGGACATTTTTTTTGGGGGGGAATTATATGACAACCTGGTATATGGAATCTTTTCTTCTTATAGCTCTTTGATACTGCAATATTCTCTTGTACACCGATAATGTTGTACTCCCTATATATACTTTGGAGCAAGACCATTGCAGCATATAAGTAACATAGGCTTAGATGTACTTACTCTGTCTCCATGGTGGAGAGACCAACAATCTAATTCATAAATGACCACCAAGCTGGCAATCGTTTATAAAGGTATTGAAAGGAACCACCGTCGCAGTGGTTCCTGCCGAAGCAGTTTAATGTTTGCTACAGGGCTGCATCGAAAGGTTGCAGCCTTGTAGCACACAGTATTCTTTTCTAAACGAAAATCGCAAAACAGGACTTTCAATTTGAAAAGAAGAAATATAATTCTTTCCTCGCCATGTGAGTCTTCCCCCACGGCAGGGGGAGCACAATACTTTTATTGTTCTTCACTACCAGAATTTACTGCAAAAAATTACTGCATGTCTGCCTAAATAAGTCAGGAAGACATGAAGCTATTTCTCTGATGGCCCTGGGAGGTAAGGGCTGTCAGAGAAGTTTGGCCACAGTGGAGACAGTACTCTCCACTGTGGCCAAGCTGAACAGCTGCTGTTATTTAAATGGGGCAGGCGGTCCTTCATATTGGTGGTGCATATAACTTGTCATCATTGGGATGGATTGCATATACAGTCATTTTATAAATTTGGCCCTTAGTCTCTCCAATATTCAATGCTCCTTTTCACATTGATGTTTTTCCTAAACGGTGACTAAAAGTCATTATGTTTTCATATTGACAGCATGCCTTACATTTATTGCATTTGGTAAAACCTGCTTTTGGTTTTCCTTTGTGATGTCACTCGATAGAAGTTGATCCTCAAGCAATCCTATCTATATGTAATAAGTGGTGTCCTGGTCATGAGTGTCTCAGCAGGGGTGTATTTCACTAAGTGCCATTGCTATGTTTGACTTGTACTTAAGTTTTTCCTGAGAACCGACTCCCTCCAAATACCAAACCCCATTTGGTGGCAGAGCTACTATTCACAACCTCCCTCTATAGATACACAAACCCCATTATGTGTCAAAACAACTACTACACACACCTTGCACCTTGCAAAGAAAGCAGACTCCATCCAGACATCCAAGCCCCATTAAGTGGTCATGCCCATACTATGCATACCCTTTGTCTCCCGATACCCAATCCCATTGAATTGCCAAGCACCAGCCATCTCAGATTTTTATCTTGTACAGAAGTCTTCACCGATCTCTCACTACTCCAATACAGTAGTGTTCCATCCCTACTTTATAATTATCTGGTCAAGTCCCTTGTATGCACAATCTTTACTTTGTGCAGACGTTTTTTATAGAGAGCCTTTTTTCACAAACAGACATCTGCGTCGTGGCCCAACCATTGAGCTGAGATGCGGCTGTCTGTTTGTGAAAGTTCTAGAGTTTTCCTTGGTGGATGGAAACTTGCAATGTTGATTAATTATCAATCAACATTGCAAGTTTCCATTTAGCAAGGAAAAATGCGTACTTCTATCTGTGACCAGGGTGTCCATATCCCCAAAATGTGCCAAGTGTTGTACGTGCCACCTGCACAAATTTACCATTTGTCTATCAGCTGTATAAATCTGAAGTTAGCAACTTGGGGTGCACGTTTTACTTATCAGATTGAAACTTGCAATATTGATTTAAATCTCACACCGACAGTGCACTGCTGCCAATTGAGCATGGGACCTCGTAAGCCTTTGGGCCTATATAGTTACACACACACACACACACACACACACACACACGTACACGCACACACGTCTTTCTCAATATATATATATATATATATATGTACTTAGATAAGCACACACACATACACACACACACACATATATATATATATATATATATATATATATATATACACACACACACATACATATACACTCATATATTTACACATACATATGCACACATACATAACTATATATATATACGCACAAAGACACATTTACATTTCTAACAAAAACAAAACCATTTTGGGTGCCTTCGGTCATTTTACATTTTTAATTCCCATAATCCTTTCATCACACCCTTTTTAAGCAAACAATGAACAAAAGCTATAAAGTCTTTTATAATCCTTTAAAGATTGTAAAGATGTCCCACCTTCGGTGCTTTTCCAAAAGAGCCTTGAGACTAGAAAAGCAATTCAGGAGAGAAACACAAATTTAAAATATATTTCAAACCACATATAAAAATAGTTCTCCAAAATATGATTCTCTCCTCAGAAAAGACAACCAAACACATTTTTGTTATGCAAGATACATACATTTCTTCACCAAAGTTTACACTCCTAGGTACACATTAATATGATAATAGATGATAAAAGATCATTGTGCTCCAATGCACAAAACATCTTTGCGTTCCCAGGCTCCACAAGGCAAGAAGAGGAGGTTGCTCCTTTTTTCCACCAAACTCCGGTACCCATTGCCTATTACACTACGTTTTGCTCCTTCCAAATCGTTTCTAAATTGTATTATAGCGTATGTGGGTTTCCCTAATCACGCATTCGCAAATCAGCGCCCTCTGTCGCACATGCAATGAGTTTTATAAATGTTATTTGTGTAGTGAATTTGTATATTGATTGTTAGGATTGTACGTATAGTCTCACTTAATAATACACTTGGCACTTATGTATGTTATTTATGTCCTCTTTTCCAGCCCTGATGAAGTTCATTTCCTGACCGAAACGAGTTGGCTGATGTTCTGTTTTTGTACATTTTGGATAACTTTAAATAAAGGATGATACCAACGAAGGAACTGATTTTGCTTCATCATTGAACGTTAGCATATTCTGGTTGTCAGGATTTCAGTCCCTGTTTCAGCGTGTGATGGCATGGAACTACAAATCCCATGATGCCGGTGTGCTGACAGGAAGTCATAAAACTTGCCAGGGCGCGCGCGAGGTTGCGCGTAATTCTTCCTGTTGTTTTCCTCGTCGGGTTGGCGAGGTTTGTCCTGGTGACTGGGGAGAGAGAGCTCGGAGCTGACGAGGCGGAGTCCTGAGCGTCGTTGGATTACCGTGAGTAACGGTGTGGTGCTTGTTTGGAGTGCTCCGCCTCTCCCCTGATTCTTTCTTACTGTTGGCGTGCCCAAGCCGCTAGCGGTTCCGTTCTTTCTGGACACAGCGGGTTACTGCCAGCATTCCGCCGCGTAACGCCGTATGTGTGAGAAACTATACCGATTCTGGAATTGACATTTCAGCGGGTTACTGCGTGCCGAGGAGGCAGCGTAACGCCGTCTGATTTTATCTATTTGGGGAATATTGTTTTGAGGACATTACAGCGGGTTACTGC
This sequence comes from Lissotriton helveticus, assembly GCF_964261635.1. Classification (NCBI taxonomy): domain Eukaryota; kingdom Metazoa; phylum Chordata; class Amphibia; order Caudata; family Salamandridae; genus Lissotriton; species Lissotriton helveticus. The sequence continues at coordinate 1,606,330,235 of NC_136069.1, forward strand.
GTGCGGCTGCAGCGTAACACCGTCTGTATTTTTGGACCTTGTTCTACTTGAAAGTTGAGGTGGAGCCGTGCGGTGGTCGCAACTGCAGGTTACCGTCACTAAAGGAAATTCCTTTTGGATTTGAACTTCTTCAGTTTAGCTGTGAGAGTAACAGCGCCTTTTTGTTTCTTTTGATATTGAACGATCCATCATCATAGGCAGGGGGGAGATCTACTGTTGGGAAGCATTCAGGCAGGGTGTCTTCCAACCTTGTCTTGCTGCCTTCCCATTCCACTGTTCCTGTTGATTCATATGTCCTGTAAGGCTCAGAGGATATACAAGCAGGGTAGGGGTTTTGATATAAGCATTGGTATTTGAGCGTATGCGAATGATTGACATTGTATTGATACTGTACTCTGCTTTCCTCATCAGATGGTGTACAGGGGGTCTATGATGTTTTATTAGAGATTTATGCAGAGGATGCTCAGGTATTATTGACATATGTGTTCTAGCAAGAATTGATGAGAGTAGTTGGTGTACAAGTATATAATGGTTATGTTTATGTCTTTTCAGAGCCTTGGTCCCTGCTGACCCCTCCCCTACCTGGTGTCCCTCACTTGATAACTCGAAGACCCTGCGGGGGAACCCCATGTCAGGGTACTTGGTGATGTCAGGAGATGGTCCTTTATTTTACTGCAGCTGAATCCTGCGAAGCCAAACCTGACAGAATTACGCGCCCAAGTTTATTGCTTCGCCCGATTCGGTTGTAGTGGAATAATGGCCACTATGGATGATGTGATGCAGGCTCTTCTGTTAGTACAGCAGGAATTAGCTTCGTCTAAAGCAGAGGCCACTGCCTTGAAAGAAAAAGTTGATAGAATGTCCAGGAATCCATTCGATGCAAGCACTGGGGCCTCTCAGATTCAGGTGACAGTCCCTCCTCCCATTCCTCTGGCCAGTCCGGAGAGGTACTCCGGGGATCCCTCGAAGGTGCAGGTGTTTTTAACGCAGATAATGCTACACTTTTCATGCAAGCCTGCTTCTTTCCCATATAACCACTCACGAGTAGCTTTCGCCATATCTTATTTGGTTGGGGATGCGGCTAACTGGGCGGTTCCCTTGGTGAGAAATAACGATCACATTTTATCAGATTGGGCTGCTTTCAAGGCTGAGTTCGAACGTGTATTTGACCGCAGAGCTACTACTTTTAGCGTTGACAGGGAACTGCTTGAGCTAAGACAAGGGAAAAAGGATCTGATCACCTATTTAACTACATTTAATAGGCTGATTGCAGAGACTGAGTGTCCAGAGGAGAAAAGGATGTCCTTGTTTTATCAGGGCCTACGAGACGAGCTCAAGGATGTCATAGCCCAGATAGACCCCCAACCTACCACTTGTGCTGCTATGATTAGTTTGACCCTAAGACTAGACGGCAGGATGGTCGATAGAGGTGGGGACAGACGGAGATGGGACAGGGGGGCTTACAGGTATGACAGGTCTTTTCGCAAGCCAAACCCCTCTCCGGAATCAGGAGCGGAACCTATGGAAATAGGAGCTATTAGACCTGCCCTGTCCAGAGAGGAAAGAAACACTAGACGCCTGCAAGGGCTGTGTATGTATTGTGGGAAGAGAGGGCATTTTGTAAGGGAGTGTCCCACCAAGCCCAAATCCTCTGACAGTTGGACCAGTGGCAAAAAAGTTGCTGTGTCTTACTTCGGTAGTCAATCACAGAGCAGCGACCCATTGGTGAGGGGGAGGTCAGATCAAGGGTTGCAGCTTCCTTCTTTGACGGCTTTGGCGCTGGTGGAAAGTGAGACACACATGAAAATACTCATGGATTTAACACACAAACACGAGACTCATCAGGTACAAGTGATGTTGGATTCAGGTGCCACCGGCAATTTTATCGATAGCGGTTTGGTATCCCGGTTTGGCATTCACAGGGTGAGATTGGGAAAGGCTGAGGAAGTGTTTACCGTTGATGGACAACCTCTGAAATCAGGGTTGATAGTGGAAAGAACGGAGACTGTGGTGTTGACGTATAAAATGACTATGGAAATGCACACCGAGAGTCTGACCCTGAATATAATAGAGGCCCCTCAGTACGAGGTCATATTGGGTATGCCATGGCTGTGTTACCATAATCCCATCATAGAATGGAAGACAAAAACCATCACATTCTCAGCTGAGGATTGCATAGACCATTTGTTTCCACTGCATCAGGTAGCGGTGACAGCTTTGTCTCAAGCTTACGTAGTGGCTACTGCAGAAGAGAAGGAGGTGTCTTTACCATTGGAGTATATACAGTACACTGATGTATTCAGTGAAAAGATGGCGGAGCTCCTGCCCCCCCATAGGGAGTATGATTGCCGTATCGATCTGATTGAAGGGGCCACTATTCCATCTTGCAGGGTGTATGCACTTTCCGAACCTGAAACTAAGCATTTAAGGGGGTATCTGGACCACTACCTTGAGATAGGTTTATACAGACTTCCAGGTCTCCTGCTGCGTCGCCTCTTTTCTTTATCTCAAAGGCGAATGGCGATTTGAGGGCCTGTGTAGATTATAGAATTCTCAACAAAAACACAGTAAGGAACAGATATCCGTTGCCCCTAATTCCTGTGCTATTAGATCAGGTTAAGGAGGCCCAGATCTACACACGACTAGATTTGAGGGGGGCGTACCATCTGGTAAGAATAAAAAGCGGGGACGAATGGAAGACAACCTTCAAAACTAGGTACTGGCTGTACGAATATAAGGTCATGCCTTTCGGCCTTTGTAATGCTCCTGCAGCATTTCAATTCTTTTTAAACGATGTGCTGAAACACTTCGTGGATTTGTTCGTTGTGGTCTACATAGACGACATTTTGATCTATTCAACTACTCCACGTGAACACGAAGGCCATGTTTGCAAGGTGTTAGCTCAGCTACGGGTGCATAAACTGTATTGCAAACTCAGAAAATGTGAGTTTGGAGTGAGGCAGGTTGAATTCCTGGGTGTGATGCTGTGTCCGGAGGGGTTGCAGATGGCCGAAAGAAAGGTGTTAGCCGTGCAAGAATGGCCAACTCCAAAGACTGTCAGGGAGGTGCAATGCTTTTTAGGCTTTGCAAACTATTACAGAAGGTTTATCCTGCAATTCTCCAAGGTGGCTGTACCCATTACTAGGTTGCTAAAGAAAGGGTGTGTGTTCCGGTGGACACAAGAGGTCGATGACGCATTCAACTACCTGAAGAAGGCGTTTACGGAAGCCCCGGTTTTGTCTCATCCTCGTACGGAGGACCCCTTCATAGTAGAGGCTGATTCATCAGACGAAGCAGTGGGTGCGATCTTGTCCCAAAGAGACCAGAGTACGGGACAGTTACCCCCCGTGGCGTACTTATCTAATAAGTTGAATTCAGCTGAAAAACATTATACCATAGCCGAAAAAGAACTATTGGCTATTAAAAAAGCTTTCGAGGAATGGCGACACTACTTGTGGGGGGCCAGACATCCCATCACAGTGTATACAGATCATAGGAATCTGCAATATATGAGAACAGCTAGACATATCTCCCAAAGACAGATGAGGTGGATGCAGTTTTTCGCTGAATATGATTTTGTGGTTACTTTCCGACCAGGGGCGGAAAATCATAAAGCGGATTCCTTGTCCAGGCTGAATACCGGAGAGGACTGTGCAATAGAAGCAGTGCCTGTTGCTATACTTGAACCATCCAAGGTGGTGGGTGCGGTAACAGCCGCAAGGTTTCTGGATCAGGTGAAGGAGAATCGCTCTGTGGGAGAGTGGAATACATGGGTGGCTCAAAATGGAGAGCGATCAATGCGACAAGGGTTGCCGTTTCATCTCTCTAAGTTGTACCTACCCACGTCCACACTACAAAAAGAGGCCTTCCGGTGTTGTCATGTGTCTCCTTTGGCCGGTCATCAGGGTATCAAGAAATCACAAGAGTTGCTGCAGAGACACTTCTGGTGGCCAGAGCACAATAAAGATGTGGCAAGGTGGGTGTCTGAATGTGAAGAATGTGCAAGGGCAAAAGGGGAGACGAGGGGCCAGAAAGGGAAATTGATGCCCATGCCCACGCCTATGAGTCCTTGGTCACACATAAGTTTGGACTTCATCACTGGGCTACCCCTAGAAAAGGGGTTCTCGGCGGTCTTGGTGGTGATAGACAGCCTTACTAAACTTGGTCACTTTATCCCTTGCACCAATCTTCCTACTGCCAGCCAAACTGCTCAAATTCTCATGTCTAATGTGATTAAACTGCATGGAGTACCTGAGACTATCGTGTCAGATAGGGGACCTCAATTTATAGCCAGGTTCTGGAAGATGTGGTGTAAGGCTTTGCACATAGATTCCTCCCTTTCAACCTCCTTCCATCCGCAAACGGACAGACAGACGGAGAGGTTGAACCAGACACTGAAGAAATATTTGAGATGTTATGCCAAGGATGCTCAGGAATCATGGGTAGACATGTTGTGGATGGCAGAACTGGCATATAACAATTCATGGCACAGTTCTATTGGTTTATCTCCCTTCCATGCCACCTATGGGTTTGACGCTAAGGTACTGCCTATCACCATCCCTGTAGAGGTGCACAATCAGCCGAGGGTACTGTCGGAAGCCAGGAGACTGCAAAACTTACAGAAAAAGGTGAGATTGCACTTGATTCATGCTAAGGAGGTGTATAAAAGATGGGAGGACAGACACAGGCGTGACGGACCTCAATACCAGGTGGGAGATAAAGTGTGGTTGTCAACCAAGAACATCAAGTTCAGGCTGCGCAGCATTTTTCATCCCAGGTTCATAGGCCCATATACAGTGGTGAAGCGTATCAATCCTGTGGCCTACAAGTTGCGTTTGCCGGGTTCATTGAGAATACACCCCGTCTTCCATTGTAGTTTGTTGAAGCCGGCTGTGAGAGCCAGACGTTGAGCTCCGCCTCCGGTGGTGTGTGATGGGGGTCTGGAATACGAGGTCAAGAGCATCAAGTATTCCAAGATACGCCGGGGGGTGTTGTGGTACTTGGTGTCCTGGAAGGGGTATACGGCTGAGGACGATTCCTGGGAAACATGTAGGGATGTGCACGCCCCCGCGGCTGTTCGTTCCTTCCATCTCCGGTTCCCTGCCAAACCGGGGCCAGGGAGGCGTTAGGGAGAGGGATGTACTGTCAGGATTTCAGTCCCTGTTTCAGCGTGTGACGGCATGGAACTACAAATCCCATGATGCCGGTGTGCTGACAGGAAGTCATAAAACTTGTCAGGGCGCGCGCGAGGTTGCGCGTAATTCTTCCTGTTGTTTTCCTCGTCGGGTTGGCGAGGTTTGTCCTGGTGACTGGGGAGAGAGAGCTCGGAGCTGACGAGGCGGAGTCCTGAGCGTCGTTGGATTACCGTGAGTAACGGTGTGGTGCTTGTTTGGAGTGCTCCGCCTCTCCCCTGATTCTTTCTTACTGTTGGCGTGCCCAAGCCGCTAGCGGTTCCGTTCTTTGTGGACACAGCGGGTTACTGCGAGCATTCCGTCGCGTAACGCTGTATGTGTGAGAAACTATACCGGTTCTGGAATTGACATTTCAGCGGGTTACTGCGTGCCGAGGAGGCAACGGCGTAACGCCGTCTGATTCTATCTATTTGGGGAATATTGTTTTGAGGACATTACAGCGGGTTACTGCGTGCGGCTGCAGCGTAACACCGTCTGTATTTTTGGACCTTGTTCTGCTTGAAAGTTGAGGCGGAGCCGGGCGGTGGTCGCAACTGCAGATTACCGTCACTAAAGGAAATTCCTTTTGGATTTGAACTTCTTCAGTTTAGCTGTAAGAGTAACAGCGCCTTTTTGTTTCTTTTGATATTGAACGATCCATCATCATAGGCAGGGGGGGAGATCTACTGTTGGGAAGCATTCAGTCAGGGTGTCTTCCAACCTTGTCTTGCTGCCTTCCCATTCCACTGTTCCTGTTGATTCATATGTCCTGTAAGGCTCAGAGGATATACAAGCAGGGTAGGGGTTTTGATATAAGCATTGGTATTTGAGCGTATGCGAATGATTGACATTGTATTGATACTGTACTCTGCTTTCCTCATCAGATGGTGTACAGGGGGTCTATGATGTTTTATTAGAGACTTATGCAGAGGATGCTCAGGTATTATTGACATATGTGTTCTAGCGAGAATTGATGAGAGTAGTTGGTGTACAAGTATATAATGGTTATGTTTATGTCTTTTCAGAGCCTTTGTCCCTGCTGACCCATCCCCTACCTGGTGTCCCTCGCTTGATAACTCGAAGACCCTGGGGGGGGAACCCATGTAAGGGTACTTGGTGATGTCAGGAGATGGTCCTTTATTCTACTGCAGCTGAATCCTGCGAAGCCAAACCTGACACTGGTAGTGCACCACACCATTTCTTTCCAAGTTGTGTTTCCGAGCAGCGGATTGCATCCTTCAACGGCAGATGCAGGAGTAGCTTGTGCACACCACACACTTAATAGTGTCTTAGAACATATTTTGGGTTAATTTACTGACGCTTGTGCGGAACTTGGAGTACGCCTTTGGATGTTGTGCTTTCATTGTTTGATTATAGTTGTTCATTAAGAGATATTTATTCAATGGAGCATAAGTCTTGTGAAATGAAATAAAATACCAGCATTTGTAAAGCGCACAGTAACCTCCTGAGAGGTGTCCCGGCGCTGGGGGCTGTTGGGATGATTAAGTGGGATAGCCCAGAGTCACATAGTGCTGGGTTAACCTGCCTCCAGAAGCGGGGATCGAACTGTGAACCCCATGGTCCAAATCAGGCACCCTGGCCGCTGCACCACACCTCTTTCTTTGTTTTTTTAAAGTTTTGCCAAGAAACATTACCAGGCCTGGGCAGAAAAACTCTGCGGAGTCCCGCAAGTGGCGGAGTTCAATGCAAACTGCCAGTTCTACCAGAGCGGCAACTTGCGCACTTACCGTTCACGAGTTTTCTGCACTCCGTAAGTTTTGTGGATTGCCGAGTGTAGAAAACTCCTCAAAGTCTGCGAGCGGAGTTCACCACCCAGGCCTAAACATTACATGCAGGATGCATCATACATTTTTTTATAATTTGTACTAATGAAAGTCTTTGTTACATTATGTATAGGTCATCAATTAGCCTTTTTCGGTATCATGTTGCAGTTATGTCATATCATGCAAATTAGAACATTAATTGCCTCGTGGTTTGTTATTTACAATAGTATTTTCCCTGTCTTTGGAATAGGTATAAGTAGCATGGGGTTTTATGATAGACACTCAAGTCCCTGCTACTAACAGCTTTCGCCTTGTGCAGAAATCTTTAAGGTGAGGTGACCACTCCTTCAATTCAGCCAATTGGCATTGGTCTCAAATATAGACATCTCAAGGCACTCAATATCATTAGGTGGTCATGCCCCTACTATACACAGACTTCATCCTGTATAGAAGTTTTTATGAAGAGCCTACTCATCAAGTCACCCCAATCCCACTTTGAACACATTTCTTATCATGGCTTTCATCTTCTGAGTAATCTTTACAGAGACCAGACACCCAAACCTCATTGGGTGGCAAAGCTTGATCTACCCATAGCCTTCAATGTGTTCAGAAGACTTTGTGGAGAGTCCAATCCTTAAAACACCCAAACCCATTACACAGCCAACCTGCTACTGTGTAGAGACTGTTACAAATGTCTTCCAGGAGAGCCCACACAATCAAGACAGCCAGACCACATTAGGTGCCCATGCCCTTACTATGCACACCATTCCCCTTGTGTATAACTCATCATTGAGAGCCCACTCACTGGAGACAACCAAGTCCCATTAGCATGCAAAACATACTTTTCCCTCCAGATATCCAAGCCCCATTAAGTGGTGAAACCCCCATTAAGCACTGGCTTCCTCTTGTACAGAAACCTTCATGGAGTACCCACTCCTACCAGACAACTAAACTCCATTATGTGATCAAGCCCCTGCCACTCAGAGCCTTTCCTTTATATAGAAGTCTTCATGGAAAGCCCCCTTTTTGGTGGCCAATTCCCTACTATGCAGATCCATCATCTCAAGGCACACTAGTTCCATTAGGTGGCCAAGTTTATATTTTGCACAACTTTAGCATTGCGCAACAGTCTTCAGGGAGAGCGCACTCTGTCCAGACAGCCAAGCCCCATTAGTCGGCCAAGCTCCTCCTACTTATACCCCATGCTCAATTAAGTGAGCAAACCCTTACTAAGCACAGCCTCTGACTTCTACTGATTTTTTTCCAGAGAACCCACCCCCTCAAAATACTAAACCACATTTGGTGGCAAAGCTACTAGCCACTAACTTCCTTTACAAATACACAAACCCCATTATGTGTTGAAACCATTACTACACACATCTTGCACCTTGCAAAGAAATTGTCACAGAAAGCCCACTGCCTTCAGACATCCAAGCCCCATTAGGTGGTCATTCCCATACTACGCACACCCTTTGCCTCCAGATATCAAATCCCATTAAGAAGCCATGCAGCAGCCATTCTCAGCTTTTTACCTTGTACAGACGTCTTCACTGAGATCTCACTACTCCAATACAGCCAAGCTCCAGCCCTACTTGTAATTCTCTGGTCAATCCCCTTGTAGGCACATCCTTTACCTTGTGCAGATGTTTTTTATCGAGAGTCTTTTTTCACAAACAGACATCTGCGTCTTGGCTCAACCTTTAGTTGAGATGCGAATGTCTGTTTGTGAACGTTCTAGCGATTTCCTTGGTGGATGGAAACTTGCAATGTTGATTAAATATACAATCAACATTGCAAGTTTCCATTAAGCAAGGAAACTTCATACTTCCATCTGTGACCAGGATGACCAGATCCCCAAAATATGTAAAGTGTTCTACGTGCCACCCGCACACATTTACCATTTGTCTAAGAGCTGTATAAATCTGAAGTAAGCAACTTGGGGTGCACGTTTTTTTCTTAGTATTTTTTCCTTTTTGGCAGCAGACAGAGAAAAAAACAAATACAAATATAATTCAGACAAAGCAATATATAAAAAAAACTCTTCACAGATTTCAATTTTCAGCCATCCTTAACAAATCCAACCAATAAGATAAAAACTTATAAACCTATCCAACTAGCAATTGGGGCCCAGAGCTTCCGGCTATTGGTTTTCCTTCTTATACCTTTGTTATGTTATGTTATGAGTTTGATTAAGCGCTAACAGCTGCCCCCGCAACGAGGTGTCCCGGCACTAAAGAACCTTGAAATACCTGCTGAGGGGAATGGGGAGGGGAAAAACAGGAGGCCTAAAACAGTGGGAACAGATGAGTTTTAATTGCCTTCCTGAAGGCGGACAAGTTGTTCATAGAGCGAATGTTCGGTGGCAGGGAGTTCCAAAGTTTAGCCCCCAGAACTCTGAAGGAACGGCCCCCAACACGACAGAGTTTCGTTCGAGGGACAGTCACAAGATGTTGGCCTAGGGAGCGTAAATTGCGTTGAGGGATGTAAGGTACTAAGAGTGGGCGTAGAAGTTCAGGACATTCTGATTTAAGAATTTTAAAAGCAATAGTGAGGGTCTTGAATTGAATTCTAGATTCAATAGGAAGCCAGTGTAATCTTTGGATAGTAGCTCTGGCGGAGCACCTGTGGGGGAGGCCCACCACGGCTCTTGCTGCTGAGTTCTGTACCCGTTGCAGGCGCGCTATTTCTGCTTTATTAGCGCCCAGGAATAGAACACTGGCGTAATCCAACCGGGATAGAATGGTGGATTGGATTATTAGCTGTCGTGTTTTTGAATCAAAGAATCCGAGTATTGGGTTAAGGCTCCTCAGCAGGCCCACACAAGCAGCCACTTTCTTTGTGTGGGTCTGAAAGCTGAGCGAGGAGTCCAGCCATACACCCAAGTTTTTCACCAGAGTTTTTGGTGACGGGATGGGGCCCAGCGCGGAAGGCCACCAGTAATCACTTTCATTTTATATAATGCAGTTTCAAGATAGTACATAGATAAAAGTTTTGTTTGCCACATTATAAAGTTGGGTGGGTCTGTGTCGAGCCAATGAGATGTAATACATGAACGATATGCTGACATGCAGATAAAGATGAAGCCTTCTGCTTCCTCAGTTCTTGACTGATTTAACCCCTGATTCAACCCCTCTTCATAGCCAAAAATAGCCAGTGATGCTGTTATTTTAATAGGAATACCTAAGTTCCTCAGCACAAAAAAATCTATATCGGCAATAAACTGACCCAATTTGGGACATGCATGGAACATGTGAACAGCGTCAGCTGCATAAAAACTACAGCGGTTGCACATCGTCCAACTCCCAGAATTCCATTTTACTAGCTTACTAGGCGTGTAATAAAGCTCAAATACTGACATAAAATGCTGGCTTATCAGGGGTCCATTCAACAGTGCTTTACCAGCTAACTCAATGCTTTTCTCTAAATTAACACAATCCATACCCATTTTGTTTTGCCACTTAACAGTTCTAATAGCAAATGAAAAGAAGAAAACTGCGGCTGACTAAGGTTCGCACTCAAATTCCAAAGTAGGAAATGTTTTGACGGTCGTGCAAATCACATCCGGGGCTAGCCGCACAGAAGCTCCACTGCCAAGGCAGATCTCAAATTATGCGAATGAAGGATGGTGCACCGAAAGAACTGGTTCATTAACAGCAAAGTAATTTTGAAAAAGTTCCTTTATTTCAAATGTTAAAAAGGCCTCAGCCAACGCATTTCGTCCCCAAGGGGACTTCGTCAGGGCTAGAGTGAACCGTAGATTGTAAAGGTCACAAAGCAATCGGGTTGTCGCTCCTACAGCAACAGCTAGATTATTCAAGGTTATTAATCTTCCATGTACGGAGAAACAGCAAGCGGTGTGGCATCTAATAATCCTATACACCGTTATAGTAAAGATCGCCCCATATTAAGGGAAAACACTGTATTCGCGGTGCCGTGTTCCCGCAGGTCCGAGATTCAAAGGCTCAAAAGAAACAAACTCATTCCCCTGAAACACATCCCCAAATTTACTAATCCCCAGGTTATACCATCTAAGCATCATCCCATCTTGAAATAATTCTGGTAAAAACGTACAGCCCCTCAGCGGAGTATAGATATTAATATTCGGGCCAAAACAAAATCTCTTTTTTAAATTTCTCCATATATAATAAGCCGTTACAAAAATCTTAAATTTGGTTTTCTTATAGTAACTAGGTTCAATGACCCAGGTTAGGAAACTTGCAATGTTGATTTAAATCTCACACCGACTGTGCACTGCTGCCAATTGAGCATGGGACCTGGTAAGACTTTGGGGCTATATAGTTACACACACAAACACACCCACACACATACACGCACACACGTCTCTCTCAATATATATATATATGTACTTAGATAAGCACACACACACAAAAACACACACACACACATATATATATATATATACACACACACACACATACATATACACTCACATGTTTACACATACATACAAACACATACATAACTGTATATACATACAAAGACACATTTACATATCTAACAAAAACAAAACCATCTTGGGCTACTACATTCATTTTACATTTTGCATTCGCATAATCCTTTCATCAAACACTTTTTGAGCAAATAATGTACAAAAGATATACAGTCTTTCATAATCCTTTAAAGATTGTAAAGATGTCCCACCTCGGGTTCTGTTCAATAAAATCCAAAAGTCTAGAAAAGCAATTCAGTAGACAAACACAAAGTTAAAATATATTTCATACCACATATAAAACTACTTTTCCAAAATTTGATTTTCTGCTCAGAAAAGACAATCAAACACATTTCTGTTATGAATGATACATACATCTCTTCACCAATGTTTACACTCCTTGGTACACATTAATATGATAATAGATGATAAAAGATCATTGTGCTCCAATGCGCAAAAACATCTTTGCGTTCCCAGGGTAAACAAGGAAAGAAGAGGAGGTTGCTCCTTTTTTGCCACCAAACTCTGGAACCCATTGCCCATGACCCAACGCTTTGCTTCTTCCGAATAATTTCTTCACAAACTGCTAAAGACTTCTCTTTTTGATGCATAAACTTTCTGTTGAGGTTTAACTAGTCTTCTTCTCTTATACAATTGGGCGGCTAGTGCTGGACACAACTTTGGAAGTAGCTGCATGCTTTATAAATGTTATCATAGTGCATTATATTGTATGATATACCTGGACTCTGATCTACTTTGCTCCTTCTCCCTGTCACTCTGAAGCAATCTTACAGGGGCAAAATATATTTATTTACTTATTATCTCATCCCCCATGGACTTTTTCTTGGGGGGGGGGATTAATTGGCAATCTTAGCTGGAATCTTTCCATCTCATATCTCTTTAACCCCTTCCGTGCTCTTGACGAGCTGAGCTCATCATGAGTTGCGCCGCTCGCATGCTCATGACGAGCTCAGCTCGTCATGTAACACGGCTTTTGTAAAAAAGCCGCACACAGCGCGAAAATCGCGGCCGCACGCATGTGGTCAATAATGCATAATTCACTTGTACACGGATAATGTTGTACTCACTATAAATACTTTGGGGCAAGAACATTGCAGAATATAAATAAAAAAGGCTCAGATGTAATGACTCTGTCCCCATGGCGGAGAGGACAATAAGTTAATTTCTAAATGACCCCAAAGATGGCAATCATTTATAAAGGTATTTAAAGGAACTGCAGCTGCTGTGGTCCCTGACAAATCATTTAACTTTTTGCTTCAGGGCTGCATCGGAAGGATGCAGCCTTGTTGCAAACAGCATTCTTTTGAAGACGAAAATCCCAAGAGAGGATTTTCTTTCTGAAAAGAAGAGCTATAATGCTTCCCTCATCATGTGAGTCTTCTCCCAGGGCAGGGGAAGCACAATACTTTTAATGTTCTTTACTACCAAAATTTACAGTAAAAAACTTGCTTCATGTCTGCCTAAATAGGTCAGGAGGACATGTAGCTATTTCTCTGATGGCCCTGTGAAGTATGGGCTGTCAGAAACGTTTGGCCACAGTGGAGACCGTACTCACCACTGTGGCCAAGCTGAAGGTCTGCTGTTATTTAAATGGGGCAGGCGGACGTTCGTATTGGTGGTACATTTAACCTGTCATCATTGCGATGGATTGCATATACCGCCAATTTAGGCCCTTATTCACTCCTATATGCAATGCTCCTTTTAACATTGATGTTTTTCCTACAAGGTGAAAAAAACTCACTATTTTTCCATATTGACTGCATGCCTCACATTTTTTGCATCTAGTAAAAGCTGCTTTTGGTTTTACCCTGACTCCCTTTCCTTTGTGATCTCACTCTAGACAAGTTGATCTCTCCTCATGCAAGCCTCCCTATATGTAATCAGTGATGTCCTGGTCATGAGTGTCCTCTAGTAGGATCGCATTTCACTAAACGCCAGTGCTGTGTTATCCCATGGAGTTGACAATTTTGGGCTAATTTACTGGGCTGTCACATGTGATATACACTATGTACAGAATGGAGAGGATGGTATCTGATTTTGGATGAACACAACAAAGATTATTGGATAGATATCAATTTCCCACTAACTATATTTGTTATAGAATTTTTACAGGGTTAAGTCCAGAATGACAAAAGCAGAATTTTGTTTGGGAAAGGAGACCCTGAACAATATTTTATTAAGATTTCATTGATTTAATATGTTGTAGATTGAATTGTCTTATCCTCCACTTCATTTGGGAGGTTTGTTTAATATTGTGTAGATTGCATTGTTTTTCTCTTCCACTTTATGTAGTTATTGCTTTACTGGTTTTGATTTTACTTTGTGTAACACTTTGAACTTTACCTCCCATAAAATGGCACCGCCTGTAGCATCTACATGGGTCTGCTTTCTGTGTTGTTGAATTTGGTTTTATTTAAAATCTGTACTTCACTATTGTCGTCATGTGAACACGTCATGGGTAATGAAGAATAAATATCCTTTGCTCCTCTATAGTGTATGTGTGTGTTTTCCCCTAATAATATGTTTTGAAATTGGTTTTGTATCTATATACACTTGCACGCACCCACAACACACAGATATAAATAATGGTAAAGGTACATATATGTATATATATAAAGTTAGGCAGAATAAAACTATTTTTACCTTAGTATGTACCTTCATTATGTTTGGTACTTGGAATTTAGGGCTTGAGATTTAGGCTCATGATATTATGTAGTCGATATTGTGGTGGAATACTACTCATATCACTTGTAAGATTCACAAGTGTGTTGTGCCAAAGGCATCACAACAATCACATGCTTGAGGCCAGATTTAGCTACACTTTGCACAGGTGCAGTGTCACAGAAATAACTTTGTGTGAAGGGTGCACTTTCAGGACAAAAACTATGCTAAATATCACACATTGTGTAAGAGCATAGATACAGGACCTAAAATGTGCCAGCTAAATGGAAAGAGCAAAAGTGCAATACCTTGGGAGATAGATCACTATCCCACTATCTCCCTTTTTATGCAATGCAGTGCAACAACGTTAGTTTCTGATCTGCATTGCTTGATTTCTTAGTAAAATTATCCCTAAATGTTCAGGTCATCTGACCTGTCCTATCTGTCTAAATCTTAAACAAAAAAACGCAGTGCCTCTCTCTGTCAGTCCTGCTTAAAGCCTTTATCTCCCAAGTTTATAACTTGATATAAGAGAGAGTCCCATGGTGTAAAAATGATAGAGATTCATCTTTCATGTTCTCTTGGGAGGAGATCAGGTATGTGTTGAAGTGCATGATTTGAATTTCTGAGTTCCTGGTTTTTATTTTTCTGAAGCCCTGTTCATAATTCCTTATCTTTGCTTCTCCCTATCTCCTTGCTGTCTTATCTGCGCTATATTCTGATTATTCTTTCAGTTTGAAAATATTGAGAGGATTCTTAGTTATTATGTTTTTTTATTTAGGGCCTGTCTATGATTTTAGTCAGAGTTGCCTCCAACCGACATCTCTGCGGTTTCAGAACCAACTGCCAATCAGTGGGTGGTCCGAAACTGCAATTACTATGCAACTGCACTTTTCTCTATGGAGTTTGTGCAGCACAAGCTACCATAGAGAAATGGGAGTTACTGTAATCCTTATCCTCATGGTGCCTGCCTCACAGGGCATGGATTTACAGGGGACACAATAGGTGCCCCCTGCCCAAAACCAGAGGCCGTGGAAGGAGTGGGGGCCCTGCTAGGGGCCCCACAAAGTCACTTTCCAACCGGCCTTCCATGTCAGAAAGACAAGTTTTCCATGTGATATAACCTGCCATGGAAAGCCTATGGGAAACCGACCTCATAATCTCCACAGCGGAAACACCATCTGTAAGGGATTATATGGTGGCTACGGCTAGCCGATGGACTCCTTGATCCAGTTGGAAGCCATTAGGATTGACTTGCCAGTTTGGACAACAACCACTGTCATTGAAATATGGCGGTTGGACTTTAAACCAAAAATGTCAGTGGGTAAGCCTCCGACGAACGGTCAAATGCTTACTGACCAACATCCTAATCAGGCATTTAGTTGTTAATTATTTATGTGCTGTTTAAACCACATACATGTATTTCTTGATTTAATTAAATATATTTTGTAATGAGAATGAAAATTGTAGGTTATTTTCATTTTATTCAAATTTAAATTGTACATATATTGAAGAAAAGTGTTACATAATTTAATTATTGTAAAATATGTTATTACAATGTTATTGTAATATTCTTCAGTTTAAAGTTGAAACATTAGTTCTATACCTTTGTAATTATGAGTTTTTTGAAGAATTTATGGAGTGGAGTGGAGCTTGCGTATTATCTAAGTTACGAGAGCCCTGAATATCTCTATCTTGTATGAATTCCTGTCATATTCAAAAACAAGATCAAATTGATGTTACATGTTGGTTGCTTTGTGGAACTTCAGTGCACTCTTTTAGTCAGATAGTTGGGGTAAAGACTAAAACTGCTCTCCTCTGCATCATGCCTTTAATACTTCTTAGAAGGAGCGGTTAAGAAATCACTGATGTAAAAGTTGTTCCTTCTGTAACAATGATGCCACTTAGCTAGCTTGACCTGCAATATACTGATGCATTTAATGGGGATGAAACTTTTCCATGGCCGGTCCAAATTTCAGATGTAAAAGGAGGAGGGTTATGTGAGGGGTTAGCGACCCCAACATGTAAAAAAAAGATCTTAACTACAGAAATGTCAACCAAAAGACATCCCAGCCTTGGGGAAAGAGGAATCTCTTTCACAGAGAGCTATGATGCCTTGTGGCGAAAGCCAGACATCCTTAGAAGCCACGAAGATGACTAAGACCATCACTATGGGAACATAGAACATGAGGACTATGTACCAGACATGCAAGACAGCACACGTGGCGGTGAAGATGAAAAAATTAAAACTGTCCCTGCTTGGCATCAGCGAGACCAGGTGGACACAGCCCTGACAGAACAGACTGGCTGCAGGCAGAATGCTGCTTTATTCTGGACATGCGCAAGAGAAGACCCAGCACACTCAGGGAGTAGCACTGATGATAACATCAGCATCATACAGAGCTCTGAATGGGTGGGAAGCTCTCACTTCCAGAATCATCACAGGGACCTTCTGCACAAAGAATAATGGATCAACACAAATGTAAACTATTGCTATGCAGCCATAAATGACAGCAAAGGAGAAGAAAAATAACAATTTTACAACAGATTATAGTCCATTCTGGAGTAATGCCTTGAGAGAGACTTCACCATACTGATGAGCGCCCTCAATGCGAAGATTGGAAGCAGCAACGTTGTGTACAAAAAAGTCATGAGCAACCATAGACTTGGCAACATAAAGGAGATTGGTGAAAGGTTTACAGATCAAGGTTCCCTGAACAGTATGGTGATAGGCAGTAGTGTATTCCATCACAAGAGAATACACAAGGAAATGTAAGTGTCACCAGACCATTTAAGTGAGAATAAGATTGACCATGCGTGTATTGCCAAGAAGCTCCAGAGGTTCCTGCATGATGTGAGAATACTGAGAGGAGCAGATATGATATCAGACCATCATCATGTAATGGCCAGGCTAAAGCTCAAACTGAAGAAGGCATTGATGGTTTGAACCAGGAAACCAACACCAGTGATGTAACACCAGAATCCTCAAGGATGCACACAACACCAGTTAATACTCAGTTACCCTCAGTACAGTAACAAGTTTCAGGTCCTGCAAGAACTAGCGGACCACAGAGACCCAGTAGACAGAAGATCAAAGAATCAGTAACTGGTCACGATTACCTGCCAGGAGGTACTGGGTCCCAAGAAATACAACCATAATGAATGGATATCCACTGAGACTCTCCACAAAAACTAAGTGTGAAATTTACAGTAAAATAATACTACAAGTATGCCTAAATAGGTCTGGAAGAAATTAAGCTATTTCTTGGATGGCCAAGGGAAGTAAGGGCTGTCAGAGAAGTTTGGCCACAGTGGAGACAGTACTCTCCGATGTAGCCAAGCTGAATGTCTGCTGTTATTTAAATGGGGAAAGCGGCCCTTGTATTGGTGATATATATAACCTGTCATTATTGTGATGGATTGCATTTACGGTCACTTTCTACATTTGGCCTTTAATCACTCCTATATGAAATGCTACTTTTAGCATTGATGTTTTTCCTAAAAGGTGAATAAAACTCATTATGATTTCATAATGACAGCACGCCTTATACTTATTGCACTTAGTAAAACCTGCTTTTGGTTTTACCCTGACTCCTTTTTCTTTGTGATGTCACTCCATACAAGTTGTTCTGTCCTCAAGCAATCCTATCTATATGTAATAAATGTTGTCCTAGTCATGAACAGACATCTGTGTCTTGGCTGAACCATTGAGTCGAGATGTGGCTGTCAGTTTGTGAATGTTCTAGCGTTTTCCTTGCTGGATGGAAACTTCCAATGTTGATTAAATATATAATCAACATTGCAAGTTTCCATCCTGCAGGGAAAATGCACACCATCAGTGACCAGATCACCAAAATGTGTCTGGTTTTGTCTAGGCCACCCGTGCACATTTTCCAAGGGTCTATCAGCTGTATAAATCTGAGGTAAGCGACTTTGGGTGCACCTTTTACTTATCAGATTGAAACTTGCAATGTTGATTTAAATCTCATACCAACAGTGCACAGCTGCTAAATGAGCATGGGATCTGGTAAGACTTTGGGGCTATATAGTTACACACACACACACACCCACACCTACACACCCACACAAATACACACGTCTCTCTCAATATATATATATATATTATATATGTATTTAGGTAAGCACACATACATACACACACACACACACACACATATATATAATATACATATATAAACACACACACACACATATACACTCACATGTTTAGACATACATACACACACATACATGTCTACGTATATACACACAAAGACACATTTACATATCTAACAAAAACAAAACCATCTTGGGCTACTACATTCATTTTACATTTTGCATTCGCATAATCCTTTCATCAAACACTTTTTGAGCAAATAATGTACAAAAGATATACAGTCTTTCATAATCCTTTAAAGATTGTAAAGATGTCCCACCTCGGGTTCTGTTCAATAAAATCCAGAAGTCTAGAAAAGCAATTCAGTAGACAAACACAAAGTTAAAATATATTTCATACCACATATAAAACTACTTTTCCAAAATTTGATTTTCTGCTCAGAAAAGACAACCAAACACATTTCTGTTATGAATGATACATACATTTTTTCACCAATGTTTACACTTCTTGGTATACATTAATATGATAATAGATGATAAAAGATCATTGTGCTCCAATGCGCAAAAACATCTTTGCGTTCCCAGGGTACACAAGGAAAGAAGAGGAGGTTGCTCCTTTTTTGCCACCAAACTCTGAAACCCATTGCCCATGACCCTACGCTTTGCTTCTTCCGAATAATTTCTTCACAAACTGCTAAAGACTTCTCTTTTTGATGCGTAAACTTTCTGTTGAGGTTTAACTAGTCTTCTTCTCTTATACAATTGGGCAGCTAGCGCTGGATACTTCTTTGGTAGCAGCTGTATGCTTTATAAATGTTATCATAGTGTATTATATTGTATGATATACCTGGACTCTGATCTTCTTTGCCCCTTTTCCCTGACACTCTGAATAAATGTCACAGGGGCAGAATATATTTATTTACTTATTTTCTCATCCCCCATGGACTTTTTTTTTGGGGGGTGGGGGGGAATTAATTGGCAATCTTAGCTGGAATCTTTCCATCTTATAGCTCTTTGATAATGCATAATTCACTTGTACACGGTTAATGTTGTACTCACTATAAATACTTTGGGGCAAGAACATTGCAGCATATAAATAAAAAAGGCTCAGATGTAATGACTCTGTCCCCATGGCGGAGAGGACAATAAGTTAATTTCTAAATGACCCCAAAGATGGCAATAATTTATAAAGGTATTTAAAGGAACTGCAGCTGCAGTGGTTCCTGACAAATCATTTTACTTTTTGTTTCCGGGCTGCATTGGAAGGATGCAGCCTTGTTGCAAACAGCATTCTTTTGCAGACGAAAATCCCAAGACAGGATTTTCTTTCTGAAAAGAAGAGTTATAATGCTTCCCTCATCATGTGAGTCTTCTCCCAGGGCAGGGGGAGCACAATACTGTTAATGTTCTTTACTACCAAAATTTACAGTAAAAACTTGCTACATGTCTGCCTAAATAGGTCAGGAGGACATGTAGCTATTTCTCGGATGGCCCTGCGAAGTATGGGCTGTCAGAAACGTTTGGCCACAGTGGAGACCGTACTCACCACTGTGGCCAAGCTGAAGGTCTGCTGTTATTTAAATGGGGCAGGCGGACGTTCGTATTGGTGGTACATTTAACCTGTCATCATTGCGATGGATTGCATATATCGCCAATTTATAAATTTGGCCCTTTTTCGCTCCTATATGCAATGCTCCTTTTAACATTGATGTTTTTCCTACAAGGTGAAAAAAACACTATTTTTCCATATTGACTGCATGCCTCACATTTTTTGCATCTAGTAAAAGCTGCTTTTGGTTTTACCCTGACTCCCTTTCCTTTGTGATGTCACTCTATAAAAGTTGATCTCTCTTCACGCAAGCCTCCCTATATGTAATCAGTGATGTCCTGGTCATGAGTGTACACATAGTAGGGTCGCATTTCATTAAATGCCAGTGCTATGTTATCCAATAGAGTTGACAATTTTGGGCTTATTTACTGGGCTGTCAAATGTGATATACACTATGTACAGAATGGAGAGGATGGTATCTGATTTTGGATGAACACAACAAAGATTATTGGATAGATATCAATTTCCCACTAACTATATTTGTTATAGAATTTTTACAGGGTTAAGTCTAGAATGACAAAAGCAGATTTTTGTTTGGGAAAGGAGACTCTGAACAATATTTTATTAACATTTCATTGATTTAATATGTTGTAGATTGAATTGTCTTTAACGTCTACTCGCGACCAGTGGCCTCGCCAAATGAATCACCAACCCTAAACGATCTGTCCTCCTTTTTGGGTCAACTTCCGGGAGATCTCAAGGTGGTGCTTGGAGGAGACTTCAATTGCCACTTTGAACCTCTGGAAGGTTTACTGGATGGTGCCCTTACGGCCGAGGATGACCACTGGGGGGTTCCACCCTCGTCTTCTCCTCACCCCAAAGCCTGGTCCCCCCTAGCAATACAACTCATGTCCCTTACCCTGAATTGCGCACTGAGGGCGTGTAATGGTCGTACTCCTTCCGACACCCCCTCAGTGTGTACTTTCAACAGGAGGGGCCATGAGTTGAGGCTAGATTACATCATGGTGGACATTACACTCTGGCCAAAAGTCCTCGACTTTAGGGTAATAAATAGGGCAGATAGTGATCACAATGCCCTTTGTTTAAATATCCAGTGCCCTTTGCCTCCGGCGGACACATCCCCAGTAGATCAAGGGGAAGACATGGGGGATTTGCTCCTCACAACAAATAGGCGCCGGGTTAAGTGGGGAAAGTTGGTGAGCTCAGAAGAGGCCATTAATAAATTATATGAGCTGGCACTCCCAAGGTTCATGGAGGTGGACGCACTTCTGGATGAACCGAGAACCCCAGATTATAATGAGAAACTGGGAAACATACATCAGGATCTAGTGAGGGATTTGGTTGAGGTATTCCATCCGGTGGTGCCAATTCGAAAGAAAAAGACCCATGTTCCTACCTGGTTCACCTCCGCCTCTAGGGCAGCAAAATCGGAGCTCATTGCTGCAATAAAAGAGGGGTCCAATAAGGCCAATGTACGTGACCTTAGGAAGCACTACAAATCAGTGACGGTGACCGCCAGGACCGAGTGGGATTGGAACCACTGGCAGGACCTTCATGATGCCCTAAAAGTTAGGGACTCCCGGAAATTTTGGGCCCTTGTAAATAATGGGATAGGGGAACTCAATAAAGCAATTGAACCTAACATTGCCCCCGCGGTTTGGGAGGCCCACTTTGGGGTACTTTATCAAGACATTAATTCCTGCCCGGACATAGCACTGCAACTGCCCTTGGGTTCTCAGGTTTTTGGCATGGAATTATCCCTGGGGGAAGTGGAGGCTGCCCTAGAGCGTTTACCAGTGGGGAAGGCGCCAGGTCTGGATAGGTTACCCGGGGATCTATTTAGGCATCACCCGGACATCTGGGGTCCATACCTTCTCATCCTTTTTA
The DNA here is from genome assembly GCF_964261635.1 of Lissotriton helveticus. Lineage (NCBI taxonomy): Eukaryota > Metazoa > Chordata > Amphibia > Caudata > Salamandridae > Lissotriton > Lissotriton helveticus. The sequence continues at coordinate 1,606,351,895 of NC_136069.1, forward strand.
ATGCCATTCTCGGAGGTATGGCGATCCCTGGGTCATGGCTGGGGGCAGAGATTGTACCAATCCACAAGAAGGGATCTACTCTGCTCCCCGCCAACTACAGGCCTATAAGCCTAATAGACGTGCCCCAAAAGCTCTTTGCGCGCCTCATTCTAAACCATCTCCTAGACTGGGTGGAGGACAATGACATCATGAGCCCCCTTCAGGCTGGCTTCAGGAAGAACACGTCGACCATGGACCAAATCTTTCGCCTCCTTCTCCTATATTGGAAGACGGTAACGCTAGAGGGAGGTCGATTGTACATGGTCTTCGTGGACCTGAGGTCAGCCTTTGACCTAGTCCCCAGAGGGAAGCTATGGGAGGTTCTGCAGAAGCTAGGAGTACCCCCCCACCTCCTTAGTATCATCATTAGGCTGCACGAGAACAACTTTGCACAAGTGAGGTGTGGGAGGGATGGAAAGCTCTCGGGTAAATTCCCGGTCCGTCGAGGCGTCAGACAGGGCTGTGTTCTGGCTCCGACCCTGTTCTGTCTGTACATTAACAGCGTCATTCAACATCTTGACGCGGTTAAAGACAATGACGCCCTGGTTTTGGCAGGAAGGAGGGTCCCGGCAATAATGTTTGCCGACGATACCCTCCTGCTTTCCAAATCCCCTATGGGGATCCAGAGGATTGTGGATGGTTTTGGCCTTTTCTGTCGCCAACATGGGTTGGAGGTGAACACGGAAAAAACTAAGTTCATGATCTTCAACCCCCCCACCAAAACTAGACCCAATCCAAAACTGGGGGAAACTAGTCTCGAGAGGGTCTCGACCTTTATATATCTAGGGGTATCACTTCAAGAAAACTTAGCATGGGACTCCCAGGTAGCAAGATCTAGGCTGAAACTTTCCCAGCTATCGGGTGCACTCTTGAAGGTGGCCAATAAGTCCACCTTTAAGCCCGTAAGCCCGGCTTTGGAAACATACAGGTCCCAAGCGAAGGCAGCAGCCACTTATGGCAGTGAGCTGTGGGGACATAAAGCAGGGAAGGTTATGGCAGGGGTGGAAAATTGTTTTCTGAGACGCTTACTTGCTCTCCCGCAAGGTACACCACTCCTCCCCCTAAGACTTGACCTGGGCCTTCCCTCTATTGCTGAGGATCTACTGTCGAAACCTGTGAAGTTCTGGCACCGGATATGGACCACCGAGGAACTGTATCATTATAGGCAGGACCTTATTCATGTCATGAGGCTGAATGCTAACTGTAAAATTCCTTGGCTGGCATTTATTAAGTCGGAACTGTTTAGCCTGAATTTGCCAGACTTATGGGATGATCCAGCTCAGGGCTGTCGAAGTATTTCGCGCAAAACCCTTGCCCAGCTGTACAAGAATAAAAACCTTGTTGACATGGTTAATGCTCATGATAGTGGCACTTTGACGGGACGTTTTATGGAATCCAAAAATTCTTATGTGTTTGAACCTTTTATGGATTTTATTTTTCCTCTCTTGGCGAGGAAACTGTTCCTGCAATGGAGGTTTGGCACACTCCCTACTAAAGTATTCACCTATAAATGGTCGCCAGGGGGTGATAAACTCTGTCCATGCTGTAAAGCCAATGACGAAGATGACTTGCACATAATGTTTTGTTGCCACGCCTACCGGAGCCCGAGGAGGCGCTGGTTAGCACCTCTGTGTCGGAACTTGGGCTTTAGGAAGTATTTACAGGCCTACAGGGTCATGAAAACCAACACCCTGGGCCACATTGTGTTCGCGGTTTCTAAATTCTTAATGGCAGCATGGATAATAAGGAAGAAAATGTCCGGCTAATTTATATTACCTTGTATTTCTCAACATTGCAGGTCCAGTAGGATTTTTATTTGTAAATATCGTGTTCTAAATGTATGTATTGTTTTTCACTGCATCTTTTATGGCCCATGTGGCCGAAATAAAGAATTTTTGGAATTGGAATTGGAATTGTCTTTATCCTCCACTTCCTTTGGGAGGTTTGTTTAATATTGTGTAGATTGCATTGTTTGTCTCTTCCACTGTATGTAGTTATTGCTTTACTGGTTTTGATCTTACTTTGTGTAACACTTTGAACTTTACCTCTCGTAAAATGACACTGGCTGTAGCATCTACATGGGTCTGCTTTCTGTGTTGTTGAATTTGGTTTTATTTAAAATCTGTACTTCACTATTGTCGTCATGTGAACGCGTCATGGGTAATGAAGAATAAATATCCTTTGCTGCTCTATTGTGTGTGTGTGTGTGTGTGTTTTCCCCTAATAACATGTTTTGAAATTGGTTTTGTATCTATATACACTTGCACGCACCCACAACACACAGATATAAATAATGGTAAAGGTACATATATGTATATATATATATATAAAGTTAGGCAGAATAAAACTATTTTTACCTTAGTATGTACCTTCATTATGTTTGGTACTTGGAATTTAGGGCTTGAGATTTAGGCTCATGATTTTATGTAGTCGATATTGTGGTGGAATACTACTCATATCACTTGTAAGATTCACAAGTGTGTTGTGCCAAAGGCATCACAACAATCACATGCTTGGGGCCAGATTTAGCTACACTTTGCACAGGTGCAGTGTCACAAAAATAACTTTGTGTGAAGGGTGCACTTTCAGGACAAAAACTATGCTAAATATCACACATTGTGTAAGAGCATAGACACAGGACCTAAAATGTGCCAGCTAAACGGAAAGAGCAAAAGTGCAATACCTTAGGAGATAGCTCACTATCCCACTATCTCCCTTTTTATGCAATGCAGTGAACAACGTTGGTTGCTGATCTGCATTGCTTGATTTCTTTGTAAAATTATCCCTAAATGTTCAGGTCATCTGAACTGTCCTATCTGTCTAAATCTTAAACAAAAATACGCAGTGCCTCTCTCTGTCAGTCCTGCTTAAAGCCTTTATCTCCCAAGTTTATAACATGATATTAACTTGCCCACATTTTATCTGAAAGAGAGAGTCCCATGGTGTAGAAATGATAGAGATTCATCTTTCTATGTTCTCTTGGGAGGAGATCAGGTATGGATCAGCAAGGAAAAATGCGTACTTCTATCTGTGACCAGGGTGACCAGATCCCCAAAATGTGTCAAGTGTTGTACGTGCCACCCGCACACATTTACCATTTGTCTATCAGCTGTATAAATCTGAAGTTAGCAACTTGGGGTGCACATTTTACTTATCAGATTGAAACTTGCAATGTTGATTTAAATCTCACACCGACAGTGCACTGCTGCCAATTGAGCATGGGACCTGGTAAGCCTTTGGGCCTATATAGTTACACACACACACACACACACACACACACATACACGCACACACGTCTTTCTCAATATATATATACTTAGATAAGCACACACACATACACACACACACATATATATATATATATACACACACACACACATATACACTCAGATATTTACACATACATACGCACACATACATAACTATATATATATATACGCACAAAGACACATTTACATTTCTAACAAAAACAAAACCATTTTGGGTGCCTTCGGTCATTTTACATTTTTAATTCCCATAATCCTTTCATCAAACCCTTTTTAAGCAAACAATGAACAAAAGCTATAAAGTCTTTCATAATCCTTTAAAGATTGTAAAGATGTCCCACCTCGGGTGCTTTTCCAAAAGAGCCTTGAGACTAGAAAAGCAATTCAGGAGAGAAACACAAATTTAAAATATATTTCAAACCACATATAAAAATAGTTCTCCAAAATATGATTCTCTCCTCAGAAAAGACAACCAAACACATTTTTGTTATGCAAGATACATACATTTCTTCACCAAAGTTTACACTCCTTGGTATACATTAATATGATAATAGATGAGAAAAGATCATTCTGCTCCAATGCACAAAAACATCTTTGCTTTACCAGGCTCCACAAGGAAAGAAGAGGAGGTTGCTCCTTTTTTTCCACCAAACTCCGGAACCCATTGCCTATTACACTACGTTTTGCTCCTTCCAAATCATTTCTGCACAAACCGCTAAAGACTTCTCTTTTTGATGCTTAAACTTTCTGTTGATGTTTAACTAGTCTTCTTCTCCTATACAATTGGGAGGCAAGCGCTGGATAGTTCTTTGGTAGCAGCTGCATGCTCTATACATTTTATCATAGTGTATTATATTGTATGATATACCTGGACTCTGATCTACTTAGCTCCTTTGACCTGTCACTCTGTATCAATCTCCCAGGGGCAGAATATATTTATTTACTTATTTTCTCATCCCCCATGGACGATTTTTGGGCTGGGGATTATTTGGCAATCTCGTAGCTGGAATCTTTCCTTCTTATAGCTCTTTGATAATGCATAATTCTCTTGCACACCAATAATGTTGACCTTCCTATAAATACTTTGGAGCAAGAATATTGCAGCATATAAATAACATGGACTCATATTGAATCACTCTGTTCCCATGGTGGAGAGGCCAATAATTTAATTTATACCCCAATATGGCAATCATTTATAAAGGTATTGAAAGGAACTGCCACTGCAGTGGTTCCTGCCAAAGCATTTTACTGTTTGTTTCAGGGCTGCATCGGAAGGATGCAGTCTTGTAGCAAACAGCATTATTTTCAAAACGAAAATCCCAAGACAGGATTTTCTTTCTGAAAAGAAGAGTTATAATGCTTCCCTCATCATGTGAGTCTTCTCCCAGGGCAGGGGGAGCACAATATTTTTTATGTTCTTTACTACCAAAGTTTACAGTAAAAAAACTTGCTACATGTCTGCCTAAATAGGTCAGGAGAATATGTAGCTATTTCTCTGATGGCCCTGCGAACTATGGGCTGTCAGAAACGTTTGGCCACAGTGGAGACCGTACTCACCACTGTGGACAAGCTCGCACGCACCCACACACAGATATGAATAATGGTTAAGGTACATATACGTATATATATAAAGTTAGGCAGATTACAACTATTTTTACCCCAGTACGTACCTTCATTATGTTTGGTATTTGGAATTTATGGCTTGAGATTTAGGCTCATGATATTATGTAGTCGATATTCTGGTGGAATACTACTCATATCACTTGTAAGATTCACACGTGTGTTCAGCCAAAGGCATCACAACAATCACATGCTTGGGGCCAGATTTAGCTACACTTTGCACGGGTGCAGTGTCACAAAAATAACTTTGTGTGAAGGGTGCACTTTCAGGACAAAAACTATGCTAAATATCACACATTGTGTAAGAGCATAGATACAGGACCTAAAATGTGCCAGCAAAACGGCAAGAGCAAAAGTACAATACCTTAGGAGATAGATCACTATCCCACTATCTCCCTTTTTATGCAATGCAGTGCAACAACGTTGGTTGCTGATCTGCTTGCTTGATTTCTTAGTAAAATTATCCCTAACTGTTCAGGTCATCTGAACTGTGCTATCTGTCTAAATCCTAAACAAAAAAACGCAGTGCCTCTCTCTGTCAGTCCTGCTAAAAGCATTTATCTCCCAAGTTTATAACATGATATTAACTTGCCACATTTTATCTGCCAAGGAAAAGAGAGAGTCTCATGGCTCCTGAGGGCAGACTGCATCCTACATGTTGGATTTCTGCCCTTCTTCTGTCTAACAGTCATCATGCGTGCCCTCACCATGCTCTAGCGGGCCTTTACCTGCTGCACTGGATACTGTCTCCCCCCCACCCTATCCAGGTTGTACTGCCATAGAGTGTGGCTGCCCTCTGCACTCATGGCTGCATCCTTCACACCATCAGGCTTTCCTGACAGTGGGGGTGGCCTGCAGCCATTTGCCCCATGAAGGTCTGCCATACATGGATGGCATGGTAGAATTTGCAAGTTTACATGCTATATGTGCCACTGGTGCTATGTACGTAGTGGTGAATCTAGGATGCCCTAAGATGCTGCAACTCCCACCCATGACTCCCTATATGGGATATATGCCTGGACAGAGAGGTAGGCCTGCAGCATCAGTGGAATGAGCTCCTCTGTGCGTATGATGTGGTGTCAGGAAATACCTTTGGTGAAACATGTTGTGACTATGTGTGATATTCTGACATCCAATTCCCATAATAAGGCTATGGTTTTCATAGATGGTCTATTTTCATGCACTTATAAATTGCTCAGATCATAGCTGGAAGATTTATTAAAAAACGAAAAAAGGAGCTTATTTACTTTTCAGAAGATAGGACAACTGTCAGTTGACTTTTACCCTTCCAATTATGTTACAAATGAATGTTATGGTGTTACATTACAAACCTGTCAAACGTGATGCTTCCATCAGGTGGTACTACTTGAAGACCTTCTTCCATTGTGAACACTACTTTGAAATCTGTGCTGCATTTCAATGCTTATTCACAAACTTGAATTCTTGCCATATTCTGAAACAAAGTCCAATCAATTTTCGACTCTAAAGTTTTGTTTTGCCTTCTTGTTGATTTAACTCTTAATGCATTATGATACTTATATGCCATCCTTGAGTCTGCCCATAGGATGGGAGTATTGTACTTATTGTTATAATACTTTGATTGCTAAGTTTCAAATTCCATCATGCACATGTTCTCTCTTGTATGAATTCCTGTCATATTCAAAAACAAGATCAAATTGATGTTACATATTGGTTGCTTTGTGGAACTTCAGTGCACTCCTTTAGTCAGATAGTTGGAGGAAGGACTAAAACTGCTCTCCTCTGCATCATGACTTTAATACTTCTTGGCAGGAGTGGTTAAGAAAATCACTGGTGTAAAAGTTGTTCCTTCTGTAACAATGATGCCACTTAGCTAGCTTGACCTGCAATATACGAATGCATTTAATGGGGATGAAACTCTGCCATGGCCGGTCCAAATTTCAGGTGTAAAAGGAGGAGGGTTATGTGAGGGGTTAGCGACCCCAACATGTAAAAAGAAAATCTTAGCTACAGAAATGTCAACCAAAAGACATCCCAGCCTTGGGGAAAGAGGAATCTCCTTCACAGAGAGCTATGATGCCTTGTGGCGAAAGCCAGACATCCTTAGAAGCCACGAAGATGACTAAGACCATTACCATGGGAACATAGAACATGAGGACTATGTACCAGACATGCCAAAAGTCAGTCAAAAGCTTTTTATTATCGGTTAAAAACCATAAAAAAGACAGTTAAAACATTCTCAAACAGCAATACTATGTACATATAGATATTAAGAAATGCTAAAAGGACCACAGAGGACAACGTGCTTAAATATAAAATCCAGGCAGCAAAAAAAAAAAAAAAAAAAAAAAGACACATGCGTAGGTATCCAACAGAAAAACAAGGGTTTCCTACTGAACCGCCTAGGAGGTTTAAAATGAGGGGGGATCTCCCATGTTATGTTTTTCTGTTTACCTTTAATAATGCACACCTTGTGAACCACATGGACAAAAGAAATTTTGATGTTGCATATACAGCCAAAAAGGTCGTATCAGTTTTAAAAATTCTAAAAGCCTCTCTATAGTCCCTTATACCACTGGACTTTCAGAATTGAATTAACCATTTGGCTCTTGCCCTGAATAGGAGGGGCAAAAGAGCAGAACATGTAGATCTGTCCCTCTGCTACCCTCGCATCCTGGGCAAGTGCTCACAGGGACTGGAACTTTTAACCACTTGTCTGTGGCTTCCCTAAGGGAGTGTGAGCCATGCCTGAACTGGACATATAATTTCTTGGCCAGGGGTGGCTGTATGTGGTCCAGGAATGTCTCAAAATTAGGGTGGACCTTGGTCTCTAAGAAGGTGTTAGTGAGCCTGCCCAAAGAAGATTTAGGTAATAGGAGTGCCCTGCCATGCTCTTTCAGCGCCAAACTCAAGGTTTTTCTGGGGAGCAAGGCACAAACCTCCTCCGGGGAGGACCAAAGGTCCCCCCTACCCATAGACTGAGAGAGGTGCTGAATGTACTTCAACCATGGGATCCTCCTCGCGCCCCTTCTGGATAGCAAGTCCCGCAGGTCCTCCCTATAACTCTCAAGTTCCGGGGTAGCCCAAAGCCGTCTCCAGTATAGCAGTGAACGACTCGAGACGACCTCCTGGATAGGAACCAGGCCTATGTTCAGCCTTAGGGGGACAAGGGGGTACTCCGAGGGAGTCGCAAAAGGCGCCTCATGAAACTATTATCTGTGAGGGATAGAAGAGCCATGCTTGCATGTCCCCATAGTTCCGCACCGTAAAGCGTGCCACCTCTAGCTTGAGCCTTGTAAATTTCTATAGGCGGTCCCATCAGTTTGAGAGAAGATTCATTAAAAACTTTTAGGATGCCACCCAAGGACTGAGCAAGCTTCAAATTAGTTTTAGCGATCTGCGAGCCCCATTCCATTCTGTCATTTAAGGTGACCCCCAGATACTCAAAAGTGGATACTCGATCGAGAGCTATTCCGTCCAGGTGCGGATGGGGGCAATTCGGGTGATTCAAATTGTACACCATATACTTCGTTTTAGAGAAGTTAATTTCCAGGTTCCTTAGTTTACAGAAGCTGGAAAATGCCTCTAGAGTACGCTGAATACCCCCCGATGATTTAGACAGTAGTAGGGTATGATCGGCAAACATCAAGGCCAGAATTTTCCTACCAGCTAGTGTAGGGGAGTCCAGGTTATTCACTCCCATAGGTGGACAATAAGATGGTTGAGGAATAGGGAAAAAAGCATGGGGGCTAGAACGCACCCTTGCCTCACTTCCCTTTCCACTAGGAATGGGGATGACAAATCCCCTGCCCTCTCAAACCTCACCCTCGCGTACGCGCCCTAGTGAAAACGCTTAAATAGCTCACACAGATAGGCCGGGGCACCCATTTCATTTAGGATAACCCAGAGCTTGTCCCTCTGGACCAGGTCAAAAGCGGACAGAAGGTCCACGAATATCAAATACAGGCTACCGCCCCCAAGAATAACAGTACTCCAGTATACCAGCTGTAACCTGAACAGCTGGTCGATCGTAGAAACCCCCGCCCGGAATCCTGCCTGCAGGGAGGTTAGGATGTGATGGTCGTCCACCCAACCCTGCAACCTAGTTAGAAGGACCCTGGCAAGAAGTTTCTGGAGGACATCAATCAGACTTATGGGGCGGTAGTTGGCCGGGTCCAGGGGAGAAGCTTTCTTTTGAATGGGTATAATTACCGCTCCCAACCAAGTCGGTGGAATGTCCATGCCCTGCATGATGGCATTAAAGAATATACAGATATATGGTGCCCACACCCTTTCTCGGTTTGGTACAAATCCCCAGGAATCTTATCGAGACCCAGGGTCTTCCCCGGGGTCAAGCTCCTAATGGCCGCCTTAATTTCTAAGATCGTTATAGGATAGCCATCGTAGTCCCTACCACTTGCGGGGGCTGAATCAGCGGCTTCAAATAAAACAACCGAGGTCTCCTCTGAGTCTAATGAATAGAGGAGCTTGAAGTGGGCAAGCCACACCTCTTCACTAAGATTAGGGATAATAGCGGACACCCCTGTGGCCGAGCCTCCGCGAACCAGGTTACAAAATGTCCTGAACTCGCGGGCGTCAAGAGCTTCTCTAATTTCTTCCCATCTGTCGTCCTCCCACTCCGACTTGGCCGTACAGATGAGACTTTTGTAAGTTAGCCGGGAATTTCTGATGGACAACTGAGAGCCCCATTTCACCTCCTTTATCAAGGTAGTTTTGGCCTCCCTACAACTTTGGTTGAACCAGTGCTCTTGCTTGGGTGCCCTCACCCTACCACGATTGGGGGTTACAAACAAATCGGCCAAAGAATTAAATAACGAGATATGGGTAGCCTGCAGGGCCGAAGAGTGTAAGGACTCATGGTTGCTGTTCCACAAATCACTAACCGCTGCAAGTGCTCCAGCTACAAGGTTATAAATCTATGCTAGCGTGTCTGGGTATTGGGCCACCTTCTCCCACCTGACTCGCCTGCCTCCCGAGCCTGGAGTTGGTCTAGAGCGGATGGGGTCCCCACTCGATCCTGTGTCGAGTGGTTCCCCAAAGGGTTGACTAGTTCAAGTGACAATAAATTGGTGGCACTATCAACCCTTGGTATTACAACAACCGCTTTAAGTTGTGCCCAAGAATCCACATTTACAAGGATTTAGTCAATTGTTGTGCATTTCCCTGGCCTATTAAAGGTGCGAGCACCTGGTACATCTGGGGGGAGTCTGCCATTACAGGCCCTTAAATAAAAAGTGATGGCCAGCTTATTAATAGCGAGTGCAAGCGGCGTCAAGCGCTTTGCGGCATACATAGAACACTCCAGAATAGAACTAGACTCGTCCTCTTCTGTCATAATAGAGGGAATCCCAATAAGTGGCTCAAAGTGGCAATTAAAATCTGCCCCAATAATTTTATGGTAGGAAGAAGGGAAGGTAGAAAGGAGCGCTTCCAGGGCCTCCAGGGTGAAAAGGCCCTTCTGAATAGGGGCGGGCGTAAGTAAATATTAATCACCGCCAGAACCAGTCCCTCTTTAAATTTGAGTGTTATACACAGAATGTCTGGACAATTGGTATCAATTACCTTTACTACGCACCCCAGGTGAGCGGCCACCCATGTGCAGAGCCCTCCCGAGGATCTTCCCCTAGGGCCCTGGAATGCCACTCTATGGTATGAAGCAAAACCTACCCTCACAGGTGCAGACAAGAGCCAGGTCTCTTGAAAAAGACAAAGGTCAAAGCCATCCACCAGCTCCCCCCACTCTGGGTTTTGTAGCTTAGGCCCCAGCCCGGCCACGTTCCAGGACCCGATCATCGTGGAGCAGGCGGCCGCTATCTCGAGGGGTGCTACGGTAAGGTGCGCTTGCCCAAGGGCGATAGGTGTTATGCGGGGGGTGGGGGGGGGGGGTATGGGGTAGTCCAGCACCTGTGCTTCAACCTTGGATACAGAGTTATTATCTGGCAACGGTAGGCCATGCATAGTTAGACTAGAGGTCTGTGGCAGGGACTCTTTCACCTTACAGGTGCCTTCCACCTCCTGACTCACCTCAAGGCTTTGGGTCAATGTGGAAGCGCCCAAAGATAACGACAGTCAATCCACACTGCTCAAGGCCCCGAAGCGGTTAGCCACTGGGATGTTAAACTCTGGGACACGGTTAACAAATGGGGGAAGGGTTGTTCTCGCATGGCTGGTACACGGTTTAAACAGTAGAAATAACCCAAGTGACAAGTGTCAATTGTACCGGGAAAGACTGGGCAACCTCTCCCCAATATTTGCTTAACAGCTGCGGGGTCCCAAAAGTTAACAATTATGCAATCCCCCTCAATATCTTTAGGTCTAGTACCCAGCCATTTAACCCTGTGTGCAAACATGATCTCCCCAGACCCTGTCCCAACAGGAGTCTTTGCCTATTTAGCGAAAAAATGACCCTATTTTTCAACGCATGATAGGATTCCCCACGATTGCTATCAAGAGGTGGAATGCCTGTGAGCACCACCACATAGGGTGCTGCCTCTGGCGGAAGCTGAGGGCAAGGAGGAGGCTTTAATTGACTAGTTTCTTGGGGTTTGGTAGAGGAGGGAGATTTATGTCTGCTAGAGGTTTCATGTTGCTGCCCATGGTGTACCAGGGGGGGAGGAGGATCACCTATCGACCTGCCTGGTGCAGCGGGAAGCACATTAGTGGGCCATAATGGTCCATTGTTGGCGGGTGGTTTAGTGAATTTGTTTGCTACTACATGTACTGGAGGATTTGAAGAGTTGGCTAGGAGGATGCTGTTACCCCGTCTAGCATCTGAGAAGGTGGCCGTACTGGGACCAGAGCCTGCTCTTGAATCCAAGTACCCCAATACACTAGGAGCCTGTACTTTCCCCACACCTTTGCTATTAATAAGTGTCACTAACCTATCTATCCTGGAGGACAGTGTTTTAAAATGTGAGGTAATGAGCTGTTCCAAGTGGGCCTGAAGGTCAATTAACAAATGAGTAGCCCATAGTGGTGGCCCAGAGAGAGGTGGGTCCGACTGCAAAGCTGCCGAAGTGGAGGCTGATTTATGAGCTTGTTTACGTACAGGTTTCTTTTCCCTGCGTTTCTGGCTCTCTCGGGTGGCCTTCCCACCTCCTAGTGTTGTGTCAGGCAGTGGGGCAACTATTGGATCAATCACTTCTGCGACCTGCTGTGCGCAGGGCAACTCTGCAAAAGACCACTGTACCAAAATGTATCAAAACAAAATTAATTACACGTTAAGGGGGTCACGATAAAAGATAATAAAGCACAAAGTCCCGACTCGTTCTACAAAGAGCAATAGGGGAAGCTTAGACTGCTAATAAAATATTAAAGAGCACATGGATAAATTATGTCCAGTGTTACAAATCGAGTCAGTAGAATTACCAGTTACTGGTGGCAATAGCTCGAAATATCAGAGGGGTAGCCCAGCCGTGCCTCGTCCTGCCCCCGATGGCCACAGATGGTCCCGCCCTTGTCCCGGGCTTCTCCCGGGACGCCCCTGCACGCTCCCGCGCAACGGGAGTTTGGGGTACTTTAGGTAGCGTCCGGTCACGGCGGAGCACAGTCTCGTGTGCAGGTGGGTTCAGCCCGATGGTTCCTGGGCAAAGTAATCAGGGATTCCGTTGCGGGCGTCACTGGTCCCGGGCCCGATAGATTAATTGAAAGCAAGCTGCCCCAACACAGATGGACTCCGGATAGTGCCTGCAGACCCCTCTCCTCGCTGCGGCGACCCGTGGCAGTGAAGATGAAAAAATTAAAACTGGCCCTGCTTGGCATCAGCGAGACCATGTGGACACATCCCAGACAGAAAAGACTGGCTGCAGGCAGAATGCTGCTTTATTCTGGACATGCGCAAGAGAAGACCCTGCACCCTCAGGGAGTAGCACTGATGATAACACCAGCAACAGACAGAGCTCTGAATGGGTGGGAAGCTCTCGCTTCCAGAATCATCACAGGGACCTTCTGCTCAAAGAATAATGGATCAACACAAATGTAAACTATTGCTATGCAGCCATAAATGACAGCAAAGGAGAAGAAAAATATCAATTTTACAACAGATTATAGTCTATTCTGGAGTAATGCTTTGAGAGAGACTTCACCATACTGATGAGAGACCTCAATGCGAAGATTGGAAGCAGCAACGTTGGGTACAAAAAAGTCATGAGCAACCATAGACTTGGCACCATGAAGGAGATTGGTGAAAGGCTCACAGATGAAGGTTCCCTGAACAGTCTGGTGATAGGCGGTATTGTATTCCATCACAAGAGAATACACAAGGAAATGTAAGTGTCACCAGACCATTTAAATGAGAATAATATTGACCATTCATGTATTGCCAAGAAGCTCCAGAGGTTCCTGCATGATGTGAGAATACTGAGAAGAGCAGATATGGTATCAGAGGTAAACAACGTTTACCACAAATTTTTTACAACACGGTACCTTTACCACGCGGCCGTTACAACGCAAGTCGTTACCACGACTTGAGCTGGAGGGCTCTGTGGGATAAGGAATTTTATAAATTTACATTCCAACACCTTCCCTAGTATCCACGGGGACTGGTGTTGGAATATAACATTATAAAAATCCTAAATACGCGCCCTCCAACGCAAGTCGTGGTAACGACTTGCGTTGTAGCGGCCGCGTGGTAAAGGTATGCGTTGTTACAACCTGCGTTGTAACAACGTACATCCGGTATCAGACCATCATCATGTAATGGCCAGGCTAAAGCTCAAACTGAAGAAAGCATTGATGGTTTGAACCAGCAAACCAACTCCAGTGATGTAACGCCAGAATCCTCAAGGATGCACACAACACCAGTTAACACTCAGTTACCCTCAGTAACAAGTTTCAGGTCCTGCAAGAACTAGCGGACCACAGAGACCCAGTACACAGAAGATCAAAGAATCAGTAACTGGTAAAGATTACCTGCCAGGAGGTACTGGGTCCCAAGAAATACCACCATAATGAATGGATATCCACTGAGACTCTCCACAAAATCAAAAAAGTGTGAAAGGTAAACAAATCTGCACCAGCCTAACATAAACCATAAGTACTCAAGGCGAGTACATCAAAACCATAAAGGAAGCAAAGAATAGTTTAACGGCAGACAGGCGAAGATTCATCTAGGGTCTTGCCACAGAAGCCTAGGAATCAGCAAATCATGGAATCATGAAAGAACTTGATGACATATATATATATATTTATATTTAAGATTTAGGGAGAGTAACATTCACCCAACAGACATTTTGGGATGGTAGCAATGTCATTTTACTCACAAGGTCTTACTTGCAGCAAAGGGTATTGGTAGAAATACTGTATTATATCATGCTAATTTTGGAGAAGAGCCATGTTTTCAGGCTTTTTATGAAACTCAGCAGATTTGAGTTTAGTCTCGGAGAATTTGGGAGTTTATTTCAAATTTGGGTTGCTTTCACTTGAATCACCTCCCTCCTTATTTTAACTTTTGAAAACTAGGTACACAGACCAAGTTAGTTGAGGACATAACAAAGAAACTGTCCAGCAGCTACTGCAAGCCATAAATACCTGTTAAAGACAAAGCTGTGAAGACAATCGTGGGTGAGGAAGGCCAACAACAAAGATGGGTGGAGCACTTTGAAGAATTGCTGAACCAGCTGTACTGCATTTTCCACATGACATACATCCAGTTGACAAGGACTTGCAAATTGACTGCAACAGGCCCATCAAGGAACAAATACTGCAGGCCATCAACTATCTGAAAAATGTGAAGGCAGGTGGACCTGACAACGATCACTACAAGGCACTAAAGGCAGACATTGAAACAACAGCAGACATGCTCACCCCCATGTTGGGAAGGATCTGGTAAGAGGGAAAGGTGCCAGTCGACTAGAAGGAGGACTATCTCATCAAGATTCCCCAAAAAGGTAACCCGAGTAACTGCACAAACTACAGAGGATAACTTTTCCATAAATCCCAGGCAGACAGATGAGGGAACAAATTGATGCTCAGTTGTGAGACCAGTAAGCCAGCTTCCACAGACATAGATCATGCAAATAAATAACAGATGGCAACATTGTGCCTACTCATTGAGCAGTCGATGGAATGGAACACTTTCCCATGTGAATTGTTTTGACTATAAGAATGCATTTGACAGCTTGGGCAGACTGACCCTGTGGAAAAGCCTTCACCACTATTGTCTGCCAGATAAACGTATAAGAATCACCAGCACCTATTACGATGGAATGACCTTAAAGAGAGTTCATGGAGGACAACTCACAGACGTCTTACTAGTGAGAATTGGAGTCTGCCAGTTTTGTTTTTCCTATCTTTTCTCTTCCTGATGGCCGTAGGCTAGATCATGATGACATTCACAGCCAGGAGAAGAAACGGAATCCAATGGAAACCTTGGATGCAGCTCAACGACTTGGACTTAGTGGACAACTTGCCCCTCCTCTCCCATACCTATCTGCAGATGCAAGAGAAGACCAACAATGTGGCAGCCACATTAGCACAACTTGATCTCCACATCCACAGGGGAAAACTAAGTTCATAAAGGCTAACACAGCCAACACCAACTGCAGTCACTCTGAACACTGGACGACATTGAGGCCTTCACCTGCCTGGGCAGTGTCATAGACAAGCATGGTGGACCATGATCACATACCTATTGCGACACACACACGCTTAGTCACAAACTCACTGACCCACTCTTACACTCACTCACTCACACATCCATTTTGAAATGTTACAGGTTACAGTTAGAATTTATTTTTTTTAAATATTAGAAATGTACTGAAAAAACTAAGGTTACAGGGATGTTAGGGTTAGGAAATATCATTTTAACACACCATAGAAATTTACTGAAAAGAACGACGATTACAGGCATACTATAGTAAGGTTCAGATTTCATTAGTTCAATCCAGTAACATTCAACAGCAATATTTCCCTTAGCTAACTATACCTTACACCCCACAATGCACTGCTTATGGCCTCACATATTACATCCCTCCTGACATGGTCAGTGACATCATTGATTAAATCACTGATGACATCCTAAATTATATCACTGATGACATCTTCCACAGAGCCTCTCTCACACCTACTCACGCCCCATGGAACCTCTTATAAACCTACTCCCACAATCTCACAACTGCTCACAACTAATTCACAGACCCATTCCAGTACTCGCACAACTAATAACTCGACCCTAGAGCCCCTCATATAACCACACACTCATACTGTCCCTCATATAACCACTAACATACTCATACAGCCACTAATGCACCCATTCATTCACCAATACAGCTACATACATATCCAGACATTCAGACATTTACACACCCATACATATTCTCTTGCAGCCACTCAAACAAAAATTCAATCACACATACAGTTCATCATACAGCCACTCACTCACCCATATAGGTACTCACACTTCTGCTTACTTATCAATACAGCTACTCACACACCTACTCACTTATCCATACAACCACTGACGGCTACTAACTCACCCATACAAACACTCACACACCCACTCTGTCACCCATATATCCACTTACACAGCTATTCAGATACCCATACGATCACTCACACACCGTTGCAGCCACTCATACAGCCTCTAACTCACCCATACAGTCTCTTCCACAGCCACGCACTCTCCAATACAGCTATTCAGTCATCCATACAGCTAATCTCATACCCACTAACACATCCATACAGCCACTCAGAAACCCATACAGCAACTCAGACATCAACTCACACACTTTTGCAGACAGTCACACAGACACTCAGATGAGATATATACATAGTATGGCTAATTACTAGTATAGAAGAATAGTATTTTAACTTATGTTGTAGTTTTGTTTATATCCGTAAATCTCAAAAACATTTAACTCTTGTACTCACAGGGTGATTTCATCTGTGAAGTCATCAGTGATGTCATTTGAGATGTAATCAATGATGTCACTGACCATGTTATGAGTTATGTAATATGTGTGGTCATAAGAAATTTATTATGGGAACGCAAGCTATAGTTAGCTCAGGTAAATATAGTTGCTGAATCTCTATGGTTTTGTACGAGTTGAAATCTGAGCCTAACTATAACCTCCCTGCAACCCTTGGTTCTTTCAGTGAATTTCTAAGGTTTTTTTTAACTCTATTTCCTATTTATAACATCCCTTTAACGTTTTTTTCAGTGAATATGCTCTTATAGTTTGCACCTCGTATTATTGGAAATGCATTTTTTTGTTTCACCAATAACTTTGGCACCTTTTGATGAAACTTTGCAAATGAAAGTTCAGCTACTACGCATAACGTTTTGGGGAATGAGAAACAAATTGTGTCCCAAAATGCAATTATGCTATGCAATTTCCAAAGGGATTTTCAACAGTACCACAACCAAAACAGCTGAATGGGATTGCACCAAATTTGGCAGAAAGTTAGATATTCTTCCAAAAAGAATGCTTTGGTAATTTGGTATGATTCTGTTTAATAGTTTTTGAAAACTTAAGTTCATAATGTATAAATATCTGAACCGTTCGGCTGAAATTCAAAACTTCAAGCCTTCTGATTGGCAGAGAGGGTTTTTTCAGGGCGATCACACTGATTGACTGGCTGCAACATGCATGAAAAGAAATGTTGTAACACGCATTACAGGAGCCTGTCCTGAAATGTTTGATTAACAAAAAACATAAAGGGGCTGGGTAGGGATATCCCGACCCCTTAGCCTTAGTGGGGGGCTCCGAGAGGGAGCCCGGGACTAAAATAAAAAAAAATCCTTTTTCTATTTTGGTGTCCAATGGAAGTTCTGTAAGAACCCACACAGAACCACCAAAGAGAAGGGCAGCCATGTTTTTGATTACATTTTCCTCGGGTGGGCTGGAATTCTGAAGGCTGTCACATTTTTAAATAAGATTTAAGTGGGTAAGGGGAGTGTACAGAGTCTTCCCTCCAAACCAACCATTCGCCCCAGAGACCTCATCCCCTATGACGCAATGCAAAGTTAATTTCCTGGTGGATTCCAACCCTCGGTCAGGACAATCTATCTTTTTCCCCAGCCCATGCTTGTGAATTCTCGGTCGTTTTAGTTGTTTAAAACTGTATATTTTAACTGATATTTTAACATAACTATAAACTCTCTATAACCTTTATTTCTTTTGTGTGAATATCTACATGTATATTTCATTATTTATCATTAAGTATTATTTAAAATCCATGTCATTATTTTCTTTGCGAGTATGTTTTAGTACTTGTGAGCTGCCTTGGGGATTTCTTCAATGACCTTAGGGCTGGATTGGACAACATTTATTACTGTTTTACCACTTTTAGGGTTATGGTAACCTTAGATGTGTAGTTCGTTAGGAGCAATGGGGTTAGTCTTTTTTGGGTGGTTGACTGTAGAAGCCTGTCTCTTCTCAACCTTATCCTTACTTTTTTGTAAATCCTTTACATTTTGTGTTAGATAATTCCTATTTTCCCATCACTCTTCCCCTGTCCTACATCTATGTCTCGGTACAGTGCTTCCAGAGCCTGGCATTACCAGGTCTGGTATTTTCATACCAAGGTATCAAGGACCCAGAAACTCTAGTCTCCTCACAATAACCTAGAGTTGTATGTTCCCTGTCAGGGACACTCAGGAGCCAGCATCTTTAAAGTACATGAGCAAAGAGAGATGTGGAGGCTTGACCAAAAATTGGTCATAATGCTGTCTATTGCTTATAATGTATTCCTGAATTTGTAGACTGTCGATTGATTTTTCACATTATACTTCTGGTTACATACACACAGGCATGTGACAATGTTCTATACTACTGCTTATTATTGGTGACACCACCAGTTTTCCTTTGGCACCATATGTGTCATGAACACCTTTTCTAGCAATGCCACTGGACGAACACCAGAGAAAGGTGAGGTGGTACTAGAAAGCTTCTGACCAAAGAGGCCCTGCAAACATTCGACCAGTAGGGCAGTTGACTTCTGTCTGCTGCAATTTTCTCCCTGTATACAGGGAAATCCATGTATTACAGTGCCACAGAACCTCTTACACACAGAGCTGCAGGACCAGAAACCAGGGATCAACAAGACAGAAACCAGAGTTGGCAACTGATAATGCATTAAGACCAGCAAACTTTGTGTACGACTCTCTCATGAAAGGATGTTTCATTGGATGTTTCATTGGATATATAAGGGCTCATGAACTTCACAATTAGTTGCAAGTTATCGGAGAACAGAAATTGGGAATGTACTTTCAAAGTAGGCTGTATTGCCACAAGCTCCACCAGATAGACAGAAGCCTCACTTTTTCACATAGTTACGGGTGTCATCCAGTATTAAGATCTGTACTCTACCATGTAAAGATGCTAATCTTAGTTTTCTTCTACCCCTCTTAATACTTGGCCTCAGTGTAACTATTTTACACCAGAGTAATTTAACATAATCTCATAAATGTTGCACTGGGGAAAATAATACGTAATGCTGGAAGTTATGCCATTATGCCCCTTTGCATGCATGATATTTCCACTCTGTGGAAAAAAAAGTATCCCAGGAACATGGCCACTGCACAATCAATCCAACCACCAGCAGTATTTCTTTAATTCAAGCGCCAGTGAAAGAAATTTTGTGTTAATATTTTTACCGGAGTGAACCGTTTGGGTACATTTTGAGCATCAAATGCATTTTATTTTATTTCTGTGTTTACACCGAGGGAATTCCATAAAAATGCGAGGCTACTGTACACATGAATGCAACTTCCTCTTCCTGTCCTTAACACTCTCCTTTGTGTTTTCACAGCCCATGGTCATTTTGGGTTTAGGTTCTGGAGGAAAAGCATTACACAGCCTTTGTTTGCATCTGCAGTTGTCTCTGTATCATCCAACACTAGTTTTTAATTTGTATTGCATTTATTTGTTACTGCTGGCCTAGGGTTTTGAATATGGAGAGTGATGATTTATGATGGAACCCTGCATGAATTTCCCATACATGCCTTTACTCCACAGTCACTACTCTAACTGTGATGTTACCACGCATTACTTTATCACAAAAGTTGTTAAAACAACTTACATTACGGGGGCACTGGACTTTTGAATAGTATAAATTACTATTTCAACTCTAGTCAGTGTATCAGTAGGGAAGGTGTTGGACATAAAATCCAACACTAGTTCAACAATGCACCCGCTAAAGCAAGTCATTGTAAAGAGTTGTGTGGTAAAGGAATGTGTGATAACATTGCAGTCAGGGTGGTGACTGGGGAGTGAAGGCAGGTTGTGATTTTTCCTGTTGGGTAAAGGATGTTTCCCGGCAGGACTGAGTGAAATTAAGGTACGATGGACATTTTGGGGTTTTGGATGCTGAAGTTATTAATAATTACACATTTTACTTGTGTTTTGGTGAAACACCTAGGGGCATATTTACAAGCCCCTATCACCCCCCAAAACATCATTTTCCGTGACATTGTGGTGGTGATAAGGTCTTCACCTTATTTACAAGGAGTGTTAAGCCACTTATTGTGGCCTAACACTGCCTTGTAAATACGGCTCCCTTTCATGCTATACTTAGTGTGAAAGGGGAGGGCAATGGGTGTTGCGGTGGACGTTCCACCGCAACACC
This sequence comes from Lissotriton helveticus, assembly GCF_964261635.1. NCBI lineage: Eukaryota > Metazoa > Chordata > Amphibia > Caudata > Salamandridae > Lissotriton > Lissotriton helveticus. The sequence continues at coordinate 1,606,372,387 of NC_136069.1, forward strand.
CATTTATTTTGACGCTGCCCATATTTACAAGTGTGGCATAATTTCTGGGGCAGCTCCAAAAGTAAGACCTGGGTAAACCTGTTTTTTTCCCTGGTGCGATAAGGAGAAGTGTTGCTATTATTGGAGATTGCAAAAAACAACAAGTGATGGACTTGCTATTATTGGAGAGGCACATGTACCATGCAAAGGAGGGATGACACATAGAAGCATAGGGGTGCATTAAGGAGACAAAAAAGTGAAAAGCAAGTTAAAAAATGTGAAGTGCACTGGAATAGAATGAATATGGTTTGATTAGAGAAGACAGCTACAAAAGAGCATGCTACATTCTGAGAACAGCTTACTGTTCAAAAACGATCTGCACCTGTTCCAACCATCATGCTGGTTTGCATGCTATTATTTGTTTTAGTCTGACATGCTTATTTGTGCCATGTTTGTGCGTGAAATCTCAGGATCAGTATTTCACATATTTTCCCAATTTTGTATTTCATCTGATTATACTAGTAGCAATTGTGCAATATAGTACCTCACACCCACTCACTTACCTCTACACACAAAACAATATATATCCAGGCCCTCATTTATGTGGATTTGGTGTGCTGCCCCATATTAAAGTAAAAGGGCAAGAATGCACCATATTTATGCACTATGTTGCATCCATGTAATTTCCACCTGTGCTATTGCAATTTCTGCAGCTTAGCACCCAAGCAGGCAACCTTGTACCTTAGTGCAAGAGGGCCTGTGTTGTCGGCAGGATTGCTTTTGCCCAGGAAGTGGCCCTTTAATGCAGAGAAACAATCCTAATAGGCAGTTTCCTCTTTCTATGTGTGCTGCATAATACATCAAACATAAAAAGAGGACAAAACAGGAGAAATAACGTAATTTCTCCTCATTACTCTTCGCATTAGGAGGCATAAGTATTTGGCACTTCCCCTGGTTTTCATGGTCTTGTAAATCTGGGGAAGTATCAGAATCCATGGGTGTTGCATGTGAACACACACAGCACTGCCCATGAAATGCCTCCGGAGCGCAGAGTAAGGCAATGCAGTAATTTGCTCTGATTGGCCTTACTTCATATCTGGGATGTAATTCAAAGCTAAGCATAGGGGCTTTGTGTGGCCTGAGAGATATGATTTTGTAGTCTGCGCTGCCGAAGCTTCACAAAAGGTGTTACTCTGGCTCTGCATGAGGCTCGTAAACATACCCCTCAGTCTGCGAGTGATTTGCTGATTTTTATCTCCCGTCTTTCCACCCCACTTACTCTTTATTCTCTAAGTGTCTTCCTTTGTATACAAAGAAATCTAAATAAAATGTATAAAACAATTCCATATAAAGATAGGGGGCAGGTACCTTGCTGCAAAAGTGTCTGGTTCTGTCTCTTCTAAATTTAAATTTACTTCACCCAATCTACCTCTTTTGGAAATCACATTCTAAAGAACTTCACAAAGCAAAACGTATATTTATTACATCGTTTTACCTCTGGATGTCCATTGGAAGATTCTACAAAACAAAAAATAGGAAACAGAAAAAAGGAACATTAATAAATATTGCAGTTATTAATATATGGATTCCTTTTTGATAACACTGTCATCAGTAGAATTAATCACACCATGTCAAAGGTATGTCCTCTCAACCTTCATAATCCTTCATGCCTAACTAGTATTAAGCGACATTCAGAGCTAAAGTTTGGTTCCCTGCCACATGCTGGCAGCTTGTTTATAGATAAATTCCACAAATAATTGAAACTACCAATTGTTGCCCTCATATAGAAAAACCCATGAATAGATTGGATGCCGGAGAGATTAGCAATGGTGAGCAACATAAAAGACATCTGCCTGCAAAGAATCTATTTCAGTTCATCTTGGAAATATTTTCCAATTTCTTTTGTTGTTGTCATTTTACTAATGACAATTTTGTTCATGTCAAGGTTGTGTGGAATCCCTTCTTGTGCTATATTATATTGTATTGTAATGGTATTTACAGTGCAAATTAACAAACCTACTGATGCTGTACAGAGTGATCTGGTGGTATTTTAATAAAATAGTTTTAACTCTAGTTAAGTCTCTGGACCAAGGCCCATCGCAGGTCCTAACAGGCCCAAGCAGGAAAGATGCCACTGAAAAAAACACTCTCAATCTTCTGCCCTTCACCTGATTGCTCCGGGAGGAGGAGTGAAAATTGAAACAACAGATGATGGTGATAACCTCCAACTAAAGAAAATCCACAAATCTGTATGCTCTGAGTCTTAAAAGCCAGAGGATAGGGGTAGGTTAGAAATGCAGTTAATGTACTTTAATGTGGAGGGTTGTTGCTTTACAGCTTACTGTTATGGCTTAATTTTCCTAGAATGTTGTTGTAAATACACTTAGAAATGCAAGGAAAATATACACGATTTGATCACCGACTGATCCCCAATTCATTTGTAAATACATTTGCAATGAACACATTTTTGTAAAAGCATCATACAGGTATTTTCCTACAAAAGAACTGAAACGTCCTCTCCTACCCTATAAAAAGATGTTTATTAATCTACCTCATGTATAAAGGTAACCGAATATAAACTTACCAATGCAGGAGATAAGCGTCAGAACAATGAGGACAACAAATAGCTTCATGATGAAAGATGTTTGAGCCTGTTTCTGCAATACTCAGCTCAGTCCCAGATGAATGTACACATACAGAGCTCCTATATTTATATAGAACCTAGCAGCCTACATTCCTCCCACAGTCACATGACAGGTCCATCTTCAATATTAACTATGTTATGTTATGTTATGTTATGTTAAGGGGTGCTTATAAAGCGCACTGTCACCGTGGGTTTCCTGGCGCTAATCTGATACTGAGGGAGGCAAAAAGAATTGTGGGAAAAGCCAGGTTTTTAAGGATTTACGAAATTGAATGAGCGAGTTAGAGGATTTGAGTGAAGGAGGGAGAGAGTTCCAGAATTTGGGGGCCAGGAGAGCAAATCTCCGGCCACCGGTTCTGCAGAGATTAAAGGAGGGGACAACCAGGAGACGGAGGTGAGAAGATCTAAGATTACGTGAGGGGCGGTAGGGACAAATGAAGGATTTCAGGAAGGCAGGGCAGGGGCCGGTGAGGGATTTAAAAGTAAGACAGCCGATATTAAAGGCTGCCCTCGAAGTGACCGAGAGCCAATGAAGTTTAGCAAGAAGAGGTTTGGCGGATTGCCATTTCGGAATCCCAAAGGCCAGTCTAGCCGCTTGGTTCTGAACGATCTGTAGTCCAGAAAGAAGAACCTTAGGCAGACCATGGTAGAGAGAGTTCGAGAAATCCAAGCGGGAGAGGACAAGAGCCATGATGACTAGAATCAGGGCTTCGGGGGTTAAGAGGTATGCCACCTTTCTAATCCTGCGCAGCTGATACATGCAGGTAGAGACCACCGTCCCTATTTGGGGTTTAAGGGATAGTTCGGAGTCAATAATGACTCCGAGGCTCTTTACCGAGGCCACGGGAGTGGGGGAGGGACCAAGCTCTACCGGCCAAAAATGCGGGCCCCAATGGGCGGAGCTCTTACCAGGGAGGAGGAGCTCCGTCTTCCCGGGATTCAGTTTCAGTTGGTTCTGGCTCATCCACTGAAGAATGTGGACCATAACCGCCTGGAAATTAGAGATAGCGAAAGAAGAGTCAAGAGGGAAAATAAGTTGCAGGTCGTCAGCGTAATTAAAGACGGTGACGTCCCACTGCCTTAGAGAGAAGAGAAGGGGTTGGAGATAAAGATTGAAAAGAAGAGGGGATAAGGAGGAGCCCTGAGGGACCCCGCAGAGTGAACGCTCCCTGGGTGCCCTAAAGGTGCCCAGGCTGACTGTCTGAGACCTCCCGGTTAGGAAGGATTTAACCCAGGCCAGCGCCAGGCCCTGGATGCCGGCCTGCTCGACACGGTGGAGAAGGATGTTGTGGTCCCCCGTGTCGAAGGCGGCCGACAGATCTAAAAGAACCAGGGCCTGGGGGGTGCCCCTGTCAACGCCGACTCTCAGAGCGTCCAACACAGCCAAGATCACTACCTCCGTGGAGTGGCCAGGTCTAAAACCTGCCTGGTTGGCTTCAAGGAAGTTGGAGCTCTCGATGAACTGAGAGAGACAGGCGGTGACGTGGGCTTCCAGGATTTTAGCAAAATAGGGCAGAAGCGAGATAGGTCGATAGTTCGCCAAAGCTGTGGGGTCGGCGCCAGGTTTCTTCAGTAAGGGCACCAGGACGGCTGCCTTAAAGGAGCTAGGCACCGAGCCCGAAGAAAGAGAGGAGTTCAGCAGAGGGAGAATGCTATCAGGGAGAGAAAGGCATATGTCCCGTAGTATGGATGGTGGACAGCAATCGTCCGGAGAACCGGATTTCACCCGAACGGCCAATGTTGCCAGGGATTTTGAATCAAGAGGGGGAAGATGTGAAAGGGAGAGTGCGTTAGGAGGGGGGCAGACAGAGTTAGAGCCGTGAGAGGTGACCGGGATGGTGTCCTTAATCATAGCAATTTTCTCTAGGAAAAACGTGCTGAGGGCATTGCATGACTCCTGTGTGGGGGCCTGGGTCGGGAGCGTCCGAGAGTCGGAGGTAAATTCGTCAAAGACTCTAAAGATTTCCTTAGATTTACAAGAGGCAGATAGAATTCTATTAGATACATAGGCTGTTTTAGCTGCAGCGATGGCTTTTTTGTATTTGTTGCGAGCAGCCACATAAGTGTCTCTGCTCGTGGAACAGTAGGTTCTTCTCCACTTACGCTCCAATTGGCGTAGCTCCAGGTGTTGGGTTTTTAGTTGGAGATCAAACCATTTGTGGGAGTTACTGTGCCGAGAGCGGGGAAACTTGGTAAACGGAGCAAAGATATCGCTAGCTGACATAAGCCAACGAGAGATATTGCCGTCTAGCTCATCGGCGCAGATAACGTTGGGAAGGGAAGGACAGAACTGAGACAGATGGGAGAGGAATTTAGAGGGGTCGACAGCCCTCCACTTACGGGCGACACCGCCCTCCAGATGGGGGGCCCTGGTGTTACCATCGACTAAGATTGTAGTCTCGATCAGGGAGTGATCAGACCACACACAAGGAGTGATCTGCGGGCAGGAAGGCTTCACCCCATGAATCCAGATGTGGTCGAGGATATGACCACCGCTATGGGTGGGGGTCTTAAGAAGTTGAGTGAAGTTTAGACTTGAAAGAGTCTCGAATAGCTCAGTGGCATGTGGCCCGGCATCCTTATGTTGGAACCAATAATTAAAATCGCCAAAGATGGCGACACGAGGGGTGGAGGTGATGAGATTGGCAAGCTGCTCAGTGAAGGATGAGGGGAAGAAGGGCATAGGGGAAGGGGGTCGGTAGAGAATTATGACCGTGACTGCACCCACCTCAGTTCCCAGGCTAAGCACCATATTATCCACTTCGGGGAGAATGAGAGAGGCGGTAGCGATGGTTTTTAAGTTCTTGCGTATTACCGCTGCCACCCCGCCACCGGGACGGCCCCCAGGGCGATTGGCATTCAACAGGTAGTAGTCAGGGGGTAATGCCGCCAGGATATCAGGGAGGGAGTCGTCGGTGAGCCATGTTTCTGATAATAGCAGAATATCAGGACTCTCAGCCAAAAGTAGGAGGAAGATGTCCGTTTGGTGTCTTACAAGGGAGCGAGTATTAAGATATAGTATTCGGATGTTAGATTCGGTAGTGGCAGGTGGAATATGTGGCACATCTGATCCCAGGTGGGGAGGACTATTCCCCATGATACCCAATGAAGAAATGCGAGCTCTGACTGCAGGCGGGAGGGAACTAGGGTAGAATTGTAAGCTCTTTAGAGCAGAAGAAGTGTAAGAGAACGCGGCAGCAGCGTCCCTGGCCCCTTGGCCCATCCGGTCGCGGACGGGCGCAGACGGGCTTAACTCAGGCGCAACTCAGGCGCAACTCCGGCGCGCCTACGAAGCGCCCGCTGCGCTCGTCCGCTGCGCTGACGCATAGTGGCAGTTTAAATAGGAAGATGACGAGGGGGGTGTGGCGGAGGTGGAGCACGCCGACCAACCCAACCCAAGATGGCGCCCGCCGCCGCCGGGGAGCACCGTTAAGCGGTCAGCCCAGGGAGGATTGCTGGTTTCAGGCAGGCTGACGAGGTAAGTGTGGCTGCTAGTAATCAGCAAGGACAAAAGTGAGGGAAGTTTTAAAACTAATGTCACTGCTCGCAGTCAGCAGGACAAAAATGTCAGGGAGACAGGTTAGACTGCTCGTAGTCAGCAGGATAAAACCAAGAATTAAAATAAGTTAAAGCGGCGCTCCAACAGTTGCACGCAAGCCCTCTGCCACCGGGCTGCAAGCTATCACTAGAGAGGGGGGAAGGTGGGTCCTAAATAGGAAGATGACGAGGGGGGTGTGGCGGAGGTGGAGCACGCCGACCAACCCAACCCAAGATGGCGCCCGCCGCCGCCGGGGAGCACCGTTAAGCGGTCAGCCCACGGAGGATTGCTGGCTTCAGGCAGGCTGACGAGGTAAGTGTGGCTGCTAGTAATCAGCAAGGACAAAAGTGAGGGAAGTTTTAAAACTAATGTCACTGCTCGCAGTCAGCAGGACAAAAATGTCAGGGAGACAGGTTAGACTGCTCGTAGTCAGCAGGATAAAAACAATACTTTCTACATTATTTGCTCAGAAACCACATGTTCAGAAGACATCCGCTTTCAGACCCATGTGATGTGGAAAATGAATCACTGTACCAGACAGGCTCCAAAGTAATGAAAGTTAAAAAATAATATCACTATTTGCTTTGAAAGAAAATCAAAAGCCATGTTCATGCATACATAACCCTCTCTCCCCTATTAAAAATGTACATTGATTTTCATTCTGTTTAAATCTTCTTTGGGGAATATCTTGAGTATTCACAGTGCAGCATGTGGGTTAGTGTGGATCATGGATGACATTCTTCCAGGGATGTATTGAGGCACACATTCATATGTTATAGGGGAGGAACATATATAGTCTGTTCTTGTCACAGCTATACCTGATGGATGCATATAGCTAGTAATTCAGAATGTGGTGCCCTGATGCTGTCCATTTTCACAAACAACAACTAGAAAAATCACTAAACCCATTAGAAAAGCACCGCACCATAGCCATCACTTGACAACATTCAGAATGTACATTTTGGACAGTAAAGAACCAAAGCCACTTCATTATTTACAAATCAAATATAACTGTTTCCTTGATGCTGACTCTTGCTTCAATCATTTCTCACTTAATGGCACTCACTGTTTATCATACTTCAGGATGAAACACTGAATAAGATAACTGAACATCTAGCACAGTCCTTCAACATGTGCACAACACTTGTATGCATCCACGGTGATGTCTAACTCGATGTATAGACTACTTTGTCTGTGGTGCTTTGAATAGCCTGAAACCCCTGGGGCTACCTGACACTGAATGCTGCAACCAGTTGGTGATTCGGTGATAACACACTGCCTCTGATAATACTGATTATTGATATGGCAGTGTAGTGCTTGTAGTATGGATTTGATTAAATCCATTGCAGTCACCAACCATTTGTCCTTTCTTCCCTTAAATGTTAATACCCTTACACACTGTATAATGAACAAGCATTTGCAATGCAATAGGTCTCGCATTTGCGACAGTTGGAGCTATTGGCATTGTAAATGACAGTGGCTTTTTTATGTTTTGAAACCTGAAAGCGGTGCCTAAACACCCACTTTGTACTCATAAATGTTGCTTAATAGAAGCAAGGCTGGCAGTAACTGTGCTTCTTTTACTGCCAGCCGTGCTTCTTGCAAGCAACAATTACAACTTATAGTACAAAGTGCTTGTTTAGGCACCGCTTGCACGTTTTCAAAACATAAATAAAAGGCACTGTCATTTACAATGACAATAGCTCAAATGTTTGCAAATGAGAGACCTATTGCACTGCAAAGGCTTGTTTTTTTAGTCCCTGAGTCTAACACCGAGGCATCAGTGAGCATGGAAGTTGCCTTAATAACATAAAGCTGCAGTCCTTGCTGAGGTGTATAGAGAACGCTGTGGGTGTAGTGTAGTAACATTTGCAGGCTTGGGTTCTGGTAATGTGATTTAAATAAGCAAGCACAGGGGAAAGAGGAAAGGGTGGTAGTGAGGAGCCGAGAGAGAGAGCCCAAGATATGTAAAGGAGTATTGGGCGATTGGGAATCAACCTTGGGACCGGCTTAAGACCTGGGGTTTAGTACTTCAGACACGGATCCTGTAATTCTGATCCAATCACTACAACTCCCTAACTTTTAATTCGCAGAGCAGTAGTTCTGTCACTTTAAGAGGGTAGGTCGAACCAGGCAGACTACTTTCGGCCAAACACGCACATAACCATTAGGCGAAATAAAAAAAAAATACACTTTGCATTAAAACACAGCCATTGTTTTTCGTTGCTTTCTTTGCTCTGGCACAAGCCTCCGCTTTGTTTGTTACAAGTTACTTCAAATACATAGGTAACAAGAAAGGAGTGTGAAAAAAGCAGAGTGAGGCTCAAGGACGGAGAGTGAGGAGAAGAGCAGCTTGAGGCACAAGGATAGAGGATGAGGAGGAAAAGAAAATGTCTCAAAACAGTCATGCGCGATTGAGTCACAGTTTGTATTCAAGCGGTAACGTCAAACATTGCATTTATGTGATAACATCAAACATTGTGTTTATGCGTTGACATCAAACTTAAGCCTCACTTCTATAATAAAATCTGCTGGGTCCCGTTTCTTTGCAGAATCCCTGTGCGGCAGACAGAAGTGTAAATAATAGGAGTAGTTTCTGTCCTGTAACTCCAGTTCTGTAGTAGGGGTATCTCTGTTATAGTCATAATCTAGTGAATAGTCCCGCCCATGTGCGTGGACCCTGGCAATCAAAAATAATATCTTAAGTTGTCAGAAAATTGCAGAACTGCAAAGACACTTAAGAGAAAATTTAAAGACAAATAATGCAGCCTATATTCACAGGCTACACTGTCCAGTACTTCAACTAGAAAATTCCACCAAAATCCACAAACAGCAAAACCTGTCCAGATTTCCCTTGCTTTCACAGCAAACACCCTCAGAAATGATAGAGAGGAAGGCATGGACAGACAAGCCCCATAGGCTGCCATTATGTGGCTTAAATAGGATACTGTGCCTTTAAGAGAACCTTCCAGAACTTTCTCCCAGTATCCCAGAATGCATAGCAGGTCCAACTTACTTTCAGTTCTTTTTGAAGGCGTAACACGCCAGACCTGTCGCATTCCTTAAATGAACATCTCTCTCCACCGGGGAGGCGGGAGGGCGCTTATGACTATAACAGAGATACCCCTACTACAGAACTGGAGTTACAGGACAGAAACTACTCCTTCTGTAGTAGGGGATCTCTGTGTATAGTCATAATCTAGTGAATAGAATGGCAAGCCCATCCCCACACCAAAGCGGCGGTGGAGAAAAGAGAAGGAACACCACTACTGTGCGAACAGATTTCGCAGCGAAGCCTGTCCAACCTGAGCGTCTGCCCTGGAATCAGTGTCCAGGCAGTAATGCTTAGCAAAGGTATGAACCGACTTCCAAGTGGCCGCCTTGCAGATTTCTGCAATAGGAACATTACGGAGCAAGGCTGTCGTGGCAGCTTTGCCCCTGGTGGAATGAGCCTTAGGCTTACCTCCTAAGGTCTTATCAGCTTTTTGGTAACATAGCTGTATGCAGGACACAATCCACCTAGAGATAGACTGCTTAGAGGTCGCAAGACCCGTCCTGACTGATCCATATTTGACAAACAATTGGTCAGACCTACGAATATCTTTAGTCTTATCCAGATAAAATTTCAATACCCTCCTAACATCCAGGGAATGTAACGACCTTTCTGCTGGAGACAAAGGATTCTGAAAAAACGTAGGCAAAGTTATGGTCTGGTTAACATGAAAATCAGAAATAACCTTGGGAAGAAATTTAGGGTGAGTACGCATAACAATCTTAGCCGCATGAAACACAGTATAAGGTTCTTGGCAACACAACGCCTGAATTTCACTCACCCTGCGGGCCGATGTAATGGCCACGAGGAACGCCGCCTTCCAGGACAGGTGCTGCAGTGAAGCCTTATGAATGGGTTCAAAAGGCTCCTTCATCAACCTGGACAGCACCACATTCAGTTCCCACGAAGGCGAAGGAAGCCTGACAGGAGGAAACACTTTCTTCAGGCCTTCCAAAAAGTCTTTGATCACAGGGACCTGGAAGAAGGAAGTCTGCGAAGGGCATTTTCTGTAGGCAGTCAAAGCAGCAAGATGAACCTTAATAGAATGGACATTAAGGCCCGACTGCGCCAACTGTAGAAGATAAGGAAGGATGACATCTTCCTTACAAGTCGTCGGATCATAGTTCTTAGACTTGCACCAGATACAAAATCTCTTCCACTTGTAAGCATAGGAAGTCCTAGTGGAAGGTCTCTTAGACTCCTTCAGTATGTCCATACAATCTGCAGGAAGATTCAGATGACCATATTGTACTAACTCAGGAGCCATGCTGCCAAACTCAAAGACAAGAGGTTGGGGTGCAACATCAGCCCCCCGAACTTCGTGAGAAGGTCCGGCCTGCACGGCAGACGAATGTGAGGAAGGAGAGACCGGTGAAGCAGGTCCGTGAACCACCACTGTCAGGGCCATTCCGGGGCAATCAGTATCATCCGCCCCCTGGACTGGGACAGCTTGATGAGAACCGTCGGAATCAGGGGAATGGGTGGAAAAGCGTACAGAAATCTGTTCGACCAGTCGATCCATAACGCGTTCCCCAGCGTCCCCGGCTGGTAGTACCTGGAGGCGAAGCCTCGGCATTTGCTGTTTTCGTCGGTGGCGAACAGATCTACGTCTGGAGTCCCCCAGCTTGCGAAGACTTCTCCTAGTACTTCGTCGTTTATGACCCATTCGTGGTTTTCCTGAATCAGTCTGCTCAGTGCGTCTGCCTGAACATTCTGCACACCTGGCAGATGGGTAGCCGTTATCGTCAGTCCTCGAGCCAGAAGCCATCGCCAGATCGCCTGCGCCTCCTGCGACAGGGTGCGTGACCTCGATCCTCCCTGCTTGTTGAGGTAATACATCGTGGTCGTATTGTCCGTTTGCACAAGTAGAGAGTCGGTCTGAAAGGACGGGTGAAAGGCCTTCAGTGCCAAGTGAACAGCTCTGAGTTCCAGGAAATTGCTGTGGTACGTGGACTCCATCGGGGACCACGTCCCTTGAATCTGTAGGTCTCCGGAATGCGCTCCCCAGCCCTGGAGAGAAGCATCCGTCACGATAACCTGAGTGGGAATGTCCTTGTGAAAGGGAACCCCTCTGAGGAGATTTTCCGCCGAACACCACTACTTCAGAGACTGAAGAGCATGCAGAGATAGACGTATCTTGTCGTCCCAAGAACCTCTCCTCTGATCCCACTGATCCTCCAAGCACTCCTGCAACGGTCTCATGTGCAGCCGTGCGGTAGGCAGACAAAATATCGAAATTAAAATATCGATATGCAATAATATCGATGTTTTAATAACGATGGTACAGTATATCGATGTGCCATAATATCGACAGACAGAATATCGAGATTAAGGTATGTATGTTAGTAATATCGAAATTTTGTTGTTTAGTGTTATGTATTTTATTTTGTTGTTTGTATGTTTGCTAAATATGTTTAGAAATGTATGTTTGAAAATTAGTCATTTTGTTAACATTTTGCGTTTTAGTATTAGAGCGGGTTGTGGGTTTATAGGGGAATAGGGTGGGAAGTAATTTAATAATAATTAATTAATTAATATATGTTTGTACATATTTTAAATTAATAATTAATTGGTAATTAATTAATATTAATTAGTTAATTAATTAATATAATTTTGTACATATTTTTATTTAATAATTAATTGGTAATTAATTAATATTAATTAGTTAATTAATTAATATAATTTTGTACATATTTTTAATTAATAATTAATTGGGAATTAATTATTATTAATTAGTTAATTACATTAATTAGATTAATTTTTTAATATATATAATTTTTTTATTGTTAATTAATTATTTGGGAAAAATTAATATTAATTAGTAAATTACATTAATTATAGCTAATGTGCTAATATATTTACTTTATTGTTATTGTTAATTAATAATTAATTGGTAATTAAATAATGTTAATTAATTTTGGGTAAAGGAGTATTTTTAGGGTTCAGGGTCAGTTTTCAGTTCTTGGGTAAAGGGGTATTTTTGAGGTTCAGGGTCAGTTTTCAGTTCTTCGGTAAAGGGGTATTTTTAGGGTTCAGGGTCAGTTTTCAGTTCTTGGGTAAAGGGATATTTTTGGGGTTCAGGGTCAGTTTTCAGTTTTTGGGTAAAGGGGTATTTTTAGGGTTCAGGGTCAGTTTTCAGTTTTTGGGTAAAGGGGTATTTTTAGGGTTCAGGGTCAGTTTTCAGTTTTTGGGTAAAGGGGTATTTTTAGGGTTCTGGGTCAGTTTTCAGTTTTTGGGTATTGGGGTATTTTTAGGGTTCAGGGTCAGTTTTCAGTTCTTGAGTAAAGGGGTATTTATAGGGTTCAGGGTCAGTTTTCAGTTTTTGGGTAAAGGGGTATTTTTAGGGTTCAGGGTCAGTTTTGGGTTTTTGGGGTACAGGGGTATTTTTAGGGTTCAGGGTCAGTTTTGGGTTTTTGGGGTACAGGCGTAAAGGGTAAAAATAAAATAATTTTAAATTTAATTTAAATCAATTAAATGAAATTAAAAGAAATAAAATTACATTAAATTATTAAAATTTTAATTTATTTTAAATGTATATGTATTACTTTTAATTATTTAATTATGTTTTAATGTTTTTATTAATATTTGTTAAATTATATGTATTTTAACATTATTTTTACATTATTATTAATACATTTAAAAAAACAATATTTTTAATTTCGATATTTTTGTACTACGATATTATTTTTTCAATATTTTTGTACTTACCTTTATGAAGATAGGATCCCGATATTATTGTCCTCGATATTTTTGTTGCGATATTTTTGTATTGCGATATTTTTGTGGTCGATATTATGTCAGACATTCCAGCCGTGCATGTGGCGTCAGGAAGATACAGGAGGCCATCGATCCCAGTAGAGAAGACACCGTCCTCACTGTCGTGGATGGAGCAGTCATGAGAGCCCGAGCCTTCCGAAGCAGTGATAATCGTCGCTCCTCCGAAGGAGACACGCTTGCTGACAGCGTATCGATGGAGGCTCCCAAGTACTGAATGCACTGGACTGGAGTCGGAACCGACTTGGACATGTTGATGTGCAACCCCAGCTTGTTCAACAGAACGCACGTCTTCTGGAAGTGTGTTTGCGCTTCCGCGAAGGAGGAGGCTGTGGTTCTGAAAAATCTGGATTCATATTATAGTACCGGACTCGAGAATAAAAAAACTTCGTCGAAATAGGACGAATTTGGTATCAAAAGACCGATAATGACGAGTACATCAAGTACATGTATTTTCGTCATATTCGAGTGACGATTTCACCTCGAAATCGTCACTTACCTTCTGAACCCTTAGCTGCATGTTGCCCTCTACATAGGCCTTAATCCAGTTGAATTTGATTCCACAAGGACACATACTCCTTAATCGACTTCTCTCTGACCCCAGTACAAGTTAGAACCATTGCCCCAGGCCGAACTCGTTAGGTCAGTTCCCTCCCAGTGGCCGAGCAAGATAGCATCTAGGCCCAACCAGCCATAAAACCATTTCAGCATGCACAACTGCCATATCTCGCTCACAATCTTTCTTCACTCCTTTCCTTCACTTGCTTTATGATGGGGAGGTGACCGTTTTTATTAGGGGTCCAGCGATATCTGATGAAATGTTGGGCCTTGCCGGATGATTTGTTATGAGCAGCACGACGTGAAATATGTACATGTCATCATGACTCTGCTTTTCTTTTGTAATCAGTAACCGTAAATGAAATTCCATGAATCCAAGGAATGTCTTGCCCAAGGCTGAATATTATGTATAAGAAGAGAAGCCTGACTTCATGAAAGTGTGCAGTCTCCTGAATATACTTGTATCGTACTTCTAGGACCCTGTCACCTTGGTTGCAGCCAATAAACGAATCTTTGACTTCACCTGGAAGACTCTGAAGTTTCTGTCGGTCTGACTCAGGAGAACCCGAGGTCTCTGGGTGTTGATCCCCTGGCACCGCTGGGTTATCGGTTCTGTACCGGTTCTTAAAAACTCAGTACCTCAATTGGCGCCCAGCGTTTGGGGCGATTCCAGTGGTACCAATCAGCCTGAAGATCGTGAGGAGCTTCGTGTGAAAATTCCGGAGGAGGGCCTACCACCTCATCGACCCCTGCATGTCGACGTGGTCCGAAGGTCTTTACTGCGAGGTTCCCCGCTTCCCGACGGCTACAAGGACTGCTGCCCTGGCTATCGCCCTGATGTTGGACCCTTGAAATTTTCGGTAGAGCGAAACGTTGAGACGAGTCTTCTGGTGAAGCCATCGATATATTTCAGTTAAGTATAAGTGGAGCGTCTCCCAGTCCTTAGTTGGACTTACTTTGTGGTATCTTGGAGATACATAAAGGTTTTTATTGGTTCTTGCAAGCACCATAACCGAAGGACTCGTGTTTTCACGAGAAATATCGTAATTGATAAATCCTTTGAAGTTTTGGAACTAGACTAGAGAAAAAGGATGCCTAGTCTTAGACTCAGGAATTGGTTTTGTCTTGGTAGTAATAATAGGGACTCCCGATTGGAGGACTCATGTCCGGTTCCTCCAGTTGGAACTCCGACATACGAGCTATACGTTAAACATGGGGTAGGCCCCATCGTTTACAACGAGGTATGGATTAAATACACTAGGAAAGATGGTGTTTTAAAATGGCCCCAATATGGTAGCTTTGATTCTGAAATCTTAGACAACCTTGAAGTTAAACTCTTCAAAAAGAAAGCCCGGCCGGCGATGTTTGACTCTTTCCGCATATGGCGCAAAGAAGCCAAACAAAAAGAAATTAAATTAGCTAAGAAAAATAAGAGAGAAGGGGGACTTTCAGTAATGCAAGCTGCCGTGCAGTTTAAAGATAATGAGGAAGAGCAGATAAATGAGCAATTGCACAGGCAACGTAAAATGGCAATAGATAAGTGTTATCCAGTTTTGCCGTCTCTTCAGCAAGGGACAGCAAAAGAGCGTGAAAAAGACCAATTAATGTCGCAATTATTAACTTCGCCACCCCCCTATGCGCAGAATGCTACAGCACCCCCGCAACCTTTAGTTGCACAAGCTGCGCCTCTGGCTCTTCCACAGCACTCACCAGCTGTTCTTCAGCTGGCTCCTACTTCTTCGGTGCAGCCTCCTCCAGGCCCACCGACAACGTCTGTTTCACCTGTGTTTTCTACGATGTTGCCTACTGTACTTTTTACGTCTCCTAATGCTCCCTCTACGATTTTGCCTAGTGCCCCCTCTATTGTTTCTCATACCTCTTCTGCCATCTCTACCCCGCCTTATCTCACCCCGTTTTTTCATCTGTTTGTCCTTCCGTTTCACCTTCCCTTCGGCAGAAAATGGCCAGCACTGTTACTAATCTTCTTTTACCCCTTTTCGGGTCGCCTGCTACGACCCCTAACATAAGTAGAAGACAGTTGCGAAGTCAACTGCCTGATTATCAAGAGAGAGATTCCCTGAATAGTTTAGCTCGGAAATGGGTCTTGGACACTGCAAAGTATGATTTACAGTCTGTCATGGAAGTCTTCCATCAATGGGAAGCAGCGACACAGAGATATGTGTTCGAACAAATGTGTGTTTTTCTTTGCGAGGATTTAGAAGACAATGATCAGGATTGCCTCCCACAAGAGATGTGTCATATAAGGTTTAAGTTTGGACAGGGTATGATTGTAGGTCCCGATGTGGAAAAAGCAGTTGAGATGCTATTATCATATCGAAGTAAGGGAAGTAGTCCTGGGTCACCATCGGAATCTAGTACATCTAGTAGGAAAAAGGCACGACAATACCCTATGAGAGAAGTTCCCCCACAATGGAGAGAGGGTGACGCGACAGCTGTCCCACCTGTCCTGCCCCACTTTCACCGAGTATGGGTACATGTTCCATGGAAGCGAGCTGAAGTTTTAGCACTCAAACAAACACTACCAGATCCGCGTAAAAATCCTGCAGGGTACTATAAAGAATTGTCGCAAACTGCTGGGTCATGTATAATGAACTTGGCCGATATCGATATGTTATTCGGGAACGTTGTTCCACAGCCCTTATGGGGAAAAATTCGTCATGTAGATCATGACCAGGAATTAGGTGACACGTGGGCTAATATTACTGCTGCAGATGCACGACAAGTTGGTGGTGCCAAGCCTGAGCCTCTGATAGCGGAACTACCTGGTAGAATAGTAGATTACATGAAAACAATAATGCCTGCAATACGCGTAAATTGGGATAAGTTATCTGCATGCAAGCAAAAGAAAGACGAAACTGTTTCAGATTTCTTCACCAGATTTGAAGAAACATTCTTGACCACAGCGGTCAAGATATGACCACAGAAGGTGGTCAGAGATTGTTTGTCGATAAATTTGTGCACAATTTACTTCCAGACTTGTGTAGAAAATTACAAGATTCAGAAATTTCTTGGGCAGTCTCATCCTCAGCCCAGATATTAGCTACCGCACAGTACTACGAGAATAGAGACAAAGATGAGAAAGATAAAGTAGAGAAGAAAACTAGAGAACTCAAAACGAAGGTTTTGCTACAGCAAGCCTATCCGCCACGTGGTGGTGGTAATAAAAATAATAATGGTCCGAATCACTACCAGAACAGTTTTCAGCAGCCTCAGAGAAACTTGCAGAGATTCGATTACAATCAAAACCGCGTAGGTCCTAATCAGTGTTTATACTGCAAACAAGAGGGTCATTACAAATATGACTGTCCTGCCCTACCACAACGCGCAAATGGATTCTCTGGCGTAAGAGGTCGTGGTAGTCAGCAAGCGCCTAGAGGTAGAGGGCGTGGTAACGCCCCTCAGGACGCACGTCCCCTTCCACCGCAAAACTCTATGAACAGGTTTGATCAGCAAAATAACGTATCTGACAGGACAGCTCAATACTACGTTGATGAGTATTACACAGAAAATGAGCAGTGGGAGAATAATGATTGCTAGGACAGCCTTAGACAAGGAGAGGGAGTTGTTTCAGTTCCAGTAGATCAGAATGGACCTTACGTCGAGGTGATTACATCGGGTGTGTCAGAACCTTTTCTGTTGGATACTGGTGCTACAAAGAGTTCTATTATGCACTCCAAACTCCCTGGCGCACCTTTGTCTGGCGAAATGAACGTTTCCGTAGGTTTTTCTGGCGCCCCGGTTAGAAATCCGATATCTGACCCTTTATCTCTTTCTGTTGGTCCTTGTGAATTAGAAGCACCCCTTATTTTGACAACAGGTTGTGGTGAAAATTTACTAGGATTAGATTTGCTAAAAAGATTATATGCGACTTTGTACTGTTCTCCCTCAGGAGTACAACTTACTTTAGGTAAGATAGTGGTTTCTCCCATGTATTTGTCGAGAAATACGCTTCCAGCAGAATTGGCACTTCTTCCAGATATTCTTTGGGCTACTGGTCCGAATGATGTAGGTCTCTTGGAAATTCCACCATATGTTGTAACATTGAAGTCGAATGTCAAATTGCCACGTATTCCCCAATACAGAATATCCAATGAGGGCGAAAAAGCTTTGCTAGCGATTGTTTACGAGTTGATTGAGAAAAACGTAATTGAAGAAACACGAGGCAATGTTTGCAATAGTCCTGTTCTGCCTGTTTTAAAACGAACTGACCCTTCTCAGCCAACTGTGTATAGATTCGTGATTGATCTTAGGGAAGTGAATAAGATAGTGGTGCCGCAATTCCCAGTTGTCCCCGACATTACAACATTATTGACTATGATTCCAGCATCTGCATCCTGGTTTTCGGTGATTGACCTGAAGAATGCCTTCTTCAGTATCCCGATTGCTGAGGAAAGCAGGGATATTTTTTCCTTTAGTTTAGGTGGTCGCAGTTTCCGCTTTAAACGCGCCCCTCAAGGCTACTGTGAAAGCCCCTCAATATACAGTCAAGCTCTGAAAAGTCAGCTTGACGCAATGGTTTTGCCCAAAGGTTCCACTCTCGTACAGTACGTGGACGATTTACTAATCGCTGCGGATACTGAGGAAATTTGTAAAATGGCCACGTTGACGTTACTGCGTCATCTATGTGACCTGCATCACAAGGTGTCACTTTCCAAACTTCAATATTGTCGACAAGAAGTGACCTACTTAGGTCATCTCTTATCGAAGGAGGGAAGGAAACTGACCCCAGAAAGAATACAGGCAATAGCTAAATTGAATGTGCCAAGAACGCAGAGAGAAGTACGCGCTTTCTTGGGCATTACATCGTACTGTAGACAGTGGATTCCAAATTTTTCGTTATTAGCCAAACCCTTATTGGCACTAACGTGTACAAATACACCCAATCCCATTCCTTGGTCTGATGAATGTCAGAAAAGTTTTCTCGAATTACGCACAGCATTATGTTCGGCCCCTGTGTTAGGTAACCCCAACTACAGTAAGCCTTTCACATTATATGTCCACGAGAAGGAGGGTTGTGCATTGTCCGTGCTGACTCAGTTATACGGAGATAGACAGCGGCCATGCGCCTATTTTTCGTCAACTTTGGATCCGGTAGCACGAGCATTGCCGAGTTGTCTTGATGAAGCAAAGCTTCACATATTTTGCGGCTTGCCGAAGTCAAAAACCTCGTTTATGTGTAATAAGGTAACATAAGTATGTTTTACTAACGTTTATTTTTGTTTAGGCAAAGTTTATGAAGCTTGCCTACGTGTATTTCTAATACACTTACCCCGTGTACTTTAACATGGCCGCCGCTTGTATTTTAGTTACTGCGCATGCGTCAGCCACACTCACGTGTCCTGACGCGTCTGCAGAAGTGGAGGGAAATTTATGCGCATGCGTAATTCATAGCTGTGCTCATCATGTGGTACTGCTCGTGCCACTGCTCTTGTGCTCGTATCAATGTAGCTAACATTTAGAATGCATAAGTTTATTTCTTGATGATGAGTTAAAAGTACAAACCCTGTGATGTGTTTTCATGATGACATTATTATGTATTAATTTGTTTTCGCTTACTTTTCATGTACCGCGGGGAATGGGGGTCTGTCTGTACTGAGAGCCATCTTGGAGGTCCCTTCTGCGCAGATGCGACTTTCCGGGGACCTGACAACCTTGGCTGATGGAACTTAGCCAGCTGGCAGTAGTGGGCAAGATGCTCCTGAGAAGTGACCTGCAAGCTCGGCTGAACGGAGTCACATGACCCTGCTATGTTACATTGTTAAATTGTCATTGTATTTCTGCACAATTTCTCCTGGGAACCCCAAACTTGCTAGGCGGTACCCAAGTATGCTAATGAAGGCTTAAAATCTTGTATTGTGATTGGTGTGTTACCCAAATCCTACCTTAGGACCAATCGAAATTGAGGGATTCTGACACTTTGCAACATTGGGGGGTGGTACACTGTCCCCAAAATGTATATCTACCCTGGGTTCACCTAGGGAGCCGTCCGACTTGTCTGGTTTAGCTGACCTGTCACTGACCCATCGTACTCAATAGGTGACTGAAGATACAGAGCGCTGCGGAGCACTCTGTCCGAATTTGACCATAGACTAAGGTTCTACTGAACCTTAAAGTGCTGGCGAAGCACTTTGCTGGGAGTTCGCTGACCCAATCGGGGTCTTGATCGATAACTGCAGAGCGGGTGGAGCGCATGCGTTGCTTCCGAACTGTGGGTTCCGGTCCTGTCCTGAGCGGTCCTGTCCTGAGGGTTTGCTGTCCTGTCCTGAGGTCCTGTCCTGATTCCTTATCCGAGGGTATCCTGTCCTACCCGGGGTGTCCATTCTGCACCTGCTGTCCTTTGAAGGGTATCCTTCCTTGAGGGTTTCCTGTCCTTAACTGACCCGTGGCCAGGGTTTGGTTTCCAAACCTTTCTAGGTAAATATTGATCTGAACCTCTTAAATCTTGCACCTTCTGAATTTCTAACTTTTGCTTTAATAAAGTTCACCATTGCATATGTTATTTTTCCATGTCTTTCCGCAACTATTAAAAGTCATTTGCATTTTTCCATAAGTTTGTTCCTATGTCTTCACACTTGTTAGAAATTATATTTTGCATTGCAGTTTGTCATTTTCTGATATGGTCTAGAACCTCATTGCCTAGATTGTTCAAAGGCCCGTTCACCTTAAGTGAAGCGTGTTACTCTTTATAGGCCCTCCTGTAGTTATACCTACATAGTCTGCCCCATCTCAAATAATTCTGATTAGCATAGTATCTTCTCGTTATACTTTATATCAGTATTTCAATGATTACTCTGTCATTGTTTCTTTACAGTTATATCATTTACGTTATCTTGGTTATTGATTGCCTTATTTTACTGTACCTTATGCACGAAGCAAATGAACTTTAGATAAACATTTTTAAAACTTCCAGTTGTCCGTGGTCATTTCAACAGTATTTTGAATGTTATTGGTTGGGTTTGTATTTTGCTGCTTTCTTTTTACAGCTAGCTCCCTGATTCATTGTGGTCATTAGGTACTCGCATCGGTGGATGGTAAGTCGGGTGCACTGAGAAATAATAGTAGGGAACACATACACAAATTGATAGAGCTCGTGAAGTCACCTGATCGATGTATATGGTGATTTGAAAGTATATGGGCCCTGAAGCCGGAAACGGCGGAAACTATTGGTCGGGTGGCCTCGTGCGCTCTATCAGTTTTACTGGTAAGCAGAGGTATGGTTAGGGACTAGCTAAAGGTTAGGCAGGATTAGTTAGACTAGTTGAGTCGGAAGCTGCTAGTACATTAATGCTGCTATAAGAGCGGCTGTTCCGAGGGGACTGATCACTCTCTTGAGAATACGCTGCTGAAATAAATGAACTGTTTTTTCATTATTATTCTTGTTGTTATATTGTTATATGTACTAATCCATGCGTTAGTAAACCGTATTGTTTCTTGTTGTCCGAACTCCCCGGGGAATTGAAAGGGCAAGTGGTGAATAGAATCCATTGTCCTGAGGTCACAGGCTCGAGGAAAGTTAGGTGCAGGTTAAGATAACCGGGAAGCACTAACTAGGGTTTTCTGAATACATGTGTGAATAAATGTCAGTAACGGGGTTCATTGGCAAAATTCCCATAGTGGCGTAACCTGGTAAGGGTCACATCGGAAGAGTAGCAGGTTCCTCGGAGCTAGCGTGAAAGCAGAGGGGTCCGCTGGGAAACCTTAAACTCGGAATATATCCCGGAAAGAAGTGGATGAGTTTAGGGGAATAACAGGTTCACCGATGCTAAAGTGAAGGGTAGGCGGAAGAGATCTACCCGCAGCGAGTGAAAAGTAAATGGAAGTAGTTTACTTGCAGTAAAATAATTCTTTCTCTGTCTAGACACTTGAGCACTGTGGCGAATGTGTATTTGTTGTAAAATAACCAAGCACTGAGCACTTTAAAAGAAAGAAAGTTTCCGTTACCTTGTGAAGGGAGGGAGTCAGTCGCGAAGCGCCTCTGACGTCACTCTGTGCCGCGCTGGGATTGGTAGAAGCAGCGGGCGGGTAGCGGAGCTGAGATTGTAAAGGAGGGGTGAGAGCCAGAGCGTGGGAACTGTCTCACGAAGGGGCCGCGCACCCATTGGCGGAGATTATTTAGAGTCGCGCACCCATTGGTTGCACAGATTTCTGAAGCGCGTTCTGATTGGAGGTAGTTTGTAAACAAAGTTTAGCGTAGAAGTCGTATGTGGCACTCGCAGACTACAGGAACTCGACCTGATCCAAGGCACCTAGGGTTTGAAAGGGATCAGTGGAAAACTAATAGATACGATATTATGTACGGAACAAAGAGAAAATTGTCCCTTGTAAGTAAGGTGAAAAATTATTTTAAAACGGACAAACCAATTAAATCTAGAGAAGGTGTTCTTGTCCCACCACCCAATACTCCTGCCTCATTCATGATGTTTGACCGAGGGTACAATACCTGTGTGTGGTTGGAGAATTGGGTGAAGTACACAAAAGATGACGGAGTATTGGCTTTTCCGTTAGATGGTACTTTCAATGGTAGGATCTTATTTAATTTAAGAACTCGGATGAATGAACTGCATCCCAGACCGAGACTAACGCAGTATGAGGCATTAGAGGAATGGGAAATTGAGGCTTTTGAAAGAGAAAGACCCCGAATGGACAAGGGTTTGACCAAGTGGTACCCCAGGCTGAAACAGGAGTCCAGGGATAAAAGGATGAAACAGTGGAGGCAGAGCATGATTGTTGAGGGTCTGTTTCCCATGATGCCGGCATGTCATAATCCTGCAGCGGGTGAGAAAAGTACCGAAAAGTGTAAACATTGGGGGGCCCTTGGGGAGTCAGATGATGAATTGATAGATGACATCTGTACCAGAAGTCCGCCACCTTATAACGAGGGAACCCGACCTTCCAGTGTAGGAGATGCTCCCCGACGCCACTTCCTCAAGGAAGAAGACAGATCCCTAGGACTGGGAGGGGGTGGTCAAGTATTGCCCTATTTTGAAAAACCTGAACTGGCGGAAACAAGGGATATATATCCCAAAGTGCCCGCAAGCCAGGAAGAAAAATATTCACGTACAAAAGTTTTCTTTCCCAGACCCCTGTATGAAAAGGAAGAGAAACCATCGAATTCAGGACTGCCTTTTGTTCAACCTCCATATGAGGAAGAACGCAGGTCCTTTAACACTGGAACTTTATTCCCGAAACCAAATTATGGTGGGGGACCAAGTGAAACGCATCCTACTGCCCCGAGTTTTACTCCTCCCTTGACCCCACAGATATTACATGATACGACTTTAAGAAGGATACTAGTGGAAAAGGAGCAAGAGGCTCTAGCTAGACAAAGGACAGAAA
This sequence comes from Lissotriton helveticus, assembly GCF_964261635.1. Classification (NCBI taxonomy): domain Eukaryota; kingdom Metazoa; phylum Chordata; class Amphibia; order Caudata; family Salamandridae; genus Lissotriton; species Lissotriton helveticus. The sequence continues at coordinate 1,606,395,289 of NC_136069.1, forward strand.
TAATTCAGAAAATCTCCCAGTTAAATACCAGTCCTGAGGCATTGACTATTCCAGTAACTATTGGACCAGTAGTCCCGTTATATGGAAATGGTCAGGGAAATCCGATTACTCCAGTTATGACCCCAGTCATGGCACCCCCGAGAGAGGAACCGATAATCATAGATGATCAGTCCAGTGAGTGCGAGTCTGAAGTTGCGTTCTTGGACTTGCCAAACAAACCGACCGGAAAGGGAATGCAGCAGAGGCATAACCCTTTTAATGCGAAAGAGATTAAATTAGAATCAGCAACAGGCACTAGGAATGTCTCTCTGGTAACTCCAGATGAAATTGAGAGTTGGAGTCGTGAATTAGAGAAACAGACTCCGCAAACGAAACCTTTAGACCTCTACAAACTGAGGGTAGAAATAGAAGAATTAATGGCAGGAAATGTGGGGTTGGATCGATTGAATACCTACTCTGAAGAAGAATTGTCGTTTATATGTAAAAGCTTTACAAGGAACACCAGAGTGCTCCACGAAAAACTGACCGAAACAGCAGTTAGCATGGGGGTAGATATCTCAAAATCCAAGCCCTTACAGAAACCGTACAGAGCAGACTTCTCAGACAAAGATATAGAGCACTTGAATGTGGCAGGAAAAAAGCTGCAGATTAAAGAATTATTGGGAGTACTGCAGAAATGGGGAGATGTGGAAAGATGGAGAAGCAGGTGGGCGAAAAAGAGGGAAGAGGCTCGCTCCCGACAAGTGACTCCTGAATTTGCTTTAAGGGAGGTGGAGAAACCTGAACAGTTATGCCCCATGCGCGAAGTACCTGGAGGGAAATATGTGCATGTCCCCTGGTCTAGACAGGATATTGTGTCCTTTACGAACGATTTTCCAAAATTACGAGAGAAACCAGTAGACTGGTACAGGCAGGTGGAAAGGTTCGTGAAGGTGCAGAAATGTCTGTGGAAAGACCTGGAGGGGTTTTTCGACATTGTGGTTCCGGTAGATTTATGGACCCAGTGTAAAATAGCCATAGACTGGCCCAGTGAGGAGTACCCAAGAAATAAGGAAACAGGGGAGCCATCAAAGGATGTCATGCGAAAATATGAGCAGGTAATTCAGCATTTGAAAGAAAAGGTGCCCGCAAAGGAAACTGATTGGACAAAAATAGATAGAACAACACAGGAAAGGGACGAGACAGTGCACTCCTTCTATGCGAGGTTATTGCAGGTATTTAAAACATACAATGGTATTGATAACATCGATTTGAAGGACATGACGCACTTTATTTACAGGTTTGTAAATGGGTTAAGACCTGAAATTTGTCAGTGGATAAAGGATAATAAAATCTGTTGGCATACCAAGAAAATGGATGAGGTCCTGCGGTACGCTAAGTACTGCGAGGACAAGATGGCAGAAAAGAAAAAGGCCCTTAAGGAAAAAGTGATGTGGGCTCAAGTAAAGCTCGCAGAACAGCAGGAAAAACAATTAAGTAACATGGTTAAAAATGCTGAGAACAAAAGTCCTGGGGGAGGGGGTGGAGGAAAGCCCCGGCCCAAATTTAGCAGGGAAGAGGCTATGAAGAAATTTCCCTGCCATCAGTGCGGCGAAATTGGACACTGGCGAAATGAGTGTCCCCAATTAATAGATGATAATGCAAAAACACCTGATTTAACTCCACAGACGCAGAAAGAAAGACCAAGAAAGACTCAACCTCAGGTAAAAACAGTTCAGGTGCCTCGTGCGCCAAAGCAAGTATACAGGGGAAAACAGGGAGAGGGTGAGGAGATAGAAGTTTGGGAAAGCGGTGAGAACAGAAATACAGCAACTTCGCAGTATCTGCTAAATGATACCTTCCTTTGTAATGATCAGTACTGACGGGGCCTGAGAGGGGAGGACGAGGAGTGCGTACTTGGCGCTTCCTTGCCGGTAGACCAGTCTGGACCATACATTGAAGGAAAGGTCGACGGAAATGATGTCACCTTTCTATTGGACACTGGCGCTACCCGTTCTACTGTAAGAACAGTGGACGTTCCAAACCTACCCCTCTCGGGAGAAAACATCCAAGTAGTGGGTGTATCTAATCAATTGATTAGTACTCCTGTTACCGAACCAATGGAGATTTCAATTGGAAATTTTAAACAAATGCATAGGTTTGTCGTCTGTGACACCAGTCCAGTGAATCTACTGGGTCGTGATTTGCTGTGCAAAATGAACTGTACCATCTTTTGCACACCAAAAGGTGTTGAAATACAGACCCCGGATGAAGATGGCATTTATAAACTATTGTTACTTAGACCTGACTCAGAAATTAAAAGATTGACCCTGCAGGATTTGCCCCAAGAACTCCAGGAAGCGGTAAAGCCAGAGGTGTGGGATTTCACTGGAAAAGATGTGGGCTTAATGAAAGATGTGGACCCCATACAGATAGCCATCAAGGACAATGCAGTATATCCTAACACTAAGCCCTACCGAATGAATGCTGAAGTGAAAGCAGGTGTCACTCTGGAAATACAAAAATTATTAGAAGGAAACATCATACAGGAAGTGATGAGCAGCCCATGCAACTCACCGATTATGGGCATCAAGAAGCCTAGTGGCAAGTATAGGGTAGTGCAAGACCTGAGAAAGGTAAACAAAATTGTAGTTCCTTGCTGCCCTATTGTCCCGAACCCAGCAGTGATATTGTACCAGATTCCTTGGGATGCTGAGTGGTTCACTGTGATTGATTTGTGTCATGCATTCTTTTCGATACCCCTGCACCCCGACAGCAAATTTCTTTTCTCATTTGCCTTCGAAGGTCACGTGTATTGCTGGAACCGGGTCCCTCAGGGGTATACAGAGAGCCCTTCTATCTTTAATCAGATCTTGAAAAAATGTCTAGAGACTTTGATCTTACCTGGGAACTCTGTCTTAGTGCAGTACATAGACGACCTTCTATTGGCGTCTAAAAGTCATAGGGACTGTGTAGTTGACACCATTGCCCTACTAAATCATCTGTGTGAGAAAGGGCATAAAGTGGCCCCTGACAAACTACAGTTCTGTGCAAAATCAGTGAAATATCTAGGACACCAGATAGAAAAGGGTGTCAGAAAAGTCACATCAGAAAGAGTGAGAATAATTCAAAAGATGCAGTTGCCCCGTACTCAAAAAGACGTCAGAATGTTCCTGGGTGTACTAGGATACTGCAGGCAGTGGATTCTGGGATTTGCAGTCTTAGCCAGGCCTTTGATAAAAATGACCACGAGAGGAATGCCAGACATTGTAGAATGGGACGATGAAAGCCTAATGGCTTTCACAAGACTGAAAAACTGTCTGTGTACAGCCCCTGCGCTGGGAATGCCAGATTATTCCAAAGAGTTTGCCCTATTCTGTGACACTCGCGATAATTGCGCATTGTCAGTCCTGACTCAAGAACATGGCACGACCAGAAGGCCTGTGGCCTATTTCTCTGCCACCTTGGACCCAGTAGCTGCTGGGTTACCAGGCTGTCTGAAAGCAGTAGCTGCTACCTGTGCAAGTTTGGAACAGAGTGAGTCCATAGTCATGGGACATCCTGTGACTGTGTATGTTTCACATGGAGTGGTAATTCTATTGACCAGAACTAAAACGCAGTATCTCACCCCTAGTCGGCTGACTAAATACGAGAGGATTCTTGTGGGTGCAGCAAATGTAAGCATTGTCAGGTGCGGTATTCTGAATCCTGCCACTTTACTCCCCGACTCCCTGGAAATGGAAGGTGGGGATGATGATGAACATGATTGCATTGATCTGACAGAGTTCAGCACAAAACCCCGCCCAGACATAAAAGAAACGCCATTGCCTGAGCATGATAAAGAGCTGTTTGTAGATGGTTCCTGTCTAAGACATGAACTAGGAGGCCTGAGTGCTGCTTATGCAGTAGTCTCTTTAACAAAAATTGAAGAAGCAGGTTACCTATATAACATCAAGTCTGCACAAGTAGCCGAATTGATTGCTATGATAAAAGCTTGCAAAATTGGGAAGAACATACGCATAACAGTGTATACTGACAGTCAGTACTGTTATGGAGTTGTGCATGACTTTGGCCAATTGTGGCTACAGAGGGAGTTCCTGACTTCCTCAGGTACTCCCATTCGGAATGCAAAAGTTGTTCATGACCTTTTAGAGGCCATCCAGTTACCCAAGGAACTGGCAGTGGTAAAATGTGCTGCTCATAAGAAGAGCATGGACAAAGTGTCACTGGGAAACGATTATGCTGACCGAGTGGCCCAATGGTGCGCCAGAGATCGGTATATCGTAAATCCAAAACGAGGGGGGCCAGGAACCAGCTGCCAACTTCAGGTGTTTGAGGAAGTGCCTACTTGGGATGAAGTGAGAGAGTGGCAGGAGTCGGCTCCTTGGCAAGAAAGAGAGAAATGGAAGGAGGATGGGTGTAGACCGAGACGTGTGGATGGTGTCATCTTGGGCCCAACTGGTATGCCTGTATTACCCCGACACTTGCTTGGCACAATGGCAAGATTAATACATGAAGGATCACACATTGGTAGGGATGCCATGATTCTGGTATTTCAACAGACTTGGTATAGTAAGAAGTTCAGGAAAGTAGCAGAGTCCCTCTGCCAGAGGTGCCTGTCATGTCAACAGATGAACCCAGGCAAGAGGACAATGGTTGAGCTGAGCAAAATTGGGAGATCAGGGGGTCCCTTTGTAAGGATACAGATTGATTTCATCACCATGCCCCGTTGTGAAGGGAAGCGATATGTCCTTGTCATTGTTTGCGTATTTTCAAAATGGGTAGAAGCTTACCCTACTCCCCAAAGTGACGCACTGACAGTAGCGAAGTGTTTACTAAAAGAGCTGATACCTAGATTCAGGGTGCCATTCATTATTGAATCAGATAAGGGTGGACATTTCCAGAATGAAATACTGGCTGAACTCTGTAAGGCCTTTGGAATAAGGCAAAAACTTCACTGTGCATATCATCCAGAGGCTTCTGGAATAGTGGAACAAGTAAATGGAACTATCAAAAACAGACTAGCAAAGCTGACTGATGCAACTGGCATGACCTGGGTGAAGGCCCTGCCCCTGGTCCTGATGGGACTGAGAAGTGTTCCTGACCGCAAGACAGGCCTAAGTCCCCATGAAATCATTATGGGAAGAGTGATGAGACAAGCATGGGTGCCAGGAAGCAAACTGTTGAGTATTACTGATGATTTGGTGCTTGAATACTGCAGAAGATTGGGTGACCAAGTGCGTTCTATCTCTCGCCAGATTGGAGACGACGGCATCCTCAATCTAACGACTCCTCTCCACAGCTTGGTTCCAGGAGACTGGGTCAAAATAAAGAAGCACACTCGATCAAGCTGTCTGGCACCAAGGTGGGGAAAGAAACGCCAAGTAATCCTGGTAACAACTACTGCAGTGAAGGTCGCAGGTGTTCCCCAGTGGATCCACGCTGGCCACACCCAGAAGGTATTGCCAGACAAGGGATTTGAAGAAGAAGGGCATCCAGCAGAGGACTCTGCAGGAGCCAGACCAGAAGCAGCTGACAACGAACAGCCCAGCACCAGTCAGGCTGCAGGAACAGCAGACGTTGGCCCAGGAGTAGTTGACTACGAACTGCCAAGAATCCAGCCTGCTGAAGAGGTCCAGGAAGCTGAGCCAGGAGTAGCTGATGACGAGCTGCCAAGCATATGGCCAGAAGAATGGATACCGATGATTGATCTGACCGAAGATCCTATCAGAACAAGAGAGCGACTTAGTGAAGGTAGAGAGTGGACTAGTCAGGAAAAGCAAGGCACAGGCGAAGAACCTCAGCCGCCTGAGATTCACATCAAAACTGAGGAAGGAGAAGGTCAGACAGGGACAGAACAGGTGTTCGATACACCTCCGCTAACTCCTGATGTGGATAAGGGACAGCTTAGAAATAGAGTAATAGTTCGAGCAGAAGAAAATCAAGAGATCGAAGTGCTTGAACAGGATCAGATAGGGTTAGAAGAACGGGTTCAGGAAACAGAAACAGAAACAGAAACAGAGACAATCGAAAGCCAAAAACAAAATATTCCTGAACAGGGCCAGATTAGTAACCAGGAAGAAGAATTTGATGCTAGCCCTGGAACTAGCGAGATAAGAGAAGAAGAAGAAGAAAGTGAAGCAGAATTGCCACAAGCTAAAGAGAACAAGAGGATAAGAGAAGAAGGTGAAGTCCAAGTACCCACTAAGAGACTAAAGAAAAGAAACAACCTTGAGCCTAGGTTCGTAAAGAGACTAAGGCTAAGGATAAAGACGGTGGAAGAAAAACGTGCAGAAGCAAGGAGAAGTGCACGGATAGCAGAGCAAGAAGAAAACTCTTCCAAAAGAAGGAGTGAACGAATAAAAAGACAAAACAAGAAGTACAAGTCTCCTGAATGGACACTCGTTTTGGAAGAACTTGAAGATCTTGATATAACTGACGTAAGCGACGGAGAGCCCGTCCCTGAGTACTCTGCTGAAGAAGAAGACGAACCACCGTGAATTTGCACAAAGTAAGCTAGCTGTGTAAAGACACAAAGAGGGGTCGAGAAACTTCTTCTGAGCCGAAATGTCTGATTCAACTGTGAATGGTAGACCAAATTGCAGTCGTTGCAAGACGTGCTGCAAGGTGTGTATATGTAGTATAATAGTATTGATAGTAATTTGGATAGGACTAACAATCTTTATACCCTTCACTGTAAGTAAAGATATTAACATTGTCCCTACTGAAATTGTAAATACAGACAGTGAGGAGTTGACAACACAGAGTGTAGCAAGACATGAGAGAGCACTGAGACAAACAAAACGAGACTTAGAAGCATCAGATGAGGGAGGACTAAATTATCATGGAATTAAGAACAGGACACACTTAAATGTTTTTGCAAACTTGTTAATACACTATGTAGAGACTATGGAAATTGAAGATTGCTATGTCTGCATGAAGCTACCTACTTCCGTGGCTGAAGGCGTGACATACCATCACTTGCCATTAACATATGGAATCTCCTGTAGCATTTTAGCTAGTTTATTTTACAAAAGAGGACCGTTACAGTACTATTACTCTAATAATGATGTAATCTTTTCTGAACTTCCTATACGTGGGAACTTGAATCCTGTACATACCAAAAGCGACACCATAAGATATATGGGAGACTACTTCTTGACTATAGGTAACATTGACATAGCTGAAGCACACAGAGATAACTTGACTTGTTCTTTGCGTGAACAGGAAAAGATGTTCCTGAACATGGCAGAGAAAAGAAGAATTAAAATACAAAAGAAGGCTAATGACGAAAGTCAGAAAAAGCCAAAGTGGGCAGAGAACATGGAAGGCACCTCAAATGGTGGGGCGGGACCTGCTCTGTTGCTGGATTTTGAAAAGAAAGGCAAGCTATGTCTTCACCGCGAGAAGACTAGCTATTATAATAATGTTTTCATTGGTTCCAGTGAATGCGAACATAATTACAAGGTAATTGGAGGTTGGGGTTTCAAAAATGGGTCAGAGCCTGTGTTTCCTGGAATTTATTATATTTGTGGGGACAAGGCTTATTTCAAATTGCCGGATCACTGGTATGGAAGCTGCTATTTTGGCATTGTCTTCCCGAAAATATACCATGTGAATGGAAAAGCTGGAAGCAATGAAGATACTAATGGCTTAGTGCGTAGTAAAAGAGAAAGTATAGGTGAAATTATGGGTAGTATTTTCAGTGCACTGATACCTGGAGTGGGAGTGGTTCTGAACACTCACAGAATTTGCAAATTGTCTACTATAGTAGATGTGCTGTCTACTGAAACAGCTCATGGATTTCTGCTGGTCAATACCGAAATGGTTGCGATCAGATCGATGGTTTTACAGAATCGACTTGCTCTTGACACCTTATTAGCGAAAGAGGGCGGAGTCTGCCGGATGTTGAAGGCGCAACATTGTTGCACTTATATTCCGGATAAAAGTGTACAGATCAAAAGATATGTGAAAAACATTACTAATTTGACAAAGGAACTCAAACCACTCGAGGTTGATAGTGCCTGGAAGAGACTGGTAGATGGTCTCTCAAATGTAGGTCATTGGCTTGCTAGTGTAGGTAAAAGCTTATTGTTCAAGATACTGATGCCAATTGGTATTATAGGTCTTATTATATTTCTCATTTTTATCTGTTGTAAATGCCGTAAGCGCACCAAGAAACACGAGGTAAATGCAAGAGGGTTGAAACAGAGTGTGGATGAGATTGAATTGGAGGAAGTGAATGATCAGATATACAAAAAGGTGAAGACTTCTCACCCTACTAGAACTGAGAGAGAAAAGTTAGAACGATTGCTGGAAGAGATAGAACTTTATAAGGTGTGAAAGAAAGTTGGCATCTGGTTCCATTTTTTGTGATGATAGTAAATATCATCAAAGAGGGGATTGATGAAGCAAAGCTTCGCATATTTTGCGGCTTGCCGAAGTCAAAAACCTCGTTTATGTGTAATAAGGTAACATAAGTATGTTTTACTAACGTTTATTTTTGTTTAGGCAAAGTTTATGAAGCTTGCCTACGTGTATTTCTAATACACTTACCCCGTGTACTTTAACATGGCCGCCGCTTGTATTTTAGTTACTGCGCATGCGTCAGCCACACTCACGTGTCCTGACGCGTCTGCAGAAGTGGAGGGAAATTTATGCGCATGCGTAATTCATAGCTGTGCTCATCATGTGGTACTGCTCGTGCCACTGCTCTTGTGCTCGTATCAATGTAGCTAACATTTAGAATGCATAAGTTTATTTCTTGATGATGAGTTAAAAGTACAAACCCTGTGATGTGTTTTCATGATGACATTATTATGTATTAATTTGTTTTCGCTTACTTTTCATGTACCGCGGGGAATGGGGGTCTGTCTGTACTGAGAGCCATCTTGGAGGTCCCTTCTGCGCAGATGCGACTTTCCGGGGACCTGACAACCTTGGCTGATGGAACTTAGCCAGCTGGCAGTAGTGGGCAAGATGCTCCTGAGAACTGACCTGCAAGCTCGGCTGAACGGAGTCACATGACCCTGCTATGTTACATTGTTAAATTGTCATTGTATTTCTGCACAATTTCTCCTGGGAACCCCAAACTTGCTAGGCGGTACCCAAGTATGCTAATGAAGGCTTAAAATCTTGTATTGTGATTGGTGTGTTACCCAAATCCTACCTTAGGACCAATCGAAATTGAGGGATTCTGACACTTTGCAACATTGGGGGGTGGTACACTGTCCCCAAAATGTATATCTACCCTGGGTTCACCTAGGGAGCCGTCCGACTTGTCTGGTTTAGCTGACCTGTCACTGACCCATCGTACTCAATAGGTGACTGAAGATACAGAGCGCTGCGGAGCACTCTGTCCGAATTTGACCATAGACTAAGGTTCTACTGAACCTTAAAGTGCTGGCGAAGCACTTTGCTGGGAGTTCGCTGACCCAATCGGGGTCTTGATCGATAACTGCAGAGCGGGTGGAGCGCAGGCGTTGCTTCCGAACTGTGGGTTCCGGTCCTGTCCTGAGCGGTCCTGTCCTGAGGGTTTGCTGTCCTGTCCTGAGGTCCTGTCCTGATTCCTTATCCGAGGGTATCCTGTCCTACCCGGGGTGTCCATTCTGCACCTGCTGTCCTTTGAAGGGTATCCTTCCTTGAGGGTTTCCTGTCCTTAACTGACCCGTGGCCAGGGTTTGGTTTCCACACCTTTCTAGGTAAATATTGATCTGAACCTCTTAAATCTTGCACCTTCTGAATTTCTAACTTTTGCTTTAATAAAGTTCACCATTGCATATGTTATTTTTCCATGTCTTTCCGCAACTATTAAAAGTCATTTGCATTTTTCCATAAGTTTGTTCCTATGTCTTCACACTTGTTAGAAATTATATTTTGCATTGCAGTTTGTCATTTTCTGATATGGTCTAGAACCTCATTGCCTAGATTGTTCAAAGGCCCGTTCACCTTAAGTGAAGCGTGTTACTCTTTATAGGCCCTCCTGTAGTTATACCTACATAGTCTGCCCCTGCTCAAATAATTCTGATTAGCATAGTATCTTCTCGTTATACTTTATATCAGTATTTCAATGATTACTCTGTCATTGTTTCTTTACAGTTATATCATTTACGTTATCTTGGTTATTGATTGCCTTATTTTACTGTACCTTATGCACGAAGCAAATGAACTTTAGATAAACATTTTTAAAACTTCCAGTTGTCCGTGGTCATTTCAACAGTATTTTGAATGTTATTGGTTGGGTTTGTATTTTGCTGCTTTCTTTTTACAGCTAGCTCCCTGATTCATTGTGGTCATTAGGTACTCGCATCGGTGGATGGTAAGTCGGGTGCACTGAGAAATAATAGTAGGGAACACATACACAAATTGATAGAGCTCGTGAAGTCACCTGATCGATGTATATGGTGATTTGAAAGTATATGGGCCCTGAAGCCGGAAACGGCGGAAACTATTGGTCGGGTGGCCTCGCGCGCTCTATCAGTCTAAGGGCCACAGCAGCAGCAGCTGTTTCTATTCGACAGCCTGCAGGTCTAGTAATGAATAATACACTAATCGTGACGGTCCCACATGCAGTAGACACATTGTTAAATAGGACCAAGACACAGCACTTAACTAGTGCTCGACTGTCCAGTTATGAATTGACGCTACTAGCGAGCCACGTGCACATAAAAAGATGCAGTACCTTGAACATAGCCACATTGTTACCAATTACTGAGGAATCGGATGCTTCAGAGCAGCACGATTGTTTCCTCAGAACAGAGGAGGAGACGAAAGGGAGAGTTGATTTATTCGACACTCCTCTTGCTGAATGTGATGGTACATTATGGGTGGATGGTTCATGTTTTAAACTCCCAAATGGTAATGTGACTACAGCATATGCTGTCACAACTTTGCACACAATCGTTGAGACTGCGCGAATACCACATGGTTCAGCTCAAGCCGCTGAACTCGTGGCGTTGACGAGAGCATGTGTGTTATCTAAAGGAATGAAAGTGACTGTCTATACCGACAGTCAGTATGCCTTTGGAGTGGCTCACAGTTTCGGACGATTGTGGAGAGAACGTGGGTTCCTGACTTCGCATGGAGCTAAGATTCAGCATGGTCAGTTGGTGAATGAGCTTCTTGAATCACTGACGTTGCCCCTGAAAGCAGCGATCGTGAAATGTAGTGCACACAAGAAAGTGATTGATGATGTTGGTCGTGGGAATGCATTCGCTGATGAAACTGCTAAGGACACTGCAAGAAATATGATGAGCCGAATGTATGTTGCGAGCCCAGAAAGATGGACTGGTGATGTTGGAATATGTGAAGACACGATAGAAAGTGTGAAGTCCATCCAAGCTGAGGCCACGGAGAAAGAGTTAAGCATGTGGAGAGAAAGTACAGGGAGAATGGATGCAAATGGTTTTTGGATTGAATCGACAGAGCAACAGAGATGGTTGTTACCCGATGCATATGTGCCTGCAGTGGTTACAATGGCTCATGGGATGGCCCATATCAGCGCGAAAGGGATTTGCGAGTTGTTGGCCCCAGTGTGGAAGAATTCAGGGATTCCCAAGTATGCAGAGAATGTTGTCAAGAATTGCATGGTATGTCTGAAGCACAATCCTGGTAGGGGAACCCCAACTCCAGCTGGTCATTTTGCGCCTCCTACGTATCCGTTCGAGGTTTTGCAGCTAGATTTCATACACATGGAGAGGTGCAACAACTTAAAATATGTGCTCGTGGTTGTTTGTGCCTTCTCAAGATGGGTAGAAGCCTATCCCCTCAGGGACAATACTGCCTTGTCCACAGCGAAAGCCCTTGTGAAAGAGTTCTTCCCCAGGTTCGGAATGCCTAGAATGGTCTGGTCGGACAACGGAAGTGAATTTGTGGGTTGTGTGATGAAAAGAGTGTGTGAAGGGCTAGGCATTAGGCAGAAGTTCCACGCTGCAAATCACCCCCAATCAGCTGGATTAGTGGAATGTTACAATGGCACGCTTAAACTTAAATTGGCCAAAATCCAAGCGAGCACAGGTCTTAAATGGCCTGACGCTCTACCCTTAGCACTCCTATCCACCAGAATGACTGTGCATTCGCGAATGAAACTCAGCCCCTATGAAATAATCTTTGGTCGGCCAGCCAACATATGGGGAGTGCCTAGGCCCACGAAGTTTAGCGAGCTGCAACACCCAATTTTGCTTGACTATTTGTATGACTTGACGGCTAAATTGCGTGTTTTGTATCAACAGGTCCACAACACCTTGCCTCCGGTCTCTGAGACACCGGGTCACTCCATTGACCCCGGTTCCTGGGTGTTGGTCCGGAACTTCCGAAGAACAAGAAACGACCAGCCCAGGTGGACCGGGCCTCACCTCGTCCTCCTGTCTACAAGGTCGACTGTTAAAGTGGAGGGGAAGGCCAATTGGGTCCACGGGATCCATTGTAAGAAGATACCCTTCCCTCTGCCACATGACCAATGGGTCCGAAAAGGAGGCACTGACTCAGATCGCACAACTGATGAACGTGTAAAAGAAGCTAAACGTGATTATAAGAGTGGGAACATTTTTCAAGAGACTACGCCACCATCAGAACAATTGAACTCTGTGGAACCTGAGCTACTATTTCTGGACCAGACAGTACCTGGGAAAAGACGCTACAATTTACGTCCAAGAAAAACAAACTAAAGTAAAAGTGATTTATTTTATGATCCGAGAAAAAAACCTGTGGACTAATAAAAAATTGTGTGTTTCCCCAAATCCTATTTTTGAAAGTGCAGATTCTCCCATCTAGGTAACTTGCTTATTTTTGTTTTTTTCGAACCGCCATCCGGGTTCCGCTGCTAGGGTCGCGGTTGATTAAAGACTTTTGGGTGCAGCTGACGACAATAGGTCGCTGGTTCCAGTTGGTCCAAGGGAGCCACCCTAGACTGACGGAAGCATCCTTTAGCAGAAACAACCTACCGCCGCGGGCAGCACCTTAGAGAGGATGGAGTTTCCTGATGTGGAGAGAGCTGCCAAAAAAATGAACTTTAAGCAGAGACTTTTGAAAACAGTAACGAAGAGAATTTTTATAATAATGTGTATTTTTATGCTATTTAGCGTTATGGTCTTTTTGATAAGCTATGTTTTATTCTCTTTTCATGTGACATTCACGCCCACTACATCACCCATACCTCCCCCTACTGTTTCCTCTCATTCTTTCCACTCTTTGCCTGACCACGAATCAAATAGGAGATTAGAGTTCATCAATAACTCCTTCGTTCAGCTATTACACCAACACCAACTTGTAATGAACACAACCAACTGTTGGGTGTGTGGTCTCATGCCCCACACCACGGATAGAGGTATCCCCTATTTGGTCCTGCCATTTAGTCGCAATGGGTCAGTATGGGCATATAGGACAATGTTCATATATACACGAGAAATCCAACCCCTACGCTCGGTAAAAGACAACCTCAAGACTAGCGCCCTAGTCAAGGGTATAGTTGACATGATCAAGGAAGTAACCTCTTACGAAGATACCCCGGATGATGAGATACTTGCATATGTAGGTTGGAATGTGACCGGATATGGCACTACATTAAGTGAGAAACAGCAAGCCAAGAGATCGTCCCCTATCTGGATCGTACCCCATCAAGGTCACCTGTGTCTGCAAGGTATTGGTAAGAATCCCAGAGCTCAGCTAGGGAAGAGTGTCTGTACAGAAACGTACGTTTTTGGATCCCAGACTTCCCCTGCCTTTTTAGCCTCTAAGGGTACTTATTTCATCTGCCATGATAGAGCCTATACATGGTTGCCCCCTGACTTCTCGGGCTCATGTTTTGTTTCATTCCTGTTACCTCCCACCTACACAGCAGCGGCGGATTACCATCGGACAAGGGTAGTTAGAGGTGTTTTGAGTAAAGAAGACACTGCAGGTCAAGAATTTGGTGATTTTGCAATGGGTGTTCTGCCGTTCTGGGGAGCCATGGCTAACAGTAGAAACATAAGGCAATTGACAAGGGTAGTTGAATCCACCGTGATTGAAACTGCTGGTGCCCTTAGTAACCTGACTGCTGAGCTCCAGTTGGATCGACTGATGACCCTTCAGAACCGGGTCGCTTTGGATGTAATACTGGCGGACCGAGGTGGAGTATGCAAATTGATCCAGTCCAGTTGTTGCATTTTTATTCCAGATAATGCTCCAACAGTGTACGGGGCCATCTCCAAACTACATAAGATTTCCGAATCTATTCATGTGGATAAAGGAGATTGGTCATTAATGGGATGGTTCTGGGGACTGATATCTGCCTGTGGATGGAAAATTCTGATGGTCATTGGGATGGTCTTAGCCATTCTTTTCCTGTTCTGTCTATGCATACAGTGTGCTCTGCAATATGTGGCCTCTGTGTTACATCATGTGTAAGGAAGCCTGTGTCAAGACATGAGCTCAGCACTAGAATGATGTTGCAGCAACATCTCAATGACTTTAGGAATATAGATCTGGACTCAGATTAACATGAGGATAGATTAATTGCCTATGTAAGGGCAAAAGGAGGGTCTGTGGTTCTGAAAAATCTGGATTCATATTATAGTACCGGACTCGAGAATAAAAAAACTTCGTCGAAATAGGACGAATTTGGTATCAAAAGACCGATAATGACGAGTACATCAAGTACATGTATTTTCGTCATATTCGAGTGACGATTTCACCTCGAAATCGTCACTTACCTTCTGAACCCTTAGCTGCATGTTGCCCTCTACATAGGCCTTAATCCAGTTGAATTTGATTCCACAAGGACACATACTCCTTAATCGACTTCTCTCTGACCCCAGTACAAGTTAGAACCATTGCCCCAGGCCGAACTCGTTAGGTCAGTTCCCTCCCAGTGGCCGAGCAAGATAGCATCTAGGCCCAACCAGCCATAAAACCATTTCAGCACGCACACCTGCCATATCTCGCTCACAATCTTTCTTCACTCCTTTCCTTCACTTGCTTTATGATGGGGAGGTGACCGTTTTTATTAGGGGTCCAGCGATATCTGATGAAATGTTGGGCCTTGCCGGATGATTTGTTATGAGCAGCACGACGTGAAATATGTACATGTCATCATGACTCTGCTTTTCTTTTGTAATCAGTAACCGTAAATGAAATTCCATGAATCCAAGGAATGTCTTGCCCAAGGCTGAATATTATGTATAAGAAGAGAAGCCTGACTTCATGAAAGTGTGCAGTCTCCTGAATATACTTGTATCGTACTTCTAGGACCCTGTCACCTTGGTTGCAGCCAATAAACGAATCTTTGACTTCACCTGGAAGACTCTGAAGTTTCTGTCGGTCTGACTCAGGAGAACCCGAGGTCTCTGGGTGTTGATCCCCTGGCACCGCTGGGTTACCGGTTCTGTACCGGTTCTTAAAAACTCAGTACCTCAAGGCCTTGATCAACCAGTCGTCCAGGTACGGGTAGACAAACACCTTGTTCTTCCTTAGGTGTGCTGCTACCACCGCCATGCACTTTGAGAACGTTCTCGGCGCAGACTTCAGTCCGAATGGCAGTACTGTGTATTGATAGTGATCGGCGCTGACGTGGAACCGCAGGAACTTCCTGTGTTTGTGTGCAATGGGCACATGGAAGTAAGCATCCTGGAGGTCGATGGCACACAGCCAGTCTCCCCGTTGCAGCTGAGGATAAATCTGATGCAACAACAGCATGCGAAACTTTTCTCTGCAAATCCACTTGTTTGCTTGTCGCAAATCCAGAATGGGCCTGAACTCGTTCTTGTCCTTCTTTCGAACCAGAAAGAACCGGGAGTACAGACCTCTTCCCTTTGAGACAGGGGTACGACTTCGATCGCCCTTTTCCTTAACAGGATATCGGCCTCCGCCTGGAGCTAGACTGTATCCATTGCAAACAATATTCAGCACCCACTTGTCCGGAGTAATTTTTCTCCACTCTGCCAGAAAAGATTGAATGCTTCCCCCCACCGGAGCGGGTAACAGTTGTCGGGGAAGTAAGTGCTCAGGGCCTAGACCCGGCCTGGCCCTTAGTCGCTGGTGCCGACTGATGGCCGCCTCTGCCCCTCTGGCGCTTCTGGAATGGTGTTCTGAACTGCTGCTGTTGTTGTTGCTGCTGTTTTCCAGAAGACTGGCCACGCCCTCTGCCTTGACCACCGAAGCGGCGTTGGAACGGACGGTACGTCTTCTTGGTCTCCTTGGGCTTCTCCAAACCCACCGCTGTAAGCGTCTCAGCTTCCGCCTTCATGCGGGCCATTTCATCATCAGCGTGCTTCCCGAACAGGGTTTCGCCAGAGAATGGCAGATTGGCAACCCTCTGCTGAGCGTCCTGTTTCAGAGACGTAAGGCGGAGCCATGCATGTCGTCGCTGGTTTATTCCGTGGCAGAAACCATGCGCCGCCAGAAGAGAGGAGTCGGCTGCAGCGCTGATGACTTGATTCGCCACCAACATCCCTTCGTTAAGCACCTCCTGGAAGTCTTCCCGCTTGTCCCGCGGAAGGAGTTCCACAAATTGTTGAAGAGATTCCCAGAGGGCTCTGTCATACCGACCCAACAAGGCAGTGGCACTAGCTGCCTTCATTGAGGTCGCCGAGGTCCCACAAACTCGTCTCCCAGAGGAATCCAACCACCTAGATTCCTTGTCTGGCGGAACTGTGGAGGAAGGCGTGGTGGCATGCTGTTTGCGCGCCACCGTCACAATCACCAAGTCTGGAGGAGGCTCCAGCCTTAGAAAGGCCGGGTCCGAGTCCGGAGCCCGGTACTTCTTCTGCAGTCTGGAAGGCGCCGCCTTAGTCACCGCTGGAGTGAGGAAAAGATCCAGGGCCGGTTCTTCCAGGCCCGGCACCAGCGGTAGTAACGGCCGAGACAAATGCTTCTGATGGAGCGTCTCGAAGATGACCGAAGTCTTTGGAGTGGGCACCGTCAAAGTAATGCCCAATTTCGCTGCACCCCGTAACAGCACGTCCTGGAAGGACACCAGATCGTCGACCGGTGAAACCCTCGTGTCTGGCGAATCTGACAAGGTCGGGGAGTAGTCCCTGGTCCCAGACGACCTGGTCCGTGAACGAGACCTGTGTCTCCTGTGGCGCCGTCTAGATCGTGTGGAAGACCTATGACGCGAACGTTCCCTTCTCCTGGAGCGGGAGCGCGACCTCCCAGCACGTGGGCGCTCTACCGGTTTCCGTGGAGGCATCTTCCGTGGCTTATCCTGGGGCTTCGGGGTAGGCGTACCCTTAGGAGGTGTCGGAAGCAGAGGCAGGGACACCGACCTCGGTGGCCTATGAGGAGGGACCGGCGGCAGAGGCCGCCCCTCAGGAGACGGGGGAGGCAGGGAGGGGAGCAGCGGCTTAGCCGGAGGGGCCTCCTTCGGTAGGGGAGGAGGGGTCAAAGGCCTTGGCGGTGTATATACCACCGAGTACATCGTGCCAGATGACGTCTTCGAGGGAGGGGCCTGTGATCCAGACCCTCCAGAGCGTGAGCGACGCCTCCTACGTCCTTCACCAGATCCAGCGTAACTTTTGGCACCAGAATCCCTCTTGCGCCTCTTAGAGGAGGTTGAGATCCTTGGTGACGAGGATATCTTTCTGCTCGACGTCGAGCGTCGTTTTTCAGGCGTGGAACGGCGATCCCTCGACTCTGGCGTCGAACGTCGTCTCCTCGACGTCGAGTGTTTCTTCCTCGACGCCGATCGTCGCCCCCTCGACGACGAGCGGTCAGACCTCGACGGCGAGCGTTGACTCTTTCTCCTCGATGACCGTTTCCTCACGGTCCTCGACGCCGAGGATCCCCTCGACGTCGAACTGGTCGACGGCGACCGGCGGTGTCGCTTCGACGGCGAGCGCCGGTGTCTTCGTCGACGGCGATGCCTCGACTTCGACAACGTTGAAGACGCCGTCGGCGGTGACTTCGACGGTGGCCTGGCCAGGCCTCTCGACGTCGATCTTCCACGCTGTCTCGACCCAGAGCCCCGGGGAGAAGGGGAACACACCGTCGTCATCCCTCTCGACGTCGTCGTCTATGCTATCGACGGAGACGGAGACCGGGACCTTTTGCTGGTTTTCCTGCCTCTGGGGAGCCCCCCAGAGGCCTCAGCAGGGGCAGAGGGAACCTTCCCAGCCAGCCCAGACCCACCTGCAGCCTGCAGTCGCCTCTCTTCCAGGCCTTGGAGCCTAATCTTCTGCCTTTCCCTCAGGGTCCTTGTAGAAAAGGCCTGGCAGATGTCACAATCTTCAGGGACATGCTCATCAGGGAGGCAAATAATGCAGACGTCGTGTGGATCAGTCTTTGCCTTCTTCCTTCCACATGCTGGGCACTTGTCGAATAAGGCAGGCATTTTAGATCCCTAAAAGCCTGAACAAACACACAGAAGTGAACAGGAAACACCAAGAATCAAATGAGAACACTTTTAAATCCAAAAAGTGCAAAAAATCCAATAAACCCTTGAAAAAGGGAGAGCTCAATGCACAGGGTCCTGTAAGCAGGAGCCGGAAAAAAGAACAGAA
Organism: Lissotriton helveticus; assembly: GCF_964261635.1. NCBI lineage: Eukaryota > Metazoa > Chordata > Amphibia > Caudata > Salamandridae > Lissotriton > Lissotriton helveticus. The sequence goes on from NC_136069.1 coordinate 1,606,413,744, forward strand.
AGTAAGTTGGACCTGCTATGCATTCTGGGATACTGGGAGAAAGTTCTGGAAGGTTCTCTTAAAGGCACAGTATCCTATTTAAGCCACATAATGGCAGCCTTTGGGGCTTGTCTGTCCATGCCTTCCTCTCTATAATTTCTGAGGGTGTTTGCTGTTAAAGCAAGGGAAATCTGGACAGGTTTTGCTGTTTGTGGATTTTTGGTGGAATTTTCTAGTTGAAGTACTGGACAGTGTAGCCTGTGAATATAGGCTGCATTATTTGTCTTTAAATTTTCTCTTAAGTGTCTTTGCAGTTATGCAATTTTCTGACAATTTAAGAGATTATTTTTGATTGCCGGAGTCCACGCAGATGGGCGGGACTATTCACTAGATTATGACTAGGCTGTCCTGTTTTCACTTTCTATTTTTGATAAATTCTGGTGGGGTTTTTTCAGAGTTTTCAATATCTTAAAAAACAGTTGTTATCAGTGGTTACACATTTTCACGCCACTAAAAACAACTGAAAAAGTGTTTTTCCGGTGTTTATGGAACATTTTGCTTTTATCATTGCTTGCTTTCTGCACTGAAATAACATGGTATATAGGCAGTGTACGTATATGGTAATTTGAGGTCCAAAGAATTTTTTGCAAATTAATCTTATTGTAGTACACCATACACTAATTCTTCAGTGAGTCTTTGGTCATGTGATCTCGCGCTTTCCTTCCCATGTAAACCTTTGTGAAAAGGCCCTCTGAGCATTCATAGCCCCTTGGGCTGAGAACCGTCAGCTAAGGGACACAGTTGGGATGACTCTTTCTTTGATGCCACATAAAGCACAAAATGATAAATATTTGCGTTTTAGTTCCTGGGCATAAGAAACAGTGCACTAGAATTGACTAAAAAGTCGAAAGCATTCCTCATTAACTCTGAAGATTGTAAAGATGCTTTCAGCATACCATCTAACAAGTGGCAAGGATCTCCTACAGGGAATCGCTTCAGCTCAGGTATCAATTTTGACAGGTCATCACACAAATGTTTTAGATACGTAGTTGAATCACTGCAAATACAAACAATATCACTCCAATCTTTGTTGAACTTGGAAATAACCTTTTTTCAGAGCATAACAAGTGACACTGCGTTCCATGTTTTCCAAAAGTCTGGTGTCACGTTTTCACCACTATCCCAGAGGCTTGGTGATATATATACATGTCACTATACCTTGCAGTATCAATACTGACCCACTAGAAACTATGGTCTGATGTATTAAGGGTTTTTACCCATTCTCGGTGGGTAAATGTGATGACACATATTAGGAAAGATTTTTATGAAACTAGCCATTTTACCTATCAGTGAAAGAATAAAATGCAGCCAAAGAATCAAATATGAGTTTGATATGTCCTGATTCTCTACCGTTTATAAAATAATTAAACTAGACCTAAAACATGAAACTAAACCCTGCATCTTTAGACCAAAGGCCATAAAACTGAAAAAAGTAAAAGGAAGAAGAAACAATATTTTAGTGGCATCCCTAAAGAACAAAACTCAAGCAGAATAATGTTAGCCAGTCTTTCTTACTGCTAGCTTCTATAACAAAGTTACATTTTATTGACCCCTTCAGTAAGAACAAAATTACTTCTTCACTTTCTTTTTCCTTCTTTGAATGGCATTTAGTTTGTGGTTGTGCAGGTGTTTTTTCAGTGTTTATATGTTTTCACCGGTGAGGGCTATTTTTCTTTCAGTGGGGTTTTATCAGTTATTATAGGTTTAAACCTAAAACCCCACAGCCTAATTATGACTATACACAGAGATCCCCTACTACAGAACCTCAGTTTCTCCTCCACGTTCAACATTTAATTACACGTGTACACACAAGGAGAGGGGTAGTTCACAAGAAATGCTAATGAACGTGGGTTTCCCCCCTTGGTGAATGCATTTATCACCCCCTGGGTATTAGCAGCGCCGGCTTTTAGGCTGGAGAAGGGGGCGTAGGCCAGGGATGTGTAATCGGCACAAGGTATAGATTATTAGGCCTCCCTGACGACTAATTGACAAATGTTGGTGTGAGAAGAAGAGAAAAAAAGCAACCATTGATGTTACTTTCTTATAACAATACTTTAAAAAGCGCTGAGTCTGTCAGATTGCTTCCCTCGCATCATAGGATCTCCGTAAACCTACAAAGTATATACAATCTTTTGTGTTTATATTCATTAAATCGGTACGAGATCGGGGAACTGAACCGAAAGCATTTGGATCTAGAGAGCACGAGGCTTGGGGATCAGGTAAACACTGCCAGTGTGACACTTCAGGGTAACTCCAAGGGCGCAGCTACCATTGATGCAGCAGGTACAGTGCCAACGGGGCACTGGAAACCCTGATTAATACTGCAATTTTTCTTCCTCTTCAGCAGTCAAAAGGGGACACTTTCCTTCCTTGCAGGGCCCAGGACTTCTTTGCCGCGCTACTGGTAACCTCTGATATTTATTAACACCAGGCATGGAATGCACCAGCGGTATCTCGCTTAACACCGCTGCATTCTGCAGTAATGCTGGCAGTAATGGTACCACTGCTGCCGCCAGAAGCGCTTAAGGAGGAGTAAAGTTCCTACGGGCCCTTACTGCCATGGACAGCGCTTTGTTTCTGTCCAGTGAGGTGTGCCTTAAAGAGCAGAGCAAGAAATACACTCACAAGAGGTACGCGTCACAGCAGTGCAGCGCCGAGAAGCAGGACAGGTAGCACAAGGTTAACCGTTGTAGTGCTTCTGGGCACCGCAGCTGTATACGTCTGTAACCATCAAAGGGTAAATAATACAGTAGTGCAGCACTGAGAAGCACGACTGGTGGCGCAAGATTAATCGGTGCATGAGATGCCTTACTGCAGTGCTGCACTGCAGCAGTATAACTGTGTAACAATCAAAGGGTTAATTTTAAATATCATCAGTGCAGCGCCGATAAACATGACTGGTAGCGCAAGGCTAACTGTTACAGTGCTGCGGTGCGTAACTATCAAAGGGTTAAATATAGGCAGTGCAGGATCGAGAAATGCAACTAGTAGCACAAGGTTAACCGCTGCAGTGCAGTAGTAGAACTGTCTTCCTGAAAGTTAAATATCAGTTGTGCAGCGCAGAGAAGCATGGCTGGTAGGACACGGTTAGCAGCGCTGCCGTGCAGAAGTAGAACTGTGTAACCATCAAAGGGTAAACAACACAGCAGTACAGCGCAGAGAAGCGTGACTGGCAACACACTGTTAACCACTGCAGCGCTGCAGTATAACTGTGTAACCAAAGGGTTAAATATCATCATTTCAGCGCCAAGAAGCACGTCTAGTAGTGCACGGTTAACCGCTGCAGTGCAGTGCAGCAGCAGTGTCCTCCTGAAAGAGTTAAATATTAGCTGTGCAGCGCAGAGAAGTACGACTGGTAGCACACGGTTAATCACTAATGCGCTACAGTGCAGTGTAGAACTACAACTGTGAAATCATCAAAAGTTTAAATATAGACCGGGTGAGTGGGGGATTCTCAATTTGTGCCGATGAAGGCACAGTATCAATGTTTATTTCCTGAGCGGACCCGCCATTGCAGGCCACTCCAACGATGGGGCGAAAGTGAGGGGTGAAAGTGAAACTGCATGCTGGAAAGCGGGACAGGAGATGTGCGCGTGCCTGTACATGCATGTCCACAGACCCCAATCGCCTGCGCGTGCCCCTGTCTGTACCACTTGAGAGGCAAGTCGCTGACAATAAGTCTCGCTGGCGACAGCGCTTTCCGCTGCATCACCCAGTGCGAGACCTAAAAAGGAGGTCCACATGTTTCCAGGTGCTAGACACTCTGATATAGTTATTGTGAGAAATGTGGTTGTTGGTTTAGGGATGTGTGATCCCATCTCAAGCAAATGCCACAATCCTTGTCAGGGTGAACTACAAACCGTCAATATATTAACCTGGTGGCTTGGCACAAAAGCAGTCAGGCTTAAACTACAGGCAATGTGTAAAGTATTTAGCCGGCACTCAAACAGTAATAAAGTGAAAACACCACAAAAGAAAAATCACACACCAATTTAGAAAAAATAAATGACAATGTAATAAATTACACAAAAAAGACAAAGATCCAGTCAGTTCTAGTGAAAGTTAGTGCCACCCACAAACATTTAGTCGCATGAGACTGGGACAAAGTCAACCATTATGGCCGACCATGATGGAATGTGGTTCAGTAACACAAAATGGGTTGGCCCTGTCTCCGATTATCTTTGGACTTAAATGAAATTTCAGAGAAAAATATACGAGAAGGCAAAGTTCAGTTGGGCAAGGCAGCCTGCAGTGTCCAAGGAGGAAGCGGATTCACAGTGGAGATTTCCACATTCAGACTTAGCCTCTATTTTGAAAGCTGAAAATCTCTAGCGAGATGAGGCTGAAGGCTGTAGCCAATGTGGTATGTACATGGCCAGATTCCCTTCCAGAGAGGAGCCACTGATTTGCTGCTGCAGACTAACCCTGGGCGAAGAACTACGCTCCGTTCGCGGAGCTTGCGGAGTTTCGGCAACTCCGCGTTCCGCGGAGAACGCGTAGCTGTCGATTACTCCGCGATCCGGTGCGTAGCGTAGTTCTCGCGCGCTGAATAACATTATCGCGTGCGCGGCAATGGCTTTTTCCCGGTCGCGTGTGCCACCATGTAGGTTCGCGCGATATTTAGCGCGATCACGCACTTTTGTAGAAGATAAGTTCCCGAACATGTCTTAGCGCGCTAGCCATCCCGAGCATGCAGGCAGCGCCCCGAACACGCGCACCGCGCTCCCGAAGACGAAAAACGGCACGCGAACGGGTCTAGCAAGCAACTACGCATGTCCGCGGAGCTACGCGTAGGTCGCGGAGTGCAAGTGCGTCTTCGCGTAGCTCCGCGGAGTGCGGCTCCGCGAACTACGCCCAGGGTTACTGCAGACAAGAACAGAGTGGGTTCTACATGAAGTAAGGCTGACAGTGATGCACCTTGGGTGGATCGGCGAACAGGTAGGTCCTGGTATCCTCTCAGTTCTTAAAGTACATTTTGGCCATGGACTGGAGGGGCGCCACGCCACGCCACTACAGTGTCCCCCATGCTTCCAAAAAGAGCACCGTCTTCAGATTCTTCCTGAAGATAAGAAGATTATTTTCTTTCCTCAGTTTAACTGGAAGAGAATTCCATACTCGGGGCACCGTGCTTGAAAAAGCTCTGCCGCCCTTGGATACCAGGTTGAACCTAGGGCACATCAAATTGCATGCCTCAGTAGACCGAAGGGTCCTGTTTGGTGTATATTTAGTCAGCCGATCCTTGATATAGGTAGGGGCTGAGCCATGGACGGCTTTATGTGCAATACAAAGGCTCTTGAATTTAGCTCTCTGAGCAATTGGCAGCCAGTGTAGGTCCTGAAGTAAGGGCGTTGCCCTTGTACGCCTAGGTTTATTAAAAATAAGCCTGGCCGCATCATTCATTACTACTTGGAGTCTGGCTAGAAGGTTATTTGGTAGACCCAAATATAAGGAGTTACCATAGTCCACGCCACGCACTACAGTGTCCCCCATGCTTCCAAAAAGAGCACCGTCTTCAGATTCTTCCTGAAGATAAGAAGATTATTTTCTTTCCTCAGTTTAACTGGAAGAGAATTCCATACTCGGGGCACCGTGCTTGAAAAAGCTCTGCCGCCCTTGGATACCAGGTTGAACCTAGGGCACATCAAATTGCACGCCTCAGTAGACCGAAGGGTCCTGTTTGGTGTATATTTAGTCAGCCGATCCTTGATATAGGTAGGGGCTGAGCCATGGACGGCTTTATGTGCAATACAAAGGCTCTTGAATTTAGCTCTCTGAGCAATTGGCAGCCAGTGTAGGTCCTGAAGTAAGGGCGTTGCCCTTGTACGCCTAGGTTTATTAAAAATAAGCCTGGCCGCATCATTCATTACTACTTGGAGTCTGGCTAGAAGGTTATTTGGTAGACCCAAATATAAGGAGTTACCATAGTCCACGCCACGCACTACAGTGTCCCCCATGCTTCCAAAAAGAGCACCGTCTTCAGATTCTTCCTGAAGATAAGAAGATTATTTTCTTTCCTCAGTTTAACTGGAAGAGAATTCCATACTCGGGGCACCGTGCTTGAAAAAGCTCTGCCGCCCTTGGATACCAGGTTGAACCTAGGGCACATCAAATTGCACGCCTCAGTAGACCGAAGGGTCCTGTTTGGTGTATATTTAGTCAGCCGATCCTTGATATAGGTAGGGGCTGAGCCATGGACGGCTTTATGTGCAATACAAAGGCTCTTGAATTTAGCTCTCTGAGCAATTGGCAGCCAATGTAGGTCCTGAAGTAAGGGCGTTGCCCTTGTACGCCTAGGTTTATTAAAAATAAGCCTGGCCGCATCATTCATTACTACTTGGAGTCTGGCTAGAAGGTTATTTGGTAGACCCAAATATAAGGAGTTACCATAGTCCAGCCGCGCCAGAATCAGAGCGGAGACAGCCAGCCTAAGGGTGGAGACGGACAGCAGTGGGGAAAGTTTCCAGAGCTGGCGTAGTAGACTAACACAGGTGCCTACCACCGCCGACACCTGCTGTGTCATGGATAACAGGGCATCAATTTTGATTCCTAAGCTCTTTACTGCTACCGCTGGTTCTGGACATGGTCCCAATTCTACTGGCCAGAACAGATCATTCCATGGGTTGGCTGCTGTGGTAAATGCCAGGACTTCCGTTTTGTCCGGGTTGATTTTCAAAAAATTATCCGACATCCAGTTAATCGTAAATATGAGAATGTCTTGCATTCTCAAATAGGCCGCAGGTGAGTGTTCGATCTGGATCAAAATTTGCGTATCATCGGCATAATTATAGACCCTGCAGTCCAACTTGTTCAGGGCTGTAATCAAAGGCTGAAGATATATATTAAAAAGCAAGGGCGAAAGGGCTGAACCCTGGGGCACTCCACATGTCAACTTAGCTGGATTTGACATGAGGTCAGACAGTTGGACTCGCTGTGAGCGATCTTTCAGAAAGGAGGTCAGCCAGACCAGGACTATACCCCGAATCCCTAAGTCCTCAACCCGCGACAGAAGCTGACAGTGGTTCATGGTATCAAATGCCGCGGATAAATCCAGAAGGACCAGGGCACATGGATTTCTTTTGTCAGCCTTCAGTCTCAGGTCATCCAGCATGGAGACCATCACCAATTCCGTGCTGTGATGAGCTCTGAAACCTGCCTGATTAGACACAAGAAGATGGTTGCTTTCTACGAAGTGTGTAAGAGAGTGCAAAACATGTTGCTCCAGGATCTTAGCAAGAAAGGGTAGCTGGGGGATTGGCCTAAAGTTCTTTAAGTTTTTAGGGTCGGCACCAGGTTTCTTTAGGAGGGGGACCGCCCGTGCTTCCTTGAAGTTGAAGGGGACAAGTCCCTCTTCTAAGGAGCGGTTCAACAAGGTGGGGACTTTGTCCTCCATACCAGACCAACCCAGCTTGAAGATCTTGGGTGGGCAGGGGTCTGCTGGGGATCCTGATTTCACCCGGTTCATTATAGTGAATAGAGACTCCTTTGTGAGGGCTGGCACCCCCGTCAGGGAGCCCAATGTCGGTCTCGGGGATATAAGGGGTGGCTCAATAGAGCAAAGGAAGTGCGGGGTCTGCCTGATCTCTACCATCAAGTCCTTTATTTTATTTTAAAAAAAGGCCTGAAAGTCTTGACAATCCTTCAAATTAAAAATCGGATATGGTCCTTTCACTGTACGCAGATCATTCAAGACTTTGAATATTTCTTTCTGCGGGTTGACTGCCTCCGAGATAGCAGCTTCATAAAAATCAGCTTTCCTCAAGCGGATGGCTTTTTTGTATGCTGCAAATTGTGCAGTATAGGCATCCCGTGCAGTAGGCGTACGAGATTTACGCCAAGCTCTCTCGCATTTGCGAAGGACTTGTTTTTTTTCTCTAAGAGCACTATTGAACCATAGTGCTCCTTTGCCCTTGTCCCTCAGTCTAATTTTATGGGCCGCAGTTACTACCTCAATAGCCTCCTTCAGTATAGACACCAAGGCAGTGCTTTCACTTTCCAAATTATCCACCAGCGGCGGGGGGTAGTCAGAGTGTGATGGAATAGCTGTCAAATCTGCAGCCTTAACCTGGTTCCAGCTGCGCAATCATTTCCAGTCTGGTTTAACTTCCGGCCGTTTTATGGAAAGTGGAAAGTGACCTTCGATCAGATAGTGGTCTGACCAGGGACAAGGGGAGATCGCGAGCGGGGGCTAGGAGTGGACAGGAGGACCACATCAGGTCCAGCGTGTGACCCCTCTCATGTTTAGGTTCTCCCACCAGCTGAGTAAGACCTAGGGATACTAGGATCTCTTCCAATTGTTGAATCTGGCCATCTTTCGGGGTCCTTTCCCAGTGAAAATTCAAATCACCAAGCACCACCAGACCTTCATAGTGGGAATGAAGGTCGTGCACCACCTTCAAGAAAGGTTCCATGAACTTAACTGATGTGCCAGGCGTGCGATGTACTAACAGGAATACCACCCAGTCTGTAGGGGAGCTGAGCTTCACGCCTAGGACATCAGCACCTTCAATACACTCTGAGCAGAGTGTTTCAGTTTTCAGAGTGTCTTTAAAAAGGATAGCAAACCCCCCCTCAAATGTTATCTGGGCGGTTGGCATGGATGGCGAAAAAATTGGGGGGCAGGGCTGCCACCATCTCCGGCGTCGAGGATTCGTTAAGCCAGGATTCGGTGACACAGAGAAGATCTAGGTTATCCTCCTGTAGGAGGGAAAAGACCTCCAGACAGTGCTTCTGTAATGAGCGAGTGTTGAGTAATGAAAACCTACACCCCTGCTTTGGCAGAGACACCAAGGAAGGTGCCCTGATTCCCAACTTAAACCTTACATGCGGTCTCAAGAGCCCTTCCCGCTTAAGTTTCGACAATATTTTATCGGGCAGTGGTTGGGCCTCGGATTCCCAGCATAGTAGGGACTGCCTAGCCTAGACTACCCGAGGAGCAGGGGTCCTGGGCCCTGGGCCCGACCTGGCGTGGACGGGCGCAGACGGGCTCGCCTTGGGCACGCCCGTGGCGCGCATGCTGCGCGCATCCGCTGCGCGACGGCGCCGCCATTCCTCAAGTACTAATCACCCTGGAAGGCCCGCCTCCAAGAGAAGCACAGCTATAGGTCGGTAAAGCCCTCCACTCAAGCGGCAGCAGCCGTGGTGGAACGGGGCGAGAGACCAGCGTTTTTAAACAAAATGCAATAGTAAACACAGCAACAGTGCGTTAAAAACAAGTTAAACGAATAAAAGCTCTCCTCAGGTTCAAGCACTCCCAAGGTTTTATTAAAAAGTATCAGCGATATGTGCAAATGGCAAATCAGTGCAGTTTTAGGTTTATTAGCAAGATAAAATGACTGAATCAAAAGGATGTGCAAATTAGCAAGCAGGGCGCTCCGTAGAGAGCAGCTAGCGCCTTACCAAGGACATAATGCTGACAATGCAAACATTTTCCCCCCGTCAATCGATCTGGGTTGAATCCATCATTCTTTTGCCCACTACATCACCCCAGTTCGTAACCAGCAATATGCAAATCAGTCTTGACTCTGTGCCTCATGGGAACAGTCCAGACCAAACTGCCAGGCCCTACCTAGACCGGAAACAAGCATTCTGGGACCAGTTTCATGGTATGTCACCCTTCTTCATCCAGGTTAATACACGTGTAACAAGGTTACATGTTACTCCCTATTGCAATGGAGTTCTATTCAGTAATCATTGTCAATTTGAAAACATGGCAGAAATAATTGCACAGAATATTTTACTCTAAAAAATGTCTTTTGGAAACTCAATTGTGATTCTATAACTGTCCCTCATTCTTGCAAAGCATCCCGAGTGGAGCTGCTTTGGTGCCAGCATCTGACTTATCCTGTATTGGGTGTTTTTGTAATGGTTCCTTTGGTAACACTCTGGGATCGCCCACACGCTACATTGTACAAATACAGTACTATACTCAGCTACCCTGTCACAAGTACTGGGGAGAATTGCAGGCAAACTCATGCACCCCACTGGGATGATTCCCGTGTGTTCACTACTGAGACCATTTGTTTACAGTTTTGGGTGAAGAGGGAGGGTAGTACACAACCTGATTGGGGGGTTGGTGTGGGTGGGGGAGTACAGGGGTACTGCTCTATTTATTCTTCCTGCATAGTCAAATGTCACTACTAATGGAACACCACTGTAAGATGCATGCTTCCTGTTGGTTAGTTATTGATATTAGGTATTTTGCATGTCAGTGTTAAAATGCCTTTCCTGGAATGTGAGAGGTCTGAATGACCGGAGAAAGGTCAGACTGGTCCACTCATACCTTGTGAGACACAAAATAGACATAAGCCTCCTGCAAGAGACCCATTTGACGACTACAGCAGCTACTGCACTCAGACACACAACATGGGGGAGGTGGTGGAAGTTGGGTTCTCGAATTACTCAAGGGGAGTGACGATATTGATTCGGAGAGGGCTACAATGGCGGACACATCACAAATATATTGACAGCCAGGGGGGGTATATTTTACTACAAAGCACACTTTACAACACCCCAGTAGTGATTATAAATACCTATGGGCGGAATACAGACGATCCCCTTTTCTTCAACGATTTAGGGCAGAAGATTAGGACTTTAGGTGGAGCACTTTGAAGAATTGCTGAACCAGCTGTACTGCATTTTCCACCGGACATACATCCAGTTGACAAGGACTTGCAAATTGACTGCAACAGGCCAATCAAGGATTAAATACTGCAGGCCATCAACTATCTGAAAAATGTGAAGGCAGGTGGACCTGACAACGATCACTACAAGGCACTAAAGGCAGATATTGAAACAACAGCAGACATGCTCACCCCCATGTTGGGAAGGATCTGGTAAGAGGGATGGGTGCCAGTCGACTAGAAGGAGGAATATCTCATCAAGATTCCCCAAAAAGGTAACCCGAGTAACTGTACAAACTACAGAGGATAACTTTTCTATAAATCCCAGGCAGACAGATGAGAGAACAAATTGATGCTCAGTTGTGAGACTAGCAAGCCAGCTTCCACAGACATAGATCATGCAAATAAATAACAGATTGCAACATTGTGCCTACTCATTGAGCAGTCGATGGAATGGAACACTTTCCCATGTGAATTGTTTTGACCATAAGAATGCATTTGACAGCTTTGGCAGACTGACCCAGTGGAAAATCCTCCAACACTAATGTCTGCCAGATAAACGTATAAGAATCACCAGCACCTCTTACGATGGAATGACCTTAAAGATAGTTCATGGAGGACAACTCACAGACGTCTTACTAGTGAGAATTGGAGTCTGCCAGTTTTGCTTTTCCTGTCTTTTCTCTTCCTGATAGCCGTAGGCTAGATCATGATGACATTCACAGCAAGGAGAAGAAACGGAATCCAATGGAAACCTTGGATGCAGCTCAACGACTTGGACTTAGTGGACAACTTGCCCCTCCTCTCCGATACCTATCTGCAGATGCAACAAAAGACCAACAATGTGGCAGCCACATTAGCACAACTTGATCTCCACATCCACAGGGGAAAACCAAGTTCATAAAGGCTAACACAGCCAACACCAACTGCAGTCACTCTGGACACTGGACGACATTGAGGCCGTCACCTGCCTGGGCAGTGTCATAGACAAGCATGGTGGACCATGATCACATATCTATTGCGACACACACACGCTTAGTCACAAACTCACTGACACACTCTTACACTCACTCACTCACACATCCATTTTGAAATCTTACAGGTTACAGTTTGACTTTATTTTTTAAATACTAGATATGTACTGAAAAAACGAAGGTTACAGGGACGTTAGGGTTAGGAAATATCATTTTAACACACCATAGAAATTTACTGAAAAGAACGACGATTACAGGCATACTATAGTAAGGTTCAGATTTCATTAGTTCAATCCAGTAAAATTCAACAGCAACTATACCTTACACCCCACAATGCACTGCTTATGGCCTCACATATTACATCCCTCCTGAAATGGTCAGTGACATCATTGATTAAATCACTGATGACATCTCAAATTATATCACTGATGACATCTTCCACAGAGCCTCTCTCACACCCACTCATGCCCCATGGAACCCCTTATAAACCTACTCCTACAATCTCACAACTGCTCACATACCAATTCACAGACCCATTCCAGTACTCACACAACTAATAACTCGACCCTAGAGCCCCTCATATAGCCACACACTCATACTGTCCCTCATATAACCACTAACATACTCATACAGTCACTAATGACCCATTCATTCACCAATACAGCTACATACATATCCAGACATTCAGACATTTACACACCCATACATATGCTCTTGCAGCCACTCAAACAAAAATTCAATCACACATACAGTTCATCATACAGCCACTCACTCACCCATATAGGCACTCACACTTCTGCTTACTTATCAATACAGTTTCTCACACACCTACTCACTTATCCATAAAACCACTCACGGCTACTAACTCACCCATACAACCACTCACACACCCACTCTGTCACCCATATAACCACTTACACAGCCATTCAGATACCCATACGATCACTCACACACCGTTGCAGCCACTCATACAGCCTCTAACTCACCCATACAGTCTCTTACACAGCCACTCACTCTCCAATACAGCTATTCAGTCATCCATACAGCTATTCTCATACCCACTAACACATCCATACAGCCACTCAGAAACCCATACAGCAACTCAGACATCAACTCACACACTTTTGCAGACAGTCTCACAGACACTCAGATATATAAATAGTATGGCTAATTACTAGTATAGAAGAATAGTATTTTAACTTATGTTGTAGTTTTGTTTATATCCGTAAATCTCAAAAACATTTAACTCTTGTACTCACAGGGTAATTTCATCTGTGAAGTCATCAGTGATGTCATTTGAGATGTAATCAATGATGTCACTGACCATGTTATGAGTTATGTAATATGTGGGGTCATAAGAAATGTATTATGGGAACGCAAGCTATAGTTAGCTCAGGTAACTATAGCTGCTGAAACTCTTTGGTTTTGTACGAGTTGAAATCTGAGCCTAATTATAAACTCCCTGCAACCCTTGGTTCTTTCAGTGAATTTCTAATTATAAACTCCCTGCAACCCTTGGTTCTTTCAGTGAATTTCTAAGGTTTTTTAACTCTATTTCCTATTTATAACATCCCTTTAACGTTTTTTTCAGTGAATATGCACTTATAGTTTGCACCTAGTATTATTGGAAATGCATTTTTTTGTTTCACCAATAACTTTGGCACCTTTTGATGAAACATTGCAAATGAATGTTCAGCTACTACGCATAAGGTTTTGGGGAATGAGAAACAAATTGTGTCCCAAAATGCAATTTAGCTATGCAATTTCCAAAGGGATTTTCAACAGTACCACAACCAAAACAGCTGAATGGGATTGCACCAAATTTGGCAGAAAGTTCGATATTCTTCCAAAAAGAATGCTTTGGTAATTTGATATGATTCTGTTTAATAGTTTTTGAAAAATTAAGTTCATAATGTATAAATATCTGAACCGTTCGGCTGAAATTCAAAACTTCAAGCCTTCTGATTGGCAGAGAGGGTTTTTTCAGGGTGATCACACTGATTGACTGGCTGCAACATGCATGAAAAGAAATGTTGTAACAGGCATTACAGGAGCCTGTCCTGAAAAGTTTGATTAACAAAAAACATAAAGGGGCTGGGTAGGGATATCCCGACCCCTTAGCCTTAGTGGGGGGCTCCGAGAGGGAGCCCGGGACTAAAATAAAAAAAAATCCTTTTTCTATTTTGGTGTCCAATGGAAGTTCTGTAGGAACCCCTCAGAACCACCAAAGAAAAGGGCAGCCCTGTTTTTGATTACATTTTTCTCGGGTGGGCTGGAATTCTGAAGGCTGTCACATTTTTAAATAAGATTTAAGTGGGTAAGGGGGGTGTACAGAGTCTTCCCTCCAAACCAACCATTCGCCCCAGAAAACCTCATCCCCTATGACCCAATGCAAATTTAATTTGCTGGTGGATTCCAACCCTCGGTCAGCACAATCTATCTTTTTTCCCTGCCCATGCTTGTAAAATCTCTGTCATTTTGGTTGTTTAAAACTGTATATTTTAACTGATATTTTAACATAACTATAAACTCACTATAACCTTTGTTTCTTTTGTGTGAATATCTACATGTGTATTTCATTATTTATCATTAAGTATTATTTAAAATCCATGTCATTATTTTCTTTGTGAGTATGTTTTAGTACTTGTGAGCTGCCTTGGGGATTTCTTCAATGATCTTAGGGCTGGATTGGACAACATTTATTACTGTTTTACCACTTTTAGGGTTATGGTAACCTTAGATGTGTAGTTCTTTAGGAGCAATGGGGTTAGTCTTTTGTGGGTGGTTGACTGTAGAAGCCTGTCTCTTCCCAAACTTATCCTTACTTTTTTGTAAATCCTTTACATTTTGTGTTAGATAATTCCTATTTTCCCATCACTCTACCCCTGTCCTACATCTATGTCTCGGTACAGTGCTTCCAGAGCCTGGCATTACCAGGTCTGGTATTTTCATACCAAGGTATCAAGGACCCAGAAACTCTAGTCTCCTCACAATTACCTAGAGTTGTATGTTCCCTGTCAGGGACACTCAGGAGCCAGCATCTTTAAAGTACATGAGCAAAGAGAGATGTGGAGGCTTGACCAAAAATTGGTCATAATGCTGTCTATTGCTTATAATGTATTCCTGAATTTGTAGACTGTAGATTGATTTTTCACATTATACTTCTGGTTACATACACACAGCCATGTGACAAGGTTCTTTACTACTGCCTATTATTGGTGACACCACCAGTTTTCCTTTGGCACCATATGGGTCATGAAGGATGTATGACATCACAACGCATGCTTTCACAACGCATGCCTTTACAACGCGGTTTTCACAACGCATACCATTACAACGCATAGCGTTTTGGGGTGCTGGATAGTGAATAGTTTAATTTACTATTCCAACTCCAGTCCCCGTGGATAGTAGGGAAGGTGTTGGATAGTAAATTAAACCTATTCCCTATCCTAGAGCGCCCCCCAGTGCAATGCGTTGTAATGGTTTGCGTTGTAAAAGTTGCGTCGTAATGGCACTGCGTAGTAAAAGTTGCGTTGTACAGGTTGTCTCCCGTCATGAACACCTTTTCTAGCAATGCGGCTGGACGAACACCAGAGAAAGGTGAGGTGGTACTAGAAAGCTTCTGACCAAAGAGGCCCTGCATTCATTCGACCAGTAGTGCAGTTGCAGTCTGCCTGCAGCAATTTTCTCCCTGTATACAGGGAAATCCATGTAATACAGAGCCACAGAACCTCTCACAGACAGAGCTGCAGGACCAGAGACCAGGGAGCAACAAGACAGAAACCAGAGTTGGCATCTGATAATGCATTAAGACCAGCAATTTGTGTGTAGGCGCTCTCATGAAAGGATATTTCATTGGATGTTTCATTGGATATATAAGGGCTAAGGAACTTCACAATTAGTCGCAAGTTATCGGAGATCAGAAATTGGGAATGTACTTTCAAAGTAGGCTGTATTGCCACAAGCTCCACCAGATGGACTGAAGCCTCACTTTTTCACATAGTTACGGGTGTCATCCAGTATTAAGATGTGTACTCTACCATGTAAAGATGGTAATCTTAGTTTTCTTCTACCCCTCTTAATACTTGGACTCAGTGTAACTATTTTACACCAGTGTAATTTAACATAATCTCATAAATGTTGCACTGGGGAAAATAATACATAATACTGTAAGTTATGCCATTATGCCCCTTTGCATGCATGATATTACCACTCGGTGGAAAAAAAAGTATCCCAGGAACATGGCCACTGCACAATCAATCCAACCACCAGCAGTATTTCTTTAATTCAAGCGCCAGTGAAAGAAATTTTGCGTTAATATTTTTACCTGCGTGAACCGTTTGGGTACATTTTGAGCATTAAATGCATTTTATTTTATTGTTGTGTTTACACCGAGGGAATTCCATAAAAATGTGAGGCTACTGTACACATGAATGCAACTTCCTCTTCCTGTCCTTAACACTCTCCTTTGTGTTTTCACAGCCTATGATCATTTTGGGTTTAGGTTCTGGAGGAAAAGCATTACACAGCCTTTGTTTGCAACTGCAGTTGTCTCTGTATCATCCAACACTAGTTTTGAATTTGTATTGCATTTATTTGTTACTGCTGACCTAGGGTTTTGAATATGGAGAGTGATGATTTATGATAGAACCCTGCATGTATTTCCCATACATGCCTTTACTCCACAGTCACTACTCCAACTGTGATGTTACCACGCATTACTTTATCACAAAAGTTGTTAAAACAACTTACATTATGGGGGCATTGGACTTTTGAATACTATAAATTACTATTTCAACTCTAGTCTGTGTATCAGTAGGGAAGGTGTTGGACATAAAATCCAACACTAGTTCAACAATGCACCCGCTAAAGCAAGTCATTGTAAAGAGTTGTGTTGTAAAGGAATGTGTGATAACATTGCAGTCAGGGTGGGGGCGTGGCCAGCAGCATGGCCGGTTGAGAAGTGCCTTGCCGGAGCTCCCGACGAGCTGCACACAGATCCGCCGTTTCCATCATCCCCAGTGAGGCACCACGCACACAGACAGGAGCGGCAACACCCCTGGGACTGCCGGAGGTGCACCCACCGCACTATCGGTGCAAAGACACACAGCGAACCGAGCCCGAAGCTCCGACCCGGCGCCTGTCAGCGAGGCCAAGATGGCGGGCGTCGAGTCCGCGAGTCGCTGGTGCGCATAGAAGCCACCCCCAGGCCTGGTGGGG
Organism: Lissotriton helveticus; assembly: GCF_964261635.1. Lineage (NCBI taxonomy): Eukaryota > Metazoa > Chordata > Amphibia > Caudata > Salamandridae > Lissotriton > Lissotriton helveticus. The sequence continues at coordinate 1,606,430,596 of NC_136069.1, forward strand.
TCGGAAACCGCTGCCTAGAGGACGCGGCGGACAGGTCGGTCCGCAGTGCTAGCTACCCGGAGTGTGACGAACAGCACGGGCAACACCGACAACCGGCCGCCTTTACCAAAATGGCGGCCGGCATTACTCAGAGCTGGTGAGAGGGAGCCGGGCTGGTCGCCTCTGTAATTTCCAGCGCGCACACCAGCTGACTGTAGCTTCGGGGGACGGAACGTCCCTGGTGCATTCTCGGCGGAGCGGCGACCCCGGGAGCCGGCTGGCACTGGACCACTGAGCCCGCCACAAGGACCCGGATCCTGCACCAACATGGCCGCGGTGCTCGAGGGAGGCCCGAAGGAGATGACCGACGCGGGAGTGCTCTGCCCACGGTGAGGCTCCGGAGCACGCGACCCCCCCCCACCTCCCCCTGGCGCCCCACTGAAGACCGGTTTGCTTGCTGCCCTGCTCGCCTGAGTGTCGAGGGGGAGGCCCGAAGTGGCAGAGGTGAAGACGGTGAAGGAGGCCCTAAGCACCCGGCGGTGCTGTGCTCATTGTGGGTGGCAGGTGGTGACACCGCGTCCGGACGGGCATGCGGGACGGGGCCGGGTACGCACTGAAGAAGCCACATCTATCACTGGCTGGAGGTCGGCCCCCGGTGGCGGCAGGGGTCTACAACCTTTACTATCAGTCGGCGTTCCCCCCCCCACCACTGCTCGGCTCCAACTCTACTATTGACTCGTCAGGGGTCTGCAGATTACGGCCCTCGCCCGACGAGAGCGCAGCAATGGGGAAGAGAGACGTGGTCCCTAAAAATGCGAAACAAGGCCCCATGGACAACTTTGCGGCGCCAAGACCCACGGTGGAGCACCACTCTTTGACGCCCGGAGTGCGGACCGACACGGCGCTGTTGATGGAGGCCATTCAAGCATCCAGGACGGACATCCAGGAGTCCCGGGTGGCCCTGGAGGTGAAGATCGGGGAAGTGGGCTCCAAGGTTACACTACTACGGCAAGATTTCCGGAAACTGTCTGAGAGGGTGACGGAGACCGAAACGAGGATAAACGACAACATTGCGGCGATATCCGCCCTGAAGCAAGACATGGCAGAACTGCAGGCCTCGCACCGTCAGCTGCAGTGGAAGGTGGACGATGCAGAAAATAGATCGCGACGCAACAACCTGCGCTTCGTGGGATTTAGAGAGGGAATTGAGGGGACAAACATGACATCATTCCTCCACGCCTGGTTGAAAACCACCTTCCCGACAGCACAGTTCTCCCCATGTTTCATCATTGAAAGAGCGCATAGGGCCCTTCTAGCGAAACCTCCGGAGGGGGCGAGATGGAGACCGGTCATAGCACGCTTCTTGAACTTTGCGGACAGAGATCTCATCTTGAAAGAAGCCAGACAAATGGGGGAGATACGATCGGAGAACACGACCATAATGATTTTCCCAGACTACAGTCAGGAAGTCTCGAAACAACGTCGATCATTCGACTCTGTGAAGGCAAAACTGAGGACTCTGGACATTCGATACATGCTCCTTTCCCCGCTAAGCTCAAGGTGATCTACAAGGATAAAGCCATCTTCTTCTCACACCCGGAGGACGCCTGGCAATGGCTTGAGGAACGCCCTGTACTGAACAGCAGAGAAGCCGCGTGGGGCGAGAAGCCATGGAGAGATCAATACGGGAGAGGACACGCTGGGAAATGCCGAAACCACAGAGACGGAAATCACGGAGAGTGAGAAAGTTGACACCGGCGACCCCATACCGATCCCGGGCCACGGAAGACATTCGGGGTGGTGGATCGACGACACCCGCAAATAACTCAGTGGCGGGCTCAAGGTTCAGTTGCCTGCGCAATGGTATCCGATCTGAAGGAGATGAAGAGGAAGAATCGGAGGGCCGCGCATCTGGGGGAGAGGAGGTGGTGGAGGACTTGATCCATCCACTAGTCAAGGAAATCCATCACTTGGAACAGGACTCCTCAGGGCGATCCGGCGCGCCTGTAATGGACACTCAGGACTCACACTCGTGAAAGAAGGTGCTCTGAGAGTCATGGGATTGCAGCACGACATATGGGAGCACGCAAGTTACCACGCCCTTCTACGTTCTTTAAACTTCTCTCACTGTTTCTGAGTTTGTAAAGGGAGGGATGTGTGGGAGGGCGACAGGCCTTCACCTGCGGATGGTTTGGTCCTTTGGTAGGATGCAACTGGAAGGGGGGGGAGGCGGGGAGGTGGGTGGGGGGGATGAAAAGTTTTTGAACTCTCTCAAGTTGGGGGAAGGAGAGGGCAGAGGGAAGGAGGGGGGTTACTTGCACTAGATTCATACAGCAGCGCACATTGAACCCATGTACCACCTGCACAGGCCGGTATTGGACCACATGCAATCACCTCACAATCCAATGGCAAGTAACGTAGCCACACCAATAGGGGCGGATAGGAAAATGAGCATCCTGACATGGAATGTCAACGGTTTGGGTTCTAAAATCAAGAGGGGACTGGTGAATGCCTATATCAAAAGGGTCGATCCGGACTTTACCTTCCTGCAAGAAACTCACCTCCGGGGTACTGCATGCGCTTTCCTCGCTAGGGGGAGACACAGGGTATTGGCACATGCGGGATACACATCGGACTCCAGAGGGGTGGCAATTATCGCCAAAATAGCTTCCCCATTTTGCATTACCCGCACCTGGCTGGACCCCCAAGGGACGTACGCTGGAGTGCAGGGCACCTGGAACAGACGCTCCTACACACTTGTCTCGGTATATGCACCACCCAAATTGCAACCACGTACTCTCACGGCGCTCAACCGCATACTCTTAGAGACCTCAGATACAATACAAGTGGTGGGTGGGGACTTCAATGACGTTATGGACACCCAACAGGATAGATCAGGAGCGGGGGCCAGAGGCGAGAGCCAGACAACACTCTGCAGCCAGATGTCCGCCATAGGACTTACAGATATTTGGAGGTGGCTTCACCCGACACTACAGGCATACTCCTACTACTCCGGGGCTCATAAGGTGTTCTCGCGCCTTGACTATGTTTTTATGTCCCGCCAACACCTGAGGGTAGATGATGTTGCTGAATACAGGTCCAGGGGTATTTCGGACCACTCGCCGTTGTATGTAAGGGTAGGACGAGACCAGGCTAGACACATGGGAACCTGCCGCTTGGCGGCCTGGGATTTACAGAATGCGACCCTACTTAAAGGTATACGGGCTGACATTAAGGTCTATTTGGCTGAGAATGTGGGCACGGTGGACTCGAAGGTCACTCTATGGGAAGCCCTGAAGCCAGTCCTTAGGGATAGGATAAATTCTAGGCGGGGTGAAGAAAGACGTAGACTCCAGGCACCCTAGAACAGACAATCTTAGAAAGAGAAAGGGAATATCTAACCCAAAAAAGCGACGAGATCCTCAGGAAGCTGCTGGATGTCCAGACACAGTATTAGGGAATTGGTGAACGAAGAAGCAAAGACCCAGGCCCTTGCCACCCTCCACAGGCTATATGACGTAGGGGACAAGTCGGGGAAACTTCTGGCGTGGCTCAGCAGGAAAGAGAGGGCGGCGAGATGGATTGATGAAGTGCGAGACGGTAACGGCGTTACTGTACACACGGATAGGGAGATAGCCAAAACTTTTGCCACGCACTTTGAGGCATTTTATGCGGCACGTGACCTTGCCACGCAGGAGGAGGCGTTCTGCTACCTGGATGCTGCAGTTCTGCCGTCCCTCCCCCCTGAGTCAATGGAGGCCCTAGAGACGGCCATAACGGTGGATGACATTACCGAGGCCATTGCCAGCTTGAGGCCCGGCAAAACCCCGGGACCCAATGGCTTCCCGGCAGAGCTCTTCAAGCTCTTCTACTGTCGCTACACCTTGGGGGACTCTTTGCAGGCGTTTTTGAGGAGGGAGAGCTCCCCCCTGACCTGTCGAGGGCAACGATCGTCCCGATTTATAAAGAGGGCAAACCTCGCGAGGATTGCGCCTCATATCGACCCATCTCCCTACTGAACACTGAGGTGAAGCTGTTGGCCACCATCCTGGCTACCCGACTGCGAACTGTTATCACGGATCTGGTACATCTAGATCAATGGGGATTCCTTCCAGACAGGGCCACTAAATTCAATCTTAGAAGGACCCATAACTGGTTGCAAGAGGTGCGGGCCGTGCCGACCCCCACTGGTTCCTCTCTTTGGATGCTGAGAAAGCGTTTGACGCAGTGCACTGGCCATTCCTTTTCGCTATTCTACGTAAGTTCGTCTTTGGTCTCAATTTCATGCGGTGGATACAGCTCCTCTACACTGCTCCGAAGGCCAGAGTGCGGGTGAACGGGACTCTGTCCCGAGAGTTTCAGATTCAAAGAGGTACTCGGCAGGGTCCCCCCTCCTGTTCACGCTTACCATAGAGGTACTGGCCGCTAGGGTCCGACAGAACACTGACATCCACGGTTTTACAACCGGTGCCACTGACTCGATGCCTGAAAAAATCTCACTCTACGCGGACGATGTTTTATTATACATAACACAACCGGAAATCACGATCCCAGAGCTCTTCTGAGAAATAGACAGCTACGGCAGGAAGGCTGGTCACAAAATAAACTGGCACAAGTCAGTGCTTTATGACCCTGGGGGAAGCGATAGGTGGGGAACACTGCCGGACGACCTTCTGACTACTACCGAGGGCTTCCAGTACCTCGGGGTATTCATTACCGTGAACAAGGCTCTCTCCTTTAATAGGAACATAGAAAGGATCATACTTAATGCAGTGGCGGATATGACCCGGTGGAGACAGCTCCCGCTGACTCTCCTAGGGAGGGCGGCCATTTATAAAATGGTCACATTGCCAAAATTCCTCTACGCTCTGCAAAATGAATACTATCCGATACAAGCATCGGTCTTCTGTAGGATCCATGCAGACTTGAGATCCTTTCTCTGGTTAGGTAAACAGGCTAGGGTGGCTCTGTCCACTCTCCAGAGACATCAGTACAGTGGCGGGATCTCACTCCCAAACCTAGAGGCCTACTACTGGGCGGAACATCTAACGCCAATAAATGATTGGTTCCATGCCCCAGTGGATCACCCAACATACGCACTAGAAAGAGCAACAATGTCGAACAAAAATCTATTGTGTTTCCTCTATGGGACTCCGGGGCGGACCTCCCTCCTCCCAGCAACGCAAGTGACGCTACACGCGTGGAGGACGGCCACCCGTCGTGTGGGATGGGACAAAAAGCCAACACGACAGACGCCACTGTGGCACTGCCAGTGGTTAACGGAACTCCACAAACTAAAAGGCTTCCAGAGGTGGGATGAAATTGGCATCTCCACCATAGGGGATGTAATTGCCAAGGGGGAATTCAAATCATTTCAGACCCTTAAGTCAGACTTCGGGCTCCACAACACACAGCACTTTAAATATATGCAACTTCGGCACGCTTGGCAGGCCCAAAAAATCACGCTAGTAGACATCCCCGAATATGCACCTCTAGAGGGGAGGCTCCTGCAGGAGCAGATACAGGGGAAGGCAGTATCACTGACGTATAAGACTTTGACTAACCATATGCTGGGGGATTTGGCAAAGCTCAGGGCCACATGGGAGGCGGAGGTGGGAGAAATGGAGGGCCTGGACTGGGACACAGTGCTGATGCATCCCCCTGAGGTAGCTGTCAAGTCCCGACTGCGATTGATCCAACTCAATGTACTCCATAGAACCTATTACGACAGGCAGCGACTCTGCAGAATGGGAAAGGTTGAGGACCCCGACTGTCTTAGATGCACTCAGGAGATTGGGGGTTTTTACCACACGGTATGGTCATGCAGTGTAATACAAGCATACTGGTCCCAAGTGTTCAAAGAATTGGAGGAGGTCCTAGAGGTCCCGATCACGCAAGAGCCCAAACTAGCCTTATTGGGCATGACCAACGAGGTAGACTTGACACGTCCCCTTCTTATATTCCTGGTCTTGGCACTAGTAGTGGCAAAACGAGACATTGCAAAACATTGGGGAGCGCCAGAGCCCCCGACATAGAGGAATGGAGGAGGGGGCTTGATATCTACATGGCAGCCGAACGGGTGACATATAAGGCCAGGGGTTGCCCCAAACAATTCCGCAGAGTTTGGTCTAAATGGAGACGATACAGAGGACTAGATGGAAGGATGTGACTGTGATCCCATGGTTGAGGGGGAGGTGGAGGGCTGGGTTTGAGGGGACAGAGTTAATGTAAACTTGCTACATAAAAATGCGCCGGGGGACTGCCGTACACTGCCTAGGAAATGTGATGCAGATCTAGAAAGCGAAATCACTGGCATCGGCAGGGAGGGGGGATGGGTGGGAGGGTGCGGCTGCTGATGGGTTTCTTTCTGCATTTAGTTTGATGGATGCAAGTATCATGGTTTTTATTGTTCAAAGGGGGGGGGAGTTTTTTCAGCAACAGGGGAAAATCAACAAAAATAAGAAAAACTGCAGAGGTAAATATGGGCCCTTGAAATGCTTTGAAGAATACATTGGCCTATGCAAAAGCGTTTGATTGAAAATTGCCGCCCGACCTCCGGGGTGTGGGTTAAATGGCCGTGTACCCACTTGGGAAGCATGAGAGGCGCTATACGCGACGAATTTGAAGGTGCCTGATTATTTGTTCCTTGATTACTGTGAATCTGCAATAAAAAAAAACAATAAAAAAAAAAACATTGCAGTCAGGGTAGTGACTGGGGAGTGAAGGCAGGTTGTGATTTTTCCTGTTGGGTAAAGGATGTTTCCCGGCAGGACTGAGTGAAATTAAGGTACGATGGACATTTTGGGGTTTTGGATGCTGAAGTTATTAATAATTACACATTTTACTTGTGTTTTGGTGAAACACCCAGGGGCAAATTTACAAGCCCCTATCACCCCCAAAACATCATTTTCTGTGACATTGTGGTGGTGATAAGGTCTTCACCTTATTTACAAGGAGTGTTAAGCCACTTATTGTGGCCTAACGCAGCCTTGTAAATACGGCTCCCTTTCATGCTATACTTAGTGTGAAAGGGAAGGGCAATGGGTGTTGCGGTGGACGTTTTACCGCAACACCCATTTATTTTGACGCTGCCCATATTTACAAGGGTGGCATAATTTCTGGGGCAGCTCCAAAAGTAAGACCTGGGTAAACCTGTTTTTTTCCCTGGTGCAATAAGCAGAAATGTTGCTATTATTGAGGAGGCACGTGTACCATGCAAAGGAGGGATGATAAATAGAAGCATAGGGGTGCATGAAGGAGACAAAAAAGTGAAAAGAAAGTTAAAAAATGTGAAGTGGACTAGAATAGAATGAATATGGTTTGATTAATGAAGACAGCTACAAAAGAGCATGCTAGATTCTGAGAACAGCTTACTGTTCAAAAACGATGTGCACCTGTGCCAACCATCATGCTGGTTTGCATGCTATTATTTGTTTTAGTCTGAAATGCTTATTTGTGCCATGTTTGTGCGTGAGGCCCCAGGATCTGTATTTTACATATTTTCCCAATTTTGTATTTCATCTAATAATACTAGTAGTAATTGTGCAATATAGTAACTCACACCCACTCACTTACCTTTACACACAATACAATATATATTCAGGCCCTCTTTTATGTGGATTTGGTGTGCTGCCCCATACCAAAGTAAAAGGGCAAGAATGCACCATATTTATGCACTATGTTGCATCCATGTAATTTCCACCTGTGCTATTGCAATTTCTGCAGCTTAGCACCCATGCAGGCACCCTTGTACCTTAGTGCAAGAGGGCCTGTGTTGTCGGCAGGATTGTTTTTGCCCAGGAAGTGGCCCTTTAATGCAGAGAAACAATCCTAATAGGCAGTTTCCTCTTTCTATGTGTGCTGCATAATGCAGCACACATAAAAAGAGGACACAAAAAAGAGAAATAAAGTAATTTCTCCTCATTACTCTTCGCATTAGGAGGCATAAGTATTTGGCACTTCCCCTGGTTTGCATGGTCTTGTAAATCTGGGGAAGTATCAAAATCCATGGGTGTTGCATGTGAACACTGTTGTAAGGTGGAAGGTACATAGAGGTTTATTAGTCAAGTTCCAAGATAGTAGTTACAGGTTCCAAGCTACTTCAAGAGCTGGTTCAAAGCTGTAACAGAGCCCCACCAGGAGCTGCATCTTCGCTGCTCAGCCCACTCTCACCAACTGTCATCCTTCCCATCCACCAGGCACACCAACATTCCACGCAGTCATCACTCATTCCAAGGTTCCATACATACACACATACACACTGGCTGAGCAGCATAAATGTAAGTACAACATATCCTCTCTCTTTATGGAAACAATCAACAAAGATTAGTTTTAACTCTAAGAGAGAGCAACATATGTCTGTAAACAAAATGATACAACATTGCAAACAGATCAATTTAACTATAAAGAAGAATGAAAGTGGAAAGAATTGTGAAGCAGAGCAAGATGAGTACATATTGCAGAAGAACGAAGAAGGAAATGAAAAGTATAGAAAACCAGCAAGGAAAGAGTGCAAGCAGGAAGATATAGCTAGGCACATCCCCTTCCCTTGGGAACATCATGAAGAAAATATAAAATGCAATAAGTAAGTAACATGCTCATAGTGTGTGGGAATGGGAGAAAAGTAGAAATGAAGAAGATGTAAAATTCAAACTAATCACCCATTCTTACATAACACACACAAAAGAAAACACTGCGCAAAACTAACAGAATGGGGAAACACCCGCGGTGTGTAAACACCAAACCATTAAGTATCCTACACAAATGAGTTCTTGGTACACATTAATGAAGTGTACACAATAATCATGTAAATAAAAGATTTCAAAGGTACAAGAGTAAAGGACACATGTGTACAATAAAAATGAAATTTTTTTTGGGTGCAAGGCCTAATGTGTATTTCAAACATAGATAAAATCTAGGCACCGCTTTAACAGAGGCCAAAGTATGGGTACATCGCCCAAAACACTACAAAACCAAGGCGAGATTATGGGTCACTGCCCATCCCACATAACCAAGTATATGTGCATAACAAAAGAAAATTGGTGCATAACCCAAAACACATACCAAAAGTATGGACCACTGACCAACAAAGAGGCCAAAACATGGAACAACTGTCCATCGCGCATAATCCAATAAAAGTGGGTACAGAGCCCAATGCGCATAACAACAAAATATGGGTGCACAATTCAAGGCACTTAGCCCAAAACACATGCCAAAAGTATGGATCCACTGTCCAACAAAGAGGCTAAAACATGGACCACTGTCCATCGCGCATATTCCCATAAAAGTGGATACAAAGTCCAATGCGCACTACAACAAAATAAGGGTCTACAGTCCATTGTTCATCATGAATGAATGAGTAAACACAATAAAAACTAAGAAGAAACAGCAATTCACACTAGTGGATGAAAAATGTGGTACGAGTAAATGGTAATACTGAAGCTAGGTAAAATCAAAGACCATGTAGAGTGTGACAGTGAGAAGGGTGTGCGCACCACCCACACTGAAGATTAGGCCGAATGTATGGAGACCAGCTCCCGTACACAACTACCCTACAGGAAAAGTATAAGTTAATACACTAGCGATACCACAAACAGTCCAACCTGGAACAAATGAAGCTCTCACGAAAACATACCCACAGTAAAACACTCAATTAAAGTGCAAATGAAAATAGTGTAGTACCACCATAACATAAAACAAGGACTGTGATCAATTTCTTCTTACTCAGCCATTGCTAAACACAACACCATCTTCCTTAGATCATTAAATAAATCATTAAAAGCATATTAATAGGCATGTTAAATAAATGTACATAAACAGTTAAGGTGACAATGTTTTGTGAGCAAACTCCGGTGAGCGAACTCTCTCACCCGAGATCTTAAAGCAATATATTAGCTTTTCCATAGATACTTTGAGTAGCTGCAGCAAAGTGCAATGTGATGAGAATTCAAGATTTGCTGGTCTGGCAGTCTGTCTATAGAGTAGCGCAGAATACACTTTTTCTTTGTCTCAAAATACCTTAAAAACAAAGTTTTCACAAATACCATATGCCAGAAACAGCCCCGATCCGACATGTCGATTAATGACTTGCTGTGGTGTTGTCATGGTGATGTTACCTAAGATGGCCCCCAACGTCGTATTTGCGTCCTTTCTACGGAAAGTTGGGCTTACTTGTGATGTAAGTGCTGTTTCCATCGGAGATTGAGCACAAACAACCTGTGACGTGGTATACCATCAGCTCGAGGACTGTGAAGAAACAGTTGGACAGCTCGCTTGAGCCCACATTGCAGGTAACGACTTTCAAGTTGGCTTAACAATAGGAATAAAAGTTAACTAAAGAAACACTGACAGTACATTCCCAAAGTCCGCTGATAAACCTATTTCAGTTTGCTTAAAGGATTCCAAAATGCCGGCAATAAAAAAAATATTTGTTCGTTTTTATTTTCATACTTGAATTCTGCGACTTCCACACACAGGACTGGTATGCTGCCCAAATCGTCATCTAGATGCTGCAATTACGCTGTCAGAGCATAAATCACTTTTAAAACCGTAGATAACAATATTTCCATTAGTTTGAAGGCGGAAAATGGAGTACACTGGCAGGCCCACTAGATGGCACTAAATGCTCACACTGTTGGATAATGCATACTCAAGCTAAAAATGTGGATGAACGATCTCCTTTAATGCCGAAAGGCAGCAAGTTTGCATTCCTGACACAGTCTATCAATCTTAACTTTGTAGTCAAATGCAGATAAATGATTCTTAGTGACGTTTTTGGAAGGCTAGAGGCTTTGGTGTGAAACAGTGACTGATAGCCTTAAACGACACAACAACATTTCTTGAAGTTGCCGACTGTTTACACACACTTCTTTTCATTAATGCCTTCCTTTCCTTCAAAGGTGATAAACACGAGGAGTGTGAAGCGCCCGGAGTAGGCTGTCCCGATAGTAATGGACACTGGTGGGGCTAAACGGGCGTTCTTCTCCTTCTTGTTATTTTTTTCCTTAAGACTGCTTTATTTTGTTACTTGAATTAAAAAAAACGTTCCGTACAACTGTAGGTTTCCTCACCTTCAATAGATGAACGCAGGTTTCTCACCTTCATTAGGTTGCTTCCCAAAACATACAGGATTTGATCCCAAGCGTCGCCAAAATGTTGTAAGGTGGAAGGTACATAGAGGTTTATTAGTCAAGTTCCAAGATAGTAGTTACAGGTTCCAAGCTACTTCAAGAGCTGGTTCAAAGCTGGAACAGAGCCCCACCAGGAGCTGCATCTTCGCTGCTCAGCCCACTCTCACCAACTGTCATCCTTCCCATCCACCAGGCACACCAACATTCCACGCAGTCATCACTCATTCCAAGGTTCCATACATACACACATACACACTGGCTGAGCAGCATAAATGTAAGTACAACAAACACCCACAGCACTGCCCATGAAATGCCTCCGGAGCGCAGAGCAAGGCAATGCAGTATTTTGCTCTGATTTGCCTTTCTTCATATCTATGAGGTAATTCAAAGTTAAGCATAGGGGCTTTTTGTGGCCTCATAGATATGATTTTGTAGTCTGCGCTGCCGAAGCATCACAAAAAGTGTTACTCTGGCTCTGCATGAGGCTCGTAAACATACCCCTCAGTCTGCAAGTGATTTGTTGATTTTTGTCACCCGACTTTCCACCCCACTTACTCTTTATTCTCTATGTGTCTTCCCTTGTATACAAATAAATCTAAATAAAATGTATAAAACAATTCCATATAAAGATAGGGGGCAGGTGCCTTGCTGCAAAAGTATCTGGTTCTGTCTCTTCTAAAATTAAATTTACTTCACCCAATCTACCTCTTTTGGAAATCACATTCTAAAGAACTTCACAAAGCAAAACGTATATTTATGACATCTTTTTACCTCTGGATGTTTCTTGGAAGATTCTACAAAACAAAAAATAGGAAACAGAAAAAAGGAACGTTAATCAATATTGCAGTTAATAATATATGGATTCCTTATTGATAACACTGTTATCAGCAGAATTAATCACATCATGTCAAAGGTATGGCCTCTCAACCTTCATAATCCTTCATGCCTAACTAGTATTAAGTGACATTCAGAGCTAAAGTTTGGTTCCCTGCCACATGCTGGCAGCTTGTTTATAGATAAATTCCACAAATAATTGAAACTACCAATTGTTGCCCTCATATAGAAAAACCCATGAATAGATTGGATGCCGGAGAGATTAGCAATGGTGAACAACATAAAAGACATCTGCCTGCAAAGAATCTATTTCAGTTCATCTTGGAAATATTTTCCAATTTCTTTTGTTGTTGTCATTTTACTAATGACAATTTTGTTCATGTCAAGGTTGTGTGGTATCCCTTCTTGTGCTATATTATATTGTATTGTAATGGTATTTACAGAGCAAATTTACAAACCTACTGATGCTGTACAGAGTGATCTGGTGGTATTTTAATATAATGTTTTTTTACTTTAGTGAAGTCTCTGGCCCAAGGCCCATCGCAGGCCCTAACAGACCCAAGCAGGAAAGATGCCACTGAAATGACACTCTCAATCTTCTGCCCTTCACCTGATTGCTCCAGTAGGAGGAGTTAAAAATGAAACAACAGATGATGGTGATAACCTCCAACTAAAGGAAATCCACAAATCTGTATGCTCTGAGTCTTAAAAGCCAGAGGAAAAGGGGTAGGTTAGAAATGCAGTTAATGTGCTTTAATGTGGAGGGTTGTTGCTTTACAGCTTACTGTTATGGCTTAATTTTCCTAGAATGTTGTTGTAAATACACTTAGAAATGCAAGAAAAATATACACGATTAGAGCACCGACTAATCCCCCATGCATTTGTAAATACATTTGCAAAGAACACATTTGTGTAAAAGCATCATACAGGTATTTTCCTACAATAGAACTGAAACTTCCTCTCCTACCCCATGAAAAGATGTTTATTAATCTACCTCATGGATAAAGGTAACTCAATATAAACTTACCAGTGCAGGAGATAAACGTCAGAACAATGAGGACAACAAATAGCTTCATGATGAAAGAGATGTTTGAGCCTGTTTCTGCAATACTCAGCTCAGTCTCAGGTGAATATACACATACAGAGCTCCTATAATTATATAGAACCTAGCAGCCTACGTTCCTCCCACAGTCACATGACAGGTCTATCTTCAATATTAACAATACTTTCTACATTATTTGCTCAGACACCACTGTTCAGAAGACATCCGCTTTCAGACCCATGTGATGTGGAAAATGAATCACTGTACCAGACAGGCTCCAAAGTAATGAAAGGTAAAAAATACAATCACTATTTGCTTTGAAAGTAAATCAATAGCTATGTTCATGCATACATAACCCTCACTCTCCTATTAAAAATGTACATTGATTTTCATTCTGTTTACATCTTCTTTGGGGAATATCTTGAGTATTCACAGTGCAGCATGTGAGTTAGTGTGGATCATGGATGACATTCTTCCAGGGATGTGTTGAGGCACACATTCATATGTTATAGGGGAGGAACATATATAGTCTGTTCTTGTCACAGCTACACCTGATGGATGCATATAGCTAGTAATTCAGAATGTGGTGCCCTGATGCTGTCCATTTTCACAAACAGCAACTAGAAAAATCAATAAACCCATTAGAAAAGCACCGCACCGTAGCCATTACTTGACAACATTCAGAATGTACATTTTGGACAGTAAAGAACCAAAGACACTTTATTATTTTCAAATCATATAGAACTGCTTCCTTGATGCTGATTCTTGCTTCAATCATTTCTCACTCAATGGCACTCACTGTTTATCATACATCAGGATGAAACACTGAATAAGATAACTGAACATCTAGCACAGTCCTTCAACATGTGCACAACACTTGTATGCATCCATGGGGATGTCTAACTCGATGTATAGATGACTTTTGCCCACATGCATCAAACTGAATTGTGTGAAAAATGTACTTAAAGTTTAATTTCAAGGGTGCGGAGGGGATGGGGGTTCCTTTGGACCCCCCCTGCACCCTTGAAATTGGATCGCAAAATGAGAATGCCTTCCAATTGATTCCTATAGGCATCTAGGCCCATATGAATCAATGTAAAGGGATTCCTTATTTGCGATTCGCAAAATTGGGAATCGCAAATAAGTAAAAATAAGGAATCGCAAAACAAAATGCGAATTTTTAATGCATAGGTATTTGCGATTTCTAAATTGCAATTCCTCAATTTTCGCAATTTAGGAATCGCAAATACCAACAATGATGCATGTGGGCAAAGGTCTTTGGTGCTTTGAATAGCCTGAAACCACTGGAGCTACCTGGCATTGAATGCTGCAACCAGTTGGTGATTCGGTGATAACACACTGCATCTGATAATACTGATTATTGATATGGCAGTGTAGTACATGTAGTATGGATTTGATTAAATCCATTGTAGTCACCAACCATTTGTCCTTTCTTCCCTTAAATGTTAATGCCCTTACACACTGTATAATGAACAAGCATTTGCAATGCAATAGGTCTCGCATTTGCGACAGTTGGAGCTATTTGCATTGTAAATGACAGTGCCTTTTTATGTTTTGAAACCTGAAAGCGGTGCCTATAAACGTTGCTTAATAGAAGCAAGGCTGGCAGTAACTGTGCTTCTTTTACTTCCAGCCTTGCTTCTCGCAAGCAACAATTACAACTTATAGTACAAAGTGCTTGTTTAGGCACCGCTTGCACGTTTTCAAAACATAAATAAAAGGCACTGTCATTTACAATGACAATAGCTCAAATGTTTGCAAATGAGAGACCTATTGCACTGCAAAGGCTTGTTTTTTTAGTCCCTGAGTCTAACACCCAGGCATCAGTGAGCATGGAAGTTGCCTTAATAACATAAAGCTGCAGTCCTTGCTGAGGTGTATGGAGAACGCTGTGGTTGTAGTGTAGTAACATTTGCAGGCTTGGGTTCTGGTAATGTGATTTAAATAAGCAAGCACAGGGGAAAGAGGAAAGGGTGGTAGTGAGGAGCCGAGAGAGAGAGCCCAAGACATGTAAAGGAGTATTAGGCGATTGGGAATCAACCTTGGGACCGGCTTAAGACCTGGGGTTTAGTACTTCAGACACGGATCCTGTAATTCTGATCCAATCACTAAAACTCCCTAACTTTTAATGCGCAGAGCAGTAGTTCTGTCACTTTAAGAGGGTAGGTAGAGCCCGGCAGACTACTTTCGGCCAAACACACACAAAACCATTTGGCAAATAAAAAAAAAAAATACTCTTTGCATTAAAAAACAGCCATCGCTTTTCGTTGCTTTCTTTGCTCTGGCACAAGCCCTGCTCTATTTGTTACAAGTTACTCCAAATACATAGGTAACAAGGAAGGAGTGTGAAAAGAGCAGAGTTCGGCTCAAGGACAGAGAGTGAGGAGAAGAGCAGCTTGAGGCACAAGGATAGAGAATGAGGAGGAGAAGAAAATGTCTCAAAACAGTCACGCGCCATTGAGTCACAGTTTGTCTTCCTGCGGTAAAGTCAAACATTGCATTTATGCGGTAACATCAAACATTGTGTTTATGCGGTGACATCAAACTTAAGCCTCACTTCTATAATAAAATCTGCTGGGTCCTGTTTCTTTGCAGAATCCCTGTGCGGCAGACAGAAGTGTAAATAATACCTCAGTTTCTCCTCCACGTTCAACATTTAATTACACGTGTACACACAAGGAGAGGGGGAGTTCACAAGAAATGCTAATGCATGTGGGTTTCCCCCCTCGGTGAATGCATTTATCACCCCCTGGGCATTAGCAGCGCCGGCTTCTGGGCTGGAGAAGGGGACTTAGGCCAGGGATGGGTAATCGGCACAAGGTATAGATTATTAGGCCTCCCTGGCGACTAATTGACTTATGTTGGCGTGAGAAGACGAGAGAAAGTGCAACCATTAATGTTACTTTCTTATAACAATACTTTAAAAAGCGCTGAGTCCGTCAGATTGCTGCCCTCCCATCATAGGATCTCCGTAACCTAGAAAGTATATACAATTTTTTGTGTTTATATTTATTAAATCGGTACGAGATCGGGGAACTGAACCGAAAGCATTTGGATCTAGAAAGCATGAGGCTTGGGGATCAGGTAAACACTGCCAGTGTAACACTTCAGGGTAACTCCAAGGGCGCAGCTACCATTGATGCAGCAGGTACAGTGCCACCGGAGCACTGTAAACCCTGATTAATGCTGCAATTTTTCTACCCCTTCAGCAGTCAAAGGGGACACTTTCCTTCCTTGCAGGGCCCAGGACATCTTTGCCGCGCTACCGGTAACCTCTGACATTTATTAACACCAGGCATGGAATGCACCAGCGGTAACTCGCTTAACACCGCTGCATTCTGCAGTAATGATGGCGGTAATGGTACCACTGCTGCCAGAAGCGCTTAAGGAGGACTAAAGTTCCTACGGGCCCTTACTGCCATGGACAGCGCTTTGTTTCTGTCCAGTGAGGTGTGCCTTAAAGAGCAGAGCAAGAAATACACTCACAAGAGGTACGCGTCACAGCAGTGCAGCGCCGAGAAGCAGGACAGGTAGCACAAGGTTAACCGTTGTAGTGCTTCTGGGCACCGCAGCTGTATACGTCTGTAACCATCAAAGGGTAAATAATACAGTAGTGCAGCACTGAGAAGCACTACTGGTGGCGCAAGATTAATCAGTGCACTGCTGCAATGTAGTGCTGTAGTATTACTGTGTAACCATTAAACAGTAAACATCACATCACAGCAGTGCATGAGATGCCCTACTGCAGTGCTGCATTGCGGCAGTATAACTGTGTAACAATCAAAGGGTTAATTTTAAATATCATCAGTGCAGCGCCGATAAACATGACTGGTAGCGCAAGGTTAACTGTTACAGTGCTGCGGTGCATAACTATCAAAGGGTTAAATATAGGCAGTGCAGCACCGAGAAATACAACTAGTAGCACAAGGTTAACCGCTGCAGTGCAGTAGTAGAACTGTCTTCCTGAAAGTTAAACATCAGTTGTGCAGCGCAGAGAAGCACGGCTGGTAGGACACGGTAAGCAGCGCTGCCGTGCAGAAGTATAACTGTGTAACCATCAAAGGGTAAACAACACAGCAGTACAGCGCAGAGAAGCATGACTGGCAACACAAGGTTAACCACTGCAGCGCTGCAGTGCAGTGTAGCAGTATAACTGTGTAACCAAAGGGTTAAATATAATCAGTTCAGCACCGAGAAGCACGACTAGTAGCGCACGGTTAACCGATGCAGTGCAGTACAGCGGCAGTGTCCTCCTGAAAGAGTTCAATATCAGCTGTGCAGCGCAAAGAAGTACAGCTGGTAGCACACGGTTAATCACTAATGCGCTACAGTGCAGTGTAGCACTACAACTGTGAAATCATCAAAAGTTTAAATATAGTAAAGCAGTAACGTTTACTAATGGCATAAAACTGTAGCGCGTCTTATGCTGCGGCGTACATTAGTAAATAATCCGAAAATGAGAGTTATTAGCAGTCCAGTGTAGCGCAACGATGCAGAGACACTTAAATACCTACAGATGAAGCCTCACGAAGTTGCCAAATCGGAACAAGCTGTTACCATGCCATTGCGTGAATGAACAAAAACAAGCAAAACAGAAAGCAACTTCACATCTGTCCTGGGGAGGAGACCTGGGAGGGCAAAGGCTGCCGGCGCATGCGTGGTACCTGCAACTTTAGCGTGCCCTGCGGTTCCTGCCCATTGGCGGTGCGTGCAGCCGTGGCAGGCAGCGCCTGGTCCCTTCCGGGGCTCCCGTGGTGAAGAGAGAGCCCCAGCGCCAGAGAGGAAGAGTGGTACATAGCAGTGTGGGGCTCACATGCGTATGGAGAGAGCCCCGCGTCATGCAGCCAGAAGTGTAGAGGAGTTGGAGTGCTCCGGCCGCAGCCAGCCAATGTTCAGGATAATCCCCCCCAGACCCGGTGAGTGGGGGATTCTCAATTTCTGCCGATGACGGCACAGTATCAATGTTTATATCCTGAGCGGACCCGCCATTGCAGGCCACTCCAAAGATGGGGCGAAAGAGAGGGGCGAAAGTGAAACTGCATGCTGGTTTGCCTGGGAAGCGGGACAGGAGATGTGCGCGTGCCTGAACATGCTTGTCCACAGACCCCAATCGCCTGCACGTGCCCCTGTATGTACCACTTTGGAGGCAAGTCGCTGACAATAAGTCTCGCTGACGACAGCGCTTTGCGCGTCCTAAAAAGGAGGTCCACATGTTTCCAGGTGCCAGAAACTCTGATATAGTTATTGTGAGAAATGTGGTTGTTGGTTTAGGTATGCGTGATCCCTTCTCAAGCAAATGCCACAATCAGGGTGAACTACAAACAGTTAATATATTAACCTGTGCTTATCCCTCTGGTGGCTTGGCACAAAAGTAGTCAGGCTTAAATTAGAGGTAATGTGTAAAGTATTTAGCCGGCACTCAAGCAGTAATAAAGTGGAAACACCACAAAGGAAAAATCACACACCAATTTAGAAAAAATAAATGACAATGTAATAAATTACACAAAAAAGACAAAGATCCAGTCAGTACTAGTGAAAGTTAGTGCCAACCACAAACATTTAGTCGCATGAGACTGGGACAAAGTCAAACATTATGGCCGACCATGATGGAATGTGGTTGGCCCAGTCTCCGATTATCTTTGGACTTAAATGAAATTTCAGAGAAAAATATACGAGAAGGCAAAGTTCAGTTGGGCAAGGCAGCCTGCATTGTGGATTCACAGTGGAGATTTCCACATTCAGACTTAGCCTCTATTTTGAAAGCTGAAAATCTCTAGAGAGATGAGGCTGAAGGCTGTAGCCAATGTGGTATGTACATGGCCAGATTCCCTTCCAGAGAGGAGCGGCTGATTCGCTGCTCCAGACAAGAACAGAGTGGGTTCTACGTGAAGTATGGCTGACAGCAATGCACCTTGGGTGGATCGGCGAACAGGTAGGTCCTGGCCTCCTCTCAGTTCTTAAAGTACATTTTGGCCGAGGACTGGAGGGGCACTACTTTCAAGGTTCAGACTCACTCAGGCTTGGTCCAGGTATGGGTTCAAGATGGTTGGAGCCTTTTACATCCCTGAGGCTCTAAACAAGAGGGCAGTCATATAGCTCTTTGTGTTGCTCAGGTAATCTTGTAAGCAGAGAAGCAGTTCTCAAGCAGCAGGACACTCCTCTGACTGAGGGCACAAGGCAGGAGCTGCACAAATGGCAGCCCCCTTGATGCAGCCAGGCAGTCCTCTGGAATACACAGACGGTCACATGAAGCAGGGAAGTCCTCTGAGACTCCTCTGCAGGTCCAGAAGTCAACTGATAAGTGTGTGTGAGGGTCCTATATTTATACCTGGTGCCAGCTTTGACATGGTAGAAACGTCTGAAGTTTTTCCCCCACATAAGTGACTTGGATTTGCTGCATCCTTGCCCAAGTGCCACTGGATCTGGTGTCACAAAAGTTAGTATGAAGTTCTTCGTGTGTGTTTGTGTGCAGATGCTGTTTGAAACCCTATCTTCGCGGTGTCCCGTTTCCACCGAGAGCCGTATTCGGAGACCGTTTTTTATATCTAGGAAAAAACCCATCATGAGTTATCATCAAATCCCCGGCTCTCGGCCGCTCGCAAGTCATCAGATTTAGATCAGAGGATCCCATTTTTCTCCACTTCATCATCGACAAAATTGTCTTCCTATTCAACTAACCTTGTGCACATACAATTGGATGTGGCTGTAAATACGTTATAAACACAGGGGCCATTTTGAGGAACCACTACTACCAGTACCTGACGTTGGGGCACTGTCCAAAATACCTACCTTCACCCATTACTAGCTCAACCAGAACAGTGAATGTTTTCAGACTGGCGACTTCTAAACGCTCTCTTTCTCTCTATGTATGGCCTGGATAATATAAAAAGTTTTTTTGCAATAGACGGTCACCTGAGGAAGGCTGTCCAGCCGAAACGCGCGTAGTCACTACCCTACCGCATTGCCTCCATCATCTGCCATGTCTTACGCTAACTGTTTGTTATGTGATTTTAACAATAATTTTTGTACATGAACTGTAAATCATTTTTACAACAAAAGAAAACAAGAACAGAAAGTGTTTAAAAAAAGATAAAATATATATACAATTTATGATGAATAAAACAAATAATTGATTCAATAATTGGGTAGTTAGTCTTTGTACTTTTGGGCGTTATTATTATAATTTTCATTAGTGTCTTTTATATACACTGTTTTGCATCTTTAGCTCTCTCACTTGGCTATAGACTGTTCTCAAACAGATGCATTGTGAGCCATTGTCTTTGAAGTGCAAGATGGGCTACGACCATCTCCGTCCCTCCATTGTGCTGAAATGACCCACCCTGCCAACACCATGCCCCCTTCTGTGTGGCTGTCTGGCAGGAATACACACAGATCAACTGTCAACTAGACCTAGTCATGTTCCCATGAAACAGGCTGATGGCACCAAATCGTTAGGACAAGAAAATGACGGCTTTCTAAAAGTGGCATTTTCAAAATTGTGATTTTAAACCTGACTTCATAATTAAAGTGAATTATAAATCAGAACATTCAAACTCACCCAACATGACATATCAACCTGTTCCCACACAAATAATTTCACTTAAATGTAATAAGGCAACCCTAATGTTATCGTATGGGAGAGGTGGGCCTCACAGTAGGGAAAAACAAATGTGTGGTTTTTGTTCCTACCAGGATCGTAAAAAATGTAAAGTATATATATCCAATGTTTTAAATATACTGCACCCTGCCTTATGACTTGTTTAGGGCCTATCGTAATGATGATATATGTATTAAAAAGGATGTTATAGGCTTGATTAATAGTTTTTTTTTTAGCAAGTCAAATTGCCAGTTTAAAAATCCCCAGAGGGTGCAAATGGCAGGCTTGAGACAAGTTTAGAAGGGCTTCTTAAGTGTTGCAGGCTCACAAGTAGCAATTAATGTTTATATGGCATTGAACTTTAAAAGGGACTCATAAATACATTAAATACGCCAATAAGGTGTAAGCCAGTTTGACCATGTTTTAGGGCTAAGCACAAGCACTTAACACTGGTTAGCAGAAGCAAAGTGCACCGAGTCCTAAGTCCAATAAAATCTATTTTAGAAAAAAAGAAGGAGTGCTAAATGTTTAGGGGAAGACCACCCTAAGGCTGACAGGTAAGGTGATTTGTGTGTATTGGTCTCAGTCCACCAATCTTAACAAGAGGTCTTGGTAAAATCAAAGAAAAGGGAATTTTGTGGTACTTCTCAAAAAACCTGTATCCAAGTGAATGCTTAAAACCTAGTCTAACACATTGCAGCATTTGGGTTGAGCAAAATTTAAATTAGAAAACTCTTCTGTCTATGCACTGGTTTGAGATAAAGCATACTTTCTCATCACCTTCTTTTGGAAAGCAAAGGTTATTGAAAGGTGGACTTTGGAATTCAATCATTGATATGAACTTAGACAGAACTGGAAGGCCTGACCTTAGACACATGAAGGACAGACAAAGAAAGGGAGATGTTTTAGCCGGCTACACATTGATCGATCCCTGACAACTGGTAAACCTTAGGGAGTAGGGACTACACTTCCTATGTTTATGGTACACTTTCACATATTGATTATTTCCGGTTTTCCACAACTCTAATGCAGAGACTTTCTTCAGCATCCATCATTCTGAACATAATCTGATTGAAATATTGATGAACTTTGCCTTATTGGTATTATTTACCTGCCTGCTGGCTAAGCAGATTAGATTTCATAATATTGTATGTTTTGCAGATTTCAACTGGCACTTATCACCAAGCATAAACTCAAATAAGGAGTGAACACAATTATCATCCATCAGATTATTGGAGTCCTCCTGTATTATTATTCCATTTTCAAACAATGCACACAGAGTTTTTGTGAATGTGATAGAATTTTGCAAACTGAGCTTTGTACTATTAGGTAGGTTCACAAAATACTGAATCACAACGGGTTAAAGATCACCCGCCTAATTGGTATTCATTAGGCTGGTGTCAATTTCTAATTGTATGCAATATGTTGTACTTGCAGGGACAGTGGCCTTCAAGGGACAGCTACAACTAACAAATGCTATGATTATGTACCAGGGCTAGATACAGAATTAGTGTTATTAGACTAGAGCTTTTTCTACATTTTGAAATAATAAATTCTGGTTCATTTCACTTGAACAAATTAGACTAAAACATTTGAACAATAATTTGTAAAAGCAAAGGCCAGAACTGGTAAAGTTGCATTAAATGATGTATCTATTATTGTGATCATTAGTACCATTTTTGTACACTCAGAAATGAAATGGGCATTCAAAGGACTTCTGTGCATGGATTAGAGTGGCAGGCCTGTGCAGATAGTGCTAATCTTCCACAGGTGCAGCTTTTCAGAAGGAAAGCAGAAGCGTGCTTGGTTCTGTTAACATGGAAATCGATGCATTAACTGATGAAAATTACATCTTGTCCTAATTAACATAATTGCCCATTGTGTACTCCACATCAACCGTGACTCACAAATATGTAGTCAAGTAGGCCCTGAGACCAAGGCCCGGGATTGCTAATTGATAGGTGACAGGAGGAACGATGTGTAGCTGTCAATCTACTGATCGGGCAGGAAACTCTTGATCAATCCCATGGATAGGTGCAGCAACATTACAAGGTTCAAGGGAGATTGCCCCGATAAAGCACACATGACCGGTAGGGATATGAATGTTTTTAAAAAAACATAAAAAGTCAGAAGCCACATGAGTTAGGAACGCATAGCCAATGAGGAAGTAGCATATGCAGTGATCACGCACTTCCCATGCCAGACACCTGCACATGTTATCCACTGTCACATTGTGTCCACGCGAGGTAGAGAGCCACATCTGGTAACCATTAGACAAATGATTTACACTTTTAAAGAAAGCAACCAACATTTCTCACCACATTTGATACGCTGGAAGCTTTTATAACCCATCATGTTTTGTATAAAATAAGGAAATATCCTGATTGTAAATAGAGAGAGTCCCCAGACCTTGTGCCTATAACTGTTCGCTTGGCCGGAAAATGTCTTTAAACAAACTGTTCCTGTTTTGCCAACCGCCTCTTTCCTTCTCTTTGTAAAGGCTTTTGAACTCAAGTTCAGGAGTTGCAGCTCCTTGCCCGGATCTCCAGCTGTTGAGACTCCTCTGTATGGATCATGGCATTTGCACTGGTGGTGACAATGGCTCCTTTACTAAGGTCACAGCATCAGGAAGTGGTGCACCAGTCTCTTAGCATATGTCATTGATGCCACAAGATGCTGCTCTTCAGTTGAATGTCTTGCTTCAGTTCTCTATGAGAACTGCTGAGGGAAACTGAGAGACCCTTCATGACATGGATTACCTCCTGACTTTGTTCCCTTCTGTTTTTTCTCATGCTAGGCTTCTCCAACTGGACAGTCTCTCTCCTTCTATCTCTGAGAAGACAGGTAGCCAAGTTTCTAGGTGGCAGGCAATCCATCAGGTCCCCCAGCAAGAAATGCACACCTCAGCTGATGGCTGTCATCTCTGGGAGATTGTCTGTCCTGCAAATATCAGCCCTGAGCACACAACAGTTTTTCAAGCAGTCTGCAGAGAACTCCTTTCCTGAGGCATGAAGAACCTGGAACTTGTTCAAAGTGGGGTAATGTTGGTCCCTCTGTCACATTTCAAAGCAGGCCCTGCCAGACAAGTGACGTACCTGGTAATGCAATACTGGAGAAACGTATAGCAAAAACAAATCGGTAGTACAATGACCACACAATATCTAACAACACAAATGGTTATAGTTTATCATCCTTTGTCACTGATACAGTAGCAGATCCTACTTTGAAAATGTAATAGGAGAACCCTCATGCATACCCTCTACCCTATGTCATCACTTAGGAAAGAAGTAATTACAGCCCTTTGCTAACAAAGACCTCACTGAATTTCATACATACATGGAATATCAGCACAACGTTTTGGGAGTCACAGACAACTCTACTGGTCTTGACTCTCAATTCCTTTTTATAGACCTTCAAAACACTTCTGCCACATATGTATACATATTGTTAGATTAGTGGACAGAGGCACAATGAGAGCATCAATTGCCCAGAATGTAAACAATTACTTGAAGAAGTAGACACAAGACTGCAACACTGCTACTAGCTGAAAAGGCTACACATTGCCACCATATTGCATTTTGGTGAATATACCATGAGAATAGGCGCTTGCTACTCCCCAAGGAACAGCCTGGACATTTTTAACCACACACTTACTTGCAGTTATCATATTGATTCTAAAAGCTCACAGTTTTGTCTAAGGAATACGTTTGAAAAGTGATGATTTTCTGCCTGCGCAAAACCACAGTTTGACAAATTGGAAGCTGTTATTTAAAACTGTATTTACTAGTTCCACATTTTCATGTAGTCTTCTAGTGGCAGTGACTCTGATGGCAAGCTTGTGGTGTTGCCCTTCTAAGAAGTTGTGCTGTAGGCCATATCCAGCTTTAAAATATAGAGTTTATTTTTAGCATATTTATGTCAAATTGTAACACTGAGATTAGATGTTTAGTATCCTAGGTCCATGGCTAAAACATGATCAACCGAATCAGATCCTGTGACATTAGCTAGTTACTGAGCGGCATGTGTGGTATATCCAGATATATACCATTGATGTTCCAAATCTCAAGACTATTTCATTCTGCTTAGATTCCAAAGTTGCTCATTTTCAAAACATGGCAACTTTATGTAACTTGTGAATTCTGATAAAAATCTACATCATAAGGATATTAACCCAGCATAGCATCAGCGGAAAACTAAGTACACACACTGAAAGTATTCTCGGAACACTAGCCAACCATATTTCACTTTGCTCTTTCAGCTCTAAACTTACCAAAATGAATTGTGGCAGTCGAGTAAAAACTCTATCACATACCATATTAATGTACACTAATCCACCAAAACGGAAGTGCTTTATACTGCATTGTGAGCTCTTAGGACACTAGTTCACCATTCTTTATTATGTCCCAGTCACATGAATGCACAACACTGTGCTGCACAATAAAGTTAGAAAACAGCATGCTGAGCTTCACTCTATGAGCATTCCCTGTGCACTACAGTGCTGATTAACCATACTGCTTTGCATCACACCTCAAAATGGTCTTGTCCTTTATGAACTAAAACAATCATTCCAAATTGCATTCCAACTTTAGAAAACTTAGATCGTGATGTTGTGTTTGTTGAACTGGGTATGTCTCAAACACAAATGTTGGGGAGTGCCCTGTCTGCCACAATTACAATCCACCAGCATCATTATGTTTTATGTTGACAATTATTTCTCCAACAGTGATCTCGATCTGGCTCTGCAAGTGCAACACTGACACATTTGAAGTTAATGGTGTAGGTGCATTAGAGTCTCCAACTTATTTAGAATGGAAGGTCTAATGTACTTTTTTCAGCTTGGAACTGCGAGGATACATGGTGGCCACTAAGCAAAATTCCAATGTCAGAGTAGCTTCCATGGCCGAGGCTTGTATGAAGGCTCAGAGACCTCAGCAGGGCCTGTGGCAATATCAAAATATGGGAGGCAGTAATCGGGCTGGCCACACACTAAAGTCAAAATCAGGCACAAAATTACCTAAACAAATTTACCTCAGCATTCCAGAAGCAATATGCATCAGCTTGCACCCTGGATGCTGTCACCAAATTGTGGTGCATCCTAAGAATACTAGTCATCATACTGCAATGATTCCTTTCCTTTCACATGTGACCCAGCAGTTCATTATAGTGGCATTAAGGGCCAGATGTACGGAATTCTTATTTTGCATGTCCTAAATAGCAGTTACGTAGGAAGGTATATTTAGGAACTGCAAAATGGTATGTACAAAATTAGCGATTTGCTAATAGTGATTCCTACAGATTAGGTATTGGTATTAGAATATTGCAATAGGAGTTGCTATTGCATTCCCACCTATGGGCGAAATAGGAAATTGTTTGCGTTTCCTAAATTGTGATTTCCCAATAGGAATTCACAATTTAGGAAATGAAAAGCTAAAGGTGCATCTGGGCTTAAGGCCCCCTGGAGGCACCCCAAAAATCGTAGTGAACATGCAAGTGCACATATGCATTTTAGATTGTGCACACGGTTACCATCTACTTGGAGTCGATGGTAATAGCATTTCCTAAAAGCTTTGTACATGTGCTTTAGGAATTGCAAATAGGTAATCCCTATTTGCGTTTCCTAAATTGGAGTCACAATTTGCGATTTCTATTGGGGTAGAAATCGCAGATTTTGACCTGTGGACATATGAAAAGACTGTTTTGCATCTCTTAACTAGCCAAAATTGTGATTCAGCCCATTAAATCTTTTGTACATCTTGCCCCTAAATCACTATGCTACTGTGCCCTGCATCATGGGGAAATTAACAAACTGCATTGCTTGCAAAGCAAGACTAACTTCCAACACCAAACTATATTCAAGAGATGCCAACACATTATATTGCATCATATTCCGGAGGACACTAACTCTGAAACACATCACATTGCTCTGACCACAGACACCCAAGCCATCACAGTATGCTGTTTCATTCGAACACTAATCCCCTACATTGCACTGCATCCTAAGGACTCAATCAAATTACCATGCACTTTACCATACCTACATTCCACGCCACAGTGTAACTTATGATCACTTATTGTCATGATTCTGTCCTTGTGGACCTCTGGTGTAGCTAAGTTTCTTGGCGATCAGGTTACTTCATCACAACAGTGATGGATATCCTGTCCCCTGAAATATAAATCTCAATATATCCTAGAGGATTTATATTTTGCCTTGGCAGGATATCTGACGTTGTGATGGAGTAACCTGTCCACCGAGATCTAAATCAGGCACTAATTCTGATTCCAGCTATTGAGTCTGCCCCAGCTCTTGGATGTGTTTCAGTGTGAATCTTTCACTTTGCCTCTGAGACTTATGAATGGGAGGAAGCAGGATCTCTACAGACTTCAGCTCTTCAGACTCCAGACTAGGTAATCTCAGTGCTTTACCATATTCTTGTATTGTATGAGCTCTCCATTTTCATGGCACTAAGGGCAGGGTATACGTATGGAATGGTTTTACAATTACCAAAAAGCAAATTTTTGTGATTCCCTATTTGGTGATTGCGAATACCTATGTACAAATGTGTGTTTTAAACATTTTGTGATTCCCAGTGAGTCACAAATAGACCTACCTCATTAATATTCATGAGTTAAGTCTCCGTTTGCGACTTTTTAGGAATTGTAAAAAAATCACAGGAATGGTGGTCGGCTGAGGTAGGCAGCCCACCATGTCTGTGATTGCTTTTTAATAAAAGTAAAGTTTTTTTGTAACCTTAAATGAAAATGTGATGCATTTCAAAAATAAAAATATTATTTTCTTTTTTAAACAGTGGGGACCCCTTCCCATTTGCGAATGGGTTACCACCTACTTGAAGAAGGTGGAAAAATGCAGATGTTTTGCAACCACATTTCGGTGACAAAACTGTAAAGTTCTGAAGAAATAAGTAGAAAATCCAGGTTTCTCAAAAGAAGTATTTATTGAGAAAAAACACAGTATAGCTGTCACCAGATAAAGCACCAGCATAATCCCAAAGCTCCATTCTAAGTGCTGTAATACAACAGTCAGGCATGAGCCATGGATTGAATGTATACAGTCAGGTTAAATGGGAAATACACAATTAAAAGGGAAAGAAAGAATATAACACATCTCTTCTCTTACAAAAATCAGAAATTATTCATTTTACATTTTGAAACTCGTCTCATATTCCACACCTGTCCGTCTTGTGTTACCACACTGTTTTTGTTAACCCTCACAATTTTCACAGGTCTGCTAAACTTAGCTTCATGTTTCTGAAGAATCCCAGGTCTACGAATTCTGACAAAATCTCCCACAACAAAATCCGGACATCATAATTGTCTTTGCTTTTAATTTGCTTCTCTTCCACCCTCATTGCTATATCTTCCTTGTTTAACTGAGGGATCTGACTATTTACAACTTTTTTAAACCACCCAGGACACAACTTAGAAACGGGATCCCTCCCTCTAAGCAAACGGAAAGGTGAAACTTCAGTGGTGGTATGGGGATATACGGTACAACCACAATTTCTCTCTCAACTTATCTTTCCAATCAGCACCAAAAGTTCTTTCCCATAAAATATCTTGCTTAAGAACTCTGTTGCATCTTTCCACTTGACCATTTCCTTGAGGATCATAGAGAGAAGTAGTAACATGCCGAATATAATGTAATTTTAAAAATTCCATCATTTCACGAGACTTCAACTGTACTCCATTGTTTGAAATAATAACTTCCGGACACCCCTCTCTGGCGAAAACTTCCTTCAAGAACATAAAAACACTATTGGTGGTGACATGCGGAACTAACTTCACTTCAGGCCATTTAGAATGATAATCCACCATAACAATGGCAAATCTGCAATATTGTGGTAGAAAATTAAAAGGACCAGAAATATCTAATCCAAGCTTCTGCCAGGGATGATCAGGTCACTTTACTGGGATAAGAGGAGCAGGATTACACTTGCGAGATTTCTCACTGCACACACATTCTGGACACTCCCTAACAATCCTATCTACATACCTGTCAAAACCAGGCCACCAAAAGAAAGATCTAATCAGCCTCTTCATGGAAGACATACCCAAATGATTCTCATGACTTAGATTTAGAATAGTTTCACGTAAAGGCACAGGTGGAATACATTTACCTTGCTTATAAATGAATTCACCTTCCACAAACATCTCATCCGACACTTTCCAAAATGGAAACAATTAATCTGAAATATCCTTCCTGGAAGGCCAGCCAATACAAGCAAATTTAATAACTTCTTGAAAAATGTTGTCTTCCTTCATACATTTTCTCCACAACTCCTCAGAAATTGCAGCATATACATCAGATATTATTTTAGGAAAAGTAGCTACAATTTCTTCTTTACAAGAGACGTCACCTTCATCATATGGAAGTCGCGATAAACAATCTACCATAACATTAACTTTTCCTGAAACATATTCTACAGTAAAAGTATATTCTTGCAACCGTGACATTAATCTAGCAATTCTAGCTGTAGCATTCAACCCTCCAAGAGGAGCTAGAATAGTAGTCAAAGGCTTGTGATCTGTTTTCAGTACAAAACGTGCACCCCAAATGTAATTCCTGAAGTGTTCAACACCCCATACACATGCTAATAACTCTCTTTCTATAACAGCCTAACGCCTTTCTGTAAGATTCAAAGTACGCGAGGCTAATGCCACATTCCATTCATCTCTTCCAGAATATTGCGACAATACGCACCCTTATCCATATAGACTAGCATCCACAGTAAGAGCACAAGTTTTTCCTACACAAAATGGTTTGCGAGACGGTGCAGATATAATTTCTGCCTTAATATTTTCAAACACTTCCTGTTGACTCTTCCCCGACATAAATTCAACATTTTTCCTTGAGAGTTCCCTTAATGGCTCCATCTTTGAAGCAAAATTCTTTATGAATTTACTATAATACTCAAAAAGACCTGAAAATGATAGTAATTTCTCTTTGCAATCTGGGGCCGGAGCTTTTAGTATGGCATCCACAAGTGACTTTTTCGGAATGACCCCATCTTTAGACAGTGTATTCAACAGATTCTTGAAAAAATGTACACTTGCTCTTTTTCAAAGTGAGCCCATGGTCTTTAAGAATTTTACAAACATTACTAAGATGTTCAGCATGTACCGTTTCATTAGGTGAATAAATCAATATATCATCTTGAAAACACTTTACACAAAACTCCATTTGTTTGAAAAGATGGCACATGGACCTTTGAAAAACTGATGCTGCAGACGCCAGTCCGAAAGGCATCCTCTTGAATTGGAACAATCCTTGTGGTGTTATAAATGCGGTTAAAGAACGAGACTCCTCAGCTAATTCTATTTGATGATAAGCTGACCTGAGGTCCAAGGTCGAAAAAACAGTAGCACCACCCAACATGCTCACCACCTCATTGATATTGGGAATATGATGACAATCGATTAAAATATTGGCATTTAAGGCTCGAAGATCAACACAGAGTCTTAAAGAATTATCAGCCTTCCGTGCCAAAACAATCGGAGAAACCCATTCCGATGACTCCACCTCTTCAATCACACCTTCATCCAACATTCCTTTCAATAATTTTCCAAGCTCATCCCTCACATTTATAGGTACACTCCTAAGTTTTTGTTTAACAGGACAAACTCCTTTTTTTAATTTGATTTGATGTGTAAAACCAGTCAATCTCCCCAAAGTGTCAGAAAATACTTCAGGAAACTTTTCCTCAATAAAATGGGGTTCTGCACTATCCCTCATGACACTCACAAACTCACAGTTATCCAATATCATAACTGGATCCTTACTACGTGGATCGAGAATGATTCCTAATCTCCACTGATCTTTCCATCCCAAATCATTCACACCTTTTCTTGCTACATACAATTTAATAAAAGCAGTTCTACCCTTAAATTCAACATCCGAAGCAACATACCCTGCAAGATCAATAATTGATCCATCAAAACAGCGAGCAATAATATCAGGATTGACAAATCTTCAATAGACAAAATTTTACCAAACATTTCGTGAAAATATTTTTCTGTTATTATGGTCCATGGCGAACCAGAGTCTGCCATAAGTTCTAGAAACACATTAAAAAATTTCACAGTACATTTGGGCGAGCTCAACTCCTCCTCCTCCTGAACCGCACACACATTCATAATAGAGACAACCATACCTTTCTCCAAATCAAAATCTTCTAAAATAACATTCCTCACAACGGACACATTCTTATTCCTAGAGTTAAAATTCTTCTGAGGATCAACAGTCTTCCTACAATCATCTCTGCACGCAATTGCAAAATGTCCCACTCTGCCACATTTGATACATTCCTTACCTATGGCCGGACAAAATTTAAATGAGGCCGCATGACTGTTGCTTCCACACCTAAAGCAAACAATATCCTTTGGATCTCTAGTAAATTGTTGAGAAGATTTAGGCGGCATTTATTTTTTACCACACATACTTCAGCAATACTTTTACTACTACTATCCCCTTTTGCATTAACATCTTCAATCATTTTCCTCCATTTATTTATCTGATTGTTCAAAAGCTTTAGCAGTGGATATAGTGTCATTAAGATTAGGATTCCCTAAGATCCACAATTGTTCTTGCGTTTTTTTACTCATTACGTTAGCAATGATCTGATCTCTTATCATTTCATCAGCAAGATTACCAAAATTGCACAAAATCACTAAAGTCCTGAGAGATGTCAGAAAACCATCAAAATTCTCCCCCTCCCTTTGGGCTCTGGTATAAAACTTATACCTATTAAGAGCAATACTAGTGGTTGGCTTAAAACGGGTTTCCATACGCATAAGGGCTTCATCAAATGTACCATATTCTCCACTAGCTACTAGTAAGGTTCTAAAAACAGCTTGTCCTTCAGAACCAAGACAATGTAATAAAATGCTTTTCTTCCTTTCATTACCCATTCGTTCTCCATCAATGGCTTTTAAATAGGTTATAAATTCTTCCTTCCAGCGAGACCAAGGGATAGGAGGTTCTCATTTAGCTTGTAAAAACTTAGTGGACGGATCAAACTGCATATTGACACTATAGATGTAGACACAGTAATATGAAAATTCCCAATTAAAAGAAAGTAAAGTGATACTCTGACTTAGTATATCGCTAAAATACAACGAACCACACTGTTTGTATTGTTAAAACTAATATGATCTAACCTCAACACTGTTAGAAAATGAATACTTCACAATATACATTTAAAAAATAAAACTGGTTCCTTAATGAGAAATTTGTAATGTGCTTCGATTTGTGCTGCTGTGCGCATCGGCGAAAATTCCATCGATACTCGATATTCTTTAGAAAATCCACCTTCGTGTGCATCAACAAGTGAAAAGACAAGAGTTGTAGCGTTTCCAAGGTGATCCAAGATGGCCGCCGGACGTTTCACGTTGACGCGATGAAGTGATCGCGTTGACGCGATGATGCAATGACGCTCGTAGTCCTTTGTCAATTCTTACAATTACCTCACCTCAGAGCTCGAGTAATCCTGCACGTGCAAACAGCAACAGCACGTGTGAATGGCAACAGCGCGACTTACGAATTTCCAAAGGTAACGATAATCCAAACAGGTGATAATTACTCAAAAATCCATAAATTGTCACAGACACATGTGAGAAACTTTAAAAAAAACGCCAAATGTAGATTGTAGATCGTAGATGCAGATTAATGCATAAATCAATTGAAAGTACTTGTAGAAGTCACAAAGACAAGTAAACAATCCCACAAAATTCTTGAAGAAAGATTTTTCTTTAAGAAGAATGAAATCTCCTCTACAAGAACTCGAACTCTGCTTCTCCACAAACACCAATTTGGAATAAAAAAATTGTGAAACTCCAGTAACAATTAAATCATTGTAATCAGGGAGATCCCAAAATTGTACCGCGCCTGTGCTCAAATAAGTAGCAGGTACATAGTCCTCGTCGCCAAAATTGTAAAGTTCTGAAGAAATAAGTAGAGAATCCAGGTTTCTCAAAAGAAGTATTTATTGAGAAAAAACACAGTAGAGCGATCACCAGATAAAGCACCAGCATAATCCCAAAGCTCCATTATAAGTGATGTAATACAACAGTCAGGCATGAGCAATGGATTGAATGTATACAGTCAGGTTAAAAGGGAAATACACAATTAAAAGGGAAAGAAAAAATATAACACACACATTCACACATACCACTGAGATTCGGTATTAGGAAGGGACACCCTAAACATGCCCCTTCCTAAAACCGAATTGCAAAACCAATTTGCGATATGGTAATAGGTTACTGAATCGGAAATTGGGCCTGTTTACATTAGAAAAGGTATTTTTCCATCCGCAATGGTCCTATTCTGTGAATTAGGCTGTTTGCGAACTAAAGCAAACTTTGTACATCTGGCCCTAGGACTCATTGGCTCCTCATTGATCCACCATTTCAGTTTTATCACCCTCTTCCAGTTTTCACTTCAGTACCTGCTGGAATCACAAAACGCAAACTAGATTAGTTAGTTTATTACAGGTTCAGTAGTTGTTCTTTGCTTGTATTTTGCAGTTACGACCTTAGGACTTCCGTTATATTTAATTTCCAAGGATGACTTAGTCAGTTCACCTGCCAAGCCTGGTGGTGGCAACTATAAAATAAACATCTTTTTCACACAGTCTGCTAAGTTCCATTTGGAACTTGATTCTACAGCATTATGCGTGTGATTTTGTAGTGAAATATCAAACCTAACCTGAAACTATGCTGGTACCCTGTTGTCTAGACCTTATAGACTCCATATCAAAAAATGCTCACAGCACATAGCCAGATTGTGAAAGCATTTCACCATGAAAGTAGGGTTCTAGCAGCACAACTGGGGTGTTCACTGTCTGTTTCTATCATATATCTTTCCCTCGCATCAGCTGTACTCTCTGTGATGCTTTATGGCAAATGTGACAAGTGTGTGAAGGAGTGGTGGATGCACGATGCTCATGAATGACTAATGATGGCACACAAGTTTACGGTCCTAAACACTCACAGTTTACCACACATTTAAAAAAGGTGGTAAGCTACACGTAAGCAGGAAGGGGTTTGCAGGGGACCCCTTCTCCTTTGTAGCTGGCAGCGGAAATATTTTTTAAGACCAGGCAGTGGTTTCACGGACCACTGCCTACTCTTAAAAAATTAAACAGAAACGTTTAATTTTCCTTTTTTGAAATGCATCCCGTTTTCCATTAAGGAAAATGCGCTGCATTAAAAAAAATACTGCTTTATTTCAAAAGCAGTGTTACAGCAAACAAATGATGGATGGAATTCTGACAATGCAAACATTCTCCCCAGTCAAAAGATATGGGTTAAATCGATCATTCTTTTACCCACTACACCACCTCAGTTTGGACCCAGCCATATGCAAATAAGTCTTGACCCTGTGCCTCATGAGAACTGTCCAGATCGAACTGAGAGGCCAGGCCCTCACTGGACCGGAAACAAGCATCCTGGGACCAGTTTCAGGGTATTTCACCATTCTTCAGCCAGGCTACCTTGAATCCAGTGGCATAGTGAGCAAGAGACCCACGTCTGGGCACACCCATCCCACTTAGGGTGAAAATTGTTACATCAAAAAAATTAGGGATGGAATGCTGACAATGCAAACATTCTCCTCAGTCAATAGATATGTGTTAAATCCATTGTTATTTTCCCATTAAGCAACCCCAGTTTGGACCCTGCCATATGCAAACATTCTCCCCCAGTCAAAGGATCTGGGTAAAATACATCGTTCCTTTGCCCACTAAGACAGCCCAGTTTGTAAAAAGATATATGCAAATCAGTCTTGACCCTGTGCCTCCTGGGAACAGTCCAGAAGGAACTGCCAGGCCATGTCCTCCCTGGACCCGAAAAAAGCATACTGGGACCAGTTTCATGGTATGTCACCCTTCCCCAGCCAGGCTAGCTTGAACCCAGTGGCACAGAGAGAAAGTGACCCGTGTCTGGGCATACCCATACCACTTAGGGCAAAAAGCGTTAAAGCAAACAAATGATGGATGGAATGCTGACAATGCAAACATTCTCCCTCAGTCAAAAGAACTGGGTTAAATCCATTGTTCAGTAGCCCACTACACCACCCCAGTTTGGACCCAGCCATCAGTCTTGACCCTGTGCCTCACGGGAACAGTCCAGACCGAACTGCCAGGCCAGGTCCTCCCTGGACCGGAAACAAGCATCCTGGGACCGATTTCAGGGTATGTCACCCTTCTTCAGCCACCCTGGCTTGAATCCAGTGACAGAGTGAGAAAGGGACCCACGTCTGGGCATACCCATCCCACTTAGGTCGAAAAGTGTTACAGCAAACAAATGATGGACATTCTCCCCCAGTCAAAAGATCTGGGTTAAATACAACTTTCTTTTGCCCACTACACCACCCCAGTTTTGACCCAGCCATATGCAAATCAGTTTTTACCCTGTGCCTCATGGGAACAGTCCAGAACTAACTGCCAGGTCAGGTCCTCCCTGGACCAGAAACAAGCATCCTGGGTCCTGTTACAGGGTATGTCAACCTTCTTCAGCCAGGCTAGCTTGAATCTAGTGGCACAGTGATCAAGGGGTAAACACAAAAGGGGTAACCCTGTGTCCCTCAGAACCTGGGTATTAGCATTTTCCAAAGCAATTTGTCTTACCCAACAGAACCATTTGTTTGTTTTACCACAGTGATCAAGGGACCACACGTCTGGGCATACCCATCCCACCTAGGGTGAAAAGTGTTACAGCAAACAAATGATGGAAGGAATTCTGACAATACAAGCATTCTCCCCAGTCAAAAGATCTGGGTTAAATCGATTATTCTTTTGCCCACTACGCCACCCTAGTTTGGACCCATCCATATGCTAATCAGTCTTGACACTGTGCCTCGTGGGAACAGTCCAGAGGGAACTGCCAGGCCAGGTCCTCCCTGAACGGGAAAAAAAGCACCCTGGTACTGGTTTCAGAGTAGGTCATCCTTCTTCAGCCAAGCTAGTTTGAATCCAGTGGCACAATCAGCAAGGGACCCACGTCTGTGCATACCCATCCCTTTTAGGGCGAAAAGTGTTACAACAAACAAATGATGAACGGAATTCTGACAATGCAACCATTCTCCCCCAGTCAAAAGATCTGGGTTAAATCCATTGTTCTTTTGCCCAATATTACACCACAATTTGGATCCAGCCATATGTAAATCAGTCTTGACCCTCTCCTTCATGGAAACAGTCCAGACCGAACTGCCAGGCCAGGTCCTCCCTGGACTGGAAACAAGCATCCTGGTGCCGGTTTCAGGGTATGTCACCCTTCTTCAGTTAGGCAAGCTTGAATCCAGTGGCACAGTGAGCAAGACACCTACGTCTGGGCATGCCCATCCCACTTAGGGCGAAAAATGTTACCGCAAACAAATGATGGATGGAATGCTGACAATGCAAACATTCTCCCCCAGTCAAAAGATCTGGGTTAAATCCATTGTTCCTTCGCCCACTATGCCACCCCAGTTTGGACACAGCTATATGCAAATCAGTCTTGACCCTGTGCCTCGTGGGAACAGTCCAGACCGAACTGCCAGGCCACGTCCTCCCTGGACCGGAAACAAGCATACTGGGAACAGTTTCATGGTATGCCACCCTTCCCCAGCCAGGCTAGCATGAACCCAGAGGCAAAGAGAGAAAGGGTCCCTTGTCTGGGCATGCCCATCCCACTTAGGGCAAAAAGTGTTTCAGCAAACAAATGATGGATGGAATGCTGACAATGCAAACATTCTCCCTCAGTCAAAAGAACTGGGTTAAATCCATTGTTCTTTAGCCCACTACACCACCCCAGTTTGGACCCAGCCGTATGCAAATCAGTCTTGACCCTGTGCCTCGTGGAAAAAGTCTAGACCGAACTGCCAGGCCATGTCCTCCTTGTACCAGAAACAAGCATTCTGGGACCGGTTTCAGGGCATGTCACCCTTCTTCAGCCAGGCTAGCTTGAATCAAGTAGCAGAGTGAGCAAGGGTCTGACGTCTGGCCATACCAATGCCACTTAGGGAGAAAAGTGTTACAGTAAACAAATGATAGATGGAATGCTGACAATGCAAACATTCTCCGCCAGTCAAAAGATCTTGGTTAAATCCATCATTCTTTTGTTCACTACGCCACCAAAGTTTAGACCCAGCCATATGCAAATCAGCCTTGACCCTGTGCTTCATGGGAACAGTCCAGACCACACTGCCTGGCCAGGTCCTCCCTGGGCCAGAAACAAGCATACTGGGACCGGTTTTAGGGAATTACACCTTCCTTCAGCCAGGCTAGTTTGAATCAAGTGGCAGAGTGAGCAAGGGACACACATCTGGCCACACCTATCCCACTTAGGGCAAAAAGTGTTACAGCGAAAAAATGATGGACGGAATGCAGACAATGCAAACATTCTCCCCCAGCCAAAAGATCTGGGAGAAATCCATCGTTCTTTTGCCCACTACACCACCCCAGTTTGTACCCAGTCATATGCAAATCAGTCTTGACCCTGTGCCTCATGGGAACAGTCCAGACCGAACTGCCAGGCCAGGTCCTCTCTGTACCGGAAACAATCATCCTGGGACCGGTTTCAGAGTATGTCACCCTTCTTCAGCCAGCCTAGCTTGAATCCAGTGGCACAATGAGCAAGAGACCCATGTATGGGCATACCCATCCCACTTTTGGCGAAAGGTTTTACAGCAAACAAATGAAGTACAGAATGCTTACAATGCAAACATTCTCCCTCAGTAAAAATATCTGGGTTAAATCCATCCTTCTTTTACCCACTACGCCACCCAAGCTTGGACCAAGCCTTATGCAAATCAGTCTTGATCCTGTGCCTCATGGGAACAGTCCAGACCAAACTGCTGGGCCAGGTTCTTCCTGGAACGGAAACAAGCATCCTGGGACCAGTTTCAGGGTATGTCACCCTTCTTCAGCCAGGCTAGCTTGAAGCCAGGGGCACACTGAGCAAGGGACCCAAGTCTGGGCATGCCCATCCCACTTAGGGCAAAAAATGTTACAGCAAACATAAGATGGACGGAATCCTGACAATGCAAACATTCTCCCCAAGTCAAGAGATCTGAGTTACATCCATCATTCTTTTACCCACTATGCCACCCCTTTTGGACCCAGCCGTATGCAAGTCAGTCTTGACCCTGTGCCTCATGGGAACAGTCCAGACCGAACTACCAGGCCAGGCCCTCCCTGGACCGGAAACAAGCATACTGGGACTGGTTTCACAGTATGTCACCCTTCTTCATCCAGCATGCTTGAATCCAGTGGCACAATGAGCAAGGGACTCACATATGGGCATACCCATCCCACTTTGGGCGATAAGTGTTACAGCAAACAAATGATGGACGGAATGCTGACAATGCAAACATTCTCCCCCTGTCAAAAGATCTGGGTTAAATCCAGCGTTCTTTTGCCCACTACGCCACCCCATTTAAAAGATCTGGGTTAAATCCATCGTTCTTTTGCCCACTATGCCACCTTAGTTTGGACCGAGCAATATGCAAATTAGTCTTGATCCTGTGCCTCATGGGAACAGTCCAGGCCGTAAGGCTGGGCCAGGTCCTACCTGGGCCGGAAACAAGCATCATGGTACCTGTTTCAGTGTATGTTACCCTTTTTCAGCCAGACTAGCTTGAATCTAGTGGCACAATGAGCAAGTGACCCACGTATGGGCATACCCATCCTACTTTGGGCGAAATGTGTTACAGCAAACAAATGATGTACGGAATGCTGACAATGCAAATATTCTCCCTCAGTCAAAAGATCTGGGTTAAATCCATCATTCTTTTGCCCGCTACGCCACCCCAGTTTGGACACAGCGATATGCAAATCAGTCTTGACCCAGTGCCTCATGGGAATAGTCTAGACCGAACAGCTATGCCAGGTCCTCCCTGGACCGGAAACGAGCATCCTTGGACCGGTTTTAGGGTATTTCACCCTCCTTCAGCCAGGCTAGTTTGAATCCAGTGGCAGTGTGAGCAAGTGACCCACGTCTCGGCATACCCATCCCACTTAGGGTGGAAAGTGTTACAGCAAACAAATGATGGACAAAATGCAGACAATGCAAACATTCGCCCCCAGTCAAAAGATCTGGGTTAAATCCATTGTTCTTTTGCCCACTACACCACCCCAGTTTGTAACCAGCAATATGCAAATCAATCTTGACACTGTGCCTCATGGGAACAGTTCAGACCAAACTGCCAGGCCCTACCTGGACCGGAAACAAGCATCCTGGGACCAGTTTCAGGGTATGTCACCCTTCTTCATCCAGGCTAGCTTGCATCCAGTGGCACAAGGGGCAAACCCATCCCTCTTAGGGTGAAAAGTGTTACAGCAATGACGGAATGACAATAATGCAAACATTCCCCCCCAGTCAAAAGAAGCTGGTCGTAATTTGTGTTTGATTTATTGAGAAATGTGGTGTTCAAACATGGCATTTTGCCTGTTGTAACTGTATTATATCACATTTGACTAGCTTTTTGCTGGCAGGGTGCAATACGATGAATTTTAAATAACATGTACCGCCATTCTTTATATCCAACTGAAGGAGTGGTAATTTTTCTTCAACTTTATGTGTCTTTTGAGCAACTGTTTACTGTCAAATGTATGAGTGCGATTCATGTTACGGTTAATTTCTCAACTGTTTGTTGTTTTTCTTGGTCTTGATATGTCATAAATGTTATATGTATATACTGAAAAATATTTGAACTAAGAAGGTGTAATAAAACACCAAACCACTTAAGTTGCCATAGTGGTTTCTGTTGAAACAATATCAGTTTGAGACACACACCCTCCCATCTTTTTGTATTAAACTATTGGTGATGCCCTGTTTGGGTGTGTTATCGGGCCCAGCCCCTATTGTGTCTGTTTGCAGTCCTAAAAGTAGCATTTCACTTATAGGCCCTGGGTATGTGGTATTCCATTCTAAAAGGGATTTATATGTATATTAAATATGTCAACCAGGTATAAGACAACCAAATCATGTTTAGGAGAATGAGCACAAGCACATTAGTACTGGTTAGCAGATTGAAGTGCACAGAGTCCTAAGACAGACAAAACAAATTCCAGCAAATAAATGGAGGTAGTAGGCAAAACCTTTGAGGGAAAAACACTCTAAAATGGCAATATTTTCAAGAAATAGTTGAAACTCAGGCTTTAATATTAACATATCTGCAAAGACAATTTAAGCTCCTACTCCCAGGATAATACAAGTGTAACAAGGTTACAAGTTACTCCCTATTGCAATGGTGTTGTTGTAAAGCAAGAGTTCAATTTCAGTAATCATTGTCAATTTGAAAGCATGCCAGAAATAATTACACAGAATATTTTACTCTAAAAAATTTCTTTTGGAAACTCAATTGTGATTCAATAGCTGTCCCTCATTCTTGCAAAGCAGCCTGAGTGGAGCTGCTGTGGTGCCAGCATCTGACTTATCCTGTGTTGGGTGTTTTTGTAATGGTTCCTTTGGTAACACTCTGGGATCTCCCACATGCTACATTGTACAAATACAGCTGGAACTTTGCAAAAAGCTCTCATTTTTGTACTTATAAAAAAGCTAACAGTTACTGCATTTACGAGTATGTGCATCGGACAGCGTCACAATGCATTACGGGCCTCATTTATGAGAAATGACGCATCGCTGCATGAAAGCAGCGATGCGTCATTTCTCAATGCGCTCTCCTTGCTAAATACGTGATGCGTCATATTTACAGTATGACGCATCATGGCGCAAGGAGTTTCAGATACGTCAGTATTTCTGACGCATCTGTA
This sequence comes from Lissotriton helveticus, assembly GCF_964261635.1. Lineage (NCBI taxonomy): Eukaryota > Metazoa > Chordata > Amphibia > Caudata > Salamandridae > Lissotriton > Lissotriton helveticus. The sequence continues at coordinate 1,606,470,967 of NC_136069.1, forward strand.
GGCGCAAAAGTGACGCATTGCTGGAGTGTGTCACAAAAGTGACGCAACTCCAGCAATGCGTCCTTTCAGATGGGGCAAGCCCCATGTGAAAGAGCCTGCGTCAGTCTTACACCTGCTGTGAGGCAGGTGCAAGATTTTGACACACCAGCGTCCTAGAAGTGACGCAGTGAAATCTCATAGATTTGACTGCGTCACTATTACGAGGCTTTTTGCGGTGGAACGCCCCCTCTGCATACATTATACCTGACGCAGGTATAATGTAGCGCAGGGGTTTACAAAGTGATGCATCTGCAGGAGGCATGTTTTACGCCGCCAATGCGTCACAACAAGTGACGCATCGAAAGTGCAAAACTGACGCAAGGCCTCATAAATGAGGCCCTATATGTTTATTGTTTGATGGTAATTAAAATTACTTACATTTTTATTTGCATGTGCTTTATTTTACTGTGTGCACTCATGGAAAGCGTACCTGTCCTATTAATGTTTTAGTACTATTTTTAAGTCTCCCCCTTACTGCAATGAAAAAGATTTAATAATGCTGCGGTTTAGGTGTAAGACTTATTGTTTTTTTTAATTGTTTTTTTGTCCACATATACGCAACCGTTATTCCCACCGATTGTACACACTGACCTATACTATATCTGTCTCTTCATGGTCATTTATTCATACACAGTCTATTGACCCTGTATTGGAGAAATGCGTCAGGGTGTAATCACTGGACAAACTCATTCTGCTCATTCTAAAGTCCTCAAATGGTGACCATAAGTCAGTCCCACTCACTTAACACCTTGCCACGGCTAATGCATGCACATGTCTAACAAGACAATTCAATCAACGATAGTTGGGGGTTAACTCTTATCCACATTGGAGGGCGTGCCCTGGCCGAGCAGCGGAATGGCCGCATTGTAGAGCGGCTCCGCCGGCCGAGTTAATTAATCTGCTAATTGATCCGAAAACGCCACATGCGAATGAGGTCCACCAGCTGGAGACATTCATGGGACCTGCCCAGCAGTGAATGGTGACCCGACTGCAGGAATAAATAAACGAACAAAGACGGACTGACTCACGGGTCTCTGTGGGGCCTAGAAGCACCGCCGTTGTTGGCCGCCGAGGACTGGATTTGGATGTTGCCTGTAGCGCTGGCTAGAGAGAGCTGGCAGAGTTGCACGGATCGGCAGGCTGGGAGGAAGCGGCGAACCATTGCTGGAGCGGGGGCGTCCCTTTTCGGACATCAGGGGAGGTGGCGGCGGGAGGTGGCGGCGGACGGCGCCCCCTCCCAGCAGACAGCGCACAAGACACCCCCTAAGTGTGTGGCGAGACAGAAGGCCACAGGGGATAAGACTATCAGCTGATGGTGGCAGCACCCAAAAAACAAAAAAGGAAAATCGAGGGAGAGTGCATAGAGGCCTCTGGAAGGGGATCTGCTGCCCGGGAGCCAAGGAGGTGAGAGTGCAGGTCTAGAGAGAACTTGCACAGAGGAAAGTTGGTAACCCCAGAGCAAGGTGAGAGAGTCTGAGAACCATTCCTGAAACTCGCTGGCATTGAGTACTGGCCAGAGGGGACGGGTTCGCTCTCGCATTGAGATTGTGGCTGTGAGACTGAAGCGGCAGTGCAGAGCACTGCTTGTAGAAAGCAGCCTAGTGGGAGAGAGCTGAATTGCGGGCTGTTCACTTGGAGAGGCGCACTAGGACGCAACCGTTGCCCGGGCTGAAACCCTTTGCGGCACACAAAAGTACACTGGGAGCCTATATACTGAGGCAGTTCAGCCGAATTGTGCTTAACAGAAAAGATAAGTGGGTGGCCCACGGGGGCAGCGGAAACATCCAGCAGCGGTAAACTACAAGATATGGAATTTGCGAAGCGCAGTGTAGTGGGTTGTATGTCCCGCTGCAGATACGGGTCAGTGCCCACAGAAGAGCGCTTACACTAGGCCATTGCGTGAAAAATAGTTTTTTGGTGACGTGTGAACAACACGGTGCAGAAAAAGTAAGTTGGGAAAGCCGGACATTAGACAACCAAAGATAACATTTGATAAAAAGAATGCTAAGGGAATGGATACAGATACTAGCCACCAAGACCAAGCGGGGGACATCGCATCGCAACAACCACCGGCTGAAGACATCCGTGAAATGTTTCGAGATCTTAAATCTAGTCTCCAGGGCCTTGACACTAAGATGGACTTATTGGTGGACAAGATGGACAGAATCATGCAAAGAATGGACAAGCAGGAGGGCCAAGTGAGAGTATTGGAAACAGGGTTACTGAAACAGAAGAGGGCCAAACGGAAATGGACAAGAAGATTCGAAGTATGTACGGAGTCTTGTATGCGATCCAACAGAAGAACGCGGATTGGAAGCAAGGTATAGACGCAACAACATACGCATCACAGGATTAGAAAAATCCACTGACATTCAAAACATGGAACAATATATTGAGTCGATGATGACAGACCTATTTGGACAGGATCTCTCAGCCATGTTTCTTATAGAACGTGCACATCGTACGTTGGGACCAAGAACAGGAGCGCTAGCTTGGCCCATCGTGGCACGAGTATTAAACTACAGGATTCGAGACATCATTTTGCAAAAGGCCAGGGAAAGAGGTGAAATACAATACCAAGGCAATAACATAGTGCTGTAACCAGACTTCACACTACAGGTTCAGGCAGCGTGGAGGGAATTTGTACCGGCCAAGAAGATATTCCAACAAATTGGTACTAAATACTCGTTAATTTACCCTGCAAAATTAAGAGTCCTGGGGCCGGGAAAACCCACCTTTTTCACGGATGCAAAAGCAGCGTTACAGTATGCTAAGCAAATTGCGAAAGACCACAAACAACGAGAAGGGGCCAGCGACCTGCAGACCATGAATAATTTGAGCAACAATGACTAAGAGCTGACGACGGGAGAAGATCACGTAGCTAAGTATTGAGACCTGGACTTTGGGGCAAATGTTAGGCACCGCTAGGGTGTTCAGGGTAGAGGTAGATTTGGAAGAATTGGAGGGACGCTGAGGCATTCTCGTACACTATATGTTCCATGACGGATGATAATTTTGACATACAAAAGTATACATATTAGGACTGGGGACGTATGTACTATACTCAGCTACCCTGTCACAAGTACAGGGGAGAATTAGATCACTGACATAATATCGAGGGACATAATATCGACTAGAAAAATATCGGTGACAAAATATCGACAGACAGAATATCGAGTTTGTATCTACAAACAGGTAAGTACAAAAATATCAAGTAAAAAATATCGTTTACAAAAATATAGTTTATAAAAATATCGACTTTATTAAAAACAATGTTAAATTAAATTAATATTAAAAATTAATTACTAAAATATACTTTAAAATACTTCAATTACCTTATAATAATTAAATAATTAATGAAAGTTATATAAAAAAAATTACAATCATATTTGTTAAAACATATATATATAGTAACATAATATAATTAAATAATATCCAATATTATTACCATACGATAGCGGAAGTGTAAAAATTACTATTCCCACTCCAGAGAGTGCAACAGTGGGGAAAACGTTGGATACCGTAGGGATAAAAATTACTATTCCCACTCCAGAAAGTGCAACAGTAGGTAAGGCGTTGGATAGCGTAGAGATAAATATTACTATTCCCACTCCAGAGTGCGCAACAGTAGGGAAAGTGTTGGATAGCGTAGGGGTAAAAATTACTGTTCCCACTCCAGAATGTGCAGCAGTAGGTAAGGCGTTGGATAGCGTAGAGATAAACATTACTATTCCCACTCCAGAGAGTGCAACAGTAGGGAAAGCGTTGGATAGCGTAGGGGTACACATTACTATTCCCACTCCAGAGAGTGCAACAGTAGAGAAAGCGTTTGATAGCGTAGGGGTAAAAATTACTATTCCCACTCCAGAGAGTGCAACAGTAGAGAAAGCGTTGGATAGCGTAGGGGTAAAAATTACTATTCCGATTCCAGAGAGTGCAACAGTAGGGAAAGCATTGGATAGCGTAGGGGTACAAATTACTATTCCCACTTCAGATAGTGCAACAGTAGGGAAAGCATTGGATAGCGTAGGGGTACAAATTACTATTCCCACTCCAGAGAGTGCAACAGTAGGGAAAGCATTGGATAGCGTAAGGGTAAACATTACAATTCCCACTCCAGAAAGTGCAACAGTAGGTAAGGCGTTGGATAGCGTAAAGGTAAAAATCACTATTCCCACGCCAGAGAGTGCAACAGTAGGGAAAGGGTCGCATAATGTAGGGGTAAAAATTACTATTCCCACTCCAGAGAGTGCAACAGTAGGGAAAGGGTTGGATAGCGTAAGGGTACAAATTACTATTCCCACTCCAGAGAGTGCAACAGTAGGGAAAGCGTTGGATAGAGTAGGGGTAAAAATTACTATTCCCACTCCAGAGAGTGCAACTGTAAGGAAAGGGTTGGATAGCGTAGGGTGTAAAAATTACTATTCCCACTCCAGAGAGTGCAACAGTAGGGAAAGCGTTGGATAGCGTAGGGGTACAAATTACTATTCCCACTCCAGAGAGTGCAACAGTAGGGAAAGGGTTGGATAGCTTAGGGGTAAAAATTACTATTCCCATTCCAAAGAGTGCAACAGTAGGGAAAGCGTTGGATAGCGTAGGAGTAAAAATTACTATTCCCACTCCAGAGAGTGCAACAGTAGGGAAAGCGTTGGATAGCGTACGGGGAAAAATTACTATTCCCGCTCCAGTGAGTGCAACTGTAGGTAAGGCTTTGGATAGTGTAAAGGTAAAGATTACTATTCCCATTCCAGAGAGTGCAACAGTAGGGAAAGGGTCGGATAGTGTAGGGGTAAAAATTACTATTCCCACTCCAGAGAGTGCAACAGTAGGGAAACCGTTGGATAGCGTAGGGGTAAAAATTACTATTCGACCTCCAGAGAGTGCAACAGTAGGGAAAGCGTTGGATAGCGTAGGGGTAAAAATTACTATTCCCACTCCAGAGAGTGCAACAGTAGGGAAAGCGTTGGATAGCGTAGGGGTACAAATTACTATTCCCACTCCTCAGAGTGCAACAGTAGGGAAAGGGTTGGATAGCGTAGGGGTAAAAATTACTATTCCCACTCCAGAGAGTTCAACAGTAGGGAAAGCGTTGGATAGCGTAGGGGTAAAAATTACTATTCCCACTCCAGAGAGTGCAACTGTAAGGAAAGGGTTGGATAGCGTAGGGTGTAAAAATTACTATTCCCACTCTAGAGAGTGCAACAGTTAGGAAAGCGTTGCAAAGCGTAGGGGTATAAATTACTATTCCCACTCAGAGAGTGCAACAGTAGGGAAAGGGTTGGATAGCTTAGGGGTAAAAATTACTATTCCCACTCCAAAGCGTGCAACAGTAGGGAAAGCGTTGGATAGCGTAGGAGTAAAAATTACTATTCCCACTCCAGAGAGTGCAACAGTAGGGAAAGCATTGGATAGCGTACGGGGAAAAATTACTATTCCCACTCAAGTGAGTGCAACAGTAGGTAAGGCTTTGGATAGCGTAAAGGTAAAGATTACTATTCCCATACCAGAGAGTGCAACAGTAGGGAAAGGGTCGGATACTGTAGGGGTAAAAATTACTATTCCCACTCCAGAGAGTGCAACAGTAGGGAAACCATTGGATAGCGTAGGGGTAAAAATTACTATTCCCACTCCACAGAGTGCAACAGTAGGGAAAGGGTTGAATAGCGTAGGGGTAAAAATTACTATTCGACCTCCAGAGAGTGCAACAATAGGGAAAGCGTTGGATAGCGTAGGGGTAAAAATTACTATTCCCACTCCAGAGAGTGCAACAGTAGGGAAAGCGTTGGATAGCGTAGGGGTACAAATTACTATTCCCACTCCAGAGAGTGCAACAGTACGGAAAGGGTTGGATAGCGTAGGGGTAAAAATTACTATTCCCACTCCAGAGAGTGCAACAGTAGGGAAAGCGTTGGATAGCGTAGGGGTACAAATTACTATTCTCACTCCAGAGAGTGCAACAGTAGGGAAAGCGTTGGATAGCGTAGGGGTAAAAATTACTATTCCCACTCCAGATAGTGCAACAGTAGGGAAAGCATTGGATAGCGTAGGGGTACAAATTACTATTCCCACTCCAGAGAGTGTAACAGTAGGGAAAGCGTTGGATAGCGTAAGGGTAAAAATTACTATTCCCACTCCAGAAAGTGCAACAGTAGGTAAGGCGTTGGATAGCATATAGGTAAAAATTACTATTCCCACTCCAGAGAGTGCAACAGTAGGGAAAGCGTTGGATAGCGTAGGGGTAAAAATCACTATTCCCACTCCAGAGAGTGCAACAGTAGGGAAAGGGTTGGATAGCGTAGGGGTGAAAATTACTATTCCCACTCCAGAGAGTGCAACAGTAAGGAAAGCGTTGGATAGCGTAGGGGTACAAATTACTATTCCCACTCCAGAGAGTGCAACAGTAGGGAAAGGGTTGGATAGCGTAGGGGTAAAAATTACTATTCCCACTCCAGAGAGTGCAACAGTAGGGAAAGGGTTGGATAGCGTAGGGGTAAAAATTACTATTCCCACTCCAGAGTGCGCAACAGTAGGGAAAGCGTTGGATAGCGTAGGGGTAAAAATCACTATTCCCACTCCAGAGAGTGCAACAGTAGGGAAAGGGTTGGATAGCGTAGGGGTAAAAATTACTATTCCCACTCCAGAGAGTGCAACAGTAGGGAAAGCGTTGGATAGCGTAGGGGTACAAATTACTATTCTCACTCCAGAGAGTGCAACAGTAGGGAAAGCGTTGGATAGCGTAGGGGTAAAAATTACTATTCCCACTCCAGAGATTGCAACAGTAGGGAAAGCATTGGATAGCGTAGGGGTACAAATTACTATTCCCACTCCAGATAGTGCAACAGTAGGGAAAGCATTGGATAGCGTAGGGGTACAAATTACTATTCCCACTCCAGAGAGTGCAACAGTAGGGAAAGCGTTGGATAGCGTAAGGGTAAAAATTACTATTCCCACTCCAGAAAGTGCAACAGTAGGTAAGGCGTTGGATAGCATATAGGTAAAAATTACTATTCCCACTCCAGAGAGTGCAACAGTAGGGAAAGCGTTGGATAGCGTAGGGGTAAAAATTACTATTCCCACTCCAGAGAGTGCAACAGTAGGGAAAGCGTTGGATAGCGTAGGGGTAAAAATTACTATTCCCACTCCAGTGAGTGCAACAGTAGGGAAAGTAGATACTTCATATATTATAAAAAAATATATTTATATTAATATCTATAAAAAAATAATTAAAAGTAATTACCAATTTTATATAATATAATAATTAATTTATTACAAATACTAATTTAAATTAATCATTACAATTAGTTATCTATTGATACTAATAAATTACAAATTAACAATTAATTAATTAGTAAATAAAAAGTTACTTAATTAAAATCTAATGAATACCCAAAAAAATTAACATATGTAATTACTTATAATTAAATTACTTCCCACCCTATTCCCCTATAAACCCACAACCCACTACAGAAAAAAAATAGTTAAATTAACATAATTATCAATTAAATTAATTGGCAATTGAAATTCAAATAATTACAAAATAAAAATTATTTAACAATTAATTATAAACAAATACCAATAAATAAATTAACATAATTATCAATTAATCAATAAATAAAATTAATTGGCAATTAAAATGTAATTAATTCCAAAATAAAAATTAATTAACAATTATAAACAAATACCAATAAATTAATTTACATATTTAATTAATTATAATTAAATTACTTCAAACCCTATTCCCCTATAAACCCACAACCCGCTACAGAATAAAATTACGCAAAATTTAAATAACTTTAAATTTATTAATTTAACTACATTATAACATAAATAAACACTTTTAACACATAAAATACACTATAAAAAATTCGATATCATTAAATGTTCGATATTTTTTATTAACCTAGATTATGTACTTCGATACTTTGACTATCTATATTTTAAAATTCGATATTACATTACTTACCTTCAAAACGATATTTTTGATGTCTATATTCTGTCCATTCGATATTTTGTCCAGCCTATATTTTGTACTCGATATTATGTCCATTCAATATTTTGTAGACGATATTATGTCTGTTTACCGGGAGAATTGCAGGCAAACTCATGCACCCCACTGGGATGATTCCCGTGTTCACTACTGGGACCATTTGTTTACAGTTTTGGGTGAAGAGGGTGGGTAGTACACAACCTGATTGGGGGGTTGGTGTGGGTGGGGGAGTACGGGGGTACTGTTCTATTTATTCTTCCTGCATAGTCAAATATCACTACTAATGGAGCACCACTGAAAGATGCACGCCTCCTGTTTGTTAGTTATCGATATTCGGTATTTTGTATGTCAGTGTTAAAATGCTATTCCTGGAATGTGAGGGGTCTGAATGACCCGAGAAAGGTCCGACTGGTCCACTCATACCTCGTGAGACACGAAATAGACATATGCCTGCTGCAAGAGACCCATTTGACGATTACAGCAGCTACTGCACTCAGACACACAAGATGGGGAGGTGGTGGAAGTTGGGTTCTCGAATTACTCAAGGGGAGTGGCGATATTGATTCGGAGAGGGCTACAATGGTGCACTTATCACAAATATATTGACAGCGAGGGGAGGTATATTTTACTACAAGGCACACATTAAGAACATCCCAGTAGTGATTATAAATACCTATGGGCCAAACACAGATGATCCCCTTTTCTTCAAAGATTTCGGGCAGAAGATTAGGACTGTAGGTGACACAGCGATACTGTGGGGGGTGATTTTAACCTTGTACTATCATCAGATGTGGACAGGCAGGGAGTGATGAGGGAACACCACCCGAAAGCAACTGAAGTCCTGCTGGGACTTATTGAAGAACACTGCTTAGCTGACGCCTGGAGAAGGGTACACCCAACAGATAGGCAAGGCCCATGCATGACGTATCATCGTAATGCCGGATCCAGGCTGAATTTCTGGCTTGCATCAAGGGATATTCACACATGGGTAATGGATGCTACACACCGTCCCCGCACTTTATCTGATCATGCGCCCACACTGATAACACTGCAAATACCAACACCATATCGCCAACCCTTTAGCTGGCGTTTCCCCTCAAGAGCGCTCCTAGATCAGGTTTTTCGTGAGGAGCTAAGAGAGAAAATAAACGACTACTTCACATTGAACGAAGGGACAGTAGATTCACCGGGTACTCTGTGGAAGGCGTTTAAGGTGGTCATCAGGGGGAATTGTATGTCACTTAATACAGGGGTGCTTAGGGACACATACAACACACTAAATGGACTGGAGCACAACATAGGCGAAGCTGAGCGATTAATCCAACAAGCCCCAACTCCCAGCGCCCTAGCTCACCTGAGAGCAAAACTAACAGAGTACCAGACAGAGGCAGAACGAGAAACCTCATACATGTGTTAATATACACAATCGAAACGGTACGGTGAGGGAGAAAGAGCAGGCAAAACCTTGGCTAGTTTGCTCAGATGCCCAAGAGGAGTTAATTATATCACTGAGCTACGAACGGAGAGTGGTGAAGCAGTAAGAACACCCAGCGACATAATGCACATAATGACTCAATTTTATAAATAACTATACACTTCGCAGACGAATCCCGCCCTAATCCACCATTGTAGTATACCTAGACACAGTGGCGCCAGCATGGTTTAATAGGGGAGCTAGTGAATACATGGATTTACCAATTACGGTTGAAGATGTGAGACAGGTTATAAGTGGAATGTCAGCAGATAAATCCCCTGGAGCAGACGGATTGACAGCGGACTTTTATAAAGAATATGCCGATGTACTGGCACTGTATCTATTGCGGGTATATATGGAGGCAATGGGAATGGGTGTGCTGCCACCCACTCTTAAGGAAGCCACACTAATTACGATATTAAAACCTAACAAAGGCCCGACTTTTACAGGCCACTGTCTTTAATTAATATAGATGCCAAAATATACACCAAATGGCGTGCAAATAGACTACAGCCGATGCTGCCACAAATAGCGTTGCAGACCAATCCGGGTTTATCCCCGGCCGGTCAACGGCGCACAACCTACGAACTATATTTGGACTATTGCACTACCTGGCCCCTCAAGTGAAGGCAGTGGCTGCCTTACTGGACTCAACAAAATTGTTCGACTCATTGGAGTGGAAGTATCTATTCACTCTGTTACCCCGGTTAGGGTTCAGCCCTTCGTTTGTGAAGCAGATACAGGTAATCAACTGCACCCAATGGCACGCGTAAAGGTGAATGGGCAAATGTCAGACTCGTTTGGTATCACGACGGAGACACAACAGGAGTGCCAACTCTCGCCACTATTATTTGCAATCGCAACAGAGCCACTGACGGCCAGCCTCCGCCAACATCACACGCAACGAAGCATAGGATTTACGTCTCAGGGATTACCAATATCTATGTATGCAGATGACACGACGATATATCTTGTAAATCCAAGTGAAAACTTTGATGTAATTCTAAGAGAACCAGTGCGCTTTGGAGGCTTAGCAGGAATACGGATAAACTGGGAGAAGTCGGTAATGTTACTACTCACTGACGGCACTACCACATGTGAGACAGAATTTCCCATTAAAGGGGTGGAAAGCACAACACAATATCTAGGCATTTGGATAAGTAGATCCATGCATGAGATATGGTGAGCTAACTATGGGAAGGTGATAAATTGGATCGAAAGTCAAGTCCGGTGTTGGAAGGGACTTCCGCTGTCATTGACCGGCCACATAGCTATAACGAAAATGATAATACTCCCCAAACTCCTGTATCTATTTGTAAATATACCGATGCCACTGAACACACATTTTTTAAAAAGACTGCGTTACAATATCATCACGTTAACATGGGCGGGTAGACAACCCAGTGTAACGTACTTGTTGACATTGCCATTTGCTCAGGGGGACTGGCGGCACCGGACTTTAAGCTCTATGCATATAGCGCAGAGGCGCAATACCTCCATTTTTGGCAACATCCTACCCCATACCAACCACATGTAGCGATAGAACTTGACAGAGTTGCGCCTACCCCGCTAAACCTGGCAGTTACCAGCCAAAGAAGAGGCCCCATGATGAAATTAACACGGTAGAAACAACAAGATGGGCCTGGAGAAACATAGCTAAAAAGGCAGGCCACAGCAAACTATACGCACCATCAATGCCGTTGGGAGGAAACCCACTTTTGGCGCCGCTAACGGACCATGCCACCACACTGAGAGCGAAGGCACATGATTTGCGATGGGGGGACCTATATCCTGATGACAAATTTCTAGAGCTACAACAGATGTGCAAATAACAGATACCATCGGCATAAGACATGATGTTTTACTACCAGCTTAGGGCTGCAAGTACAGCCAGATATGATAGCTTTCCGCAGGTGCCTACCAATTGGGCAGCACTAGAAGATGTGTTCTCGAATGCATCTCCTCGTAAATTGATAACTCGTATATATAGCACAGAATTCGTCCCCTATCATTACTAGCACATCTAAAGTGCAATGGGAGGCTGAAACGGGTACCACTATAACCGACAAACAGTGGCAATTCTGTTGCTCGCAGCTAGAACATTTATCACCAAATTATAGGTTGCGACTTACACACTTTAATTTTTTAAACAGGGTATACAGAACACCGCTACAGCTACATCGCATGGGTTTACAGACTGACACGAGATGCTGGAGATGTGGGGCGCAAGAGGCAACGTTCCTCCATCTGGTCTGGGCTTGCGGGTCGATAGCGCATTATTGGGAGGAGGTGGGCAGGCACATTCGCGATATTACTGAGACACAGTTACACCTCACCCCATTCATAGCACTAATGGGATTTGTTTTGGAAACACTAAAAAGCTCGCCAAAATTAACAGCGATGTTGCTGCTGCTGGCAACGGCAGGTGGCTATGAACTGGAAGAAGCAACTGCCCACCACTCAAGCGGGATGGCTGCACGCAGCCACGTACTGCAGAGATCAGCTGACGAATTATTGGGAACTAATGCCAGTAAGATCTAGGCCTATAGATATATGGGAGCCGTTTGCAAGATGGTTGGTGTCAGGGGTTGCTGACCTCCAGGATGCTATTTAAAAGATTGACCAATAGAGGGTGGACAAGGGGACTGGGTGGAGAGTGACCAGGCTGATCCAGCTAACTGTAAGGGCAGAAGACTACACACTGATGGATATGGGAAGATTATAGTACACGTATAGTTGTTGGACTTGTAGGCATGCAACATCAGATGGACATTTGGAATGGCAGGAGGGAAGGGTTGGGGTGTCAATATGGGTTTGTTGAGGTTATAAGTTAGATACAGTTGCAGTGAATCAGCGCAACTTATTGAATTTCATGTCATATTGACTCCTCAAATGTTAGGAGGGCTGAACCGCCGCTGGGCCTCAGGCAAAATGGCTGTGTTATATGAGTCTGTAGATGCTTTTAAAATGCTGCCAGCCCCAGTGGTTGTAGGCGTCAAACTGTGTTCACTGTGCGTATGTGAAAATAAACAAAAAAGAAAAGTAAACTTGTAATAACTCGCAGGAACAGTTGTAGTTTTTAAGACAATACTTTATTAGCAGTTCCCACCAGCACGTCTTATCACTAGCCCGAAGCACCATAAGATGGCCGAGACCACCACCAACTGTCACTGCCTCTCGCGCGCCAGCGGGCAGCACGAGAGCCATGCCTCAGACATCACGCGCGAGGCAGACAAGCCCACTACATATCTCCTTTCCCTAAAACAAGGAGAAGAGAAAGAGAGAGAAAGAGAGAGAGAAAGAGAGAGAGAAAGAGAGAAAGAGAGAAAGAGAGAGAGAAAGAGAGAGAGAAAGAGAGAGAGAGAGAGAGAGAGAGAGAGAGAGAGAGAGAGAGAGAGAGAGAGAGAGAGAGAGAGAGAGAGAGAGAGAGAGAGAGAGAGAGAGAGAGAAAGAAAGAGAAAGAGAGAAAGAAGAGAACAGGAAAAGTACACAGAAGATAAGAAGAGACCTAACGTCGGTATCTAACCGGAATTCTGATTGCTCTAGTGCTCCTCCTCACAGTAGAGGGTTGTGGAGAGGAACCCTGAACACTGAGATCACTTTGTGGATTAACATGTGAAACATTCTTTACATCAATAGAACTCTTCATATCATTTTGAACATTTTTGACTTTCACCACCTTGTTAACTTCCACCAGTTTTGTCCTTTGACTCGAACAGCACCTCCACACACTTTATCAACCACAACAGTTTCCCCAAACTTGGATTCACCTTTTTTTACAAAACCTTGTTTCTTTATCCTGACACAATCACTCACGGCAAACTCTCTGTTTTTAACCCGCTTCCTCTCATCGAAGTATTCTTTCTGTTTAGACTGGACTTTCTCATTCATGTTTCTTACTCTTTCATCAATTTCTTGGGGAGTGGAATTAGATTTAAACCACTTAGACATCCAAGCAGGCCTAAATTCTGTACATGGTTTCCTGCCCCTCAAAAGTTCAAAAGGAGACACACCTGTTGAAGAATGGGGTGTGGTCCTATAAAACAATAGCATTGCCCTAACACATTGGGGAACAACTTTGTTATGTTCTATAGCCCATTTGACACAGTCACCTATAACTCTATTGAGTCTCTCCACCAAACCATTGGTTTGCGGGTGGTAAAGAGAGCTTCTGTAATGAACAATGACTGATTCTTTTAGGAACTCCTCCACCTCACCAGACACAAATTGCACCCCATTGTCGGAAATAATGGATTGGGGAAACCTTTCTCTCATTTATATTTCTTTCATGAAGTCGATAATCTCTTTAGAGTCAACCTTAGATACAAACTTGGCTTCAGGCCACTTGGTGTAGTAATCCACCATCACAATAGCAAATGTGCATTGTTGAGGTAGACTATGGAAGGGTCCTAACACATCAATGCCAAGTTTTTCCCACGGAGCACCAGGAAGGGGGAATAGGCGTGAGAGGGGAAGGGAACAAGCTGTGCGAAGACATTTGTCACTAGAAGAACAAACAGTGCACTCCTGCACCATTGCATCAATGTCTCTGTCCATCTGTGGCCACCAAAATACTCTCTTACTCTACGCTTGGTGAGAGTGGCTCCCAGGTGCCCCTCATGAGCTTTGGCTAGAAGAGTAGATCTAATGTTCTCTGGTGGTACTAGTTTATCTAGCCTGAATACCAGACCATCTTCAATAGACAGCTCTTCACACACCTTCACATAGGGTTGTAAAGCCACCTTCACATTCTTCTCTCTAGGCCACCCTTGGGTAATATACTTCATCACCTCTTTTAAAACCTCATCACTTACTAGTGCCTCCCGCCAACCTTCTTGTCCTACAGTACATACATTCATCAATTCCACACTGGCTATGATACAATCTTCTTTTTCGTCATAACAACAGTCATCAATACATTGCATGGCCTGACTGGTAGTTGCTGGCAAATGTGACAATGCGTCTGCCCTCACATTTTTCCCCCCAGCAATGTGAACTACCTCAAAATTGAATTGTAGAAGCTTTGATGCTATGCAGGGTGTAGCACTGCGGCTGTTGGTATTACCTACAATTGCGACCAAAGGTTTGTGGTCTGTTTGAAGTGTAAACGTACGCCCCCACAGATAATTCTTAAATTTCTCAATGCCCCACCAGCATGCTAGAAGTTCTTTTTCGATAACCGAATAATGTGTTTCTGCCTCTCTAAGTACCCTGGATGCAAATCCTACAGTGTGCTCGTTAGGGCCAACCACCTGTGTCAGGACGTCCCATAAACTGTAGCTAATAGCATCCACAGTCAGAGTGCACGGGACATCCTGTACAAATGGTTTCAATGCTTTGGCAGTACTCAATTGTTCTTTGATCCAATTGAACGCAAGCTTGCATTCATCATCCCACACAAATTCACTTTTGTCCTGTAGCAATCTTGATATGGGGCGTATCTTTGTAGCATAGTCTTGGATAAAGCGGGCATAAAATTCAGTAAGACCCAAAAGAGATTTTACTCCAGCTTTGTCTTTGGGTGCAGAAGCATCAAAAATGGCTTGAACCAAGCTCGGCTTTGGTGTGACTCCTTCGCTTGAGATGGTGTGACCAAGATATTCAACACTGTCTTTTGAGAACACACACTTGTCCCTTTTTAGTACCACACCATGTTCTTGGAAAATGGACAAAATTTTGCTCAGCACCTCATCATGTTCCTGTTGATCCTTAGCAAATAACAGGATGTAATCTTGGAATATGGCCACGTTTTTGATTCCCTTGAGCAGATTGACTATCACTCTCTGAAAGACAGAGGCTGCCGACGCCAGGCAAAAAGGCATACGACAGAATTGGAACAATCCTGATGGAGAGTTGAACGCAGTGAAGTGGCGTGAATCCTTGTCAAGTTCGATTTGGTGATATGCAGAGGCCAACTCCAGTTTAGTGAAAACCTTAGCTCCTGCAACTACCCCCAACATATCCGAAATATTTGGTAATGGGTGCGAATCCACCCAAATCACTTTGTTTAGGCTGCACAGATTCAGAGTTCATTGTTTTTCTTCCGAGCTACCACTAAAGCCGAGGACCAATCCGACGACTCAATGAGTTCAATAACTCCTCTTCTCTGCATAGACAAGAGTTCTTTTTCCTAATCTTCTCTTATGCTGAAGGGTATTCTTCTTATTTTGTGTTTGACAGGCACAGCATCGCTCCTTATCTTTATTTTGTGCTTGAACCCTTTGATCTTTCCCAATTCTCCAGAAAATACTCTTGGGTATTTATTGAGCAATTCCTCCACATGTGTTTGATGGCGAACAACCAATATTTGTCTTTTGCTCCTGGGCATAGCATAATACTGAACAAACCTTGATGGAACCATCCTAATATGTCTAGACCATGCACGGTCACATATATTTTCCTATATATGTGTCTGTTTTTGAAAACCAAGACGTCTTCAAAATACCCTAGAAAGTCTATACTCCTCCCTTCATAGGATACAGGCTCTTAATCTGGTGGTTGCAGGGGTCTATTCCCCCATTTTCCCCTGAATAATGATTCATTGATCATTGTGATCCTAGCTCCAGAGTCTACCAAAAGTCTCAGATTCTTTTCACCAACTCCGATGAGCGCGCAGACAAGCCCACTACAAAACTCTTATCCACATTATGTAAATCTCACTTCTTGCTAAAAGTATCAGATACAAGGTCAGTTTTTATCATCTAGATTTATCGCTTTCCCATCTGGGACCATTTCCACTGTTCTGAAAATGATTAGAGTAAGGCTTACCTCAATCTCAAACTTGAACATTCTATTCGATGCCTTACCAACATCGCACCAATATGACAACAATTTCAGGCATTTGAAAAAAATGGGTACATCATCTGTTGCTATCAGCGCGCATAAAAAGATAGGCATATCCTATTTCTACACTTACTGCGGATACTCTGCAATCATAAACATTCTATTATCTCCCTGTCTTTGTGAATACCAAAGCAAACATAAACGTATTCAAAAGTATGAGTTTACTTTTGTGAATATGACCCATTGTGTGTTTTCCCACCCCTCCTTTGGAGCTCTTAGCACACAGACACTAGCTCCAATCTAACTTCCTGTGGTATCCTTCAAGGAGAAGCAGTCTTGTATTTGATCTGGTAATGGCAACAAGTTCATATTAATGCACACGACAAACCATAATTAAGCACAAGCATTTTGCCTGTCCTTTATATGCATTCTTGGAACTGCCACTAAATATTATTTATTTATTATTTATTCTTCTCAAGGCTGGAATAGAAAATGTACTTAAAACAACAATAGTTTGCCTTACAAAAGCACCACATTAGATACTCTCTAATGTTTTAGATTATTGTGAGGGTCAGTAGACTTAGCATTCCAAGACTAGGAGCAATCTCATTGTTTGAGTCTATTGTCAAGTGTAACTCAGGATCTTCCAAGGATGCCTTACATTGACATTAAGCCCCCTTTTCTATGTAAATCACTTCTCCCATGAGTACATGAATGTAAGCTAAGCTCATATACATAGTTGTCTCCTCATATCTCCTGGTCTCTGATCTTTGAAAAAGAGATTTAAAAAAGATAGGCTTATGAAGTCACTTTTTTTTTTTTTTTTAAACCTTTATTTGCAGCAATAGGATATACAGTCGTGAGCCTACAACCAATTTGGCCGGCTACTAATCAAAAAGCGATCAAAAGTCGTAGTAAGCAACATAAGACCAGTCAGCCGGCAAGCAAACATAGTTAAAACATTGCTAAAAAGAACACGCGACTTTAACGGCCCAGTCTCAGGAACAATGAAGGTCCATTTTATAATAAGGGGACAAGGCCCATGGCAGGTTCATGGAGAACACGGGAAAGCCCGGTGTATAGGAATACACCCTCGCCAAACTGAAAAGAGGGGGGGGGAGGATATGAAGAGACGAGGTCATCGAGGTGTAAAAAAATGCAAAGTATACGACAAGCAGACAAGTATTACCAGAATCACATGCCCCCCACCCAATGATACGTTAACAACGCTAGGGGAGTGGATAAACTGCACGAACACAACCAACCCGCCATACTAGCCTGGGGAAAAAGGGGGGTGGGAAAAAGGGGGGGGGGGAAAGGGGGGGAAGGAGGGGAAAAAATAGGGGGAAAACTGAGGGAAAGGATCCAATAGGGACAAAAACTAGGAAGAAGGGAAAAAGAGGAACAAAAAGAAAGAAAATAAAGGGAGAAACACAGCGTGCAAGAAGGGCGCCACCCTGGGCCAAGCAACCCGCGGCTAATAACACAGAAGAAGTAAAAGGCTGGCGAAAAGAAGGGTATGGAAGTCGCGACGGAAAACATCCAAAACCGATTAATGTGGCATAGCGACAGATCCCAACCCACTCATGCCAGAGAAGCGAGGACAGAGGCGGCACCTCTATAAAGAGATAGAAAAGGGCCATAGAACCAAGAAAATAAACCCCGCCCACCCGTCCCACCCCGCATCCATGCAGAAGGCTACGGCCCACCCTCCAAACAGCGTGCCTGTCGCCCTAATCCGAAACCCGAAATATAGTAGAGAAAGAAAGAAGAATAAAGAGACAAAAAGAAAGAAGAGGAAGGAATGTAAAACAAAAAAATAATACGGGAGGGAGGAGCCAGAGGATACAAACAAATACACTCGGCTGCGGCCCTCCCCCGACCATCAGATGAATAACTACCAGATCAATAATACACCTTCACATACATCAATAACCCGCAGGGGGGAAGGGGAGGGGGAATTTTGTTTTGCAAAGTCTCACAATATCAAGAGTACAAGCGACAGTTCGACGGACAGGTAAACCAGCAGTCTATCAAGGTTGTGCAACTTACCCCCAGCCCTTCCTAACCACGAAACCAACCCAATAAAGAACAACATGGAGCAGACCATCGAAAACAGAATAATCGTAATGCTGACTAGGGTTACGGCAGTGACGTAGAGTAGGGAGAGCCACCATGCTAATGGGATACAAAAATTCAATGAAACAAGTCAATTGTAGCAGCAACAACAGGGCAGGCAAAAATAAGCAGGTGTCCAGTCTCGCAATTCGACAATGCAAAGGCACCCCTCCAGGACAAAGACGTGACTCCATCGAAGCGGGAGCAAACAGCAGTCCACCACAGTTCCCAACTACCCGGGAAGGAGCAGGTCTCCGCGTCGTGTGCAAGTCATCGAAGTCCGGGCAGTGAAAAACTGGAGGTTCAAGAGCCACTGGACCATCAAGCGGCCGAAGAATAGCGGCATCGACTCTTGGCGCAGCCAGAGGGAGCAAAGCAACGGAGGCAGCAAGTCGATAGGGGTGCTTGAAGGAGTGTCGACCCAAAATGGCGGCGGGCCGTATGGAGTCGGTAGAAGCACCGGGAGCCAAGACAGCATATAAGGACATCAAGGCGTCTACCGAGTGTGGGCTCACGAGCACACGCCCAAGCCCCCGTGCAGTCCGGCCAACAAAGTTCTTCGGTGCAAGGCGGAGCACCCCCCACGTAGCCGGTAGCCATTTTGTGAGTTTCGCCGCCCCGCACTCCACAGTGGGCCTCCAAACGGTTCCCAAATGTAGGACTTTACAAGACTCCGGAGGTTCCCAACAACGGTCTCACTGGCACAGAAAGGGTAGACGCTCGATGGGGGGGGGGCCCCGCACGAACAGCGGCGGGCCCTACAAGCGAGAGCCAAGCGCGGGGTCCAGGGCCGCCGGACAGAACAAAGGCGAAGGGACCCCTCCACACACTCAGCCCCAACACAGCTCGTCCCCCTCCAGCCGCACGGTCCAAAAAGCCGGGCCGGTTCAGGATCACCAGGGTATACAAACAACGGCTCCCACCAGTGGCTCACTCTCTCGGCCGGGGCCGGCAATCTCAGCACCGCCGGTCGGGTCCCACAGGCGAGGTCCCGGTCTCGAACACCCGGAGGCCCCAATCTCCTCGAGGACACAACCGCGGACCCACAGCACGCAGGAGTTTCCGGACCAGGCGGTGAGTAGGAGTATATCGTTAAGTTCCGATAGCTGTAGTGAAGTATCGTCGCGGCACAGGATAAACTGCAGGATATTCGAGGTTGGCCGGAGGGCCGACGGAGCCGAGCTAAAAGGCGACCATCACGCTCTCGGGCTAGGCTCCTCCCCCCTATGAAGTCACTCTTGAGCAAATTATATATTTTAATTTATTGACAGCTTTACTGAGCATAGATGAAAACATTTCAGTTGTTCAGTTTTGTAATGCATACATTAACAATACCATGGCATGCAAGTACTGACTCAATAATAATCTCATTATTTTGTATTAGTATTATGAACACAAAAACCTCCAACTTTGACTTTAGCAATGTGAAACAAGGATTACTCAATACCAATACGCCAGTCTCAGTGGATTGGTCTGATCATTTTCTCATCTGCAGCTCATTTCATTTCACTTAAATAGTAGTCACAGATACAACTAAAAGACCCAAGCTGTGGGACAGAGGTCCGAGGAATATTGTCTCTCTGTCACTAGCCTAGGAGTGTCTTACACCTTCAAACCATATTATGATATCAGAATATCAGTGGCCCACATCCTAGAGATATAAATCAATGCTAGGGATCATAGATATTTTGGTTTTAAAAAAACTCTAAATTTTAAACACCAAACAATCTGCACAAAAAACTGAACATAGAGGAAAACTGTGAAACAACTGAATGAGTGAGACATAAATATATCTCCCCTAAATATCTGGTGTAATTGCAAAGTTTAATACACAAAAATAAAGATGCATTTTTGATTTAAATCTACTCATTTCAAAAGGGAGCCTAAATAAACTATTAGCCACCAAAAATGTTACTCAACATTGTAAAGCAATCAACTCAACCCCAAAGCAATGATCTCAAATGCCTCTAAAAAAAAGATGCAAGGGCGGGGCCAAGATGGTGAGCGGGTAAGACGTGTCTTGTAATATCTCCCCACTCCTGGGTGCCCAACTCAGCCCTAAATTACGCTCTTCACTCAGTAAATATTAATCTTCGCAAGGAAAATTCTCCCTCAGCCCGGCTGATGTCTTACAGAGGAAGGACTGAGGCTGGGGGCTCGAGAGTCGACTCACTTGCCACGCATTGGACTGTGAGGCACTGACCTGAAAATGGCGGCCGGACCCGGCCGGATCCGGCTGGACCCGTCTGCTCCAATGGGGGCTGGTGAGAAGCAGCTGAGACCTCAGAGCCACCAGAGAGGTAGTCAAGGGCTCCCCGAAGGCTGCGGAACACAGTGAAAGGCTGGTGGAGCGCCCAACGCATGCCTCCAAGACGGCGGGAGAGCAGAGTCTGTCGGGGACCGGGAGCGAGTGAGGGGCCTAACAGGCTGTAAAGAGCCCACACAGAGAGTCACTGCGAAACTGCAGGGAGGTCCAGGCTTGCTGACACGGAGCATCAGCAAGAGTTATCGACTGGCGCTCCCTTGCAGGCCTAATGTTAGAGCAGTGGCTTCCTTGCAGACCTACACGGGGGCGATAGAGCGGTGCACCTGGGGGCCGGTACTGCAGCAAGACCTAGTGATGTGCACGTAGGCCTGCAGCTAGGTAGCAGGGGCAGCGACAGTGCAGATGCTGGAGTAGCCACACGGCACAGGGGGGCATCGGCCAGGCAGCTGACAGTCAATAGAGGGAGCCAGCCCAGGTACAGTGGAGCACGCTGACTCCTTGAGAAAAGGGACTGTGCAACCCAAGCGGTGGTGCCAAGGGACCTGACAGACAATCGGGCCCATGCTGAGCCGAGAGCCTACCTTGAGTGGAAACGGCTTGAGGCTACGCACCTCGGTAACCACCTGGGACTTAAAACCGGGGGTGACCGAAATGACGGAGAAGCAGCCATCGGAAATACCCGGTGGCAGTGACGAGGAGATGACGACCACTCCAGGGGGCGAGCATAGGACCACTGAAGGTGACTGACCATGGTGAGTAGAGTAGCGGTGAGCTCTACACAGAGATCGGCAGTGGAGGGAACAGAGCAGCTGCCTGAGAGGGAGCAGTGCGAAGGGGCCTAGAGAGTTGCACAGAACCTAGGCACGCAGCAGATGAGGTGGAGCAGGGTGCAGAAGTGGCACCAAATACAGCGAGGCTAGGCAACCAGCCAGAAAACCGCTTGGTTCCCGGGACCCCATACCAAGCCACATCACTCCAATTGTTGAAGCTGCCACATGCAGACATCAGGCGAGGGCTCAATCGGCACGAAAAAGGTGAAAGCCCCAGCGTGGTGTGGCTGAGGCAAAGCTGAGCGGAGGGGAGATGCACTGATCTGTGCCTCAGGGGCATCAGCCAGTAAGTCGACTGGCACCGAAGGTCTCATGCCGGGTGGATCCAAAGATACCCAGAGTTAAGGCACTGCAAGAGATAATATCAGAGCCCCGGCGGTGGGCTCCATCTGGGCAGCTTCAGGCAGAGATTGGTGGAGAAAGGGCTCTGTGTGAGGAGGAGTGCAGGACAAGCCCACACACGGGGGCAGTAAGACGGACAGATACCTGAACAGCGACAGATGGTGGAATAGAGGGGAGGAGAAGGGAAACCTACACTGTACAGAGAGTTCACTCTGCCCTGCAAAGTATTGACCAAAGCACATGCCAGGAGTGAATGTCCTGAGACGGTGGAGCTGTTGGACACACACACCAGCCATGCATAATCCGGAAGCGTAGAGGGGCAAAGATACACTCCACACCCTAGAACCTCCACTGGTAATATGGCTTCCAAGAGGGGGAAAAAAGAAAGAACATTGAAAGACATGCATACTAAGCCCCCAGAGGTGGGCAGTGGAGAAGACAGATCCTCCCCCACGAAACAACTTCATCTTGACTCGGAGAGCATGAACGCCCGATCACCCGCTCCTTTTTGGAGAAACTATACAACACCCTGAGGGAGGACTTCCAAACACTCAAAAGCGAGGTGGCAGGAGAGGTGAAAGAGATCTGAAGGGACATTGATGCGATCGGAGAAAGAGTGGCAACCATAGAGGACCAGCAACAGGGCAGGGAAGAGGAGGTAACACTGCTCCAGCAAGAAGTGATCCGCCTTAGGGAACTACAGATAGACCTACAGGCTCAAATGGTGGATCTCAAAAACTGCTCTCGGCAGAATAACATCCGGGTCAAGGGAGTACCTTCGAACTCACAGGGTGCAGACATGACCCACTATTTGCAAGAGCTATTCTCAGACATCCTGGGAGCCTCGCTAGACTCGGAGATTCCATTGACCGGGCACATAGAGTGGAGTTGAGACGACGGACCCCGGCGCCCCCACCAGACATCCTAGCTTTTTATGGGTCACTCTATAGCCCTCTACCAGGACTTGGCAGCCAGCACACTACAAAATAGGTGAGAGTTAAGAGCAGGACCCACCCATCTCTGGGACAAAGGAGTAGCTTACTCTTGGGGTCACCTGTTCAGTTTAATCTTCAAATGGGGCAGCAAACTCTACCAGGTTGGATCCCTTCAAGAGGTCTCTAGGATAGTGGTTCTACCACATCCCTGCCCTGCGGAGTCGACCAGCCCAGAGATCCAAAATGCACAAGATCGTTGGAAGAGAGTCAGAAAGAAATGCTTCCCTGGGTCCTCGCGGGGGCCCGATACTACGACTAAGGCACAGGAGCGGCCAGTGGCCTTAAACACACTACTAAAGGACACTGCATCCCAGGACAACTCATAAACTCTGGAGGGGCTGCAGCAATAACGTGCGATAAGCAGGGCTGGGGAGGGGTCTTCTGGGAATGGGAAAGGGCGATTTTTGGACCACAGTATGTCCCTGCCTTCTTTCTTTTCCAGATGCGCACGATTATGATTTGTGGGCACTAGACATTGTGGGGGGGTTTGGGTGATCAAGCTGGGATTAGGAAGGGGGGAACTGGTGTGCTGCATGGTAGGGGATGGCTGTCGACGAGTGGAGGACCAGCAAAGGGGCGGGGGAGAAAGAGGTGGGCGAGAGTCCCCGAAGGAGCAGCGAGCGATCTGTGACCACGTCTCATTACTTTACAGATTGCTACTCTAAATGTGAGGGGCCTGAATAACCAAATAAGTGGAGAGCCATGTTATCCTACTTAGAGAATTTAGGGGCTGATATATGCCTTCTGCAGGAGACCCATCTCCTCCCCAAATATTGGCACTGTATGTGAGCTAGAGCCTTGCCTTAACAATTCTTCTCATCAAAGCAAGATAAGAAAGTGGGGGTAGCCATCCTGGTGGCTAATCATTTTGCCAGGAAGGTGGGAGATAAGGTAGCGGAAATAAAAGGGCGCTTATTAGCTAACAAGTTTTGGGTGGGGGCTCACCCTTGGTGCTAGGGTCCATATATGCACCCAACTCAGGACAGGAGAAGTTTCTGACAGCGGCCCTCTCTGAGAGCGCAAGAGAAGTGATTACTTATTGGAGGGGACCTCAATTTAGTGATGGACATAGCAGCGGATAGATCAAGTCACTGTTACACTCAAACTGGGGAGCTATCACCTGAGGGGAAATTCTGGCTACAGACCCGGGGGCTGACTGACCTGTGGCAGGAGGCTCACCTACACACTTCACAATTCTCTTTTTACTCGCACGCCATGGTACATACACTAGACTGGATCACATGCTGGGCACAACAGAACTCCAGCAACTAGTCAAGGACATAGATATAACACGGGCAGCACTTTCTGACCTTGATGCGGTGATAGCGACTCTTGGGTGCCTCAACTACATAACACATCCCGGGGATGGAGACTGCGGGAGGGTATGATACATAGGCCGGAGGTGAAAGAGCAGATCCTCAAATGCCTCACAGATAATCTTGCACTAAATGACTCCCCCTGTATTTCCCTGTCCACTTTATGGGGGGCATTTAAGGCAGTAGTGCATGCGGAATTAATAGCAATATCAGCGGCTGAGAACAAAGAACGCAAAGCTAAAAAAGAACAGCTAATGGCGCATGTTCTTGAACTAGAGAGAGTACACAGTAGGACAGGAGCACAGGTTTAGCACCATCTAAAGGCGGCATTGGGGCCAATTGGCGGGCCTTGACTTGGACAGGGCTGAATATGATGCACTCAGGCTCAAACACTCCTATTATATTAAGGGGACAAAACGGGGCGTATGCTGGCTAGCAACTTATGAGCCCACACCCAGCACACGAAAGTGCAATCCATCCAGTCGAACTCTGGGAAACTAGAGGAAAGGCCTTTCAGGAATTTTACTTTGAGCTCTACCACAGACACCCCACCCGCTCCTGCATTAACACTTGCCTACCGGACACCCACAGGACGTTACTATACCCAGGGCACGCAGAATCTCTGGAGGCACCAATAAGGGTGGTGGAAAGGCTAGGGATGATATTGCGCCTCAAGCCAATGAAATCACCGGGACCCAGCAATTGCTCACCCAGGTTCTATAAGTCTTTCTGTCAGGTTTTAGCTCCAATTTTGACACAACTTTTCCATTCCTTTACGGGGCCCGGGACGATTCCCCTGGAAATGCTGGCGGCCTCTGTCATGGTACTGCCGAAACCAGGGAAAGATAAAACACTCTGTGGGTCCTACCGCCCGGTGTCGGTTCTGAATGTGGACTTGAAGCTCTTCACCAGAGTGCTAGCATCCCGTCTAGGCCCTCTCATGCCAGGTATCATCGAACTGGACCAGTCCGGCTTCTTCCTTAACAGACAAAGCAGCGACAATACAAATTGCATATTAAACCTGGTCAACAAAGCCCACCGTACAAACATGAATGCTCTTCTCCTGTTGGAAGATGCCCAAAAGGCATTTGATTGGGTGGGCTGGGACTTTTTAGACCAGACCCTGTTGCACTTTGGTCTGGGAGACAGGTTCAGGGCCAGGGTGTTGAGATGCCACACAGTGCCCACGGTGACTAGGGGGTTTCATCCAGCCGCTTAGAGATGCAAAGAGGGACCTGGCAGGGATGCCTGCTGTCACCCCTCCTCGTCATGTTGCACATTGAGCCGCTGGCCCAGAAGATCAGGGATAATCCCAATATTTTAGGCATTCCCTTTGGCAGGGAGGGACATGCGATCACCCTCTATACGGATAACATCATTGCATCCCTCGAATCACCAGAACGCTCGGTCCCAGCATTTTTACAGCAACTGGAATCCTTTAGCCAGGTCTCTGGGTTCTGAGTCAACATTGAAAAATCGACGATTCTTTGGTGGCACCAACAGGGAACAACAAATACGCAAGGAAGGGACACCTATACTGTGATACCAGTTATGACATCTATTCCATACCTTGGAATTAAACTGGCCGCATCCATTTCACAAACGGTTACATTTAATTATTACAAGTTAACCACTCAGCTCACTAATGAGCTGCAGCATTGGAAGCCCTATCAACTATCACTCCTGGGAAGGGTAGCAGCGATTAAGATGTCCATCCTTCCTAAAGCACCATATCTCTTCCTGACAATTCCGCTATGGTCCCCTCCGGGTACTCTTCACAAACTACAACAAGGGATACTACAGTTTTTCTGGGCTGGGGCACATCCTCGGATGTGAAGGGAGCTGGGTTACCTTTGACTCAATGAGTGTGGCTTGGGGATACCGTGCATACTGGAATACTTTAGAGTAGCACCACTCCGGTACTTTGTGGAATGGAATAGGTCAGAATCCGAAAAGAGACGGCTGTTCCAGGACAGAGCGTTAGCAAAACTTTCCCTCTGGAAGGACCATTTCCTCAAGAGTGCAAATAGGCCCTTAAAGTTACGGGGATCATCCATCATACAAACACAACTCAGGGTTTGGGATGGTGTAGCTACTAAGAAAGGACTGATTGGAGAACAAAGACTTTACACCGGGGCTGGACAGAAGAGCATTTCTGGGGTGGTGGGGAACTGAAAGTAAGTCAGCAGGACACTTCTTTGACCTCAATGGGATTTTTTAATTCCCTGACCGACAAGAGGATCCCCTTCAAACTCCTCACCCACGCACACAAAGCACTCCACAACGCCGGACCAGCCTACCTGATTAGCAGACTCAGCTTCTACCCACCGCCAGCTCCGCTCCACCAGCCTCGCACTCGCCGCAGTCCCCCGCATCCAACGAACGACCTCCGGCGGCAGATCCTTCTCCTACCTCACCGCCAAGACCTGGAAAACCCTTCCTACCCACATACGACAGACCCAAAACCTACTCGCCTTCAGAAGACTCCTCAAGACCTGGCTCAGAGAGCAGTAGCAGCACACCCCCTCCCCTCAGTGCCTTGGGACCCTCACGGGTAGGTAGCACGCACTACAAGTACTCTGATTGATTGATTGATTGATTGATTGATTGACCTCCGAGTAGAGTATGGCCTTCCCGAAGCAGAGCAATTCCAATATCTGCAATTCCGGCACTGGCTTCTGCAAACTGAGGTGCAGCCAAAGGTGAGCAGGAAGTTCACAACATATGAACAGTGGCTATTAATAAAGGATACCAATAAGAAAATTATCTCCAAACTGTATGATATGATAAGCCCACAAACACCTGAGGCGCCCACAGCTAGTCAGAAAAGATGGGCGAAAGACTTAGGAAGGGACCTCACTGGAAAAGAATGGAAGGATATCTACTACTGAGCCAATCATATGGCGAGTAAAACAAACAGCAGGGAGACCAGAATTAAAATAGCAACATACTGGTACCTGAAGCCGGTTCGCCTTAACAAGGGGAACCGGGATCGTAGTCCGACCTGCTGGAGGGGCTGTGGGGAAAAGGGCCTGCTCGTACATCTGCCGTGGAAGTGTAAGGAACTAGGCTACTTTTACTAACTCCACAGCCACCTTTACTGAAATTTGGCAGCCAATAATCTCTTTGCTAGCCACTGAAATGATTGAAATCATATGCCCAAGGTACCTCCGGCTCCACCGCTTCACATCTCCGGATACATCGACTCTGACCTCATTATCAGTGACCTCACCAATATTCTGATCCACCTCAAATAGGCCTCAAGCACACCAGTTTGTGGGTGGGAAGGGGAGGAGTGGATTATGTTCCTGTTTTTTCTTCTGTTTCAGTTTTTTCTCCCTTTGGCATTGCTGCATAAGTACGATTGTTATGATACTGGAACATACACAGACTTTATGGATAACCTCATAACTGTTGACACCCATAAACCATCCGCAGATTTGAATATGTATGCTCCAAACAGGGCAGTGGTGATGAGGTGCTGTTTCACCCTTGAGATGTATGTTCTGTTATGGCTGCAGAATGTCGATAAAACAAAGTTAAACATAAAAAAGATGCAAGGATGTCTCTGCCTGCTTAGTATTAAAGGTAATAAGAGGTAGAGCTCTCAGTCAGATCAGATTACTAGATGGTGATCAAAAGTGGTATTAGCACATTGATAGCCTTCCACACCAGGAACCGGTAAATAATCGTACACATTCTCTAGTTGCAAACCATTTCCAATAAGGAACTGCTAACCAGATGCAAGCTACAGAGGATACAGCCCCATCATTATTTGAAAAATGTGGAGAAGGATAAGACACACCCTGAGAAGAGAACAAGAACAGTTCTTCATGGCCTCTTCAGGCCAAAGAACACCTGGAGGTAACTGTGGAAGCTGAACTGAAGCCCTGAACCACATCCGGGTACCCGTACAGAAATCCACGCAACACAAACCAGACGCAGAGTTCCTTCATTGCAGCCCTTCATGCCTGCTGGCATAATGAGCAGTAGAGGTACTCTCACTCAAACTCCTCAGAGATTCTGAAGAAAAGATAACATGCTCCAGAATTTGTAGGATTTCTCTTATGAGAAGTCACTCCTTAGAAACAACATAGTGGTATCACCAAGGCTAACCATTTATCCCATGTTTAAGAATGTCAATTAAAGAAAAGTCCCAGAATGTATAAATAGACCAGGTCTTAGTTTTACAAAAGAAATTTGACATGGGGTATATTTAGGTGAAATGAGTAACTCTTGCTGGGTCTCGAATTTACTATTCCGAACACAATAGTCTAGGACCAAGATTTAACAAGGATTTGCATAGGGGTTGCATCTCTTTTTTAACACCAACCTGATGTAAAATCATTTTGGGGATTTACAAACCAATGCAAATTGTTATCTGCACAGGCTTGTAAGAAAAAGTTGCTGGTTTGCATTACTTGGCATCAAAGGGGTGATACGTGGGTGGTACATGGGCAATTTCACTCAACCACTCATTTTTTTTGTGTAGCAAAAGTAAGACGTACAATACATAAATACTGTAGAAATGCTAATAATACATAACTCTGTAGTTTAATTATACAGTAGTCCAGAAAAGGAGGCGACAATTAAATCAGGTGTTGCAGAAAACGATCCTAGCCACAATTTATGTAACAACAATGTTTTCCCAAAAAGAAACAACAAAGAAATAATAAAGAAGCATCTGACATAAGCGCAATAGCAGAGCATATTATAAAGTGATAGTGCCTCGTTACCCCCATTGGAGACCGGTCCAAATCCGGTTGAATTTAAACTGCGAGCACGGCCATCTAGCGAGTTCCATCTCATATGTCTGTCTGAGTAAAACCCAGAACTCATTAACACTAGGAATGGCATTATCAATCCAGACTCTGGCGACACATAGCACATGCTATAATAATAGGAGCCAACAAGTTAACATAGCTAGCCACCTCACTTTTAATACCAAGAAATATTTATTTCTCAGTAAGCTGAAAGTTTGGCCCGAGGAGCGAACTAAGAATATGGAGACCCCACTCTAAAACATATTCAGGCTTGGACAGTCAACAAGCGGGTGCCTGAGGTCTGCAGCATACAGCTGACATTTCTGACCAAGTGACTTTCCAAAGATCAAGAGGCCCACTTAGATGTCATCTCTGGTGTATAATACAGCATGTATACTACCCAGTGTTGTTGCAGCTTTGAATTAACTGTTGTTACCCCTTGGTCTAATGCGCCAAAGGATTCCTGTATTTCCTCTGCCGTTATTTCAGCTCTGACGGCCCAAACCTAATTGGCCAGCGATCTGTAAGCTGTTGTCACAGGTGCTAGTCAGAAACTGCTGATAGGCTAGGCCAATAGCCCCTTGGCCAGAGTACTTATATATACACCGGACACTATTGCTGATGGGTTCGGCATTGATAATATCTTTTTGTCTCTAACCTGTAACTACCTAAAGAACATATTTTGGAAAAGGCCAAACTCGTCTTTAAGCGCAGCGAAAGAGTAGAACCCCCGTCCATCATATAGTTGACCCAGCTGGGTAATGCCCTTGCATTGCTAAACTTTCCCACTAGGATCTGGAAATATATTGGGCAGATAGGATTACTTCATAACATCCTGTATTGATGCAGCACATGAAGCGAATATTACTTACTAATATAGTAAATTGCCATATCTGACTAATGTCCTTAACTACCTTAAACTACACTCGCTTGCAGTAGTTAGGATCAAAAGTTGTATACAGCAAAAACCCGACGATGGGCCACAGGCTAACTGATAACACAGCAAGGTTGGGACAGCCTCCAGCCCGCAGAGCAAGCCACAAATCCGACCAACGAAGAAAGCCCAGTAATAGAGCTTAAAATCTGGGAGCTTTAAGCCCTCTCGTACATATGGTAATTTCATACACCTGAGAGCCCTCCGGGCACGCCTGTAAGCCCAAATGAAACTGCCTATGACACTATCTCCTTTCTTTAAAAAAAGGACCATGGAACCCGCAAGGGTTAGCCACAGGCTAACTGATAAAACAGCAAGGTTGGGACACCTTCCAGCTCGCAGAGCAAGCCACGAATCCAACCAACGAAGGAAGCCCAATAATAAAGCTTAAAATCTGGGAGCTTAAAGCGCCCTCGTGCATATGGTAATTTCATAAACTTGAGAGCCCTCCTGGCACGCCTGTAAGCCCAAATGAAACTGCCTATGACACTATCTACTTTCTTAAAAAAAGGACCATGGAACCTGCAAGGATATGGAGCGAAGCAAATATTTTAAAAAGGTTCAAGGTTGCATTTAGAATGTTAAATTCATTAAAAGTCAGTGTGTATGGATGATAACAAATGAAACTTCCATTTAAAAAGTCATATTCATAAAAGCCAGCAACAGCAAGTAAAATTTGGCAGCATTATTCCAATGGGGGGGTCGCAAACTCTGGGCAGCTCAAGTACGTTTTTTTGCAGCGCGCTCCATGAATCTTACTAGGGCACAATTTAATTTAGTGTTCCTAGGGTCAAAACAGGCCAAAACTGCTGCTCTACAGCTTCTAATCATGTTTCTATTCCAATGATGCTTGAGTAGGGCCCGTCTCTCTGTCAATAGTAGAGGGCACAGGCATATGATGTGTATGATGTCTTCTTTGTGGGTCCCACAAAATCGGCATTGATCTTTTCCATGTTGTCTTTTCCATTTTGGCCAATGAGTCAACAGATTAATAACTCCCAGTCTCAGTTTTAAAAAACTTAGTTTCGTCCGAGCACTAAACGATATAGTAAGGTACGGCTGTGGAATTAGCGAGGCATAAGATTGAAGGGTCATCCACCCATGACTTCTTTTTGCAAGGCAGGCTTGGTCTTCCACTATTGATAATTGTTTGATGCTGATTTTCGCTAGCCTTTTAAATTCCATCTGACTAGCATGCAAGTTCCAGAGGTCATTTAGGCACAGGGTTTTTAAAGCCTTTTGACCAGTATTCATGTCCTGCTCGCCATGAGTTGTTATCAATGCTGGCCCACAAATGGTATCCTAACCTTCCCTCCTTTGATAACCTCAATTTGTGACAGCACACGAGGAAAGACATGGCTCTGGCCAATCGTTGTTTACAGATGCCAAGTTCCAACCTAATTTGTGCCGGTGATGTATGGTTTGGTAATTTGAACACAGACCTGTAGATCTTAGTAAATATTTTATCCAGATGGTCACTGTCCAATCCTTTTAATGCTTCGCTGCCGTAAGTTAAGGTAGGAATGATTTTTGCCTGAGCCACCTGTAGTGTGGGTGCTAGAGTAGGGCCTTATAGTTTCTTTTGAATTAGTCCGATTGCATAAGCGAGTGCCGTACCCTTCCTTTTTTGCTCTTCAAGGTGGGATTTGTATTTTCCATTGTTGTTGAAAGTGACTCCAAGGTACCTTTGGCAATTTGATTCGACAATGCTTTCCTTGTTCAAAGCCCAAGACAGTTTCTTAACTTTCCTTGAGTGCACCGCTAAAATTTTCATCTTCCTGTTGTTGATGCGAAGCTCATTGTCGTTTGAGTAGTCGGAAGTAGCATCCAGAAGTCTTTGCATTCCGATCTTTGTTTTACTTAACAGTACCACGTCGTCAGCATATAATAGATTTGTCAGCAGCAAGCCAGATAGTTTGGGAGCGTGGGAGTTGACCTTATTTAGAGCTTCAGGGAGGTCAGCTAAGAATAGATTAAAAAGTGTCGGGCCAAGACCCAACCCTGTTTGAGGCCTTTTTCCGTCGGAATCGGGCGAGACAGTCTTGAGCCGTCCCCGATCTTAATTCTAACCCATGTGTCCTGGTGTAGGAGTTGTATGGCTCTTAGGGGGGCCTCTGGAATGTTAAGTCTGGACAACTTCAGCCAGAGTTTACTTCTGTTGACATTGTCAAAAGCCGCTTGGTAGTCAATAAACCCCATATAAAGTGAACAAGAGCAGAATTTCGCTTGGTCAATTAAGCATGAGAGGGTCATGAGATTGACTGAGGTACCGGTGTTTATTGTGAAACCTGTTTGATTCGGAGGAATTATAGATTTTTCATCAGCCCATGCCCTAAGTGAGTTGAGCAGCACTCCCGCAAAATACTTTGCTTCGTTGTCAATGAGTGCGATGAGACGGTAATTCCCTAGGGATTTTTTCTCCCCGCCTTTGAAGATTGGTGCAAGGATGGATCCACGCCAGGAGGGCGGTATGGTGTCGTTTTGCAGACATGTATTAAAAAGGGGGCTTAGTTTCGCAGCCCAGAAAGTTGCATCTTCCTTGAACAGAGCTTGAGGAATTCCACCTGGACCAGGCGCGCCATCCTTGCGTCTGTTTTTTATTATTTTTTCAATTTCGACCTTCTGGACTGTCGCAAAATTGACGCGGCTTTGGGTCGAGTGACGTTCTTTTGTTGGTGTCATTTTGTGACCTAGCTTCTTTAGGGAGTTTGAAGTGTTCAGGAGGGGTTCCAGGACAATCTCTGTTTGTGTTAATGTGTCCATGGGAGGGAGATTTGGATGGTTAATGAGCAGTTCCTGGTCATTAAAGTGGGAAAAGAGAAATTCAACCCACTCTATTTCAAGAATGCTCGAGGAAGCAACTTTGGATGTGCGCCCAGATGCGCTATTGATTGTGCGCCAAAACCTGGCAGAGTTATTGTTTTTATGTAATGCTGCAGTTTGACCTAAAACAGGTTCCATTGGCTTGTGCGTAGTTCACGTTTCGCTTTCTTGAGGTGATTGCGGGCCTCTCTCAATTTTATTATTTTAAT
Source organism: Lissotriton helveticus (assembly GCF_964261635.1). Taxonomy (NCBI): domain Eukaryota; kingdom Metazoa; phylum Chordata; class Amphibia; order Caudata; family Salamandridae; genus Lissotriton; species Lissotriton helveticus. The sequence goes on from NC_136069.1 coordinate 1,606,503,846, forward strand.
GGGATCCATTGGATCAGCTTTTAAAGCCCGCCATAAGCGATTCATCGATCTTGTTGCAGATAGTATCTCAGAATTCGAGCGCGGCGTATACTTTTGATCAGTTTGACTTGTGTGTTTTGTTGGTTTGGCGAATCGGTCAGTAAGTTCGGTAGCAAATGTTGACCAGTTGGCACATATATTGTCCGGGCACGTTTGTCGCTCAATTATTTGTTTAGCCTCTGCTGATATGAGTTGAAGATTCTTAAAGGAGCATTTGATGCGTTTGAGGTTGATTGTAAGGCTCTCAGATGGCAAATCCCTTACCTTTTTGTGTTGTGTAAGGCAAGTCCTCAGAATAATTTCTTGCGGGCAGTGATCACTTTCTGTTCTGTTTCCAAGACAGTATCCTGCTACTTGATGGAGCAATGAAATGCTGACGAAGGTATAGTCAATTAATGAAGTGCCTTTTTTCGATAGATAGGAGAATCGAGGTGGCTTGTCGGCAGGATAACGCCCATTTAAGGCTCTTAGGCCCAGATTTTCAAGGTTACCTTGTAGAGAACTTCCATGTGGATCGTCCTTGTGCCAACCAGGCTTGGCTTGTGGTGGGATCACCCAGATGCTATCATGTGATTTAGAGACCTCATTTTTTTGAAGGACTGACATTAACCACATGTTAAAGTCACCAGTGAGTAGGATTTCTGAGTTTAGAAAACCGGTTTGCACTCTTACTACTGACGCTGTTACTTCGTCTACAAAGGATTTCCTGGATGCTGTGTTTGGGCGGACGTAGGCATTCATGAAGATTAACCTCCAATTATGGCCATTGTTCAAAGTAAGAGAGATTCCCACACATTGGAGGCGATTTGATGAGCCCGGCAGGTCCCAGGAGGTGACTGCATTTTTTGTTGATATATAGACTGCAAGACCGCCACTACTCCTTCCTGGACGATTCAGTTTATGCGCTGGAATATGGTGGGTTTTAAAGCCTTCTAGGTGCTGATGTGCTGTAAGCCATGTCTCTTGTAGTAAGAGTATGTCGAAACCCCGAAAGTAGGAAATGGTAGCGTTGTCCTCGAGTTTGCTCGTAAGGCCATTTATATTCCATGAACAGATTTTTAAAGGAATCTTTTCGTGGCAGTCCACCCTGCTGGGATGTCAACGTAAAAGGCGGGTTGTATTCAGGGCGCCGGCCAGCCATGACCATGAACCCACCTCGTCCTGATTCCTATTTGTTTTGATCCCGTCTTCTTTTGCTTTCCTCATTGGGTGGACAGAGTGGGGGTTTTGTTGCATGCACCCCTGAGGACGGAGTAAACTGTACCCCTCCCTGCACTTCTATGTTCAACACCACAGCTTCCCTGTAGAACGTATGGATAGCCCTCTTCCCTGCCCGGTTGTATCAGTATTCCCCATTGCTTGAAGGTGTCGATTAGCCCTAGAATGTTGTTCATTGCCTCTGCGGTTCTCCAGGTGATCTTTGTGGATTCGTTTAATTGGCCTTGACCTGGTGTAATGAATTCCGCCGATATTATGTCTTGAGTGGTAATTTCGTCTGACAAACCTGACGCTTGTATCAGCTTTAAGATGTTACCCCGATTTAGGATATCATGGCTGCCTTTAGACTTGTATTCTGGATAGAAAAGGGTAGAGAGGTTGTCCCCACTCCGAACTGTGCTATTTGGCCTGGGCATTGCCTCAGTTTTGTCCATGATTGGCAATTGCGCAATTTTTATCGAAGGACCCGTAAAAGGGATCTCGTTGCGCACAGTATCAGGCCTTTCATTGTTTACATGACCAAAGTTCCAGTTTTCACTTGCTGGGAGTGCGCCCTGTTGGTAGTTGACACGATTTACTGTATCTTCCTGCTTTAAAATGGGGCCTCCAGGCGGCCTTGTCGCGAGACTCTGAGTGTGATTCACATCTGTTTCATTCTGCTTGATGTGTGTGTTAGGGGGAGCCGAGTTGGTAGTGGTTTTTTGTTCTTTTGCTTCAATGAGCAAGCATTGTCCCGGAGGGACGGTTGGTGGTTTCTTTACTGTTGGCGAGCTGGAAATGAGGCTCTTCCTTTTGTCACAATACTGGTTAATTGGTTGTGCTTCCGTTGTTAATCCTGGGTCAGAGGGATTTCCTTGCTCATCGTCTCCGGAGACACCAGGACGTCTAAGGCTGTTGAACATCGGGTAGAGGTTTAGGACTTGTTTGCTCCTTCTCATTTTATTTCGTCCTTTCCGCTTCCTCTGTCTTTTGACTTTTCCCGTAGGGTTTTCCACTTCTTGTTCAATTGGGGGGATAGGGGTGGAACTAACTCTACTAGTGACCTGGGGAGATTGCTTTCCTCTCGTGCCGCCACCTTGCACCGTATTCTCTTCAGGTCGTGGGGAGTTGACAGCTTCTTCCTCTCTTAGCTTTGAATTAAAAACTGTTTTGGATTGCCGAGCTTCTCTTGGATTACCTGAATCTGTATCGCTGCCATTCCCAGCGATAGGTGTAGCTTTTGGTATTTCTTTTAAGTCTGCTACAAGCTTTTCCATTATGCCTGGAAGCGAACAAAGTTTCTCCACTATTGGTGAGCAATCACATCCTTGCTGCGGGCGATCTACAGTTTCCTGGGCCCGTCTAATCAGGCTGTTTAGATTTGAGATCCTTTCATCGATTTTTGCAACATATACGGCAAGTGTATTTAGAAGGCTGATTTGAATGTCCATTTTATCAGCCTGGTAGAACATTGCATCTGCTGACTTGTGAAGGATATCAAGGGTGGTAGCCCATGCTTTTTCTTGTGAGGGGACCTCGCTCTTGTCCTGCCTTGGAGTTGCTGGTGGCTTGGGAGGGCCAGGATTTGAGTTCCCATATGAATTCAACATTTTTGCCCATTCCGTCGAATCGAGATAGGAAAGCTCCTTCATGACACCCTCAGCATCTTCTGTGTTCGTTACGATTTCAGTGTGCACTGGCTCAGATTTGCACACACGGTGTAGGTCCTGTTGGTTGCAACCACCCGCCCCAAAGGAGGTGCCTGGTTTTTCCGTCGCAAAGGCGGTGTTAATGCCCTTGATGAAATGAAGCGCAGATTCTCCGTTTTGACTGCACGGGATGCTGAAGCTGGCTTCAGGAAGCATTTGGTTAAAGTTTCCCAAAATGCTGGTTCTTTCAACCGCTGGTTCTATATCAATTTCCTTTGTGTTGAGGCCAACGCTGGATATGGATATAGAGAGTCTGGATGGAGCAGAGTTGTGGCGACGCGCTCTCAGTCTTGGGGGAGTCTTCCTTACTGGGCTCCACCTGAGCGCGGTTCGAACTGCCGTTAGCGGTTTGATGGAAACTGTGGTTGACTTGTAACTGCATTGAGGAGTCCTTAATGCCCCATTTGCTGCGCGGACCTTGGAAATGATCACCAGTGGGCTTAGGGGGGTTGGAAGCCCAGTGATGTTCTTGTTGCTAGAAAAAACCGTTGACCCGGGGTCCTTTATTTAGTTGAATTTTGTTGTTATCTTTGGTTGATTTCCAATAGGTTTACTGCCCCTTGTATCAGGACACTTCCTGGAGGCCTGAGACTCGCTATCAATTGTGATGTCGGTGTCGCTCAGCAGCAGAATAGGTGACCGTTCTGGGTCCGAGACTGTCCTCACGTCTCTCCCTTTGCTTTTCTTTTTCCTTTGGGGAGCAGTTGTCCTCACCCTGCCAGATCTCCTCTCAAGGCAACGAAGTAGATGAGGAGCTTAACTGAGGAGAGGCTCACAGGACTACAGCTGGACCTCTGCTACGGCAGAGCTTCAATCAGCTGCTACTGGCCACCAGTCGCTGGGCACAGGTCCCTTTTCACAAGGCCCAGATCACTGGTCACTGATCTCTTATGCCTACACGCCTCGGGCCGCGAGAGGTTAGCTAGCGTTCAGGCATAAAACCCACAAACTCGTGTCCCTAGCCTTGTTCCCGCTTTCTCTTCTATTCGCCAGCCCGCACCCCCAGCACTCAGGGTGATGGCGGCGACGACGGTACAGTCTTTAGTCTTTAGCCGTAGGGCTCAGTTTTTTAGTGGGGACTGGGTGTGGGTGTGGGTATGGGAGTAGGTGTGGTTGTTTTCCGCCGAGTCCCTGCCAACCCAAAACCCAGAAGGCAAGCAACAGTTTTAGATAACACGAGCCTCAAACGCTGCACCCCTACCTCTTCGGGTGTGGTTAGGTCACGACGCGTGGTCCAAGGACTAGGTCCGACCCCTTGGAGCAGCCTTTTGGAGCAGCCGGACTCCTCCTGCCAGTACCCTCAGCAGACTTGGCTTGGCTCAGCACAGCAGCTCGGCGCCACTCACACTGTCTCCCTAGCGCTGTCTCTCTAGCGCTGTCTCTCTCCCTGCCGTGATACTGAAAGCACAGGGCAGCCGGCAGCTTCAGGGAGTTATGGCCCGATTGGGGAGGGCCAAGTGGGGCCAAAGGCGGCCCGGCCGGCCCACTCCAGGTGCAGCCCGGTACTTCGATGCTCAAAATGCTGAAAACGCCAAACGCCAAACCGCTGCCAAACAGCCTCTCGCAGCCGGTCCGCTCTTCGCTCTAGCTCCGTGCTCCTCGCAAGACGTGGCAGGCTGGACTCCCCCAGTCCTAAGGGCTCGCTTTGCACTTCACCTTCGCCCCCACCGAAGCTTCGGCCCTGATGCAGCTTCTGCGAAGCAAATATAAAAATTAAGGGAGAATTTTCATTCTTTTGACGTTACACCTCCCTTATATACTTAACGGGAATCAATGCCAGCTGTGCAGTTTAGCAGATACTGTCTTCAGAAGAGGTTCATAGTTCAGCGTTACGATATCATTAATCTGGCTACTAAGACAGACCCCCAGATACACTGCTGTTTGTGTAACCACCACTCATGGGTTTTTATTCAAAATCCTGTTTACTAACATTTGTTGACAGGGTTTGGTGATAAACAATAATGCTGCTTGAAAGAAGGCCTTAAAAGGAGGCGTTTTCATTTCTCCTTCCTTTTCCGACTGCATGTGTGCTGTACTGGACAGCCCACATACAAAGTAGGAAAAGTTTAATAACTTGCCTTATCATAGTATTTTGTACTGGGAAGTCTTCTAAAAAACCTATGCTAGACTCACACATGCAACCTTGCCCTTTGGTGCAGAGTTGTGTACATGGCATTCAGCAGCAAAACTCTGCCCTAGCACTAGGGGGAGAGGGCCATATCTCTACAGATATGGCACTCTTATGTTCTCTCCTTATCACGCAAAGCAGCACAAATTTTTTGAGTGCGGTGTTGTGTGTCCCTTTTGTAAATCTGGGTTAAAGAGTGCTCTGTCAAAACTTATAGATGGAAACAACCTCTTTGAATATCTCCGAGCAAGCCTAGGGTAGGTGTCAGAAACATTAGCATATATTCAGCCAGACTGTTGGCAAACTCACAGCAGACACTGTTTAATAAATGGAAATGCATGCAGTCATGGCTATTTCATCTGGCAGCAGAAGAATGCATTTCAAATGTTTGCAGTTCAGACAAAGTCATGCAAAGTTGTTGTGAGGGAAATAAATAACATCAGCAATATGCAGCTGATTTTTTTTAAGAGCGGTTCTTCTGCAAGAAGGTATACCAAAACCAAGGTGATGAACAGTAAACTGACGTCATGACAATTTCTTATATGAGATGTCTGCGATCCATTTTAAAAGTGTGTTGTGCGGCCCTAGTGTTAGTTAAGTTAGTAAAACACAATAGCAAAAAGATTGCTTACAGCTTGCCATAGTACACCCAAGAAAAAGCACCCCCTAAAATGATGTGGTAATGCAGCACCACTTCCAACACTCTGGCTGTCATTTGTTGCTTCATTTCTCTTAAGTGCAAGCATGAGGGCTCTAACATTTCAAAACAACAGTTGATGGACAGAATGCAGAACAATGTCATGCATTCACCCCAGTACAGAGATCTGGGCCTAAATCCATCGTTTTCTTGCACTCCACACCACCCCAGTTCAGACATGGGCATATGCAAATCAGCCTTGACCCTGTGCCTCATGGGAACAGTCCAGCCCGAACTGCCAAGCCATGTCTTTCCTTGACCGGAATCAAGCATCCTAGGACCGGTTTCTGGCTATCAGCCGTCTTCAGCAAGGATAGCTGGACAGTGGTGTGGAGAGCATGGGCCTCACATCTGGGAATACCCATCCCACTCGGGGTGACAATTGCAAAACAACAGTTGATGGACAGAATGCAGAACAATGTCATACATTCACCCCAGTACAGAGATCTGGGCCTAAATCCATCATTTTTTTGCACTCCACACAACCCCAGGCTCTGCATTGCCCCATGATTAGTGGGGGGAAGGACAGATCTAAGTGGAGAAGGATATCCTCATGAGCAGGGTATGGGAAAATCAGTACATTTGAAAAACAGATATGATTAGTTGTATGATGTGAATATTATTAAATAACATTTTTGGGCATAGTTTACATTATAGCACCTTACATAAATGGAAATTTTAGCTCAAAACTTCATGAAGCCCATAAGAATTGTAGATGTGAAATAGAATGTTATGAAGTTGGAAGGTGGTGGAACATGAAGCCTTGGTAGGTTTTGTAAAGTGTCTAGCCCTCGGTCAGCATAGGAAGCATCTTCACCCCATGGCCTCTCTGAGAAATTAAAAATGCGGGACACCCCTCTTGCCTCTTTCTGCACCCCTGTTGCTTCATTTTGTACTTCTCTTGCTCTTTTCTGCACCACTCTTGCCTCTTTCCCACCCTTTTTTTCCCCTTTGTGCGCTTCTCTTGCCTCTTTCTACACCTGTCTTGCCTCTTTCTGTATGCCTTTTTCTGCACCTCTCTTGCTTATTTCTGCAACTCTCTTGCTTCTTTCGACCCCCCTTGCCGCTTTCTGCAGCCTTCTTCCTTTTCCTGCACATCTCTTGCCTTTTCGGCAGTTCTCTTGCCTTTTTTTGCACCCATGTTGCTACAATCTGCACTTCTCTTGCTTCTTCCTTCACAATCTTGCTTCTTTCTGCAACCCCCTTGCCTCATTCTGTATCCTTCTTCCCTCTCTTATCACTTTCTGTACCTCTTTTACTTCTTTCTGCACTTCTAATGCCTTGTTCTGTACCTCTCCTGCATCATTCTGCACCTCTGTTGCCTCTTTCTGCACTGCTCATGCCTCTTTCTGTCCCTGCCTGGACTCTTTCTATCCCCCTTTTGCGTCTTTCTGCATTACACTTGCCTCTTTTTGCACCCCTCTTGCCTCTTTCTGTACCTATGTTGCTTCTTTCTGTACTTCTCTTGCTTCTTTCTGCAACCCTCTTGCCTCATTCTGCATATGTTCCCTATTTTTGCACATCTCTTGCCTCTTTCAGCACCCCTCTTGCCTCATGCTGCGCTGCTCTGACTCTTTCTGCACCTCTCTTGCCTCATCCTGCACTCCTCGTGACTCTTTATCCACCTCTTGCTTCTTTCTGCACCCTTCCACCCTTTTACTACACATGTCTTGCCCAATTCTGCACCTCTCTTGCCTTTTTCTTTAGTTCTCTTTCTTCTTGCTACATTACTGTTATTTCTTGCTGTACTTCTCTTGCCTCTTTCTGGACTTCTCTTGCTTCTTTCTGTACCCCTTGTGTCTCTTTCTGCATCTCCCTTGCTTCTTATTATACCCTCTTGCCACTTTGTTCACCCTTCTTCCTTTTCTTGAACCTCTCTTGCCTCTTTCTGCACCTCTATTGCCTCTTTCTTCAGTTCTCTTTTCTCTTTCCTCACCTCTTTTCTTCTTCTTTCTGCACCCTTCTTGCCTCTTTCTGCACCTGCGTTGCTTAATTGTGATTTTCTATTGTTTCATTCTGTACCTCTCTTGCAAATTTCTGCACACTTTTTGCCTCAATTTGCACCCCTCTTCCCTCTTTCTGCAGTGATATTGCCTCTGTCATCCTGTTCCCTCTTTCTGCACCTCTTTTGCCTGTTTCTGCAACTCTGTTGCCTCTTTTTGGAGTGTTTTTGCCCCTTCTGTGCATCAGTCACTTCTGTCGGCACTTGTCTGGTCTCTTTCTGCAACCCTTTAACCTCTTTCTGCACCCCCATTGTTTCCTACTGCACTTTTCATGCTTCTTTATGTACCTCTCTTCCTTAATTATGCACTCCTCTTGCCTCTTTAGCACCCCTTTTTCCTCTTTCTGTACCTCTTTTGCCAGTTTCCGCACCTTTTTTGCTTATTCATGCACTTCCCTTGCCTCTTTCTGCATCTATGTTGATGCTTTCTGCACTTCTCTTGCTTCTTTCTGCACTTCTCATACCTCTTTCTACTCCTTTATTGCCTCTTTCTACAGTTCTATTGCCTCTTTCTGCACCCCTGTTCCTTTAATCTGTACTTCTCCTGCTTCTTCCTAGACCTTTCTTGCTTCTTTCTGCTCCGCTCTTGCCTCTTTCTGCACCCTTTTTCCCTCATTGTGCACCTCTCTTCTCTCTTTCTGCACCACTCTTGCTTCTTTCTGCACTTCTCTTGCTTCTTTCTGCACTTTTCTTACCTGTTTCTACACTTTTATTGCCTCTTTCTACAGTTCTATTGCCTCTTTCTGCACCCCTGTTGCTTCAATCTGTACTTCTCTTGCTTCTTCCTAGACCTTTCTCTTCTTCTTTCTGCTCCGTTCTTGCCTCTTTCTGCACCCTTTTTCCGTCTCTGCGCACGTCTCTTCTCTCTTTCTGCACCACTCCTCCCTCTTTCTACACCTCTAGAAGTTTTGAAAGAGGCAAATTCAAATATAAAAGACATTCATCTGAAGACGCCAGGAGAACTATGCTCACTATAATACCCTTCAAATATTTGCACATATTTTAATCACAGATTTTAAGAAAGGTTGGCTTTCATCTTGAACAAAACAAAACATCCTCTTGGAGAAGTGAATAATTTATTTTGGCGTAAAGAACACCAAGCCAGAGGTGCTCCCCATTTTCACATGCTGTTGTGGGTAAAAGTTGCCCCAAAGTTTGGAACAGTGATGAGTCTGTATTGTCTGTAATAAATTGCTCCATCTCAAAGCAGAGACAACAGGATCTATGATTCTAAAATCATAGATGTGGAAAATATTGTCAGCGAAAATGCAGAGCAAAAGATAAATGTTATACAAGATGTTGTTTCAGGAAGAGACTTATAAGGAAATTTCCCCAAATTACCTTCAATCTAAGAAGAACTTAGGCCTTTAAGTACATTAATAATCTCAACCTTGTGATTCTGAAGATATGAAATGCAAATATGGATGTACAGTTTGTTGCAGACAACTCAATTGATGTTCTTTATGTTACATCTTATATAAGAAAGTTGGAAAAAACTGAGATCAAAGAGATGTGGGAAGACATTTCAGCAGAAAAGAATCTTACGAAGAAATTGTACTGTTTTAGTTTGAAAATGCTTTCCCACAGAGATAGGCTCCTATAAATGCATAGACCATTTAAGCTCAACTAGTAAATACACTGCACATGCACTATAGCCAGTTTAGGGCGTACCTTAGTGGTAACTTTGATCTATTAGTAAAAAACATTTAGGACTAACAAAAGGTTTATTTTGCCAGGTCAAAGTAGCACTATTAAATTGTACACACTGCAATGGCAGGGATGAACATGTTCTTGTTTGAAGGGACTCTTAGGTAGGTGTCACACTATGTGTGGCAAGCCCATTATTAACATTTACTTTATAGGCCTTGTTACATGTAGTACCAAGGTCTAACACTGTCCTATTGTGATATGGAAAGATCGGACAACATTTGATGTAAAAGCCCCTCGATGTGAGGCTACCTTTGTTATATGGGATGATTGAATGATACTATATAATGCTGGAGAGACAGCGAGAGAGAGAGAGAGAGAGAGAGAGAGAGAGAGAGAGAGAGAGAGAGAGAGACAGAGAGAGAGGCAGAGAGAGAGACAGAGAGAGAGACAGAGAGAGAGACAGACAGAGAGAGACTCTCAAGTGTCTGGAGTGGAATGATTGCTGGCAGAGAATTTCCATTGACAAAATCTGCTAGTCGTGCTCGATCTGACCCAAAAGATGTTATATTATCCCCTTTTGAGCAGGCTTGCATGTTTGATTAAACCATCTTCAATGTTACTTTAAAATGTATGTCACGCCTTTTCATTTGAATGAAAAGTGTGCCTAGTACTCTTTTGATGTGATCTATTCACTAAAATAATTATTAATTCAGATATTTCAATCATAAGTGATGCTATAAACATGAAGCCGTCACCAACAGATGACCTTATACAAGCTTCATACACAGTTACATCCTGACGTGTAAATGAAGCACATAAGATATTTGTATTTTGTCGTGCAGACACAAAAAGAATATAAAATGTAAAACTCCATTTGAAGTGCAGCACCTTATTTCCAATTATTTGAACCCCACCTTTAATTTCCAAAATCATAGTACATCATGCTTTTCAATATCATAATAATTGGTACTTTAATTGAACTATGCATTCATAGAAGAGACATTAGGAATATCACTTTGTGATGTCTCGGAGTGTACAGTCTTCTGACATTTTTCCCAATGATATTCACTAAACTCTATAAGAAGATACCTGCCCTCTTCTATCTTTTCTGTGTGGAGATCTCCACAAACATACTCCTACATTCTAGTGGTAAATGTGGGAGCAACGGAGAGTGGCTGGAAAAGGAGGGTCTTTACTAATTTATGCAAGTAGTTTTGGGAGGAGTAAGGTGAAGTTAAGGGATGGATGGGGGTTAAAGTAGAGATAAAGTAGGGAACTCCCAGTGTGGATCTTAGCCCCGGTGGTGGATATGGTGGACCACATGTCCTTTCGCGCCTGGAAGACGGGAGGCTGCGAGACTTTGGCGGACCTTTATCCCGATGAGTCCTTCGTGTCCTTTGAGCAGGCCATTGACACCTTTGGCCTGGGAGAAGGACAATACCTACACTACCGGGGCCTTCAGGAGGTGGCGAGAGCCACGTGGCCCCAGTTTCCGGAGGCGCCCCCGTTGACCCACACCCTGAACATCCTCCTCTCTTGCGGGAGAGGGCGGAGGTTAATTTCTCTGCTATATTCAGCCATGAGACGGAACTCGACCGCGCCGGTTCCGTCTTCCTGGGATGCCTGGGAGAGGGACCTGGGTATCGCTCTGTCCCCGGGACAGTGCAAGCGCGTAGGGAGTCTTACCCGCAAAGTGTCCTGCAATGCGAGATTCAAATTGACACATTTTAACTTCATGCACCGCACCTATATGACCCCGCTGTCCTTAAAGCGTATCTCAGGAGATAGAGAGGACACCTGCCCCAGGTGTGGGATCGGGGGGGGGGGCGGGATTTATGCACCTGGCCTGGGACTGCCCCTTGGTTGCTAGTTTCTGGAGGGAGGTGGTAGTGCGTACCCGGGCGGTAACTGGCCTTCGGCTTGATCTGAGCCCGCTTCACTGCCTACTAGCCCTGGTTCCTAAACCCAAAAAGAGGAACCTTTCCTACAAACTTTTGCAATTAATGTTGGTGCTGGCGAGGCGTAGAGTAGCGATCACCTGGATGGGGCACAGAGCGCTGGAGTTGTCAGCATGGCGTAGAGATGCGAGAGAATGGTCGTTAGCTGAAGAGACGCATATGCAGATGTCCCGAAAGGATGCGCGGTTGCCGGACGACCTCTTTGCATGGAGAGTTGTGTGCCTCGGAGATGTCTCATAGCGACTCAGACGGTACGAGCGCGGAGCTCTTCTCCTCAGGGGACTCGGGACCAGAAGGGGAGGGGGGTGGGAATGGGGAGGTCGGACCCACGCCAATGTAGGTGCACCGCCTGTTCCTTGATAGTACCTCATGCGATTGCTGTGGTTGTCACGATGCTTATAAATATAGACTGTATAGGACTCACTGTACCATTTAGTGCCATAATGTATTGTATTCACTTACTGGATGAACGATGCCAAGGTTCGGGGGGGGGGGGCGGACTGTTTTTTCGTCCATGTTGCAAAATCAAAAAATAAAGGTTTAAAAAAAAAAAGTTGAGATAAAGTAGAGATATGCGTCCACCCACATATTGAGGCCATATCTATCTGCAGGTCCTACAGACATAAAGATCCAAAACATTAAAATCTCATAGGAAATAATCTTTAAAAAAGTATTTGTTTTGCCATTTTTTTAAATATACATATATGAATATAATTACATATTTGAAAATTATATAAAAAGTATAATTTGTATTTTATTTCAAATCGAATAAATATTTTTTTCAAAATATATGTTACTTTAGTTTATGATAATAATTTAGTTAATATAAATGAATTACATATATTTTAATAATTGTTAATGCCTAAATCATACATATAGAAATGTCTTTAGCTGAAAATGTACACTAATAAATTAGGCTACCCCTGTATATTTCTTCAATTTAGTCATGTATTTAGTAATTTTATATAGCCTGTAAATTCCAAAAGGCAAAAAACATTGAATAATCATTAGGTTTTCATTGCTTTACTAACACTCAAATAGCAAGTCATTGCTTGTCAAGTCCAGAGGAAGGAAACTACCTAAAGAACACATTTTGTAAAAGGCCAAACTCTTCTTTAAGCGCAGCGAAAGAGCGGAACCCCCGTCCATCATATAGTTGACCCAGCCGGGTAATCCCCTTGCATTGCCAAACTTTCCCAATAGGATCTTGAAATATATTGGGCAGGTAGGATTGCTCCATAACACCCTGTATTGATGCAGCACAGGAAGCAAATATTGCTTATTAATATCTTGCCATATCTGACTAATGTCCTTAACTACCTTGAACTTCACTCGCATGCAGTAGTTAGATCAAAATTTTTATACAGCATAAACTCGACCGATAGGCCGCAGGCTACCTGATAACACAGCAATGTTGGGCCAGCGTCCAGCCCGCAGGGCAAGCCATGAATCCAACCAACAAAGGAATTCCAGTAATAAAGCTTAAAATCTGGGAGCTTAAAGCCCCCTCGTACATATGGTAATTTCATAAACTTGAGAGCCCTCCTGGTACGCCTGTAAGCCCAAATGAAACTGCCTATGATCCTATCTACTTTCTTAAAAAAGGACCACGGAATCCGAAAGGGTATTGAACGAAACAAATATAAAATTGTAGGGAGAATGTACATTCTTATGACGTTACACCTCCCGTATATACTTAACAGGAGTCAATGCCAGTTGTGCAGTTTAGCAGATACTGTCTTCAGAAGAGGTTCCTATTTCAGAGTTACAATATAATTGATCTGGCTACTAAGATAGACCCCCAGATAGATTGCTGTTTGTGTAACCAACACTCCTGGGGTTTTATGCAAAATCCGGTTTACTAGTATTTGTTGAAAGGGTTTGGTGCCAAACAATAATGCTGCTTGAAAGCAGGCCTTAAAAGGAGACATTTTCATGTCTCCTTTCTTTTACGACTGCATGTGTGCTGCACTGGACAGCCCACATACAAAGTAGGAAAAGTTTAATAACTTGCCTTATCATACTATTTTGTAGTGGGAAGCCTTCTACAAAACCTATGCTAGACTCACACACACTACCCTAGCACTAAGAGGAGAGGAGGAGAGAGCCATATCTCTACAGATATGCAGTGGTATGTTCTCTCCTTGTCACGCAAAGCAGCACAGATTTTTTGAGTGCTGTATTCTGTGTCCCTTTTGTAAATCTGGGTTAAATAGTGTTCTATCAAGACTGAGCTTAAATGGTTTATAGATGGAAATAATCTCTTTGAATATCTCCAATCAAGCCTGGGGTAGGTGTCAGAAACATTAGCATGCAGTTCAGACAGACTGTTGGCAAACTCACAGCAGACACTGTTTAATAAATGGAATGCATTGCCTCATGGCTATTTTATTTGGCAGCATATGAATGCATTTCAAATGTTTGCTGTTTAGGCAAAGACATGCAAAGTTGTTGTGTGGGAAGTAAATAACATCACCAATATGCTGTTGATTTTTTTTAAGAGGGGCTCTTCTGCAAGAAGGTATACCAAAACCAAGGTGATGAACAGTGACTGAAAACTGACCTCATGACACATTTCATATATGAGATGTATGCAATCCATTTTAAAAGTGTGCTGTGCTGCTCTAGTGTTAGTTAAGTTAGTAAAACAAAATGGCAAAAAGATTGCTTGCAGCTTTCCAACGTAAACCCAGGAGAAAGCCCCCCCCCCCCCTAAAATGAAGTGGTAATGCAGAACCACTTCCCACACTCTGCCTGTCATTTGTTTCTTTATTTCTCTTAAGTGCAAGCATGAGGGCTCTAATATGGCCCCATCATTGATAGGGGTGGAACGACAGATCTAAGTGGAGAGGATATCCTCATGAGCAGGGTATGGGAATATCAGTACATTTTAAAAACAGATTTGATTAGTTGAATGATGTGAAAAATATTAAATAACAACTTTGCTGATAATTTACATTAGAGCTCCTTACATAAATTGGATTATGAGCTCAAACCTTAATGAAGCTATGAAATAGAACCTCATGAAGTTGGAAGGTGGTGGAACATGAAGCATTGGTAGGATGTGTAATTTTTCTAGCCCTCGGTCAGCATAGGATGCATCTTCACCCCATGGCCTCTCTGAGAAATTAATAATGCGCCACTAATTGTACAAATGCACTAAGCTTCCTTAAAATAAATCACTGCTTTGTGAAGCATTCCTTTATAATTTGTATTACACCTTTCCTTGACCCATTCCAACCATTACCAGATGAGATGTTGTAAACTGATGCTTTCCTCTAAAATTCTATAAATTGTTCTACTTTCCTTTTCATTCTGCATGGCATTTATCTTTAACTGCTGCTTATTCTTCATGCTATGTTCCTCTACTTTCCGTATAAGCCCAGTCTTTTCCCCTTATAAGAAAACTTTGAAAGTGGAACTGTGGCAGCATGTACGAAAGAGGATAACATGTGTCGGACATGCTGTCTCAACACTAAACTATAAGAAACTAGCACAATTAAATACGTGCAGTCTTTTGATTACAAGCACCCCTATAACACAGAAGTCTTTTCATGACATGATAATAATTGCATTTTACACAGTTATTTTATTTTTATTTATTTTACAGAGTTTTATACAGCAAGTTTTATACAGCGAGAACTTGACCCAAATCGGGTATCAGAGCCCTTTACATCGCACCAGTTGCATTGCATGAGAACACATTTATTTTTGTTAGGCACGGGGAGATTAAGTGATTTGCCCAAAATCACAGGATGTTCAGCATTATTGCCGAGACTCGAACCCAGTTCCCCTGATTTGAGGTTGACCAATCTATAGGGTAGGGCCAAACAAAGTTCCGCTCGCGGAATTTGCGGATTTTCGGCAATTTCACGATCTGCGAATCTCGCGAAATTGCCGGAAAATCTGCAAATCCGCTCGCGGGCGGATTTGTATTTTTTGATGGCCAGCTCACTCAAGGGACTAAAGTTACAGGCACACATGGTCACTGGAGGCAAATCTTCTGGCCCTTTACACAGCTGCAGTGTAGGAAAAGCACTATACATTTACCCAACGAGGTAGCACTTACTGATTAGCCAGTAGGAAGTACTCCAGTTGGGAAGAGGTATCGCACAAATTAGTGGCCACTTCTTTGGGAAATATGCAGGCACACACGGTCACTGGAGGCAAATCTTTTGGCCCTTTACACAGCTGCAGTGTAGGAAAAGCACTATACATTTACCCCACGAGGTAGCACTTACTGATTAGCCAGTAGGAAGTACTCTAGTTGAGTAGAGGTATCGCACAAATTGGTGGTCTCTTCTTGGGGAAATATGCAGGGCAGGTTTCATTCTGGCATGATGCTCCTGTCACAAAAATTAAACCTCAACAGGAAGCACTTACATATATAAATAAAGCAGGTGCCCGAGTTGTAGCTCAAATTCAGTAACACATTAATCAGCCCAAAAAATCGTGAGCTTCGTCGAGGCTGGGCGGGTGTGCTTTCTCCCCATATCTACCATAGAAAATTAGCTGTGATGCTTGATGGAGGCCTTTGCATGAGCGCAATCCACGTGCAGTCCTGTGACCAGGAGATACTTTCTCCTCATCTGCTGCCCTGCTGGTCTCTGACCTTTTATCAGCAGAACAGACATGTGAACTCGCCTAGAAGCCCGCCCGTTTGGCCCCGCCCCACACACTAGCGGTGTCCACTGTCTTCCCACCCTTTACCCTCTATGAGGGACAGCTCACTCAAGGGACACCGGCGTCCTTCGGTGCGATGGCAAAGTTACACACACATGGTCACTGGAGACAACTCTTCTGGCACCTTACGCTGCTGTAGTGTAGGAAAAGCACTATACATTTACCCAATGAGCTAGCACTTACTGATTGGCCAGAAACAATCTATTTGTGCAAATCTGCGAGTTTGCGAGTTTTTTTGCAAACTTGTGGATTCTTTTGCGATTTTGTGCAAATTTGCGGACCGCAAATCCGCAAAATTCGCCCATACTTACCAATCTAGCCATTAGGCCAACTCCTCTCCCCATGTCTTCATTGATATTGTTGCATAAACTGATTCTCTGGTTCAGCTTTACAAGTTTGCCTTTTCTACATGGAACACTGACACAATATCGAAAACAACAATATTGTGAAACAAAAATATTGTGTAAAAAATATTGTTTTTACGAAAATATTGTATAATATACTTAGAATGGTAAGTACAACAGTATTGAAAAAATATTGTTTCACAGCAATATCAATAAACAAATACAAAGCGCCCATGTCAGCAGCTCCCTTTGCCCTAAAGCAATGCTGGCTCCTGCAGGAGGAGGGGAGCGGGGAGGGACCCCGGGGCATCAGAGTTCCTCCACTGCCCCCTACAAAAAGGCCATGGATAGGGTCCCCGCAGCCAAAAATGGCCTGTGAGGGACCTGGGGGATTGGGTCCTAGGTGCCAAAATTGGCTTCAGGAGGGGGCCAGGCAGGCCCCATCCCAAAATGTTTTTTTTAACGTTGGCAGGCCCCAGGGGATTGGGCCTCAGGCCAAAAGTGGCCCAGGGAAAGGGGGCACCTGGCCCCACTTCCATAAAAAACTAACTGAAAAATTGGTCAGGCCCCAGGAGATGGGGTCCCTGGGACCCAAAAGGGACAATGGAAGTAGGACCACACAGCCCCCTCCCTAAAATAAAAAAAGAAACCAGCAACTGTCGGAGGCCCTGCCCCTTCCTTGCACAACTCTGCAAACACACCTCCTGGTGCACTGTGGATTTAGGGATTAGGTCCCCTTCGATCCTAAGGGTCCTTAGGGGCAAACTATACTATCAGGTACCTTCAGTAAGTCCCACATAGTGGGATTGCTGAGAGATGGTCTAAAGCCACACCAATTTTAACACCACACTGCAAACATGCCTCTTGGCGCACTGCTGGTGGGGCGATGAGATCCCCTTGTGTCCTGAGGACTCAGGACTAAAGTGGACTTCACCTCCCAGGCCACAGTGTGCCAGGAGGCATGTTTGCAGAGTGGTGTAAAAAGGGTGTGTGGCCTCTGAGCACTCTGAGAAATCCAGCTGTGTGGGGCTTATTAGAGGTAGCAGGAGGGCTAGTTTGCTCCCAGGAACACTCGGGAGGCAAGGGGACTGCATTCCCCAACCAAGAGTGTGCCAGGACGCGTGTTTGCAGAGTGGTGGAGAAATGGGCCATGGCCTGTGTCCACCTCTCAGCAATTCCACTGTCTGGGGCTTACTGGAGTGTATCAGGTAGGCTGGTTGGCACCTAAGGACCCCAGCAGGAAAGAGGACTTTAATGCCAATCCAAGAGGGCACCAGGGAGGATGCTTGCAGAGTAGTGGGTAAAAGGGGCATGGCCTGCTATGAGAATTTACCAATACTGCTGTGTGGGAATTACTGGCGTTAATAGGAGGGGTAGTTGGGTTCCACGGATATCCTTGGTACCAACTACCCCTCCTGTTACTTCCAGTAAGTCCCACACAGTAGGATTAATAAGAGGTCTTTGGAGGCCACTCACCCCTTTATCCACCACTCTGCAAAAGTGTCTCCTGGCAAACTACTAGGAGTATGAAATCCACTTTACTCCTGAGGGTTTTTGGGGTGAAGAAGCCCTCCTCGTACCTCCTGTAAGTCCTACACAGCGGAATTCCTGAATGTTGGTTGGGGGACCGGCCCCCTTCCTCCACCTCTCTGCAAATGCGACTACTATTCAAAGAAGCATTTGAAATTTAATAAGTTTCACTTTTGCAAAAGTTTGGGCTATTGGCATTGTAAATGTAAATGTTTTTACTAATGCTTTTTGGAGTGGAGTGGATTTATGTTGTGTGTAGTGGAATTATGTGGTATGTTGTGCAGTGAAATGATGTGGATAGAAAGTATGTGGTATTTAGTGTATAGGAATTATGTAGAATGGGATTATGTGTTATGGAGAGTAATTATGTGGTATGGTAGTCTGTGTTGTGGCGTGGAAAACTCAGGTTTACTGTTCCTCATTTTCACAGAAGCCAAACTATACATTTAAAGAGAAAAGAAGGAGGAGCCACTGAAGAGCACTTCTGGGCCTAGTCGGAGTTAATAACAGGGCCACTGGAATTATGCAAATGTTTGGCTGCATTGATCTTTGCATAATTATACATTTTCTGGATTTGCCACATAATCTATCATGTTTTACAGTTTGTTGGACGGCCTTTTCAAACATGGAATGGTTCCCTGTTATTTATTGCTAAATGTGGGTGTTAAATTGTTAGACAGTAGCAGAGATATATGATTAGAAGCACAAACAAGGTAAACGGATGATACAGCTCTACCATCTTGGGATAATCATGAATACATACAAGAATATAAAATACATGATAAAAAGTGAGTGCTCCTACTATGTCTCCCTAACTAGATGTACCTGCATGTACCTAGCATATATGTTGGTGTTATGCCAAGAATTACTCTAGGATCTAGTCAATCCCATTACCTGAGAATGAGAGAATCTAGGACCCCGTCCTTGTCTCGAGGGGGACATCCCGCGAGTGATGTTGGACCACTGCGAGCTGGAGTGTCTGCTTGCAGGAACCTCAGTGTCTCTGGTCAGTGTATCTGCTGGGAAGTCACAGTCTCCTCTGTCATTCTAAAGCAAAGTCTGATGTATATATTCCCACAGGTCTCCCCAAGGGTCCTACCTTTCTGTGTTACCCTGTCGGTTGGGCCTGAACTTTATAGAGAGATATTATATAATAGATGTTCGTCCTGCTGTGCTTCCCTGAAGCCTCATGCATAATGTATGATGTATGAGTTTTTGAAAAAGTAAAAAAACAGCATTCTGAATGTAGTGTTGTATCTAGGTAAAAGTCCAGTTCCTATGAACTGTTATGTATGTAAAGTAGGGTAGGATATAGGTGAAAGTTTGCAGTGTTACCTGTGCCTATATATTGTAACCATATGGAATATAACATTTTGTGCACCATTCTTCCTTTTTCTGCACTGCTCATGCCTCTTTCTGCACATCTATACTGCTTTCAGCACCTCCCTTCTTTCTGCACCTCTCTTGCTTTTTTCGGCACCTCAGTTGCTTCTTTCTGTACTTCTCTTAACTCTTTATGTACCCTCTTTCCTCTTTCTGTACCTCTCTTGCCTCTTTCTGCACAACCCATGCCCCTTTCTATACTTCTTTTGCCTCTTTCATTACCTCACTTGCTTCTTTCTGTACTTCCCTTGCTTCTTTCTGCACCTCTTGCTTCTTGCTGCGCCCATTTTGCCTCTTTCTGCACCTCTATTGCTTCTTTCTGCACATTTCTTCTTTCTTTCTGCACCTCCCTCGCTACTTTCTGCACCCCTCTTCCTTCTTTCTGAACCCCTCTTCATGCTTTCTTAACATCTCTTGCCTCTTTCTGCGCCCTTCTTTTTTCTGCACCTCTCTTGCCTCTTTATGCACCTCTCTTGACTCTTTCTGCAGTTCTCTTTCCTCTTTCAACACCTCTTTTTCTTCTTTCTGCACCCCTCTGGCCTCTTTCTGAACCCCTGTTGCTTCATTTTGTACTTGTCTTGCTTCTTTCTGCACCTCTCTCGCCCATTTATGTACCCCTATTGCCTCTCTTTGCACCCTTCTTCCTACTGTCTGCTGCTCTGTTGCCTCTGGCTGCACCCCTGTTTCCCTCTTTCTGCACCTCACTTGCTTCTTTCTGTTTTTCTCTTGCTTCTTTCTGCACTTCTCTTACTTCTTTCTGCACCCCTTTTGCCTCTTTCTGCAGTCCTCTTGTCTCTTTCTGCATTTCTGTTGCTTTTGCTGTACTTTTCTTGCCTCTTTCTGTAACCCTCTTGCCTCTTTCTGCACATCTGTTGCTTCTTTCTATACTTCTCTTGCTCCTTTCAGCACCACTCTTGCTTCTTTCCTACCTTTTTTTCCCCTTTGCGCACCTATCTTGCCTCTTTTTGTACCGGTCTTGCCTCTTTCTGCATGCCTTTTCCTGCAACTCTCTTGCTTATTTCTGTAACTCTCTTGCATCCTGCCTCTTTCTGCACCTCTCTTGCTTCTTTCTGCACCCCCTTGCCTCTTTCTGCAGCCTTCTTCCTTTTCCAGCATCTCTTTTGCCTTTTTCAGCAGTTCTCTTGCCTTTTTGTACCCCTGTTGCTGCAATCTGCACTTATCTTGCTTCTTCCTGCACCACTCTTGTTTCTTTCTGCACCCCTCTTGCATCTTTCTGCATCCTTCTTCCCTCTCTGCACACCTCTATTATCTCTTTCTATACCTCTGTTACTTCTTTCTGCACTTCTAATGCCTTGTTATGTACCTCTCCTGCATCGTTCTGCACCTCTGTTGCCTCTTTCTTTACCCCTTTTGTCTTTTTGGCATTACTCTTGCCTCTTTCTGCACTCTTCTTGCCTCTTTCTGTACCTATGTCGCTTCTTTCTGCACTTCTCTAGCTTCTTTCTGCAATACTCTTGCCTTATTCTGCACATTATTTTCCCTCTTTAAGCACATATCTTGCTTTTTTCTGTACCTCTCTTGCCTCATTCTGCACCCCTCTTGACACTTTCTGCACCTCTCTTGCTTCTATCTGCACCTTTCCACCCTTTTCCTGCAACGGTCTTGCCACTTTCTGCACCACTCTTGCATCTTTCTTTAGTTCACTTTCTTCTTGCTGCATTCGTGTTACTCCTTGATGTACTTCTTAGCTCTTGCTGCACCCCTCTTGCCTCTTTCTTTACCTCTGTTGCCTCTTTCTGTACTTCTCTTACTTTTTTCTGCACCCTTTTGTGCCTCCTTCTGCATCTCCCTTGCTTCTTTCTATACCCTTTTGCCACTTTCTTCACCCTTCTTCCTTTTCATGCACCTCTCTTGCCTCTTTATGCACCTCTATTGCCTCTTTCTTCAGTTCTCTTTTCTCTTTCTGTACCTTTTCTTTCTTCTTTCTGCACCCTCATGCCACTTTCTGCACCTGTGTTGCTTCATTCTGTATTTCTATTGCTTCTTTTTGTACCTCTCTTGCAAATGTATGCACCCCTCTTGACTCATTTTGCACCCCCTTCCCTCTTTCGGCAGCTATGTTGCCACTGTCTCCCTGTTCCCTCTTTAGGCACCTCTTTTGCCTGTTTCTACAAATCTATTGCTTCTTTCTGCACTCTTCTTGCCTCTTTCTGTACCTATGTCGCTTCTTTCTGCACTTCTCTAGCTTCTTTCTGCAACACTCTTGCCTTATTCTGCACATTATTTTCCCTCTTTATGCACATATCTTGCTTCTTTCTGTACCTCTCTTGCCTCATTCTGCACCCATCTTGAAACTTTCTGCACCTCTCTTGATTCTATCTGCACCTTTCCACCTTTTTCCTGCAACTCTCTTGCCACTTTCTGTACCTCTCTTGCCTCTTTCTTTAGTTCTTTCTTCTTGCTGCATTCATGTTACTTATTGATGTACTTCTCTTAGCTCTTGCTGCACCCCTCTTGCCTCTTTCTTTACCTCTGTTGCCTCTTTCTGTACTTCTATTACTTTTTTCGGCACCCCTTGTGTCTCCATCTCCATCTCACTTGCTTTTTTCTATACCCTTTTGCCACTTTCTTCACCCTTCTTCCTTTTCATGCACCTCTCTTGCCTCTGTATGCACCTATATTGCCTTTCTTCAGTTCTCTCTTTCTGTACCTTTTTTCTTCTTTCTGCACCCCTTTTTCCTCTTTCTGCACCTGTGTTGCTCTATTCTGTATTTCTATTGCTTCTTTTTGTACCTCTCTTGCAAATGTCTGCACCCCTCTTGACTCATTTTGCACCCCCTTCCCTCTTTCTGCAGCTATGTTGCCTATGTCTCCCTGTTCCCTCTTTCTGCACCTCTTTTGCCTGTTTCTGCAAATCTGTTGCCTCTTTTTGGAGTTCTCTTGCCTCCTTCTGTACATCAGTTGCTTCTGTTGGCAATTCTCTGGTCTCTTTCTGCACCCCTATAACCTCTGTCGGCACCCCATTGCTTCTTACTGCACTTTTCATGCTTCTTTATGTACCTCTCTTCCTTCATTCTGCATTCCTCTTGCCTCTTTCTACACCCCTTTTCCCTCTTTCTGCACCTCTTTTCCCTGTTTCCGCACCTCTCTTGCTTATTCACGCACTTCCCTGCCTCTTTCAGCACCTATGTTGCTTCTTTCTGCGCTTCTCTTGCTTCTTTCTGCACTTCTCTTGCCTCTTTCTGCACCTCCATTGCCTCTTTCTACAGTTCTAGTGCCTCTTTCTGCACCCCTGTTGCTTCAATCTGCACTTCTCTTGCTTCTTCCTAAACCTTTTTTGCTTCTTTCTGTACCGCTCTTGCCTCTTTCTGCACCCTTTTTCCCTCTCTGTGCACCGCTCTTCTCTCTTTCTACACCACTCTTGACTCTTTCTGCACCTATTTCGCTTCTTTCAGCCCTTCTGATGCCTTTTTCTGCACCTCTCCTCCCTCTTTCTGCACCTCTAGAATTTTTGCAAGAGGCAAATTCAAATATAAAAGACATTCATCTGAAGACGACAGGAGAACTATGCTCGCTATACCCTTCAGATATTTGCATATATTTTAATAACAGATTTGAAGAAAGGTTGGCTTTCATCTAGAACAAAACAAAACATCCTCTTGCAGAAGTGAATGATTTATTTTGGTGTAAAGAATACCAGTCCAGAGGTGTTCCCCTTTTTCACATGCTGTTGTGGGTAAAAGTTGCCCCAAAGTTTGGAACAGTGATGAGTCCGTATTGTCTGTAATAAATTGCTCCATCTCAAAGGACAGTAGTAACAATATATGAAGACAACAAGATCTACGATTCCAAAGTCATAGATGTGGAAATTATTGTCAGCGAAAATACAGAGTAAAAGAGAAATGTTATATAAGATGTTGTTTCAGATTCCGCGAACAGTCATCTCATAAGGAAGAGACTTACAAGTAAATGACCCAAAATTACATTTAAGCTAAGAAGAACTTAGGCCTTTAAGTACATTAATAATATCAACCCTGTGGTTCTATACATATGAAAAGCAAACACTGATGTACAGTTTGTTGCACACAACGTAATTGCTGTTCTGTATGTTACATCTTATACAACAATGTCGGAGAAAACTGAGATCAAAGAGATGTGGGAAGAGATTTCAGGAGAAAAGGGTCTTACAAAGAAATTGTACAGTTTTAGTTTGAAAATGCTTTCTCACAGAGAGATAGGCTCCTCTAAATGCGTAGACCAGTTAAGCTCAACTGGTTTGCTTTTTAAATCTAGAGGAATTTAATGTGTAACTTTTTAATTACACTGCACATGCACTATAACCAGTTTAGGGCGTACCTTAGGGGTACCTTTTATCTATTATAAAAAACCATTTAGGCCTAACAGAAGGTTTATTTTGCCAGGTCAAAGTAGCACTTTTAAATTGTACACACTGCGATGAACATGTTCTTGTTTCAAGGGCCACTTAGGTGGGTGTCACACTATGTGTGGGAAGCCCATTATTAGCATTTAATTTACAGGCCTTGTTACCTGTAGTACCAAGGTCTAACACTGTCCTACTGTGGTATGGAATGATCTGACAACATTTGATGTAACAGCCCCTTAGATGTGAGGCTACCTTTGTTATGTGGGATGATTGAATGAGAATATATAATGCTGGAGGGAGAGAGAGAGACAGAGAGAAAGAGAGACAGAGAGACAAAGAGAGACAAAGAGAGACAAAGAGAGACAAAGAGAGACAAAGAGAGACAAAGAGAGACAAAGAGAGACAAAGAGAGAGAAAGAGAGAGAAAGAGAGAGAAAGAGAGAGAAAGAGAGAAAGAGAGAAAGAGAGAAAGAGAGAGAGAGAGAGAGAGACTCTCAAGTGTCTGGAGTGAAATGATTGCTGGCAGAGAATTTCCATTGACAAAATCTGCTAGTCTTGGTCGATCTGACCCGAAACATGGTTTACTATCCCCTTTTGAGCAGGCTAACATGTATGA
The DNA here is from genome assembly GCF_964261635.1 of Lissotriton helveticus. NCBI lineage: Eukaryota > Metazoa > Chordata > Amphibia > Caudata > Salamandridae > Lissotriton > Lissotriton helveticus. Next base: position 1,606,528,127 of record NC_136069.1, read on the forward strand.
TTAAACCATCTTAAATGTTCCTTTAAAATGTATGTCATACCTTTTCATTTGAATGAAAGGTGTGACTAGTCCTATTTTGATGTGATCTATTCACCAAAATAATTATTAATTTAGATATTTCAATCATAAGTGATGCTATAAACATGAATCCATCACCAACAGATGACCTCATACAAGCTTCATACAGTAACGTCCTGACATGTAGATGAAGCACATAAGATATTTGTATTTTGTCCTTCACTAACCAACAATGGTTTATCTTCAGACACACAATGAATATCTGTTAGATCTGGGGGTCTCTAGTTGGCAATGGTATTCACCATAGTCCAAATAGGGACCCTTACTTTTAAGTCAGGATAAGGGGATTACACTCCTTAATAACCCCTGCTCACCCACTTGGTAGCTTGGCACGAGCAGACAGGCTTATCTCAGAAGCAGTGTGTTAAGCATTTGTGAATATACACAGTAATACAGTGCAAACACTACAGATAGACACAACACAGGTTTTATAAAAAGAAGTATTCTTTATATAGACTTAAACACAAGACAACAAACTACAAAAATCCACAATACTACACTTAAGATTGCTTAAAAGACGATTCAAGTTTCTTAGTTCAAGTTGTTGGTAAATGCGACAAAGTTCTCAACAAAGTACCTGGATGCGTAGTGCAAAGTAAACAAAAGGTTTGCAAAAGGGGAGATGAGTCGTTTCTGTTATCCGGGAGAACAGGTACGTCCTTCCTCAATGCTTGTGCAGAGCAGGGGACTCGTCGTGAGCCTTAACGGAGCAGAGGTGATGCATAGATTCTCGGCCTGGGGGCCCGTTGCGGTGCACAAGATGGCACCGCGATGCGATGATCCAGTTGCGATGCGAGAAGATGGCGCCTTTGATGTGGCAATGCGATGACGGTGCGATGACGTCCTGGCAGCCTTGCGACGACTCTGTACTTTGGAGCCACGACAGGCCCTGCGACACGTTTCTCTGGCGATGCAATGGCTACTCTCTCGATGGGGTCACGCTTTTCCGGTGATGCGACAGCAGGCAGCTTGATGAACACACGCTTCCAGGGAGATGCGACGAAGGCTCACTTCTCTGACGTTGCGATGACTTCAGCTGCGGCTACGCCGTGCTTCTTCTCGATGTGTCGCACTTCCAGCTCCCAGTGGCACGCAAGTGACTGGTATCAGAATTCCCAGCAAGGAAATTCAGGAGGGAGCTGGAGGTGAAGTCTTTTGTCCCTGAGACTTCAGCAGGAGGCAAACACAGTTCAAGCCGTTGGAGAATATTCTGTAGATGAAAGTCCTTACAAAGTTCTTTCTCCTTTCCCTTAGCAATGAAGCACCACTGCAGGCCAACCCAGCAACCAGCACACTGGCAGAGGGACAGTACAACTCCTTGGTTCTTCTCCTTTTCAGAAAGGTTTCTTGTTCCAGAAGTGATCTAATTTCATGGGATCAGGGTCCCAATATTTATACCCCGAAATCATTTGTTCTCTGAAGGCAGAGAGGCCTATGCCTATTCCAAACCAGTTCCTGAGCACTTTGTATACATGACTCTCTTCTTCCTTTCACCGTGCAGGTCAGAGACATCAGTCGCCCCACAGGAGGTGGATCCAGCACAGGGAAGGGAAGATACAGCTCTGGAGCACTCTGTTGGCATGATTTCGCCTCTCCTTTCACAGTGCAGGGCAGAGACATCAGAAAAGCCACAGAAGGTGGTGCCAGCATTTTAGAGGGAAGGCCCAGCCCTATTCAGGTCCCAGGTGCAACTCCTCCCCCTCATCTAGATGCAGATCTCTCTAATCACCAGTGGTCTGCCCCAGCCTGTCTCCAGCCTGTCACTCACAAACCCAGACAAGGAATACACAACCCAGCAGAGGCAGGCTTAAATTGTTAGGCAAGCAAATATCTACTTTCTAAAAATGGGATTTGCAAACACAGTATATTAAAATAAACTTTACTAAAAGATGTATTTTATTACTCTAAGTTCAGGCATACTAAATTCGAATTTCTACTGTGTTCCCTAAATCAGTTAGGATTATAAGAATGTAATAATATAACTGCCCCTTCTGGCCTATGACAACAAGTAGCCTTCAATAGTGAAAAACGAAAATGGCTGTAATTCACTATTAGAAAATGCTACACACATCAGAGCATGTCCTACATTATATTTACAATGCACCCTGCACTTGGGCCTACCATAGGGGTGTCTAATATGAAGCAAAGGGAAGGTTTAGAGACTGGCAAGTAGATGCACTTGGCCAAGTCAACATGACAGTGCTAGACTGTACACAGGCCTTGAAATGGCAGGCCTGAGACACACTTTACAAGCTGCTTCTGTGAGTGGCACAACCAGTGCTGCAAGCCCACCAGCAGCATTTTATTTATAAGCCCTGGGCACACATGGTGCACTGTACTAATCATGGAATAACCAATTAGTACATTAATTTCAAATAGGGAGCACTTGCACTGTGGCACTGATTAGCTATGGCACAGTGCCCAAAGCATAAATCCAGCAAAACATATCAAAACAGAGGAGGAAATCCGTCAAAATGGAAGTTAGACTCACACCAATGATGCCAGGTCTAACAATATCAAATGTAAAACTCCATTTGAATTGTAACGCCTTATTTTCAATTAATTGAACCCCACTTTTAATTTTCAAAATCATATTACATCATGCTTTTCAATATCATAATTATTGGTACTTTAATTGAACTATGAAACATAGAACTTTGTGATGTCTCAGTGTACAGTCTTCTGACATTTTGCACAATGATATGCACTAAACTCTATAAGAAGGTATCTGTCTCTTCTATATTTTCTGTGTGGAGATCTCCACAAACATACTCCTACATTCTAGTGGTGAATGTGGGAGCAACGGAGATTGGCTGGAAAAGGAGGGTCTTTACTAGTTTATGGATGTAGTTTGGGGAGGAGTAAGGTAGAGTTAAGGGATGGATGGGGGTTAAAGTAGAATTAAAGTAGAGATATGCGTCCACCCACATATTAAGCCCATATCTGTCTGCAGGTCCTACAGACAAAAAGGATCCAAAACATTAGTATATATATTTCAGTTCAAACCTGGAGTAAGTCTGGTACTGCACCACAGTCCTATGGAAAATAATGGAGGCAGGCACTTAAAATAAAATCCCATAGGAAATAATCTTAAAGAAATTATTTGTTTTGCCATTTTTTAAATATACATATATGAATATAATTGCATATTTGAAAAGTATATCAAAAGTATCATTTTTATTTTATTCCAAAACAAATACATGATTTTTTCCACATACAATTTACTTTAGTTTATGATAATATTGAAGTTGATATAAATGAATCTATACTAGTATTATAAAGAGAGAACACAAACCTTTGAGCCAGGTAAATTTGGGCACCACAGCGCCAATCCACACACCCGATACATCGATGAAATTGTAAGGGTGTGCAGATGGACATAGGCTATAAAAAATAAAAATTTAACGTAAATTAAAAAATTAAACTTAAAAAAAAAGTAGTCCCCTGAAAGTAGCACCGGCCGCGACGTAGCACCGGCCGCGACGTAGCCCTGGCCGCGACGTGCGTGATGACGAGGAGGAGCGGCGGACATGGAGCGGCGGTGAAGTGAGGAGCGTGGGGAGGAGCGGCGGATTAGGTAAGGCACAGGGAAACGGAAAATGTCGGGGCGGGAGGGGGCCGGAGGGGGGCAGGCAGTTGGCCTTGCTTACATCTGGTCCGTGTCCATCCCTGAATACAAAAACAAAACAGCATTAGCAAAGCTAATAGTGCTGTGCAGCGTGGGCAAACAGAAATGCTTTTTCCCGAAGCTGTGCAGCAGCAGAAAAAAAGCAATAAGAAACAATGCACGGACGTAGATGCGCATATGTGCGTACAGGTCCATCTGGTCCATGTCTGTGCATGGGCATGCATGGACAATGTCGGGGCGGGAGGGGGCCTGGGCGGGCGGTTGGCCCTGAAGCCTCATTGCCCCCGGACAACGTCCGGGCGGGCTGCTAGTTATATATATTTTAATAATTGTTAATGCCTAACACATAAATATAAAAATGTCTTTAGCTGAAGATGTACACTAATAAATTAGGCTATCCCCTGTATATTTCTTCAATTTGGTCATGTATTTAGTCATTTTATATAGCGTGTAACTTCCCAAAGGCAAGAAGCATCGAATCATGACTATGTTTTCATTGCTTTACTAAAATTCAAATAGCAAGTCATTGCTTGTCAAGTCCAGAGGACGGAAATTTTTCAGTTCAGTTCAAAAAGACTTTATTTCGGTCAATATGACCTAAAAAGTACAAGCAGCTGCAACCAATCATTTCTAAAATTACATCAAAACATGCAAACAATCGAAATTTAAAAGCAATAGAATTCATTATACACATAATTATCATATTAAAATACAATACATTTTTGGGGGTTATTACTAGGCGAAGGTGTGGTGATGTGTTGTGTTGAATAGCCTGTGACATCAGTCAGTGATGTCATATAGAGTGTTAGTGATACGAAGTTCTGAGAATTCAGTTATGTATATTTATGCCTGGGCTGTGCCTTGTCGGGGCGGCTCTCTGTTTCCAAAAATAAACTTCTTTGAAGTTACATCTTCACAGCGTTTGACTTCCGTCCTTTCAATGGTGACAGAAGATGGGATTCGTCTCTAATCATCATAAACTACACAAGGACTCTCAAGTCTGAAGCTCTACATTACTGTAAACCTAGCGTTTTCTCTACAACTCAAACGTGAGTAAAATTTGTCTGTTTATTATCTCCAGGCATCCACTCTATTACAGACAGAGAGCCGCACCCGTCAATATATATTTTTTGTGAACTTTCACTAGAACGGAGCGGAGCTGCTGTTTTCTGACTTTTTACATTGATTCACAGCGTTTTTTTTTTTTTGCGAGGGCATTCTCTGGCCTTTCTGTTACCTCTGTGTTCTGCCTTCCACCTTCCGCAACATGAAAATCGGCTAATTTTATGCTTTTGCGCATTTACATTTAACTGCCTCCCTCACGCGCTTTCCGATCTTGACAACCATTGAGCTTACACTGAGTTATTTCATGCGCTGGTTGCCTGGACAACGCATCGGCCTGTCGCACTGTGCACTTGATGAGTATTCAAGCACTAACACAGTCAATCAATCAATCAGTGACACTTATAGAGCGCGCTACCTACCCGAAGGGTCTCAAGGCGCTGGGGGGGGGGGGGGGGGGGGTGCCGCTACTGCTCGAACAGCCAGGTCTTCAGCTTCTTCCTGAAGGAGAGGTGGTCTTGGGTCAGGCGCAGGTCGGGAGGGAGGGAGTTCCAGGTCTTGGCGGCCAGGTAGGAGAAGGACCTTCCTCCTGATGTCGCTCTTCGGATGCGGGGGACGGCGGCGAGGGCGTGGTTGGCTGATCGGAGGTGGCGTTTGGGAGCGTAGAAGTTGACTCGGCTGTTGAGGTAGCTCGGGCCTTGGTCGTGTAGGGCTTTGTGTGCGTGGGTGAGGAGGCGGAACGTGATTCTTTTGTTGACGGGGAGCCAGTGAAGGTCTCTCAGATGTCCGGAGATGTGGCTGGTTCGTGGGAGGTCGAGGATGAGTCTGGCTGAGGCGTTCTGGATCCGCTGGAGTCTCTTCTGGAGCTTGGCGGTGGTCCCGGCGTAGAGGGCGTTGCCGTAGTCCAGCCGGCTGGTGACGAGGGCCTGGGTGACGGTCTTCCTGGTCTCGGTGGGGATCCACCAGAAGATCTTCCGTAGCATGCGCAGGATGTTGAAGCATGCCGAGGAGACGTTGTTGACTTGCCTGGTCATGGAGAGGGAGGAGTCCAGGATGAAGCCCAGGTTGCGTGCGTGGTCCGTCGGTTTGGGTGCGGTGCCCAGGGCGGGGGGCCACCAGGAGTCGTCCCAGGCGGAGGGCGAGGAGCCCAGGATGAGGACCTCCGTCTTGTCCGAGTTCAGTTTCAGGCGGCTGGTCGTCATCCACTCGGCTACCTCTTTCATCCCTTCGTGCAGGTTGGCTCTGGCGGCGGCGGGGTTGTTGGTCAGGGAGAGGATCAGCTGGGTGTCGTCGGCGTAGGAGATAATGCTGAGGTTGTGTTTGCGTACGATGGCCGCGATGGGGCTCATGTAGACGTTGAAGAGGGTGGGGCTCAGAGAGGATCCTTGGGGGACGCCGCAGATGACTTCGGTGGCCTCTGACTTGTACGGTGGTAGGCGGACTCTCTGTGTTCTTCCGTCGAGGAAGGAGATGATCCATTCCAGTGCCTTCCCCTGGACTCCGGCGTTGTCGAGGCGCTGCACTAGGGTGCGGTGGCAGACCGTGTCGAAGGCCGCGGAGAGGTCAAGGAGGATGAGGGCCGCTGTTTCTCCATTGTCCATCAGGGCTCGGATGTCATCGGTGGCGGCGATGAGGGCGGTCTCGGTGCTGTGATTGGCTCGGAAGCCGGACTGTGAGGGGTCGAGGGATCCGTTCGTCTCGAGGAAGGCGGCCATCTGCTTGTTGACGTTCTTCTCAATGACTTTGGCTGGAAACGGGAGGAGCGAGATGGGGCGGTAATTCTTGAGGTCGGTGGGGTCCGCTGTTGGTTTCTTGAGTAGAGCGCTGAGTTCGGCGTGCTTCCAGCTCTCCGGGAAGGTGGCGGTGTCGAAGGATGTGTTGATGATGTCTCGCAGGTGGGGTGCGATGACAGCGTCGGCCTTGTTGAAGACGTGGTGAGGGCAGGGGTCGGTTGGTGATCCGGAGTGGATGGAGTTCATCGTGCGGATGGTGTCTTCGGTGCTGATCGGGGTCCAGGCGTGGAGGGTGGTGGTGGGGGGTGGTTGTTCGGTCATGGTGTGCGTTGGTTGGTTGTTGAAGCTGTTGTGTATGTCCGCGATCTTGTTGTGGAAGTATGAAGCGAGGGAGTTGCAGAGGTCTTGCGATGGGGTGATGTCGTTGTTTCCTGCGCTGGGGTTGGAAAGCTCTTTCACGATGTTGAAGAGTTCCTTGCAGTTGTGTGCGTTGTTGTCCAGCCGGTCCTTGAATGCTGTTTTCTTGGCGGCGCGGATCAGCTGGTGGTGTTTCCGGGTGGCGAGTTTGAAGGAGGTCCTGTTGTCCGGTGTCGGTTCCCTTTTCCAGACTTTCTCGAGGGCTCGGCAGTTCTTCTTGGAGCTCTTGAGTTCGTCGGTGAACCATGGGGCCTTCTTGCTGCCGGGTCTGCTAGGCGGGGTCCTCAGAGGGGCGAGCTCGTCCGCGCAGATGCTGATCCACTTCGTGAGGTTGTCGGCGGCCTGGCTGGGGTCTGCTGAGCTGGCAGGAGGGTGCTGGCTCAGGGACGTGGCGAGTTGGTCTGCTGTGATCTTGTTCCAGCTTCTGCGGGCGGTCTGTTGCTGGTGGTGGTGGGTCGTCGTTCTCTTGAAGGTGAAGTGGACGCAGCTGTGGTCCGTCAGATCGCCGATAACACGGAGTTAACAAAAAAAAAAAAAAGTTTTGTTCTGACCTTGGTGATTCCGCGCTGACACACACAGCAATTCCAAGTGTTGGTCAAGTAAAGCTTCCTTTTCCTGTGGCAGCGCTGACTGACACAGCACACATTCTACATATTTGGATCACTCACGTGCTGCGTGATATCGTCATATCTCTCTCTTCCTGCCATAGAGACAAGACAAGACACGATTTTCAATCCTACACTGCCATCTAGTGACAGATGTTCGAATTAAGTTTGAGCGAAACATTTTTCTTTAAATCTTTTCCTATGTTATTCACACACAATTTTTACAGTGTATTACTTCTATGATACACACACATTTTTCCTTCTGTTGAGAAATAGTGCTTTATATTTCTTCTGTTTATTGCGAAGCACTTTATTCTCAAATTGAGCATTAGTAGGAAATTTTCATTTTTCCATGACCAAATATTTTCTTCTTCATTCTTCTTTCTAATTTATCTTCTTTTTAACCTATTTTTATTCTACAGTTGTTCTGGTCAGAATGCAGAGTGTTACTCCACCAGCACCTTTTTTACAAGAGCCAGGCGATCCGCCTCTAGAGTGGAAATTGTGGTTCAGATCCTTTAATGCATATTTAGGTGCTATTGATGGTCTACATTATAGAGCAGAGAGGAAGAAAAATCTCATGTACTATCATTTAGGTGTTGAAGGACAAAATATTTTTGATCATGTACCTCCGTATGTACCACCTGAAGGCCAAAATCCAGATGAGTTTGATCAAGCTGTTGCGCAGTTGGATAAGTACTTTACTAAAACTAAGAACTTGGTAGTTCATAGGTACAAGTTCTTTACAAGAATGCAAAAATCTGAGGAAAACATTGACAGTTTTATTACAGCTCTAAAAGTTCTGGCTTCAAAATGTGAATTTGAAAATTTCACATCTCAACTTATAAGAGATCAATTTGTTGCACGGTGTTATTGCAAGAAAACTCAACAGAGGCTTCTTACCTGCAAAGATCCTACGTTAGATAAGGCCGTTGATATTGCGAAAAGCATCGAAACTTCTAGGGATGATGTCAAACAACTTGAAACTGCATTATCTAATTCAACTGTTTCTGGCGCTGTTTCTTCAATGCAACCAGTTTCAAATACTAAGCTTCCTACTCCCTTGAATGATAACACCACTCGAGGTTATGTCAGAAGACCGTATATGTTTAGAGGTGGTGGAAGAAACTATGTGCATAATAGACAACAATTTAACTCAAGAATGTTTTGCTATAGGTGTGGTACTTCTCAACATGTTTCCTCCTTCAAGAACTGTCGAGCCGTTAATCAGCAATGTGGTCAATGTGGCAAAATGGGCCATTTTGCAAAGATATGTATGAGTGGTAGAAGGAATAATGTAAGATGTGTTATCAACGAAAGTGATGAACTTAATGATAATGTACAAGGTGTTACTAATCAGGATTATGTTGTTGTAGTCAAACAAAACACTGACAAAGAGGAAACATTGCATATTTCTGATCCTGAAGTTGATGTTTGTATCGATACGAGTCATATTCAACTTCTTGTTGACACTGTGGCACGAATCACTATTGTTTCTCAAGAAACATTTTGCAAGCTTTGGAAAGACAAATGTTTATTAGCACCAGATATTCTTACTGTGGCTTTTGAAGGCAGCAAAATTGAACTGTTAGGTTATTTTTGGGCTAACATTACTGTTTTAGGAGCAACTATCAAAGGAAAAGTATATGTAGCAAAAAAAGGTATAAATGTTCTTGGTCTTTTGCATCAAGCTGAATTTTGTTTAACCATCAAACCTGGTCAAGCTAATCCTGTCATGATTGACCAAGACAAAAACCAAAAGAATATCAACTTAGTGTCCTCTCCCCATATGTCCACTGTTTGGGAACATAAATTTAGTACGATTTTTGAGGATCGCCTACGTAAAATCACTCATTTTCAACATTTCATTAAGGTAAAAGAAAATGTCTGTCCTGTGAAACACAAATTACGCAATGTTCCTTTAAGTATCAGGAATGATCTTTCGAAACATTTACAAACGTTGTGTGATCAGGGGATTATTGAAAAAGTGGAGTCCACCCTCTGGCTTAGTCCCATCGTTTTAGCCAAGAAAAGATCTGGGGATTTGAGAATGTGTGTGGATTTGAGGAGCCTAAACGAAGCTATCTGGGTTGATGAGTTTCCGCTTCCTCGCATTGAAGAACTCATTGCTAGAGTTGGGTCATCTTCGTGTTTTACTAAACTAGATCTTAAAGCAGCCTATCATCAGGTTGAATTGCATCCTCAGTCCAGACATCTGACTGCTTTTGTCACACCTGATGGTGTTTTTCAGTTCTGCAGGCTTCCTTGTGGGCTAGCTGCGGCAGCTGCCGTATTTCAGAGACTCATGACTGAAATGTTTATTGACAATCCCAATGTAGTTGTCTTTCAGGACGATATTCTTATTTTTACTAAGACTGAAAGTGATCATGATTTTGTTATCAACCAAGTTTTTAACATTCTAGAAAATAGAGGAGTTACTTTACAGAAAAGTAAATGTATTTTTAAAGTAAAAGAGATTGAATATCTTGGTCACATTATTTCTAAAGAAGGCATCAAACCTAGGCCAGATTTAATCAGAAGTATTGTAGAGGCGCCTGCTCCACAGAACAAAGAACAACTCATGTCCTTTCTTAGTCTCTGTGAGTTTTATGCGAAATGCATGAAGGATTTTGCCAAAACCACAGAATGTTTCAGGGAATTACTAAAAAAAGGAAGTGTATATATATATATGGTCTGAGAAATGTGAGAAAGGTTTTCAATCTATTAAAGACCATATTGTCAAAGCTCCTGCTTTGCAAGCTTTTGTAAAGGGCAAACAGACAATTGTCACAGTCGATGCTTGTGAATATGGATTGGGTGCTGTTTTATCACAGTATTCTGAAGGTAGAGAACACACAGTAGGTTTCGCTTCCAGGACGCTTCGTCCTGTTGAGCGAAAATATTCAGTCATCGAGAAGGAGCTTCTAGCCTGTGTCTGGAGCATTGAAAAATGTGTGTCTTATCTATTGGGCAGATCTTTTATTCTTAAAACTGATCATCGACCTCTAGTTGATATTCTATCTGGAAACAATGCTAAACACACTACAGCTTGTTTAGCTAGATTATCTACAAAGCTCTTAGAATATACATTCAGTGTAGAATACATTCCTGGTGGAAAAAATACTATGGCCGACTGTTTATCTAGACTACCGATTCAAGATGCAGAAGAGCAAGAATGGGAGAATGAAGTTGAGGAATGTGTTGTGGCTCACATAAGTCAAGATAGTTTATCTTTTGCAGAAGATAGTTGGGCAATAGAAGTTAATAAAGATTCCATATTGAAAGAAGTTGTTTCTCTAATTAAACAAGAATGGCCAAAAGAGAAATGTCTTTCTCCTGAACTACAAATGTTTTGGAAAGTAAATGATGAGCTTTCAGTGGAGGGTGGAAAAGTTGTCAGGGGTAATAAACTTGTACCTCCCTCATCTTATCGTGAAAAAATTATGTTAGCTGCTCATTCTGGTCATCTTGGTCCCACTATTACCAAGAGAAAGGTTAGAACAGACTTTTGGTGGCCTAGAATGGATTCCCAGATAGATGATCTTGTGAAACAATGTTCACGATGTAATACCAGTGATAAGGTACTGACACTTGAAGGTGTAACTAATTCTCCTGTTCCCCCACCTGAAAGAGCCTGGCAGAAGTTGGGTATGGATTGTTTGGGGCCATTTCATGTTCTTTCTTCTAATTCAAAGTATTTTCTGGTCTCATAGATCATTTGTCTAGATGGGTAGAAGTCGAATCTGTTAACATTCCCAATTCGAAAAGTGTAATTAATTGTTTGAACTCAATTTTCCTCAGGGAAGGTTATCCTGAAGAGATTCTCACTGACAATGGTGTGCAGTTTGTTTCTGAAGAAATAAACTCTTTTCTACGGTCTTGTGGAATTAAGCACACTAGAACTCCGCTTTATCATCCACAGAGCAATGGCAAAACAGAAAGGTTTAATAGAGTTGTGGTGGATTGTGTACAAGCAGCTTTTAAGTCCGGATCCTGTGTTTTCCAAGCTGTGAAAGATTTAATATAGTCGTATCGCACTTCACCTCATGTTAGCACTAAGTTTAGTCCATTTGAACTTATGAGGGGAGGAAAAGCTCCTTCTCAAGTTTACCCTTTCTGGATGGTGAAATCTTTCCATCAAAACTGTGACATGAAGTGCATGTGGGATTCTTCCAATATAAAGTCTACAGAAATGTGTTAAAAAAAAGTGAGTCTGCTACTAGGAGAATACCCCACAAACTTTGTATTGGTGATTGGGTTAAATTTAAGAATCCTGTTTCTGTGACAAAAGGTTTGTCAACATTTTTAGAATCACAACAGATTGTTGATATTCGTAAAAATGCAGTCAAATTATCTAATTGGTGGAGCACTTCTCGTATTGCTAGAGATCCGTGTTTCTCTTCTGAAGTGAAAGGTAACAATAAGGTTTCTGAAGGTAGTAGTAACACAAGAATGAGCACAAGAACTCATAATAGACCACGATATTTAAGAGATTATGTTTAGTCAAATGAATATAAGCATTGAAAGTTTGCTTGAAGTTTATACAATGTTGGATTCTTTTTTCTGTTTTATCACTTTCTGGTTTTTTTGTGTTTTTTTTTTTTAGTTATTAAGGGGGGAGGTGTGGTGATGTGTAGTGTTGAATAGCCTGTGACATCAGTCAGTGATGTCATATAGAGTGTTAGTGATATGAAGTTCTGCGAAATTCAGTTATGTATATTTATGCCTGGGCTGTGCCTTGTCGGGGCGGCTCTGTTTCGAAAAATAAACTTCTTTGAAGTTACATCTTCACAGCGTTTGACTTCCGTCCTTTCAGAAGGTCACATATTTAATTTCGGAAAGTGCATAGTACAAATAAATAAATGCAAAAAATAAGCTAAGAAAGGTACCTAAAGAGGGAAGCCCTTGTATATAAAACTGTACAAAGCAACGCAGGGAAATTGTGCCTAGTTACTATGCTAACACTTTGCGTTCCCTATGGAAAGGCCTATACATCATTAGATGATTTCAAAAATACCCTTCTGGTACACCACATAGAGAACAGGAATCCTGCAACCGGATAGACAATTAGGATACTGAGGTCAGACTTCAGTATCCTAAATACTTCAAGACAATACCTATTACCTAGGTTTCTGCAAGTCTGTACCAGCCAGCGTTTCCTTGCTTTATAATAGCATGGGCAACTAAAGAAAACATGGAGCACTGATTCTTAGGGGTGTTCACATGCCGGGCAATGTGTCACTTGCTGATCTCTCCACTTAGATGTAAAGCAGCGAAGAGGAAGCACCCCAAACCTGTAAGTAGAGCTTCCTTGCCGCAGGTGGTTTAATAAGGTCTAGTACCATCTCAAAGCAAGGGGTATCTATTATTTCTAGGAAAGCTCTGATTAGTTTCCCTGTTTTGGAACAAGAATGAAGTTGAGCCATTCTGTACTCTTCATAGTGTACCTTCATTTGTTTCCTTGATATTACAGAACAGGCTAACTCAGGTTCAGCCCGGCAGTCCCCTAGGCTCATGCTAGTTAGCAAGTATTTAATATGGTCAAACCACAGAGGCTTGGCAGCACCCCGTACCATCATTACCTCTGACAACTCCTCCCCAGAAGGTAAAAGTTCAGGAGTAGTCCACAGGCGGCGGCAATACATTACGGGTTTAAGGCTTGACACTTCTGCAATTGCCATTATTCCCATATCTAGTCGCAACGGAATTAGCGGAGTACCACGTGGCAACTTAAACAACTGTCTTAGGTATTGGTTCTCCACCTGTGGTAGGGTCTCAAGCTTAAGGTGGACCCAAAGCTCTGCGCCATATAATGCCACACCTCGAGCCTGGGCCCTATAGAGTTCTAATGCCGGGATAACTGCTCTCTTGCTAGACTTGTTAAAAACCTTTTTGATGCCACCTGTAGATTGCTGTAATTTTAGTGTTGATTTCGTAATGTGAGCCCCCCAATCCATATTCTCAGTGATTCTAATGCCTGAATAAAAAAAGGATGACATTCTTTCAAGGGGTTTACTGTTTAATGAAGGGTTTGGGCGTGTGCTTTTTGGACAATTGAACACCATCAATTTGGTTTTCTGTAGATTTATTTCTAAACCTCGTTCCCTACAGAATATCTCAAATGTATTCAAAACCCTTTTTGACCCCATAGGAGATTTGGCTACCAACAGAGTGTCATCGGCAAACATCATTGCCGATATTTCACGGGAGGCTAACTTAGGGGCATCTAGGTCTTTTTTTGCTAGCAGGGCATCAATCAAGCCATTAATATAGAGGCTGAATAAGGTTGGCGCGAGCACGCATCCCTGGCGTACGTCACGTTTAATGGGTACGGGTGCAGTAAGGTTACCATCCTTACCATGCCTAATTTGCGCATAGTTGCACTCATGGAGTCGTTTGATGAGTTGGATTAAATATTTAGGAACTAACCACATCTTTTCCCTAGGGACCACATCAAATGCAGACCTTAGGTCCACAAAAATCAAATAGAGACTGCCCCCCTGCAGGCAGACGGTCTTCCAGTGTGACAATTGCATCTTAGTACTTGGTCCAGGGTCAACAACTTTTCCCTGAACCCCACCTATAGGGAGGACAGTACCCCCATCTCTTCCATCCAGGATTGTAGCCTGAGGAGCAAGACTCGTGCAAATATTTTTTGTGAAATGTCTATTAAACTGATTGGTCTGTAATTGGTTGGGAGAAGTGCGGAACCCTTTTAAAAAATCGGAATTATTTCCGCACCAAGCCAACTAGGGGGGGATCTTCATGCCCTGCATTATTGCATTAAAAAGCATCCAAAAATACAGGACCCAGATAGATGGTTCACTCCTAAAGAGGTCCCCAGGAATCTTGTCCAGGCCGGTAGCTTTGCCCGGAGCTATTTTTACCAATGCGCCCTTTATTTCATTAAAACTTATACTTGGGCCCAGAACGCCATCGGACTGGGGGTTTGTATCCCGATTGATTGGGGGCTAACCACTGCCAAATGGCAACCATTGGTTAAATCAACTCCGGGCAGCGTCTCCTTGGCATATTAGGGATTCAAAATGCTCCCGCCAGACCTCTTTGTCAGACCTCTTTGTCCAAATTTGGTTCAACCGCTGTTTGGGGGCAGACGATCCTGAGTTTACAACACCCCAGAAGGTCCTCATATCTCTGTCCCCTAGTGCAATTTACAGAGTGGCCCAATTTTCCTTTTCCCACCTTTGCTTAGCTTCTAAGGTGACCGCTTTATAATACTTTCTTGCAGTTCTCATTAGTGGGCGATCCTTGGCTTTAGTGGATGCTACTAATGCCCTTTTGGCCTTGCTGCAAGGGGCATTAAACAAGAGGTGGGACGGGGGCCTACCCGGCCTGCTGGTTTTTTTTGGATAGAAGAAGTTCAGTGTAGCTTCTCCTAATTTGACATGATTCGTCTCAACCAACTCTAGGTCTATACCATCCCTGCTTTGGCTGCATAAAGTAGACTCCTCTACAAGTACGAGTAACAAGGCGTCATATAAGCTACCCATATTGTCCTTTGATTTACTAAAATCAGTCCATCTCACTCTCCATCTACATTTCGAGACCACCACCTTGGGATCAATGGAGTTATCTGAGGGGTACATACTTCCAGAGTTTAAAGCTTTAAGTTCTACTACTAGCGCATGATGATCACTATCTAGGCGTAGGATGATTTTAAAATTAACTATGGGCGAAAAATGCGAATCCCTGGTACTCGAATTCGTGCAAAAGCGAATTCGCGTTCCACATAATACGCGAACCGTTCCGCATAATCCGCGAATTTTTTTCTGCGTGTTCGCGAGGCGCTTTGCGTGTTCGCGGGCCTCTTGCAGCGCACCGACGGCGAAGTTACCCATGCGGTCGTACATGGGCGCGGCCATCTTGTTTGCGTTGGGTATTTCCGTTTCCGGGTGCTAGTTGCATTCTCGCGTTGTGCGCGGGGCACGATTACGTGGTCGTGGGCGTTATTGCGTGCTTGTGGGGGAAATAACGAGCAAACTTACCCATGCGGTCCTCAATGGGTGCGGCCATCTTGTTTTTCATTCATTGCTATGGTTCTGGGCATGCTTTTTCAATCCTCCCCTAATCTTTGCAATCCTTTGTTTCTTTGACCTTTTTTTTAATCTTTTTTACTCATTATCTATCCCTCTCTTTTACATCTATATTTTGTGTTTTTTTCTACTTTTGGTTACTTTAAACTACTTTCTTTAACTCTTTTCTTTTATTTACTTTTTCCCTATTCTTTCCCATTTTTTATTTAACTTTCCTGTCCAGGACCATGGCAATGGGAGCCGGGAAGAGCAAGGGGAAGGGTCCCGCACCCCGTACCCAGCTCCCTTGCGGGCAATTAATGGGGGAGGATGTAGTGGCCAGGGAGATTTTCAGCACGGTGGAGGTGACCGCACTTATATTTTATGTTCAGCGCCATCTCCCGAAGACCGTGGCAGCAGGGGGCAGGCCCGGTTCAGGGTATGGCCTCCGGGAGCGACGCCAGCTGTGGGATAAGGTGTGCCGGGCCATGCGTTGGGAGTCGGGGGTCCGGTGCACCTATGACCAAGCGACGCACCGGTGGGCTGCCTCCTCGACCGGCAGCAGGACCTGCTCCACCTGCTAGGCGTGGAGATCCCTGGCCTTGGTGAGTAGCTATTTAATAACTACTTTGTTTTCTTCTGTTCTGTGTTATATTGCTAATATATGTTTTTCCTGAAGAGCAAGAATGCTGCCGATTTGATTACATTGCAGGTAAATTATTGTTTAAATAGCTTCTGTGATTTCAGGTGCTCGTCTGCTCAGTGGCGTCGTTACTATGCTTACTTGTTTGCAACTTTGTGCTCATTTGAGCAGAACTGGGTAATGCTAGAGAGACTATAAAGTAGAGACTCAAGTCTAGTCCTTCCTTTGTACTCCTGCTTCCACTAAGAAGAGATAGTGGTGGAAGTGGTGGATTGATAGGTTGAGTATATGACTTGTTATTTAGTGGTCTGCAATCATGATGACGGACTGTGTCTGTCACGTCGCATGCTGCTGAGTGCTGGCAGTCATAGTAGAACCTTTTTGTTGTTGGTTTAGTTAGTGATTTACATAACTTTCCAATTAGACGGTCTGAGAATCCAGCAATACTGTACAATCTATCCTAGTTGACCAGATCAGATAGGTCAATCAATACATGTAGTGCAATTGTTGGTAATTTGTTTCCCTGAGATAATTTTAGATTGTGGTCAAAAATATTTAAAAAAACAATCATCCATGTTTGTGTTTATTTCATGATCATCAGCACCTCCCAGGGGAAAGAAGACTACTGAGACTCCGGCGGAACAAAGTGGGCAGGAACGGTCCTCTGCAGGCTCTTCTTCTGGCCCAAGTAAGTTGTTCTGTTGTTAATATAATTATACTTCCCTAAATTTTACAGCTCCTATTCATTCCAAACTGTTTCCTAATTCTATTTTTTACAAAATACTCTTTGATCTTCTTGTAGACTGTTTCTACATTCTTATCCTGCCTCTCTATCATCACTCTCTGTGCTACTACTATTTACTATTATTATGAGTCGGTCTGTGTAGGTAGCTAAGCTTGCCCAGTCGGCAAACGGTGTTAAACAAAAGTCTGATCCAGCAATAGCTCTAGAGGCACTGAGTGCAGTCCTCTGGGTTGCCCTTGCTGTGTATTCCAGTCTTCTTAATGTTAGTGTTTTGACAATTTCCAACAACAAAATGTCAATGTCCACCAAGAATAAGCTAGTAGTTGGCTTTTTGATTTGATAGTAGCACATACATACCGTTAGTGTTTCAGGGACTATTCTGCACATACAGATCCTCGGGCATGACCATATCATGTGTACCAGGTCTTCTCCCTCTAGTTGGCATCTAGGGCAGAGGTGGCGCACTGTCGGGTACCTCCTGTCAAGTTTGTGTGGTGTAAGATACGCCCTATGCAGGATCATAGTTTGAATATATTTAAAGTATGCATTCTGTAATACTCTTTTAGGGTGTCCCATCACTCTCTCCCATTCCTTATCCGCAAGGGCCCTGTCTATGTCCCTCTCCCAGGCTGTGCGGAGCGGTGTTAAATCTACAAGTGTGTGGGAGCGTAATCCTACATATAACCACCTGATAAGGTGACTTCCCCTGCCCACGTAGTATAGTGTTTTGACCTGGTCGTTAGTGGAGAGCTCCAGTCTCTGCAGGGCCCAATACTTTCGAACATACTGTAGTGGTGCTGCATGTCAGAGGTACAGATGGTCTGGTGCTCCTGTTACACGAACAAAATTATCATGGTCTATTCCTGGCATTGGCAGTATATGCCCCTGTATACTGCAGTGCCGCCCTCCAACATCGCAGCGCCGTGCACAGAAGAGGGGGGAGGTCTCGCGGTAGCTTGTTATGTGGTAGTAAGAGGGTGTGGAGTGCCCCTTTTCCTATATCTTGTTTGGTCATTCCTATCTCCTGCAAATTACGCCCTGCTGTCCAAAAGGATAACCACTGTAGTTGACAGGCATACAAATACGCCCTGAGATAAGGCACCCCTAGGCCCCCTCCAGACGTGCTGCGCTGCAATTTCTTTAGGCTGATCCTCCGCCTACCTGACCCACAAATAAGTTCAACTAGCAAGATGTTCATTAGCTTAATAGTGGTGCTAGGGATCATAAGTGGTATGTTCGTAAAATAATATAGTAGCCACGGAAGGAACACCATTTTGACGATTGCTGCCCTGCCTGCCACCGACAGCGGTAGTGATGTCCAGAAATTAATGCTGGACCATAGGGCTCTGTTCAGGTTGCCCTCTAACATATCTATTTTGGTCCATATACTTGGATGCCTAAATATTTACGTGTATGAGGAGCAACATTGAAGTGTAGCGAGCCAAATCAAAAGACCAGCAAAGGCACCAGCTCTTTAAAGTAGAAAAGGCCCGACAGTCTTTCGAAGGACACAAACAGCGTGGCCATAGAGTCCATAGGGGAGCGGAGGTCGCGCAGATAGAGAATGATATCATCAGCATATGCCGATAGCAAATGCTTGGTGTCGCCTACAATTATCCCCATGTCCGACAGGTCCGCCCTGATCTTTAATGCCAAGGGTTCAAATGCCAATATAAAGATAAGGGGCGAGAGCAGGCACCCCTGCCTCCTACTCCTACGTATCTGGTATGCCACCAATATGTGTCCCCCGGTCCGCACTCTAGCTGTAGGAGCATTGTATATGAGTCAGATCCAGTTAATGTATTCCTCCAGCAGTCCAAAGCTTGCTAGAGCCGGAATATATAATCCCAATTTATAGCTTTGAACGCTTGGCGCATATCCAACGAAACACAGCCCGCATAGTCTTCCCGTTCGGGACCTCTGCAATAAGGTTGTCCAGCTTTACAGTATTTAGGGATGTACTGCATGCTGGTAAAAAGCCCGTCTGGTCTGTATGGATCAGTTTGCGTATTATTGGTAGTAGTCTGTTGGCCAGGACTTTATTGAGTATTTCGTCAGTAATGACAGAGGCCGGCAGCTAGCCATGTCTATGGGATCCCTGCCTGGTTTCGGGAGTGCCACTGATGGAGCGAGATAGAAAACAAAATTTTGTTTAAACTCGTGAAGTCACATTTCCATAACATGAATAATAATATTAATGATTTGTGATATGTCGTGCTAATACAACTTAGATTAAACTTTACACATGGGGGGACTAACATGTGTGCTCATAAACGTGCATAATTGTTGCATCTTTTTGTTCGTGCAAAATAATAAAATAATTTATTGTTTTCGTTTTTGTCACTACTAACTGCTGCAAACTTAAAAGAAGCATGTGCTTGTTTTTGCTTTTCCTTGTCTGTGTGATGTCATTTCTACTATTCTAGGTGCACATAAGTCTCATGGATTAACGAAGACTGGTAGATATAAAAGCTGCTTTATTTGTTTGCATTTGCTAGGTAACATTAGATTAATCGGGTGGGTTAATTAATTAGTAAATCCTGGGGTGGATACAGAATCTACATTATTTCTTACATTAATACTTTTCTTGTGTTTGTTTTATACTAGAAAGCATAAGTTGCCTGCTTTTGGGCCTAGTTTGCTCGAGTTACAAAAAGGCTGAATTTTACTTCTGCAAAAGTCACGAGACGCCCATTCTGAAATAAAGTGATCGTCAAAAGCTGCATTCACAAAGCAAAAACTGACGTGCTATCATCTTTCTGTCGGACGTGGCCAAGGTCGAAAAAGAACATTTTGTCAGTCCTTAACTTGGCATCCGCGGAAGTCAATTGGAAGCAGTGAGAACATTAATGTACATTTGTTGCAAACCTAGGAAGCTCCTGGTTGCATTCAGAAAAGACAATGGTCCTTAAGAAAAGTGACCTAATGGAACTTTTGAAATATGGGTGACATGTCACTTGTCACTCTCAGCCAATGGGACGTCGAAGATTTTTGAAAACTTTCCTTTGCGTAGTTTAGTTAGTGTAGAAAGGTATAAAAAGTCATGCCCCTAGGGATGGGCTGGCTGCTGCTTTCTGACTTTCCGATGAGGGTGAAGTGCTGTCGGACATTGCGTGGAGCACGTAAGAATCCTCAAAGAACTTTACTTTAATTTCTATCTATTTAGCTCAGTTAGGGACTTAGGTTTTAGAAATGCTAAACTTTAAATACTCACTTTAACTTTGATTCATCTAGCTTAAATTGTATTTTTCTTATGTTTCTTTACAATCATGCTTGCTTCAATACTAATAAATTACTTTTATAAAACTATCAATTAAAATACCATAATTTAGTAAATAAAATCTTACTTTTGACAAACAAGCTGGTCTTGGTTATTCAGAAGTGCAGGTTACTATTAGCTAGATCACGTCGCCTATGGTGGTCGTTTAAATAATTAGGATTTATTCTAATGACAATATTCTTTCCGCAGATGTATAAAATTGTATATAGTTTGTAGATAATGTGTATATAGATTTAATCTGACCACCTGATTCAGTAGGCCCAAAATATGTCAGGTTTATAAATGGGTCCATAATTTAGTATATAATTTTGTTTATAGGTTATGAAGTTGGGTAGCGTTGTTTATGATATATTTTCTATAGCCCGCTGGATCAATTCTCTGGTAGCAGAGGATGGTTGCTAAGGGTAACCAAGGTAATATGTTGGTTGCTAAGGGTTACTAAAGTGTTATGGTATGGAAATAGGATCGACGTTTTAACACATGTTGAGTTCGTTTTTCGTGCTATCTGTAAGCTATACCGGTATAGATTGTGTGGCGAGAAATTAGTCACGCAAGCCATCTGTTCTGTTTGTAGTGATATCGCCGAGTATCACAAGAGGTATCGCCGTGTACCATAGTGTTGTCGCCGAGCAGCACAGTTTTAGGGCTAGGTGTGAATCTTGTATAGTGAGGGTTTTCTAAGAAATTAGAGCAGCATGAGAATAGGGACAAAGCGACTTCCATAAAACTCACTGTGATAAGAGTATTAGTTATATCCGAGCTTGAATGAAGGGTAAAGTAGCGTCGGTGCATGACTATCTATAAACAGGTTAGAGTCCTGTACGGGTACATGTTTCATATCTATAAACAGGTGAGAGCCCTGTACGGATAACGTCGTTATTTTGCTAACGGTGCATGATTTCTATAAACAGGTGAGAGTCCTGTACGGATTTCATGTGTGTTTGAAATTAGGGAATTTTCCGTGTGAAAGTGCGAATTTGATTTGTATTTTATGTTCAAGTGGAACTCTTAGAACTGTCACTTCGCGGTGCGTTCAGAGCAAAGCGAGTTCATAATTATACGTGTTAGAAGGGTGGAGTAAGGGTTACTCTACTGACAATTGGATATTATCCTTAGTGTGAATAGCGCCGTCTATTCCGAAGTGTGGATACTTGAATGTATGTAAACTATCCTAAATAGTGAAACGAACAGATGATGTCCTTATAGTCATTGTTAAGAATTAATTTACACTGAAAAGTGTTCTTAAAATGGCGCTGTGAAAAGATTTTGTGAAGGAGGGGTAAGCGCCAGGAGTGAGAAACGAGAAACCGCAGCTGCTGTGTACGTCACAGAGCCGCGCTGGGATTGGGTGACCTACGTCACAAGCTATATTCTGATTGGCTCTTGAGTCTCTGACGATCTGTAAGCTGATTGGTCCTTCAGAAAAACTCCAATTTTATTGGTTGAGCAGAAAAGTGACGTAGCTCAACTGTCATTGGCTTGTTGGTGTGTTTCGCGCACGGATTGGTTGTTTTGCGGAACATCCCGGAAATATTTTACGAACGATTTTGTGAATTAGATTTAACTCTTAAAAATGAGTTATCATTTTAAACATGTTGAGAAAAAGCCAACATTATTTCAGAAGTTTAAGAATTTATTTTCACCTGATAAGAAAATTGAAACGCGAGGTGGTAAACTACTTCATAAGTATAAAACACCTGCAGCGTATATGGAAGGTGAATATGGATATCATACTGTCTTATGGTTCGATAGTTGGAAACGCTATACTAAGAACGACGGTGTTTTAACTTGGCCTGATGATGGTTCATTTAATGTAAAAGTCTTGAGAAATTTACGAGAGAAAATGAATGCTCTTGTCCCGAAACCGAGACCAACTCAATTTGAAGCTTTAGTTGAGTGGGAAGATGAGATGTATCAGTTACAAAGAGAAGCTAGTGGAATTAAAAGACCTTCTAAAAATCCACCTTGGAGAAGAGAAACTCATGAAGATAGATTGCGAATGTGGAGACAGGGAAACATGAGTGAAGGATTATATTTAATACAAGAAATGGTAATGGGTACTCCTACAGGGAAATCTATGGAAAGTGAATCTGAGGATGCAGTTATGGAAGAAATATATACTACAACTAGAAAGAATCAACCTTTGAGACCTCCTAGATCATGGTCTACTCCGGTGGTTTCTACTGAAACTTCACCGAGTGCACCTCCAATTAATGAAGCTCCTAAACTTTATCCAAATAATTGTGAAATCATTGAAACACCTAGAAGACCAGAATTTGAAAATGCTCGAAATGAAGGTAGACATTTTACAATGGCTCCAAGGGCAAGAGAAGCTCCAAAAGATTATATAAGAGAGGCAAGAAATGTTGAAGATGTCGATTATAATGAATATTTAAGATCTAAAGAAGAATTAATAAAAAGAATGACAAAAGGCATGGAAGCTGTGACAGTTCCAGTAACAATTGGTCCTGTTCAGCCTGTATTTGACCAAAAAGAAACAAACAAGACAGGATTAACTATTCCTTTAAATGCAGAAATTCAAAAGGTTGCTGAAAAATTTTATTCAGACTTATCTGAAATAAACTCTTCTAAATCAAGAATGCCTGATTTAACCTTTAATGAGGATTTATCTCCAAAAACACCAATGGGTGCTATATCAGATATAGGGAGTCCTGAAGTCAGGGTAACCACACCAAAACTTGATGTGGCCAAATTAAAAGCGAATATCGAAGAATTAATAATCGGTCCAGATAGTTTAAATTACTATCGAGATGATGAACTACTGTTCATTTGCAAAAGCATTCAGTGGAAAACAAAAAATAAATATGATCAACTAGAGGATCTAGCAGCTGAACTTGAAATTGATGTGAGCAAACAAAAGAATTTTGCGAAACATTACAGATTAGACTTTTCAGAAAGTGACATTGAGAGTTTGAACTCAATGGGAAGAATAGTACATATAAAGGATTTGATTGTTTATATCAAAAAGCTAGGAGAACTGAATAAATGGAGAGTAAAATGGACGAAAAAGAAGGAAGATGAAAGATTGGAAAAATTGTCAAAACAATTTCCAATGAGAGAAATTGCAGGTGGAGGATATGTTCATGTCCCTTGGTCGAGACAGGACATTCTGTTGTTTACAAATGACTTTCCAAAATTGAGGGAAAAACCAGTGGAGTGGTACAGACAAGTAGATAGATTTATCAAAGTGTCAAAAGTTCTGTGGATTGATTTAGATGGATTTTTTGACATTGTCGTTCCATCAGATCTTTGGACAGAATGCAAAATATCGATTAGTTGGCCAAAAACAGAACCTGAGCGAATCAAAGAAACAGGTGCTCCTAATCCTCTTGTAATGGATTTTTATGAAAAAGTGATTGTTTGGATGAAAAACAAAATTCCACCCAAAGAAGTCGATTGGGTTAAAATAGAAAGGACAGAACAGGAAACAAAAGAATCAGTTCATTCTTTTTATGAAAGACTACTGTTAATCTTTAAACAATACAGTGGTTATGAAAAACTAGATGAAAAGGATATGAGCCATTTTGTCTATAGATTTGTTTATGGACTAAAACCCGAAATTGGAGAAATGATCAGAAATAGCATTGTCGGATGGCAATCACTTTCTGTAGATGATATTCTAAGAAAGGCTAAGTATTGCAGTGATGAAATAGAAGTAAAACAGAAGAAGCTCAAGGAGAAAGCCATGTGGGCTCAGGTAAAAGTGGCTGAGCAACAGATTGCCAGCATGGGTAATAAGAATACTAATTTTGTTCAAAATGGAAATACAAACCAGATACAAGGAAAGTTTAAAAGTAATAATTTCCCAAAGAAATTTAGCCCAAAGATTGAGGAGTTGAAACAAAGATTACCTTGTTTTAATTGTGGCGAAATTGGACATTGGAGAGACGAGTGTCCTCATCCTCCTAAAAACTTAAAGAATCCCTTATTGAATCCACAGATGCAGAATGGTGTTGACCTGCAGCGACAGCTACAGATGCAACAGGGTTTAAACGAATTAAACATTCAGCGACAGTTGCAGCAACAGCAACAGCAACAGGTGAATAATCGTCAGGATCAATTGCCACAACCACCTTTTCCGAATTGTGGGGGAGTTCAAAAATATAATCCAAACGTGGGATTTCAGGGAAGTGAACAGGTAATAAAACCGCAAAAACAGCAAAAGCAGCAAAGAGTTCAAATGCAAAATGCTTCACAACAGTTTTTATTAGCAGAAAGTCAAGACAGCGATTCTGATGATTATTGCCGACGGTGCCCGAGAGAGAAGGAAGAGTGTGTTGTTGGAGCCACTCTTGAGGTTGACCAGTCTGGTCCTTTTGTAAACGGGAAAGTTAATGATGTAGACATCACTTTTCTAGTGGACACTGGTGCTACCCGTTCTACTGTTAGATCAGTGGAAATTGAAAACCTACCTCTCTCTGGGGATACCATCCAAGTTGTCGGAGTAAGTAATCAGCAAATTAAAACTGACTTAACTGATCCAGTTCCAGTTGAAATTGGAAATTACAGAGACAAACACAGATTTGTGGTTTGTAATAGTAGTCCAGTGAATCTATTGGGCAGAGACATCCTATGTAAAATGAATTGCAGAATATATTGTTCTCCTGATGGAGTTGAGTTACAAACAATGGAGGAAGATGGTTTATACAGAATGACAATGATGATGATGGAAGCAGAAGAAACAAAATTGTTTCCTGCATTTGAAGAAAAGGATTTACCTGAAGAACTCAAGGAAACAGTGAAATCTGAAATATGGGATTTTACTGGGAACGAGATGGGTCTAATGAAAAATGTAGATCCAGTAAAAATTACATTGAAACAGGGAATAGAATTTCCTAACATTCCACAGTATAAAATGAAAACAGAAACAATTGAAGGTATTACACCTATAATTGAAAAATTAATCAAACAAGGCGTATTAAAAGAAATGGAGAGTAGTCCTTGTAATTCACCAATTATGGGAGTCAAAAAGTCTAACGGAACATTTAGAATCGTACAAGATTTGAGAAAGGTTAATCAAATTGTTGTTCCATGTTGTCCTGTGGTTCCAAATCCAGCAGTAATTCTATTCCAGATTCCACATGATGCTGAATGGTATACAGTCATTGACCTTTGCAATGCATTCTTTACTGTCCCCTTACATCCAGACACTTACGAAATCTTTGCTTTCAGATTCCAAGGTAAGACCCTCGGATGGTCAAGAATCCCTCAGGGCTATACAGAAAGTCCTTCAATCTTTAATGAATTGTTAAAAAGATCATTAGAAGACCTAGATTTACCTGGTAGGTCAACGTTAGTGCAGTATATTGATGATCTGTTGATAGCTGCAAAGACAAGAGAAAATTGTGTGACAGACACAATAATTCTGTTAAATCGCCTTGCAGTAGAAGGACATAAAGTGTCCCCAGCAAAACTACAGTTTTGCAAACAAGAAGTAAAATATCTTGGTCACAGAATTGCAAAGGGAAAAAGACAAGTAACAATAGAGAGAATAAAAATGATTCAAGCAATGTTACCACCAAGAACACAAAGACAGGTCAGAATGTTCTTGGGAATGGTTGGTTACTGTCGTCAATGGATAAGTGGATTTTCAGTAATTGCAAAACCACTACAAAGACTGACAAAGTCAGATGTAAAAGATCCAATTATTCTCAATGATGCTGAGATGGATTCTTTTGAAAACCTGAAAAAGAGCTTATGTCAAGCTCCTGCTTTAGGTATGCCAAATTATGAGAAAGATTTTGAACTGTATTGCAGTGAGAGAGAAGGATGTGCATTATCTGTGTTGATTCAGAGACATGGAAATCTAAAGAAACCTATTGCATACTTCTCTGCAGTTCTTGATCCAATTGCAAAAGCATTACCAGGTTGCTTAAAAGCAGTTGCAGCTACAAGTATTAGTCTCGAACAAAGTGAGGGGATCATTATGGGATTTCCTGTGAAAGTTTTTGTACCTCATTCAGTAGAAATATTATTGACAAGAGGTAAGACTCAGCATTTAACAAGTAGCAGATTGACAAAGTATGAGAAAATCATACTAGGAGCAGATAATGTTTCGATTTCAAGATGTTTAAATCTGAATCCTTCTACATTACTGCCTGATTCTGAAATTGTTGATGACATTGAAACAGAACATGAATGTTTAGATGTCATGGAATTCTGCACTAAACCAAGAAAAGACATCAAAGACAGACCTTTGTCAGAATCGGATTTTGTCTACTTTGTAGATGGCTCATGCTTAAGATCCGAAGGAGGTGTCTTAAAAGCTTCATATTCAGTTTGTACAGTCAAAGATGTCGAAGAAGCATCATGTCTCAAAGGAGTTCGTTCAGCACAAGTAGCTGAATTAATTGCTTTGATTCGTGCATGTGAAATATCAAAAGATATAAGAGTTACCATCATTACTGATAGTCAGTATGGGTATGGAGTTGTGCATGATTATGGACAACTCTGGTCACAGAGAGGATACATGACATCAGCAGGATCACCAATTAAAAATGCAGTTTTCATTAGGAGATTAATTGAAGCAATACAATTGCCGAAAGAAATCGCCATTGTTAAGTGTGCAGCGCACACTAGAGGAATTGATTATATTTCCAAAGGCAATGCCTTCGCAGATGAAACAGCTAAATACTGCGCAAGGAAAAATTATGCATACAATCGGGAGAGAAGTAAAGAAACTGATTCAAATTCATTATTGCTAACAACAGTTGTAGAAACATGGCATGAGATTAGAGATTTACAAAATGAAGCAGAAGATGAAGAAAAGGACTTGTGGTTAAGATCAGATTGTAGACCACGTGAAGAAGATGGAGTGTGGGTTTACAAAGATGGCAGAGTAGTCTTACCAAATTGCTTGATTGCTGACATGGCCAGATTATATCATGGTCCAGCACATCTAGGAAGAGATTCTATGGTTAGACTTTTCAGAGAAACATGGTTCAATACTAAGTTTAGAACTATTGCAGAATCTTTTTGTCAAAGGTGTTTGTCATGCCAACAAATGAATCCAAACAGAAAATCAGTGGTGGGGACAGGAATAATTGGTCGAGAGGGTGGTCCCTTTACCAGATTACAAATGGATTTCATTGAAATGCCCTTACACAATTGTTTGAAATATGTGCTTGTAATTGTTTGCTTGTTTTCAAGATGGGTAGAGGCTTTCCCTACACGACATTGTGATTCAATTACAGTAGCAAAACTAATGCTCAGAGAAATCATCCCAAGGTACGGTTTTCCAGTCACTATTGAGAGTGATGGAGGAAGCCATTTTGATAACAAACTGATGAAGTTAATTTGCGAAGCTTTGAGCATTGAGCAGAAAATACACTGTGCATACAGACCAGAGGCATCAGGGGTGGTTGAACAAATTAATGGAACAATTAAAAACAGAATTGGAAAAATGTGTCTTGAAACAGGTGTAAAGTGGACTGATGCTCTTCCACTTGTTTTGATGTCATTAAGAAGTACACCAGATAAAAAGACAGGTTTGAGTCCTCATGAAATTTTAATGGGAAGAGTTATGAGGCAAGCTTTTGTACCTGTAGGTAAACTGTTGAGCATAAATGACAGTGCTATTTTGGATTACTGTAAAAGGTTATCTGATATGGTAACTTCTGTGTCTAATCAGGTGGGAACTGAAGCACAATCAAATGAAAAGGTTTTGACACATGATCTGAGACCTGGCGATTGGGTCAGAACGAAAGTACATCGGAGAAGGAATTGTCTAGCTCCTAGATGGCAGAAGCCTAGGCAGATAATTTTGATCACTACTAATGCTGTAAAGTGCAGAGGATTGAAACGCTGGATTCATCCTAGTCATACTATTCCAGTACCAACTCCTGAGAGTTCTGATGTTGAAAGTGATACCACAGATGATTCTGATTCTGAAGCAGAAGGCGAAACAGAAGGTGAAATAAATCCAGATTCTGAAGATCGACAAGAAAGTCGACATCTGGAAACTGTGCCAGTGAATGGAAATTTGACAAGAAAAGACTTGGAAATCATTGAAATAGATTCTGAAGGTGAAGAGAATCTATTAAAAGGAAAGATAACTGAGGATTCGGTTGTCTCTATCGAAGACAAAGAAGCAGAACAAAAAGAAGTTTCAGACCAGGAGAGTATCGAAAGGCAGAGAACAAGCTCTGGAGTAAGGAACAGAAATCCGAAATCTGGGAAGTTGGGGGTAATTGAAGAAGAAGAGGAAGACGAATTACCGAGTACCAGTGATGGAAAACAAAGTGAAGTTCCTGAAGGAGTGAAATTGCCGAATAGAGAAGTTCCTGAGTCAATTGAAATTTCAGACTACGAAACTGAAGAAAGTGACGTGGATGGTGAAAGCGAAAACAGAAAGAAAAGGACTTGGAAGTCAGAATCAAATAATTCTGAACCAAAGAAAAAGTACGTGAGAAAAGCAGACTACTGGCCTGGTGGAAGATTGAGAGTCAGGTTGATCAAGAAACCAAAAGAACAAGTCGAAGAAATCAGTAGTCAAAAGAGTCCTGGAAAAGAAGTTGGAATTGGAAGGAGAATTGAAGTGGTGTCGAGAAAAGGAAAAAGAATAGTAAGACCAAACCAAAAATACAAGTCTCCTGAGTGGACTTATTTAGTAATTCCACCTGTTATTGACATATATGGTAGTAGTGAAGAAGAAGACGAAGTCCAAGAAATTAGTGACAATGATTGAAGTACAGGAATATTAAATTGGCAAAAGGCTGAAGAAAATTTGTTAGTTGACACAAGGTCGAAGAAAAACTGTTTAGTTAAAGAAAACTTATGTATGACATAAGGTCGAAGAAATCTTGTTTAGGGTTTTAAAAAAAAAAAAAAAAAAAAAAATATTTTAAAAGGGGGGTGTAAATATAAATTTAGATTTTAAAAATTTTGTTTTATTTTATTTTATTTTGAGGCTAAACTAACCAAAAATGCCTTATGTTAAGGAGAGCACTTCAAAGTGTTCTGTTTTTAAGAGATGCTGTAAGATGACTCTGGTGTGTCTGCTCATTTTAATTCTGCTCTGGTTGGTTTTAGCTGTGATTATCCCTTTGGAGATGAATAGAGAATTACACAAAGTTAACATAACAAGCAAAGCTCTGGTTAGCCAAACTAAACATAGTGCGTCTGCAAAAGTTATTGATCATCAGCCTAACATTCATCAAGATAAATCAATTAGTGATTTTTCAAGTAATACATTCACAAAGCTATTGAGTGAATATGTTAAGGTAATGGATGCAAAAGACTGCTACGTCTGCGTTAAGTTACCTGCTTCTGTTTCTGAGGGAGTAACATATAATATGCTTCCTCTCACTTATGGTGTAACATGTAGTGTGTTAACTAGCTTATTTTATCAAACTGGACGTTTAGAATATTACTATTCAAATTATGACGAAATTTTTGCAAATATTAAGATTGAAAATGCTTTAAATAAGCACAAGAAAGCAAAGCAAATGAGAGAATTTTTCCTTGTTACTAACGAACTTACTTATGAGTATGCTTATAAAAATAATCTAACTTGCAAATTAAGTGCTGAAGGAAAGAAATTTTTGAATATGGTTGAGGAGAGAAGAGCAATTTATAAGAGAAATGAATTAGTCAAGCAGACTAAGTCTAATTTCTGGCAGAAAGAGGATGAGAAGTTAAATGGCAAAATGCTTGAAAATATTGCAATTCACATAGACAAACCAGTTAGTGGAAAGCTTTGCATTAGGAGAGATAACACACTTTTTGATAATTACTTTGTAGGTGCAAGTAACTGTGAAGATACTTATCAGATTTTGGGAGGTTGGGGATTCAAAGGTGGAAAGGATCCAATCTTTCCTGGGATTTATTTTGTTTGTGGTGACAAAGCCTACTACAACCTTCCAGACCACTGGTATGGAACTTGTTATGTGGGAATTGTTTTTCCTAAAATGTTTCATGTTGACAGAGATTCAGAAGGATTGTTTAAAATTCATAATTATGTAAATAGAGTTAAAAGAGAAACTTTTACTGAAGTTCTGGGAGATATTTTTCAAGCAGTAATACCTTTTGTTGGTATAACCTTAAATGCAGGGAGAATCAGAAAATTGTCCACTATAGTTGATAGATTATCAACTGACACAGCTGATGGGTTTCAATTAGTGAATGTTGAAGTTATTGCAATTAGATCCATGGTAATTCAAGACCGCCTTGCTTTAGACATACTCCTAGCAAAAGAGGGAGGAGTCTGTGGCATTTTACATGTACAACATTGTTGCACATATATACCTGACGAAAGTAAGAATATTGAAATGTATATCAAGAATATTACACAAATGCATTCAGAGATAATTCCTTTAGAAGAAGATGATTTTACAGGGAAACTTTCAAAAAGGTTCCAAGCAATTAAAAACTGGTTTCACGATATTGGAAGTTCAATTCTTGGCAAGATTTTGGCACCTTTGATTATAATAGTATTCATTTTTATTTTGACCAAAATAGGTTGTTTGTTACATAAAAGAAAGAAGCAGTTGAAAGAAAAGAAAAGAATCTATAAACTTAGAAAAGAAGAAGAAAGGGAGATCGAATTACAGGAGTTACATAGAGAGCGTTATACTAATTCCAAAGATTATGCAGAAACAGACTTTTAAGATTACTGATACAAATGAATTTGAATCGATTTCTCGGAAGTTTAAATTACCAAAATTTTGGGTGCTGGTGTGGTGATTTGTTAATCACCAGATGAGGGAGTTGATGGAGCGAGATAGAAAACAAAATTTTGTTTAAACTCGTGAAGTCACATTTCCATAACATGAATAATAATATTAATGATTTGTGATATGTCGTGCTAATACAACTTAGATTAAACTTTACACATGGGGGGACTAACGTGTGCTCATAAACGTGCATAATTGTTGCATCTTTTTGTTCGTGCAAAATAATAAAATAATTTATTGTTTTCGTTTTTGTCACTACTAACTGCTGCAAACTTAAAAGAAGCATGTGCTTGTTTTTGCTTTTCCTTGTCTGTGTGATGTCATTTCTACTATTCTAGGTGCACATAAGTCTCATGGATTAACGAAGACTGGTAGATATAAAAGCTGCTTTATTTGTTTGCATTTGCTAGGTAACATTAGATTAATCGGGTGGGTTAATTAATTAGTAAATCCTGGGGTGGATACAGAATCTACATTATTTCTTACATTAATACTTTTCTTGTGTTTGTTTTATACTAGAAAGCATAAGTTGCCTGCTTTTGGGCCTAGTTTGCTCGAGTTACAAAAAGGCTGAATTTTACTTCTGCAAAAGTCACGAGACGCCCATTCTGAAATAAAGTGATCGTCAAAAGCTGCATTCACAAAGCAAAAACTGACGTGCTATCATCTTTCTGTCGGACGTGGCCAAGGTCGAAAAAGAACATTTTGTCAGTCCTTAACTTGGCATCCGCGGAAGTCAATTGGAAGCAGTGAGAACATTAATGTACATTTGTTGCAAACCTAGGAAGCTCCTGGTTGCATTCAGAAAAGACAATGGTCCTTAAGAAAAGTGACCTAATGGAACTTTTGAAATATGGGTGACATGTCACTTGTCACTCTCAGCCAATGGGACGTCGAAGATTTTTGAAAACTTTCCTTTGCGTAGTTTAGTTAGTGTAGAAAGGTATAAAAAGTCATGCCCCTAGGGATGGGCTGGCTGCTGCTTTCTGACTTTCCGATGAGGGTGAAGTGCTGTCGGACATTGCGTGGAGCACGTAAGAATCCTCAAAGAACTTTACTTTAATTTCTATCTATTTAGCTCAGTTAGGGACTTAGGTTTTAGAAATGCTAAACTTTAAATACTCACTTTAACTTTGATTCATCTAGCTTAAATTGTATTTTTCTTATGTTTCTTTACAATCATGCTTGCTTCAATACTAATAAATTACTTTTATAAAACTATCAATTAAAATACCATAATTTAGTAAATAAAATCTTACTTTTGACAAACAAGCTGGTCTTGGTTATTCAGAAGTGCAGGTTACTATTAGCTAGATCACGTCGCCTATGGTGGTCGTTTAAATAATTAGGATTTATTCTAATGACAATATTCTTTCCGCAGATGTATAAAATTGTATATAGTTTGTAGATAATGTGTATATAGATTTAATCTGACCACCTGATTCAGTAGGCCCAAAATATGTCAGGTTTATAAATGGGTCCATAATTTAGTATATAATTTTGTTTATAGGTTATGAAGTTGGGTAGCGTTGTTTATGATATATTTTCTATAGCCCGCTGGATCACCACCAACAGTGCTTGCGCTGTAGTGAGGGGCAAATAACCCTCCTTCAATGCTTCCATAGATAGGATTTCCAATTGGGGTACGAGGAGATCGGCTTAAGAGGCATAAAATTCAGCTGGTAGGCCGTCCAACCCTGGGGTTTTGTTGTGGGGGAGACCCTTGATGGCAGATTTGATTTCCGACTGAGCCTAGTAGCTCTTACTGTGCAGCTGCCGACACTTGGGGGCATTAAACTGTGGATAAAAACTTGTCTATGGACGCGCTTACTTCTTTGTTGGGTGCACTAAAGAGTCCGGCATAATATTGCCTGAAGGCCTCATTGATTTCTCCCTGGGTAGGCGCCACACCTCCCGCAACATTAGTAACCTCATTAATCACAACGTTATGGGGTGGTCTCGCAGTAGTTTGGCTCACAGTGTCCCTGCTTTATCTGCTTCTGAGTGGGTCAGTTGAGTGTATCTTTGATAGCCTATGACTCGGAGGGACTCCAGTATCTCGGCATGCCGAATTCTAGCTTCCTGCCAAGGGGCTCGTTTGTCATCATTCAGCACGGCCTCCAGCTCCAATCTATGTAGCTTCTCCTCAATATCTATCAAGGACCTATGAATTTCTTGTTGTGCCCCTACCATTGCCCCAATTGCCCTCCCTCGAACCACTATTTTAAAGGCGTCCCATTCAATCAGCCTGAGTGACGAAGTGTGACTGTTGTCTGTAAAGTACTGTTGAATAGTGTCTGATATAGTGCGGAACACCGAATCCTCTAACATTTGACGACATAACCGCCAAGTTAGCACTGGGGTGGGCACCCTGCCCCATCCTATCACCACTTCCAAGGGACTGTGGTCGGAGAAGGACTTCGCCAGATCAGTACCTGCTTCCCGATGTTATTGGAGCAGTACATCCAATAGATTTGTGTGTGTAACATGTGCATTGGTGAGTAGAATGAATATTCTGTGTGTTGGGTGTCTCATCCGCCATACATCGCATAGCCCCCAACCCTCTACCCAGTCACACAATGCATTTGCTTGTTTACAAACCTCCGTCCCATGCAGGTGCGACCTGTCAAGCAGGACATTCATCATAGCATTACAATCACCACCAATAATCCTTTGGTAGCTTTTCCACCCCACCATGGCAGCAGATACTAGTTTGCATAGGAACTTGTACCTCCCCTGCTGGTCAACTCTCTGCTCCACCAATGTGAATGGCACTCCATGCCTGACCCAGATCGTAGCGCCTTGCGGAAACCCCAAACATGTAGTTGAAAACACCTGCCCCCTCCACTTTTTACGGAGTTTCCCAACTTCCAGCTCAACCAGATGGGACTTCTGCAGGTACACTATCTGCTCCTTTTGCCTCAGTAGTTGCGCATGCACTCTATGCCGCTTCTGAATTGACCCCAGGCCCCTGACATTCCACGTTATTATGGTATATTTATTCTGTGTCTGCATCTTGTGTCTAGCTGTGGCCAACGTATAGCCATTGTAGCTGTAGTGTCGCGCCTACCCAAGAAAGTGCACCTCGCAGGAACCTTAACCTCCCCAGCAAATGCCAATACTCGGTCCGGTTGTAGAACTAAACCGGACCACCCAACTAAGCAGGAAACGTATAAACCTGTGTAACATTCATCAAAAGCTTTCGCATCTTGGGGTACATGGCCAAACCTACCTATGCAGCGCTCTCTCCTATTCCATGTTACCATGGAACTCTAACGGTCCCCCGAGCAGTAATTGCAAGTAACACAATGCCTGTATAGCAAAGACAAAGGCAATAATAATGCAGCCATATACATTACTGTTCAGTTCCTGTGAGTGCTAGTGCCCGGTCCCCTATGTTGGAGGAGGATTGACACTCCTCATTTCCGTGGGGCTAAGCTCACATGTTGCCTGGCAGCCCCCTCTTCACCGCGGGCCCAGCCATCCATGCACAGCACAGTCCGTGGTGCGCTCAATCAGACAGCAGTATGCAAGCCTCCAGTTTATACTACCTTCCCATGCAACGCATCAGTCGACAACCTCCTGTCACAGCCACACAGTGCCGTCCGGCCATGCAGTTCTTAAGAGGAGCAGGTGAGAGGGGTGGCACTCCGGGCGTCCCACACCGCAGCTGCACTCTAGGGCCGGCTTCCCTGGGGGGCACACTATCGCCAGCTTAGATACACATTATAGCCTCACCTCCAGTCCCTCACAACTCCGCATTGCCAGCCACTGGGCCTCCCGCAAGTGCTCCACAGTCCGCCGCCGCAGGCGCCACCACAGATTCAGGGCATCAGTGCTATCTCAGGGGGTCGCCCAAAGCACTCTGTGGGCTTCTCCTCCTCCATGGGTGACTATGGCAACTCCCGCTGTTGAGGCACCGCCACCGTCAGATATCCGCGCTTAGCTGTGCAGGCCTGTAAGGGCCGCACCGGATCCCCGGCTCTTGCTTAGCAGCGCCTCAGGGCTCATGCTCTAGACCGGCCCACCTGTGCCTCACTGGTCGCATCTCTGCTTCGGCGGTCCTCCTGCATCTGCTCTCAGCTTTGCCTGCTCATTGCGACACCACCCAGGGTCTCCAGACACTATGACCCTATTTAGCCTCCAGCATTAGCCGACCCCCGCTCGGTCTCTCTGCAGCGACGGCCCAGGCCTCCCCAGGCCCCACACCGCGGCGCAGGCCTCACTAGTCAAAGTCTGATCACTCCGCAACCCGGTCTCCACCGGTTTCCCAAGGGTGCCATGGAGGACGGCACCAGGCAGCTTCTGTGGCGTCCAAACTCAACACACGGCAGGAAACACGGGATATGGCATGTAAACAGGATTATTGCTGCCGCGGTCCGGAGCTCCTTCAAGAGGCGAACTTCGGCACTCATAACGCTGTCATTGCAGCATTGTGATTGGCTTTGGGGAGGGGAGCGGCCTGCCTGCAGAAAAGTGGGACCAGCCAGGAACAGCAGGAGCTGAAGAGGCAGGGGCATGTGACCAGGGAAAAGGTATGTAAATTTCAATTAAACCCCCCCTTCATCCCCCCCCCCCCCACGCATGCCCGCCGCAACTGCTACGTGTGCAAATGAAGCAAAGTGTTTTACAACACTGCTGTGCAACTACTGTTGAGCGATTTTATGGTTTACACCACGGCCTGTGGTTTTCTACTCCCAGGCACAATCAGCAGGTAGCCAAAGGTGAGTGTGACGTGGCTGCTGCTTTGATGGTGGGCGACTGAAGCACTGGCCTTCCTTGCTGTGAGCTGCGGACTCCATGCTTATGCCTTCCGAGGACGGGGTGTCATACGGTGTTCTACAGACCGAAAATAACGATGTTGTCTATGTTTTTTTTAGCTAATGTACTGCAGCAACTCCGGTTTTATTTGTGTACTTTGTTTTTCTGAAGTCACAACAAGTTGTCTCTCTGCTTTGTTGTCGTTGCCCCGTCAAATGTGTGTTCCTCTATGTTTTGCTTTTTTCTAAAGTCATAGAAATGTCTATGTCTGTTCCATTCGAGCTAATGTGAACATGAGATGTTTAAGTACAAGTTTTCATGCCCCAAAAAACCAGGAAGAGTTTAGCATATTTGTGATTTCCTCAGCAACTGTATACAATTTTGTGCATTTATGCTGTCCATGCGTTTGCTTCTCAGATGGTGCAGAGAGATGTGTTTTTACGGGTATGCTGTGCTGTTATTTCACAGTGTGAATTTGATGCTGAGACTTAAATTCACGGTGCGTTGCTTATGCTGTTCTGCTAGGATTTCACTGCCGGTTGTTTCTGTACATGTTTGCAGTGTTTGCACACTGACATGGTATCTTTTTGTACCTTTGTGGTCACAGTGAGATATTTCTGTTGTTTTTTTAAGTTATAATTTCTCAGTAAAATCATGTTTCTGTAGGTTCATTCATACCTATGAAGTTTTTACATAAGGCTGGCCAGGAGCAACAGCAGATGTGTAGGGCATTCCTTGGCACTTCTGAGAAAGCAGAGCTTTCTTCTTGCACGAGGGAACTCCTGAAGAATAGGAAGACATCTTTTATCGCTGCTTAGTCACCAAAGGCCGTGGCAACTACTAGTACTGATACCACGTGGCACATGAGAAAAGTGGGTAATCCTGGCATTGATGATGATTGTGAGGACATCATGCAGACTACTGTTAGATGCTAAGCAGAGAGCGAATATGAAATGCCTTCCAAAGTGTCGGGAGCACTTTGAACATACAGTGCTATCACTCTGTGCAGGGGCGTAACACAGGCCCCCGCAGCCCCCGCGGTGTGGGGGGGACCCTAGCTCCAAGGGGCACCCTCAGCATTGCACTCTGGCCGGAGAGCTCCTGATTGTGCCCGGAGGGGGCCCCTCTAAGTACCGTGCAGGGAGGCCCCCTCACTTGTCATTACTCCAGTGACTCTGTCTCTTTGTTGAGCCAAAACTACTTTTTCTCGCCCTCTGACGGACGACTCCTGAGCATTCTCAGACCTACTTGTAATAAAAGGTGCGCACGCACCGGGGCCTGAATGTAATAAAAGATGCGCCCACTGAGGCCTGCGTGTAATAAAGGCACCCACATGCATGCCTGCCACTAACGAATTTTAGCACCACATGGCCAGGAGGGGGGAGAGATGCAAACATCGAGACCTGCATGTAATAAAAGGTGCATGCAACAGGACTGCCCTGTGTGTAATAAAAGGTGCACATACCGGGTCCAGCATGTGATAAAAGGTGCACTCTGTTTATTGTCTCCCGGTTTTCCGACAAGGTTGCACAGTCATTGTAGGAAACTCAAGCAGTCCGTATCTCATTACAGGGGTTTAAGATGTCTGCCAGCCTGGCTGGTAAGTGTCAGCACTTAGTCAAGGAAAGTAGCACGCCCCCTGCTGACATACCAGTACCGTGTCAAAGGAAGAGTGGCAGACCTGCTGTAAACTGTGGGGCAGTCACATACAGGTGAGGTGACCCTGGGAGGAATGTCAGTACTGCCCTATCAAGGGCTGGGCCTAATCTAGGCTAACAGACATAACAGGCACTTCTGACAAATTACAGCTCTGTATTGTTACCAATCAGCGGTACTCATTTTATCGATTTTGAAAGGATGAAAAGTTGAGTGCGCCTGCTAGCGTTCAAGCTGTGATCATGGTGCCAAACACAGATCCCAATTTTCGCAGCAGTAGATGCGGTACCACACAATGTTTATGTCCAAAATACCACGTATTTAAGATTTCCCGAATGTTTGTTTTCCTGTGGTACACCTTGACTGTTTGGTCTACTTTGATAGATACCTACATTAGAAACGTTGATACAGCATAAATAGAATAGGTCAGAGGCAGGTGGTAAGTAAGTAAGTAAAATTTATTTGCACAATTAATTAAAATCATTGCAATCTACACACTCATGATTGACCATTAAAAAAGGCGATTTTCAGAATCGAAAAAAAGTCAGAAAATTTGTGAAATGAAAAGGAAAAGAGAAATGTCACTTTTGGGGGGCTAAACTCATTCTTGGTCGGATGGTAAAATCAAGGAATTAATTTCTGTAATGAATTTGACAAAGCGCGTCGCCATCTGAGGTGAGTCGCCCCTCATGCATGCATCAAGTGCTTCTTGGCATGTCCTGATGTTAAGAGAAACCCAAATTGGGCGAAGCCAGAAGATTCTTTGGGCATATAAACTTTGACAAATACATAAAATGTGAGTGAGATTTTCCTCTTCCTGGTTACAGAAGCGACATTGGGAGGAAGCTTCTTTCTTGTATCCTTGGCCAAACGTATATGCCTTCAGCGGAATTAAGCCAAAACGAAATCTCATTAGTTGGAATTTTACATGAGATTTCATAGAGGATGCGAGGTAGGGCGGTAAAGTTTTCGTGGCGTATAGCTTGGAGGCCCAATAGCCATGGAAGAGCTGTACTACATGTTGCGTATCATGGTCATTTGATAGGATTTTTGCCTGTTTAGAAAGAAGTTTCGATTTCGCCTCAATAGGCAGCGAGGTAGACCATACGTCCTGTGCTTGGAGGGATTCGAGGCATAAGATCAAGTATTTGTTCCATGATGTTTTGGGGTTGCTGAGCAGAGACCATATACAGCTCTTTAGAGTCTGAGGTCTGGCTTCCTTTGTTTTTAGGCAGTAGGCGATGTATCTTGCGCTCATGGTCCATCGCTGGGAAGATAAAGAAAATTCCTTTCGAATTTGGGCGTGAGAGGTCGAATTTGGCAGTTGGAAAACTCTGCGGTAGCACGATGATTGCGCTCTGTCTAGCCAATTGTTCATTTTGTCTCTGAAGATTATTGCACCAAAGGAAATTGTAGGAAGGAATTTAGCAGCAATCAATTTTATTAGCGGGACAAAATCCTGGGAGTGGAGAGCTCTCTTCATTCTTATAAAAGCCCCCTCCAGGCTGCGTGCAACTGCCTGAATTTCTGTTGTGTGCACAGAAGGTCTCCCTTTATGATCGATCCAGACGCCCAGATACTTGTAGGCTGTGACTGTTTCCAATGGCTTCCCTTCAATAAACCACGTGGTCTTTTTGGGATTCACGGAGGAGATTGCCATTACTTTGGTCTTAATGGCATTTATCTCTAACATGTTGGTATTACAGTACTGGGCAAGGGAGTCGAACAGTCTTTGGAGGCCCACCGGGGTTTGGTCTGAAAGAATGGTATCGTCTGCGTATTGCAGGGTTTGGATTTTTCTTTGGTCGATACCTGGCAGGAAGGCACGAGAGAGGGACAGCCATTCAGGGAGGTCTGCGAGGTACAGATTGAAAAGTAAAGGTGCCAGGGTGCAACCCTGTTTTAGACCTCTGCTAGTGTAGATTTTGTTAGAAGTAGACCATTTCGATGTAACTCTCACTTTTACCCAGGTGTCTGAATATAGGGATATTAATGCTTTCAATAGCGTTCAAGGGATGCCCCATCTTGCCAGTTTTTCCCAGAGTTTTGCTCGGATCACACTGTCGAAGGCTTTACGAAAGTCTATAAATCCCAAGTATAGCGATTTGCCTTTTGCGGCTAGGGTGGTTTCCATCAAGTGGGCTAAACAGATCAAATTATCTTCGATGTGACAGCCTCTTTGTAATCCAGTTTGAGTGAAGGGAATCAAGTTGTTATTTTCCACCTACTTTGTAAGTGCTGTTAAAAGGACGCTGGCCTATGCCTTCCCGTCCACGTCAAGGAGGGCTATCAACCGGTAATTGTCAGGATTGGAGCGCAAGCCTTTTTTATGGAAAGGAACGAGTAGTGATCCTTGCCAGGAAGCCGGGATAGGGCCACCCAATGTTGCGGCCTTGAAAAGGGGAGTCAGCATCGAAGCCCATTTCTGGGCAGAGACTTTAAATATTTGGGTGGGGATTCCATTAGGTCCGGGGGCCCCACCTGAGCGCATTTTCTTTATTATTCCCGTTATTTCTTCTGTGGTTATCTTGACAGGGAGGCTTGTGTCATCCTGAGGGATTAATTGGTCGAGGATGGGGAGGCTGCTGCTGGTGGAAGCGAGCGGTGTAGTGTAGAGAGTTTTGACGTAAGCCTCCCATTCGGCAGAAGAGATATTAGTTGCGGTGGGAGGTTTAGTCGCTTTTGTGGCCTTATTTACCCAGTTCCAGAATTTTCTATGATCTTTGGATTTTATGATCTCGAAGGCTATTGCCCAGTGGTGCTCTTCTTCCAGTTTCTTTAAGGTGAACCTTGCCTTCCTATAGTCTTTTCTAGTGGCTGATATGTCACTCTTCAGAGCATTATATTCACTTTCGTTATTCGCGTTGGTTCATTGCAACTTATTTAGTTTACTTTTTAGAGTGCTTGTGTGTTGTTTTTGCTCTAGCAGATCGGTTGAGGCCGGGAGCACCTTTGGAGAGCTGTTTGTTGGTTTTAAAGCTAATCGGTCTCTGAAGTTGGTCAGTGTAATTTCCCAAGAGGGTGCCGTCAAGCGGCCAGAGCCTGATGGAGTCCATTTGATCATCAGATTGTCCACTTCTGCTTCTATTACTTCCCGGTTTCC
Source organism: Lissotriton helveticus (assembly GCF_964261635.1). Lineage (NCBI taxonomy): Eukaryota > Metazoa > Chordata > Amphibia > Caudata > Salamandridae > Lissotriton > Lissotriton helveticus. Next base: position 1,606,568,565 of record NC_136069.1, read on the forward strand.
CTCGGACCATCTCAGGTTTCTTACAGACTGTAGGTTCGATTCCATTCCGATCAGGGGGATGTTCGGGTGATGTTGCTGCTGAGGGCTATCTTGCACGTCAAAATTGCATGGTCGCTATCTGAGGATGGTGTTACCAGAAACTGTCGTACCAGCTGAAAGGCAGTTAGTGATATCCATATATAGTCCAAGGTTGCCATTCGAGAGAAAGATACATGAGTGTATGCGGCAGGCTGGTCAGAAGTAATCCTTCCATTCAGGATGCGCAAGCCTAGTAGATTTAATTTTGTTGCTAGTTTTATTCCAGTAACTTCCTTCCGTTGATATTGAGCTTTTATCTCCGGAATGGCCCACATTTCGTTTGCTGATGATAGATGAGAAAGTAGGGTGGAGTCAGTCTCCATTAGATTGGAGTTGAAGTCGCCCATTATAAGCCACGGATCGTTTGGGAATAGAGCTTCAAGGTTGTCTGTTATAGGTAGCATGTTTCTCAGAGTAGCCTCTCGTGTGGTTTTTGTGGGATGCAAGTAAACACAGCAGAGGATCATTTTTTTGTTTTAATTTTCCCTTTTCATGGCTCTTAGCCTCGATGCTGATGAAGATGTAGTCGCCCTCACCATTATAGAGTGGTTTCAATTTTGCAACCAGTGTGTTCTTCACGGCAATCAGCACACCCCCGGATGCATGCCCACCTACAGCAGATGGGATAGCGAGAGATTCAATGACAGTGAAATCTTCCCAGGTGGTATTCTCCAGGGCCCAGGTCTCTTGGATAGCGAAGATGTCGTGCATCTTCCGGAGATCCGTAGTCAGTCATCCGATTTTCTCTTTTGTTAGACCCCGGATATTCCAAGAGCAAATATTTAGGTAGTGGGCTATGTCGTAGTTGGATTTGCCATCATGCAAGGTTGTCTGGGCACTACCCTAAGGCCTGGGAAAGCCATGACCAATCTTGGGATTTATGCCGCTTAAGTAGGCACTTACGCGGTCCTCCTGCTGTTGTAGCTACTATTTGGAGCGGGTTCTCAATCCAGGGTGCTGTCTTTAGTTCCTGTCGGAGGCCGCGTAGAATCGGTTGGGACTTGTCCTGATTTAGGTCCGATCTATTATTGTCGCTCGTTGAGAATTCCGAAGTACTTTTTAGAAAGGTCAGATAATTAGTAGTGCTGTAAAGGCTAGCCTGGATGCCCCAGTCACTCAATTGTTTTGTGTTCTTCATTAATGTTACTACCCGATCTGGGTTAAAAAAGGTTACCAGAGTTGGTTTATTTTTCTGTCCCGGTGCGGGGTCTATGAAGGCCACTGTTTTGATGTCCGCTGAGTTGACGCTTTCTAAGCCGGGAAGGTGCAGACATAGCTTTAGGATATTGCCTCTATTTAGAATGTCCCATTTTCCCTGGGATTCGTATTCCGGGTACAATAATATTTTTTTATGTTGTTGCGGTGCAGAGAAGAACTCTTGGTGATTTTGGTTCGGATTTTGCAATAATGCCCGGTTAGGGCTAAGTTTTAATGGGTCTAACATGGGCTTTTCATTGCGTGCGTGCTCAGGAATCTTGGGAGGCTGGTTTAATATCGAGGAGCAGGCACTTTTAGGCAAGTAACTTCCTGTCGCAAGTTCATGAGGGTAGACTGTCTTGATATCAGGTCTAGTCTCCTCCGAAGGGGCCTCGATGTGACTCTGTTCCTCTTCTATTTCCTGCAATGGAAGATCTTCAGTAGGAGTTCTTGTATTTTGGGCTAATTCCTGGATGGGGAGGAGCTATTATTGAGGAATTTAATGGGGTTTGAGATTTGCTTAGAAGGGTTGCTGTGTACTTTTTTTTGTTGCTGCTGTTTTTAGTTGTTTTGTTTTCCTTTTGGTTTAATGGTTTGTGCGCGTGGTTTAAAGATGCTTTCAATTTTTCCGTTGGTTCTTCTCGGTAGTCAACTGGTTTTGCTGATTGATTAATTAAGTTTGTAGGCGACTCACTCGTGTTTGTTCCGAGCCATTGTAGTAATGCATTGCCCTTTTTTTTTGTTTTGTTTAAATTCTTTAGTTTCTTCTTGTTCTTTCTGGACAAGGTGGTCCCTTCCTTCGACTTTTGATTAATCTTATTTGAGGATATAGGTAAACTGGCTGAGGTAGGAGGCACTTCATCAGTGGTAGATTGCGTAATCGTTTCTTCGGTATTCGGTGGTTGTAAGGTAGGGGTGGTGACATTGTCAGAATGCGAGACATTCCTTGAATTCCCGAAGTGGGCTCTTGAGCTGCAGTGAGAGACTGTTCGTGATGAATTTTTGGTGTTGCATTTAGTGGTAATTGGTCCGAATTCGCGCTTTTGTTGTTATTATTCAAGGAATCTGAATTGTTAGCGCTTAGTTTTTGTATTAAAGGAATTTCATAGGTTTGAAGTCGAGGGGGAATGCTTGGGGTCAGTAGTCTAGTCTGGGTTGTTTTCCTCAAATCTTCTACTAGAGAGGACATTATTTTGGGGAAAGACTCTAGCTTTTTTATTAACGGCTCACAATTGCAGCTGGTTTGTGCATGGTTTAGCTGTAAGTTTGTATTTGCAATTGGTTCCTGACTTGAGTTCAATCTTGAAGTGTGTTTTTGAGCCACGTTTTTTTGGGCTCTTTGTATCAACGAGTTTAGCTGATCCAATTTTGAGTCTATTCCTGTTATGGAGGCTGCTACTAGTTGTAGGATGGTTATCTGGGTGTCTAATTTGTCGGCGTGCATATGGGAGGCATTGGCCATTGAGTTCAAAGCTTGGTTGGTGGCTGCGAGAAGTGCTTCGACTTTAAACATTCCTGGGTTAGAATGGAAGGTCTCTTGCCTGAGACCAGTTGTAAGGCTTTTATATTCAACGGAGTTATTGTGAGCAGAAGGTGAGGTGATGAATGAATTAATTTGATCCTGTTGAAATTGAACATTTTTGTTTGGGTCTTTGTTGGAGCTACTAGCTTTAAGTTCGGCTTTGTAGCTGCTGGTAGTTACTAAGGGGGCGTTTAAAAGGTTCGCTTTGGTCGTCCCGGCCGCTACGTCATTATTTCTAAAAAAAGTGAGGTGCAGTGCCCCATTAGGGATCGGAGTGGATGTTTGCGACGGAAAATCAAAACTGCGTCTTTGTCTGCGTCTTTGATTGTGATCGCTCAATGGGCACTTTAGCGGGTTTGACACATCTTCATTGGATGATGGGATTTGCTGGGGCGAAAGCTTAATTGATTGAGTCGGGAGTGAAACGATGAGATCCAAATTATAGAATTAGCTTGGGCTAATGCTGTGGTTTTTACTTTATCCTTGTCTTTTTGCGTCTGGGGGATTGTGAGTTCTGTCTCAGGAACTGAGACATTGGCAGGACTATTGGCATTCGATAGGGCAGGGGACGCAGGCATTGCCGAAGAAAGCGTGGTTTTAGGCGATTTGCTTGAGCTTGGTTGTGAGGGTTGTTTATCTGGGAAAGTCAGAGGTAGTATTGTTGGGTAAGGGGGAGAGTAGCTAGCTAGTGAATTGGCTGGATTGGTAATTGGGGACTTTTGACAGATAATTATTTCAGGATAGAGAGAGATTGGGTTGGGGGAGCTGTCGAAATAGTTGGGTGATTGGGGAACTTTATATTCTTGTCTCGTGCAGATAAAGGGACAGATTTATTTAGTTAATCGATCCGGAGAAAGAGGGCTCTGATGTCGGGGGTGCCTTTATTTTTGATTTTAGGTGAAGCAAAAATGAGAGGTGGTAGCGCGAGAGGATTAGTTGGCATTTTTTTGCTTTTTGGAGCTTCCAAGAGAGACTTCGAAATACACTCGTCGGCCTCTTCCGTTCGTTCGAGGCACAATGAGCGAGAGGGAGGTTGATTGCCTCGGCCTGTCTCCTGAGGATGCAGCAGCTTCGATTTCTGACGTTTGGCAGACTTATGAGGGCGGTGGGTGATTGCAATTGGGAGCTGCTCCTGGTGCGCATTGTAGCAAGAGCAGGCGATCAATTTGATTTCCGGTAGTATTGAGGTAGTTTGAAATGTAATTGGTGCCCTCAATGTCCTCGGTTTAGGGGTCACTGGCTTCTGGCACCGTACGGGGCTTCTACGCCCTTTTGCTGGGGGCCACTAGGGGGGCCGCGAAAGCGAGCGGAGCGCACAGAGGGGGCCACCGGCAATGTCGGACCTAGTCAGACCTGCCTGGGCCTCTGCCCCTGGGCTCTTACTTCGCAGCCGCCTCTAACGGCAGCCGCGCTTGCGTTTACCCAGTCAAAGAATATCCCATGAAAACATACCGGCCCAGAAACAGTCCCGTGTGGCCTCACCTCGTTGGTAACTTGGGTGTGGATGCTGGGTCCCCGCGGCTCCTCTTGGGAGGGAGATGATAAGGACTTCGCTACTGCGGTCTCCCCTGGTTGCCGCTGGTATGGGGGGTCGCTGTGGTGCGGGTTACTGAAGCTGAGGCAGCTGGCGCGGCATCTCTCACTGCTTCTACTTTGCGGTTTCTCCGCAAGTTCTTCGTGGATTCCTGGAGACTTTTTCTCCTCTTTTTGGGGGTAATAGGAGGGGTAATAGGAGAGTGGGCAGAGCTGCCCCTTGGTACTGTGGCGCCCGCTGCAGCCCACAGCGGGACGCACAGTGGTTTCCTCAGTTTCTCTCGGTTTTTTTCGGCAAGTGTGCACAGCTGAGCACACCCTAATCTAAGAGCAGTCCTCAGCCCTCAGCAGCAGTCCTCAGCTAACAGCCGAGCCGAGCCGAGGCGTACCAAGCCGCTACCAAGCTACCAAGCTGCTGCCGGGTCGTTGCTGATGACGGGCCGAGCTGACCTGCGCTGAGTTACTACCGGAGGGCCGGGCCGCGCCGAGGCAGTGGCTGTGTGCAGATTCCGCCGCGCTCCCCGGTCACCATGTGGGGGCACAGCGTGAGCACAGCGCTCGGCTTGCTTGCTGCTTCGACCTGCTTCAGCATGGCGATCCGGCTCTGGCTCTCCGGCGTTCAGCAGCTCTCTGCTGCCCTCCAGTGGATCCAACTGAAACTTGTGGCAGGTGGTAAAAGAACTTTTGGCATTGCTGTACATATGACAATTGTACTTCCTTCATCGTGTACAGAAGCCTACAACATCTGAGCAGAATCTGGAAACCTGAAGTGAAGTGGGATGTAGAACGTGCGTATCATGCTAACTAGTCCTTAGTTTTACATGATCTAATACGAAAGCGCCCTGACTCATATGACGTGGTCGTACATTTATCACCAAGGGCTCAACATGGGAAGCCTTTGCTGTTACATGCAGGCATTTTATACACAGAGTACTTCTTGAAATGCATTCATATTTTCTCCACTTTTTTTTTTAAATGGCGTTTTTGTTGCATGAAAACAGAAAATTAATGTAAGGCAATAGTGTCATCATATTAATGTACAGCACTGCACAGTCAATTAATGTATTTATGGTATAGTTAAAACCATTGCAAGTATATCCGTGTGTTCACAAGTTAATATGGGCAAATGATAACTTCAGCATACGCAAAGATTGTCCTCTATAGCTCATAAAAATTGCCAATTTCTTAAATGATAAATATTTCAATAGTATTGCTTTATTAACCTTCCTGCTTCCTCAAATTTGCTTGAAAATGCACCATTTGTCCACTCGGTTTTCAAACTTCTTCTCAGGGGAGAACCCACCAGAGCCCCCTGAAGGCTGTTCAGGCTGGCAAGCTAAGCTCGCTCTCCGCAGTGCAGAACGACAATAATTTGACGCCACGCCACTTTTAAATGTCACCAACGGCCACTGGTGTTGAGGTGCAAAACTTACCTTAAATTCTCCCAACAAAATGAATTATTCACTTTTCACCTTCTATACTTACATGCTCATTTGCAAATGGACTATTTAAAGAAATAGAATTGCGAAATACATTGTTTTTGTACTAAGTCATTAATAATGCTATGCTTGTGAATGCACACCCTTCTGGAAGTACTCTCATTTAGGTTTATTACATTTGGATTGACTAGACTGAGGGCGCTGTGAGGTATACTGAACAATGGAGGTGGCTGCTCTGGCTTGCTGCCTGGATATCAGCAAGCCTCTGTTTCTGAGTGGCAGAGATCTCTGTTTCTTGGTTGTGGCAGCATGCAGGAGGACGCTTTGGGCAAAGTGGAAGCAGTCTAGAGTTGAGCCGTACCAACACCATATCGCCCTACCTGAAAAACCGGCACTGGAGAGGTGGTGCCATGGCCCGCCTGATACAGTGCAGACAGCTGAATTGAGCTTGCGGCCCATTTGGCTCCTATGAGCGGGGACAGTGGGCCTTTGAAGATTGCTGGGAGTGGGCGGCACCACCTAGAATTGGGATTGAGGAGTAGAAGGCTGGGAGCCGCCAAAATTCCAGTGGGCACCCGGGGGCTTGGAGACAGCGGAGGGCAATGCTTGGGACAGTGCTCGCTGAGAGCGGGTCTGCTTATGAGAAGGTGAGCGCTGTGGCTTCGGGGCGAGCTGAGACTGTTTTACAACCAAGAGCAGCCCTAGCTTGTGGGCAAAAGAGGTGGACACCCCCATCAATTACAGATTGCATAGCTGCACAGTGAAACTTCTGTGAGGAGTTGTAGGCATTATATTCCACGCACAGGGCTGTAGAGCAGCTGGACAAGTCTGAAGATAATCTGCTGGCTCCTGCGGTGGGGAACAAAGTTATGTGACTGTTTTCTGTGTATTTCACAGTATTATGGTTCATTGTATGTGCTCTTGCATCTACTGGCAGAGACATGCTAACACGTAAACTTCCTGGTAACCAATAGTGGATGGACATCAATACCAAGCAAGTTGGTGGGACTGTGACAACACCTAAATCCTTTTTAATTCAGCCAGCGGGAGTCCTCACTAAATAAATCCATCGAGCTGACCAACGCCTCTCCCTTAATTTGGGCGAGGCTCTTAGTTCCACCCCTGAGTGCACTCTGGATCAGCCATACCCACATGTAGTAGAAAACTGGGAGGGATGTAAGAATCGTCTGTTAAGTGATCAACAGCCTGCTTTGCAGGCCCTTTAAACACAGACTCAAGAACCAACCTAGAGCCCCATTATATCGACCCTCCTTGCCTCAGCAAGTAACTTCGCTAATGGTTCCCCTATCAATGGCCCAACGTCATTGCCTTGAGCGTAGACCTGGGACAGAGAGTGCACAGTGCCAAAATAGGGCTATGGCTAAAATTGCATTTGTGTAGAATTCGGGTAACCCCTGAGTTACTAGCCTATCAGCAGTTTTTAGGTCTCGCTAGACGTAACCTTATGTTGTTCCTTTTCGGGGAATGAGGACAGCAAAGTGGCACGCGCATTTTCAGGCCGAGATTCGACCTCTTGAGCGCCCATGCCCAGCCCGGCGCCGTGCACGTCCCCTGCCACAGTCACACACATGCACACGCAGGCAGGAAGGCACACACACACACAGACACGCGCGCGTCCCCCGCACCCACACACGCACGCACACACATACAGAGACACCACCCCCCCCCCCCCTGCCGCATACATAGAAGGGCCCCCGGCCGCTGCATACATCGGGACTCACCGGGTCGGCTGGTGCTCCGCGGCGGGGGCTCCATCTTCTGCACGGCCCCCCCCCCCCATGGCTGGCACGGCATCTCCGGTCACAACAGGCTGAGGCAAAGCTTCCGCGAGGCACTTGGAGTCGACACACCTCTTTCCGGCCCCGCCCACAACCAGGCGGCGGGCCGGACATCTGCTTCCGGTGTTTTCCTCTCTTTCCACGCACTTATCTCACCATATGGATGTACACAAGTTCCCTTTAACGTGGCGCATGTCGCCCATGTTGCGCTCTGCGCTAGCACCCAGATTGCGTGAAAGAGGTTTGTGAATCTGGTCTCACGGTTGTCATGCAGTGTCGTCAAATCATAGTATACATGCGTTGGGGGCATGGCAGAGTTGCTGTCCTCTGAAAAGTCAGTGTAACGCGCAGTATTCGAGGGAGTCACCAGTTATCGCCTGCTAGGCTGCACTATAAACAACTACATTGTATTCGCCCTTTATACTGCAATGATAAATGGGCGATTACGTGCAAATTAGTAAAAATGTTCAAAATAACGTTCTATTTAGCCACTTTTAATGCTATTGGCGTGGCGCACGTGTAAACAATAAACAGACTTAAGTATCAGGGACGGGACAGCAGAAAAACGAACTGAAGCAAAATAACACTGCTCCAGATGTTTGCTGATGCGCGGGTGCAAGAAGCTAAGCACGTTAAACAAGCAGCTTTCAAATAAACTACCACATGCGTAAGAAATGTGGGGGCACGCCGATCTCTTTCAACACCACGCAGGGAACCTGGAAGCTAATAAAGCGATATGGTATCCTATACCTACGCTATTGTACTATAGCGTCGGTATGACCGCGGCCTTCGCTACTACTAACTAGAATACAACGTAAAGACATTGCCAGCCTCGAGCGCGGGAGTGGGAAAGCAGAGCGCGCGCCAGTGACCTGCGCCATCACAATCACTACATAACGCTGCGGAGAGAGGATGGTTTTACCTGGATTCGGTCCTCGTCCAAATCTAGCTTTTCGGCCAGCTCCTCTCGGATGTCAATGCCGGGATACGAGTTCAGCCTGAAAATGTTCTCCAGAGTTTCAATCTGCAGAAGAGGAATCAATGTGTTACCTTCAATTCTGCCGCATAATGTGATTTCGAATTATTGAAGAAAGGCGCAGCGGTGAAAGGCTTTACTGACCCAAACGATAGAGAGGGCGGCGCAATGCATCTGTTCTCACCAAGTTATGAACATTTGTAAACACTGCATTGTAAATGGTATAGGATGTTTTTAAAAGATGGCCAGATTTTAAACTACAGTTACATGGACTCTTACATGTCACTGGCTTTGGAGTCTAGTGGGCCGAAGTTATGATCAAGCGGCTACATTTCAGGTTTAATGCTAGGAGACTCCTTTTTGTTCCACACCTGACCATATCACTTTGTCTCCCTGTGAATCGACATCAGTCAACATCCGGTAGTGCCTAGCGGCAATACAGTTCATGGTAGGCGCTATTCAAGAGCGTTAACACATCCTTTGAAAGGCTGAAACGGGACCCTCTTTATTATGCAATCCATTGGTGGGTATATCATTTATGCGCGTTATGCTGTACACTATGCACGTCCAGTTTACAGTAATAAATATTACTAGTCAGCCATCACCCCACTCCACTCCCACCCCTTGCTCCTGGCGGACACCGTCACCCACCTGGCTTCGGCTGAAGGCTGTCCTCGGCCTCCGGCCCCGGTACCAGCTGAGATCCCTGCGGCAAGACCCCCTCTCTGTGGCTGGGCTCTGCATCTCGTCGCCCGCACTCCTTTCCTTGGGCTCCGTGCGACCCCCGCCCTGCAGGGGGCTTTCACAGGACATCTCAAGAAGGCGGATGTAGGGACTGCCTAATCCGACTGTGGAAACAGAATTAGACACCAGATGTAAGTAACAGACCAACAAAACCGAGGAGGAAGGGGACTCGAATACTCCCGAGAAGTCAGACAAGATAACGATAATAACACGGACCACGTGGAAGGCTCGCACCACAAATCGAATACAGAATATGGATCTAGGTAACACAATAACAAAACCAATAAAAAAGCCCAACAGATAATCATTTTCAAATGTTACTGCTTTGGAGACCCCCCCCCACCCCCACGAGTGCATTAGATGAAATGGGATGGGTGTTATCTTAATTATTGGCACATCGACCGCAAAACGCACTTATACCATAAACGCATTCTTTTATATAGGCCATATACCACAGTTTGTATCACCTCCTGGTGCAGATAGAACAGAAGCCATGTTTTCCCAGCACCACAGTGAGCATTACACAATCTGTTATCATATATGAGAAAACATGAAGGCCTTGTGTAATGCCCTCACACACATGCACACGCAGGCAGGAAGGCACACACACACACAGACACGCGCGCGTCCCCCCCGCACCCACACACGCACGCACACACATACAGAGACACCCCCCCCCCGCCGCATACATAGAAGGGCCCCCGGCCGCCGCATACATCGGGACTCACCGGGTCGGCTGGCGCTCGGTGGCGGGCCGGTCTCTCCTTCTCCAGCGGGGGCTCCATCTTCTGCACGGCCCCCCCCCGCCATGGCTGGCACGGCATCTCCGGTCACAACAGGCTGAGGCAAAGCTTCCGCGAGGCACTTGGAGTCGACACACCTCTTTCCGGCCCCGCCCACAACCAGGCGGCGGGCCGGACATCTGCTTCCGGTGTTTTCCTCTGGGCTGCGGCGGTGATTGTTCTCTCGTCTCCTCCTGTAATGCACCGTTCGCTCCTCTTGTATTTTGTTGTCTCACGATGATCACTTTTGCCTCATGTAATGTAACATTAGCTTTTATAATTTGTTCACTTGTTCTATGTTAATTGTCCTGAGGTGAACGTCGCGCGCATAAGCTGACGTCACACGCCATCATTAAATTGACGGGCTTGAGGAAACGGCTTGGTGATTACAAGCAGAGTGGATTGAAGGTCTCACATTTACGCGAATTTGAGCTATTGAAATTGCTAATGACAATGCCTTTTAATTTTGTTTTCGTTTTTAAACATAACTAAAAGGCATTGTCATTTACAATGCCAATAGCTTAAACTCGTGTAAATGCGAGACCTATTGCATTGCAAATGCTTGGTATACGATGTACTTAGGTTGCCTGATGCCTCACAAAAATACCATGGGTCATGGATATCAAGTAAACCTTTATCCAATTAGGCTGTGCAAATCTTTGGACCACTCCAGCAGACCTTAGTGGGGTATTCAAGGCTGCCTTAAAGAGCTTGATCTGACAGTAGAAGACATCCACATACACTGGGGACCCTTTCTCGATGAGGTGAAGCTCCTTTTAGCTAAATAATTATTAAAAAAATTCTGTTATGGGACTCCCCCTCTATGCTCCTTTACTTCCAAATGGAAGCAAGCAAATAGAGATCTGGAAGGAACTTTGTGCCGGACCCAATGAGACCATTGAACGTCTTCTTCTTTTGCCCAGCTCAGCTAGGATATTGGAAAAAATGTTTACTTCCATTATGCCGGCCTTTGGGCATACAAGGTTACAGAATAGCAGTAGGGATATTGAGAAATATACTTCGCAACTAAACATAAAACGCCATCACATGGTATTTTATTCCTAGGTAGACTTTCCCTCCTTTCCTTGGATATTTGTTACATGCAGTTCTGAAAAATATTGTTTATTACTGAAAGAAAATGTATTAAGGGAGACGCGCGAGCGCGCTAATCAAGATGGCCGCCGCCGATTGAGCTCCGTCGCGTATAAAGCCCGTTTTTACATTAAACGACGATTTTCTGGTCAGGCATAGCGCGCAAAGGTCGTTTCATCCATTTTAAGGATTCCTACCTTTGGAGGAGTTTCTACAGCATTTCACATCCTCGAAGTGCTGTTTTTGGATCCTTGGTTCTCACACCCAGCCTTCTCCTCAGGTACTGCTTGCATTCTGTGACTAGGGGGAGGAGTGTTCAGCAGGAAAGGGCCTGGCTTGGGCCTAGCCACACCCACAGCCCTGTTTAGCTGCTGCACCAATATATTTGAAGACTATTTCAGTGCTTTTCTTCATTTTTGTGCAGTTTTTTTTTATTTCTTTTCCTTCACATCTTGCGTCTGGGTGTTTTTTCTCCTCAAAATGGATAATAAAAACTCTGCTACTAATAAAAGGAAGCAGCAAGTTTCACCGCCTCCAGTCAAATCAAAGGTTGTGGAATCTTCTGAACCTTCACTTTCATTGATACTTGAAGAAATTCAAGCTCTTCGAGTTAACACTGAAAATATTGAGTCAGAAATTAAAAGTGTGCGTAAGGAAATGGCTAGTTTATCTATGAAAATTTCTGATAATTCCATCAAAATTCATGATAATAAAACCAAAGTGGATGCTTTTACTCCGTTGGTGGAAAAAATTCTTCCTATGAAATCTCAACTCTTGGACCTGGAAAATCGCAATAGACAGTATAATCTTCGCATTTTTAATTTGCCTGAAGAAGTTGAGGGTTCGAATTGTCGTCTATATTTGGAAAATTTGATTCCTGGCCTCTTGAATATCAAATTTCCAGAAAAATTTGAAGTGGATAAGGCCCATAGAATCCCTCCTCATCGTAACCCTCGTAATGCTAAACCAAGGCAAATGATTTTCAAAGTACTCCGTCATCATCATCTTGTTTTGATACGGAAAGCTGCAAGAGAAATCCCTACAATGTTGGTGAATGGAAATAAAATCTTTATTCATCAGGATTTCGCCAAAGAAACTGTTGCAATTCGTAAGGAGTTCGCTGCCTTTCGTCCACAATTGAGAAGCCTTGGTTTTAAATATGGTCTTTTTGATCCATCCCTCATGCGCATCTGGAAAGATAATTTTTCCAAATCCTTTCATCGTCCAGAAGACTTGCGACATTTTCTTGAACACCAAGGTCAACACTCGATGGATACTCATGATCCTCCTCCTTGACTCTTTTTAAGGTTTAAAATGTTTCTGCTGACAATTTTTCTGAATGCATTATGCATTTTGTTTGGGGCTCCAGCAAACCGCCATGCTTGTAAAGTGTGTGTGCGTTTCACTTCTCATGTTTATGTTTGTTGTTTGTCAGTTTGTTTATGTTCTTTCCTTTCCTTTCCCTTCTCTTATCTCTAGAGCTGCTCACTCTTCTTCTTTATGGAGTCTCTCTTTCACATTGTATAATCTTCACAACTACTCCTATCTTTTATATGTTCTTTTATCTACCATCCTCTTCTTCTCTTTCATTCCTTCATTATGGCTAATGTTAAAGTTATCTCGTTAAATGTAAAAGGTTTGCGTCATCCAATCAAACGTACTAAGTTTTTAGATTATTTAGGTCGTTCCAAAGCTGATTTTTGTTTTCTACAAGAAACTCATGTTGACGATAAGATATTGAATTACATGAATAAGAAATGGGTTGATTGTATAGTTTCTTCACCTGCTCTTGGTAAAAAAAATGGTGTAGCAATATTGATTGCTAAAAAATCTCATTGCCAAATATTGAACAAAATTAATGATATTGAAGGGAGATATTTAATTGTTAAAGTTAAAATTCATGATTCAATTATTACATTAATAAATGTTTATGGCCCTATTGCAGATGAACCTCAATTTTGGTATAATCTTACTACAGAGGTTCTTAAAGTTGGAAATGTTCCTCTGATTGTAGCAGGTGATTTTAACGTTATATCTGATCCTTTATTGGATAGTCTATTTTGCTTTTAAACATTTTCTTCAAACTACGAAATTGGCTGATATTTGGCGCCTCCACTTCCCTACAGATAACAATTTTACTTTCTTTTCTAACCCACACAATTCCCACTCCAGAATTGATTATATTTTAGTTTCCAGACAACTTATTGCTTCTATTACATCACCTGTAATTGGCAATATTGATATCTCGGACCATGCCATGATTTCCTGTATTTTGAATCTCCATACAACTTCCTCTAAACAATCTAGATGGAGAATGAATTCTAGCATTGCTCTTAATGATCGCAATAAACCAAAACTTTTATCTGCTATATCTGATTATTTTCAATTGAATCCTGAAGGGTCTACTTCTTTGATTACTCGTTGGGATGCTTTTAAAGCGTATATAAGAGGGGCTACTATTTCTATTATGGCTCATGAGAATAAGACTTTTAATGCAAATATTACGCGATTAGAAAAACAAATAGCAAAATATGAAAGGCTTTTTATCACCTCCAATGATATAAAATATAGAGATATATTACAAAAGTTACGTTATGAGTTCAATACTATTCTTAGTAAAAGAGCTGGTGTCCAACTTTCCAAAGCTAAAGCTAAGTTTAGTTTTAACGCGAATAAATCGGGTAGCCTTTTAGCAAATTACCTGCGTATTAAAAAAGATAAAATGCAAATCACCTCCATTCGAAACCCTATGGGTAATGTGGCCATTTCGCATGCAGATATTGTCGATGAATTCCTAGAATTTTACTCCAAATTATATGATAAACCTGATTTTAATGATGATTCTCTGGTAGACTCTTTCCTATCCTCCTGTAACTTGCCAAAACTTTCCCAAACAGACAAACTTAGATTTGCCCATTACCTTAGAAGAAATTTTATCTGCCATAAAATCCCTGAAACAAAATAAATCCCCAGGCCCTGGTGGTTTACCTGCAGAGTTTTATAAAGAATTTCAATCTCAACTTTCACCCTTTTTACTTCAACTATTTACTTTGTTTAATTCTTCAGGAAGCATATCTGGTTCTTTTTCAGAAGCTTTAATTATTGTTCTTCCTAAACCGGATAAAGACCCCTCCCTGGTTGCTAATTACCGTCCTATTTCTTTAATAAATCAAGACTGTAAATTATATGCAAACATGTTAGCTTTATGTTTATCCCCGATATTAGATTCTATCATTCATTCTGATCAATCAGGGTTCATGAAGAATAGATACTCGGCTAATAACACAAGAACGGTATTACATGTCATTGAACAAGCACAGACATTAACGAGTCCCTCAGGTGTTATGGCTTTAGATGCTGAAAAAGCTTTCGATAAACTTCATTGGCATTTTTTATTTCGCACTTTAGTCTCTTTTAATTTTGGTGTTAACTTTATCCGTATGATTTCAGCTCTATATTCTAATCCTACTGCCAGATTATTTATTAATGGCCAAGTTTCCTCTCAATTTTCCCTTTATAGAGGTACACGTCAGGGTTGTCCCCTTTCTCCCCTTTTATTTCTACTAGGTATTGAACCATTTCTTGCTTCTATCAGACAATGTGATTCTATTGCAGGAAGTGAGATCAAAGGTGTTGTTGTTAAAACGTTGGCCTATGCTGATGATGTGCTTTTATTTATCAAGGATCCCATATATTCATTTCCTACCTTAATAGACATAATCTCTAAATATTCTTTAGTGTCTGGATATAAATTAAATTCTAATAAAACTGATTTTTTTCCCTTAAATGTGTTTTGTACTCCGGATATGATTCCCATGCGTGAAATTATTTGGCAGAAGAAAAAGTTAAAATATTTGGGAACTTTGTTTTCTTCTTCTATCAAATCTACAATGACTCTAAATAGTGATTTTGTTTTAAATTATATTGAAGATAAAACGTCTAAGTGGTCTCTATTAAATCTTTCATGGTGGGGACGAATGAATTGCATTAAAATGACTATCGCTCCCAATTTTTTTTACACTTTAACTATGTTACCCATTCAGTTTCCCTTGCAATTTTATAAAAATATTGATAAACTTCTTTCCAAATTCCTTTGGAATAATAAAGCAAAGCGCATTTCTTATAGCAAACTAAAGATGTCAAAAAATAATGCTGGTTTTGGTATTCCCGACTTTCATTTGTATCATAAAGCGTTTATTATAAAGCAAAGTGCTATTTGGTTTAACCATTCCTCTGTCCATAATCCTCCTACATGGTTTCATATTGAAAAATCTATTTGTCTCCCTTTCCATTACCCTCTTTGTTGACCATGTCAAATAAATCCTCTTGTCTTTATAATTCTCTTATCATTAAATCCACTAAACTAATTTTTAATGACCTTGATTCTATTTTTGAACATCCACTATCTAATACAACAGATATATCACTATGGTATAGTAATGTTATTAAATTGATTCGTCATGTTAAATTTTGGTCCTCATGGATTAAAGCAGGGATTTTTTATCTTAAGGATATTTACTCTAATCATATGTTTCTCTCATTCCAGATGTTACAATCTAAATTCAATTTACCTAATTCAGATTTTATTAAATATGAACATTTAACTAATTCTATCTTAGATTCATTCTCCCAAGCTATTCCATCTATACTTCATACTGATTCATTACTTATATTCAAACTATTTCATCTAATCCTCACTGTGTTTTATATAAAAAACTGTCTAATGATTTGGGATCACATATTAATACGATTGCAGAGTTTTGGAACAATGAATTGTCACTTTCATTGTCAAATGATTTATGGGAAGCTATATGGCTTGCTCATATTTCTGGTTGGTTACCTGTTTCTCTGTTTCAAACTAATTCTTATATTTTGTTTAATTGTTTATGGACACCGTTACGTTTATTTAAAGCTAAAATCCTTCAATCTGATTTATGTTGGAACTGCAAATTACATTCTGGTTCATTGCAACATATGCTTTTTACTTGTCCTTTACTGTCAACATTTTGGTCAGAAGTGTGGGACATTGTTAAAAAAATTCTTCATATTCAAGAAGATTTATCTTATAAATTGTTAATCTGCAAAGCTGTACTCTTATCACAAGACTTAAATGTACTTGAATGCAAACTCTTTAATTTCCCACTGTCTTCTGCGTTAAAATCAATTACATTTTGTTGGAAAGATGTTTCAAAGTTATCAGTTCATGCATGGTGGTCATGGGTTATTTTTACACGAAGAGGGGCACAATTATCTTTATCTGGGGTCTGTAAAAATTCTATTTCTTATCAATTATTTTGGACTCCTATTGATGTATACTTATCTCATTAAGTTTAGTACTTGCTTTTTTCTATGTTGTTATACTTATGTATATATTGTTCTTATATAAGTAGCTCATTTAATTCTCTATTACCTATATAGTATTATATGTATCCCTTTCCCTTCCCTTCCCCTATTTATTAGTTTTCATTGCATATTTCTATCTGCATATTTTGACATGCAATTTTCATGTATTTTTCTGTATGTCTTGCTTATTATACTGAAAACCTCAATAAAATATTTTGAACTCAAAAAAGAAAATGTATTAAGGTTAGGTAAAAACTGGTGTTTTATCTGTGAAACTCATTTGCAGAAAACTTTTTTGAGGGGCAAACAACAACACAGCACATCAGCCTCACTAGTTTGCTGCAGGTGTTCATCTGGGAGGCTTACTGCTGTTATGCTAGTTGCAGGCTGTGAAAAAGGACTTAATGGATCTGGGAGAGTCCTGCTCCTGGCACTTTGTTATGGTGAATTAGGAACAAAACACGTTTACACTTAAACTGAATATATAAAGTGTGTTAGTTACATGTTTTAGAGCAATTTTAATAATACGCTCATGTTCACACATGTATTACTACATTGCATAGGTCACATTCCAGTTTTTCACCACAGTTGGGATACATTGACATGAGAACAATTTCCCATCATATCAGGAATTTGCACTGGCTGCCCGGTCGCAGTAGAATTAGTTTTAAGGCGTTGGTCCTGGCCTTTAAGGCTCTGTCTGGCCTTGGAGCAAAGTACATCTGCAGAAGAGTCTCTGGTTATGTACCTGTTAGATCTCTTAGATCCGCCCAACAACATCTTATGGTCATTCCGAAGTTTTGCAGGGTCCGCAAAGGAGGCCGCTCTTTTCAAGTGCAAGTGGCAGGACTTTGGAATAAGCTACCCCTTCCACTTAGGCAAACCTCCAATCTATTGACTTTCTGGAAGCAGCTGAAGACCTGGCTGTTTCAACAAACAACCTAATTTTCTCTTTTGGTTTCTTTCCTTGTTCTTTCCTCTTCACTTCGCTCCTGTGCATTTAGCTTTGGGCTTTTTCTGTCTTAGCGCCAGGACACTCTTTGAGTAGCTGAGCGCTCTATAAGACCTTTTTTAACCCCTTCGATGCAGGTGACGGAACCATTCCGTCATCAGTCACAGCTGAGCTGTGCTGATGACGGAATGGTTCCGTCACGACCGCACCCTGTTCTGGAATGTCCAGCACAGGGGCGGAATCGGCGCCGCACGGAAGCGGTTAACATAACATAACACAACAAAAATACTGTGTGCTGCCTTGTATATTTAATGTTACAACTCATTGGTACATAGAAGCAAATTTAACCCATTGCTTCCTGATTTTGGTTAACTACTTTTCTAAAAAAACAAATACATGTTAAATATGCCTTGACACAAGGCAATAAACAGATGCACAGAATGTATAACCTATTTAGTAACATTGTTAAGGGAGAGAAGGGGCATCATGACCCATACGGGACTTCACCCCTCGTGAGCCTGGACCTCACCATACATTCAACAATGATAATAAATTGCATATTATAATGTGTGTATATACATACATATATAAAAAAGTGTCCACTGCTGTAAATCATAAGGATAATATGAGTCACCAAAGAGTTATATGACAATATAGAAGACAGTGGTTGAACAATGAGTTCCTTTATAAGGGCAGTAAACTCTGAGATGACTTGTAATATCCTTTTAAAATATGATAAGTGGTACATTATTCCTTCTAATACATGGTCACACCATCATTCTTCCCACAAACTATGTATATAATCAGCAATAAATCAGCAAAGCTTTGCATGAGCAAGTGCAGGACAGCACTATATCTATTAAGGAACAGCGCACCTCCTATCTTCCCTTAATGCAATTCTACTTTTAGTTTTTAACACCTGTATCAAAGAGGTGTTGTTTTGTCTTGCAAAGCCCTGTCTAATATTGTTAGTGGATAGGGCTTTGTGCCAAGAGTCATGGATGGTTGCATGGAAGTGTCCACCCATAGAATGCCCCCTTGATGCAATGTAATGCAAATCAATTCAGAAAGCTGCATTGAATTGCTTTTGGGCAACTTTCCAGTGCAAATCCCAAATAGAAATTTTGCACCAGTTTGCTTTACTCTTGTGATGCTAATCCCATGCAAATGTTAATCATTCTGGCCCTTAGTGTCCTGCTTTTTAACCCCTTGGAATTAAGGGGGGGGTCGCGCTACGTCGCCATGCTTGTGACGGAACCACTCCGTCATGAGCCACGGGCGGACTGTGCTTATGACGGCGTGGTTCCGTCACGACTCTGCCCACTCACTAATTCACCCATACTGGCGTGGAATTAGTGCAGCGTTGGCGGAGCAGCCATGGCATGACGGAACCACGCCATCATGAGCACATGCCACCCGTGGCTCATGATGGTGTGAAACCGTCTCAAGCATGAAAGGGGTTAACATAAAAGAGAGAGTACAGTGTTGGATAGAAAGAAAAAAAACTGAATGTGTAGAATAAAATGAAAGTACGTGTGTTGGTTGTCTTTGTCGAAGTTGTCATAGATGCTATTGATTTTGTGGTAGAAAAAGGTGCTCAGTTTATCGCAGAGGTCTTGTGAGGAAGGGATGTCGGTAGACTCACTTTTGGGTTGGGCAAACTCCTTGATGATGCTGAAGAGTTTCTTGCTGTTGTGCACGTGGGTGGAGATTCTGTCTTCAATCGCTTTTTTCCTTGTTTCGCTGATGAGTTGATGGTGGACGTTGGGATCCCATTAGGCACCAGAGAGGTCAATACTTTTACTCAAGGTTCTATCTAATGAATTCAGAGTTTATTGCCCTAGTTCTACATTGTTTTTGCAAGTAAATCCAGAGAATATGCTTAAATGAATTAAGGAATGTAAGCCGTTCAGACGGACAATGGCATTGAAGGGTTGGGGAGGGGTCCGGCCAGTAGTATATTGTTTTGTAGGATTTCATTTAGATAGCATTTCTTATCTGTGACAGGCTTGTGAAACGCTCCGATTCACAGTGCACTGCTTAAGAGTGCGCGTTCAGTAGTGTGTGAACTCGAGTTTCCCTACGTTATTTTTCCTTGCAATATTATATAGCGCAAACTTGACAACATGGCATGAGCACAATTTACATTACAGAAGAACACATTCATTTGTGGTAGGCACGGGAAGACCTAGCGATTTGCCGGGAATCACAGGATGTTGAGCTGATGCCGAGATTCGAACGTAGCTCCCCAGCTCTAAAGTTCGCAATTCTAGAACTTGTGGCGGGAGGTTTGTCTAAAAGTGTATGTCGGTGCTGGCCATCAATGAGAGAGACCTGTGAATTTTTCAAATGGGTGGTGAAAAAATATGAGTATGTTGCTGGAGATGTGGGCCGCCGTGCCACCAATGTACTTACCGGGGGAGGGTAAACACCCATTATTCTGCAACTTTCTTTCCGCATACCATCACTCTGCATACTTTCATTACGAAAGTACCATGAATCCGCAATGCCATTATAACGCATTTTAAATGCTTTTAGCACGCATATCTTTACAACGAAATTCGTTGTAAATGCATGAATGGTAAAAGCATGTTTTTTTATGTTTGGATAAGACAGTATGGGTACAGGGGTATATGGTTTGGGGTACTGAGGTATATGTTTTGGGGTGTTTGGGTATTTTAAGGTTTCAGATATAGTTTTGGGTTATGGGCTACAGGGGTAGTTTTAGGGTATAGGGATAGGTATGGGTTTTGGGGTACAGGGGTATTTTTAGGGTTCAGTGCTAGGTTTGGGTTTGGGGTATAGGGGTATTTTTAGGGTTCAGGGGTAGGTTTGGGTTTTGGGGTACAGGGGTATTTTAAGGGTTCAGGGCTAGGTTTGGGTTTTGGGGTACAGGGGTATTTTTAGGGTTCAGGGCTAGGTTTGGGTTTTGGGGTACAGGGGTATTTTAGGGTTCAGGGGTAGGTTTGGGTTTTGGGGTACAGGGTTATTTTTAGGGTACAGGGCTAGGTCTGGGTTTTGGGGTCCAGGGGTATTTTTAGGGTTCAGGGGTAGGTTTGGGTTTTGGGGTACAGGGGTATTTATAGGGTTCAGGGCTAGGTTTGGGTTTTGGGGTACAGGGGTATTTTAGAGTTCAGGGGTAGGTTTGGGTTTTGGGGTACAGGGGTATTTTAGGGTTCAGGGGTAGGTTTGGGTTTTGGGGTAAAGTGGTATTTTTAGGGTTTAGGGCTAGGTCTGGGTTTTGGGGTCCCGGGGTATTTTTAGGGTTCAGGGGTAGGTTTGGGTTTTGGGGTACAGGGGTATTTATAGGGTTCAGGGCTAGGTTTGGGTTTTGGGGTACAGGGGTATTTTAGAGTTCAGGGGTAGGTTTGGGTTTTGGGGTACAGGGGTATTTATAGGGTTCAGGGCTAGGTTTGGGTTTTGGGGTAAGGGGTATTTTTAGGGTTTAGGGATAGGTTTGGGTTTTGGGGTACAGGGTATATTTATAGGGTTAAGATGGGTTAGTGTTTGAGGGTGTTGGGGTATTTTAAGGAGTAAGGGTGGGTTATGATAATGGGGTGCAGGGGTATTTAAAGAGAGCAGGGTGGGATTAGCACACGATATGAGACATGGCATGAAGGGAGGAACGTACCACACGCCCCCAGCGTTTGTCACGCCCCCAGCACACGCCCACAGCACAACGCAGACACGCCCACAAGGGACTACTTTGCTGGCATGGTTCTTTTACCTTTTAAATGTATATGGTGGGTGTCTGCATAGCCTATGTCCTTCTGCTGCAACTGCCCTTTCCAACGCTGTATTGGGTGTTGTGATTGGTGCTGTGGTTCCTGAGATTACCCGCCTCCAAGGTTTGGGCTCTCTCTTTATTATTTTAGTATGGATTACCATGTAGTGGTGTCTGTTCCAGATCAGGAGTATTTGTAAAACTCCATATGTTTGGTCACATTGGTGGAATTGCCATATGTCACTATTGCCGCCTTGTACAGGGCTGCATGTGCTAGAAACTGTCCTAAAGTAGCCTTTTGTCCTCACTGATTTCTGCAAATGTCAGAATGGACCCAGAGATCTAAAGCTATCTCACCCAGTTTACTGAGACGCATGTGATTCAATGTTTATTTAATACACCTATATCTAGGCAAGTTTCACATGGTCAGTTGAGTGAGTATACCCTATGTAGACCAGTTGTATGTAAATACATTTTTGAGTGGTGTCCAGCGATTTGAATTAAAATCAAGCATGATTCCATGAGTGGTTGGTCTGCAAATAAGTACTTGGTCACCAGGACACTTATTAGGGTGGCCCTCATTTATCTTTCTTCTGGGATTCTAGTCAGATCAAACCACTCTGTCACCTACTGAAGCGGTGACATGAGGTAATAGACCTAAAAATCAGGCATTCCCTGGCCTTTCCCTGTCAATTAGTAGATCTAAGGCAATCCTTCACCTGCTGTGTCCCTATAATCAATTTGGGTAAAGTAGTATTAATGCCTTGGAAAACGTATCGGGTAAGCATCACCTGCATTTGATTTAGGTGAAATTATATTACTTATGTGGTAAGAGAACTCTTCAACAGAGTACCATGCATCTCAATGGAGACAATGGTAATTTTGTCAAAAAATCAACCGATGCTCTGGCCAAAGCTGATGCTCTTGACGGATCACCAGTGATCCCCTTGAGCGATTGTTCATATGTATCAAGCCATAAATATTTAATTGTGTACGATTCAAGAATCAAGTTGTGTGTATCCATATGGTTAACTGTGTGTACCAACTGGTCAAATTGAAAATACAGGATTTAATCGTATTAACTGTCAATCCTGACCATTTCTCAAATTCTTCTAAACTCCACATTGCTAGTGACCGTGGCAGACAGAAATGTGAACAAGGCGCATCCCTCACTGGCTTCCTGTTGGATTGACAAGGTCTCTGACAATACTGTTCTGTGGTTTTGAAGAATAAGGTATGGCTCCATATCAGGATATCTACACTAAAATCAGTCTATTTGGGTTATTGAACAAGGATCTCCAATCGAGTATGTTGACTTATTTTATGGAAACCACCACTGTGTGTGCTCAGCAAACATTCCAGCAGCCACCATCAACTTTTGTACTGAAAAGCTTTTTTGCAATGACAACTTACAAATACACATTGGCAAAATAGCTTTGCATTGTAAGCCATGTATAATACATGGAACAGGACACTAAAAGTATGTAACAGAGCAAACGATTTTAGGATCTGGTGTAAAAAGCCCTGACCTGACTTTGCATCAAATCATGTGACAAATGAAAGTAAGCCCAAACAAAAGGCCATGTGGAATATTGTGTCATGTGTCTATGTGTAACATGTGTGCTATTTACATAATTAAATGTTATCTGACTAAAATGTGTGCAGTTGCAATTCAGTTAATATTTGCACTTTGAATTTGCTGTTAGGAATCATTTGCCCGGTGTGGCGGCTCAGCACTGCTTTTAGCGCTGCTTGGTCAGCGCGTCTCGCTTTTAATGACCTGTTTTGTATTTTTGTTTCTTTTCCCCTGCTTTTACCTGGGAGCTGTCCCCTTACCTTCACATAATTGTTATCCACCGCTGCTTTAGCGGGTCCCGGTCTGGGGCTGTTGGGGCTCTGCAGCGTTTCTACTTTGGGCGCCATTTTGGGAGGGGCAGTGAAGCTTTGGCAGCGCCATATTGAGCGTCCTCGTGGGGCGGTGCGTACCTCACCTGGAGGCCCTATGTAAGGCGGTCCTGTCTGCCTTTTCACCCTGTTAGGAATCATTTGCCCGGTGTGGCGGCTCAGCACTGCTTTTAGCGCTGCTTGGTCAGTGCGTCTCGCTTTTAATTACCTGTTTTGTATTTTTGTTTATTTTTGTTTCTTTTCCCCTGCTTTTACCTGGGAGCTGTCCCCTTACCTCCACATAATTGTTATCCACCGCTGCTTTAGCGGGTCCGGGTCTGGGGCTGTTGGGGCTCTGCAGCGTTTCTACTTTGGGCGCCATTTTGGGAGGGGCAGTGACGCTTTGGCAGCGCCATATTGAGCGTCCTCGTGGGGCGGTTCGTACCTCACCTGGAGGCCCTATGTAAGGCGGTCCTTTCTGCCTTTTCACCCTGTTAGGAATCATTTGCCCGGTGTGGCGGCTCAGCACTGCTTTTAGCGCTGCTTGGTCAGCGCGTCTCGCTTTTAATTACCTGTTTTGTATTTTTGTTTATTTTTGTTTCTTTTCCCCTGCTTTTACCTGGGAGCTGTCCCCTTACCTCCACATAATTGTTATCCACCGCTGCTTTAGCGGGTCCGGGTCTGGGGCTGTTGGGGCTCTGCAGCGTTTCTACTTTGGGCGCCATTTTGGGAGGGGCAGTGACGCTTTGGCAGCGCCATATTGAGCGTCCTCGTGGGGCGGTTCGTACCTCACCTGGAGGCCCTATTTAAGGCGGTCCTTTCTGCCTTTTCGCCCTGTTAGGAATCATTTTCCCAGTGTGGCGGCTCAGCACTGCTTTCAGCGCTGATTGGTCAGCGCGTCTCGCTTTTAATTACCTGTTTTGTATTTTTGTTTATTTTTGTTTCTTTTCCCCTGCTTTTACCTGGGAGCTGTCCCCTTACCTCAACATAATTGTTATCCACCGCTGCTTTAGCGGGTCCGGGTCTGGGGCTGTTGGGGCTCTGCAGCGTTTCTACTTTGGGCGCCATTTTGGGAGGGGCAGTGACGCTTTGGCAGCGCCATATTGAGCGTCCTCGTGGGGCGGTTCGTACCTCACCTGGAGGCCCTATTTAAACCTGTCCTTACAGCGCAGCGGGATCGCGCAGCGGGTTCGCCCTCGCTTTGCCTGAGTCTTGCCAGAGTCCTGCCCATCTGCGCCCGTCAGCGTCCTGGAGGCGTCGGAGCCGCGGGTGGGTCTGGCTCCTTAGGTTTCTTAGTTGCTGTCGGGAGGATGGTATACTACTCGGTGCTGGAACTCCGCTCTTTGCAAAAAATATCTTGTACCTGTCATACAGTTTTTCCTGGTCGCTATAGGGGTAAGATGCAATGTCCTGGATGTGGGTGGTCACCAGGGTATGCCCCGACCACTTCATTGAAGAGAGGAGTGGCCAATGTGAAACACCTCTGCCTGCTCTTGAACACCAGATCAGTGCGCAGACATGCCCAGGAGATCTTAGATCTCCTTGTTATGGAAAAACCTTTATGTCTCATGTTGACAGAGACATGGCTAGGGGATCTGTCCAATCCCGATATCGCCGCGGATATCCCGCCGGAATATAATATTTTTAGGCAAGATAGACTGAAGGGGAGGGGAGGAGGGGTGGCTCTTGTGGTGAATAAGCTTGCCACCTGTTCTATCATCCCTATGGATACTATTACAGGTTCTGAATCTCTGGCCTTTTCTATTTCACTGGCCCTTCATCAAGCTCTTAAAGGGCTGTTGGTCTATAGACCCCCCGGACCGGCCGGATCCTTTTTTGATGAACTGCAGGCAGCTATTTCGGGGCTAGCCTTGAGAGCCGAGCATTGTGTGTTGGCGGGAGATTTCAACTTCCACATGGACGAGGGAGAGGACCCGGATGCGATTAAACTTTTCGATATTACGACCCCCCTTGGCTTTGTCCCGTTTCTTGCAGGCCCCACACACGACAGAGGTCACACCCTGGATCAGGTCTTTTCTACGGCCCCCTTAGAAGGTATCGAACTTATTCCGGTGCTCTGGTCCGATCACAGGTTGGCTAGGTTTTATGTACCGGGTATGAAGAAACTCCCTAGCACTGTTCCTAGACAGCATGGACCAGCCCCCAAGGCACTTCATCGGGTGACTCTTGAGATGCTAGCTCAGGCATCTCTTGACCATCCGTGCCCTCTTTCGGGCGACCTAGAGCGGGATCTAGTGTCTTTGCAGGTGTGGTTGACGGACAGGCTGAATGATTTAGCCCCTGCGCTGGCCCCTCGGCTTACATCGAAGCGGGTTTCCGCTCCGTGGTTCATGGAAGCACTGTCGTCCTCTCGTCGGCAGTGCAAGGTGGCTGAGACGGCTTGGCGCTCACAGTACGATCCGGCGGCCAGACTTGCATACAGGACTGCGATTAAAGTTTATCATCGCAATATCCTACATGAGAAAAGGGGTTACTTTGCTAGGAGGATAGAGGCAGCCTCCAATTCATGTAAGGAGATCTTTACTATTGTGAGGGAGTTCACGGCCCCTCGGTCTAATCTCTCTCAGGCTGCCCCCTCTGATTCGTGGGTTTGTGATCTGGCCAAGTTTTTCACTGCTAAGATTAAATTGATTCAGGACTCCTTTCCTGAGAGGTTGGTTGAAGTCCGTCCCAGCTTTGGGGATGGGTCTGTTTCACTGGCCACCCTGGATCCTGTCTTGGCTGTTTTTCCGCCTATTTCTATTTCTGCGTCATTGGCACTTCTGGCCAATCTTAAATCTGGGTCGCCTTTAGACCCATGCCCGGCCAAATTCTTAGCGAGGATGGCGGTTGTGGTAAACCCGTTGGCCAACCCACTTTTGAACCTCTCTTTGAGTGAGGGGGTGGTCCCGCAGATCTGGAAGCGGCCGATGGTGATCCCCCTCCTTAAAAAGCCCGACCTAGATCCTGAGGCGCTGGCCAATTATAGGCCCATCTCTCTCCTTCCGGCGCTGGCCAAAATCGTGGAGAAGCATGTGCACAGAGTGCTCTCTGCTTTTTTAGAGACCAATGACCTGTTGCACTCCACTCAATCTGGCTTCCGCCCCAATCTAAGCACCGAGACGGCGCTTCTGGAGGTGTCAGAAGCCATTAAGGAGGCTCTGGATTCAGGCGGCAAAGTCATGCTTGTCATGCTTGATTTGTCGGCGGCCTTTGACACCGTCCCCCATGAGGGGCTCCTCGTCAGACTCCATGACATCGGTCTGAGGGGGACGGTGCTCAGCTGGTTTACATCTTTCTTAGCTGGCCGTCGACAAATGGTCTGGGCCTCTTCTAGCTTTGCTGAGATGCCGACGCTGGTAGTCGGAGTCCCGCAGGGTTCTGTGTTGAGCCCGACTCTTTTTAACATCTTTATGACTCCCTTGGCGGCACTGGTTGAGTCCTTTGGGGCCCAGATCGTCTACTACGCCGACGATACCCAGCTCCTCTTTACGAGCGGGAAAGGAGAGGAGTTTGACGGAGAGAGTATTCGGGAGTGTCTTGGGGCTGTTTTCAGGTGGTTCCACCTGAACAGCCACAAATGTAATTCGGACAAGTCGGAGGTACTGTTTTTCGGCTGTGCCTCAGACCCTGACTGGCAGACATGGTGGCCGACTAATATGTTCCCCCACAGCACATGCGTCCCAGCTGGCAAAAAATCTGGGAATTAAGATCGATAATGGTCTGACAATGAGATCTCAGATCCTCGGTCTTACAGGCACATGTTTCGGCATCCTCAAGATGCTCCGGAAGTTTCTCCCTTTGCTCTCGGAAGAGCACAGGAGGATCACGGTGCAAGCCCTAATTGGCTCCAGATTGGACTACTCCAACGTCCTTTATCTGGGTCTTCCGGAATATCTTGTACAGCGGCTGCAGGTGGTGCAGAATTCCGCTGCACGTGCCATCTTTGGCCTTCACAGGCGAGCCAGAGTGTCCGGCCTTCTGCAGTCGCTCCATTGGCTGCCTATCCGGAAGCGGATAGTTTTTAAGGCGTTGACTCTGGCTCACAAGGCGCTCTTTGGTTCAGGAGCAAAATATCTTCAACGCAGGCTTGGCTTTTATCGCCCGGTCCGTGCTTTGCGATCTGAATCTTTGTTTCTTGCGATGGTCCCCCGAATAAAGAAGGCCCGCATTGGGGGGCGGTCCTTCAGGCTGAGGGCACCACAGCTCTGGAACGCTCTGCCATTGGCCCTACGTTGTGCCTCTAACCTGCTGTCCTTCAGGAGGGGCCTTAAAACCTGGCTTTTTACCCTCTAATATGTTTCCTTCGTTGTCTGTCGATGTTTTTATTTTATTTAATTTTTTTTCTCTGTGTTATGTTTTTCTTTTTATGAGCCGCCAATAAAAGCGCCGGGACACTCCAATGGAGTAGCCGTACACTATAGAAATCAAAATTAACATAACATAACATAACACTGAGCGGGGGAGCTTGAGCATAATTTGCATGCCAGACATATCTGGCTATCCTTATCTATATATATAAAAACGAAAGTATGTCTGTCTGTCAGTCTGTCTGTCCGTTTGTCCTTTATGCATTACTACACCATTAATTCGATCGCCATGAGACTTTGGGAAGTTGTTGAGTACACTCCCATGGAGGTTTCTGGCATACATATGTTTTAAATATCGGCCCCCCAGGGCCCTCATAATTTTTTGAATACTGATGTACGCACCAGACAGAAAAACAACAAATCATGTATCCACAAGCACTCGAATAAATAAATAGAATTAAAACACCATTCATCTGATCGCCATGAAACTTTGGGAAGTTGTTGAATACACTCCCGCGAAGGTTTCTGGCATAAATTGTCTTTACATATCGGCCCCCCCAGGGCCCTCATAATCTTTTGAATACTGATGTACGCACCAGAAGGAAAAACAAAAAATCGTGTATCCACAAGCACTCGAATAAATAAATAGAATTAAAACACCATTCATCCGATTGCAATGAAACCTTGGGAAGTTGTTCAGAACACTCCCGCACAGGATTCTGGCATAAATTCTTTTTAAATATCGGCCCCATAGGGCCCTCATAATCTTTTGAATACTGATGTACGCACAAGACAGAAAAAAATAATCGTATATCCACAAGCACTCGAATAAATAAGTAGAATTACAACAGCATTCATCAGATCGCCAGGAACTTTTGGGAAGTTGTTGAGTACACTCCCGCGAAGGTTTCTGGCATACATTTTTTAAAATATTGGCCCCCCAGGGCCCTCATAATCTTTTGAATACTGATGTACGCACCTGACGGAAAAACAACAAATTGTGTATCCACAAGCACTCGAATAAATAAATAGAATTAAAATGACACTTTGAAATGTTTTTCATCTTAAAATGAATACGTTTCAATAAAAATGACACAATGTAAATTGAATGTTATCATAACGAGTTTAATTGAATTTCCTTTCTTCGGAGATCGCAGCAACGCGCGACGGGTAAGCTATTTGTCACATAAACCAGACTTCTGTCAGTGGACAACGTTGATTACATCACTGGTGCATGACTCTCTCTAGATCTGGTGGTTCAAGGTTTTTGATTGTTTAGCACAGTTCAGCACTGCGATTTTTCATGTACCACCATGTTGTTCAAATACTCAGGTGGTGATAGACAGAGGTAGGAAGAGAAGAATCCATACCTTAAATGTTTGACAATTCCCAAACCTCAAAGGATTCAAGAGGAGGCCAAGGGAGTTTGGGATTCCATGGGAGTGAATGTTGTCATTAATGGTCCCTTTCCCTATGGAGCTCTGAAGGAACAGGATATAGGTAATAACCCATGTGGGTGAATTTATCCTATGCTGGTAATGAATTTCCTGAGCCTTGAAGGTCTCAGTCAGTGCAGAAGGGAGGAAAGTCTGCCCAGTGCAAGCATGGTTTTTTCTGACTGGCCTAAAATGTACCAAATTTGGGACTGAACCTCAAGATCCCAACGCCATTAAAGTACCTGTCATCAATGTTCAATAAATACAAAAATGTTGATAAAAACCATCATTTTTGTGAGCTAGAGCAAACAATCACCTTTCTGCTATTGACTATACACTGAATAAGTGAATCCTGACATTCTCTGCTGAGCCACAGTTCTCCAAATAACAGCACTCACTGCTCCCTCCATAGCAATTACCTGCACATTAAATTGACAAACGTGGATTTAATTCCATACATGGCTTTGTATTTTTGAGGCATCTGAAGTACTCCTAATGTGGTTGTATGAACACTAATTAGTAGTGTTGGACAAGTGGTGCTGGAACAATTTTCAGAGTGGGGGAGCTGGCATCAATGATGCTTCAATGAAGTCATAGGGATTGTAAAAAATCCAAGCATCACCAAAATAACAAGTGCAGCACACCCATTTAGCAAGGGAGAGGGAAGGATTTAGTATTTAGCCAATAGTACATTTTGGAATAATCTGTCACACATATATTATTAAAGCATGGCGTGGTTCAACACTGCCATTTACAGAGAGCACATTTTCAATTGAAAGAGTGACTATTCTGCACAGACATGTAGTTTTACTGACTAAAATATATAGCACATAAATGATACTGCATGGGAATTGGGTTGCCTGAGCATTTATCATTTGTGCTTCATCAAGTAAAGAACCTTGATTTGTTTTGATCAAATTAAATCCTTGTTTCCATCACGCTTCAGAATTGCAAAGCAATGTGTGCTTCATTTGTGCTTTACTAACTGCTAATGTATTTTAAAAACATTGTACAGTTAATTTACTGGTATTTAAATATTTTGTGTATTAGAAAAGAAATGACATCCTACAGTCTTTCCTTCAACACGTCATGTTCTGCAGCAAGATTGTCACATAGTAAATAAACACCAAACTCCATGTTAAAAGAATAAGCAGAAAGTTGACAGAATACAGAGCCTGACATTTGCCTATGCCTTTGAAGCACATCAAACCTGACAATATAAAAACTACATTTAAAGGCATCAGTCTCCCCCTGAACTCCAGCATGGTAATTTTGGAGTAACTGCAGCAATGTGAACACCAATATACATTGCCTCTGTAAGGCTTCCATACTTTTAGTAGGACAGAAAATGACACTAGTCCATGTGGCAGCTATACATTTAAGATGGTAGTGCTCTCACGATATGTATTCAGTGTAATTCTCAAGCTTTGAACATAACATACTCACAATAAAATGATTGGCATTTTCACTGTTTTTCTTCTTTTTGCTCTTATTTTCTTTCTGCTTTGTAAAAACTAATTAGAACCGCAATGTAAAAATAGATAGGCGAATAAGAACAAACAAAGGAAGTGATTTCAGCCTTCGAATGTATTTCATGATCAACGTTTAGAGCTATTTGTTATTACTTAATCAGATAAATACTCAGTATATTTTATGGCCTTCTTTTATAGGCCACGTTATAGGTTCTGGCCCCAAACTACATATCATTGCTGTTCTTCCAGGAGAATCAGTCTTATGCAAGATCCGGTACTGGGAATGACTTCATATTTACTCAGACCATAACTAAACACCAGTCTTCAGTCTCTCCTGTATGTAATTGCCTTGGTTCTGGCACTGTTTGGTAGATTGTTTATTCTTCCCACAGGATGCAACAGAAAATGTCCTTAAAAGTCAAGGCAAGAGGACGGACAACATCAAGATTGCCTCACAATGGCACCACATCATAAGGAATATCATTTTTCAAATTATTATGATGGGAAGGAGAATGCAAATTCTGAGGCAAGCTCATCTTTTGTGATCGTTGTCCCAGAGTAACTCTGCCATTTCAAAGGATACCATTGACTGGCATGAAGCATGTCTGTCTATTTAAATCACTCCCTCCAAAAGTACCTACATATACCTAACCTCACATGTCTAGTTGTTTTCTCACGTCTCTTGGCATTAATTTACTGTCCTGTGATCTTTGAAAGAGAGATTTAGAATGTACCCTAAAGATGTTGTGTTCACCAGATGATATTAAATTATTGGCAGCTTTTGTTTAGCATGGTTAAATACTGTTCAGGTTTTGGAGTTCTGTATGGCACATATTAGCAATAGCAGGTATCGAGAAGCCCACTCAATAATACTCAATATTACACTTAGTCTATTATGTGCAGCTCGGATGCACACAAAAGCCTTAGGGGTTGATTAGGATGGTGGGCAGATCACCACCGCTGGCCCAGCGATGGCGATCCGCCCACCATCGCAACCCAATTTACCCCCGGCATATTTTAATGGCGGGGGTATCGAGGCGGATGCAAAGTGTGTCCGCCGCATTTCTGCTGGTCAGCAATCATTGCGAATGCTGGCTGGGTGGATTTGGCCTACAATATGGTGGCGGTGCCTAGCAGGCCCGCCATCCACATTAGGATGTGGGGAAATCAAGGCCTTTCAATGGCGGCGATGCCGTCATGGAAGGCTGGCGGAGATTCACTTTGGAGGCCCATTGCAGGCCCCTGGGTGGGTGGGGGGCTGCACATTGCCCTGCACAAGGTGGCAGGCACCACGCGGTGCCTGCCACGTTGTGCATGGCAATGCACACCATGGCATTCTCACCATTGCGGCGGGTGCTGCAGCGAACAGCACCCACCGCAATGCTGAGAATGCCTGATGCGACTGCAGCGGCAGGGCCGGCTCTAGGCTCATGGTGGCCCTGGGCAGGGGGCGTAGGTAGGGGGCCCGGAACAGAGGGTCCGGGTGGGGCGGAGCACGCAGGCCAGTAAAGAGGGGAGGGGGTCAGGGTGTTTAGAAGTGGAA
Organism: Lissotriton helveticus; assembly: GCF_964261635.1. NCBI lineage: Eukaryota > Metazoa > Chordata > Amphibia > Caudata > Salamandridae > Lissotriton > Lissotriton helveticus. Next base: position 1,606,600,391 of record NC_136069.1, read on the forward strand.
CAGAGCCGGAGGCCTCCAAATCCCTGCCAGAGGCCACCACGCAAATATGTATCCATCCTCAGAGGATTAATATATTAAGGATATATATTGGCGTGGTGGCCCCTGGGGTTTGGTGGCCCTGTGCAGGTGCACAGCTTGCACATGCCTAAAGCCGGCCCTGGCAGCGGTGGCGGTGGCATCATGATTTGGGTGGCGGGACCGCCACATGGCTGGCGGCAGTATTGTTTCGCTATGGTGGCAGGCAGACTTAAGTCCGCCCGTCATACTAATCACCCCCTTAATCTTTGACTTCCTAAATATAAACAAGGATTTGTTGAGGCCAATGTTCCAGTCCCTGTGAATTGGTCTGATCATTTTCTGATCCCATTCTCATTCCACTCCCCTAAAGTTGGAGCCACAGACAAAACTGAAAGGTCTAAACTGTGGGACAGAGGACTAAACAGTATTGACTCTTTCCCACTGGCCTGGGAGTAACCTATACCTTGTAATCCATCTAATGAAAGCAGAACATCAGTGTGTTCACTGGTCCAGTTGTTGAAGTTCACAGTAGGGATCATAGACATTGTAACCACATCAAATCCTCTAAATGTTGCAAACCAAATGATCAGAACAATATTACCCTCAAGAGCTAAACAAAGAGAGGACCTTTCTCAAAGCCACTGAATGAGTTAGGCATAAAAGCCTTTTCATGTTGAATACAACTGCAAAGTGAAAAAATACAAATGTAAAGGCATAGGGGCTGATTCACAAACTTCATTTTGTGATTTGTGTGTAGTACTAAAGTACTACAAATGAACTGCAAAATGCTATTCGCATACTACACTTCTATAGTACTACTGCAAAGTGTTACTAAGTCCAGTACAGCACATGGCCAAAATCAGGTACCGCAACAAATCCCAAAGTAATTGATGGAGGTAGGGATTTTAAATAAAACTCTACAGCGGATAATGTTCAATTAAATTAAAATAGTTACATTGTTAAAAACATGTATATATTTAATTTAATGTTAAAAGAAAATCTATAAATAGTAGATATTTACTATTTATCTATACTAATATAATAAAGAGAGAGTCCAAACCGTTGAGGCGGGTAATCTCAGGAACCACAGCACCAATCACAACACTCTATGCAGACGCCCACCATATACATTTAAAAGGTAAAAGAACCGTGCCAGCAAAGTAGTCCCTTGTGGGCGTGTCTGCGTTGTGCTGTGGGCGTGTGCAGGGGGCGTGACAAACGCTTGGGGCATGTGGTACGTTCCTCCCTTCATGCCATGTCTCATATCTTGTGCTGTGGGCGTGTGCTGGGGGCGTGGGCGTATGTGGGGCGCGGGATTACGGAAAAAAAAGCGAGCGTTGTGCCCAATATTTCATTGTTTTTTCTTCCCAGGTTCTGTACATTCCAGCTCCGGGTATCCACCCTGCTCCCTTTAAATACCACTGCAACCCATAATCATAACCCACCCTTACTCCTTAAAATACCCAACACCCTTAAACACTAACCCATTTTAACGCTATAAATATACCCTGTACCCCAAAACCCAAACCTATCCCTAAACCCTATAAATACCCCTGTACCCCAAAACACAAACCTAGCCCTGAACCCTATAAATACCCCTGTACCTCAAAACCCAAACCTACCCCTGAACCCTAAAAATACCCCTGTACCCCAAAACCCAAACCTAGCCTGAACCCTAAAAATACCCCTGTACCCCAAACCCAAACCTAGCCCTGAACCCTAAAATACCCCTGTACCCTAAAACCCAAACCTAGCCCTGAACCCTTAAAATACCCCTGTACCCCAAAACCCAAACCTACCCCTGAACCCTAAAAATACCCCTGTACCCCAAAACCTAATCCTAGCCCTGAACCATAAAAATAACCCTGTACCCCAAAACCCAAACCTACCCCTGAACCATAAAATACCCCTGTACCCCAAAACCCAAACCTAGTCCTGAACCCTAAAAATACCCCTGTACCCCAAAACCCAAACCTAGCCCTTAACCCTTAAAATACCCCCGTACCCCAAAACCCAAACCTACCCCTGAACAATAAAAATACCCCTATATCACAAAACCCAAACTTAGCCCTGAACCCTAAAAATACCCCTGTACCCCAAAACCCATACCTGTCTCTAAACCCTAAAACTACCTCTGTACCCCATAACCCAAAACTATATCTGAAGCCTTAAAATACCCAAACACCCCAAAACATATACCTCAGTACCCCAAAACATATATCCCTATACCCATACTTACCTTATCCAAACATTAAAAAAAAAACATGCTTTTACCATTCATGCATTTACAACGAATTTCGTTGTAAATGTATGTGTGGTAAAAGCATATAAAATGTAATGCCATGTATTATAATGGCATTTCGGAGTCATGGTACTTTCGTAATGAAAGTATGCGGAGTGATTTTATGCGGAAAGAAAGTTGCGGAATAATGGGTGTTTACCCTCCCCGGTAAGTACATTGTTGGCACGGCGGCCCACATCTCCAGCAACATACTCATATTTTTTCACCACCGATTTGAAAAATGCACAGGTCTCTCTCATTGATGGCCAGCACCGACATACACTTTTAGATACACCTCCTGCCACAAGTTCTAGAATTGCGAACTTTAGAGCTGGCGTGCTACGTTCGAATCTCGGCATCAGCTAAACATCCTGTGATTCCAGGCAAATCGCTTTGTCTCCCTGTGCCTACCACAAATGAATATGTTCTTCTGTAATGTAAATTGTGCTCATGCCATGTTGTCGAGTTCGCGCTATATATTATTGCAAGGAAAAATAATGTAGGGAAACTCGAGTTCACACACTACTGAACGCGCACTCTTAAGTGCATCAGCAGTGCACTGTGAATCGGAGCGTTTCACAGGCCTGTCACAGATAAGAAATGCTATCAAACGAAATCCTACAAAACAATATACTACTGGCCAGCAGCAATTCATACCAGGACAACGTCGGGACCGGCTGCTAGTCATTAATATTTTAACAAGCATTTACGATTTAAACATCAATAATACATTGTTTTTATCACAATTGTCCATCAAATATTCAGTACATAACTTATATTAATTATTGAAGATAAATACAAATATATATGTTTTTCTTTTGTGGGCATTTATTAATTCATTTAAACATCAGAAAAATAATTGTAATTTAATATTTTTAAATTTATCGATAGGATACATTCGAAATATAGTTAATAGCACTGTAGCATTTATTTCTTACGTTCCACATTTACAATAAACATATAACATTAATTTGCCTTAATATTTATCATAAACTTATTTCCAATATTTTTTTTTTACTTAAATACATGTTTATTCTATTATGTTCCCTATGGTTTGCCACAAGGAGTCTACCTATGGTAAAATCTATGGTAAAAGTTAAGCTAATACTTTATCATAGTGAGACTCCTTGTAGTAAAATATAGGGAAAATTAAAGATGTAGGATGTATGCGCCAAGTCCATGATAATATTCAAACATGAAGGGATAGTCCATCATCTTAGACATAACTCACTCATAATAACATCCCTAATGATTTCCCACTTCCAAATGTCCTGTGCTGCTCAAGAGTGTTGAACCGCAGTTCCTACATGATAACATTTGCCATATGTCCTCGCTTTGTCTGAGTAAATTAAACTTAAAATTACATCTAAAATCACTGCAGAAAGAGGCACAGTTTGGAATCAAACTTGCTGATTTGATTCGATCTTTTGTTTTAAGCCTAAATTCAAAACAAGTATTTAAATTCTGCCTTCTCCTGTGTTTCAAATATCGTAGCACACTGATCTTAGGAATACCCAAGTGATTCCTCTGAAATCATTACTTCATGTCAGACAGGCTACTTAAAAAGTTCAGATAGATCTTCAAATCCTGGTGCCTATCATTAGTGTAAGGACTATATTCAAAATGCCTTGCATTACACATAATGCCCTTAACTGTGGGACCCTGTACTATTATCCAGAAACTGGAGATCTCATTCAGCCAGCATCACATTCGAAACTGTCACACAATTTTACTTGAAAATGCACCCTTTAATAAGCCCCTTTCATATTTTCAAATGGGTTACCATCAGATTGAATCTGATTGTAAATTGTGAATGTTTTGCGACCAGTATTTGGTCGCAAAACATTCATACATACCGCAGCAATTTTGTATTAGGAAGGGAAGGCCTAAACATGCCTCTTCCTAATACTGACTCACAAACCCATTTTGTGATATGGTAACAGGTTATTTGCAAAATAGAGGTTAGTACATTTGAAAAACCTTTTTTGCGTTTGCAAATGGGCCGATTCTGCAAATGGGCTTGTTTGCGATTCAAAATAGTTTCACACATATGGCCATGCATTTTAATGTAACTAAATTAACTTTAAAAAAATTGTGTTTGAGGAGGCTTAATATGGAGAAAATGCATGGGGTGGTATGTAAAAGATAGGAAGAACTAAACTTTGGTGAAGGCTATCAGTGTTTCTGTAAAGAGTATACTGGCTGAGGAATTTCCAGAAATAGCAAAGGCCTTCCTGTTGCACTACATCAATATTTAAAGTTTTGACACTCAGGTAGATGCATTTCAGAATGAAGATTATTTAAACACATTCAAGATGCCTCACAAAGGTATATAGATGAAGAAACTGCACTAGTCACTAGCCAATTTCTGACCTGCAATGCAGCTGGTAAGGATGGCTTACTCTTTGAGTTACACAAGCTGTTTCTGGTGCAGGTGTTCCCTTCAGTGACTGAGTTGTTTATATTGATGCTGATCAACCGCTCCTCCATCCGATTTCCTGTTACCTTCCTTCAAATTCAAAATGAGTTACTAGCTTGATTAATTTGAAAGAAAATATCAACTATAACTCATCGAGTCATTTCTAAATATCAAAATGTGTTTATGCCAGGCACATTCCTTCCATGTAATACACACTTTCTGGCAAAGAAAGAGATGATTACACCCAACTTAGATTCCTGCAACAGCCTTTCTGTTAGAGACTGGAGGAAAGTTCCTTTTTGACATGGCTAGCCCACACTTTTTGTTGATGTCTGATGGGATTTTAAAATGTATGGACACTGGATCCCTTCTAACCACATTCTCACTGCCAGATCTCTTTCCCAAAACGTTGCCATGCCTGGCCCAACTTCAGCCACCCTTGTAAGTCCTCATTAAATGGTACCCCTAGTTCCTCACTAAGACATTTGAAATTTCCATTGCAAGCTGAGTGTCTTGGTGCAGAGAAAACTGAAAAGTTGACATGGTACACAGCCCTGTGTGACATGACCTCAGACAGTGCATAATATATAGGAAAGGCATCCCTATTGCAGACCGTGAAGCCTTAATTCAGGGAACACTATATCCCATTTGTGAACATATCTGCATGAGCAGATATGACCAGGCAACATCCGAGCTATTTTGGGATGCATATGTGTAACTACATTTTTCCTAGGTCCATGATGGTTTCACTGCACCCTGAGATGTTTGGTGCCACACATCTCGTCTTAATAGATCCCCAGTGTTGGATGTATTAATAAATGCACCCAGGAAACCTTTTTAGGGGGCCCCCTGTAACCTACCAGGCACTGTTGTGGTCTCTGTTTAGTCATTGCCATCCTGGTACCACCAGACATGTTTCTGACCTCATGGAGGGAGAGCCTGTGCTCTCAGCGGACAGAAACAAAACCTGCTCTAGGCAAAGGCACTTCACTCATCCTCCAGGCTTGAATGGCCTTCCTCAGGGGGAAGCTTCAAAGGCGATGCTGCCGTTAAAGTGCAACCCAGGCTTCCCCAGGTAGTTGGTGATGCCAATCCCCCTATCCTGCACCCCATTTGGTGGGAGTTCAGGCTGGAAAATTAGTTAGATGAGAAGGAGTGTCCACATTCAGCCAGTACAACCCCTAAGGTCTGGAAGGCGATGTGATCCCCTCTCATAAAAATCCACCATCTTGAAATGGTGGGAAAGAAAGCTATCAGGGCTAGGTTATTACCCTTCCCAGAGGAAGTGGTCACTTAGAGGGTACAGGCACCCTAAAAGTAGGTAGCCCATTGACTACTACCTGTTCCCCACTTTAATGCCCCTACGTTTAGCATATAGGTGGCATCCCTGGACCTTGAATTTTAGATTTGCTGGACAAGAAGAAGACAAAAAAAAGAAGAGCTGCATCCCGAGAACAGAAGCATGGCTGTAGAGAAAATTGGAGCTCAACCCTATCTGCTGCCTCAAGGACACAACAATCATGGTTGTTCATTCTTGTTCTGAAACTGTGAGGATCTAAGAACCCCAGAGCATCTCCAGCCTTTGAGAAATCACCATAAACCCCCCTTGAAGTGAAGGTATCATTCTCCTGCACACTTCAGGCACTGATCCTGTCTGGTTTGTCAACAAGCATTACCCCAATTACCCTGACACAGCACCCACACAAAATAGGTTCATCAGCTCCTGAGGGTCAGATATGTCCCCCATCAAGTTTGGAGACACCATGACCTAACGGAGCTGCACCATAAAAATACCCAGGGTACCGACCCCCTCAGCCAATACGGAGACAAAGAGTCTCATGACCCTTGAGACCCACATCATGAGTGGTCCAGCTGTCCCGAAGTTACCTTTCTGAGTTATGTGCTCCTTACCGCAAGGACATCTTGATGCATTGTGCCCGGCACACCTAACTGTCTGCACCCAGCCCGACCAGCACTGGTAGTGACAACCCAGCTGTACTCCTTTGGTCCTGAGACCCTTGCAACTTCCTCCCTCCTATTGGACCCACTGTACTTACTTTTAAATCCTCCTGTGCAGTGTCTTTCCAGGTGGCCCCTTTTGTCATAGTTCACCAGCTACCATAACCTTAATCGCCCTACTCCTGGCCAAATCCAGGGCACTCCTGATCTTCTGTTGCTGGAAATTTAGACTTGGTCATGCTATCGACCTAAAATGGAAAGGTGAACTACATGAAAGCATTTCCTGATTATATATATGCATGTTTCTGCTTTTCCACATAGGCTTCAACGGTGAGTTATGGTGCCCAAAATTGATATATTTTCCAAACTCTGAAAAATCATAATTTTGAAGGTACTTACTTCAGATCAAAGATCTTGGCCTTAAAAATTACATACAAATGTATACTATTTTTATAACTTGGTCTTGCATTTTTTTTTCTGCGAGTACAACAAATGCTTGCCTCTACTCTCTGATAAGCCTAACTACTTGCCCACACTACGACACATAGAGCGTTAGTATTTTCTACTTTTGCCTCGGTCAACCTATAAGGGACTCTGTGGACTCTCTGCAGAGTATACTTTGTTTTAGTACACTATGTAGAGGGCCAGCTAACTACAGTTTCTGTGAAATCCTTTCTCTTCATAAACTGGGATTTAATTTTTGGGCTCTTAAAATATTTATTTCCCTTCCAGTTGAAGGGATTGGTTCCCTCTATGTATTTTCATTTATCAGTGAGAACGTTTTTTTATATTTTGTGCTTCTAAAAAGCTTGAATTTGAACTTGCGCTAACATATCCTAAGATGTACTGTTTTACATTTCAAAGTAACACCGTACTACACCATGTGATCAATGTTATAGGTATTTCTCGACTAAATTGTAATCAGTACTACTTAAATCCAATTGGCTATAGAACCTATTACTGCATCTTCATTGTTCAGCTGTTTTTCTCTAAGATTCAAATTGTCCCAGTCCCAACGTGATCCTGGATTTAGAATGCAATTTAAGAGAAGAAGGACAACATGAGTATTAATAGGGATTTTCATGCATGCAAATGAATAATGAGAAGTGAGATTCAAGGCAGGATATGCAGGCCTACCATGATTAAATGCTGTGGACGCATTAGAAGAATAATTATTATGTGGTTTTATCGCTCAGATTTGTGCAGATAGTAGTTATTGTGTTCTTGATAATATTCTTTGACTTTTTAATTTGTTAAATGTTGATGTTACATGTACGGTATAAAGAGGGCGAGAGGTATCTTAAGTTGGATTACTGACTTGTTGAACTTGTCTGCGAAGGTGAGGTGTACTTGGAGGTGCTATCAGACACACCTACGTAGGGACATAACCTTTTCTTGGTTCAAACTTGGTGGCAGGTTATTCCTCGGTGCACATGAGTGAGAGATTAGGTAGTCTTTTCTCCATTGTAGAGATTTCTGTTTAGAATGAAGAAGGGAAATGAAGAATTGTAGTAGAAGGTGGTTCAGGAAGTCCTGCCAGTATTCAGTTGTTGTTAATTTGGTACTGGGCAGGGACTGTCTGACGAACGCTGTAGCAGCTCTAAAATAAGGTGAACTTTGACAGGGACACACTAGTGTAGGTTGGCATATCGTGAACCCAAATTAGGAGGATGAGAAATTGAAACAGAGAGTGATTGTGAGTTTGTCAACCTGGAGAATCACTTTTCAAAAAAGGAGAACGGTGGGAATTAGGAAAAGAAATGTCCACCTGTAGGCACATCAGCTAGGGAAATGGAAGCAAAGAAAGTGTTACATATGTGAATGTGGTTTAGCCAATGACACAAATACAAGCCCAAAGAAAAAATGCAACATTTCCCACTGAGTAGAACTTTCCATAGTCTTCCCGGAGTGGAACATTTGATACTGAGAATGTACAATTTTTAACCTCAGACCAGATTTAAGGCTTTAAGGGCCAGATGTGCATCCCGTTTTGGTACTCACAAATGGGAGAACGACCCGCTTGCGACCACAAAAAAGGGTAATGGCATGTACAAACACTATTTTGTGAGTCACTGATTCGCAGTTTACCACATACTTCAAATTGGTGGTAAACCACTCACAAACAGGAAGTGGTCCCCAGGGGACCTCTTCTCCTATGTGAGTGTGCAAGAAAATATTTTTTAAAAGCAGGCAGTGGTCCCAGAGACCACTGCCTGCCCCTAAAATATGAAACTGAAAAGTTTCATTTTTCTTTTTTAAATGCATTCCCTTTTCTTTTAAGGAAAATGGGCTGCATTAAAAAAAAACTGGTAGATTGAAAAAGCAGACACAGACATGGTGGTCTGCTGACCCCAACTGGCCACCATCCCTGTGAGTGCTAACCATTCCCAATAGGGTCAAAAATTGTGTTTGCCTCATGAATATTGATGAGGCATGCAATTTGTGATCCCGTTGGGAATTGCAAGCAGTGTCTAAGACACTGTTGTACATTGTATTTTGCGAGTTGCAAATTGTGAGTCACAAAGCGACGCAATTTGCGAGTCTCAAAATGCAAGAGTCATACATCTGGCCCAAAATCTTTGAGATAAGCTGGAAAATGAAAAGAAAAGGAAGACGTTTGCATAAAATAACACAATAGGGCTCACTCATTGATACTTATGCAGGATGATGAAAGACAGAAGAAATAGAGGAAATTAGTAGTTAAGGGCACAGAAGTTTATCCATTGATAGAGGGTGAGGAAACAGTTAAGGAAACACTTGGGGAGAAGTAGAAATTCAAAAACAAATCAGAAGCAGAAAGCTCAACCCCTCCAATGGCAACCAAGACTAGAGCAGATACTGAAACCCCTACCAAAGCATGCACACTGCCAAGCTACATAGAAACTTCCATTTATCCCCGTCTCAGCCCCCAACAAGATCATTATGTTTATTGGGTACTCTTAAATCCACCTCTGCTGAGGCAGTTGGTAGTATCGCCCTGAGTCAGACCCTTCCAAGCATCTCTCCGCACCCTTGTACCAGTATCCAGCATAATAGCAGTAAGCCCTCCACAATGAGGGATTTCAGCCAGCTCCATGGCAAAAAGCCAATTGGTCTTGCTACCCTACTAGTTGACCCACCCCTCAAAGAGTCAAAAACACTCAGATGAAAGCCATGTTTAAAGAAATTGTTACAGGGAACATAGGGATGGATTTCTTAGGACACAACAATCAGTAGGAATAGCTCTACACAATTAGGAAGCTGCTAGAGTGGCACAAGAGAACCATGCGGGAAAGGAAAATATGGTGGATGAAATGAGAGTTGATTTAACAGAGAAAAAAGTTGCAGAACAATGTTAGGATGATGATGGGGGAAAAGGACTTGAGGATGCTAAAGCTGGGAGGATTGGTAACCCATGTAAGAAAATTAATTGAGATCATTAGGGATTGGAGTAAGACCTAGAAGTTGAGGGAACTTTGCCCAAGAAAGAAAGGATTAAGACAAAAAAAGGAAAGAGGCTGCCAACAAAAATGAGGATGAGGCCACAAGAGAGACAGTAAGGGAACAGCCTTTAAGGCATGTATAGATGGGAGCATAGGTATATGCACCAAGGTCCAGAACATATATTTTCTACTTTACACATTTTCTTCCTAAATTAAGGGAAAATCCTTATAAGAAGCACCCAAAGATTGACCACATTGTGACTATTTTCAGACTCTTGTGAGAGGATCTGAATGTGTTTGTTCATTTGGCTGTCCCAAAGGACCTGCGTGAGGAAAGCATGAGGGCCAATGAATGGCTGACTCAGAAGCCTCCTAGGATAAAAAGAACAAACACACCCTCGCTCCTGGTTAAAATCAAATAGGAAGATGTAATAAAGCATTTAAATACAAAGGCTCCTGGCAGGATGGTGCAGTGTCAGGAGCCGCGAATCCAGCCACCAAGCCGTGGTTGCATTCTGGGAGGAATCGGAAAACTCGGCAATCCACATGCCGACCTGAGACTTTAAACTGACCGCCGCCTCTGATGTCCGCGGTGGCCGCACACAGAAGCACTGTGCGAATTTCGCAGAACCGAACAGAGTTCCGCTAGGCCGGTGGCCTGATTTTTCACCTCATGGCTGCCAGGAGCTGGGGGAGAACTGCGTGGGTGTTTTCTGGCTGGACTCCACTTTATCAGGATTGAAGCCGGGAGGGCTGCCGGGCACTGTACACGAACACGAACTGCAGTAAAGAGACCGAGCGTAGAGCAGGAGAAGGAGAACATGACCGCTTGGGGGCAGAAAACCCTTAAAACCAGGCTTGTTTCAGTGCAGGGGGAAGGAGAGAAAACGGAACCACTACCGCTGCCTAAAGGTAAAAGGGACGCTGGGGCTATCAAGAAAAATACTGCTAAAGCTGGCCTAATGAAGGAACTGAGCACGGACACCACTGGGGGGTCTCCCTCTATAAGTAAGCACTTTACCATTCTTAAACCCACTTCTACTACAAGTACAGGGTCAGGCACAATGCCTTTGAGGGAGGTTAATAAAAATGGTATCACAGGGGAACAAGATGACCCCGGCCAATTTTCACAAGCTGTTCTGGGGCTGGCTGCCCCTACAGAGCCCCCCGCAAACTCAGCTGAAAGCCCAGCCCCCCTACCGGACCTCCAGAAGACTGACATTACGCTTACTGAGACAGGGGGGATAAAAGCACAGCCGGCTCTATTTTCCAGGGAAGTCAGGGAAGGCAGCAGAACGCAAACACCCGTCAACTATGGCCTCTTACCCCCTCTAAACCCCGATCCTACTGGCGAGAACTTTTATTTTGTTTCAGATGGATCTCTTACTGACACTGATAACGAGGAGTCTTCCTCAAGCGAGGATGCTTTGCTCAATGAGGATAATAGTGGGGAAGAGGCTGATCCTAACAAAGCCTCCAACACTGTACTTCAGAAAAAACAATTGCAGAAAAAAGTTCTCAACTGAAATGGGACTACTCGGACAACCCTAGCTTGCTTTCTACTGGAAATGCACGTAGCGCACCGCTGCTTGTGGCTCCAAGGTTTCAGGAGGAAAGCACGGAGGTGCCTTCTCTGACATCAATCCTGAACTCAATTAAAATGTTCCAAGAAGAGGCCAGGGCAGATAGCCTGTCCGCTAAGACAGCCTCTAAGAAGCTACAAGGCGGTATAAGGAAATTAAATAAGGTCTGTACGGACATCGGAGATCGGCTAGCCATAGTGGAAGCTTGAACAGAGGTAATAGAAGAGGAGGCCACCAATGCTAAAGAGTAGGGGGAACGCATGAGGCATGCCTGGTAGATCTGATGACTAATCTTGAAGAGCAGGAAAATAGACAACGGCAGAATAACCTACGACTGCTTGGGATTCCCGAGGGAATTGAAGGAGAAGACCACTGCGGGTACATAGTAAAATTGCTACAAGTCGCATTCCCCACAGATACCAACTGGAACTGGGACCAGGAAATACAAAGGGCCCACTGTTTCACCTTCAATATTAAATTGATACGGGGGGATAACAGCACGACGGAGAAGCCCAGGGTGTTTCTGGTCTTTTTGGGAAATTTTCTTTTAAGACAGTTGGTCTATGACAAAGCCAGATCAAATTCCCAGAAAGAAGTGAATGGAGTTCAATTCTTTGCAAAACCGGACTTCTGCCACTCAACCATAGAACGGAGATGGAGACTTTGTCAGCTAATCTCTCCATTTCAACAACAAGGGGCACAGGTCTATCTAATGAACCCGGCCAGATTGAAAGTCCTTTTTGACGGTACAACTCGAGTTTTTCTCTCAGAGATTAAGGCGGGGGAATTCTTGAAAGAAATCACAGGCCGGAAGAGAATGAACTAACAAATGCCCAGGGACATAAGGGTACAATCATCGAGTGGAAGAGGCCCATGAAGTCATCATTCCTGTGAACTGTAAACCGTGGTAGCTAAAGGAGGGAAAAAAAACGTTTCTTTTTTTAGGTCCACCTCGTACTTTGGGTTCTTTTTGTTTGGCTTGGTGGCTGGAACTCACACATGCCAACCATCGCACAGGGCCACCTTGGCTGCTCTATTAAGGGGGGGGGGACACCTAAAGGCTGCAGTGGGAGGACAGAGGTTTTTGATTGAAATGTTTTGTACAATGAATGGAATGGTTAATCAAGGTGAATTTGTGAGGGGAACAAAGAGGGCCAAAAAAACAGGGGTAAAAAAATAAGGGCACGAAAGGTAGAAACAGGTCAAAAGATTGTACAAATCCACAATGAGTGCTTCAAAGAAAATTAAAATAGTCTCTGTAATTATCTGTTTTCTTAATGACCCTACAAAAAGACAGAAAGTAGCACATGGGCTGCGATCATTGGGACCGGATCTGATATGCCTCCAGGAGACACATGTTGTAGGCACTCAAAAACACCTATTATACCCATTGGGATATAAGGTTTTAGGGGCAACAACTCAGGCGGCAAGGGTGAAAGGAGTGGGGCGCTTAGCTAATAAAAGACTGTCTTTAAAGGTAAATGGAGTTAAATCAGATAGACTTGGAAGGTGGGTAATTGTGGGATGTTCACTTGCAACAAACTTTGCATTCACAATTTGCTCTATTTATGGGAGCAATCTGGATGATCCTGGCATAATCAATTGGGTAGATGATGAGCTGATGCACTGGCAACTTCCCATAATACTCTGTGGGGACATGAATTTAAATCTACCAAGCAACTGGCAAAAGAGAAACAAATTGAAATATATAGAGGCAGAAAGCCAAAGGTGTTCCAAGCCATATTAAACCTAATCAACACGCATGGCTTAGTAGATGTGTGATTCAGTAAAGGGGGTGGTGATGAACAGAGTGTCTGAATTAAGCAGACCACTCTTACCCAGTCCAAAGATCAGGGCTTGATCCATCACCGTTATTTAGCTCACTGCCCCATCCCAGCTCAGAACCTGGCTATATGCAAATTAGTCTGTCCCTGGCCCAGTGCATCATGGGAACAGGGCAGACCAAACTACCAAGCCAATTCTTCACCAGAAAGGAGACAAGCTTCCGGGAACCGGTTTCTGCCATTTCAGGCGTCGTCGGCCCGGCTTGCTTGAATCCTGATGGAGCAGTGAGCAATGGACTCATGTCTGAGTATACCCTGCCACACCTATAGTGGCCAAAAACGATTCAGAAAAGGGGGTGGTGATGAACAGAGTGTCTGAATTAAGCAGACCACTCTTACCCAGTCCAAAGATCAGGGCTTGATCCATCACCGTTATTTAGCTCACTGCCCCATCCCAGCTCAGAACCTGGCTATATGCAAATTAGTCTGTCCCTGGCCCAGTGCATCATGGGAACAGGGCAGACCAAACTACCAAGCCAATTCTTCACCAGAAAGGAGACAAGCTTCCGGGGACCGGTTTCTGCCATTTCAGGCGTCGTCGGCCCGGCTTGCTTGAATCCTGATGGAGCAGTGAGCAAGGGACTCATGTCTGAGTATACCCTGCCACACCTATAGTGGCCAAAAACGATTCAGAAAAGGGGGTGGTGATGAACAGAGTGTCTGAATTAAGCAGACCACTCTTACCCAGTCCAAAGATCAGGGCTTGATCCATCACCGTTATTTAGCTCACTGCCCCATCCCAGCTCAGAACCTGGCTATATGCAAATTAGTCTGTCCCTGGCCCAGTGCATCATGGGAACAGGGCAGACCAAACTACCAAGCCAATTCTTCACCAGAAAGGAGACAAGCTTCCGGGGACCGGTTTCTGCCATTTCAGGCGTCGTCGGCCCGGCTTGCTTGAATCCTGATGGAGCAGTGAGCAAGGGACTCATGTCTGGGTATACCCTGCCACACCTATAGTGGCCAAAAACGATTCAGAAAAGGGGGTGGTGATGAACAGAGTGTCTGAATTAAGCAGACCACTCTTACCCAGTCCAAAGATCAGGGCTTGATCCATCACCGTTATTTAGCTCACTGCCCCATCCCAGCTCAGAACCTGGCTATATGCAAATGAGTCTGTCACTGGCCCAGTGCATCATGGGAACAGGGCAGACCAAACTACCAAGCCAATTCTTCACCAGAAAGGAGACAAGCTTCCGGGGACCGGTTTCTGCCATTTCAGGCGTCGTCGGCCCGGCTTGCTTGAATCCTGATGGAGCAGTGAGCAAGGGACTCATGTCTGAGTATACCCTGCCACACCTAGTGCCCAGGGACATAAGGGTGTGTGGGCAGATCAGAGACCAGAACAAAATGGCTTTACTTTCTTTTCAGCTCCCCACTTGTCGATTACTTTCTGGTCTCTTCCTCCTTAGTCAGTTCATGTCACATTGATATCTTACACAGGTTTTTGTCAGATCCTAGTCCCCTGACTCTAACGCTAGAGACTCCAGGCTCTGAAGGGCTGAAGTCGAGCTGGAGCTTTGAAAAGGCGCTTCTTTATGATTGTAAATGCAAGGAATACATGCAGGGGTGGATTCGAGAGTTCCTGAGGATAAATCTTGGCTCGGCCCCCATTATGATTGTGTGGAACAGCTTTAAAGCAGGGGTCAGGTGCGAGACTTTTCATTTTTCATTTAGGAGGAACAAAACAGAGAAAGAGCAAGTGAAGCAGCTATTAGACAAGCTGACAGCCAAGGAAAGGAAGCTAGCTTCAGCAGTTGTGACAGGAGTCGGGGTAGATGTAGCACAGTGTGCCGTAGCCACAGTAAAAGCTGAGATCGGATCGAAAGAACAGCAGCTAGATGGGCCGTGGCACGAGGGAAACTTTATGAATGTGGGGAGCTCATTGGACATCAGTTGGCATTATCCATTAGGCAACAGTCATCTGCAAATACAGTAACTTCCATACACAAGATGGCAGATGGGATAACAAATTACCCTGAAAAGATTCATAAGGTTTTTAGAGAGTTTTACAGGGTATTATACTCAGAAGAGGATAATAGCCCCCCGAGATCAGGAACATCGATAATGCAGGGTACTTAGAATCTATTCCTATGGCCAAACTTAAATTAGAGGACCAAGAACAAATGGAACATCCTCCCACATGGGAAGAGATAACAACTGCTCTGGCAAGCCTACCAGATGGCAAGGCTACAGGCTTGGATAGTATTCCAGTAGAATTTTATAAACACTTTCTACCTCAAATTAAGGAAATCCTCTCTTTAATGTTCACATCAGTTTTCAATGGGACACCGCCACCTCCTTGTTGGTCCTCAGCTGAAATAGTGATCCTCTCGAGATGGCTTCCTACAGACCAATAACCTTAATAAACACAGACTCTAAAATATTTTCAAAAATGTTAGCAACCAGAATCTCCAATAAAATAGAAGGCTTGGTATCCAGCTGGGAAAATGGGTTTATCCCAAAAAAGGAACCACTGAACATGTCCGAAGGACAATCACATTGTTCGATGCCGCCAGGATGTCAGGAGACCCGATCGCATTAATTCTACTCGACACTGAGAAGGCGTTCGATCGGTTCTCCTGGCTGTTCCTTTGGGACGTGTTGAGGAGGACTGGCTTTGGGCCTAAGATGCTACAGGCAATTCATGCCTTGTATAAAACCCCTGTAGCCAGAATCAATATCAACGGGCAGCTTACAGAACAGATTGAAATCTCACGCGGGACAAGGCAGGGGTGCCCCTGCTCACTCCTTCTTTTTGCTCTTTTTATCAATCCTCTTATCACCAAAATCGAATCTAATTCAGATATAACCGCTGTTAGTAGGCATGGCATAGACACTAAGATCATGGCCTATGCTGATTATCTTGCGGTAGTCACCCCTGACCCCAAATCGGCCATTAAGGCTCTAGAACGCGAAGCCCTTGAGTTTGGGAAGCTATCAGGGTACGCCCTTAACAGAACATAAACTCAGATAATCTTGAATGAGGAAATTAAATGGGCTGATAGTCTGGTAGTTCCGAAAGCTAAGTAACTTGCAGTCGATTTAGTGGCCAATGTGGATGCAATAGTAGAAGAAAATCTGATTCCACTAGCTGCAGAGATTAAAAACTCCCTAAAGAAAATTGATAATTTGCATCGAACAATAGCTGGCAGATGTAATGTCATGAAAATGACTTTTTTCCCGAAGTTACTTTATTTCTTTAGAACAATTCCCCTTGAGTTTAATAATAAAATTTTGCACTTATTTGAACACATTTTTTGCAATTTATTTGGGCCTACTCACAGCCTAGGAGAGCATTTAAACTACTCTCTCTACCTAATGAAAGAGGGGGATGGGCGCTGCCAAATATTAAGCTATATTATTGGGCAACTGTCCTAGAGTATAGCACGTTTCTATTTCACAAAGTTTTGGATCCGGAATGTAAAGGACTACCATCTCCATATACATTACTCCTGGGGGGAAGTGCTATGGGATGTCTATGGAGACAGCTTGATTTTGGATATTATAAACGTGTCCGGTTTAAGACTTTAATATGGGCATATAGGATATTTACCAATATTAGGAGAACTTTCGGCCTGGGCAGATTAAATTATTATACCCCCATTAAAAACAACCCAAATCTGCCATCAATCTTTGGGTATTCATACCTACAGAAATGGTATAGATCAGGAATAATTAAATTGGGGGAATTAGTTACTCCGACCGGGGTAAGGCCTTTCGACGAGCTAAAGGATCAATTTGATCTAAATGAGAATCAGATTTTCTTCTACTGGGCTGTTAAAAATTTCTTAACACATAAAACTGGCAGGCTTGCTGGTTTTGGAAGGCTAGAACTTATAGATAATATACAGGAACGTAAAATAACTCTGATTGGTGGAATCTATTAAATTTTAAATGTCAAAATGCCAGACGACTTGGAGAAAATTGATGCAAAATGGCAATTGAAGTTGAATGTTCCCCAAAGTACCTTTCCTATAGCACTAAACCTTGCCCATAAATATCTGTTGTCATCTAAGCTGCAGGCTCAATTTTTTGAGTCTGGATTCTTTCTTTATATCACCCCGAGCAAAGTGGGGAACTGGGAGAGGAACTGGTTGTCCCAGATGCTCTGAGTATTCTGTCAACCAGATTCACATGTTTGCAACATTTCCTAATTTACAGTCTTATTGCAAAGAGGTCCAACAATTTCTAGGAGTATTATTGGCTCAAGATATCCAACTTACTCCTACAACTATCATGCTAGGCTTAGCCGAGAATTTTAGCATCAGGACGGGTGGTGTCTTGATATTTGTTGCCATGACCATTTACAGGATTTGTCTGGCCTCTCATTGGAAAGACCCAAACCCTCCCTTGTTCGCGCAATGGCAGGCCAGGTTACTGGCCACTTGCAAACTAGAGAGTGCCATCTATGCTAAAAAGGACAGACGTTCACAAAAAAGAGGCTTAGAGATTTGGGAACCTTTATTGAACTGGCTAGAAGGGGTAAAAGTATAGATTGTTTAGTACAGCTTTTTTTCTGCAAAATACTTCGTTACAGAGAAACTCTCAGTATAATTATATTCTTTTGTTCTTTTTTTCACTCCATTTCCTCTCTCTTTGTTATTTTTGTCTCTTGCTGGCCTACTGTTCTTGTTGGACTTTAGCTTGAAGGTATAGACGGGTGTCGGGGTGGTGTGGTATATAAATAAATAATACCGGATCTAGGTTTTACTAGGCATAGCAATAACAGATAGCTCAATAAATAAGAGTCAAGATTCGAGGTAGTAGGAGTTTGCAGGTTTATTACAGCATAAAGGACAGGAACAGGACAACCTGCACAGGAATAGGATGGCAGGGCCGGGCAGC
Source organism: Lissotriton helveticus (assembly GCF_964261635.1). Lineage (NCBI taxonomy): Eukaryota > Metazoa > Chordata > Amphibia > Caudata > Salamandridae > Lissotriton > Lissotriton helveticus. Next base: position 1,606,618,765 of record NC_136069.1, read on the forward strand.
TGCCGGGGCAGGATCTGGAATGAGCGCGCTAGCATTTTAATAACAATACACGAACATATATACTAAAACAGTTTCATTACAATACATACGATAGGCGGAGCAGTGGGTGTGGTCAATAGCAGTCGCGAAAGATAAGGGTGAAAGTAGGTGTAACAAGAGGCGTATACATAGACATGTGATGTAAACGTAACAGAATATGTCATAAATGGGGCGGAAACATGGAGGGGGCTACCTAAGGAGCCGGGACCTCTAACCTAATGGTGCGCGCAAACTGGCAATGACGTGTTACTAGGAGAAGCTGGGGCTACGAACTCTGTGCTAGGAGCAGAGACTGAAGTCTGGAGAGTCAGGGCGACATGTACCTAAACAGTATCTAGTATCTGATGTTTAGAGAACATGTTGATAGAATCCAAAAGTTATCGGGGTAAAGGCTAACAGACTCTAAGACTGGAGCAAGCATTATTCTACATGTAGTGCGTTGATGAAGAATATTAAATGACCATAAATACAGTATCTCTCTTACATGGAGACGTAAAGACTAGACAATGACGGAAACTATTGATGCGGTTCAGTAGCTTTAGGAATGCAGAGAAGGAGGGCTGGACTGATAACTAGTATCATAACATACTCTTGGCAGACTCAGAGGCAGAGCCAGGCTGAACCGGGCACTGTGAGGCAGGAAGTAAGTGAAGGGTCAGGAATACAGGTGGGGGCTGTATCGCTCCTCAGCGAGGCTCAGGAGACAGAAGCTGAATCTGGTGTCCAGGCCCTTTTGAGGCCTAGAAACGGGAACTTTACAATGAAATAACGTGCACACCGAGAAAACGTGGCAACGTAACTTTACATAGGCCTGATATTCGTAGTATTCACGAGAACTGGAAACAGGCATACTAGAGATGGACACAACTGTAATTGCGTCTTTAGTCGGTCATGGGGAATACATATGCATATTAATCATGCACACATAACATAGGATGGAAGACACGTAGGGACACAGAACATGACAAAATTTACTTTTCCACATTCCCTTCTTGTCACTACGTTTCCATCAGGAAACATCAATATTCATGATACCATCTATCATTTCATACAGTATCATTTGCTCGTCTCGAATTTTCTTGGAACGGGATTTAGAACGGGGCTTGGGACTAGGAATACAAGAGGTAGCACAAATGCCGCAAATCGCGGGGCCACATTGTATACAGAGGCAGCAGCTGAATATGATCGCTACTGCAATACCTAGAAATGACAATACTTTCCATCCCCAGGCGGAAATTATATTCCAGAACCAACCGGACCATGTCCAGGTGCCTGGATCTTGGTGTAACAGATGGGCAATTTTATGGAGTCTGGTTATAGCTGAATAAACAGACGGCGCGTTATTAGGAATGAAAATGCAGCAACTAGATCCGATGACTCTACAGGCCCCGCCCCTATCGGCCAGTATGACGTCAAGGACGAGACGATTCTGGAGCACGACAAATCTCATAGCAGATTGCTCTTCAGTTAAGTTACCTAGGGCAGAGGCAGTCTCATTCACTACTGCTTCAAGGGTTCTGGTTAACCTACGTATTAGCTTACTATTCTGGATAGGTCCTATAAAGAAGAAGAAACCTCTATTGAAATCTGTATACTGTTCTAGAGCAGTTTCAGTATAATCGACAATCGGGGACTCCCTTCTATGTCTAATGTGTACTAGATGTGTGTTTCTATGATAATCAGATGGGGCTAGGAAAACAGGTGGCAGTAGGAAGGCAATGTAACAGGTACCCTCCCAATCGAGGGGCAGACGAACATATGCGGTTTGACCACAAATAAAATAAGAATGACGTGAAGCCTTGAAAATAGATTTCCTACTGTCACTATACTTGACAATAGTAGTACAATCACTATGTCCTACATGTACGGAACCATAATTTCGGACACATAATTCGCCTTTGACTGGTAATACGGAAATAGCAGGTAAGTCTGGAGTAGGATCAGACTGAACATTCAGGACCATGAAGTTCGAAGAATAATTACCTAAATTATAAACTTCATTCTCTAGATCTAACCCTGTTCTGTGGGGAAGACCTTGCTTGTCTGGAAAACATGTACTGTTAAGAAAAGACATATCTGTTGAGGATGACGTTAACGTGGACCATGCTCCACACGAACCATTATGTGAAAATGGATAAGGAAAAAGTGGCAGAACTCCCTTCGGTGTCTGGAAAGGGGGGAGTCGACCACACACCCAACAATTAGTGGCATTGCTGGTCTGGTGTGAATAATGTAACATTCGGATAAAGGAATTATTACGCATAGCAATACGATATGAAAGTTCATGAGGAGGCAGATCACTAAACGTGTGCTCTACTGTAACATTAGAAGACTTATTCACATGAGGAACTGGAAAATACAAATAAAACGCATAACTGGTGCAGGTAAACATAAGACTGAAAAATAATATGAAACTTAGAAAAACAATACATCGGATTGAGTTTTGACTAACTCTCTCACTATGGGGGTCTATTTTATACATGTCAGAAACCGGTCTAACCGTTTCACCTAGGGGAGGACTTAGACAATCAAACTGGCTGACTTATTTTACTAGACCTTAATTTGAGCTTATACTCCTGTTGCGGAGTTTTCTCTAACAGGGGGGGTTCAATAACATTGTCTTTTGCGGGACAGTCCTTAAGAATAGTACTTTGGCAGTCCTTTAAATCCTCGGAAATGTTCTTTGAAACTGGTTTCAATCCATAAAATTTCTTGATGTGCGAAAGATGCACCCAGCCTTTCCTTCCCTCCAACTTCACGGCTGTACGGGTGGCCAGGAGGACCTGTCGGGGCTCCTTCCAGCGAGGCTCCAGCGGACTTGAACGATCAAAATTCCTCACGAGCACCATGCATCCGGGAACGATTTCATGCGGTGCCACCTCGGTATTGTCTGGAAATGCGGCAGCAACCTGTGAACGACAAGAGTTGAGGGCAGACATCAAGGAAGCTAGGTAATCTGTCAGCATATTACTTGAAACATCGGTAATACTTCGGGGTCTAGGTGTACCCCACATGTTAGGGGGACGGCCGAATACGACCTCGTACGGGGACAGACCTGATCTGGAATGTGCGACCATGCGCATGTAAAACAAAGCAACTGGCAGAGCTACTAGCCAGTCCACACCTTTCTCTTGACATACTTTTGAAATGCGAATTTTCAAAGTCTGGTTATGTCTCTCTACGAGACCGGCTGCTTCAGGATGGCGTACACAATGGAACTTCCACTGGTACCCTAACAAAAGGGAAACGTGTTTCATCAACTCAGATGAGAATGGCTGGCCGTTATCGGAATATACGACTCTAGGGAGTCCATAACGGGGGAAGAACTCACGAACCAACTGCTTGGCAGTAGTCGTGGCTGTGTAATCTGGGACTGGATATGCCTCTGTCCACCTGGACAAAGCGCATACAACTACAAGAACATACTTGAAACCTCGACATCGCTCCATCTGAATGTAATCCATTTGGAGGACTTCAAAAGGGTGGTCAGGGGGCTGGAATCCACCTTGTTCCACCGGGACACTTTTACCTGGATTAAACTGGCAACATATCATACAGGTACGGACTTTCTGCTTGGCTGCAGCTCGTAAATGCTTGTTGAACCAAATGTTCTGGATACTGTCTAACATAGCTTTTTCTCCTAAATGTGCTGGACTATGTGCGGTATTAACAATGACTTGAACCATAGAGTCGGGGAGAAACCATGTGGCTTTTCCCTTCGTCAACCATCCCTGATCTGTCTGGACCCCTCCTTGTTCGGACCATTTCTTGATTTCATCGGGAGTAGCATGTAACTGGATATCTTTGACATCTTGAGTAGGGTCCTTAACTGTCATACAGGTAGTCTGATCTGGGGTATGTGTCTGTGTTGGCTTAACTGAAATGTCTGGAGTCTGCGCTGTAAGCTTGGCTGTGCGATCTGCTAGATCATTACCTTGGGAAATAGTGTCAGTAACTTTCGTATGTGCTTTGCACTTCATGATAGCAATAGATGTCGGTAAATGTATGGCATCTAACAGGGCCTGGATAAGTAGACCATGCTGAATCTTGGTTCCATGAGAAGTCATGAAACCTCTCTCCTGCCAGAGCACTCCGAAGTCGTGTACGACTCCAAATGCGTAACGTGAATCTGTGTAAACATTAACTTTCAGGTTCTTGGCGTGTATGCAGGCTTGAGTCAGAGCAACTAGCTCTGCTGCTTGAGCAGACAGGGTGTCAATACGGTGTGTTTCAATAACTTCAGTGTCAGTAGTCACTGCATACGCGGCTACTAGTTCTCCTGTACTTGTTCTCATGCATGAACCATCCACATAAAGTGTCAGGTCGGGATCTGGTAATGGAATATCTGTCAGATCTTGTCTTGGCTTTGTCATAATGTTAACTACTTCCACACAGTCGCGTGTGGCAGAATTTGAAGTAACTGACGGTAACAGTGTAGCAGGATTTAGAACGTTGCAGCGTCTGATCTCTATGTGTGGCTGGAACAGTGTCAATTCATAACCTGTTAAACGTGCAATTGTCAAGTGCTGAGTTTGTGTTCGGTTTAAAAGAACTTCCACGGAGTGTGGAACTTGTACTGTCAGGGAGTGTCCTAACACTATGGAATCACTTTGTCTGATAGCTAGTGCTGTGGCTGCAACTGACTTGAGGCACGCAGGCAGAGCCTGGGCTACAGGATCTAATGTGCTCGAAAAATAAGCACAAGGCTTGTATTGTCCTGCTTGATCTTGTGTGAGAACAGATAATGCTGTACCTTCGCGTTCTGTGACGAAAAGTGTAAAAGGCTTACTGTAGTTCGGTGTAGCTAGAACTGGAGCTTGGCATAGAGCTTTCTTTAATTCATTGAAACTAAGTGTATGTTCAGATGTCCAAGGGAGGACAGTCGATACTGCTGCCTCCTGTGTCGTTAACTGTATCAGTGGTTTAGCTAGAAATGCATACTGAGGAATCCATTGTCTACAATAAGAAGTAAGGCCGATAAAAGCACGTACCTCCTTCTGGGTCTTGGGCTGAGGAAGACTCGCTATTAACTGGATACGATCTGGTGTCAACTGCCTACCCCTCTTGGACAGTAAGTGGCCTAAATAGATCACTTGCTGGACACAGAATTGAAGCTTCGAAGGGGACACCTTGTGCCCCATCTCTGCTAGGAAATACAAGACTGTAAGGGATGCTCGCTCGCAAGCACGCTCAGAACGGGCTGTGATCAGTAGATCATCGACATACTGGAGCAGGGCAGTGTCAGCTGGCATGTGAATGTTGTCTAGTTGTCTCTTGAGTGCTTGACTGTAAATACTAGGACTTTCTGTGAAACCTTGAGGAGCGCGTGTGAACATATAGCTCCTTCCATTTAAACAAAATCCGAAAAGAAACTGGCTGTCTGGATGAATGGGGACACTGAAAAACGCGTTCTTGAGGTCTATGACAGTAAAAAATAATGCTTCTGAATCAATAGCTGTCAATAGGGAAGAAATATCCGGGACAACTGGGTACTGGGGAATAATACATTTATTGAGTTCTCGAAGGTCAATAACTAATCGATATACTGGAGGTGCATTCGGATCAGTACGTTTCATGACAGGAATGATCGGAGAATTACATACGTTGGAGTCAGTTTCTACAACCACTCCTTGAGCCATGAGCTCGTCAATGATTTTGGATAAGGCTGCTACAGCCTCAGGTGGCAATCTGTACTGTCTGATTCGTGGCAGGACTACACCTGGCTTGAGAGTCACACGATGGGGTGTGATTCGCATAAAGCCAACATCAGTTGGACCTTGCACCCATAGATGCTGCGGAACATTAGACAATCTCGGATCAAAATCTCGTAATACATAGTGACCCTTGAAGTCACGTAGGAACAATCGTATTCCCTCTGGGGAACAACATATAACTGCACCTAACTCTTTCAGTGTTTTAATGCCTAACAAATTCTCTGGACATGACTTCGTAAGTAACAGATCAGTAGTGCGGGACAATGGACCTACTTCTAGGGTAACTGGCTGTGATATCTCGTTCACAATAGGCTTTCCTGAAAATCCAAGGGAAACATTTCTAGAGCCTGAGAGTGGAGCCCCTGGAACTTCGGCGTGGCTGATGGTGGTCCTACTTGCCCCTGTATCAATCAGGAACTTTCTATCTTTCCCTAATACTTGACTGTGAACATAGGGACCTTCTTGATCTACAGGTATCTCGATGAGAGGCAAGCCTACCTCCCTCTCTAGGCTGTTTCATGAATATGGCTGATACTCTGGATACTCAGACTGTGCATACTGGTACATCTGCTGTGTAACATGCTGTGTTGCAGCAATAGGCTGCGGTGCTGTAACTGTCTGTGGTGCATTCTGTGGCTGAGGAGTCTGTGTAACTTGTTCTTGTCTAGGCGGACGTGGTCTTTCTTTAGTCTTACCGGTAGCTATGTTGTGTTTCAGAACTGCACACTCGTTTATAAAATGACCTGGCTGTTTACAATAATTGCAGTTTCCTTTAACGGGAGCTGCAGGATGACTGGCTTGATTCGGACCCCTCTTCTGACTGTCTTGAGGAACAGATTGTGCAACTAGTACTTTCATTTTTGTGTCCTTCATACGTTTTCTCTCGTGTTCTTGCTCTTCTCTGATTCTATTCTGGTGGTATTGGAGCATCTGTAACATCTGGGACGGAGTACTAGCTTGCCAGGTACTTTCGACTTTCAAAACTCGGTTCTTAACTTGTGGACTTGAATTCTCGACTAATTTAGTAACAAAAAGATGAGGGTATGACTCGCTACTTGTCTTGAGGCCACTGTTTATGGTAAAACATTTTTCAAATCTAGAGTAAAAATCACTAGTGTCTTCATCTTGTTTCTGTTTACAGGCTGAGATTGCATCCCAGTCTTCCTTTCTAGTAGCTAATAATCTGGGCAAAACTTGTATTAACAATTCTGGTAATTCTTTACATTTATCTCCAAGACCGGTACCTGGTACTCGTATCTTATCTTCAGCTTCTAGAACTGCCCAATCGATCTTTTTCTCTCCCACTTCCCAATCTTTTTCCTTGAGTTTCTCATATACCCCTGCGGGCAACAAGACCTTTAGCATTTTAATAATATCTGGATACGTGTATTCTCCCATACGGAGCATGTCTTTTAATTCTCGGTGGAACCCTGCTGGATCTTTATCATGATAGGGAATTAACTTTTTCATCTCTAAGAGTTCCATCTTGGTAATCGGGGTGTAAACAAACACTCGTTGCATTTCACCACCCTCTGTCTTAACTGGATGCACTTCTCGTAACGGATTCTGTCTGTCTATGTAAAAGGGTTTACTTTCTGGGGGTGAGACATGAACAAAATGCGGGTTCAAGAACGTCCTATATTTGTGGCGCTGTTCTAGAATGACACTAATTAAATCGGTACCTAAACCTTTCCATTTATACTGGAGTAACTCGTTCAGGACATCGTGTAACGGACCTGGATCAGAATGTTGACCCTCATACAGAGTAATGAGGTGCTGGATCATATACATACCCACCAGTCGCTGCTCGGCTGGGGGCAATTTCGGAAACATTTGTGCCACTATTTCGTCTGGAAAAGTGGTAGAATCAGTAATCCATCGGACTGCTGATCGGACTAGTTCTTGTTCATGCATAGTACTTAACTCGCTATAACCGATTCGTGATTTCAGAATGTGATCGGTAGCTTGAAACACTTGTTCTAGAGAACCTTGTTCTAGTGCTGGAAAACGAAAAACTGACTTATGTTCTGGGCGAGAATGACGATCTGGAAATCTAAATTTTCCTACATACGCTATTCTGTCGGGATTCTCGTCTTCTACCTCTTCCGTAGGAGAGTCATTCTCCTTCTCGCTTACCTGTGCTGCCTTACGTTGATCGTGTAACCTTATTATTTCCTTATGAATTTTCTTGTACATACTCTCTATACTACCGATAGTTCTGTGCTTACCGTCGGCTATATTATCACTCCACCTTGTCAGGGTTCTCATTTCGACTTGATCTTTGGTCGGATAATCTTGTTCCCTTATTAGACAATTAATCAGAAACTTTAATATCATGAGCTGGATCTCAGCTTTCCTTTGAGACATGGCTTCGCTAATACTTTCTGGATCATTCCCTGTACGGATGAAACGATATATTCTGTCTAGATCTCCTTTCATATCTGGTAGGGTGTCTAAAAACCCGAGCACCCGTCTTACACGTATGGAATATAGAATCATACTATCATCACCTGTGACTGGATCATAACGACATTCAGTAAGGACTCGTCGGATATCTGCAGCGGACTGATATTTGGGCGTACGCTGTGACGCACATTCATGTAACTCGGCCAACGTTTTACGTTGGTGTGGTGGCGGGGTACCAGGAGGACCTCCTCCTGCGGCCCCTAAACTAGAGTCGTCGACTGATACTCTTCGTGCTGGCAGAGTGGGAAATTGAAATGCAGGCTGGACCGGGGGTACCGTAACAGGTACTCCGGTGTCTGGAGGAGCGGGGATTGCTTGATTTACAGGGACTGGCGGAACAGGAACAGGTTTTGCATATTCCGGGACTGTGTCGTCCAAATAGGACGAGATGAAAATATCAGCTGCGGTCGGTTTGTGACGTAGCTTGATCGGAACTAATGGTGGCGGGAAATTACTGGATGCCTCCGGGGTTGCTTTTGGCAAGCCCTCGGCAAGAAGAGGATACATACCCTTAATGAGGGCGTTCCTCTGTCTGTCTGATTGTTCGGTTTTAACTCGTTCACCTATCTCGATTAATTCTTTTTCTTGGGCTCGCTCTAAGGATTCTCTACTTAATTCAGACTTTCTGATTTCTTTTTCGGTTCTTTTATGAGATTCTTTGCGCCATAACTCGATGGCATCTTTCTGTGACTGTCTGGCCTTCTTTTTCCATAATGCCTCTTCTACTCTCATGATGCACTCGGCATCCCACGTACCTGATACGGGCCATCTATACTTTTCTTCCAACTCTTTGGTATACTCTACCCATAAATCTAGATACAATATGGCGCTTATGCCATGTTTCTGATACATAAAATGACCTGGACTGTCCCTAGGCGGGACAGGAACTGCTGCTTCTAGCAGACCTTTTCTGGTTTTTAGCTGACGTAGTTTAGAAAATAACGGCATGACTGAACTGTAATCTAGACACAATACAATACACAGTAAACACGATAATTATTCCACATTCATACCACGACATTAAAATACATGAAGGACATTGAGAATAACAGTTCGAACAGACTACTACCTGGAATACGGAAAACAGAATACATGAATTTTCTCGAGAACCGAACTGACTAGAACAGGAACTAGATGTACTGCTAAAACAGTACGAAACTTACCGGTCTCATAAAGAGACACGTCAGGACCCGCATCCACCGAAGTGGACACTTCGTTTGGGATATGTGTACCACCAAACCCCACGGACCAGAGACAATTAGATTGACCCTGTCTAGATACTACCCCAGCAACGGTACTCACCGGGCAGCAAGAACGGAAGGCCTCGGACTGGACTGGACTGCTTCGACGCCGGACGGACGAACTTCTGGCTTCTGTTACGGGTGGGCCTCCGGATACCTCGGACCTTGGACTCTCGGCTTGGGCTCTGGTCGGGACTCGCCGCGTTCCTCCACCGCCTCGTCTGGATGCTGGACCGCCACCTCCGTCTCCTCCGTGGGCCTGAGGGATACTTGAAGCAGAAATATCTGCACGTGCACGGTATGGTTCCGTCACGGCTGCAGAGGATCAGGGGGCACGCGTGGCTTCACCGGCGCGTGGGGAAAGGGCAAGTCCCTATTCGGGCGCCATTATGTGGTATATAAATAAATAATACCGGATCTAGGTTTTACTAGGAATAGCAATAACAGATAGCTCAATAAATAAGAGTCAAGATTCGAGGTAGTAGGAGTTTGCAGGTTTATTACAGCATAAAGGACAGGAACAGGACAACCTGCACAGGAATAGGATGGCAGGGCCGGGCAGCTGCCGGGGCAGGATCTGGAATGAGCGCGCTAGCATTTTAATAACAATACACGAACATATATACTAAAACAGTTTCATTACAATACATACGATAGGCGGAGCAGTGGGTGTGGTCAATAGCAGTCGCGAAAGATAAGGGTGAAAGTAGGTGTAACAAGAGGCGTATACATAGACATGTGATGTAAACGTAACAGAATATGTCATAAATGGGGCGGAAACATGGAGGGGGCTACCTAAGGAGCCGGGACCTCTAACCTAATGGTGCGCGCAAACTGGCAATGACGTGTTACTAGGAGAAGCTGGGGCTACGAACTCTGTGCTAGGAGCAGAGACTGAAGTCTGGAGAGTCAGGGCGACATGTACCTAAACAGTATCTAGTATCTGATGTTTAGAGAACATGTTGATAGAATCCAAAAGTTATCGGGGTAAAGGCTAACAGACTCTAAGACTGGAGCAAGCATTATTCTACATGTAGTGCGTTGATGAAGAATATTAAATGACCATAAATACAGTATCTCTCTTACATGGAGACGTAAAGACTAGACAATGACGGAAACTATTGATGCGGTTCAGTAGCTTTAGGAATGCAGAGAAGGAGGGCTGGACTGATAACTAGTATCATAACATACTCTTGGCAGACTCAGAGGCAGAGCCAGGCTGAACCGGGCACTGTGAGGCAGGAAGTAAGTGAAGGGTCAGGAATACAGGTGGGGGCTGTATCGCTCCTCAGCGAGGCTCAGGAGACAGAAGCTGAATCTGGTGTCCAGGCCCTTTTGAGGCCTAGAAACGGGAACTTTACAATGAAATAACGTGCACACCGAGAAAACGTGGCAACGTAACTTTACATAGGCCTGATATTCGTAGTATTCACGAGAACTGGAAACAGGCATACTAGAGATGGACACAACTGTAATTGCGTCTTTAGTCGGTCATGGGGAATACATATGCATATTAATCATGCACACATAACATAGGATGGAAGACACGTAGGGACACAGAACATGACAAAATTTACTTTTCCACAGTGGGGGGAGGGTGAAGCGCTGTAATGAACTTTGTTTATGATACTCACAATGTTTTTTAGCCTTGTGTTGGATATTGAAAAATAAATAAATAAATAAATAAATACAAATGCTACTTAGAGAGAAAAAGATTGGCCTAAGTTTTTTCAAACCTCTCAAGAACTTAAAGTAAAGAATCTGTGCAAACTTATTTTGAGCAGTTGATGCAGGTGTAAAAAGAGCATAGGGGACTAAATTGCTTTTTGGGGACACGTGAGGTTTCCTCACCTCTTTTGTGCAAGGACTAACCCTGAAATTATCAATCAGATAGTACAAGGTGTTCTTTTTTTGCTAAAGTGAGCCCCTCAATGAGATCCTGCATTGGCAAAATATTGTAGTGATATGCTAGCAGCAAAGAAAAAAGGGGTTAAAGGAGGTATACATGATAGCGCAGACCCAATTGGCACAACATGGAGGATTGAAGGGAGTTAATGTACCCTCACTGGGACCAAAAATGTACCCCAGTATTGGGATGAGCTTGCAAGGAGTTTCCATGTCATATGGAGGAAACGCCCCAGGAGTAGGAGAAGTTTAATGAACTGTGCCAGGAACCAACATATGTGCCATAAAGAAGGTTACCCCTTGCCACATTTACAACAAGGTCAGGAATGTTGTTATAGCCTAATCAAGTTATGATTGATGCCCATGCTGTGAATCTTGCGGTGCAGGGAAAGAGTCCTCTGATTCCCAAACCCCATATATCAATCCCAAAGATCCCAAAATCTGGCAAACCTCTTAGCTCCTCTGGCCCTATGCAGATGCAGGTAGGAAATCCCTACTTCCAGTGAAGTAACAGAGTTCGCTATAACCCATTTAGGCCTCAGAAGGGCCTGGTTTCCATGTTGTTTGAAAGTTCCACAGTCTTTGATCAGGCCCAATGACAGTGCCTGAGAGGGAGGATGAGTGTGAAGTGGATCATAGTGGACAGATTGTAGAAGGAAAGGTCAATGGACATCCCTTTTCTTTCCTGATAAAGATAGGAGCTACATGTTAGAACAGTTGAGGTCCAAAGACTTCCCTTTTCATGAAAGCAAGTCCAAGTTCTGGACATTACATCACCAGCGTACCAATCAGATTTTAGCGCTTGACCCAATGAAGATAGGGTAATTCAAAGAACAACATTAGGTTGTGGAGTGTGATTCTAACCTATAAACTTGTTATGAAGGGATCTCCTTTGCAAGCCTAACTGTGCCATTTACTGTATGCAGGATTGGGTCAGCATGAGACCCAAGCAGCCAATGCAGACTGCATGCTGCAAACACACCTGTCATTAGGCTGTATCCTGTTCTTACCAATGAGGACTTACCCACCAATTCAATACAGACATAGGATAGGATATTTAAGACTTACAGTGAGTGTGATTGGATCGATCAAAGGAACAAAGTCTGTAGAGATAACCATTTTACCTAAAGCAGCTTTTCATCAAACATGGCCATACAAAATCACCACAGAAGCTTTTGCAGGAGTTACTTCCATAATTGAGAGCATAATAAAATGAGGCGTCCTAGAATAAGTCATCAGAAATCCATGTAACTCTCTGATTATGGCCTTACATATGTCAAACATAAAGCAGAAGATAGTTCAGGTTCTCTAGAAAATTAATCAAATTGTCATTCCATCCTATCCTGTGGTACTGAAACCTGCCATGTTCTCGTTCCAAATTCTGCCAAAAGCAAAATGGTTCATGGTCATTGACATCTGTGAGGTTTTCTTCTAAGTTCTCTTTAAAAAAAAAGAGACAATTTGTCTTTACATTTTAGTTTCAGGAGAAGATTCTCATGTGGTTTTGTGCTTCCTATTGGTTAATTGAAAGTCAATCCTATTTCAATCAGAAAAGCTCAGAGGGAAAAGGAACTGAAGCAGGTACAATATCTATGCAGAAGTGATACTCAAACGGGGCAACATGAAGAAAAAGTGGTGAACAAAAAAAGAGCAATTGGTAAGAGATTATGAAATAATGAAAAAAAATTCTAACTATGAAATAGAATAACAATGGACAAGATATATATATCAAGAACAGGACAGAATGTAACAAAGATGTATACACCTTAACCAGGAGACAGAAGCAATTTAAGAAAATCAGATCCAGGATGTTTCATAGTAAAGTAGTTACAAATCCACAGAGAAATATTAAGAAGTAAAGAAGAAGGAGACATGTAGTGAAACCCAAATAACGAGTTGAGAGATTAGTTGATAAGGCCTTTGCTTTGACGAGGAAGCTTTTCAATTTGATTATAAATAGAATGACGACTCTTGACAAAATGATCTTGTGTAATAGGAGACAAAACCAGAAAAAAATATTAGTGAATAGAAGGAACTTTTGTACAGTTTTTAGTGGCGAATGGATACATAATTTTAGTACATCACCTTTTTTAACCCCTTCCCTGCTCATGACAGAACCACGCCATCATGAGCCACGGGCGCTGTGTGCTCATGATGGCGTGGTTCCGTTATGCTGTGGCTGCTCTGCCCACGCTGCACTGATTCCCCGCCTGTGCGGGCGAATTAGTGAGTGGACAGAGTCGTGATGGAACCATCATAAGCACAGAGCACCCGTGGCTCATGACGGCGCGGTTCCATCATGAGCATTGTGGCGCCTCTCTACCCCCCAACCCCCACCCAGCGCCGCAGCGGAATTACCGCCGCAGCCAAGGGGTTAATGAAGAAAGCTATCTGCAGGATAGCAGATTAACTCATGCTATTGATGATAGAGGACAATGTTATGAAATGAAGAATTACACTCTTATAGCGAAATAGGTCATGGTACCTACCATGAAGCGAAGCATATGTTTATTATGGCAGGCTGGAATCAGTGCTCCTGCCGTGCCATAGCAAACAGCAATGTCCCGGGGGTGGGCACCCAGGGATAATTCTGGGTGCCCTGTGGGTTGGTGGTCTCCAGTATCAAGGAGGGCACCTAGAGGGGAGCCACGTGGCCCCCTCACATCTCTGTGCTGCCCTGGGGAGGTGGGGGTCCCTGGGGCTGGGGGGCCAAAATGGATCCCTGCACCTAATTGATGTATGCCCCATGGAGGTTGCTGTCCTCGGGCAGCATGGGTGGGCAGGAGTCCGCCTGTGCTATTTTTTATTAAAAAAACATGAACATGGCAGTCCCTGACGCTTGGGGGGGCCCTAATTTGAAAAAGCCTTGGGGAGGTGGTGGTCGCCAGTGCTCCAGGGGGCCACTTGCCCCCTGCACATTATTTAAAAAGCTCAGGAAGGTGATAGTCCCTGGGGAAGCGGAGGCCCCCACATTCCCCTGCATAATATTTAATCATTGCTCCCGGGACCTGGCCCACCCGGGGGCTTAAAAGAAACAAAGCGTAGGAGACAGTACTAATTTTCTTTTATTTTTGACAGGACTCATGGACCCTATGTGAATCCTGCTGAATTTTTTTCTATTTTTATGGGCCCTCGGAAGGGTTTGTGGATCCACTGCAATAGCCAGATAATAAAATGTTGAGATATAATTTTCTCAGGAACTACTGAACAGATTTATACTATTTGAAGCAAAGAGTGCATTCTGGACCAAGAGCTACCTCTCTGCCAAATTTGGTGTAATTCCGTTCAGCAGGTCGGGCTGTTGCTTCAATAAAAGGTTCCCATCAAAATTAACATGGAGAAAACAGGTTTTGGGAGCTCCTTTTTTCCCGGCCCCTCGTTTGATGAATCCTCCCCAAACTTTCAAGACAGGAGCTGACCAGAGTGCCCCATTAGTTCTGAAAATTTCTCAAAGATTCGTCAAACCGCGCCAAAGATATTTGTATTTGTATTTGTATTTGTATTTTAGACTTGTAGAGCGCCTTATCACCCCGGGGTCTCTAAGCGCTTGACAGGCGAGTGAATACTGGCAGGGGGAAAACAGACTAGATATTACCCCATGCCTCTTGGAAAAGCACGGTTTTTAGCTTTTTCCTAAAAGGCAGGAGTCTGGTTTCTTTGCGCAGATTTTCAGGCAGTTGGTTCCAGGCTTTAGGCATTGTGTGGGAAAATGTCCGACCACCGATAGTGGATCGTTTGATCCTAGGACAGATCAATAGAGCGGCGTTGGCTGAGCGTAAGTTCCTGTTGGGGGCATATGGGACAAGGCGTTTTTTGATGTATTTCGGGGCTTGCCCATATAAGGCTTTCTGCGTAATGCATAGGCCTTTGAACTTGGCTCGTTGATTTACTGGCAACCAGTGTAGCTCCCGAAGAAGAGGGGTGGCTGGTGTCCTTCTTGGTTTATTGTAAATAAGTCTGGCCGCGTCATTCATGACGATCTGAAGTCTCTTGGTGAGTTTTTTCGGGATACATGGCATAGCCATAATCCAATCGGGCCAGAATTAAGGCTGACACTGCTCTTCTGAGGGTGTCTGCCTTTAAAATGGGAGCTAGCTTGCGCAGTTGTCTCAGGAGGCCTACACAGGTGCCCTCCACCGCCGAGACCTGGGCTGACATAGTGAGATTTGTGTCGATGATTATGCCCAGGCTTTTTACTGCTGTTGCCGGTATTGGGGGGTTACCTAATTCTGAGGGCCAAAGGAGGTCGCACCAGGGGCTAGATGAAGTTGTGATAGGAAGAACCTCCGTCTTATCCGGGTTGATTTTTAAAAAGTTTGCCGTCATCCAATTGATGGTAAATTTTAGAATATTCTTCAGTTTTTGATCAGCCATAGGGGAATTGCCTATCTGAATGATGATCTGGGTGTCGTCAGCATAATTATATATATTACAGTCCATCTGATTCAGCGATGAAATGAGGGGCTGCAGATACGTGTTAAACATCAAGGGGGACAAGGCAGAGCCCTACGGGACGCCGCATGTAATTTTAGCAGCCTCTGACACCAGGTCATTCAGTTGTACTTTCTGGACCCGTCCACCAAGGAACGAGGTCAGCCAGGCGTGGGCCGTGCCCTTGATGCCAAACTCCCCCAACCGCGACAGAAGGAGGTCATGATTGACTGTATCAAATGCCGCGGAGAGGTCGAGTAGCACCAGGGCACAGGGATCTTTATTATCTGTTTTAAGGCGTAGGTCATCTAGCACTGATAGCATGACTAGTTCCGTGCTGTTGTGGGCTCTAAACCCAGCTTGGTTGGGTTCGAGTAGTGCATTACTCTCGAGGTGGTGCGAGAGGGTAGACAGCACGTGATGTTCCAGTATTTTAGCTAAAAAAAGCAGTTGAGATATGGGCCTGTAATTCTTTAGAATCTTGGTGTCGGCACCGGCCTTTTTTAGCAGGGGGATCAGTCTCGCCTCTTTAAGAGTAGAGGGTACTAGTCCCGAGGTAAGGGAACTATTTAGGAGTGATAAAATATCCTCCTCCAGCCCTGGCCATGCTTGTTTAAATATCTGCGGGGGGCAAGGGTCCGCCGGAGAACCTGATTTGACTTGGTTCATCACTTTTGTCAGAGAGTCCTTGGTGAATAGGGGTAGGGAGGTTAAAGGCTCAGTGATTGTGGGCGGGACAGGTATCGGAGTTACCGGGCAGTCAAATCTGGGGGTGCTTTCGATTTCTATCAGAAGGTCGGATATCTTTGAGGTAAAGAAGGATTGAAATTTATGGCAATCTTCTTGCGTAAAAGAGGGCGGTTGTTCCTTCTTTTTCCTCAGTTCAGTGAGAACTTGGAAAATGTCCTTCTGGGGGTTAGGTGCTGTGGCAATTCTGCTCTCGTAGAACTCACTTTTTCTAGTTCTGATGGCTTGTTTATACAAGGCGAGCTTTTCCTTTTATAGAGTTTGGCAGTTAAGATCATACCCCTTTCGCCAGGCTCTCTCGCACTGTCGCAGGGCACGTATTAGGAGTCTCAAATCGTCATTGAACCAGGGGGCGCCTTTGCCTTTTTCCCTGATTTTTATCTTACGTGCTGGGGCAACCACCTCTATTGCAGATTCCAATTTTTGCGATAGCTTTTGACTAGCCTTCTCTAGGTCATCTTCAGGTAGTCTGTCTAAGTGGGAAGGTTGCTGTAAAGTTGATAGCAAAATATCCGGATTAATGCAGTTTCATCTTCTCACTACCCGCCATTTGTCGGATGAGATGTTTTCTTGTTTCGGAAAAGCTAGGATACCCTGTAAAAGGTAGTGATCTGACCAAATGCAAGGCAAGGAAGTGACTGGGCAGAGGGCAGGAACAGAAGTCCATATCAGGTCCAAAGTATGGCCCTTCAAGTGTGTTGGGCCTGTCACAATCTGGGTTAATTCTAGTGCGGTCATTGCGTCTTCGAGCTGTTTGGACGTGATGTCTCTAATGGGCTCCTCCCAGTGGAGATTAAAATCGCCCATCACCACGAGACCCTCATATCTCATACGGAGGTCGTGGACCAGACCCAAGAAAGGTTCTAGAAATGTTGGGGGGGTTTTAGGCGGGCGGTATACAATGATTATCGTGAGGCAATTGGTTGGAGAGCAGAGCTTGACGCCTAGGATGTCTGCTCCCTCAATGCATTCCGCACAGATAGTTTCTGCTTTGAAGGCATTTTTATATAGCAGTGCTACTCCCCCCCCCCTTTTCTGCCATCTTTTCTGTTATGAGAGATAGCACCAAAGTTGGGTGGGAGGGCGGCCACTAGGTCGGGCACAGAGGAGTCATCCAGCCATGTCTCCGTAACTCCTAGAATATCTATGTTCCCCTCCTGAAGCAGGGAGAATACCTCTAAATTGTGTTTTTGGAGTGACCGAGTGTTCAGCAAGCTGACACTCAATGACGTTACCGCAGCTCTCCTACTTCTCTGATCGAGTTTTTTTTTGGCTGGTTCAGCTGCGGGCTTCAGGATGTTCTCCCGCCTCAGAATCTGCTGTGTATGTAGGCTAATGGAGTAGGCAGCGCTATTAAGCGCAATTAGGTTTTCCTTGGAATAACACGGCACTGAGCCGAGGGTCATGGCCCCTGGTCCCGGCCGGTCGCGGACGGGCGCAGACGGGCTTGCCTTTGGCGCGCCTTCGGCGCCCCGCCGGCGCCCCCGCTGCGCCCGTCCGCTGCGCTGCCTGTATGAGGGTTCCATTTTATGCCCACGAGGGCGGGAGGGTGGGCGTGGCTAAGCGCTTGCTTCTTAGCCCCCCAGCCTTTTCCTCATCTAAGATGGCCGCCGCTAGTAGTCCTACCTCGAGGTCAGTGACCTGGGAGCAGGGATAGCTTCAGATAGAAAAGCAGGTAGATTTTGAAGAGCAGGACCCGGCTTTCCACCTCAGGACACTGCAGAAAAGAGCGATTTAGGCAGAGGGTAGGTGCTGTGCAAAGTAGCAATAATCACAGTGCAAAACACGCAGGTTTAAAAAAATGCAACAGGTATTTTTAAAATTTGTTAAAAGGAACAAACGCTTTCGCGCACAAACGTAGCACTCACTCACTCGCAATCAGTGAGGAGAATGAAGGAATCAGTTCTTTTATGCCCACGAGGGCAGGAGGGTGGGCGTGGCTAAGCGCTTGCTTCTTAGCCCCCCCAGCCTTTTCCTCATCTAAGATGGCCGCCGCTAGTAGTCCTACCTCGAGGTCAGTGACCTGGGAGCAAGGATAGCTTCAGATAGAAAAAGCAGGTAGATTTTGAAGAGCAGGACCCAGCTTTCCGCCTCAGGACACTGCAGAAAAGAGCGATTTAGGCAGAGGGTAGGTGCTGTGCAAAGTAGCAATAATCACAGTGCAAAACACGCAGATTTAAAAAAATGCAACAGGTATTTTTAAAATTTGTTAAAAGGAACAAATGCTTTCGCGCACAAACGTAGCACTCACTCACTCGCAATCAGTGAGGAGAATGAAGGAATCAGTTCTTTTATGCCCACGAGGGCGGGAGGGTGGGCGTGGCTAAGCGCTTGCTTCTTAGCCCCCCAGCCTTTTCCTCATCTAAGATGGCCGCCGCTAGTAGTCCTACCTCGAGGTCAGTGACCTGGGAGCAGGGATAGCTTCAGATAGAAAAGCAGGTCGATTTTGAAGAGCAGGACCCGGCTTTCCACCTCAGGACACTGCAGAAAAGAGCGATTTAGGCAGAGGGTAGGTGCTGTGCAAAGTAGCAATAATCACAGTGCAAAACACGCAGGTTTAAAAAATGCAACAGGTATTTTTAAAATTTGTTAAAAGGAACAAACGCTTTCGCGCACAAACGTAGCACTCACTCACTCGCAATCAGTGAGGAGAATGAAGGAATCAGTTCTTTTATGCCCACGAGGGCAGGAGGGTGGGCGTGGCTAAGCGCTTGCTTCTTAGCCCCCCCAGCCTTTTCCTCATCTAAGATGGCCGCCGCTAGTAGTCCTACCTCGAGGTCAGTGACCTGGGAGCAAGGATAGCTTCAGATAGAAAAAGCAGGTAGATTTTGAAGAGCAGGACCCAGCTTTCCGCCTCAGGACACTGCAGAAAAGAGCGATTTAGGCAGAGGGTAGGTGCTGTGCAAAGTAGCAATAATCACAGTGCAAAACACGCAGATTTAAAAAAATGCAACAGGTATTTTTAAAATTTGTTAAAAGGAACAAATGCTTTCGCGCACAAACGTAGCACTCACTCACTCGCAATCAGTGAGGAGAATGAAGGAATCAGTTCTTTTATGCCCACGAGGGCGGGAGGGTGGGCGTGGCTAAGCGCTTGCTTCTTAGCCCCCCAGCCTTTTCCTCATCTAAGATGGCCGCCGCTAGTAGTCCTACCTCGAGGTCAGTGACCTGGGAGCAGGGATAGCTTCAGATAGAAAAGCAGGTCGATTTTGAAGAGCAGGACCCGGCTTTCCGCCTCAGGACACTGCAGAAAAGAGCGATTTAGGCAGAGGGTAGGTGCTGTGCAAAGTAGCAATAATCACAGTGCAAAACACGCAGGTTTAAAAAAATGCAACAGGTATTTTTAAAATTTGTTAAAAGGAACAAACGCTTTCGCGCACAAACGTAGCACTCACTCACTCGCAATCAGTGAGGAGAATGAAGGAATCAGTTCTTTTATGCCCACGAGGGCGGGAGGGTGGGCGTGGCTTAGCGCTTGCTTCTTAGCCCCCCAGCCTTTTCCTCATCTAAGATGGCCGCCGCTAGTAGTCCTACTTCGAGGTCAGTGACCTGGGAGCAGGGATAGCTTCAGATAGAAAAAGCAGGTAGATTTTGAAGAGCAGGACCCGGTTTTCCGCCTCAGGACACTGCAGAAAAGAGCGATTTAGGCAGAGGGTAGGTATATTGTCTAAACAAAAAAAAGTTTTGGGAATCGAAACAAGGTCCTAACTATGACTACCTGCTGGGGAGCGCAGAGGCTCCGAGGATTTTACTGGGTGCCCCCTTCTTCCTAGACCAAGTTAAGCACCTGAAGAGCTATAAAGATAGTGAACACACAAGTCAGTGGTTGTTTTTACCCATTTAAGATTGGGCTGGATGGTATTTACCAATCCAAAGATTTAATACGGTGCAAGGAGTGGTAAACAGCTTTTGGAATTTTACAGCTTGATGTGGTTGACATTGTGCTAATCATATGCTTAAATAATTAGCCATAGCACTAAAAATTGAATCAGAGCAAATTTCCTCTTCAGATCCAAACATTCAATTGATAAAACTTTCCTCAGGGACTACCGGCAGAACAAAAACTGTCCTGCTCTTAAATACATATGCACATCCATTGGCACGGAAGAAAACAGCTCATAACGACCAGTTGATTACTACGATAACAGATATAAGGAGTACACACTCCACATGGGACATGGCATTTACAGGGGATTTTAATTCTAACCTAATACACACCCCGGACAAAGATGAGAAGTTATCAGCCGACAATATATATTGGACAGTCCCACAGCAATATCAGTTAAGGAGATCAACATCAGACCCTGAAGGTCGGCGACTAGTTAACGCCCTGGAATTCCTAGGCCTGAGAGTGATAAACGGTAGAACAATGAATGATTTCCCACCAAAACAAACATTTCATGGAGGAAAGACATGATCGAGATTTTATTATATAGCTATTTCAGTAGCATTGATGCCATATCTCGCTCACTTCTTTATAGAGTATACAACAAGGAGCGATCATTCCTACCAGCATATACATTTTAGATTAAAGATCGCCAAACATTAAGCGAATAGAGAGATAGAAGGAAGCATCCATACAATTGACCTAAAACCCTTAAAATGGTTAAATGAAACGATAGATACACTTTAGACCAAGTTAAAGACATTGATAACAGCTAGTGAACCAGAGGCCCCGAACAAAATTGAAGCTTGGGTAAAAGTAACCTCGGATCTTACAACATCAATAAAAATTGGTCAATAACCAAACAAAAATCGAAAGATCAGAAATTAATCTAATAAAAAACCATCGAAAAGGTTAAGAGATTTGAAAAATGAGCTTAAAAAAGCCATTAGGAGGTTAAATATAACCTGTCATAGCCAAGAAGCCTGTGACAAGGTACGTCATTTGAGGAAAACTTAAAAAATAGCTATGGGAAGAAAAAAGAGCAAGCGATGATAAATTCTGGGCTGAAATACTTTGTAGTGCAAAGAAACCTAACTCAAACTCTTTTTGGAAAATAATAAATAAATTACAACGACCGATGAATGAGTTATCATCAAATATTCCAGAACATGAGTGGGCTAGATTTCTATCCAGAGTTTACAGAAATAGCAACCCACGACATATTAGCGGCAACGTCCAAGGAGCCCCCAGAGGAGAAAAATACAACTGAAACCATCATATAGTGTGCTAGTGACACAAACAACACAGGAGTGGACAGAATATGTCGCATAAGAGAAGTAAAGGCCCCAGATCCTATCCCAATTGAAACAAAACCCAGAGCAAAGATAAGTGAGTCCTCCATGTCAGCTGACAGAAGAAAACGTATAATAATGAAAGGCAGAGGAGATGGTGCTCCAGGACCTAATGGAATCCCACAAGCCATTTTTAAAAACGATCCGTCTTTTTGGAGCTAGCATTTACTCAAATTATACAATGAAATGAAGCTCTTAAACTGTATCCCATCGAATTGGCAAGGCTCGATACTGACACCTATCCATAAAGGTGGAAACCGAAGGAATCTATCAAATTACAGGCTAGTTGCCCTCCTGGACGTCGAAGCTAAATATCACGCCGCACTCATCTTGGACCGACAATCTTAATCTTATTCCAATTAATCAGACAGGTTTTAGGCAAGGAATAGGGACAATATCAAACATCTTAACCCTATCCTTGTTGGCAAATAAAAGTAAACAGAGGAAACAACAAATCTACCTCTGTTTTATAGACTTGAAGTCTGCATTTGACAGTGTAGACCGCCATCTCCTTTGGAAAAAACTGCGTACCTGGAACATTCCCGAAAGGATACTACAGGGAAAAATATTATTCTATTCAAACACTTGGATTAGAATCAAGATAGGAGACAGCACCTGATTATCAAGAAAGCTAAATACGACAAAGGGCCTCAAACAGTGTTGCGTATTGGCGCCGCATCTTTTTAATTCGTTCTTGTCAGACTTGGCTCAGAGGCTAATTCACACCGGCAGAAACTTGGAGGGCTAGCACTCACACACCTCTCGTATGCCGATGATGGGGTGTTAATGAGTCTAACAAAGATTGGCCTTCAAAGAGTCCTAAATGAAATGTCAGACTTCATCACAGAGAACAAACTAGAAATCAATACATTAAAAAACAAAACTATGGGATTGGAAGTCGACAGAAATGCAAACAGACTATCTGGCTTAAAGGCAGTCAATTAGAGAAAGTAAAGACCTACAAATATCTGGGATTGTATATAGATAATCTTCAAAATCATACAGAGCAAAAAAAAGTATATGTCCCAGAGAACCAGTGCACTCATATTCGCCTTCAGTCAGCTGACAAAAAAGTTGAAAGGTCCAACACACAAACCCCTACTCGCGGTGATAACTGTGAAAATTCTTCCCACGATAACATATGCGAGTTCCACTTTTCACGGCAAGGATGCAGAGCTTCTAAACCTACTAATAGTTACCACATACAAAAAAGATTTTCAGGTTGAACGGTCAGCCTCTCCAGCGCAGGTTCGCCTTGAATTCAGACTAATAAATGAAAAAATAGGAAGAATGTAGGCCACTGTAAAGCTTTGGTACCAGCTGAAACAGAATGCAATCACATCACCAAATAATAAAGCCCTCTGGACAGAACTAGAAGATAACAGAAAATCACCCTATAATCAATATCTAAATAAATCCTTGTCTATAACCTGTACAAATAATTTATGCAATAAAAACCTGCCATACCAGTCCTTTAAACGAACAATAAATAAAGTAGCAAAAACTCACTCACTACTAATAGACAAAAACATTTTCAGGACTAGGTCGCATGCCTGGATGGTGATCAATAATTAAAAAGCACTTGCACCAGGCCATTATATGAACACAGCATTTTCTATTCACCTGAATAAACAATTAATGGCTATACGCTTCAGAAAATTACCAACAATAGCGGATCAGCCTGTTTGGGTATACAAAGGACCAAAATCATGCCGACTCTGTGGTTACCATAAAGAAGACATCATTCATGTAATTTGTATATGCAACCAAACCCATAATGCTCGAGCCACTCTTCTCAGACAAACTTTTAAAGATAGAGGCATCAGGTCCTGTAGAGCTGCAATAATAGCATGTTTAAATCCATCGGACACACAATTAAACTGTAAATTGATCAAAGTTTTTGCACAGGCACACAAAAGTTCGTTATTAGTCCTGACCTCAGTTAAGGATCAATAATGTGGTAAAAAATTTGTTGAATAATGAAATCCTACGATTTTCTTTGTTTTTACTTTTTCATTGATGTAATGTGACTGTTTCCTTTTTAATGTTTTTACTTCTATTTTTTATATGTGTCTATATTGTTAAGTTTTTAATTGACCAAACAATAAAAATGTCCTTACTTACTTGACTTTGCTGTAGAAATGGAAAAATACTTTTTCCCTTTCTAGCTCATCATGGGTGGAACTGTGCTAATCATTTATATAAAAAATCCATATAACTTAATTGGGGTAAGGATGTAAGAAGCATCATGCTGGCTCACACCCACTGTTAGTTGTTAAACAAACCAATATTTGTTTTAAAGTCTACACATTCAAATATGGAGAAAAAAGAAAAAGATATGCCAAGTAACACATGAAATCACCCAAATTTATTTATTACCCATTTGTATCATATGACATTTTTAGTACATGACAGTACAACAAAATTCCAAAATGTGTACAAACAAGAACTATCTTTCAAATTATATTTGACACCTGGTTCATAGGAATTGCACTACAGAAGATCTGCAATGTTCCAATATTCTTCAGATAAAATATCTTGAATAGCTATTCTGTAAATCCATTGCATTGGACAAATTGCTGCGATACGTCTTAAAAGCCAGCATATGTTTCGTTGATTTTATGGAAGCTTCTTCAGGGCTGTAAGGAATTAACACAAATCTCATGAGTAATTCTGATTTTTCATACAGAAACTTTCCTATGTTATAATATCTAACTTTATTTTCCTAACAGAATTGAGGGAGAGAGTGACAAAAGCAATGTCCAATATCTCAGTTTGCAAAATATGACACATCACAAATTTATCAACAACGTATTGGAAAAGTCGCCAAAACATTCCAACTTCTGTAGCTTAAATCTCCCCTTAGGATTTTAAGAAACCCAACAGCAAGCTTCTTTCTCAGAAAGTTCTGATGATGTGGAAATACTCAGGCATTAAGCAATATCCAGTCAGTACAGGTATGCAATGCCCATTGGGCTAAAAGGGCTTCAGCCACCCCGTTGTGTGCTTTACACCGAGCTATGTTGGGCTGCGCTGCAGATGGGGTGCAGTGACAGCGTTCTACAAAGAACTTCGCAGGTCAGCCAGAAACTGAAGTACATTAAATATGGGGACTGTGACCATGAATGTGAGAGTGAGAGGCTACATGGTAACAAAATACTCCAACTGTTTTGTGGGCCTTTCAGCCTTCAGGTAAATACATATAAAATGCAAGGTATACACTTTAAATACAAGTTAAGGTAATTGGTGTGGAATGTATTATTTTATGCCACAGGACAGCACAAATGGTTAATGTAATCTCTGCAAATGTCGGTGTGTTTAACCAGACAGTCACAAACTGCATCCTGTTAAATGAACAGGGTAATAGGCTATGTGTATTCCACCTCCACTGAAAGCACTATGGTTATTCAAATCTTTATCTTAATATTATACTCACCTAGAAGTGGGTGAGTTTCAGAAGGCTCAAGCCAGGTGCTCAACTTGAGCACCTCATGGCCCCTCAAGCCCTGAATGAACCGAGATTTTCAAGTGTATTTTTTCTTGATAATTGCTTAAGGGAACACTTTAAACTATATGAGCTCTAGAATTTTGCTGTACAAAAACCACTTGACTTTGATGCAATAATCTATAATGTTGCTCCATATGTAATACAAATGTAGATCACATTTAGGGTGCATGTTAAGTGACTTGACTCATCGTTCACTAATAGCAAAGTCATAAGGCTGGGGGGACGGCGGGCATACATCACTCTAGATTCCTGCTTACCAACTATCACTTTTAGCAGGTGCTCCTCATTGCAGTAATGCACTCTTATGTACTAAGGTGAAAGCTTCAGCATGTTCACAAATATATATGTCTTTAAGTTTTTAGGTACTTTCATAATTTTTTCATAATATTTGCTGCATGATTTATATGGCAAACATTTTCAGGGCTCAGCTCATGCACCGGCTCTTACCGTAAACAAGACCCTCTGCTCGATTTGGCTATAGCTCGGCTTGTCATGTCAATTTTAGGGCTCACCCTGTACTTAACAACCATATAAGATAGGCTACTGAATTCAAAACACATTTACAGGTAAGTAAGTCTTTATTAGTTTTTTCATTGGCTCTCAATTCAATTCAAATGAGCTTTATCCAATTTTTACAATAAAATCAAAAAAGCACTTGATATCAAATGATATTATAAATTGTTCGACGTTAAAGGAAAAACACTAAAAATACTAACAAAAACATGCTTAACAAGAAACCTCCTGTAAATAATATTATGAGAAATTCATATATAAATAGTGTTCCTGTATTTAATTACACTTTTTAAGAGTGAAGCTATAGACCTTGTGAAATGTTGTTCTCTAAATATTGTAATACTAAAACACAGGATGACATTGTTAAAATCCACCTCTTTCTTGGTACAGAATAAAATAAAAATGAAAGAATAATATGCATTGTTGTTTGCAGAGACTTAACATCACATCGACACAAAGTCATGATACTAGACCAATCATTTGTGATGGGGAAACTGATTAGTCTATGAAAGATTCCAAGTCTAAAACGAGTCAACACCATACAGTCATTAACACGTAAGATGATTTTAAGATTGGCTGAATGCTGTAGGTGGTTAACAACATTTGATTCGCCCATACAGTTGGCTTCAATATTTCGGTTGAGAATATGTGTGTCTCAAGGAGCATCTAACAATTTATTTTTAGATTTTTATGGTACCAGGGTTGTCAAAGTATTCTAGATGCCCAATGTCTTTCATAACATTTTTGACGTATTTTAACTATGGGATACTAGAGACCCGTTGTAATTTTAAGCTATCATTTAGAATATCCTGATGGACCATATCCTGAGCGGTAACTGCAAACACAACAATGATGGACAGAATGTGGATCAATGTCACACATTCACCCCAGTCCAAAGATCTGGGCCCAAATCCATCGTTTTTCCACTCCACACCACCCTGGGTTAGACAATGGCGATATGCAAATCAGCGCTGACCCTGTGCCCCATGGGAACAGTCCAGTCCGAACTACAAAAGCCATGTCCTTCCCAGAACAGAAACAAGCATCCAAGGACCGGCCCGGTTTCAAGGTAACACCTCTCTTCAGCCCGGCTAGCTTGATTCCAGTGGTGTGGAGTGCCTGGGACTCACGTCTGAGCATCCCCAGTACACTTAGAGCGGTAACTGCCAACACAACAATGATGGACAGAATGTGGATTTTCATCACTATATAGCTGCCTCAAGAAGTGAATAAGAGGGGTTTCTATTACCACACGCATATCTTCTAAGATTTTCCATAGTTTGTCACTTATGATGCAGTCAAAGGCTGTAATAAAATCTACAAACGCCAGATATAATCTACCTGCTTGGCCAATGTGTACTTTCCCAAAAGAATATTTAAGATTAGTCCCTGCTCGACCATGCCTACGCCCTGTTGGAAATCAAATTGTAGCTCAGTTATGGTGCCATTGTCTTCAGCCCAATCCTGTTCTATTCAGTATAATGCATCACACCACCGTCTGGGTGCAGAGGTAGCTGGCAGCTATCAACCTCAGGGTCAGGTCACGCCTACGATGCTTTGCTGCACAGTCGATGACTCCAACTTCAGGATTTAGGGACACAGCAGTGAGGTCATTGAGGATGTTGGCCGCTGTCACAGTGTGCTGCTCTTAGGCTGGAGATGTCATTTAAGGGGTCAATCTCCTGATTACAATCTCCAAGCCTTGGCTGCAGCAAATGTAATCCATGGTTACTTGGCCGGCTGAAAGGCGACAGGAGTGAATTAGCATCTTGATACTTGTGGAAAACTTGGCTACCACTCCTTATTTCCAGGACACCGCTTATTTATCTTCAGGCTCACTCTCAACAAGCCCAGTGGGTGCATTTCTTGTCACGCAGCACATCAATTTTCCTGCAGCTTGTACAAGACTGGATCCATCAATCTATTGGGGTCTGCTGTGGTTACTGACATCCACTGGCATCCCTCTTGCTTGGAGCAAATAGTTTTTGCCACACACACATGTTGAACACATGATTCTCACTGTACTGGTACTGGAGCTGTGTTTTCTGGTGTGGCACACGTGTCTTAATGTTCTACTGGTGTTACATCGCGTGTAGTCCTAGTTTTGGGGGACGCTGCTGTCTGAGGCACAAGGCTCCAACTATGGCAACCTTTATATCATGAAGGGTGCTCTTGAATGGTTGAAAGAGAGCAATCATGCTTGGCAGTTGTATAGCGCTTTATGTCATATCTGTCTCCTACTAGTGGTATACCACATCAGAAAACACGCAGCCATGCGGAAGACCGTCATTAAATCACTGGGCCCATTGAAAAGGTTGAAACGCATCAGTATACTAAAGCATGGTCAGAAGGTTGACATGTCTACACCCAACTAAAGATAGCCAAAGGACGATCATAGAGAACATTCATACTTCTGAGATCCACGTATAAAGTGAAAAACCAAGGAACCTCGAACATATAGGGCCCCCTAGTACCTGTAGAACCACAGACTTGGAGGACAATAATGTACCCCAAAGAATTTATCCTTTTCACTTTTTATGTTAGACACTCTCACACAAAAAACCCTTATTTATAACAGTATTATGTGACTAGATATGTTGGACAATTATTCCTGTGGATATAACAAGTATTGTACAAAAACTGTCAATCCATGTATTGTTAGGTAATGTTAATTGGATGAACGTTTAAGTCTTCATTTTGGCTAAAAGTTTAATTTATGTGTTTGTTCTTTTTATGTATGATGGATACGCTGTGCGCACTGACTAAAAAAGATCCACAGCACCAAGTTACAGTCTTTACATTATTATTTATATATACTATTGTTTGTTTGTAATATGTTTGTCAGTATGTCTTGATATACATGAATGTCAAGTAAGCATCTAGGTATAGAAGTGTGAGGAGAGACAGGAAGAATATTATTAGGAAATAACCAGACTATGTTGGCCCATAAATTACAGAGTAATTATTTAGCCTAAAAATGGAGCATGGAAATTCGATTTATGAGGTATACTTGAATACAAACGTTCTCAAATTGGCATTTTTAAAACAAAAAATCAGACCTTGCCACTAAGAAGTGCTGCAGGCCCACTACAAGCCTGACATTTTTTGGCCCTGTGCATATGCAGTGTGCTTCAGTAGAATCTTGTAGGTAAATTAGGTAAGCCAATTTGGTATATGCCAATCAAACCATATTTAGGGGAATAAGAAAAAAAAGTACTTTAGCACTGGTTAACAGTGGTAAAGTGATTAGAGTCCTAAGGACAACAAAAAGAAAATCTGCAAAATTGCCGGAAAGTAGGCACACTTTTTTGGGTGAAGACCACTCTAAGGCTGACAATCTAACAGCATCCCATTCCACAAGGTTTCAGCATACTATGAAAGGAAGGGAGCCATTGGGGTCCTTACCTAAGACAATAATAGCCCTGGGGAACTAATCCCCTTGAGCTGGCTCAATAGCTGTGTCCTGGGGAGCCCACCTGCGACACAGCAATTTCCCTGCCAGTAACAGAGTGAGCAGGGAAACATGTGTTTGTTCCCAACTGGAGGGAGCGTAGATTATTTTCCTGCTAGCTAGGAGCATACTTTAGATCTGTTTCCCTATCCGCACTGATGAAACAGATCAAGAGATTACTCCCCCCCCCATAGGGAGCAGCACAAGTAGCTGCTTCCTCCAGATGGGACAATGCCGGCTTCCTTAGCATGCAAGAATCTAACTGGGGCTTTTGAGGGCCATGGGACTCCCCCCATTGCCCTCAATTAGATTGTGGTTTGTGCCCTGGGGATGGGGTCAGTGAGGATGAAAATGGCTCAGGGAGGAGGGTCTGCGAGGCTTCCCTCCCATTTATTTTAAGTATTAGCCCTGGGGATGGGACCCTCAGGCCTAATAAGGGTCAGGGAGGGTGACCCAACAGCTTCAAATCCCTATAATAAAAAAAAATGGCTGTGGGGGATGATATCCCCAGGGCCTAATAAAAAAATCCAGGATTTTGTAAAGCGTGAAGAATCACTCATGATGGTCTCAAGGCACTGAAGGGCAGGCATGGGGAGATTAAGTGATTTGCCAAGAATCATAGACTATTGAGCCAGTTTTGAGGCTTGAGGCCGGTTCTCCAAGCTCCAAAGCTAAGGCTGCTACACCACATCTCCTCCTAAGGCTTGGGGAGGGTGGCCATGCAGCCTTAGACCCCTTTAATATAAAAGGCACTACGGTATGAGATGACAGTGCCTATTGAGGCTCAAGAAGGGAGGCATGTGGTCCCCTTCCACTTTAATAAGCAAAAAGGGCCCATGGGGTTGATGTCCGTAGGGCCTAACTGCTGAATTTCTCTGTTTCCGTGTGATCGAAATGTGAGCCTAACTATAATGTCCCTGTCACCTTTGGCTTTTTCAGTTAATTTCAAAATACATTCTCTTTCTATTTTCTAACTATAAAGTTCCTGTATCCTTTGTTTGTTTCAGTGAATTTCAAAGGTATTTTAAATTCTCTTTCCTAACTAGCAGTGAATGGGTACGGACCTCTCACTAGCTTTCAGCAATCGCACTGGGTGAACTCACTGGAAGTAACAGAAGGGGTTCTTGGCCCCTATAGACCCTCACCATCCAAGTGGACTTCATCACCCAGCAATTTGCCAAGGGACACATTTGCAGAGTGATGGAGAAAGGGGACGGGCCTCAAATGAAATGTCAGCAATTCCATAGTGTGGGACTTACTGGAGGTAACAGAAGGGATTCTTGGCCCCAAGGACCCTCAGCATCCAAGAGTGAATTCTTAAGGATTTTAAAATTCTATTCCCGGACTACTGGAGAAAGGGGGCGGGCATCCCACAAGCTCTCAGCAATCCTGCTAGGTGGACTTACTGGAGGTAACAGGAGGAGTTCTTGGCCTCCATGGACCCTAAGCCTCCAAGGGGTCTTCATCCCCCAACCAGTAGTGTGATAAGGGGTGTGTTTGCAGAGTGGTAGAGAAAAGGGGTGTGGTACCTCCATGAGCTCTCAGCAATCCAGCTGTGTGGGACTTGCAGGAGGTAACAATAGGAGTTGTCGGCCTCCAAGAACACTTAGCATCTAAGAATATTTAATCCCCCTTCAAGTTGTGGGCCAAGAGGACCCTTTGCATAGTCGTTGAGATGGGGGACCTCCGCTGACTGCCCCAGAACTGGTGTTTTTTAAGCATTTATTTAAACTATTTTTTAATAGGGAGAGGGCTGCATGTTCCCCCTCCCCAGGCTGATTTTGGCCCCAGGGACCCCATCCCACAGAGCCTGGCCTTTTTCTTAAAATATAGATTCATAAGGGGATGGGGCCACAAAACCCCCCCCAGCTGATTTTGGCCCTGGGGACACCATTGTGGGGTCTGGCCTTTATTTAAATATTTTTTATTAGGGAATACACTATGGGGAGGTAGGGCATATGGTCCCCTCCAATGGCGGATTTTGGCCCCAGGGACTCTTTTCACAGGGCCCAGCTTCACCCAGTGACATATGTTTCAGAATACCAGGGGAGCCTTAAAGGTCACCGGCTGTGACTGCTCCCCACCTCCTTCAGGAGCCAGTATCAATATAAAATACAGGGGGCTCCTGAAAGACATCACCCTGTCTGTCAGAGCTGTGTTGCCCATCAACAATTTGAGAGCTAACACAACACTTTCACCAATCTGAAATTTTGATTGTGTCCTGATGCTTTAGCACCAATAACATTTTGTGGGTGACTAATTATCACCTGAAAAGCAATGTTTTAAGTAAATACCATATTGAAAATAAAATCAAACCACACAAGCTACCCCTTTGGGACCTAGTGTACCCACAGAGCTATTTCATAGTCAGAACACTGCTTAATAATAGTATCTCCCAACACATAGTGGGGCATCATCTCCTTGGGTATTGGACCCTCGCTTCTGCAGTTATCACTGCAGATATGTTGCCATTATCTTTGCTGGAACTGTCTTGCTTTCATTTCCAGCTCCTGCATTCACATCTTATGTGCCAGTAGCATTTGTTTTCAGCCGAGGCTCTCTCAGCCTTCCTCTCCTCTCCTTCTAGCTTCACCTTGGCCAGCTGCAGCTGGAGCGCCATCTCTGATATCCTGTCCTCCAGCTCCATCAGGGTCAGTCCCCTCTCAGAAATATTGCTGCCTGCTCCATCCTTGGCATTCTAGGCATCTGCTGGGTTTGATTTGGGCAGCTAAGAACACTAGACTGGCCTGCCATCCCCTGATCATTGATGGTGCTCCCTCTGCCTCCTCGTTGTCATCACCATCATCATCTCTCATGGTAGACTGCCACCTCTGCACCTCCTCAAAATCTCTGAGATCTACCTAGAGATCCAGATTGTTAGCCCTCTTGTCGACCTTCTGACCCTTTTGCTTGCAGAGCTTCAGCAGCTCTGCCCTGCTGAGGGTATTAAAGTTGGACAGCTCCATCTCCATGGCACAAATTGGAAGGTAGGATACTTATATTTAGAAAAGGGGAAAAGACCCAATGACAAACTAGAAAGAATTAAAATAAAGGTCATCCCTGGTGTCAAATTACTTACCTGGGTCTTTTGTGTAAAGCAAGTACTGCACAAACACAAGTCCTGATTCACACTGCTGAACACCAACGTGATTAATTTGGTTGTTGGTTGACTGGGGTGTGAGCCCTGGTCGGGCAATTGACACAATCCCTTGCAGGGAGAACGACAAGAGGTCACTAGATTAACCTGTGCTTAACCCTGTGTAGCTTGGCAGAAAAAGCAGTCAGGCTCAAGTTAGAAGCAATGTGTAAATTAATATTATTAACGAAGCATACAAACAGTAATAACATAAAGCCACATAATAAGGAAAAATCAAAACTAATTTTGAAAATTAGAGTGCATTTTAATTAAGTATTTTACACTAAAACCACAATAATCCAACCAATCGAACCAAAGTTATAATTTTTTTTTTGTTTTTTGTCAAATCTAGCACCTAAAAGATCTAAGCACCATCCGGGACATCAAGTCACATGAGACCTGGTCAAAGTCGAAAGTTAAGGCAGAGCGTGATGGAGTGTGGTTTGGATGCAAGAAGGAAAGTGCGCTGGGTCAGCGCTTACCTTTCTTGAAGAAAAATGTCTGATAAATTAAACTTTTAGTAGGGCAAGGCTGTCAGAGTGTCCAAGGAGGGAGCATAGTTGTCGGATGGCCGTGGACGTAGTTATCAAAATGGAAGAAGATAACCTCCAGCTGGTCGAGGCAGAGGGCTATAGCCGAAGACAATTCCACAAGGTTGGATACATCATAGGCGAAGGACCACTAAAACAGATTTGGGGCTGTGGAGAAAAATGTTGCAGGAGGAGCTGCAAAGTCAATCAGACCAGTGATTCACCTCAGGCAGATAAGAGAGCAGGTTCTACCTTTTGGTCACATTTTGTCTAATTTCTCAGCTTTGGAAATTGGCCATCTGGGCACCTTTGGCACCACAATCAAGGGTCCAAAACTGGTGGGGGTTCAGAACGCCCGCAGGCTGGTGCCAGGTGCGGGTTCAAGATAGTAGGAGCCTTTTGTGTTCCTGTTCCCCTGAAAAGGAGGATAGCAAACGAGCCCTTGGAGTCACTTTCGGTAGCCCTATATGCAGGTAAAGATGAAGAGCTTAATAGCAGGGCTTCCTTTAAGGGTTCAAGGCAGGCTAGAGGCAGCAAAGCAGTCCTTCCAGGTACAGCAGCAGTCTGGCAGACTGCACAGCAGGTCATAAAAACAGGTCCAGCAGTGAACTGAAGAGTGGGTCTGAAGGTCCAATTTTTATTTTACACCCTTATTCTGTTCTCCTAGAAGGTGGGTGAAACTTCCGGAAAGGTTCTTTGAAGTCCATGACATTCCTGATTTCCCTTCCTGGCTTCAAGTTGGCTGCAGTGATAATACAGGGTCAAGAAGCCTTATGTGTGGAGACAGGACGCAGCCTATTCAGGTTTAAGTTGAACTGTGCTCAGCTCTGTCCCCCTCTTCCTTCCAGTGGTGGCCCATTGAGGCACACCTAATACCTGTCTTTTGTGACTGTCGGAGAAATTTACAAAGTCATGTGACCCAAGATTGTCTGCAGGTTCAAAAGGCTAGGCCAGGAAAATGCCAACTTTCTAAAATTAACCAACAAGTGGGGTTAGGCCCACAGAACCAGGCTCATGTAGGGCCATATAACTCATAAAAAAGGGGTGGGGTGGGGGACCTGACACCTGCTAACTTCTGTGCTGTCTCTTTATAGCAATGGTCAAACAACAATTATTCTAGTTTGATCTGGTTATTTATTTACCCTTGTCATCCATTAGTATTTTATGCTTTTTTACAGTACTACAAATATATGAAAACAATAACACTTGTTTTAATGTTTGTTGTTTATGAATATTGTTGAATCTTTGAATGTTTTGTTTATAAGTTGTTCATGTCTTTGGAATGAACAGTAGTATTTGTTTGTCACTTGCAGGAAAGTCAAGACTTTAAAGTACCTGAACAACCTTTTAATTACATTACATTCTGCCCTATGTGCTACCTAGGGGCTAACTTAGAGGTGCCTTATATATGCAATAAAAGGGGAGTTTAAGACTTGGTAAGTGAGTCTAAATGCCAAGTTCACATGGCCGTGTGGCACTGTATTCAGGCTGCAATGGCAGGCCTGGGACACATTTCAGAGGGCTACTTAGGTGGGTGAGACAATATGTGCTGCAGGCCCACTGGTAGCATTTAATTTAGGGGCCCTAGGTATATGATATGCCTTTCTACAAAGGACTTCCAAGTAAATTAAATATGCCAAGCAGGTGTAAATCAATTATGCTGTGTTTTAGGGAGACAGAAATAAGAAATGAAAAATATACATTAATCTCATCTGCTCATCATCCATTAGAGTGGAGTTTCCAGTATATGATGGGTTTCTACATGACCTAAGAAATACAGAAGGTACTACTGGAATACTGGAAATAAGCATATCAATGCATGAATACATTACCACTAATTAAACATTCCTTATCATGATTAATTTTTCACAGCTTGAATTAGTCAAACTTGTTTACATTTTTTGCTCCCCTACATATATTTTCAGTTATATGCAATAGAGCTTTACAGTTGGTAAGAACTTTTAGCTCTTATTTTTGACAGGCCAAATAGTTTATTAACCGATTTTACTCTCCGTGAGAGCAATCACCTGGACTAATTTTTAATTTCTAATTTTTCTTTTTCTTGCTATGTACTGTCACAGAGCCTTTCCCAATTTTCTAAAATACAGAAACTGACACTGCGGAAGGCACATGTTGTGTGGCTCTGCTATTTACTTTGATTCTTTCTGAAAACACTTGGTTTCTCTGATTTTAACTAATCGATTGTTAGACTAAGGGTTCACATTAGTTTTTAGACATGCGGTCTGTGGCTTTCCTGATGAAGGCGCTTTGGTTACCTGAAACACAAGTAGACACAACACAACAGGATCCATCCATGATCAAAGCCACTTGACTGTCTCACAATTTGGACATATGTGTTACTTCATAATTGTTCTCTAGTTTTTTCCTATAATATTGTTTTTTTATAAATATTTAGACATTTATGGTCTTCATTGTAAGACTAATTTGACTTATTCTGCAATACTATTCCTATATTAATTATATTGTTGAAGCAATGTACATGAAACATTTGGTTGATTATAGTTTTTCATTGATCGATAGTTATTCAATGGAGCATCTCTTGTCTTTCTTTGTGTTTTTAAGTTTTTCCATGGAACATTACCAGACCTGGGCAAAAAAACTCTGCAGAGTTCCGTAGAGGCGGAGATCAATGAGAACTGCTGTTCGGACTGAACTTCATGCCGCTCTGGTAGAAATTCTACCAGAGCAGCAACTAGCGCACTTAATGTTGGCGAGCGGGGAAAATCTCAGCTGCACTAAATATTGCAGGCAGGATGCATTATACATTTTTAGATAATTTGTACTAATAAAAGTCTTTTCTACATTATTTATACGTGATCACTTAGCCTTTTTCAGTATCATGTTGTAAATATGTCATAAAATGCAAATTAGAACATTAATTGCCTAGGGATTTGTTATTTGCAATTGTATATTACCTGCTCTTGGAATAGGTATAAGTAGCAGGGGTCCTTATATAGACACATCAAGTCCCTACTACATACAGCTTTCGCCTTGTGCAGAAGTCATTAAGGTGAGTGACCACTCCTTCAAAGCAGCCAATTGGCATTGGTCTCAACTATAGACACCATACACCTCAAGGCACTCAATCCCATTAGATGATCATGCCCCTACTAAACACAGACTTCATCTTCTACAGAAGTTTTTATGAAGAGCCTACTCCATCCAGTCACCCAAGTCTCTCTTTGAACACACTTTTAATTATGGCCCTCAACTTGTGAGAAATCTTTTCAGAGAGATGATCCCCACCAGACACCCAAGCCTCATTGGGTGGCAAAGCTCGATCTACGCATAGCCTTCAATGTGTACAGAAGACTTTGTGGAGACCCCAATCCTTAAAAACACCCAAGCCCATTACACAGCCAAACTTCTACTGTCCAGAGACTTCTCCTGTTAGAAATGTCTTCTAGGAGAGCCCACCCCATACAGACAGCCAGACCCCATTAGGTGGCCATGCCTTTAATATGCACACCATTCCCCTTGTGCAGAAGTCATCATTGAGAGTCCACTCTCTCAAGACAACCAAGTCCCATTAGCGTGCAAAACATACTTTTACCTCCAGACACCCATGCCCCATTAAGTGGTGAAATCCCCATTAAGCACTGGCTTTCTCTTGTACAGAAACCTTCATGAAGTACCCACTCCCACCAGACAACTAAGCTCTATTATGTGATCAAGCCGCTGCCACTCACAGTCTTTAGTTTATACAGAAGTCTTGATGGAAATCCCCATTTTTAGGTGGACAGTTCCCTACTATGCAGATCCATCACCTCAAGACACACTAGTTCCATTAGGTGGCCAAGCTTATACTATGCACTTAGTTTGCTTTGCGCAACAGTCTGCCAGGAGAGCCTACTCCGTCCAGACAACTAAGCCCCATTAGTGGGCCTAGTCCCTACTACTTATACCCAAGCTCAATTAAGTGACCAAATTCTTACTAGGCACATCCTTTGACTTGTACTGAAGTTTTTCCTGAGAACCCACTCCCTCCAAATACCAAACCCCATTTGGTGGCAGAGCTACTATGCACAACCTCCCTCTACAGATACACAAACCCCATTATGTGTCAAAACAACTACTACACACACCTTGCAAAGAAATCATCACAGAAAGCCGACTCCATCCAGACATCCAAGCCCCATTAAGTGGTCATGCCCATACTATGCATACCCTTTGCCTCCAGATACCCAATCCCATTGAATTGCCAAGCACCAGCCATTCTCAGATTTTTATCTTGTACAGAAGTCTGCATCAAGCTCTCACTACTCCAATACTGCCGCTAGATGATCTAGCGGCATTGCAGCTGATCCAACGAGTAAAAGCTCCTACCCATTTCAAAGGTCACTTGCTGGACCCTGTGTTTAGTAATTGTACAGAGATCGCGGTGGGACTACCAATTCCCCTTCCATGGACCGACCATCTGTTGGTGCCTCTCACCTGGACTATACTTAAGGTAGCACCCTCTAGACCTATCGTGCGGAGGGCCAGGAGCTGGGCCAAACTAAAAGTCGAATCATGGACCAGTAGACTTGGGATGGGCCAGCCCTCCTACAATGAGGATCCTTGTGTAGCCAACCAGGAATTTGAAGACTGGATAACACAGTCTATCGATGCCACACTTCCCCTTAGTAAAATTACATTGAAACGTTCCCAAAAAACTGCTCCCTGGTACTCAGAGCTTCTTAGGGATAAGAAACGCCAATGTAGGAAAATGGAAAGACTCTGGTGTTTGGGCTACGCATCGGACGATAAAGCCCAATTCAGAGAGGCAATTAAAATCTATAAAGCCGAGGTCAAATCTGCACAATCTATATACTCTGCTGATAAAATTATACAAGCTAAGTCCAAGCCTAAGGAGAACTTCCAAATAGTGAAGAAGTTGACTAAACCTCCCCCCCTATTAAGGAATTCGGATAAACCTATAGCTCACTGCAACAATTTGGCAGATTTCTTTCCTCAGACAGTCACTCAGATCTATTCTTCCTTCCCCTCTACTGCACCTGGGCCTATAGCCCAGGACCAGACAATTGGGGAGGATATGCCATCCCAATCTCTCATTACGCTGGACCACTTTCCGCTATTAGACCCTGAATCTCTAGCTTCTATAGCCAGCAAAGTAAAATCTGGATCTCCATGTGACCCAGCACCTCCACAAATCATGATGCGGGCTCCTCAGGTTATTTTGCCGACCATCTTGAATCTTCTAAATGCCTTCATCTCTTCCTGTATCGTGCCGCCTGCTTGGAAGCGGGCTATGGTGCGTGCTCTGCAAAAAAAAAAAAACTAATTTGGACCCCGGTGACTTCAGTAGTTATCGTCCTATCTCCCTGCTTCCCTGGGTAAGCAAAGTTCTCGAGGGGCACATCAATTTCCATCTGATGCATTTCCTTGAGAACAACCAGCTCTTAGATGCTACCCAGACGGGCTTTAGACCCAGGCATGGGACAGAGACCGTCCTGATGGCAGTTACCGAGGCAACCAGAAAGATCTTGGATCAGGGAGGTCAGTGGCAGTGATCCTCCTTGATCTAAGCGCGGCATTCGACACGGTCAGCCATGACATCTTGCTGGGACGCCTGTCGAGTGTCGGAATAGCTGGCAGAGCATGGCTATGGCTCAAATCCTTTTTGAGTGACAGGTCCTTCCAAATTTTTGATGGGGACTCTGTATCCTCAAGCAGGCCACTGAAGTGTGGGGTCCCACAGGGTCCTCTTTAAGCCCTGCGCTTTTTAACATCTACATGAGACCACTGGCTGAGGTTGTTCGTCCGTTTGGCATTAAGATCATCTCCTATGCAGACGACACTGAGCTAGTGGTCTCCTTGGCGCAGGAGCCGGGCTTGCCATCCCCAGGTGGTCTGTCAAAATGCTTAGAGGAGGTAAAGAGATGGATGACTTCCTCTCTCCTCAAGCTGAATGGGGACAAAACGGAGCTGATGCTCCTGGGGCCCACTAACCCTACTGCTGTCAACCCCTTGTGGCCTTCATGTCTTGGCACCCTTCCAATACCCAGGGATAATATAATAAGCCTTGGGGTTTGGCTTGACAAGACTCTTTCATTTAACACTCAGGCCACAAAACTTGCGGCCACTTGCTTTGGCCTCCTAAGGATGCTGAAGAAAGTTCTTCCCCTTCTGCCGGTGGTGGCAAAGCAGGTGGCCATCCAGGGTTTGATTCAGTCCCGTTTGGATTCTAATAACGTCCTTTATTTGGGCGTTCCGGAATATACACTGCGCAAGCTCCAGATTGTGCAAAACTGTGCGGCCCGCACCGTGCTCCAGTTGCCGCGAAGGACATCGGCAAAGTCTGGCCTGCACAGCCTGCACTGGCTTCCAGTGCGACAAAGAATCGCCTTCAAGGCGATGTGTATATTCCACCAAGCTTTTTGGGACACAGGACCGGCCATCACTCGGGACCTAGCAAGACAGTATCAACCTGGCAGAACCCTTCGTTCTAGCCGGGCATGTAGGGCTATAGTCCCCAGAATAAAAAAGGCAAGAGCTGGCGGCAGGATGTTCATTTATAACGCCGCCAAGCTGTGGAATTCGCTTCCGTTTCAACTTAGATCCAACACAAACCTTTCCACCTTTCAGGACCAGCTGAAGACTTTTCTTTTCAAAGCCTCTCCTTAATTTCCTTTTTTCTGCCTTCTAAGCAATTTTATAGTTGGCCGTTAGTGCTTGGACACCCCAGGGCAGCAACTGCGCTTTATAAATTGACATTTCATTTCATTTCATTTCATCCCTACTTTATAATTATCTGGTCAAGTCCCTTGTACGCACATCCTTTACCTTGTGCAGACGTTTTTTATAGAGAGCCTTTTTTTACAAACAGACACCAGCGTCTTGGCTCAGCCATTGATCTGAGATGCGGCTGTCTGTTTGTGAACATTCTGGCATTTTCCTGGCTGAATGGAAACTTGCAATGTTGATTATGTATATAATCGACATTGTAAGTTTCCATCCAGCAAGGAAAACGCGCACTTGTATCTGTGACCAGGGTGACCAGATCACCAAAATGTGTCAGGTGTTGTCTGTGCCACCTGCACACACTTTCCATGGGTCTATCATCTCTATAAATCTGTGGTAAGCAGCTTGGGGTGCAAGCTTTACTTATCAGATTGAAACTTGCAAAGTTGATTTAAATCTCACACAGACTGTGCACCGCAGCCAAATGATCATGGGACCTGGTAAGACATTGGGGCTATATAGTTACACACCCACACATGCACATACACACACATCTCTCTCAATATATATATATATATATATATATATTACCTACTGGCGGTCGCCAGTAGGTATATATAGTTAGGATTTTTTCTCTATGGGTTTTTTGAAAATTCTATGTCTAATAACTTTGCCGTTTGTGGACGGAATTGGCTGAAATTTTCAGGAAAATGGCACATTTTGTTTCTGAGCAGCCTTTGAAAATTTGGGGGGGGTTCGTCAAGGGGGGGCCGAGAAAAAAGGGGGGTCCCAAAACGCGTTTTTCCCATGTTAATTTCCATAGGGCGGTTGGCCTCACTTTTAGCCCGAACGGCTGAATGGATTTGCACGAAACTTGGCAAAATTGTAGGGACTGGTAGCCCGATGTGCCTTTTGTAGGTCTCAATATATGTGCTCCAGTGGATTTTGAGAAATTAACGTTTAAAAAAAGATATATATCTGTAAGCGCGGACCAGGCAGCGGTCTGGTTCGCGGACTTTTCGCGCAACGGAGCTTTGTGAAGCGAAGCTGATTGGTTCTCCGGCGTCTGTCAACATTCCAAACAGTCCGTAGCGGCCGCCATCTTGTCTCTCGGTAGGATCGAGAGACAAGAGGAGGCGAAAGCGAAGGGGCAAATGACCATAAGGGGGAATAGTAGATCCTCGCTGACCCCCTAGGTTTGATGTGGAGGTTTTAAAAGGGCCCCGCGGGGCAAAAAAAAAAATAATAATAATAATCGAACGGCTGAATGGATTTGCACGAAACTTGGCAAAATTGTAGGGACTGGTAGCCCGATATGCCTTTGCTAGGTCTCAATATATGTGCTCCAGTGGATTTTGAGAAATTAACGTTCAAAAAAAGATATATATCTGTAACAGCGCTCCGCTTCGCGTACTTTTCGCGTTACGGAGGTTTGCGAAGCTGATTGGTTTTTCGGCGTCTGTAAACATTCCAAACAGTCCGTAGCGGCCGCCATCTTGTCTCTCGGTAGGATCGAGAGACAAGAGGAGGCCAAAGCGAAGGGGCAAATGACCATAAGGGGGCATAGTAGATCGTCCCTGACCCCCTAGGTTTGATGTGGAGGCTTTGAAAGGTTCTCGCAGGGCAAAAAAATATATACAGTTTTTTTAGTTTTTTTGCATGGAGTGCGCTCGGTTCGCGAACCGGGAAGCGTTCTGGGGAGCGTACTTTCTTGAAAATTAGTGAAAAAAGTTAGAGTACAATAATAATTGTGAGTGATCAGATGTAGGGTAGCTCTGAGAAGAGCTTTTGGGTTTATGGTACATTTAGGTACTTATAAGTAGGTACCAATGCACATTCTTAAATTCAGAGTGAAAACTCTGTTGCCCTCATCTGAGAAGTGAACTCCATCTCCTCTGTAGATATCTTGCATGTAGTAACGCAAGTTATTGTTGTACAGGGAGCCCATTCCATGGTCTCTCATGTAAGCTGAAACAGATTTGTTTACATGCTTCCTCGATTTCTCAATTTGTGGACAAAATTGGTTCGACCACCTCCATTTCTGTCTTTGGCATATATTTGAATATACCAAGGCAGTCTGAGGAAAAAGTGCCATCAATTGCTCAAAGGTGTCCTTTAAAAGCATTTCCAGACCTACCCCAGTCAAAGTGCCCAAATCATTACCTCCACAGTGCACAATTAACAGGTCAGGTTTTGGCAAATGCATAAAGGTTTTCACCAATGGTATCAATTGGTGACATTTTAATCCTCTGTGGCCAAACCACTTAATTTCCACATCTTGTAAATTGAGGTTAGGTAAATTCCTGTTTTCAGCGTACCTTTGAGCCCAATAGATGTAGCTATGTCCAACAATCCAGACAGAAAACATGGCGAGAGAAGGTTCTCCTGCAGTCAGATGAAGTGTGGCAATGAAATGGCAGTTGAAAAAATGAGAGTGTAAAATGAAAAAAACTGAGGAGTTTCTGTGTTAATGAAGCAGTAAGAGTGATTGGTGGATTTTGATTGCTGAAAACAGAAAGTTAGTGTGCATGGATGAGTTCGTTGAAAGATGTATTTTGAGTGGCGAAGAAAAAATCATTAAATGAAAGAATGCTTTGGATATGCAGGTGCACTGAGAGTTCAGAGTTCAATTGCAACATTGTTGTGTGAGAGGTCTTGCAAGAGGTGGTTGCTATGCAGAAAAAGCAGAGAGGGGGCAGAGGGGGGAAGGGTTTTGCTTTGAAAAAAAGTGAGGGAAGAGTTTTGATTGGGTGACATGAGAGATCTGTGTGAGGAATTACAGCATTTCTGTGCTTTTGATAGCTGCAGACTCTGGAGTGCATACCTTTTGCTCTGCTGAAGACAAATTGGTGTGTTTCTGAGACTGTTTTGAAACTCAAAGTATTTGCTAAGGTGAGAAAAAATTTCTTTAATTTAGATAGAAAATAGTGTGCTTTAAGGAGAAAATTATGAAGAAAGTTGTGTTTTTCAAATGTTGCTTTGTCTCAAGTGTTTCACAAATAGATTTTGTTTCTTTGAGAAATTGGAGAAAATGTGAAGTATTAGTACTGACAGGGTTTTTATGTGCATAGGAGCTGTGGAGTGTTTTCAAATTATGACTTGTAAATCGTTTTTGAGAAAAAGCAATGGTTTTAATATTGATGAGAAGGACATAATGGTGTCTGCTTCTTTATAAGGTAATTGAGAGTCTCTGATGTTATTTTTCCCATTTCAATGTAAGAAGTTTGTCTGTGGAGCAAATTGCTTGTAAATATGCTCCCACCTGTGCATGGCAAATTTAGATTTTGAATGTTTCCGTTACATAGGCATGTTAAAGGTGACTGAAACATGCTGCAAAGGCAATCAAAAAATGCTTTTATGTGTCTTAAGGACATTTTAAGTCATTTCCCCATGTGCAGTGTTTTCAAATTATGAGTTGAAAATCGTTTTTGAGGTAAAGGAATGTTTTCAAAATTTATGTGCGCCATATGATAAGGCATGTTGCCAAAAAACCCGCAATCCTCTGCTGATGATGTCACTGAGCATGTCATGAATGATGTAATATGTGACATCATCAGCAGTGGATTATGGGTAATGGTATCTCTAGTTTACTCCCCTATAGCTGTCTTTCTTTTAACATAAGTGTGTGTTTCCTTCCCTTATACTTACTGTTTTTGGTTCGCTTCCAGTTCGCGTACCAGCGAGCGAACTAGGAAGCGAACTAAGAGAAATAGAGGTTGGCACAGTTCCAAATATTGTACCAATTTTTTAATAACGGGGAGGTAGTTCTGAAAAGAACTTTTTTTTTTATTTTTCTGAACATTTTTTTACTGTTTTTGAATTTTTCGGAACAGTTTTATATTTTTTTGGGTTTTTCTTGGAGGGGGCAATGAAAACGATTCATTGTAAAGGGCTCAACAGGAGCAACAAAACAAAAAAAAGAAGTATTTATTATTTTGGGCGTTTCGGACAAACTTGCATATGATAGTCAATAGCTCTGTTGATCAGAGTGATGCTTTTTTCTCCGTAGGAAATGAATCCATCGCAAAATGCGCAG
Organism: Lissotriton helveticus; assembly: GCF_964261635.1. NCBI lineage: Eukaryota > Metazoa > Chordata > Amphibia > Caudata > Salamandridae > Lissotriton > Lissotriton helveticus. The sequence continues at coordinate 1,606,662,425 of NC_136069.1, forward strand.
GTGTGTTTTACATCACCAAATCTCATTTGTATATTTGGCACCATCTCCCTGCCCTCTGGTCCCGTTACTTCCGGTACAACAGATCTTCTGGCCATAATAGGGAGATTATCTAGGTCGTTCCGAAACTGTGCAGCACTGTAGTTGTTAGGATGCCACCTAGTCATATGGCGATGCATTGTGTAGTTTCCGAAACTGTATTTTTTGTCGGTCCCTCTGGACAGTCTATCTTGACATATAAGGCAAGTTACGAATCTTGCATTTACTTTTTTCTGACCTTTGGGAATTTTAAAAAATTGCCAAATGAAGTTTTCTTTCCGGTGAGACGTCTTAGGCTGCTCAGGCAAAAACTGCCTCTCTTCGTGCTCGTCCTCCTGTTCCTCTTCTTCTTCTTCTTGTTGAATTACAACTTGAGCAGGTGGTCCACTCTTCCTTGGATGTGGTGGAGGTGGTGGGGAAGCACCAGCTGAAGCTACTAAAGAAGCCATTGCTCAGTGATCACAAAGGGTCTTTCTCTCACAATGATGAAAGTCAGAGTGAGGAAAGAAGGAGGGATTTTCATCATTTGGGAAAAACAAGAGTTCTCAACCAATCAAAAGTGTTCATTTTAGATTATATGACCTAGTCTTACATCATTAAGAAACCAAAAGTGAAATGAACCAATGAAAAGTGTTATTACCAAGTCACATGACTTGCTGTGTTTACGTTAAGCGCTTTGCAGGGCCTCCCGGTTTGCTTCCAGAAACCTGCGCTTTGCGACTCGCTTCGCGTACCAGTTCGCTAACGTAGCACGTCATATGACGTATCACGCGACAACGTGAAACGTCATGCGGACGGGAGGCGTCACGATGTTGTTTTCTAACGCGGCACTTGCGGTAAAGAAACGTTTACCGGCTCGCGGTCTATTTCGCGGCATCAAGGTCAGCTAACGGGAAGCTTCCCGATTCGCGAAGCGGGAACGAAGAAAAAAAAATATTTTAAAAAAAAATTATTCATAAACATATAAAATATATTTTTGGATTTAAAGAAGAATACATTTTACAGCTACAGATATTAGCTGTTAAAAAACCAATGAAATTCACAGAAAAAAACATAGGTTATAGACCATATATAGTTAGGAATTAGCATTTACAAAACCTTGAAAATTCACTGAAAAAACCATAGGTTATAGACCATATATAGTTAGGAATTAGCATTTAGAAAACCTTATTTTACTCACACAAAACCATTGAAATTCCATATATAGTTAGTTGCACTAACTATATATCGCGCACCCGCAATCCACTGCTGATGATGTCACATATTACATCATTCATGACATGGTCAGTGACATCACTGATGACATCACTGATGACATCTCAAATGACATCACTGATGACAACATCCAGTGACTGTATGTTTCTGTAAAGTTAAAATATGTCTTAGATATTGAAGAATGAGTGGATGTATAAGTGTCTGGATGAAGGATTTAGTAGGTGCGTGACTGACTGTATGAGTGAGTGATTAAATGTGTCTCACTGAATGCATGGGTTAGTGACTAAACTGTCTTAATTTGTGCATCATTATGTCTGTTGTGATGTAAACTGCTGCATGTGTTGATCATTAGCTATACGAGAGGCTATATGTGTTATTAATTGGTTGCCCAAGTATTTCTATGGGAGATTGAGTTTGTGTGGGGGTGGCTGGGAGGTGTGTGACTCTGTGCATAGATGTGTGAGCAGTTGATTCACTAGGTGTATGAGTTCAAGAGTGCATGTGGAAAAAGCTACATGGGCGGTTGACTGTGTGCATGAGTGTATTGATGAGTGAATGGATATCTCAATGCTACATGTCATAGTAAGTACATATGTAAAACACAGTACATGTGAGAGTTGGCATATATAAATAACTGTGCATGAGAGCCACTGAATGTGTGAGTGGCTGTATGGATCATTGTGAACTTGTATCAGGGATTGTATAAGAGAGTAAATATGTGTTAGTATATGTTTGAATAAGTAAGGTGTGTATAACTGTATAGTTGAGGAAATGGAGGTGAGATTGTTTCTTTGCATGACTGACTAGGTGTGTGAGTAACTCCATGGATGAGTGACAGTGTGTGAGTGTCTGTATACACTGAGTGTATCTAAGGTTATATTAGAGTCTGAAGAGGTTTATCGTATTAGCACAAGAATGATGTCAAATGAGATGTCATCAGTGATGTCATCAGTGATGTCATTTGAGATGTCATCAGTGATGTCATCAGTGATGTCACTGACCATGTCATGAATGATGTAATATGTGACATCATCAGCAGTGGATTGCGGGTGCGCGATATATAGTTAGTGCAACTAACTATATATGGAATTTCAATGGTTTTGTGTGAGTAAAATAAGGTTTTCTAAATGCTAATTCCTAACTATATATGGTCTATAACCTATGGTTTTTTCAGTGAATATATATATATATTCACTGAAAAAACCATAGGTTATAGACCATATATAGTTAGGAATTAGCATTTACAAAACCTTGAAAATTCACTGAAAAAACCATAGGTTATAGACCATATATAGTTAGGAATTAGCATTTAAAAAACCTTATTTTACTCACACAAAACCATTGAAATTCCATATATAGTTAGTTGCACTAACTATATATTGCGCACCCGCAATCCACTGCTGATGATGTCACATATTACATCATTCATGACATGGTCAGTGACATCACTGATGACAACATCCAGTGACTATGTTTCTGTAAAGTTAAAATATGTCTTACATATTGAAGAATGAGTGGATGTATAAGTGTCTGGACGAAGGATTTAGTAGGTGCATGACTGAATGTATGAGTGAGTGATTAAATGTGTCTCACTGAGTGCATGGGTTAGTGACTAAACTGTCTTAATTTGTGCATCATTATGTCTGTTGTTCTGTAAACTGCTGCATGTGTTGATCAGTAGCTATATGAGTAACTATATGGGTTATTGATTGATTGCCCAAGTATTTGCATGGGAGACTGAGTGTGTGTGTGGCTGGATGGGAGGTGTGTGACTCTGTACAGATCAATGTGTACTTGTATCAATGATTGTATAAGAGAGTAAGTATGTGTTAGTATATGGTTGAAAACGTAAGGTGCTCTATGTTTAACTGTATAGAGTAGAAAATGGAAGTGTGATTGATTCTTTACAGGACTGACTAGGTGTGTGAGTAACTCCATGGATGAGTGGCAGAGTGTGAGTGTCTGTATAGGTGTATGAGTGCATATGATTGTGTTGTAAACATGAGTGATTGTATGTATGAATGATTGTATGGGTGAATGAGTGAATGTGTGTGTAGACGTAGGAATCAGTGAGTACGTATGTAGTAACTAGTATTGGTGTGTCAATGGTTTCAAAAATTATACTCTGTTTTTAACACTGGGTGAAACAGAGGTTATATTAAAATGTGAGGAGATGCATTGTATTGTCACATGAATGATATCATCAGTGATGTGGTCATTGATGTCAAATGAGATGTCATCAGTGATGTCATTTGAGATGTCATCAGTGATGTCATCAGTGATGTCACTGACCATGTCATGAATGATGTAATATGTGACATCATCAGCAGTGGATTGCGGGTGCGCAATATATAGTTAGTGCAACTAACTATATATGGAATTTCAATGGTTTTGTGTGAGTAAAATAAGGTTTTTTAAATGCTAATTCCTAACTATATATGGTCTATAACCTATGGTTTTTTCAGTGAATTTTCAAGGTTTTGTAAATGCTAATTCCTAACTATATATGGTCTATAACCTATGGTTTTTTCAGTGAATTTCAATGGTTTTTTAATAGCAAATATCATAAGCTGTCGAATGTCAAGTACGTGGTAAGAATTTTTTTTTTCGTGTTTATGCACACTGATCTGCTTTGATTGCTGCCCCCCACCCCTCATTTCTATTAGGAGTACTCTCTCTTTGCAGATAGTGAAGGGTAGTTAACGCAGCCCTTTCCCCCTTTGTAATCCGTCGTGCCTGCTTCTCTCTCCATTTGATTGATTGTTCTCTTTGGTTCATTCTCTATTTACAAACAAGCACAGAGTCGCAATACTCTGTTTAGTCTTTGCAGATAGCGAAAAATCGTGTAAAAAAACAAAAGGAATCGAGCAAAATCAGTAGGCCACTAATGGGATCTCTTTTTGACCTCGCTAAAATAGAAACATTAGGAACAACCTGTTGAAAATAGCAATGCGTATGTACATAAGCGGCGTTCATTTGTGTTCACAGTACCCCTTGTTGATTGTTTCAATCGAGCATTGAATTGTTCGATGTTAATTCTCTTAAGGATCTTCTCTACCTGCAAACGAGGAAGAATAGGAATATTCTCTCTCCCTTTGCAGATAGTGAAGGGTAGGTAACGCAAGCCTTTAACACGTCGTACCTATTTCATTCCTCATTGATTGATTGATTGTCCGAACATTGACTGTTTGGGAATTAGTTCTTTTTGGAGGTATTCCCTGTTTGCAAATAAACGTAGGAAAATCTTTGCAAGTAGTGAAAGGGTACGTAATGCGGACCTTTCTCCCCCGTTGTAATCTATCATGCCTATCCCCACTGATTGATGCACCTGTTTCACCCGGACCATTTACTAGACATACGTCATCTGGCCCGACCAGAGAGCACCCCTAGTGAAAAGGACATATGCAATAATAACGAAGTGATCACTGTATCCTGTTAACAGAAACTTTAGCATGAAACAACCTGGAAAGAAAAGAATAGGAAAACGAAAATCAGTAGGCCACTGATGAACATGAACTTTTATTAAACAACGAACAAAGAAACGATAACATAACGTAATGATAAAACCTATTAATGTCCTAGAAACAAGAAAACGTTAAAATATGCCAGTGGTGAGAGACCAGAAAAACAGTAAGAGAAACCAAATCACCCCTCGCTGTCCCACCGCCTGCCACGCCAAAAAAATCGATAGACTAGGGAAAATGCAAGTCAGTAGAACATCCGCCCCCACTCTGGAAACTTCCAAGGTGGGGCAGGGTTCCGGCTACGCCCAGCCGGGAGCAGCCCATATAAGGCAGGTCCTGCTGCCACGCCTCGGCCAGGAGATCCTAACGTAGGGTGTAGCCGGAGGAGAGGCCGAGACCAACGGGACCCGGCCAGGGGATTGCCTTTACAACGCTGAACAGTTGCAGGGGGGGGGAATGTCTCCTCGACCCTCCCCTCTCTCTCCCAGTCCGGCCGCGGTGGCCCTTGAGAGTTGCAGGTAGTCCCGCCACATGCTCTTCCGGTCCGGCCACCAACGGTCGGGGGGCCGAGGCCGACGGAATCCGGCTGCAGCCGATAAACCAAGAAACCCGTTCATGGGGCCAGAGCCAGGGGCGTCCGGCCGACATCCACCGGAAGCCCGGCCCGAAGACGGACGGGACACTTCTTTCTTTTATAATGGCTGCGACAACACTGGGGGGGGATGTCTTGCACATGCCTCCGACCCCCCCCTCGTCCTCATCGCCTGGTCCGGCCATAACAAATCTCAAGCGAGACGCCGTGGGGTGCACTGGGAGGGAGAGACGGTGCGAACAGGCCTCTCCCGCCTCCCCAGTGTAGGCTTCCCAGCTGCACCCTCAGCGGTCCAGGCGCCCGGAAAAGAGTTCTTCCACTGTGGCCATGCTGCAACGTCTCGCCCGGCAGGGTGGAGCCCGTCCGTTCATTTGACCCCGCGATCGCCAGTAGCTACCGAACTCTCAAAATGGCGGTCGACCTGGCAAGAGCGGGCCCAGCATAAAGAAATGGCCCGGTCACTGGTTGACTCCACCACCGTAGTCCTCCACGACCTTGAAGATTCTAGAGGAGCCGCGGGAGTCTCCCACCCCCGATGGGGAATGACTGCCATGATCACCCGTGGAGTGACGAAACTGTATCCGCGGGACGTCGGCGCCAGCCTCACTTTGAATTACTAGAATCCTGCAGACCTCACTTCCGGTGAAAGCACAGTGTGACCCGGTAGGAAAAATTGTTGCACCCCCTCCCCTTTTTGACTGATAGTTCAAACCACCGATCCTTTCCTTTGCCCTTTTAACGGAACTTTGGACTGCCTCCCCCTCTTTTACATTTTCTAGAGAAAACAAAACATTAACCACTACATTAGCATAGCAGTTGACACCAGAACTGTTTTCAAATTGAAAACCAACAACATCTTCAACAGAATCCTTTTTGTTTCTGCTGTGACCCTGCTCCAGCACAGGCATTGTCCCCAGCAGTAATTCTGCAATGCCGGTAAGAATAGCTGTGGTGCCTACTGGACTCACTCACCCCCGCGGCGCCCCACGCCGTTATTTGCTGGGCGGCAACTTGCTAGACATCACCTTCGTGACATCCAGATTTCAGCGCGTTCTGCTGCCTTGGAACTATTCGCACAACAGACCGCTACTGACAAGAATATTTCATTATTGGTGCTGTCAATTTCAATAAATCTATTGGATAATTCAAAATAAATTGCCACGGTCTCTTCGTTGTTTAAATGTTTTTACTGTTTTTGTTTTGTTGTATATATTTATATGTTATTAAAGTTTTATATTCCTACTACTTTGTTGGAGTGCTATATATTTTTTATGTGACACATAATTGTAAAAACTTTGATGTACAAAGAGTCATTCCTGGAATCTTCCGCTTCAGGCTCGGTCCCCTCCCCAATCACAATACAGGATAGTTTTCAGATAGTAGGAACACGTGTGGTGTGACGGATCTCATCGGGTGTGGGCCTTGATCTACTATAACTCCTTTGAAGAGGGGTGATTCTTTACAGCTGGGGCCATAAACTACATCTGCAGGGCTAGCTGATAGCCTGGACAATCGGACACAGAGGAAGAGGAGTGTCACAGGGTGCGGTAGTGAATAGGGCGAAAGGGAGGTGTCGGGCGGGCACAGTGTGATTCTCAGGGAAGAGCAGCGCAGATGGGGGGAGGTTTATTGCCCATGCATAAGACAGAGAGCGGGGGTGACCAGTGCCTGGGGAAGATGCTTGCGAGGGTGAGGAGCCATGCTACGAATCGACAGCGTGCAGAGAGTGGGTCTGGTCAAGACATCTAAAATGGCTGCCGTGCACGACAAAAGTGTGGCATTTCAAAAAAGGCAAGATGGCGCAGACAATGTTTTTCAACACTTCCTCATTTCCTTCGAATCGAACGTTAACAGACGTTGGGGCATATTACCAAAGTTAAGCGATATTTATCGCTAACGATGCTTACCAACCAATTTTTTACCACTAAGCATCGTCAGAAATTATCGAAGATAAACCTTACTATTATCAAGGTTTATCGCAAATGCGATAATAAACGGCCGCAATGCATGAATATCGCTAAAAACTCAGCGATATTCATGCATTACCGAGCTAATACTCTTAGCCATGTTATCCACCTCCCATTGGATAACATGGCTAAGAACTGCTCAGGGCAGGTGTTACTTTTTGGAGATATTCGCGCTTAGCGCGAATATCTCCAAAAGTTGGTAATAGGAGATAGATATCTTGCATGTTGTAATGCAAGTTATTGTGGTATATGGAACTCATACCATAATCTCTCAGGAAAGCAGAAACTGATCCTTTTGGGACCGCCTAAAAAGGCCTAGGGGGTGAGGAGTACTCTACTTTGCCCCCTTTTCACGTTCCGAACTATTTTATTTTACTCTCTTCTGTAATTACACAAAATACCAGCGATAAGATGCATCGGAGACACACAGTGAGAGAAAGGAGGCCGGAGATGAAGAAGACATGTCAAATACACATTGGAGATAATATAGTGGCAGAAGGGAAGTAAATATGAGTAAACTTACCATGTAACATAAAAATGTTGCACTCTATACTATAAGTCTCATTTTATACTACAATCACTTCGCTACAACCTCATAAATTAAAAATAAAAATAAATAATGTCTCAAACAATTTTTGATTTCTAAATATAAATTTATTCTTCAAAATTTTCTAAATTTGAAACAACTAGTAACATGTCCTCATCAGTAATTTCCTCTTCAATCATCTCATCTGGAATCTCCTCATTAAAAGTCTGCAATGATGATTCTTGTAACTCTATGGTCTCCAAACACTCGATAAATTCGCCATCAAGAGATTGATCAAAAAAATCATTCAAGTCATCTCCTCCTTCTGACAATATTTCATTATTGGTGCTGTCCATTTCAATCAATGTAGTGGAATCATTCAAGTCATCTCCTCGTGACAATATTTCATTATTGGTGCTCTCAATTTCAATCAATGTAGTGGAATCATTCAAGTCATCTCCTCCTTGTGACAATATTTCATTATTGGTCCTGTCCATTTCAATCAATCTAATGGAATCATACAAGCCATCTCCTCCTTGTGACAATATTTCATTATTGGTGCTCTCAATTTCAATCAATGTAGTGGAATCATTCAAGTCATCTCCTTGTGACAATATTTCATTCTTGGTGCTGTCCATTTCAATCAATCTAATGGAATCATACAAGTCATGTCCTCCTTGTGACAATATTTCATTATTGGTGCTCTCAATTTCAATCAATGTAGTGGACAATTCAAAAGAAATTGCCACGGTCTCTTCATTGTGAGCCATTTTATTTTGAAATTGCTTGCTGTAAATTGCAGAAAAAAATAATCACTTTCATTTATCGTTTTTAGTAATACATAATATAAAACTAACTTCATCAAGTATTTAGTATAACAGAAGGACTGCAAATAAATAACAGAAAACATTTTTCAAATTATCTTCAAGTGTACAACATAGTTCCCCTTACAAATTAACAACTCACCTTTTTAAAAGTAGCAGAAGTGTTAGTACTGTGTAAATCAAACACCAGAAATTCACCACCAAAAATTCCTCACAAATGTACCTCAGACAGTAGTATCACAAAATGGCTGTGGTTTCCTCTCATTTGACATATATACATAACCAATTAACTTTCATCACACACAAATACAAAACCAAAGTAACATTTTAATTGGTTCTAAATTTCAACACTTTCAAATGTGTTTTCCCCATGCAATTTTCCATAGGACATTTACATACGTCTACAGCCTGAATGGCTGAACGGAATTACACCAAACTTGGCAAAATGGTACATCAAACCTAAGAGGTCAGGAAGGATCTACTATGCCCCCTTATGGTCATTTCCCCCTTCGCTTTGGCCTCCTCTTGTCTCTCAATCCTACCGAGAGACAAGATGGCGGCCGCTACGGACTGTTTGGAATGTTGACAGACGCCGGAGAACCAATCAGCTTCGCAAAGCTCCGTAACGCGAAAAGTACGCGAAGCGGAGCGCTGTTACAGATATATATCTTTTTTTGAACGTTAATTTCTCAAAATCCACTGGAGCACATATATTGAGACCTAGCAAAGGCACATCGGGCTACCAGTCCCTAATATTTTGCCAAGTTTCGTGCAAATCCATTCAGGTGTTCGATTATTATTATTATTATTTTTTTTTGCCCCGCGGGGCCCTTTTAAAACCTCCACATCAAACCTAGGGGGTCAGCGAGGATCTACTATTCCCCCTTATGGTCATTTGCCCCTTCGCTTTGGCCTCCTCTTGTCTCTCGATCCTACCGAGAGACAAGATGGCGGCCGCTACGGACTGTTTGGAATGTTGACAGACGCCGGAGAACCAATCAGCTTCGCTTCACAAAGCTCCGTTGCGCGAAAAGTACGCGTCCTAGGACGCTGCCCGGTCCGCTGTTACAGATATATATCTTTTTTTAAACGTTAATTTCTCAAAATCCACTGGAGCACATATATTGAGACCTACAAAAGGCACATCGGGCTACCAGTCCCTACAATTTTGCCAAGTTTCGTGCAAATCCATTCAGCCGTTCGGGCTAAAAGTGAGGCCAACCGCCCTATGGAAAACTCAATGTTAAAAACACGTTTTGGGACCCCCCTTTTTTCTCGGCCCCCCCTTGACGAACCCCCCCCAAATTTTCAAGGGCTGCTCAGAAACAAAATGTGCCATTTTCCTGAAAATTTCAGCCAATTCCGTCCACAAACGCCAAAGTTATTAGACATAGAATTTTCAAAAAACCCATAGAGAAAAAATCCTAACTATATATACCTACTGGCGACCGCCAGTAGGTAATATATATATATATATATATATATTCACTGAAAAAACCATAGGTTATAGACCATATATAGTTAGGAATTAGCATTTACAAAACCTTGAAAATTCACTGAAAAAACCATAGGTTATAGACCATATATAGTTAGGAATTAGCATTTAAAAAACCTTATTTTACTCACACAAAACCATTGAAATTCCATATATAGTTAGTTGCACTAACTATATATCGCGCACCCGCAATCCACTGCTGATGATGTCACATATTACATCATTCATGACATGGTCAGCGACATCACTGATGACATCACTGATGACATCTCAAATGACATCACTGATGACATCACTGATGACATCATCCAGCGACTGTGTGTTTCTGTAAAGTTTAAATATGTTTTACATATTGAAGAATGAGTAGATTTATAAGTGTCTGGACGAAGGATTTAGTAGGTGCATGACTGAATGTATGAGTCAGTGATTAAATGTGTCTCACTGAGTGCATGGGTTAGTGACTAAACTGTCTTAATTTGTGCATCATTACGTCTGTTGTTCTGTAAACTGCTGCATGTGTTGATCAGTAGCTATATGATTAACTATATGGGTTATTGATTGATTATCCAAGTATTTGTATGGGAGACTGAGTGTGTGTGTGGCTGGCTGGGAGGTGTGTGACTCTGTGCAGATCAATGTGTACTTGTATCAATGATTGTATAAGAAAGTAAGTATGTGTTAGTATATGTTTGAAAATGTAAGGGGCTCTATGTTTAACTGTATAGACAAGAAAATGGAAGTGTGATTGATTCTTTACAGGACTGACTAGGTGTGTGAGTAACTCCATGGATGAGTGGCAGAGTGTGAGTGTCTGTATAGGTGTATGACTGCATATGATAGTGTTGTAAAGATGAGTGATTGTATGTATGAATGATTGTATGGGTGAATGAGTGAATGTGTGTGTAGACGTAGGAATCAGTGAGTGCGTATGTAGTAACTAGTATTGGTGTGTCAATGGTTTCAAAAATTATACTCTGTATTTAACACTGGGTGAAACAGAGGTTATATTAAAATGTGAGGAGATGCATTGTATTGTCACATGAATGATATCATCAGTGATGTGGTCATTGATGTCAAATGAGATGTCATCAGTGATGTCATCAGTGATGTCATTTGAGATGTCATCAGTGATGTCATCAGTGATGTCACTGACCATGTCATGAATGATGTAATATGTGACATCATCAGCAGTGGATTGCGGGTGCGCGATATATAGTTAGTGCAACTAACTATATATGGAATTTCAATGGTTTTGTGTGAGTAAAATAAGGTTTTTTAAATGCTAATTCCTAACTATATATGGTCTATAACCTATGGTTTTTTCAGTGAATTTTCAAGGTTTTGTAAATGCTAATTCCTAACTATATATGGTCTATAACCTATGGTTTTTTCAGTGAATTTCAATGGTTTTTTAATAGCAAATATCATAAGCTGTCGAATGTCAAGTACGTGGTAAGTGAAAACATTTTCGTGTTTATGCACACTGATCTGCTTTGAATGGTGCCCCCCCCTCATTTCTATTAGGAGTACTCTCTCTTTGCAGATAGTGAAAGGTAGTTAACGCAGGCCTTTGCCCCCGTTGTAATCCGTCGTGCCTGCTTCTCTCTCCATTTGATTGATTGTTATCCAAGTATTTACTGTTTTAGAATTAGTTCTCTTTGGTTCATTCTCTATTTACAAACAAACACAGAGTCGCAATACTCTGTTTAGTCTTTGCAGATAACGAAAAATCGTGTAAAAAAAAAGAAAAGGAATCGAGTAAAATCAGTAGGCCACTAATGGGATCTCTTTTTGACCTCGCTAAAATAGAAACATTAGGAACAACCCCTCATGACAAATACAAAACTAGTGAGATGAACTGAACTCCACACAATGATGGCTGCAAAACAGCTCGGCTCCGCCACCCACCCCGCCCAAAATAACGATAAAGAGCGGCTGCCATGATTGGTTGCGGAATGGCCACAACGGAGCTACGAAATGGTGGTGCTCTCATGCTAACCCCAGCTTCAGTCTGAAACATCCAGAAACACTGTAGACTACCAATTCGATCAGTTCCGGTAGCGCCCCAATGTAACCCGGTAGACAAGAACTAGCCCTCCCCTCTTTGACTGATGGTTCTTGTTCCCTGTCCCTTCTGTTGTCATTTAACAGAACTATTTAGCCTGCTGAAAGGGGTTGTGTTTCGACCGCTGGTTGGTGGAGACATTTTGACTATATTCTGGACCTGCGTTGTCGCGTAATGCGTCATATGACGCGCCGCGTTAGCGCATCCGGAAGTCATCCGGGGCGCGCAGCGCGTAACGTAAGCATAACAAGTCATGTGACTTGTTAATAAAACTTTTCATTGGTTCATTTTACTTTTCTTATTCTAATGATGAAAGCCTTGGTCATATCACCTAAAAATTACGCTTTTAATTACTTCCGAACATTATTTTTTCTTAAATATATGTTATAATGTTCCAGGCTAATGTACTTTCCCGGAAATTTTACAACTGTCCTGCAAGTAAAATATATTCTTTTTTCGAGAAAAAGAGCGTTTCTTCGTCCCATGACGGAGCCGTTGAGCAAAAGAGGGTCGACCTGCTGTCTTAGTCGCCGATACGCCTGAATATGAGATTCTTATCGATCACTTTATGTTGCAGGAATAGAAAACACAACAGCCCTTGACCATTTATCTTTACTGCGTTCCTTCGTATTATACCTTTTACCCTTCATGTAATTGGTCTCCTTTATTTCACTTGCCTTTTAATGATTCTAAAACAGTGACTATTATTAAAAACTTTACCAATGTATATACTACTACCATGTTTTCTTTTAAAAACCTTTATTGTGAAAATTTCATTATACAAATACGAGCCTATAACCACGTGGGCCTGCCACGGAGCAAACTGTAATCGTATATGATGAATAGACATTTACACTGTAGAGGAACGTAACGGGCGGGCCATTAGGTTGCAAGAACTAAGGTGTCTAACAGTTACGGAATCGGTGGACGTACATTTTATAATTAAAATACGACAGGGCCAGTTACAATAAAATTATCTAGATATACATTTGCGGGCAAGTACCATGGGTGACGTTAATTCGAATTTTCAACAGTACAGTAATCAATAACACATCAGAACTTAATATCAATAGGGATGTCGAAATATTCAATCAATTCTCGTCCCCGCCCGCCATGTGCTTCAAAAATGCATACGTATCTCGTGATTTCAAGGTTCTGCAACCAGTACACAACAAGGAGTTACGAGTCCCATTTATTCCGGCGCCATTTTGGGCGAGGACGGGCAGGTCCAGGATATAGTCAAAATGTCTCTACCAACCATCGACTATGATGATGTTCATATGCTGTATTTATTAGAGTTTTACAAAAAAGGGGGAGTGTGGCCCATTCGGACATGAGTGGGGTAAGGGCCCATATAGTTTATGAAAACAAGGAACCCACACTCAAAAACTTTTCATACCGTTATAACTCAGGATGAAGAAGGATAAACAAACCTGAATATGTTTATCTCGGCAATTACTTATGCCGTTTTATTCAAGAATTTTTGAAGTGAAAAAACGATTTATATCAAGAGAAGTCTCAATGTCTTGAACTTACTTGCCAAACACGTAAACTTATACAAATTCAAAAAAAATATACGTGAATGAACAAACATGTGAAAGAGTACATATGAGTTAAAGACTCAAATCCAACATAACATAATTGCGCAATAATTTGACAAAAACAAACATTTAGATTATGCAGAGCATAAAACAAATATGCATTACAAAAATAAGTGCAAAGGGAATACTCATTACATCATCATACAGTATTCAAAAAATAATTGACCGAAATGAAGCCTTTTGGTGTGCTTCCATATAACAAAACAACCTCTCGGTAGCAATGTTAACAGGCGTAATGTTCCTAACAGTCTTAATTACTTCTAAACTGGCTAGGATTTAATCCTGCACGCCTACGCGTTTCGAGTTTGGGAGGGGTCTTCTCAAACTCTCTTCAGGGCCAAATATATTCCATTCCCCTTTTGATGACCTATTGATAAAAACACAAAAATTGGAGGTACTTATTACTGAAAGCTCCCCTCAACCTGCTCAAGCTGCCTCTTTTGTACAACAATAAAAATAGACGTACCTCTAGGGATTTGAGGTAATTCAAATAGTCCAGAAAAATCTTGCAATTCAATACGGTGTGTGCGGTACTCTAAAAAGATTTACACAAAATTTAATGAAACCTTGGAAGTCGAATAGACCTTTAAGTACTGAATTAAATGTGAAAACGGCGTGTAGTTCCTACTTGCTTAACAGGTACAAGAGAAACCAATTTGGGCTGTAGTTCTCAAATGTGTAGATATCCGTTTTAAGCCAGGCGCGCTGTAAACAAATTGGGCGCATTACATATACACGAACAAGTTTCGCCAGATTATTCTGCGCAATTGGCATCTGTTGGAGGGGATGGGTTTCCCTCTACAAAAACCCATTTTTGCCATGAGGAAAAATTTGAGCGTTGGCCAACAAATCATAAGAGCCGATAGTTTCATTCAAAAACCCAAAAGTGATTTGATTTCCAAATGGAACCTCAAACCCATCACAGGCCACCATAAATGTGGTACTTGCGTGGCCTGCGCCAGTGTTGTAGAAGGAGATGAATTTTGCCACAATGGCATGAAATGGAGACACAGTTTACATACAAACTGTAAGAGTAAAAATGTAATTTACGGGATCCTGTGTACTTGCAACAAATTGTATATAGGCAAAACATGCCAACAGGTGAATGTCCGGATAACCCAACATCGCTCACGGCTTAAGAAAAAGGTTCCAAATGCACCAATGGTTGAACATTTTGCTAACGCAAACCACAAGGAAACTGATTTCAAATGGACCGTTCTGGCTGGAATGGATCCACAACACAAATCGCCTAATGTAGAGCAAGCCTTGTTGCGTAAAGAGGCATATCTAATAATGCGGTTCGATACAATTAATACCGGCCTCAATTCAATGAGTGAGCTGTCTAGGCTTTAATCCCCGCACCACAGCGGTCTTTGACTCATAGCCCGTGAATGGTGATAGATTCAGGTGACATGAATTTGACAATGAGCTTGTTTCACTACATGTCCCATAATGCCCCATTGCGGCGCCACAAAATTAATCCCACTCTGATTGGCTTAGCCTGATGAGGAGGGTCCTTTCATGCTTCTGAGAGCACCGACGCGCATTCACTGTGTCAGGAATGTGGCAGAAACGCTGGTTGCGGCGCTGACAGGTATGATAAACTGGAAACAGCAGCGCTTGCTGCTGCGCTGTTCCGCGCGTTCTTTGTTATTTAATATCTTATTTTCGGTAATGCCAGCCGAGCACAATCCTCGTAAACCTCACCGCGGCTTTGTTTTCATAGAACAGTCAGCACGCGTCCAACCGCTCACGAAACACAAAATGCTCTCTAAACAATCACCCGCGTTTGTTTACACAGAACCGCGGAAATAGAGAAAACTATCAAGAAGGGACCCGGATTAATTACTGAGTTCACCGCGAACTAAGAGACGCTTGAACTTCAAAACAACAAAAGCGCTACCAGTAAGTCATGTTTTTAACACATATGAATCTCTGGACAGCTTCAATATGAACCGCTTTTAATATATGTAATGCGCCCAATTTGTTTACAGCGCGCCTGGCTTAAAACGGATATCTACACATTTGAGAACTACAGCCCAAATTGGTTTCTCTTGTACCTGTTAAGCAGGTAGGAACTACACGCCGTTTTCACATTTAATTCAGTACTTAAAGGTCTATTCGACTTCCAGGGTTTCATTAAATTTTGTGTAAATCTTTTTAGAGTACCGCACAGACCGTATTGAATTGCAAGATTTTTCTGGACTATTTGAATTACCTCAAATCCCTAGAGGTACGTCTATTTTTATTGTTGTACAAAAGAGGCAGCTTGAGCAGGTTGAGGGGAGCTTTCAGTAATAAGTACCTCCAATTTTTGTGTTTTTATCAATAGGTCATCAAAAGGGGAATGGAATATATTTGGCCCTGAAGAGAGTTTGAGAAGACCCCTCCCAAACTCGAAACGCGTAGGCGTGCAGGATTAAATCCTAGCCAGTTTAGAAATAATTAAGACTGTTAGGAACATTACGCCTGTTAACATTGCTACCGAGAGGTTGTTTTGTTATATGGAAGCACACCAAAAGGCTTCATTACGGTCAATTATTTTTTGAATACTGTATGATGATGTAATGAGTATTCCCTTTGCACTTATTTTTGTAATGCATATTTGTTTTATGCTCTGCATAATCTAAATGTTTGTTTTTGTCAAATTATTGCGCAATTATGTTATGTTGGATTTGAGTCTTTAACTCATATGTACTCTTTCACATGTTTGTTCATTCACGTATATTTTTTTTGAATTTGTATAAGTTTACGTGTTTGGCAAGTAAGTTCAAGACATTGAGACTTCTCTTGATATAAATCGTTTTTTCACTTCAAAAATTCTTGAATAAAACGGCATAAGTAATTGCCGAGATAAACATATTCAGGTTTGTTTATCCTTCTTCATCCTGAGTTATAACGGTGTGAAAAGTTTTTGAGTGTGGGTTCCTTGTATTTATTAGAGTAACACTCATCTGTCCACATGAAATTAATTTACCACAATCTAAACATGTCATTTTAATCTTTCCAAAGTTCTTCTAAATATTTGGGACCATTTCCCTTGCCTCTGAAGCTCTCAGTGCCACTTCTTTGATGAATGTACTAGCAGGTCAGGGGTTCTCCTCCAAATCTCTCTTTTATGCAGCACTATAATTAATTGGTGCCACCTCTCCATATGACGATGCATGGTATAGTTACCACAACTATATTTTTTTTCAGTTCCTCTGGAGAGTTCATCGTGGCAGATGAAGCGTGTAACGTACCGGGCATTTACCTTTTTTTGCATGCACAGGAAAGGAAAAAAAAATCGAGCGTCCGAGTTCTAAGGTGTCCCAGGGCCATTTTAGTGGACCAGGCCCAAATCCAAAGAACAGGCCGCCATTTTGAGAGTCCTCTTGCAGCCGCCTGTCGCTATAACATCAAGAGCAGCCGAAACTCAGCTGAATGGCAACTGAAACGGTAAATGGGCGCCCCACTACATTTCAGCATTGTAGGATGACCACACCAGTACAGCAACTTGCTAGACATCACCTCGGTGCCATCCGGATCTCGGCGCCCCACTGCAGATGAAGTGCCTCTCAACTATGAAACCACCACGGTGACATCCGGATCTTGGCGCGTTGTGCTGCCTTCGGCCTATTCGCACATCGGTCCGCTACTGACGCCATCTCACAGGCTAATGGGGTGACCCACGCCGAGTTTCAGCATTGTAGGATGACCACACCAACTTGCTAGACATCACCTCGGTGCCATCCGAATCTTGGCATCTCAACGCCTAGTGGTATCTTCCATACAGAAAATATTGTTACGCTGCCTTTGGCCCCATTCGCACATCAGTCCGCAACTTAGACATCACCTCGGTGCCATCCGGATCTTGGCATCTCAGCGCCTTGTGGTGTCAGTCAGAAAATATTGTTGCGCTGCCTTTGGCCCCATTCGCACATCAGTCCGCTACTGACACCATCTCACAGGCCAATAGGGCGCCCCACGCCGACTTTTACCATTGTACGATGGCCACACCAGTGGCACAACTTGCTAGACATCACCTCGGTGCCATCCGAATCTTGGCATCTCAACGCCTAGTGGTATCTTCCATACAGAAAATCTTGTTACGCTACCTTTGGCCCCATTCGCACATCGGTCCGCAACTTAGACATCACCTCGGTGCCATCCGGATCTTGGCATCTCAGCGCCTTGTGGTGTCTTCTACTCCGAAAATATAGTAGAAAATATTGTTGCGCTGCCTTTGGCCCCATTCACACATCAGTCCGCTACTGACACCATCTCACAGGCCAACAGGGCGCCCCACGCCGACTTTTACCATTGTACGATGGCCACACCAGTGCCACAACTTGCTAGACACCACCTCGGTGCCATCCGGATCTTGGCATCTCAGCGCCTTGTGGTGTCTTCAAATCAGAAAATATTGTTGCGCTGCCTTTGGCCCCATTCACACATCAGTCCGCTACTGACACCATCTCACAGGCCAACGGGGCGCCCCACGCCGACTTTCAACATTGTAGGATGGCCACAGAAGTGCGACAACTTACTAGACACCACCTCGGTGCCATCCGGATCTTGGCGCGTTGTGCTGCCTTCGGCCTATTCGCACATCGGTCCGCTACTGACGCAAACTCACAGGCCAACGGGGCGCCCCACGCCGACTTTCAGCATTGTAGGATGGCCACACCAGTGCGGCAACTTGCTACACACCACCTCGGTGCCATCCGGATCTTGGCATCTCAGCGCCTTGTGGTGTCTTCTACTCCGGAAATATAGTAGAAAATATTGTTGCGCTGCCTTTGGCCCCATTCACACATCAGTCCGCTACTGACACCATCTCACAGGCCAACGGGGCGCCCCACGCCGACTTTCAACATTGTAGGATGGCCACAGAAGTGCGACAACTTACTAGACACCACCTCTGTGCCATCCGGATCTTGGCGCGTTGTGCTGCCTTCGGCCTATTCGCACATCGGTCCGCTACTGACGCAAACTCACAGGCCAACGGGGCGCCCCACGCCGACTTTCAGCATTGTAGGATGGCCACACCAGTGCGGCAACTTGCTACACACCACCTCGGTGCCATCCGGATCTTGGCATCTCAGCGCCTAGTGGTGTCTTCTATTCCGAAAATATTGTTGCGCTGCCTTCGGCCCCATTCACACATCGGTCCGCTACTGACGCCATCTCACAGGCCAACGGGGCGCCCCACGCCGACTTTCAGCATTGTAGGATGGCCACACCAGTGCGGCAACTTACTAGACACCACCTCGGTGCCATCCGGATCTTGGCGCGTTGTGCTGCCTTCGGCCTATTCGCACATCGGTCCGCTACTGACGCAAACTCACAGGCCAACGGGGCGCCCCACGCCGACTTTCAGCATTGTAGGATGGCCACACCAGTGCGGCAACTTACTAGACACCACCTCGGTGCCATCCGGATCTTGGCGCGTTGTGCTGCCTTCGGCCTATTCGCACATCGGTCCGCTACTGACGCAAACTCACAGGCCAACGGGGCGCCCCACGCCGACTTTCAGCATTGTTGGATGGCCACACCAGTGCGGCAACTTACTAGACACCACCTCGGTGCCATCCGGATCTTGGCGCGTTGTGCTGCCTTCGGCCTATTCGCACATCGGTCCGCTAATGACGCAAACTCACAGGCCAATGGGGCGCCCCACGCCGACTTTCAGCATTGTAGGATGGCCACACCAGTGCTGCAACTTGCTGGACACCACCTCGGTGCCATCCGGATCTTGGCGCGTTGTATTGCCTTCGGCCTATTCGCACATCGGTCCGCTACTGACGCCGCCTCACGTGCCAACGTATTTTCTCCGCATTTTACACCCTATGCCGCATAACAGGTCATGTGACTTGTTTATAAAACTTTTCATTGGTTCATTTTACTTTTGGTTTCCTAATGATGGAAGGCTTGATCATGTGACCTAAAAACAACACTTTTCATTGGATGAAAACTTTTTTTTTCCCCAAACGATGAAAGCCGCACCTTGTTTCTGGATGTTTCAGACTGAAGCTGGCGTCAGCATGAGAGCACCACCATCTCGTAGCTCAGTCGTGGTCATTCCGCGAGCAATCATGGCAGCCGCTCCCCACCAGAAGCCTGCAGGAGTCGGAGCCCCAAAACTTTTGATGAATTCTCAAGGCGGAGGGGACGCTTTCGAGAATGGGGTCCAAGACCTAGCAGACAAGCGTCCGATTTCCAAGGTGTCCCAGGGCCATTTCAGTGGACCAGGCCCAAAAAGGAAACAGCCTGCCGCCATTTTGAGAGTCCTGTGACAGCCGCCTATCGCTGCACCGCAAGAGTGGGCGCAACTCAGCTGAATTGCGGCTTTTGACACAGTGGACCAAAAACGGACGGAATGGCAACTGAAACGGTAAAGGGGCGCCCCACTACAGCAGACGAGCCTCCACCTGGGGAGGCCCGTTCACGCCGCCTCCCCCGGGGCGCCCCACGCCGTTATTCGGAGCAGCATTGTAGGATACCAAAACCAGTGCGGCAACTTACTGGACATCACCATGGTGCCATCGTTCTGCTGCCTTGGAACTATTCGCGCAACAGTTTGCTACTGATGACCCACCCCCCGCGACGCCCCATGCCGTTATTTGCTGGGTGGCAACTTACTAGACATCACTTTCGTGTCATCTAGATTTCGGCGCGTTCTGCTGCCTTGGAACTATTCGCACAACAGTTTGCTACTGATGACCCACCCCCCGCGACGCCCCACGCCGGAAATCTGGACGTTGTGCTGCGTTGGGACTATTCGCACAGCCGACCGCTACTTCGTTGTTTTTCCCTAAAAATGTTTATATGTTATTACTATTTTTGTTTTCTTGTATATATTTATAAATTATTAAAGTTTTATAATCTTACTACTTTGTCGGAGTGCTATATATATTTAATGTGACACATAATTGTAAAAACTTTGATGTACAAAGAGTCATCCCTGGAATCTTCCGCTTCAGGCTCGGTCCCCTCCCCAATCACAATACAGGATGGTTTTCAGATAATAGCAACGCTTCTGCTGTGACGGATCTCATCCAGTGTGGGCCTTGATCTACTATAACTCCTTTGAAGAGGGGTGATTCATTACAGCTGTGGCCATAAACTACATCTGCAGGGCTAGCTGATACCCTAGGACCCGCCTGGACAATCGGACACAGAGGAAAAGGAGTGTCAGAGGGTGCGGTAGTGAATAGGGCGAAAGGGAGGTGTCGGGCGGGCACAGGGTGTGATTCTCAGGGAAGAGCAGCGCAGATGGGGGGAGGTTTATTACCCATGCATTAGACAGAGAGCGGGGGTGACCACTGCCTGGGGGAGATGCTTGCGAGGGTGGGGAGCCATGCTAAGGATCGACAGCGTGCACAGAGTGGGTCTGGTCAAGGCATCTAAAATGGCTGCCGTGCACGACAAAAGTGTGGCATTTGAAAAAAGACAAGAAGGCGCAGACAATGTTTTTCAACACTTCCTGATTTCCTTCGAATCGAACGTTAACAGACGTTGGGGCATATTACCAAAGTTAAGCGATATTTATCCCTAACGATGCTTAGCAACGATTTTTTTACCGTCAGAAATTATCGCAGATAAACCTTGCTATTATCAAGGTTTATCGGGAATACGATAAAAAACGACCGCAATGCATTAATATCGCTGAAAACTCAGCGATATTCATGCATTACCGAGCTAATGCTCTTAACCATGTTATCCACCTCCCATTGGATAACATGGCTAAGAACTGCTCAGGGCAGGTGGTAGCTTTTGGAGATATTCGCACTTATCTCGAATATTTCCAAAAGTTGATAATAGGAGATAGCGATGTTAGCGACTGTTTCCAGTCGCTAACATCTTGGCATACCCACTTTGCATGTCATTAGTGATAAATATCACTCACATGCAAAGTGGGGCCCAAGATGGTCGCTATCTTCTACTAGCCGTCGCTAACTGGTGTTAGCAACAGCTAGGTAATACACATATAATTTTATCTCCGCGAAGCGGAGCGCTGTTACAGATATATATCTTGTTTTTGAACGTTAATTTCTCAAAATGCACTGAAGCACATATATTGAGACCTAGCAAAGGCACATCGGGCTACCAGTCCCTACAATTTTGCCAAGTTTCGTGCAAATCCATTCAGCTGTTCGATCCTACCGAGAGACAAGATGGCGGCCGCTACGGACTGTTTGGAATGTTTACAGACACCGGAGAGCCAATCAGCTTCGCTTCGCAAAGCTCCGTAACGCGAAAAGTACGCGAAGCGGTGCGGTGTTACAGATATATATCTTTTTTTGAACGTTAATTTCTCAAAATCCACTGGAGCACATATATTGAGATCTAGCAAAGGCACATCGGGCTACCAGTCCCTACAATTTTGCCAAGTTTCGTGCAAATCCATTCAGCTTATTATTATTATTTTTATTTTTTTTTGCCCCGCGGGGCCCTTTTAAAACCTCCACATCAAACCTAGGGGGTCAGCGACAATGTACTATGCCCCCTTATGGTCATTTGCCCCTTCGCTTTGGCCTCCTCTTGTCTCTCGATCCTACCGAGAGACAAGATGGCGGCCTCTACAGACTGTTTGGAATGTTGACAGACGCCGGAGAACCAATCAGCTTCGCTTCACAAAGCTCCGCCCAGTCCGCTGTTACAGATATATATCTTTTTTTAAACGTTAATTTCTCAAAATCCACTGGAGCACATATATTGAGACCTACAAAAGGCACATCGGGCTACCAGTCCCTACAATTTTGCCAAGTTTCGTACAAATCCATTCAGCCGTTCGGGCTAAAAGTGAGGCCAACCGCCCTATGGAAATTAACATGGAAAAACGCGTTTTGGGACCCCCCTTTTTTCTCGGCCCCCCCCTTGACGAACCCCCCCAAAATTTTCAGGGGCTGCTCAGAAACAAAATGTGCCATTTTCCTGAAAATTTCAGCCAATTCCGTCCACAAACGCCAAAGTTATTAGACATAGAATTTTCAAAAAACCCATAGAGAAAAAATCCTAACTATATATACCTACTGGCGACCGCCAGTAGGTAATATATATATATATATGAATATATATTACCTACTGGCGATCGCCAGTAGGTATATATAGTTAGGACCTAGTTACCATAGGGAATCCCCAACATTCTATTGGGATTAACTTTGGCGCCGATTGAGGAATCTACGCGTAAATTTCCTTAAAATTGCTTCGCTCCGGTCCGCTCCTTCTCTAAAAGGTTCGGGGGGATTCGTCAAGCGGGGGCCGAGAAAAAAGGGGGGTTCCAAAACGTGTTTTCCCCATGTTAATTTCCATAGGTACATTTAGACACTGCTACAGCCCAAACGGCTAAATGGAATTACACCAAACTTGGCAAAATGGTAGGGCCTGGTATGCAGATGTGCCTTTGCTATGTTTGGTGAAAATCCCTCCAGTAGGTCTTGAGAAAATTGAATTTGAAATTTTTCAAATGGCATTTTCTCTTGGACCTTTAGACACGGCTACAGCCAGAACGGCTGAACGGAATTACAATAAACTTGGCAAATGGTAGGGACAGGTATGCAGTAGTGCCTTTTCTATATTTGGTGAAAATCCCTCCAGTAGTTGTTGAGAATTTGAATTTGACCAAAGTATACATCGATATGCGCTCAACATTCTATTGGGAATAACTTTGGCGCTGATTGAGGAATCTGTGTGTAATTTTCCAGAATTTTGGCCAGCTCCGCTCCGCTCCTTTCCTGAAAGGTTCGGGGGAATTCATCAAGCGGGGGCAGAAAGTGGGGTCCCAAAACGTGTTTTCCCCATGTTAATTTCCATAGGGACCTTTAGACACGGCTACAGCCCGAACAGCTGAATGGAATTACACCAAACTTGGCAAAATGGTAGGGCCTGGTATGCAGATGTGCCTTTGCTATGTTAGGTGAAAATCCCTCCAGTAGTTCTTGAGAAAATTGAATTTGAAATTTTTCAAATGGCATTTTCTATGGGACCTTTAGACACGGCTACAGCCCGAACGGCTGAACGGAATTACACCAAACTTGGCAAAATGGTAGGGACAGGTATGCGGTAGTGCATTTTCTATATTTGGTGAAAATCCCTCCATCAAATTGAATTTGGGCAAATTATATATCTATATGCGCTCACCGTACGCGCACCGTACACGTACGTGCGCGTACCCTTACGTGCGCGAGCGAGTTTCTGATTGGCTGGCAGTCGACTGTCAACATTCCAAACTGTCCAAACCAGGAAGTGTTGGCCACCATCTTGTTTTTCAGGAGAACTGAGGCACAAGAGAGCCCAAAACAAGAGTGGAAAACACAAAAAGGGGGCAGGGTAGAGACCCCCAACTCTCCAGCCCTTCTCAGGGGGTCCAAAAAGGACCCCCAAGGGCAAAAAATATTCAATTAAAAAAAATTCAATAAAAATGGTGGGGTACGAGCATCGTACGCGTACGGCACGCGTACCGTGCGCGTATCCCACGATTTACAAAAAAAATAAAAGAAATGTTGCACTTGGTGGTCCTTCTGGGACTCCCTGAGAAGGGCTAGGGGGTCAGGGGGTCTCAACCCTGCCCCCTTTTCTCGTTTTCCACTCTTGCTTTGTGCTCTCTTGTGCCTCACTTCTCCTGAGAAACAAGATGGCTGCTCAGGTGGTCCCAGAAGGATAATAACATATATAAACGTTATCCGCTAATAGAATTAGCATTTACAAAACCTTTGAAATTTATTGAAAAAAAAATATAGGTTTCACACCTCATATCGTTAGGAATTAGCATTTAAAAAACCTTGCAAGTTCACTGAAAAAACCATAGGTTTCAAGCCTTATATAGTTAGGAATAAGCATTTAAAAAACCTTGCAAATTCACTAAAAAGAACATAGGTTTCAGGCCTTATATAGTTAGGAATTAGCATTTAAAAAACCTTGCAAATTCACTTAAAAACCCATAGGTTTCAGGCCTTATATAGTTAGGAATTAGCATTTTAAAAATCTTGCAAATTCACTTAAAAAACCATAGGTTTCAGGCCTTATATAGTTAGGAAATAGCATTTAAAAAACTATTGAAATTGCTCCTATATAGTTAGTTGTACTAACTATATTTCGCGCACCCCCAATCCACTGCTGATAATGTCACATATTACATCATTCATGACATGGTCAGTGACATCACTGAAGACATCACTGATGACATCTCAAATGACATCATTGATGACATCACTGATGACATCTCATTTGACATCACTGATCACATCACTGAGGATATAATTTATGTGATAATACGATGCACCTCCTCACACTCTAATATAACCTTTGATACACCCAGAGTTAAATACAGACTACCATTCTTGAAACCATTGACACACCAATACCAGTTACTACATACTACGCACTCACTGATTCCTAGGTCTACACACACATTCACTCATTCACCCATAGAATCACTCATACATACAGTCACTCATCAATACAACACTATCATATGCACTCATACACCTATACAGACACTCACACACTGCCACTCATCCATGGAGTTACTTACACACCTAGTCAGTCATGCAAAGAATCAAACACACTTCCATTTCCTCAACTATACAGTTATACACACAACACCTTACTTATTCAAACATATACTAACACATACTTACTCTCTTATACAATCACTGATACAAGTACACAATGATCCATACAGCAACTCGCACATTCACTGGCTCTCATGTATAGTCATTTATATATGCCAACTCTCACATGCACTGTGTTTTACATATGTACCTACTTGGACATGCAGCACTGAGATATTCATTCACTCACCAACACACCCATGCACACAGTCAACCGCCCATATAGCTGTTTCCACATGCACTCATACACCTAGTGAATCAACTGCTCACACATCTATGCACAGAGTCACACACCTCCCAGCCACCCACACACACACACACGCAGTCTCCCATTCAAATACTTGGGCAACCAATCAATAACCCATATAGCCACTCATATAGCTACTGATCAACACATGCAGCAGCTTACACAACAACAGACATACTGATGCACACATTCAGACAGTTTAGTCACTAACCCATGCATTTAGTAAGACACATTTAATCACTCACTCATACAGTCAGTCACGCACCTAATAAATCCTTCATCCAGACATTTATACATCCACTCATTCTTGAATATGTAAAACATATTTGAATTTTACAGAAACACAGTCACTGGATGATGTCATCAGTGATGTCATCAGTGATGTCAAATGAGATGTCATCAGTGATGTCATTTGAGATGTCATCAGTGATGTCACTGACAATGTCATGAATGATGTAATATGTGACATCATCAGCAGTGGATTGCGGGTGCGCGAAATATAGTTAGTACAACTAACTATATAGCAGCATTTTCAATGGTTTTTAAAATGCTAATTCCTAACTATATAAGGCCTGAAACCTATGGTTTTTCAAGTGATATATATATATATATATATATATATATATATATGTATTTAGGTAAGCACTTACACATACTCACACACACAAAAACACACATATATATATATATATATTCACACACATATATATACACTCACATGTTTACAAATACACACTCATACATATCTTTGTGGATACATTCACAGACACATTTACATATCTAACAAAATCAAAACCATCATGGGCTACTACATTCATTTTACATTTTTCATTCCCATAATCCTTTCATCAAGCCCTTTTTGAGCAAATATTGTACAAAAGATATACAGTCTTTCATAATCCCTTAGATTGTAAATATGTCCTACCTCAGCTACTTTTTAATAGGATCCTGGAGTCTAGAAAAGCAATTCAGGAGACAAAAACAAATTAAAAATATATATTGAAACCCACATATAAAAATACTTATCTACGTATATACACACAAATACACATTTACATATCTAACAAAAACAAAACCATCTTGGGCTACTACATTCATTTTACATATTGCATTCCCATAATCCTTTCATCAAACGCTTTTTGAGCAAATAATGTACAAAAGATATACAGTCTATCATAATCCTTTAAAGATTGTAAAGATGTCCCACCTCGGGTACTGTTCCATAGGATCCTGAAGTCTAGAAAAGCAATTCAGTAGACAAACACAAATTTAAAATATATTTCATACCACATATAAAAATACTTTTCCAAAATATGATTTTCTGCTCAGAAAAGACAACCAAACACATTCTGTTATGAATGATACATACATCCCTTCACCAATGCTTGAACTCCTTGGTATACATTAATATGATAATAGATGATAAAAGAACATTGCGCCCCAATGCGCAAACACATCTTTGTGTTCCCAGGGTCCAAAAGGAAAGAAGAGGAGGTTGCTCCTTTTCTTTTCTGACCACTAAATTCTGGAACCATTGCCTATGACCCTACGTTTTGTTCCTTCCGAATCATTTCTTCACAAACTTCTGAAGACTTCTCTTTTTGATGCATACATTTTCTGTTGAGGTTTAACTAGTCTTCTTCTCTTATACAATTGGACGGCTAACGCTGGACACTTCTTTGGTAGCAGCTACATGCTTTATAAATGTTATCATAGTGTTTTATATTGTATAATATACCTGGACTCTGATCTATTTAGCTCCTTTTCCCTTTCACTCTGTATCAATCTCACAGGGCCAGAATATATTTATTTACTTATTTTCTCATCCCCATTGGACATTTTTTTGGGGGGGTGGGAATTATATGACAACCTGGTATATGGAATCTTTCCTTCTTATAGCTCTTTGATACTGCAATATTCTCTTGTACACCGATAATATTGTACTGCCTATATATACTTTGGAGCAAGAACATTGCAGCATATAAATAAAATAGGCTTAGATTGACTTACTCTGTCCCCATGGTGGAGAGGCCAACAATCTAATTCATAAATGACCACCAAGCTGGCAATCGTATGTATTGAAAGGAACCGCCGTCGCAGTGTTTCCTGCCGAAGCAGTTTACTGTTTGCTACAGGGCTGCTTCGGAAGGTTGCAGCCTTGTAGCACACAGTATTGTTTTCAAAACTAAAATCGCAAAACAGGACTTTCAATTTGAAAAGAAGAAATATAATTCTTTCCTCGCCATGTGAGTCTTCTCCCACGGCAGGGGGAGCACAATGCTGTTATTGTTCTTCACTAGCAGAATTTACAGTACAAAAAGTACTGCATGTCTGCCTAAATAAGTCAGGAAGACATGAAGCTATTTCTCTGATGGCCCTCGGAGGTAAGGGCTGTCAGAGAAGTTTGGCCACAGTGGAGACAGTACTCTCCACTGTGGCCAAGCTGAACATCTTCTGTTATTTTAATGGCCAGACAGGTTCTATTTTAACCGCTACCCCCTAGTTTAATGAATTACTAGGTCGGACAACAATTTTGTTAAACAAATTTATACTTTATGTAAGATTGTTTTGCAAACGATTATTCTCATGTCATCAAAAACAGTACAGTAATTGACACATATAAACATTCAACAGAGTGAAACAGAAATAAAACAATTAAATGTCAAATATCACAAAAAATCACATGAACAACTGTAAAATGCCTCTTAATAAATTGGTTATGAGGCACCAGTCCTTGGTGGAAATACAAACAGACAAGTGGACATTACAGGAATCTTTGCGGGATGAGAATCTCGGCTGGACTGCAGGCGGTGTCTGGCGGCAACCGCCACACGTGGTTGTTAGTTGGAAAGTTTATTTCTGTTTCACTCTGTTGAATGTTTATATGTGTCCACGTACCTGTTTGAACAAAGGATTGAGGACCCGTTTATGGATTTTATTATTTCAGGAGACTTCAATCTCAATCTTTTAATACCATTTACAAGGGACGAAGTAACGCAATCACAAGACCATCAATGGTCAATCCCGGTTCAGGTAGCAGACCCTTTGAATAAACAAGGTCCCCAACAATTGGGTATACATTTTATAAAGGATATGGAAGCCTTGGGGTTACGAACACTCAATGGAAGATTTCCAACAGATTCACCGCCAGCATGGTCCTATTACACTCACAGTACTAAATCCCGCATAGATTATACTATGGTATCACTAAATATCTTTGGCAACTGTACATCATACCATTTAAAGCAAGTCTTGGAGAGTGATCATAGTCAGCAAATCATTACCACAACATTCAAAACTAAAAATCACCAAATCTATCTAACAACTGAAGGTCAAGTTGGAACCGTTAATTATAAAAAGTTAATTTGGGAAACAGAATCTCGAAACAACCAACTAACAAGTTATTTGGCACTAAAACGGCTACGGGAATGCAGCGAAGAGGCACCATTTGCATCAGCAGTCGAACAGTGGGCCAGTGTCACTGCCAGATTGCCTACCAGTAAAGGTAATCTTAATATCTTTAGAGATGGCCAAACGACTCAGATAATAAAAAGGGTAACCAATATTAATCTTACACACGCAGTGCAGAAAATGAAACGAATCAGAAATAAATTAAGGAAAGAGCTGACTAAATTCCCAGATAAAGAAGAAACTAGAACTGCCCTGAAAGTGGCAAATAAAAATTTAAAGAAGATAATATGGAATGAAAAAACCGAAGCCAATAATGCTTTCTGGACTCGTATATTTTATGCTAGTAACCTAGGAAATTCGAGGGAATTTTGGAAGATGGTTAATACCCTAAATAGGCCGGATAAAGCGATAGTCTCAACAGTGTTGACTGAAACTGAATGGGTACACTTTTTAAGCCATCATTTAAATCCACATCCAGCAGTACAGGGAATTGAAGACCATAACCTATGGAAGGAAACTGCAATAATAAATCAAGAACCAGTCATGGAGATAACACAGGAGCAGATTGTTAAACTAATAAAGAAGCAAAAAAATGGAGCACCAGGACCGAACGGGATACCTTTTCCTATACACAAAGATGACCCAGAAACATGGGCCAAAGTACTTGTAAAGGTCTTTAAAGAAATAGCTAGTAAAGGGGGGATACCTGAAAGCTGGAGAGGCTCCTTAATATCCCCAATTTTTAAAAAAGGAGACTGGGCGCTTCCTGAAAATTATCGTTTAATAACGCTACAGGACACTGATGCAAAACTTTTTGCATCCTATCTGCTAACAATCTTATCTGACTGGGTGAAAAAGAATAACATCCTTCCGCCAAACCAAACCGGCTTCATTAAAGGACTTGGTACATCCTCTAATATCCTGGCACTATCTATTTTAATGGAAAAGGCAATTTTAAAGGGTGAATCACTGTTTCTATGTTTTGTTGATTTTAAATCAGCTTGTGACTGTGTCAACAGAGATCTTTTATGGAAAAAGTTACAAGCACAAGGTATTCCTCAGCCTTTAATACACCTGATCAGTCTCCTGTATGAAAAAACCTGGGCCAAAGTTCGTATTGGGAACGGCAGATCATTAACTGGGGAAATCCCAACGCTTGGCGGTGTTAAGCAAGGCTGCGTATTGGCACCTTTATTATTTAATCTGTTTTTAACTGATCTAACCGAAGCATTGAACATGATAAATGCCCATCCGCCGAAACTTGCAGATAAGCACATATCAAATTTGCTATATGCAGATGATGTTATTCTTTTAAGTAGAACAAAGGTGGGCTTACAAAGGTTAATTACACGTATACAGGAGTACGCAATAAAAAATAAAATGCTAGTAAATGAATCAAAATCTAAAGTTATGGTTGTCTCAAAAAATCGAAGAAGGAAATACAATATGAAATGGTTCTTAGGTAAGGAAAAACCGGAGCAAACTAAAACCTATAGATACCTAGGACTGGTTTTTGATGACAATGGTAGCTTTAAACCTCAGAAATTGGACATCGCCCGGAAGGCAAACTCACTAAGAGGTGCATTTGGTATGATAAAAAAAGCCACCAGCAATTTGACCTACCAGCCGCTACTTAAAGTCATATCTGCAAAATTGTTACCTTCCCTAACCTATGGCAGTGAAGCATTGAACGGAAAGGACGCAATAATAATAAATAAAGAAATCTCTAAAACTTTTCGATCCCTTTTCTGCTTACCAAAAAATGCCTCACAGTCCCAAATTAGATTAGAATTTGGCTTGAATAACCAACTATATGCTCGAATGGGTAACACAATTAAAGTATGGTATAGGGTAAAAAATGACAAGGACAATTTAATCTCAAAGCTTTTATGGAAAGAAGTAGAGGGCAATAGTAAATTGTCTGTTTGGAAGTATCTTGAGAAGGCTTTGGATGAATTTGGGCTTAAGGAGATTTGGATGACCACTATTCCTCATGAATCTTTTTAAAAAATTGTAAATAAGACAACTGATATTTTATCTGTAATAAGTGACAAAGAGTCCCTGGTAAAAAGGAGATACGCTTGGTCTATAATAAACAGTTACAAAAAAAAGAGTTCGCAACAATATTTGAATACAGCTTGGACTTGGAAATATAAAAATATATTCATGAAAGCCCGGTTCGGAATCCTGCCCGGAGAATCTCATGCACTGCCATGGAAAAAGCTTGAAAATAATATATCATGTCGACTGTGTAATACAGGAGAAGAAAACATCATACATCTATTGTGCCTTTGCCCGGAACTAAAAAATGAAAGATTAACACTTTTAAAAAGGCATTTCAATGAAAGATCAATAAGCACATGTAGACAAGCACTAATCCAATGTCTTTGCTTGGAAGAAATACATATTAATTCTGCCCTCTCAAAATTCTTAACAAGTGCATGGAAAAAACTGGAATTTTCAAAACATTAATTATGATACTGTTTATATTTCTGAATTTTTAAGATTATGAAATTATCGCTTATTTTTACTTTTACTGTATTATTATAACTGAAATTTTATATTGTGCATTCTAAATAATCAATCAATAAACATATAAAAAAAACAAAAAAAACTTGACTGTCTCTCAATTTGTACATATGTGTTCCTGCATAATTTGTCTCTTGTTCTCTTCATATATTTTATATTTTTGATAAATATGTAGATGTTCAAGGTTTTCATTGTATGACAAATATGACTTATTCTGCAATACTGTTTCTACATTAGTTCTGTTGTCGTATCAAAATAGATGAAACAATTATAGTTGTTCATTGAGAGATTTTTATTCAATGGAGCATATGTTTTGTCTTTGTGTTTCTAAGTTTTGCAATGTAACATTACCAGGAGTGGACAAAAAAAACTGTGCTGAGTTCCGCAAGTGGCGGAGTTCAATGCGAACTGCCGTTTTGTACCCGAGCGGCAACTTGCGCACTTACCGTTCACAAGTTTTCTGCACTCTGCAGGTTTCGCAGAGCGCAGAGTGTAGAACACTCCTCAAACTCCAGGAGAGGAGTTCACAGCCCTGGCCTAAACATTACAGGCAGGATGCATCATAAATTCTTAGATAAAGTGCACTAATACAAGTCTTTTTTACATTATTTATAAGTGATCAATTAGCCTTTTTCAGTATCATGTTGCAATGATGTCATATAATATAAATTAGAACATTAATTACCTAGGGATTTGTTATTTGCAAATGTATTTTCCCTGCATTTGGAATAGGTATAAGTAGCAGGGGGTCTTTATATAGACACTCAAGTCCCAACTACATACAACTTTTGCCTTGTGCAGAAGTTTTTAAGGTGACCATCCAATCTTTTAAAGCAGCCAATTGACATTAGTCTCAACTAAAGACACCTTACGCCTCAAGGCACTCAATCTCATTAGGTGGCCATGCCTCTACTAAACACAGACTTCATCTTGTACACAAGCTGTTATGAAGAGCCTACTCGTTCAGTCACCCAAATCCCACTTCGAACACACATTTTATCATGGACTTCATCTTGTGAGTACTCTTTACAGAGAGATGACCCCCATCAGACACCCAAGCCTCATTGGGTGGCAAAGCTTGATGTATGCATAGCCTTCAATGTGTAAAGAACACTTTGTTGAAAGTCTAATCCTTAAAAACACCCAAACCCATTACACAGCCAACCTGCTACTGTGCAGAGACTTCACCTGTTACAAATGTATTCCAGGAGTGCCCACCCCATCCAGACAGCCAGACCCCCTTAAGGTGTCCATGCCCTTACTATGCACACCATTCCCCTTGTGCATAAATTATCATTGAGAGCCCACTCACTCCAGACAACCAAGTGCCGTTAGCATGCAAAACATACTTTTACCTCCAGATACCCAAGCCCCATTAAGTAGAGAAACCCCCATTCCTCTTGTACAGAAACGTTCATGGAGTACCCACTCCCACCAGACAACTAAGCTCCATTATGTGATTAAGCCCCTGCTACTCACAGCCTTTCCTTTATACAGAAGCCTTCATGGAAAGCCCCCTTTTTTTTTTTTTGATTCTCAAAAAACCTTTATTAAGAAGCAAAGCATCACATACAGTCAGTAGCCTACAACCCGAGGGGCCGGCAGTGAGTTACAGGCAGCCATGGCTGCCTCTATTAGTGGTATCTAACACAGCCAATAAGCCGACAACCCGGGGGTCCGGCGGCGGTAATTAGGACAGTATATGGAATATAGAACAACAGTTGAGAGAGGCCCTCCAACCTATCTATAGTCTATTATCCACCGCATGTCACCTAGCTTTCGTACAGATACGCTCTCCCGTCCCATAGACTGCAAATGCATTCCACCCTTGATGCAAACCAAATGTGGTATCCTTGCGTTCAGTAATGCCAACTCAAACCCCAACTGCCCCCCCTCCCCATCCCTCAGCCTACTAGTCTTCCCGTCCTACCACCCAGAAACTACAGTACTCTACCATCCTTTCAAACCGTCACAGGAATAAGCCAGAAGCTCCACCATAGTCTGTCAGTTCCCAGCAGTGACCCAAAAACCACTCACAACAGCTCCTAATCGTAGAAACCCTACCTACTAGCTATCGGTCCAGGCACCCAGTGTCCGCCCTCCCTATGTCCTCCCTCTCATCTTCCCTAGTATCGTACTGTGTGTGCGAGGTACCCTAGTGTTGCCTAGCTACTCCGCTGGTCTTGCCCAGTATCTTCCTCCAGAAAGTCTTGAGTAGCATTCGTCTCGACCAGTGTCAGCTACTCGCTATCCCTATTGTTCAAGTATGTTTGGTACAGACCCCAAAAATTCTTTGGTCGACTCGTAGGGGGAAGCAACTCACTATAAATTTCTGATTGCATGCAGCAATATAGCATGTCCTTGGCCCATCTGGCTTTAGTTGGTAGCGGGCCCCTCATCCAGCAACAGGCAACAACACGTCTGGCAATCAGTAGTCCGATATCTGCCAGTCGGCGCACTGCCACCGGTAGTGTCTTGGAATAACCCAGCAATGCTAGCGCAGGATTAGCTGTCAGGTCCGTGTCTAGTATCACACTCATTTCCGAGAATACCTCTCTCCAAAATTTGTTAATGCCCGGACAGCTCCACGCCATATGCATGAAATCTGCCACCTGCACGTGGCATCGCTCACATTCTGCTGACTGTCTAAGGTCATACCTATGCAGTCTCTCTGGCATATAGTATACTCGTTGGAGAAATTTGAAGTGGATCAGCCTGTGCCTCCCATTGAGAGACAGTTTCCTTGTATTGGAACAACAATATGCCCACATGGTATCATCTATTTGTAGTTGCAGGTCTTGCTGCCACGCTATTCTGGCCTGCGAAAGTTGGTGCGCCTTATGTCGAGCCCCTGTCTTCATTAGGTTCATCACTAGCTTTTGGGGAGAGGATGTTTTTATCACATAGGTAAGCTCCGGGATTTCAGGCGGCTCTGCCATGTCTGGGCCTAAAAGGTCTGCAAAGGCACTGCAAACCCTATAAAACTGGAAGCGTAGCAGCAGAGCGACCTCCCCTCTCGCAGAGGCAATCTGATCCCAGGTTTTCGCCACCCCGTCCTTAAAGAGGGCTCATATCTTTGTGATTCCTAATTTGTTCAACGCTCGAATAACTCCCTTCTCTCCCAGTAGAGTCAACCAAAGTGTCCATTCTATTGGCATAAGAGGGGAGTATAACAGTTCACCGTCCTGTGCCTGCAACAGCGCATGCCAGGCATGATTCGTAGCTTTAATAGAGTCCAGGTTACCAATACTGCGATCTACCGGTTGGAACACCGTGGCTGGCAAAGGGGTTGGGTCAGCGAACAGACATTCTAGGATCACATGGGAGATACCCCGGTTCCCATGAATCCACGTATGCAGATGTGCTGCCTGCGCCACCCTATAATAGTGTTCCATTTCCAGTGCACCTAGCCCTCCCATCTCGTATGGGAGCATCAATACTTTCCATTGGACTCTGGGTTGTTTGCCTCCCCAGGCAAGTTTGACAAGAGTTTGTGTCAATGTCTTAAAGAAGTGTTTAGATAGTACCACTGGGATGTTGTTAAAGAGGAACAGAAACCGAGGCAAAACCACCATTTTAATAAGGGCTATCCGTCCCATTAAAGACAGAGGAAGTCTGCACCAGGCGTTTACGTCCTCAACCAACTTCGAATAGGCTACTCCGTAATTTTCCCGCACCAGAATGTCAGGATCTGTGTGGAGCTGGATACCTAAATACCTGACCGGCTCCGTTGTCCATTGCAATGGGTATTCCATCTCAAACTGCACAGTAACTGGTGTTAGTGGGAACGCTACAGATTTTGTCCAGTTTACCTTCAGCCCTGAAAGTGCACCAAAACGCACTACTTCTCTTATCACTGACGTGAGGTTCGTTTCTGGGTTGCTGACGTACAACAGTGTGTCGTCCACATATGTAGATATGCCAATCTTATACGTCGGAAAATTGATTCCCTCAAACCTGTGGTACTCTCTAAGCGGGCATGCTAATGGTTCCGCCACCAGCGCATACAGCAGGGGTGAGAGTTGGCAACCCTGCCTAGTGCCTCTACTTATCTCAAAGGGCCCCGTGACCTGGTCGCCCATCCGCAGTCTCGCCGTGGGCTTATAGTATAGGGCGTCTATCATTTGTAGGAAGGGTTCACCCAGCCCCAATTTTCGTAGAACTCTTATCATGAAGGGCCACTCCACCGAGTCGAAGG
This sequence comes from Lissotriton helveticus, assembly GCF_964261635.1. NCBI lineage: Eukaryota > Metazoa > Chordata > Amphibia > Caudata > Salamandridae > Lissotriton > Lissotriton helveticus. Next base: position 1,606,698,192 of record NC_136069.1, read on the forward strand.
CCTTCTCCATGTCCAGGAAAATCGCAATTGCTTTGTTCTCTTGCCGCACATGTTGCATAGTCCCTAGTACCGTCCGAATGTTATAGGTGAGGTTTCTGTTGGGTATGAATCCTGCTTGCTCCGGCGCAACCAGCTCTGGCACAAGTAGTGCCAGGCGAGTGGCCAAGACCTTAGCATATAATTTGGCATCCACATTTATTAGGGATAGTGACCTATACGAGCTACACAAGTTAGCCGGTTTCCCTGGCTTCAAAATAGTAATTAGCAGGGCCTCCCTCATGGTGCTAGGCATGCTCCCTTCCATACAGATGTCATCAAAGAGGGTGGACAGATATGGTACGAGTTGACCTTTAAACGCCTTATAGAAGCCCACCGTTAACCCGTCTGCTCCAGGGGCACAACCAGATCGCATCCCCTCCAGTGCCTCCATGATTTCATCCTTTTGTATGGGCTTCATCAGGAATTCTCTTTGCGAATTGGATAGAAAGGCCATTTTAATGTAGCTTAAATAATCGTCTATTCCCTCTTCCATTTGAGAGGATTTGAGAGGATTTCTACAGTTCGGAATAGTAATCTCTAAACTCAGCAAGTATCTCTTCTTCTCCCGTGAGTACCTCCCCCGATGCTGCCACCAGTTCATCAATCACCAGCGGTCGTCTGTCATTACGCACTATTGTGGCCAACAGGGAGCCGGCACGCTCCCCCTCACCGTACGTCCGTGCAGTGGCGTATTTACCCATATGTTGCACTTCCCTGTCTGCTTCCTCATTGTATTCAGTGAGCAGTGCTTTGATCTGTGCCGATAAATCTATCCCTGGAGTATTCTGCTGTTGCACCTCAAAGGAGGCCAGTTGAGTTTCCAGAGTCTTCAATCGTTGCCTAATAGACTTAAGTACACTGGAGTGTTTAGACATAGCAATACCTCGGATATACACTTTAAACGCTTCCCACACTGTCTGAAAGCTATCCACAAACCCAACATTGGTTTCAAAGAAGCTGTCTATTTCCTCTGCCAACTCTCCCCTGAAGACCTCGCCTAATAAGGAGTAAAAGGGGGGAAGTGCCACGTGAAGGAGGAGATCTTCTTAACCGGCGGATCGAAAATACTATTAGGATCGGGGAGTGATCTGAGAGGGTGCGAGGTAGTATCGTACACCCCTTAATGGATGTCACAACTGCCTGGGACACCAGCCCGTACTCAATCCTTGTATGGATGTCATGGTATGCTGAGTAGTGGGTATACCCGCCCCTTGTGGGGTGCCTACTCCTCCAGACATCAACAAGATCCAGCTTAATAAGTTCAGAGTGCATATGGAAAGCCGCAGCCGAAGGTCGGCGGAGAGGCCCCGCCGACCTGTCTAACTCCGGATCGAATACTAAATTAAAGTCACCCCCCAAATCATTCTGGAGCAAACATATGTTCTACAGTGCTCAGCCAGTGCCTCATAAAATTCTGGGGAATCATAGCTAGGGCCATAGACAATAATTACTATAAAATCGTGGCCTTTGCCCACACATCTAGATATTAAGTACCGGCCTGCAGCATCCACTTTAAGCGCTATCAATCGCAGTTTAGATTTAGGATTAACCCATGTGAGCACTCCCCTGGAGTGAGTTGTGAACCCTGCCGCTGTGCTGTTCCCCCCAAGCCCCTTGGCAGTGAGCATCTTACTTGTGAGAGGAAGGTGAGTTTCTTGAATAAGTGCCAAATCTATGTGATGTCTGTGTAAGTAATTCAAAACCTTTCTAAGCTTGCGATAATCGTTCAATCCTCTCACATTCCATGTCAACGCCCTACGTGACTCCGGGGCATCGTCTGCAGTTATCGCACCAGCGTCAGCCATCCCAGAAGTGAGGGCGTACAGCCCACCGATAATATTGCCGTTCCCGAAGAGCGGGTGCACGACGAGGACCAATCAATATGTGTAGTTTACCAACAGTAGAACTAACAGGCAGACCATTTTGTAGCTTCCCCTCCCCAAAAACAATCCCCCCTCCGTTTCACTCCCCCCCTCCCACAGCCGACCACCCCCAACCTGGCCTGGCAGTTCCCAATCCCTCCCCCCCTCATTCCCCCACTTGAAACATCCTCAACAATATCGGAACTAGCCCCTCTAGGAGCCATCAAAGCCAAAAGCGCTAGGGCAGAGGTCACCAGAAAAAACACATAACAGTACTGCAACATTGTGTACCTCAAAATAGCCCCAACACCATTACCCCTTCAGTGTCCATCAACGTAAGCCCATATCTTCGCTCTATGCGCCTTCAAATGGTATCTCCCCTTCATCCGCATTAATCACATATCATTATCATTGTTCAACAATCAATTGCAATAATGAGGCCCTAGTGGCAGCCTCCGCTATAAGTCAATTAGGTCGGTGTGTCAGCGACTCGGCACTCATATAAAGGAAAGTTCTCACCCAGTCGCAGCATCTCGGTCTGTTCACAGGTCCCTTTGGTTCCCAAGTTTGGTGAGTCACACCCCACCGAGTTCACTGCAGTGGAAGTCAGTGAACATATCTCACCATCCGGCCTCCAAGGAGTACTATAATGAGAAGGGCCGGGCTGCTGCAGGCAAACTATTCTTGCTCATCTAAATGACTATTATTGTCTTGTTCCCCATGTTGACTTCTCGGGCTGCTCCTCTGCTCCTTGGTCCACTCCTTTAACGATTTCTGGAGTTCCCTCGGGTCAGTGAAAAAGTGGGAATGTCCTTGTCTGTTAATCCGCAATTTTGCCGGGTACAACATTGCATAGTCCAGTCCAAGGTCTCAGAGTTGTTTTTTGTAAGGCGCAAAGTGTCGTCTTTCCTCCTGCACCTTCGCAGTGAATTCAGGGTACAAGGAAATATCCATACCTTTGAACTGCAACTTCCCTTTGTCTCTTGCTACCCTCAACGCTGCATCCCTATCCCTGTAGTTCAACAGCTTGGCTATTATCGGTCTCGGGGGCGCCCCTGGACGCAGACGGGGTCCCAGCGTGCAGTGAGCTCTTTCCACTATAAACATTGGGGAGAAGACGTCATCTCCCAGGAGGGTGTCGAGAAGTTTCTTTACAAAGAGTTCCATCTTCCCAGTTTGCGTTGTCTCCGCAACTCCCGTAATGCGAATATTCGAGTGCCTCGAGCGGGCCTCTAAGTCCTCCGACTTATCCTGAATGACCTGGAGTAGTCTACTAAATTGTTTGCGGTCATTGTCCCATTCAGACTGCGCTTCCTCCACTTCGGTGAGCCGTCTCTCAGACATGTCGAGGCGTTCCGCTTCTTTGTCCACCCGCTCTGACATACGGTACGTGAGGGCATCAATCTTCGAGCCAATTGATGTCATGCTGTCTTGCAGACCTTTCTCCATAGTTACCAGCATATCTCTGATTTCTGCGCACATGGAGTTCTCAGGACCCCCGCCCCGTGGCAATGGATCGGTCATTTGCGATTCCGGCACCTTCGCGCGGCGTTGGTCGAATGCAAGCTTGGTTTGCGTTTTGTCACCCTTGCCCATGGCGAATCGCCGAGATTCTGGGCTCCAGGCCCCACTGCACTCGAACAAAAACAAAGTCTGAGGTTATACTCCAGCTACCGTGCCCGTGGCGATCCGCTTCTTCACGCCGATGGGGTCTCCACTTCACAACACCCCCGGGTCCAAGTACTCTGGCACTTACCACTTTCTAACTCGTTACCAACCATGCATTGCTGTTGTTCAAAAATTGTGCTGTGGAGTCGCAATCATGGAGCTGCAGTAGTTCTGCTCGCCTCAAACTGCTGATGGCAATAAGGTGTAGCAAGGGTCCGGTACCGGCCCGCAAGGCCTGCGACTGCAGTCTAAATTCACTGCGCTTGCCGTTCTGCAGACTCAAGTTGACGAGGTGTTTCCACTGTCCAGCACAGAGTCAGAATCGAGGGCTCTTCCAGCTATTGTGGTTCGGACCCTATAATAAGCCAGCAAATACCCCTGTCAACCTCCCGGCAATGAGAGTCAATAGCGCAGCTGCTGTGACCAAGACCAGCTCAGAAGGGCCTGACGTCGGTATCCGCCCGGTGACTGATCCACCCCAAGGCGATGCTATGTGTGGTGCGGTTCTTGCTATTAGCGCGCTGCCGGGTTCGACCACCTACCCACCAGGCGCCCACGTGGCACCTGCCAGTCCAGTAGCACGCAGCTTTCCTTTGCAGTCAGGACAATGTGCCGGGAGGGGGAGGGGGGGGGGGGCAGGCCAGAAAACGTGGCCCCTGTTACCTCCCTCAGATCAGTGGCCCCACCCGGTGTCCTTTGGCGAGGCCAAGGCCTCTCCGTCTCGGGCCGTTGAGCTGGTAGTAGGGCGAGATCACTCACCGGGCAGGGCTCGCCTCGTGTATGGCTGGGTACGCACTGCCCCCGACAATATTCGCGCATACAGCGCAGGCCGGTCGCGCCCACCAGGTCCAATCCCGGGGTCAGGTGCCCCTATAGTGCCGCCTAGGATAGGTAGGTGTTCTCTGGGGGGGGGCGACGCGTGATGGGCCAAGCGCGCTACGGCGATCAATCCTGCAGCAATATGTCCGCGATGGTCGGGGGTCAGGCAGGCTCGCCTCCGTCTTTGCCGCTGCTTTCCTCTACTCCTTCAGCGTCTGTGCACGGCTCCCGGTCGCGGCATCCCCGGCCTAGGCAATGTGCCGCCAGCACCGGGTCCGATCTCACCGGACAAGCCGCACGCACAGCGACGCACACCGGACGACTCCCCAGGCAAAACCGTGGATCGCGGCCTAGTCCGCGAACTCGCCAGCCCGCACCGCGATCCCGGCTCCAGCCTCTGTCCGTCACCGCGAAGTGCCGCCGGCGTGTCTGCAGATCTCTGAAGGGTATCTCCCCCAGTGGGGAGTGCCTGGCTCCGTCTGGAAAGGATATTAAACAGGATTTTATGGGGTAAATGGCGCGGAGCTCTGCGCCTAAGCGTCCACCATTAACGCTGGTAAGCTCCGCCCCCCCCGGAAAGCCCCCTTTTTTGGTGGCCAATTCCCTACTATGCAGATCTAATACCTCAAAACACACTAGTTCCATTAGGTAGTCAAGCTTATACTATGCACAACTTTAGCATTGCGCAACAGTCTTCAAAGAGAGTCCACTCAAGCCCAGACAACCAAGCCCCGTTTTTCAGCCAAGCCCCTCCTACTTATACCCTAAGCTCAATTAAGTGAACAAACCCTTACTAGGCACAGCCTTTGACTTGTAATGAGTTTTTTCCTGAGACCCCACTCCCTCCAAATATCAAACCCCATTTGGTGGCAAAGCTACTATGCACAAACTTCCTCTACAGAAACACAAACACCATTATGTGTTGAAACCATTACTACACACATCTTGCACCTTGCAAAATAATTGTCACAGAAAGCCCACTCCCTCCAGACTTCCAAGCCCCATTAGGTGGGCTTGCCCATACTGTGCACTCCCTTTGCCTCCAGATATCAAATCCCATTAAGTGGCCAAGCAGCAGCCATTCTCAGCTTTTTACCTTGTACAGACATCTTCACCGCGATCTCACTACTCCAATACAGCCAAGCTTCATCCCTACTTTGTACTTCTCTGGTCAATCCCCTTGTAGGCACATCCTTTACCATGTACAGACATTTTTTATGGAGAGTCTTTTTTCACAAACAGACATCTGCCTCTTGGCTCAACCGTTGAGTTGAGACGTGGCTGTCTGTTTGTGAACGTTCTAGCATTTTCCTTGGTGGATGGAAACTTGCAAGGTTGATTAAATATACAATCAACATTGCAAGTTTCCATCCAGCAAGGAAAATGCACACTTCCATCTGTGACCACGGTGACCAGATCACTAAAATGTGTCAGGTGTTGTACATGCCACCCACGCACATTGACCATTTGTCTATCAACTGTACAAATCTGTGGCAAGCAACTTCCGGTGCACGTTTTACTTATCAGATTGAAACTTGCAATGTTGAGTTCAATCTAACACCGACAGTGCACTGCTGCCAATTGAGAATGGGACCTGGTAAAGCTTTGGGCCTATATAGTTACACACACACACCCACACACATACATGCACACATGTCTCTATCAATTTATATATGTATTAAGATAAGCACACATATTTATCTATGTATATACACACAAAGACACATTTACATATTTAACAAAAACAAAACCATCTCGTGCCACTACATTCATTTTACATATTTCAATCCCATAATCCTTTAATCAAATCCTTTTTGAGCAAATAATGTACAATCTATACAGTCTTTCATAATCCTTTAAAGATTGTAAAGATGTCCCACCTCAGGTGTTTTTCCACAGGATCCTGTAGTCTAGAAAAGCAATTCAGTAAACAGACAAAAATGTAAAATATTTTTCAAACCACATATGAAAGTACTTCTCAAAAATATGATTCTCTGCTCAGAAAAGACAACCAAACACATTTCTGTTATGAATGATACATACATCTCTTCACCAATATTTACACTCCTTGGTATACATTAATATGATAATAGATGATAAAAGATCATTGTGCTCCAATGCGCAAAAATATTTTTGCGTTTACCAGGGTCCACAGGCCAAGAAGAGGAGGTTGCTCCTTTTTTGCCACCAAACTCTGGAACCCATTGCCTATGACCCTACGTTTTGCTCCTTCCAAATCATTTCTTCACAAACTGCTAAAGACTTCTCTTTTTGATGCTTAAACTTTCTGTTGAGGTTTAATAGTCTTCTCTTATACAATTGGGCGGCTAGTGCTGGACACAACTTTGGTAGTAGCTGCATGCTTTGTACATTTTATCATAGTGTATTATATTGTATGATATAGCTGGACTCTGATCATCTTAGCTCCTTTTCCTTGTCACTTTGTATGATTCTCCCAGGGGCGGAATATATTTATTTACTTATTTTCTCATCCCCCATGGACGTTTTTTAGGGGGGGGGATAATTTAGAAATCTTGTAGCTGGAATCTTTCCTTCTTATAGCTCCTTGATAATGCATAATTCTCTTGTACACCGATAATGTTGTACTCCCTATAAATACTTTGGAGCAGAACATTACAGCATATAAATAAAATTGGCTCGGATTTAATTACTCTGTCCCCATGGTGGTGAGGCCAACAACTTAATTTATAAATGACCCCCAAGATGGAAATCATTTATAAAGTTATTGAAAGGAACCGCTGCTGCAGTGGTTCCTGGCAAGGCATTTTACTGTTTGCTTCAGGGCTGCATTGGAAGGATGCAGCCTTGTAGCAAACAGCATTCTTTTTAAAACGAAAATCCCAAAACAGGATTGTCTTTTTGGAAAGAAGAATTGTAATGCTTCCCTCACCATGTGAGTCTTCTCCCAGGACAGGGGGAGCACAATACTTTTAATGTTCTTTACTACCAGAATTTAAGGTAATAAATTACTACATGTCTGCCTAAAAAGGTCAGGAAGACATAAAGCTATTTCTCGGATCACCCTGGGAAGTAAGGGCTGTCAGAGAAGTTTGGCCACAGTGGAAACAGTACTCTCCGCTGTGGCCAAGCTGAACGTCTGGTGTTATTGATATGGGGCAGGCAGACCTTCATATCGGTGGTATATATAACTAGTCATCATTGTGAGGGATTGCATATACAGTCACTTTATACATTTGGCCCTTAGTCCCTCTTGTATGCAATGCTCCTTTTAGCATTGATGTTTTTCCTAAAAGGTGACTAAAACTCATTATGTTTTCATATTGACAGCATGCCTCAAATGTATTGCATTTAGTAATACCCGCTTTTGGTTTTACACTGACTCCTTTTCCTTTGTGATGTCACTCCATACAAGTTGATCTTTCCTCAAGCAATTCTAACTATTTGTAATAAGTGGTGTCCTTGTCATGAATGTCCCAGGAGAGTTGCATTTAACTAAATGCCATTGCTATGTTGTCACTTGGAGATCGCATTTGTGGGATTTTTTTACTGTGCAGTCACATGTGATATACACTATATACAGAATGGAGAGTATGGTATCTGATTTTTGATGAACAGAATAAAGATTATTGGATTGATATCGATTGCCCACCAACTATATTTGTTATATAATTTGAAGAGGTTAAGTCCAGAATGACAAATGCAGAGTTTTGTTTTGGAAAGGAGTGTTCAGATTTGTTTTTAGACATGCTATCTGTGGCTCACCTGATGAAGGCGCTCGGTTACAAAAACACGCTTAGACACGACACAACAGGATCCATCCATGATCTAAGCCACTTGACTGTCTCTCAATTTGGACATATGTGTTACTTCATAATTTTTCTCTTGGTTTTTTCATATATTATTGATTTTTGATAAATATTTAGACATTCACGGTTTTCATTGTATGACTAATTTGACTTATTCTGCAATACTATTCCTACATTAGTTCTATTGTCTAAGCAATATACATGAAATAATAGTTTGTTTATAGTTGTTCATTGAGAGACATTTATTCAATGGTGCATATGTCTTGTCTTGCTTTGTGTTTCTAAGTTTTGCCATGTAACATTACTAAGCCTTGGCAAAAGAACTCTGCGGAGTTTCACAATTGGCGGAGTTCAATTCGAACTGCCGTTTCTACCCATGCGGCAGCTTGCACAATACCTGTTCATGAGTTTTCTGCACTCCGCTAGTTTCGCGGAGCGCCGAGTATAGAAAACTCCTCAAAATCTGCAAGCGGAGTTCGCTGCCCAGGCCTAAACATTACAGGCAGGATGCATCATACCTTTTTAGATAAAATGTACTAATAAAAGTATTTTTTTTCATTATTTATAAGTGATTAATTAGCCTTTTTCAGTATCATGTTGCAATTATGTCATATAATGAAAATTAGAATATTAACTGCTTAGGGATTTGTTATTTACAATGGTATTTTCCCTGCCGTTTGAATAGGTATAAGTAGCATGGGGTCCTTAGATAGACACTCAATTCCCTACTACATACAGCTTTCGCCTTGTGCAGAAGTCTTTAAGGTGAGTGACCACTCCTTCAAAGCTGCCACAATTGGCTTGGTCTCAAATATAGATACCCTACACATCAAGGCACTCAATCCCATTAGGAGGTCATGCCCCTACTAAACACAGACTTACATAACATTAGTATTTGTAAAGCGCACAATTACACGTAGGTGTCTTGGCGCTGAATGACAGATGTCTATTGTTACCCAACGGTACTAATTTTATCGACATCAGATGGATGAAACGCTGCGTGGACCCGCAGGGATTTGAACCTGTGACCATGAGGTCAAACACAGGATTTGAACCTGTGACCATGAGGTCCAATGGACGCATTAGTCCACTGAGCCATCAGACCCGACTTCATCTTGTTCAGATGTTTTTATGAAGAGCCTACTCATCCAGTCACCCACATCCCACTGTGAACACACTTTTTATCATGGCCTTCATCTTGTGAGAAATCTTTACAAAGAGATGACCTCCACCGGACACCCAAGCCTCATTGGGTGGCAAAGCTTGATCTGCGCATAGCCTTGAATGTGTTCAGAAGACTTTGTGGAGAGTCCAATCCTCAAAAACACCCAAACCCATTACCCAGCCAACCTGCTACTGTGCAGAGACTTCACCTGTTTCCAATGTCTTCCAGGAGAGCACACCCCATCAAGACAGCCAGACCCCATTAGGTGGCTATGCATTACTATGCACACCATTCCCCTCGTGATTAATCATCATTGAGAGCCCACTCGCTCCAGACAACCAGGTCCCATTAGCATGCAAAACATACTTTTACCTCCAGATACCCAAGCCCCATTAATTGGTGAAACCCCTATTAAGCATTGGCTTCCTCTTGTACAGAAACCTACATGGTGTACCCACTCCCACCAGACAACTAAGCTCCATTATGTGATCAAGCACCTGCCACTCAGAGCCTTTCCTTTATACAGAAATCTTCATGGAAAGCCCCCTTTTTGGTGGCCAATTCCCTACACTGCAGATCCATCACCTCAAGACACACTAGTTCCATTAGGTGGCCAAGTATATACTATGCACAACTTTAGCATTGCACAACAGTCTTTAAGGAGAGCGCACTCTGTCCAGACAGCCAAGCACCATTAGTCGGCCAAGCTCCTCCTACTTATACCCTAAGCTCAATTAAGTGAACAAACCCTTACTAGGCACAGCCTCTGACTTGTACTGATTTTTTTCTGGAGAACCCACCCCCCTCAAAATACTAAACCACATTTGGTGGCAAAGCTACTAGGCACTAACTTCCTTTACAGATACACAAACCCCATTATGTGTTGACACCATTACTACAACCATCTTGCACCTTGCAAAGAAATTGGCACAGAAAGCCCACTGACTTCAGACATCCAAGCCCCATTAGGTGGTCATGCCCATACTATGCACACCCTTTGGGTATACAACGGTAACCACGCATTTTTTACAACGCGGTACCGTTACCCCGCTACTTTTACCACGCAAGTCGTTACCACGACTTGCGCTGGGGGGCGCTCCAGGATAGTAAATAGATTAATTTACTATCCAACTCCTTTCCCTAGAGTCCACGGGGACTGGAGTTGGAATAGTAAATTAAAAAATTTACTATCCAGCGCCCCTCCACGCAAGTCGTTGTAACGACTTGCGTGGTAAAAGTAGCCTTGTAGCGGTACGCGTTGTAAAAGTACGCGTGGTACCGTCATATATCCACCCTTTGCCTCCAGATATCAAATCCCATTAAGAGGCCAAGCAGCAGCCATTCTCAGCGTTTTACCTTGTACAGACGTCTTCACTGAGATCTCACTAATCCAATACAGCCAAGCTCCAGCCCTACTTTGTAATTCTCTGGTCAATCCCATTGTAGGCACATCCTTTACCTTGTGCAAATGTTTTTTATAGAGAGTCTTTTTTTTACAAACAGACATCTGCGTCTTGGCTCAACCGTTGAGTTGAGATGCGGCTGTCTGTTTGTGAACGTTCTAGCGTTTTCCTTGATGGATGGAAACTTGCAATGTTGATTAATTATACAATCAACATTGCAAGTTTCCATCCAGCAAGGAAAATGCATACTTCTATCTGTGACCAGGGTGACCAGATCCCCAAAATGTGTCAAGTGTTGTACGTGCCACCCGGACACATTTACCATTTGTCTATCAGCTGTATAAATCTGAAGTAAGCAACTTGGGTTGCACGTTTTACTTATCAGATTGAAACTTGCAATGTTGATTTAAATCTCACACCGACTGTGCACTGCTGCTAATTGAGCATGGGACCTGGTAAGCCTTTGGGGCTATATAGTTACACACACACACACACAAACATACACGCACACACGTCTCCCTCAATATATATATATATATATATATATATATATATATATATATATATATATATATATATATATATATATATATATATATATATATATATATATATATATATGTACTTAGATAAGCACACACACACACACACATACATATACACTATTATGGAGAAGTGTGGCTCAGTGGTTAGAGGCGGCAGACCCGGAAGCTGAGATCGGCCGTGGACCAGGGTTCGATTCCCCGCCTCGGCGGGACTCGGGCTCAAAAATTCCACGGACTCGACAATTCTCGCTCCGGTGCCTACTCGACTCACGGGGTCACACTCTGCGACTCTGGGCAATAGCTTGCTTAATCTCCCCTACGGCCCCTCGCGGCGGGATGCCTGGCTTTCACCTTGTGGATACCCTGCCGGGGTATCTCACAGGGGAATACCAGGACGGGTTCCCTAAGCAAGCGCCTTGATGCCTTCGGGTGATACGTGCGCTATATAAGTCGCAATACATACATACATACACTCACATGTTTACACATTCATACAAACGCATACATAACTATGTATATATGCACAAAGAAACATTTACATTTCTAACAAAAACAAAACCATTTTGGGTGCCTTCGTTCAATTTACATTTTGAATTCCCATAATCCTTTCATCAAACCCTTTTTGAGCAAATAAAGAACAAAAGATATAAAGTCTTTCATAATTCTTTAAAGATTGTAAAGCTGTCCCACCTCGGGTGCGTTTCCATATGATCCTTGAGTCTAGAAAAGCAATTCAGGAGACAAACACAAATTTAAAATATATTTCAAACCACATATAAAAATAGTTCTTCAAAATATGATTCTCTCCTCAGAAAAGACAACTAAACCCATTTTTGTTATGAAAGATACATACATTTCTTCAACATAGTTTACACTCTTTGGTATAGATTAATATGATAATAGATGATAAAAGATCATTGTGCTCCAATGCACAAAAACATCTTTGCGTTCACAGGCTCCACAAGGCAAGAAGAGGAGGTTGCTCCTTTTTTGTCACCATTGCCTATGACCCTACGTTTTGCTCCTTCCAAATTGTTTCTTCCCAAACTGCTAAAGACTTCTCTTTTTGATGCATAAACTTTCTGTTGAAGTTTAACTAGTCTTCTTCTCTTATACAATTGGGAGGCTAGTGCTGGATACTTCTTTGGTAGCAGCTGCATGCTTTATAAATTTTATCATAGTGTATTATATTGTATGATATACCTGGAGTTTTATTTGGGGGGGGGGGTTATTTGACAATCTTAGCTGGAATCTTTCCATCTTATAGCTCTTTGATAATGCATAATTCACTTGTATGCCGATAATGTTGTACTCACTATAAATACTTTGGAGCAAGAACATTGCGGCATATCAATAAAATAGGCTCAGATTTAATTACTTTGTCCCCATAGCGGAGAGGCCAATAACTTAATTTCTAAATGACCCCAAAGATGGCAATCATTTATAAAGGTATTTAAAGGAACTGCATCTGCAGTGGTTCCTGACAAATCATTTTACTTTTTGCTTCAGGGCTGCATCGGAAGGATGCAGCCTTGTAGCAAACAGCATTCTTTTCAAGACGGAAAATCCCAAGACAGGATTTTCTTTCTGAAAAGAAGAGTTATACTGCTTCCCTCATCATGTGACTCTTCTCCCAGGGCAGGGGGAGCACAATACTTTTAATGTTCTTTACTACCAAAATTTACAGTAAAAAACTTGCTTCATGTCTGCCTAAATATGTCAGGAGGACATGTAGCCATTTCTCTGATGGCCCTGCGAAGTATGGGCTGTCAGAAACATTTGGCCACAGTGAAGACCGTACTCACCACTGTGGCCAAGCTGAAGGTCTGCTGTTATATAAATGGGGCAGGCGGACGTTCGTATTGGTGGTACAATTAACCTGTTATCATTGTGATGGATTACATATACCGCCAATTTATAAATTTGGCCCTTATTCACTCCTATATGCAATGGTCCTTTTAACATTGATGTTTATCCTACAAGGTGAATAAAACTCATTATGTTTCCATATTGAGTGCATGCCTCACATTTTTTGCATTTAGTAAAAGCTGCTTTTGGTTTTACCCTGACTCCCTTTCCTTTGTGATGTCACTCTATACAAGTTGATCTCTCCTCATGCATGCCTCCCTATATGTAATCAGTGATGTCCTGTTCATGAGTGTCTGCATAGTAGTGTCTCATTTCATTAAATGCCAGTGCTATGTTATCCCATGGAGTTGGCAATTTTGGGCTTATTTACTTGGCTGTCACATGTGATATACACTATGTACAGAATGGAGAGCATGGTATCTGATTTTTGATGAACACAACAAAGATTATTGGATAGATATCAATTTCCCACTAACTATATTTGTTATAGAATTTTTACAGGGTTATGTCCAGAATGACAAAAGCAGAATTTTGTTTGGGAAAGGAGACTCTGAACAATATTTTATTAACATTTCATTGATTTAATATGTTGTAGATTGAATTGTCTTTATCCTACACTTCATTTGGGACGTTTGTTTAATATTGTGTAGATTGCATTGTTTTTCTCTTCCACTTAATGTAGTTATTGCTGTACTGGTTTTAATTTCACTTTGTGCAACACTTTGAACTTTTCCTCTCATAAAATGGCACTGGCTGTAGCATCTACATGGGTCTGCTTTCTGTGTTGTTGAATTTGGTTTTATTTAAAATCTGTACTTCACTATTGTCGTCATGTGAACACGTAATGGGTAATGAAGAATAAATATCCTTTGCTCCTCTTTTGTGTGTGTGTGTTTTCTTCTAATAAAATTGGTTTTCTATCTATATACACATGCAGGCACCCACACACACAGATATGAATAATGGTTAAGGTACATATATGTATTTATATAAAGTTAGGCAGAATAAAACTATTTTTACCCCAGTACGTCCTTTCATTATGTTTGATACTTGGAATTTAGGGCTTGAGATTTAGGCTCATGATATTATGTAGTCGATATTCTGGTGGAATACTACTCATATCACTTGTAAGATTCACACGTGTGTTCAGCCAAAGGCATCACAACAATCACATGCTTGGGGCCAGATTTAGCTACACTTTGCACAGGTGCTGTGTCACAAAAATAACTTTGTGTGAAGGGTGCACTTTCAGGACGAAAACTATGCTAAATATCACATATTGTGTAAGAGCATAGTTACAGGACCTAAAATGTGCCCGCAAAACGGAAAGAGCAAAAGTGCAATACCTTAGGAGATAGATCACTATCCCACTATCTCCCTTTTTATGCAATGCAGTGCAACAACGTTGGTTGCTGATCTGCATTGCTTGATTTCTTAATAAAATTATCCCTAAATGTTCAGGTCATCTGAACTGTCCTATCTGTCTAAATCCTAAATACAAATCGCAGTGCCTCTCTCTGTCAGTCCTGCTTAAAGCCTTTATCTCCCAAGTTTATAACATGTTATTAACGTGCCCATATTTTATCTGTCAAGGAAAAGAGAGAGTCCCATGGTGTAGAAATTATAGAGATTCATCTTTCTATGTTCTCTTGGGAGGAGATCAGGTACGTGTTGAAGTGCCTGCTTTGAATTTCTGAGTTCCTGGTTTTTATTTTTCTGAAGCCCTGTTCATAATTCTTTATCTTTGTTTCTCCCTATCTCCTTGCTGTCTTATTTGTGCTATATTCTGATTATTCTACCAGTTTGAAAATATTGAGAGGATCTTAGTTCTTATGTTTTTTTATTTAGGGCCTGTCTATGATTTTAGTCGGAGTTGCCTCCAACCGACATCTCTGCGGTTTCAGAACCAACTGGCAATCAGTGGGTGGTCCGAAACTGCAATTACTATGCAACTGCACTTTTCTCAATGGAGTTTGTGCAGCACAAGCTACAATAGAGAAATGGGAGTTACTGTAATCCTTTTCCTCATGGTGCCTGCCTCACAGTGCAGGGATTTACAGGGGGCTCAATAGGTGCCCCCTGCCCAAAACCAGAGGCCGTGGAAGGAGGGGGGCCCTGCTAGGGGCCCCACAAAGTCACTTTCCAACCAGCCTTCTATGTCAGAAAATTCCAGACAAGTTTTCCATGTCATAAAACCTGCCATGAAAAGCCTATGGGAAACCGACCTCATAATCTCCATCTGTAAGGGATTATGTGGTGGCTACGGCTAGCCGATGGACTCATTGATCCAGTTGGAAGCCATTAGGATTGGCTTGCCAGTTTGGACTACAACCACTGTCATTGAAATATGGCGGTTGGACTTTAAACCAAGAATGTGAGTGGGTAAGCCTCCGACGAACGGTCCAATGCTTACTGACTATAATCCTAATCAGGCATTTAGTTGTTAATTATTTATGTGCTGTTTAAACCACATTCATATATTTCTTGATTTAATTAAATATATTTTGTAATGAGAATGAAAATTGTAGGTTATTTTCATTTCATTCGAATTTAAATTGTACATATATTGAAGAAAAGTGTTACATAATGTAATCATTGTAAAATATGTTATTACAATGTTATTGTAATATTCTTCAGTTTAAAGTTGAAACATTAGTTCTATACTTTTGCAATTATGAGTTTTTTGAAGAATTAATGGAGTGGAGTGGAGCTTACGTATTATCTAAGTTACGAGCGCCCTGAATATCTCTGGCACCTGGGTTCCTATCAGCTGTGTCCTCAGGCTCCTGAGGGCAGACTGCATCCTAAATGTTGGATTTCTGCCCTTCTTCTGTCTAACAGTCATCATGCATGCCCTCACCATGCTCTAGCGGGCCTTTACCTGCTGCACTGGATACTGTCTCCCCCCACCCTATCCAGGTTGTGCTGCCATAGAGTGTGGCTGCCCTCTGCACTCATGGCTGCATCCTTCACACCATCAGGCTTCCCTGACAGTGAGGGTGGCCTGCAGCCATTTGCCCCATGAAGGTCTGCCATACATGGATGGCATGGTAGAGCTTGCAAGTTTACATGCTATATGTGCCACTGATGCTATGTATGCAGTGGTGAATCTAGGATGCCCTAGGGTGCTGCAACTCCCACCCATGACTCCCTATATGGGATATGTTACTGGACAGAGAGGTAGGCCTGCATCATCAGTGGAATGAGCTCCTCTGTGCGTATCATGTGGTGTCAGGAAATACCTTTGATTAAATATGTGTGGTATTCTGGCATCCAGTTCCCATTACAAGTCTATGGTTTTCATAGATGGGCATTTTCATGCACTTGTAGATTGCTCAGATCATAGCTGGAAGATTTATTAAAAAAGAAAAAAGGAGCTTATTTACTTTTCAGAAGATAGGACTTTTACCCTTCCAATTGTGTTACACATGAATGAAGTTATGGTGTTACATTACAAACTTGTCAAACGTGATGCTTCCATCAGGTGGTACTACTTGAAGACCTTCTTCCATTGTGAACACTACTTTGAAATATGTGCTGCATTTCAATGCTCATTCACAAACTTGCCATATTCTGAAACAAAGTCCAATCAATTTTCGACTCTGAAGTTTTGTTTTGCCTTCTTGTTGATTTAACTCCTAATGCATTATGATACTTGTATGCCTTCCTTGCGTCTGCCCATAGGAAGGGAGATTTGTACTTATTGTTATAATACTTTGATTGCTAAGTTTCAAATTCCATCATGCACATGTTCTCTCTTGTATGAATTCCTGTCATATTCAAAAACAAGATCAAATTGATGTTACATGTTGGTTGCTTTGTGGAACTTCAGTGCACTCCTTAAGTCAGATAGTTGGAGGAAGGACTAAAACTGCTCTCCTCTTCATCATGCCTTTAATACTTTTAGGCAGGAGAGGTTAAGAAATCACTGGTGTTGTTCCTTCTGTAACAATGATGCCACTTAGCTAGCTTGACCTGCAATATACTGATGCATTTAATGGGGATGAAACTCTGCCATGGCCTGTCCAAATTCCTGGTGTAAAAGGAGGAGGGTTATGTGAGGGTTTAACTACCCCAACATGTAAAAAAGAAATCTTAGCTACAGAAATGTCAACCAAAAGACATCCCAGCCTTGGGGAAAGAGGAATCTCCTTCACAGAGAGCTATGATGCCTTGTAGCGAAAGCCAGACATCTTTAGAAGCCACGAAGATGACTAAGACCATCACCATCGGAACATAGAACATGAGGACTATGTACCAGACATGCAAGACAGCCCAAGTGGCAGTGAAGATGAAATAATTAAAACTGGCCCTGCTTGGCATCAGCGAGACCAGGCGGACACAGCCCAGACAGAAAAGACTGGCTACAGGCAGAATGCTGCTTTAATCTGGACATGCGCAAGAGAAGACCCAGCACACTCAGGGAGTAGCACTGATGATAACACCAGCATCAGACAGATCGCTGAATGGGTGGGAAGCTCTCGCTTCCAGAATCATCACAGGGACCTTCTGCACAAAGAATAATGGATCAACACAAATGTAAACTATTGCTATGCAGCCATAAGGAGAAGAAAAATAACAATTTTACAACAGATTATAGTCCATTCTGAAGTAATGCCTTGAGAGAGACTTCACCAAACTAAAGAGAGACCTCAATGCGAAGATTGGAAGCAGCAACGTTGGGTACAACAAAGTCATGAGCAACCATAGACTTGGCAACATGAAGGAGATTGGTAAAAGGCTCACAGATCAAGGTTCCCTGAACAGTCTGGTGATAGGTGGTAGTGTATTCCATCACAAGAGAATACACAAGGAAATGTAAGTGTCACCAGACCATTTAAGTGAGAATAAGATTGACCATGCGTGTATTGCCAAGAAGCTCCAGAGGTTCCTGCATGATGTGAGAATACTGATAGGAGCAGATATGGTATCAGACCATCATCATGTAATGGCCAGGCTAAAGCTCAAACTGAAGAAAGCATTGATGGTTTGAACCAGCAAACCAACACCAGTGATGTAACACAAGAATCCTCAAGGATGCACACAACACCAGTTAATACTCAGTTACCCTCAGTAACAAGTTTCAGGTCCTGCAAGAACTAGCGGACCACAGAGACCCAGTAGACAGAATATCAAAGAATCAGTAACTGGTCAGGAGTACCTGCCAGGAGGTACTGGGTCCCAAGAAATACCACAATATTGAATGGATATCCACTGTGACTGGCGGTCACATCCTGTATTTATAACATTGCGTCGCGCGCTGATTGAAGCAGCACCCGCCTCAATGTTAAAAATGCATGTATTACATTTACATGCACAAAGCTGCAGGCACCGCGCGATGCCTTCCGCTTTGTGCATGTAAATGTTGGGGGGTACCATAGGTACCCCCCATGTGCACCCCCCACCCCCCAACACCCTGGGGGCCTGCAACGGGCCCCCAAAAGCCAAAGTCCACATGCTTTTCCACGGCGGAAAAGATGCTGCGGAAAAGCATGTCTCCGTGAACATCCGAATTTGGCTGACGGTGTTTTGCAGACACCGTCACCAAATAGCCCTCCCTACCCCGCGGATCAGCGGCGGACAGACCTGCCGTCCGCCGCTGTTCTAATCGCTCTCCCACCGCCATCCTAATCTGGCGGTCGGTGTTGTATGTGGCTGCGGCGGTTAATCTGCATCCTCCAGGCCGGCGGTGGCTTCCGCCGGCCCGGGGGATGCGGATTAACCGCCATCCTAATCGACCCCTAAGTGTGAAATTTACAGTAAAATAATACGATACATATGCCTAAATACGTCTGGAAGACATTAAGCTATTTCTTGGATGGCCAAGGGAAGTAAGGGCTGTCAGAGAAGTTTGGCCACAGTGGAGACAGTACTCTCCACTGTAGTCAAGCTGAATGTCTGCTGTTATTTAAATGGGGAATGCGGCCCTTGTAATGGTGGTATATATGACCTGTCATCATTGTGATGGATTGCATCTACGGTCACTTTCTACATTTGGCCTTTAGTCACTCCTATATGAAATGCTCCTTTTAGCATTGATGTTTTACCTAAAAGGTTAATAAAACTCATTATGTTTTCATATTGACAGCACGCCTTACATTTATTGTACTTAGTAAAACCTGCTTTTGGTTTTACCCTGACTCCTTTTCCTTTGTGATGTCACTCCATACAAGTTGTTCTATCCTCAAGCAATCCTATCTATATGTAATAAATGTTGTCCTAGTCATGAACAGACATCTGCGTCTTGGCTGAACCAGTGAGTCGAGATGCGGCTGTCAGTTTGTGAATGTTCTAGCAGTTTCCTTGCTGGATGGAAACTTCCAATGTTGATTAAATATATAATCAACATTGTAAGTTTCCATCCTGCAAGGAAAATGCACACTATAAGTGACCAGATCACCAAAATGTGTCAGGTTTTGTCCAGGCCACCCACGCACATTTTCCAAGGGTCTATCAGCTGTATAAATCTGTGGTAAGCAACTTCGGGTGCACCTTTTACTTATCACATTGAAACTTGCAATGTTGATTTAAATCTCACACCGACAGTGCACTGCTGCTAATTGAGCATGGGATCTGGTAAGACGTTGGGGCAATATAGTTACACACACACACACACACACACCCACACACATGTCTCTCTCAATATATATATATATATATTATATATGTATTTAGGTAAGCACACATACACACACACACACATATATATAATATACATATATACACACACAAACACATACATATACACTCACATGTTTAGACATACATATACACACATACATATCTACTTATATACACACAAAGACACATTTACATATCTAACAAAAACAAAACCATCTCGGGCTACTACATTCATTTTACATTTTGCATTCCCATAATCCTTTCATCAAAAACTTTTTGAGCAAATAATGTACAAAAGATATACAGTCTTTCATAATCCTTTAAAGATTGTAAAGATGTCCCACCTCAGGTACTGTTCCATAGGATCCTGAAGTCTAGAAAAGCAATTCAGTAGACAAACACACATTTAAAATATATTTCATACCACATATAAAAATACTTTCCCAAAATATGATTTTCGGCTCAGAAAAGACAACCAAACACATTTCTGTTATGAATGATACACACATCTCTTCACCAATGTTTACACTCCTTGGTATACGTTAATATGATAATAGATGATAAAAGATCATTGTGCTCCAATGTGCAAAAACATCTTGGCGTTGCCAGGGTACACAAGGAAAGAAGAGGAGGTTGCTCCTTTTTTCCCACCAAACTGTGGAACCCATTGCCCATGACCCTACGCTTTGCTTCTTCCGAGTAATTTCTTCACAAACTGCTAAAGATTTCTCTTTTTGATGCATAAACTTTCTGTTGAGGTTTAACTAGTCTTCTTCTCTTATACAATTGGGCAGCTAGTGCTGGATACTTCTTTGGTAGCAGCTGCATGCTTTATAAATGTTATCATAGTGTATTATATTGTATGATATACCGGGACTCTGATCTACTTTGCTCCTTTTCCCTGTCACTCTGAATCAATCTCACAGGGGCAGAATATATTTATTTACTTATTTTCTCATCCCCCATGGACTTTTTTTTGAAGGGGGCGATTATTTGGCAATCTTAGCTGGAATCTTTCCATCTTATAGCTCTTTGATAATGCATAATTCTCTTGCACACGGGTAATGTTGTACTAACTATAAATACTTTGGAGCAAGAACATTGCAGCATATAAATAATGTAGGCTTAGATTTAATTACTCTGTCCGCATGGCGGAAAGGCCAATAACTTAATTTCTAAATGACCCCAAAGATGGCAATCATTTATAAAGGTATTTATAGGAAATGCAGCTGCAGTGGTTCCTGCCAAATCATTTTACTTTTTGCTTCAGGGCTGCATCGGAAGGATGCAGCCTTGTTGCAAACAGCATTCTTTTCAAAACGAAAATCCCAAGACATGATTTTCTTTCTGAAAAGAAGAGTTATAATGCTTCCCTCATCAAATAAGTCTTCTCCCAGGGCAGGGGGAGCACAATATTTTTAATGTTCTTTACTACCAAAGTTTACAGTAAAAAAACTTGCTACATGTCTGCCTAAATACGTCAGGAGTATATGTAGCTATTTCTCTGATGGCCCTGCGAAGTATGGGCTGTCAGAAACTTTTGGCCACAGTGGAGCCCGTACTCACCACTGTGGCCAAGCTGAAGGTCTGCTGTTATATAAATGGGGCAGGCGGACCTTCGTATTGGTGGTACATTTAACCTGTCATGGATGTGATGGATTGCATATACCGCCAATTTATAAATTTGGCCCTTATTCACTCCTATATGCAATGGTCCTTTTAACATTGATGTTTTTCCTACAAGGTGAATAAAACTTATTATGTTTCCATATTGACTGCATGCCTCAAATGTTTTGCATTTAGTAAAAGCTGCTTTTGGTGTTACCCTGACTCCCTTTTCTTTTGTGATGTCACTGTATACAAGTTGATCTCTCCTCACGCAAGCCTCCCTATATGTAATCAGTGATGTCCTGGTCATGAGTGTCGCAATAGTAGAACGCATTTCACTAAATGCCAGTGCTATGTTATCCCATGGAGTTGGCAATTTTGGGCTTATTTACTGGGCTGTCACATGTGATATACACTATGTACAGAATGGAGAGGATGGTATCTGATTTTTGATGAACACAACAAAGAATATTGGATAGACATCAATTTCCCACTAACTATATTTGTTATAGAATTTTTACAGGGTTAAGTCCAGAATGACAAAAGCAGAATTTTGTTTGGGAAAGGAGACTCTGAACAATATTTTATTAACATTTCATTGATTTAATATGTTGTCGATTGAATTGTCTTTATCCTACACTTTATTTGGGAGGTCTGTTTAATATTGTGTAGATTGCATTGTTTTTCTCTTCCACTTTATGTAGTTATTGCTTTACTGGTTTTAATTTCACTTTGTGCAACACTTGGATTTTTTCCTCTCATAAAATGGCACTGGCTGTAGCATCTACATGGGTCTGCTTTCTGTGTTGTTGAATTTGGTTTTTATTTAAAATCTGTACTTCACTATTGTCGTCGTGTGAACACGTCATGGCTAATGAAGAATAAATATCCTTTGCTCCTCTTTTGTGTGTGTGTGTATTCCTCTAATAACGTGTTTTGAAATCGGTTTTGTATCTGTATACACATGCACGCACCCACACACACAGATGTAAATAATGGTTAAGGGTACATATATGTATATATATAAAGTTAGGCAGAATAAATCTTTTTTTACCACAGTACGTACCTTCATTATGTTTGGTACTTGGAATTTAGGGCTTGAGATTTAGGCTCATGATATTATGTAGTGGATATTCTGGTGGAATACTACTCATATCCCTTGTAAGATTCACACGTGTGTTCAGCCAAAGGCATCACAACAATCACATGCTTGGGGCCAGATTTAGCTACACTTTGCACAGGTGCAGTGTCACAAAATAACTTTGTGTAAAGGGTGCACTTTCAGGACAAAAAATATGCTAAATATCACACATTGTGTCAGAGCATAGACACAGGACCTAAAATGTGCAAGCAAAACTGAAAGAGCAAAAGTGCAATATCTTAGGAGATAGATCACTATCCCAC
Organism: Lissotriton helveticus; assembly: GCF_964261635.1. Taxonomy (NCBI): domain Eukaryota; kingdom Metazoa; phylum Chordata; class Amphibia; order Caudata; family Salamandridae; genus Lissotriton; species Lissotriton helveticus. The sequence goes on from NC_136069.1 coordinate 1,606,720,983, forward strand.
TATCTCCCTTTTTATGCAATGCAGTGCAACAACGTTGGTTGCTGATCTGCATTGCTTGATTTCTTAGTAAAATTATCCCTAAATGTTCAGGTCATCTGAACTGTGCTATCTGTCTAAATCCTAAACAAATGAAACGGGGTGCCTCTCTGTCAGTCCTGCTTAAAGCCTTTATCTCCCAAGTTTATAACATGATATTAACTTGCCCACATTTTATCTGCCAAGGAAAAGAGAGAGTCCCATGGATCCTGAGGGCAGACTGCATCCTAAATGTTGGATTTCTGCGCTTATTCTGTCTAACAGTCATCATGCAAGCCCTCACCTTCCTCTAGCAGGCCTTTACCTGCTGCACTGGATACTGTCTCCTCCCTATCCAAGTTGTGCTGCCATAGAGTGTGGTTGCCCTCTGCACTCATGGCTGCATCCTTCACACCATCAGACTACCATGACAGTGAGGGTGGCCTGCAGCCATTTGCCCCATGAAGGTATGCCATATATGGATGGCATGGTAGAGCTTGCAAGTTTACATGCTATATGTGGCACTGATGCTATGTAGGCAGTGGTGAATCTAGGATGCCCTAGGGTGCTGCAACTCCCACCCATGACTTCCTATATGGGTTATATTCCTGGACAGAGAGGTAGGCCTGCAGCATCAGTGGAATGAGCTCCTCTGTGCGTTTGATGTGTTGTCAGGAAATACCTTTGGTGAAACATGTTGTAACTATATGTGGTATTCTGGCATCCAATTCACATTATAAGTCTATGGTTTGTATAGATGGGCTAATTTCATGCACTTGTAGATTGCTCAGATCATAGCCGGAAGATTTATTAAAAAAGAAAAATGGAGCTTATTTACTTTTCAGAAGATAAGACAACTGTCAGTTGACCTTTACCCTTCCAATTGTGTTACACATGAATGAAGTTATGGTGTTACATTACAAACTTGTCAAACGTGATGCTGCCATCAGGTGGTACTACTTAAAGACCTTCTTCCATTGTGAACACTACTTTGAAATCTGTGCTGCATTTCAATGCTCATTCACAAACTTGAATTCTTGCCATATTATGATACAAGGTCCAATCAATTTTCAACTCTGAAGTTTTTTTTTTACCCTCTTGTTGATTTAACTCCTAATGCATTATGATGCTTGTATGCCTTCATTGAGTCTACCCATTGGAAGGGAGAATAGTACTTATTCTTATAATACTTTGATTGCTAAGTTTCAAATTCCATCATGCACTTGTTCTCTCTTGTATGAATTCCTGTCATATTTTAAAACAAGATCAAATTGATGTTACATGTTGGTTGCTTTGTGGAACTTCAGTGCAATCCTTTAGTCAGATAGTTGGAGGAAGGACTAAAACTGCTCTCCTCTGCATCATGCCTTTAATACTTCTTGGCAGGAACGGTTAAGAAATCACTGGTGTAAAAGTTGTTCCTTCTGTAACAATGATGCCACTTAGCTAGCTTGACCAGCAATATACTGATGCATTTAATGGGGATGAAACTCTGCCATGGCCGGTCCAAATTCCTGGTGTAAAAGGAGGAGGGTTATGTGAGGGGTTAGCTACCCCAACATGTAAAAAAAATCTTAGCTACAGAAATGTCAACCAAAAGACATCCCAGCCTTTGGAAAAGAGGAATCTCCTTCACAGAGAGCTATGATGCCTTGTGGTGAAAGCCAAACATCCTTAGAAGCCACAAACATGAATATGGCCATCACCATGGGAACATAGAACATGAGGACTATGTACCAGACATGCAAGACAGCCCAAGTGGCAGTGAAGATGAAAAAATTAAAACTGGCCCTGCTTGGCATCAGCGAGACCAGGTGGACACAGCCCAGACAGGAAAGACTGGCTACAGGCAGAATGCTGCTTTAATCTGGACATGCGCAAGAGAAGACCTAGCACATGCAGGGAGTAGCACTGATGATACCACCAGCAGCAGACAGAGCTCTGATTGGGCGGGAAGCTCTCACTTCCAGAATCATCACAGGGACCTTCTGCACAGAGTAATGGATCAACACAAATGTAAACTATTGCTATGCAGCCATAAATGACAGCAAAGGAGTAGAAAAATAACAATTTTACAACAGATTATAGTCCATTCTGAAGTAATGCCTTGAGAGAGACTTCACCTTACTAGTGAGAGACCTGAATGCGAAGATTGGAAGCAGCAACGTTGGGTACAAAAAAGTCATGAGCAAGCATAGACTTGGCAACATGAAGGAGATTGGTGAAAGGCTCACAGATCAAGGTTCCCTGAACAGTCTGAATATAGGCGGTATTGTATTCCATCACAAGAGAATACACAAGGGAATGTTGGTGCACCAGATCATTTAAGTGAGAATAAGATTGACCATGCGTGTATTGCTAAGAAGCTCCAGAGGTTCCTGCATGATGTGAGAATACTGAGAGGAGCAGATATTGTATCAGACTATCATCATGTAATGGCCAGGCTAAAGCTCAAACTGAAGAAAGCAATGATGGTTTGAACCAGCAAACCAACACCAGTGATGTAACACCAGAATCCTCAAGGATGCACACAACACCAGTTGGTACTCAGTTACCCTCAGTAACAAGTTTCAGGTCCTGCAAGAACTAGCGGACCTCGGAGACCCAGTAGACAGAAGATCAATGAATCAGTAACTGGTCAGGATTACCTGCCAGGAGGTACTGTGTCCCAAGAAATACCACCATAATGAATGGATATCCACTGAGACTCTCCACAAAAACTAAGTGTGAAATTTACAGTAAAATAATACTACACATGTGCCTAAATAGGTCTGGAAGACATTAAGCTATTTCTTGGATGGCCCAGGGAAGTAAGGGCTGTCAGAGAAGTTTGGCCACAGTGGAGACAGTACTCTCCGCTGTAGCCAAGCTGAATGTCTGCTGTTATTTAAATGGGGAATGCAGCCCTTGTATTGGTGGTATATATAACCAGTCATCATTGTGATGGATTGCATCTACGGTCACTTTCTACATTTGGCCTTTAATCACTCCTATATGAAATGCTCCTTTTAGCATTGATGTTTTTCCTAAAAGGTGAATAAAACTCATTATGTTTTCATATTGACAGCACGCCTTACATTTATTGGACTTAGTAAAACCGGCTTTTGGTTTTACCCTGACTCCTTTTCCTTTGTGAAGTCACTCCATACAAGTTGTTCTGTCCTTAAGCAATCCTATCTATATGTAATAAATGTTGTCCTAGTCATGTACAGACATCTGCTTCTTGGCTGAACCATTGAGTCGAGATGTGGCTGTCAGTTTGTGAATGTTCTAGCGTTTTCTTTGCTGGATGGAATCTTCCAATGTTGATTAAATATATAATCAACATTGCAAATTTCCATCCTGCAAGGAAAATGCACACTATCAGTGACCAGATCACCAAAATGTTTTGTCCAGGCCACCCGCGCATATTTTCCAAGGGTCTATCAGCTGTATAAATCTGTGGTAAGCAACTTCGGGTGCACCTTTTACTTATCAGATTGAAACTTGCAATGTTGATTTAAATCTCACACCGACAGTGCACTGCTGCTAATTGAGCATGGGATCTGGTAAGACTTTGGGGCTATATAGTTACACACACACACACAAACACCCACACACACATACACATGTCTCTCTCAATATATATATATATATCATATATGTATTTAGGTAAGCACATATACACACACACACATGTATATATAATATACATATAAACACACACAAACACATACATATACACTCACATGTTTAGACATACATACACACACACATATCTATGTATATACACACAAATACACATTTACATATCTAACAAAAACAAAACCATCTCGGGCTACTACATTCATTTTACATTTTGCATTCCCATAATCCTTTCATCAAACACTTTTTGAGCAAATAATGGACAAAAGATATACAGTCTTTCATAATCCTTTGAAGATTGTAAAGATGTCCCACCTCAGGTACTGTTCCATAGGATCCTGAAGTCTAGAAAAGTAATTCAGTAGACAAACACAAATTTAAAATGTATTTCATACAACATATGAAAATGCTTTTCCAAAATATGATTTTCTGCTCAGAAAAGACAACCAAACACATTTCTGTTATGAATGATACATACATCTCTTCACCAATGTTTACACTCCTTGGTATACATTAATATGATAATAGAGGATAAAAGATCAGTGTACTCCAATGCGCAAAAACATCTTTGCGTTCCCATGGTACACAAGGAAAGAAGAGGAGGTTGCTCCTTTTTTGCCACCAAACTCTGGAACCCATTACCCACGACTCTACGCTTTGCTCCTTCCGAATAATTTTTTCGCAAACTGCTAAAGACTTCTCTTTTTGATGAATAAACTTTCTGTTGAGGTTTAACTAGTCTTCTTCTCTTATACAATTGGGCGGCTAGCGGTGGATACTTCTTTGGTAGCAGCTGCATGCTTAAATGTTATCATAGTGTATTATATTGTATGATATACCCGGGCTCTGATCTACTTTGCTCCTTTTCCCTGTCACTCTGAATCAATCTCACAGGGGCAGAATATATTTATTTACTTATTTTCTCATCCCCCATGGACTTTTCTTTAGGTGGGGAATTATTTGGCAATCTTAGCTGGAATCTTTCCATCTTATAGCTCTTTGATAATGCATAGTTCTCTTGTACACGGATAATGTTGTACTAACTATAAATACTTTGGAGCAGGAACATTGGCTCAGATTTAATTACTCTATCCCCATGGCGGAGAGGCCAATAACTTAGGGCCAGATGTAGGTAGCCCTATACCGATTTTCGGCCGTTTCCGATCGGTAAAGGGCTATGGAGATGTAGGGGCACATTTTCGGTAATTTTACCGATTCGTTATCATTACCGAATCGGTAAATTTACCGAGTCGGTAATATTTACCGATTCGGTAATGATAACAATTCGGTAAAATTACCGAAAATGCAATGTAGGTAGCCTATGTTCCATCAGCACATGGCTTACAGAATCGGTATTTTACCATGGAATACAAATCCATGGTAAAAAACCGATTCCTGTGTACATGCACATCTGTGCATGTACACATGTGCCATGTGACAGACAGACGTGCCCTTAGGGCATGTCTGTGTGCCACATTGCACACATGGCCGTTTTGGGGGTGCTAGAGGGTGTCAAAGTGACACCCCCTGCACCCTTGTGAATTCTTTAATTACCGATTCGGTAAATACCGAATCGGTAATGCCTAATCATTCCTATGGGCTTCAAAGCCCATAGGAAAGAATGGGCATTACCGATTCAGTATTTACCGAATCGGTAATTAAAGAATTGTTAAGGATTCGGTAACTAATCCAGATGTTGGGACCTACATCCCATTTACCGATTTTAAAATACCGAATCGGTAAGATTCGGTATTTCAAAATCGGTAAATGGGATTTACCTACATCGGGCCCTTAATTTCTAAATGACCCCAAAGATATCAATCATTTATAAAGTTATTTAAAGGAACTGCAGCTGCAGTGGTTCCTGCCAAATCATTTTACTTTTTGCTTCAGGGCTGCATCGGAAGGATGCAGCCTTGTAGCAAACAGCATTCTTTTCAAAACGAAAATCCCAAGACAGGATTTTCTTTCTGAAAAGAAGAGTTATACTGCTTCCCTCATCATGGGAGTCTTCTCCCAGGGCAGGGGGAGCACAATATTTTAATTTTCTTTACTACCAAACTTTACAGTAAAAATCTTGCTACATGTCTGCCTAAATAGCTCAGGAGGACATGTAGCTATTTCTCTGACGGTCCTGCGAAGTATGGGCTGTCAGAAACATTTGGCCACAGTGGAGACCGTACTTACCACTGTGGACAAGCTGAAGGTCTGCTGTTATTTAAATGGGGCAGGTGGACCTTCGTATTAGTGGTACATTGAACCTGTCATCATTGTGATGGATTGCATATACCGCCAATTTATAATTGTGGCCCTTATTCACTCCTATATGCAATGCTCCTTTTAACATTGATGTTTTTCCTACAAAGTGAATACAACTCATTATGTTTCCATATTGACTGCATTCTATAGACAAATGGCAAGACACCCCCGGCCCCCTCCTATGCAATTTCAACCACAACCAATGCATTTTCACCCACCATCGATGTATTTTCAGCCACCGCCTATGCAATTTCAATCGGCCCCATTTCCTCTTAAGATGTTCAATAGATTTGCACCTTTGTCGGATTTAGATTTACAAGACTGACCATCCTTGCCTAACTCTGATGTACCATCTTTGTCACCAATTTACGAATCTCAGACTGTTCTCCATCATTTGCCTCAACCTGTTACGAGTCAAAAAATTTCGATTTACAAACAAACGGCCCTGGATTCCGAACTATCTCTTGTCAGCTGGAATATAGCAGGACTAAAATCAAAATTGAAAATTAAAGAATGGCTAAATTGGGTTGACAGTAACTGTGATATATTGATGTTACAAGAAACATGGTGCACCACGTCACCATCAATGGAGGGTTTTTGTTGTTATGATTTAAAAGCCTCCCCCTCTCACATGGGTAGGCCTAGTGGGGGTCTATCCATCTGGTCCAAAATAAAATCTGGGGTGCATACCAAATTGATCCCCACTTTAGGTAACTGTTTTATGGCCATTAAGTATTTTAACAGAATGAAACTGTGCATTATTAACTTCTACAATAACGATTTTGTAACTCATCCTAATGATAATTTTATTTCCTTGTTTACTTTTATCGATGACATTATGGAAGGGCATAAGTATGGGCCCTTTGATGGCATTAGTATTGGAGGGGATTTTAATGCCCATATATATCGTAGCAGCCCACCATGTAAAAACGGTGAAGAGCTGAAAAATCATTTAGCCTCGCGTGACCTATTAAATGTAATGGAAATTGTGGGTTCAAGTGCAAATAACATAATAACACCTACTTTTGTGGGTCATGGTTGTGCATCCACGATAGATTACATATTTATATGCCCTTCATTAAGTGAAATTATTTTAAAAGCTGAAGTCATCTGTTCCGTTTATAGTGACCACTATCCACTTAGAATCTGTTTACATAATCCGCAGACCATGAAGGTTGCAGTAAAGCTGGAGAATGGGCCAAAAAATCTGGTACTATCCACTGATAGATTAAGACTAGTGTGGAAAGGGGTAGATAACAAAGATATTCTAGCTAGAGTAATTAGAAAACACCCTGAGGTAGTAGAGACTTGTCTGTCACACACGGGTCCCAGTAGTGTTGTGGTTGCCGCTTTTGGCAATTTATGTGGGGTCATTAAACAAGAATCTTCTAAACCAGCTAAGCAGAATGTAGTTCATGGTCCACGCTGGTTTGATTCTTCCTGCTCCAAGGCCAATAGGGACCTGAGGGCTGCTTTAAAAACCAACCCTAGGGATGTGCAACTGGTGAGAGATTTAAGATCAAAATATAAAATTGCCCTATTCACTAGATCTGAGGCTCTGGTGATTAACCACTGGGAATCTCTTACACGTACTGCCACACTAAAGGATATAGCAGGCTTTTGGAGAGAAGTGAAGTCCTTAAGATCTTTTGGTTCTTGCATCAACCCAATTAACTGCAACATTACTGGTGAGGCGTGGGTTGAACATTTCTCTCAAATTTACGCTATATCAGCCACCTCTCTAGTTATCGCCCCCCTACCTAATAGCGCTGAACCTTTGACTTTTTCTTTAATGGAAGTCGAGGATGCTATAATTGAGAGCGCAAGTAATAAAGCACCTGGTCCCGATGGTCTTTCTATTGACCAGATTAAATCAGAAATTAATTTTTGGGCCCCTCTCCTATGCAACTTATTTAATAACCTGTGTGAAAGCTCAATTCCCGAATCCTGGTCGAACAGTGTAATCGTACCAATATTTAAAAAGGGTGACAGGTCGGACCCCGCCTGCTACCGTCCGATCTCACTGATCGATAACACGTTAAAGGTCCTTGGTAGGGTAATCTTTAAACGGATAAGGAATTGGGCTGAGGATAACAATGTTCTTCATTGTAGTCAACTGGGATTTAGAAGCCAAGTAGGCACAGTTGAACAGTGTCTAAATTTAAACCTGATTATGGCTAAATACATCATCGTTAAAAAATCCCCTCTTTATTTAGGTTTCATGGATCTGAGTTCCGCATTTGATTTTGTTAATCGTTCTAGGTTGTGGTCACTTTTGCTTGATTATGGTTTGGATGACTCATTGGTGTATTTTCTTTCTGAGTTACATAGGGACTTAAAAGCGAGAGTACGGATCAATAATGATGGCGATCTGTCCAATGATGTTCTTATTAGCAGAGGAGTTAGACAGGGCTGCGTACTCGCCCCCCTGCTTTTTATTTTATATATCAATGGGTTGAGTAGCACTTTGAGTAAAATTACTAAGGACGTCCCAATTATAAATGGCTCCCCCATTACTACTTTACTTTATGCGGATGACGCAGTACTAATGGGGCGTACCCCGAATGCTTTGCGCATCTTAATTTCAGGGTTTGTTGCGTTTATGTCCGATCTTGGTCTAAATACCAATTTAAAAAAATCTTTTATCATGAATTGCGGACCAAAAAAGTACAATATCACATCAATTAAATCCGGTAACAATACTTTAAAATGCACTAGCACTTTCCCCTATTTAGGGCTGTTATTTTCAAACTCAGGCTCATGGCAGCCACATGCTGCATATGCGAGAAATAAAATTGGCAAGTCAATCAACTCAGTTTTATCCCTCCGACAACCGAAACGGGCCGATGTTGTTACACCCCTACTTAACATATACCGCACGCAATGTCGGCCAACTGGGACATATGGAGCAGAAGTGTGGGGCTACTGTAAAAGTACGGGTCTTCAGTCGGAGGAAAACAGATTTTGCAGGAGGGTGCTGGGGGGAGTCCTGTGCGCCTCTACACTCATGTGTCACAATGAACTGAGATTGTCTTACATTGTTGATTTTATTAGGTCTAGGCCTGCTCTTTTTTGGATCAAAGTATGGTTAAATCCAGCAGCGTCCTTAACGCGCAGTATAATATCTGACTGTTTGTTAAGTGATAGTTTCCATCGCATACCTTGGTTAAATGCAGTCAAGAATAGCCTACAGAGCGTGGGTCAGGGTTCTTTGTTTAGTTCACCGAATTCCATTGTACCCGCTCATAAGAATAGTATCAAACGGGCTTTACTCGACTTATATAAAGAGGATCGACTGAGAACTGAGTCTATTAAACCTGTTGTTATTAGATATCAGCTCATTATTGATGCAAGTTGTGATAATCTGAATAATTTTTATAGATACTTGTCAATACCAATAGGAAAGTGGAATCGGAGCCTTTTGTTCAGGTTTCGGGATGGAAGCATAGTTAATTTGCTTAGCTTCCCCCTTGGATATAATAAAAAACTAGAAGAATTGGACTGTCCCTGTTCTCAGGGCGGAAAACAAAGTTTATTGCACTACTTCTTCTTCTGTGGCTATTATAAATTGTATACCTGTAAATATTTAAGGCCGATCCTTTGTAAATATAACCTTAGAGACTTTAATCTCGCATTAAAATTTTTTCAAATGCTGCATACTGACGAAGTAATATATACTGTGAGCTGCTTTATAAAAGGATGTGTGAAATCGAGGGCATCCATGGAGTTTGGATAATTGATATCAGTATTATGGTATCTGTTGCACTTTTTGCACTTAATTGTTCTGCTGTAAATTGACTACTGATTTAGTTGTATATTTATTCTTATTCTGATGTAAATGATTATTACGGGAGTATATAATTTGAATTTTGTGTCTAAACATGCCAATAGACCAATGTTACTCCCTTTATTATGTATTTTGTACTGTATACTACGCACCTCGCACTTTATGATACATGCTGCTTAAACCCAATTTTATAAATTAGTTTTTATCTATATGCATGTTTTTAAATTGTTTTAAATGCATTTTTATCTTGTATGTACTTTTATGGATGTATTGATAATCCGAATAAAGATCATTTGACTTTGACTTTGACTGCATGCTTCACATTTTTTACATTTAGTAAAAGCTGCTTTTGGTTTTACCCTGACTCCCTTTCCTTTGTGATTTCACTCTATACAAGTTGATCTCTCCTCATGCAAGCCTCCCTATATGTAATCAGTGATGTCCTGGTCATGAGTGTCCGCATAGTAGGGTCGCATTTCACTGAATGCCAGTGCAATGTCATCCCATTCTGTTGGCAATTTTGGGCTTATTTACTGGGCTGTCACATGTAATATACACTATATACAGAATGGAGAGGATGGTATCTGATTTTTGATGAACACAACAAAGATTATTGGATAGATATCAATTTCCCACTAACTATATTTGTTATAGTATTTTTACAGGGTTAAGTCCAGAATGGCAAAAGCAGAATTTTGTTTGGGAAAGGAGACTCTGAACAATATTTTATTAACATTTCATTGATTTAATATGTTGTAGATTGAATTGTCTTTATCCTACACTTTATTTGGGAGGTTTGTTTAATATTGTGTAGATTGCATTGTTTTTCTCTTCCACTTTATGTAGTTACTAGCAGCCTGTCCCGACGTTGTACGGGTATGAATTGCTGCCGGCCAGTAGTATATTGTTTTGTAGGATTGCGTTTTTATAGCATGTCTTATCTGTGACAGGCCTGTGAAATCCTCCGATTCACAGTGCACTGCTGATGCACATAAGAGTGCGCGTTCAGTAGCGTGTGAAATCGAGTTTCCCTACTTTATTTTTCCTTGCAATATTATATAGCGCGAACTCGACAACATGGCATGAGCAAAATTTACATTACAGAAGAACACATTCAGTTTGTGGTAGGAAACGGGGAGACAAAGCGATTTGCCTGGAATCACAGGATGTTGAGCTGATGCTGAGATTCGAACGTAGCTTCCCAGCTCTAAAGTTCGCAATTCTAGAACTTGTGGCGGGAGGTGTGTCTAAAAGTGTATGTCGGTGCAGGCCATCAATGAGAGAGACCTGTGCATTTTTCAAATCGGTGGTGAGAAAAAGAGTATGTTGCTGGAGTTTTGAGCCGCCGTGCCACCAATGTACTTACCGGGGGAGGGTAAAGACCCCTTATTCCGCAACTTTCTTTCCGCATACCATCAATCCGCATACTTTCGTAACGAAGGTACCCTGACTCCGCAATGCCATTATAACGCATGGCATTACATTTTATATTCTTTTATCATGCATACATTTACAACGAAATTCGTTGTAAATGCATGAATGGTAAAAGCATGTTTTTTTAATGTTTGGATAAGGTAAGTATGGGTATGGGGGTATATGTTTTGGGGTACTGAGGTATATGTTTTGGGGTGTTTGGGTCTTTTAAGGGTTCAGATATAGTTTTGGGTTATGGGGTACAGGGGTAGTTTTAGGGTTTAGGGATAGGTATGGGTTTTGGGGTACATGGGTATTTTTAGGGTTCAGGCTAGGTTTGGGTTTTGGGGTACAGGGGTACTTTAGGGTTCAGGGGTAGGTTTGAGTTTTGTGGTACAGGGTTATTTTTTGGGTTCAGGGCTAGGTTTGGGTTTTGGGGTACAGGGGTATTTTTAGGGTTCAGGGGTAGGTTTGGGTTTTGAGGTAGAGGGGTATTTATAGGGTTCAGGGGTAGGTTTGGGGTACAGGGGTATTTTTAGGGATAGGTTTGGGTTTTGGAGTACAGGGTATATTTATAGGGTTAAGATGGGTTAGTGTTTAAGGGTGTTGGGGTATTTTAAGGAGTAAGGGTGGGTTATGATTATGGGGCACAGGGTATTTAAAGGGAGCAGGGTGGGATTAGCACACGATATGAGACATGGCATGAAGGGCGGAGTGTACCACACGCCCCCAGCATTTGTCACGCACCCAGCACACGCCCACAGCACAACGCAGACACGCCCACAAGGGACTACTTTGCTGGCACGGTTCTTTTACCTTTTAAATGTATATGGTGGGCGTCGGCATAGCCTATGTCCTTCTGCTGCAACTGCCCTTCCCAACGCTGTATTAGGTGTTGTGATGGGTACTGTGGTTCCTGAGATTACCCGCCTCAAAGGTTTGGGCTCTCTCTTTATTATATTAGTGTAGATTTCAACTATAGTCAGTGTATAAGTAGGGAAGGTGTTGGCCATAAAATCCAACACTAGTTCAACAATGCACCAGCTAAAGCAAGTCATTGTAAAGAGTTGTGTGATATCATTGCAGTCAGGGTAGTGACTGGGGGGTAAAGGCAGGTTGTGATTTTTCCTGTCGGGTAAAGGATGTTTCCCGGCAGGTCTGAGTGAAATTAAGGTACGATGGACATTTTGGGGTTTTGGATGCCTGAAGTTATTAATAAGTATCCAAAAAACAATTGAGGAAGTGTAGAGGTAGTGGTGATAGAATCACCCTCCAATATGGTACGAGAAAACAATGGGATTCTATCAATGTGAAGTAAAATATTTTTATAAATTTTGAAATTTTGGTGGGTGAAGGAGGCTCTAACTTGGTTAAAAATTGATAAAAATATTTTACTTCACATTGATAGAATCCCATTGTTTTTTCGTTATTAATAATTACACATTTTACTTGTGTTTTGGTGAAACACCCAGGGGCATATTTACTAGCCCCTATCACCCCCAAAACATAATTTTCCGCGACATTGTGGTGATGATAATGGCTTCAGCTTATTTACAAGGAGTGTTAAGCCACTTATTGCGGCCTAACGCTGACTTGTAAATACGGCTCCCTTTCATGCTATACTTAGTGTGAAAGGGGAGGGCAATGGGTGTTGCGGTGGACGTTCCACCACAACACCCATTTATTTTTACGCTGCCCATATTTACAAGGGTGGCATAATTTCTGGGTCAGCTCCAAAAGTAAGACCTGGGTAAACCTGTTTTTTTCCCCTGGTGCAATAAGCAGAAATGTTGCTATTATTGAGGAGGCACATGTACCATGCAAAGGAGGGATGACAAATAGAAGCATAGAGGTGCATTATGGAGACAAAAAAGTGAAAAGAAAGTTAAAAAATGTGAAGTGACAGGAATAGAATGAATATGGTTTGATTAGTTAGAGAAGACAGCTACAAAAGAGCATGCTAGATTCTGAGAACAGCTTACTGTTCAAAAACGATGTGCACCTGTTCCTACCATCATGCTGGTGTGCATGCTATTATTTGTTTTAGTATGAAATGCTTGTTTGTCCCATTTTTGTGCATGAACCCCCAGGATCTGTATTTCACATATTTTCCCAATTTTGTATTTCATCTAATAATACTAGTAGCAATTGTGAAATATAGTAACTCACACCCACTCACTTACCTCTACACACAATACAATATATATTCAGGCCCTCATTTATGTGGATTTGGTGTGCTGCCCCATACCAAAGTAAAAGGGCAAGAATGCACCATATTTATGCACTATGTTGCATCCATGTAATTTCCACCTGTGCTATTGCAATTTCTGCAGCTTAGCACCCATGCAGGCACCTTGTACCCTAGTGCAAGCGGGCCTGTGTTGTCAGCAGGATTGTTTTTGTGCAGAAGTGGCCCTTTAATGCAGAGAAACAATCCTAATAGGCAGTTTCCTCTTTCCATGTGTGCTGCATAATGCAGCACACATAAAAAGAGGACAAAACAAGGAGAAATAAAGTAATTTCTCCTCATTACTCTTCACATTAGGAGGCATAAGTATTTGGCACTTCCCCTGGTTTGCATGGTCTTGTAAATCTGGGGAAGTATCAAAATCCATGGGTGTTGCATGTGAACACCCGTAGCACTGCCCATGAAATGCCTCCGGAGCGCAGAGTAAGGCAATGCAGTAATTTGCTCTGATTTGCCTTACTTCATATCTATGAGGTAATTCAGAGCTAAGCATAGGGGCTTTGTGTGGCCCCATAGATATGACTTTGTAGTCTGCGCCGCCGAAGCATCACAAAAAGTGTTACTCTGGCTCTGCATGAGGCTCATTAATATGCCCCTCAGTCTGCAAGTGATTTGCTGATTTTTGTCACCCGACTTTCCACCCCACTCACTCTTTATTCTCTATGTGTCTTCCTTTGTATACAAAGAAATCTAAATAAAATGTATAAAGCAATTCCATACAAAGATAGGGGGCAGGTGCCTTGCTGCAAAAGTATCTGGTTCTGTCTCTTCTAAAATTAACTTTACTTCACCCAACCTACCTCTTTTGGAAATCACATTCTAAAGAACTTCACAAAGCAAAACGTATATTTATTACATCTTTTTACCTCTGGATGTTCCTTGAAAGATTCTACAAAACAAAAAATAGGAAACAGAAAAAAGGAACGTTAATAAATATTGCAGTTATTAATTTATGGATTCCTTATTGATAACACTGTCATCAGCAGAATTAATCACACCATGTCAAAGGTATGGCCTCTCAACCTTCATAATCCTTCATGCCTAACTAGTATTAAGTGACATTCAGAGCTAAAGTTTGGTTCCCTGTCACATGCTGGCGGCTTGTTTATAGATACATTCCACAAATAATTGAAACTACCAATTGTTGCCCTCATATAGAAAAACCCATGAATAGATTGGATGCTGGAGAGATTAGCAATGGTAAGCAACATAAAAGACATCTGCCTGCAAAGAATCCTGGAAATATTTTACAATTTCTTTTGTTGTTATCATTTTACTAATGACAATTTTGTTCATGTCAAGGGTGTGTGGTATCCCTTCTTGTGCTATATTATATTGTATTGTAATGGTATTTACAGAGCAAATTTACAAACCTACTGATGCTGTACAGAGTGATCTGGTGGTATTTTAATAAAATAGTTTTAACTCTAGTTAAGTCTCTGGCCCAAGGCCCATCGCAGGCCCTAACAGGCCCAAGCAGGAAAGATGCCACTGAAATAAACAATCTCAATCTTCTGCTCTTCACCTGATTGCTCCGGTAGGAGGAGTGAAAATTGAAATAACAAATGATTGTGATAACCTCCAACTAAAGAAAATCCACAAATCTGTGGATAAAAGCCTGAGGAAAGGGGGTAAGTTAGAAATGCAGTTAATGTGGAGGGTTGTTGCTTTTCAGCTTACTGTTAAGGCTTAATTTTCCTAGAATGTTGTTGTAAATACACTTAGTAATGCAAGGAAAATATACACAATTAGAGCACCGTCTAATCCCTCATTCATTTGTAAATACATTTGCAATGAACAGATTTTTGTAAAAGCATCATACAGGTATCTTCCTACAAAAGAACTGAAACTTCCTCTCCTACCCCATGAAAAGATGTTTATTAATCTACCTCATGTATAAAGGTAACTGAATATAAACTTACCAGTGCAGGAGATAAGCGTCAGAACCATGAGGACAACAAATAGCTTCATGATGAAAGAGATGTTTGAGCCTGTTTCTGCAATACTCAGCTCAGTCGCAAGATGAATGTATTCATACAGAGCTCCTATATTTATATAGAACCTAGCAGCCTACCTTCCTCCCTCAGTCATGTGACAGGTCTATCTTCAATATTAACAATACTTTCTACATTATTTGCTCAGACACCACTGTTCAGAACACATCCGCTTTCAGACCCATGTGATGTGGAAAATGAATCACTGTACCAGACAGGCTCCAAAGTAATGAAAGTTAAAAAATAATATCACTATTTGCTTAGAAAGTAAATCAAAAGCCATGTTCATGCATACATAACCCTCACTCCCCTATTAAACATGTACATTGATTTTCATTCTGTTTAAAGCTTCTTTGGGGAATATCTTGAGTATTCACAGTGCAGCATGTGGGTTAGTGTTGATAAGGGATGACATTCTTCCAGGGGTGTGTTGAGGCACACATTCATATGTTATAGGGGAGGAACATATATAGTCTGTTCTTGTCACAGCTATACCTGATGGATGCATATAGCTAGTAATTCAGAATGTGATGCCCTGATGCTGTCCATTTTCACAAACAGCAACTAGAAAAATCAATAAACCCATTAGAAAAGCACCTCACCATAGACATCACTTGACAACATTCAGAATGTACATTTTGGACAGTAAAGAACCAAAGACACTTCATTATTTACAAATCAAATAGAACTGTTTTTCTTGATGCTGAGTCTTGCTTCAATCATTTCTCACTTAATGGCACTCACTGTTTATCATACTTCAGGATGAAACACTGAATAAGATAACTGAACATCTAGCACAGTCTTTCAACATGTGCACAACACTTGTATGCATCCATGGTGATGTCTAACTGGATGTATAGACTACTTTGTCTGTGGTGTTTTGAATAGCCTGAAACCTCTGGGGCTACCTGACACTGAATGCTGCAACCAGTTGGTGATTCGGTGATAACACACTGCCTCTGATAATACTGATTATTGATATGGCAGTGTAGTGCTTGTAGTATGGATTTGATTAAATCCATTGCAGTCACCAACCATTTGTCCTTTCTTCCTTTAAATGTTAATACCCTTACACACTGTATAATGAACAAGCATTTGCAATGCAATAGGTCTCGCATTTGCGACCGTTGGAGCTATTGGCATTGTAAATGACAGCGCCTTTTTTATGTTTTGAAACCTGAAAGCGGTGCTTAAACACCCACTTTGTACTTATAAACGTTGCTTAATATATGGCCGGGATGCCCGCCACCCCCTCCCAACACACATCCCCAAGGATGGGAAGTCGGACAATCGTTGAACTTTTGGAAGACGGGAGGGAGTCACCCTCCCGGCCGTATTTATTAAAATATGAAACAAAATTTAAAACATTAAATTAAAAGTTTCATCATTATGCATTATGTACAATTTGACATTTATTACATTTCGATGCAGTCATGTACTTTTGGCTAACATCCTGAAAATGCATACACTCTAATTCAAATTGTACATCCTAGCATTAAGGGCCAACGGCAAGGTCTTAACCGGTGTCAGATCCCTACTACCAAACTCCCGCCCTCACCGTGTGAGCGGCGCATGCGCAGAGGGCTCTACCCTCATTGCCAACTGTAACTTCCCTTGTCGTGGTGGGGGCCCCCTTTCTACTCGACGCCATCTTAAGGGTCGTCCGAGTTCCCGTATGAGGTCTCTGTAGGAAGGACAGCGTGGACTCTCCCCCCCACCCCATACTCTCTATCCGCCGTCGCGGATATCCGGCCCCCGGGAAATTAGTCAGGAGGGGCATTTAACCGCCTCCCCCCCTGGGAGGGGCCCATGGCCATCTCCCCCTAGGCGCCCCATCCTTAGTGGGTGCCGACTCCCCGTGGAAGGGGCCAATGGCCGTCTTCCCCCGGGCGCTCCCATCCATTGTGGGTGGCGCCCCACTCTAGGGACCTTTAAATTCCTGCTCACCGATCATGACCTTACCGCCACAGACCGGATAGTTGACCGACTATCCGGTCCCCCCAACTCCTCCTATAGGTCATACTTCCTCAAACCTCTCAGCCATGCAACCAAATCTCCTATTAGTAAATCATTTCCCTCCCTGGACAGGTGAACCCCATCGTACAGATACATATGGTCACCCCGGATACACCCATGAGGAATGACATGCAACTGAGCAGAACGGAACAGTCTATTAATCTTATTATTGACCCGTTTAACTGAATGGTTCAGAGCTGACACCGAAAGGCCCCTCTGCCACCTACTTCTAGGAATCATGTGGGACCAGGCAATCGTGCATCCCGGGACTCTTTTAGCCAATGAGCTAACAGCCGACAAGATTCGTTCAAGTAACACTCGTCTACCCAGTGTCACCAAATCGTTGCCACCCAGGTGTACTATGACTATAGATGGCGGTGACCTATGCCGCCCTAAAAGTCCCTCGAAAACTGACTCAAATTTGTCAAAAACGAGCCCACCTTTCCCATGGAAAGCCACTCTGAACCCGTATTCCCCAGGTGCGTGAATCGCGTCACCTTCCTTGACTACGTCACCGGCGCGCCTCACGTATGAGTGGCCCACGACCCATACCATCCTCTCCCCAGTCGGTGATCTCTGACCGCTGGTCTCTTGATGTAGGGTCGACCTCCAATTCCGCCCTGCATGGCAGGCCCGCGAAACTGCAAAGTAAACAAAAGACAGAAAACGTGAGTGCATGTCAATTGATCACTTACAACATGTGCAATCGCACCTACCTCTTAAAGCAATTCGAGGACCAACGGCCCAATTGTTTCACTTCCTCGGCACTCTGACCCCTGGCTGTAGCCTCAGTAGCAGCCCCTATCCTAAAGGAGTGGGTCCCAAAATCGCACGGGTCCATGCCCGCGTCAGCGATTGCCAGTGCCAGCACCCTCTGAAACTGAAATCTCGTCAGTGGGGTGCCATCCTTGTGTCGGAGCAAGCTCCCCCCCCAAGCGGCCGCTCTCAGCGCCAAATAGTCTTCCACACACTTCAACGGGCAGACGGGGGACCCTCGCTTGCGCTGTACGACCACACTATCTCCCATAGCCCCCTGGTCGGTCTTGGACCTGGCTATCATGATTACCATCGAATCACCCCTTATCTGGATGTGATCCCTGCACAAACCTCCCTCCATATCTCTCTTGTTCCTTGCGACAAGCTCGCTCACCCTCATGGCCCCATGGAATGCCAATGTGAACGCTGCCCGGAACAGAACTGCTTCGTAATGGGAGGAACACGTCTCGTCCAGCTTTGCTAAAAGCAGAGACAGTCTGTCTAAGCCAATCGGGTGCATCGTATCTCTCTTGCAACCCTCAAGGCGCTGCCAGCCGCGAAGGGCTTTCTTCACCAAAAAAGAACCTGTAGGGTCTTTTATGCCGTGTACCTGGGCCATGAATGAAATGGCCGCCCTATGCCTACCGGCCGTTGCCACTGATCGGCCCTCCCTGTGTAGTGCAACCAGGCACCCCAGGAAGGATTCCTCCTGCCCCCAATGCAGACTATGCAGACTCCCCACAGGACCCAAATATGTGCAATAAGAACGAAACGCTCCTTCGTATGCTTTTCTTGTCCTGGGGGCTAGACTCGCTGCCACGAGGTCTTGTAATCCGAGGCACCGATTAGCCACATGGTGCTGCCTCTAAGTCTGCTGTGGGCAGATAACCCCTGAATGCCTGCATACGTGAACGAGAGAGTGCATCAGCCGCATGATTCAGTACACCTGGCACATGTTTCGCCCTGAACAGTACATTCAATCTCATGCACAGCAGCACAATCTCTTTCAACAATCTCAAAATCATTTTGCAGCGTGCTGCCTGTTGGTTAATGCAATCTACGACAGTCATATTGTCGGACCAAAACACCACTGAGCGGCCCCTGAAGTCATCAGCCCATGTCATCAGAGCAACCCAGATGGGGAATAACTCCAGGAACCCAATGTTACCTGTGAGGCCGTCGGAGTGCCACCATGTTGGCCATGTTTGTGCCGACCATCGATCACCCAAGATGGCGCCAAAACCCACGCTCCCTGCCGAGTCGGTCCATAGACCCAATTCCTCCGAAGACTCTGGCGGGGAGCTCCAGACGACTCGACCGTTGAAGTCCGCCAGAAATGCCAACCAAATACGCATATCCTGGCGAACCTCTCCAGACAGTCTCGTACGGTGGTGAGCCTCTTTGAGACCACCCATAGCCTGCGCGATAGAGCGCGAAAACGGGCGGGCCATAGCAATCACCCTCAAGGCAAAATTAAGCTGACCCACTGTTCGTTGTAACTGGTGCAGGGTCACTTTCTCCCCACCCAGGCATTGCATCAAGGAAGCCCGGAACTTGGTCACTTTGTCTACTGGTAGTCGGAAACACCCCTCCACAGAATCGAGCTCAATACCCAGAAACTCCAGTGAAGTAGATGGTCCGACCGTCTTACCTGGTGCCAATGGGACACCGAATTCATTCATAAGGATGCAGAAATCATACAGCGCCTGTGCGCAATTCATATCATCGGCTGCCCCCAAAAACAGAAAATCATCCAGATAATGCATAACATGTCTATGCCCTGTGGCCTCTGTAAATGCCCATTCCAAAAAACAGCTAAACATCTCAAAATATGCACATGAAATGGAACAACCCATGGGCATGCATTTATCCATGTAATAATTTCCCTGAAATGCAAAACCTAGCAGGCGCTGATCCTGCGGGTGCACCGGAAGCAACCGGAATGCTGATTCGATATCACATTTCGCCATCAGCGCCCCAGGGCCTAGGTGGTTCAACATGGCCACGGCATCGTCGAACGATGCGTATCGTACCGAACAAACTTCTGTGTCTATGGCATCATTCACCGAGGAACCCCTGGGAGCAGAAAGGTTATGTATGAGTCTAAACTCCCCCGGATCTTTCTTCGGGACAACCCCTAACGGGGAACATATGAAATCAGCCACCGGCGGGCAGGAAAAGGGGCCAGCCACTCGTCCGAAACTGACTTCTTTTGCTATTTTCTTTTCTGCCACGCTTGGGTTGTGCCGTACCGATAACTGGTTTCTACAAAAGGAATTCCCCCGAACTTCCCCCACCGGGATGTGGAAGCCATGTAAGAATCCCTTCCTCAACACCCCAGCAGACACATGATCAGGGTATTTGTTTAACCACGGAATCATAACCATTAGATCAACAGGTGTAGGCAATCGGTTACAAAGGTCCACCTCACTCCTGCTTAGGTCCTCCTTTTCCACCCGTCCCGCCATTCTTTAATCTACATGCACTTTCCGGGTGTGAGGAATTCCCACAGCCGGCACACACATGCTTAAACTTGCATGTCCCCTGTGGTCTGTTACAATTGCCTCGATTGAAGCCCCAACAGACCCCTCCTTGTCCGCCCTTCCCGCCAACTCTAGGCTGATAGCCCCCACCTGTGCCTGCTCGAAAGGGCACTCCGGGCTTTTGGCGGACAACTCCGGACCCGCTCCCGCCTGGCGAGGACGTACCTGTCGCCCCTGGCAGGAGTTGCTTGTGCCATGACACCGAGTCCAAACAATCCCAAGACAGAGAAGCATCATATTCCTTTGCTTTACGGAACTTCATGTCATAGCCTTTCCATTCTTCCCCCTCATACATTGAATAAAAATCCATAATGCGATTCTGATAGCAAACCAACTCAGTCATAACATCAGGTTTACGTTCCCCCATAACTGCGGTAAATATAGAGAAGGCCTTAACCCAGTTCGTCACTGTCTCTTCCACCCTGAACTCGGCCATCTTGGCGCGCCATACACTAGGGTGCCACAAATCTTTCTGCGTTTTAGCATACTCCATCTCACGATGGTCCGTTAACAATGAAAACATGTTGACATACTTGTCTCCCCATATTAACTCTTTCGTGGCCAAGGGAACGTGCTGTGCAACCTTTTCCCGCCTAGAGGGTATCGAGCCCTCCCCCACCATTGGCAATGCGAGCTTACCCGGATCGGCTATTGTTGCCGCCGCCTTCTCTTGACCAGCTGCTGGTACTCCTGGCGCCACCTGTGGGGGAACAAGAGGAACACTCGCTTTCGCGACATCTCTCGATTGCCGCAACTGCTTCATTAACACTCTGGCCTCTTCGGCCGGATCTCCCGGGGTCGCTGTGCCCCCCACCTTTGTTTTAAGCCATGCGGTCAACTGAGCGGCCAATTCTGGGGGCATTTCATCATCCTCGGTCGAGGTGATCACCACTGGGATAGGCTGGCCTAAAACAGGTTCCTGAACCGGGTTACCAGCCGGTACTAGGGGGACGATGGGCGGCACCACTGGTGCCGGGACCCCCCCCCGAGACTGCCCTTTCTTTGACCCGCTTCCCTCTTAACCCGGGAACCACTCCCGGCAAGGCCGGGCCTATTACCTTTTTCGTCTGACATGGGTCGTTCATTGTAGCCAATTGCTTCTTTACCTCCGCCAAACCTCTACCGAGCGATTGGACTTGACCGAGCTTTCGGTCCATACACGCCATCCGGTTCGACAACAGGCGTAACATCTTCTCCATCTCGGAACCCTTTCCTGCTTGCTTGCTAGGCATGGTTTCGAGTCCTCCGCCTTTGGTCGATCCACGAGGTCCTGAAATCCGTGTCGAAACTGAAAGATAAAAACAGGATTACCACGTTCAAAATTGCTGCTTGTTCCGTCGAGGGCTCACGAGCAACGAGTGGGTGCAGCCTTCCGATCCGAGGAACAAGAGGACGATCTCCTGGGTTCCCGCTCCTTTATCCTTCTGCGGGAGGGCGTGTACCCGTCCCTGATACGCCTACTGGGCGTGGTCTTCCTTCGAGGTGTCTAGGACAACCCCTCTCGGGCGGGGGAAGGCGCGCTCCGGCTACGCCGCTTTGGGCATACCAGCCGGGCCACGCCCACCCCGCCCAAAATGGCTTCCCGGGAGGTTCGGGCCCCCATCCATACGTTCGGGGGGACCGAGCGGTCGCCCCTTTCCAGAAGGAAGGCTGGCAGTAACTGTGCTTCTTTATCTGCCAGCCTTGCTTCTCGTAAGCAACAATTACAACTTATAGTACAAAGTGCGTGTTTAGGCACCGCTTGCACGTTTTCAAAACATAAGTAAAAGGCACTGTAATTTACAATGCCAATAGCTCAAATGTTTGCAAATGAGAGACCTATTGCACTGCAAAGGCTTGTTTTTTTAGTCCCTGAGTCTAACACCAAGGCATCAGTGAGCATGGAAGTTGCCTTAATAACATAAAGCTTCAGTCCTTGCTGAGGTGTATGGAGAACGTTGTGGGTGTAATGTAGTAACATTTGCAGGCTTGGGTTCTGGTAATGTGATTTAAATAAGCAAGCACAGGGGAAAGAGGAAAGGGTGGTAGTGAGGAGCCGAGAGAGAGAGCCCAAGATATGTAAAGGAGTATTGGGGGATTGGGAATCAACCTTGGGACCGGCAAAAGACCTGGGGTTTAGTACTTCAGACACGGATCCTGTAATTCTGATCCAATCACAACAACTCCCTAACTTTTAATGTGCAGAGCAGTAGTTCTGTCACTTTAAGAGGGTAGGTAGAACCAGGCAGACTACTTTCGGCCAAACACACAAAAAACCATTTGGCAATTTTTTTTTTTTGAATACACTTCCACCCACATGCATCAATCGATTTTGGAGTCGCAAACGGTGCGAATCGCAAAATTCGGCCCCTTGCGATTCCAAAATCACTTTTTGGGATGCATTAAACAATTTGGTAAAAATCGCAATTTTTTGCAATTTCCAAAAATGCAATTGCATTTAAGGAATCACATTTTTGCGATTCCTTAAATGCAATGCATGAATGTTTTTAGAAATGCGAATTCGCAATTATGAGGAGCAAATTAACACGAGGTTGACCCTCGTGTTAATTTGCGAAATCTTTCAAAAATGCTCAAAAAAGCATTTTTGAAAGTGTCATGTTACACACACACATGTCCTTTGGACATGTGTGTGTGAAACTTGCACTTAAAAAAACATTTCTAGGGTGCAGGGGGGGTCCTTTGGACCCCCCTCAGCACCCTTGAAATGCATTAACAAATTGCAATTCGCAAAACGAAAATCGCAAAATGTTAATGCCTTTCCATTGATTCCTATGGGCCTTTTGGCCCATAGGAATCAATGGGAATGTTTTCCTTAATTGCATTCGCAAAATGTGAATCGCAATTAAGGAAAATTAAGGAATTGCAATAATATTTGCCATTTGTTGATGCATAGGTATTTGCGATTACTAAATTGCGATTCCTTAATTTTCGCAATTTAGGAATCGCAAATACCAACAATGATGCATGTGGGGGTTCGCATTAAAACACAGCCATCGCTTTTCGTTGCTTTCTTTGCTCTGGCACAAGCCTCCGCTCTATTTGTTACAAGTTACTCCAAATACATAGGTAACAAGGAAGGAGTGTGAAGAGAGCAGAGTGAGGCTCAAGAACGGAGAGTCAGGAGAAGAGCAGCTTGAGGCACAAGGATAGAGAATGAGGAGGAGAAGAAAATGTCTCAAAACAGTCACGCGCGATTGAGTCACAGTTTGTCTTCCTGCGGTAACGTCAAACATTGCATTTATGCAGTAACATCAAACATTGTTTTTATGCGGTGACATCAAACGTAAGCCTCACTTCTATAATAAAATCTGCTGGGTCCTGTTTCTTTGCAGAATCCCTGTGCGGCAGACAGAAGTGTAAATAAGACCTCAGTTTCTCCTCCACGTTCAACACTTAATTACACATGTACACACAAGGAGAGGGGGAGTTCACAAGAAATTCTAATGCATGTGGGTTTCCCCCCTCGGTGAGTGCATTTATCACCCCCTGGGATTAGCAGCGCCGGCTTCTGGGCTGGAGAAGGGGACTTGGGCCAGGGATGTGTAATCGGCACAAGGTATAGATTATTAGGCCTCCCTGGCGACTAATTGACAAATGTTGGTGTGAGAAGACGAGAGAAAGTGCAACCATTAATGTTACTTTCTTATAACAATACTTTAAAAAGCGCTGAGTCCGTCAGATTGCTGCCCTCGCATCATAGGATCTCCGTAACCTAGAAAGTATATACAATCTTTTGTGTTTATATTTATTAAATCGGTACGAGATCGGTGAACTGAACCGGAAGCATTTGGATCTAGAGAGCAGGGAGCACGAGGCTTGAGGATCAGGTAAACACTGCCAGTGTGACACTTCAGGGTAACTCCAAGGGCGCAGCTACCATTGATGCAGCAGGTACAGTGCCACCGGGGCACTGTAAACCCTGATTAATGCTGCAATTTTTCTACCCCTTCAACAGTCAAAGGAGACACTTTCCTTCCTTGCAGGGCCCAGGACATCTTTGCCGCGCTACCGGTAACCTCTGACATTTATTAACACCAGGCATGGAATGCACCAGCGGTAACTCGCTTAACACCGCTGCATTCTGCAGTAATGCTGGCGGTAATGGTACCCCTGCTGCCAGAAGCGCTTAAGGAGGAGTAAAGTTCCTACGGGCCCTTACTGCCATGGACAGCGCTTTGTTTCTGTCCAGTGAGGTGTGCCTTAAAGAGCAGAGCAAGAAATACACTCACAAGAGGTACGCGTCACAGCAGTGCAGCGCCGAGAAGCAGGACAGGTAGCACAAGGTTAACTGTTGTAGTGCTTCTGGGCACCGCAGCTGTATACGTCTGTAACCATCAAAGGGTAAATAATACAGCAGTGCAGCACTGAGAAGCACGACTGGTGGCGCAAGATTAATCGGTGCACTGCTTCAATGTAGTGCTGTAATATTACTGTGTAACCATTAAACAGTAAACATCACATCACAGCAGTGCATGAGATGCCCTACTGCAGTGCTGCACTGCAGCAGTATAACTGTGTAACAATCAAAGGGTTCATTTTAAATATCATCAGTGCAGCGCCGATAAACATGACTGGTAGCGCAAGGTTAACTGTTACAGTGCTGCGGTGCGTAACTATCAAAGGGTTAAATATAGGCAGTGCAAGATTAACCGCTGCAGTGCAGTAGTAGAACTGTCTTCCTGAAAGTTAAACATCAGTTGTGCAGTGCAGAGAAGCACGGCTGGTATGACACGGTTAGAAGCGCTGCCGTGCAGAAGTATAACTGGGTAACCATCAAAAGGTAAACAGCACAGCAGTACAGCGCATAGAAGCGTGACTGGCAACACAAGGTTAACCACTGCAGGGCTGCAGTGCAGTGCAGCAGTATAACTGTGTAACCAAAGGGTTAAATATCATCAGTTCAGCGCCGAGAAGCACGACTAGTAGTGCACGGTTAACCACTGCAGTGCAGTGTCCTCCTGAAAGAGTTCAATATCAGCTGTGCAGCGCAGAGAAGTATGACTGGTAGCACACGGTTAATCACTAATGCCCTACAGTGCAGTGTAGCACTACAACTGTGAAATCATCAAAAGTTTAAATATAGTAAAGCAGTAACGTTTACTAATGGCATAAAAGTGTAGTGCGTCTTATGCTGCGGCGTACATTGGTAAATAATACCACAATGAGAGTTATTAGCAGTCCAGTGTAGCGCAACGATGCAGAGACACTTAAATACCTTCCGATGAAGCCTCACAAAGTTACCAAATCGGAACAAGCTGTTGCCATGCCATTGCGTGAATGAACAAAAACAAGCAAAACAGAAAGCAACTTTACATCTGGCCCGGGGAGGAGACCTTGGAGGGCGAAGGCTGCCCGCGCATGCGCGGTACCTGCAACTTTTGAGTGCCCTGCGGTTCCTGCCCAGTGGTGGTGTGTGCAGCCGTGGCAGGCAGTGCCTGTCCCCTTTCAGGGATCCCGTGGTGAAGAGAGAGCCCCGGCGCCAGAGAGGAAGACCGGCAGATAGCAGTGCGGGGCTCCCATGCCTATGCAGAGAGCCCCGCATCATGCAGCCAGAAGTGTAGAGGAGCTGGAGTGCTCTGGCTGCAGCCAGCCAACGTTCAGGAGAATCCCCCCCAAACCGGGTGAGGGGGGGATTCTCAATTTGTGCCGATGACGGCATAGTATCAATGTTTATTTCCTGAGCGGACCCGCCATTGCAGGCCACTCCAACGATGGGGCGAAAGTGAGGGGCGAAAGTGAAACTGCATGCTGATTTGCCTGGGAAGCGGGACAAGAGATGTGCGCGTGCCTGTACGTGCGTGTCCACAGACCCCAATCACCTGCACGTGCCCCTGTCTGTACCACTTGAGAGGTAAGTCGCTGACAATAAGTCTTGCTGGCGGCAGCACTTTGCTCTGCATCGCCAGGTGCGAGACCTAAAAAGGAGGTCCACATGTTTCGAGGTGCCAGACACTCTGATATAGTTATTGTGAGAAATATGGTTGTTGGTTTAGAGATGTGTGATCCCTTCTCAAGCAAATGCCACAATCCTTGTCAGGGTGAACTACAAACAGTCAATATATTAACCTGTGCTTATACCTCTGGTGGCTTGGCACAAAAGCAGTCAGGCTTAAATTAAAGGTAATGTGTAAAGTATTTATCCGGCACTCAAACAGTAATAAAGTGAAAACACCACAAAAGAAAAATCGCACACCAATTTAGAAAAAATAAATGACAATGTAATAAATTACACAAAAAAGACAAAGATCCAGTCAGTACTAGTGAAAGTTAGTGCCACCCACAAACATTTAGTCGCATGAGACTGGGACAAAGTCAAACATTATGGCGACCATGATGGAATGTGGTTCAGTAACACAAAATGGGTTGGCCCAGTCTCTGATTATCTTTGGACTTGAATGAAATTGCAGAGAAAAATATAGGAGAAGGCAAAGTTCAGTTGGGCAAGGCAGCCTGCAGTGTCCAAGGAGGCAGCGGATTCACAGTGGAGATTTCCACATTCAGACTTAGCCTCTATTTTGAAAGCTGAAAATCTCTAGAGAGATGAGGCTGAAGGCTGTAGCCAATGTGGTATGATTCCCTTCCGGAGAGGAGCCACTGATTTGCTGCTGCAGACAAGAACAAAGTGGGTTCTACGTGAAGTAAGGCTGACAGCGATGCACCTTGGGTGGATCGCGAACAGGTAGGTCCTGGTGTCCTCTCAGTTCTCAAAGTACATTTTGGCCAAGGACTAGAGGGGCACTACTTTCAGGGTGCAGACTCACTCAGGCTAGGTCCAGGTATGGGTTCAAGATCATTGGAGCCTTTTACATCCCTGAGGCTCTAAACAAGAGGGCAGTCAATTAGCTATTTGTGTTGCTCAGGTAGTCTTGTAAGCAGAAAAGCAGTTCTCAAGCAGCAGGACACTCCTCTGACTGAGGGCACAAGGCAGGAGCTGCACAAATGGCAGTCCCCTTGGTGCAGCCAGGCAGTCCTCTGAAATACACAGTAGGTCACATGAAGCAGGGAATTCCTCAGCAACTCCTCCGCAGGTCCAGAGGTCAACTGATAAGTGTGTGTGAGGGTCCTATATTTATACCTGGTGCCAGCTTTGACGTCGTAGAAACGTCTTAAGTTTTTCCCCCACATAAGTGACTTGGATTTTCTGCATCTTTGCCCAAATGCCACTGGATCTGGTGTCACAAAAGTTAGTATGAAGTTTTTTGTGCGTGTGTGTGCAGATGCATTGTGAGCTATTGTCTTTGTAGTGCAAGATGGGCTATGTCCATCTTCGTCCCTCCATTGTGCTGAAATGACCCACCCTGCCAATACCCTGCCCCCTACTGTGTGGCTGTCTGGCAGGAATACACACAGGTCAACTGTCAACTAGACCTAGTCATGTTCCCATGAAACAGGCTGATGGCACGAAATCGTTAGGACAAGAACATGCCGGCTTTCCAAATGTGGCATTTTCAAAATTGTGATTTAAAACCTGACTTCATAATTAAAGTGAATTATAAATCAGAACATTCAAACTCACCAAACATGATATCTCTAACTGTCCCACCCACATAATTTCACTTAAATGTAATAAGGTAACCCTAATGTTATCTTATGGGAGAGTTAGGCCTCACAGTAGGAAAAAACAAAGGTGTGGTTTTTGTTCCTACCAGGACCGTACAAACTTAAAAGTATATATCCAATGTTTTAATTATACTGCACCCTGCCTTATGACTTGTTTAGGGCCTATCGTAATGATGATATGTGTATTAAAAAGGATGTTTTAGGCTTGAATAATGTTTTTTTTAGCTAGTCAAATTGGCAGTTTAAACATCCCCAGAGGCTGCAAATGGGAGGCTTGAGACAAGTTTGGAAGGGCTACTTAAGTGGGTGCCACATCAAGTGTTGCAGGCCCACAAGTAGCAATAAATGTTTATAAGGCATTGGACTTTAAAAGGGACTCATAAATAAATTAAATACGCCAATAAGGTGCAAGCCAGTTTGGCCATGTTTTAGGGCTAAGCACAAGCACTTAACACTGGTTAGCAGAAGCAAAGTGCACAGAGTCCTAAGTCCAATAAAATCTAGTTCAGAAAAAAAGAAGGAGTGCTAAATGTTTAGGGGAAGACCACCCTAAGGCTGACAGGTAAGGTGATTTGTGTGTTTTGGTCTCAGTCCACCAATCTTAACAAGAGGTCTTGGTAAAATCAAAGAAAAAGGAAGTTTGTGGTACTTCTCCAAAAATCTGTTCCAACTGAATGCTTAAAACCTAGTCTAACACATTGGAGCATTTTGGTCAAGCAAAATGTTATCTAGAAAACTCTTCTGTCTATGCACTGGTTTGAGATAAAGCATACTTTCTCATCACCTTCTTTTGGAAAGCAAAGGTTATTGAAAGGTAGACTTTGGAATTCAATCATTGATATGAACTTAGACAGAACTGGAAGCCCTGACCTTAGACACGTGAAGGACAGACAAAGAAAGGGAGATGTTTTAGCCGGCTATACACTGATCGATCCCTAACAACTGGTAAACCTTAGGGAGTAGGGACTACACTTCCTATGTTTATGGTAGACTTTCTCATATTGATTATTTCCGGTTTTCCACAACTCTAATGCAGAGGCTTTCTTCAGCATCCATCATTCTGAACATAATCTGATTGAAATATTGATGAACTTTGCCTTATTGGTATTATTTACCTGCCTGCTGGCTAAGCAGATTAGATTTCGTATTATTGCATGCTTTGCAGATTTCAACTGGCACTTATCACCAAGCATTAATGCAAATAAGGAGTGAAAACAATTGTCATCCATCTGATTATTGGAGTCCTCTTGTATTATTATTCCATTTTCAAAAAATGCACACAGACTTTTTGTGAATGTGATAGAATTTTGCAAACTGAGCTAGGTACTATTAGGTAGTTTCACAAAATACTGAATCACAACAGGTTAAAGATCACCCACCTAATTGATATTCATTAGGCTGGTGTCAATTTCTAATTGTATGCAATATGTTGTACTTGCAGGGACAGTGGCCTTCAAGGGACAGCTACAACTAACAAATGGTATGATTTTGTACCAGGGCTAGATACAGAATTACCAACATAATTAGTGTTATTAGACTTGAGTTTTTTCTACATTTTGAAATAATAAATTCTGGTTCATTTCACTTGAACAAATTAGACTAAAACATTTGAACAATAATTTGTCAAAGCAAAGGCCAGAACTGGTAAAGTTGAATTAAATGATTTATCTTTTATTGTGTTCATTAGTACCATTTTTGTACACTAAGAAACAAATTTGCATTCAAAGGATTTATGGGCATTGATTAGAGTGGCAGGCCTGTGTAGATAGCGCTCATCTTCCACAGGTGCAGCCTTTAAGAAGGGAAGCAGAAGGGTGCTTGGTTCTGTTAACATGGAAATCGATACATTTATTGATAAAAATTAAATCTTGTCCTAATTAACATAATTGCCCATTGTGAACTCCACATCAACCGTGACTCACAAATATGTCAAGTAGGCCCTGAGATCAAGGCCCGGGATTGCTAATTGATAGGTGACCGGAGGAAGGATATGTAGCTGTCAGTCAAATGCTCGGGCAGGAAACTCTTGATCAATCCCATGGATAGGTGCAGAAACATTACAAGGGTCAAGGGAGATTGGCCCGATAAAGCACACATGACCGGTAGGTATATGAATGTTTTTTAAAAAACATAAAAAGTCTGATGCCACATGAGTTAGGAACGCATAGCCAATGAGGAAGTAGCATATGCAGTGATCACGCACTTCCCATGCCAGACACCTGCACATGTTATCCACTGTCACATTGTGTCCACGCGAGGTAGAGCCACATGTGGAACCATTAGACAATTAGTTTACAATTTTAAAGGCAGCAACCAACATTTCTCACCACAAATGATATGCTGGAAGCTTTTATAACCCATCATGTTTTGTATAAAATAAGGAAATATCCTGATTGTAAATAAAGAGAGTCCCCAGACCTGGTGCCTATAACTGTTCGCTCGGCCGGAAAATGTATTTAAACAAGCTGTTCCTGTTTTGCCAACTGCCTCTTTCCTTCTCTTTGTAAAGGCTTTTGAACTCAAGTTCAGGAATTGCAGCTTCCTGCCCGGATCTCCTGTGAGTGTACAGCTTCAGCTGTTGAGACTCCTCTGTATGGATCATGGCATTTGCATTGGTGGTGACAATGGCTGCTCTTCTACTAAAGTGACAGCATCAGGAAGTGGTGCACCAGTCTCTTAGCATATGTCATTGATGCCACAAGATGCTGCTCTTCAGTTGAATATCTTGCCTCAGTTCTCTATGGGAACTGCTGAGGGAAACTGAGAGACCCTTCATGACATGGATTACCTCCTGAATTTGTCCCCTTCTGTTTTTTCTCATGCTAGGCATCTCTAACTGGACAGTCTCCCTCCTTGTATCTCTGAGTAGACAGGTAGCCTAGTGTCTAGGTGGCAGGCAATCCATCAGGTCCCCCAGCAAGAAGTGCACACTTCAGCTTATGGCTGTGATCTCTGGGAGATTGTCTGTCATGCAAATATCAGCCCTGAGTTCAAGTTCACGTTCAAAGATTTGTATAGCGCACTACTCACCCAGAGGGTCTCAAGGCGCTTGAGGGAGGGGGGGTGCTTTACTCATCAAATAACCAAGTTTTTAGTTGCTTTCTGAAGGAGAGGTGGTTCTGTGAAAGGCAGAGGTGGGTGGGGAGAGAATTCCAGGTTTTGGCCGCTAAGTAGGAGAAGGATCTTCCCCCCATGGTTGATTTATGGATGCGCGAAATTGTGGCGAGGGCTTGGTGGGATGATCGTAGTTGGCGGGAGGGGGTGTAGAAGGACATTCGCGTGTTGAGGCATTCGGGTCCTAAGTCGTAGAGGGCTTTGTGTGCGTGGGTGAGGAGACAGAACGTTATTCTCTTGTTGACGGGGAGCCAATGGAGATCTTTCAGGTGGCCGGAAATGTGGGCTTGCCGAGGAATGTCCAATATGAGTCTGGCTGAGGCGTTTTGGATGCGTTGGAGCTTTTTCTGTAGTTTGGCTGTGGTTCCGGCGTAGAGGGTGTTTCCGTAGTCCAGTCGGCTGGTGACCAGTGCATGGGTGACCTTCTTTCTTGTTTCGGTGGGGATCCAACGGAAGATTTTTTTGAGCATGCGAAGTATGTTGAAGCATGATGATGAGACGGCGTTGGCTTGTCTGGTCATCGAGAGGGAGGAGTCCAGGATGAAGCCCAGGTTACGTGCGTGATCCGTAGGTAAGGGTGCGATTCCCAGGGCCGGTGGCCACCATGAGTCGTCCCAGGCAGAGGGGGATGACCCTACGATGAGGACTTTAGTTTTGTCCGAATTTTGTTTTAAACGGCTGTTCTTCATCCACTTGGCTACTTCTTTCATTCCTTCGTGTAAGTTGGTTTTGGCGGTGTTTGGGTCATTGGTGAGGGAGAGGATCAGCTGGGTATCGTCTGCGTATGAGATGATGTTGAGGTTGTGTTGGCACGCTTTGGATGTGTGGGGACTCATGTATACGTTGAAGAGGGTGGGACTGAGTGATGATCCTTGTGGTACGCCGCAGATTACTTCAGTGGCCTCTGATCTAAAAGGGGGTAGGCGGACTCTTTGGGTTCTTCCAGCGAGGAACGAGATGATCCAGTCCAATGCTGTTCCTTGTATTCCGACGTTGCTGAGGCGTTGTATGAGGGTGCTATGACAGACTGTGTCGAAGGCTGCGGAGAGGTCAAGTAGGATGAGGGCGGCTGTTTCTCTGTTGTCCAGTAGAGTTCGAATGTCGTCTGTTGCTGTGATGAGGGCGGTTTCGGTGCTGTGTTTGGCTCGGAAGCCGGACTGTGAGGAGTCGAGGGATTTGTTGGATTCAAGGAAGGCGGCGAGCTGACTAATGACGGCTTTCTCAATGACTTTGGCAGGGAATGGGAGGAGCGAGAATGGGCGGTAGTTCTTAAGTTCAGTGGGGCCTGCTGTGGGTTTCTTCAGAAGGGCGCTGAGTTTGGCATGTTTCCATCTTTCCGGGAAGGTAGCGGAGTTGAAGGAGCAGTTGATGACATCGCGGAGGTGGGGTGCGATGATGGAATCTGCTTTGTTGAAAATGTGGTGGGGACATGGGTCGGTTGGCGATCCTGAGTGGATGGAGTTCATCAAGCAGGTGGTGTCTTCGGTGGTGATTGGGTTCCAGACGCAAAGGTTGTTAGAGAGCGATTTTGGTTCGGGGGTGGGTGGGGTGGACTGGTCTTCGGACTGGTTTTCAAAGCTGTTATGTATGTCGGCGATTTTGTTGTGGAAGATTGAGGATAGAGAGTCGCAGAGGTCTTGGGAGGGAGTGATGTCGTTGTTGCCGGCGGTAGGGTTGGTAAATTCTTTGACGATGTTGAATAGTTCCTTGCTGTTTTGGGCGTTGTCAAGTCGATCCTTGAAAGCTGATTTCTTGGTGGATCGGATCAGTTGGTGGTGTTTGCGGATGGCGTTCTTGAAGGTGGCCAGGTTGTCCGTGGTTGGGTTTTTTCTCCAGGCTTTCTCGAGAGTACGACAGAACTTCTTGGATTTCTTAAGGTCATCGTTGAACCAGGGGGCTTTTTTGCTACCTTGCTTGATTAGATGGTTTTTCAAGGGTGCTAGTTCGTCGGCGCTGTGGGTGATCCATTGTGTGAGGTTGGTCGCTGCTTGGTTTGGGTCTGATGATTTGGCAGGAGGGTTTTGGTCAAGTGATGTGAAGAGCTGGTCGGTGGTGATTTTGTTCCAATTTCTTCGCGGAATAGGTTGTGGGGGGTTGTGGGTCGTGGTCTTTTTGTAGTTGAAGTGAACGCAGCTGTGGTCCGTCCAATGGAGAGCTGTGGTGTGATCGAAGGAGATGTGCTTGCTGGAGGTGAAGATAGGGTCGAGCGTGTGTCCGGCTAAGTGGGTGGGGGTGTCAATAAGTTGTTTGAGTCCGAGATTGGCCAGGTTGTCCAGAAGGGTGGTGGTCTTGCTGTCGTTTTTCTTTTCCAGGTGGAAGTTGAGGTCTCCCAGTAGAATGTAGTTCTCGGAGGTGAGGGCATGTGGGCTGATGAAGTCAGTGATGTCTTTGCTGAATTGTGTGCGGGGTCCCGGTGGTCTGTAGATGAGGGTGCCTCTGAGTGTGGTCTTGCGGTCGGTGTGGATCTGGAAGTGAAGGTGTTCGGCGGTAGTGAGGTTATCGTCAGAACTGGTTGTGATGTGGATGGTGTTCTTATGGACGATGGCGATGCCTCCTCCTTTTTGGTTGGTGCGATCTTTTCGGATGATCTTGTAGGCGTCCGGGATGGCTATGGCGATGTCGGGCGCTGATGAGGCGTTCATCCAGGTTTCTGTAAGGAAGGCGACGTCCGGCGATGTGGTGTCGAGTAGGTTCCAGAGTTCAATGGAGTGTCTGTGGATCGAGCGGGTGTTGAGCAGGATGCACTTGAGGTGGTTAGTGTCGGAGTTTTGTTTGGAGTTTGTGGATTTGGTGGGAGTCTTGATGCAGTCAAACTTGCAGGAGTGGCAGGTGAAAGGTCCATGGGTGTGTCCTGGGGCAGCTTGGTAGCATTGTGGTGTGAGGCCGGGGTTAAGGGCTGAGAGGGTTGCGGCGTCGTATGTTATTCGGGTTGGATGGGTTTTGCGGGGGCCAAGGGGTCTGGCGCTGGGCGCGGTCCAGGCGTGGACGGGCGTAGACGGGCTTACCTTTGGCGCGCCTGCTGCGCGTGAACGCTGCGCAAAAATGCATCTGTCATAAGAGGATGGTGGAGGGGGGCGGAGCGAGGGAGGGGCAGCTGGGAGACGGGAGCGGGGTGGAGAGCCTGGCTGGGAAGGCACAATAACAACAACAAAATGGCAGCAAGCCAAAAAGCGAAGCAGGACGAGTTTGGGGCACAGCCTAAGCAAACGCGAACAAATGGGCAAGCAGTACTGGCACAATCAGGCACCAACAGCGCAATCAGGCAAGCGAGCAGCACACAATGCAAAGTAAATTAAATATCAATCTACTAGTCCAGCGCCACGAAAACTCTACAGTCATTCACAGATAGATAGGCGGTCTGGCAGTATAGCGCTACGATGGTAGTTTAGGCAGGCACAAATACTTCAGCTGTCTGGCAATGTAGCGCTACGATACCACAGGTAGGAGCAGGGAGCAGCGTGGGGAGCGACCGCTTCTGAAGCACTCAGGACGGTCACAGCGTTTGTTATCGAGGGAAGAGCCTAACCTTTCTGTGGGAGGGAGGGGCAGCTGGGAGGCGGGAGCGGGGTGGAGAGCCGGGCTGGGAAGGCACAATAACAACAACAAAATGGCAGCAAGCCAAAAAGCGAAGCAGGACGAGTTTGGGGCACAGCCTCAGCAAACGCGAACAAATGGGCAAGCAGTACTGACAACAATCAGGCACCAACAGCGCAATCAGGCAAGCGAGCAGCACACAATGCAAAATAAATTAAATATCAATCTACTAGTCTAGCGCCACGAAAACTCTACAGTCAGTCACAGATAGATAGGCGGTCTGGCAGTATAGCGCTACGATGGTAGTTTAGGCAGGCACAAATACTTCAGCGGTCTGACAATGTAGCGCTACGATACCACAGGTAGGAGCAGGGAGCAGCGTGGGGAGCGACCGCTTCTGAAGCACTCAGGACGGTCACGGCGTTTGTTATCGAGGGAAGAGCCTAACCTTTCTGTGGGAGGGAGGGGCAGCTGGGAGGCGGGAGCGGGGTGGAGAGCCGGGCTGGGAAGGCACAAAAAACAACAAAATGGCAGCAAGCCAAAAAGCGAAGCAGGACGAGTTTGGGGCACAGCCTCAGCAAACGCGAACAAATGGGCAAGCAGTACTGGCACAATCAGGCACCAACAGCGCAATCAGGCAAGCGAGCAGCACACAATGCAAAATAAATTAAATATCAATCTACTAGTCCAGCGCCACGAAAACTCTACAGTCAGTCACAGCTAGATAGGCGGTCTGCCAGTATAGCGCTACGATGGTAGTTTAGGCAGGCACAAATACTTCAGCGGTCTGGCAATGTAGCGCTAGGATACCACAGGTAGGAGCAGGGAGCAGGGTGGGGAGCGACCACTTCTGAAGCACTCAGGACGGTCACAGCGTTTGTTATCGAGGGAAGAGCCTAACCTTTCTGTGGGAGGGAGGGGCAGCTGGGAGGCGGGAGCGGGGTGGAGAGCCGGGTTGGGAAGGCACAATAACAACAACAAAATGGCAGCAAGCCAAAAAGCGAAGCAGGACGAGTTTGGGGCACAGCCTCAGCAAACGCGAACAAATGGGCAAGCAGTACTGGCACAATCAGGCACCAACAGCGCAATCAGGCAAGCGAGCACCACACAATGCAAAATAAATTAAATGTCAATCTACTAGTCCAGCGCCACGAAAACTCTACAGTCAGTCACAGATAGATAGGCGGTCTGGCAGTATAGCGCTACGTTGGTAGTTTAGGCAGGCACAAATACTTCAGCGGTCTGTCAATGTAGCGCTACGATACCACAGGTAGGAGCAGGGAGCAGCGTGGGGAGCGACCGCTTCTGAAGCACTCAGGACGGTCACACAACAGCTTTTCAAGCACTCTGCAGAGAACTCCTTTCCTGGGTCATGAAGAACCTGGAACTTGTTCAAAGTGGGGTAATGTTGGTCCCTCTGTCACATTTCAAAGCAGGCCCTGCCAGACAAGGGACTTACCTGGTAATGCAATACTGGAGAAACGTATAGCAAAAACAAATCAGTAGTACAGTGACCACACAATATATAACAACACAAATGGTTATAGTTTATCATCCTTTGTCACTGATACAGTAGCAGATCCTACTTTGAAAATGTAATAGGAGAACCTTCATACATACCATCTACCCTATGTCATCACTTATAAAGTACTAATTACAGCCCTTTGCTAACAAAGACCTCACTGAATTTCATACATACATGGAATATCAGCACAACGTTTTGGGAGTCACATAGACAACTCTACTGGTCTTGACTCTCATTTCCTCTTTATAGACCTTCCAAACACTTCTGCCACATATGTATACATATTGTTAGATTAGTGGACAGAGGCACAAGGAGAGCATCAATTGCCCAGAATTTAAACAATTACTTAAAGAAGTAGACACAAGACTGCAACACTGCTACTTGCTGAAAAGGCTACACATTGCCACCATATTGCATTTTTGTCAATATACCATAAGAATAGACGCTTTCTCCTCCCCAAGGAACAGCCTGGCCATTTTTAACCACACACTTACTTGCAGTTATCATATTGATTCTAAAAGCTTACAGTTTTGTTTAAGGAATATGTTTCAAAAGTGATGATTTTCTGCCTGCGCAAAACCACAGTTTGACAAATTGGAAGCTGTTATTTAAAACTGTATTTACTAGTTCCACATTTTCATGTAGTCCACTAGTGGCAGTGACTCTGATGGCAAGTTCGTGGGGGGTTCCCTTCTAAGAAGTTGTGCTGTAGGCCATATCCAGGTTTAAAATATAGAGTTTATTTTCAGCATATTTATGTCAAATTGTAACACTGAGATTAGATGTTTAGTATCCTAGGTCCATTGCTAAAACATTATCAACCGAATCAGATCCTGTGACATTAGCTGGTTACTGAGCATCATGTGTGGTATATACAGATATTTACCATTGATGTTTCAAATCTCAAGACTATTTCATTCTGCTTAGATTTCAAAGTTGCTCATTTTCAAAACATGGCAACTTTATGTAACTTGTGAATTCTGTTAAAATCTACATTATAAGGATATTAACCCACCATAGCATCAGCGGAAAACTAAGTACACACAATAACAGTATTCTCGGAACACTAGCCAACCATATGTCACTTTGCTCTTTCAGCTGTAAACTTACCACAATGAATTGTGGCAGTTGAGTAAAAACTTTATCACAGAGCTTAATAATGTAGACTAATCCCCCAAAACGGAAGTGCTTTATACTGCATTGTGACTGAGCTCTTAGGACACTAGTCCACCCTTCTTTATTATGTCCCAGGCACATCAATGCACAACACTGTGCTGCACAATAAAGTTTGAAAACAGCATGCTGAGCGTCACTCTATGAGCATTACCTGTGCACTACAGTGCTGATTAACCATACTGCTTTGCATCACACCTCAAAATGCTGTGTCCTTTGTGAACTAACACACTAATTCCAAACTGCAGTTCAACTTTAGAAAACTTAGATCTTGTTGTTGTGTTTGTTGAACTGGGTACGTCTCAAACACAAATGTTGGGGAGTGCCCTGTCTGCCACAATGACAATCCACCAGTGGCATTATGTTTTGGGTTGTCAAATATTTCTCCAACAGTGATCTCCATCTGGGTCTGCAGGTGCAACACTGACACATTTGAAGTTAATGGTGTAGGTGCATTAGAGTCTCCAACTTATTTAGAATGGAAGGTCTAATGTGTGTTTTTCAGCTTGGAACTGTGAGGATACATGGTGGCCACTAAGCAAAATTCCAATGTCAGATTAGCTTCTTCAGCCACCCTGGCTTGAATCCAGTGGCAGAGTGAGCAAGGGACCCACGTCTGGGCATACCCATCCCACTTAGGTCGAAAAGTGCTACAGCAAACAAATGATGGACATTCTCCCCCAATCAAAATATCTGGGTTAAATCCAACTTTCTTTTGCCCACTACGCCACCCCAGTTTGGACCCAGCCATATGCAAATCAGTTTTTACCCTGTGCCTCATGGGAACAGTCCAGAACGAACTGCCAGGTCAGGTCCTCCCTGGACCAGAAACAAGCATCCTGGGTCATGTTACAGGGTATGTCAACCTTCTTCAGCCAGGCTAGCTTGAATCTAGTGGCACAATGAGCAAGGGACCCACGTCTGGGCATACCCATTCCACTTAGGGTGAAAAGTGTTACAGCAAAGAAATGATGGGCGGAATTCTGACAATAGAACCATTCACCCCACTCAAAAGATCTGAGTTAGATCCATTATTCTATTGCCCACTACACCACCCTAGTTTGGACCCATCGATATGCTTATCAGTCTTGACACTGTGCCTCATGGGAACAGTCCAGACCGAACTGCCAGGCCAGGTTCTCCCTGAACGGGAATAAAGCATCCTGGTACTGGTTTCAGGGTATGTCACCCTTCTTCAACCAGGCTAGCTTGAATCCAGTGGCACAATCAGCAAGGGACCCACGTCTGTGCATACCCATCCCATTTAGGGCAAAAAGTGTTACAACAAACAAATGATGGACGGAATTCTGACAATACAAACATTCTCCCCCAGTGAAAAGATCTAGGTTAAATCCATCGTTCTTTTGCCCACTATGACACCACAGTTTGAATCCAGCCATATGCAAATCAGTCTTGACCCTCTCCTTCATGGGAACAGTCCAGACCGAAATGCCAGGCCAGGTCCTCCCTGGACTGGAAACAAGCATCCTGGGACTGTTTTCAGGGTATGTCACCCTTCTTTAGCTAGTATGCATGACTCCAGTGGCACAATGAGAAAGAGACCCACGTCTGGGCATACCCATCCCACTTAGGGCGAAAAATGTTTCTGGAATGCTGAATCCATCGTTCCTTTGCCCATTATGCCACCCCAGTTTGGACACAGCTATATGCAAATCAGTCTTGACCCTGTGCCTCGTGGGAACAGTCCAGACCGAATTGCCAGGCCACGTCCTCCCTGGACCGGAAACAAGCATAATGGGAACAGTTTCATGGTATGCCACCCTTCCTCAGCCAGGCTAGCATGAACCCAGTGGCAAAGAGAGAAAGGGACCCTTGTCTGGGCATACCCAGCCCACTTAGGGCAAAAAGTGTTACAGCAAACAAATGATGGATGGAATGCTGACAATGCAAACATTCTCCCTCAGTCAAAAGAACTGGGTTAAATCCATTGTTTTTTAGCCCACTACGCCACCACAGTTTGGAACCAGCCGTATGCAAATCAGTCTTGACCCTGTGCCTCAAGGGAACAGTCCAGACCGTACTGCCAGGCCAGGTCCTCCCTAGACCGGAAACAAGCATCCTGGGACCAGTTTTAGGGTATGTCACCTTCCTTCAGCCAGGCTACATTGATTCAAGTGGCAGAGTGAGCAAGGTACCCACGTCAGGGCATACCCATCCCACTTAGGGCGAAAAGTGTTACAGCAAACAAATGATAGACAGAATTCTGACAATACAAACATTCTCCCCCAGTCAAAAGGTCAGAGTTAAATCCATCGGTCTTTTGCCCACTACACCAACACAGTTTGGAATCAGCCATATGCAAATCAGTCTTCACCCTGGTCCTCATGGGAACAGTCATGACCGAACTGCCTGGCCAGGTCCTCCCTGGAATGGAAACAAGCATCCTGGGACCAGTTTCAGTATATTTGACCCTATTTTAGCCAGGCTTTCTTGAACCCAGTAGCACAATGAGCAAGGAACCCACGTCTGGGCATACCCATCTCACTTAGGGCGAAAAATGTTACAGCAAACATAAGATGGACGGAATGCTGACAATGCAAACATTCTCCCCCAGTCAAAAAATCTGGGTTAAATCCATCGTTCTTTTGCCCACTATGCCACCCCGTTTGGACCCAGGCATAAGCAAATCAGTCTTCACCCTGGGGGTCATCGGAACAGTCCAGACCGGACTGCCAGGCCAGGTCCTCCCTGGACCGGAAAGAAGCAGCCTGGGAACGGTTTCACAGTATGTCACCCTTCTTCATCCAGAGTAGCTTGAATCCAGTGGCACAATGATCAAGGGACCCACTTATGGGCATAGCCATCCCACTTTGAGCGACAAGTGTTACAGCAAACAAATGATGGATGGATTGCTGACAATGCAAACATTCATCCCCAGTCAAAAGATCTGGGGTAAATACATTGTTGTTTTTCCCACTACCCCACCCCAAATTGGACCCAGCCATATGCAAATCAGTCTTGACCCTGTGCCTCATGGGAACTGTCCAGACCGCACTGCCAGGCCAGGTCCTCCCTATACCAGAAACAAGCATCCTGGGACCAGTTTTAGGGTATGTCACCCTCCTTCAGCCTGGCTAGTTTGAATCCAGTGGCAGAGTGAGCAAGGTACGCACGTCAGGGCATACCCATCCCACTTAGGCCAAAAAGTGTTACAGCAAACAAATGATGGACAGAATTCTGACAATACAAACATTCTCCCCCAGTCAAAAGGTCTGGGTTAAATCCATTGGTCTTTTGCCCCCTACACCACCACAGTTTGGAATCAGCCATAGGCAAATCAGTCTTCACCCTGTGCCTCATGGGAACAGTCCAGAACAAACTGCCAGGCCAAGTCCTCCCTGGAATGGAAACAAGCATCCTGGGACCGGTTTCAGGGTATGTCACCCTTTTTCAGCCATGGTAGCTGGAATCCAGTGGCACAGTGAGAAAGGGACCCACGTCTGGGCATACCCATCCGACTTTGGTTGAAAAGGGTTACAGCAAACAAATGATGGAGATTCTCCCCCAATCAAAAGATCTGGGTTAAATCCCTCATTCTTTTGCCCACTACGCCACCCCAGTTTGGACCCAGCCATATGCAAATCAGTCTTGACCCTGTGCCTCATGGGAACAGTCCAGACGGAACTGCCAGGCCAGGTCCTCCCTGGACCGGAAACAAGCATCCTAGAACCGGTTTCAGGGTATGTCACCCTTCTTCAGCCAGGCTAGCTTGAATCCAGTGGCACAGTGAGCAAGGGACCCATGTCTGAGCATTGCCATCCCATTTAGGGTGGAAAGTGTTATACCAAACAAATGATGGTCGGAATGCTGACAATGCAAATATTCTCCCCCAGTCAAAAGATCTGGGTTAAATCCATCATTCTTTTGCCCACTACGCCACCCCAGTTTGTCCCAGCCATATGCAAATCAGTCTTGACCCTGTGCCTCATGAGAACAGTCCAGAACAAACTGCCAGGCCAAGTCCTCCCTGGAGCAGAAAAAGCATCCTGGGTCCTGTTACAGGGTATGTCACCCTTCTTCAGTCAGGCTAGCTTGAATCCAGTGGCACAGTGAGCAAGGGACCCACGTCTGGGCATACCCATTCCACTTAGGGCAAAAAGTGTTACAGCAAACAAATGATGGATGGAATTCTAACAATACAAACATTCTCCCCAGTCAAAAGATCTGGGTTAGAGCTATTTTTCTTTTGATCACTATGCCACCCAGCCTAATGCTAATCAGTCTTGACCCTGTGCCTAATGGGAACAGTCCAGATCGAACTGCCAGGCCAGGTCCTCCCTGAACGGGAAAAACGCATCCTGGTTCTGGTTTCA
The DNA here is from genome assembly GCF_964261635.1 of Lissotriton helveticus. Classification (NCBI taxonomy): domain Eukaryota; kingdom Metazoa; phylum Chordata; class Amphibia; order Caudata; family Salamandridae; genus Lissotriton; species Lissotriton helveticus. The sequence goes on from NC_136069.1 coordinate 1,606,762,878, forward strand.
GGGTATGTCACCCTTCTTCAGCCAAGCTAGCTTGAATCCAGGGGCACAATGAGCAAGGGGCCCACATCTAGGCAGACCCATCCCACTTAGGGCGAAAAGTGTTACAGGAAACATAAGATGGACGGAATGCTGACAATGTAAACATTCTCCCCCAGTCATAAGATCTGGGTTAAATCCATTGTTATTTTGCCCAATACGCCACCCCTGTTTGGACCCAGCCATGTGCAAATCAGTCTTGACCCTGTGCCTCATGAGAACAGTCCAGACAGAACTGCCAGGTCCTCCCTGGACCAGAAACAAGCATCCTGGGACTGTTTTCAGGGTAAGTCACCCTTCTTCAGCCATCCTAGCTTGAATCCAGTGGCACAGTGAGTACGGGACCCACATCTGGGCATACCCATCCCACTTAGGCCGAAAAGCGTTATAGCAAATAAAATGATGGTTAGAATGCTGACAATGCAAACATTATTCACCAGTAAAAAGATCTGGGTTTTAATCCATCATTCTTTCGCCCACTACACCGCCCCAGTTTGACCCAGCCATATGCAAACCAGTCTTGATATTGTGCCTCATGGGAACAGTCCAGACCAAACTGCCAGGCCAGGTTCTCCCTGGACAGGAAACAAGCATCCTGGGACCGGTTTCAGGGTATGCCACTCTTCTTCACCCATGCTAGCTTGAATCCAGGGGCAGAGAGAGCAAGGGATCCACGTCTGGGCATACCCATCCCAATTAGGGCAAAAAGTGTTACAGCAAACATAATATGGACGGAATGCTGACAATTCAAACATTCTCCCCCAGTCAAAAGATCTGGGTTAAATCCATTGTTCTTTTGCCCAAAACGCCACTCCTGTTTGGACCCAGCCATATGCAAATCAGTCTTGACCCTGTGCCTCATGAGAACAGTCCAGACAGAACTGCCAGGCCAGGTCCTCCCTTGACCGGAAACAAGCATCCTAGGACTGGTTTCAGAGTATGTCACCCTTCTTCATACAGGCTAGCTTGAATCCAGTGGCACAATGAGCAAGGGACACATGTCGGGGCATACCCATACCAATTAGGATGAAATGTGTTACAGCAAACACATAATGTACTGAATGCTGACAATGCAAACATTCTCCCCAGTCAAAAGGTCTGGGTTAAGTCCATTGTTCTGTTGCCCTCTACGCCACCCAAGTTTGGACCCAGCCGTATGCAAATAAGTCTTAACACTGTGACTCATGGGAACAGTCCAGACCAAACTGCCAGGCCAGGTCCACCCTGGACCGGAAACAAAAATCATGGGACCAGGTTCAGGGTATGCCACCCTTCTTCAGCCAGGCTAGTTTTAATCCAGTTTCAGAGTGAGCAAGGGACACACCTCTGGGCATACCCATCCCACTTAGGGCAAAAAATGTTACAGCAAACATAAGATGGACGGAATGCTGACAATGCAAACATTCTCCCCAAGTCGAGAGATCTGGGTTACATCCATCATTCTTTTACCCACTATGCCACCCCATTTGGACCCAGCCATATGCAAATCAGTTTTGACCCTCTGCCTCATGGGAACAGTCCAGACCGAACTGTCAGGGCAGGTCTTTCCTGGACCAGAAACCAGCATCCTTGGACCGGTTTTAGGGTATTTCACCCTCCTTCAGCTAGGCTAGTTTGAATCCAGTGGCAGTGTGAGCAAGGGACCCACGTCTGGGCATACCCATCCCACTTAGGATGAAAAGTGTTACAGCAAACAAATGATAGACGAAATGCAGACAATGCAAACATTCGCCCCCTGTCAAAAGATCTGGGTTAAATCCTTTGTTCTTTTGCCCACTACAACACTCAGGTTTGGACCCAGCAATATGCAAATCAGTCTTGACCCTGTGCCTCATGGGAACAGTCCAGACCGAACTGTCAGAGCAGGTCTTTCCTGGACCGGAAACAAGCATCCTGGGACCGGTTTCAGGGTATGTCACCCTTCTTCAGCCAGGCTTCTTTTGAACCCAGTGGCACAGTGAGCAAGGGATTATGATTAATATTTAGAGATGGGAGATTAACTTACTCTTGGTGGTTATACAAACTGCTTTACTATTAATCACTGTTTTAACAGGAGTGCCTGCCCACTTCCTGTCTTGACATAACAGGATTTAAATAACTAATATTAGAAACATGCAGGACTTGTTTTCTGTTTCTAATAGCAGTGAGCAAGGGACCCACGTCTGGTCATACTCATACTACTTAGACCGAAAAGCGTTACAGCAAACAAATGATGGACGTAATGCTGACAATGCAAACATTTTCCCCCAGTCAATCGATCTGGGTTGAATCTATCATTCTTTTGCCCACTACACCACCCCAGTTTGTAACCAGCAATATGCAAATCAGTCTTGACACTGTGCCTCATGGGAACAGTCCAGACCAAACTGCCAGGCCCTACCTGGACCAAAAACAAGCATTCTGGGACCAGTTTCAGGGTATGTCACCCTTCTTCATCCAGGCTAGCTTGAATCCAGTGGCACAAAGGGCAAACCCATCCCACTTAGGGCGAAAAGTGTTACAGAAAACAAATGATGGACGGAATGACAATAATGCAAACATTCTCCCCCAGTCAAAAGATCTGGGTTAAATCCATTTTTCTTTATATGTGAATATTCAGCTGGTCGCAATTTGTGTTTGATTTATTGAGAAATGTGGTGTTAAAACATGGCATTTTGCCTGTTGTAACTGTATTATATCACATTTGACTAGCTTTTGCTTGTAGGGTGCAATATGATGAATTTTAAATGACATGTACCGCCATTCTTTATATCCAACTGAAGGAGTGGTCATTTTTCTACAACTTTATGTGTCTTTCGAGCAACTGTTCACTGCCAAATGTATGAGTGTGATTCCTGTTAATTTCTCAACTGTTTGTTGTTTTTCTTGGTTTTGATATGTCATAAATGTTATATGTGTATACTGAAAAATATTTAACATATAAGGTGTAATAAAACACCAAACCACTTAAGTTGCCATAGTGGTTTCTGTTGAAATAATATCAGTTTGAGACACACACTCTCACATCTTTTTGTATTAAACTATTGGTGAGGACCTGTTTGGGTGTGTTATCAGGCCCAGCCCCTATTGTGTCTGTTTGCAGTTCTAAAAGTAGCATTTCACTTATAGGCCCTGGGTATATGGTATTTCATTCTAAAAGGGACTTATATGTATATTAAATACAACCAGGTATAAGACAACCAAATCATGTTTAGGAGAATGAGCACAAGCACATTAGTACTGGTTAGCAGATTGAAGTGCACAGAGTCCCAAGACAAAACAAATTCCAGCAAAGATATTGAGGTAGTAGGCAAAACCTTTGAGGGAAAACACTCTAAAATGGCAACATTTTCAAGAAATAGTTGAAACTCAGGCTTTAATATTAATATTAACATATCTCCAAAGACAATTTAAGCTCCTACTCCCAGGATAATACAAGTGTAACAAGGTTAGATGTTACTCCCTATTGCAATGGTGTTGCTGTAAAGGAAGATATTTTCGGAGTTCTATTCAGTAATCATTGTCAATTTGAAAGCATGTCAGACATAATTACACAGAATATTTTACTCTAAAAAATGTCTTTTGGAAATTCAATTGTGATTCAATAACTGTCCCTCATTCTTGCAAAGCATCCCGATTGGAGCTGCTGTGGTGCCAGCATCTGACTTATCCTGTATTGGGGGTTTTTGTAATGGTTCCTTTGGTAACACTCTGGGATCTCCCACATGCTACATTGTACAAATACTGCTGGATCTTTGCAAAAAGCTTTAATTTTTGTGCTTATGAAAAAGGTACCAGTTACGAGTATGTGCATCGCACAGCGTCACAATGTAAATGTAAATGTAGCCGTACTTGTAAAGCGCACTGATACTCCTGAGTGTCCTGGCGCTGTACTCATACCGCTAGGGAACTCTTCCTGGTTTTTCCCCATGAAATGTCCACTCCTGGGCATCCCCAGGGTGCAACCAGGCATCCCTAGCACTGGAGGGGGCCGTTGTGGAGACTAAGCAAGCTATTGCCCAGAGTTGCAGCGTGTGACCCATGCTTAGAGTAGGCACCGAGGCGAGAAATCAGGTCCAAGGAATTATGAGCCCAAGATCCGCGGAGACCAGCCAAGGCAGGAATTGAACCCTGGTCCCGGGCCAGACCTCTGCATCAGGGTCTGCCGCTCTAACCATTGAGCCACACTTCTCCACAATGCATTATATGCTTACTGTTTGATGGTAATTAAAATTACTTACATTGTCATTTGCATTTGCTTTATTTTACTGTGTGCACTCATGGAAAGCGTACCTGTCCTATTAATGTTTTAGTACTGTTTTTAAGTTTTTAAGATTTAATAGATTTAATAATGCTGCAGTTTAGGTGTAAGACTTATTGTTTTTTTTTTTATTGTTTTTTTGTCCACATATACGCAACCGTTATTTCAACCGATTGTACACACTGACCTATACTATATCTGTCTCTTCATGGTCATTTATTCATACACAGTCTATTGACCCTGTATTGGAGAAATGCGTCAGGGTGTAATCTCTGGACAAACTCATTCTGCTCATTCTAAAGTTCTCAAATGGTGACCATAAGTCAGTCCCACTCACTTAACACCTTGCCACGGCTAACGCATGCACATGTCTAACAGAGACAATTCAATCAGCGATAGTTGGGGGTCAACTCTTATCCACATTGGAGGGCGTGGCTTGGCCGAGCAGCGGAATGGCCACATTGTAGAGCGGCTCCGCCGGCCAAGTTAATTAATCTGCTAATTGATCCGAAGATGCCACATACGAATGAGGTCCACCAGCTGGATACATTCATGGGACCTGCCCAGCAGTGAATGGTGACCCGACTGCAGGAATAAATAAACGAACAAAGACGGACTGACTCACGTGTCTCTGTGGGGCCTAGAAGCACCACAGTTGCTGGACGCCGGGGACTGGATTTGGAAATTGCCTGTAACGCTGGCTAGAGAGAGCTGGCGGAGTTGCAGGGGAGAAGCGCCGGAGGAGAGGAAGACTGCTGGCGCTGCCGCGAGTGTGATCCGCACACTGGAAGCAGCGCTGACTGATGCGGTCGCTACTGGAGGCGCGAGACGGAGACCAGCCGCACGCAGGCGGTCCTGGCGGGGCAGAGGTAAGCAGTGGGGGCACGCGCGTAAGGAGAAAAGAATTGGAGGAGCTGACAGAGTTGTGCAGAGCCCCCCCCCCCACGGATCGGCAGGCTGGGAGGAAGCGCCGAACCATTGGTGGAGCAGGGGCGTCCATTTTAGGACACATGGGGAGGTGGCGGCGGACGGTGCCCCCTCCCAGCAGACAGCGCACAAGACACCCCCCTAAGTGTGTGGAGAGACAGAAGGCCACGGGGGATAAGACTATCAGCTGTTGGTGGCAGCACCCAAAAAACAAAAAAGGAAAATCGAGGGAGAGTGCATAGAGGCGCACTGGAAGGGGATCCGCAGCCCGGGAGGCAAGGGGGTGAGAGCGCAGGTCTAGAGAGAACTTGCGCAGAGGAAAGTTGGTAACCCCAGAGCAAGGCGAGAGAGTCTGAGAACCATTCCTGAAACTCGCTGGCAATGAGTACTGGCCAGAGGGGACGGGTTTGCTCTTGCACTGAGATTGTGACTGTGAGACTGAAGCGGCAGTGCAGAGCACTGCTTGTAGAAAGCAGCCTAGTGGGAGAGAGCTGAATTGCGGTCTGTTCACTTGGAGAGGCGCTCTAGGACGTGACCGTTGCTTGGGCTGAAACCCTTTGCGGTGCACAAAAGTACACTGGGAGCCTATATACTTAGGCAGTGCAGCCGAATTGTGCTCAACAGAAGAGATAAGTGGGTGGCCCGCGGGGGCAGCGGAAACATCCAGCAGTGGTAAACTATAAGATATGGAATTTGCGAAGCACGGTGTGTAGTGGGTTGTATCCTGCTGCAGATACGGGTCAGAGCGCTTACACTAGGCCATTGCGTGAAAGATTGTTTTTTGGTGACGTGTGAACAAGATGGGAAAGCCGGACACGAGACAACCAAAGATAACATTTGATATAAAGAATGCCAAGGGAATGGATACAGATACTAGCCACCAAGACCAACTGGTCGCAACAACCACCGGCTGAAGACATCCGTGAAATGTTATTGGCGGACAGGATCATGCAAAGAATGGACATACAGGTGGACCAATGGAGCATATTGGAAACAAGGGTCACTGAAACGGAAGAGGGCCAGACGGAAATGGACAAGACGATTCGAAGTATGGACGGAGTCTTGTATGCGATCCAACAGAAGAACGCGGATTTGGAAGCCAGGTCTAGACGCAACAACATACGCATCACAGGAATAGCGATATCCACTGACATTCAAAACATGGAGCAATATATTTAGTCGATGATGACAGACCTATTTGGACAGGATCTCTCAGCCATGTTTCTTATAGCACGTGCACATCGTATGTTGGGACCAAGACCAGGAGCGCCAGCTCGGCCCATCGTGGCGCAAGTCTTAAACTACAGGATTCGAGAAATCATTTTGCGAAAGGCAAGGGAAAGAGGTAAAATACAATACCAAGGCAACAACATAGCGCTGTAACTAGAATTCACACTACAGGTTCAGGTGGCTAGGAGGGAATTTGTACCGGCCAAGAAGATATTCCAACAAATTGGTACTAAATACTCTTTAATTTACCCTGCAAAATTGAGAGTCCAGGGTCCTGGAAAAGGTTTTTCATGGATGCAAAAGCAGCGTTACAGTATGCTAAGCAAATTGCGAAAGACCACAAACAACGGGAAGGGGCCAGAGACCAGCAGATCGTGAATAATTTGAGCAACAATAACTAAGAGCTGACGAAGGGAGAAGATCACATAGATAAGTATTGAGACCTGGACTTTGGGGCAAATGTTACTCCAAAGCACACTTTACAACACCCCAGTAGTGATTATAAATACCTATGGGCCGAATACAAACGATCCCCTTTTCGTCAACGATTTAGGGCAGAAGATTAGGACTTTAGGTGACACGGCAATACTGTGGGGAGCGATTTTAACCTTGTACTATCATCAGATGTGGACAGGCAGAGAGTGATGAGGGAATATCACCCGAACGCAAATGAAGTCCTGCTGGGACTTATTGAAGAACACTGCTTAGTTGACGCCTGGAGAAGGGTACACCCGACAGATAGGAAAGGCACGTGCATGACATATCATCGTAATGCCTGGTCCAGGCTGGATTTCTGGCTTGCATCAAGGGATATTCACACATGGGTAATGGATGCTGCACACTGTCCCCTCACTTTATCTGATCAGGTGCCCACATTGAAAACACTGCAAATACCAACACCATATCGCCAACCCTTTAGCTGGCGTTTCCCCTCAAGAGCGCTCCTAGATCAGGTTTTTCGTGAGGAGCTAAAAGAGAAAATAAACGACTACTTCACATTGAACGAAGGGACAGTAGATTCACCGGTAACTTATACTATCGCGCCTGGACTATGGGAACGCTCTTTTTATGGGAGCCCCCGCCTTTGTCATCCAAAAGCTCCAAGTCACCCAAAACAGTGCGGCCCGCCTACTCTACAATCTTCCTCGCTGGCAGTCAGCTAGGAATGCCTTAAGAGAACTCCACTGGCTCCCTATTGCAGCGAGAGTACAGTTCAAGGCGATGTGTATCCTACACAAGGCCTTTCATCACACTGGCCCCGCAATTCTACAGACCTTGGTCACTCCCTATGTCCCCTCGCGCTCCCTCTGCTCTGGTTCCCTCCAGTTGGCCACCTCCATCAGAGTTAGGAAAACCCGCTGGGGCGGCCGCTCTTTCTCATACACTGCGGCCAAGTTCTGGAACACCCTTCCTTTACCCCTCCGGGACACTGCTAATCATCTCTCCTTCAGGAAAGCCCTGAAAACACACTTGTATGGGAAGTCATGCTGATCTGCCCTGAGCCCGCGCTAATAAAGTTTCAGTCATAAGCGCTACGAGGCCTCCGGTTAGAGAGCGCTATACAAGTGTAATTTAATAATAATAATAATAACTCTGTGGAAGGCGTTTAAGGTGGTCATGAGTGGGAATTGTATGGCCCTTAAAACAGGGGTGCTTAGGGACATACGCAACACACTACATGGACTGGAGCACCACATAGGCAAAGCTGAGCGATTTCATCCGAGTGGCCCCAACTCCCAGCGCCCTAGCTCACGTGAGAGGAAAACTAACAGAGTACCAGAGAGAGGCAGAACGAGAAACCGCATACATGTGTTAATGTGCACAAGTGAAACGGTACGGTGAGGAAGAAAGAGCAGGCAAAACCTTGGCTAGCTTGCTCAGATGCCCAAGAGGAGTTAATAATATCATTGAGCTACGAACGGAGAGTGGTGAGGCAGTAAGAACACCCAGAACCATAATGCACATAATGACTCAATTTTATAAACAACTATACACTTCGCAGACGAATCCGGCCCAATCCACCATTGTAGAATACCTAGACACAGTGGCCCTAGCATGGTTTAATAGATAGAGGAGATAAGGAATACATGGATTTACCAATCGTGGAATGCCAGCAGATAAATCCCCTGGGGCAGACGGATTGACAGCGGCCTTTTATAAAGAATACGCAGATGTACTGGCACTGAATCTATTGCGGGTATATATGGAGGCAATGGAAATGGGTGTGCTGCCACCCACTTTTAAGGAAGACACGTTCAGGGCCAGGGTGTTGAGATGCTACACAGTGCCCACGGCGACTATTAGACTATTAGAGTCAATGGGGTTTCATCCAACCCCTTTGAGATGCAGAGAGGGACCTGGCAGGGATGCCTGCTCTTCACCCCCTCCTCTTCGTGTTGCACATTGAGCCGCCGGCCCAGAAGATCAGGGATAATCCCAATATTTTAGGCATTCCGTTTGGCAGGGAGGGACATGCGATCAGCCTCTATACGGATGACGAACAAAGCGGTACAAAAGGGGGTGGTGAAGACGACTGAAATGCCAGAAACCGGTCCTCAGAAGCTTGTTTCCCGTCCAGGGAAGGCATGGCTTGGCAGTTCGGGCAGGACTGTTACCATGAGGCACAGGGTCAGACTGATTTGCATATGGCCATGTCTGAACTGGGGTGGCAGAGTGTACTAAAGAACGGTGATGGATTAAACCCAGATCTGTTGACTGGGTGTGAGTGTTTGATTGGTTCAGATGCTCCGTCCATCACCACCCCCTTTTGTAGCACTTTGTTTGCCATAAGTTGGCAGGGTATGCTCAGACGTGAGTCCCTTGCTCACTTTGCCACTGGATTCAAGCAAGCCGGGCTGAAGACAGCTGAAATGCCAGAAACCGGTCCTCGGAAGCTTGTGTCCGGTCCAGGGAAGGCATGGCTTGGCAGTTCGGGCTGGACTGTTCCCATGAGGCACAGGGTCCTGTAATGGTATGCTTTATATCTTTTGCATGTGATGCTAATGTTCTTTATGGAATTTGGAATTTATTGTGAGTGGCATTCTCATCTCGGGAATGTTCAGCTGGGGGTTCTGGACAGTTGATCTAGAACTGTTTGTGGCTGAGGTTGAATAAACCATACTTCTTAATCTCATCATTTGTTTATCATCATTTAATGTGGTAAACACCACATTTATTTGGCGACGATCTGGAGAGAACCTCTACAACCTCAACACGAAGCCTGTCTTGTCTGACTCACCACTCCTCCAGCGGCGGATGTATTTTAAAGGAAGCGTAGTCTTCCCAGCGGCTGTTAGTACTCTTCGTTCAACATTTTAAGGAAGTTAACACGGTGAGGAGTGTGGTGGGAGACCTTAGAGGAGCATTGCGGGACTTCGATAGCAAAAGTCGGAATCATCTGTCCCAACCGCTTTGCGTGCCAGTGACGTCTGTCTTACGCGCGTGTGCGTTTCACTAAGTTTCATGGACATTTTTTTGTAGAGCAGCTTATGCGTGGAGTGACGCACTACGTTAACAGCAGTGTATCAGTGTCTGTGACGCATAACGTTTGATACGGAGAGAAGAAAAAAACAACGTTCTGTTCATGACAATGAAACATTCTCTATTCTAAAGGAATACCAAGATGTGCGCTGTATTTCAAAGAAGCTTTTCTTTATTGTTCTTCTTGTGATGGAAACATTGCAGTGTTCTACATCTTATTAAAGAATGTTTTTGCACGCATTGTAAGTTGTTGGAGTGGATAATCATATAAAGAGCTCCAAGGCCATTAGAGATAAAATCTTTATAAAACAATAATCTCTAGCTTAAGACAAAAAAATTGTTTATTTTTAAGAAAAAGAAGGAAGATTTAAAAATATATATTAATACTATAAAAGTATAAAGTGAAAAAAAAATTCTCTATAGATTTATTTTTATTTTACAAGAAAGTAAGGAAAAATAAAAAACAAACGTTTAAAAGAAAAATATAAAGGAAAATGCAAAATGTGACTCAGCCTGCATTTTTTCTAACGAGTCCAGGAGAGCCTAATGTAAAATGGCAGAAATGGAAGAAGATATTTGCTAACTATGCAAGAGTGTGTGGTACGAACTTAAGTGCAGAGAGAAAACATTCCTTGTTGCTACACTGTTTGGGAGGTGAAGGGCAGGATGTATTGGAACATTTACCGGAACTAAGTACGTCTGAACAAAGGAACTTAAATGAATATGAAATAGCTATTGAACAATTAGATCGACATTATCTTCCCAGATTAAGTACGATAATGGAAAGATACCATTTTGGTTTGAGAGGTCAGAAGAAAGATGAATCTGTGGAGGACTATGTTTCGGCATTAAGGAAGTTGGCCTCTTCTTGTAAATTTGGTCAGACGTTGGAAGAAAGGATAAGAGACCAGTTTGTTTTAAAATGTGCACATGACAGTATCCGAAAGGAACTTTGGTTAAAAGATGAGCCTCCATTAGAAGAAGTTTTGGTTATTGCTAAACAATTTGAGCACATGACTAAATGTGTAGATGAATTGAAAGGGGAAAAAGAAAAGGCAACGGACTCAAAGACAAAAAGTGAATCAAAAGTTGAGGAAGTAATATGTCAAGTAAAAAAAGAAGACAAAGTTACTATAGATAAAAGTGATTCTGTGTTGAATAACCCTAATACTAATGTCACAAATGTTAGCAACAAGTTTTCCTGTTTTAGATGTGGAAATTTTGGTCACTTGGCGAACTCTCCTAATTGTCCTGCTTTAAAATCTATGTGTAATAGTTGTGGTAGGAGGGGGCATTTCTCAAAATGTTGTAAAACCAAAACCAACAAAAGGGAAGGTACTAATAGAAAATGATAAATTCTCGGAGAAGCACACCTCTAATATAGCTCTTTAGATAGCTCTTTATATATCTTCTCGGTTGATTATTCTGTTTTTTATTTACACGCGTGCTGTGGAGGTGGCACGTCTGTCCTCAATCCGTGCCTTGACAATAACCTTCCTATCTTGAGTGGTCTAGCCACTCAACCTCTACGCACTGTTGCTGTACGTGAGTAATTCACATTATCAATCTTTTGAAACAAATTTTGTTCAAAATCCCTCTTTACTGTTTTACTTATTCAATCATAAACAAAAATTACACAAGTTTAAGAAATGTTTGTTTATGATTGAATAAGTAAAACAGTAAAGAGTGTTTTTGAACAAAATTAGTTTCAAAAGATTGATAATGTGAATTACTCACGTACAGCAACAGTGCGTAGAGGTTGAGTGGCTAGACCACTCAAGATAGGAAGACTAATAGAAAATGGTCACAACCTCAGGTAAAGACCTTTCAAGTCAATGGAAGCCTTTTGGAACATCCCTCGCATTTGGTAAAAGTTGATAACGCATTAATTGAGTTCAAATTTGATTCATGCTCACAAATTACTATGATTGATGAAACATTATTTCTTAAAAATTTTGATAAAAAATTTTAAGCTTTTAAGAAGTGATATTTTACCTTTGGGTTATGGAAAGAAACCTATCAAAATGTTGGGTTATTTTGTGGCTACCATTGAGTTGGGGAGTCGTATTATTCCAGGAAAAGTTTATGTGGCTAAACAAGGTGATGCCCTACTTGGTTGGAAACATCAACGCGATCTAGGGGTCAAACTTAATCCCAATGCTTCACCTCAAGTACAAATACAGGAAGTGGAGGATATGTCTTCAATGTTTGCGAATATATTTCCTTATGTATTTAATGAAAATTTAGGATGTTTAAAAGGTTACAAGCATTGTATTAAATTAAAAAAAGATGTAGTTCCTGTTATAGCAAAAGTAAGGAGAATTCCTTTAGGTGAACAAGAAAAGGTACAGAAGGAAATTGATAAACTTATTGGGAATCAGATTATTGAGCCTGTAGAAGCCACAGAATGGTTATCCCCCATTGTTATAGCTAAGAAACCTTCTGGTGAGATACGTTTATGCATAGATTTATGTGCCTTGAATAAGGAGGTTGTCGTGGACAGGTTCCCCTTGCCAAATATTGATGAAATTGTCGGAACTTTGGAAGGAGCGAGGTATTTTACCACCTTAGATTTAGCTTCTGCCTACCACCAGGTAGAATTAGATGTGTCTTGTCAGGATTTAACAGCATTTATGACTCCCATGGGCACATTTAAATTTAAAAGGATTCCTTTTGGGCTTATCTCAGCAGCTTCAGTATTCCAACGCATTATGACTAGAATTCTCAAAGGTCTTTGTGGTGTTAAATGTTATCAAGATGATTTGCTAATCTATGGAACTGATATGTTTGAGCACAATGAACGGGTGTGTGCGGTATTAGAGAGGTTGAGTAAAGCAGGTTTGTCACTTAAGAAAAAGAAGTGTAAGTTTGGTATGGAAGAAGTGAATTATCTGGGACATTGTATTAAGAGCGAAGGTGTTTTTCCTAAAAGTGAGTTAGTTGATTCTATTGATAATATGGCAGAGCCAGTTAATAGGGAGGAATTACTTTCGTTCCTTGGTATGGTGGAATTTTATGGAAAATTCATCATGCATTTTGCTGACAAGACTAAAAATATGAAGAGACTTACTGCGAAGAGTGTGGTTTTTGAATGGTCAAGTGAATGTAAGAGAGAGTTTGTAGACTTTAAGGATGAGTTGAAGAAAGCTCCATGTCTTCATGCATTTGTTCCAGGTTTGCCGACATATTTGTTTACTGATGCAAGTGACAAGGGTCTTGGGGCTCGATTCACAGAACTAACTTAAGACAAAATCCTAAACTTACTACTTTTGGTATTCACAGAAGTTAGGATTTTGTCTTAAGTTTGTCTTAAGACAAACTTAAGACAAACTTAAGACAGACTTAAGTTAGGATTTTGTCTTAAGTCTGTCTTAAGTCTGTCTTAAGTTTGTTTTAAGACACAATCCTAACTTCTGTGAATACCAAAAGTAGTAAGTTTAGGATTTTGTCTTAAGTTAGTTCTGTGAATCGGGCCCAATGTGCGGTTTTAGTTCAAAGTAAACTGGGTAACGATTCTCTCATTGCTTGTGCTTCGAGATGTCTTAGAGGACCAGAGTTAAATTACTCTGTTATAGAGAAAGAGTCTTTGGCGATTTTCTGGGCTCTGAGAAAATTAAAAAAATTAATTTGGGGTACTAAGATTACTGTCATGTCTGATCACAAGCCATTAAAAGAGGTTTTTTGGAAAAAAGGTCTGGATTCTATCTCGTCTAGGATTAGGAGATGGATTATTTCATTGCAGGTGTCTGACTTTGAGGTACAATATATACCTGGTGTAACTAATAAATCTGTTGATTGTTTATCTAGATTGATAAATAGACATATTGTACATGTGGAGGATGTGTTTGAAGAAGATGATGTAATCAATGTCTGTGAAGTCACGGAAGGTGCTGTTGAGGAGAGTGAGTGGAAAAACGAACTGGAGAAAGATGAGGAGTTAGTCAAGGTGATGAGTATGTTAAGAGAAAACAAGCGTTTGGATAAACCATGGTCACTTGTTTCTGAGGAATTATCTATAACTGATGGTGTGTTAACACTTGTGGTGAGACTTGTGCCTCTTTCAGGGTTAAGGAAAAAACTGTTATTGCATGCACACTGTGGTCATTTAGGAATTGTAAAAACTAAGGAGATGTTGCGTACTCAATTTTGGTGGCCGGGGATGGATTTGGAGATAGAAAGAATGGTTAGAGAATGTGTTTAATGTTGCGCCATTGATAAAATTCGTAAGACTAAACAGATGCCCATGGTTTGTAGGAGTTTACCTAATCATCCTTGGGATAAGATTGCCATTGATATTCTAGGTCCGCTTTCTGGTGTGTCTGACACTCCTTATTTGATTGTAGTAATAGATTTATATTCACGTTGGATTGAGGTGTGTGCAGTCAGGGACATAACTTCTGATTCGGTTATTACGTTTTTGGAGGAGATTTTCAAGAGAGAAAGCTTCCCAAATAGTATCTTATCAGACAATGGTCCACAATTTTGTTCTGGTGTTTTTGACTCTTATTTAAACAATTGTGGTGTTGTTCACAAGAAATCTTTGTATCATCCTGAAACCAATGGTGCTGTCGAGAGAGTGAATAAAACACTAAAAGAATGTATTCAGCTTGCAAGGGCTAATGGTTTAAATTGGTAAGTGGCTCTTAAGGAGAGGATTGATGCTTATCGGTGTTCTCCCCACTCCACTACTGGGAAGTCGCCTTTTGAGATATTTAAAGGCAGAATTCCCAATACCATGTGGTGTCCTGGTTGGATAAAATTGAATAAAGGGTTTGTGGATAACCGCATTGGTGCATGGAGAGAGAGGGAGTTGAAAAAGCAAGCCTGGAGAAAAAGGTATTTTGATGATAAGAAATGTGTTCAGTTCCAAGAGGTCAAGATAGGTGACTTAGTTAAAATAAAAGCACCTGTTGGACGCAAATCTTGGTCAAAGTACACTGATGTTAGACCTGTAGTAAAAGTTTTTAAGAATGCTATAAAAACACAAGATGGGAGGATTTGGAATAAAAGTCGGGTCGTTATTGTAAAATCCAAAAATTGTGGACAAAGTGATTTTGATGCTGATAATCATTTTTTTAGTGCTGTCAATGTTCCTTCAGTTTGTTCTAGATATTCTACTGGACTTCGTGTAAGGAGCCAAAGAATACGCAAGGCTCCCGCTTACATAAAGGATTATGTATGAACTCTCCTTTTTCATCTATTTAAAGTTTTATTGTGCTGTTCTTTCTTTTCTCTTCTTTGCTCCTTATCTTTTTGTTTTTGTTAAGAAGTGAGATATGTAATGGTATGCTTTATATCTTTTGCAAGTGATGCTAATGTTCTTTATGGAATTTGGAATTTATTGTGAGTGACATTCTCATCTCGGGAATGTTCAGCTGGGGGTTCTGGACAGTTGATCTAGAGCTGTTTGTGTCTGAGGTTTAATAAACCATACTTCTTAATCTCATCATTTGTTTATCATCATTTAATGTGGTGAACACCACAGGTCCGACTGATTTGCATATGGCCATGTCTGAACTGGGGTGGCAGAGTAGGCTAAAGAACGGTGATGGATTAAACCCAGATCTGTTGACTGGGTGTGAGTGTTTGATTGGTTCAGATGCTCCGTCCATCACCACCCCTTTTGTAGCACTTTATTCACCATAAGTTGGCAGGGTATGCTCAGACGAGAGTCCCTTGCTCACTTTGCCACTGGATTCAAGCAAGCCGGGCTGAAGACGGCTGAAATGCCAGAAACCGGTCCTCGGAAGCTTGTTTCCGGTCCAGGGAAGGCATGGCTTGGAAGTTCGGGCTGGACTGTTCCCATGAGACACAGAGTCAGACTGGTTTGCATATGGCCATGTCTGAACTGGGGTGGCAGAGTGGGCTAAAGAACGGTGATGGATTAAACCCAGATCTGTTGATTGGGTGTGAGTGTTTGATTGGTTCAGATGCTCCGTCCATCACCACCCCCTTTTGTACCACTCTATAGGGATGACATCATCGCATCCCTCGAATCACCAGAACTCTCGTTCCCAGCATTTTTACAGGAACTGGAATCCTTTAGCCAGGTCTCTGGGTTCCGAGTCAACATTGAGAAATCGATGATTCTTTGGTGGCACCAACAGGGGACCACAAATACGCAAGGAAGGGACACCTATGCGGTGACACCAGTTATGACATCTATTCCATACCTTGGAATTAAACTGACCGCATCCATTTCACAAACGGTTAAATGTAATTATTACAAGTTAACCACTCAGCTCACTAATGATCTGCAGTATTGGAAACACTATCCACTATCACTCCTGGGAAGGGTAGCAGCGATTAAGATGTCCATCCTTCCTAAAGCACCATATCTCTTCCTGATAATTCCGCTATGGTCCCCTCCTGGTACTCTCCACAAACTACAACAAGGGATACTACAGTTTGTCTGGGCCGGGGCATGTCCTCGGATGTGAAGGGAGCTGGGTTACCTTCGACTCAATGAGTGTGGCTTGGGGATACCGTGCATACTGGAATACTTTAGAGCAGCACCACTCCGGTACCTTATGAAATGGAATAGGTCAGAATTCGAAAAGAGATGGCTGTTCCAGGACAGAGCGTTAGCAAAACTTTCCCACTGGAAGGTCCCTTTCCTCAAGAGTGCAGATAGGCCCTTAAAGTTACGAGGATCATCCATCATACAAACACAACTTAGGGTTTGGGATGGTGTAGCTACTAAGAAAGGACTGATTTCTTTACCCCCGACTCCTCTATTGGAGAACAAAGACTTTATACCGGGGCTGGACAGAAGAGCGTTTCTGGGGTAGTGGGGAACTGAAAGTAAGTCAGCAGGACACTTCTTTGACCTCAATGGGATTTTTTCATTCCCTGACCAACAAGAGGATCCCCTTCAAGCTCCTCACCCATGCAAACAAAGCACTGGACCGCATGACACCCATAAACCATCCGCAGATTTGAATATGTATGGCCCAAACAGGGCAGTGGTTATGAGGTGCTGTTTCACCCTTGAGATGTATGTTCTTTTATGGCTGCAGAATGTCGATAAAACAAAGTTATACATAAAAAAGATGCAAGGATGTCTCTGTCTTCTTAGTATTAAAGGTAATAAGAGGTAGAGCTCTCAGTCCGATCGGATTACTAGATGGTAATGAAAAGTGGTATTGCCACATTGTTACCCTTCCACACCAGGAACCTGTAAATAATCTTAGACATTCTCTAGCTGCAAACCATTTCCAATAAGGAACTGCTAACCAGAAGCTACAGAGGATACAGCCCCATCATTATTTGAAAAATGTGGAGATGGATAAGACACACCCTGAGAAGAGAACAAGAACATCTCTTCATGGCCTCTTCAGGCCAAAGAACACCTGGAGGTAATTGTGGAAGCTGAACTGAAGCCCTGAACCACATCCGGGTACCCGTACAGAAATCTACGCAACACAAACCAAACGCAGAGTTCCTTCATTGCAGCCTTTCATGCCAGCTTGCATAATGAGCAGTAGAGGTAGTCTCACTCAAACTCCTCAGAGATTCTGAAGCAAAGACAACATGCTCCAGAATTAGTAGGATTTCTCTTATGAGAAGTCACTCCTTAGAAACAACATAGTGTTATCACCAAGACTAACCATTTCTCCCATGTTTAAGAATGTCTAGTAAAGAATAGTCCCAGAATACATAAATAGACCAGGTCTTAGTTTTACAAAAGAAATATGGCATGGTGCATATTTAGGTGAAATGAGTAACTCCTGCTGGGTCTCGAATTTACTATTCCAAACACAATAGTGTAGGACCAAGATTTAATAAGGATTTGCATTGGGGTTGCATTACTTTTTTTAACATCAACCTGATGTAAAATCTTTTTGGGGATTTACAAACCAATGCAGATTGTTATCTGCACTGGCTTGTAAGAAAAAAATGCTGGTTTGCATTACTTGGCATCAAAGGGGTGATACGTGGGTGGTACATGGGCAATTTCACTCAACCACTCGTGTTTTTTGTGCAGCAAAAGTAAGACATACAATACATAAATACTGTAGAAATGCTAACAATATATAACTCTGTAGTTTTTTAACTTATACAGCAGTCCAGAAAAGGAGGCGACAATTAAATCAGGTGTTGCAGAAAACAATCCTAGCCACAATTTAGGTAACAACAATGTTTTCCCAAAAAGAAACAACCAAGAAATAATAAAGAAGCATCTGACATAAGGCCATAGCAGAGCATATTCTGAAGTGATAGTGCCTCGTTACCCCCATTGGAGACCGGTGCAAATCCGGTTGAATTTAAACTGCGAGCACGGCCATCTAGCTTTAGCCAAAGCGAGTTCCATCTCATATGTCTGTCTGAGTAAAACCCAGAACTCATTAACACTAGGACTGGCATTATCAATCTAGACTCTGGCGACACATGGCACATGGCACATGCTATATTAATAGGAGCCAACAAGTTAACATAGCTAGCCACCTCACTTTTAATCCCAAGAAATATTTCTTTCTCAGTAAGCTGAAAGTTTGGCCCGAGGAGCGAACTAAGAATATGGAGACCCCACTCCAAAACATATTCAGCCTTGGACAGTCAACAAGCATGTGCCTGAGGTCTGCAGCATACAGTTTACATTTCTGACAAAGTGACTTTCCAAAGATCGAGAGGTCATCTCTGGTGTATAATACAGCATGTCTACTACCCAGTGTTGTTGCAGCTTTTAATTAACTGTTGTTAACCCTTGGTCTAATGCGCCAAAGGATTCCTGTATTTCTTCTGCCGTTATTTCAGCTCTGACGGCCCAACCTAATTGGGCAGCAATCTGTAAGCTATTGTCACAGGTGCCTGTCAGAAACTGCTCATAGGCTAGGCCAATAGGCCCTTGGCCAGAGTACTTATATATACACCGGACACTATTCCCGATGTGTTCGGCATTGATAATAACTTTTGGCTCCTATGAAATAGTCCCTAACCTGTAACTACCTAAAGAACATATTTTGGAAAAGGCCAACCTCGTCTTTAAGCGCAGCGAAAGAGTAGAACCCCCGTCCATTATATAGTTGATCCAGCTGGGTAATGCCCTTGCATTGCTAAACTTTCCCACTAGGATCTTGAAATATATTTGCCAGGTAGGATTACTTCATAACACCCTGTATTGATGCAGCACATGAAGCAAATATTACTTACTAATATATTGCCATATCTGATTAATGTCCTTAACTACCTTGAACTTCACTCGCTTGCAGTAGTTAGGATCAAAAGTTGTATACAGCATAAACCCGACGATGGGACACAGGCTAACTGATAACACAGCAAGATTGGAACAGCCTCCAGCCCGCAGAGCAAGCCACGAATCCGACCAACGAAGGAAGCCCAATAATAAAGCTTAAAATCTGGGAGCTTAAAGCCCCCCATACACATGGTAATTTCATAAACTTGAGAGCCCTCCTGGCACGCCTGTAAGCCCAAACAAAACTGCCTATGACACTATCTACTACCTTAAAAAAAGGACCATGGAACCCGCAAGGGTATTGAACGAAACAAATATAAAAATTTAGGAAGAATTTTCATTCTTATGACGTTACACCTCCCGTATATACTTAATGGGAATCAATGCCAGCTGTGCAGTTTAGCAGATACTGTCTTCAGAAGAGGTTCATAGTTCAGCGTTATGATATCATTGATCTGGCTACTAAGACAGACCCCCAGATAGACTGCCGTTTGTGTAACCACCACTCATGGGTTTTTATGCAAAATCCTGTTTACTTACATTTGTTAACAGGGTTTAGTGATAAACAATAATGTTGCTTGAAAGCAGGCCTTAAAAGGAGGCGTTTTAATTTCTCCTTCCTTTTCCAACTGCATGTGTGCTGTACTGGACAGCCCACATACAAAATAGGAAAAGTTTAATAACTTGCCTTATCATAGTATTTTGTACTGGGAAGCCTTCTAAAAAACCTATGCTAGACTCAAACATGCACCCTTGCACTTTGGTGCAGAGTTGTGTCTACACATATGGCACTCTTATGTTCTCTCCTTGTCACGCAAAACAGATTTTTTTAGTGCTGTGTTGTGTGTCCCTTTTGTAAATCTGGGTTAAAGAGTGCTCTGTCAAAACTGAACTTAAATGGTTTATAGATGGAAGCAACCTCTTTGAATATATCCGAGCAACCCTGGGGTAGGTGTCAGTAACATTAGCATATAGTTCAGACAGACTCTTGGCAAACTCACAGCAGACACTGTTTAATAAATGGAAATGCCTGCAGTCATGGCTATTTCATTTGGCAGCAGAAGAATGCATTTCAAATGTTTGCTGTTCAGACAAAGTCATGCAAAGTTGTTGTGAGGGAAGTAAATAACATCAGGATTATGCAGCTGATTTTTTTAAGAGCGGCTCGTCTGCAAGAAGGTATACCAAAACCAAGGGGATGAACAGTAAACTGACTTCATGACAAATTTCTTATATGAGATGTCTACGATCCATTTTAAAAGTGTGTTGTGTGGCCCTAGTGCTAGTTAAGTTAGTAAATCACAATAGCAAAAAGATTGCTTACAGCTTGCCATAGTACACCCAAGACAAAACACCCCCTAAAATGATGTGGTAATGCAGCACCACTTCCAACAATCTGGCTGTCATTTGTTGCTTCATTTCTCTTAAGTGCAAGCATGAGGGCTCTAACATGGCCCCATCATTGATAGGGGTGAAAGACAGATCTAAGTGGAGAAGGATATCCTCATGAGCAAGGTATGGGAAAATCAGTAAATCTGATAAACAGATCTGATTAGTTGTATGATGTGAATAATATTAAATAACATTTTTGGGCATAGTTTACATTAGAGCACCTTACATAAATGGAAATTTGAGCTCAAAACTTCCTGAAGCCCTTGAGAATTGTAGATGTGAAATAGAATTTATGAAGTTGGCAGGTGGTGGAACATGAAGCTTTGGTAGGATTTGTAAAGTTTTTAGCCCTCGGTCAGTATAGGATGCATTTTCACCCCATGGCCTTTCTGAGAAAGTAATAATGCGGTCACTAATTGTACAAATGCACTAAGCTTCCTTAAAGTAAATCACTGCTTTATAAAGCATTCCTTTATAATTTGTATTACACCTTCCAGTGACCCATTCCATCCATTACCAGATGAGATGTTGTACACTGATGCTTTCCTTTAAAATTCTATAAATTGTCCTACTTTCCTTTTCATTCTTCATGTCATTTGTCTTTACCTGCTGTTTATTCCTCAGGCTATGTTCCTCTACCTTCAGTATATGCCCAGTCTTTTCCCCTTATTAGAAAACTTTGAAATTGGAACTGTGGCAGCATGGAAGAAAGAGGAGAACATGGGTTGGAGATGCTGTCTCTCTGTTTACAATGAACTTCTCTTACCTATAGTTAGCTAGTTGAGAGCTGTTTTATAAATATTTGTGATCACATTGGGAAAGGTAATCGATTTGGTAATTGTGATCATGGAACAAAATAGCATATCTTCTAGAAGATGTCACAAAAATAAGAAACCCCAGAAAAAAAAGTCCTGCTCATCAAAACAAAACAATCTGGCTTGCTAACCACAAGCATTAGATCCGATGTGACCTTTCTGAATAACCCATATCAAGTTACACTCCTGAAACTTTGCTTACTGGAAGCATTACGGCAAAGATGTGTTCACAATACAGCCCTTCAAAGAAGAAAAGATACAACTTTATATAGGTCATGTCTTCAACACTAAACTATAAGAAAACTAGCACAATTAAATTCATGCAGTCTTTTGATTACAAGCGCCCATATAACAGAGAAGTCTTCTCATGACATGATATTAATTGCATTTTACACAGTATTTTATTTTTGTTAATTTTACAGAGTTTTATACAGCGCAAACTTGACCTGAATCGGGTATCAGAGCTCTTTACATAGCACCAGTAGCATTACATGAGGACACATTTATTTTTGTTAGGCACGGGGAGATTAAGTGATTTACCCCAAATCACAGGATTTTCAGCGTTATTGCAGAGACTTGAACCCGGTTCCCCAGATTCGAGGTCGACCAACCTAGCCATTAGGCCAACTCCTTTCCTAATGTCTTCACTCATATTGTTGCGTAAACTGATTCTCTTGCTCAGCTTTACAAGTTTGCCTTAATACATGGAACACAGACCCAATATCGAAAACAACAATATTGTGAAACAAAAATATTGAGTAAAAAATATTGTTTACGAAAATATTGCATCCCATTTATAATGTTAAGTACAACAATATCGAACAAATATTGTTTCACAGCAATATCATAAAAAACTATACAAAGCGCCCATGTCAGCAGTTTCCTTTGCCCGAAATCAATCCTGGCTCAGGGACGGTGGGGCATAAGAGTTCCCCCACTGCCCCCAACAGAGAGGCCATGGATGCGGTCCCCGGGGTCAAAAAAGGCCTGTGAGGGCCCTGAGGAATGGGTTCACAGGGGCTTAAATTGGCTTCAGGAGGGGGCCAGGCAGACCCCATCATAATTCTTTTAAAAAAAAGGTTGGCAGGCCCCCGGGAGATGGGCCCTGGGCCAAAAGTGGCCCAGGGAAAGGGGTCACCTGGCCCCACATCCATAAAGAAAAATGAACTAAAAAATTGGTCAGGCCCCAGGAGATGGGGTCCTTGGGAAGGGTAGAGGGACCACACAGCCCCCTTCCTAAAATAAGAAAAGAAACCAGAAACTGTAGGATGCCCTGCCCCTTCCTTGCACAACTCTGCAAACACACCTCCTGGTGCACTCTTGATTGAGGGAATAAGTCCCCTCCCTAGGGGCAAACCAGCCCGTCGGTTACCTTCAGTAAGCCCCACACAGTGGGATTGCTGAGAGATGGTCTGAGGCAACACCCTCTTTAATGCCACACTGCAAACAAGCCTCTTGGCGAACTGCAGGTGAGGCAATGAGGTCCCCTGTGTCCTGAGGATCTCAGGACTAAAGTAGACTTCATCTCCCAAGCCACAATGTGCCAGGAGGCATGTTTGCAGAGTGGTGTAAAAAGGGCCTCTCAGCCCTCTGAGCAATCCAGCTGTGTGGGGCTTATTAGAGGTACCAGGAGGGCTAGTTGGCCCCCAGGGACCCTCAGGAGGCAAGGGGACTTCTTTCTCCAACCAAGAGTTTGCCAGGGGGCATGTTAGCAGAGTGGTGGAGAAATGGGGCATGGCCTGTGCCCACCTCTCAGCAATCCCACTGTCTGGGGCTTACTAGGGGGTATCCGGTAGGCTAGTTGGTCCCTAAGGACCCCCAGCAGGAAAGGGGACTTTAATGCCAATCCAAGAGCCCACCAGGGAGGATGCTTGCAGAGTGGTGGGTAAAGGGGGCACGGCCTGCTATGAGAATTTACCAATCCTGCTGTGTGAGACTAACTGGAGGTAATTGGAATGGTAGTTGGCTCCCAAGGATGTCCTTGGGGCCAACTACCCCTCCTGTTACTTCCAGTAAGTCCCACACAATGGGATTGATAAGAGGTCTTTGGAGGCCAGATCCCTCTTTCTCCACCACACTGCAAAAGCGCCTCCTGGCAAACTACTAGTTGGGGGATGAAATCCTCTTTACTCTTGAGGGACTTTGGAGCTAAGAAGCCCTCCTCGTACCTCTTGTAAGTCTTACACAGATGAATTATTGGTTGGGGGACCCGCCCACTCTCTCCAACCTCTCTGCAAACGCAACTACTATTTAAAGAAGCATTTGCAATTTAATAGGTCTTGCTTTTGCAAAAGTTAGGGCTATTGGCATTGTAAATGTAAACATTTTTTACAAATTCTTTTTGGAGTGGAGTGGATGTATGTTGTGTGTAGTGGAATTATGTGGTATGTTTGCTGTGAAATTATGTGGATAGAAAGTATGTGGTATTTAGTGTATAAGAATTATGTAGAGTGGGATTATGTGTTATGGAGATTAATTATGTCATATGGTAGTCTGTATCGTGGCGTGGTAAACTCAGGTTTACATTTCCTCATTTCCACAGAAGCTAAACTATAAATTCAATGAGAAAAGAAGGCGCCACTGAGGAGCACTTCTGGACATAGTCGGAGGTATGAACAGGGGCACTGGAATTATGCGAATGTTTTTCTACATCGATTGTTGCATAATTATACATTTTCTGCATTTGCCACATAATCCATCATGTTTTACAGTTTGTTGGAAGGCCCTTTGCAAACCTGGAATGGTTCCCTCTTATTTACTGCTAAATGTGGGTGTTAAGTTGGTACTAATGGTGCGCAAACCACTCTTGCATCTTTCTGCGCCACTCTTGCCTCTTTCTGCATTTCTCTTGCTTCTTTTGTGGTGTAGTTCCTATATTAACCATGCAGGATCTGCATGTTTGGATAACATAAACTGCAGGATTGGTGGCAGACTGTTTCCGAGCACCCTCACTGGATATGTTAGCCTGTCTGTATCAGCTAATTCACAGTGCCACTAGAATCTCCCCTTTCTATACTTCACTTGCATCTTTCATTACCTCACTTGCTTCTTTCTGCACCTCTCTTCCCTCTTTCTGCACCTCTCTTGCCTCTTTCTGCAATTCTCTTACCTCTTTCTACACCTCTTCTTTCTTCTTTCTGCACCCCTCTTGCCTCTTTCTGCACCCCTGTTGCTAAATTTTGTATTTCTTTTGCTTCATTCTGCACCTCTCTTGCACATTTCTGTACCCCTATTGCCTCTCTTTGCACCCTTTTTCCTACTGTCTGCTGCTCTGTTGCCTCTTGCTGCACCCCTGTTTCCCTCTTTATGCATCTCACTTGCAACTTTCTGTTTTTCCCTTGCCTCTTTCTGCACCTCTCTTGCTTCTTCCTGCACATCTCTTGCTTCTTTCTGAACCCCACTTCCCTCTTTCTGCACAGTTCTTACTTCTTTCTGCACTTCTCTTGCATCTTTATGCGCTCCCCTTGCCTCTTTCTGCATTTCTGTTGCTTCTTGCTGTACTTTTCTTGCCTCTTTCTGTACCCCTTTTGCCTCTTTCTGCACATCTGTTGTTTCTTTATGCACTTCTCTTGCTCTTTTCTGCACCACTCTTGCCTCTTTCCCACCTTTTTTTCCCCTTTGTGCGCCTCTCTTGCCTCTTTCTGTACCTGTCTTGCCTCTTTCTGCATGCCTTTTTCTGTACCTCTCTTGCTTATTTCTGTAACTCTCTTGTTTCGTGTCAATGTCAATGTCAATGTCAAAGGCTTTTGTATAGCGCAACAATTCACCAGAAAAGGTCTCAGGGCGCTTGGCAAAAAGAAGGCATCAACCTTGAGGGGCGCAAAAATGGTTGTAAGGGAAATTAATTAGGAAAGAGCCAGGTTTTCAGACTACTGCGGAACGCTAGGTGGTTAGAGAGAGACAGCAGATGGGTAAGCAACTTGTTCCATAATTGCGGTGCCAGGTAGGAGAAAGCCTTGCATCCATTTCTGGAGGTACGCGCCTTTGGCTGGGCAAGAAGGGACTTCGAGCTGGAACGTAGATTTCTGGACGGTCTATACCAAACTAGTTTATTTTGCCAAGTAGGTAGGGCCTTTACCGTAAAGGAGTTTATGAGTGAGACTTAGGATTTTAAACTGACATCTTTGGCGCACGGAGAGCCAGTGCAGTTCTTTTAGACTAGGTGCAGAAGCAGACCTCGGCGGTAGTCCCAGTACTAATCGGGCGGCCGCATTCTGTAGTATTTGAAGATTGGTAAGCACACACTCATTAATCGACACAAACATGGCATTTCCATAATCTAGACGGCTTATAATAAGCCCCTGAACCAGAGGCTTTCTTGCCTCTAGAGGAAGCCATTTAAAGATTTTGCGCAGTTGTTGAAGTATTCCGTAACAAGTACCAGATACTTGGTTGACATGTGCTTTCATCGAGAGAGCACTGTCCAGCATAATGCCCAGGTCACGTACCACTTCTTTAGGCTCCGGGTAGGGTCCGAGTTCGTGAGGCCACCAATCCTGGGACCAAATGGTTTTGGCTTTACCAAATAGCAAGATTTCAGTTTTACTATAATTGAGTTGGAGCTTATTATCACTCATCCAACCGCTAATGTGAACCATGCACCGCTTGAACCTAACACAGGTGTCAAGAAACTGAGAACTGCAGGTGATTAGCACCTGCGTATCATCTGCGTAGGACACTGTGGAGAAGCCATAGGATTTTATAATATTGGCCAACGGGGTCAAATATAGGTTGATCAACAGGGGACTAAGAATCGACCCCTGTGGCACCCCCACAGTGAGAGGCCTGTTCCTGGATACATGGGTGTTCATTTTGAGATAGGTATAGCGACCGGCGAGGTAGTCTTCAAACCAGGCTAAGGCGCTGCCCCTGACACCAATCTCCCACGGCCGATGTTTCAGAATGATGTGGGAGATGGTGTCAAAGGCCGCCGATAGATCCAACAGGACAAGAATAGCTGACTCCCCTCTGTCCAGGGAGAGCCGAATGTTATCTACTATCTCAATAATTTCGGTCTCCGTACCATGAGCGGCACGAAAACCTGACTGTGAGGGATCAAACAATGCATGTGTCTCAATGTAGGTGGTAACTCGTATATTTACTAGATGTTCCAGTACTTTCCCAAAGAATGGTAAAAGAGATATGGGTCTGTAATTGGATAGGGTGGAGGGGTCGCTGTTGGGCTTTTTGAGAATTGGCTTGACCTGGGCTAGCTTCCAACTACTAGGAATAGAGGCACTCTCAAGGGAGTGATTAAAGATGTTAGTCAGCGTGCCGGCCAAAAGTGGAAATATCCCACTGCATCTAAGAGGGGATAATAAATCGGTGGGTGAACCCGATTTAATTTTCTTGAGGGCTTCTAACACTTCATCCGAGGTGGTAGGCTCGAATTTGGTTAAGGACGAGATGGTAGTGGTTTCAGTGAAAGCCACAGTCTCTGGAAATGCTGCGCCTGACATGGGCTCATCCTGATTGGCTGCTGGGAATGAGGAGTAAATTGACTTAATTTTGTTATCGAAATAAAAAGATAATGAGTTCACCCACTCTAAGGTGGGGATAAATGCGGAGCGCTCCGCCAGAGGGGTAGTGAACTCCTTCAAGATTTTGTGAAGTTCTTTACTCGAATGGGCCGCTTTATTTATTTTCTGCAAAATGTAAAGCGTTTTTTCTTTCTTTATGTTTTTTAAATAGTTGGAATGAGTGAGTTTATAATTGTCGCGGTTTTCTTGCGTTCTATTCTTCCGCCAACGCCGTTCAGCTGTTCTGCTGGTCGCTTTCTCACGCTTCAAGACGTCAGTAAACCAAGGTGAAGCAGCGCTCTTAACCTTGACTGAAGTTTCCGGGATAATTTCATCAAGAGTGTTTTTTATGGATACATCCAATTGGGTTACCATAAGTTCAATGTTCTCATAATTATTGCTGGGAGGTACGAAGTGAGACAAGAATGCCTCGGGAGTTAGTTTGTGCCAAGGACGAATAGATACTATTTCTTTCTGATTGGTTGTCCTTGACCCCAGTGGTTTAGGAAATTTTAAATTAACTAAAAAGTGGTCAGTCCAGATCATAGGCATGGGTGATTCACAAGTGAAATTTGCTATGTTGGTAAAAATTAGATCAAGGGAGTGGCCAGCTTGATGAGTAGGGCCGATTACCCTTTGAGTGAGACCCAAAGTTTCCTAGGAGGTTATTAGGTTACAAGAATCCGTGTCATGCATTAGCTCTGCATGATGATTGAAATCACCAAGTAGGATAAAATTATCAGTGGCCAGCACATGTGATGCTAATATGTCTAAAAGAATGTTGGCGAATTTTGATTTCTCTCCCGGGGGGCTATATACCAAAGCAGCCCTTCCAAAGGAGTTAGTGTTAAGTTTCATGTTAATTATTAAAATTTCCAGCCATTCATTGGAGAGTGACTCGAGCTTAGTAATTTCAATGGGAGCTTTTGCCGCAATGGCAATACCTCCCCCTGTCTTTCGTACTCTATCATGTCTGATAATCTGTTATTCGTTAGGAAAAGCGATGGCTATGTCCGGAGAAGCCAGGCTATGAAGCCATGTTTCAGTGAAGAAACAGATGTCGGGTTTTTTATTATCCAATAGGCTCCAGAGCTCAAGGGCATGCTTAGGGATAGATCTGGTGTTAAGGTACAGCACTGAGAAGGTATTACTATCTACTTTGGTACTGGTGTTGTTAGTTAATTGAAAGTTAGCGAGCGCTTTCATGTGCGAGCCCCTCGACGTTGCATTGGTCGCTACCCTGGAGGGTTCGGTGGTAAAATGGATTACCTTGGTACAATCTGGTAGATTAAATGTAAATGTACATGTATTTATATAGCGCAAATCACTGATTTCACACAGTATCTAAGCGCTTGCTTAGGGAACCCTTCCTGGTATTCCCCTGTGAGATACCCCGGCAGGGTATCCACAAGGTGAAAGCCAGGCATCCCGCCGCGAGGGGCCGTAGTGGAGATTAAGCAAGCTATTGCCCAGAGTCGCAGAGTGTGACCCCGTGAGTCGAGTAGGCACCGGAGCGAGAATTGACGAGTCCGTGGAGTTTTTGAGCCCGAGACCCACCGAGGCGGGGAATCGAACCCTGGTACACGGCCCATCTCAGCTTCCGGGTCTGCCGCCTCTAACCACTGTGCCACGCTTCTCCACCGTGGCACAGTGGAGAAGCATTAGCTAACCCTTTGGGCGGATTTAGAGATAGAAGTTCCTGCCGACTCTAACAAATCATAATAGTAGTACAGGAAACACCTCAACCCAATAGAAATGAAAAGAGGAAGAGAAAATAAAAGAAATTCCCAGGGGTTTAGGCAGGAGGCGGTGTCCAGGCGCGGACGGGCGCAGACGGGCTTGCCTTTGGCTGCGCGCGTCCGCGCTAGTGAAGGGAATATGTAGGGAGGAGGGCGGGGCAGCTCTGATGATGCTGCAGGTGTGCCGCTGCTTCCTGTCCCTCCGCACAAACGGCACAAGCCGTGGCGGAACAGGGACCAGCAGTGAAAGTGCAGTCAGGTAAGATTGTTTGCAGTAGTAGTCACCGCGAACACAATTTAAGAAAAAATGCCGAGTAAAGCTTAAAAATAACACAAGCGATTAAAACTGAGCAGCCCTCAGTTTCATTAAAGTTGCCAGCAGATCTTTTTTTTTCCCGAATTCACCCTCACGCACAGGAGCAGGTTGAAAACACCACAGCAAGGGTGCCAATCTCGCTTTCTACACCCCCTTGCCACTTTCTGCAGCCTTCTTCCTTTCCCCGCACCTCTCTTGCCTTTTTCTGCAGTTCTCTTGCCTTTTTTGCACCCATGTTGCTGCAATCTGCACTTCTCTTGCTTCTTCCTTCACCACTCTTGCTTTTTTCTGCTACCCCCTTGCCTCGTTCTGTACCCTTCTTCCCTCTCTGCACACCTCTCTTATCTCTTTCTGTACCTCTTTTACTTCTGTGCACTTCTAATGCCTTGTTCTGTACCTCTCCTGCATAATTCTGCACCTCTGTTGCCTCTTTCTGCACGTCTCATGCCTCTTTATGTACCTGTCTTGACTCTTTCTATCCCCCTTTTGTCACGGACCAACGATTCCTCAGGATCGATGAGATGCTATTAAGGGGTCCACCTTCAGCTGTCCCCGTGCTCCAACTCAACAGAGGTACAGAGCACAGTGGCCAGCAGGTGAGGGAAAAAGAAGCCGGGGCGGGAACCGTCATGGAAGGGTAATCTGTAAAAGTACAAGAGAACATGCATTAGAGGTGTTCTCAACCTACACCCTACTTCTCTACAACCTTAAGACAGTTGCCCACCTGATACGTCTCAGATGCTGCTAGGCCCTTCCCTCTTCTAATCAAGTATATGAGATGACTTCTCTCACTTCTTAAGAATAAGTATCTGAAATGATAGAAGCAAAATAAACAACACTCCAGGAGCATCGCTGGGACAATACTCAATGTAACACATGCTACGCATAAGACCACATACATACCATGCGTTCTCGCCCCGTAGCAGAAAAGGAATTCTAGGGTTCACACTTGCAAGATTCAGTGAGTAATCCCAATAGCAAAGAAACGATAGTAACCAAGGAATAACCAGATAGAGTCACACTAGTTCAGCAGTTTGTGACGGTCAAGAACTTGGACAGAGGTCTTACCAGAAACCGTGATGCTAGCCGCTTCCACGAGAGCGTTCCAACAAACACGCACACCTCTTGTGTCCTCCGGCTCAGAGGGGGGGAAATCCAGCGTCTCTCTGCCGGGGCTAAAGCTGGCTAACTCGAGAGGGGGCAAATCCAGCGTCTCTCCGAGTTATCTACATCAAGTCACTTGTACCGCGAGGGGGGGAAATCCAGCGTCCCTAGCGATACTACTAGACACTCACAATTTGCCAACAGAAGCAGAGGAAACCCGCGTCTCTGATCCATGCAAAAAGGCGCCCACAATCTCTGAACCAAAAGCCTCCACTGCAGTTGAGCCGGCTCGGAACACCGACCAGCAAAGGCACAGCAGCGAGCAAAACAGAATGTCAAAACATGCAATCCTGACAGGCACGAAGGCAACGAGCGTCCACTGCCCTCGCTCTCCAGACGAACATAGACAAATCACGTGCACCGCCCCCAGCATCTCACACATATTTGAAGCCTCTCCCCTTCCAGGCGCCCCTAAGGATTCTGGGAGATGTAGTCCAATTCTTCACAACAGGGTAGGCACACGTCAGACCCTGACAGTACGCCCCCCTCCCCGGTGCCTCCTAGCTCCAGGCTTCCCCGGATGCAGCAAGAAGAACTTCCGAATAGCCTCCGGAGCATGGACCCCGGTACATGGCTCCCAGGAATCATCCTCCGCCTGGTAACCCTTCCAGGAGACCAGGAACCACAGCTTCCCCTGCCGATACCTGGAATCCAGGATCTTACGAACCTCATACTCCAGCTGCCCGTCCCTCATCACCGGAGGCGACGCCACAACCCTGGCCCGTCCAGCAGGTTTCAACAGGCTGCAGTGGAATACCGGATGGATTCGCAAAGAGGCCGGCAGCTTGAGTTTGTACGCCACCGGATTGACCTGACGTAACACAACATAGGGACCAATGAAGCGAGGGTGAAAGATGCTTCGGTACCGGAAACGAATGTTCCGAGTGGAGAGCCAGACCCGATCCCCTGTTTTGTACACTGGTCCCACCTGCCGATGGACGTCCGCCCATTTCTTGTATGAGACCTTGGCCTGATCTAATGACTTTCGTACCACGCTATGGAGTCTTTGGAGAGTCTTCATGTGAGCGGCCACCGAGGGGTGGTTCTGGATTTCCCCCGGGATCACCACTGGCAGAGTATTGGCGTGGTACCCCGTGTTGGCCCTAAAAGGAGTCTCGTTGATCGAACAATGCCAAGTGTTGTTATATGACAACTCCGCCAACCACAACATAGAAACCCAGGACTGGTCCGCTTCCTTCGCATAACACCTTAGATATTTCTTCAAGGTTTGATTCATCCGCTCGGTTTGGCCGTCTGTCTGTGGATGAAAGCTCGTAGAAAGAGCATCCTCCGTGTGCATGGCCTTACACCACATGTGCCAAAATCGGGCCACAAACTGAGGCCCTCGATCGGAGATGATAACACGAGGTATTCCATGTAATCTCACCACATGGGTTAGAAGCAGCTGGGCGGTCTGACTGGCTGTGGGTAGATTACGGCAGGGAATAAAGTGACCCATTTTTGTAAGGCTGTCTACGACTACCAGGATAGCGTTACAACCCTGATCTGTTGGTAAACCCACTATGAAATCGATACTGATGGTATGCCATGGATGGGCAGGAGTGGGTAGAGTGATCAACTTCCCCTTCATCTTGTTTTGTTCGCCTTTAGCGCGAGCACACGTGTCACACTGCTGTACCCAGTTGTTCATCTCTTTCGCCATTCCATCCCACCAGAACTGACGCTGTAGCAACAGAAGCGTCTTGCTTCTACCGGGATGGCCGGCCATGACAGCATTGTGACACCAATTGAACGCCTGCAATCTAAGGGAGTGCGAAGGGAGATACAGTTTACCTCGACACAGGGGAATCCCATGTTTCAGAGTCCGGTAGTCTTCCTGCTCCGCCCACACCTTCCACTGTTCCGGGCTGCGGAAATCCACAACCTGTTGTACAAATCTGTCTGCCGAGACCGCACACAATACTTTCTCAGGAGATATAATAGCCTGTGGTTTCTCACGAATGGAAGCGCTGCCTTCCTCCTGTCTAGATAGAGAATCAGCCTTCCGGTTGTCGGACCCCGGACGGAACGTGATGACAAAGTCATACCCTGCAAAGAACTGTGTCCATCTCATCTGTCTTTGTGAGAGATGACGAGCAGTC
Organism: Lissotriton helveticus; assembly: GCF_964261635.1. NCBI lineage: Eukaryota > Metazoa > Chordata > Amphibia > Caudata > Salamandridae > Lissotriton > Lissotriton helveticus. The sequence goes on from NC_136069.1 coordinate 1,606,795,034, forward strand.
TTCATATACACCAGGTTCCTGTGATCCGAGTACACTGTTACGGTGTGTCTTGCACCCCACAGATAGTGTCTCCATTCCACGAAGGCCTTTTTTATGGCGAACAGCTCCTTCTCCGCCACCGTATAATTCAGTTCCGCCGCGGTAAGTTTTTGTGACAAGAACGCCACAGGATGCAGCTGCCCTGTTGCCTTATCCCTCTGAGACAGTATCGCCCCAACCGCGGTATCAGAAGCATCCGCCTCCACTACAAAAGGCACATCCATTTGCGGATGTCGCAATATTGGAGCTGTACTAAACAGGGTTTTCAACAGACCGAAAGCGTTGTTTGCTTCCACGGTCCACTGAAACGGAACACCTTTTCTCAGTAAACGAGTGATCGGAGCTGCCACCAAGGAGAACTGGGCTATGAATCTCCTATAATAATTCGCAAAACCGAGAAAGCCCTGTACCTCTTTCACGGTCTTAGGAATAGGCCACTGCTGTACTGCATCCACCTTCCGGTCTGCCATCTGAAAACCCTCGGGACTCAACATAACGCCCAGAAACTCCACTTCACTCACTCCAAACTCACACTTACTGAGCTTACAGTAAAGACTGTTCTCCAACAGTCTCGTCAGGACCAAACATACATGACTCGCATGTTGTGACACCGACACCGAATATATCAAGATATCATCGATATATACGATGACGAACTGATCGATGTACTCTTTTAGGACATCATTTAAGAAATACTGGAATGCCGCCGGGGCGTTGCACAACCCGAACGGCATAACCAAGTATTCGAAAAGACCATACCTCGTTTTAAAGGCCGTCTTCCACTCATCCCCGCTACGGACTCTCACCCGATGGTAGGCTCCTCTGAGATCCAATCGGGTGTATATGTGGGCCTCTCTCACCTGGTCCAGTAGCACGGGGATCAGCGGAAGAGGGTACCTGTTCCTCACTGTTTGTTTAACATGCGATAGTCGATGCATGTACGCAACTCGCCGTTTGCTTTTGAAATGAAAAACAGAGGCGATGCCGCAGGGGACCTAGATGGACGGATATATCCCATGGCACAGAACCGTTTCAAATACCCCTGTAGGTGCTCAGTCTCGGGTTCCGAAAGTGCGTACACTCGACAAGAAGGCATCACTGCCCCGTCAATGAGGTCAATGCGGCAGTCGTATTCACGATGGGGGGGCAGCTCCGCCGCCTTGACCTCACTGAACACCTCACTGTAATCGCTGTAAACCGATGGTAGGATTACATCTTTCTCTGCTGCCGTAGCCACCTGCAACCCTTGCGCCAAAGCAGCCAAAGGACTGTTCGCCTCCCTCAAACATGTCGCCTGGCACTCCTCTGAAAGGAACCTAACCGTCCTACGTTTCCAATCCATCGTAGGATTGTGCAACCCTAGCCAGGGCATGCCCAAGATCACCTCATATTGAGGAGCCTCGATAATGTTTAGTATAATGGTCTCTACATGGTCCAAAGGTACTCCCGGTAACCTTAGTTCTACGCTTTCAGTCCTTTCCGTGACCGGACCGGACTTCAACAGAGTGCCGTCCACCGCCAACACTTTTTCGGGTTTCAGCATAGCAACTCGAACCAACCCCAACCGGCTAACCAGCCCTAAATCAATGAAGTTACCGGTGGCCCCTGAATCGATCATACTGTGGACGGCATGTTGCTCTCCTCTTACCTGTAAGAACATTGAAAGCACTATGTGTGACACCACACCCTCTGACACAGCACCTGCCAAAGACGGTAATTGCCATCCAGCACCTTCAAGGGCCACAGGCGTTATGTCTGTAGACTCGTTCTCCTCTGTATGTACTGCCGGTAGAGTATAATTCTTTCCAGCGACAAAAGGACGCATTCTTTTTGGTTTCGTCGTGCAATCCTTAACATAATGGCCCTTTTTTCCGCAGTACATACAGAGCCCTTGGGAGCGACGTGCTTCCCGTTCGGCCCTAGACAAAGGTGCCCGCACCGCCCCAACCTCCATGGGTTCAGACGAACCACCTTTGTCAGCCTGTCCCACTACCTCACCTACTCCCATTCCACCATGTGCACGATTCCCTCGTTTCCTATCGCCCATTCTGTCGGAAAGACGATGATCCAACCTTAAAGTTAAATTAATCAAGGCCGTACATGTCGTAGGCTGCGGATCAATTTGTGCCAACACATCCTTGATTTCATCCGACAGCCCCTGATAGTACAATGCCATTCTTTTTTCTTCTGGCCACGCAGTCTCCGCAACCAACCTATTGAAAGAGGTCATATACGTCACCAGATCATTCCTGCCCTGTTTCAAGGTAAGAAGGTCACGATCCGCACTCAGAGTGGTAGCCCTCCGATCGAACACGCGCTCAAACTCTCTTTTGAATGCGTTCCAATCCGACAAGAGCGGATCGTCGTTTCGAACCAAAGGCCCTGCCCAATTTGCCGCATCCCCTGACAGATACGATATGGCAAATGCCACTCGAGACAGGTTTGTGGGAAAAGAAGCAGGACGACAGGAAAAATGTAAAGAAACCTGCGTCAAGAAGGCTTGAATAGCACGTGGGTCCCCCGAGTACCTCTCAGGGCTGGCTAGAGGAATAGGAGGTGGGACAGTGACCTGGATTTGCTGAGCACCCCCCGAGGCATTGAAAGGGTTCCTGTTCTGTCTCTCTACCTGTTCCTTTAATGCCGCGGTTTCAGCGCGGGAGGTAGCCAACTCTTGTTGAACTAGCACCAGAGCTGCCATCACGTCATCCATAGAAGCCATCTCTCACACCAAATAGGAGGAATATTTCTTGGGCACGTGATTCTGTCACGGACCAACGATTCCTCAGGATCGATGAGATGCTATTAAGGGGTCCACCTCCAGCTGTCCCCGTGCTCCAACTCAACAGAGGTACAGAGCACAGTGGCCAGCAGGTGAGGGAAAAAAGAAGCCGGGGCGGGAACCGTCATGGAAGGGTAATCTGTAAAAGTACAAGAGAACATGCATTAGAGGTGTTCTCAACCTACACCCTACTTCTCTACAACCTTAAGACAGTTGCCCACCTGATACGTCTCAGATGCTGCTAGGCCCTTCCCTCTTCTAATCAAGTATATGAGATGACTTCTCTCACTTCTTAAGAATAAGTATCTGAAATGATAGAAGCAAAATAAACAACACTCCAGGAGCATCGCTGGGACAATACTCAATGTAACACATGCTACGCATAAGACCACATACATACCATGCGTTCTCGCCCCGTAGCAGAAAAGGAATTCTAGGGTTCACACTTGCAAGATTCAGTGAGTAATCCCAATAGCAAAGAAACGATAGTAACCAAGGAATAACCAGATAGAGTCACACTAGTTCAGCAGTTTGTGACGGTCAAGAACTTGGACAGAGGTCTTACCAGAAACCGTGATGCTAGCCGCTTCCACGAGAGCGTTCCAACAAACACGCACACCTCTTGTGTCCTCCGGCTCAGAGAGGGGGAAATCCAGCGTCTCTCTGCCGGGGCTAAAGCTGGCTAACTCGAGAGGGGGCAAATCCAGCGTCTCTCCGAGTTATCTACATCAAGTCACTTGTACCGCGAGGGGGGGAAATCCAGCGTCCCTAGCGATACTACTAGGCACTCACAATTTGCCAACAGAAGCAGAGGAAACCCGCGTCTCTGATCCGTGCAAAAAGGCGCCCACAATCTCTGAACCAAAAGCCTCCACTGCAGTTGAGCCGGCTCGGAACACCGACCAGCAAAGGCACAGCAGCGAGCAAAACAGAATGTCAAAACATGCAATCCTGACAGGCACGAAGGCAACGAGCGTCCACTGCCCTCGCTCTCCAGACGAACATAGACAAATCACATGCACCGCCCCCAGCGTCTCACACATATTTGAAGCCTCTCCCCTTCCAGGCGCCCCTAAGGATTCTGGGAGATGTAGTCCAATTCTTCACAACTGGGTAGGCACACGTCAGACCCTGACACCTTTTGCCTCTTTCTGCAATACACTTGCCTTTTTCTGCACCCCTCTTGCCTCTTTCTGTACCTATGTTGCCTCTTTCTGCAACCCTCTTGCCTCATTCTGCACATGTTGTTCCTTCTTTGTGCACATCTCTTGCCTCCTTCTACACCACTCTTGCCTCATTCTGCACTGCTCCTGACTCTTTCTGCAGCCCTCTTGCCTCATTCTGCACCCCTCTTGACTCTTTCTCCATCTCTCTTGCTTCTTTCTGCACCCTTCCACCCTTTTACTGCACCTGTCTTGCAACATTCTGCACCTCTCTTGCCTCTTTTTTTAGTTCTCTTTCTTCTTGCTACATTACTGTTATTTCTTGCTGTACTTATCTTGCCTCTTTCTGGACTTCTCCTGCTTCTTTCTGTACCCCTTGTGCCTCTTCCTGCATCTTCCATACTTCTTTCTATACCCTCTTTCCACTTTGTTCACCCTTCTTCCTTTTCATGCACCTCTCTTGCCTCTTTATGCACCTCTATTGCATCTTTCTTCTGTTCTCTTTTCTCTTGCCTCACCTCTTATCTTCTTCTTTCTGCACCCCTCTTGCCTCTTTCTGCACCTGTGTTGCATCATTCTGTATTTCTATTGCTTCATTCTGTACTTCTCTTGCAAATTTCTGTACACCTCTTGCCTCATTTTGCACCCCTCTTCCCTCTTTATGCAGCGATGTTGCCTCTGTCATCCTGTTCCCTCTTTCTGCACCTCTTTTGCCTGTTTCTGCAACTCTGTTGCCTCTTTTTGGAATTTTCTTGCCTCCTTCTGTACATCAGTTGCTTCTGTCGGCACTTGTCTGGTCTCTTTCTGCAACCCTATAACCTCTTTCTGCACCGCCATTGCTTTTACTGCACTTTTCATGCTTCTTTATGTACCTCTCTTCTTTCATTATGAACTCCTCTTGTCTCTTTTGCACCCCTTTTTCCTCTTTCTGTACCTCTTTTGCCTGTTTCCGCACCTTTCTTGCTTATTCATGCACTTCCCTTGCCTCTTTCTGCACCTATGTTGATGCTTTCTGCACTTCTCTTGCTTCTTTCTGCACTTTTCTTACCTCTTTCTACAACTCTATTGCCTCTTTCTACAGTTCTATTGCCTCTTTCTGCACCCCTGTTGCTTCAATCTGTACTTCTCTTGCTTCTTCCTAGAACTTTCGTGCTTCTTTCTGCTCCGCTCTTGCCTCTTTCTGCACCCTTTTTCCCTCTCTGTGCACCTCTCTTCTCTCTTTCTGCACCACTCATTCCTCTTTCTGCACCTCTAGAAGTTTTGCAAGAGGCAAATTCAAATATAAAAGACATTCATCTGAAGACGCCAGGAAAACTATGCTCACTATACCCTTCAAATATTTGCACAGATTTCAAGAAAGGTTGGCTTTCATCTTGAACAAAACAAAACATCCTCTTGGTGAAGCAAATAATTTATTTTGGCATAAAGAACACCAAGCCAGAGGTGCTCCCCATTTTCACATGCTGTTGTGGGTAAAAGTTGCCCCAAAGTTTGGAACAGTGATGAGTCTGTATTGTCTGTAATAGATTGCTCCATCTCAAAGGAGAGTAGTAACAATATATTAAGACAACATGATCTACGATTCCAAAATCATAGATGTGGAAAATATTGTCAGCAAAAATAAAGAGCCAAAGAGAAATGGTATACAAGACATTGTTTCAGGTTCCAAGACCAGTCATCTCATAAGGAAGAGACTTACCCAAAATTACCTTCAATCTAACAAGAACTTAGGCCTTTAAGTACATTAATAATATCAACCTTGTGATTCTGATGATATGAAATGCAAACATGGATGTACAGTTTGTTGCAGACAACTCAATTGCTGTTCTCTATGTTACATCTTATATAACAAAGTCGGAAAAACTGAGATCAAATAGATGTGGGAAGACATTTCAGCAGAAGAGTCTACGAAGAAATTGTACTGTTTTAGTATGAAAATGCTTTCCCACAGAGAGATAGGCTCCTATAAATGCGTAGACCAGTTAAGCTCAACTAGTAAATACACTGCACATGCACTATAGCCAGTTTAGGGCGTACCTAAGGGGTAACTTTGATCTATTAGAAAAAAGACATTTAGGCCTAACAAAAGGTTTATTTTGCCAGGTTAAAGTAGCACTTTTAAATTGTACACACTGAAATGGCAGGGATGAACATGTTCTTGTTTCAAGGGACTCTTAGGTAGGTGTCACACTATGTGTGGCAAGGCCATTTTTACATTTATTTAATAGGCCTTGTTACATGTAGTACCAAGGTCTAACACTGTCCTATTGTGATATGGAAAGATCTGACAACATTTGATGTAAAAGCCCCTAGATGTGAGGCTACCTTTGTTGTATGGAATAATTGAATGATATTATATAATGCTGGAGAGAGAGAGACAGCGTGAGGGAGAGAGAGAGAGAGAGAGAGAGGGAGAGAGAGAGAGAGACTCTCAAGTGTCTGGAGTGGAATGTTTGCTGGCAGAGAATTTCCATTGACAAAATCTGCTAGTCGTGCTCGATCTGACCCAAAACATGTTTTATTATCCCCTTTCGAGCAGGCTAGCATGTTTGATTGAACCATCTTCAATGTTCCTTTAAAATGTATGTCACACCTGTTCATTTGAATGAAAAGTGTGCCAAGTCATCTTTTGATGTGATCTATTCACTAAAATAACTATTAATTCAGATATTTCAATCATAAGTGATGCTATAAACATGAAGCCGTCACCAACAGATGACCTTATACAAGCTTCATACACAGTTATGTACTGACATGTAAATGAAGCATATAAGATATTTGTATTTTGTCCTGCACTAAGCAACAATGGTTTATCTTCAGACACACAATGAATATCATATGTAAAACTCCATTTGAATTGTAACACCTTATTTCCAATTATTTGAACCCCACCTTTAATTTCCCAAATCATATTACATCATGCTTTTCAATATCATAATTATTGGTACTTTAATTGAACTATGCATTCTTAGAAGAGACATTAGGAATATCACTTTGTGATATCTCTGAGTGTACAGTCTTCTGACATTTTTCCCAATGAGTTGTGTATATGTCATTCAGCAGCAAAATTCTACCCCAGCACTAAGAGGAGAGGAGGAGAGAGCCATATCTCTACAGATATGCAGTCTTATGTTCTCTCCTTGTCACGCAAAGCAGCACAGTTTTTTTGAGTGCTGTATTTTGTGTCCCTTTTGTAAATCTGGGTTAAATAGTTTTCTGTCAAGACTGAGCTTAAATGGTTTATAGATGGAAATAATCTCTTTGAATATCTCCAATCAAGCCTGGGGTAGGTGTCAGAAACATTAGCATCCAGTTCAGACAGACTGTTAGCAAACTCACAGCAGACACTGTTTAATAAATGGAATGCATAGCCTCATGGCTATTTTATTTAGCAGCATATGAATGCATTTCAAATGTTTGCTGTTCAGGCAAAGACATGCAAAGTTGTTGTGAGGGAAGTAAATAACATCACCTATATGCTGTTGATTTTTTTTAAGAGGAGATCTTCTGCAAGAAGGTATACCGAATGCAAGGTGATGAACAGTGACTGAAAACTGACCTCATGACACATTTCATATGAGATGTTTGCAATCCATTTTAAAAGTGTGCTGTGCTGCTCTAGTGTTAGTTAACTTAGTAAAACAAAATGGCTTGCAGCTTTCCAAAGTTCACCCAGGAGAAAGCCCCCCCTAAAATGATGTGGTAATGCAGCACCACTTCCCACACTCTGCCTGTCTCTTGTTGCTTTATTTCTCTTAAGTGCACACATGAGGGCTCTAATATGGCCCCATAATTGATAGGGGTGGAAGGACAGATCTAAGTGGAGAAGGATATCCTCATGAGCAGGGTATGGAAAAATCTGTAAATTTTAAAAACAGATCTGATTAGTTGAATGATGTGAATAATATTAAATAACAACTGATAATTTACATTTAAGCACCTTACATAAATGGAATTATGAGCTCAAACCTTCATGAAGCCCATGAGAATTGTAGATATGAAATAGAACCTTATGAAGTTGGAAGGTGGTGGAACATGAAGCATTGGTAGGTTGTGTAATTTTTCTAGCCCTCGGTCAGCATAGGATGCATCTTCACCCCATGGCCTCTCTGAGAAATTAATAATGCGGTCACTAATTGTACAAATGCACTAAGCTTCCTTAAAATAAATCACTGCTTTGTGAAGCATTCCTTTATAATTTGAATTACACCTTCCCCCGGCCCATTCCATCCATTACCAGATGAGATGTTGTACACTGATGCTTCCCTTTAAAATTCTATAAATTGACCTACTTTCCTTTTCATTCTTCATGTCATTTGTCTTTACCTGCTGTTTATTCCTCATGCTATGTTCCTCTACCTTCCAAAACTATTGAGTAAAAAATATCGATTACGAAAATATTGCATCCCATTTATAATGTTAAGTACAACAATATTGAAAAAATATTGTTTCACAGCAATATCATAAAAAACTATACAAGGTGCCCATGTCAGCAGCTCTCTTTGCCCGAAATCAATGCTGGCTCCTGCAGGAGGCGGGGAGTGGGCAGGGACGGTGGGGCATAAGAGTTCCCCTACTGCCCCCAACAGAGAGGCGATGGATAGGGAACCCGGGGTCAAAAACGGCCTGTGAGGGTACTGGGGAATGGGGTCACAGGGGCCAAAATTGGCTTCAGGAGGGGGCCAGGCAGACCCCATCATAATGTTTTATTAAAAAAGGTTGGGAGGACCCGGGAAAAGTGGCCCAGGGAAAGGGGGCACCTGGCCCCACATCCATAAAGAAAAATGAACTGAAAAATTGGTCAGGCCTCAGGAAATGGGGTCCTTGGGAAGGGAAGAGGGACCACACATCCCCCTTCCTAAAATAAGGAAAGAAACCAGCAACTGTCGGATGCCCTGCCCCTTCCTTGCACAACTCTGCAAACACACCTCCCGGTGAACTCTTGATTGAGGGATTAAGTCCCCTCCCTAGGGGCAAACCAGCCCGTCAGGTACCTTCAGTAAGCCCCACACAGTGGGATTGCTGAAAGATGGTCTGAGGCAACACCCTCTTTAACGCCACACTGCAAACAAGCCTCTTGGCACACTGCTGGTGAGGCAATGAGGTCCCCTGTCTCCTGAGGATCTCAGGACTAAAGTAAACTTCATCTCCCAAGCCACAATGTGCCAGTAGGCATGTTTGCAGAGAGGTGTAAAAAGGGTGTGTGGTCTCTGAGCCCTCTGAGCAATCCAGCTGTGTGGGGCTTATTAGAGGTACCAGGAGGGCTAGTTGGCCCCCAGGGACCCTCAGGAGGCAAGGGGACTTCCTTCTCCAACCAAGAGTTTGCCTGGAGGCATGATAGCAGAGTGGTGGAGAAATGGGGCATGGCCTGTGTCCACCTCTCAGCAATCCCATTGTCTGGGGCTTACTAGGGGGTATCAGGCAGGGTATTTGGTCCCTAAGAACCCCCAGCAGGAAAGGGGACTTTAATGCCAATCCTAGAGCCCACCAGGGAGGATGCTTGCAGAGTGGTGGGTAAAGGGGGCACGGCCTGCTATGAGAATTTGGGGGCACGGCCTGCTATGAGAATTTACCAATCCTGCTGTGTGGGACTAACTGGAGGTAATTGGAGGGGTAGTTGGCTCCCAAGGATGTCCTTGGGGCCAACTACCCCTCCTGTTACTTCCAGTAAGTCCCACACAATGGGATTGATAAGAGGTCTTTGGAGGCCAGACCCCCCTTTCTCCACCACTCTACAAAAGCGCCTCCTAGAAAACTAGCAGTTGGGGGATGAAATCGTCTTTACTCCTGAGGGACTCTGGAGCTAAGAAGCCCTCCTTGTACCTCTTGTAAGTCCTACACAGCGGAATTATTGGTTGGGGGACCGGCCCACTCTCTCTAACCTTTCTGCAAACGCAACTACTATTTAAAGAAGCATTTGCAATGTAATAGGTCTCGCTTTTGCAAATGTTAGGGCTATTGACATTGTAAATGTAAAAGTTTTTTACAAATTCTTTTTGGAGTGAAGTGGATGTATGTTGTGTGTAGTGGAATTATGTGGTATGTTGCACAGTTAAATTATGTGGATAGAAAGTATGTGGTATTTATTGTATAAGAATTATGTAGAGTGGGATTATGTGTTATGGAGATTAATTATGTGGTATGGTAGTCTGTATTGTGGCGTGGTAAACTCAAGTTTAGATTTCCTCATTTCCAGAGAAGCTAAACTATAAATTCAATGAGAAAAGAAGGCGCCACTGAGGAGCACTCCTGGGCCTAGTTGGAGGTATGAACAGGGGCACTGGAATTATGCAAATGTTTTTCTACATCGATTTTTGCATAATTATACATTTTCTGCATTTGCCACATAATCCATCATGTTTTACAGTTTGTTGGAAGGCCCTTTGCAAACCTGGAATGCTTCCCTCTTATTTACTGCTAAATGGGGGTGTTAAGTTGGTACTATTGGTGCACAAACTACTCTTGCATCTTTCTGCGCCACTCTTGCCTCTTTCTGCATTTCTCTTGCTTCTTTTGTAGTGTAGTTCCTATACTACCCATGCAGGATCTGCACGTTTGGATAACATAAACTGCAGGATTGGTGGCAGACTGTTTCCAAGCACCCCCACTGGATATGTTAGCCTGTCTGTATCAGCTAATTAACAGTGCCACTAGAACCTACCCTTTCTATACTTCTCTTGCATCTTTCATTACCTCACGTGCTTCTTTCTGCACCTCTCTTCCCTCTTTCTGCACCTCTCTTGCCTCTTTCTGCAATTCTCTTACCTCTTTCTACACCTCTTCTTTCTGCACCCCTCTTGCCTCTTTCTGCACCCCTGTTGCTTTATTTTGTACTTCTTTTGCTTCATTCTGCACCTCTCTTGCACATTTCTGTGCCCCTATTGCCTCTCTTTGCACCCTTTTTCCTACTGTCTGCTGCTCTGTAGCCTCTGGCTGCACACCAGTTTCCCTCTTTATGCACCTCAATTGCAACTTTCTGTTTTTCTCTTGCCTCTTTCTGCACCCCTCTTGCTTCTTCCTGCACATCTCTTGCTTCTTTCTCAACCCCACTGCCCTCTTTCTGCACAGTTCTTGCTTCTTTCAGCACTTCGCCTTGCATCTTTCTGCGCTCCTCTTGCCTCTTTCTGCATTTCTGTTGCTTCTTGCTGCACTTTTCTTGCCTCTTTCTGTACCCCTTTTGCCTCTTTTTGCACATCTGTTGCTTCTTTATGCACTTCTCTTGCTCTTTTCTGCACCACTCTTGCCTCTTTCCCACCTTTTTTTCCCCCTTTGTGCGCCTCTCTTGCCTCTTTCTGTACCTGTCTTGCCTCTTTCTGCATGCCTTTTCTGTACCTCTCTTGCTTATTTCTGTAACTCTCGTGCTTCTTTCTACACCCCCTTGCTGCTTTCTGCAGCCTTCTTCCTTTTCCCGCACCTCTCTTGCCCTTTTCTGCAGTTGTCTTGCCTTTTTTTGCACCCATGTTTCTGCAATCTGCACTTCTCTTGCTTCTTCCTTCACCACTCTTGCTTTTTTCTGCTACCCCCTTGCCTCGTTCTGTACCCTTCTTCCTTCTCTGCATACCTCTCTTATCTCTTTCTGTACCTCTTTTACTTCTGTGCACTTCTAATGCCTTGTTCTGTATCTCTCCTGCATAATTCTGCACCTCTGTTGCCTCTTTCTGCACTTCTCATGCCTCTTTATGTACCTGTCTTGACTCTTTCTATCCCCCTTTTGCCTCTTTCTGCATTACACTTGCCTCTTACTGTACCCCTCTTGCCTCTTTCTGTACCTATGTTGCCTCTTTCTGCAACCCTCTTGCCTCATTCTGCACATGTTGTTCCCTCTTTGTGCACATCTCTTGCCTCTTGCTACACCACTCTTGCCTCATTCTGCACTTCGGGAGTCACCCAGACATAGAATAGCGCCAGTCCTCGAAATCTACAAAGCAAAAGGTGTTTCGGCGGCCCTATACGGGGCGGAGCTATGGGGACATGAAAACCTGGACTCTTTGGAAAAAGCTGAGAATAGGTTTTTGAAGGACCTCCTTTGTCTGCCCTCAAGTACACCAACAGTTCCCGTACTATTAGATACGGGCTGTAAGAGCATAAAAAATCAAGCACGTTTACGCCCGCTCTTACTATGGTCCCGGATCTGGAGGGTGGAGGAACTGAAATCTTATGCAAATGGATTAATTGAGATAATGAATATGGCTGGCTGGGCCAAAATCAAATGGCTGAGGGACACCAAGAAACTACTATATGACCTTAGCCTGGGTGAACATTGGAGCGCAAAAACGTCACCCCCAAAAGACGCCTTGAAGAAAATCTACTGGGATTGGGCTGCAGGTCAGCTAATTATGAACTCTTCCCACTGTAATTCCACGAGATCCTTTTTGCTCCTAAAGGATATGACAAGATACGAATCCTATTTTGATTTTATCACCCTCCCAGCAGATAAGGCACTGTATTTCAAATTTAGAGTGGGTATTCTCCCAATTGGTGCTTTCATATCGAAATGGAAATCTGGTGCTTCTTTGTCCCCGTTCTGTGCACATTGTCATACTAGACCAGAAACGGTGGCCCATATTTTGTTTGAGTGCCCGGATTACCTAAAACCAAGGAAACACTAGCTCAAGCCCCTTTTGTCCAACATGGGAACACGTAGCCACCTGGTTGCCCTACGTATTTTAATGTCAGATACCTCCCCTGTTATTGTTTGTGGTGTCTCCAAATTTGTAAAACAATTTTGGCTGATTCGTTCCAAGAGGCTGTCAATTTCTGTTTAATTGTTCTCTTAATTAATTTATTCGGGAATACACCCGGTTCTTAACTTTTTATGATGTATGCATCGACTAGCTGGATGTCTTGGAATGTTTTTATTGTATGTAAATTGCTTTCAAGATAATTGTTTATCGAATAAAAGCTTACAACAACAACACCATTCTGCACTGCTCCTGACTCTTCTGCAGCCCTCTTGCCTCATTCTGCACCCCTCTTGACTCTTTCTCCATCTCTCTTGCTTCTTTCTGCACCCTTTCACCCTTTTACTGCACCTGTCTTGCCACATTCTGCACCTCTCTTGCCTCTTTCTTTAGTTCTCTTTCTTCTTGCTACATTACTGTTATTTCTTGCTGTACTTCTCTTGCCTCTTTCTGGACTTCTATTGCTTCTTTCTCTACCCCTTGTGCCTCTTTCTGCATCTCCCATGTTTCTTTCTATACCTTCTTTCCACTTTGTTCACCCTTCTTCCTTTTCATGCACCTCTCTTGCCTCTTTATGCACCTCTATTGCATCTTTCTTCTGTTCTCTTTTCTCGTGCCTCACCTCTTTTCTTCTTCTTTCCGCACCCCTCTTGCCTCTTTCTGCACTCGTGTTGCTTCATTCTGTATTTCTATTGCTTCATTCTGTACTTCTCTTGCAAATTTCTGTACACCTCTTGCCTCATTTTGCACCCCTCTTCCCTCTTTCTGCAGCGATGTTGCCTCTGTCATCCTGTTCCCTCTTTCTGCACCTCTTTTGCCTGTTTCTGCAACTCTGTTGCCTGTTTTTGGAGTTTTCTTGCCTCCTTCTGTACATCAGTTGCTTCTGTCAGCACTTGTCTGGTCACTTTCTGCAACCCTATAACCTCTTTCTGCACCCCCATTGCTTCTTACTGCACTTTTCATGCTTCTTTATGTACCTCTCTTCTTTCATTATGAACTCCTCTTGCCTCTTTCGCACCCCTTTTTCCTCTTTCTGTACCTCTTTTATCTGTTTCCGCACCGTTCTTGCTCATTCATGCACTACCCTTGCCTCTTTCTGCACCTATGTTGATGCTTTCCGCACTTCTCTTGCTTCTTTCTGCACTTTTCTTACCTCTTTCTACAACTCTATTGCCTCTTTCTACAGTTCTATTGCCTCTTTCTGCACCCCTGTTGCTTCAATCTGTACTTCTCTTGCTTCTTCCTAGAACTTTCTTGCTTCTTTCTGCTCCGCTCTTGCCTCTTTCTGTACCCTTTTTCCCTCTCTTTGCACCTCTCTTCTCTCTTTCTGCACCACTCCTCTCTCTGCACCTCTAGAAGTTTTGCAAGAGGCAAATTCAAGTATAAAAAACATTCATCTGAAGACGCCAGGAGAACTATGCTCACTATACCCTTCAAATATTTGCACAGATTTCAAGAAAGGTTGCCTTTCATCTTGAACAAAGCAAAACATCCTCTTGGAGAAGTGAATAATTTATTTTGGCATAAAGAATACCAAGCCAGAGGTGCACCCCATTTTCACATGCTGTTGTGGGTAAAAGTTGCCCCAAAGTTTGGAACCATGATGAGTCTATATTGTCTGTAATAGATTGCTCCATCTCAAAGGAGAGTAGTAACAATATATTAAGACAACATGATCTACGATTCCAAAAGCATAGATGGGGAAAATATTGTCAGCGAAAATAAAGAGCCAAAGAGAAATAGTATACAAGACATTGTTTCACGTTCCACTACCAGTCATCTCATAAGGAAGAGACTTACAAGGAAATTACCCAAAATTACCTTCAATCTAAGAAGAACTTAGGCCTTTAAGTACATTAATAATATCAACCTTGTGATTCTGAAGATACTAAATGCAAACCTGGATGTACAGTTTGTTGCAGACAACTCAATTGCTGTTCTCTATGTTACATCTTATTTAACAAAGTCGGAAAAACTGAGATCATATAGATGTGGGAAGACATTTCAGCAGAAGAGTCTACAAAGAAATTGTACTGTTTTAGTTTGAAAATGGTTTCCCACAGAGAGATAGGCTCCTATAAATGCGTAGACGAGTTAAGCTCAACTAGTAAATACACTGCACATGCACTATAGCCAGTTTAGGGCGTACCTAAGTGGTAACTTTGATCTATTAGAAAAAAACATTTAGGCCTAACAAAAGGTTTATTTTGCAAGGTCAAAGTAGCACTTTTAAATTGTACACACTGCAATGGCAGGGATGAACATGTTCTTGTTTCAAGGGACTCTTAGGTAGGTGTCACAATATGTGTGGCAAGGCCATTATTACATTTATTTTATAGGCCTTGTTACATGTAGTACCAAGGTCTAACACTGTCCTATTGTGATATGGAAAGATCTGACTACATTTGATGTAAAAGCCCCTAGATGTGAGGCTACCTTTGTTGTATGGGATGATTGAATGTTATTATATAATGCTGGAGAGAGAGAGAGAGAGAGAGAGAGAGAGAAAGGGAGAGAGAGAGAGAGACTCTCAAGTGTCTGGAGTGGAATGTTTGCTGGCAGAGAATTTCCATTGACAAAATCTGTTAGTCGTGCTAGATCTGACCCAAAACATGTTTTATTATCCCATTTCGAGCAGGCTAGCATGTTTGATTAAACCATCTTCAATGTTCCTTTAAAATGTTTGTCACACCTTTTCATTTGAATGAAAAGTGTGCCTAGTCATCTTTTGATGTGATCTATTCACTAAAATAATTATTAATTCAGATATTTCAATCATAAGTGATGCTATAAACATGAAGCCGTCACCAACAGATGACCTTATACAAGCTTCCTACACAGTTACGTCCTGACATGTAAATGAAGCACATGAGATATTTTTATTTTGTCCTGCACTAAGCAACAATGGTTTATCTTCAGACACACAATGAATATCAAATGTAAAACTCCATTTGAATTGTAACACCTTATTTCCAATTATTTGAACCCCACCTTTAATTTCCCAAATCATACTACATCATGCTTTTCAATATCATAATTATTGGTACTTTAATTGAACTATGCATTCTTAGAAGAGACATTAGCAATATCACTTTTTGATATCTCTGAGTGTACAGTCTTCTGACATTTTTCCCAATGATATGCACTAAACTCTATAAGATGGTATCTGCCTCTTCTATCTTTTCTGTGTGGAAATCTCCGCAAACATACTCTTACATTCTAGTGGTAAATGTGAGAGCAACGGAGATTGGCTGGAAAAGGAGGGTCTTTACTAATGTATGCAAGTAGTTTTGGGAGGACTAAGGTGGAGTTAAGGGATGGAGGGGGGTAAAGTAGAGATAAAGTAGAGATATGCGTCCACCCACATATTGAGCCCATATCTATCTGCAGGTCCTACAGACATAAAGATCCAAAACATTTAAAATCCCATAGGAAAGAATCTTAAAGAAATGATTTGTTTTGCCATTTTTTAAATATACATATATGAATATATTTACATATTTGAAAATTATATCAAAGGTATCATTTTTATTTTATTTCAAAACTAATAAATTACTTTTTCAAAATAAATGTTACTTTAGTTTATGATAATAACTAAGTTAATATAAATAAATTACATATATTTTAATAATTGTTAATGCCTAACACATACATATAAAAATGTCTTTAGCTGAAAATGTACACTAATAAATAGGGCTACCCCCTGTATATTTCTTCAATTTAGTCATGTATTTAGTCATTTTGTATAGCCTGTAAATTCCAAAAGGCAAAAAGCATTGAATAATCATTAGGTTTTCATTGCTTTACTAACATTCAAATAGCAAGTCATCGCTTGTCAAGTCCAGAGGAAGGAAATTCAAAAGTGAGGCTTCTTTGTGAGAGAAGACATGTCATCCTAACTAAAAATTGTTAATCCTAGGGATATACTTCGCTGAAGCCTGAGCAGAACATAACTTGCAAAAGGGAACATGGCAGACAAAAATAGCTGCAAAAATAAAATACTGCTCCAATATAATGTTTTGAAGCACAAACAAGAAGCTTGTAAATGACAGCAATGGGAGTAAATTAAGGACATTTGAGTACCAGCCTGGCCACATTATTCTGGTATGATTAGTAACTGCAGGCAGCCCTAATTTAAAAATGTTGCCGTAATCTAAGTGAGAGCCCATAATAGCCGGATTGGGTAGCGATCTGTAAGGTAATGTCACTGGTGCTAGCCAGAAACTGCTGATAGACTAGGCCAATTGCCCCTTGGCCAGAGTACGTATATAAACTGGACACTATTCCCGATGGGTTCGGCATTGATAATAATTTTTTGTCTCATATGAAATAGTCCCTAACCTGTAAATACTTAAAGAACACATTTTGCAAAAGGCCAAACTCGTCTTTAAGCGCAGCGAAAGAGCGGAACCCCCTTCCATCATATAGTTGACCCAGCCAGGTAATCCCCTTGCATTGCCAAACTTTTCCAATAGGATATTGAAATATATTGGGCAGGTAGGATTACTCCATAACACCCTGTATTGATGCAGCACAGGAAGCAACTATTGCTTACTAATATCTTGCCATATCTGACTAATGTCCTTAACTACATTGAACTTCACTCGCTTGCAGTAGTTAGATTAAAAGTTTTATACAGCATAAACCCGACCGATGGGCTGCAAGCTACCTGATAACACAGCAATTTTGGGCCAGCATCCAGCCCGCAGAGCAAGCCATGAATCCAACCAACAAAGGAAGCCCAGTAATAAAGCTTAAAATCTGGGAGATTAAAGCCCCCTCGTACATATGGTAATTTCATAAACTTGAGAGCCCTCCTGGTACCCCTGTAAGCCCAAACGAAACTGCCTATGATACTATCTACTTTCTTGAAAAAAGGACCACGGAACCCGAAAGGGTATTGAACGAAACAAATATAAAAATGTAGGGAGAATGTACATTCTTATGGCGTTATACCTCCCGTATATACTTAACAGGAGTCAATGCCAGCTGTGTAGTTTAGCAGATACTGTCTTCAGAAGAGGTTCATATTTCAGGGTTACAATATCATTGATCTTGCTACTAAGACAGACCCCCAGATAGATTGCTGTTTGTGTAACCAACACTCCTGGGTTTTTATGCAAAATCCTGTTTACTAACATTTGTTGAAAGGGTTTGGTGCCAAACAATAATGTCGCTTGAAAGCAGACCTTTAAAGGAGACATTTTAATTTCTTCCTTCCTTTCCGACTGCATGTGTGCTGCATTGGACGGCCCACATACAAAGTAGGAAAAGTTTATTAACTTGACTTATTATAGTATTTTGTACTGGGAAGCCTTCTACAAAACCTATGCTAGACTCACACACGCAATTTTACACTATGGTGCAGAGTTGTGTACATGTCATTCAGCAGCAAAACTTTACCCCGGCACTAAGAGGAGAGGAGGAGAGAGCAATATCTCTACAGATATGCAGTCTTATGTTCTTTCCTTGTCACGCAAAGCAGCACAGATTTTTTGAGTGCTGTATTTTGTGTCCCTTTTGTAAATCTGGGTTAAATAGTGTTCTATCAAGACTGAGCTTAAATGGTTTATAGATGGAAATAATCTCTTTGAACATCTCCAATCAAGCCTGGGGTAGGTGTCAGAAACATTAGCATGCAGTTCAGACAGACTGTTGGCAAACTCACAGCAGACACTGTTTAATAAATGGAATGCATAGCCTCATGGCTATTTTATGTAGCAGCATATGAATGCATTTCAAATGTTTGCTGTTCAGGCAAAGACATGCAAAGTTGTTGTGAGGGAAGTAAATAGCATCACCAATATGCTGTTGATTTTTTTTAAGAGGGGCTCTTCTGCAAGAAGGTATACCAAATCCAAGGTGATGAACAGTGACTGAAAACTGACCTCATGACACATTTCATATGAGATGTCTGCAATCCATTTTAAAAGTGTGCTGTGCTGCTCTAGTGTTAGTGGCTTGCAGCTTTCCAAAGTACACCCAGGAGAAATCCCCCCCTAAAATGATGTGGCAATGCAGCACCACTTCCCACACTCTGCCTGTCATTTGTTGCTTTATTTCTCTTAAGTGCAAGCATGAGGGCTCTAACATTGCCCCATGATTGGTAGGGTGGAAGGACATCTCTAAGTGGAGAAGGATATCCTCATGAGCAGGGTATGGGAAAATCAGTAAATTTTAAAAACAGATCTGATTAGTTGAATGATGTGAATAATATTAAATAACAACTTTGCTGATAATTTACATTAGAGCACCTTACATAAATTGGATTATGAGCTCAAACCTTCATGAAGCCCATGAGAATTGTAGATATGAAAGAGAACCTTATGAAGTTGGAACGTGGTGGAACATGAAGCATTGGTAGGTTGTGTAATTATTCTAGCCCTTGGTCAGCATAGGATGCATCTTTAACCCATGGCCTCTCTGAGAAATTAATAATGCGGTCACTAATTGTACAAATGCACTAAGCGTCCTTAAAATAAATCACTGCTTTGTGAAGCATTCCTTTATAATTTGTATTACACCTTCCCTTGACCCATTCCATCCATTACCAGATGAGATGTTGTAAACTGATGCTTTCCTCTAAAATTCTATAAATTATTCTACTTTCCTTTTCATTCTTCATGGCATTTATCTTTTCCTGCTGTTTATTCCTCATGCTATGTTCCTCTACCTTCCGTTTATGCCCAGTCTTTTCCCCTTATAAGAAAACTTTGAAAGTGGAACTGTGGCAGCATGGACGAAAGAGGATACTATGGGGCGGAGATGCTGTCTCTCTGTTTACAATGAACTTCTTCTCTTACCTATGGTTAGCTAGTTGAGAGCTGTTTTATAAATATTTGTGATCACATTGGGAAAGGTAATCGATTTGGTAATTGGGATCATGGAACAAAATAGCGCTCAAAATAGCATATTTTCTAGAAGATGTCACAAAAATAAGACACCACAGAACAAACAATCCTGCTCATCAAAACAAAACAATCTGGCATGCTAAACACAAGCATTAGATCTGATGTGACATTTCTGAATACCCCAGTTCAAGTTACATTCCTGAAACTTTGCTTACTGGAAGTATTATGGCAAAGATGTTTTCACAATACAGCCCTTCAAAGAAGAGAAGATACAACTTTATGGAGGACCTAAGTGATGTCGTCCACACTAATCTATAAGAAACTAGCACAATTAAATACGTGCAGTCTTTTGATTACAAGCGCCCCTATAACACAGAAGTCTTTTCATGACATGCTATTAATTGCATTTTACACAGTTATTTTATTTGTATTTATTTTACAGAGTTTTATACAGCGAGAACTTGACCCAAATCGGGTATCAGAGCTCTTTACATAGCACCAGTTGCATTACATGAGAACACATTTATTTTTTTTAGGCACGGGGAGATTAAGTGATTTGCCCAAAATCACAGGATGTTCAGCATTATTGCCGAGACTCAAACCCAGTTCCCCTGATTCGAGGTTGACCAATCTATAGGGTTGGGCCAAAATTCCGTTCCGCTTACGGAATTTGCGGATTTTCGGCAATTTCGCGATCTGCAAATCTCGCAAAATTCCTGAAAAATCTGCAAATCCGCTCGGCGGGCGGATGTTTTTTTTTTTGATGGCCAGCTCACTCAAGGGACCAAAGTTACAGGCACACACGGTCACTGGAGGCAAATCTTCTGGCCTTTTACGCAGCTGCAGTGTAGGAAAAGCACTATACATTTACCCAACGAGGTAGCACTTACTGATTAGCCAGTAGGAAGTACTCCAGTTGAGAATAGGAATCGCACAAATCAGTGGCCTCTTCTTGGGGAAATATGCAGGGCAGGATTCATTTTGGCACGATGCTCCGGTCACAAAATTAAACCTCAACAGGAAGCACTTACAGATATAAATAACGCAGGTGCCCGAGTTGAAGCTCAAATTAAGTAACACATTAATCAGCCCAAAAAATCGTGAGCTTCTTCAAGGCTGGGCAGGTGTGCTTTCTCTCTATATCTACTGTCGAGAATGAGCTGTGATGCTTGATGGAGGCCTTTGCACGAGCACCATCCCCGTGCAGTTCCTGTGACCAGGAGATACTTTCTCCTCATCTGCTGCCCTGCTGCTCTCTGACCTTTTTATAAGCAGAAGAGGCATGTGAACTCACCTAGAAGCCCCGTCCGTTTGGCTCCGTCCCACACACTAGCGGTGTGCACTGTCTTCCCGCCCTTTACGCTCTATGATGGACAACTCACTCAAGGGACCCCGGCGC
Organism: Lissotriton helveticus; assembly: GCF_964261635.1. NCBI lineage: Eukaryota > Metazoa > Chordata > Amphibia > Caudata > Salamandridae > Lissotriton > Lissotriton helveticus. The sequence goes on from NC_136069.1 coordinate 1,606,815,946, forward strand.
CCTTCGGCACGATGGCAAAGTTACACACACATGGTCACTGGAGACAACTCTTCTGGCACTTTACGCAGCTGTAGTGTATGAAAAGCACTCTACATTTACCCATCGAGGTAGCACTTACTGATTAGCCAGTAAAAAGTACTCCAGTTGAGTAGAGGTATCGCACAAATCGGTGGCCACTTCTTGGGGAAATATGCAGGGCAGGATTCATTCTGGCACGATGCTCCTGTCACAAAAATCAAACCTCAACAGGAAGCACTTACATATATAAATAAAGCAGGTGCCCTAGTTGTAGCTCAAATTCAGTAACACATTAATCAGCCCAAAAAATCGTGAGCTTCTTCGGGGCTGGGCAGGTGTGCTTTCTCCCCATATCTACCATCGAAAATTAGCTGTGATGCTTGATGGAGGCCTTTGCACAAGCGCAATCCCCGTGCAGTTCCTGTGACCAGGTGATACTTTCTCCTCATCTGCTGCCCTGCTGGTCTCTGACAATTTATAAGCAGAAGAGGCATGTGAACTCGCCTAGAAGCCCCACCCGTTTGGCCCCGCCCCGCACACCAGCGGTGTGTAATGTCTTTTCGTCCTTTACCCTCTATGATGGACAGCTCACTCAAGGGACCCCGGCGTCCTTCGGTGCGATGGCAAAGTTACACACACATGCTCACTGGACACAACTCTTCTGGCACTTTACGCAGCTGTATTGTAGGAAAAGCACTATAAATGTACCCAATGAGCTAGGACTTACTTATTGGCCAGAAACAGTCTATTTGTGCAAATCTGCGAGTTCGCGACTTTTTTTCGCGAACTCGCTGATTTGATTGCGATTTCGCGCAAATTTGCGGACTGCAACTCCGCAAAATTTGCCTATACTTACCAATCTAGCCATTAGGCCAATTCCTCTCCCCATGTCTTCACTGATATTGTTGCATAAACTGATTCTCTGGCTCAGCTTTACAAGTTTGCCTTTTCTACATGGAACACTGACACAATATTGAAAACAACAATTTTGTGAAACAAAAATATTGTGTAAAAAATATTGTTTACAAAAATATTGTATAATATACTTATAATGGTAAGTACAACAATATTGAAAAAAATATTGCTTCACAGCAATATCATAAATAATATACAAAGCGCCCACGTCAGCAGCTCCCTTTGCCCGAAAGCAATGCTGGCTGCTGCAGGAAGAGGGGAGCGGGGCGGGACCGCGGGGCATCAGAGTACCTCCACTGCCCCCAACAGAAAGGCCATGGATAGGGTCCTTGCTGCCAAAAATGGCCTGTGAGGGACCTTGGGGATTGGGTCCCAGTGGCCAAAATTGGCTTCAGGAGGGGGCCAGGTAGGCCCCATCCAATTTTTTTTTTAAAAATGTTGGCAGGCCCCAGGGGATGGGGCCTCAGGGCAAAAGTAACCCAGGGAAAGGGGGCACCTGGCCCCACTTCCATAAAAAAAACTAACTGAAAAATTGGTCAGGCGCCAGGAGAAGGGGTCCCTGGGACCCAAAAGGGACAATGGAAGGGGGACCACACAGCCCCCTTCCTAAAATAAAAAAAGAAACCAGCAACTGTCGGAGGCCCTGACCCTTCCTTGGACAAGTCTGCAAATACACCTCCTGGTGCACTGTGGATTTAGGGATTAAGTCCCCCTCGATCCTAAGTGTCCTTAGGGGCAAACTAGCCTATCAGGTACCTCCAGTAAGCCCCACATAGTAGGTTTGCTGATAGATAGTCTAAAGCCACACCATTTTTAACACCACACTGCAAACATGCCTCTTGGCGCACTGCTGGTGGGGCGATGAGGTCCCCTTGTGTCCTGAGGACTCAGGACTAAAGTGGACTTCACCTCCCAGGCCACAGTGTGCCAGGAGGCATGTTTGCAGAGTGGTGTAAAAAGAGTGTGTGGCCTCTGAGCACTCTGAGCAATCCAGTTGTGTGGGGCTTATTAGAGGTAGCAGGAGGGCTAGTTTGCTCCCAGGGACCCTCAGGAGGCAAGGGAACTGCATTCCCCAACCAAGAGTGTGCCAGGGCGCGCGTTTGCAGAGTGGTGGAGAAATAGGCCATGGCCTGTGTCCACCTCTCAGCAATCCTACTGTCTGGGGCTTACTGGAGGTATCAGGTAGGCTGGTTGGCACCTAAGGACCACCAGCAGGAAAGGGGACTTTAATGCTAATCCAAGAGCGCACCAGGGAGGATGCTTGCAAAGTGGTGGGTGAAGGGGGCATGGCCTGCTATGAGAATTTACCAATCCTGCTGTGTGGGACTTACTGGAGTTAATAGGAGGGGTAGTTGGCTTCGAAGGATGTCCTTGGGGCCAACTACCCCTCCTGTTACTTCCAGTAAGTCCCACACAGTAGGATTAATAAGAGGTCTTCGGAGGCCACACACCCCTTTATCCATTACTCTGCAAAAGTGCCTCCTGGCAAACTACTAGCTGGAATATGAAATCCTCTTTACTCCTGAGGGACTTTGGGTTGAAGAAGCAATCCTCGTACCTCCTGTAAGTCCTACACAGCGGAATTCCTGAGTGTTGGTTGGGGGACCGGCCCCCTTTCTCCACCTCTCTGCAAATGCGACCACTATTCAAAGAAGCATTTGCAATTTAATAGGTTTCGCTTTTGCAAAAGTTAGAGCTATTGGTATTGTAAATGTAAAAGTTTTTACCAATGCTTTTTGGAGTGGAGTGGATGTATGTTGTGTGTAGTGGAATTATGTGGTATGTTGTGCAGTGAAATGATGTGGATAGAAAGTATGTGGTAGTTAGTGTATAGGAATTATGTAGAGTGGGATTATGTGTTATGGAGAGTAATTATGTGGTATGGTAGTCTGTGTTGTGGCGTGGTAAACTCAGGTTTACTCTTCCTCATTTCCACAGAAGCTAAACTATAAATTTAATGAGAAAACAAGGAGCCACTGCGGAGCACTTCTGGACCTTGTCAGAGTTATGAACAGGGCCACTGGAATTATGCGAATGTATGGCTGCATTGATTTTTGCATAATTATCAATTTTCTGCATTTGCCACATAATCCATCATGTTTTACAGTTTGTTGGAAGGCCTTTTCAAACATGGAATGGTTCCCTGTTATTTATTGCTAAATGTGGGTGTTAAATTGGCACTGATGGTGGGCAAACCACTCTTTCGTCTTTCTGCGCCTCTCTTGATTCTTTCTGCATTTCTCTTGCTTCTTTTGTCGTGTAGTTCCTATATTACCTATGCAGGATCTGCACGTTTGGATCACATAAACTGTGGGATTGGTGGCAGACTGGTTACGAGCACCGCCACCGGATATGTTAACCTGTCTGTATCAGCTAGCACGCAGTGCCACTAGAATCTCCTCTTATTGGGGAGAGACTAGTTCTTGGCAACCTCAAAATGTGACAACCCTGATCCCCCTGATATGTGGAAACAATATACTGCTTTTTGCTCACTCACACTTGCTCACTTAGTGTCTCTCAGAGATACACAGAATAAATATACTGGGCATTTGTCAATAAGAATGTATTGAACAGTTGTTATTCTAGTGTAAAATAGATGAGCTGTAACAATTGTTAGACAGTAGCAGAGATATATGATTAGAAGCACAAACAAGGTAAATGGATGGTACAGCTCTACCATCTTGGGATAATCATGAATACATACAAGAATATAAAAGAAATTATAAAAAGTGAGTGCTCCTACTATGCCTCCCTAACTAGATGTACCTGAATGTACCTAGCATATATGTAGGTGTTATGCCAAGAATTCCTCTAGAATCTAGTCAACCCCATTACCTGAGAATGAGAGAATCTAGGACCCTATCCTTGTCTCGAGGGGGACATCCCGCGAGTGATGTTAGACAACTGCGAGCTGGAGTGTCTGCTTGCAGGAACCTCAGTGTCTCTGGTCAGTGTATCTGCTGGGAAGTTACGGTCTCCTCTGTCATTCTAAAGCAAGGTGTGATGTATATATTCCCACAGGTCTCCCCAAGGGTCCTACCTTTCTGTGTTACCCTGTCAGCGTGAAGGATGACGTTAGGCCTGAACTTTATACAGAGATATTATACCATAGATGTTCGCCCTGCTGTGCTTCCCAGAAGCCTCATGCATAATGTATGAGTTTTTGAAAAAGTAAAAAACCAGCATTCTGAAGGCAGTGTTGTATCTAGGTAAAAGGTCCGTTCCTATGAACCGTTATGTATGTAATGTAGGGTAGGATATAGGTGAAAGTTTGCAGTGTTACCTGTGCCTATATAATGTAACTATATGGAAGATAACACTTTGTGCACCTTTCTTCCTTTTTCTGCACTTCTCTTGACTCTTTCTGCACATATATACCGCTTTCTGCTCCTCCCTTCTTTCTGCACCTCTCTTGCTTTTTTCGGCACCTCTTGCTTTTTTTGTGCACCTCTCTTGCCTCTTTCTGCACCTCAGTTGCTTTTTTTTGTACTTCTCTTATCTCTTTCTGCACCCTCTTCCCTCTTTCTGTGCCTTCGAAGGTGACCCAGCCTGACCTCGTCAGTGCTGTTAGCTCTACCCGCCGCGTGGCCCCTCCAGGAAGTCACCGGTTCCCTGCTGCCGCCACTGCTCGCATCGCTGCCCTGATTGTGCCCCCGCTGTGGTCTGTAGCATTGCCCTGACTTGTATTGTTTAGCATTACCCTGACTTGTATTGTTTAGCATTGTGCCGCCGCTCGCATCGCTGCCCTGATTGTGCCCCCACTGTGGTCTGTACCATTGCCCTGACTTGTATTGTTTAGTATTGTGCTGTTCCGTTGCCCTGATTGTTCTGTTGTTCCTGTTGCCTTGTGCTGTCCCCGCTGCCGCCCACCCGCTCCCTGCCGCTGCTCCCCCGTGGCCCCGCCCCCACTCCTGCTGGTTACCTTGACCCTCCCATTCGCCACCCCGCTCCCACCTCCCAGCTGCTCCTCCCTCACTTCGCCCCCCCCTCTCTCTCCATTTATGGCAGAGTCCGCGCGTGCGAGCAGCGTCCACGCGCAGCGGGCGCGCCAAAGGCAAGCCCGTCTGTGCCCGTCCGCGCCTGGCCCGCGCCCAGCGCCAGGACCCCTGGCCCCCACCGACTCCAGCCCACCCGCCGGACCTATGACGCAGAAACCATCTACGCACTCAACGCTGGCCGTACCCCTGGCTGCTACCGAGCCACCCCAGGACGCACCACAGACCCTTCACCTGCCAATCCTGCAAGTTCTCCTGCATCCGGACCTGCAACGCATCCGCCAAGCCGAGCACCAGCAGCAGCCACCTAAAGTGCATCCTGCTCAACACCCGCTCCGTCCACAGACACGCCGTGGAACTCTGGAACCTCCTCGACACCATATCACCAGACGTCGCCTTCCTCACGGAAACCTGGATGAACGCCTCCTCAGCGCCCGACATCGCCATTGCCATCCCGGACGGATACAAGATCACACGGAGGGACCGCGTCAACCAGACGGGAGGAGGCATCGCCATCGTTCACAAGAACACCATCCACATCACGTCCAGCTCCGACGACACCCTCACAGCCGCCGAACACCTGCACTTCCAGATACACACCAACCCCAAGACCACACTCAGAGGCACCCTCATCTACACACCCCCGGGACCACGCACACAATTCAGCGAAGACATCGCCAATTTCATCAGCCCGCACGCCCTCCCCTCCGCTGACTACATCCTCCTCGGGGACCTCAACTTCCACCTGGAGAACAACAATGACCGCAATACCACCACCCTGCTGGACAACCTCGCCAACCTCGGACTCAAGCAACTGGTGACCACCCCCACCCACTACGCCGGCCACACGCTTGATCCCGTCTTCTCATCCAGAAAGGACCCCACCGAACTCAAAAACTACCGACCCATCTCGCTTCTTCCTTTTCCTGCTAAAGTCATTGAGAAGACCGTCAACAGACAGCTTGCCGCCTTCCTCGAGACGAATGGATCCCTCGATCACTCACAGTCTGGCTTCCGGGCCAACCACAGCACCGAGACCGCCCTCATCACAGACACCGACGACATCAGAGCCCTGCTCGACAACGGAGAAACAGCGGCCCTCATCCTCCTGGATCTCTCCGCGGCGTTCAACACGGTCCGCCACCGCACCCTAGTACAACGCCTCAGCAACATCGGGATCCAAGAGAAGGCACTGGAGTGGATCATCTCCTTCCTCCCTGGGAGAACCCAGAGAGTCCGCCTCCCCCCGTTCAGATCCGAGGCCACCGAAGTCATCTGCGGCGTACCCCAAGGATCATCACTCAGCCCCACGCTGTTCAACATTTACAGAGCCCCCTTGCAGCCATCGCGCGCCAACACAACCTCAACATCATCTCCTACGCCGACGACACCCAGCTGATCCTCTCCCTCACCAACGACCCCGCCACCGCCAGGACCAACCTACACGAAGGGATGAAAGACGTAGCCGAGTGGATGATGAACAGCCGCCTGAAACTGAACTCAGATAAGACGGAAGTGTTCATCCTGGGATCTTCGCCCTCCGCCTGGGATGACTCCTGGTGGCCCCCGTCCCTGGGCAGCGCACCCAAACGGACAGACCACGCATGCAACCTGGGCTTCATCCTGGACTCCTCCCTCTCCATGACCAGACAAGTCAACGCTGTCTCCTCGTCATGCTTCAACATCCTCTGTATCCCACGTAAGATCTTCCAGTGGATCCCCACCGAAACCAGGAAGACGGTCACCCAGGCCCTCGTCACTCCCTCTATGCTGGAACCACAGCCAAACTTCAGAAGAAACTCCAACGCATCCAGAACGCCTCGGCATGCCTCATCCTGGACATCCCCCGACACAGCCACATCTCCGAACACCTGAGAAACCTGCACTGGCTCCCCGTCAGCAAGAGAATCACGTTCCGTCTCCTCACCCACGCACACAAAGCTCTCCACAACCAAGGCCCAAGATACCTCAACGACCGCCTGACCTTCGTCACTCCAACCTGCCAGCTACGATCGACCAGCCACGCCCTCGCCGCCGTCCCCCGCATCAGAAGAGTCACAACGGGAGGAAGATCCTTCTCCTACCTGGCTGCCAAGACGTGGAACTCCCTCCCCATCCACCTCCGCCTGACGCAAGACCACCTCTCCTTCAGGAAGCAACTCAAGACCTGGCTGTTTGAGCGGTAGCGGACCCCCCTCCCCCAGCGCCTTGAGACCCTACGGGTGAGTAGCGCGCTATACAAATGCTTTGATTGATTGATTGATTGTACCTCTCTTGCCTCTTTCTGCACAACCCATGCCCCTTTCTATACTCTTGCCTCTTTTGTTACCTCACTTGCTTATTTCTGTACTTCCCTTGCTTATTTCTGCACTTCTCTTCTTTCTTTCTGCACCTCCCTTGCTACTTTCTGCACCCCTCTTCCTTCTTTCTGAACCCCTCTTCATGCATTCTTAACATCTCTTGCCTATCTCTGCACTTCGCTTGCATTTTTTTGCAATTCGCTTGCCTCTTTCTGCATTTCTGTTGCTTCTTTCTGTACTTCTTTTTCCTCTTTTTCCACCTCTCTTGCCTCTTTCTGCACCTCTCTTGTCTCTTTCTGCGCCCTTCTTCTTTTTTCTGCACCTCTCTTGCCTCTTTATGCACCTCTCTTGCCTCTTTCTGCAGTTCTCTTTCCTCTTTCTACACCTCTTTTTTCTTCTTTCTGCACCCCTCTTGCCTCTCTTTACACCCTTCTTCCTACTGTCTGCTGCTCTGTTGCCTCTGGCTGCACCCCTGTTTCCCTCTTTCTGTACCTCACTTGCTTCTTTCTGGTTTTCTCTTGCTTCTTTCTGCACTTCTCTTACTTCTTTCTGCACCCATGTTTCCTCTTTCTGCTCTCCTCTTGTCTCTTTCTGCATTTCTGTTTCTTTTTGCTGTACTTTTCTTGCCTCTTTCTGTACCCCTCTTGCCTCTTTCTGCACATCTGTTGCTTCTTCCCGCACTTCTCTTGCTCCTTTCTCCACCACTCTTGCTTCTTTCCTACCCTTTTTTCCCCTTTGTGCACCTATATTGCCTCTTTCTGTACCTGTCTTGCCTCTTTCTGCATGGCTTTTCCTGTACCTCTCTTGCTTATTTCTGTAACTCTCTTGCATCCTGCCTCTTTTTGTACCTCTCTTGCTTTTTTCTGCACCCCTTTGCCTCTTTCTGCAGCCTTCTTCATTTTCCTGCACCTCTCTTGCTTTTGTCAGCAGTTCTCTTGAATTTTCTGTACCCCTGTTGCTGCAATCTGCACTTATTTTGCTTCTTCCTACACAACTCTTGCTTCTTTCTGCACCCCTCTTGCCTCTTTATGCATCCTTCTTCCCTCTATGCACACCTCTCTTATCTCTTTCTGTACCTCTTGTACTTCTTTCTGCACTTCTAATGCCTTGTTCTGTACCTCTCCTGCTGCTTTCTATACCCCTTTTGTCTTTTTTGGCATAACACTTGCCTCTTTCTGCACTCTTCTTGCCTGTTTCTGTACCTATGTTGCGTCATTCTGCACTTCTCTTGCTTCTTTCTGCAACCCTCTTGCCTTATTCTGCACTTTATTTTCCCTCTTTGTGCACATAACTTGCTTCTTTCTGTACCTCTCTTGCCTCATTCTGCACCCCTCTTGACACTTTCTGCACCTCTCTTGCTTCTTTCTGCACCTTTGTACCCTTTTCTTGCAACTGTCTTGCCACTTTCTGCACCTCTCTTGCCTCTTTCTTTAGTTCTCTTTCTTCTTGCTGCATTTGTGTTACTTCTTGATGTACTTCTCTCAGCTCTTGCTGCACCCCTCTTGGCTCTTTCTTTACCTCTGTTGCCTCTTTCTGTACTTCTCTTACTTTTTTTCTGCACCCCTTGTTGTGGTTCTGAAAATTCTGGACTCGTGGAATAAACTTTGTCGTAACATGACGATTTTGGTATCAAAAGAAAGAAAATGGCTAGTACACTATGCACAAGCATTTTCGTCATATTCGAGTGACGATTTCACCTCGAAATCGTACTTTTCGTTCTGAACCCTTGGCTTCCATTTTGTGTACGGCAGCCATTTTGTGAGTTGCCCTCACATAGGCTAATGATTAAGGCCTAAATCGATTCCAAAGGACACGTACACCTTAATTGACTTCTCTGCGACCTGGGGAAGCTGGAACCATCGCCCGAGGCCGTACCTGCCCGGCCAGTTCCTTTCCCAGTGGCCGAGCAAGATAGCATCAAGGCACAGCCTACCATAAACCTTTTCATCGCACACACACCCTGCCTAATCTTGCTCCCACCTGTCCCTGTTCCTTTCTCTACGACTTGCTTTACGAGGAGAAGGTGCCCCTTTTTATTGGGGGTCCACCGATATCTGATGAAAATGTTGGGCCTTGCCGGGTAATTTGTTGTGGGCTGGACGAACTGAAATGTGGGCTTGTCATCATGACTCTGCTTTTTCTTTGTAGTGAAAATATGTGAATAGTCTACTGTAAATCTAAGAATGTTTGCCTGGAGCTTAATATTTTGTATAAAAAGAGAAGCCTGACTTAGTAAGATTGAGCAGTCTCCTGAGAATATACACACAGTGTTGTTGTACTTCTAGGACGCCTGTTACTTGGTTGCAGCCAATAAATTCGATCTTTGACTTCACCTAGAAGACTCTGAGTTTCTGTGTCTGAATCAGGAAAGTACCCGAGGTCTTAGGGTGTACCCTGACACCGCTGGGTTACCGGTTCGGTACCGGTTCTGAAAAACCCAGTACCTCAGCTGGCGCCCAACATGGGGCGATACCAACGGTACCGGTCCAAGCCAGAGGTTCGTGAGGAGCTTCGTGTGAAAATTCTGGAGGAAGGCCGCCACTTCATCGACCCCTGCATGTCGACGTGGTCCGAAAGACTTTGCTGTGAGGTTTCCCGCTTCCCGACGGCTACGAAGGACTGCTGCCCTGGCTATCGCCCTGATTTGGACCCTTGATGTTTGGTAGAGCGAAACGATAGACGAGTCTTCTGGTGACATCATCGATATCTCAGTTAAGTATAAGTGGAGCGTCTCCCAGTCCTTAGTTGGTCTTAGTTTGGGTATCCCCTTGGGATCTTTGATTTGGAACTTGCAAGTACCAAAGCCGAAGGACTCGTGTATTCACGAGAATATGGTAATCGATAATCCTTTGAAGTTTGAAGCTAGACTAGAGAGCGAAGATGCCTGGTCTTAGCAGACTTGGAAATTTGTTTTGTTGTGGTAGTAAAAGGGATTCCCGATTGGAGGACTCGTGTCCGGTTCCTCCGATTGGAACTCCAACCTATGAATTATATGTGAAACATGGAGCAGGCCCCATCACATATAATGAAGTGTGGATCAAATACACCAGAAAAGATGGTGTTTTAAAATGGCCCCAATATGGTAGCTTTGACACGGAAATCTTAGATAACCTCGAAGTTAAACTTTTTAAGAAGAAAGCCCAGCCGGCGATGTTTGACTCTTTTTGCCTATGGCGTAAGGAAGCCAAACAGAAAGAAATTAAATTAGCGAAGAAAAATAAGAGAGAAAGGGGTATTTCGATAATGCAAGCTGCTATGCAGTTCAAAGATAACGAAGAGGAACAGATGAGTGAGCAGTTGCACAGGCAACGTAAAATGGTAATAGATAAATGTTATCCAGTTTTGCCGCCTCTTTAGCAAGATGCAGCAAAAGACCTTGAAAAAGATCCCCTAATGTCGCATTTGTTAAGTTCACCACCCCCTTATGCACAGAATGCTACGGCACCTCCGCAACCTTTAGTTGCGCAACCTTTTGGTTGTATTGCCTCCTGCTCCTACTCCGCAGCCACCAGCTGTTCTCCAGCTGGTACCTGTTCCTCCGGTGCAGCCTCCTCAAGGGCCACCGGCTTTGACATCTGCTCTGCCTTTACTTCCTACAACTTTAACTACTATAACGACTACCACTCCTGGTACTCCTCCTGACACTTCCTCTGCGTCTGCCTTGCCTCACCCTGCTTTTCCGCTTGTCTTTTCATCAACTTCTCCTTCTGTTCGTCAGAGAGTGGCTAGTACTGTCACTAGTCTTCTGTATCCTTTCTTTGGTGCAACAAGTGTAACTCCATGACACAGAGCGTAAGCAGTTGCGTAGCCAACTGCCTGATTCTAGGGAGAAGGAAACGTTGAATTATTTAGCACATAAATGGGTTACAGACCCGACGAGGTATGGGCTAGAATCTGTTACAGATGTCTTCCATCAGTGGGAAGCATCGAAGCAGAGTTACGTTTTTGAGAAAATGTGTGTTTTTCTATGTGAAGATTTAGAGGAAAATGATTTGGACTCTAATCCGCCAGAGTTGAGCCATGTACTGTTTGAGTTTTCAAAAGGCGCAATTGTGGGTCCAGATGTTGAAAAAGCAGTTGCGACGTTGTTGTCGCTTAGGACTGAAGGTGTTTCTAAGTCGTTGTTTGAGTCTGATTCCTCTGTTAAAAAGAAGGGAAGACAATATCCCATGAGAGAAGTTCCTCCAGTATGGAAGGAAGAAGTAGCAGCTGGTCCTGGTAATGTTCCACCAGCTATACCAGCACATTTTCAGCGTGTGTGGGTACATGTTCCTTGGAAGCGAGCTGAAGTTTTGGCTCTTAAGCAGACATTGCCTGATCCCCGTAAAAATCGTGCAGGGTATTACAAGGAATTGTCACAGACTGCAGGCTCTTGCATTATGAATTTAGCGGATATAGACATGTTATTTGGGAATGTTGTTCCACAACCTTTATGGGGAAAGATTCGTCATGCAGATCATGATCAGGAGTTAGGTGACTCATGGGCTAATATTACTGCTGCAGATGCCCGACAAGTTGGTGGTGCTAAACCCGAGCCTTCAGTAGCAGACCTCCCTGGTAGGATCATTAATTACATGAAAACTTTGATGCCTGCGATGCGTGTGAATTGGGATAAATTGTCTGCGTGTAAGCAGAAGAAAGATGAAACGGTGCAAGATTTCTTCACCAGATTTGAAGAGACGTTTGTCGACCACAGTGGTCAAGATATGAGTACAGAAGGTGGTCAACGGTTGTTCGTCGATATATTTGTGCATAATTTGCTTCCCGAGTTGTGTAAAAAGTTAAAGGATTCAGAGAGTTCTTGGGCAGTTTCCTCTTCAGCACAGATATTGGCTACTGCACAGTACTACGAAAATAGAGATAAAGATGAGAAAGATAGAGCAGAGAAGAAAACTAAAGAGTTGAAGACGAAGGTCCTGTTACAACAAGCATATCCGCCACGTGGTGGTCAGAATAGTGGTGCTCAGAGTAACTATCAGAATAACTATCAGCAGCCTCAACAGTTTCAGAGGAACTCACAAAGAGTCGAGTATACTCAACAACGTGTCCCTTTAGGTCCCAACCAGTGTTCGTATTGTAAGGAAGAGGGTCATTTTAAGTATAGGTGCCCTGTTTTGTTACAGCGCGCAAATGGTGTCTCAGGTGCACGAGGTCGAGGTGGTCAACAAGCTCCTAGAGGTAGAGGACGTGAAAATTTCCCCCAGAACGCACGTTCCTTTCCGCCTCAAAATTCAATGAATAGTTTTGATCAGCAGAATAACGCGTCTGGTAGGATGGCTCAGTACTATGCTGAGGATTACTATGCAGAAGATGAGCATATGGAAGGTAATGATTGCTAGGACAGCCATAGACAAAGAGAGGGAGTTGTTTCAGTTCCAGTAGATCAGAGTGGACCTTACGTTGAGGTGATTACATCAGGTGTGTCAGAGCCTTTTCTGTTGGATACTGGTGCTACAAAGAGTTCTATTATGCACTCAAAACTCCCTGGCGCACCTTAGTCTGGCGAAACGAATGTATCAGTAGGTTTTTCTGGCGCCCCGGTTAGAAACCCAGTTTCTAGTCCCATGTCCCTTTCTGTTGGACCTTGCGAATTCGAAGCACCCCTTATTTTAACAACAGGTTGTGGTGAAAACTTGCTGGGATTAGATTTGCTGAAAAGATTGTATGCGACTTTGTACTGTTCTCCTTCGGGAGTACAACTTACACTGGGTAAGAAAGTGGTTTCTCCAATATATTTGTTGAAGGACAAACTCCCGACAGAATTGTCGTTTCTTCCTGATATTCTTTGGGCTACTGGTCCTAATAATGTGGGTCTCTTGGAAATACCGCCATATGTTGTGACATTGAAAGCCAATGTTAAAATGCCACGAATTCCCCAATACAAAATCTCTAGTGAAGGTGAAAAAGCGTTGTTAGCGATCATTTACGATTTGATTGAAAAAGATGTGATTGAAGAGACAAGAGGCAACGTTTGCAATAGTCCTGTTCTGCCTGTTTTGAAACGAACTGATCCTTCCCAGCCACCTGTTTACAGATTCGTGATTGATCTTAGAGAGGTGAATAAAATAGTTGTGCCACAATTTCCAGTTGTTCCTCACATTACTGCCCTATTGACTATGATTCCAGCTTCTGCCACCTGGTTCTCGGTGATTGACTTGAAGAATGCTTTCTTCAGCATCCCGATTGCTGAGGAGAGTAGGGATATTTTTGGCTTCAGTTTAGGAGGTCGAAGCTTCCGCTTTAAACGCGCTCCCCAGGGCTACTGTGAAAGTCCATCAATATATAGTCAAGCTCTAAAAACACAGCTTGATACGATTGTTTTACCTGATGGAGCTACACTTGTACAGTACGTCGACGATTTGCTTGTTGCTGCAGATACTGAGGAAATCTGTAAAGAAGCCACGTTGTCATTGTGCGTCATCTGTGTGAATTGCATCACAAGATATCACTTTCAAAATAGCAATATTGTCGACAAGAAGTAACCTACTTAGGTCATCTCTTATCGAAGGAGAGAAGGAAACTGACCCCAGAAAGAATTCAGGCAATAGCGAAATTGAGTGTGCCAAGAACACAGAGAGAAGTGCGTGCTTTCTTGGGCATTACATCATATTGCAGGCAATGGATACCAAATTTTTCCTTGCTGGCCAAACCTTTGGTGGCATTAACCTGTAAAGATACACCGAATCCCGTCCCATGGTCTGAAGAGTGTCAGAAAAGTTTTTCTGAATTGCGTGATGCATTATGTTCGGCTCCTGTGTTAGGTACCCCCAACTACAGTAAGCCCTTTACATTATATGTCCATGAGAAAGAGGGTTGTGCATTGTCAGTGTTGACACAGTTGTTTGGAGACAAGCAGCGTCCATGTGCATATTTTTCGTCGACTTTGGATCCGGTAGCTAAAGCATTGCCGAGTTGTTTAAGAGCAACAGCGGCAGCAGCTGTTTCTATTCGGCAGTCTGCTGGTTTAGTGATGAATAACACGTTAATTGTAATGGTTCCACATGCAGTGGACACATTGTTAAACAGAACCAAGACACAGCACTTAACTAGTGCTCGATTGTCAGGTTACGAGTTGACATTGTTAGCGAGTCATGTGCACATAAAAAGATGTAATACGCTAAACCCAGCTACGTTGTTGCCGATTGTAGAGGACTTAGATGCTTCAGAACAGCATGATTGTTTTCTTAGAACAGAAGAAGAAACGAAAGGGAGAGTGGATCTCCAGGATACTCCCCTTGCAAAGTGTGATGGTACATTATGGGTGCATGGTTCATGCTTCAAGCTTCCGAATGGTGACACGACTGCAGCATATGCTGTCACGACTTAGCACACCGTTGTTGAAACTGCACGTTTTCCACATAATTCAGCTCAAGCAGCAGAATTGATTGCACTTACAAGAGCATGTGTGTTGTCAAAAGGAATGAAAGTGACTATCTATACCGACAGCCAGTATGCATTTGGAGCGGCTCACAGTTTTGGACGATTGTGGAAAGAACGTGGGTTCCTGACTTCGCATGGAGCTAAGATTCAGCATGGTCAGTTGGTGAATGAGCTTCTCGAGTCACTTACTTTGCCGTTGCAAGTTGCGATTGTGAAATGTAGCGCACACAAGAAGGTGACTGATGATGTTGGTCGTAGAAATGCATTTGCTGACGAAATCGCAAAAGAAACAGCAAGGAATGTGATGAGCCGAATGTATGTTGCAGGCCCTGCAAGATGGGTTGGTGATGTTGGAATGTGTGAAGACACGATAGAGAGTGTGAAGTCTATTCAAGCTGAAGCTACAGAGAAAGAGTTGAGTGTGTGGAGAGAAAGTACGGGTAAAATGGATGCAAATGGTTGTTGGGTTGAATTGTCAGAGCATCAGAGATGGTTGTTACCCGATGCGTATGTGCTTGCAGTGGTTACAATGGCCCATGGAATGGCTCACATCAGCGTGAAAGGGATTTGTAAGTTGTTGGCTCCAGTATGGCAAAATGCTGCAATTCCTAAATGTGCAGATAATGTGGTCAAGAATTGCATGGTGTGTCGGAAACACAATCCTGGTAGGGGAACCCCAACTCCAGCTGGTCATTTTGCACCTCCTACGTATCCGTTCGAGGTTTTGCAGCTAGATTACATCCACATGGAGAGGTGCAACAATTTAAAATACGTACTCGTTGTTGTTTGTGCCTTTTCAAGATGGGTGGAAACCTACCCCCTAAAAGACAACACTGCCTTATCCACAGCTAAAGCCCCTGTGAAAGAGTTCTTCCCCAGATTTGGAATGCCGAGAATGGTCTGGAGTGACAATGGGAGTGAATTTGTAGGTCAAGTGATGAAGAAAGTGTGTGAAGGGCTAGGTATCCAGCAAAAGTTCCATGCTGCAAATCACCCCCAATCAGCTGGACTAGTAGAATGCTACAATGGCACGCTAAAGTTAAAATTGGCCAAAATTCAAGCGAGCTCTGGTCTTAAATGGCCTGACGCTCTCCCTTTAGCACTCCTATCAACCAGAATGACTGTGCATTCGCGAGTGGGACTTAGTCCTTATGAGATCGTTTTTGGCCGTCCGGCCAACATATGGGGAGTGCCAAGGCCCACAAAGTTCAGTGAAATCGAATACCCTGTTTTGCTTGACTATTTGTACGAATTGACGGCTAAATTGCGTGTTTTACACCAACAGTTACATGATACACTGCCTCAGGTCTCTGAAGCTCCAGGGCATCAGATCGTTCCTGGATCCTGGGTTCTAGTAAAAAACTTCCAGCGGACAAAGAACGACCAGCCCAGGTGGACCGGCCCACACCTCGTCCTTCTTTCAACGAGATCAGCTGTTCGAGTGGAAGGAAAGAAGCACTGGATCCACGGTGTACATTGTAAGAGGGTGCCTTTGCCTCTGCCGTACGACCGGTGGGTCCAGGAGGGTATCGGCGACTCAGAGACTGAAACCGTGCCTCGTTTTCTGCCTTTCAGTGATGCACGTGTAAAAGGAACACTCACTGAAAAAGAGAGTGACAATATTTTGCAACCAACTGTATCACCGTCAGTTCGATTGGACACTACAGAACCTGAACTCCTGTTCCGTGACCAGACAATACCGGGAAAACAACTATATAATCTGAGGCCGAGAACTATGGACAAATAAAACAAATGATCTTTTCTAAGAACTATTTTTGAAAGTGCAGCTCTCTCATCTGAGAAACTTTTTTATTTTTGTTTTTCGAACCACCATCCGTGTTCCGCTGTAGGGTCGCGGTTGCCCAAAGTCTTTGAGGTGCAGCTGAAGACGTTAGGTCGACAGTTCTGGTTGGTCTAAGGGAGTTGCCCTGGACTGACAGAAGCATTCCTTAGCATAGAACACCCAACCATCGCGAGCAGCATTGTATAGAGGATGGAGTTTTTCGAGATGGAGAGACCTGCCAAGGAAACGAACTTTAAAAGCAGAATATGTAAAATTATGAGAAAGAAAAGCTTTTTGATATTGTGCATTTTCATGTTATTTAGTGTAATGATATTTTTAATAGGATATGTTTTATTCTCTTTTCGAGTGACATTTGCACCCACTACATCGCCCATGCCTCCTCCTTCTACTGTTTCCCCACACTCTTTTCAACCCCTTCCTGAACATGAATACGCTAGGAGATTAGAGTTTATTATTAACTCCTTCGTTCAGCTTTTGCACCAACACCAACTGGTAATGAACACGACTAACTGTTGGGTGTGTGGTCTTATGCCTCACACAACGGATAAAGGTATCCCCTATCTGGTCCTGCCATTCAGCCACAATGGTTCTGTGTGGGCATACAGAACAATGTTCATCTATGCACATGAAGTCTATCCCCTACGTTCTGTAACAGACAATCCTAAGAATAGTGCTCTAGTTAAGGGTATAGTAGATATGATTAAGGAAGATATTTCCTATGAGACTATCCAGAGAGATGAGACACTAGTATACATAGGATGGAACGTGACCGGATATGGAGCTCCTCTGAGTGAGAAACAGCAAGCTAAGAGATCTTCCCCAATTTGGATTGTATCCCATCAGGGTCATCTGTGTCTGCAAGGTACTGGCAAGAATCCTAGAGCTCAGTTAGGGAAGAGTATCTGTACTGAAACGTATGTTTTTGCATCTCAGAGTTCCCCTTCGTTTTTAGCAGCTAAGGGTACCTATTTCATCTGCCATGATAGAGCCTTTACATGGTTGCCCCCTGACTTTTCGGGCTCATGTTTTGTTTCGTTCCTGTTGCCTCCCACCTACACAGCAGCGGCAGATTACCACAAGACAAGGATAGTTAGAGGTGTCTTGAGTAAAGAAGACACTGCAGGACAAGAATTTGGGGACCTCACAAAGGGTTTTCTGCCGTTCTGGGGACCAATGGTTAATAGCAGGAACATAAGGCAATTGACAAGGGTGGTTGAGTCCACAGTAGTTGAAACTGCTGGTGCCCTTAGTAACTTGACTGCTGAGCTCCGGTCGGACCGTCTTATGACCCTTCAGAACAGGGTCGCGTTAGACGTCATACTTGCAGACCGCGGTGGGGTTTGTAAATTGATCCAATCGAGTTGCTGTGTTTTCATTCCAGATAACGCTCCAACAGTGTACCAGGCCATCTCCAAACTGCATAAGATTTCCGAATCTATTCATGTGGATAAAGGAGATTGGTCGTTAATGGGATGGTTCTGGGAACTGATATCCGCCTGGGGATGGAAAATTCTGATGGTCATTGGGATGATCTTAGCCATTCTTTTCCTGTTCTGTCTGTGCGTGCAGTGTGCTCCTGCAATATGTGGCCTCTGTGCTACATCATGTGTAAGGAAACGTGTATCAAAAGATGAACTAAGTACTAGAATGATGTTACAGCAACATCTCAATGACTTTAGGAATATAGACCTGGACTCAGATTAGCATGAGGATAGGTTAATTGCCTATGTAAGGGTAATAGGAGGGTTTGTGGTTCTGAAAATTCTGGACTCGTGGAATAAACTTTGTCGTAACATGACAATTTTGGTATCAAAAGACCGAAAATGGCTAGTACACTATGCACAAGCATTTTCGTCATATTCGAGCAACGATTTCACCTCGAAATCGTACTTATCGTTCTGAACCCTTGGCTTCCATTTTGTGTACGGCAGCCATTTTGTGAGTTGCCCTCACATAGGCTAATGATTAAGGCCTAAATTGATTCCAAAGGACACATACACCTTAATTGACTTCTCTGCGACCTGGGCAAGCTGGAACCATCGCCCCAGGCCGAACCTGCCCAACCAGTTCCTTTCCCAGTGGCCGAGCGAGATAGCATCAAGGCACAGCCTACCATAAACCTTTTAATCGCACACACACCCTGCCTAATCTTGCTCCCACCTGTCCCTGTTCCTTTCCCTACGACTTGCTTTACGAGGAGGAGGTGCCCGTTTTTATTGGGGGTCCACCGATATCTGATGAAAATGTTGGGCCTTGCCGGGTAATTTGTTGTGGGCTGGACGAACTGAAATGTGGGCTTGTCATCATGACTCTGCTTTTTCTTTGTAGTGAAAATATGTGAATAGTCTACTGTAAATCTAAGAATGTTTGCCTGGAGCTTAATATTTTGTATAAAAAGAGAAGCCTGACTTAGTAAGATTGAGCAGTCTCCTGAGAATATACACACCGTGTTGTTGTACTTCTAGGACGCCTGTTACTTGGTTGCAGCCAATAAATTCGATCTTTGACTTCACCTAGAAGACTCTGAGTTTCTGTGTCTGAATCAGGAAAGTACCCGAGGTCTTAGGGTGTACCCTGACACCGCTGGGTTACCGGTTCGGTACCGGTTCTGAAAAACCCAGTACCTCAGCGTGCCTCCTTCTGCATCTCCCTTGCTTTTTTCTTCACCCTTCTTCCTTTTCATGTACCTCTCTTGCCTCTTTATGCACCTCTATTGCCTCTTTCTTCAGTTCTCTTTTCTCTTTCTGTACCTCTTTTTTCTTCTTTCAGCACCCCTCTTGCCTCTTTCTGCACCTGTGTTGCTTCATTCTGTATTTCTATTGCTTCTATTTGTACCTCTCTTGCAAATGTCAGCACCCCTCTTGACTCATTTTGCACCCCCTTCCCTCTTTCTGCAGCTATGTTGCCTCTGTCTCCCTGTTCCCTCTTTCTGCACCTCTTTTGCCTGTTTCTGTAACTCTGTTGCCTCTTTTTGGAGTTCTCTTGCCTCCTTCTGTACATCAGTTGCTTCTGTCTGCAATTCTCTGGTCTCTTTCTGCACCCCATAACCTCTTTCGGCACCCCCATTGCTTCTTACTGAATTTTCATGCTTCTTTATGTACCTCTCTTCCTTCATTCTGCACTCCTCTAGCCTCTTTCTGCACCCCTTTTCCCTATTTCTGCACCTCTTTTGCCTGTTTCCGCACCTCTCTTGCTTATTCATGCACTTCCCTTGCCTCTTTCGGCACCTATGTTGCTTCTTTCTGCGCTTCTCTTGCTTCTTTCTGCACTTCTCTTGGCTCTTTCTGCACTTCTCTTGGCTCTTTCTGCACCTCTATTGCCTCTTTCTACAGTTCAAGTGCCTCTTTCTGCACCCCTGTTGCTTCAATCAGCACTTCTCTTGCTTCTTCCTAAACCGTTCTTTTTTTTTTTAAACATATGTTATTGGTTTTTACATGTTAAACATAGCATCTGACATTTCAAGTAAGTTATAGGATAAAGGCATAAATTCTGTGCAACACACTTTCCGTTTCACACATCAAGTAGACTTCATTACTTTCCATTCAATGTCAACGTTTCCCCAACATATTGGGTCATGGGTGGTTCTGAAATTTGATCCTCACAGAAGAGCGACATCTACACATCTTAAACATTTGTTATCTCCTCATCCCACCAGGCAAGGGCTACATAGGGTCTCCATCCCTCTCTCCGGCAAATATAACTCCAGTTCAACGCAGCAATATCATTCCAAGGAACCCCTTTTATGGACTACTTTCGAGATCGGACAGCTCCTGAGGTGGGTTGCATATTAGCCCTCTGTATTCGTTCCATTTCCCCCATACCCTAGTCCATTTATTGGGGCCTCCCCGATGTACATACACTACCTTTTCTGCCAGCATCGCTGTGTCCATATCTCTTCCCCATTGTGCGCATGTGGGTCCTACCCCCGAGCCCCAGTTCCTGGCAATGTTTTGTTTAGCAAGGGCTAGGCCCAATGTTGCCTATGTCTGCATTCCACGATTCATGTCAGTGGGCGACCAAATATTCAGTAAACAACATCTAGGTTCTCTTGGTAATTCAACACCACCTGCTTCTGATACTTCGGAGAGTATTCGGCTCCAATATGATTAGATCCTGGGGCAGTCCCATATTATGTGAAAGAATGTGCCCGGGAGACCGCATCCATGGAGGCAGATAGGTTCCGGAAAGCGGCCCAGCCGGTGTAGGAGTGTGTGGGAGTAATATATTCTGTGTAATATTTTCAATTGCACTAGCTTGAGTCGTGACGGGATGGA
This sequence comes from Lissotriton helveticus, assembly GCF_964261635.1. Classification (NCBI taxonomy): domain Eukaryota; kingdom Metazoa; phylum Chordata; class Amphibia; order Caudata; family Salamandridae; genus Lissotriton; species Lissotriton helveticus. The sequence continues at coordinate 1,606,836,632 of NC_136069.1, forward strand.
GGCCTCCCTGGCAGATGCTAGTGCGTATAGCCAATCTTCATCCTCTATGTCCCCCAGTTCTATTTCCCATTTGCTCCGGAGGATAGCAGTGGGGTCGGGCATGTTATTGATAAGTTTGCAGTATGTGAGGGAGATTGCTTTTTTGTCCAGGCTTTCAGTAAGGAGTCTATCCTCCAGGGGGGAAGATTCAGCCAGTTGGGTACCTTTGGGAATTGCCCCTTATAGTGCATGTTTGATTTGTGCGTAGCGATAATGTTCGGTGTCTGCCATCCCGTATTTTTCTTTAAGGGCTGGGAAGGTGACTATCTCACCTTTTTTCCATAAGTCCCCGATTTTAGAGATACCAATTAAGTCCCACTGCCGGAAGCCCTTTGTGTTTGCTAGGGTGCCTAGTTGCCTCGTGTCCCAAAGTGGCGTGGCGAGCGTGAGCACTCCCTCCCATCCCAAGGATCTCTGTGCTGCGTGCCAGATCTTGATTGTGTGGGCTGTTGGGCCTGTAAGGGCGTGTCATCATTTGTTCGTGTATAGTGCCCGCATGAGTTGGTCAGGTGGTAGCACAGTCCGGTCAAGAGGGAAGGCCGGGTCCATTTGTGGGGTGTGTATCCACTGATTAACCGTTATTAGTTGCGATGCCCAGTAATACAATTTAACACAGGGGAGGGCGATCCCCCCGTCATACCAGGATCGGATTAGTTTGGCGTGCGCTATACGGGCTGGCTTCCCATCCCACAGGAGTGCTGAGATTTCTGTGTCTATGGACTTAAAATAAGCGAGAGGGACTGGAAAGGGCGTGTTTTGCAACTCGTAAAGAAATCTAGGGAGTGATAGCATCTTAAATAACGCGGCCCTCCCTAGCAACGTAAGCGGTAAGGAGCGCCAGTGTGTGACGTCGGATTTTAGCCTTTGTAGCTGTTTCATTAGGGTTTTCTTCCATGAATAAGGGTTCTTGTGGCATGACATAGATTCCTAGGTATTTGAATCCCCTGGTGACCGTCTGTAGGGTGCAGTCTGGGGGTAGTGTCGGTGTGCGGCCTCGCAAAACATAAAGAAGCGATTTCGTCCAATTAATGGTGTATCCCGATACCTCACCGTAGGCCCTGAGTAGGTCCATCAAAGCTGTCAGTGACTGGGTGGGGGACATCAAATAAACCAATACGTCGTCCGCGTAGAGGGAGATGCGGTCCTCCCATCCAGTCCCCCATGTGATCCCTCGGATTACGGGGTCTACTCGTACCTGCATCGCCAGAGGTTCAAGTATGAGAGCGAAGAGTAGCGGGGATAGAGGACATCCCTGCCTCGTTCCGCGTCCCAGTGTGAATGTGCGGGAGGTGTGGCCATTTGCCACCACCTGCGCCATCGGTTCGGTGTAGAGAAGTTTAACCCAACTGCAAAATTTAGGGCCGAAGCCACCGCGAATAGGAATGGCCATTCCACCAGGTCGAAGGCCATTGTTGCGTCAAGAGAGAGGATGGCCGCGTCTTCCTGTAAGAGGGGAATACGATGTAGGACGCCATTAATGCGCCGTACGTTAAGTGATGTATTTCTACCAGGCAAGAAGCACGATTGGTCCGGGTGTATTAGGTCTGTAAGGTGGGGCTGTAGTCGTAGTGCCAGAATTTTTGCCAGGACTTTAGCATCCACGTTCATTAGGGAGATCGGCCTATAGGAAGATGTTTGGTCAGGTGGTTTGCCGGGTTTGTGTATTACGACAATGGTGGCTAGTCGTTGGTCAGCCGTGAGCTCTCCTCTTGATAGGCAGTCATTATACATCGGGAGCATGTAGGGGATGATCTGTCGTGATAGTGTTTTGTAGAGTTCAACGGGTAGGCCGTTTGGCCCCATCGCTTTCCCAGTATGCAGTGCTGCTATTGCCTTCCCCACTTCTTCCCCTGTGAAGTCGCCCTCAAGTGTCTGCGCATCTTCTTGTGATAGTGTGGGTAGGGGTATGTCCTGCAGGTATTGCAAGCAGTCTTCCTCCGTCTTCCCACCCCGAGCAGAGTATACGGTCTCATAATAAGTGGCCAGTTCCTCTACAATTTGCGGGGGAGCAGTCGTGTGTGTACCATCTGAACACTCTAATGTGGCAATCGATCTACTGGCCCTTTCCCTACGTTCAATCCATGCGAGCATCCTCCCATTCTTGTCACCCAACTCATAAATCCTATGCAGTGTGTTCGTCAGTTTTGTCTTGGTTACGTCTTCCACGTATGCCTTGTACTCTTGTGTGGCTAGTTTTAGTGTGTGTGCTGTGTCTTCTGTGCTATCCGAGGCATGGGCCAATTCTGCTGTTTGAACTGCCGTTTCTAGTGCTTCAACAGTAGCCCGCTGTTCTCTTTTGTGCCTGGAAATGGTAGAGATAGCTTGTCCCCTGAGTACTACCTTGAATGCCTCCCAAAAAACCGAGGGCGAATCTACCGACTCTGGGTTTTCCGCAAAGTAATGCGTAGTGGAGGTTTTTAGTGTTTTCAAAATAGCCCTGTTTTTGAGATAGCCGAGGTATACCGGGAATATTCTCTGTCGTCTGGAGGGTTGTGTCATGTAGGTGAGGTGTACAGGGGAGTGGTCCGATATTCCTCTTGGTAGGTGTTCTAGAGCCGTGATCTTTTCCGGGGGGATTGCCAAGGTCAGTATGTAGTCTATCCTGGAGAGACTATTATGTGCCCCTGAATGAAACGTGTAATGAGGGTCATGGGGATGTTTAAGTCTCCACATATCCACCAATCCTATTGTTTCTAGGAAGTCGTTAAACATCTGGTTAGGTCTAGTGGTTTCACGAGGAGGCTGCCGATCAATCGCTGCATTCGATACTGCATTAAAGTCTCCTCCCATAGTTAGTTCACCTTCTGGGAGTTCAAGTAGTAATTTACCCAGGTCTTGGAATGCCCCTTGGTGTAACGTAGGGGGAATGTAGACTGAGATTATATTATATGGCCTCCCCTCCCATTGACAATGTATCGCCGCAAATCCCCCTTGGTCATCCGCCCATGTGGAATCCTAAACCTTTCTTGCTTCTTTCTGCACCGCTCATGCCTCTTTCTGCACCCTTTTTCCTCTCTGTGCACCTCTCTTCTCTCTTTCTGCACCACTCTTGACTCTTTCTGTAACTATTTTGCTTCTTTCAGCACTTCTGATGCCTTTTTCTGCACCTCTCCTCCCTCTTTCTGCACCTCTAGAATTTTTGCAAGAGGCAAATTTAAATATAAAAGAAATTCATCTGAAGACGACAGGAGAACTATGCTCGCTATACCCTTCAGATATTTGCACATATTTTAATCACAGATTTGAAGAAAGGTTGGCTTTCATCTTGAACAAAACAAAACATCCTCTTGGAGAAGTGAATGATTTATTTTGGTGTAAAGAATACCAAGCCAGAGATGTTCCCCTTTTTCACATGCTGTTGTGGGTAAAAGTTGCCCCAAAGTTTGGAACAGTGATGAGTCTGTATTGTCTGTAATAAATTGCTCCATCTCAAAGTAGAGTAGTAACAATATATTAAGACAACAAGATCTACGAATCCAAAATCATAGATGTGGAAAATATTGTCAGCTAAACTACAGAGTAAAAGAGAAATGTTATACAAGATGTTGTTTCAGATTTCGCGACCAGTCATCTCATAAGGAAGAGACTTATAAGTAAATGACCCAAAATTACATTCAAACTAAGAAGAACTTAGGCCTTTAAGTACATTAATAATATCAACTCTGTGGTTCTGAAGATATGAAATGCAAACACGGATGTACAGTTTGTTGCACACAACTTAATTGCTGTTCTGTATGTTACATCTTATATAACAATGTCGGAAAAAACTGAGATCAAAGAGATGTGGAAAGAAATTTCAGCAGAAAAAAGACTTACGAAGAAATTGTACAGGTTTAGTTTGAAAATGCTTTCTCACGGAGAGATAGGCTCCTATAAATGCATAGACCAGTTAAGCTTAACTAGTTTGCTTTTTAAATCTAGAGGAATTTAATGGGTAACTTTTTAAATACACTGCACATGCACTATAGCCAGTTTAGGGCGTACCTTAGGGGTAACTTTTATCTAATAGAAAAAAAACATTTAGGCCTAACAAAAGGTTTATTTTGCCAGGTCAAAGCAGCACTTTTAATTTGTACACACTGAAATGAAAATGTTCTTGTTTCAAGGGCCACTTAGGTGGGTGTCACACTATGCGTGGTAAGCCCATTATTAGAATTTAATTTACAGGCCTTGTTACATGTAGTACCAAGGTCTAACACTGTCCTACTGTGGTATGGAATGATCTGACAACATTTCATGTAACAGCCCATAGATATGAGGCTATCTTTGTTATGTGGGATGATTGAATGATAATATATAATGCTGGAGAGAGAGAGACAGTGAGAGAGAGAGAGAGAGAGAGAGAGAGAGAGAGAGAGAGAGAGAGAGAGAGAGAGAGAGAGAGAGAGAGAGAGAGAGAGAGAGAGAGAGAGAGAGAGAGAGAGACTCTCAAGTGTCTGGAGTGAAATGATTGCTGGCAGAGAATTTCCATTGACAAAACCTGCTAGTCTTGCTCAATCTGACCCGAAACATGCTTTATTATCCCCTTTTGAGCAGGCTAACATGTATGATTAAACCATCTTCAATGTTCCTTTAAAACGTATGTCACACCTTTTTCATTTGAATAAAAAGTGTGACTAGTCCTATTTTGATGTGATCTATTCACCAAAATAATTATTAATTTAGATATTTCAATCATAAGTGATGCTATAAACATGAATCCATCACCAACAGATGACCTGATACAAGTTTCATATAGTATCGTCCTGACATGTAAATGATGCACATAAGATATTTGTATTTTGTCCTGCACTAACCAACAATGGTTTATCTTCAGACACACAATGAATATCTGTTAGATCTGGGGATCTCTAGTTGGCAATGGTATTCACCTTTGTCCAAATAGGGACATTTACTTCTAAGTCAGGATAAGTGGATTACACTCCTTATTAACCCCTGCTCACCCCGTGGTAGCTTGGCACGAGCAGGCAGGCTTATCTCAGAAGCAGTGTGTTAAGCATTTGTGAATATACACGTTTCTCTGGTGATGCAATAGCGACTCTCACCATGGTGTCACGCTTCTCAAGTGATGCGACAGCAGGCAGCTTGATGAACACACTCTTCCAGGGAGATGCGACAAAAACTCGCTTCTCCGTCGTTGCGATGACTTCAGCTGCGGCGGCGCCACGCTTCTTCTCGATGCGTCGCTCTTCCAGCGGCACGCAAGTGACTCAAATGTCAAATGTCAAATGTCATGGTATTTATAGAGCGCACTGTCACCAGACGGTCACCTTGCGGTATCGCCTTTTCGGCTTCCTGGCGCTGATACTCATACCGCTGTGGAACCCCTCCTGGCTTTCCCTGTGAAGTGTCCGCTCCTGGGCACCCACAGGGTGAAGCCAGGCATCCTAAGCGCTGTTGGGGCCGGTGTGGAGGCTAAGCAAGCTATTGCCCAGAGTTGCAGCGTGGGGCCCCTGATTAGAATAGGCACCGAGGCGAGAATTAACAGGTCCAAGGAAATTGAGCCCGAGACCCCGCCGAGGCGGGACTCGAACCCTGGTCCCCTGGCCAGAACTCTGCATCAGGGTCTGCTGCTCTAACCATTGAGCCACGCTCCTCCACACTGGCTGGCATAAGAATTCCCAGCAAGGAAATTCAGGAGGGAGCTGGAGGTGAAGTCTTTTGTCCCTGACTTCAGCAAGAGGCAAGCACAGTTCAAGCCCTTGGAGAATATTCTGTAGATGAAAGTCCTTACAAAGTTCCTTCTCCTTTCCCTTGGCAATGAAGCAACCACTGCAGGCCAACCCAGCAAACAGCACACTGGCAGAGGGGCAGTACAACTCCTGCAGCTTCCTTGGTTCTTCTCCTTGGCAGAAAGGTTTCTTGTTCCAGAAGTGATCTAATTTCTTGGGATCAAGGTCCCAATATTTATACCCCGAAATCCTTTGTTCTCTGAAGGCAGATAGGCCTATGCCTAGTCCAAACCAGTTCGTGAGCAATTTGTTTACATGACTCTTCTTCCTTTCACCGTGCAGGGCAGAGACATCAGCCGCCCCACAGAAGGTGGAGCCAGCACAGGGGAGGGAATATACAGCTCTGGAGTACTCTGTTGACATGATTCCGCCTCTGTGCAGTCGACAGGAGGCAAGATGGCGGCCGCTTGAGTGTCCGGTGCAGAGCAGCGATGAGGAAGCGGTCTGCTTTGTAGCCCAGAAATCGGATCTAAGCTAGCGCACACGGACGGCACGATTTTGTTTCTGCATGAAACGCACCCGAAAGTAGCGACTTACTGGTTTGGAAGAGATGCTGGTTCTCACCCACTTCGGAGTATCGAGGTTGCTGCTGAGGGCGGTCTGGTGAAAACACGGGACTTTGGAAGAAGGTTTTGGGCCCCGGTCACTAATTGGAGGCAGATTAATACAATAATTGTATGAATTGCTACTTTGCACAGTCTTTAAATATTTATTGGAAATAGGCTTTTTTTTATATAACTGAATATTGATGGTTTTATGCATTTTTTTCAATTATTGGACTTAAGTATTTGTTTAATGAACCTGTTGATCAATTGTTGTTGTTTTTGTTTTTTTTTTTATGTCCGGATTAATCTAATAATGTATTTTACTCAAGTGAGGAATTTTGATTCCCAATAAAAAAAGAATAAAAAAAAGACATGATTCTGCCTCTCCTTTCACAGTGCAGGGCAGAGACATCAGACAATCCACAGGAGGTGGAGCCAGCATGGTAGAGGGAAGGCCCAGCCCTAATCAGGTCCCAGGTGCAACTCCTCCCTCCCATCTAGATACAGATCTCTAATCACCACCTGTCTGCCCCAGCCTGTCTCCTAGAATCCCCAGCCCTGTCACTCACAAACCAAGACAAGGAATACACAACCCAGCAGAGGCAGGCTCAAATTGTTAGGCAAGCAAATACCTACTTTCTAAAAATGGTATTTGCAAACACAGTATATTAAAATAAACTTTACTAAAAGATGTATTTTATTATTCTGAGTTCAGGCATACTAAATTTGAATTTCTACTGTGTTCCCTAAGTCAGTTAGGATTATAAGAATGTAATAATATAACTTCCCATTCTGGCCTATGACAACAGGTAGCCTTCAAGAGTGAAAAACGAAAATGGCTGTAATTCACTATTAGAACATGCTACACACATCAGAGCATGTCCTACCTTATACTTATAATGCACCCTGCCCTTGTGCCTACCATAGGGATGTCTAATATGAAGCAAAGGGAAGGTTTAGAGACCGCCAAGTAGGTGCACTTGGCCAAGTCGACATGTCAGTGCTAGACTGCACACAGGCCTTGAAATGGCAGGCCTGAGACACACTTTACAAGCTGCTTCTGTGGGTGGCGCAACCTGTGCTGCAAGCCCACCAGCAGCATTTGATTTATAAGCCCTGGGCACACATGGTGCACTGTACTAGGGGCTGACAGATAAATGAAATAACCCAATCATGGAATAACCAATTAGTACATCAATTTCACATAGGGAGCACTTGCACTGTGGCACTGATTAGCAACGGCACAGTGCCCAAAGCATAAATCCAGCAAAACATATCAAAACAGAGGAGGCAATCCGTCAAAATTTAAGTTAGACTCACGCCAATGATGCCAGGTCTAACAATATCAAATTTGAAACTCCATTTGAATTGTAACGCTTATTTTCAATTAATTGAACCCCACTATTAATTTTCAAAATCATATTACATCATGCTTTTCAATATCATAATTATTGGTACTTTAATTAAACTATGAAACATAGAACAGACATTAGGATTATCACTTTGTGATGTCTCTGAGTGCACAGTCTTCTGACATTTTGCACAATGATGTGCACTAAACTCTATAAGAAGGTATCTGCCTCTTCTATCTTTTCTGTGTGGAGATCTCCACAAACATACTCCTACATTCTAGTGGTGAATGTGGGAGCAACGGAGAGTGGCTGGAAAAGGAGGGTCTTTACTAGTTTATGGAAGTAGTTTGGGAAGGAGTAACGTGGAGTTAAGGGATGGATGGGGGTTAAAGTAGAGGTAAAGTAGAGGTATGCGTCCACCCACATATTAAGCCCATATCTGTCTACAGACATAAAGGATCCAAAACATTAGTATATGTATTTCAGGTCAAACCTGGATTAAGTTTGGTACTGCAACACAGTCCTATGGAAAATAATGGAGACAGGCACTTAAAATAAAATCCCATAGGAAATTATCATAAACAAATACATGATTTTTTCCAAATTCAAGTTACTTTAGTTATAATAATATTGAAGTTAATATAAATAAATTACATATATTTTAATAATTGTTAATGCCTAACACATAAATATAAAAATGTCTTTAGCTGAAAATGTACACTAATAAATTAGGCTACCCCCTGTATATTTCTTCAATTTAGTCATGTATTTAGTCATTTTTTATAGCGTGTATCTTCCCAAAGGCAAGCAGCATTGAATAATGACTATGTTTTCATTGCTTTACTAAAATTCAAATAGCAGGTCATTGCTTGTCAAGTCCAGAGGACGGAAATTTTTTCAGTTCAATTCAAAAAGACTTTATTTCGGTCAATATGACCTAAAAAGCACAAACCGCTGCAGCCAATCATTTCTAAAATTACATCAAAACATGCAAACAATCGAAATTAAAAAGCAATAGAATTCATTATACACATAATTATCATATTAAAATACATTAAATATTTGGGGGTTATTACTAGGCGAAGGTCACATATTTAATTTCGGAAAGTGCATAGTACAAATAAATAAATGCATAAATTAGCTAAAAAGGTACCTAAAGAGGGAAGCCCTTGTATATAAAACTGTACAAAGCAACACAGGGAAATTGTGCCTTGTTACTATGCTAACACTTTGCGTTCCCTATGGAAAGACCTATACATCATTAGATGATTTCAAAAATACCCTTCTGGTACACCACATAGAGAACAGGAATCCTGCAACTGGATAGACAATTGGGATACTGAGGTCAGACTTCAGTATCCTAAATACTTCAAGATAATGCCTATTACCAATGTTCCTGCAAGTCTGTACCAGCCAGCGTTTCCTTGCTTTATAATAGCATGGGCAACTAAAGAAAACATGGAGCACTGATTCTTCGGGGTGTTCACAAGCCGGGCAAGGTGTCACTTGCTGATCTCTCCACTTAGATGTAAAGCAGCGAAGAGGAAGCACCCCAAACCTGTAAGTAGAGCTTCCTTGCCGCAGGTGTTTAACAAGGTCTAGTACCATCTCAAAGCAAGGGGTATCTTTTATTTCTAGGAAAGCTCTGGTTAGTTTCCCTGTTTTGGAAAAAGAATTAAGTTGAGCCATTCTCTACTCTTCATAGTGTACCTTCATTTGTTTCCTTGATATTAAAGAACAGGCTAACACAGGTTCAGCCCAGCAGTGCCCTAGGCACTTGCTGCAGTTTGTTCAGGGTACATTCAGGTGCACCCAGGAATAGCGCGTTGCTGAAATCCAGCCGCGAGATGATCAATCCCTGTAATGCCTAAATAAACAAAGGATGACACTCTTTCAAGGGGTTTACCGTTTAATGAAGTGTTTGGGCGTGTGCTTTTTGGACAATTAAACAATCAATCAATTTGGTTTTCTGTAGATTTATTTCTAAACCTCTTTACCTACAGAATATCTCAAATTTATTCAAAACCCTTTGTAGCCCCATAGGAGATTTGGCTACCAACAGAGTGTCATCAGCAAACATCATTGCTGATATTTTACAGGAGGCTAACTTAGGGGCATCTAGGTCTTTTTCTGCTAGTAGGGCATCAATCAAGCCATTAATATAGAGGCTGAATAAGGTTGGCGCGAGCACGCATCCCTGGTGTATGCCACGTTTAATGGGTATGGGTGCAGTAAGGTTACCATCCTTACAATGCCTAATTTGCACATAGTTGCACTCATGGAGTCGTTTGATGAGTTGGATTAAATATTTAGGAACCCCCATCTCACCAAGAACTAACCACAACTTTTCCCTAGGGACCACATCAAATGCAGACCTCAGGTCTACAAAAATTAAATAGAGACTGGCCCCCTGCAGCAGACGGTCTTTCAGTGCAACAATTGCAATCTTAGTACTTTATTCGAGGGTCAACAACTTTTCCCTGAACCCCACTAATAGGGAGGACAGTACCCCATCTCTTCCATCCAGGATTGTAGCCTGAGGAGCAAGACTTGTGCAAATATTTTTTTTGAAATGTCTAATAAACTGATTGGTCTGTAATTGGTTGGGAGAAGTGGGGAATCCTTTTTAAAAATCGGAATTATCTCCGCACCAAGCCAACTAGGGGAGATCTTCATGTCCTGCATTATTGCATTAAAAAGCATCCAACTGGGCCCAGATAGATGGTTCACTCCTAGAGAGGTCCCCAGGAATCTTGTCCAGGCCTGGAGCTTTGCCCAGAGCTATTTTTTACCAATGCGCCCTTTATTTCATTTAAACTTATACTTGGGCCCAGAACGCCATCAGACTGGGGGTTTGTATCCCGATTGATTGGGGGGCAAACCACTGCCAAATGGCAGCCATTGGTTAAATCAACTCTGGGCAGCGTCTCCTTGGCATAGAGGGATTCAAAATGCTCCCACTAGACCTCTTCTTCCAAATTCGGTTCAACCGCTCTTTGGGGGGTAAACGATCCTGAGTTTACAACACCCCAGAAGGTCCTCATATCTCTGTCCCCTAGTGCAATTTTCAGAGTGGCCCAATTTTCCTTTTCCCACCTTTCTAAGGTGACCGCTTTATAATACTTTCTTGCAGTTCTCATTAGTGGGCGATCCTTGGCTTTAATGGATGCTACTAATGCCCTTTTAGCCTTGCGGCAAGGGGCATTAAACCAGGGGTAGGACGGCGGCCTACCCGGCCTGCTGTTTTGTTTTGGATAGAAGAAGTTCAGTGTAGCTTCTTCTAATTTGGCATGATTCGTCTCAACCAACTCTAGGTCTATTCCATCCCTGCTTTGGCTGCATAAAGTAGACGCCTCTACAAGTACGGGTAACAAGGCGTCATATAAGCTACCCATATTGTCCTTTGAATTACTAAAATCAGTCCATCTCACTCTCCATCTACATTTCGAGACCAACACCCTGGGATCATTGGAGTTATCTGAGGGGTACATACTTCCAGAGTTTACAGCTTTAAGTTCTACTACTAGCGCATGATGATCAGTATCTAGGCGTGGGATGATTTTAAAATTAACTATGGGCGAAATATGCGAATCAGTGGTACGTGAATTCGTGCAAAAGCGAATTCGCGTTCCGCATAATCCGCGAATTTGTAGATTTTTTTTCTGCAAAGTTACCCATGCGGTCTTACATGGGCGCGGCCATCTTGTTTGTGTTGCGTATTTCCGTTTCCAGGTGCTAGTTTCATTCTCGCATTGTGCGCGGGACGCGATTACGTGGTCGAGGGAGTTTTTGCGTGCTCGCGGGGGAAATATCGCGCAAACTTACCCACGCGGTCCTCAATGGGCGCGGCCATCTTGTTTTTCATTCATTGCTATGGTTTTGGGCATGCTTTTTCAATCCTCCCCTAATCTTTGCAATCCTTTGTTTCTTTGAACTTTTTTTGATCTTTTTTACTCATGATCTATCCCTCTATTTTTCTACATCTATATTTTGTGTATTTTTCTACTTTTGGTTACTTTAAACTACTTTCTTTAACTCTTTTCTTTTATTTACTTTTTCCCTATTTTTTATTTACCTTTAATGTCCAGGACCATGGCAAAGGGAGCCGGTAAGAGCAAGGGGAAGGGTCCCGCACCCCGTACCCGGCTCCCTTGCGGGCGATTAAGGGGGAAGGATGCAGTGGCCAGGGAGATTTTCAGCACGGTGGAGGTGGCTGCACTTATATTTTATGTTCAGCGCCACCTCCGGGAGCGTCGCCAGCTGTGGGTTAAGGTGTGCCGGGCCATGCGTAGGGAGTCAGGGTTCCGGCGTACCAATGACCAAGCGACACACCGGAGGGCTGACCTCCTCGACGGGGAGCAGGACCTGCTCCACCTGCTAGGCATGGAGATCCCTGGCCTTGGTGAGTAGCTATTTAATAACTACTTTGTTTTCTTCTGTTCTGTGTTATATTGCTAATATATATTTTTCCCAAAGAGCAAGAATGCTGCTGATTCGATTACATTGCAGGTAAATTAATGTTTAAATAGCTTCTGTGATCGCCTGCTCAGTGGCGTTGTTACTATGCTTACATGTTTGCAACTTTGTGCTCATTTGAGCAGAACTGCGTAATGCAAGAGAGACTAGAGAGTAGAGACTCAGGTCTAGTCCTACCTTTGTACTCCTCCTGCCACTAAGAAGAAATAGTGGTGGATTGATAGGTTGAGTATATGACTTGTTATTTAGTGGTCTGCAATCATGAGGTGATTGGGGCAGCTTTGCAGAAGAGTGCTGTTCACACTATTCACTTGACAACAGACATGTGGACCAGTTGCCAAGCCCTTGATTGCATGTGCATCACTGCACACTGGGTCTCTTTTGCAGGGGTTAGAGACAAGACAAATGGAGGCGTTGACCCGGACACACTTTTTCAAGCTACTCGGAAACATGCAGCATTAGCCATGTTTGCCATGGAGAAAACTCATACTGAACCTACCTTTTGGAGGAGTTTGATAGGAAGGTCTCTGAATGGCTGCATCCAAGAAATCGCATAGTTGGCTATGTTTCCACAGATAATGGCAGTAATATAGTTAAGGCCATGCATCAAGGTGGCTATTTCAGAGTGCCGTGTTTGGCGCACAGTATTAACATCGTGGTGCAAAATGAAAACACAGTCAGCAAGTTACTGACCACCTGCCGAAGAATCTGCACACATTTCAGCCATTCTTTTAAGGCCCGGAAGGAGCTGAGGAGCATTCAACATGAACGTAAACTGCCAGTCAAAGGGCTAATCCAGGAGGTGGCAACACGTTGGAACTCAACCTTTTACATGCTTGGGCGTCTGTCTGAGCAGTGGGGGGTAATAAATGATTATGTCTATAAACTGGGTTCTACTATGAAAGACATAAGGCTAGAGTTGGAGGAATGGAAGCTAGTTGCAAGCCTGACAGACATGCATCGTCCTTTTGAGGACTTCACGCGTGAAGTCAGCAGGGAGGACTGTTCTTTGGCAAAGCTATCCCGTTGTTGCGCATGCTAGAGCACCAACTGAAGGCGGTGTCTTAAACGTTCCGAGATGATGCTGAAACGCAAGACGCATATAAGTTGGAAGAGAGGTTATTAAGCCGCCTAGTTGACAATCAAAGGCTTAAAAACATACATACAGAACAACATTACATTTGTGCCACTATTCTGGATCCACGGTATAAAAAGGCAGTGGCCAGCAAAGCATTCATTCCTTTTGATGAAGCAGATGTTTCAAAGTACAAACATTGGCTAGCTGTGTCAGCCAGTCGGTTAGAAAAAGAGGGGACAGTAGAAGTACAACTGAATCAGCAGGCCATCCGGCGTCAAGTTCCACTTCTGAATCTGTGGCCGAAGGGAGTCACTTTCCCTCAGAGCTGTTAACGACACCAGCAGCAACCGTATCATCGCCCTCACCTGCACCAGGCCGAGCCATAATATTGTCGGAAGAGGATTGGCTAACTCGTCAAGGGTTTGCTCGTTACAGTGCTGCAAAGGCCACAGATGGTACGCAAAGTGGAGCAACTGTGGAGAACCTTGAGTCGATGGTGCAGGAATATCTTGATGACCCAACAGATGTCTTTGTTAATAAGAACCCATTGCTGTATTGGTATAGGAAAATGCCTCTATGGCCACTGATCACCAACCTGGCTACACATTATTTGTTTTGCCCACTCGCAACCGTGTCTTCTGAACGTGTTTTCAGTGCTGCTGGTGCCATTGTAACTTCAAAAAGGACACGCCTCTTGCCCAATAATGTGGAGAGGTTAACACTGATCAAGATGAATCAGCACTTCATACCACCGGATTACAAAATACGTGAATGCATGCAGGAAGAATAGGACACCGACGTAGGTGACGGAAGTTCTTCTCTGTTAGCTGACCTACTCCCGTCTCAATTCATAGAGTTTGAGGACGAGCTCTACTTCCCTGACACAAGGCCTGAAAATTACTTCCTTTTTTCCGTCCTTATTCACTTTTATTCCTGTGTGTCTTTCTTTGTTTTGCAACTTTTACCACAACAAAACTCTAATCACCTAATCACAAGTCCATCAGCAGCACTGTCTTCATCTTATTTTCTTTATTGATTTGAAGGTGCCGCAGTGAGGGGACTTACAGGCTGTAAAGAGCCCACACAGAGAGTCACTGCGAAGCTGCGGGGAGGTGCAGGCTTGCTGACACGGAGCATCAGCATGAGTTATCGACTGGCGCTCCCTTGCAGGCCTAATGTTAGAGCAGTGGCTTCCCTGCAGCCTACACGGGGGCGATAGAGCGGTGCACCTGGGGTCCGGGACCGCTGCAAGACCTAGTGATGTGCACGTAGGCCTGCAGCTAGGTAGCAGGGGCAGCGACAGTGCAGATGATGGAGTAGCCACACGGCACAGGGGGGCATCGGTCAGGCAGCTGACAGTCAATAGAGGGAGCCAACCCAGGTACAGTGGAGCACGCTGACTCCTGGAGAGAAGGGACTGTGCAACCCAAGCGGTGGTGCCAAGGGGCATGGCGGACAGCCCATGCTGAGCTGAGAGCCTACCTTGAGTGGAAAGGGCCTGAGGCTACGCACCTCGGGAACCACCTGGGATTTAAAACGAGGGGGGGTGGTGACCGAAATGATGGAGAAGCAGCCATCGGAAATACCCGGCGGCAGTGACGAGGAGATGACGACCACTCCAGGGGGCGAGCATAGGACCACTGAAGGTGACTGACCATGGTAAGTAGAGTAGCAGTGAGCTCTACACAGAGATCGGCAGTGGAGAGAACAGAGCAGCTGTCCGAGAGGGAGCAGTGGGAAGGGGCCTAGAGAGTAGCACAGGACCTAGGCACGCAGCAGATGAGGTGGAGCAGGGTGCAGAAGTGGCACCAAATACAGCGACGCTAGGCAATCGGCCAGAAAAATGCTTGGTTCCCGGTACCCCATACCAAGCCACATCACTCAGGTTGTTGAAGCTGCCACATGCAGACATCAGGCGAGGGCTCAACCGGCATGAAAAAGGTGAAAGCCCCAGCGTGGTGTGGCTGAGGCATAGCTGAGCGGAGGGGAGGTGCGCTGATCCGTGCCTCAGGGGCATCAGCCAGTAAGTTGACTGGCACCGAAGGTCTCATGCAGGGTAGATCCACAGTACCCATAGCTAAGGCACTGCAAGAGATAATATCAGAGCCCCTGCGGGGGGATCCATCTGGGCAGCTTCAGGCAGAGATTGGTGGAGAAAGGGCTCTGTGTGAGGAGGAGTGCAGGACAAGCCCACACACGGGGGCAGTGAGACGGACAGATACCTGAGCAGCGACAGATGGTGGAATAGAGGGGAGGAGAAGGGAAACACACACTGCACGGAGAGTTCATTCTGCCCTGCAAAGTATTGACCGAAGCACAAGCCAAGAGTGAATGTCCTGAGACGGTGGAGCTGTTGGACACTCACAGCAGCCATGCATAGTCCGGAAGCGTAGAGAGGCAAAGATACACTCCACACCCTAGAACCTCCACTGGTAATATGGCTTCCAAGAGGGGGAAAAAAGACAGAACATTGAAAGACATGCTTACTAAGCCCCAGAGGTGGGCAGTGTAGAAGATAGATCCTGCCCCACGAAACAACTTCAGCTTGACTCAGAGAGCATGAAGGCCCGATCACCCGCTCGTTTTTGGAGACACTAATCAACACCATAAGGGAGGACTTCCAAATACTCAAAAGCGAGGTGGTGGAGAGGTGAAAGAGTTCTGAAGGGACATTGATGCGATCGGAGAAAGAGTGGCAACCATAGAGGACCAGGAACAGGGCAGGGAAGAGGAGGTAACACTGCTCCAGCAAGAAGTGATCCGCCTACAGATAGACCTACAGGCTCAAATGGAGGATCTCGAAAACTGCTCTCGGCAGAATAACATCCAGGTCAAGGGAGTACCTTCGAACTCAGAGGGTGCAGACATGACCCACTATTTGCAAGCGCTATTCCGACACATCCTGGGAGCCTAGCCAGACTCGGAGATCCCATTGACCGGGCACATAGAGTGGAGTTGAGACGACGGACCCCGGCGCCCCCACCAGACATCCTATCTTTTTATGGGTCATTCTATAGCCCTCTACCAGGACTTGGCAGCCAGCACACTACAAAAGAGGTGAGAGTTAAGAGCAGGACCCACCCATCTCTGGGACAAAGGAGTAGCTTACTCTTGGGGTTACCTGTTCAGTTTAATCTTCAAATGGGGCAGCAAACTCTACCAGGTTGGATCCCTTCAAGAGGTCTCTAGAATAGTGGTTCTACCACATCCCTGCCCTGTGGAGTCAACCAGCCCAGAGTGCCAAAATGCACATGATCGATGGAAGAGAGTCGGAAAGAAACGCTTCCCTGGGTCCTCGCGGGGGCCCGATACTACATCTAAGGCACAGGAGCGGCCAGTGGCCTTAGACACACTCCTAAAGGACACTGCATCCCAGGACGACTCATGAACTCTGGAGGGGCTGCAGCAATAAAGTGAGATAAGCAGGGCTGGGGAGGAGTCTGCTGGGAGTGGAGAGGGGGGATTTTTGGACCACAGTATGTCCCTGCCTTCTTTCGTTTCCAGATGCGCACAATTATGATTTGTGGGCACTAGATATTATGGGGGGGTTTTGGTGATCAAGTTGGGATTAGGAAGGGGGGAACTGGTGTGCTGCATGGTAGGGGATGGCAGTCGAGACGAGTGGTGGACCAGCACAGGGGTGGGGGAGAAAGAGGTGGGCGAGAGTCCCCGAAGGAGTAGCAAGCGATCTGTTACCGGGTCTCATTACTTTACAGATTGCTACCCTAAATGTGAGGGGCCTGAATAACCAAACAAGTGGAGAGCCATGTTATCCTACTTAGAGAATTCAGGGGCTGATGTATGCCTTCTGCAGGAGACCTATCTCCTCCCCAAATATTGGCACTGTATGCGAGCTAGGGCCTTCCCTCAATAATTCTTCTCATCAACACAAGATATGAAAGTGGGGGGTACCCATCCTGGTGGCTAATCATTTTGACAGGAAGGTGGGAGATAAGGTAGCAGAAATAAAAGGGAAGTTTTGGGTGGGGGGCTCGCCCTTGGTGCTAGGGTCCATATATGCACCAAACTCAGGACAGGAGAAGTTTCTGACAGCGGCCCTCTTTGAGTGCGCAAGAGAAGTGATTACTTATTGGAGGGGACCTCAATTTAGTGATGGACATAGCAGCGGATAGATCAGGTCACTGTTACACTCAAACTGGGGAGCTATCACCTGAAGGGAAATTCTGGCTACAGACCCGGGGGTTGACTGACTTGTGGCAGGAGGCTCACCTACACACTTCACAATTCTCTTTTTACTCACACGCCCACCGTACATACACTAGACTGGATCATATGCTGGGCACAACAGAACTCCAGCAACTAGCCAAGGACATAGATATAACACTGGCAGCACTTTCATACCTTGATACGGTGATAGCGACTCTTGGGTGCCTAAACAGCGGCACATATCCCGGGGATGGAGACTGCGGTAGGGGGCCGGAGGTGAAAGAACAGATCCTCAAAGGCATCACAGATAATATTGCACTAAATGACTCCCCCTGTATTTCCCTGTCCACTTTAAGGGGGGCATTTAAGGCAGTAGTGCATGGGGAATTAATAGCAATATCAGCGGCTGAGAACAAAGAACGCAAAGTTAAAAAAGAACAGCTAATGACGCATGTTCTTGAACTAGAGAGGGTACACTGTAGGACAGGAGCACAGGTTTGGCCCCATCTAAAGGCGGCACGGGCCCAATTGGCGGGCCTTGACTTGGATAGAGCTGAATATGCTGCACTCAGGCTCAAACACTCCTATTATACTGAGGGGACAAAACGGGGTGTATGCTGGCTAGCAACTTATGAGCCCACACCCAGCACACGAAAGTGCAATCCATCCAGTCGAACTGTGGGAAACTAGAGGAAAGGCTTTCTGGCATTTTACTTCGAGCTCTCCCACAGACACCCCACCCGCTCCCGCATTAACACTTATCTACCGGACACCCACAGGACGTTACTATACCCAGGGCACGCAGAATCTCTGGAGGCACCAATAAGGGTGGTGGAAGGGATAGGGATGATATTGCGCCTCAAGCTAACGAAATCACCGGGACCCGGCAGTTGCTCAGCCAGGTTCTATAAGTGTTTCTGTCAGGTTTTAGCTCCAATTTTGACACAACTTTTCTATTCCTTTACGGGGCCCAGGACTATTTCCCCGGAAACACTGGCGGTCTCTGTCATGGTACTGCCTAAACCAGGGAAAGATAAAACACGCTGTGGCTCATACCGCCCGGTGTCGGTTCTATATGTGGACTTGAAGCTCTTCCCTGGAGTGCTAGCATCCCGTCGAGGCCCTCTCATGCCGGGTATCATCGAACTGGACCAGTCCGGCTACATCCCTAACAGACAAAGCAGCGACAATACAAATTGCATATTAAACCTGGTCAACAAAGCCCACCCTACAAACATGAATGCTCGTCTCCTGTTGGAAGATGCCGAAAAGGCATTTGATTGGGTGGGCTGGGACTTTTTAGACCAGACCCTGTTGCACTTTGGTCTGGTAGACAGGTTCAGGGCCAGGGTGTTGAGATGCTACACAGTGCCCACGGCGACTATTAGAGTCAATGGGGTTTCCTCCAACCTCTTTGAGATGCAGAGAGGGACCTGGCAGGGATGCCTGCTGTCACCCCTCCTCTTCATGTTGCACATTGAGCTGGTGGCCCAGAAGATAAGGGATAATCCCAATATTTTAGGCATTCCATTTGGCAGGGAGGGAAATGCGATCAGCCTCTATATGGATGACATCATCTCATCCCTCGAATCACCAGAACGCTCGGTCCCAGCATTTTTACAGGAACTGGAATCCTTTAGCCAGGTCTCTGGGTTCCGAGTCAACATTGAGAAATCGACGATTCTTTGGTGGCACCAACAGGGGACAACAAATACGCCAGGAAGGGACACCTATTCGGTGATACCAGTTATGACATCTATTCCATACCTTGGAATTAAACTGGCCGCATCCATTTCACAAACGGTTAAATTTAATTATTACAAGTTAACCACTCAGCTCACTAATGAGCTGCAGCATTGGAAGCACTATCCACTATCACTCCTGGGAAGGGTAGCAGCGATTAAGATGTCCATCCTTCCTAAAGCACCATACCTCTTCCTGTCAATTCCGCTATGGTCCCCTCCGGGTACTCTCCACATACTACAACAAAGGATACTACAGTTTGTCTGGGCTGGGGCACATCCTCGGATGAGAAGGGAGCTGGATTACCTTTGACTCAATGAGTGTGGCTTGGAGATACCGTGCATACAGGAATACTTTAGAGCAGCACCACTTCGGTACTTTGTGGAAAGGAGTAGGTCAGAATCCGAAAAGAGATAGCTGTTCCAGGACAGAGCATTAGCAAAACTTTCCCTCTGGAAGGTCCCTTTCCTCAAGAGTGCAGATAGGCCTTTAAAGTTACGGAGATCATCCATCATACAAACACAACTCAGGGTTTGGGATGGTGTAGCTACTAAGAAAGGCCGGATTTCTTTACCCTCGCCCATGACTCCTCTATTGGAGAACAAGCCCTTTACACCGGGGCTGGACTGAACAGCGTTTCTGGGGTGGTGGGGAACTGAAAGTAAGTCAGCAGGACACTTCTTTTACCTTAATGGGATTTTTTCATTCCCTGACCGACAAGAGGATCCCCTTCAAGCTCCTCACACACGTATACAAAGCACTCCTCAACGCCGGACCAGCCTACCTGAACAGCGGACTCAGCCCACCCACCAGCTCTGCTCTGCTAGCCTCGCACTCGCCGCTGTCCCCCGCATCCAACGAACGACCGCTGGCAGCAGATCCTTCTCCTGCCTCACCGCCAAGACCTGGAAACCCTCCCTACCCACATACGACAGACCCAAGACCTACTCACCTTCAGGAGAATCCTCTAGACCTGGCGCTTCGAGCAGTAGAGGCACCACCCTCCCCTCAGTGCCTTGGGACCCTCACGGGTAAGTAGCGCGCACTACAAGTACTCTGATTGATTGATTGATTGATTGATTGACCTCAGAGTAGAGTATGGCCTTCCCGAAGCGGAGCAATTCCAATATCTGCAATTCCGGCACTGGCTTCTGCAAACTGAGGTGCAGCCAAAGGTGAGCAGGAAGTTCACAAATATGAACAGTGGCTATTAACAAAGGATACCAATAAGAAAATGATCTCCAAACTGTATGATATAATAAGCCCACAAACACCTGAGGCGCCCACAGCTAGTCAGAAAAGATGGGGGAAAGACTTAGGAGGGACCTCACTGGAAAAGAATATAAGGATATCTACTACTGAGCCAATCATACGGCGCGTAAAACAAACAGCAGGGAGACGACAATTAAAATAGCAACATACTGGTACCTGACGCCGGTTCGCCTTAACATGGGAACCAGGATTGTAGTCCGACCTGCTGGAGGGGCTGTGGGGAAGAGGGCACGCTCGTACATCTGCCGTGGGAGTGCAAGGAACTAGGCTACTTTCACTAACTCCACAGCCACCTTTGCTGAAATTTGGCAGCCAATAATCTCTTTGCTTTCCACTGAAATGATTGAAATCATATGCCCATGGTACCTCCGGTTCCACCGCTTCACATCTCCGGATACACCGACTCCCACCTCATGATCAGCGACCTCGCCAATCTTCTGCTCCACCTCAAATAGGCCTCAAGCACACCAGTTTGTGGGTGGGAAGGGGAGGGGGGGGATTATGTTCCTGTTTTTCCTCTGTTTCAGTTCAGTTTTTCAGTTTATTCCTTTTATTCGGTTACCACTTATTTGCAACCATAAAAAGTACAGATAAAAACTTATCAGAAATAAAAAAGTTATTTTACATAGCAAAAAAGTAAAACATATATGCATTTACACAAAAACACTTAAATCAAACAAGGGTTTCTCTTATTTTGATAGTAGTTTTTAGGAATGTGGCTATACATTTAGCAGAATGAGTTGAGTTCAGAAGTTGTAGGGAAAGGTAAGCTGCGTGACAGGACCTATGACCAAATAATCGGAGAAGTGGTAATATCCAAATTCTGCGTGGGGTCTTATAATATGAGCAGAAGAAAATAATATGAAGGGTTGATTGGGTCGATACTCCATCACAGGGACAGTTCATAATATCTTTCGACCAATACTGTATTCGGGGAAAGGAAACCAGTCGAAAAAATGTATTAAAACGAAATCTTGTCAAAAGATATTTTTCAGAATTAGACAAATAGTATGTTAAATACGGTTGTATAAAATTAACTGGTTGAATCGCTTGAATTTGTAGATTAGAGTGTTTTTGAATCTCGGTTGTACTCCGTAGTTCTCTTAAGTGGTCCATACTAATTTTCTTTAGGGCTTTCCGGGATATATCCTCCACACTCGGTGGGTCATCAAAATACGAATTCCGACCTAAGTCTTTAAAGAAGTTCTCCACATATGCTAGCCAGGGGATCCTCCGCCAGTTTGTTAAGGCCGTACAGTCCTCAATCAGTGAGCGAGTCAGATGACATTCTGGTTTTGACCATATACGATGCCATAGAAGGATTGGTTGGACACGTATATAGTCCGTGATATAATCCATTCCAAGCTCATTGTGAGTAGCATAATTTGGAGCGCTTTGTGGAAGGGCCAACAAGTATTTAGCAAACCCGTTTTCTACCACTTGGATCGAATCAATTGGACCGTGGCCCCAAACACCTGCGCCGTAAGTGGCCACGCTATGACATTTGGCGTAGAAGATTTTTAAAAGTTCTTGGGGAGCAGGTTTGCCTAGTTTCCTGGAAAAGGAGATCAATGCCTTGGTTGCTCGCTGGAAAAGGAGTTTTCTGCTGGCAGTGGCCTGCCGCCAGTTTAGAGAGTCGTCCACCAATATCCCCAAGTATGGGTAGGCAGACGTTTTTTCAAGTCTTGACTTTTCCACAACAATCGCTCTGGGTTTCTTTACCTTGGGGCCAATATGCATAGTAAATGTCTTTTTTATGTTAATTTTGAGACCAAGGGAACCCATGAAAGAAGAGTATTTGTCAAGCTGCTGTTGTAGTTGATTGAGTGACCTTGCAAAAATGACGGAGTCATCTGCATAGAGCAGCGTTGGTATAGAGCGATGTTTGATCTGGGGTAAATCCTGGCTCCCTTCAAGCATGGCCTGCTCAAGACCGTTGGTATAAAGGTTGAACAGGAAGGGAGCCAGTACACAGCCCTGCCTGACCCCTTTTTTGATGGAAAAGGATGGAGACAACTCGCCATTTACTCCAAATCTGACAGACGCCGTTGTGTCCCCATAGAGTTCTCGTAGAAAGGCTATAAGGGCTGGTTCCACTTTGAGATCGCTTAAAATGGCCCACATTTTGGAGTGCTGGACACAGTCAAAAGCTGCACTAAGGTCGACATACACTAGGAAGATGTTGCCCCCTTTTGCTGCTGCGTATTTCCCTGTCAAAAGGACGAGGTTCAGAGCCTGCTCCACGGTTCCAAGACCCTTCTGGAAGCCATATTGCAGGTCGGTCATGATGTTATTTGACTGGGCCCAAGATTGTAGTCGGTCCAGGATCACCCGGCCTGCAACTTTGCCTATGGAGTCCAGAAGGGAAATAGGCCTGTAGCAGACTGGGTCGTTACGGTCACCCTTTTTGAAAATAGGCAGCAGGATTGATGTCGACCAAGACTTTAGAAACCCGGTAGATTTTACAGCACAAAGGACCTGGGTGAGGAGGGGTGACCAAAGTTCAAGGTTGTGTAAAAAGAAATCTAAGGGCACACCGTTGGGTCCTGGGGCCTTGCCCGGTTTGGACGCCTTTAGGGCTTTGTTGACCTCTCCGTGAGTGAAGGTTAAGTTGATCGGATAGGTAATCCTCCCTGGCACGTTGTCATTTCTCTGTTCATCTTCGAGAGGACTGCTTCAAAAGTTCCAAAGATTTTCGAGAAATGGGAGACCCATTCATCAGCGGTGATAGCCACGTCCAGATGATGGGCTTTCGAGGAATCAGCCAGAAATGGAGATCTGAGGACTTGCCAGAAAAGAGCGCTGTCTTTGTTAAGGCAACTAAGATGTAGCTGTGCCCACAGATTGTTCTTAATTTCTTTCCTGCGATCCACTCTGGCTTTATTATAGAGTTTCCGTAATTTTGAGATTTCTGCAGTGTCCTTCAAAGGACCACAAAGGGCGGCCTTTAGGTTTGAGAGAGCCTTACGACAGTTTACATTGAACCATCTTTCGGAGTTGGGTTTTTTAGTCCTGGATTTGCGGATAAACTCCTCCCCAATGACCTCTAAAACATTTTGAAAACTTGTCACAGTTGTTTTGGGCGAAGCATCGGCAGATAGGCAGTTGTGAACCCAGGGAGCGGCTTTATCGAGAACCCGTTCCGTGATTTTTACTGGGTCGACCTTGGCCCACTTGACTGAAAAGCCATTCGCCTTGTTCATGGTTAAGGAGCTTTGCATTAGGTGACTGGTAATAGCTTTATGGGTCTTAACATTTTTTGGTGAAAATATTACACTAATTGGATAGTGATCGCTACTCACATCTGACCCAGTGAGGAAGTTGCTCAATTGGCCCTTCAAGGTGTGTGAAATCAAGATATAGTCTATTGTGGTTGATGCCCCTCTACCATGGAACGTTGGGGAGAAATCTATGGGGGGCTCTACTAGGTTGTTTGCGTACTCGAGTTCTAGGGAAAAAAGGCACTCATTTAGTTTATTCCCACTAATGGAATGTACAAAATGCGTCAGTGGGCGACCGTGATCATCCAACAGGCCACAATTCCCATTATTATAGTTTGGGCATAATGCAGTATTAAAATCTCCACCCCAAATTATGTATACGGTGGTTGAATGTAAATCGTTTTGAAGGGATTCTAAAAAAGTGGTAACTTCGCTTAATAGTATTATTCAGTCCTTTGCTTCGCAATTATTATAGTAATTGATCAGAATAAAGGTACTGTTTTTGTTAAAATTTAGTTGTAGTATTTGGTACCTTGGGTCTTCTTTAAGCATACAAATAGTTAGGGGGGACAGAGTGTTAGCGACATAAACTGCCAAACCACCCTTTGGTCTGCCCATAACTCCTTGGATAGCTGGATTATGGAACGTTTTATATCCAAGTAGGTGTTGTGGTATCGTTGCCCAGGTTTCCTGGAGGCAAAGTATCTTATAGATAGACAGTGAATCCAACCATGATTGGTGCGCCGTCTTGGCCCGTAGGCCAGCGACATTCCAATACACGATTGGAATACTCAGATGTTCTGCCGAGATTACACCTGATATGTTTGTATCAGTATTTTGGAACTGATGATGGTTTATGGCATTTACTCCAATAGAGGCCTCCGGTGAATCAACCGAATAACCAACCTCGCTAATGATTGGAGTGGGCCTTTTCAGTAGCGTCGGGAGTTGATTAATAATCGGGCTTAATTTTTGGCCAGGGCTGGTGGGGACAACAGGAGAAATTGGAGCCTGGATCTTTTGTACTGTGTTGATTGACGGTCAATCTACCATATCCAGACAGTCGTAACGATTTCTAGTTGGAAAGCCCTGCCACCCCTCCATCAAGAGCTGGGGTCTTCTTGGGAGCCATGGCTGCGAGTGCCAGTCCTGTGGCTGCCAGTCTCTATTACTATTCCTTTTCGCATATGGCACCTGGTTCCATTGCCCATCAGGGGGTTGTTGCCAATTACCTGTGGGGAAATAATTTTGAATGTTCTCTGGAGGGTAAAAAAAGGAAAGACGGTAGGCGTCAATACCCCCCTTTTTTTCAAGGGATGGCCATGAGCAGATGTGATTAACCGTGTTAGGATCAGCACAATTCACTATGATGCAATCACCCTGAATTGATTTTTGTGCCTCACCTACCCAGGTTACTCTACGTACTGTAGTTATTCTGCTATTGTGGTGCCGCTGTAATGGTCTATTTAAGCTTAGCCACTGTAAAACTTTATTTTTAAGTGACCAAAAGGATTCATTTGTGCCTTCGGTCAGTTCGGGCACTCCAGTCAGAATGACCGTATATGGAGAGGCCTCGGGAGGAAGATGCGCTGGACGCCTTGGGCGCATTCCCCTTTTTGGTTGCTCAGGGGGGTTTGTTTCCAGTGTTTTAGGATGTACAGATAACTGTTTTTTATCGGCGGGTTTATTCATTTTATTCCCCGAACCTTGTGCGACCAGGTTCTGGACCGTATTTGGTCCAGCCAGAGGCACAGCCACAAGGGGGTTTGACACATGAGGTGCTAAGGCGGCTCGGTGTATAGGTGAAATATTTGATGAGTTAGCCACTGCTGCCATCTTACTGATGGGGCCTGGTAGGGACACTTGTGGGGTTTGTAGTGGAGGTTTGGGTTTCCCTATCCCCTGATTTGTCTGCTCTCTGGAGGACTGAGAGGGTATTTTAGAGGATAATGATGCCATATGTTTTTCTAGATTCCTCAAACCTAAATGCACAGGTTTTAGTTGCTTGTTGAGGAGTTCCCTAATGGTAGATAGTAGGAAAGGGGTGGCTTTGCAAGCTGGACAGAAATTTTCAGGCTGAGAGGGCCTAGTGGGATTAATAATCGTGTTCTCAGTGATGGTACTAGTTAATAGGGATATGGGTGCAGCTGGTATAGTAGCGCTGATATGAGCAGGCAGAGATAACTGATCCCCCCCTGACTCAGGTGGAACTACGAAACTATTAGAGTTGCAATGTTGTATACCATTTCCCCTCTTTGGTACAGCGCCCTCTCTGATCCCACGAAGATGATTATCTATTGACGTATCCAGAGTTTGACAAAGCACCAGATTAGGAGTAGCCTCCAAGTCATCTGAGGAGAGAGAGTCAGATATAGATTGGGTGGCCGAGAGGTCCACTGTAGAAGGAAGCATGTGGATGTCGGCTGCAATGATAGTTGGGGTCATCGAAATAGGGCCTTGCTGGTTGGGAGAGGGCGCGGTAGCCAAATGGCCCAAAGAGGAGCGCTTGGCATTTGCGAGATCTAAAGATACTCTACGTTCCAGGATGGAAATGCTCTGGTTAATGACATCATTGGTGCGTGCAATAAATTGGTCTATTGGCCCGGTCAAATGGGTGACGGGTTGGACAGTCTTAGCGTTTTTCCGAGTACCTCGAGTCATTTTCGGGCAGAATAAAGGTCACACAGAAAATGATTGAAATGCAGTACTCACTCAGGTCGTGGAAAAATAAGGGGGGGAGGCCCGGTCCGGTCCTTCACGGTCACTAACGGGCAACAACGGGCCCGCCCTTGGCCTGGGCTTCGCCCGGGCGCTCCCGCGCGCTCGCGCGACGCGGGCGGTGACGCTGCTTTAAAGCGCCTCCTGGCACGTACCTGGCTTGCCCGGCGCTATGCCTGGTGGGAAGTGTAGTCCCCTCACAGCGGTCACTCGATGCTGCTGGTGGCGGCGGGGGGGGGGACTACAGGCTGGGCCAGCGGCAGCTAGGCAGGGGTTGGAGTCTTTTCCTCTGGGGAGAACAGGAAAGTACAGCGGAGCTCCTGCTCGAACGCTGTTGTGAATATACAGGCAGAACCTTCTGTTTCAGTTTTTTCTCCCTTTGGCATTGCTGAATAAGTATGATTGTTATGATACTGGAACATACACAGACTTTATGGATAACCTCATAGCTGTTGACAGACATGGACCGCATGACACCCATAAACCATCCGCAGATTTGAATATGTATGGCCCAAACAGGGCAGTGGTGATGAGGTGCTGTTTCACCCTTGAGATGTATGTTCTTTTATGGCTACAGAATGTCAATAAAACAAAGTTAAACATAAAAAAGATGCAAGGATGTCTCTGCCTTCTTTGTATTAAAGGTAATAAGAGGTAGAGCTCTCAGTCGGATCGGATTACTAGATGGTGATGAAAAGTGGTATTACCACATTGTTAGTCTTCCACACCATGAACCTGCAAATAACCTTACAAATTCTCTAGCTGCAAACCATTTCCAATAAGGAACTGCTAACCAGAAGCTACAGAGGATACAGCCCCATCATTATTTGAAAAATGTGGAGATGGATAAGACACACCCTGAGAAGAGAACAAGAACAGCTCTTCATGGCCTCTTCAGGCCAAAAAACACATGGAGGTAACTGTGGAAGCTGAACTGAAGCCCTGAACCACATCCGGGTACCTGTACAGAAATCCACGCAACACAAACCAGACGCAGAGTTCCTTCATTGCAGCCCGTCATGCCAGCTGGCATAATGAGCAGTAGAGGTATTCTCACTCAAACTCCTCAGAGATTCTGAAGCAGAGACAACATGCTCCAGAATTAGTAGGATTTCTCTTATGATAAGTCACTCCTTAGAAACAACATAGTGTTATCACCAAGACTAACCATTTCTCCCATGTTTAAGAATGTCTAGCAAAGAATAGTCCCAGAATGCATAAATAGACCAGGTCTTAGTTTTACAAAAGAAATATGGCATGGGGTATATTTAGGTGAAATGAGTACCTCCTGCTGGGTCTCGAATTTACTATTCCGAACACAATAGTCTAGGACCAAGATTTAATAAGGATTTGCATTGGGGTTGCATTACTTTTTTAACACAAACCTGATGTAAAATCTTTTTGGGGATTTACAAACCAATGCAAATTGTTATCTGCACTGGCTTGTAAGAAAAAGTTGCTGGTTTGCAATACTTAGCATCAAAGGGGTGATACGTGGGTGGTACATGGGCAATTCCACTCAACCACTCATGTTTTTTGTGTGTAGCAAAAGTAAGACATACAATACATAAATACTGTAGAAATGCTAACAATACATAACTCTGTAGTTTTTTAACTTATACATTAGTCCAGAAAAGGAGGCGACAATTAAATCATGTGTTGCAGAAAACAATCCTAGCCACAATTTAGGTAACAACAAAGTTTTCCCAAAAAGAAACAACCAAGAAATAATAAAGAAGCATCTAACATAAGGCCATAGCAGAGCATATTATAAAGTGATAGTGCCTCGTTACCCCCATTGGAGACCGGTCCAAATCCGGTTGAATTTAAACTGCGAGCACGGCCATCTAGCTCTAGCCAAAGCGAGTTCCATCTCAAAAGTCTGTCTGAGTAAAACCTAGAACTCATTAACACTAGGACTGGCATTATCAATCCAGACTCTGGCGACACATGGCACATGCTATAATAATAGGAGCCAACAAGTTAACTTAGCTAGTCACCTCACTTTTAATACCAATAATATTTATTTCTCAGTAAGCTGAAAGTTTGGCCTGAGGAGCGAACTAAGATTATGGAGACCCCACTCCAAAACATATTCAGCCTTTGACAGTCAACAAGCATGGGCCTGAGGTCTGCAGCATACAGTTTACATTTCTGACAAAGTGACTTTCCAAAGATCAAGAGGCCCACTTAGATGTCATCTCTGGTGTATTATACAGCATGTATACTACCCAGTGTTGTTGCAGCTTTTAATTAACTGTTGTTACCCCTTGGTCTAATGCACCAAAGGATTCCTGTATTTCCTCTGCCGTTATTTCAGCTCTGATGGCCCAACCTAATTGGGCAGCGATCTGTAAGCTATTGTCACAGGTGCTAGTCAGAAACTGCTTATAGGCTAGGCTAATAACCCCTTGGCCAGAGTACTTATATATACACCGGACACTATTCCCGATGGGTTCGGCATTGATTTTGCCTCATATGACATAGTCCCTAACTTGTAACTACCTAAAGAACATATTTTGGAAAAGGCCAAACTCGTCTTTAAGCGCAGCGAGAGAGTACAACCCCCGTCCATCATATAGTTGACCCAGCTGGGTAATGCCCTTGCATTGCTAAACTTTCCCACTAGGATCTTGAAATATATTTGGCAGGTAGGATTACTTCATAACACCCTGTATTGATGCAGCACATGAAGCAAATATTACAAACTAATATATTGCCATATCTGACTAATGTCCTTAACTACCTTGAACTTCACTCGCTTGCAGTAGTTAGGATCTAAAGTTGTATACAGCATAAACCCGACGATGGGCCACAGGCTAACTGATAACACAGCAAGATTGGGACAGCATCCAGCCCGCAGCCCTCCAGCCCCCAGCCCGCAGACCAAGTCACAAAAACGACCAACGAAGGAAGCCCAGTAATAAAGCTTAAAATCTGGGAGCTTTAAGCCCCCTCGTACATATGGTAATTTCATACACCTGAGAGCCCTCCAGCCACGCTTGTAAGGCCAAATGAAACTGCCTGTGACACTATCTACTTTCTTTAAAAAAAGGACCATTGAACCCGCAAGTGTTAGCCGCAGGCTATCTGATAAAACAGCAATGTTGGGCCAGCGTCCAGCCCGCAGAGCAAGCCACGAATCCGACCAACGAAGGAAGCCCAATAATAAAGCTTAAAATCACATGGTAATTTCATAAACTTGTGAGCCCTCCAGGCACGCCTGTAAGCCCAAACGAAACTGCCTATGACACTATCTACTTTCTTAAAAAAAGGACCATGGAACCCGCAAGGGTATTGAACGAAACAAATTATAAAAATTTAGGGAGAATTTTCATTCTTATGACGTTACACCTCCTGTATATAGTTAATGGGAATCAATGCCAGCTGTGCAGTTTAGCAGATACTGTCTTCAGAAGAGGTTCATAGTTCAGCGTTACGATATCATTGATCTGGCTACTAAGACAGACCCCCAGATAGACTGATGTTTGTGTAACCACCACTCATGGGTTTGTATGCAAAATCCTGTTTACTTACATTTGTTAACAGGGTTTGGTGATAAACAATAATGCTGCTTGAAAGCATGCCTTAAAAGGAGGCGTTTTAATTTCTCCTTCCTTTTCCAACTGCATGTGTGCTGTACAGCCCACATACAAAATAGGAAAAGTTTAATAACTTGCCTTATCATAGTATTTTGTACTGGGAAGCCTTCTAAAAAACCTATGCTAGACTCACACATGCAACCCTGCACTTTGGTGCAGAGTTGTGTACATGGCATTCAGCAGCAAAACTCTGTCCTAGCACTAGGGGGAGAGGAGGAGAGAGCCATATCTCTACAGATATGGCACTCTTATGTTCTCTCCTTGTCACGCAACACAGATTTTTTGAGTGCTGTGTTGTGTGTCCCTTTTGTAAATCTGGGTTAAAGAGTGCTCTGTCAAAACTGAACTTAAATGGTTTATAGATGGAAACAACCTCTTTGAATATATCCGAGCAACCCTGGGGTAGGTGTCAGTAACATTAGCATATAGTTCAGACAGACTCTTGGCAAACTCACAGCAGACACTGTTTAATAAATGGAAATGCCTGCAGTCATGGCTATTTCATTTGGCAGCAGAAGAATGCATTTCAAATGTTTGCTGTTCAGACAAAGTCATGCAAAGTTGTTGTGAGGGAAGTAAATAACATCAGGATTATGCAGCTGATTTTTTTTAAGAGCGGCTCTTCTGCAAGAAGGTAGACCAAAACCAAGGGGATGAACAGTAAACTGACGTCATGACAAATTTCTTATATGAGATGTCTGCGATCCATTTTAAAAGTGTGTTGTGCCGCCCTACTGTTAGTTAAGTTAGTAAAACACAATAGCACAAAGATTGCTTACAGCTTGCCAAAGTACACCTAAGAAAAAGCACCCCCTAAAATGATGTGGTAATTCAGCACCACTTCCCACACTCTGGCTGTTATTTGTTGCTTCATTTCTCTTAAGTGCAAGCATGAGGGCTCTAACATTGCCCCATGATTAGTAGGGGGAAGGACAGACCTAAGTGGAGAAGGATATCCTCATGCGCAGGGTATGGGAAAATCAGTACATTTGAAAAACAGATCTTATTAGTTGTATGATGTGAATAATATTAAATAACATTTTTGGGCATAGTTTACATTAGATCACCTTACATAAATGGAAATTTGAGCTCAAAACTTCTTGAAGCCCATGAGAATTGTAGATGTGAAATAGAATGTTATGAAGTTGGCATGTGGTGGAACATGAAGCTTTGGTAGATTTTGTAAAGTTTCGAGCCCTCGGTCAGCATAGGATGCATCTTCACTCCATGGCCTCTCTGAGAAATTAATAATGCGGTCACTAATTGTAAAATGCACTAAGCTTCCTTAAAGTAAATCACTGCTTTATAAAGCATTCCTTTATAATTTGTGTTACACCTTTCCGTGACCCATTCCATCCATTACCAGATGAGATGTTGTACACAGATGCTTTCCTTTAAAATTCTATAAATTGTCCTATTTTCCTTTTCATTCTTCATGTCATTTGTCTTTACCTGCTGTTTATTCCTCAGGCTATGTTCCTCTACCTTCAGTATATGCCCAGTCTTTTCCCCTTACTAGAAAACTTTGAAATTGGAACTGTGGCAGCATGGACGAATGAGGATACTATGGGGCGGAGATGCTGTCTCTCTGTTTACAATGAACTTCTTCTCTTACCTATAGTTAGCTAGTTGAGAGCTTTTTTATAAATATGTGTGATCACATTGGGAAAGGTAATTGATTTGGTAATTGTGATCATGGATCAAAATAGCGCTCGAAATAGCATATCTTCTAGAAGATGTCACAAAAATAAGAAACACCAGAACAAACAGTCCTGCTCATCAAAACAAAACAATCTGGCATGCTAAACACAAGCATTAGATCTGATGTGACATTTCTGAATGCCCCAGTTCAAGTTACACTCCTGAAACTTTGCTTACTGGAAGCATTACGGCAAAGATGTGTTCACAATACAGCCCTTCAAAGATGAAATGATACAACTTTATATAGGTCATGTCTTCAACACTAAACTATAAGAAAACTAGCACAATTAAATTCATGCAGTCTTTTGATTACAAGCGCCCATACAACAGAGAAGTCTTTTCATGACATGATAATAATTGCATTTTACACAGTTATTTTATTTGTGTGTATTTTACAGAGTTTTATACAGCGCAAACTTGACCTGAATCGAGTATCAGAGCTCTTTACATAGCACCAGTTGCATTACATGAGGACACATTTATTTTTGTTAGGCGCAGGGAGATTAAGTGATTTGCCCAAAATCACAGGATGTTCAGCGTTATTGCGGAGACTCAAACCCAGTTCCCCAGATTCGAGGTCGACCAACCTAGCCATTAGGCCAACTCCTTTCCCAATGTCTTCACTCATATTGTTGCGTAAACTGATTCTCTTGCTCAGCTTTACAAGTTTGCCTTCCTACATGGAACACTGACACATTATCGAAAACAACAATATTGTCAAACAAAAATATTGAGTAAAGAATATTGTTTACGAAAATATTGCATCCTATTTATAATGTTAAGTTCAACAATATCGAAAAAAATATTGTTTCACAGCAATATCATAAAAAACTATACAAAGCGCCCATGTCAGCAGCTCCCTTTGCCCGAAAGCAATGCTGGCTCTTTCAGGAGGCAGGGAGTGGGCAGTGACGGCGGGGCATAAGAGTTCCCCCACTTCCCCCAACAGAGAGGCCATGGATGGGGTCCCAGGGGTCAAAAAAGGCCTGTGAGGGCCCTGGGGAATGGGGTCACAGGGGCCAAAATTGGGTTCAGAAGGGGGCCAGGCAGACCCCATCATAATTTTTTTTTTTTAAAAAGGTTGTCAGGCCCCCGGGAGATGGGCCCTGGCCCAAAAGTGGCCCAGGGAAAGGAGGCACCTGGCCCCACTTCCATAAAGAAAAATTAACTGAAAAATTGGTCAGGCCGCAGGAGATGGGGATCCAGATGTAGGTAATTCCTATTTACCGACTCTTAAATACCGAATCATACCGATTCGGTATTTAAGAGTAGGTAAATAGGAAGGAGGCATATGTAGGTAAATCTCATTTCTAATTTACAGATTCTGTAGCAGTTGGTATTTACCGATTCTGTAAATACCGAATCGGTATTTCACATTGATTCCTATGGGCCTTGAAGCCCATAGAAATCAATGTGAAATACAGATTCGGTATTTACAGAATCGGTAAATACCGAATCCTGCAAGGGTGCAGGGGGTGTCACTTTGACACCCTCTGGCACCCCAAGTACAGGCTTGTGTGACATGTGGCACACATACATGCCCTAAGGGCATGTCTGTGTGTCACATTGCACAGGTGTGCATGCACAGATGTGCATGCACACCTGTATTCGGTATTTTACCACCCAATAGGATTGGGTGGTAAAATACCGAATCTTAAGGGCCTGTGGCACTCTTAGGGGTGTCAGCTACATATGGATTTACAGAATCTGTATGTTTACCAATTCGGTAAAATACCAAAGTGGTAAATTTACAGATTCGGTAAATATACCGATTCTATAAATAACTACCCACCTACATCTCAAAAGCCAAATACCGGTCGGTATCGGCTGTTACCAACCGGTATTTCGCTACCTACATCTGGCCCGGGGTCCCTAGGAACAAGGATAGAGGGACCACACAGCCCCCTTCCTAAAATAAGAAAAGAAACCAGCAACTG
This sequence comes from Lissotriton helveticus, assembly GCF_964261635.1. Taxonomy (NCBI): domain Eukaryota; kingdom Metazoa; phylum Chordata; class Amphibia; order Caudata; family Salamandridae; genus Lissotriton; species Lissotriton helveticus. The sequence continues at coordinate 1,606,870,215 of NC_136069.1, forward strand.
TCGGATGCCCTGCCCCTTCCTTGCACAACTCTACAAACACACCTCCTGGTGCACTCTTGATTGAGGGATTAAGTCCACTCCCTAGGGGCAAACTAGCCCATCAGGTACCTTCAGTAAGCCCCACACACTGGGATTGCTGATAGTTGGTCTGAGGCAACACCCTATTTAATGCCACACGGCAAACATGCCTCTTGGCGCACTGCTGGTGAGGCAATGAGGTCCTCTGTGTCCTGAGGATCTCAGGACTAAAGTGGACTTCATCTCCCGAGCCACAATGTGCCAGGAGGCATGTTTGCAGAGTGGTGTAAAAACGGTGTGTGGCGTCTGAGCCATGTGAGCAATCCAGCTGTGTGGGGCTTATTAGTGGTATCAGGAGGGCTAGTTGGCCCCCAGGGACCCTCAGAAGGCAAGGGGATTTCCTTCTCCAACCAAGAGTGTGCCAGGAGGCGTGTTAGCAGAGTGGTGGAGAAATGGGGCATGGCCTGTGTCGAGAGCGAAGGCACATGATTTGATGAAGGGGGGGGGCCTATATCCTGATGACACATTTCTTGAGCTACAACAGATGTGCAAATAACAGACACCATCGGCATCAGACATGATGTTATATTACCAGCTTAGGGCTGCAAGTAGAGCCAGATATGATAGCTTTCAGAAGGTGCTTCCCACTTTGGCAGCACTAGAAGATGTATTCTCGAATGCATCTCCTCGTAAATTGATAACTCGTATATATAGATCACACAGAATTCGTCCCCTATCACTACTGGCACATCTAAAGTGCAATGGGAGGCTAAAACGGGCACCACTATAACCAACAAACAGTGGCAATTCTGTTGCTCGCATCTAGAACATTTATCACCAAATTATAAGTTGCGACTTTTACACTTCCATTTTTTAAACAGGGTATACAGAACACCGCTACATCTACATCGCATGGGTTTACAGACTGACACGAGATGCTGGAGATGTGGGGCGCAGGAGGCAACGTTGCTCCATCTGGCCTGGGCTTGCGGGTCGGTAGCGCATTATTGTGAGGAGGTGGGCAGGCACATTCGCGATATTACTGAGACACAGTTACACCTCACCCCATTGATAGCACTAATGGGATTTGTTTTGGAAACACTAAAAAGCTCGCAGAAATTAACAGCGATGTTGCTGCTGCTGGCAAAACGGCAGGTGGCTATGTACTGGAAGAAGCGACTGCCCTCCACTCTAGCGGGATGGCCGCACGCAGCCACGTACTGCAGAGATCAGCTGACGAATTATTTGGAACTAATGCTAGTATGATCTAGGCCTATACATATATGGGAGCCGTTTGAAAGATGGCTGGTGTCGGGGGTTGCTGACCTCCAGGATGCTATTTAAAAGATTGACCACACTTGCGGATATGGGAAGATTATAGTACACGTATAGTGGTTGGACGGGTAGGCATGCAACATTAGATGGACATTTGGAATGGCAGGAGGGAAGGGTTGGGTGGTCAATATGGGTTTGTTGAGGTTATAAGTTAGATACAGTTGCAGTGACTCAGAGCAACTTATTGAATTACATGTCATATTGACTCCTCAAATGTTAGGAGGGCTGATCCGCCGCTGGGCCTCAGGCATATTGGCAAAATGGCTGTGTTATATGAGTCTGTAGATGCTTTTAAAATGCGGCCGGCCCCAGTGGTTGTAGGCGTCAAGCTGTGTTCACTGTGCGTATCTGAAAATAAACAAAAAAGAAAAAAAAATTCTCTTCTTGCTAAAAGCATCAGATACAAGGTCAGTTTTTGTCATCTAGATTTATCGCTTTCCCATCTGGGACCATTTCCACTGTTCTGAAAATGATTAGAGTAAGGCTTACTGCAATCTCAAACTTGAACCTTCTACTCAATGCCTTACCAACATCGCACCAATATGACAACAATTTCAGGCATTTGAAAAAAATGGGTACATCATCTGTTGCTATCAGCGCACATAAAAAGATAGGCATATCCTATTTCTACACTGACTGCGGATACTCTGCAATCATAAACATTCTATTATCTCCCTGTCTTTGTGAATACCAAAGCAAACATAAACATATTCAAAAGTATGAGTTTACTTTTGTGAATATGACCCATAGTGTGTTTTCCCACCCCTCCTTTGGATTTCTTAGCACACAGACACTAGCTCCAATCTAACTTCCTGTGGTATCCTTCAAGGAGAAGCAGTCTTGTATTTGATCTGGTAATGGCAACAAGTTCATATTAATGCACACGACAGACCATAATTAAGCACAAGCATTTTGCCTGTCCTTTATATGCATTCTTGGAACTGCCACTAAATATTATTTATTTATTATTTATTCTTCTCAAGGCTGGAATAGAAAATGTACTTAAAACAACAATAGTTTGCCTTACAAAAGCACCACATCAGATACTCTCTAATGTTTTAGTTTATTGTGAGGGTCAGTAGACTTAGCATTCCAAGACTAGGAGCAAACTAATTGTTTGAGTCTATTGTCAAGTGTAACTCAGGAACTTCCAAGGATGCCTTACATTGACATTAAGCCCCTTTTTCTAGGTAAATCACTGCTCCCATGAGTACATGAATGTAAGCTAAGTTCATATATATAGTTGTCTCCTCAGATCTCCTGGTCTCTGATCTTTGAAAAAGAGATTTAAAAAAGATAGGCTTATGAAGTCACTCTTGAGCAAATTATATATTTTCATTTATTGACAGCTTTACTGAGCATAGATGAAGACATTTCAGTTGTTTCAGTTTTGTAATGCATACTTTAACAATACCTTGGCATGCAAGTACTGACTCAATATTAAACTCATTATTTTTTATTAGTATTATGAACGCAAAAACCTCAAACTTTGACTTTAGCAATGTGAAAAAAGGATTACTCAATACCAATACGCCAGTCTCAGTGGATTGGTCTGATCATTTTCTCATCTGCAGCTCATTTCATTTCACTTAAATAGTAGTCACAGATACAACTAAAAGGCCCAAGCTGTGGGACAGAGGTCTGAGGAATATTGTCTCTCTGTCACTAGCCTAGGAGTGCCTTACACCTTCAAAACATATTATGAGATCAGTATATCAGTGGCCCACATCCTAGAGATCTAAATCAATGCTAGGGATCATAGACATTATAGTTTTAAAAAACTCTAAATTTTAAACACCAAATAATCTGCACAAAAACTGAACATAGAGGAAAACTGTGAAACAACTGAATGAGTGAGACATAAATATATCTCCCCTAAATATCTGGTGTAATTGCAAAGTTTAATACACAAATATAAAGATGCATTTTTGATTTAAATCTACTCATTTCAAAAGGAAGACTAAATAAACTAATAGCCACCAAAAATGTTACTCAGCATTGTAAAGCAATAAACTCACCCCCATAGAAATGATCTCAAATGCCTCTAAAAAAAAGATGCAAGGGCGGGGCCAAGATGGTGAGCGGGTAAGACGTGTCTTGTATTGTCTCCTCACTCCTGGGTGCCCAACTCAGCCCTAAATTACGCTCTTCACCCAGTAAAAGTCGAACTTCGCAAGGAAAATTCTCCCTCAGCCCGGCTGATGCCTTACAGGGCAAGGACTGAGGCTGGGGGCTCGAGAGTCGACTCACTTGCCAAGTATTGGACAGTGAGGCACTGACCTGAAAATGGCGGCTGGACCCGGCCGGACCCTTCTTCTCCAATGAGGGCTGGTGAGAAGCAGCTGAGACCTCAGAGCCACCAGAGAGGTAGTCGAGGGCTCCCCGAAGGCTACTCAACACGGTGAAAGGCGGGTGGAGCGCCCAACGTATGGCTACAAGATGGCGGGAGAGCAGAGGCTGTCGGGGACCGGCAGCCAGTGAGGGGCCTAACAGGCTGTAAAGAGCCCACACAGAGAGTCACTGCGAAGCTGCAGGGAGGTGCAGGCTTGCTGACATGGAGAATCAGCAAGAGTTATCGACTGGTGCTCCCTTGCAGGCCTAACGTTAGAGCTATGGCTTCCCTGCAGCCCTACAAGGGGGCAATAGACTGGTGCACCTGGGGGCCGTGACCGCCGTAAGACCGAATGATGTGCACGTAGGCCTGCAGCTAGGTAGCAGGGGCAGTGACAGTGCAGATGATGGAGTAGTCCCACGGCACGAGGGGGCATCGGCCAGGCAGCTGACAGTCAATAGAGGGAGCCAGCCCAGGTACAGTGGAGCACGCTGACTACTGGAGAGAAGGGACTGTGCAACCCAAGCGATGGTGCCAAGGGGCCCATCGGACAATCGGGCCCATGCTGAGCCGAGAGCCTACCTTGAGTGAAAACGGCCTGATGCAGGGGCGGCCTTAGGCATGTGCAAGCTTTGCACCTGCACAGGGCCACCAAACCCCAGGGGCCACCACGCCAATATATATCCTTAATATAATATTCCTCTGAGAATGGATACATATTTGCGTGGCGGCCCCTGGCAGGAATTTGGCGGCCTCCGGCTCTGTTCCACTTCCAAATACCCTGACCCCCCCCTTCACTGGCCTCCGCGCTCCGCCCCGCCCGGACCCCCTCTTCTGGGGCCCCCTGCCTACGCTGCCTGCCCAGGGCCGCCATGAGCCTAGAGCTGCCCCTGCCTGAGGCTACGCACCTTGGGAACGACTTGGGATTTAAAACCGGGGGGTGACCGAAACGACGGAGAAGCAGCAATCGGAAATACCCGATGGCAGTGACGAGGAGATGATGACCTATCCGGGGGCGAGCATAGGACCACTGAAGGTGACTGACCATGGTGAGCAGAGTAGCAGTGAGCTCTACACAGAGATCGGCAGTGGAGGGAACAGAGCAGCTGCCTCAGAGGGAGCTGTGGGAAGGGGCCTAGAGAGTTGCACAGGACCTAGGCACGCAGCAGATGAGGTGGAGCAGGGTGCAGAAGTGGCACCAAATACAGCGACGCTAGGCAATCGGCCAGAAAAATGCATGGTTCCCGAGACCCCATACCAAGCAACATCACTCCAGTTGTTGAAGCTGTCACATGCAGACATCAGGCGAGGGCTCAACCGGCATGAAAAAGGCAAAAGCCCCAGCGTGGTGTGGCTGAGGCAAAACTGAGCGGAGGGGAGGTGCACTGATCCGTGCCTCAGGGGCATCAGCCAGTAAGTCGACTGGCACCGAAGGTCTCATCCAGGGTGGATCCAAAGTACCCATAGCTAAGGCCCTGCAATAGATAATATCAGAGCCCCGGTGGGTGGGCTCCATCTGGGCAGCTTCAGGCAGAGACTGGTGGAGAAAGGGCTCTGTGTGAGGAGGAGTGCAGGACAAGCCCACACACGGGGGCAGTGAGAAGGACAGATACCTGAGCAGCGACAGATGGTGGAATAGAGGGGAGGAGAAGGGAAACACACACTGCACGGAGAGTTCACTCCGCCCTGCAAAGTATTGACCAAAGCACATGCCAGGAGTAAATGTCCTGAGACGGTGGAGCTGTTGTACACACACAGCAGCCATGCATAGTCCGGAAGCGCAGAGGGGCAAAGATACACTCCACAGCCTAGAACCTCCACTGGTAATATGGCTTCCAACAGGGGAAAAAAAGACAGAACATTGAAATACATGCTTACTAAGCCCCCAGAGGTGGGCAGTGGAGAAGACAGATCCTCCCCCACGAAAGAACTTCATCTTAACTCGGAGAGCATGAAGGCCCGATCACCCGCTCCTTTTTGGAGACACTATTCAACACCCTAAGGGAGGACATCCAAACACTCAAAAGCGAGGTGGCAGGAGAGGTGAAAGAGATCTGACGGGACATTGATGTGATCAGAGAAAGAGTGGCAGCCATAGAGGACCAGGAACATGGCAGGGAAGAGGAGGTAACACTGCTCCAGCAAGAAGTGATCCGCCTTAGGGAACTACAGATAGACCTACAGGCTCAAATGGAGGATCTCGAAAACTGCTCTCGGCAGAATAACATCCGGGTCAAGGGAGAACCTTCGAACTCAGAGGGTGCAGTCATGACCCACTATTTGCAAGAGCTATTCTGAGACATCCTGGGAGCCTCGCCAGACTCGGAGATCCCATTGACCGGGCACATAGAGTGGAGTTGAGACGACGGACCCCGGCGCCCCCACTAGACATCCTAGCTTTTTATGGGTCACTCTATAGCCCTCTACCAGGACTTGGCAGCCAGCACACTACAAAATAGGTGAGAGTTAAGAGCAGGACCCACCTACCTCTGGGACAAAGGAGTAGCTTAGTCTTGGGGTCACCTGTTCAGTTTAATCTTCAAATGTGGCAGCAAGTTCTACCAGGTTGGATCCCTTCAAAAGGGCTCTAGGATAGTGGTTCTACCACATCCATGCCCTGCGGAGTCGACCACCCCAGAGTGCCAAAATGCACATGATCGTTGGAAGAGAGTCGGAAAGAAACGCTTCCCTGGGTCCTCGTGGGGGACCGATACTACGACTAAGGCACAGGAGTGGCCGGTGGCCTTAGACACACTACTAAAGGACACTGCATCCCAGGACGACTCATGAACTCTGGAGGGGCTGCAGATATAAAGTGAGATAAGCAGGGATTTTTGGACCACAGTATGTCCCTGCCTTCTTTCATTTCCAGATGCGCACGATTATGATTTGTGGGCACTAGACATTATGGGGGGGTTTGGGTGATCAATTTGGGATTAGGAAGGGGGTAACTGGTGTGCTGCATGGCAGTCGAGATGAGTGGTGGACCAGCAAAGGGGCGGGGGAGAAAGAGGTGGGCGAGAGAACCCCGAAGGAGCAGCGAGCGATCTGTGAACAGGTCTCATTACTTTACAGATTGCTACCCTAAATGTGAGGGGACAGAATAACCAAATAAGTGGAGAGCCATGTTATCCTACTTAGAGAATTTAGGGGCTGATGTGTGCCTTCTGCAGGAGACCCATCTCCTCCCCAAATATTTGCACTGTATGCGAGCTAGAGCCTTCCCTCAACAATTCTTCTCATCAACGAAAGATAAGAAAATGGGAGTAGCCATCCTGGTGGCTAATCATTTTGCCAGGAAGGTGGGAGATAAGGTAGCGGAAATAAAAGGGCGCCTATTAGCTAACAAGTTTTGGGTGGGGGGCTCGCCCTTGGTGCTAGGGTTCATATATGCACCCAACTCAGGCAGGAGAAGTTTCTTTGAGTGCGCAAGAGAAGGCATTACTTATTGGAGGGGACCTTAATTTAGTGATGGACATAGCAGCGGATAGATCAAGTCACTGTTACACTCAAACTGGGGAGGTATCACCTGAGGGGAAATTCTGGCTACAGACCTGGGGGCTGACTGATCTGTGGCAGGAGACTCACCTACACACTTCACAATTCTCTTTTTACTCACACACCCACAGTACATACACTAGACTGGATCACATGCTGGGCACGACAGCACTCCAGCAACTAGTCAAGGACATATATATAACACTGGCAGCACTTTCAGACCTTGATGCGGTGATAGCGACTCTTGGGTGCCTCAACAGCGTAACAGATCCCGAGGATGGAGACTGCGGGAGGGTATGATACATATCGCGGGGAAAAGATCCTCAAATGCATCACAGATAATCTTGCACTAAATGACTCCCCCTGTATTTCCCTGCCTACTTCATGGGGGGCATTTAAGGCAGTAGTGCGTGGGGAATTAATAGCAATATCAGCGGCTGAGAACAAAGAACGCAAAGCTAAAAAAGAACAGCTAATGGCGCATGTTCTTGAACTAGAGAGGGTACACAGTAGGACAGGAGCACGGGTTTGGCACCATCTAAAGGTGGCACGGGCCCAATTGGTGGGCCTCGACTTGGACAGGGCTGAATATGCTGCACTCAGGCTCAAGCATTCCTATTATATCGAGGGGACAAAACGGGGCGTATGCTGGCTAGCAACTTATGAGCCCACACCCAGCACATGGAAGTGCAATCCATCCAGTCGAACTCTGGGAAACTAGAGGAAAGGCCTTTCAGGCATTTTACTTTGAGCTCTATCACAGACACCCCACCCGCTCCCGTATTAACACTTACCAACCGGACACCCACAGGACATTACTATACCCAGGGCACGCAGAATCTCTGGAGGCAGAAATAAGGGTGGTGGAAGGGATAGGGATGATATTGCGCCTTAAGCTAATGAAATCACCGGGACCCGGCAGTTGCACAGCCAGGTTCTATAAGTCTTTCTGTCAGGTTTTTGCTCCAATTTTGACGCAACTTTTCAATTCCTTTACGGGGCCGGGACGATTCCCCTAGAAATGCAGGCGGCCTCTGTCATGGTACTGCCGAAACCAGTGAAAGATAAAACACTCTGTGGCTCCTACCGCCCGGTGTCGGTTCTGAATGGGGACTTGAAGCTCTTCACCGGAGTGCTAGCATCCCGTCTAGGACCTCTCATGCCGGGTATCATCGAACTGGACCAGTCCGGCTTCATCCCTAACAGACAAAGCAGCGACAATACAAATTGCATATTAAACCTGGTCAACAAAGCCCACCGTACAAACATGAATGCTCTTCTCCTGTTGGAAGATGCCAAAAAGGCATTTGATTGGGTGGGCTGGGACTTTTTAGACCAGACCCTGTTGCACTTTGGTCTGGGAGACAGGTTCAGGGCCAGGGTGTTGAGATGCTACACAGTGCCCAAGGCGACTATTAGAGTCAATGGGGTTTCATCCTACCCCTTTGAGATGCAAAAAGGGACCTGGCAGGGATGCCTGCTCTTCGTGTTGCACATTGAGCCGCTGGCCCAGAAGATCAGGGATAATCCCAATATTTTATTCATTCCGATTGGCAGGGAGGGACATGTGATCAGCCTCTATACGGATGACATCATCGCATCCCTCAAATCACCAGAACGCTCGGTCCCAGCATTTTTACAGGAACTGGAATCCTTTAGCCAGGACTCTGGGTTCCGAGTCAACATTGAGAAATCGACGATTCTTTGGTGGCACCAACAGGGGACAACAAATACGCCTGGAAGGGACACCTATGCGGTGATACCAGTTATGACATCTATTCCATACCTTGGAATTAAACTGGCCGCATCCATTTCACAAACGGTTAAACTTAATTATTACAAGTTAACCACTCAGCTCACTAATGAGCTGCAGCATTGGAAGCACTATCCACTCCTGGAGAGGGTAGCAGCGATTAAGATGTCCATCCTTCCTAAAGCACCATATCTCTTCCTGACAATTCCGCTATGGTCCCCTCCGGGTACTCTCCACAAACTACAACAAGGGATACTACAGTTTGTCTGGGCTGGGGCACATCTTCGGTTGCGAAGGGAGCTGGGTTACCTTTGACTCAATGAGTGTGGCTTGGGGATACCGTGCATACTGGAATACTTTAGAGCAGCACCACTCCGGTACTTTGTGGAATGGAATAGGTCAGAATCCAAAAAGAGATGGCTGTTCCAGGACAGAGCGTTAGCAAAACTTTCCCTCTGGAAGGTCCCTTTCCTCAGATAGGCCCTTAAATATATGGGGATCATCCATCATACAAACACAACTCAGGGTGTGGGATGGTGTTGCTACTAAGAAAGGACTGATTTCTTTATCCTCACCCATGACTCCTCTATTGGAGAAGAAACACTTTACACCGGGGCTGGACAGAAGAGCGTTTCTGGGGTGGTGGGGACCTGAAAGTAAGTCAGCAGGACACTTATTTAACCTCAATGGGATTTTTTCATTCCCTGACCGAAAAGAGGATCCCCTTCAAGCTCCTCACCCACGCACACAAAGCCCTCCACAACGCCAGACCAGCCTACCTGAACAGCAGACTCAGCTTCTACACGCCCACCCGCCAGCTCCGCTCCACCAGCCTCGCACTCGCCGCTGTCCCCCACATCCAACAAACGACCTCCGGTGGCAGATCCTTCTCCTACCTCACCGCCAAGACCTGGAAACCCCTCCCTACCCACATACGACAGACCCCAGACCTACTCGTCTTCAGAAGACTCCTCAAGACCTAGCTCTTCGAGCAGTAGCAGCACCCCCCCTCCCTTCAGTGCCTTGGGACCCTCACGGGTAAGTAGCGCGCAATACAAGTACTCTGATTGATTGATGGATTGACCTCAGAGTAGAGTATGGCCTTCCCGAAGCGGAGCGATTCCAATATCTGCAATTCCGACACTGGCTTCTGCAAACTGAGGTGCCGCCAAAGGTGAGCAGGAAGTTCACAAAATATGAACAGTGGCTATTAACAAAGGATACCAATAAGAAAAAGATCTCCAAACTGTATGATATGATAAACCCACAAACACCTGAGGCGCCCACAGCTAGTCAGAAAATATGGGCGAAAGACTTAGGAAGGGACCTCACTGGAAAAGAATGGAAGGATATCTACTACTGAGCCAATCATATGGTGCGTAAAACAAACAGCAGGGAGACCACAATTAAAATAGCAACATACTGGTACCTCACGCCGGTTTGCCTTAACAAGGGAAACCTTGATCGTAGTCCGACCTGCTGGAGGGGCTGTGGGGAAGAGGGCACGTTTGTACATCTGCCATGGGAGTGTAAGGAACTAGGCTACTTTTACTAACTCCACAGCCACCTTTACTGAAATTTGGAAGACAATAATCTCTTTGCTAGCCACTGAAATGATTGAAACCATATGCCCAAGGTACCTCTGGCTCCACCCCTTCACATCTCTGGATACACCGACTCCGACCTCATGATCAGCGACCTTGCCAATATTCTGCTCCACCTCAAATAGGCCTCAAGCACACCAGTTTGTGGGTGGGAAGGTGAGGGGGGGGATTATGTTCCTGTTTTTTCTTCTGTTTCAGTTTTTTCTCCCTTTGGCATTGCTGCATAAGTACAATTGAATATCTATGGCCCAAACAGGGCAGTGGTGATGAGGTTTTGTTTCACCCTTGAGATGTATGTTCTGTTATGGCTGCAGAATGTCGATAAAACAAAGTTAAACATAAAAAAGATGCAAGGATGTCTCTGCCTTCTTAGTATTAAAGGTAATAAGAGGTAGAGCTCTCAGTCGGATCGATTACTAGATGGTGATGAAAAGTGGTATTACCACATTGTTAGTCTTCCACACCAGGAACCTGTGAATAACCTTACACATTCTCTAGCAGTAAACCATTTCCAATAAGGAACTGCTAACCAGATGCAAGCTGCAGAGGATACAGCCCCATCATTATTTGAAAAATGTGGAGATCGATAAGATCGATAAGACACACCCTGAGAAGAGAACAAAAACAGCTCTTCATGGCCTCTTCAGGTCAAAGAACACCTAGAGGTAACTGTGGAAGCTGAACTGAAGCCCTGAAACACATACGGGTACCCGTACAGAAATCCACGCAACACAAACCAGACGCAGAGTTCCTTCATTGCAGCCTTACATGCCAGCTGGCATAATGAGCAGTGGAGGTAGTCTCACTCAAACTCCTCAGAGATTCTGAAGCAAAGACAACATGCTCCAGAATTAGTAGGATTTCTCTTATGAGAAGTCACTCCTTAGAAACAACATAGTGTTATCACCAAGACTAACCATTTCTCCCATGTTTAAGAATGTCTAGCATAGAATAGTCCCAGAATGCATTAATAGACCAGGTCTTAGTTTTACAAAAGAAATATGGCATGGTGCATATTTAGGTGAAATGAGTAACTCCTGCTGGGTCTCTAATTTACTATTCCAAACACAATAGTGTAGGACCAAGATTTAACAAGGATTTGCATTGGGGTTGCATTACTTTTTTAACACCAACCTAATGTAAAATCTTTTTGGGGATTTACAAACCAATGCAGATTGTTATCTGCACTGGCTTGTAAGAATAAATTGCTGGTTTGCATTACTTGGCATCAAAGGGGTGATACGTAGGTGGTACATGGACAATTTCACTCAACCACTCATGTTTTTTGTGCAGCAAAAGTAAGACATACAATACATAAATACCGTAGAAATGCTAACAATATATACCTCTGTAGTTTTTTAACTTATACAGTAGTCCAGAAAAGGAGGCGACAATTAAATCAGGTGTTGCAGAAAACAATCCTACCCACAATTTATGTAACAACAATGTTTTCCCAAAAAGAAACAACCAAGAAATAATAAAGAAGCATCTGACATAAGGCCATAGCAGAGCATATTATAAAGTGATAGTGCCTCGTTACCCCCATTGGAGACCGGTCCAAATCCGGTTGACTTTAAACTGTGAGCACGGCCATCTAGCTTTAGCCAAAGCGAGTTCCATCTCATATGTCTGTCTGAGTAAAACCCAGAACTCATTAACACTAGGACTGGCATTATCAATCTAGACTCTGGCGACACATGGCACATGCTATAATAATATCAGCCAACAAGTTAACATAGCTAGCCACCACACTTATAATCACAAGAAATATTTATTTCTCAGAAAGCTGAAAGTTTGGCCCGAGGAGCGAACTAAGAATATGGAGACCCCACTCCAAAACATATTCAGCCTTGAACAGTCAACAAGCATGTGCCTGAGGTCTGCAGCATACAGTTTACATTTCTGACAAAGTGACTTTCCAAAGATCGAGAGGCCCACTTAGATGTCATCTCTGGTGTATAATACAGCATGTATACTACCCAGTGTTGTTGCAGCTTTTAATTAACTGTTGTTAACCCTTGGTCTAATGCGCCAAAGGATTCCTGTATTTCCTCTGCCGTTATTTCAGCTCTGTCGGCCCAACCTAATTGGGCAGCAATCTGTAAGCTATTGTCACAGGTGCCAGTCAGAAACTGCTCATAGGCTAGGCCAATAGGCCCTTGGCCAGAGTACTTATATATACACCGGACACTATTCCCGATGTGTTCGGCATTGATAATACCTTTTGGCTCATATGAAATAGTCCCTAACCTGTAACTACCTAAAGAACATATTTTGGAAAAAGGCCAAACTCGTCTTTAAGCGCAGCGAAAGAGTAGAACCCCCGTCCATCATATAGTTGACCCAGCTGGGTAATGCCCTTACATTGCTAAACTTTCCCACTAGGATCTTGAAATATATTGGGCATGTAGGATTACTTCATAACACCCTGTACTGATGCAGCACATGAAGTAAATATTACTTACTAATATATTGCCATATCTGACTAATGTCCTTAACTACCTTGAACTTCACTTGCTTGCAGTAGTTAGGATCAAAAGTTGTATACAGCATAAACCCGACGATGGGCCACAGGCTAACTGATAACACAGCAAGGTTGGGACAGCCTCCAGCACGCAAAGCAAGCCACAAATCCGACCAACGAAGGTAGCCAAGTAATAAAGCCTAAAATCTGGGAGCTTTAAGCCCCCTCGTACATATGGTAATTTCATACACCTGAGAGTCCTCCAGGCAAGCCTGTAAGCCCAAATGAAACTGCCTATCACACTATCTACTTTCTTAAAAAAAAAGGGCCATGAAACCCGCAAGGGTTAGCCGCAGGCTAACTGATAAAACAGCAAGGTTAGGACAGCGTCCAGCTCTCTGAACAAGCCACGAATCCAACCAACGAAGGAAGCCCAGTAATAAAGATTAAAATCTGGGAGCTTAAAGCCCCCTCCTACATATGGTAATTTCATAAACTTGAGAGCCCTCCTGGTACGCCTGTAAGCCCAAACGAAACTGCCTATGATACTATCTACTTTCTTAAAAAAAGGACCATGGAACCCGCAAGGGTATTGAACGAAACAAATATAAAAATTTAGGGAGAATGTTCATTTTTATGATGTTACACCTCCCGTATATACTTAACGGGAATCAATGCCAGCTGTGCAGTTTAGCAGATACTGTCTTCAGAAGAGGTTCATAGTTCAGAGTTACGATATCATTGATCTGGCTACTAAGACAGACCCCCAGATAGACTGCTGTTTGTGTAACCATCACTCATGGCTTTTTATGCAAAATCCTGTTTACTAACATTTGTTGACAGGGTTTGGTGATAAACAATAATGCTGCTTGAAAGCAGGCCTTAAAAGGAGGCGTTTTCATTTCTCCTTCCTTTTCCGACTGCATGTGTGCTGTACTGGACAGCCGACATACAAAGTAGGAAAAGTTTAATAACTTGCCTTATCATAGTATTTTGTACTGGGAATCCTTCTAAAAAACCTATGCTAGACTCACACATGCAACCTTGCACTATGGTGCAGAGTTGTGTACATGGCATTCAGCAGCAACACTCTGCCCTAGCACTAGGGGGAGAGAGTCATATCTCTACAGTTATGGCACTCTTATGTTCTCTCCTTTTCACGCAATGCAACACAGATTTTTTGAGTGCTGTGTTGTGTGTCTCTTTTGTAAATCTGGGTTAAAAAGTGCTCTGTCAAAACTGAACTTAAATGCATTAGAGCACCTTACATAAATGGAAATTTGAACTCAAAACTTCATGAAGCCCATGAGAATTGTAGATGTGAAATAGAATGTTATGAAGTTGGAAGGTGGAGGAACATGAAGCTTTGGTAGGGTTTGTAAAGTTTCTAGCCCTCGGTGAGCATAGGATGCATCTTCACCCCATGGCCTCTATGAGAAATTAATAATGTGGTCACTAATTGTACAAATGCACTAAGCTTCCTTAAAATAAATCACTGCTTTATAAAGCATTCCTTTATAATTTGTATTACACCTTCCCGTGACCCATTCCATCCATTACCAGATGAGATGTTGTACACTGATGCTTTCCTTTAAAATTCTATACATTGTCCTACTTTCATTTTCATTCTTCATGTCATTTGTCTTTACCTGCTGCTTATTCCTCATGCTATGTTCCTCTACCTTCCGTATATGCCCACTCTTTTCCCCTTATTAGAAAACTTTGAAATAAGAACTGTGGCAGCATGGACGAAAGAGGATACTATGGGGTGGAGATGCTGTCTCTCTGTTTACAATGAACTTCTTCTCTTACCTATAGTTAGCTAGTTGAGAGCTGTTTTATAAATATGTGTGATCACATTGGGAAAGGTAATCGATTTGGTAATTGTGATCATGGAACAAAATAGCGCTCAAAATAGCATATCGTATCTAAAAGATGTCACAAAAGTAAGAAACACCAGAAAAAAACAGTCAAGCTAATCAAAACAAAACAATCTGGCATGCTAAACACAAGCGTTAGATCTGATGTGACATTTCTGAATGCCCCAGTTCAAGTTACACTCCTGAAACTTTGCTTACTAGAAGCATTACGGAAAAGATGGGTTCACAATACAGCCCTTCAAAGAAGAAAAGATACAACTTTTTATAGGTCATGTCTTCAACACTAAACTATAAGAAAACTAGCACAATTAAATTCATGCAGTCTTTTGATTACAAGCGCCCATATAACAGAGAAGTCTTTTCATGACATGATAATAATTGCATTTTATTTGTGTGTATTTTACAGAGTTTTATACAGCACAAACTTGACCTGAATCGGGTATCAGAGCTCTTTACATAGCACCAGTTGCATTACATGAGGGCACATTTATTTTTGTTAGGCGCGGGGAGATTAAGTGATTTGCCCAAAATCTCAGGATGTTCAGCGTTATTGCAGAGACTCAAACCCAGTTCCCCAAAATCGAGGTCGACCAACCTAGCCATTAGGCCAACTCCTTTCCCAATGTCTTCACTCATATTGTTGCGTAAACTGATTCTCTTGCTCAGCTTTCCAAGTTTGCCTTCCTACATGGAACACTGACACAATATCCAAAACACCAATATTGAGTAAAAAATATTGTTTACAAAAATATTGCATCCTATTTATAATGTTAAGTACAACAATATCGAAAAAAATATTGTTTCAAAGCAATATCATAAAAACTATACAAAGCGCCCATGTCAGCAGCTCCCTTTGCCCGAAAGCAATGCTGGCTCTTTCAGGAGGCAGGGAGTCGGCAGGGACGGTGGGGCATAAGAGTTCCCCCACTGCCCCCAACAGAGAGGCGATGGATGGGGTCCCCGGGGTCAAAAAAGGCCTGTGAGGGCCCTGGGGAATGGGGTTAGAGGGGCCAAAATTGGCTTCAGGAGGGGGCCAGGCATACCTCATCATAATTCTTTTTTAAAAAAGGTTGTCAGGCCCCCGGGAGATGGGCCCTGGGCCAAAAGTGGTCCAGGGAAAGGGGGCACCTGGCCCCACTTCCATAAAGAAAAATTAACTGAAAATTGGTCGGGCCCCAGGAGATGGGGTCCCTAGGAACAAGGATAGAGGGACCACACAGCCCCCTTCCTAAAATAAGAAAAGAAACCAGAAACTGTCGGATACCCTGCACCTTCCTTGCACAACTCTGCAAACACACCTCCTGGTGCACACTTGATTGAGGGATTAAGTCCTATCCCTAGGGGCAAACTAGCCCATCAGGTACCTTCAGTAAGCACCTCACACTGGGATTGCTGAGAGATGGTCTGAGGCAACAGAGCTCTTTCCGCACTCAGCGGACGCGCGCCGAAGTCACGCCTAAGTCCAGCCCGTCTGCGCCCGTCCGCGCTGAGGACGGGCTGGGGAACGGGGCTGTTGGGGAGAAGGCTATAATTACTGCTGACCGGCGAGTAAGTCCGACCTATTCCTATCGTGATCTAGTCGCACTGAAACCCATTCCTCTGCTCTGTCATCACTCTCTTCCCCCCCGAGGCTTTCCTGGGATTCCCCGGTTGTTGTTGTTACACCAGGAACACTGTGCCCTTAATATCTGATACTGTCAATGATAAAATACATACTGCCTCTACCACTACTATGGAGGGGGGTTTCCTTATTAATGCTAGGTCACTGGTGAAGAACAACCTGGCGTTTAGGGATTTTGTCTCTGTCGGGAAGCCTACTTGGGTCTTCATCACAGAAACTTGGGCCTCTGAATCCTCTGGTCCTGAACTCGTGAACGCTGTTACAGATGGCTATGCGTTAGCAAGGTCGGACAGAGTGGGACGTAGGGGCAGAGGGCTGGGTATCCTATATAAGGTTTCCTTCATTTGTCGTGACAAAACTCTCTCCTCCCCCACGGATCCCTTTCAAGCTATTTATTTTTCTATAGCCTCTTGCCCCTCAGTTTCCTGCTCTGGCCTCCTGATCTACAGACCTCCGGGCCCTAGAGCTGATTTTAGCCAGGATTTACTGAAAATGTTAGAACCATATTTCGGTTGTATCCATCTGACAGTTATGGGAGATCTGAATTTCCACTTAGAGGATTAAGGTTCCAGTGACACTCTCACCATAGTGGACACTCTGGCCGCATGTGGTCTTTGGCAATTGGTAGACGGCCCCACCCATCGAGCTGGTCACACACTAAATGGGGTCTTTTTCAACGACCCAAGACTTACGACAGGCCCTCCCTTTCCCCTTGTGTGGTCTGACCACCTAGTTGTCCCCCTGGAATTTAACCCCCTCTCCTCATACGCTGTCATGTGACTCTGAGAAAAGGGAACCCAAGTGGAATTTTAGGTGAATTGCTAATGATACTCTGGCCCCCCTCAAGGCTCACTTCAGAACAACTCCGGTGGGGGATGTCAGTGCGGCTGCACTGGAGTTATCTAACTCCATTGCATGTGCAGTGGACCTCCTGGCCCCTGTGTCGTATCGCTACTCTGCTAGGAAAAGACACTCAGCCCCCTGGTTCTCGGAAAGACTCAGGCTTCTAAGGCAGGGTTGCAGGAAACAGGAAAGGCTTTGGCGAGCCACCTAGGATCTCAGGGAAAGGGAAAAGCATAAACTCCTCCTCAGAGACTATAAAGCAAAGGTAATTGAGGAAAAGCAGGCCCATTTTTCCACTCTAACGACCTCCCTCACCTCTCCTAGGGAATTATTCAAAATTGTTAACTCTTTGTGCACCCTGCATACCCCCGATCCTAATATAGGTTCCCAAGAGTTATGTGACAAGATCTCCCTATTTTTTTCATTCTAAAATAGTGGACATTCATACCACTCTTGAAGTACAAAGGGATATGCTGGGTTTTCCTCTCCCTTTGGCCCCGGCCCTTACGGAAGGCTGCCTAACGGACCCTCATAGGAGCCTGTCCAATTTCCCCCCTCTCACCTACCAGCAGCTAGATCTGCTTTTGAATAAAACTAAATCTGGATCCCCTCTGGATCCATGCTCTCTTAAGATCTTGAAGGACTATAGGGAAGTCTTGCTGCCCCTCTATCTTGAGGTGATGAACCATGCTATGACGGAAGGCATTTTTCCTTCCACCTGGAAAAAGGCAGTGGTCAAGCCTTTGCCGAAAAAGCCAACCCTAGACCCGGAGATATTAAAAAACTTTCATCCAATATCTCTGCTTCCGGCCCCAGCAAAGATGCTTGAGACACACCTCAATCAACACCTTACAGCCTTTTTAGACATCTCTGGCCACCTGGACCAGTCACAACATGGTTTCCAGAAGTTTCACAGCACCGAATCGGCTTTCACAGTGGTCGTAAATAACATTCACGCGAAGGTCGACCAGGGCCAGACCACTCTGCTGGTCCTGCTCGACCTAACAGTGGCATTTGACACCCTATCTCCCTCTATTCTAACAGCTCGTCTTCGGGAGATAGGGGTGGAGGGCCCTTGGCCTCCTTCCTCAATCAGAGGGAGCAGAAGATCAAGTTGGGAGAGTTCCTGTCCCAAGCTACACCTGTGCAATGTGGGGTCCCGCAGGGGTCGGCTCTCAGCCCCACACTTTTCAACATTTATGTGGCCCCACTTGCCAGGTTGGTAAGATCTTTTGGGATGGATGTGGTGTCATACGCCGATGACACCCAAATTATGGTGTATCTCTCCCACTCTGTGAGCACCTCTGCTTTCAGCTTCAGGAACTGCATGGAGGCAGTCGCGCAGCGGATGATCTTGAACTCGCTGAAGCTGAACGGAGAGAAAACCGAGGTCCTGGTCTTCGGCGGAGACCAGGATGTCTGGTCTAGTGACTGGTGGCCTCCCTCTCTTGGAGCCTGTCCCTCGCCCACGAAATCAGTGCGGAATCTGGGCGTTTTGATTGACACCTCGCTTGATATGGTCCAGCAGGTAAACAGGACGGTCTCCACATGTTGAGGTATCATCAGGATCTTGATGAAAATCACACATTATCTCTCCCTCCAAGCCCGCAAACAGGTTGTTGTTGCTTTGGTCGCATCACGGCTAGACTATTGCAACACGCTCTACGCTGGCATCAATAAAGGACTGATTCAACGTCTGCAGACCATCCAAAACGCCGCAGCTAGGTTTGTCCTTGCCGCCCCCAGCCTCTCCTCTGACACTTCCAATAGGAAAAGCCTGCATTGGCTCCCGATCCAGGCAAGGATCACTTTTAAGATCCTTTGACTTGTTTATGGTGCCCTGTTTGGCGAAGGCTCGGAAGGTTTAAATCCCTGCTGGTTCCTTATGTTCCCAGCAGAAATCTGCGCTCCTCTAGCAAGAATCTCCTATCCGTCCCCCGGTTTCGGAGAGTCAGGAGGGGGGGGAAGGGCCTTTTCCTCCCTGGCCCCCAAACTTTGGAACAACCTCCCCCCTGAATTGAAGACTCAACCTTCTTTTATGCTTTTCAGAAAAGCATTTAAAACTTGGCTCTTCGCCGAGGCATATCGATAATCCAGCACATGGCTCCGGTTTTATATTTTTCCGCATTATATTTCTCTGATAGACGCCTTGAAGCCCGTGGGGCTAAGTCGCGCATTATAAGATGGCTTTTATTCATTCATTCATTCAACACCTTCTTTAATGCCACACTGCAAACATGCCTCTTGGCGCACTGCTGGTGAGGCAATGAGGTACCCTGTGTCCTGAGGATCTCAGGACTAAAGTGGACTTCATCTCCCAAGCCACAATGTGCCAGGAGGCATGTTTGCAGAGTGGTATAAAAAGGGTGTGTGGCCTCTGAGCCCTCGGAGCAATCCAGCTGTGTGTGGCTTATTAGAGGTAACAGGAGGGCTAGTTGGCCCCCAGGGACCCTCAGAAGGCAAGGGGATTTCCTTCTCCAACCAAGAGTGTGCCAGGAGGCATGTTAGCAGAGTGGTGGAGAAATGAGGCATGGCCTGTGTCGAGAGTGAAGGCACATGATTTGATGAAGGGGGGGGACCTATATCCTGATGACACATTTCTTGAGCTACAACAAATGTGCAAATAACAGACACCATCGGCATGTTATAGTTCCAGCTTAGGGCTACAAGTAGAGCCAGATATGATAGCTTTCAGCAGGTGCCTTCCACTTTGGCAGCACTGGAAGATGTATTCTCTTATGGGATTTGTTTTGGAAAAAGCTTGCAAAAATTAACAGCGATGTTGCTGCTGCTGGCAAAACGGCAGGTGGCTATGTACTGGAAGAAGCAACTGCCTACCACTCTAGAGGGATGGCTGCACGCAGCCACATACTGCAGAGATCAGCTGACAAATTATTGGGAACTAATGCCAGTAAGATCTAGGCCTATAGATATATGGGAGCCGTTTGCAAGATGGCTGGTGTCGGGGTTGCTGACCTCCAGGATGCTATTTAAAAGATTGACCAATAGAGGGTGGACAAGGGGACTGCGTGGAGAGTGACCAGGCTGATCCAGCTAACTGTAAGGGCAGAAGACTACACACTGACGGATATGGGAAGTTTATAGTACACGTATAGTTGATTGACGGGTAGGCATGCAACATCAGATGGACATTTGGAATGGCAGGAGGGAAGGGTTTGGGGGGTCAATATGGGTTTGTTGAGGTTATAAGTTAGATACAGTTGTAGTGACTCAGAGCAACTTATTAAATTACATGTCATATTGACTCCTCAAATGTTAGGAGGGCTGAACCGCCTCTGGGCCTCAGGCATATTGGCAAAATGGCTGCGTTATATGAGTCTGTAGATTCTTTTAAAATGCTAGCTGTCCCAGTGGTTGTAGGCGTCAAGCTGTGTTCCATGTGCGTATGTGAAAATAAACAAAAAAGAAAAAAAACTCTTATCCACATTATATAAATCTCTCTTCTTGCTAAAGGCATCAGATACAAGGTCAGTTGTTGTCATCTAGATTTATCTCTTTCCCATCTGGGACCATTTCTACTGTTCTGAAAATGATTAGAGTAAAGCTTACCTCCATCTCAAACTTGAACAATCTACTCAATGCCTTACCAACATCGCACCAATGTGACAACAATTTCAGGAATTTGAAAAAAATGGGTGTATCATCTGTTGCTATCAGCGCACATAAAAAGATAGGCATATCCTATTTCTACACTGACTGCGGAGTCTCTGCAATTATAAACATTCTATTATCTCCCTGTCTTTGTGAATACCAAAGCAAACATAAACTTATTCAAAAGTATATGTTTACTTTTGTGAATATGACCCATAGTGTGTTTTCCCACCCCTCTTTTGGAGCTCTTAGCACACAGACACTAGCTCCAACCTAACTTCCTGTGGTATCCTTCAAGGAGAAGCAGTCTCGTATTTGATCTGGTAATGGCAACAAGTTCATATTAATGCACACGACAGACCATAATTAAGCACAAGCATTTTACCTGTCCTTTATATGCATTCTTGGAACTTCCACTAAATATTATTTATTTATTATTTATTCTTCTCAAGGCTGGAATAGAAAATGTACTTAAAACAACAATAGTTTGCCTTACAAAAGCACCACATCAGATACTCTCTAATGTTTTAGTTTATTGTGAGGGTAACTCAGGAACTTCCAAGGATGCCTTACATTGACATTAAGCCCCTTTTTCTAGGTAATTCACTGCTCCCATGAGTACATGAATGTAAGCTAAGCTCATATACATAGTTGTCTCCTCAGATCACCTGGTCTCTGATCTTTGAAAAAGAGATTTAAAAAAGATAGGCTTATGAAGTCACTCTTGAGCAAATTATATATTTTCATTTATTGACAGCTTTACTGAGCATAGATGAAGACATTTCATTTGTCTCAGTTTTGTAATGCATACTTTAACAATACCTTGGCATGCAAGTACTGACTCAATATTAAACTCATTATTTTTTATTAGTATTATGAACACAAAATCCTCAAACTTTGACTTTAGCAATGTGAAAAAAGGATTACTCAATACCAATACGCCAGTCTCAGTGGATTGGTCTGATCATTTTCTCATCTGCAGCTCATTTCATTTCACTTAAATAGTAGTCACAGATACAACTAAAAGGCCCAAGCTGTGGGACAGAGGTCTGAGGAATAGTGTCTCTCTGTCACTAGCCTAGGAGTGCCTTACACCTTCAAACCATATTATGAGATAAGAATATCAGTGGCCCACATCCTAGAGATATATAGGGATCATAGACATTATAGTTTTAAAAAAACTCTAAATTTTAAACACCAAATAATCTGCACAAAAAACTGAACATAGAGGAAAACTGTGAAACAACTGAATGAGTGAGACATCAATATATCTCCCCTAAATATCTGGTGTAATTGCAAAGTTTAATACACAAATATAAAGATGCATTGATGTAAATCTACTCATTTCAAAAGGGAGACTAAATAAACTAATAGCCACCAAAAATGTTACTCAACATTGTAAAGCAATCCTCTCACCCCCAAAGAAATGATCTCAAATGCCTCTAAAAAAAGATGCAAGGGCGGGGCCAATATGGTGAGCGGGTAAGGCGTGTCTTGTATCGTCTTCCCACTCCTGGGTGCCCATCTCAGCCCTAAATTACGCTCCCTCAGCCCGGCTGATGCCTTACAGAGCAAGGACTGAGGATAGTCGATTTACTTGCCACGCATTGGACTGTGAGGCACTGACCTGAAAATGGCGGCTGGACCCGGCCGGCTCCGTCTGCTCCAATGGGGGTTGTTGAGAAGCAGCTGAGACCTCAGAGGGGTAGTCGAGGGCTCCCCGAAGGCTACGGAACACAGTAAAAGGCGGGTGGAGCGCCCAAGGCATGGCTCCAAGACGGCGGGAGAGCAGAGGCTGTCGGGGACCGGGAGCCAGTGAGGGGCCTAACAGGCTGTAAAGAGCCCACACCGAGAGTCACTGCGAAGCTGCAGGAAGGTGCAGGCTTGCTGACACGGAGCATCAGCAAGAGTTATCGACTGGCGCTCCCTTGTGGGCCTAACGTTAGAGCAGTGGCTTCCCTGCAGCCCTACACGGGGGCGATAGACGGGTGCACCTGGGGGCTGGAACCGCAGCAAGGCCTAGTGATGTGCACGTAGGCCTGCAGCTAGGTAGCAGGGGCAGCGACAGTGCAGATGATGGAGTAGCCACACGGCACGGGGGCATCGGCCAGACAGCTGACAGTCAATAGAGGGAGCCAGCCCAGTTACAGTGGAGCACGCTGACTCCTGGAGAGAAGGGACTGTGCAACCCAAGCGGTGGTGCCAAGGGGCCTGACGGACAATCGGGCCCATGCTGAGCCGAGAGACTACCTTGAGTGGAAACGGCCTGAGGCTACACACCTCAAGAACCACCTGGGACTTAAAACCGGGGGGGTGACCGAAATGACGGAGAAGCAGCCATCGTAAATACCCGGCGACAGTGACGAGGAGATGATGACCACTCCGGGCGTCGAGCATAGGACCACTGAAGGTGACTGACCATGGTGAGTAGAGTTGTGGTGAGCTCTACACAGAGATCGGCAGTGGAGGGAACAGAGCAGCTGCCTGAGAGGGAGCGGTGGGAAGGGGTCTAGAGAGTTGCACAGGACCTAGGCACGCAGCAAATGAGGTGGAGCAGGGTGCAGAAGTGGCACCAAATACAGCGACGCTAGGCAATCGGCCAGAAAAACGCTTGGTTCCCGGGACCCCATGCCAAACCACATTGCTCCAGTTTTTGAAGCTGCCACAAGCAGACATCAGGCGAGGGCTCAACTGGCACGAAAAAGGTGAAAGCCCCAGCGTAGTGTGGCTGAGGCAAAGCTGAGCCGAGGGGAGGTGCACTGATCCGTGCCTCAGGGGCATCAGCCAGTAAGTCAACTGGCACCGAAGGTCCCATTCAGGGTGGACCCAAAGTACCTATAGCTAAGGCACTGCAATAGATAATATCAGAGCCCCGGTGGGTGGGCTCAATCTGGGCAGCTTCAGGCAGAGATTGGTGAAGAAAGGGCTCTGTGTGAGGAGGAGTGCAGGACAAGCCCACACACGGGGGCAGTGAGACGGACAGATACCTGAGCAGCGACAGATGGTGGAATAGAGGGGAGGAGAAGGGAAACACACACTGCACGGAGAGTTCACTCTGCCCTGCAAAGTATTGACCAAAGCACATGCCAGGAGTGAATGTACTGAGACGGTGGAGCTGTTGGACACACACAGCAGCCATGCATAGTCCGGAAGCGCATAGGGGCAAAGATACACTCTACACCCTAGAACCTCCACTGGTAATATGGCTTCCGAGAGGGGAAAAAAGACAGAACATTGAAATACATGCTTACTAAGCCCCCAGAGGTGGGCAGTGGAGAATAGAGATCCTCCCCCTCGAAACAACTTCATCTTGACTCGGAGAGCATGAAGGCCCGATCACCCGCTCCTTTTTGGAGACACAATTCAACACCCTAATGGAGGACTTCCAAACACTCAAAAGCATGGTGGCAGGAGAGGTGAAAGAGATCTGAAGGGACATTGATGCAATCGGAGAAAGAGTGGCAACCATAGAGGACCAGGAACAGGGCAGGGAAGAGGAGGTAACACTGCTCCAGCAAGAAGTGATCCGCCTTAGGGAACTACAGATAGACCGACAGGCTCAAATGGAGGGTCTGGAAAACTGCTCTCGGGAGTACCTTCGAACTCAGAGGGTGCAGACATGACCCACTATTTGCAAGAGCTATTCTGAGACATCCTGGGAGCCTCGCCAGACTCGGAGAGCCCATTGACCGGGCACATAGAGTGGAGTTGAGACGACAGATCCCGTCACCCCCTCCAGACATCCTAGCTTTTTATGGGTCACTCTATAGCCCTCTACCAGGACTTGGCAGCCAGCACACTACAAAATAGATGAGAGTTAAGAGCAGGACCCACCCATCTCTGGGACAAAGGAGTTTCTTACTCTTGGGGTCACCTGTTCAGTTTAATCTTCAAATGGGGCAGCAAACTCTACCAGGTTGGACCCCTTCAAGAGGTCTCTAGGATAGTGGTTCTACCACATCCCTGCCCTGCGGAGTCGACCAGCCTAGAGTGCCAAAATGCGCATGATCATTGGAAGAGAGTCGGAAAGAAACGCTTCCTTGGGTCCTCGCGGGGACCCGATACTACGACTAAGGCACAGGAGCGGCCAGTGGCCTTAGACACACTACTAAAGGACACTGCATCCCAGGACGACTCATGAACTCTGGAGGGGCTGCAGCAATAAAGTGAGATAAGCAGGGCTGGGGAGGGGTCTGCTGGGAGTGGGAAGAGGGTCTTTCTGGACCACAGTATGTCCCTGCATTCTTTCTTTTCCAGATGTGCACAATTATGATTTGTGGGCACTAGACATTTTGGGGGGGTTTGGGTGATCAAGTTGGGATTAGGAAGGGGGGGAACTGGTGTCCTGCATTGTAGGGGATGGCAGTCGAGACTATGGTGGACCAGCAGAGGGGCGGGGGGGAGAAAGTGGTGGGCGAGAGAACCCGAAGGAGAAGCGAGCGATCTGTGACCAGGTCTCATTACTTTACAGATTGCTACCCTAAATGTGTGGGGCCAGCATAACCAAATAAGTGGAGAACCATGTTATCCTACTTAGAGAATTTAGGGGCTGATGTATGCCTTCTGCAGGAGACCCATCTCCTCCCCAAATATTGGCACTGTATGTGAGCTAGAGCCTTCCCTTAACAATTCTTCTCCTCAACGCAAGATAAGAAAGTGGAGGTAGCCATCCTGGTGGCTAATCATTTGCCAGGAAGGTGGGAGATAAGGTAGTGGAAATAAAAGGGCGCTTATTAGCTAACAAGTTTTGGGTGGGAGGCTCGCCCTTGGTGCTAGGGTCCATATATGCACCCAACTCAGGATAGGAGAAGTTTCTGACAGCGGCCCTCTCTGAGTGCGCAAGAGAAGTGATTACTTATTGGAGGGGACCTCAATTTAGTGATGGACATAGCAGCGGATAGATCAAGTCACTATTACACTCAAACTGGGGAGCTATCACCTGAGGGGAAATTCTGGCTACAGACCCGGGGGCTGACTAACCTGTGGCAGGAGGCTCACCTACACACTTCACATTCTCTTTTTACTCACACACCCACGGTACATACACTAGACTGGATCACATGCTGGGCACAACAGAACTCCAGCAACTAGTCAAGGACATAGATATAACTTTTGTACCGCTTTTGGCCGCCATGAGTGTGGCAGGGTATGCTCAGACGTGAGTCCCTTGCTCACTTTGCCACTGGATTCAAGCAAGCCGGGCTGAAGATGGCTGGAATGCAAGCAACCGGTCCTCCGAAGCTTGTTTCCGGTACAGGGAAGACATGGCTTGGCAGTTCGGGCTGGACTGTTCCCATGAGGCACAGGGTCAGACTGATTTGCATATAGCCATGTCTGAACTGGGGTGGCAGAGTGGGCTAAACAACGGTGATGGATTAAACCCAGATCTTTTGACTGGGCGTGAGTGTTTGATTGATTCAGATGCTCCTTCCATCACCACCCCCTTTTGTACCGCATAGATATAACACTGGCAGCACTTTCAGACCTTGATGCGGTGATAGCGACTCTTGGGTGCCTCAACAGCGTAACAGATCCCGGGGATGGAGAATACGGGAGGGTATGATAAATTGGCCGGAGGTGAAAGAACAGATCCTCAAATGCATCACAGATAATCTTGCACTAAATGACTTCCCTGTATTTCCCTGTCCACTTTATGGGGGTCATTTAAGGCAGTAGTGCATGGGGAATTAATTGAAATATCAGCAGCTGAAAACAAAGAACGCAAAGCTAAAAAAGAACAGCTAATGGCGCATGTTCTTGAATTAGAGAGGGTACATAGTAGGACAGGAGCATGGGTTTGGCACCATCAAAAGCGGCACGGCCCAATTGGCGGGCCTTGACTTGGACAGGGCTGAATATTCTGCACTCAGGCTCAAACACTCCTATTATATTGAGGGGACAAAACGGGGTGTATGCTGGCCAGCAACTAATGAGCCCACACCGAGCACACAAACTCTGGGAAACTAGAGGAAAGGCCCATCAGGCATTTTACTTCGAGCTCTACCACAGACACCCCACCCGCTCCCGCATTAACACTTACCTACCGGACACCCAAAGGACGTTACTATACCCAGGGCACACAGAAACTCTGGAGGCACCAATAAGGGTGGTGGAAGGGATATGGATGATATTGCGCCTCCAGCTAATGAAATCACCGGGACCCGGCAGTTGCTCAGCCAGGTTCTCTAAGTCTTTCTGTCAGGTTTTAGCTCCAATTTTGACACAACTTTTCCATTCCTTTACGGGGGCCAGGACGATTCCCCCGGAAATGCTGGCGACCTCTGTCATGGTACTGCCGAAACCAGGGAAAGATAAAACACTCTGTGGCTCCTACCGCCTGGTGTCGGTTCTGAATGTGGACTTGAAGCTCTTCACCAGAGTGCTAGCATCCCGTTGAGGCCCTCTAATGCCGGGTATCATCGAACTGGACCAGTCCGGCTTCATCCCTAACAGACAAAGCAGCGACAATGCAAATTGCATATTAAAGCTGGTCAACAAAGACCACCGTACAAACATGAATGCTCTTCTCCTGTTGGAAGATGCCGAAAAGGCATTTGATTGGGTGGGCTGGGACTTTTTAGACCAGACCCTGCGGCACTTTGGTCTGGGAGACAGGTTCAGGGCCAGGGTGTTGAGATGCTACACAGTGCCCAAGGCGACTATTAGAGTCATGGGGTTTCATCCTACCCCTTTGAGATGCAAAAAGGGACCTGGCAGGGATGCCTGCTCTTCGTGTTGCACATTGAGCCGCTGGCCCAGAAGATCAGGGATAATCCCAATATTTTAGGCATTCCGTTTGGCAGGGAGGGACATGCGATCATCCTCTATATGGATGACATCATCGCATCCCTCAAATCACCACAACGCTCGGTCCCAGCATTTTTACAGGAACTGGAATCCTTTAGCCAGGTCTCTGGGTTCCGAGTCAACATTGAGAAATCGACGATTCTTTGGTGGCACCAACAGGGGACAACAAATATGCCAGGAAGGGACACCTATGCGGTGATACCAGTTATGACATCTATTCCATACCTTGGAATTAAACTGGCCACATCCATTTCACAAACGGTTACATTTAATTATTATAAGTTAACCACTCAGCTCACTAATTAGCTGCAGCATTGGAAGCACTATCCACTATCACTCCTGGGAAGGGTAGCAGCGATTAAGATGTCCATCCTTCCGAAAGCACTATATCTCTTCCTGACAATTCCGCTATGGTCCCATCCGGGTACTCTCCACAAACTACAACAAGAGATACTACAGTTTGTCTGGGCTGGGGCACATCCTCGGATGTGAAGGGAGCTGGGTTACCTTTGACTGAATGAGTGTGGCTTGGGGATACCGTGCATACTGGAATACTTTAGAGCAGCACCACTCCGGTACTTTGTGGAATGGAATAGATCAGAATCCAAAAAGAGATGGCTGTTCCAGGACAGAGAGTTAGCAAAACTTTCCCTCTGGAAGGTCCCTTTCCTCAAGAGTGCAGATAGGTCGTTAAAGTTACGGGGATCATCCATCATACAAACACAAATCAGGGTTTGGGATGGTGTTGCTACTAAGAAAGGACTGATTTCTTTACCCTCGACCCATGACTTCTCTATTGGAGAACAAAGACTTTACAACGGGGCTGGACAGAAAAGCGTTTCTGGGGTGGTGGGGAACGGAAAGTAAGTCAGCAGGACACTTATTTAACCTCAATGGGATTTTTTCATTCCCTGGTCGACAAGAGGATCCCATTCAAGCTCCTCACCCACGCACACAAAGCACTCCACAACAGCGGACCAGCCTACCTGAACAGCAGACTCAGCTTCTACACGCCCACCAGCCAGCTCCGCTCCGCCAGCCTCGCACTCGCCGCTGTCCCCCGCATCCAACAAACGACCGCCGGCTGCAGATCCTTCTCCTACCTCACCGCCAAGACCTGGAAAACCCTCCCTACCCACATACGACAGACCCCAGACCTACTCGCCTTCAGAAGACTCCTCAAGACCTGGCTCTTTGAGCAGTAGCAGCACCCCCCCTCCCCTCAGTGCCTTGGGACCCTCACGGGTAAGTAGCGCGCACTACAAGTACTCTGATTGATTGATTGATTGACTGATTGACCTTAGAGTAGAGTATGGCCTTCCCGAAGTGGAAGGATTCCAATATCTGCAATTCCGGCACTGGCTTCTGCAAACTGAGGTGCCGCCAAAGGTGAGCAGGAAGTTCACAAAATATGAACAGTGGCTATTAACAAAGGATACCAATAAGAAAAAGATCTCCAAACTGTATGATATGATAAACCCACAAACACCTGAGGCACCCACAGCTAGTCAGAAAATATGGGCAAATGACTTAGGAAGGGACCTCACTGGAAAAGAATGGAAGGATATATACTACTGAGCCAATCATATGGCGCGTAAAACAAACAGCAGGGAGACCACAATTAAAATAGCAACATACTCGTACCTGACGCCGGTTCGCCTTAACAAGGGGAACCGGGATCGTAGTCTGACCTGCTGGAGGGGCTGTGGGGAAGAGGGCACGCTCGTACATCTGCCGTGGGAGTGTAAGGAACTAGGCTACTTTTACTAACTCCACAGCTACATTTACTGATATTTGGCAGCCAATATTCTCTTTGCTAGCCACTGAAATTATTGAAATCATATGCCCAAGGTACCTCCGGCTCCACCGCTTCACATCTCCGGATACACTGACTCCGACCTCATGATCAGCGACCTCGCCAATATCCTGCTCCACCTCAAATAGGCCTCAAGCTCACCAGTTTGTGGGTGGGAAGGGGAGGGGGGATTATGTTCTTGTTTTTTCTTCTGTTTCAGTTTTTTCTCCCTTTTGGCATTGCTGCATAAGTACGATTGATATTATACTGGAACATTCACAGACTTTATGGATGACCTCATAGCTCTTGACAGACATGGACCGCATGACACCCATAAACCATCCGCAGATTTGAATATGTATGGCCCCAACAGGGCAGTGGTGATGAGGTGCTGTTTCACCCTTGAGATGTATGTTCTATTATGGCTACAGAATGTTGATAAAACAAAGTTAAACATAAAAATGATGCAAGGATGTCTCTGCCTTCTTAGTATTAAAGGTAATAAGAGGTAGAACTCTCAGTCGGATTGGATTACTAGATGGTGATCAAAAGTGGTATTACCACATTGTTAGCATTCCACACCAGGAACCTGTAAATAATCTTGCACATTCTCTAGCTGCAAACCATTTCCAATAAGGAACTGCTAAC
This sequence comes from Lissotriton helveticus, assembly GCF_964261635.1. Lineage (NCBI taxonomy): Eukaryota > Metazoa > Chordata > Amphibia > Caudata > Salamandridae > Lissotriton > Lissotriton helveticus. The sequence goes on from NC_136069.1 coordinate 1,606,900,425, forward strand.
CAGATACAAGCTACAGAGGATACAGCCCCATCATTATTTGAAAAATGTGGAGATGGATAAGACACACCGTGAGAAGAGAACAAGAACAGCTCTTCATGGCCTCGTCAGGCCAAAGAACACCTGGAGGTAACTGTGGAAGCTGAACTGAAGCCCTGAACCACATCCGGGTACCCGTACAGAAATCCACGCAACACAAACCAGACGCAGAGTTCCTTCATTGCAGCCCTGCATGCCAGCTGGCCTAATGAGCAGTAGAGGTAGTCCCACTCAAACTCCTCAGAGATTCTGAAGCAAAGACAACATGGTCCAGAATTAGTAGGATTTCTCTTATGAGAAGTCACTCCTTAGAAACAACATAGTGTTATCACCAAGACTAACCATTTCTCCCATGTTTAAGAATGTCTAGCAAAGAATAGTCCTAGAATGCATAAATAGACCAGGTCTTAGTTTTACAAAAGAAATATGGCATGGGGTATATTTAGGTGAAATGAGTAACTCCTGCTGGGTCTCGAATTTACTATTCCGAACACAATAGTCTAGGACCAAGATTTAACAAGGATTTGCATTGGGGTTGCATTACTTTTTTAACACAAACCTGATGTAAAATCTGTTTGGGGATTTACAAACCAATGCAAATTGTTATCTGCACTGGCTTGTAAGAAAAAGTTGCTGGTTTGCAATACTTGGCATCAAAGGGGTGATACGTGGGTGGTACATGGGCAATTTCACTCAACCACTCATGTTTTTTGTGTGTAGCAAAAGTAAGACATACAATACATAAATACTGTCGAAATGCTAACAATACATAACTCTGTAGTTTTTTAACTTATACAGTAGTCCAGAAAAGGAGGCGACAATTAAATCAGGTGTTGCAGAAAACAATCCTAGCCACAATTTAGGTAACAACAATGTTTTCCCAAAAAGAAACAACCAAGAAATAATAAAGAAGCATCTGACATAAGGCCATAGCAGAGCATATTATAAAGTGATAGTGCCTCGTTACCCCCATTGGAGACCGGTCCACATCTGGTTGAATTTAAACTGCGAGCACGGCCATCTAGCTTTAGCCAAAGCGAGTTCCATCTCATATGTCTGTCAGAGTAAAATCCAGAACTCATTAACACTAGGACTGGTATTATCAATCCAGACTCTGGCGACACATGGCACATGGCACATGCTATAATAAAAGGAGCCAACAAGTTAACATAGCTAGCCACCTCACTTTTAATCCCAAGAAATATTTGTTTCTCAGTAAGCTGAAAAGTTTGGCCCGAGGAGCGCACTAAGATTATGGAGACACCACTCCAAAACATATTCAGCCTTGGACAGTTTACAAGCATGTGCCTTAGGTCTGCAGCATACAGTTTACATTTCTGACAAAGTGACTTTCCAAAGATCGAGAGGCCCACTTAGATGTCATCTCTGGTGTATAATACAGCATGTATACTACCCAGTGTTGTTGCAGCTTTTAATTGACTGTTGTTACCCCTTGGTCTAATGCGCCAAAGGATTCCTGTATTTCCTCTGCCGTTATTTCAGCTCTGATGGCCCAACCTAATTGGGCAGCGATCTGTAAGCTATAGTCACAGGTGCTAGTCAAACACTGCTGATAGGCTAGGCCAATAGCCGCTTGGCCAGAGTACTTATATATACACTGGACACTATTCCCGATGTGTTCGGCATTGATAATACCTTTTTGTCTCATATGAAATAGTCCCTAACCTGTAACTACCTAAAGAACATATTTTGGAAAAGGCCAAACTTGTCTTTAAGCGTAGCGAAAGAGTAGAACCCCCGACCATCATATAGTGGACCCAGCTGGGTAATGCCCTTGCATTGCTAAACTTTCCCACTAGGATATTGAAATATATTGGGCAGGTAGGATTACTTCATAACACCCTTTATTGATGCAGCACATGAAGCAAATATTACTTACTAATATATTCAATTGCCATATCTGACTAATGTCCTTAACTACCTTGAACTCCACTCGCTTGCAGTAGTTAGGATCAAAAGTTGTATACAACATAAACCCGACGATGGGCCACAGGCTAACTGATAACAACGCAGGGTTGGGACCGCCTCCAGCTCGCAGAGCAAGCCACGAATCCGACCAATGAAGGAAGCCCATTAGTAGAGATTAAAATCTAGGAGCTTTAAGCCCCCTCGTACATATGCTAATTTCATAAACTTGAGAGCCCTCCTGGCACGCCTGTAAGCCCAAATGAAACTGCCTATGACACTATCATGCAAGGGTATTGAACGAAACATATATAAAAATTTATGGAGAATTTTCATTCTTATGACGTTACACCTTCCAGATACTGTCTTCAGAAGAGGTTCATAGTTGAGCGTTACGATGTCATTGATCTTGCTACTAAGACATAACCCCAGAAAGACTGCTGTTTGTGTAACCATCACTCATGGGTTTTTATGCAAAATCCTGTTTACTAACATTTGTTGACAGGGTTTGGTGATAAACAATAATGCTGCTTGAAAGCAGGCCTTAAATTTCATTTCTCCTTCCTTTTCCGACTGCATGTGTGCTGTTCTGGACAGCCCAAATACAAAGTAGGAAAAGTTTAATAACTTGCCTTATCATAGTATTTTGTACTGGGAAGTCTTCTAAATAACCTATGCTAGACTCACACATGCAACCTTGCACTTTGGTGCAGAGTTGTGTACATGGCATTCAGCAGCAAAACTCTGCCCTAGCATTAGGGGGAGAGAGCCATATCTCTACAGATATGGCACTTTTATGTTCTCTCCTTGTCACGCAATGCAGCACAGACTTTTTTGAGTGCTGTGTTGTGTGTCCCTTTTGTAAATCTGGGTTAAAGAGTGCTCAGTCAAAACTGAACTTAAATGGTTTATAGATGGAAACAACCTCTTTGAATATCTCCGAGCAAGCCTGGGGTAGGTGTCAGTAACATTAGCATATAGTTCAGACAGACTCTTGGCAAACTCACAGCAGACACTGTTTAATAAATGGAAATGCCTGCAGTCATGGCTATTTCATTTGGCAGCAGAAGAATGCATTTCAAATGTTTGCTGTTCAGACAAAGTCATGCAAAGTTGTTGTGAGGGAAGTAAATAACATCAGGATTATGCAGCTGATTTTTTAAGAGCGGCTCGTCTGCAAGAAGGTATACCAAAACCAAGGTGATGAACAGTAAACTGACGTCATGACAAATTTCTTATATGAGATGTCTGCAATCCATTTTAAAAGTGTGTTGTGCGGCCCTAGTGTTAGTTAAGTTAGTAAAACACAAAAGCAAAAAGATTGCTTACAGCATGCCATAGTACACCCAAGAAAAAACACCCCCTGAAATGATGTGGTAATGCAGCACCACTTCCAACACTCTGGCTGTCATTTGTTGCTTCATTTCTCTTAAGTGCAAGCATGAGGGCTCTAACATTGCCCCATGATTGGTAGGGGGGAAGGATATATCTAAGTGGAGAAGGATATCCTCATGAGCAGGGTATGGGAAAATCAGTAAATCTGAAAAACAGATCTGATTAGTTGTATGATGTGAATAATATTAAATAACAACTTTGGCAATAGTTTACATTAGAGCACCTTACATAAATGGAAATTTGAGCTCAAAACTTCATGAAGCCCATGAGAATTGTAGATGTGAAATAGAATATTATGAAGTTGGAAGGTGGTAGAACATGAAGCATTGGTAGGTTTTGTAAAGTTTCTAGCCCTCGGTCAGCACAGGATGCATCTTCACCCCATGGCCTCTCTGAGAAATTAATAATGCGGTCACTAATTGTACAAATGCACTAAGCTTCCTTAAAGTAAATCACTGCTTTATAAAGCATTCATTTATGTGTATTACACCTTCCCGTGACCCATTCCATCCATTACCAGATGAGATGTTGTACGTTGATGCTTTCCTTTAAAATTCTATAAATTGTCATACTTTCCTTTTCATTCTTCATGTCATTTGCCTTTACCTGATGTTTATTCCTCATGCTATGTTCCTCTACCTTCTGTATCTGCCCAGTCTTTTCCCCTTATTAGAAAACTTTGAAATTGGAACTCTGGCAGCATGGACGAAAGAGGATACTATGGGGCGGAGATGCTGTCTCTCTGTTTACAATGAACTTCTTCTCTTACCTATAGTTAGCTAGTTGAGAGCTGTTTTATAAATATTTGTGATCACATTGGGAAAGGTAATCGATTTGGTAATTGTGATCATAGAACAAAATAGCGCTCAAAATAGCATATCTTCTAGAAGATGTCACAAAAAAAAGAAACCACAGAACAAACAATCCTGCTCATCAAAACAAAACAACCTGGCATGCTAAACACAAGCATTAGATCTGATGTGACATTTCTGAATGCCCCAGTTCAAGTAACACTCCTGAAACTTTGCTTACTTGAAGCAGTAAGGCTAAGATGTGTTCACAATACAGTCCTTCAAAGAAGAAAAGATACAACTTCATATAGGTCATGTCTTCAACACTAAACTATAAGAAAACTAGCACAATTAAATTCATGCTGTCTTTTGATTACACGCGCCTATATAGCAGAGAAGTCTTTTCATGACATGATATTAATTGCATTTTACAGTTATTTTATTTTTGTTAATTTTACAGAGTTTTATACAGCGCAAACTTGACCTGAATCGGGTATCAGAGCTCTTTACATAGCACCAGTTGCATTACATGAGGACACATTTATTTTTGTTAGGCACGGGGAGATTAAGTGATTTATCCAAAATCGCAGGATGTTCGGCGTTATTGACTTGAACCCAGTTTCCCAGATTCGAGGTCGACCAACCTAGCCATTAGGCCAACTCCTTTTCCAATGTCTTCACTCATATTGTTGTGTAAACTGATTCTCTTGCTCAGCTTTACAAGTTTGCCTTCCTACATGGTACACTGACACAATATCGAAAACAACAATATTGCGAAACAAAAATATTGAGTAAAAAATATTGTTTACGAAAATATTGCATCCCATTTATAATGTTAAGTACAACAATATCGAAAAAATATTGCTTCACAGCAATATCATAAAAAACTATACAAAACGCCCATGTCAGCAGCTCCCTTTGCCCGAAATCAATGCTGGCTGCTGCAGGAGGCGGGGAGTTGGCAGTGACGGTGGGGTATAAGAGTTCCCCCACTGCCCCCAACAGAGAGGCGATGGATGGGGTCCCCGGGGTCAAAAAAGGCCTGTGAGGGCCCTGGGGAATGGGGTCACAAGGGCCAAAATTGGCTTCAGGAGGGGGCCAGGCAGACCCCATCATATATTTTTTTTAAAAAGGTTGGCAGGACCCGGGAGATGGGCCCTGGGCCAAACGTGACCCAGGGAAAGGGGGCACCTGGCCCCACATCCATAAAGAAAAATGAACTGAAAAATTGGTCAGGCCCCAGGAGATGGGGTCCTTGGGAAGGGAAGAGGGACCACACAGCCCCTTTCCTAAAATAAGAAAAAAAAACAGCAACTGTCGGATGCCCTGCCCCTTCCTTGCACAATTCTGCAAACACACCTCCTGGTGCACTCTTGATTGAGGGATTAAGTCCCCTCCCTAGGGGCAAACTAGCCCATCAGGTACCTTCAGTAAGCCCCACACAGTGGGATTGCTGAGAGATGGTCTGAGGCAACACCTTCTTTAATGCCACACTGCAAACATGCCTCTTGGCGCACTGCTGGTTAGGCAATGAGGTCCCCTGTGTCCTGAGGATCTCAGCACTAAAGTAGACTTCATCTCCCAAGCCACAATGTGCCAGGAGGCATGTTTGCAGAGTGGTGTAAAAAGGGTGTGTGGCCTCTGAGCCGTCTGCGCAATCCAGCTGTATGGGGCTTATTAGAGGTTACAGGAGGGCTAGTTGGCCCCCAGGGAACCTCAGGAGGCAAGGGGACTTCCTTCTCCAACCAAGAGTTTGCCAGAAGACATGTTAGCAGAGTGGTGGAGAAATGGGGCATGGCCTGTGTCCACCTCTCAGCAATCCAACTGTCTGGGGCTAACTAGGGGGTATCAGGTAGGCTAGTTGGTCCCTAAGGACCCCCAGCAGGAAAGGGGACTTTAATGCCAATCCAAGAGCCCACCAGGGAGGATGCTTGCAGAGTGGTGGGTAAAGGGGGCATATCCTGCTATGAGAATTTACCAATCCTGCTGTGTGGGACTAACTGGAGGTAATTGGAGGGGTAGTTGGCTCCCAAGGATGTCCTTGGGGCCAACTACCCCTCCTGTTACTTCCAGTAAGTCCCACACAATGAGATTGATAAGAGTGAGACAGTAGTGGTAGTAGTGGTAGAATAGCGTTATTTGTATCACCACCTCTTGTCCCTGGGTACATAACTGTAAACTCTGGGAAGTAATGTAATGTAATGTAATGTAATCTAATGTAAAAAGGGACTTGCTAAAGCGCACTGTGGCCAAGCGGCTTCCTGGCGCACTATACGTGATCTGGGTGTGATTAAAAACAGGAAGGGAGACATCAAGGACAGCGATCAAATTAAATTGCATCGTTCGATCGCAGCAGGTAAGTAAAATAAATTAAAATGTCTCACTTTTCTGGCGTTAAATTAAATCACCATGGATCTCAGGAGGGGGGTGGGAGCGTATTCGGCACACCCTGTTCGGTGTCGAAATTAGAGGGAGACAAAGACATGACATAACTGTAAATACGGGTAGACACACGTAGTAAGGTCGGTACTTAGCTTAGTGCTTGTGGTCATAAGGGTCTGGAGAAATTACTCATGCCCTCGACGCTCGGCACCCTCAGTCTACCTGCATCGCCCTCGGACTGGATCCTGAAGATGTCCAGGCGGCGTTCGGTAGCCGTTTTTGTTAGTGCAACACCGAGGCGGCGATTGCTTCCGGGTGGGCATGGCCTCGAGCGATGCATCGTCACGGGTCGTTTGAGCCTATCGGCGTACAGTAAGGCTCGTTTCGTTGAGGTCACGTGAGCGGGACTCGCTGCAAAGCGGTTGCTAAGTGACGGCGAGTATGTGAGACTGACATGCTTCTGGGCGAGCTTGGATATTACGTTAAGGACTCCAGAGGATATTAGTTATGAGAACTTTTCAGCGCAATTATTTTAGAAGAGCACCGAAGTATTAACCATGCTCGCAGTGGCCCATTTGTAATCAATAATGACTACTGCTAATACAGTAAGGACCACCGGGTAACCTGTGTGGTAATAGGTAGATGGTGCATACACTATACTTCACTTTGGATTAAGGGGTAAATCAAGAGCTTCACTGACCAATATCAGACAGACTAATTTATTTGATCACAGTATTCCAGGCGATATCGTCGTTCAGACCGGTGAGGTGTGTCCCCATTCTGGAGACCCACCTCTGTTCTTTCTCAAAGAGGCGGTTGACCATGTCACTGCCGCTATTCACATGTTCAATATTTGTCCAGTGCATGTCGTTGGTGGTATGATTCATTTCCAAGAAATGTCTGCTCATTTTAGTAGTTAACTTTTTACATCTTATGTTGGAACGGTGCTCGCAAATTCTGTGTTTCACCTTGCGGCTAGTCATACCTACATATCGGAGATCGCAGGGACACGTGATGAGATATACCACGTTTTGTGTGTTACAATTCGTGTGGTCTCTTTGTGTCCAGATTTTGCCTGGCTCAAGGTCTAATGTTTTTGAGTGTGATGTAAGGTGGCAGACACTGCAGTTTGTGTTATGTTATGTTATGTTATGTTACGTTGTTTTTGTATAGCGTACGGCTACTCGAACAGGAGTGTCCCGACGCTTTTTCCACCAACGGCTGATAAAAGGTAACACAACACAGTAAAAACAGAAACCTAAAGGAAAATAAAACAAACCATTTAATAGAGAAACAGACTAAGAGTTAAAAAGCCACGTCTTCAGGCTCCTCCTAAACTGAAGCAGATTGGAAACACTACGCAAAGCAAGCGGAAGCAAATTCCACACCTGGGGAGCTCGACAGCTAAAGGATCTCCCTCCAGCGCGAGCCTTCCTTACCCGTGGATCCACAGCTTTAAAGAGGGATTCCGAGCGGAGAGAACGAACTGGATGATAAAAGTTCAGCCTCCGCTGCAGATATCCCGCCCCTGATCCATGCAGAGCTTTATGCATCAGGGTCAGGGACTTAAACAGGATCCGCTTCCTAATAGGGAGCCAATGAAGCTTCTGAAGCAACCCCGAGGCACGGGCTCGCCTACCAAGACCGAAGATTGCCCGGGCAGCAGAGTTCTGCACCACCTGGAGACGCTGGACCAGGTAATCGGGGAGGCCAAGAAAGAGGGCGTTGACATAGTCCAGCCTAGAACCGATAAGAGCCTGAACGGTAATCCTCCTGTGCTCCTCCGATAGCAGAGGCAAAAATTTACGGAGCATCTTCAGGATTCCGTAACAGGTACCGGCCAGGCCAATAATGTGGGTTCGCAATGCCAACTGGTTGTCTAACTTGACGCCCAAATTTTTAGCGACCTGGGAGGACTGAGCGGGAGGATTCATGTCGGACGGCCACCAGTGCTGCCAGTCCGGCTCGACGACGCAACCAAAAAATAAAATCTCAGACTTGCCCGAGTTGGCCCTCAGACTGTTCCGTTGGAACCAGTCGAAGACCAGCGCAAGGCAGTCCCGGATTCTCTCTCCATCAAACTCTTGATCTTTCCTGCAAGTGAAGAGGAGTTGCGTATCGTCGGCATAGGAAACAATCTGGGCCCCATGAGCCTCCACCAAGTCCGCCAAAGGGGACATAAAGATGTTGAATAGTGCAGGGGAAGTGTCCAGTCACCCTCGGTAATCCCCAAATCTCAGTGACAGGTCTTTCTATAACCGGGGCTGTGGATTTCGGTCGTGTGTGTACCAAAGTGTCTTTCAAGCTGCGTCCTTTTTTAAAAGAGAATAGTGGCTTATCCCAGTCTTTTTTGGTACTGGATAGAATCCTCCAATTCTTATTGATTGACTTCTTCATATAATTTGACAGGGTGCTGTATGTTGTTACACATGTGAGCGGTATGTCTTCATTGTTTTATTTTATTTTATTTTATTTTTTTTAAAACCTTTATTGCACAATGTCATGAAACAAATACGGGCCTACAACCATCTGGCCGGCCTCAACAACGTTTTGGAGCACATCAGCAAACAATACGGCACCGCAGTAGTACTTCAAACAAAATACAGTCGATTCGAGTTACACTGGAAAAATACGCACTACTGAGGAGCAGGAGACGGGAAGGTTCATTGTTAAAGGTTTTTCTTTTTTAACTTTTTTAAATGAAGAATATTAAGCTGGAAAAGACTAGAAAGGATCAAAGACCGAACATACCAAACAAAATCGAAGTGGGCAACGCACAGCAAGAAATCCAGCAAGCATGGAGACATCATCAAAATGGCGGCACTAAAACAGCACATAAGGATAGACAATCGCAGAACACGTTGTGTGCCAGTTGCTACCCACCCCCTGACAACTAACACCAGTGACCCAAGAAAAAGGGGAGAGAAAAAGGAATATAAAATAAAGAGAAATAAAGGCCCATAGAAACCAAAAAGGACAAAAGAACATCCCCCCACCCTACACGCATGCAGAGGCTACGGCCTACCCCCCCTCGCAGTGTGTCTGTCGCCCCAAAAGAGTACCTGAAATGAAGAAGAAAGAAAAGAGAAGAAAGAAGAAGGAAACATGTATTACCGGAGGAGGGCCATCCACACGCACCCAGAACAGCCAGCAGGAATACTATCGGCCACCCCACCCCCGACCCCTAATCAAAACATAGCCAACGTCCAGCTCCCCTGTCTATCCATCATCGGTAAGTAAGAAGGGGAAAAACAGAGTCAACCTTGTCCCTTGCGATCCAGTGTGCCAATGAAGTATAGTAGCGAAGTAGCCCCACGGAACAGGGGAGGCAGCCAGAATAACCACAGCAAGACAAGGCACCATCCACCTATATCCATCCGACTCAGGGCATTGTGATCCATAAAGGCACAGCACGGGCCAGCACACTGCAGCAGTCCACCAAAGCGAGTCAACCCAGGCGCAGGCAACATGTCCAGAATAAGAGTGTCAGTCTCGCCAATAGATCTCGACGGAGGTATCAGACCTGGCTTCCAAAGGTGATTCCCCAGCATCTGTAAAAGCGCAGGGCGCAAACCATCCACCATTGCTGTGTGGCAAAACGCTTCGCACGCGAGCGCCAGCTCGGTCAGACGCAGAGAAAGGGGGCAAAATGTCACACAATCGGTCCTCCAGATCACGAGCGTTATAACACAGGGCATCGTGCAGGTCTGCCAGAGCACTCAAAACATCGCCAATATTCAGGGGCGCCTCGAAAAAGGGTGATACTGCAGCCCCCTGCACATGGGGCTCACAGACGTGTGGCAACCCCCGGTCTCGATCGCCGGCGCAACTTCCCAGCAGTCGGTCATCAATTCGGCTCCCCGACAAGTACAGCCAGGGCGTGGGAACCAGAGCAGCATCTTCCATTTCAGGGCCGCGTATGATGGCAACACAATGTCAGTTGTAAGAGGCGCCCACGGCAAAGACCAGTTCGGCAATGCCGGCGCTAATCACTCCGTCCAAAATGGCCCCCACCACTCCGCTCAAAAACAAGAAGATTCACTGAATCATCAGGGGAGAGGGATACAAGTGTTGCAGCGCCAGCGATGGAGCCTTTAAAGCGTGGAAACCAAAGGGAATATCGTTGCGCCGCAGCGGAAGACCCAGAACCGCCGCCGCGTCTCGCCAGCCGATGCCGCCCTGCCTTCAATGGCCGATGTTGTCATCCGGCCGGGCGCAGCCGAGAACAAAGGATCGGTCCCCTTCTTCGAACACCAGCAGGATAGCAAGGCGTCTTGTCACTTCAAGCGCAGGGAAACCAACGGGGAGCACTTCGTTGGAAACAGCGTCGCTTCCCGAACCCGATACCGCACCACAGGAACAAAATAGCATGCAGGAGAAGAAGCGGTACGGGAGGGAAGCGGAAGGGTCGGCGGAGCCGAGGGCTCAGGCGGCCATCACGGTTGCTGGCTAGGCTCCTCCCCCCGGTATGTCTTCATTGTTGGGGACCTTATCTTCTAGGAGTGCTTCCTGTGGTTGGTTGCGAGCCCTTTTGTACCCTTTATTCAAAGTGCACATAGGGTAGCCACGTGACTTTAGTTTCTCGGTAAGCTCTGCAGATTGTGTTTTGAAATCCTGGAGGCTCGAGCAGTTACGTCTTATCCGTAAGTACTGGCCATATGGCAGATTCACCTTTAATGGGCGAGGGTGGAAACTTGTGAATTCCAGAATATTAATCCGTGCAGTGGGTTTTTGATATGTTTTTGTGGTGAGTCTTGTACCGGTAACTTTTATTGTCACACCAAGAAAAGTCACTTCAGACTGACTTAATTCAAAAGTGAATTTCAAGTTCGGGTCAAGTGTATTTATCCAGGTGAGGAAGGCCTGTAACTCCGCGTTATTACCTGTCCAAACCACCAGGACATCGTCAATATAACATTTCCAGATTTTCACGGAGCTAGTGTGGGGGCTGTTGGGTTGTAATATGTATTTCGCTTCGAAATCAGCGACATACAGGCCCGCCACACTAGGGGCAAAAGTACTGCCCATGGACGTCCCAGTGGTTTGTAGGTAGAGATTGTTCTTGTAGGAGAAAAAGTTCTCCTTCAGCGCTATTGTAGCGCAATCCAAGATGAAACTTTTTGATGTCTGATAGTTCCAAGAAACCGAGTCTAGAGCCGTCCCCAGGACCTTGATGGTGTCATCCTGGGGGATGCTGGTGTACAGACTCTCGATGTCTAACGTGACCAGTGTCACTGTGTCACCTGTAAAGTCTAGATCTTGGAGCAATTGGAGAAGGCTCTTGGTGTCTTTGAGGTAGGAAGGGGTATTCTGGACAATCGGCTTAAGGAAGTGGTCGCAAAAGCGTGATAAAGGCTCTAATAATGAGCCTATGCCCGACACGATTGGCCTCCCTGGTGGTGGTAGCCGGTTTTTATGGGTCTTAGGTAGCGTGTAAAAGTATGGAGTGACACTTTCACTCGTGCTGAGGAAATCTGCTTCATTTTTGGAGATCTCTCCCATCTATTCCGCTCTCCTTACCAGACTGTTGATTCGTTTTCTGAGATCTGGTGTAGGATCCCTTGATAGGGGATTATAGTTCTTCCTGTCATCTAGAAGGGTTTGGCATGTCTTATCATAGTCAGCTGTGTTTTGTATTACTAGGCCTCCGCCCTTGTCCGCTGGCTTTATTGTAATATTTTGATCATTTTGTAGTGACTTCAGTGCATGATGTTCTGCCGTACTGAAATTGTTAAAGGATGAAGTATCCCGGTAACTTTCGAGGTCCAAAAAGACCGCTTGCTCCAATGCAGTGATGGCTGCCGGTACTGATTGAGGAGGGGGGATGAAAGTCGAGCTTAATCTCAGTCCAGTGTCTCCTTTACGTAACATTTCGTTTGGATCTTCCTTGCCCTCAAAGAAAGCCTTGAGTTTAAGTTTTCTAAAGAAAGTCGCAAGCTCACAGTGGAGTTTAAATTTATCTGGGCGTGCTGTGGGGACGAAACCAAGTCCTCTTTCAAGAACCTTGACTTCGGTAGGGGACAGAACTTTGTCCGAGAGGTTAGTTATTAGACTTACAGGCCGCTCGTTCCCGGCTGCTGTTCTCTGTTGCGGGTGTGATTGCTCACCGCATCGTTGTCTTCCCACGACACATGATTCGTCGGTTGATTTGTCCCTCTTCTTTAAAATGCATGTCACACCTTTTCATTTGAATGAAAAGTGTGCCTAGTCATCTTTTGATGTGATCTATTCACTAAAATAATTATTAACACCTTCAATGCTACAGGAGATTTTCCTCATGTGCTGCATTCCAAGATTTACCATTGTTCATGACGAGCTCAGCTCGTCATAAGCACACGACCAGTGTACTGCATGACGAGCTGAGCTCGTCATGAGCATGGAAGGGGTTACTTCAGATATTTCAATCATAAGTGATGCTATAAACATGAAGCCGTCACCAACAGATGACCTTATACAAGCTTCATACACAGTTACGTCCTGACATGTAAATGAAGCACATAAGATATTTGTATTTTGTCCTGCACTAAGCAACAATGGTTTATCTTCAGACACACAATATCAAATTTAAAACTCTATTTGAATTGTAACACCTTATTTTCAATTATTTAAACCCCACCTTTAATTTCCCAAATCATACTACATCATGCGTTTCAATATCATAATTATTGGTACTTTAATTGAACTATGCATTCTTAGAAGAGACATTAGGAATATCACTTTGTGATATCTCTGAGTGTACAGTCTTCTGACATTTTTCCCAATGATATGCACTAAACTCTATAAGAAGGTATCTGCCTCTTCTATCTTTTCTGTGTGGAAATCTCCATAAACATACTCCTACATTCTAGTGGTAAATGTGGGAGCAACGGAGAGTGGCTGGAAAAGGAGGGTCTTTACTAATGTATGCAAGTAGTTTTGGGAGGAGTAAGGTGGAGTTAAGGGATGGATGGGGGTTAAAGTAGAGATAAAGTAGAGATGTGCGTCCACCCACATATTGAGCCCAAATCTATCTGCAGGTCCTACAGACATAAAGATCCAAAACATTTAAAATCCCATAGGAAAGAATCTTAAAGAAATGATTTGTTTTGCCATTTTTTAAATATACATATATGAATATATTTACATATTTGAAAATTATATCAAAGGTATAATTTTTATTTTATTTCAAAACTAATAAATTACTTTTTCAAAATAAATGTTACTTTAGTCTATGATAATAATTAAGTTAATATAAATAAATTACATATATTTTAATAATTGTTAATGCCTAACACATACATATAAAAATGTCTTTAGCTGAAAATGTACACTAATAAATAGGGCTACCCCCTGTATATTTCTTCAATTTAGTCATGTATTTAGTCATTTAGCATAGCCTGTAAATTCCAAAAGGCAAAAAGCATTGAATAATCATTAGGTTTTCATTGCTTTACTAACATTCAAATAGCAAGTCATCGCTTGTCAAGTCCAGAGGAAGGAAATTCAAAAGTGAGGCTTCTTTGTGAGAGAAGACATGTCATCCTAACTAAAAATTGTTAATCCTAGGGATATACTTCGCTGAAGCCTGAGCAGAACATAACTTGCAAAAGGGAACATGGCAGACAAAAATAGCTGCAAAAATAAAATACTGCTCCAATATAATGTTTTGAAGCACAAACAAGAAGCTTGTAAATGACAGCAATGGGAGTAAATTAAGGACATTTGAGTACCAGCCTGGCCACATTATTCTGGTATGATTAGTAACTGCAGGCAGCCCTAATTTAAAAATGTTGCCGTAATCTAAGTGAGAGCCCATAATAGCCGGATTGGGCAGCGATCTGTAAGGTAATGTCACTGGTGCTAGCCAGAAACTGCTGATAGACTAGGCCAATTGCCCCTTGGCCAGAGTACGTATATAAACTGGACACTATTCCCGATGTGTTCGGCATTGATAATAATTTTTTGTCTCATATGAAATAGTCCCTAACCTGTAAATACTTAAAGAACACATTTTGCAAAAGGCCAAACTCGTCTTTAAGCGCAGCGAAAGAGCGGAACCCCCTTCCATCATATAGTTGACCCAGCCAGGTAATCCCCTTGCATTGCCAAACTTTTCCAATAGGATATTGAAATATATTGGGCAGGTAGGATTACTCCATAACACCCTGTATTGATGCAGCACAGGAAGCAAATATTGCTTACTAATATCTTGCCATATCTGACTAATGTCCTTAACTACCTTGAACTTCACTCGCTTGCAGTAGTTAGATTAAAAGTTTTATACAGCATAAACCCGACCGATGGGCTGCAGGCTACCTGATAACACAGCAATGTTGGGCCAGCATCCAGCTCGCAGAGCAAGCCATGAATCCAACAAAGGAAGCCCAGTAATAAAGCTTAAAATCTGGGAGCTAAAAGCCCCCTCGTACATATGGTAATTTCATAAACTTGAGAGCCCTCCTGGTACGCCTGTAAGCCCAAATGAAACTGCCTATGATACTATCTACTTTCTTGAAAAAAGGACCACGGAACCCGAAAGGGTATTGAACGAAACAAATATAAAAATGTAGGGAGAATGTACATTGTTATGGCGTTACACCTCCCGTATATACTTAACAGGAGTCAATGCCAGCTGTGTAGTTTAGCAGACACTGTCTTCAGAAGAGGTTCATATTTCAGGGTTACAATATCATTGATCTTGCTACTAGGACAGACTTCCAGATAGATTGCTGTTTGTGTAACCAACACTCCTGGGTTTTTATGCAAAATCCTGTTTACTAACATTTGTTGAAAGGGTTTGGTGCCAAACAATAATGTCGCTTGAAAGCAGACCTTTAAAGGAGACATTTTCATTTCTTCCTTCCTTTCTGACTGCATGTGTGCTGCACTGGACAGCCCACATACAAAGTAGGAAAAGTTTATTAACTTGACTTATTATAGTATTTTGTACTGGGAAGCCTTCTACAAAACCTATGCTAGACTCACACACGCAATCTTACACTATGGTGCAGAGTTGTGTACATGTCACTCAGCAGCAAAACTTTACCCTAGCACTAAGAGGAGAGGAGGAGAGAGCAATATCTCTACAGATATGCAGTCTTATGTTCTCTCCTTGTCACGCAAAGCAGCACAGATTTTTTGAGTGCTGTATTTTGTGTCCCTTTTGTAAATCTGGGTTAAATAGTGTTCTATCAAGACTGAGCTTAAATGGTTTATAGATGGAAATAATCTCTTTGAATATCTCCAATCAAGCCTGGGGTAGGTGTCAGAAACATTAGCATGCAGTTCAGACAGACTGTTGGCAAACTCACAGCAGACACTGTTTAATAAATGGAATGCATAGCCTCATGGCTATTTTATGTAGCAGCATATGAATGCATTTCAAATGTTTGCTGTTCAGGCAAAGACATGCAAAGTTGTTGTGAGGGAAGTAAATAGCATCACCAATATGCTGTTGATTTTTTTTAAGAGGGGCTCTTCTGCAAGAAGGTATACCAAATCCAAGGTGATGAACAGTGACTGAAAACTGACCTCATGACACATTTCATATGAGATGTCTGCAATCCATTTTAAAAGTGTGCTGTGCTGCTCTAGTGTTAGTGGCTTGCAGCTTTCCAAAGTACACCCAGGAGAAAGCCCCCCCTAAAATGATGTGGTAATGCAGCACCACTTCCCACACTCTGCCTGTCATTTGTTGCTTTATTTCTCTTAAGTGCAAGCATGAAGGCTCTAATATGGCCCCATCATTGATAGGGGTGGAAGGACAGATCTAAGTGGAGAAGGATATCCTCATGAGCAGGGTATGGGAAAATCAGTACATTTTAAAAACAGATCTGATTAGTTGAATGATGTGAATAATATTAAATAACAACTTTGCTGATAATTTACATTAGAGCACCTTACATAAATTGGATTATGAGCTCAAACCTTCATGAAGCCCATGAGAATTGTAGATATGAAAGAGAACCTTATGAAGTTGGAAGGTGGTGGAACATGAAGCATTGGTAGGTTGTGTAATTATCCTAGCCCTTGGTCAGCATAGGATGCATCTTTAACCCATGGCCTCTCTGAGAAATTAATAATGCGGTCACTAATTGTACAAATGCACTAAGCGTCCTTAAAATAAATCACTGCTTTGTGAAGCATTCCTTTATAATTTGTATTACACCTTCCCTTGACCCATTCCATCCATTACCAGATGAGATGTTGTAAACTGATGCTTTCCTCTAAAATTCTATAAATTATTCTACTTTCCTTTTCATTCTTCATGGCATTTATCTTTACCTGCTGTTTATTCCTCATGCTATGTTCCTCTACCTTCCGTTTATGCCCAGTCTTTTCCCCTTATAAGAAAACTTTGAAAGTGGAACTGTGGCAGCATGGACGAAAGAGGATACTATGGGGCGGAGATGCTTTCTCTCTGTTTACAATGAACTTCTTCTCTTACCTATAGTTAGCTAGTGGAGAGCTGTTTTATAAATATTTGTGATCACATTGGGAAAGGTAATCGATTTGGTAATTGTGATCATGGAACAAAATAGCGCTCAAAATAGCATATTTTCTAGAAGATGTCACAAAAATAAGACACCACAGAACAAACAATCCTGCTCATCAAAACAAAACAATCTGGCATGCTAAACACAAGCATTAGATCTGATGGGACATTTCTGAATACCCCAGTTCAAGTTACATTCCTGAAACTTTGCTTACTGGAAGTATTATGGCAAAGATGTTTTCACAATACAGCCCTTCAAAGAAGAGAAGATACAACTTTATGGAGGACCTAAGTGATGTCGTCCACACTAAACTTTAAGAAACTAGCACAATTAAATACGTGCAGTCTTTTGATTACAAGCGCCCCTATAACACAGAAGTCTTTTCATGACATGATATTAATTGCATTTTACACAGTTATTTTATTTGTATTTATTTTACAGAGTTTTATACAGCGAGAACTTGACCCAAATCGGGTATCAGAGCTCTTTACATAGCACCAGTTGCATTACATGAGAACACATTTATTTTTGTTAGGCACGGGGAGATTAAGTGATTTGCCCAAAATCACAGGATGTTCAGCATTATTGCCGAGACTCAAACCCAGTTCCCCTGATTCGAGGTTGACCAATCTATAGGGTTGGGCCAAAAATCCGTTCCGCTCGCGGAATTTGCGGATTTTCGGCAATTTCGCGATCTGCAAATCTCGCAAAATTCCTGAAAAATCTGCAAATCCGCTCGGCGGGCGGATGTTTTTTTTTTTGATGGCCAGCTCACTCAAGGGACCAAAGTTACAGGCACACACGGTCACTGGAGGCAAATCTTCTGGCCTTTTACGCAGCTGCAGTGTAGGAAAAGCACTATACATTTACCCAACGAGGTAGCACTTACTGATTAGCCAGTAGGAAGTACTCCAGTTGAGAATAGGAATCGCACAAATCAGTGGCCTCTTCTTGGGGAAATATGCAGGGCAGGATTCATTTTGGCACGATGCTCCTGTCACAAAATTAAACCTCAACTGGAAGCCCTTACATATATAAATAAAGCAGGTGCCCGAGTTGAAGCTCAAATTAAGTAACACATTAATCAGCCCAAAAAATCGTGAGCTTCTTCAAGGCTGGGCAGGTGTGCTTTCTCCCTATATCTACTGTCGAGAATGAGCTGTGATGCTTGATGGAGGCCTTTGCACGAGCACCATCCCCGTGCAGTTCCTGTGACCAGGAGATACTTTCTCCTCATCTGCTGCCCTGCTGCTCTCTGACCTTTTTATAAGCAGAAGAGGCATGTGAACTCGCCTAGAAGCCCCGTCCGTTTGGCTCCGTCCCACACACTAGCGGTGTGCACTGTCTTCCCGCCCTTTACGCTCTATGATGGACAGCTCACTCAAGGGACCCCGGCGCCCTTCGGCACGATGGCAAAGTTACACACACATGGTCACTGGAGACAACTCTTCTGGCACTTTACGCAGCTGTAGTGTATGAAAAGCACTCTACATTTACCCATCGAGGTAGCACTTACTGATTAGCCAGTAGAAAGTACTCCAGTTGAGTAGAGGTATCGCACAAATCGGTGGCCACTTCTTGGGGAAATATGCAGGGCAGGATTCATTCTGGCACGATGCTCCTGTCACAAAAATCAAACCTCAACAGGAAGCACTTACATATATAAATAAAGCAGGTGCCCTAGTTGAAGCTCAAATTCAGTAACACATTAATCAGCCCAAAAAATCGTGAGCTTCTTCGGGGCTGGGCAGGTGTGCTTTCTCCCCATATCTACCATCGAAAATTAGCTGTGATGCTTGATGGAGGCCTTTGCACAAGCGCAATCCCCGTGCAGTTCCTGTGACCAGGTGATACTTTCTCCTCATCTGCTGCCCTGCTGCTCTCTGACAATTTATAAGCAGAAGAGGCATGTGAACTCGCCTAGAAGCCCCACCCGTTTGGCCCCGCCCCGCACACCAGCGGTGTGCAATGTCTTTTCGTCCTTTACTCTCTATGATGGACAGCTCACTCAAGGGACCCCGGCGTCCTTCGGTGCGATGGCAAAGTTACACACACATGCTCACTGGACACAACTCTTCTGGCACTTTACGCAGCGGTAGTGTAGGAAAAGCACTATACATTTACCCAATGAGCTAGCACTTACTTATTGGCCAGAAACAGTCTATTTGTGCAAATCTGCGAGTTCGCGATTTTTTTCCGCGAACCCGCTGATTTGATTGCGATTTCGCGCAAATTTGCGGACTGCAACTCCGCAAAATTCGCCCATACTTACCAATCTAGCCATTAGGCCAATTCCTCTCCCCATGTCTTCACTGATATTGTTGCATAAACTGATTCTCTGGCTCAGCTTTACAAGTTTGCCTTTTCTACATGGAACACTGACACAATATTGAAAACAACAATATTGTGAAACAAAAATATTGTGTAAAAAATATTGTTTACAAAAATATTGTATAATATACTTATAATGGTAAGTACAACAATATTGAAAAAAATATTGCTTCACAGCAATATCATAAATAATATACAAAGCGCCCACGTCAGCAGCTCCCTTTGCCCGAAAGCAATGCTGGCTGCTGCAGGAGGAGGGGAGCGGGGCGGGACCGCGGGGTATCAGAGTACCTCCACTGCCCCCAACAGAAAGGCCATGGATAGGGTCCTTGCTGCCAAAAATGGCCTGTGAGGGACCTTGGGGATTGGGTCCCAGTGGTCAAAATTGGCTTCAGGAGGGGGCCAGGCAGGCCCCATCCAATTTTTTTTTTAAAAAGGTTGGCAGGCCCCAGGGGATGGGGCCTCAGGGCAAAAGTAACGCAAGGAAAGGGGGCACCTGGCCCCACTTCCATAAAAAAAACTAACTGAAAAATTGGTCAGGCCCCAGGAGATGGGGTCCCTGGGACCCAAAAGGGACAATGGAAGGGGGACCACACAGCCCCCTTCCTAAAATAAAAAAAGAAACCAGCAACTGGCGGAGGCCCTGACCCTTCCTTGGACAAGTCTGCAAATACACCTCTTGGTGCACTGTGGATTTAGGGATTAAGTCCCCCTCGATCCTAAGTGTCCTTAGGGGCAAACTAGCCTATCAGGTACCTCCAGTAAGCCCCACATAGTAGGTTTGCTGATAGATAGTCTAAAGCCACACCATTTTTAACACCACACTGCAAACATGCCTCTTGGCGCACTGCTGGTGGGGCGATGAGGTCCCCTTGTGTCCTGAGGACTCAGGACTAAAGTGGACTTCACCTCCCAGGCCGCAGTGTGCCAGGAGGCATGTTTGTAGAGTGGTGTAAAAAGAGTGTGTGGCCTCTGCGCACTCTGAGCAATCCAGTTGTGTGGGGCTTATTAGAGGTAGCAGGAGGGCTAGTTTGCTCCCAGGGACCCTCAGGAGGCAAGGGAACTGCACTCCCCAAACAAGAGTGTGCCAGGACGCGCGTTTGCAGAGTGGTGGAGAAATAGGCCATGGCCTGTGTCCACCTCTCAGCAATCCTACTGTCTGGGGCTTACTGGAGGTATCAGGTAGGCTGGTTGGCACCTAAGGACCCCCAGCAGGAAAGGGGACTTTAATGCTAATCCAAGAGCGCACCAGGGAGGATGCTTGCAAAGTGGTGGGTGAAGGGGGCATGGCCTGCTATGAGAATTTACCAATCCTGCTGTGTGGGACTTACTGGAGTTAATAGGAGGGGTAGTTGGCTTCGAAGGATGTCCTTGGGGCCAACTACCCCTCCTGTTACTTCCAGTAAGTCCCACACAGTAGGATTAATAAGAGGTCTTCGGAGGCCACACACCCCTTTATCCATTACTCTGCAAAAGTGCCTCCTGGCAAACTACTAGCTGGAGTATGAAATCCTCTTTACTCCTGAGGGACTTTGGGTTGAAGAAGCACTCCTCGTACCTCCTGTAAGTCCTACACAGCAGAATTCCTGAGTGTTGGTTGGGGGACCGGCCCCCTTTCTCCACCTCTCTGCAAATGCGACCACTATTCAAAGAAGCATTTGCAATTTAATAGGTTTCGCTTTTGCAAAAGTTAGGGCTATTGGCATTGTAAATGTAAAAGTTTTTACCAATGCTTTTTGGAGTGGAGTGGATGTATGTTGTGTGTAGTGGAATTATGTGGTATGTTGTGCAGTGAAATGATGTGGATAGAAAGTATGTGGTATTTAGTGTATAGGAATTATGTAGAGTGGGATTATGTGTTATGGAGAGTAATTATGTGGTATGGTAGTCTGTGTTGTGGCGTGGTAAACTCAGGTTTACTCTTCCTCATTTCCACAGAAGCTAAACTATAAATTTAATGAGAAAACAAGGAGCCCCTGAGGAGCACTTCTGGACCTTGTCAGAGTTATGAACAGGGCCACTGGAATTATGTGAATGTATGGCTGCATTGATTTTTGCATAATTATCAATTTTCTGCATTTGCCACATAATCCATCATGTTTTACAGTTTGTTGGAAGGCCTTTTCAAACATGGAATGGTTCCCTGTTATTTATTGCTAAATGTGGGTGTTAAATTGGTACTGATGGTGGGCAAACCACTCTTTCGTCTTTCTGCGCCTCTCTTGACTCTTTCTGCATTTCTCTTGCTTCTTTTGTCGTGTAGTTCCTATATTACCTATGCAGGATCTGCACGTTTGGATAACATAAACTGTGGGATTGGTGGCAGACTGGTTACGAGCACCGCCACCGGATATGTTAACCTGTCTGTATCAGCTAGAACGCAGTGCCACTAGAATCTCCTCTTATTGGGGAGAGACTAGTTCTTGGCAACCTCAAAATGTGACAACCCTGATCCCCCTGATATGTGGAAACAATATACTGCTTTTTGCTCACTCACACTTGCTCACTTAGTGTCTCTCAGAGATACACAGAATAAATATACTGGGCATTTGTCAATAAGAATTTATTGAACAGTTGTTATTCTAGTGTAAAATAGATGAGCTGTAACAATTGTTAGACAGTAGCAGAGATATATGATTAGAAGCACAAACAAGGTAAATGGATGGTACAGCTCTACCATCTTGGGATAATCATGAATACATACAAGAATATAAAAGAAATGGTAAAAAGTGAGTGCTCCTACTATGCCTCCCTAACTAGATGTACCTGAATGTACCTAGCATATATGTAGGTGTTATGCCAAGAATTCCTCTAGAATCTAGTCAACCCCATTACCTGAGAATGAGAGAATCTAGGACCCTATCCTTGTCTCGAGGGGGACATCCCGCGAGTGATGTTAGACAACTGCGAGCTGGAGTGTCTGCTTGCAGGAACCTCAGTGTCTCTGGTCAGTGTATCTGCTGGGAAGTTACGGTCTCCTCTGTCATTCTAAAGCAAGGTGTGATGTATATATTCCCACAGGTCTCCCCAAGGGTCCTACCTTTCTGTGTTACCCTGTCAGCGTGAAGGATGACGTTAGGCCTGAACTTTATACAGAGATATTATACCATAGATGTTCGCCCTGCTGTGCTTCCCAGAAGCCTCATTCATAATGTATGAGTTTTTGAAAAAGTAAAAAACCAGCATTCTGAAGGCAGTGTTGTATCTAGGTAAAAGGTCCGTTCCTGTGAACCGTTATGTATGTAATGTAGGGTAGGATATAGGTGAAAGTTTGCAGTGTTACCTGTGCCTATATAATGTAACTATATAGAATATAACACTTTGTGCACCTTTCTTCCTTTTTCTGCACTTCTCTTGACTCTTTCTGCACATTGTTACCGCTTTCTGCTCCTCCCTTCTTTCTGCACCTCTCTTGCTTTTTTTGGCACCTCTTGCTTTTTTGTGCACCTCTCTTGCCTCTTTCTGCACCTCAGTTGCTTTTTTTGTACTTCTCTTATCTCTTTCTACACCCTCTTCCCTCTTTCTGTGCCTTCGAAGGTGACCCAGCCTGACCTCGTCAGTGCCGTTCGCTCTACCCGCCGCGTGGCCCCTCCAGGAAGTCACCGGTTCCCTGCTGCCGCCGCCGCTCGCATCGCTGCCCTGATTGTGCCCCCGCTGTGGTCTGTAGCATTGCCCTGACTTGCCCTGACTTGTATTGTTTAGCATTACCCTGACTTGTATTGTTTAGTATTGTGCGGCCGCTCGCATCGCTGCCCTGATTGTGCCCCCACTGTGGTCTGTAGCATTGCCCTGACTTGTATTGTTTAGTATTGTGCTGTTCCGTTGCCCTGATTGTTCTGTTGTTCCTGTTGCCTTGTGCTGTCCCCGCTGCCGCCCACCCGCTCCCTGCCGCTGCTCCCCCGCGGCCCCGCCCCCACTCCTGCTGGTTACCTTGACCCTCCCATTCGCCACCCCGCTCCCACCTCCCAGCTGCTCCTCCCTCGCTTCGCCCCCCCCCCTCTCTCTCCATTTATGGCAGAGTCCGCGCGTGCACGCAGCGTCCACGCGCAGCAGCCGCGCCAAAGGCAAGCCCATCTGTGCCCGTCCGCGCCTGGCCCACGCCCAGCGCCAGGACCCCTGGCCCCCGCCGACTCCAGCCCACCCGCCGGACCTACGACGCAGAAACCATCTACGCACTCAACGCTGGCCGTACCCCTGGCTGCTACCGAGCCACCCCAGGACGCACCACGGACCCTTCACCTGTCAATCCTGCAAGTTCTCCTGCATCCGGACCTGCAACGCATCCGCCAAGCCGAGCACCAGCAGCAACCACCTAAAGTGCATCCTGCTCAACACCCGCTCCGTCCACAGACACGCCGTGGAACTCTGGAACCTCCTCGACACCATATCACCAGACGTTGCCTTCCTCACGGAAACCTGGATGAACGCCTCCTCAGCGCCCGACATCGCCATTGCCATCCCGGACGGATACAAGATCACACGGAAGGACCGCGTCAACCAGACGGGAGGAGGCATCGCCATCGTTCACAAGAACACCATCCACATCACGTCCAGCTCCGACGACACCCTCACAGCCGCCGAACACCTGCACTTCCAGATACACACCAACCCCAAGACCACACTCAGAGGCACCCTCATCTACAGACCCCCGGGACCACGCACACAATTCAGCGAAGGCATCGCCGATTTCATCAGCCCACACGCCCTCCCCTCCGCTGACTACATCCTCATCGGATACCTCAACTTCCACCTGGAGAACAACAATGACCGCAATACCACCACCCTGCTGGACAACCTCGCCAACCTCGGACTCAAGCAACTGGTGACCACCCCCACCCACTACGCCGGCCACACGCTTGATCCCGTCTTCTCATCCAGAAAGGACATCACCTTCAGCCACACCACCGGACTCCACTGGACGGACCACAGCTGCGTCCACTTCAGCTTCAAAAGGACCACGATCCACAACCGCCCACAACAGGTCCCCCGGAGATGTTGGAACAAGATCACAGCCGACCAGCTCGCCACATCCCTGAGCCAGAACCCTCCCGCCAGCTCAACGAACCCCAACCAAGCCGCCAACAACCTCACGAAGTGGATCAGCAACAGCGCGGACGACCTCGCCCCACTGAAGACCCCCCCGCCAGACCCGGCATCAAAAAAGCGTCATGGTTCACCGACGAACTCAAGAGCTCCAAGAAGAACTGCCGAGCCCTCGAGAAAGCCTGGCGCAGAGATCCAACTACAGACAACATGACCACCCTCAAGCTCGCCACACGAAAACACCACCAGCTGATCCACACCACCAAGAAAACTGCATTCAAGGAACGTCTCGACAACAACGCCCACAACAGCAAGGAACTCTTCACCATCGTCAAAGAGCTCTCGAACCCCAGCGCTGGAGACAACGACATCACCCCATCGCAAGAACTCTGCAACTCGCTCGCCTCGTTCTTCCACAACAAGATCGCAGACATACACAACAGTTTCAGCACAAAGCCGACGCACCCTTCGACCACACCAACGCCCCCCACCACCACCATCCGCGCCTGGACCCCGTCAACACCATCAGCACGATGAACTCCATCCACTCCGGATCGCCAACCGACCCCTGCCCTCACCACGTCTTCAACAAGGCCGACTCCGTCATCGCACAACGCCTCCTTCGACACCGCCACCTTCCCAGAGAGCTGGAACCACGCCGAACTCAGCGCCCTACTGAAGAAACCATCAGCGGACCCCACCGAATTCAAAAACTACCGACCCATCTCGCTTCTTCCTTTTCCTGCCAAAGTCATTGAGAAGACCGTCAACAGACAGCTTTCCGCCTTCCTCGAGACGAATGGATCCCTCGACCACTCACAGTCTGGCTTCCAGGCCAACCACAGCACCGAGACTGCCCTCATCACAGACACCGACGACATCAGAGCCCTGCTCGACAACGGAGAAACAGCGGCCCTCATCCTCCTGGATCTCTCCGCGGCGTTCAACACGTTCTGCCACCGCACCCTAGTACAACGCCTCAGCAACATCGGGATCCAAGAGAAGGCACTGGAGTGGATCATCTCCTTCCTCGCCGGGAGAACCCAGAGAGTCCGCCTCCCCCCGTTCAGATCCGAGGCCACCGAAGTCATCTGCGGCGTACCCCAAGGATCATCACTCAGCCCCACGCTGTTCAACATTTACATGAGCCCCCTTGCGGCCATCGCGCGCCAACAGAACCTCAACATCATCTCCTACGCCGACGACACCCAGCTGATCCTCTCCCTCACCAGCGACCCCGCCACCGCCAGGACCAACCTACACGAAGGGATGAAAGACGTAGCCGAGTGGATGATGAACAGCCGCCTGAAACTGAACTCAGATAAGACGGAAGTGTTCATCCTGGGATCTTCGCCCTCCGCCTGGGACAACTCCTGGTGGCCCCCGTCCCTGGGCAGCGCACCCAAACCGACAGACCACGCACGCAATCTGGGCTTCATCCTGGACTCCTCCCTCTCCATGACCAGACAAGTCAACACCGTCTCCTCGTCATGCTTCAACATCCTCCGCATCCCACGTAAGATCTTCCGGTGGATCCCCACCGAAACCAGGAAGACGGTCACCCAGGCCCTCGTCACTCCCTCTACGCCGGAACCAGAGCCAAACTTCAGAAGAAACTCCAACGCATCCAGAACGCCTCGGCATGCCTCATCCTGGACATCCCCCGACACAGCCACATCTCCGAACACCTGAGAAACCTGCACTGGCTCCCCGTCAGCAAGAGAATCACGTTCCGTCTCCTCACCCACGCACACAAAGCTCTCCACAACCAAGGCCCAAGATACCTCAAGGACCGCCTGACCTTCTACACTCCAACCCGCCAGCTACGATCGACCAGCCACGCCCTCGCTGCCGTCCCCCGCATCAGAAGAGTCACAACAGGAGGAAGATCCTTCTCCTACCTGGCTGCCAAGACGTAGAACTCCCTCCCCATCCACCTCCGCCTGACGCAAGACCACCTCTCCTTCAGGAAGCAACTCAAGACCTGGCTGTTTGAGCGGTAGCGGACCCCCCTCCCCCAGCACCTTGAGACCCTACGGGTGAGTAGCACGCTATACAAATGCTTTGATTGATTGATTGATTGTACCTCTCTTGCCTCTTTCTGCACAACCCATGCCCCTTTCTATACTCTTGCCTCTTTTGTTACCTCACTTGCTTATTTCTGTACTTCCCTTGCTTATTTCTGCACTTCTCTTCTTTCTTTCTGCACCTCCCTTGCTACTTTCTGCACCCCTCTTCCTTCTTTCTGAACCCCTCTTCATGCATTCTTAACATCTCTTGCCTATTTCTGCACTTCGCTTGCATTTTTTTGCAATTCGCTTGCCTCTTTCTGCATTTCTGTTGCTTCTTTCTGTACTTCTTTTTCCTCTTTATCCACCTCTCTTGCCTCTTTCTGCACCTCTCTTGTCTCTTTCTGCGCCCTTCTTCTTTTTTCTGCACCTCTCTTGCTTCTTTATGCACCTCTCTTGCCTCTTTCTGCAGTTCTCTTTCCTCTTTCTACACCTCTTTTTTCTTCTTTCTGCACCCCTCTTGCCTCTCTTTACACCCTTCTTCCTACTGTCTGCTGCTCTGTTGCCTCTGGCTGCACCCCTGTTTTCCTCTTTCTGTACCTCACTTGCTTCTTTCTGTTTTTCTCTTGTTTCTTTCTGCACTTCTCTTACTTCTTTCTGCACCCATGTTTCCTCTTTCTGCTCTCCTCTTGTCTCTTTCTGCATTTCTGTTTCTTTTTGCTGTACTTTTCTTGCCTCTTTCTGTACCCCTCTTGCCTCTTTCTGCACATCTGTTGCTTCTTTCCGCACTTCTCTTGCTCCTTTCTCCACCACTCTTGCTTCTTTCCTACCCTTTGTTCCCCTTTGTGCACCTATATTGCCTCTTTCTGTACCTGTCTTGCCTCTTTCTGCATGGCTTTTCCTGTACCTCTCTTGCTTATTTCTGTAAATCTCTTGCATCCTGCCTCTTTTTGTACCTCTCTTGCTTTTTTCTGCACCCCTTTGCCTCATTCTGCAGCCTTCTTCCTTTTCCTGCACCTCTCTTGCTTTTGTCAGCAGTTCTCTTGAATTTTCTGTACCCCTGTTGCTGCAATCTGCACTTATTTTGCTTCTTCCTACACAACTCTTGCTTCTTTCTGCACCCCTCTTGCCTCTTTATGCATCCTTCTTCCCTCTATGCACACCTCTCTTATCTCTTTCTGTACCTCTTTTACTTCTTTCTGCACTTCTAATGCCTTGTTCTGTACCTCTCCTGCTGCTTTCTATACCCCTTTTGTCTTTTTTGGCATAACACTTGCCTCTTTCTGCACTCTTCTTGCCTGTTTCTGTACCTATGTTGCGTCATTCTGCACTTCTCTTGCTTCTTTCTGCAACCCTCTTGCCTTATTCTGCACTTTATTTTCCCTCTTTGTGCACATATCTTGCTTCTTTCTGTACCTCTCTTGCCTCATTCTGCACCCCTCTTGACACTTTCTGCACCTCTCTTGCTTCTTTCTGCACCTTTGTACCCTTTTCCTGCAACTGTCTTGCCACTTTCTGCACCTCTCTTGCCTCTTTCTTTAGTTCTCTTTCTTCTTGCTGCATTTGTGTTACTTCTTGATGTACTTCTCTTATCTCTTGCTGCACCCCTCTTGGCTCTTTCTTTACCTCTGTAGCCTCTTTCTGTACTTCTCTTACTTTTTTTCTGCACCCCTTGTTGTGGTTCTGAAAATTCTGGACTCGTGGAATAAACTTTGTCGTAACATGACGATTTTGGTATCAAAAGAAAGAAAATGGCTAGTACACTATGCACAAGCATTTTCGTCATATTCAAGTGACGATTTCACCTCGAAATCGTACTTTTCGTTCTGAACCCTTGGCTTCCATTTTGTGTACGGCAGCCATTTTGTGAGTTGCCCTCACATAGGCTAATGATTAAGGCCTAAATCGATCCCAAAGGACACATACACCTTAATTGACTTCTCTGCGACCTGGGGAAGCTGGAACCAACGCCCCAGGCCGTACCTGCCCGGCCAGTTCCTTTCCCAGTGGCCGAGCAAGATAGCATCAAGGCACAGCCTACCATAAACCTTTTCATCGCACACACACCCTGCCTAATCTTTCTCCCACCTGTCCCTGTTCCTTTCTCTACGACTTGCTTTACGAGGAGGAGGTGCCCCTTTTTATTGGGGGTCCACCGATATCTGATGAAAATGTTGGGCCTTGCCGGGTAATTTGTTGTGGGCTGGACGAACTGAAATGTGGGCTTGTCCTCATGACTCTGCTTTTTCTTTGTAGTGAAAATATGTGAATAATCTACTGTAAATCTAAGAATGTTTGCCTGGAGCTTAATATTTTGTATAAAAAGAGAAGCCTGACTTAGTAAGATTGAGCAGTCTCCTGAGAATATACACACAGTGTTGTTGTACTTCTAGGACGCCTGTTACTTGGTTGCAGCCAATAAATTCGATCTTTGACTTCACCTAGAAGACTCTGAGTTTCTGTGTCTGAATCAGGAAAGTACCCGAGGTCTTAGGGTGTACCCTGACACCGCTGGGTTACCGGTTCGGTACCGGTTCTGAAAAACCCAGTACCTCAGCTGGCGCCCAACGTGGGGCGATACCAACGGTACCGGTCCAAGCCAGAGGTTCCTGAGGAGCTTCGTGTGAAAATTCTGGAGGAAGGCCGCCACTTCATCGACCCCTGCATGTCGACGTGGTCCGAAAGACTTTGCTGCAAAGTTCCCCGCTTCCCGACGGCTACGAAGGACTGCTGCCCTGGCTATCGCCCTGATTTGGACCCTTGATGTTTGGTAGAGGGAAACGATAGACGAGTCTTCTGGTGACGTCATCGATATCTCAGTTAAGTATAAGTGGAGCGTCTCCCAGTCCTTAGTTGGTCTTAGTTTGGGTATCCCCTTGGGATCTTTGATTCGGAACTTGCAAGTACCAAAGCCGAAGGACTCGTGTATTCACGAGAATATCGTAATCGATAATCCTTTGAAGTTTGAAGCTAGACTAGAGAGCGAAGATGCCTGGTCTTAGCAGACTTGGAAATTTGTTTTGTTGTGGTAGTAAAAGGGATTCCCGATTGGAGGGCTCGTGTCCGGTTCCTCCGATTGGAACTCCAACCTATGAATTATATGTGAAACATGGAGTAGGCCCCATCACATATAATGAAGTGTGGATCAAATACACCAGAAAAGATGGTGTTTTAAAATGGCCCCAATATTGTAGCTTTGACACGGAAATCTAAGATAACCTCGAAGTTAAACTTTTTAAGAAGAAAGCCCAACCGGCGATGTTTGACTCTTTTCGCCTATGGCGTAAGGAAGCCAAACAGAAAGAAATTAAATTAGCGAAGAAAAATAAGAGAGAAAGGGGTATTTCGATAATGCAAGCTGCTATGCAGTTCAAAGATAACGAAGAGGAACAGATGAGTGAGCAGTTGCACAGGCAACGTAAAATGGTAATAGATAAATGTTATCCAGTTTTGCCGCCTCTTTAGCAAGATGCAGCAAAAGACCTTGAAAAAGATCCCCTAATGTCGCATTTGTTAAGTTCACCACCCCCTTATGCACAGACTGCTACGGCACCTCCGCAACCTTTAGTTAAGCAACCTTTGGTTGTATTGCCTCCTGCTCCTACTCCGCAGCCACCAGCTGTTCTCCATCTGGTACCTGTTCCTCCGGTGCAGCCTCCTCAAGGGCTACCGGCTTTGACATCTGCTCTGCCTTTACTTCCTACAACTTTAACTACTATAACGACTACCACTCCTGGTACTCCTCCTGACACTTCCTCTGCGTCTGCCTTGCCTCACCCTGCTTTTCCGCTTGGCTTTTCATCAACTTCTCCTTCTGTTCGTCAGAGAGTGGCTAGTACTGTCACTAGTCTTCTGTATCCTTTTTTTGGTGCAACAAGTGTAACTCCTGACATAGAGCGTAAGCAGTTGCGTAGCCAACTGCCTGATTCTAGGGAGAAGGAAACGTTGAATTATTTAGCACATAAATGGGTTACAGACCCGACGAGGTATGGGCTAGAATCTGTTACGGATGTCTTCCATCAGTGGGAAGCATCGAAGCAGAGTTACGTTTTTGAGAAAATGTGTGTTTTTCTATGTGAAGATTTAGAGGAAAATGATTTGGACTCTAATCCGCCAGAGTTGAGCCATGTACTGTTTGAGTTTTCAAAAGGCGCAATTGTGGGTTCAGATGTTGAAAAAGCAGTTGCGACGTTGTTGTCGCTTAGGACTGAAGGTGTTTCTAAGTCGTTGTTTGAGTCTGATTCCTCTGTTAAAAAGAAGGGAAGACAATATCCCATGAGAGAAGTTCCTCCAGTATGGAAGGAAGAAGTAGCAGCTGGTCCTGGTAATGTTCCACCAGCTATACCAGCACATTTTCAGCGTGTGTGGGTACATGTTCCTTGGAAGCGAGCTGAAGTTTTGGCCCTTAAGCAGACATTGCCTGATCCCCGTAAAAATCGTGCAGGGTATTACAAGGAATTGTCACAGACTGCAGGCTCTTGCATTATGAATTTAGCGGATATAGACATGTTATTTGGGAATGTTGTTCCACAACCTTTATGGGGAAAGATTCGTCATGCAGATCATGATCAGGAGTTAGGTGACTCATGGGCTAATATTACTGCTGCAGATGCCCGACAAGTTGGTGGTGCTAAACCCGAGCCTTTAGTAGCAGACCTCCCTGGTAGGATCATTAATTACATGAAAACTTTGATGCCTGCGATGCGTGTGAATTGGGATAAATTGTCTGCGTGTAAGCAGAAGAAAGATGAAACAGTGCAAGATTTCTTCACCAGGTTTGAAGAGACGTTTGTCGACCACAGTGGTCAAAATATGAGTACAGAAGGTGGTCAACGGTTGTTCGTCGATATATTTGTGCATAAATTGCTTCCCGAGTTGTGTAAAAAGTTAAAGGATTCAGAGAGTTCTTGGGCAGTTTCCTCTTCAGCACAGATATTGGCTACTGCACAGTACTACGAAAATAGAGATAAAGATGAGAAAGATAGAGCAGAGAAGAAAACTAAAGAGTTGAAGACGAAGGTCCTGTTACAACAAGCATATCCGCCACGTGGTGGTCAGAATAGTGGTGCTCAGAGTAACTATCAGAATAACTATCAGCAGCCTCAACAGTTTCAGAGGAACTCACAAAGAGTCGAGTATACTCAACAACGTGTCCCTTTAGGTCCCAACCAGTGTTCGTATTGTAAGGAAGAGGGTCATTTTAAGTATAGTTGCCCTGTTTTGTTACAGCGCGCAAATGGTGTCTCAGGTGCACGAGGTCGAGGTGGTCAACAAGTTCCTAGAGGTAGAGGACGTGAAAATTTCCCCCAGAACGCACGTTCCTTTCCGCCTCAAAATTCAATGAATAGTTTTGATCAGCAGAATAACGCGTCTGGTAGGATGGCTCAGTACTATGCTGATAATTACTATGCAGAAGATGAGCATATGGAAGGTAATGATTGCTAGGACAGCCATAGACAAAGAGAGGGAGTTGTTTCAGTTCCAGTAGATCAGAGTGGACCTTACGTTGAGGTGATTACATCAGGTGTGTCAGAGCCTTTTCTGTTGGATACTGGTGCTACAAAGAGTTCTATTATGCACTCAAAACTCCCTGGCGCACCTTTGTCTGGCAAAACGAATGTATCAGTAGGTTTTTCTGGCGCCCCGGTTAGAAACCCAATTTCTAGTCCCATGTCCCTTTCTGTTGGACCTTGCGAATTCGAAGCACCCCTTATTTTAACAACAGGTTGTGGTGAAAACTTGCTGGGATTAGATTTGCTGAAAAGATTGTATGCGACTTTGTACTGTTCTCCTTCAGGAGTACAACTTACACTGGGTAAGAAAGTGGTTTCTCCAATATATTTGTCGAACGACAAACTCCTGACAGAATTGTCGTTTCTTCCTGATATTCTTTGGGCTACTGGTCCTAATGATGTGGGTCTCTTGGAAATACCGCCATATGTTGTGACATTGAAAGCCAATGTTAAAATGCCACGAATTCCCCAATACAAAATCTCTAGTGAAGGTGAAAAAGCGTTGTTAGCGATCATTTACGATTTGATTGAAAAAGATGTGATTGAAGAGACAAGAGGCAACGTTTGCTATAGTCCTGTTCTGCCTGTTTTGAAACAAACTGATCCTTCCCAGCCACCTGTTTACAGATTCGTGATTGATCTTAGAGAGGTGAATAAAATAGTTGTGCCACAATTTCCAGTTGTTCCTGACATTACTGCCCTATTGACTATGATTCCAGCTTCTGCCACCTGGTTCTCGGTGATTGACTTGAAGAATGCTTTCTTCAGCATCCCAATTGCTGAGGAGAGTA
This sequence comes from Lissotriton helveticus, assembly GCF_964261635.1. Classification (NCBI taxonomy): domain Eukaryota; kingdom Metazoa; phylum Chordata; class Amphibia; order Caudata; family Salamandridae; genus Lissotriton; species Lissotriton helveticus. The sequence continues at coordinate 1,606,933,117 of NC_136069.1, forward strand.
GGGATATTTTTGGCTTCAGTTTAGGAGGTCGAAGCTTCCGCTTTAAACGCGCTCCCCTGGGCTACTGTGAAAGTCCATCAATATATGGTCAAGCTCTAAAAACACATCTTGATACGATTGTTTTACCTGATGGAGCTACACTTGTACAGTACGTCGACGATTTGCTTGTTGCTGCAGATACTGAGGAAATCTGTAAAGAAGCCACGTTGTCATTGTTGCGTCATCTGCGTGAATTGCATCACAAGGTATCATTTTCAAAATTGCAATATTGTCGACAAGAAGTAACCTACTTAGGTCATTTCTTATCGAAGGAGGGAAGGAAACTGACCCCAGAAAGAATTCAGGCAATAGCGAAATTGAGTGTGCCAAGAACACAGAGAGAAGTGCGTGCTTTCTTGGGCATTACATCATATTGCAGGCAATGGATACCAAATTTTTCCTTGCTGGCCAAACCTTTGGTGGCATTAACCTGTAAAGATACACCGAATCCCGTCCCATGGTCTGAAGAGTGTCAGAAAAGTTTTTCTGAATTGCGTGATGCATTATGTTCGGCTCCTGTGTTAGGTACCCCCAACTACAGTAAGCCCTTTACATTATATGTCCATGAGAAAGAGGGTTGTGCATTGTCAGTGTTGACACAGTTGTTTGGAGACAAGCAGCGTCCATGTGCATATTTTTCGTCGACTTTGGATCCGGTAGCTAAAGTATTGCCGAGTTGTTTAAGAGCAACAGCGGCAGCAGCTGTTTCTATTCGGCAGTCTGCTGGTTTAGTGATGAATAACACGTTAATTGTAATGGTTCCACATGCAGTGGACACATTGTTAAACAGAACCAAGACACAGCACTTAACTAGTGCTCGATTGTCAGGTTACGAGTTGACATTGTTAGCGAGTCATGTGCACGTAAAAAGATGAAATACGCTAAACCCAGCTACGTTGTTGCCGATTGTAGAGGACTTAGATGCTTCAGAACAGCATGATTGTTTTCTTAGAACAGAAGAAGAAACGAAAGGGAGAGTGGATCTCCAGGATACTCCCCTTGCAAAGTGTGATGGTACATTATGGGTGCATGGTTCATGCTTCAAGCTTCCGAATGGTGACACGACTGCAGCATATGCTGTCACGACTTTGCACACCATTGTTGAAACTGCACGTATTCCACATAATTCAGCTCAAGCAGCAGAATTGATTGCACTTACAAGAGCATGTGTGTTGTCAAAAGGAATGAAAGTGACTATCTATACCGACAGCCAGTATGCATTTGGAGTGGCTCACAGTTTCGGACCATTGTGGAAAGAACGTGGGTTCCTGACTTCGCATGGAGCTAAGATTCAGCATGGTCAGTTGGTGAATGAGCTTCTCGAGTCACTTACTTTGCCGTTGCAAGTTGCGATTGTGAAATGTAGCGCACACAAGAAGGTGACTGATGATGTTGGTCGTAGAAATGCATTTGCTGACGAAATCGCAAAAGAAACAGCAAGGAATGTGATGAGCCGAATGTATGTTGCAGGCCCTGCAAGATGGGTTGGTGATGTTGGAATGTGTGAAGACAGGATAGAGAGTGTGAAGTCTATTCAAGCTGAAGCTACAGAGAAAGAGTTGAGTGTGTGGAGAGAAAGTACGGGTAAAATGGATGCAAATGGTTGTTGGGTTGAATTGTCAGAGCATCAGAGATGGTTGTTACCCGATGCGTATGTGCTTGCAGTGGTTACAATGGCCCATGGAATGGCTCACATCAGCGTGAAAGGGATTTGTAAGTTGTTGGCTCCAGTATGGCAAAATGCTGCAATTCCTAAATGTGCAGATAATGTGGTCAAGAATTGCATGGTGTGTCTGAAACACAATCCTGGTAGGGGAACCCCAACTCCAGCTGGTCATTTTGCACCTCCTACGTATCCGTTCGAGGTTTTGCAGCTAGATTACATCCACATGGAGAGGTGCAACAATTTAAAATACGTACTCGTTGTTGTTTGTGCCTTTTCAAGATGGGTGGAAGCCTACCCCCTAAAAGACAACACTGCCTTATCCACAGCTAAAGCCCCTGTGAAAGAGTTCTTCCCCAGATTTGGAATGCCGAGAATGGTCTGGAGTGACAATGGGAGTGAATTTGTAGGTCAAGTGATGAAGAAAGTGTGTGAAGGGCTAGGTATCCAGCAAAAGTTCCACGCTGCAAATCACCCCCAATCAGCTGGACTAGTAGAATGCTACAATGGCACGCTAAAGTTAAAATTGGCCAAAATTCAAGCGAGCTCTGGTCTTAAATGGCCTGACGCTCTCCCTTTAGCACTCCTATCAACCAGAATGACTGTGCATTCGCGAGTGGGACTTAGTCCTTATGAGATCGTTTTTGGCCGTCCGGCCTGAGACAACGACGGACAGAGCGGGGTCTCACATATCCTGAGCCAGGTCCAGGAAGAGGTGAGGTCCACTCCCCGGACACCCTGGTATAAATTCAACCAGGTGCCGAAGAGAGGAGTTGATACAGTCTAAGGAACACTATATCCTTTACTGGTTTTCACTTGTGTGTGTTTTTTTGTATATTTTTTCACACTTTATTCACATTTAAGCAGTAGTATATTATTTGAACAGAGACCCTGACGAAAGCCGGAGGAGTTAACCTTTAGTGGCTGAAACATGTTGGTCTCCTCGCAGCTATTTGTGTGGACTGCGATGATGATACTACACTGTTCTTGTTTTTACTAGGGAAGGGGCCAACAATTATTAAAAATAACCTTGGTTGAGCTCCCTATCCTTTTTTAGACCACCACTTATATATATTCTTTACACTGCACTTCCCATCACATCAACATCATGTGGTAGTACCGAGTGATTGTGGGTCGCTACCCCGTATCTGGTTATCTGGGTATGCCGGTCTCAATGATCTAGAGACACAATACCCAATAAGGATTACCAAATGATAATATTGATCATTACAAGACCGTTGATGGGAATCCTAAACCAGGGGTGACTTACGCTACTGGTTCTTCACATCTTGTGATCTGGTTTGTGAGTGTCACTGTCATCGTACCCTTGTACTATTGATAAGGTTACTTTGAGTAGAGGATCACTTTTGGATCCCGAAGTAGACCCCTAAGTTTGTAGTTGATCGCCAACATATGGGGAGTGCCAAGGCCCACAAAGTTCAGTGAAATCGAATACCCTGTTTTGCTTGACTATTTGTACGAATTGACGGCTAAATTGCGTGTTTTACACCAACAGGTACATGATACACTGCCTCAGGTCTCTGACGCTCCAGGGCATCAGATCGTTCCTGGATCCTGGGTTCTAGTAAAAAACTTCCAGCGGACAAAGAACGACCAGCCTTGGTGGACCGGCCCACACCTCGTCCTTCTTTCAACGAGATCAGCTGTTCGAGTGGAAGGAAAGAAGCACTGGATCCGCGGTGTACATTGTAAGAGGGTGCCTTTGCCTCTGCCGTACGACCGGTGGGTCCAGGGGGTGTCGCCGACTCAGAGACTGAAACCGTGCCTCGTTTTCTGCCTTTCAGTGATGCACGTGTAAAAGGAACACTTACTGAAAAAGAGAGTGACAATATTTTGCAACCAACTGTATCACCGTCAGTTCGATTGGACACTACAGAACCTGAACTCCTGTTCCGTGACCAGACAATACCGGGAAAACAACGATATAATCTGAGGCCAAGAACTATGGACAAATAAAACGAATTATCTTTTCTAAGAACTATTTTTAAAGTGCAGCTCTCTCATCTGAGAAACTTTTTTATTTTTGTTTTTCGAACCACCATCCGTGTTCCGCTGTAGGGTCGCGGTTGCCCAAAGTCTTTGGGGTGCAGCTGAAGACGTTAGGTCGACAGTTCTGGTTGGTCTAAGGGAGTTGCCCTGGACTGACAGAAGCATTCCTTAGCATAGAACACCCAACCATCGCGAGCAGCATTGTATAGAGGATGGAGTTTTTCGAGATGGAGAGACCTGCCAAGGAAACGAACTTTAAAAGCAGAATATGTAAAATTATGACAAAGAAAAGCTTTTCGATATTGTGCATTTTCATGTTATTTAGTGTAATGATATTTTTAATAGGATATGTTTTATTCTCTTTTCGAGTGACATTTGCACCCACTACATCGCCCATGCCTCCTCCTTCTACTGTTTCCCCACACTCTTTTCAACCCCTTCCTGAACATGAATACGCTAGGAGATTAGAGTTTATTAATAACTCCTTCGTTCAGCTTTTGCACCAACACCAACTGGTAATGAACACGACTAACTGTTGGGTGTGTGGTCTTATGCCTCACACAACGGTTAAAGGTATCCCCTATCTGGTCCTGCCATTCAGCCACAATGGTTCTGTGTGGGCATACAGAACAAGATTCATCTATGCACATGAAGTCTATCCCCTACGTTCTGTAACAGACAATCCTAAGAATAGTGCTCTAGTTAAGGGTATAGTAGATATGATTAAGGAAGATATTTCCTATGAGACTATCCCGAGAGATGAGACACTAGTATACATAGGATGGAACGTGACCGGATATGGAGCTACTCTGAGTGAGAAACAGCAAGCTAAGAGATCTTCCCCAATTTGGATTGTACCCCATCAGGGTCATCTGTGTCTGCAAGGTACTGGCAAGAATCCCAGAGCTCAGTTAGGGAAGAGTATCTGTACTGAAACGTATGTTTTTGCATCTCAGACTTCCCCTTCGTTTTTAGCAGCTAAGGGTACCTATTTCATCTGCCATGATAGAGCCTATACATGGTTGCCCCCTGACTTTTCGGGCTCATGTTTTGTTTCGTTCCTGTTGCCTCCCACCTACACAGCAGCGGCAGATTACCACAAGACAAGGGTAGTTAGAGGTGTCTTGAGTAAAGAAGACACTGCAGGACAAGAATTTGGGGACTTCGCAAAGGGTTTTCTGCCGTTATGGGGACCAATGGTTAATAGCAGGAACATAAGGCAATTGACAAGGGTGGTTGAGTCCACAGTAGTTGAAACTGCCGGTGCCCTTAGTAACTTGACTGCTGAGCTCCAGTCGGACCGTCTTATGACCCTTCAGAACAGGGTCGCGTTAGACGTCATACTTGCAGACCGAGGTGGGGTATGTAAATTGATCCAATCGAGTTGCTGTGTTTTCATTCCAGATAACGCTCCAACAGTGTACCAGGCCATCTCCAAACTACATAAGATTTCCGAATCTATTCATGTGGATAAAGGAGATTGGTCGTTAATGGGATGGTTCTGGGAACTGATATCCGCCTGGGGATGGAAAATTCTGATAGTCATTGGGATGGTCTTAGCCATTCTTTTCCTGTTCTGTCTGTGCGTGCAGTGTGCTCCTGCAATATGTGGCCTCTGTGCTACATCATGTGTAAGGAAACCTGTATCAAAAGACGAACTAAGTACTAGAATGATGTTACAGCAACATCTCAATGACTTTAGGAATATAGACCTGGACTCAGATTAGCATGAGGATAGGTTAATTGCCTATGTAAGGGTAAAAGGAGGGTTTGTGGTTCTGAAAATTCTGGACTCGTGGAATAAACTTTGTCGTAACATGACGATTTTGGTATCAAAAGACCGAAAATGGCTAGTACACTATGCACAAGCATTTTCGTCATATTCGAGTGACGATTTCACCTCGAAATCGTACTTATCGTTATGAACCCTTGGCTTCCATTTTGTGTACGGCAGCCATTTTGTGAGTTGCCCTCACATAGGCTAATGATTAAGGCCTAAATTGATTCCAAAGGACGCATACACCTTAATTGACTTCTCTGCGACCTGGGCAAGCTGGAACCATCGCCCCAGGCTGAACCTGCCCAACCAGTTCCTTTCCCAGTGGCCGAGCGAGATAGCATCAAGGCACAGCCTACCATAAACCTTTTAATCGCACACACACCCTGCCTAATCTTGCTCCCACCTGTCCCTGTTCCTTTCTCTACGACTTGCTTTACGAGGAGGAGGTGCCCGTTTTTATTGGGGGTCCACCGATATCTGATGAAAATGTTGGGCCTTGCCGCGTAATTTGTTGTGGGCTGGACGAACTGAAATGTGGGCTTGTCATCATGACTCTGCTTTTTCTTTGTAGTGAAAATATGTGAATAGTCTACTGTAAATCTAAGAATGTTTGCCTGGAGCTTAATATTTTGTACAAAAAGAGAAGCCTGACTTAGTAAGATTGAGCAGTCTCCTGAGAATATACACACCGTGTTGTTGCACTTCTAGGACGCCTGTTACTTGGTTGCAGCCAATAAATTCGATCTTTGACTTCACCTAGAAGACTCTGAGTTTCTGTGTCTGAATCAGGAAAGTACCCGAGGTCTTAGGGTGTACCCTGACACCGCTGGGTTACCGGTTCGGTACCGGTTCTGAAAAACCCTATTGCCTCTTTCTTCAGTTCTCTTTTCTCTTTCTGTACCTCTTTTTTCTGCACCTGTGTTGCTTCATTCTGTATTTCTATTGCTTCTATTTGTACCTCTCTTGCAAATGTCAGCACCCCTCTTGACTCATTTTGCACCCCCTTCCCTCTTTCTGCAGCTATGTTGCCTCTGTCTCCCCGTTCCCTCTTTCTGCACCTCTTTTGCCTGTTTCTGTAACTCTGTTGCCTCTTTTTGGAGTTTTCTTGCCTCCTTCTGTACATCAGTTGCTTCTGTCTGCAATTCTCTGGTCTCTTTCTGCACCCCATAACCTCTTTCGGCACCCCCATTGCTTCTTACTGAATTTTCATGCTTCTTTATGTACCTCTCTTCCTTCATTCTGCACTCCTCTAGCCTCTTTCTGCACCCCTTTTCCCTATTTCTGCACCTCTTTTGCCTGTTTCCGCACCTCTCTTGCTTATTCATGCACTTCCCTTGCCTCTTTCGGCACCTATGTTGCTTCTTTCTGCGCTTCTCTTGCTTCTTTCTGCACTTCTCTTGGCTCTTTCTGCACCTCTATTGCCTCTTTCTACAGTTCTAGTGCCTCTTTCTGCACCCCTGTTGCTTCAATCAGCACTTCTCTTGCTTCTTCCTAAACCGTTCTTTTTTTTTTTAAACATATGTTATTGGTTTTCACATGTTAACATAGCATCTGACATTTCAAGTAAGTTATAGGATAAAGGCATAAATTCTGTGCAACACACTTTCCGTTTCACACATCAAGTAGACTTCATTACTTTCCATTCAATGTCAACGTTTCCCCAACATATTGGGTCATGGGTGGTTCTGAAATTTGATCCTCACAGAAGAGCGACATCTACACATCTTAAACATTTGTTATCTCCTCATCCCACCAGGCAAGGGCTACATAGGGTCTCCATCCCTCTCTCCGGCAAATATAACTCCAGTTCAACGCAGCAATATCATTCCAAGGAACCCCTTTCATGGACTACTTTCGAGATCGGACAGCTCCTGAGGTGGGTTGCATATTAGCCCTCTGTATTCGTTCCATTTCCCCCATACCCTAGTCCATTTATTGGGGCATCCCCGATGTACATACACTGCCTTTTCTGCCAGCATCGCTGTGTCCATATCTCTTCCCCATTGTGCGCATGTGGGTCCTACCCCCGAGCCCCAGTTCCTGGCAATGTTTTGTTTAGCAAGGGCTAGGCCCAATGTTGCCTATGTCTGCATTCCACGATTCATGTCAGTGGGCGACCAAATATTCAGTAAACAACATCTAGGTTCTCTTGGTAATTCAACACCACCTGCTTCTGATACTTCGGAGAGTATTCGGCTCCAATATGATTGGATCCTGGGGCAGTCCCATATTATGTGAAAGAATGTGCCCGGGAGACCGTATCCATGGAGGCAGATAGGTTCCGGGATGCGGCCCAGCCGGTGTAGGAGTGTGTGGGAGTAGTATATTCTGTGTAATATTTTCAATTGCACTAGCTTGAGTCGTGACGGGATGGAGGCCTCCCTGGCAGATGCTAGTGCGTATAGCCAATCTTCATCCTCTATGTCCCCCAGTTCTATTTCCCATTTGCTCCGAAGGATAGCAGTGGGGTCGGGCATGTTATTGATAAGTTTGCAGTACGTGAGGGAGATCGCTTTTTTGTCCAGGCTTTCAGTAAGGAGTCTATCCTCCAGGGGGGAAGATTCAGCCAGTTGGGTACCTTTGGGAATTGCCCCTTGTAGTGCATGTTTGATTTGTGCGTAGCGATAATGTTCGGTGTCTGCCATCCCGTATTTTTCTTTAAGGGCTGGGAAGGTGACTAGCTCACCTTTTTTCCATAAGTCCCCGATTTTAGAGATACCAATTAAGTCCCACTGCCGGAAGCCCTTTGTGTTTGCTAGGGTGCCTAGTTGCCTCGTGTCCCAAAGTGGCGTGGCGAGCGTGAGCACTCCCTCCCATCCCAAGGCTCTCTGTGCTGCGCGCCAGATCTTGATTGTGTGGGCTGTTGGGCTTGTAAGGGCGTGTCGTCATTTGTTCGTGTATAGTGCCCGCATGAGTTGGTCAGGTGGTAGCACAGTCCGGTCAAGAGGGAAGGCCGGGTCCATTTGTGGGGTGTGTATCCACTGATTAACCGTTATTAGTTGCGCTGCCCAGTAATACAATTTAACACAGGGGAGGGCGATCCCCCGTCATACCAGGATCGGATTAGTTTGGTGTGCGCTATACGGGCTGGCTTCCCATCCCACAGTAGTGCTGAGATTTCTGTGTCTATGGACTTAAAATAGGCGAGAGGGACTGGAAAGGGCGTGTTTTGCAACGCGTAAAGAAATCTAGGGAGTGATAGCATCTTAAATAACGCGGCCCTCCCTAGCAACGTAAGCGGTAAGGAGCGCCAGTGTGTGACGTCGGATTTTAGCCTTTGTAGCTGTTTCATTAAGTTTTCTTCCATGAATAAGGGTTCTTGTGGCGTGACATGTATTCCTAGGTATTTGAATCCCCTGGTGACCGTCTGTAGGGTGCAGTCTGGGGGTAGTGTCGGTGTGTTGCCTCGCAGAACATAAAGAAGCGATTTCGTCCAATTAATGGTGTATCCCGATACCTCACCGTAGGCCCTGAGTAGGTCCATCAAAGCTGTCAGTGACTGGGTGGGGGACATCAAATAAACCAATACGTCGTCCGCGTAGAGGGAGATGCGGTCCTCCCATCCCGTCCCCCATGTGATCCCTCTGATTACGGGGTCTACTCGTACCTGCATTGCCAGAGGTTCAAGTATGAGAGCGAAGAGTAGCGGGGATAGAGGACATCCCTGCCTCGTTCCGCGTCCCAGTGTGAATGTGTGGGAGGTGTGGCCATTTGCCACCACCTGCGCCATCGGTTCGGTGTAGAGAAGTTTAACCCAACTGCAAAATTTAGGGCCGAAGCCACCGCGAATAGGAATGGCCATTCCACCAGGTCGAAGGCCATTGTTGCATCAAGAGAGAGGATTGCCGCATCTTCCTGTAAGAGGGGAATACGATGTAGGACGCCATTAATGCGCCGTACGTTAAGTGATGTATTTCTACCAGGCAAGAAGCACGATTGGTCCGGGTGTATTAGGTCTGTAAGGTGGGGCTGTAGTCGTAGTGCCAGAATTTTTGCCAGGACTTTAGCATCCACGTTCATTAGGGAGATCGGCCTATAGGAAGATGTTTGGTCAGGTGGTTTGCCGGGTTTGTGTATTACGACAATGGTGGCTAGTCGTTGGTCAGCCGTGAGCTCTCCTCTTGATAGGCAGTCATTATACATCGGGAGCATGTAGGGGATGATCTGTCGTGATAGTGTTTTGTAGAGTTCAACGGGTAGGCCGTTTGGCCCCATCGCTTTCCCATTATGCAGTGCTGCTATTGCCTTCCCCACTTCTTCCCCTGTGAAGTCGCCCTCAAGTGTCTGCGCATCTTCTTGTGATAGTGTGGGTAGGGGTATGTCCTGCAGGTATTGCAAGCAGTCTTCCTCCGTCTTCCCACCCCGAGCAGAGTATACGGTCTCATAATAAGTGGCCAGTTCCTCTACAATTTGCGGGGGAGCAGTCGTGTGTGTACCATCTGAACACTCTAATGTGGCAATCGATCTACTGGCCCTTTCCCTACGTTCAATCCATGCGAGCATCCTCCCAGTCTTGTCACCCAACTCATAAATCCTATGCAGTGTGTTCGTCAGTTTTGTCTTGGTTACGTCTTCCACGTATGCCTTCTACTCTTGTGTGGCTAGTTTTAGTGTGTGTGCTGTGTCTTCTGTGTTATCCGAGGCATGGGCCAATTCTGCTGTTTGAACTGCCGTTTCTAGTGCTTCAACAGTAGCCCGCTGTTCTTTTTTGTGCCTGGAAATGGTAGAGATAGCTTGTCCCCTGAGTACTACCTTGAATGCCTCCCAAAAAACCGAGGGCGAATCTACCGACTCTGGGTTTTCCGCAAAGTAATGCGTAGTGGAGGTTTTTAGTGTTTTCAAAATAGCCCTGTTTTTGAGATAGCCGGGGTATACCGGGAATATTCTCTGTCGTCTGGAGGGTTGTGTCATGTAGGTGAGGTGTACAGGGGAGTGGTCCGATATTCCTCTTGGTAGGTGTTCTAGAGCCGTGATCTTTTCCGGGAGGATCGCCAAGGTCAGTATGTAGTCTATCCTGGAGAGACTATTATGCGCCCCTGAATGAAATGTGTAATTAGGGTCATGGGGATGTTTAAGTCTCCACATATCCACCAATCCTTTTGCTTCTAGGAAGTCGTTAAACATCTGGTTAGTTCTAGTGGTTTCACGAGGAGGCTGCCGATCAATCGCTGCATTCGATACTGCATTAAAGTCTCCTCCCATAGTTAGTTCACCTTCTGGGAGTTCAAGTAGTAATTTACCCAGGTCTTGGAATGCCCCTTGGTGTAACGTAGGGGGACTGTAGACTGAGATTATATTATATGGCCTCCCCTCCCATTGACAATGTATCGCCGCAAATCGCCCTTGGTCATCCAACCATGTGGAATCCTAAACCTTTCTTGCTTCTTTCTGCACCGCTCATGCCTCTTTCTGCACCCTTTTTCCTCTCTGGGCACCTCTCTTCTCTCTTTCTGCACCACTCTTGACTCTTTCTGCAACTATTTTGCTTCTTTCAGCACTTCTGATGCCTTTTTCTGCACCTCTTCTCCCTCTTTCTGCACCTCTAGAATTTTTGCAAGAGGCAAATTTAAATATAAAAGAAATTCATCTGAATACGACAGGAGACCTATGCTCGCTATACCCTTCAGATATTTGCACATATTTTAATCACAGATTTGAAGAAAGGTTGGCTTTCATCTTGAACAAAACAAAACATCCTCTTGGAGAAGTGAATGATTTATTTTGGTGTAAAGAATACCAAGCCAGAGGTGTTCCCCTTTTTCACATGCTGTTGTGGGTAAAAGTTGCCCCAAAGTTTGGAACAGTGATGAGTCTGTATTGTCTGTAATAAATTGCTCCATCTCAAAGTAGAGTAGTAACAATATATTAAGACAACAAGATCTACGAATCCAAAATCATAGATGTGGAAAATATTGTCAGCGAAACTACAGAGTAAAAGAGAAATGTTATACAAGATGTTGTTTCAGATTTCGCGACCAGTCATCTCATAAGGAAGAGACTTATAAGTAAATGACCCAAAATTACATTCAAACTAAGAAGAACTTAGGCCTTTAAGTACATTAATAATATCAACTCTGTGGTTTTGAAGATATGAAACGCAAACACGGATGTACAGTTTGTTCTGTATGTTACATCTTATATAACAATGTCGGAAAAAACTGAGATCAAAGAGATGTGGAAAGAAATTTCAGCAGAAAAAATTCTTACGAAGAAATTGTACAGTTTTAGTTTGAAAATGCTTTCTCACGGAGAGATAGGCTCCTATAAATGCATAGACCAGTTAAGCTTAACTAGTTTGCTTTTTAAATCTAGAGGAATTTAATGGGTAACTTTTTAAATACACTGCACATGCACTATAGCCAGTTTAGGGCGTACCTTAGGGGTAACTTTTATCTATTAGAAAAAAAACATTTAGGCCTAACAAAAGGTTTATTTTGCCAGGTCAAAGCAGCACTTTTAATTTGTACACACTGAAATGAAAATGTTCTTGTTTCAAGGGCCACTTAGGTGGGTGTCACACTATGCGTGGTAAGCCCATTATTAGAATTTAATTTACAGGCCTTGTTACATGTAGTACCAAGGTCTAACACTGTCCTACTGTGGTATGGAATGATCTGACAACATTTCATGTAACAGCCCCTAGATGTGAGGCTATCTTTGTTATGTGGGATGATTGAATGATAATATATAATGCTGGAGAGAGAGAGACAGTGAGAGAGAGAGAGAGAGAGAGAGAGAGAGAGTGAGAGAGAGAGAGAGAGTGAGAGAGAGAGAGAGAGTGAGAGAGAGAGAGAGACTCTCAAGTGTCTGGAGTGAAATGATTGCTGGCAGAGAATTTCCATTGACAAAACCTGCTAGTCTTGCTCAATCTGACCCGAAACATGCTCTATTATCCCCTTTTGAGCAGGCTAACATGTATGATTAGACCATCTTCAATGTTCCTTTAAAACGTATGTCACACCTTTTTCATTTGAATAAAAAGTGTGACTAGTCCTATTTTGATGTGATCTATTCACCAAAATAATTATTAATTTAGATATTTCAATCATAAGTGATGCTATAAACATGAATCCATCACCAACAGATGACCTGATACAAGCTTCATATAGTATCGTCCTGACATGTAAATGATGCACATAAGATATTTGTATTTTGTCCTGCACTAACCAACAATGGTTTATCTTCAGACACACAATGAATATCTGTTAGATCTGGGGATCTCTAGTTGGCAATGGTATTCACCTTTGTCCAAATAGGGACATTTACTTCTAAGTCAGGATAAGTGGATTACACTCCTTAATAACCCCTGCTCACCCCGTGGTAGCTTGGCACGAGCAGGCAGGCTTATCTCAGAAGCAGTGTGTTAAGCATTTGTGAATATACACGTTTCTCTGGTGATGCAATAGCGACTCTCGCGATGGTGTCACGCTTCTCCAGTGATGCGACAGCAGGCAGCTTGATGAACACACTCTTCCAGGGAGATGCGACGAAAACTCGCTTCTCCGTCGTTGCGATGACTTCAGCTGCGGCGGCGCCACGCTTCTTCTCGATGCGTCGCTCTTCCAGCGGCACGCAAGTGACTCAAATGTCAAATTTCAAATGTCATGGTATTTATAGCAAACACAACAATGATGGACAGAATGTGGATCAATGTCACACATTCACCCCAGTCCAAAAATCTGGGCCCAAATCCATCGTTTTTCCACTCCACACCACCCTGGGTTAGACAATGGCGATATGCAAATCAGCGCTGACCCTGTGCCCCATGGGAGCAGTCCAGTCCGAACTACAAAAGCCATGTCCTTCCCAGAACGGAAACAAGCATCCGAGGACCGGCCCGGTTTCGAGGTAACACCTCTCTTCAGCCCGGCTAGCTTGATTCCAGTGGTGTGGAGTGCCTGGGACTCACGTCTGAGCATCCCCAGTACACTTAGAGCGGTAACTGCAAACACAACAATGATGGACAGAATGTGGATCAATGTCACACATTCACCCCAGTCCAAAAATCTGGGCCCAAATCCATCGTTTTTCCACTCCACACCACCCTGGGTTAGACAATGGCGATATGCAAATCAGCGCTGACCCTGTGCCCCATGGGAACAGTCCAGTCCGAACTACAAAAGCCATGTCCTTCCCAGAACGGAAACAAGCATCCGAGGACCGGCCCGGTTTCGAGGTAACACCTCTCTTCAGCCCGGCTAGCTTGATTCCAGTGGTGTGGAGTGCCTGGGACTCACGTCTGAGCATCCCCAGTACACTTAGAGCGGTAACTGCAAACACAACAATGATGGACAGAATGTGGATAAATGTCACACATTCACCCCAGTCCAAAAATCTGGGCCCAAATCCATCGTTTTTCCACTCCACACCACCCTGGGTTAGACAATGGCGATATGCAAATCAGCGCTGACCCTGTGCCCCATGGGAACAGTCCAGTCCGAACTACAAGAGCCATGTCCTTCCCAGAACGGAAACAAGCATCCGAGGACCGGCCCGGTTTCGAGGTAACACCTCTCTTCATCCCGGCTAGCTTGATTCCAGTGGTGTGGAGTGCCTGGGACTCACGTCTGAGCATCCCCAGTACACTTAGAGCGGTAACTGCAAACACAACAATGATGGACAGAATGTGGATCAATGTCACACATTCAACCCAGTCCAAAAATCTGGGCCCAAATCCATCGTTTTTCCACTCCACACCACCCTGGGTTAGACAATGGCGATATGCAAATCAGCGCTGACCCTGTGCCCCATGGGAACAGTCCAGTCCGAACTACAAAAGCCATGTCCTTCCCAGAACGGAAACAAGCATCCGAGGACCGGCCCGGTTTTGAGGTAACACCTCTCTTCAGCCCGGCTAGCTTGATTCCAGTGGTGTGGAGTGCCTGGGACTCACGTCTGAGCATCCCCAGTACACTTAGAGCGGTAACTGCAAACACAACAATGATGGACAGAATGTGGATCAATGTCACACATTCACCCCAGTTTCCGTTCTGGGAAGGACATGGCTTTTGTAGTTCGGACTGGACTGTTCCCATGGGGCACAGGGTCAGCGCTGATTTGCATATCGCCATTGTCTAACCCAGGGTGGTGTGGAGTGGAAAAACGATGGATTTGGGCCCAGATATTTGGACTGGGGTGAATGTGTGACATTGATCCACATTCTGTCCATCATTGTTGTGTTTGCAGTTACCGCTCTAAGTGTACTGGGGATGCTCAGACGTGAGTCCCAGTTACTCCACACCACTGGAATCAAGCTAGCCGGGCTGAAGAGAGGTGTTACCTCGAAACCGGGCCGGTCCTCGGATGCTTGTTTCCGTTCTGGGAAGGACATGGCTGTTGTAGTTCGGACTGGACTGTTCCCATGGGGCACAGGGTCAGCGCTGATTTGCATATCGCCATTGTCTAACCCAGGGTGGTGTGGAGTGGAAAAACGATGGATTTGGGCCCAGATCTTTGGACTGGGGTGAATGTGTGACATTGATCCACATTCTGTCCATCATTGTTGTGTTTGCAGTTACCGCTCTAAGTGTACTGGGGATGCTCAGACAAGAGTCCCAGTTACTCCACACCACTGGAATCAAGCTAGCAGGGCTGAAGAGAGGTGTTACCTCGAAACCGGGCCGGTCCTCGGATGCTTGTTTCCGTTCTGGGAAGGACATGGCTTTTGTAGTTCGGACTGGACTGTTCCCATGGGGCACAGGGTCAGCGCTGATTTGCATATCGCCATTGTCTAACCCAGGGTGGTGTGGAGTGGAAAAATGATGGATTTGGGCCCAGATCTTTGGACTGGATTGAATGTGTGACATTGATCCACATTCTGTCCATCATTGTTGTGTTTGCAGTTACCGCTCTAAGTGTACTGGGGATGCTCAGACGTGAGTCCCAGTTACTCCACACCACTGGAATCAAGCTAGCCGGGCTGAAGAGAGGTGTTACCTCGAAACCGGGCCGGTCCTCGGATGCTTGTTTCCGTTCTGGGAAGGACATGGCTTTTGTAGTTCGGACTGGACTGTTCCCATGGGGCACAGGGTCAGCGCTGATTTGCATATCGCCATTGTCTAACCCAGGGTGGTGTGGAGTGGAAAAACGATGGATTTGGGCCCAGATCTTTGGACTGGGGTGAATGTGTGACATTGATCCACATTCTGTCCATCATTGTTGTGTTTGCAATTACCGCTCTAAGTGTACTGGGGATGCTCAGACGTGAGTCCCAGTTACTCCACACCACTGGAATCAAGCTAGCCGGGCTGAAGAGAGGTGTTACCTCGAAACCGGGCCGGTCCTCGGATGCTTGTTTCCGTTCTGGGAAGGACATGGCTTTTGTAATTCGGACTGGACTGTTCCCATGGGGCACAGGGTCAGCGCTGATTTGCATATCGCCATTGTCTAACCCAGGGTGGTGTGGAGTGGAAAAACGATGGATTTGGGCCCAGATCTTTGGACTGGGGTGAATGTGTGACATTGATCCACATTCTGTCCATCATTGTTGTGTTTGATGGTATTTATAGAGCGCACTGTCACCAGACGGTCACCTTGCGGTATCGCCTTTTCGGCTTCCTGGCGCTGATACTCATACCGCTGTGGAACCCCTCCTGGCTTTCCCTGTGAAGTGTCCACTCCTGGGCACCCACAGGGTGAAGCCAGGCATCCTTAGCGCTGTTGGGGCCGGTGTGGAGGCTAAGCAAGCTATTGCCCAGAGTTGCAGCGTGGGGCCCCTGATTAGAATAGGCACCGAGGCGAGAATTAACAGGTCCGAGGAAATTGAGCCCGAGACCCCGCCGAGGCGGGACTCGAACCCTGGTCCCCTGGCCAGAACTCTGCATCAGGGTCTGCTGCTCTAACCATTGAGCCACACTCCTCCACACTGGCTGGCATTAGAATTCCCAGCAAGGAAATTCAGGAGGGAGCTGGAGGTGAAGTCTTTTGTCCCTGACTTCAGCAAGAGGCAAGCACAGTTCAAGCCCTTGGAGAATATTCTGTAGATGAAAGTCCTTACAAAGTTCCTTCTCCTTTCCCTTGGCAATGAAGCAACCACTGCAGGCCAACCCAGCAAACAGCACACTGGCAGAGGGGCAGTACAACTCCTGCAGCTTCCTTGGTTCTTCTCCTTGGCAGAAAGGTTTCTTGTTCCAGAAGTGATCTAATTTCTTAGGATCAAGGTCCCAATATTTATACCCCGAAATCCTTTGTTCTCTGAAGGCAGATAGGCCTATGCCTAGTCCAAACCAGTTTGTGAGCAATTTGTTTACATGACTCTCTTCTTCCTTTCACCGTGCAGGGCAGAGACATCAGCCGCCCCACAGAAGGTGGAGCCAGTACAGGGGAGGGAATATACAGCTCTGGAGCACTCTGTTGACATGCTTCCGCCTCTGTGCAGTCGGTCCGAGCGACAGGAGGCAAGATGGCGGCCGCTTGAGTGGCCGGTGCAGAGCAGCGATGAGGAAGCGGTCTGCTTTGTAGCCCAGAAATCGGATCTAAGCTAGCGCACACGGACGGCACGATTTTGTTTCTGCATGAAACACACCCGAAAGTAGCGACTTACTGGTTTGGAAGAGATGCTGGTTCTCACCCACTTCAGAGTATCGAGGTTGCTGCTGAGGGCGGTCTGGTGAAAACACGGGACTTTGGAAGAAGGTTTTGGGCCCCGGTCACTAATTGGAGGCAGATTAATACAATAATTGTATGAATTGCTACTTTGCACAGTCTTTAAATATTTATTGGAAATAGGCTTTTTTTATATAACTGAATATTGATGGTTTTATGCATTTTATTCAATTATTGGACTTAAGTATTTGTTTAATGAACCTGTTGATCAATTGTTGTTGTTTTTTTTTTTTTTATGTCCGGATTAATCTAATAATGTATTTTACTCAAGTGAGGAATTTTGATTCCCAATAAAAAAAGAATACAAAAAAAGACATGATTCCGCCTCTCCTTTCACAGTGCAGGGCAGAGACATCAGACAATCCACAGGAGGTGGAGCCAGCATGGTAGAGGGAAGGCCCAGCCCTAATCAGGTCCCAGGTGCAACTCCTCCCTCCCATCTAGATACAGATCTCTAATCACCACCTGTCTGCCCCAGCCTGTCTCCTGGAATCCCCAGCCCTGTCACTCACAAACCAAGACAAGGAATACACAACCCAGCAGAGGCAGGCTCAAATTGTTAGGCAAGCAAATACCTACTTTCTAAAAATGGTATTTGCAAACACAGTATATTAAAATAAACTTTACTAAAAGATGTATTTTAATATTCTGAGTTCAGGCATACTAAATTTGAATTTCTACTGTGTTCCCTAAGTCAGTTAGGATTATAAGAATGTAATAATATAACTTCCCATTCTGGCCCATGACAACAGGTAGCCTTCAAGAGTGAAAAACGAAAATGGCTGTAATTCACTATTAGAACATGCTACACACATCAGAGCATGTCCTACCTTATACTTATAATGCACCCTGCCCTTGTGCCTACCATAGGGATGTCTAATATGAAGCAAAGGGAAGGTTTAGAGACCGGCAAGTAGGTGCACTTGGCCAAGTCGACATGTCAGTGCTAGACTGCACACAGGCCTTGAAATGGCAGGCCTGAGACACACTTTACAAGCTGCTTCTGTGGGTGGCGCAACCTGTGCTGCAAGCCCACCAGCAGCATTTGATTTATAAGCCCTGGGCACACATGGTGCACTGTACTAGGGGCTGACAGATAAATGAAATAACCCAATCATGGAATAACCAATTAGTACATCAATTTCACATAGGGAGCACTTGCACTGTGGCACTGATTAGCAACGGCACAGTGCCCAAAGCATAAATCCAGCAAAATATATCAAAACAGAGGAGTCAATCCGTCAAAATTTAAGTTAGACTCACGCCAATGATGCCAGGTCTAACAATATCAAATGTGAAACTCCATTTGAATTGTAACGCTTATTTTCAATTAATTGAACCCCACTATTAATTTTCAAAATCATATTACATCATGCTTTTCAATATCATAATTTTTGGTACTTTAATTGAACTATGAAACATAGAACAGACATTAGGATTATCACTTTGTGATGTCTCTGAGTGCACAGTCTTCTGACATTTTGCACAATGATGTGCACTAAACTCTATAAGAAGGTATCTGCCTCTTCTATCTTTTCTGTGTGGAGACCTCCACAAACATACTCCTACATTCTAGTGGTGAATGTGGGAGCAACGGAGAGTGGCTGGAAAAGGAGGGTCTTTACTAGTTTATGGAAGTAGTTTGGGAAGGAGTAACGTGGAGTTAAGGGATGGATGGGGGTTAAAGTAGAGTAAAGTAGAGATATGCGTCCACCCACATATTAAGCCCATATCTGTCTACAGACATAAAGGATCCAAAACATTAGTATATGTATTTCAGGTCAAACCTGGATTAAGTTTGGTACTGCAACACAGTCCTATGGAAAATAATGGAGACAGGCAGTTAAAATAAAATCCCATAGGAAATTATCATAAACAAATACATGATTTTTTCCAAATCCAAGTTACTTTAGTTATAATAATATTGAAGTTAATATAAATAAATTACATATATTTTAATAATTGTTAATGCCTAACACATAAATATAAAAATGTCTTTAGCTGAAAATGTACACTAATAAATTAGGCTACCCCCTGTATATTTCCTCAATTTAGTCATTTTTTATAGCGTGTATATTCCCAAAGGCAAGCAGCATTGAATAATGACTATGTTTTCATTGCTTTACTAAAATTCAAATAGCAGGTCATTGCTTGTCAAGTCCAGAGGACGGAAATTTTTTCAGTTCAATTCAAAAAGACTTTATTTCGGTCAATATGACCTAAAAAGTACAAACCGCTGCAGCCAATCATTTCTAAAATTACATCAAAACATGCAAACAATCGAAATTAAAAAGCAATAGAATTCTTTATACACATAATTATCATATTAAAATACATTAAATATTTGGGGGTTATTACTAGGCGAAGGTCACATATTTAATTTCGGAAAGTGCATAGTACAAATAAATAAATGCATAAATTAGCTAAAAAGGTACCTAAAGAGGGAAGCTCTTGTATATAAAACTGTACAAAGCAACACAGGGAAATTGTGCCTTGTTACTATGCTAACACTTTGCGTTCCCTATGGAAAGAACTACACATCATTAGATGATTTCAAAAATACCCTTCTGGTACACCACATAGAGAACAGGAATCCTGCAACTGGATAGACAATTGGGTTACTGAGGTCAGACTTCAGTATCCTAAATACTTCAAGATAATGCCTATTACCAATGTTCCTGCAAGTCTGTACCAGCCAGCGTTTCCTTGCTTTATAATAGCATGGGCAACTAAAGAAAACATGGAGCACTGATTCTTCGGGGTGTTCACAAGCCGGGCAAGGTGTCACTTGCTGATCTCTCCACTTAGATGTAAAGCAGCGAAGAGGAAGCACCCCAAACCTGTAAGTAGAGCTTCCTTGCCGCAGGTGTTTAACAAGGTCTAGTACCATCTCAAAGCAAGGGGTGAAATGAAATGAAAATGAAATGAAATGAAATGAAATGAAATGAAACAAATATTTATAAAAGCGCACTGCGGCCAAGCGGCTTCCTGGCGCTGAGGATCACAGCCAACAATTTGCAAAGAAAACCGGGGGGAGATTAGACAGGAAAAGCCTGAAGAAAGAAGAAAGTTTTAAGAGCTTTCCGGAAATGTGAGAAAATAGGGATAGAGCGAATAGAAAGGGGAAGAGAATTCCAGATCTGGGGAGCCCGCACCGAGAAGCGGGTGCCTCCGGTGCGGGATTTGCGGAAGCGGGGCACGTGAAGAAGGGAGAGAGAGGACGAGCGAAGAGAGCGACAGGGGGCATGAGAAGAAACTAGAGAATTGATAAAGAGAGGAGCAGATCGAGCATGGGCCCGGAAAGCCAAACAGGCAAGTTTAAAGTGAGATCTGAAGTGAACAGGGAGCCAGTGAAGGGATTTAAGGGCAGGGGTGATGTGGGAAAACTTGGGAAGACGAAAAACAAGACGGGCTGCCTGGTTCTGGATGGCCTGGAGGCGGCGAGTCTCGTAAGCCGGGATGCCTACAAACAGGCCATTGCCATAATCCAGGCGAGATGTAATAAGGGCAGAAATAATAGTTTTAAGGGCATCAACAGAAAAAAACCGGGAGATTTTGCGGATGAGGCGGAGGGAAAGAAAACAAGCGGAAACGACGGCGCTAATATGCGCATGCATAGAAAGATCATTGCTGATCTTAATGCCCAAGGTCCGAACGGAGGAAACTGGTGAGGGAGGGGGACCGAAGGAAAGGGGCCAGTGAACAGCAGACCAGGGGTTAGAGGGACCACCAGTGAGGACAAGCTCAGTCTTGTCAGGATTAAGCTTTAAATGATTAAAGCTCATCCATTGGGAAATAAAGAGTAGAGTAGAGCTGAACTTGGAAAGAGAGTGAGTAGGAGAGGATAGGTCAAAGACAAGCTGGAGGTCATCTGCGTAGTTGTACACAGAGACCCCCAGCTCGAGAAGGGAAGAGATAAGAGGGCGGATATAAAGGTTGAAAAGAAGAGGGGACAGAGAAGAACCTTGGGGTACCCCACATGTGACCGGGAGGGGGGGGGGCAGAGAAATCAGAGAGGTGAACTGCCTGTGATCTGCCCTGAAGAAAGGACGCGATCCAGGAGAGGGCGGTGCCCTGGATGCCCGCTGCGCCGACACGGTCGAGAAGGATGGCATGATCGACCGTGTCAAACGCAGCGGACAAGTCCAAAAGAACTAAGGCCTGGGGGAGATTGCAATCAGCCTTCCCCTTCAGTTCATCCAGGACCGCGAGGACCACACTCTCAGTGGAGTGGCCAGGTCGAAAGCCAGCCTGGCGGGAGGCCAAGATGTTATTCTCCTCAATAAAGTTCGAGAGACAAGAAGTCACATAGCTCTCGAGGATTTTCCCGAGATAGGGAAGAAGGGAGATCGGCCTATAGTTCGATGGAAGGGAAGGATCCAGGCCAGCTTTCTTCAGGATGGGGTGCACAATGGCAGTTTTAAAGAAAGAAGGAACAGAGCCCGAAGCCAAACAAGAATTGAGAAGAGTTAAGGGGGGAATGGGGCAAGAAGTGTAAAGGGATCTAAGAATCCGAGCAGGAGCGCAATCTGCCGGAGAGCCGGACTTGACCTTAGCAAGGAGGTCACGGAAGAGCTCAGGTGAGATGGGTAGGAAGTGATCAAAAACAAGAGAGCAACGGAAGGAGTGGTCTGGGAAGTTGGGTTCAGGTACAACCGGGATGTTGGACTTGATGGTTATTATTTTATTGATAAAATAGTCATTAAGGGAGTGACAGAGGGATAGAGAGGGGGCAGGGGACAAACTAGCGCGGTCGGAGGTGGCAAGACTACGCACCAGTGAGAAAATCTCACGTGATTTGTTGGCCGAAAGGGCTACACGCTCCGAAAAATACTTAGATTTTGCCGCTAGAATGGCCGATTTGTAGCTGTTCAGAAGAGCTTTATAAGTAAGGCGAAGATCAGGACAGTAATTGCGGCGCCAGCGACGCTCAGAGCGCCTAAGTTCTAATTTCAGCGACCTGAGGTCGCTGGAAAACCACTTGTGTGCATCATAGGGACGGGCTGATCTGATCTTTCTGAGTGGGGCGGCCCGGTCGCAAGCCGAGGAGAGCCAGTTGTTAATAGCAGCCGCCTGGTTCTCCACAGAGAGGCTGGTCAGGGTGGGAGCCGATGAAAGTAGAGAAGAAGAAAGATCACTAAGGTCCGTCTTGTTCCAACTCCGGGCCCATGTGTTTTTGGGCGGGGAGACTTTCTCGGGTTGACCTAGGCTGATGGAAAAGGAAATCAAAAAATGATCGGACCAGACACAAGGGGAGATCAAGGTGACCGAGGAGTTACAGCGTAGGGACCAAATCTGGTCCAAAGTATGACCATGAATGTGGGTAGGGGCCAAAACAAGAGGGAGAAAATTAAGACAACGAAGGGTGGTAGAAAAGTCTTTGGAGGAGGAGTCCTCCCTTGGGTCACCCGGCCAGAAATTAAAGTCCCCGAGCAAAAGTAACGAGGAATTGTTTACGGCCAGAGTGGCCAGGAGATCCTGCAGGGTGGACACAAATGACGGCATATTTTGAGGGGGGCGGTAGAGAAGAATCACCGTCAGGGGAACCGGGAGGTTGAGCGAGCGGGCCACCAGGAACTCCACACCGGAAATACCGGGGTGCGGTAAGAGCTGGAATTGGAGGGAGCGGCGAACTATCATGGCCACACCACCTCCAGTTTTACCATCTGGGCGGTCGGCGCGAAGAGCATAGTGGGTGTCAGGGAGGATGGCCAGCAAGTCGGGAAGGGAGTCCGAGGAAAACCAAGTTTCTGTAAGGAACAGAAAGTCCGGGGCGTCAGTGTCCAAAAGGTTGAAGAGAGCAGATTGATTTTTCACAGCAGAGCGAGTGTTGAGGAGAAGGGCAGAGGCGACTGGGAAACCGGGGGAAGTGCGAATGAAGGACGGCAGGGAAGATGATAGAGGAGGGGGGATGGGCAGGACTGGACAAATAAGAGGGGGGGCATAAATGCCATGCGAGGATAAGAGTTTAACTGTGGATGGGGAGGGGGGGGTGGAGGCAGGAAACGAAGTGAGTTGGGCAGAAGAGTACATCAGAGGACGGGCAGGGTCTGTGGCCCCTGGTCCCGGCCGGTCGCGGACGGGCGCAGACGGGCTTGCCTTAGGCGCGCCTTCGGCGCGCAAACGGCGCGCCCGCTGCGCCCGTCCGCTACGCGAACGGTAGAGGCACATGATTTATTAGCGAGAGAAGGGGGGTGTGGCCAGGAAGTGGGCGTGGCCGGAGGAGCGTCCGCTGAAGGCGGCAGGCAAGTCAGAGGGAAGCCGCGGCAGCGTCAAGCTCGGCTGCGCGGGAGGGAGGAATGAGGGCGAGGTTCCAGAGCCAGGTAAGGGGACAGTGGATTAAAAAGCGCGCTGAGGCGCTGCGAGGTGCCAGTGAAAATTAAAACAAGCAAAAGTGGTATCTTTTATTTCTAGGAAAGCTCTGGTTAGTGTCCCTGTTTTGGAAAAAGAATGAAGTTGAGCCATTCTCTACTCTTCATAGTGTACCTTCATTTGTTTCCTTGATATTAAAGAACAGGCTAACACAGGTTCAGCCCAGCAGTGCCCTAGGCTCATGCTAGTTAGCAAGTATTTAATATGGTCAAACCACAGAAGCTTGGCAGCATCCCGTACCATCATTACCTCTGACAATTCCTCCCTATAAGGTAAAAGTTCGAGAGTAGTCCACAGGCGGCGCCAATACATTACGGGTTTAAGGCTTGACACTTCTGCAATTGCCATTATTCCCATATCTAGTTGCAATGGAATTAGCGGAGTACCACGTGGCAACTTAAACAACTGTCTTAGGTATTGGTTCTCCACCTGTGTTAGGGTCTCAAGCTTAAGGTGTACCTATAGCTCTGCGCCATATAATGCCCCACCTCAAGCCTGGGCCCTATAGATTTCTAATGCCGGGCTAACTGCTCTCTTGCTAGACTTGTTAAAAACCTTCATGATGCCACCTGTAGATTGCACTAATTTTAGTGTTGATTTCGTAATGTGAGCCCCCCAATCCATAGACTCGGTGATTGTAATGCCTAAATAAACAAAGGATGACACTCTTTCAAGGGGTTTACCGTTTAATGAAGTGTTTGGGCGTGTGCTTTTTGGACAATTAAACAATCAATCAATTTGGTTTTCTGTAGATTTATTTCTAAACCTCTTTACCTACAGAATATCTCAAATTTATTCAAAACCCTTTGTAGCCCCATAGGAGATTTGGCTACCAATAGAGTGTCATCAGCAAACATCATTCCCGATATTTTACAGGAGGCTAACTTAGGGGCATCTAGGTCTTTTTCTGCTAGTAGGGCATCAATCAAGCCATTAATATAGAGGCTGAATAAGGCTGGCACGAGCACACATCCCTGGCGTCCGCCACGTTTGATGGGTATGGGTTTAGTAAGGTTACCATGCTTACCATGCCGAATTTGCGCATAGTTGCACTCATGGAGTCGTTTGATGAGTTGGATTAAATATTTAGGAACCCCCATCTCACCAAGAACTAACCACAACTTTTCCCTAGGGACCAAATCAAATACAGACCTCAGGTCTACAAAAGTTAAATAGAGACGGCCCCTCTGCAGGCAGACTGTCTTCCAGTACAACAATTGCATTCTTAGTACTTGGTCCAGGGTCAACACCTTTTCCCTGAACCCCCCCTGTAGGGAGGACAGTACGCCCATCTCTTCCATCCAGGATTGTTGCCTGAGGAGCAAGACTGATGCTAATATTTTTTGTGTAATGTCTATTAAACGGATTGGTCTGTAATTGGTTGGGAGAAGTGGGGAACCCTCTTTAAAAATCTGAATTATCTCTGCACCAAGCCAACTAGGGGGGATCTTCATGCCCTGCATTATTGCATTAAAAAGCATCCAAAAAGACGGGGCCCAGATAGATGGTTCACTCCTAAAGAGGTCCCCAGGAATCTTGTCTAGGCCTGGAGCTTTGTCCGGAGCTATTTTTACCAATGCGCCCTTTATTTCATTTAAACTTATACTTGGGCCCAGAACGCCATCAGACTGGGGGTTTGTATCCCGATTGATTGGGGGGAAAACCACTGCCAAATGGCAGCCATTGGTTAAATCAACTCCGGGCAGCGTCTCCTTAGCATAGAGGGATTAAAAATGCTCCCGCCAGACCTCTACGTCAGAATTCGGTTCAAGCGCTCTTTGGGGGGTAGACGATCCTGAGTTTACAACACCCCAGAAGGTCTTCATATCTCTGTACCCTGGTGCAATTTTCAGAGTGGCCCAATTTTCCTTTTCCCAACTTTGCTTAGCTTCTAAGGTGACCGCTTTATAATACTTTCTTGCAGTTCTCATTAGTGGGCGATCCTTGGCTTTAATGGATGGTACTAATGCCCTTTTAGGTTTGCGGCAAGGGGCATTAAACCAGGGGTGGGATGGCGGCCTACCCGGCCTGCTGGTTTTATTTGGATAGAAGAAGTTCAGTGTAGTTTCTCCTAGTTTGGCATGATTCGTCTCAACCAACTCTAGGTCTATACCATCCCTGCTTTGGCTGCATAAAGTAGACGCCTCTACAATTACGGGTAACAAGGCATCATATAAGCTGCCCAAATTGTCCTTTGATTTACTAAAATCAGTCCATCTCACTCTCCGTCTACAATTCGAGATCACCACCCTGGGATCAATGGAGTTATCTGAGGGGTACATACTTCCAGAGTTTAAAGCTTTAGGTTCTAGTACTAGCGTATGATGATCACTATCTAGGCGTGGGATGATTTTAAAATCCGTCATCCTGTCCCCAGGAGTTAGAATTAATTTAAATATAATCTAATAGAAACCCACGATTTTTACTATAGAACGTGTAACCATTAGATGTATCAAATGAGGATCTCCCATTACACGCTCTTAATAAATGTGAGACAATTCATCTGGATCACCAGGGGAGACCATTTTTAAATTTTTTGGACATCTAGACTGTCAGGAGACAATTCCTCTAGTTATGTTATGTTATGTTATGTTATGTTAACTTTATTTTGTATAGCGCGCGGCTACTCCAACGGAGTGTCCCGGCGCTTTATCGTGGCAGCTCATAGAAAACATAACAAACACAGATATTCGGAAAACAACTAGACAATACACCTAGAGAGTAAAAAGCCAAGTCTTTAGGCCTCTTCTAAAAGACAACAAATTGGAGGTACAGCGTAAGGCCAGTGGCAGAGTGTTCCAGAGCTGGGGTGCCCTCAGACCAAAGGAGCGCCCCCCCATCCGGGCCTTTCTGACTCGAGGCACCACCGCAAGAGACAAAGAAGTAGAGCGCAGTGCTCTGGCTGGACGATAAAAAGCAAGCCCACGTTGGAGATATTTGGCTCCCAGACCAAAAAGCGCTTTGTGAGCCAGGGTCAAAGCCTTAAAAAAAGCCTTAAAAATTATCCGCTTACGGATGGGCAGCCAATGGAGTGACTGTGAGAGACCAGACGCTCTGGCTCGCCTGCGAAGGCCAAAAATGGCCCGCGCCGCGGAATTCTGCACCACCTGTAATCGTTGTAATAAATAGTTCGGGAGACCTAAATAGAGCACGTTGGCATAGTCCAATCTGGAGCCGATCAGAGCTTGCACCGTTATCTTTCTGTGCTCTTCAGAGAGCAGAGGAAGAAACTTCCGGAGCATCCTAAGGATGCCGAAACAAGAGCCCGTCAGGCCAAGAATCTGAGATCTCATAGTCAGATTGTTGTCGATCTTAACTCCCAGGTTTTTAGCCACCTGGGATGCCTGGGCTGGGGGAAACATATCTGTCGGCCACCATGCCTGCCAATCAGGATCCGTGGCACAACCAAAAAACAGCACCTCCGACTTGTCAGAGTTGCATTTAAGGCTGCTCCGCTGGAACCAGTTGAATACCACGCCGAGACAATCCCGAATGCTCTCTTCATCAAAATCCTCCCCCTTCCTACAGGTGAAGAGAAGCTGGGTGTCATCGGCGTAAGAGACAATCTGGGCCCCATAAGACTCCGCCAGTGCCGCCAAGGGGGTCATTAAGATGTTAAAAAGAGTCGGGCTCAACACAGAACCCTGCGGAACTCCGACTCCCAGTGGCGGCATCTCAGCAGAGCCCGGGGGGACCCAGACCGTTTGTCGACGGCCAGCTAGAAAAGATGTAAACCAGCTGAGCACCGTCCCCCTCAGACCGATGGTATATAGTCTGGCGAGGAGCCCCTCATGGGGGACGGTGTCGAAAGCCGCCGACAGATCAAGCATGACAAGCATGGCTTTGCCTCCAGAATCAAGAGTCTCCCTAATAACCTCAGACACTTCCAACAACGCCGTCTCGGTACTCAAATTAGGCCGGAAGCCAGATTGAGACGGGTGCAGCAAATTATTAGACTCCAGAAAAACGGAGAGCACACTATGCACGTGCTTTTCCGTGATTTTTGCCAACGCTGGAAGCAGCGATAGAGGCCTATAATTGGCCGGCGCCTCAGGGTCTAACCCCGGTTTTTTAAGAAGGGGGATCACCATAGCCCGCTTCCAAGCCTGCGGGACCATCCCTTCCCTCAAGGAGCTGTTCAAAAGTGGGTTGATCAATGGGTTCACCACATCGGCCATCCTCGCCAGGAATCTGGCCGGGCAAGGGTCTAACGGCAAGTGGCTCAAACTGACAGTTCAAATCCCCTCCTACTATGATCATTTGATTTGCATAAATAGAACTTAAAAATGTGGTTAATTCTTCCACCGTGGTGGATTCTTTGTCCTTAGGGGTAGGTCTTGAATATACATTTATTAGGACATCAGGAGACTTAGAAGGAAACTGCAATAGAACACTTAAAATGTCAATGGAACCTGTGTCAATTTGCTCAGCTGTACACCCCAAGTGTGAGCCTATCCATTTGGTAAGGCCCCCAGATGGTCTCCCTATTCCCCCCGATGTTGCGGGGACACTAAAAGAGGCATAACCTAATTTATGGACCTCCCCTCTTGCCCAGGTTTCCTAAAACATGCAGATCTCAAAATGATTAATAAAAGATTCCCAATCAGGGTCATCTAATTTATTATTGATACCCTGCAATATTCCAGGATAAAACCCTTGTTACTTGGCAATTTAATAGATTCTTATTGGAGGACACTAAGGGGGGGCTGCTTCATAGACACTTTTACTGATCCAGTGGCATCCAGGTCTTTTGGCCCTACAGCTAATAATTGTTCAGAATTTTCAGAGTGGGCTAACCCACCCTCGTGACGGTTATTGTGTTGGGAGCCGCTCATGCTCCCTCCCACTAAACCATCCTCATTCTCGGGATTTGGACCTGTAGAACTACCCTGGGTCTCAAAATCTAGTGATGTGGAGGATGTTTCCTCCTTATTGATTGAGGTGACTTCCTTCAGTCAACCCACACCCTCTAGGGGACTAAACCTGTTTCCAGTAGAAATATTAAAAATAGGTTGGTTATGCCAAAGCTGACCTAGAGGATGTATGACGTTAGAACGCATACATTGACAACGCGTACCTTTACAACGCGTTCGTAACAACAAAAGTTGTTACCACGCATTGCGCTGGGGGGCGCAAAATTGATTAATTTAATTTACTATTCCAACACCAGTCCCCGGGGATAGTAGGGAAGGTGTTGGGATAGTAAATTAAATCATTTACTATCCTTGAGCGCCCCCCAGCGCAATGAGTGGTAACAACTTTCGTTGTTACGCCCGCGTTGTAAAGGTATTCCGTGGTAATGCTTGCGTTCTAAACGCTGCATACCGACCTAGATATGATGGTGCCGAATTTCTAGGTACAGATCTCCTTCCCAACTCATAAAACTGCCCTTGCTGAAAGGACCTGTTAGGGGGGTAAAAATAACCTAGGAGGAGTAATGAAATACTACCTCTATTCCTCCCATGCTCAGTAACTAAAACTTTTTCGGTCATACTTGGATTTCTAAAATAAATTACTATGCATTCTCCTTGAATGTCCTTGTGTCGTTCACCTATCCAACCCACCCTTCTTGTGGTTAGGATCTCTTCAGTGTTCTCGTAACCAAAATTACTATGGTTCACTAACCAATGAATGGATTTATTCTTTAGATCTTGATGAGTTTCTACTAGCCCTTTCCTTAATTCAGGAACCCCTGTAAGTACCAGTACATATGGGGTTGAGGCGGGTGGTAAATTAATGATTGGAGGGCAATAAGTTTGATTATTGCATTCTGAGACATTGCGATCCTGAATTAAAGAAGTATCTTCCACCACCTGTCTATAGCTTTTTTGTGCTTCCTCTTTTTTTTCTGGCAGTGAGGGCGCCTGATCTGCTACATTTGAAGTCGACGGGGGTTGCCTTGCTACAATAATTCCATTTTGCTTCCTAGCTTGTTAATCGTTAACTGCATTTACTGAAGGACGTCTTTCATTTAAGATCAGGAGGGGATTGGCCAATAAATTACTCGTGGTGGACTGGCGCATAACATACTATCTGAGCTGGAAGTATCTTTAATTGTCTCCCTAGCTTTTAACCATCCATTAAGTTTTACTCTCAACACATCTAACCTTGCTAATAGGGGTGTTAGCTCTTCCTTGACAATTGCTCACATTTGCAACTGGAGGTTCGTCACCAGCAATGTAACCTACGCAGGCTGATCATTAGTGTGTTCTGTGCCAACCTCTAAGTGTTCCCCCCTAGATTGCCATTTTCAAAGCTGGATTACTGCAGTTTTTTCTTTCCTACAGGCAATTTTACATTAGGTTTTGATTTAGCTTTGCTTTTTCTTCCCCGACGCTTTGGGGTGATAGCCTTAGGTAGCTCTAAACTCAATGCCTCCATAATTACAGATTGATCATTGGTAGGCTCTATTGCTGGTGCCCTTAGATCGCCTGATGAATTAGGATCCATCGAGTCTATAACTAAGTTGGGAGTGATGGATAGACGCTCTGGTCAAGTAGCAGCCACAATCCCTTCTAGGGTGAACAACAAAAAGTCACAAAATCGGGGGCGTGTCTACGAGCCGACCGAGATGGCGGCGTAACCTGAGAGCTCTCGACCAGCAACAGCTCTACCTTCATCTATCCGTTTAATTATCCGGCGATTCTCGCCTCCTGAGACCGTGAGGGAGTGCTGAGAACGAGAGGTTCCACCCGACCTGACCCGAGCGAAATCTGGAACGGCCAGCCGGAGATACACCGAGGGCTCTGGATGGGCCCATCTGCAGCATCAGACGCCCGTCCTGCAGCAGTGATCCGAGCCGACCGGAAGTGCCCTCTGCCTGGGATGCTTTGCCGCAGGGTGCCGCCGGCTGAGGTTGGACCGCGATAGAGTCCGGGACACCGGGACTCGCTGTTCGCCGTCGGCCCGGTGGCGCAGCCGCTCCTATCTGTGCAGAATCCGGCCCCCCAGCGGCGATCCATCGATCGGGCCTGATGCACCCCGGGACCGAGAAGCTCTGTGGACGACCCTGTGCCGGCTGGGCACACTGGCGGTGCCTGCCCCTGCTCCCCACGGGCCATAGTCTATCTCAGCCCACAGTGGAGGTACGGACACGGTGACAAGGGGAGCTTGGGGTGCAGCTTAATTAAGCCGACGTTCTCGTGCCCTGTCCGGCGGGGCGACTGCTGAAATAACCCTGCGCTCGGGACATTGCCTTTGTTCCTGTGGGCATAATCCTTGCTCCTGGGGTTTTGGAGTCTGATACTGTGCCCAATTACCTCTGAGGCGACCGGGAGAGGCATCATCGCCCAACTAACGGACAATAACGTACCAGGGACCGGTCTGGGAGGTCTGGGAGGTAAATGATGGTGAACCTGTTACTGCAACTGTAGAGGGACTGGAACCTTCCTCTCTGGGTGCTCCGTTGGGCTGTCTCCCCTTATTGCAAGCAGAAGAGCGACGCCATTTTGAACTCCACTTCCCCGCGTCATACGGCGGGAGTCTCATAACTTTCATATTCAACGTTATCGCAGGTGCAGTGGCAGACTACCGGCCAGTAGTGATGGCAGGAAGGGGTCCCAGACATGCTGCGGCGCAATCAAAGCTTGAGAAATATGCCTTCGAAAAACCTGCCGTGCAGCACTCGGAAGGTCGTCAATCCGCGAGTAAAAGCCCGGAGGGGGATGGATCCAAGAAAGTGACACTGGAGGACCTGATGAAGATGCTCTCTAGTGTCCAAACGACGGTGGGATCTATATCGACGGACGTTGACCTGCTGAGGGCGGATCTCCACAAGATGACCGATTCGAGTGGCGCAGGTAGAGGTAGTTACTAAATCCTTGGTGGAGGACACCTCGGACCTGCAGCTTGCTGTGGAGCGCATGGAGGTGGTCACTAAGAAGCTGCAGGAACGACTGGATGATCAAGATGGACGCTCTCGGAGAAACGACGTCCGAATTTTGGGTGTACCGGAATCGGAAGGCAAGCAAGCGATGGACCTATATGTGGAGGACTTAATCAAGACGAAACTACAGCTGAAAGGCCTCTCCCATTTCTTCTCTGTCGAACGAGCGCATAGGGTCCCAGGGGGAACACCGAAACCGGGGGCACAGCCGCGCCCGGTCCTGGCTAGGCTCTTTAATTTCCGGGATAGGGATGCCATTCTTCAGGCGGCCAGAGTCTCTCCACCTATTAAAATACTGAACTCTACTATAGCCTTTTTCCCGGACTATACAGCTGAGGTAGCCCGGCGCCGGAAATCCTTCACCGATGTTAAAAAGGCCTTGCGAGACAAGGAATTGCCCTACTCCATGCTCTACCCGGCTAGACTGAGATTTGTGGACAATCACAAAGCTTGGTTCTTCGACACCCCGGAGGCGGCGAGAGACTGGCTGGATGATTGGCGACGCGCCGAGGCCCCGCGGAGGGATGGCAGAGGTCAACGCGGCCAGGGGGCGTCCACTCAGGTGCATCAGAAGTCGCCACACGGACACAGTCAGGATCTCTTCGAATCGGGACTGGAAGAGGGTGAACCTCTGGAAGAATAACCATCGGTGGCCTGAACTATTGACTGAACTTCTACGGACTTCCACTTCTGGGGCCCTTGATATTCACTCCGTGTCTGGCGGATGAGATCACATGGAGCTGTCTGTGAGGTTGCAGAGCTACTTACCCCTTGCAAGCAAGTACAATGGGATGGGTTGGGTCTAGGCGCTCTGCTAAGTTGGGGAGGCGGGCGGTTCCAGGCCCGCGCAGCAGGGAGGCAGGGAGGGGGGAGGGGGGGTTCTGTTTCACTGTTCTCTTTTTTGTTAATTGTAGCACAACACGGCATGTTCTCCACCACACAAAGGCGGCAGGTCTCTGGTTGAAGGTACACAGCGAGGCCCGTCCCCTGTTGATTTTTTCTAACGTGCGCACACATTTACATGGCAGCACAGGGGGGGGATACACCTGAGGACTTTACACGACGTTCTTCTCACACATCGACCTTCACAGTCCTAACATGGAACGTTAGGGGATTGGGCAACAGGGTGAAATGGGGCGTAGTGTTACAATACCTGAAGCGCTGCAAGCCGGCGATAGTCCTACTACAAGAAACTCATCTAGTTGGCTCAGCCTCGAAGGCAATGGATAGATGGGGGTATAGGTTCCTTGCGCATGCTGACTTCTCCTCCGGCTCTAGAGGGACAGGGATACTTGTTCGAAAGAGCTTCCCAATGGTATGCCAACAGACAAAAATTGATGATCAGGGACGCTTTGCAGCTGCGACGATACAGTGGGAGGGCCATTTGTATAACTTCGTATCTGTATATGTCCCTCCAGGCCTGCATGCTACAGCGCACACGGCTCTGGCTACCTTCCTCTTATCTTTACCGACAGCGACGCTAATAATAGGAGGCGACCTTAACGACGTCCTGGACCATGAGATGGATAGGCACCCCCATAGTACAACGGTGCGGGGGGGTGGGCGACTCTCTGGACTGCTAGACGCCCTGGGACTGATGGACTGTTGGCGCCACAAACACCCCTACGATAAGCAATACACTTATTACTCAGCGACCCACCACTGTCTCTCACGTATAGATTATATTTTAATGTCAGGGGAGGGACTGCACGGCGTTGAGGAGGTGGACATCCGTCCCAGGGGGATATCTGACCACTCCCCACTCCGACTCACGTACACAAATCACCGCTCCAGTAGAAGTCGCATCTTTACCATACACGCAGGCTACCTGCAGAGCGCTCCTTTGAGGAAAACCCTTGTTAAAACTGCTCAACACTATTTTCAGGAAAACTCGGGCTCCGTACGCTCCCATGGTATCCTATGGGAAGCATATAAAACGGTCATACGCGGGCAGGCAATTGCATCCATAGCCGCTCATAGGCGGGCCCAGAACCAAGAACTTTACTCCCTTGAAGGGGCTCTTGAGGAGGCCATTGCCGACCAGGATGCCCACCCGTCCCCGGGAGCCGCCCAGACAGTCCGGCTGCGACAGGTGGAGTGGCGGTCCTTCCAAAAGGAAATGGTACAGTCTACAATTCAGGCCTCCCGTCATAGGATATATGAATTAGGCGATAAGGCTGGAAAGATGCTGGCCTGGCTCGACAAAAAGGAGAGGGCGGGCAGGGTCATAGCACAACTGAATGTGCCCGGAAGCCGTCCGACCCCGGACCCAGGAGCCATAGCTGACCTGCTGGCTGATCATTTTGAGGCAATATATACCCCCCCAGGCGTCATACACAACGGAGGAAGCTTATGACTACATTAAGGATTTGACTATTTCTTGCCTCTCACCAGAGGTGGCACTCCAGCTCGATGCAGATATCACTGTGGAAGAGGTGCGGGAGGCGACTGACGCACTAGCGTCCGGCAAAGCTCTGGGACCCAACGGTCTCCCGGTAGAGCTGTACAAGCAAACAAATTCCGTAACGGCCCCCCATCTGCTGAAAATGTTTGAGGATAGCCTACAAATGGGTGTGCTACCAAAACATCAGCGCCTCGCCACGATCATCCCGATCCACAAACCTGGTAAAGAACCGGAAGCATGCAGCTCCTACCGTCCAATCTCCCTACTCAACGCTGAACCTAAGATCCTTGACAAATTGCTCTCAATGCGTTTGGCTCCTCACCTCGCTGCCCTAGTACACCCGGACCAGTCTGGCTTTATGCCGACGCGTAACACATTGCATAATTTGCGCCGTCTACAGGCGGTACTGGCCCGCCGGGAGTACATACGGGAGCCGGCAGTCCTTCTCTCCCTGGACGCAACTATGGCGTTCGACACCGTAGAATGGCCTTATCTATTTGCCGTGCTCCGTCACATGGGCTTTGGCCCCAAGTTCTGTGCGTGGGTCCACCTGCTCTACACTGGGCCTTTGGCCCAGATAGCAGTAAATGGCCATCTCTCCAGGGATTTCCCGCTTGGCCGTGGAACACGACAGGGCTGCCCGCTATCCCCCTTGCTGTTCACGCTGATCCTTGAGCCTTTGGCGATCTGGATTCAGTGGGAACCGTCCATCAAAGGTATACGGTGGTCACCGTCCTGGGAGGACAGGATATCTCTATATGCGGACGATGTCCTTCTTTACCTCACCTCCCCCAAGAAGTCAATCCTGGAAATCCTGAATGTCTGCGAAAAGTTCGGGAGAGTTTCGGGATATAGAATTAATTGGACCAAGTCAGTCCTGTATGTCCTTGCTGGTACCCCGTCTTCCCTCCCCGCGGATTGTCGGCTGCGATACACGGACACCCCTTTAAAATATTTGGGAATACAGGTGTCGTCCAACCCGGACGAATTCCACGCCCTGAATTTACGGCCCCCACTGGAAAGGTTAGCTCGGGATGTAAAGGTGTGGCATTCCCTTCCTCTCACCCTCCTTAGCAAGGCCGCGCTGTTTAAAATGATGGCGTTGCCTCGTTTCCTCTACCTCCTTGAAAACACACCATTCCCGGTCCCCTCTTCCTACTTCAGAACCATCGCAGCTACGGTCTCTGCTTTGTTGTGGGACGGGAAACCGTCTCGAATTGCACAATGCAAACTGGTAAAAGATTGGTATGATGGGGGCATATTGCTTCCTGATATCGAATTATACCATTAGGCTGCCCACCTTAAGCACATTAATTTCTGGCTGCATGCCCCACAAACCGAGCCCGCCTTCCTGGCTGACAGGCAGAACGTTGAGTCCAGGGGACTTTTAAGAACCCTCTATAGCCGTGGCGTCCCATCTGACCTCATTGGTCCGACCCGCCACACAGTCCAACTTTGGTATAAGGCGCAAAGGCACCTTAAATGCGCAGATGCTATCACGCAAATGAGACCCCTGTGGGACTCGCATAAGTTGGGCTTCATGGGAAATAGCAAGGGGTTCCGGGCGTGGGACACCATAGGCATCTCGGTGGTGTGAGACCTCTGGAGAAAAAACACCATAGTGGACTTCGCTTACCTGCAGACCAAACACGATATGGCCCAGTCTGAGTATTATAGGTACATGCATCCGCCATTCACTTCTGTCGGTCATCCCGACAGGTACAAAACTGCAAGAGTCCACTCCGTTGGAAGATAGACTGCTAACAGAGCATATGTCCCATAAAGCAACGTCCTACACATATAGGAAACTGATCAACACCCTACCTGACATGCTAACCAAATTGCGCCTGGCTTGGGTGGGCGAGATTGGCGACCTTGATGACTCGGAGTGGCAGGAGGCTCTCTCCTCGCCACAAGAATCAGCGATCCCATCCAGACTCAAACTAGTGCAGTTGAAAATACTACACCACACATACTACACCAGAACGGTCCTTTACAAGATAGGGAGAGCCTCCCACGAATATTGCCTCCGCGGATGTGGGGAGAGAGGGACATTCTTCCATACCATTTTGGACTGTAGTCGGGTGGCCACGTATTGGGCAGCAGTGATGCGAACCATTTCCCAATCCACGAATACTTCACTGATTCCCAACCCACGTCGCTGCCTATTAAATATCTGGGAAGCAGAAGATTTGACCCACCGTCAATAAGATTGGGCTATACTGGGGATATTAGTGGCAAAACGTAATATTGCCAGACTATGGGGATCCAGGGTACTGCCCACACTGCGAGACTGGTGTAGGGACATGGACGAGGCAATGGTGTCTGAAAAGGCGGTATTTGTCCATCGGGGATGCCCCGCAAAATGGGGGCAACTCTGGGGGGCCTGGAACAAATTTAGGGGTGACATATGTGAGCCGCCACGTGTCGACCCGGATGAGTGTCTTTCTGATTAAAGGTTTGATCTAAAGTTTACATTGCCAACATGGAACTCTTTTGGCTGCGATGAACCCTGTCCTACTGCTTATCGCGCCCCATGATGTGAGATTGAATGTGTGAACACAACACCAATGTTAATAAAGCTACAGACTTGGACGTTGATTTGTCGCCTTTGGGGGTCTGAACATGTTTACCGTGGCTCTATTTCTATGGGGGGTTTGTTACTTGTTTTAAAAACAACCAGAAAAGAAATATCTTAGACCTAAGCCATGTGATGTATTTCCATTCCTACCATCATGATGCTATATATCCTCATCCGCTGCCGGACCCCTGGGTTGTCGGCTCAAAGGCCGTGTTCTCAGTATAATGACTCGTGGGTTGTGTTACCATTGCGGCCGGCCCTGGGGGTTGTAGGCCCTGCATTGTGTATTACTATTCATGTACAATAAAGGTCTTAAAAAAAAAAAAACATTCACATAATCAACCTGTGCCTGTCAGACTGAACTTAGAAGAAATGTGCAAAGTATGTGTGCAGCACACACACAGCAATTAAGTGAAAACACAATACAAGAAACATTCCAAAACAAGTTAGAAAACATGTATGATACTTTTAGAAATTAGTTGAAACCAAAATGACAAAATCAAGGAGTAAGAGTAGAGAGAGACCTTGGGCCATATGTGTCATCATTACAAGTAGCGATTACCTAATTGTGATTTTCTCTGAAACACAATATTGTATTCGCTAATCCTAATGTATGAAACTGTTTTTAGTTTCATTAGCAATTCTTAATGGGTCACAAATATACCTACCTCATGTATATTAATAAGTTAGGTCACAATTTGCAGGCCATTAGGAATCTTTGCCATCACAGGGATGGTGGCCTGCTGAGCATCCCATTTTCCTTAAAGGAAAACGGGATGCTTTACAAAAAGTTAAATGGAAAGTTTTCTTTTTCATTTTTTAAGACCAGGCAGTGGTCTGTGGGACCACTGCCTGCTCTTAAAAATGCTTTTACAATCATTCACAAAGGGGAAGGTGTCCCTTGGGGACCACTTCCCATTTGTGAATGGGTTACCATCTACTTGAAGTAGGTGGTAATATGCAAATGTTTTCCAACTGCCTTCACATTCATAAAACATTCATTCATACTGTTAGGTTTCGCTATTTGGAAGGGACGCTCTCAACACGCCCCTTCCAAATGCCAGGTTAACAAATCGCAAATTAGATTTTGCAGCATCTAAAAACATTTATTGTATTTGCAAACAGGCCAATTCTGTGAATCGGAAAGTTGGCGAATTTAAATAATGCTTGATGCATGTGCCCCATTGAATTTTAAAGACTTAAGGGAAAATAGCACCAAAAAGAGCAAATTGCCATTAAAGGATATCCAGTCACGCTCGACCAGGACAACGTCAAAAGTTTAGGCCGATTATAAGCTACAGAGACCAGGTTTTAACTGCTGAACAAAAGTGCCTTAGTCCAGGTTGCATCGATGTCTCGGATCCTGTCGACGATTAGAATGAGGAGGGTAGGCAAGGTGATGTGTCTGTGTTGATCCACGCAGCGGCATGTGCTCATCCTGGTCATGCAGCAATAAAGATGCCTCTCCTCTGATGAGCAAGTTGCTGCAATGCGGAGGTTCAGTGTCGTCATTGAGGCTGTCGTCGGCTGGGAACTTGGACCTTGCTTTAAATTGAGCGTTGCGCTGTGGTGGTTCCTAAGATGAGGCAGCATCTCTGAGATGCACTACAGGGGCAATGGGCCGCTTCTGGTCCATGCAACAGGGGTGATGTTCTGCTTCTGGTCCACACAATCACAGCTTTGGGACAGTGCTAACCCATGTCATGGTGGTGAAGTGCTGGTTCTGTTCTCTACAGTGATGATAATGCATTGGTTCTGTAATGTGGGCACCTTAGACGCACATCCAAGGGTCCAGGATGGGAGAGGCACCACTTGGAAGGGCAGACTCACAATAATTGGCAAGGTCTGTGTGCTGAAGAAGGATAGTTGGAGGTTTTGTATATACCTGACACTTCGCATCAGGAGGCCAGTGAACAAGCCCTTGGAGTCAGTGTGGGTTCTGAGGACTAGTGTTGCAGGTCCAGTCCTTCTGACCCAGGCAAGGAGAGCAGCCAGCACCAGGGCAGCACAGAAAGACAGCTGTTCTTTCAGAACAGCAGTCCAGCAGAGTGGCATTCCTTCTGCAGCACAGCACGCTGTCATCCTGTACTGAAGTGGTAAGGTCTGAATTCCAGTTCTTATAACCCGAGATGCTTTTGAAGTGGGGAAGACTTCAAAGAAGGATCTATGGAGTGCACAGAGGTCCTCCATTCTTGCCCTGGTACCATACTGTAGTGGCAAGGTGTATCCAGCCCTTTGTGTGGGCCATCTGTCCTTCACTCCATGCCTTCAGGAAGTAGCCAGTTAGATGTCTGGTTGCAGACTGAACTCAATGAGGAAAAAGCAGAGGTCATCTTGCTGAGCAATAATTTTTGTGGCAGCATCCCGAGCACTCAGCCACACTGCCTGAGCAAGCTGCCCACACCAAAAAGGTCGATAAAGAGCCTCGGATGGGGTTGGATTTCATTCTTAGGATGGACCAGCAAGCCACAAAGCTAGCTGCCAGTTGTCATGGCATCTTGAGACTGCTAAGGAAGGCTCTTAATCTTCTTTCTTTCACAGCCAGAAGATTGATTGTCCAGGCCCTCATCTCGTGTAATCACGTCACAAATACAGGAATGCCTTGTATCTTGTTTCACCCTGTTATGTTGTCAGAAAGCTGTAGACCATGCAGAAAGCTGCTGCACAACTTCTTAGGCACATCCATGAACATCAGTCTGTTACCAGGACTCTCCAAGATCTCCTCTGGCTTGTGGTGGAATGATGAGTTCAGTGTAAGACACTATGCATAATGCATAGGGTAATTAATAAAAAAGGACCTTTACTGTTAAGACCTCTAGCCTCCCCATACTTGCAACGGAGAGCTCTCAGATCTTCTTCAGCGCATGTATTAAATGTCCCAGGAGACCCTTTGATCCTGAAAGGTTGGCCACTCCACTTCTTACATAGCACCTACATTTTTTAATAATCTACCTGTGGAACTCTGCTTTACTATAGAATTAACTCTCCTTTCAAATATTTCTTGAAGACCTGGCTGTTTAGATACAGCTTCTGATGACCTGAGATGTCTGTTGCAGAACTGGGTAGCCATGCAATATATAAAAAACTCCAAACTAGATTGGACAGTACACAGCCTATTCAGGTGTAAGTGTGAGGCTGTGCCAAGCTCTTCCCTCCCAGCATCCCAGGTTGCCATTGTGTATGGCTGTCTGGAGGGAATACACAAAGACCCGCTGTCACTCGACCCAGACATGCAATCAGAGGTAGGCTGCTGGCACACAGGGCGGAGACCAGGAAAATGGAAACTTTTTCTATGCCAAACTTGCGTTGAATGCTGAGGGACAGAGATGGTGAATTGGTGACCAAATGAAAGACATTGTTGATGGACCTTGAAAATGGTGATTCCCTCACCCTATTAAATTTCCTGCATACAATGATGTATATTTGCTCACCAGATGGATGAACATGTAAAATAATTTGGCACATGGAACAATCTAACTATAATTAAAATGATGAATTGTTGTGACTTTAGATTGTGTGACATCAATTGTAGCATGCCCTGACAGTCCAAGTTTCAAATCATGTCCCCTTGGGCCTCAGAGTGTCTTCCATTATCTTGAAATACCCATAGCTCTGACGATGGTCTCACTGATATGTAGTGATAGAGAAGAAAATCTCAACATACTGTCCAACTTCCTTCAGAGTTATTGCAAAACATATTACTTAGAGCCTAGTTCTGATTGTGGGTCAGGCCCACGTTCAGTT
The DNA here is from genome assembly GCF_964261635.1 of Lissotriton helveticus. Classification (NCBI taxonomy): domain Eukaryota; kingdom Metazoa; phylum Chordata; class Amphibia; order Caudata; family Salamandridae; genus Lissotriton; species Lissotriton helveticus. The sequence continues at coordinate 1,606,973,199 of NC_136069.1, forward strand.
TATAGGAATTGGATATTTGATACATTGTTATATGAGCTTCACAGTTGTATGCAATTTAGCAATGACCATGGTCAATGTACTATGAGATGTATTTTTTTAACACATATTGTATATGTGAAAATGTATTTCTTCCAATACAAACACCAATTCACACATGCTTCAGAATTCTCTTGCACTCTTTAAAAAAATGTTTTTTGAATTTACCTCTAAATAACTTTCAATTAAGTTGTGTTGTCAATTATGACAGTTTTAAATGTTTACAAATCTATATATAAATATACATATTTGAATATATCCCTTGCGGGCATTCTTAACTTGTATACAACTTTCTAAAAGTGGCATTTTCAAAACTGTAGTGATATATTCGGCTTTGTCATTAAAGATGATTCATCATTACAATTCCAGAGGTTCCACACATGACTGATCCACCTACTTTCATTTAGGAGTTACAGCTTATTAAAGATAATAGGAATTCAAAATGCTATCTGATATGAGAGGGTTAGGCCTCACAGTAATGACAAACTATTTTGGGAGTTATTGACTTCCAGGGCATGTAAAACTTAAAAGCACATATCTTCCCTTTTAGTTACATAGCCCCTTGCCCCAAGGGCTACCTAGAGCCTGCTAATCAGGGCACCAATCTCTGTACTTTCTCCCCTAAAGTATTATGCTAAATACTTAGGTAGATCCTAGAATGGATACTAGGGTACCCATATAAGTCCCTAGTATATGGTAATAAGGTACACAGGGCCTAGGTACCTCTCCGGTCCCCCATGGGCTGAAGCATGTATTATGCCACCCACGGGAGACCATTCAAACTGTAACTACAGGCCTGCCATTGCAGCCTGTGTAAGCTTGGGCTAACCCCACTTACAACATATATAGGTTTTCATGTCTAGGATCACTGCACTTAAAACGTATAAGTCACCCCTACAGCAGGCCTTTTCAATCCTGATGGCAGGGTGCTCGTTCAAAGTGTGAGGGTGCCCTTGCATGAGCAGGATAACCCTACAGCCTTCAGTTTCCATTCTCCTGGGTTGTAAGTGAGACAGCCATTTAACAAATAGAGGGGTACTGCGTCATTACGCATGTCATGTTTGGTATCAAACATGTTGGAATCATACCCCAACACCAAGTATGATTACAAGCACTGTAAAGGCTCTCCGTTAGGCCCTCAGTGCTCACGGTACCAGTCTTCTACACCCGGACAGCACAACATGGCTACTGCCAACCAGAGACACAATTCTGCCCTCCTGCTGCTGCTGCTCTCAACATCTGAAATGGGACAGCTCATTAACAGCTCCTGGTCTTCACAGCATCACCGGGTCCACACAGCTGCAGTTCCAAGGTCACAGCTCTCCTGCAACACCCGACATCGGTGGGCATTCATCTTCCACGCCTCCTGGTCACTCCTGAGTGGCATAGACTATGCCCTCTCCGCTTGCAGGTTCTTCACTTCTTCAATCCACCTTTGGGTTCCACCAGACACTTTCACCGTCTCCAGCAGTGGCACCTTCTTGAAGTCTTCCACTGAGTTCAACAACGGAAGGTATCCTGGTTCCTAAGTTATCCACAAATGCGGTGGCTCTCCAACCTCTTGTCTTCCACTGGGTTTCTTTAGGTTCAACTGGGAAGGGCCCTCTTTCTTTAAAAATGCAACTGCAACTTACACTTTGATTTGTATGGAGAACACAGTTCTGTTCCTACACTGCACACAACATCCATGGGGCTCCTAGATACTGACCTTTGATGGTTCCTTGAGTCCCCGGTACTTCTACGCCCTCTGGGTATAGTCTTGACTTAAGTCGTGGTTCACATACCACTATTTTAGTCTATGGTTTGGTCCCCATTTGGGGACCCCTGTGTATTCTGCGCTAATTACTTGTTTCTATTTGAAAGTATTGTGTGCATTGTGTATATCTCTGGCTAGGGGATATCTTTAGGTTTTAGTGAGTGTCTTATAATAAATACATATTGTTATAAATACACGGTGTGGATCTGTTTACCTTCATCTATATCTCTATGAATATATGCTGGTAAAACAAGCTGCTTTAGACTCCTTCTGGACTAAGCCTGAAGGCTGCTCTCCACGTCTACCTCTTAGAGAGCTTTCTAAGGTTGTCTAAGACCACTAAAATCACCATAAGGGTTGTCTAGATCAGTTCAATGAACCCACTTTCATATGTTTATATAATATACTGAGCCAGCCTCTCACATAAGTGTAAGGCTTGGCAAGGGGTTTTAAATGGCACGTGAACATTGCAGTGAAACACTGCATTCAGCTGTAATGGCAGGCCTGGGGATTAACTCTGGGGGAAGGACTTCGCTACTTTGTCTACTTCGCCCTTTGCAAAGTAGGTGAAGCAGGCAACACTACGCCCACTCCTTGGGCGTAGCGAAGTTGCCCGCCACCCGCCTCCCTCCCGCCCTCCCGAACATACCTAATTTTAGTAAATGGACAAATAAAAATAAATAAATGGCACATACCTTGTCCGCGGCGTCCCGGGGCTCCCTCTGCTCGTTCACGCCGCCGTCTTGATAACCAATGCGCATGCCCGACCGCCCGCGCATGCGCATTTCTCGCGAGAAATGCGCATGCGCGGGCGGCCGCTCATGCGCATTGGTTATCAAGACGGCGGCGTGAACGAGCAGAGGGAGCCCCGGGACCTTGCGGACAAGGTAAGTGACTTTTATTTCTTTTTCATTGCCTGTTTACTAAACTTAGGTACGCAGGGGAAGGGGGCATGCGGCGCGTAGTGGGGCTACGCGAAGTGCATGGATGGGCGTAGTTTCTCGCCCACTTTGCGTAGCTTCGCGTAGCCCCACTATGCATACTGCGCCCAGGGTTACTGGGGATACATTTTAGAGTGAGAGGTAGGTGGAGTGGCACAAAAAGTGCAGCAGGCCCAATATTAGCATTTTATATACAAACCCTGGGTATATGGTGAACCCCTATACAAGGGACTTACAAGTAAATGTAAAATGCCAATTATGTATATGTAAAAAAACATGTTTACGGGAGTGAGAACAAGCATTTTAGCACTGGGTAGCAGTGGTAAAGTACACAGAGGTAAGCAGGCAAATTGTTTGGGGGAAGACCACCCTAATGCTGACAGGTTTAACAGTAGGTAATTCTTGGCATAAAAACTGTATCATATGAGAGGAGGCACCCGTGACAACATGCTGGCCCAGGCACAATAGAGGACATTTTGGACAAATGTTTAAACAAATGTGACAGACACTGTGGAGACTTTTTGGATGTGCTACAGAGGCCGCGAGCTACGGACGCTGACAGGACTGTTGAGCATGCACGCAGGCGCTGACGAGGATGCGGGTTGTGGGTGGAGCTGAGGCTGAGGCGGTTGTGGGCTGAGGCTGCTGGCTGCAAGCTGCGGAGGCGGTGGCGAGGACGGACGGAAGAGGCAAAGAAAGCAGGTAGTGAAAGCAGCGAAGGCAGGGGTCACGGCGGGGCCAAGTAAGTCGCCTGAGAGAGTGACAGCTGTATATACCAGAGGTCTAGTTGCTAAAGTTCTGCGGTCCTAGGCGAGTCTCGAGAAGATCTTAGGCCCACGGATTTGTGGCGCAGTGACAGTTAGCAGGGAGTCGGCATTGAATCGGCACTGAGCTAGACCTCGTCAGAACTCGCTCCTCTACTCGGCGCATTGTGCCCCCTGCCATCTAGACCCCTGTTCCACCCCTGCCTGCCCCTGAACCGCTTCTGGCCCGACCCGGCTTGGTCTTTTCCCCAGCCGCCGGGGAAGGTGCAACGCTAGCTACTGGGCCGCTCTTCAGCGCCTCTCTTTGCGGTCGCAGCCTCAATATTTGTTGCCTCTTTTCCTCGCTTTGCTCCTCTCTCCACCCCCCCCACCTCCTGCCTAAGGGTGCCCGCTAGTCCGGCCCTGTCAGCCCTGGTTCTGCTCCCCTTGCCCCACCAACCCCCCCAGCCCGTTGCCATCACTGCTGGCCCTACTGTTCATTGGGAACTGGCCCGTGACGGCCCACTTAGTACTCCTCCCTATGCTGCGATCCTACCTGGTTTTTGCTGGCCAGTGAGATGTGGACGCCGCACTCGGGGGTTGGGGGCCTAGGAGTCAAGTCCAGGTCTCAGGTCTCTGGAGTAGCTTCAGGACTAGTGGTTAGGTGGCCACGGATAGAGAACGGCAAAGGGTTGTGTTGGGACCAAGAGAGCGGGGGAGGGGTGCCTACGCGCCATAGCCACTGCAAACGGGTCCTGATTCGGCCACCCAGGATAAGATAAGACAAGATTCAGCAATCCTGACTTGGGGCCAAGCTGGTTCACCACGATCCCCCTGGTCCCTTGGCCCCGAATAGCCAAGCACAACAACAGAAGGGATGAGATCCGGGAAAATCAGAAAAGCACCTTCCGCACTTAAACGAAAGAAATCAAAATGGCTGGCTACAGATGCGGAGAGTGCCCCAGCCAACCTTACGACCTCACTGGCCTCTACGGTCACATTGAAGGCTTCTGACTCCCGACCAAATGGATGGCAACACACCAACAACAGTAATACGCTTCCCCCTTATGAACCATCCTTGAATGCTTCAAAATCTCTCTCTCTTCTGGATTACTTTAAAAAAGCACCGGGTGGAGCCAAGTACCCTTCTACCCCTCAAGCCTCTGAGGCAACTAAGTTCTGCGATCATCCTCAACCCACTGAGCCCATTGAGCCAACCATCCACTTGTTTCAATCGTCTCCAACATCAACCAACAAGTCTGCCCTAGCACCGGACGTCTTTATCTTTGCGTCAGTACTTGACGATCAGATCACCGCTTCCGAGTGCTTTGTGAGGGCCATTCAAAACCATCCACCAAGTCATCAAGCTTCACCAAGCCAGCGTCTTCCCTTACATGTCATTCGCAAGCAAGAGGTTCATTCTAACCAACTATCGCCTGCGAGCCGTACTCATAACCCAAGCCCCCAAGCACTGCAATCATTGAACTTGGAGAATTTGTCGAGTACGGCACCACAACATTACGGTGTGCTCGGGGATGCTTTTCCTGCACCTCACTCCCATTTAATCTTTCCGCAAATCCATGCACAAAAAGATTTAGCTCCCAACTTCGACATATTTAGTTCCTGTTCAATGCAGGTCTCAATCTCTCTTGAGGGGAGCAGAGAGTCAACTAAGCTCCAACAGTGCCCACACTCACCTCCAGCAGCAGCAACAGCTTACTCAAAGTCCCCACAAACAACCGACCATCATGACCAACTACTAATGGACTTTTCCTTTTTCTTTAAAAACTCTCAAAACTAACCCAACCCTAGTTCAAAAACTGAGCCACATCGCGATGCCTCCATAACAACGAGTATCTGGCCCCAATTACTTCAAACTTTTCAATCGACCGTCACTGCCCTAAACTATCATTCTGACAAATTAGACACGCAGGTTGACCTACTGAATACCTTATCACTATTTACAGCAGGGATTGACAATAAGCTGGACAAACTGAACAACCTAATAATAGGAGCGCAATCGTCTTCAAAACTAGTACAGTCAGTTTGCTGCGGTTCGCCCATCATTGATTCTCTCTCCTCACTTCCAGCTTTTTTAACCTGTGTCATAAACGAAGTCAAGCAGCTGAAGGGAGTCAGACCATCTGTACGCCCCGTCCAGTTACCCCAAAAAACCCCAACACTCAATTTAGAATCAGTTAACCCTTCGATTCCACCAGCATTCAGGACTTTGGGGAGCGGGGAACAAAAATCTTCCACGATACAGCCGGTCCATCAAGAAGACCCCCACAAAGACCAAGGTCCCCTAACCTCAGTGGTAGTGATGGCATCATCGGCCCCAAGCCCTCAGACAGCAAGTGGGCAAACACACACTACTGGTAACAACATGGCAGGGTCCTGTGTTAAACCAGCCACTGATGCAGCCCCCAATCCCGAAATACTTCCTGCTCCCCTGCCACTTTGCAGCAAGAGAGAGCGTAAACGTCATCGCAAACAAAGAAATAAATTAAGACTAAACCCAACTGTCGACCTTCCCAAACTATTCCCTTTGTTTTTAACTGCAGCCAATACAAAAGTCCTAAGCTTCTCACAACTACCACCGACAACAAGTCTCTCTCAAAGCCCACCTAATGCCTGAACTAACTCTAAGTGCTAGTCAACAGATTTCTGCTTGCTGCCACGATCAAATTTCTTTACCCGCTGAACTAGTGACACAAGAGCCTCAGCCCGGCGTGGATAAATCAGGGGACAAACCTATTTAAGTCCACCCCAGTCTGAAAAATTAAATACTGGACCTAATCCCTTAAAAGTAATTTACAAAAAAACATAAATTCCACTTAAAGATACTCCGATAACCACGCAAGGTGTATGAGATCCTCCTAAAACCAGAGATCAGACTTAGGCTCCTTAATGGATAAATCCACTCTGCCCAACCAAAGCCCACGCTCCAAGAGTGCCAAAAGTGTTCCACACCTCTCCAAAATACTTCTTGCCCCTGAATATAAATCAAAAGGTCGGCAAGATACTCTCAATAGATCAAACATAATCAAACTAGCGAATGGTGCCCCGGGTTTCGAGGCCCTGACATCGGATGACATTGAGTCCATTGAATTCCTTCCACCAAGAGGCGTTCAACCCTCAGAGGTAACTCTGGTGTCATTCAGGTCCGCTACTTGGGCACGAGCATTCTTAGACCAAAAGGATACTTTTCAGCAATGGGGTATTAAAATCCATCCTTATTCCACCCCAGGCTCCCCCACAGTGCTATTAAATCAGCCAGCCACTCCGACAAGAGCCAAACGCCCCAGGACTGGAGTTAAAAACAGGCCATACTCAATCTTAAAAAATGCCCTAGGCACAACACAACCGACCGAAAATTTATGGACTAAAGCCCCTAACCCCGAAAAAAACCCAGATTGGGGATGGCTTCCGGCCGTCCTGTCCCGTAAAATATCAGACTGACCATCTGTAAAAAATTCGGTAGTTTCAAATTCAAAGGATTTGGTCAAATTAAGACCTCAACCATCACCCCCTACAAACCTTCTAAACCCCCATTCGCAATCCTCCTTTACACTGTGTTCATGGAACATCGGTGGCCTCCACCAGAAAATCATCAATTTGGAGATGCACTCCTTTACATTTGGGCACGATTTAATAGCCCTTCAGGAAACATGGGCCATCCAAAATTGTCCAGTGATAGGCTTTATTGAATTGTGGAAACTGGCAATTAGAGACAGTCTTTATGGCCACCCCAAAGGTGGTCTGTCGATCTGCGTCTCAAACAATCTAAAAGGCCCCATCGGGCTATTGAATTTTGATGAGGACTGGTTACTCGGAGTTAAAATCAGTTCATGGAGCAAACAGTGATCACTCTTACTCCTTAATGTGTATATTATTCTGAGCACACGTTCGAAAAAGGACTATCTAACACGCTTAATGAAAATTGTGTGTTACTTGGCTGCGGATCATCCCCACTCAGACTGCATGATCACCGGAGACTTTAAAACTAACCTCTTTAAGTGAAACTCTGCTGACTTTGAAGGGCTTTTTCCATCTACGTTAACAGAAGTAGAGGCACAGTCCAAACCACCAAATCAAGCTTATTGTGGTTTAGGAGAGCTTTGTGTGTTGCAATTTTACTGTGCCGGCTTTTTGGTAGTGAATGGTAGATCTACGAATGACACTCCACCAAAGTGGTCTTGGACGAATGGCCGCAAACAATCCTATCTCAATTACACCATCTGTAATTTAGCCTTGTTCCAACATTTGGACAATTATAGAATTCATCCTCGATGGGAAAGTGACCACCGCCCGCAAGTCGTTACCCTTACTGTACAGTCAGTGCTTCACAAATCTGCCTCAACAACATGCACAGGAACTTGCACTCACAATCTAAAACGTTTAAGATGGAGTGAAGACATCTGCTCCAACGTCATGAAGGCATGCTTGGACTTTACAACAGGAGGTACAGACCTGATGGCCTCTCCCACTGCCGCATGGTCAACCTTCTGTTCCCAACTGATAAGCCTCTTTCCAGCCAAACAATATTCCCATAAGGCTTCTTCCAGTCATCAGTTTTCAATCTCAAATCAAACTAGGACACTGAAGAAATCCAGAAATAATGCCTTGCGCACCCTCAAGAAATACCAGGGGAACAGCGAGCTCTTGAATGCATACAGAACAGCCCAAAAATCATTTGTGCAGGCTCTACAAAAAGATAAACGACTTCACCTAGGTCAATTCTGGTGCAAACTACTATGGGAGAGCAAAAATCGCAACTCAAGAAAATGTTGGGCCTTAATCAATTGTCATAACTCCAGTTCGTTCAGTCTTGGGACGGCAAACATTGCTGAAGCCGACTGGTCCGCTTTCCTGACTGACCACTTTAGGGCCGCTGAGGGAACAGCTGCTAAAGACACATGTGCTCTTAACCCGACGAAAATAAGCCCGAGTAAGAGCTGGAGCAGGCTCTCTGAGTGTTTGGAATCTCGAAGTGAAGACCTGCAGATCACCTAAGAAATGGTCACCAAAGTATTATCAAAAGCAAGATCAGATGGAGCACTTGGCCCAAATGGCCTACCACAGATTTTGTTTAAATCAAATACAAACCTTTGGTCGGGACACTTAACTAATCTCTTCAACTTTGCACTCAGAAGCTCAACCATACCGGACTCTTGGCGAGGTGCAATAATCCATCCGATTTATAAGTCAGGTTCTCATGCCTCTCCAAGCAATTACAGATTAATTGCCCTTTTAGATATTGAGGCAAAGCACTACGCAGCTATTTTATTGGTGGAGCTGCGATCCTGGGCAGAGCAGAATAGTTTGATCCCAATGAACCAAACTGGTTTCACCGCAAACTCCGGCACTTCGACCAACCTTCTGACATTGTCTATAATTGTTTATAAGTAAAAGTTAAAGTACTTACTACATCCAGGGCTGTTTTTAGCTGTTTTGTAGACTTCAAAGCAGCCTTTGATCAGGTCCCCAGGGCTGCTCTATGGGAAAAGCTAAAAAAAATGGGGGATCCCAGCCAAACTCCTGGAGGCGATTATCCAATTGCACTCAGGCACATGGATACAAGTGAAGTTGGGGACCGGCACACATCTCTCTCGGAAAATCATGACAACTAGAGGTGTCAAACAGGGATGTGTGCTGGCCCCACTACTTTTTAACTTGTTTATAGCAGACTTGACAGCCACCCTAGAAGAAACAAACATCCACCCACCCAAGATGGGAGGTGTGACAATAAGTAACCTTTTATACGCCTATGACATGGTTCTTCTCAGTCTTATGTGGGTAGGGCTGCAACGGCTATTAAATAAACTACACAGCTATACCACCATGAATACCTTAGAGGTTAATCTAAAGAAAACCCAAGTGGTTATCTTCGGTAGAAAACGTAACCTCGGTGGCGGATGGCTATAAAACAATATGAGCCTTACAATAGGAAATACATATAAATATTTAGGGGTCAACTTTGACTCCAGGTGTAACTTTGTCAAACAGCGTAGTGAAATTTCAGTAAAAGCCATGAACCTTCAGGTGAATCTCTCTAAGCTTTCAAAAAAACTGTCTGGCCCTAGTCTATTCCCACTATTGGAAGTTATGAGAGCAAAAACTGGGCTGACTCTGTCGTATGGCATTGAGATCTTTAGGGGAAAAGTAAATACTAATTTAAACCAGCATGTGACCAAAATTTATAAAAAAGTCCACATGCCTAAAACCGCCTCTGCCGCTCAGATCAGATTAGAATTGGGTCTACTAAACTATGAAATTTACACTTGCGCTTATTTAAATCTTTGCCACAAACTCAGGTAAGCAGATACAGGCTCACTGGAGTCATTAGTGTGGTTAGACATCTTTCAGAAAAACCCAGGTGACTCTTACGGCCGTTTTCTTAAGGATTGTATCCAGCAAATGTCAGCGGGTGACCTATGGGACCTCAATCCCAGCAAGACAGTATTTAAAAACAGCATCAAGAAGCCTATCCGAATGAGGTCCCTATTCATTGACGAGTTCACTTTGCTAAACGCAGACAAGCTTGGGCAACAATGAATTCCTACGGGCGGATATCTCGCGCCTCCTACCTGTCCTGCACCAACCCCCTGTATTTAAAACGTAGCTTTATGGCTGTCAGATTGGGCGACTGGCAATTCCTAAAAGATTTACCCTCTTGGCACCGCACGTCAGAGGATTTATAGTGCAGACGGTGTGGCAAGACGGCTGAAATCTTGGAGCATGTAGTATGTCTCTGCCCCTCTCTTTTGTCACAGCGTAGACGTAAAATGAAAACCGAATGGAATAGGCTGGGAATCCGGACCTGCAGACAGACAATTATCGCAGCTCTGACTCCTGAAAATACAGCTTTAAATATAGGCCTTACAACTTTTATACGTTATGCAAACCGTAATTTCACTTGTTAACCGGAAGGGCCGGCCAATGCTCTTTCTTTTAAGGATCAGTCTACACCAAATTGCACTTTATCTGATGCTGATAAAACCGTCTCCATCCGATTGCACTTTTTAATAACCTGCTGCTATTTGTTGAACACTAGATTGTATTCATTAGCTCAACATTGCTAATTGCCAGCACCACAATCCTTCTGTGTCATAACGCCATGCTGACATTGTTGCTTTGCACATCATGTTTTTTCTATTTTTTTATGACTCGTATGTTATTGAAGCTTTCTATTGTAATTTGGAAGTTCTTGTCTAATCATTGTTTTTATGTTGCGCTTCCCCTTTTCCTTTTTAACAATGTGTATGGCTGCTGGTATTTTTGATGTACTCTTTTAAGGATATTTTATATCCAAATAAAGATATTATTATTGACAGACACTGGGGCAGAATAAGGTTTCATTGGTTTGGTACACCATGAAAGGATTGAATATGTATTGAGTGCCAACAAAGAGTGTGTTCCTTTTTAATACATTTATGTGAACACTGTGTTTAATACACCATATGCCCGATTCCAATCTCGTACAGAAAGCATCCCAACCAAATTAGATTGGGAATGCTTTCTGTACAACTCGAGCGCGAGGCCTCGGTGAAACAGCGTACGATACATCTCATGTTAAACACAAGCGATTTGTACGGAAAGCTATCATTCTGAGCAAAGGCTCTGTAAACTGCGACCGACTAGTTTGTAAACATTCAAGAATCGCATGCCGGTCACAAATCCAACTCGTATCAACACACGATCGGATGATGCTGCATGAGAATCGATTAAAGAACTGTGTCTGTGTATTAAATGTCAATTCGAGAGTCAAAAACAGTTAAAAAAAAAGCATTGGCAACTCCGCCCCAAAAAGAAAATAAACAAAACCACAAATCCAGCTATATAAAGGGGCAACGCCATGACCATGATCCTTTGCCACAACTGCCAATACTTCCAACGAGCTTCCACCAGACATTCCCTGCTCTCTGCCTCACACACCCCACACCCTGCACAGAACTCATTTAATATAAAAAGACATAAACAAACACCTTTTTTCATACTCACACTCACCCTCACCTTTACACTCACACTTACCTTATACAAAAGGAAGCATTCACGTTTTACAGATAAGGAGTTGGAAGTGCTCGTAGATGAGATTGTCAGAGTAGAGCCACAGTTATTTGGGAACCTAGTCCAACAGACCACCCTGCCCTGAGAAATAGGATTTGGGAGAAGATAGTTAACAAGGTGGATGCTCAAGCACCTTGCTTGCACACAATGGAAGATATCAGAACTGGGTACTATGATGTGAGAAAGGAAGGTCACAAAGCAGATGGCCAGGGAACATTTCCAAAGCCAGCAGACTGGCGGGGGCCCTCCTGCAAAACCTGTCCACTTCACCTTCTGTGAGGAGAAGGTATATGACATCCTTCCGCTGGCGGGCATCTAGGGAATCCCAGGACAAGAGTCTGGTGAGTACACAATCCACACTCAAATAAAGATATTAATCACACGCCTAGAGGCATCACAGTAAAGGATGCAGTTAAACAGTATAAATATATAAAATGTAATAGATACTAAGACTATGTGATGTGTATGTCAGATTGTTAAGAAAAATACCTCAAATGATATTGAAAATGCAACAAACTATAACCATGTACATACTTCTCACAGCTAGGCCTTCTGCTCCAAACAACTTGCACCAGCGTCAGACATCTTGGCCCAGTACTTTCCCCCTCACTCACAGGAAAGCACAGTCACAGGTAGGGTGTTGGAGATGGCTAGGAAGGTGGGTTTGGCCTAAGACAGCATGCCACTTGTAGTCACTGCAAACACTCATCCCCACACACAGCCCACATAGATTTACTGGGACTATGGGAGACGCTCAGTCAGTGGCAAAGTGCCAGTAAGATGGCTGACACTGCTGCATGGTGTCTGGAGCACAAGGGATGAGGGGAGTTGTAGTCAAGTCAAACAACAGGCATCAGTGTGAGACATCTTGGGCCAGTACTTTTCCTCTCACTCAAAGGAAAGCTCAGTCATGGGTAGGCTGTTTAGTATGGCTGGGAGGGTGGGTGTGGGCACAGGCACCATAGGACCTCTGGTCACTGCAAACACTCCTCCCAAAAACAGTCTACAAAGACATACAGGGGTTATGTGAGCCTCTCAGTCAGTGGAAAAGTATCAGCAAGATGGCTGACACTGCTGCATGGTGTCTGGAGGTCAAGGCCTGAGGAGAGTTATAGTCAAGGCAAACAACAGGTACTAGTGCCAGACAACTCAATATTAGATTTCCATTCACTGTCAGGTAGACATAGACCTAGATGACCTGGTTGAGTAGTATGGGAGGAGGAGTGTTTGCACTGACAATATCTCCTATCATGCTCTCTCCCAGACACACACCATTCCACACAGCCCAACCAGGCCACCAGGAGTGGCGTCCTGACAATGAGTGGAAGTGTACTTGTGGGAATCCTGACACTTGTGCATGGTGTCTGAGTTGAACACAAATTCCGTCATAGACTTGTTCTCCTCACACCAGCCCCCAGTGTCAGCCATATTGATATTACATTTTTATTCACCTTCAGGTATAGCATAGTTCCTGCTCTGCTGGCTGTGCTGGTGGGAAGGTGTGTGGTGTGTGTAGGACAGGGCATGATGGGAGGTGTAGTCAGTGCAAACACTCATCCTCACACACAGACCAACAAGACTACATACAATTGAGCTTCCATAACAGTCAATGAGAATGTACTGGCAAGATGTCTGGCCCTGCAGACTGCTGTTTGGAGCTCAAGGGACTGTTGGAGAGTAGTGGACAAATCAGACACCAGTCACCAGTGTCAGACATCTCTGAAGCACATTGCCACTCACTGTCAGGAAAGTAGACAGGTAAGATACTTAGGATGGGTAGGAAGGTGTGGGGAGAATGGAGTCAATCAATGTGACCTCCAAATTTAAAAGATCCTATCTTCAATACTGTGTACACGCCAGATCTTTGATGCAGAAAAGAGTACTCTACATCGCAATATGCCTATAATTCAGATCGTTTAAAGGAGTATTGAAGATTGGGTCTTTGAAATTTGATGGTCGCATTGATGAACTTTATTTTTTGCTTTTTAGTGACTGTAGGGTAATTTGCCGACCCTGGCGTGGCAATATTCGGAATTGTGGCAGGAAACTGTTATTGATATAATAAAAGATTTCTCTATGGATACCCATCATTTGTGCCCTGATGAAGTCTGAGGTTATTACCTATGGACAAAACTACCTGTTATGTTGAAGCATTGAAGCACACTTTATTCTGATATATTAAAAAGGAATAAAAACATCATGAGAACGGCTTGAGAAGACTACTACTTGGACTTATTACGATATTGTTTCTGTGACTGTGGATCAGAACATTGAATTTTGTTTTGTGTTATATGAGTGTGGACACTGTTTGCAGTCCGTCAAGAACGTGGGGCAGTCATTGTTCAAATTCCTTGGAGCACCATCATAGACAAAGCAAATATTTTTGTCGATTAACATATAGTAGCATCACCGAGCGCAGCCTAATACCCACACTGCCCTTCCATTGCTATTTTACTGGTGGATGGTGTTTTGGGCACAATGTCTTTGTTGGGATTTGGATTTAGATTTAACACCATGCACAGTCTCTGCATCCTTGTCAGCACACTTACCATTACTGCTAGTTATCCATAGTCTCAGAGGACTTAGCTAGGCGGGTGGCAGGAAGAGTATTTTAAAAACCTAAAAATCACATCAGGCAGTGGACAACATACACCTTCACTAACATCATAAATAGACCTACAGGAACTAAGTGTACACATAGTGATTTAGAACTTACTAGCAGGATGCATTACACTGGGCATTTGTATTTGACTTCATAACAAATTCCCCCAGTGACTTATGCTCAAAACATCAGGCACCAGTGTTAGCCAGCTTTGTCAGTACACATCCACCAACTGGCCGGAGAGCATAGTTCCAGGGGTATTGCATTTGCATGCAGGACAGAATGTGTGTAGTACAGGGTCTGGTGGGATGTCTGGCCATTGTAAACACTCATCCGCAGAAATAGCCATACAAGACCACTAAGAACTGCATTTACCTGACAGTGAGTGGACATCCAAATATAAAATGGAAGAGACTGGGGCATGCTATGTGGTGCACAAGGCCATGTGTCAAGTTGTCTCCAAGTCAGAAACCAGTTCCCAGTGCCAGACAGCTGGCCAAGAAATTCTGACACACTTTGGGCTAAGATCATGTCCTGTTGGCCTGTTATCACTCGGCAGGAAGGTATATGTAGGACTGACCCTGATGGTACTAGGAAGAACAGCAAACACTTCTACACACATAGCAAGTCCATGTGTACTAGCAAGATGGCATATACTGGGGAATGTTCTCTGCACCTATCACAACTGCCACATTTGCATATGTGCCACAAAGACCAGCCAACATAGACAAATATATCACAAATACCCTTAAAAACATTGACCGGACAACACTCTTCGTGTGGCCTGGTGGTGCTGGGTGGGGGAGGGTTGTACATTTCACAAATAGAGAACAAGCACTCAAACATTAGTTTATCATATTTAATTGCCACAAAACAGCACAAAGCTCTAAGACGTCGATTATGATGGTGAACGGACCTGCATCCGTCTGCAACCCCAGAGGTGGAGGGACCGTCCGCAGGGGCTGCGGCGTTCCCTCCATACCAATTAGGATGAGACCGCCACCCTGGCGGTCACATCCCGTATCTTTAACATTGCGGCGGGTGCTGCTTTAAGCAGCACCCGCCGCAAGGTTAAAAAGTGCTTGCTTTGCATTTGCATGCACAAAGCGGCAGGCACCGAGCGGTGCCTGCCGCTTTTTGCATGCAAATACAGGGGGGTACCTATGCACCCCCACCCCCCTTCACCCTGTGGGCCCGCAAGGGGCCCCCAGAAGCAAAGGTCCACATGCTTTTCCACAGCGGAAAAGCCACCGCGGAAAAGCACGTTTACACACACAGCCTAATTTGGCTGACGGTGTCTTGCAGACACCGCCACCAAATTGCGGTCAACACCCCGCAGATCAGCGGCAGACCGACCTGCCGTCCAACGCTGTTCCCACCGCCATCCTAATCTGGCGGTGGGTGTTTTCTCGGAATGCGGTGGTGAGTCCGCATCCTCCGGGCCGGCGGTGGCTTCCACTGGCCTGGAGGATGCGGATTCACCGCAATCATAATCGACCCCTATGTTTGTAAAATCATTTGACCATGTGGTCAATGTTCAAAGTACATTATCTGTGTAGCCACACAGTTAATCGGCCTTACAATTATCCTACTAACAGCCATTCACATGTGTAGAATGAGATGAAAACAAGAAGCCCCTCAATCACCTAATTTTCACAACTTTCTGTCTAAGTTAATAGAATGTGAGTACGTAGCCAGCCACACCAATTTGACTGCTAAAGTCATGCACTAAGACCAGTAGACAGACCCAAAAATGTACCCACACAGGGGGAGAAAGTGTATGTATCTCATTGTGAAAGTGAAGATGTGGACAACCTAAACACACCTGTGTTATTCATAGGGTGTCAATAACAAGTCAATTTCTTCCGACATGTAATGTGAACTAAACACAACAGGCCCATTAATGCACATACCTGCACATGTCCATCAGTCCCCCTCTTGTCTCAAAAACATTGTCATCACAAAAAATTGGTCTGCATCATGGATGAAGGAGTCCAATCTATTTACAGTGACTCATCATAAGCTTCGGCAGCCTATGCATTGTTGTAGTATTCTCGTGTTAAGGTTTATGCCTTATGTTACTTGCTTCTAGCTGCTCAGTCTGTGTGATTGTTCTGAATGGAATGTTTGGTGTGTGAATATGAGTGGAATGTTTGGTGATTGAATGAGGGATGACAGTCGATGGATGGGGCTGAGCAGCTAGCAGGCTGCTCCCAGTGGGACTGCTGACAGAGATCTACAGTTGTGATATATTGAAGACACTTACATGCTTATCTACTCTTCAATAAAGCTACATTAACTTCTCCACACCTGCCTTGTCCTGATTACTACACTTATTTTTAGAGACAAGTTGGAGACGTCCCCAAGCTCAACAGTGGGCACAAGTGGCCTGAAAAACCTCATCATGCTTTCTACAATATGTTGGAGAAAAGATACTACAAGTAACGGATGACTTGTCAAAATAACAGGAACGATATGTTATAGAAAAGACTCTCAAGAGGCCTCACAGGTATCTCGCTTAAAAGACATTCAGCTTCAATTGAAACAAAGGAAACAAGCACAAAGCCAGCGCGCTGTGCAGTCCCACCAGTGTCCATTACAGGGGACGGCCAGCACATAAGCGTGCTGTACCCCGTCTCTAGGGTCAACTTCAACAAGAGGCTTAATGGACATTGCACAGAGTTAGCTTTCACACACAGTAAGCCTTTTCTTTTACTTCAAGGTTGCTGCATAGAATGTGACTCGCATGTACATTTTTCCAAGGGAAAGACTGTCTGACTTTGCTTGTGTGTGCCTGAGGCCTAAAGGCACTGGACCAACCAACCCTACATACTGGAACTTGCACAGATTTACGCGTGAAGGTGCGCAGACAGTTTTAAATGGATTTCTCTATCTGAATCTGCTGAGAGGATGTGTTTGTGGCCACATCTATAACATTTGTGCACTACCTCTGATGTGCCTACATAACGATTTCATGTATTACACGCGTCTACTACAGGAGCACACAATTTTACACTTGGTCCTGCACAAAATTAGACAGTTTGCTGTGGATGTTTTCCACATTGAGATTTCACACCATGGGGAGCTCTGTTCTCAGGGTCTCATTGACGAACTTCAGGCAATTAGGCCCTCTCAAATTCAGTACCACAATGAAGGGTGTCAGATGAGATTCATTTCGACTTTGATTCTTGGTCTACTCTGAGACCTGGTGCCTACGGTGTTTCTCAACCACCATGTTTACATTTAAACTTAACATCGCACAAGCTATCGTCAGTGCACAGAATTACCCGTTTGTTGAAGATTTGCCGATCACTCGTGACTTCTGTGACGTTGCTTCCACGACCTATTGCCTGGCACTGCAAATGGACGTTTTGCTCCACAGGCGTGCAGGGAGCCACCCCGCGCAACATGATTAGCGCACCGCCATTTTGAAGTTCTATGTCATTTCTTTCTTTGCCAACCACTTTTATTTGCCAACCACATCATCGTCTTATCTGGCGGATGCAATAAAGTTAATTGAAATATTTGCTTGACATGAACGCCGTTGTGGGACCATGGGTTTCTCTTCCTCTTTGTTTGTTTGCCTGCTGCAGATTCTCCAGGAGGAAAGGACTTGCATGTACTTTGGACTCACAGCTCACAGGTACTTTAGACTTTTATTTGGAAGAGCAGCCTCAAATTGACAGTTGCAATTCATGTGAGACATCGCTCACAGGTGACACCTGCCTCAAACATATAACTCATAGCTATTGAAATGTTGTTCGAAGCCTTACATGGGGCTTTTGTTTTTACTTATAGTTCTTGCTCATTTGTTACAAAGTGTAATGGGTCTTTATTACTCACAGCATTTAGAGATGCTAAAAATGTTGTCACATTTCACCCTATCCCTTGCATGAGGGTTGACTTAAGGGTTTTGTTTTGCTACATTAATGGGGTTTTATTCCCAATGTACGCTATTTTACAGTGTACCCTCACCTGAGGGTTAGCCCTACATTGGGGTATGTTTGTGGGGTTTTCTCCCATATTTACATGGGTAACTTCTGTGACCTCATTTGTGGGTTGACGTTAGGGGGTTATTTTACCAATACGTGCATGTCTGGGTTCCTAGTCCCACCATACTCTGTTTTTTGTGTACCCTTACATGAGGGTGATTTTTACCCAGAGCACATTTTATTTGGTCGCAAGGCTGTGTGTGCCTTGCGTGCGTAAAATACCCTGTATGCCGCACGTTTTTTTGATTGCAAGGTTGTGTGTGCCTTGCGTGCATAACACACCTTGCATTGCACGGGTTTTGGTTGCAGAGGTGGTTGCCTGTGTGCTTAAGATGCTTTGGCTGCACAGGTTTTTGTTACAGGGTTTTCATCCTGCCTGACTCCTCACTTTGGAGAGTTCACTTGGAGGGTTTTCACATTTTATTTCACAGGTTGTCCCTTTTGTCTTCAATACATAATGATTTGACATTTTGTGTCCCTTATTTTAGTTTGGGGCAGGACATTGGGTTTAAGTCCCTCTAGTCCACATTTACGTACACGTTGTCCCCTGTTTAGGGTGGGGGCAGGAATTTGGGTCCCAGTCCCTTTTTCCACACCTTTACATTGAGTGTTCCCTTCTTGGGAATGTACACATTGTTGCTATCAATTAATTCAATTTATTAAGGGAGGGAGATGGTTATTTTAACCTAATATGTGATGTACCTTTTCCCTTCCTCTTTAATCTCGCTGAGTCACTACCCCTCTCGTGATGTCGTTCTCCGTCATCCCTGGGTTACTGACTGTTTAATTATCCTTTGCTTGTATGCTTACAAGAAAAAATGCTTACACAGAAAAATGTGTGCAGGACGAGTAGTGAGAATTACAGAAGCAAGGATATGATAGGAGCTTACAGAATCTGAGGAAAGTCAAGGATGGAGACAAAGCGACTTCCTCAGATCTGTGAATTTGTTTTGTCTTGTGCAGATGAAATTATAGAAACTAAGGTGTTGAGCAGGGGCAGCTCCTCCACGTAGGCATCAGAGTGTCATCCCACTGCTTTCTCGCAGTGCGAGAACAGAAACGCAAATTGATATACCTGCATGAAAAAAACAGCCTCTCCTAAGATGCCTGCAATGACGGTGTCCCAGTCACTCATAACCCTGTCATTGCAGCGTTGTGATTGGCTTAGGGAAGGGGAGCAAACTGCCTGTGGAAAACCGGGACCGGCCAGGAGCAACAGGAGCTGAAGAGGTGGGGGCCTTTGACCAGGAGAAAGGTAAGTTTTTTAAATTGCAATTAAACCCCCGCTTCACCCCCCCCCGGCATGCCGGCCGCGACTGCTATGTGTGCAAATGAAGCATAGTGTTTTACAACATCGGCTGCTTCACAGATCTGACCAATTATTTCATTTTGAAAATGCCCACCTCTGTCTGATTCAATTGTGACAGGAACCCCGTACCTAGGTATTAGTTCTCGCAGTAACAATTTGGCCACAGTGATGGCATCATTTTTCTTTGCCGGGTAAGCCTCTACCCATTTTGAAAATAGGCAAACAATGACAAGGACATATCTCATTCCTTTACAAAGGGGTAACTGAATGAAGTCAATTTGTAATCTTGTAAAAGGACCTCCTGCTTTCCCAATTTTGCCTATGGCAACTACTGTTTTCTTCCCAGCATTGTATTGTTGACATGTCAAGCACCTCTGGCAGAGTGACTCTGCTATCTTCCTGAACCTCGAGTTGAACCATGTCTGTTTGAAAACACGAATCATGGCATCCCTACCAATGTGTGCATTCCCATGTATTAACCTGGCCATAGAAGCAAGCAAGCTGTCAGGCAACACAGGCACACCATCAGGGCCAACAATGACACCATCCTCGTTTCTCTGTTGACAACCAAACTTTCTCCATCTTCTCTTCTCCTTTAGCCCTGCTGCACTCTGTAAATCTCTCAGTTCCTCCCATGTCGGTACATTCTCAAACACCATAAGTTGGCAGCTGTTTCCATATCCCCCCAATTTGATATTGACAGACATTCGATGTCTTGCACAATGTTGGGCTACTTGGTCAGCATATCGATTACCTACTGTCACATTGTCATTGCCAGATTTGTGAGCAGCACACTTGACCACTGCCAATTCTTTTGGTAACTGGATTGCGTCCAGTAATTCCTGTACCACTTTTCCATTTCTGATAGGAGTACCTGAAGAAGTCAGAAACTCTCTTTGTAACCACAATCGGCCGAAGTCATGCACAACCCCGTAACCATACTGACTGTCAGTATATACGGTTACTCTTTTATTTTACAGGCTCTTGCCAATGCAACCAATTCTCCTACTTGTGCAGACTTTACTCCAAATAGATAGGATGCTTCTAAAGTGCGGGCTACCGTGACTACAGCATAAGCAGCACTTAGGCCTCCACTTTCGTGTCTCAGACATGAGCCATCTACAAACAGCTCGTAATCTTCTACAGGCAGGGGCATTTCCTTGATATCTGGGTGTGGTTTAGTACTGAACTCAGTTAGGTCAATGCAATCATGCTCGACCTCTCCCTTTGCTTCTGCAATTAGTGAGTCTGGTAATAGGGTAGCTGGATTCAATATGTTGCACCGAGTAATCACTACATTTGCAGCACCTACAAGAATCCTCTCATATTTAGTCAGCCGACTAGGTGTGAGATACTGGGTTTTGGTTCGTGTCAATAAGATCACAACTAAAGAAACGAAACAATTACCAATACTGAGAATCTAGATTTCAGTTTTCTTTTAACCTGAAAAGAAATTGGTTATCATGAATATAACATGGAAAACCTGCTTTATAAATTGCAACATATAATTTTATTGCTTCAGAAATGATCTAAAAAATTTTTACACATTTTTTTGCATGGAAAAACAAACGAACTATATACATTTATATACAACACTGAAATATAAGTACACAGAAAATTCAAGTACACAGAAAATTCAACACGCTATCAAAATCAAGCACTCTTGGCCATACATTCATACTCCAACTCATACACACTAATACTAGTCCCGGTGTCAACAATATAATACAGGGAAATCAATTAAACATTGTTTAAACAGACCCTTTGTAAGGCTTTATACAGTTCAACAAACAAAAAAGGGGGGGGAGGACACCAAAGTGTTCCTCGTGCTGTTTTAATGGTTAATAACACAAAAATATTTTTTATGTGCGACCCGGGACTGGGTCGACGCGTTTGAAACCCTGCGAATGCCAGGGTTCTCCTCAGGACCAATGTTAACTCAATTCCTGGATTCAAGGCTCAAAAACCGATGAGGCAGTCAAAATAGTTGTCTTCCCATAAACTGGTGGAAGGGCCGTTTGTTCTGGCGGGTTCTTGTCTCAGGGGACGCGTTTCAAACCCTGCGAATGCCAGGGTTCTCCTCAGGACCAATGTTAACTGAAAGAAGAAAAAAGCAGCGCTTTAGACTTCAATTCTGGCATAAGAGATTCACCCCTACCACACATCTTACTCCCCTCAGCCTACCTCAATTCCTGGGTTCAAGGCTCAAAAAAACGATGAGGCAGTCAAAATAGTTGTCTTCCCATAAACTGGTGGAAGGGCTGAAAAGAGACACATTTAAACTCTATTTAAAACGCATTCTCCATATATTCTACACACACTCGCACCTCAGGGAATTCTCGCTGGACTCACCCGTTTATTCTGGCGGGTTCTTGTCTCAGGGATCCTACTTCCTAGTGATTTGTTGGGGCACCGCTGGTCAGGCTCAAAGCCATTTTTTATGCCGCTGTGGGAAGAAAGCAGCACAGCGCGTGTTAGTGCTGGTCTCCCTACACCTCGCATGCACATAGTGTGCTGGGCTAAACAGATCCCTGGTGTTCTTACCGCTATTTTGCACAGTGGCTCTCCTCACAGTCTACTGTGTTCGGCTCCTTCGGTGTCCTCGAGTGTTGTGCTGGAAGGCTGATTTACTTCCTGGAGGCGTGGTCACACCCTCTGGAATTCTGGGACATGTAGTCCCATAGTTTCGGCGAATGAAATGTGAAGATTGGTAAAACTCATGAAGATGTCCATAAGTGCCGGCTACTTATATGATGGGTTTATATATTTCAGAAATCTCGTTAAACCCCTTCACTTCTGTGTTGAATTTCATTATCAACAGTGCTTCTCGTTGATTTAAACGGGCATCAAGGTCTCCTCCTCGTGGGTCCCTTTCAATTTTCGATAGTACTGTCCATTTCAACTTGTCCTTTTCATGTTTTTTGCTTAGCCAATGGTTCACTAGCAGGGCATTTTCCACTTCTTTGCGAATTCTTGATTTATGATGCGTTATTCGTTGTCTAACTTCCTGCGTGGATTTTTCCTATGTATAACATGGGGCAGGGACAGATGATAGCATACACCACATTCTTTGTCTTACAATTGGTAAAAATGTCATGTTTCCAATTGATATTCTTAAACGTGAAGACTGAATTGACGATCGTATCGTCGCAACATGTGCAAGTGCCACATTTATGATGTCCTGATGTGGGAGGAAATCCAAAAAGGCTTCTTGGAGTGGGGACTTTTTCAATTGGGAGAGCTGCTCTCACGATGTGATTAGCCACACTTTTCTCCTTTTTGTATGCAAACAATGGAGGGGTTGCAAAATCTTCGTGTAAATCTTTGAGCAGATGCCAATTGGATGTAATTAATTTTCGATGTTGATTTGCTGCTGGACAAAAGGTTGAAACACACACCAGTCATTTTAGGTCGGTTTTTACTTTCCTTTCCAACAGTGCCTCACGTGGCGTCCACCATGCTCTTTTGATGGAATTTTTTTTACGTTTTTTGGGGTAACCTCTTTGAAGAAGACGGTCTTTCAGTTGGCCCGCATGTTCGAAATAATCCTCTTTTTTTGTGCAATTCCGGCGAATCCTTAGGAATTGTCCAAAGGGTAGATTCTGTCTCATGCTTCGTGGGTGGTTACTCGAGAAGTGCAAGGCTTTGTTTCGGTCCGTTGTTTTCCGGAATAAGGTGGTAGAGAGGCCTCCTTTATATGGTTCCACTTTGCATCCAAGAATGTAATGGATGTATTCGATGATTGACAGCTGAATTTGATATCAGTTGTTCGTGAATTTAACCATTCGACAAAATTGTCAAGCGTCTCTTGTCCTCCAGTCCAAATTAAAAAGACATCATCTATATAACGCATGTAGTTCGAAATGCAGTCAATGTAGGGATTGTCATTATATACGAATTTGTCTTCATATAATCCCATGAACATAATGGCTAATTGTGGGGCAAATGGGCATCCCATCGCTACTCCTTTGATTTGATAAAAAAATTCTGAGTCGAAGGTAAAAAAGTTTTTGCGAAAAGCAAATGTTGCCAATTCCAAGATGAAGTCGGTGGGCACTCTCATAGGTCTCTCTCTTGTTTCTAAGAACACTGCCAACGTTTCAAGAGCCTGTTCCTGGGGGATTTGTGTATAGAGGGAGACCACGTCAAGGGTGACCAAAAGTTGACTGGTTCCATCGAACTGTATTGTCTCTATTTTTTGTAGGAAAGCTGTAGTGTCCTTGAGGTGTGCTGGAATTTTCTCAATGAAAGGTTTTAAAAAGAAATCTATGTATTTGGCCACTGGTTCAGTTAGAGACTCGCACCCTGAAACAATGGGGCGGCCAGGCGGATTGGTTTCATCCTTATGGATTTTAGGCAGTACGTAGAAGACGGGGATCCTGGGATTTTTATTCTGTAAAAAGGCCAATTCTTTTGGGCCTACATAGCCCTGATCGAAACCTTTTTGGATTATGTCAAAGAGTTGATTTTGTAACTCATTGGTTGGATTTTTTCCAATGCGTCTGTAACAATTGATGTCATTTAATGGCCGATGCACTTCTGATTTATATTTATTGACATCCCAAATCACAACTGCCACCTCCTTTATCCGCTTGTTTGACGACGACTGATTTGTCGTTCTTTAAAGTGAATAACGCATCCTTTTCTGTTTTCGCGAGATTATACTTTACGTAGCTTCTCTTCTTTTTAAACGCTGATATCCCTGATAACACAGTGCGCTCAAACGTTATTACTTCTTTAGGTATTTTTGTTCCTGAGGGGCAAAAAGTCGATTTCTTTTTAAATCCTGTGACCTCTGGTTGGTGTTCCTCTATGGCTTCCATGAAAAATGTTTTTAACCGGATTTTGCGGCAAAACTCAAGTGTCTCTAGTTTCATCTTGACGAAATCCGTGGGCCTTGATGGGACAAAACTGAGACTTTTAGTCAGTATCGATGTTTCTGCTGGTGTCAAAATCCGCTCTGATAGATTGAATATGGGCACCTGATTTAACTCTTGTAAAATTGCCGGCGTGTCCTCATCTCCCATGGCCGGGCAGACCGTGTGCGGCCTCTGCCTCTCTGCTGGCCTCGCCCTAAAAAAGGCGTCTGGTTTTGTTGTTGTTGTTGGTGTTGTTCTTGTTGATTGCCCTGGATATTTTGGTAGGGTCTGATTGTGGTACCTGTATCACTGCCCGAAGAGGATGAAGTATCCGAGAATGTCAAAAATTTACGACATGACCGTCCTTGGTTGTCTTGTAGAAATCTCCGAGAGTCAGAGCGAGTGTAAAAATCTTTATTCAGATAAGGATAGCAGGACTCCAATGAAAAGTTTTTCTTGTCAAAGTCAAATTTGTTGTTTTTTTGCGCATGCGCAACTGTGAAATCTTTAAAGTCAAGAATTTATTTTTCGACTTTTTCCAAAAGTGTCTTAGCATCCGTTATCAATTGGTTGTCTTGGATTTCTCTCTCCAAGTTAGCAATTTCATCCAGTTCTTTTAGCGATATCCTATGTGCTGTCTCAATGGTTAAGACCATAAGATCTCTGCTGCATTTTGTTTCTATCCCGCTGAAACCTTTTTTGTAATCCGGGTCATCTGTGAAAACTACCGGGACATTTCGAATTTGTAGTCCTGTAGGAATGGTACCAGCTCGCAAGTGTTGTACTAGAAAATGCCCATGTAGGTCTGTCCTTATTTGCTTTTTACGTAGTCGGAAAAGTTTATCTGTTTCATTTTGGGTATTAGCCGTCAGACTGAGGGTGGCAGATGCAAAGACGGGGAGTTCTCTTATTAGGTTCTGAATATGTTGTTCACTATACGCTAGCGTATCTTTCTCAGCCATACCACAACTGGACAAACTGTGAACGAATTAACACACACTTATGAAAGACAAACACAATAATACACCATGCACTTATCCCCACTACGGGAAAACTCTTCCACCAAAAATTCCACCCTGTGGCAGCTAATCCTCTGCCCAACAGGACCTCGCGAGCACAGAGCCCGCTCAACAAGCCAAACAACTAAAAGGGTCTTGACTCAAAGAACTCAGCAAGGCTGAGCCAAACTATACTAAAGAAACGAAACAATTGCCAATACTGAGAATCTAGATTTCAGTTTTCTTTTAACCTGAAAAGAAATTGGTTATCATGAATATAACATGGAAAACCTGCTTTATAAATTGCAACATATAATTTTATTGCTTCAGAAATGATCTAAAATTTTTTTACACATTTTTTTGCATGGAAAAACAAACGAACTATATACATTTATATACAACACTGAAATATAAGTACACAGAAAATTCAAGTACACAGAAAATTCAACACGCTATCAAAATCAAGCACTCTTGGCCATACATTCATACTCCAACTCATACACACTAATACTAGTCCCGGTGTCAACAATATAATACAGGGAAATCAATTAACCATTGTTTAAACAGACCTTTTGTAAGGCTTTATACAGTTCAACAAACAAAAAAGGGGGGGGGGACACCAAAGTGTTCCTCGTGCTGTTTTAATGGTTGATAACACAAAAATATTTTTTATGTGCGACCCGGGACTGGGTCAACGCGTTTCAAACCCTGCGAATGCCAGGGTTCTCCTCAGGACCAATGTTAACTCAATTCCTGGGTTCAAGGCTCAAAAACCGATGAGGCAGTCAAAATAGTTGTCTTCCCATAAACTGGTGGAAGGGCTGTTTGTTCTGGCGGGTTCTTGTCTCAGGGGACGCGTTTCAAACCCTGTGAATGCCAGGGTTCTCCTCAGGACCAATGTTAACTGAAAGAAGAAAAAAGCAGCGCTTTAGACTTCAATTCTGGCATAAGAGATTCACCCCTACCACACATCTTACTCCCCTCAGCCTACCTCAATTCCTGGGTTCAAGGCTCAAAAAACCGATGAGGCAGTCAAAATAGTTGTCTTCCCATAAACTGGTGGAAGGGCTGAAAAGAGACACATTTAAACTCTATTTAAAACGCATTCTCCATATATTCTACACACACTCGCACCTCAGGGGATTCTCGCTGGACTCACCCGTTTGTTCTGGCAGGTTCTTGTCTCAGGGATCCTACTTCCTAGTGATTTGTTGGGGCACCGCTGGTCAGGCTCAAAGCCATTTTTTATGCCGCTGCGGGAAGAAAGCAGCACAGCGCGTGTTAGTGCTGGTCTCCCTACACCTCGCATGCACATAGTGTGCTGGGCTAAACAGATCCCTGGTGTTCTTACCGCTATTTTGCACAGTGGCTCTCCTCACAGTCTACTGTGTTCGGCTCCTTCGGTGTCCTCGAGTGTTGTGCTGGAAGGCTGATTTACTTCCTGGAGGCGTGGTCACGCCCTCTGGAATTCTGGGACATGTAGTCCCATAGTTTCGGCGAATGAAATGTGAAGATTGGTAAAACTCATGACGATGTCCATAAGTGCCGGCTACTTATATGATGGGTTTATATATTTCAGAAATCTCGTTTAACCCCTTCACTGCTGTGTTGAATTTCATTATCAACAGTGCTTCTCGTTGATTTAAACGGGCATCAAGGTCTCCTCCTCGTGGGTCCCTTTCAATTTTCGATAGTACTGTCCATTTCAACTTGTCCTTTTTATGTTTTTTGCTTAGCCAATGGTTCAGTAGCGGGGCATTTTCCACTTCTTTGCGAATTCTTGATTTATGCTGCGTTATTCGTTGTCTAACTTCCTGCGTGGTTTTTCCTATGTATAACATGGGGCAGGGACAGATGATAGCATACACCACATTCTATGTCCTACAATTGGTAAAAATGTCATGTTTCCAATTGATATTCTCAAACGTGAAGACTGAATTGACGATCGTATCGTCGCAACATGTGCAAGTGCCACATTTATGATGTCCTGATGTGGGAGGAAATCCAAAAAGGCTTCTTAGAGTGGGGACTTTTTCAATTGGGAGAGCTGCTCTCACGATGTGATTAGCCACACTTTTCTCCTTTTTGTATGCAAACAATGGAGGGGTTGCAAAATCTTCGTGTAAATCTTTGAGCAGATGCCAATTGGATGTAAGTAATTTTCGATGTTGATTTGCTGCTGGACAAAAGGTTGAAACACACACCAGTCTTTTTAGGTCGGTTTTTTCTTTCCTTTCCAACAGTGCCTCACGTGGCGTCCACCATGCTCTTTTGATGGAATTTTTAAAAAGTTTTTTGGGGTAACCTCTTTGAAGAAGACGGTCTTTCAGTTGGCCCGCATGTTCGAAATAATCCTCTTTTTTTGTGCAATTCCGGCGAATCCTTAGGAATTGTCCAAAGGGTAGATTCTGTCTCATGCTTCGTGGGTGGTTCCTCGAGAAGTGCAAGGCTTTGTTTCGGTCCGTTGTTTTCCGGAATAAGGTGGTAGAGAGGCCTCCTTCATATGATTCCACTTTGACATCCAAGAATGTAATGGATGTATTTGATGATTGACAGCTGAATTTGATATCAGTTGTTCGTGAATTTAACCATTCGACAAAATTGTCAAGCGTCTCTTGTCCTCCAGTCCAAATTAAAAAGACATCATCTATATAACGCATGTAGTTCGAAATGCAGTCAATGTAGGGATTGTCATTATATACGAATTTGTCTTCATATAATCCCATGAACATAATGGCTAATTCTGGGGCAAATGGGCATCCCATCGCTACTCCTTTGATTTGATAAAAAAATTCTGAGTCAAAGGTAAAAAAGTTTTTGCGCAAAGCAAAGGTTGCCAATTCCAAGATGAAGTCGGTGGGCACTCTCATAGGTCTCTCATAAGATCACAACGGCATGTGGAACATACACAGTTACGGGATGTCCCATAATGATGGATTCGCTCTGTTCAAGACTCATGCAAGTTGCAGCTACTGCTTTCAGACATCCGGGTAATCCAGCAGCCACTGGATCCAAGGTAGCAGAAAAATATGCTACTGGTCCTCTAGTCACACCATGCGCTTGAGTTAGGACTGATAGTGCACAATTATCTCGTGTATCACAAAACAGTGCAAATTCTTTCGAATAATCAGGCATTCCTAAAGCAGGGGCTGTACACAAACATTCTCGTAATTTCGTAAATGCGGTCAAGCTTTCCTCATCCCATTCCACTGGGTCCTTTGCTCCTTTCTTTGTCATTTTTATCAAAGGTTTTGCTAGGACTGCAAATCCCACAATCCATTGCCTGCAGTAACCTACGACTCCAAGGAACATTCTGACTTCTTTCTGAGTATTGGGTAATTGCATGTTTCAAATTATTCTGATTCTGTCTGAAGTAACTTTCCTGACTCCCTTTTCTATCTGGTGCCCCAGATATTTTACTGAATTGGTACAGAACTGTAATTTGTCAGGTGATACTTTATGTCCTCCTTCACCTAGATGGTTCAGTAGGGCAATGGTGTCAACAACACAGTCTTTCTGACTCGCTGCTGCGAGTGCCTTTCCCGCCTTCTGCCTCGCTGCCCCGGCTCCGCCGCGTGACCACGCCCCCTGACATCGAGCGGCGTGGTCTCCGCTCGCTTCCTTCCCTGTGCCTGTTAATATTGTGCTTTGTTTTGTAATATTTGCTGTTATTCTGTGATTTTCTCCCCCATTGTTGCCTGGTTGCCTGTTCCTTCAGCCGCCCCCGTCTCATCCCTCCCCGCTCCCCGCTTCCCGCCTCCACCGCTTACCCCGCCCCTTTCTTCATTCTGTACCCTCCCCGCTCCCGCCTCCCAGCTGCTCCGCCCCCCCGCGCACTTGGCCATATATGGCGACCGTGCGACGCAGGTGAGTGTGACCTAATTCTAGGACACCCCCGCGCCGCACGGCCACCAGCTGCTGCGAGTGCCTTTCCCGCCTTCTGCCTCGCTGCCCCGGCTCTGCCGCGTGACCACGCCTCCTGACATCGAGCGGCGTGGTCTCCTCTCGCTTCCTTCCCTGTGTTTCTGTGCCTGTTAATATTGTGCTTTGTTTTGTAATATTTGCTGTTATTCTGTGATTTTCTCCCCCATTGTTGCCTGGTTGCCTGTTCCTTCAGCCGCCCCCGTCTCATCCCTCCCCGCTCCCCGCTTCCCGCCTCCACCGCTTACCCCGCCCCTTTCTTCATTCTGTACCCTCCCCGCTCCCGCCTCCCAGCTGCTCCGCCCCCCGCGCACTTCGCCATATATGGCGACCGTGCGAACGCGCAGCGTTGACGCGCAGGGGGCGCGCCGATTGTGCGCCGAAGGCGCGCCAAAGGTAAGCCCGTCTGCGCCCGTCCGCGCCTGGACCGCACCCAGTGCCAGGAACCCTGTCCCCCACCGACGAAGGCCGACCCGACGAACCTACAACGCCGCCGAACTCTTCACACTCAACACCAGCGGCATCCCGGGATGCCACCGAGCCACCCCGAAGCACACCCACGGACCCTTCAGCTGCCACGCCTGCAAGTTCTCCTGCGTCCGGACCTGCCCTGCACCAGCACCCGCCAGGCCGAACACCAGCAGCAACCACCTCAAGTGCATCCTGCTCAACACCCGCTCCGTCCACAGACACGCCATCGAACTCTGGAACCTCCTCGACACCACAGCCCCTGACATCGCCTTCCTCACGGAGACCTGGATGAACGCCTCCTCAGCGCCCGACATCGCCATTGCCATCCCAGAAGGCTACAAGATCATCCGGAGGGACCGCACCGCCAACCAGACGGGAGGAGGCATCGCCATCATCCACAGGGACACCATCCGCATCACGACCAACACCGACGACACCCTAACCACCGCCGAACACCTGCACTTCCAGATCCACACCGACCCGAAGACCACCCTCAGAGGCACCCTGATCTACCGACCCCCGGGACCACGCACACGATTCAGCGAGGACATCGCCGACTTTATCAGCCCGCATGCCCTCCCCTCCGCCGACTACATCCTCCTCGGGGACCTCAACTTCCACCTGGAGAACAACAGCGACCGCAACACCATCACCCTGCTCGACAACCTTGCCAACCTCGGACTCAAGCAGCTGGTGTCCACCCCCACCCACCTCGCCGGACACACACTCGACGCCGTCTTCTCATCCAGCAAAGACATCGCCTTCAGCCACGCAACAGGACTCCACTGGACGGACCACAGCTGCGTCCACTTCACCTTCAGAAGAACGACGATCCACCACCACCAGCAACAGGTTGCCCGAAGAAGCTGGAACAAGATCACAGCCGACCAGCTCACCGCCTCCCTGAGCCAGCACCCTCCGGCCGGCTCAACGAACCCCAGCCAGGCCGCCGACAACCTCACGAAGTGGATCAGCAACTGCGCGGACGAACTCGCCCCTCTGAGGACCCCGCCCAGCAGACCCGGCAGCAGAAAAACCCCATGGTTCACCGACGAACTCAAGAGCTCCAAGAAGAACTGCCGAGCCCTCGAGAAAGTATGGAGAAGGGAACCAACAATGAACAACATGTCCACCCTCAAGCTCGCCACCCGGAAACACCACCAACTGATCCGCGCCACCAAGAAAACTGCATACAAGGACCGTCTGGACAACAACGCACACAACTGCAAGGAACTCTTCAACATCGTGAAAGAGCTCTCCAACCCCAACGCCGGAAACAACGACATCACCCCATCGCAAGACCTCTGCAACTCCCTCGCCTCCTACTTCCACAACAAGATCGCGGACATACACAACAGCTTCAGCATCCAACTGACGCACGTCACAACCGCAGCAACGCCACCCACCACCACCCTCCGCGCCTGGACCCCGATCAACACCGAAGACACCATCTGCACGATGAACTCCATCCACTCCGGATCTCCAACCGACCCCTGCCCTCACCACGTCTTCAACAAGGCCGACGTCGTCATCGCACCCCACCTGCGGGACATTATCAACACCTCCTTCGACACCGCCACCTTCCCTGAGAGCTGGAAGCACGCCGAACTCAGCGCTCTACTCAAGAAACCTACAGCGGACCCCACCGAACTCAAGAATTACCGTCCCATCTTGCTCCTCCCGTTCCCGGCCAAAGTCATCGAAAAGACCGTCAACAAACAGCTGGCCGCCTTCCTCGAGACGAATGGATCCCTCGACCCCTCACAGTCTGGCTTCCGAGCCAACCACAGCACGGAGACCGCCCTCATCGCCGCCACCGATGACATCCGAACCCTGATGGACAACGGAGAAACAGCGGCCCTCATCCTCCTGGACCTCTCCGCGGCATTCGACACTGTCTGCCACCGCACCCTAGTACAGCGCCTTGGCAACATCGGAATCCAGGAGAAAGCACTGGAATGGATCACCTCCTTCCTCGATGGAAGAACACAGAGAGTCCGCCTACCACCGTACAAGTCAGAGGCCACCGAAGTCATCTGCGGCGTCCCTCAAGGATCCTCGTTGAGTCCCACCCTCTTCAACGTCTACATGAGCCCCCTCGCGGCCATCGCACGCCAACATAACCTCAACATAATCTCCTACGCCGACGACACCCAACTGATCCTCTCCCTGACCAACGACCCCGCCGCCGCCAGAGCCAACCTGCACGAAGGGATGAAAGACGTAGCCGAGTGGATGACGACCAGCCGCCTGAAACTGAACTCAGACAAGACGGAGGTCCTCATCCTGCGCTCCTCGCCCTCCGCCTGGGACGACTCCTGGTGGCCCCCCGCCCTGGGCACCGCACCCAAACCGACGGACCACGCACGCAACCTGGGCTTCATCCTGGACTCCTCCCTCTCCATGACCAGACAAGTCAACGCCGTCTCCTCGTCATGCTTCAACATCCTGCGCATGCTACGGAAGATCTTCTGGTGGATCCCCACCGAGACCAGGAAGACTGTCACCCAGGCCCTCGTCACCAGCCGACTGGACTATGGCAACGCCCTCTACGCCGGAACCACTGCCAAGCTCCAGAAGAGACTCCAGCGGATCCAGAACGCTTCAGCCAGACTCATCCTCGACATCCCACGAAACAGCCACATCTCCGGGCACCTGAGAGACCTGCACTGACTCCCCGTCAACAAAAGAATCACCTTCCGCCTCCTCACCCACGCACACAAAGCCCTACACGACCAAGGACCGAGCTACCTCAACAACCGAATCAACTTCTACAACCCCAAGCGACACCTCAGATCAACCAGCCACGCCCTCGCCGCCGTCCCCCGCATCCGAAGAGCGACAACAGGAGGAAGGTCCTTCTCCTACCTGGCCGCCAAGACCTGGAACTCCCTCCCGACCGACCTACGCCTGACCCAGAACCACCTCTCCTTCAGGAAGAAGCTTAAGACCTGGCTGTTCGAGCAGTAAAGGCACCCCCCCTCCTAGCGCCTTGAGACCCTACGGGTGAGTAGTGCGCTCTATAAATGTATTGATTGATTGATTGATAGACGCCACCAAGAGGTCAAGTCAAGTCAAGTCAAGTCAGAGAATTTATATAGCGCACTACATACCCAGAGGGTTTCAAGGCGCTTAGGAAGGGGAGGAGGATTACTTGTCAAATATCCACGTTTTAAGTTGCTTTCTGAATGCTAGGTGGTTCTGGGTAAGGCGAAGGTAAGCGGGGAGTGAGTTCCATGTTTTAGCAGCCAGGTATGAGAAGGATCTGCCTCCCATGGTGGTCTTGTTGATGCGAGGTACAGTGGCGAGGGCTTGGTTGGAAGAGCGTAGTTGGCGGGAGGGGGTGTAGAAGGACAGTCGTGAGTTGAGGCATTCTGGTCCGATGTCGTAGAGTGATTTGTGTGCGTGGGTAAGCAGTCGGAAAGTGATCCTCTTATTGACGGGTAGCCAGTGGAGGTCTTTAAGGTGACCAGAGATGTGTTTGTTGCGTGGGATGTCTAATATGATCCTGGCTGAGGCGTTTTGGATTCGTTGGAGTTTCTTCTGGAGTTTAGCGGTAGTGCCTGCGTAGAGGGTGTTTCCGTAGTCCAGTCGGCTCGTGACCAGAGCGTGGGTGACTGTTTTCCTTGTTTCGGAGGGGATCCAGCGAAATGTTTTTCTGAGCATGCGAAGAATGTTGAAGCAGGAAGAGGATACGGCGCTGACTTGTCTGTTCATTGTGAGTGAAGAATCCAGGATGACGCCTAGGTTCCGTGCGTGGTCTGTTGGGATGGGTGCTTTTCCGAGGGCTTCCGGCCACCAGGAGTCGTCCCATGCAGAGGGGGATGTACCTAAGATGAGGACTTCTGTTTTGTCTGAGTTCAGTTTCAGACGGCTTTGTTTCATCCATTCGGCAACTTCTTTCATTCCTTCGTGTAGGTTAGTTTTGGCGGTGCTGGGGTCATTGGTGAGAGAAAGGATTAGTTGAGTGTCATCCGCGTAGGAGATGATGTTGAGGTTGTGTTGGCGGGCGATGTCCGCGAGGGGGCTCATGTATATGTTGAAGAGGGTGGGGCTGAGTGAGGATCCTTGTGGTACGCCACAGATGACTTCGGTGGCCTCGGACTTGAATGGTGGGAGGCGGACTCTCTGGGTTCTTCCGGTGAGGAACGAGGTGATCCATTCAAGTGCTTTTCCTTGGATTCCGATGTTATTGAGGCGTTGTAAAAGGGTGCTGTGGCAGACTGTGTCGAAGGCTGCAGAGAGGTCGAGGAGGATGAGGGCGACTGTGTCTCCATTGTCCAGTAGAGTTCGAATGTCGTCTGTTGCTGCGATGAGGGCGGTCTCAGTGCTGTGTTTTGCTCGGAAGCCAGATTGTGAGGGGTCGAGGGATTTGTTGGCTTCGAGGAAGGCGGCGAGCTGGTTGTTGACAGCTTTCTCGATGACTTTGGCCGGGAATGGAAGAAGCGAGATGGGGCGGTAATTTTTGAGTTCGGTGGGGTCTGCTGTGGGTTTTTTCAGAAGGGCGGTGAGTTCAGCGTGTTTCCAGTCTTCCGGGAAGGTGGCGGAGTTGAAGGAGCAGTTGATGACGTCTCGGAGGTGCGGTGCTATGATGGAGTCTGCTTTGTTGAAGATGTGGTGAGGACATGGGTCTGTGGGGGATCCTGAGTGGATGGAATTCATCAGGCGGATGGTGTCCTCAGTGGAGATTGGGTTCCAGTCGTTAAGGGTGTTCACGGGGGGAGAATGTTCAGCAAATGGTAGGGTGGGTTGGTTTCCGGGTTGGTTGTCAAAGCTGTTGTGGATGTCTGCAATCTTGTTGTGGAAAAATGAGGCTAGGGAGTCGCAGAGGGCTTGAGAGGGGGTGATGTCGTTGGAGTTGGCCGAGGGATTGGAAAATTCCTTGACGATGTTGAAAAGTTCCTTGCTGTTGTGGGCGTTGTTGTCAAGTCGATCCTTGAATGCTGTTTTCTTGGCTTTTCGGATTAGTTGGTGGTGAGTGCGGGTGGCGTTTTTGAAGGCGTCCTTGGTGCTAGTGGTTGGGTCTTTTTTCCAGGCCTTTTCAAAGGAGCGGCAGAGTTTCTTGGACTTCTTAAGATCATCGTTGAACCATGAGGCCTTCTTGCTGTCAGGTTTGCTTTGACGTTTTTTCAGTGGTGCTAAGGTGTCGGCGGTGTTGGATAACCATAGGGTGAGGTTGGCGGCGGCTTCGTTAGCGTTAGAAGAGAGGGCTGGGGTGTTTAGAAGGAGCGATGCGGAGATCTGGTCCGTGGTGATTTTGTTCCAGTTTCTTTGCAGGGTAGGTTGGAGGTGGATGGTGGGTTTTGGTTTGTTGTAGGTGAAGTGAACGCAGCTGTGGTCAGTCCAGAGGAGATCCGTAGTGTGGCTGAAGGAGACATGATTGCTGGATGTGAAGATGGGGTCGAGTGTGTGACCTGCGATGTGGGTGGGGGAAGTGACTAGTTGTTTAAGTCCGAGGTTGGCGAGGTTGTCTAAGAGGGTGGCGGTGTTGCGGTCGTTGATCTTTTCAAGGTGAAAGTTGAGGTCTCCCAGAAGGATGTAGTCTTTGGAGGGGAGCGCGTGTGGGGTGATGAAGTCCGTGATGTCTTCACTGAATTTTGCGCGGGGTCCTGGTGGTCTGTAGAGGAGGGTGCCTCTGAGTGTTGTTTTGGGGTCGATGTGGATCTGGAAGTGAAGGTGTTCGGAGTTAGCGAGGTTGGCGTCAGAGCTGGTTGAGATGCGGATTGATTTCTTATGGACGATAGCGATTCCTCCTCCTGTGTGGCTGGTACGGTCTTTGCGAGTGATCTTATAGTCTTCAGGGATGGCAATGGAGATGTCTGGTGTGGAGGAAGCATTTATCCATGTTTCCGTTAGGAAGGCGATGTCAGGAGAAATGGTGTCTAGTAGAATCCATAGGTCAATGGCGTGCCTGTGGACTGATCGGGTGTTGAGAAGGATGCATTGTAGGTGGTTGGGGTCGGGAGTCAGTGGT
The DNA here is from genome assembly GCF_964261635.1 of Lissotriton helveticus. Taxonomy (NCBI): domain Eukaryota; kingdom Metazoa; phylum Chordata; class Amphibia; order Caudata; family Salamandridae; genus Lissotriton; species Lissotriton helveticus. The sequence goes on from NC_136069.1 coordinate 1,607,008,871, forward strand.
GTGGTCGTAGCGGAGATGTTGTCGGTGCCGCTGAATTTGCAGGAGAAGCAGGAGAAAGGTCCATGGGTTTGTCCAGGGGCGGCTTGGACGCAGTTGAGGGCGCGACCGGGGTTAAGGGCTAGGAGGGTGGTGGTATCGTAGGTAATGCGGGGGGGCTGGGAGGGACGGGGGCCAGGGGGTCTGGCGCTGGGCGCGGTCCAGGCGCGGACGGGCGTAGACGGGCTTACCTTTGGCGCACCTTCGGCGCGGATTGGGCGCGGTCGCTGCGTGTGGACGCTGCGCGCTTGGGCTGCTGTCATATAAGGATGGTGGGAAGGGGGAGGGGCGAGGGCGGCTCAGCTGGGAGGCGGGGCGGGCTCAGGTCAACACGGAGCACAACAACAACAGATCCAAAATGGAGGGGGGAGTCGAGCAGGGCGCCGGGGGGTATCGCGCAGTAAAGTCTATGTCAAAACAACAATGGTGCGAGGTGCAGTTAATATACTTAATTAGCTGTTCTAAAAAATGCACAGGTCGAAATATGGCACAAACAGACAATGCAGCGCACTTAAAGATACCAGACAATGCAGCGCACTTAAAGATACCGGCGAGCAGGCGAGGTCAATGCAAATATTTTAGCAGTTCTAAACAGGGTACAATCACGCAATGCAGCTCAGATAAACGATACCGCTTCAGGTGGAGAGGCAGGGGAGCGACCACTCAGGGCAGAAGCAAAGAGGGGTCACAGCGCTTCTGGGATAGGGAGCGCTGTAAATAGTTAGTGGGAGGGCGGCTCAGCTGGGAGGCGGGGCGGGCTCAGGTCAACACGGAGCACAACAACAACAGATCCAAAATGGAGGGGGGAGTCGAGCAGGGCGCCGGGGGGTATCGCGCAGTAAAGTCTATGTCAAAACAACAATGGTGCGAGGTGCAGTTAATATACTTAATTAGCTGTTCTAAAAAATGCACAGGTCGAAATATGGCACAAACAGACAATGCAGCGCACTTAAAGATACCAGACAATGCAGCGCACTTAAAGATACCGGCGAGCAGGCGAGGTCAATGCAAATATTTTAGCAGTTCTAAACAGGGTACAATCACGCAATGCAGCTCAGATAAACGATACCGCTTCAGGTGGAGAGGCAGGGGAGCGACCACTCAGGGCAGAAGCAAAGAGGGGTCACAGCGCTTCTGGGATAGGGAGCGCTGTAAATAGTTAGTGGGAGGGCGGCTCAGCTGGGAGGCGGGGCGGGCTCAGGTCAACACGGAGCACAACAACAACAGATCCAAAATGGAGGGGGGAGTCGAGCAGGGCCCCGGGGGGTATCGCGCAGTAAAGTCTATGTCAAAACAACAATGGTGCGAGGTGCAGTTAATATACTTAATTAGCTGTTCTAAAAAATGCACAGGTCGAAATATGGCACAAACAGACAATGCAGCGCACTTAAAGATACCAGACAATGCAGCGCACTTAAAGATACCGGCGAGCAGGCGAGGTCAATGCAAATATTTTAGCAGTTCTAAACAGGGTACAATCACGCAATGCAGCTCAGATAAACGATACCGCTTCAGGTGGAGAGGCAGGGGAGCGACCACTCAGGGCAGAAGCAAAGAGGGGTCACAGCGCTTCTGGGATAGGGAGCGCTGTAAATAGTTAGTGGGAGGGCGGCTCAGCTGGGAGGCGGGGCGGGCTCAGGTCAACACGGAGCACAACAACAACAGATCCAAAATGGAGGGGGGAGTCGAGCAGGGCGCCGGGGGGTATCGCGCAGTAAAGTCTATGTCAAAACAACAATGGTGCGAGGTGCAGTTAATATACTTAATTAGCTGTTCTAAAAAATGAGGTCGTCTATATATTGCACCAAAACTGAGTTTCCAGGTAAGACTAAGGATTCAATGCACTTTTTTAGAATCTGATTAAAGATTGAGGGGCTTTCTGTGTACCCCTGGGGGACGCGATTCCAGACAAACACGTGATTGTCGAATTCAAATGAGAAAAGAAATTTGCTGTCTGGATGCAATGGGATCGAAAAGAATGCATGACATAGGTCAATCACCGTAAACCATTCAGCATTCCAGGGAATTTGATACAGGATCACTGCTGAGTTTGGAACAATAGGACAGCAGGGAACAACGATTTTATTTACCTTTCTTAGGTCCTGCACTACCCTGTACTTCCCACTAGGTTTCTTGATTCCAATTATGGGTGAGTTGCATGGACTACTCAACACTTCTTGTATGATGTTCGCTTCTAGCAATCTTTTTATTTCAATGGCAACTCCTGCTTTCACTTCTGCACTCATTTTGTAGGGTTTAGTATTTGGATAAACTGCATCTTCTTTTATGGCTATTTTAATTGGGTCTACATTTGCCATTAAGCCTACATCTTTTCCAGTAAAGTCCCATACTTCTGGTTTCACTGTCTGTTGGAGTTCCTCAGGTAAGTACGTCTTGTATAGTCAGTCGTTTAATTTCTGAGTCAGGTCTTATTAACATTAATTTGTATATTCCATCTTCGTCTGGGGTTTGTATTTCGACGCCCTTTGGTGTGCAAAAGATGGTACAGTTCATTTTACACAACAAATCACGTCCCAGTAAGTTTACAGGACTGGAATCACAAACTACAAATCTATGCATTTTTCTGAAGTTTCCTATTGTAATCTCCATGGGCTCAGTAACTGGGGTACTAATCAATTGATTAGAAACACCCACCACTTGGATTGCTTCTCCCGAGAGGGGTAGGTTTGGAACGTCTGCTGTTCTTACAGGAGAACGGGTAGCACCAGTGACCAACAGAAAGGTGACATAATTGCCTTCAACATTTCCTTCAATGTATGGCCCTGACTGGTCTACCGGCAAGGAGGCGCCAAGTACGCACTCCTCGTCCTCCCCCCTCAGGCCCCGTCAGTATTGATCATCACAAAGGAAGGTATCACGCATTTCTATCCTCTTTTCCTCCCCAAATTTCTATGTCTTCACCTTGCTGTGTCTTTCCCTTAAAATTCAGTCTAGGGGCACGGGGCAACTGACTCGGTTTTACCTGTTGCTGGGTCTTTCTTGGTTTTTCATTCTGCATCTGTGGATTTAAATCATTAATGGGGGGGTTACTATTTTGCTGTGCGTATGGACACTCGTCTCTCCAGTGCCCTATCTGTCCGCACCCATGACACTGGAACTTCTTTTTGGCTTCCTCTCGACTCATTTTTACTTTGGGCTTCCCTCCACCCCCAGAACCTTGATTTGGGGAATTATTGTTCATTTTACTCAATTGCTTTTCTTGTTGCTCAGCTAATTTTACTTGTGCCCACATGACCTTTTCCTTTAAAGCCTTTCGCTTGTCAGCCATTTCATCCTCACAGTACTTTGCGTACCGTAAAACGTCATCAATTTTTTTAGACTGCCAACAAATTTTATTGTCTTCTATCCATTGACAAATTTCAGGTCTTAAACCGTTTACAAACCTGTAAATGAAGTGCGTCATATCCTTCATCTCAATGTTATCTATACCGCTGTATGTCTTGAACACCTGTAACAGTCTTTCATAAAAAGAATGCACAGTCTCATCTCTTTCCTGGGTAGTTCTATCTATTCTGGTCCAATCAGTTTCCTTTGCAGGCACCTTTCCTTTCAAATGTAACATTACCTGATTGTATTTATTCATTACATCATCAGAAGGAGCTCCTGTAATAGGGTCCCTCGGGTATTCCTTATTAGGCCAATCAATGGCAATTTTACATTCTATCCACAAGTCTACAGGAACTACTATATCGAAAAAACCCATCCAGATCTTTCCACAGGCATGTTTGTACTTTTACAAACCTTTCTACCTGTCTGTACCAATCTACAGGCTTTTCTCGAATTTTGGAAAGTCATTGGTAAAGGACACAATATCCTGTCTGGACCATGGAACGTGCACATACTTTCCACCTGGCACTTCTCGCATAGGGTATAACCGTTCTGGTTTGTCAGCTTCCTTTAAAACATACTCAGAAGTCATCTGCTTTGATCTAACCTCATCCTTTTTCTTTGCCCACCTGGCTTTCCACTTTTCTAAGTCTCCCCATTTTTGCAACACGTTCAACAATTCCTTGATCTGTACCTTCTTTCCTGACACATTCATATTTTCTAGATCTTTGTCTGAGAATTCTGCTCTGTAGGGTTTCTGTAATGGCTTCGATTTCCCAATATCTATTCCCATACTAGCTGCGGTATCTGTTAACTTCTCATGGAAGACTCTGGTATTACGAGTAATACTCCTACAGATAAACAGCAGCTCTTCTTCGGAATAGGTATTTAGTCTGTCTAACCCCACATTACCAGCCATCAGTTCTTCTAATTCTATTCTCAATTTGTAAATATCTAATGGTTTTGACTGGGGATTTTGTTTCTCTAACTCTCGACTCCATCTCTCAATCTCTTCAGGAGTCACTAATGTGACACTTTTAGTACCTGAAGTTGATTCCATTTGAATTTCTCCGGAAGAGAAAGGAGTGTGCCTTCTCTGCGAACCCATTCCTGGTTCCCTGATCGGCAAATCCATTATAGAAAGCTCAGATTCACTTTCACTCGTCTGATCATCTACAATTAAGGGCTCTTTTCTCGGCTGCACTACAGTTGGGGTAATGATCGGAGTCTTTGGACTCCCCTGGTTATTCCCATACAACGGAACAACTGGTCCAATAGTTACTGGGATTGTCAAAGCTTCAGGGCTTGTATTTAGCTGAGAGATTTTCTGAATTATTTCGGTTGTTTGTTTGGCTAGAGCCTCTCGCTCTTTCTCCTGTAATATCCTTTCCAAGGAATCCTCATGCAATACCTGTGGAGTCAAAGTTGGGGCATAACTCGGGGCAGTAGGATGCGTCATACTCAGTCCTTCACCATAATTAGGTTTCGGGAACAGGCTTCCTGTGTTTAAGTATCTCGGTTCTTCCTCATAAGGAGGTCTTGGACAGAAGTCTCTCTCACCTGAATATCTCGACTCTTCACTAAAGGGTGGTCTTGGACAAGTATCTCTGGCACCTATGGGTCTCAAACCCTCATTATAAGGAGGTGGGTTCTTCATTAATATTTCTTCCAAATAATCATCATCTGAATCCCCACTGGTCACTAAATGTTTAGTTTTCTCTGTCCTTTTCTCTCTCATATGTTCTCCTAGTGCCATCATAGGATACAGTCCTTCTACTATCATGTTCTGTCTCCATTGCTTCATTTTTTTCTCTCTGGTTTCTTGCTTCAATTTTGGATACCATTTGGTTAACCCTTTGTCCATTTGGGGCTTATCTCTCTCAAAAGCCTCTATCTCCCATTCCTCTAAAGCTTCGTACTGGGTCAATCTAGGTCTAGGATGTAATTCATTCATTCAGGTTCTCAAATTGAAAAGAATCCTGCCATTAAATGTACCTTCTAATGGGAAAGCCAAAATTCCATCATCCTTTGTGTACTCCGCCCAATTTTCCAACCATACAAACATCATGAAAGATGCGGGAGTATTAGGTGGCGGAATAACAACACCTTCTCTAGTTTTAATAGGTTTGTCCTTTTTGAAATAATTCTTCACTTTGTTTACAAGTGACAATTTTCTCTTATTTCCGTACATTATGCTGGTGTTATGCCCTTTCCAATGATCCTTTCCAAACCCTAGATATCTTGGATCCGGTCTAGTCTCTGGCATATACGTGTGCCACATACAATTTCCTGAGAGCGACTGTGTTTACAAAATCACTCCCAATCCAAATGCGTCTTTTATTTTCGTGCAACCAATAAACTGCACGATTTCAAATAATCTCGACCAATGGGTGCGAGGCCTTTTCGCGAGACAAGTTCTCACGCTTCGGCACTCACCCCTCCTTTACAATTCCAGCTCCGCTACACACCCGCTGTCTCGACCAATAACAGCGCAGCACAGAGTGACGTCAGAGCAGCTCCGCAACTGACTCCCTCCTTCACAAGGTAACGGAAACTTAATTTCTCTCTTAAAGTGCAAGTGCTTTAGTTAATTAACAACGAAAACACATTCGCCACTGTACTCGAGTCTCTAGAAAGGAAAGATACGTTTTACTGCAAGTAAACCTCTTCTGTCTACTTTTCATACACTACGGATAGATCTCTTCTGCCTACCCTTCATTCAAGCATTAGGGAACCTGCTACTTCTTTGACTCATCCACTTCTTTTCAGGATATATACTAAGTCTAAAGTCTCACTAGCGAACCCTTTTGCTATCACTCAAGCTCGGACGAACCTGCTACTCCTTCCGTGTGACCCTCACTAGGTTATATCACAATAGAAGTTTTTCCAGCGAACTCTTTGCTATCATTTATTCGAACACACATTCAGAAAACTCTAATTAGTGCTTCCAGTTCTGCCTAACCTGCACCAATTTTCCTCAAGCCAATGACCTCACTATGGCGTGGATTCTCCTCTCCACCTGCTATTAAATTCCCCGGGGATTTCAGACAACATATAACATTCACAAATGAGTAATATTAGTACATTTATCAATATAACAGCAAGAATTTTTTTTTAAAGCATTTCATAATTTTCAAAGCAAAACATTTCACGTGATCTATCAATTCGGCAGCAATACAAATGTTCACTGTTTAGCCGCAAACATCTCTATTTAGCAGCATCCGACCTAACTAACTATCTTAACTAGTCCTACCTTACTTTAACTAGTCCCTGAACCATCCTCTGGCTACCAGAAAAATACTGATAGAGCGCGCAGGTCACCCGACCAACCAATTTTACCATACATGTATCGGGCCCATATAACTTCAATTTACCATATTTATTAATCGGGTAACCTTACACTCTACTACCAGTGTCCCTCATTCCTTCCTATTTGATTTCTACTGTACCCGACTTACCAATCCACCGTTACGGGTACCTATGACCACAATGGATCAGGGAGCTAGCTGTAAAAGAAAGGCAGACAACAAAAATACCAAATTTTATATTCTCTCTTATCATTCCCATAAAGACCACAGACTCCAGGGAAGTTTTAAAACCTTTATCTAGATTTCAGATTCGGAAAGCATAAGGTTTACAAATATTAAGCAATCGATAACCAAAATTACAAAGAGCACATATCCATATAGGAAATAAATCAAGCTAACCATTTGTGAAGTCTAAATGAAGGTAAGAACAGGGAACATGCTAATCAGAATTTTCAGGAATGGAACTTCAAATCGAGTAACTATAGATAGGGCAAATCAAAGAAGACACTAGAATTTCACTACTGGGAAAATACTCCAGATAGATGGGTAGGAGAAGAACAATAGTTTATATTGTGAGAATTTGGGAATCCTATACATATATAGGGAAGATAAAAAAATGAGACACGCTATAATTCTAGAAACATCATTTCAGTCAGCTTAATAGGAAAAATATAAAACACATCTATTTTCATAAACGGTGTGGAGAATTTTGCTTAAAGGAAGGGAAACATAGGAACATACTAGAAAACAGCAATCATGTATGATCTTTTCATTTAGTAGTTTGCGGAAAAAGCATGGAAAAATCAACATATGCAAAGGTAATGTCTTTATTGAAGCAAAAGACAGAAAAATAGATAGGTGCAGAATAGAGTTTCAGCACTATATTTACCTAGTATGGTGTGAAGACCAACCCTGGCCACGAGTCAGTTAAGGTCGGGAGAAACCCCAAGGAAGGACAGTCATCAGTGGGACAGCAGATGCAGAATGGACACCCCAGGACACGACAGGAAACCCAGATTAGGATCAGGACAGGACCACCAAGGCACGACCAGCACCCGCAGTTTGGAAGAAACGCCTGCGCTCCACCCTCTCTGCAGCTAACAGTCAGACCCCCGATTGGGTTTACGAATTTCCCCGCAAAGTGCTCCGCCAGCACTTAAGGTTTAAAACCTCTAGAGTCTATGGAAATTTCGGACAGAGTGCTCCGCAGCTCTCTGTATCAGTCACCTATTGAGTGCGTTGGGTCAGTGACAGGTCAGCTATTCGGACAAGTCGGACAATTTCTCTAGCTAAACCTAGGCTAGTTATACTGTTTTCGGGTCAGTGTACCACCCCCAAATGTTGCAAGGGTAAGAATCCCCAATTTCGATTGGTCCCCAAGTAGGATAGGTCAACACACCAACCACATTTAACCTTTACAAGACTTCATTTGCATTTTCTGGGACCGCCCATGAAATGTGGGGTTCCCATGAGACGTTCTACAGAATACAATGGATTTACTACAATTGTTTCAATTGCAGGACAGTTCAGCTTCATTCTGCTGGGTCGCAGGTCACTTTCTCAGGAGCATCTTGGCTGTGGCTGCCAGCTGGCTGAGTTCCACTGTTACAAGGTTTTCTTCCCTCTGCCAGGGTGACATGCGCAGTAGGGACTTCCAAGATGGGGTTTGCTTCCCTCCCAGGCCCAAGAGTTACAATACATGAAAAGTAAGCGAAAACAAATTAGAAATATAAGAAAAAATGAATACAATGTATACCGTGAATAGCTACTCTATACCCCTTACTTTATATAAACTATGGCATTATGTTTTAGTGGAAATAAACAATAGCACAAAAGCAGCAGCGCAAGCTTCACCATGTGAGGGTACAAAGCAGCCATCTTATCGCTAGTGCGCAAGCGCAAAGATTCCCACCAAAACTGCAAGTACGTCACGTCACGTGAGTGTGACTAACGCATGCGCAGTAGAAACCCGCCAAGCAGCGGCCATCTTTAATGACAAGCGTTATTAAGTTTTAGTAAACACATAGGCAAGCATCTCTAGGACACCCCAAATATCAAAATAACGGGGAAATTAGTAAGACGAAACATGTTGGGTTATTCTGTTACTGTTATTCGAGGTTCATGAGTTCAAGCAAGTCGCGTAATATGCGAATCCTTGCTCCATCAACTGCAAGGAGACAAATGTAAAATAAACTTGAAAAAGACCAGGGTATTCCCAATGGGGAAGCAATTGAAAAATATGTCCTGGGCAATAAATAAAGACAAATTAGAAAGAGTAAAAAATACAAATATCTAAGTGTGTGGTTCTGCCACAATTTATGATGGAAGGAACACCTGGCTGCCAGTAGCGGTCAGTGGTGGGAGTAGCTGCCGGGCAGTGACATGGGGGGGGGAGATGCAGGTTATGGGGTAGTAATCTATGGATTACGGAGGATTACAGGTAAGTAAACATATAAATAAATAAAACGAATTTCGTTGGGCGCGCTGCATCCCCTAATGCGATGCACTTGATAAGCTTGTGGATGGGAGCCAAGCTTTTTTCTTATCTAGAGAGACTCCCAAATAACAAGATGGTAAAATGCCTCCTTAGGTTTAGATGCGATTTAAATCAAGTCCTAATGTCGGAAAGAGGAGGTGTCCTTCTAGGTGAAGGAAGAATCTGTAATTTTGGTGTCAGCATGAAGGGAGATCAAATCCACACCCTAGTGGATGTCTTGTGGTTTTTGGCCTAATGGAAGACCGTTTTAAAACCTGCTTTTATAAATATGACAAAAAGAATACGGAGCAAGCGATTACATTATTGTTTGAAATTATATTCCTTGTTATGGTATCTGTTGATACAGTTTTACAGTTAAATTAAGAAAGCCTTAGTGCTTGTTTGATTGTTAAGGATGATTTTAGCGAATGTAGATTTTATTAGCTGGATAAATTGATTTTAAAAGTATTTTATAATGTTTTTTATATTGAATATTGTTTTACTTGCATCTTATCTTATTTTAAGAATCTCTGTTTAAATGACTAAATTCTAAATAAACCTATGTTTTGAACTGAACTGAGAGGTCTCTGGGGGTGGCATAATGCATGCCACAGCCCTTACATGTCTTTCCCTGGCTACCATGCCCTTGCCACCACAGGTGGCCCTTACAAGAAACTTACAGGTTGGCCGAAGTTGTGTCCATTTTTTCTTCAATAAAAAGTACTAAACACAAAAAAGCATAATTTTTTGTAGTCTGATCAATGGGATGTAATCCCAACAACAAGGAAATCTCACTTTTTGTTGAACTAACTTGGAAGAAAGTCGGGGCATTAACTCATTGAGATGTCATCATGGGTAAAAGAAGTGACATCACATACCCGGCTTTCCCAGTGTGTATTAGTCTTTATTGTATAATTACTTAAAATCATTACATAGCTGAGATGGCATAGCAGCATTAAAAACGAAATACATACATTCACATGTTGCATTGTAAAATCAAACATTCAAAGGAAGTCACCCTGAGTACATATTGTGCAGTAGTGCCTTACATATGGTGCATAAAGGTGACTTGCTGCGCTGCACTGTGACATTCTCATAAATAAACCTCATTTTTCATTTAGCTTTCAGTCGTTTGTTCCCCGGTTAGGATGCAGAAGTAGACATTGTATAGTGTTTAAACATTATTGATATAAAACACAAGAGATGCGATGCATCTATTAAGAACATTAAACACATTTGTGAGTGTTTTTTGTCAACGAAATTAACAGTGCCGTATAATCATTTTGCAAAGTATGTTGTAGTATGATTTAAGATGTTCCTGAGACACGACAAAAGAAAAGATATGCATGAGCTGCATTCTTGTATCTTGTGCTGTTTAAACCACTGTGTATTATACATTGTTTTAAATTGAAAGTTTTGTGTGAAAACTAACAGCAGAAGATAGAACAACAACCAGGTCTTGTTTCTTTAAATCAACACTATCTGGATTATTATTAAAACCCTTCTACGGAAATAGGATATTCTAAAATATTCACAGTTGGCTATAAAATAAACTAGTTTAAAGGATAGAAATCAAGTATCAGATTACATCATTGTCATCACAGTGTTAATCTGATCTGTAATGCAATTATGCTCCTCTTACCCTTATTTGTATTGCAAACGTTTGTGATTTTTCGTTGATGTTCCTATATTGGCTATGAAGTCAAAATACTGATATGATTCTAATTCCCTCAAAGCGCGACAATACCAGCATATACATATGCAAAATGCTGTGCTTTGAAATATGTAATGAGTTGCTAAAAACATTTCACTGACATCAACCAAACCAGAGCAGTTTATGTAGCCTGACGTCAGAAGACGTAACAACTCCATTGTCAAAGAACCTTGAAAATGTAAGAAATAATGTAAGAATTACATGATGGGATGAGAAAGCTCCTGGATGGTATATGGGAATTTTCTCCTGCCCTGAATCCTGCATGTGTATCTGGTATCCGGACTCATTTTGATCATAGGGTCAGCAAATCTGTGCTTGTGCACAGAGGTCTTGGCATGTTCCTGTCTATGCTAGGTTCAGGACCTACTGTCCTTGTTCTGGGTACAGAACTTGGAGTGCTGTTGGTGGCAACTAGTGGTGGCCTGATTTGCATATATACACTAAATTAGATCTAAAGTTGCCAAAATTTAACAGAATTATGCAAGGAACTTAACCCAGCATTTAGCACAATTTTCATAGCACAAAATGCACCCACATGTCCAAAATGGGCCAACGGATGTATGTTGGGCCAAGATGGTTGGATCAAACGCAACAGAACACCAACAGCAGCAGTCCACAGCTGATTGTGCTAGGATTATTGTTCCAAATGAAACTGACTTATGTGATATGCAGATATAATCAAGTATATTTTCGTAATTTGCCCTCACAAGACAAACACAGAATTATCAAATTACTCCAATTACTCTGGCACAATTATACATTTGCCCAGGATACACTGTTTTTGAGATTTCTCTGACATACTGTGGATGTGAGGGGGAATTCAGCAAGCTGAGGAACTCCTTTTGTCAACACAGGTTGTTGTGATTAAATGTGAAAGGAGAGCTGTTTTACAGGAGCTTTTGAATTCTTTCTTTAGATTATAAACTGTTGTATCTAAAGAAGGTCATCCAGAATTTCTGAGCCTCATTACCATTATGAATCCAATGGTGGTGGAAACAGGGTGGCCCAAGAAAGACATCATTGTTTTATCAAAGTTCATGAAATGTAAATTGAAAGACATACTGGCTCAAGTACTTAATTCTGTCACTGAATGTGCAGAACTTATAGTTCCATTCCATTAGAACACCAAGTGGCTGGGAGCAAATCAAGAAAAACTCAAGTAATAATAATTATCTCCAGCCATCTGTCTGTTCACCACTATCAGTTGATTGATGTTGCTTATGAAAATCTGTTGTACAAGGCTGTTATCCTCTGCTGGGTGCTGACATATATGTTGTGATTCAGCTCCATCATGCATTTCTCCTGGTTAGTTTTAAAACAGATATTTATCAGGCTTTTAAGGCATGCTGCCATATAATCTACCATGAAAACTAAAAATTAGGGGGCATATTATCAAGAACCGGTGTTAAAATTATTGCCGTTTTATCGGAAGGAAACTGCCGATAAAATGGCGATAATGGGCTTGATAATACGCCCTTGTTAATTCCCAAAGAATTACCAAGGGCATATTATCAAGCCGATAAAACTGCGATAATGTTAACACCGGTCCTTGTTTATATGCCCCTATGTTTGACTCTTGGAACTGAGCAAAGACCGTGTTCGATGAAACCCAAGTCCTGCAACTGATTCATGGCCAAACCCAGGTTGCCAAATAACATCTGGCTGTCTGGGGCCCTGAAAAATATGTTATCCAAATAAATTATCATCAAGATGCCCTTTGAACACAGAAATCCGGCCTTATACCCCAACCTTAGTAAAATGTGAAGGGGCTAGATAGAGTACAAAGGGTAAGGCTATGACCTTGAACATGCTGTTTCTTGGTTGCAAATTGCCTCTGAAAAAATGGATGCTTTACCCATTTCAAAATGTCTGTAAAGGATCTATGTTGTGGCCTCTTTCAAATGTATTACAATCCTGAAGCTCTTGTTCTATTTGTGCTTGGCTAACATAGGGAAGCCTACAATGGGTCATGCAGGAAAAACATAACATCCTCCCCTTGGTCAGTATAATAGCACCAGAGAGGATACTAAATATAATACATTTAATTAGAAGTTAAACATACTCAAAGCATATTGTTAGACATGAGATTGACTAAAAAACAATAGAAGAAATGTCAATTTGTAAAACTAATCCAATCATGGCGCGTTGGAAGAATCCATTATGTCACTTGCCATCTCAAAGGCTAAAGACTCCATAAAGGAGTCTGAATCTCACATGATGATTGGCTAACTGCCCAAGTCATGAGCGCTAAATACCTGACCTGATCTCAGGTCCCAGCTGATGCTGAGACAGTTACCCAGCAAATTGTGTCCTTCTCAGCAAAGCCTATATCCTATAGTAAATGTGCTGGTGCACGTTTCCTCTTAGGCTAGTAGCTTAAACATCGCATTGTGAATAAGTAGCAAACCCAAAGGACAGCTCTGAAAATGGTTCGCTTAGGGATTTATTACGAGTCCAATGTTCAAGGTTGAGGGCATCTGCAAAGCCAGGCAAACATCCAGTACCCATTCAAAGGGGCACCAGATACAGTGGAATACAGGTTGCACACAGGTAAACCAGGATGGGCAAAATGTTGAGGACCAATCAAGATCCAGCTTCTGCAGCAGAATCATTCTAGAGATCTGAAGCATACGCTCACTGTAGTGTTAGAGCGGTGCCAGCTCCATAGCACTTGTTGAAGGAGCATCCATCGCGGAGAAGCAGTAACAGGATGAGAATGCTGCAAACGAGGAATAACAGCAGTTTGAGTCCTCCAAATACAGTAGAAAAATTGAGAAGATAAAAGCTGGTATTAATCCAATCCAAATCCAAAAATGGTTTGAAAAGAACTAATGAACCTGGAGCCTGCAGCATTAAAACAGTGGGAAAGGCTGGCCATGCTGGAGTGATTGAAGATGTGATGGACTAAATCTCTGAAATGCAAGGGATGATTTGTATTTAAAAGTGACTTTATTTCACTAGAAATTCTAGCCACCTGCAATTTGAAGGTACAAGCAGACGTGAGAGCTACTTCTTGTTGGAACAATAATGCTTTGAGTCTGGCTAGCTTGTTGAAGCCTGCCTTTAACATTGGAATGGATGGGTACAATGAGCTATCTACAATACCATGTGGAGGGGAAACAAGACCCTGCTGAAACAGGGAACTAACTGGGAAACAAAATATTTGGGACTTCAGCCTGCATTCTGATCATTAATTATGAGATAACTCCCATTAGAGTACTGTAATGAAAGGGAGAATTGTGGGAACTGGAATGCCTTTTAAATAACGAGCTAAATTAGGCTCTGATGCATTATATGCTCCTTGGATTTTAACGTGTTTACAAACAAGTGAATGTCTGACAGTATAGTCACATTCTTCTCCAGTAATCAAAATTCCCTCATTGGCACCTTCACAACAAAAAGTAAAGGGAAATTACCATCAAGGGCAGCTGGCATGGATTGGGGGTGGAGGGTGGGGAGGCGGAGTTGGGGGAAGGGGGTAAATATCTTTTTTTATTTAACTTACCTCCTCCTGCTACCACCTTGTCGTGTCCTCCTCCTTGTGTCTCTCCTCCTCAGCCAGAAACACTGAAAACTAAGCACCAAGGCTCCCCTGAGACAATCACAATGCTGCAATGGTTCGCTCCTCAGACAGGGAATGGGAGCCTGGGCATGTTCTCCACTCCGACTGGAAAGGCAGACTGGGTGGAGAACATGCTTAGTGGACTTTAAGTTTGGCCAGCCCGAGACGGCTGGCCAAACATTTATGCGCACTTAGGGAGTGAAAACCACTCTTTCCCTCCCCTGCTCTGTCAGCAGAGCAGCCCTACCCACAAAGCTGTAGATCCCACAACAGGAACACATATACTAATAATTACATTGAGTTATTACCATTTTATTTTTCTTTACACTGTTGAAAAACAGCGGGGCAATGCTCCTGCGCCTTGGCAGAGGATCTGTCACTGTTGACCATAATTCATGAAAGAATCAGCTACCAAGGGATTTATATCTATCTACAGGTAATTGTTTTGTGCAAGGTTTGAATTGAAAGGTTGAAACAAGAAGTGATATAACACTGCGAATTAACCACACCACCGAAGGCATTTCAGCTACAGTGAATGACAGTATTTATAATGTTTCTAAATGCAGAATTGTGCAGTTCCCATCTTTCATTGCCAACAATTGTTGCTTGCGTGTTAAATTAAAAGGTCTGAACAAATTGCTGCCATTCAAGTAATTCCTTGAAATTCTCCCATTTTAAGCCTTTAAAAGCATCCAGCTAAACTGCATAAAAGATCTAAGCTTACTTTACCCATGCTACAATGTTGACATTTCCCTGTGAACAATATCAATAGCAGACCAAAAAATGTTGTTTATGTTGTGAATAGGCCATGACAACATATTATATTACTATTAACTACAGCACACACTTTATCTAAATTATCTTTGCCAATTTGTGTTAAACATGCAGCAGCATCCATTTGGGATTGTTTCCAAATTTAATTATAGGTAACATAAATAAATCTGTTAGAAACTGGAGATTTGGGACCTAAAAGAAAATCTGATAAATTCATGACTTCTGACATGAAAGAAAGGTGTTGTTTCGCTGCAGACAGTGTGGAATGTTCCACACATTGTTGACATAATTATCCCACTCACTAGGTGGTACTAATGCTTGAGTGTGTTGACTGTGAGTATTGAGGATTATGTCTACTTGATTTAAACCCAGGCGTGGAATTAAGACAACAATCATGACAATAATTTGTGTCCACCTGTCACAACATCCACCATCCAGGACTTAAAAATAAAGAATTAAATGTACAAATCTGCACAATGCTATTTAATTGGTCTTCAGTGTACTTTGTCAAACTCTGCCAATTTTCAAAGCGGGCAACATAGGTGTTGGTTGGGGCATTCATTTTTTTGATTTTTGCTAATCCCTGACAGGTAGTCTGTTGGATCGTTTCTTTAAGAAAATCTTTTGTGTGGGAATTGAACTGGATCAAAATAAGGTTTATGTGCCCTGAAATGCATGACACTACAGCCCAAATCCATTTCAAATCACGTTTGTCTATCCAGTAAGCACTACCTTTGAGTGCTAACTGGTTGTCAAAGAATTCTGTATATTTGAGCTTAGTCGGAGTAAGCATATATTTTTTGGGTGGGGTTGGAACTAATTTGAAATAATTTGACGTGGGTCTGAAGTGTCTGTCATATGTTGTGAAATATGGGAACTTATCTTTTTGCTTTTTGGAACTCCCATGTGTTGGAGTTTGACAGTGTTCCTATTGTGTATTATTAAAATAGGGACACTGTCCCCTGGCTCTGTAGAGAAAATTATGTCCGTATCGGCATAATTAGCAGAGTTAAGCTATAGATTCCCTGATTCTAAAACACTTTAATACTCTAGTTAAGAAAGCATAGAATTTAGAGTGGCAATATCCCAATCATCCAAATGTAACCTACTAACTATCACATCATCCATCAAAACTCTGAACACATACGGTATCTGCAGGACTTCTATAGATCAGAATATGTTGAAAGGAACATTATTGAGAACAATTCCATCAGATCAGCTGAAATATTGACCAAGGCCAAGTCTCTTTTCAGCTACAAATCCAATCCACATGAATAGTAAAATAAAGGAAAGCATTATCCAGACATTTATCCAAAGATGGGACTTCATAAGTGCATTTTAACCATGAAATAAAGACACAATTCCCTGCTGGAAGCGGATGCAAAACAAAAGAAAAGTCATCTAGATCCATATAGTACCTGGGGGTATTCTGCTGGAAAATAGGAGGCTGTGACTCAGCAGTAGGGCCTCAAAACATCAACTCAGAAGGATGTGCCAATGGTGGTGGATCAGTACAATGGATATCTGTTGCCGAGGACATGATAGTGGAAACAGGAGTAGTGTTGCTAAAGTTGTCAGTGGAGGACTCAGCCCACCACGCCATCCATGGAGCATCATCATTGGTGGTGCTCACGGGCTGAAAAGGAGAGTCTTCTGTACGAGAACAACTAATCTGTGGCATACTATTGAGAATCAACAAAATGGTGTAGTTTGACATGTTCAATGGAGGCAAAGTGCTTGTCTTTATCACCTGGGAGTAGTGGCAAAATCACAGTTCATGTTCCTTTGACACAAAGACCCGAATAGGGGCTGAATTATTTTTTGATTGCCACTTTTTCCCAAACAAGATCACTAACTTTTGGAAGCTAGACGGAAACTGGAAGTTGATCTTCATTATTCGAGGAGAGAGATGCAGGCAAGTATTTGTGAGATTATCACTGTACTTTTATAAGTCCTCTAAGACAGCACCATGTTTATTTACATCAAATGATTCTTTGCCGCCACAACGTCGGGATCGGCAACGTATGGAACATACATCTTGATGCCAAAATCACTTTGAGTGGGGTCCGCTTATCCGGGGATCTTCTAGGGGGCTTATTTAATAATCGTTGAATGCGATAGAGATGGTTCAACCAACCACGCAGTGGATCTTTTGATCTGCTGACATATGTCACAACACAAAACTAATGTTCTGCTTTGTTATATAAACCTTGCCAACAATAACATTGCTGCAATATCAAAATAGTGGCAGCTACTTCTTCTTGGGCGGAAGCTTAGCCTTCAAGTGCAGCTATAAATAAATCATGTCTGCTGTCTGATTGGGAATCACATGATCACCAACACCAGGAATATTTGCAAAAGGAACATTCTGGTCATGTTAATGAAAAGAATATTTAGAAGGAAAGTCTTCCCGTAAAGGGACGCAATTCATAAAAGCAATTCAAGGCAGCCATGATATCATTGTCGACACAAGTTTTAGAGCATGTTCCTGGTGCTATTTTAGCTGTGGCTGCCAGCCAGAGAATTCCATACAGTGTGTGCTACCACATGCTGATTACTCAATGTATGTATAACATGAGTTTGTGGAAACCTATCCTTAAGATCTACCGCTTTTACTCAAAGCAGTTTGTGCTTGATTGTGCTACCTTTGAATCCCTGAAATAATTTTGTCACCAATGTAAATTGTCATCTAAGGACTGTAATCAGTAATATGACTCACACACTATGAGTGTAGGGAATCTAGATTACATATTTTCAAGTCCAAGAGGTAAAGCTTTGACTTATGCCAACTGAGCAGTACAGTCTCTTAGACACTGTGTGGAAGTTGGTTGAGAGAAAAAACGCCATCTTACATAGTGCCAATAATGATAGATTTTTCAGCACAATACTGCTAACAAGAGCCTATGGCAGGTTGAGCTGAGCCATCAGTATGAATTAAGAGTTTATATTGGTGAAGAGGCACAATAGAAGAAGGCAAAGGATACACATGCTTATATTGAAAACATTCTTGAGTTTATGAGGAAGGGTCAAAAACAAAGTCTACATCTACAGCTGTTAATGACGCAGCCCATTTTATCCATGAAGGATGGAGGGCTTTTGCATTTTGCAAACAACCAATTAGGCTGGCAGTGTAGAGATAACAAGAAGTTTTCCCTGAGCAAGTGGCCATTCTTTAAGGATGGCCATTTTCACAGCAGTCAGTATTTTTTCAGAATAAGCAAAATGCATTTCTGCAGTGGTATATAAATGTGATTTATATGCTATAGCTACTATTTCACCTTTGTTAAGCGTGACATATGTAAATCCAACTGCGCCCAGCAAAACCCGGTTGACTAAATTTGTAGCATTGATTTGCATATGTAAGTGGAGTGCTTCAAGCAAATCAGATTGTAACGATCTGGAGGTATCAGTGTGTTCAAACTTCCAAGACTAAGCAGAAAAATCTGGGTGTATTAACGCATGAAGTGCAATAATATGTTTTGCATAATCAGGAATATGTTCTGCTAAAATTCAAAAATTCGAACAGGGATTGTCATTTCTTAATTGCACTTGGAGGCTGCAGTTGCACAGTTTTTTAAAGGAAGTGACAGACAAGACTCGTTCCCTCATTTGTAAGTTCATATCCTAAGAAATGGACTCTCAGAAAAGCTATATTTGAGTTTTTTAAGTTAAACTTGTAGTCAAGCCCTGCAAATCGCAGTATTTTTATGCCTTTGACTCTCACTACATGGGGGTTTAATTCATTGTCTATCAAGTAGATATCATCCACGTAGGACAGAGCATTAGGGTTGATTTCATGAAGAATCTACACAATTTGTGCCACAAAACCTCCTTGACTATTTTTATTGCCCATAGAGTGGTGCATTTGAGAGCCTAAGGTGCTACAGGCTGATGAGTCTCCACTCTCAGGAGCTAAATTGTCACAGAAAAAGACATTGTAAATATTAAAAATGGTTTTATTTTTTAACGGACCACTTTAATAATGAGTGCCATAGTGTTGGTATTTTGTAACACAAATGCATGTGTATGACTGTGCAAATGTCTTTAATCTATGACAATACGATATGAATGATATCGTTTCGGAACAGGAAAAAAAGGGACACAACACTCTTGACCCTCTCACATATCACAATAACAGGACACACCCTTCTGATCACGTACTCATACTTTTCCACAATATGATAAACAAGAGACAAAAAAGGGAGTATCTATCGCATTGCAATGCCTGTTTTGTTTGCTCTTAAACTTAATAAAAACACTTTTGAAATTAAAAAAGGGAGTTTCAAATATTCATCTAAAACGCTGTATTTGTGCCAAAATTAGAAATCACATGCACACCAAAGATATTGTTAACATGGTTAATAAACCATTTATTATAAAAAGCTAGATTAGCCTGAACCCCTCCTTTCTACTGAAGCTAAATGATAATATATCTAAGGATCTCTGAGGTTAGTGGTTGACCCCTTACCTTACCATAGACAGATTGACGTTATATATCTCAGGTGACGCTGTGATCTTGTCTCAGAACTCTCGCTCCATGAGTGAGATTTTGGACTCTAGTGCTCATCTAAACATACTCTGGGGGAGCAAGCCACTACTACGGTTGGCGCTTGCTTCCACAACCTTAGTATTCTCAGGAGAGTCTTTCCCTTTTTGCCACTCTCCACATGGAAAACCCTGATCCAGGCTTTAGTATAAAGCCGTCTGGAATACTTCAATGCTTTGCTGATCTCAGCCAACAAAAGATCTTTGAGAAAATTGCAGGTAGTCCAGTACACAGCGGCCCGCCTGGTGCTCAGTGTTCCCCCTAGAATGGCGCCTCATCCCCTCCTGCAAAAGCTACACTGGGTTCCGGATCGTAAAAGGATCAGGTTTAAGATCTGCTGTATTGTATGCAAATACATCAACAACTTTGGTCCTAGCTACCTAAAGGACAAATTTGTCAGGTACCTTCCATTCAGGCTCCTTCACTCTGAGTCTAAGACACTTCTCCATGTCCCACCCTTTAATAAATCCAGTCTGGGCGGCAAAGCCTTCTACCTCCTAGCCCCACTTTACTGGAATCTACTCCCTATCCAGTTACGTCAATGCACGGTCTATCTGGTATTTAGAAAGCTGCTAAAACCTACCATGTTAAGATTTACTTCACCTTAGTTGTTTCTGGCAGTCTTAGAGCAGAGATACCTTGTTACAAATCAAATAAATCAAATCAAATCTATATGACAAGATGTGTATGCTCATAAACAACAGATGCATTTTTGGTATGTCTAGGTGCTAGTGTCTGACCAGAAAGAATAACAAGGGACATTCTTTTTACCTTGCGTACGGTGTTCACACTAAATCCCAGGAAAAGGACAGAACAAAAAAATATGCAGGTCCTGTGTGAAAATACAATGTGGCACAAAAGCAAACATGTTTATATAGTATTGTGTGTAAAAGAAAATGCGAGCACAACATAGGGAAAACTACAATGGGCCCTGCAGGAAACACATGGCAGTGTGAGTGGCTTCAAGCGTGGATGACTAGATGTGTCAGTGGCTGTATAGGTGACTTAGTGGCTGTTTGAATGGATCTATGGGTGATTGACTGAGTGTGTAAGTAGGTGTATGGGTAAGTGTGTGGCTGTTTGAGTGGGTGCATGGGTAAGTAAGTAGGTGTGAGAGTGCTTGTATGGTTATATGAATGGGTATGTAAGTGGTTTTTGGGACAAGTAAATGGATATTTCAGGGCTGTGTGGGTGAGTAGCTCTGTTAGTAGCTGTATGGGTGAGTGAGTGGCTGTGTGAGTAGCTGCATGGGTGAGTGAGTGCTATTGCAGGTAGCTGTATGGGTGAGTGAGTGTATGAGTGGCTTTATGGCTGAGTAAGTGGGCGTGTGAGTGTTTACATGGGTCTGTGAATGGATTTGTGGATGGTACTGTGGATGTGTAAGTGGGTATGTGAGAACCTATTTGGGGGTGTGAAAGGGGGTATGAGTTGTTCTATGAATGATGTCATCAGGGTTGTCATTTGAGATGTTATCAGTGATAACATCAGTGATGTTACTGACCATGTCATGAGTGATGTAATATGTGAAGCCATACGTAAAGCATTGTGGGGTGTGTCATAGTTTTCTCAGGTAACTATAACTGCATGAATTGTAATGCTTTGATATGAGTGAGGCTTAAATATGACATCCCTAGAATCTCCGTTTTTTTCAGGGAGTTTCTCTGTTTTTGTAAACATTTCTAAACCTAAATTTCTCTATTGTTTTAACATTTTTAAACCTAACTGTAACCTGTCAACTTTGAGAATGGATGTATGAGTGGTTGTGTGGATAGTGGGTGCCTGTGTGAGTGTATGAGTGGGTGTGTGAGTGCCTCTGTGGCTCTGTGAGTGGGTGTATGAATACCTGTGTGGGTCTGGGAATGGGTGTGTGAGTGTATGAGAGGGTGTATAAGTGCCTGTGTGGCTTGGTGAGTATGTATGTGAGGGCCTGTGGGGGTCTGTGAGTGGGTGTTCGAGTGCCTGTGTATGTATTCTACCCTTGAGCTGCCCATGTGTGCTCATACTCAGTCCCCGCACCTGCAAATGCTCCCAGAGGTTGGCCAGCCACAGAACTCCTCAGCCAGTGATTGACACTGTGGCTCAGCACCAAGATTTTCCAAAAGGGAATTGTCCTCCGATTCACAACCCTCCACTGTCTCTCCCCTCCACTCCTGTTACCTCCTGCACACATATATGCATTACACCACTAGGGCATATCACACTTGTTTTACCTGGAGCTACACACGCCCAGTCGCAGGGTGCATACAGCGTGATGCAGTCCTCAATTTGAAGGGGGCTCACTACAATACACCCATCCAGTGTATTGGTTTTTATGTTTATATTACATTAAAAAACCCAGCGTAGAAGATCCACTGGTGCATATAATCATGAAACTTAAGTGCTTTCATTTTAATTATTTACTACAGCTGTGTCATTCAATGTAGACAAATTAAGCTTTCTCTTATAGCATTTCCCCTGTGATGCTATGAAACTGTAATCTTTGTTAGCTGTGGGTGTGGGTCTTGCTTCTCTTCCTTGCCGGTTAGTCCTTCTTCTGTGTCAGTGTGGTGTTGTAGTTTTCCAGGCTATCCATCCTTCTCTGGTTCCAAGTTTCCGTGCCCGCCCTCCCCAGATGGGCCCTCCTGGTGTCATGTGATCTTCTGCCTCATGTAGCTGCTGGAGGATCACCACTTTGGTGTCCTTCGGAGGAGTAGAAGTGGGCTTCTCAGCTGACACTATTCCAAGCATTTAACTCCATACACATTCCTTTGTCACAAATGGTTTGACACTAATTTTATCTCTGCACATTGTGATAGCCTGCAGTTTAATAACTCATTTAGGTTGCTCTTGGGTTTGATGCTAGTCTGCTATCTGTACACAGATCACCTGCTGTAGAATGTCTCATTTAGGTAACTTTTGTTGTTTGTTGCTGGTTTGATCTCTGCACACTACGATCACCTTCCCGGGAATGGGTAATTTAGGTTAATTTTGTTATTTGAAACACTGTGATCACCTACCTATTAATGTCTAACTTGGGCAAGTGTGAAACAATTTGCTGCCTCTCTGATCTTTCACTGACTAACAACAACTGTGATTGCCAGAACCGACAACTGCCTTACCTGACCCAAAGAAGTAGAGAGCGAGGAAAGAGCGGGCCACCTAGGCACGATAGCCGGAGGCACCTGGGGGAACCAAGAGGCCGCTGCGGCCTGACATGAGAAGACAAAAGCAGCAGGGGCACTCATAGACTCTGTGGGGGGGCCACTTAGGGCCTGATTACACCCTCGGCGCATCGCTGCATAGTTGTCCCAATTGGCCACAAGGAAGGAGAGAGCAAGTGCCGGAGCAGGCCTGGGACTCTGCTGGGACATGCAGGAGGACAACCCATCCCAGCAGTGAGAGACGGGTAGCTGGTTCTGTGGAGGGAAAGGACCCTTGCGGCTCATAGATTATCGCATTGCACCCCAAAAGGCTACCAGGCCCCAGACACTGCGGCACCACTGAGGAGAAGCGCTGAGCATTTTTTATGTGAAGTGGCGGGTGCCCTTTAGAAAGGAGGGAGCCCATAACACTCTTCATCCATGGGTTGTCGCGGAGGGGGTCCTCATGCCCGAGGAGACAGGTGGGCTCCCTAGAATGACTGGCAGCGATCCATGAACCCACAACCTGCCGCTTAGCTACACGGACTGGTCAGTCCATGGTCAAGGGGACCAGCCGAATGGAACACCAGGGGCAGAATCTCTTGCCTGACCCCTATATGGCTGCCAGAGTGGTCCTTTGCCATGATGTGTTCCAACTCTCACATTGCTGAGATGACCCACAGGCTTACTCTGAATGGAACACCAGGGGCACCATTTGTTTGCTGACTGTTGCACTGTACCCGCCTTTCACGGCATTCGGTCCCTAGATGCTGCCTGTTCCTGCCTGACTTTACAATGGTGGCCGCAATTTCCCCATCCGTACCTCGACTGCAATCATCCTGCGATGGAGAACGAGGCGGGTGGTGCCTCCCAGTAACACCAGGACTGATGCCTTCTATGTGACTATGATGATGCCCCACGGGCTAAACCTTTAACTATTTGTATTTACCTGGGAGCCCGAATACCCTTGGCCGCTGCCCAGTGGAGCTGTCCTATACAGGTATAGTGGAGTCTGGCTCTGGGCCACCCCCTCAGGGGTCACCTACCTACCCAGACATCGGACATTGTTTGTCATGGTTCTTCACAATTTTATCTGTCTCTCTCCTTGTCTGCTGTGACTGCTTTGTTCCCCCTGGAGTACTTTCCCCCTTCAGATCTACCTGACTCTGTCTGCTTTACTGTTACCTTTCCCCCACTACCTTCCATTCCCCATATGACGTGAGTCTTGGATATGACACGCGCTAATTATTGACCCTGAGTGCCCTAAGAACTATAGACCCATCTCTCTTTTGCCTTTTCCAGCCAAAATTGCGGAACGAGTGGTGAGTGCACTCTTTCTAAGCATTTGGAACAACATAATTTATTGGAGGAGGTTCAGTTTGGCTTTCGGCATGCCTATGGCACCGAGACTGCCTTGGTGATCGTGATGGACGAGCTCCGGATGCGGGCAGACAGGGGTCAGGCAGCTGTGCTTATTCTGATTGACCTGTCTGCCGCCTTTGATACGGTTAACCATGGGACCTTGCTGAGAAGACTGAGAGAGGTGGGTGGAATAGTTTCACTTGTTTGTGTGATACGGCGCTTTGGCTGAAGGAAAACTCACTGCAATTTAATGCGGGTAAGACTGAGGTGCTCTGCTGCTCAATGGACTGGGTTACCTCTGTGATGCCCAGTAAGTTCTGGCCCACCGACATCTCAACAATTGTTCGGCTAGTAAAGACGGTCCGTAACCTGGGCGTTAAGTTTGACAACAAACATACTATGAGGCTCAGGTTATGAAAACGGTGACCTGTTGTTTAGTCATTATTAGATCATTGCGGAAAATCTTTCCTCTGCTACCCTCTCATGCGTGTGCGTTAGTAGCATGTAGCACTATTCTTAGAAGACTAGACTATTGTGACGTCTTGCTGCTTGAGTCCCTGAAATTTCTTCTGGATAGACTGCAGAGGATTCAGTCAACTGCAGCCAAGTTAGCTCTGGGTTGGCCCAGAAGGTCCTCTTCCTCCTCGGCCTTGAAAGAGCTGCACTGGCTCCCATTGAGACAGAGAGTTGAGTTTAAGTCTCTTTGTTTATCGTTTAGAGCCCTGCATGGGCTGGGGCCTGTCTCTATGCAAAGAAAGTTTGAGTGGCATGTTCCTGCGAGAAGTCTTTGTTCTTCATTGGCGAGACTGGTTAAGATACCTAGATTCAGGAAAGTTAGTTCGGGTGGTAGATCCTTTGGTGTAGCAGCTGCTAAACTTTGGAATGAACCCCCTTTGGAGCGCAGACAAGTCAGTGACCTCCTTCCTTTTAGAAGGAGATTAAAAACTTGGTTGTTTCCCAAGACTTAGTTGGCTATCGGCATTGGGGCACACTTTTTCTTATTCTGCACTTTGAGTTTGCTAGTGCCAGGATGTCTGTCAGGTGACAGTGCGCTTTATAAATAAAATAAATAAATAAATTGTGTAAGCTCACATTGTTCCCTCCTAAGCATATACTGATAACTGCAACTGTCACTGATGTATCTATGTAACAATGTTCTGAAACAATGCCCTTTCTCATGTAAAGCGCTGATACCTCCAAATCTAGCCAGTGCTGTATAAACATTTTCAAATGAATAAATACATTGTTGTCAGACACAAGCACAGGGTCAGGGCACCTGTCAGAGACCAGAATACATTGACTAACCTCTTGCTCAGCAGTTGACTGGCACATCTCTATCACCTCTACTACTTTCAACCTGTGGGCTGACCTGTCATATTTCTGGGAAGCTCAGAAAGCAGGATGTCTCGCTCCTTTCCCTCAAGGGCATTCGCTGGCCCTGTGAAGGCTGTATCTGTCCCTGCTGGTTGGGTGAGTGTGATTGGAAATTAATCACTCTTGGATTGATCTCACAGATTATATTCCAAAACTAGCTTACCCGTCGCGCGTTGCTTCGATCTCAGAAGAAAGGAAATTCAAGGAAACTCGTTATGATCACATTCAATTTACATTGTGCCATTTTTATTGAAACGTATTCATTTTATTATGGAAAACATGTCAAAGTGTTGTTTTAAATCTATTTATTTATTTGAGTGCTTGTGGATACAAGATTTTTTTGTTTTTCCGTCTGGTGCGTACACATACAGTTGTTCATGTGAGAAGCACGGATTCTCCAAATCTAGTCCACACACTTGCAGCGATTGCTTTGTTGATGGTCATTGCAAAAGCGAGTCACAACGGAAACTGTAAACGTTTGAATTCAAAAGGCATATCTATTGGGATCATTGGAATACGTGGCAACAGTACATCTTCCCCCTTGAATTTCCGATTCAAAATTGTAGCTTCGATGACATTGTTCATCATTTTTTTCACCGAAAGTCTTGTACCGTTGCAAAGTCGTGATGGATTGATATTTCAGAGAAGAATGATCGGCACGCCAATTTTCAAGAATTCCGTTGGGTAATGGACAACTTCGTCTTGATTCATCACAGTATCGATGGACTTATACGTTGTCGCTTCGCCTGGTATTCCATAAATGGAGGAATTCAGTATTTGAAAGATTATGAGGGACCTGGGGGGCCAATATTTAAAAAAAAAGTATGCCAGAAACCTTCGTGGGAGTGTACTCAACAACTTCCCAAAGTTTCATGGCGATCGGATGAATGGTGTAGTAATGCATAAACAGACAGACAGACAGACATACATTTGTTTTTATATATATATATAGATAAAAAAATACCTGTCAGAGATAACAATTGGCATCTCATCCCACCTTGCTAACAAATTTCTGCATGCCCTCTGGTACTGTCCTACCCAGTGTGCCTTGGTTTCAGCAGCGACCCGACGGAATACAAAAAACGGCGATGAGGAGCTGGTGGCATTCACTATGAAAAGGTATATTCACCCAGACTACAACGACCAGGGTGCCTAGCGAGGACACCCCCAGTGGGCTTGGACTTAGCTAATTTAAACACCAAAGCGCACCATTCCCTTCATCACTTGACGCCATGCATGGTTAAGGAATCTCCCGAAACGTGTAGGCACAGTGGCGTCTACTTCTCTGTGAGAACTTTGGTATCCTGTCACTGCCATCCGAATAAATAAGGTGAAAACTAACACATTGGGGGTGGTGTCTCTACTGCACGAGCAAGTTCATTTGGAATATGTGGTGGCCGGCTTTGACCACGGAGACTACCCCACTGCGAGCATGCAGGACTGCGTGCCTCCCTGAAGGGCACAAACATAGTACAATGTACCTGTTTGGAGTTGCGCAAGACGAGTGACAGTGTGCCTTGGTTTCAGCAGCGACCCGACGGAATAGAAAAAACAGCGATGAGGAGCTGGTGGCATTCACTATGAATAGGTATATTCACTCGGACTACAACGACCAGGGTGCCTAGCGAGGACACGTCCTGTGGGGTTGGACTTATATAGTTAGGAATTAGCATTTAAAAAACCTTAGTAATTCACTGACAAAACTATAGGTCTCAGGGGCATTACAGTTAGTTGGACATTTCACTCATACAAAACCATTGAAATTCCCCCATTATAGTTAGTTCAGCTAACTATAACTTGCACGCTCGCAATGCACTGCTGATGACGTCACATATTACATGACTCTTGACATGGTCAGTGACATCACTCATAACATCACTGATGACATCTCAAATGACATCACTGATGAGATCACTGATGACATCTCCAGTGAATGTGGGTTTTTCTGAAATTTAAATATGTTTCACATATGTACATCTGAAGGTC
Source organism: Lissotriton helveticus (assembly GCF_964261635.1). NCBI lineage: Eukaryota > Metazoa > Chordata > Amphibia > Caudata > Salamandridae > Lissotriton > Lissotriton helveticus. The sequence continues at coordinate 1,607,036,476 of NC_136069.1, forward strand.
GATGGAAGAATAAATGGGTATATAAGTGTCTAATTGTAAAATTGATTGTAGAACTGTCTGATTAAGTGTATCTTAGTGAATACATGGGTTTTTGAGTAATGTTTAAATATGTAAATATGTATATGAGTCTCTGACTTTGTGTATAAGTGGTTGCATGGGTTGGTGAGTAGCTACATGAGTGTCTATAAGGGTTATTAGTTGGTTTTTTGAATATCAGAATGAGTGTCTGAGTGTCTGTATGGTTCGGTGGGTGGTATTACTTAGTGCATAGATGCATGAATGAGTGACTCACTGTTTGTATGTGTTGAAGACAGCATGTGTGCAGGATTGTATAGGAGGATGAGTGTGTGTATGGGTGTGTTAGTGAGTGAATGACTGTCACAATAGTGTCTTTATGAGTAACTACATATGTTTTAAACTAGTATATGTGAGTATTGGTGTATATAAGTGAGTATATGTGCGAGTGAGAGATTGGAAGAGTTCCTGTACAAAGAAGTAGGTGTCTCTATAAGTGATTGTTTAAGAGAGCAAGTATGTGAAAGTTTCTGTAGAAGTAAGTGTGGTAGTGTGTGTGTATAACTGTATATGGAAGTAAATGGATGTTTGATACTTTGTTTGCAAGTGTGACTATGTGTGTGAGTAAATCTATGGAGGAGTGGCAGTGTGTAACAAGATGTATAGGTGTATGAGTATATATCATAAGTGAGTACATGTATGAGTGACAGTATAGGGACTATTGGTGAATGAGTGGATGTATATGTAGATCTTGGAATTACTAAATAGGTGTGTTGTAAGTAGTATTGGTATGAAAATGTTAGTGTGTATTTTTGCTTATGCTTTTCCAAGGTTACATTAGGGTGACAGGAGGTCTGCCACTCTATCACAAGGATGATGTCATCAGTGATGTCATTTGAGATGTCATCAGTGATGTTATGAGTGATGTCACTGACCATGTCATGAGGGATGTAATATGTGACGTCATCAGCAGTGCATTGCAGGTGCGCAAGTTATGGTTAGCAGAAGTAACTATAACGGGGGAATTTCACTGGTTTTGTACGAGTGAAATGTCCAACTTACTATAACGCCCCTGAAAACTATTGTTTTTGTAGTGAATTTCTAATGTTTTTTAAATTCTAATTCCTAACTATAACGTGCCTGAAACCTATGGTTTTTTCAGTGAATTGCTATAGTTTTTTAAATGCTAATTTGTAACTATTATGTGCCTGAAACTTATGGTGTTTTCAGTTAATTTCTAAGGTATTTTAAATGCTAGTTTCTAACTATGCTTATAGAGGTAGAACATGTGAAGAAAGAAGACAAAAACACACATAAAGAAGAACAAGAAATGCAGAAAGAAGCAAAAGAAGTCCTCAAAGATGAAGAAAAGTGCAGTAAGAAGGAAGACATGCAGAAAGAACAAACAGAGGAGCAGAAAGAGGCCTTATTGCAAAATCATCATGTACCCTCAACTTTTTCAGATGTGTACTGGTGGTAACTGACTCTGACTAACCAGTCCTAGAGCCCGTGCTATGCTAAAAGAAACTTAGAATACAGCTAAAACACCTACATACACTAGGGAACACTATGCGTTGGGGTCCCCTGTTATTAGCATGACCTCCTCTGTAAGCCCCTAGTATATAATAGGGCAGAGGGATTAAAACTACCTCTTAAAATGTGCCACAGGGCGCGTTTGCACACTGGTGAGGGGAGAGGGGACTGAGCTGACTTGTGCAAACCCGCCCTGTGGCTGTTTTAATTTGGTAGATACCCTCCCTGAATCCTAAGTGTCCCTTGGGTACAACTAGCCTACCAGGTACCTCCAGTATGCGCCAGAGAGTGCGTTGCAGAGAGGTGTTCAGAGGCAACGCCCCTTTTTACAACACTCTGCAACATAGCTCGGTGGTGCTTACTGGAGATACCTGGTGGGCTAGTTGGCCCCAGGACCCTCAGGATTGAAGAGGTATTAATTCCTCAATGGCACACGGCGTGATTGCACCTCAGGCCCCACCCCCTCCCTTCACCAATGTGCAAACGTGCCCTGTGGCACAGTTTAAGTTGTGGAATTAACTCCCCTTGAATCCTGAGGGTCCCTGGGGTGCAACTAGCACACCAGCCACCTCCATTAAGCGCCACAGGGCTGCTTTGCAAAGCGGTAAAAAAAGGGGCATATTCTCAGAACACCTCTCTTCAACGCAGCCCCCTGGCGCAAACTGGAGGTTCCTGGTGGGCTAGTTGGCACCCTGGAGCCCCCAGTATTGAAGGGGAATTTGTTCCCCATCTGCAAACGTGCCAGGGAGCGCATTTACAGAGTGCTGCTGGGAGGGGGTGTGGCCTTCGGCACGATGCCGGTCTTTTTTTTTTAAGAAGGGGGGCTGTGAGGCCCCCCTTCTTTTTCTGAATTATTGGCCCTGGGGACCCCATTCCCAAAGGCCTGCCCCCTAATTGTTTATATATATTTTTTTTTATTTGGAAGGGGGCCACCCCCTTCCCGAGCCCTTAATCGGCCCCGGGGACCCCGTCCCCCGGGGCATGGCTTTTTCTAATTCTATTGTTTCTGGAGGGGGCTGCGTTGCCCCCCTACTCAGGCCACTTATGGCCCCTGGGACCCCAACCCCCCGGGGCTGGCCTTTGTTTTTTTATTTATTTATTTTTTTAAATAACATTTTGCGGAGGGGGCCACGTGGCCTCCCTCCCGGGCCACTTGTATGCTCGGGGACCCCCATCCCCCGGGGCTGTCCCTCTCCGTTGGGGACCATGGGGGGTCTCCAATCCCCCCACAGTCCCACCGGCTCCCCGCGTCCCTCGGGATCCGGCATTGCTTTTGGACATGGGGAGCTGCTAAGATGCAACTCCCCGTGTGGAAAAGTAATTTGGTTTGCATTTTGAGAGAGAGAGCAGATTTCCATGCTCTCTCTTTCAAAATCCAAACCAAGTTTGGTATGGCAGGGCGGAAGCACCTGCCCTGCCATAGCAAACTACAGTGTCCCGGTGGTGGGCACTCCGGGACACTTGGGAGTGGCGTTCCTGGGCAGGTGGCATTCCCCGGGGTGTGTGTGGGGACTCAAGCACCCCCACACAGGTCTTTTTATTTAAAAATGTTTTTAAAAAAACAAGCCCCGGGGGTTTGGTGGTCCCTGGGGCTGAGGGGGGCCATGAGTGGAGTGGTGTGGCTCACTGGTTAGAGGCGGCAGACCCGGAAGCAGAGAACGGGCCGGGACCAGGGTTCAATTCCCGACGCGGCAGGGTCGTGGACCAGGGTCAGCGGACTCGACAATTCTCGCCTCGGTGCCTACTCTAACCAGGGATCACACTCGGCAACTCTGGGCATTAAGCTTGCCTCATCTCTACAACGGCCCCCCACAGACGCCGGGGATGCCTGGTTTCACCTTGGAGATACCCAGAAGGGACCATCTCACAGGGAAAGACAGGACGGGTTCCCCAGCGGTCTTCAGTGCCGGGACGCTTACGGGCAGCTGTGCGCTTTACAAGTCCCACACATTTACATGAACCCCCCAAATATTTTCATTTTCATATTTTCAATTTAGCATAAATATATAAAACATATTTACAATTTATAGAAAGATACATTCACTGGATGATGTCATCAGTGATGTCATCAATGATGTCACTGACCATGTCGTAAATTATGTACTATGTGACGTCATCAGCAGTGCTTTGCGTGGGGCGCGAGTTATTGTTAGCTCAACTAACTATAACATCCGAATTTCGATTTTTTTGTATGAGTGAAATCTCCAACTAACTATAACTTCCCTGAAACCTATGTTTTAGTTAGTGAATTTCAAAGGTGTTTTAAATGCTAATTTCTAATTATAATGTTCATAATTATATATGTTTATAATTATCATCCCATTTTCAACCTAGTGAAAACTGCACATCTCACCACTCTTCCATTTATACCTTCCTCCAACAAAATCGCCACAAACGAGAGACTCAACTAACGTTAATAATATGTACAGTAGGCTTTCCCGTGCAAAAAAACACAAAAACACCACTTCCCCATATTTTCAACAACGAGCCAAATCTGCAATGCAATCCAAAGAGCAGGGGATAAGCTGAGTTAGCAGTAACAAATTAACATCAACTTTTAACTGGTATAAGGAGGTCGACTATCTACTGTGTGAATTAGACCCAACTCACAGCCACATCTAAAGACCAACATGTGATAGAGCTACTGATCATGCAGGTCTGACACCCAACAAGACCACAACACCCAGCGCCACCACCACCAGAACCTCCCCCCCAGACCACCCCACGCTACTACCACCAATGCAGCGTAAAATAGGACAACGGACCTTCCCAAAATAACGGGGCCCCTAAACCTCACAATAGTTGAATTTTGGGAGATGTGGGAACCAACTATATATGAAGAAATCAAGTCACTCATCAATAATAATGCACACAATGTCAACTGTAATGCTGATGTGCTGCACAGACCTCACTATGCAATCCATAAACAACTCCATTTGGAGATTTACTATTGATACTTATAGTGTAGTGCACAGTGGACGCAACCATGTTACCTCAGGTAGTGCGCTCCCAGAATCTTCCGGATGGCACTTCCAGGCCTAGAAGGACACATCATCTCCTTACTCAACAACTCGCTAGACACTGGATATCTGCCATCTAGTTTTAAAGAGGCCTCTAATAAAAAAGCCTGGCGCAGATCAAGCCAACCTAAAAAACTATAGGCCTATATCCCAGTTACCTTTCCTGGCCAAAATCTTAGAACAGCATGTCCTGAAAAACCTCTCGTCGTTCCTGGAGGCTCACCATCTTCTCCAGGGACGCCAAGCTGGGTTTCAAGCGCACCACAGCACTGAGTTGGTGATGCTCTCAGTGCTTGATGAGCTTAGAGTTATGGCTGACGGTAAAAAACCTTGCGCCCTGATACTATTAGATCTATCAGCGGCATTTGATACCGTCAGCCATACTCGTTTACTGGATAGAATGGCCGGGTTGGGTGTACAAGATCTAGCCTACCTATGGCTTGAATCCTTTCTGTCTGGCAGGACACAAAGGATTCAACTGGGGGATGTTACATCCGACCTAGGCTCACTCGACTGTGGAGTTCCCCAGGGATCTGCATTGTCCCCGCTTCTTTTTAATGTTTATTTGCAGCCCCTAATAACAACTCTGGTAAATAGTGGGGAAGATCTCGATCATGGAGTTGTGTTGTCCCCCCCTGGAAGCGGAAGAGGAGTGGTCTGATCCAACATATGCCACTCCAGCATAGGAGTATGAATAAATGGGCCAGGCCCTAGGTGTGGTTCACTTCTGCCAGAGTGGCGGCCTTCACCCTGGCACGTGGCTGCCGCCATGAAAGCCTGCCTCCTTGACACAGGTCCCCTGCGAACCCAGCGGCACGGCACCTCAGACTTATGTCTGTACTGACTACTGCCTTCGATCTACACTGCGGACAGCAGGTTTCACAATTTGAAATCAGCCTTGATTTATTAATTGCACAGTGAAGTGTACTCTATGTCCTTGGATTGTGTCAAGAAGTGACGAAAGGCATTCCTCAATATCTATGCTAACTACTGCCTTCGATCTACACTGCGGACAGCAGGGCTCACAATTCAGATGCAGTGGTGATTGCAGATGACGCAGTCCAGTTCACAAGAGACGTTGCTCCCAGTGCTGCCGGCCGGGACCACGCATAATCGCAGAATACACACATGCTGTGACCTTCAGGTGCTACTAACTCACTGCACCATCATGTCATCTCCACGTGGCCTTATCAAGGCAGGACATTGAACCCAGGCTGGACCTTCACATCAAAAACAGCATCCCCCTCACTAGAACATTCATGGCCCCTGCACCATAAAGTAGGCTTAAATACTACACATGCTCAGATCGTAAACCCCCCAAATGGACCACCTTCTGTTATGGGGAGTCCTACACAAGGTTTGGGGGGGGAACACATAAGTTCACAGAGTCATCGGAGAATTGATCAGCGAGATATCGCAAGCCAAATTTTGGACCTGCACCTTCCCCCAGAAGCAACCCCTTATACGGTTGTGTTGGCTAATGTTCCCTCGTTATTGTCCGAGTCACAGAACATTGGTTTACATTGAGGAATTAGTCACTACACCTATTGGGTACAAGGACTGGCATGAATAATATGCTGTTCTCTGAATTTAAAATGGCTCGAAGAATAGGCTGGGTAGGCAAATCAACGAAGACATTAGCTGCTGACCGTGTAGTTTTAACAGTTAGGTCTCTAGGTTTGGTCCAGTCAATCCTTGTTAGTACTGGTAATTGGACTGTAATGGCACAGGGCATTATTATTCTACCACTGGGGTATTTTTATCTACCACCTAGACCCCCATGGCTTACTACTGAGGAGGAGAAATTCATATGGACCAGACAGCCTAGATATGCATTTGCAGTTAGCAATCGTTATGATATCCTGAATCGATTTGAAGATATAGACTGACTGACTTACTCAAGATCCTACTCTGAAAATGTTAAGCCTAACCTAAATGGATGCTGAGGTAACGAGGCACTTAAGCACAAAACGACCCCTAATCAGGCTTATTTTATCTGTAGGTAATAGCCTGTTATTTCCAGCCTCTAGTGAGCAGAAGGAGGTGGGGGTGGGTAGTACTAAATTGGCTCCGGCTGTTTCTTCTATCATGCATATTTCGGTCCAGTACAGTCACCTATCAATATAAATGAATGTTTGTCCAGTAAGGCTGTGTCAGTTAGCCCTATAGGTAACACTGACAAAATCTTCTGTAATCTTGTTTCGTGGAATATATCTTGATCATGCTTGAAATTGACAAATCCAATTTGGTGCGATTTTATACAAATACATGACATACTATGTCTTCAGGAACCATGGGCCAAGGAACCTTTTCATATAAATAGGTTCAAAACATTTCACACTCATGCAGCTTGGGGGCAAAGCAATAGGGCAAAGGGGGGGGGCTCAGTACCTATATAACAAGTAGGCTGAAGATGAAAAAGATAGCGCTATACCTAGCGGAAAACTTTTACCAACTGTTTAAAATTCTTGTAAATATTAATCATTTTAATTAACTGGCAAATTGTTATAATTGTATTCCTCCATACAAATTGGTGTCAGTGGAAAACAAAACTGGGCAACGATATGAATTTTCTGTGCATTGATAATGCAAAAGACACAATGTTAATTGTGGCCGGGGCCTTTAATTTTGCTTAATGCTCAAATGACAATTTATTTATTTATTTATTTGCGGGTTTATAACGCGCTAGGATCACCTCCCAGAGGAGTATCTCCGCGCCTTTGGCAACCTTCCAACGCATAGCAGTAGGTATATAAAATTTACACTAGTTTTGGAATAAGAAGGTTTTTAATTGTTTCCTGAACGGGAGATACTCCTTGCAAAGTCTCAAGGAAAGTGGGAGGCTGTTCCACAGCGTTGGGCCAGCAATTGAGAGGGCTCTACCACCCTGTCTAGCCTTTTTTGCTCTCGGAACCTGCAGCAGGGCTTGTTCACTAGATCTCAAGGATCTCAAAGGTTTATAGGAAAAAATCTGTTAGACAAATACACAGAGCCTTTCTTCTGGAGACACTTGTATACAAGTCTTATACTTCACCCTTTGCTTAATGGGAAGCCAATGCAGGGTGTTCAAGAGGGGTTTGGAGGGGGTGCGAGAGGGCTGATTTAGAACAAGACGGGCCGCGGTATTCTGGACTACCAGCAATCTGGCAGTTACTCCCTCATTTGCTGATAGAAGCAACCCATTGCAATAGTCCAAGCGACTCAACACTAAGGCCTGCACTAACGTCCTCCTGGTTGAGTCAGGGAGCAAGGGAAAAACTTTCCTCAGCATTCCGATGACATGGAAGCAGGACCCCACCACTTGGTTGCCATGTTGCTTCAGTGACAGCTCCTGGTCCAGACGCACACCGAGATTTTTAGCCACCTTCTTGGGCTCTTGGACTGGGCCAAGATCTTGCGGCCACCAGTCGGGGGACCACAGGAGTTTGGCCTCACCGAACAGCATCACCTCCGTTTTTGCAACATTGCATTGCAGGAAGTTAGATGCCATCCAGTGGGCCACTGCCTTCATCCCCTGGGAGAAGGAGTTCCTGACCTCATCCGTGAAGTATTTAAAAGGAAAGAGGAGTTGGGTGTCATCCGCATATGACACAGGGATAAACCCATGGGACCTCATGATGTTCGCTAGGGGGGCCACATAGATATTAAAAAGGGTAGGGCTCAAACAAGAGCCCTGTGGCACCCCCTTCGAGATGGTATATTATGTGGTTTTAATGGTGAAGAAGGGATAAGTAACACCCATTTTCGACACTCCATTCTGGGGGAGATGTTGAATGGAGTAGTTTTTTCCTTTAATTTGGGTTTCGCAAATTAATTATGTGCTATACCTGTTCCCAAGTGCCACACCTTTCATGGTAGAGGCTTATGTACTACCATAAATTATATTTTATTGTCAAACAATCATGCGTGTAGGCTGCACTCCTTCACTGTTGATGATGATCTATTGACTGACCACTATCCTTTGTGTATTTATTTCCTTCTGACGATTTAACTCTGATATGTTCATCAGGCATTAGAAATGATAACTATCGATAAAACAAATGGACATACTTTACGCTGGTTGATGGTGGATCCTGTAGTAGTCACTAAACAGGTAGAAACTAAGTGTAAACTGGCTTTCGGCACATGCCTGAGTGAATCAGCTACTCCAAATAGCATCCTATCCACCTTTCAATCAATATCAGGTGCAATAAGGGAGGTACTATTGTCCAGAATCGTAATAAAGAAAAGACTCAGGGATGGTTTGACTCAAAAGTCTTTTCCTTTAATTTGGGTTTCGCAAATTAATTATGTGCTATACCTGTTCCCAAGTGCCACACCTTTCATGGTAGAGGCTTATGTACTACCATAAATGATATTTTATTGTCAAACAATCATGCGTGTAGGCTGCACTCCTTCACTGTTGATGATGATCTATTGAGTGACCACTATCCTTTGTGTATTTATTTCCTTCTGACGATTTAAATCTGATATGTTCATCAGGCATTAGAAATGATAACTATCGATAAAACAAATGGACATACTTTACGCTGGTTGATGGTGGATCCTGTAGTAGTCACTAAGCAGGTAGAAACTAAGTGTAAACTGGCTTTCGGCACATGCCTGAGTGAATCAGCTACTCCAAATAGCATCCTATCCACCTTTCATTCAATATCAGGTGCGATAAGGGAGGTACTATTGTGCAGAATCGTAAAAAAGAAAAGACTCAGGGATGGTTTGACTCAAAATGTACAAGAGCTTACACCAATATTAGCTTGAACTACACAGGATACCAATGAACTCCAATGGTGTGAGGCAGGCAGGGATGCAATATAGGATGGCACTTAAGGAAAGAAAAGGTGTCCTGAGAGATGAAGCATGGGAATCCCTCCACAAAGACTCACAATTGAAAAATAGATTGTCTTTTTGGAAAGCAGTAAAATCACCCTTTCTGTCTCCCGGAGGTTGTCCGTCAATTGAAATTGTCATATCCGTGGACCAATGGATTAAGCATTTCTCTACGGGGCACAATGGGCAGGGAAACTTAAATATTCAAATATATGATAACCAAGGGGAAACTATTGTGGTTCCCTTGACCCTCTATTCAGACCTCCTGTTCATGCTGGAAGAAGTAAACAGGGCAATCTCAGAAAGTCTTGGTGGCAAGGCCCCAGGGCTGGACGGGGTCCTTGTAGATGTGTTTAACCCCTCCCACGCTTGTGACGGAACCGTTCCGTCATGGCCCTCGGGTGGGCTGTGATGGTGACGGAACGGTTCCGTCACGGCCCGCTCGCCGCGCCTGCGCGGCGTAAATTCCGCGCCTCGCTGGACGTTCCATTGCGCGGGCGGGGCCGTGACGGAACCGTTCCGTCACAAGCACAGCTCACCCGTGGGCCGTGACGGAGCGGTTCCGTCACAAGCGCGGGAGCGCCACGCTTCCCACCCTGCCCGTTAGCACAGCGGTGGAATAGCCGCCGCAGTGAAAGGGTTAAAACAAACATGACCCTTTGGGGGCCAATTATCATGCAGGTAATTACTGCTAGCTGCCAGGCCCCTTTTGCAACTACTCGGATGGAATCCATCATTGTGCCAATTTTTAAAAAAGGGGGACTGCCCGGACCCTGGGTGTTACAGGCACATTTCATTACTGGATTCCTTGGCCAAAGTAGTTGGTCAAATAATGCTGGAACACCTACATGATTAGGCTGAGGACAATCAGGTCCTATCGACATACAATATGGCTTCCGTGAGGGCCTAGGGACAACTGAACAGAGTATAAACGTAGCTATCTTTGTTGTGAAATACACCCCGATGAAGAAGGGCAGACTGTTTTTAGCTTTTGTGGATCTCACAGTGGCTTTTGACTCTGTAAGCCATGGTAAGCTATTGGAGAACCTCAAGTTATGGGAATGAATGTACAAATTATCCACTTTCTTAAGAGTTTTTATAATGAAGCTAAGGCAGGAGTGCATTTTGGTCTGGGAGATGAGCATACGGCTCAATTTTTAATGAGGAGGGGGATTAGACAAGGTTGTGTCCTGGCCCCCTTCCTTTTTAATCTCTATATTATGGGGCTGGGCAGACCCTCCTTAAAGATGGCCAAGATTTTCCTCAAATAAGCCAATACATGCGCTCCTTTAAGCAGATGGTGCAGTTTTGATGTCACATATGCAAATAGGCTTACAGAGGGTCCTAGACAGTTTCTCCAATTTTATGAATGACCTTGGTCTTAGGGTGAATAACTTGAAGACTTTTATAATGAGGTTTGGCTATGGTAGTCAGAGGTCCAGGGATATGTTTGTGGATGGACACAAAGAGTTTTTCATATCTTGGAATATTCTATATATATATCAAAACAAATGTATATCTGTCTGTCTGTTTGTCCTTTATGCATTACAACACCATTCATCCGATCGAATGAAACTTTGGGAAGTTGTTGAGTACACTCCCGCGAAGGTTTCTGGCATAAAAATGTTTTAAATATCGGCCCCCCAGGGCCCTCATAATCTTTCGAATACTGAATTTGCAACCACGACTTTGCAACGGTACAAGACATTCGGTGAAAAAGATGATGAACAATGTCATCGAAGCTACAATTTTGAATGGGAAATTCAAGGCGGAAGATGTACTGTTGCCACGTATTACAATGATCCCAACAGATATGCCATTTGAATTCAAACGTTTACAGTTTCTGGTGCGCCTCCCTTTTGCAATGACCATAAACAAAGCACAAGGACAATCGCTGCAAGTGTGTGGACTAGATTTGGAGAAGCCTTGCTTCTCACATGGACAACTGTATGTGGCCAGCTCACGCATCGGAAAACCTTCTGATTTATTCATGTACTCACCAAACGGAAAAACAAAAAGTATTGTGTATCCACAAGCACTCGAATAAATAAATAGAATTAAAACAACACTTTGAAATGTTTTCCATATTAAAATGAATTAGATTCAATAAAAATGACACAATGTAACTTGAATGTTATCATAACATGTTTACTTGAATATCCGTTCTTCTGAGATCGTCTCACAGACCAAAACGCACTCCTGCCTTAGCTTCGTTATAAAAACGCTTAAGAAAGTGGGTAATTTGTACATCCACTCCCATCATCTCGAGGTGGGCCGATCTTTAAAAAATATGTTTTATGTTGATCGGATGAATGGTGTAGTAATGAAGTACCGTTGCAAATTTGTGGTTGCAAATTCAGTATTCGAAAGATTATGAGGGCCCTGGGGGGCCGATCTTTAAAACAATGTTATGTCAGAAACATTCGCGGGAGTGTACTCAACAACTTCCCAAAGTTTCATGGTGATCGGATGAATGGTGTAGTATTGCATAAAGGACAAACAGACAGATAGACATACATTCATTTTTATCTATATAGATTACTAACTCTATCAAAGGTAATGGTATTATTAAATGAAATCTCACTAGCTCTATAAAACAAGTTCACAAATGCAACACTACCTTCTGAATTGTATCCTAATAAATTATTTATTTGACTTGTATCCACGAATCGAGCAACGTTACACGGGGGGCTGTGCTGAAAGCTGCGATGAGTTCATGACTCAAAAATAGAGAGAAGAAAATGCCCCCACTCCCATTACTCGATATCTGCCCTGGGGACCACAACCCACGGGGCATGCCCTCAAGTTTGGGACCGCGGGGGGAACCCTAATACCCCCATGGTCCCAGACGGCTCTCTGCCTCCTGCGGGAGCCGGCATTGCTTTTGGACAAAGGGAGCTGCAAACATGCAGCTCCCTTTGCCCAAAAGGAATTCTGCTTTGCTGCATGGAAGCAACAGCAGGTTTCCTGCTATCGTTTCCATGCATAGAGAAGCAGATGTTTGTTATGGAAGAGTGGGAGCAGTGCTCCTGCCCTGCCATTGCAAACAGCAATGTCCTGGGGGTGGGCACCCAGGGACATTTCTGGAGCCGGCCCTGGGGGTTGGTGGTTTCCAGTACAAAGGGAGGGCAACTAGAGGGGAGCCGTGTGGCCTCCCTCCCATCTTTGTGCTACCCGGAGGTGGTGGTCCCATGGTGCCGGAGTACCGCACTTAATTGATGTATGCCCGTGTAGGTGGCAGTCCGCGGGCAGCCTTGGTGGGCAGTACTCACCCTGCGCTATTTTTTATTTTTAAAAAAACAGGAATTTGGCAGTGCATGAGGCTTGGGGGGCCCTAATTTAAAAAGCCTTGGGGAGGTGGTCGTCCCCAGTGCTCCAGGGGGCGCTTGTCCCATGCACATTATTAAAAAAGTCCATGGAGATGGTAGTCCCTGGGGCAGCAGAGGCCCCCACATGCCCCTGCACAGTATTCAATCATTGCCTCTGGCACCAGGCCCCCCGGGGGCTTAAAAGAAACAAAGAGCAGGAGACCGCATTTTATTTTATGGCAGGACTCATGGACCCTCCGTGAATCCTGCTGAATTCTTTTTTTTGGGCGGATCCACTGCAAAGGTCAGATACTAATATTTTTATATATAATTTTCTCAGGAACTACTGAATAGATTTATATCATGTAAAGCAAAGAGTGCAGACCAAGAGCTACCTAAGTGCTAAATTTGGTTTAATTCCGTTCAGCAATTTGGGCTGTAGCTGCGACAAAAATTCCCTATAGAAATTAACATGGTTTTGGGATCCCCTTTTTTCCCAGCCCTCGCTTGATAAATCATCCCCAAACTTTGAAGACACAAGCTTACCAGAGCACCCCATTAGTTTTGAAAATTTCTCAAAGATTCGTCAAACTATGCCAAAGATATTGGCTAAAGAAAAAAAGGTTTTGGACTAGAAACAAGGTCCTAACTATAACTACCTACTGGGGAGCGTCCATGCTCCCAGGCTTTTACTGGGAGCCCCCTTCTTCCTCGACCAAGTTATACATCTGAAGAGCTATGAAGATAGTGAAACACAAGTCAGTGGTTGTTTTTACCCATTTAAGGTTGGTCTGGATGGTATTTGCCACTCCAAAACTATAATACTGTGCATGGAGTAGTAAACAGCTTTTGTCATTTTACAGCTTGATGTGGTTGACACTGTGCTAATCACATGCTTAAAGACTTTGCTGTAGAATTGGAAAAATACTATTTCCCTTTCTAGCTCAGCATGGGTGGCACTTTGCTAATCCTGTATATAAAAAATCCATATAACTTAATTGAGTTACGAATGTATGAAGCATCATGCTGGCTCACACCCACTGTTAGTTGTTAAACAAACCAACATTTGTTTCTAAGTCTAAACATCGTTTTCCAATGGGGTGAGAAAAGAAAAAAATATACGCCAAAGAACACATGAAATCACACAAACGTATTTATTACCCATTTGTTTCATGTGAAATTTTTAGTACATGACAGTACAACAAAATTCCAAAATTTGTACATACGAGAACTATCATTCAAATGATTTTTGATACCAGGTTATAGGAATTGCACTACAGAAGATCTGCAATGTTCCAATTTTCTTCAGATAAAATATCTTGAATAGCTATTCTGTAAATCCATAGCATTGGACAAATTGTTGAGATACGTCTTAAAAGCCAGCATGTGTTTCGTTGCCTATATGGATGCTTCTTCAGGGCTGCAAATAATGAACACAAATTTCATGAGTCATTCTGATTTTTCATACAGAAACTTTCCTATATTATAATATCTAACTTTATTTTTCTAACAGAATTGAGGGAGAGAGTGACAAAAGCAATGTCCAATATCTCAGGTTGCAAAATATGACACATCACAAATTTATCAACATCTATTATTGGAAAAGTCCCCAAACCATTCCATCTTCTGTAGCTCAAACCTCCCCTTAGGTTTTTAAGAAATCCAACAGCAAGCTTCTTTCCCAGAAAGTACTGATGATGTGGCAATAGTCAGACATTAAGCAATATGCAGTCAGTACAGGTATGCACTGCCCATTGGGCTAAAAGGGATTCAGCCACCCCCATCTTGTGTTTTAGACCAGGCTATGCTGGGCAGCGCTGCAGATTGGGTGCAGTGACAGCCTTCTACAAAGAACTTCGCAGGCCAGCCAGTAACTGAAGTACATTAAATCTTGGAGATGTGACCCTGAATGTAAGAGCGAGGGGCTATATGGAAACAAAATACTTCAACTCTTTTGCGGGGGTTCAGCCTTCTGGTAAATACATATACGATTCAAGTTATACACTTTAAATATAAGTTAAAGTGATTGTCATGGAATGTGTTATTGTATGCTATAGGACATGGCATTTGGTTAATGTGATCTCTGCAAATGGGTGTGTGTTTAGCCAGACAGACACAAACTGCATCCTGTTAAATGAACAGGGGAATAGGCTATGTGTATTCCACCTCTTATGAAAGCACTATTGTAATTCAAGTCTTTATCTTAATATTATATTCAACTAGAAGTGAGTGAGTCTCAGAAGGCTCAAAGCCAGGTGCTCAGCTTGAGCACCTCCCAGCCCCTCAAGCCCTGAATGAACCGAGATTTCATGTGTATTTTTCTTTATAATTGCTTAAGAAAACACTTTAAACTACATTAGCTCAAGATGTGACTTTGATGCAATATTATATAATGTTGCTCCATATGTAATAAAAATGTAGATCCCATTTAGGGTGCATGTCAAGTGACTTGCCTCATAGTTCACTATTCCACCTGTTTCTTGGTACAGAGTAAAATAAAAATAAAAAAACATAACATGCATTGTTGTTTGCAGAGACTTACCATTACATGGGCACATAGTCATGATACTAGACCAATCATTTGTGATTGGGAAACTGATTAGTCTATGAAAGATTCCCAGTATAAAAGGAGTCAACACCATCCTGTCATAACCACCTAACATTATTTTAAGATTGGCTTCAATATTTTGGTTGAGAATCTGTGTGTCTCAAGGAGCATCTAACAATTTATTTTTAGATTTTTATGTTCCAGGGTCATCAAAGTGTTTTGGATGCCCACGTTCTTTCATAACATTTTTGACGTATTTTAACTATGGGACACTAGAGGCCCATTGTAATTTTAAGCTATCATTCAGAATTTCCCGATTAAATCTGGTTAGAAGTGGACTATATTCTTATAAGGTCGGATATACGTGGCATGCCTAGTTTAAAATGACATATATGAGTAGATGTACTACTTGGGACTGGCAACAGAAGTCCAAAAAAGCCATTCTTAACTGACTGCAGGGGCTGATTGTCTACATAGCCCCAGACACCTGTGCCATAGTTTGCCGTAGAGACCATTTTGCTTTATAGATATGTAATATTTCAACGACCGGTTGTCGTCCCAGTTTTCTGGCAAAGTTGGCAAGTGCATTAAGTAAAGGTCTAAAGCTTGTTGAGTCAAATAATTGACAGAAACAGTTCTAGGTCCCTCTGTAGTAAGCAACCACTAATTAGATCATCGAAAAGGTGAACACATATGTCTAGGAAAATATATTTCATTTTATTATTAAATCTGATTTGATATTATTTTGGATTCTCATTTTTTTCTATTTTTGATATATATAAAAATATGTTCATCTCAAAGGATACATGGATGATCTCATACGCTAATTTGAATAGATGCATATAACAAAATTCACATAAAATGATTCATGCTTATTAGACATAAAGTTCCATAAATAATATAAGATAGACATGAAGTTGATGGAGGCAATGCGGTAGATGTAGACTACGCACGTTTCGGCATTGCTGCCTTCATCAGGAAACCGTCGATTGCACTAGAATTCGGTGTATGTAAACTGGATTCATATGAGAATACGTTGTTTATACTGACAGCAAATGATGAGATTGACCTTCGTATATTGATGGACTATAAGGGCAAAATTATGTTCAAAAGTTGGCATCCGTTTTAAACATGAATCATCTTAAAATGGTCCATTGATGCCGCCATAAAACGCTCATAGTTGATGGCAAGTGAAGCTGTTGATAATATGTGGCACAGAGTCTCTAACCTGGATATTAGAGTTCACAAACGTTGGTGCTTTGAAAAGTAACACAATGTCCTTCAATATATTACGTTAGCGTCTCCTTAGAGATGCCGCTTGGTGACCAGCGTCCCTATTGTGTGTAGGGGCTGCCATAAAAAGTTGGCAAGTGTAGAAGTAGCTTTCATAAATAATAATGTTCTTGCTTGAACAGCCTGGGACCACTTACCCTTCTGGTCACAAAGAATGCCTAAATAAGAAAATCTCTTGGTAAATTCAACCTTATTATTTTCACTACATATGTCTCACATTTCATGATAAAAGTTTAAGAGGTGTTCACTCTAAGGCACAAATTATGCGTGAATGTTGAAAAACTAGTCACAAGCCTTTGATGCCCCAATTGCATTCACAACATCAAAACAGCGTTGTCTGCATACCGTAGGGCCAGTATAGAACACTTATTGATTAGTGGCAGGTCCTGGCAATGATTCGGTATGGCTTGACCTAATTCATTAATATACAATATAAATAAAAACATGTGCCAAAACACATCCTTGTCTTACCCCTATCCTTATTTTGAACATAGCTGTACACTTCCCACTTGTCCCACAATGAACCCTTGCTTTTTCATCACTCTATAGCTGCCTCAAGAAGTGAATGAGTGGGGTTTCCACACCCATATCTTCTAAGATCTTCCATAGTTTGTGACTTATGATGCAGTCAAAGGCTGCAATTAAATCTGCAAATGCCAGCTATAACCTACCTGCTTTGCCAGTGTGTACTTTCCCAAAAGGATATTTAAGATTAGTCCCTGCTCGACCGTGCCTTGCTCCTGTCGGAAGCCAAATTGTAGCTCAGTTATGGTGCCATTGTCTTCAGCCCAATTCTGTAATCTATTCAGCATAATGTGTCACACCACCTTGATCAAGGAATCTAGCAATGATATCGGTCAATAGCATACAGGGTTTTGACAGTCTCCTTTCTTAAAAATTAGGACCAATGTTGATTCCGACCAAGTTGTTATAAAGCCGAAAGAGCAACATGCTACTATTACTTGTGTTAGCAGAGGGCCCCATAGCGACACATTTTATTTATAAAGGTTTACAGGGACTCCGTCAGGGCTGGGAGCTGTCCCATCCAAACCTGAAATTAGGGTACAGTTGACCTCTTCTAAGGTAAAATGTACATCTATAAGATAGTAATTGGGTGAAGATATCTCATGAAATTATTCTGACGTAACCCTTGATGTCTCATATATATTGTTATTATACCTGTTCGAATAATGGTCTAACCAATGGTCCTCGGTAATAGCTATCTCTATGGTTGGTATATCTCGAGGGGCCAAAAAAAAGGCATTTACTGACTTCCAAAAGGCTGAATTTTCTTTGGTTAAAGTGGCTTCATGCACTGCTGCCCATGTTTCTTCTCTTAACACACCTCTGCATTCTTTAAGGGCACATTTATAATCCCCTGTGCCGTTTTAATTTCTTGTCAATGTCTAGTAGGCTTGTGTAAAGCGTGTTTCAGTTTACTATAAGCTTCAGTGCATTTGGCATTGAACTAGCCTTTTGTAAGATGTGTTGTTCTCCCCAAATAAGGTCTTTTTAACATCTCTAGTGATCTGTGTGAAAGAGTTTAACATTTCAGCATTGGGGTAGTCTCGTCAATGCAAACTAAAGGGGCAGATTTACAGTTTGTTAGTAGTGACCTTGAAAATAAAGTCAAGTCTGCCATAGGCAAGCATAGGGAATGGATATTGGTTTTGTTCAGAACTAAGCCTGATAAATGCCTGTTTGATAGAAGGATAAAATCAATGGTTGAACATATCCCTCTTCTGTTAAAGGTATGACTGAAGCGGACTGATGGAGAACATAAATCATTGGCGAAACGAAGATGAAGTGAAAAGATAATTTCATTTAAATATTTGCCAAAGGTTGTATGTGAGAAATGTATACAATTAGTTCCATCATCAGACATGATTCTAACAATGTTCCACTCAGTATGCAGGCACAAGGCAGAGTTAAAATCTCTAACCAAAATGACACACCCATGGTATACATTGTCGTTCTGTAGAAAACACAGGTCACCGCTCAAATTCCTTAGTACCCCCACAATCTGGTTTAATGGAACATTTTTATAAACAATTAACAGAGCTATACGTGCAATTTATCAATGTCAAATGTCACAATTGGGTAATACATTTCTGAATTCCTAAATTTACCTGGTTGGATACATATATGCATAACCCACTCTTATTTCTCCTGCGGGTCGGTGGTACTGCAGCGGTGTGCAATGTTTCGTACCCGTGGATATGCATAGTGTTCTCCACCCAGGTTTCCAGGAGGTATACTATGTTAAATGTCCCTATGAAATCTAACCATAGGGGATTGGTAAGCTTGGATTGTATACCTGCCAAGTTCCAAAATAGAACAAGTCAAACATCCTTACTATTACCTATGTTGTTCATATCATTTACTCTATTAAGTGGATCTATAGTTATGGGAAATGTCTTTAGAGTTAAGGTTGTATCTGAGGTAACCCTTGTGCCATGTATAGAGTTCGTAAAACCTTTCTCTAGGCATGGAAAGGCTGGATAGCTTATAGGAATATCGGATATTTGGGAATATGTACATGTATATCTGGTGTCACATGTGAACTACCACCCCTCATTTGTGTGGATTGCATAACTGTGGCTTAGAGATCGGGACGTTATATCTATGGCAAACATTATCATGAAAATCTCTCCTATCTGTTCTTGTATGTAGTTCCTTCGGGGGTTGATAAAATATCCCAGTGGTACTACATTGATGCCCATGCTCATGATAAAATGATGTTATGCTCTCCTCAAGGTAGTTTGAACAAAATGTGGAGTTTTAACTGTTAATACCACACAATCACCCTGAAGGGATTTTCTGTCTGTGCTAATCCAATTGACTCTTCTCACAATTTTAAATTCAGCAAAAAGTACCTCCATTAGCCCTGTTTTCGTACCCAGCCGGAACAAGGCTTTATTCCTTGGAGCGTCCGAGGGTTCTAATGCATGGGACGACAATCTAGGAACATTGACCAAAATAACAGTGTAAGGGGGAGTAGCTGGTAGTGGAAGATCTAGCAAGGACATTTCTGGCTGTTGCCTATTTAACCCCTTCCACGCTCATGTACATGTATTTATATAGCGCAAATCACCGACCCGGTATCTAAGCGCTTGCTTAGGGAACCCGTCCTGGTATTCCCCTGTGAGATACTCCGGAAGGGTATCCACAAGGTGAAAGCCAGGCATCCTGCCGCGAGGGGCCGTAGTGGAGATTAAGCAAGCTATTGCCCAGAGTCGCAGAGTGTGACCCCGTGAGTCGAGTAGGCACTGGAGCGAGAATTGTCGAGTCCGTGGAATTTTTTGAGCCCGAGACCCGACGAGGCGGGGAAACGAACCCTGGTCCACGGCCGATCTCAGCTTCCGGGTCTGCCGCCTCTAACCACTGAGCTCAGCTCGTCATGAGTTACGCCTGTCGTACGCTCATGACGAGCTGAGCTCGTCATGAACCGCGGCTTTTTAAAAAGGTCAGCGCACAGCGGGAAAACCCGCAGCGCGCATGGGGTTAAGGATAAAAGAGGGGTAGGCGGATTATTACTTGAATGGGTGGATGTATGCACCCTAAAATTATTTCCGTTAATAAAATTCACTGTGTTTGAACTAGGTAAAGTTAGGTCCACTTGGGTCATTGTGAATTAAAAAGGAGGCATATGACCTGGCATAATATGGCATTCTTTAGAATGTGTCCCTGCAGATTGTGTGTCTTTCTGTGGTACTAACTGAAGAGGTCTCGAAAAAGCTGTCTCACTGCCTGTGAGCTTTGCTGTATCTGTATGATTACTTAGTGAATTACCATTATTATGATGCTTTGGAGTTAAGGTCTCTTCAATTAAGGCCACTCTTTCTGATAAGTTAGTTATGGCATTTCTAATGAATTTATCTAGGTCATCAATTTTATTGTTTATCCTACTAAGATCGCCCGTCAAGTTATTAGTTTGGGTACCAATAGGTTTTCCCCTCTTAACTCAATTTCTATATTTCTCAGCAATTTTGGGGACTCTCTGGAATTCTGGGGCACTTCGATGCTGGTTGGGAATCACATTCCTGGCAACTAACTTATGATCAGACACATTTTGGACGCAGCCATTTAGGGTAAATTGACCATTTAAAACCTCAGTCTGACATTCATGGCCAACCTTTCCTGCTGTGGCCCCAATACTCAACATCACCACTTCCGCCTGTTTTTCTAAATTAAGGGTCTCCTTTACTGAGGCAATCTGCATTTCAATAGCCCCATTGCCCCTGTTAGGTAATTCATTAATGTCAGGTATAGACCCCTTGTGGCCTTTGGTAGGCTTTGGCAGCCTTTCTCTTTCACATTTTTTGAGCCAACAAAGAAAAACTAAATCTTATTATATTTTATTTCTTACTTTGTTTCTCCCAGTGGTCTCAGAGACGGCAATAACTGTTTTTTAGAACCAGGTCAAACATTATATGACAATCCTTAAGCTGGGAGGTTGTATACTAAGTTCAAACCAGTACTTGATACATAGTTTTATTGGTTCAGAGGGACTGATCTTGTTAAAAGAATCATTCATCATTAACTGTGCACTAAATAAGATTGATCTCCTCCAAACAAGGGCCAAAAAATGCCTAGATATGTTAAGCCACGGCTATCTCCGGGAAGGACTCACTGCCACCTCTAAAGAAGGAACAGTCCGTAGAACAAAAAGAACAAGAGGGAGGGGCCGGCCTGTCCTCTTCCGGTCTATGATGGGCTAAAACAGACTCATCTTGTCAGTCTTGTCGCGGTCTTCGCCCAGGCCTAACCCAGGGATGGCTAAAATGTATTTATGGCACTCCTGCACCTCGCATGCAGCGTAGCCCCTTCTCACAAGGCCGGCAAGGGATAAGTGTGGTGTGCTAAGGCATGGGTCTGCACTATAGTGCGGGGTGCTTTCTCTCTTTGGTTCTCCTGCCTCATGGGATTACACTCTCTTTAGCGAATCAATCCACTTGCAAGGTGCCCATAAATGACATGGACCCTTATTAGGAAGTGTACGGAGCAGATTTCATGAAAGAATTCCACCCAGCACAATTGCAAGTGGTCAAGTGTACCTGCGCACAAATTTACTGGGTGTGGAAACTGTACCAGTTTTTATTCAAACCCTGTTTGAGTTAGGGGTGGCTATGGTGGCTCTGTGAGCTAGCTGGTCTCTAGGCCAACATGTACTACAGGGGTGCATGGACTCAGTCTAAGCACCTCACTCAAAATGTGTTGTCCACAAAAGCATAGATCCGATGGATTAGTGGGAACTACATGATAACATGTTGCCATCTGATTGGCACTTACTTTTTCAATCTCAGTAGTAATGGAAGGTGCCCTAGGAACCAGAAATGAGACTTGCCAGTCACAAATCCCCAAATCATGGATGTTTAACCCACTGAGCTAAATATTCTGAGACAAATAAATGTGGGTGGCCTCAAATAGGCATATGTTTTAATGACCCAATGAGGAAACTGAAAGTGTACTTTTGGGTAGTCAGACCGGAGACTGCATTTTATGAAGGAATTTTTAGAGAAGTGGCTAAAAAGGGCCATTGTCCTATAATATCTTTTGCAAAAACGGGTTCTTCAGTGCTATGTGCTGAAATCTGTAGAAGCTGAATTCTAGTTTTCAAATCACTCATTGCCCTCTGTGAAGAGCCTTGTTAGTTACCTATAGACATTGGCACATCCACTAAAATGTTCTTATTTCTACCTTGTCAGGTTTGATCAGCATGTTTAAAATGCAGATTTATCAATCTGTTTTCTTGCATTGGTCCAAGGATAGCAACGCTCCACTATTTTAAGCGTTAACCCGTAACCAGTGCTTGACTTGTTTGCCCCCCCCAAAGTATGGGTCTAGTTGCGCCCCTGAGTCAGTACCATACTGTCCTAGTAGTATGGTACAGCAGAATCTCACACCTGGGTTCATACGGGTTACATCTACAAATAAACTGAAAAGGGTATACAAAGGAAAACTCGAGATTCAATTGTCTATACTGAATGTATATCTAAACAACATACATATCAATTGTGATGGAGTGAAAACCTCACATTCTCTTCTTCCTTAGGTTAGTGAGTTGAACTCTACATACAGTTCAACCAAAAACATTGAATTTTTAGGCTGGAGTTCCCACTATATTTCTCATGTCTAGGTTCCCACCATTCTCATACCCTTGGTAACATAACACCTTCAATAATTAGGAGCTCAGATTTATTTATTTGAGGCTGGAAAAACGAAACACATAAGAGAAAAGAGCTATTATAAATAAAAAGATTTCCAAATGCAGCGTATCTCAACATTCATCATGTGCACTCAAGAACTTGTAATATTCCATTCTTCATTAAAGGACAACCTACACGCAATGCAACAGGGCAGTCACGATTATTTCCACAAGCAAATCAAACTTCAACATACAGCTAAAAATAGGAATCGCCATCGTCCACAAATCCACCCTCAGCCTGAGCACACTCCCCAATGAGACCACAGACCTGATGGAACAACTCTACTTCCAGATACTGACCACCCCTACCATCACTCTGAGGGGAACCCTCATCTACATATCCCCTGGACCCCGCAGACCTTTCACCGACTCCATCACAGACATCATCTTCCTGCATGCCATCACATCCATCAACTACACCCTGCTGGGAGACCACAACTTCCACCTCGACAACCAATGCCCTTCTAGACAACATCTACAACTTTGGGCTTCGCCAGATCGTGACAGTACCCACACACTCAGTGGGACACACCCTCGACTACCTTTTCACAACAGGAAACTCCATCACTTTCAGCCACACCACCGAACTCCCGTGGACAGACCATTGTTGCATCCACTTCACCTTCAGAACATCCACCATCCACAGACACCGCACCGACACCCACGAAGAAACTGGACCAAAATCACTCACCACCGAAGACACACTGAAGGCAATGAAGTCAAAACCCTCCTGGGCTCCCACAGACCCCTGCTCCTCCACATCTTTAACTGAGCCTCCGACACCATCGTACCCATGCTTCGCCACACCATCAGCCAATCCCTGGCGCATGCCTCCTTCTCTGACAACTGGAAACATGCTGAGATCAACCCCCTCCTTAAGAAGCCCTCGGCGGACCCCCCTAACCTCAAAAACTACAGACCCACCTCCCTGCTCCGGTTCCCAACGAAAGTCATTGACAAAGCTGTCAACAGCCAACTCGCCACCTTCATCGAAGAGCATAACACCCTCGACCCATCACAATCCGGCTTCAGAAAAAAAACACAGCACAGAAACTTCCCTCTCTGCAACAACAGATGACATCCTCTCCCTACTGGACAAAGGAGAAACAGTAGCCCTCATCCTCCTCGACCTCTCAGCAGCCTTTGACACAGCATCCCACTGCATACTAATATGCGAACTCTACAATGCATGTATCCGTGACAAGGTCCTAGACTGGATCTACTCTTTCTTCTCTGTCAGAACGCAGCAAATCAGACTCCCCCCTTTCCTCTCGGACCCTACATCAGCTACCTGGGGAATCCCCCTGGGGTCCTCCCTCAGCCCAATGGTCTTTAACATCTACATGGCTACTCTCGCCCCCATGGTCAGAACCCACGGACTCAACATTGTTTCATACACAGACGACACCCAACACATCCCCTCCCTATGCAACGGAGCCAATGCAGCCAAACATAACTTCCAAGAAGCCATGGAAGCTGTTGTCAAGTGGCTGAGCAGCAGCTGCCTCCAACTCAACACTGACAAAACAGAAGTACTAATCATGGGCCCAAAGCCTGGAACAACTCCTGGTGGCCCCCCCACCCTCAGCGGCCCCCCCACCCTCAGCAGCCCACCGACCCTTTGGACTATGCATGCAACCAGGGAATCATCCTAGACTTTGAGCTCAAAATGGACTGCCAGATCAACTCTGTCACATCCTCCTGCTTCCCCATGCTCTGCCTCCTGCGGAAGACCTTCAAATGGATCCCCATCGAATAAAGAAAAAATGACACCCACGCCCTCGTCACCAGCAGAGTTGACTACGGCAACGCGCTCTACGCTGGAATAAACAAAAACCTCACATGCTGCAAGACTGGGCCTCAACCTACCATGATACAGCCACATCTACCAAAACCTGCGCACACTCCACTGACTCTCAATCGAGGCTAAAATTACCTTCAAGATCCTTATCCACACACACAAAACCCTCCACAACACAGGACCAACATAACACAACAGCCACTCAACCCAAAGAACTCTATGATCAGCCCAGCTCTCCTACGCCTTAGATCCCCACGACAGAAAGACCAGAGCAGGAGGACTCTCCTTTCCTTCCTCACAGCCAGAGCATGGAACGCCCTACCTCTCCACCTCAGGCAAATAACATCACTCCACATCTTCACGAGAAACCTCAAAACCTGGCTCTTCGACAGACCTTGATGAACTGGATGCTGCAACTCCCCCCCCCCAGCACCTTAAGACCCTTACAGGTGAGTAGTCATGCTTAATAAACCCATGATTGATTGGACATTAGAAAGTAGTAGAAGTGACACAGAAGTCAGGCCCTCAGCAATGCGCCCTTGTCGGATCAGCTTTGCAAGTTAGGCCTTGTCTCCTGATGGATCTCCAGGATAAAAAGTTTGCAAAAGGTTTTTGTATCCTACATTTTCCTCAGATGTTAGTGGGAGTATACTTTGACATAGACAAGGGTCTCAGTACCACAGCTCTGGGAGCTAGTTCACACCTCATTAAAGAGCTATTCCACTCCTAGATGATGGTTGAAGTTTATGCAAATGGGCTTCTGAAAGGTAAAGGCAGGTAACAGGTATCTTTCTAAAATTACCAATTTTAAAGTACTTATTAGAAATCTGACTTAACTTTCTTTGTTTCTTCCTCCTCCCTATTTTTATTGGTGGGAACCCTGACCACCATTTTGGGAGCCCCCTTGATGTCTTCTTGGGCACTCTGATGCGGACCCAGATATCCCAGTGGTTACCTTCAGACATAGAAAAAGTCTTGAAGAAAAATGTCTGAGAAGGTAGTCATTTAGTGGGGCAAGGCTGGAAGAGAGTCCAAGGAGTGAGCATAGTTGTCAAATAGCCGTGGACCTAGTTATCAAAATGGAATGAGATAACCTCCAACTGGTCAATGCAGAGGGCTATAGCTGAAGACAGTTCCACAAGGACGGGTACATCTTTGGTGAAGGACCGCTGAAACAGATTTGCTGCTGCAGGGAAGAACGTAGCAGGAGAAGCTGCAAAGTCAATCAGACCAGGCGAATAGGAGAGCAGGTGCTACTGCTTCTCAGAACATTTTGTCTAATTCCTCAGCATTGGAAATTGGCCATCCGGGCACCTTTGGCACCATAACTAAGGGTTCCAAAACTGCTGGGGGTTCAGGACCCCCTCAGGCTGGGTCCAGGTGCGGGTTCAAGATAGGAGCCTTTTATCCCTGTTCCTCTGAACAGAAGGCTAGTAAACAAGACCTTGGAGTCACTTGCGGTAGTCCTACATGCAGGTAAAGAAGATGCAGGGCTTCATAGCAGGGCTGCCTTTTAGGGTTCAAGGAAGGCTCCAGGCAGCAAAACAGTCATTACAGGTAGGGCAGCAGTCTGGTAGACTGCACAGCAGGTCATAAAAGCAGGTCCAGCAGTGAACTGAAGAGTGGGTCTGAAGGTCCTGTTTTTATTTTACATCCTCATTCTGTATTCCTAGAAGGTGAATGAAGCTTCTGGAAAGGTTCTTTGAAGTATAGGAAATGTCCTGATTTCCCTTCCTGGCTTCAAGTTGGCTGCAGTGACAATACAGGGTCAATAAAATGTATGAGTGGAAACAGGACGCAGCCTATTCAGGTTTAAGTGAAAAAAAAAGATACTGTGCTCAGCTCTGTCCCCCTCTTCCTTCCAGTGATGGCCCATTGAGGAACACCTAATACCTCTATTGTGTGACTGTCTTGGAGGAATTCACAAAGTCATGTGACCCAAGATAGTCTGCTGGTACTGATGGAGCGAAATATAGATTGAAATTTCATTCAAACTCGCAAAGTTAAACTTCCATAATACAGTAACCGTATTAACAAGTTTGTGATGAAAAGTATTAACCAACCTAGTTTTAAAATGCATTTACACAACATGAGGGACTAACTTATGTGCTCTATGTTGCAACTGCAAGTACGTGGAAAATAATAAACTAACCTTGTCTATTGTCTTTGTCAGTATTAAATGCGGCTGTTTTAACTAATGGCATGTGCTTATTCGTGTGCTTATGTTAAGTCTTTTCTGTGGTAAAAGCTCGTGGAGAATCCTGCGGCCTAAAAGAAGATGGTAGATATAAAATGCAGATTTGTGTGCACAGCTAGGTAACATAGCTTAATGGGTTAATAATTAGCAAAGGGGGTGGGTAACAGAATAAGTCTCAATTCTCTAATTAATTAATGTTTAGTGTTTGTTTAAATAACAGTTTCCAAGGGAAAGGCCTAAGGCCTGTATAGTTGGCGTTTAGAATCCTGTCCAGTGAAGAGCCCTGCACAAGAAGTGGAAAAGTTTTACCACGTTGATGTTTGTCAAAAGAATACAGCTGAAATAAAATGTGCTAAACGTGCTCTCGGAGAGACAGATTCAAGAACAGGAAGCGGCAAGTTTGCCAAGCTAAGGAAGTTACGGACTGTAACTCGTGAAATGTTTCATTTTTGAGGAAGCCAAAAGTCATGAAAAATAATGGACAATAGAGTCAAAGAAAAGGCTCGATTTTGGTATGGAAACGTGATGACACGTAATGAACTGACATCAGTCAGCCAATGAGGATCCTGGATGGCAAAGAAAAAGTGTACTTTTTAGTGGAGATTAGCTAGTTAGAAAGGTATAAAACCTAGCCCCATGGGCAGGAGGGCACTTCTCGCTTTCCGATTCCTGAAGGGCGTGACGTGCTGTTGGACACTTTGGCGCACGTAAGGACAGCAGTCTTTAATGACTATTTTTTTAGGTGGAGCGAGTTTTAGACAGGGAAATAGATCTTAGGGAATGGAAACTGTTTATTTTACTTTAGTTCATGCTAATTGATTTGCCTTGAAGTGTCAGTCTAATATGCCTTTTCCTCAATAAAATGCTGCTAATATTTTGCTAATAAAATAAAGATTTAATCGAAAATGCTCTTTCTTTGAATAATAAAGTAAATAAATAAGATTTTGAAATGACAAGCTGGTCTTTTTTATTCATGGTCTTGTTACAATTAGTTGATCCATTTGCCTTAGTGACTTAATTAAAATGATAAATGTTTAAAAACCATGTTAAGAAACGTTATACTGCATTTGTATATAAATGTGTAAATAGTTTTGTGAATAGTTCTGATTAATTAGGTTACATGATTCAGTCGCTCAAAAACTGTCTCATTGGTTTATGGGCCTTGGTAAATGATTTATGATTAATGGTGAGTATTGTGAAGATAGGTAGCATTGGTGAGACAGTTTTTCATTAGGGGCGCTTGATCAGTACAAATGGCTAGGTCAGGAAAATGACAACTTTCTAAACTTGGCATTTTAAAAATTGTAATGAAAAATCTGATGTTACCATTTAGGAG
The DNA here is from genome assembly GCF_964261635.1 of Lissotriton helveticus. NCBI lineage: Eukaryota > Metazoa > Chordata > Amphibia > Caudata > Salamandridae > Lissotriton > Lissotriton helveticus. Next base: position 1,607,064,562 of record NC_136069.1, read on the forward strand.
GCGTTAACATTACAATTTCCGAGGTTAAAACACATGACAGATCTACATGAGCCAAATTGGAAACCACATGCATTAAATGTAATAAGGTATCCCCAGTGTTTTCATATGGGAACGGTAACCCTCACAGTAGTATTTGTTTGTTACTAGCAGGAAAGGCAAGACTTAAAAGTACCTGCCCAACCTTTTAATTACATAACACTATGGGGTCCATTAGGATGTCGGGCGGATTTCCTCCGCCAGGCTGGCGGTGGCTACCGCCAGCCTGGCGGAGGAAATCCGCCCGACATCCACAGCCCAAATCCCCCCCGCCATATTAGTATGGCGGGGTGGACCGCGGCGGGGAGAAACACCGCCCGCATGTTTACCGCCCCGGTCGCCTGGCGGCCGGGGCGGAAAACGAGTAACATGGTGGCGGTGTCTGTTAGACACCGCCCACCATATTACAATGGGCTGACATCAATGCATTTCCGTGGCGGCAATGCCGCCACGGAAAGGCATGCGGAGACTCCCTGCGGGGGCCCGTTGCGGGCCCCCTGGGAGTCCCTGGCTTGGGGGGTTGCACATGGGGGGTACCTATGGTACCCCCCCGCATTTCAAAGTGCAACGTGGCAGGCACCGCGCGGTGCCTGTCATGTTGCACTTTGAAATGCACAACATGCACGTTTCACAAGGCGGCGGGCGGAGATTACTGCTCCGCCCGCCGCAATGGCAACAATACAGGATGCGCCCGCCTGTGTGGCGGGCGCATCCTAATGCACATTTAGATGTGCCTTATATTCAATAAAAGAGGAGTTTAAGACTTGGAAAGTGAGTCTAAATGCCAAGTTCACATGGCAGTGTGAGGCTGCATTCAGGCTGCAATGGCTGGCCTGGGACACATTTTAGAGGGCTACTTAGGTGGGTGAGACAATACGTCCTACAGGCCCACTGGTAGCATTTATTTAAGGGACCCTGGGTATATGATATACCATTCTACAGAGGACTTCCAAGTAAAATAAATATGCCAAACAGGTGTAGGTCAATTATGTTGTGTTTTAGGGAGAGAGAAATAAGAAATTAAAAATATACAATAGTTTCATCTGCTCACTATCCAATAAAGTCGACTTTCCAGTCCCAGATGGCTTTCTACACTAACTGAGAAATATATAAGGTATACTGGAGTACAGGAAATATGCATATCAGTGCATGAATACATTACCACTACTTAAACATTCCTTATCAGGATTATTTTTTCACAGCTTGTATTAGTCAAACTTGTTTGCATTCTTTGCTTCCCTACATATATTTTCAGTTATATGCAACAGAGCTTTACAGTTTGTAAGAAATTTTATCTTGTATTTGTGAGTGGCAAATAGTTTCTTAACCGACTAATTTTTCATTTTTAATTTCTTATTTTTCTTTTTCTTGCTATGTACTGTCACAGAGCCTTTCCCTATTTTCTACCATACGGAAACTGACACTTATTCTAGTGAAGGCAGACGTTGTGTGGCTTTGCTATTTACTTTTATTCTTTCTGAAAACCCTTGGTTTCTCTGGTTTTACTAGTCGATTGTAAGGCTAAGTGTTCACATTTACTTTTAGACATGCTGTCTGTGGCTTTCCTGATAAAGGCGCTTGCGTTACCGAAAAACACGTAGACATGACACAACAGCATCCATTCATGATCAAAGCCACTTGACTGTCTCACAATTTGGACGTATGTGTTAGTTCATAATTTTTCTCTTGTTTTTTTCATATATTATAGATTTTTGATACATATTTAAACATTCATGGTTTCCATTGTGTGACTAATTTGACTTATTCTGTAATATTATTCCTACATTAATTCTATCATGGAAACAATATACTTGAAACAATTGTTTGATAAAATTGTTCATTGAGCAATATTTATTCAATGGATTTATTTACAATTGTATTGTCCCTGCCTTTGGAATAGGTATAAGTAGCATGGGGTCCTTAAATAGAGACTCAAGTCCCTACTACATACAGCTTTCGCCTTGTGCAGAAGTCTTTAAGGTGAGTGACCACTCTTTCAAAGCAGCCAATTGGCATTGGTCTCAAATATAGACACGCAAAACCTCAAGGCACTCAATATCATTAGGTGGTCATGCCCCTACTGTACACAGACTTTATCTTGTACAGACGTTTTTATGAAGAGCCTACTCCATCCAGTCACCCAAGTCCAACTTGAACACACTTTTTATCATGACCTGTAACTTGTGAGTAATCTTTACAAAGAGACAACCCCACCAGACACCCAAGTTGTTTGGGTGGCATTGCCTGATCTGCGCATAGCCTTCAATGTGTACAGAAGACTTTGTGGAGAGTCCAATCCCTAAAAAACACCCAAACCCATTACACAGCCAACCTGCTACTGTGCAGAGACATCACCTGTTACAATGGTCTTCCAGGAGAGCCCACCCCATCCAGACAGCCAGATCCATTAGGTGGAAATGCCCTTAATATGCACACTATTCCCCTTGAGCAGAAGTCAACATTGAGAGCCTACTCACTCCATACAACCAAGTCCCATTAGCGTGCAAAACATACTTTTATTTCCAGATACCCAAGCCCCATTTATTGGTTAAACCCCCATTAAACCCTTGATCCGAGGATGCCGGAGACAGAGGGTTGATTTGGTAGTCAAGGACACTCCAATAGCATTGAAAGGGCAATCCAGGATTTGTTGTGAGAGTTCACTATTGTTGTATTTGCAGTGAAAAGGGTAATGAAGGAACAAGTGATGATCCTTCTCAGGAACACCTCGTTGTAACAGACGGGTGCATCTGTTACCGGTTCCTCGGTTCGTGTTCCAGCATCCTCGGATCTAAGTGATATTGAGAATCATGTTCTACCACCACCTACCTATAGTCCTGGGCTCCCTTAGGTCGAACGTCTCTTCTCAATAGCGTGTCTGTCAACGAGATCCCTTTTCTTCTGAGCCCTGTGGAGTCGCTGGAACTCTGTCCCTTGTGCGACGAAACTGGTGTCGGCTGGTTTCTGTTGAACATTATAGACACCTTTCTCATAACGACCAATTCCAAGAACCCAAATTATTATCATTTTTAAATTGTTTGATTGAAAGGCTTTGTGTCCATTGTCTCATATGTCCACATTGACATTTTTGTTTAACAACGAGAGTGTGCATAGGTGTTTGTCTTGTACTATACACTGTGGCAGCCTATGCTGTCACCATAATAGGGGGTTATAGGGCTTATCCCCTCTAACTTTTTGCACCTCACATCCTACTGGTACTCACTTTACATTTCAGCGCTAATACTTAGCTGTGCGCCCTTTCTCTAACCTGACTAAAAACCCTTGTTCTAGACCCATATACCCATTTGGTGGCAAAGCTACGGTGCACAAACGTCCTCTACAGATACACAAACCCCATTATGTGTCAAAACCACTACTACACACACCTCACATATTGCAAATAAATCATCATAAAAAAGCCCACTTCCTCCAGACATCCTAGCCCTATTAGGTGGTCATGCCCATGCTATGCACACCCTTTGCCTCCAGATACTCAATCCCATTAAGTGGCCAAGCAGCAGCCATTCTCAGCGTTTTACCTTGTAGAGACATATTCACCAAGATCTCAATACTCCAATACAGCCAAGCTCCATCCCTACTTTGTACTTTTCTGGTCAATCCGCTTGTAGCCGGATCCTTTACCTTTTTTATGGATCAACCATTGATTCGAGATGGGGCTGTCTGTGAACGTTATAGCGCTTCCTTTGCTGGATGGAAACTTGAAATGTTGATTAAATATGTAATCAACATTACAAGTTTCCATCCAGCAAGGAACATGCACACTTCTATCTGTGACCAGGGTGACCAGATCACCAAAATGAGTACGTGTTTTTGGTGCCACCCGATCACATTTTCCATGGGTCTATCAGATGCATAAATCTGTGGTAAGCAACCTGGGGTGCACGTTTTCCTTATCAGATTGAAACTTACAATGTTTATTTAAATATCACACCAACAGTGCACCACTGCCAATTGAGCATGGGACCTGGTAAGACTTTGGGCTATGTAGTTACACACACACACATCTACACACACGCACACACACACACACACACACACACATATCTCTCAATATATATATATATATATATATATATATATATATATATATATATATATATATATATATATATTAAATACAAAGAACCAGCGCTTCGAAGCGCACACGGAGTTCAATCTTCGTAACAGCTCAGCGGCTTCCCTTCCCACAGGTAAAATAACTCAGCCTAACGCGTTTCGGAGCTGTGATGCTCCTTGTTCACAGGCAAACACATGAAGAGCAGAAAATCAAGGAAGGCACATTACCGGCAAGTCTTTTATTTCGTCATCACTTAGTGCCTTGTAACAACGTTGCATGCCGGTACTACCTATGGTAGGCTGGTGCCGCCTTGCTCGTTTCATGTGGTAAATAATTAATAATGAAGTAGCCCTTCGGGGCCAAGGAGACACTTGAACTGTTCCAAGTCTCCAGCTGGGGTCTTCAATCAGCTGCGCCGTCGGAAAACCTTCATCCCGGGGGCCCACTGAAGGGCTACTTCATTATTAATTATTTACCACATGAAACGAGCAAGGCGGCACCAGCCTACCATAGGGAGACTACTAAAGACTCAAAGTACCGGCATGCAACGTTGTTACAAGGCACTAAGTGATGACGAAATAAAAGACTTGCCGGTAATGTGCCTTCCTTGATTTTCTGCTCTTCATGTGTTTGCCTGTGAACAAGGAGCATCACAGCTCCGAAACGCGTTAGGCTGAGTTATTTTACCTGTGGGAAGGGAAGCCGCTGAGCTGTTACGAAGATTGAACTCCGTGTGCGCTTCGAAGCGCTGGTTCTTTGTATTTAAAATGTCATGCGGCAATCCATTGTCGCGAAGCTGCACCGCCCGGACTCGGGGCCAAGGAGACACTTGAACTGTTCCAAGTCTCCAGCTGGGGTCTTCAATCAGCTGCGCCGTCGGAAAACCTTCATCCCGGGGGCCCACTGAAGGGCTACTTCATTATTAATTATTTACCACATGAAACGAGCAAGGCGGCACCAGCCTACCATAGGGAGACTACTAAAGACTCAAAGTACCGGCATGCAACGTTGTTACAAGGCACTAAGTGATGACGAAATAAAAGACTTGCCGGTAATGTGCCTTCCTTGATTTTCTGCTCTTCATGTGTTTGCCTGTGAACAAGGAGCATCACAGCTCCGAAACGCGTTAGGCTGAGTTATTTTACCTGTGGGAAGGGAAGCCGCTGAGCTGTTACGAAGATTGAACTCCGTGTGCGCTTCGAAGCGCTGGTTCTTTGTATTTAAAATGTCATGCGGCAATCCATTGTCGCGAAGCTGCACCGCCCGGACTCGGGGCCAAGGAGACACTTGAACTGTTCCAAGTCTCCAGCTGGGGTCTTCAATCAGCTGCGCCGTCGGAAAACCTTCATCCCGGGGGCCCACTGAAGGGCTACTTCATTATTAATTATTTACCACATGAAACGAGCAAGGCGGCACCAGCCTACCATAGGGAGACTACTAAAGACTCAAAGTACCGGCATGCAACGTTGTTACAAGGCACTAAGTGATGACGAAATAAAAGACTTGCCGGTAATGTGCCTTCCTTGATTTTCTGCTCTTCATGTGTTTGCCTGTGAACAAGGAGCATCACAGCTCCGAAACGCGTTAGGCTGAGTTATTTTACCTGTGGGAAGGGAAGCCGCTGAGCTGTTACGAAGATTGAACTCCGTGTGCGCTTCGAAGCGCTGGTTCTTTGTATTTAATATATATATATATATATATATATATATATATATATATGTATTTAGATAAGCACACACACACACATATATGTATACACACACACATATATACACTCACATTTTTAAACATATCTATGTATATACATACACATACATATTTACATATCTAGCAAAAACAATACCACCATGGGCTAATACATTCATTTTACATTTTGCATTCCCATAACCCCATCATCAAACACTTTTTGAGCAAATAATGTAAAACAGATATACAGTCTTTCATAATCCTTTAAAGATTGTATAGATGTCCCACCTCAGCTACTTCTCTATAGGATTCTGGAGTCTAAAAAAGGAATTTAGTAGACAAACACAAAATTTAAATATATTTCAAATAACATATAAAAAATACTTCTATGATTCTCTACTCAGAAAAGACAACCAAACACATTTGTGTTATGTATGAAACATTCATCTCTTCACTAATGTATAAACTACTTGGTGTTCATTAATATGATAATGGATGATAAAGGACCACTGTGCTCCAATGCGCAAACAACATCTTTGCATTCCCAGGGTCCAGAAGGCAAGAAGGGGAGGTTGCTACATTTTTGCCATCAAACTCTGGAACCCATTGCCCATGGCCCTACGCTTTGCTCCTTCTGAATAATTTCTTCCCAAACTACTAAAAACTTCTCTTTTTGATGCATAAACTTTCTGTTGAGATTTAACTAGTCTTCTTCTCTTATACAATTGGGCGGTTCGCGCTGGATACTTCTTTGGTAGCAGCTGCATGCGTTATAAATTTTATCATAGTGTTTTATATTGTATGATATACCTGGACTCTGATCTACTTTGCTCCTGTTCCCTGTCACTCTGAATCAATCTCACAGGGGCAGAATATATTTATTTACTTATTTTCTCATCCCCCATGGACTTTTTTTTTGGGGGGGGATTATTTGGCAATCTTAACTGGAATCTTTCCATCTTATAGCTCTTTGCTAATGCATAATTCTCTTGTACACAGATAATGTTGTACTAACTATAAATACTTTGGAGCAAGAACATTGCAGCATATAAATAACATAGGCTCAGATTTAATTACTCTGTCCCCATCGCGGAGAGGCCAATAACTTAATTTCTAAATGACCCCAAAGATGGCAATCATTTGTAAAGGTATTTAAAGGAACTGCAGATACAGTGGTTCCTGCCAAATCATTTTACTGTTTGCTTCAGGGCTGCATAGGAAGGATGCAGCTTTGTAGCAAACAGCATTCTTTTCAAAACGAAAATCCCAAGACAGGATTTTCTTTCTGAAAAGAAGAGATATAATGCTTCTCTCATCATGAGAGTCTTCTCTCAGGGCAGGGGCAGCACAATACTTTTAATGTTCATTAATTCCAGAATTTACAGTAAAAGACTTGCTACATTCTGCCTAAATAGGTCAGAAGGACATGTACCTATTTCTCTGATGGCCCTGCGAAGTATGGGCTGTCAGAAACGTTTGGCCACAGTTGAGACTGTACTCACCACTGTGGCCAAGCTGAAGGTCTACTGTTATTTAAATGGGGCAGGCGGTCCTTCGTATTGGTGGCACAGTTAACCTGTCATCATTGTGATGGATTGCATATACCGCCAATTTATAAATGTAACCCTTATTCACTCCTATATGCAATGCTCCTTTTAACATTGATGTTTTTCCTACAAGGTGAATAAAACTCTTTATGTTTCCATATGGACTGCATGCCTCACATTTTTTGCATTTAGTAAAAGCTGCTTTTGGTTTTACCCTGACTCCCTTTCCTTTGTGATCTCACTCTATACAAGTTGATCTATCCTCAGGCAAGCCTCCCTATATGTAATCAGTGATGTCCTGATCATGAGTGTCCGCATAGTAGGGTCGCATTTCACTAAATGCCAGTGCTATGTCATCCCATGGAGTTGGCAATTTTGGGCTTATTTACTTGGCTGTCACATGTGATATACACTATGTACAGAATGGAGAGGATGATATCTGATTTTTGATGCACACAACAAAGATTATTGGATAGATATACATTTCCGACTAACTATATTTGTTATAACATTTTTAAAGGGTTAAGTCCAGATTGACAAAAGCAAAATTTTGTTTGGGAAAGGAGACTCTGAACATTATTTTATTAACATTTCATTGATTTAATATGTTGTAGATTGAATTGTCTTTATCCTCCACTTCATTTGGGAGCTTTGTTTAATATTGTGCAGATTACATTGTTTTTCTCTTCCACTTTATGTAGTTAATGCTTTACTGGTTTTGATTTCACTTTATTTAAAAAAAAAAAAAATTTATCCTCATCTTGCGGAGATATAGATAAGGAGGTTTAAGGAGTTAAATGGCTCTTGGTTCCTGATCCTTCACTGCCCCGTTATCGAGTTTTCCTTGGGCAGTATTCCCTTGTATGTTATGACCATTATTTTGCTCCTATAGCCTTTTATCGTTACCAATAATTCCGTGGTATGAGAGGGGAGCTAGCCTATTTGGCTACTCAGCAGTGTATAGTCCAGCTTGGAATTATTGTTTCCGCTTTAGTCATTGGATTTTATTGGTGTTTATGAAGGAGTTAATGGCATCAATATAAAAAATATTGTTCCCAAATTTCCCAAAATTTTACTCTCTTGGTGTTTTTCCCTTTTCTATCAAGTTGATTTGTTTTTATTATGGAATTTAGCCAATTATCATGTGTGGGTGGTACTGGTTTTATCCAGTTTATACAAATCTCTCTACGCGCTAACAGAATTAACATGAATATTAGACTTTCTTGTCTTTTGTTTAGTTTATCTTTGCTGATAGCATTATTGTTAAGTGTTCCAAAAATATTGAGAGAGGTACTTACAGTTATGTTGACTCCTAGTACTGTAGTTAAAGTCTTACTGATCTTGTTCCAGTAGGTGTCAAGGTGCCGCATTTTTGAAACATATGAACGTCATCAGCTTTTGCTTCCCTGCACTTTGGGCATGATTTTATATTCGTACCTTTACATTTAGAGAGTCTTTTTGGGGTCCAATACGCTCTATGTAACGAGAAATAGTGATTCCTTTTTAAAGAAGCAGGCTTTACACAGGACCAGCACTTTTCCATGGATTTCTTCCAGAGTGCTTTTAAATCCAAGTCTTGTTCTGGCATGTCTTTTCTCCAAATATTTTCAGGAGTTAAAAAATCTTCTTCGCCTGCTTCGATAAGGGCCCAATACCATTTTGCTATTTCTTTCTTTATTGGTGTTATTTTGATCATTTCACTTTCGAAGTTGCCGTTGTTACTCTTATTTTTTGGTAGGCTATTAGCCCAACTACTTAGTTGATAGTATTTAAATTTTGAAAGTTTGCCTTCAGTGATTGAAGATAAATGATCCCATGTTATTAGAGAGTTTTCTGTCAGTAGTTGTCCCCATTTTTCAATTCCTGCATTTTTAAGTGGGATCGCTAAAGAGTCTTTTAAGCAATCCGGTGTCCCGGGCGAGTTCCATACTGGAGCTGTATTACTGTAGTACGGAATTTTTACTGTTGTTCCTATTTGGCTCCAAAGTTTCGCGGCGTTGAACAGAATCTTTAGTTTTATTTTTTTAAAGTATTTGGGATGGCGAAATTTAAATAGGAAGTGATCCCTCTTTCCAGTCATTGTTTGTAGGAAATTTGGATATGTTTGATGTTTTCTTAGGAGAGGTCTAAAGTTTTTAAGTTGAAAAGATCTATAGTATTCATATATATCCGGACTTACTATTCCTCCTTGTTCTTTCCTTCTCCTAAGTTTATTCCAAGCGATCCTTGTACTTTTCGATGCCCATATGAAACTAGCTATGTCGCCTTGTAGCTTCTTTAAAGTTTCTTTTTTAAATTCCAGTGGGATGGTGTTGAAAAGATAAGTGAATTTGGGAATAATGGTCATTTTTACCGCGTTAGATCTTCCTAAGAAACTCAGGGGAAGTACAGACCAAATCTTGAAGAGTCTTCTCATTTCTTTCATTACTATATTCAGGTTAAGTTGTGGGATATTTCCAAGATCTTTTACTATTGTAATTCCCAGGTACTTTATTTGATCTCTGGAAAAGGGCGTGTTAGAGTTAGTGTTCCAATTCATTGCTTCTGTTTTTTCTTTGTTAGTTAGGTATCCTGAGACTTTGCCAAATTTTTGCATTGTGTCTTCTATTGCTTGACTAGCTCCTTCATAGTTGTTTGTGAAAATCATTAAATCATCAGCGTAAAGTGCCACTTTTTTTGACCAGGTATGATATTCAAAAGGTGTTATTAAAGGATGATTTCTGATTGAACAAGCTAATGGTTCAATATAGAGATTGAAGAGTAAAGGTGATAGTGGGCAGCCTTGCCTCGTACCTCTTCGAATGTCAATATTGTTGGTTAGATTTCCGTTTACTATTATTTTTGCCCTTGGTTTTTTATATATCTCCCTTACCATATGACCAAAGCTGCTACCCAAATTGTTTTTTTCAATGATTTCAGTTAGAAAGGACCAGTTCACTCGATCAAAAGCTTTAGCCGCGTCGTAAGTAATAATGGTTAGGGGTAGTTTTTCGCAGATAGCAATATCGACAGCTGCAAATAATTCACGAGTAATTTCATGGATTTGTCGACCTTTGACAAAACCCTTTTGGTCCAAATTAATCAGGGTCGGCATGATCTTAGCTAATCTTTTGGAAATAACTTTCATGAATAACTTGTAATCACAGTTGAGTAGTGATATAGGTCTGTCGGACTCACAAATTTTGGGATTTTTGCCTGGTTTTAAAATGATACTGATCGTTGCATCATCCCATGATTCGGGTATTTTTTCATGGTCCAAATATGTGCTATTCATGATTTCTGTTATTTGGTTGATTAGGGAATCTTTTAATGCTATATAGAATTCATTTGGTAACGCGTCAAGGCCCGCTGCTTTTCCTTTTTTTAGGTCTTTTATTGCTGCTCCAACTTCTTCAGGTTCAATTTTCCTATTTAATTCTGTTTTTTCATCTTCTGTTGGACTTGGGAGTGGTATCGTGTCTAGGTAGTTCTTGATTTCTTCTTTTGTTGGATTTGAGGTTTCTTTATATAATTTGGAGAAAAACTTCATAAACTCTTGCCTTATTACCTCGTCGTTCGAATTTAGCGAAGTTTGGTTTTGAAGCTGGATACACGGGATATTGTTCCTTGTCTGTTCAGTTTTCATTTTCCAGGCGAGCATTTTCCCGCATCCCTCCCCATATTCGTAATTTGACAATTTGCTGTTTTCCCATTTTCTTGAACTATATTCTCTAGGTAATCTTTCAGATCCTCTTTAAGTTTAAAGATCCTTTCTGTTAACTCTTCCCTTTTCTCTGAGTAGTTTCCACATAGCAATTTTTCCTCTGTTGTATTAATCTCTTCTTCAATTTTTTTTTATTTCCTGCTTTTTTTGTATTATGTGCTCCCAAACTGAGTAGTTTACCTCTAATCACGGCTTTATACGCATCCCATCTGATTTGTTTAGATGTCCCACTTGCGTACTCTTCAAAATATTGTTTAGAAGCTATTTCCAATTGATTCACACTTTGTACATCTTTCAGTATGGATCGTTCTACCGTCCATCTTGGGGGGGTTTTGTTTTCTGATAAGGTGAGAGATAATTGTACACCGGAGTGGTCTGATAGATGAGCCGGGATATGGTCGATTTTTCTCACACCATCTTGAAGAAGTCTGCTTACTAGAAAAAAATCAACTCTCGATCTGTGACCTAGCTTTTTGTTATGTTTGAAATGTATAGGGACGAGTTTTCTCCCCTTTTTGTCTCCACAGGTCTTCTAGATCAAGGTCTTTTTTATATATCCCTAACCACTCTCTCATTTTGGTAAGGTTCATTTGTTTGTTTGGGGGTAACCTATCTACTTTGGGGTCTGGGATTATGTTATAGTCCCCCCCTACTATTATGGGAGCAGTAGTTGTTATCAGTTCAGCATAAAGTTTTTGGAGGGGTGTTGAGTCATCCAGGTTTGGGCCATAATATCCAGCTATAGTTAAGATGTTTTCTTCAATTCTAATTTTGATTACTACCCATCTTTCTTTATTGTCTACTACCTTTTTTTCTATCTTTGCTTTTAAAGATTTTTTTATAATAATCGCTACCCCCTTTATGTTGCAATCTTGTGTAGTGTAGATACAAGTATCCATCCATTTCAGGTTTTTAACTATTTTGTCCCTCTCGGAACTTGTGAGGTGTGTTTCTTAAAGAATGATAATCTCATTTTCCGATTCTTTTATATATTCCAGGATCCTTCTTCTCCTATTAGGAGTTCTTAGCCCATTTACATTCAATGAGAGGACTTTTATTTGTTTTCCTATTATCTATGTAGGTCTGTTTTTGGCTCTTTCTCTATTGATTTGGGACATGTGTTATATAATTCGATTAAATCCCTTTTTACTCCTTTTTTATTGTTTTTTGAGGATATTTTTTCTTTTTTTTCCCCCTATTTTGCACCCCACCCATGTGTCGTCATTTCTAACATTTTTAAATAGAAGTGTGTTTCTCTGTTCCCACCCAGAGGAAGCCTCCCCTTTCCTTCTTTTGGGTAGAATTTTCCACCCTATTCGCGCTCCGATATCACCAGACTTAGATACAGACTTATATACAATTTTGCAGTCGCTTTCTTTTTTTTTTTTTTTTCTTTTTCTTTTATTCTATTAGCGACCCTATTTTTGTAGTGGTTTGTAACTTGTTTGTCTTTTATTTATAGTTACTTAATATTTGTAATTTCAGGGATTTCTTATGTACTCTAAATTATCGTTTCAGTTATTTTATAGGCCCCCTTTAATATTTATTTATTTTTATTAATTGTTTTTTTCAGATCGTAACTGGTCTTTAATCAGCTGTATAAAGTTCTCAACTTCTTCTGGGTCTTTAATATTATGCATCTTATTGCGCCACATAATTCTTAATGCTGCCGGGAATTTCATTTGTACAGTTGCTCCCAGATTTTTCAGTTCCTGCATGTGCTGTCCTAATGCCCATGGTCTATCTTGGGTTACTTTGCAGATGTCTGATCTGATCCTAAATGTCCAGTTGTCTTTATTTAATGATCTATTTTTCAAACCCTCATTTAGAATTTTTTCCTTTAGAGTGTAGGTTTTGAAGTTAATTAAAAATTTTCTTGCCGCTTTTCTGTCCTTACTTTTTCTAAAGGGGTCTCTGTGGACCCGCTGAATGTCTTCCGCTAAATTGCAATCATTAGTCCATGGAAAAAATTCTTCAAGTAAAGAGATACTGAAAGTTTTTATGTCTGTCCCTTTCAGGTTCTCGGGTACATTTAACATCCTGAGGTTATTTCTTCTGCTTTGATTCTCAAGAGACTCTAGTTTCTCCTTGATAGATCTCTCACTTTTTTTTAAGTGTCTTATGTCCTTTTGATTTGCGTCTATCTTTTTACTGAGTGCACCAGTCTCCTGTTCAACTGTACTGACCCTTTCAGCCAGATCATTTAGTTTTTGATCCAGGTTTTCACATGCTTCTTGGATTTTGCTTTGATTCCCTTCAGAGATAGAAAATTTCTCTCTCATCTCCCCCATCATTTTGTCCATGAATATTGCCAACATCTTTCCCATTTGATTTTCTGGCATGGGATCTGGCATGGGATCTGCCATGGAGTCTGCAATAGAATCTTTACCCGCTTGTGTTGTTTGTTGTTCGGGTTTTTCAGCTTGCGACGGCATAGGAGGAGTAATATTATCCGATATTGACTTCATAAGAGGAGTTCTATTCATCGAGGTAGATGGTGTCTCAGTCAACTTTTCTATTAGTTCTTCTTGTGGGGGAGGCTTGACTGGATAGATTTGAACTCCTCCATTTCCTCTGATTTCTCCAAGTCTTCGAGATCCTTTTCAGAAGTTATAATAGCTTGACTTTGATCATTAGGTTTTTCAAATGGGGGTTGGACTTCTACCTCTACTCATGATTGGCCTCCTCTTATTTGTACTGAATGCTGTACTTTGAAGTACGATCTTAAAGAAGGGGTCACTTAAATTTTTTGTATATGTTTTAAGTCATTAGGACCCTGATTCTTAAGTTCTGCGGACCTTGTTTTTATGTTTTCAGCCAGTTCTGCAAAATTAGATAGCTCTTTTTGCTTTCTTTTCGTGCTTTTAGGGGTCACGCTTTTCTTCTGGGTGATACAGTAATTTTGTTTTAGTAATTGGCGATTTCTGAGGCAATATGAAGATTTACCATTGGCTCCTGGTATTTTTTCCGATTCTGACTGTGTATCAAGTCTCCTTTCGAGCTTTCTAGTTTTTATGTCAAAGTTAGAGAATTCTGGGTTTGCTGATTTCAAAAGGTCACTTTTGTCCTGAACCTTGTAAAATATGACATTATCAGTGCTATCAATGTTAATAGCTTTGTTTAGCTCTTGTTCTTTCACCGTCTCCGTCTCCTTTTGTATTCTGGTTTGCGCAAAAAATGATTTAGGTCCTTTTATTTCTATGGCCGCTAAATCTTGCTCAGCCAAATCTTCGTTTTTATTGACTGGCAGACCCAAGCTGGGTTTTTCCTTACTCGGCCGACATGGATCTCTTGTGCAGATTGCAGACGCCGAAACACTGTATCGTTGATCAGCCTCCTGTGTTGTAGGCTTGTTTGCTGCAGTGTTCATTGACGGCCACTGTGAAGACTCGGTTTCTGCATACAAGGAAGACCTTTCCGCGTCAGGCAGCTCTCCACGTCCTTCGATTGTTGATGCGCTGATTCTGCCGGCCGTGCCCCGGAAGAGGATTCGGCGGTATGCTCTACGGCAGACCTGCGTCGCTTTCAGCGCCTTTGTCCAAAACCCATTAGCCCGAGCCGTATTTTCAGGTAAGATTTCTCCTCCTGTTGGTCCGATAGCCATGATTTCTGAGTAGGGGGGCGCTGCTCTCTTTTTTTTTTTTTCACCTATACCGATGTCGGCGTCGGCGTCGGCTAAAGTCTTTTGTAGTGCGGTGCTTGAGTGCTTGAATGCTTGGTCCGGTAGTCCCTTGCTATTCTTCTCTTGAAGGGTCGCTCAATCTTTCCAAGTTTAAAAGAAAGATCCTGGATTCATCTTTTACTTCCCATATGTAGGCTTTGGCTCACAAGCAGAGTTCTGAGAGAGCGACATGCAGGTCTGTGTGGTGGTGTGTCGGAGCTCACGACCGAGCGTCTCAGCCGGCCGCCATCTTCCTCCTCCGATTTGCCCGATTTCACTTTATGCAACACTTTGAACTTTACCTTTCATAAGATGGCACTGGCTGTAGCATCTACGTGGGTCTGCTTTCTGTTTGGTTTTATTTAAAATCTGAACTTCACTATTGTCGTCATGTGACCTCTTTCCAAACTACTCAGAAAAGCCAACATTCAATTGCATCTCTACGCTGACGATACATAGATCTATATGGAAACGACCTCTGTCAAAGACATACAAAGACTTAATGATGTCCTGAAAGATGTCCAACGTTGGCTCACAAGCAACCACCTGAAACTTAACCCTGACAAGACAGAGACACTCCTCATCTAAAATAAGGAAGACAATCCACAAATTGACGAGTGGTTAAAGGCCATCGATGCACTTAATGGGAATCTTACTCTAGCGGACTCTGTCAAATCCCTAGGCATCACTCTTAATCCAAAACTGACTATGACGAGAAACATTAAGAATTCGGCCAAAAGTGCGTTCCTTAGCCTCAGACTACTGAACAAATTAAAACCCTACATTCCGCCCAATGATCTCAAACAGGCCACCCAACCTCTGGTTCTGTCAAGACTTGACTATGGGAACGCAGTCCTCTAAAGAATTACAAAATCACACCTTGCTCCCATCAAAACAACGCTACATGCGGCTGCCAGAATGATCACGGGTATCAAGAAATATGATCATATCTCCCCCGCACTCAAGGAACTCAAATGTCTCCCAGCAGAAATGCGGATTAGCTTCAAAACAGCATGCTTCACCCACAAAGTCCTTCACACCGGCAAACCTGAGTACCTGGTGAAAAAACTCATAAAAGCTGGTCAGTCCAGGAACCTAAGAAGCTCAAACTCCCTTCTACTCATCCTACCTAAGACCAGAAAGAAAAAAATTGCTAATCGATCTTTCACCGGAAGCGCTCCCAAACTCTGGAATTCCATTCCCCCTCATATCAGAACCATTCCCTCTTTTGTAGAATTCAAAAGCCAACTCAAAACCCTGTTCCTCAACCGCTCTCTAGGAAGTGGATAGTGGAGAGCAATTAACAATCATCGAGCTACGCTCCAGCTCTAAGACTCTGAAGATCCTTGAAGACAAAATGTCATATACTACAATGTGTTGCTCTTTCATTTTTGCGCTCCTCTGTGGATATGTCTCCCCTCTATTTTGTATCTGATGATTATTTCTGCTGTACCTACTGTAAAGCGCTCTGATACCCTGGGGTCTGGCCAGCACTATAGAAAACTTCTTAAATGAAATAATTTTTTTAAAATGTGAACACGTCATGGGTAATGAAGAATAAATATCCTTTGCTCCTCTATTGTGTGTGTGTGTTTTCCTCTAATAACATGTTTTGACATTGGTTTTGTAGCTATGTACACACGCACACACCCACAACACACAGATATAAATAATGGTTAAGGTACATATATGTATATGTATAAAGTTAGGCAGAATACAACTATTTTTACCTCAGGATGTACCTTTATTATATTTGGTACTTGGAATTTAGGGCTTGAGATTTAGGCTCATGATATTATCTAGTCGATATCCTGGTGGAATACTGTTGTTGTAATACTTTATTCGATAAAAAATGTATCATAAAAGTACATACAATTTCATCATCAAAAAGAATATAAAAGCTTTAAAAAGTCCTCCTACAGCAAATAGAGACAATATACAGTTTAAAGATAAATAAAATAAAACCTTAAGACAGAGAACCGCAGATATTTTGATACTTTGGGTAGTTAAGTTGATTATAATACACAGTTTCCTACCCCGTTCTCAATTTGATCAGCCTTGAACGTATCTGCAGGCCTTTCCCAGGAACTTTGCAACTCCGCAAATGACCATCATAGATGTTGTGTCCGTTACCAGTATACGGAGTGCCGTCACATAGTGCCTGACTCCCAGTTCTCTGCACACTGGGTTTAACCATCTTCTCCTAGGTCCACTATATGCTCTACAAGCAAATAAAAAGTGTGCTAAGGACTCAATGGGGTTTACACATCCCGGGCAGCTAGCATGGTTAGACAGAGAAGCCTTCCAACGCCTGGTAAATGTATTCAATGGAAGTGCTCCATGTCTAAATTTAAAAAACAAAGTTCTATCTCTAGGTGCTTTAATAACATCCAGAAAAGATTCCAACTTCCTCACCGGCTTATACTCTAAGAACAGATCAGTTAGAACCCCCCAATTAGATTTTTCGAGCTCCCTGGCTTAAACCCATTCCCAATATATTTTCTTGATAGATTCCTTCGGGCGTGGTGATTGGGACAACCATGTTTCACTTAGCCCCAAGTTAGTGATCAGGTCCCTCAAGTTGTTCAACCATACACTCTTAGCCGTCCTATTCAGGGTAATAAGTTCATCTAAAATTGCAGAATAGTGTGCCAACTCCTGTGTCCTTCTCAGTCGCACCCAATATAATAATGGGCGGAGGGTAACAATGTCTTTAATTGCGCGACGGCCCATATCATGAAGTAATGGTTTCAAAGGGGTGGAGACTGGGAGGCCCACCAGGTCTCTTAAAAACTTGTTCTCGATTTTGGTTAGGTCTAGGGTATTGTCAAAACCTCATAGTTCTGACCCATAAGTTGCTGCAGCCAATGCTTTCCCCTCATAGACGACAATGGGTTTACTGGTGGAGGCTCGGTGCTCTCTGGAAATGGCTCCCGTAACCCTTTCCAGATGTAGGAGCATTTTAGCTAGATGGGAGTCCCACTTCATTCTACGGTTCACCCTTACTCCCAGGTAGTCGAAGGCATCAACCTCCTCCAGTACACATCCATTGAGTGCCACATTGATCTTCCTGGGTCTCTTAGTTTGGGACAATACCATTAGTTTTGTCTTTGTGGTATTGATTATTAGCCCACGTTCCTCACAGAAAATATCAAACCTATCCAGAAGTTTCTGAAGACCAGAGGGGGTTTTGGACATGAGGAGGGTATCGTCTGCGAAATGGAGGGTTGGTATTTTTTCACCCGCCAGGGTGGGAGCATCCGCAGGGTCCTCCCTCAAATGGTCTGCCACCCCATTTATAAAGAGAGGAGAACAAAGTGGGAGCCATCACACAACCCTGGCGGACCCCCTGTTCACTGGTATTTTATCGGTCAATTGACCCTCACTCCCCCATCTGATCCTTGCATAGGTGCCATTGTGTAATCTTTTTACCAGCTCGAGGAGGTAGTGTGGGAAACCCATGTCCTGAAGTACCTGCCATAGTTTAATGCGTGGGACAAGGTCGAAGGCGGTTTTCAGGTCTATACATGTCAGATATAATGACCCTTTGCCAGCAGAAACAGTTTTCCAATATATTGCTGTGAATCTGAAGACTTGATCTATTGTGCCGACCTTCTGCCTAAATCCGGCTTTTTTTTTTAAACATATTTTATTGGTTTTAGACAAAATACAAACCGAAGTCAGCATCCATTACACTTTAGACCCATCATACATATTTCCAAGTTTAACCCCAACCAAACCCCTCAAAACCCCCCCTCCATACGGCAATGGGTGTGGGTACATTTCAAAGGATATCTATCACAACATAGCACCAGCAATAATGGGAATGCTCAGAACACAGTGCGCTTACTAATTGTCACATGTATGTTCTATACAATTCAATCTTCCCCCTCCGCCTGAGAATTCAGTAGATCCTGTACTATTGTGTCCCAAGCTTTAGCCATTTCCAGAGCTTTTTCATTGTTCGTTCTCTTGGCCAATTGGAACCTAACGGAGCTCTCGCTGATAGCCCATTTATGTAGCTCCGCTGTCCATCTCTTATACAATGGGCCTTCTTTCGATTTCCAGTGCCAAGTAATTTCCCGCTTGGCCAAAAGTAATACCAAAGCAATGAACTTACTGGTTACCTTAGTTTTGGGCATGTGTGGGAACCAATGTAGCAGGCATACAGCAATATCAAAGGTCAATTGTCTACCAGTGATCTCCTTGAGGAGCTCCTCCACTTCCATTTAATAATCCCCCAAAACTGGGCAGCTCCAGAGCATGTGCTCCAGTTCCGCACCCTGTTCTGAGCAGCTAGGGCACGCTGTGCTGCAAACTTGGAAGTATTTCTGGATTTTGCCTGGTGTTAAGTAGGCCTGGTGCAAAATAAAAAATTGTACTTGCTGAAAGCGTGCATTTCTGCTCCCACTGTGTCTGGTATCGGTTTGCTTATGGCCGCCTCCCATTTCATTTTCAAACCAACTAGGGGTCGGAGTCCCTCATGCAACATTCGAGACTGGAGGCATGTAACTGCTTTAAAGGTCCCCGCCACCATCACTACATATTGGCAAGCCATAGTTGTCACTGGTTCCGCCTGTCTCTCCTTCCAATGTCTCCAAATTGCCGCTGCTACTGCTGCGTAAATCAAGAAACTACCATCTGGGAGACCATATCTGTCCTGCAGGGTTTGGAATGTCAGCAGCACCTCATCCTCATATAAATCTCCTACCACTTGGAGTCCCAGGCGTTCCCATTCCATTAGGGGGGTACCAGTTTCCACCATGAGGCAGTGCTGTCAGCATCCCCAATGGGATTTCAGGTGCATACGGATGGAGCACCCCAGCTCTACACTGACTCCTATTCCAACAGAGCCTAAGGGTTTTCTCTTCCATTGTCTGGTCTTTCAAGTTAAGTTTTTGTTGCATTATTATGTATGAAAGGATATGTCTTGGAATCCCCACACCCTGCAACCTTTCAGGACCCCGAAATTCTGCTGCAACGTGTTGCGTGAGCACCTGCAGCTGGGCTGCCAAATAGTAAAGCTCAAAGTCGGGTACTGCCATCCCACCCTCTGCCTTAGGCCTCATCAATGTTGTCAGAGCCACCCTCCACCGACCAGCCCCCCACAGGAAGCCAACAATCATAGAGCGCAGTTCTTTGAACACGCTCGGGGGAACCCAGATCGGTAAGGTTCAGAAAGTAATCGAGGTAAGGCCACCATTTTAAGAAGAGCCACTCTCCTCACCACTGAGAGAGGGAGTGTAGACCAGAACGCCATGCTTCCTTTCAAAGCACTAATACAACGCCTCACATTCCCCTCCAACAGGTCCTTGGCGGTATGATAGACCCGAACCCCCAAGTACGTCAAACAGGTCGGTTCCCATGTCATCACCCTGGGCAACTGCGGCGACTGCGCACACGGTCTCAAAGGGAACAGACATGTCTTGCGCCAGTTCACCTGTAGGCCCGAGAGCGCTCCAAAGTGCGAGAGCAGAGAGATTGCACTCTGCAAGGAATCCTCGGTATTATCCAAAAACAGGAGCAGGTCATCTGCATAGAGTGATATGTAATGGGGTATATCCTGCAACCACAGACCCTGGTAAACACATCTCGACCTAGCCCGTGCTGCTAGAGATTCTATTGCCAGGACGAATAATAGCGGGGACAGCGAGCACCCTTGTCTCGTTCCTCACCGCACCAAGCACTGCACTGAGATCATATCTCCCAGCCTCACTCTTGCTCTTGCCGAGGAGTACAATACCTTTGTCCATGCTCCAAATTGTTCCCCTCAGCCAAATTTCTCCAGTACCCTATATAGGAACTCCCACTCCAGGCTATCGAAAGCTTTCTCTATGTCAACTGACAGGGCCAATGGCAACCGCACACCGTGATGTTCTCCTCCCATAATCCGCACCAATCTCCGGATGTTCGAAGACGTGTTACGAGTGGGGATAAATCCTGCCTGGTCAGTATGCACCAGCGTGGTCATATATGGCAGTAATCGGGTTGCCAGAATCCGGCTCAGTATTTTATAGTCCACCGTCAGCATAGACAGTGGCCTGTAGGACGTCACATCCGTGTCCCCTCTGCCGGGTTTCAGAAGGGGGGATGATCAACGGTAACTGACCCAACACCTTGGTCTCTGCATATACTTCCAGCAGGCGGGGTGCCAAAACGTCCATATAGTGTGTGTAAAATTCGATTGGCAGCCCGTCTGCTTCCAGCACTTTATTTCTGGCCATGCCCTTGATCGCACATCGGATCTCTGACAGTGTTATATCTCCCCCTAGTGTCACGGCCTGCTCTTCCTCTAAGCACGGAAGGGGGATCTCGGCCAGATAGTCCTCTATGTCTGTCCCCTTTCCCGCCAACCTGCACTGGTACAGTGACTCGTAATAAGTTAGGAATCGTGACACCACCTCCCCCTGTGAGTAAACCATGACTCCTGCTGCCGTTTCTATTTTCATAATCTGGTTCCCTCTCTGGACTGGGTTTTCTATTCGTGCTAGCAACGTGCCCACTTTATCTCGTTCTGCATGGGCCTTCACCAAGTAGTTTTTGTGATCAAAACAGCGCAAGTGCTCCACTTCAACTGCCATTGCTTCCTTCGCCTCTACGAGCGTCGCCTGCAATGCCGGCTGCTCAGGTCTTTGTTTCTCCTCTTCCCTCAGGCAGTTCTCAGCTTTGGCCACATCGTTCAAGATCACTTTATGTACCCCGGAGTATTTACTGATACAGAGCCCTCGTATCACCACTTTGAAGGCATCCCATTCTCCTGCCCTAGAGGAAGCGGTTCCCTGGTTAATCTCAAAATATTGCTCAATGCCCTCCTTAACCTCTGCCCGGAAGACTGATCCTCCAGCGTCCCTGGGCGAAGCCTCCAAGTGGGTATGGAGGACCTCTCCCGTAGCCAATTAAAAGACAGCAACAGTGGGTTGTGGTCTGAAATGGTTCTAGCCAGGTACTCGGAGTGCGCCGCTATGTGTGCTATCGATTTTCAACATAGTATAGCATCTATCCTGACGTGCAGTTCATGCAGTGCCGAATAAAAGGAATAATCTCTTTCCTGTGGGTGGTGTGCGCGCCATGTATCCATCAACCCCCATCTCTCCTGCCAGTCATAGTGTTTCCCAGCCAATCTGCGAACCGGGGAGTCCGCCAACGGGGGATGTGACCTATCAAGCAATATGTCTGTGATGGAGTTGAAATCCCCTCCCATTATCGCCAGTCCGGTCAGGTAATGTGCCAATGTACCTGAAATATGATCCAGGAAATGAGGTTGGTCCACGTTTGGGGCGTAGATACTGCTAAGGACAATATCTCTACCATGTAACCTCCCTTCAACTGCCACAAACCTGCTTTCGGGATCCAAAACCTGATTCAAGGCTTGAAAAGGTACCCCCGCCCTCACCCAAATCAGTGCCCCCCTGGCAAACGCCGAGTACGACATGCTAAAGATCTGGCCCCTCCATCTACGTTGCAATGCTAGTCCTTCTGGTTTAGTTAGATGGGTCTCCTGGAGCAGGGCTATGTAAACTCCCCTCCGCACTAGATATGAGTGTACTTTATGCCGTTTCGCCATAGAATTCAAGCCACGAACATTCCATGTGATACAGCGCAATTCAGGTAACGTGCCCATTGTGTGCATTCCTCCGCTCCCTGGGCCACCACATACGATCATCCACACCAAATTTGCCACCTGAACAACAATTCCCCAGTTAACAACCCCCCACCTCCCCCCCAGAACAGGACCTAATACAAAGTAATCAACCCCCATCCAAACCACACAACACACTCAACTATTTCCTGTAGTAGCCACTACAGGGTGCCTTAAGGGCAAGAGGGGGTCGCTCGGCACCAGCAACGTGCCCCACCGCCTTATGATCCCATAACGAGTTCACAGGATCCATATACTCCCCCATTTTGCCTAATTCCAAGGACATAACTACGATTCAGAAACAATGCAGCAATCGCCAACAGCTAGTCCACATAGTCATTCATCAAGAATGCCCTCCGCAGTCCCGGGTGTCACCTCCAGAGCCTTAGTACTATCAGTTTCTGAACGCTCAGCTTCCGATCGCGGCATGTCTTCCTCCGAATCAGACCCAGCTGCCGACTCCGTTTTCTGTGACCCAGTGATCGCAGCTGTCGCGTCCAATGCCCCTTTCCTTTCCTCCGCTGTTTGTGAGAGCATCCGCAGTCGCAAAGCCCTCTTCTTCTTCCGTAGCCTCTGGGATTTGCGCACTCGCAGTTCCTGATAATGTTCCGCATACCGTTGATCTCTACGGTCTGTTCCCACTCTGTAAGTTTCCAGCCAGGTCCAAGCTTCTTCAGAAGTGAAGAAGAACTGGGTTATGTCATCTACTATGATGCGCAGTTTTGCAGGGAGGATCAACGAATATTGATGGATTGGATCTCTTCCTCACTGAGCTCTTTTTTGACCGCGAGGAACGATGCAAGGCGTCTTTGAATGTCTTGCGTGTAATCCCGAAATATTGTCACCTTACTATTCCCCACAACAAAGGGTCCAGCCAGTCGAGCTTTCTGGATCACCAGGTCTCTATCCTTATAGTGGAGCAGCCTGGCCACCACTGGCCTAGGAGGGCGGCCCTGTAGCGGCGGCTGCACCGGTACTCTGTGCACCCTCTCAAGTGTGAAGAAAGTGGACAGTCCCTCTGGAGCCACCGTCGTCCTGAGCCAATTCATATCGGTTCCTTCTATTTTTTCCGGAAGGCCAACCACGCGTATGTTGTTGCATCTGTTTCGGCTTTCGGAATCTTCTGCCTTCTTTTCCAATGCCTCTATGCGATTTAGGGCATCCGCCATTTTGGCCGCAAGGGCAGTATGAGCCGGAGCCAAGTCTCGAAGGGAATCCTCAGTTGCCTTTACTTTGTCTACCAACTTCGAATGGTAGGCCCGCAGGAGCCCAAGTCCGGTCGCCACCTGTGCAATATCCAGTTGTAGGGCTTCTTTTGACGACGCAATGGCGTCCAGGATCCTGTCAAATTGTTGTTGAAGGCCTGGGTCCTGTATCGATTCTGCAGCCCCATGGCCTACAGTGGCAGGATCATCCGGTTCCACAGTCTCATCTTTTTTGCCTTTGGGCTTCATTGTAGCTGAAGAGCCCCCTCGGCACTATGCGACACCCGGTTTCCTCTCAAGATTGCCCGCTCCACCTGGGCGTGGTCGTCTAGGCCCCACTGCGTCCACTCTCCACTCACGTTCGTGAGGTTTGTTCCTCACATCACCCCACCTCCTGGGGGCCCAGAACCCCGATATAGAGCACCGGTCCTTTCGCTCCAGGTGCCTGTCCACACCAATCAGGGCCAGTACACGTTTCGGCGGGGCTCTCCGTCGGATCAGCCGGACGGGTGCTCCGCCATCTTGTGCTGGGTGTAGAATCCAGCTACCACAATTCCCCGGACTCAAGCACCAAAAAGTCCTCCTCCGTTATGTGCTGCGGTTCCACGTGTCTGCGCCAAGACTCAGAGTCACTCGCACATTGACGCATGCCCCGCCACTGGCCTCCGAATCATCCCGTTGCAGGAGTATTCATCGTCGCTCTGAGACCTCCGCCATTTTGTCAACCTGTATTGAGCCGCAGCAACACGATTTCTCGGCCCGTAAGGTTCGACGATGGCCCCAGCTACTCCGCCAGTTGACGTCCGCTGGTCACAGGCGCAGCAGGATTCGGAGTGCCGGGTTTCAGCTGCAGATTAAGGGGGATAACAGGATTATTGCCGGGATCAGGCACGGAGCTCCGAGATCACGCCGCCATTCCTGTCGGCGCCCAAGCCACGCCCCCTGCCTAAATCCTGCTTGTAGGTGTGTCAGGATGTCTCCCTCCTCTAGTCATGTCACCGTTCTGGATATGAGGACCCTGCCAACCACCTTCTGAATTACATCAATCAGACTCATTGGTCTATAGTTGGTAGGGTCCTCTCTAGCCCCTTTTTTATATATCGTGACCACTTCTGCTCCTTTCCACGACTCGGGGACTGGGTAGCCTTGAGTCAGGAGGTTCATCAAAGGAAGAATGAGATTAGCCCATAGGATCGGATCATGTAATAAAAGATCGCCAGGCAAGCCATACGGGCCAGCGGCCTTTCCAGGGGCTATGTTTTTAATAGTTGCTTGGACCTCAAGAAAAGTAGAGGGGTCAGCTGGTTTGATATTCAAATTGGCTAGCTCTGGTTCTAGATGTACGACTGGTAGTTGTTCGGAGTCAGCCTCACAACAGTAAAGATTCAGGAAGTGGGAGTGCCATTGTTGTTCAGTTATATGGTGTAAGACAGAGTCCACTCCCCTTCTTGACGATTTATTTATTAGGTCCCAAAAAGTGGTTGAGTCCTTTAGGAAGGCGGCCCTCCTAAGTTCCTGCCAATGATCTTCCTCCCATGTCCATTTTGCCAGTTCTACTGTTTTTTGTATTCTCTTCTAGCTACCCTGAGAGCTACTGGATCCTTTTTTTGGACAGCTAATGAGATGGCTTTTCTCTTTTTTCTACAGTCTACTGTGAACCAAGGATTGCCATTTTTAGGTGTATTGTTTTTTCGTCCACTGGGTCCTGTGGTCTTGAAGTAGGAGTCTATGCTTTTTATGAAGTCACTATAAATATTACCGAGATCTGGACTGGGGGTATCAACCTGTAAAATATTGAGCATACTAAATTCCAAACCCTTGGATGCCACCAAAACGCCTAAACTTTCCAGAGTTTACTCATGGGATGCAACCTTGGGCCATTTTAGCCTTCTATTACAGTTAGATGGGACTACTTCTTTAGTGTATGGGAAGGTATTTAAAGTCTTTCTTTTTAGATCCCATCTAATTTCTGCACATAGCGGATTATGGTCGCTGTCCGGCATCTGTTTGACTTCCATGTCGACAACATTCCCCCATAATCTTGTGTCCAGGAGGATGTAATCAATACGAGATTGGCCATTGGGACTATTAAAGGTCATGGCCGCATTAGGGTCTGAAATCATTCTACCGTTTAGTGCACGTAGATTGTGTTCCAATGTCAGGGCATTGATCTGCAATGCCCTAACCGACCATCTCTTAATAGGTCTTAAGTTTAGTGGGGGAATAGACTGTTTAATATCCTCCTCAATAACCCCCAGTAGATCATCCTCGGTTAAGGGTTCATACGTGCAATTAAGGTCTCCTCCCACAATGATGTTAGATCGTGGGGGGTTACCCTCTAAGGCCAGTTCCAATAGTGATATTGTTGCCGAATTTCTAGAGGCTGGCATTCCTCTAGCATAAACGTTAAACAAATCTACTCTGTTACCCTTTAGTGGGCCCCTAATTGATAGGTGCATGATATCTTCTGAATTTGAATTATGACAGGTAATATCCAAGTTCAATGTTACCTTAACCCATATAATAAGTCCTCCTGATGGACGGCCCCTGTCTTGGCTAACAGCAGGGACAAAAAAGGTGGAGTAACCAGATTTATACAAGGGTGTCGTACTTCAAGTCTCCTGGAACACGAATTGTATCTAAAGTGCCCCCCTCTTCCATGTTATATCCAATTCTGTTCTGCTTTGGGGGAACTGTACTCTGAGGGCTGGGGAGTTCGTTAACTGTAATAGGTATATTTCCAACAGTACCCATATTAAGGCTACTTTCCAGATCGATACTAGAATTATCTTTATGTAGTCAATCTATTCTATTTAAATCTGAAAAATCATCATCTTTAGTAATTGACCACCAAGGGGAAGATCTAATCTGGATATTAGAGTGTTTCGGAGGGCAGGTCCGAAACTCTAGCGCCACTAAATTTCCTGCCAGTGATTTGTTACAAAATTGGATTTCAATACAGTCAGTTTGGGAGCTGGACAGGGACAGTCTCTTAATACTAGTTATATCCTCCCTGATGATGGATCTACAGCCCCTCACGTATCTAATCCAGTGGATGGCTTTGTTGAGGATGAATTCTCTTAGTTTATGCCCTGAGTTCAGATTTAATTTAGGAACCCCTGTCATATAAACTATTGTGTCTGGATTGTGTCTGGATTTCTTGTAGCATTTAATTGAGATGTTGTGTTTTGGCCAGCCTTATACCTTTGGAAGGTGGTGCATTCTGGTTTGAGGGCTTATTTCCCAGTACAATACCCCTTGGCTTCATGATTTCAGCATATGACATAGTACTACGACTGTGCTGTGCCACGGTTGTACTTGTCGCCCCCAAACTGCTATCCAGCTGCCCCTTTTTTGGTAGAACATCTTCATTGGGCATTCCAGGAGTTGAAGGTTTTATTATGTTGGATGTCGTCATGGATAATGCGGATATTTTGGGCTGCTGAATTTTATTTGCCATATCAATGTGTCCCTTCTGGGTTGGGGGATTGAGTAGTTTTTTTATAAAAACCATATTCCTTTCTAGCTTCTCTAATTTCTTCAAGATCACCCTATTAAAAGACCCACATTTTAGGCAATCTTCTTCAAAATCTGTGCTAGCATCCATAGCTCTGGTACCCCTTTTGGTAGCCTGCGTAATTACATCTGCAGCTTCCCCTGATTCTCCTTCCAGCACGGCAAACTTATGGGTACATATGGTAACCAGCTCCCCTACATTTTTTGGAATGTCCCCCTGATCAGTACTTCCGCAGATAGTATTTACAGAATTAATCTCTTCAGAAATGTCAGGAGTGTCTAAACCAGGGGAACCCTCTTG
Organism: Lissotriton helveticus; assembly: GCF_964261635.1. Taxonomy (NCBI): domain Eukaryota; kingdom Metazoa; phylum Chordata; class Amphibia; order Caudata; family Salamandridae; genus Lissotriton; species Lissotriton helveticus. The sequence goes on from NC_136069.1 coordinate 1,607,091,934, forward strand.
AGGATTATGAACAATGCAAATTGTTGTATTTTGCGGGGGCTTGTTATTAAAGATAGCAGGTATCACTTTTCCTCGGCACTGTCCTTGGCCTTCTACCCCACAATCAGGGTTCTTCTCCTGTTGGGTATTGAGGTTATCTACCAAGATTTCCTCAAGGTCGTTCACAAGAGCTTCAATTCGAGTCAGAGTACAGTTTGTACCAGGATGGGTGATCTTTTTTGCCTTTTTTTTTTTTTTTGATTGTGACTGTTATGCCACCCCTTTCATAGTCTTTCTCTTGCCCATTGTTTGGATAAACAAATAATTGGAGGCACTCTCAAGACCTAATTTAAGGTGAGTCAATACGAACAGATCACGTTATATGGACAAGATTTCTGGGTAGCCAGAGCCCTCCTACACACCCCACAGTACCTTTTAGTCCTTTGTTCCTTTAGCGCGATACAGTGTTGGATAGGCAGATGTTAGATGTGTGGCCCAGCCCAGCCTCGGTCGGCCCCGGACGGCCACAGACGGCCCGCCCTTTGCCCGGGCTTAGCCCGGCGCCACCCGTGCGCGTCCCGTGCTGCGTGGGTGAGGGTGCGCTTTGCGGGCTGGGTCCGGCGCGGTCGTGATGGTGCTCCCGTAGGATTCCTAGGAGTTGTAGGGGGTGGGAATGAACCCGCAGTGCCGTTCCCCTCACGGCAGAGTGATTGCTGGTGCAGGCGGGGGCCAGAGATTAGCCTCAAAGCAGCCGTTCCCCTCACGGCACGGTGATTGCTGGTGCAGGCGGGGGCCAGAGATTAGCCCCGAAGCAGCCGTTCCCCTCATGGCGCGGTGATTGCTGCTGCAGGCGGGGGCCAGGGATTAGCCCCAAAGCAGCCGTTCCCCTCACGGCGCCCGAAACACAGGTGAGCGCGTCCCCTATATACTACTCATATCACTTGTAAGATTCACATGTGTGTTCAGCCAAAGGCATCACAACAATCACATGCTTGGGGCCAGATTTATATCTCTTTATTTCTGCTGCACTGTCCCCTCCCCACCCTATCCAGGTTGTGCTGCCATAGAGTGTGGCTGCCCTTTGCACTCATTGCTGCATCCTTCTCACCATCAGGCTTCCCTGACAGTGAGGATGGCCTGCAGCCATTCGGCCCATGAAGGTCTGCCATATAATTCTTTTTTACACGGATATTGTTGTACGCACTATAAATACTTTGGAGCAAGAACATTGCAGCATATAAATAACAGAAGGCTCAGATTTAATTACACTGTCCCCATGGCGGAGAGGCCAATAACTTAATTTCTAAATGACCCTAAAGATGGCAATCATTTATAAAGGTATTTAAAGTAACTGCAGCTGCAGTGGTTCCTGCGAAATCATTTTACTTTTTGCTTCAAGGCTGCATCGGAAGGATGCAGCCTTGTAGCAAACAGCATTCTTTTCAAAACGAAAATCCCAAGAAAGTATTTTCTTTTGGAAAAGAAGAGTTATAATGCTTTCCTCATCATTTGACTCTTCTCCCAGGGCAGGGGGAGCACAATACTTTTAATGTTCTTTACTACCTAAATGTACAGTAAAAAACTTGCTACATGTCTGCCTAAATAGGAGAGGAGGACATGTAGCTATTTCTCTAATGGCCCTGCAAAGAATGGGCTGTCAGAAACGTTTAGCCACAGTGAAGACCGTACTCACCACTGTGGCCAAGCTGAAGGTCTGCTGTTATTTAATTGGGGCAGGCGGGCCTTCGTATTGGTGGTACATTTAACCTGTCATCATTGTGATGGATTGTATATACCGCCAATATAGAAATTTGGCCCTTATTCACTCCTATATGCAATGCTCCTTTTAACATTGATGTTTTTCCTACAAGGTGAATCAAACTCATTATGTTTCCATATTGACTGCATGCCTCACATTTTTGGCATTAAGAAAAAGATGCTTTTGGTTTTAACCTCACTCCCTTTCCTTTCTGATGTCATTCTATACAAGTTGGTCTCTCCTCATCTTATCTTATCTTAACTTAACATTTACTTGTAAAGCGCGCGGTCACCCCAGGGTTTCATGGCGCTACTCCTGCTTAGGTTATTACATCGGGTCCTACTAGAAAGCTAGTCCAAACAGCCACGTCTTGATTGCCTTTCGAAAATCCAAAAGGTTGTCCAGCTTCTCGTTGTTACCAAAAGGGAATTCCAGAAGTTAGGTGCCAGATAAGAAAATCTGCAACCTCCGACCCGCTTGAGTTTGAAAGTTGGGACGGATAGGAGATGCAAGTAAGATGAGCGCAGATTGCGCCGAGAGACATGTTTGTTTATCATTTCCATGATGAATTTTGGGCTCTTGCCTTGCAGTGCCTTGAAAGCGAGGCACTGGTCTTAAATGCCGCACATTGCTCCACAGGGAGCCAGTGAAGTTTGAGCAACAAGGACCTGGCAGAATGCCATTTTGGCTGTTTATGTATCGCAACAGTTTCATTAGATACTGAGGCAGGCCAGTATAAAGGGAGTTTGCAAAATCCAGGCGAGAGAGAACCAGTGCTATCACTACCTGGATCAGCGCCGAGTGAGTCAGCAGATGAGCGATCTTCCTGATTTTTCGAAGCTGATAAAGACTGGAAGAGACCACTGCTCCCACCTGTCCTTTCAACGAGATGTCTGCACTGATTGTTACCCCGAGGCTTTTTACCGACAAGGATGGAACAGGAGAGGGGCTCAGCTCGCTAGGCCAAAAGTGAGGACCCCAGCAACCCTCGATCCTCCCAGGTAGCACCAACTCTGTCTTACCTGGATTGGGTTTCAATTGATTGCTGTCCGTCCAGTCTTGGATATGTAGCATGGTTGTTTGAAATTCCACAGCTGCATTGGGATCATCTAGGGGGAATTGGATGTCATCTGCGTAATTGAAAACGGTGACCTTTCGGTTCTTTAATGAGTAAAGCAAAGGCCTCAGATAAAGATTGAACAATAATGGCGACAGGGATGAACCCTGTGGTACCCCACAATCTGTGGTCACTGTAGAGGCAGTGAGGGTGCCCAGACGTACAGCTTGCGTTCTGCCGGTTAAGAAGGATTTAAGCCAATTATAGGCAGAGCCTTGAATGCCTGCTGGTTCCACAAGGTTCAACAAGATGTTATGGTCGACCGCGTCGAACGCTGCCGTCAGGTCCAAAAGCACCAAGGCTTGAGGAGTTCCCCTGTTCGAATGAGCTCTTAGAGTGTCCAGGACGGCCAAAGCTACCGCCTCTGTTGAATGGGCTGGTCGAAAACCTGCTTGATTTGGCTCCAGATATTCTGTTTGTTCCACAAAGCTGGATAGATATCTGGCCACATGTGCCTGCAGGATTTTAGAGAGCCAAGGGAGGAGCGATATGGGCCGGTAGTTGACAGGGATAAGAAGGTCTAACCGGGGTTTTTTCAGAAGGGGGTGTCACGGCTCGCGGCGTTGCCGCGGCCGGCCATCCCGCTAACACACACGGGAGGCCGGGATACTCACTTCCGGCGGAAGTCGAGTACCCGGTCTAGCCCCTGGGAAGCGAGGCACAGAAGCACTTCCGGGGGAAAACGCATATACTGCGCTTTTCCCGCCGGCTGAGCGCTTCGGATTCCGGATTCTAGCTGAACCTGAGACCTGCATGCCTGGAGAAGAGCCGGGCAGGAGTGCTTGACATCTGTCTCGTTAGCTGCCCTGCGGAGCCCTCTTCAGCTGACTCTCGGAGAGCCGCGCTGAAGTGCTACTTTGTTTCTGCGGCATTCTCGGAGAGCCGCGCTGAAGTGCAACTTTGTTTCCGCGGCATTCTCGGAGAGCCGCGCTGAAGTGCTACTTTGTTTCCTTCTGCTTCTGGGAGGCAAGCCGCGCTGAAGCGCTTCCTTGTCTTAGACAGCGCCTTTCCAGGAGCGCTTGTGTACTTCTTCACTTGGGGGTTCCAGGAAAAGCCCATTTTTGTTTTCATGACCCTTGGTGCGCAGGAGCGCCCTAAGGGTGTTCATTGAACCTAAGATTGTGTTTTGGGGGTTTGACTTTGTTTTTCCCACCGCGCAGGAGCGCTATAAGGGAATACCTCAGCCTGCAGACCCTGTCCCCTTACCAGGGATGCCACAAGCTGGGTGGTTGATTCCCATTTCCAGTTACCCGCGCAGGAGCGCTTTCCTTTTTGTTTTAGCTTGGGTGAACGCGCAGGAGCGCTTTCTTTAGTTTGTACTTGGCGATAACGCGCAGGAGCGCCTTCCTCGCTATTCACAACCGGAGCTGCACTCATCGGGGACCCTTCGTTTCGGGAGCCTTGGTAAGTCCTCAAGGGGTACCTGGTCCTGTGTGTGTAAGTGGGGTGGTTCCTTTCGGGTCTGCTTCACTTTCTGATCTTTCTTATTCTGGTTTCCAGTAACACCGGGACGCCCCACCAGCTCCACGCCATCCTTAACCCTACACCCTGGCTCCCATCCCTGCGTCCATCTCATCCCTGCTGGGTTTTGTCGTCCACGAGGGTTAGGTGGGTACAGGGACGGGTGCTCTTGTCGTCTCTGCGGAATCGCGCCACAAGCAAAGGTGAGTCTTGTGGGGCAAACCTGACAGGGGGACTATTGTGGCAGCCTTAAAAGCAGGCGGTACTACCCCTTGATGTAAAGATGCATTCAGAAAGGGAAGGCTGCTGTGGGGTAGTGCTGTAAATATATCTTTCATAATAGCTGGAGGGCAGCAGTCATTCGGAGAGCCGGACTTGACCCGGACAAGTTAGTCAGGGAGGTTTTTCGGACATAAGGCGATGAAGGAAGTCATAGTGACTGGGTTTCTAGAAACATCGTTCTGGCACGCTACATTGATCGAGGGAGAGATGCTTGATCTGATGGTTACAATTTTGTCCACAAAGTAATTGTTTAATACATCACACATCTCTTACGTGGGAGCATGGTTTGGAAGTATTCTCTCGTCATTACTGATCTCACCAACAATTTTTAATATTTCCTTTGTTCTGTTGTTCGCATTGAGTATTCTAGCTGAGAAGTGTGTTGCTTTAGCCGTCATTATTGCTTTTTTGTAGGCTGTACGAGCCGCCAGAAATTTAAGTCTGTATGAAATGAGATAACCGTGCCTCCATTTCCTTTCTAATTGTCTGAGTGACAATTTTTGTGACTTCAATTCGGCAGTAAACCATTTATGAGCATCTTGATGTCTGGTACGAGACAATGGAACCAGGGGTGCATGCTTATCACTAGCCGATTTCAGCCATTCGGCGATGACAGTTTCCAAGGTGTCAACATTTGAGTTAAAGGTGGGAAGAGATCCCGCATGCAAGCCTCCCTATATGTAATCAGTGATGTCCTGGTCATGAGTGTCCGCATGGTAGGGTCGCATTTCTCTGAATGCCAGTGCTATGTTATCCCATGGATTAGGCAATTTTGGGCTTATTTACTGGGCTGTCACATGTGATATACACTATGTACAGAATGGAGAGGATGGTATCTAATTTTTGATGAACACAACAAAGATTATTGGATAGATATCAATTTCCCACTAACTATATTTGTTATAGAATTTTTACAGGGTTAAGTCTAGAATGACAAACGCTGAATTTTGTTTGGGAAAGGGGACTCTGAACAATATTTTATTAACATTTCATTGATTTAATATTTGTAGATTGAATTGTCTTTATCCTACACTTTATTTGGGAGGTTTGTTTAATATTGTGTAGATTGCATTGTTTTTCTCTTCCACTTTATGTAGTTATTGCTTTACTGGTTTTGATTTCACTTTGTGCAACACTTTGAACTTTACCTCTCATTAGATGGCAGTGGCTGTAGCATCTACATGGGTCTGCTTTCTGTGTTGTTGAATTTGGCTTTATTTAAAATTGTGCGCTTTACAAATGTGGACTTTATTTAAAATCTGTACTTCACTATTGCCGTCATGTGAACACGTCATGGGTGCTCTACCATGGGCCAGTGCTCTTGGAGGGGGGACTCTTGGAATCATCTGGAGCCACAGGGGCCACTCCAGTGCTCCCAGTCTCATTTACGGCGTCTCCAGCACGGACAGTGATATTGAATAATGCACCGCCTCAAACAGGTGAAGAGGGGAAGCGCTATAATCAAGCCCACCTAACCCCCCGCCCGGGTGCTACTGTAGCCATCACTGGGCCCTTAGGCAACAGAGACATAAGAACTTTCTGGCACCCTCTGGTAATAAGTTCTGCAGCACCTTTTAGGACCTAGAGCGGTACATTGCCTACTAATTCGCCTGAGGACGGACAGGGCCAGTGCTTGAGCTCCACCGTGGGGCAGGCTCCAGGGCCACCCCTTTCACCAACAATAATCACGTTTCAGGGGGGTGACCTGCTCAAGTTAGAGTCAGCCGACAGGGCAGTATCGAGGCCCGAGCACATCAGAACAACAACCCCGTCCCCTCAAGCATTAGAAAATCTTCAATTTAATTTGACCCCAAATGGGGCCCCAATGGCTGATGCGCGTAACGGCCCACGCCGCAGTGCATCAGCAAACGGAGAGTACATACTTGATGCGTCTGGTAACAGTAAAGGCCCTGATGAAGGAGGAGTAATCACAGAACTATCAGCCCGGCACACCCAGTCTCCGATCCGGTTGAACTGAAGTTTCCCTGGTCAAGACAAAACATCTCAGTCACCATCCCCAAGACGCAGAAGGGGGGACAGCCCCCCAGTGTTTGTAGACCACCCAACATTAATCAACGAGACCCTAATTTCCATGACTGGAGCCGCAATCATGCATGCCGATAAGCTTGATGCCCAGATAAATATATTACAAACAGTGGCAAATTTAATCTCTGGGGTCGATGCTAAATTGGATCATCTGAACTCCTTGATCCGCAGCGCACAGGATAGTACAAATTTTAAGCCGGAACCATGTAGTTGTGGTACTATTTTGAAAAATCTAGAAAAACTTCCGCATATTTTGACTACACTAATTGAGGATCTTAAAATAGAAGCTGGCAAGAACAAGGACTCAAATGTAAAAGTACCAGCACCCGACCCGCCTAAAGATGAAGGCATAAAGGTCTCATCACTAGACAGAACAGAAACGAATGAAAATAATGAAAACAAATTTGCTAGGGCGGGGCTCCCCTTGGTGATTAACGCAAATGCCATAGAGGCCTCACCGACCATAACAATAATTCAAGACCGGGAGCAGATTCCCATCTCGACCAGCCTAGACTCCCAAAAGAATCTATCGAGAAAAAACAAGAAAAAATTTAAAAAATTGAACGAGGCGAACAAAAATAAATCTATACGGGAATGGCTTTGTCCCGGCAATCTGATACAAGGCTATACAGAGACACCGGAAACGACTGTACCAGATTTTACCCTTATAACATCAGAAAGCTTGGAACCAAAGCACGAAGTTCTTCATTTGACTGACGAAGAAATAATTCCAGGGCCGGTTGCCTCTCTGGTAGCGCCCAGGCCAGCCTCACCAGTTCCAATAATATGCCGAGCAAACAATTTACAAGGTCATCATACCGCGGAAGCGACTCAAACTTGTTTCATTGAATATGACGCTCGTTTAAATTATCCTCTGGTCACTGTCCCATTAACGTTGACGACGCATGGTGCGGCTCAAGGGTCACGGGCCGTCTTTGATACAAGAATATCGAAAACATTTCATTTAACAATTGCCCTCCCAGTTTCCCACTTACGGTGGCCCGTCAATGAGCTATGGGGCCAAAAAAGCAGGTAAGTGCCCTTCCATCTGGCTTTTCACCGGCACCACAATTAGGCGGTCAGGCCGCGGACTCCGTTGCTTACTTAAATCATGCCCAATCCCAGGATCCAGATATCAGACTATATCCAGAATATGTCTCGCAGTGGAGGTGGGACGTTCTCAACCGCAGCAACCTTTTGACACTCTGTGCAAACATCCCAGGGCTGGAGGGGATAAAAACTACTGACATCGAAACCATCTCCTTCCTACCGCCGGACGCGGAAGAGAAAAACTAAACCACGGAGCTAACCTTCACGAATTCGGTCATGGCAGAGGCCTTGAAAAGCCAGTATAAGCTACTGGAAAGCTGGGGTATAAAGATAAAACTCAAGCGGTCACAAAAATATCCTCTCATATTAAAAACACAGTCTGCACAGCCCCAGATGGGAAACATGGCACAACTAGTGGGAGAGCTTCCACGTTCGCATGCGCTCCCCTTCCATGCACCAAAAATGGCTCCTACCCTCCAGGGGTCCAAAGGCGTCTCAAACCCTGATCAACATATTAGAACTCATATAAAGATAACCACGAATCCAACCCAGGGCACACGCACATGCGCAACACTGGGACATGTGAATAAAGACTGGTCCTGGCTGCCGCTTGCTTTAAATTCCAAGACCTAATGGTCCTCGCCTTAATGCCTGAGGCCAATTTTATCGACGCTCAATAAATATGCACCTAAAGCCCCCTGAGAAGGAATGGTCTCCGATGAGTTTGAAAATCATGTCTTGGAACGTCGCTGGGCTCAGGAGGTTGCTTCTCAAGCAAACTGCGGTGTCATTTATGGAGGAAGCAGACATAATGTGCACACAAGAAACCTGGCAAATCCATCCTCTCTCCCGGAGAGGATACGCTGAGTATGGAAAACCCGCAAAAAAGTTCAACATTTTCGGTAGACCTTCGGGCGGGATATGGGTCTATATAAAACACTCACTCAATCTGGAATTTGCAGAAATACCCAACCTGCCGGATACCATCCAGGCAGTCATCCTGAAAGGCTGTCGCCTAACAAACAGTAATTTTTCACTTCTATTAATCAATATCTATCATAACCCTCATGGGCTCTCACCCAACACGGCTACTCTGACACGACACATCGAGCTTTTAATGCTTCAATTCGCGGCCCATGAATGCATTATCCTTGGTGATTTTAACATTCATAACATTGGGGTATCAACCACACGCAGGCTCCAGGTCGGGGCCACCGACGCTTTGAACGACCTACTAAAAACCTACAATCTGGCGACGGCGCACTCAGTCCTTCTAAAGAACAGCCCTGGGCTGACTGTCGGTCCCACATTTAACAACCAAACCACGGTCGACTATATAATCCTAAGTGGCAAACTCTGCCCTAACTGTCACTGTGAACCTCACAGCGGACCATCGGTATAAGCTTGAATTCATCAGAGAAGCCGATGGAGAAGAACTAATAAAGCTGCCTAGAAGGATCAAATGGGAACAGACCGCAATTAATGGATTTAACAGCTGGGCAAATCAGTGGACATGTTGGCCACCAAGCGAACATAAAAAGGGTGCCATAGAAACCTGGAACGCCACAACAGAGATTCTGGCGGTGATTCTTCGTGGGAGCTCGAATAGTACATTACCTACATATGGTCACAATATTGAAATCAAAAAAAGCGCCAAAGAACTAAACAAGCAACGCAAACTCTTCCGTAAAATCGGGACAAGTCTAAACAAGAACCAATTACAAAAAGCCAAAAAAAGCCATGCTAAGAAGGTTTGGGCAGCAAAATGTGCCCATTGTGAAGCTCAATGGTTAATAATTTTCAACTTGCTGAGCCCGGGAAAATCACAGGAGTTTTGGAAGTATATAGGCAATTTGGGTTGAGGCCCATACCATAGAGAAAATTCCCTTGAAGCCTCCATCTGGGTCGCCCATGTTAGAGCACTCTATACTAATGATGGCCCTGCTCACATGCATAATGAAACATCCACTGCTGGAGACAACCTAGACCTGTTCGTCGAGAAGATGGCTCCACCGGGAAAATTGCTTGTTGCTAACATCATAAAAAACATCAGACAAAACGCCGCTCTAGGTCCTAATGAACTCCCTGGACACTTATTCAAGGCTAACATCGACTTTTGGTCCAATAATCTGACCCATCTGTACTCTGAATGCTGGCTCCAGGGGGACGTACCGGGTTCATGGAGAGGCTCGCTTTTACAGCCTATCCATAAAAAAGGCCCAAAATCTGAACCTTCCAACTATCGTATGATTGCCTTGTTGACATTGAGGGAAAAGCTCACGCTAGTGCCATCTTGAGGGACCTTGCAGACTGGTCAAGCGCTGAAGGCATCCTTCCATTCTGCCAAACCTTTAGACCTGGGTCTGCCACAGTTGACAACATCACCGCACTTTCTTTCCTGGCGCATCGCGCACGGACACGTAAAAGTCGTCCCTTCTTCGCCTGCTTTATTGATTATTCGGTGGCGTTTGATGGGGTAGACCGCGCAATCCTGTGGCCAAGTTGGCCCAATGGAACATCAACCCGGTTCTGTTAAGAGCGATACAGTCACTTTACCAAAAAACATAGGTGCGAATCAAACTCTCGAGGGACCACGCATCTGCCAAGATCAACACAGACAGAGACCTAAAACAAGGGTGTGTGCTAGCCCCATTATTATTCAACTTATACCCAGCGGATATGGAGAAGGCCTTGACTGGGGCCGCCTTGGCTACTCCAAAGATTGGTGAGTTCAAAATTCACTTTATGCAATATGCCGATGACTAGGTCCTTTTGAACCACACGAGAATGGGGCTACAAAAGATGTTGACGGCACTCGCCGTATACAATGGCAAAAATAGGCTTGTAGCAAACCCAACCAAGTCTAAAGTAATTATTTTTGGACATTACCCAAGGAAAAAAACTTTAAAATGGAGGCTAGGCAATCTCCTGCTGGAAAGGACGCAGCGGTACACCTATTTGGGCATTTGTTTTCAGAAATCAGGGCGCGCAAGCGCCCATCTTAAGTCAATCCAGGCTAAAGGTAAATCCATCACCTATGCCATTTGTAAGCTGCAAGCCTCCTTATACAGTCCGTCCACCACGGCCATTAACAGAGTACTTAAAGCCAAGCTCATGCCGCCACTCAACTATGCTCTACAGGCATTTCCGGGCAAACTAAGTAATGAATTAGAAAAAATCCACTGTAGAGCATATAAGAAACTTTTCCATCTTCCAAGGTGCACTAGAAACACCCTTGTTCGCCTGGAGTTCTCACTTAACCAGCAAGAACTGGAAAAGCTGGCCGCCTTAAGTAAATATTACTTTTTAACAACAGCGGCACAGGAGAACCCACTAAAGGCAGTTTTAAAAGGTATCTTCAGAGGGTCAGGGAACCCCTGGTCGGCCATCCTCGAAGAGGCTAAGGTCCACCTCAATCTCGCAATATTTTCATGGAATCCTGAATATGTCAAATATTCTGCCATCAATAATGCAATTAAAAAACAAGTGCGTTCGAGGTCATGGGAACTTGATCTGGAGTTGCTGGGAAGAAAAAACCTGCATGAGACCTTGTGTTCCTTGCATACTCTGCATACCTCTAAACATCATCTCACGCAGTCCGTGGGACGTGCCGCTCTTCACAAGATCTTGGCTTACAGATTACACCCATTGCTCCTCAAAGAACTATACCCTTGCGGTCAGGCCAGCTCAGGAGTCTGGGAATGTAGGCTTTGCATGTATAAACGTGAGTCTTTGGCCCACCTCCTTTTCTGCTGTCCAACCCTGCGTCTGGCCCGCAGTCTTTATCTCAGGCCATTACTAAGACAATCGGTCTTACGTACCGCAAAGGAGGGGATTACCCATCTTTATACCCTGTCCACAGTAAAGCATATGGCGGCCTTTGGAAAGTTCATCTTTCAAGCACGGGCAATGTTGATGACTTCTACTGGTCGGAGTATGGAGCCTCCTGCCGGCCCATGAACTAGATAATCTGAACTTTTGAAATTTTCTTGATTTTAACTTTTGGAATGTTGTTATCTTGTATTTTGGTTTTATGTAATGGTTTTCAGTAACCAAACAATAAATATCATTCATTCATTCATTCATTCATTCACGTCATGGGTAATGAAGAATAAATATCCTTTGCTCCTCTATTGTGTGTGTGTGTTTTCCTCTAATAACATGTTTTGAAATTGGTTTTGTATCTATGTAAACATGCAGGCAACCACAACAGATATAAATAATGGTTAAGGTACATATATGTATATATATATAAAGTTAGGGAGAATAAAACTATTTTTAACTCAGTACGTTCCTTCATTATGTTTGGTACTTGGAATTTAGGGCTTGAGATTTAGGCTCATGATATTATGTAGTTGATATTCTGGTGGAATATTACTCATATCCCTTGTAAGATTCACACGTGTGTTCAGCCAACGGCAACACACCCATCACATGCTTGGGGCCAGATTTAGCTATACTTTGCACAGGTGTAGTGTCACGAAAATACCTTTGTGTGAAGGGTGCACTTTCAGGACAAAAACTGTGCTAAATATCACACATTGTGTAAGAGCATAGATACAGGACCTAAAATGTGCCAGCAAAACGGATAGAGCAAAAGTGCAATACCTTAGGAGATTGATCACTATCCCACTATCTCCCTTTTTATGCAATGCAGTGGAACAACGTTGTTTGCTGATCTGCATTGCTTGATTTCTTAGTAAAATTATCCCTAAATGTTCAGGTCATCTGAACTGTGCTATCAGTCTAAATCCTAAACAAAAAAACGCAGTGCCTCTCTCTGTCAGTCCTGCTTAACGTCTTTATCTCCCAAGTTTATAACATTATATTAACTTGCCCACATTTTATCTGCCAAGGAAAAGAGAGAGTCCCATGGATCCTGAGGGCAGACTGCATCCTAAATGTTGGATTTCTGCACTTATTCTGTCTAACAGTCATCATGCATGCCCTCACCTTCCTCTAGCAGGCCTTTACCTGCTGCACTGGATACTGTTTACCCCCCCACCCTATCCAGGTTGTGCTGCCATAGATTGTGGCTGCCCTCTGCATTAATGGCTGCATCCATCACACCATCAGGCTTTCATGACAGTGAGGGTGGGCTGCAGCCATTTGCCCCATGAAGGTCTGCCATACATGGATGGCATGGAAGAGCTTGCAAGTTTACATGCTATGTGTGCCACTGATGCTATGTAGGCAGTGGTGAATCTAGGATGCCCTAGGGTGCTGCAACTCCCACCCATGACTCCCTGTATGGGATATATTCCTGTACAGAGAGGTAGGCCTGCAGCATCAGTGGAATGAGCTCCTCTGTGTGTATGATGTGTTGTCAGGAAATACCTTTGGTGAAACATGTTGTGACTATGTGTGGTATTCTGGCATCCAATTCACATTATAAGTCTATGGTTTTCATAGATGTTGGTTGCTTTGTGGAACTTCAGTGCCCTCCTTTAGTCAGATACTTGGAGGAAGGACTAAAACTGCTCTCCTCTGCATCATGCCTTTAATACTTCTTGGCAGGAGCGGTTAAGAAATCACTGGTGTAAAGGGTGTTCCTTCTGTAACAATGATGACACTTAGCTGGCTTGACCTGCAATATACTGATGCATTTAATGGGGATGAAACTCTGCCATGGCCTGTCCAAATTCCTGGTTTAAAAGGAGGAGGGTTATGTGAGGGGATAGCTACCCCAACATGTAAATAAAAAATCTTAGCTACAGAAATGTCAACCAAAAGACATCCCAGTCTTGGGGAAAGAGTAATCTCCTTCACAGAGAGCTATGATGCCTTGTGGCGTAAGCCAGACATCCTTAGAAGCCACGAAGATGACTAAGACCATTACCATGGGAACATAGATCATGAGGACTATGTACCAGACATGCAAGACAGCTCAAGTGGCAGTGAAGATGAAAAAACTTAAAACTGGCCCTGCTTGGCATCAGCGAGACCAGGTGGACACAGCCCAGACAGAAAAGACTGGCTGCAGGCAGAATGCTGCTTTATTCTGGACATGCGAAAGAGAAGACCCAGCACACTCAGGGAGTAGCACTGATGATAACACCAGCATCAGACAGAGCTCTGAATGGGTGGAAAGCTCTCGTTCCAGAATCATCACAGGGACCTTCTGCACAAAGAATAATGGATCAACACAAATGTAAACTATTGCTATGCAGCCATAAATGACAGCAAAGGAGAAGAAAAATAACAATTTTACAACAGATTATAGTCCATTCTGGAGTAATGCCTTGGGAGAGACTGCGTAAGATGGTGAGCCTGCACTCCTAATTCTTATTGTTAGGAACAAGGTTTTTGCTCTGTGTTATTTATTCTGCGTGTTGACAAGTGTGGGGACCTGTGCCCAAAGTCCTCAAATGTACAATGAATTATAAAAGAGCGTAAGGAGAACCCTACGCTACCTGTCGCACAGCTGTGGGCAGAGGGCCTCAATTTTAATCGCAATTCAAAGGTCAAACTTGTAATTTTCTCTTCTCATATTTCAGTTTATTCTACATCATTAAACTGTGATTAATCGTACATTCACAATACCAGTGTGTATCATATGTGGATGATTCAACCAGACAAAAATTTAGCAAACTGTGTTGAGCAAATGTATCTCTGAAATCAAACTGAAATCCTCTCTCAGCAATCAGACTCTCACTCTTGTGAAAGATATAGTGCTCGTGCTCTCATTAAAGTAATAGCTCATCCAGTCTACCAACGAAAAAACGGTTACTTAAAACTACTGCTTACCAAGCCTTCATTAAGTGATCCGACAACTATTCAGTTTATGCTCTCTGAGCAAATCAGAATAAAAGTTGCAGGAGAACCTGGGAAAAATTACAGTATTCATGAGTTTTAACTCTTATTATATCGACGAACCCCTACTTTAAGAATAGTGCGATCGAATTCATACCTGATTGATCATATATCTCCAAGTCCTGTTCACCTCTAGGCTCTTCAAGTATCACCGTTAACTTAATCACCACACTTCCTCATATCATTCGCGAACAGCAACCATGTTCCCAGAAGGATGTGCCGTACTCCGCCGTGCAGATTTCTACGATTAAGTATACACGTGCAAGAATGTAACTACATGAACTGCTCTGAACTAAAGCTCTAAATAACAGCCAGCGCTGTTCCTTTACCGAAAACTCACCACTATCCTCTACTCGCCGCCATACTGTCTCCTCGGAGCTCAATCCGTACCTTGGGTCACGTGATCGGAAACGTCCTAGAGTCCAGTTTAAAGAGCCTCAACATTAATGATGGACTCAGTGTCAATCGACACTAACAAAGGACTCCTTACTTAGGCTTTTCTACCAACACAACGGGCAGAATGTCCGATAATGTCAATAGTAACCTAAAAATATAACTTCTCACTCGTGAACTGGTAAGCCTCAATGAAAAAATGAATAAAATGAAATAAAAACCCAGCTATGCTAAGCATCTACCACTAATTGATTGCCCAATAGACTCATGACTCCAAAAGTCCAAGTAGATATGCTCTATGAACTCTATTCAGTTCACAAGATTACGTATGCAAAGTTCAAGTACCATTACAATCATATAAAGACAAGTGCTTAGAGTGATAGACAACTTAAAAATTATGAAAAAATAAAGTAGTGAAAGGTGAAAGTGATAGGGGGAAAGTGGACAGAGCAGTGAATTCCCTCACAATCTATAACTTAATGACTGGTGTTTTTACAGGTAACATAATAGTTCATAATGATCATTAAGACCTCCTGGTATAACAGTGCCTAATGATTTTATCCAGTGGGTTTTCCTACGTGCCAACATCGTATTAAGGTCCATGCCTGTGTTTGTTTGAATACATTCTAAAATCGTGTAACGCATTTGTAGAATCGTGTGGGATGTTTCTAGCCAGTGCCTAACCAAAGAAGAATTCATGTTTTTATTTCTAATTCTGCTTTTATGTTCCACTATTCGTGTTTTAACCTTCCTGCTGGTTCTTCCGACGTATACCAATCCACATGGACATTTTATAGCGTACACCACTTTCTCTGTATTGCAATCAGAAGTATGCTTTAGCTCAATGTTTTTGCCTGTGTGTGGATGTGTAAAATTCTTACCCAAAATTACGTTACCACACTGTCCACAGTTATAACATTTCATCATACCCTTATATTTGGAATGAGATGATTTTTTTCCAGGTTTAAGAAGTTCTCTTAGATTGCTTGCTCTTGTATGTGCAAACAGTGGTGTTCCATGAAACACTTGTTGGAAATCCAGTTAATTTTCAATGAGTTCCCATATATTCCTCATAATAGCTTTAATAGCTGATGCTTGAGCTGAATGTTTGAGGACACAAAACTTCACGTTTCATAGGTAGTTTATCTTTCTTTCTCAAGAGGTCCTCGCGAGGTATCTGCAAAACTTTATGTTGCGCTTCCTTCAAGATTTTTTCAGGATATCCTCGATTCTTGAACTCTGTCATTTGTTGCTCAATCAGTGTTTGGCATGTCTCTTCTCCAGAAGTAATCCTTTTTATACGCATCATTTGGGAGATGGGTAAATGCTTTTTTAATGCGTGTGGATGTGCACTTGAATACAGTAAAGCATTATTCACATCCGTGGGTTTCTTATATACCATAGTTTCTAAATCCAAAGGTGTTTTCTTGATGTGTATGTCTAGAAAATGAATCGATTCCGTGCTGATCTCAAAAGTGAATCTGATTCTTGCATTACATAGATTCAATTCCTTAATACACTTTTCCAACAATTGTCTTGAGCCTGTCCAGACGACCAGAATGTCGTCGATATACCGGATAAAAAGTGCAGCATTCTCTTTCCTATGTATATTAGATAATACGTGTTGCTCTTCAAAGTGTGACATAAACGTATTCGCATAGGAGGGTGCTCCCGGAAACCCCATAGAAGTTTCCATGCGTTGGATGTAATGTTCTCCCTGCCAGATGAAATAGCTATGGTTTAGCTCAAAATGTAACAGTTCCAGAAGAAAGATGCTTTTTTCCTTCGGAATATCTGATTGCAATAGTCTCCATTCCAATGCCTCAATACCCTCATTGTGTGCTATCAAGGTATACAATGCTACCACGTCTATGGTGCGAAGATAAATGTCTTGTAGGAACAAATGTTTTACAGATTCAAGCTTGTGTAAACAATCTGTCGTATCCTTCACGTAGGTGACCCATGCCTGTACCAATGGTTGAAGATGGTAATCAAGATAGGATCCTAATTGTTCATTGATTGATCCGCATCCCGCTACAATAGGTCTAAATGGGGGTTGAGTCTTGTGCTTATGGATTTTGGGTAACATGAATATAGTGGAAACACGTGGAGCTGAATTATACAAACATTTCTTAGTGTTATCATCAATAGATCCCTCATCCAATGCTTTTTGTAGTATGACCTCCAGTGTAGATAACATTTCTTGTGTGGGATCATGATCCAACTTGATGTACGTTTCCTCCTCTGATACATGTCGATTCACATTGTCAATGTAAAAGTCGGTGTCGAACACCACAAGTGCTCCTCCTTTATCCACGGGATGAAATGTAATTGATTCCTCCTGCCATAGTTTGTTTAAAATCCGTCGCTCTCTAACGGTAAGATTTGCCTGCGCTGGTGAACCATATCGTATGCTTTCCAAATCTTTTTTTACTAGTGTTTCAAATGTGTCCAAAGTTTTATGGGAGATAGGTGAGATGAATTTACTCCTTGGCTTGAACTTTTGTGGTGTGGATTCTTCTCCATTCTTTGTAGCCACACTCGAGAAGAACCATCTCAACCGTAGTTTACGCATGAATTTGAAAAGCATCACCTCAATTTCCAAAGGATTAGATGTGTATGTAGGCACAAAAGAGACTTATTTACTTAAGATAGCTTCTTCATCCCTAGTTAAAGGTCTCCTAGAAATATTCACTACCAGCGATTTTATTCCTTCACTGTCCTCTGTGGTCTGACGGTTTCTTTTGCCGTTTTTGGTTTTTCTGCGCCTGACTGGCCTTCTGTAATGACTATGCTCTTGTCCGGCGGTATCTTGGCATTGGGGCCTTCCACTAAAAAAGACGTTGTACCGGTAGATGTAGTTGCTGTCTCAGTTGGGGTTGGATGAAATATTTGAGACACCGAAGATGCACTGGGTCGTTGTAATGATAAATCTTGGTCCGTGACAATACTCTCTTCTGACGATGTTGCGCCGTGTTTCTTAAAGACCCTCCTTTATGCATATTTTTCAGCCCACATATACACCTCATCTAGCTTGTAGTCTATTGTGTCTCGGCGAAACTTCCGGATCTTGCGTTCATGAACTTCTTTTGCGTGGATATCCAAGTTCCTATTTATGTTCTCCAATACCTTATCCCAATCTTCCTGCTCCATGCGTTCAATAATCTCATCTTTAAGTTTGTTAATATCTAGAGTCAATTCTCTCAACAGAGTTGAAATTTCCTCCACTATCAAAAGGATGAGATCCAGCGAGCATTTATTTAATATGGCGTACCAGCGTGCCATAAATGTTTTGTCAAACCTAAAGAGCATAGGACGTAGAGCAATCCTCAAACCACGTGGAATCCTTTTTACTTTATGATACTCTATTAATGTCGTAGCATGTAAACGCTGATTAATTTATTTTCTCATCAAGTATTCAAGCTGCCGTAACTGTTGTGTTGCAGTTCCTGAGGATGAACCATATTCTCTAGTTTCTCTGACAAGTGCATAAATAGATTCAGCTTCTTCCGTTGAGTATACCTTGATGTCCGCTTGATTGGTTGTAATACTAAAAATGTCTTGTCAAGACATGTTTGTGGGTGCTGGTCCACGTGTGGGCACGTTGGTTATGATGACTGTGTAAGATGGTGAGCCTGCACTCCTAATTCTTATTGTTAGGAACAAAGTTTTTGCTCTGTGTTATTGATTCTGTGTGCTGACAAGTGTGGGGACCTGTGCCCAAAGTCCTCAAATGTACAATGAATTATAAAAGAGCGTAAGGAGAACCCTACGCTACCTGTCGCACAGCTGTGGGCAGAGGGCCTCAATTTTAATCGCAATTCAAAGGTCAAACTTGTAATTTTCTCTTCTCATATTTCAGTTTATCCTACATCATTAAACTGTGATTAATCGTACATTCACAATACCAGTGTTTATCATATGTGTATGATTCAACCAGACAAAATAATAAGTTCAGTTCTTGAGTTTCCTATCCACTCATTACATTTCAATCAGTTTGAAAAGCAATTTGAAAACAATATCATTAACCAAAAATTCAAAGAGATACCCAATGCATTTCGGGTTCAAAACTGAACCCTTCGTCAGGGTAAAGTATCACAACAAAAATTATAATAGTACACAATATCCTTGAGAAATTAATGTGGTTCCAGTTCGGATCTATAACACAAACAAAAACAGCATAACATTTTTATTACTTCAAATTTCATAACATGCAGTCTAGTCCTGCATTACATCAGTTTTAAATGAAACTGGGGAATGACACCGCTGACACCAGAGTTTTGGATAAGATCCCAAAAAGGACCAGTAGTGCTCATTAAAGTGGGGAATCCTACTGTACAATAGGAAAGAGCCTTTGAAAGGTTTTACCACTATTAAAAAAATTTAGCAAACTGTGTTGAACAAATGTATCTCTAAAATCAAACTGAAATCCTCTCTCAGCAATCAGACTCTCACTCTTGTGAAAGATATAGTGCTCGTGCTCTCAATAAAGTAATAGCTCATCCAGTCTACCAACGAAAAAACGGTTACTTAAAACTACTTCTTACCAAGCCTTCATTAAGTGATCCGACAAATATTCAGTTTATGCTCTCTGAGCTAATCAGAATAAAAGTTGCAGGAGAACCTGGGAAAAATGACAGTATTCGTGAGCTTTAACTCTTTTAATATTGACAAACCCCTACATAAAGAATAGTGCGATCGAGTTCATATCTGATTGATCATATATCTCCAAGTACTGTTCACCTCTAGGCTCTTCAAGTATCACCGTTAACTTAATCACCACACTTCCTCATATCATTCGCGAACAGCAACCATGTTCCCAGAAGGATGTGCCGCACTCCGCCGTGCAGATTTCTATGATTAAGTATACACGTGCAAGAATGTAACTACATGAACTGCTCTGAACTAAAGCTCTAAATAACAGCCAGCGCTGAGAGAGACTTCACCATACTGATGAGAGACCTCAATGCGAAGATTGGAAGCAGCAACATTGGGTACAAAAAAGTCATGAGCAACCATAGACTTGGCAACATGAAGGAGATTGGTGAAAGGCTCACAGATCAAGGTTCCCTGAACAGTCTGGTGATAGGCGGTCGTGTATTCCATAACAAGAGAATACACAAGGAAATGTTTAGTGTCACCAGACCATTTAAGTGAGAACAAGATTGACCATGCGTGTATTGCCAAGAAGCTCCAGAGGTTCCCTCATGATGTGAGAATACTGAGAGGAGCAGATATGGTATCAGACCATCATCATGCAATGGCCAGGCTAAAGCTCAAACTGAAGAAAGCATTGATGGTTTGAACCAGCAAACCAACACCAGTGATGTAACACCAGAATCCTCAAGGATGCACACAACACCAGTTAATACTCAGTTACCCTCAGTAACAAGTTTCAGGTCCTGCAAGAACTAGCGGACCACAGAGACCCAGTAGACAGAATATCAAAGAATCAGTAACTGGTCAGGATTACCTGCCAGGAGGTACTGGGTCCCAAGAAATACCACCATAATGAATGGATATCCACTGAGACTCTCTAAAAAATCTAAATGTGAAAGGTAAAGAAAGCTGCAAATCTGCACCAGCCGAACATAGACTCTGCACAAAAACTAAGTGTGAAATTTACAGTAAAATAATACTACACGTATGCCTAAATAGGTCTGGAAGACATTAAGCTATTTCTTGGATGGACCAGGGAAGTAAGGGCTGTCTGAGAAGGTTGGCCACAGTGGAGACAGTACTCTCCGCTGTAGCCAAGCTGAATGTCTGCTGGTTTAAATGGGGAATGCGGCCCTTGTATTGGTGCTATAAATAACCTGTCATCATTATGATGGATTGCATCTACGGTCACTTTCTACATTTGGCCTTTAATCACTCCTATATGAAATGCTCCTATTAGCATTGATGTTTTTCCTAAAAGGTGAATAAAATTCATTATGTTTTCATATTGACAGCACGCCTTACATTTATTGCACTTAGTAAAACCAGCTTTTGGTTTTACCCTGACTCCTTTTCCTTTGTGATGTCACTCCAACAAGTTGTTCTGTCCTCAAGCAATCCTATCTATATGTAATAAATGTTGTCCTAGTCATGAACAGACATCTGCGTCTTGGCTGAACCCTTAAGTCGAGATGTGGCTGTCAGTTTGTGAATAATCTAGCGTTTTCCTTGCTGGATGGAAACTTCCAATGTTGATTGAGTATATAATCAACATTGCAAGTTTCCATCCTGCAATGAAAATGCAAACTATCGGTGGCCAGATCACCAAAATGTGTCAGGTTTTGTCGAGGCCACCCTTGCACATTTTCCAAGGATCTATCAGCTGTATAAATCTGTGGTAAGCAACTTCGGGTGCACCTTTTACTTATCAGATTGAAACTTGCAATGTTGATTTAAATCTCACATTGACAGTGCACTGTTGCTAATTGAGCATGGGATCTGGTAAGACTTTGGGGCTATATAGTTACACACGCACACACACACCCACGCAACACACCCACACACGTCTCTCTCAATATATGTATATATATATATATATATATATATATATATATATATATATAATATATGTATTTAGGTAAGCACACATACACACACACACACACACACACACATATATATATATATTTAATATACATATATACACACACAAACACATACATATACACTCACATGTTTAGACATACATACACACACATACATATCTACGTATATACACACAAAGACACATTTACATATCTATCAAAAACAAAACCATCTCAGGCTGCTACATTCATTTTACATTTTGCATTCCCATAATCCTTTCATCAAACACTTTATGAGCAAATAATGTATAAAAGATATACAGTCTTTCATAATCCTTTAAAGATTGTAAAGATGTCCCACCTCAGGTACTGTTCCATAGGATCCTGAAGTCTAGAAAAGCAATTCAGTAGACAAACACAAATTTAAAATATATTTCATACCACATATAAAAATAGTTTTCCAAAATATGATTTTCTGCTCAGAAAAGACAACCAAACACATTTCTCTTATGAATGATACATACATCTCTTCACCAATGTTTACAGTCCTTGGTATACATTAATATGATAATAGATGATAAAAGATCATTGTGCTCCAATGCGCAAAAACATCTTTGCGTTCCCAGGGTACACAAGGAAAGAAGAGTAGGTGGCTACTTTTTGCCACCAAACTCTGGAACCCATTGCCCATGACCCTAGGCTTTGCTCCTTCCGAATAATTTCTTCACAAACTGCTAAAGACTTCTCTTTTTGATGCATAAACTTTCTGTTGAGGTTTAACTAGTCTTCTTCTCTTATACAATTGAGCGGCTAGCACTGGATACTTCTTTGGTAGCAGCTGCATGCTTTATAAATGTTATCATAGTGTATTATATTGTATGATATACCTGGACTCTGATCTACTTTGCTCCTTTTCCCTGTCACTCTGAATCAATCTCACAGGGGCAGAATATATTTATTTACTTATTTTCTCATCCCCCATGGACTTTTTTTTGAGGGGGGGGGGGGGGATATTTGGCAATCTTAGCTGGAATCTTTCCATCTTATAGCTCTTTGATAATGCATAATTCTCTTGTACACGGATAATTTTGTACTAACTATAAATACTTTGGAGCAAGAACATTGCAGCATATAAATAACATATGCTCAGATTTAATTACTCTGTCCCCATGGCGGAGAGGCCAATAACTTAATTTCTAAATGACCACAAAGATGGCAATCATTTATAAAGGTATTTTTAAAGGAACTGCACCTGCAGTGGTTCTTGTCAAATCATTTTAATTTTTGCTTCAGGGCTGCATCGGAAGGATGCAGCCTTGTAGCAAACAGCATTCTTTTAAAAACGAAAATCCCAAGACAGGATTTTCTTTCTGAAAAGAAGAGTTATAATGCTTCCTTCATCATGTGAGGCTTCTCCCAGGGCAGGGGGAGCACAATACTTTTAATGTTCTTTACTACCAAAATTTACAGTAAAAAACTTGCTTCATGCCTGCCTAAATAGGGCAGGAGGACATGTAGCTATTTCTCTGATGGCCCTGCGAAGTATGGGCTGTCAGAAACGTTTGGCCACAGTGGAGACCGTACTCACCACTGTGGCCAAGCGGAAGGTCTGCTGTTATTTAAATGGGGCTGGAAGACCTTGGTATTGGTGGTACATTTAACCTATCATCATTGTGATGGATTGCATATGCCACCAATTTATAAATTTGGGCCTTATTCACTCCTATATGCAATGCTCCTTTTAACATTGATGTTTTTCTACAAGGTGAATAAAACTCTTTATGTTTCCATATGGACTGCATGCCTCACATTTTTTGCATTTAGTAAAAGCTGCTTTTGGTTTTACCCTGACTCCCTTTCCTTTGTGATGTAACTCTATACAAGTTGATCTCTCCTCACGCAAGCCTCCTTATATATAATCAGTGAAGTCCTGATCATGAGTGTCCGCATAGTAGGGTCGCATTTCACTAGATGCCAGTGCTATGTTATCCCATGGAGTTGGCAATTGTGGGCTTATTTACTGGGCTGTCACATGTGATATACACTATGTACAGAATGGAGAGGATGGTATCTGATTTTTGATGAACACAACAAAGATTATTGGATAGATATCAAGTTCCCACTAACTATATTTGTTATAGAATTTTTACAGGGCTAAGTCCAGAATGACAAAAACAGAATTTAGTTTGGGAAAGGAGACTGAAAAATATTTTTTATTTTTATTTTTTAGAGTTTTATATAGCGCAAACTAGACCCGAACCGAATCAGGTATCAGAGCGCTTTACATAGCACAAGTGACGTTTTTTTTTTTTTTACATGAGGACACACACTTTCATTTTTAGGCACGGGGAGATTAAGTGATTTGCCCAGAATCACAGGAGGTTTGGCGTCGTTACCGAGACTCAAACCCAGATCCCCAGGTCCGAGGTCGAGCGCCTTAGCCGTTAGGCTAACTCCTCTCTCCTTATTTTATTAACAATTCATTGATTTAATTTGTTGTAGATTGAATCGGCTTTATCCTACACTTCATTTGGGAGGTTTGTTTAATATTGTGTGGACTGCATTGTTTTTCTCTTCGACTTTATGTAGATATTGATTTACTGGTTTAAATTTCACTTTGTGCAACACTTTGAACTTTTCCTCTCATAAAATGGCACTGGCTGTAGCATCTACATGGGTCTGCTTTCTGTGTTGTTGAATTTGGTTTTATTTAAAATCTGTACTTCACTATTGTCGTCATGTGAACACGTCATGGGTAATGAAGAATAAATATCCTTTGTTCCTCTTTTGTGTGTGTGTGTGTTTTCCTCTAATAACATGTTTTGAAATTGGTTTTGTATCTATATTCACATGCACGCACCCACAACACACAGATATATATATAATGGTTAAGGTACATATATGTATATATATAAAGTTAGGCAGAATAAAACTATTTTTACCTCAGTACGTACCTTCATTATGTTTCGTACTTGGAATTTAGGGCTTGAGATTTAGGCTCATGATATTATGTAGTCGATATTCTGGTGGAATACTACTCATATCACTTGTAAGTTTCACACGTGTGTTCAGCCAAAGTCATCACAACAATCACATGCTTGGGGCCAGATTTAGCTACACTTTGCACAGGTGCAGTGTCACAAAAATAACTTTGTGTGAAGGGTGCACTTTCAGGACAAAAACTATACTAAATATCACACATTATGTAAGAGCATAGATACAGGACCTAAAATGTGCCAGCTAAACGGAAAGAGCAAAAGTGCAATACCTTAGGAGATAGATCACTATCCCACTATCTCCCTTTTTATGCAATGCAGTGCAACAACGTTGGTTGCTGATCTGCATTGCTTGATTTCTTAGTAAAATTATCCCTAAATGTTCAGGTCATCTGAACTGTGCTGTGTGTCTAAATCCTAAACAAAAAAACGCAGTGCCTCTCTCTGTCAGTCCTGCTTGAAGCCTTTATCTCCCGAGTTTATAACATGATATTACCATGCCCATATTTTATCTGCCAAGGAAAAAAGAGAGTCCCATGTTGTAGAAATTATAGAGATTCATCATTCTATGTTCCCTTGGGAGGAGATCAGGTACATGTTGAAGTGCCTGATTTGAATTTCAGAGTTCCTGGTTTTTATTTTTCTGAAGCCCTGATCATAATTCCTTATCTTTGTTTCTCCCTATCTCCTTGCTGTCGTATTTGCGCTATATTCTGATTATTCTTTCAGTTTGGAAATATTGAGAGTATTCTTAGTTATTATTTTTTTTTATTTAGGGCCTGTCTATGATTTCAGTCGGAGTTGCCTCCAACCCACATCTCTGCGGTTTCAGAACCAACTGCCCTTCAGTGGGTGGTCCGATACTGCAATAACGATGCAACTGCACTTTTCTAATTGGAGTTTGTGCAGCACAAGCTACCATAGAGAAATGGGAGTTATTGTAATCCTTATCCTCAAGGTGCCTGCCACACAGTGCAGGGATTTACAGAGGGCACAATAGGTGCCCCCTGCCCAACCGGAGGCCGCGGAAGGAGGGGGGCCCTGCTAGGGGCCCCACAAAGTCACTTTCTAACCGGCCTTCCATGTCAGAAAATTCCAGGCAAGTTTTCCATGTCAGAAAACCTGCCATGGAAAGCCTATGGGAAACCAACCTCATAATCTCCACAGCGTAAACACCATCTGTAAGGGATTATGTGTTGGCTACGGCTAGCCGATGGACTCCTTGATCCAGTTGGAAGCCATTAGGATTGACTTGCCAGTTTGGACTACAACCACTGTCATTGAAATATGGCGATTGGACTTTAAACCAAGAACGTTAGTGGGTAAGCCTCCGACGAACGGTCGAATGCTTACTGACCAACATCCTAATCAGGCATTTAGTTGTTAATTATTTATGTGCTGTTTAAACCACATACATTTATTTCTTGATTTAATTAAATATATTTTGTAATGAGAATGAAAATTGTATGTTATTTTCATTTCATTCGAATTTAAATTGTACATATATTGAAGAAAAGTGTTACATAATTTAATTATTGTAAAATATGTTATTACAATGTTATTGTAATATTCTTCAGTTTAAAGTTGAAACATTAGTTCTATACTTTTGCAATTATGAGTTTTTTGAAGAATTTATGAAGTGGAGTGGAGCTTGCATATTATCTAAGTTACAAACACCCTGAATATCTCTGGCACCTGGGTCCCTATCAGCTGTTTTCTCAGGCTCCTGAGGGCAGACTGCATCCTAAATGTTGGATTTCTGCCCTTCTTCTGTCTAACAGTCATCATGCGTGCCCTCACCATGCTCTAGCAGGCCTTTACCTTCTGCACTGGATACTGTCCCCCCCCCACCCTATCCAGGTTGTGCTGCCATAGAGTGTGGCTGCCCTCTGCACTCATGGCTGCATCGTTCACACTATCAGGCTTCCCTGACATTGAGGGTGGCCTGCAGCCATTTGCCATGAAGGTCTGCCATACATGGATGTCATGGTAGAGCTTGCAAGTTTGCATGCTATATGTGCCACTGATGCTGTGTATGCAGTGGTGAATCAAGGATGCCCTAGGGTGCTGCAACTCCCACCCATGACTCCCTATATATGATATATTCCTGGACAGAGACGTAGGCCTGCATCATCAGTGGGATGAGCTACTCTGTGCGTATGATGTGCTGTCAGGAAATACCTTTGGTGAAACATGTTGTGACTATGTGTGGTATTCTGGCATCCAATTCCCATTATACATCTATGGTTTTCATAGATGGGCTATTTTCATGCACTTGTAAATTGCTCACATCATAGCTGGAAGATTTATTAAAAAATAAAAAAGGAGCTTATTTACTTTTCAGAAGATAGGACAACTGTCAGTTGACTTTTACCCTTCCAATTGTGTTACACATGAATGAAGATATGGTGTTACATTACAAACTTGTTAAACGTGATGCCTCCATCAGGTGGTACTACTTGAAGACCTTCTTCCATTGTGAACACTACTTTGAAATCTGTGCTGCATTTCAATGCTCATTCACAAACTTGAATTCTTGCCATATTCTGAAACAAAGTCCAATCAATGTTCGACTCTGAAGTTTTGTTTTGCCCTCTTGTTGATTTAACTCCTAATGCATTATGATACTTGTATGCCTTCCTTGAGTCTGCCCATAGGAAGGGAGATTTGTACTTATTGTTATAATATTTTGATTGCTAAGTTTCAAATTACATCATGCACATGTTCTCTCTTGTATGAATTCCTCTCATATTCAAAAACAAGATCAAATTGATGTTACATGTTGGTTGCTTTGTGGAACTTCAGTGCACTCCTTAAGTCAGATAGTTGGAGGAAGGACTAAAACTGCTCTCCTCTGCATCATGCCTTTAATACTTCTTGGCAGGAGCGGTCAAGAAATCACTGGTGTAAAAGTTGTTCCTTCTGTAACAATGATGCCACTTAGCTAGCTTGACCTGCAATATATTGATGCATTTTATGGGGATTAAACTCTGCCATGGCCGGTCCAAATTCCTGGTGTAAAAGGAGGAGGGTTATGTGAGGGTTTAGCTACCCCAACATGTAAAAATAAATCTTAGCTACAGAAATGTCAACCAAAAGACATCCCAGCCTTGGGGAAAGAGGAATCTCCTTCACAGAGAGCTATGATGCCTTGTGGCGAAAGCCAGACATCCTTAGAAGCCACGAAGATGACTAAGACCATCACCATGGGAACATAGAACATGAGGACTATGTGCCAGACATGCAAGACAGCCCAAGTGGCAGTGAAGATGAAAACATTTAAACTGGCCCAGCTTGGTGTCAGCGAGACCAGGTGGACACAGCCCAGACAGAAAAGACTGGCTACAGGCAGAATGCTGCTTTAATCTGGACATGCGCACGAGAAGACCCAGCACACTCAGGGAGTAGCACTGATGATAACACCAGCATCAGACAGAGCTCTGAATGGGTGGGAAGCTCTCGCTTCCAGAATCATCACAGGGACCTTCTGCATAAACAATAATGGATCAACACAAATGTAAACTATTGCTATGCAGCCATAAATGACAGCCAAGGAGAATAAAAATAAAAATTTTACAACAGATTATAGTCCATTCTGGAGTAATGCCTTGAGGGAGACTTCACCATACTAAAAAGAGACCTCAATGCGAAGATTGGAAGCAGCAACGTTGGGTACAAAAAAGTCATGAGCAACCATAGACTTGGCAACATGAAGGAGATTGGTGAAAGGCTCACAGATCAAGGTTCCCTGAACAGTCTGGTGATAGGTGGTAGTGTATTCCATCACAAGAGAATACACAAGGAAATGTAAGTGTCACCAGACCATTTAAGTGAGAATAAGATTGACCATGCGTGTATTGACAAGAAGCTACAGAGGTTCCTGCATGATGTGAGAATACTGAGAGGAGCAGATATGTTATCAGACCATAATCATGTAATGGCCAGGCTAAAGCTCAAACTGAAAAAAGCATTGATGGTTTGAACCAGCAAACCAACACCAGTGATGTAACACCAGAATCCTCAAGGATGCACACAACACCAGTTAATACTCAGTTACCCTCAATAACAAGTTTCAGGTCCTGCAAGAACTAGCGGACCACAGAGACCCAGTAGACAGAATATCAAAGAATCAGTAACTGGTCAGGATTACCTGCCAGGAGGTACTGGGTCCCACGAAATACCACCATAATGAATGGATATCCACTGAGACGCTCCACAAAAACTAAGTGTGAAATTTACAGTAAAATAATACTACACGTATGCCTAAATAGGTCTGGAAGACATTAAGCTATTTCTTGGATGGCCAAGGGAAGTAAGGGCTGTCAGATAAGTTTGGCCACAGTGGAGACAGTACTCTCCACTGTAGCCAAGCTGAATGTCTGCTGTTATTTAAATGGTGAATGCGGCCCTTGTTTTGGTGGTATATATGACCTGTCATCATTGTGATGGATTGCATCTATGGTCACTTTCTACATTTGGCCTTTAATCACTCCTATATGAAATGTTTCTTTTAGCATTGATGTTTTTCCTAAAAGGTGAATAAAACTCATTATGTTTTCATATTGACAGCACGCCTTAAATTTATTGTACTTAGTAAAACCTGCTTTTGGTTTTACCCTGACTCCTTTTCCTTTGTGATGTCACTCCATACAAGTTGTTCTGTCCTCAAGCAATCCTATCTATATGTAATACATTTTGTCCTAGTCATGAACAGACATCTGCGTCTTGGTTGAACCATTGAGTCGAGATGTGGCTGTCAGTTTGTGAATGTTCTAGCATTTTCCTTGCTGGGTGAAAACTTCCAATGTTGATTAAATATATAATCAACATTGCAAGTTTCCATCCTGCAAGGAAAATGCACACTATCAGTGACCAGATCACCAAAATGTGTCAGGTTTTGTCCAGGCCACCCACGCACATTTTCCAAGGGTCTATCAGCTGTATGAATCTGTGGTAAGCAACTTCGGGTGCACCTTTTACTTATCAGATTGAAACTTGCAATGTTGATTTAAATCTCACACCGACAGTGCACTGCTGCTAATTGAGCATGGGATCTGGTAAGACTTTGGGGCTATATAGTTACACACACACACACACACCCACACACCCACACACATACACACGTCTCTCTCAATATATATATATATATATTATATGTATTTATGTAAGGACACATACACACACACATATATATATATATATATATATAATATACATATATACACACACACACATACATATACACTCACATGTTTAGACATACATACACACACATACATATCTACGTATATACACACAAAGACACATTTACATATCTAACAAAAACAAAACCATCTCGGGCTACTACATTCATTTTACATTTTGCATTCCCATAATCCTGTCATCAAACACTTTTGAGCAAATAATGTACAAAAGATATACAGTCTTTCATAATCCTTTAAAAATTGTAAAGATGTCCCACCTGGGGTACTGTTCCATAGGATCCTGAAGTCTAGAAAAGCAATTCAGTAGACAAACACAAATTTAAAATATATTTCATACCACATATAAAAATACTTTTCCAAAATTTGATTTTCTGCTCAGAAAAGACAACCAAACACATTTCTGTTATGAATGATACATACATCTCTTCACCAATGTTTACACTCCTTGGTATACATTAATATGATAATAGATGATAAAAGATCATTGTGCTCCAATGCGCAAAAGATCTTTGCGTTCCCAGGGTACACAAGGAAAGAAGAGAAGGTTGCTCCTTTTTTGCCACCAAACTCTGGAACCCATTGCCCATGACCCTACGCTATGCTTCTTCCGAATAATTTCTTCTCAAACTGCTAAAGACTTCTCTTTTTGATGCATAAACTTTCGGTTGAGGTTTAACTAGTCTTCTTCTCTTATACAATTGGGCAGCTAGCGCTGGATACTTCTTTGGTAGCAGCAGCATGCTTTATAAATGTTATCATAGTGTATTATATTGTATGATATACCTGGACTCTGATCTACTTTGCTCCTTTTCCCTGTCACTCTGAATCAATCTCACAGGGGCAGAATATATTCATTTACATATTTTCTCATCCCCCATGGACTTTTCTTTGGGGGGGGATTATTTGGCAATCTTAGCTGGAATCTTTCCATCTTATAGCTCCATGATAATGCATAATTTTCTTGTACACGAATAATGTTGTACTAACTATAAATACTTTGGAGCAAGAACATTGCAGCATATAAATAACATAGGCTCAGATTTAATTACTCTGTCCCCATGGCCGAGAGGCCAATAACTTAATTTCTAAATGACCCCAAAGATGGCAATCATTTATAAAGGTATTTAAAGGAACTGCAGCTGCAGTGGTTCCTGCCAAATCATTTTACTTTTTGCTTCAGGGCTGCATCGGAAGGATGCAGCCTTGTAGCAAACAGCATTCTTTTCAAAACGAAAATCCCAAGACAGGTTTTTTGTTTCTGGAAAGAAGAGTTATAATGCTTCCCTCATCATGTGAGTCTTCTCCCAGGGCAGGGGGAGCACAATATTTTTAATTTTCTTTACTACCAAAGTTTACAGTAAAAAAACGTGCTACATGTCTGCCTAAATAGGTCAGGAGGATATGTAGCTATTTCTCTGATGGCCCTGCGAACTATGGGCTGTCAGAAACGTTTGGCCACAGTGGAGACCGTACCCACCACTGTGGCCAAGCTCGCACGCACCCACACACACAGATATAAATAATGTTTTTGGTCCATATATGTATAAATATGAAGTTAGACAGAAGAAAACTATATTAACCCCAGTACGTACCTTTATTATGTTTGGTACTTGGAATTTAGGGCTTGAGATTTAGGCTCATGATATTATGTAGTCGATATTCTGGTGGAATACTACTCATATCACTTGTAAGATTCACACGTTTGTTCAGCCAAAGGCATCACAACAATCACATGCTTGGGGCCAGATTTAGCTACACTTTGCACAGGTGCAGTGTCACAAAAATAACTTTGTGTGAAGGGTGCACTTTCAGGACAAACACTATGCTAAATATCACACATTGTGTAAGAACATAGATACAGGACCTAAAATGTGCCAGCAAAACGGAAAGAGCAAAAGTGCAATACCTTAGGAGATAGATCACTATCCCACTATCTCCCTTTTTATGCAATGCAGTGCAACAACGTTGGTTGCTGATCTGCATTGCTTGATTTCTTAGTAAAATTATCCCTAACTGTTCAGGTCATCTGAACTGTGCTATCTGTCTAAATCCTAAACAAAATAACGCAGTGCCTCTCTCTGTCAGTCCTGCTTAAAGCCTTTATCTCCAAAGTTAATAACATGACATTAACTTGCCACATTTTATCTGCCAAGGAAAAGAGAGAGTCCCATGGCTCCTGAGGGCAGACTGCATCCTAAATGTTGGATTTCTGCCCTTCTTCTGTCTAACAGTCATCATGCGTGCCCTCACCATGCTCTAGCGGGCCTTTACCTGCTGCACTGGATACTGTATTCCCCCCAACCTATCCAGGTTGTGCTGCCATAGAGTGTGGCTGCCCTCTGCACTCATGGCTGCAGCCTTCACACCATCAGGATTTCCTGACAGTGAGGGTGGCCTGCAGCCATTTGCCCCATGAAGGTCTGCCATACATGGATGGCATGGTAGAGCTTGCAAATTTACATGCTATATGTGCCCCTGATGCTATGTATGCAGTGGTGAATCTAGGATGCCCTAGGGTGCTGCAACTCCCACCCATGACTCCCTATATGGGATATATTCCTGGAGAGAGAGGTAGGCCTGCAGCATCAGTGGAATGAGCTACTCTGTGCGTATGATGTGTTGTCAGGAAGTACCTTTGGTGAAACATGTTGTGACTATGTGTGGTATTCTGGCATCCAATTCCCATTATAAGTCTATGCTTTTCATAGATGGGCTATTTTCATGCACTTGTAAATTGCTCAGATCATAGCTGGAAGATTTATTAAAAAAAGAAAAAAGGAGCTTATTTACTTTTCAGAAGATAAGACAACTGTCAGTTGACCTTTACCCTTCCAATCGTGTTACACATGAATGAAGTTATGGTGTTACATTACAAACTTGTCAAACGTGATGCTTCCATCAGGTGGTACTACATGAAGACCTTTTTCCATTGTGAACACTACTTTGAAATCTGTGCTGCATTTCAATGCTCATTCACAAACTTGAATTCTTGCCATATTCTTAAACAAAGTGAAATCAATTTTCGACTCTGAAGGTTTGTTTTGCCCTCTTGTTGATTTACCTCCTAATGCATTATGATACTTGTATGCCTTCCTTGAGTCTGCCCTTTGGAAGGGAGATTTGTACTTATTGTTATAATACTTTGATTGCTAAGTTTCAAATTCCATCATGCACATGTTCTCTCTTGTATGAATTCCTGTCATATTCAAAAACAAGATCAAATTGATGTTACATGTTGGTTGCTTTGTGGAACTTCAGTGCACTCCTTTAGTCAGATAGTTGGAGGAAGGACTAAAACTGCTCTCCTCTGCATCATGCCTTTAATACTTCTTGGCAGGAGTGGTTAAGAAATCACTGGTGTAAAAGTTGTTCCTTCTGTAACAATGATGCCACTTAGCTAGCTTGACCTGCAATATACAAATGCATTTAACGGGGATGAAACTCTGCCATGGCTGGTCCAAATTTCAGGTGTAAAAGGAGGAGGGTTATGTGAGGGGTTAGCGACCCCAACATGTTAAAAAAAACTTAGCTACAGAAATGTCAACCAAAAGACATCCCAGCCTTGGGGAAAGAGGAATCTCCTTCACAGAGAGCTATGATGCCTTGTGGCGAAAGCCAGACATCCTTAGAAGCCACGAAGATGACTAAGACCATCACCATTGGAACATAGAACATGAGGACTATGTACCAGACATGCAAGACAGCCCAAGTGGCAGTGAAGATGAAAAAATTAAAACTGGCCCTGCTTGGTATCAGCGAGACCAGGTGGACACAGCCCAGACAGAAAAGACTGGCTGCAGGAAGAATGCTGCTTTATTCTGGACATGCGCAAGAGAAGACCCAGCACACTCAGGGAGTAGCACTGATGATAACACCAGCATCAGACAGAGCTCTGAATGGGTGAGAAGCTCTCGCTTCCAGAATCCTCAAAGGGACCTTCTGCACAAAGAATAATGGATCAACACAAATGTAAACTATTGCAATGCAGCCATAAATGATAGCAAAGGAGAAGAAAAATAAAATTTTTACAACAGATTATAGTCCATTCTGCAGTAATGCCTTGAGAGAGACTTCACCATACTGATGAGAGACCTCAATGAGAAGATTGGAAGCAGCAAC
This sequence comes from Lissotriton helveticus, assembly GCF_964261635.1. Taxonomy (NCBI): domain Eukaryota; kingdom Metazoa; phylum Chordata; class Amphibia; order Caudata; family Salamandridae; genus Lissotriton; species Lissotriton helveticus. Next base: position 1,607,125,677 of record NC_136069.1, read on the forward strand.
GTTGGGTACAAAAAGTCATGAGCAACCATAGACTTGGCAACATGAAGGAGATTGGTGAAAGCTTCACAGATGAAGGTTCTCTGAATAGTCTGGTGATAGGCGGTAGTGTATTCCATCACAAGAGAATACACAAGGAAATGTAAGTGTCACCAGACCATTTAAGTGAGAATACGATTGACCATGCGTGTATTGCCAAGAAGCTCCAGAGGTTCCTGCATGATGTGAGAATACTGAGAGGAGCAGATATGGTATCATACCATCATCATGTAATGGCCAGGCTAAAGGTCAAACTGAAGAAAGCATTGATGGTTTGAACCAGCAAACCAACACCAGGGATGTAACACCAGAATCCTCAAGGATGCACACAACACCAGTTAATACTCAGTTACCCTCAGTAACAAGTTTCAGGTCCTGCAAGAACTAGCGGACCACAGAGACCCAGTAGACAGAAGATCTAAAAATCAGTAACTGGTCAGGATTACCTGCCAGGAGGGACTGGGTCCAAAGAAATACCACCATAATGAGTGGATATCAACTGAGACTCTCCACAAAAACTAAATGTGAAATTTGCAGTGAAATAATACTACACGTATGCCTAAATAGGTCTGGAAGACATTAAGCTATTTCTTGGATGGCCAAGGGAAGTAAGGGCTGTCTGAGAAGTTTGGCCACAGTGGAGACAGTACTCTCCGCTGCAGCCAAGCTGATTGTCTGCTATTATTTAAATGGGGAATGCGGCCCTTGTATTTGTGGTATATATAACCTGTCATCATTGTGATGGATTGCATCTACGGTCACTTTCTACATTTGGCCTTTAATCACTCCTATATGAAATGCTCCTTTTAGCATTGATATTTTTTAAAAGGTGAATAAAACTCATTATGTTTTCATATTGACAGCACGCCTTACATTTATTGCACTTAAAAAAACCTGCTTTTGGTTTTACCCTGACTCCTTTTCCTTTGTGATGTCACTCCATACAAGTTGTTCTGTCCTCAAGCAATCCTATCTATATGTAATAAATGTTGTCCTAGTCATGAACAGACATCTGCGTCTTGGCTGAACCATTGAGTCGAGATGTGGCTGTCAGTTTGTGAATGTTCTAGCATTTTCCTTGCTGGATGGAAACTTCCAATATTGATTTCATATATAATCAACATTGCAAGTTTTCATCCTTCAAGGAAAATGCATACTATCAGTGACCAGATCACCAAAATGTGTCAGGTTTTGTCCAGGCCACCCGCGCACATTTTCCAAGGGTCTATCAGCTGTATAAATCTGTGGTAAGCAAATTCGGGTGCACCTTTTACTGATCAGATTGAAACTTGCAATGTTGATTTAAATCTCACACCGACAGTGCACTGCTGCTAATTGAGCATGGGATCTGGTAAGACTTTGGGGCTATATACTTAGACACACAATCACACCCACACACCCACACACATACACACGTCTCTCTCAATATATATATATATATATATATATATTATATATGTATTTAGGTAAGCACACATACACACACACACATATATATAATATACATATATACACACAAACACACATACATATCCACTCTCATGTTTAGACATACATACACACACATACATATCTACGTATAAACACACAAAGACACATTTACATATCTATCAAAAACAAAACAATCTCGGGCTACTACATTCATTTTACATTTTGCATTCCCATAATCCTTTCATCAAACACTTTTTGAGCAAATAATGTACAAAAGATATACAGTCTTTCATAACCCGTTAAAGGTTGTAAAGATGTCCCACCTCGGGTACTGTTCCATAGGATCCTGAAGTCTAGAAAAGCAATTCAGTAGACAAACACAAATTTAAAATATGTTTCATACCACATATAAAAATACTTTTCCAAAATATGATATTCTGCTCAGAAAAGACAACCAAACACATTTCTCTTATGAATGATACATACATGTCTTCACCAATGTTTACACTCCTTGGTATACATTAATATGACAATAGATGATAAAAGATCATGGTGCTCCAATGCGCAAAAACATCTTTGCGTTCCCAGGGTACACAAGGAAAGAAGAGGAGGTTGCTCCTTTTTTGCCAGCAAACTTTGGAACCCATTGCCCATGACCCTACGCTTTGCTTCTTCCGAATAATTTCTTCACAAACTGCTAAAGACTTCTCTTTTTGATGCATAAACTTTCTGTTGAGGTTTAACTATTCTTCTTCTCTTATACAATTGGGCAGCTAGCAATGGATACTTCTTTGGTAGCAGCTGCATGCTTTATAAATGTTACCATAGTGTATTATATTGTATGATATACCTGGACTCTGATCTACTTTGCTCCTTTTCCCTGTCACTCTGAATCAATCTCACAGGTGCAGAATATATTTATTTTCTTATTTTCTCATCCCCCATGGACTTTTATTTGGGGGGGGATTATTTGGCAATCTTAGCTTTAATCTTTCCATCTTAAAGCTCTTTGATAATGCATCATTCTCTTGTACACTGATAATATTGAACTAACTATAAATACTTTGGAGCAAGAACATTGCAGCATATAAATAACATAGGCTCGGATTTAATTACTCTGTCCTCATGGCGGAGAGGCCAATAACTTAATTTCAAAATGACCACAAAGATGGCAATCATTTATAAAGGTATTTAAAGGAACTGCATCTGCAGTGATTCCTGCCAAATCATTTTACTTTTTGCTTCAGATCTGCATCGGAAGGATGCAGCCTTGTAGCAAACAGCATTCTTCTCAAAACGAAAATCCCAAGACAGGATTTTCTTTCTGAAAAGAAGAGTTATAATGCTTCCCTCATCATGTGAGTCTTCTCCTGGGGCAGGGGAAGCACAATATTTTTATTGTTCTTTACTACCAAAGTTTACAGTAAAAAACTTGCTAAATGTCTGCCTAAATAGGTCAGGAGGATATGTAGCTATTTCTCTGATGTCCCTGCGAACTATGGGCTGTCAGAAACGTTTTGCCACAGTGGAAACCGTACTCACCACTGTGGCCAAGCTCGCGCGGACCCACACACACATATATGAATAATGGTTAAGGTACATATATGTATATCTATAAAGTTAGGCAGAATAAAACTATTTTTACCCCAGTACGTACCTTCATTATGTTTGGTACTTGGAATTTAGGGCTTGAGATTTAGGCTCATGATATTATGTAGTCGATATTCTGGTGGAATACTACTCATATCACTTGTAAGATTCACACGTTTGTTCAGCCAAAGGCATCACAACAATCACATGCTTGGGGCCAGATTTAGCTACACTTTGCACAGGTGCAGTGTCACAAAAATAACTTTGTGTGAAGGGTGCACTTTCAGGACAAACACTATGCTAAATATCACACATTGTGTAAGAACATAGATACAGGACCTAAAATGTGCCAGCAAAACGGAAAGAGCAAAAGTGCAATACCTTAGGAGATAGATCACTATCCCACTATCTCCCTTTTTATGCAATGCAGTGCAACAACGTTGGTTGCTGATCTGCATTGCTTGATTTCTTAGTAAAATTATCCCTAACTGTTCAGGTCATCTGAACTGTGCTATCTGTCTAAATCCTAAACAAAATAACGCAGTGCCTCTCTCTGTCAGTCCTGCTTAAAGCCTTTATCTCCAAAGTTAATAACATGACATTAACTTGCCACATTTTATCTGCCAAGGAAAAGAGAGAGTCCCATGGCTCCTGAGGGCAGACTGCATCCTAAATGTTGGATTTCTGCCCTTCTTTTGTCTAACAGTCATCATGCGTGCCCTCACCATGCTCTAGCGGGCCTTTACGTGCTGCACTGGATACTGTATTCCCCCCACCCTATCCAGGTTGTGCTGCCATAGAGTGTGGCTGCCCTCTGCACTCATGGCTGCAGCCTTCACACCATCAGGATTTCCTGACAGTGAGGGTGGCCTGCAGCCATTTGCCCCATGAAGGTCTGCCATACATGGATGGCATGGTAGAGCTTGCAAATTTACATGCTATATGTGCCCCTGATGCTATGTATGCAGTGGTGAATCTAGGATGCCCTAGGGTGCTGCAACTCCCACCCATGACTCCCTATATGGGATATATTCCTGGAGAGAGAGGTAGGCCTGCAGCATCAGTGGAATGAGCTACTCTGTGCGTATGATGTGTTGTCAGGAAGTACCTTTGGTGAAACATGTTGTGACTATGTGTGGTATTCTGGCATCCAATTCCCATTATAAGTCTATGCTTTTCATAGATGGGCTATTTTCATGCACTTGTAAATTGCTCAGATCATAGCTGGAAGATTTATTAAAAAAAGAAAAAAGGAGCTTATTTACTTTTCAGAAGATAAGACAACTGTCAGTTGACCTTTACCCTTCCAATCGTGTTACACATGAATGAAGTTATGGTGTTACATTACAAACTTGTCAAACGTGATGCTTCCATCAGGTGGTACTACATGAAGACCTTTTTCCATTGTGAACACTACTTTGAAATCTGTGCTGCATTTCAATGCTCATTCACAAACTTGAATTCTTGCCATATTCTGAAACAAAGTTCAATCAATTTTCGACTCTGAAGGTTTGTTTTGCCCTCTTGTTGATTTACCTCCTAATGCATTATGATACTTGTATGCCTTCCTTGAGTCTGCCCTTTGGAAGGGAGATTTGTACTTATTGTTATAATACTTTGATTGCTAAGTTTCAAATTCCATCATGCACATGTTCTCTCTTATATGAATTCCTGTCATGTTCAAAAACAAGATCAAATTGATGTTACATGTTGGTTGCTTTGTGGAACTTCAGTGCACTCCTTTAGTCAGATAGTTGGAGGAAGGACTAAAATTGCTCTCCTCTGCATCATGCCTTTAATACTTCTTGGCAGGAGTGGTTAAGAAATCACTGGTGTAAAAGTTGTTCCTTCTGTAAAAATGATGCCACTTAGCTAGCTTGACCTGCAATATACAAATGCATTTAATGGAGATGAAACTCTGCCATGGCTGGTCCAAATTTCAGGTGTAAAAGGAGGAGGGTTATGTGAGGGGTTAGCGACCCCAACATGTTAAAAAAAATCTTAGCTACAGAAATGTCAACCAAAAGACATCCCAGCCTTGGGGAAAGAGGAATCTCCTTCACAGAGAGCTATGATGCCTTGTGGCGAAAGCCAGACATCCTTAGAAGCGACGAAGATGACTAAGACCATCACCATTGGAACATAGAACATGAGGACTATGTACCAGACATGCAAGACAGCCCAAGTGGCAGTGAAGATGAAAAAATTAAAACTGGCCCTGCTTGGTATCAGCGAGACCAGGTGGACACAGCCCAGACAGAAAAGACTGGCTGCAGGACGAATGCTGCTTTATTCTGGACATGCGCAAGAGAAGACCCAGCACACTCAGGGAGTAGCACTGATGATAACACCAGCATCAGACAGAGCTCTGAATGGGTGAGAAGCTCTCGCTTCCAGAATCCTCAAAGGGACCTTCTACACAAAGAATAATGGATCAACACAAATGTAAACTATTGCAATGCAGCCATAAATGATAGCAAAGGAGAAGAAAAATAAAAAAATTTACAACAGATTATAGTCCATTCTGCAGTAATGCCTTGAGAGAGACTTCACCATACTGATGAGAGACCTCAATGAGAAGATTGGAAGCAGCAACGTTGGGTACAAAAAGTCATGAGCAACCATAGACTTGGCAACATGAAGGAGATTGGTGAAAGCTTCACAGATGAAGGTTCCCTGAATAGTCTGGTGATAGGCGGTAGTGTATTCCATCACAAGAGAATACACAAGGAAATGTAAGTGTCACCAGACCATTTAAGTGAGAATACGATTGACCATGCGTGTATTGCCAAGAAGCTCCAGAGGTTCCTGCATGATGTGAGAATATTGAGAGGAGCAGATATGGTATCAGACCATCATCATGTAATGGCCAGGCTAAAGGTCAAACTGAAGAAAGCATTGATGGTTTGAACCAGCAAACCAACACCAGGGATGTAACACCAGAATCCTCAAGGATGCACACAACACCAGTTAATACTCAGTTACCCTCAGTAACAAGTTTCAGGTCCTGCAAGAACTAGCGGACCACAGAGACCCAGTAGACAGAAGATCTAAAAATCAGTAACTGGTCAGGATTACCTGCCAGGAGGTACTGGGTCCAAAGAAATACCACCATAATGAGTGGATATCAACTGAGACTCTCCACAAAAACTAAATGTGAAATTTGCAGTGAAATAATACTACACGTATGCCTAAATAGGTCTGGAAGACATTAAGCTATTTCTTGGATGGCCAAGGGAAGTAAGGGCTGTCTGAGAAGTTTGGCCACAGTGGAGACAGTACTCTCCGCTGCAGCCAAGCTGATTGTCTGCTATTAATTAAATGGGGAATGCGGCCCTTGTATTTGTGGTATATATAACCTGTCATCATTGTGATGGATTGCATCTACGGTCACTTTCTACATTTGGCCTTTAATCACTCCTATATGAAATGCTCCTTTTAGCATTGATATTTTTTAAAAGGTGAATAAAACTCATTATGTTTTCATATTGACAGCACGCCTTACATTTATTGCACTTAAAAAAACCTGCTTTTGGTTTTACCCTGACTCCTTTTCCTTTGTGATGTCACTCCATACAAGTTGTTCTGTCCTCAAGCAATCCTATCTATATGTAATAAATGTTGTCCTAGTCATGAACAGACATCTGCGTCTTGGCTGAACCATTGAGTCGAGATGTGGCTGTCAGTTTGTGAATGTTCTAGCATTTTCCTTGCTGGATGGAAACTTCCAATGTTGATTTCATATATAATCAACATTGCAAGTTTCCATCCTTCAAGGAAAATGCATACTATCAGTGACCAGATCACCAAAATGTGTCAGGTTTTGTCCAGGCCACCCGCGCACATTTTCCAAGGGTCTATCAGCTGTATAAATCTGTGGTAAGCAAATTTGGGTGCACCTTTTACTGATCAGATTGAAACTTGCAATGTTGATTTAAATCTCACACCGACAGTGCACTGCTGCTAATTGAGCATGGGATCTGGTAAGACTTTGGGGCTATATACTTAGACACACAATCACACCCACACACCCACACACATACACACGTCTCTCTCAATATATATATATATATATATATATTATATATGTATTTAGGTAAGCACACATACACACACACACATATATATAATATACATATATACACACAAACACACGTACATATCCACTCTAATGTTTAGACATACATACACACACATACATATCTACGTATATACACACAAAGACACATTTACATATCTATCAAAAACAAAACAATCTCGGGCTACTACATTCATTTTACATTTTGCATTCCCATAATCCTTTCATCAAACACTTTTTGAGCAAATAATGTACAAAAGATATACAGTCTTTCATAACCCGTTAAAGGTTGTAAAGATGTCCCACCTCGGGTACTGTTCCACAGGATCCTGAAGTCTAGAAAAGCAATTCAGTAGACAAACACAAATTTAAAATATGTTTCATACCACATATAAAAATACTTTTCCAAAATATGATATTCTGCTCAGAAAAGACAACCAAACACATTTCTCTTATGAATGATACATACATGTCTTCACCAATGTTTACACTCCTTGGTATACATTAATATGACAATAGATGATAAAAGATCATTGTGCTCCAATGCGCAAAAACATCTTTGCGTTCCCAGGGTACACAAGGAAAGAAGAGGAGGTTGCTCCTTTTTTGCCAACAAACTTTGGAACCCATTGCCCATGACCCTACGCTTTGCTTCTTCCGAATAATTTCTTCACAAACTGCTAAAGACTTCTCTTTTTGATGCATAAACTTTCTGTTGAGGTTTAACTATTCTTCTTCTCTTATACAATTGGGCAGCTAGCAATGGATACTTCTTTGGTAGCAGCTGCATGTTTTATAAATGTTATCATAGTGTATTATATTGTATGATATACCTGGACTCTGATCTACTTTGCTCCTTTTCCCTGTCACTCTGAATCAATCTCACAGGTGCAGAATATATTTCTTTTCTTATTTTCTCATCCCCCATGGACTTTTTTTTGGGGGGGGATTATTTGGCAATCTTAGCTTTAATCTTTCCATCTTAAAGCTCTTTGATAATGCATCATTCTCTTGTACACTGATAATATTGTACTAACTATAAATACTTTGGAGCAAGAACATTGCAGCATATAAATAACATAGGCTCGGATTTAATTACTCTGTCCCCATGGCGGAGAGGCCAATAACTTAATTTCTAAATGACCACAAAGATGGCAATCATTTATAAAGGTATTTAAAGGAACTGCATTTATTTTATTTTATTTTATATGCTTATTGAGCGCCGGACTAGACTCCCGAAGGAGTATCTCCGCGCTATAACTGCCGATATGAGTGAAAATAACAGTGTGACCAGAGATGATAAAATCATTGGTTGGTGGGAAACAGATAAGTTTTTAGATTCCTTCTAAAGTTCATATGATTGGTAATGGACCTTAGTTCCAACGGCAGTGTGTTCCAGAGTGTGGGTCCGGTGTAAGCCAATGCACGGCCACCTTGCCTGGCTTTCTTAACTCTGGGCACCTTCAGTAATTGCTGATTGCTGGAGCGTAAGGAGCGTCCTGGGATGTAAGGCTGAAAGGTGTCAATAAAATATTTAGGGCCCATCCCTATTAGGCTCTTATGTATAGTACATAAGGTCTTGAACTGAACTCGCTTCTTCACAGGAAGCCAGTGTAGACGAGTCAATAGGGGGCAGGAAGGTGTCCTTGGTGGAGCATTCATGACAATCCTTGCTGCAGTGTTTTGAATAACCTGCAGTTTCTTGACTTGCTCCTCGTTGACTCCAAGGAGCAAACCATTGCAATAGTCTACCCTACTGATAACAAGAGCATGGACCAATGTTTTCCTGTAGTGGTCTGGTAGATAGGGGAAGACCCGCCTTAACATCCCGATAGCCCGAAAGCAGGTGCCGGCTACTTGATTAGTGTGATCCTTGAAAGTAAGTTGTTGGTCGAATAGTACTCCTAGGTTTTTGACCCTGCTATTAGGAGTAGGGACAGGACCTAGTTCTTGAGGCCACCAATCCGATGACCAGAGTGCCGTCGCTTGACCAAACAACATTACTTCGGTTTTCCCGACATTACACTGCAGACAGTTAGATGACATCCAGTCTGCTATGGCACTCATGCCCTCTGCAAAAGATTTTTTAATTGCAGGTGTAAGATTTTTAAAGGGAAAAAGGAGTTGGGTGTCGTCAGCATACGACACAGGGGTGAACCCGAAAGATCTTGCTAGGTTGGCTAGGGGGGCCACATAAATATTAAAGAGAGTGGGGCTCAGACAAGAGCCCTGTGGCACTCCCTTATTGAGCTCCCTATGGATGGATTTATGGGAGCCCAACCTAACCTCTTGGGAACGCCCGGACAGAAAACTCTCCAACCACGCCAGGGCCTCTCCTTCTATTCCCACCTCCCTTAGGCGATGGAGAAGCACCTTGTGAGACACCGTATCAAAAGCGGCGGAAAGATCCAACAGCACCAGAATCATAGAGCAACCATCATCCAGTGCCATTTTGATGTTATTGGTCACTGTTTGAAGTGCTGATTCTGTGCTGTGGTTCGGCATGAACCCAGATTGAGAATAGTCCAGGCCGTCCGTCGCTTCAAGATGTTGAGAGAGATAGGTGTTCACGTGCTTCTCCGTGATCTTGCCCAGGTAGGGTAGGAGAGAGATGGGGCGTAGGTTGGAAAGGTCTGTCCAGGGAGATGATGCCTTTTTCCTTATCGGGTTCACCACTGCCTTTTTCCAATCTGCCGGGACCTGGCCAGTCCTGAGGGAGATATTGACCACTTCAAGGATGTGAGGACCTAGTAAAGGGATCAGGGGACCAAGCATTTTCGCTGGAATCAAGTCATTAGGGGAACCTGTTTTTATATGGTTACAAAGAGTAAGAAGCTCTGTGTGATCAATCGAAGGGAATGACATCAGAAAAGGTTTATTATATATGGAAGGTGTTGAAATAGAACAAGTTTTGATGTTATTTTTCCTGACGTTGTTAGCTACTACTATTTTCTCATAGATGATGTTAATTTTATCTTCAAAAAATAGAGAGATTTTGTCACACAGATCCTGTGAAAAATCATCGGAGCTTTCACATGCCGTGGGTTTTATGAAGTTTTGCAGAATATGAAAGAGTTCCTTGGGGCTGTTGCCTGCTTCTGCTATTTGCTGGGTTAATTGTTGTTTCCTAGCCAACTTTATGTTTTTATAGTACTCTGCTTGAGCATTCAGAAAAATTCTCCGATTATCATCGGTTTTTGTTTTGCCAAATCATTTTACTTTTTGCTTCAGGGCTGCATCGGAAGGATGCAGCCTTGTAGCAAACAGCATTCTTCTCAAAACGAAAATCCTAAGACAGGATTTTCTTTCTGAAAAGAAGAGTTATAATGCTTCCCTCATCATGTGAGTCTTCTCCTGGGGCAGGGGAAGCACAATATTTTTATTGTTCTTTACTACCAAAGTTTACAGTAAAAAACTTGCTAAATGTCTGCCTAAATAGGTCAGGAGGATATGTAGCTATTTCTCTGATGTCCCTGCGAACTATGGGCTGTCAGAAACGTTTTGCCACAGTGGAAACCGTACTCACCACTGTGGCCAAGCTCGCACGGACCCACACACACATATATGAATAATGGTTAAGGTACATATATGTATATATATAAAGTTAGGCAGAATAAAACTATTTTTACCCCAGTACGTACCTTCATTATGTTTGGTACTTGGAATTTAGGGCTTGAGATTTAGGCTTATGATATTATGTAGTCGATATTCTGGTGGAATACTACTCATATCACTTGTAAGATTCACACGTGTGTTCAGCCAAATGCATCTCAACAATCACATGCTTGGGGCCAGATTTAGCTACACTTTGCACAGGTGCAGTGTCACAAAAATAACTTTGTGTGAAGGGTGCACTTTCAGGACAAAAACTATGCTAAATATCACACATTGTGTAAGAACATAGATACAGGACCTAAACTGTGCCAGCAAAACAGAAAGAGCAAAAGTGCAATACCTTAGGAGATAGATCACTATCCCACTATCTCCCTTTTTATGCAATGCAGTGCAACAACGTTGGTTGCTGACCTGCATTGCTTGATTTCTTAGTAAAATTATCCCTAACTGTTCAGGTCATCTGAACTGTGCTATCTGTCTAAATCCTAAACAAAAAAACGCAGTGCCTCTCTCTGTCAGTCCTGCTTAAAGCCTTTATCTCCAAAGTTAATAACATGATATTAACTTTCCACATTTTATCTGCCAAGGAAAAGAGAGAGTCCCATGGCTCCTGAGGGCAGACTGCATCCTAAATGTTGGATTTCTGCCCTTCTTCTGTCTAACAGTCATCATGCGTGCCCTCACCTTGCTCTAGTGGGCCTTTACCTGCTGGACTGGATACTGTCTCCCCCCTACCCTATCCAGGTTGTGCTGCCATAGAGTGTGGCTGCCCTCTGCACTAATGGCTGCATCCTTCACACCATCAGGCTTCCATGACAGTGAGGGTGGCCTGCAGCCATTTGCCCAATGAAGGTCTGCCATACATGAATGAATGGTAGAGCTTGCAAGTTTACATGATATATGTGCCACTGATGCTATGTAGGCAGTTGTGAATCTAGGATGCCTTAGGGGGCTGCAACTCCCACCCATGACTCCCTATATGGGATATATTCCTGGACAGAGAGGTAGGCCTGCAGCATCAGTGGAATGAGCTCCTCTGTGCGTATGATGTGTTGTCAGGGAATACCTTTGGGGAAACATGTTGTGACTTTGTGTGGTATTCTGGCATCCAATTCCCATTATTAGTCTATGGTTTTCATAGATGGCTTAATTTCATACACTTGTAGATTGCTCAGATCATAGCCCGGAAGATTTATAAAAAAAAACTTGAGCTCATTTACTTTTCAGAAGATAGGACAACTGTCAGTCGACTTTTACCCTTCCAATCGTGTTACACATGAATGAAGTTATGGTGTTACATTACAAACTTGTCAAACGTGATGCTGCCATCAGGTGGTACTACTTGAAGACCTTCTTCCATTGTGAACACTACTTTGAAATCTGTGCTGCATTTCAATGCTCATTCACAAACTTGAATTCTTGCCATATTCTGAAACAAAGTCCAATCAATTTTCGACTCTGAAGTTTTGTTTTGCCTTCTTGTTGATGTAACTCCTAATGCATTATGATACTTGTATGCCTTCCTTGAGTCTGCCCATTGGAAGGGAGATTTGTACTTATTCTTATAATACTTTGATTGCTAAGTTTCAAATTCCATCATGCACATGTTCTTTCTTGTATGAATTCCTGTCATATTCAAAAACAAGATCAAATTGATGTTACATGTTGGTTGCTTTGTGGAACTTCAGTGCTCTCCTTTAGTCAGATAGTTGGAGGAAGGACTAAAACTGCTCTCCTCTGCATCATGCCTTTAATACTTCTTGGAAGGAGCGGTTAAGAAATCACTGGTGTAAAAGTTGTTCCTTCTGTAACAATGATACCACTTAGCTAGCTTGACCTGCAATATACTGATGCATTTAATGGGGATGAAACTCTGCCATGGCCGGTCCAAATTCCTGGTGTAAAAGGAGGAGGGTTATGTGAGGGGTTAGCTACCCCAACATGTAAAAAAAAATCTTAGCTACAGAAATGTCAACCAAAAGTCATCCCAGCCTTGGGGAAAGAGGAATCTCCTTCACAGAGAGCTATGATGCCTTGTGGCGAAAGCCAGACATCCTTAGAAGCCACAAAGATGACTAAGACCATCACCATGGGAACATAGAACATGAGGACTATGAACCAGACATGCAAGACAGCCCAAGTGGCAGTGAAAATGAAAAAATTAAAACTGGACCTGCTTGGCATCAGCGAGACCAAGTGGACACAGCCCAGAAGGAAAAGACTGGCTCCAGGCAGAATGCTGCTTTATTCGGGACATGCGCAAGAGAAGACCCAGCACACTCAGGGAGTAGCACTGATGATAACACCAGCATCAGACAGAGCTCTGAATGGGTGGAAAGCTCTCGCTTCCAGAATCATCACAGAGACCTTCTGCATAAACAATAATGGATTAACACAAATGTAAACTATTGCTATGCAGCCATAAATGACAGCTAAGAAGAAGAAAAATATCAATTTTACAACAGATTATAGTCCATTCTGGAGTAATGCCTTGAGTGCGACTTCACCATACTGATGAGAGACCTCAATGCGAAGATTGGAAGCAGCAACGTGGGGTACAAAAAAGTCATGAGCAACCATAGACTTGGCAACATGATGGAGATTGGTGAAAGGTTTACAGATCAAGGTTCCCTGAACAGTCTGGTGATAGGCGGTAGTGTATTCCATCACAAGAGAATACACACGGAAATGTAAGTGTCAACAGACCATTTAAGTGAGAATAAGATTGACCATGCGTGTATTGCCAAGAAGCTCCAGAGGTTCCTGCATGATGTGAGAATACTGAGAGGAGCAGATATGGTATCAGTCCATCACCATGTAATGGCCAGGCTAAAGTTCAAGCTGAAGAAAGCATTGATGGTTTTAACCAGTAAACCAACACCAGTGATGTAACACCAGAATCCTCAAGGATGCACACAACACCAGTTAATTCTCAGTTAACCTCAGTAACAAGTTTCAGGTCCTGCAAGAACTAGAGGACCACAGAGACCCAGTAGACAGAAGATCAAAGAATCAGTGACTGGTCAGGATTACCTGCCAGGAGGTACTGGGTCCCAAGAAATACCACCATAATGAATGGATATCCTCTGAGACTCTCCACAAAATCTAAGTGTGAAAGGTAAAGAAAGCTGCAAATCTGCACCAGCCGAACATAAGCCATAAGTACTAAAGGCGAGTGCATCAAAACCATAAAGGAAGCAAAGAATAGCTTAACGGCAGACAAGCGAAGATTCATCTAGGGTCTTGCCACAGAAGCCTATGAAGCAGCAAATCATGGAATCATGAAAGAACTTGATGACATATATATATTTATATTTAAGATTTAGGGAGAGTAACATTCACCCAACAGACATTTTGGGATGGTAGCAATGTCATTTTACTCAGAAGGTCTTACTTGCAGCAAAGGGTATTGGTAGAAATACTGTATTATATCATGCTAATTTTGGAGAAGAGCCATGTTTTCAGGCTTTTTATGAAACTCAGCAGATTTGAGTTTAGTCTCGGAGAATTTGGGAGTTTATTCCAAATTTGGGCTGCTTTCACTTGAATCACCTCCCTCCTTATTTTAACTTTTGAAAACTAGGTACACAGACCAAGTTAGTTGAGGACATAACAAGGAAACTGTCCAGCAGCTACTGCAAGTCATAAAGACCTGTTAAAGACAAAGCTGTGAAGACAATCGTGGGTGAGGAAGGCCAACAACAAAGATGGGTGGAGCACTTTGAAAAATTGCTGAACCAGCTGTACTGCATTTTCCACCAGACATACATCCAGTTGACAAGGACTTGCAAATTGACTGCAACAGGCCAATCAAGGAACAAATACTGCAGGACATCAACTATCTGAAAAATGGGAAGGCAGGTGGACCTGACAACGATCACTACAAGGCACTAAAGGCAGACATTGAAACATCAGCAGACATGCTCACCCCCATGTTGGGAAGGATCTGGTAAGAGGGAAAGGTGCCAGTCGACTAGAAGGAAGAATATCTCATCAAGATTCCCCAAAAAGGTAACCCGAGTAACTGCACAAACTACAGAGGATAACTTTTCTATAAATCCCAGGCAGACAGATGAGGGAACAAATTGATGCTCAGTTGTGAGACCAGCAAGCCAGCTTCCACAGACATAGATCATGCAAATAAATAACAGATTGCAACATTGTGGCTACTCATTGAGCAGTCGATGGAATGGAACACTTTCCCATGTGAATTGTTTTGACTATAAGAATGCATTTGACAGCTTGGGCAGACTGACCCTCTGGAAAATTCTCCACCACTATTGTCTGCCAGATAAACGTATAAGAATCACCAGCACCTCTTACGATGGAATGACCTTAAAGATAGTTCATGGAGGACAACTCACAGACGTCTTACTAGTGAGAATTGGAGTCTGCCAGTTTTGTTTTCCTGTCTTTTCTCTTCCTGATAGCCGTAGGCTAGATCATGATGACATTCACAGCAAGGAGAAGAAACGGAATCCAATGGAAACCTTGGATGCAGCTCAACGACTTGGACTTAGTGGACAACATGCCCCTCCTCTCCGATACCTATCTGCAGATGCAACAAAAGACCAACAATGTGGCAGCCACATTAGCACAACTTGATCTCCACATCCACAGGGGAAAACCAAGTTCATAAAGGCTAACACAACCATCACCAACTGCAGTCACTCTGAACACTGGACGGCATTGAGGCCTTCAGCTGCCTGGGCAGTGTCATAGACAAGCATGGTGGACCATGATCACATACCTATTGCGACACACACACGCTTCGTCACAAACTCACTGAGACACTCTTACACTCACTCACTCACACATCCATTTTGAAATGTTACAGGTTACAGTTAGAATTAATTTTTTTAAATACTAGAAATGAACTGAAAAAACTAAGGTTACAGGGACGTTAGGGTTAGGAAATATCATTTTAACACACCATAGAAATTTACTGAAAAGAACGACGATTACAGGTATACTATAGTAAGGTTCAGATTTCATTAGTTCAATCCAGTAAAATTCAACAGCTATATTTACCTCAGCTAACTATACCTTACACCCCACAATGCACTGCTTATGGCCTCACATATTACATCCCTCCTGACATGGTCAGTGACATCATTGATTATTTCACTGATGACATTTCAAATTATATCACTGATGACATCTTCCACAGAGCCTCCCTCACACCCACTCACGCCCCTTGGAACCTCTTATAAACCTACTCCCACAATCTCACAACTGCTCAAATACCTATTAACAGACCCATTCCAGTACTCACACAACTAATAACTCAACCCTAGAGCCCCTCATAACCACACACTCATACTGTCCCTCATATAACCACTAACATACTCATACAGTCACCAATGACCCATTCATTCACCAATACAGCTACATACATATCCAGACATTCAGACATTTACACACCCACACATATGCTCTTGCAGCCACTCAAACAAAAATTCAATCACACATACAGTTCATCATACAGCCACTCACTCTCCCATATAGGTACTCACACTTCTGCTTACTTATCAATAAAGCTACTCACACACCTACTCATTTATCCATACAACCACTGACGGCTACTAACTCACCCATACAACCACTCACACACCCACTCTGTCACCCATATAACCACTTACACAGCCATTCAGATACCCATACAATCACCCACACGCCGTTGCAGCCACTCATACAGCATCTAACTCACCCATAAAGTCTCTTCCACAGCCACTCCCTCTCCAATACAGCTATTCAGTCATCCATACAGCTATTCTCATACCCACTAACACATCCATACTGCCACTCAGAAACCCACACAGCAACTCAGACATCAATTCACACACTTTTGCAGACAGTCACACAGACACTCAGATGAGATATATAAATAGTATGGCTAATTACTAGTATAGAATAATAGTATTTTAACTTATGTTGTAGTTTTGTTTATATCCTTAAGTCTCAAAAACATTTATGAAGCACTTGCACTCACAAGGTGATTTCATCTGTGAAGTCATCAGTGATGTCATTTGAGATGTAATCAATGATGTCACTGACCATGTTATGAGTTATGTAATATGTGTGGTCATAAGAAATGTATTATGGGAACACAAGCTATAGTTAGCTCAGGTAACTATAGCTGCTGATTCTCTATGGTTTTGTACGAGTTGAAATCTGAGCCTAATTATAACCTCCCTGCAACCCTTGGTTCTTTCAGTGAATTTCTAAGGTTTTTTAACTCTATTTCCTATTTATAACATCTCTTTAACCTTTTTTTCAGTGAATATGCACTTATAGTTTGCACCTAGTATTATAGGAAATGCATTTTTTTGTTTCACCAATAACTTTGGCACCTTTTGATGAAACTTTTCAAAAGAAAGTTCAGCTACTACGCATAAAGTTTTGGGGAATGAGAAACAAATTGTGTCCCAAAATGCAATTTTGCTATACAATTTCCAAAGGGATTTTTAACAGTATCACAACCAAAACAGATGAATGGGATTGCACCAAACTTGGCAGAAAGTTAGATATTCTTCCAAAAAAAATGCTTTGGTAATTTGGTATGATTCTGTTTAATAGTTTTTGAAAACTTAAGTTCATAATGTATAAATATCTGAACCGTTCGGCTGAAATTCAAAACTTCAAGCCTTCTGATTGGCAGAGAGGGTTTTTTCAGGGCGATCACACTGATTGACTGGCTTCAACATGCATGAAAAGAAATGTTGTAACAGGCATTACAGGAGCCTGTCCTGAAATGTTTGATTAACAAAAAACATAAAGGGGCTGGTTAGGGATATCCCGACCCGTTAGTGGGGGGCTCCGAGAGGGAGCACAGGACTAAAATAAAAAAAAATCCTTTTTCTATGTTGGTGTCCAATGGAAGTCCTATAGGAACTCCACAGAACCACCAAAGAAAAGGGCAGCCCTGTTTTTGTTTACATTTTCCTCGGTTGGGCTGGAATTCTGAAGGCTGTCACATTTTTAAATAAGATTTAAGTGGGTAAGGGGGGGTGTACAGAGTCTTCCCTCCAAACCAACCATTCGCCCCAGAGACGTCATCCCCTATGACGCAATGCAAATTTAATTTGCTGGTGGATTCCAACCCTCGGTCAGCACAATCTATCTTTTTTCCCTGCCCATGCTTGTGAAATCTTGGTCATTTTGGTTGTTTAAAACTGTATATTGTAACTGATATTTTAACATAACTATAAACTCCCTATAACCTTTGTTTCTTTTGTGTGAATATCTACATGTATATTTCATTATTTATCATGAAGTATTATTTAAAATCCATGTCATTATTTTCTTTGTGAGTATGTTTTAGTACTTGTGAGTTGCCTTGTGGATTTCTTCAATGACCTTACGGATGGATTGGACAACATTTATTACTGTTTTACCACTTTTAGGGTGATGGTAACCTGAGATGTGTAGTTCGTTAAGAGCAATGGGGTTAGTCTTTTGTGGGTGGTTTACTGTAGAAGCCTGTCTCTTCCTAAACTTATCCTTACTTTTTTGTAAATCCTTTACATTTTGTGTTAGATAATTCCTATTTTCCCATCACTCTACCCCTGCCCTACATCTAAGTCTGGGTATAGTGCTTCCTGAGCCTGGCATTACCAGGTCTGGTATTTTCATACCAAGGTATCAAGGACCCAGAAACTCTAGTCTCCTCACAATAACCTAGAGTTGTATGTTCCCTGTCAGGGATACTCTGGAGCCAGCGTCTTTAAAGTACATGAGCAAAGCGAGAGGTGAAGGCTAGAGGCTTGACTAAAAATTGGTCACAATGCTGCCTATTGCTTATAATGTATTTCTGAATTTGTAGACTGTAGATTGATTTTTAACATTATACTTCTGGTTACATACACACATGCATGTGCAAATGTTCTTTACCACTGCCTATTACTGGTGACACCACCAGTTTTCCTTTGGCACCATATGTGTCATGAACACCTTTTTCTAGCAATGCCACTGGACACACACCAGAGAAAGGTGAGGTGGTACTAGAAAGCTTCTGACCAAAGAGGCCCTGCATACATTTGACCAGAAGGCCAGTTGCAGTCTGCCTGCGGCAATTTTCTCCCTGTATACAGGGAAATCCATGTAATACAGAGCCACATAACCTCTCACACACAGAGCTGCAGCACCAGAAACCAGGGAGCAACAAGATAGAAACCAGAGTTGGCATCTGATAATGCATTAAGACCAGCAATCTTTGTGTACGACTCTCTCATGAAAGGATGTTTCATTGGATGTTTCATTGGATATATAAGGGCTCATGAACTTCACAATTAGTCGCAAGTTATCGGATATCAGAAATTGGGAATGTACTTTCAAAGTAGGATGTATTACCCAAGCTCCACCAGATAGACTGAAGCCTCACTTTTACACATAGTTACGGGTGTCATCCAGTATTAAGATCTGTACTCTACCATGTAAAGATGCTAATCTTACTTTTCTTCTACCCCTCTAAATACTTGGCCTCAGTGTAACTATTTTACACGAGTGTAATTTAACATAATCTCATAAATTTTGCACTGGGGAAAATAATATGTAATGCTGGAAGTTATGTCATTATGCCCATTCGTATGCATGATATTACTGCTCGGTGGAAAAAAAAGTATCCCAGGAACATGGCCACTGCAGGGGGTACTGGACATTTGAATTGTATAAATTACTATTTCCAGTGTATCAGTAGGGAAGGTGTTGGACATAAAATCCAACACTAGTTCAACAATGCACCCTCTAAAGCAAGTCATTGTAAAGAGTTGTGTGTTAAAGGAATGCGTGATAACATTGCAGTCAGGGTAGTGACTGGGGAGTAAAGGTAGGTTGTGATTTTTCCTGTTGGGTAAAGGATGTTTGCCGGCAGGACTGAGCGAAAATAAGGTACGATGGACATTTTGGGGTTTTGGATGCCTGAAGTTATTAATAATTACATATTTTACTTGTGTTTTGGTGAAACACCTAGAGGCATATTTACTAGCCCCTATCACCCCCAAAACATAATTTTCTGCGACATTGTGGTGGTGGTAAGGGCTTCAGCTTATTTACAAGGAGTGTTAAGCCACTTATTGTGGCCTAACGCTGCCTTGTAAATACGGCTCCCGTTCATGCTATACTTAGTGTGAAAGGGGAGGGCAATGGGTGTTGCAGTAGACATTTCACCACAACACCCATTTATTTTGAACCTGCCCATATTTACAAGGGTGGCACAATTTTTGGGGCAGCTCCAAAATTAAGACCTGGATAAACCTTTTTTTCCCTGGTGCAATAAGGAGAACTGTTGCTATTATTGAGGGGGCACATGTACCATGTAAAGGAGGGATGACAAATAGAAGCATAGGGGTGCATGAAGGAGACAAAAAAGTGAAAAGAAACTTACAAAATGTGAAGTGGACAGGAATAGAATGAATATGGTTTGATTAGAGAAGACAGCCACAAAAGAGCATGCTAGATTCTGAGAACAGCTTACTGTTCAAAAATGATGTGCACCTGTTCCTACCATCATGCTGGTTTGCATGCTATTATTTGTTTTAGTATGAAATGCTTATTTGTGCCATTTTTGTACATGAAACCCCAGGATCTGTATTTCACATATTTTCCCAATTTTGTATTTCATCTAATTATACTAGTAGCAATTGCGCAATATAGTAACTCACACCCACTCACTTACCTCTACAAACAATACAATATATATTCAGGCCCTCATTTATGTGGATTTGGTGTGCTGCCCCATACCAAAGTAAAAGGGCAAGAATGCACCATATTTATGCAATATGTTGCATCCATGTAATTTCCACCTGTGCTGTTGCAATTTCTGCGGCTTAGCACCCATGCAGGCACCCTTGTACCTTAGTGCAAGAGGGCCTGTGTTGTCGGCAGGATTTTTTTTGCGCAGGAAGTGGCCCTTTAATGCAGAGAAACAATCCTAATAGGCAGTTTCCTCTTTCTATGTGTGCTGCATAATGCAGCACACATAAAAAGAGGACACAAAAAGGAGAAATAAAGTAATTTCCCCTCAATACTACATTAGGAGGCATAAGTATTTGGCACTTCCCCTGGTTTGCAAGGTCTTGTAAATCTGGGGAAGTATCAAAATCCATGGGTGTTGCATGTGAACACCCCCAGCACGGCCCATGAAATGCCTCCGGAGCGCAGAGTAAGGCAATGCAGTAATTTGCTCTGATTTGCCTTACTTCATATCTATGAGGTAATTCAGAGCTAGGCATAGGGGCTTTGTGTGGCCTCATAGATATGACTTTGTAGTCTTCACTGCTGAAGCATCACAAAAAGCTTTATTCTGCCTCTGCATGAGGCTCGTAAATATGCCACTCAGTCTGCAAGTGATTTGTTGATTTTTGTCACCCGTCTTTCCACCCCACTTACTCTTTTTTCTCTATGTGTCTTCCTTTGTATACAAAGAAATTTAAATAAAATGTATAAAAAAATTCCATATAAAGATAGGGGGCAGGTGCCTTGCTGCAAAAGTATCTGGTTCTGTCTCTTCTAAAATTAAATTTACTTCACCCAATCTACCTCTTTTGGAAATCACATTCTAATGAACTGCACAAAGCAAAACGTATATTTATTACATCTTTTTACCTCTGGATGTTCCTTGAAAGATTCTACAAAACAAAAAATAGGAAACAGAAAAAAATAACATTAATAAATATTGCAGTTATTAATATATGGATTCCTTATTGATAACACTGTCATCAGTAGAATTAATCACCCTATGTCAAAGGTATGTCCTCTCAACCGTCATAATCCTTCATGCCTAACTAGTATTAAGAGACATTCAGAGCTAAAGTTTGGTTCCCTGCCACATGCTGGCGGCTTGTTTATAGATACTTAGTGTGAAAGGGGAGGGCAATGGGTGTTGCAACACCCCTTTTTTTTTTTACGCTAATTGAAACTACCAATTGTTGCCCTCATATAGAAAAACCCATGAATAGGTTGGATGCTGGAGAGATTAGCAATGGTAAGCAACACAAAAGACATCTGCCTGCAAATAATCTATTTTAGTTTATCTTGAAAATATTTTACAATTTCTTATGTTGTTATCATTTTACTAATGACAATTTTGTTCATGTGAAGGTTGTGTGGTATCCCTTCTTGTGCTATATTATATTGTATTGTAATGGTATTTACAGAGCAAATTTACAAACCTACTGATGCCGTGCAGAGTGATCTGGTGGTATTTTAAAATAATGTTTTTTACTCTAGTTAAGTCTCTGGCCCAAAGCCCATCGCAGGCCCTAACAGACCCAAGCAGGAAAGATGCCACTGAAAAAAACACTCTCAATCTTCTGCCCTTCACCTGATTGCTCCGGTAGGAGGAGTGAAAATTGAAACAACAGATGATCGTGATAAACTCCAACTAAAGAAAATCCACAAATCTGTGGATAAAAGCCTGAGGAAAGGGGGTAGGTTAGAAATGCAGGTAATGTACTTTAATGTGGAGGGTTGTTGCTTTACAGCTTACTGTTATGGCTTAATTTTCCTAGAATGTTGTTGTAAATACACTTAGAAATGCAAGGAAAATATACACAATTAGATCACATTTGTAAATACATTTGCAATGAACAGATTTTTGTAAAAGCATCATACAGGTATTTTCCTACAAAAGAACTGAAACTTCCTCTCCTACCCTATGAAAAGATGTTTATTAATCTACCTCATGTATAAAGGTAACTGAATATAAACTTACCAGTGCAGGAGATGAACGTCAGAACAATGAGGACAACAAATAGCTTCATGATGAAGGAGATGTTTGAGCCTGTTTCTGCAATACTCAGCTCAGTCTCAAGGTGAATGTACACATACAGAGCTCCTATAATTATATAGAACCGAGCAGCCTACGTCCCTCCCACAGTCACATGACAGGTCCATCTTCAATATGAACAATACTTGCTAGATTATTTGCTCAGAAATCACTGTTCAGAACACATCCGCTTTCAGACCCATGTGATGTGGAAAATGAATCACTGTACCAGACAGGCTCCAAAGTAATGAAAGGTAAAAAATACAATCACTATTTGCTTTGAAAGTAAATCAATAGCTATCTTCATGCATACATAACCCTCACTCCCCTATTAAAAATGTACATTGATTTTCATTCTGTTTAAATCTTCTTTGGGGAATATCTTGAGTATTCACAGTGCAGCATGTGGGTTAGTTTGGATCATGGATGACATTCTTCCAGGGATGTGTTGAGGCACACATTCATATGTTATAGGGGAGGAACATATATAGTCTGTTCTTGTCACAGCTATACCTGATGGATGCATATAGCTAGTAATTCAGAATGTGGTGCCCTGATGCTGTCCATTTTCACAAACAGCAACTAGAAAAATCAATAAACCCATTAGAAAAGCACCGCACCATAGACATCACTTGACAACATTCAGAATGTACATTTTGGACAGTAAAGGACCAAAGCCACTTTATTATTTACAAATCAAATAGAACTGGTTCCTTGATGCTGACTCTTGCTTCAATCATTTCTCACTCAATGGCACTCACTGTTTATCATACATCAGGATGAAACACTGAATAAGATAACTGAACATCGTGCACAGTCCTTCAACATGTGCACAACACTTGTATGCATCCATGGCGATGTCTAACTCGATGTATAGACGACTTTGTCTTTGGTGCTTTGAATAGCCTGAAATCCCTGGGGCTACCTGACATTGAATGCTGCAACCGGTTGGTGATTCGGTGATAACACACTGCCTCTGATAATACTGATTATTGATAGGGCAGTGTAGTGCTTGTAGTATGGATTTGATTAAATCCATTGCAGTCACCAACCATTTGTCCTTTCTTCCCTTAAATTTGTAATGCCCTTACACACTATATAATGAACAAGCATTTGCAATGCAATAGGTCTCGCATTTGCGACAGTTGGTGCTATTGGCATTGTAAATGACAGTGCCTTTTTTTAATGTTTTGAAACCTGAAAGCGGTGCCTAAACACCCACTTTGTACTTATAAACGTTGCTTAATAGAAGCAAGGCTGGCAGTAACTGTGCTTCTTTTACTGCCAGCCTTGCTTCTCGCAAGCAACAATTACAACTTGTTGTACAAAGTGCGTGTTTAGGCACCGCTTGCACGTTTTCAAAACATAAATAAAAGGCACTGTCATTTACAATGCCAATAGCTCAAATGTTTGCAAATGAGAGACCTATTGCACTGCAAAGGTGTAGTATCTTGATATTCCCTATGTTATCCTTCTCTATCTCTATTGGAATGTTCCTGCGATGCACCTTTGAGAATGTTGGTGATATGCCTGACAGATTACAGTTGGCTGGGCTGAGCACCATGTTGAATGCTCCTGGTGGGGTCTCCCTTTACATCTTGGAATAAAGCATCATTAAATATTACTCTACGTGTGGACTTCACATCATTACATTCATGGTGACGATCTTAAGAAAGAACCTACGTTTGTCAAGTCAAGAAGTACTTCAAACTACAAGTTATCAAGAAAGAAATCTACAAAATATGAAAGGACCTCCTGCAAAAAGAAAGGCTACCCCAACTGCCAACATGACCCCACCAGTGACCTACAACCGGTTGCCCACAACAGTCTGGCAGTCGTCCTGTGTAACAGTGAGTCTTCAAATTTTAAGTTGGAACTGTACCCTGATGCTGGGTAAGCCTATTTGCACTGTTTCATGCATGTTTCAATTTTTACATTAAGGGGCAGTGCAGCACGTATATTTCTGTTTTTGCTGTGTTTACTCATCTAAGTTTAGCACTTTGTTGGCGCAGGTTTCAGTATATTATTGTTGTTTTCCTCCTCACAAGCCACTGTCATTGCGTTATTATACTACAATCCTTAACATTGAAGTGGTAGTTAATAACAATTTCTTTTTGTTTTTTTTTTCACGATTATATGAAATCTTTCAGTGGAAGTTTATGAGAATTATTTGCTTAAGCATGCTAATTTTCCACATTATTCATACTTTCTAGCTGTGGTTAGCATAGGGGTGGGTTTCTTTTGTCCCATTTCCTATTTATAACATGTGTGGGGGTTTGGTTTTATATTCCATCACCCCAGTATGCCACTTGGCATAACGTGATCCTTTGGGTTTCAGTCCCATTAGGCTACAGTGGGTTTTAGTCCCACCTGTGTTAATTTATTGTCTATGCAATGGGTAACAGTCCCATTTACTTACAGAGGGTCTTAGTCCCATTTGTCTAAGTTAAATGTTTTCGCAATGGGTCATAGTCCCATTTGCTTGTAGAGGGTTTTCAGTCCCATCTGCTTGATTTAAATATTTTTGCAGTGGATTTTAGTCCCACTTACGCAATTTCTGTATACGTGCAATGGGTTACAGAAGTCCCATTTGCTTACTAGGGGTTTTAGTCCCACTTGCACTATTTCTGTATATTTGTGATGGGTTACAGTCCCATTGGTGTGTAGTGGGTTTTAGTCCCATCTACTTAAATTTTAATTTTGATATGGGGTTCATGTCCCACTTTGCTGTTGTGGGTTTTAGTCCCACCTGGCACTACGTCAGTTGTCCACACGGACCTCGTCTAAATTTTTTATTTTGTGCCCTTTTGGGTGTGCGTTATTTTTAGTCTCCTTCAGAGGAGCTGTGCTAGGATTATAGTCCTATAGCACTATCTTGTTTTTATTCACATTTAGATTTTAAAAGTTTTATATCATATTTAGCTTATACCTACTATTTATGTGCATTTATGTTTTTATGCTAAATATGTTCAGATTTACATGTATTCAGATCCTATGTATTTTTATTGCAACTTTTCTCACACTATTATCTCTTTCATTACATTATTGTATTTTGCTTAGTGGTAATAGTGTATTCATGCGGTTTCACCTCTACTCTTCCTTTTGTTCTTTTCTTTTCTATTGACTTCCTTTAGTCCTTTCCTTTTAGTTCTGTAAGAAGAGAGGATAGTCTATATGGAGTAAGAAGGGTGGATAGTTAATACAGTTTTTTCCATTCTTCTATATTGTTCTCTTTTTAAGGTATTTCCTCTTTTCTGTTCTTATTTTTCCACTTTTGTTCAAATCACTTTCTTCACTTACTTCTGTTCTCCGCTGCTGTTTTTAGCTTTTTGTTTTCTGTTTAAGGAGAGAGGATAATGTAGTATCTTGATATTCCCTATGTTATCCTTCTCTATCTCTATTGGAATGTTCCTGTGATGCACCTTTGAGAATGTTGGTGATCTGCCTGACAGATTACAGTTGGCTGGGCTGAGCACCATGTTGGATGCTCCTGGTGGGGTCTCCCTTTACATCTTGGAATAAAGCATCATTAAATATTACTCTACATGTGGACTTCGCATCATTACAAAAGGCTTGTTTGTTTGGTGCCTGAGTCCAACACCGAGGCATCAGTGAGCATGGAAGTTGCCTTAATAACATAAAGCTGCTGTCCTTGCTGAGGTGTATGGGGAACGCTGTGGGTGTAGTGTAGTAAAATTTGCAGGCTTGGGTTCTGGTAAGGTGATTTAAATAAGCAAGCACAGGGGAAAGAGGAAAGGGTGGTAGTGAGTAGCCGAGAGAGAGAGTCCAAGACATGTAAAGGAGTATTGGGGGATTGGGATTCAACCTTGGGACCGTCTTAAGACCTGGGGTTTTGTACTTCAGACACGGATCCTGTAATTCTGATCCAATCACTATAACTCCCTAACTTTTAATGTGCAGAGCAGTAGTTCTGTCACTTTAAGAGGGTAGTCAGAACCAGGCAGACTACTTTCGGCCAAACACACACAAAACCATTTGGCAATTTTTTTTTTTTTAAATACACTTAGCATTAAAATACAGCCATCGCTTTTCGTTGCTTTGTTTGCTCTGGCACAAGCCTTTGTTCTATTTGTTACAAGTTACTCCAAATACATAGGTAACAAGGAAGGAGTGTGAAAAGAGCAGAGTGAGGCTCAAGGACGGAGAGTGAGGAGAAGAGCAGCTTGAGGCACAAGGATAGAGAATGAGGAGGAGAAGACAATGTCTCAAAACAGTCACACGCGATTGAGTCACAGTTTGTATTCCTGCGGTAACGTCAAACATTGCATTTATCCGGTAACATCAAACATTGTGTTTACACGGTGACATCAAACGTAAGCCTCACTTCTATAATAAAATCTGCTGGGTCCTGTTTCTTTGCAGAATCCCTGTGCGGCAGACAGAAGTGTAAATAATACGTCAGTTTCTCCTCCACGTTCAACATTTAATTACACGTGTACACACAAGGAGAGGGGGAGTTCACAAGAAATGCTAATGAACGTGGGTTTCCCCCCTCGGTGAATGCATTTATTACCCCCTGGGTATTAGCAGCGCCGGCTTCTGGGCTGGAGAAGGGGGCTGGGGCCAGGGATGAGTAATCGGCACAAGGTATAGGTTATTAGGCCTCCCTGGCGAATAATTGACTAATGTTGGTGTGAGAAGACAAGAGAAAGTGCAACCATTAATGTTACTTTCTTATAACAATACTTTAAAAAGCGCTGAGTCCGTCAGATTGCTGCCCTCGCATCATAGGATCTCCGTAACCTAGAAAGTATATACAATCTTTTGTGTTTATATTTATTATATCCGTACGAGATCGGGGAACTGAACCGAAAGCATTTGGATCCAGAGAGGAGGGAGCACGAGGCTTGGGGATCAGGTAAACACTGCCAGTGTGACACTTCAGGGTAACTCCAAGGGCACAGCTACCGTTGATGCAGCAGGTACAGTGCCACCGGGGCACTGGAAACCCTGATTAATGCTGCAATTTTTCTACCCCTTCAGCAGTCAAAGGGGACACTTTCCTTCCTTGCAGGGCCCAGGACATCTTTGCCACGTTACTGGTAACCGCTGATATTTATTAACACCAGGCATGGAATGCACCAGCGGTAACTCGCTTAATACCGCTGCATTCTGCAGTAATGCTGGCGGTAATGGTACCAATGCTGCCGCCAGAAGCGCTTAAGGAGGAGTTATGTTCCTACGGGCCCTTACTGCCACGGAGAGCGCTTTGTTTCTGTCCAGTGAGGTGTGCCTTAAAGAGCAGAGCAAGAAATACACTCACAAGAGGTACGTGTCACAGCAGTGCAGCGCCGAGAAGCAGGACAGGTAGTACAAGGTTAACTGTTGTAGTGCTGCTGGGCACCGCAGCTGTATACGTCTGCAACCATCAAAGGGTAAATAATACAGCAGTGCAGCACTGAGAAGCACGACTGGTAGCGCAAGATTAATCAGTGCACTGCTGCAATGTAGTGCTGTAGTATTACTGTGTAACCATTAAACAGTAAACATCACTTCACAGCAGTGCATGAGATGCCCTACTGCAGTGCTGCCCTGCAGCAGTATAACTGTGTAACAATCAAAGGGGTAATTTTAAATATCATCACTGCAGCGCCGATAAACATGACTGGTAGCATAAGGTTAACTGTTACAGTGTTACAGTGCGTAACTATCGAAGGGTTAAATATAGGTAGTGCAGCACCGAGAAATACAACTAGTAGCACAGGGTTAACCGCTGCAGTGCAGTAGTAGAACTGTCTTCCTGAAAGTTAAACATCAGTTGTGCAGCGCAGAGAATCACTGCTGGTAGGACACGGTTAGCAGTGCTGCCGTGCAGAAGTATAACCGTGTAACCATCAAAGGGTAAACAACACAGCAGTACAGCACAGAGAAGCTTGACTGGCAACACAAGGCTAACCACTGCAGCGCTGCAGTGCAGTGCAGCAGTATAACTGTGTAACCAAAGGGTTAAATATCATCAGTTCAGCGCCGAGAAGCACGACTAGTAGTGCACAGTTAACCGCTGCAGTGCAGTGCAGCAGCAGTGTCCTCCTGAAAGAGTTAAATATTAGCTGTGCAGCGCAGAGAAGTACGACTAGTAGCACACGGTTAATCACTACGCGCTACAGTGCAGTGTAGCACTACAACTGTGAAATCATCAAAAGTTTAAATATAGTAAAGCAGTAACGTTTACTAATGGCATAAAAGTGTAGTGCATCTTATGCTGCAGCGTACATTGGTAAATAGTCCCACAATGAGGGTTATTAGCAGTCCAGTGTAGCGCAACAATGCAGAGACACTTAAATACCTACAGATGAAGCCTCACGAAGTTGCCAAATCGGAACAAGCTATTGCCATGCCATTGCGTGAATGAACAAAAACAAGCAAAACAGAAAGCAACTTTATATCTGGCCCGGGAGGAGACCTGGGAGGGCGAAGGCTGCCTGCACATGCGCAGTACCTGCAACTTTTGCGTGCCTTGCGGTTCCTGCCCAGTGGCGGTGCGTGCAGCCGTGGCAGGCAGCGCCTGTCCCCTTCCCGGGCTCCCATGGTGAAGAGAGAGCCCTTGCGCCAGAGAGGAAGACCGGCACATAGCAGTGCGGGGCTCCCATGCCTATGGAGAGAGCCCCGCATCATGCAGCCAGAAGTGTAGAGGAGCTGGAGTGCTCCGGCCGCAGCCAGCCAACGTTCAAGAGAATGCCCCCAGACCCGGTGAGTGGGGGATTCTCAATTTGTGCCAATGAAGGCACAGTATCAATGTTTATTTCCTGAGCGGACCCGCCATTGCAAGCCACTCCAACGATGGGGCCAAAGTGAGGGGAGAAAGTGAAACTGCATACTGGTTTGCCTGGGAAGCAGGACAGGAGATGTGCGCGTGCCTGTACGTGTGTGTCCACAGACCCCAATCGCCTGCGAGAGCCCCTGTCTGTACCACTTGAGAGGCAATTCGCTGACAATAGGTCTCGCTGGCGACAGGGCTTTGCGCTGCATCGCCAGGTGCGAGACCTAGAAAGGAGGTCCACATGTTTCCAGGTGCCAGACACTCTGATATAGTTATTGTGAGAAATGTGGTTGTTGGTTTAGGGATGTGTGATCCCTTCTCCTGCAAATGCCACAATCCTTGTCAGGGTGAACTACAAACAGTCAACATATTAACCTGTGCTTATCCCTCTGGTGGCTTGGAACAAAAGCAGTCAGGCTTACATTAGAGGCAATGTGTAAAGTATTTAGCCGGCACTCAAACAGTAATAAAGTGAAAACACCACAAAAGAAAAATCACACCAATTTAGAAAAAATAAATGACAATGTAATAAATTACACAAAAAAGACAAAGATCCAGCCAGTACTAGTGAAAGTTAGTGCCACCCACAAACATTTAGTCGCATGCCACTGGGACAAAGTCAAACATTATAGCCGACCATGATGGAATGTGGTTCAGTAACACAAAAAACGGTTGGCCCAGTCTCCGATTATCTTTGGACTTAAATGAAATTTCAGAGAAAAATATACGAGAAGGCAAAGCTCAGTTGGGCAAGGCAGCCTGCAGTGTCCAAGGAGGAATTGGATTCACAGTGGAGATTTCCACATTCAGACATGGCCTAAATTTTGAAAGCTGAAAATCTCTAGAGAGATGAGGCTGAAGGCTGTAGCCAATTTGGTATGTACATGGTCAGATTCCCTTCCAGGGAGGAGCCACTGATTTGCTGCTGCAGACAAGAACAGAGTGGAATCTACGTGAAGTAAGGCTGACAGCGATGCCCCTTGGTAGGATCGGCGAACAGGTAGGTCCTGGTCTCCTCTCAGTTCTTAAAGTACATTATGGCCAAGGACTGGAGGGGCACTACTTTCAGGGTTCAGACTCACTCAGGCTAGGTCCAGGTATGGGTTCAAGATAGTTGGAGCCTTTTACATCCCTGAGGCTCTAAACAAGAGGGCAGTCATTTAGCTCTTTGTGTTGCTCAGGTAGTCTTGAAGCAGAAAAGCAGGTCTCAAGCAGCAGGACACTCTTCTGACTGAGGGCACAAGGCAGGAGCTGCACAAATGGCAGTCCCCTTGGTGCAGTCAGGCAGTCCTCTGAAATACACAGTAGGTCACATGAAGCAGGGAAGTCCTCTGAGACTCCTCCGCAGGTCCAGAAGTCAACTGATAAGTGTGTGTGAGGGTCCTATATTTATACCTGGTGCCAGCTTTGACGTGGTAGAAACGTCTAAAGTTTTTCCCCCACATAAGTGATTTGGATTTTCTGCATCCTTACAGAAGTGCCACTGGATCTGGTGTCACAAAAGTTAGTATGAAGTTCTTTGTGTGTGTGTGAAGATGCATTGTGAGCCATTGTCTTTGAGGTGCAAGATGTGCTATGTCCATCTCCGTCCCTCTATTGTGCTGAAATGACCCACCCTGCCAATACCCTGCCCCCTACTGTGTGGCTGTCTGGCAGGAATACACACAGGTCAACTGTCAACTAGACCGAGTCATGTTCCCATGAAAAAGGCTGATGGCACTAAATAGTTTGGACAAGAAAATGCCGGCTTTCTAAAAGAGGCATTTTCAAAATTGTGATTTAAAACCTGACTTCATAATTAAAGTGAATTATAAATCAGAACATTCAAACTCACCAAACATGACATCTCTACCTGTTCCCACACAAATAATTTCACTTAAATGTAATAAGGTAACCCTAATGTTATCTTATGGGAGAGGTAGGCCTCACAGTAGGGAAAAACAAATGTGTGGTTTTTGTTCCTACCAGGACCGTAAAAACTTAAATGTATATATATCCAATGTTTTTAACATACTGCACCCTGCCTTATGACTTGCTTAGGGCCTATCTTAATTATGATATGTTTATTAAAAAGGACGTTTTAGGCTTGAAAAATCTTTTTTTTAGCAAGTCAAATTGGCAGTTTAAAAATCCCCAGAGGCTGCAAATGGCAGGCTTGAGACAAGTTTGGAA
Organism: Lissotriton helveticus; assembly: GCF_964261635.1. Taxonomy (NCBI): domain Eukaryota; kingdom Metazoa; phylum Chordata; class Amphibia; order Caudata; family Salamandridae; genus Lissotriton; species Lissotriton helveticus. The sequence continues at coordinate 1,607,157,147 of NC_136069.1, forward strand.
GGGCTACTTAAGTGGGTGCCACAATAAGTGTTGCAGGCTCACAAGTAGCAATTAATGTTAATATGGCGTTGGACTGAGTCCAATAAATCTTTTATTTCAGAAAAAAAGGAGTGCTAAATGTTTAGGGGAAGACCACCCTAAGGCTGACAGATAAGTTGATTTGTGTGTATTGGTCTCAGTCCACCAATCTCCACCAATCTTTTATTTTTTTTAATTTTTTTTTTAAAAACCTTTATTCGTATCAAAAGGATATACAAATCTAGGCCTACAACCAAATTGGCCGGCCACAATACGGAAAGCAGTCAAAAGATCCAGAGCGAGCATTACAGAATCAATCATTAAGGAGCATGAGCAATACAATCCTAGAAAGGGGAAAACACAGAAGATATAGGCGGCCAGTAAACAGGAGCAGAGAAGGTTAATTTTATAATATGGGGATAAGGAGTACGACAGGCTCAGTGTCAACGTAGAAGAATCCGAATTCCCCAAACAAACCCTCAGCAACAGTAAGGGGGTATAGGGCCGCAATACAGGAGAGGCAACACAATATACATAGGTATAAAAACAGATGCGTTAAACACAATCAATATGCGATCATTATCAGCTTTGCATGCCCACCACCCAATAGCACATCAGAACCAGAACGAAGGGATCGGATGGATATCTTACCAAGACTAACCCGTCATACTGACCTTGGGTGAAAAGGAAAGGGAGGAAAGAGGGGGGGGGAAAGAGGAGGACAAGATGGGAAAAAAGAGGAAGAGAGGGAATTGAAAACACAAACTAAAGAGAAGAACGCCACGCCGACACAGGCGTCCCGCGGCGGGGAACACAGGAGAGAGCAGGAGTATTAGCAACGAGGAGGGTATGGCAGTCGCTATGGAAAACAGCAGAACTATAAGAAGAAGATCAACGATGCTACAGACCTCACCCCAATCATACCACGGAAGGCAAGAACAGACGCGGCACTCCTATAAAGAGATACAAAAGGGCCATAGAACTGAGGAAAATGAACATCAAAGAGGACCCAACCCACCCATACCACCCTGCACCCCTGTAGAAGGCTACGGCCTACCCTTCAGACAGCGTGCCTGTCGCCCTAAACCAGAACCCGAAATGCAGTAGAGAGAAGAAGGAAGAATAAGGAGACAAAAAGAGACATGAACACAAAGGAAAGAAACGGGAGGGAGGAGCAAGAGGGCAGAAACAAATACGGTCGGCCACAGCCCTCCGCCAAACCTTACAATCGTTTTACGAATGAACCAGAACGACACGATCTCGAGCGCCATAAAACTTACAGGGGGGGACCTCCCACCGCGCTATGAATATAAGCAACTGCCCCACGAGTTCGTACACCAATAATCCACCGGGAGTCGTGCACATCACCCCAAGCCTTTCCTAACCACAAATCCCACCCACCCCATGACAATGTGAAGTGAGCTACTCGATGCGAAGCAAGCACACAATTGAAAGAAAGTACGATGAAGACGTAGACAAGGGGGGTCAATCAACCCGCAAGTGAGCAAAAGTTCAAATAGGTAGTCTAAATGTATCAGCAACAGCAGCACGGGCGGTGAAAAACAGGAGTTCAGTTTCGCTGTTCGGAAACGCGGGAGTTTCCCTGCAATGTAGAAATACGAACTCGTCGATGCAGAAACAGGCAGCAGTCCACCATTCTTCTCAGGCACCCAAGTAGGACCGGGCTCCGGCACGATATCCGAGTCCCCGAACTCAATACTTCGAAGAGCAGGGAGTTCCAAAGCCACTGGCCCACTAAATGGTCGATGAACAGCGGTAATAACCCTCGCAACAGCCGAGGGGGGCGAGGCGATGGAAGCACCGGGACAAGAGGGAAGCATGAAGAAGCGTCCACCCAAGATGGCGGTGGACCGCGACAAGCGTAGAGGGGCATCGGGGGCCAGGGACGCGTGCAAGGATCTCAGGGCATCAAGGACATCTCCAATCGTAGGCTCACGCACACATGTCCAGGCCCCCGTGCAGTCCGGCAACCCAAGTCCGCCGCCACGAGGTGATCCATATTCCAGATAGTCGGCAGCCATTTTGTGAAGTCAGCCCCCTCACCACCCTCCGCGACTCTCAAGACAGTTCAAAAATGTAGGACTTTACAGAGCTCCGGGGGGTTCCCAGCGATGGCGGCCTCGGTGCAGAAAGGATACTCGCCCAATGCGGGGGTCCGCCTATATTAACGTCGGCGCTCCTCACAAGCAGAGTCCAGGCGCGAGGGTCCAGGGTCGCCGGACGCAACAGCGGCGGGGGGGACCCCTGCACATGATCAGTCCCCGGAGCATCGCGCCCCGCATCAGCCTCACGGCCACCAGGACTGGCCCGGCTCAGGATCACCGGGATGTTCACACAACGGCTCTCACCAGTGGCTCACTCTCTCGGCCGGGGCCGACAGTCACAGCAACACCAGGCCGGATCCCATAGGCGAGGTCCCGGTCCAGGCTCCACGGAGGCCCCGGTCCATTCGGGGGGCACAACTTCGGAACCGCAGCACGTCGGAGCTTCCGGGTCAAACGGTGAGTATGAGCGAAATTTTATGTTCCCATTTCTTCGATAACGTGTCGTCTCCGGACAGGATATAAAGCAGGATATACGAGTCAGGCCGGAGGGCTGACGGAGCCGAGCTAAAAGGCGACCATTACGCTTGCGAGCTTGGCTCCTCCTCCATCTCCACCAATCTTAACGAGAGGTCTTGGTCAAATCAAAGAAAAGAGAATTTTGTGGTACTTCTCCAAAAATCTGTATCCAAGTGAATGCTTAAAACCTAGTCTAACACATTGGAGTATTTGGGTTAAGCAAAATGTAATCTAGAAAAAACTCTTCTGTCTATGCACTGGTTTGAGATAAAGCATACTTTCTCATCACCTTCTTTTGGAAAGCAAAGGTTATTGAAAGTTGGACTTTGAAGTTCAATCATTGATATGAACTTAGACAGAACTGGAAGGCCTGACATTAGACACATGAAGGACAGACAAAGAAAGGGAGATGTTTTAGCCGGCTACACACTGATCGATCCCTGACAACTGGTAAACCTTAGGGAGTAGGGACTACACTTACTATGTTTATGGTACACTTTCACATATTGATTATTTCCGGTTATCCACAACTCTAATGCAGAGACTTTCTTCAGCATCCATCATTCTGAACATAATCTGATTGAAATATTGATGAACTTTGCCTTATTGGTATTATTTACCTGCCTGCTGGCTAAGCAGTTTAGATTTCATATTATTGTATGTTTTGCAGATTTCAACTGGCACTTATCACCAAGCATAAATGCAAATAAGGAGTGAACACAATTGTCATCCACCTGATTATTGGAGTCCTCCTGTATTATTATTCCATTTTCAAAAAATGCACACAGACTTTTTGTGAATGTGATAGAATTTTGCAAACTGAGCTATGTACTATTAGGTAGGAATACTGAATCACAACGGGTTAAAGATCACCCACCTAATTGATATTCATTAGGCTGGTGTCAATTTCTAATTGTATGCAATATGTTGTACTTGCAGGGACAGTGGCCTTCAAGGGACAGCTACAACTAACAAATGTTATGATTATGTACCAGGGCTAGATACAGAATTACCAAAATAATTAGTGTTATTAGACTAGAGCTTTTTCTACATTTTGAAATAATAATATCTGGTTCATTTCACTTGAACAAATTAGACTAAAACATTTGAACAATAATTTGTAAAAGCAAAGGCCAGAACTGGTAAAGTTGCATTAAATGATTTATCTTTTATTATGATCATTTTTACCATTTTTGTACACTCAGAAACAAATTGGGCATTCAAAAGACTTCTGAGCATGGATTAGAGTGGCAGGCCTGTGTAGATAGTGCTCATCTTTCACAGGTGCAGCCTTTGAGAAGTGAAGCTGAAGTGTGCTTGGTTCTGTTAACATGGAAATCGATGCATTAACTGATGAAAATTAAATCTTGTCCTAATTAACATAATTGCCCATTGTGAACTCCACATCAACCGTGACTCACAAATATGTAGTCAAGTAGGCCATGAGACCAAGGCCCGGGATTGCTAATTGACAGGTGACAGGAGGAAGGATGTATAGCTGTCAGTCAAATGCTCGGGCAGGAAACTCTTTATCAATCCCATGGATAGGTGCAGCAACATTACAAGGGTCAAGGGAGATTGCCCCGATAAAGCACACATGACCGGTAGGGATATGAATGTTTTTAAAAAAACAGAAAAAGTCAGATGCCACATGAGATAGGAACGCATAGCCAATGAGGAAGTAGCATATGCAGTGATCACGAGCTTCCCATGCCAGACACCTGCACATGTTATCCACTGTCACATTGTGTCCACGCGAGGTAGAGCCACATGTGGAACCATTAGACAATTGGTTTACAATTTTAAAGGCAGCAACCAACATTTCTCACCACATATGATATGCTGGAAGCTTTTATAACACATCATGTTTTGTATAAAATAAGTAAATATCCTGATTGTAAATAACGAGAGTCCCCAGACTTTGTGCCTATAACTGTTCGCTCGGCCGGAAAATGTATTTAAACAAGCTGCTCCATTTTTGCCAACTGCCTCTTTCCTTCTCTTTGTAAAGGCTTTTGAACTCAAGTTCAGGAGTTGCAGCTCCCTGCCCGGATCTCCTGTGAGTGTACAGCTTCAGCTGTTGAGACTCCTCTGTATGGATCATGGCATTTGCATTGGTGGTGACAATGGCTCCTCTTCTACTAAAGTCACAGCATCAGGAAGTGGTGCACCAGTCTCCTAGCATATGTCATTGATGCCACAAGATGCTGCTCTTCAGTTGAATATCTTGCCTCAGTTCTCTATGGGAACTGCTGAGGGAAACTGAGAGACCCTTCATGACATGGATTACCTCCTGAATTTGTTCCCTTCTGTTTTTTCTCATGCTAGGCTTCTCTAACTGGACAGTCTCCCTCCTTCTATCTCTGAGTAGACAGGTAGCCTAGTGTCTAGGTGGCAGGCAATCCATCAGGTCCCCCAGCAAGAAGTGCACACTTCAGCTTACGGCTGTGATCTCTGGGAGATTGTCTGTCATGCAAATATCAGCCCTGAGCACACAACAGCTTTTCAAGCACTCTGCAGAGAACTCCTTTCCTGGGTCATGAAGAACCTGGAACTTGTTGAAAGTGGGGTAATGTTGGTCCCTCTGTCCCATTTCAAATGAAGGCCCTGCCAGACAAGGGACTTACCTGGTAATGCAATACTGGAGAAATGTATAGCAAAAACAAATCAGTAGTACAGTGACCACACAATCTCTAACAACACAAATGGTTATAGTTTATCATCCTTTGTCACTGATACAGTAGCAGATCCTACTTTCAAAATTTAATAGGAGAACCTTCATACATACCATCTACCCTATGTCATCACTTATAAAGTACTAATTACAGCCCTTTGCTAACAAAGACCTCACTGAATTTCATACATACATGGAATATCAGCACAACGTTTTGGGAGTCACATAGAAAACTCTACTGGTCCTGACTCTCATTTCCTCTTTATAGACCTTCCAAACACTTCTGCCACATATGTATACATATTGTTAGATTAGTGGACAGAGGCACAAGGAGAGCATCAATTGCCCAGAATTTAAACAATTACTTAAAGAAGTAGACACAAGACTGCAACACTGCTACTTGCTGAAAAGGCTACACATTGCCACCATATTGCATTTTGGTGAATATACCATGAGAATAGACGCTTTCTCCTCCCCAAGGAACAGCCTGGCCATTTTTAACCACACACTTACTTGCAGTTATCATATTGATTCTAAAAGCTCACAGTTTTGTCTAAGGAATATGTTTCAAAAGTGATGATTTTCTGCCTGCGCAAAACCACAGTTTGACAAATTGGAAGCTGTTATTTAAAACTGTATTTACTAGTTTCACATTTTCATGTAGTCCACTAGTTGCAGTGACTCTGATGGCAAGTTTGTGGGGTTGCCCTTCTAAGAAGTTGTGCTGTAGGCCATATCCAGCTTTAAAATATAGAGTTTATTTTCAGCATATTTATGTCAAATTGTAACACTGAGATTAGATGTTTAGTATCCTAGGTCCATGGCTAAAACATTATCAACCGAATCAGATCCTGTGACATTAGCTGGTTACTGAGCATCATGTGTGGTATATGCAGATATTTACCATTGATGTTTCAAATCTCAAGACTATTTCATTCTGCTTAGATTTCAAAGTTGCTCATTTTCAAAACATGGCAACTTTATGTAACTTGTGAATTCTGTTAAAATCTACATTATAAGGATATTAACCCACCCTAGCATCAGCGGAAAACTAAGTACACACACTGACAGTATTCTCGGAACAGTAGCCAACCATATGTCACTTTGCTCTTTCAGCTCTAAACTTACCACAATGAATGGTGGCAGTTGAGTAAAAACTCTATCACATAGCATAATAATGTACACTAATCCCCAAAAACGGAAGTGCGTTATACTGCATTGTGAGCTCTTGGGACACTAGTCCACCATTCTTTATTATGTCCCAGGCACATCAATGCACAAGACTGTGCTGCACAATAAAGTTTGAAAACAGCATGCTGAGCTTCACTCTATGAGCATTACCTGCGCACTACAATGCTGATTAACCATACTGCTTTGCATCACACCTCAAAATGATCTTTGTGAACTAACACACTAATTCCAAACTGCAGTTCAACTTTAGAAAACTTAGATCTTGATGTTGTGTTTGTTGAACTGGGTACGTCTCAAACACACATGTTGGGGAGTGCCCTGTCTGCCACAATGACAATCCACCAGCTGCATTATGTTTTGGGTTGACAAATATTTCTCCAACAATGATCTCCATCTGGGTCTGCAGGTGCAACACTGACACATTTGAAGTTAATGGTGTAGGTGCTATGTCCTTTGTGAACTAACACACTAATTCCAAACTGCAGTTCAACTTTAGCAAACTTAGATCTTGATGTTGTGTTTGTTGAACTGGGTACGTCTCAAACACACATGTTGGGGAGTGCCCTGTCTGCCACAATGACAATCCACCAGCTGCATTATGTTTTGGCTTGACAAATATTTCTCCAACAGTGATCTCCATCTGGGTCTGCAGGTGCAACACTGCCACATTTGAAGTTAATGGTGTAGGTGCATTAGAGTCTCCAACTTATTTAGAATGGAAGGTCTAATGTACGTTTTTCAGCTTGGAACTGTGAGGATACGTGGTGGCCACTAAGCAAAATTCCAATGTCAGATTAGCTTCTTCAGCCACCCTGGCTTGAATCCAGTGGCAGAGTGAGCAAGGAACCCACGTCTGGGCATACCCATCCCACTTAGGTCAAAGAGTGTTACAGCAAACAAATGATGGACATTCTCCCCCAGTCAAAAGATCTGGGTTAAATCCAACTTTCTTTTGCCCACTACGCCACCCAGTTTGGACCCAGCCATATGCAAATCAGTTTTTACCCTGTGCCTCATGGGAATAGAGGATGGCAATCAATGACACCATAGTAGATGGTCAAAGATGCCCATCAGTCACCACTCGGAACCGCCCTTCATCACTTGGGATTCCTTCAAGACCATCTACTCAGATGTGTTATTGTCAGAGACAAGGAAACCAAGATGGTAAAAGGTCCCTTCGACTGAAATAACAAGTAGTATGGTGTACCACTCCTGTAAACTAGTGAGTGGTGGAGCGTGAGATGACTAGTGGGGTGCAGTGCAGATAACTACGTGAAAAATGAAAGAAAAGAGTGTGTTAAAATTGGATGAGGGAGTACAGAACAAAATTTATTCGGGTGATACTCACTCCACCAATGTTAAACATTTGTTAAGACAGGTTCAAAAAAATTTGCTGTCTAGAAATGGAACCAGGTCAACATGTTTCAGCAATTAATGGACAAATTTGTCCTTGCTTTCCTCAGGACCTTACAACAAATATTGCTACTGCATTCATAAAAGAAATAATAAGTGAAAAAAGACAATAAGAATCCAGATTCAAAGACAAGTACAGAGATCTCCTGCAATTTCTAGGTGATGAGTCTTGTCTGTTCTTACTGGTCATGTATTTCACTAAAAGGGTCAGAAAAAAAAAGTTAAGTGTCAGAAAGGTTGCAAACACACACATAAACACACAGTATCGCTAGGTCTGTTGTATATAGACCTTCAGCGTAGTCAAGCCATCAGTACTGACTCTCATCACTCATGCAAGTAGTGTAGTTAGTCGACATTTTCAGGATATATACATTATATGCCACATGAAAGAGAATTATATAAATCTTACCACAACTTGTAAGAAGTGACGACATCACCCCACCTGGCAGTGGCTCAGGAGTAGAGTGAAGCACCGCTCTAAAAGGGGGCAAGTAAACGAAAATCGAGAACATGCCTCTCTTCAATAAAAGCTCACCCACACACTGACATTCCCCCAGTGGGAGCTGTTTAAAAGAAACACACATTTGAAAAGGAATTCAAAATGGAGAAAGGAAAACCCTCTCCATATTTCACGGACGCCGTAAACGATGTTGAAACCTTCGTTTAATTAAAAACAGTGACAACGTGATTTCTGACAACCAGTTGTAAAGTGAATTAATGTCTCGTGTTTAGTTAGCCCGTATTCGGCATTCAGACACACCCAAAAAGCGAGCAAAAGAGCAGCATGTCACTTACACGTAAATGAATCCCCTTGACAAAGAGAGTAAACCTAGAAGTCTAAGAGTAACAAAAAGACTGTCGGGGCGAAGCATATCTGACACAAGCACAGTCATAGCGGGCTTACCTGTCCGTCGGTACTTCTAAGCCGGCGTCCGGTGCGATAAGCCTCCAATGATGTGTGTCCTTACGATTCTTTGGCTCGACGGACCAATCAGCTAAACATAGTGGAGAGTCACATGACCCACACAGCCAATCAGCACGACCCTTATAACCTAGTGCGGTCTGAGCCGCCGGTACCTCCCCAGTTGGTTCAGATGCCGGCTTAGAAGTACCGACGGACAGGTAAGCCCGCTATGACTGTGCTTGTGTCAGATATGCTTCGCCCGACAGTCTTTTTGTTACTCTTAGACTTCTGCGTTTACTCTCTTTGTCAAGGGGATTAATTTACTTGTAAGTGACATGCTGCTCTTTTGCTCGCTTTTTGGGTGTGTCTGAACGCCGAATACAGGCTAACTAAACACTAGACATTAATTCACTTTACAACTGGTTGTCACGAATCACATTGTCACTGTTTTTAATTAAACGAAGGTTTCAACATCGTTTACGGCGTCCGTGAAATATGGAGAGGGTTTTCCTTTCTCCATTTTGAATTCCTTTTCAAATGTGTGTTTCTTTTAAACAGCTCCCACTGGGGGAATGTCAGTGTGTGGGTGAGCTTTTATTGAAGAGAGGCATGTTCTCGATTTTCGCTTACTTGCCCCCTTTTAGAGCGATGCTTCACTCTACTCCTGAGCCACTGCCAGGTGGGGGTGAGGTCGTCACTTCTTACAAGTTGTGGTAAGATTTATATAATTCTCTTTCATGTGGCATATAATGTATATATCCTTCAAATGTCGACTAACTACACTACTTGCATGAGTGATGAGAGTCAGTACTGATGGCTTGACTACGCTGAGGGTCTATATACAACAGACATAGCGATACTGTGTGTTTATGTGTGTGTTTGCAACCTTTCTGGTACCTAACTTCTTTTTTCTGACCCTTTTAGTGAAATACATGACCAGTAAGAACAGACAAGACTCATCACCTAGAAATTGCAGGTGATCTCTGTACTTGTCTTTGAATCTGGCTTCTTATTGTCTTTTTTCACTTATTATTTCTTTTATGATTGAAGTAGCAATATTTGTTGTAAGGTCCTGAGGAAAGCAAGGACAAACTTGTCCATTAATTGCTGAAACGTGTCGACCTGGTTCCATTTCTAGACAGCAAATTTTTTTGAACCCGTCTTAACAAATTTTTAACATTGGTGGAGTGAGTATCACCCGAATAAATGTTGTTCTGTACTCCCTCATCCAATTTTAACACACTCTTTTCTTTCATTTTTCACGTAGTTATCTGCACTGCACCCCACTAGTCATCTCACGCTCCACCACTCACTAGTTTAGAGGAGTGGTACACCATACTACTTGTTATTTCAGTCGAAGGGACCTTTTAACATCTTGGTTTCCTTGTCTCTGAGAATAACACATCTGAGTAGATGGTCTTGAAGGAATCCCAAGTGATGAAGGGCGGTTCCAAGTGGTGACTGATGGGCATCTTTGACCATCTACTAGGGTGTCATTGATTGCCATCCTTTGTAAGTCAGCTATAAAGAATATAGTTTTTTGTTGAATGGTTGCTCACATTGTAAACTCACTCTATCTTTAGACCCTCTGGCACTCTTTTGTTGTTAGGTATCGGTTGGGAATGTTCCCAGAGCCTGGTGTTTAAATATTCCCTTGGGTCCCATCTGATCGTGGTGTTTTTGTTGTCCTCATGGGAATAGTCCAGAACGAACTGCCAGGTCAGGTCCTCCCTGGACCAGAAACAAGCATCCTGGGTCATGTTACAGGGTATGTCAACCTTCTTCAGCCAGGCTAGCTTGAATCTAGTGGCACAGTGAGCAAGGGACCCACGTCTGGGCATACCCATCCCACTTAGGGTGAAAAGTGTTACAGCAAACAAATGATGGACGGAATTCTGACAATACAAACATTCATCCCAGTCAAAAGATCTGAGTTAGATCCATTATTTTATTGCCCACTACACCACCCTAGTTTGGACCCATCGATATGCTAATCAGTCTTGACACTGTGCCTCATGGGAACAGTCCAGACCAAACTGCCAGGCCAGGTTCTCCCTGAACGGGAATAAAGCATCCTGGTACTGGTTTCAGGGTATGTCATCCTTCTTCAACCAGGCTAGCTTGAATCCAGTGGCACAATCAGCAAGGGACCTACGTCTGTGCATACCCATCCCATTTAGGGCGAAAAGTGTTACAACAAACAAATGATGGACGGAATTCTGACAATATGAACATTCTCCCCCAGTCAAAAGATCTAGGTTAAATCCATCGTTCTTTTGCCCACTATGACACCACAGTTTGAATCCAGCCATATGTAAATCAGTCTTGACCCTCTCCTTCATGGGAACAGTCCAGGCCAAAATGCCAGGCCAGGTCCTCCCTGGACTGGAAACAAGCATCCTGAGACCGGTTTCAGGGTATGTCACCCTTCTTTAGCCAGTAAGCTTGACTCCAGTGGCACAGTGAGCAAGAGACCTACGTCTGGGCATACCCATCCCACTTAGGGCGAAAAATGTTACTGGAATGCTGAATCCATCGTTCCTTTGCCCACTATGCCACCCCAGTTTGGACACAGCTATATGCAAATCAGTCTTGACCCTGTGCCTTGTGGGAACAGTCCAGACCGAACTGCCAGGCCATGTCCCCCCTGGACCGGAAACAAGCATAATGGGAACAGTGTCATGGTATGCCACCCTTTCTCAGCCAGGCTACCATGAACCCAGTGGCAAAGAGAGAAAGGGACCCTTGTCTGGGCATACCCAGCCCACTTAGGGCAAAATGTGTTACAGCAAACAAATGATGGATGGAATGCTGACAATGCAAACATTCTCCCTCAGTCAAAAGAACTGGGTCAAATCCATCGTTTTTTAGCCCACTACGCCACCCCAGTTTGGAACCAGCCGTATGCAAATCAGTCTTGACCCTGTGCCTCATGGCAACAGTCCAGACCGTATTGCCAGGCCAGGTCTTCCATAGACCGGAAACAAGCATCCTGGGACCACTTTTAGGGTATGTCACCCTCCTTCAGCCAGGCTACATTGAATCCAGTGGCAGAGTGAGCAAGGTACCCACGTCAGGGCATACCCATCCAACTTAGGGCGAAAAGTGTTACAGCAAACAAATGATAGAGAGAATTCTGACAATACAAACATTCTCCCCCAGTCAAAAGGTCTGGGTTAAATCCATCGGTCTTTTGCCCACTACACCAACACAGTTTGGAATCAGCCATATGCAAATCAGTCTTCACCCTGTGCCTCATGGGAACAGTCCAGACCAAACTGCCTGGCCAGGTCCTCCCTGGAATGGAAACAAGCATCCTGGGACCAGTTTCAGTATATTTGACCCTATTTTAGCCAGGCTTTCTTGAACCCAGTGGCACAATGAGCAAGGGACCCACGTCTGGGCATACCCATCCCACTTAGGGTGAAAAATGTTACAGCAAACATAAGATGGACGGAATGCTGACAATGCAAACATTCTCCCCCAGTCAAAAAATCTGGGTTAAATCCATCGTTCTTTTACCCACTATGCCACCCCGTTTGGACCCAGGCATATGCAAATCAGTCTTCACCCTGGGGGTCATCGGAACAGTCCAAACTGGACTGCCAGGCCAGGTCCTCCCTGGACCGTAAAGAAGCAGCCTGGGACCGGTTTCACAGTATGTCACCCTTCTTCATCCAGAGTAGCTTGAATCCAGTGGCACAATGAGCAAGGGACCCACTTATGGGCATACCATCCCACTTTGAGCAACAAGTGTTACTGCAAACAAATGATGGATGAATTGCTGACAATGCAAACATTCATCCCCAGTCAAAAGATCTGGGGTAAATACATTGTTGTTTTTCCCACTACCCCACCCCAAATTGGACCCAGCCATATGCAAATCAGTCTTGCCCCTGTGCCTCATGGGAACAGTCCAGACCGCACTGCCAGGCCAGGTCCTCCCTAGACCAGAAACAAGCATCCTGGGACCGGTTTTAGGGTATGTCACCCTCCTTCAGCCTGGCTAGTTTGAATCCAGTGGCAGAGTGAGCAAGGTACGCACGTCAGGGCATACCCATCCCTCTTAGGGCGAAAAGTGTTACAGCAAACAAATGATGGACAGAATTCTGACAATAAAAACATTCTTCCCCCAGTCAAAAGGTCTGGGTTAAATCCTTCGGTCGTTTGCCCACTACACCACCACAGTTTGGAATCAGCCATAGGCAAATCAGTCTTCACCCTGTGCCTCCTGGGAACAGTCCACACCGTACTGCCAGGCTAGGTCCTCCCTGGAATGGAAACAAGCATCCTGGGACCAGTTTCAGGGTATGTCACCCTTTTTCAGCCATGGTAGCTTGAATCCAGTGGCACAGTGTGAAAGGGACCCATGTCTGGGCAACCCATCCGACTTTGGTTGAAAAGTGTTACAGCAAACAAATGATGGAGATTCTCCCCCAATCAAAAGATCTGGGTTACATCCATCATTCTTTTGCCCACTATGCCACCCCAGTTTGGACCCAGCCATATGCAAATCAGTCTTGACCCTGTGCCTCATGGGAACAGTCCAGACGCAACTGCCAGGCCAGGTCCTCCCTGGACCGGAAACAAGCATCCTAGGACCGGTTTCAGGGTATGTCACCCTTCTTCAGCCAGGCTAGCTTGAATCCAGTGGCACAGTGAGCAAGAGACCCATGTCTGAGCATTGCCATCCCATTTAGGGTGGAAAGTGTTATACCAAACAAATGATGGACGGAATGCTGACAATGCAAATATTCTCCCCCAGTCAAAAGATCTGGGTTAAATCTATCATTCTTTTGCCCACTACGCCACCCCAGTTTGTCACAGCCATATGCAAATCAGTCTTGACCCTGTGCCTCATGGGAACAGTCCAGAACAAACTGCCAGGCCAAGTCCTCTCTGGACTAGAAAAAGCATCCTGGGTCCTGTTACAGGGTTTGTCACCCTTCTTCAGCCAGGCTAGCTTGAATACAGTTGCACAGTGAGCAAGGGACCCACGTCTGGGCATACCCATTCCACTTAGGGCAAAAAGTGTTACAGCAAACAAATGATGGATGGAATTCTGACAATACAAACATTCTCCCCAGTCAAAAGATCTGGGTTAGAGCTATTTTTCTTTTGATCACTATGCCACCCTAGTTTGGACCCAGCCTAATGCTAATCAGTCTTGACCCTGTGCCTAATGGGAACAGTCCAGATCGAACTGCCAGGCCAGGTCCTCCCTGAACGGGAGAAACGCATCCTGGTTCTGGTTTCACGGTATGTCACCCTTCTTCAGCCAAGCTAGCTTGAATCCAGTGGCACAATGAGCAAGGGACCCACGTCTAGGCAGACCCATCCCACTTAGGGCGAAAAGTGTTACAGCAAACATAAGATGGACGGAATGCTGACAATGTAAACATTCTCCCCCAGTCATAAGAATTGGGTTAAATCCATTGTTCTTTTGCCCAATACGCCACCCCTGTTTGGACCCAGCCATGTGCAAATCAGTATTGACCCTGTGCCTCATGAGAACAGTCCAGACAGAACTGCCAGGCCAGGTACTCCCTGGACCGGAAACAAGCATCCTGGGACTGGTTTCAGGGTATGTCCCCCTTCTTCAGCCAACCTAGCTTAAATCCAGTGGCACAGTGAGTACGGGACTCACATCTGGGCATACCCATCCCACTTAGGCCGAAAAGCGTTATAGCAAAGAAAATGATCGTTGGAATGCTGACAATGCAAACATTATTCACCAGTAAAAAGATCTGGGTTTTAATCCATCCTTCTTTCGCCCACTACACCGCCCCAGTTTGACCCAGCCATATGCAAACCAGTCTTGATCTTGTGCCTCATGGGAACAGTCCAGACCAAACTGCCAGGCCAGGTTCTCCCTGGACAAGAAACAAGCATCCTGGGACCGGTTTCAGGGTATGTCACTCTTCTTCACCCATGCTAGCTTGAATCCAGAGGCAGAGAGAGCAAGGGATCCACGTCTGGGCATACCCATCCCACTTAGGGCAAAAAGTGTTACAGCAAACATAAGATGGACGGAATGTTGACAATTCAAACATTCTCCCCCAGTCAAAAGATCTGGATTAAATCCATTGTTCTTTTGCCCAATACGCCACTCCTGTTTGGATCCAGCCATATGCAAATCAGTCTTGACCCTGTGCCTCATGAGAACAGTCCAGACAGAACTGCCAGGCCAGGTCCTCCCTTGACCGGAAACAAGCATCCTAGGACTGGTTTCAGAGTATGTCACCCTTCTTCATCCAGGCTAGCTTGAATCCAGTGGCACAATGAGCAAGGGACACATGTTGGGGCATACCCATACCAATTAGGATGAAATGTGTTACAGCAAATAAATAATGTACTGAATGCTGACAATGCAAACATTCTCCCCCAGTCAAAAGGTCTGGGTTAAGTCCATTGTTATATTGCCCTCTACGCCGCCCAAGTTTGGACCCAGCCATATGCAAATAAGTCTTAACACTGTGCCTCATGGGAACAGTCCAGGCCAAACTGCCAGGCCTGGTCCTCCCTGGACCGGAAACAAGAATCATGGGACTGGGTTCAGGGTATGCCACCCTTCTTCAGCCAGGCTAGTTTTAATCCAGTTTCAGAGTGAGCAAGGGACACACGTCTGGGCATTGCCATCCCATTTAGGGTGGAAAGTGTTATACCAAACAAATGATGGACGGAATGCTAACAATGCAAATATTCTCCCCCAGTCAAAAGATCTGGGTTAAATCTATCATTCTTTTGCCCACTACGCCACCCCAGTTTGTCACAGCCATATGCAAATCAGTCTTGACCCTGTGCCTCATGGGAACAGTCCAGAACAAACTGCCAGGCCAAGTCCTCTCTGGACTAGAAAAAGCATCCTGGGTCCTGTTACAGGGTTTGTCACCCTTCTTCAGCCAGGCTAGCTTGAATACAGTTGCACAGTGAGCAAGGGACCCACGTCTGGGCATACCCATTCCACTTAGGGCAAAAAGTGTTACAGCAAACAAATGATGGATGGAATTCTGACAATACAAACATTCTCCCCAGTCAAAAGATCTGGGTTAGAGCTATTTTTCTTTTGATCACTATGCCACCCTAGTTTGGACCCAGCCTAATGCTAATCAGTCTTGACCCTGTGCCTAATGGGAACAGTCCAGACCAAACTGCCTGGCCAGGTCCTCCCTGGAATGGAAACAAGCATCCTGGGACCAGTTTCAGTATATTTGACCCTATTTTAGCCAGGCTTTCTTGAACCCAGTGGCACAATGAGCAAGGGACCCACGTCTGGGCATACCCATCCCACTTAGGGTGAAAAATGTTACAGCAAACATAAGATGGACGGAATGCTGACAATGCAAACATTCTCCCCCAGTCAAAAAATCTGGGTTAAATCCATCGTTCTTTTACCCACTATGCCACCCCGTTTGGACCCAGGCATATGCAAATCAGTCTTCACCCTGGGGGTCATCGGAACAGTCCAAACTGGACTGCCAGGCCAGGTCCTCCCTGGACCGTAAAGAAGCAGCCTGGGACCGGTTTCACAGTATGTCACCCTTCTTCATCCAGAGTAGCTTGAATCCAGTGGCACAATGAGCAAGGGACCCACTTATGGGCATACCATCCCACTTTGAGCAACAAGTGTTACTGCAAACAAATGATGGATGAATTGCTGACAATGCAAACATTCATCCCCAGTCAAAAGATCTGGGGTAAATACATTGTTGTTTTTCCCACTACCCCACCCCAAATTGGACCCAGCCATATGCAAATCAGTCTTGCCCCTGTGCCTCATGGGAACAGTCCAGACCGCACTGCCAGGCCAGGTCCTCCCTAGACCAGAAACAAGCATCCTGGGACCGGTTTTAGGGTATGTCACCCTCCTTCAGCCTGGCTAGTTTGAATCCAGTGGCAGAGTGAGCAAGGTACGCACGTCAGGGCATACCCATCCCTCTTAGGGCGAAAAGTGTTACAGCAAACAAATGATGGACAGAATTCTGACAATAAAAACATTCTTCCCCCAGTCAAAAGGTCTGGGTTAAATCCTTCGGTCTTTTGCCCACTACACCACCACAGTTTGGAATCAGCCATAGGCAAATCAGTCTTCACCCTGTGCCTCCTGGGAACAGTCCACACCGTACTGCCAGGCTAGGTCCTCCCTGGAATGGAAACAAGCATCCTGGGACCAGTTTCAGGGTATGTCACCCTTTTTCAGCCATGGTAGCTTGAATCCAGTGGCACAGTGTGAAAGGGACCCATGTCTGGGCAACCCATCCGACTTTGGTTGAAAAGTGTTACAGCAAACAAATGATGGAGATTCTCCCCCAATCAAAAGATCTGGGTTACATCCATCATTCTTTTGCCCACTATGCCACCCCAGTTTGGACCCAGCCATATGCAAATCAGTCTTGACCCTGTGCCTCATGGGAACAGTCCAGACGCAACTGCCAGGCCAGGTCCTCCCTGGACCGGAAACAAGCATCCTAGGACCGGTTTCAGGGTATGTCACCCTTCTTCAGCCAGGCTAGCTTGAATCCAGTGGCACAGTGAGCAAGAGACCCATGTCTGAGCATTGCCATCCCATTTAGGGTGGAAAGTGTTATACCAAACAAATGATGGACGGAATGCTGACAATGCAAATATTCTCCCCCAGTCAAAAGATCTGGGTTAAATCTATCATTCTTTTGCCCACTACGCCACCCCAGTTTGTCACAGCCATATGCAAATCAGTCTTGACCCTGTGCCTCATGGGAACAGTCCAGAACAAACTGCCAGGCCAAGTCCTCTCTGGACTAGAAAAAGCATCCTGGGTCCTGTTACAGGGTTTGTCACCCTTCTTCAGCCAGGCTAGCTTGAATACAGTTGCACAGTGAGCAAGGGACCCACGTCTGGGCATACCCATTCCACTTAGGGCAAAAAGTGTTACAGCAAACAAATGATGGATGGAATTCTGACAATACAAACATTCTCCCCAGTCAAAAGATCTGGGTTAGAGCTATTTTTCTTTTGATCACTATGCCACCCTAGTTTGGACCCAGCCTAATGCTAATCAGTCTTGACCCTGTGCCTAATGGGAACAGTCCAGATCGAACTGCCAGGCCAGGTCCTCCCTGAACGGGAGAAACGCATCCTGGTTCTGGTTTCACGGTATGTCACCCTTCTTCAGCCAAGCTAGCTTGAATCCAGTGGCACAATGAGCAAGGGACCCACGTCTAGGCAGACCCATCCCACTTAGGGCGAAAAGTGTTACAGCAAACATAAGATGGACGGAATGCTGACAATGTAAACATTCTCCCCCAGTCATAAGAATTGGGTTAAATCCATTGTTCTTTTGCCCAATACGCCACCCCTGTTTGGACCCAGCCATGTGCAAATCAGTATTGACCCTGTGCCTCATGAGAACAGTCCAGACAGAACTGCCAGGCCAGGTACTCCCTGGACCGGAAACAAGCATCCTGGGACTGGTTTCAGGGTATGTCCCCCTTCTTCAGCCAACCTAGCTTAAATCCAGTGGCACAGTGAGTACGGGACTCACATCTGGGCATACCCATCCCACTTAGGCCGAAAAGCGTTATAGCAAAGAAAATGATCGTTGGAATGCTGACAATGCAAACATTATTCACCAGTAAAAAGATCTGGGTTTTAATCCATCCTTCTTTCGCCCACTACACCGCCCCAGTTTGACCCAGCCATATGCAAACCAGTCTTGATCTTGTGCCTCATGGGAACAGTCGAGACCAAACTGCCAGGCCAGGTTCTCCCTGGACAAGAAACAAGCATCCTGGGACCGGTTTCAGGGTATGTCACTCTTCTTCACCCATGCTAGCTTGAATCCAGAGGCAGAGAGAGCAAGGGATCCACGTCTGGGCATACCCATCCCACTTAGGGCAAAAAGTGTTACAGCAAACATAAGATGGACGGAATGTTGACAATTCAAACATTCTCCCCCAGTCAAAAGATCTGGATTAAATCCATTGTTCTTTTGCCCAATACGCCACTCCTGTTTGGATCCAGCCATATGCAAATCAGTCTTGACTCTGTGCCTCATGAGAACAGTCCAGACAGAACTGCCAGGCCAGGTCCTCCCTTGACCGGAAACAAGCATCCTAGGACTGGTTTCAGAGTATGTCACCCTTCTTCATCCAGGCTAGCTTGAATCCAGTGGCACAATGAGCAAGGGACACATGTTGGGGCATACCCATACCAATTAGGATGAAATGTGTTACAGCAAATAAATAATGTACTGAATGCTGACAATGCAAACATTCTCCCCCAGTCAAAAGGTCTGGGTTAAGTCCATTGTTATATTGCCCTCTACGCCGCCCAAGTTTGGACCCAGCCATATGCAAATAAGTCTTAACACTGTGCCTCATGGGAACAGTCCAGGCCAAACTGCCAGGCCTGGTCCTCCCTGGACCGGAAACAAGAATCATGGGACTGGGTTCAGGGTATGCCACCCTTCTTCAGCCAGGCTAGTTTTAATCCAGTTTCAGAGTGAGCAAGGGACACACGTCTGGGCATACCCATCCCACTTAGGGCAAAAAATGTTACAGCAAACATAAGCTGGACGGAATGCTGACAATGCAAACATTCTCCCCAAGTCGAGCGATCTGGGTTACATCCATCATTCTTTTACCCACTATGCCACCCCATTTGGACCCAGCCATATACAAATCAGTCTTGACACTGTGCCTCATGGGACTAGTCCAGACCAAACTGTCAGGGCAGGTATTTCCTGGACCGGAAACAAGCATCCTTGGACCGGTTTTAGGGTATTTCACCCTCCTTCAGCTAGGCTAGTTTGAATCCAGTGGCAGTGTGAGCAAGGGGCCCACGTCTGGGCATACCCATCCCACTTGGGGTGAAAAGTGTTACAGCAAACAAATGATGGACGAAATGCAGAAAATGCAAACATTCGCCCCCTGTCAAAAGATCTGGGTTAAATCCATTGTTCTTTTGCCCACTACAACACTCAGGTTTAGACCCAGCCATATGTAAATCAGTCTTGACCCTGTGCCTCATGGGAACAGTCCAGACCGAACTGTCAGGGCAGGTCTTTCCTGGACCGGAAACAAGCATCCTGGGACCGGTTTCAGGGTATGTCACCCTTCTTTAGCCAGGCTTCTTTTGAACCCAGTGGCACAGTGAGCAAGGGATTATGATTAATATTTAGAGATGGGAGATTCACTTACTCTTGTTGGTTATACAAACTGCTTTACTATTAATCACTGTTTTAACAGGGGTGCCTGCCCACTTCCTTTCTTGACCTAACAGGATTTAAATAACTAATATTAGAAACATGTAGGACTTGTTTTCTGTTTCTAATAACAGTGAGCAAGGGACCCACGTCTGGTCATACTCATCCTACTTAGGCCGAAAAGCGTTACAGCAAACGAATGATGGAGGTAATGCTGACAATGCAAACATTTTCCCCAGTCAATCGATCTTGGTTGAATCCATCATTCTTTTGCCCACTACACCACCCCAGTTTGTAACCAGCAATATGCAAATCAGTCTTGACACTGTGCCTCATGGGTACAGTCCAGACCAAACTGCCAGGCCCTACCTGGACCGGAAAAAAGCATTCTGGGCCCAGTTTCAGGGTATGTCACCCTTCTTCATCCAGGCTAGCTTGAATCCAGTGGCACAAAGGGCACACCCATCCCACTTAGGGCGAAAAGTGTTACAGAAAACAAATGATGGACGGAATGACAATAATGCAAACATTCTCCCCCAGTCAAAAGATCTGGAGTAAATCCATTTTTCTTTATATGTGAATATTCAGCTGGTCGTAATTTGTGTTTGATTTATTGAGAAATGTGGTGTTCAAACATGGCATTTTGCCTGTTGTAACTGTATTATATCACATTTGACTAGCTTTTGCTGGCAGGTTGCAATATGATGCATTTTAAATAACATGTACCGCCATTCTTTATATCCAACTGAAGGAGTGGTCATTTTTCTACAACTTTATGTGTCTTTCGAGCAACTGTTCACTGTCAAATGTATGAGTGTGATTCATGTTATGGTTAATTTCTCAACTGTTTGTTGTTTTTCTTGGTTTTGATATGTCATAAATGTTATATGTGTATACTGAAAAATATTTAAAATATAAGGTGTAATAAAACACCAAACTACTTAAGTTGCCATAGTGGTTTCTGTTGAAATAATATCAGTTTGAGACACACACCCTCACATCTTTTTGTATTAAACTATTGGTGAGGCCCTGTTTGGGTGTGTTATCAGGCCCATCCCCTATTGTGTCTGTTTGCAGTCCTAAAAGTAACATTTCACTTATAGGCCCTGGGTATATGGTATTTCATTCTAAAAGGGACTTATATGTATATTAAATATGTCAACCAGGTATAAGACAACCAAATCATGTTTAGGAGAATGAGCACAAGCACATTAGTACTGGTTAGCAAATTGAAGTGTACAGAGTCCTAAGACTGACAAAACAAATTCCAGCAAAGAAATTGAGGTAGTAGGCAAAACCTTTGAGGGAAAGACACTCTAAAATGGCAACATTTTCAAGAAATAGTTGAAACTCAGGCTTTAATATTAACATATCTGCAAAGACAATTTAAGCTCCTACTCCCAGGATAATAAAAGTGTAGCAAGGTTAGATGTTACTCCCTATTGCAATGGTGTTGCTGTAAAGGAAGATATTTTCGGAGTTCTATTCAGTAATCATTGTCAATTTGAAAGCATGCCAGAAATAATTACACAGAATATTTTACTCTAAAAAATGTCTTTTGGAAACTCAATTGTGATTCAATAACTGTCCCTCATTCTTGCAAAGCATCCTGATTGAAGCTGCTGTGATGCCAGCATCTGATTTATCCTGTATAGGGTGTTTTTGTAATGCTTCCTTTGGTAACACTCTGGGATCCGGATTACTCGGTATTCGTTGCGTCCCTTGGTAAAAGAACCCTCATGCACTCGAGTTGTTCAACGTGAGGAAGCGGTATATCTCGATTCTCCGCTAGGGCACTCGGGTATCTGCATAATCATAGTTTTTTTTTTAATATATGCAGCCTCCACCAGGAGGTTTTAATCCAAGGTTGTGCAGTAGTGTCCAGTGATTAGTAGAAGTGGTGATATTAAAATAACTCAAAATCCAGGAGACGTATTTATTAATCTGGATTCGGGTTAGTAGTGTTGAAAAACTTCTTGGTATGCGCACTGAGAATATTAGGATTCTCTACGCTACCTGTCTTCGTGATTTTAAAAAGGTCGACATGTTTCAGCCCTTTCGTCAAATGATCAATGGGCTTTCTTCAGGACCAGGGTGTACGTGTACGAAGGAGATAACTTTATCCCTTCTAATCAGAGTCACTCTTTTAATGCCTATAAAAATAAAGAAGTGTTACCTTGGAGAAAGGTCAAGGGGACGTCTTATCGTTGTGTGAAAACATTCCATATGTGAATGGTTAAAAACATTACACAATTTGCCAAAACTAGCTTGCCACGGCTCCTACTTCAGGTAACCACTTACTCTTGCCTAGCAATCACCAACTAAAATGTGTGGATTGTTTGTTCTCTGTATTAATTGACCATTTGTGATTTTAAAAATTATGCATTAGTTCTCTGAGATCTCGATGTTCATGCATTACCCATATTCCTTTATGCGGCATTGTGGAGCTCAAATAGCAAAAAACAGATGTAGTGATTATTTGAACTCGTGTTCACTCAGCATTTATAAATTCTATGGCAGACGCATACTCTCTAGCGCTCTGACGCTATATGGCATCCAGCCCTCGACTCCAGGCAGAATAGTACCTATTATTATACTTTATGCGGCAGTGTGGTGCTCAAAAAGCAAACAGTTGGTGCGGTAGTTATTTGGACTCGTGTTTACCTAGTTGGTGATTGCTAGGCAAGAGTAAGTGGTTACCTGAAGTAGGAGCAGTGGCAAGCTAGTTTTGGCAAATTGTGTAATGTTTTTAACCATTCACATATGGAATGTATTCACACAACGATAAGACGTCCACTTGACCTTTCTCCAAGGTAACACTTCTTTATTTTTATAGGCATTAAAAGAGTGACTCTGATTAGAAGGGATAAAGTTATCTCCTTCCTACACGTACACCCTGGTCCTGAAGAAAGCCCATTGATCATTTGACAAAAGGGCTGAAACATGTCGACCTTTTTAAAATCACGAAGACAGGTAGCGTAGAGAATCCTAATATTCTCAGTGCGCATACCAAGAAGTTTTTCAACACTACTAACCCGAATCCAGATTAATAAATACGTCTCCTGGATTTTGAGTTATTTTAATATCACCACTTCCACTAATCACTGGACACTACTGCACAACCTTGGATTTAAACCTCCTGGTGGAGGCTGCATATATAAAAAACCCTATGATTATGCAGATACCCGAGTGCCCTAGAGGAGAATCAAGATATACCGCTTCCTCACGTTGAACAACTCAAGTGCATGAGGGTTCTTTTACCAAGGGACGCAACGAATACCGAGTAATCCGGGTTCAGCAGGACAAGTGATCCATCCCCTTCTTGATAATTAGCGTTAACCCAAGGAAATTGGATGGATCAAAGATTTTCCTTCTCCTTACATTGATCACAAACACTCTGGGATCTCCCACATGCTACATTGTACAAATAAAGTTGGAACTTTGCAAAAAGCTTTAACTTTTGTGCTTATAAAAAAGCTACCAGTTACAGCATTTACGAGTATGTGCATCGGATAGCGTCACAATGCATTATATGCCCACTGTTTGATGGTAATTAAAATTACTCACATTGTCATTTGCATTTGCTTTATTTTACTGTGTGCACTCATGGAAAGCGTACCTGTCCTATTAATGTTTTAGTACTGTTTTTAAGTCTCCCCCTTATTGCAATGAAAAAGATTTAATAGATTTAATAATGCTGCAGTTTAGGTGTAAGACTTATTGTTTTTTTTTAATTGTTTTTTTGTCCACATATACGCAACCGTTATTTAGACCGATTGTACACACTGACCGATACTATATCCGTCTCTTCATGGTCATTTATTCCTACACAGTCTATTGACCCTGTATTGGAGAAATGCGTCAGGGTGTAATCACTGGACAAACTCATTCTGCTCATTCTAAAGTTCTCAAATGGTGACCATAAGTCAGTCCCACTCACTTAACACCTTGCCACGGCTAATGCATGCACATGTCTAACAGAGACAATTCAATCACCGATAGTTGGGGCTCAACTCTTATCCACATTGGAGGGCGTGGCTTGGCCGAGCAGCGGAATGGCCGCATTGTAGAGCGGCACCGCTGGCCGAGTTAATTAATCTGCTAATTGATCCGAAAACGCCACATACGAATGAGGTCCACCAGCTGGATACATTCATGGGCCCTGCCCAGCAGTGAATGGTGACCCGACTGCAGGAATAAATAAACAAACAAAGACGGACTGACTCACGTGTCTCTGTGGGGCCTAGAAGCACCACAGTTGTTGGACGCCGGGGACTGGATTTGGACGTTGCCTGTAGCCCTGGCTAGAGAGAGCTGGCGGAGTTGCAGGGGAGAAGCGCCGGAGGAGAGGAAGACTGCTGGCGCTACCGCGAGTGTGATCCGCACACTGGAAGCAGCGCTGACTGGTGCGGTCGCTACTGGAGCCGCGAGACAGAGACCAGCCGCACGCAGGCGGTCCTGGCGGGGCAGAGGTAAGCTACGGGGGCACGCGCCTAAGGAGAAAAGAATTGGAGGAGCTGACAGATTTGTGCAGAGCCCCCCCCCCCCCGCGGATCGGCAGGCTGGGAGGAAGTGCCGAACCATTGCTGGAGCAGGGGCGGCCATTTTGGGACACTTGGGGAGGTGGCGGCGGACGGTGCCCCCTCCCAGAGCAGACAGCGCACAAGACACCCCCCTAAGTGTGTGGAGAGACAGAAGGCCACGGGGATAAGACTATCAGCTGTTGGTGGCAGCACCCAAAAAACAAAAAAGGAAAATCGAGGGAGAGTGCATAGAGGCGCTCTGGAAGGGGAACCGCAGCCCATGAGGCAAGGGGGTGAGAGCGCAGGTCTAGAGAGAACTTGCGCAGAGGAAAGTTGGTAACGCCAGAGCAAGACGAGAGAGTCTCAGAACCATTCCTGAAACTCGCTGGCAATGAGTACTGGTCAGAGGGGATGGGTTCGCTCTCGCACTGAGATTGTGGCTGTGAGACTGAAGCGGCAGTGCAGAGCACTGCTTGTAGAAAGCAGCCTAGTGGGAGAGAGCTGAATTGCGGGCTGTTCACTTGGCGAGGCGCTCTAGGACGCGACCGTTGCCCGGGCTGAAACCCTTTGCGGTGCACAAAAGTACACTGGGAGCCTATATACTGAGGCAGTGCAGCCGAATTGTGCTCAACAGAAGAGATAAGTGGGTGGCCCACGGGGGCAGCAGAAACATCCAGCAGTGGTAAACTACAATATATGGAATTTGCGAAGCACGGTGTGTAGTGGGTTGTATCCCGCTGCAGATACGGGTCAGTGCCCGCAGAAGATCGCTTACACTAGGCCATTGCGTGAAAGATTGTTTTTTGGTGACGTGTGAACAACGCGGTGCAGAAAAAGCAAGATGGGAAAGCCGGACACGAGACAACCAAAGATAACATTTGATATAAAGAATGCCAAGGGAATGGATACAGATATTAGCCACCAAGACCAACTGGTCGCAACAACCACCGGCTGAAGACATCCGTGATATGTTATTGGCGGACAGGATGGACAGGATCATGCAAAGAATGGACAAGCAGGAGGGCCAAATGAGCATATTGGAAATAAGGGTCACTGAAACGGAAGAGGGCCAGACGGAAATGGACAAGAAGATTCGAAGTATGGACGGAGTCTTGTATGCGATCCAACAGAAGAACGCGGATTTGGAAGCCAGGTCTAGACGCAACAACATACGCATCACAGGAATAGCGATATCCACTGACATTCAAAACATGAAGCAATATATTGAGTCGATGATGACCGACCTATTTGGACCGGATCTCTCAGCCATGTTTCTTATAGCACGTGCACATCGTACGTTGGGACCAAGGCCAGGAGCGCCAGCTCGGCCCATCGTGGCGCGAGTATTAAACTACAGGATTCGAGAAATCATTTTGCGAAAGGCAAGGGAAAGAGGTGAAATACAATATCAAGGCAACAACATAGCGCTGTAACTAGACTTCACACTACAGGTTCAGGCGTCTAGGAGGGAATTTGTACTGGCCAAGAAGATATTCCAACAAATTGGTACTAAATACTCTTTAATTTACCCTGCAAAATTGAGAGTCCAGGGTCCGGGAAAACCCACCTTTTTCATGGATGCAAAAGAAGCCTTACAGTATGCTAAGCAAATTGCGAAAGACCACAAACAACGGGAAGGGGCCAGAGACCTGCAGACCGTGAATAATTTGAGCAACAATAACTAAGAGCTGACGAAGGGAGAAGATCACATGGATAAGTATTGAGACCTGGACTTTGGGGCAAATATTAGGCAGAGCCAGGGTGTTGAGGGCAGAGGTAGATTTGGAAGAATGGGAGGGACGCTGAGGCATTCTCGTACACTATATGTTCCATGACGGATGATAATTGTGACATACAACAGTATACATATTAGGACCGGGGACGTATGTACTATACTCAGCTACCCTGTCACATGTACAGGGGAGATTTGCAGGCAAACTCATGCACCCCACTGGGATGATTCCAGTGTGTTCACTACTGGGACCATTTGTTTACAGTTTTGGGTGAAGAGGGAGGGTAGTACAAAACCTGATTGAGGGGTTGGTGTGGGTGGGGGAGTACGCGGGTACTGTTCTATTTATTCTTCTTGCATAGTCAAATGTCACTACTAATGGAACACCACTGTAAGATGCACGCTTCCTGTTGGTTAGTTATTGATATTAGGTATTTTGTATGTCAGTGTTGAAATGCCTTTCCTGGAATGTGAGGGGTCTGAATAACCGTAGAAAGGTCAGACTGGTCCACTCATTCCTCGTGAGACACAAAATAGACATATGCCTGCTGCAAAGGACCCATTTGACGACTACAGCAGCTACTGCACTCAGACACACAAGATGGGGGGAGGTGGTGGAAGTTGGGTTCTCGAATTACTCAAGGGGAGTGGCGATATTGATTCGGAAAGGGCTACAATGGCAGACACATCACAATATATATTGACAGCCCGGGGAGGTATATTTTACTACAAAGCACACTTTACAACCCCAACGCCGGAAACAATGACATCACCCCGTCGCAAGACCTCTGCAACTCCCTCGCGTCCTACTTCCACAACAAGATCACGGACATACACAACAGCTTCAGCAACCAACCAACGCAAGCCACAACCGCAACAACGCCACCCACCACCACCCTCCGCACCTGGACTCCGATCAGCACCGAAGACACCATCCGCACAATGAACTCCATCCATTCCGGATCTCCGACTGACCCCTGCCCTCACCACGTCTTCAACAAGGCCGACGCTGTCATCGCACCCCACCTGCGGGACATCATCAACACCTCCTTCGACACCGCCACCTTCCCTGAGAGCTGGAAGCACGCCGAACTCAGCGCTCTTCTCAAGAAACCCACAGCAGACCCCACCGACCTCAAGAACTACCGTCCCATCTCGCTCCTCCCGTTCCCGGCCAAAGTCATCGAGAAGACCGTCAACAAACAGCTGGCCGCCTTCCTCGAGACGAATGGATCCCTCGACCCCTCACAGTTGGGCTTCCGAGCGAACCACAGCACCGAGACCGCCCTCATCGCTGCCACCGATGACATTCGAACTCTGATGGACAACGGAGAAACAGCGGCCCTCATCCTCCTGGACCTCTCCGCGGCTTTCGACACTGTCTGCCACCGCACCCTAGTACAGCGCCTCGGCAACATCGGAATCCAGGACAAGGCACTGGAATGGATCACCTCCTTCCTCGACGGAAGAACACAGAGAGTCCGCCTACCACCGTACAAGTCAGAGGCCACCAAAGTCATCTGCGGCGTCCCTCAAGGATCCTCACTGAGCCCCACCCTCTTCAACGTCTACATGAGCCCCCTCGCGGCCATCGCACGCCAACACAACCTCAACATAATCTCCTACGCCGACGACACCCAGCTGATCCTCTCCCTGACCAACGACCCCGCCACCGCCAGAGCCAACCTGCACGAAGGGATGAGAGATGTAGCCGAATGGATGACGACCAGCCGCCTGAAACTGAACTCGGACAAGACGGAGGTCCTCATCCTGGGCTCCTCGCCCTCCGCCTGGGACGACTCCTGGTGGCCCCCCGCCCTGGACACCGCACCCAAACCGACGGACCACGCACGCAACCTGGGCTTCATCCTGGACTCCTCCCTCTCCATGACCAGACAAGTAAACGCCGTCTCCTCGTCCTGCTTCAACATCCTGTGCATGCTACGTAAGATCTTCCGGTGGATCCCCACCGAGACGAGGCAGACGGTCACCCAGGCCCTCGTCACCAGCCGACTGGACTACGGCAACGCCCTCTATGCCGGAACCACCGCCAAGCTCCAGAAGAGACTCCAGCGGATCCAGAACGCCTCGGCCAGACTCATCCTCGACATCCCCCGTCGCAGCCACATCTCCGGACACCTTAGAGATCTGCACTGGCTCCCGATCAACAAGAGAATCACCTTCCGTCTCCTCACCCACGCGCACAAAGCCCTACACGACCAAGGCCCGAGCTACCTCAACAACCGGATCAACTTCTACACTCCCAAGCGCCTCCTCAGATCAACCAACCACGCCCTCGCCGCCGTCCCCCGCATCCGAAGAGCGACAACAGGAGGAAGGTCCTTCTCCTACCTGGCCGCCAAGACCTGGAACTCACTCCCGACCGACCTGCGCCTGACCCAAGACCACCTCTCCTTCAGGAAGAAGCTCAAGACCTGGCTGTTCGAGCAGTAACGGCACCCCCCTCCCACCCAGCGCCTTGAGACCCTACGGGTGAGTAGTGCGCTCTATAAATGACCTGATTGATTGATTGATTGATTGACAACACCCCAGTAGTGATTATAAATACCTATGGGCCGAATACAGATGATCCCCTTTTCGTCAACGATTTAGGGCAGAAGATTAGGACTTTAGGTGACACGGCGATACTGTAGGGGGCAATTTTAACCTTGTACTATCATCAGATGTGGACAGGCAGAGAGTGATGAGGGAATATCACCCGAACACAAAATAAGTCCTGCTGGGACTTATTGAAGAACACTGCTTAGTTGACGCCTGGAGAAGGGTACACCCGACAGATAGGAAAGGCACGTGCATGACATATCATCGTAATGCCTGGTCCAGGCTGGATTTCTGGCTTGCATCAAGGGATATTCACACATGGGTAATGGATGCTACACACTGTCCCCGCACTTTATCTGATCATGTGCCCACATTGATAACACTGCAAATACCAACACCATATCGCCAACCCTTTAGCTGGCGTTTCCCCTCAAGAGCGCTCCTAGATCAGGTTTTTCGTGAGGAGCTGAAAGAGAAAATAAACGACTACTTCACATTGAACGAAGGGACAGTAGATTCACCGGGAACTCTGTGGAAGGTGTTTAAGGTGGTCATGAGGGGGAATTGTATGTCACTCAAAACAGGGCTGCTTAGGGACAAACGCAACACACTACATGGACTGGAGCACCACATAGGCGAAGCTGAGCGATTAAAACGACAAGCCCCAACTCCCAGCGCCCAAGCTCACGTGAGAGGAAAACTAACAGAGTACCAGACAGAGGCAGAACGAGAAACCGCATACATGTGTTAATGTATACAAGTGAAACGGTACGGTGAGGAAGAAAGAGCAGGCAAAACCTTGGCTAGTTTGCTCAGATGCCCAAGAGGAGTTAATAATATCACTGAGCTACGAACGGAGAGTGGTGAGGCAGTAAGAACACCCAGCGACATAATGCACATAATGACTCAATTTTATAAACAACTATACACTTCGCAGACGAATCCCGCCCAATCCCCCATTGTAGAATACCTAGACACAGTGGCCCTAGCATGGTTTAATAGGGGAGATAAGGAATACATGGATTTACCAATCACGGTTGAAGATGTGAGACAGGTGATAAGTGGAATGCCAGCAGATAAATCCCCTGGGGCAGACGGATTGACAGCGGCCTTTTATAAAGAATACGCAGATGTACTGGCAATGTATCTATTGCGGGTATATATGGAGGCAATGGAAATGGGTGTGCTGCCACCCACTTTTAAGGAAGACAGGTTCAGGGCCAGGGTGTTGAGATGCTACACAGTGCCCACGGCGACTATTAGACTATTAGAGTCAATGGGGTTTCATCCAACCCCTTTGAGATGCAGAGAGGGACCTGGCAGGGATGCCTGCTGTCACCCCCTCCTCTTCGTGTTGCACATTGAGCCTCTGGCCCAGAAGATCAAGGATAATCCCAATATTTTAGGCATTCTGTTTGGCAGGGAGGGACTATACGGATGACGAACAAAGCGGTACAAAAGAGGGTGGTGAAGACGGCTGAAATGCCAGAAACCGGTCCTCGAAAGCTTGTTTCCCGTCCAGGGAAGGCATGGTTTGGCAGTTCGGGCTGGACTGTTCCCATGAGGCACAGGGTCAGACTGATTTGCATATGGCCATGTCTGAACTGGGGTGGCAGAGTGGGCTAAAGAACGGTGATGGATTAAACCCAGATCTGTTGACTGGGTGTGAGTGTTTGATTGGTTCAGATGCTCCGTCCATCCCCACCCCCTTTTGTACCACTCTATAGGGATGACATCATCGCATCCCTCGAATCACCAGAACTCTCGTTCCCAGCATTTTTACAGGAACTGGAATCCTTTAGCCAGGTCTCTGGGTTCCAAGTCAACATTGAGAAATCGACGATTCTTTGGTGGCACCAACAGGGGACAACAAATACGCAAGGAAGGGACACCTATGCGGTGACACCAGTTATGACATCTATTCCATACCTTGGAATAAAACTGGCCGCATTCATTTCACAAACGGTTAAATGTAATTATTACAAGTTAAGCACTCCGCTCACTAATGAGCTGCAGCATTGGAAACACTATCCACTATCACTCCTGGGAAGGGTAGTAGCGATTAGGATGTCCATCCTTCCTAAAGCACCATATCTCTTCCTGACAATTCCGCTATGGTCCCCTCCGGGTACTCTCCACAAACTACAACAAGGGATACTACAGTTTGTCTGGGCAGGGGCATGTCCTCGGATGTGAAGGGAGCTGGGTTACCTTTGACTCAATGAGTGTGGCTTGGGGATACCGTGCATACTGGAATACATTAGAGCAGCACCACTCCGGTACCTTGTAGAATGGAATAGGTCAGAATGCGAAAAGAGATGGATGATCCAGGACAGAGCGTTAGCAAAACTTTCCCACTGGAAGGTCCCTTTCCTCAAGAGTGCAGGTAGGCCCTTAAAGTTACGGGGATCATCCAATATACAAACACAACTTAGGGTTTGGGATGGTGTAGCTACTAAGAAAGGACTGATTTCTTTACCCTTGCTCATGACTCCTCTATTGGAGAACAAAGACTTTACACCGGGGCTGGACAGAAGAGCATTTCTGGGGTAGTGAGGAACTGAAAGTAAGTCAGCAGGACACTTCTTTGACCTCAATGGGATTTTTTCATTCCCTGACCAACAAGAGGATCCCCTTCAAGCTCCTCACCCATGCAAACAAAGCACTGGACCGCATGACACCCATAAACCATCCGCAGATTTGAATATGTATGGCCCAAACAGGGCAGTGGTTATGAGGTGCTGTTTCACCCTTGAGATGTATGTTCTTTTATGGCTGCAGAATGTCGATAAAATAAAGTTATGCTTAAAAAAGATGCAAGGATGTCTATGCCTTCTTAGTATTAAAGGTAATAAGAGGTAGAGCTCTCAGTTGGATCGGTTTACTAGATGGTAATGAAAAGTGGTATTGCCACATTGTTAGCCTTCCACACCAGGAACCTGTAAATAATCTTAGACATTCTGTAGCTGCAAACCATTTCCAATAAGGAACTGCCAACCAGACGCAAGCTACAGAGGATTCAGCCCCATCATTATTTGAAAAATGTGGAGATGGATAAGACACAGCCTGAGAAGAGAACAAGAACAGCTCGTCATGGCCTCTTCAGGCCAAGGAACACCTGGAGGTAACTTTAGAAGCAATGAAGCCTTGAACCACATCCGGGTACCCGTACAGAAATCCACGCAACACAAACCAGACGCAGAGTTCCTTCATTGCAGCCCTTCATGCCAGCTGGCATTCTGAGCAGTAGAGGTAGTCTCACTCAAACTCCTCAGAGATTCTGAAGCAAAGATAACATGCTCCAGAATGAGTAGGATTTCTCTTATGAGAAGTCACTCCTTAGAAACAACATAGTGTTATCACCAAGACTAACCATTTCTCCCTTGTTTAAGAATGTCTAGCAAAGAATAGTCCCAGAATGCATAAATAGACCAGGTCTTAGTTTTACAAAAGAAATATGGCATTGGGTATATTTAGGTGAAATGAGTGACTCCTGCTGGGTCTCGAATTTACTATTCCAAACACAACAGTCTAGGACCAAGATTTAACAAGGATTTGCATTGGGGTTGCATGACTTTTTTAACACAAACCTGATGTAAAATCTTTTGGGGGATTTACAAACCAATTCAAATTGTTATCTGCACTGGCTTGTAAGAAAAAGTTGCTGGTTTGCAATACTTGGCATCAAAGGGGTGATACATGGGTGGTACATGGCAATTTCACTCAACCACTCATGCTTTTTTTGTGTAGCAAAAGTAAGACATACAATACATAAATACTGTAGAAATGCTAACAATACAAAACTCTGTAGTTTTTTTAACTTATACAGTCGTCCAGAAAAAGAGGCGACAATTAAATCAGGTGTTGCAGAAAACAATCCTAGCCACAATTTTGGTAACAGCAATGTTTTCCCAAAAAGAAACAACCAAGAAATGATAAAGAAGCATCTGACATAAGACCATAGCAGAGCATATTATAAAGTGATAGTGCCGCGTTACCCCCATTGGAGACCGGTCCAAATCCGGTTGAATTTAAACTGTGAGCACGGCCATCTAGCTTTAGCCAAAGCGAGTTCCATCTCATGTGTCTGTCTGAGTAAAACCCAGAAATCATTAACACTAGGACTGGCATTATCAATCCAGACTCTGGCGATACATGGCACATGGCACATGGCACCTGCTATAATAATAGGACCCAACAAGTTAACATAGTTAGCCAGCTCACTTTTAATCCCAAGAAATATTTCTTTCTCAGTAAGCTGAAAGTTTGGCCCAAGGAGCGAACTAAGAATATGGAGACCCCCCTCCAAAACATATTCAGCCTTGGACAGTCAACAAGCATGTGCCTGAGGTCTGCAGCATACAGTTTACATTTCTGACAAAGTTAATTTCCAAAGATCGAGAGGCCCACTTAGATGTCATCTCTGGTGTATAATACAGCATGTATACTACCCAGTGTTGTCTCAGCTTTTAATTAACTGTTGTTACCCCTTGGTCTAATGCGCCAAAGGATTTCTGTATTTCCTCTGCCGTTATTTCAGCTCTGACAGCCCAACCTAATTGGGCAGCGATCTGTAAGCTATTGTCACAGGTGCTAGTCAGACACTGCTGACAGGCTAGGCCAATAGGCCCTTGGCCAGAGTACTTATATATACACCGGACACTATTCCCAAAGGGTTTGGCATTGATAATACCTTTTTGTCTCATATGAAATAGTCCCTAACCTGTAACTACCTAAAGAACATATTTTGGAAAAGGCCAAACTCGTCTTTAAGCGCGGCGAAAGAGTAGAACCCCCGTCCATCATATAGTTGACCCAGCTGGGTAATGCCCTTGCATTGCTAAACTTTCCCACTAGGATCTTGAAATATATTGGGCCGGTAGGATTACTCCATAACACCCTGTATTGATGCAGCACATGAAGCAAATATTACTAACTAATATATTGCCATATCCTTAACTACCTTGAACTTCACTCGATTGCAGTAGTTAGGATCAAAAGTTGCATACAGCATAAACCCGACGATGGGCCACAGGCTAACTGATAACACAGCAAGGTTGGGACAGCCTCCAGCCCGCAGAGCAAGCCACAAATCTGACTAACGAAGGAAGCCCAGTAATAAAGCTTAAAATCTGGGAGCTTTAAGCCCCCTCGTACATATGGTAATTTCATACCCCTGAGAGCCCACCAGGCACGCCTGTAAGCCCAAATGAAACTGCCTATGACATTATCTACTTTCTTTAAAAAAAGG
The DNA here is from genome assembly GCF_964261635.1 of Lissotriton helveticus. NCBI lineage: Eukaryota > Metazoa > Chordata > Amphibia > Caudata > Salamandridae > Lissotriton > Lissotriton helveticus. The sequence continues at coordinate 1,607,191,179 of NC_136069.1, forward strand.
ACCATGGAACCCGCAAGGGTTAGCCGCAGGCTAACTGATAAAACAGCAAGTTTGGGACAGCGTCCAGCTCGCAGAGCAAGCCACGAATACGACCAACGAAGGAAGCCCAATAATAAAGCTTAAAATCTGGGAGCTTAAAGCCCCCTTGTAGATATGGTAATTTCATAAACTTGAGAGCCCTCCTGGTACGCCTGTAAGCCCTAATGAAACTGCCCATGACACTATCTACTTTCTTAAAAAAAGGACCACGGAACCCGCAAGAGTATTGAACGAAACAAATATACAAATTTAGGGAGAATTTCCATTCTTATGACGTTACACCTCCCGTATATACTTAACGGGAATCAATGCCAGCTGTGCAGTTTAGCAGATACTGTCTTCAGAAGAGGTTCATAGTTCAGTGTTACGATATCATTGATCTGGCTACTAAGACAGACCCCCAGATAGACTGCTGTTTGTGTAACCACCACTCATGGGTTTTCATTCAAAATCCTGTTTACTAACATTTGTTGACAGGGTTTGGTGATAAACAATAATGCTGCTTGAAAGCAGGCCTTAAAAGGAGGCGTTTTCATTTCTCCTTCCTTTTCCGACTGCATGTGTGCTGTACTGGACAGCCCACATACAAAGTATGAAAAGTTTAATAACTTGCCTTATCATAGTATTTTGTACTGGGAAGTCTTCTAAAAAACCTATGCTAGACTCACACATGCAACCTTGCACTTTGGTACAGAGTTGTGTACATTGCATTCAGCAGCAAAACTCTGCCCAAGCATAATGATGAGAGGAGGAGAGAGCCATATCTCTACAGTTATGGCACTCTGATGTTCTCTCCTTGTCACGCAGCACAGCATTTTTGAGTGCTGTGTTGTGTGTCCCTTTTGTAAATCTGGGTTAAAGAGTGCTCTGTCAAAACTGAACTTAAATGGTTTATAGATGGAAATAACGTCTTTGAATATCTCCGAGCAAGCCTGGGGTAGGTGTCAGTAACATTAGCATATAGTTCAGACAGACTCTTGGCAAACTCACAGCAGACACTATTTAATAAATGGAAATGCCTGCAGTCATGGCTATTTCATTTGGCAGCAGAAGAATGCATTTCAAATGTTTGCTGTTCAGACAAAGTCATGCAAAGTTGTTGTGAGGGAAGTAAATAACATCAGGATTATGCATCTGATTTTTTTAAGAGCGGCTCTTCTGCAAGAAAGTATACCAAAACCGAGGTGATGCACAGTAAACTGACGTCATGACAAATTTCTTATATGAGATGTCTGCGATCCATTTGAAAAGTGTGTTGTGCTGCTCTAGTGTTAGTTAAGTTAGTAAATCACAATAGCAAAATGATTGCTTACACCTTGCCATAGTACACCCAAGACAAAACACCCCCTAAAATGATGTGGTAATGCAGCACCACTTGCAACAATCTGGCTGTCATTTGTTGCTTCATTTCTCTTAAGTGCAAGCATGAGGGCTCTAACTTTGTCCCATGATTGGTAGGGGGAAGGACAGATCTAAGTGGAGAAGGATATCCTTATACGCAGGGTCTGGGAAAATCAGTACATTTGAAAAACATATCTGATTAGTTGTATGATGTGAATTATATTAAATAACATTTTTGGGTATAGTTTACATTAGATCACCTTACATAAATGGACATTTGAGCTCAAAACTTCATGAAGCCCATGAGAATTGTAGATGAGAAATAGAATGTTATGAAGTTGGAAGGTGGTGGAACATGAAGTATTGGTAGGTTTTGTAAAGTTTCTAGCCCTCGGTCAGCATAGGATGCATCTTCACCCCATGGCCTCTCTGAGAAATTAATAATGCGGTCACTAATTGTACAAATGCACTAAGCTTCCTTAAAGTAAATCACTGCTTTATAAAGCATTCCTTTATAATTTGTATTACACCTTCCAGTGACCCATTCCATCTATTACCAGATGAGATGATGTACACTGATGCTTTCCTTTAAATTCTATAAATTGTCCTACTTTCCTTTTCATTCTTCATGTCATTTGTCTTTACCTGCTGTTAATTCCTCGTGCTATGTTCCTCTACCTTCCGTATATGCCCAGTCTTTTCCCTTATTAGAAAACTTTGAAATTGGAACTGTGGCAGCATGGACGAAAGAGGCTACTATGGGGCGGAGATGCTGTCTCACTGTTTACAATGAACTTCTGGTAATCGATTTGGTAATTGTGATCATGGAACAAAATAGCGCTCAGAATAGCATATCTTCTAGAAGATGTCACAAAAATAAGAAACCCCTGAAAAAACAGTCCTGCTCATCAAAACAAAACAATCTGGCATGCTAAACACAAGCATTAGATCTGATGTGACATTTCTGAATTCCCCAGTTCAAGTTACACTCCTGAAACTTTGCTTACTGGAAGCATTGCGGCAAAGATGTGTTCAGAATACAGCCCTTCAAAAAAGACAAGATACAACTTTATGTATGACCTCGGTCGTGTCTTCAACACTGAACTATAAGAAAACTAGCACAATTAAATGCGTGCAGTCTTTTCATTACAAGCGCCCATATAACAGAGAAGTCTTTTCATGGCATGATATTAATTGCATTTTACAGCTATTTTATATATACAGCGCAAACTTGACCTGAATCCGGTATCAGAGCTCTTTACATAGCATCAGTTGCATTACATGAGGACACATTTATTTTTGTTAGGCAGGGGGAGATTAAGTAATTTGCCCAAAATCACAGGATGTTCAGCGTTATTGCAGTGACTCAAACCCAGTTCCCTAGATTCGGGGTCGACCAACCGAGCCATTAGGCCATCTCCTTTCCCAATGTCTTCGCTCATATTGTTGCGTAGACTGATTCTCTTGCTCAGTTTTACAAGTTTGCCTTCCTACATGGAACATTGACACAATATCGAAAACAACAATATTGTGAAACAAAAATATTGAGTAAAAAATATTGTTTCGAAAATATTGCATCCTATTTATAATGGTAAGTACAACAATATCAAAAAAAATATTGTTTCAAGCAATATCATAAAAAAACTATACAAAGCGCCCATGTCAGCAGCTCCCTTTGCCCGAAAGCAATACTGGCTACTGCAGAAGGCGGGGAGTGGGCAGGGACAGTGGGGCATAAGAGTTCCCCCACAGCCCCCAACAGAGAGGCGATGGATGGGGTCCCCGGGGTCAAAAATGGCCTGTGAGGGCCATGGGGAATGGGGTCAGAGGGGCCAAAATTGGCTTCAGGAAGGGGCCAGGCAGATCCCATCATAATTTTTTTTTTTAAACGGTTGGCAGGCCCCGGGAGATGGGCCCTGGGTCAAAAGTGGCCCAGGGAAAGGGGGCACCTGGCCCCACTTCCATAAAGAAAAATGTACAGAAAAATTGGTCATGCCCCAGGAGATGGGGTCCCTGGGACCCAAAAGGGACGAGAAGAGGGACCACACAGCCCCCTTCCTAAAATAAGAAAAGAAACCAGCAACTGTCAGATGCCCTGCTCCTTCCTTGCACTACTCTGCAAACACACCTCCTGGTGCACTCTTAATTGAGGGATTAAGTCCCCTCCCTAGGGGCAAACTAGCCCGTCAGGTACCTTCAGTAAGCCCCACACAGTGGGATTGCTGAGAGATGGTCTGAGGCAACAACCTTTTTAATGCCACACTGCAAACATGCCTCTTGGCGCACTGCTGGTGAGGCAATGAGGTCCCCTGTGTCCTGAAGATCTCAGGACTAAAGTGGACTTCATCTCCCAAGCCACAATGTGCCAGGAGGCATGTTTGCAGAGTGGTGTAAAAAGGGTGTGTGACCTCTGAGCTCTCTGAGCAATCCAGCTGTGTGGGGCTTATTAGAGGTAACAGGAGGTCTAGTCGGCCCTCATGGACCCTCAGGAGGCAAGGGGACTTCCTTCCCCAACCAAGAGTGTGCCAGGAGGCATGTTAGCAGAGTGGTGGAGAAATGGGGCACGGCCTGTGTCCACCTCTCAGCAATCCCACTGTCTGGGGCTTACTGGAGGTATCAGGTAGGCAAGTTGGTCCCTATGGACCCCCAGCAGGAAAGGGGACTTTAATACCAATCCAAGAGCCCACCAGGGAGGATGCTTGCAGAGTGGTGGGTAAAGAGGGCATGGCCTGCTATGAGAATTTACCAATCCAGCTGTGTGGGACTTACTGGAGGTAATTGGAGGGGTAGTTGGCTCCCAAGGATGTCTTTGGGGCCAACTACCCCTCCTGTTACTTCCAGTAAGTCCCACACAGTGGGATTGATAAGAGGTCTTTGGAGGCGGACCCCCCTTTCTCTACCACTCTGCAAAAGCGCCTCCTGGCAAACTACTAGTTGGGGGATGAAATCCTCTTTACTCCTGAGTGACTTTGGAGCTAAGAAGCCCTCCTCGTACCTCCTGTAAGTCCTACACAGCGAAATTGTTGGTTGGGGGACCGGCCCACTCTCTCCACCTCTCTGCAAACGCAACTACAATTTAAAGAAGCATTTGCAATTTAGTAGGTCTCCCTTTTGCAAAAGTTAGGGCTATTGGCATTGTAAATGTAAAAGTTTTTTTACTAATTCTTTTTGGAGTGGAGAGGATGTATGTTGTGTGTAGTGGAATTATGTGGTATGTTGTGCAGTGAAATTATGTGGATAGAAAGTATGTAGTATTTAGTGCATAAGAATTATGTAGAGTGGGATTATGTGTTATGGAGATTAATTATGTGGTATGGTAGTCTGTATTGTGGCGTGGTAAACTCAGGTTTACATTTCCTCATTTCCACAGAAGCTAAACTATAAATTAAATGAGAAAAGAAGGCGCCACTGAGGAGCACTTTTGGACCTATTCGGAGGTATGAACAGGGGCACTGGAATTATGCAAATGTTTTTCTACATCGATTTTTGCATAATTATACATTTTTTGCATTTGCCACATAATCCATCATGTTTTACAGTTTGTTGGAAGGCCCTTTGCAAACCTGGAATGTTTCCCTGTTATTTACTGCTAAATGTGGGTGTTAAGTTGGTACTAATGGTGGGGAAACCACTCTTGCATCGTTCAGCGCCACTCTTGACTCTTTCTGCATTTCTCTTGCTTCTTTTGTAGTGTAGTTCCTATATTACCCATGCAGGATCTGCACATTTGGATAACATAAACTGTAGGATTGGTGACAGACTGTTTCCGAGCACCCCCACTGGATATGTTAGCCTGTCTGTATCAGCTAATTCACAGTGCCACTAGAATCTCCTCTTATTGGGGAGAGACTGGTTCTTGGCAACTTCAATACATGACACCCTGATCCCCCTGATATGTGGAAACAAAATACTGCTTTTCGCTCAGTCACTCGTGCTTACTTAGTGTCTCTCAGAGATACACAGAATAAACATACTGGGCATTTGTCAATAAGAATGTATTGAACAGTTGTTCTTGTATTGTAAAATAGATGAGCTGTAACAATTGTTAGACAGTAGCAGAGAGATGTGATGAGAAGCACTAAAAAAGTAAATGCATGGTATTGCTCTACCATCTTGGGATAATCATGAATACATACAAGAATATAAAACACATGATAAAAAGTGAGTGCTCCTACTATGTCTCTCTAACTAGATGTACCTGAATGTACATAGCATATATGTAGGTGGTATGCCAAACATTCCTCTAGGATCTAGTCAACCCCATTACCTAAGAATGAGAGAATCTAGGACCCCATCCTGGTCTCGAGGTGGACACCCCGTGAGGGATGTTAGACCACTGCGAGCTGGAGTGTCTGATTTCAGGAACCTCAGTGTGTCTGCCGGGAAGTCACAAACTCCTCTGTCATTCCAAAGCAAGGTGTGATGTATATATACCCACAGGTCTCCCCAAGGGTCCTACCTTTTTGTGTTACTCTGTCAGCCTGAAGGATGACGTTGGGCCTGAACTTTATACAGAGATATTGTACAATAGATGTTCGTCAAGCTGTGCTTCCGAGAAGCCTCATATATAATGTAGGAGTTTCAAAAAAGGTTGCAGTGTTACCTGCGCCTATAAAAGGTAACTGTATGGATTATAACACTTTGTGTACCTTTCTTCCGTTTTCTGCACTTCTCTTGCCTCTTTCTATACGTCTATACTGCTTTCTGCACTTCCCTTCTTTCTGTACCTCTCTTGCTTTTTACGGCACCTCAGTTGCTTCTTTCTGTACTTCTCTTATCTCCTTCTGCACCCTCTTCCCTCTTTCTGTACATCCCTTCCCTTTTTCTGCACCCCTGTTGCTTAGTTTTGTACTTCTTTTGCTTCTTTCTGCACCTCTCTTGCACATTTCTGTACCCCTCTTGCCTCTCTTTGCACCCTTCTTCCTACTGTCTGCTGCTCTGTTGCCTCTGGCTGCACCTCTGTTTCCATCTTTATGCACCTCACTGCGTCTTTCTGTTTTCCATTGCTTCTTTCTGCACTTCTCTTGTTTCTTTCTGCATCCCTTTTGCCTCTTTATGCACCTCTCTTGCTTCTTCCTGCACATCTCTTGCTTCTTTCTGCACTTCTCTTTCATCTTTCTGCACTCCTCTTGCCTCTTTCTGCATTTCTGTTGCTTCTTGCTGTACTTTTCTTGCCTCTTTCTGTACCCCATTTGCCTCTTTCTGCACATCTGTTGCTTCTTTCTGCACTTCTCTTGCTCTTTTCTTCACCACTCTTGCCTCTTTCCCACCCTTTTTTCCCCTTTATGCGCCTCTCTTGCCTCTTTCTGTACTTGTCTTGCCTCTTTCTGCATGCCTTTTTCTGCACCTCTCTTGCTTATTTCTGTAACTCTCTTGCTTCTTTCTATACCCCCTTGCCGCTTTCTGCAGCCTTCTTCCTTTTCCCGCACATCTCTTGCCTTTTTCTGCAGTTCTCTTGCCTTTTTTGCACCCATGTTGCTGCAATCTGCACTTCACTTGCTTCTTCCTTCACCACTCTTGCTTCTTTCTGCAACCCCCTTGCCTCGTTCTGTACCCTTCTTCCCTCCTTGCATACCTCTCTTATCTCTTTCTGTACCTCTTGTACTTCTTTCTGTACTTCTAATGCCTTGTTCTGTACCTCCCCTGCATCATTCTGCACCTCTATTGCCTCTTTCTGCACTTATCATGCCTCTTTATGTACCTCTCTTGACTCTTTCTATCCCTTTTGCCTCTTTCTGCATTACATTTGCCTCTTTCTGCACCCCTCTTGCCTCTTTTTGTACCTATGTTGCTTCTTTCTGTACTTCTCTTGCTTCTTTCTGCAACTCTCTTGCCTCATTCTGCACATGTTGTTCCCTCTTTGTGCACATCTCTTGCCTCTTTCTACATCTCTCTTGCCTCATTCTGCACTGCTCCTGACACTTTCTGCACCTTTTCTGCCTCATTCAGCACCCCTCCTGACTCTTTCCCCACCTCTCTTGCTTCTTTCTGCACCCTTCCACCCTTTTACTGCACCTGTCTTGCCAGATTCTGCACCTATCCTGCCTCTTTCTTTAGTTCTCTTTCTTCTTGCTACATTACTGTTATTTCTTGCTGTACTTCTCTTGCCTCTTGCTGTACCCCTCTTGCCTCTCTCTGTACCTCTGTTGCCTCTTTCTGTACTTCTCTTGCTTCTTTCTGTACCCCTTGTGCCTCTTTCTGCATCTCTCTTGCTTCTTTCTATACCCTCTTGCCACTTTGTTCACCCTTCTTCCTTTTCATGCACCTCTCTTGCCTTTTTATGCACCTCTATTGCCTCTTTCTTCAGTTCTCTTTTCTCTTTCCTCACCTCTTTTCTTCGTCTTTCTGCATCCCTCTTGCCTCTTTATGCACCTGTGTTGCTTCATTCTGTATTTCTATTGCTTCATTCTGTACCTCTCTTGCAAATTTCTGCGTACCTCTTGCCTTATTTTGCACCCCTCTTCCCTCTTTCTGCAGGGATGTTGCCTCTGTCATCCTGTTCCCTCTTTTTGCACCTCTTTTGCCTGTTTGTGCAATTCTGTTGCCTGTTTTTGGGGTTTTCTTGCCTCCTTCTGTACATCAGTTGCTTCTGTCGGCACTCGTCTGGTCTCTTTCTGCATGCCTATAACCTCTTTCGGCACCCCATTGCTTCTTACTGCACTTTTCATGCTTCTTTATGTACCTCTCTTCCTTCATTATGCACTCCTCTTGCCTCTTTTTCACCCATTTTTCCTCTTTCTGTACCTCTTTTGCCTGTTTCCGCACCTTTCTTGCTTATTCATGCACGTCCCTTGCATCTTTCTGCACCTATGTCGATGCTTTCTGCACTTCTCTTGCTTCTTTCTGTACTTTTCTTACCTCTTTCTACACCTCTATTGCCTCTTTCTACAGTTCTATTGCTTCTTTCTGCACCCCTGTTGCTTCAATCTGTACTTCTCTTGCTTCTTCCTAGACCTTTCTTGCTTCTTTCTGCTCCGCTCTTGCCTCTTTCTGCACCCTTTTTCCCTCTCTGTGCACCTCTCTTCTCTCTATCCGCACCACTCCTCCCTCTTTCTGCAGCCCTAGAAGTTTTGCAAGAGGCAAATTCAAATATAAAAGACATTCATCTGAAGATGCCAGGAGAACTATGCTCACTATACCCTTCAAATATTTGCACATATTTTAATCACAGATTTCAAGAAAGGTTGGCTTTCATCTTGAACAAAACAAACATCCTCTTGGAGAAGTGAATAATTTATTTTGGCATAAAGAATACCAAGCCAGAGGTGCTCCCCATTTTCACATGCTGTTGTGGGTAAAAGTTGCAAGAAAGTTTGGAACAGTGATGAGTCTATATTGTCTGTAATAAATTGCTCCATCTCAAAGGAGAGTAGTAACAATATATTAAGACAACATGATCTATGATTCCAAAAACATAGATGTGGAAAATATTGTCTGCAAAAATACAGAGCAAAAGAGAAATGTTATACAAGATGTTGTTTCAGATTCCACCACCAGTCATCTCATAAGGAAGATACTTACAAGGAAATTTCCCAAAATTACCTTCAATCTAAGAAGAACTTAGGGCCCGATGTAGGAGCCCAAATACCGGTCGGTAACGGCCGATTTTGGCCGTTACCGACCGGTATTTAGGAATTGGCATGTAGGGGGCCAATTTTACTGATTCGGTAAATTTACCGAATCGGTAAATTTACCGAATCGGTAAAATACCGAATCGGTATTTTTACCGATTCGGTAACTTCCAGATGTAGGTGGGACTCTTCTGAGTCCCAAAGGCCTTTCAGATTCGGTATTTTACCACCCAATCCAATTGGGTGGTAAAATACCGAATTCAGGTGTGCATGCACATGTGTGCATGCACACCTATGCCATGTGACAGACAGACATGCCCTTAGGGCATGTCTGTGTGCCACATGCACACATGCCTGTATTCGGGGTGCTAGAGGGTGTCAAAGTGACACCCCCTGCACCCTTGCTGGATTCGGTATTTACCGAATCTATAAATACCGATTCGGTATTTCCCATTGATTCCTATGGGCTTCAAGGCCCATAGGAATCAATGGGCAATACCGAATCGGTATTTACCGATTCGGTAAATACCGATTTTTACAGAATAAGTAATTCAATTACCGATTTTACCTAAATCTCCCTCCTTCATATTTACCGATTCATAAATACCGAATCGGTAAAATTCGGTATTTATGAATCGATAAATACGAATTACCTACATCTGGCCCTTAGGCCTTTAAGTACATTAATAATATCAACCTTGTGATTCTGAAGATATGAAATGCAAACATGGATGTACAGTTTGTTGCAGACAACTCAATTGCTGTTCTCTATGTTACATCTTATATAATAAAGTCGGAAAAAACTTGCGATCAAAGAGATGTAGGAAGACATTTCAGTAGAAAAAAGTCTTACGAAGAAATTGTACTGTTTTAGTTTGAAAATGCTTTCTCACAGAGAGATAGGCTCCTATAAATGCCTAGACCAGTTAAGCTCACTAGTAAATACACTGCACATGCACTATAGCCAGTTTAGGGCGTACCTTAGTGGTAACTTTGATCTATTAGAAAAAACCATTTAGGCCTAACAAAAGGTTTATTTTTTTCCAGGTCAAAGTAGCACTTTTAAATTGTACACATTGCATTGGCAGGGATGAACATGTTCTTGTTTCACGGGACTCTTAGGTAGGTGTCACACTATGTGTGGCTAGCCCGTTATTAACATGTATTTTATAGGCATTGTTACATGTAGTACCAAGGTCTAACACTGTCCAATTGTGATATGGAAAGATCTGACAACATTTGATGTAAAAGCCCCTATATGTGATGCTACCTTTGTTGTATGGGATGATTGAATTATACTATATAATGCTAGAGAGAGAGAAACAGAGAGAGAGAGAGAGAGAGAGAGAGAGAGAAAGAGAGAGAGAGAGAGAGAGACTCTCAAGTGTCTGGAGTGGAATGATTGCTGGCAGAGAATTTCCATTGACAAAATCTTCTAGTCTTGCTCGATCTCACCCAAAACATGTTTTATTATCCCCTTTTGAGCAGGCTAACATGTTTGATTAAACCATCTTCAATGTTCCTTTAAAATGTATGTCACACCTTTTCGTTTGAATGAAAAGTGTGCCTAGTCCTCATTTGATGTGATCTATTCACTAAAAGAATTATTAATTCATATATTTCAATCATAAGTGATGCTATAAACATGAAGCCGTCACCAACAGAGGACCTCATACAAGCTTCATACATAGTTACGTCCTGACATGTAAATGAAGCACATACGATGTTTGTATTTTGTCCTGCACTAAGCAACAATGGTTTATCTTCAGACACACAATGAATATCACATTTAAAACTCCATTTGAATTGTAACACCTTATGTCCAATTATTTGAACCCCACCTTTAATTTCCAAAATCATATTACATCATGCTTTTCAATATCATAATTATTGGTACTTTAATTGAACTATCCATTCATAGAAGAGACATTAGGAATATCACTTTGTGATGTCTCTGAGTGTACAGTCTTCTGACATGTTTCCCAATGATATGCACTAAACTCTATAAGAAGGTATCTGCCTCTTCTATCTTTTCTGTGTGGAGATCTCCACAAAAATACTCCTACATTCTAGTCGTAAATGTGGGAGACATGGAGAGTGGCTGGAAAAGGAGGGTCTTCACTAATTTATGCAAGTAGTTTTGGGAGGACTAAGGTGGAGTTAAGGGATGGATGGGGGTTAAAGTAGAGATAAAGTAGTGCTATGCGTACACCCACATATTGAGCCCATATCTATCTGCAGGTCCTACAGACATAAAGATCCAAAACATTTAAAATCCCATAGGAACTAATCTTAAAGAAATTATTTGTTTTGCCATTTTTTAATTATACACATATGAATATAATTACATATTTGAAAATTATATCAAAAGTATAATTTGTATTGTATTTATTGTATTTCAAAACTAATACATTATTTTTTCAAAATACATGTTGCTTTAGTTTATGCTAATAATTAAGTTAATATAAATGAATTACATATATTTTAATAATTGTTAATGCCTAACACATAAATATAAAAATGTCTTTAGCTGAAAATGTACACTAATAAATTAGGTTACCCCCTGTATATTTCTTCAATTTAGTCATGTATTTAGTCATTTTATATAGCCTGTAAATTCCAAAAGGTAAAAAGCATTGAATAATAATAAGGTTTTCATTGCTTTACTAACATTCAAATAGCAAGTCATTGCTTGTCAAGTCCAGAGGAAGGAAATTCAAAAGTGAGGCTTCTTCGTGAAAGAAGACATGTCATCCTAACTAAAAATTGTTAATCCTAGGGATATACTTCGCTGAAGCCTGAGCAGAACATAAACCTCGCAAAAGGGAACATGGCAGACAAAAAAAGCAGCAAAAATAAAATACTGCTCCAATATAATGTTTTGAAGCACAAAAAGAAATCTTGTAAATGACAGCAATAGGAGTAAATTAAGGACGTTTGAGTAACAGCCTTGCCACATTATTCTGGTATGATTAGTAACTGCAGGCAGCCCTAATCTTAAAATGTTGACATAATCTAAGTGAGAGCCCATAATAGCCGGATTAGGCAGTGATCTGTAAGCTAATGTCACTGGTGCTAGCCAGAAACTGCTGATAGGCTAGGCCAATTGCCCCTTCGCCAGAGTACTTATATATACTGGACACTATTCCCGATGGGTTCGGCATTGATAATACTTTTTTGTCTCATATGAAATAGTCCCTAACCTGTAGATACTTAAAGAACACATTTTGCAAAAGGCCAAACTCGTCTGTAAGCGTAGCGAAATATCGGAACCCCCGTCCATCATATAGCTGACCCAGCCGGGCAATCCCCTTGCATTACCAAACTTTCCCAATAGGATATTGAAATATATTGGGCAGGTAGGATTACTCCATAACACCCTGTATTGATGCAGCACAGGAAGCACATATTGCTTACTAATATCTCGCCATATCTGACTAATGTCCTTAACTACCTTGAACTCGCTTGCAGTAGTTAGATCAATAGTTTTATACAGCATAAACCCGACCGATGGGCCGCAGGCTAACTGATAACACAGGAATGTTGGGCCCGCGTCCAGCCCGCAGAGCAAGCCATGAATCCGACCAACAAAGAAAGCCCAGTAATAAAGCTTAAAATCTGGGAGCCTAAAGCCCCCTCGTACATATGGTAATTTCATAAACTCGAGAGCCCTCCTGGCACGCCTGTAAGCCCAAATGAAACTGCCTATGATACTATCTACTTTCTTAAAAAAGGACCACGGAACCCGAAAGGGTATTGAATGAAACAAATATAAAAATGTAGGGAAAATGTACATTCTTATGACGTTACACCTCCCGTATATACTTACCAGGAGTCAATGCCAGCTGTGCAGTTTAGCAGATACTGTCTTTAGAAGAGGTTCATATTTCAGAGTTACAATATCATTGATCTGGCTACTAAGACAGACCGATCCTCATGTGCGAACATATCCATATGGACGCATCCCTATGTTTGGGCACTCTCGTTTGGTTCGTCAAAAAAGGACAGACTCCACTGTTTAGTAGCGTTACTTTCTTGATTCTTTTAATATCCACTTGAATATTAACTTTGCATATTCAGATTCAATCATCATATTTCTTTCATCACATTCATTTGTATGATAAACTGCTCCGATGCATTTCGGGCAGGTGTGCCATTTTTCAAGGAGCTCTGAAATGGTTAAACAAGAAACACAAATTTGCAAACATAGCCCATCATAATAAATTCCAAATAAACAATGAGTACACATCAATGGTCTCGTTATGTTCTTCATGCAATCATACTGGGGGGATGTAACCCAATATTTGTATCCTAATAGGGAAACCCAGTGTGTGAGAAAAAGTGCTCTAGTGAACGAATACATCGTGAGGAACCATGAAAACAGAGATGAGAAAAACGCTTACATGTCCGATGGGGTCCGGACGTTGGTTAAATTATATCTAGGGGCAAAAACGCAACAACGTTAGATACCTTTGCGCAATGGGCTAAAAAAGCTCAGTGCTAAATACGTAGCGAGACGGGTCTCGACTTACTTGAATTTGTTGACAATTACGGGTCCCATAGAGTCGGTTGTCCTACATCTCACGATGCGCGACTGGGGGCAGATCCTAGTGTTAACTGTGAATGCTGTATAAACAAACCCAGAACGGGGGAAACGGAAGTGAAACCATCACAAAAATGAAAGACGGACTTGCGCAGTGTGGTTGGAAAGTGTGTCAGCCATATTAGGTGTACATGATTGTTGATACATTACAAAGAACATTCTACTTTTGTTTCAAAAAATAAAAGCAGCGGCACAATTGGTGCATGTGTCATAAAAAGCCACGAATTGTTATCAAAGGAAACATCTTAGTTCAATTCGGTCATTCAGACCAAATGGTTTCTGTGACTGCATGCGATAAATCCATGCAGTTTCACGCTGTAGGAGGGTTTTGTTGTTGTCCCTGCCCTCCTTCTTCTCAACAATTTCCAAAACCATGAATTTGAGTTGTGCCACATTATGTTTCTGTTCTACGAAATGTGTTGCTATACTGGATTTCTCATTTTTTGTTAGAATGTTTGATTTATGTTCGTTAAGGCGAACTTTCATTTTCCTTTCTGTCTTTCCAATATAAATCTTCCCGCAGGGACATTTGAGTAGGTAAATCAAATTGCTGGAGTCACAAGTGGCATTGACATTCACTTTGATGTTATTGCCCTTCATTGGATGACTTATTACATTGCCTTTGATTATGTTATTACAGCTGTTGCCGTTGAAACAGGGTTGTGTGCCCTTGTATGTGATTTGTTGTGTTGGTTCCTTAAATAAAATTTCTCTGAGGTTTTCAGCTCGAGTGTAGGCAAATATGGAAGGGCGTTTAAATAAGTTTTTGAAATCTGGTTCTGATGACAAAATCCGCCAATGGTTCAATATGATTTTCTTGTATCTCCCACTAAGTGTTGAGATACACCATGCGTGTGTCTTCTGTTTTTTCTGCTCTACTGATTGCTTTTTCCCGTGTGATACTAGAAGCTCTGTTGACTGCTTCAGTAACTGTATCTTGTGGATATCCTCTTTCCAGAAACCTTGTGCTCATTTCTCCCATGCGTTTGATGCATGTCTCTGAATTTGAGGTGATACGTCTAACTCGTAACATCTGACTGTAAGGCAAATGACGTTTCAATGAATTTTGGTGGAAACTTGAGTGGTGAAGTGTGTTATTTCGGTCCGTCTCTTTTCTAAATAGATCGGTTTCCAATCCTGTGCTTGTGCGTTTGATGGAGACATCCAAAAAATTTATCATGTCATCACTTAGTTGCCATGTGAGTTGTATTCTGTTGCCTTTTTTATGCAGTTCATTTAAAGCCACAACCAGGCTTTCTTTTGTGTCTCTCCAGATAAAAAATAAGTCATCGATGTATCTCACATACATCCTCAAGTTGTTCATCCAGTTTGGATCACCATAGATGTTGGTGGATTCAAATTCTGCCATGTACATGTTTGCGTACGTTGGCGCTGCGCAGTTGCCCATGGACATGCCGGACAGTTGTTGGTACCATTGATTGTCATGCACAAAGTAACTGTGATATAATGTAAATATCATCAGTTCCATAAGAAACACTTGCATTGGTTCAGAAATGTCGCTGTTCAAAATTGCCTTCTCAATGGCATCAATCCCTCCAGTATGTGGGATCGATGTGTACAAACTCTTGACATCTGCAGTGCATAAAATTAAATTCTCCCCTACTGTGATAGTCACTTCTGATAAATTTATCAGAAATTCCGTGGTGTCTTTAACATAACTCCCGAGTTTTTTGACAAGCGGCTGTAAGTATTGGTCCAAAAATTTCCCCACGGGTTCATGAAGAGAGCCCCTGGTTGAAACTATCGTCCGAAATGGAGGGTCCATTAAATTTTTGTCAATCTTAGGTAACATTGTTATAGTTGGACTTTTGGGGTATTCCACCATTAGGTATTTCCTGGTCCAGTCATCTATTGTTTCAAGGTCAAAAGCTTTTGAGATGATGTCCATTAGGACTGTTTTATATTCATTTGTGTTTTTTTTCAAGTAACCTGTAGGTATTTAGGTCTGAAATATGTTCAATTATTTTGGTTTGGTACATACTGGTGTTGACAATCACCAGTGCACCCCCCTTATCTGCTTTAATGCATTTTATCGCTTGGTTGGCTGCTATTTTCTTCAAGGTATCTTTGTCTTTTTGGGTAATGTTGTTGAATTTGGTTTTCCAGTAGTTAATTTTTTCCAGATCTTGCTTGACCAAAATCTCAAAGGTGTCAATGCTCTTGTGACTGCTTGGTGGCATGTAAGAACTGAATGGGCGAAGCCCAAGTAGTAGATCCCGTTTCTCCTCCATCGTTGGTGGGAATACGTTTTCAAAAAAGTGTCGTAAACGAAGTTTTCGAGTGAGTTTAAATGTACTAGTTTCCAATTCAAAGAGATTTGTTGAGGTTGTTGGAATGAAGGACGTGCCCTTTTGTAGAAGTTTAATTTCATGTGGGCATTACCGTGTATCCGAAATGTTTATAACTAGCGACTCCCTTTCTTTTTGTTGTCCTTCTTTGTGCTTCTCGTCGATGGAGCTTCTTTTTCTTTTTCCTTTGCCCCTCCTGGGTCTTCTGTTCCTTTGGCCTTCCGTTAAAAAAGGCTCTGATGTGGATAGGCTATCTTCAATTGGTGGATTAGATCTTTCTTTATTCCTGTTATTTCCCATTGTACTCAGATCAAATGTGGTTTTCCTTGGTGGGCGATTGGAGGACTCACTGCCTGAGGAAGAGGTATCCGTCTGTTGGCTGTAAGGTTTGTTACAACGCCGTTGGGCGTAGACTTCCGCCCAGGTATAAACCTCATCAAGCTTGTAATCAAGCGTATCACGCTTGAATTTCCGAATTTTCCTCTCATTAATTTCTTTGGTATGCCTGTCCAACTGAGTGTTGGTGTCTTCTAGAATTTTCGATAATTCCTCAGGAGTGGCGGATTCTTTTAATTCTTTCTCAATATCATTAATTTCCTTGGTTAGGTCGATTAGAATGCTTGATAATTCCTCCACTATCAGCAAGATTAGATCGAGACTGCATTTATTTAGGATAGCGTTCCATTTGTCTTGGAAGTATTTGGATTTTTTGCATAAGGAGGGTTTGAGTGCAATCCTGAGTCCACGCAGTATGCGCATTGCTTTATGATATTTTATTAAGGTGTTGGCGTGAAGTTTCTGATTGATCCTGCGTTTCGATAGGTACAATAATTGTTTGACACACTGTTCCCTTGTGCAGCTCGAAGTTTCTTGTGTCAGGTCTTTGTTAATCAGGGCATATATGCGTGTTGTTTCCTCATCTCCATAGGCTAAGGTGCTAGCTCTAGCATCTGTGGTCTTTGTGAACTCCTCGTATTGCATTGTTGCTGTAATTGCGTGCTACCAGTCTTGAGGGTGGTGTATAGGTAATTATTGAACAGATAGGCGCTGTGCACAGCACGAGTAAACGTAATGTAGATGTTGTTTACTCATTGTTTATTTCGAATTTATTATGATGGGCTATGTTTGCAAATTTGTGTTTCTTGTTTAACCATTTCAGAGCTCCTTGAAAAAGGGCACATCTGCCCGAAATGCATCGGAGCAGTTTATCATACAAATGAATGTGATGAAAGAAATATGATTATTTAATCTGAATATGCAAAGTTAATATTCAAGCGGATATGAAAAGAATCAAGAAAGTAACGCTACTAAACAGTGGAGTCTGTCCTTTTTTGACGAACCAAACGAGAGTGCCCAAACATAGGGATGCGTCCATATGGATATGTTCGCACATGAGGATCATTAAAGTCGGCGTAAATGGTCGGTTACGCCACCTATTGGAGCACCCATAATTAATTATAATTGCAAATTAACAAACAAAATCTACATTAAGTTTACTCGTGCTGTTCACCGCGCCTATCTCTTCAATAATTACTAAGACAGACCCCCAGATAGATTGCTGTTTGTGTAACCAACACTCACAGGTTTTTATGCAAAATCCTGTTTACTAACATTTGTTGAAAGGTTTTGGTGCCTAACAATAATGCTGCTTGAAAGCAGGCCTTAAAAGGAGACATTTTCATTTCTCCTTTCATTTCGTACTGCATGTGTGCTGCACTGGACAGCCCACATACAAAGTAGGAAAAGTTTAATAACTTGCCTAATCATAGTATTTTGTACTGGAAAGCCTTCTACAAAACCTATGCTAGACTCACACACGCAAACTTACACTATGGTGCAGAGTTGTGTACATGTCACTCAGCAGCAAAACTCTACCCTAGCACAAAGAGGAGAGGAGGAGAGAGCCATATCTCTACAGATATGCAGTCTTATGTTCTCTCCTTGTCACGCAAAGCAGCACAGATTTTTTGAGTGCTGTATTTTGTGTCCCTTTTGTAAATCTGGGTTAAATAGTGTTCTATCAAGACTGAGCTTAAATGGTTTACAGATGGAAATAATCTCTTTGAATATCTCCAATCAAGCCTGGGGTAGGTGTCAGAAACATTAGCATGCAGTTCAGACAGACTGTTGGCACACTCACAGTAGACACTGTTTAATAAATGGAATGCATAGCCTCATGGCTATTTTATTTAGCAGCATATTAATGGATTTCAAATGTTTGCTGTTCAGGCAAAGACATGCAAAGTTGTTGTGAGGGAAGTAAATAACATCACCAATATGGTATTGTTTTTTTTAAGAGGGGCTCTTCTGCAAGGAGGTATACCAAATCCAAGGTGATGAACAGTGACTGAAAACTGACCTCATGACACATTTCATATGAGATGTCTGCAATCCATTTTAAAAGTGTGATGTGCTGCCTAGTGTTAGTTAACTTAGTAAAACAAAATGGCAAAAAGATTGCTTGCAGCTCGCCAAAGTACACCCAGGAAAAAGCACCCCCTAAAATGAAGTGGTAATGCAGCACCACTTCCCACACTCTGCCTGTCTTTTGTTGTTTTATTTCTCTTAAGTGCAAGCATGAGGTCCCTAATATGGCCCTATCATTGATAGGGGTGGAAGCACAGATCTAAGTGGAGAAGGATATCCTCATGAGCAGGGTATGGGAAAATCAGTAAATTTTAAAAACAGATCTGATTAGTTGAATGATGTGAATAATATTAAATAACAACTTTGGTGATAATTTACATTAGAGCACCTTACATAAATTGGATTATGAGCTCAAACCTTCATGAAGCCCATGAGAACTGTAGATATGAAATAGAACCTTATGAAGTTGGAAGGTGTTGGAACATGAAGCATTGATAGGTTGTGTATTTTTTCTAGCCCTCGGTCAGCATAAGATGCATCTTCAACCCACGACCTCTCTGAGAAATTAATAATGCGGTCACTAATTGTACAAATGCACTAAGCTTCCTTTAAATAAATCACTGCTTTGTGAAGGATTTCTTTATAATTTGTATTACACCTTCCCGTGACCCATTTTATCCATTACCAGATGAGATGTTGTACACTGATGCTTTCCTTTAAAATTCTATAATTTGTCCTACTTTCCTTTTCATTCTTCATGTCATGTGTCTTTACCTGCTGTTTATTCCTCATGCTATGTTCCTCTACCTTCCGTATATGCCCAGTCTTTTCCCCTTATTAGAAAACTTTGAAATTGGAACTCTGGCAGCATGGACGAAAGAGGCTACTATGGGGCGGAGATGCTGTCTCTCTGTTTACAATGAACTTCTTCTCTTACCTATAGTTAGCTAGTTGAGAGCTGTTTTATAAATATTTGTGATCACATTGGGAAAGGTAATCGATTTGGTAATTGTGATCATGGAACAAAATAGCGCTCAAAATAGCATATCTTCTTGAAGATGTCACAAAAATGAGAAACCCCAGAAAAAAACAGTCCTGCTCATCAAAACAAAACAATCTGGCATGCTAAACACAAGCATTAGATCTGATCTGACATTTCTGAATGCCCCAGTTCAAGTTACACTCCTGAATCTTTGCTTACTGGAAGCATTACAGCAAAGATGTGTTCACAATACAGCCCTTCAAAGAAGAAAAGATACAACTTTATATAGGTAATGTCTTCAACACTAAACTATAAGAAAACTAGAACAATTAAATTCATGCTGTCTTTTGATTAAAAGCGCCCATATAACAGAGAAGTCTTTTCATGACATGATATTAATTGCATTTTACACAGTTATTGTATTTTTGTTAATTTTACAGAGTTTTATACAGCACAAACTTGACCTGAATCGGGTATCACAACTCTTTACATAGCACCAGTTGCATTACATGAGGACACATTTATTTTTGTTAGGCACAGGGAGATTAAGTGATTTACCCAAAATCACAGGATGTTCAGCGTTATTGCAGAGACTTGAACCCAGTTCCCCAGATTCGGGGTCGACCAACCTAGCCATTATGCCAACTCCTTTCCTAATGTCTTCACTCATATTGTTGCGTAAACTGATTCTCTTGCTCAGCTTTACAAGTTTGCCTTAATACATGGAACACGGACACAATATCGAAAACAACAATATTGTGAAACAAAAATATTGAGTAAAAAATATTGTTTACGAAAATATTGCATCCCATTTATAATGTTAAGTACAACAATATCGAAAAAATATTGTTTCACAGCAATATCATAAAAAACTATACACAGCGCCAATGTCAGCAGCTCTCTTTGCCCGAAATCAATGCTGGCTCCTGCAGGAGACGGGGAGTGGGCAGGGACGGTGGGGCATAAGAGTTCCACCACTGCCCCCAACAGAGAGGCGATGGATGGGGTCCCCGGGGTCAAAAAAGGCATGTGAGGGTCCTGGGGAATGGGGTCACAGGGGCCAAAATTGGCTTCAGGAGGGGGCCAGGCAGACCCCATCATAATTTTTTTTTTTAAAAGGTTGGCAGGACCCGGGAGATGGGCCCTGGGCCAAATGTGGCCCAGGGAAAGGAGGCACCTGGCCCCACATCCATAAAGAAAAATGAACTGAAAATTGGTCAGGCCTCAGGAAATGGGGTCCTTGGGAAGGGAAGAGCGACCACACAGACCCCTTCCTAAAATAAGAAAAGAAACCAGCAACTGTCGGATGCCCTGCCCCTTCCTTGCACAACTCTGCAAACACACCTCCTGGTGCACTCTTGATTGAGGGATTAAGTCTCCTCCCTAGGGGCAAACCAGCCCGTCAGGTACCTTCAGTAAGCCCCACACAGTGGGATTGCTGAGAGATGGTCTGAGGCAACACCCTCTTTAACGCCACACTGCAAACATGCCTCTTGGCGCACTGCTGGTGACGCAATGAGGTCCCCTGTGTCCTGAGGATCTCATGACTAAAGTAGACTTCATCTCCCAAGCCACAGTGTGCCAGGAGGCATGTTTTCAGAGTAGTGTAAAAAGGGTATGTGGCCTCTAAGCCCTCTGAGCAATCCAGATGTGTGGGGCCTATTAGAGGTAACAGGAGGGCTAACTGGCCCCCAGGGACCCTCAGGAGGCAAGAGAACTTCCTTCTCCAACCACGAGTTTGCCAGGAGGCATGTTAGCAGAGTGGTGGAGAAATGGGGCATGGCCTGTGTCCACCTCTCAGCAATCCACTGTCTGGGGCTTACTAGGGGGTATCAGGTAGGCTAGTTGGTCCCTAAGGACCCCCAGTAGGAAAGGGGACTTTAATGCAAAACCAAGAGCCCAACAGTGAGGATGCTTGCAGAGTGGTGGGTAAAGGGGGCACGGCCTGCTATGAGAATTTACCAATCCTGCTGTGTGGGACTAACTGGAGGAAATTGGAGGGGTAGTTGGCTCCCAAGGATGTCCTTGCGGCCAACTACCCCTCCTATTACTTCCAGTAAGTCCCACACAATGGGATTGATAAGAGGTCTTTGGAGGCCAGCCCCCCCTTTCTCCACCTTTCTGCAAAAGCCCCTCCTGGCAAACTATTAGTTGGGGGATGAAATCCTCTTTACTCCTGAGGGACTTTGGAGCTAAGACGCCCTCCTCGTACCTCTTGTAAGTCCTACACAGCGGAATTATTGGTTGGGGGACCGGCCCAATCTCTCCAACCTCTCTGCAAACACAACTACTATTTAAAGAAGCATTTGCAATGTAATAGGTCTCGCTTTTGCAAAAGTTAGGGCTATTGGCATTGTAAATGCAAACGTTTTTTACAAATTCTTTTTGGAGTGGAGTGGATGTATGTTGTGTGTAGTGGAATTATGTGGTATGTTGTGCAGTGAAATTATGTGGATAGAAAGTATGTGGTA
Organism: Lissotriton helveticus; assembly: GCF_964261635.1. NCBI lineage: Eukaryota > Metazoa > Chordata > Amphibia > Caudata > Salamandridae > Lissotriton > Lissotriton helveticus. The sequence continues at coordinate 1,607,212,862 of NC_136069.1, forward strand.
TTTAGTGTATACGAATTATGTAGAGTGGGATTTTGTGTTATGGAGATTAATTATGTCATATGGTAGTCTGTATTGTGGCGTGGTAAACTCAGGTTTACATTTCCTCATTTCCACAGAAGCTAAACTATAAATTCAATGAGAAAAGAAGGCGCCACTGAGGAGCACTTCTGGACATAGTCGGAGGTATGAACAGGGGCACTGAAATTATGCGAATGTTTTTCTACATCGATTTTTGCATAATTATACATTTCTGCATTTGCCACATAATCCATCATGTTTTATAGTTTGTTGGAAGGCCCTTTGCAAACCTGGAATGGTTCCCTCTTATTTACTGCTAAATGTGGGTGTTAAGTTGGTACTAATGGTGCGCAAACCACTCTTGCACCTTTCTGCGCCACTCTTGCCACTTTCTGCATTTCTCTTGCTTCTTTTGTAGTGTAGTTCCTATATTACCTATGCAGGATCTGCATGTTTGGATAACATGAACTGCAGGATTGGTGGCAGACTGTTTCCGAGCACCCCCACTGGATATGTTAGCCTGTCTGCATCAGCTAATTCACAGTGCCACTAGATTTTCCCCTTTCTATACTTCTCTTGCATCTCTCATTACCTCACTTGCTTCTTTCTGCACTTCTCTTCCCTCTTTCTGCACCTCTCTTGCCTCTTTCTGCAATTCTCTTACCTCTTTCTACACCTCTTCTTTCTTCTTTCTGCACCCCTCTTGCCTCTTTCTGCACCCCTGTTGCTTCATTTTGTACTTATGTTGCTTCATTCTGCACCTCTCTTGCACATTTCTGTACCCCTATTGCCTCTCTTTGCACCCTTTTTCCTACTGTCTGCTGCTCTGTTGCCTCTGGCTGCACCCCTGTTTCCCTCTTTATGCACCTCACTTGCAACTTTCTGTTTTTCTCTTGCCTCTTTCTGCACCTCTCTTGCTTCTTCCTGCACATCTCTTGCTTCTTTCTGAACCCACTTCCCTCTTTCTGCACAATTCTTTTTCTTTCTGCACTTCTCTTGCATCTTTCTGCGCTCCTCTTGCCTCTTGCCTCTTTCTGCATTTCTGTTGCTTCTTGCTGTACTTTTCTTGCCTCTTTATGTACCCCTTTTGCCTCTTTCTGCACATCTGTTGCTTCTTTATGCACTTCTCTTGCCCTTTTCTGCATCACTCTTGCCTCTTCCCTACCTTTTTTTTCCCCTTTGTGCGCCTCTCTTGCCTCTTTCTGTACCTGTCTTGCCTCTTTCTGCATGCCTTTTTCTGTACCTCTCTTGCTTATTTCTGTAACTCTCTTGCTTCTTTCTACACCCCTTGCCGCTTTCTGCACCCTTCTTCCTTTTCCCGCACCTCTCTTGCCTTTTTCTGCAGTTCTCTTGCCTTTTTTGCACCCATGTTGCTGCAATCTGCACTTCTATTGCTTCTTCCTTCTCCACTCTTGCTATTTTCTGCTACCCCCTTGCCTCGTTCTGTACCCTTCTTCCCTCTCTGCACACCTCTCTTATCTCTTTCTGTACCTCTTTTACTTCTGTGCACTTCTAATGCCTTGTTCTGTACCTCTCCTGCATAATTCTGCACCTCTGTTGCCTCTTTCTGCACTTCTCATGCCTCTTTATGTACCTGTCTTGACTCTTTCTATCTCCCTTTTGCCTCTTTCTGCATTACACTTGCCTCTTTCTGCACCCCTCTTGCCTCTTTCTGTACCTATGTTGCCTCTTTCTGCAACCCCCTTGCCTCATTCTGCACATGTTTTTCCTTCTTTGTGCACATCAATTGCCTCTTTCTACACCACTCTTGCCTCATTCTGCACTGCTCCTGACTGTTTCTGCAGCCCTCTTGCCTCATTCTGCACCCCTCTTGACTCTTTCTCCATTTCTCTTGCTTCTTTCTGCACCCTTCCACCCTTTTACTGCACCTGTCTTGCCACATTTTTCACCTCTTTTGCCTCTTTCTTTAGTTCTCTTTCTTCTTGCTACATTACTGTTATTTCTTGCTGTACTTCTTTTGCCTCTTTCTGGACTTCTCTTGCTTCTTTCTGTACCCCTTGTGCCTCTTTATGCATCTCCCATGCTTCTTTCTATACCCTCTTTCCACTTTGTTCACCCTTCTTCCTTTTCATGCACCTCTCTTGCCTCTTTATGCACCTCTATTGCATCATTCTTCTGTTCTCTTTTCTCTTGCCTCACCTCTTTTCTTTTTCTTTCTGCACCCCTCTTGCCTCTTTCTGCACCGTGTTGCGTCATTCTGTATTTCTATTGCTTCGTTCTGTACTTCTCTTGCAAATTTCTGTACACCTCTTGCCTCATTTTGCACCCCTCTTCCCTCTTTCTGCAGCGATGTTGCCTCTGTCATCCTGCTCCCTCTTTCTGCACCTCTTTTGCCTGTTTCTATCACTCTGTTGCCTCTTTTTGGAGTTTTCTTGCCTCCTTCTGTACATCAGTTGCTTCTGTCGGCACTCGTCTGGTCTCTTTCTGCAACCCTATAACCTCTTTCTGCACCCCCATTGCTTCTTACTGCACTTTTCATGCTTCTTTATGTACCTCTCTTCTTTCATTATGAACTCCTCTTGCCTCTTTTGCACCCCTTTTTCCTCTTTCTGTATCTCTTTTGCCTGTTTCCGCACCTTTCTTGCTTATTTATGCACTTCCCTTGCCTCTTTCTGCACCTATGTTGATGCTTTCTGTACTTCTCTTGCTTCTTTCTGCACTTTTCTTACCTCTTTCTACAACTCTATTGAATCTTTCTACAGTTCTATTGCCTCTTTCTGCACCCCTGTTGCTTCAATCTGTACTTCTCTTGCTTCTTCCTAGAACTTTCTTGCTTCTTTCTGCTCCGCTCTTGCCTCTTTCTGCACCCTTTTTCCCTCTCTGTGCACCTCTCTTCTCTCTTTCTGCACCACTCCTCCCTCTTTCTACACCTCTAGAAGTTTTGCAAGAGGCAAATTGGCAAATTCAAATATAAAAGACATTCATCTGAAGACGCCAGGAGAACTATGCTCACTATACCCTTCAAATATTTGCACAGATTTCAAGAAAGGTTGGCTTTCATCTTGAACAAAACAAAACTTCCTCTTGGAGAAGTGAATAATTTATTTTGGCATAAAGAATACCTAGCCAGAGGTGCTCCCCATTTTCACATGCTGTTGTGGGTAAAAGTTGCCCCAACGTTTGGAACAGTGATGAGTCTGTATTGTCTGTAATAGATTGCTCCATCTCAAAGGAGAGTAGTAACAATATATTAAGACAACATGATCTACGATTCCAAAATCATAGATGTAGAAAATATTTTCTGCGAAAATAAAGAGCGAAAGAGAAATGTTATACAAGACATTGTTTCAGGTTCCACTACCAGTCATCTCATAAGGAAGAGACTTACAAGGAAATTACCCAAAATTACCTTCAATCTAAGAAGAACTTAGGCCTTTAAGTACATTAATAATATCAACCTTGTGATTCTGAAGATATGAAATGCAAACATGGATGTAGAGTTTGTTGCAGACAACTCAATTGCTGTTCTCTATGTTACATCTTATATAACAAAGTCGGAAAAACTGAGATCAAAGAGATGTGGGAAGACATTTCAGCAGAAGAGTCTACGAAAAAATTGTACTGTTTTAGTTCGAAAAAGCTTTCCCACAGAAAGATAGGCTCCTATAAATGTGTAGACCAGTTAAGCTCAACTAGTAAATACACTGCACATGCACTATAGCCAGTTTAGGGCGTACCTAAGTGGTAACTTTGATCTTTTAGAAAAAAACATTTAGGCCTAACAAAAGGTTTATTTTGCCAGGTCAAAGTAGCACTTTTAAATTGTACACACTGCAATGGCAGGGATGAACATGTTCTTGTTTCAAGGGACTCTTAGGTAGGTTTCACACTATGTGTGGCAAGGCCATTATTACATTTATTTTATAGGCCTTGATACATGTAGTACCAAGGTCTAACACAGTCCTATTGTGATATGGAAAGATCTGACTACATTTGATGTAAAAGCCCCTAGATGTGAGGCTACCTTTGTTGTATGGGATGATTGAATGATATTATATAATACTGGAGAGAGAGAGACAGCGTGAGGGAGAGAGAGAGAGAGAGAGAGAGAGAGAGAGAGACTCTCAAGTGTCTGCCGTTGAATGTTTGCTGGCAGAGAATTTCCATTGACAAAATCTGCTAGTCGTGCTCGTCTGACCCAAAACATGTTTTATTATCCCCTTTCGAGCAGGCTAGCATGTTTGATTAAACCATCTTCAATGTTCCTTTAAAATGTATGTCACACCTTTTCATTTGAATGAAAAGTGTATCTAGTCATCTTTTGATGTGATCTATTCACTAAAATAATTATTAATTCAGATATTTCAATCATAAGTGATGCTATAAACATGAAGCCATCACCAACAGATGACCCTATACAAGCTTCATACACTGTTACGTCCTGACATGTAAATGAAGCACATAAGATATTTGTATTTTGTCCAGCACTAAGCTACAATGGTTTATCTTCAGACACACAATGAATATCAAATTTAAAACTCTATTTGAATTGTAACACCATATTTCCAATTATTTGAACCCCACCTTTAATTTCCCAAATCATACTACATCATGCTTTTCAATATCATAATTATTGGTACTTTAATTGAACTATGCATTCTTAGAAGAGACATTAGGAATATCACTTTGTGATATCTCTGAGTGTACAGTCTTCTGACATTTTTCCCATTGATATGCACTAAACTCTATAAGAAGGTATCTGCCTCTTCTATCTTTTCTGTGTGGAAATCTCCATAAACATACTCCTACATTCTAGTGGTAAATGTGAGAGCTATGGAGAGTGGCTGGAAAAGGAGGGTCTTTACTAATGTATGCAAGTAGTTTTGGGAGGACTAAGGAGGAGTTAAGGGGTGGATGGGGGTTAAAGTGGAGATAAAGTAGAGATATGCGACCACCCACATATTGAGCCCATATCTATCTGCAGGTCCTACAGACATAAAGATCCAAAACATTTAAAATCCCATAGGAAATAATCTTAAAGAAATGATTAATTTTGCAATTTTTTAAATATACATATATGAATATAATTACATATTTGAACATTATATCAAAAGTATAATTTTTATATTATTTCAAAACTAATAAATTACTTTTTCAAAATACATGTTACTTTAGTTTATGATAATAATTAAGTTAATATAAATAAATTACATATATTTTAATTATTGTTAATGTCTAACACATACGTATAAAAATGTCTTTAGCTGAAAATGTACACTAATAAATTAGGCTACCCCGTGTATATTTCTTCAATTTAGTCATGTATTTAGTCATTTTATGTAGCCTGTAAATTCTAAAAGGCAAAAAGCATTGAATAACCATTAGGTTTTCATTGCTTTACTAACATTCAAATAGCAAGTCATTGCTTGTCAAGTCCAGAGGAAGGAAATTCAAAAGTGAGGCTTCTTTGTGAGAGAAGACATGTCATCCTAACTAAAAATTGTTCATCCTAGGGATATACTTCGCTGAAGCCTGAGCAGAACATAACTTGCAAAAGGTAACATGGCAGACAAAAATAGCTGCAAAAATAAAATACTGCTCCAATATAATGTTTTGAAGCACAAAAAAGAAGCTTGTAAATGACAGCAATGGGAGTAAATTAAGGATATTTGAGTAACAGCCTTGCCACATTTTTCTGGTATGATTAGTAACTGCAGGCAGTCCTAATTTTAAAATGTTGCCGTAATCTAAGTGAGAGCCCATAATAGCCGGATTGGGCAGCGATCTGTAAGGTAATGTCACTGGTGCTAGCCAGAAACTGCTGATAGACTAGCCCAATTGCCCCTTGGCCAAAGTACCTATATAAACTGGACACTATTCCCGATGGGTTCGGCATTGATAATAATTTGTTGTCTCATATGAAATAGTCCCTAACCTGTAGATACTTAAACACATTTTGCAAAAGGCCAAACTCGTCTTTAAGCGCAGCGAAAGAGCGGAACCCACGTCCATCATATAGTTGACCCAGCCCGGTAATCCCCTTGCATTGCCAAACTTTCCCAATAGGATCTTGAAATATATTGGGCATGTAGGATTATTCCATAACACCCTGTATTGATGCAGCACAGGAAGCAACTATTGCTTACTAATATCTTGCCATATCTGACTAATGTCCTTAACTACATTGAACTTCACTCGCTTGCAGTAGTTAGATCAAAAGTTTTATACAGCATAAACCGGACCGTTGGGCCGCAAGCTACCTGATAACACAGCAATGTTGGGCCAGCGTCCAGCCCGCAGAGCAAGCCATGAATCCAACCAACAAAGGAAGCCCAGTAATAAAGCTTAAAATCTGGGAGCTTAAAGCCCCCTCGTACATATGGTAATTTCATAAACTTGAGAGCCCTCCTGGTACGCCTGTAAGCCCAAACGAAACTGCCTATGATACTATCTACTTTCTTAAAAAAAGGACCACGGAACCCGAAAGGGTATTGAACGAAACAAATATAAAAATGTATCGAGAATGAACATTCTTATGACGTTACACCTCCCGTATATACTTAACAGGAGTCAATGCCAGCTGTGTAGTTTAGCAGATACTGTCTTCAGAAGAGGTTCATATTGCAGAATTACAAAATAATTGATCTGGCTACTAAGACAGACCCCCAGATAGATTGCTGTTTGTGTAACCAACACTCCTGGGTTTTTATGCAAAATCCTGTTTACTAACATTTGTTGAAAGGGTTTGGTGCCAAACAATAATGCTGCTTGAAAGCAGACCTTAAAAGGAGACATTTTAATTTCTTCTTTCCTTTCCGACTGCATGTGTGCTGCATTGGACAGCCCACATACAAAGTAGGAAAAGTTTAATAACGTGCCTTATTATAGTATTTTGTACTGGAAAGCCTTCTACAAAACCTTTGCTAGACTCACACACGCAATCTTACACTATGGTGCAGAGTTGTGTACATGTCATTCAGCAGTAAAATTCTACCCCAGCACTAAGAGGAGTAGAGAGACATATCTCTACAGATATGCAGTATTATGTTCTCTCCTTGTCACGCAAAGCAGCACAGATTTTTTGAGTGCTGTATTTTGTGTCCCTTTTGTAAATCTGGGTTAAATAGTGTTCTATCAAGACTGAGCTTAAATGGTTTATAGATGGAAATAATCTCTTTGAATATCTCCAATCAAGACTGGGGTAGGTGTCAGAAACATTAGCATGCAGTTCAGACAGACTGTGGGCAAACTCACAGTAGACACTGTTTAATAAATGGAATGCATAGCCTCATGGCTATTTTATTTAGCAGCATATGAATGCATTTCAAATGTTTGCTGTTCAGGCAAGGACATGCAAAGTTGTTGTGAGGGAAGTAAATAACATAACCAATTTGCTGTTGATATTTTTTAAGAGGGGCTCTTCTGCAAGAAGGTATACCAAATCCAAGGTGATGAACAGTGACTGAAAACTGACCTCATGACACATTTCATATGAGATGTCTGCAATCCATTTTAAAAGTGTGCTGTGCTGCTCTAGTGTTAGTTAACTTAGTAAAACAAAATGGCAAAAAGATTGCTTGCAGCTTTCCAAAGTACACCCAGGAGAAAGCCCCCCACCCTAAAATGAAGTGGTAATGCAGAACCACTTCCCACACTCTGCCTGTCATTTGTTGCTTTATTTCTCTTAAGTGCAAGCATGGGGGCTCTAATATGGCCCCATCATTGATAGGGGTGGAAGGACAGACCTAAGTGGAGAAGGATATCCTCATGAGCAGGGTATGGGAAAATCAGTACATTTTAAAAACAGATCTGATTAGTTGAATGATGTGAATAATATTAAATAACAACTTTGCTGATAATTTACATTAGAGACCTTACATAAATTGGATTATGAGCTCAAACCTTCATGAAGCCCATGAGAATTGTAGATATGAAATAGAACCTTATGAAGTTGGAAGGTGGTGGAACATCAAGCATTGGTAGGTTGTGTAATTTTTCTAGCCCTCCGTCAGCATAGGATGCATCTTCAACCCATGGCCTCTCTGAGAAATTAATAATGCGGTCACTAATTGTACAAATGCACTAAGCTTCCTTAAAATAAATCACTGCTTTGTGCAGCATTCCTTTATAATTTGTATTACACCTTCCCGTGACCCATTCCATCCATTACCAGATGAGATGTTGTACACTGATGCTTTCCATTAAAATACTATAAATTGTCCTACTTTCCTTTTCATTCTTCATGTCATTTGTCTTTACCTGCTGTTTATTCCTCATGCTATGTTCCTCTGCCTTCCGTATATGCCCAGTATTTTCCCCTTATAAGAAAACTTTGAAGGTGGAACTGTGGCAGCATGGACGAAAGAGGATAACATGGGTCGGAAATGCTGTCTCACTGTTTACAATGAACTTCTTCTCTTACTTATAGTTAGCTAGTTGAGAGCTGTTTTATAAATATCTGTGATCACAAATATTGTGTAAAAAATATTGTTTACGAAAATATTGTATCTTATACTTATAATGGTAAGTACAACAATATCGAAAAAAATATTGTTTCACAGCAATATCATTAAAAATATACAAAGCGCCCATGTCAGGAGCTCCCTTTCCCTGAAAGCAATGCTGGCTCCTGCAGGAGGCGGGGAGAGGGCAGGGACCGCGGGGCATTAGAGTTCCCCCACTGCCCCCCAACAGAGAGGCCATGGATGTGGTCCCCGGGGCCCAAAATGGCATGTGAGGGCCCTGGGAGATGGTGTCCCAGGGGAAAAAAATGGCTTCGGGAGGGGGCCAGGCAGGCCCCATCCAAATTTCTTTTTTTTTATAGGTTGGCAGGCCCCGGGAATGGGGCCCCGGGAATGGGGCCCCAGGACAAAAGTGACCCAGGGAAAGGAGGCACCTGGCCCCACTTCCATAAAAAAAATAACTGAAAAATTGGTCAGGCCCAGGAGATGGGGTCACTGGGACCCAAAAGGGACAAGGTCAGGGGGGCCACACAGCCCCCTTCTAAAATAAAAAAAGAAATCAACAAACTGTCGGAGGCCCTGCCCCTTCCTTGCACAACTCTGCAAACACACCTCCTGGTGCACTCTGGATTGATGGATTAAGTCCTCTTCGATCCTAAGGGTCCTTAGGGGCAAACTAGCCCATCAGGTACCTCCAGTAAGCCCCACACAAAGGGATTGCTTAGAGATGACCTGAGTCCACACCCTTTTTAATGCCACACTGCAAACATGCCTCTTGGCGCACTGCTGGTGGGGCGATGAGGTCCCCTTGTGCCCTGAGGACCTCAGGACTAAACTGGACTTCATCTCCCAAGCTGCAGTGTGCCAGAAGGCATTTTGCAGAGTGGTGTAAAAAGGGTGTGTGCCCTCTGAGCACTCTGAGAAATCCAGCTGTGTGGGGCTTATTAGAGGTAACAGGAGGGCTAGTTGGACCCCAGGGACCCTCAGGAGGCAAGGGGACTTCATTCCCCAACCAAAAGTGTGCCAGGAGAAGCGTTTGCAGATGGATGGAGAAATGGGGCATGGCCTGTGTACACCTCTCAGCAATCCCACTGTGTGGGGCTTACTGGAGGTAGCAGGTAGGCTAGTTGGCCCCTAAGGATCCCCAAAAGGAAAGGGTACTTTAATGCCAATCCAAGAGCACACCAGGGAGGATGCTTGCAGAGTGGTGGGTAAAGGGGGCATGGCCTCCTATGAGAATTTACCAATCCTGCTGTGTGTGACTTACTGGGGTTAATAGGAGGGGCAGTTGGCTCTCAATTATGTCCTTGGGGCCAACTACCCCCCCCTGTTACTTCCAGTAAGTACCACACAGTGGGATTGATAAGAGGTCTTCAGAGGCCACACACCCCTTTCTTCACCACTCTGCAAAAGCACCTCCTGGCAAACTACTAGTTGGGGGATGAAAACCCTTTTACTCCTGATGGACTTTCGGGCTAAGAAGCCCTCCTCGTACCTCCTGTAAGTCCTACACAGCGGAATTCCTGAGTGTTTGTTTGGGGATGGGCACCCTTTCTCCACCTCTCTGTAAACGCGACTACTATTGAAAGAAGCATTTGCAAATAAATAGGTCTCGCTTTTGCAAAAGTTAGGGCTATTGGCATTGTAAATATAAAAGTTTTTTACTACTGCTTTTTGGAGTGGAGTGGATGTATGTTGTGTGTAGTGGAATTATGTGGTATGTTGTGCAGTGAAATTATGTGGATAGAAAGTATGTAGTATTTAGTGTATAGGAATTATGTAGAGTCAGATTATGTGTTATGGAGAGTAATTATGTAATATGGTAGTCTGTGTTGTGGCGTGGTAAACTCAGGTTTACTCTTCCTCATTTCCACAGAAGCTAAACTATAAATTCAATGAGAAAAGAAGGAGCCACTGAGGAGCACTTCTGGACCTAATCAGAGGTATGGATAGGGCCGCTGGAATTATGAGAATGTTTGGCTGGATCAATTTTTGCATAATTATAAATGTTCTGCATTTGCCACAAAATCCATCATGTTTTACAGTTTGTTGGAAGGCCCTTTGCAAACCTGGAATGGTTCTGTGTTATTTATTGCTAAATGTGAGTGTTAAATTGGTACTGATGGTGCGCAAACCACCCTTGCATCTTTCTGCGCCTCTCTTGCCTCTTTCTGCATTTCTCTTGCTTCTTTTGTCGTGTAGTTCCTATATTACCTATGCAGGATCTGCATGTTTGGAGAACCTAAACTGTGGGATTGGTGGCAGACTGGTTCCGAGCACCCCGCCGGATATGTTAGCCTGTCTGTATCAGCTAGCACACATTGCCACTAGAATCTACTCTTACTGGGGAGAAACTAGTTCTTGGCAACTTCAAAACATGACAACCCTGATCCCCCAATATTGTGGAAACAATATACTGCTTTTCGCTCAGTCACTCGTGCTCACTTAGAGTCTCCCAGAGATACACAGAATAAACATACTGGGCATTTGTCAATAAGAATTTATTGAACTGTTGTTATTCAAGTGTAAAATAGATGAGCTGTAACAATTATTAGACAGTAGCAGAGATATATGATTAGAAGCACTAAAAAGGTAAATGTATTGATGGAGCGAGGTGATGAATAATATTTTGTACGAAAACTTGTCCAGAGTGGAGCCTTGCACATATTCAGAAGTGGAAACTTTTACCACGTTGACATTTTTGTCACAAAATGCAGTTTAATAAGTTGTGCTGAATATGCTTATGGAGAAAAAGGCTCAAGGCCAGGATATCAGTGAGACTGCCAAGGCAAGGAAGTTGTGGACTGTAACTCGAGAGAAAAGTATCTCTTTTGAGGAAGTCAAATGACGCAAAAGCAAAGGACAATAGGGCTTAAGAAAAGCCTGACCACCTTAATCGTGGACTGACATGGCGTAGCCAATGAGCGGCGTGGATTTCTAAGAAAATATATAATTTGTAGGCAGGAGGGTGCTGCTTGCTTTCCGATTCCTGAATGGCGTGACGTGATGTTGGATTCTTTGGCGCACGTAAGGACAGCAGACTTTAATGAATATTCTTCTCTAGGTGGAGCGAGTTTAGACACGGAAATAGAAATAGGAAATGGAAACTGTTATTTTTCTTTTATTCATACTTACTGATTTGCTTTGAAAATGTGAGTCTAATAAATCATTTCCTTTATAAATTCTGCTTTCTGATTGCTAATAAAATTAAAGATTCTTTATAAAATGCTCTTCCTTGAATAATAAAGATAATAAAAATGTTATTTTGAAACGAGAAGCTGGTCTTGTTCATTCATGGTCTAGTTGCCATCAGTTGATCCATTTGCCTTAGTGGCTTAATTAAAATGATATATGTTTAAAACCAATGGTAAGAAAAGATAAAATGCAGTTGTATATAAATATGTAAATAGTTTGTGAAAAGTTCTGATTAATTAAGTCACATGATACAGTCGCTCTAAAATTGTCTCGTTGGTTTATGGGCCTTTATAAGTGATTCATGATTAATGGTGAGTATTGTGGTGATAGGTAGCGTTGGTGAGACAGTTTTTCATTAGGAGCGCTGGATCAATAACTTGATGGTACAAAAGGGGGTGGTGATGGACGGGGCATCTGAATCAATCAAACACTCACACCAAGTCAAAAGATCTGGGTTTAATCCATCACTGTTCTTTAGCTCACTCTGCCACCCCAGTTCAGACATGGCTATATGCAAATCAGTCTGACCCTGTGCCTCATGGGAAAAGTCCAGCCCGAACTGCCAAGCCATGTCTTCCCTGGACCGGAAACAAGCTTCCGAGGACAGGTTTCTGGCTTTCCAGCCGTCTTCAGCCCGGCTTGCTTGAATCCATAACTTGGTAGCAGAGTTATGGTTTCTATGGTAACTGACATGCTACATGGTAAATACATAGGATTGATGACTAAAACATGTTAAGTTTGTTCAGTTGTTATATGTAGTCGAAAGGTTTTTTCCAGCAGTGTGAAAATTCCTGGCTTGCCGGCAAAGTAAAAGTGTAGTGTAACAGGTGAAGTTGCACAGTGCATTTGTTCTGTTTCAAAATAGTGGTATTGTCATATATCACTAGTGTTGTGGACGTACAGCACAAGTTTAGGGATTTTAGGCGTGTAAGGTAGAATGTATAGTGAGGATTGTCTATGAAATTGTTGCTTTCGAGTATAGGGACTGGTGTCCTGTTTTAAAACTCACTGTGAAAAGAGTAGTAGAATTTATCCAAGCTTGAGTGAAGGGTAAGGAAGCGTCGTCTATCTTACTGGCGAGTGAGGATTTATATGGTGGGTTAAAGTCCTACCAAGATTCATGTATGTATGGTTACGGATCTTTCCGTTTGAATGTGCGTAAATGATTTTGTAATATACGATCGAGTGAAACTATGAATTGTTACTATATGTGCATTCAGAGAGAAACAAGTTCATTATTACTTGTTAGAAGGGTAGAGAAGCCTTACTTTATCAACGAATTTAAAATATTCTGTGAGAATAGCATTGTCTATTTCACACAAAAGAATACCTGAATGATTGGGAAAGCTATCACTTTATTTAGTGAAACAGACAAATGGTTTGTTTTTGTGGAGTTACTAACTGAAATCCTTTGAAAAGATTTGTAAAATATCGCGCTGTAAAAATATTTTGTAAAGGAGGTGTCAGTGTCAGAGCGGAGCGAGGACAGAGAAGTTGCAGCGGCAGTATACGTCACTAGTGTCGCGCTGTGATTGGCTAACATACGTCACAGTAATCGCGCACTGATTGGCTCATGTGACTGGGCAGGCTTGCAGCTGATTGGCTTATTCTGAAAAGCAGAAATTCTATTGGTTGAGCAAAATAGTGACGAAGCTTAACCTGATTGGCTTGTTAGTAAGTTTCGCGCAAGGATTGGTTGGTTTTGGGGAACAACAAGGAAATAGTTACGATCTATTCCGAAGTGAGTGGAATCGTTTAAAAACATGGATTATTATTACATGAAAGAGAAAAAGAAGCTTTCATGGTTTCAGAAATTGAAAAAAAAAATTAAACCTGACAAGAAAATTGAAACGCGAGGTGGAAGATTACTTCATAAGTACAAAACACCTGCAGCTTATATGTTAGGTGAATATGGTTATCATACTTGTCTTTGGATTGAGAATTGGATGGAATATACCAAAAATGATGGTGTATTAGCATGGCCGGAAGATGGATCTTTTAACATTAAGGTTTTGAAAAACTTAAGAGAAAAAATGATGACTCTTGTACCAAGACCTAGACCTACTCAATTTGAGGCTTTAGCTGAATGGGAGGATGAAATGTTTGAATTAGAACGAGAAAATAGAGGTGTAACAAGAGGTACTAGATTAGACATTAATAGGGAAACTCATGAGGATAGAATGCTTCGATGGAGACGTGCAGACATGTGTGATGGTTTGTATCCAGCAAGATTTGGTGAGGCAACTGGTCAAAAGAGTGCTCAAAAGAAAAATAATAATGGTGAAGAAAGTGATTTACAAAACCGAAGCCGCCACCTTACCAACCAGTTTGTTCATGGTCTTCCCCAAGAGTTCCACCAGGAATTTCTCCAAGTGCTCCTCCACCTAGATTAAATCCGAATAATGTAAAAACACCCGAAAGAGTAGAAACAAGATCTAATTCTAGTATATCAGGAGAAAATAGAAAGTATGCTGAACCCCAGTTCAGAGAAATGAAATCCCAAGAATTGTAATGAGAACAGAAAGAAGTGAGGAAATACCAAATACATCAGAATATTTTCGATCAAAAGATGAATTAATACAGCAGTTAACTAAAAGCATGGAAGCAGTAACAGTACCAGTAACGATTGGACCTGTTTTTCCAGTATTTGATCAAAGGGAAGTTAGACAATCAGCTTTAACTGTTCCATTAAGCGCAGAAATTCAGAAAGTGGCTGAAAAACTTTAATCAGATTTATCTGAAATTCACCGAGAGAAAACAATGATGCCTGACTTAACTTTTAATCTAAGTTTGTCAAATAAAACTCCATCTGGTGCAGAATCTGATTCAGGAACTCCAGAAAAGAGCATAAATAAAATAGATTTAACGCATACTCCACGAAGCCCAGAATTTAAATCACTTGATGTTGCAAAATTGAAAGCAGATTTGGAGGAATTGATTATTGGTACGATTGTACCTGACAGTTTGAAGCTATATCAGGATGATGAATTATTATTTATTTGCAAAAGCATACAATGGAAAACGAAAACCAAGTATGATCAATTAGAGGAAATGGCTGCTGAATTAGAAGTAGATTTAAGTAGTCAGAAAAATTTGCAGAAACATTATAGAGTGGATTTCTCTGAAAAAGACATTGAAAACATGAATACCACAGGAAGAATTATTCATATAAAAGATTTGATTGTGTTTCTAAAAAGTTTGGGTGAATTAAGTAAATGGAGAGTAAAATGGACAAAAAAAAGAGAGGAAGACAGAAGAGAAAGAGGAGAAGTAGCAAAGGAGTTTCCAATGAGAGAAATACCAGGAGGAGGGTATGTGCATGTTCCATGGTCAAGACAGGACATTTTACTGTTTACAAATGATTTTCCTCGGCTGAGAGAAAAAACCTGTGGAATGGTATCGACAAGTAGACAGATTTGTGAAAGTCTCAAAGGTTCTGTGGATTGATCTTGATGGATTCTTTGACATAGTTGTCCCATCAGATCTATGGACAGAATGTAAAATTTCTATAGATTGGCCTAAAGAAGAGCCTACTCGAGATAAAGTAACAGGTGCTCCTTCATCAGATGTTATGAATCTGTACGAAAAGGTAATTGTGTGTTTGAAAAATAAGATTCCTCCAAAAGAAGTATATTTGGGTTAAAATAGATGGAACAAATCAAGAGCCAAAAGATTCAGTACATTCATTTTATGAAAGATTACTGCTGGTATTTAAACAATACAGTGGTTATGAAAAATTGAGTGAAAAGGATATGAGCCATTTCATATACAGATTTGTTTATGGCTTGAGACCTGAAATTGGTGAAATGATAAGATCTGGAATAGTTGGCTGGCAATCGCTCTCAGTAGATGTCATTTTGAGAAAAGCAAAACACTGTTGTGATGAATTAGATGCTAAAAAAAGAAGCTAAAAGAAAAAGCTATGTGGGCACAGGTGAAAGTGGCTGAACAACAAATAGCAACTCTAGAAAACAAAAATGTTAGTCAGAATCAAGGGAAATTTAAAGGTAATTATAATAAGCCAAGATTGATGGGAAATATTGAAGAATTAAAGCAAAAACTCCCATGTTTTAATTGCGGTGAAATTAGACACTGGAAACGCGAATGTAAGAATCCGCCCAGAAATTTAAAAAATGCATCATTAAATCCACAGATGCAGAATGAGATAAATCAGCAGCAACAGCTACAGCGACAGGTAGTGATTCAGCAAAGTCAGATACCACAACCGCCATTTCCAAACTGTGTAAATGTGCAGAGATACAATACAGAAACAGGATTCTGCGGAGGTGAACAGGTAAACACATCACCAAGAGTGAATGTGTCAAATGTTTCTCAACAGTATTGGTTAAAAGAAAATGGAGTGAGTGATTCTGAGGATTACTTATGACGGTGCCTGAGAGAGGAGGAAGAGTGTGTGCTTGGAGCCACTCTTGAGGTAGATCAGTCTGGTCCATTTGTAAATGGTAAAGTGAATGATGTAGAAATCACTTTTCTGGTGGACACAGGTGCTACCCGTTCTACAGTTAGATCAGTAGAAATAGAAACATGCCTCTCCCTGGGGAAAAGATCCAAGTAGTGGGTGTAGCTAATCAACAAATTAAAACAGATTTAACAGAATCAGTTGAAGTTGAAATTGGTAAGTTTAAGGACAAGCATACATTTGTAGTTTGTGACAGCAGTCCTGTAAACTTGTTAGGAAGGGACATCCTTTGCAAGATGAATTGTAAAATATATTGCTCACCGGATGGTAATGAGCTCCAAACTCAAGAAGAAGATGAGCTTTACAAATTAACAATGTTAATGGTTGAAGCAGAGGGAAGTAAATTATTTCCTGTATTTGATAAAAATAATCTGCCTGAAGAATTAAAAGAGATAGTCAATGCTAAAATTTGGGATTTCACTGTAGATGAAATGGGTTTGATGAAAAATGTGGACCCAGTAAAAATATCTGTAAAACAAGGAGCAGATTACCCAAACATTCCTCAGTATAAAATGAAAGCAAAAGTTATTGAAGGTGTCACACCTGTAATTGATAAATTCATAAAACAAGGTGTTCTAAAATTAATTGAAAGCAGTCCATGTAATTCACCGATTATGGGAATCAAAAAGCCAAATGGAACTTTTAGGATTGTTCAAGACCTGAGAAAGGTTAATAAAATAGTTGTTCCATATTGCCCAGTTGTGCCAAACCCAGCGGTAATTCTATATCAGATTCTGCATGATGCAGAATGGTATACAGTTCTAGATCTTTGTAATGCATTCTTTACTGTTCCATTGATCCAGAAAGCCAACACATTTTTGCGTTTAGGTTTAAAAAGCGCATCCTAGCATGGTTTAGAATCCCTCAAGGATTCATCTATTTTTAATCAGTTGCTGAAGAAATCCTTGGAAAATCTAGATTTACCTGAAAAGTCAACGTTAGTGCAGTATATTGATGAACTCCTTGTGGCTGCAAAAACACGAGATAACTGTGTGACAGATACCATTACTCTTTTAAATCATTTGGCAAATGAGGGACATAAAGTGTCTCCTGCAAAATTACAGTTTTGCAAACAAGAAGTAAAATACCTTGGTCACAGAATTGCAAAAGGAATTAGGCAAGTGACAACTGAGAGAATTAAAATGATTCAGGCAATGCAACCTCCAAAAACACAAAGACAGGTCAGAATGTTTCTAGGTATGGTAGGTTATTGTCGCCAATGGATTAGTGGATTTTCAGTAATTGTAAAACCATTGCAGAGACTGACAAAGGCAGACATAAAAGACCCGATTACCCTAACAGAAACTGAGTTGGAAGCTTTTGAGCAGTTAAAGAAAAGTTTGTGTGAAGCTCCAGCATTAGGAATGCCAGACTACGAAAAGGAATTTGAGCTGTATTGCAGTGAAATAGAAGGATGTGCATTATCAGTTTTGATTCAAAGACTATAGGCCAATTAGCCTAATTGCATGTATTCAGAAGGTGGTGGCCAGGCTCGTGCTCCTTAGGATTCAGAACTGGATTGACGACTCAGGGGTCATGTCTGGGCTTCAGGCAGGCTTTCGCCCATTTACGAGTACTGTGGATCAAATTTTTAGATGTTCTGCCATATATTGGAAATGGGTTATCCTTGGAGGGGGCACTCTTTACGCAGCCTTTGTCGATTTGAAATCGGCTTTTGATCTTGTGCCAAGCACTAGGCTGTGGCGAGTGCATCATGAGCAAGGTATGCCACATGAACTCCTTGCCTTCCTGATCAAATTTCATGAAAATAACTACGCTCAGGTTAGGTGGGGAAACCAGGGCCAGGTTACTGATAAATTTGCAACAGAAAGGGGAGTCAGACAAGGGTGCGTCCTGGCACCAACACTGTTTATGTTATATATAAACAGGGTCACCGAATATTATAGGGAAGTACACACAGATGCACCCAAACAAAATGGCATCTCAGTTCCCCTATTAATGTTTGCAGACGACACCCTCATAGTCTCCAAAACGCAAGAAGGGCTTCAGAAAGCAGTTGGTTGTTTTGAGATGTTCTGCAATGATTATGGCCTAATCATTAACGTGTTGAAAACAAAATTTATGGTAATGCATAGACACAAGAAAGTAAGGGGCACAGTTTTTATGAATGGCGAGCTCTTAGAACAAACAGATAGTTTCAGTTATTTGGGTATCACACTGGGGTCGCGGTTAGAGTGGAAGCCACACATGACTTATTTAACCACTAAACATGCACAGTGGCTGGTGTCCTACTGAGAGAGTTAAAATCCTCAGCCACACAACCAATAGCCCCAGCACTTAAAATATACGACACAAAAGTTAGGGCCTCAATGCTGTATGGGGCTGAACTGTGGGGGGTTTCCGACTAAGCATGGGCGGATCTAGCGGATCTCGCGTACGCGAAATTGCGGATTTACGGATTCGCAATCCGCGAAGATCCGCGAACTCTAGCGGATTTGCGGATTTTTCCGTTTTTTGTGTTGGCGCGTGTTCGCGCCGATTTTGGGACAAGTTCGCAATTGCGAACATACTTTTCGGCTTGCAACGGCCGCGACTATGTTGTTTCTACGTCTGGTTTATCATCACAGGTTCACAGCACCCTCTGTTTCACCACTGCCACCCTCTGGGACACCCATGCCACCCTCTAGTACATCCTCACTGGCACCTATTAGGTTTATTTATCACTGTAGATTATGGTGGTTGAAAAAAGCAAGCACACCTGCCCTTCTTCAACTGCCATCAATTAATTTGTGTTTCATTAATGTGTCAGTAATTTTGAAAGTTCCAGTCTGGCTGGCACCTGCTTCCTTCCTTATCTGTAATTTGCTTTTTGTTGCAGTGAAATTTATTTTTTTACAGGACCTTTATGGTGCTATTCTATGAGCCTGCTGTTTGGGTCATAGCAGGGTCATAGAATTGTTGCAAACTCTGGAGGGGCCCATCAGGAAGCACTACCTTGAATGTTACTAATGTTAAGTTTGAACTTTTGCACCTGCTCATTGCTTTCATTTTAGCTAAAATCGTTTTTTTTGCAATTTCGCGCGTTTTTTGGGGCGCGAATCCGTGCGAGATCGATTTCGGAAGCCGCGAATACGTGCGAATACAAAATTGTTTTTGTTGCGACGTGTATGTTCGCGTGATCTTGCGCGTGTTCGCGAGGCGCTTCTAGCTATTCGTTTGCCAAGTTACCCTATCGGTCGTACACGGGCGCGGCCATCTTGTTGGCGTGACGTAATTCCGTTTCCGCCCGCTATGTGTAATCTCGCAAAGTGTGCTGCTCGCTAGTACAATTTCGCGCGTACTCGCAAGGAAAATCTCGCGCGAACTTACCCACGCGGTCGTGAACGGGCGCGGCCATCTTGTTTCTCATTCATTGCTATGGTTCTGGGCATGCTTTCTGTATCCTCTCTCAATCTCTGCCATCCTTTGCTTGTTTGAAGTTTTTTTGATCTAATTTTACTTATTATCTAACCCTCTATTTTTCTAGCTCTATATTTTTGTGTTTTCTGCAGCTTTTATTTACTTTTAAACTACTTTTTTAAACTCTTTTCTTTTCTTCTTCACTATTCTATTTCTTCTTTATCATTTAAGTTTATTTCTGCCCAGACCATGGTAAAGGGAGCCGGGAAGCACCCTGAGAAGGGGAAGGGTCCCGCACCCCGTGCCCGGCTCCCGTGCGGGCGTTTAAGGGGGGAGCAAGTGGTCCCGAGGGAGATCTTCAGCGCGGAGGAAGTGGCGGCACTGATCTTCCACGTCCAGCGCCGCCTCCCCAAGACGATCCTGGGAGGCGGCAAGATCGCGACCGGCTATGGCATCCGGGAGCGCCGCCAGCGGTGGGAGAAGGTGTGCCGGGCCATGTACAAGATCTCTGGGGTCCGGCGCACATATAACCAGGCCACCCACCGCTGGACCGATGTCATGGACCGGGAGCGGGACTTGCTGGACGCGCTCGGCGTAGAGGTCCCCGGGCTTGGTGAGTAGTAGTAGTAGTACATTTACTACTCTGTTTTATCCTGCTCTGTTATTTGCAAATCTTTGTTCTTTACCAAGAGCAATAATGCTGCCGATTACATTGAGGTAAATTATATTTCAAAATCTTCTATGCATTTCATTTTCAGGTGCACTGCTCTCCTTCTCAGTAGCCTTGCTTGCTACTATGCTTCTTTGTTTTGTATGTTGTGTTCAGAAGCATTTCATTGGCCTGAGAAATTATGTATGAGTGTACTGTAAAGAAAAGAACTGCGTAATGCTAGACAGTAAGGGTCATATTTTCAATTACCGGCGCATCCCTGCAAAGTAGCAGGGATGCGGCAGTAATTGTGTGCCATGCCACCACCACCCATTGGCCCAAAACGTCACAGAAGCCTTACGCATCTGTGCCGTAAAGGCAGCGCATTGCTGGAGTTGCGTGCCAACGATGGCGCAGCTCCAGCAATGCTCTGGGGTACCCTATCTCCCCAATGCTGCATCAAGCCGTACGTCGGCTTCAAGCGCGCAGGGTTTGAGTCATGCATCATTGTCCTAAAAATGACTGATTGACATCTTGTAGATTTCCCTCAGCCACTTTTAGGATTCGTTCCTGCACAGGTACGCCCTCCCTTGCGCCGGAACGCCCCCTGATGGCGCAGGGCTTTACAACGTGATGCATCGCCCATATGCCCATATGTGTTTTTTTTTTAATATATACGCCGCACCAACACCATGGCGAGTCTTTTGTTCTGCCGCTGCGTCAGAAAAGGCACGCAACAATGGAGGAAAATCAGCCGCAACTTCCGCAAGGGACTTATAAATCGCCCCAACAGACTGAAGTCCAGTCCTTCCTTTAGACAGTCACATGGCTATCAGAAGAAATAGTGGCGGTGGTGGCGGGTGGATTGATAGTTTGAGTATTCACTGATCTGCAAGCAGGATGGACTTTGTCTGTCACGTGTTGCGCACTGCTGCCTGCAGTGCCAGGCCTAGGCAAACCTCTTTAGTAGTCTGTTTATTGAGTTACATAGGAACTTTCTAAGTCAACGTTCCGCAAATCAGGCAATACGAATAACGTAGTATACCACATGAGATAGATCCCGTGGAAAAGATGTCTATCTATTTGCTATTTTTCCAAAATATGTTGTTATTGTTCTTTTGAAATGTTTGATTTGGTTGAAAAATCTCATCCATGTTTTCTGGTTTTTCTTTCTTTCATGTTGTACATCAGCTCCCCCCAAGGGCAAGAGGACACAGGAGGAGGGTGCTGAGGATGCAGGCCAGGATCGGGCAGGCGAGGGCTCCTTTGCTGGCCCCAGTAAGTTTACATTTTAATAAACAGTACCTATTTTTTCCTAGCGTTCCTCATTCGATTTTTTCTAAATCGTCTTTGATCTTCTTGTAGACTGGATATAAATTCTTATCCTGCCTCGAATATGACTCCCTGTGGTATTACTAGACTATTCTAATTAGTCTGTCTGTGTAGCTAACTAAGATTGGACATTTGGCAATTCCATTGGACTCCCATTATATTCAGCAATACCTCTATGCACTGTCTCCTTACTGACTAGATAGTGTGGCAGAGTCATTCAGCTCCCGAAGTCACCGATTATAGATCCCCAATGATCTCTAGATTATCGTACGCAGGACAAGAGAGTAGTACGGAGTCACAGCACAGTCAAGAAGTGTCAGAGGCACTCATGCTTGCAAAAATTCCAAAACCTTTAGCTCATCCACTCTAGTCTAGAGGAACAAAAACCACAGAGTCTATTTAAGTGTAAAAGCTTTATTAAAAGTAAACACATTTATTAAAATCTACTTTGTCATAAAACTATTTAACTGTAAACGGAAAAGTGGTTAGTGCTGACGATTAATTGGACACATTTCTTGTGGTCGAGCCGAACTCTCACCTAGTTTGAACTTGATCCTGGTCGTGTTCTTAGGACTCAGGAGTCAAGCTTCTGTCTGTTAGGAGAAAAAGTGGTGCGTGTTAAAAATCAAAAGCAAGCATTCATCAGTTGTGCATAAAAGTGCAGCAAGACAACAGCCTTCCCTGGAAAATGGGACATTTTTACTATGGAGTAGACAGTCACAAATTATTACATTGTATTCTGTTTTTTTAACATTTCTCCTAGACCAAATATTATATAGTAGTGAGTGGTGTATTCTAACATTCTTAAATGTACTTTGTAGGTGTAACATCTGGTGACGGGGCCAGCGCGGAGGTGGCTGTGTTGGACTTGGACTCGGAGGCCTCTGGGGAGGAGGCGGCGTTAGAAGAGCTGGTGGCCGTTCCTGTGGGGGATCAAACGGTGGTGGCGGAAACAGGTAAGCTATATATTCCTTACTTATTGAGATTGAAGACTGCATAGTGTGCTTTCTGCACGGGTGTATTACAATTACAAATCAACCAGGTAGTAGCCTCCTTGAAATGTACTTCGACTTAGCTGTGAAGTTTTTGGTGAGAAGAATCCCAATAAGTTCTTAGACGAACGTGATGGATGGGATGAACGAAAAGCGAAAGAAGGGTGTAAGTAAGTGGGACGCGAACTTGTATGATGGCTGGCAAAGAAGAATGATATGTGTTTGCTTGGACCCAGAGGTGGCTGGGAAGGAAAGAATATGGTATGGTGCATGGCTGGGTCAATGATGAAGCAAGGATGGGTGGAAGGACAGCAGCCTGGGTGGGTGAAACAGAAACTGTATGTGTGCGTATACTTTGACTGAATGGATGCCTGGAGCATGGTATTCTCTGACTCTTACATAGCACATGTGTATCTAGAGAGAGTAGATGGTCGCCAGGTGAAGTAAGTGTTACCTTGAAGAGCATGTACCACCGCACCCGCACGTCCGTCCCAGTGCAGGGAAGGCAAGGAAAAGAAATTGTAAATGTGTCCAATACTACCATGAATAGTAGCAGTACTTTGTATTGCGTTTGCATTCACAGCATATATCTGGTTATTACGGTGGACACTCCGTACCTCTCTTAATAACTTTAGTTTACTTGTAGTACGTCATTCATGTGTGGGTGTATCACTGTTCACTCAATATTAAGCAAAGCACCTAAAGTCATCTCATCTGTCATTAAATACGTCCCATGTGAAGTGATAGATAATCAAATTAGTTAGCTTCTTCAGTTTCCTTTTCTAGTACTCATTTGCACTGTAGGGTGAAAGGTAAATTAATTAAGCAGTAGCCCTTGTAACAGAGTATTCTCAGTGCCACCCGTAATAGAAAAGTAATAGCTTCACCACCTGCATGTACTGGACCGGTACAGTAACGCAAGTCTGTCTCCATCATCATGGTGTGCAACTTTTTTTCTCGGGTGCAACTTCACTGTGCTGTGTCCATGTCATTCTGCCGGCTTGCATAAGATAACGTACCCATTTCCCTAAACAAGAGAGAAGAAGAAGAATAAGACTGGTGTACTGTCATAGTCGACTGTAATGGAAGTCCATAGTGGTCGTAGAATTAGTTCATTAAACTACCACTACTGTTAGAGCAAGGATGCAGAAGTGGGAGGTTACATAGATACTGTCCTCAATAGTTATGTACTGTGCTTTCAATTTGCTACTTGTACTCTGTGACCCAACTTTCGGCTCAATCACTTTGTGTTATTAATAAGGAGCATTGGTTACAGACTATGTCTTTCTTTCTTCATATAGTTGCTCCTTCCAAATCAACAACAAGGAGGGAGCAGGCTAGATTGGCCCGGCAACGGAGGCTGGAGGCCACAGTCGCCGAGTATCGGCGGCTGGTGGCCCTGGAGGAGGAGGAGGACACGCAGTCGAGCGGGGCAACATCTTCGACTGTGACCACTGCATCCTCCTCCGTGACTAAGCCAGCGGGACCGAGCCGGGCTAAGAAAGCCGACCGCCACCGCCAAGCAACCGAAATACCAGCTGCCCCCCACAGGAGCTGCAAGGAACGCCAACGCCGCCTACGAGTCCGCATGTCCAACCTGGAGCAGGAGGTCCTGAGGTATAAGACCTTGGTTAAGGGCCTCCGCTCCGAGCTTGCCACCCTCCGCAAGGAGTATGATGCCCATGCCGCATCATGCACCAGCACCAGCACCCTCCAGTAGTGGAGTGTCCCTTGCCCTTTTTTATAGACTTTTGGGGGGTGGGATTTGGGAGTTGGGATCGTTTTGGGACGTTTCAGAGACAATCGTTGGGGTTAGGGTGGGTGAGGGAGATTATTTTGTTAGGGATAAATAAATATATTTTTCAACTTTATCTGACCATACCTGTTTTTTACTGCTTTTCAGTCTGGTGGGTGGGGGGCGGGGGTGTAACAGTAACTTTGTTTTCCTGAACAGTCGTAGGACTTTAGTAGTACAACCGTCAATCTCTTGTCTACTCCGAAATAATACTCCATTATACTACCTCCCACCAAACGCTTATCTTACCTGTAATTTGTGTTAGAAATTAGGGCTAGGCCCAGGGCTGGCTCCAGGTGAAATGGGGATTAACGTTGTCATTCCTGGGCGGGTGACATTTCCTCATTGCGGTGGTACTAGTGGTGTGACACAGTGGCAGTTGCATGCCTATGGAAAAAAAGAAAACGAAACCTTGTTTGTACTCCTTACTGTAGCATTACAACGGTTACGGTACGATCGAGAAAATAGCAGGTGACAGTACACTAGAACAGTGCCATAATGTAGCCTAACAAATGGTAAAGTATTGCAAGTATAACTAGTACTTGCGTTGAATTTATTTGACATTGGCTACTACTACTAGAAGATATAGTACTGAAGCTGAGTAAGTCTAGAAGATATCCTCGTATTCCTTCACCAGCCTGTTGCTGCTATCACCTTATCCTCCCCAGCAAGTGTGTGGAATTATTGATGTCATTTTAGTCAGACATCAAGCAAAACAACACAGCCCGGGGGAAGAGGGTTAGGGTTTGTAAAATGGATGGGAATGGGGGTTTCTTTTTGGGTAGGTTTTGTTGAGAGAAGAAAAAAAAAGCAGAGCATGGACAAACAATAATTGAAGATACAGAGTTTACAGACAATCTTTGGTTACAAACTAAAGGTAAGCACATGCAGTCACACTCATAGAATAAAAGACAACAATGGATACTGTATCTGTATTGCGTATGTTGTTGGAGTTGTCCTGTTGAAATTGGTAAGTAAGTTGCATGCAGCAAACAATTCCTCTTATTGGCGGCACTCCTCCATTCCAGCTGACGCTTCGTCCATCAATGTGGTGGTGACCACTGACAGAAGAGACACCCTGTCCACTGCCTGCCTGGCGGATGTTGACTGAAACCCGGCCTGTAATTATTGAACGGAAAACAGGAAGTGCTATTACAATACCACTGATAAATAAATAAAAGGTATGTACGCTGTGTGGTTCAAAAAGTGACACTTCGATTTCCCTAATAGACAGTACAATATTTTTGAAATTGCGTGCTCTGTCTGAGTCACCTTTTTAAGGATCAATAAGTATGGCCAAAATATTATAGCGGATCTTTCCCCTCAAGGTGGGTGTACTACTGTGTTTTAGAACAAAATTTGACCTTCCCAGCAATGCTCCCACCAAGACCCTTACTAAAGCCAGTCGCAAAAATGTAGAAGAACCCAATCATATCTCCAAAAACGATGCCTAGCAGAAAAATGGTTACAAAACGTACTTTGAAAGTAACAGTAGACCCAAATACAGACCGTGGATTGTATTCAAACCACTTGCCTGCAAGCAAAAGTATCCATAGCCAGCATCGCTCCAACAGTGCTCTACAACAACAGAACCGCGTTGCAATAGAACCCCCCTAAACACATGCAATCCTGCTGCTAGGGCTAACCCTAACGAACCCTAACTTACAAAAAGTGCCAAAACTGGTGTTTCCTTATGGATTTTGTCCAACAAACTTCTAGCCGGTATTAGACCTTCCCAGGAATGCCCCAGGCAAGACCCGCCAACCCACCCGCAAAAAAACACCCGACACAACACCACCAAACAGCGAAAAAGCTAAATCTCATACTTACAATGTCTCTCGGCCTTCGGTCCAAACGCGGCGCTGTGCAGCTAGGTCGTCATCATCATCAATCATCATAACTCCTGTTTTCCACCACGGATTTCCTGAAAAGCAAATGCAATCAAGATTAGACTGTCGCAGCAGTGCTTCGACAGAGACCCCGGCCGCAACCCACCCACGAACAGCAGGAAGCCCCCCAAAACGCTACATTGAGCAAGATGTCTGAAGAAATGGCAAAAAAAATGCTTTTCCTTAAGGATTTTGTCCAAAACACTTCTATCCGGCATTAGACCTTCCCAGGAATGCCCCAGCCAAGACCCGCCAACCCACCCGCAAAAAAACACGCGACAACACCCCCAAACAGCGAAAAAGCTAAATCTCATACTTACAATATCTCTCGGCCTTCGGTCCAAAGTAACGCGCTGTGCAGCTAGGTCATCATCAATCATCATAACTCCTGTTTTCCACCACGGATTTCCTGAAAAGCAAATGCAATCAAGATTAGACTGTCGCAGCAGTGCTTCGACAGAGACCCCGGCCGCAACCCACCCACGAACAGCAGGAAGCCCCCCAAAACGCTACATTGAGCAAGATGTCTGAAGAAATGGCAAAAAAAAGGCTGTTCCTTATGGATTTTGTCCAAAACACTTGTATCCGGTATTAGACCTTCCCAGGAATGCCCCAGGCAAGACCCGCCAACCCACCCGCAAAAAAACACCCGACACAACACCCCCAAACAGCGGAAAAGCTAAATCTCATACTTACAATGTCTCTCGGCCTTCGGTCCAAACGCGGCGCTGTGCAGCTAGGTCGTCATCATCATCAATCATCATAACTCCTGTTTTCCACCACGGATTTCCTGAAAAGCAAATGCAATCAAGATTAGACTGTCGCAGCAGTGCTTCGACAGACACCAAAAATTACACACAAACCCCCGGAACCCCGCCAAAGAGCACCTCAAAGGCAAGCAAGTCAGCAAAAACGGCAAGAAATTTCCACCTCATATTTGGTCCAAAACACTTTTGTCCATTATTAGAGCTTCACAGCAATGGGCCCAAAACCGTCAACTCACCCGCAAAGAAGTACAACACCCCCACAAGTGCTGAGTCTTTCTTCATTGTGCGTAATCCAGCACTCTGCTTGGAGGGAAATTGCAGTCTGGAGGAGGAGGATAGAGGAGCATGTTCTTCAGAACTTGTGAACCTGAGGAATGTAGACTGCGGCACCTTCAAATCAATAAGCAAACAAGTGAAGACAGTTCTGATGATGGTCTTGTTTTTGGGATTAGGTGATTAAAGTTTGAATTAAATTAACTGTGCAAAACAAAGAAAGAGAGACACAAAGCACACAGGAATAAAAGTGAATAAGGACGAAAAAGAAAGTTCTTGATTGATTGTCTCATTTTCAGGGCTCGGTGTCAGGGAATAAGAACAAGATTTCGTCATCATACTCTGCGAATTCAGGCTGGATGAGGTCAGTGGCACCGAACAGAGAAAAAATCCCCTCATCTACGTTGCTGTCCTCCTCGTCTTCATGCGGCGTGCTTTCTCGTACTTTGTAATCTGGTGGTATGAGGTGCTGATTCATCTTGATCATTGTCAGCCGCTCCACATTTTTGGGCGAGAGGCGGCTCCGTTTGGGAGTTACAATGCCACCAGCAGCACTGAAAACACGTTCAGAAGACACACTTGCGAGTGGGCAAGACAAATAGTTTATAGCCAGGTTGTAGAGCTGTGGCCACAATTGTTTTTTGCCATGCCAATACTGCAATGGCTCCTCATTAAGAAAGACCACTGTTGAGTCATTCAGATAGTCCTGCACCATCGACTCAAGGTCATCAACTGTTCCTCCACTTTGCTTACTTTTTGCTGTGCTGGCTGTGACATTTTTTCGAGAACCATACCCCATCAAACTTAGCCAATCCTCCTCCCCAGCCACTGTTAGTGTTGTCATTGTGTGTGGTGCAGATGATCCAGTTGCCGGTGTCTTTAACGGCTGAGAGGTCACTTGTGCCCCAGCCACAGGTGCAGAAGTGGATTCTTGTGACTGCGGATGGCCTGCTGATGCTGATGCTGATGTACTGGCTTCTCCTTCAATAACCTGCCGTTCTTTTTCAAACCTCTTGGCTGACCAGGCTAACCAATGTTTGTACTTTTGAACATCTGCATCAGCGAAAGGAAAGAATGCGTTGTCTGCCAGCGCCTTTTTGTAGCGTGGATCCAGAATAGTAGCACAAATGTAATGCTGATCTGAGTTGATGTTTTTAAGACGTTCATCACCACGTAGGCGATGTAATAATTTCTCAGACAAAATGAAATGGTTTTTTTTTTTTTCATCTTTTTGAAACTCAGAAGAAACCGCCATCAGTTGGTGCTCCAGTATGCACAACAATGGGATAGCTTTTCCCAAATTACAGTCCTCCTGGCTGACTGCACGCGTGAAGAACTCAAAAGGACGAAGCATGTCTGTCAGGCTTTTAACTATGGCCCATTGCGCCTTACTCATCCGCAGGTCCTCCTTCTGAGATGTAGCCTCTGTCAAGAAATAGTGATCGAGTACCGTATACTGCTCATACAGACGCTCAAGCATGTAGAAGGTTGAGTTCCAACGTGTTGCCACCTCCTGGATGAGTGCTTTCACTGGCATTCCACGTTCAAGTAGCAGTCTCCGCAGATGCTTCCGGGCCTTAAAAGAATGGCTGAAATGGTTGCACATTTTGCGGCAGGTGGCCATTACCTCGAACGCTGGACTCTCTTTATCACTCAAGAATTTTTGATCTACCAGGTTGATACAGTGCGCCAAACACGGCACTCTAACATGGTCACCCTTCAACATGGCCTTAACTACATTGGCGCCATTATCCGTGGAAACATAACCAATCTTGCGTTTTAGGGGGGATAGCATTGTCAAGACCTTTTTGTCAAACTCTTCCAAAAGGTTTTCTGCTGTGTGACTTTTCTCCAAGCCAAACATGGCTAGTGTTGCATGTTTCCGAGCAGCTTTGAAAACTTGGTCCGGGTCAACACCTGCGTTTAGCTTTGCTATAACACCTGAAAAAGAGACCCAGTGTGCAGTGATGCACATGTAATCATCGCCTGGGCCACTGGTCCACATGTCTGTTGTCAGATGTATTGTGTGAACAGCACTCTTCTGCAAAGCTGCCCCAATCGCCTGCAGCACATCTTCATGTAGTGCTGGAACCGCAACTCTGGCAAAATAGAACCGGCTCGGACCCTTCCATTTAGGGCAGAGCGTTGCCACTAATTCAAGAAAACCTACCGCTTCTACAAAAGAAAAAGGTAGAAGGTCCACAGCTAGCATTTTAGCCAGCTTAGTGTTATACAGACGCGTCAGTGGGTGGTTGCGTTCATATGGCACGTCTGAAGTAAGCATTGTTCTAATGTTGCCCTGGACCAAGCATTTACGGGCTGATAATGACTTCGTTGACCCAATTTTGCTCGCTGGTGAACTTTTGTGCGTTGGTGTCTCACTCGCTCCAACACTCTTAGTGTGCCTCACATTGGGTGTGCTGCTGACAGGGGTTCTGGGTGTAAGGGAAGTGTTTGACACGTCTTCTTCCTGCTCGTCATCATCAGATGAAACATCAACGTTTCCTTGAATTTGGCCTTTCTTGATCGCATCTAGGTGCGCAAACCATTTGACAGTGTGCTGTCTCCTAAGATGACCTCTCTGGCCTCCGGTACCATAGTTGGTACCTGGCTTACCACGACTAACTGCTTGCTTACAAATGGTACAAATGGCAAACTTTGGACTTGAAGTGTCTGTGGGACATGGAGGAGGCGGCGATACTGGTGGTGGTGGTCATGAAGCTAATGCCAGATGAAGTGGAGGATGTGGATTGCCCAACTTTTGTACGTTTTGCACTTTCACCGCCACTAATTAAGGTCGAGATTGACGGAGGTCTCTTCTTGCCAGAAAGAAATATGGAAGCGGGACGAGTTGGTGTACTACTTAACTCCAATGATTGTGGTGTTTCCACTGCCTCCTCATCGACAACATCATCATCACGCTCAGCAGCTCTTCGGGCTAGGGTCAAAATGTCTGTTTGCTGCATGCCCGCTGGGGCTGCAGTGACCTTTATGATGACTGGGTCGTCGTTGGCAGAGTCTTCATCAGCAGCAGTATCCGCCACTTCTTGTTGAGACTCATCACACTCCATAACTCTGAGACTTTGGACGAGCTTCCTTTTACGCTTAACTACCTTTGTTTGTTCCCAAGTTTGATCCGTATCATCAGAAGGAGGTGTGCTTGAAGAGGATGTTGACACCACCCTTGATCTCTTCCTTGCTAGGGGTGTGGAAGACAATGAAGGATCATCAGGAGGAGTGGCTTCCTCAAATGATACCTCGCCTTGATTGTCGATTTCCTGATGTGCCCCTACTTCGGGAGGAACAACTATTGTGGGCACTTGTTGTGACCCTCCATGCACCTCTGCTTGCGCATATCCTTGCGCTGCCTCTCCTTCCACATGTACTTGGGCTTGTACTTGCACATGTGATTGTTGTTGCCGCTGTGGTTGTTCAACACTCGTCAGATGAGCTACAACAACCTGTGTTGATTGAGGGACATTGCTGCTGCTTTCTTGCGATGAGCCAACATCACTGGTCGATGGTGATTGAAGAAGTATACTGGCTGCCTCTGCAGCACTCAAGGGCTTGGACTTAAGTTGGCGTGGTGGTGGTGGTGGCACTGAGCCCAATGGAGCGGGGGTGCTGCTGCCAGCTTGGTCCCCAGCAGATCCCGCTGCAGCTGCTGCAGGCATACTTTTTTTTTTACTCCCAAAAAAAGGGGCGGGCGGCACACCAGTGTCCTTGGTAACTTGCTTCTTCTGCTCCTTACTGGCACCTTTCTTGCTAGAGGAGCTACGGGTTACTTTTTTTGGGGCCATCTTCTTCAGAGCAGGTCAGCAGGCAGCAGTTGCACGAGTTGCAGAGGGTTCTGTGTCCAGACGTGACGTCGCGTGACGTTATGCTGCACACACCGCTGCAGGACTTCTTCCTGGCACTGGTGGTTCTATTGAGTCTTCTTGTGCACCTAAAAGCAATGGAAGACAGAGGAACATCAGTTCAGTTATACACCCCAAAAAATCGACAAAACACAGAAAAATGAGCACAATCCCATGCCATCCATGATGTTTACATTGAAGACACCCCACAGAAAGACTAGGGACATGCAAGTATGCAACACTCACTACCCCTGGGCATAAGGGATGAAAAGTAGGCAAAATAAGTGCAGGCCTCAGACACTGCCTCTCCTCAAAATGGCCCCCTTACACCCCAAGCACATGTTGCCTGTACCAGCCAGCACTCAAGATGGCCACCACCACCACCCACATGGCCAGTCCACATCAACAGTACACCCCCAAAAAACTGAAAAACAGCCAGAAATCACCACAATCCAATGCCATCCATGATGTTTACATCAAAGAGAGTGAGACAACACCACAGACACACTCAGTCCATGCACCACCACCACCCCTGGGCAAGCAAAAGGCCACACCAGCAGCCCCCCAAAAACGACAAAAAACAATAAAATAAGCACAATCCCAGCCCATCCATGGCCTCAATTATGTTTAAATTCAAGAAGACACCCCACAGAAAGACTAGGCCCATGCAACACTCACCACCCCTGGGCAAAGGGCCACACCAGCAGGCCCAAAAAAACGACAAAAACCAATAAAATCTGCACAATCCCAGCCCATCCATGGCCTCAATGGTGTTTAAATTCAAGAAGACACCCCACAGAAAGACTAGGCCCATGCAACACTCACCACCCCTGGGCAAAGGGCCACACCAGCAGGCCCAAAAAAACGACAAAAAACAATAAAATCTGCACAATCCCAGCCCATCCATGGCCTCAATGGTGTTTAAATTCAAGAAGACACCCCTCAGAAACACTAGGCCCATGCAACACTCACTACCCCTGGGCATAAGGGATGAAAAGTAGGCAAAATAAGTGCAGGCCTCAGACACTGCCTCTCCTCAAAATGGCCCCCTTACACCCCAAGCACATGTTGCCTGTACCAGCCAGCACTCAAGATGGCCACCACCACCACCCACATGGCCAGTCCACATCAACAGTACACCCCCAAAAAACAGAAAAACAGCCAGAAATCACCACAATCCAATGCCATCCATGATGTTTACATCAAAGAGAGTGAGACCACACCACAGGCACACTCAGTCCATGCACCCCACCCCTGGGCAAGCAAAAGGCCACACCAGCAGCCCCCCAAAAACGACAAAAAACAATAAAATAAGCACAATCCCAACCCATCCATGGCCTCAATTATGTTTAAATTCAAGAAGACACCCCACAGAAAGACTAGGCCCATGCAACACTCACCACCCCTGGGCAAAGGGCCACACCAGCAGGCCCAGAAAAACGACTAAAAACAATAAAATCTGCACAATCCCAGCCCATCCATGGCCTCAATGGTGTTTAAATTCAAGAAGACACCCCTCAGAAACACTAGGCCCATGCAACACTCACTACCCCTGGGCATAAGGGATGAAAAGTAGGCAAAATAAGTGCAGGCCTCAGACACTGCCTCTCCTCAAAATGGCCCCCTTACACCCCAAGCACATGTTGCCTTTACCAGCCAGCACTCAAGATGGCCACCACCACCACCCACATGGCCAGTCCACATCAACAGTACACCCCCAAAAAACAGAAAAACAGCCAGAAATCACCACAATCCAATGCCATCCATGATGTTTACATCAAAGAGAGTGAGACCACACCACAGGCACACTCAGTCCATGCACCACCACCACCCCTGGGCAAGCAAAAGGCCACACCAGCAGCCCCCCAAAAACGACAAAAAACAATAAAATAAGCACAATCCCAGCCCATCCATGGCCTCAATTATGTTTAAATTCAAGAAGACACCCCACAGAAAGACTAGGCCCATGCAACACTCACCACCCCTGGGCAAAGGGCCACACCAGCAGGCCCAAAAAAACGACAAAAACCAATAAAATCTGCACAATCCCAGCCCATCCATGGCCTCAATGGTGTTTAAATTCAAGAAGACACCCCACAGAAAGACTAGGCCCATGCAACACTCACCACCCCTGGGCAAAGGGCCACACCAGCAGGCCCAAAAAAACGACAAAAAACAATAAAATCTGCACAATCCCAGCCCATCCATGGCCTCAATGGTGTTTAAATTCAAGAAGACACCCCTCAGAAACACTAGGCCCATGCAACACTCACTACCCCTGGGCATAAGGGATGAAAAGTAGGCAAAATAAGTGCAGGCCTCAGACACTGCCTCTCCTCAAAATGGCCCCCTTACACCCCAAGCACATGTTGCCTGTACCAGCCAGCACTCAAGATGGCCACCACCACCACCCACATGGCCAGACCACATCAACAGTACACCCCCAAAAAACAGAAAAACAGCCAGAAATCACCACAATCCAATGCCATCCATGATGTTTACATCAAAGAGAGTGAGACCACACCACAGGCACACTCAGTCCATGCACCACCACCACCCCTGGGCAAGCAAAAGGCCACACCAGCAGCCCCCCAAAAACGACAAAAAACAATAAAATAAGCACAATCCCAGCCCATCCATGGCCTCAATTATGTTTAAATTCAAGAAGACACCCCACAGAAAGACTAGGCCCATGCAACACTCACCACCCCTGGGCAAAGGGCCACACCAGCAGGCCCAAAAAAACGACAAAAAACAATAAAATCTGCACAATCCCAGCCCATCCATGGCCTCAATGGTGTTTAAATTCAACAAAACAGTTGTATCATGCACCCATAACCAACCCTGGTCCTACTGGATACTGTGGCTACCCACAATATAATTTATTTAATTTTCTGAAAAAGTTCCAAAATTGTACTTGCAGCAACTGTAATGCCCCAAACAAACTTACTTGTGAAAGTTGATTTCTAATCCAAAAGTGATCCAAAGACAGTCAAAAAGGCCTCAAATCCAAATATCCAGCAGCACCCACAAAAAGTAATCCTTCCAGCTCCAGATCCAAATGAAAGTGACCAGGAGATGGACAAAGCACTGGGAGGAGCCTGCTGGACAGGAACAGGAAGTTGGAGACTGTGGGGCACTTCCTTCCTCCCCCCCCCCCAAAATGGACTCCTTGCAAAAAAAAAGGCCATGCAAATGTCAACCTGAGGAGTGATTCTGATAAAAATCATAATTTTCTGAAGGTTTATCCTGTTTGCTGGTGATTTTCTTGTGCGAAATTGCAAAATCTCTATTTCGCAAGTGCGAGATTGTTCCTTTCCGCCGCAACTACGTGTTCGCAATTGCGAACTCTCGCGAGGTGTGCTGTGCAAGGTGGCAAGCCGCGAGTACGTATTCGCGGGCGACAAACTCCCGCGGGAACACGCAGCAAGATCTAAAATGGCACGTCACTCGCAAAGAAAAACAACTCGGCAAACGCTAAAATGACGGAAAGTGAACGCCGTGCACCACGCCGCGCGCCGCAACCAAGCAAAAAATCCGCCGCGAGCGGATTCACGGATTTTCGACAAATTCGCGAGAGTTCGCGGATTGCGAATTTGCCGAAAATCCGAAAAATCCGCGATCGGAGCGGATTTTACGCCCATGCTTATTTCCGACGTCACATCCTTGACTAATGCACAAAACACATTTTTGCGGTGCCTAACAAGGCTCCCGCAATCTACACCACTGGTACCTCTGTACATGGATCTGGGATGTCGGAAAATACAGGACATATCTAGCTTTAGACCTATCGCATATTGGAGGAGGCTATGGGTTACACTCGAACTTTCCCATTATGCTTTAGCGCTTCTCGAAAACAGAAATATGGATTCAGGGGGTAAAATACTATGGTTCAGACAGGTCAAATCGCTTTTCAAAGCCTTAGGAATGATGGAACTATGGGAAAACCCTTCAGAAAATATCTTTCCCTCTTAAAAGACCTTAAAAGAGTTGTACTGGGCGTACATAACTCAGAGGGAGTTTCAGAAATATACTGATGCATGACTCACTAGGGCCTTTCTGGAACAAAAACATACTCCTGCTTACGAGCGATATTGGGACCTCATTACAATCCCAAATGATAGGAAACTTTTCCATCAATACAGGGTGGGAACCCTTCCTATCAATACATTTACTAGCAAACGGTCAAGTAACAAAGATCACCATTTGTGTCCTTTTTGTGTAGCCCAATCTGAAAGTCTAGCTCATGTTTTGTTTATATGTCCAGCATATAAAGCCCCGCGCCATAAATGGATCAGACCAATTTGCATACAGAAAGGCATCCAAAGTGGCACTGCGGCACTAAGAATTGTTAAAACAGATTGCACTGATAGCATGGTAATTGCACTTGCAACATTTTTAAAATGGCTGTAGTCAATACGCAGGAATACATTGAAATTACTGTAGTCTGCACTATTTTAATCTGGCCCCGAAACCCAAAAAATGTATGATAAGTAAAAATGGTACTAAAATATTAATGGATTTTATATTCACACAGTATTTATTTTCTTAAATAGTTGTGTTGGAACACCCTGTACATAGCAACGATTGGATTAGATTAATTAATGAATTTTCCCTGTAAACTGTGAACAATGGATGTAACAAGTATGAAATGTTGTTTTTATTGTTTTTATTGTGTTGTCTTTTATGACTAATTGTCGAAATAAAGACTTATTTGACTTTGACTTTGATTCAAAGACATGGAAAACTGAGAAAGCCAATAGCATATTTCTCAGCTGTTCTTGATCCTGTTGCAAAAGCATTACCAGGCTGCTTAAAAGCTTTAGCTGCAACAAGTGTAAGTTTGGAACAAAGTGAAGGGATAATAATGGGATTTCCTGTAAAAGTATATGTACCCCATTCAGTTGAAATTCTCCTCACTAGAAGCAAAACACAGCATTTGACAAGTAATAGGCTAACAAAATATGAAAAAGTTATTCTTGGATCAGATAACGTATCGATTGCAAGATGTGTGAATTTAAATCCTTCCACATTATTGCCTGATGGTACTGTAACAGAAATCAGATATGAAAATGATATTGCTCATGAATGCTTGGATGTATTAGAATATTGCACTAAACCTAGGCAAGACATTAAAGATGTCCCATTAGCTGAATCAGATTATGTTTTATTTGTTGATGGTTCATGCTTAAGAACAGATGAAGGTGTTCTGAGTGCAGCATACTCTGTGTGCACAGTTGCAGATGTAATTGAAGCCTCCTGTCTCAAAGGAATTCGTTCAGCTCAAGAAGCGGAATTGATTGCTTTGATTCGTGCATGTGAAAAAGGAAAAGAGTTTAAAGTTACCATAGTGACTGATAGTCAGTATGGATATGGCGTAGTCCATGACTATGGCCAGCTCCGGTCTCAAAGAGGTTATTTAACTTCTGCAGTAACTCCAAATAGGAATGCAAAATTGATCAAAAGGATAATTGACGGAATTCAGCTTCCAGAGAAAATTGCTGTTGTAAAGTGCAGAGCACACAAGAAAGGAGATGATTACATGACAAAAGGAAATGCATATGCTGACACAATTGCAAAATTTTGTGCAAAGAATAATATGTCCATTAATCGGGAAAAAACAATGAACATGTTTTGAACTCAGCTATGCTAACATCTGTAGTTGAGATTTGGCAAGGAGTAAAGGATTTACAAGATGAGGCAAGTGATGAGGAAAAAGGCACATGGTTAAAAGCAGGTTGCAGACAGAGAGAAGAAGATGAGATTTGGGTTTACAAAGATGACAGACCAGTAATGCCAGATAGCATGATTGCTGACATGGCTCGAATGTATCATGGTCCAGGACATATTGGAAGAGATTCAATGATCAGATTGTTTAGGCAGACATGGTACAATCCAAAGTTTAGACCTATTGCAGAATCTTTTTGTCAGAGATGTTTGATCTGCCAGCAGATCAATCCAAACAGAAAAACAGTTGTGAGCATGGGAACCATAGGACGGGAGGGTGGTCCTTTTACCAGATTACAACTTGATTTCATTGATATGCCACCTCATAACAAGTTAAGATACATCTTGGTGATAATCTGTCTATTTTCGAGATGGGTGGAAGCATTCCCAACACGTCACAATGATTCAGTTACTGTAGCAAAATTGCTTTTGAGAGAAATCATACCAAGGTATGGATTTCCAGTGACGGTCGAGACTGATCGTGGCACACATTTTGAAAACAGATTGTTACAATTGATTTGTGAAGCACTGGACATAAAGCAAAAGCTTCATTGTGCTTAGAGACCAGAAGCATCAGGTGTTGTTGAGCAAGTGAAAGTTCTTTATGCACCCCTATTGCCTCTTTCTGCACCCCTGTTGCTTCATTTTTTACTTCTCTTACTTCTTTCTGTACCTCACTTGCACATTTCTGTACCCTTCTTGCCTCTTTTTGGGATTGGTGTCACTACAACGCGGTTTTTTACAATGCATTCCGGTACATCGGAATTTTTACAACGCAGGATCCATTACATCGGATGCCATTACAACGCATGGCATTACATAGCAGATGCTATTACAACGCATGGCATTACATCGTAAGTATAGGTAAGTATATCTTTTTAAAAAAAATGTAATTAAGTTAATTTAATTAATTTAATTTAATTAATTTAATTAAAATACATTTTAAAATAGTAATTAATTTAATTTAATAAATTTAAATCTATTTATTTAATTTAATTTTAATAAAAATTGTAATTACTTTTTATTAATTAATATAATGAAATTAATTTAATTTAAATATTTTTAAACATTATAATTAAAATAAATAAATTAAAATATTTTATTTAATTTAATTAATTTAATTAAAAAATGTAATTAATATAATATAATTAATTTAATTTAATAAATATATTTTAATTAATTTATAAATGGTAAATATAATTTAATTAGCCCTAAGCACAAACCCAACCCTGAACCCTAAAACACCCCTGTACCCCAAAACCCAAACCCTACCCTGAAACCTAAAAACACCCCTGTACCCCAAAACCCAAACCCTACCCTGAAACCTAAAAACACCCCTGTACCCCAAAACCCAAACCCTACCCTGAAACCTAAAAACACCCCTGTACCCCAAAACCCAAACCCTACCCCGAAACCTAAAAACACCCCTGTACCCCAAAACCCAAACCCTACCCTGAAACCTAAAAACACCCCTGTATCCCAAAACCCAAACCCTACCCTGAAACCTAAAAACACCCCTGTACCCCAAAACCCAAACCCTACCCTCAAACCTAAAAACACCCCTGTATCCCAAAACCCAAACACTACCCTGAAACCTAAAAACACCCTTGTACCCCACAACCCAAACCCTACCCTGAAACCTAAAAACACCCCTGTACACCTGTACTTATTTTAAAAATTACTTTAATTAATATAATAAATAATAAATTAATAATATTAAAAAACCTAAATAAATATATTTAATTATAATTAATATTAATAAAATTAAAAAAATATTAAATACTTACCTATACTTACGATGTAATGCCATGCGTTGTAATAGCATCTGCTATGTAATGCCATGCGTTGTAATGGCATCCGATGTAATGGATCCTGCGTTGTAAAAGTTCCCGTTGTAAAAGCCTCCCGTTGTAAAAGTTGCGATGTAACGGTGCATCACCCTCTTTTTGTACCCTTCTTCCTTCTTTCTGCTGCTCTGTTGCATCTTTCAAAAAATGAGGTTACCTGATTGTGGTCCTGGACCTGGATGCAGTACGATACAAAAAGCAATGGTCCTAGAACTTAATCATACAGGACATAAATCAAAGATTTCTATTTAGTGCATTCAGTAATTAAACTCAAGAGCTTCATGAAGAGAAATGATTATTAAGCTCACGGTACTTAATACGTTAGTCAAATATATATAACAAAGTCCAATAAAACAATAGTCTCATTCAACATGCATTTTATTTTCATGTTAACTGGTGAGAGAATGTCAAAAAGAATTTGACGGTATGGAATTTTCAAAGGAGGTTGCTCTTTGCCTCTTTCTGTACCCCTCCTGCCCCTTTCTGAATATCTGTTGCTTCTTTCTGCACTTCCCTTGCTCCTTTCTGCACCACTCTTGCCTCTTTCCCACCCTTTTTCCCCTTTGTGCACCTCTCTTGCCTCTTTCGGTACCTGTCTGGCTTCTTTCTGCATACCTTTTTCTGTACCTCTCTTGCATATTTCTGTAATTCTCTTGCATCTTGCCTCTTTCTGTACCTCTCTTGCCTTTTTTGCACCCCTGTTTCAGCAATCTGCAATTATCTTGCTTCTTCCTGCACCACTCTTGCTTCTTTCTGCACCCCTCTTGCCTCTTATGCGTCTCTGCGCACCTCTCCTATCTATTTCGGTACCTCTTTTACTTCTTTCTGCACTTCTCTTGCCTCTTTCTGCACCTCTCTTGCTTCTTTCTATACCCCTTTTGCCTCTTTATGCATTACTCTTGCCTCTTTCTGCACCCCTCTTGCCTCTTTCCGTACCTATGTTGCTTCTTTCTGCACTTCTCTTGCTTCCTTCTGAAATCCTCTTACCTCATTCTGCATATGTTTTCCCTCTTTGTGCACATCTGCTGCCTCTTTCTGCACCTCTATTGCCTCATTCTGTACCCCTCCACCCTTTTCCTTTACCTGTCTTGCCAGTTTCTGTACGTCTCTTGCCTCTTTCTTTAGTTCTCTTCTTGCTGCATTCCATTTATTTCTTGCTGTACTTCTCTTGCCTCTTGCTGCACCCCTCTTGCTTCTTTCTGTACCTATGTTGCCTCTTTCTATACTTCTCTTGCTTCTTTCTGCACCCCTTGTGCCTCTTTCTGCATGTCCCTTGCTTCTTTCTATACCCTCTTTCCACTTTCTTCACCATTCTTCCTTTTCATGCACCTCTCTTGCCTCTTTATTATGCACCTCTATTGCCTCTTTCTTCAGTTCCCTTTTTCTCTTTCTGCACCGATTTCTTCTTCTTTCTGCACCCCTCTTGCCTCTCTCTGTATCTGTGTTGCTTCAGTCTGTATTTCTATTGCTTCTTTCTGTACCTCTCTTGCAAATTTCTACACCCCTCTTGCCTCATTTTGTACCCCTCTTCTTTCTTTCTACAGCTATGTTTCCTCTGTCTTCCTGTTCCCTCTTTCTGCACCTCTTTTGCCTGTTTCTGCAACTCTGTTGCCTCTTTTTGGAGTTCTCTTGCCTCTTCTGTACAGCAGTTGCTTCTGTCGGCACTTCACTGGTCTTTTTCTGCACCCCATTGCTTATTACTGCACGTTTCATGCTTCTTTATGTACCTCTCTTCCTTCATTCTGCACTCTTCTTGCCTCTTTCTGCACCCCTTTTCCCTCTTTCTGCCCCTATTTTGCCTGTTTCCGCACCTCTCTTGCTTATTTATGCTCTTCCCTTGCCTCTTTCTGCAACTATTTTGCTTCTTTCTGCACTTCTCTTGCTTCTCTCTGCATTTCTCTTGCCTCTGTCTGCACCTCTATTGGCTCTTTCTACAGGTCTATTGCCTCTTTCTGCACCCCTGTTGCTTCAAACTGCTCTTCTCTTGCTTCTTCCTAGACCTATCTAGCTTCTTCTGCACAGCTCTTGCCTCTTTCTGCACCCTTTTTTTCCGCTCTGTGCACCTCTATTCTCTTTTTCTGCACCACTCTTGCCTCTTTATGCACCTCTTTTGCTTCTTTCAGCAATTCTAATGCCTTTTTTTGCACCTCTCCTCCCTCTTTCTGCACCTCTAGAATTTTTGCAAGAGGAAAAACATTCATTGAAAGACGCCAGGAGACCTAGAACTATGCTCACTATACCCTTCACATATTTGCACATATTTTAATCACAGATTTCAAGAAAGGTCAGCTTTCAGTTTGTACAAAACAAAACATCCTCTTGGAGATGAAAAGTGACATTACCACATTGTTAGCCTACCACATCAGGAACCTGTGAATAATCTTACACATTATCTAGCTGCAAACCATTTCCAATAACGAACTGCTAACCAGATGCAAGCTAGAGAGGATACAGCCCAATCATTATTAGAAAAATGTGCAGATGGATAAGACACACCGTGAGAATAGAACAAGAACAGCTCTTCATGGCCTCTTCAGGCAAAAGAACACCTGGAGGCAACTATGGAAGCTGAACTGAAGACTAAACCCCATCCGGGTACCCGTACAGAAATCCATCCAAAACAAACCAGATGCAGAGTTCCTTCATTGAAGCCCTTAATGCCAGCTGGCATGATGAGCAGTAGAGGTATTCTCACTCAAACTCCTCAGAGATTCTGAAGCAAAAATGACATGCTCCAGAATTTGTAGGATTTCTCTTATGAGAAGTCACTCCTAAGAAACAACATAGTGTTATCACCAAGAATAAACATTTCTCCCATGTTTCAGAATGCCTAGTAAAGAATAGTCCCAGAATGCATAAATAGACCAGGTTTAAGTTTTACATAAGAAATATGGCATGGGGTATATTTCGTTGAAATGAGTAACTTCTGCTGGGTCTCAAATTTACCATTCCGACAACAATAGTCTAGGGCCAAGATTTAACAAGGATTGCATTACTTTTTTGACACAGACCTGACGTAAAATCTTTTGGGGGATTTACAAACAAATGCAAATTGTTACCTGCACTGGTTTGTAAGAAAAAGTTTCTGGTTTGCATTACTTGGCATTAACCGCATGCGTGCGGTCGATATTCTGCTGCTGCGCTGGGATTTACAAAAACCCATTATTCAGCTGGGCTCGTCATGAGCGTGCGAGGAGGCTACCTCATGACGAGCCCAGCTCGTCATGAGCGTCGAAGGGGTTAAAGGGGTGTTACGTGGGCGGTACATGGGCAATTCCACTTAACCACTCATGTTTTTTTTTTGTGTAGCAAAAGTAAGACATACCATACATAAATACTGTAGAAATGCTAACAATGCATAACTCTGTTGTTTTTTTAACTTATACAGTAGTCCAGAAAAGGAGGTGACAAATAAATCAGGTGTTGGAGAAAACAATCCTAGTCACAATTTAAGGAACAACAACGTTTTCCCAAAAATAAACAACCAAGAAATAATAAAGAAGCATCTGACATAAGGCCATAGCAGACCATATTATAAAGAGATAGTGCCTTGTTACCCTCATTGGAGACCGGTCCAAAACCAGTTGAATTTAAACCGAGAGCACGGCCCTCTAGCGTTAGCCAATGCGAGTTCCATCTCATATGTCTGTCTGAGTAAAACCCATAACTCATTAACACTAGGACTGGCATTATCAATCCAGACTCTGGCAAAAGATAGCCGGGCACATGCTATAATATTAGGAGCCAACAAGTTAACATAGCTAGCCACCTCACTTTAAATCCCAAGAAATATTTATTTCTCAGTAAGCTGAAAGTTTGGGCCAAGGTGCAAACTAAGAATATGGAGACCCACTCCAAAACATATTCAGCCTTGGACAGTTGACAAACATGTGCCTGAGCTCTGCAGCATACCGTTGACATTTCTGACAAAGTGAGTTTTCAGAAGATCAAGATGCCCACTTAGATACCATCTTTGGTGTATAATACAGCATATATACTACCCAGTGCTGTTGCAGCTTTAAATTAACAGTTGTTACCCCTTGGTCCAATGAGCCAAAAGATTCCTGTATTTCCTCTGTCATTATTTCAGCTCTGACAGCCCAACTTAATTTGGAAGTGATCTGTAACCTATTGTAACTGGTGCTAGCCAGAAACTGCTGATAGGCTAGACCAATAGCCCCTTGGCCAGAGTATATATATATACCGACACAATTCCCGATGGGTTCATCATTGATAATACCTTTTGTCTCATATGAAATAGTCCCTAACCTTAAAGAACATATTTTGCAAAAGGCCAAACTCATCTTTAAGCACAGCGAAAGTGCAGAAATATATTGAGCAGATAGGATTACTCCATAACACCCTGCATTGATGCAGCACAGGAAGCAAATATTGCTTACTAATATCTTGCCATATCTGACTAATGTCCTTAACTACCTTGAACTTCACTCACTTGCAGTAGTTAGATCAAACGTTGTATACAGCATAAACCTGACCAATGGGCAGCAGGCTAACTGATAACACAGCAAAGTTGGGCCAGCGTCCAGCCCGCAGAGCAAGCCACAAATCCGACCAACGAAGGAAGCCCAGTAATAAAGCTTAAAATCTGGGAGCTTAAAGCCCCTCGTACATGTTGCAATTTCATAAACTTGAGAGTCCTCTTGGCACACCTGTAAGCCCAAATGAAACTGCATATGACACTATCTACTTTCTTAAAAAAAGGATCACGGAACCCGCAAGGGTATTGAATGAAACAAATATAAACATTTTGGGAGAATGTTCCTTCTTATGACGTTACACCTCCCGGATATACTTAACGGTAGTCAAAGCCAGCTGCGCAGTTTAGCAGATACTGTCTTCAGATGAGGTTTGTAGTACAGAGTTATGATATCATTGATCTGGCTACTAAGACAGACCCCCAGATAGGTTGCTGTTTGTGTACCCAACACTCATGGGTTTTTTATGCAAAATCCTGTTTAGTAACATTTGTTTAACAACAAATGGAGGAGTAACTCATAGAGGCTATATAATGCCTCTCTTCAGAGGTACTCCTCTATTTGTTGTTAAATACTGATTAAGGGGACCAGGAGTTTCCTCCCGACTTACAGTCAAACACCCTTTCTCTCCCATTTGTTTCTTATATAGTAACACTTGTTGACAGGGTTTGGTGCCAAACAATAATGCTGCTTGAAGGCATGCCTTAAAAAGGAGTCGTTTTCATTTCTCCTTTCTTTTCCGACTGCATGTGTGCTGCTCTGGACAGCCCACATACAAAGTAGGAAAAGTTTATTAACTTGCCTTATCATAGTATTTTGTACTGGGAAGCCTACAAAACCTATGCTAGACTCACACACGCAACCTTGCACAATTGGTGCAGAGTTGTGTACATGGCACTCAGCAGCAAAACTCTGCCCAAGCATAATGATGAGAGGAGGAGAGAGCCATATCTCTATAGATATGGCACTCTTATGTTCTCTCCTTGTCACGCAAAGCAACACAGATTTTTTTGAGTGCTGTGTTGTGTGTCCCTTTTGTAAATCTGCGTTAAAGAGTGTTATGTCAAGATTGAGCTTAAATGATTTATAGATGAAACAATCTCTTTGAATATCTCCGATCAAGCCTGGGGCAGGTGTCATCAACATTAACATGTAGTTCAGACAGACTGTTGGCAAACTCACAGCAGAC
This sequence comes from Lissotriton helveticus, assembly GCF_964261635.1. NCBI lineage: Eukaryota > Metazoa > Chordata > Amphibia > Caudata > Salamandridae > Lissotriton > Lissotriton helveticus. The sequence continues at coordinate 1,607,257,151 of NC_136069.1, forward strand.
ACTGTTTAATCAATGGAATGCATAGGCTCATGGCTATTTTATTTGGCAGCATAAGAATGCATTTCAAATGTTTGCTGCAAAGACATGCAAATTTGTTGTGAGGGAAGTAAATAACATCACCAATATGCTGCTGATCTTTTTAAGAGCGGCTCTTCTGCAAAAAGGTATACCAAAACCAAGGTGATAAACAGTGGCTGAAAACTGACTTCATGACACATTTCTTATATGAGATGTGTGCAATCCATTTAAAAAGTGTGCTGTGCTGCCCTAGTGTTACTTAAGTTAATAAAACAAAATAGCAAAAAGATTGCTTGCAGCTTGCCAAAGTACACCCAGGACAAAGCACCCCCTAAAATTATGTGGTAATGCAGCACCACTTCCCACACTCCGGCTGTCATTTGTTGCTTTATTTCTCTTAAGTGCAAGCATGAGGGCTCTAACTTGGCCCCATCATTGGTAGGGGTGAAAAGACAGATCTAAGAGGAGAAGGATATCCTCATGAGCAGGGTATGGGAAAATCAGTACATTTTAAAAACAGATCTGATTGGTTGTATGATGTGAATAATATTAAATAACAACTTTGGGCATAGTTTACATTAGAGCACCTTATATAAATCGAAATTTGAGCTCAAAACTTCATGAAGCCCATGCGAATTGTAGATGTGAAATAGAATGTTATGAAGTTGGAAGGTGGTTGAACATGAAGCATTGGTAGATTGTGTAATGTTTCAAGCCCTCTGTCAGCATAGCATGTATCTCCACCCCATGGCCTCTCTGAAAAATGAATAATGCCGTCACTAATTGTACAAATGCACTAAGGTTCCTTAACCCTTTCGGTGCTCATGACGAGCTCAGCTCATCATGAGGTACATCTCTTGTGTGCTCATGACGAGCTGAGCTCATCATGACCACACCCTTTTCTATTATGGCCCAGCACAGCAGAGGAACATCTCAAGCAGCCAAGGTGTTAAAATAAATCACTGCTTTGTGAAGCATTACTTTATGATTTGTATTACACCTTCCCGTGACCCATTCCATCCATTACCAGATGAGATTTTGTAAACAAATTTTTTCCTTTAAAATTCTATAATTTGTCCTACTTTTCTTTTCATTCTTCAAGTCATTTATCTTTACCTGCTGCTTATTCCTCATGCCATGTTCCTCTACCTTCCGTATATGCCCAGTCTTTTCGCCTTGTAAGAAAACTTTGAAAGTGGAACTGTGGCAGCATGGACGAAAGAGGATAACATGGGTCGGAGATGCTGTCTCACTGTTTACAATGAACTTCTTCTCTTACCTATAGTTAGCTAGTTGAGAGCTGTTTTATTAATATTTGTGATCACATTGGGAAAGGTAATCGATTTGGTAATTGTGATCATGGAACAAAATAGCACTCAAAATAGCTCATTCTTGCTCAAATTCTGCTCCATCATGAAACAGGTATATGGTACAATATTGTCGCCGTTAATACCGATTTGAAACAATATCTACCCCACAATATCAATTACCACTTTATTGTCAAAGTAATCACTTGTATAAATGCTGATTTCAGTGATGATTATTTGTTTTACCTTTCAGTATTAAATTTGTCAATTTTATAGATGGTCAGGCCTTCAAAATAGGTGGCCCGTCTGCGTGCAACTGGTTTTGACAACCGGGGAACACACCCAACAAGAGAGGCATTAGATATGCAACCTTATTGTACAGTCTAGAAATACATATTTAGGTAAGTGCATGTGCACTCTTCATTCATGTTTCACTTATATCAGAGTTAACAGGAATTTTCACTTGTTCTCTGTAGGAAGCTCACTCTGCAGATACTATACCAAAGTAGGATATATTGCGCACAGAGTCCAGTGGATCCCCAGAGGCATAGCAGAGGCTGTAGTAGATAATATCTTACTCTCCTTTGCGGTAGTGCGATTGAGCAGTCAGGATTATAGGAGAGTAGTGTTAAGAATTTGTTGTATGCACTCAGGCAAGACATTGTGTCACACACTCAAAGACTGAATCCAGAACAATTGTTTGCAAGATTTACTTAGTAGCAAAGCAGTAATACTTTTCAAGATACGGTGTGTACTGGTTTTTTGGAAACATACACGTTACTTTGCAGTGGAGAAATGGGTTGTAAACGTTTTAGAATGATTGAAATTACTTCTAAATATCTTTAGGAGGGACAGAGTGACTGGTAGAGGAGGAGGTGTGGCTTTGATCGTGGACAATCACTTTCTCCGCATGACCTTTCCTGTAAATATTATTCAGGGCTGTGAGTCCCTAGGTTTTACCCTTCACCTTTCTCCCTCTCAAGCCTGTACTGGAATTCTTCTCTATAGAACGCCGGAACCCCTTGGGTCTTTTTTTGATGACCTGCAAGTGTCTCAGATCAGAGCAGTGTATCCTACTAGGTGATCTTAATTTGCACATGGACAACAATTTAGACCCAGAGGTTCTAAAACTTGTCGAGATTACGGCTCCATTAGGGCTGGTACCTTTTGTTCAGGGGCCGACTCATAACAAAGGTCACACCTTGGACCAGGTCTTTTCTACAAGACCACTAAATGTGTCTCCTCCGCAGCCTGTCCTGTGGTCCGACCATTTTTTAATTAACTTTGCGTTGCTCTCTACTGCTATATCTCGGATGAGGCCTCTAAAAGACACCATGAGGACCTCTCGGCCTTTTCACCTGATCTCTGCTGATATGCTATCTGAAGCCCTCCTTAGTTTCCCTTGCCAACTTTCTGGCAATCTAGAAGAGAATCTTGTTCTCTTCCAGAATTGGTTTACGGCCAGATTGGAGGTGCTGGCTCCCGAGAAGAGGACTCCGCCCCATGGTTTACCCCGCATCTGAAGGCCTTACGTCAGGAGTGTAAGAAGGCGGAAAGGGCCTGGCGACGAGCCTATGATCCAGCCGAGAGATTGCAATATAGAGTGGTGACAAGATCATACCACAGGCAAATCTGGGTTGGGAAAAAGGCGTATTTGGAGCGCAGAATAGACGAGGCCGACAACGCTAGTAGAGAGATTTTTAGAATCGTAAAGGATTTTATCTCTCCTTCCCTAAACACTCCCTCTCATACACACTCAGAGGCTTGGATAAAGCAACTAGCTGAGTTCTTTGTTGATAAAATTAAATCCATTCAGGATTCCTTCCCTCCTACCTGCCCCTTGTTGGACGTTAGCTGTCTGTCGTCCCTGCCTCCTCTGGACGGCAATGGTCCTTTTCTTTGTGAATTCCCTCCTATGTCCCTCACTACCTCTTTTGACCTCCTGTCCCGATGGAAGTCTGGCTCGCCGCTGGACCCTTGTCCGGCGAAGTGTCTGGGGAGAGTGGCGTCAGTTCTTAACGCCTTACTGAACCCACTTCTTAATTCCTCCTTGTCCACTGGTGTGGTCCCTCAGGCCTGGAAATGCGCTTTGGTCCTACCGTTGATCAAAAAGCCAAACCTTGACCCTCTCATTCATGCAAACTACAGGCCGATCTCTCTCCTCCCGGCGCTGGCGAAAGTAACCGAGAAGCATGTACACTGGTCGATCTCCAATTTTATCGAGGAGAACGACCTTCTTCACATGTCTCAATCTGGCTTCCGTGCTAATTTTAGCACGGAGGCTGCCCTTCTCGAGGTCACCGACGCCATCAGGGAGGTTTTAGATTCTGGAGGTAAGGCCATGTTGGTCATGCTTGATTTGTCGGCGGCGTTCGACACCGTGCCCCACGAAGGCCTCCTTTTAAGACTCTGGGAAATTGGCCTACGGGGGACGGTGTTGAGCTGGTTTAAATCTTTTCTGACCGGCTGCCGGCAAATGATCTGGGCGCCCCCTTATTCTGCTGATATGTCGCCGCTAGAGGTGGGGGTACCCCAGGGTTCCATTCTTAGCCCCATGCTGTTTAACATCTTTATGGCGCCTCTGGCGGTGGTTGCGGAATCCTTTGGCGCCCAGATCATATCCTATGCTGACGATACCCAGCTTCTGTTCACATGTGACAGAGGTGGGGTTTTCGACGGCATACAGATCAGGGACTGTCTCGATGCTGTCTTCGAGTGGTTCCGGTGTCAGGGCCTAAAATGCAACTCCGATAAATCGGAGCTGCTTTTTTTTGGCTGTACTCCTGATCCCAGCTGGAAGGCCTGGTGGCCACAGGATATGTTTCCCCCGGACAATGCCTCTGTCAAGGCGAAAAACCTTGGAATTCTGATTGACTGCGACCTATCCTTTAGGCCCCATATCATCAGGCTTTCAGGGAAATGCTTCGGCATTCTCAGGATGCTTAGGAAATTTCTTCCTTTGCTGTCACTTCACCACAAAAAAACCATCGTGCAGGCTCTAATAGGGTCGCGTTTGGACTATGTGAACGCCCTCTATTTGGGTCTACCCAAATACCTTTTGACCCATTTTTGGGCTCCCGAGACGGACCAATGCCACTGAGTTACTCAAAGCTTTGCATTGGTTGCCCATCTCTAAGAGAATCCTATTTAAAAGCCTAACCTTGGTTTTTAAAGCCCTTCACGATATTGGCCCTAGGTACATTGGGAAACGCTTCTCCTTCTACCTGCCTAGCAGGGCTCTGCGATCTGCTTCTCTGGCTAAAGTGGCTGTGCCTGCCATCAAGCGTTCCAGAACTGGAGGCCGGGCTTTCCGGTATCTGGCTTCGCGGGGCTGGAATGAGCTACCTTTGGTTTTACGAAGGGCAAATAGCCTTCTTGCTTTTAGGAAGGAATTAAAAACCTGGCTCTTTTCTGCATAGGGGTTTTCTTTGGTTTTCTTCTTCAGTTTTTAGTTGTTGTGTTGTCACTCTGCATCAAGTTCTCTTCGCCAAAGCGCCGGGATGCTCTTCGGAGTAGCCGTGCGCTATAGAAGAAAATAAATAACATAACATAACATATTTTAGATTACTTGCTAGTTACTTTTAGTTACTTTACTAGTTTTGGACAAAACAAGCTAATAACACAGTTTAGACATTATGGTACATGAGTAAGTAGATTAACTCATTTAAAGACACTACATTTTTTTTGCAGTACAAGACAGGGTCAACACTGAACATTTTTCAGGAAAAAAAAAATCATGCAATCAAATGGAAATAACGAATTATTAAGCTTGCGGGAAAGTTTTTTTGCCCTTTCTACTCAAGCTGGTAGCACTTACACAGGGAAGGGGTCAGATAGGTAATGAGAGTACACCCGCAGCGGCAGAGGGGCGGCTGGGTGCAGAGGTCAACAGAGAGGTTGGCCCCAATGAAGAGCTATAGAGGCAGAGAGTACTTGGAAGAGCACCGGCCACAGGTGGGTACCTGGGGTTGCTCGGTCAGGATCCAGAGATCGAAGGTAAGCACAAAAGGGGCTACAAGTAGGGACCAATAGCGCACTTCCAGCGGTACTCGGGTGTCAGGTTGCAAAGTAACTGTTGGGCTCCCGATGGAAACCAATGGAGGACTTTGGTTGGGAAGAAATGCTGCAGGCTGGATTCCAGAAGCTAGCCAAAGGCAACCAATGTCTGGAAAGGTAAACTGGATAGCTGGGGGTTACCTGGGCACCATCAGCAGGAGTTGGAGGACACAGTGGTATCTTTTAGTTTTGGGTTTCTTTACCTGGGTCAAGTCGCGATCGGGACGACCCTTCAAACAAAGGCTGCATGCGTCAATGAGGGGTCTTGCAAGAGGTCAGCCTTAGTGATGATGAGGTCAGGATTGCTGGGGAGTCATCTCAGGGTAAGTGGGTCATTCAAAATCAGACCATGGGAGTCGGTGCAGAGTGGTGCAGTGTCATGGATCTGGCGTTTTCCAGAGACTAGTTTTGGTTTGCTTGCTGGACAAATCCAATGTCCACAGTAAACTGGAGTTTTTGTCAAAGTCAACATGGGCCACACAGATTTCTGGAAGCAGCATTTCTGGAGGAGGAGACAGGCCGGTGGAGCTGGGGCCAAGCCGGTGTCTTCTTCTTCTTCATGACTGCACGTCTCTTCAGTCCTTCTTAGGTTTTTGTATCCAAATTCTTGGGTTTAGGGCTGCCCCTAAATACCATATTTAGGGGTCTCAAGGCAGTAGCCAAAGGGCTATTGACCTTAGAGTGATTACACCCTTGGTGTGCCTACCCCATGTGAGGGAGTGGCACATTCCTAAACCCTCATTGTAGGATGCCTCCATCAGCAAGGTGATGGACACTGAGGAGTGGGCTTCAGCTCGCCTCCCCACCTGAGGGATGGAATTGGCAGAGGTGGGCACACCTCCTTGCCTTGCCAAAGTTCTCTACCTTTCTTACCAATGAAAGGGAGGTCAGACAGAAAGGGGGCCTGCGCCTGACATCAAAAGAGACTGGATGTTGAATTGCAAAGGCAGAAAGTCCTTTGAAGCTCCCCTGCCAATGATGGCTCTTCCTGTCCTGGGGGAGGTGTAAACACCTACGTTATGTTATGTTATGGAATATTTGTATAGCGCCTATCACCGCCGGTCTCTAAGCGCTTAACAAGAAGAACATAACACACTGATGCCCAAAAAAACCTACAGCTGTATTACCGCATAAACCATCATAAAAGCCTTTCTAAAAAGATGAGTTTTTAGTTTCTTTCTGAAGGGAAATAGCTGTGATTCTTCCTTCAAGGTGGGCGGAAGCTCATTCCACAGTTGTGGGAGAAGCACAGACAGGGCCCTGCCTCCTTTAGTCTTTAGTTTGAACCTAGGTTGAATCAGATTAGAGGTTGTTCCTGAATGCAAGGATCTTCCGGGAACATACCTCATCAAACGTTGTTTGATATACTCTGGGGCATTCCCAAAGAGTGCCTTATGGGCCATGCAGAGACACTTAAACTGGACTCTGAATTTCATTGGGAGCCAGTGTAGCTTCTGAAGCAGGGGGGTTGCGTGCGAGTTTCTAGGCAAAGAGTGGATCAGCCTGGCTGCATCGTTCTGAATGACCTGCAGCTTCCTCAACAACTTCTGTGGCAGGCCAAGATACAGGGCATTGCCATAGTCAAGTCTCGAAATGACTGTGGCGGATACGATCGATTGCAGGGTGGAGGCAGATAAGATGGGGACTAGCTTTCGAAGCTGCCTCAACACACCAATGCAAGATCCGACGACAGCAGAGACTTGCGGGCCCATCGAGAGATCCGCGTCGATCCTTAGCCCTAGTCTTTTTACTACAGCACCAGGAGACGGAGTGGTTCCCAACTCAGGGGGCCAGTACTATTCGCTCCAGGGGTCCTCTTTGTTGCTGATCACCAGCACCTCTGTTTTATCAGCATTCACTTTCAGCAAATTGTTAGTCATCCAATTGACTGTGAAGCTGAGCAGATTCCTCACAGATTCCTGGGCCTCTTTGGTGTCATCCAGCCGAACTAGTAGCTGGGTATCGTCTGCGTAGTTAAGAATTTCGCAGATCATCCACGAAAGCTCCTCCACTAGTGGTTGTAGATAGATATTAAAAAGCAGGGGGGATAAAGCCGAGCCCTGGGGCACCCCCCAGGTCACCTCACTGATCCCAGACAGTTGATCTCCCAGTTGCACTCTCTGGGTTCGACCTGACAGGAAGGATTCTAGCCACTTCAGCACCTGGCCTGTGATCCCCAATTTCGCGGCACGGTCCAGCAAGATGGTGTGGCTGACCGTATCAAAAGCCGCCGATAAGTCTAAGAGAATCAGGGCGCATGGCTGTTTGTTATCTGCCCTCACTCTCAGCTCATCGGTGACCGAGGCCATGACCAGTTCAGTACTATGCTGGGGCCGGAAACCAGCCTGCCTGGCATGGAGGAGATGGTGTTCTTCCAGACGGCCGGCTAGAGTGCTGAGGACATGATTTTCAAGGATATTGCTTAGAAAAGGTAGCTGTGAAATGGGCATATAGTTTTTTAAGGTTTTCGTGTCCGTTCCTGCTTTCTTTAAAAGTGGGGAGACCCTAGCTTCTTTCATCTGAGTTGGCAGATAACCTGTTTTCAATGAGTTATTGAGTAGGCTCAATAACTGGGGTTGGATGCCTGGCATGGCCATTTTAAAAATGTAGAGGTTGTTTTGTGGTTCATTAGATTATGGCTGAGATTTTTCTTTATTTTATTTTGAACATTTTGCTTGTAAGGTCATAAAGTTATCTGAGCTTCATTGGCACTATCTATCAGATAACTCTCAGTCATGTGGTGAAAGCGGCTCCCGTCTCTCTGTATATTTCTGTTGTGATTGGATGATATGTGGTTATCACAGTGCCATACAAATATTTTGTTTTGTTGCAGTTACGCCTGATGATAAGTGTTTTGGCCAAAAAAGGCACTGGGATTTTGAAACTATTGGATGACGCAATTGGATTTGACTTTTGTAAATAGTTATCTTGTGGAGATATCAGATAACACTGCAATGTTATTATGAAATCCTCATTAAAAGAACAATAAACAACAGCTAATCTGTTGACATATCATTTCCAAATGTATTATATTCTAGTGCATCTCAGGACTGGAAAGTGGACTCACTATCATTGACAGTTTAAAGATCTCCTGTACATGCTTTTTATGACGGCCAGATGAAGTTTATCATTGACTACTTGTTTGACCCTTGTGATTGTTTTAGGATTGCAATATGTAACAGTCTCATTTGGATATTCGTTCCTGATGAAAACCTCTACCAGAAGATCAACAAGAACACATGTATCCTAACGCTCCATAAATTTGATTTCTGACCATTTCCTACATGCAATATATTAGGGTCAGAAGCAAAATTGGGAGTATTTATCAACACCCAACGTGAGCAGAAATGTCCCGGAACAGTTTGCTCATTGCCTTTCTGCTGCTCTTACGGGCTAAACAGGCAACAGCAGACTCTTATTACTATATATGTGCACACCCCACTCAGTCTCATGGAATTCAACTGGCTTGTCGATACCTAAACTCCAATAATCTTCCCTTATATTGTATTTCATGGTCCAGATACTGCATTGACCTCTTTTTACAACACATAACACCTTGAAACTTAGCTTTAGTGGAACCACTAGCAATCCAGTGCACCCAAAAAACGTCAAAGACCTATCAATTCATCGGGCATACTCCATAATAGCATCAGTACTTCCTGTAATTCTTTCATTCAAGGGTACCATCTTATGACATAATATTTCAAATCTTGCTTAAAAACATCACACTCCAGACATTATATTAAGTCCTCTCACTTAATACTCCACCCAGCACTGCTTCCACTAGCCTTACCATGCATACAATTTCCACATCTCCACTGATATTTTCATTCAACTTAATACTTAGTAGCAATGTAGATGGACAGTTTCTACAAACTTGTTTTACACCTGCAATATGTTTAAATCTTTATTGGAATACTTAGCATTTACTATGTCTCACCAAATTTGAAAAACAAACTTTCACACTTATCATTCGATAGATAGCTCTTGCTGGTGAGTTTCAGAACAAACAGGGTATAACATTCAATAAGTCCTAAAATCACCTCAGTTGGTGGCAGGTACATATTTATTTGCACTGTAAATGTTCACCATTCGTTAACCTCCCCAGATACAAAAGTTCATCTCAATGGTCCATCCCAGCCTAAATACATTTGCCTAGGTCCATTTTAAAGGTCAGACTTGAGAACACCCACCACCGATCATGATCACATATCATGTTTCACTTTGCTCTTTCCATATACTAAGATGTCATCTTGGAAGCAGAGTACCACCTCAATTCCCAAGAACACAACAGTCATCTTCCTATGGATGAGACAGACTACAGGCCAAAATACATCAACATGTAGCAGAATGCACTCTCCAAAATCATGAAAGACATGAGATGCCTAGATTCCTATGCAGCTCAATTTGATGACTTGCTGGTGATTCATTAAGAGAGGATAGCACAGCAGCATGTTTGAAGGTGAACAACATCTTGTTGATGTTAGGTAAAGGTTGACAGTAGACCTATATGATAAAGTTTAGATTTCACCGGTGAATGTAAAATCTTACAGATTTTTCAACCTTGCATGGAGTTCGGAACTCTCTATGGCATCAATCATCCCTAGAGTGCATAATGTTTCCAGTTCTATTCAGAATTTCTTGCTGATAGGTAATGGCATTTTGCATACATTGTCTACTATGGGTAACATGCCCTTCTAGACAAAATATGCTGTGTTGGAACTCCCACCCCAAGCCTCATTGGGCCCTGGGAACCCCAACCCCCAGGGATGTATTTTTTAAAAGGTGTGTCAGGGATCATCATTTGGCTCTAGGTACTGCATAATATGTATATACAAATTGTAGGCTAGGAATGCAGGAATTGCCCTCCCGGCAAGACACATTCACTGAATTGAGCTACACCGCAGTCACCAAATGGAAATTTAGGTTTGCCCTGTTGTTTTTGTAACCATAATTATATCTGGGTGATATTTATACACTAAGATAATTCCCTGGAAAGAAATGTTTCATGAAAAAATTATTCAAAGCTCATGAGTTTAAAATTAAATTTAAAACTGACATATTCAGAGTTAACCTATTGTACACTGTGGAAACAGAAAATAAAAGACATATGTGCTCCTATCTGGGAGGTGAATATCTAGTGTGGAGAGGAGAAAGTGAGAATAATGTCTAGCTAGCAACATTTAATGAAATATCAGCAAATAAAACAAACCCTGCTTCAATATCATGTGCCTTGATTATTGCAGCCATGGACGCACTAATATTGGGTATTGCTCAATATATATGAGAAACCAATTTAGTAGCAAGAAATGGAAAAGCAGTGTGTATATGCTGCAAGAAAATAAGTCAGTATTGACAGAAGTATTGCAATTCCTTTTTATAGGAAAGAATACAGTTAGATTCAATTGTTGTGTCTAAAATATTGTGATGACCAAAATGATTAGGGCCAGGATATCGCAGGTAAGATAATAATTATTTCTGTAACATTAGTGTTAACATTGTTTTTGTGTGTTAGAGCATCATTTATATTGTATTTATATTGCAATTTATAGTATTATTTTAAGTGTGTTGTGTATATTTGTATATATTAATATATTGTATTTGATTTTAAATAGTAGTATTCTTTGTATGATGATTTTTGGAGTAGAACTTTGGGTTTATAATGGAATTGGGTGAAGAGTAAATAATTAAATGTTTTGAAATTGTTGTTGATTGATTCGTTTTTGAGATCTATTGTGAAATATATAATATTTTTGAAAGTACATATGTACTTTTACTTTTTATGTTTACTTGTGGAAACTTTAAATATTATGTGTAATTATTATACTTAAAAAAATAATTTTAAAGTTTATATTTTTGCAAGGTTTAATAAATGATTTCTGCATATCATTGATTTTTTAAAGAATTTTGTCCCTTGCTATTTGAAATTCCTTTTTGTTCTTAAAAAAATGTTTTAATTAAAAGAAATATACTTCAATATATTTCATTACTTTTTGGGGTTTGAACAAATGCATTTATAATGTTATATACTATTGGTAAATTGTATGCATTTTTTTTACAAGACTTGTAAGTATTTGATAAATATGTTTTGCAATAATCTCTGTTTACCTTATTTATGCCCTGTAGCTTGTTTTGGTAATTTAAATATCTTTTAGCAATCTATTCTTTTCTAATGTAATATCTATGAACATTTTGAGGCATTGGTTATTTTGAAGCCTAAAGTTCCAGCATTTTCTCAAATGTGGTTAAGTTTTTATTAGGAATAGTTCGTCTGAAGCCCCTTCTGAAAGTCAACGTTTCCCAAAGGAGGTATGTTTGAAGTGGGAGTAGCTCATTATATAAAAAAACATTTTTTCCAATGTGGCTTCCTTTTTTAGGGGAATAGTAGATGTGTATCCATAAACGAATTTTATTTTGTACATTAAAAAATTATAAAAATGTACACTAAACTTAGTGTTTTTTGTAATTTCGTTTTTGTGAAGTCATTTTTTTTAGATTGTAATGTTATGTACAATTGCAAAATGTCTTTTTTAACCTATACATTCTTTTTACTATGCATTAGTTTTCAATATTTACAAGGAATATTTGAGATTTTTTGGTATGTTATGTATGCCCATGAAAATAATTAACATTGTACATTTGATTTGTAGTTATACACTTTTTTGTATTTTTGCAACAATTTAAACATGCTGTACATGTAAAACAAATACTTGCTGTTATAATTAGTGGCATTTTGTAAAAGTTTACATTTTTTTAAAGTTCTGAAAGCGTTGGTTTTATATCTTAGCAGTATTTTTCAATAGGTTTATATATAAAATAGTATTACACATCTTGATCAGCAGAGAATATTTATTTAAATTGTTAACATGTCGTTTAATAGTCTAAAACATTCTACAAGTTTAGACAATAGATGAGTGAGGACACCATACATGTACCATAATTATTATGCAAAAGCACTGCATTTACAGGCTGAAAACACTTCAACTACTCTCAGGTGGCATGTTTCATCATTGGGCCCCTCCTGACACCAGCATGGGGAATAAATTGTGTGGGCTAAAATACCTATTGTTGGAATACCAGAAGCTATATTTAGATCTCAAATTATCGACTAAAAAGGAACAGGGATTTGTTTAACTCTTAGAAACGTTCAACACACTTCAGTCTAACAGACATTCAAATGAGGTGTACTGGCATTCAGCAGTACTATGTAATGCCTATTAGCTTAACTTTATGGTGTCCTCAATGATATATTTGTATGGCAAAATTCAGGAATTCCCAAGTGTGCAGAGAATGTGGTCAAGAATTGCATGGTGTGTCTGAAACACAATCCTGGTAGGGGAACCCCAACTCCAGCTGGTCATTTTGCACCTCCTACGTATCCGTTTGAGGTTTTGCAGCTAGATTTCATCCACATGGAGAGGTGCAACAATTTAAAATACGTACTCGTTGTTGTTTGTGCCTTCTCAAGATGGGTAGAAGCATATCCCCTAAAAGACAATACTGCCTTATCCACAGCGAAAGCCCTTGTGAAAGAGTTCTTCCCCAGATTTGGAATGCCTAGAATGGTCTGGAGTGACAATGTGAGTGAATTTGTGGGTCGTGTGATGAAAAAAGTATGTGAAGGGCTAGGCATTCAGCAAAAGTTCCACGCTGCAAATCACCCCCAATCAGCTGGATTAGTAGAATGTTACAATGGCACACTTAAGTTAAAATTGGCCAAAATTCAAGCGAGCACAGGTCTTAAATGGCCTGACGCTCTCCCTTTAGCACTCCTATCCACCAGAATGACTGTGCATTCGCGAGTGAAACTAAGTCCCTATGAAATAGTTTTCGGCCGCCCGGCCAACATATGGGGAGTGCCAAGGCCCAAAAAGTTCAGCGAAATAGAACACCCTGTTTTGCTTGAATATTTGTACTAATTGACGGCTAAATTGCGTGTTTTACACCAACAGGTGCATGATACACTGCCTCAAGTCTCTGAAGCTCCAGGACATCAGATCGACCCTGGATCCTGGGTGCTGGTCAAGAACTTGATTTGTAGTTATACACTTTTTTGTATTTTTGCAACAATTTAAACATGCTGTACAGTAATTATTAACACATTTTGACGATGATGATAAAACAAATACTTGCTGTTATAATTAGTGGCATTTTGTAAAAGTTTACATTTTTTTAAAGTTCTGAAAGCGTTGGTTTTATATCTTAGCAGTATTTTTCAATAGGTTTATATATAAAATAGTATTACACATCTTGATCAGCAGAGAATGTTTATTTAAATTGTTAACATGCCATTTAATAGTCTAAAACATTCTACTTGTTTAGACAATAGATGAGTGAGGACACGATGCAGGTACCATAATTATTATGCAAAAGCACTGCATTTACAGGCTGAAAACACTTCAACTACTCTCAGGTGGCATGTTTCATCATTGGGCCCCTCCTGACAACAGCATGGGGAATAAATTGTGTGGGCTAAAATACCTATTGTTGGAATACCAGAAGCTATATTTAGATCTCAAATTATCGACTAAAAAGGAACAGGGATTTGTTTAACTCTTAGAAACGTTCAACACACTTCAGTCTAACAGATATTCAAATGAGGTGTACTGGCATTCAGCAGCACTATGTAATGCCTATTAGCTTAACTTTATGGTGTCCTCAATGATATATTGATGTCTAAGGAAGGAGTATCTTTTGTGATATTAAGCATTTACATATATCGTCACTGATTTCTGTGCTTGTTCCCTTCTTTATTTGTTTGTTTATTAATTAATGAACATTAACACATGAAGACATTGCTCACACCGATTCTATGGGATGTAAGTTTTTTTATGTTTTAATTTGTTTGCCATTTTGCCTTAATCGCGTTGATGTTGTTGTCTCTCTTCACAATTTTGAACTGTTCCTGGAGTTTGCATTTGCAGCTTCGAGTTGCTGGTCTCCAGTGCAGATAAGGTTTGTATTCTTAAAGTTTAGTCATAGGGTGCAGTGCTTAGACTTAGTTAAGCTAGTCTGAATTATTGGATATTGAATTTGTGTATTTTTGTGTGAACTATATTTCAGTGTAGGGGGTTGTGGTAAGTTCTGAAATGTAATATTAGCATTTTATATGTGTATTCGATTGTTAGAATTTGTTTTTTTTTATTCTCTGCGTAAGATAAGCACAAAAAAGCTAAGAGAGATGTAAATGTATTTCAGAGTGTGTTTGTATTTCTTCATTTACAGGTTTCTATTTTCCGATGTTGAACTTTCATGTTTAACCAGGATGTGTTTCATTTTTTTAAAGGAGAGCTACTTTTAAACAAAAATGATTTATGAATGTTACCTTGATTTACCAGGTTTTCTGGAGCACCCATTTATTTTTTAACTCAATTTTAGGGTTTTAAGAGGTTTCCATATATACTTAAAGTTGTATTTGATGTTCTATTTATCTTTGCTTTATTTCTGCATTTTGGGGGCTCTTTAGACTGTTATTTGTTTTAGGATTTTATTTTTTAGAGCAACTTTTAACAGACCATGACTTCAGTTGTAGTTCATTTTATTTACTTATGTTATTAGGTACAAAAAATTAAGTATATATATATCCAGATATTTCCACCATGTCCTGGAAACCTACAAACTGGCATGGACCATGCTACGTGTGCAAATCAATATTTATTTGATTCAGCAATTAAGTGTTTCAGTATTTGGGGGCCTTTATCACATGACAAATTCTGCGTAGCTGTTTTTCTCTTTTTAAGTGACAGGTGCTCATTACCACAGTCAAAGATATCAACAAAAGACTATACATTGTGCTTTGTACTGACAAACATGTTACAACAGCGTACATTGTTTCTTATAGTTTAAAATGTTGTTGTAAAATCTTGTTGTTGTTTTCAAATAAAATGCTCAAATGCATTACATAAAACTTTGAACCACGCAAATACAGTGCAGGTTATATTGAGGTACATGAAAATGAAGTAAAGTCCCTAGTGGTGGTGACCCAGGTTGGGTTAATAAATGCAAAGAAAATAGCTTCCACTGCGTAATAACACTGTACAACTATCAAGTATTCAACCACAGTAAAAAAACAGTTACTATATATTATAAATCTAACTGTGCAATAACTACAACAAAAGGGGCTCCTCACAAAGCTGCTCAAAAGACATATTGGATAAAAATTCACATAATTTTATTACATACAATTATATTTGAAAATACTTTGTATTCACAGTTACACAGATAAAAAGAATTCGCTTGAGGTCAGTGTACAATATGCGGAATAATAAATACACAAATTCCATCAAATTAAAAAAATACATGAAAATGGAAAATGAACATGCAATGTTAAAAACACATCAGAAATGTATTTAAAAAAAGGTCGACGCGGCGTTTCGGTTTAAAAAACCTTTCTCAGGACAGTGTTCTTAAGATGTTATTAACGTTTCAAACTCAGTTTATAATTTCTGAGCTTGGTTTCTGGAATAGTGTCCTAATGTAGGTCCACGCTTGAAATATTGGGTGACTGAATTAATATGGTCAGGGCTAGGAGAGTTTTGGCCGTATCTGATAGCCGGACTTAAGGGGTCCCTGCTGTGTAGGAGTTGCCACCGTTTATAACTTGGCGTTCATATTGGGTAGTCTATATAGTAGACTTTATAACCCTGCTGTCTCTGCGTGCTGTATAGGCCTCAACAGCTATCTGTTTATCAATTTCAGAAAAACGTCACAATACGAGGGAAGTTCGGAATTAAATGGATCGGCCTCCCTGCTCCTCCTGACACAGCTACGGGGGTTCTTCTGTTTACGATTGGAAAGGGTCCTCCTCGACGAAGCGGGACCCGCGCAGCGGGTCCGGCAAGCAGTGGCGTTTCTCCTGGCAAAGGGATTCAAGCGTCCTCGCAGCAAGGTCAGTGGACAAAAGGTTCCCACGAGGGGTTGGGGCGGGACAGTTTTAAAAGGTTCAAGTGCGCTGGGGGCGGGGCAAGCAGGGAGAGCGGTCCAGGTGGTGCCGGTCAGCTGAGCAGGGACTCCTGGGAATTGGAGTCCCTGTAGCGCCACTCGCAGCCCTGCCTTTAGCCCACACACACCCCAGCAGACCTCGGAGACAGGAGCAAGTCCGTCGGTGCAAAGGGTCCTCCTCGACGAAGCGGGACCCGCGCAGCGGGTCCGGCAAGCAGTGGCGTTTCTCCTGGCAAAGGGATTCAAGCATCCTCGCAGCAAGGTCAGTGGACAAAAGGTTGTACTTGTGCTGCCTGCTTGAATCTTCTGCCGCTGTCTTTCGAACCGAGTGGCTGACACAGCTAGCCAATGTTTGTACTTTGAAACTTCTGCTTCCAAAAAAGGAAAGAAAGTATTGGTGGGCAGTGCCTTTTTGTACCGTGGATCAAGAATAGTGGCACAAATGTAATGTTGTTCTGCATGTATCTTTTTAAGCCTTTCATTGTCAAGTAGGCGCCATAATAACTTCTGCGCCAAACCATATGCTTCTCGCTTTTCACCATCATCTGGGAATGTTGAACACACCTCCTTCAGTTGGTGCTCTAGCATGTGCAACAATGGGATAGCTTTGGTCAAAGAACAGTCCTCCCTGCTGACTTCACGCGTGAAGAGCTCAAAAGGACGAAGCATGTCTGTCAGGCTTGCAATTAGCTTCCATTTCTCCATCTCTAGCATCAAGTCTTTGTGAGCAGAACCCAGTTTAAAGACAAACTCATGTATTACCTCCCACTGCTCAGACAGATGCTCAAGCATGTAAAAGGTTGAGTTCCAACGTGTTGCCACCTCCTGGATTAGTCCTTTGACTGGCAGTTGGCGTTCATATTGAAGGCTCCTCAGCTGCTTCCGGGCCTTAAAAGAATGGTTGAAATAGCTACAGATTTTTTGGCAGGTGGTCAGTACATTGACGACTGGCTCTCCTGCTTTCAAGAAGGCTTGCACCACGATGTTAATACTGTGCGCCAAACACGGCACTCTGAAATAGACACCATCAGACATGGCCCTAACTATATTACTGCCATTATCCGTGGAAACATAACCAACTGTGCGGTTTCTTGGATGCAGCCATTCATTGACCTTCCTGTTAAACTCCTCCAAAAGGTTAGGTTCAGTGTGAGTTTTCTCCATGGCAAACATGCCTACTGTTGCATGTTTGCGAGTAGCTTGAAAAACCACCTCCGTGTGAACATCTTTGTGTTTTAACTGTCTTTCGACCCCTGCAAAAGAGACCCAGTGTGCAGTGATGCACATGTAATCAATGGCTGCGCAACTGGTCCACATGTCTGTTGTCATGTGGATAGTGTGAACAGCTCTCTTAAGAATAGCTGCGCCAATCACCTCCAGAACATCTTGATGTAGTGCTGGAACAGCAACCCTTGCAAAATAGCACCGGCTAGGAACCTTCCATTTAGGGCAGACTGTTGCCACAAATTCACGAAAACCCACCCCTTCCACGAAAGAGAAAGGGAGAAGGTCCAGCGCTAGCATTTTAGCCAGCTTTGCGTTATAGAGACGCACCGTTGGGTGGTTGCGTTCAAATGGCGGATCAGACCAAAACATGCTGCTAATGGTGCGTTGGGCCATTTTACATGATGATGATGATGATGATGATGATGCAGACTTCAAACCAGTTAGGCTCATTGATTAACTTTTTTGCATTGGTGTGTCCCCCAGACTCTTAGTGTGCCTCATACATGTTGCAGGGGTAGAGGGTGTGGGCGCTACCACTGCAGTGCTGCTGCCAGGGGTACTGCGTGCACCAGAAAAAATGCCTGTCGCTTCTTCACTTCCCCCCTGCACGATCAGCCTCTCATCATCATCAGATGCAATATCAAGGGATACATTTGGATTTGTTTTGGCTTCATCGATGTCACTTAGGTGCTTATACCACTGGATAGGGTGGTGTTTTTTGAGATGTCCTCTCTGGCCTCCGGTACCATAGTTGGTACCAAGCTTACCCCGACTAACTGATACTTTACAAATTGAACAAACAACCATGTTTTCCACCTTTTTGCTAACAGTAAAGAAGTCCCAAACTGGGGACTGGAGATGTCTGCTGGTGGTGGTGCAGGTGCTACTTTGACTTCCAATGCCAGATGAAGTGTAGGTTGTGAGTGGCTGAATTTTTCCCTGTAGTTGACTTACAGCACCACTACTTGAGGTAATGGCGGTCGAGCTGGATGGAGGTCCCTGCCGGCCCTTCTGACGAGAAAATATGGAAGCTGTAGGTCGTGTTGGTGTTGTAGTTAACTGCGTTGGTGGTGATACCACCAGGGCCGCGCCGCCCTCATCCTGCTCAGCAGCCATTTGAGCTAGGGTTAAAATGTTTGTCTGCTGCATGCCCGCTGTGGCTGGAGTGACATCTGTGATGAGTGGGTCATCGTCAGACTCTTCATCAGCAGCAGAAGGCACCACTTCTTGATCGTCATCATCACCCATAAGTCGAAGACTTGCGGGAACCTTCCTTTTAGGCTTAGCTACCTTTGTCGGCTCATGGCGTGCCTCACTCTCAGACTGCATTTGTGGGTTCCAATCAGGATCAATGTCATCAGAATGAAGGGGGCTTGAAGAAGAACTTGTAGTAGTAGCCCTCCTTGACCTTTTCTTGCGAAGACAATGGATCATCATCAGGAGGAGTGGCTTCCTCGGATGATACCTCCTCTTTAATATCAATTTCCTGATGTGCCCTTACTTCTGGAGGAACAAGCGATTTAGGCAGTTGTGCCGTTCAATGAACCTCTAGTTGCACCTCTCCATGCACCTGTCCATGCGCCTCTCCTTGCGCCTCTCCTTGCGGCTCTACTTGCGCCTCTCCGTGCGCCTCTCCTTGCCCATGTACTTGCACTTGTACTAGTTGCACCTGTGGTTGTCGTTGCGGCTGTGGTTGTTGAACACTCGCCAGCTGAGTTACACCCGGCGTTGATTGGATGGTACTTTCTTGTGATGAGCCAACATCACTGGTCAATGGTGATTGAACAACCAAAGTGGCTGCCGCAGCGGCACTCATGGTCTTGGACCTAACTTGGCATGGTGGCACTGACCCCAATGAGGCGGAGGTGCTGCTTCCAGCTTGGTCCGCAGCGGACACCGCTGCTGCTACAGGCGTCGTTTTTTTTCCCAAAAAGGTGTCGGTGGGCACACCCGTCTCCTTGGTAGGTGGTGCCACTTGCTTTTTCTGCTCCTTCTTACTGGCAGTGGCAACTTTCTTTGCTCTGGCGCTACAGCCACCTTTCTTTGGGCCCATCTTCTTGAGATGTCAGAACAGCAGGCCGCAGTTGCACGAGTTGCAGAGTTGTCTTGTCTGTGGCCACACGTGACGTCACGTGACGTTGTGCTGCACACACCGCTGCAGGACTTCTTCCTGGAACTGGTGGTTCTCTTGTGCACCTAAAAGCAATGGAAGACAGAGGAACATCAGTTATACACCCCCAAAAATCGAAAAACACATAAAAATCACCACAATCCAATGCCATCTATGCCCTCAATGATGTTTAAATTCAAGACACCCCACAGAAAGACTAGGCCCATGCACCACTCACTATCCCTGGGCATAATGGATGAAAGCTAGGCAAAATGGGTGCAGGCCTGAGAACACGGCCTGCCTTCATAATGGCCCCTTGCACCCCAGCACATGGCCCGTCCCTGCCTGTACCAGCACTCAAAATGGCCCCCACCCAAATGCACAGTCCACAACAACACCCCCAAAAATTGAAAAAACACATAAAAATCACCACAATCCCATGCCATCCATGCCCTCAATGATGTTTAAATTCAAGACACCCCACAGAAAGACTAGGCCCATGCACCACTCACTACCCCTGGGCATAATGGATGAAAGCTAGGCAAAATGGGTGCAGGCCTGAGAACACTGCCTGCCTTCAAAATGGCCCCTTGCACCCCAGCACATGGCCCGTCCCTGCCTGTACCAGCACTCAAAATGGCCTCCACCCACATGCAAAGTCCACAACAACACCCCCAAAAATCGAAAAACACATAAAAATCACCACAATCCCATGCCATCCATGCCCTCAATGATGTTTAAATTCAAGACACCCCACAGAAAGACTAGGCCCATGCACCACTCAATACCCCTGGGCCTACTGGCTAGTGAGGCTTTACAGGCCCCCCCAAATAAAAAAAACCAACATATAACAGTGAGCTAAAATTCCATGACATATATGAGAATTAAGTTATAAAAAACAGAGAAACAGTTGTATCATGCACCCATGACTAACCCTGGGCCTACTGGATACTGTGGCTAGCTACCACCACAATATATATTTTGTTAAAGTTGTGAAAAAAGTTTTAGAACTGTAGCTGCCTCAAGTGCAATGCCCCAAACAAACAACACCAACTTACTTGTAAAATCTCAAGTCCAAAAGTGATCCAAACTCCAAAGTCCAAAAAGTCCTCAAATACAAAAATCCACCACCAGCAAGAAAAAGTAATCCTTCCAGCTCAACAGCCAAATAAAAAGTGGCCAGGACATGGACAAAGCACTGGGAGGAGCCTGCTGGACAGGAACAGGTAGTTGGAGACTCTGAGGCACTTCCTTCCTCCCACCCCACCCCAAAAAATGAACTCCTCACCAAAAAGTGCAGCCAAATGTCAATCTGAGGAGTTATTCTGATCAAAATCATAATTTTCACAAGGTTTATGCTTCCTGCGGTGGATTTCTTGTGCAGAATTGCAATTTTTGCAATTTCGGGAACTCGAGCTGTTCAAACCTCCCGCCGGAAGTCAGCTGCGCGCCGTCGCGGGCATTTATGACGTACTCGCGTTGTGAAACTCTCGCTGTGCAAGATGGCAAGCCGCGATGACGTAACAGGATCGAAAATGGCGCAGCACGCGCAAAACCGGGAGAAAAACAACTCGGCAGGCTCAGAGTCAAGGCCGCACGCGCGATATTGTATTTTTAAAGCGCGACCAATCAAAATAATTCGTAGCTTGTGAATTTGTGGATTATTGGGTAAATTCGCGCTATTCGCGGATCGCGAAATCATCAAAAATCCGCAAATTCGCCCGCGAAACAGATTTTACGCCCATAGTTACATATATATGTGTGCAGAATGAGAGGGAAAGTTTGCCATTTTTTGGTTTTGCTAAGAGCAGTGCAGTACAGACATTCTGTATAAGAAACTCTGGTGTGTGAGTGACATACTTCTTAATCTACAAATCAATTTGAAAGATGAGTTATTAATTTGTGAGAGGTTGTATGTGGTGCCTTTGTTTTTAATAAG
This sequence comes from Lissotriton helveticus, assembly GCF_964261635.1. Taxonomy (NCBI): domain Eukaryota; kingdom Metazoa; phylum Chordata; class Amphibia; order Caudata; family Salamandridae; genus Lissotriton; species Lissotriton helveticus. The sequence continues at coordinate 1,607,278,749 of NC_136069.1, forward strand.
ACTAATGTGTTTGTCCTGCTAAAGTCCAGGGGGTAGTCTTGCTTGTCTAGAATCATACTGTCAATCTGTGTGTATTTGGGCAACCATTGTGAGAGAAGTATTTGCTTTATTCCTGTCTTTTGTGACACATAACTTCTTAAAAACCTATCCTGTTCTCAAGTTTTAATAGAATTAGAAGTCCATCATTGCTTATGAATTTGCAAAATGAGTCAGGCTTTCACACTAGAGTGCAGTACTGAAATATCTAGAATGTGTGCAGTCACCTTACCCCTTCCAGACTAGTGAATGTGTTTTGGTAACGTCCAAGGAATTGTGTTGCTTGTCTAGAATCACACTGTGAGTCCGTGTGCATTTGGGCAACAATTGTGAGAGAGAAGCATTTGGTTACTTCATGTTTTGCAGATATATAACTGCTTTAAAACCTGTCATGTTGTCAAGTTTTAGTAGTATTACAAGCCAGTCATTGCTTATTCATTCGCAAAAAAAGTCAGGATTTCATACTAGAGTGTAGTTCTGAAATATGTAGAATGTGTGCAGTCACCTTACCCCTTCCAGAATAGTGAGTCTGTTTTGCTAAAGTCCAAGGAACAGTGGGGCATATTATCAAGAAAGGGCGTTACATTATCGCCGCTTTTATCGGCAGGAAACTGCCGATAAAGCGGCGATAATGGGCTTGATAATATGCTCTATGGAATGCCAATCGAAGCACATGTTAAATGTGAAGACATTTAACATGGGCTTCGATTGGAATTCATAGAGCATATTATCAAGCCCATTATCGCCGCTTTACCGGCAGTTTCCTGCCGATAAAAGCGGCGATACTGTAACACCCTTTCTTGATAATATGCCCCAGTGTTCCTTGTCTAAAATCACATTGTGAGTCTGTGTGCATTTGGGAAACCATTGTGAGGGAAGTATTTGGTTACTTCATGTCTTTGCAGACAGATAACTACTTTAAAACCTGTCATGTTGTCAAGTTTAAGTAGTTTTAGAAGCCAGTCATTGTTTATGCATTCACAAAATGAGTCAGTCTTTCACACTAGAGTGTAGTTCTGAAATATGTAGAATGTATGCAGTCGTTCGTTCAAAGACTTTATTCGAATTGAATTTACAATTCATAAAAGTGTACAAATAAAAACACAATTAAAATTCCATCTTTTCCAATCAAGATTAAACATTATTACAGATAGATTTTTTTTTAAATTAGTAAAAAAAGCTAAAATAGATAAAACAGTGCAATCAGTTAAGTGCATAATAGTTAAAAGTAGCTTAATTATCTCTTACTATCCCATGACAGTGGTCCTTCTTACTCTTAAAATTGTATTTAAGTAGAGGCTCACTGTGCTGATGGTAATACAATCATCTAAAGACCTGAGTTTGTTATAGGCATCTCTTGCTTTCCTTAGGCCCCAGGTTAACAGAAGGGGTTTTAAAATTTGTCGTCTAGAATAGCTATATAAAGTGCAAAAAAGAATACAGTGTATATTTGATTGAAATGATTTGTCATCACAAGGACACCGCCTTTTTACTCTCGTCCAGTCGTTACAGTTCGGAAATGATACGAGTCTGTAAAAGGTTCCCAGGTGGAAGTATGTCAGGAGCCTACGATGCTGTAGGGGGAGATCTATCACAGGATACAACTGAGGGCCCCTCTGAAATGTCACATTGTCGTGGCTGATGACAGATTTTTTATTCCTTTCACCCTTCTACCTTTGCAATTCCAAGTGATCCAATAAGGTCTTTTTGAGCATGGATCGCGAGAGCTGTTCCAATGAGGCTGGGTCGGTAAAGTATTCAGGATGACCAATCTCACTGACAAAGTTCTTGATATAGCTAAGCCATTTGATATTTTTCATCCCATGACAACTTAAGCAATCCTCAATAATAAACCTATTCAGTTCTGTGGCAGGGTTGGTCCAAACATTATGCCAAAGTAAGACCGGGGCTAATTTTATAGTGTCCGTGATGTGTAAAAGATCAACTTCGGCATGTAAAACATATATAGGAGTGCTCTTCGGTGTGGCTGTTATAAATCGCAGGAACCTGTTCTCGATTCGCTGTAACGCCTCCACTTGCTGCCAGCCCCAGATACCCGCCCCATAAGTCCCGATAGCCACACATTTCGATTTAAATATTTGGAGGAGCTCCCTGACAGGCCTGTTCCCTATTTTTTTTGCAAAGCACATAAGCGCACCAGTAGCTCTATTAAGTGCCAGGGCTCTTGCATTCACCGCGGATGTATGACGTTACAACGCAACTTTTACAACGCACTACCATTACAACGAAATTTTTACAACGCAAAATCTATTACAACGCATACATTTACAACGCAAGTTTTTACAACGCATATACCTTTACAACGCATACCATTACAACGTAAGTATTGGTAAGTATATAATAATTTTTTTATGTAAATTTATTAAAATTAATATAATATAATTTAATTTAATTTAATTTCATTAAATTACTTTAATTTAAATTTAATTTTACTTTATTTTTACACTGTACCCCTGTACCCCAAAAACCCAAAACTGACCCTGAACCCTAAAAAAACCCTTTACCCAAAAACTAAAAACTGACCCTGAACCCTAAAAATGCCCCTTTACCCAAAAACCCAAAACTGACCCTGAACCCTAAAAATACCCCTTTACCCAAAAACTAAAAACTGACCCGGAACCCTAAAAATATCCCTTTACCCAAAAACTAAAAACTGACCCTGAACCCTAAAAATACCCCTTGACCCAAAAAATAAAAACTGACCCTGAACCCTAAAAATACCCCTTTACCCAAAAACCCAAAACTGACCCTGAACCCTGAAAATACCCCTTTACCCAAAAACCCCAAACTGACCCTGAACCCTAAAAATACCCCTTTACCCAAAAACCCAAAACTGACCCTGAACCCTAAAAATACCCCTTTACCCAAAAACCCAAAACTGACCCTGAACCCTAAAAATACCCCTTTACCCAAAAACCCAAAACTGACCCTGAACCCTAAAAATACCCCTTTACCCAAAAACCCAAAACTATAACATTTTAAATATAATTATATACTTACCAATACTTACGTTGTAATGGTATGCGTTGTAAAGGTATCTGCGTTGTAAAAACATACGTTGTAAATGTATGCGTTGTAATAGTTTTTGCGTTGTAAAAGTTTAGTTGTAATGGTAGTGCGTTGTAAAAGTTGCGTTGTAAACGTTGTTTCCCATTCACCGCAGGCTTCCACGTGCCTTGCCTGTCAAAATGAACCCCCAAATAACAAAAGATGTCGGCTAGCTCCACCCTCCTTTCATCTAGAGTAACTAGACATGGTGATCTTTGCTTGTTTGGGCCGCATGACATGGTAAATGTCTTCGTGACATTTACACGTAACCCCTTATTCTTCATAAAGTTGGTAAAAGTCTGTACAGCTTTCTGAAGACCCACCTTTGTCTGCGAGAGGAGTGCCGCGTCATCAGCGTAGAGTAAAATGGGGATGGGTTTGCCTTTGATTACAGGATAATCGTGATACTGTTGTGTTAAGCAAGCTCCCACCCCATTAATATAGAGGTTAAATAGCAGGGGAGCCAATATGCAGCCCTGCCTTACCCCTCTATTAATCCTAAAGAGCTCAGTGCATTCCCCCCTCTGGCCGTATCTTACTCGTGCTCCCGCCTCGGCGTAAAGTTCTCTAATGTAATCTATTATTTTATTGTCCAGCCCAATGTCCCTTAAAGTCTGCCAGAGATTATCGCGCAAAACGCAATCAAATGCAGAGCTAAGGTCTACAAATGTCACATATAGGTTGTTTTTTTTCGCATGTATATATTTAGAGATGGTTAGGGATAGATTTAAGCCTTGCTCGATTGTCCCCCGTCCTCCCCTGAACCCATACTGAAAAGTTGATAGCACTTCCCGTCCCTCAAGCTAATCCTGTATGCGAGCAAGAATGACCCTGCCTGCCATCTTCATAAAGCCATCTAGCAATGAGATGGGCCGATAGCAGGCAGGATCATTCCTGTCCCCCTTCTTGTAGATCGGGACCAGGATTGCCTCCTTCCATGTTGGGATCAGACCTCTTTTGCCCATACAGTTCAGGACTCTAGTAAGTAGAGGAGCCCACAGATCTAAATGCATTTTGAACATGTGAATAGGGACAGAGTCTGGTCCTGGTGCTTTAGAGGCCGAGCTTTCCCCCAAAGCTTTATAGACCTCCTCTAGTTTGAAGTGGATATCTAATGGGAATGGGCAATCTGCAACCTCCCTAGTTGTTAATGTTTCCGGGCAAGGTACAAGTAGAACCGGTGAGTCATAAAGGGCTTGAAAATGACACACCCACTCCTGGGCCGTAATGGCGTTATCTAAACGAGGGCCATGGTCATCTTGGTAAAAGGGAGCGTTCACAGCCTTCCAGAAGGCAACAGTATCCTTTTGTATTGCTGCTGCGTGAAGAGCTTCCCAAGGTTCAGCTTTTATATCTTTCTTTCTTTTAGCCAGGGCGACGCGATAGTTGCGCCTTGCCATTTGTACCTGTGTTCTGTCTAGCGGGGTAGCATGCAATACTTGTTTGAGTACGCTCAGTGCCCTTGTGCAATTTGAATCAAACCACCCAGGGATTCTCTTAACTGTATTGCGCGGGTTTCTGGTCAAGAGTTGTTTAATTGAACAACAGATTTTATTAAAGGAGTCCAAAACATGTTCTTCGTTCTCTTCTAGCGTCAAACACGTATTAATTTCCTTTTGGGAAATGGTCACTAATTTTTTTAGGAAGCTCTCTGGTATTACCTTCTCCCATTTAATTCAAAATCCGTTACGCTGACCTAAGATGGGATTAAGGTCATAATTACGTTCAATATTAAGGAACGGCGCATCCAGATTTAGCTTAAAGGTGACTGAGATAAGGTAATGATCACTAATACCACTTATGAGTGTCTCCCATTTAGTGACTAGTGGGGCGTAGCGAGATGAAAGTAAAGTGAAATCAATAATTGATTTTACCCCTCTTCCATTAAAGGTGGGTGAAAATGTTTTAGGCGCGGAACAGGCCTCATTAATAAATACCATGGAGTAATCCACCAATAAGTTGTTTAGCATGTCCCCTAATTTTGTATGAGCAAAATGGCTTGATGCCCCTAAGTTTTCATCTTCCCATCCACACACACCCTGTAGACTCCTTGGACATAAAGCGCAATTAAAATCCCCTACCCACATAAGAGCCAAGTCGCCCGGACAGCTGTCTTCAAACCTCTTAAGAGTGCCTGACAGTTTTTTAATTACAGTTTCCACGTGTACTTTCGGGACATTGTTATAGAAATTAATTATAGCTAGATTTTTAAGAGATTCCCATGTTACCATTAATATTTGATAATATGGGCAGTCCAGAAAGCTCCCGCGAACAGTAGGACCTGAGTAAATTGACACATATATAGACAACCCTCCCTTGTGTCTACCCATTTTACTAGGGACTGCTGGCGTAAAGAAGGTTTTATATCCCATCAAATGGGATTGCTCACTAGCCCATGTCTCCTGTAGAGCTATAATGGAGTAGGACATGGTTAGTAATCGCCAATCTGCGTCATTAATTTTTGAAGCAAGGCCCGCTATATTCCACGATATTATACTACCGGGAATTTCTGTATTAATTGGGCATATTGCATCAGTAGATATCACAGGGGTTGATAAAACACTGGGAGTTATCCCTGAAAGATTAGCCAACTGGGGGAGCGATGTTATTTCTTCCCCAGGTACTCAGGGCATGGTTCCTGTATACTAATAATATGTACCGGGACCAGGTTATATTTTTGGGTACTTGAATTATCTTTATTGACTTTTGTCTTAAAAATTGGGGACGTGTTAGCAGGGGGCCCCAACCGTCATTCACAGTCGTCCAAGCCTGAAAAGGCTTCAAATCTGTTAGCGACTTCAAGGGGGGTAAATGGCAACAAATGCTCCATTCCCCTGGTTCCTTGCGAATGGTCCAGCCCCCCAAAATTATTACCATGTCCCCTATAAGGTACAGTATTCCACCCAAAAACATTGTTTGCCAGCAGAGAATTGGAAGCATGCGACATATATTGATTGTTAAATGTTGTTGGTGGATTATTCAGTGAACCAGAAGGGGCGCCTAAGCGCATTATAGGAATCACCTGGGATCTTGGGTAAAAGTAGGTCAGATCGCAGGGAACAATGGTTGTACTAGCAGTCCCTAGCCTCCAGTTTAGGATGTGTCTGACCGCACCTGGATCTCTGAAATTTATGACGATTAAATCGCCCGCAATGTCTTTCCCTCGGCTCCCCAGCCAGGAGAGTCGTCGCACATGCACAATCTCACCATTGATATTGCATGGGAGCGGTCTATGTTGGCTAAGCCAATGCATAGTTTTGTTTTTTAATTGACTGAAACCTTCCCTCCTGTCGTCTTCTAAAGTAGGAACACCCGTAAGTATAACCACATAGGGGACCGCGTCTGGTGGTAATTCAACTTGAACTTGGCGGCCCCTATGGTTTACTGCTTTATCTGGATTCGCCCTCCCCCTTACCTCCTGTTTATTTCTGGTAGCGGCTATATTATCCCCCTTAAGCGGTTCCTTAGAAGTGTGTGGGCCGGGTTGGTAAGCTGCTTTAGGTAAATTTTCCCCTTGATGTTTACGGCTCATGGAGTTGCTAGATGGATTTAAGTACTTTTGGATAGCAGGGGTAGAGGTTGGGGCTGCGGCTACGGGGGGTGAGACTGGCTTTGCAGTATCTTTCGGTAGGCCTGCTTTGTTGATAATAGCCATTTCCAAGCCCTCCAGCCGTTGCTCCATCCTCTTGAGCCTTTCTAGTATGGGAGATGCAAATGACTTAAGTAGATGTTCAATGCTGTCAAGGGAGACAGCGGACGACTGTTCATTGGACATGGGATTTCTGGTAGATAATGAGCCGGGACTAAGTGCAGTCAATATAGGGATATTTATAGAGGTATTATTTCGAGCGGGGCCTCTTGGGCTGAATCAGTAATTAAAGCAGTTTTTGTGGTGAGTACAGGTGTAACACTAGCCTTTTTGCCCTTGCCAAAATCAGTATGGCTAATCTTACCTTTTTGTGGAGCACCACCCCTTCTCCGTCTCTTATTTGGTGGCGGTCCAAAGACTTTGGGAACCTCCCGCTTCTCAACTTTCTTTTTGGAATCACCCACTGCTACTCGAGGAGTGTCGGATATAACTTCTATACCCGTATTAATAGCACTGGGGCTTAATATATTATTTGTACCCACACTATTAAGAACAGCTGATGAGAGGGGAGTATCTGGCAGAAGCATTGAAATACCCTGCGTAGATAACGGATCCTAGTTTTCAGGAGTCAGACCTACTCCCGATGGATTGAACTGGTGTGATGTTATCAAAGGGGATCTAAATTTAATAGATTCAATAGAGCGACGGCGCTCTGCCCTACGCTCAGCCAATAGGGATTCCCTTTCTATGTCAGGGGCAGGTTTTATAAAATAGTTCTCCAGGGTACCTTTGCTATTTCCCCCTACGTCAGCCAACACAATTTGTTCAGGGGTGGCAGCCATAGAAGAAAACAAAAACAAATAATAAGGTAATATAGCAGAGTTAGATGGTATTTGTTAGTTACTTAGCTCTACCATAAAACAGACTATAATAGTAGCAGTGCAATCCCCAGGTCGATGAACCCCTGCACCGTTACTCAGCAAGTGAAATGGCTCTAAAAGGGCAACAAGGGGGGGGTGCCCTATAGGTGTCAACAGGGTACAATAGACTTTGTAGAATGTAGCATTAAAGGATAAATCCTAGATGAAGTTGGAAACTAAGCACATTAAAAGAATGTGCAATATAAGATTCAGCAACACCTTACTTTTAGATTTGGAGGCGACGAGCATCGGGCGGTGGAGGAAATGAACGTAAGAGAATGGGGCCAGCCCAGCCTCGCTCAGCCACCGAATGGCCACAAAACGGCCCGCCCTTTGCCCAGGCTTTGCCCGGCGTCCCGCGTCGCGGAGGTCAGTGTCAGCTAAATACGCCTCCTGGCGCATTAGCCGCGTCGATTAGGCGCGCCACCGCTGAGGCTGCCGGGAGATGTAGTCCCGGGGCGGCGGCAACGCTGGTGGTGGTGCCCGTTGACTCCTGGCGGTGGCGGCTGCTAGGTAAGCCCCCTGGAATGCTGGTGCTAGCTGTTAATAGCTGTTAGCGTTTTTACAGTCTCGTGTGGCTTCTGCAAAGTTTCCCCGCTCCACCGAGGTCAGTGTCCGCTAAATACACCTCCTGGCACTTTAGCCGCGTCGATTAGGCGCGCCCCCACTGAGGCTGCCGGGAGATGTAGTCCCGGGGCGGCGGCTATGCTGGTGGTGGTGCCCGTTGACTTCTGGCGGTGGCGGCTGCTAGGTAAGCCCCCTGGAAATGCTGGTGATAGCTGTTAATAGCTGTTAGCGTTTTAACAGTCTCGTGTGGCTTCTGCAATGTTTCCCCGCTCCACCGAGGTCAGTGTCAGCTAAATACGCCTCCTGGCGCTTTAGCCGCATCGATTAGGCATGCCGCCGCTGAGGCTGCCGGGAGATGTAGTCCCGGGGCATTGGCAACGCTGGTGGTGGTGCCCGTTGACTCCTGGCGGTGGCGGCTGCTAGGTATGCCCCCTGGAAATGCTGGTGATAGCTGTTAATAGCTGTTAGCGTTTTAACAGTCTCGTGTGGCTTCTGCAAAATTTCCCCGCTCCACCGAGGTCAGTGTCAGCTAAATACGCCTCCTGGCGCTTTAGCCGCGTCGATTAGGCGCGCCGCCGCTGAGGCTGCCGGGATATGTAGTCCCCGGGCGGCGGAAACGCTGGTGGTGGTGCCCGTTGAGTCCTGGCGGTGGCGGCTGCTAGGTAAACCCCCTGGAAATGCTGGTGATAGCTGTTAATAGCTGTTAGCGTTTTAACAGTCTTGTGTGGCTTCTGCAAAATTTCCCCGCTCCACCGAGGTCAGTGTCAGCTAAATACGCCTCCTGGCGCTTTAGCCGCGCCGATTAGGCGCGCCGCCGCTGAGGCTGCCGGGAGATGTAGTCCCGGGGCGGTGGCAACGCTGGTGGTGGTGCCCGTTGACTCCTGCGGTGGCGGCTGCTAGGTAAGCCCCCTGGAAATGCTGGTGATAGCTGTTAATAGCTGTTAGCGTTTTAACAGTCTCGTGTGGCTTCTGCAGTCACTTTACCCCTTCCAGACTAGTGAATGTGTTTTGGTAACGTCCAAGGAATAGTGTTGCTTGTCTAGAATCACACTGTGAGTCTGTGTGCATTTGGGCAACAATTGTGAGAGAAGCATTTGGTTACTTCATGTCTTTGCAGACAGATAACTGCTTTAAAACCTGTCATGTTGTCAAGTTTTAGTAGTATTAGAAGTCATTCATTGCTTATGCATTCGCAAAATGAGTCAGGCTTTCACACTAGAGCGCAGTATTGAAATATGTATAATGTGTGCAGTCATGTTACTCCTTCCAGACTAGTGAGTTTGTTTTGATGAAGTCCAAGGAATAGTGTTGGTTGTCTAGAATCACACTGTGAGTCTGTGTGCTTTTAGGCAATAATTGTGAGAGACTCATGCCTTACAGCATGCAGTGCTTCAAACGCCTATCCACTATGCATGCAGTCCTCTAAACACCTACACACTTGTCTTTCACACGTTCAATTACCCAGTTAGTATCCATACACTCCTGCAAACACCCTGTTACTCCCCTTGCACTCCTCTAGTGGCCCATTCAGCACCATGTACTAATCCATTCACTGTGCGAAAACATAACCATTTATAAATGCACCAAGCCTTTCTCTTTGCAGTACTCTAATCATTCAGTTAGTACCCAAATACTCATTGATTGACTTAGCGCCTTACCACATAGACTGCTTCAAACTACTATCCAGTTTCATGTAGTCCTCTAACTATCCACGCACTTGTGTTTGAGGCCTTTAATTCCCCAGTCAGTCTCCTTACAGTCCAGGAAACACCCCGTCTCTCCCCTTGCAATCCTGTATTGACCCATTCAGCACCATGTACTAATGGATTCACCCTGACAAAACCCAACTGCTTGTAATTTCACCCAGACATTCTCCTTGCAGTACACTAATCATTTAATCAGTACACAAGTAGTCATGCAGTGAGCCAGGCTTTAGCACATGGACTGCTACACATCTTTATTGAATATGCATGCAGTCCTTTAATCTCCCACACACTTATCCTACACACCTTCATTTCCCCAGGCATTATCCATACACTCCAGCAAACATCCTGTAACTGCACTTGCACTGTTGTTATGACCCATTCAGCACTATGTACTAATCCATTCACTGCACCAAAACTGAACAACTTATAAATTCACCCTGGCACTCTCCTTGTAGTACTCTAATGATTGTTTTGATATCTAACTATTTATACAGTGAGCTAGGCCTTAACACGTGCAATGTGTTTGTATAGTAATGCAAAGGAATAATTTATGCATTTATTAAAATACATTTATTTATAATTATTTTTTACAGATATTGTTTATCATCATTAAAATAAAGTTATCATGCATGAAAAATCAAGAAAGAGAAAACAACAGCAAAAGAATAATTAATTGAACAAAACTGCAGAACAAGTATTGGATGACCAACATCATGTGGGTAAAAAGAAAGAGTCTTCCGGTAAGACAACAAAAGAATTCCTTAAAAGACTTTCAAAGCCTCGAAAAAGTGTGCATATTGTACAAAGTACAAACAATGCTTCGACCAGAAAAAAGAATATGAGTAAAAAGAAAGGAGTAAATGGAAAATTACATTCAAAAGATACACTGAAAGGTAAAATAAGGCAAAATCAGTATAAAGAAATCAGGAAAAATATTTTTTATAATAGAGTTGTCTTTAACTTGCTTAAAGATGTAAAAAAATATTAAAAAAGAGCACTATTTTATAAAAAGAAGAAGCATATTGAATCCATTGTTCAAAAAGTTTTGAAATAAAAAGGAAATTATTCATTTTAATTTTAAATAGAATTCGATCACTAGATAAACCAATCTATTTTATGAAGGCCAAAAGTAAGAAGAAAAGAGTAATTAACAGAATTAATTTTTGAGACATTTTTAGGGGTGAATGAAAACACAGTTCAAGTTCAGACCATTTCTTTAATGAAGAAAGTTATTTTTCAGACCAATAATTTATTGCATGCAGTTGTTACCAGTGGTCGAGCTTATAAGGTTAGAAATGGTTGCCCAATAGAGAAAGAGAAGATGGTTCCCAGAAATGTAGCTGTGATAGCTGATGAAGTTCCAGGATGATGTCCTAAAGCCCCAGTGTATACTTGGGATTTCAGTAGTATTTGTAGTGTAGGGCAGGAAGCTATTGATATTTTACGCAATTTCTTACGAGAGTATACTAAAAAAAGTGTTAAACAAAAGATTAGGATGTTGCAAGGACTAGACCCTTGCAGAGTGAGAACAAATACTGGTTTACAAAGTCATTCTCTGGCTTGTCTTTCTAGAAAAGTATGTCAAAGTATTTTTCATCATTTCAGGATGTTAGCAGTACATCATTCTCAAATGCCGAAGTTAGTCAGAAGATTGTATTATGCAAAAAGTCCAGCACTAAAATTAAATGAGTTGAACAGTGCTCTTCTGCGTGGGTCAGTATCAGATGTGAAGAAGGTTTGTGATGAAATTGAGTTTTGTTACTTTGGTCCTGAACAAGAGAATGCAGAAACTGAGACATTAACAGAAGAAAATGTTGAAGAGAATGTGCAACATACTACTACAAAAAATGTTGAGGATCAAATTACAAAGTATAAGGTGATTTCAGGTGAAAGGCCAAATTATTCTTGCATTTGTTGCCGGTGAACTCACTATAAAAATCAGACTACGTGTGTTGATCTGTATTTAAAAAGTGAAAGAGAAAATAATGATAAGTGGAAGGAATTTGCAACTTATTTGTTGGTAGAGAATTGTTTTGATTTGGGTCTGATCAGTGTATTTGCAAATATTGTTATAACAAATTTGACGAGAATAAAATGCCCGCTAGAGCTGTCCATAATAATCTAGAGTTGGTAACTATTCCTCTAGAACTGATAGATTTAAACATGTATGAGTCTATTCTGATTCACTGCGTACACCCATTTCAGGCTATTGTTTGTATGGAGCCTAAAACAGGTAAATTGCCTCCTACATATTTACAGAGAAGATTAAAAAGAAGAGTTGTATATTTACCTCTAGATTTAAAGAAAACGATTGAAAATATTGGTGTAGAGAATGTAGAAAATGAACCACTAGTTATTCTAGTTAATGTCGTTCCTACTAAGAGTAAGAAAATCTGGCAAGAATTAGTGGATGTTAGGAAAGTGCAAAAGGCAACATGGTATCTGATAAAAAAAACAATGAGTACTATAAAAATGTGTAAGAGGGAGAAGAAGAAATTATTTTAGGAGATGACACTGAAACGTCAAGTAGTTAAATTGAAAAAGTTGGACATGTCGAAAAGTGTAGAAATCTATGAACATTATAATGTACATCCACTTCATTCGAAAGAAGGGATGGAAATACTATTGTATAATTCCAAATGAAGAAAGCAAAGGGTACTCTCATGAGTGTATGGGAGAAAAGTTTGGAAGCTCGTTGTTTTCCACAGATCTTTCCAACTGGAAAAGCTGGACGATATGATTAATGACCTGTGCAGATTCCTGCATCTGAATATCATACAACAGGATTGTATGCAGAAGATCCAAGATTTCGACAATGTATCCCATATATATCTCATCTTTTGTTTGAGGGTGACTTATCTGGACTTTCATATGCAGTCAACCACATTTTGAAAACAGGAGTACATCTTCAAAATGTTTCTGCAAAGGAATTTATGGATAAAGTTCATCAGAGAGATGATCATTTAGAATCTCAGCTGATTCATATTGATGTCATGTCAGTGTGGTACTAATGAGTATTGGTGCAGTCGTCTTGGAGTACTTAAATGCATGCTAGGGAACTTAGGAACTCTTACGTGGTTTCTTACCCTAAGCTGTGCTGAATACGCTTGGGATGATTTACTTGAATTTCTTCGAGAGGCAAATTCGAATATAGAAAATATTGAATACAAGAGACCTGGAGAATTGTGCTCTTTGGATCCTGTTAATGTATGCAGGTATTTCAATCATAGATTTGAAGCTATGATGTCCTTTATCTACAATAAAATAAATCCTCCTCTTGGAGCAGTTGTGGATTTCTTTTGGAGAAAGGAGTATCAAGCTAGAGGTACTCCTCATATATGTATAAATGTTTTCAAAAGTATGTATAATCGAGGAATATTGTTTTTAATGGGATATATTCTTTTATATGTATGTTTGTGCTTTTATGAGTTTATTCCTCGAATAAAGCTTTGAATACAATACATATGCTGATATGGATCAAGGGTGCCCCCAAATTCGGAATTGATTCTGATTTGTCTTTTATTGAAGAAAATGCCACATGTGCCATACCCAAAACAACAGAAGAAAACAAGTTAAGACAACAAGTCTTACGATTCCAAAGCCATTGATGTGGAAAATACTGTAGATGAAAGTACAAGTCTAAGGAAAAGTTTTATACCAAATGTCATTTTGAATTTCCACGTCCTGTAATATCCAAAGGAAGAGTAAACAGTTTTATGTCAGCTATGAGACATACCATGACTAGAAAGTCTCCAAAAGATACATACAATTTGAGAAGAAGTGAAGAATCAAAATACATAAATGACTACAATCCGGTTATTCTCTCAATGTGGAATACTAATATGGATATTCAGTAGGTTGAGGATAATTCCATTGCTGTTGCTCGGTATGTAACATCCTACATTACAAAATCAGAAAAGACCGACTTGAAAGTTATGTGGGAAGAGATTTCTCATGAGAAGAGTCTAAGTAAGAAATTATACAGTTTCAGTTTGAAGATGTTATCCCATTGAGAAATCGGAGCGTCTGAATGCTCAGATCGGTTATCATCTGCAAGTTTATACTCCAAATCTAGAAGAATCATTTGGGTGAGTCTAGGTCTTGCTGCAATGCGAAATCGAGTACTTAAATCTGTTCAAGAAATTGCATATTTAGCAGAAAAAGATCCGGAAAGTATAGATATTGTGAAAACAAATATGTTGCACACATATTATCCAAATAGAACTTATCATCTTGAGAACATATGTCTCTATGAAGTGCTGCAAAATCACACTTTTAAACGGACTACTACAGAAAACATCAATGATGGAAAATGTGCAGTGATTGGATCCGAAGGATGTTTGTTGAAACAAAGGAAAGGAAATTTGATTAATCACAGAAAACTGAGAGCTATGAAGATTCCTTCAATCAATGCTTGTAAAGATACCATAGAATCTACTGTTTTAGCAAATTATGTGGAAATGTTGAATGATGAAATTGATCATGAAGCTACTATTGCAGCTGAGATTGCTGGAGACAGTTCTCAAGACAGTCTAAGTTCTGCTTCACTGAGTCAAGATCACAAATTGTTGAAAATGAAGCAGCAATCTCAATGAATGAGGTGGAAACAGCAATGCATCAAGCTTAAGAAGATAATATGGACTTAGGCAACTTGGGAGAACAACTAAATGTTGAACAGAAAGAAATATATCAGCAAGTGAGACAACAGATTGACCATTGATTTGTTCATCAAAAGAAAGAATGCACATGCACATCATTTCAACCTATCAGAATGTATGTCAGTGGTCAAGCTGGAATAGGAAAAAGTTTCTTAATTACAGTATTGACCAGTTATCTGCAGAAAACAACGGATTCACCTTTGTCTTGTGTTCTAACAGCTCCAACAGGGTTGGCAGCACACAACATTAAAGGAATCACATTACATCTGGAGAAGCTTTCAAGAGTGCTGATGAAACACAAACTTCTAATTATTGATGAGGAAAGCATGGTCTTAAACTTAATGCTTGCTTTTGTGCATTTAAGAATGCAGCAAATTCTTAAACCTGAATCTGATGTCTTATTTGAAGGAAACATGTCATAGTTTTTGGAGATCTACTGCAACTTACTCCTGTAAAAGGACAACCAGTATTTAAAACACGTGTGCATAAAGACACCAGAAAGTCTTTGGGAAGTGTTGGAAACATTAATATTTGGTCATATTTTGAATACAAAGAACTCATTACAAATATGCAACAGGCAAATGATGTTGATTATGGAACTATTCTTCAAGACATAAGAATTGAAGTTGTGACAGAACAAGGCAAACAAGCTTTGTAAAGTCGACTACTTATGAATTTGTTTCCAAATGAAAATATAGTTCCACAAAAAATATATATGAAATTTGCAGAAATTAAATCTATAATTTGCTTAAAGCCAACACTGCGCCAGTGTTCTATATTCAATGAACAACTTTTGAAGCTAGAAAATGAAGAAATAATAAAAATTGAAGCCATTTATAAATAGAGCATGAAGGAATCACTATTATTTTGATGGAAAAATTGAAAACAAAATTGATATCCAAAACTGCTGGTTTAGAATAAAATCCATATGTATGTATAAACTGTCGGGTAATTTTAAGGGGTAATTTGGATGCAGAAAAAGGTTTAGTTAATGGAGCAATGGGTAAAGTTGTGGATTTTGTTAATTATCAAAATAGAGATGGAATTGAATTTTTATAAATCTAATTTGATCAAATTGAAGAAGTAAAA
The DNA here is from genome assembly GCF_964261635.1 of Lissotriton helveticus. Classification (NCBI taxonomy): domain Eukaryota; kingdom Metazoa; phylum Chordata; class Amphibia; order Caudata; family Salamandridae; genus Lissotriton; species Lissotriton helveticus. The sequence continues at coordinate 1,607,294,383 of NC_136069.1, forward strand.
CAAATGTAAAACAAATTGGTTGTTGTTCAGTTCGTTTTTTGCTTGTTAAAGATTTATGTCCGTAGAAAACAATTTCCACTTTCTCTGACGTATGCAGTGACTATTCATAAATCTCAAGGATTAAGTGTAGACAGTGCTTTGGTGAACATTAGAAGTACCGTGTTTAAAGAGGGTATGGCATATGTTGCTTTGTCCTGAGTCAGAACTTTATCTGGTTTGTTTTTGATTGATTTTGATGAGTCAAGGATTACTGCAGATGCAAACTGTGTAAAAGAGTATAATAGGATAAGAAGAGCGTATGCTCCCAATTTAGGTCAATATCCTGTATTTGAAAATCATGTGCTAGGTCGAAAAAGAAGATATGAGATATGAGAATGGATGAAATCCAGGATGACATGGAAAAAAACTGAAAGACCCGGATGTAGATCTGGACAAAGCTTTACAGCTGTATAAAAGATTTTTACGTTCCTCCAATTTAAAAGCGCAACATTTTAAAACACTCTTTAATCTATATTATACACCCTCTAAGGTGTTTGAATGGGGGAAGAGAGAGGATAACAGGTGTCCCAGATGTTTGGAGGGTCCAGCTGATTTACTGCACATGTTTCATCAGTGCGAAAAACTTAGCATGATTAAAAGTGAGATTGAGGCATTCTGGGAGAGGCTGCTAGACATCAAGATAAGTCTATCCCCAACATTGATGATTTTAGGTTGCGAAAGTAAGTTGGCCCTTAAGGCAGAGACGGAAGCTTTGGTTTTTATATCAGTGGCAGTCCTTCGCATCCTTATTTCAGCTGCTTGGAAAGATACAGTCTCACCATCTTTCGAGATGTGGATGACCAGATTTTAAGGCATACATTATCTAGAGGCCGTTTTATACGAGCTTAAGGGCAGAAAAGCACGGGAGATGGGTTTAAAGATCTGGGCACCCTTGGATAAATGGAGGGCCGTAAGGCTGTAGCATTAAATAACACATCGTAGAAATACATAGTAATGTATATAATGGTTTTTACTCTTCTCTGATCATTGTATAATTTGTAAATGTATGATTATGTATATATGGTGTCTCTCTTTTCTAAGGCTGCAAGCGGTTTTAGTGGTTTTAATGTCGAACAATATCTATTTTTTGTACTATGAAGTTATTTTTCTGTGCCAATTAATTCTCAATAAAAATTATATAAAAACAAAAAAAAAGAATATCTGTAGTGAAATTATCGAGAAGTAAACAAATCAAGATAATGTTGAGATTGCAAGCAAAAAGAAAAAGAACACTGTTGAAGAGATTGTTGGTTATCAGTTTAAAATAGTTCAGGAATCACCTGCTATGCTAATGTAGTGGTCAATGTTGTTTTTTTCTTGAAAGTTTGCAACAGCAAATTATGGAGAATCGTGAAAAAAGATTTTGTTACTTGTTGCATTCTGTTTATGAAAAATTGACAACTGATAAAAGTAAAATGCAAAGCGTTTCTAAAATTCGTAACCTTTTGGATATAAGTTCTGGTTCTACACAATTTACGCAGAATATCCAACAAGATGCTCAGGAATTTCTAATGTATACGCTTATCGTATTGGAAAAGGAAGGCATAGAAATTGAAAATCTTTTTAGACCTTTGTTATCAATGGTAACATCAATGTGAAAATTGTACGTTTACATGTACCACTAACATAGACACTGAAAGATTTATATATTTGACATTACCAGACTGTAAATCAGTGTCTTTCAACAAACTAGTTAAAGCAGCAAATCAAAACATGTAGTGTAGCCAATGCAAATCAAAAATATTATCAACAATATTTATATGAAGATATGGACAATATATAATTTTAATGATGCAACGTTGTACAGTTTATGGAAGAAAGTTGGAAACTTTAATTAAACATTTTGTAGCAAGTCATCTACCAACATCAGAACTTTTTTCGTAGCAGTACCAATAATATTCCATGATGGTCCTTCTACAACATCTGGACATTACAGTGCCTATTTAAAATGTGATAAAGGATGGACATATTGCAATGATGCTCAATTGGTTTTTAAACAACGTTTGCCTAGCGAATTACCAAATTCCTAGCTAATATTTTTAAAGCCAAAGTTTTAGGAACACAATTCAGACTCTGAGGAATTCATTAATATGTATTAATACGATTACTATTGGACAATTTCAATATAAAGGATTTCAGTAATACCATTTGGTCTAGAGGAAAGGTATATATTTGAATTATGGACTTTTTCTTGCACATTCTCTCAGCATATATTTTTAAAGACCAACATTTACAGTGTATAGAAATTCAAGTAGGAACATTTTCTTAGAAGAGAGCATTTTATATATGTGTGATTTGTATTATATAGTATGTTTTGAGGATGTAGTTTTTATGGAATGTTCAGAAATAGTTGAGTATATTAAAAATATTTTAGGGGTACTTTTTTTTTTTTAAACAATCTTATTGATTGTTTTTTTTTTGCCAGGCTGTTATGTGATGAGTAACATTGAAATCACTGTTTGTAGTGACATTCAACAGCAACAGCAAAAAAGGCAAACAAAATAATTTATAAAATGTTAAAATTATGTTGTGTTGTAAAAAATATAATATTATATATTATAACTATATTTATTCTTCTCTTTCACAGATCCTAATTCTAAAATATGACATTTTCAGAAATGTATGTTATAAAAAACAACTGAAAAAAATGTTTCGTGTTTTTTATATCTATTACTGTGAAGGTAAGATTAACTAAGCATTAAAATGGATATTGGGCTGTGTTTGCACACTGGTGAAAAAAGGGGGGATGGACGGAGTAGATATGTGTTGAAAGATGCTCTGTGGGTGTTTTAAGTTACAGGATAAAGTTGCTTTGAATCCTGAGTGTCCTTGGGGGCCAACTAACCCACCAGATATGTGCAGAAAGTGCCAGATAGTTGTATTGCTGAGAGGTGTAAAATGGGACATGGCTTCGAACCACCTCTCTGCAACGCAGCTGTATGGTGTTCAATAGAGAGACATGTTGGGCTAGTAGGACCCAGGGACTTTCAAGATTAAAAAAGACTTAATTCCTCAATTTAAAACACGTCACAGAGAGTGTTTGCACATGCCACATAAGGCCTCATCCCTTCCCTTCATCACTCTATAAACATGTCCTATCACTTTGCCAAAACCTAAGTACTTATACATTTATGTTGTTCTCTGATTACACTACTGAAATTACTCTACTTATTAGTCAAATAGTTAAGGATTGACCTAGCCCCTAACCCTAGTACAAGTCAATTTCTTTATATACTATGCATGCAGACCTGCAAGAAGCTACAAACGTATTAATACAGTCTTCAACAAACCTAGTTTATACCTATGTAGTTTTGGAATCACTCTGTCATAGGATCCCATGTGACCTGAAAAAAAAAAGATTTGATTGGTTCATAACATTTCCCATTGTAATCAATTCAATCATTCTTCTTCGAGCATCTTTGGATAGATAACTCTGTGCTTACCTCCTGTCAATCTCATGCAATTTTTCAAACAATGTATTATCAATATGTTCTTATTGTAACAGTCTGCCAATACCTATGCACTGATGGGGGAAATTTAGAAGCATCCTGTACCAACAATATGTCACTTTTTGTAACATAGTGATGGCGCAAGACACTCTTTCATATTTACAAGGAAAGGGAAAGGCACTCTGTGTATCTTTTCTTTTCCATGTAAATACGACCTAATCATGCAGACCACTTTGTGTTGAAGGGATGTTCTATGGGTGTTGCTGAGCGTGTTTGTACAGAACACTCATAGAACAAGACACATCTCCAGATTTATCAGAAAACATAAATCTGGACATGTGTGTGAATGCTGCACCATTCTCCAATTGGTGTAGCAAGACTCAACAAGGAGAATTGTTTTCATTTCTCCTCATTTTTTCTCTTTCAATATATGCTGCATTGCACATCATACATTGAAGGAGAAAAATGCATTCACTGATTGTTTTTGTGGAGGAAGGTGAGTCTTCATGCACAAAAACAAACTCCTCATGACACAGATATCCTTGCACCATGGTGCAAGGGTGCCTGTGTCACAGCATTGCTGCAGTTTAAGCAGCAGTACAGTGTGAAGGATAGACTTGCAACATATTTATGGACATATTTTGCATCCCTGTGCTTTGGAAGTACCACAGCACACTGCACCTAAAGAGGTAACAGTGTCATGCTCCAGCAATTCCTTACAGTTCGAAACGTATACATTTACCATACGCTACTAATGCATTCTTTCAGTTAATTATGCACTACGCATACATTCAACCAAACTTTCATACACTATCATACAAATATAGCTCTTTTTTTAACCAGAGAAGTAAGTTCTGAAAATAACTTTTTTTTGTTTTATATTTTTTTTGTAGTTTTTTTAACGATTTTCTGTTTTGTTTTTTTAATAGAAAAAATGAGAACTGGAGGAACAAAACAATGAACTTCAGAAAAAAAAAATATGTTTAACACGGGTGTTTTTTCTCCGCTCTGCAGGTAAGGTCAATGGACTGCTCTCCATAGCAGCAAAACACACAAGATGATGGACGGAATGTTGCACAATGGCAAAACATTCACCCCCAGTCACAGATCTGGGTTTTATTCCATTGTTATTTTGCTCATCAAGCCATCCCAGTTCAGACATGGCCATATGCAAATCAGTCTTGACCCTGTGCCTCATGGGAACAGTCCAGATCGAACTGCCAAGCCATGTCTTCCGTGGACCAGAATCAAGCATCCTAGGACCGGTTTCTGCTTATCAGCCGTCTTCAGCCAGGATAGCTTGACTCCAGTGGCTTAGTGAGCAAGGGACCCACATCTGGGCATACCCTTCCCACATAGGGTGAACAGCAAAACACACAAGATGATGGACGGAATGTTGCACAATGGCAAAACATTCACCCCCAGTAACAGATCTGGGTTTAATCCATCGTTATTTTGCTCATCAAGCCACCCCAGTTCAGACATGGCCATATGCAAATCAGTCTTGACCCTGTGCCTCATGGGAACAGTCCAGATCGAACTGCCAAGCCATGTCTTCCGTGGACCAGAATCAAGCATCCTAGGACCGGTTTCTGCTTATCAGCCGTCTTCAGCCAGGATAGCTTGACTCCAGTGGCTTAGTGAGCACGTCTGGGCATACCCTTCCGACATAGGGCGAACAGCAAAAAACACAAGATGATGGACGGAATGTTGCACAATGGCAAAACATTCACCCCCAGTCACAGATCTGGGTTTAATCCATCGTTATTTTGCTCATCAAGCCACCCCAGTTCAGACATGGCCATATGCAAATCAGTCTTGCACCTGTGCCTCATGGGAACAGTCCAGACCGAACAGCCAAGCCATGTCTTCCCTGGAAGAGAGTCAAGCATCCTAGGACCAGTTTCTGGCTATCAGCCGTCTTCAGCCAGGATAGCTTGACTCCAGTGGCTAAGTGAGCACAGGACCCACGTCTGGGCACACACTTCCCACATAGGGTGAACCGCAAAAAACACAAGATGATGGACAGAATGTTGCACAATGGCAAAACATTCACCCCCAGTCACAGATCTGTATTTATGCCATCGTTATTTTGCTTATCAAGCCACCCCAGTTCAGACATGGCCATATGCAAATCAGTCTTGACCCTGTGACTCATGGGAACAGTCCAGACCGAACTGCCAAGCCATGTCTTCCCTGGTCCAGAATCAAGCATCCTAGGACGGGTTTCTGGCTATCAGCCGTCTTCAGCCAGGATAGCTTGACTCCAGTGGCTTAGTGAGCACGGGACCCATATCTGGGCATACCCTTCCCACACAGGGTGAAAAGCAAAACACACAAGATGATGGACGGAATATTGCACAATAGCAAAACATACACTCCCAGTCACAGATCTGGGTTTAATCCATCGTTATTTTGCTCATCAAGCCACCCCAGTTCAGACATGGCCATATGCAAATCAGTCTTCACACTGTGCCTCATGGGAACAGTCCAGACCGAACTGCCAAGCCATGTCTTCCCTGGACCAGAATCAAGCATCCTAAGACCGGTTTCTGGCTATCAGCCGTCTTCAGCCAGGATAGCTTGACTCCAGTGGCTTCTTAAGCATTCGACCCACGTCTGGGCATACCCTTCCGACATAGGGTGAACAGCCAAACACACAACATGATGGACGGAATGTAGGATAGCTTGACTCCAGTGGCTTAGTGAGCACGGGACCCATGTCTGGTCATACCCTTCCCACATAGGGTGAACAGCAAAACACACAAGATGATGGACAGAATGTTGCACAATGGCAAAACATTCACCCCAGTCACAGATCTGTATTTATGCCATCGTTATTTTGCTCATCAAGCCACCCCAGTTCAGACATGGCCATATGCAAATCAGTCTTGACCCTGTGCCTCATGGGAACAGTCCAGACTGAACTGCCAAGCCATGTCTTCCCTGGACCAGAATCAAGCATCCTAGGACCGGTTTCTGGCTATCAGCCGTCTTCAGCCAGGATAGCTTGACTCCAGTGGCTGAGTGAACACAGGACCCACGTCTGGGCATACTCTTTCCACATAGGGTGAACAGCAAAACACACAAGATGATGGACAGAATGTTGCACAATGGCAAAACATTCACCCCCAGTCACAGATCTGTATTTATGCCATGGTTATTTTGCTCATCAAGCCACCCCAGTTCAGACATGGCCATATGCAAATCAGTCTTGACCCTGTGCCTCATGGGAACAGTCCAGACTGAACTGCCAAGCCATGTCTTCCCTGGACCAGAATCAAGCATCCTAGGACCGGTTTCTGGCTATCAGCCGTCTTCAGCCAGGATAGCTTGACTCCAGTGGCTGAGTGAACACGGGACCCACATCTGGGCATACTCTTTCCACATGGGGTGAACCGCAAAACACACAAGATGACGGACGGAATGTTGCACAATGGCAAAACATTCACCCCCAGTCAGAGATCTTGGTTTAATCCATCGTTATTTTGCTCATCAAGCCACTCCAGTTCAGACATGGCCATATGCAAATCAGTCTTGACCCTGTGCCTCATGGGAACAGTCCAGACTGAACTGCCAAGCCATGTCTTCCCTGGACCAGAATCAAGCATCCTAGGACCGGTTTCTGCCTATCAGCCATCTTCAGCTAGGATAGCTTGACTCCAGTGGCTTAGTGAGCACGGGACCCACATCTGGGCATACCCTTCCGACATAGGGTGAACAGCCAAACACACAACATGATGGAAGGAATGTAGGATAGCTTGACTCCAGTGGCTTAGTGAACACAGGGCCCACGTCTGGGCATACCCTTCCCACATTCACCCCCAGTCACAGATCTGGGTTTAATCCATCGTTATTTTGCTCATCAAGCCACCCCAGTTCAGACATTGCCATATGCAAATCAGTCTTGACCATGTGCCTCATGGGAACAGTCCAGACCAAACTGCCAAGCCTTGTCTGCCGTGGACCAGAATCAAGTATCCTAGGACCAGTTTCTGGCTATCAGCCGTCTTCACCCAGGATAGCTTTACTCCAGTGGCTTAGTGAGCACGGGACCCACGTCTGGGCACACCCTTTCCACATAGGGTGAACAGCAAAACACACAAGATGATGGACGGAATGTTGCCCAATCACCCCCAGTCACAGGTCTGGGTTTAATCCATCGTTATTTTGCTCATCAAGCCACCCTAGTTCAGACATGGCCATATGCAAATCAGTCTTGACCCTGTGCTTCATGGGAACAGTCCAGACCGAACTGCCAAGCCATGTCTTCCCTGGACCAGAATCAAGCATCCTAGGACCGGTTTCTGGGTATCAGTCGTCTTCAGCCAGGATAGCTTGACTCCAGTGGCTTAGTGAGCACACGACCCACATCTGGACATACCCTTCTCACATAGGGTGAACAGCAAAACGCACAAGATGATGGACGGAATGTTGCACAATAGCAAAACATTGACCCCCAGTCACAGATCTGGGTTTAATCCATCGTTATTTTGCTCATCAAGCCACCCCAGTTCAGACATGGCCATATGCAAATCAGTCTTGACCCTGTGCCTTATGGGAACAGTCCAGACCGAAATGCCAAGCCATGTCTTCCCTGGACCAGAATCAAGCATCCTAGGACCGGTTTCTGGCTATCAGCCAGGGTAGCTTGACTCCAGTGGCTTAGTGAGCACGGGACCATCGCTATTTTGCTCATCAACCCCCCCAGTTCAGACATGGCCATATGCAAATCAGTCTTGACCCTGTGCCTCATGGGAACAGTCCAGACCGAACTGCCAAGCCATGTCTTCCCTGGACCAGCAGAGCAGTTTTTTGTATTTAATGCAACTAATTTTAACTTGTCCGAATTCTGGTCGTATGTCCGGGTGACCTGGAGATGACGATCCCGCATATGTGCTTGCCACTGCTGGTGGAGGGTTGTCACAAAGTCTTCTGCACTCCTCGTTCGCCAGTTTCACAGGGTGTAGAGTCTTGAGGTCTTTCATCATGCTTGCAGTCCCGCAAGAGTAATTCTTTGTTGGATCACCTCTCAACAGGACCCTTTGGCAGATTTTGCAGGTGACTTTATTTGTGTTTACTTTTTTCTGTCCTTCAGGAAAGGAAAAAAAAATCCACACGACAGAGGTGTATCTTTCTGGGCGTGGAGGTTCATGAACAAATGCATCATCAGAAGAGTGTTCCGTGTCTGATGGTAGCTGCTGTCCAGAAGCCATTGTCTTGAGATGGAACTCAATAGCATCTTATGAATCAGCAAAAAAAGTTCTTCTTAGCCCTGAGATGTTCCTCCAAAGAAGGTCTTAGAAGAATGATTTGAATGGGTGGGGCCCTTCAATAATTACAATAGGAAATGTTTTGAACCAATCAAATCTTTTTTTTTAAGGTCACATGGGATCCGCACACCGTGCGTACAGGCAGCACGCACCCAACGCGACTTCGCGAAATTGCATTTAAAACTAACATGAGTTTATTAAAAGTAAAAGTACAACACTATATGACGTCACACACAAGCGAGCGAGCGTCGCGTAAAGTAATACGTATGTGTCGCGTATGTGCCTAGAGTCGCGTACTGGTCTGATCGCAATCGCGCAGGAAAATACACACCCATCGCACATCCTACGCGGATCCTAGACAACAATCCTAAAATGGCGGCTAGGTTCCGTGCAGTGATTGAGAAAGGTACGCTTTGAATGAAAAAAAAATAATAATATAAATATATTTAAAAAAATTATAAAACAAAAAATTAGAGTTTCAATATTTAAAAAAACATACTTTTTTCCATTTATATTAAAACTATATAATGTAATTAAAAAATAAAATATGTAAAAATAAATAGTTAAAAAAATGTAGACAATCAGTATCAAAAAAGTAAATATAAAATGTATTATAGTCCTTTGAAATTCACTGAAAAAACCATAGGTTTCATACATGTTATAGTTAGGAATAAGCATTTAAAAAACCTTTGAAAATTCACTGAAAAAATCAAAGGTTTCAGACATGTTATAGTTAGGAATTACCATTTAAAAAACCTTACAAATTCACTGAAAAAAACATAGGTTTCAGGGGTGTTATAGTTAGCTGGACATTTCACTTGTACAAAACCATTGAAATTGCTCCGTTATAGTTAGTTCTGCTAACTATAACTTGAGCGCCCGCAATCCACTGCTAATGATGTCACATATTACATCATTCATGACATGGTCAGTAACATCACTGATGACATCTCAAATGACATCACTGATGACATCATTGATGACATCATCCACGTGACCATCTGATACACCTTATATATATAGTATAACCTTTAATCACTCAGTATAAAATACAAAGTACCATTTTTGAAACCATTGACACACCAACACAGTTGTGTTTATATCTAGGACCGTAATTCGATATTCCCGATTTATGCCCTTATATGGCTATAATAAATAATATCCTTATAGAGGCATAAGAATCATATCCATATTTAGTAATAGCCCATGCAGTCAAAATACGGCAAGGCAACTCCCCTAGACTCCTAGAAAGTACAACGCGTTCTTTAAACAAACCAAACCTCCAGCAGCCCGGGAAATCCCCCTGCTCTTGTTTTGATTTGCACAAGAACTCCTAGAGTCAGAAAGAACTGTTAGTTCTTGGTGACGTCTTATGTCCAGCCTTACGTCAAACCCGGCACCTTTCAGGTATAAATATACCAACGTTGCCTTAAGCAGACACAGGGTGGTATGTAGCAGAGTGGCTATCTACTTTCCCGAGAGCCCAGCTGATGCGAAAGCCCACGGACGCCGCCCCTCCCTTTTGACGCACTGAGAAAGACGCTGTCTTTTTATCCACCGAGAAAATCCAGCTCCTGTGTTTCCAGCCACCCTTGCGGGTTGCAGGGATATCGAGTCCTGAGAGAGAGATACCAGACCTCCTACATTCTATTACCCAGGTACGGAGCTGACTAAACCCTTAAGAGAATTCTTGATTCAGATCCATGGCAAAAACCAACTTAACTTAAACTGCAACTTACTTACTCCTTCCCACGTATTAGGCTTAGGTCAGGTACACCGGTGTAGGCGTAGATTAGAAGCACCAGTTGAGTACGTTAGTCAATGTTCTTATGTATGTATATATTTTATCCATTTTAAAGTATCATATGGCTAAGAAACCATATCAATGCTTTTACAGTATTATTTTATAATACTCCTTTTACTGTACGCACTTTACTTCATGTTAAGTATTGCAATTGTGGCAATTCATTTCTCTTGCATAAGAAAGAAGACTGCTCAATAAATAACACCTTTTATTGAAAACGCCCGTCTCTCTATTTCTCTGCACTCTGGTGAAACTAAGTATGCACGATTGACTGAGTGAAATAACTGTCTATTGTTTTCACACGATTCTAGAGATACACTCTTTATTCTGAGGGAGCAAAGTTGTCATGTTATATGGTTGTCAGAAGCTAATCCCGTCTTGTCTATCCAGGGAAGTTAAACTCCTCCTTGTTTATTCGAGAAAGTTTCTAGTGACCTCTGAGCTAGCTGGCAAAACTAATTAAGTCTAATATAGTCAGTAGAGACCTAGTCGACCTCAGTCCTACGTCTACACTGCTGTTTATATTATTCCAATGCGCAGAGCCTATTGGGAATATAGGAACTACACTACATGGCGCCCAACGTTTGGTAAGGCGATAATCTAACGCAAGACATTAGAGTAACTCAGTCGTGCTTTTTCACACAGACCACTTTTCCCGTAAAAACTCCAAAAGACGCCTGGAGTGGGTAAAAGGTTAAAATCCGCCGGAACTTAGTAGGAAGAGATTCCTATGTATAGTTTTTGGTTTAGTCAGCGTTGAAGGATACAGTGTTCCAAAATATGGTGCACCTAATCTTTGTTTCCTTGGAAACTTACTCTGCAAACTTTCATTAAAACAATGTCAACTAACGGCGAAAGCAACGAAACCGGTGAAGCTGCAGTAGATGCGAATCAACCGGGTTTCGATGTTACAGGTTTTAATGATGAAGACCCAAATGCTGTTTTCATTCCGGTAAATGTAAGAAGAACTATAACTAAAAAACTTATAGAAAATGGAGTATCACCACGAGGTGGTACAGTCATATTCGTGGTAGAGGCCCATGGGCATCGGCAGACAGAGATATTCTATTCATGGATAAACTTTCCAGCAGCAAACGCTGTAACACACGAATTCCAATATAACAAAATAGGGAAACCTCCGGATGAATACGCTCCTTTCGAGGACGTTGAAATCCCACTAACTTACCAAGAGCACCTGCTCTGGTTTAATGGCGCCCTAAAATATCAAAATCACATCACCAGGCTTGGTCCACTAGGTAGACCAGGAGCCACGTGGCCGGTTCTAGCCAGCTACACACCACATCCAGACATTGAAACAATGTCAGACCAGGAACTTTTAGCACAGCTAAAATTGCTAATTAAAATACATAGACAATTGGTTCAATATGTAATGCGGACTTCAACAGTCCAACCAGCAATAAAAATTCCACAGACCACCCCTCATCAGGGGAACACAAACAAAATAACACCACAGAATATACAATCAGCCATTGGCAAAATACCCGCAAAACGGGAACAAATTCCATTCTGGTTAGCACAAAAAAATCATTCAAATAGAGGCAGTATTTCCTGATACTACACCTACTGAGAAACACAGAATTCTGACTATCTGTCTTCCAATGGGGATCGCACCACATGTGGAGGACTGTGACACTTGGGGCACAGTCTTTGCTTCAATCTACACAAAAACACATGGTGTTCCGTCCATGGCGGTTATACCAGACGTACTAAGACAGATTCAAAATGAATACGGTCCAGAACCTGCTTTAACTCTGGGTATGAAATTACTGAAAGACTTCACCAGGTCTCGGCTATATTATTAGCCAACATAAAAGGAGAAGCAGCATCTGTGGCGATCCGGCAGAAATTGAAAGAAACAGATATAGCAGAACAACCTTTTGAACTTGCCTTAATCATAGAAAAATCCTATGGAGAACTAGGTAGAGATAGTTTGGGTGGTAAACCAGTAAAACCCCAACTACTTGAAAATCCTGAAAAAACTTTTATTAAAAATAAGCTAAACATTCCAAAAAAGAGTTGGGATGGTAATAAACAATCCACTCCCAAAGAAAAACGTTTCCAGTCCAGAGGAAGGTCTCCTCAACGGAGAGAAAGATCCCCGGACCGAGGACACAAGTCTCCCCAGAGGGAGCCCTCTGAGAAAAGATACAACCTTAGAGATAGGGATAAATTGAGAAAACCTGATAAATATCAAGATATTGAAACACGTCCCTCTCGATATTTTCAGACTTCCTCACAGAAATCGGAAAGAAGAGGACGATCAGAACACAAGGAAGAGCACGTCAAGTCCAAAGACAAGGACTCTGCTCATCAAAGTAAACAATTACAATTTCCAAGAAAGAAGGTAGCCAGTATTAAAATAATAAAACATGCGAGGATACTGAGGACACAACTGAAAAACGGAGAGTAGGCCCAGACAATGCTAGACAGCGCAGCAGAAGTGACCATAGCTTGCAAGATCTTGATGAATCTTCTGTAGACAGTAAACATGAATGAATACATTCAGGTGGAAGCTGCAGACACCAGAGTTAGCAAACCCCATAAGTTATACGAAATAACATTGCGTATAGAGGGGGACAAGACTAGGAAAGAAAGGGGTCTCTTTTGGGATAACCTTTCAAAAAACTTTGGCATCCTGTTAGCTGAGAAAGACTCGTCACCAGAGTTTGTCAGGGAGTGCCCTCATGGTGAAGAAATTATTATGCCTGCCTTCTCAAATCATATTCCAATTCATAAAAAATATACACTTGCAAGAAAGAAAATGGGCAGTGGCCCAAGCTCCTGCATTGTATAAAAATCATGTAGGATGGGATGAGGATTCTCCTCCTCACAAAATCCAGTTAAAAAGTCAACCCACTGCACAAAGGCAGTACCCAGTTAAACAAGAAGCTAAAAAGCAAGTCAGGGAGATCTTAGATTAACTTGAATATCAGGGTGTGATTGAAACATACACCTCACAAATGAACAATCCTTTGTTTCCTGTCTCCAAGCCAGGCGATTCATATCATCTAGTTTTGGACTACAGACACCTAAACTCCTGCTGCAAAACATTTGCAGTACAAAACTCACACAGTGCAGCACTAATGAATAACATCGTGCGCCAAAAATATAAAACGACATTAGACATCTCTAATGGATTCTTTTGTCAAAACATTGCACCTGAAAGCAGGTATTTGACTGCTTTCTCAATAATGGGGTCGCAAAAACACTTCTGTTGACTCCCACAGGGATTCAAGAATAGCCCAGGATTATTCTCAGCAAGAGTAACAGAGTTACTACAAATATATGATGATGAGGCATTATCTTATGTCGATGACATCTATCTCACAGATGATGACCTGGAGACTCACTTGAAAAGAGTGAACACCATAGTACTTGGGTTTGCAGCTGAGGGTTACAAATTCAACTTTAAAAAGTCACGAATTGCCCATCTAACTGTCCTGTTTTTAGGATATGAATCATCAAGTGAAGGCAAAAGCCTAGCAGACAACTTCTTAGAGAAGTGTGCTGTACTCCAAGCACCTAAAACGCTGAAGAACTTACAATCAATACTAGGTTTCCTGAATTTCGGAAGAACATACATTCTAAATTATGCAGAGACTAAACTATCTATGAATTAATAAAACCTGATTTCAAACCAATCAATTGGACTCAGAAACTCACAGAAATTTTAAGATCATTGCAAACAGACATGTTAGCTAAAACAAAATTGCAAACTCGCGAAAACATACGCAACCTTGTAATCCGAGTCATCCCAGGAAGATGCGGATTCACGTACCTGACCTCTAATGAGGGAGAAACTGTACCAATAGCTTATAAATCACACTTGTACACACAAGCTGAAATGAAATTCAGTTCTACTGAAAAGATTCTAATAGCGGTTCAAACTGCTGTAGCAAAATAAAGAGCCCAAGCCAAAGGCAGAAGGATAACTGTTTTAACAGCAGAATCAGCCCTTGAGGCATTAACAAGCCCAGGCAATTTGAATGCTGTGGCATTAGATCCAAAATGGATACAATGGGAAAATTCTCTTGCTGCAGAAGACGTTAAATACTATTTTGACCCGAAAATGAAAAAACTAGAAAATCTAGAATATGAAGAAGAATATCCTCTGCCAATCGAAATTCTGCCTCTCGAACAGTACACATGTGTAATCTACATGGACAGATTTGCACAACACCACGATGTAGAGAAAAAATCCTACAACGCAGCGTGCGTGATGGTTTAAGGTCGCTGGCACTTTGGTAAATTCAGACCATTAATTACCAAAACTGAATCACTCAGAAACTGTTCAACTCAGCGAGCTGAAATAAGGGATGTATGACATTACAACGCATGCTTTTACCACGCATGCCTTTACAACGCTGTTTTTACAATGCATTCCTTTACAACGCATAGTGCTTTGGGGCGCTGGATAGTGAATAGTTTAATTTACTATTCCAACTCCAGTCCCCGTGGATAGTAGGGAAGGTGTTGGATAGTAAATTAAACCTATTCCCTATCCTAGAGCGCCCCCAGCGCAATGCGTTGTAATGGTTTGCGTTGTAAAAGTTGCGTCGTAAAGGCACTGCGTGGTAAAAGTTGCGTTGTAAATGATGTTTGCCGAAATAAGATCTTTAAAGATGGCGCTTGAAAATGCCGATCGCTAATTCTCCACACTAATAGTGTGCGATTCGCATTACTGCGTCAAGTCTTATAATAATGACATGCAGACATGGATTCAAAACGGTTTCAAAGATGACACAGGTGCCACAATAAAGCATAAAAAGCTTTGGGAACAAGTAGTTCTTTTGCAGAAAGAACTACGAAAGACTCACGTGATACATACACTGAGTCATCGACGTGATGGTGTTCACGTTACAGGGAATTCATTGGCTAACAGAGCCACAGCGGAAACGGTTCAACCGGCTTCCGTAGCCACAAAAAAGCGTTCTTAAAAAATACATAGGCGAGAAACTATGCTAGCGGTAAAACCCTCATTAAAAGGCGACTATGCAGCATTACCTCTCGGCTATCCACTCAATTATACATACATAATAGATGCAAACTCCGTTCCTTTTGCTCAAATCCCTGGGGTGGGGGATAGAGTAATTCCAAACACGAACAGGAGAGTCCTATTAATAGCAGACGCACGCATGGGAGAGGGTCTAGTGCACCTAGAGATCGTGAAATCTCTAAAAGAATTACAATCAGTTTACTGGTGGCTGGGGATGAACTTGCAACATTACAAATTTGCAAAGGATTGTCCAGACTGCAACCAAGATCGCAGTCGTGAACCGGACCAGGCTAGTTTCAGGACACCTCTGTTAGAAAGCATAAGGCTATCTATACGCAAAAATCCAGCAGGAGAAACGCGATCCCATAAATATTAAGACTAGATTCACTTAAAATGCAGACACCAGCGCTCGGCTGACGCCAGAACTGAAATAAACGATTTGCGAGTCTTTATCGGCATATACGCAATTGGCATGCTACATTCTGACCAGGGTCCTGGGTTCAGCTCTAGGGCTTACAAGGAGGCCATGGCCAGCATGAGCATTGCATTGCGGAACTCTTCTCCATTCCACCCTGAGGGAAATGCGGTAGTGGAAAACCGTGACATAAAACAATCTATAACGGCGAGGGTATTAGGTTCGGGTGATGGGTGGGTCAAACATTTAGCAAGTGTCCAACATAGTCTTAATAATCTGCCAAGAAATTCTCTGAAAAGCCTCACTCCATACGAACTATTGTTCGGTACTAGAATGCATATCCAGGACTTAGATATTCAGACTTCAGTGGTAGAAGAAAAAGCTTTTGATATCAAAGACCGTTTGGCTGTTTTACAGGACTTAAATGAAACAAGAAGAAATCTTAGTAACACAAAGTTAAAGCCAACAGCCACTGAAGAAAAACCACCTGTCCCAGCAAGACCTGTCTGGATTTCAAAGATTGGGGGTCTGGTCAGAGAGAAGATCGCGGTGAAAAAGGAATTTGGGCCTTCTTACAGAAAAGCAGTACCTGTCTTAGCTGTCAGCGGAACAAGATCAGTAGTACTACCGCCCCTTTCTGGTAAAAAGGAGAACCGAGTTGTATCCATCGACCTGGTAAAACCATAATCATGTGGCCAATAATAAGTAGTAGGCCCAGTGGACTCCCAAGAAATAGCAGAAGACCAAATCTTGCTACAATCCAAGAGGTTCAAACTGAGAGACTAATCACGTTTGATAAACCTGCAGTGAATAAAAAAGGACTATGCAACAAAGCCATGGAACTTGTGCCTCTTGAAACCCAAATTGCAACAGTTCGTCAAGAAACACCTGTCTACAATGATGTAGCATCGGACTATACTAATGTCCCAAAGAAAGATCTAAAGACTAAAGAAAATCCGGAAGCAATTCCAACAATTGACAGAACTGCATCTGGCTACTTCATCAATTTCGATGACTTTTCTGATGATCCAAGTGAACATGAAGAAACACCAGCAACAAAAACTTTCAAAGACAAAGTAACTGAACTCTTTCATCAACTGAAAGAAACCTATCTGATTTCTCCATGGATTGAATTTTGGATTGTGTTAGGTGTACTTTTCCTCCTGCTTTGGCTCATCATGGTTCTATGTTTGGGAAAATTCATTGAAGGAAAATACAGTACAATGGACACAGCAAGTCAGAACATCAACTTGGTCCTAAAGCCTCACAAGTCATCTCACATCGAAAAAAGAGAACTATCATCAGTGAACATCACAGCCAATCCAATACCCGGTGGGGTAGCATGGGACAAAACGGATTATGAAATATATGGCCTGATTGAGCTCTTAAAATATCTACACCAGTTTTTGTAAAACCAAGTACTTTCTCTGATGATTGGGACTTTGAAAATATGAATAATATGATGTCAGATTTAGTAATGTCAGCAAAATTTACAGAACATGATTATTTGCAGGGTTCGTCAAATTATGAAGAGTTATACTGTTATAATCATTATGGTCATCACTACTTGCATAAATCTGCTCAGCCTAGAAAAGTTTTAAATTATAACCAATGGGAACATTGTGCAACACCGCCTAAAGGCAGCTCGAAAAAATTTTATGAGAAATTCCAATACTTCTCATGGGTTTAACAACAGTGATCCAGAAACGTTTTATTTTAAAATGTTAAATAAGACAGGAATGAAAACAATGTTGACAAATACTAAATTGATTTATTCTGAAACATTTTATGAAAAAATGACTACATTTGGTTTTGAATTTTGGAAAAAAAACATTGAAACAAAAACCATCTGGGGTTCAAAAGACTGGCAGGTCCAAGGTTTAGAAGCGTTATTTAGTGCCTGCATGATCCCAGAACAAATAATATTCTTGAATGACACCATTCAACAGACAACATGTCTTGGCCTAGCCAAGATAAAAGACTTAAACAAACCGTCTATTCCGAAGCCCATACCTGATAGCAATAGCACTACAGATGTGGAGATAGACGTAGCTCATATTTTACACCAAAACAGAACACATCCTGATTGGAAAAAATGGTTGATCTGGCCCACATACACAAATAACTGTCAAGATAGATTCCTGAACAAAACTCAGGGGTTAAAACTGAACAGGCAAGACCCAAGATATTCCCAGAGACAACATCCAGGGATAGTTAAAACATACAGTGTAGGGAAACAATGCCTCGAATGGCTACAAAAATCCACACTGGCTGAAATTAAGCAACACTTGACTTTACTTAAAGACGGTGCTGACTTGCGTGATTTCATACTGGGACCACGCAAACTGCGTCAAAAACGTTTCATATACGCCGGTATATACGCTGCTTACAACGAGGCTTGGAAAGTAACACAAATTGAAAAAGCTGAAAAAATACGAGAAATTGATCGTATTAATTTGGAAAAATCACTTTCTGTAGTGGACAATGGGTTAACAACTCTGTCCTCCAGAATACATTCTCTGGACAGCATTGTATCATCTGCTATTGATATAATAGAGCAGGACTTACTAATGTTACAACATGGTCAGTCCCAATTACGTTCTATTGTACAGCTTGGCTGGACATTGCAAAATCTGCGTTCAGGCAACGTGCCATGGCGTTTAATCAACACAAAGTCATTATTCTCTATGTTTAACTTTACTAATAAACAAATCAGTTTGGCACAAAAAGGAGCAGACTATACGATTCTGAGCATTGAAAAACTTGAGAGATTACCATTGACAATGTCAGAGAGACCTGTCATTGAATGGATAATACATGGGACGATTACAATCCCAATAACAACTTTCTAGTTTAAGTATTGCCAAAAATATATACCAGCAGGCCTGTATGAAAGGTTGGGTAAAGGATACATCAAGGCAACATGGGAATTACCTTATACACACAAATGTTATAGTGAAGGGAAAAATGAGGTATTTCTTAGTGGTAACAATTGTAAAAAATCACTAAGCGGTACACTTCTGTGTCAAGGAATTAACTTGCATGGAGCCTGCAAAGGGTCTTCAAATAACCTTTCATGTCACCTGCTCGGCACTCCTGCAACACAGGTAGAGCCATTCTTTAGACAACTTTCCAACGGCAGTTATGTTCTAATAAGTGACCACAGCTGTTGTGTCATGGTGCCAGGAAAAGCCTATCTCGTGAGCGTTAGTTCCATGGTCACTTGCTGTATGCAAGTATTGTATCCAAACAGCAATCCAGACATGGAGGCGGCAATATGGCCTTCTTTGAATTTCTCTTCTATACGAATTGATACTTTAAGCAGAATGAAATCCATTCTTTTACAAACAACTGTGCCTTTAACCTCGTCCAAAGAGACGTATGAACTGCAAGTTGCAAGGACAACGGCAGAGATACATTCCCTTTTATCAACAAATTGCCCCGTACATTTCGAAGAAATGTTAAGCCAAATTTTAAACATGTCTGATACCAGTGGCATCGCACATGCATTTAAGACAATTTTTTTCTGGACTGCTAACACCTTTTGAAACAGTTCTGGGCATCTTTCCGAATTTTGTCCATTCTGTGTTTGGCGGTCTGCCTCTTCTTTTGGGACTCGTAGCAGGAATTTTATTTTTGATTCTTCTGCTCCGATATGGCAAGCCAAGCCACAGACAAGACTCCAGCAACGATGGGAGAAACGATCCTGGCTATACGCTACAGGGACCGCATCACTAAAGTCCTCGGATTTGCCCCGCTAAGAGATCTAAGTACAACTTGGTTTCTTTCATTAAGACCAATATGGCAAAATTGCATCTGACCTGTGCTTCGATGTCTGCTATGCGGAGAAGAATGCGTATTGGACGTCTGTCTTCCACTACCATCAGCGGTACCAATGGAAATAGATACCTTGCTAGGTCTGGTAATGACTCATGCATCGTGTTGTCCCCAGCGGTTACCTATTCTGATGACGGCATTCGTTGAGACTTCACCACTGCGAGTAGGTGGCGGTGAGGTACGAGAGGAAAGCAGCACTAAACAGGTACAACCTTCTGTGAGCATTACTGATCCTGACATCGATTATAGCAATCATTCTCACATATGCACAATTACAGCATTTTCGAACTTGGTCGAACTTTCACCTGATGTTGTAGACCAATTTTTTGCAAGCCTGTCTGATATGATGTTCTCCCCTGAACAACGAGAATAACTTTTTAAACAACGAGCACACAGCGTTCCCTGAACTTTCAATTCGCCCTTCAGTTTTTGATAAACACAGCTACTGAAAACATTTGGAACTATTTTTTCCCCTGAAAACGAAATTATTTTTTCTACTTCCAAAATATTTACCTTTTTCTGGCACGCAGTAACCTGCTTAAAGTAGAACTATTCTTAAAGAACAGAGCTTCTATTTTAGGAACTCTAGAGACAATATTTTACCTCAGCCTCTAGCACATGTACAGCATTTGTATAAATATGTGATGGAATGGTCTCGACCTTCTTTTCTGTATTTAGAGCCATTTCATGTGTCATTTTCGCAATTCATTCAGCTGATATATATATGCATTTAACTGAATGATAACACTGCTTGAAAAGCGTACAGTACCAATACTAATTTTTGTGTATTTACCATATACCATTTCAAATGCGAATTATGTATTTTGGGGTAGGTTGGAAAACACACATGCATCATTATGTTTAATATTGCTTAGTTTTTAGTAATGATGGACATTAATTCGTGGAGTGGGTGTTGTGTTTCTATCTAGGACCCTAATTCGATATTCCCGATTTATGCCCTTATATGGCTATAATAAATAATATCCTTATAGAGGCATAAGAATCAAATCCATATTTAGTAATAGCCCATGCAGTCCGAATACGGCAAGGCTACTCCCCTAGACTCCTAGAAAGTACAACGCATTCTTTAAACAAACCAAACCTCCAGCAGCCCGGGAAATCCCCCTGCTCTTGTTTTGATTTGCACAAGAACTCCTAGAGTCAGAAAGAACTGTTAGTTCTTGGTAACGTCTTATGTCCAGCCTTATGTCAAATCCGGCACCTTTCAGGTATAAATATACCAACGTTGCTTTAAGCATACACACAGTGGTTTGGAGCAGAGCGGCTATCTACTTGCCTGAGAGCCCAGCTGATGCGAGAGCCCACGGTCGCCGCCCCTCCCTTTTGACGCACTGAGAAAGACGCTGTCTTTTTCTCCAGCCGAGAAAATCCAGCTCCGGTGTTTCCAGCCACCCTTGTGGGTTACTGGGATATCGAGTCCTGAGAGAGAGATACCAGACCTCCTACATTCTATTACCCAGGTTCGGAGCTGACTAAACCCTTAAGAGAATTCTTGATTCAGATCCTTGGCAAAAACCAACTTAACTTAAACTGCAACTTACTTACTCCTTCCCACGTATTAGGCTTAGGTCAGGTACACCGGGGTAGGCGTAGATTAGAAGCACCAGTCAATGTTCATATGTATGTATATATTTTATCCATTTTAACCCCTTCGATGCTCATGACGGAACGGTTCCGTCATGAGCGTCGGTTGGCCTGTGCTCATGACAGAACCGTTCCGTCATGAGTCCATAGGCCAAATAGAACCTTCAGCACAGCGCGAGAATTTCCGCCGCGCTGAAGGGGTTAAAGTATCATATCGCTAAGAAACCATATCAATGCTTTTACAGTATTATTTCATAATACTCCTTTTACTGTACGCACTTTACTTTATGTTAAGTATTGCAATTGTGGCAATTCATTTCTCTTGCATGAGAAAGAAGACTGCTCAATAAATAACACCTTTTATAGAAAACGCCTGTCTCTCTATTTCTCTGCACTCTGGCGAAACTAAGTATGCACGATTGACTGAGTGAAATAACCGTCTATTGTTTTCACACGACTCTAGAGATACACTCTTTATTCTGAGGGAGCAAAGTTGTCATGTTATATGGTTGTCAGAAGCTAATCCCTTCTTGTCTATCCAGGGAAGTTAAACTACTCCTTGTTTATTCGAGAAAGTTTCTAGTGACCTCTGAGCTAGCTGGCGAAACTAATTAAGTCTAATATAGTCAGTAGAGACCTAGTCGACCTCAGTCCTATGTCTACACTGCTGTTTATATTATTCCAATGCACAGAGCCTATTGGGAATATAGGAACTACACTAGTTAGGAATTAGCATTTAAAAAACCTTTGAAAATTCACTGAAAAAACCAAAGGTTTCAGGCATGTTATAGTTAGGAATTACCATTTAAAAAACCTTACAAATTCAGTGAAAAAAACATAGGTTTCAGGGGTGTTATAGTTAGCTGGACATTTCACTTGTACAAAACTATTGAAATTGCTCCGTTATAGTTAGTTCTACTAACTACTAACTATAACTTGAGCGCCCGCAATCCACTGCTGATGATGTCACATATTACATCATTCATGACACGGTCAGTAATATCACTGATGACATCTCAAATGACGTCCCTGATGACATCATTGATGACATCATCTACGTGCCCATCTGATACACCTTATATATATAGTATAACCTTTAATCACTCAGTATAAAATACAAAGTACCATTTTTGAAACCATTGACACACCAATACAAGTTTCTAAAAAAACACTCAGTGATTGCTAGATCTACACACTCATTGAAACACTTACTTACAGAGTCACTCATACATGCTGACAAAGATCAATAGAACACTATGAAATATACTTTTATACCTATTTCAACATTACAAACCAGCATACATCCTATTCACGTATGCAGTCATCCTACTCACTTATGCAAACAATTGATCATACTTACATTTACTCAGCTATACACGTATACAAACACCACTTCATTTATTTATATAAATAGTAACTCATGTAGTGTGTTAAAAATTCTCTATTACAATTATACATTTATCTATACAGTCACTCATACAATCACTGAGTCTTATGTATACTTATTTATATAGAACAACTGTCAAGTCAAGTCAAGTCATAAAATTTATATAGCGCACTACATACCCAGAGGGTTTCAAGGCGCTTAGGAAGGGGAGGAGGATTATTTGTCAAATATCCACGTTTTAAGCTGCTTTCTGAACGCTAGGTGATTCTGGGTGAGGCGAAGGTAAGCGGGGAGTGAGTTCCATGTTTTGGCAGCCAGGTATGAGAAGGATCTGCCTCCCATGGTGGTCTTGTTGATGCGAGGTACAGTGGCGAAGGCTAGGCTGGAAGAGCGAAGTTGGCGGGAGGGGGTGTAGAAGGACAGTCGAGAGTTGAGGCAATCTGGTCCGATGTCGTAGAGTGATTTGTGTGCGTGGGTAAGCAGACGGAAAGTAATCCTCTTATTGACGGGTAGCCAGTGGAGGTCTTTAAGGTGACCAGAGATGTGTTCGTTGCGTGGGATGTCTAATATGAGCCTGGCTGAGGCGTTTTGGATTCGTTGTAGTTTCTTCTGAAGTTTAGCGGTGGTACCTGCGTAGAGGGTGTTTCCGTAGCCCAGTCGGCTCGTGACTAGAGCGTGGGTGACTGTTTTCCTTGTTTCGGAGGGGATCCAGCGAAATGTTTTTCTGAGCATGCGAAGAATGTTAAAGCAGGAAGAGGATACGGCGCTGACTTGTCTGTTCATTGAGAGTGAAGAATCCAGGATGACGCCAAGGTTCCGTGCGTGGTCTGTCGGGATGGGTGCATTTCCGAGGGCTTCCGGCCACCAGGAGTCGTCCCATGCAGAGGGGGATTTACCTAAGATGAGGACTTCTGTTTTGTCTGAGTTCAGTTTCAGACGGCTTTGTTTCATCCATTCGGCGACTTCTTTCATTCCTTCGTGTAGGTTAGTTTTGGCGGTGCTGGGGTCCTTGGTGAGAGATAGGATCAGTTGAGTGTCATCCGCGTAAGAGATGATGTTGAGGTTGTGTTGGCGGGCGATGGCCGCGAGGGGGCTCATGTATACGTTGAAGAGGGTGGGACTGAGTGAGGATCCTTGTGGTACGCCGCAGATGATTTCAGAGGCCTCGGACTTGAATGGTGGGAGGCGGACTCTCTGGGTTCTTCCGGTGAGGAACGAGGTGATCCATTCCAGTGCCTTTCCTTGGATTCCGATGTTTCTGAGGCGTTGTAAAAGGGTGCTGTGGCAGACTGTGTCGAAGGCTGCAGAGAGGTCGAGGAGGATGAGGGCGACTGTGTCTCCATTGTCCAGTAGAGTTCGAATGTCGTCTGTTGCTGCGATGAGGGCGGTCTCAGTGCTGTGTTTGGCTCGGAAGCCAGATTGTGAGGGGTCGAGTGATTTGTTGGCTTCGAGGAAGGCGGCGAGCTGGTTGTTGACAGCTTTCTCGATGACTTTGGCCGGGAATGGAAGAAGCGAGATGGGGCGGTAGTTTTTGAGTTCGGTGGGGTCTGCTGTTGGTTTTTTCAGAAGGGCGGTGAGTTCAGCGTGTTTCCAGTCTTCTGGGAAGGTAGCGGAGTTGAAGGAGCAGTTGATGACGTCTCGGAGGTGCGGAGCTATGATGGAGTCTGCTTTGTTGAAGATGTGGTGAGGGCATGGGTCTGTGGGGGATCCAGAGTGGATGGAATTCATCAGGCGTATGGTGTCCTCCGTGGAGATTGGGTTCCAGGCGTTAAGGGTGTTAACGAGGGGAAGATGGTCAGCTGGTGGTAGGGTGGGTTGGCTTCCGGGTTGTTTGTCAAAGCTGTTGTGGATGTCAGCAATCTTGTTGTGGAAAAAAGAGGCTAGGGAGTCGCAGAGGGTTTGAGAGGGGGTGATGTCGTTGGAGTTGGCCGAGGGGTTGGAAAATTCCTTGACGATGTTGAAAAGTTCCTTGCTGTTGTGGGCGTTGTTGTCAAGTCGATCCTTGAATGCTGTTTTCTTGGCTTTTCGGATTAGTTGGTGGTGAGTACGGATGGCGCTTTTGAAGGCGTCCTTGGTGCTGGTGGATGGGTCTTTTTTCCAGGCCTTTTCAAGGGAGCGGCACAGTTTCTTGGACTTCTTGAGGTCATCGTTGAACCATGAGGCCTTCTTGATGCCAAGTTTGTGTTGACGTTTTTTCAGTGGTGCTAAGGTGTCGGCGGTGTTGGATAACCAAAGGGTGAGGTTGGAGGCGGCTTCGTTGGCGTTAGAAGAGAGGGCTGGGGAGGTTTGAAGGAGCGATGTGGAGATTTGCTCCGTGGTGATTTTGTTCCAGTTTCTTTGTAGAGTTGGTTGGAGGTGGATGATGGGTTTCGGCTTGTTGTAGGTGAAGTGAACGCAGCTGTGGTCAGTCCAGAGGAGATTCGTAGTGTGGCTGAAGGAGACATGGTTGCTGGAGGTGAAGATGGGGTCAAGTGTGTGACCTGCGATGTGGGTGGGGGAAGTGACCAGTTGTTTAAGTCCGAGGTTGGCGAGGTTGTCCAAGAGGGTGGCGGTGTTGCGGTCGTTGATCTTTTCAAGGTGGAAGTTGAGGTCTCCCAGAAGGATGTAGTCTTTGGAGGGGAGCGCGTGTGGGGTGATGAAGTCAGTGATGTCTTCACTGAATTTTGCGCGGGGTCCTGGTGGTCTGTAGAGGAGGGTGCCTCGGAGTGTGGTTTTGGGGTCGATGTGGATCTGGAAGTGAAGGTGTTCGGAGTTAGCGAGGTTAGCGTCAGAGCTGGTTGAGATGCGGATTGATTTTTTATGGACGATAGCGATTCCTCCTCCTGTATGGTCGGTGCGGTCCTTGCGTGTGATCTTATAGTCATCAGGGATAGCGATGGCGATGTCAGGGGCGGAGGAAGCGTTCATCCATGTTTCCGTTAGGAAGGCGACGTCAGGAGAGATGGTGTCTAGTAGGTTCCAAAGGTCAATGGCGTGCCTGTGGACCGAGCGGGTGTTGAGAAGGATGCATTCTAGGTGGTTGGGGTCGGGAATCTGTGTTGTGGTCGCAGCGGAGATGTTGTCGGTGCCGCTAAATTTGCAGGAGAGGCAGGAGAACGGTCCATGGGTGCGTCCAGGAGCGGCTTGGACGCAGGTGGGGGCGCGACCGGGGTTAAGGGCTAGGAGGGTGGCGGCATCGTAGGTAACGCGGGGGGGCTGGGCAGCGCGAGGGGCAGGGGGACTGGCGCTGGACGCGGTCCGGGCGCGGACGGGCGTAGACGGGCTTACCTTTGGCGCACCTTCGGCGCGGATTGGGCGCGGACGCTGCGCGTGGACGCTGCGCGTGGGAGCTACTGTCATATATGGATAGTGGGGGGGAGGGGCGAGGGCGTCTCAGCTGGGAGGCGGGGCGGACTAGGTAGGAGCACAACAACAACAAAATGGAGGGCGCTTGGGGGGAATACAATTTACAGGTCGGAAAGTCGCGTTGGGAATCAGAGCAGTGCAACAATCAAAGCGGAGCACAAAGCGCACGGCAGGCAATAGAAATGACACAGTTTTAAGCTATAAGCGCTAATTAACTATACCACAGCCAAAGCGTACAGCAGGCAATTGAAATTATACAGTTTTAAGCAAGAAGCGCTAATCAACGATACCACAGCCAAAGCGCACAGCAGGCGATTGAAATGACACAGATGTAAGCAGGAAGCGCTAATCAGGGATACCACAGTCAGAGGGAGCGACCACTCAGCTGGCAAGCGTCGAGTGAGTCACAGCGTTTCAAGGTAACGGAGCGCTGAAGTAGTCTGTGGGAGGGCGTCTCAGCTGGGAGGCGGGGCGGGCTAGGTAGGAGCACAACAACAACAAAATGGAGGGCGCTTGGGGGGAATACAATTTACAGGTCGGAAAGTCGCGTTGGGAATCAGAGCAGTGCAACAATCAAAGCGGAGCACAAAGCGCACGGCAGGCAATAGAAATGACACAGTTTTAAGCTATAAGCGCTAATTAACTATACCACAGCCAAAGCGTACAGCAGGCAATTGAAATTATACAGTTTTAAGCAAGAAGCGCTAATCAACGATACCACAGCCAAAGCGCACAGCAGGCGATTGAAATGACACAGATGTAAGCAGGAAGCGCTAATCAGGGATACCACAGTCAGAGGGAGCGACCACTCAGCTGGCAAGCGTCGCATACACTGCCTTTTATATTTCTACTTTGTTGGACATGTATCATTGACAAATATATTTACTCATCACTACACCCATAAAGACATTCACTCACCCAAACAACTGTTTCTACATGCAATCTTAACCTCATATACCTACAAAATCAACTATTTACACATCTTTGGACAGTCACACACCTTCCACTCAAACACACACATGTACTCTCCCATACAAATACTCACTTAACTAATCAATAACTAATATAGACTTTCACATAGCTACTAACCAACTTATGCAGTAGTTTACACAAGAGACAGACTGATACAGATATTCACACATTTTAATGACTATCCCATATATTTAGTGACACACTTTAACTTAGTCACTTAAACAGTCAATCACAATGCTAGTAAATACTTCATCCAGTCACCTATACTTCCACTCATTCTTCAATGCAGATTGCTATATATATAATATATATTTAAATATCGAACCAATACACATTCACTGAATGATGTCATCAGTGATGTCATTTGAGATGTCATCAGTGATGTCACTGACCATGTCACGAATGATGTTATATGTGACATCATCAGCAGTAGATTGCGGGCGCGCAAGTTATAGTTAGTAGAAATAACTATAACGGAGGAATTTCAATGGTTTTGTATGAGTGAAATGTCCAGCTAACTATAACAGCCCTGAAACCTATGTTTTTTTCAGTGAATATATATACATATTTACTGAAAAAACAACACGGTTTAGGATGTTATAGTTAGTTGGGCATTTCACTCGTAAAAAAACTGAGAAATTCAGCCGTAATAGTTAGTTGAGCTAACTATAACTCTTACCCCTGCAATGCACTGCTGATGACGTCGCATGTTACATCATTCATGACATAGTCAGTGACATCACTGATGACATCTCAAATTACATCACTGATGAATTAACTGATGACATCACCCAATGACTGTGAGTGTTTCTAACAAGTCAAAGAATGGTATATATATATATATGTATTACCTACTGGCCAGTAGGTAGTTATAGTTAGGAGCTAGTTTCCATAGGAAATCCGCAACATTCTATTTGGAATACCTTGGCGCCGGTCGACGAATCTTCGCGAAATTCTCTAAGAAAATGGCCTGCTCCGCTCTGCTCCTTCCCTGAAAGTTTGGGGGTGATTCGTGAAGAGGGGGCTGAGAAAAAAAGGGGTCCCAAAACGTGTTTACCCCATGCCATTTTCCATAGGACCTTTAGCCAGGGCTACAGCCCGAACGGCTGAACGGAATTAAACCAAATTTGGCAAAAAGGTAGAGTTTGGTTCGCAGATCACGCTTTTGGTTAAATGGTGTAAATCCGTTCAGTAGTTCCTGAGAAAATAACAAATTTAAATCATAGATATATCTATAGACGAAGTACCGTATGCGTACGGTAAGCGTACTCTAAAACGTACAATTACGAGCACGAGCTGCATGCTCATTGGCTGTCATCTGTCTGTCAACACTCCAAACCAGGAAGTGTTGGCAGCCATCTTGTGCCTCGGTAGAACCGAGGCACAAGAAAACATAAAAAGAAACACAAAAAACGTGAAAAGGGGGCAGGGTAGAAACACCCTGACCCCCTAGGCCTGCTTAGGGGGTCCCCAAAAAATATTATTATTATTTTTTTTAAATCGCGGGATACACGTATGGTACGCGTACCCTGCCGCCCCCCCCCCAAAAAATTAAGGCACCACTCTGCAAACGCGCCCCCTGGCGCGACTGCAGACGGGGAAATAATTCCCCTTGAATACTGGGGGTCCCTGGGGGCCAAGTAGCCCACCAGGAACCTCCACTATGCGCCAGGGGGCTGCCTTGCAGAGACGTGTAAAGAGGCCACGCCCCTTTTTACACCTCTCAGCAACGCAGCCCCCTGGCGCATTCTGGAGGTTCCTGGTGGGCTAGTTGGCCCCCAGGGACCCCCAGTATTCAAGGGGAATTAGTTCCACCTCTGCAAACCCGCCAGGGGGCTGCCTTGCAGAGTCCTGTAAAGAGGCCACGCACCTTTTTACACCTCTCTGCAAGGCAGCCCCCTGGCGCATACTGGAGGTTCCTGACCCCCTAGGCCTGCTCAGGGGTCTCACAATGACCCCCAAGCCCCCATTAAATTATTTTTTTTTAAATCCCGGGATACATGTAGGGTACTCGTACCCTGCCGATCCCCCCTAAAAAATTTAAGGCACCACTCTGCAAACGCATCCCCTGGCACATTTGCAGAGGGGGAAATAATTCCCCTTAAATACTGGGGGTCCCTGGGTGCCAAGTAGCCCACCAGGAACCTCCAGTATACACCAGGGAGCTGCCTTGCAGAGACGTGTAAAGAGGCCATGCCCCTTTTTACACCTCCGTGCAACGCAACCCCCTGGAGCATACTGGAGGTTCCTGGTGGGCTGGTTGGCCCCAGCGACCCCAAGTATTCAAGGGGAATTAGTTACCCCCCTGCAAACGCACCAGGGGGCTGCCTTGCAGAGATGTGTAAAGAGGCCACGTCCCTTTCTACACCTCTCTGCAATGCAACCCCCTGGCGCATACTGGAGGTTCCTGGTGGGCTAGTTGGCCCCCAGGCATCCCCAGTATTCAAGGGGAATTAGTTCCCCCTCTGCAAATCTGGCTCCCCGCTAGACCCATGTCCTGCTAAATTCCTTGTGCAGATGGCCCCTACTCTTAACCATCTTATTAATCCAATACTCAATCTCTCGCTCAGTAGGGGTGAAGTCCCCCAGCCTTGGAAACAGGCACTCATTCTGCCACTGCTCAAGAAGTCCAACCTTAATCCTGAATCCCATGCCAACTACAGACCTATTTCCCTCTTGCCAGCACTTGCGAAAGTGGTCGAGAAGCATGTCCATACTACCCTGTCCCACTTTCTTGAAACAGACAACATACTCCATAAATCACAGTCCGGTTTCCGCTCCAATCTGAGCACTGAAACAGCTTTGCTCGAGGTCACCGAGGCCATCAAGGAAACTTTGGACAGGGGCGGTAAGGCCATGCTAGTGATGCTCGACCTCTCCCCGGCCTTGGACACCGTCCCCCATGACCGCCTCCTTTCTAAACTCTGGGAGATGGGTCTAAGGGGGACGGTGTTCCGCTAGTTTAGGTCCTTTCTCTTGAATCGCCAGCAAACAATCTGGGCCCACCTTTTTCTGCCGCAATGCCGCCTTTGGAAGTCGGAGTTCCGCAGGGCTCTATTTTGAGCCCTGCGCTCTTTAACATCTACATGACCCCCCTGGCGGCATTGGCGGAGGACTATGTAGCCCAGATTGTGTCGTACGCGGACGACACACAACTTCTGTTCACCTGTGATAGGGGCCGCGATTTCGATGGGGCGTGTATTCGGGGCTGCCTTGGGGCTGAGTTTGACTGGTTTAGTCGCAACAGCCTCAAGTGCAACTCCGATAAGTCCGAAGTGCTGTTTTTCGGTTGCCCAGCGGACCCCAAATGGAAAGAATGGTGGCCTGTTGCCATGTTCCATCCTGCCAGCGATTCAGAGGTTGCTAAAAATCTGGGTATCCAGATCTACAACAGCCTCTCCTTCAGGGCCCAGGTGTCTGGTCTGACTGGCAGGTGTTTCGCAATCCTGAAGATGTTGAGGACATTTTTGCCGCTCTTATCCTTAGAGCATAGAAAGATCACGGTACAGGCTATGATAGGCTCCCGCCTGGACTATTCCAACATACTGTACCTAGGCCTCCCGGATTTCCTCCTTGCGCGTCTTCAGGTTGTGCAGAACTCTGCGGCTCGGGCTATCTTTGGCCTCACTAGGAGAGCCAGGGCCAGTGAACTTCTTAGATCTCTTCACTGGCTTCCCATCAAGAAGCGGATCACTTTTAAGGCCCTGACCATTGCCTTTAAAGCCCTTCATGGTACTGGAGCCCGATATCTTCAGAAATGGATCAGCCTCTATCTGCCTTCCAGATCCCTGCGCTCCTCCACCCAGGCCAGGGCAGTTATCCCTGTGATCCGACATGCCCGTTGTGGTGGGGGTTCCTTCAAACATCTTGCCCCCTGACTATGGAACGCTCTTCCTCTTTCTCTCAGATCCAACACCAATCTGCTGGCTTTTAGGAAGGATTTGAAGACCCTGCTTTTCACGCAATAAACTGCTCTTTTATGAGCCTTGCCCTTTCTCGCGCGCCATCCTCTTCCAGGGTCCGTGAGGTTCTTTCAGCGCCGGGACACTCTTTGGAGTAGCCGTGCGCTATAAAAGTACCCCCTTTAACATAACATAACATAACATAACGTGCCAGGGGGCTGCCTTGCAGAGACGTGTAAAGAGGCTACGCCCCTTTTTACACCTATCTGCAACGCAGCCCCCTGGCACATACTGGAGGTTCCTGGTGGGTTAGTTGGCCCCCAGGGACCCCCAGTATTAAAGGGGAATTAGTTCCCCCTCTGCAAATGCGCCAGTGGTCTGCCTTGCAGAGATGTGTAAAGAGGCCAAGCCCCTTATTTACACCTCTCTCCAACGCAGCCCCCTGGCACATACTGGAGGACCCTGGTGGGCTCGTTGGCCCCTGGGGAACCCCAGTATTCAAGGGGAATTAGTTCCCCCTCTGCAAACATGCCAGGGGGCGCGTTTGCACAGTGGTGCAATCCGTCACCTCAAGCTTAGTCCCCTCGCTTAACCACTCTGCAAACGCGCCCCCTGGCATGTTTGCAGAGGGGGAAGTAATTCCCCTTGAATACTGGGGCTCCCTGGGGGCCAACTAGCCCACCAGGCACCTCCAGTAATCTCCACGAAGCTGCGTTGCAGAGTGTTGTACAAAGGGGCGTGGCCTCATTACACCTCTCTGCAATGCAGCCCCCTGATTTGATGTCCACGAAGCAGGCAAACAGCCGAGATTTCCTTTTTTGTGCTGTTTCGGTGAGTAGTGCTAGGGTAGCGAGGTTCGTAGTAGTTCCCATGCCTTGCCTGAATCCCGTCTGGAACTTTGGGATTATGTTTTTTTCTTCCATCCAGCCTTGCAGCTGGATTAACAGGCACAAGGCATACAGTTTGGCTTCTACATCAATCAATGAGATTAGTCTATAATTTCCCGACTTACGGCGATCTCCCTTTTTAAATATGGGGTGGATGATATTCCCCTTCCAGGAAGCCGGGATGTTGGTTTGCTTATAGATCTCATTGAAGAGAGCGTTGAAATACGAGGACCAAAACTCTGGTTAGTTTTTAAAGATGGCGTTGGGAATGCCATTTGGACCGGCCGCTCCCTCGGTCTTAAGTTTTAATATTAGGCCTCTTAGCTCCTTCGCGTTAGTCAAGGTGTTTGGCTCGTTGCTGAGTGGCTCTGATCAGTATGAACTACCTTCTGCATGATCCTGGGGGGGAAGTGATTGTATTTCTTCCTGGACAAAATCCAGCCCCTGGGGCCATCCTGCATGGCCTGTCCCTACGTTCTTATACAGTGAATGTACATGGGCAATCCACATGTCTTCTCCGAGTCCCGCTTCTTGTTGCGATTTGGGACCGATTGCCAGTTTGTTAATTATGCCCCAGAATTCGCTGCTGTTGGGCTTTTTGCTAGCGGACAATATTTGTGTGCTGTTTTAGCTCTCCCCAGGTTCCTCCTGTAATTACGCCTTAATTCATGCAGCTTCGATTTGTCTGTGCAATGACCCAGTTTTCCCGCTAGTAGCTGGAGGCGCACTTCTCTTGCGATCTTTCTTTTTTGTGTTCTAAGATCTTGATTGAACCACAGATCGCTTATGGTCATCATTCTTGGAGTGCCTTTCAAGGAGACTGGGAATTTTAGGACTAGAAACTGGGCTAGATGCTCCCAGGTGTTAACGCAATCATTCTCTGTGTTGGGACCCAGTTTGGCCTTGGCAGCCTCCTGGAAGGATTGGGGTGTCACTCCCCGCCACTTTAACTTTCGGAGGTTGAATATTTCAGGCGGTTGCCTAATGGACCTGATTTGTTGTGCCAACTTTGCTTCAATACTCATTTTTAAAATGAGAGGAAGATGATCGCTTTCAGCTCGTGGAGTGATATTGAACTTGTCAATTTGAGGGAGCAGGTTATTACTGATAATAATAAAGTCTATCGTTGAGGAGATTTTTCCGCTCAGGTATGTTGCGGCAGCTGGAATATCCCCCGGGGTATTACCGTCCAGAATTGTCAGGTCGAGAGCTTCTACTTTGATCAGTAGGGTTCTTGCTCCCTTAGTATCTTTTCTTTTGCATCCAGGCGAGGTACTAGCTAGGAGATTGCAATAGAAGTCGCCTGAGATAACAATGTGACAGTTCTCTTGGCTTCTCTGCATTGATTTTATTAAATTGGTTAGAATTATATATTTTCCCTTCTACATTTTTCTTTCTGGGTGGATGTAGACATTTATTAATAGAAGTTGCCTCATTAGTTCATCGGACATGTGTTTGCTGCTAACTTTGGTTGCTTGGATCCAATTGGTCCCCGTATCTAGTTCTTCCGATGTCCAATTCAGTTTTTGAGTGATGAAAGTTGATAGGCCCCCTCTTGGGTGTCCAAAGGTTGAGAGTCTTTCTGCCATGCAGTGATGTTCTATGAATCCTGGAATTGGGTTAGCAACCAGATTCCAGGTTTCCTGGAGCAGGATTATGTATTGTTGGATGAAGAATGATAAAGTTTCGTAATCCTGCCCCAAATCTTTAAATCCGTGAACGTTCCACGAGCAAAGCGTGATGTTGGCGGTGCAGGAGTCTACCGTAATGGGGGACGTCCTCCTTTCTGTAATAGTGCATTTCTTGGCTTGATTAGGGATTCTTATTAGAGTTCTGGGCACCCAAGACCAGTCCCTGGCTTCCTGTGAGTGATCCTCATTCTTCCCTGAACTTTCTCTTGCGTTATACCTGTTCTCACTGGAGGATGTTGCTGGCGAGGTAGAACGCGCGCCGCGCACACATGTAGTATAGGGTTTCCCCGAAGTATCCGACTCTATTACATTTTTGAGGAGTGGATGCGGGTACCTTGGGCACTGGTGAACCTTCAACAAAATTCCCCAGGCTCCGAACCAAGCACTCATTGCCACTATTTTGTCCACCAAGTCCTTACGTGACCAGGTTGTCAGCGTCTCTTCGACTCCCCTCTTGGTTGTTTGTTTGAATTCAACCAATATTAGGTCACAAGAGCGGGTTCCTTATAGCTCTGGAATTTTGTTGAAGAGCCTCAAAAGGTTTCCTCTATTTAGCGTGTCCTGGATTCCTTTAGTCTAGTATTCGGGGATGAATGACAATTTCCGTTCAAACTCCTCAGGTAGTCTACATTTTAGAGTAGGTGTATGAAAAGTTATATTGAGTGAATTTCGAAGGTTTTTTAAATGATAATTTCTAACTATAGCATCCCTGAAACCGATCGTTTTTTCAGTGAATTTAGAAGTTTTTTATGCTAATCCCTAACTATACCATCCCTGAAGCCTGTGTTTTTTTTCTGTGAATTTCTCAGGTTTTTTTAAATGCTAATTTCAAACTATGCCTAAATAGGTAGAACATGTACAAAAAGAGGAAGAAAGGCGCAGAAAAGGAGCAAGATAAGTGCAGAAAGAGGAAAGAGAGGTACAGGAAGAGGAACAAAAGTGCAGAAAGAGAAAGAAAGATAAAGAAAGAAGCAAGAGAAGTGCAGAAAGAAGCAACAGACAAATGAAAGACCTATTACATTGCAAATACTTCATTAACTAGTAGTCATGTTTGCAGAGTTAAGGTGAAATGGTGCTGGGCCTTAACCAGCGCTCAGGAATTCCACTGCGTTGGACACACAGTGGATACCAGGAAGACTACTCGGCCCCCAAAGTCCCTCAGGAGTAAAGTGGAATTCATCCCCCAACCAGTGGTGTGCTAGGAGGCGTGTTTGCATAGTGGTGAAGAATGGGGCATGGCCTCCGAGGACCTCTTAGCAATCCCACTGTGTGGGACTTTCTGAAGGTAACAGGAGGGGTAGTTGGTGCACTAGGACATCCTTGAGGGCCAACTATCCCTCATTTCACCTCCAGTAAGTCCTACTCAGCAGGATTGCTAAGTTCTCATGGCAGGGAATGCCCCCTTTGCCCACCACTCTGCAAATGCACTCCCTGGCAAGCTCACAGATGGGGATTGAAGTCCCCTTCACTGCTGGGGGTCCTTCGGGGCCAACTAGCCAACTTGCTACCTCCAGTAAGTCCCAGTCAGTGGGAATGCTGAGAGGTGGTAGCAGGCTGTGTGCCCCCGCATATGATAAAATAAGCCCTGGGGAGGTGGCAGTCACTGGGGGCCGCAGGGTCCCCCACAGGCCCCTGCTACATAATTAACTATTGCCCCCCGTGTGCTTAAACAAAAACGAAGTACCAGAGCCCGCAGCTTTTTTATTTTTAATTTTCAGCAAGGTTCACGCACCCTGTGCGAATCCCGCTGATTTAAAAATAAATATGATTTTTTTTGTGCCCTCTGGGTCCCTGTGGGACCGCTTGAGCAGCCCAAGGGGGTCAGTGTGTTCCTACCCTGTCCCCTTTTCTTTTCCTAATCATTTTATTCCATTTTATTCCATTTTCTCTTGTGACTGGGTTTTACAGAGTCACAAGATGGCTGCCAACACTCCTTGGTTTGGAGTGTTGTTAGCCAATCAAAATGAAGCTCGTGATCGTGAGGGTTAGCGAATCCACTGTGGTCACCAGATATCAATATTTTTTGTTTATATTTCTCAGGAACTACTAAACATATTTACACCATTTGAAGCAAGTTTACCTTCTGGAACAACAGCTACCTCTCTGCCAAATATGGTGTAATTCCATTTGGCAGTTCGAGCTGTAGCCGCAACAAAGTTCCTGTTGAAATTAACATGGAGGAAACGCATTTTGAAGCCCCATTTTTTCTCAGCCCTTGCTGGAAGAATCACCCTGAAACTTTAAAGACAGGAGCTGACTGGAATGCCCCATTAGTTTTAGGAATTTTGTGAAGATTTGTCAAACGATGCAAACGATATTGGCAAATCAAAAAAAGCTTCTAGGTCCTAACTATAACTACCTACTAGTCATTGAAAAAAACACAGAATTTAGGAACGGTATTGTTAGGCTGACATTTCATTCGTACTAAAACAGAGAAATTTGTCCATTATAGTTAGCTGAGCTAACTATAACTCACTCCCTTGCAATGTACTGCTGATGAAGTCACCTATTACATCACTAATGGCATGTTCAGTGACATCACTGATGATATCTCAAATGATATCAAGGATGACATCACAGATGACACCATCCACAACGTATTTAAACTTTACAAAAACACACAGACACTAGATGATGTCATCAGTGATGTCATTTGAGATGTCATCAGTGATGTCATCAGTGATGTCACTGACCATGTCATGAATGATGTAATATGTGACATCATCAGCAGTGGATTGCGGGTGCGCGATATATAGTTAGTGCAACTAACTATATATGGAATTTCAATGGTTTTGTGTGAGTAAAATAAGGTTTTGTAAATGCTAATTCCTAACTATATATGGTCTATAACCTATGGTTTTTTCAGTGAATTTTCAAGGTTTTGTAAATGCTAATTCCTAACTATATATGGTCTATAACCTATGGTTTTTTCCAGTGAATTTCATTGGTTTTTTAACAGCTAATATCTGTAGCTGTAAAATGTATTCTTCTTTAAATCCAAAAATATATTTTATATGTTTATGAATAATTTTTTTTTAAAATATTTTTTTTTCTTCGTTCCCGCTTCGCGAATCGGGAAGCTTCCCGTTAGCTGACCTTGATGCCGCGAAATAGACCGCGAGCCGGTAAACGTTTCTTTACCGCAAGTGCCGCGTTAGAAAACAACATCGTGACGCCTCCCGTCCGCATGACGTTTCACGTTGTCGCGTGATACGTCATATGACGTGCTACGTTAGCGAACTGGTACGCGAAGCGAGTCGCAAAGCGCAGGTTTCTGGAAGCAAACCGGGAGGCCCTGCAAAGCGCTTAACGTAAACACAGCAAGTCATGTGACTTGGTAATAACACTTTTCATTGGTTCATTTCACTTTTGGTTTCCTAATGATGTAAGACTAGGTCATATAATCTAAAATGAACACTTTTGATTGGTTGAGAACTCTTGTTTTTCCCAAATGATGAAAATCCCTCCTTCTTTCCTCACTCTGACTTTCATCATTGTGAGAGAAAGACCCTTTGTGATCACTGAGCAATGGCTTCTTTAGTAGCTTCAGCTGGTGCTTCCCCACCACCTCCACCACATCCAAGGAAGAGTGGACCACCTGCTCAAGTTATAATTCAGCAAGAAGAGGAAGAAGAGGAACAGGAGGAAGAGCACGAAGAGAGGCAGTTTTTGCCTGAGGAACCCAAGACGTCTCACCGGAAAGAAAACTTCATTTGGCAATTTTTTTAAATTCCCAAAGGTCAGAAAAAAGTAAATGCAAGATACGTAACTTGCCTTATATGTCAAGATAGACTGTCCAGAGGAACCGTGAAAAAATACAGTTTCGGAAACTACACAATGCATCGCCATATGACTAGGTGGTATCCTAACAACTACAGTGCTGCACAGTTTCGGAACGACCTAGATAATCTCCCTATTATGGCCAGAAGATCTGTTGTACCGGAAGTAACGGGACCAGAGGGCAGGGAGATGGTGCCAAATATACAAATGAGATTTGGTGAAGTAAAACACATCTGCGTATTTTGCGATGGATTCATTTGCTACGGAGAAAGAAGCATCACTCTGATCAACAGAGCTATTGACTATCATATGCAAGTTTGTACGAAACGCCCAAAATAATAAATACTTTTTTTTTGTTTTGTTGCTCCTGTTGAGCCCTTTACAATGAATCGTTTTCATTGCCCCCTCCAAGAAAACCCCCCAAAAATATAAAACTGTTCAGAAAAATTCAAAAAAAGTAAAAAAAAATTCTGAAAAATAATAAAAAAAATATAAAACAACAAAAACAATAAAAAAAAAGTTCTTTTCAGAACTACCTCCCCGTTATTAAAAAATTGGTACAATATTTGGAACTGTGCCAACCTCTATTTCTCTTAGTTCGCTTCCCAGTTCGCTCGCCGGTACGCGAACCGGAAGCGAACCAAAAACAGTAAGTATAAGGGAAGGAAACAGAGACTTATGTTAAAAGAAAGACAGCTATAGGGGAGTAAACTAGAGATACTATTACCCGTAATCCACTGCTGATGATGTCACATATTACATCATTCATGACATGCTCAGTGACATCATCAGCAGAGGATTGCGGGTTTTTTGGCAACGTGCCTTATCCACGGTTTAATAACGCTGCCTTTTGCTTTATATAAGTTTTCAAATTGTATGAAATATATACCAATAGGTCGTTATGAACCTTTAGGTAGTGCTTTTCTTCATGAGGTCTGGTCGCTTCCATACACATACAGATGTTTCAAAGATGATCAAGAAGTTTATCTGAATGGAGAGGAATGCACTGAGACGCCAGATCATTCACTAATGTGTAGGCACATACAGTTACACGGTTCATGCAACAAACACCGACCAAATATGGCTTGCGTGTTGCAAGGCACGCCAGTTCCTGCTATCATCCCCACGTTCAAGTTGTTGGAAAATGGTAGTTATTTGATGCTCAATAATGAAGATTGTTCTGAGTTAATTAAAAGTATTCCTTTTATGGTAACAGTAAGTGAACGGGTTATTTGCTGCAGAAATGTTCTATTTCCTCCCACACATGAACATAGGGAGTTTTCAATCTGGCCACAAATACCAACCTTGGGAGAGATTTCAACGGCATGGCAAGAATAAGAGCTCTTTTGTCTCAGAGAGAGGTGGCCTTGAGTTCGGCCCGTGAAACTTTCGTGCTTCACATAGCGAACACCCGTACAGAGGTGCAGACCCTTCTCAATTCAGATTTGCCTTTCAATTTCAGCAAGATGGTTCGGACTATCTTTAACGCATCCTCCACAAAGGCCCTGGCGCACTTTTTTAAAGTTGTTACCAGTGGTCTCGTGACTTCATTTGAGAAAATCTTTGGAGTCATCCCTGCTTTCTTTCATTCTATTTTCTCCACTCTGCTTCGTGGATTGGCATTTTTACTTGCATTACCAGCGGACGCTCTTGTGCTTTTTTACATTTTTAAATATGGATGTCCCTCCTATGCAACCTCCCACCCTGCAGCTGCTGACACTGTTCCGCAATCGCATGCTAGAATATTATGTCACAATGCCGTTGGCGATATTAAGCACGGCATATGGATTATCTTTTCGATTCTCCTACTTCACCTGTGTCCAGCCTGTATTTCACTGCCTGACCTGTGATTTCGATTGGGCCATTGATTTGTGTCTCTGCGGACCGGTTTCTCCTGACGTCGACTTTAATCAGCTGATGACTCCTATCATTACTCACGAGTTGGTTTGTCCTGGCGAAAGGATTATGGCTGTGGCATTGATGCATGGACTACTTGGTCCCTGGAATTTACTGGCGGCAGCACAGTCTTTCTTGGAACAGAGCTTTCTTGAAAACCCACCGAGCTGTCCTCTGATGGTGATAGAGGATCCGGTGCTGGGAGAGCACGTATGTTCTTTTCCGCTTTTAAATTGGATGGCTGAACTGTTTTCGGATGAAGACGGTGACTTCCTATTGGAGGCTGTTGCAGCTTATTTTGCATACACAGTTATGTCATAGACCTTTTTCATGTTTGATATGCTGAGTACTAGCATTTCATTGACAATTCATTGACTTATTTGTCAAGTTTTTATTATTTACCTTGCCTATTGGCTTAAGACTCGATAAAGTACTTGGCTGTTTTATTTTTCTTTAGCATTAAATTTTCCTAGTTTTTAATGCTTTACCTTGCGGACCGTCCACATATAAACTTGCAATCTGCTCTCATGAGATGGCACTTCTATTATCTTATTCAGTTCGTTTCCGGATCATGGGGAGGTGTCATCTAGGTCCTGGATATCTTTACACCGTGTTAAGTTAGCATGGGCTCATTACCGGTTTAAACGCCATTTTTCCTTTTTTGCAACTTCTGCACACGACACTTAGTTGTTGCTTTAGCTTTCCACCTAGTAGTTCATCGTGGTTTACATGAGAATAATATGTTATTGCTCTACTATCTGCTTTGCTTGTTAAACTATATCTGTACAGCGAGTGCTAAAGTTTCAAGAACAACACGATACAGAATTGTTATGAGGTCTGATCTCCACGACTTCATACTCATAACATAAGTGCAACTTCTGCCAATTCTGGGCATGAGGCGGGTTTTATATTGCTTTGCCGAACACACATACACAACAGTTGATGCGGTTCACATGAAGAGAGAGCTGGTGTATGCTGATGTGATTCCTTCAAATCTAAGACACTAAAGTATGGGCACGCCCTAAACCAACACAAAGAGACCTTCTTAGCAAATAATATAATATGTGTATTAGGGAGGGTGAGATATAAGCAGCCGCGGGCCGTGGAGGGAGTTACGGTGAGGCAGGGAGGCGGGGAGGGGGAGAAGCAGGGTGGAGCCCTCTCTACCCTGCCCCTCCCCCTCCCCGCCTCCCTGCCCCACCGTAACTCCCTCCACGGCCCGCGGCTGCTTATAAGTGTTGCTAACTGTTATTCATTTACAGCATGTTAACATACTGTCACCATTCGCTTTTTATGTACTAGTAACTATGCTGGTAATTTTGCTACTGATAATATGTGTACTTGTATTCTCCACCCTGCTTCTCCCCCTCCCCGCCTCCCTGCCTCACCGTAACTCCCTCCACGGCCCGCGGCTGCTTATAAGTGTTGCTAACTCTTATTCATTTACAGCATGTTAACATACTATCACCATTCGCTTTTTATGTACTAGTAACTATGCTGGTAATTTTGCTACTGATAATATGTGTACTTGTATTATCTAAGATACTACGCCTGAGAAGACGGCATTAGTAAATAAACATTTCAAATACACATGTGTTCTTCTTAACTCCATGTTCTGGTTTCTAAGAAATATATAACGACCGACTGTTCATGAGTTCCACGTATCCTGAGGTACTATAAGTTCATATTCTGGATTGTCTAAACATTGAGAGTTTGTTATATCCAATGTGACACTGTACCTAGCTTGCTAAGGGGTTTTTGATTACTAACGTGAGTTTTGGGACACCCTAATTCGCAGAGGTTCCAATCCTCTGTCCACAGTTCTGTGTGAGAACAGAAACCCTGCGACAGGGGCACCCCCGACCCTTGCTGGAGCTTCATCACACTTGCGATACAACTCCAGCAATGCGCCACCTTTACGGCACAGATACATCACGCATCTGTGCTGTTTTTGCCCCATGATGCGCCGCATTGTAAATGCAGCACACCATAGATGACGGAACCGCGGCACAGAATGACTAACACATCCCTGGTGATGCGCCAGTCATCATAAATGTATCCCTATGCTTCTTATCTTGTTAGAGATGAACCGCCATATGTATCATCAAAGTTTTTTGCATTTCCTAAATAGCGAACTTTAAGGAATAAATAGCGATTCTTTACCATTCCTAGTTTGCGATTAGCTATTTGCTAATTACAAATTACCCATTCATTTCCTTCATTTCCATAGGGCGGTTGGACTCACTTTTAGCTCGAACGGCTGAATGGATTTCCACGAAACTTGGCAAAATTGTAGGGACTGGTAGCCCGATGTGCCTTTGCTATGTCTCAAGATATATGCTCCAGTGGTTTTTACGAAAATTAACTTTGAAAAATATATATTGGGCTACATTGGCCTATATATATGTTGGAGCCCAAATGTAGCCCAATGTAGCCCAATGAAGCCCAATGTAGCCCAATGTAGCCCAAAGATGGCCGCCAGACACACAAAAAAACAAATGTAGCCCAAATATCAGCCAGATGTAGCCCAACTATAGCCCAGTGACAGAATGACCAATCAGCTTCGCAAACCTCCGTTACGCGAAGCGGAGCGCTGTTACAGATATATATCTTTTTTTGAACGTTAATTTCTCAAAATCCACTGGAGCACATATATTGAGACCTAGCAAAGGCACATCGGGCTACCAGTCCCTAATATTTTGCCAAGTTTCGTGCAAATCCATTCAGCCATTCGATTATTATTATTATTATTTTTTTTGCCCCGCGGGGCCCTTTTAAAACCTCCACATCAAACCTAGGGGGTCAGCGAGGATCTACTATGCCCCCTTATGGTCATTTCCCCCTTCGTTTTGGCCTCCTCTTGTCTCTCGATCCTACCGAGAGACAAGATGGCGGCCGCTACGGACTTTTTGGAATGTTGACAGACGCCAGAGAACCAATCAGCTTCGCTTCACAAAGCTCCGTTGCGCGCAAAGTACGCGTCCTGGGACGCTACCCGGTCCGCTGTTACAGATATATATCTTTTTTTAAACGTTAATTTCTCAAAATCCACTGGAGCACATATATTGAGACCTACAAAAGGCACATCGGGCTACCAGTCCCTACAATTTTGCCAAGTTTCGTGCAAATCCATTCAGCCGTTCGGGCTAAAAGTGAGGCCAACCGCCCTATGGAAAACTCAATGTTAAAAACACGTTTTGGGACCCCCCTTTTTTCTCGGCCCCCCCTTGACGAACCCCCCCCAAATTTTCAAGGGCTGCTCAGAAACAGAATGTGCCATTTTCCTGAAAATTTCAGCCAATTCCGTCCACAAACGCCAAAGTTATTAGACATAGAATTTTCAAAAATCCCATAGAGAAAAAATCCTAACTATATATACCTACTGGCGACCGCCAGTAGGTAATATATACATATATATATATATATATATATATATATATTACCTACTGGCGGTCGCCAGTAGGTAATATATACATATATATATATATATATATATATATATATTACCTACTGGCGGTCGCCAGTAGGTATATATAGTTAGGATTTTTTCTCTATGGGTTTTTTGAAAATTCTATGTCTAATAACTTTGGCGTTTGTGGACGGAATTGGCTGAAATTTTCAGGAAAATGGCACATTTTGTTTCTGAGCAGCCCTTGAAAATTTGGGGGGGGTTCGTCAAGGGGGGGCCGAGAAAAAAGGGGGGTCCCAAAACGTGTTTTTAACATTGAGTTTTCCATAGGGCGGTTGGCCTCACTTTTAGCCCGAACGGCTGAATGGATTTGCACGAAACTTGGCAAAATTGTAGGGACTGGTAGCCCGATGTGCCTTTTGTAGGTCTCAATATATGCGCTCCAGTGGATTTTGAGAAATTAACGTTTAAAAAAAGATATATATCTGTAACAGCGGACCGGGCAGCGTCCCAGGACGCGTACTTTTCGCGCAACGGAGCTTTGTGAAGCGAAGCTGATTGGTTCTCCGGCGTCTGTCAACATTCCAAACAGTCCGTAGCGGCCGCCATCTTGTCTCTCGGTAGGATCGAGAGACAAGAGGAGGCGAAAGCGAAGGGGCAAATGACCATAAGGGGGAATAGTAGATCCTCGCTGACCCCCTAGGTTTGATGTGGAGGTTTTAAAAGGGCCCCGCGGGGCAAAAAAAAATAATAATAATAATAATCGAACGGCTGAATGGATTTGCACGAAACTTGGAAAAATATTAGGGACTGGTAGCCCGATGTGCCTTTGCTAGGTCTCAATATATGTGCTCCAGTGGATTTTGAGAAATTAACGTTCAAAAAAAGATATATATCTGTAACAGCGCTCCGCTTCGCGTACTTTTCGCGTTACGGAGCTTTGCGAAGCTGATTGGTTCTCCGGCGTCTGTCAACATTCCAAACAGTCCGTAGCGGCCGCCATCTTGTCTCTCGGTAGGATTGAGAGACAAGAGGAGGCCAAAGCGAAGGGGGAAATGACCATAAGGGGGCATAGTAGATCCTTCCTGACCTCTTAGGTTTGATGTACCATTTTGCCAAGTTTGGTGTAATTCCGTTCAGCCATTCAGGCTGTAGACGTATGTAAATGTCCTATGGAAAATTGCATGGGGAAAACACATTTGAAAGTGTTGAAATTTAGAACCAATTAAAATGTTACTTTGGTTTTGTATTTGTGTGTGATGAAAGTTAATTGGTTATGTAT
Source organism: Lissotriton helveticus (assembly GCF_964261635.1). Taxonomy (NCBI): domain Eukaryota; kingdom Metazoa; phylum Chordata; class Amphibia; order Caudata; family Salamandridae; genus Lissotriton; species Lissotriton helveticus. Next base: position 1,607,338,373 of record NC_136069.1, read on the forward strand.
ATATGTCAAATGAGAGGAAACCACAGCCATTTTGTGATACTACTGTCTGAGGTACATTTGTGAGGAATTTTTGGTGGTGAATTTCTGGTGTTTGATTTACACAGTACTAACACTTCTGCTACTTTTAAAAAGGTGAGTTGTTAATTTGTAAGGGGAACTATGTTGTACACTTGAAGATAATTTGAAAAATGTTTTCTGTTATTTATTTGCAGTCCTTCTGTTATACTAAATACTTGATGAAGTTAGTTTTATATTATGTATTACTAAAAACGATAAATGAAAGTGATTATTTTTTTCTGCAATTTACAGCAAGCAATTTCAAAATAAAATGGCTCACAATGAAGAGACCGTGGCAATTTCTTTTGAATTGTCCACTACATTGATTGAAATTGAGAGCACCAATAATGAAATATTGTCACAAGGAGGACATGACTTGTATGATTCCATTAGATTGATTGAAATGGACAGCACCAAGAATGAAATATTGTCACAAGGAGATGACTTGAATGATTCCACTACATTGATTGAAATTGAGAGCACCAATAATGAAATATTGTCACAAGGAGGAGATGGCTTGTATGATTCCATTAGATTGATTGAAATGGACAGGACCAATAATGAAATATTGTCACAAGGAGGAGATGACTTGAATGATTCCACTACATTGATTGAAATTGAGAGCACCAATAATGAAATATTGTCACGAGGAGATGACTTGAATGATTCCACTACATTGATTGAAATGGACAGCACCAATAATGAAATATTGTCAGAAGGAGGAGATGACTTGAATGATTTTTTTGATCAATCTCTTGATGGCGAATTTATCGAGTGTTTGGAGACCATAGAGTTACAAGAATCATCATTGCAGACTTTTAATGAGGAGATTCCAGATGAGATGATTGAAGAGGAAATTACTGATGAGGACATGTTACTAGTTGTTTCAAATTTAGAAAATTCTGAAGAATAAATTTATATTTAGAAATCAAAAATTGTTTGAGACATTATTTATTTTTATTTTTAATTTATGAGGTTGTAGCGAAGTGATTGTAGTATAAAATGAGACTTATAGTATAGAGTGCAACATTTTTATGTTACATGGTAAGTTTACTCATATTTACTTCCCTTCTGCCACTATATTATCTCCAATGTGTATTTGACATGTCTTCTTCATCTCCGGCCTCCTTTCTCTCACTGTGTGTCTCCGATGCATCTTATCGCTGGTATTTTGTGTAATTACAGAAGAGAGTAAAATAAAATAGTTCGGAACGTGAAAAGGGGGCAAAGTAGAGTACTCCTCACCCCCTAGGCCTTTTTAGGCGGTCCCAAAAGGATCAGTTTCTGCTTTCCTGAGAGATTATGGTATGAGTTCCATATACCACAATAACTTGCATTACAACATGCAAGATATCTATCTCCTATTACCAACTTTTGGAGATATTCGCGCTAAGCGCGAATATCTCCAAAAAGTAACACCTGCCCTGAGCAGTTCTTAGCCATGTTATCCAATGGGAGGTGGATAACATGGCTAAGAGTATTAGCTCGGTAATGCATGAATATCGCTGAGTTTTTAGCGATATTCATGCATTGCGGCCGTTTATTATCGCATTTGCGATAAACCTTGATAATAGTAAGGTTTATCTTCGATAATTTCTGACGATGCTTAGTGGTAAAAAATTGGTTGGTAAGCATCGTTAGCGATAAATATCGCTTAACTTTGGTAATATGCCCCAACGTCTGTTAACGTTCGATTCGAAGGAAATGAGGAAGTGTTGAAAAACATTGTCTGCGCCATCTTGCCTTTTTTGAAATGCCACACTTTTGTCGTGCACGGCAGCCATTTTAGATGTCTTGACCAGACCCACTCTGTGCACGCTGTCGATCCTTAGCATGGCTCCCCACCCTCGCAAGCATCTCACCCAGGCAGTGGTCACCCCCGCTCTCTGTCTTATGCATGGGTAATAAACCTCCCCCCATCTGCGCTGTTCTTCCCTGAGAATCACACTCTGTGCCCGCCCGACACCTCCCTTTCGCCCTATTCACTACCGCACCCTGTGACACTCCTCTTCCTCTGTGTCCGATTGTCCAGGCTATCAGCTAGCCCTGCAGATGTAGTTTATGGCCCCAGCTGGAAAGAATCACCCCTCTTCAAAGGAGTTATAGTAGATCAAGGCCCACACCCGATGAGATCCGTCACACCACACGTGTTCCTACTATCTGAAAACTATCCTGTATTGTGATTGGGGAGGGGACCGAGCCTGAAGCGGAAGATTCCAGGAATGACTCTTTGTACATCAAAGTTTTTACAATTATGTGTCACATAAAAAATATATAGCACTCCAACAAAGTAGTAGGAATATAAAACTTTAATAACATATAAATATATACAACAAAACAAAAACAGTAAAAACATTTAAACAACGAAGAGACCGTGGCAATTTCTTTTGAATTATCCAATAGATTTATTGAAATTGACAGCACCAATAATGAAATATTCTTGTCAGTAGCGGTCTGTTGTGCGAATAGTTCCAAGGCAGCAGAACGCGCTGAAATCTGGATGTCACGAAGGTGATGTCTAGCAAGTTGCCGCCCAGCAAATAACGGCGTGGGGCGCCGCGGGGGTGAGTGAGTCCAGTAGGCACCACAGCTATTCTTACCGGCATTGCAGAATTACTGCTGGGGACAATGCCTGTGCTGGAGCAGGGTCACAGCAGAAACAAAAAGGATTCTGTTGAAGATGTTGTTGGTTTTCAATTTGAAAACAGTTCTGGTGTCAACTGCTATGCTAATGTAGTGGTTAATGTTTTGTTTTCTCTAGAAAATGTAAAAGAGGGGGAGGCAGTCCAAAGTTCCGTTAAAAGGGCAAAGGAAAGGATCGGTGGTTTGAACTATCAGTCAAAAAGGGGAGGGGGTGCAACAATTTTTCCTACCGGGTCACACTGTGCTTTCACCGGAAGTGAGGTCTGCAGGATTCTAGTAATTCAAAGTGAGGCTGGCGCCGACGTCCCGCGGATACAGTTTCGTCACTCCACGGGTGATCATGGCAGTCATTCCCCATCGGGGGTGGGAGACTCCCGCGGCTCCTCTAGAATCTTCAAGGTCGTGGAGGACTACGGTGGTGGAGTCAACCAGTGACCGGGCCATTTCTTTATGCTGGGCCCGCTCTTGCCAGGTCGACCGCCATTTTGAGAGTTCGGTAGCTACTGGCGATCGCGGGGTCAAATGAGCGGACGGGCTCCACCCTGCCGGGCGAGACGTTGCAGCATGGCCACAGTGGAAGAACTCTTTTCCGGGCGCCTGGACCGCTGAGGGTGCAGCTGGGAAGCCTCCACTGGGGAGGCGGGAGAGGCCTGTTCGCACCGTCTCTCCCTCCCAGTGCACCCCACGGCGTCTCGCTTGAGATTTGTTATGGCCGGACCAGGCGATGAGGACGAGGGGGGGGTCGGAGGCATGTGCAAGACATCCCCCCCCAGTGTTGTCGCAGCCATTATAAAAGAAAGAAGTGTCCCGTCCGTCTTCGGGCCGGGCTTCCGGTGGATGTCGGCCGGACGCCCCTGGCTCTGGCCCCATGAACGGGTTTCTTGGTTTATCGGCTGCAGCCGGATTCCGTCGGCCTCGGCCCCCCGACCGTTGGTGGCCGGACCGGAAGAGCATGTGGCGGGACTACCTGCAACTCTCAAGGGCCACCGCGGCCGGACTGGGAGAGAGAGGGGAGGGTCGAGGAGACATTCCCCCCCCCTGCAACTGTTCAGCGTTGTAAAGGCAATCCCCTGGCCGGGTCCCGTTGGTCTCGGCCTCTCCTCCGGCTACACCCTACGTTAGGATCTCCTGGCCGAGGCGTGGCAGCAGGACCTGCCTTATATGGGCTGCTCCCGGCTGGGCGTAGCCGGAACCCTGCCCCACCTTGGAAGTTTCCAGAGTGGGGGCGGATGTTCTACTGACTTGCATTTTCCCTAGTCTATCGATTTTTTTGGCGTGGCAGGCGGTGGGACAGCGAGGGGTGATTTGGTTTCTCTTACTGTTTTTCTGGTCTCTCACCACTGGCATATTTTAACGTTTTCTTGTTTCTAGGACATTAATAGGTTTTATCATTACGTTATGTTATCGTTTCTTTGTTCGTTGTTTAATAAAAGTTCATGTTCATCAGTGGCCTACTGATTTTCGTTTTCCTATTCTTTTCTTTCCAGGTTGTTTCATGCTAAAGTTTCTGTTAACAGGATACAGTGATCACTTCGTTATTATTGCATATGTCCTTTTCACTAGGGGTGCTCTCTGGTCGGGCCAGATGACGTATGTCTAGTAAATGGTCCGGGTGAAACAGGTGCATCAATCAGTGGGGAGTAGATAGGCATGACAGATTACAACGGGGGAGAAAGGTCCGCATTACGTACCCTTTCACTACTTGCAAAGATTTTCCTACGTTTATTTGCAAACAGGGAATACCTCCAAAAAGAACTAATTCCCAAACAGTCAATGTTCGGACAATCAATCAATCAATGAGGAATGAAATAGGTACGACGTGTTAAAGGCTTGCGTTACCTACCCTTCACTATCTGCAAAGGGAGAGAGAATATTCCTATTCTTCCTCGTTTGCAGGTAGAGAAGATCCTTAAGAGAATTAACATCGAACAATTCAATGCTCGATTGAAACAATCAACAAGGGGTACTGTGAACACAAATGAACGCCGCTTATGTACATACGCATTGCTATTTTCAACAGGTTGTTCCTAATGTTTCTATTTTAGCGAGGTCAAAAAGAGATCCCATTAGTGGCCTACTGATTTTGCTCGATTCCTTTTGTTTTTTTACACGATTTTTCGCTATCTGCAAAGACTAAACAGAGTATTGCGACTCTGTGCTTGTTTGTAAATAGAGAATGAACCAAAGAGAACAATCAATCAAATGGAGAGAGAAGCAGGCACGACGGATTACAAAGGGGGAAAGGGCTGCGTTAACTACCCTTCACTATCTGCAAAGAGAGAGTACTCCTAATAGAAATGAGGGGTGGGGGGCAGCAATCAAAGCAGATCAGTGTGCATAAACACGAAAAAAAAAATTCTTACCACGTACTTGACATTCGACAGCTTATGATATTTGCTATTAAAAAACCATTGAAATTCACTGAAAAAACCATAGGTTATAGACCATATATAGTTAGGAATTAGCATTTACAAAACCTTGAAAATTCACTGAAAAAACCATAGGTTATAGACCATATATAGTTAGGAATTAGCATTTAAAAAACCTTATTTTACTCACACAAAACCATTGAAATTCCATATATAGTTAGTTGCACTAACTATATATTGCGCACCCGCAATCCACTGCTGATGATGTCACATATTACATCATTCATGACATGGTCAGTGACATCACTGATGACATCACTGATGACATCTCAAATGACATCACTGATGACATCTCATTTGACATCAATGACCACATCACTGATGATATCATTCATGTGACAATACAATGCATCTCCTCACATTTTAATATAACCTCTGTTTCACCCAGTGTTAAAAACAGAGTATAATTTTTGAAACCATTGACACACCAATACTAGTTACTACATACGTACTCACTGATTCCTACGTCTACACACACATTCACTCATTCACCCATACAATCATTCATACATACAATCACTCATGTTTACAACACAATCATATGCACTCATACACCTATACAGACACTCACACTCTGCCACTCATCCATGGAGTTACTCACACACCTAGTCAGTCCTGTAAAGAATCAATCACACTTCCATTTTCTACTCTATACAGTTAAACATAGAGCACCTTACGTTTTCAACCATATACTAACACATACTTACTCTCTTATACAATCATTGATACAAGTACACATTGATCTGTACAGAGTCACACACCTCCCATCCAGCCACACACACACTCAGTCTCCCATGCAAATACTTGGGCAATCAATCAATAACCCATATAGTTACTCATATAGCTACTGATCAACACATGCAGCAGTTTACAGAACAACAGACATAATGATGCACAAATTAAGACAGTTTAGTCACTAACCCATGCACTCAGTGAGACACATTTAATCACTCACTCATACATTCAGTCATGCACCTACTAAATCCTTCGTCCAGACACTTATACATCCACTCATTCTTCAATATGTAAGACATATTTTAACTTTACAGAAACATAGTCACTGGATGTTGTCATCAGTGATGTCATCAGTGATGTCATTTGAGATGTCATCAGTGATGTCATCAGTGATGTCACTGACCATGTCATGAATGATGTAATATGTGACATCATCAGCAGTGGATTGCGGGTGCGCAATATATAGTTAGTGCAACTAACTATATATGGAATTTCAATGGTTTTGTGTGAGTAAAATAAGGTTTTTTAAATGCTAATTCCTAACTATATATGGTCTATAACCTATGGTTTTTTCAGTGAATATATATATATATATATATATATATAAATCGTATATATCTTGAAAGACTCCTCTGCCAGCCGGCCTTTGCAATCACACAAATAGGAGCACAGACCACCTTTGAGTGCACAGAATCCCCTTTATTCGGGTTGTACTCTGTCGGCCATAACGCGTTTCAGCACCGAAGTGCCTTGATCACATATATACGCCAAGGTGTATTGCAGAATAATTGGGTGTAGGTGTGTCTGAATGGATGATTTAGTGGGTGCATGACTGACTGTATAAGTGAGTGATTAAAGTCATCCTAGTGAATTCATGGGTGAATGACTAAACTGTGTGACTGTCTGTATCAGTCTGTCAGTTGGTGTATAATTGGCTGTATGAGTTGTTGAGTAGCTACATGAGTGTCTATATGTGTTAAATGATTCGTTGTCTGACTATCTGTATGGGTGCCTGACTATCTGTATCGGTGGGTGGGGGTGTGAGGATCCCTGCATGGATGTTCGTTGTGTGATACACTGGATGTATGGGCTCATGAGTGCATTTGCAAGGGGCTGTATGGGTGAGTGAGTATACACATTGTTGTGTTGGTGAGTGAATGGATGTCTCAGTGGTATATGTGTACGTAACTACATATGTGAACGGCAGTATATGTGAGCGTTGAAGTTAATAAGTGACAAAATGTGAGAGTGATTGATTGTGAGAGTAGCTGTATGGATGAATGTGTGCTTGTGTCAGTGATTGTAGAAGAGAGTAAGTATGCATTCCTGTCTGTATGAATAAGTGAGGTGGCATGTGTGTATAACTGTATTGGTGAATAAATGGTTGAGTGACTGATTCTTTGGGTGACTGAATAGGTGTTTGAGTAACTCTATGGATGAGTGGCAGTGTGTGTATGGGTGAATGAGTGCATATATCTTTGATTGTATTGATGACTACGTGTATGAGTTAGAGAGTGGATTTGTGTGTAGATCTATCAATCAGAAGGGGTTATGTACTAACTGGTATTGGTGTGTCTATGGTTTGGAGAATGGTAATCTGTATTTTAGAGTGGGTGTATCAAAGGTTATATTAGGGTGTGATGAGGTGCATCAGATATTAAGTGTATGATATCATCAGTGATGTAATTTGAGATGTCATCAGTGATGTCACTGACCATGTCATGAGGAATGTAATATGCAACGTCATCAGCAGTGCATTGCGGGGGCACAAGTTATAGTTAGCTCAGCTAACTATAATAACCCCGAAACCTGTGTTTTTTTCAGTGAATTTTTAAGGTTTTCTGTATGCTAATCCCTAACTATAACCTTCCTGAAACCTCTGTTTTTTTCAGCAAATTTCTAAGGTTTTTTAAACGCTAATCCCTAACTATAAAGTCATTGAACTGTAAATGTTTAAGTCTAACATCCTTGAAACCTGTGTTTTTAAGTGAAAATGTAATGCTTTGTAACTAGTACTGAAATGTTTAGAGTAGAACAAAATGCTGTTACATGTTCGACTATTTCTGAAGAAGTGCAGTGTATACAAGTTACAATACATGTTAAGACGGTTTCTTCAAAATATTTTTTGCATTCAGAAAGGTGATGTAATTTTAGAATCCTTTGTTTAATATATATTTAGCAATGTATATATTGTTTGTAAAAATTTGTGTTAATCGTGTACCAATCGCGTACCGCTGGCGGTGAGTGCACAAATCCAAACATTGTGCCACCATAATTGTTTAGTCATTTAGCATGCGCGTAGGGTGTGCGATGGGTACACAATTTCGATGTATACTTTTATGATTTCCTTCGAGGAATCGAAATAAAGTTATTTGAACCGAACCGAACCGGGTACGCAATTCCCACATTTTTTATTTTTATAAAATGTAAATACATGTTATATACTATATTTTTTTAATCAATCGTATATGCTTTATTGAAAGAGTTATAAAAATGATGTTAACATAAACATTTTGAATATTTGAGTTCTTAGAATGAAGTTATGGGAGCTGCGATTGTCCTGCATACCTTAACACACATATTTCTGGGTACGTGATAGGTACGTGAATCCAGCGCATATTTTAGTTCTAAAAATATATCTATATATAAATTATAATACTTATTATACAAAGAGATCTACATTCAAATTCGTAAGTTAACTATTTTGTAACTGGAATAAATATATATTATCGTTAATCATATTTTTGGGAAATGCGTCTGGTGGGCGGTGAATGCGTGTCCAGTACGCAAATCCCATGTGACTTCAAAAGAAAGCATTTAATTGGTTAAGAAGCTTTCTATTCCAGTACTTGGTGGACCCCACCCAATTTTTTCATTCTTCCAGGAGCATCTTTACAAGAAACGCCTCTTGTGTTTTCTGTGCCTCTTCATTTTTTTTTTTTGGGGGGGGGGTTTCAACCAAAGAAATGGTATCTCAAAATCCACCACAGTATGTTCCTGAAGATGAAGTGGAGCTGGGATAACCAACCAAGAAATGGAAGGAAAGTGTTGTGTAGGCTTTTTTCTCAATTCCACCTGGTGAGGTCACTTGCATTGTGTGTGACAAAGTTTTATCCACGATGAAGCATCTTCAAATGATGAACTCAAACCGTCTTGCACATGAACAACATCACTGGCAATTGCAAGAAAGACGACATGATGATAAAGTCACAGGAACTAGGACCTCTGCGGGATCCACTGCAACAATGCAAACATCGTTAATTGTACCAGATTTTGCAGGAGTGGAACAGCACTGCATAAAGTGCAAGAAACTTCTTTTTGCAGGCAAAGAGTCTATTGCAGCAGTTGTTGTTGTTGCAAAATATATGTTATTTATTTGTTTGTTTTTGCAATGACTTTCTAATTCCAAAATGTTTTGAAACGTTTTTACAGTTCATTTCATATTTTTTTCAAGCTTTTAAAAAAATGAATAAATAAATAAAAAAGTTTTTAAAAAACACGAAAAAATAAAAAAGAAGAAAAAATAAGACAAAAATGCTTCTTTTTAGAACCGCCTATTTGGTTAAAGATTTACAAACTTGTATGTGTTGGATGAATTACTGCAAGGATAATGTCTGAGGCATTGTATGAGTGCATGAGTACTGCCTGAGTTACTGAATGAGTGCAAAGGTAATGCCTGGGTCATTGGATGAGTGCAAGGGTAGTGCCTGGGAGAATGGATGAGTGCATGGGTAGTGCCTGAATGAATGGTTGAGTGAAACACTGGTGCCTGAGTGATAACATGTGTGCATGGGTAGTGCTGGTGTGATTGCATGAGAACAGGGATACTGCTGGGGTGATTAGAAGAGTGCATGGTTAGTGCCTGAGTAAATGGATAAGTGCAAGTCTAATGCTTGGTTGATTGGATGAGTGGATACCTACTGCCTGAGTGAAAGGATGAGTACAAAGGTAATGCCTAAGTCATTGAATGAGTGCATGGGTTGTGCCTGAGAGAATGGATGAGTACATGGGTATTGCCTGAGTGAATGGTTGAGTGAAACAGTAGTGCCTGGGTGATAGCATGAGTGCATGGGTAGTGCCTGGGTGATTGCATGAGTACTGGGATACTGCCTGGGTAATTGGACGGGTGCATAGGTAGTGCCTAAGTGATTGGATGAGTGCAAGGTTAGTGGCTGGGTGATTGGATGAGTGAATACATACTGCCTGAGTGAAAGAATGAGTACAAGAGAAATGCCTGGGTCAATGGATGAGTGCATGGGTAGTGCTTGAGAGAATGGATGAGTGAATGGGTAGTGCCTGAGTGAATGGTTGAGTGAAATAGCAGTGTGTGAGTGATAGCATGAGTGCATGGGTAGTAGCTGGGTGATTGCATGAGTACAGGAGTACTGCCTGGGTTATTGGATGAGTGCATGGGTAATCCAGTAAAGACTGGAATGACCTGCCCATCGAATGGAGGATGGAACCGTCTGAAGCGAGGTTCAGACAGAGGCTGAAAACCTTTCTCTTCCCCAAGGCTAATTAGTTTAGTTTTTCCTCCCGGGCCTAGTGCTCCTCCTCTCTGAGCTAGGCTGTTATGATGATTATTGGGATTCTCAGCGCGGGGACGCACTGTTCTTTGTGCAACCATGCGCTTAACAAATGTTATTAATAATTAATAATAATAATGTCAGGGTAAATGGATGAGTGCAAGGGTAGCGCCTGGGTAATGGGGTGAATAGAGGCATACTGCCTGAGTGAAAGAATGAGAACAAGAGTAATTCATGGGTCACTGTATGAGTGCATGGGTAGTGCCTGAGAGAAGGGATGAGTGCATGGTTAGTGCCTGGGTCATTGGATGGGTGCATGGGTTGTTCCTGAGTCAATGGTTGAGTTCAAGAATAGTGATTAAGTGATTGCATAAGTGAAGGGGCAGTTGCCTGAGTGATTGGATGCGTTTATTGGAAGCGCCTGAGTAAAACGTGAGTGCCAGGGTAATACCTGGGTCATTGGATGAGTATATGGGTACGGCCTGAGAGAATGGATGAATCCATAGTTAGTGCCTGAGTGAATGGTTGAGTGCAAGAGTAGTGCGTGAACAGTTGCATGACTGTACTCTGAGTGATTGGATCTGTGCATGGGTAGTGCATGTGTGAAAGGATGAGTGCAGGGTAAAACATGTGTCATTGCAAAAGTGCATGGGTACTGCCTGGATGAATAGATGAGTGTATGGGTAGTGTCTGAATGAATGGTTGAGTGCAAGAATGGTGCCTTTGCATGAGTGTATGGGTATTGCTTTAGTGAATGGATGACTCCATGGGAACTGTGTCACTGAATGTAATAATCCAACTCTAGTGCTTGGGTCATTGAATGAGTGCATGCATAATACTTTGGAGAATGGATGAGTGCATGGGCAGTCGCTGAGTGAATAGGTGAGTGCAAGAATAATTCCAGAGTGATTGCATGAGTGCAGGAGTAATGTTTGAGTGATTAGATCAGTGCATGGGTACTGCATGAGTAAAAGGATGATGGCAAGAGTAATGCCTGCATAATTTGAAGAGTGTATGGGTAGTGCCTGAGAGAATGCATGGGTGCATTGTTAGTGCCTGGGTGAATGGTTGAGTGCAAGAGTGATTGCATAATTATATGGATGCATTTTGAGTAATTGCATGAGCGCATGTGTAGTGTCTGGGTGAATGCATAAATGCATGGGAAGTACCTGGGTGAAAGTATGATTGCAAGGGTAATTCCTGGATCACTGGATGAGTGCATGGGTGGTGCCTGAGTGAATGAATGAGTGCATGAGTAGTGCCTGAGTGAATTTGTTGAGTGGAAGATTAGCATTTTGGTGCATAAGTGCATCAGTAGTACCTAGGTGATTGCATACGTGCAGCAGTACTGCCTGGGTAATTTAATGAGTGCATGGGTAGTGCCTGTGTAAAAGAAAGAATGCAAGCATAATGACTGTGTTTTGCTATTAAGGCAAAGCTTGTGCTTTAGAGAATGCATACGTGTATGCATAAGGTATCAATGTAAGGATAACTGTCTACTAGATTACATGAGCAACATAATTAAAATGTTGTAGTAGTCTAAAGGATCAACATTATTTATATTAGAAACAAATAACATATAATTAAACTTTAAACATTGTTTCACGTTATCATGCATATTATATTAAGTATTCTTTTACATAATTTAGATACATTACTCAGTAGAAATATTTTAGAGTAGTATTGCCGTAAACAGCATTAAAACTCTTCTTGAACTTCAACAGTAACTACTATAAAGAAGAAGCAGAAAAACTGGTATTTAATGATAATATATTACTGAAATTGTAAGATTATATTTTTAGCAACTCAACATAAATTTAGAATTAAATAACATTTTCAGATTCCCTTTTTTGCTGTTCTCAGATTCCACTTAACTTCAGTAGACACAATGATTTCAATGTGGTATCATAATTGAACAGCGGGGAAATAAACAATCTGATTGATTGTAGAAAAGAAAACTTTCATAAAGCATAATTTTCAATATGTGTAGCTATGTGTTTTTCTATCTACACTTTGTTAATTACGTTCTTCATCTACATAAATTATATTATTTATCTCAAATACATTTTCCAATATATAGACTCTCATTTACATATGGTTCAAAATAGACAACACATATATAAACTATTTCCAAATGCAATATCAATTACTGTAAATATTAATCCAAGCACTAATTATAAATACTAATAGTTTGCATTCCTCTTTAGTTTCTTTTCATATCTTCCTAATTGACTGAATGACGTACTCAAAACTTTGGCTTCAAAAATAACAAATATGAATTTGGTCATTCATAAGGCAATATAGGTTTGAATTCCAAGTTGGCATCATTGCAATGTGTCCATCCTTTATTATACTTCAACTACTCTGTATAGTGTATATATGTTGTAGTAGGTCCATCATGGAAAACTTGCATTTAAATTTTACATTTTTGTTTCCAATTTTCTTCCATTTGCTCTAAAACGTTGTAGCATTAAAATTAGATATTTTTCCAAATCTTTCTATTTGTTTTTTTAAAAATAATTTTTATTGTTTTTGACATCTATCAAACCATTATTCCAATACCACACTCAAGACCATCTGCCCAGATGGTCCACAAGCAAATGTATAACAACAGGAAAATAAATTCTCAGCGTTCTCCCCCTAACTACCCTACCCGCCTCCCTCTCTACTCCCACCACGCCCTGTCAGTGTGCCCGTGTCTACCCCCTTCATCCAAACTGGTAACCCCCTATGTCAAAGCAAGGATCACAAATCAACGGATAATGACCTCATCTCCAGTCTCAAAAAGCAAGATATTCCGTTCAGTTACTTAGGTGTGCTCAGGCCTCCTATCCCTATTCCCCATCTCACTACCCAGTATTCCCTGGAATAGCCTCCTCGTCCTGGCCTCTTCCTGCGTCACCTCTATCCCCCTCATCCACTTCTACAGATGGGTGTAGCTCTGTAACTAATACCCCCCAAGCTCTCGCTGACTCCAGTGCCTTCTCATTAGCGGTAGGCCTGGCTAATTGAAGACGAAGCGTCCCTTCACTGTCTGCCCAGCTTAAGAAACTCGCCTTTCATGTTCGAAAATTAGGGCCTGCTCTCGCCTTCCAATGCATGGTGAGCTCCCTCTTTGCCAGTATCAACCCCAAATCACAGAACTTGCTAGTAACTTTAGTATTGGGAGTGTGCGGAAACCACAGCAAAAGGTGAGTTCCCATCTCTACCACTAGCTAACGCTCTGTTACTTGGTTCAGGCACGTCACCACATCTGCCCAGTAAGATCCCAGTCCTGCGCAGGCCCAAAACATATGACCAAAATCTGCACCTTCCGCGTTGCATCTGGGGCATGAAGATTCAGTTCCCCCAAAATACTGTTGAAGTTTAACCGGAGTTAAATCGGCCCTGTGAAGAGTAAAAAAATTAAAGCACTTTGAACCGGGCATTACGCGTGCCCTTCCAAGCCCTCCTCTGCAGCTGCGTCCATGTCGTCTCAGGTATGGTCCTGCCAAGGTCCTCCTCCCATTTTCACTTTAACCCATCTAAGGGTGAGAGTCTCTCTGTGGACAGTCGTCTATACAGGCAGGTGATAGCTTTGTATGTACCCGCCGCCATAGTAACATATTGGCAATCCAACGAAGTCGGGGGTTCCGTCAGTCCCATCCTCCACTGTTTCTGGATTCCTGCCACCAGAGCCGCGTGCAATAAATAAACTCCCTTCGGCAGGTCGAAGATATTCTGCAATTCTGCAAAAGGTAGTACGGTGCCGTCTCTATATAAGTCACCAATCATATGGACCCCTCGCTCCTCCCAGTCGGCCAGCGCTGACCAGTCCCCTCCATGCGGGAGAGCTATGCACATGCCTAAGGGAATTTCTGGAGCGTATGGGTTGATAAAACCCGCCCTTTTCTGGCTTCGAATCCAGCACAGGCGGAGGGTACGCTCCTCAAGAGTGAGGTGGTCCAGCCTAATTCCCTGTCTAAGCACTATGAATGACAGCACACGGCGGGGAATCACTCTACCCTGCCGCCTGTCCGGGCCTTTAAACTCACGCGCTACGGCCTGTGTAAGCCACTGCAGCTGTGCCGCTAAATAATACCACTCAAAATCTGGGACCGCCAGTGCCCCCTCCCCCCTCGGCCTCATCAAGGTGTTCAACGTAACACGCCTTCTGCCTGTGCCCCAAATAAACCCTGTCATCAGTGCCCGCAGTGTCTTGAAGAAGGACACAGGAATCCATATTGGTAAAGTACGGAAGAAGTAGAGCAGCCGCGGGAGTGCTACCATCTTTAGGAGCGCCACTCTCCCCGACAGGGGGAGTGTATGCCAGAACCCCAAACTGCCTCTGGGCCCCCTCATTGCACCGCCCACATTTCCCTCGAAAAGGTCGGAGTGAGCATGGTATATGCGGACGCCCAGATACGGCAAGCACTCAGCCTCCCATTGTAGCTCTCCAAGCGCCAAGGGCCTCTGGCCCTCTGGGGCTAAGGGAAACAAACAGGTATTGGTCCAATTGACTGGTAGACCCGACATTTGGCCAAACTCCCGAACGAGAGCTCTAGCACCCCGCAGGGAATCTTCCGCATCAGCCCGATACAGCAAAAGATCATCTGTGTAGAGGGAGATATAATGAATCTCTCCCCGCAGCAGAACGCCCTCATACGACCGTCCCTGTCGAGCATGCGCCACCAGTGGTTCGATAGCCAAAGCGAACAAGAGCGGAGATAATGAACAACCCTGACGGGTACCTCTCTCCACCCGGCATGCCGCCGATATGGCGCGCCCTGTGCGAACCCTAGCCAAGGCAGAGCTGTATAACAGTCCTGTCCATCGTACAAAATGATCTCCTAGGCCAAATCCTCGTAGTACCCGGGGAGGTGTCATCTAGGTCCTGGATATCTTTACACCGTGTTAAGTTAGCATGGGCTCATTACCGGTTTAAACGCCATTTTTCCTTTTTTGCAACTTCTGCACACGACACTTAGTTGTTGCTTTAGCTTTCCACCTAGTAGTTCATCGTGGTTTACATGAGAATAATATGTTATTGCTCTACTATCTGCTTTGCTTGTTAAACTATATCTGTACAGCGAGTGCTAAAGTTTCAAGAACAACACGATACAGAATTGTTATGAGGTCTGATCTCCACGACTTCATACTCATAACATAAGTGCAACTTCTGCCAATTCTGGGCATGAGGCGGGTTTTATATTGCTTTGCCGAACACACATACACAACAGTTGATGCGGTTCACATGAAGAGAGAGCTGGTGTATGCTGATGTGATTCCTTCAAATCTAAGACACTAAAGTATGGGCACGCCCTAAACCAACACAAAGAGACCTTCTTAGCAAATAATATAATATGTGTATTAGGGAGGGTGAGATATAAGCAGCCGCGGGCCGTGGAGGGAGTTACGGTGAGGCAGGGAGGCGGGGAGGGGGAGAAGCAGGGTGGAGCCCTCTCTACCCTGCCCCTCCCCCTCCCCGCCTCCCTGCCCCACCGTAACTCCCTCCACGGCCCGCGGCTGCTTATAAGTGTTGCTAACTGTTATTCATTTACAGCATGTTAACATACTGTCACCATTCGCTTTTTATGTACTAGTAACTATGCTGGTAATTTTGCTACTGATAATATGTGTACTTGTATTCTCCACCCTGCTTCTCCCCCTCCCCGCCTCCCTGCCTCACCGTAACTCCCTCCACGGCCCGCGGCTGCTTATAAGTGTTGCTAACTCTTATTCATTTACAGCATGTTAACATACTATCACCATTCGCTTTTTATGTACTAGTAACTATGCTGGTAATTTTGCTACTGATAATATGTGTACTTGTATTATCTAAGATACTACGCCTGAGAAGACGGCATTAGTAAATAAACATTTCAAATACACATGTGTTCTTCTTAACTCCATGTTCTGGTTTCTAAGAAATATATAACGACCGACTGTTCATGAGTTCCACGTATCCTGAGGTACTATAAGTTCATATTCTGGATTGTCTAAACATTGAGAGTTTGTTATATCCAATGTGACACTGTACCTAGCTTGCTAAGGGGTTTTTGATTACTAACGTGAGTTTTGGGACACCCTAATTCGCAGAGGTTCCAATCCTCTGTCCACAGTTCTGTGTGAGAACAGAAACCCTGCGACAGGGGCACCCCCGACCCTTGCTGGAGCTTCATCACACTTGCGATACAACTCCAGCAATGCGCCACCTTTACGGCACAGATACATCACGCATCTGTGCTGTTTTTGCCCCATGATGCGCCGCATTGTAAATGCAGCACACCATAGATGACGGAACAGCGGCACAGAATGACTAACACATCCCTGGTGATGCGCCAGTCATCATAAATGTATCCCTATGCTTCTTATCTTGTTAGAGATGAACCGCCATATGTATCATCAAAGTTTTTTGCATTTCCTAAATAGCGAACTTTAAGGAATAAATAGCGATTCTTTACCATTCCTAGTTTGCGATTAGCTATTTGCTAATTACAAATTACCCATTCATTTCCTTCATTTCCATAGGGCGGTTGGACTCACTTTTAGCTCGAACGGCTGAATGGATTTCCACGAAACTTGGCAAAATTGTAGGGACTGGTAGCCCGATGTGCCTTTGCTATGTCTCAAGATATATGCTCCAGTGGTTTTTACGAAAATTAACTTTGAAAAATATATATTGGGCTACATTGGCCTATATATATGTTGGAGCCCAAATGTAGCCCAATGTAGCCCAATGAAGCCCAATGTAGCCCAATGTAGCCCAAAGATGGCCGCCAGACACACAAAAAAACAAATGTAGCCCAAATATCAGCCAGATGTAGCCCAACTATAGCCCAGTGACAGAATGACCAATCAGCTTCGCAAACCTCCGTTACGCGAAGCGGAGCGCTGTTACAGATATATATCTTTTTTTGAACGTTAATTTCTCAAAATCCACTGGAGCACATATATTGAGACCTAGCAAAGGCACATCGGGCTACCAGTCCCTAATATTTTGCCAAGTTTCGTGCAAATCCATTCAGCCATTCGATTATTATTATTATTATTTTTTTTGCCCCGCGGGGCCCTTTTAAAACCTCCACATCAAACCTAGGGGGTCAGCGAGGATCTACTATGCCCCCTTATGGTCATTTCCCCCTTCGTTTTGGCCTCCTCTTGTCTCTCGATCCTACCGAGAGACAAGATGGCGGCCGCTACGGACTTTTTGGAATGTTGACAGACGCCAGAGAACCAATCAGCTTCGCTTCACAAAGCTCCGTTGCGCGCAAAGTACGCGTCCTGGGACGCTACCCGGTCCGCTGTTACAGATATATATCTTTTTTTAAACGTTAATTTCTCAAAATCCACTGGAGCACATATATTGAGACCTACAAAAGGCACATCGGGCTACCAGTCCCTACAATTTTGCCAAGTTTCGTGCAAATCCATTCAGCCGTTCGGGCTAAAAGTGAGGCCAACCGCCCTATGGAAAACTCAATGTTAAAAACACGTTTTGGGACCCCCCTTTTTTCTCGGCCCCCCCTTGACGAACCCCCCCCAAATTTTCAAGGGCTGCTCAGAAACAGAATGTGCCATTTTCCTGAAAATTTCAGCCAATTCCGTCCACAAACGCCAAAGTTATTAGACATAGAATTTTCAAAAATCCCATAGAGAAAAAATCCTAACTATATATACCTACTGGCGACCGCCAGTAGGTAATATATACATATATATATATATATATATATATATATATATATATATATAAATCGTATATATCTTGAAAGACTCCTCTGCCAGCCGGCCTTTGCAATCACACAAATAGGAGCACAGACCACCTTTGAGTGCACAGAATCCCCTTTATTCGGGTTGTACTCTGTCGGCCATAACGCGTTTCAGCACCGAAGTGCCTTGATCACATATATACGCCAAGGTGTATTGCAGAATAATTGGGTGTAGGTGTGTCTGAATGGATGATTTAGTGGGTGCATGACTGACTGTATAAGTGAGTGATTAAAGTCATCCTAGTGAATTCATGGGTGAATGACTAAACTGTGTGACTGTCTGTATCAGTCTGTCAGTTGGTGTATAATTGGCTGTATGAGTTGTTGAGTAGCTACATGAGTGTCTATATGTGTTAAATGATTCGTTGTCTGACTATCTGTATGGGTGCCTGACTATCTGTATCGGTGGGTGGGGGTGTGAGGATCCCTGCATGGATGTTCGTTGTGTGATACACTGGATGTATGGGCTCATGAGTGCATTTGCAAGGGGCTGTATGGGTGAGTGAGTATACACATTGTTGTGTTGGTGAGTGAATGGATGTCTCAGTGGTATATGTGTACGTAACTACATATGTGAACGGCAGTATATGTGAGCGTTGAAGTTAATAAGTGACAAAATGTGAGAGTGATTGATTGTGAGAGTAGCTGTATGGATGAATGTGTGCTTGTGTCAGTGATTGTAGAAGAGAGTAAGTATGCATTCCTGTCTGTATGAATAAGTGAGGTGGCATGTGTGTATAACTGTATTGGTGAATAAATGGTTGAGTGACTGATTCTTTGGGTGACTGAATAGGTGTTTGAGTAACTCTATGGATGAGTGGCAGTGTGTGTATGGGTGAATGAGTGCATATATCTTTGATTGTATTGATGACTACGTGTATGAGTTAGAGAGTGGATTTGTGTGTAGATCTATCAATCAGAAGGGGTTATGTACTAACTGGTATTGGTGTGTCTATGGTTTGGAGAATGGTAATCTGTATTTTAGAGTGGGTGTATCAAAGGTTATATTAGGGTGTGATGAGGTGCATCAGATATTAAGTGTATGATATCATCAGTGATGTAATTTGAGATGTCATCAGTGATGTCACTGACCATGTCATGAGGAATGTAATATGCAACGTCATCAGCAGTGCATTGCGGGGGCACAAGTTATAGTTAGCTCAGCTAACTATAATAACCCCGAAACCTGTGTTTTTTTCAGTGAATTTTTAAGGTTTTCTGTATGCTAATCCCTAACTATAACCTTCCTGAAACCTCTGTTTTTTTCAGCAAATTTCTAAGGTTTTTTAAACGCTAATCCCTAACTATAAAGTCATTGAACTGTAAATGTTTAAGTCTAACATCCTTGAAACCTGTGTTTTTAAGTGAAAATGTAATGCTTCGTAACTAGTACTGAAATGTTTAGAGTAGAACAAAATGCTGTTACATGTTCGACTATTTCTGAAGAAGTGCAGTGTATACAAGTTACAATACATGTTAAGACGGTTTCTTCAAAATATTTTTTGCATTCAGAAAGGTGATGTAATTTTAGAATCCTTTGTTTAATATATATTTAGCAATGTATATATTGTTTGTAAAAATTTGTGTTAATCGTGTACCAATCGCGTACCGCTGGCGGTGAGTGCACAAATCCAAACATTGTGCCACCATAATTGTTTAGTCATTTAGCATGCGCGTAGGGTGTGCGATGGGTACACAATTTCGATGTATACTTTTATGATTTCCTTCGAGGAATCGAAATAAAGTTATTTGAACCGAACCGAACCGGGTACGCAATTCCCACATTTTTTATTTTTATAAAATGTAAATACATGTTATATACTATATTTTTTTAATCAATCGTATATGCTTTATTGAAAGAGTTATAAAAATGATGTTAACATAAACATTTTGAATATTTGAGTTCTTAGAATGAAGTTATGGGAGCTGCGATTGTCCTGCATACCTTAACACACATATTTCTGGGTACGTGATAGGTACGTGAATCCAGCGCATATTTTAGTTCTAAAAATATATCTATATATAAATTATAATACTTATTATACCAAGAGATCTACATTCAAATTCGTAAGTTAACTATTTTGTAACTGGAATAAATATATATTATCGTTAATCATATTTTTGGGAAATGCGTCTGGTGGGCGGTGAATGCGTGTCCAGTACGCAAATCCCATGTGACTTCAAAAGAAAGCATTTAATTGGTTAAGAAGCTTTCTATTCCAGTACTTGGTGGACCCCACCCAATTTTTTCATTCTTCCAGGAGCATCTTTACAAGAAACGCCTCTTGTGTTTTCTGTGCCTCTTCATTTTTTTTTTTTGGGGGGGGGTTTCAACCAAAGAAATGGTATCTCAAAATCCACCACAGTATGTTCCTGAAGATGAAGTGGAGCTGGGATAACCAACCAAGAAATGGAAGGAAAGTGTTGTGTAGGCTTTTTTCTCAATTCCACCTGGTGAGGTCACTTGCATTGTGTGTGACAAAGTTTTATCCACGATGAAGCATCTTCAAATGATGAACTCAAACCGTCTTGCACATGAACAACATCACTGGCAATTGCAAGAAAGACGACATGATGATAAAGTCACAGGAACTAGGACCTCTGCGGGATCCACTGCAACAATGCAAACATCGTTAATTGTACCAGATTTTGCAGGAGTGGAACAGCACTGCATAAAGTGCAAGAAACTTCTTTTTGCAGGCAAAGAGTCTATTGCAGCAGTTGTTGTTGTTGCAAAATATATGTTATTTATTTGTTTGTTTTTGCAATGACTTTCTAATTCCAAAATGTTTTGAAACGTTTTTACAGTTAATTTCATATTTTTTTCAAGCTTTTAAAAAAATGAATAAATAAATAAAAAAGTTTTTAAAAAACACGAAAAAATAAAAAAGAAGAAAAAATAAGACAAAAATGCTTCTTTTTAGAACCGCCTATTTGGTTAAAGATTTACAAACTTGTATGTGTTGGATGAATTACTGCAAGGATAATGTCTGAGGCATTGTATGAGTGCATGAGTACTGCCTGAGTTACTGAATGAGTGCAAAGGTAATGCCTGGGTCATTGGATGAGTGCAAGGGTAGTGCCTGGGAGAATGGATGAGTGCATGGGTAGTGCCTGAATGAATGGTTGAGTGAAACACTGGTGCCTGAGTGATAACATGTGTGCATGGGTAGTGCTGGTGTGATTGCATGAGAACAGGGATACTGCTGGGGTGATTAGAAGAGTGCATGGTTAGTGCCTGAGTAAATGGATAAGTGCAAGTCTAATGCTTGGTTGATTGGATGAGTGGATACCTACTGCCTGAGTGAAAGGATGAGTACAAAGGTAATGCCTAAGTCATTGAATGAGTGCATGGGTTGTGCCTGAGAGAATGGATGAGTACATGGGTATTGCCTGAGTGAATGGTTGAGTGAAACAGTAGGGCCTGGGTGATAGCATGAGTGCATGGGTAGTGCCTGGGTGATTGCATGAGTACTGGGATACTGCCTGGGTAATTGGACGGGTGCATAGGTAGTGCCTAAGTGATTGGATGAGTGCAAGGTTAGTGGCTGGGTGATTGGATGAGTGAATACATACTGCCTGAGTGAAAGAATGAGTACAAGAGAAATGCCTGGGTCAATGGATGAGTGCATGGGTAGTGCTTGAGAGAATGGATGAGTGAATGGGTAGTGCCTGAGTGAATGGTTGAGTGAAATAGCAGTGTGTGAGTGATAGCATGAGTGCATGGGTAGTAGCTGGGTGATTGCATGAGTACAGGAGTACTGCCTGGGTTATTGGATGAGTGCATGGGTAATCCAGTAAAGACTGGAATGACCTGCCCATCGAATGGAGGATGGAACCGTCTGAAGCGAGGTTCAGACAGAGGCTGAAAACCTTTCTCTTCCCCAAGGCTAATTAGTTTAGTTTTTCCTCCCGGGCCTAGTGCTCCTCCTCTCTGAGCTAGGCTGTTATGATGATTATTGGGATTCTCAGCGCGGGGACGCACTGTTCTTTGTGCAACCATGCGCTTAACAAATGTTATTAATAATTAATAATAATAATGTCAGGGTAAATGGATGAGTGCAAGGGTAGCGCCTGGGTAATGGGGTGAATAGAGGCATACTGCCTGAGTGAAAGAATGAGAACAAGAGTAATTCATGGGTCACTGTATGAGTGCATGGGTAGTGCCTGAGAGAATGGATGAGTGCATGGTTAGTGCCTGGGTCATTGGATGGGTGCATGGGTTGTTCCTGAGTCAATGGTTGAGTTCAAGAATAGTGATTAAGTGATTGCATAAGTGAAGGGGCAGTTGCCTGAGTGATTGGATGCGTTTATTGGAAGCGCCTGAGTAAAACGTGAGTGCCAGGGTAATACCTGGGTCATTGGATGAGTATATGGGTACGGCCTGAGAGAATGGATGAATCCATAGTTAGTGCCTGAGTGAATGGTTGAGTGCAAGAGTAGTGCGTGAACAGTTGCATGACTGTACTCTGAGTGATTGGATCTGTGCATGGGTAGTGCATGTGTGAAAGGATGAGTGCAGGGTAAAACATGTGTCATTGCAAAAGTGCATGGGTACTGCCTGGATGAATAGATGAGTGTATGGGTAGTGTCTGAATGAATGGTTGAGTGCAAGAATGGTGCCTTTGCATGAGTGTATGGGTATTGCTTTAGTGAATGGATGACTCCATGGGAACTGTGTCACTGAATGTAATAATCCAACTCTAGTGCTTGGGTCATTGAATGAGTGCATGCATAATACTTTGGAGAATGGATGAGTGCATGGGCAGTCGCTGAGTGAATAGGTGAGTGCAAGAATAATTCCAGAGTGATTGCATGAGTGCAGGAGTAATGTTTGAGTGATTAGATCAGTGCATGGGTACTGCATGAGTAAAAGGATGATGGCAAGAGTAATGCCTGCATAATTTGAAGAGTGTATGGGTAGTGCCTGAGAGAATGCATGGGTGCATTGTTAGTGCCTGGGTGAATGGTTGAGTGCAAGAGTGATTGCATAATTATATGGATGCATTTTGAGTAATTGCATGAGCGCATGTGTAGTGTCTGGGTGAATGCATAAATGCATGGGAAGTACCTGGGTGAAAGTATGATTGCAAGGGTAATTCCTGG
This sequence comes from Lissotriton helveticus, assembly GCF_964261635.1. Lineage (NCBI taxonomy): Eukaryota > Metazoa > Chordata > Amphibia > Caudata > Salamandridae > Lissotriton > Lissotriton helveticus. Next base: position 1,607,361,617 of record NC_136069.1, read on the forward strand.
ATCACTGGATGAGTGCATGGGTGGTGCCTGAGTGAATGAATGAGTGCATGAGTAGTGCCTGAGTGAATTTGTTGAGTGGAAGATTAGCATTTTGGTGCATAAGTGCATCAGTAGTACCTAGGTGATTGCATACGTGCAGCAGTACTGCCTGGGTAATTTAATGAGTGCATGGGTAGTGCCTGTGTAAAAGAAAGAATGCAAGCATAATGACTGTGTTTTGCTATTAAGGCAAAGCTTGTGCTTTAGAGAATGCATACGTGTATGCATAAGGTATCAATGTAAGGATAACTGTCTACTAGATTACATGAGCAACATAATTAAAATGTTGTAGTAGTCTAAAGGATCAACATTATTTATATTAGAAACAAATAACATATAATTAAACTTTAAACATTGTTTCACGTTATCATGCATATTATATTAAGTATTCTTTTACATAATTTAGATACATTACTCAGTAGAAATATTTTAGAGTAGTATTGCCGTAAACAGCATTAAAACTCTTCTTGAACTTCAACAGTAACTACTATAAAGAAGAAGCAGAAAAACTGGTATTTAATGATAATATATTACTGAAATTGTAAGATTATATTTTTAGCAACTCAACATAAATTTAGAATTAAATAACATTTTCAGATTCCCTTTTTTGCTGTTCTCAGATTCCACTTAACTTCAGTAGACACAATGATTTCAATGTGGTATCATAATTGAACAGCGGGGAAATAAACAATCTGATTGATTGTAGAAAAGAAAACTTTCATAAAGCATAATTTTCAATATGTGTAGCTATGTGTTTTTCTATCTACACTTTGTTAATTACGTTCTTCATCTACATAAATTATATTATTTATCTCAAATACATTTTCCAATATATAGACTCTCATTTACATATGGTTCAAAATAGACAACACATATATAAACTATTTCCAAATGCAATATCAATTACTGTAAATATTAATCCAAGCACTAATTATAAATACTAATAGTTTGCATTCCTCTTTAGTTTCTTTTCATATCTTCCTAATTGACTGAATGACGTACTCAAAACTTTGGCTTCAAAAATAACAAATATGAATTTGGTCATTCATAAGGCAATATAGGTTTGAATTCCAAGTTGGCATCATTGCAATGTGTCCATCCTTTATTATACTTCAACTACTCTGTATAGTGTATATATGTTGTAGTAGGTCCATCATGGAAAACTTGCATTTAAATTTTACATTTTTGTTTCCAATTTTCTTCCATTTGCTCTAAAACGTTGTAGCATTAAAATTAGATATTTTTCCAAATCTTTCTATTTGTTTTTTTAAAAATAATTTTTATTGTTTTTGACATCTATCAAACCATTATTCCAATACCACACTCAAGACCATCTGCCCAGATGGTCCACAAGCAAATGTATAACAACAGGAAAATAAATTCTCAGCGTTCTCCCCCTAACTACCCTACCCGCCTCCCTCTCTACTCCCACCACGCCCTGTCAGTGTGCCCGTGTCTACCCCCTTCATCCAAACTGGTAACCCCCTATGTCAAAGCAAGGATCACAAATCAACGGATAATGACCTCATCTCCAGTCTCAAAAAGCAAGATATTCCGTTCAGTTACTTAGGTGTGCTCAGGCCTCCTATCCCTATTCCCCATCTCACTACCCAGTATTCCCTGGAATAGCCTCCTCGTCCTGGCCTCTTCCTGCGTCACCTCTATCCCCCTCATCCACTTCTACAGATGGGTGTAGCTCTGTAACTAATACCCCCCAAGCTCTCGCTGACTCCAGTGCCTTCTCATTAGCGGTAGGCCTGGCTAATTGAAGACGAAGCGTCCCTTCACTGTCTGCCCAGCTTAAGAAACTCGCCTTTCATGTTCGAAAATTAGGGCCTGCTCTCGCCTTCCAATGCATGGTGAGCTCCCTCTTTGCCAGTATCAACCCCAAATCACAGAACTTGCTAGTAACTTTAGTATTGGGAGTGTGCGGAAACCACAGCAAAAGGTGAGTTCCCATCTCTACCACTAGCTAACGCTCTGTTACTTGGTTCAGGCACGTCACCACATCTGCCCAGTAAGATCCCAGTCCTGCGCAGGCCCAAAACATATGACCAAAATCTGCACCTTCCGCGTTGCATCTGGGGCATGAAGATTCAGTTCCCCCAAAATACTGTTGAAGTTTAACCGGAGTTAAATCGGCCCTGTGAAGAGTAAAAAAATTAAAGCACTTTGAACCGGGCATTACGCGTGCCCTTCCAAGCCCTCCTCTGCAGCTGCGTCCATGTCGTCTCAGGTATGGTCCTGCCAAGGTCCTCCTCCCATTTTCACTTTAACCCATCTAAGGGTGAGAGTCTCTCTGTGGACAGTCGTCTATACAGGCAGGTGATAGCTTTGTATGTACCCGCCGCCATAGTAACATATTGGCAATCCAACGAAGTCGGGGGTTCCGTCAGTCCCATCCTCCACTGTTTCTGGATTCCTGCCACCAGAGCCGCGTGCAATAAATAAACTCCCTTCGGCAGGTCGAAGATATTCTGCAATTCTGCAAAAGGTAGTACGGTGCCGTCTCTATATAAGTCACCAATCATATGGACCCCTCGCTCCTCCCAGTCGGCCAGCGCTGACCAGTCCCCTCCATGCGGGAGAGCTATGCACATGCCTAAGGGAATTTCTGGGGCGTATGGGTTGATAAAACCCGCCCTTTTCTGGCTTCGAATCCAGCACAGGCGGAGGGTACGCTCCTCAAGAGTGAGGTGGTCCAGCCTAATTCCCTGTCTAAGCACTATGAATGACAGCACACGGCGGGGAATCACTCTACCCTGCCGCCTGTCCGGGCCTTTAAACTCACGCGCTACGGCCTGTGTAAGCCACTGCAGCTGTGCCGCTAAATAATACCACTCAAAATCTGGGACCGCCAGTGCCCCCTCCCCCCTCGGCCTCATCAAGGTGTTCAACGTAACACGCCTTCTGCCTGTGCCCCAAATAAACCCTGTCATCAGTGCCCGCAGTGTCTTGAAGAAGGACACAGGAATCCATATTGGTAAAGTACGGAAGAAGTAGAGCAGCCGCGGGAGTGCTACCATCTTTAGGAGCGCCACTCTCCCCGACAGGGGGAGTGTATGCCAGAACCCCAAACTGCCTCTGGGCCCCCTCATTGCACCGCCCACATTTCCCTCGAAAAGGTCGGAGTGAGCATGGTATATGCGGACGCCCAGATACGGCAAGCACTCAGCCTCCCATTGTAGCTCTCCAAGCGCCAAGGGCCTCTGGCCCTCTGGGGCTAAGGGAAACAAACAGGTATTGGTCCAATTGACTGGTAGACCCGACATTTGGCCAAACTCCCGAACGAGAGCTCTAGCACCCCGCAGGGAATCTTCCGCATCAGCCCGATACAGCAAAAGATCATCTGTGTAGAGGGAGATATAATGAATCTCTCCCCGCAGCAGAACGCCCTCATACGACCGTCCCTGTCGAGCATGCGCCACCAGTGGTTCGATAGCCAAAGCGAACAAGAGCGGAGATAATGAACAACCCTGACGGGTACCTCTCTCCACCCGGCATGCCGCCGATATGGCGCGCCCTGTGCGAACCCTAGCCAAGGCAGAGCTGTATAACAGTCCTGTCCATCGTACAAAATGATCTCCTAGGCCAAATCCTCGTAGTACCCGGAAAAGGTACGGCCATTCCACACTGTCGAAGGCCTTTTCGATATCTATCGACAATACCGCAGCCCCCGGCGACCTCTCACCTCCCTCTCCCATGATCCGTATCAGCCGTCGTATACACGTAGCAGTGTTCCTAGCGGGGATGAAGCCCGATTGGTCCGGGTGCACCAGCGTGCTCATGTGATCCAACAGGCGCGTGGCCAAGATCTTGCTCAGCACCTTGTAGTCTACCGTGAGCATCGAGAGCATCCGGTACGCCGACCTAGAAGTCGGGGCACCACCCTTCTTCAGTATTGGCACTATGATCGCTTCTCTCGTGGTTAGCGGCAGTCTGCCCAATTCCCACGCCTCACTGTACACTGCTTGCAAGTGTGGTATGAGGAGGTCTATGTACGTGGCATAAAACTCCACCGGGAGGCCATCAGCACCCGGGGTCTTCCTCCTGGCCATGAGTTTAACTGCCGCTCTGATCTCTCCCAGTGAAATAGCTGCACCCAGTTTGATGCTCTGTTCCGGATCCAGTTGTGGCAACCGTGCCGCTTCTAAAAAATCATTAAGACCATCAGGCGGCTCCCTCATCTTACTCCGGTAGAGCGATGTATAATAATCCAGAAACTGGTCATTGACCTCTCACTGGGAGTATACCAGTCCCCCCTCCTGAGTAGCCAGTGACACTATTGGGGAGCCCCTGGCAGTCGGGTTGGCCAGACATGCCAATAGCGACCCCACCCTGTCTCTTTCAGTGTGTGCACGTACCATATATTCTTGATAATAATAGCAGCGAAGCACCTCAACCTGGGTGGCCACCCTCTGTCGTGCTGCCAACACCTCCTCCTGCCCAGTCCCATTCGTATGGCTATCTTTTTCTGTTTGGCGTAGGCGATCCTACTCCCGATCTATGTCTTGCAACAACATCTTCCGTGTCCCCGTGATGGACGAGATGCATATCTCCCTCACCACCGCATTGAAGGCGTCCCACTCCTGGGCTCTACTCGACGCCGTCCCCGAATTTTCGAAAAAATAATGTTCAATGCCCTCTCTGACCTCCGCATAAAATACTGGGTCTTCCAGCAGTGCCGGGTTCAGACGCCACGTCGGAATCGATGCCGCTGTCGCGACCATAGGACTGTTATCAAGCAAGGGTTATGGTCTGAGAGCGTCTTTGCCAGATACTCGCTTCCTGGGCCCCCGGGGTACACAGAATACTATCAAGTCGTACATGTAAATCGTGCAGCACCGAGTAGAACGAATAGTCCCTGTCTGCGGGGTGGTGTGCCCGCCATGCATCTGTGAGGTCCCACGCTTCCTGCCATTCCCGTTTCACCTTAGCCATTCTATGCACCACTGATTGGGCCAGTGGGGGGTGGGAACGATCCAATTCCACATCTGTGATGGAGTTAAAATCTCCCCCCACAAACACCGTGCCTGTTAAGAACGATGCCAACCTCCTAGAAAGCCGCGAAAAAAATGTGGTTTGTTCCGAATTTGGGGCATACACACTACAAAAGGTGACATCTCTGCCGTCAAGGTGGCCCAGCACCGCCACAAACCTCCCCTCTGAGTCTACTATTGTGTTCATGGGTTGAAAGGGAACCCCTGATCACACCCAAATTAAGGTCCCCCTGGCGAATGCAGAATAAGTGGTGTAAAACAACTGTCCCCTCCATCTCCTCTGTAGTGGCCGCCGCTCCGCCTGATCTATGTGTGTTTCCTGTAAGAAGGCTTTCTGCATCCCCCTACGGACTAAATATGCGTGCACTTTGTAACGTTTCCTCATGGAATTCAGCCCTCGCACATTCCAAGTAATACATTTGAGCTCAGGTCGGGTCGCCATAGGAGAGTGTGCAACAACAACACAGCCTAAAGGGCAGACTGACCAACCCCTGAGTTTCAGAACATCCCCAACAAAGTCCCAACCCACCCTTCCCCCAGAATAGGCGCTAAACCATAGTTACCCATCCAAAAACCAATCCCTAATAAGGGAACTACTCTGGTAGCTACCAGGGTCTCACAGTAAATGTGAGGTAGAGGAGGTGGCCCTACACCAAAATGAGCCGGACAACAATCGCACCGTCCCCATGTTTAGTCGAGCCTCGTATATGAAATTCCCCTCCCCTCGACAGCGTCCCACCCCGGGAGAGCCCCCCCACTTAAGGAACCTACCTCCCCCCTCGCCACCCCCTCCCACAAGGGAACAAGCCTCCCGCATTTTTCAACAAAACCATTCTCACTCCCCCCCTAACATGGGACACCTCAAAAAGCATGCCCCCTTACTGTACACAGCCCGGAGTCCAGCATAGTCACTCATCTAATAGGCCATCGGCAGTCCCTGGCGTAACCTGAGGCAGGTTGCCGGAGTCCTCTTCAGATCCCTCCAACCCCACCTCTCCAGACCCCTGCTGGGATCCCGAATCCCCCAACGAGGCCGTGTTTACAGCACCAGAAATAACAGAAACCGCTTGTAAGGCCGCTTGTCTCTCCAGCTCCGTCTGGGAAGTCGAAGGCGACTGTTTGTTCATCCCGCATCTCCTAGTGCGACGGCCCCTGCGAGGTTTCGGTTGAGTCTCGGCCAAATTTCCCCCCCTGCCAGTACCGTCCGTTCCTGCACGATACGTTTCTATCTAGTGCCTTGCGTCCTCCGGCGTGTCGAAGAAGGTCGTATTCCCATCTACCATCACCTTCAATCGCGCCGGGAATAGCAGAGCATATTGTATACCCTCCTCTCATAGGGCTCTCTTGACCGCAGGAAATGAAAAGCGGCTCAGTTGGACCTCCTGGGAGTAATCAGGGTAAAGGGAGTCCGAGGCATTGTCCACACGATAGGGGCCAGACGTCCGGGCATTCTGTAGTATAATGTCACGGTCTTTAAAATGCCACAAACGTGCAAACACCGGTCGAGTGGGGTGACCCAGAGCCGGAGGGCGGGCCGGCACACGGTGAGCCCGTTCCAAGGTATAGAACTGAGTCAGGCCCTCGGGGATGACCACCTCCCGTAGCCATGCTTCCAGATAGGCGACCATGTTGTCCCCTTCAACTTTTTAGGGAAGGCCCACCACCCGTATGTCATTGCACCTGTTGCGCCCTTCTGCATCCTCAGCCCTCCTCTCCAGCTGCTGTACTCTGCGCAACAGATCACCCACAGTTGCGTCCATCGTCTTATGGGCCGGCTCCAGCTTTTCCAGCATGAGTTCTGTGCTCTTGACGCGGTCGGCTAGCTTACCATGATGCGCCCGCAGTAGTCCTAGGCACGTCAACACCTTTGCAATATCCTGGCGTAGTGCCTCCTTCGTGTCCGATATAGCTTTGAGGATCTGTTCCATCTGCTGTTGCTGTAGCCCCACAGCTGGAGTCACAGCCGTTCCTGGCTCCTGGCTCTCGAGGAAGTCCTCAGCCTGCTCTGATTGCGCCGCCCCCTGTATCCGTCGTGGCTTCCCCATAGTCCTGTCCCCAATATAGTTCTCCAGCACCGAAATCAAGGACTATGTTTCTCAGCCGTGGTCCCCAGGAACAAATATATACATGCCAGTCAGTCACTCCACACTGCCTCCGTTTGCCCGATTGGCCCTCAACGTTGTAGGGGGACCTCTCTGCCCGCTAGGCGCAGACCGGAAGCCAAGGAAGTCAGCCACTGCCAGCCAGCCGAGCAACTCCACCAGTCTCCGTCCTCTGGACCACGAATCGGCTGCCCTCAGTAGCCTCCACTGCCCACCTCCTAGCCAGGACGGGCCGCTCTCAAGTGCTGCCCCAGCGTCGCCAGCTTCCGCCCAATCCTCACCCGGACTCTCCGACTGTCGCCAAGCGGGTCTCTCTGCTCCATAGCGTCTGACATGGGCTGGCCTCTGGAGCGATGCCACAGAGGGGGGGGGGGGGGAGCAGCCACCAGCCCACCGCCTCCAATTCTGTTGTGTGGCCGCCTCATTAATTCCGGGGAACCGCCAGTTCTCCTGTCCCTTCAGGCGCCGGGCCCCCAACCATAAAATTATGGCGTGGTGAGAAGCCACCCTCTATGTTCTCGTCTATCCGCGGGTAAGGCCTGCCATCACCCCGATATACAGAGGGGGATGGGCGCGGGGGGGGGTTCACACAAGAAAGGGCCTCCTCAATGCCCAAGCAGTCTCAGTGCTCCTGCGGCCGCTCCCCCAAGCTGGCTCAACCCACCACCGATCCCCGCCTCCAGCTCCACTTTCAGTCACCTGTCGGGCCCGGGTGGGTCCCTGCTGACCTCAAGTGTAGTCCCCTCTGTTAGGGCCTCAGCAGTGCTGTGAGCCTCACCGTCCGACGCCACCAGCTCCGCACCTCACAGATGACCGCCTTGCAAACCGGCAGCTCCGACCTCGCACTGTATGTCTCGCCGTCTAATTATGCCGCCAGTGGTCTGCGGCGTCCCATGCACTTCCCGAAGCCAGCACTGCTGCGCAGCCCAGTCCGCCACCATCAGCGATATGCCTTCCTGTGTCATCGGTATCCACTGCCCGTCTCGGCGCCAAACTCCGCCTCCACCAGGGCGTCACTTCCGTCCGGCGGCCTCCTATCTACATGGGGCCGGGGATGCAGGGCCCTCCACAGGCCGCAGCTAAGATGGCCGGTCCTCTCCGAGGGGAACGGCAGCAACATCCGGGGGAGCAGCCCAAGGCCACCCCTCGACCTTTGGGGCCCTCCTCAGAGCCGCAGACGCCCCCCGGGGAACCTCACCAGCAGGATGTATATCGAGGCCGACACGGAGCTCTTAGCTCACGCGTCCATGCCCGATGATGTCCAAGCCACGCCTCCTCCAAATCTTTCTATTTGTAATGTAGACAATATCTCTGATCTACAATGTGAACATGTCATGTCCTGATTGGCTGTTTTAATCAATTTCTTAAAAGGTACTGATTTGTAGTCTGGTATGGTCAAGCATATGAATTGTTCTGTTTGTATTTCAGTGATTGAGGTAAATGAACACTCTTCGCATTTAAGATCCCATCTGTAACTTAGTCCAAATAAGTTTTCAATCTGTAGTCCTTCATGTTCTAACACTCTAAGCATAAGCGTTAGAAATTGTTGTGCATCTTGTTGTACATTAAGAGTAAATGTCGTTGAACCAGTGCATTTATCCAAAAAATGCTGAACGTCAAAATCAGTATGGATTTTAGTTCTGTCAGTTATCAACTGTTGAAATACATGATGTAATAAAGAACAGAATCTTTTTCATGATTTACCATGATTTCACAATGTAGATCTTCTAGATAAAACACAACATTCAGAATCACATTAGCATAGCAGTTGATTTCTAAACTATTTCCCAACTGGTATCCTACACTCTCATCAACAGTTTCCATTTTCTTTTTCTTTACACCTTCAAGTTTCTCTTCATATTTTCCTTTTTTTTAACCTCAATTTCATCTGTGAGATATTTTCGTTTTAGACAGACTATATGTTTCTCATATATGGGATAATCACCTAAAGTAGAAGCATAAAGTCTTCTCAAACGCTTATACTCTGTTACACAATTTGCATCAGCACTAACTTTCTTTTTATATTCCCTCTTTGAACTGTGCACTTCTGATATTTACAAAAGCATGGTCTATACTGTAACCCTGAGATTTATGAATAGTTACTGCATATGCTAAGAACAGAGGAAGCTGTTTTCTGCAAACATACACATCTTTTGCAAGCAAAAAATGTACAACACAATGCCCAATTTGTCTTACCTCTTTAATCTGATTACATTTTATAATCAAAAATTCTATTCCATCTCTGTTTTGAAATTTCACAAAATCAACAACTTTTCCCATTGCTCCATTCACTAAACCTTCTTCTACATTCAAATTACACTGTATAATTACCCAACAGTTTATACATACATGTAAAGTCTTTACAAAGCCTGCAGTTTTAGATAGAGACTATTCCAAAGAATGCAATTTAGCCTGTAGTTTATCTGTAAGAAGAATAGCCACTCTCTGGTGTTCAATTTTATTGATAGCTTCAATTTGCACTTGTTCCTGTTTTTCCAGTTTCAAACGTTTTTGATTAAATGTAGAACACTCTTGCAGTGTAGGCATTAGGCAAACTAAAGACTTGTTTTATCCAAGCGTATCGTGCATTACTCCAGCCACTGTGCTTCTTGAATGAAATGAAATGAAAATGGGTTTTATAGAGCGCAATACTACCCGAAGGCCTCGTAGCGCTATTCTTCTTGAATAATATTTCCATAATATTCATCATTAGCTTGTTGTATATTTGAATAAGTTCTTTATATTCAAAATGTAACTAAATGTTCACATTTCCAATACTTCCCAAAGATTTCCTAGTTTCTACATGGACAAGTGTTTGAAAAACAGGTAGTCCTTTTAATGGAGTAAGTTGTAGTAGATCTCCGAATACAATTAAATGTTTTCCTCCAAACAAAACATCGTAATCTGTTTTTTAAATCTGTTGCATTCTTAAATGTACAAAGGCAAGCATTACGTTTGTGACCATGCTCACCTCATCAATGATTAAATGTTTCATTTTCTTCATTACCCTTGAGACTTCATAACACACTTCTCCCGATAGGTTCCAATATTCCAATTTATTATCATGTTCAAAAGGTAGCATAAGTCTTTAATGTAAAGTAATTCCTTTAATGTTGTGTACTGCTAATACAGTTTGAGCTGTTACAACACAATATAAATGTGATTCTGTAGTTTTCTGTAGATTACTGGTCAAAATATTAATCAAGAAACCTTTTCCACTTCCAGCTTGACCGCTGATGTACATTAGAATAGGTTTAAAAGATGAACATTGGTATTATTTTTTTGTCATGTAGCAAACCATGTTGGATCTGTTCTTTCACTTGTAGATATATTTCTTACTGTTCAATATTTAGTTGTTCTTCTAAGGTTTCCAATGGAGTAATATCTTGTTGTGCTTGTTGCATTGCAGTTTCTACCTCATTCCTGGCTATTGCTGGTTCATTATCAATAATTGGTTGTCCCAGTGGATCTTGACTTAGAGGAACAGAACTTTGACTGTCCTGAGAACTGTCTCTAGCTATTTCAGCTATTTCAGCTGCAATAGTACTTTCTTGTTCAATATCTTCATTTATCATTCATCATTTGTAGATATATAGGGAAAATTGTGCTTTGAATGCTATCTTCATAGCAGTCAAAATATCCAAGTAATAACGTTTCACTATGCCAAGGCTTAAACATTTGTAGCAGTGCTAAATGGAAACATTCCTTCTTATCTAGACATTGGCAGCTGAGTTTTCTCTGGTTAATAAGATTTCCTTTGGCATGTTTTACTAAACATTCATCACATCTAATTACTGCATATTTTTCTTCTTTTATATTTTCTGTTACGTTTCTTTTAAAGCTGTAATGTTGAAGTATTTCATACAGACATAGTTTTTTCAAATGTGAACTCCTTTTGTGATAGTATGTATCCTGAAAATTAGCTTTAAGAATATCTGTACTTTCTGGTTCCTTGAGTGCTAAGTATTCGATTAGTTGTAATGTTTTCAATACTCTCTTTCATGAGGAAGCAAGACCTAAACGTACAGATTCCTCTTAACTTTGAATATAAACTTGCAGAGCTCAAGCTATCCAAACAATCATTGGATCCAATCTCTCAATGGGAAAACATCTTCAAGATAGAGCTGTATACTTTCTAATTTGGTCATATATGATATAACATAGCGAGCAATAGCAATTGAGTTATCTGCAACATATTGACTATCCATGTTTGCATTGCACATTTTCAAAATCACTAGATTGTAATCATTAATATACTTTGAATCTTTGTTTTTTTTAAGTTGTATGTATTCTTCAGAGAATATCGAGTTACTGTATGCCTTACTGCTGACATAAAACTATTTACTCTTCCTTTAGAAATTATTGGACATGGGAATCCAAAACCACATTTTGTATACAATTTTCCTTTAGACTTGTATATTTATCTACAGTAATTTCGATATCAATTACTTTGAAACAATAAAACGTGTTGTCTCAAGCTGTTTTCTCCTCCTTCTCCTGAAATGGCACAGGTAACATACTGTTCGATGAAAGACAAGATACTTCATCTGTATCAGTTCCAAATTTTAGAGCATTCTTGATTCGGAATAGCCTATGTAGATGAGGATCACCTCTGGCTTGTTACTCTTTTCACCAAAAGAATTCTGTAACTTCTCCAAGAGGAGGAATATTGTTATTACAATTAAATGACATCATACTCCAGATGTTTTCAATTCAATATATTTTTACATTTAAATGTGTTTCTCATAGAAATTCAAGTAAATCGTCCCACAGCTAAGTGTTACAAACCATGTAGGGTTACCCAAGTTTCTTAACATGCATTTGAGTTCACTATAAAAATGAAATTGTTGTTCATTGGTACCACGTTGACATGCCATCAAATGAAATAACTGTGATTCTAAATTTTCATCTCTTTGTTGAACTTTGTTCATGAATTCTTTTGCAGAAACATGTTGAAGATGAACTCCTGTTTTAATGTGTTTCACTGCATATGAAAGTACAGACAAATCACTTTCAAACAAAAGAAGAAATATATATGGAATGCACTGTCAATATCTCGGCTCTTCATAGTACAATCGTGTAGAGCAGTGATCTGAAGCTGGAATCTGAACTGCTCAATCATCAAATCATCCACTTTTTCCAGTGGGGAACAGCTGTGGAAAACAATGAGTTTCTAAACGTTTTTCCCTTACACTCATGGGAGTTCCCTTTCTTTCCTTCATTTGAAATAATTCAATACTGTTTCATATCACTTCTTTTGAATTTAGGGGATGTATAGTGTAATGTTCATAGATCTCTTCAGTCCTAAACTTATTCACTTTTTCAATTTGGCCACTTGAAATTTCTGTCTCATCTTCTAAGCATATTTCCAGTTCATTAACATTTACATTCTCATAATAAATATTATTCTGTACCAGATATTACAATTAAATGACATCATACTCCAGATGTTTTCAATTCAATATATTTTTACATTTAAATGTGTTTCTCATAGAAATTCAAGTAAATCGTCCCACAGCTAAGTGTTACAAACCATGTAGGGTTACCCAAGTTTCTTAACATGCATTTGAGTTCACTATAAAAATGAAATTGTTGTTCATTGGTACCACGTTGACATGCCATCAAATGAAATAACTGTGATTCTAAATTTTCATCTCTTTGTTGAACTTTGTTCATGAATTCTTTTGCAGAAACATGTTGAAGATGAACTCCTGTTTTAATGTGTTTCACTGCATATGAAAGTACAGACAAATCACTTTCAAACAAAAGAAGAAATATATATGGAATGCACTGTCAATATCTCGGCTCTTCATAGTACAATCGTGTAGAGCAGTGATCTGAAGCTGGAATCTGAACTGCTCAATCATCAAATCATCCACTTTTTCCAGTGGGGAACAGCTGTGGAAAACAATGAGTTTCTAAACGTTTTTCCCTTACACTCATGGGAGTTCCCTTTCTTTCCTTCATTTGAAATAATTCAATACTGTTTCATATCACTTCTTTTGAATTTAGGGGATGTATAGTGTAATGTTCATAGATCTCTTCAGTCCTAAACTTATTCACTTTTTCAATTTGGCCACTTGAAATTTCTGTCTCATCTTCTAAGCATATTTCCAGTTCATTAACATTTACATTCTCATAATAAATATTATTCTGTACCAGATATAACGTAGCCTTTGAAGTGTATTAACATCTACAAACTCTTGCTATATTTTACGACATTTTGGTAGTACACCATTAACTAGAATAACTACTGGGTCATTTTCCTCCCTGTCTATACCAATAGTTTCAATATTCTTCTCAAAATCTAAAGGTAAATACACTGCTCTTCCTTTCAGACCCCTTTGTAAATCTGTTGGTGGCAGCTTACCTGTTTTAGGCTCCATATGAAATATAGCCTAAAATGGGTGCACAGATTAAATAAGAGTAGAATCATTTGCATTCAAATCTGCCAGTTCCTGAGGAATAGCTACCAACTCTAAGTTGTTATGTACTGTTCAAGCTGGTGCTGGAGGCAAGATGGCAGCAACCCTGTCGGCCGAGTGACTGGTTCTCCAATGTTCTTCTGGCTAACTTCTCCCCCCTCCTCACCCGGTCCCGAGCAATTCACTAGAGGAGAAGAATAATTGTTATGGGGGCTCTCGGCATGATCTGGTGCTTGTGGCTGTGGCTCTGGGAGCAGTCTACACATTCTAGGCTGGTTCACACTAGTCCTTTCTTTCCCAGTGCATTCACCACTGCTTTCACCCACTAGATCCTCCCGATGCCGGCTAAGACTTCCACCAGAGGCACTAGGACCCGGGGGCCACTTGCAGGCTCTGGGAGTCCCGGAAAAGCTACCACTGATGGCGATGGCATAGACGCGGCATCACGCCGGTCAGCTGTGGGGGTATCTACTGGACCTTAAGGAACTGGGTAGCGAGTAGGCAAAGGAAGCGTCCAGGCTTGTGGATGCCGGACGGTCCCCACACTATTCAAGGCACAGGCTGGAAAAATCAAAAATACAGGGGATACAGCTGCTGGAGGTAATGCCACAATAAAAACTCAATGGTACCAGTTACATCTGGGTCATCCGCAGCACTTCGGGAAGGGCTTTCTCAAGGTACTGTATCTTCATCTTTGGTGGATGTGAACGAGCTGAGCATGGAGAGTGTGGTAAGGGGGGCACTGGAAGGTTCAAGTCAATTCCCCAGCATTATTGGCTCTCATGGAAACTAGAAACTCTGATTATTGTTGCAGCGCTGTTTGCTGGAGGGGATGGATATCTGATAAACAGCAAGAAACAAGCTTTATGGGAACAGTAGCCTCTCAAGATATTAGCCAGGAAAAAGTGATGGTCGGCCATCCTTAGCAAGAGTGCTGAAATAATGGAAATGGAGCCTCAGCAGGGACATCAAGAAGAACATTCAGCTACAGGTTTTGTAAAGGAGGGGGATTCAGGGGATACGTTTTATTCCATGTCGGATCACTTCAATTCCTCGGTGGATGATAGTCTTGGAAGAGACTGGGCTGAAGATGAAAATGATGCAAGCAGTTTATACCTGTAAGAGGGAGAGACAGGAGATCCTATTCCACATACTCCTGGAACGGTTCGCAAATAATGGGAGCAAGGAGATGCCTTGCCAAATAAGGCTTTAGGTTTGACCGCCTCAATGGTATGGGACTACTCTTTTTTCCCTTAACTGTATGGGTGTGAAGCTGCTGCTAGACGGATGCCCAATAAAGCTTCAAGTGTATATCTAGATGATCCCGATGAAATTGCTACTATCTATCAGAGTATCATGGTTTATCCGGATGAGACCCGGTTGAAGAGCTCACGTTCTCCGGGTGTGTGTCGTAAATTACAGAATTCAATACGTAGGGTCGCAAAGACTTGCTCTGATTTTGCAGTCAGGACTAAAGAATCTGAAGCTAGAGAGGAGGGTAGGTGGGGTGGTAGAGTGCTGGGTGTTTTCCATATATTGTTATGACATTTGTCATTATGTAAGAATAATTGGAGATTTTGGTTTAATCTGTAATGCTTATTGGCACTGTCTGGATTGAACTTGGATGATCCAGAAGTTTTGAATCACTTAAGCATAGAATTGGACCTATGGTCGCATCTGCTAATCTTCTGTGGAGACTTCAATATTCATTTGAATTGTAATTTTAACCTTTTCAGTAATTCTCCATATAAAGGAAGAAAGGTAAGAACGTTTAAGGCCCTCCAAGAATTGGTTAGGTAACACTGGTTGGTTGATGCCTGGTATAGGCATAGACAAGAGGATCGAGGGTTCACTTTTTTCTCAGTTCCTCATAAAATTGGACCGCCTGGATTCTTTTTTTATTTCACATCAAATGGCTGAGAGAGTCAGCATTGAGATCTTCCCAGAGTCATTTCCAATCACAACCCATTAGTAGTAGAATTTCCACTAAGCTGCATTTTAGAAATCCAGACTGTAGGGTAGGTGGGGGTGGTAGGAATCCAGAGGTTGTGGACTTTCACAAGGAAATTGTTGCTTGACCAGTCATACTGTGAACACATGGTTAAGTGGATTTTTGAATTTTTCAATATTAATAGGAATACAGCTTCTGAAATTGTAGTCTTGGATGCATTTAATGCGGCCGCACGTGGTGAGACTCTTAGCTTTTCTTTCTACTGTCAGAAGGCTGTACAGGAGAAGATTAGGGGATGGGCCGAACAGCTCAGGCCGGCTGAGATTGAGCTCATGAGGAAAATAGGGGAGGGTCAAGACACAGAACAGTGCCAACAGTCAATAGCTATTATCAAATCTAGAATACATCAGTATTTTCGGGAAGAGCTTGCTACTAAGTATGTGCAGTATAGGGCTGAAATATATGAACTCGGAGAATTTAAAATAGAGGAAAGTTTCAAATAGAATATGTAGGATCAAAGATCATCTTGATAAGATTAAGGAATCTCCAACAGGAGTTCTGGATGTATTTCAGAATTTTAACTAGCAGCTTTATACTGAGGAAGCAGCTGTGAAAGGGGAAGAATCTCCTGAGGAGTTTCTTGGAGACCTCCAAATAACAAAGGTTACATTTGATCAAAATGAGATTCTTGTAGCCCTGATTACATGGGAAGAGGTTAAAAGTGGTATAACATCTTAAGCTATTGGTAAGGCTGTGGGTCCGGATGGCATCCCGTTAAAATGTTTTAGGACATTTTGTCAATCACTTCGGCTACATATTAGGTCTCGATTTTCGCTGGGTCAAAGGGGCTGTACTCCTGACTTTTGGCGAAAGACTACCATAGCAGTATTTAAAAAGAAAGACAAACCTGAACTTAGCCCATCTTCATACAGACCTATTTCGCTTATTAATTCTGACATAAATATCTATTCTAAAATAATAGCCTCTAGGTTAGGAAAGATTATCACCCTTCTGGTTTCCATTCGCCAGCATGGGTTTATCCCAGGTAGGGACACGACTGATCATGTTGGATGCATCATTGCCCTTCTTGACTGGGCTCAGGCCACAGAATCACTGTTAGGGGTGGTCCTGTTGGAAGCTGAGAAAGCCTTCAACAGGGTCTCCTGGCAGTTTCTGTGGTCTGTCCTGCGATGGAAGGGGATGTGCACTGAATTTATTCAAGCAGTACAGGCACTTTATCAATCGCCGGAAGCTGGGATCTGTATATCGGGACAGGAATCAAAACCATTCAGTATAAGTAGAGGCACTAGGCAGGGGTGTCCGTGTTCTCCCCTGCTGTTTGTGTTATACATTTATTTATTTTCGAAATTTTTATAGCGCAACAAATACCCTGGGGTGTCTCGGCGCTGTGGAGCTACTTGTAATAGTCAGCATCTTACTGGTTGAACAACCAAGTTTTTAAGAGCCTGCGAAAGCTCATCAGGTTAGGGGCGAGCTTGATGGCCAATGGCAAAAGATTCCAGAGTTTTGGAGTGGCCACCAGAAAATGCCTGTCTCCCCAGGTGGCAGTTCTTGTACGCGGTACTGAGAGGAGACAGGCGTTAGCCGATCTTAACTGTCTCTTTGGAGTATAGAGCTGGAAAGCTTCAGTAAGGAACCTGGGCCCAATGCCATGTACTGCCTTATAGGCAATGCATAGGGCCTTGAATTTGATGCGGCTCTCGATTCTCAACCAGTGAAGGTGGCGAATGGCAGGGGTGGTGGGCTTGCGGCGAGGGATGTTTAGGAGAATCCTTGCTGCCGCATTCTGAATAGACTGCAGCTTCGTTAGGACACGCTTCTGAGTGTGTAACAATAAAGCGTTCCCGTAGTCTATTTTTGAAAAAACTAAGGTAGAGACCAGAGTTTTCCCAGCTGAGGTAGGGAGGTAAGGCAGTATTTTCTTTATTTTTTTCAGTATAAAGAAAGCTTAGGAGACAACCTTGTTAGTGTGGAGGTCAAAAGACAGCTTACTGTCAAATATCACTCCCAGGTTTCTGGCCTTTTCCACTGGTACAGGTGGAGGACCCAACTTTTCAGGCCACCAGATAGACGACCATTCAGGGGAGAGCCTGCCGAAGGTCATAATCTCGGTCTTGTCCGAGTTGAGCCTTAGACAATTCGAGGCCATCCAAGTGCTGACCTCCAGCATGGCACTTTGGAAGTTGGATGCCACAGTAGGGCCATTCTTATGGATAGCCAGAACCAGTTGGGTATCATCTGCGTATGATGTGAGCCGTACCCCATGGGCCTTTATTACCCTCGCCAAGTCCGCTACATAAATGTTAAACAGCATGGGACTTAGCGAGGAGCCCTGAGGGACTCCACAAGGGAGCGCAGTGATAGGGGAGTAAAAGTCTCCCAACCTAACTGTCTGGGTACGGTTTTCCAGGAAAGATGTAATAAGATCCCTGGCCAGACCATTGATCCCCAGAGCTGTGACACGGTCGACCAGAATGGTATGGTCGACCGTGTCAAAGGCTGCTGATAGATCCAAAAGGATCAGAACAGCCGCCCCTCCCTGATCCATAATCGCTCTGATCTCATCAGAAGCCTTTTACATGAACCCTTTTCTTAACAAACTAGAATTGCGTATAAATATCAAATCAGTGAAGGTCAATGATACTGAGTTTAAGACACTGGCGTATGCTGATGAGATTGTGATACTTACCAGCAAAATCAACTTGGCTTTCCCAGCAGTGAAGGCTTTGGCAGAGAAATTTGGGGTCTCTTCAGGGTACAAATTAAATATTGACAAAGACTCAGATTCTTCATTCTGGCACTATGTTCACTGCAGATCTCCCAATCACTTCTGAAGCAATATACCTGGGGATTAGGATTACAGTAGCGATAGACCGAACCCATAAATTAAAGATTGGGCCAATGATTGATAATGTCCATAGGACACTGGGGAGGTTAGATCATCTACATCTATCCCTACATGGATGATGTAACATTATTAAAATGTTGGTTTTCCCTAAAAGTTTATACCTCTTCAGGACCGTTCCCCTGGAGTTTTCAACAAGTGGTAGAAACGATATGTTCTAGATTTCTATGGGGGCATCATAGTTTGAGATGGGCACTTCCAAGACTCAGGGGTGGTGGGTTGTGCCCAACCTCCTTCTTTATTATTGGGCGTCTAAGCTGCAACATATGGGGATACTCTTAGTTGGGGCCAAGGTTGAAATTCCGGTGTCTGTCAGACCAACTATATTTGAAATAGGGCTGGGGGATAATAGCAAAGCAATGTTTGGTTAGGATACTAGAATGCAGCTACTACAAAAAGACTAGATTTAAAATAATTAAGCTGGCTTATTCGATCTGGAGACAGATACGGTGTAGATTGAAGATCTTAAACATAAATGTATATACTCCATTTTCGGCTTGTGGCATATTGAAATCAATTTTCCAAAACCAAACTACTTTCAGAAGGGGGAATATTGGAATGAATGATTTGAGAGACTTATGTAATGAAGACCAAATTGTTGCATTTATGTTTTTACAAGAGAGGTTTGGTCTGTACAAATTAGATTTGTTTAAGTATTTGCAGATTCAGATTTTTTTGGGGAGGAATGCGCAGGGGTTAGTCTTCAATCTTGAAAAGATACATTTGGTAGAAATAATACAAACTAAATCTCGAAATTGGGAATAGCTATCAAAATCTATTGGAAGCTCTTTCCAATGATATATGTAGTCAGAATACCAGATGGGAGAGAAAGTTTGGGAAGGAAGGAATAAGCATTTAAGACTCACTTGAATTATCCAATCAGATTTTAATAACCGGAAGTCTTAGGAGTCAACATTATGTGTCTGTTTTCGACCTTTACTATACCCCTGCAAAGATAACTAAGTGGGGGGGGTGATGGGGAGTGGTAAATGTAGCAGATGTAGGTTGCAGGCTGCTGATACCATACACATGTTTTATTCCTGCCCTAATTTAGGGAAGTTTCTACAGGATATCGAATCGTTTTTGAATACGGTTTGAGGGATCTTGTTAGCAATTACACAAGATCTTGTAATTCTGGGCATTGAGGGTAACATGGGGGAAAATGCGAGGCAGAGATCCGTGATTGTATTCTTGTTTATTGTAATTGTTATTGTGCGATTATGTATTACCTCTCAATGGATAAGTCCTGACTCTCATAATTTCTTTAATTGGCGGTCTAGGATATTGGCTATATATAATAGTGAATCTTCAGTATATAGGTTAGGAGGACGAAGGAGACGGAAGCTGGGGCAAAAAATCTAGGCTCCAATTACAGGATGGATAGAGTAAATCAGGACGAGACAATTTAAAGATTAGCAATGGAATGCTTCTTTTTTTTCTTTTTTTTGGGTCTGGACTATGAAATTTTGTCATGCATTTCTATTGCTGATTTTGCCATTGTGTTGTAAAAGCTTCAATGTATTGTTTTCTGATGAATTGGCCAAGACATGTAGATATAATTTTTGGAAAAAAAAATATTAATAAAAAAAAGAAAGTAAATCTGTTGGAGGCAGTTAACCTGTTTTAGGCTCCATGTGAACTATTGCCTGAAATGGGTGCACAGATTGATTAAGAATGGACTCATATGTGTTCAAATCTGCCAGTCCTGGAGTAAAAGGTATAAACTCTAAGTTATTACATACTGCTCAAGCTGGCATTTTATTCTCTTCAAATTTGTTGTAACAATTTTTACAAATATGTGGATCAGTAGCCAACTCAAACTGACCTTCTACCAACAAATATGTGGATCAGTAGCCAACTCAAACTGACCTTCTACCAACAAATAAGCACCAAATTGCTGTCACTTATCATTGTTTTCCTTTTCACTTTTTAAATACAAATCAACATTCCTAGTTTGACTTCTATAGTTCGTATGTCAACAGCAAACACAAACAAAGGGGTCGATTAGGATGGCGGACGGAAACGGGTACTGTCCGCCATGTTCGGGGAAATTTTATTCCCGGCGGCGCCGCGGAGAATCCGCGATTGCGATTAGGATATTCATGTCACGAAACTCCGACCGCGGCGGACGGATCATAACAAACACCGTCCGCGGTGGACGGAACACATCTAACTCCGTCCGCGGCGGACGGAGCCTAATGAACAGACACCGCCGCGGACGGCAATGACCGCGGAAAAATACACATTTACCGCCATACCTGTGAAAACTCCGTGTCCGCAATTAGGATAAATCCGCCTGTACCACGGTACGCACAGCCATCCACGTCCGCGGCGGAAAGAATGCAACGATAAACAGTGCATCACTGCGGAAGGCCAACACGCACAACATCCCTAACGTCAAACAAATGTCAGAAAGTGTACCGCAATTAATTAGCAAACAAACGAAAATTGACAACCCCCCCCACCTGATACACCAACACCAAGCACAAGCCACCATGACACCCCCCAAGTACCCAATAATGCACACTAGTCAACACGCCCACCTACCACCTGACTGCCAACAACCATTGAGACACAACTATAAAATGACACCCACCCACTACCACAATCCTTTGCATCACAGCATTGCTGCTAGCAAGAGGCCCTAATCGATATACAGCTTACTCAAATAGAAGACACACAACCACCACCCTACCACACCTACCACACAAACACCCACCACACCATTCCTACACATCACACACCACACCTGCACCCCCCAACTCATTCAACCCACACACTGAGCACCACACACCATGGCACCCAAAAAAAAAACTAAAATCACGGAGACCGAGTTGAAGGTAATGGTAGATGAAATCATCCGTGTTGAGCCCCACATCTTCGGGGCCCAAGTCCAGCAGACCTCCGTGGCGCAAAAGAATCACATGTGGGACAGAATCGTCAGTCGGGTGAATGCGTCAGGGACCGTGCCAAGGACGAAGCACGAAATTCGGAGGCGGTGGCATGACCTGAAGACCAGGGTGAAAGGCATCCGCGCCAAAAACCATGCAAGAGCCAATCATACTGGCGGCGGAACACCCCCGGAGCCCATACCCTACACCGATTGGGAGGAGAAGGTGCTGGTTATACTTCACCCAGAGAGCCTAGACGGACTTGAGGAAGGAGAAGAGGCTGGTAAGTACAAACCAAGCACCACGATCAGTACGACATGGTCAGGCTCACACAACTGAGAAGACACATCTCCTACGCCCCAACCCATGCACGTCGGACACATACTCACCAAAATGTACATGGCTACCAACAGGCCGCATGTTCACGGGGAGGGTGGTGGTGGTGGGTGGGGTGTGTGAGAGCTCACAACTACAACTCCCAACAGGCCCCCATGTTCACGGGGAGGGTGGTGGTGGGTGGTGGAGGGTAGGGTGTGGGGTGTGTGAGAGCTCACAACTACAACTCCCAACAGGCCCCCATGTTCACGGGGAGGGTGGTGGTGGTGCGTGGGGTGTGTGGGTGGTGGAGGGTAGGGTGTGGGGTGTGTGAGAGCTCACAACTACAACTCCCAACAGGCCCCCATGTTCACGGGGAGGGTGGTGGTGGGTGGTGGAGGGTAGGGTGTGGGGTGTGTGAGAGCTCACAACTACAACTCCCAACAGGCCCCCATGTTCACGGGGAGGGTGGTGGTGGTGGGTGGGGTGTGTGAGAGCTCACAACTACAACTCCCAACAGTCCCCCATGTTCACGGGGAGGGTGAGAGCTCACAACTACAACTCCCAACAGGCCCCCATGTTCACGGGGAGGGTGGTGGTGGTGGGTGGGGTGTATGAGAGCTCACAACTACAACTCCCAACAGGCCCCCATGTTCACGGGGAGGGTGGTGGTGGTAGGTGGGGTGTGTGAGAGCTCACAACTACAACTCCCAACAGGCCCCCATGTTCACGGGGAGGGTGGTGGTGGGTGGTGGAGGGTAGGGTGTGGGGTGTGTGAGAGCTCACAACTACAACTCCCAACAGGCCCCCATGTTCACGGGGAGGGTGGTGGTGGTGGGTGGGGTGTGTGACAGCTCACAACTACAACTCCCAACAGGCCTCCATGTTCACAGGGAGGGTGGTGATGGGTGGTGGAGGGTAGGGTGTGTGGTGTGTGTGCGACAGGACACAGTAATGTTTACAAATCGATATGAACATGTAATGTCCACATTACTGACCAGCTCAATCTTGTCCCTCAGGTGACCACACCATTCCTACACATCACACACCACACCTGCACCCCCCAACTCACTCAACCCACACACTGAGCACCACACACCATGGCACCCAAAAAAAAAACTAAAATCATGGAGACCGAGTTGAAGGTAATGGTAGATGAAATCATCCGTGTTGAGCCCCACATCTTCGGGGCCCAAGTCCAGCAGACCTCCGTGGCGCAAAAGAATCACATGTGGGACAGAATCGTCAGTCGGGTGAATGCGTCAGGGACCGTGCCAAGGACGAAGCACGAAATTCGGAGGCGGTGGCATGACCTGAAGACCAGGGTGAAAGGCATCCGCGCCAAAAACCATGCAAGAGCCAATCATACTGGCGGCGGAACACCCCCGGAGCCCATACCCTACACCGATTGGGAGGAGAAGGTGCTGGTTATACTTCACCCAGAGAGCCTAGACGGACTTGAGGAAGGAGAAGAGGCTGGTAAGTACAAACCAAGCACCACGATCAGTACGACATGGTCAGGCTCACACAACTGAGAAGACACATCTCCTACGCCCCAACCCATGCACGTCGGACACATACTCACCAAAATGTACATGGCTACCAACAGGCCGCATGTTCACGGGGAGGGTGGTGGTGGTGGGTGGGCTGTGTGAGAGCTCACAACTACAACTCCCAACAGGCCCCCATGTTCACGGGGAGGGTGGTGGTGGGTGGTGGAGGGTAGGGTGTGGGGTGTGTGAGAGCTCACAACTACAACTCCCAACAGGCCCCCATGTTCACGGGGAGGGTGGTGGTGGTGGGTGGGGTGTGTGAGAGCTCACAACTACAACTCCCAACAGGCCCCCATGTTCACGGGGAGGGTGGTGGTGGGTGGTGGAGGGTAGGGTGTGGGGTGTGTGAGAGCTCACAACTACAACTCCCAACAGGCCCCATGTTCATGGGGAGGGTGGTGGTGGTAGGTGGGGTGTGTGAGAGCTCATAACTACAACTCCCAACAGGCCCCCATGTTCACGGGGAGGGTGGTGGTGGGTGGTGGAGGGTAGGGTGTGGGGTGTGTGAGAGCTCACATCTACAACTCCCAACAGGCCCCCATGTTCACGGGGAGGGTGGTGGTGGTGGGTGGGGTGTATGAGAGCTCACAACTACAATTCCCAACAGGCCCCCATGTTCACGGGGAGGGTGGTGGTGGGTGGTGGAGGGTAGGGTGTGGGGTGTGTGAGAGCTCACAACTACAACTCCCAACAGGCCCCCATGTTCACGGGGAGGGTGGTGGTGGGTGGTGGAGGGTAGGGTGTGGGGTGTGTGAGAGCTCACAACTACAACTCCCAACAGGCCCCCATGTTCACGGGGAGGGTGGTGGTGGTGGGTGGGGTGTGTGAGAGCTCACAACTACAACTCCCAACAGGCCCCCATGTTCACGGGGAGGGTGGTGGTGGTGGGTGGGGTGTGTGAGAGCTTACAACTACAACTCCCAACAGGCCCCCATGTTCACGGGGAGGGTGGTGGTGGGTGGTGGAGGGTAGGGTGTGGGGTGTGTGAGAGCTCACAACTACAACTCCCAACAGGCCCCCATGTTCACGGGGAGGGTGGTGGTGGTGGGTGGGGTGTGTGAGAGCTCACAACTACAACTCCCAACAGGCCCCCATGTTCACGGGGAGGGTGGTGGTGGTGGGTGGGGTGTGTGAGAGCTCACAACTACAACTCCCAACAGGCCCCCATGTTCACGGGGAGGGTGGTGGTGGGTGGTGGAGGGTAGGGTGTGGGGTGTGTGAGAGCTCACAACTACAACTCCCAACAGGCCCCCATGTTCACGGGGAGGGTGGTGGTGGTGGGTGGGGTGTGTTAGAGCTCACAACTACAATTCCCAACAGGCCCCCATGTTCACGGGGAGGTTGATGGTGGGTGGTGGAGGGTAGGGTGTGGGGTGTGTGAGAGCTCACAACTACAACTCCCAACAGGCCCCCATGTTCACGGGGAGGGTGGTGGTGGGTGGTGGAGGGTAGGGTGTGGGGTGTGTGAGAGCTCACAACTACAACTCCCAACAGGCCCCCATGTTCACGGGGAGGGTGGTGGTGGTGGGTGGGGTGTGTGAGAGCTCACAACTACAACTCCCAACAGGCCCCCATGTTCACGGGGAGGGTGGTGGTGGTGGGTGGGGTGTGTGAGAGCTCACAACTACAACTCCCAACAGGCCCCCATGTTCACGGGGAGGGTGGTGGTGGGTGGTGGAGGGTAGGGTGTGGGGTGTGTGAGAGCTCACAACTACAACTCCCAACAGGCCCCCATGTTCACGGGGAGGGTGGTGGTGGTGGGTGGGGTGTGTGAGAGCTCACAACTACAACTCCCAACAGGCCCCCATGTTCACAGGGAGGGTGGTGGTGGGTGGTGGAGGGTAGGGTGTGTGGTGTGTGTGCGACAGGACACAGTAATGTTTACAAATCGATATGAACATGTAATGTCCACATTACTGACCAGCTCAATCTTGTCCCTCAGGTGATCGTGAACTGACTGGGGAAACCAGCACCCGGCCGCAAGACTCGCCTCCCACACATACCGGACTCTCTGGGGACGATGACACAGGCAGCTCCGGTGCGGAGGATGGTGCGGGCCCAAGCAGACAGCCAGGGCCATCTGGCTCACAGGGACTCCCGGGCCCGACAACCGTCGCATGTGTGACTCCAGTGACACCTGCCTCAGTGATCTGCAGAGTCCCCACCACCACCACCACCACCACCAGTACCACCAGTACCACCACTCCTGCCTGTGCCACCCTGCCTAACCCAGCGCACGACGCAGGTCCATCGGCCTCACACCCAAGCAGGGTGAGTGGGCCACAAAGGAGAGAGGCGACGGCACATCAGGCAATCAGGCGACCCACACTCCGCCGCACTGATGAAGGACACCTACCCCATCCTGTGGCAGAGTCCCTTGAAGCCCTAGCCAGGTGCCAGGCTTCATACGACCATTCCCAGGAACATGCAGATCGTGCACACCAGGACTCGGTGGACAACACGAACATGTTGCGTGAAATTTCGGGGTACCTTGGCCAGATAGTGCACATCATGGGCCAGCAGACAACAATGTGGAGGGAATGGATTGGCCGGAACAACCCCCTCCCCCCCTCCACCAATTGCCGTTGCGCCACCGTCACCTCCACCTCCACCGCCACCGCCACCACCACCACCACCTGTGCCCCTGGCAACGGATGTGGCCCATGAACAACCTGCACCCCCAGCTGACTCAGTTCCACCTCAAAGACGGAGGGGCCGCCCGAGGCTGGAAGTGGGTGAGAGCAGTGTGGGTGCGCCATCCACACGCTCCAAGAGGGGCCGCCAATGACTTTGTCACTGCCTGAGCCAGACATTCACCCTGCAAAGTATCCTGTCCCACATAGACAATCATTGGCACTGGTCTGCTGGACTAGCCTGACACCCCCCAATGTGGTGTCAGCACGGACATTTCATCTGCCATTACCTTCAACTCCAACTCCCCCCCCCCACTTACTTGTAAATATTCACCAGCAGAAATGCACAACCTGTAAATAAATGTCACTTACACACTCAATGATGTTTTGCCTCCATGTTTATTCACATGATTGCCTTCAGAAACAGACGTAAACAGGTGCAGGGATCCTAGTCGTACATAATCATGGCGCTGCGGGAGTGACCAAGGGAAAATCAGAGACAGCAAACACACGTCAGGAAACAGATTCACACACATCACAACACACTACACAGCAACATTCCACAAACTACACTCATCACAAAAGCATGGGATGAGAGGACACACATCATGGAGACTTGTATGTCCAAAGAAATGAAGACACACATATGCAACCATCACAAACCAGAACACACAGCTGATGCACCCCACATCCACACAACACCAGCAAACATACATAAGGCATTGTCAACCGGCACAAGAGGTAGTTACTCACATTCAAGGGAAGTAGCGATCAATGAGCTGGCGCCTCTGGTCCACACCTTCCTCCTCACCACTATCCTCATCAGTCGACATGGGTGGGATGTGAGGCCGAGGAACTTGTTGGTCTTCAGGGTCCAAGAGCAGTTCAATGTCATTGCGCACGGCCAGGTTGTGGAGCATGGAGCAGGCAATCACGATCCTGCATACTTTGCCTGGTGAGTAAGGCAGGGCCCCTCTGGTCTTATCCAGGCACCGAAACCTAGACTTTAGCAGTTCAAAGGTACGTTCAATCACTCTCCGTGTCCTTCCATGTGCATCATTGTAGGCCATTTCACCCGCTGTTGTAGGATTACGTATGGGACTCAGGAGCCAGGGCTGGTTTGGGTACGCCGAGTCGCCTATGTAGGGGGATGACAGACACAAATATCACAACAAGATATGGTGGGTACCCCATGCCACACAGAGATCACAAAAGTCCCCACTGCACACTCACCAACAAGCCACGCTTGACCGGGTCGCAGATTTGCCATCAGTTGGGGGACAATGCTGCTCCGCATGATGTGGGCGTCATGTGCGGAGCCTGGAAATCTTGCACACACATGGGAGATGATGTTGTTTGCCAGGCACACCACCTGCACGTTCAGCGAATGGAAGTGCTTGTGATTCCTAAAAACCTGCTCACGTGCCCGTGGTGGAATGATAGCGATATGTGTGCCATCAATTGAACCCACTACGTGTGGTATCTGGCCCAGTGCATAGAAGTCTGCTTTGACTGCTGGCAACTATTCCGGCCGTGGGAAATGGATGTAGTCATTCTTGTACAGCATCATAGCTCTTAAAACATCCCGAAGTACCGTGCTGAACATGGACTGTGACATCCCCCCGGCATGTCCAACTGTGTACTGAAAGGTGCCAGTAGCAAAGAAATGTAGTGCCGCCATAACCTTTGCTGTGGGTGTAATAGAACCAGGATACGTCCTTCGTGGCTGCGGATGAGGAGACAATTGGGCAACAAGCTCCATCAACCGACGTCGATCCAGCCGGAATTTCCTAATCACCTCCTCGTCAACCATATCCTCCAGCACAGTGTATGGCCGATGCACATTTGGAGCCCTCCTGTGTGGGAGAGAGATGTAACTTGAATCAACTTACAAACGACGCATACGTGTGCAACTCCATCACATGTAAGCCAACATTAGCAAGAACAAAAATTTTTGTAGAATGGTCATATGTGTGACATCTCTGATAGTTAATACAATACGGAGTGGCCCTTTAACAATGTGCAGCCACTTGCAACAGGAAGTGTGTCAACACGTACAACGCAACTTAGTCACATGTGAACATTACTGACAATACGTGTGTCTTGACCATAATGTTTAGAAGCCACATCACAGACACACATGCAAGTGCATGCACACAAACGATAATGATACACACACACCATGTCATCATGCACCAATGCCAACACCAATAATGTTGAGCATACGGTAATTACATGCATGGTGACACAACATCCAAGACACATACACTGAATGCATGTGTACCAGCACCATTGTAGTCACCTCGCCAGAACCACACACTGACAACAGATTCATAATTTGGCCATACAGCCGTGATGTACTGTGTAGTTGTGAAGATGTAATAACGTCTGTAGGGTCACACCCGACGTCAACACGTCAAAATGCACATCTGTTGCACATTGTGTGCCCACCGATGGGCATAGTATGGACACACATGGAATAGTGAATGACATATGAAGTTTCCCTATCACGCTCACAACCCTCATGACGCAACTGCAGACAACACATCACGGAGCAGCGTCTGACAAGATAAAATCATTGGCGCCACCATGGCGGTGCACAGCTTCCGCTACTTTCCAATGGCCATACGCGGCCAGCGTCCCTCTTCCCATTGGCTGCATGTGCACGACCGTCACGGGCACACATCGGTAACCGCACGTGCAAGCTTCCTGCACGGAAGCTTCAGTTGCAACAATGTTCTATCAGTGGCACCACCATGGCGGTGCACGTACTCAATGGGGGAGGTGCAGGCCTATACACCCTTTAGATGTACTCAGTGGACATGGCAGTTCATGTCCCCTCTTACAGTCACATTGAATCATCCACCGTACACCGGCCGGAGCGGCCGGGCCTAGAATGGCCGTGCCGGCCATGTCCACAACCGCCGTGCCAGGCCGGGCCTAGGACGGCCGTGCCGGCCATGTCCACAACCGCCGTGCCATGCCGGGCCTAGGACGGCCGTGCCGGCCATGTCCACAACCGCCATGCCAGCCATGTCCACAACCGCGGTGCCAGGCTGGGCCTAGGATGGCCTTTCCGGCCATGTCCACAACCGCCGTGCCAGGCCGGGCCTAGGACGGCCGTGCCGGCCATGTCCACAACCGCCGTGCCAGCCATGTCCACAACCGCCGTGCCAGGCCGGGCCTAGGACGGCGGTTGTGGACATGGCTGGCACGGCGGTTGTGGACATGGCCGGCATGGCCGTCCTAGGCCAGTGGCGCCAGTGATAGAACATTGTTGCAACTGAAGCATCCGCGCCTGAAGCTAGCACGTGCGGTTGCTGATGTGTGACCGTGATGGTCCGTGCACATGCAGCCAATGGAAAGAGGGCCGCTGGCCGCCTATGCCCAATCGAAAGTAGCGGAAGCAGTGCGCCGCAACACCAGGGCCAGTCATTGGCCCTTTTACGAACACGCATCCAGGGCTGACCAATTGCTGGCGACGTATGCCACTGACACGTGCTGAGGGCCCTATATATGTGTGTTGTCCAAAAGCACACATCCAACCCTGGGAACCAGTGCTGCCTGTTCACCTCGACCTGCTGCTGCTGCTGAGCTGACCACCGACTGCTGCCTGTGACCATCACCTCGACCTGCTGCTGCTGCTGAGCTGTCTACCGACTGCTGCCTGTGACCATCACCTCGACCTGCTGCTGAGCTGACCACCGACTGCTGCCTGTGACCATCACCTCTACCTGCTGCTGAGCTGACCACCGACTGCTGCTCTAGTGCCTTACTCTGTGATCTTGCCATGTCGAGAGCCAAAGAGATCCGGTCTCGTCCCTTCACCGCCGCGGAGCTTGATGTCCTCGTGGACGGTGTGCTCCGCAACTATGGACGGCTCTACGGCGCACCCGGACAGGTGGTAAGTGCAGTGTTGTCATATAGCTACTGTATATCTTTATAATGCGTTAAGTTAGCATAGGCTCATTACATGTTTAAACGGCATTTTGCTGCTTCTGCACACGATACTTAATTGTTGATTTAGCTTTCAACCTACTAGTTCGTTGTGGTTTACATGAGAATAATATGTTATTGCTCTGATATCAGCTTTGCTTAATAAACGATGTCTGTACAGAGAGTGCCGAAGCTTCAGGAATAACACGATACAGAATTATTATGAGGTCTGATCTTCGCGCCTTCATAGACATATCATAAGTGCAGCTTCTGCCAACTTTGGGCTTTAGGCGGGTTTTATATTGCTTTGCTTGAAGCACACAAACACACTTGATGCTGTTCGCATGCAGAGAGAGCTGGTGAATGCTGATGTGATCTCTTCATTGTAGGATACTGAGGTATGGGCCCGCCCTAATTCAACCCAAAGAGACCTTCTTAGCTATTAATATAATATGCGAGTTAGGGAGGGTGATAAATAAGTGTTGTTAACCCTTATTCATTTACAGCATGTTAACATGCTGTCACCATTCGCTTTCTATGGACTAGTAACTATGCTGATAACTTTGCTTCTGATAATATGTTTCCTTGTATTATCTAAGATACTGCGCCTGAGAAGACGGCATTAGTAAATAAATATTTCAAATGTTCACGTGTTCTTCTTTACTCCACGTTCTGGTTTGAAATGACTGTATAACGAAAGAGTGCTCATGTGTTCCACGTAACCTGAGGTATTGTAAGCTAATGTTCTGGTTTGTCTAAACATTGGGAGTTTGTTATGACCAATGAGACACTGTAGCTAGCTCGTTAAGGGGTTTGTTGGGTACTAAGGTGAGTTTTGGGTCACCCTAATTCGCTGAGGTTCCAATCCTCTGTGCACAGTTCTGTGGGAGAACAGAAACCCTGCTATATGGCGCCCATACGTTGGTGGTCTTATATCATGACACTCGAGTAGTATATCATTCAAACCTTAACCCCTTCACTGTCGTTTCCGGAAAACGGTGGTGTCGGTGAAACCTGCCTATTTTTTGAAATAGGTCATTTTCAAGCTTGAATCTATCTTAAACGGTTTCTTTGAATTACTACCCAGTTGTGCTAGATAGTTTCCTTTGTTCTTCAGTAGTTCCGGTGCAATCATGGCGCAGGCTGTGGCTATCCCGCAGCATAGTCGCATTGCGGTACGCAACCATTTACAGGCTTTCCAAGTTCCCTTGGAGGGCTTGGCTGTGATTTTAGTGGTGTGTGCAGATTCGGCATACCCATTCGAGTTGTTTTATTCGTGGGTAACGTTTCCGGAAGTGGACGCTAATTCTAACGTGTTCCACACCTACACACCCTCACCTGTACCGGCTGAATATACACCGTACAGGGCACTGGAAATACCTATTGATCATTGGCAGCATCGCATTTGGTTTGATGGCGCCCTACCCCACTCTTTGTCCGCTGCGAGGTTGGGTCCTTTGTCCATTCCAGGCACAAATTGGCCTGCATTGGGTGGATTCACCCCGCACCCGAATCACGGCGCTTGTTCCCTTGCGGATATTCGCAGACTACATGTTGTCTCGATTGCCGTGATTCGTGCATTAGTGCAGTACATAGGTCGTCATCTCCCGGGTGGTCCCCAGGGGGGTCCGGCCGTTCAAACGTTCAAACGGAACATGGCGGTTTAAGGCTCAATCCAGATATGGTCAATTTGGTTTTTGGTAAGCGCCCCGATGATAAAGATGAAGTCCCTTTCTGGCTTGCCGAGAAATTTGACCAGCTGGAGGCTGTGTTTCCAAATTCTACTCCTGCTGATAAACATAGAATGTTGACGATTACTTTGCCTAAGGATTTAACTCCTGAACTCGTTGACTGTGAAAGTTGGGGAAAAACCGCCCCTTGACGATTGAAATCGCCGTGAACCCGTTTCTCGCCGTCCGTTGTTTAAGCTTCTACGTACATCAACGTGAAAGCCCCGTCAGGAAACCAAAAGAAGGGAATCCTCCATATCAGGAGCAGCAACACATTTAGACAGGGACCATCATATACACAAATCATACCAGGTGTCCCTACCCCTGAGTGCCGATGGCGAGAAACACATATCTTGTTACCCAATCTATCAGGGACGATCAGAGACGTACTTTGTTCCCAGTATTCCTATCCTAGAGTGCTGAAGGCGAGATATTTACATTCCATTTTACCAGATACGGCTCTAAAGAACAATTATATTTTTAATCATAAACCTCCACATCAGAGAAAACTCGTGCTTCCATCCTGATATTCAACATAAACATCAATTCACGTGTCTGATTAACTGCCGTTGTGAATATCTCTGACCAGACAAACGAACTGCCTTATATATAAAAAAAATAGCAATTATTTGAGGCAGCCCAACTTCCATCTTATATATATCGTTGTATAACATTTTTGGCTTCTCCAGAAGAAGGCGCTGGTCGCCGAAACGCGCGTCGAGAACCATTAGGCCATTTCAATTGTTTTATATGAATTGTGTATAAATGATTTGTGTATTATTTATGATGTTCACAAACTTTTTATCGTACTTTATTGCTTTTTTATCTATTTCATGTACATATAATTGTGTGTTAATTTTCTAAATGTATGAGCAAATAAATATTATAATTTGAATTGATTGTTAGCCCATTTTTTCGTTTTTAACTTTCAAATAAAATTTTTCAAATGTGTACCATGATCGCCTAGGTTGCTACTTACTGATCAATTGCAGATCCGGCATACCCATTCGAGTTGTTTTATTCGTGGGTAACGTTTCCGGAAGTGGACGCTAATTCTAACGTGTTCCACACCTACACACCCTCACCTGTACCGGCTGAATATACACCGTACAGGGCACTGGAAATACCTATTGATCATTGGCAGCATCGCGTTTGGTTTGATGGCGCCCTACCCCACTCTTTGTCCGCTGCGAGGTTGGGTCCTTTGTCCATTCCAGGCACAAATTGGCCTGCATTGGGTGGATTCACCCCGCACCTGAATCACGGCGCTTGTCCCCTTGCGGATATTCGCAGACTACATGTTGTCTCGATTGCCGTGATTCGTGCATTAGTGCAGTACATAGGTCGTCATCTCCCGGGTGGTCCCCCGGGGGTCCGGCCGTTCAAACGGCACATGGCGGTTTAAGGCTCAATCCAGTTATGGTCAATTCGGTTTTTGGTAAGCGCCCCGATGATAAAGATGAATTCCCTTTCTGGCTTGCCGAGAAATTTGACCAGCTGGAGGCTGTGTTTCCGAATTCTACTCCTGCTGATAAACATAGAATGTTGACGATTACTTTGCCTAAGGATTTAACTCCTGAACTCGTTGACTGTGAAAGTTGGGGAAAAACTTTTGCGGCCGTTTATACGAGGTGTTTCGGCACCCCGTCTATGTCCGTACTGCCTACGATCGTTAAACGTGTTCAGGATGATCACGGACCGGAAGCAGCGGTTGAATTGGGTATGCGCCTGTGTGGTTCTTTTGAGATTGTTAGTGATCTCATACTCTCCAATATAAAGGGAGATGCTGTGAACTTTCAGGTGTCGAATGCTTTGGCTGCTCTGCCCGATGCCGATAAACCCCGACAGTTAGCGAAGATTGTTGTGGCCGCATATAAAAATATTGGTCGCACAAGTAAAGGTCTGAAATATTTTGCTGTCAAGGAGAAGAAACAACCACAAGTACAGTCTGCTGCCGCAGATGTCCAACCCAAGTCCAAAAAACAGAATTGGCCTGAAAAACAGAATCAGGGGAAGCAACAACAGCAGACTCAGGAATCTTATCCTGCGCCGCAAGTTCCTGCGCCGACAGAGAGAGTTTATGATTTGCGCGATCGCGCGATGATTAAATCACCTGATCGATTTCAGGTTTCTGATCAACGCTCTCCTCATTCCTTTCAGGACTCATCGGCCCGAAGACCGGTGGAGAAGGAGGCGGGAGGGGATGTGGTGGCCAACAAGGACGTGGCCAGCCCCGCCAGACAGAAGGCGCAGGGAAGCAGGAGGATTCTACGCCAAAGAGACCGCAGTTTGCGAAAAAGAAAGTCGCAGCCTTAACAGCGCATCGATATGCCACAGATAGTGAGAACGCGGCTTCGGAATCTGACGTGGGCTCTGACCTTGCTGGACAGCACGGCGGAGATTACCATAGTGAGAGAGGCGCTGGGTCCACTACTGAGGGTGACAGCGACTGATGTCTACGTTGTAATAGAAACAGCCGATACAAGACTTGCTGCCCCTGAAAGACTTTATGAAATTGTCCTGTTAATTGAAGGTGACATACAACGTACCGTTAAAGGGGTATTTTGGGAACATAACGTCTTTAGGGTCACACCCGACGTCAACACGTCAAAATGCACATCTGTTGCACATTGTGTGCCCACCGATGGGCATAGTATGGACACACATGGAATAGTGAATGACATATGAAGTTTCCCTATCACGCTCACAACCCTCATGACGCAACTGCAGACAACACATCACGGTGCAGCGTCTGACAAGATAAAATCATTGGCGCCGCCATGGCGGTGCACAGCTTCCGCTACTTTCCAATGGCCATACACGGCCAGCGGCCCTCTTCCCATTGGCTGCATGTGCACGACCGTCACGGGCACATGCAGCCAATGAGATTACCATAGTGGGAGAGGCGCTGCGTCCACTACTGAGGGTGACAGCGACTGATGTCTACGTTGTAATAGAAACAGCCGATACAAGATTTGCTCCCCCTGAAAGACTTTATGAAATTGTCCTGTTAATTGAAGGTGACATACAACGTACCGTTAAAGGGGTATTTTGGGAAAATCTTTCTTCTACGTATGACATTTTGCTTTCGGAGGCTGACTGGCCCCCACCTTTTGTGCTCGCGGTGCCGCGAGGGGAGGAGGTGATCCTCCCCAGTTTCGCGAACACTGTCTCGAAAGAGCATGCGCAGCATTTTGCAGAAGAGTGGGCTCGGGCTATCGCACCGGCTCTGTACCGTAATCAATGTGGTTGGGATAAATTGTCCCCGAGCCACGAAATTCCCTTACGGTCTCAGCCGCAGCCTCAACCTCAATATCCCATTCGGCGTGAAGCAAAGGCTTCCGTCGCGGAGATCCTTGAACAATTGGAATATCAAGGAGTTATTGAAACGTGTGTGTCACCAATGAATAATCCTCTTTTTACTGTTACCAAGCCTGACGGATCATATCGTTTGGTATTGGATTACCGGCATTTGAACTCGCATTGCCGTAACTGTGCAGTACAGAATACTCACGGCTCTGCCCTAGTGGATAGTCTTGTGCGTAAGCATTTTTAAACAACGCTTGACATTTCCAACGGTTTTTATGCCCACAGATTGGATAGCTTAAGCTCCCAATGGACCAGTTTTACGTGCGCTGGGGTCCGGCGTCTCCCGATGGGCTATAAGAATAGTCCTGGTATATTTACCGCACGCATAGTCTCTCTTTTAGAGAGAATCGACCCAGATGCTTGCTCGTACGTGGATGACATATATCTCACAGACGACGAAATTTGGGAGCATCTGTGTCGTGTAAATTCGATTATTTGTACCTTTGCAGATATGGGTTACAAATTTAACTTTGCAAAATCGCACGTTGCTGAGTACACAGTGTTGTTCCTGGGCTATGAGCTCAACAATGAAGGTAGAGGTTTGGCTCCTCACTTCTTGGAGAAATGCGCCCAGTTGCGCGCTCCAACAACTCTGAAAAAATTACAGTCATTACTGGGCTTTTTAAATTTCGGGAGGACATACATTCCGGAATATGCCCAGCGTATCAAGCCTTTGTATGCTTTGATACAACCTACTTTTTCTAAATCATGCTGGCTGCCTGAGCACTCAGCCGTCTTGCAATCTTTGCAGGCTGATCTGCTCGCTTCTAAATTTTTATTGACTCGTGATAACCACACCAACCTGGTGATAAGAATTATTCCTGGGACGGTGGGTTTCACGAACTTGACTTTTAATGAAGGAGACACAGTACCTATTGCTTACAAGTCACACTTGTACACTTCGGCAGAGATGCGGTTTCCGACTGTGGAAAAGGTTTTAACAGCTGTGCAGATGGCGATTCTTAAAGACCGAGCTCTGTCACAGGGGAAACGCATGTTGGTTGTTACACCCTGTCCTCATTTGGAGGCAGTCACTGAAGCCAGTGTACCAAATTCAAAAGCATTGCACCCTCGGTGGATTCAGTGGGCTGCGTCCTTGATGTCCACAGATGTCACGTTTATTTTTGACGCCTCGTTGCGGTCGCAAGAGTACTTGCAGTATGAGTTTGTCCATCCTGCTCCTCTAGCTATGCGACCTTTGGAGGACTTCCATTGCATCATTTACACTGACAGTTCGGCGCAGGTTGCGCATGGCTCTAAACATGCCTACGGTTCCGCATGCGCCATTGTGGTCGGTGCTATGTTGGACAATGAGTTCATATCCAGGGAAGTGCACACACTGCCAATGGGCGATTGCACCGCACAATTAGCAGAGCTTCGTGCTCTCTTACTAGTGTTGGAGTACGCAGATCCTTGTGTGACAACTCTTATTGTAAGTGATTCTTACTACTGTGTCCAGTCTTACAATCAGAACTTGTTCTTTTGGATTCAGAATGACTTTCGTGATTCCAAGGGTAGCACAATAAAACACAAGATGATCTGGGTTCGAGTGGCAGAGCTTAAGGCTCAGTTGCCGCTAGTTTTTGTGATTCATACTCTTGGCCACCAGCGTGTTGGAGTCCACGCTGTCGGTAACTCGCTTGCTGATGAAGCAGCGAAGTCAGTGGTATCTACATACTTAGTTGCAGCAGTTACTAGGTCCAAAAGTAAGATTGACAGTGACATTTTGGCGGCTGTTGCTGCCTCTGAGAAGGGAGGTAAACATCCTACGGGATTCCCTTCGAAGTACACATACCACTTAAGTCCCGAAAAGGTTCCTTTTGTGTAAATTCCTGATGTTGGGGAACGTTTGATTCCCAACTCGGATCGCAGGGCTGACTTGATTTCAGCGGCTCATGAAGGTGTGGCATCTGCGCATGCAGGCGTCTCAGCCACTGTAACTCAATTACAACAACGTTTCTGGTGGCGGGGACTGTACAAACAGACGCGTGATTATGTCCTTCTTTGTGACATTTGTCAGCAGATTAAACCTTCGACTGCTGCGCGTCCGCCACAGACACAGTTGTAAATTTCTAATAAACCACTAGGTTGTGTTTATTTAGATCACTGCGGTCCTTTTTCATCTGATACTGCGTATAAATACATCTTAGTAGCAGTTGATTCATGCACACGCTTTTTATGGGTCTGGCCCCATCGCAGCGCTGATTGACGGACTGTCATTAGAGATTTGCGTGTCTTTGTAGGGATTTTTGCCTGTGGCACCTTCCATTCGGATCATGGTCCGGCTTTCGCCTCTAAGGCGTATAAGGATGCCATGACTTCGATGGGGGTCCAAGTCAAGTTTTCGTCTCCATACAGACCTGAGGGTAATAGTGTAGTGGAGCGAATGAACCGTGATTTAAAGCAATCTTTGACAACTCGAGTTATAGGCACTGGCAGAAACTGGCTGGCCCACCTCAATGGCGTGCAGCGTGCTCTTAATAATCTCCCTAGAAGGTCTCTGGGTGGGCGGACCCCATACGAAATGCTCTTTGGCATCAAGATGT
Organism: Lissotriton helveticus; assembly: GCF_964261635.1. Taxonomy (NCBI): domain Eukaryota; kingdom Metazoa; phylum Chordata; class Amphibia; order Caudata; family Salamandridae; genus Lissotriton; species Lissotriton helveticus. The sequence continues at coordinate 1,607,399,033 of NC_136069.1, forward strand.
ACGTCCCTGACCTTGACGGTCTAGACTGCGTGGCTCGCGCCACAACCTTTGACGTAGATGAACATGTAATGTTTTACAGGATCTACAAAAGACCAGAGACAGTCTTGCAAAGGAACATTTGCCCTCCACATCGGATGTTCCGTTGCAGATCCCGGTAGTCGGCTGGCTACCCCAAGTTGGAGAACTGGTTCGCGAGAAGATCGATAACAAGAAAGAATTTGGTCCTTCCTATCGAGCTCCGGTTCCAGTGCTTGGAGTGAAGGGCACAAGAACAGTCATTTTACCACCACTTCCTGGTCGTAAGGAAAACAGGTTTATCTCAATTGACAATGTCAAGATACACAGAGTGGCCGATTCTTCTTAGCATGACACCGGCTATTTCCTGTCCTTCCATTGTGAGAAATTCAGTTTTGCCCACTGCTTCTAATCATGAAAATGAAGTGGCCTTCGAATTACCTGCAATTTCCAGTCCTTTATTAAGTACTTTGCCCGGTACAGATCATGATGAATTAGACTATACCTACCCCACTGACTTATCCATGCCTGACCTGCAAGCACGTTTGGCCACAGAATCCAGATTTTCATTTGACTCTGTTTCCAATGCCTTGAAGAAACCCTCACGTTTTGCAGTTTATGCCAGCTTATTTAAAAAACATTTTCTAATTCCCCCTTGGACATATATTTGGCTGGTGCTTTTTTCATTTTACCTTTTTATGTCAATAGGGTTTGTGTTTTATTTTTTCCGCTTGGTAAATGGACACTATGTCGAGGAAAGAACATGCATTCGGCATCTCAATGGAACTTTGGCCCCCCTTTCCTCATCGCATTCTGCACACAGCCTGAGGAGAGACTTGACATTTGTTAACATCACTGCTTGGCCAGTCCTTGATGGGATTGTGTGGGATGCCGTTAGATTTCAAATTCATGGCCCTACGGAGGTTGTTAATGTCCCTAATGTGCTTAGAGTTAATATGGGGGATGTGGTGAAACAAAACATACGTTCTGATGATTGGGATGTTCAGTCTTTGTTTTCTGATTTGAAATACTATGCTGCCTTTGATGCTGAATATTTGTACTTAGACTCTGCTAATTATGGTGATTTGTTTTGCTTTCAACATTTTGGCAATCACTTCTTGCATAAAACAACATCCAGAAGGAATACTGTAAATTAAACACAATGGGAGCATTGCCCAGCTCCTAAACAAGGCAGTTCAAGTACTTTTTTGAAGAAGTACACTTATTTTACTGACTTCAATCAGTCTAATCCCGAGTCCTTTTATTTCAAAATGACACAGAAGCCTATGTCCAAGGTTAGACTTACAGATAACAAATTATTGTACTCGAAGTCCTTTCTAGATCAACTGGCTGTTGGCAGCTATGAATTATGGAAGGAAACTATTGACCTACAATCTGTTTGGGGTTCGAAAAACTGGCAGGTGCAAGGCACTGAGGCTTTGCACCGTGCATGTCTCATCCCGAATCAAATGTTGTTTTTGAATTCCACTATTTCACAGACAACGTGCTTTGGATTGGCTACTTCTAAAAAACTAAATTTTCCATCTATCCCAGAGTTAGAACAATATTCTGGCTGGAGTAATTATACTCAGTTTTCGATTAGGGACTTACAGACCCTATTGCTGAATTCGTCCTTTAACATATCCAGTATGGACCCTAAGGGTTGGCTGGTGTGGCACAAAAGTGCGGATTCATGCCAGCACCGTTTTCTGGGTTTGTCTGATGGCTTTACACAGGTCAGACCTGATCCATGTTTTGAAACTGAACATTCTGTCACAACTTACTCTGTGGGTAAATTGTGTCAGAGTTGGCTGAAACATTCTAAATTGTCTGCAGTTAAATCACATCTTGCAAAGCTGAATGATGATGTTGATTTAAATGATTTCATAAAAGGCCCGGCTAGTGGTAGATCAAAAAGATGGATATATGCTATTTACAATGAAATCTGGAAGACCTCACAGATTGAGGCAGCGACACGACTTAGAGCTATAGATAAAGCAAATCTAGAGAAAGTGCTTGCTGTAGTTGACAATAGTATTAACACGCTTTCTTCCCGCATTTACACTTTAGATAACATTGTGTCTTCTGTAGTGGATATTGTGCATGATGAAGTTTCTGTGTTGTACCATGGTCAGAATCAATTACGTTCTATCATGCAATTTGCGTGGACCCTTCAAACGCTTAAATCTGGCAAGGTGCCATGGACCTACATGAATGTTTCTTCTCTCTTTGCACCCTTTAATTTAACTGACAAGCAGCGCTTGCTTTCTATGCGAGATGCTTCTTTTTCTATGTTACATATTGAAAGATTAGAGTCCTTACCTTTTCTGTGGCAGAAGCCTCCGCTGCAACGTGGCTTATCCACGGTTTGATAACTTTACCTTTTGCTTTGTATAAGTTTACAAATTGTATGAAATATGTTGCCATAGGTCGCTATGAGCCTTTAGGTAGTGCATTTCTCCATGAAGTGTGGTCCCTTCCTTTCACTTATAGATGTTTGAAAGACGGCCTGGAAGTTTATCTGAATGGGGAGGAATGTACAGAAACTCCAGATCACTCGTTAATGTGTAGGCACATACAATTACACGGTTCTTGCAACCAGGACCGACCGAACTTAGCCTGTGTTTTGAAAGGGACTCCTGTACCGGCAATCACCCTGACTTTTACCTTACTTGAGAACGGAAGTTATTTACTTTTAAATAATGAAGATTGTTGCGGGTTAATTAAAGGTGTAGCTTATGTGGTAACCGTAACTGAGCATGTCGTTTGCTGCAGAAATGTCCTGTACCCACCCACACATGAAAATAGGGAGGTTTCCATTTGGCCACGCATCCCAACCTTGAAAGCAGAGTTCAACGGCATGAGCAGACTGAGGGCTCTATTGTCCCAGAAAGAAGTGGCCTTGAGTTCGGCTCGGGAAACTTTCGTGCTTCACATAGCTAACACCCGGACTGAGGTTCAGGCCCTTTTAAATACTGATTTACCGTTGCATTTTGGCGAAATGATACATTCTATTTTTAACGCGTCCTCCACATCTGGGCTGGCGCATTTTTTTAAAACTGTTAGCAGCGGTCTTGTGACTTCATTTGAAAAAATATTTGGAGTGATCCCTGATTTCTTCCATTCCATTTTTTCGAGTTTGTTTGGAGGATTCCCGGTTTTACTGGCACTGGCGGCAGGCATTCTAGTGGTCCTTTGCTTCCTTAAATATGGATGCCCCACATGTGGAAGGAGCCGCCCAGCCCCTTCTGGTGCTGTTTCGCAACCGGATGCTTGAATATTATGGCACGCTGCCGCATGCGATTTTAAGCACGGCATATGGATTATCGTTTCGATTTTCCTACTTCACCTGTGTCCAGCCTGTGTTTCATTGCCTAAGCTGTGATTTTGACTGGGCCATTGATTTGTGTCTCTGCGGACCGGTTTCTCCTAAAGTCGACTTTAATCAGCTGATGAGTCCCATCGTTACTCACGAGTTGGTTTGTACTGGCGACAGGATTATGGCCTTAGCAGCGATGCATGGACTAATGGGTCCTTGGAACATTCTTACAGCAGCGCAAGATTTCTTGGCACTGAGCTTTCTTGAAAACCCACCGAGTTGTCCTCTGATGGTAATAGAGGCTCCAGTATTGGGAGATCACATTTGTTCTTTTCCCCTTCTGAATTGCATGGCTGAACTGTTTTCGGATGAAGAAGGTGATTTCCTGTTGGAGGCTGTTGCTGCATATTTTGCATATTCGGTCTTGCCTTGATGAACCTTATTGGTTTATGATGATGCCCCATTTTTTGCAGTTTTTTAACCACCCAGTCCTATTGGCTTGAGTGCTGTTGATTTCTGAAATTGACATTTTTTATATTTTTCGATTTGATTATTGTACTTTTCTATGATTATAAGGTTGTTCATAGTTCTTGAACTCTACTTTCATGAAGTTGCCCTTATCTTATCTTCTCCGTCCTCGGATCATGGGGGGGGGTGTCATATAGCTACTCTATATCTTTATAATGCGTTAAGTTAGCATAGGCTCATTACATGTTTAAACGCCATTTTTCCTTTTGCTGCTTCTGCACACGACACTTAATTGTTGATTTAGCTTTCAACCTACTAGTTCGTTGTGGTTTACATGAGAATAATATGTTATTGCTCTGATATCAGCTTTGCTTAATAAACGATGTCTGTACAGAGAGTGCTGAAGCTTCAGGAATAACACGATACAGAATTATTATGAGGTCTGATCTTCGCGCCTTCATAGACATAACATAAGTGCAGCTTCTGCCAACTTTGGGCTTTAGGCGGGTTTTATATTGCTTTGCTTGAAGCACACAAACACACTTGATGCTGTTCGCATGCAGAGAGAGCTGGTGTATGCTGATGTGATCTCTTCATTCTAGGATACTGAGGTATGGGCCCGCCCTAATTCAACCCAAAGAGACCTTCTTAGCTATTAATATAATATGCGAGTTAGGGAGGGTGATAAATAAGTGTTGTTAACCCTTATTCATTTACAGCATGTTAACATGCTGTCACCATTCGCTTTCTATGGACTAGTAACTATGCTGATAACTTTCCTTCTGATAATATGTTTCCTTGTATTATCTAAGATACTGCGCCTGAGAAGACGGCATTAGTAAATAAATATTTCAAATGTTCACGTGTTCTTCTTTACTCCACGTTCTGGTTGAAATGACTGTATAACGAAAGAGTGCTCATGTGTTCCACGTAACCTGAGGTATTGTAAGCTCATGTTCTGGTTTGTCTAAACATTGGGAGTTTGTTATGACCAATGAGACACTGTAGCTAGCTCGGTAAGGGGTTTGTTGGGTACTAAGGTGAGTTTTGGGTCACCCTAATTCGCTGAGGTTCCAATCCTCTGTGCACAGTTCTGTGGGAGAACAGAAACCCTGCCACAGTGTGGGACATGTTGGTGTGCATGAGGGGGCCAATGACTCCTAGCTACTGCAATCTTAGCTCTGTAGTGTGGGCTCGACATATTTTCTGGATTGTGCATGGCGGATGACAGATACGTGTTGCCCCTATCTGTGTGACAGGCCAACTGTCCACTGACTTACACCCTTTTGTCTCCCATCATGGTAGGTCAAGCTGCACCTTCGCAAGGACATGTGGAGGAGCATTGCACGTGAAGTACGGGCATTGGGGGTGTGCAACAGAAGACATACACACTGCCACAAACGCTGGGACGACATTTCCAGGCTGAGCAAGAATGTAGCGGAAGTGACACTGGGGATGATTCCAAGGACGCCACGTCTGGCCCGACGCTCCATGACCCCTCTCATGCACCGTATCATTGCTGTGACGCATCCTGACCTGTCCGAACGGCTGAGTGTCGATCAACAGCAAACTAGCGGTGAGCATACTGTCTGTGTAGGAAACTTGGGAGTGCAATGCATGTATTGGTGCACAGACACACTATTGAGTTCCGTGGTGCGTATGTATCTCTGCGATGCCATGTTGGTCCCATTGGGTGGGTGTAATTTGACATCCAGGTCCGGCATGTTGACATGCCACTTGCTTAGTAGTTGAGTGTTGAAGCACATGCCGTAGTGGTCCGTGGCCCCATGGCAAGACATGTGTGCAGATGTACGTGCTCCTGCCCTGTCCGCATGCTGTACATGTGTCACGGCTTATGTAAGGTGAGGATGACTGGTAGAGGTGGGTCGTGTGCAGGATGGGGGCTACAAGAACTTTGTCAGCTATGGAATTAGGGAATCCTTGTCCTTCTGTACGTGAGTGTGCCCATGACTTACACCTCTTTTATGTGCATTTCAGCTATGACAGAGGACACTCAGCCACAGACGGAGGAGATTAGTGGAGGCAATGAGTCCGGGTCAGACTTCGCACACACGCAGACTGACACAGAGGAGGGCAGCGTCGGAGAGGGGGACAGGACCGTCTTTGAGGACTCGCATGTGGAGACACCATCGTCCTCATCTTCGGAAAATCTTGGTGAGCCAGCACTGTTGTCACAGACTGGGAGTGGGCAATCAACACCTTCTGTCGGAACACAGCACACAGGGCCCACACTTCCGCCAACTGCACCATGTACTGTTCGTGCACGCAGGAGTAGGGGGAGCAGAGTGGCGTTCGGTGCAGGCACCGCTGCCCCTGCCACGGTGAGCCAAAATGCACTGTGTGCTGAGGCCGTTGATCTGCTGTGACAGCTGTGTGTGGGGCAGACCAATATGACAAATGCTTTCCAAGACCATGATTGGAAGTTGGGGCAGGTGGTGGCATTCATGGAAGGGATGCATGGCGATCTTGCTGGTCTACATAGGACAGTGCAGTCATTGGCAAGCAGTGTGTCGTCTGCAATAGTACAGTGGCATGGACAGGGTGCTACTTCTGTTTCCCCATCTACACCACTGGATGTCTCAGGGGGTAGTGATTATTCTGAGCAGGACTCTAATACAGGTTATTGCACTAGAAGCAGCGTCAGACAGCACGTCAGGGCACGGAGGGCACAGACACCATCCCCATGGTCAGCAAAATCTGTTCACGAAGACAACGTCAGATACACTGGAGTACACACACAGGATCCACAAGTGTTGTTGGGGGACATGCCTTCACATGCTACACAGGCATTCAACACAAAAGGTACTCCCAAGGCAAGGGATACTCACAAGTCCATGGACAGTCCCTTGGACAAGGCCACTCAAAAGACCAAGGCACCTCCTAAGAGCAGGGAGAGTCCCAAGGGCAGGCCCACAACAGAGGAAAGGGCCACCCCCAAGGACAGGGACAGGGACAGTCAAAAGACAAAGGCACTTCCTAAGAGCAGGGAGAGTCCCAAGGGCAGGCCCACAACAGAGGAAAGGGCCACTCCCAAGGACAGAGACGGGGACAGTCAAAAGACAAAGGCACCTCCTAAGAGCAGGGAGAGTCCCAAGGGCAGGCCCACAACAGAGGAAAGGGCCACTCCCAAGGACAGGGACGGGGACAGTCAAAAGACAAAGGCACCTCCTAAGAGCAGGGAGAGTCCCAAGGGCAGGCCCACAACAGAGGAAAGGGCCACTCCCAAGGACAGGGACAGTCAAAAGACAAAGGCACCTCCGAAGAGCAGGGAGAGTCCCAAGGGCAGGCCCACAACAGAGGAAAGGGCCACTCCCAAGGACAGGGACAGGGACAGTCAAAAGACAAAGGCACCTCCTAAGAGCAGGGAGAGTCCCAAAGGCAGGCCCACAACAGAGGAAAGTGCCACTCCCAAGGACAGGGACAGGGACAGTCAAAAGACAAAGGCACATCCTAAGAGCAGGGAGAGTCCCAAGGACAGACACACAACAGAGCAAGGTCAATTTCCCAAGGGCAGGGACACACACAGAGAGCAGGTGTCTACTGGAGACAGGTACACCACAGACGACAAGTCTGCTGGCAGGAACAGGGCACCGACCAAGGTACAGGAAAAATCCAGAGACAACACTCCACCTACAGATAAGGTACTTCCTACGGACAAGGCTTCTACCATGGACAATGGCGCTGTCAAGGACAGCATACATCACCCCTGGCTGCACTGCGGCTGATGTTTTCGAATGTACGCCAAACAGATGTCTCCGCGGCGGAGTCCCCCCATACCTCCACTCCCAAATAGGCCAGTCAGAAGCAGAGGAGGGAGTCCCCTGTTGTTGCATCCCCCATTACACATGAATCTGAGTCCAGGCGGCAGGCACACAGCAAACGACAAGCAGGCTCCAGCACGTCCCCAGAAACCCGATCCCCGGCTGCAGATGCTCCACCTATGGTGGGTGATATTTGTTTAGAGTCACCACCACTTGCCAGTCCTGTCCTGTACAGGGTGCACTCACATATCCCTAAGAAACGCAGACACACACCATTGACACCTGCCCACCCCAATGTCGCTCAAGGTCAGCTATCCCCAGCTCCCAGGGCCAACCTGCCTCCTGGCCCATACAGCCCTGTGGCTCATCATTTCAGTGGTCCCAGTGGCGCAGGTGCAGTTGACTCTCATGTATCAGATAGTGCCACTGTGTCTGTTGTTTGCTTCATGTAGTAGCACAGTCTCAGTTGTGCCCTCTCCTGTTGCAGGTCCTGGCAGTGTATCTGGGTCTATGGCTCATGTGTCAGTGAGTAGATCTGTGGCTGTGTCGCACACTCCTGTTTCTGGTGCTGGCAGTCTGTCTGGGTCAGTGGCTCACGTGTCAGTCACTACATCTGTGGCTGTGTCTCACATTCCTGTTGCTGGTGCTGGCAGTGTGTCTGGGTCTGTGGCCCATGTGTCTGTCACTCGGGCTGTGGCTGTGTCTCACATTCCTGTTTCTGGTGCTGGCAGTGTGTGTGGGTCTGTGGCCCATGTGTCTGTCACTCGGGCTGTGGCTGTGTCTCACATTCCTGTTTCTGGTGCTGGCAGTGTGTCTGGGTCTGTGGCCCATGTGTGTGTCACTCGGGCTGTGGCTGTGTCTCACACTTCTGTTTCTGGTGCTGGCAGTGTGCCCGAGGCAGGTAGTTCACGCAGTCCACCTGATTCTGTGATGTGAGGTGCTGATCACTTCACTCACATGTTATTTCACATGGTGTGTCCATTGTCCATTGAGAACAGCCTTGCACTGTTGTGGTCCCTGGGACGGGTTGGTTGGGACACGTACTTGTGCTGCCTCTGATGTACCTGCTCAGTAGTCCACAATGCCCTGTTGCTGTTCTGATACTGCATTCTGCCCTCTCGTTTACTGCCAATGATGTACCTGGTCTGTTGTCCACAATGCCCTGTTGCTGTTCTGATACTGCATTCTGCCCTCTCGTTTACTGCCAATGATGTACCTGCTCTGTTAAGCACAATGCCCTGTTGCTGTTCTGATACTGCATTCTGCCCTCTCGTTTACTGCCAATGATGTACCTGCTGTGTTGGGCACAATGTCCTGTTGCTGTTCTGATACTGCAATCTGCCCTCTCACGTGCTGCCTCTGATGTACCTGCTGTGTTGTCCACAATGTCCTGTTGATGCTGTGATACTGCATTCCTCCCTCTCATGTGCTGCCTCTGATGTACCTGCTCTGTTGTCCACAATGCCCTGTTGATGCTGTGATACTGCATTCCTCCCTCTCACGTACTGCCTCTGATGCTCATGCTCTGGTGCCCACTTTGCCCATGCTCACGCATACACTGTGATTACACCCCTATTATGTGCAATAAAGGTAGTCAATCATGTCTCGTGGTTTGTCGTTGTCATTCATGCTTGCGTACTACAAATGTGTATTTCTATTTGCTTCTCATCAGTGGTTTCGGTAACATGACACTCCCCCTCCCTACGTCACGACCCTTGCAGGTATTCCCCTCCATGCAGCCAATGGTTTGTGCCTTACCTGCGTCGGCGTCCATGGTGGGCCAAGACTAGGACGTGGTGGATCGCGAAGAGCATCAGGAAAGTGTGTAGCGCTGGGTCCATGGTGGCGAGCAGCTAGTGGTGGGTATCTCTGCTATGTATCTTTTCTTCGCTGTGGGGAATCCACCGTGTTCAGACAGGTTGTTTTTCCGCTGCGGTTTTATGTGTAATTTCCGCCATCTTGATTTGGAGGACGGTCTTAGACGTCAGTACGTACGGCGGAGTCTCAGGATGTGTTCCGTCCGCCGCGTGGTCGGGTGTAGTTGGGCGGCGGTGCGTGCTTTTCCGTCGCGGACGGAAATTTGACACTGTTTCCTATCCTGATATGGCGGACGGAGTGTCCGCGGCAGGCGGACACGGAAAAGGCATTTTCCGCGTACTCCAGGGCCGCGGTAGCTCCTCTGTCGGCCATCCTAATGAGCCCCATAGTTTGGGTTTTGAGATGAAACTGTCTTAAACTTTCTAATTTCTCCTGCAAACTCGTTAATTCTCATATGCTCCACCTGTTCGTCAATATCTACTCTTATCAAGCTCACACTTTTGCTACATTCCACTTGTAATCCCAAAAAACAAAATTGTATATCATCACAAACTTTTTTTTACATCTGAACCGTGCAAAGGAGCTGTGTTCATTTAACTTGAAGATAATGCAGGACATTTTACATAGTAGAGTCTCCCTACTAACTTCCACATCTATGAGTGGTGTACTGCTAATATTCTTAAATGATAAAACATACTTTTACAAACCTTTCTTGAAAGACAAGCCAGAGAATGACCCTGCAACTTAGTATACTTTCTTATTTTGCATGGATCTAGCCCTAATAACATCTTAATCTTCTGTTTAAGACTTTTTCTTGGCATATTCTCCATAACAAATTCATAATATGTCAATAGATTCCTGTTGAATACTGCAAATACTACTACAATCCCACTTATATACTGGAGCCTATGCACGCCTCCCTTTTACTTTTTCAGCTATTACTTCTTCCACATTCCTAGTAGCCATCTTTTCTTTTGGAATGGGGCAACCATCTTTAATCTCATAGCACCGACCACTAGTATCAACTGCTTGACCTGATGTGTTCTGTTGAAAATAACTTTCTATTAAAGAAAGGCTCAGTACTATAAGTATGCTTCTATCTACCAGTGAAAATGTTATAAAAAGTTACTTCTATTAACCAGTAAAAAGCAGTATCTACTACTCTTTCAATGTGTTTCTTCTTCTTATATGCTGCTAATCTTCTTTTATACTTTTTGCAATCTTTTAATACATTTTGAATTACTCTACTTCAAAATAATCGTATATGTATCTGTTTAGACAGTTTTTTCTTTTAAATATATGTTGTTTTTCCATAAATGAATGTTTTATTTCATTACATCTGTTTATTTGCTTGTGCTTTGTTCTAAAAATTTCCTTTTTGCTTTCACTACTACTTTCATTCTTTAATCTCTCTACAAGTGTTGTAATAAATTGTTTAGTACTCTTACCAGAAGAGACTTACCCCCACATGCATCAACCTATTAAGGAAGTGCAAACGGTGCGAATCGGTAAATTCGGCCGTTTGCACTTCCTAAATACGTTTTTGGGATGCATGAAACAATTCGCTATTTTTTGCATTTCTTAAAAATGCAAATGCAATTAAGGAATCGCATTTGTGCGATTCCTTAAATGCAATGCATCAATTTGTAAAAAAATAGCGAATTTTGAAATTGGAAGTGCAAATTAACACGAGGTTGACCCTCGTGTTAATTTGCGAAAATGTTTAAAACAGCAAAAAAATGCATTTTTTAAACTTGCATGTTACAGACACACATGTCCTTAGGACATGTGTGTGTGAAACATGCACTTGAAAATACATTTCAGGGGTGCAGGGGGGCCCATAGGAATCAATGTAATGCCATTCCTTAATTGCGATTCGCAATTAAGGAATCGCAATTTCCGAAAATTAAGAAATCCTAAAAACTTTTAGGATTTCTTGATGCTTAGGATTTTGCATTTCCTAAATAGCGATCCCTTAATTTTCGCAATTTAAGAAATGCAAAATCCTAGATTGATGCATGTGGGGGAATATCCTCAATAGCATTTTGGTCTTTTTCAAGTTAATTAAGTACTTCTGTTTTCTTTGTTCTTGTCTCTTTTCATGTTTTCTTGCCATCTTCAATTTATAATTGAAACAAAATAATTTTCTGAAAAACAAAGAATAGTTTGTTACATCAATTAACAATTTAAAATTAATAGCATCTCAATATTTATAATAACTAGTAAGCAATTAGTTACAATTACATTACTATTCTCTTTAAAACAAATACAAAAAGAAAGTGTAGAAACAAGTAAGCGAACTGCAGAAAGAGAAGGAATGGTGCTGACAGAAAGAAAGGGACAAAAACAAAGTTTAGAAACAACGTAAAGAAATACAGAAACAACACCACAGCAACTGAAAAATGTGAGAATTGAAGAAAATGCAGAAAGAGACAAAGAAGAAGAGAAACAAGCAAGAAAAGTACAAAAAGAACCAATAAAATTACAAAAACACACAGCACAAGTGTAGAAAGACAGGAAAGAACAGATAAAAAAGACAGGAGAGGTGCAAATAATTAGTAACAGGTGCAGAAAAAGGGCAAAAAGGATATAGAAAGAGGCATGAAAGGTGCACAAACAAGGTACAGAGGTGCACAAAGAGGAAAGAACAATAGTGAAAGACACAAGCAGCATGGTAAAAAAGCAACAGAGGTGCACAAAAAGAAAAGCAAGTTGGACATAGAGGCAAACAAGTACAGACAAAAGAAACACGTGCCCATATAAACACAATATAAAGAGAAAGAACACAAAGAGCTCCTCAAATTGATAGGAGAGGTAGCCAAAAGGTAAAAGAAGATGCAGAAAGACTTAAGAGATGTCCGAAAAGAGGCAAGAAAGCTGCAAAAACAGATAAGAGAGGTAGAAAAAGAGCAAAGACCAGTGCAGATAGACTTAGAGGGATCCACAAAGAAGCAAGTGCAAGTAGAGACATACCTCACTCATAAGACTATAAGACTATAAAGTTTCTTAAACTTGACAGACTTCCATTTCAAGGAGACACCTAATATTATGTAACATATTTTTAAACCTTATTTTGTGCTGCAGCTTTACTATTCAGCTATTCAGCAACTACTGAAACTGTTGGGACTTGCCAAATATAAACAATCAACTTTTTTAATGCATCTGCTGTAACTCTCTCATAAAAGCATGCATGCTTGAGTCTATACCTTTTACTAGTTACATCATACATAAAAGAAACATACAAATACAAGTATACCTGTGTTTTATACCTGGACCATCTTCATAGTCATAACACATGTGAGAATACATCTGCAAGTACATATATACCGCAGTCAGAAAGGCATTTAAACTTGTCATACTCCACTTCTCATGTGAAAGAGACACTTAAATTTAACTGGCGTTTTTCAAATATACTTTTTCACAGACTCATACAAGGTTGCCTAATCACTAAGCCCTCTGCCAACATTTCTTAAACCTCACTTTTGTGCTGCAGCATCACTATTCAGCAACTACTGACAGTGTTGGGTGTAGCAATATATATCAAAGTAACATACAACTAGACCTTCAGATGCATAACACGTATTGAGAATGCATGTGTAAATAGAAGCATACCTCAGATTTATGGGGTGTACTTCAAGTGTACCTTTCCACAGACTTATACAAATTAGCCTAATCATTAGTTCCTCTGCCAACATCTCTTAAATCTCACTTTTGAACTGTACATTCACCATTCTACTACTTCTCAGGTGTTAAACCTATCCAAATATAAAAGAGCAACCCATCACATATCTCTGTTGCAAGTGTCACCATATTTCTGAAAGCATGCATACATGTGTCTCTACCATTTACTAGTGACATCATTTATAAAATAAACATACAAATAGATGTATACCTGTGTTTTATACCTCTACCATCGTCATACTTATAACATGTGTGAGAATACATATGTAAGTAGAGATGTACCTTAGTCACAAGACAATAAAGAACTTTGAACTTGTCAGACTCCATTTCCCATTTCCCATTTGAAAGAGACACCTACATTTAAACAGCATTTTTCAAGTGTACTTTTTCACAGACTTATACAATGGTGTCTAATCACTATTCCCTCTGCCTACATATCTTTAACCTCACTTTTTGGCTTCAGCATCAATATTCAGCAACTACAGAGAGTGTTGGGCCTAACCATATTACTAAAAGAATGCATGCAGGATTCTGTACCTTTTGCTAATGTCATGTACAGATCCATAACACATGTGAGCATACATGTGCAAGTAGAAATATACCTCATTCAAAAAAACATGCAGACCTTAAAACTTGACATACAATTAGGTGGCTTCCCTAATCAGTAATCCCTGTGCCAACCCGTCCAAACCCCCAGATTTATCATGTACCTTCACTTCTCTGTGAATAGTCAGAGTCTTGCTCCTAGGAAAATATAAACAACCAACCCTTCATATCTTTCTTTATAAGTCTCACACTATTATCGAAACTACACATGCTTCTGTCAGGACCTTTTACTAGTGGCATAATGTGTAAAAGAAACATACAAATAGATATATAACTCTGTTTTATACATCTAGCATCTTCAGGTAAATAAGACATATTGAGAATATATGTGCTAGTAGATGCATTCCTCAGTCACAAGATCATGCCGACCTTAAAACTTAACAAACTGCACTTTCCATTTCAGAGACACCTGAAATAATGCGGCGTTCTTCATCTGCACCTTTCAATAGACACATACAAACTACCATAATCAATAATCCATCTACCAATGTACACATGTTACTATGCACAATGTATTTCAATGCCATTTTATTACAATAAAACAATTTACATCACACATCTATACATTTCGTAATATATTTCAAACAACACACTTCTCAAATAATTACAAAACTTTAAAAATAAAGCCTTTTAAATATAAAAATGTCACTACAAACAGTAAACCACTAGTGCATAATACACACCTTAAAAATTTATAAATCACCTCTGAAATAGTATAAAAGAATATCAAATATCACAAACTCATAAAAAAAAATCTTTTTCACACAATACATATAATGCAGCACTCTCAACAATGTACAACCAGTAATGGCAAACTTTCCCTCTCTTTCTCCAGACAAATATATGTAAGTAACAACTCATATTGCTATCCACACTATTTCAAATTGTGAAACACTTTGCAATTGGTTAAACATTTTAACCCTTTCCAACTATCTTCTAAAAGTGCCCACACTGGTTCTGTAACTGTCTGTAGTGTAGTTCCTATATTCCCAATAGGCTCTGCGCATTGGAATAATATATTCAGCAGTGCAGACGTAGGACTGAGGTCGACTAGGTCTCTACTGACTATATTAGACTTAAGGTTTGCCAGCTAGCTCAGAGGTCACTAGAAACTTTCTCGAATAAACGAGGAGGAGTTTAACCTCCCTGGATAGACAAGAAGGGATTAGCTTGTGACAACCATAAAACATGACAACTTTGCTCCATCAGAATAAGAGTGTATATCTAGAGTCGTGTGAAAACAATAGACAGGTATTTCACTCAGTCAAGTGTGCATACTTAGTTTCACCAGAGTGCAGAGAAAAGAGAGATGGGCGTTTTCAATAAAAGGTGTTATTTATTGAGCAGTCTTCTTTCTCAAACAAGAGAAATGAATTGCCACAATTGCAATACGTAGCATAAAGTAAAGTGCGTACAGTAAAAGGAGTATTATGAAATAAAACTGTAAAAGCATTGATATGGTTGGTTTCTTAGCCATATGATACTTAAAATAGATAAAATATATACATACAAATATACATTGACTAACGTACTCAACTGGTGCTTCTAAATACGCCTACCCCGGTGTACCCGACCTAAGCTTAATACGTGGGAAGGAGTAAGTAAGTAGCAGTTTAAGTTATGTTGGTTTTGCCAAAAATCTGAATCAAGAATTCTCTTAAAGGGTTTAGTCAGTTCCGTACCTGGGTATTTAGAAAGCAGGAGGTCTGGTATCTCTCTCTCAGGACTCAATATCCCAGTAACCTGCGAGGGTATCTGGAAACACCGGAGCTGGATTTCTCGGCAGGAGAAAAGACAGCGTCTCTCTCAGTGCGTCAAAAGGGAGGGGCGGCGTCCGTGGGCTCTCGCATCAGCTGGGCTCTCGGGCAAGTAGATAGCCGCTCTGCCCCAAAACCACCACCGTGTGTTCCCTTAAGGCAACATTGGTATATTTATACCTGAAAGGAGCCAGGTTTGACGTAAGGTTGGACATAAGACGTCAATAAAGATGTCACTAAGAACTGGCCATTTTTACAGTGCTCACAGGAGTTCTAGGACGAAATCAAAACAAAAGGAATGGGGAATTCCCAGGTTGCTGGAGGTTTGGTTTGTTTACAGAACTCGTTGTACTTTCTAGGAGCCTGGGGAAGTAGCCTTGCTTAATTTGGACAGCATGGGCTATGACTAAATATGGATATGATTCTTATGCCTTTATAAGGATATTATTTATTATAACCACACAAGGGCATGAATCAGGAATATTGAATTAGGGTCCTAGATAGAACTTCAACACCCACTCCACGATCTAATGTCCCTCACTACTTAAAACTAAGCAATAGTAAACATATAAACATATAATGATGCATGTGTTTTCCAACCCACCCCAAAATACATAAATTTGCATATTGAAATGGTATATGGTAATACACGAAAATGAGTATTGGTACTGTAAGCTTTTCAAGCAGTGGTATCATTCAGTTAAAAAATGCATATATATATATCAGCTGAATGAATTGCAAAAATGTACACATGAAATGGCTCTTGTTCCGCTGACAGCTAAGACAGGTACTGCTTTTCTGTAAGAAGGCCCAAATTCCTTCTTCACCGCGATCTTCTCTCTGACCAGATGCCCAATCTTTGGAATCCAGACAGGCCTTGCTGGGACAGGTGGTTTATCTTCAGTGGCTGTTGGCTGCTGTTTTAACTTTACGTTGCTCAGGCCTTTACTTGTTTCATTTAAGTCCTGTAAAATAGCCAAACGAT
This sequence comes from Lissotriton helveticus, assembly GCF_964261635.1. NCBI lineage: Eukaryota > Metazoa > Chordata > Amphibia > Caudata > Salamandridae > Lissotriton > Lissotriton helveticus. Next base: position 1,607,415,464 of record NC_136069.1, read on the forward strand.
CTTTGATATCAAAGCATTTTTCTTCTACCACTGAAGTCTGACTATCAAGGTCCTGAATATGCATTCTAGTCCTGAACAATAGTTCGTACGGACTGAAACATTTTAGAGAATTTCTTGGCAGATTATTAAGACTACGTTGGACACTTGTTAAATGTTGGACCCACCCATCACCCGAACCTAATACCCTCGCCGTTATAGATTGCTGTATACATCCGGAGGTTCCTCTATTTTGTAATAGTGGAATTTGTGTGTTACAGCGTTTGCTGCTGGAAAGTTTATCCATGAATAGAATACCTCTGTCTGCCGATATTCATGGGCCTCTATCACGAATATGACTATACTACCTCGTGATGTCAGTCCATTTTCTATAAGTTTAAGAGTTATAGTTTTTCTTATGTGGACCGGAATGAGTATAACATTCGGGTCATTGTCTTGGAGACTTGTGTCATCCGCTAAAAGTTGAGCTGCTATTCTAGCTGCCTCCCTTTCGTCTTCACTTTCCCCCATTTTACTGACAGAAAGTTTTTTGTTGCAGATCAAGTTTCAAGGAAACAAAGATTAGATGCACAATATTTTGGAACACTGTATCCTTCAATGTTGACTAAACCAAAAACTATACATAGGAATCTCTTCCTACTAAGTTCCGGCGGATTTTAACCTTTTACCCACTCCAGACGTCTTTTGGAGTATTTACGGGAAAAGGGGTCTGTGTGAAAAAGCACGACTGAGTTACTCTAACGTCTTGCGTTAGATTTATCGCCTTACCAAATGTTGGGCGCCATGTAGTGTAGTTCCTATATTCCCAATAGGCTCTGTGCATTAGAATAATATATTCAGCAGTGCAGACATAGGACTGAGGTCGACTAGGTCTCTACTGACTATATTAGACTTAAGTTGGGCTCTCGGGCAAGTAGATAGCCGCTCTGCTCCAAAACCACCACCGTGTGTTTGCTTAAGGCAACGTTTGTATATTCATACCTGAAAGGTGCCGGGTTTGACGTAAGGTTGGACATAAGAGGTCAATAAAGATGTCACTAAGAACTGGCCGTTCTTACAGTGCTCACAGGAGTTCTAGGACGAAATCAAAACAAAAGCAATAGGGAATTCCCAGGTTGCTGGAGGTTTGTTTTGTTTACAGAACTCGTTGAACTTTCTAGGAGCCTGGGGAAGTAGCCTTGCTTAATTTGGACAGCATGGGCTATGACTAAATATGGATATGATTCTTATGCCTTTATAAGGATATTATTTATTATAACCACACAAGGGCATGAATCAGGAATATTGAATTAGGGTCCTAGATAGAACTACAACAGTGACTCCCCCATGGTGCTGCAGTAGAATCGCAATGGAGCTGCAAACCCTGCAGGAGTTCAAAAACCTATTTACAATAATACTAGTATTATTTGTTAACAACACACTACTTCTAAACATACTACTGATTTTGGAAAAAATAACGTTAATAGCATACCACTTACATTTAAATTAGGTTTTCTTATTTTGATACCACATTTAAGTTTCAACCCATCCATCACTCTGCTTAATGCCAGTTTCATAGTAACAGTTTCTGCAACATTCAACTGTACTGGCAGGTCAGAAGTTTGCCTTATTTTCAAGCTCAGCACAGTAGCTTCCAAATGCAAATAGCAGGTGTGGTTGTCTTTTGGAAAATATTACTGTATCGTATTTACTGTACCTTTCAAAATGTTTTTGAATAACCAATAAGAAACATGCTTCCTCAGGAAAGTAACATGCATCCTATTTTTGATTGCACAATGTTAATGAACAGCAAATCACTTATTGGCTTTTTCAAAAACAGCATCTACTCCACCATTTTAGATACCTCTCATTCTACCAACTGGCTAACTGAACTACAGACTTCTTGTCATTCAGACATCCCTTCAAGATGCTTACAGTATGGATTTTAGGACACATTTATGTTTTATGGTGCAAAATGTATGCTGAACACAGAAGTATTGACAAAGACCTAGGTTTGCGAAATGTGGATAATAAATGGATTGCACAGAGAGAATTAAAGTGGCACCAATTGATGCCTTTAACTAAACATGTTTTGCATCTTCAACCCCCTGACATCATGATTGTGCACCGTGGTGGCAATGACCTAGGCAAATTGACAGGGGTAGGTCTGGAAATGCTAATGAAGGATACCTTTGCACACTTGATGTTGTTTTGCCTCAAACTGTCTTTGTATACTCTGATATATGCCAAAGACATAAATGGAAGTGGTCAAATCAATGTTGTCCACAGTTTAAGAAAGCTAGGAAGAATGTCAATGTAGCTTTTTCTGTTTACCGCAAAGGCCATAGAATGGGGTCCATCTATTACAACAATCTAACTTTTGATATGGATGATATCTGCAGAACTGATGGAGTACACTTCACAGATGAAGGAAACAGAGTATTTGTCAACAACCTTAAGCTGTGCATCCGCACTTACATGTAGCTCCAACAAAGTCATAATGGAAACAAGGTCTCTTTTAAGAACCACCAAACAATAAATCTTTATTTAATTTTTTTAAAAACATACATACTATTTTTATATTTTTGGGGGGATTTAGGAGCGCGTCGCAGATTTGCAAAACAAAAGCCTTATTTCAATGCACTACAACACAATACACTTTTGTAGGTTTCATTTGTAATTCTTATTTTTTATATTATTACTAACTATCAAATGTAATGTTATTATTAAATTCAATCTCACTAGCTATATAAAACAAGTTCACAAATGCAACACTACCTTCTAAATTATATGCTATTAAAATATTTATTTGAGGTGAATCAAAAGCAACCTTACACTGGGGCAGTACTGAGAGCTGCGATGAGTTCACAACTCCAAAATCAAGAGAAAAAAATGCTCCCCACTCCCATTACTAAATGTCTGCCCTGAGGACCACATCATCTGGGGCATGCCCTCACGTTTGGGACCGTGGAGGGAGCCCCAATACCCCCATGGTCCCAGCCAGCTCTCCACCTCCTGTGGGAGCTGGCATTTCTTTTGGACTAAGGGAGCTGTAAACATGCAGCTCCTTTTGCCCAAAAGGAATTCTGCTGCGCTTCATGGAAGCAAGGCCAGTTTTCCTGCTAACGCTTTCATGAAATGAAGCAAAAGTTTGCGATGGCAGAGTGGAAGCAGTGCTCCTGCCCTGCCATAGCAAACAGCATTGTACTAGGAGAGAGCACCCTGGGACAATTCTAAAGCCAGTCCTGGGGGTCCTTGTCCCCAATACCAAGGTGGGCACCTAGAGGGGAGCCAGGCAGCTCCCCTCCCATCTCTGTACTGCCCAGGGGAGGTAGTGGTCCCCAGGACCAGGGGACCAAAATGAACCCCGCACTTAATTGATGTATGCCACGTGGAGGTGGCGGTCCCCGGGCAGCTTAGGTCGGCAGGAGTCCCCCTGCGCTATTTTATATTAAAAAACTCAGGAAGGGTGCAGTCGCTGAGGCTTGGGGGGGCCTAATTTAAAAAGCCTCGGGATGGTGGTGGTCCCCATTGCTCCAGGGGGGGCTGCTTGCCATCCTGCACATTATTAAAAAAAAGCCCCAGGGAGGTGACGGTTACTGGGGCAGTGGAGGCCCCCACGTGCCCCTGCTTATTACTTAATTATTGCCCCCAGGACCTGGCCCATCTGGGGGCTTAAAAGAAATAATGCGCGGGATACAGTGCTCAGGGACCCTATGTGAATACTGCCAAATTCTTTTTAGAAAAAAAGGCTTTTTTGGGCCCTCGGAAGGGTTTGCAGATCCACTGCGGTGGCCAGATACTAATATTTGTACATATCATTTTCTCAGGAACTACTAATCGGATTTACAGCAGTTCAAGCAAAGAGTGCACGCTAGACCAATAGCTACCTCTCTGCCAAATTTGGTGTAATTCTGTTCAGCAGTTCAGGCTGTACCTGCAACAAAAGTTTCCTATGGACATTAACATATAGAAAACAGGCTTTGGGACCCCCCTTTCTCCTCAGCCCTGTTCAATGAATCACCCCAAAACTTTCAACACTGGACCTGACCGGAGTGGCCCATTACTTTTGAAAATTTCTCAAAGATTCATCAAATGGTGCTAAAGATATTGGCTAAAAAACAAAGGTTTTTGGAATAGAAACAAGGTCCTAACTATAACTACCTACTGGGGACTGCCCAGGCTCCCAGGCTTTTACTGTGTATTTTTTCGGAGATAAAGTTAAACATCTGAACAGCTATATTGATAGTGAAACACATTTAATAATACCGTGCATGGAGTGGTAAACAGCTTTTCTCATTTTACAGTTTGTTGAGGGTTACACTGTGCTAATCATATGCTTAACGACTTCGCTGTAAAAATTAGAAAGAATACTTTGTCCCTTTCTAGCTCAGCATGGGTGGCACTGTGCTAATCCTTTATATAAAATATCTATATAACTTAATTGGGTTAAGGATGTATGAAGCATCATGCTGGCTCACACCCACTGTTACTTGTTAAGCAAACCAACATTTGTTTCAAAATCTAAACATTGTTTTCCAATGGGGAGCAAAAAAGAAAAAATACATGCCAAAGAACACATGAAATCACACAAATGTATTTAATACCCAATTGTTTCATATGACATTTTTAGTACATGACAGTACAACAAAATTCCAAAATGTGTACAAACGAGAACTATCATTCAAATGATTTTTGACACCAGGTTCTTAGGAATTGCACTACAGCAGATCTGCAATGTTCCAATATTCTTCAGACAAAATATCTTGATTAGCTATTCTGTAAATCTATTGCATTGGACAAATTGTTGAGATACGTCTTTAAAGCCAGCAGGTGTTTCGTTGCCTTTATGGACGCTTCTTCAGAGCTGCAAGGAATTAACACAAATCTGATGTCATTCTTATTTCTCATACAGAAACTTACCTATATTATAATATCCAACTTTATTTTCCTAACAGAATTGAGGGCGAGAGTGACAAAAGCAATGTCCAATATCTCAGTTTGCAAAATATGACACATCACAAATTCATCAACAACATGTATTATTGGAAAAGTCCCCAAAGCATTCCAACTTCAGTAGCTCAATCCTCCCCTTAGGATTTTAAGAAATCCAACAGCAAGCTGCTTTCCCAGTAAGTACTGATGATGTGGCGCTAGTCAGACATTAAGCAATATGTAGTTAGTACAGGTATGCAACACACTTTGGGCTAAAAGGGCTTCAGCCACCTCGTCGTGTGTTTTAGACCTGGCTAAAATGCTGCGCTGCAGATAGAGTGCAGTGACAGCCTTTTACAAAGAACTTTGCAGGTCATCCAGAAACTGAAGTACATTAAATATGGGAACTGTGACCCTGAATGTGAGAGTGAGGGCCTACATGGGAACACAATACTCCAACTGTTTTGTGGGCCTTTCAGCCTTCAGGTAAATGCATATAAAATGCAAGGTATACACTTTAAATACAAGTTAAAGTAATTGGCGTGGAATGTATTATTTTATGCTATAGACAGCGTATTTTTTGGTTAATGTGATCCCTTCAAATGTCTGTGTGTTTAACCAGATAGTCACAAACTGCATCCCGTTAAATGAACAGGGGAATGGGGCTTTGTGTAGTCCTCCTCCACTGAAAGCCATAGGTTGTTCAAGTCTTTATCTTAATACTAGCAGCCAGTCCCAACGTTGTCCGGGTATGAATTTCTGCCGGCCAGTAGTATATTGTTTTGTAGGATTTCGTTTTGATAGCATTTCTTATCTGAGACAAGCCTGTGGAACACTCTGATTCACAGTGCACTGCTGATGCACTGAAGAGTGCGCGTTCAGTAGTGTGTGAACTCGAGTTTCCCTACTTTATTACTTTATTTTTCCTTGCAATATTATATAGCGCGAACTCGACAACATGACATGAGCACAATTTACATTACCGAAGAACACATTAATTTGTGGTAGGCACGGGGAGACAACGCGATTTGCCTGGAATCACAGGATGTTGAGCTGATGCCGAGATTCGCACCTAGCTCCCCAGCTCTAAAGTTTGCAATTGTAGAACTTGTGGCGGGAGGTGTGTCTAAAAGTGTATGTCGGTGCTGGCCATCAATGAGAGAGACCTGTGCATTTTTCAAATCGGTGGTGAAAAAATATGTGTGTGTTGCTGGAGATGTGGGCCGCCGTGCCACCAATGTACTTACCGGAGGAGGGTAAACACCCATTATTCCGCAACTTTCTTTCCGCATACCATCACTCCGCATACTTTAATTATGAAAGTACCATGACTCCGCAATGCCATTATAGCGCATGGCATTACATTTTATATGCTTTTACCACGCATACATTAACAACGAAGTTCATTGTAAATGCATGAATGGTAAAAGCATGTTTTTTTAAAAATGTTTGGATAAGGTAAGTATAGGTATAGGGGTATATGTTTTGGGGTACTGAGGTATATGTTTTGGGGTGTTTGGGTATTTTAAGGGTTCAGATATAGTTTTGGGTTATGGTGTACAGGGGTAGTTTTAGGGTTAAGGGATAAGTATGGGTTTTGGGGTACAGGGTTATTTTTAGGGTTCAGGGCTAGGTTTGGGTTTTGGGGTATAGGGTTTTTTTTAGGGTTCAGGGGTAGGTTTGGGTTTTGGGGTACAGGGGTATTTTAATTGTTCAGGGCTAGGCTTGGGTTTTGGGTTCAGGGTTTGGGTTTTGGGGTACAGGGGTATTTTAGGGTTCAGCTGTAGGTTTGGGTTTTGGGGTACAGGGGTATTTTTAGGGTTCAGGTGTAGGTTTGGGTTTTGAGGTACAGGGGTGTTTATAGGGTTCATGGCTAGGTTTGGGTTTTGGGGTACAGGGGTATTTTTAGGGTTCAGGGATAGGTTTGGGTTTTGGGGTACAGGGTATATTCATAGGGTTAAGATGGGTTAGTGTTTAAAGGTGTTGGGGTATTTTAAGGAGTATGGGGGGGTTATGATTATGGGGTGCAGGGGTATTTAAAGGGAGCAGGGTGGACACCCGGAGCTGGAATGTACAGAACCTGGGAAGAAAAAACAATGAAATATTGGGCACAACGCTCGCTTTTTTCCCGTAATCCCGCGCCCCACACACGCCCACGCCCCCAGCACACGCCCACAGCACACGATATGAGACATGGCATGAAGGCCGGAACGTACCACATGACCCCAGCGTTTGTCACGCCCCCGCACACGCCCATAGCACAATGCCGACACGCCCACAAGGGACTACTTTGAAGGCATGGTTCTTTTACCTTTTAAATGTATATGGTGGGCGTCTGCATAGCCTATGTCCTTCTGCTGCAACTGCCCTTTCCAACGCTGTATTGGGTGTGTGATTTGTGCTGTGGTTCCTGAGATTACCCGCCTCAAAGGTTTGGGCTCTCTCTTTATTATATTAGTATAGATTATATTCACCTAGGAGTGGGTGAGTCTCAGAATTCTCAAGTCAGGTGCTCAGCTTGAGCTCCTCCTGGCCCCTCAACCCTAAATGAAACGAGATTTTAAGTGTAATTTTTCTTTATAATTGCGTAAGAGAACTTTTTAACCTACATGAGCTTGAGATTTGTGCTGTACAAAAATTACTTGACTTTGATGTAATATTCTTCAATGTTGACCCATATGTAATAAAAAAGTAGATAACATTTAGGTTGCATGTCAAGTGACTTGCCTCATAGTTCACTAATAGCAAAGTCATCAGGCTGTGGGGGCGGTGGGATATGTTATGTTATGTTTGTTATGTTACGTTGTTTTTATATAGCGTACGGCTACTCGAAAGGAGTGTCCCGACGCTTTTCCACCCGTGGCTCATAAAAGTAACACAACACAGCTAAAACACAAGACCCTAAAAGGAGAAAAAAAAAGAAACAGTTTAATAAAAAAACAGACTAGGAATTAAAAAGCCAAGTCTTCAGGCTCCTCCTAAACTGAAGCAGATTGGCAGTACTACGCAGCGCAAGCGGAAGCGAATTCCACACCTGAGGCGCTCGGCAGCTGAAGGATCGCCCTCCTGCGCGCGCCTTCCTCACCCGTGGAACCACCGCTTTAAAAAGGGTTTCCGAACGGAGAGAGCGAACTGGATGATAGAAGTTCAGTCTCCGCTGTAAGTATCCCGCCCCTGATCCATGCAAAGCTTTGTGCATCAGGGTCAAGGATTTAAACAGAATCCGCTTCCTAATAGGGAGCCAGTGAAGCTTCTGAAGCAACCCTGAGGCACGGGCACGTCTGCCAAGACCAAAATTTGCCCGGGCAGCAGAGTTCTGCACCACCTGAAGGCGCTGAACCAGATAATCTGGAAGGCCAAGAAAGAGGGCGTTTACATAATCCAGCCTAGAGCCGATAAGAGCCTGAACGGTAATCCTCCTGTGTTCCTCCGACAACAGGGGCAAGAATTTGCGAAGCATCTTCAGGATTCCGTAGCAGGTACCAGCCAGACCAAGGATATGAGTTCGCAACGCCAGCTGATTATCTAGCTTGACACCCAGATTTTTAGCAACCTGGGAGGACTGACCCGGAGGATTCATGTCAGACGGCCACCAATGCTGCCAATCAGGCTCGACGACACAGCCAAAGAATAAAATCTCAGACTTGCCCGAGTTGGCCCTCAGACTGTTCCGTTGGAACCAGTCGAAGACCAACGCAAGGCAGTCCCGGATTCTCTCTCCATCAAACTCTTGGTCTTTCCCGCAAGTGAAGAGGAGTTGCGTGTCGTCGGCATAGGAGACGATCTGGGCCCCACAGGCCTCCACCAAGGCCGCCAAAGGGGACATAAAGATGTTGAATAACGTGGGGCTCAACACAGAACCCTGTGGAACCCCAACTCCCAGTGGCGGCATCTCGGCGGAGCTCCGGGAAACCCAGACCGACTGGCGGCGATCTTCCAGGAAAGAGGTGAACCACCTGAGCACCGTCCCCCTGAGGCCGATGTCATAAAGCCTCGCTAAAAGCGCCTTATGGGGGACGGTGTCGAACGCCGCCGACAGATCTAACATGACCAGCATGGCCCTACCGCCGACATCCAGAGTCTCCCTGATAATCTCAGTCACCTCCAACAGAGCCGTTTCCGTACTAAAATTAGGACGGAAACCCGATTGAGATGAGTGGAGCAGATTGTTAGCTTCCAAAAAGCCCGACAGGACTCCGTGGGCGTGTTTTTCCGTGATCTTCGCCAGTGCAGGTAAAAGCGAGATTGGCCTGTAGTTCGCCAAAACCTCGGTGTCAAGACCCGGTTTCCAGGGGGATCACCATCGCTCTTTTCCAAGAGCTGGGGACCCTTCCCTCTTTCAAGGAGGAATTGAGGACAGAATTGACCATAGGATTCACCACCGCCGCCATCCTGGCCAAAAATTTGGCAGGGCAGGGGTCGAGTGGCGAGCCAGATTTAAGGTTAGCCAATAACGCCTGAGAGACATCACAGGCAACAGTAGGGAAATCGGATAGCGTCGCCGCAGATATCTGCGGTAGACTACCGTCCGCCCTAATACCATTGCCTCGCTCCGGTCCCCCCTCAAAGGTGGCCTGAATGGCCTTGATCTTACCTGTGAAGAAGCCAGCCAGATCATGCGCCCAAGCATCCGCTGAAACTGGAGGGGGCGGATGAGAGCTGGAGATAGTAAACTCCTTCACGATATTAAAGATCTCCTTACAGGAGTTCGCCGATGCCTCTATCCTCCTCGCCAGATAGTCCCTCTTGGCATCCAGGATGTCCCGATGGTAGGCCTTAACTGCTGCCTTATAGGCAAGTTTGGCCTCCCCATCGTACATACGGCGCCATGCCCTCTCGGCCACCTTGCACTGACTACGGGCCACACGAAGCGCCTCCGTAAACCACGGGGCCGATTGCCTCGCCACCGTGGACCGGGGGGCAGCCTTGGGGGCTAGATCATCCAACCTGTCTATAAGCCAACGCTGTAGAGACTCCACATCACTGTCCAAATCACCCACAAGATGACAAGGGTGATCCAGAAGCGCCTGCTCAAGCAGGTCTGGTGTCACTCTATACAGTGCTCGCGAGGCTGGTCTGAGCAAAATGGGCGCTCTATAGTCCGAGCGTACAGATTCCATCACCGAGAAACTGATCAGCCAGTGGTCAGTCCAAAGCATCTGCCGGGTAGCAACCTCCGTAGGTGGAACAGATGAAAACACTTGATCCAGGGTGTGCCCCTTCTCATGTGTTGGCCCCGACACGCATGGCACAAGACCAAGCGGAGATGTAACGTCCAACAGTTTGGCTGCATCAGAGTCATCTGCCACATCCAAATGGAAATTAAAATCACCGGCCACAATACAATGCTGTGAGGTCAGAGCCAGCTCAGAGGCGGCCGTCTGCAGGTCTTCAAAAAAAGAGCCCACAGGGCCGGGTGGCCTATATACCAGCAAGCCCTTCAGGGCCTGACCCGGTGACAGTCGAATTGTAAAAGCCAACGACTCAGCATTCCCAATAGCGTTCAGGGGAAGCACTGAGCAAGAAGCGCTCTTTTTCACCACGACCGCCACTCCCCCTCCCCTGCCCCTAACTCTGTCCGCCCGGAAGATGTTGTACAACGGGGGAATGGCTGAGAAGACGTCCGGATTGGAAGCCTCCCCCAGCCAAGTTTCCGTTAGAAACAGACAAAGGGGATTTTCCCTGACCAGAAGGTCGTGGATGTGCAGGGCATGGCGGCCTACCGACCTCGTATTCAACAGTAGGCAGAGGTGCTTCACACCAACAGTTGCCGGACGAGGGATAATAGCGCATGTCCAGGCAGGCGTCCAACCACAAGCCGGGCACTGGCATTTACCTCTAAAACGCCCCGGGAAAACGGAACGGCAGGAGCTGGAGTAACTCCGCAGATCCCGCAGTGACGCAGAGGAATAACATATCATTGCTGCCCGAGTAGTGCCAAACCAGAGTCCCCCGCCGCCCCGACGCCTCCTGGCGCGGACGGGCAGGACTCTGGCACGACTCAGGCGCAGTGAAGGCGCGCCCGCTGCGCGTCACCGCTGCGCGCTGAAGGGGAGTGTTAAGTGGGGCGGGCGGAGGAGGCCCCGAGAGCTAGAGCGCTCGGTCCGGCGCCTCTCCAGCGTCGCACCCACCCCCAAGATGGCGGCGCAAATACAGCAGCAAGCTAAGAGCCCCCAGATCCCGGACCCGCTAAGCAGCGGTGGTTCAACCTATTAAAGTGCAAGGTAGGGGCCAATGTCCTATTTAAAACACAAACGCGCTAAATGAAAGTTACACCAAATCAGGAAAAAAACGAGCGTTTTTAAAATACACTGAGCGCTGTCAGGCAGAGTAGCGTGCAGCATGCAGGTCGCCAGCAGAGTGGAGTAGAGATGGTAGGTCGGGCTGACCCGCTCAAGGCCAGCCTTAAGTGGGGCGGGCGGAGGAGGCCCCGAGAGCTAGAGCGCTCGGTCCGGCGCCTCTCCAGCGTCGCACCCACCCCCAAGATGGCGGCGCAAATACAGCAGCAAGCTAAGAGCCCCCAGATCCCGGACCCGCTAAGCAGCGGTGGTTCAACCTATTAAAGTGCAAGGTAGGGGCCAATGTCCTATTTAAAACACAAACGCGATAAATGAAAGTTACACCAAATCAGGAAAAAAACGAGCGTTTTTAAAATACACTGAGCGCTGTCAGGCAGAGTAGCGTGCAGCATGCAGGTCGCCAGCAGAGTGGAGTAGAGATGGTAGCATCACTCTAGATTCCTGTACTAAGGTGAAACGCTTCAGCATGTTCACAAATATATATTTATTTAATTTTAAAGGGACTTTCATATTTTTTTCATAATATTTGCTGATTTATATGAAAACATTTTCAGGGCTCAGCTCATACACCGGCTCTTAGCGCAATTAAGACCCTCTGCTCGATTTGGCTACAGATCAGCTTGTTGTGTCAATTTTAGGTCTCACCCTTTACATAACACTTTTACAGGTAATGAAGTCTTTGTTAGCTTTTTCTTTGCTTCTCAATTCAATTCAAATGAGCTTTATTTGATTTTTGCAATAAAATCATAAAAACACATGTATTAAATAATATTATAAACAGTTCAACATTAAAGGAAAAACACTAAAAATACTAAGCATAACATGCTTAAAAAGAAACCTTCTGTAAATAACATATGAGAAATTCATATATAAATAGTTTTCCTGTATTTAATGACACTTTTTAAGAATGAAGCTATAGACCTTGTGAAATGTCTGTTCTCTAAAAACTGTAACACTAAAAACACAGGGTGACATTGTTTAGGACCAAGTAGGCTTAAAATTGGTCAACTCCACCTCTTTCTTGGTACAGAAGAAAATAAAAAAACTAAAAGAACATGCGTTGTTGCTTGCAGAGACTTATCATCACATGGGCACAAAGTCATGATACTAGACCAATCATTCGTGATGCGGAAACTGATTAGCCTATGAAAGATTACCAGTCGTTGGCTTTAATATTTCAGTTGGGAATCTGTGTGTCTCAAGGAGCATCTAACAACTTATTTTTAGATTATTTCTCGAAACTGTAATTATGGTACCAGGGTTGTCAAAGTATTCTGGATGCCCAAGGTCTTTCATAACATTTTTTGACATATTTTAACTATGAGATACAAGAAGCCTGTTGTAATTTTAAGCTATCATTTAGAATATCCTGATTAAATCTGGTTATAGAGGTGGACCATATCCTGTGCCATGATACAATGGGTTGTATTTGTATAAGGTTGGATATATGCGGCATCCCTAGTTCAGAATGACATATATGAGTAGATAATGATATACCATTTTGGTCTACCAACAAAAATCTAAAAAAGCCATTCTTAAATGATGGCAGGGTTTGATTGTTACACAGCCCCAGATGCCTGCACTCTAGATTGCCATAGAGACACATTTTGCTTTACAGATATGTAATATTTGGATGACCGGTCATCTTCCCAGTTTAATGGCAAAGTTGGCAAGTGTAGCAATAACTTTCATAAATAATAATTTTCTTGCTTTAACAGCCTGGAACCATGTCTCCTAATGCCTAAATAAGAAAATCTCTTGGTAATTTCAACCTTATTATGTTCAATAAATATGTCTCCACATTTCATATTATCTTTCTCGCATTTCATGAGAAACGTTTCAGCGGTATTCACTCTAAGGCACAAATTATACATAAATGTGGAAAAACTAGTCACAAGCCTTTGATCCCCAATTGCATTTGCAACATCAAAACAGCATTGTCTGCATACAGTAGGTATGGGCATAGTACACTTATCGATTTGTGGCAGGTCCTAGCATTGATTCGCTATGACTTGACCTAATTCATTATTATACAAAGTAAATTAAAAATGTGCTAAAACACATCCTTTTTTTTCTCTCTCCGTATTTTGAACATAGCTGTACACTTCACATGGGTCCCATAACAAAGCTTGCTGCCTCAAGAAGTGAATAAGTGGGGTTTCCACATCCATATCTTCTAAGATCTTCCATAGTTTGTCATCTATGGCACAGTCAAAGGCTGCAGTTACATCTACAAATGCCAGATAGAGCCTACCTGCTTGGCTAGTGTGTACTTTTCCAAACAGATGTTTAAGAATAGTCCCTGATCGACCGTGCCTAGGCCCTGTCGGACACCAAATTGTAGCTCAGTTATGATGCCATTGTCTTCAATCCTGTAATCTATTCAGTATAATGCGTCACACCACCGTGACCAAGGAATCTAGCAATGATATTGGTCGATAGCATGCAGGGTTATGACAGTCTCCTTTCTTAAAAATTAGGACCAATGTTGATTCTGACTAAGTTGTTATGAAGCCAGAAGAGCAACATGCATGCTGCTATTACTTGTGTTAGCTGATGGACCCATAGGGACAAATTTGATTTATAAAGGTCTATAGGGACACCGTCAGGGCTGGGAGCTGTCCCATGCAAATTTGCAATAAGGGTACAGTTGACCTCTTGTAAGGTAAAATGTACATCTATATGATGGTAATTGGGTAGAGATATCTCATGAAATTATTCTGACGTAACCCTTCATGTCTCATATACATTGTTATTATACTAGTTCGAATAATGGTCCACTCATTGGTCCTCGGTAATAGCTATCTCTAGGGTTGGTATATCTCGAGGGGCCAGAAAAAGGGCATTTACTGACTTCCAAAAGGCAGTATTATCTTTGGTTAAAGTGGCTTTGTGCAGTGCTGCCAAAGATTCTTCTCTTAACGCGCTTTTGCATTCTTTAAGGGCACTTTTATAATCCCGTGCCATTTTAATTTCTTGTAAATTTCTAGGAGGCTTGTGTAAAGCGTGTTTCAGTTTACTATAATCTTTAGTGCATTTGGCATTGAACCAGCCTTGTTTACTGTTCTCCACAATTAAGGCCTTTTTAACATATCTTGTGATCTGTGTCAAAGAGTTTAAAATTTCAGCATTGGGGTAGTCTCTTCAAGGACAACTAAAGAGGCGAATTTACAGTTTATTTGTAGTGACCTTGAAAATTCAGTCAAGTCCACCATAGGCCAGCATAGAGAATAGACATTAGTTTTGCTCAGAACTAAGTTCTGAACAATATGAGCCGATTCAACCTTAGTATGTATCACTTTGCTTGGGACTAAAAAAGTAATACTTAATAGAAAGTGATCACTCATGGCATTTTTATGCATGGTAATACATTTAAGCCTGCTAAAATGCCTGTTTGACAGAAGGTTAAAATCAATGGTTGAACATATACCTCTTCTGTTAAAGGTATTTCTGAAGGGGACTAACGGAGAACATAAATCATTGGCGAAACCAAGATCAAGTGCAAACATAATTTCATTTAAATATTTGCCAAAGATTGTATGTAAGAAATGTATACAATTAGTCCCATCTTCAGACGTGATTCCAACAATGTTCCTCTAGGTATGCAGGCACAAGGCAGAGTTAAAATCCCTACCCCAAATGACGCAAACATCGTTTACATTGTCATTCTGTATAAAACTCAGGTCACTACTCAAATTCCTTAGTACCCCCACAATCTGGTTTGATAGGACATTATTATAAGAAAATCAACAGAGCATTACAATGCATTTTATCAATGTCAAATGTCACAATTGGGTAATAAACTTCTGATTTCTTCAATTCAATCATTTTATTTGCATTTACACGGTTGGATACATGAATGCATAACCCACCCTTATTTCTCCCGTGGGTCGATGGTACTGCAGCGGTATTAAATGTTTTATACCGTTGATATGCATAGTGTTCTCCACCCAGGTTTCCTGGAGGCATAATATGTTAAATTTCCTTTTGAAATCTACCCATAAGGGACTGGTAAGCTTAGATCGAATACCTGCCACGTTCCAAAATAGAACCTGGCAAAGACCTCTACTACTATTACCTATGTTGTTCATATCATTTACTTTATTAGCTGAATCTATAATTATGGAAAATGTCTCTAGAATTAAGGTCTTATCTGAGGTAACCCTTGTGCCATGTATAGAGGGCGTAAAACCTTTCTCTAGGCAAAGGCTGGAAAGCCTCTAGGACTATTGAATATTTGGGAATATGTACATGTATATCTGGTGTCACCTGTGAACTACCACCCCTCATTTGTGTGGCTTGCATACTTGATGCAATTAGTCAGTCTACTTCCTCTAAAGTGGGCAGAATATCAAACCGGTTAGAGACCGGGACGTTATATGTATGGTAAACATTAGCATAAAAACCTCTCATATCTGTTCTTGTATGTAGTTCCTTCAGTGGTTGATAAAATATCCCAGTGGTACTACATTGATGCCCTGGCTCATGATAAAATTATTTTCTGCTCTCCTCAAGATAGTTTAATCTAAATATGGAGTTTTAACTGTTAATTGCACACAATCACCCTGTAGGGTTTTGCTGTCTTACCATTTTAAATTCAGCAAAAAGTACCTCGTCAAACCCTGTTTTTGAACCCGGCCAGAACCAGGTTTTATTCCTCGGAGCGTCCGAGGGTTCTAATGCCTGGGGCGACAATCTAGGTACATTGGCCAAAATTACAGTATAAGGTGTAATAGCTGCTGGTGGAAAATTCAGCAAGGACATTTCTGGCTGTTGCCAGATCTGTTGAAGATCTTTGTTAGTTACCTATAGACATTGGCACATTCACTAAAATGTTCTTATTTCTATCTGGTAAGGTTTGATCAGCATGTTTAAAATGCCCAATTTATCAATCTGTTTTTTTGAATTGGTCCAAGGATAGCAACGCCCCATTATTTGAAGCGTTAACCAGTGCTTGACTTGTTTTCCCCCTCCAACCAAAGTATGGGTCTAGTTGCCCCCTGAGTCAGTACCATACCGTCCTAGGATTATGGTACAGCAAAATCTCACACCTGGGTTCATACGGGTTACATCTACAAATACATTGAAAAGATATACGAAGGAAAACTCGAGATTCAATTGTCTATACTGAATTTACACTTAAATGACATACATATCAATTGTGATGGAGTAAAAACCTCACATTCCCTTCTTCCTTAGGTTAGTGAGTTGAGCTCTACATACAGTTCAACCCAAAAAAATAGAATTTTTCCGCTGGAGTTCCCTCTATATTTCTCATGTCGAGGTTCCCACCATTCCTATACCCTTGATAACATAACACCTTCAATAAATATGAGCTCAGAGTTATTTATTTAAGGCTGGAAAAACAAAAAACATAAGAGAAAAGAGCAATTATAAACTACAAGATTTCCAAATGGATCGTTTCCCAACATCCATCCCGTGCACTCACCGAACTTGCAATATTCTATTGTTCATTAAGAGACAATCTACACACAATGTGACAGGGCAGCCACAATTATTTTCAGCAGCAAATCAAACTTCAACATTCAGCTAAAAATATATATATATATATAATTTCTCCTGCGAAAGCATTCCTGCTCATATTACAACAGTACATAACTAATGCACGTCGAAAACAGCGAACTGTTATTAAACCACTGTCAGCACTCTAGATAGCTCACAGAAGCTAATATCGACTCTGAATGGACCATGAAAAGGAAAACCGAAAGCAGAAGAAAAGAGGAAAGCTTGTAACATTCTAATGCTCAATCAGGGGCGTAAAAAATGCCCCCGCAGCCCCCGCGGTGTGGGGGGGGGCACTCTCTTCAGGAAATGAAGGGGACCCCTCAGCTCTTCTGAGAGCTGTGAGAGAGGCTTGCGCTAAAGCAAGCCTCTCTCCCTCTAAAGCAGGTGCAGGTTCTCTGCAGCCTGCTCTGAGCCCCTCGCTCTGAGCCCCTCCCGCTGACTGAAGAGAAACAATGTAACAAGTTGCAATGTTTCTCTTCAGGGAGAGCGGATGAGGCCCAGAAAGAGGATGGAGTGGGGGCCCCAGAGAGTAGGAGGCAGCACCGAGCACTGCTCGGGACCCTGACGAGGGTGGGAGTGGGGGCCTCAGAGTCAGCATTCTCCAGGGCAAATCTCATATGAGAAGGGATGAGGCAGCAAAATGGTGCCCTCAGGGAAGCACTCTTGTTAGAACGCACCCTGTGGGCGTCCACAAGGACGGGCTAGGGGGGTCAAGAAGGGTGCAAGGCAGAGGGGAGAAGGGTGCAAGGTAGAGAAGAGAAGGGTGCCAGACAGAGGGGAGAAGGGTGCAAGGTAGATGGGAGAAGGGTGCAAGGCATAGGGGAGAAGAGTGCAAGTAAAGGGGAGAAGGGTGCAAGGCAGAGGGGAGAAGAGTGCAATGCAGAGGGGAAAAGAGTGCAAGGCAGATGGGAGAAGAGTGCAAGGCAGAGGGGAGAAGGGTGCAAGGCGGAGTGGAGAAGGGTGCAAGGCAGAGGGGAGAAGGGTGCAAGGCAGAGAGGAGAAGGGTGCAAGGCGGAGTGGAGAATGGTGCAAGGCGGAGGGGAGAAGGGTGCAAAGGGGAGGAGAGAAGGGTGCAAGGCAGAGAGGAGAAGGGTGCAAGGTGGAAGAGAAAAGGGTGCAAGCCAGAGAGGAGAAGGGTGCAAGGCAGAGGGGAGAAGGGTGCAAGGCAGAGGGGAGAAGAGTGCCAGGCGGAGTGGAGAAGGGTGCAAGGCGGAGGGGAGAAGGGTGCAAGGCAGAGAGGAGAAGGGTGCAAGGGGGAGGGGAGAAGGGTGCAAGGGGAGGGGAGAAGGGTGCAAGGGGGAGGGGAGAAGGGTACAAGGGGCAGGGGAGAAGGGTGCAAGGCAGAGGGGAGAAGGGTGCAAGGCAGAGATGAGAAGGGTGCAAGGCGGAGGAGAGAAGGGTGCAAGGCAGAGGAGAGAAGGGTGCAAGGCGGAGGAGAGAAGTGTGCAAGGCAGAGAGGAGAAGGGTGCAAGGCAGAGGGGAGAAGGGTGCAAGGCAGAGGGGAGAAGAGTGCAAGGCGGAGGGGAGAAGGGTGCAAGGCAGAGTGGAGAAGGATGCAAGGCAGAGGGGAGAAGGGTGCAAGGCAGAGAGGAGAATTGTGCAAGGCGGAGTGGAGAAGGGTATAAGGGGGAGGGGAGAAGGGTGCAAGGGGGAGGGGAGAAGGGTACAAGGCAAAGGGGAGAAGGTTGCAAGGCAGATAGGAGAAGGGTGCAAGGCGGAGGAGAGAAGGGTGCAAGGTGGATGAGTGAAGGGTGTAAGGCGGAGGAAAGAAGGGTGCAAGGCAGAGAGGAGAAGGGTGCAAGGCAGAGGGGAGAAGGGTGCAAGGCAGAGAGGAGAAGGGTGCAAGGTGGAGGGGAGAAGGGTGCAAGGCGGAGGAGAGAAGGGTACAAGGTAGAGAGGAGAAGGGTGCAAGGCAGAGGGGAGAAGAGTGCAAGGGGGAGGGGAGAAGGGTGCAAGGCAGAGGGGAGAAGGCTGCAAGGTAGAGGGGTAAAGGGTGTAAGGCAGAGGGGAGTAGAATGCAAGGGGGAGGGGAGAAGGGTACAAGGCAGAGGGGAGAAGGGTGCAAGGCTGAGAGGAGAAGAGTGCAAGCGGGAGGGGAGAAGGGTACAAGGCAGAGGGGAGAATGGTGCAAGGTAGAGGGGAGAGTGGTGCAAGGTAGAAAAGGGTGCAATGCAGAGGGGGAGAAGGGTGCAAGGGGCATGGGGAGAAGGGTGTAAGGGGGAGGATGAGAAGGGTGCAAGGCAGAGGGGAGAAGGGTGCAAGGGGGATGGTGATGAAGTTAAAAATGTGCCCTCTGCTGGCAATGCACACTACTTTGTGAGAGAGAGTGGGAGAGAGTGGAGAGAGAGAGAGTGGAGAGAGAGAGGGTGGAGAGAGAGAGTGGAGAGAGAGTGGAGACAGAGTGGAGAGAGACAGTGGAGAGAGAGAGAGTAGAGAGAGAGGGTGGAGATAGAGAGTACAGAGAGAGAGACAGTGGAGGGAGAGTGGAGAGAGAGTGGAGAGAAAGAGTAGAGGGAGACAGTGGAGAGAGAGTGGAGAGTGAGTAGAGAGAGACAGTGGAGAGAGAGAGTGGAGAGAGACAGCAGAGAGAGAGAGAGAGTGGAGATAGACAGTGGAGAGAGAGAGTGGAGAGAGCATGGAGAGACAGTGGAGAGAGTGAGCAAGAGAGAGTGAAGAGAGAGTGGAGAGATAGACAGTGGAGAGAGACAGTGGAGAGAGAGTGGAGAGAGAGTGGAGAGAGAGAGTGGCAAGAGTGGAGAGAGAGAGTGGAGAGATTGGAGAGAGAGAGAGTAGAGAGACAGAGAGTGGATAGAGAGAGTGGAGAGAGAGAGTGGAAAGAGAGAGAGAGTAGAAAGAGAGAGAGAGTGGAAAGAGAGTGGAGAGAGAGAGTGGAGAGAGAGAGGAGAGAGAGGAGAGAGACAGGAGAGAGAGGAGAGAGAGAGGAGAGAGAGTGGTGAGAGAGAGAGTGGAGAGAGAGAGTGGAGAGAGAGTGGAGAGAGACAATGGAGAGAGAGAGAGAGTGGAGAGAGAGAGGGTGGAGAGAGAGAGTGGAGAGAGACAGTGGAGAGAGAGTGGAGAGAGAGTGGAGAGAGAGAGTGGAGGGAGAGAGAGTAGAGAGAGAGAGAGTGGAGAGAGACAGTGGAGAGAGTGGAGAGAGAGACAGTGGAGAGAGTGGAGAGAGAGTAGAGAGAGTGGAGGGAGAGAGTGGAGAGAGAGTGGAGAGAGAGTAGAGAGAGACAGCGGAGAGAGAGAGAGTGGAGAGAGAGTGAGAGACAGTGGAGAGAGACAGTGGAGAGAGACAGTGGAGAGAGAGAGTAGTGAGAGAGAGAGTGGAGAGAGAGTGGAGATAGACAGTGGAGAGATGGAGAGAGTGAAGAGAGTGTGGAGAGACAGTGGAGAGAGAGAGTGGAGAGAGAGACAGTGGAGAGAGACAGTGGAGAGACAGTGGAGAGAGAGAGTGGAAAGAGAGAGTGGAGAGAGATAGAGAGGTGAGAGAGAGAGAGAGTGGAGAGAGAGAGAGAGGAGAGAGAGAGGAGAGAGAGAGGAGAGAGAGTGGAGAGAGAGAGACAGTGGAGAGAGAGAGAGTGGAGGGAGAGAAGAGAGGGAGAAGAGTGGAGAGAGAGTGGAGAGAGAGTAGAGAGAGACAGTGGAATGAGAGAGAGTGGAGAGAGACAGTGGAGAGAGACAGTGGAGAGAGAGAGTAGAGAGAGAGAGTGGAGAGAGAGTGGAGATTGACAGTGGAGAGAGAGAGAGTGGAGAGAGTGTGGAGAGACAGTGGAGAAAGAGAGAGAGTGGAGAGAGAGACAGTGGAGAGAGACAGGGGAGAGACAGTGGAGAGAGAGTAGAGAGAGAGAGTGGAGAGAGATAGAGAGGCGAGAGAGAGAGCGGAGAGAGAGAGAGAGGAGAGAGAGTGGAAAGAGAGTGGAGAGAGAGTGGAGAGAGAGAGGAGAGAGAGAGGAGAGAGAGAGGAGAGAGAGTGGAGAGAGAAAGACAATGGAGAGAGAGAGAGAGTGCAGGGAGAGAAGAGAGGGAGAAGGGAGAGAGAGAGTGGAGAGAGAGTGGAGGTAGACAGTGGAGGTAGACAGCGGAGAGAGAAGAGAGAGAGAGAGAGAGAGGAGAGACATTAGAGAGGGAGAGAAAGTGGAGAGGGAGACAGTGGAGAGAGAGATTGTGGAGAGACAGTGGAGAGAGAGTGGAGAGAGAGACAGTGGAGATAGAGTTGACAGAGTTGAGAGGGAGAGAATGGAGAGAGAGAGAGAGAGAGTTGAGAGAGAGTAGATACTGACTGACTCAGAGACTGAATACTGACTGACCCAGAGACTGACTGGCTGAGAAACTGACTGACTGAGAGAGAGAGACTGACTGACTGAGACAGAGAGACTAACTGACTGACATACTGACAGAAAGAGAGAGATAGAGAGACTGACAGAGAGAGAGACCGACTGACTGACAGACTGACAGAGAGAGAGAGAGACTGACAGACTGACTGACTGCGAGAGACTGACTGAAAGAGACTGACTGACTGAGAGACACTGAATGACAGAGAGAGAAAGACTGACTCACTGAGAGAGAGAGAGAGAGAGAGAGAGAGAGAGAGAGAGAGAGAGAGAGAGAGAGAGAGAGAGACTGTGATGGAATTGGGGTCACAGTGTGTATGAAGCTATGCAATGCCTCTTAAGATTGCTATTGTCTATTAATAAAAATGTATTAGCAAAATGTGCTCTTTGTAGTTACATCTGCTTTTGAAATACTGCATTGTCGCATTGTCTAATGTTTTAAAACGGAAACGAGAAGGAGCAGTGGATGCACTTTTGTCAAAACTGAACGATGAGTGAGCCCGATGTTGTATATCATGACAGGTGTCTGCATCAGGAAACCCACCTAAAATTGGGCAAACTTCCCCGGCCTACTGATAGCAGGGACCCTGTAATGAATGGACCACCACCTATGAAAGCCTGCTGGCAGACTAAGCCTAACCTTTAACTCCGCATATCAGTTTTACTTATAACAGCTGTATTGGTGCCAGTGGCGTAACAGTAGCCCCGCATTACCTGCAGTATGGCGGGTCGCTGGCCTGAGAGCTCTAGACTGGCACGGAGGATGGGAGGGGGGCCCCCTCCATGTAGTTCGCAGGGGGGCGCCTTCAAGTTTCGTTACGCCACTGTGCTCAATACAGGACCACCACAAGCATATTAGCGGCGCATTCACAATTATTTATGGAACCCATAATAGCGGCGCATTCACAATAATTCATGGCACCAAGTCAGCTTTTTTCCCCGGAGTTTTATATAGCACAAACTTGACCTGAATGTATCAGAGCACTTTACATGAGCTGCAATTGTATTACAGACAAGCATATTCATTTTGTTAGGCACCGGGAGATTCAGTGATTTGCCCAGAATCACAAGATGTTGAGTGTGTGTCTCGAACCCGGTTCCACATGGGTTTGAACTCCACCACAGGAGCCCTGTGGCTATATCTTTTAAGTTAAAGTGGAAGAACTCGGAAAAATCATTAAACTGCTGCAGAGGCGTCCCTTCTCGAATCTATTATGATCATACACAAAGGAAATTACAAACAACAATGGAACATAACTCATATTATAACTATGCATGCCTCATAGCACAGACAGTTTGTAACATAGACTTAAGATTAAAAAACCCTTCTACACATCCATCTGGCCCAAACAAAAACATGCGCAACTCACTCTTTCTTCAAATACTCACATGAATTACCCATTAACAATGAACTATTGCCTTGCCAATTAGCTCAACCTACCAATTTCAAATGTAGGTATTTGCGAAAACCCAACCTGGATTCTCCTTATTGATGGCACGACTTAAATTTCAAGATCCAGCACAGTACTATATACCCTGGCTGAAATACCTCCTCTCAAATGTCATCATCAATATAACTTGACATCCCAGCTCGTGCCATTGTTAACTCCTCAAAATATTGTCACTGCAAGGTGGCATATTATGGGGTATGACTGGGGGAGCTTTACCCTACAATTTTCTCACAATACATAGTGGGTGATCCTTGAATTCAACAACAGTAATCTTTAGCTCAATCCTGGTAGTGTGGAAAAGAGCAGTCAGGGGTGACTTGAGGGCACGTATAAGCATTTTACTGTAGCAAAACGGTTTATTGGTAATTGAGGCAACTTTAATGAAGTCAGAAACTAATTTATCAAAAATAAATGTGTTTCAGGGCACTTAAGTGTCCCCTCTTTGCACTGTTGCAGAGTTCAAAGTCATGTTGTCAGTGCTGCCGTCTTCTTTTGCTACAAAGTCCTGTTGTTGGTGGTGGCGTCGTCTTTGTGCCTCTACTCAGATTCAAAATCAGAACTGACATTCTGGTTTCAAGGGAGCCACCTAACCTCTTCGGTGCTCACGACGGCCCCCAGCCGTCCGAAGTCTCTGTGTGTGTGTGCTAAGAGACCATCTGAATCCTGCCCACTTATTGATTCTCTCGCACAGCGGGAGAATTTGCGCAACACCGAAGGGGTTAAATACTAGTTTAGAGGGCATTCAGTAACCCTGGGCGTAGTTTGCGTAGTAGCACTCAGCGTAGCTACGCGAAGTGCACTCCGCGCCACGCGAGCTACGCGAACTGCGCCGCACTGTGCAATCAGTACAAACTTCATCTTGCACAGTGCAATCAGTCGTTTTCTGCCGCTCGAGTAGATTTCCACTCAAGTGGCAGCATTCTCAACGCGAACTGATAGTTTCTCATCGCGAGCGGTCGCGAACATACGCGACCACTTGCAATGAGAAACCTGACTTCCCCGTGGGGCTATTTTTACCATCCAACTCAATACATTTACACCAATCTTCCATAGAATTACCCACCACCTCATAGAAGGTGCCAATGGAAACAGAAGATTTATGAAATGTGGCCCAATAGATTAGTTGCAGAGACAATGACAAATATAGGCCAGCAGCAAACAGGTCCGGACATGTTACTCACCTAGTCCCATCATTTAGTGACAGATTCAATGACACTACATTATGATCACTATCATGCGAGGCAAAACAACAAAATCTAAGACTGAAGGCCATAAGTTGTTGTCCACAAGGACACAGTGAATGAAAGACTGAGACCATGCCTGAATAAATGTAGACTGCCCTTGTCTATCTGACTCGGTTCACCCATTGCAGGCCTGTATTGAATGATTCATTGTGAGAGCATTGATTTGGAGGGCTAGGATAGATCACCTTTTGATGGGGGGTATATTATCAATACTGGGAAGGTCTATATCCTATCTCGTTCCTTCGAGTGTCACCCTGTCTAATGCCCTGGGGCTCAAATTGACAATTAAAATGGACTCAGATGACCTTAAAGGCAAAAGATAAAAAGATAGATAATAGCTCAACTAGTGAAGATTCCCTGCCATTTCTCTCATGTCTTGAGTGGACATTGACCAAAGTTATAACTACTGTCCTAGTAAAATTCAACAAAACACATAATAGATCAGGTGACCCCCTTCTGGACCTCCTTAACTGTGCAGCCCAGATGAGTGGTGATCCATATGGTTAAACTCCAGATGGGCTACCCCTCCTATCAGAAATAGTGGGCTTAGTGTGGACAGAAATGCCAGAGCGCCAACATTCTTCTTTGGACCACATTTCTTGAAATAACATATTGATCAATAAATAATCCCCATTCGCTACAATCCAGCTTTCTTCTTTGGTCCGCCACATTACAGGAAGCAACCTTACTTATGTTTGATGGTACTCAAGTGGCTATAGTGGTCCGATCAGTATCAACTTCCTGAGTATGCTCCTGAAACTTAACCCCTGGGTCTGTCCAAATAGCAATATGCCTTCCGTCAGCTGTCCCCAATTTCCCCCCATCTCTATTACCCATCACTACCCCCCATTGGACCTAAGAGGAAAGACTTTCCCCCCTGCCACCTTTAGAGAATCCTTGTGGCCTCCCAATGTGCCTC
This sequence comes from Lissotriton helveticus, assembly GCF_964261635.1. Classification (NCBI taxonomy): domain Eukaryota; kingdom Metazoa; phylum Chordata; class Amphibia; order Caudata; family Salamandridae; genus Lissotriton; species Lissotriton helveticus. The sequence goes on from NC_136069.1 coordinate 1,607,440,151, forward strand.
ACCCCAACTCTGTAGGAAATCTGGCAAAAAACTTGGGGGTTTGGTTTGGGGAAAACTTAAGGTTTGAAGAAAACATTAAAAAACTAACCGGAGTATGCTTTGGTACCCTCAAGGCTTTTCGAAGGTTTTTTCCTTTACTTCCGAGAGAAGTCAAAGAAATGGTAGCACGTGCCCTCATCCTCTCTCGCCTTGACTATGCCAATGCTTTGTTCATTGGCATCCCGGCTTATCTGGTCAGGCTACTCCAGATCATACAGAATGAAGTGGCTAGACTCCTATTTAACATCTGGCGGAGATTTAGTGTCTGGCAGTATCTGCGTGATCTGCACTGGCTCCCAGTGGCCCAGCGGGTGCTATTTAAGGCCCTCATTTTATCTCACAGGGCCATTCATGGTCAAGGGCCAGTGTATAAGACGCTTTGTCTTGTATATGCCGAACCGCCCCCTTCGCTCTGCCACTCAGTGTCGGCTTGTCAACCCAAGGTTTCGAAGGGTGCGTTTAGGTGGCCAGTCTATCTCTGTGAAAGCTGCAGCTGCCTGGAACGCCCTTCCTGTGGAGCTTCAGCACACTCAGGATTTCAAGCTCTTATAAAAACCCTTAAAACTCACCTTATCAAAATGGTTAAGTAATTCAGTTCTTTTTCTGCCCACTTTCTCACTGTCTGTGCACGCACCAGAACACTCTTGAGTATTTGAGCGCGCTACAAAACCCTCTATAACATAACATAACATAACATAACTTTTGGGGCAAAATGTAGGGGACTGGGGCTACTCGACAGCTTTATTCATGCTTGACTGTGTCTGCAATAAAATCTGACCAGACTCCTTTAGAAGATGTTTCCTGTTCTATCTCTTTATAGGAGAACTCCCTGCTAAGGCATGTCATATTCACATATAAAGTGGAGGATAGGGTACTAACGTCTCCATGTGTCCATGCCCTTACAATATGGCAATCTACCATCCAGAGCCCTTGGAGCCATAATCTCCTTTGGCCCAAAAAGCCAATCTACTACCTCACATGCCTCAAATCTATTATGTACTGGTATTTGCAAAAGAGTGGGGGCCATTCATCTGATGAGAATTGTGGGTCGACTTTGGGGTGGAATTAGGGGTATACCTAGGGGTGGACTATAAAAATAACTAAGTGGAAGAATCACCACCACCGAACTCTGATGCTGTGTAGATAAATCACTTAATAGCCTACCATGAACTCAATTTGAGTTTCTAAAGTTAATAACAATACAGTCCCCAGATTTATCTTTGGGACCCTTCCCAATCCAGCTGACTCTATGTTCGTTTTAAAATAATATCATCTGCACTGTTGAAAGGGAAATACCTATTTCTTAGGAGCCAGTGTAGACATTTGTTATTTATATCCATTTGGATTCCCTCGGTGAGCGTTTGGTTCTGGAACCACAACTAGTATCAAAACATAGGGACAACAAACTAATGAGAGGGTGTTACACATCCTCACTGCTACAAGCCCTGTGATAATCTCCATCAATCCTCCTGCAAAAACTTCCTGATGGCAAGTGTGCCTTTGTATACACACCAGTAATTGCCATCGAACTCCCTTCTCTAGTTAAATCTTTCCCTGTTACTGGCTATACACAACCCTAGGCAACCACAGCAGTTTGACATTCAACATCCATGCGACCATTTGACTACCCACTGCCCTTGATGTTGGCCTCCCCGCACAATTGGATCAATTTGTCAAGGCACTCAATAATAGGACTCAGTTCTTTACATAAGGTAGTTTAGACCTTCTCAAAGATGTCACTTATGAGGATTGCTGCCCATGGGGTTGGACATGATCTCTACTGATGGTTTGGACACTTACAAATGTAATATCACGACAAGATTTGCCCATGCTTTTGGTGTACTTCGTTGCGCGACGTTGAGCAATCTTCTTTTTCACAGCACCCTTGGGAGGCCTGTCTTCCATTTGAGAAAAAGAAACAGAATCCCCTTGCAGACCATCTTTATGAACCTGGCCCACCTGACTCTCACAGTCAAACTCATCAGGATTAGTTAGAGAAGCATGGTGAAGACCTCACATTCCAACAAGGTAAATTTGATTGCCATTGCCACTACACCTATTGCTCTTTGCAACATCTAATCAATGGAAGCGTCCTTAGAGGACATAAGAAGTGACATAGACCTCACTTGGCAGTTTCTTTTCCCTATAATGGCACCTGGTCAATTAATTAGTTACTAGGTTGGTTCCAAATATTGATCCAGAGTTTCAGCTGGTGGAAACTAGAGATATTCCAACTGTGTCCCACATGATACACTAATGATTGTTTAAGGATTGTGTTTTTATCTATTTGTATGTAATTTTTTAATTTTACAATTTTTATGATCGAGTATCTCTGAAATATATGGTATTTCTATGCTTTTATGAGTGCATCTCAAATGAAGCTAAATTGACTTGACTTGATACACTAGTGTCTATGAAATATGTGAGAATTAGGGACACTCATGCTCTGCACCTTTGGGTAGAAGGGTGGCAGGCAGCCTAGTCTCCTCCGGCCATGGACAGGCACTGAAGGGTCAGCTCTTGGCCTGGGCATGTTCCGCACCACGGTAGCCCCAGCAAGTTTTGAAGAGCGCCTCCAGGCATGAACTGGTGGGGTTGGCAGCTCTGCTGCCACAAGGTGACCTGGAACTTGAGGTCTGCCCCCCCTTGCGGTGTTGCTTTCTCCTTTCCCCCAGTAGACAATCTAAGAGGAGGTCAGAGCTGACCACCACCTTGTGCCAACACTCGAGGGACACTATCACTACAGGCTTAACGCAGACCTTCCCAGAGGCTACCCTTGGCCTATTAATGTGTTCTGCCTTCACATACTGATCTGGGGTCGCCCACCGGTCCACCATTCTGGTGTGACTGGCACAGATGTCTCTTAGGTCAATGGTGGGCATTGCATTCACCTGAATGGAGTGGCTACTCCCACTGTTGTATAGCTCCTACCAATCCATAGGACCTGCACATTGTTCAGACAACATAAACTAAGGGCTTGGTGTCAAGACTGATTCAAGACACCCCCGCAGGGTGTGTTGGCCTATAGACAAGTTAGCTCACAGTGCCAGTGTGAGCTCTCCTAATCTACCAGGGAGCAAATAGTTTCTGGCAACCACTGAAAATAACAACCCTGATTCCTCAGGAATTATGGAAAAAATACAGAACATTTCCTACAGTCACTAATGCTTACCTATTCTCAGAGAAATATACAAACAATACACAGTGGGCCACCAAACACATCAAACATCGAATTACACCAAACTAGTAATTAGAAATTAAGATTAAAGTGTGGGAACTTTCTTCAAATGGAGACTGACAGAGATTTGAACCAATAAGATATTCTTCATATCTCACTGTACTCCTGTAATACTCCTGGGGCACATACTTTTTCAAAACAACATAATTAATCAAACTTTGTAAATTGATTCAATTACAAAACCACTAGTTTTAAACTTAAAAAATACACTAGTGCATGCTAAAAACAAGTCAATATGTTGCCAATTCGTTGTCATTCATGCAGAACAGGAAGTAAAAGCCACATAGAGCTCCTGTGATACTAATGTTCAATCAATATTGACATTCCTGATGACATCATCCACCTACTTCATTTGAACCTACTTCACAAACCAGTGTAGTTTTAATAATTTTTAAATAAGCAACATGTTAACCATACATTATTTGAAGATGTGATTATATAGAAAGAGTTATACCATAGCCCACTAATTTTACCTGCAAGCCTCATTAGGTAGCAAGCCGCTAATTTGCACAGCCTTCGCAGTTTGAACTATAATCCACGGCACCACCATGCACTGTTTTGTCATGGTTGATGTCATTCCAGATGTTACATTATGTTACCAATGGTGCTATAGAACATGCCATGAGTCATGAAATATATGAAGTATTTAGTAAAACATGGCAAGGGTGCAAGTTATAACTACTTTAGGGCATGAGTTATAGTTATTGAAGGTTACTATAACTGGTTAATCCAGTTGTTTCATTAATTTAAAATAGTATATTTAATGACATTTTTAAACAAAATATAATATTGTTTTATTAACATAAAATAAGTTGTCTATCGGCAGAATGTGACAGCAGCAAACCTGGCATCATTCCCAACTTGACCAAATTGTATGATTCTAGGTAATTAAGGGCCATATGTATCAAAAAGTCATTTTGCGATTTTCGAATAGCGATTTTTTGCGAATCGCTATTTGAGAATCGCAAAATGCTTTGTATGTAGGATTTGCAATAAATGTTGCGAATCCTAAATTTTCCTTAATTGCGAATCTCAAATTGTGATTCACAATGAAGGAATACCTCCCTATTCATTTCTATGGGCCTTGAGCCACATAGGAATGAATGAGAAGACATTCTCAATTTGCGATTCGCAATTAGCGAATCGCAAATTGAGAATGAAATTTCAAGGGTGCAAGGGTGTCAAAAGGACACCTTGTTGCACCCCTGAATTAAGCATGGGTGCACATGTGGCACAAATATATGTGCTTCACATTGCACTTTGAAAAATGCAAAAAAGTGCATTTTTCACAGAAATCGCAAATTACCACCAACTTTAAGTTGGTGGTAATTTGCGATTTCTTAAGGTCAAATTGCACTTTCTTGGTGCTTCTTACATTGCATTTAAGGAATCGCAAAATTTTCGATTCCTTAAATGCAATTGCAAAGTAAGAAGCGCAAATTTAGCGATACCTTATTTTGCAAGCATATGTGCCTCATACATACCACAAAGCAAAAATGCGATCGCAAATGCTGAAATTCACAGATTTTCGGCAATTGCAATCGCAATTTTGCTTGATACTTATACCCCTATGTTATTTAACTCTGCCATGGGCAGTCAACACCACTCAAACTCAGTACTATAGGAGTGACGCGTGAGTGCACCATTGTTGGTGCAGCCAGTAAGGTGTATCTCTATAAACACATTTTTAGGACATTTCTCCTTCTTCAGTGGAGTGCAATAAGTTACATTTGTGGGAGGCTGTCAAATCTGTTCATATTTTTCTCAGGATTCTATACGACTCTAAGGGGCTGATTAGGATGGAGGATTTTCCGCATCCTCCGGGCCGGCGGAAGCCACCGCCGGCCCGGAGGATGCGGAAAATCCTCTGCCGGCACACCAAAGACCCACCGCCACATTAGGATGGCTGGTGGGTCCTGGTTTCAGTCCGCCGCTTTTCCGCCGCGGTTGGCTTACAACCGTGGTGGAAAAGGCCTAATATGGTGGCGGTGTCTCTCAGACACCGCCAGATATATTAGGATGGCTGAGAAAACATGCTTTTTCGCGGTGGATTCTCCGCCGAGGAAAAGCATGTGGATCTTTACCTCGGGGGCCCATAGCTGGCCCCCTGTGTGAAGGGGGGAGGCGGGTGCACATGGGGGCTACCTATGGTACCCCCCTGCATTTGATGCAGAAATCGGCAGGCACCGCGCGGTGCCTGCCGCTTTCTGCATACAAATGCAATGTATGCATTTGTAACATTGCGGCGGGTGCAGCTTGAAGCCGCACCCGCCGCAATGTAACAAATAGAGGATGTGACCGCCAGGGTGGCGGTCACATCCTAATTGGACAGGAGGGAACTCCGCATGCCCATCGGTGATCGCGGGCGGACTCAAGTCCGTCCGCGATCATAATGGGCCCCTTAGAGTGCAGGTGCATCACAGAGCTGGTCAGACTAACATTACAACCAGAAGTCAATCACAAAAGGAGAGGGAGCATACTGGCTGGCATACAAGCATATCATCTGCTCAGATGCGTTATGGTAAGAGCACTGCATGATAACACACAATTTAGTTGAACGTTTACAGTATTAACCAGTTTGGATGCAGCCAGTTCTGTGTATCTCTAGATAAGTATTTCAGGATATTTGTCCTCTTTCAGTAGAGAGTAATAGGTTACGGTTTGGGGCACTGACAATTCTGCTTGCAGTCTTCTTAGGTTTCTGCGCCACTCCCAGAGTGCAGGGGTATCCCAGAGCTAGTCAATCCCACAGCTCAACAAGGAGTCAATCATAAAAGGGGTGGAGGTACAATGCCTGAATTAAAAACACACTATCTGTCTTGAGGCGGTTAGGTATATGCAGTGTATAATAATACTCACTTAGTAAAAGTCTTTATTTTTCACCATTTATGGTGTAGCCGGTGCTCTGTCTCTCTAGACATGTGTTTCAAGATATTTGTACTTCTCCAGTAGAAAGTTAGAAGTGAAATTTGGGGAGCTGGCAATGCTGCTCACAGTCTTTTAACGTCTATGTACCACCCCAAGAGCCCAGGACATTCCAGAGCTCATCAGCCCCACAACTCAACAAGGAGACAATTGCAAAAGTGGGTTAGAGTATGCTGCCTGGCATACAATGCACACAGATAAAAGAAAAAAGGAATCGCACAGGGCCATTTTTCAGTCACACAAACAAAGCAAAGATCTGCATAACATTGGGTCAGGAAGTTATGGATACAGAATGTCAGCCTATAACATAAGAGCTTAGAGAGTTTGCTCAAGTTGTGCAAATGCAAAAAAAAGCTGAGACATTTTAGAGCCAATAATTATCTTTGACATCAGGTTAAGTACACCTTGCTAAAAACATGCTGTCACGTTCTGTTTTTAGAGCCAAGGATCAAACATCACTGGGGTTCTATGAAAAACTTTGCACTTTTGAGTAAGTTTATCACTTTTCGTCATTCACAAACTGAACTTTTGTAGTAACCTACACTTATGAGTAACATACTCACAAACAAACAAATTCTTTTGTAGTAAGTCCAGCACTACAAATAATCAACCACTGGTAATGCAACACCCTCCCACTGAAAATAATGGAAGTAAGGACTTAAAATAAAAACGCATAGAAAATTGTTTTAAAATAAATTAACTTATTTAAAACAGTTACAACTATAAATAAACATAAATGAATGCTAAAAGTATATACACATAATATATGGTTTTACATAATTATGAACTAGTTGAGTAGCCTATTTTTTTATAATAAACATAATATAACTGTATTTATTTACAATAATCACATTGTTTTAAATATCTCTATGCATCAATTTAAATATGATTAAATGCAAAAAAAAATCTTTAGCTGCAAATTTAATTTTGTATTTAAACTTCAGGAGAATACATTTTTTATGTAAGCTAATATATTTCAAATAGTTAAAAATTCAAATAAAATGGAATTGCCAATCGCTGGTCGGCAATGTATAATGCTGGGCTTACTGCTGTTTTTTATTAGTAATTACAATCTGCTAAAAAGTGTAATAATTAATAAAAAATTGACTGATGCTGTTCTGTTTCTATTATCCATGCTTTGCCTGCTAAACAAGTTGGGATCAACTACCATTGTGAAATTTTGATGGCATTTTTGCACCAATAATAATTTGTTGCTGACAATGACTCAATAGTGTGTTTCCGTGGGAAGCAATGTTTCATGAAAATAAAAAGGGGAAAACTCCTGTTTAAATATTAATAATACTCCAGGGTAGACTTTGGAGCCCACAAGGTAGGGTACGTATCATGTAAATGTGAGACATGGAAAATTGTAATGCTACTATGTCCCTACAGGCCTCAAAATCTATTTTCACTGTGGCATGCCTTGGCTGTCTTATAAGGAAAACTGGAGGACAGACTAATTATGTTATCCCCCCTAATTTGAGAACAGTTAGAAAAATTATGAAACCACTATTCCTTCTATGTATTACATGCATAATTCAATGATGGAGTCAGATTCTAAATAAACATTTTTTTAAAGTTACTTTTAGAAAGTTTTATTAGAAAGTTAATTTTTTTCATGCCTTTTAGAAAGTTCATTTTTTCATGCCTGAATCTCCTAGAGCCTAACTTCTATTACCTTCCCTCATAGGATGACCAGTCTGGGCTAATTACCTTTAAAGGTGCCCTTCTCTGTCACAAACAAATGTCAGGTTACAACTGGAGACAACTAGTCACGTATCCGTAGTCAGGTTTATTTTTTTTATTTTTATTTTTTTAAACTTATATGGCGCAAACAGCTACCCAAAAAGGGTTTCCCGGCGCCTAAAAACACAGCACAAATGATGGAATATACAGCAGAGGTCGTTCAAAAATACTGGTAGAACAACCAGGTCTTTATCTCTTTTCGGAACCTGGTAAGACTTTGCTCCTTTCGTATATGGATTGGGAGTGTGTTCCAGATGGAGGGGCCCTGATGGGCAAAAGATCTTCCTCCCATCCTGACTAGCTTGAATCTAGGTACACAAAATGTTTCCGCTGATTTAGATCGTAAATTTCTTTTTGGAATGTAGGGAAGGGCTAATGCCTGAAGGTATTTGGGCGCGATACCTGCTTTAATTTTAAACATATAGTTTAAGGCCTTAAACCTGATACGATTTTCCACCCTCAACCAGTGCAACTCATGCAGGTAGGGGGACACGCTGTTGTTCTTAGGTATAAAGCAAAGGAGTCGGGCAGCCGCATTCTGTACAAGCTGCAGTCTCTTTGTAACTGCCTTATTTGCACCCAAATACAGGATGTTCCCGTAGTCGAGCCGAGATGTAATTAAGGCGTTGACCACCGTTTTCTGCATGGGGACAGGCAGCATCCATAGGATCTTCCTGAGCCACTTCATGATCGTGAAGCAGAGGCCCACTACTTTGTTAACCTGTTGTTTCATGGACAACGAATTGTCCAGTATTACTCCCAAATTCCTTGCATGAGGCACTGGTATAGGAAGATTGCCCATCTGTGCAGGCCAGTGTGATGTACTCCACAGCTCTGGCTGCTTGCCCAGAAGGAGAATCTCCGTCTTGTCTCCATTTAATTTCAACTGGTTAGTTGTCATCCAGTTGAAGATGTTCAAAAGGCCCTCTTTAAGGAGAGACGAAGATGATATCTGGGGTTCAGACAATGAAAAGACAATTTGAGAGTCGTCTGCATGCGTCATGAAGGTAAGTCCCGCTTTTTCCACAAGGTCTGCTAAGGGTCTGAGATAGAGATTAAAAAAAAGCGGGCTAAGGATGGAACCTTGTGGTACTCCATGGGGGGAATTGAAATGTCCAGAGCATGCAGCAGTCGAAGCTATTTGATATGTCAGTTGGCTCAGAAAGGATCTAATCCATTGCAGAGCAGTTCCACCGATTCCATTTTTTTCCAGCAAGGTGAGTAACTTTTTGTGCAACACAGTGTCAAAGGCTGCGCTTAAGTCAAGTAAAATAAGCGCAACTAATCACAGGGCAAGGAGAGCTACACACAGAACTGGGTTTGAGTGACCACATCTCTGGGGGGACACACAGGTTCTGCACAAGGGAAGAAGTGTTTCCTCATCTTGGATATTGGCTATAAGGTATACTGTGGAATTATTGCAAAAGTGGTTAAGATTCCCTCTTAGAACTTTAATTGATAATGGAGCTGTAAGAAGTCACCTTCACCCAATGGTTTGTGCCAGGCATATAAAAGGTATCCCAAGTAGCCCTCCACAAAACACTTTCTGGACCTACCTGTGGAAGGACAGAATAAGGACTACAACTTCCATTTGAAACCTGTGTGGGAAACCAAGGGGCTAAACCTTCTCCCACTTGTGCCCAGGATAAAGAGGTGGACTCCAACGGGTAGTTGACTGAGTTTGTCTATGGCAGCAGGGTTACACCAAGCTCCAAGAGGCCTTTACCCTGAAGTGCCCATCTGACCAATAGCAACTAGACTTGAACTGGATCTTGCATGTGGCCTCTGATGAACTGATGCTTAACTCTCAAGTGCTGTTTATGAGACCCTGGGACTCTTAGTTGTATCTAAATGGACTTCTCCTAATATCAATGAACAACTGGGACATAACATTTTGGGGAATTTATGAGAAAGTCGGTTATTATTTCAGCTGAGAGATGTCCACCACAAATGATAACTACTCTTGTTAGATCAAGTAAATGTTTCAGTAATTTAAACCTGAGATCAACCCCTGGTAGTTATGGCATTAAAGGCTTAACTTAAGAAACAGTATAGAGAATTCAGAAGCACACAAACAAAAATAGAAAACACAAAACAGTAAAAAATATACTAAAGAATATTTTAATGAACAATATGGCACCAAAACTACAAAAATCCAACAAGAGGAAATGCAGACATGATTTTTAAAAGTAGAAAAAAAGTAGTGCCAAAAGAATTAAGTGCCAACGGTGGTCATCTATTTGAGCTTGATTGGTATAAGGTTTTTTTTCAGATTGACTGCGATGGAAAGTGAGTTAGATGCAAGGACCAGGTTCATCCTGATGCAAACTTACCTCACAATGTTGATGGCCTTCAATAGGAACAGGCAGTCGAATGGAGTCAAGAGGTGGCGCCTGATGGCAGCAGACATTTTCATCAGAATGGAACCTCAGTGAAACCATTGGTTTCAAGTGGGAAAGGCCCAGAGGGAGAAGTTCAAGTTTTCACCACCATGAGTGCTTTTGCAATAATAGGCTGTGGGTTGGAGATGAAGAGGGCTAAACATTTACAGATTTTGGCATTGAGAGTAGGGGCTCTGACCTCGGCCAGGGTCCCACTCTTTCCTCACGTAGCTCCGGTTTGCCGTCCTGTGCCTCTGCCCAGGCTGGTAGGGGTTTGAGCCTAGGCTTGCCTCCTGTTGTACTTTCTTTTATTTTTGCCCACATTGTTTGTTTTTGCCTTGTCTTACATTGTGTGTTTGTTTTTGTGCCTTGTTCTTTGCCTGTTGTTGTTTTATCCCACTGTGCCCTATTTTCCATTCGTTGCCATTCAGCCTCCGTCGTTTCCTGCTCCTGCCTCCCAAATCCACCTCCCTCCCACTTCCCACTTAGTGCCGGCTGCTGTGCGACCGTGCAGCGGGCGCTCTTCTGCCACACTTAAGGCACGCCAAAGGCAAGCCGGTCTGCGCCCGTCTGTGACCAGACCGCGACCAGCGCCAAGAACCTTGGACCTCCACATCACCAATGCTACGACCATGCAACACTCCAAGCACTCAACCCAGGCCACAATAACAACTGCAAGCCAGCATCACCAGCCATCAGGGCTGCTGGCAAACTTTCAGCACTGCCATGAACGCTTAGGCTTTACCCCTATATGGTTGCATTATAGAGCGGGTCTTTACTCGCGAGGGTTCAGACGGCGAAAAAGCATAAAATAGTAGTTGGACGCTTTTTTTCGTCTAGGTGGTCATCCACCGAAACTAGAATGTCAGAAAAGGACACTCTTTCCTTCTCAGAAGAACATATACAAAATTTATGTTCAGCTCCTTCCCCTTTTGCAGCCATTTCATTAAGTACTGAAGCAAAACAACAGAATGAGGCTGACAGCTTAGTCCGACTAAGCAAGAAACAGATAAGAACTGAACTGCATGGACACTTTCTGCTCCAACATTTAAGAGCTGGTACAATTCCTTGGGGTTTACAAGTTAAAAACACCCCTGTTATATTCATTTACGACCCTGAATATAAAAAAGGATTTAGTGGGATTAGTACAAAGTACAGTAGGGACCTAATGGTCCACACAATAGAAACTGCCGCCAGATTATGCAAAAAAGAATTGGAAAAACTAGAGAAATTGACTGATGAGCTTAAAAATAATCACTCAGACGCTGAAGCTAAGGCCCTGTTAGAATAAATTGAGAAGGAAATTACCACCTTCAAAGACAACATGATAAGCTATAAGACTTTTAATTTTGAAAAGGACAGTAAAGCGTTTAGCTTGGAACAGGCTTATCCTTATTTGAGAGAGGACTATTATACATCGGGGGAGTCCCGACGAGCACTGGTTAACTACCAGGGCCGCTCGAGAAATAGGTTCAAAACCTTTTCTGAAACCTCTTCATCCGACTCTTTAACCGATTCAGATTCTAGGACAGGACAACAACAAAAGAAACAAGGTGGGTCTTCGTCTTTTTTAGAAAAGGACCAGCAAAAAAAAGTGAGGTTCAACCAAATCCCGTGGGAAATGCGGACCAGGAGACAATTTTACAAATCTTAGAAAAAAGTTAAATTGTACATTTGTCACCAAAATTACTGACTGCAAGTGAGCGTTCAGTATTAGAGTTAGGTTTCAAATTTGTCCCTAACCGGATGATGGATTTCACAAAGTTGAAATTGGAAACTTTGGAGTTTTGCCGCAAAATTCGCTTACAAGCTTTTTTTGCGGATAAGGAATATAAACAGAACCTTGAAACAACAGGACTTGCTAATAAATCCAAGTTTATTCCGCCTCCATCAAGTGTTCCAAAAGCAATTGGAGCATTTGAGCAAGCAGTAATGTAATCTTTGACACAACTTGAGAAGCGTTCCAAATATCTGAAAAGAAATATAACAGCAGAGCAACAAAAAGCACTTGTAGATCTAAAGAATGATAGCTCTGTCGTAATAAAAACAGGTGGATAAAGGGGGAGCACTGGTGGTCTGGCCAAAAGACATGTACATTAAGGAAGGGATGTCACATGTGGATAATAAAGAATGCTATAGGCAAATAGCTAATGACCCGACCCGAGTCATACAAGAGCAGATTTCGGAGATTGTGAAGCATGGTCTTGAAGAGAAATGGTTGGGACCTAAAGAATTTGAGTATCTATCCAAAAAGTTTCCCAGGGTGCCAGTATTGTACTTCCTCCCGAAGATTCACAAGAGACTAGATGATCCACCCGGACGACCGATCGTCTCGGGGTGTGACTCGGCCCTAGAACCGCTCTCTAAGTACGTGGATATCTTCTTAAAACCCTTTCTTATAGGGGTGCGCTCTTACCTAAGGGACACAACTGATTTCATACAGAAAGCTGAAAATGTGGAATTCAATGAACAAGAACAATGGATGGTGACCTTTGATGTCACCTCATTGTATACTCAAATACCTCAGGATGAGGCCCTTGAGGTCATAGAAATGTATTTGGAAAGAAGAGAATGACCACACCGAGTACCAACAGAGTTTATTCTCAGTTTGGCAACTCTTGCCCTCAGAAAGAATTACTTCAAATTTAACAATTCATTTTATGTACAGATGCAGGGTACCGCCTTTTGCCCCAGAGATGGCGGTCCTCTACATGGCAGAATTTGAAGAAAAATTCATTTATGACAATAATCCCTTTTCTGAAAATATAACACAATGGCTTTGTTATATTGACGACATCTGGTGGCTTTGGAGCGGTACGAGTGATGAATTAGACCAGTTTTTTGGTTAGTTAAATCACAGACATAGAGACATCAAATTCTGCTGGTCCAAAAGCCAAACGAAATTGAGATTTCTGGATGTAGACTTGGCCCCTAAAGAAGGGCATCTGATAGTCACCTTACACCGGAAGTCCACAGACAAAAACACTATCCTACACTTTGGGAGCTCACACCCTAAAAGTCTAAAAGAAAACCTCCCCTACGGCCAGCTGTTGCGTATCCGTAGAAATTGCTCCTCTAGAGATGATTTCAATCATCACGCAGATGTCCTCTGCGACCAGATGCAAATGAGGGGTTATCCTAAAAAAATGCTCAAGCATGCTAAAAAGCGGGCATGGAATACTCCAAGAGAGACATTGCTAGAAAAGAGAGAGAAGCTACCATTGGATAAATTGGTCTGTGTTACCACATGGATAGGCCTCATGGTCACCTTGTGAAATAATTACCCAGAAAGGAATCTTTTCTTTGATATTACCACATTTGGGCCACAGACTAATAAATTCAAACAAATAATAAATCGAAACTAGCACCTCTTGGAGAGTATGGAGACGAAGTTACCAGGCCCCCTGTTTTGCAATGCGGAAAAATAAAAGCATCGGGCAGGAATTAGTTAGAGCTGACATGAGCACTACGGAAAAGAAAAAAGATCTACTTGGCCAATGGGGTATGAAACCAGCGGAGGGCCACCATAAGTGTGGTATGTTTGTTGCCTGTGCGAGCACAATAGAGGGAACAGAATTCAATCATGAAAATGTTAAATGGAAACATCGAACATTTTCAAATTGCAGGACAAAAAATGTCATATATGCGATTGTATGCCCATGCCAAAAAATATATATTGGCAAAACCAACAAACAAATTAATCACAGAATCACACAGCACCGTTCCAGAATTAAGAAGAAGGTGCTTACAGCCCCCATGGTCGATCACTTTGTGACTGAAAATCATTCAGAACATGATTTTAAATGGACAGATCTGATGGTAGTAAATGCATCTAGACTCACTATAGACATTGATTCTCTACTATTGACCAAAGAGGCCTATCTTATTTTGAAATTCAATAGTATTCTAACGGGCCTTAAGGAAATGTCTGAGTTATCTAGAATGGTTTGAGCTCATTCATGTAATTGTTCTCTATCTGGAATCAGCTTCAGATTGTGTCTAAGTATATTTGGTTTAACTGCACTGTCAGGTGGCCACATAACATAAAAGATATACATGTTGGAAGTAAGAAATATGGAGCCAGCCGAGGTTTTGTTGCCACAGTAGGGATCCAAGGCTGTATAATAGGTAATGTACGTATTTAATTTGTTTAGGAGTCCAATAACATGAAAATGGCAGAGATAGCCAATTTGACTACATTTCCCAGTAGCCCTTGGGGCGCAACGAATGGTTTTACAGGGCACCACTTCCGGGTCGCTGAGTAGCTGGTGTTTGCAGCAGGGACGACCGACTTGCCGGTAATTTTGCATCGAAATAGGTGAGAAAGAGATTAAGAACGCATTTGAAATGTAGCAAGCGCTCACCGTCAGCTTTAGAGTAATTATGTTTACGGTGCTTTGTAGTGCGGGAATCATACACGACGGAGGATGATTTTGAATGACACAAACGTTGTCAACAAGAAGGAAGGTGGGGAGTGGCGCCTTGTGCGTTTTGAAACATATAGGTGAGGAGACGTTGGGGTAATCATTAGTATAAAACACCTTTTTGGCTACTTTCAAACTAATTGAAATTAATGTTGATATTGGCCCCTTAATTTTAGGATCGGCTGAAACAAGAAGATAGCCGAGTCCGAAATGCCGCCATAATTAAATACAGGTATGCCCTAATAAGGGTTATATAATAATTTTTTGCAAACAAACCTTGAAGGGAGAATACTGTATCGATGTATACACTTTTTCCTCCACAGAGTTGATGTTAACCCCTTGGCCTGGCCTCCCCCTCTTCCCCCCCCTTTTGAGACTACGCTTTGGATTGATTCACTGCTCGCACAAACCAAATATTGATTTAAGGTAGGCCCGCATAGGGTGCCCGCAGGCAAAGACTTAAAACAGAAGTACAGCATATACAAGTATTGAATTGGGTCATTATTGTTTTTTACAGATTAATTACGCCTCTGGCTGCCCCCTCCTCTATTTGGAAATTAATTAACTTCCACAATTCAGGAACCGTCTAGAAGGTACGTGATGGTATCTTCAGGCATCAATAAAAGCTGCATGTAAGGATGGAAGGACTAGTGCTGATTAGCTTTATTTATTTCATTTTGCTTCATAGATTATCCATCTTTGCCCATAATAAGAAGCCCTGATGAAAGCCCGTGAAGGATTTATGCGTGGCTGGAAACGCGTCGGCATTCTTTGACATTATTCTTGGCATTCTTTGAATTATAAGGAATTAATTAAATTATCCTCGCAGATTTAAGGATTTAAATAATAACCTTTCATATCATAATGCTTTACTAATAGGCAACTTTTGGTCATGCTGCTCGTTTTGATGAAATATATCGAGTACCATGCTTTTTTGATTTGAAAAATGAAGCAATTTTTGTACATAAGTGTGTTTATTATGTCAAATTGATTTCGGCTTAAGTGTTTGTATATATGTGTATTTAATGTGATCTTACTCTATAATTTCTATGCACTTCTGAGAATGGAAGGGATTTCCTATTTAACAAAAATATCTAAAACTAAAAAACAAGAGGTTGAATAAATTAACCTAACCACTAAAAGAATATAGTGTGGTTTTTTGAAAAATAAAGTTTGGGACTCCAGGTACTTTTCTGTATATGTTGTATTTTTGGCCCTAGCTGGGTCCTGTCATTTGGGCTTAACCCCTATATGGTTGCATGAATGCATTTTCAGCACAACCCACCCACAAGAACACACCCGAGCTGAAGACCCTGCAATGCATCCTCCTCAATGTCCACTCACCCCACAAACACACCACCGAAATCTGGGTCCTCCTTGATAGCACCACCCCGGACATAGCATTCTTCATCCAAACCTGGACCAACGTCATCTCGGGACCAGAGATCGCCATCGCCATGCCTCATGGATACAAGATCTCCAGGAAGGAACGGCTCACCCGCCCGGGAGGAGGAATCACCATCATCCACAAATCCACCCTCCACCTGAGCACACTCCCCAACGAGACCACAGACCTGATGAAACACCTCCACTTCAAGATACTGACCACCCCTACCCCCACCCTCAGGGGAACCCTCATCTACTGACCCTCTGGACTCCACAGACTTATCACTGACTCCATCACGGACATCATCTCCCGGCATGCCATCACATCCACCAACTACAACCTGCTGGGAGACCTCAACTTCCACCTCGACAACCAATGAGACCCCAACACTGCATCCCTCCTAGACAACCTCTACAACATTGGACATCGCTAGATCATGACAGTACCCATTCACTCAGTGGGACACAACCTCTACCCCCTCTTCACAACTGGAAACCCCATCCCTTTAAGCCACACCACCGAACTCCCGTGGACAGACAATTGTTGCATCCACTTCACCTTCAGAACACCCACCATCCGATGACGCCAGCAACGACTCCCACAAAGAAACTGGACCAAAATCACTGACGATGAGCTAAACTCCCCACTCAGCAACTCCACCCCAACCACCGCGGAAAACAATGCCCCCAACACCGCTGCCTGAACTCTACACAGATGGATCACTGACAGCAACAACACCATAGCCCCCCTAAAGAAGAACAACAACACACACACCAAGAATGCAGATTGTTCACCCCAGAACTGTGCGAGTCAAGGCACACCTGTTGCCGCCTTGAGAAGACCTTGAGGAACTCCAAATTCACAGAGGCCCACAAAAATTTCAAACCCGCCACCACCAGCTCATCAGGAACACAAGGAAAGCTTCAATTGAAGACAGAATTTCCACACACGCACACAACAGTAATGAACTCTTCAACATCATCAAGGAATGAGCCCAACCCACCAGCAAGTCGACTGACATTCCCCCCTCAAAAGACCTCTGCAACAAACTCAGCACATCCTTCCACCTCAAAATCAAGAACATCTATGACAACTTTGACAAAGCCACCCAACACACATAACCTCCACCAGCCACCCCTGACACCCCAAAACCGACGCTTGACAGCACAGCCTTCACCACCGAAGACACACTGAAGGCGATGAAGTCAATATCCTCCAGGGCTCCCATGAACCCCTGCCCCCACCACATCTTCAACAGAGCCTCCAACACCATTGCATCCATGCTTTGCCACACCATCAGCTGATCCCTGGAGAATGCCTCAGCCTTCCTCTCACCTTCCTCTAGCTTCATCTTGGCCAACTGCAGCTGGAGCTCCCTCTCTGCTTTCCTGTCTTCTAGCTCCATCAGGGTCAGGCCCCTCTCAGACATACTGCTGCCTGCTCCATCCTTCGCATTCTAGGCATCCTGGCAATCTGCTGGGTTTGATAAGGGCTCTCCTTGCAGCTCAGAACACTAGACTGGTCCACCATCCCCTGATCATTGCAGGTGCTCCCTCTTCCTCCTGGTTGTCATTACCATCATCATCTCTGGAGGTGGACTGCCACCTCTGCACCTCCTCAAAGTCTCTGAGATCTACAGAGAGATTCAGTTTGTTAGCCCTCACACAGTTAACATTCAGACCCTTTTGCTTGCAGAGCTTCGGCAGCCCTGCCCTGCTGAGGGTATGACAGTTACACAGCTCCATCTCCCTGGCACAACGTGGAAGGTAGGATACTTATATTTAGAAACAGGGGAAAAAAATCAATGACAAACTAGAAAGATTTTAAATAAAGGTCAACTCTGGTGACAAATTACTTACCTGAGACTTTGTGCCTCCTCATTGAGCAGTCAATGGAATGGAACACTCTCCCATGTAAAGTATTTTGACTATAAGAATGCATTTGACAGCTTGGGCAGACTGACCCTCTGGAAAATCCTCCACCACTATTGTCTGCCAGATAAACGTATAAGAATCACCAGCACCTCTTAGGATGGAATGACTTGAAAGATAGTCCATGGAGGATAACTCACAGAAGTCTTACAAGTGGGAATTGGAGTCTGTCAGTGTTGGTATTCTTGTCTTTTCTCTTCCTGATAGCCATAGACTAGATCATGACGATATTCACAGCAAGGAGAAGAAACGGAATCCTGTGAAAACCTTGGATACAGCTCAACGACTTGGGCTTAACAGATAACATGCCCCTACTCTCCCATATCTATCTGCAGATGCACGAGAAGACCAACAATGTGGCAGCCACATCAGCACAACTTGATCTCCACCTTCACAGGGGAAAGATCATAAAGGCTAACACAGTCAACACCAACTGCAGTCACTCTTGCAGGTGATGCACTGGACGACATTGAGGCCTTCACCTGCCTGGGCAGTGTCATAGACAAGCAGGGTGGACCAGACCCCAATGACAAGGGAAAAATTGGCAAAGCAAGAACCGCCTTCATTCAACTAAAGAAGATCTGGAGCTTCAATGATCTAACGTTGCAAAGCAAGATCAGGATTTTTCACACCAAACATAAAATCGGTCCTTCGGTATGGAGCAGAAACTTAGAGGATAACAGGCACCACCACCAACCAAGTCCAGATCTTCATCAACACCTGGAGAATCCTCCAAATCGACTGGTCAAACACCATTATTAATGAGGGCTATAGGTGTTGTCAAAGTGAATGTCTTTTAGCTAAGTATTTTTCACTGGCTCCTGTTTTGAAAATGCTTGTTACTACCATGTCTCTGGATAGCCTTTGGGTGTTATTTCTGCACTTGACAGTGACACAAATACCACTAAACCTGTGCTCACTATAAATTCTAAGAACTTTCCTCAGACTGCCTCCTTGTGCTTATTTTTTGTTTATTCTGTTTTCGTTCAATGTGCCCCAACCGGCAACTTGCATATTCTTAATCAGTGAGGGCAAACAATGTTGTATACTTATAACAAAAAACATGTTTTTAAGTTCTAGCACCACCGCCCACATTACTGGAAATAATGACCAATAACAGCAACTACTCCATCGATTATCCATCATCAAACGTGCTTTACGGGAGGAGATATAAAACTGTGCAACTAAATAGAAAAGAGTTTATGGTTGAGAAGATACCAGTGTATTTAAAATCTATAAAATCAAATGTTATGTAAGATTCTCCATCAAAACCCAAATATATTTCTGTTCACATTTCAACAAGAGGAACACGTTTGTTTAGGGAAATGCCAATGCACCTAAAGTCCTTATTTAGTGATTTTTCTCCAAGTTAGGAAGTTCTGTACACGATGCATCTACAAACACTATACTATTCAGAAGTCTCATGTGTTAAATGTTTTGCAAGTGCAACAGTAAGTACATGTTTTGGGGCATAATTAGTTGAAGTAAGAATTTATCCCAGAGGCTTTCTTGGTAAAAAGTGAAAAACGAACTGAACACACAAATTGGTAGTAGCAGGTCCGAATGTTTATCAAATATGATTGCTTTAGACATTACATGGATATCTACTTGAGTGGGCTAAATATACAAAATTCATATCAATCAAAGTGGTGTGGTGTTGCTTTGGGTTTCGTTTTATTGTGTTGAATTGGAACTGAATCTCATAGCTTCATGAAACCAACACATACTTTGTTTTAAGACCATGTTTCCTCACTTGGAAAAGAAAATATGAGTGCAGGGGGGGCATGAACAAACTGCGTATTATTAGTTCCTAATCAATAAATTACGTTATCATTTGCACTGCCTGAGGCACTTTGGAACTGTTTTGACAAATTGGTAAACACAGATGTTCACCATCCCATGAAGTGTAATTGATGGAGGAAGAAATACGTAATGTGCATACTAATAAGAATAATTAAAAGGGCAAGCTAAGGACTAAAATATACTTGAATGATTCATAATTCTCAGCAAATTTTCATTCTGAAAAACAACTACATCAAATATTTAGAAATCATTAAATTGTTATTAGAGTAAAAGAGATGTATTGGCACAAACACGAGTCTGCGTGATGAATTAGTGGGAACATTTGAATATGAAAGGGAGATAGTTGCAGATAACCCCTACAGGGAGAGAACACACCAGTTCTTATAAAGCATGGGAATCAAAGGACAAGAGTGATGTTCCTGCCATTACTACAAGCAACTTGTAGCTGATGCTCAGGTTTACAACATCGAAAGACAATTGCTAGCTATTTGATACCTGACAAATGCTCCCTAAGCTTTCCAAGTCTCCCCTTAGTTTCTGAAGAAAATTCCAAGTGAGGCTCACCTAACAAAGATTTCGTCTCATTTGTTTCTTCTCTCCAAGGGGTACCCCTTAACAAGGATAGGAGTCACAGTCAACTAACAATAAAATAATAATTGAATCCTATATCCACCACTGGCGTTAATAAGAGCCGGCTCTGTTCTGTACACTCCACCATGGTGTGCCATTTAGTTGTAGTTTGCATGGCACACCGATCAATCAGGCCTATTGATTTTGTTTGGAACATGAAAGGTTTTTTGCAGTACTTCCCTGAGGAAAGAGGAGTCGTAAAAGGTGATACCACCAACCCAGAAGGAATGTCATGTATTCAATCAGGGTCAAATTCCAAGCTAGGAGGGTAAGTAGGGGAGTTGCTACGGAGGAGGATGTTGTTTGAGGTGTTACACCCCCCTAATAAATGTATTATTTAATACATAGAGGTTGATTATGATGTCGTTCAGAAAGGCTCCGAATCGGGTCTGCCGAATCAGATTCGGAAGCCTTGTTTGTGACTGATTCGGCAACCTTTCAGAACAACCAATTACTATGTTTGGACTTTCTGAATAGCTTCTGTATCCGAACCTGACGGCATTCGGAAAGTCTGAGTCATTCGGAGGCTAATCTTCAGTGTCTATGGGCTGCATTTCCGAACAACTCGGAAGCTTTCTGAACAAGTGAATATGATGTCCGATTCAGACAGCCTTTCCGAATCGGTTGTTCTGACTCTGATCGGCTGTCGGAATCTGAATATGGGGACTTGTAGCAGGCTCCTGTTCACCAAGGGCCTTCCAAATCTGAAATCTGCACCTTGGGGGTACCCAAGGAAGCCCCATTTCCAACCATGTAGAGTGAGGCAGACACCATGGTGTGCTCGCCACATGGTGCACAATTTTCCACAGCCACCCCATTTTTTTCAATGGGAGCCCGTGTATTCGGTCGGAACACAGGCTCCCATAGAAGACAATGGGAATCTGATCGAATCGTATCTGGAAGCATCCGGATGCATCATAATCGGTCGGACTCCCCTGATCCGATTCAGTCGGAAAGAATTATGAGACCATTTTGGACGGAATGCTTTCCGAATGGCATCGTAATCAACCCTATAGTTGCGTACATGAGAGCTTTCAGTCCATAATGGTTAGGTGTCTTTCAGATTTCACCTCGGATCTTTAAATGCTTTCTGAGATAAAACCACATACACACACAAACACACAAACACACTCATCTTGGTTTCGAAGGTTCCTAAAACATGGTTATTCACAAAATCATGTGTTTTTATTTGTTTTCAGACAAAATGTCAAGTACAAAATATTAACTTACCAAAATATCTAGTAAAAAATATTGTAATGTGCTAATATCATCAGCAAGAATATCTTTGTCAAGAATAAGTTTAAGTTTAAGGTAAGTAATATTGTTTTCTTAAAATATCGAATACATTAACATAATTTACAAAAATACAGTAGGGTATAATTTTTAAATAACTGTCATGTATTTTAATAGATATGTTAAATGTATATCATGAAATAATAGTGTATAATTATTGTTTAGGATTGTTAATGTAGTTGTTAAATTTGTAATAGTTTTTTAATGTAATTTAATTTAATTTTGTGATTTTCAGTACTGTAGTGGGTTGTGGGTCTATAGGGGTACAGGATGGGAAGTAATTTAATTATAAAAAAATAATGAATATTTTGAAATTAATAGTATTTATTTAATCAATAATTATGTTGATTGTGAAATACATTTTTTAAATTCAATTTTTTGTGCAGATTGTGCAGTAATGGATGGGAAGTTATTTAATTGTAATTAATTAATACTCAGTTATTAATTAATATGAATTATTTAATTAACAATTAATTATGTGAATTGTGTAATACTTTTTTCCTTTTTAGGTGTGTGTTGTGAGGTTTATAGGGGTACAGGATGGAAAGTAAATACATTTTGATTAAATAATAATTAGTTGTTAATTAATATTATTTATTTGATAATTAATTATGTTATAATGGTGTTTATAGGGGTACATGGTGGGAAGTAAATTATTCCAAGTAATTAGACATAGTGATGGATGGAAGTACGTCTGGGCATTGAGGGATTGTCCCAGAATAAGGCACTAGGACTTGATGGGATTCCACATTACAACATACAAGACAACATACATGTGCGGGCCCGGTATTAACCAGGGGGCTGAAAACAGCAGCAAGAAAAAGGGATGAAACCTTCTTGGTCAACTGCTACCTATGTTCCAGTTTTCAAGAAAAGGGATAAAAATAATCCATACTGCTACTGCCCCATTTCTCTCATTGACTCCACAGTTTTCTTTTTCTTTTTTTTCAAAGACCTTTATTATACCAACACAGTTTAACACCGCATGATGCCAACAACCTCACGGGCCAGCTGCGTTCGTTGTAATCCGCTTTCAACAGCAATATCAATACACAGCCTAAGTGCGACATCCCGGAGGTCCGACGGCGTAATGCCTTAGAATTTTGCATACACTTAGCATTGTGTGGTATAAATAAGTCCAGGGGTCCCTGAAATTTTTATGTGTCCAACATCAAACCATAATGTAAACGAGGGGGGAGGGCTTTCCCTGTAATAGTCGTGTAAAGCACAATCTTATAGTTGCAACATTTTTCAGTATGTACATAGAGGCGCTGGCACATAAGGCAGGCACCGCTAAATAGCTGCGTTGGTCATCAGGACAGACACGTGAAAGGAGAAACATATCATGATACAATAACGAGGTAAAGACAATAAAAGTGGAGAGAGAAAATACCATATTTTTGTGCATTACTAGCGGGTATCAGCGTAGAAAGTGTTGACACTTCACAACGGTACATTCTGTGCATTGGAGTTCTACATCATCGACCACTGGATGCTCTGAAGTCATCTTCCAATACAATCAAGTCAGCTTTTGCATACATGTACCGAAACACAATCCCAAACCAGGCATCCAGCAATCACAGCCATTCATTCTGCAGGTAACATACCCTAACACATAACAGAGACGTGTATTAGTCAGAGTCTGCAGCATATAGCCATCCTTCCTATCCCACCGTGGCATTGCCCGCATCATCCCGGCTCCCATCGTCCGAGGAAGCTGCAGTGGCCAGCAATTATTCCCGCAACGGGTCCCATATGTCTCTGGTCCTACTGCTCACCGGTTGTGTGTCTGCATACACCGTATGCTGATCTTGACAATAAATCAGATCATTCAACCAGTCCTTAAATTTCGGGGCTCGTCCCCTCCCCCATCTGCATGCCACTCTGCGTTTTGCCAACAATAATGCAACATTCATAAACTTCCGTATCAATTTAGGCAGCTGCATAGTGTAGCCCAACAACATAGTAAGTGGATCTTTATCAATCGTCTCGCTCACCATCTACTGGAGCGCCAGATGTACCCGAGTCCAGTAGTCAAAGACAACTGGAAACTCCCATGCTAAATGCAAGAAGCCCGCCGCGTCCGATCTGCAACGTTCACATCTAGCATTGTCCGATAATCGAAACCTCATCTTTTTCTCTGGCGTATAATACATCCTCTGCAGGAACTTATAATGAATAATTTTTAGTCTGCAGCTGGGCGACATATTAGCAGTGAGGCCACAGCAGTATGTCCACTGTGTATCAGTTATTTCCCTGCCAAGATCTGCACTCCAGTGTTTAAGCGCCCTGCTCTCACAGCCGTCACACTGCCCGCGAATACTACGGTAAAGGTGCGAAACCAGATGTCGTCCATCCGCAGACACAAGCATAGCTTGTAAAGGTAGTACCACTTCAGGCTCATCCGGGAATCGTGGCAGTACACTTCGCAGCCCCTGTCGTAACCTAACGTAATAAAAGAGTTCAAATGGTGTGGGCGAATGTCCCTGAAAAAACTGTTCACGCATTTTAAACTTGCCACCCGAGAACAAATGCCCCCAGGTACACAGTTTCAGTTTATGACATAGTGTGTGGAATCCCCCTTCCTGCAACAGGGAAAGCCCTGGATGATACACGAGAGGCATGCTCGGTGCATATAGGAACGCGACCGGCAGTATATTAAGAATTCGGTTCCATGCATCGATTGTGCATGTCACTGTGGTGGCCGGTGTCTCTACAAAACTGGCCGGGCCATAAATAATACCTTTCAGAGGAAGAGGTCGGACTATCCAATCCTCCACAGCCAATTGTGGCATGAACGATGTTGGATCAAACCAATGATAAGCATATTGTGCCTGAGCACTCAAATAATATATCCGAAAATCAGGGACATCAAATCCCCCATTGACATAAGGTTGGGTAATGACCGACCACGCTACTCTCGGTTGCTTGCCTCCCCAAAATAACCGTACTAATTCCGACCGCATCGATTTAAAGAAGAAGGCGCCCGGATAATATGGGTTGTTCTGAAATAGGTATAGAAAACGGGGCAGGACCACCATCTTGATCAGCGAGGCTCTGCCAGCCATGGATAGCGGCAATGATATTAACCGTGTAATATCATCCGTAAGTTTAGTGATGGCAGTGCCATAATTCAGTCGTATCGTTTCATCCTTTACAACCGAAACCTGAATACCTAGGTAGCGAAGGTCCGAACCACACCATTCAAGCGGGTAATCCAGAGAGAATTGAGAAACGGCAGGAGTCAAGGGGAAAAATTGGGATTTCCTCCAATTAATTTGTATGCCAGACAGCCGACCAAACACCAAGAACTCTCGGAGCAGTGGGTTAAGATTAGTCTGCGGGTCCACAACATATAACGTCAAGTCATCAGCATAGAGCGATATATCGATCTGCCGTTGAAAGCATTTAAAGGCGCTCTGCTTGTGTAGTTGTCGGATGCGACAAGCCAGGGGTTCTATCGCTATCGCGAAAAGCAATGGAGACAGCGGACACCCTTGCCTGGTACCTCTGGATATCGATATTTAAGCCGAAAGCTCACCATTAATCAGCACCCTTGCCGTTGGATCGGTATATAGGAGCCGTATCTAGGCAATAAATATTTTCGGGAACCCCATTCTGGCTAAGATTTCGAAGAGGTAACTCCATTCAACCGAATCAAACGCTTTTGTAGCATCTAGAAATATAGCAGCCACGGGTAGGTCAGGCGCTACGTTTGAATCAGAGAAAACAGGGTACGCAAATTGTGATTGGTAGACCTACCGGGGACAAATCCCGCTTGGTCAGGAAGCACTATCCTCGTCATAAGCAACGAAAGCCTGGTCACTAGAACCTTCGTCCATATCTTAGCGTCACAATTTATAAGGGATAGCGGTCTATATGAATCGCACTCCGTAGGTTCTTTCCCTGGCTTTCAAAGAGACGTAATTACTACCTCCCTCATTGACCTGGGCAAAACTCCCACCTCCAAGGACTCTTGAAAGACCTCCTTTAATACCAGGGCCATTATATCAATATAGCATTTATAAAATTCGGCCGGCAGGCCATCTATCCTGTCGCCTTACCATTATTGAGGGACATAATAGCATCCCGAATTTCATCAATTTCGAGAGGAGTGCCAAGATACTGTCTTTGGTTGTCACTGAGCCAACACAACGCCACATCATCTAAAAATTCTCCAAACCGTACTTCCCCAGAACTTTGCATAGAGTATAACCTTCCATAATGTGCTGTAAACATGTCCAATATTCCCTTCATATCTTGGCACAGTCTACCCTCCTGTGCGTGTAATTCCAGTATATGTGTGTTATTTCTTGGGTGTCTGGTGATTTCTGCTAGAGCCCGTCCCGGCCTTTCCCCCTCACAATATCACCTCGCTTGCCAATATTTGCCTCTGAACTTGGCTTCTCTGGCCGCCTCCTCCTCGTATTGTGTGAGCTTGTCCCTAAAGTCTTTGTGTACAGGCCCCATCGGTTCCTCAGTCATACTTGACTCTAGCTCCTTCAATTCTCGCTCCAGCTTCGTAATAGTGCCCCTAATATCTTGCAGCACCCCAAAGCTCTTTGATATGTAATACCCCCTGACCGTCACTTTAAACGCCTCCCAGATGGTGTCTACGCTCTCAACCGATATATAATTATTAATGTTTTTAGTATTTTATAATTTTTTTGTAAAATCTACATTTTGTTTTTTATTGTAATTAAAAAAATATATATATTTATTTTCGATTATAAGTATAGAAAGTTGATATTTTTAACATAGATATGTTTGACTTGATATTTTTGTATGGAGATATTTTGGGAGTCGATATTTTGTCAGTGAACGTTTTAAGTATCCCTCACAATCATCATTCCTTTCTCTTTTCCACTGGCCCTTAACCTGCACAGGTCCGTCATTGGCCATGGCACTCCTGTGCCGATGACGGAACCATTCCATCATGGCACCCACCCACAGAGGAAGCCCCCAGTTGGTAATCTGATGACATTGGAGTGTTCATGGCACACCAACATAATGAAGTGCAGCCGGGGATGCTGAGGGGGCCATATGCTTCCAGCGGGTCTAACAGGAGGATGTACTTCTGGTGAGTCCTTCTCCAGGTGGTGTTTTATTTGGGGAAAACAGACACACGAGGAAACTGTTTTGAGTGGATTCCTGCTCCACAATCGTGGTGAGACTTGCAATCATAGGGCAGTAATCCAACCACTGGACCACCAGGGATTTCTTTCTTGCTGGGAGAGCAACCCTTTGGGCAAGTTTTGCTCCTCTGGGGGCTAAATTGTTTCCCTGTGTTTCAACCCCGCTGGGGAATAGAACAGCTGTTTTTTATTCATCCAGTCTGCCCATGTCAGGGATGTATATTTTGGCATAAATTAATAAATTATAGGAAGTAACCCCTTGGGGGAGATCTTTGTTTTGCCTATTCCACCTCTACAGAGGGCAGATCAGCCATTTTTAGCCTGATCTGCCCTCTGCTGGAGTGGAAGCCCACTAAACCAATAGGGATTGTTTTCTTGTTCGGGGAGAGCCCCCTTGGGCAGAGGTTGCTCCTCTTGGGGAAGAATTATTTTACTCCCATAGGGCAAATCAGCTGTTTTAGGCCTATCTGCCCCCTGGTGGTCGGAAGACCACCAGGGATTGCTTTGTTGGGCAGGAGTCACTCCCCTTGGGGGGCATTTTTTTGTATACCCCTCTAAAGAGCATAACACCATTTTAGGCGGATTTGCCCCTTGTGGGGGTGGAAGTCTACTATATACCAGGGAATTATGTTTTGAAAGGGAACAACCCCTGGGTAAGCCTCACTGCCCTTGGTGGCCCTGGGGTGTGATTTTGCCCCCTCAAGAGATTTGTGAGTGGATTGAGCATCAGTGTGGGTGGTAACACTTGGGTCACCTTGGAATAAGGTTGTGTATATGGTGGGAGTCCTGCTTCTGGTGTAATGTTTACTTCCATCTGGTGGTGTCATGCCTCCTTTCAGGAGAATGTCAGTGTCTTTTGATATGTTGTTATAATTAAATTCGTATTTTAATTTTCTTTTATATTGTCAAGCCAGTTGTTTCCTTTGTCTTGTTGGTGAATCCTGTTTGCGGGTGCAGCTGTGGCAGTTCTGCAGTTTGTGGAATTGTGTTTAGTAAGCACCTAAATGTGTAATCTTTTCACCTAATGTGCATCTTTTGTCTGGTTGTATAATTTGTTTTGTTAGCTATGTGTGTGATTGTCTGTCAAAGTTACATATTGATTTGTGGATATGATATACTGCCTTGTGTGCAATTTTGTTTATTTTTGTTTCTTTCTGGTGCTTGCTGTGTCTGTGTAGAGTAAGGGCACTTGATCATCTGTGCTAGTGTCTCTAGCTAGTGGGTGGTATTTTTTTAGAGTAAACAGATCTTTGTGTGCTGTTATTGATTGTTTTTCCTTCTAGATTTTACTATATGTCAGTAGTTTTTCTTTCTGTTTGATAATGCCACACTTTGTTTATTACTTATTTTACAGTGTTGCGTATTTTTGACATATTTGTCAAGTTACTTTTCTTAGCAAGGATCATGGCTAGCCAAAGGATGACCTCTGCAGGTTGTTGGTATGATTTTCAAATCTTCCTCTGACCATGATTTTGATACTGACTCTGCGTCTGAGGCAGAAGAGGCAGGCCAGTATTCTGACCATGAATTTTCTGTCCAAGAGGAATCGTGTGATGATGAAGCTAGTCTCAGTACAGGGAAAGTGTCTCTTTTAGAGGAAGATACAGATGTTGGGCTGAAGGCTTCCCATTGGAAGAGCTTAACATTGGGTTGTTTCAAACATGGTGCAGCCTAATTGCCTGCCTTTAATGGTTAGCAGGGTGTACAGTGAATACAGAAAAATGACAGCCCATGCATTTCTTTCAGTCCTTTATGGATTAGGCATTTTTGAATGAGGATGTTGATCAGACTAATTTTTGATGAACAGTGTTTGAGGGACAACAGTACCAGACTAAGCCCCACTCTAGAGCTACCCGGAGGACTACCACAATCTGCATGAGTTGAAGTAGTTTGTGGGTTTTACATTTTGTGATGGTCCTGATAAGGAAGCCATCACTGGCTTCATATTGGTCTACTAGTCCCTTGATGGCAACAGCTATATTTCCTGAAACCATGAGTCGTAATTGGTATTTGCTTCATTAGATGCTGCATTTTGTTGATAATGTTTTAGCGCTGCAACATGAGCTCCCTCATTGTGACCATTTTTTAAAGATTTGGCCTGTCCTTGATCACTTTGTAGATCAATTTTCAGAGGTCTATACTTTTGCATCTACTACCAATTGGTTTGTGTTTTCTGTTTTATTAAAGCAAATGGGATGGCGGTGTGCGTGGACTGGCGTTTGTCTGGTGGTATGCATGGACTGGCTCTTAGCTGGCAGTGGGTTTGGACTGGTATTTGACTGGTGGTGTGCATGGAATAGCATTTGGCTGACAGTGTGTGTGGTTTGATAGGTTTCCCTAGATGGACGTCAAACTTGAGACCAAAAACACTGGTTACTCCCTTGCAAAATCAGGTCATTTTGTGATAGATAATTCTGATGTATCTAAGGTACATTTTGGGCCATATCCTGTCGCAGACACTAGGCCTACCCACACAAGTGAGGCACTGTTGTTATCAGGGTCTTGGGGGGGTGGAGATTTGTGTCTCACCACAAATTCCAGAACTTTCAGTCACAGAAATGTGAGAGAAATTAGTTTTTTAGACAAATTTTGTGGTTTGCAAAGAATGCTGGGTGAGAGACCCTGGAAAGTGCAACACACGAGTAACACCATCCTAGTTCTCCCTGTGCGTCTAGGTTTAAAATGTACAGGTTTGCTAGGTTTCTCTAGGTTTCCCTAGATACTGACTCAGCTAGGGCCCAAAATCCACAGAAAGGCCCAATGCAAAGAGGGACAGTTGTCAGTGGAAAAACGTGGGTTTTTTAGCCGTTTCCTGTCTCAGTTACTAGGCCCACATACACAAGGGAGACTTGAGGGAATGCTGGGTGGGTAGAAGTTTGTGGTTCCCCACGGATTCCAGAATTTCCATCACGGAAATGTTTTTATTAGACACATTCTCAGGTTTGCAAGGGATTCTGGGTATGAAAACATTGAGATCTATGCAAGTTAGCCCTTAATGGACTCCCCTAGGTGTCTAGTTTAAAAACAATGTACAGGTTTGCTAGGTTGCCCTAGATGCCAGCTGAGCTTGGTTAAAAAATCAACAGCTAGGCACATTGAAAAAGAGGGACAGTTTTCATTGGAAAAATATGTTGTGTTTGTGCTGTGTCTTGGGCCATTTCCTGTCGCGGGCAGTAGGTCTACCCACACAAGTGAGGTACCATTTTCATCAGCAGTCGTAGAAAAATACAGAATAGTATAACAACTATAATTAACAAATGTCTTTCTCTGCATTTCTGCCTTCCAAGTAAGACAGTGTATAAAAATGAAGACAATTTGAAAAATGCCTGTTACATCACATGGTAGTATAGGTACCCACAAATTCAGAGATGTGCAAAAAACTACTGATTCTAAACTTCATATCTTGTTTCCCATTTTGGAGACACATAGGGTTCCTTGATACTTATTTTTCATTCTTTGCATTTCACCATATGGATTGCTGTATACACTGTATACAATGAAAAGCCATTGCCAGGTGCAGCTCAGTTATTGGCTCTGGGTATCTTGGTGAAAGTACAAGCCTATATATCCCTGTAAATAGAAGGGTCCAGTGGACTTAACATTATATTTTCAACTCAATTTCAATATTTGATTTTTTTAACTTGTTACTTTCAATAAGAAAAACTTGACGGATCTACACAAATGAACACTTGCTGAATTCAGAATTCTGTTCACATTTCAGAAATATATAGCTTTCTCGGATCCTTTGTTGTTTTTATGCCCATTTCTAACACTAACTGAAAGGAGGTTGAAAACACAAAAAATAGGAAAAATGGGCTCTGTACCAGTAAAATGACAAGACTGCCTTGAAAAATGTTGTTTTCTGATGAAGGTCTGCCTGTTCCTGAAAGCTGGGAAGATGGTGATTTTAGCACAATAAACCCTTCAATGATACCATTTGAAGGGAAAAAACAAACACTTGCTTCTACAGCACTCTTTTCTGATTTTTCCCCAAAAACTTCTTGGTTCCCTCCAGGGGATTTCACAAACCCTGGGTACCGTTAGAATCCCCTGGATGTTGCTAAAATGACACAAATTTGGCATGGACACCTTATGTGGGCAAATCAATACGGGGGCCTACGGGTGTACTACCAATAATAGCCAACAAAAAAGGCTTGGCACATTGGAGGGAAAGGCCTGGGAGTGAAGGGATGTACTGCTTCTTACATAATGATGAAATGATATTATAGCTAAAGCGTGAGTGTCGAATTCGTATATTCTGAAGGTTACACCCCCCAGTTCTACTGACCAAGCTATGCCCCTAGTGGTAGGATTCATGTTTGGGTGGAGCTGGATGTAGCAATGAAAGAAAACTACAAATGTGCCCTCGAGAGATGGCATAAACATGGTTTTCAGCCCAATTCCCACCCCAGGAGGGGTAGTAGGCATAAATAAGTAAGCAATGGGGAGGAAAAGAAAAATACACTATTTTATAATACAGGAAGCCTTCCAACAGCTGCTGAGAGTTGTGTTTTTGTCTATGATTACTAGGAAGGGAAAAGTCATTCTAATGCCCTCACATAAAGTTTGAGCAAAATATCCCACCTGTAGTAAAGTCCATTCTG
Source organism: Lissotriton helveticus (assembly GCF_964261635.1). Taxonomy (NCBI): domain Eukaryota; kingdom Metazoa; phylum Chordata; class Amphibia; order Caudata; family Salamandridae; genus Lissotriton; species Lissotriton helveticus. Next base: position 1,607,471,687 of record NC_136069.1, read on the forward strand.
TTTGAGCTGTAGAGGCATAATCACCAGTAAATCACACTAGACTAATGCTGTCATGTTCTATTTTTTTTAGCACAGGTACAACCATCACTGGGGTTATATAGACTCTGCATCTAATGCAAAATGTTGATATATGGTAATTGAAATAAATTTAGCATTAGTGGCATTTAGGTACAGAGCAAGTTCTTCTTAGTTTAGTTCAGCCTTCACTGATAGTAATTAATTGCACCTGCAAAGTTAATGAAATACAATTAATAATTCATGAACAATGGACTTGACCTGGTTCTGTTCCTTTTTTCTAGGCCTGGGCGGTAAATTCCGTTCCGCTTGCGGAATTTAGGTAATTTCGCGCTCCGCGGAGAACGCGAAATTGCCCAAAAGTCTGCATTCCACGGCTTCGCGAAATTGTTTGTTTGTTCGCGTTCTCAAAATGCTCGTTTGCAAGATATTTCCCCTCGAGCACGCAAACAGCGATTGTGAACAGGATAAAGGCATCGCGAACAAGCAATTCCGCGTGTTCACGGAATTTCTGCGTGTTCACAGAGATTTTTTACTGTTTTGCGAAGATTTGCGTAACGCGATTACACAAATTCCCCCCCACCTACTTTTTTCCATGTGATGTCCCATCAACAATTTGGGAGCAAACACATTACACAGAAGAACCTGACATTTTTATTGTGCCTAGGTTTTTTTGTATGAATGATATTTTGTTGGTGGCAATTACTCATTAGGATTATTCCATGGAAAGCAGAGTTTCATGAAAATAACAAATCACAAATGAAACCTCATGACTCAAAAATTTAAATGTAATACTGACTAATTCAGAGTCAACTTATTGCAAGTGCAAAATGGGGAAATAAAGGAAATCTATCCTTACCTGCGTGACACTCTAAGATACAAGAGAAAGTGAGGAGAAAATGATGTCATCAACATTTATTAATGAAAATGTAGTATATCAGTACATAAAGCCCCCCGGCAATAGAACTGTGAATCTTGAGTATTACTGGCACTTTAAAACCATGAAGGAAGGACCACTTTCCAATCTTTACCTCACTATTTATGCAGAACCATTGCATTAAGAAGCTATAAATGAAAATGAAACTTACATGAGGTCAGCATTGACAAAAGTATAATTCACATCATGGTCAATAAGATAGATACTGTTTCTAAAAATGTGAATATTGTCAAAAACCAGTATATTTGATAAAGATCAGGAGAGAGGGATACTATTTAGTACAAGCCTTGTAGTATATCATTCAACCCTAAATCACAAACAAACTGTCTACGTTTAGCACTAAAAATAGTGGGAAGGGAAGGGTCAAAATAAGGCTGCACAAAGTAGAGGTTTTTGACATTTGTAGATGCTACAGTGTTTCTACAAGTAATTCCTCATAGTTTTGTTATTTAATTTTCAGCAAAATACTGTCTTACAATATGGGGAACCCAGAATGAGGCAGTGAAAATGGAATATGCATGTAGCTAAACCATGATGGACAATGTACATGCCAAGCATACATATTTTTGTTTGAACAAACATGAAACAGTCCGATTAGCCTCAGCTAGTTGTGGCCTGTGGAGGTATATTTTTTAAAGTTATTGCATATCTACATTTTGTAATATGTATCAAAGAGTTAAGGTAAAGATATGGCTGTAAAGTAGTAAGTACTGCATGTGATAAAAAGTCTCTTTTTCGGTGGTTTGTGTTTCTGGTTTTTAGACTCTGTATAGTGGGCAGGTTCTAACCAGTGTCCAGTGTATCTGTCTTGACCGCTAAAACATGTAGACAATGGCTAACCTTTTATTGGAATATTAACTCTCCTTTAAGGCCATAGCATATGATGTAGAATTTGACACAGAGGGCCTTACTCAGAAAGGTTAACATACACTTTTGTGTATGTTTACTAAGTCTTTAATACTTTCCGGTATTCACAAAGGTAAGTTACTACTATTGAAGTAGAATTTTGGTCTAAGTTTACCTTTGTGAATACCAAAAAGTAGTAAAGTTAGGCTGTGGTCTAAGTTTATTGTAAAGTAGTAAACAAAGACTTATGATCTAAGTTTACCTTTGTGAATAGCAAAATGTAGTACATTTATACAGAAGTGTACGTTTACCATTATGAATCGGGACCAGGGCATGGAAAATGTATTCTTACTAGTTGACTGCAGCAAATTTTATTCACTCCTCTAGTGTGGAAGGAAAAACATGACTTTTATTCTGACTGCTGCAGATTAAGTCTGCGGTCCGAGCGGTCAACATAATCCCTTTTGAAACTCATTTTCACAAGTTCACAATTTATGGTACGATGACAAAGCCCCAGCAGTTATGTTCACTGTGTCAAGTCCTGGCTGTCCCATAAGGAAATCTGAGGTACACTCTCTCAAGTTTGAAACTCATTAGAACAATGATTAAACCACTATTTTTAATAATGATTAAATGCTCAATTAAATGTTAAGTTAAATCCTAAGTTCTGATTTTTAATGAATATTTTGGAAACGTTACTATTAGAACAAAATTTGTTTTGTGCCTGTAGGTCATTGAGGCTAATTTGCATCAGCTCTCCAGTAGCTTCCCAACCTCTACTTGGCATTGTTAAGGTATAACAAATGCTCCCAGAGAAGGGATAATTGCCTGGATGCAGGATGGTCTGTTTCCTTCTCTGGTATGAAGACCAATTGGGGTGGGTCCAGGAACCTGATTAACTTTGAAGTCACCTGCCTTGTCAAAAGCAAATGTCTGGTTGCACATTGAGATGACCAGCCTTTGGATATAGGGGCCCTAAATTACCAATAAATAATGGGTTAACATGCAGTTGGTACAAAGAACAAATTGACGAGGGAGTATGGGTGATGGAGAAAGGAAGAGGGAGATGGCTAAGGAAGGTGAGGATGTGTAGGACAGAGGTGTACCAGGAGAAGGGATGGAAATTGGTTAACTCATCAAAAGGAAGTGAGGTGTGGCTGCCAGGAAATACTCCAGGCATGATAAGAGGAGAAGAAAACAACTAAACAAAAAAAAATCAGACAAGTCAGGTCCCATCCCAAAGCTCAAAGAGACTGCTATCCATACGTGAAGGCCGGGGGTTGAACAAAGAAAAATTATCAGATGTGCGGAAATATGTCTAGGATATCTTGTAGTCTGTAGATAGGGTGCTCAAATGAGGTTGTCTTATATATTTCTTGCAGCCATTCATCATCTGTGGAATTTGTGGGGCCCTCCAGTGTCTCTAGATGCAACAGTCACAGTTGAGGCTACTAAACGCCGTTGATGGTCTGTCCCTATGAGCAAATCTGCTGTATCATGTAAAAGGACGAGTATTCTAATTAATTGTAAAGGCATGTCTAGTATGTGGCCCAGTGTTATACTTATCTAAACCCAGAGATGGCTGATATCTGTGTAGCAAGCTAAAACATGTAGAGTGAGGAAGAAACCATGCACTGAGATGCCAAGTAACAATGTTGCAATGACTTGAAAAGGCAGAATTTCATTCTGGATTCATTCACCCCCTTGGTGAAATTCACTACAACTTACAACCTAGCTGTCTCAGTGTATTTAATTCATAGAGTAAGTTGCCATTTCCTGCACAACATGAAACGAAAAGGGGTTGAAAGTAGTGTCAGGCTGTCAGGTTGAAGGCTTTATGAGGAACAACACTCCCTTATCAAGAACCCAGTGTTTTTAGATATTGATGAATGGTTCAATGAGTACTCCCCCCAGTATGCGACATGCAATGTATATGTTTTGTGTAATGCTATGCATGTGATTGGAAGATTGAATTCCACCTGCAGCACCACAAAGGGTTTGTGAGTCCCTTGAGCCAACAAATGACTAAGGGTGAGTATGCCTTTCCCTTACCAAATCTCCCAACTTAAGGGAAACCCCTCTATGCACAAGCTGGAATTCTCCGAGTAGGCGTACCTGGGGGTGAAGTCTGGCATTATCAGGGCCACTTTGTGTGCTCTGCCTTTCCAAATGGACCCATTGGAGCGTGTATCTTGTCTCTGGCCAAAGGTAAACTACTTATGACAGTTGTAGTTCAGTACAGCAGAGTTCCACACAAGGGAGTCTCAGGTCCCTGTATCGTCTGTTATTAATCAGTTTGGAGAGACTGATTTGAAGTTTCATTTCACCCATTACTAATATGTTGATGGTGGTATCGATAGTTCTCAAAATCCGGAGCTTTAAAGGAATTGGGTATATCCGAGGAAATATGTGAACCGGGGTACCACAACCATCGTTATGGATTGTAACCTACCCCATAGCAAGAGATGGAGGTGCGTCCATCTCCTACAGTCTGACTGGGCTTTTGTGATTAAGGTTCCTGATTGTTGTTGGTTGTGATTGCCTGGTACCATGTTGCGCAGGCCCCTGTTATTGTATGCCCCCAGGTACCAGAAGCATTATGATTTCCATTGGAGCTGATACCCTTCTATGGCAACTCTCATCATAAGTGCAGCATTGGCAAAGCAATGTTCTTCCACCAGTTAATCTTATTGCCTGACATATTGGAAAAAGCATTTATAGTCAATGTGAAAGTAGGGAGTGATGTGTCCACATTGGTAAGTGTAAGGAGATTATCATCAGTATACAGGAGGAATTTGGTAGCGCCTGCAGGTGTGGGGATACTGCTGATGTCTGATGATTGTAGGCTAGCCACTGAGAGGGTTATTAGGGCCTATAGGAACATCAACTGCCATTTTCTCCGTGGATAGGAAAGGGGTCCAAAAAAAAACACCACAGTTTACCTTTGCCCTAGGGGACTTATGGAGACATGTGACTTTGGTAATGAAATCATCCCCTTTCTATATGGTCAAATGCCTTCTCTGCATTGAACAACATGGCATGTGTGTCCTTTAACAAATCCTTAAATAGCCAAAGTTGAGTGAGAGCATACACATATGGTTACAGGAGGTACAGTCAGGTGCAAAGTCTACTAGTCAACTGAGGTGTGGATGAGGTACAAATTACCTGTTTAAACCAGGCAGCCAAGATACTGGCAAGCAGTCCATATTAAGAAGGGATATTGGGTGGTAACTGATACAGTCCAAAGTATTTTTCCCATTTTTAGGGAAGACAGAAATCACTTTATTGGATAGATATGATCGTCTAGTGGAATCTACATGATGCCACTGGTCAACATCAATCAAGCTCACAACATAATCATCCTCACATATACTGGCAACATGCAACTGATACTGTCCCTCTCAGACAAAACACCCAACACCAGAAACACGTTCACCACATGTATGATAGAAGTGGCCACTTGGATAAAATCTAACTGCCTAAAACTGAACTTGCAGTCTTCTGGTACATCGCCTCACCATGGAACCTTGGACACACCTCCAATCCCTACTCACAAGCAATTAACTTCGGAATCATCACAACAAACTGGATATGACTGCCCAAGTCAACGCAATGGTCTTGCCCTGCGTCAACACCTTTGGGATGCTGAAGAAAATCTTAAATAATTACCAGACAACACCAGGAAAACTATCAATCAATCTCTAATCACCATCAAGATTAGACTACAGAAATGCACTGGGTACGGGGATAGCCAACCAGCAAGCAAAAAGGACATCCAAAATGCAGCAGCCTCACTAGCCCTCACACTCCTGCACAGAGTCCACATTACACCAAACCATAGTTAACGCCACTGGCTCACAATACACAAGCGTGCAAACGTCAATCTCCTCTCCATCTCCTACAAAGTGCCCCACAGCACTGACCCTGCCTACCTGAACAAACTCTGTTGTCTCATAATCAGCCCACACATACACAAAAGCAGGGTAAGGGTGCACATTCTCATACCTGGTCCCTGAAGCCAGGAACTACCTTCCACAACACATCAACATCTCCTCCTCTATTCTTGAGGTTTGCAAGTAGCTGAAGACCTGTCTTTTCAAATATGTCACTAGAGCTATCCTCACACACCTGCTACAGTGAGGATACCCACAGGGTATTGCTATAAAAAACACTGATAACATAATACCAACATAGACCATTGGAGCATATCACTTTTTAATGGCACTTTAAAGTGATTCCATGGGATCTAGTTTAAGCCATTTGAAAAATTCACATGAAAACCCTCGTTCTGTGGGGCCTTATTGCAGCACACGTGAGTGATTGCTTGGGCGATTTCATATCTAGTGATCTCTAGGACTAGGAAGATTTTTTATTACGCCATTGTATTTGGAATATTTTCAGTAATTCCACTTTACTCTTTTAAAATAATTATCAATAATTATGTGATTGCTCCTCCTCATGAAATTAAGAGTAATTTGTTGAACAAATCGCACTTTAAGAGCACATTTAGTGAGCATGAGGATTCCTTGGTGTTCCTGGACTTCAGCTTATGGGTGGGCAATATTTATGTATTTTAAAGTTCTTTGATTTACTATTTGCTTTCTAGGGTATTATGCATTGTTTTACTTTTTTTTTCATTTTAAAAGGTGTTTCTGTTTTGTACTGTTATTTAATTATTCTTTATTTAAGTACTTTTCATTTTCAATCTGACTGGCTTTTGCTTCAAATTAAATATATATTTTAACCGAATATTAATGATCAATACATTATTTAAATATGTGATTGATTTTCAGAGTTTTAAATTAAGTTTGTATATTTGGAGTATTAGAGTAATAGTTGTAGGGATTGGTCAGGTATAGGGAGGCTTTGTCTAAGGTTCCTTGTAAGGAGGGGTACCATCTTTCCATTGCATTATTTCTTTTGAGATTTTTATGCCATTGTGCTGTCATATATGTTCTTCCATGACATGGGATACTTGGGCGCTCATGAATATTTTTTGCATGAAAACTACATAATATTGCTAGAGCTAATGTTTAGACATTGGGTGATTTTGTGCCATTTTATTCATATATATTGATTTTTAAATATCAACTAATAGATCAGGATTCTTTTTCCATAGTAAGGCCGCACAAAATAGGAAGCAAGGACAATGTTAATATGTCTCTTTTATAAATGAAATCGATTATTTATGAGTTTTTATTTTTTTGTGGGTGCATATTAGAATGCCTCAATGAAAGAATGATTGAATGAATGCATGGATGAATAGCTTACTGAGCACAAACAGATGGTTCTATAGATGGATGTGGTGAATCTAAATCTTCCTGGTAGAATAATGAATGCATGAATCTATATTGGCCTATATTGACCTATTTGAATGACTGCTTGCCATGGAAATTAGTGTGGAGAAAATACTTTGACCCAATTGTGGGCAGCCTGATTATGTGTGATATGTGCAGTAACCCCTGCTACCACACATATTGTTATTACAATGAACATACGCCGTTTCTGTTCTAGTATCTATATTTTGCCCCAATGAAATTTTGAACCTAACACTGTGCAATCACAAATCGGATAATGTGATTGTGCACCTGTGTTTTTGTACCAATAATATTTTGTGGGTGGCAATGAATCACTAGCAATATTCCCTGGAAAGCATGTCTTCATGAAACCAAACAAATAACAAATCAAACATCATGAGTTAAAAATGTAATTTGAAATAAACATATTCAGAGTCATCTTATACTACGCTTTTGTACAATCATGGTAAATAATAAAAAAAAAACTGTTCTTACCATCAAGGCACGCTACGATAGAGAGAAGAAAGTTAGGAAAAACATTAGGAATAAAAATTGTATAATAAAATACCAGGATATAAACCCATTCAGCAGCAAAACTTGCATATTGAGTATTGCTCACACTCTAAAGCAAAATAAAAAAGAACAAAATCCAAAGTTGAGTTCACAACTAATTAACAATCAATGCAATTTAGTAGCAACAAATGAAAATGCAACATACACATGTATCAAGAGATGATGTCAATATTGGGAAAATTATTATTCCACGTCATGTTCCATTAGGAATATACCATTTATAAAGATGAACATATTGTCAGCACAAAATCTGATATATTTGAGCATATACAGGAGATAGGGAAACAATTTAATACAAAGTTGGCACTGTACTGCTCGACCCAAGGTCACCAATTAGCTGCCTACATTTAGCCCTAAAAGCAGTGAGATTTGAAGGGATATAATAAAGCTGAACAAAGTAATGGTGCCTAAAATGTGCATATGCAAAAAAAGTCTGCATACAATTCTTCGTAGTTTAGATATCTAATTTGCAGCAAACTGCTATCTTGCTATAAGTGGAGCCCAGAATGACACACTCAAATTGAAACCTGGTTGCACCCAAACTATGATATTTACCTTCATGAAGGTACAGAAACTTGGATAGACCATTAGCACTGGTGTAGTCTGACCAAGTATGCTGTTCTACCACAAAGTTCATTCCTTTCAGTGAAATGGACCACCTTAACAATTCTGGATTCTCACCCTTCCTGTTCATCACCTCCTAAAGCTGTCCAGGGGTCCTTGAGAACCCTGGGCTGCATTAGCTCCATCAACCATACTTTCAGTCCATGCTGATATTCTACTTTGGTAACTTCTTAGTCATACCATTGCTTCATTTACTCCTGCCTAACCTCAAAAATATCAGAAGCCTTCGTTCAGAACTTAGTCATCTGTTTCCAAAGGGCTAGAATTTAGCGAACCACATCCTGAGGGAGATTCTTGGGAGCTTGCTCTCACCCATCCTTCACCAGACTAAGAGGTCCTCTGACAGGATGACCATACAGAGGTTCAAATGGGCTAAACCACATTCTCTTCTTTGGTATCTTCCTCTAAGCAAAAAGCGTGCATGGTAGGAAGCCACCCCATTTCTGCCTCATGACCACAGGCAGGCCCATAATCATGTCTTTTGGGGTCTTGTTGAAACTTTCCACAAGCCCATTGGTTTGTGGGTGGTAGGGTGTGGAGAACTTATGAGTGACTCCACACTCCTTGCTGATTGACATCATGTACACAGACATGAGGTTGGTGTCTCTGTCTGGCTCCACTTCTTTGGGGAAACCCACTATGGCCCAAATCCCCATCAAGGCCGTGGTGACAGTGCAGTGACAGTCCTCAGTGGGATTGCCTTGATTACCTAGTGGAATGGTCCACCAACACCCAGATGAACCTCTTGCCTAAGGCTGTCTTGGTGGTACAAGGATCCTACAAAGCCAACCGTCTCAAATGGTGTAACAACGACAGGCATAGGAAAAAGAATAACACTACAGCTTTTTAATAGTCTTCCCACTAGCCTGGTACATGAGTTGCCCCATGCACAGGAGCCTTAGGCACACAATAAAGTAGGTAATTCTCCTAATATATAAGGTGATTTCCATTGGGCTACAGCTTACCCGCTCAGGCCCTCAAGGATTGGGCACTTCTTCTGTGACTTGAATATTTCCTTTCTAGAGGGTACCTCTTCCACTTGCCATCCAAAAAGCTCAGACAGGTGACCAAGGAAGACACTGTACTCCCTAATAGGCTTAGAGGCACATGCTCCAGTGCCCCAACTACCTGTGTTATGGGACTTGCAGGGGCTGGGTTCCCACGCCCCTTGCCCGTCCATTTCCTGGCAGCTGTCTGGACCATTCTTCCATGCTCCAGACCTTCTTGAATCCCATCCTGGGCAGCCAAGGAACAGGTGACTGCACAGACCCACTCAGGTAATGCTAGCATATCTTGGTGTAACCTGAGCTCTTCTTTCTTCATAGAAGTGTGCACCAGGTCATTCCCCAACAGATAGTCCACAGGCATAGCAGAGCTCACAACAATGTTCAGAGGATTTGAGACCCCACCCCAGTAAAAGGGAACCAGAGCCACATGGTAGTGCCTCTCCTAGCTGTCTGCTACTAAAACCTGGTGGAATGTATAGGAGATCTCTTGCTCTGAGGATACAAAATAATACCTGACACCTGACAGTAGTCATACTGGCTCCTTTGTCCCTCAGAGCTTCTACCCTCTGCCCATTGATGGTGACACACTGCCTATACTTTTAATTATTGGAGGGCATGTGAGCTTCGGGCACCATCTCCTTTCCACCCCAGGACACTAGGGTAGCCTCACAAACTGGGACCATCTCCTTTTCAAGTGCTATGCTAGCCAATCCCTGTGACTGCCTATGACGGTGGGTGGTGCCCTTTTGAAGCACTTGGCATCTCCCTTGACATGCCCATATTGGTAGCATTCTTAGGACCTAGGGACCAACTTTGCATCATTCTTGTCTATGAAGCATTTCTTCTGGTCTCCAGATTAGGATTGGGGCCCTTGTGTACTTTACTGGGGGCCTTGAGAGAACTCCTTAATAATATTTTTATCTTCCTCCCTCTTTCTTCTTTTGGGAACTATGACCACACTTTTGGGTGTGCCCTCCAGGTGCCCTTTTAGACTTTCCGGTGCTGACCCAGGAGGCTGCCTCCTGAAAAAGCTTCTGGGATTAGAAAGAATGCTATCCACTTGGTGTCAGCACAGCTCTGTAAAACATATATTGGCACGTGCTCCCTAAAAATATTGTTGTTCATCCTAGTAAAATGTTTGCCTTTGCTGCTCCTCACCCAACCCTTTAATGCCTTGCTGGAATAATTTAAAAGTTCACTTAGGACTGGTTTGGGAGTTTATTGCTGTCCTGAACCTCTGATACCAGCCCAAATCTAACAGCAAGTATACATTTCATGGGGCTTACTTTGTCATATTCCCTTGCCTCTAGTGTAAGGATAGTATCCATCCCCACTGTGGGCATGCATTTCCACAAGCTGTCATCCCACTATTCCTTTGGGAATTTGTGCACCCTGAGTGCAATGTCATGTGCAGCAAACCTCTTGGCTATATAATCTCCAACTACATAGGCACTGCCTTCTGTGGTATGCAGACTGCCACCTAAGCGGCAGACACAATTGGTACAATGTCACCATTACTGTTGTGTCCTGAAGGGTGCCTTGTATTTATCTCCATATCCCTCATGCTTTTATCAAGTTCCAACAGTATTGTCCTTTCAACTAGGACCCTCCCAGCTTTCTCCTTATCCAGCTTTAATTTGGGCAGCTCCAACTTCAGCTGGAGATATACTGCTCCTAACCCCATCTTGGTTATCAGTGTTTCTCTTTGGGGTCCAGTTGGGCTCTTCTTGCAGCTCAGAGTTCCTTTCTGGATCCTTCTCTCCCTCTTTAACGGAGTCCATGTCCTCCTCGTGGTTATCCTCTACTGTTGCTACCTGCAACCTTTACATTTCTTCATAGACCCAGAGGATTTTCTACAAATTGCATTGGAACGTTTTCCTGCACACATTCAACCCTATTTGCTTACAGAGCCTATTGAGGTTGTCAGCATTGATCAGATCCATCTCTGTAGTAAAAAGAAGAGGGTATGGTACTTACATTTAATAAAGAGGAAAACAGCCAATGAAAGACTAAGGAGAATTTAAAAATGCTCAATTTGGTATTACATAATTTAATTAGGATATTGTGTTACACAAATCACTGTATGTCACTGCACAATTACAAGTCCTGATCTACACCGCTGTTAGGACACTTGCATTTACAAATGGGCAATTGAAAAAACTAAGGAAGATTTGAATAATTTATCTTGGGTTTTTGTGTAACACAAATCACTGTATAGTACAGCATAAATATAAGTCCTGATCCACACTCCTGACACAATGTGAAAAATTGAGTTGTTGGTTGAAGTGGTTATGAGCCCTATTCAAGCACCAGCCATGGTCCCTTTCAGGGTGAACTACAAAAAGTCACTAAATTGACCTGTGCATACCCCTGGGTAGCTTGTCAGAAAAAGCAGTCAGGCATAACTTAGAGGTTATGCAGCACACAAACAAAGTGAAAACACCACCCAAGATAAAACCTAAGTTAAATAAATTATTTGACACCCTAACTGGAGTAAATAGTTTCAGCGCCTAAAAGATCATAGTGCCAACTATGGACATCTAATCTTATGAGACTGGGTCAGTCAAAAATATGACTGATTGTGATGGGATAAGGTTCAAATACAAGAAGTGGAATTTGACTGATCAGCGCTTAGCTTGAAGAATTGCTGAGAAAAATGTTTTGAGAATGTAATATTCAGCCGGTGGTATCCGAGGAGTGTGAGCCATCACGCGGGAGACTTGGGTTGAAGCTGCAGTGAAGATGTTTATGTTTGGACTCTTTTTCAGAAGTTGAGAATATGCAGCGGGTTGAAGCAGAGGGCTGTAGCCGAAGACAGATTCACAATTCTAGATAACCCTTTGGTTGAGGACTGCTGAGCACGATTTGCTGCTGTGGAGAAGAACATAGCAGTTGAAGCTGTGCAGCCAATTCAACTGGCTATATACCATGGGCAGATAGGCTAGCTTGTTTATTATGGTCTCTTCCAGGTTGTCAGAGCAGTTGTTGGCTACAAATGTTCTACGCCCTCTGTTTTGGGATTTGGCCATCTGGGCATATTTGGCACCACAACCAAGGGTCCCGGACCGATGGAACACCACTTGGAAGGTCAGGACTCAGGCTGGGTTTGGGTATATGTCTAAGGCGAAGGGAACATATATATATATATATATATATATTAACTTCTTGCGATACTCAATTTCCGAAACTGAGGGCCGGGTGGAAATAGAGTCTTTCCAGACAAGAAATAGCTGCTTCCATTCCTACCCCTCATATCTCACGAATGAGAGGGAACAGGACCAACAACTACAAGCGACTTAATCATTGGACCCCAATCTCTGACACCAGTCAACCAACAAGACCCAAACCTTATCCTGGCTTCTAGGATCACATGCAATATCTGATTGGCTGGTTCGTATAATATTTGTTTACACTCAGAGAAAAGGGGTGGGACAGCAGATTTCCAGGCTTTACATATTTCTCGTCTTCCAAATAAAATAACATAAAAAATTAATCTTGTGGCCCTCTTATCACATGTCAATACATTAACTTGACATGAAACATAAAAAATAATTTCTAGCCGAATTCCTGTGACGTCCTTCAAAAATTCAACAATATCAACCCAAAATTTGGCTAACGCTGGGCAGGTTAAAAACATATGATGGTCGTTCGCTAGAGGATTCTTACATCTTGAACATACATGTTGAGTTCCCAAAAAATGTTGTTACCTTTGCAGGGGTCCAATAAACTCTGTAAAGGGTGAACAGGTGATTATGCTTAAAATATGCTGGTCTAACTATTTCCCCTAGCAATGTAAAGGAGGCTTGCCAAGCATTGTGCAAATCAATATTTTCTAATGCATTTTGCCATAACTGTTGAATATCATTAGCAAGATTATCCTCTGCTTGAATAAGCATACGATACAACCAGGCAACCTCCTTATTGGTTTTTTCAGTCTTCATAGCCTGAATTAACCACTCATCATCCTGATGTTCTAGCCACTACTGTCTGGCCCACCAGGCTGAATGCTGATAGTATTTAAATCGGGTTAACTATCCTTGAGTACATAATGACAATGATTCCCATGTCATCAAGCCCTCACATGATTTCAAATCTCCCCAACAGAGAGAGCCTGCTTGTTTCAATGGCAGTGTGAGGACATCATCCAGACATTCTGGCGTATCTGGTGAACCCCAAATCGGAGAATAATCATAGTACTTTACTCCCATCTTATTCCTTATAAAAACCCAATCTTTCACTGCCTGCAATAAAATCTTAAGTTGAACCTTCATTTTGTGTCCCCGATGCTCAGATCAGGAGACCAGCAACCTAGCCCTTCATCGTCAATATGGTGTTCCTAGGTTCAAGTTGCAAGTCTAATCTTGCTTCCCCAGGGAAGGTGGTAGCAGGGCAGAAAGGGAGCAGTTCAGCAGGGCAGCAGGTCAGCAGTCCAGCAGAGTGGCAGTCCTTTCAGCAGCACAACAGTCCTTCATCCTCACAGTGTATCCACAGGAATTGTATTGAAAAGTTGGTATCCAAGGTCCTCCTTTATACCCTGGAAGTCTCCTTCTGGAAAGTGGGAGATACTTCTAAACTGTGGCTTTGAAGTGCATTGAATTTCCTGACTCCCCAGCCCTGGGTCCAAACTAGCTGCAGTGACAAAGTGGAGGTGATGGGTCCTATGTATAAAGAAAAACCCTCCCTACTCAGTTGCAAGTGGGGCTGTGCTCAGCTCTGCCCTCCATCCTGCCAGCAGATGGCCCATTCAGGCACACCTAATCCTTCTATTGTGTGACTGTCTGGAAAAAAATCAGGAAGTCTAGCTTTCAATTGCAAGTTTTGTGACCCAAGAATGGCTGCAGTCACAAAAGGGCTAAGGGCAGAAAAATGCTAACTTTTTCAGAGTGATGAATGTAGCTACAAGACCTTACCATAAACCAGTAAGGCCTAGGAATAAATGCTCGTAGGTATCAATCAACTGTCAATATGAATAGAGTTGCTGAAATAACTGCATCAAATGCAATTATCCAATTATTAATAATCTACAGACCACCTTATTTTGGCAATTTTGTAACAAGGGCATTCTTATACATGACTTTCATAAACCATTGTCATATTAATTTACAACAAAATTTTGTCCGGGCATTCAACTTTCTCAAGGGGCATATAGCGAGCCCGTTGAGCTGAATCACAAACGATGTATATATGTGGATCACGTGATACAGTTCCAGTAGCCTGTAGACTCCAGTGTGCAGTCACTGCCCCTTGAGTATGCTGACTTTTTCTTGTCACCCTATATCCTTTAGAATATCACCAAATGCAACGTGTCCAACGTGTGTCATATTTTTTGTTACAATTGCTATCATGCACCTTGAAATGTTGAAATTAAATTTTTTCTGATTACGTTTTTATTTTTCTTAATGGCTTCATTTTTTTAACACATGTAGATTAGGTTTTAGGCATTGCAGTCATTTGCTTTATCTCCTGTTTGATGTGGTAAAGAAATATCTTAGCAAGTCTTTGGCCACAGTCACAGTCAGGGTTGCTGGAAGAAGAAGTACTTGAACACAGACTAATGTGCACTCTAGTATTTCCATAGCTCCACAGATGAATATGAAGAAGCTTTGTTTATAAAATGATGGCTGCAGAGCGGGTAAGCTAATAAGGGGCATCCAAAAAAGGGTCTTGGCGTGAGTCGCCATTTATTAATGAACATTTTTTATATCAGTACGGTTTTAAGGAAAACTGTCTGCCATTTTTTTTAAAGGAATAACATTTTATGTCATAAAATGTGAAAAGTGAAATGTAATGAAATGAAAAATGTGTGTAGATTCTTCAATGAGTGTTTTTTCAGCACAGCTCTGTTTGTGTTACACATGTAGATTAGGTTTTCAGTATTGCTGTCAGTTGCTCTATCTACTGTTACGGTAAAGGGAGATCTTACCACATCGGAGGCCTGGGGCACACTCAGGGTTACTGAAAAGTTGTTTTTAGTCATAGAGTGACGCCGTTTTGTATTGGGCATTCTCTATTGTTCCATAGCTCCATGGATGAGTGGGAAGAGGCTTAGTTTATAAAATGATGCCCTCAGCTCAAACTTGCAGGGGAGGCATCGCCGGTACACCAAAGGCACGCCAAAGACAAGTCCCTCTGCACCCATCCTCTTCCCGCCTGTGGCCAGCGTCAGGCATTATGCTAGTTCCACCCCAGAGGGCAGACATGCTAAGACCTATACATCAGAGCAACTCATAGGTAGGACTTGGGCATTTGATAGGGTGTAGGACTTTTCTATTGGATGCTACTTTTCCTGTCTCATGTGGCAAGAGTAAATATGTTTTTTCTGCCTTGAACCATCCAGTCACTACTAACGCAGCTCCAAGAAACTGTCAGAGGAAAGTGAAGGGCAAACTGAATAATGTGTGTTCTCTGCATAAGCATGCTCTAGATATATATGAATATAGCTATAGCATGAGTGTTAGATAATCTGAAGGTTACACTTCCCCAGTTGTACTGACCAAGCTGTGCCCCTGGTGGTAGGATTCATGGGTGGGTGGAGCTGGATGTAGCAATGAAAGAAAACTACAAATTTACCCTCCAGAGATGGCATAAACATGGTTGTCAGCCCAATTCTCGCCCCAGGAGGGGTAGTAAGCATAAGTATGTAAGTAATGGTGAGAAAAAGAAAAAAAAAACTATTGATTAATGCAGGAAGCCTTCAAACAGCTGCTGAGAGTTTAGTGTTTTGGCCATGAATACTAGGAAGGGAGAAGTCATTCTAATGTCCTCACATGAAGTTAGAGCAAAATATCCCACCTGTGGTAAAGTCCATTCTGCTTGAGCTGTAGAGGCATAATCACCAGTAAATCGCACTAGAAACATGCTGTCATGTTAAGTTTTTTTTTAGCACAGGTACATCCATCACTGGGGTTATATAGACTCTGCATCTAATGTAAAATGTGGATATATGGTAATTAAAAGAAATTTTGCATTAGTGGCATTTAGGTACAGAGCAAGTCCTTCTTAGTTTAGATCACCATTCACTGGTAGTAATTAATTGCACCTGCAAAATTAATATGATACAATTAATAATGCATGAACACTGGACTTGACCTGGTTATGTTCCTTTTTTCCATGTGATGTCACATCAACAATCTGGGAGCAACCACATTAAACTCACCAACCATAACAAAATTGTTGAGCCTAGGTGTTTTTGTACTAATGATGTTTTGTTGACGACAATTACTCACCAAGATGATTCCATGGAAAGCAGAGTTTCATGGAAATAACAAATCACTAATGAAACCACATGGCTCAAAAATTGAAATGTAATTCTGACAAATTCAACTTATTGCAAGTGCAAACAGGGGAAATAATGGAAATCTATCCTTACCTTTGGAGAAAGTGATGTCATTACCTTTTTTTTTAATTTGTTTATTTTTTTGAATTTATATTAGAAAAAAATTATACAAACAGCAAGACAAGGATTACATTACACGAAGCACCAGTTCCAGACGGGGAAGGAAGAGAAAAACAATACAATGAAATCAACAGTTAATGTTAGGGAAGGGGAGGGGGAGGGCAAGGGTAAAGGAGATGTTCATACAATAGAATAATCAGAATGCGGGTTCAGGGGGAAAGCGATGGGTCAAGGTTATCTACAATAGGTGGTGTACATATGTCTCCACGGTAGCTATTCCAAGGACCCCACACTCTACACCATTTTCGGGGTCGACCCCGGGCCAAATATACTGTTTTTTCTCTAAACATGCACCAGTCCATGTTCTCTTTCCACACTTCTACTGTAGGTGGCCTTTGGGAGCCCCACAATTGAGCAATGTCTCGCTTGGGAATCATGTTCCCCAGGGCCGCCCACTGAGTCTGAGCTGCGTTGTAATCTGTGGGCTCCCAGACATTCAATAAACATCGTCTGACCTCCAGCAAAAGGGCAATCCCCGTAACGTCCTTCATAATTTCATGTACCCCACTCCAGAAGGTAGCCACCCCTCAACACTCCCACATAATATGGAGAAATGTCCCTACCTGCCCACATCCTCGCTTACACAACCCCTCCTCGGAAAAGCCCATGCAAACCAAACGTGGGCCCGTGACGTATATCCAATGGAGTATCTTTAGTTGAACAAGCCGGAGTCGAGATGGAATTGCGACCTCCTTCGGAGAGGAGATTGCTGACTGCCAGTCCTCGTCATCCAGCTCTAGGCCGTCACGGGTCCACAAGTCACGAAGATGTGATAGGAGGCTTGATCTATCATTTATTAATTTCTTGTAGACTAGGGAGATTGTGCTGTCCGGCACATGGCCGTCCAGCAACCTATCTTCAAGCGGGGACGATTCGGGGACCACCTCTCCCTCCAGGAAAACAGATCGCAGCACGTGACGAACCTGGAGATACCGGAAGTATTCCAATGCATCTAACTCGAACTCTTTCCGCAATGACTCGAATGATTTAACCTGACCCTTAACCCAGAGGTCTCCCACCTTACTAATACCAATAAGATCCCATTTATCGAACCCTTTGGTATTCCACAGTTTACCGAGTTTATCAGAGTCAAATAGCGGAGTTGCTCAAGTCACGCGATCTTTCCACCCCATGGAACTATTCGCGTCCTGCCACAGGCGTACAGCTGTCCTGGTAGATCCTGACAAATCCTTAATCACCAAGTGAGAATACAGCGCTCTATAGTAATTACCCCCAGGTAACATCCATCTGTCCATGGCAAAGGCGGGATTCAATTCGGGACTATATAGACTATGGTTTATGGCACTCAGTTGCGACGCCCAATAGTAACCTTTTATATCGGGGCGAGCGATACCTTCGTCGTACCACGGGAGTGTTAATTTAGCTAGCGCAATACGAGGTCTCCCGTCCCATACCAACTTCCTCTGAAGATCTTCAATTGCCTGGAAATAGCTAGCCGGTACTACATCAAGAGCATTTTGGAGAGCATAAAGAAAACGAGGCAGCGACATCATTTTGAAGAGGGCTGCGCTGCCAAGCGGGGACAGTGGAAGCTTACGCCAACCCTCGACATCTTGCTTCAATCTAGACAGTGGTGGGAGGAGATTTTGCTCATATGGAAGTGCGGGGTCCAATGTTATATAAATACCGAGGTATTTAAACCCCGTTTGTGCGATCTGGATGGGACAGTTTTTCGGAAGAAGAGGAAAGTTGCCAGAAAGGACATACAGATAGGATTTCGACCAGTTGATAATGAGGCCAGAATTCCTACCAAATGAAGTCAAGACATCGCACAATACCATCAGGGAATTCCGGGGAGATGTCGAGTACAATAAGATATCATCCGCATAAAGTGAGATGCAATCTTCAAATTCCGAGGACCACCGAATACCCTTCATCATGCGCTCCCATCGAATCCACGCTGCAAGGGGCCCAAGCGCCAGGGCGAACAGGAGGGGTGATAAAGGACACCCCTGATGAGTTCCCTTCCCAAGACTAAACGGAGCAGAAACTCGGCCGTTAACAACAATTTGTGCGAGGGGGTCCTCATAGAGGAGTCTCACCCAACCGATAAAACCAGGACAAAACCCAAATTTAGCCAAAGCGGCCCATAAATATGGCCATTCCACAGTATCGAAAGCCATTGTGGCATCCAGCGACGCCAAGATGGCCGGCTCACACAACGTTGCGGCTCTTGCGAGAACCCCGTTCACACGTCGAAGATTAAGGGCAGTGTTCCTGTGCGGGATGAAACCGGATTGATCCGGATGTATCAACTCACTAATAACAGTGATCAATCGGTTAGCCAACACTTTTGCAAGAATCTTAGGTTCGGCGTTGAGAAGAGAAATAGGTCGGTACGACGCACATCGATCTCGCGGTTCCCCTCCTTGTGAATCACCACAATAGTCGCTAGACGCTGATCACGGGGGAGAGAACCACACTCCCGAGATTCCAAAAACATGTCACGTAGATACGGCGCCATCTTGTCAAGCCGCAATTTATATAGCTCAATAGGCAAGCCATTGGTACCCATCGCTTTCCCCGAACGCAGGGAACGGATCGCAATAGCCACCTCGTCAGCCGTTATTGCAGCATCCATATGTTCCCTGTCAACATCAGAGAGGCGTGGTAAAGCGATATCTCGCAACAATAGATGTGAGTCCTCCTCTGGCCTGTCCGACAGGGAGGAGTACACTGTTTGGAAGTGCTTCGCGAAACACTGAGCAATTTCTTTAGGATCTGAGACCCGAACGCCACTAGCCAGCTCGACAACAGGCACCACCCGACTAGCTCTATCTTTCTTATTACCCACATCATACAAACGTCCCTGCTGCTCCCTACTCATGACCTTAGCCGCATCGGTGACCAATGCCCTGTATTCAAGTTGTTTGAGCCTTAGAACATGCGTCGCAGCACGGGTGACGCCCCGCCCCAGGTCAAGCTCCAAGTCCGCTTTCTCCGTCTCGATCCTAACAACCTCCTCATCACGTCGTTTCTTAACATCCGCTATCAAGGATAGGGCCTGACCCCTGAGGACGGTCTTGAAAGCCTCCCAAAGCGATACGGCAGACGAAACTGAACCCTAGTTTTCCAAGAAATACAGGTTGAGAGCTTTTATCAGGGCAACACGAGTTTTAGGGTTACGGAGATACCAAGGGTTAATCGGGGCGACCCGTCCCTCAGTCCCCGAGTCCAACACTATCCTAAGCCACAGTGGGGAGTGGTCCGAAATTCCCTGAGCCAAATGCCTGGCCTCAGCGACAGTGAGGGCCTATGCAGATGGCACCAAAACATAGTCAATCCTAAAGAGACTACCATGAGCGCCCGAAAGGAAGGTATATTGCTTCTGTGTGGGGTGCAACAACCTCCAACAATCCACCAGTCCCAAAGTGTTGAGGAAATCATGAAGCCAGTTCTGTGCTCCCCTCAGGTCCCTGGGAGGGTGCCAATCCTCCAGACCGGAAACCACTGCGTTAAAATCACCACCTAAAATCAATGACCCCTCAGGGAGAGCGAGAATAACTCTCCCCAAGTCTGCAAAAGTGGTGGACTGTAAACTAGGGGGGACATATACAGAAACCAGGGAAAGAGTCCGGCCCTCCCAACTACCCGTGAGAGCGTCATAGTGCCCTCGATCATCTATGACTGTGGAGTCAATCTCAAATGGGAGAGAGTTTTTAATGAGGACACCGACTCCCCTGGAGCTAGAGGAAAACCCAGAGTGGGCGACCAAACGATAACCCTTCCTGTTAAGAGCATGACAAGTATTACCAATCAAGTACGCCTCCTGAAGAAGGACTACATCAGGGGAGAAACGCTTCAACAGTTGCAATACCACACCACGTTTTATCCTATCTCCGAGCCCATTCACATTCCAACTTATCAATTTCAGCCCTTTACCCCCCATCCATAAAGAGAAAGAGGATCCAACCCCTGACAGAACCCGTCACGTCCATCAAACACTCTAAGGATACATAGCCTTGCAAAAAAACAAACACACACCCCAACAGAACCCCCGGTCCTTCCCACCCACATCCCGTTACAAAACCCCCCACCCTGCACCCCTGCTTAAGACTAAAAAGCCACCCCAACTTGCAGTGTGCCTGTCGCCCCCACATCTACCTAAACTACAAAAAGAAACTCAGAGGAGGAAAAGGACCCACCAATGGCCCCACAACCCCCCCAATGTCCCATTGATCCATTGTCAGGATTATCGAACCACAGTTTGAGGCCAACAACAGACCCCAGAGTACCAAGCAACCGGAGTTTATCCCTGTTCCGTTGGACCACCTTTTGCCCCGCAAGACTGCTCTTCCGGTGGATACTGCTTCGGCAGAGCGTCCAACCAGTCAGAACCCACTTCCGGGCTATCGAAAAAATAAGTTCGCTCTGCATGTTCGGTTCGTAGTTTGGCTGGGAAAAGCATGGCGTATTTGAGACCCATGTCGCGCAATCGCCTCTTCACCCCCAGAAATCCAAGTCTTTGCTTCTGGACCGATTGAGTGAAGTCCGGGTAGAAACTGATGGTAGTATTCTCGAACTTTGTGTGGCCATCCATCCGGGAGGCCTGCAGGATAGCGTCTCTATCACGAAAATTGAAAATTCTCGCAATGATAGGCCTAGGTGGTGCACCCAGTTTCGGACATCCAACCGGAACTCTGTGGGCCCGTTCACCCGTAAAAAACTTACTCAGTCCCTTAGGTGCAAGGTGGTTAACAATGAGATCCTCCACAAATAGGTCCACCGCTGGTTCCGTGGCTTTCTACGGAACCCCAATAATACGAACATTGTTCCGCCTGGCCCTTCCTTCATAATCCTCCTGACGACGTGCGAGGATATCACTGGTAGTTCTCAAGCGACCGACTTCAGGCTGTAGACTAGCGACATCACCCGTCAGGCTGGAAGTCTTAAGATCCAAAGACTTGACTTTTTCATTAGTCTTTGCCAAGTCTGTACGGATCAAATTGACGTTGATTGCCACAGTATCAAGCTTATGGTCGAGAGTCGCTATTTGTTGTCCCAATGTGGACTTAATCCCCTTGATCGCGGCCATTACATCCTGTAAGGTCAGCTCAGTCGCCGGAGTCGGTGGGCCTTTCAAGTCTTCCTGCGACCTACCCGATCCACCGGGGGAACCCTTAACTTGGGCATAGCGATCCATGCTATTAGTCTGGGTATAGCCACCTCGCCGAGTGGTCTTAAGTTTCTGCGTGGCACCCTCCAGTTTCCCAGTCATTGCGGGCGAAAGTCGAATCTGGGCCGATGAGACAATGCTGGACGATGGCGGTCTTCGTCCCACCTAGGGCTTAAGAAATCACAGCTGGAGGGCACAGGCCAGATGGTCTCAAAGATCGGCACGGCGATGAAGAGTAACACTCGTGGGTGACACAAGGCGGCAATACTCGGGGACTGGGGTGGGCTCTTCACCAGTCACAGGTCTTCCCTGGAACCAGATCGAAAGTGAAAGTAACCAGACCGGACGTCCCAGCCCCCACAAGCTGATGTTGTTCAATTACTGCTCGGGCACCATGCCAACTCCACAGCCGGGCTTCACGTAGACGTAGGCCTCAATCTTTGAAGCTCCGTAACACCGGTTTCCGGGGTCTGATTCAGAATCTGAAAGCAAGTTTCGCCTCACTCACGGTTCACCTTCACGGATACGTCAATGAGGAACAGGATAGATGACAGGATAAATGCGGGAGGTTACGAGGGTCTCGGGAGCCCTAAGCTCACGCGGCCATCTTGGTTGCGCGCGAAGCTCCTCCTCGTCATTAACATTTATTAATGAACATTTTTTTATATCAGTACGTAAAGCTCCCGGCAATAGAACTGTGCATCTTGAGTATTACTGGCACTTTAAAGTCAAGAAGGAAGGAACACTTTCCAATCTTTACCTCACTATTTATGCAGAACCATTGCATTGAGTAGCAACAAATGAAAAAGAAACTTACATGAGGTCAGCATTGACAAATGTCTAATTCACATCATGGTCAATAAGATAGATACCGTTTCTAAAAATGTGAATATTGTAAAAAAAAACAGTATATTTGATCATGATCAGGAGAGAGGGATACTATTTAGTGCAAGCCTTGTAGTTTATCATTCATCCCTCATTCACAAACAAACTGCCTACGTTTAGCACTAAAAGTAGTGGGAAAGGAAGGGACACAATAATGCTGCACAAAGTAGAGGTTTTTGACATTTATAGATGCTACAATGTTAATACAAGAAATTTCTCATAGTTTTGGTATTTAATTTTCACCAAAATACTGTCTTACAGTAAGGGGAACCCAGAATAAGGCACAGAATATGGAATATGTATGTAGCTAAACAATGATGGACCCTGTACATGCCAAGCAAACAAATATTTGTTTGAACAAACATGAAACAGGACCATTAGCGTCAGCTAGTCGTGGTTTGTGGAAGTTCATTTTTAAAGTTGTTCCAGAACTACATTTTGTAATATGTATCAAAGAGTTAAGCTAAAGATATGGCTGTAAAATAGTAAGTACTGCAGGTGATAAAATGTCTCTTCTTCGGTTGTTTGTATTTCTGGTTTTTAGAATCTGCATATTGGGCAGTTCTGACCAGGGTCCAGTGTATCTGTCTTTACCGCTAAAACATGTAGACAATGGCTAACCCTTTATTGGAATATTTACTCTCCTTTGAAGCCATAGCATATGACGTAGAATTTAACACAGAGGGCCTTACTCACAAAGGTTACCATACACTTTTGTGTATGTTTACTAAGTCTAAATTTACTACTTTTCGGTATTCACAAAGGTAAGTTGCTACTAGTGAAGTTAGACATTTGGTCTAAATTTACCTTTGTGAATACCAAAAGGTAGTAAAGTTAGGCTGTGGTCTAAGTTTATTGTAAAGTAGTAAACAAAGACTTTTGATCTAAGTTTACCTTTGTGAATACGAAAATTTTGTAAATTCATACAAAAGTGTAAGTTTACTATTTTGAATCAGGACCAGGGTATGGAAAATGTATTGTTACTGGTTGACTACAGCAATTAGTATGCTCCTATAGTGTGAAAGGGAACATGACTTTTATCCTGAATGCTGCAGATTAACTTTACAGTCTGAGCGGTCAACATACCCCTTTTGAAAATATTTTTCACAAGTTCACAAGTCAAGGTGCATGGTACGATGACAAGGCCCCAGAAGTTATGTTCTCTGTTTCAAGGCCTGGCTGCCCCATATGGAAATCTGAGGTACAGAATAAGATTCTGCTCTTTGAAGCCCATTAGAAAAAATATTAAACCACTATTTTGAATAATGATTAAATGCTCAATTAAATGTTAAGTTAAATGCCAAATTCAGATTTTTAATAAATATTTTGGAAAAGTTACTATTAGAAAGTAATGTGTTTTGTGCCTTTATGTCATTGAGGCTAATTTGAAACAGCTCTCGAGAAGCTTCACAACCTCTACTTGGCTTTAATAAGGTATACAACATGCTCCCAGAGAAGGGACAATGGCCTGGATGTAGGATGGTCTGTTTACTTCTCTGGTATGAAGACCCATTGGGTGGGTCCAGGAACCTGATTAACTTTGAAGTCACCTGCATTGTCAAAAGCAAATATCTGTTTGCACCTTGAGATGATCAGCCTTTTATAATAGCTGCCTAAATTACCAATAAATAATGGGTTAACATGCAGTTGGTACAAAAAACTAATTGACAAGGGAGTATGGGTGATGGGGAAGGGAAGAGGTACATGGATAAGGAAGGTGAAGATGTGAAGGACAGACTTGTAGCCAGGAGAAATAATGGAAATTGGTTCTGACCAAGTCGAAGTAACAGTATATTTCTTTAAAAAATCTACCATAGTTAGATGAAGTTACAGTTGAAAATGTAGCACAAATGGCTGTATTTTTTCAACTGAATTTCAATATTTATTTTTTTAACTAGTTACTTTCAATAGGAAAAACTTGAACGATCTACACAAATGACCACTTGCTGAATTCAGAACTCTGTTCACATTTCAGAAATGTATAGCTTTCTGGGATCCACTGTTGTTTTTATGCACATTTCTAACACTAACTGACACTAACTGAAAGGAGGTTGAAAACACAAAAAAATAAGAAAAATGGTCTCTGTACCAGTAAAATGACAAGACTGCCTTGAAAAAGGTTGTTTTCTGATGAAGGTCTGCCTGATCCTCAAAGCTGGGAAGATGGTGATTTTAGCACAATAAACCCTTCAAATATACCATTTGCAGGGAAAAACAAACACTTTCTTCAGCAGGACTCTTTTCTAATTTCTTTTCTTGGATCCCTCCAGGGGATTTCACAAACCCTGGGTACCATTAGAATCCCCCGGATGTTACTAAAAGGACACAAATTTGGCATGGACACCTTATGTTGAACAAATCGATACGGGGGCCTAAGGGTGAACTACCCCACATAGCCAACAAAAAGGCTTGGCACATTGGAGGAAAAGGCCTGGGAGCGAAGGGATTAAGCCCCCCTCATGTACTGCTTCTTATATAATGATAAAATTGTATTATAGCTATAGCGTGCGTGTTGGATTCGGATAATCTGAAGGTTACACACCCCCAGTTCTAATGACCAAGCTATGCCCCTAGTGGTAGGATTCATAGGTGGGTGGTGCTGGATGTAGCAATGAAAGAAAACTACACATTTGCCCTCCAGAGATGGAATAACATGGTTTTCAGCCCAATTCTCTCCCCAGGAGGGGTATTAGGCATAAATAGGTAAGTAATGGGGAGGAAAAGAAGAAAAAACTATTGAATATTACAGGAAGCCTTCCAACAGCTGCTGAAAGTTTAGTGGTTTTGTCTATGAATGCTAGGAAGGGAGAAGTCATTCTAATGCCCTCACATAAAGTTTGAGCAAAATATCCCACCTGTTGTAAAGTCCATTCTGCTTGAGCTGTAGAGGCATAATTACCAGTAAATCACACTAGACGCATGCTGTCATGTTCTGTTTTTAGCACAGGAACAAACATCACTGGGGTTATATAGTCTCCGCATCTAATGTAAAATGTGGATATATGGTAATTGAAAGAAATTTTGCATTAGTGACATTTAGGTACAGAGCAAGTCCTTCTTAGTTTAGTTCAGCCTTCACTGATAGTAATAAATTGCATCTGCAAAATTAATTAAATAAAGTTCATAATTCATGAAGAATGGACTTGACCGGGTTCTGTTCCTTTGTTCCATGTGATGTCACATCAACAATTTGGGAGTAAACACACATTACACAGAAGAACCTGAAATTTTCATTGTGCCTAGGTTTTTTTGTGCAAATGATATTTTGTTGGTGGCAATTACTCATTAGGATTATTCCATGGAAAGCAGTGTTTCATGAAAACAAATCACAAATGAAACCTCATGACTCAAAAATTGAGTCAACTTATTGCAAGTGCAAAATGAGAAAATATTGGAAATCTTTCCTTACCTTCAAGACATCCTAACATACAAGAGAAAGTGAAAAAAAAGTGATGTCATCAAAATTTATTAATGAAAATGAAGTATATCAGTACATAAAGCCACCGGCAATAGAAATGTGCATCTTGAGTATTGCTGGCACTTTAAAGCCATGAAGGAAGGACCACTTTCCAATCTTTACCTCACTAGTGGGAAGGGAAGGAACACCATAAGGCTGCACAAAGTAGAGGTTTTTGACATTTGTAGATGCTACAGTGTTTCTACAAGAAATTCCTCAAAGTTTTGTTCTTTAATTTTCAGGAAAATACTGTCTTACAATATG
This sequence comes from Lissotriton helveticus, assembly GCF_964261635.1. Lineage (NCBI taxonomy): Eukaryota > Metazoa > Chordata > Amphibia > Caudata > Salamandridae > Lissotriton > Lissotriton helveticus. Next base: position 1,607,498,185 of record NC_136069.1, read on the forward strand.
GGGAATCCAGAATGAGGCGCTGAAAATGTAATATGCATGTATCTAAACCAAGATGGACCATGTACATGCCAAGCAAACATATATTTGTTTGAACAAACATGAAACAGCCCTATTGGCGTCAGCTAGTCGTGGCCTGTGGAGGTTTATTTTTAAAGTTATTCCATAACTACATTTTGTAATATGTATCAAAGAGTTAAGCTGTAAAATAGTAAGTACTGCATGTGATACAATGTCTTTTTTTCGGTGGTTTTGTATTTCTGGTTTTTAGACTCCTCATAGTGGGCAGTTCTGACCAGTGTCCAGTGTATCTGCCTTGACCGCTAAAACATGTAGACAATGGCTAACCCTTTATTGGAATATTAACTCTCCTTTAAGGCCATAGCCTATGATGTAGAATTTAACACAGAGGGCCTTACTCAGAAAGGTTAACTTACACTTTTGTGTATGTTTACTAAGTCTAACTTCAACACTTTTCAGTATTCACAAAGGTAAGTTACTACTATTGAAGTTAGATATAGTGGCCCTAAATTACCAATAAATAATGGGTTAACATGCAGTTGGTACAAAGAACAAATTGACGAGGGAGTATGGGGGATGGAGAAAGGAAGAGGGAGATGGATCAGGAAGGTGAGGATGTGTAGGACAGAGTTGTACCAGGAAAAGGGTTGGAAATTGGGTCTGACCAGGTATCCAGCATGGCTAACTCATCAAAAGGAAGTGGGGTGTGGCTGCCAAGAAATACTCCAGGCATGATAAGAGAAGAAGAAAACACCTACATAAAAAAAAACAAGAAAAGTCAGGTCCCATCCCAAAGCTCAAAAAGACTGCTATCCATACGTGAAGACCGGAGGTAGACCAATGAAAGATGATCAGATGTGCAGAATTATGTCTAGGATATCTTGTAGTCTGTAGATAGGGTGCTCAAAGGAGGCTGACTTATATATGTCTTGCAGCCATTCATCATGTGTGGAAAGGTGTGGGGTCCTCCAGTGTCTCTAGATGCAACAGTCATAGTCGAGGCTACTAAACGGCATTGATGGTCTTTCACTATGAGCAAATCTGCTATATCATGTAAAAGGACGAGTATTCTAATTAATTGTAAAGGCATGTCTAGTGTGTGGCCCAGTGTTATACTTATCTAATCCCAGAGATGGCTGGTATCAGTGTAGTAATATAAAACATGTAGAGTGAGGAATAAGAGAAAAACATTGAATAACTGTGGGTCAAAAACAACATAGGATTATGTGTGTGTAGCTGGCTCTGGGTCTGTTTAAGAGTGTGAAGTGAAAACAGACTAAAGGACAATCACCCTTTGTGAAAATATGTCCATCAGTTACGTATTTTGTACCACCCAGTACATCATTTGGTCTACTCCAGAGTAGGTAGTCCTTGTTGCATCTCCGGAGATAGTAACAGGAGATAGTTGTCGAAAGCGGATGTCTGGTAGATGTTAGTTAGGTCGTAACTGAAAGCAGTGCATTAGTGATAAGTGAAAAAATGAATATGTGTTGAATAAAATTGGATAGTGCACGCAATGTAACTTTATTCTGGAGTCATGCACCTCCAACGCTAAAATCAATCAAGTGCAAAAAAGTCAGATGGTGCAAATAAATAACTACTGACTGGGTAATCTGGTCGACATGTTTCTGCGGACATTTAAAGGCCAAACATTGTACCTGACACTTCCTCAGGACCCATTAACTTAATTGCTACTGCTTAAACGTGATTAATATATACAAAAAGGACAAACGTGAACAAAAATGCTTAAATGTCACCTGTTCACTTCTGGTTCTCCTCCTGAAAGAGTCAGAGGATCCCAATGTAGAGCCGCCACCATACACACACATAAACAAGACATAAGATAACACACCTTCATTAGTAAGGGCTATCAAATCACATTACTCAATTGCTATGCCTAAAATGTATGGTATAATAACCATTCAATGTCTCCCATCAATTAAATTATCATGGGCTCACCTTAATTTGTAAGGAGAGAAATCCTCGCCTCGTGCACTATCCAATTTTATTCAACACATATTCATTTTTTCACTTATCACTAATGCACTGCTTTCAGTTACGACCTAACTAACATCTACCAGACATCCGCTTTCGACAACTATCTCCTGTTACCATCTCTGGAGATGCAACAAGGACTACCTACTGTGGAGTAGACCAAATTATGTACTGGGTGGTACAGAATACGTAACTGATGGACATATTTTCACAAAGGGTGATTGTCCTTTATTCTGTTTTCACTTCACACTCTTAAACAGACCCAGAGCCAGCTAGACACACATAATCTTATGTTGTTTTTGACCCACAGTTATTCGATGTTTTTCTCATAGTCTGTTAGGGGGATAATAACTGTGCGCAGGTCATTAAACCGTCCCTCGAACCCTCCTTTAATTATTTGTATGTTGGAGTGAGGAATAAGCCATGCTCTCATAAGCTGAGATGCCAAGTAACAATGTTGCAATGACTTGAAAATGCAGATTTTCATTCTGGATTCATTCACCCCCTTGGTGAAATTCACTACAACGTACACCCTAGCAGACTCAGTGTATTTAATTCATAGAGTAAGTTTCCATATCCTGCGCAACATTGAAATTGAGTCCAGACAAAACGTAAGTGATTCTGATAGGCGGATCCTTGAACCCCTGGAACATTCAGTTTTGGCCAAATAAACTAGTTTCCCCTCCTATCCCTTCTTCCTCAGATAAAAGTTTGCAAGTAATCATCAATAGTGATCTCACTATGCAATCTCAGATAGGGGCAGTAACATCTACCTGCTTCTTTCAGTTGAGGAAGATAAGGAAGATCAGAAGACTACTTACTCGGGAAGCCTTAATCCAGGTGGTTCTAGCCATGGTGATGTCACATCTGGACTATGCCAACTCTCTATACTTTGGCATACCGCTCTATCTTACCAAAAGATTGCAGATGGTACAGAACCAGGCAGCCAAATTGATATCCCAACAACGTAGGTGGGAACACATCTCTCCCACCATGAAGGAGGTACACTGGCTCCCCATCCAACAAAGATGAGAATTTAAAGTTGGCTGCCTTATTTTCAAAACTCTGCATGGGGCTAGTCCAAAATTCTTAACCAAACGTGTCCAGAAATACTTACCTGTGCGTAGTCTGCACTCTGCCAACAAGAATCTGCTAAACCATCCCTCTCTACAAACGGAAACGACAAGGTGGCTGCAGATTTGCTGTACTGACACCCAGCTTCTGGAATACTCTACCGTTAGACATAAGAACCTGCACTGAATTATCTAGATTCCGAAGGCTTCTTAAGACTTGGTTATTCATCCAAGCCTATAACTAGACTTTGTAGACATCCACAACACACGGGCACCAGCATTACTTCAAGTTAGCGCCAAGAAACCAATCGGTGTATGTGCGCTTTACAAGAAACTTTAACATACCAACATAACATAACATGAAATGAAAAGGGGTAGAAAGTAAGTGTTGGGCTATCAGGTTGAAGGCTTTATGAGGAACATCACTCCCTTATCAAGAACCCAGTGTTTTTAGATATTGATGAAGGATTCAATGATTGTTCCCCCAGTATGCGACATGCAATGTATATGTTTGGTGTAATGCTATGCCTGTGATGGGCATATTGAATTCAACCTGCAGCACCACAAAGGGTTTGTGAGTCCCTTGAGCCAACAAATGACTCAGGGTGTGTATGCCTTTCCCTTACCAAAGCTCCCAACTTAAGGGACACCCCTTTATGCACATGCTGGAATTCTCCCAGTAGCTGTGCCTGGGGGTAAAGTCTGGCATTATCAGGGCCACTTTGGGTGCTCTGTCTTTCCAATTGGACCCATAGGAGCGTGTATGTTGTCTCTGGCGAAAGGTAAACTACTTATGACAGTTGTAATTCAGTACAGCAGAGTTCCACACAAGGGAGTCTCAGGTCCCTGTATCGTCTGTGATTAATCAGTTTGAAGAGACTGAATTGTGGTTTTATTTCACAAATTACTAATTTGTTAATGGTGTTATCGATAGTTCTCAATATCAGGAGCTTTACAGGAACTGGGTATATCCCTAGGAAATATGTGAACCGGGGTCCCACAACCATCGTTATGGTTTGTAACCTACCCCATAGCAAGAGATGGAGGTGCGTCCATCTCCTACAGTTTGACTGGGCTTTTGTGATTAAGGTTCCAAATTGCCAGGTGCCTTGTTGCGCAGGCCCCTGTTATTGTATGCCCACAGGAACCAGAAACATTCTGATTTCCATTGGAGATGATACCCTTCTATGGTAACTCTCATCATAAGTGCAGCTTTGCCAAAGCCAAGTTCTTCCACCAGTTAATCTTATTGCCTGAATTCTTGGAAAAAAGCATTTATACACAATGTGAGAGAAGGGAGTGATGTGTCCACATTGGTAAGTGTAAGGAGATTATCATCAGTATACAGGAAGAATTTGGAAGCGCCTGCAGGTGTGAGGTTACTGCTGATGTCTGGTGATTGTAGGCTAGCCACTGAGGGGGGTATTAGGGCCTATAGGAACATCAACTGCCATTTTCCCCGTGGATAGGAAAGGGGTCCAAAAGGAACACACCGCAGTTGACCTTTGCACTAGGGGAGTTATGGAGATATTTGCCTTTGGACTTTGGTAATGCAATCATCCCCAGGATGTGTTTCTGTAGCATATGGAACACAAAATCCCATTCTGTATGGTCAAATGCCTTCTCTGCATTGAACAACAAGGAATGTGTGTCCTGTAAGGAGTCCTTAAATAGCCAATGTTGTGTGAGAGCATACACATATGGTTACAGGAGTAATAGTCAGGTACAAAGTCTACTTGTCAACTAAGGTGTGGATGAGGTACGAATTACCTGTTTAAACCAGGCAGCCATATCCATATTAAGAAGGGATATTGGGTGGTAACTCATACAGTCCAAAGTAATTTTCCCATTTTTAGGGAAGACAGAAATCACTTTATTGGATAGATATGATCGTCCAGTGGAATCTACATGATGCCACTGGTCAAAATCAATCAAGCTCACAACATAATCATCCTCACATACAGAAGCAACAAGCAAGTGATACTGTCCCTCTCGGGCAAAAAACCCAACACCAGAAACAAGTTCACCACATGTATGAGAGAAGTGGCCACTTGGATAAAATCTAACTGCCTCAAATTGAACTTGCAGTTTTCTGGTACAACACCTCACCATGGGACATTGGACCCACCTCCAATCCCTACTAATAAGCAATTAACTTCGGAATCATCACAACAAACTGGATATGACTGCCCAATGTTTGATGGATAGGTTCTCCACTTTTATCAAGGATAGGAAACTTCTTATAAATAAAACTAAAACTTATACAATGACCTGTGGGGTCGGTCGCAGGAGACCCCATACCTATTTTATTGATGGGCACAAGGTTCACAAAGTTGACAGATTTTGCTACCTGGGAATCATATTTGCAAAAGACTGTACATGGACCCATGAAATCACCAATGTACGGGCTAAGATGGCTAAAAGTGCCCATGGGGTTTTCAAATTTGCAACTAAAATAGGGGATAGACGCATCAGAGACATGCTGCAGATTTATCAATCGCGATGCGTGTCTATTGCCCTTTATGGGGCTGGGGTTTGGGGTCACGTTTCCAACAGTAGCCTGCAAGTTGAAGAAAATCTTTTCCTCAAAAAACTTCTGTGTCTACACACATCTGCTCCAAACGACCTAACCCACAGAGAGCTAGGGATTAACTATCTGTCTGACTTGATATCTCTAAGGCCGCTAATGCTATGGCGTTCGATCTGGCAGAAGGATGAGACATCCCTGAATCGAACAGTTATCAATAATTGTCTCTCTGTAGAAAAACATCTTAAGATCCCGTGGTTAAATTATATTATTTGTAGTTTCCAAGAAATTTTTGGTATCAACATTGTTGATGATCGCTATGCTGCAACTGTGTTGTCAAAACAGGAAACGAAGAACACATTTATGAATTATAGGATAGAGGGGCGGAAGAGAAGGACTGGCCAACTATCCAATTGTATTTTTTATAATAAATTTAGAGGGAATGAGGGGTTTCAAACCTATTTAAGCCAAGTGACCAGAGCCTCCTATCGATTTGTTTTAACTAGGTTGAGGCTCGGGATTGTACATCACCTGGTGGCCTTTCCATCTCTTAAAAAACATCCAGTTGGCCCCTGCCAGTGTGATGGCACCTCAGTCCAAAGCACTTTGCACTTTCTCCTGATTTGCAATTTGTACGGAAATGTGCGCATAGCTTATCTAAAACCAATTTTTGTAAAATATGGAGTTTGTCCCTTAAATGATTCTATGATACTGCTTTTTAACATGCATCACCCCGATGTCTGCTTTTTTACTGCTACCTATCTTTATAAATCAATCCATATAAGAAAAAGTATGGTGTTTTAACTGTTTTTAATATACGATTGTCTGTAATAACTACCTCTGCAATTTTACTAGTTGTAAATATTTGTTTGTATTTGTTATGTGCTTTTATGGTCATTGTTGATATGCACTGAATAAAGCTTTATGAAATGAAATGAAATGACTGCCCAAGTCAACACAATGGTCTTGCCCTGCTTCTACACCTTTGGGATGCTGAAGAAAATCTTAAATGACTACCAGACAACACCAGGAAAACTATCAATCAATCTCTCATCACCATCAACATTAGACTACAGAAATGCACTGGGTACAGGGATAGTCAACCAGCAAGCAAAAAGGAAATCCAAAATACAGCAGCCTAACTAGCCCTCACTCTCCTGCACAGAGCCCACATTACTCTAAACCTTGGTTAACCGCATGCGCGCTGCAGCGATTTTCGCGCTACGCGGCTTTTTTCAAAAAGCAGCGTTACATGACGAGCTCAGCTCGTCATCAGCGTGCGAGCGGTGCAACTGATGACGAGCTGAGCTCGTCATCAGCGCCGAAGGGGTTAACGCCACTGGCTCCCAATACACAAGCATACAAACTTCAATCTCCTCTCCATCACCTACAAAGTGCCCCACAACACGGACCCTGCCTACCTGAACAAACTCTGTTGTCTCATAATCAGCCCACAGTCCTTTATGGATGATGCATTTTTGAATGAGGTTGTTGACCAGACTAATTTTTACTGACCAGTGTTTGAGGGACAACAGTGCCAGACTTAAGCCCCATTCTAGAGCTCCCTGGAGGACTTCCACAATCTGCATGAGTTGAAGAAGTTTGTGGGTCTTACATTTTGTGATGGTCCTGATAAGGAAGCCATCACTGTCTTCATAGTGGTCTAATAGTCCCTTGATAGCAACTGCTATATTTCCTGAAACCATGAGTCGTAATTGGTATTTGCTTCTTTAGATGCTGCATTTTGTTGATAATGCTTTAGCACTGCCTCATGATCACCCTGATTGTGACAATTTTTTAAAGATTTGGCCTGTTCTTGATCACTTTGTAGATCAATTTTCAGAGGTCTATACTTTTGTATCTTCTACCAATTGGTTTGTGTTTTCTTTTTTATTAAAGCAAATGGGATGGCGGTGTGCGTGGACTAGTGTTTGGCTGGTGGTGTGCATGGACTGGCTCTTAGCTGGCAGTGGGTTTGGACTGGTGTTTGACTGGTGGTGTGCATGGACCAGCATTTGTCAGACAGTGTGTGTGGTTTGGTAGGTTTACCTAGATGGACGTCGAACAACGTAGGTTACTCCCTGGGAAAATCAGGTGATTTTGTGATAGATAATTTTGATATCTCTAAGGTACATTTTGGGCCGTATACTGCTGCCTAAACTAGGCCAACCCACACAAGTAAGGTAGCGTTGTTATCAGGAGACTTGGGGGATCACTTGGTGGGGGCTGGTTTGTGTCCCACCACAAATTCCAGAACCTTCAATCACAGAAATGTGAGAACATTTTATTTTTTAGACAAATTTTGTGGTTTGCAAAGAATGCTGGGTGAGAGGCCCTGAAGAGCGCAAGACGCGAGTAACCCTGTCATAGATCTCCCTGGGTGTCTAGGTTAAAAAATGTACAGGTTTGCTAGGTTTCTCTAGGTTTCCGTAGATACTGGCTGAGCTGGGGCCCAAAATCCACAGAAAAGCACAATGCAAAAAAGGGTCAGTTGTCAGTGGAAATCTTGGGGTGTTGAGATGTTTCCTATCTCAGGTACCAGGCCCACCCACACAAGTGAGACTTCAGGGAATGCTGGGTGGGTAGAAGTTTGTAGGTTCCCCACAGATTCCAGAATTTCCATCACAGAAATATTTTTATTAGACACATTCTGAGGTTTGCAGGGAATTCTGGGTATGAAAACATGGAGAGCAATGCAAGTCAGCCATTCCTGGACTCCCCTAGGTGTCTAGTTTTAAAAAATGTACAGATTTGCTAAGTTGCCCTAGATGCCAGCTGAGCTAGGTCAACAAATCCACTGCTAGGCTCATTGCAAAAAAGGGATAGTTTTTATTGGCAAAGTATTTTGTGTTTGTGTTGTGTCTTGGGCCATTTCCTGACTTGGGCAGTAGGCCTACCTACACAAGTGATGTAACATTTTTATCAGTCGTCGTAGAAAAATACAGAATAGTATAACAAGTATAATTAACAATTGTCTTTCTCTGCATATCTGCCTTCCAAATGTAAGACAGTGTGTAAGATTAAAGACAATTTGAAAAATGCCTGTTAAATCGTATGCTAGTATAGGTACCCACAAATTCAGAGATGTGCAAACAACTACTGATTCTAAACTTCATATCTAGTTCCCAATTTGAAAACACATAGGTTTCCTTGATACTTATGTTTCACTCTTTGCATTTTGCTATATGGATTGCTGTATACACTGTATACAATGAAAAACCATTGCCAGGTGCAGCTCAGTTATTGCCTCCGGGTATCTCGGTGAACCTACAAGCATATATTTCACTGCAAATAGAAGGGTCCAGTGGATGTAACAGTATTTTTCTTTAAACAAACTTCCATAGTTAGATGAAGTTAATAATAATAATAATAATAATAAAAGCCTTTTATATAGCGCCTGGTTACACTAGGGAAACAGTGTGTCCCCGCGCTTTTTGAACAAGGACTCTGTTGATAGTCGGAAACTGGGGGAGAGATTTATGAAGGGAATCTGAAAAGAGGCTCATACTTTCGGGAACAGGTGGGTTTTTAATTTTTGACGAAAGATTTTTTCTGAAGGTTCCATTCTGAGCTCAGAGGGAAGTGAATTCCATTGTTTGCTGGCCAGGTATTTGAAGGATCTACCCCCCATGCGTACCCGATAGATTCTGGGCACTTGGAATAACATACATCCCTGAGATCTTAAGAGTCGTCTGGGTTGATACTTGGTCAGTAATTTTTTAAGGTATTTTGGTCCTTTTCCTTGGGCGGTACGGTGAGTCCTACACATTGTTTTGAATGTAATGCGCTCACGTATAGGGAGCCAGTGAAGAGTGGCTAGAGAGCTTTTCCCTGACGATCTTCTTGATAGATTAAGTGCCAGGCGGGCAGCTGCATTTTGGACACATTGCAAACGCTGAAGACCTTTTTTACTCAAGCCTATATACAGTGAATTACTGTAATCAAGGTGAGGTGTTACTAGAGCATGGATTAGGGTTTTCCTATTTGTAGCAGGAAGGGAATCCAGAGTTTTACGTAGAGTTTTAAGGATTCCGTAGCATTTGCCAGCAATCCCCCTAGTGTGGTGTTCGAGGGAAAGAGTAGAATCTAGTCTGACTCCTAGGTTTTTCACCAGTTACAGTTGAAAATATAGCACAAATGGCTGTTTTTTTCCAACTCAATTTCAATATTTCTTTTTTTAACTAGTTACTTTCAATAGGAAAAATGTGAACGATCTACACTAATGACCACTTGCTGAGTTCAGAACTCTGTTCACATTTCAGAGATGCATAGCTTTCTAGGATCCATTGCAGTTTTCATGCCCATTTCTAACGCTAACTAAAAGGAGATTGAAAACACAAAAAATAGGAAAAATGGGCTCTGTACCAGTAAAATGTCAAGACTGCATTGAAAAAGGTTGTTTTCTGATAAAGGTTTGCCTGTGTCTGAAAGCTGGGAAGATGGTGATTTTAGCACAATGAACCCTTCATTGATTCCATTTGCAGGGAAAAACAAACACTTTCTTCTGCATCACTCTTTTCTAATTTTTCCCCAAAAACGTCTTGGATCCCTCCAGGGGATTTTACAAACCCTGGTTACTATTAGAATCCCCTGGATGTTGCTAAAATGACACAAACTTGGCATGGACACCTTATGTGGACAAATCGATACGGGGGCCTAAGGGTGAACTACCCCAAATAGCCAACTAAAAGGTTTGGCACATTGGAGGAAACGGCCTGGAAGTGAAGGGATTAAGCACCCGTTATGTACTGATTCTTATATAATGATAACATGATATTATAGCTATAGCTTGAGTGTTGGATAATCTGATGGTTACACTCCCCCAGTTTTACTGACCAATCTATGCCCCTGGTGGTAGGATTCATAGGTGGTTGGAGCTGGATGTAGCAATGAAAGAAAACTACACATTTGCCCTCCAGAGATGGCATAAACATGGTTTTCAGCCCAATTCTCGCCCAGGAGGGGTAGAGGGTATAAGTAAGTAAGTAATGGGGAGGAAAAGAAAAAAAAACTATTGAATAATACAGAAAGCCTTCCAACAGCTGCTGAGAGTTTAGTGTTTTTGGCTACGAATACTAGGAAGGGAGAAGTCATTCTAAAGCCCTCACATAAAGTTAGAGCAAAATATCCCACCTGTAGTAAAGTCCATTCTGCTTGAGCTGTAGAGGCATAATCACTGGTAAATCACACTAGAAACATGCAGTCATGTTCTGTTTTTTTTTAGCACTGAACAAACATCACTGGGGTTATACAGACTCTGCAACTAATGTAAAATGTGGATATATGGTAATTGAAAGAAATTTTGCATTAGTGGCATTTAGGGAGAGACCAAGTCCTTCTTAGTTTAGATCACCATTCACTGGTAGTAATTAATTGCACCTGCCAAATAAATTAAATACAGTTGATAATCCATGAACAATGGACTTGACCTGGTTCTGTTCGTTTTTGCCATGTGATGTCACATCAACAATTTGGGAGAAAACACAGTACACTCACCAACCTGAAATTTTGATTGTGCCTAGGTGTTTTTGTACTAATGATATGTTGTTGGTAACATTTACTCACTAAGATTATTCCATGGAAAGCAGTGTTTCATGAAAATAACAAATCACAAATGAAAACTCATGACTCAAAAATTGAAATGTGATACTGACAAACTCAGAGCCAAATTATTGCTAGTGCAAACAGGGGAAATAATGGAAATCTATCCTTACCTTCGGGACATCCTAAGATACCAGACAAAGTGAGGAGAAAGTAATGTCATTAACATTTATGAATGAAAACTTTGTATATCAGTACATAAAGCCCCCGGCAATAGAACTGTGCTTTTTGAATATTGCTAGCACTTTAAAGCCATGTAGGAAAGAACACTTTCCAATCTTTACCTCAATATTGACGCAGAACCATTGCATTAAGTAGCAGAAAATTAAAAGGAAACTTAGATGAGGTCAGCATTAACAAAAGTAGAATTCACATGATGGTCAATAAGATAGATACAGTTTCTAAAAATGTGAATATTGTCAAAAAGAAATTGATAATGATCAGAAGAGTGGGATACTATTTAGTGCAAGCCTTGTAGTTTATCATTCAACCCTTATTCACTAACAAACTGTATACGTTTAGCACTAAAAGTAGTGGGAATGAAGGGAGACAATAAGCTGCACAATGTAGTGGTCTTTGACATTTGTAGATGCTACAGTGTTTCTACAAGAAATTCCTGATAGTTTTGTTATTTTACTTTCAGCAAAATACTGTCTTACAATAAGGGGAACCCAGAATGAGGGATTGAAAATGGAATATGCATATAGCTTAACCATGATTGACCCTGTACATTGCAAACAAACATATATTTGTTTGAACAAACATGGAACAGGCCCATTTGCGTCAGCTAGTTGTGGCTTGTGGAGGTTTATTTTTAAAGTAATTCCAGAACTACATTTTGTAATATGTATCATTGAGTTAAGCTAAAGATATTGCTGTAAAATAGTAAGTACTGCATGTGATAAAATGTCTCTTTTTCGGTGGTTTGTATTTCTGGTACTTAGACTCTTCATAGAGGGCAGTTCCATACAGTCACTTCATAAATTTGGCCCTTATTCCCTCCTGTATGCAATGCTCCTTTTAGCATTGATGTTTTTCCTAAAAGGTGAATAAAACTCATTATATTTTCATATTGACTACATGCCTTAAATTTATTGCATTTCGTAATACCTGCTTTTGGTTTTACCCTGACTCCTTTTCCTTTGTGATGTCACTCCATACAAGGTGATCTTTCATCAAGCAGTCCTAACTATATGTAATAAGTGGTGTCCTGGTCATGAGTGTCCCAGCAGGGTTGCATTTCACTAAATGCCATTGCTTTGTTGTCACTTGGAGATGGCAGTTGTGGGCTTTTTTACTGTGCAGCCACATGTGATATACACTATCACCCACATGCATCTATATTGCATTTTGTGATTCCCTAATTGCGAACATTAAGGAATCGCAATTAAGGAATCCCAAACTGCAATGCATCAAGAAATCGCTATTAAAAATAGTGATTTCCTAAAATTCCTTAATTGCGATTCTCAAATTGAGAATCGCAATTAAGGAATACCTATCCATTCATTCCTATGGGCCTAGAGGCCCATAGGAATGAATGGAAAGACATTCTTAATTTGCAATTCATCATTGGAAATTTGCAAATTAAGAATGCAATTTCAAGGGTGCAGGGGTGTCCAAAGGACACCCTGTTGCACCCCTGAAATCTGCTTAGGAGTACATTTTACACACACACATGCCCCAAGGGCATGTGTGTGTGTAAAATGGAACTTAGAAAAATGCACTTTAGAGCATTTTTCTAAGTTTTCTCAAATTACCATGAAGATCAACTTCATGGTAATTTGCTCCCCTTATTTGCGAATTGGCAAATTTTTAAAGTTTGATGAATTGCATTTAAGGAATCTCAATTTGAGATTCCTTAAATGCAATCGCAATTTAAGAAATCGCAATTTTGCGATTTCTTAAATTGCGAAAATGCAAAAAAGGTTAATGCATCCCAAAAATGGAAATTGCATTCGCAAACGGCCGAATTTTGCGATTCTCACCGTTTGCGAATGCAATTTCCTTTGATGCATGTGGGCATATACAGAATGGAGAGGATGGTATCTGATTTTTGATGAACACAATAAAGATTATTGGGTAGATATTGATGTTCCACCAACTATATTTGTTATATAAATTTGAAGGGGTTAAATCCAGAATGACAAATGCAGAGTTTTGTTTTGGAAAGGAGTGTTCACATTTGTTTTTAGCCATGCTATCTGTGGCTTGCATGATGAAGGCACTTGGGTTACCGAAACACACGTAGACACGACACAACAGGATCCATCCATGATCTAAGCCACTTGACTGTCTCTTAATTTGGACATATGTGTTACTTCATAGTTTTTCTCTTGGTTTTTTCATATATTATTGATTTTTGATAAATATTTAGACATTCGTGGTTTTCATTGTATGACTAATTTGACTTATTCTGCAATACTATTCCTACATTAGTTCTATTGTCGAAGCAATATACATGAAATAATTGTTTGATTATAGTTGTTCATTAAGACGTATTTATTCAATGGAGCATATGTCTTGTCTTTCTTTGTTTTTCTAAGTTTTGCCATGTAACATTACCAAGTCTGGGCATAAAAACTCTGCGGAGTTCCGCAATTGGTGGAGTTCAATTCGTACTGCCGTTTCTAACCGAGCAGCAACTTGGGCAATAACCCGGCATGAGTTTTCTGCACTCCACTAGTTTTGCGGAGCGCCAAGTGTAAAACTCCTCAAATTCTGCAAGCAGAGTTCTGTGCCCAGGCATAAACATTACAGGCAGGATGCATCATACCTTTTTAGATAATTTGTACTAATATAAATATTGTTTACATTCTTTATAAGTGGTTAATTAGCGTTTTTCAGTATCATATTGCAATTATGTCATATAATGTAAATTAGAACAATAATTGACTAGAAAGTTGTTCTTTACAATGGTATTTTCCCTACATTTCGAATAGGTAAAAGTAGCATGGGGTCCTTAGATAGACACTCCAGTCCCTACTACATACAGCTTCCTCCATGTGCAGAAGTCTTTAAGGTGAGTGATCAATCCTTCAAAGCAGCCAATTGGCATTGGTCTCAAATATAAACACCCTACACCTCAAGGCACTCAATCCCATTAGGTGGTCATGCCCCTACTAAACACAGACTTCATCTTGTATAGAAGTATTTATGAAGAGCCTACTCATCCAGTCACCCCAATCTCACTTTGAACACACTTTTTATCATGGCCTTCATCTTGTGAGTAATCTTTACAGAGAATTGACCTCCACCAGACACCCAAGCCTCATTGGGTGGCAAAGCTTGATTTACACATAGCCTTCAATGTGTTCAGAAGACTTTGTGGAGAGTCCAATCCTAAAAAAAACACCTAATCCCATTACACAGCCAACCTGCTACTGTGCAGAGACTTCACCTGTTACAAATGTCTTCCAGGAGAGCCCACACAATCAAGACAGCCAGACCCCATTAGGTGGCCATGCCCTTACTATGCACACCATTCCCCTTGTGCATAAATCATCATTGAGAGCCCACTCACTCCAGACAACCAAGTCCCATTAGCATGCAAAACATACTTTTACATCCAGATACCCAAGCCCGATTAAGTGGTTAAACCCCCATTAAGCACTGGCTTCCTCTTGTACAGAAACATTTATGGAGTACCCACTCCTACCAGACAAATAAGCTCCATTATGCGTTCCAGCCCCTGCCGCACACAGCCTTTCATTTATACAGAAGTCTTCATGGAAAGCCCCCTTTTATGGTGGCCAATTCCCTACGATGCAGATCCATCACCTCAAGACACACTAGTTCCAGTAGGTGGCCAAGCTTATTCCATGCACAACTTTCGCAATGCGCAACAGTCGTCAAGGAGAGCGTACTCCGTACACACAGCCAAACCCCATTAGTCGGCCAAGCCCCTCCTACTTATACCCTAAGCTCAATTAAGTGAACAAACCCTTAATAGGCACAGCTTTCGACTTGTATTGAATTTTTTCCTAAGAACCCACCCCCACCAAATACCAACCCACATTTGGTGGCAAAGCAACTATGCACAAACGTCCTCTACAGATACACAAACCCCATTATGTGTTGAAACCATTACTACACACATCTTGCACCCTGCAAAGAAATTGTCACAGAAAGCCCACTCCCTCCAGACATCCAAGCCTCATTAGGTGGCCATGATCATACTATGCACAACCTTTGCCTCCAGATATCAAATCCCACTAAGTGGCCAAGCAGCAGCCATTCTCAGCTTTTTACCTTGTACAGATGTCTTCACCGGGATCTCACTACTCTAATACAGCCAAGCTCCACCCCTACTATGAACTTCTCTGGTCAATCCCCTTGTAGGCACAGCCTTTACCTTGTGCAAACGTTTTTTATGAAGAGTCTTTTTTCACATACATAGATCTCCGTCCTGGCTCAAGCGTTGAGTTCAGATGCGGCTGTCTGTTTGTGAACATTCTAGTTTTTTCCTTGGTGGATGGAAACTTGCAATGTTGATTAAATATACAATCAACATTGCAAATTCCCATCCAGCAAGGAAAATGCATACTTTTATCTGTGACCAGGGTGACCAGATCCGCAAAATGTGTCAGGTGTTGTACGTGCCACCCGCTTACATTTACCATTTGTCTATCAGCTTTAGAAATCTGTGGTAATCAACTTGGGTGCACGTTTTACTTATCAGATTGAAACTTGCAATGTTGATTTAAACCTCACACCGACAGTGCACTGCTGCCATTTGAGCTTGGGACCTGGTAAGACTTTGGGGCTATATAGTTACACACACACACCAACACACATACACGCACACACGTCTCTCTCAATATATATGTATTTAGATAAGCACACACACATACCTACACACACATACATATCTATGTATATACATACAAAGAAACATTTACATATCTAACAAAAACAAAACCATCTCGTGCCACTACATTCATTTTACATATTTCATTCCCATAATCCTTTCATCAAACCCTTTTTGAGCAAATAATGTACAAAAGATATAGAGTCTTTCCTAATGCTTTAAAGATTGTAGAGATGGCCCACCTCGGGTGATTTTCCACAGGATCCTGGAGTCTAGAAAAGCAATTCAGTAAACAAACACAAATTTAAAGTATATTTCAAACCACATATAAAAATACTTCTCAAAAATATGATTCTCTTATCAGAAAAGACAACCAAACACATTTCTGTTATGAATGATACTTACATCTCTTCACCAATGTTTACACTCCTTGGTATACATTAATATTGTAGGAGAGTAGGGTCTGCTATCCTATGGTCACCCCAATTTTTTGCTTTTTGCTTCACTGGTTTATGACTTAATGTGGCTGTGGGCCTGCTAATCAGACCCACAGCCTGCTGTTCTCTCTCTAAATTAATGCCAATGCACATTAGGTGCATTACGAAATTGGAACTGGTTCACCTTATTGGCCCCTGTAACAGTGTACCCCAGGTACCCAGGGCATAGGTACTACCAAGGCCTATCAGGGGCTGCAGCACGTATTGTGCCACCCCTGGCCTGGCCTCCATATTTGACACAACTGGCTGATCACTCAGCTGGGGTGAGTCGGTGTAATCACCCCTTACTTAGGTATAGTATGTCTATATCTAATTTAAAATGGACACATATGTTCCTATCAGCCACTCCTATGGAAGGCCTCATCAATCCTGGAGGCAGGGTGCTTGGAAATATGTGAGATGGTGCACTGGCATGAGCTGAGCCTGTCTGTAGCTTTCGGAACCACGTCCTTTAGCTGTTCCATGATACTGCCATACCATATACTCTTAAGTGCATTACGAACCTCGCGGTTGAATGCTATCTTTAGTTTGGCTTTATCAAAACATGTCGAGTAAGGTGTCATACGAATTGGAATACTACCCCCTCACCAGTTTTGGCGACGGGGGTAGCATTCCACCCTTCTAGAGGGACACGACATGTACATAACCTGAAACCCGGGTAAAGTTAAACATGAGCCTCAGCATCACAAAATGGATTCTGCCACCACAGACACAAGTCTGACCTCCTGCTGCTGGGAGTCCTTCCAGCGAGCGAGGCTTGGACAATGGGTTTCCTGCCTTGGGAGGTGCTAGCACCACCCCAGACAGGGTTTTGTGTATTGGGTAGGACAGGGCTGAATAGAATCAGACATGCCTGGGGCACACAAGGTGTCCCTGTGCATATGCCAGTTCAAACCGGTGCTGGGGCTCTCCAGCCCCAGTCTTGGCACGAAGCTGGACAAAGGAAAGGGGGTGTAACCACCCTCCTTCCTGGTCCCACCCAGAGGAGGGACCTAGCAGGTAATCCGGCCCCTAGATTTAGAATAAGAGTAGGAGCTGTGTCCCAAGACTTCAGATCATCCTGAACTCGACTTAAAACTAAGAAGAAAACTGGACTTCGACATTCTGCTGCACAGAAGACTGAAGAGAATCTCCCTTGTGACCACCCTGTGAATACAGGCACCAACCAGCAATTCGACATCTGCTTTGCCGCCGCCTCCTGCCCGAGCCCGAGCCCAGAGCCCGACGAGACCCAGACTCCCAGACGTCTCAGAGCCCGATCCACAGTCCCTGCAAAGAAGAGACCCGTGGAGGCACGAGAGACGTGGGACCGGCCATCTCGAAAGACCCCCGAGAAGCTGACTGCGCAGCTCCCGAGGCACCCCCGATGCTGTGCTTTGGGGTTTGGGAAGCCCCACCACCGAGCAGCATCTGCACTGAAGATCAGCCCCCCAGCATCTATACGATCTGTGTGGGGCCCTTTTGCACTTTGCCACTTGACGCGCCATCCCGGCCAATTGCCACGTGGCTAGCGGCCATCTTGGCGACAAAACCTACAATCTACACTGCTGGTCTGGTTGCTCCAGACTTGCCCTTGCTCCCCTGAGAAGGAGCACCCGCTCTGACCTTGCTGGTCCGAGTAACAAGCTTTTTCCCCTTCCTGCGTGGCCTGCATTAGCCAAGGCCTGTTTGCTCCAATCAAGTTGCCGACACCGCCATCAGCTAGAACCTTCGTGGGAGAGCTCGTGATTGACTCCTGAACGTCCTTGACCTCTTCGTGTCCACGTGGCTGTGGAGACAATCTGCCCCTCATCACCTGTTTGCACCCGACATCGCCTGGTTCAAATTGACTCATGACGGAAATGTCCGTCATCAGCACCGGAGCACCGACGCTGATGATGGAACAGTTCCGTCATGAGCATGCAAGGGGTTAAAACTAAGAAGAAAACTGGATTTCGACATTCTGCTGCACAGAAGACTGAAGGGAATCTCCCTTGTGGCCAAGGAGTGACCACCCTGTGAATACAGGCACCAACCAGCAACTCGACGTCTGCTTTGTCGCCGCCTCCTTCTGGAGCCCGAGCCCAGAGCCCGACGAGACCCAGACTCCCAGACATCTCAGAGCCCGATCCACAGTCCTTGCAAAGAAGAGACCCGTGGAGGCACCGAGAGACGTGGGACCGGCCATCTCAAAATACCCCAGAGAAGCTGACTGCGCAGCTCCCGAGGCACCCCCGACGCTGTGCTTTGGGGTTTGGGAAGCCCCACCACCGAGCAGCATCTGCACCGAAGATCAGCCCCCCAGCATCTCCACGATCTGTGTGGGGCCCTTTTGCACTTTGCCACTTGACACGCCATCCCGGCCAATTGCCACGTGGCTAGCGGCCATCTTGGCGACAAAATCTACAATCTACACTGCTGGTCTGGTTGCTCCAGACTTGCCCTTGCTCCCCTGAGAAGGAGCACCCGCTCTGACCTTGCTGGTCCGAGTAACAAGCTTTTTCCCCTCCCTGCGTGGCCTGCATTAGCCAAGGCCTGTTTGCTCCAATCAAGTTGCCGACACCGCCATCAGCTAGAACCTTCGTGGGAGAGCTCGTGATTGACTCCTGGACGTCCTTGACCTCTTCGTGTCCACGTGGCTGTGGAGACAATCTGCACCTCATCACCTGTTTGCACCCGACATCGCCTGGTTCCATCCTGGTTCCACGGTAGTCACTGGCTAGTGACTTTGAACATTGTCCCCTCTGCTTTCAGGTCTTCACATCTTCAGATACATCCTTGGATCCACCGGAACTCTCCTCGATGACCCGCCTGCAGCATCTTCATCTCCAGGCACCATCGACCTGCGTGACGAAACCCGACACATCTTCGCACCTGTGCACCCGTTCCTGTGGGTGAGGTAACTCAGCAACGCCGGTGTTCCTACACTGGTACACACCTCTAGTGCCTAGATCTAAAGTTTTGTCCTCCTAGGTCAGTCGGAATGTTCCTAAAACACTAGCTTTGTAACTTTTACGCACCATTGACATTGGATTGGTGCATGCGAGTGCTTTAAGCGCTGCACCCGAGTCCCGCGGGCCTTTCCCGACTTCTTCACTGTTAGTCCTGAACAGCTCCAGCGATTTCCCAGGCCCTAGGCCTATTTCCTTTCAGATTGGTGGTTCTTATACCACTATTTTAATATATGGTTTAGGTGGCCCCTAGGGCTCATCCTTATTGTGCAACTTTTGTGTATTTAAACTGTGTTTTGTTTTAACGCATTTGCTTCTGTGCTCATAAAGAGTATAGGGGATTTTGTAGTAAATAAATATATATATATTTTCAATATATATCTGTGTGGTGTCCTTTCATTTGGTATTCAAGGGGATTGTGTATGGTAAAACAGCTTGCTTCACATGCCTTTACAGAGTTTAGCCTAAGACTGCTTTGTCCACGCTACTAGGATAGCTGGTCTATCAGGTTGACTTACATCCAATCATCATAAGGGTTGCTTGGCATGGTACAAGGTGATCACTAGAACTAGTGAGCATCATATACCAGGCCAACTTCTCACATTGGTGAGCAGCGGTTGGGATTTGAGATTGCTGTTGTTTTACCATTACAATCTTTGAGAGTATCATTTGAAAGATCATACAGGTACCTGTTAGGTACATATAAAACAAGACTAGTATACTTAAGTTCTACTGAACTTAGTTGTTGTAGAGGATAGGGAGTAGCACACCCTGACTACAACCACTAGATAGGTTTAGTAGGTAAACACCAGTGTAGGTAGATTGCAACATATCCACCCACACTAGAGCAATGTCTGGAGCAGAGGGGTCCACTGGACCTATCCCTGTTGAGCGTGACCCTCCAAGGGCACCATCCAAATTTGCTATGCTTAATTCTAAAGAAATGAGGCAGCTGTGTACCTTAAGAGGTCTCAAGACGGGTCCAACCCCTACTACAGCACACCTCAGAGAGCTTTTAGACCAGTGTGCAGCTCTAAAGACCTCCCATCCTAACCCCAAAGGGTCTGGAGAAGGAGGCTCTCCCTCTGAAGATGATAACACTGATGCCCCTGTCCCTGTCATCCAGATAGATGAGGAAAACCAGACCACTGGAAATACTCGGCCTGAGGATGAGGAGGAGGAAGAGGAGGAAGAAGAAAGTGATTCTGATGATGGTAGAAATAGCCAGGTGCTAGTCAGCAGGCTTAACCAGGCTAACTTAAGCCTATTTGGGACTGAAAGTGGGTCCAACCCATTCAGACCCCCCAGTGGACTTAACCAGGAGCAAAGGAGGAGGAGGAATCACTCAGGTGAATCCAATACTTCCCAAGCTTCTAGAGGTTCTCATGGTCACTCCAGAAGGGGGTTGACTAGCCCTCAGAGAAGGGAACATGAGGCCAAAATGAGAGAGGCTGAACTTAGGATCCAGAAGCAAGAATTAGAATTTGCCCTGGCCAAAGAGAAACTTGCTAGAGCAAGACAGCCTAGAGAGAGTGGATTAGGATCCACTGGTGGCAGCACTATCCCTAGGGATAAAGACAGGTCTTTTGATAACAGAAACCTGAGTAAGATTGTGCCCCCCTACAAAGCTGGGGATGATATCCACAAATGGATGACTGCACTTGAGAGAGCCTGCAGAGTACAGCAGATCCCTCAGGGGCAGTGGGCAGCAATCTTGTGGCTCTCCTTTGAAGGTAGAGGCCGAGACAGACTCCTCACAGTTAGTAATGGGGATTCTAGAAACTACCTGATCCTGAAGAGTGCTCTGATTGATGGGTTAGGCTTAACCACTGAACAGTACAGGTTAATGTTCAGAGACACCCAGAAGACACAGACTCAGGACTGGCCTACATTTGTTGAATGTGCCACTAAGGCTCTGGAGGGCTGGTTGCTGGGAAGTAAGGTTACAGACTATGAAGGATTGTACTATTTACTGATGAGAGAACAGATTTTAAATAACTGTCAGAACCAGCAGTTGCATCAACATTTGGTTGACTCAGATCTGACCTCTCACCAAGAATTGGGAAAGAGGGCAGACAAATTGGTTAGAACCAGAGTTAAGCAAAAGAACCAGAACCAGGGTGGTGACCAAAAGAAAACAGGCCAGAAGGGTGGGGAGCAGAATGCTAAAGACCAGAAGTCTTCAACAGGGCCCCAAACTAATACTGAGGGTGGGTCCCAAACTTCCAAGAAGAAGAAGATAGAAGGTCAAAGAAAACCCTGGTGTAATACATGTAAAAACACCTCTCACTGGACCAGTGAGTGTAAAAAGGGTGGAGCCCCCAACACTGCAGCCCCTAAGGCACCTGCACCGAATAGTACAGTCAGCAGTGTTGGTCCACAAACTAAGGGTGTAGCAGGTATCACCTTGGGAACTGAGGGAGAGTCTGGCCTAGTCAGAACCCCTACACAGGCTGTTCTGATTTGTGATGTGGAAATTGATTTTTCCACTACTGTCAGTCCCAGTAATCTGGGCAAGTACAGGCAGACACCTTTGATTAATGAAAAAGTGGCTCAAGCATACAGGGACACATGTGCCAGTGTCACCATGGTGACACCTAGCTTTGTGGACCCTGGACAATACATACCAGGTGATAATTACCTGGTGACCAATGCCAGCAATGTCACTACTACACATAGTGTGGCAATTGTTAACTTTTCCTGGGGAGGGGTAACTGGCCTAAAACGAGTTGTGGTTAGTGCTGATCTCCCAGTTGAATGTTTGTTGGGCAATGACCTGGAGAGCTCTTGATGGTCAGAAGTTGAGTACAGGACTCATGCAGAGATGTTAGGGATATCATCACATGTCCTTGCTGTGACCAGGTCACAGGCAAAAAGTGCCCCTCTGAACCTCAGTTCTTGGATCCTGGAACAATGGACCAAGCTCCTTCCAAGAAGAAGACCAGTACGGTAAAGGCTGTGCCTTCCCAACTGCCTACAAGTGAGGATCAGCCTTCACAGGAAGATGATCTTGAGACCCCTGAAGGAACTGTCCCTGAAGAACTTGAACCTGATCAGGTTGAGTTTCTGGGGACAGGGGGACCTTCTAGGGCAGACTTGGGGCAGGCTCAGTTAACCTGTCCTTCTCTTGAACCCCTCAGACAGCAGGCTGCTGGGAATGCTCAAGGTACCCATAAAGTATATTGGGATGATGGGCTCCTTTATTCAGAGGGTAGAGACCCCAAGCCTGGTACAACCAGGAGGTTGGTCATACCTCTGCAATTTAGAGGCTTCCTTCTTACCCTGGCCCATGATATTCCCCTAGCAGGACACCTAGGCCAGAATAAGACTTGGGACAGGCTTGTCTCTCACTTTCACTGGCCTCACATGTCTGAAGATACCAAGGAGTTTTGTCGCTCCTGTGTAACCTGCCAAGCCAGTGGCAAGGCAGGTGGTACCACAAAGGCCCCCTGATACCACTACCTGTGGTGGGGTTGCCCTTTGAAAGAGTGGGGATTGATATTGTAGGTCCAATGGATCCCCCTACAGCATCTGGGCACAGATTCATACTGGTGGTGGTGGACCAAGCCACCAGGTACCCAGAGGCAATTCCATTTAGGACCACAACAGCTCCTGTTGTGGCCAGGGCCTTACTTGGAGTTTTCTCCAGAGTGGGGTTTCCTAAGGAGGTAGTATCTGATAGAGGTGCCAACTTCATGTCAGGATACTTAACAGCTATGTGGAAGGAATGTGGTGTCAACTACAAGTTCACCACTCCCTATCATCCACAATGCAATGGGCTTGTTGAAAGATTTAACAAGACCCTAAAGGGTATGATCAAAGGATTACCAGAAAAGCTCAGGCGAAGATGGGACATCCTTCTGCCCTGCCTTCTGTTTGCTTACAGAGAGGTCCCACAAAAGGGGGTTGGCTTACGCCCCTTTGAATTGTTGTTTGGGCACCCTGTAAGAGGACCCCTGTGTTTGGTGAGGGAAGGATGGGAGTTACCTCTCAAAAAGCCCAAACAAAGACATAGTGGACTATGTACTTGGTCTCCGCTCCAGGATGGCTGAGTACATGGAGAAGGCATCGAAAAACCTTGAGGCTAGCCAATAATTACAGAAAGCTTGGCATGACCAAAAGGCTGTCTTGACTGAGTACCAGCCTGGACAGAAAGTATGGGTGTTGGAGCCAGTGGCCCCAGCAGCACTCCAAGGCAAATGGTCTGGACCCCATACTATCATTGAAAAGAAGGGAGAGGTTACCTACTTGGTGGACCTAGGAACTCCCAGGAGCCCCCACAGGGAGCTCCATGTTAACAGATTGAAAGCATATGTTGACAGGGCAGACATGGGCTTGCTCATGGCTACAGATGAGGGGCAGGAGGCAGAGCGTGACCCTCTCCCAGACCTGCTGACTCAGAACCCTGAGGATGGCTCAGTTGATGGTGTGGCCTTAGATGGCAGCCTCACTGAACATCAGCAAAATGACTATAGACAAGTTTTGCAGTCATATCGACATATGTTCTCCCTGACACCCAGTCAGACTAACTGGTGTACCCATGTGGTGGACACTGGTGACAGTCTTCCTGTGAAAAACAAGATTTACAGGCAACCTGACCATGTCAGGGATTGTATCAAGACTGAGGTGCAAAAGATGCTGGAATTAGGTGTTATTGAGCCTTCAGAGAGCCTCTGGGCTAGCCGAGTGGTTCTGGTCCCCAAACCTCACACCAAAGATGGCAAGAGAGAGATGAGGTTCTGTGTGGATTACTGAGGACTCAATGCTGTCACCAGGACAGATGCACACCCTATTCCAAGGGCAGATGAGCTCATAGACAAATTGGCTTCTGCCAAGTATTTGAGCACATTTGACTTGACAGCTGGCTATTGGCAAATCAGGTTAGCTGAGGATTCTAAAGCCAAAACTGCATTTTCTACCCCAGGTGGGCATTATCAGTTTGTGATGATGCCCTTTGGTTCGAAAAATGCACCTGCCACCTTCCAAAGGTTGGTGAATCAAGTCCTTACTGGGTTGGATGACTTTTGCGCAGCATATCTGGATGATATTGCAGTCTTCAGCTCCACCTGGGAGGATCACCTGGTCCACCTGAAGGAAGTGCTAGAGGCTCTGCAAAAGGCAGGCCTCACTATCAAGGCAACCAAGTGCCAGATAGGGCAGAGTAAAGTTGTATACTTGGGCCACCTTGTAGGTGGAGGCCAAGTTCAACCACAGGAGAGTAAGATCCAGACCATAAAGGACTGGTCCCCTCCAACTACCCAGACTCAGGTCAGAGCTTTCTTGGGCCTGACTGGGTACTTCAGGAAGTTTGTTAAGAACTATGGGTCCATTGTGACTCCTCTTAATGATCTGACATCTAAAAAGATGCCCAAAAAGGTTCAGTGGACAGTAAGCTGTCAAAAGGCATTTGATGACCTGAAGAAGGCCATGTGCTCTGCACCTATCCTGAAGAGTCCTGACTACTCAAGAGAGTTCATTGTCCAAACAGATGCTTCTGAGTTGGGAGTGGGAGCTGTGCTTTCACAACTTAATGTAGATAGTCAAGACCAGCCCATTGCTTTTATCACCAGAAGGCTGACCCCCAGAGAGAAACGTTGGTCAGCCATTGAGAGGGAGGCCTTTGCTGTGGTGTGGGCCCTGAAGAAGTTGAGACCATACTTGTTTGGCACTCACTTCAAGATTCAGACCGACCATAAGCCCCTCTTATAGCTTAATCAGATGAAGGGTGAAAACCCCAAACTGCTCAGGTGGTCCATTTCTCTACAGGGGATGGACTTTACAGTGGAGCACCACCCAGGGACTGACCATGGTAATGCAGATGGTCTCTCCAGGTACTTCCACTTAGAACATGAAGACACAACTGGTCAAGGTTAGTCTAATGTCCCTGCGTTTGGGGCGGGGTTGTGTAGGAGAGTAGGGTCTGCTATGCTATGGTCACCCCAAATTTTTGCTTTTTGCTTCACTGGTTTATGACTTAATGTGGCTGTGGGCCTGCTAATCAGACCCACAGCCTGCTGTTCTATCTCTAAATCAATGCCAATGCACATTAGGTGCATTACGAAATTGGAACTGGTTCACCTTATTGGCCCCTGTAACAGTGTACCCCAGGTACCCAGGGCATAGGTGCTTCCAAGTCCTACCAGGGGCTGCAGCACGTATTGTGCCACCCCTGGCCTGGCCTCCATATTTGACACAACGGTCTGATCACTCAGCTGGGGTAAGTCGGTGTAATCACCCCTTACTTAGGTATAGTATGTCTATATCTAATTTAAAATGGACACATATGTTCCTATCAGCCACTCCTATGGAAGGCCTCATCAATCCTGGAGGCAGAGTGCTTGGAAATATGTGAGATGGTGCTCTGGCATGAGCTAAGCCTGTCTGCAGCTTTCGGAACCACGTCCTTTAGCTGTTCCATGATACTGCCATACCATATACTCTTAAGTGCATTATGAACCTCGCAGTTAAATGCTATCTTTGGTTTGGCTTCATAAAAACATGTCGAGTAAGGTGTCATACGAATTGGAATACTACCCCCTCACCAGTTTTGGCGACGGGGGTAGCATTCCACCCTTCTAGAGGGACACGACATGTACATAACCTGAAACGCGGATAAAGTTAAACATGAGCCTCAGCATCACAAAATGGATGCTGCCACCACAGACACAAGTCTGACCTCCTGCTGCTGGGAGTCCTTCCAGCGAGGGAGGCTTGGACAATGGGTTTCCTTCCTAAGGAGGTGCTAGCACCACCCCAGACAGGGTTTTGTGTATTGGGTAGGACAGGGCTGAATAGATTCAGACATGCCTGGGGCACACAAGGTGCCCCTGTGCATATGCCAGTTCAAACCGGTGCTGGGGCTCTCCAGCCCCAGTCTTGGCATGAAGCTGGACAAAGGAAAGGGGGTGTAACCACCCCTCTTCCTGGTCCCACCCAGAGGAGGGACCTAGCAGGTAATCCGGCCCCTAGATTTAGAATAAGAGTAGGAGCTGTGTCCCAAGACTTCAGATCATCCTAAACTCGACTTAACCCCTTCAGTGCTGCGCGAATTTCGCTGCAGTGCTGAAGGGTCATAAATCAAATTGACTCATGACGGAAATGTTCCGTCATCAGCACCGGAGCACCGACGCTGATGACGGAACAGTTCCGTCATGAGCATGCAAGGGGTTAAAACTAAGAAGAAAACTGGACTTCGACATTCTGCTGCACAGAAGACTGAAGGGAATCTCCCTTGTGGGCAAGGAGTGACCACCCTGTGAATACAGGCACCAACCAGCAACTCGACGTCTGCTTTGCCGCCGCCTCCTTCCGGAGCCCGAGCCCAGAGCCCGACGAGACCCAGACTCCCAGACATCTCAGAGCCCGATCCACAGTCCTTGCAAAGAAGAGACCCGTGGAGGCACCGAGAGACGTGGGACCGGCCATCTCAAAATACCCCCGAGAAGCTGACTGCGCAGCTCCCGAGGCACCCCCGACGCTGTGCTTTGGGGTTTGGGAAGCCCTACCACCGAGCAGCATTTGCACTGAAGATCAGCCCCCCAGCATCTCCACGATCTGCGTGGGGCCCTTTTGCACTTTGCCACTCGACGCGCCATCCCGGCCACTTGCCACGTGGCTAGCGGCCATCTTGGTGACGAAACATACAATCTATACTGCTGGTCTGGTTGCTCCAGACTGGCCCTTGCTCCCCTGAGAAGGAGCACCCGCTCTGACCCTGCTGGTCCGAGTAACAAGCTTTTTCCACTTCCTGCGTGGCTTGCATTAGCCAAGGCCTGTTTGCTCTAATCAAGTTGCTGACACTGCCATCAGCTAGAGCCTTTGTGGGACAGCTCGTGATCGACTCCTGGACATCCTTAACCTCTTCGTGTCCACGTGGCTGCGGAGACAAGCTGTACCTCTTCACCTGTTTGCACCCGACATCGCCTGGTTCCATCCTGGTTCCACGGTAGTCACTGGCTAGTGACTTTGAACATTGTCCCCTCTGCTTTCAGGTCTTCACATCTTCATATCCATCCTTGGATCCACCGGAACTCTCCTCGACGACCCGCCTGCAGCATCTTCATCTCCAGGCACCATCGACCTGCGTGACGAAACCCGACACATCTTCGCACCTGTGCACCCGCTTCCTGTGGGTGAGGTAACTCAGCAACGCCGGTGTTCCTACACTGGTACACATCTCTAGTGCCTAGATCTAAAGTTTTGTCCTCCTAGGTCAGTCGGAAGGTTCCTAAAACACTAACTTTGTAACTTTTACGCACCATTGACATTGCATTGGTGCAAGCGTGTGCTTTAAGCGCTGCACCCGAGTCCTGCGGGCCTTTCCCGACTTCTTCACTGTTAGTCCCGAACAGCTCCAGCCATTCCCCAGGCCCTAGGCCTATTTCCTTTCAGATTGGTGGTTCTTATACCACTATTTTAATATATGGTTTAGGTGGCCCCTAGGGCTCATCCATATTGTGCAACTTTGGTGTATTTAAACTGTGTTTTATTTTAACGCATTTGCTTCTGTGCTCTTAAAGAGTATAGGGGATTTTGTAGTAAATAAATATATATATATTTTCAATATATATCTGTGTGGTGTCCTTTCATTTGGTATTCAAGGGGATTGTGTATGGTAAAACAGCTTGCTTCACATGCCTTTACAGAGTTTAGCCTAAGACTGCTTTGTCCACGCTACTAGGATAGCTGGTCTATCAGGTTGACTTACAACCAATCATCATAAAGGTTGCTTGGCATGGTACAAGGTGATCACTAGAACTAGTGAGCATCATATACCAGGCCAACTTCTCACATTGGTGAGCAGCGGTTGGGATTTGAGCTTGTTGTTGTTTTACCATTACAATCTTTGAGAGTATCATTTGAAAGATCATACAGGTACCTGTTAGGTACATATAAAACAAGACTAGTATACTTAAGTTCTACTGAACTTAGTTGTTGTAGAGGATAGGGAGTAGCACACCCTGACTACAACTACTAGATAGGTTTAGTAGGTAAACACCAGTGTATGTAGATTGCAAAATATCCACCCACACTAGAGCAATGTCTGGAGCAGAGGGGTCCACTGGACCTATCCCTGTTGAGAGCGACCCTCCAAGGCCACCATCCAAATTTGCTATGCTTAATTTTAAAGAAATGAGGCAGCTGTGTACCTTAAGAGGTCTCAAGACGGGTCCAACCCCTACTACAGCACACCTCAGAGAGCTTTTAGACCAGTCTGTAGCTCTAAAGACCTCCCATCCTAACCCCAAAGGGTCTGGATAAGGAAGCTCTCCCTCTGAAGATGATAACACTGATGCCCCTGTCCCTGTCATCCAGATAGATGAGGAAAACCAGACCACTGGAGATACTCAGCCCTAGGATGAGGAGGAGGAAGAGGAGGAAGAAGAAAGTGATTCTGATGATGGTAGAAATAGCCAGGTGCTAGTCAGAAGGCTTAACCAGGCTAACTTAAGCCTATTTGGGACTGAAAGTGGGTCCAACCCATTCAGACCCCCCAGTGGACTTAACCAGGAGCAAAGGAGGAGGAGGAATCACTCAGGTGAATCCAATACTTCCCAAGCTTCTAGAGGTTCTCATGGTCAATCCAGAAGGGGGTTGACTAGCCCTCAGAGAAGGGAACATGAGGCCAAAATGAGAGAGGCAGAACTTAGGATCCAGAAGCAAGAATTAGAAGTTGCCCTGGCCAAAGAGAAACTTGCTAGAGCAAGACAGCCTAGAGAGAGTGGATTACGATCCACTGGTGGCAGCACTATCCCTAGGGATAAAGACAGGTCTTTTGATAACAGAAACCTGAGTAAGATTGTGCCCCCCTACAAAGCTGGGGATGATATCCACAAATGGATGACTGCACTTGAGAGAGCCTGCAGAGTACAGCAGATCCCTCAGGAGCAGTGGGCAGCAATCTTGTGGCTCTCCTTTGAAGGTAGAGGCCGAGACAGACTCCTCACAGTTAGTAATGGGGATTCTAGAAACTACCTGATCCTGAAGAGTGCTCTGATTGATGGGTTAGGCTTAACCACTGAACAGTACAGGTTAATGTTCAGAGACACCCAGAAGACACAGACTCAGGACTGGCCTACATTTGTTGAATGTGCCACTAAGGCTCTGGAGGGCTGGTTGCTGGGAAGTAAGGTTACAGACTATGAAGGATTGTACAATTTACTGATGAGAGAACAGTTTTTAAATAACTGTCAGAACCAGCAGTTGCATCAACATTTGGTTAACTCAGATCTGACCTCTCCCCAAGAAATGGGAAAGAGGGCAGACAAATGGGTTAGAACCAGAGTTAAGCAAAAGAACCAGAACCAGGGTGGTGACCAAAAGAAAACAGACCAGAAGGGTGGGGAGCAGAAAGGTAAAGACCAGAAGTCTTCAACAGGGCCCCAAACGAATACTAAGGATGGGTCCCAAACTTCCAAGAAGAAGAAGAAAGAAGGTCAAAGAAAACCCTGGTGTAGTACTTGTAAAAACACCTCTCACTGGACCAGTGCGTGTAAAAAGGGTGGAGCCCCCAACACTGCAGCCCCTGAGGCACCTGCACCCAATAGTACAGTCAGCAGTTTTGGTCCACAAACTAAGGAGGTAGTAGGCATCACCTTGGGAACTGAGGGAGAGTCTGGCCTAGTCAGAACCCCTACACAGGCTGTTCTGATTTGTGATGTGGAAATTGATTTTTCCACTACTGTCAGTCCCAGTAATCTGGGCAAGTACAGGCAGACGCCTGTGATTAATGAAAAAGTGGCTCAAGCATACAGGGACACATGTGCCAGTGTCACCATGGTGACACCTTGCTTTGTGGACCCTGGACAATACATACCAGGTGATAATTACCTGGTGACCAATGCCAGCAATGTCACTACTACACATAGTGTGGCAATTGTTAAATTTTCCTGGGGAGGGGTAACTGGCGTAAAAAGAGTTGTGGTTAGTGCTGATCTCCCAGTTGAATGTTTGTTGGGCAATGACCTGGAGAGCTCTCTATGGTCAGAAGCTGAGTACAGGACTCATGCAGAGATGTTAGGGATATAATCACATGTCCTTGCTGTGACCAGGTCACAGGCCAAAAAGTGCCTCTCTGAACCTCAGGTCTTGGATCCTGGAACAATGGACCAAGCACCTTCCAAGAAGAAGACCAGGAGGGTAAAGGCTGTGCCTTCCCAACTGCCTACAAGTGAGGATCAGCCTTCACAGGAAGATGATCTTGAGACCCCTGAAGGAACTGTCCCTGAAGAACTTGAACCTGATCAGGTTGAGTTTCTGGGGACAGGGGTACCTTCTAGGGCACACTTGGGGCAGGCTCAGTTAACCTGTCCTTCTCTTGAACCCCTCAGACAGCAGGCTGCTGCTGAGGCTGCTGGGAATGCTCAAGGTAACCATAAAGTATATTGGGATGATGGGCTCCTTTATTCAGAGGGTAGAGACCCCAAGCCTGGTACAACCAGGAGGTTGGTCATACCTCTGCAATTTAGGGGCTTCCTTCTTACCTTGGCCCATGATATTCCCCTAGCAGGACACCTAGGCCAGAATAAGACTTGGGACAGGCTTGTCTCTCACTTTCACTGGCCTCACATGTCTGCAGATACCAAGGAGTTTTGTCGCTCCTGTGTAACCTGCCAAGCCAGTGGCAAAGCAGGTGGTACCACAAAGGCCCCCCTGATACCACTACCTGTGGTGGGGGTGCCCTTTGAAAGAGTGGGGATTGATATTGTAGGTCCAAAGGATCCCCCTACAGCATCTGGGAACAGATTCATACTGGTGGTGGTGGACCATGCCACCAGGTACCCAGAGGCAGTTCCACTTAGGACCACAACAGCCCCTGTTGTGGCCAGGGCCTTACTTGGAGTTTTCTCCAGCGTGGGGTTTCCTAAGGAGGTAGTATCTGATAGAGTTGCTAACTTCATGTCAGGATAATTAACAGCTATGTGGAAGGAATGTGGTGTCAACTACAAGTTCACCACTCCCTATCATCCACAATGCAATGGGCTTGTTGAAAGATTTAACAAGACCCTAAAGGGTATGATCAAAGATTACCAGAAAAGCTCAGGCGAAGATGGGACATCCTTCTACCCTGCCTTCTGTTTGCTTACAGAGAGGTCCCACAAAAGGGGATTGGCTTAAGCTCCTTTGAATTGTTGTTTGGGCACCCTGTAAGAGGACCCCTATGTTTGGTGAGGGAAGGATGGGAGTTACCTCTCAAAAAGCCCAAACAAGACATAGTGGACTATGTACTTGGTCTCCGCTCCAGGATGGCTGAGTACATGGAGAAGGCGTCGAAAAACCTTGAGGCTAGCCAAGAATTACAGAAAGCTTGGCATGACCAAAAGGCTGTCTTGACTGAGTACCAGCCTGGACAGAAAGTATGGGTGTTGGAGCCAGTGGCCCCAGCAGCACTCCAAGACAAATGGTCTGGACCCCATACTATCATTGAAAAGAAGGGAGAGGTTACCTACTTGGTGGACCTAGGAACTCCCAGGAGCCCCCACAGGGTGCTCCATGTTAACAGGTTGAAAGTATATGTTGACAGGGCAGACATGGGCTTGCTCATGGCTACAGATGAGGGCCAGGAGGAGGAGAGTGACCCTCTCCCAGACCTGCTGACTCAGAACCCTGAGGATGGCTCAGTTGATGGTGTGGCCTTAGATGGCAGCCTCACTGAACATCAGCAAAATGACTGTAGACACGTTTTGCAGTCATATCGACATATATTCTCCCTGACACCCAGTCAGACTAACTGGTGTACCCATGTGGTGGACACTGATGACAGTCTTCCTGTGAAAAACAAGATTTACAGGCAACCTGACCATGTCAGGGATTGTATCAAGACTGAGGTGCAAAAGATGCTGGAATTAGGTGTTATTGAGCCTTCAGAGAGCCCCTGGGCTAGCCCAGTGGTTCTGGTCCCCAAACCTCACACCAAAGATGGCAAGAGAGAGATGAGGTTCTGTGTGGATTACAGAGGACTCTATGCTGTCACCAGGACAGATGCACACCCTATTCCAAGGGCAGATGAGCTCATAGACAAATTGGCTTCTGCCAAGTATTTGAGCACATTTGACTTGACAGCTGGCTATTGGCAAATCAGGTTAGCTGAGGAGTCTAAAGCCAAAACTGCATTTTCTACCCCAGGTGGGCATTATCAATTTGTGGTGATGCCCTTTGGATTGGAAAATGCACCTGCCACATTCCAAAGGTTGGTAATTCAAGTCCTTACTGGGTTGGATGACTTTGCGCAGCATATCTGGATGATATTGCTGTCTTTAGCTCCACCTGGGAGGATCACCTGGTCCACCCGAAGGAAGTGCTAGAGGCTCTGCAAAAGGCAGGCCTCACTATCAAGGCAACCAAGTGCCAGATAGGGCAGAGTAAAGTTGTATACTTGGGCCACCTTGTAGGTGGAGGCCAAGTTCAACCACTGGAGAGTAAGATCCAGACCATAAAGGACTGGTCCCCTCCAACTACCCAGACTCAGGTCAGAGCTTTCTTGGGCCAGACAGGGTACTACAGGAAGTTTGTTAAGAACTATGGGTCCATTGTGACTCCTCTTAATGATCTGACATCTAAAAAGATGCCCAAAAAGGTCAAAAGGCATTTGATGACCTGAAGAAGGTCATGTGCTCTGCACCTATCCTGAAGAGTCCTGACTACTCAAGAGAGTTCATTGTCCAAATAGATGCTTCTGAGTTGGGAGTTGGAGCTGTGCTTTCATAACTTAATGTAGATGGTCAAGACCAGCCCATTGCTTTTATTAGCAGAAGGCTGACCCCCAGAGAGAAACGTTGGTCAGCCATTGAGAGGGAGGCCTTTGCTGTGGTGTGGGCCCTGAAGAAGTTGAGACCACACTTGTTTGGCACTCACTTCAAGATTCAGACCGACGATAAGCCCCTCTTATGGCTTAATCAGATGAAGGATGAAAACCCCAAACCGCTCAGGTGGTCCATTTCCCTACAAGGGATGGACTTTACAGTGGAGCACCGCCCAGGGACTGACCATGGTAATGCAGATGGTCTCTCCAGGTACTTCCACTTAGAACATGAAGACACAACTGGTCAAGGTTAGTCTAATGTTCCTGCGGTTGGGGGGGGGGTTGTGTAGGAGAGTAGGGTCTGCTATCCTATGGTCACCCCAAATTTTTGCTTTTTGCTTCACTGGTTTATGACTTAATGTGGCTGTGGGCCTGCTAATCAGACCCACAGCCTGCTGTTCTCTCTCTAAATTAATGCACATTAGGTGCATTACGAAATTGGAACTGGTTCACCTTATTGGCCCCTGTAACAGTGTACCCCAGGTACCCAGGGCATAGGTGCTTCCAAGGCCTACCAGGGGCTGCAGCACGTATTGTGCCACCCCTGGCCTGGCCTCCATATTTGACACAACTGGCTGATCACTCAGCTGGGGTAAGTCGGTGTAATCACCCCTTACTTAGGTATAGTATGTCTATATCTAATTTAAAATGGACACATATGTTTCTATCAGCCACTCCTATGGAAGGCCTCATCAATCCTGGAGGCATAGTGCTTGGAAATATGTGAGATGGTGCTCTAGCATGAGCTCAGCCTGTCTGCAGCTTTCGGAACCACGTCCTTTAGCTGTTCCATGATACTGCCATACCATATACTCTTAAGTGCATTATGAACCTCGCGGTTAAATGCTATCTTTTGGTTTGGCTTTTTCAAAACATGTTGAGTGAGGTATCATACGAATTGGAATACTACCCCCTCGCCAGTTCTGGCGACGGAGGTAGCATTCCACCCTTCTAGAGGGACACGACATGTACATAACCTGAAACCCGGGTAAAGTTAAACATGAGCCTCAGCATCACAAAATGGATGCTGCCACCACAGACACAAGTCTGACCTCCTGCTGCTCGGAGTCCTTCCAGCGAGGGAGGCTTGGACAATGGGTTTCCTGCCTTGGGAGGTGCTAGCACCACCCCAGACAGGGTTTTGTGTATTGGGTAGGACAGGGCTGAATAGATTCAGACATGCTCCAGACTGGCCCTTGCTCCCCTGAGAAGGAGCTCGTGACCGACTCCTGGACGTCCTTGACCTCTTCGTGTCCACGTGGCTGTGGAGACAAGCTGCACCTTTTCACCTGTTGCACCCGATATCGCCTGGTTCCATCCTGGTTCCACGGTAGTCACTGGCTAGTGACTTTGAACATTGTCCCCTCTGCTTTCAGGTCTTCACATCTTCAGATCCATCCTTGGATCCACCGGAACTCTCCTCGACGACCCGCCTGCAGCATCTTCATCTCCAGGCACCATCGACCTGCGTGACGAAACCCGACACATCTTCGCACCTGTGCACCCGCTTCCTGTGGGTGAGGTAACTCAGCAACGCCGGTGTTCCTACACTGGTACACACCTCTAGTGCCTACATCTAAAGTTTTGTTCTCCTAGGTTAGTCGGAAGGTTCCTAAAACACTAACTTTGTAACTTTTACGCACCATTGACATTGCATTGGTGCATGCGTGTGCTTTAAGCGCTGCACCCGAGTCCCGCGGGCCTTTCCCGACTTCTTCACTGCTAGTCCCGAACAGCTCCAGCGATTCCCCAGGCCCTAGGCATATTTCCTTTCAGATTGGTGGTTCTTATACCACTATTTTAATATATGGTTTAGGTGGCCCCTAGGGCTCATCCATATTGTGCAACTTTTGTGTATTTAAACTGTGTTTTGTTTTAACGCATTTGCTTCTGTGCTCATAAAGAGTATAGGGGATTTTGTAGTAAATAAATATATATATATATATTTTCAATATATATCTGTGTGGTGTCCTTTCATTTGGTATTCAAGGGGATTGTGTATGGTAAAACAGCTTGCTTCACATGCCTATACAGAGTTTAGCCTAAGACTGCTTTGTCCACGCTACTAGGATAGCTGGTCTATCAGGTTGACTTACAACCAATCATCATAAGGGTTGCTTGGCATGGTACAAGGTGATCACTAGAACTAGTGAGCATCATATACCAGGCCAACTTCTCACAAATATGATAATAGATGATAAAAGATCATTGTGCTCTAATGCACAAAAACATCTTTCCGTTCCCAGCGTCCACAGGGCAAGCAGAGGAGATTGCTCCTTTTTTGCCACCAAACTCTGGAACCCATTGCCTATGACCCTACGTTTTGCTCCTTCCAAATGATTTCTTAACAAACTGCTAAAGACTTCTCTTTTTGATGCATAAACTTTCTGTTGATGTTTAACTAGTCTTCTTCTCTTATACAATTGGGAGGCTAGCGCTGGATACTTCTTTGGTAGCAGCTGCATGCTTTAAACATTTTATCATAGTGTATTATATTGTATGATATACCTGGACTCTGATCTACCTAGCTCCTTTTCCCTGTCACTCTCTTGCGCACCAATAATGTTGACCTCCCTATAAATACTT
The DNA here is from genome assembly GCF_964261635.1 of Lissotriton helveticus. Lineage (NCBI taxonomy): Eukaryota > Metazoa > Chordata > Amphibia > Caudata > Salamandridae > Lissotriton > Lissotriton helveticus. The sequence continues at coordinate 1,607,534,020 of NC_136069.1, forward strand.
TGGAGCAAGAACATTGCAGCATATAAATAACATAGGCTCATATTGAATTACTCTGTCCCCATGGTTAATGTTAATGTTAATGTTAATGTTAATGTTAATGTTAGTGATATTTATAAAGCACACTGTTGCCCAATGGCGTCCTGGCGCTATACATGATGATTAACCCTGGGCGAAGAACTACGCTCCGTTCGCGGAGCTTGCGGAGTTTTGGCAACTCCGCGTTCTACGGAGAACGCGAAGCTGTCGATTACTCCGCGATCCGGTGCGTAGCGTAGTTCTCGCGCGCTGAATAACATTATCGCGTGCGCCGGGGGTAAGTTCGCGCGATATTTGACGCGATCACGCACTTTGGAAATAAGGGAAAGCAAGCGGGCGGGACAAACCTCTTGAGTAACTTAGCGCGCTAGCTATCTCGAGCATGCAGGCAGCGCCCCGAACACGCGCACCGCGCTCCCGAAGACGAAAAACGGAGCGCGAACGGGTCTAGCAAGCTACTACGCATGTCCACGGAGCTACGCGAAGGTCGCGGAGTGCAACTGCGTCTTCGCGTAGCTCCGCGGAGTGCGGCTCCGCGAACTACGCCCAGGGTTAATGATGATCCCCTGCAGGTGAACTAATGTGCTTAGATTTTATGTGTTGAATAGCCACGTTTTTAATGCTTTTCTGAAGGTGAGCAATTCCTTTGTGCCAATAAGTGAGATTGGGAGGGCATTCCAGGCCTTGGCTGCGCCCACAAAGAAACTTCTCCCACCCCAGTTGGCTTTCTTTGCCAACTGAGTCCGAATCAGTTTAGCATCAGAGGACCGTAGGGATCTAGAAGGCACATACCATTTTGTATTTTGGATCATGTGTCTAAGACCCATACAATGCAAAGCTTTATGGGTTATGCACAGGGCTTTAAACAACACCCGCTTCCTTACCGGGGGCCAGTGTAGTTTTTTTTATTTCTGCCGAGATTGATTTATGTTTTGGCGTGCCCGATAGCAGTCTTGCAGCAGCATTTTGTAGGAGTAGCAGTTTCCTAATTAGACCCTCTTGTACATTGATGTATAGACCATTACAATAGTCCAGACTGGACATTGTGAATGCTGTGACCACCGTTTTTTGACTCGTAGTAGGAAGAAAGTCCAATATTTTCCTGCAAGATTTGAGGATGTACGATGTTGTGGCCACCACTGAGTTAATGTGCTCTATATGGGTTAATTTATTATCAATGATGAAGAGTGGTGGAGAGGCCAATGGTGGAGAGGCCAATAACTTAATTTATAAATGACCCCCAAGATGGCAATCATTCATGAAGGTATTGAAAGGAACCACGACTGCAGTGGTTCCTGCCAAAGCATTTTACTGATTGTTTCAGGGCTGCATCGGAAGGATGCAGTCTTGTAGCAAACAGCATTCTTTTCAAAACAAAAATCCCAAAACAGTATTTTCTTTTTGAAAATAAGAATTATAATGCTTCCCTCACCATGTGAGTCTTCTCCCAGGGCAGGGGGAGCACAATAGTTTTAATGTTCTTTACTACCAGAATTTACAGTAAACAATTACTACATGTCTGCCTAAATAGATCAGGAAGACATGAAGCTATTTATCGGATGGCCCTGGTAAGTAAGGCCTGTCAGAGAAGTTTGGCCACAGTGGAGACAGTACTCTCCACTGTGCCCAAGATGAACGTCCGATGTTATTGATATGGGGCAGCCAGACCTTCGTATTGGTGGTATATATAACCAGTCATCATTGTGATGGATTGTCTATACAGTCACTTTAGAAATCCGGCCCCTAGTCATTCCTAAGTGCAATGCTCCTTTTAGCATTGATGTTCTTCCTAAAAGGTGAATAAAACTCATTATGTTTTCATATTGACAGCATGCCTTACATTCATTGCATTTCGTAAAACCTGCTTTTGGTTCTACCCTGACTCCTTTTCCTTTGTAATGTCACTCCATAGAAGGTGATCTTTCCTCATGCAATGCTATCTTTATGTAATAAGCGGTGTCCTGGTCATGAGTGTTCCAGCAGGTGTGCACTTCACTAAATGCCATTGCTATTGTAGTGTAGTTCCTATATTCCCAATAGGCTCTGCGCATTGGAATAATATAAACAGTAGTGTAGACGTAGGACTGAGGTCGACTAGGTCTCTACTGACTATATTAGACTTAATTAGTTTTGCCAGCTAGCTCAGAGGTCACTAGAAACGTTCTCGAATAAACAAGGAGGAGTTTAACTTCCCTGGATAGACAAGAAGGGATTAGCTTCTGACAACCGTATAACATGACAACTTTGCTCCCTCAGAATAAGAGTGTATCTCTAGAGTCGTGTGAAAACAATAGACAGCTATTTTACTCAGTCAATCGTGCATACTTAGTTTCACCAGAGTGCAGAGAAATAGAGAGAGACGGGCGTTTTCAATAAAAGGTGTTATTTATTGAGCAGTCTTCTTTCTCATGCAAGAGAAATGAATTGCCACAATTGCAATACTTAACATGAAGTAAAGTGCGTACAGTAAAAGTAGTATTATGAAATAATACTGTAAAAGCATGGATATGGTTTCTTAGCCATATGATACTTTAAAATGGATAAAATATATACATATATAAAACCTTGACTAACATACTCAACTGGTGCTTCTAATCTATGCCTACCCCGGTGTATCTGACATAAGCCTAATACGTAGGAAGGAGTAAGTAAGTTGCAGTTTAAGTTAAGTTGGTTTTTGCCAAGGGTCTGAATCAAGAATTCTCTTAAGGGTTTAGTCAGCTCCGTACCATGGTAATAGAATGGAGGAGGTCTGGTATCTCTCTCTCAGGACTCGATATCCCAGAAACCCGCAAGGGTGGCTGGAAACACCGGAGCTGGATTTTCTTGGCTGGAGAAAAAGACAGCGTCTTTCTCAGTGCGTCAAAAGGGAGGGGCGGCGTCCGTGGGCTCTCGGGCAAGTAGATAGCCGCTCTGCTCCAAACCACCGTGTGTTTTTTAAGGCAACGTTGGTATATTTATACCTGAAAGGTGCCTGGTTTGACGTAAGGTTGGACATAAGACGTCAATAAAAGATGTCACTAAGAACTGGCCATTCTTTCAGTGCTCGCAGGAGTTCTAGGACAAATCAAAACAATAGCATGGGGAATTCCCAGGTTGCTGGAGGTTTGGTTTGTTTAAAGAACGCGTTGTACTTTCTAGGAGTCTAGGGGAGTAGCCTTGCCATATTTGGACTGCATGGGCTATTACTAAATATGGATATGATTCTTATGCCTTTATAAGGATATTATTTATTATAACCATATAAGGGCATAAATCAGGAATATCGTATTAGGGTCCTAGATAGAAACACAACACCCACTCCACGAATTAATGTCCATCATTACTAAAAACTAAGCAATAGTAAACATATCGATGCATGTGTGTTTTCCAACCCACCCCAAAATACATAAATCGCATTTGAAATGGTATATGGTAAATGCACGAAAATGAGTATTGGTACTGTACGCTTATTAAGCAGTGTCATCATTCAGTTAAATGCATATATATATCAGCTGAATGTATTGCGAAAATTACACATGAAATGGCTCTAAATACAGAAAAGAAGGTCGAGACCATTCCATCACATATTTATACAAATGCTGTACATGTGCCAGAGGTTGAGGTAAAATATTGTCTCTAGAGTTCCTAAAATAGAAACTCTGTTCTCTAAGAATAGTTCTACTTTAAGCAGAGTACTTTGTGCCAGAAAAAAGGGTAAATTAGGGGAAAAAATAGTTCCACATGTTTGCAGTAGCTGTGTTTATCAAAAACTGAAGGCCGAATTCAGAGTACAGGGAACGCTGTGTGCTCATTGTTTTCAAAAGTTATTCTCGTTGTTCAGGGGAGAACATCATATCAGACAGACTTGCAAAAAATTGGTCTACGACATCAGGTGAAAGTTCGACCAAGTTCGAAAATGCTGTAACAGTGCATGTGTGAGAATGATTGCTATCATCGATGTCAGGATCAGCAATGCTCACAGAAGGTTGTACCTGTGTGGTGCTGCTTTCATCTCGTACTCCACCGCCACCTACTCGCAGTGGGGAAGTCTCAACGAATGCCGTCATCAGAATAGGTAGCCGCTGGTGACAACACGATGCATGAGCCGTTACCGGACCTAGCAAGGTATCTGTATCCATTGGTACTGCTGATGGTAGTGTAAGACAGACGTCAAACACGCATTCTTCTCCGCATAGCATACATCGAAGCACAGGTAAGATGCAATCTTGCCAGATTGGTCTGAATGAAAGAAACCAAGTTGTACTTAGATCTCTTAGCCGGGCAAATCCGTGGACTTTAGTGATGCGGTCCCGGTAGCGTATAGCTAGGATCGTTTCTCCCATTGTTGCTGGAGTCTTGTCTGTGGCTTGGCTTGCCATATCAGAGCAGAAGAATCAAAAATAAAATTCCTGCTACGAGTCCCAAAAGAAGAGGCAGACCGCCAAATAATGAATGCACAAAATTCGGGATAATGCCCAGAACTGTTTCAAAGGGTGCTAACAGTCCCGAAAAAATTGTCTTAAATACATGTGCGATGCCACTGGTATCAGACATGTTTACGATTTGACTTAACATTTCTACGAAATGCACGGGGCAATTTGTTGATAATAGGGAATGTATCTCTGCCACTGTCCTTGCAACTTGCAGATCATACGTTTCTTTGGACGAGGTCAAAGGCACAGTTGTTTGTAAAAGAATGGATTTCATTCTGCTTAAAGTATCAATTCAAAAAGAAGAGATATTCAACTATGGCCATATTGCCGCCTCCATGTCTGGATTGCTGTTTGGATACAATACTTGCATACAGCAAGTGACCAGGGAACTAACGCTCACGAGATAGGCTTTTCCTGGCACCATGCCACAACAGCTGTGGTCACTTATTAGAACATAACTGCCGTTGGAAAGCTGTCTGAAAAATGGCTCTATCTGAGTTGTAGGAGTGCCGTGCAGGTGACATGAAATGTTATTCGAAGACCCTTCGCAGGCTCCATGTAAGTTAATACCTTGACACAGAAGTGTACCACTTAGTGATTTTTTACAATTATTACCACTAAGAAATACCTCCTTTTTCCCTTCACTATAACATTTATGTGTATAAGGTAATTCCCATGTCGACTTGATGTATCCTTTACCCAACCTTTCATACTGGCCCGCTGGTATATACACTTGGCAATATTTAAACTGGAAAGTTGTTATTGGAATTGTAATAATTCCGTGTATTATCCATTCAATGACAGGTCTTTCTGACAATGTCAATGGTAATTTCTCAAGTTATTCAATGCTCAGAATCGTATAGTCTGCTCCTTTTTGTGCCAAACTGGTGTATTTATCAGTAAGGTTAAAGATAGAGAATAATGACGTTACGTTGATTAAACGCCATGGCACGTTGCCTGAACGCAGATTTTGCAACGTCCAGCCAAGCTGTACAATAGAACGTGATTGGGACTGACCATGTTGTAACATTAGTAAGTCCTGCTCTATTATATCAATAGCAGATGATACAATGCTGTCCAGTGAATATATTCTGGAGGACAGAGTCGTTAACCCATTGTCCCCAACAGAAAGTGATTTTTCCAAATTTATACGATCAATTTCTCGTATTTTTTCTGCTGTTTCAATTTGTGTTTCTTTCCAAGCCTCGTTGTATGCAGCGTATATACAGGCCGCTATTAAACGTTTTCGACGCTGTTTGGTGGTCCCAGTATGAAATCACGCAAGTCAGCACCGTCTTTGAGTAAAGTCAAGTGTTGCTTAATTTCAGCCAGTGTGGATTTCTGTAGCCATTCGAGGCATAGTTTCCCTACACTGTATGTTGTAACTATCCCTGGATGTTGTCTCTGGGAGTATCTAGGGTCTGGCCTGTTCAGTTTTAACCCCTGTGTTTTGTTCAGGAATCTATCTTGACAGTTAATTGTGTCTGTGGGCCAGATCAACCATTTTTTCCAATCAGGATGTGTTCTGTTTTGGTGTAAAATATGGGATACGTCTATCTCCACATCTGTAGTGCTATTCCTATCAGGTATGGGCTTCGGAATAGACGGTTTGTTTAAGTCTTTAATCTTGGCTAGGCCAAGACAGGTTGTCTGTTGAGTGGTGTCATTCAAGAATATTATTTGTTCTGGGATCATGCAGGTTCTAAATACTGCTTCTAGGCCTTGTACCTGCCATTCTTTTGTACCCCAGATGGTTTTTGTTTCAATGTTGTTTTTCCAAAATTCAAAACCAAATGTAGTCATGTTTTCATAAAATGTTTCAGAATACATCAATTTAGTATTTCTGCATCACTTGTGTTAAACCCTGAGAAGTATGGGAATTTCTCATAAAATGTTTTCGAGCAGCTTTTAGGCGGTGTTGCACAATGTTCCCATTGGTTATAATTAAAAACATTTCTAGGTTGAGCAGATGTATGCAAATAGTGATGGCCAAAACGATTTTAGCAATACAATTCTTCATAATTTGATGAACCCTGTAAATAATCATGTTCTGTAAATTTTGCTGACATTACTAAATCTGACATCATAATATTAATATTTTCAAAGTCCCAATCATCAGAAAAAGTACTTGGTTTTACAAAGTCACTTAATGAAACTTTAAACTGGTGTAGATAATTTAAGAGCTCAATCGGGCCATAAATTTCATAATCCGTTTTGTCCCATGCTACCCCACCGGGTATTGGATTGGCTGTGATGTTCACTGATGATAGCTCTCTTTTTTCGATGTGAGATGACTTGTGAGGCTTTAGGACCAAGTTGATGTTCTGACTTGCTGTGTCCATTTTACTGTATTTTCCTTCAATGAATTTTCCCAAACAAAGAACCATGATGAGCCAAAGCAGGAGGAAAAGTACACCTAACACAATCCAAAATTCAATCCATGGAGAAATCAGATTGGTTTCTTTGAGTTGATGAAAGAGTTCAGTTACTTTGTCTTTGAAGTTTTTGTTGCTGGCGTTTCTTCATGTTCACTTGGATCATCAGAAAAGTCATCGAAATTGATGAAGTAGCCAGATGCAGTTCTGTCAATTGTTGGAATTGCTTCTGGATTTTCTTTAGTCTTTGGTTCTTTCTTTATGACATTAGTATAGTCCGATGCTACATCATTGTAGACAGGTGTTTCTTGACAAACTGTTGCAATTTGGGTTTCAAGAGGCACAAGTTCCATGGCTTTGTTGCATAGTCCTTTTTTATTCACTGCAGGTTTATCAAATGTGATTAGTCTCTCAGTTTGAACCTCTTGGACTGTAGCAAATTTTGGTATTCTGCTATTTCTTTGGAGTCCACTGGGCCTACTACTTATTATTGGCCACATGATTGTGGTTTTACCAGGTCGATGGATACAACTCGGTTCTCCTTTTTACCAGCAAGGGGCGGTAGTACAACTGATCTTGTTCCGCTGACAGCTAAGACAGGTACTGCTTTTCTGTAAGAAGGCCCAAATTCCTTCTTCACCGCGATCTTCTCTCTGACCAGATCCCCAATCTTTGGAATCCAGACAGGTCTTGCTGGGACAGGTGGTTTTTCTTCAGTGGCTGTTGGCTTTTGTTTTAACTTTATGTTACTCAGGTTTCTTCTTGTTTCATTTAAGTCCTGTAAAACAGCCAAACGGTCTTTGATATCAAAGCATTTTTCTTCTACCACTGAAGTGTGACTATCAAGATCCTGAATGTACATTCTAGTACCGAATAATAGTTAGTATGGAGTGAGACCTTTTAGAGAATTTCTTGGCAGATTATTAAGACTAGGTTGGACACTTGTTAAATGTTTGACCCACCCATCACCCGAACCTAATACCCTCGCCGTTATAGATTGCTTTATGTCACGGTTTTTTCTTTCCACTACCACATTTCCCTCAGGATGGAATGGAGAAGAGTACCGCAATGCAATGCCCATGCTGGTCATGGCCTCTTTGTAAGCTCGAGAGCTAAACGTAGGACCCTGGTCAGAATGTAGCATGCCAATTGCATATATGCCGATAAAGACTCGCAAATCTTTTATAACAGTTCTGGCATCAGCCGAGCGCTGGGGCCACATCCAAATGAATCTCGTGCAGGAATTCACTGCGACCATGATATATTTATAGTTGCCATCCCTTTGTAAGGGACCACAGTGGTCCAGGTAAACACATACTAATGGTTTATCTGAGATTAGAAGGGGCGTCTGTGCTGGTCGTTTCACTGTTGATACTTTCATTCTTTGGCATATTTCACATTCTAGAACATAGTTCCTAGTTTGTTTTCTCATGCGCGGCCACCAATATCTCTGTTTTAATAACGATATTGTGGTAGAAACACCAGCGTGTGCAGAAGCCAGCCCTTCGTGTGCCGCTGTAATTAGTCCTAACCTGTGTTCCATGTTTGGAATTGCCCTATCCCCCACTCCAGGGATTCGAGCAAAAGGAACATTATTCGCATCAGTTATGTATGAGTACTTTACTGGAAAACCTTTCGGGAGTGATTTTCTATCATCTTTTACTGAAGCACTGACAGCTTGCATTACATCGCTGTCTATTTTTGTTTTTGACCGGGTGATAGCAGCTACGGAAGCCGTTTGCACAGCTGCCTTCGCGGCCTCATCAGCCAATGAATTCCCTGCAACGTGAACGCCATCACGTTGATGACTTCAGTGTGTGTATCACGTGAGTCTTTTATAGTTCTTTCTGTAAAAGAACTACTTGTTCCCAAAGCGTTTTATGCTTGATTGTGCCACCTTTTGCATCTTTGAAGCCGTTTTGAACCCAGTTCTGCAAGTATTCATAATAAGACTGGACGCAATAATATGAATCGCACACTATTAGTGTGGGGAATTTGCGATCGGTATTTTCAAGCGCCATCTTAAATGCTAGTAGTTCAGCTCGCTGAGCTGTACAATCTCCTAGAGATTGGGTTTTAGTGACCAGTGGTCTAAATTTTCCTTCGTGCCGACGACCTTTAACAATCGCGCACGCAGCACTGTAAGCTTGTTTACCCCCAACTGCGGGTTGTGCTGATCCGTCTGTATATATTATACAGCCGTAATGTTCCAGAGGAAGGATTTCGGTCGGCAGAGTACATTCATATTCATATTGGAGAAATTCTTGTGTTTTTAAATTAGGATCAAATTCGTATATTACGTCTGTTGCAGCAAGAGAATTAACCCATTGTATCCATCTCAGATGTAGTGCTTTAGCATTTGGAATGCTTGCTTTTGTTACTGCTTCTAGGGCAGGTACTGGTGTAACGATTATTATTCGTTTACCATGTGCTAGGGCTCTTTCTTTTGCTACAGCAGTTTGAACCGCAGTTAGAATTTTTTCAGTAGAACTGAATTTCATTTCAGCTTGTGTGTACAAATGTGATTTGTAAGCTATTGGTACCGTTTCTCCCTCATTAGAGGTCAGGTACGTGGATCCGCATCTTCCTGGGATGACTCGGATTACAAGGTTGCGTACGTTTTCGCGCGTTTGTAATTTTGTTTTAGCTAACATGTCTGTTTGCAATGATCTTAAAATTTCTGTATGTTTCTGAGTCCAATTTATTGGTTTGATATCAGTTTTTATTAATTCATAGAGAGGTTCAAACCTCTCTTCATAATTTAGAATGTATGTTCTTCCGAAATTCTGGAAAACTAGTATTGATTCTAAGTTCTTCAGTGTTTTAGGTGCTTGGAGTACAGCACACTTCTCTAAGAAGTTGTCTGTTAGGCTTTTGCCTTCACTTGATAATTCATATCCTAAAAACAGGACAGTTAGATGGGAAATTCTTGACTTTTTAAAGTTGAATTTGTAACCCTCCGCTGCGAAACCAAGTATCATGGTGTTCACTCTTTTCAAGTGTGTCTCCAGGTCATCATCCATAAGATAGATGTCATCGACATAAGATAATGCCTCATCATCATATATTTGTAGTAACTCTGTTACTCTTGCTGAGAATAATCCTGGGCTATTCTTGAATCCCTGTGGGAGTCGACAGAAGTGTTTTTGCGACCCCATTATTAAGAAAGCGGTCAAATACCTGCTTTTGGGTGCAATGTTTTGACAAAAGAATCTATTAGAGATGTCTAATGTCGTTTTATATTTTTTGCGCACAATGTTATTCATTAGTGCTGCACTGTGTGAGTTTTGTACTGCAAATGTTTTGCAACAGGAGTTTAAGTGTCTGTAGTCCAAAACAAGACGATATGAATCGTCTGGCTTGGAGACAGGAAACAAAGGATTGTTCATTTGTGAGGTGCATGTCTCAATCTCCCCCTGATATTCAAGTTGATCTAAGATCTCCCTGACTTGCTTTTTAGCTTCTTGTTGAACTGGGTACTGCCTTTGTGCAGTGGGTTTATTTTTAACTGGATTTTGTGGGGAGGAGAATCCTCATCCCATCCTACATGATTTTTATATAATGCAGGAGCTTGGACCACTGCCCATTTTCTTGCTAATGTGTATTTTTTATGAATTGTAATATTATTTGAGAAGGCAGGCATAATCATTTCTTCGCCGTGAGGGCACTCCCTGACAAACTCTGGTGGTCAGTCTTTCTCAGCTAACAGAATGTCATAGCCTTTCGAAAGGTTATCCCAAAAGAGACCCCTTACTTTCCTAGTCTTGTCCCCCTCTATACGCAGTGTTATTCCGTATATTTTATGAGGTTTGCTAACTCTGGTATCTGCAGTTTCCACCTGAATGTATTCATTCGTATCCACTGTCTTCAGAAGATTCATCAAGATCTTGCAAGCTGTTGTCACTTCTGCTGCGCTGTCTAGCATTGTCTGGGCCCACTCTCCGTTTTTCAGTTGTGTCCTCAGTATCCTCGGCATGTTTAATTATTTTAATACTGGCTACCTTCTTTCTTGGAAATTGTAATTTTTTACTTTGATGAGCAGGTTCTTTGTCTTTGGACTTGACGTGCTCTTCCTTGTGTTCTGACCGTCCTCTTCTTTCCGACTTCCGTGAGGAAGTCTGAAAAGATCGAGAGGGACGTGTATCAATATCTTGATATCTATCAGGTTTTCTCAATTTATCCCTATCTCTAAGGTTGTATCTTTTCTAAGAGGGCTCCCTCTGGGGAGACATGTATCCTTGGTCCGGAGATCTTTCTCTCCATTGAGGAGACCTTCCTCTGGACTGGAATCGTTTTTCTTTGGGAGTGGATTGTTTATTACCATCCCAACTCTTTTTTGGAGTATTTAGATTATTTAAAAAAAAAGTTTTTTCAGGATTTTCAGTTAGTTGGGGTTTTACTGGTTTCCCACCCAAACTATCTCTACCTAGTTCTTCATAGGATTTTTTCATGATTCTGGCAAGCTCAAATGGTTGTTCTGCTATATCTGTTTCTTTCAATTTCTGACGGATCGCCACAGATGCTGCTTCTCCTTTTATGTTGGCTAATAATATAGCCGAGACCTGCTTGAAGTCTTTCAGTAATTTCATACCCAGAGTTAAAGCAGGTTCTGGACCGTATTCATTTTGAATCTGTCTTAGCACATCTGGTATTACCGCCATAGACGGAACACCATGTGTTTTTGTGTATATCGAAGCAAAGACTGTGCCCCAAGTGTCACAGTCCTCCACATGTGATGCAATCCCCATTGGAAGACAGATAGTCAGAATCCTGTGTTTCTCAGTAGGCGTAGTATCTGGAAATACTGCCTCTATCTGAGTGATTTTTTGTGCTAACCAGATTGGAATTTGTTCCCGTTTTGCGGGTGTTTTGCCTATGGCTGATTGTATATTCTGTGGTGTGATTTTATTTGTGTTCCCCTGGTGAGGGGTGGTCTGTGGAATTATTATTGCTGGTTGGACTGTTGAAGTCTGCATGACATTTGGACCAATTGTCTATTTATTTTGATTAGTTGTTTCAGCTGGGCTAAAAGTTCTCGGTCTGACATTTTTTCAATGTCTGGATGTGGTGTGTAACTGGCTAGAACCGGCCACGTGGCTCCTGGTCTACCTAGTGGACCGATCCTGGTGATGTGATTTTGATGTTTAAGGGCACCTTTAAACCAGAGCAGGTGCTCTTGGTAATTTAGTGGGATTTCAACCTCCTCGAAAGGAGTGTATTCATCCGGAGGTTCCTCTATTTTGTAATAGTGGAATTCTTTTGTTACAGCGTTTGCTGCTGGAAAGTGTATCCATGAATAGAATACCTCTGTCTGCCGATATTCATGGGCCTCTACCACGAATATGACTGTACCACCTCGTGATGATCGTCCATTTTCTATAAGTTTAATAGTTATAGTTCTTCTTATATTTGCCGGGATGATAATTGCATCCGGGTCATTCTGTTGGATAGTTGTGTCATCTACCAACAGTTGATACGCTGTAGCATCTCTTTCTTCATCACCGTCCGGCATTTTACTGACTTAGGGCCTCATTAGGATCGCAACCCCAGAGGATGAGGGAACATCCGCATGGGCTGCGGCGTTCCCTCATGTGCGATTAGGATGTGACCGCCACCCTGGCGGTCACATCCTGGATATTTAACATTGCGGAGGGTGCTGCTTCAAGCAGCACCCGCCGCAATGTTAAAAGTGCATGTTTAACATTTACATGCACAAAGCGGCAGGCACCGCGCGGTGCCTGCCGCTTTGTGCATGTAAATGCTGGGGGGTACCATAGGTACCCCCCATGTGCACCCCCCACCCGCCAACACCCTGGGGGCCCGCAACGGGCCCCCAGAATCAAAAGTACACATGCTTTTCCATGGCGGAAAAACCACCGCGGAAAAGCATGTTTAGAAATGCATCCTAATTCGGCTGGCGGTGTCTGATAGACACTGCCAGCCAAATGAGAGCTTTTCCGCCGCGGTTGTAATCCGACCGCGGTGGAAAAGCGGCGGACAGAAACCAAGACCCACCAGCCATCGTAATGCGGCGGTGGGTCTTTGGTGAGTCCGCAGAGGATTTTCCGCCTCCTCCGGGCCGGAGGTGGCTTCCGCCGGCCCGGAGGAGGCTGAAAATCCTCCATCATAATGAGGCCCAGAATTTTTTTTTGTTGCAGAGCAAGTTTCAAGGAAACAAAGATTAGGTGCACAATATTTTGAATCACTGTATCCTTCAACGTTGACTAAACCAAAAACTATACATAGGAATCTCTTACTACTAAGCTCCGGCGGATTTTAACCTTTTACCCACTCCAGACGTCTTTTGGAGTTTTTACGGGAAAAAAGGGGTCTGTGTGAAAAAGCACGACTGAGTTACTCTAATGTCTTGCGTTAGATTATCGCCTTACCAAACGTTGGGCGCCATGTAGTGTAGTTCCTATATTCCCAATAGGCTCTGCGCATTGGAATAATATAAACAGCAGTGTAGACATAGGACTGAGGTCGACTAGGTCTCTACTGACTATAGTAGACTTAATTAGTTTTGCCAGCTAGCTCAGAGGTCACTAGAAACGTTCTCGAATAAACAAGGAGGAGTTTAACTTACCTGGATAGACAAGAAGGGATTAGCTTCTGACAACCATATAACATGACAACTTTGCTCCCTCAGAATAAGAGTGTATCTCTAGAGTCGTTTGAAAACAATAGACAGCTATTTTACTCAGTCAATCGTGCATACTTAGTTTCACCAGAGTGCAGAGAAATAGAGAGACGAGCGTTTTCAATAAAAGGTGTTATTTATTGAGCAGTCTTCTTTCTCATGCAAGAGAAATGAATTGCCACAATTGCAATACTTAACATGAAGTAAAGTGCGTAGGGTAAAAGTAGTATTATGAAATAATACTGTAAAAGCATGGATATGGTTTCTCAGCCATGTGATACTTTAAAATGGATAAAATATATACATACATGAAAACTTTGACTGACGTACTCAACTGGTGCTTCTATTCTACGCCTACCCCGGTGTACCTGACCTAAGCCTAATACGTGCGAAGAAGTAAGTAAGTTGCAGTTTAAGTTAAGTTGGTTTTGCCAAGGATCTGAATCAAGAATTCTCTTAAGGGTTTAGTCAGCTCCGTACCTTGGTAATAGAATGGAGGAGGTCTGGTATCTCTCTCTCAGGACTCGATATCCCAGAAACCCGCAAGGGTGGCTGGAAACACCGGAGCTGGATTTTCTCGGCTGGAGAAAAAGACAGCGTCTTTCTCAGTGCGTCAAAAGGGAGGGGCTGCGTCCGTGGGCTCGCGCATCAGCTGGGCTCTCGGGCAAGTAGATAGTCGCTCTGCTCCAAACCACCGTGTGTTTGCTTAAGGCAACGTTGGTATATTTATACCTGAAAGGTGCCGGGTTTGACGTAAGGTTGGACATAAGACGTCCATAAAAGATGTCACTAAGAACTGGACGTTCTTTCAGTGCTCGCAGGAGTTTTAGGACAAATCAAAACAAAAGCATGGGGAATTCCCAGGTTGCTGGAGGTTTGGTTTGTTTAAAGAACGCGTTGTACTTTCTAGGAGTCTAGGGGAGTAGCCTTGCCGTATTTGGACTGCATGGGCTATTACTAAATATGGATATGATTCTTATGCCTTTATAAGGATATTATTTATTATAACCATATAAGGGCATAAATCGGGAATATCGAATTAGGGTCCTAGATAGAAACACATCACTATGTTATCACTTAGAGGTGGCATGTGTTGTCTTTTTACTGGGAAGTCACATGTTATATATACTATGTACAGAATTTAGAGGATGGTATCTGACTTTAGATGAACAAAATAAAGATTATTCAATAGATATCGATTTCGCACCAACTATATTTGTAATATAATTTGAAAGGGTTAAGTCCAGAATGACAAGTGCAGAGTTTAATTTGAGAAAGGAGTGTTCACATTTGTTTTTAGACATGCTATCTGTGGCTTGCCTGATGAAGACGCTTGAGTTACTGAAACACGCCTAGACACAACACAACTGGATCCATCCATGATCAAAGCCACTTGACTGTCTCTCACTTTGGACACATGTGTTACTTCATAACTTTTCTCTTGGTTTTTTCATGTATTATTGATTTTTGATAAATATTTAGACATTCACGGTTTTCATTGTATGACTAATTTGACTTATTCTGCAATACTATTCCTACATTAGTTCTATTGTCGAAGCAATATACATGAAACAATAGTTTGTTTATAGTTGTTCATTGAGAGACATTTATTCAATGGTGCATATGTCTTGTCTTTCTTTGTGTTTCTAAGTTTTGCCATGTAACATTACCAAGCCTTGGCAAAAAAACTCTGCAGAGTTTCGCAAATGGCGGAGTTCAATTCAAACTGCCGTTTCTACCCGGGCGGTAGCTAGCGCAATAACTGTTCATGAGTTTTCTGCACTCCACAAGTTTCGCGGAGCGCCAACTGTAGAAAATTCCTCAAACTCTGCAAGTTGAGTCCGCTGCCCAGGCCTAAATATTACAGGCAGGATGCATCATACCTTTTTAGATAATTTGTACTAATAAAAGTATTTTTTTCATTATTCATGAGTGATTAATTAGCCTTTTTCAGTATCATGTTGCAATTATGTCATATAATGAAAATTAGAATATTCACTGATTTGTTATTTACAATGGTATTTTCCTTGCCATTTGAATAGGTATAAGTAGCATCGGGTCCTTAGATAGACACACAATTCCCTACTACATACAGCTTCCACCTTGTGCAGAAGTCTTTAAGGTGAGTGACCACTTGGCTTGGTCTCAAATATAGATACCCTACACATCAAGGCACTCAATCCCATTAGGAGGTCATGCCCTTACTAAACACAGACTTACATAACATAAATATTTGTAAAGCGCATGATTACCCGTAGGTGTCTTGGCGCTGAATAACAGATGTTTATTGTTACCCAACGGTACTAATTTTATCGACCTCAGATCAATGAAACGCTGAGTGGACCCACAGGGATTTGAACCTGTGACCATGAGGTCAAACACAGGATTTGAACCTGTGACCATGAGGTCCAATGGGCGCATTAGTCCACTGAGCCACCAGACCCGACTTCATCTTGTACAGACGTTTTTATGAAGAGCCTACTCATCCAGTCACCCAAATCCCACTGTGAACACTCTTTTTATCATGGCCATCATCTTGTGAGAAATCTTTACAGAGAGATGAGCTCCACCGGACACCCAAGCCTCATTGGGTGGCAAAGCTTGATCTGCGCATAGCCTTGAATGTGTTCAGAAGACTTTCTGGAGAGACCAATCCTCAAAAACACCCAAACCCATTACCCAGCCAACCTGCTACTGTGCAGAGACTTCACCTGTTACAAATGTCTTCCAGGAGAGCACACCCCATCAAGACAGCTAGACCCCATTAGGTGGCCATGCCCTTACTATGCACATCATTCCCCTCATGCATAAATCATCATTGAGAGCCCACTCACTCCAGACGGCCAAGTCCCATTAGCATGCACAACATACTTTTACCTTCAGATACCTAAGCCGCATTAAGTGGAGAAACCCCCATTAAGCACTGGCTTCCTCTTGTACAGAAAACTTCATGGAGTACCCAATCCCACCAGACAACTAAGCTCCATTATGTGATCAAGCCCCTGCCACTCAGAGCCTTTCCTTTATACAGAAGTCTTCATGGAAGGCCATCTTTTGGTGGCCGATTCCCTACTATGCAGATCCATCACCTAAAGACACACTTGTTCCATTAGGTGGCCAAGTTTATACTATGCACAACTTTAGTGCGCAACAGTCTTCAAGGAGAGCCCACTCTGTCCAGACAGCCAAGCCCCATTAGTCGGCCAAGCTCCTCCTACTTATACCCTAAGCTCAATTAAGTGAACATACCCTTACTAGGCACAACCTCTGACTTGTACTGAATTTATTCCTGGAGAACCCACCCTCTCAAAATACTAAACAACATTTGGTGGTAAAGCTACTAGGCACTAACTTCCTCTACAGATACACAAACCCCATTATGTGTTGAAACCATTAATACACACATCTTGCACCTTGCAAAGAAATTGTCACAGAAAGCCCACTGCCTTCAGACATCCAAGCCCCATTAGGTGGTCATGCCCATACTATGCACACCCTTTGCATCCAGATATCAAATCCCATTAAGAGGCCAAGCAGCAGCCATTCTCAGTGTTTTACCTTGTACAGACGTCTTCACCGAGATTTCACTACTCCAATACAGCCAAGCTCCAGCCCTACTTTGTAATTATCTGGTCAATCCCCTTGTAGGCACATCCTTTACCTTTTGCAGATGTTTTTTATAGAGAGTCTTTTTTCACAAACAGACATCTGCGTCTTGGCTCAACCGTTGAGTTGAGATGCGGCTGTCTGTTTGTGAACGTTCTAGCGTTTTCCTTGGTGGATGGAAACTTGCAATGTTGATTAAATATTTCCATTCAGCAAGGAAAATGCATACTTCTATCTGTGACCAGGGTGACCAGATCCCCAAAATGTGTCAAGTGTTGTTCGTGCCACCCGCACACATTTACCATTTGTCTATCAGCTGTATAAATCTGTAATAAGCAACTTGGGGTGCACGTTTTACTTATCAAATTGAAACTTGCAATGTTGATTTAAATCTCACACCGACTGTACACTGCTGCCAATTGAGCATGGGACCTGGTAAGACTTTGGGCTATATAGTTACCCACACACATACACGCACACAAGTCTCTCTCAATATATATATATGTACTTAGATAAGCACACACACATACATATATATATATACACACACACACACACACACACATACATATACACTCACATGTTTACACATACATACAGACACATTCATAACTATGTATATACATACAAAGACACATTTACGTTTCTAACAAAAACAAAACCATTTTGGGTGCCTATGTTCATTTTACATTTTGAATTCCCATAATCCTTTCATCAAACCCTTTTTGAGCAAATAATGAACAAAAGATATAAAGTCTTTGATAATCCTTTAAAGATTGTAAAGATGTCCCACCTCAGGTGCTTTTCCATATGATCGTTGAGTCTAGAAAAGCAATTCAGGAGACAAACACACATTTAAAATATATTTCAAACCACATATAATATATGATTCTCTCCTCAGAAAAGACAACCAAACACATTTCTGTTATGAAATATACATACATTTCTTCACCAAAGTTTACACTCCTTGGTATACATTAATAAGATAATAGATGATGCTCCAATGCGCAAAAACATATTTGCGTTCCCGGGCTCCACAAGGCATGAAGAGGAGTTTGTTCCTTTTTTGCCACAAAACTCTGGAACCCATTGTCTATGACCGTACGTTTATACGTCCAGATACTCAAGCCCCATTAAGCGGTGAAACCCCGATTAAACACTGGCTTCCTCTTGTCCAGAAACCTTTATGGAGTACCTACTTCCACTAGACAACTTAGCTCCATTATGTGATTAAGCCCCTGCCTCTCACAGCCCCCTTTTTTGGTGGCCAATTCCCTACTACGTATATCCATCATCTCAAGACACACTAGTTCCATTAGATGGCCAAGCTTATACTATGCACATCTTTCGCATTGCGCAACAGTCTTCAAGGAGAACCAACTCCATCCAGACAGCCAAGCCCAATTAGTCAGTCATGCCTCTCCTACTTATACCCTAAGCTCAATTAAGTGAACAAACCCTTCTAGGCACAGCCTTTGACTTGTACTGAATTTTTTGCCTGAGAACCCACTCCCTCCAAATACCAAACCCCATTTGGTGTCAAAGCTACTGTGCACAAACGTCCTCTACAGATACACAAACCCCATTTTGTGTCAAAACCACTACTATACACACCTCACACCTTGCAAATAAATCATCACAGACAGTCCTCTCCCTTCAGACATCCAAGCCCTATTAGGTGGTCATGCCCATACTATGCACACCCTTTACCTCCAGATACTCAATCCCATTAAGTGGCCAAGCAGCAGCCGTTCTCAGCTTTTTAGCTTATAGGGGCGTCTTCACCAAGATCTCAATACTCCAATACAGCCAAGCTCCATCCCTACTTTGTACTTTTCTGGCCAATCCCCTTTTAGCCAGATCCTTTACCTCATGCAGACTTTTTTATGGAGAGTCTTTTTTCACAAACAGACATCTGCATCTTGGCTCAACCATTGATTCGAGATGGGGCTGTCTGTGAACGTTATAGCATTTTCTGTGCTGGATGGAAACTTGCAATGTTGATTAAATATATAATGAACATTGCAAGTTTCCATCCAGCAAGAACCATGCACACTTCTATCTGTGACCAGGGTGACCAGATCACCAAAATGAGTAAGTGTTTTCGGTGCCACCAGATCACATTTTCCATGGGTCTATCAGATGCATAAATGTGTGGAAAGCAACTTGGGGTGCATGTTTTCCTTATCAGATTGAAACTTACAATGTTGATTTAAATATCACACCGACAGTGCACCGCTGCCAATTGAGCATGGGACCTGGTAAGACTTTGGGGCTATGTAGTTACACACACACACACACATCTACACACATGCACACACACATACATCTATCTCTCAATATATATATATATATATATATTACCTACTGGCGGTCGCCAGTAGGTATATATAGTTAGGATTTTTTCTCTATGGGTTTTTTGAAAATTCTATGTCTAATAACTTTGCCGTTTGTGGACGGAATTGGCTGAAATTTTCAGGAAAATGGCACATTTTGTTTCTGAGCAGCCTTTGAAAATTTGGGGTGGGTTCGTCAAGGGGGGGCCGAGAAAAAAGGGGGTCCCAAAACGCGTTTTTCCCATGTTAATTTCCATAGGGCGGTTGGCCTCACTTTTAGCCCGAACGGCTGAATGGATTTGCACGAAACTTGGCAAAATTGTAGGGAATGGTAGCCCGATGTGCCTTTTGTAGGTCTCAATATATGTGCTCCAGTGGATTTTGAGAAATTAACGTTTAAAAAAAGATATATATCTGTAAGCGCGGACCAGGCAGCGGTCTGGTTCGCGGACTTTTCGCGCAACGGAGCTTTGTGAAGCGAAGCTGATTGGTTCTCCGGCGTCTGTCAACATTCCAAACAGTCCGTAGCGGCCGCCATCTTGTCTCTCGGTAGGATCGAGAGACAAGAGGAGGCGAAAGCGAAGGGGCAAATGACCATAAGGGGGAATAGTAGATCCTCGCTGACCCCCTAGGTTTGATGTGGAGGTTTTAAAAGGGCCCCGCGGGGCAAAAAAAAAATAATAATAATAATCGAACGGCTGAATGGATTTGCACGAAACTTGGCAAAATTGTAGGGACTGGTAGCCCGATGTGCCTTTGCTAGGTCTCAATATATGTGCTCCAGTGGATTTTGAGAAATTAACGTTCAAAAAAAGATATATATCTGTAACAGCGCTCCGCTTCGCGTACTTTTCGCGTTACGGAGGTTTGCGAAGCTGATTGGTTTTTCGGCGTCTGTAAACATTCCAAACAGTCCGTAGCGGCCGCCATCTTGTCTCTCGGTAGGATCGAGAGACAAGAGGAGGCCAAAGCGAAGGGGCAAATGACCATAAGGGGGCATAGTAGATCGTCCCTGACCCCCTAGGTTTGATGTGGAGGCTTTGAAAGGTTCTCGCAGGGCAAAAAAATATATACCGTTTTTTTAGTTTTTTTGCGTGGAGTGCGCTCGGTTCGCGAACCGGGAAGCGTTCTGGGGAGCGTACTTTCTTGAAAATTAGTGAAAAAAGTTAGAGTACAATAATAATTGTGAGTGATCAGATGTAGGGTAGCTCTGAGAAGAGCTTTTGGGTTTATGGTACATTTAGGTACTTATAAGTAGGTACCAATGCACATTCTTAAATTCAGAGTGAAAACTCTGTTGCCCTCATCTGAGAAGTGAACTCCATCTCCTCTGTAGATATCTTGCATGTAGTAACGCAAGTTATTGTTGTACAGGGAGCCCATTCCATGGTCTCTCATGTAAGCTGAAACAGATTTGTTTACATGCTTCCTCGATTTCTCAATTTGTGGACAAAATGGGTTCGACCACCTCCATTTCTGTCTTTGGCATATATTTGAATATACCAAGGCAGTCTGAGGAAAAAGTGCCATCAATTGCTCAAAGGTGTCCTTTAAAAGCATTTCCAGACCTACCCCAGTCAAAGTGCCCAAATCATTACCTCCACAGTGCACAATTAACAGGTCAGGTTTTGGCAAATGCATAAAGGTTTTCACCAATGGTATCAATTGGTGACATTTTAATCCTCTGTGGCCAAACCACTTAATTTCCACATCTTGTAAATTGAGGTTAGGTAAATTCCTGTTTTCAGCGTACCTTTGAGCCCAATAGATGTAGCTATGTCCAACAATCCAGACAGAAAACATGGCGAGAGAAGGTTCTCTTGCAGTCAGATGAAGTGTGGCAATGAAATGGCAGTTGAAAAAATGAGAGTGTAAAATGAAAAAAACTGAGGAGTTTCTGTGTTAATGAAGCAGTAAGAGTGATTGGTGGATTTTGATTGCTGAAAACAGAAAGTTAGTGTGCATGGATGAGTTCGTTGAAAGATGTATTTTGAGTGGCGAAGAAAAAATCATTAAATGAAAGAATGCTTTGGATATGCAGGTGCACTGAGAGTTCAGAGTTCAATTGCAACATTGTTGTGTGAGAGGTCTTGCAAGAGGTGGTTGCTATGCAGAAAAAGCAGAGAGGGGGCAGAGGGGGGAAGGGTTTTGCTTTGAAAAAAAGTGAGGGAAGAGTTTTGATTGGGTGACATGAGAGATCTGTGTGAGGAATTACAGCATTTCTGTGCTTTTGATAGCTGCAGACTCTGGAGTGCATACCTTTTGCTCTGCTGAAGACAAATTGGTGTGTTTCTGAGACTGTTTTGAAACTCAAAGTACTTGCTAAGGTGAGAAAAAATTTCTTTAATTTAGATAGAAAATAGTGTGCTTTAAGGAGAAAATTATGAAGAAAGTTGTGTTTTTCAAATGTTGCTTTGTCTCAAGTGTTTCACAAATAGATTTTGTTTGTTTGAGAAATTGTAATTGGAGAAAATGTGAAGTATTAGTACTGACAGGGCTTTTATGTGCATAGGAGCTGTGGAGTGTTTTCAAATTATGACTTGTAAATCGTTTTTGAGAAAAAGCAATGGTTTTAATATTGATGAGAAGGACATAATGGTGTCTGCTTCTTTATAAGGTAATTGAGAGTCTTTCCCATTTCAATGTAAGAAGTTTGTCTGTGGAGCAAATTGCTTGTAAATATGCTCCCACCTGTGCATGGCAAATTTAGATTTTGAATGTTTCCGTTACATAGGCATGTTAAAGGTGACTGAAACATGCTGCAAAGGCAATCAAAAAATGCTTTTATGTGTCTTAAGGACATTTTAAGTCATTTCCCCATGTGCAGTGTTTTCAAATTATGAGTTGAAAATCGTTTTTGAGGTAAAGGAATGTTTTCAAAATTTATGTGCGCCATATGACCCCAAATTTTTTTTTCAGGGGTGCAGCAGGGTGTTCTTGAGATACCCCTGCACCGTCGGAAAAATTCGTAATTTGCGATGAGGTAATTGCTAATCGCAAATTGCACCTTCATTCCTATGGGCCTCCTGCTGCATGGAAATGAATGGGTAATCTTGCTGAAATGCAAAGTCGAATCTGTATTTAAAAGGGTCTGCACCTCTGTACGGGTGTTCGCTATGTGAAGCACGAAAGTTTCACGGGCCGAACTCAAGGCCACCTCTCTCTGAGACAAAAGAGCTCTTATTCTTGCCATGCTGTTGAAATGTGCTCCCAAGGTTGGTATTTGTGGCCAGATTGAAAACTCCCTATGTTCATGTGTGGGAGGAAATAGAACATTTCTGCAGCAAATAACCCGTTCATTTACTGTTACGATAAAATGAATACTTTTAATTAACCCAGAACAATCTTCATTATTGAGCATCAAATAACTACCATTTTCCAAGAACTTGAACGTGGGGATGATAGCAGGAACTGGCGTGCCTTGCAACACGCAAGCCATATTTGGTCGGTGTTTGTTGCATGAACCGTGTAACTGTCTGTGCCTACACATTAGTGAATGATCTGGCGTCTCAGTGCATTCCTCTCCATTCAGATAAAGTTCTTGATCATCTTTGAAAATCTGTATGTGTATGGAAGCGACCAGACTTGATGAAGAAAACCACTACCTAAAGGTTAATAACGACCTATTGGTATATATTTCATACAATTTGAAAACTTATATAAAGCAAAAGGCAGCGTTATTAAACCGTGGATAAGGCACGTTGCCAAAGCAGTCAACCTTTTGGATTTATACTGGAAATGTTAAAGGAAGAATTACGGAGTAGGGCCTGTAAATCTTTAATAGACAACGAGTAAAATTACTCCAACCATCGTATTCCTCTAACTCCGGGATAGTAGGGGTGTTTAATTTTTTAGAAGTAGCCAATCCAAAGCATTTGGTCTGGGAAATTGTTTCATTCACAAACAACATATGTTTTGGGATGAGACATGCACGGTGGAAAGCCTCAGTGCCTTGTACCTGCCAGGTTCGTGAACCCCAAACTGATGTAGATCCTGGATATTTTTACTCTGTATTACGTTAGCATGGTCTCATTACTGGTTTAAACGCCATTTTTCCTTTTTTGTAAGTTCTGCACACGACACTTAGTTGTTGCTTTAGCTTTCAGCCTACCTGCGTCAAGATCTATGCCTGCTTCAAGCAGGCGCAGGGTTTTGATGTAGCTTTGTCCTATCTGATTGTAAATGCGGCACACCGTGGGTGGCAGAGCAGCGGTGCACGTTAACTGGTGCATCCCTGGGGATGTGCTAGTTAATATAAATCTGCCCCTTTACATTTAATTATGTGCAGGGGACACAGAGTAGGTGAGGTTTATCCAAGGTTAAGAAGAGATGAGTCCTGTTCAGTGAAAAATTGAAGATAGGCTTCAGTATATTATATACTTAAGTAGTGTGTTAAGTTTTTGATGACTGTTATTAATTTACTGTTGGGTAATAGTGGTTAATAAAATTTTTTATTATATTTTACCACAGATTCAACTGCACATTATTTCAAGATTTTAGGATGCCTAGCAAAGAAAGAGTAAGAAAGGCTGGAAAACGTCAAAGACAGCAGGAGCATGGAATATTGCAGCAGTCCTCTAACAAAAAGATTTGTCAAGTCACCAAGAAAGCACCGGGTAAGAGTCGAAAAACAGTCATAAGAAATATGTCTAGTAAAAAAAATATTACTACAGAAAATGTTTCACTCCAGAAAAGGAGACCGAATTCAAATGGTAAGGAAAGGCCAATGAGAAATGTTACTGCTAGAGTAAGAGATAACTCTATGCATGAAAGTAGAAGGAAACAACAGTTTAGGGATATTCGTAAACGAATGTTCCGCAACAGGATAATTGGGAATTTGTTAAAAAATATTAAGAAAGGTCAGCAGAAAGTGGTTTTTTATAAGAGAAAAAAAATAGTTGAGAAAGTTATTGATCAGGCCTTTGAAATTAAACGTAAGTTATTTATTTTGACAATCAATAGAATTAGGAAGCTAAACAAGGTAATTTATGATTTCAAAAGAAATAGTAGATGGAAGAGAATAGTTAATCGTAGTAATTTTTGTGAAGTTTTTTCTGGAGAATGGATGCATAGTTCAAGCTCTGAGGCATTTTTTAATGAGGAGAGTTATTTCCAGGATAATGATTTGGTGCATGCAGTTGACACCAGTGGTCGAGCTTATGAAGTGAAAGATGGTTGTCCAGTTGAAAAAGAAAAACTTGTGAGAACAGAGATAGAAGAGGTGTTAGGTAATGAGGTTTTAGGGAGACGTCCTAAGGGTCCTGTGTACACCTGGAAGTGTAGTAGTATTTGCAGTGTACGACAGGATTCCATCAATTTGCTTTGTGATTTTATACGGTCATTTAGTAAGAAAAGTTTGAAGCAGAAAATGAAGTTGTTGCAAGAATTAGATCCTTGCAGAGTGAGAGAAGTGATAGGTTTGCATGGTCATTCACTGGCTTGTCTTTCCAGGAGAGTATGCCAGAGTGTTTTTCATCATTTCAGGATGCTAGCAGTGCATCATAATAAAGTGAGGAAATTAGTTAGAATGTTGTATTATGCTAAGAGTCCAGCAATTATGCTAAAACAATTATGCGCTGCTCTTTTGCATGGTTCTGAAATAGATGTGAAAAATATATGTGAAGAAATTGAGTTTTGTTACTTTGGAAGTAAAGAGGAGAATGTTGAAATTGACCAAGAAGAAGAGAGTAATGTGGAAGATAGTGTACAGGTTTCCAGTACAGATAATTTCCAGAGGGAAATTGCGACGTTTGAGGTGAAATCAAGTGAGAGGCCAAATTTCACTTGTGTGTGTTGTCGACGCACTTATTATAAGAATCAAACTAAGTTAGTGGATTTATATGGAAAAAGTGAAAGGGAAAATAATAGTGAATGGAAGGATTTTACAACATACTTGATGGTAGAAAATTGTTTTGATTTGGGATTGGATCAACGTGTGTGTACTTATTGTTGTAACAAATTAAATCAAAACCAGATGCCTGCTAGAGCAGTTCATAATAATCTGGAATTGGTTGAAATTCCTTCTGAATTGAAGGATTTAAATACTTATGAATCTATTTTGATTCAAAGTATCCATCCCTTTCAGGCTATTGTAAGAATGGAGCCAAAGACAGGGAAATTGCCTCCATCAGATTTACAGAGAGGATTAAAGGGAAGAGTTGTTTATTTGCCTCTAGATTTGAAGAAAAACATTAACACAATTGGAGTAGAAAAAGTGGAAGAGGAACCTCTGGTTATCTTAGTTAATGGGGTTCCGACAAAGAATAAGAAAATATGGCAAGATTTAGTAGATGTTAGGAAAGTCAAAAGGGCAACATTGTATTTGAAAAAATATAATAAATACTATAAAAATGTATATGTTGCAGAAGAGGAAGTAAGTGAGGAAGAGGATAGCGATTTGTGTGCTGGTCAAATTGAGAAAGTAGAACCCTGTACTAGTGAAGAAATATATGAACATTATAGTGTTCATCCTTTGCATTCCAAGGAAGTCATGGGGAATGCTATTGAGTTGTTTCAAATGAAACAAGCGAAAGGGAGTCCCATTAGTGTTTGGGAGGAAAGTTTGGAAGCTCGGTGTTTCCCACAGCTTTTTCCAACAGGTCAGGGAGGAAGATATGATGAGCGACCTCATCAAATTCCTGCTTCTGAATACCGGACTTTGCGATTGTATGCAGGAGATCCTAGGTTTCGACAATGCATTCCTTATTTGTTTCATCTCCTGTTTGAAAGCGATCTGTCTGGACTGTCATATGCAGTGAACCACATCTTGAAAAGTGGTATACACATGCAAAACATCTCGGCAAGTGACTTTATGGATAAAGTCAATGTCCAAGACAGTATTTTGGATTCTCACCTGATTAATCTCATGGCGTGTCAGCGTGGTACTAATGAGTACTGGTACCGTCGTCATGGTGATTTAAAATGTATGCTGAGGAACTTAGGAACTCCCACATGGTTCCTCACTTTGAGCTGTGCTGAGTATGGCTGGGAAGACTTACTTGAATTTCTACGAGAGGCAAATGCTAACGTAGAAAACATCGAATTCAAGACACCCGGAGAACTGTGCTCTTTGGATCCAGTCAATGTATGTAGGTACTTCAATCATAGATTTGAAGGTATGATGTCTTTCATCATGAATAAGAAGAATCCACCTCTTGGAGAGGTGTTGGATTTCTTCTGGAGGAAGGAGTACCAAGCAAGAGGTGCTCCTCATATACATATGTTGCTGTGGATCAAGGATGCACCTAAATTTGGAACGGATGCAGACGACTCAGTGATGAGTTTCATAGAACAGTATTCTACGTGTGCTGTTCCAAACGCAAAGGAGAAAAAAAGCCTAAGAGAAAAAGTTCTACGTTTCCAAAGCCATCGATGTGGAAAGTACTGTCGTCGTAAATTCCGGAACAAAGACAAGTTCTACACCAAATGTCGTTTCGGCTTTCCACGATCGGTGATTTCTAAAGGAAGAGTGAACAGTTTGATGTCTTCGCTGCGACATAATGTGATGAAGAAATCACCTAAAAACACATACAATTTGAAGAGGAACGAAGAGTCTAAGTACATCAACGACTACAACCCGGTGATTTTGTCCATGTGGAATGCTAACATGGATATACAGTTTGTGGCTGATAACTGTATGGCTGTGGCTAGGTATGTGACATCTTACATCACCAAAAAAGAGAAGACAGAATTGAAGGATATGTGGGAGGACATTTCCCATGAAAAGAGCCTCAGCAAGAAGTTGTACAGTTTCAGTCTGAAGATGTTGTCGCATCGAGAAATCGGAGCTTACGAATGTTCTGACCAGTTGTCTTCAGCAAGTCTCTATGCCAAGTCCAGGAGTATCGTTTGGGCGAGTGTTGGTCTTGCTGCAACGCGTAATCGAGTTCTGAAACCTGTGCGGGAAATTGAGTATTTGGCGGAAAAGGAGCCAAACAGTACCGACATTTTGAAGAGCAACATGTTGGATACATATTATCCAAATCGAAGCAGTCACCTCGAGAATGTTTGTCTGTATGAGGTTCTGCAAAATTACATATTCAAGAGGAACATCAAAGAAGATACTGAGAAAGGAGTGTATGCTGTAATAGGAAGTGAGGGATGTCTGGTCAAGCAAAGAAAATGCCACTTGATAAACCATC
This sequence comes from Lissotriton helveticus, assembly GCF_964261635.1. Taxonomy (NCBI): domain Eukaryota; kingdom Metazoa; phylum Chordata; class Amphibia; order Caudata; family Salamandridae; genus Lissotriton; species Lissotriton helveticus. The sequence continues at coordinate 1,607,561,569 of NC_136069.1, forward strand.
GAAAATTGAGTGGCGAATCTCCTGAAAAAAAGGAGTTTTTCTATTTAGCACTTTTGCAACTTTTTAAGCCTTGGCGTGCAGAAGAGGAACTGCTTGGAGATTTCCTCTGTTACGAAGACTCTTTCAATGCTGCCAAGGAGACCATAGAATGTCCTGCTTTTCTCAAATATGTAGAAATGTTGAATGTGGAAATTGAGCAGGAAGCAACGATTGCAGCCGAGATTGCCAGAGACAGTTCTCAGGACAGTCAGAGTTCTGCTTCATTGAGTCAGGATCCACTAGGAGGACCTCTTATCGAAAATGAAGCTGCCACTGCTATGAATGAAGTGGAAAGAGCCATGGCACATGCTCAGGAGGATGCGGTTAACTTAGAAGAGTTGGAAAGACAACTCAACGTTGAGCAGAGGAAAATATATGACGAACTTACCATGCAAATTGATCATGGATTAAGTCATGATAAGAAAGAGTGCTCATGTACGTCGTTGAAGCCTGTCCGACTGTACGTGAGTGGAGAAGCGGGAACTGGAAAAAGTTTCCTTATTAAAGCAATTTCATGTTATTTGCAGGAAAGGACAGAGTCATCGCTGTCTTGTGTTGTCACCGCTCCAACTGGACTGGCAGCACATAACATTAAAGGGATTACTTTACATCGTTTACTGATGCTGCCAGTGGAGCATGACAACAAATTAGAATATCACAAGCTATCTGGAGATGCTTGTTTTGAAGTTTCAAGAGTCTTGAGGAAAATGAAACTTCTTATCATTGACGAAGTAAGCATGGTTTCCAATGTTATGCTTGCCTTTGTGCATTTGAGAATGCAAGAAGTTCTCAAAACAGAGTATGATGTGTTATTTGGTGGCAAACACATCATTGTTTTTGGAGATCTTCTGCAGCTGACACCAGTGAAAGGGCAACCTGTGTTCAAAATGCTCACGCATGAAGATATCAGGAAGTGCTTAGGGAGTATTGGCAACGTCAATATATGGTTAAACTTCAATTATGCTGAACTGCATGAAAATATGCGTCAGGCAAAGGATGAAGTTTACAAGACTATTCTACAAGATGTTAGAATTGGAAAAGTGACCGAGCATGGGAAAGAAGCTTTACATGCACGATTACTGACAAATTTATATCCAGACGAAGATGTTGTGCCTGAGAATATTTTTCAGAAAGTTACTGAGAAAAAATCTGGAATATGTTTGATGCCAACTCTTGCAGAATGTGCCAAATTCAACAACAAAATGTTGCATTTAGAAAAGCAAGAGATTGTGAAATTGGAAGCTATTGACAGAGTAGAGCATATGGGATCAACAATTATTTTGTCTGAGAATCTGAAAACAAAATTGGATTCATTAGAGAAGAGTATATCTAAAACTGCGGGTTTTGAAAAGACTCTGAATGTGTGCTTGAACTGCCGTATAATTTTAAGAAGGAATTTACATGTTGAAAGAGGTCTGGTAAATGGATCAATGGGTAATGTTGTTGATTTTGTGAAATACAGAAATAGAGATGGAATTGAATTTTTAAAAATTAAATTTGATGGCATTGAGGAAGTACAGCTAATTGCTCGTTGTTCTGCTAGATTTTTGCTTGTAAAAGACTTATATGTTCGTCGTAAGCAGTTTCCTGTTTGCTTGGCATATGCGGTGACAATCCATAAATCGCAAGGTTTAAGTGTAGACTGTGCATTGGTGAATATTGGCAGTTCTGTGTTCAAGGAGGGTATGGCATATGTGGCATTGTCACGAGTTAGGACTTTATCGGGATTGTACTTGATTGAGTGTGATGTCACAAACATTTGTGCGGATCTAGATTGTGTTAAGGAATACAATAGGTTGAGAAGAGAGTATGCGCCACATTTGCCTCAGTATCCTTTGTTTGAGAAACGTGTGGTAGGCCGGAAACGAAGAAATGTGACCAATACTGGGGAGGTTGTAGCAAAAAGACGAAAAGTTGATGAACCTGAAATTATAAGCAGAAACAAAAAGGATTCTGTTGAAGATGTTGTTGGTTTTCAATTTGAAAACAGTTCTGGTGTCAACTGCTATGCTAATGTAGTGGTTAATGTTGTCTTTTCTCTAGAAACTTTAAAAGAACAGATTGTGGTCAATTCGGATCAAAGATTTTGCAGTTTGTTAAATTCTGTGTTAGAGAAATGTAGCACTGATAGAACAAACATAGAAAGTGTGTCTGAAATTCGAAATCTGTTAGACAGATGTTCAGGCCAAACACAATTCTCTCAAAATAGTCAGCAAGATTGTCAGGAGTTTTTAATGTATATGCTTGATGTATTGCATGATGAAGGTGTAGATGTAGATCACCTGTTTGGGCTTTCTTATCAATGGCAGCATGACTGCGAGAATTGTAGGGTATCAGCTACTACTAGTGTAGACTCAGAAAGATTTATATATTTAACTTTGCCAGACAGTAAATCAGTCTCTTTTAATAAGCTAGTAAAAGCAGCTGATCACAACATGGAGTGTAGCCAATGTAAATCTGAAATGATGTCCACTTTATTTATACGAACATATGGCCAGTATGTCATTTTAATGTTCCAACGATGTAGGCCTGATGGAACAAAATTGACAACTTTAATTAAAAATTTTGTGGCTTCACAGTTGTCAATATCAGGAAGGACTTTTGTAACTGTAGCAATTATATATCATGATGGTCCTTCAATAACATCAGGACATTATACAGCTTATTTAAAGTGTAGAAATGGCTGGTCATTCTGCAATGATTCTGTTTTAATTTTCAAAAAAAAATTGCCATATGACCTTAAAAACTCTTACCTGGTGTTTTTAAAACCAAAATTTTAGGGAAAGAATCTCGGGATGTGCTCTGAGGAATTTCAAGAAGTTCTTATGGCTCCTACACTATTTGGCCTTGAGGATAAGTGTAGTACAGAGACATAACTTCTAACCATAAGACTGGACGTCATGGAAAAATAACTGCACTTTGAATGAGTTCAGAAAAACTATTTCTTTTTATAAGCTAATTGAAGCAGCGAATCAAAACATGGAGTAGAGGGAATGTAAGTCTGCAATGCTGTCTACTGTTTTACATTGCTTTGTGATTAAAAGTGATGTAGAGAATTAAATAATTGTACTAGTCATAAAGGTAGTGTAAGTCTGCTTCATAGTAAGCAGTATCAGTGTGATAGGAAATGTAGAACATGATTGAGCAAGAAGGGGAAGATATTACTAGTCCAGGATTGTGTAAATGATCTTCAACATTTTAATTCTGAAAGTTGCGGAAATGCGAAAAGACGGGATTGGCTTACAAGAAATCCAAGAGTTATACATGGCTCTGACACGATTTGGCCTTGTGGAATCGTGTGGTAGAGAGCGAGAAGTCATTTATTGTATGTAACATGTTTTTGAAAACGATGGAAGTTTTCTTTCAGAAAGTGGTGGGTTGAAAGTAATAACAGCACAACAGAGTGTAAGCTGTTCATAGGACATCCTTGGCCGTCATGGAAAGTAAGTTAACTTTAAGGAGTTCTGAATTCTGATTTGTAATGTATGGGTTTTTTAAACACAATCATTTTGATTGTGTTTTTTTTTCCCCGCTGTTATATGATGAATACCTTCAAGTCACTGTTTTAGTGAAATTTGATACATTCTGAGAACAGCAAAAATAAACCATTTAACATGTATAATTAATTCTGTTCTGTTTGCATTTATGATGTACATGTAGAACTGTGTAGGAGGCATGGAGAAGGTGAGGCTTCTGTCAGTGTCAAAGTTGTTGCATACAGTGCTCATATTCTACGTAGTCTTTTATATTTCATTACTTTCACTGTTTCTGACAGATCTAAAAAAATTTTTTTTAAAAGAACAGTAAGTATAAGGGAAGGAAACAGACAGTTATGTTAAAAGAAACACAGCTATAGGGAATAAACTAGGGATACTGTTACCCGCAATCCTCTGCTGATGATGTCACTGAGCATGTCATGAATGATGTAATATGTGACATCATCAGCAGTGGATTACGGGTAATAGTATCTCTAGTTTACTCCCCTATAGCTGTCTTTCTTTTAACATAACTGTCTGTTTCCTTCCCTTATACTTACTGTTCTTTTTTATAAAAAGAATTTTTTGGTTCGCTTCCGGTTCGCGTACCGGGGAGCGAACTGGGAAGCGAACTAAGAGAAATAGAGGTTGGCACAGTTGCAAATATTGTACCAATTTTTTTATAACGGGGAGGTAGTTCTGAAAAGAACTTTTTTTTAAATTGTTTTTGTTGTTTTATATTTTTTTTATTATTTTTCTGAACATTTTTTTTACTTTTTTTGAATTTTTCTGAACAGTTTTATATTTTTTTTGTTTTTTTTTCGGAGGGGGCAACGAAAACGATTCATTGTAAAGGGCTCAACAGGAGGAAGAAAACAAAAAAAAGAATTTATTGTTTGGGGAGTTTCGGACAAACATGAGCATGATTGTTAATAGCTCTGTTGATCAGAGTGATGCTACTTTCTGCGTAGCAAATGATTCCACTGCAATGTACGCAGACTTGTTTTACTTCACGAAATCTCGTTTGTACATTTGGCACCATCTCCCTGCCCTCTGGTCCCGTTACTTCCGGTACAACAGATCTTCTGGCCATAATAGGGAGATTATCTAGGTCGTCCTGTTCCTCTTCTTCCTCTTCTTGCTGAATTATAACTTTAGCAGGTGGTCCACTCTTCCTTGGATGTGGTGGAGGTGGTGGGGAAGCACCAGCTGAAGCTAGTAAAGAAGCCATTGCTCACTGGTAACAAAGGGTCTTTCTCTCACAATGATGAAAGTCAGAGTGAGGAAAGAAGGAGGGATTTTCACCATTTGGGAAAAAAAATAGTTCTCAACCAATGAAAAGTGTTCATTTTAGATCATATGACCTAGTCTTACATCATTAGGAAACCGAAAGTGAAATGAACCAATGAAAAGTGTTATTACCAAGTCACATGACCTGCTGTGTTTACGTTACGCGCTTTGCAGGGCCTCCCGGTTTGCTTCCAGAAACCTGTGCTTTGCGACTCGGTAAGCGTACGAGTTCGCTAACGTAGCACGTCATATGACGTATCACGCGACAACGCGAAACGTCATGCGGACGGGAGGCGTCACGATGTTGTTTTCTAACGCGGCAGTTGCGGTAAAGAAACGTTTACCGGCTCGCGGTCTATTTCGCGGCATCAAGGTCAGCTAACGGGAAGCTTCCCGATTCGCGAAGCGGGAACGAAGAAAAAAAAATATTTAAAAAAAAAAATTATTCATAAACATATAAAATATATTTTTGGATTTAAAGAAGAATACATTTTACAGCTACAGATATTAGCTGTTAAAAAACCAATGAAATTCACAGAAAAAACCATAGGTTATAGACCATATATAGTTAGGAATTAGCATTTACAAAACCTTGAAAATTCACTGAAAAAACCATAGGTTATAGACCATATATAGTTAGGAATTAGCATTTAAAAAACCTTATTTTACTCACACAAAACCATTGAAATTCCATATATAGTTAGTTGCACTAACTATATATCGCGCACCCGTAATCCACTGCTGATGATGTCACATATTACATCATTCATGACATGGTCAGTGACATCACTGATGACATCACTGATGACATCTCAAATGACATCACTGATGATATCTCATTTGACATCAATGGTCACATCAATGATGATATCATTAATGTGACAATACAATGCATCTCCTCACACTTTAATATAACCTCTGTTACACCCAGTGTTAAATACAGAGTGTAATTTTTGAAACCATTGACACACCAATACTAGTTACTACATACCCACTCACTGATTCCTACGTCTACACACACATTCACTCATTCACCCATACAATCATTCATACATACAATCACTCATCTTTACAACACTATCATATGCACTCATACACCTATACAGACACTCACACTCTGCCACTCATCCATGGAGTTACTCACACACCTAGTCAGTCCTGTAAAGAATCAATCACAGTTCCATTTTCTAATCTACACAGTTAAACATAGAGTACCTTACATTTTAAAACATATACTAACACATACTTACTCTCTTATAGAATCACTGATACAAGTACACATTGATCTGCACAGAGTCACACACCTCCCAGCCAGTCATACACACACTCAGTCTCCCATACAAATACTTGTGCAACCAATCAATAACCCATATAGCTACTTATATAGCTACTGATCAACACATGCAGCAGCTTGCACAACAACAGACATGCTGATGCACACTTTCAGACAGTTTAGTCACTAACCCGTGCATTTAGTAAGACGCATTTAATCACTCACTCATACAGTCAATCACGCACCTACTAAAACCTTCATTGAGACACTTATACATCCACTCATTCTTCAATATGTAAAACATATTTAAACTTTACAGAAACACATAATCACTGGATGTTGTCATCAGTGATGTCATTTGAGATGTCATCAGTGATGTCATCAGTGATGTCACTGACCATGTCATGAATGATGTAATATGTGACATCATCAGCAGTGGATTACGGGTGCGCGATATATAGTTAGTGCAACTAACTATATATGGAATTTCAATGGTTTTGTGTGAGTAAAATAAGGTTTTTTAAATGCTAATTCCTAACTATATATGGTCTATAACCTATGGTTTTTTCAGTGAATTTTCAAGGTTTTGTAAATGCTAATTCCTAACTATATATGGTCTATAACCTATGGTTTTTTCTGTGAATATATATATATATATATATGTGTATTTAGATGAGCACACACACACACACACACATATATATGTATACACACACACACATATATACACTCACATTTTTACACATATACACACACATATCTATGTATATACACACACAGACATATTTACATATCTAACAAAAACAAAACCACCATGGGATAATACATTCATTTTACATTTTGCATTCCCATAACCCTATCATTAAACACTTTTTGAGCAAATAATGTACAAAAGATATACAGTCTTTCATAATCCTTTAAAGATAGTAAAGATGTCCCACCTCAGCTACTTCTCCATAGGATCCTGGAGTCTAGAAAAGCAATTCAGTAGACAAACAGGAATTTTAAATATATTTAAAATCACGTGTAAAAATACTTCTCCAAAATATGATTCTCTACTCGAAAAAGAAAACCAAACACATATCTGTTATGAATGAAACATTCATCTCTTCACCAATGTATAAACTCCTTGGTATTCATTCATATGATAATAGATGATAAAAGATCATTGCGCTCCAATGCGCAAAAAACATCTTTGCATTCGAAGGGTCCACAAGGCAAGAAGAGGAGGTTGGTCCTTTTCTTTTCTGACCACCAAACTCTGGAACCCATTGCCTAGGACCCTGCATTTCGCTCCTTCCGAATCATTTCTTCAAACTGCTGAAGACTTCTCTTTTTGATGCATAGACTTTCTATTGAGGTTTAAATAATCTTCTACTCTTATACAATTGGGCAGCTAGTGCTGGACACTTCTTTGGCAGCAGCTGCATGGTTTATATATTTTATCATATTGTATTATATTGTCTGATAGACCTGGACTCTAATCTACTTAGCTCCTTTTCCCTGTCACTCTGTATCAATCTCCCAGGGGCAGAATATATTTATTTACTTATTTTCTCATCTCCCACTGACATTTTTTGGGGGGCAGGGATTATCTGGCAGCCTGGTAGATGGAGGCTTTCTTTCTAATACCTCTTTGACACTACAATATTCTCCTGTACACCGATAATGTTGTACTCCCTATATATACTTTGGAGCAAGAACATTGCATCCTATAAATAACATAGGCTCAGATGTAATTACTCTGTCACCATGGTGAATAGGCCAACAACCTAATGTATAAATGACCACCATGCTGGCAATCTATATCTATACTAATATAATAAAGAGAGAGCCCAAATCTTTGCGGCGGGTAATCTCAGGAACCACAGCACAAATCACAACACCCAATACAGCGTTGGAAAGGGCAGCTGCAGCAGAAGGACATAGGCTATACAGACGCCCACCATATACATTCAAAAGGTATAAGAACCATGCCAGCAAAGTAGTCCCTTGTGGGCGTGTCGGCGTTGTGCTGTGGGCGTATGCTGGGGGCGTGACAAACGCTGGGGGCGTGTGATACATCCCGCCCTTCATGCCATGTCTCATATCGTGTGCTGTGGGTGTGTGCTGGGGGCGTGGGCGTGTGTGGGGCGCGGGATTATGGGAAAACAAAGCGAGCGTTGTGCCCAATATTTCATTGTTTTTTCTTCCCAGGTTCTGTACATTCCAGCTCTGGGTGTCCACCCTGCTCCCTTTAAATACCCCTGCACCCCATAATCATAACCCACCCGTACTCCTTAAAATACCCCAACACCCTTAAACACTAACCCATCTTAACCCTATAAATATACCCTGTACCCCAAAACCCAAACCAATCCCTAAACCCTAAAAACACCCCTGTACCCCAAAACCCAAACCTAGCCCTGAACCCTAAAATACCCCTGTATCCCAAAACCCAAACCTACCCCTGCACCCTAAAAATACCCCTGTACCCGAAAACCCAAATCTAGCCCTGAACCATAAAAATAACCCTGTACCCCAAAACCCAAACCTACCCCTGAATCCTAAAATACCCCTGTACCCCAAAACCCAAACCTAGCCCTGAACCCTAAAAATACCCCTGTACCCCAAAACCCAAACCTAGCCCTGAACCCTTAAAATACACCTGTACCCCAAAACCCAAACCTACCCCTGAACCCTAAAAATACCCCTATACCACAAAACCCAAACCTAGCCCTGAACCCTAAAAATACCCCTGTACCCCAAAACCCATACCTATCCCTAAACCCTAAAACTACCCCTGTATCCCTTAACCCAAAACTATATCCAAACCCTTAAAATACCCAAACACCCCAAAACATATACCTCAGTACCCCAAAACATATACCCCTATACCCATACTTACCTTATCCAAACATTTAAAAAAACATGCTTTTACCATTCATGCATTTACAACGAATTTCGTTGTAAATGTATGCGTGCTAAAAGCATATAAAATGTAATGCCATGCGCTATAATGGCATTGCGGAGTCATGGTACTTTCGTAATTAAAGTATGCGGAGTGATGGTATGCGGAAAGAAAGTTGCGGAATAATGGGTGTTTACCCTCCCCCGGTAAGTACATTTGTGGCACGGCGGTCCACATCTCCAGCAACATACTCATATTTTTTCACCACCGATTTGAAAAATGCACAGGTCTCTCTCATTGATGGCCAGCACCGACATACACTTTTAGACACACCTCCCGCCACAAGTTCTACAATTGCGAACTTTAGAGCTGGGGAGCTACGTGCGAATCTCGGTATCAGCTCAACATCCTGTGATTCCAGGCAAATCGCTTTGTCTCCCCGTGCCTACCACAAATGAATGTGTTCTTCTGTAATGTAAATTGTGCTCATGACATGTTGTCGAGTTCGCGCTATATAATATTGCAAGGAAAAATAAAGTTATAAAGTAGGGAAACTCGAGTTCACACACTACTGAACGCGCACTCTTAAGTGCATCAGCACTGTGAATAGGAGTGCACTGTGAATAGGAGCGTTTCACAGGCCTGTCACAGATAAGAAATGCTATCAAAACAAAATCCTACAAAACAATATACTACTGGCCGGCAGCAATTCATACCCGGACAACGTCGGGATGGGCTGCTAGTCATTTATAAAGGTATTGAAAGGAACTGCCGCCGCAGTGATTCCTGCCAAAGCATTTGACTTTTTGCTACAGGGATGCATCAGAAGAATGCAGCCTTGTAGCAAACAGTATTCTTTTCAAAACAAAAATCGCAAAACAGGATTTTCTTTTTTAAAAGAAGAAATATAATTCTTCCCTCATCATGTGAGTTTTCTCCCAGGGCAGAGGGAGCACAATACTTTTAATGTTCTTTACTATAATAATTTACAGTAAAATAATACTACACGTCTGCCTAAATAGGTCTGGAAGACATTAAGCTATTTCTTGGATGGCCCAGGGAAGTAAGGGCTGTCAGAGGAGTTTGGCCACAGTGGAGACAGTACTCTCCGCTGTAGCCAAGCTGAATGTCTGCTGTTATTTAAATGGGGCATGCGGCCCTTGTATTGGTGGTATTTATAACGTATCATAATTGTGATGGAATGCATCTACGATCACTTACTACATTTGTCATTTAATCACTCCTATATGAAATGCTCCTTTTAGCATTGATATTTTTCCAAAAAGGTGAATAAAACTCATTATGTTTTCATATTGACAGCACGCCTTACATTTATTGCATCTAGTAGAACCTGCTTTTGGTTTTACTCTGCTTCCTTTTCCTTTGTGATGTCACTCCATACAAGTTGTTCTGTCCTCAAGCAATCCTATCTATATGTAATAAATATTGTCCTAGTCATGAACAGACATGTGCGTCTTGGCTGAACCATTGAGTCGAGATGTGGCTGTCAGTTTGTGAATGTTCTAGCGTTTTACTTGCTGGATGGAAACTTCCAATGTTGATTAAATATATAATCAACATTGCAAGTTTCCATCCTGCAAGGAAAATGCACACTATAAGTGACCAGATCACCAAAATGTGTAAGTGTTGTCCAGGCCACCTGCGCACATTTTCCAAGGATCTATCAGCTGTGTAAATATGTGGTAAGCAACTTCGGGTGCACCTTTTACTTATCAGATTGAAACTTGCAATGTTGATTTAAATCTCACATCGACAGTGCACTGCTGCTAATTGAGCATGGGATCTGGTAAGACTTTGGGGCTATATAGTCACACACACACACCCACACACATACACGCACACACGTCTCTCTCAATATATATATATATATATATCATATATGTATTTAGGTAAGCACACATACACACACATATATATATATATATATATATATAATGTACATATATACACACACACACACACACACACCTACGTATACACTCACATGTTTAGACATACATACACACACATACATATCTCGTGTATATACACACAAAGACACATTTACATATCTAACAAAAACAAAACTATCTTGGCTACGACATTCATTTTACATTTTGCATTCCTAAAATCCTTTCATCAAACACTTTTTGAGCAAATAATGTACAAAAGATATACAGTCTTTCATAATCCTTTAAAGATTGTAAAGATGTCCCACCTCGGGTACTGTTCCATAGGATCCTGTAGTCTAGAAAAGCAATTCAGTAGACGAACACAAATTTAAAATATATTTCATACCACATATAAAAATACTTTTCCAAAATATGATTTTATGCTCAGAAAAGACAATCAAACACATTTCTGTTATGAATGATACATACATCTCTTCACCAATGTTTACACTCCTTGGTATACTTTAATATGATAATAGATGATAAAATATTATTGTGCTCCAATGCGCAAAACCATCTTTGCGTTCCCAGGGTCCACAAAGAAAGAAGAGGAGGTTGCTCCTTTTTTGCCACCAAACTCTGGAACCCATTGCCCATGACCCTACGCTTTGCTCCTTCCGAATAATTTCTTCACAAACTGCTAAAGACTTCTCTTTTTGATGCATAAACTTTCTGTTGAGGTTTAACTAGTCTTCTTCTCTTATACAATTGGGCGGCTAGCGCTGGATACTTCTTTGGTAGCAGCTGCATGCTTTATAAATGTTATCATAGTGTATTATATTGTATGATATACCTGTACTCTGATCTTCTTTGCTCCTTTTCCCTGTCAATCTGAATCAATCTCATAGAGGCAGAATATATTTATTTACTTATTTTCTCATCCCCCATGGACTTTTTTTTGGGGGGGGGATTATTTGGCAATCTTAGCTGGAATCTTTTGATACCGATTCCCATGACATTCTATTAGATACTCCTCTGGCCTGGTTCAGATGTTATCTGATGGGTAGATTGCAGCAGGTCCTCCTCCGGCCTTTTGTTTCTGAAGAAAAACCTCTGCTTTGCGGGGTCTCCCAGGGCTCCGCACTTAGTCCTCTTTTCTTCAATATCTACCTTACTCCTTTAGCGGAAGTGGTTGAATCCTGGGGGTCGTAGTGATCTCTTATGCTGATGACACTCAGCTCGTTTTCTCCTTTAGAGATTACTCTGACGGCAGCCTGTCTAAATTTCGAGGCTGCCTTACTAACATCTCCCGTTGGATGAATACTAACACCCTCAAACTTAATACGGATAAGACAGAGGTCTAATTCTTCAAACAAAGTTCTCCACTCCCCTCTATATTGTGGTGGCCATCGGAGTTAAACCCCCCTCCAGTTCCAGTCCAAACAGCTCGTAATTTGGGTTTTCAATTCGACAGCGACCTGTCTTGCAAAAGCCAAATCAATAAAGTTACCCCAGCATGCTTTTGTAAACTCTGCATGATCAGGAATATTCTAAAGTTTCTCCCCCTTGATTCCCGTAGGACCGCCATACATGCCTTAATCACCACTCACCTTGATTATTCTAACAGCATGTATGTTGGAGCTCCAGCTTACCTGATCAAGCGGCTGCAGATTGTGCAGAATGCAGCAGCCAGATTGATTTGTAACATCCCTTATCGTCATTCTATTACTCTGTACTTGGTGAAGTTACACTGGCTGCCAGTTACCTGTCGCCTTCAATTCAAAGCGCTGGTCTTTGCCTTCAGGGCCCTTAATGACCTTGGTCTGGTCTATCTGAGAAAATGGCTTAAACCTGTCCACACAACCCGAGCCCTCAGATCTAATCATCTCCAGCTTCTCTGTACCCCTCGTTTTTGCCGTTCTAGAACGGGGGGCAGAGCCTTTGCTGTGGTGACCGCAGAAGTCTGGAACAGCCTCCCATTGGGCCTTCGGCTCATTACATCGGAACCATTGTTTCGAGGCAAACTGAAAACATGGCTGTTTTCCAATCTTTAGTTGCGCGAGACCTCTTCCGTGGCCTATTGTCTCCTGTAGTGCCTGGACACCCTCATTGAGGGTAGCCGCGCGCTCTATAAGCTTCAAAAATAAATAAAATGAAATAAATATTTCCATCTTATAGCTCTTTGATAATGCATACTTCTCTTGTACACGGCTAATGTTGTACCCACTATAAATACTTTGGAGCAAGAACATTGCAGCATATAAATAAAATAGGCTCAGATTTAATTACTCTGTCCCCGTGGTGGAGAGGCAAATAACTTAATTTCTAAATGACCCCAAAGATGGCAATCTATACTAATATAATAAAGAGAGAGCCCAAACCTTTGAGGCGGGTAATCTCAGGAACCACAGCACAAATCACAACACCCAATACAGCGTTGGAAAGGGCAGTTGCAGCAGAAGGATATAGGCTATGCAGACGCCCACCATATACATTTAAAAGGTAAAAGAACCATGCCAGCAAAGTAGTCCCTTGTCGGCGTTGTGCTTCGGCGTTGTGCTGTGGGCGTGTGCTGGGGGCGTGACAAACGCTGGGGGCGTGTGGTACGTTCCGCCCTTCATGCCATGTCTCATATCGTGTGCTGTGGGCGTGTGCTGGGGGTGTGGGCGTGTGTGGGGCGTGGGATTACGGGAAAAAAAAGCGAGCGTTGTGCCCAATATTTTATTGTTCTTTCTTCCCAGGTTCTGTACATTCCATCTCCGGGTGTCCACCCTGCTCCCTTTAAATACCCCTGCACCCCATAATCATAACCCACCCGTACCCCTTAAAATACCCTAACACCCTTAAACACTAACCCATCTTAACCCTATAAATATACCCTGTACCCCAAAAGCCAAACCTATCACTAAACCCTAAAAATACCCCTGTACCCCAAAACCCAAACCTAGCCCTGAACCCTATAAATACCCCTGTACCTCAAAACCCAAACCTACCCCTGAACCCTAAAAATACCCCTGTACCCCAAAACCCAAACCTACCCCTGAACCCTAAAATACCCCTGTACCCCAAAACCCAAACCTAGCCCTGAACCCTAAAAATACCCCTGTACCCCAAAACACAACCCTAGCCCTGAACCCTTAACACCTTGGCTGCTATGACTTTTCCCCTCCTGTGCTGATTGATTGATAATCCCATTGTTCATGACAAGGTCAGCTCGTCATAAGCACAGCTCCAGTGTGCCTCATGATGAGCTGAGCTCGTCATGAGCATGGAAGGGGTTAAAATACCCCTGTACCCCAAAACCCAAACCTACCCCTGAACCCTAAAAATACCCCTATACCCCAAAACCCAAACCTAGCCCTGAACCCTAAAAATACCCCTGTACCCCAAAACCCATATCTATCCCTAAACCCTAAAACTACCCCTGTACCCCATAACCCAAAACTATATCTGAACCCTTAAAATACCCAAACACCCCAAAACATATACCTCAGTACCCCAAAACATATACCCTTATACCCATACTTACCTTATCCAAACATTTAAAAAAAAACATGTTTTTACCATTCATGCATTTACAACGAACTTCGTTGTAAATGTATGCGTGGTAAAAGCATATAAAATGTAATGCCATGCGCTATAATGGCATTGCGGAGTTATGGTACCTTCGTAATTAAAGTATGCGGAATGATGGTATGCGGAAAGAAAGTTGCGGAATAATGGGTGTTTACCCTCCCCCGGTAAGTACATTGGTGGCACGGCGGCCCACATCTCCAGCAACATACTCATATTTTTTCACCACCGATTTGAAAAATGCACAGGTCTCTCTCATTGATGGCCAGCACCGACATACACTTTTAGACACACCTCCCACCACAAGTCCTACAATTTGCGAACTTTAGAGCTGGGGAGCTACGTGCGAATCTCGGTATCAGCTCAACATCCTGTGATTCCAGGCAAATCGCTTTGTCTCCCCGTGCCTACCACAAATGAATGTGTTCTTCTGTAATGTAAATTGTGCTCATGCCATGTTGTCGAGTTCGTGCTATATAATATTGCAAGGAAAAATAAAGTAATAAAGTAGGGAAACTCGAGTTCATACACTACTGAACGCACACTCTTAAGTGCATCAGCAGAGCACTGTGAATCGGAGCGTTTCACAGGCCTGTCACAGATAGGAAATGCTATCAAATCGAAATCCTACAAAACAATATACTACTGGCCGGCAGCAATTCATACCCGGACAACGTCGGGACGGGCTGCTAGTCATTTATAAAGGTATTTAAAGGAACTGCAGCTGCAGTGGTTCCTGCCAAATCATTTTACTGTTTGCTTCAGGGCTGCATCGGAAGGGTGCAGACTTGTAGCAAACAGCATTCTTTTCAAAACGAAAATCCCAAGACAGGATTTTCTTTCTGAAAAGAAGAGATATAATGCTTCCCTCATCATGTGAGTCTTCTCCCAGGGCAGAGGGAGCACAATACTTTTAATGTTCTTTACTACCAGGATTTACAGTAAAAAACTTGCTACATGTCTGCCTAAATAGGTCAGGAGGACATGTAGCTATTTCTCTGATGGCCCTGCGAAGTATGGGCTGTCAGAAACGTTTGGCCACAGTGGAGACCGTACTCACCACTGTGGCCAAGCTGAAGGTCTGCTGTTATTTGAATGGGGCAGGCGGACTTTCGTATTGGTGATACATTTAACCTGTCATTATTGTGATGGATTGCATATACCGCCAATTTATACATTTGGCACTTATTCACTCCTATATGCAATGCTCCTTTTAACATTGATGTTTTTCCTACAAGGTGAATAAAACTCATTATGTTTTCATATTGACTCACATTTTTTGCATTTAGTAAAAGCTGCTTTTGGTTTTCCCCTGACTCCCTTTCCTTTGAGATGTCACTCTATACAAGTTGATCTCTCCTCAGGCAAGCCTCCCTATATGTAATCAGTGATGTCCTGGTCATGAGTGTCCGCATAGTTGGGTCGCATTTCACTAAATGTCAGTGCTATGTAGTAGAAAGTAGAAAAATTCTTTATTTAGATATAACATAGATATCTTTAAAAGAGGGTTACATAATTAACTTCATATGCAACTTGTTAAAAATGAAGACAACAAAACAGTCGGTAAGCCAGCCGTAGTAAGAGTAATAAAAGAAAGATAAAAACCAAGAAAAAAGGAGAAAAAAAAATAATAATAATATAATACAAAAGTTAAAACCTGGTATACAAGGAACTTCACTCCTTTTTCTTTACTCTAACTGATTTGTATATCATACATTTAAAAGACGACCCAAGTTTCCTAGGGGTACTGCTCGTATTCTTTTCAGTTCATCCCTCTAGAAATTTGGCGTGTATCATAACGATCGTTAAGTGATAAAAGAGAGAGAAAATAAGAGGGAGGATTTAACAGGACCTCTTTAACTTAAAATTGCAATATGCTTGCCGAATGAACTTTGTTAGTCTTATGTTTAAGTCAGTGTTTTCAGGGTTCAAGGCCACAATAATGGCTTGCCTGCAGGTTCGAGCGCCCAGCCTGTTCCATTCTGCTTTTAGTTTGCACCTGCGTTGGGAGTTGAAGGCTGGGCAAAGGCAAACCACGTGTAACAGTGTTTCGGCTGTTGTACCGCACCCTCTGCATGTTAGATCTTCCGCCGTGCGTCTCCAGGGTGGTAAGTCTTGCAGGAACCGCCAGTCACCCATTCTAATGGCTATAAAGCTACGTTTTAGAAACAGTGGGTATGTGCAGGAGAGATAAGCGGCAGGAACTAGCCGGCTATAGGAGTTTACAAGGGCCCAAGAATGGCTCCGTTTTGAAAAGAGTCCTTTGTCTGTAATAAGTGATCTCATTCTTACACATTTTTTGATAGCAGTTTTAAACGCTGTCTGACTAGGGTTAAGAGCCCATAGGTCTCCTGCTGACATTTGTTGGATATAGTCCTTGAAGAGGCGACCAAACGTTCCTCCTGGGTTTTTCTGGGAGATTTCTAGCCAGACTAAGGATTCTAGTGAGTCTGGGTCAGCCTGCCTCAGCTTGTGACACAGGTTAAGGTATACACCAATATGGGAAACCTCATAGTTTGGTAGCCCCATCTCCAATCTTATCTGTGCGGCAGATGCAGAGGTTGGCAACTGGAGGACCTTTTTATAGATTTTGGTGGTATGTTGGTTTAGGGCCGTATTCAGTTTACCCTTGAATGTCTCTATCCCGTATGATAGGATGGGGCCGATTTTCGCTCTCAGGACTTCCAAGAGGGGCGAAAAAGTTGGACCGGAGAGATTTTTCGAAAGCTTAGTTAGAGATACTGCAAGAGTCGTGGCTTTAACTGCTATCTCATGGCGCTGTTTTATAAGGTTGCCCCTTGAATCCAGGTGGACGCCAAGATATTTATACGATTGACCTATCACGAGGCTTATGTTGTTAAAGGACCATCCACCTCCAACATATTGTTTCTTCCCAAAGGGAACTACTTGAGTTTTCTTTAAATTGACTTCTAATTGGTTCACCAATGTATAACGAAGCAGTGTGTCAAGAAGCCTTTGCAGCCCGACCCTGGTAAGACTGAAGAGAACAAGGTCATCGGCGTATAACAGATTGCTAAGTGCCGTGCCTCCCACCTTTGGAGGATGACTATTGGTTTCATCCAGGGTCGACGACAAGTCTGCTATGAACAGATTAAAGAGCTGGGGGGCCAGCACGCATCCCTGCTTGACACCTCTCATTGTGATAAATTTGCGCGAGAGATGCGTGCCGGACCCTAGCTTCACTCGGACCCAGGTACGAGAGTGAAGTTGGATAATTGCCTCCAATAGTTTGTCAGGGATCCCCCAATTCCTAAGTTTTTCCCATAAAGCCGCCCTGGGGACCCTGTCAAATGCTGCTTTGAAATCGACAAAGCAGCATAGCACTGTCCTAGATGTTAAGAGAGCTTTATCGACAATGGTTGACACTGCTAGAAGATTTGTCATGGTCCCTGAATTGGCAACAAACCCCGTTTGATTCATCGGAATCCGGTTGTGTTCCTTTGCCCATAGCTTTAGGTCCTCCAGAAGGAGGCCTGCATAGTGCTTAGCCTCAATGTCCAAAAGAGCAATGAGTCTGTAGTTGTTAGGGGCTGCGCAGGTTCCTGATTTATAAATTGGGTGTATTATTGCACCCCGCCATGATTCTGGGATAGTTGCGGTTCTCAGGGCATAGTTTAATAGGTTTGTTAGGGTTCCTGACCAAAAAGGAATATCATATTTAAAGAGGTTCTGTGGTAGCCCATTTGGGCCTGGTGCTCCGTCTGATCTTGCTTTAGTCATAGTCGACGCTACTCTGTCCTGGGACACCTGAAAGCCCATATTAAGAGGACTTGGCAGCTCAGTGGGTGCACTCCACTTACTGCTGGCCTCGGTATCAGTCTCTCTTGGCGGGCCACCTCCTGTGGGATCTAGATGTTCTGAGGACCTGAAATGTTCTGTCAGGTATGATGCCCATTCAGACTCTTGTATATTTGCTGATCCAAAGCTTGAGGTACTTGGGTTCGTGCGGTTAACCAGGGCCCAGAATTTTTTGGGGTTTTTGCTCTTACTCTCCCACACCAATTTGCACCAAAATTGATTTTCGAGTTTTTGTTTGTCTTTGATGATCGCCAGCCTGAATGACTTTTGGGCAGCATGATAGAGATTTAAACATTCACTGTTCCCAGGGTGTTTTGCAAGTGACCGCAGGGCATTATTCCTGGCTTTCTTAAGTACCTTTGACTGTAATGAGAGTTTAAATTTGTAGCACTGGTTTGTCCTTTGGGCCTGCTGTTTTACTGGAAAACAACTAGTCAGGTGGGTGCACAGCGTCGTCCATGTTACAATGGGGGAGGCATCATGTTCGTTTCCGCTTTTTATACGTTCCATGCATACCTGTAAGATGGACGGGCTGATGTCTTCGCTCCACTTGAGGCGCTTAAGATTTTCCGTATATGTTCCCCGACACGTTGGAGGTGCGGGTTTGTGCTTCACTGGGTTTGTGTTAAGAGATATCACCTGAGGCCTGTGGTCGCTTTCAGGACGTGGATGAATACGAAAGTCGGACAAACAGGGAAGCAGATCAGCGTTGCAAATGGTGTAGTCCAGATAGGAG
This sequence comes from Lissotriton helveticus, assembly GCF_964261635.1. Taxonomy (NCBI): domain Eukaryota; kingdom Metazoa; phylum Chordata; class Amphibia; order Caudata; family Salamandridae; genus Lissotriton; species Lissotriton helveticus. The sequence goes on from NC_136069.1 coordinate 1,607,580,557, forward strand.
TGTTTGCTACCATTTGTCCAGGACCAGTTTGGGGGAGTATCCCCCGCCGACCTGCCATTCAGTACCAGGTAGCCGGCGCTGTAAAGTTTCGTCACACAGATCTCACCCAGACCACAGTGGGCTAGGTTAGTTGGTTTGGTTTGTGTCACGGCCTCAGTGATGGGGAATAAGAAGGGCCCGTTGATGTCTGCTAGTTCCCCCTGAAATAGGTTGGTATTAAAATCCCCCGTGGCAATGCAATCTGAGTTGGGATGTTCCGCAGCTATGTCGCACATTATTTCCGTTAGGCGTGCCAGGTGTCCTTTTTTTGTACGTGTGTTTGGATTGATGTATACATTTAAAAGGAAAAGTGGGCGCTGTTTTCGCCATGAGGTAATTTTGACCCCGAGTAGCCAGTCTTCCTCAAAGCTTAGCCGTGAGATTGGGCCTTTTAAATTGTTTGATATGTATAGTGAAAGGCCGTAGCGGCTATCCCTGAGAGCAGGTTTCCATAATTCAATATAGCCGATGACGGGAAATCCGTCTGTAGCCCAGGTTTCCTGTAGGGCTATTACAGCATGTTCGCATAGGAAAGATAAAGTATCAGGGTGCGTGATTTTCTGTTGAAGGCCGCTAATATTCCATGAACACATAAAAAAGGTGGAATCGGCTTCTGGAGTGGGAGCGGTTGTAGATTCCACTACTAGAAGAGTTGGCACTGCTTGGAGTTTGTAATTATGGGAAGAGGGCTCTACTTCAGAAGGTCAATCTGTGCTTGTGGTTGACAAAATTGCTGGGAGCCATTCCCAGCCTTGACTTGTTTCAACATTGGAGGCCACTGTTGGAGGAGTTTTGTACAGTTCCTCGGGTCCTCCCCGTTTTTTAGAATCGAATATGGTCTTGGATGAAGCACTGGACAGGTAATGCCAGTGTTTCGCGGGGGTGTTGGCTGGGTTAATAGGGAGATGGGGTAGCCTGGAGTGGAGTATGAATACACTCTAATGCCCCAATCCCGCAGAGTGGTCTTGTGGTTCAAAAAGGCCCCTGCCCAGCTTGCCGATTTAAATGATACCAGCGTTACCTCAGACGGTTGAGTACCTCTTGGTGGGAGGAATTCGATGGATTCTATATCCTCCGATGCCAGGCCTGCAAGCCCCGGAATGCCTTCCACTAATTTTATTATGTTAGATCTATTGAGAATATCTTGTCGACCCTTTGATTTGTATTCTGGTGCCAGTATGATGTGGAAGAGTAAGGAATCATTTTTATTCTCTTTTTTGGGAGCGCTTTGCGGTGACTTGTTAATTTTATTGCTGAACAGGCTTGTATCTGGTTTCTGCTCCTGTTGCGTTGAATAGTTGGACACCTTCAATGGGAGATGACCGGTTTTTGGAACGGTTATTTTTTGGTTGTGGATTGTTTTTGTGAGATTCAATCTTGTTTTTGCGGTATCCACACAGAGAGGAGTTGTGGCCGACACTAGGTTAGATTTTATTAATGTAACTGTGGGCCCTATTGGGTTTCACTCGATGAGTTTGGTCGTTGGATTTTCCGTAGCTGTGCTTGATTCTTCAATTGCTGCTCCCATAACTGGCTCAGTTGGGTCTTGGGGACCCCAAGAAGATGGCTGGGTGACACTTGTTGGTAAATCCCCTTTTGATTTGCAGGCGCTTGGAGTTGCTGAAGTTGTTGGTGTGTCCGTCTCACTTGAGGCTTTCTTATCAACTGCCTTCACAAAGAGGGGAAAGAATTCCTGGTGTGCGGCATTCGCTTTTGTGCTTATTTTGTTTCTGCGTTTGCGCTGACGTTTGCGGTCTCTCTTGCTGCATGGTAGCGGAGGGGCTGTCGACGCTTCCAGTTTGGAGGGTACCAGGGTCACTGGGCTGGCCATTGGCCTGGTCGCTAGGTTATCCATGCAGATTGTGTGTCTGGAGGGGACCCCGGCGTTTTCAGTCATCACTTCGGTCGGGTCAGAGCCCCTTGTTGCTGGTTGAAAGTGGCCGCTTTTTGGCTGATCGTTTAGCTGGTTTGTACATGGTTCTGTTCCTCCACTTGACTTTGTGCCTTTTTTTATAATGGGCCACGGGTCAGCAGAATCTTGGTCCGTTTTTGATGGTTTTTGCTGTTGCAGAGAGAGATTTGTGGATAAGTTACCCCCCTTCAGCGACTTGACTTCCTTTATAACACTGGATAGAAAGACTGGGAGCAAAGAAAGTGAGTCAATGATTGGGGAGCAACAGCAGACCGATTGTACAAGCTTAGTCGAAGCTTGTGCTCCTAGTATTAGGTTGTTCAGTTTGTCAAGTTTGTTATCTATCCCTGCCGTGAATAGGGCCAGGGTGTTCAGGAGGTCAACCTGCACGTCCAGTTTATCCGAGTGATAATTTAATGCATTGACTGTTTGTTGAAACGTTAGAAGGAGTTGTGACCAAACTCCAGTTGCTGTTGAGTCTTCTTTTTTAGAATTAATGTCTGGCCTATGATTGATGGAATTTTCGGTGTTTTTGAAGAAAAATGAAAGATCCGCTAAAAACTGGTCATTCGGATCGGTTTTCTTAGTTGTTTTTTGAGGGGGTGTTATTTTTGCTGCTGGTGGTGAAAGTATGTTGTACTTAGGACTTGACACGACTTTGTCGATGGACTGGAGATTTGACGTGACCAGACACTGATTAAATGTGTTTATGGCTTGCGGTGAATGGGGCATTTGGGCAGTGATATCGCACACTTCGGAATTTTGCACGTGTATTTGTGCAAAAGTTGGTTGTCACTGGAGACCCATTGTACGTTCCTTTGGAGTAGCATGCTCTTGTTGGGGGGTAAGTACAAGGGAGTCAGGTCTCTGTTTTTGATCTGAGAAGGAACTTCGGGTGGATTGCAGGTCCACCGGAGAGGATTGGAGCAGGCATACTCCTTGCTTGTCCGCACCTCCGGTTAAAAGTTGCTGACCTGATTGGAGCTGTGGTTGAAAAATAACTGGGAGGTTTTGCTTGGGGCTTGCATCCCCGGGCCAAGCCGAGATCGAGTTGTTGAAAGGTGATCCGAAAATATACACTCCCAGGGGTTGAGCAGACTTTTTGGATTTCATTGACCGCTGTAATGGGGATAGTAGGTGTGGAGGGGGCGCGCCTATTTCGGCCAGTTGGTCCAGGGCTCCGGGCCTTACTGCCTCCTGAGACTGGGGCTGTGGATGAGTATCAATCAGAGTTGGTGTTTTTTTAAAATAGGCCAATAAGTTTGAATGCTTCATGGTTTTTGGCATATCTGAGCTCTTGCCTTTCTGACTTGGGTGGGTGTAGCAGGTTGGAGATGATTTTGCTGCGGTCGCTGTTTCCTCGGGACCCGTGAGGGATGAATGGCTACCCAGGCGGGATTCCCTTTTGGCTGCCCGCTGCTTTGTATTCCTCCATTTGGGCGCCGCTGTGATCTTTCGTACCTTCCCCGATCTCATTGCCTCAATTCGGTGGGGCTAAGGTGAGCTACAAAGGCTATTAGGAACCCGAAAGTAGTCCAAAGGAGAGGGTTGCTATAGCCTTAGGTCTCTGATAGCTATGCAATGGCTCTGCTGTTGAGGGGTTGGAAGAAATTCTGTAGTCTTGAAGCACTGATGGATCAGGTCAGTATATTCCCTCCGAGGGCACTGCAGCTGGTTGGATCACCCCGATCGAGTCCGCTATAGTTTGACTGACCCTGTCGTCGGAGGCAGCCCAGTTGGATAATGGGTGATTATTTAAGTGACGCTATGGCGTGCACCGGTGCGCTGTCTGTGCTTGACGGCGCCCTAAGGTGCTTGACGGTACCTTAGGGTGTAGCACCCCCCTGCTCCTTTGTTTCCCAGCCCCTTCCGCCTAACCCTCGACTGCTGGCACACACCGCACCCCCCAAGACAGGTCTCAGGGAGAGTCTAAGCCTTGGGTAGGGCCACACAGGTAAGGGGTTAGTGTGTGTAACCAGGTCTGGCCGACTCAACCAGTTGATGTCCTGAACTTGCTGAGCGCGGTTAGGACGGCTGTCACAGGGCAGACTCTGGGGAGGGGGGGCAGGGGGAGCAGCCCCAGAGCTAAAAAGAACGTCTGGATACCTCACACGCCCGACCAGCCAGGCTGGCGGGTGAATTGCGCAAGAGTGCTGACGCAAGGCAAGGCAAAGCAGGGATGCAGGGCAGAGCACACCAGGCAGCCTTCTAGGCAGGCAGGAGCAACACAAAGGATACCTGGGAGACACCTGGCGATTCTCCGAGGTAGGGGGTCTCTCCGCGGGCAGGTAGCGGCTCCACGCGACTGCGTGCATTTCAGGGGAGAGGGGGGAGGACTTACACTGCATTTTTGTCGAGCAGTTCTTGCTGGCCCGCCCTACCCCGCCACAGCCGACAATCCGACAACAACCGGCAGCCTGACAGTGGTGGGGCGCCTCACCGCACCCTCACTCCCTCCCACACGGATTAGCCGACTTACCGGCACACCACCGCTCTCACCGGAGACCCGACTTGGCCCGAACCGAAGCTCACGGGACCCTGCGCGGCTTCCCGGCCAGGCCCGCACAGCTCGCTGCAATCCTGCAATCCTGCCACAGCCTCCGTCAGCCTCCGCCCTCCTCACACATGCCACACCTGCCTGGCGGCTCGTCCGACGATCAGCCGCAGTTTTCGTTAGTGGGGCGCGGCCTCGTCAATTGCAAAGTTATGCTATGTTATCTCACGGAGTTGGCAATTTTGGGCTTATTTACTGGGCTATCACATGTGATATACACTAAGGGGCTCATTAGGATGGCGGAGGGAAGGACGACCGCCGTCCTGGAGTAGGCGGAAAAAGCCTTATTTCCGTCGGCCTGCCGCGGACAGTCCGACTGCCATATTAGGATGGGAAAAACTGTCAAAACTCTGTACGCGGTGGACGAGAACGCACCTCCGCGGAATTATACCCAACCCCGCGGCGGACGTAACCAATCCAGAGACACCACTGTACGGAATGACGTCTCCAACCGTGCCCCAAATCACGATGGCGGAAAACACACATAAAACCGCTGCGGAAAAACAACCTGCCTGAACACGGCGGATTCCCCACAGCTAACAAACCACACATTGCGAAGATACCCACCACAAGCAGCTCGCCCACATGGACCCAGCGCTACACGCTTTTCCGATACTCTTCGCGATCCTCCACCAGCAAGTCATGGACCATCATCGACGACGACGCAGGTACGCTACACACCATTTACTTCCGGAAGGGGATAACCTGGCAGGGCCGTGACGTTGGGAGGGGGAGTGTCATGTCACAGGAAATACATTGACGAACGCACCAAAATATTCACAATGGAAGTACACAACCAGGAATGACAGCGACAAACCTCAAAACATGATTCATTAGCTTTATTCAACATAATAGGTGCATAATATCAGAAAATCCAAGAGCATGGGCATTGTGCCCAACAGAGCAGGTATATCATTGGCAGCACGTGAGAGGGCAGAATTCAGTATCAGAACAGCAACAGGGCAGTGTGCCCAACACAGCAGGTACATCATTGGCAGCACGTGAGAGGGCAGAATGCAGTATCAGAACAGCAACAGGGCAGTGTGCCCAACAGAGCAGGTACATCAGAGGCAGTAAACGAGAGGGCAGAATGCAGTATCAGAATAGCAACAGGGCATTGTGCCCAACAGAGCAGGTATATCAGAGGCAGCACGTGAGAGGGGCTAAGTGCATCAACAGTCCATTGCACTGGACAGGTCCATTAGAGGCAGCACGTGAGAGGGGCTAAGTGTATCAACAGTCCATTGCACTGGACAGGTCCATCAGAGGCAGCACGTGAGAGGGGCTAAGTGCATCAACAGTCTATTGCACTGGACAGGTCCATCAGAGGCAACACATGAGAAGGGCAAAGTGCATCAACAGTCCATTGCACTGGACAGGTCCATCAGAGGCAGCACGTGAGAGGGGCTAAGTGCATCAACAGTCCATTGCACTGGACAGGTCCATTAGAGGCAGCACGTGAGAGGGGCTAAGTGCATCAACAGTCCATTGCACTGGACAGGTCCATCAGAGGCAGCACATGAGAGGGCAGAATGCAGTATCAGAACAGCAACAGTGCAGTGTGCCCAACAGAGCAGGTACATCAGAGGCAGTAAGCGAGAGGGCAGAATGCAGTATCAGAACAGCAACAGGGCAGTGTGCCCAACACAGCAGGTACATCAGAGGCAGTAAACGAGAGGGCAGAATGCAGTATCAGAACAGCAACAGGGCAGTGTGCCCAACACAGCAGGTACATCATTGGCATCACGTGAGAGGGCAGAATGCAGTATCAGAACAGCAACAGGGCAGTGTGCCCAACAGAGCAGGTACATCATTGGCAGCACGTGAGAGGGCAGAATGCAGTATCAGAACAGCATCAGGGCAGTGTGCCCAACAGAGCAGGTACATCAGAGGCAGTAAACGAGAGGGCAGAATGCAGTATCAGAACAGCAACAGGGCATTTTGGACAACAGAGCAGGTACATCATTGGCAGCACGTGAGAGGGCAGAATGCAGTATCAGAACAGCAACAGGGCAGTGTGGACAACAGAGCAGGTACATTATTGGCTAGCCAAGAACGTGTTTCAAGCGACCCCTCACAAGGAGATTAACAAAACATAGGTGGTTACATTCGACAATCTACACACAAACTTAAATGACATGTGACTGATGGCAACTAGACCTCACACCACAGAATCTGGTGGACTGCTTGAACAACTCGCCTCGGACACACCGCCAGTACCAGCAACAGGAGTGTGAGACACAGCCACCGATCTACTGACTGACACATGAGCCATAGACCCAGACACACCGCCAGCACCAGCAACAGGAATGTGAGACACAGCCACCGATCTACTGACTGACACATGAGCCATAGACCCAGACACGCCGCCAGCACTAGAAACAGGAGTGTGAGACACAGCCACAGCTGTGGTGACTGACACATGTGCCATAGACCCAGACACACCGCCAGCACCAGAAACAGGAGTGTGAGACACAGCCACCGATCTACTCACTGACACATGTGCCATAGACCCAGACACACCGCCAGCACCAGAAACAGGAGTGTGAGACACAGCCACCGATCTACTCACTGACACATGTGCCATAGACCCAGACACACCGCCAGCACCAGAAACAGGAGTGTGAGACACAGCCACCGATCTACTCACTGACACATGTGCCATAGACCCAGACACACCGCCAGCACCAGAAACAGGAGTGTGAGACACAGCCACCGATCTACTCACTGACACATGTGCCATAGACCCAGACACACCGCCAGCACCAGCACCAGGAGTGTGAGACACAGTCACAGCTGTAGTGACTGACACATGAGCCCTAGACCCAGACACACTTGCCGGACATGTCCCTGTACACTGACCAACAAATACCACGCCTGCACCTGACACATGTGAGTGAACAGCAGCTGAGCCACTAGGACCACTGAAATGGTGAGCCACAGGGCTGTATGGGCCAGGAGGCAGGGTGGCTCTGGGAGCTGGGGACAGCTGTACTGTAGCGACATTGGGGTGTTCAGGTCTCACTGGTGTGTGTCTCCATTTCTTTGTGAAACGTAGTGGTACCCCAGACATGCCTGGACTGGTAAGTGGAGTGGCATCACCAGACATCAAAGGTGTATCATGTGCTTGTGGTGGTCTGCTCTCTGGGGACGTGCTGGACCCTGCCTGCCGTTTGCTGTGTGCCTGCCTTCTGCCCTCTGCATCATGTGTAATGGGTGAAGCAACAACAGTGTACTCCTTCCTCTGCTTCAGTGGGCCGTGGATGGGAGTAGAGGTATGGGGGACTCCACCGCTGATACATGTGTTGTACGTTCCTTAAACATCATCCTCAGTGCAGCCAGGGGTGAAATATGCCTGTCCTTGATGGTGCTCGTGTCCATGGGAGAACCCCTGGCCATGGGATGTGCCTTGGACGTCGGAGGTGTCCTGTCCCTGGAATGGCCCTGATCCCTTCCCGGTGCCCTGTCCCTGGGTGCAGACATGTCCATTGTAGTGTCCCTCTCCTTTGAAGCTACCCTGATCTTGGGAGGTGCCCTCGCCTTGGTACTGTCCTTGTCCTTGGGAGTGTCCCTGCTCTTGGGAGGTGGCCTTTCCTTGGTACTGTCCTTGTCCCTGGGAGTGTCCCTGCTCTTGGGAGGTGGCCTTTCCTTGGTACTGTCCTTGTCCCTGGGAGTGTCCCTGCTCTTGGGAGGTGGCCTTTCCTTGGTACTGTCCTTGGGAGTGTCCCTGCTCTTGGGAGGTGGCCTTTCCTTGGTACTGTCCTTGTCCTTGGGAGTGTCCCTGCTCTTGGGAGGTGCCCTTTCCTTGGTACTGTCCTTGTCCTTGGGAGTGTCCCTGCTCTTGTGAGTGTCCCTGCTCTTGGGAGGTGGCCTTGGTTGGTGGGGGATGGCTGTGTAGCATGTGAATCCATTTCCATACACACCCCTCCATGATCATGTCTGTCAACTCCAGTGTTGGACACGTCGTCTTCGGATAAATAGATCACAGGCTTAGGGGATGGTGTCTGTGCCCTCCGTGCCCTGCCTTGCTGCCTGTGGCTGCTCCTAGTGTAATAACCAGAATAAGAGGCCTGGTCTGAAGACTCACTCTCCCCTGTAACATGAAGTGGTGTGGATGGTTGTACAGAAGTAGCACCCTGTCTATGCGACTGTACAATGGCTGAGGACACAGTGTTTGCCAATGACTGAACTGTTGTTTGGAGACCAGCAACATCGCCATGCATCCCCTCCATGAATGCCACCACCTGCCCCAACTTCCTATCGTGGTCTTGGAATGCATTGATCATGTTGGTCTGCCCTACACACAGCTGTCGCAGCAGATCAACAGCCTCTGCACAAAGTGCACTTTGTGTCACTGGGGCAGGGGCGGCGGTTCCTGCACCAAAGGCAACTCTGCTCCCCCTCCTCTGGCGAGCACAAGCAGTACATGTTGCTGTGGATGGCAGTGTGGGCCCTGTGTGCTGTGTCCCGACTGAAGGTGTCGATTGCCCACTCCCTGTCTGTGCCAACAGTGGGGACTCACCAACACTTTCTGAGGAGGAGGGCGATGGTGTTTCCATATGCGAGTCCTCAGGGACGGTCCTGTCCCCCTCTCCGGGGCTGCCCTCTTCAGTGTCAGTCTGCGTGTGTGTGACCTCTGATTCGGAAGCATTGCCACCACTCATCGCCGTCGTCTGCGGGTCAGTGCCCTCTGCCAAAGCTGAAATAGAGAGAAACGCGGTGTGAGTAAGTGCCACACACACGTACTGAAGGACAACGGATCTAGGATTCAATTACATACATTGTACATGTAGCACACATCCTGCACACGTCCCAGCCCTACTATCTGCAAACATGTCATGCCATAGGACCACAGACCTCAACGGCATGCCCTGGAAACCTACACTACCAAGCAAGTGGGCTGTCCACCTGGCGGACATGGATGCCAACGCCTACTCCGCTAATGGCACCAGCATGGTATTTCACATAAACATACGCACCACAGAAGCCACTACTGTGTCCGAGCAGCAATACATGCATTGCAGGCCCAAGTAACATACACATACAATCTGCTTACCGCTACTTTGCTGTGGTTCCCCACTCAGCTGGGCGGACAGGTCAGGATGCGTCACAGCAATGATACGGTGCATAAGAGGGGTCATGGTGCGGCGGGCCAGACGTGTAGATCTTGGAATCATCCCCAGTGTCATCTCCGCCACAATCTTGCTAAGCCTGGAGATGTCGTCCCAGCGCTTGTGGCAGTGTGTGTGTCGTCTATTGAACCCCTCCACTGCCCGTACATCACGTGCTATCGTCCTCCACACGGCCTTGCGGACGTGCAGCTTTACCTGCCTTGATGGGAGACAAGAGGGTAAAGTAAGTGGACAGTATGACATGCACAAACATCGCAGGAACACGATTCAACATGCAGCCATGCTCAGCACTACACATGTAAAGATCCCACAGCACACCGGCAGGCCTGCAGAAGACAGGAGCCACTGAACACCTCATGACCAACAACATGTACACCACTGTACTTACCACCTGTCTGGGTGCACCGTAGAGCCGTTGGTAGTGGCTGAGCACACCGTCCACAAGGACATCCAGCTCCGCTGTGGTGAAGGGACGCGACCGGCTCTCTCGCACTCCCTCCATGGCAAGGTCCTGGACTGTGGCACAACAGCAGCAGCCGTTGGTCAGCTCAGCAGCAGCAGGTCGAGGTGATGGTCACAGGCAGCAGCCGTTGGTCAGCTCAGCAGCAGCAGGTCGAGGTGATGGTCACAGGCAGCAGCCGGTGGTCAGCTCAGCAGCAGCAGGTCGAGGTGATGGTCACAGGCAGCAGCCGTTGGTCAGCTCAGCAGCAGCAGGTCGTCAGCTCAGCAGCAGCAGGTCGAGGTGATGGTCACAGGCAGCAGCCGTTGGTCAGCTCAGCAGCAGCAGGTCGAGGTGATGGCCACAGGCAGCACTGGATCAAAGCAGTGAATGTGTGCTTGTGAAAGTCACACATATATAGGGACCAGAGCCCATGTCAGTGGCACACGTGGCCAGCTATTGGTTCCCCCTGGAAGCTTCATTCGAAAAGGCCCAATGACAGGCCCTGGTGTGGCGGTGCACTGTTTCCGCCATTGTCGATGGCGCATACGCGCCCCGCGTGACCCCTTCCCATTGGCTGCCTGTGCACGTGCCGTCACGGACACACATCGGCAACCGCAAGTGCGCACTTCCGCGACGGTTGCATCTTTTGCAACAATGTTCAATCAGTGGCGCCACCATGGCGGTGCACGCATTCCGCGGGGGAGGTGCAGGCCTAAACATCCTTCTGATGATGTCAATTTGCATCATCCACCGTATACAGTCCCTCCCCGGCCCGGTGCACAACCGCCGTGCCAGGCCGGTCACCCAACGCCGGGCCAGGCCGGTCACCCACAGCCGGGCCAGGCCAGTCACCCACCGCCGGGCCAGGCCCGTCACCCACTGCCGTGCCAGGCCGGTCACCCACCGCCGTGCCAGGCCGGTCACCCACCACCGGGCCAGGCCGGTCACCCGCCGCCGTGCCAGGCCGGTCACCCACCGCCGTGCCAGGCCGGTCACCCACCGCCGGGCCAGGCCGGACACTGGTGGGTGACCGGCCTGGCACGGCAGTGGGTGACTGGCCTGGCACGGCGGTTATGCACCGGGCCTGGCCCGGCGGTGGGTGACCGGCCTGGCCCGGCAGTGGGTGACTGGCCTGGCACGGCGGTGGGTGACCGGCCTGGCACGGCGGTGGGTGACCAGCCTGGCACGGCGGTGGGTGACCGGCCTGGCATGGCGGTGGGCGACCGGCCTGGCACGGCGGTGGGTGACCGGCCTGGCACGGCGGTGGGTGACCGGGTGTAGTTAGCTTCTATAGATGAAGCACGCAGGTGGAACTTGTAAATAGTAGGTTTATTCGCAGCACAGAAATAAACAAGCAGATCACCATCTGGCCAGGCACCAACTGCCAGCATAACAATTCTTAAGTAGAATCATGACTTTAGGAACACACTAAAGTTCCACATAAGAAACAGATGAAACAGACTAAATGGATAACGCTATTTACAACACCGGGCCGGCCCGGCGGTGTGTGAACGGCCTGGCACTGCGGTGGGTGACCGGCCTGGGCCGGCGGTGGGTGACCGGGCCTGGCACGGACGGTGTACGGTGGATGATGCAACGTGACTGTAAGGGGGGTCATGAACTGCCATCTCCATTGACATCATCAGAAGGATGTGTAGGCCGGCACCGCCCCCGCGGAATGCGTCCACCGCCATGGTGGCGCCACTGATTGAACATTGTTGAAGAGAAGCATCCGTCCCGGAAGCTTGCACATGCGGTTGACGATGTGTGACCGTGACGGTCCGTGGACATGCAGCCAATGGGATGAGGGAACGCGGGGCGCGTATGCCCATTTGGAAATCGCGGAAGCAGTGCACCGCCATGGCGGCGCCAATGTTGGTAATATTTGGACCGCTGCACCGTGCTGTATAGTCCGCTCTTGCGTTATGAGGGTTGTGACCGTGCTGCCGAAACTGCATATGTCATGCACTGTATCATGTGTGTTCATACTATGCCCATTGATGTGCACACAATGTGCTACACATGTGCATGTCGACGTGTTGACGTCTTGTATTTCCCTACATACGTTTCAAATACTTCACATCTACACAGTACATCAGGCCTGTCTCGCCACATTCTGAATCTGTTGTCAGTGTGTAGTTAATGTGTACTAATAACAATGGTGGGGGTCCACATGCATTCTGTGTATGCGTATGTGTGTTGCCTGTTTGACCATGCATGTAATGAGTGGATGCTCACCATTGTCAGTGTTGTCATTGGTGCATGATGACATGGAGTGTGTGTAGCATTATTCTTTTGTGTTTGCACGTGCATGTGTGACTGTGAAAATTGGGTCCTAACACATGTCTTGTTGGCAGTAATGTTGACATGAGACTAAGTTGCATTGTACATGTTGACACACTTCATGTTGCTAGTGGCAGCACATTGTTCATAGGGCACTCCGTATTGTCATAACTTTCTGATATGTCACACATATGACTATTGTCCACAACATTTATCTTCTTGCTAGTGTTGGCTTACATGTGATGGAGTTGCACAGCCATGCGTTGTTTGTAAGTTGACTTATATCACGTCTACTCCCACACAGGAGGGCTCCAAATGTCCATCGCCCATACACTGTGCTGGAGGATATGGTTGACGAGGAGGTGATCAGGAAATTCCGGCTAGATCGACGTAGATTGATGGAGCTTGTAGACCAATTGTCTCCTCATCTGCAGCCACAAAGGATGTATCCTGGTTCCATTACACCCACAGCTAAGGTGATGGCGGCACTACACTTTTTTGCTACTGGCACCTTTCAGTACACAGTTGGACATGCCGGGGGGATGTCACAGTCCATGTTCAGCATGGTACTTCGGGATGTTCTAAAAGCCATGATGCTGTACAAGGATGACTACATCCATTTCCCACGGCCAGCAGAGTTGGCAGCAGTCAAAGCAGACTTCTATGCACTGGGCCAGATACCACACGTTGTGGGTTCCATTGATGGCACATATATCGCTCTCATTCCACCTCGGGCACGTGAGCCGGTATATAGGAATAGGAAGCACTTTCATTCAACGTGCAGGTGGTGTGCCTGGCCGACAACATCATCTCCCATGCATGTGTGTGCAAGATTCCCAGGCTCTGCACATGACTCCCACATCATGCGGAGCAGCATTGTCCCCCAACTGATGGCTAATCTGCGTCCAGGACACACGTGGCTTGTTGGTGAGTATGCTGTGGGGACATTTGTGATTTCTGTGTGGCATGGGGTACCCACCTATTCTGGTTGTGATATTTGTGTCTGTCATCCACCTACATAGGCGACTCGGCGTACCCAAACCGGCCCTGGCTCCTGAGTCCCATACGTAATCTACTTCACCGGGTGAAATGCGCTACAATGATGCCCATGGAAGGACACGTAGAGTGGTGGAACGTACTTTTGGACTGCTAAAGTCCAGGTTTCGGTGCCTGGATAAGACCGGAGGGGCCCTGCCTTACTCACCAGGCAAAGTATGCAGGATCGTGATTGCCTGCTGCATGCTCCACAACCTGGCAGTGCGCAATAACATTGAACTGATCTTGGACCCTGAAGACCAAGAAGTTCCTCGGCCTCCCATCCCACCCATGTCGACTGATGAGGATAGTGGTGAGGAGGAAGGTGTGGACCAGAGGCGTCAGCTCATTGATCGCTATTTCCCTTGAATGTGAGTGACTACCTCTTGTGCCGGTTGACAATGCGTTATGTATGTTTGCTGGTGGTGTGTGGATGTGGTGTTCATCAGCTGCCTGTTCTGGTATGTTATGTTTGCATGTGTGTGTATTTATTTCTCTGGACATGCAAGTCTCCATGATGTGTGTCCTCTCATCCACTGATTTTGTGATGGGTGTGATTTGTGGAATTTTACACTGCTGTGTGTTGTGATGGTTGTGATTCACTTACCTGACGTGTGTTTGCTGTCTCTGATTTTCCCTAGGTCACTCCCACCAGCGGCAGGATTCTGTACGACATGGTTCCCTGCACCTGGTCAGGTCTGTTTCTGAGACAATCATGTGAATAAACATGGAGTCAACACATCATTGAGTGTGTAAGTGAAATTTATTTACAGGTTGTGCATTGGTGCTGGTGGATATATATACAAGTAAGTGTTGGGTGGGGGAGTGTGAGTTGAAGGTCATGGTAGATGAAATGTCCGTGCTGACACCACATTGCGTGATGTCCGGCTAGTCCAGCAGACCTGTGCCAATACTTGGCGTGGTGGGACAGGATAGTTTGCGGGTGGATGGGAGCCTCAGGCAGTGTAACAGTCATTGTCGGCCCCTCTTTGACCGTGTAGATGGAGCATCCCCACTGCTCTCCCCTCCATCCAGCCTCGGACGGCCCCTCCGTCTTGGAGGCGGTGCGGAGTCAGCTTGTGGGGCAGGTTGCTCAGGGGCCACATCCGTCTCCAGGGGCACAGGTGGCGGTGGCGGTGGCGGTGGCGGTGGTGTTGCTGACCGTGGCGGCTGGACACTTGGTTGAGGGGTGGGGGTGTTGCGTTCTAACCATACCCTCCACAATGATGTGTGCTGGGCCAGGAGGTCCACTATTTGGCCAATGCGGCTGTCAATGGACCGCAACACGTTGGTGTTGTTAACCGAGTCCTGGTGTGCACGATCAGCATGTCCCTGCCCACGATCATAGGAAGCCTGGACTCTGCCTAGGGCTTCCAGTGTCTCAGCGCAAGGATGGGGTGGGTGTCCTTCCCCAGCTCGCGGGGTGTGAGGTACTCCTGCTTGGGGGATGTTGCCTCGGCTCTCTCCTTTCCCGTCCACTCCCTGCTTGCCTGGGATGTTGATGGCCCTGCGTCTAGCGGTGGGTCAGGCAGGGTGGCACAGGCTGGAGTGGTGGTAATGGTGGTGGTGGTGGTCTACAGCTCACTGTGGCAGGTGTTGCAGGAGTGACACAGGCCATGGTTGTTGAGGCAGGGATTTCCAGTGTGCCAGATGGCCCTGGCAGTGTGCATTGGGCCGCTTCCTCCTCCGCACCGGAGCTGGCTGTGGCATCGTCCCCAGAGAGTCCTGGATGGGAGTGAGGAGAATGTTGCGGCGGGTTGCTGGTTCCACCAGTCAAATTGTGATCACCTGTGGGAAAAGATTTTGATGATCAATACATTGGACATGACATGTTTTGATTGCCATACATTACTTTTCAGTGTCCTCTCTCACACACCCCACCCTCCACCACCCTCCCTGTGGAAATGGGGGCCTGTTGGGAGTTGTAGTTGTGACCTCTCTCACATACCCCACAACCCACCACCCTCCCTGTGGACATGGGGGCCTGTGGGAGTTGTAGTGCTGGTCTAACACACACCCCACCCACCTCTCACACACACCTGACCCACCAACACCCTCCCGGTGGACATGGGGGCCTGTTGGGAGTTGTAGTTGTGACCTCTCTCACACTCCCCACCCTCCACCACCCTCCCTGTGGACATGGGGGCCTGTTGGGAGTTGTAGTTGTGACCTCTCTCACACACCCCACCCTCCACCACCCTCCCTGTGGACATGGGGGCCTGTTGGGAGTTGTAGTTGTGACCTCTCCCACACACCCCACACCCCACCACCCTCCCTGTGGACATGGGGGCCTGTTGGGAGTTGTAGTGCTGGTCTAACACACACCCCACCCACCTCTCACATACACCCAACCCACCAACACCCTCCCTGTGGACATGGGGGCCTGTTGGGAGTTGTAGTTGTGACCTCTCTCACACACCCCACCCTCCACCACCCTCCCTGTGGACATTGGGGCCTGTTGGGAGTTGTAGTTGTGACCTCTCTCACACACCCCACACCCCACCACCCTCCCTGCGGACATGGGGGCCTGTTGGGAGTTGTAGTTGTGACCTCTCTCACACACCCCACCCTCCACCACCCTCCCTGTGGACATGGGGGCCTGTTGGGAGTTGTAGTTGTGACCTCTCTCACACACCCCACCCTCCACCACCCTCCCTGTGGACATGGGGGCCTGTTGGGAGTTGTAGTGCTGGTCTAACACACACCCCACCCACCTCTCACACACACCCGACCCACCAACACCCTCCCTGTGGACATGGGGGCCTGTTGGGAGTCGTTTACATTTTGGTGAGTATGTAGCCCACATGCATAGGTTAGGGCCTGGGAGCTTTTTCTTCTCAGTTGTGTGAGGCAGGCCATGTCTATGTGCTCGTGGTGCTTGGTTTTTACTTACCAGCCTCTTCTCCTTCCTCAATTCCTTCCAGGCTCTCTGGGTGCAGTATGCCCAGCACCTTTTCCTCCCAATCGGTATAGGGTATGGGCTCCGGGGGTGTGCCGCCGCCAGTGTGATGTGCTCGCAGATGGTTTTTCGCACGGATGCCTTTGACCCTGGTTTTTAGGTCATGCCACCGCCTCTGGATCTCGTGCTTTATCCTTGGCATGGTCCCTGACGCATTCACCCGAGTTACTATCCTGTCCCACATGTGATTTTTCTGGGCCATGGTGGTCTGCTGGACTAGTGTCCCGAATAAGTGGGGTTCAACACGGATTATTTCATCCACCATGACCTTCAACTCTGTCTCCGTGAATTATTTTTTTTTTGGGTGCCATGGTGTGTGGTCCTCAAGGTGTGGGTTGATTGTTTTGGGAGGTGCAGGTGTGTGGTGTGTAGGAATGGTGAGGTGAGTGTTTGTATGGTGGGTGTGTTTGGGTGGTGGTTGTATGTGTGCAATTTGTCTCTGCTGTTCGTCGTCTCGGGCCTCTTGCTAGCAGCTATGCTGTGATGCAAAGGATTGTGGTAGTGGGTGGGAGTAATTTTATAGTCTGTGTCGTGGTTGTGTCCCAATGGTTGATGGCAGTCAGGTGCTAGGTGGGTGTGTTGACTTCAGTGGATTAGTAGGTGCTTGGGGGGTTGTCATTGTGGCTTGTGATTGGTGTGGGTGTTTCAGGTGGGTGGGTGTCCTGTGTAGTGTGTTTTGTATTTACTTCCGTCAGCCATTTGTGAATTGGTTTGACGGTAGGGATGGTGTCCGTGTTGTCCTTTCGCTGGGATGCTGGGTTTCACGTTGCATTGTTTCCGCAGCGGTCGTGGATGGAGGTGAGTTCCGTGGGACTGGCGGCGTTATCCTTTATGGCGGGAACGAAGCATCCGCAGGTATTGCGGTGGCTGTGCCTGTTCCCGCGGTCATGTTCGTCCGCGGCGGACGGAGTTTCTTAGGTTCCGTCTGCTTGCGGCGGTCTCAGGTGTACTCCGTCCGCCGCGGACGGGGTTTGATGTACTCCGTCCGCCGCGGACGGAGTTTAATGGCATTTTTATCCTAATCGCAATGGCGGTTTCTCCGCGGCGCGGTCGGGAGTATCTTGGCCGCGTCAGTGGCGGATGGATACCGTTTCCGTCCGCCATCCTAATCGACCCCTATGTACAGAATGGAGAGGATGGTATCTGATTTTTGATGAACACAACAAAGATTATTGGATAGATATCAATTTCCCACTAACTATATTTGTTAAACAATTTTTACATGGTTAAGTCCAGAATGACAAAAGCAGAATTTTGTTTGGGAAAGGAGACTCTGAACATTATTTTATTAAGATTTCATTGATTTAATATGTTGTAGATTGAATTGTCTTTATCCTCCACTTCATTTGGGAGGTTTGTTTAATATTGTGTAGATTGCATTGTTTTTCTCTTGCACTTTATGTAGTTATTGCTTTACTGGTTTTGATTTCACTTTGTGCAACACTTTGAACTTTGCCTCTCATAAGATGGCACTGGCTGTAGCATCTACGTGGGTCTGCTTTCTGTGTTGTTGAATTTGGTTTTATTTAAAATCTGTACTTCACTATTGTCGTCATGTGAACACGTCATGGGTAATGAAGAATACATATCCTTTGCTCCTCTATTGTGTGTGTGTGTTTTCCTCTAATAACATGTTTTGAAATTCGTTTTGTATCTATATACACATGCACGCACCCACAACACACAGATATTAATAATGGTTAAGGTACATATATGTATATATATAAAGTTAGGCAGAATAAACTATTTTTACCTCAGTACGTACCTTCATTATATTTGGTACTTAGAATTTAGGGCTTGAGATTTAGGCTCATGATATTATGTAGTCGATATTCTGGTGGAATACTACTCATATCACTTGTTAGATTCACATGTGTGTTCAGCCAAAAGCATCACAACAATCACATGCTTGGGGCCAGATTTAGCTACACTTTGCACAGGTGCAGTGTCACAAAAATAACTTTGTGTGAAGGGTGCACTTTCAGGACAAAAACTATGGTAAATATCACACATTGTGTAAGAGCATAGATACAGGACCTAACATGTGCCAGCAAAACGGAAAGAGCAAAAGTGCAATACCTTAGGAGATAGATCAATATCCCACTATCTACCTTTTTATGCAATGCAGTGCAGCAAGGTTGGTTGCTGATCTGCATTGCTTGATTTCTTAGTAAAATTATCCCTAAATGTTCAGGTCATCTGAACTGTGCTATCTGTCTAAATCCTAAACAAAAAAACGCAGTGCCTCTTTCTCTCTGTCAGTCCTGCTTAAAGCCTTTATCTCCCAAGTTTATAACATGATATTAACTTGCCCACATTTTATCTGCCAAGGAAAAGAGAGAGTCCCATTGTGTAGAAATAATAGAGATTCATCTTTCTATGTTCTCTTAGGAGAGTGCAACTCCGCTCTGACCCTCACGACGGACAAAACTGATGTACATAAGCTTACAACCT
Organism: Lissotriton helveticus; assembly: GCF_964261635.1. Classification (NCBI taxonomy): domain Eukaryota; kingdom Metazoa; phylum Chordata; class Amphibia; order Caudata; family Salamandridae; genus Lissotriton; species Lissotriton helveticus. The sequence continues at coordinate 1,607,599,367 of NC_136069.1, forward strand.
CTACAATGACAAGATACTTGAAACTCTGGACTCCACAGCGCCGCTACAGGAAAAAAAAAATCCACTAAGATTTCCAAGCCTTGGTTCAATGAAGATCTGAACTTGGAATGTAGACAGCTTAGAGCTGCTGAAAGTCTTTGGAAATCGGCTCCTACCTCTCTCAACCTGAAACATCTCAGAAAATTAAGGAATTCGTACAATAGGAAGATCCTTAAGGCGAAGGCAGACATTTTCCGAACTCAGTTGAACCTAGCAAGGAACCGACCCAAAAAACTCTTTGAAATTATCAAGCAACAATCTTGCAATACAACTAACTACAGTGAATTAAATGACCTGGCCACTCTTTCAGGTGACGAGCTTGCCAATTTGTTCCATGAAAAGACTAGAGCTATTGAGCTAGACATCCAATCAAAGTTGACCCCCCGCCAACCTATGGCACTAGACCCCAAACTGGACAGTTTATCCGAAGCTTATTCTAATTTTATCAACCCAAGGGAAGTTGCAAAAAACAACGCCTCCTGGCACACCTTCACGCCAATCTCTCAACAAACTATCTACAACACTCTCCAGGTAATCAACCCTTCCAATCATTTCTCGGATCCCTTGCCACCTGCCCTTTTCAAGATCTTAAATACTTCTATACTACCATTGTGGTCTAAAATTGTAAACGCCTCCCTGGCTCAAGGTGTCATTCCAGACTGTCTTAAAATAGGACAGGTTACTCCTATTCTAAAGAAGGCTGACGCTTCTCCATCGGGAAACATCCTTTACAACACAACTTTTACCACGCAGTGCCTTTACGATGCAACTTTTACAACGCAAACCATTACAACGCATTGCGCTGGGGGGCGCTCTAGGATAGGGAACAGGTTTAATTTACTGTCCAACACCTTCCCTACTATCCACGGGGACTGGAGTTGGAATAGTAAATTAAACTATTCACTATCCAGTGCCCCAAAGCACTATGCGTTGTAATGGTATGCATTGTAAAAACCGCGTTGTAAAAGCATGCGATGTAAAAGCATGCGTTGTAATGTCATACATCCTTCTCCATCTGATCCTAACAACTGCCGTCCTATAACCAATATCCCCACCTTGGCTAAACTATTGGAGAAATGTGTTCAAATACAATTATGTAATCACATTGAGAACTTCAACCTCTTAAACAGTCACCAAATGGGCTTCCGAAGTGGACACAGCACAGATTCTGCACTCATGCATATTATGGATGAAATACTAATCATGCTTGATCGAAATGAGTCATGCCTTTTGATACTTCTCGATCTGACATCCGCCTTCGATATGGTCAAGTACGACAAGTTCCTAGCCCAATTGGAAAGAAGGATGGGCCTCTCGGGCATTATGCTACAGTGGTTCTCCTCCTTCCTGAATAACAGATCTCAATGATTCAAAATGAAGAACTCACTCTTGCAACCCTCCATGGTCACTCTTGGTGTGCCCTAGAGATCTGCCCTCTCACCCATTCTCTTCAATTTGTTAATGAAGCCCCTGGCGAATGCCCTGAAGTCTGCGAACATTCTATATCACCTATATGAGGATGACACCCAGCAATACCTTAAAATCACCTCGCCAGATGACCTCATTGCTCTTAATACTACGCTTCTGAACACGCAAAGCTCGCTCACCAACAACCATCTGATGTTGAACACCAAAAAAAACAGAAATCATTCTCATCTCACCACCAAACTACACTCCAAAGATAGACCTCTAGTTAAAACACCTATCCTCCTTTGACTGTGTCCCCCTCATCATAGACTTGGCGAAATCCCTAGGTGTCACCATTGACAAACATTTGAATATGCAGTTGCACATCTCTACGGCCATCTAATCACAAAATGAGTATACTAAGGAAACTTAAACCCTTGCTCCCTCAGGCTGACATAAAAGTTGCTGTACAAGCTCTTGTACTACCTAGATTAGACTATGGAAGCACCACCCACTCTGGTCTCCCTAAATACAGGCTTGCACCCCTGAAATCAGCTCTGAATGCTGCTGTCAGACTGGTATCAGGAACCAAAAGAAACAGCCACATCTCACCAACCTTGGAAGCACTGAACTGGTTGCCGTATGAAGCAAGAATACACCTTAAAGTGGTGTGAATGAAGCACAAAGCAATTCACAACAACACACCCAGCTACTTGGCACTAAAGTTGGAAAAATCTGGAGGCTGTAGACAACTATGAAGTGCGAGCACTCTACTTCTGAAACCCCAATCATTCCGGAAGAAGAGAACAGGCTGTAGAGCTTTCTCAGGGATTGCTCCAAAGATTTGGAACTCTCTACCACCCTTAGTGTGTGGAATCACCTCCCTTACTGTATTCAAAAAGGTAGTAAAAAGTCTACTAATGAACAATTTCATATCCTACATTTAAGTATTGGTTTTATTTGATGTCTTTTCATCACATCCCCCACAATTGTTGCTGATTAATGTTTTCGATGGATGGAGATCTGTTTTAGCTCTTTCACTTTTATATATCTACCTTTAATCGATCTAGGAATTTGATTGGCTGACATCATAATGTCTAATGTACATTGTTCTGCAGATGCTATTGCTGGTCCTTTACCTTTTCTATGTATATACTTTTCATTTCTATCTCTATTATGACAAATTGACATTTTGTTTGTGTTGACTACCTCTTTGACTGTTATCCTTCTATTGTAAAGTGTTCTGATACCCTTGTGGGTCACGTACACGCTATATCAGAATTTATAAATAAAATAAAATAAATTATGTTTTTTTATTTAGGGCCTGTCTATGATTTTAGTCGCAGTTGGCTCCAACCAACGTCTCTGCGGTTTCAGAACAAACTGCCCTTCGGTGGGTGGTCCGAAACTGCAATTACTATGCCATTGCTGTCGCAGGGATTCTTCTCCTACACAGAACTGTGCATGGAGACTTGGAACCTCAGTAAATTAGGATGTACCAAAACTCACCTTAGTATCCAAAATCCCCGATCAGACTAGCAATCAGTGTCTCATTGGTTCTTCCATACGCCAATGATTAGACAACCAAGAACATGGACTTAAAACACCTCAGGTAACGTGGAACACATGAACACTCTTTCGTTATACTATCATTCCATTCCAAAACTAGGAGCAAATTAAGACACGTGCAAGTTTGAAATATTTATCCCTAATGCTGTGTTCTCAAGCGCAGTATCTTAGCTAATACAGGCAAACATATTATAAGCAACAAGGTTATCAGCATAGTTACTATTCCATAAAATACAAAGGGAGAAAGCATGTTAAAAATGCTAAAGGGAAGACGGCTAAATGGAACCTCAGTCTTACCCTCCCTTGCTAGTATATTGTATTATATCTACAGAAGGTCTCTTTGGGCTTAGAATGGCGGCCCCATACCTCTGGTTCTAATAGAAAGGAAGCACATCATTTTCTACACCAGCTCTCTGCATGCAAATGTTCTCCAAAGTGCGTTTGCATGCTCTGCGCAGTGCATTATTAAACGCGCCAAAACCAGAGTTGGCCACTGCTGCATATGTGTTATGTCTCGGACGTGCGTTGATCAGACCGAACAACAACCACTGTGTTGAAATAACCTTGAAGGCCTCGGCACTCACTGTTCAGACATAGCTTCAAAGCCGATACAGTAGGAAAAACATATTATTCTCGTGTGAAGGAAAATATTCTGCTTGACTCTAAACATTTATAATAATATGTGCCGTGTGCAAAGCAGCAGAAAGGAAAAATGGCGTTTAAACTTCTAATAAGCTCATGCTAACTTAACACAGTGTAAAGGCAAAGCCCATCTCCATGACACTGCACTTTTCTCAATAGAGTTTGTGCAGCACAGGCTACCATAGAGAAATGGGAGTTACTGTAATCCTTACCCTGATGGTGCCTGCCACACAGTGCAGGGATTTACAGGGGGCACAATAGGTGCCCCCTGCCCAAAACTGGAGGCCGCGGAAGGAGGGGGGCCCTGCTAGGGGCCCCGCAAAGTCACTTTCCAACCAGCCTTCCATGTCAGAATATTCCAGACAAGTTTTCCATGTCAGAAAACCTGCCATGGAAAGCCTATGGGAAACAGATCTCATAATCTATAGACAATGGTGTAATGTCTCCTAATGTGCACCCAAGGGGTAATTCCCACAAAAGTAATATGAATCACTAATCAGAATCTATGCACACTCTCAACCTCCCCAAGGTACACCATCCTAACCTCAAAAATACTAGGTAAAAACTGGAAAGTGGAGGGAGTATGCAAAATCAAATCCAATATTACAACAATTTCTGTATTAATATTGCTAGGTCAACAGTTCACATAAATACGCCTCCAAACAAGTGAAAATTGACGTTGTTTTTTCTTTATTCTGAAGCATATATTCATTTCAGTCAGCTTCCAGAAGACACATCACTTTTTTTAAATGTACAACCAAAATTACCAGCTTAACAGCCAATGCGTTTCGTACCAATCCGGGACATCATCAGGGCTGTAAACAAGGAAAATATGAATAAATATGTAAAAAAATTATATATATAAAAATGTCGTCACCATACATTCAAAAACATGGTAATTTGTCACAATCTCATAGTACAATTAAACATGACACAATTCCATTGTATAATCAGAACACTGCAAAGATACCATTCTACCTATTGAACTATCTGTTCATCAAAATATTTGCCACCTGTCACGGTGATCTCAAATGTAAGCAGTAAGTCAGTGTACCACTCTTACCCTCAAATCCGACATGGAGAACTATTATTACTCGCCAAAAATAGCATCTATCCCCTGTGTATAATGTAGAGACATGAACATTCCGAAATCCACCCCAAGGGTCCACTGTACCCCTCTGTATTGGTGTGTTAGTCACTTGCTAAACTTAAGCTCACCTTGCTAGATACAGCCGTCACTATCATCAAGATTAATTATCTTCGTGTCCAAACAAAAATAGAGAGAGCTCCGCGCATTTGGTAATATCCCGGGTAGTTCAATACTGCAAGAAATGTTGGAAGCAATTGTAAGACCTCTCACTATTTAGGGTCAAAAACATTTCCAAATTATCCACCTAACATGCCCCTTCATATTCTTACCAATTCATCCCTGCGAATTCCAATCAGTTTCTTCCGATATCTCTTTCAATGATTTCTTATTCAAACATCAAATGCCACTATAATAAAAAAGCGTATGATTCAAATACAGCGCAACACCTTTAATCAATACACCCCTGTATAAAACTGCCTGTAACGTCCTACCCATACTCATGTAATGAGAATGATATCTTACCTAAACAAATTTTTCTTTCTGGCCCGAAACACTACGTTCCCCGACCTTCAGTGAAGTAAAGTAATGCGTGTGCTGATGCCAAGCTCAAAAAAACGTTCTGAGGCAGCATTTCCTGGTCCATCAAGTCGCTTGACGAATATGCCACTGTACCAGATTATAACTAAAGGGAAAGAATAAATATATATATGTGTCCCGTAATTCTACACATCCCTTGTGCCATTATCACTATTGTCCCCCGCAAGCCTTGGTGATGCTACCTACCAATATTCCTAATGCCCGTCGTCTCAGCAGCAATCCTGGCTCCCGGCCCGATAAATCCAGAATGCACCGATACCTAATACAGCCCTTCTTTTTCTACTCTAACCACGCCAATCAAAATCTATGTTACAAAACAGGCGCATCTATCAAAGTTGCGGGTTGTTCCCAATCAGGTCTGCCAGTTCAATTGTTTCCGGTAATTCCTTCGTCCCTTCCTGTATATACCTATTCAATTCCCCATAGCACACAAGCCTCGACGGTCAAAAGTTCTTCTGTACTGCTCCTCTATTTCAAAAGCTGTCTTTCTATTGGCCTGCTATTCAGACCACCTGATAACGTGCTGTTCCCTTTTCGGTCCGCCTTCCTTCATTCGACCTCGTCTTACTAAGCAAAAGAAAGAATACAATTCCAATGTCCCGTATTAAATCACACACTGATATTATCATCTAGTTTAATGGATCACCAAGACAATCCAGTTACCAATGCCTATTCTCCTATTCCGCGCTAAATGTCAGTAAATACCACATTCACCTTTTAAAACACCATCGCTGCCATGATGTCAATTGGCCGGGCAACAACCAATCGCGAACTGCCTCCCAACACTACCGGCCACATTAAATATATGTATATACCAATCAGCCCGTAAAAAATCCATGTTAATACCAAAGAGCTAGCGGCTGCCCTTGCCACCTGCCCAATGTGAATCTAAGTGAATCATGCTTCTGTTTATTAAGCAAATCAAAATTCTACCCTTCATTTCGACCATCAAGCCTACTTAAACAATCCCATTCCAACTTGATTTCACCTCTGTGATGACCCATGAATAGTCTGAATGTCCGCCTAACATTTAGTGTTCCTGCGAACATCCTTGATTCAATATGTCTGTCTGCGCCAGCAGAAGTTACCACTCAACGTCTTGACGCAAGTTCAACCCGATTCCGAGTGTAACCACAGTCAACTTTCTGCCCCTTTTCCTTTTGATATCCTATGTCCATCCGTTTACCCAAGAAGCAAACTTGTTGGTATCATAATCCTACCAATATTGATACACTAAGAAAAATCATCCTTCAACAGTGTACATAAACTACCTGACAAAATCCCTATGTTCATAATTCCTCCCTATAGGCTGAGTATGTAACGAGCTTCAGCTAGACCATGCTAAGCACAAAATCGTCTTTACATCTATTGCATCACTATGTGTGCTAGAACCAAATTTGGTGGCAGCTGCCACTAACATCCTTCAAAAGCTGAGCCATTGTATTGGCCCCTGAAATCTTGTCAACAGAGGTGAAAAAATATAATAACATCATGTCTATCCCCACCTTAGTACCTCCATTTCGAATTCAAGGTATTCTAGCTACTATATCGCTCAAACTGGACAGGATGATTATACCACGACCACATAACTTTATGTTAGGCAATAATGTAATTCAGAATCAGTATTAAGCCCCTCCGTCACTGTCCTACACTTACAGATCCATCTTGATTCAGTTTGTTTGATCTTCAAGTCCCAATCACCCCCTCTGAAATTTTGTTCCACCTTTTGTATTCCTTGAAATCTAAACTCCTTATTACCACTGTGCTGTTTATTCATGTGAACATATAGAGGTGACCTGCTATCCTGATTAATTACTGCTCTCCTATGTTCCTGGATTCTTGTTTTCAAATTCCTTTTCGTACTGTCAATTTATACCTTGCTACACAACACACTATGGCATAGATAACACCCATACTTTTACAGTTGATAAATTCCTTTATCCAATACCTTTTTTCACTGTTATATTGAAAATTCCTGGTCCCATTCATTCCAATGCTACAAACACTGCAAGATCCACACATGTAAAAGCATGGGGGGGGGGGCTGGTAACCAATTTAGAGAGGCCGTTTTCACTGGTCGAACATAGTTCTTCGAAACTTTCTCTTAAATGGTCATACCTCTTTTTTAAGTCATCATGGGCTTATCCCCCACTAACTCAGTTAAACTGGGTACTCCCTTTAGTAAGTTCCAGTTTTTGCCCAGTGCCTTCCTAAACGAGTCTTTTTGAGAACAGTAAGTCGTCACAAATGTAAGTTTTCTTCCTGTTTCTATTCTATTTCCCTGAACCAGAGTAGCCTCTCTCTCCAATTTAATAGTCCTGTCCTTAGTTTGTATCAAATTACGAGTTTGATAGCCCCTCTTTTTTAGCCTATCCTATAAATTCTCCAATTCACTGCTAAAATCTCCCTCGAGGATACAATTTCTCCGCACTTGTACCATTTTTCCATTGGGGATTCCAGAAATCACTAACTCGGGGTGAGAACTGTCTGCCCACAGTATTGAATTAGTGGCCGTGGACTTTCTGAACAGTTTACTGGTGATCCTATCACCATCAGCCATCATCACCACATCAAGGTATTCAATTTCTCTCACACTATGATTCATAGTCAATTTAACATTAAAGTCATTGACATTCAAAAAATTGAAGTATTCATGTAGTTCTACCAACGAACCTCTCCAAATCAAAATGTCATCAATAAATCTTGCCTAAAAAATGTCAATGATTTTAATGTTAAATTGACGATGAATCAAAGTGTGAGAGAAATTGAATACCTTAATGTGGTGTTGATGACTGATGGTGATAGGATCACCAGTAAACTGTTCAGAAAGTCCATGACCACTAATTCAATACTGCGGGCAGACAGTTTTCACCCCGCGTCAGTGATTTCTGGAATCCCACATGGAGAAATGGTACGAGTGCGGAGAAATTGTAGCCTCAAGGGAGATTTTAGCAGTGAATTGGAGAATTTACAGGATAGGCTAAAAAAGAGGGGCTATCAAACTCGTAATTTGATGCAAGCTAAGGACAGGATTATGAAATTGGAGAGAGAGGCTGGTTCAGAGAAACAGAATAGAAACAGGAAGACAACTTACATTCGTGACGACTTACTGTTCTCAAAAAGACTCGATTAGGAAGGCACGGGGCAAAAACTGGAACATACTAAAGGGAGTACCTGGTTTAACTGAGTTAGTGGGGGATAAGCCCATGATGACTTACAAAAGAGGTATGACCATTAAAGAGAAAGTGTTGAGGAACTATGTTCGACCAGTGAAAACGGCCTCTCTAAATTAGTTACCAGCCCTCCCAAGGCTTTTCCATTTGTGGATCTTGCAGTATTTGTAGCATTGGAATGAATAGGACCAGGAATTTTCAATATAACAGTGAATACCGGTATTGGATAAAGGAATTTATCAACTGTTAAAGTATGGGTGTTATCTATGCCATAGTGTGTTGGTGTAGCAAGGTATATATTGGCAGTACGAAAAGGAATTTGAAAACAAGATTCCAGGAACATAGGAGAGCAGTAATTATTCAGGATAGCAGGCCACCTCTATATGTTCACATGAATAAACAGCACAGTGGTAATAAGGAGTTTAGATTTCATGGAATTCAAAAGGTGGAACAAAATTTCAGAGAGGGTGATTGGGACTTGAAGATTAGAAAAACTGAAGCAAGGTGGATCTGTGAGTGTAGGACAGTGACGCAGGGGCTTAATACTGATTATGAATTACATTATTTTCAAACATAATTTTATGTGGTCGTGGTTGAATCATCCCGTCCAGTTTGAGTGATATAGTAGCTAGAATACCTGGAATTCGACATGGAGGTACTACGTTGGGGATAGACATGATGTTATTATATTTTTTCACCTCTGTTTACAAGATTTCAGGGGCCAATACAACGGCTCAGCTTTTGAATGATAATAGTGGCAGCTGCCACCAAATTTGGTTCTAGCACACATAGTGATGTAATAGATGTAAAGACGATTTTGTGCTTAGCATGCTCTAGCTGAAGCTCGTTACATACTCAGTCTATAGGGAGGAATTATGAACATAGGGATTTTGTCAGGTAGTTTATGTACACTGTTGAAGGATGAATTTTCTTAGTGTATCAATATTGGCAGGATTATGAGACAGACGACTTTGCTTCTTGGGTAAACAGATGGACATAGGATATCAAAAGGAAAAGGGGCAGAAAGTTGATTGTGGTTACACTCGGAATCGGGTTGAACTTGCTTATTGCGTCAAGACGTTGAGTGGTAACTTCTGCTGGTGCAGACAGACATATGGAATCAAGGATGTTGCAAGGAACACTAAATGTTAGGCGGACGTTCCAACTATTCATGGGTCATCGCAGAGGTGAAATCATGTTGGAATGGGATTGTTTAAGTAGGCCTGATGGTCGAAATGAAAGGTAGAATTTTGATTTGCCTAATAAACAGAAGCATGATTCACTTAGATCCACAGTACAGAAGAACTTTTGACCATCGAGGCTTGTGTGCTTAGGGGAATTGAATAGGTATATACAGGAAGTGTCGAAGGAATTACCGGAAACAATTGATCTGGCGGACCTGATTGGGAACAGCCCGCAACTTTGATAGATAGGCATGCGCCTTTTTTGTAACGTAGATTTTGATTGGCTTGGTTAGAGTAGAAATAAGAGGGCTGTTCGAGGTACCTGTGCATTCCGGATTCATTGGGCCGGTAGCCAGGATTGCTGCTGAGACGACGGGCATTAGGAATATTGGTAGGTAGCATCCCCAAGGCTTGCGGGGGACAATAGTGATAATGGAGATCAAGGGATGTGAAGAATTGCGGGACACATATATATATTTATTCTTTCCCTTTAGTTATAATCTGGTATAGTGGCATATTCGTCAGGCGACTTGATGGACCAGGAAATGCTGCATCAGAACATTTTTTGAGCTTGGCATCAGCACACGCATTACTTTACTTCACTGAACGTCGAGGAACGTAGTGTTTCGGGCCAGAAAGAAAGATTTGTTCAGGTAAGATATCATTCTCACTACATGAGTATGGGTAGGACATTACAGACAGTTTTATAAAGGGGTGTATTGATTAAAGGTGTTGCGCTGTATTTGAATCATACACTTTTTTATTATAGTGGCATTTGATGTTTGAATAAGAAATCATTGAAAGAGATATCGGAAGAAACTGATAGGAATTTGCAGGGATCAATTGGTAAGAATATGAAGGGGCATGTTAGTTGGATAATTTGGATAGGTTTTTTACCTGAAATAGTGAGAGGTCTTACAATTGCTTCCAACATTTCTTGTAGTATTGAACTACCCGGGATATTACCAAATGCGTGGAGCTCTCTCTATTTTTGTTTGGACACAAAGATAATTAATCTTGATGATAGTGACGGCCATATCTACAAGGTGAGCTTAAGTTTAGCTAGTGACTAACACGCCAATACAGAGAGGTACAGTGGACCCTTGGGGTGAAGTTCGGAATGTTCATGTCTCTACATTATACACAGGGGATAGATGGTATTTTTGGCGAGTAATAATCGTTCTCCATGTCGGATTTGAGGGTAAGAGTGGTACAATGACTTACTGCTTACATTTGAGATCACTGTGACAGGTGGCAAATATTTTGATAGGTAGGATGGTATCTTTGCAGTGTTCTGATTATACAATGGAATTGTGTCATGTTTAATTGTACTATGAGATTGTGAAAAATTACCATGTTTTTGAATGTATGGTGATGACATTTTTATATATATAATTTTTTTATAAATTCATTCTTTTTTTCCTTGTTTACCGCCCTGATGATGTCCCGGAAGGGGACGAAACCCGTTGGCTGTTAATCTGTTAATTTTGGTTGTACATGGAAAAAAAGTGATGTGTCTTCTGGAAGCTGACTGAAATGAATATATGCTTCACAATTAAGAAAAACCAACGTCAATTTTCATTTGTTTAGAGGCGTATTTATGTGAACTGTTGACCTATCAATACTAATACAGAAATTGTTGTAATATTGGATTTGATTTTGCAAACTCCCTCCACTTTCCAGTTTTGACCTCATAATCTCCACAGCGGAAACACCATCGGTAAGGGAATATGTGGTGGGTACAGCTAGCCGAAGGACTCCTTGATCCAATTGGAAGCCATTTGGATTGACTGGCCAGTTTGGACTACAACCACTGTCATTGAAAAATGGCGGTTGGACTTTAAACAAAGAATGTCAGTCGGTAAGCCTCCGACTTGTGGTAAATAAATAATTAATTACCGGTACTATTTTTGAATACATTGAATAAAACAGATAGCTCAATAAATAAGAGACAGGATTCGAGGTATCTGAGTCTAACAGGCTTTAATCAGGCATAAGGGAAGGGACAGGAACGGGATAGCCTGCACGGAAATAGAATGGATGGCAGCTGCCGGGGAATGGGTAAGGGGGTAAGGGGGTAAGGGTAACTTTCAGTAACAGTACACAGTATATATACTAAAACAATTACATTACATTCAATACAGTAGGCGTAGCAGTAGGCATAACTCGTAGCAGTCGCGAAAGATAAGACAAAAATGGGTGTAACAAGAAGGCGTGTACAGGGCGTATACATAGACATGTGATGTGAAACGTCATAGAGATGTCATGAATGGGCGGAAACATGGAGGAGGCTACCTGAGTAGCTGGGACCTTTAACCTAGTGGAGCGCGCAAACGGGCAATGACGTGTTACCAGGGAGAACTGGGGGCTATGACTTCTGCGCTAGAAGAGGAGACTAAAGTCTGCGGTGTCAGGACGACATGTACCTATGGCATATCTGGTATCTTGTGTTTGGAGTACATGTTGATAGAAACTAAAAGTTATCAGGGCAAAGGCTACTTGACTCTAAGACTGGTGCATGCATTATTCTACATGTATTGCGTGTGCGAGGAATATTCTATGAATATTAATACAGTATTTCTCTTACATGGAGACAGAAAGGCTAGACCCTGGCTGAAACTATTGATGCGATTCAGTAGCTTAGGAATGCAGAGAAGGAGGGCTGAACTGATAACTAGAAGCATAACATACTCTTGGCAGACAGGCAGGCAGAGCCAGGCCGGGCCGGGCACTGTGAGGCAGGAAGTAAGTGAAGGGTCAGGGATGCAGGTGGGGGCTACATCGCTCCTCGGAGAGGGTTCAGGAGACTGGAGCTTAAATCTGGTGTCCGGGCCCTTTTGAGGCCTAGAAACGGGGACAATGCGGTGAATTAACGTGCACACTGTAAAACATGGCAACATAGGCCTAATACTCGTTGTTTTCACGAGAACTGGAAACTGGCATACTAGAGTTGGACACAACTATAATTGCGTCTTTAATCGATCATAGGGAGTACATGCATATCGATCATGCACATATAACATAGAGTGGGGAACACGTAGGCACATATAACATGGCAAAATTTACTTTTCCACATTCCCTCCTTGTGCCCTACGTTTCCATCAGGAAACATCAATATTCATGATACCATCTATCTGTTCATATAGCATCATTTGTTCGTCTCGAATTGTCTTGGAACAGGATTTAGGACTAGGAATACAAGAGGTAGCACACATGCCGCAAATCGCAGGGCCACATTGTAAACAGAGGCAGCAACTGAATATGATCATTACTGCTATACCTAGAAATGACAATACTTTCCATCCCCAGGCAGATATGATACTCCAGAGCCAACCGGACCATGTCCAGGTGCCTGGATCTTGGTGTAACTGATGGGCAATTTTATGAAGTCTGGTTATAGCTGAATAAACAGACGGCGCGTTATTAGGAATGAAAATGCAGCAACTAGATCCGATGACTCTACAAGCTCCTCCTCTATCGGCCAGTATGACGTCAAGAACGAGACGATTTTGGAGCACGACAAATCTAATGGCAGATTGCTCTTCGGTTAAGTTACCTAGAGAGGAAGTAGTCTCATTCACTACTGCTTCAAGGGTTCTGGTTAACCTACGTATTAACTTACTATTCTGGACAGGGCCTATAAAGAAAAAGAAACCTTTATTGAAGTCTTGATATTGTTCTAGAGTAGTTTCAGTTTGATCGACAATTGGGGACTCAGTCTCCCTTCTATGTCTAACGTGTACTAGATGTGTGTTTCTGTGATAGTCAGACGGGGCTAGAAAAACTGGTGGCAGTAGGAAGGCAATGTAACATGTTCCATCCCAATCGAGGGGCAGACGGACATATGCGGTCTGACCACAAACAAAATAAGAATGACGTGAGGCTTTGAAAATAGATTTCCCACTGTCACTATACTCGACCATAGTAGTACAATCACTATGTCCTACATGTGCGGAACCATTCTTTCTGACACATAATTCGCCTTTGACTGGTAGTACTGAAATGGCAGGCAAATCTGGAGTGGTATCGGACTGAACATTCAAAACCATGAAATTCGAGGAATAATTACCTAAATCATATACTTCATTTTCTAGATCTAACCCTGTTCTATGGGAAAGACCTTGCTTGTCTGGGAAACATGTTCGATTCAGAAGGGACATATCAGTTGAGGATGACGTTAATGTGGACCATGCTCCACACGAACCATTGTGTGAAAACGGATAAGGAAAGAGTGGCAGAACTCCCTTCGGTGTCTGGAAAGGGGGAAGTCGACCACACACCCAACAATTAGTGGCATTGCTGGTTTGGTGTGAATAGTGTAACATTCTGATAAATGTGTTATTACGCATAGCAAGACGATAGGATAACTCGTGAGGAGGCAGGTCACTAAATGTGTGCTCTACTGTAACATTAGAAAACATATGTACATGTGAAATAGGAAAACATAAATGAAAAGCATAACTTATGCATGTAACCATAAGACTTAAGAACAATAAAAAGAATAGAACGATAATACATCTTTTAGAGTTTTGGCTAACTCTCTCACTGTGTGGGTCTATCTCATACATGTCAGGAACCTGTCTAACCGTTTCACCCGAGAGGGACTTAGACAATTAAACTGGCTGACTTATTTTACTAGACCGGAGTTTGGCTTTATACTCCTGCTGCGGAGTTTTCTCTAACAGGGGAAGTTTGAATTCAGAGTCTGTCTTTGGGCAGTCCTTAAGAATAGGGCAGTCTTTGATAAATGTCTTTTGTCGCAATCCATGGAATTTCTTGATGTGGCTGGTATGCACCCAGCCCTTGCGTCCTTCGAGCTTGACGGCGGTCCTTGTTGTTAATAACACCAGCTGGGGCTCCTTCCAACGGGGCTCCAACGGACTTGAACGATCAAAATAGCGCACCAGGACAAAATCCCCTGGAACGACTTCATGCAGTTTCACCTCAGTGTTGTCTGGAAATGCAGCGGCAACCTGTGAACGACAAGAGTGTAGGGCAGACATCAAGGAAGCTAGGTAATCTGTCAACATATTACTGGAAACGTCTGTAATCTTTCGGGGCATAGGTGTACCCCACATATTAGGAGGACGGCCGAATACGACCTCGTACGGGGACAGACCTGATCTAGAGTGTGCAACCATTCTCATATAAAAAAGAGCAACTGGCAGTGCTACTAACCAATCTACACCTTTTTCTGCGCATACTTTTGCAATGCGGATTTTCAATGTCTGATTATGTCTCTCTACGAGACCGGCTGCTTCAGGATGGCGTACACAATGGAACTTCCACTGGTACCCTAACAGAAGGGAAACTTGTTTCATGAGCTCGGATGAGAATGGCTGGCCGTTATCTGAATACACGACCCTTGGTAAACCATAGCGGGGAAAGAACTCACGAAGCAACTGTCTGGCAGTGGTCGCTGCTGTGTAATCTGGAGCAGGATATGCTTCTGTCCACCTGGACAAAGCACATACAACTACGAGGACATACTTGAAACCTCGACATCTCTCCATCTGAATATAATCCATCTGGAGGACTTCAAAAGGGTGGTCAGGAGGATGGAATCCACCTTGTTCCACCGGGACACTTTTACCTGGATTGAACTGACAACATATCATGCAGGTACGGACTTTCTGTTTGGCTGCTGCTCGTAAATGCTTGTTGAACCAAAGGTTCTGGATACTGTCTAACATGGCCTTTTCTCCTAGATGTGCTGGACTATGTGCGGTATTAATAATGACTTGAACCATTGAGTCGGGAGAAACCATGTGGCTTTTCCCTTCGTCAACCATCCTTGATCTGTCTGGACCCCTCCTTGTTCGGACCATTTCTTGATTTCATCGGGAGTAGCATGTAACTGTATGTCTATGACATCTTGTGTAGGGTCCTTAACTGTCATACAAGTAGTCTGATCTGGAATGAGTGTCTGTGTCGTGTTAACTGGAATGTCTGGAGTCTGAGCTGTAAGCTTGGCTGTTCGATCTGCCAGGTCGTTACCCTGGGAAATGATATCAGTGACTTTCGTATGTGCCTTGCACTTCATAATGGCAATAGCTGTCGGTAAATGTATTGCATCTAACAGAGCTTGAATGAGGAAACCATGCTGAATTTTGGTTCCATGAGAAGTCATGAAACCTCTTTCCTGCCAGAGCACTCCAAAGTCGTGTACGACTCCGAATGCATAACGTGAATCTGTATATATGTTAACTTTCAGGTTCTTGGCACGTATACAGGCTTGGATCAGAGCGACTAGCTCTGCTGCTTGAGCAGACAGGGTATCAATACGATGTGTTTCTATTACTTCAGTGTCCGTAGTCACTGCATACGCGGCTACTAGTTCTCCTGTACTTATTCTCATACATGAACCATCCACATAAAGTGTCAGGTCAGGATCAGGTAATGCAATATCTGTCAAGTCTTGTCTTGGCTTTGTCATGGTGTTAACGACTTCCACACAGTCATGTGTGGCAGGATTTGAAGTAACTGACGGTAACAGTGTAGCGGGATTCAAAACGTTGCAGCGTCTGATTTCTATGTGTGGCTGAAACAGTGTCAGTTCATAACCTGTTAAACGTGCAATCGTCAAGTGCTGAGTCTGTGTTCGGTTTAAAAGAACTTCCACGGAGTGTGGAACTTGTACTGTCAGGGAGTGTCCTAACACTATGGAATCACTTTGTCTGATAGCTAGAGCTGTGGCTGCAACTGACTTGAGGCACGCAGGCAAAGCCTGGGCCACTGGATCTAATGTGCTAGAAAAATAAGCACAGGGCTTGTACTGTCCTGCTTGATCTTGTGTGAGTACAGATAGTGCAGTACCTTCGCGTTCTGTGACAAAAAGTGTAAAAGGCTTACTGTAGTTCGGTGTTGCTAGAACAGGTGCTTGGCATAAAGCTTTCTTTAACTCATTAAAAACAAGTGTATGTTCTTGGGTCCAAGGGAGGACAGTCGATGTGGCTGCCTCCTGTGTCGTTAACTGTATCAGTGGCTTGGCTAGAAATGCATACTGAGGAATCCATTGTCTACAGTAAGAAGTGAGGCCGATAAAAGCTCGTACCTCCTTCTGAGTCTTGGGCTGTGGAAGATGTGCTATTAACTGGATGCGGTCAGGTGTCAACTGCCTACCCCTCTTGGACAGTAAGTGTCCTAAGTAGACCACTTGCTGGACACAGAATTGCAATTTGGAAGGGGACACCTTGTGCCCCATCTCGGCCAGGAAATACAGGACTGTAAGTGACGCACGCTCGCAGTCACGTTCAGAACGGGCTGTGATCAGTAGATCATCGACATACTGGAGTAGGGCAGTGTCAGTTGGCATGTGAATATTGTCTAGTTGTCTCTTAAGTGCTTGACTGTAAATGCTAGGACTTTCTGTGAAACCTTGAGGAGCTCGTGTGAATTTATAGCTTCTTCCATTTAAACAGAATCCGAAAAGGAACTGGCTGTCTGGATGAATGGGGACACTGAAAAATGCGTTTTTGAGGTCGATAACTGTAAAGAACGTGGCTTCAGAGTCAATGGCTGTCAATAGGGAAGAAATATCTGGGACTACTGGGTACTGAGGTATGATACACTTATTAAGTTCTCGAAGGTCAATCACTAATCGATAAACTGGAGGTGCATTTGGGTCAGTACGTTTCAGGACTGGAATGATAGGAGAATTACATACATTGGAGTCAGTTTCTACAACCACTCCTTGAACAATAAGCTCATCAATAATTTTGGATAAGGCCGCTACAGCCTCAGGTGGCAATTTGTACTGTCTGATTCGTGGTAGAACAACACCTTGCTTCAGGGTCACACGATGGGGTGTGATATGCATACAACCTACATCAGTTGGACCTTGCGCCCATAAATGCTGTGGTACATTCAATAATCTTGGATCAAAATCACGTAATACATAATGACCTTTAAAATCTCGGAGGAACAGGCGGACCCCTTCTGGGGCGCAGCATATAACTGCTCCTAATTCTTTTAACGTCTTAATGCCTAACAAATTTTCTGGACAAGACTTTGTTAGTAACAAATCTGTAGTTCGGGACAGTGGACCAACTTCTAGAGTAACTGGTTTCGATATTTCATTAACAATAGGCTTTCCTGAAAATCCAAGGGAAACATTTCTTGAGCCTGAGAGTGGAGCCCCTGGAACCTCGTCATGACTGATGGTAGTCCTACTTGCCCCTGTATCAATCAGAAACTTTCTGTCTTTCCCTAATACTTGACTGTGTACATAGGGATCCTCTTGATCTACAGGAATCTCGATGAGAGGCAAGCCAACCTCCCTCTCTAGGCTGTTTCATGAATATGGCTGATAATCTGGATACTCTGACTGTGCGTACTGGTACATCTGCTGTGTAACATGCTGTGTTGCAGCTATAGGCTGCGGTACTGTAACTGTTTGTTGTGCGTTCTGCGGTGGCTGGGAAGTCTGTGAAACTTGTTCTTGTCTAGGCGGACGTGGTCTCTCTTTGGTCTTACCAGTAGCTATGTTATGTTTCAGAACTGCACATTCGTTTATAAAATGACCTGGCTGTTTACAGTAGTTGCATGTCCCTTTAACGGGAGCTGCAGGATGACTGACTTGATTCGGACCCCTCTTCTGACTGTCTTGTGGAACAGATTGTGCAACTAATACTTTCATTTTCGTGTCTTTCATACGTCTTCTTTCATGTTCCTGCTCTTCCCTGATTCTGTTCTGGTGATACTGGAGCATTTGAAGCATCTGTGACGGAGTATTAGCTTGCCAGGTGCTTTCGACTTTCAGTACTCGATTTTTAACTTGTGGACTTGAATTCTCGACTAGTTTGGTAACAAAAAGATGAGGGTACGATTCACTACTTGTTTTTAGACCACTATTAATAATAAAACATTTTTCAAATCTAGAATAAAAGTCACTAGTATCTTCATCTTGTTTCTGTTTACAGGCTGAGATGGCATCCCAATCTTCCTTTTTCGTGGCTAGTAATCTTGGCAAAACTTGTATTAATAACTCGGGCAATTCTTTAGCTTTATCCCCAAGACCGGTACCTGGTACTCGTGAATTTTATTCAGCTTCTAGAGCTGTCCAATCTATCTTTTTCTCTCCCACCTCCCATTCTTTTTCTTTTAGTTTTTCATATATGCCCGCAGGCAACAGGACCTTTAACATTTTAATGATATCAGGATACGTGTATTCTACCATACGGAGCATGTCCTTTAATTCACGGTGGAACCCTGCTGGATCTTTATCGTGACAGGGTATTAATTTCTTCATCTCTAAGAGTTCCATCTTTGTGATAGGGGTGTAGACAAATACTCGTTCTAGACCCCCACCCTCTTTCTTGACTGGATGTACTTCTCGTTACGGATTCTGTCTGTCTATGTAGAAGGATTTCCTTACTGGGGGTGGAACGGGAACAAAATGCGGATTCAGAAACGTTCGGTATTTGTGGCGCTGTTCTAGAATGACGCTAATTAAATCGGTACCTAGACCTTTCCATCTGTATTGGAGTAACTCGTTCAATACATCATGTAGAGGACCTGGATCAGAATGCTGTTCCTCATACAGTGTAATGAGGTACTGAATCATATACATGCCCACCAGTCGTTGCTCGGCTGGGGGCAGTTTCAGAAACATTTGTGCCACTATTCTGTCTGGAAAAGTGGTAGAATCAGTAGTCCACCGGACTGCTGATCGGGCTAGTTCTTGTTCATGCATGGAATTAAGTTCACTATAACCTATTCGTGATTTCAGAATATGATCGGTAGCTTGGAATACTTGCTCAAGAGAACATTGCTCTGGTACTGGAGGAGAAAAACTTTTCTCGTAATCTGGACGTGGATGTCGGTTGGAAAGTCTAGTTCTACCTACATACGCTATTCTGGAGGGATTCTCGTCGTCTACCTCTTCACTTGAAGAGTCGTCTTCTTTCTCGGTTGCTTGTTTTGCTTCTCGTTTCTCGTGTATCTTTATAATTTCCCTACGAATTTTCTTGTACATACTCTCTATACAATTTTGTGTCTTGTGTCTTCCCTCGGCTATATTGTCACTCCACCTGGTCAGGACTTTCATTTCTTCTTGATCTTTTTCTGGACAATCCTGCTCTCGTATTAAACAGTTAATCAAAAACTTTAAAAGCATGAGCTGAGTCTCGACTTTTCTCTGAACCATGGCTTCGTGAATACTTTCTGGATTCACTCCGGTACGGATAAAACGATATATTCTGTCTAGATGTTCTCTCATATCGGGCAGGGTGTCCAAATAGTCGGTCACCCGTCTTAAGCGTAATGAAAATATGACCATGTTACCATCGCCTGGAACTGGATCATAACGACATTCGGTAAGTGCTCGCTTGATATCGACGTATGTATTCACTTTTGGCGTACGCTGTAACGCTAGTTCATGTAGCGTCAGACGTCTGGGTTGAGGCGGGGTACGAGGAGAATCTCCCCCCGCGGCTCCTAAACTAGAGTCGTCGGTATATACTGTACGTGCTGGTAGAGTGACTGGTACAGCGGGTACATGTACTGCGGACTGGGCCGGGGGTGCTGTAACAGGTGCTGTAACATTAACGGGACCCACGGGACCCACGGGACCAGTGGCTGGAGAAGCAGGAATTACATTATTAACGGGAGCAGGCGGAACAGGATTTGTATATTCTGGGACTGTATCGTCCAAATAGGACGAGAGAAAAATATCAGCTGCGGTCGGTTTGTGACGTAGCTTAATCGGGACCAATGGCGGCGGAAAATTACAGGGTGCTTCCGGGGTTGCTTTTGGCAAGCCCTCGGCAAGAAGAGGATACATGCCCCTTATAAGAGCATTTCTCTGTCTGTCTGACTGTTCTGCTCTAACTCGTTCACCTTCTTCTAGAAGTTCCCTTTCTTGGGCTCTCTCTGAGGATTCCCTACTTAACTCTGTTTTTCTGATTTCTTTTTCGGTTCTTCTATGAGATTCTTTGCGCCATAACTCGATGGCATCTTTCTGGGACTGTCTGGCTTTCTTTTTCCATAATGCCTCTTCTACTCGCATGATGCACTCGGCATCCCATGTACCTGATACAGGCCATCTATATTTCTCTTCTAGATCCTTGGTATAGTCGACCCATAAATCTAAATACAATATGGCACTTAAGCCATGCTTATGATACATAAAATGTCCTGGACTGTCCCTAGGCGGGACAGGAACTGATTCTTCAAGTAACCCTTTCCGGGTTCCTATCTGACGTAACTTGGAAAACAGAGGCATTCTAGACTTGAATCCGAACACAATACAATACACGATAAACACAATAATGAATAGAAAAACAAATCACTCATACCACGACATTGAAATACATTAATAACATTTAATACCAGTTCGGACAGAATATTACCTGATATACTGGGAACAGAACACATGAATTTCTCGAGAACAGACTTACTAGAATTACTATACTAGATGCACTGCTGAAACAGTACGAAACATACCGGTCCCATAAAGAGACACGTCAGGACCCGTATCCACCTAGGTGAACACTTCGGACTGGATCTGTGTACCCAAACCCACTGGACCAGAGACAAATTAATTGACCCTGTCTAGATACTACCCCAGCAACGGTACTCACCGGGCAGCAAGAACGGAAGGCCTCGGACTGGACTGGACTGCTACGACGTCGGACTACGAACTTCGGACTTCAGTTACAGGTGGGCCTCCGGATACCTCGGACCTTGTACTCTCGGCTTGGGCTCTGGTCGGGACTCGCCGCGTTCCTCACCGCCTCGTCTGGATGCTGGACCGCAACCTCCGTCTCCTCCGTGGGCCTGAGGGATACTTAAAGCAGAAATATCTGCACGTGCACGGTATGGTTCCGTCACGGCTGCAGAGGGTCAGGGGGCCTGCGTGGCTTCGCCGGCGCGTGGGGAAAGGGCAAGTCCCTATTCGGGCGCCATTATGTGGTAAATAAATAATTAATTACTGGTACTATTTTTGAATACATTGAATAAAACAGATAGCTCAATAAATAAGAGACAGGATTCGAGGTATCTGAGTCTAACAGGCTTTAATCAGGCATAAGGGAAGGGACAGGAACGGGATAGCCTGCACGGAAATAGAATGGATGGCAGCTGCCGGGGAATGGGTAAGGGGGTAAGGGGGTAAGGGTAACTTTCAGTAACAGTACACAGTATATATACTAAAACAATTACATTACATTCAATACAGTAGGCGTAGCAGTAGGCGTAACTCGTAGCAGTCGCGAAAGATAAGACAAAAATGGGTGTAACAAGAAGGCGTGTACAGGGCGTATACATAGACATGTGATGTGAAACGTCATAGAGATGTCATGAATGGGCGGAAACATGGAGGAGGCTACCTGAGTAGCTGGGACCTTTAACCTAGTGGAGCGCGCAAACGGGCAATGACGTGTTACCAGGGAGAACTGGGGGCTATGACTTCTGCGCTAGAAGAGGAGACTAAAGTCTGCGGTGTCAGGACGACATGTACCTATGGCATATCTGGTATCTTGTGTTTGGAGTACATGTTGATAGAAACTAAAAGTTATCAGGGCAAAGGCTACTTGACTCTAAGACTGGTGCCTGCATTATTCTACATGTATTGCGTGTGCGAGGAATATTCTATGAATATTAATACAGTATTTCTCTTACATGGAGACAGAAAGGCTAGACCCTGGCTGAAACTATTGATGCGATTCAGTAGCTTAGGAATGCAGAGAAGGAGGGCTGAACTGATAACTAGAAGCATAACATACTCTTGGCAGACAGGCAGGCAGAGCCAGGCCGGGCCGGGCACTGTGAGGCAGGAAGTAAGTGAAGGGTCAGGGATGCAGGTGGGGGCTACATCGCTCCTCGTAGAGGGTTCAGGAGACTGGAGCTTGAATCTGGTGTCCGGGCCCTTTTGAGGCCTAGAAACGGGGACAATGCGGTGAATTAACGTGCACACTGTAAAACATGGCAACATAGGCCTAATACTCGTTGTTTCCACGAGAACTGGAAACTGGCATACTAGAGTTGGACACAACTATAATTGCGTCTTTAATCGATCATAGGGAATACATGCATATCGATCATGCACATATAACATAGAGTGGGGAACACGTAGGCACATATAACATGGCAAAATTTACTTTTCCACAGACTAACAGTCGAATGCTTACCGACCAACATCCTAATCAGGCATTTAGTTGTTAATTATGTATGTGCTGTTTAAACCACATACATGTATTTCTTGATTTAATTAAATATATTTTGTAATGAGAATGAAAATTTTAGTTATTTTCATTTAATTCGAATTTAAATTGTTCATATATCGAAGAAAAGTGTTACATAATTTAATTATTGTAAAATATGTTATTACAATGTTATTGTAATATTCTTCAGTTTAAAGTTGAAACATTAGTTCTATACTTTTGCAATTATGAGTTTTTTGAAGAATTTATGGAGTGGAGTGGAGCTTGCATATGATCTAAGTTACGAGCGCCCTGAATATCTCGGGCACCTAGGTCCCTATCAGCTGTGTTCCCAGGCTCCTGAGGGCAGACAGCCTCCTAAATGTTCGATTTCTGCACTTCTTCTGTCTAACAGTTATCATGCGTGCCCTCACCTTGCTATAGCGGGCCTTTACCTGCTGCACTGGATACTGTCTCTACCCACCCTATCCATGTTGTGCTGCCAAAGAGTGTGGCTGCCCTCTGCCCTCAAGGCTGCATTCTTCACACCATCAGGCTTCCCTGACAGTGAGGGTGGCCTGCATCCATTTGCCCCATGAAGATCTGCCATACATGGATGGGATGGTAGAGCTTGCAAGTTTACATGCTATATGTACCCATGATGCTATGTAGGCAGTGGTGAATGTAGGATGCCCTAGGGTGCTGCAACTCCCACCCATGACTCCCTAAATGGGATATATTCCTGGAGAGAGAGGTAGGCCTGCAGCATCAGTGGAATGAGCTCCTCTGTGCGTATGTAATGTTGTCAGGAAATACCTTTGGTGAAACATGTTGTCACTATGTGTGGTATTCTGGCATCCAATTCACATTATAAGTCTAAGGTTTTCATAGATGGGCTAATTTAATGCACTTGTAGATTGCTCAGATCATAGCCGGAAGAATTATTAAAAAAGAAAAAAGGAGCTTATTTACTTTTCAGAAGATAGGACAACTGTCAGTTGACTTTTACCCTTCCAATTGTGTTACACATGAATGAAGTTATGGTGTTACAGTACTAACATGTCAAACATGATGCTACCATCAGGTGGTACTACTTAAAGACATTCTTCCATTGTGAACACTACTTTGAAATCTGTGCTGCATTTCAATGCGCATTCACAAACTTGAATTCTTGCCATATTCTGAAACAAGGTCCAATCAATTTTTGACTCTGAATTTTTGTTTTGCCCTCTTGTTGATTTAACTCCTAATGCATTATGATACTTGTATGCCTTCCTTGAGTCTACCCATTGGAAGGGAGAATTGTACTTATTCTTATAATACTTTGATTGCTAAGTTTCAAATTCCATCATGCACATGTTCTCTCTTGTATGAATTCCTTTCATATTCAAAAACAAGATCAACTTGATGTTACATGTTGGTTGCTTTGTGGGACTTCAGTGCACTCCTTTAGTCAGATAGTTGGAGGAAGGACTAAAACTGCTCTCCTCTGCATCATGCCTTTAATACTTCTTGGCAGGAGCGGTTAAGAAATCACGTGTGTAAAAGTTGTTCCTTCTGTAACAATGATGCCACTTAGCCAGCTTGACCTGCAATATACTGATGCTTTTAATGGGGATGAAACTCTGCCATGGCCGGTCCAAATTCCAGGTGTAAAAGGAGGAGGGTTATGTGAGAGGTTAGCTACCCCAACATGTAAAAAAAACAATTTTGCTACAGAAATGTCAACCAAAAGACATCCCAGCCTTGGGGAAAGAGGAATGTCCTTCACAGAGAGCTATGATGCCTTGAGGTGAAAGCCAGACATCCTTAGAAGCCACAAAGATGACTAAGAGCATCACCATGGGAACATAGAACATGAGGACTATGTACCAGACATGTAAGACAGCCCAAGTGGCAGTGAAGATGAAAAAATTAAAACTGGTCCTACTTGGCATCAGCGAGACCAGGTGGACACAGCCCAGACAGAAAAGACTGGCTCCAGGCAGAATGCTGCTTTATTCTGGACATGCGCAAGAGAAGACCCAGCACACTCAGGGAGTAGCACTGATGATAACACCAGCATCAGACAGAGCTCTGAATGGGTGGGAAGCTCTCACTTCCAGAATCATCACAGGGACCTTCTGCACAAAGAGTAATGGATCAACACAAATGTAAACTATTGCTATGCAGCCATAAATGACAGCAAAGGAGAAGAAATTATAGTCCATTCTGGAGTAATGCCTTGAGAGAGACTTCACCATACTGATGAGAGACCTCAATGCGAAGATTGGAAGCAGCAACGTTGGGTAAAAAAAGTCATGAGCAACCATAGACTTGGCAACATGAAGGAGATTGGTGAAAGGCTCACAGATCAAGGTTCCCTGAACAGTCTGGTGATAGGCGGTAGTGTATTCCAACACAAGAGAATACACAAGGAAATGTAAGTGTCACCAGACCATTTAAGTGAGAATAAGATTGACCATGTGTGTAATGCCAAGAAGCTCCATAGGTTCCTGTATGATGTGAGAATACTGAGAGGAGCAGATATGGTATCAGACCATCACCATGTAATGGCCAGGCTAAAGCACAAGCTGAAGAAAGCATTGATGGTTTGAACCAGCAAGCCAACACCAGTGATGTAACACCAGAATCCTAAAGGATGCACACAACACCAGTTAATACTCAGTTACCCTCAGTAACAAGTTTCAGGTCCTGCAAGAACTAGCGGACCACAGAGACCCAGTAGATCGAAGATCAAAGAATCAGTGACTGGTCAGGATTACCTGCCAGGAGGTACTGCGTCCCAAGAAATACCACCATAACAAATGGATATCCACTAAGACTCTCCACAAAATCGAAGTGTGAAAGGAAAAGAAAGCTACAAATCTGCACCAGCCGAACATAAGCCATAAGTACTCAAGGCGAGTACATCAAAACCATAAAGGAAGCAAAGAGTAGCTTAACAGCAGACAAGCAAAGATTCATCTAGGGTCTTGCCACAGAAGCCTAGGAAGCAGCAAACCATGGAATTATGAAAGAACTTGATGACATATATATATTTATATTTAAGATTTAGGGAGAGTAACATTCACCCAACTGACATTTTGGGATGGTAGCAATGTCATTTTACTCAGAAGGTCTTACTTGCAGCAAAGGTTATTGGTAGAAAGACTGTATTATATCATGCTAATTTTGGAGAAGAGCCATGTTTTCCTTCTGTTTATGAAACTCATTTGATTTGAGTTTAGTCTTGGAGAATTTGGGAGTTTATTCCAAATCTGGGCTGCTTTCACTTGAATCACCTCCCTCCTTATTTTAACTTTTGAAAACTAGGTACCCAGACCAAGTTTGTTGGGGAAATAACAAGGAAACTGTCCAGCAGCTACTGAGAGCCATAAAGGCCTGTTAAAGACAAAGCTGTGAAGACAATCGAGGCTGAGGAAGGCCAACAACAAAGATGGGTGGAGCACTTTGAAGAATTGCTGAACCAGCTGTACTGCATTTTCTACCAGACATACATCCAGTTGACAAGGACTTGCAAATTGACTGCAACAGGCTAATCAAGGAACAAATGGGAAGACAGCTGGACCTGACAACAATCACTACAAGGCACTAAAGGCAGACATTGAAACATCAGCAGGCATGCTCACCCCCATGTTGGGAAGGATCTGGTAAGAGGGAAAAGTGCCAGTCGACTAGAAGGAGGAATATCTCATCAAGATCCCCCAAAAAGGTAACCCGAGTAACTGCGCAAACTACAGAGGATAACTTTTCTATAAATCCCAGGCAAACAGATGAGGGAACAAATTGATGCTCAGTTGTGAGACCAGCAAGCCAGCTTCCACAGACATAGATCATGCAAATAAATAACAGATTGCAACATTGTGCCTACTCATTGAGCAGTCGATGGAATGGAACACTCTCC
This sequence comes from Lissotriton helveticus, assembly GCF_964261635.1. Taxonomy (NCBI): domain Eukaryota; kingdom Metazoa; phylum Chordata; class Amphibia; order Caudata; family Salamandridae; genus Lissotriton; species Lissotriton helveticus. The sequence goes on from NC_136069.1 coordinate 1,607,626,117, forward strand.
CATGTGAATTGTTTTGACTATAAGAATGCATTTGACAGCTTGGGCGGACTGACCCTCTGGAAAATCCTCTACCACTATTGTCTGCCAGATAAACGTATAAGAATCGCCAGCACCTCTTATAATGGAATGACCTTAAAGATAGTTCATGGAGGACAACTCACAGACGTCTTACTAGTGAGAATTGAAGTCTGCCAGTGTTGTTTTTCTTGTCTTTTCTCTTCCTGATAGCCATAGGCTAGATCATGATGACATTCACAGCAAGGAGAAAAAACAGAATCCAGTGGAAACCTTGGATGCAGCTCAACGACTTGGACTTAGTGGACAACATGCCCCTCCTCTCCCATACCTCTCTGCAGATGCAAGAGAAGACCGACAATGTGGCAGCCACATCAGCACAACTTGATCTCCACATCCACAGGGGAACACCAAGTTCATAAAGGCTAACACAGCTAACACCAACTGCAGTCACTCTGGACACTGGACGACATTGAGGCCTTCACCTTCATGGGCAGTGTCATAGACAAGCATGGTGGACCATGATCACATACCTATTGTGACACCCACACGCTTAGTCACAAACCCACTGAGACACTCTTACACTCACTCACTCACACATTCATTTTGAAATGTTACAGGTTACATTTAGAATTTATTTTTTTAAATACTAGAAATGTACTGAAAAAACAAAGGTTACAGGGACGTTAGGGTTAGGAAATATCATTTTTAACACACCATAGAAATTTACTGAAAAGAACGAATTACAGGCATGTTATAGTAAGGTTCAGATTTCATTAGTTCAATCCAGTAAAATTCAACAACTATGCTTACCTCAGCTAACTATACCTTACACCCCACAATGCACTGCTTATGGCCTCACATATTACTTCCCTACTGACATGGTCAGTGACATCATTGATGAAATCACTGATGACATCTCAAATTATATCACTGATGACATCTTCCAAAGAGCCTCTCTCACACCCACTCACGCCCCATGGAATCTCTCATAAACCTACTCTCACAATCTCACAACTGCTCACATACCAATTCACAGACCCATTCCAGTACTCACACAACCAATACCTCAACCCTAGAGCCCCTCATATAACCACACACTCATACTGCCCCTCATATAACCACTAACTTACTCTTACAGACACTAATGCACCCATTCATTCACCAATACAGCTACATACATATCCAGACATTCAGACATTTACACACCCATACATATGCTCTTGCAGCCACTCAAACAAAAATTCAATCACACATACAGTTCATCATACAGCCACTCAATCACTCATAAAGGCACTCACACTTCTGCTTACTTATCAATACAGCTACTAACACAACTACTCACTTATCCATACAACCACTGACGGCTACTAACTCGCCCATACAACCACTCACACATCCACTCTGTCACCCATATAACCACTTACACAGCCATTCAGATACCTATACGACCACTCACACACCGTTGCAGCCACTCATACAGCCTCTAACTCACCCATACAGTCTCTTCCACAGCCACTCACTCTCCAATACAGCTATTCAGTCATCCTTACAGCTATTCTCATACCCACTAACACATCCATACAGCCACTCAGAAACCCATACAGCAACTCCGACATCAACTCACACTCTTTTACAGACAGTCAACCAGCCACTCAGATGAGATATAGAAATAGTATGGCTGATTACTAGGATAGAAGAATAGTATTTTAACTTATGTTGTAGTTTTGTGTATATCCTTAAGTCTCAAAAACATTTATGAAACACTTGCACTCACAGAGTGATTTCATCTGTTAAGTCATCAGTGATGTCATTTGAGATGTAATCAATGATGTCACTGACCATGTTATGAGTTATGTAATATGTGTGGTCATTATGAAGTGTATTATGGGAACGCAAGCTATAGTTAGCTCAGGTAACTATAGCCGCTGCATCTCTATGGTTTTGTACGAGTGAAATCTGAGCCTAACTATAACCTCCCTGCAACCCTTGGTTCTTTCAGTGAATTTCTAAGGTTTTTTATTTCTATTTCCTATTTATAACATCCCTTTAACCTTTTTTCCAGTGAATATGCACTTATAGTTTGCAGCTAGTATTATAGGAAATGCATTTTTTTGTTTCACCAATAACTTTGGCACCTTTTGATGAAACTTTGCAAAAGAAAGTTCAGCTACTAAGCATACCATTTTGGGGAATGAGAAACAAATTGTGTCCCAAAATGCAATTTAGCTATGCAATTTCCAAAGGGCTTTTTAACAGTACCACAACCAAAACAGCTGAATGGGATTGCACCAAATTTGGCAGAAAGTTAGATATTCTTCCAAAAAGGATGCTTTGGTAATTTGGTATGATTCTGTTTAATAGTTTTTGAAAACTTAAGTTCATAATGTATAAATATCTGAACCGTTCGGCTGAAATTCAAAACTTCAAGCCTTCTGATTGGCAGAGAGGGTTTTTTCAGGGCGATCACACTGATTGACTGGCTGCAACATGCATGAAAAGAAATGTTGTAACAGGCATTACAGGAGCCTGTTGTCCTGAAATGTTTGATTAACAAAGAACATAAAGGGGCTGGGTAGGGATATCCCGACCCCTTAGCCTTAGTGGGGAGCTCCGAGAGGGACCCCGGGACTAAAATAAAAATAAATCCTTTTTCTATTTTGGTGTCCAATGGAAGTCCTGTAGGAACCCCACAGAACCACCAAAGTAAAGGTCAGCCCTGTTTTTGTTTACATTTTCCTCGGGTGGGTTGGAATTCTGAAGGCTGTCACATTTTTAAATAAGATTTAAGTGGGTAAGGGGGATGTACAGAGTCTTCTCTCCAAACCAACCATTCGCCCCAGAGACCTCATCCCCTATGACTCAATGCAAATTTAATTTGCTGGTGGATTCCAACCCTAGGTCAGCACAATCTATCTTTTTTCCCTGCCCATGCTTGTGAAATCTCAGTCGTTTTGGTTGTTTAAAACTGTATATTTTTAACTGATATTTTAACATAACTATAAACTCCCTATAACCCTTGTGTCTTTTCTGTGAATATCTATATGTATATTTAATTATTTATCATGAAGTATTATTTAAAATTCATGTCATTATTTTCTTTGTGAGATTGTTTTAGTACTTGTGAGCTGCCTTGTGTATTTCTTTAATGACCTTAGGGCTGGATTGGACTACATTTATTACTGTTTTGCCACTTTTAGGGTTATGGTAACCTTAGATGTGTAGTTCGTTAAGAGCAATGGGGTTAGTCTTTTGTGGGTGGTTGACTGTAGAACCCTGTCTCTTCCTAAACTTATCCTTACTTTTTTGTAAATCCCTCACATTTTGTGTTAGATAATTCCTATTTTCCCATCACTCTACCCCTGCCCCAGATCTAAGTCTGGGTACAGTGCTTCCCGAGCCTGGCATTACCAGGTCTGGTATTTTCATACCAAGGTATCAAGGACCCAGAAACTCTAGTCTCCTCACAATAACCTAGAGTAGTATGTTCCCTGTCAGGGATACTGTTGTATTCTACTTAATGCATATTCCTATGTATGCCTTTACCCACTTCATGCCTTCTAGTGGAATGCCTCTGCACTGTGATGCACCATGGAATGTTGGGTGCTGGTTGAAGATAAGCCACAGTTATGATGGGGCTGAGCTGCCTGCTGGTTGCTCCTGGTGGGGCTTGTTCCAGGCTACTTAACAACTTACAATAAATCTACATGAAATACCTCAACCAGTCTGGAGTCGATTACTACAGATACTCTGGAGCCAGCATCTTTAAAGTACATGAGCAAAGAGAGAGGTGGAGGCTAGAGGCTTGACTAAAAATTGGTCATAATGCTGCCTATTGCTTATCATGTATTCCTGAATTTGTAGACTGTAGATTGATTTTTCACATTATACTTCTGGTTACATACACACATGCATGTGCCAATGTTCTTTACCACTGCCTATTATTGGTGACACCACCAGTTTTCCTTTGGCACCATATGTGTCATGAACACCTTTGCTAGCAATGCCACTGGACGCACACCAGAGAAAGGTGTGGTGGTACTAGAAAGCTTCTGACCAAAGAGGCCCTGCATACATTCGACCAGTAGGGCAGTTGCAGTCTGCCTGCGGCAATTTTCTCCCTGTATACAGGGAAATCCATGTAATACAGAGCCACAGAACCTCTCACACACAGAGCAGCAGGACCAGAGACCAGGGAGCAACAAGACAGAAACCAGAGTTGGCATCTGATAATGCATTAAGACCAGCAATCTTTGTGTACGACTCTTTCATGAAAGGATGTTTCATTGGATATATAATGGCTCAGGAACTTCAAAATAAGTCGCAAGTTATCGGAGATCAGAAATTGGGAATGTACTTTCAAAGTAGGCTGTATTGCCACACGCTCCACCAGATAGACTGACGCCTCACTTTTTCACATAGTTACGGGTGTCATCCAGTATTAAGATCTGTATTCTACCATGTAAAGATGCTAATCTTAGTTTTCTTCTACCCCTCTAAATACTTGGCCTCAGTGTAACTATTTTACACCAGTGTAATTTAACATAATCTCATAAATTTTGCACAGGGGAAAATAATACATAATGCTGGAAGTTATGCCATTATGCCCCTTTGCATGCATGATATTATCACTCAGTGGGAAAAAAAGTATCCCAGGAACATAGCCACTGCACAATCAATCCAACCACCAGCAGTATTTCTTTAATTCAAGCGCCAGTGAAAGCAATTTTGCGTTAATATTTTTACCAGAGTGAACCGTGTGGGTAAATTTTGAGCGTCAAATGCATTTTATTTTATTTCTGTGTTTACACCGAGGGAATTCCATAAAAATGTGAGGCTACTGTACACATGAATGCAACTTCCTCTTCCTGTCCTTAACACTCTCCTTTGTGTTTTCACAGCCCATGGTCATTTTGGATTTAGGTTCTGGAGGAAAAGCATTTCACACCCTTTGTTTGCATCTGCAGTTGTCTCTGTATCATCCAACACTAGTTTTTAATTTGTATTGCATTTATTTGTTACTGCTGGCCTAGGATTTGAACAGGGAGAGTGATGATTTATGATGGAACCCTGCATGTATTTCCCATACATGCCTTTACTCCACAGTCACTACTCTAACTGTGATGTTACCACGCATTACTTTACCACAAAAGTTGTTACAACAACTTACATTAGGGGGGCACTGGACTTTTGAATAGTATAAATTACTATTTCAACTCCAGTCAGTGTATCAGTAGGGAAGGTGTTGTACATAAAATCCAACACTAGTTCAGCAATGGAACAGCTAAAGCAAGTCATTGTAAAGAGTTTTGTGGTAAAGGAATGTGTGATAACATTGCAGTCAGGGTAGTGACTGGGGAGAAAAGGCAGTTTGTGATTTTTCCTGTTGGGTAAAGGATGTTTCCCGGCAGGACTGAGTGAAATTAAGGTACGATGGACATTTTGGGGTTTTGGATGCCTGAAGTTATTAATGATTACACATTTTACTTGTGTTTTGGTGAAACACCCAGGGGCATATTTACAAGCCCCTATATCCCCCAAAACATCATTTTCCGCGACATTGTGGTAGTGATAAGGGCTTCACCTTATTTACAAGGAGTGTTAAGCCACTTATTGTGGCCTAACGCTGCCTTCTAAATACGGCTCCCTTTCATGCTATACTTATTGTGAAAGTGGAGGGCAATGGGTGTTGTGGTGGACGTTCCACCGCAACACCCATTTATTTTGACGCTGCCCATATTTACAAAGGTGGCATACTTTTTGGGGCAGCTCCAAAATTAAGACCTGGGTAAACCAGTTTTTTTCCTGGTGCAATAAGGAGAAATGTTGCTATTATTGAGGAGCCACATGTACCATGCAAAGGAGGGATGACAAATAGAAGCATAGGGGTGCATTAAGGAGACGAAAAAGTGAAAATAAAGTTAAAAAATGTGAAGTGGACAGGAATAGAATGAATATGGTTTGATTAGAGAAGACAGCTACAAAAGAGCATGGTGGATTCTGAGAACAGCTTACTGTTCAAAAACGATGTGCACCTGTTCCAACCATCATGCTGGTTTGCATGCTATTATTTGTTTTAGTATGAAATGCTTATTTGTGCCATTTTTGTGCATGAGACCCCAGGATCAGTATTTCACATAAATTGCCAATTTTGTATTTCATCTGATTATACTAGTAGCGATTGTGCAATATAGTAACTCACACCCACTCACTTACCTCTACACACAATACAATATATATGTAGGCCCTCATTTATGTGGATTTGGTGTGCTGCCCCATACCAAAGTAAAAGGGCAAGAATGCACCATATTTATGCAATATGTTGCATCCATGTAATTCCCACCTGTGCTGTTGCAATTTCTGCAGCTTAGCACCCATGCAGGCACCCTTGTACCTTAGTGAAAGCGGGCCTGTGTTGTCGGCAGGATTGTTTTTGCACAGGAAGTGGCCCTTTAATGCAGAGAAACAATCCTAATAGGCAGTATCCTCTTTCTATGTGTGCTCCATAATGCAGCAAACGTAAAAGGAGGACAAAAGCACTTTTTAAAATCATCCGGGATTTATCTGGTTCATCCTGCCAACCAAAAGCACCCTCCCTAGACTCTGCACAGTGCAATGCTCTGGCAGAATTCTTTCAAAATAAATCGACAAAATCTATGAGGAGTTCAAAGACCCAAATAGTCCTCCATCAGTCCCGAACTCCCCGGAAAGCTTGTCCAAATCAGGAAAAGTTATTAATCACCCCGTCTCAGCCACTCACCCCCAGCTTCTAACCAACTGGGTCCCCCTGAACTTGCTTTCATTACACGAAATTATAAAAACTATTAAGTCTGGCTCTCCCCTTGACCCTTTCCCCCCCCAAATCCTTCCTTCACTTGACACCCCTTCCCTCACGCTCATTTTAGAGCTTCTGAACAGTTCTTTGAGAGAGGCTGAAGTCCCTAAAGCTTGGAAACATGCCATGGTCTCACCTCTTCCAAAGAAATCTACCGCAGATCCAAACGACCCCTCTAATTTCCGTCCAATCTCGCTGTTGCCCCTTTTCTCCAAAATTTTGGAGAAACATATTGTCTCCCAACTCACTCACTTCACAGAATCCAATCACCTTCTTCACACATCCCAATCCGGTTTTAGGACAGGTTTTTCAACGGAATCCACCTTACTTGGTGTCTCTGAAACCATACGTCGGCAAGTGGATGAAGGGGAGACCGTGGCACTTATATTACTCGACTTAAGTGCCGCATTTGACACGGTCTCCCACACCATCCTCCTTAACACCTTGCAAACCTATGGTATCACAGGACCAGCACTGGCTTGGCTTAGTAGTTTTCTCTCTGAGAGAACTTTTCAAGTATTTTCGGCCACATCCTCTTCTCAACCCCATAATCAACCTTATGGGGTTCCCCAGGGCTCGATACTCAGCCCTTTATTATTTAATTTATACGTCAGTCCCCTTGCCCGTTTAGCCGAACAATCTGGGTTGACAATTTACTCATACGCTGACGACACCCAGATTGTTTACTCACTCTCGGCAAATGCACATTCCAACCCATCTTCCCTCCATTTGGGCCTCTCCAACATTGCCAATTGGATGTTTGAGAATAAGCTAAAACTCAATGGAGGAAAGACGGAATTACTTTTATTTGGAAAACAAACCTCCTTGTGGGGCCCACAACATTGGCCCTCTCAGATGGGGCCGACACCCACCCCCTCTACCAATGCTCGCAACCTGGGCATCATTTTTGATGAAAACCTATCTATGAAACAGCAAACGGTCAGAGTGGCAGCTACGTGTTTTACCATACTCAAGTGGCTAAGGAAAATCAGGTGGATGCTCCCCCAGAATACACTAAAAACTGTAGTCCAAGCTCTAATTACTTCTAGGCTGGACTACGGCAACATCTTATACCTGGGAGTATGCAAGGATGTTACCAAGAAACTCCAAACAGTGCAAAATGAAGCTGTGAGACTGATATGCATGTTACCAAAAAGATCCTCTACGTCATCTGGTCTCCGGAGTCTCCATTGGCTCCGGATTGAACAACGAGCAAAATTTAAAGCTCTATGTTTCATGCATAGAATTAAGGCCGGTAAGGCCCCTGCATATTTGAGCTCCTTGGTTAAACAATACGTCCCTACTAGAACTCTACGCTCCTCGACTCAACATAAGTTCCAGGTACCCAGGATCAATCGAGTTAGACAAGGAGGTCGCTCTTTTTCCTATCTGGCCCCCTTGTTATGGAACTCCCTTCCAATCCAACTCCGCACAAATGAATGCTATTTGCAATTCCGTAAGAACCTGAAGACATGGTTGTTTAACCAATAACTAAACTTCATCTGCTCAACTGTCCCTTTCCCCTTGTTACCTGTTTCAGCCTCTTTCTTAGCGCCGGGAAACCTTAGGGTAGCTGTTGCGCTCTATAAAAATAAATATAATAATAATAATAATAATAATAATAAACAAGGAGAAATAGAGTAATTTCCCCTCATTACTCTTCACATTGGGAGGCATAAGGATTTGGCACTTCCCCTGGTTTGCAAGGTCTTGTAAATCTGGGGAAGTATCAAAATCCATGGGTGTTGCATGTGAACACCCACAGCACTGCCCATGAAATGCCTCCAGGGCCCAGAGTAAGGCAATGCAGTAATTTGCTCTGATTTGCCTTTCTTCATATCTATGAGGTAATTCACAGCTAAGCATAGGGGCTTTGTGTGGCTTCATAGATATGATTTTGTAGTCTGCACCGCTGGAGCATCACAAAAAGTGTTTTTGAGATGCATTATCATTTTTGTTATTTTCGAAATTTAAGAAATTGCAAAATTGCGATTTCTTAAATTGCGATTGCATTTAAGGAATCTCAAATTGAGATTCCTTAAATGTAATGCATCAAACTTTAAAAATTTGCGAATTCGCAAATAAGAAGAGCAAATTACCATGAAGTTGACCTTCATGGTAATTTGCAAAAACTTTGAAAAATGCACTAAAGTGCATTTTTCAAAGTTCCATTTTACAGTGTGCAAAATGTACTTCTAAGCAGATTTCAGGGGCACCCCTGCACCCTTGAAATTGCATTCTTGATTTGCGAATTTCTAATTGTGAATTGCAAATTAAGAATCTCTTTCCATTTATTCCTATGGGCCTCTAGGCCCATAGGAATGGATGGGGAGGTATTCCTTAATTGCGATTCTCAATTAGATAATCGCAATTAAGGAATTTTAAGAAATCGCTATTTTTTCAGCAATTTCTTGATGCATTGCAGTTTGCAATTCCTTAGTTACGATTCTTTATTTTTAGCAATTAAGGAATCGCAACCTGCAATATTGATGCATGTGCCAGTATGTGTCTTCCTTTATATACAAAGAAATCTAAATAAAATGGATAAAACAATTCCATATAAAAGATAGGGGCAGGTGCCTTTCTGCAAAAGTATCTGGTTCTGTCTCTTCTAAAATTAAATTTACTTCACCCAATCTACCTCTTTTGGAAATCACATTCTAAAGAACTTCACAAAGCAAAACGTATATTTATGACATCTTTTTACCTCTGGATGTACCTCGAAAGATTCTACAAAACAAAAAATAGGAAGCAGAAAAAAGGAAAGTTAATCAATATTGCAGTTATTAATATATGGATTCCTTATTGATAACACTATCATCAGCAGAATTAATCACACCATCTCAAAGGTATGTCCTCTCAACCTTCGTAATCCTTCATGCCTAACTACTATTAAGCGACATTCAGAGCTAAAGTTTGGTTCCCTGCCACATGCTGGCGGCTTGTTTATAGATACATTCCACAAATAAATGTAACCACCAATTGTTGCCCTCATATAGAAAACCCATGAATAGATTGGATTCTGGAGAGATTAGAAATGGTAAGCAACACAAAAGACATCTGCCTGCAAAGAATCTATTTTAGTTCATCTTGGAAATATTTTACAATTTCTTTTGTTGTTATCATTTTACTAATGACAATTTCGTTCATGTCAATGTTGTGTGGTATCTCTTCTTGTGCTATGTTATATTGTATTGTAATGATATTTCCAGTGCAAATTTACAAACCTACTGATGCTGTACAGAGTGATCTCTTGGTATTTTAATAAAATACTTTTTACTCTAGTTAAGTCTCTGGCCCAAGGCCCATCGCAGGCCCTATTAGACCCAAGCAGGAAAGATACCACTGAAAAAAACACTCTCAATCTTCTGCCCTTCACCTGATTGCTCCACAAGGAGGAGGGAAAATTTAAATAACAGATGATCGTGATAACCTCCAACTAAAGAAAATCCACAAATATGTCTGCTCTGAGTCTTAAAAGCCTGAGGAAAGGGGTAGGTTAGAAATGCAGTTAATGTGCTTTAATGTGGAGGGTTGTTGCTTTACAGCTTACTGTTATGGCTTAATTTTCCTAGAATGTTGTTGTAAATACACTTAGAAATGCAAGGAAAATATACACAATTAGATCACCGACTAAACCCACATTCATTTGTAAATACATTTGCAATGAACAGATTTTTGTAAAAGCATCATACAGGCATTTTCCTACAAAAGAACTGAAACTTCCTCTCCTACCCTATGAAAAGATGTTTATTAATCTACCTCATGTATAAAGGTAACTGAATATAAACTTACCAGTGCAGGAGATAAACGTCAGAACAATGAGGACAACAAATAGCTTCATGATGAAAGAGATGTTTGAGCCTGTTTCTGCAATACTCAGCTCAGTCTCAGGTGAATGTACACATACAGAGCTCCTATAATTATATAGAACCTAGCAGCCTATGTTCCTCCCTCAGTCATATGACAGGTCCATCTTCAATATTAACAATACTTTCTACATTATTTGCTCAGAAACCACTGTTCAGACCACATCAGCTTTCAGACCCATGTGATGTGGAAAATGAATCACTGTACCAGACAGGCTCCAAAGTAATGAAAGTTAAAAAATAAAGTCACTATTTGCTTTGAAAGTAAATCAATAGCTATGTTCATGCATACATAACCCTCACTCCCATATTAAAAATGTACATTGATTTTCCTTCTGTTTAAATCTTCTTTGGGGAATATCTTGAGTATTCACAGTGCAGCATGTGGGTTAGTGTGGATCATGGATGACATTCTTCCAGGGATGTGTTGAGGCACACATTCATATGTTATAGGGGAGGAACATATATAGTCTGTTCTTGTCACAGCTATACCTGATGGATGCATATGAATGTACATTTTGTACAGTAAAGAACTAAAGACACTTTATTATTTACAAATCAAATAGAACTGTTTCCTTGATGCTGATTCTTGCTTTAATCATTTCTCACTCAATGGCACTCACTGTCTATCATACTTCAGGATGAAACACTGAATATGATAACTGAACATCTAGCATAGTCCTTCAACATGTGCATAACACTTGTATGCATCCATGGTGATGTCTAACTCGATGTATAGACGACTTTGTCTTTGTTGCTTTGAATAGCCTGAAACCCCTGGGGCTACCTGACACTGAATGCTGTAACCAGTTGGTGATTTGGTGATAACACACTGCATCTGATAATACTGATTATTGATATGGCAGTGTAGTGCTTGTAGTATAGATTGTAATAAATCCATTGCAGTCACCAACCATTTGTCCTTTCTTCCCTTAAATGTTAATGCCCTTACACACTGTATAATGAACAAGCATTTGCAATGCAATAGGTCTCGCATTTGCGACAGTTGGAGCTATTGGCATTGTAAATGACAGTGCCTATTTTTATGTTTTGAAACCTGAAAGCGGTGCTTAAACACCCACTTTGTACTTATAAACGTTGCTTAATAGAAGCAAGGCTGACAGTAACTGTGCTTCTTTTACTGCCAGCCTTGCTTCTCGTAAGCAACAATTACAACTTATAGTACAAAGTGCGTGTTTAGGCACCGCTTGCACGTTTTCAAAACATAAATAAAAGGCACTGTCATTTACAATGCCAATAGCTCAAATGTTTGCAAATGAGAGACCTATTGCACTGCAAAGGCTTGTTTTTCTAGTCCCTGAGTATAACACCGAGGCATCAGTGAGCATGGAAGTTGCCTTAATAGCATAAAGCTGCAGTCCTTGCTGAGGTATATGGGGAACGCTTTGGGTGTAGTGTAGTAACATTTGCAGTCTTGGGTTATGGTAATGTGATTTAAATAAGCAAGCACAGGGGAAAGAGGAAAGGGTGGTAGTGAGGAGCCGAGAGAGAGAGCCCAAGATATGTAAAGGAGTATTGGGGGATTGGGAATCAACCTTGGGACCGGCTTAAGACCTGGGGTTTAGTACTTCAGACACGGATCCTGTAATTCTGATCCAATCACTACACCTCCCTAACTTCTAAAATGCAGAGCAGTAGTTCTGTCACTTTAAGAGGGTAGGTAGAACCAGGCACACTACTTTCGGCCAAACACACACAAAACCATTTGGCAATAAAAAAAAAAAATACACTTCGCATTAAAACACAGCCATCGCTTTTCGTTGCTTTCTTTGCTCTGGCACAAGCCTCTGCTCTATTTGTTACAAGTTACTCCAAATACATAGGTAACAAGGAAGGAGTGTGAAGAGAGCAGAGTGAGGCTCAAGGACGGAGAGTGAGGAGAAGAGCAGCTTGAGGTACAAGGATCGAGAATGAGGAGGAGAAGAAAATGTCTCAAACAGTCACGCGCCATTGAGTCACAGTTTGTCTTCCTGCGGTAACGTCAAACATTGCATTTATGCGGTAACATCAAACATTGTTTTTATGCGGTGACATCAAACGTAAGCCTCACTTCTATAATAAAATCTGCTGGGTTCTGTTTCTTTTCAGAATCCCTGTGCAGCAGACAGAAGTGTAAATAAGACCTCAGTTTCTCCCCCACCTTCAACACTTAATTACACGTGTACACACAAGCAGAGGGGGAGTTCACAAGAAATGCTAATGAACGTGGGTTTCCCCCTCGGTGAATGCATTTATCACCCCCTGGGCATTAGCAGCGCCGGCTTCTGGGCTGGAGAAGGGGACTTGGGCCAGGGATGTGTAATCGGCACAAGGTATAGATTATTAGGCCTCCCTGGCGACTAATTGACAAATGTTGGTGTGAGAAGACGAGAGAAAGTGCAACCATTAATGTTACTTTCTTATAACAATACTTTAAAAAGCGCTGAGTCCGTCAGATTGCTGCCCTCGCATCATAGGATCTCCGTAACCTAGAAAGTATAGACAATCTTTTGTGTTTATATTTATTAAATCGGTACGAGATCGGGGAACTGAACCGAAAGCATTTGGATCTAGGGAGCACAAGGCTTGGGGAGCAGGTAAACACTGCCAGTGTGACACTTCAGGGTAACTCCAAGGGTGCAGCTACCATTGATGCAGCAGGTACAGTGCCACCGGGGCAATGGAAACCCTGATTAATGCTGCAATTTTCTACCCCTTCAGCAGTCAAAGGGGACACTTTCCTTCCTTGCAGGGCCCAGGACATCTTTGCCGCGCTACTGGTAACCTCTGATATTTATTAACACCAGGCATGGAATGCACCAGCGGTAACTCGCTTAACACCGCTGCATTCTGCAGTAATGATGGCGGTAATGGTACCACTGCTGCCGCCAGAAGCGCTTAAGGAGGAGTAAAGTTCCTACTGGCCCTTACTGCCATGGACAGTGCTTTGTTTCTGTCCTGTGAGGTGTGCCTTAAAGAGCAGAGCAAGAAATACACTCACAAGAGGTACGCGTCACTGCAGTGCAGCGCCGAGAAGCAGGACAGGTAGCACAAGTTTAATTGTTGTAGTGCTGCTGGGCACCGCAGCTGTATACGTCTGTAACCATCAAAGGGTAAATATTACAGCACTGCAGCACTGAGAAGCACGACTGGCGGCGCAAGATTGATCGGTGCACTGCTGCAATGTAGTGCTGTAGTATTACTGTGTAACCATTAAACAGTAAACATCACATCACAGCAGTGCATGAGATGCCCTACTGCAGTGCTGCACTGCAGCAGTATAACTGTGTAACAATCAAAGGGTTAATTTTAAATATCATCAGTGCAGCGCCGATAAACATGACTGGTAGCACAAGGTTAACTGTTACAGTGCTACGGTGCGTAACTATCAAAGGGTTAAATATAGGCAGTGCAGCACCGAGAAATACAACTAGTAGCACAAGATTAATCGCTGCAGTGCAGTAGTAGAACTGTCTTCCTGAAAGTTAAACATCTGTTGTGCAGCGCAGAGAAGGACGGCTGGTAGGATACGGTTAGAAGCGCTGCCGCGCAGAAGTATAACTGGGCAACCATCAAAAGGTAAACAACACAGCAGTACAGCGCAGAGAAGCGTGACTGGCAACACAAGGTTAACCACTGCAGGGCTGCAGTGCAGTGCAGCAGTTTAACTGTGTAACCAAAGGGTTAAATATCATCAGTTCAGCGCCGAGAAGCACGATTAGTAGTGCACGGTTAACCGCTGCAGTGCAGTGCGGCAGCAGTGTCCTCCTGAAAGAGTTAAATATCAGCTGTGCAGCGCAGAGAAGTACGACTGGTAGCACACGGTTAATTACTAATGCCCTACAGTGCAGTGTAGCACTACAACTGTGAAATCATCAAAAGTTTAAATATAGTAAAGCAGTAACGTTTACTAATGGCATAAAAGTGTAGTGCGTCTTATGCTGCGGCGTACATTGGTAAATAATCCCACAATGAGAGTAATTAGCAGTCCAGTGTAGCGCAACGATGCAGAGACACTTAAATACCTACCGATGAAGCCTCACAAAGTTGCCAAATCGGAACAAGCTGTTGCCATGCCATTGCGTGAATGAACAAAAACAAGCAAAACAGAAAGCAACTTTACATCTGGCCCGGGGAGGAGACCTTGGAGGATGAAGGCTGCCCGCACATGCGCAGTACCTGCAACTTTTGTGTGCCCTCCGGTTCCTGCCCAGTGGTGGTGTGTGCAGCCGTGGCAAGCAGTGCCTGTCCCCTTTCGGGGCTCCCGTGGTGAAGAGAGAGCCCCGGCGCCAGAGAGGAAGACCGGCACATAGCAGTGCAGGGCTCCCATGCCTATGCAGAGAGACCCGCGTCATGCAGCCAGAAGTGTAGAGGAGCTGAAGTGCTCTGGCTGCAGCCAGCCAACGTTCAGGAGAATCCCCCCCAAACCGGGTGAGTGGGGGATTCTCAATTTGTGCCGATGACGGCACAGTATCAATGTTTATTTCCTGAGCGCACCTGCCATTGCAGGCCACTCCAACGATGGGGCGAAAGTGAGGGGTGAAAGTGAAACTGCATGCTGGTTTGCCTGGGAAGCGGGACAAGAGATGTGCGCCTGCCTGTACGTGCGTGTCCACAGACCCCAATCACCTGCACATGCCCCTGTCTGTACCACTTGAGAGGCAAGTCGCTGACAATAAGTCTTGCTGGCGACAGCACTTTGCGCTGCATCGCCAGGTGCAAGACCAAAAAAGGAGGTCCACATGTTTCGAGGTGCCAGACACTCTGATATAGTTATTGTGAGAAATATGGTTGTTGGTTTAGGGATGTGTGATCCCTTCTCAAGCAAATGCCACAATCCTTGTCAGGGTGAACTACAAATAGTCAATATATTAACCTGTGCTTATCCCTCTGGTGGCTTGGCACAAAAGCAGTCAGGCTTAAACTAAAGGTAATGTGTAAAGTATTTAGCCGGCACTCAAACAGTAATAAAGTGAAAAAGCCACGAAAGAAAAATCACACACCAATTTAGAAAAAATAAATGACAATGTAATAAATTACACAAAAAAGACAAAGATCCAGTCAGTATTAGTGAAAGTTAGTGCCACCCACAAACATTTAGTCGCATGAGACTGGGAAAAAGTCAAACATTATGGCGACCATGATGGAATGTGGTTCAGTAACACAAAATGGGTTGGCCCAGTCTCTGATTATCTTTGGACTTGAATAAAATTGCAGAGGAAAATATACGAGATGGCAAAGTTCAGTTGGGCAAGGCAGCCTGCAGTGTCCAAGGAGGAAGCGGATTCACAGTGGAGATTTCCACATTCAGACTTAGCCTCTATTTTGAAAGCTGAAAATCTCTAGAGAGATGAGGCTGAAGGCTGTAGCCAATGTGGTATGATTCCCTTCCGGAGAGGAGCCATTGATTTGCTGCTGCAGACAAGAACAAAGTGGGTTCTACGTGAAGTAAGGCTGACAGCGATGCACCTTGGGTGGATCGGCAAACAGGTAGGTACTGGTCTTCTCTCAGTTCTTAAAGTACATTTTGGCCAAGGACTAGAGGGGCACTACTTTCAGGGTGCAGACTCACTCAGGCTAGGTCCAGTTATGGGTTCAAGATGGTTGGAGCCTTTTACATCCCTGAGGCTCTAAACAAGAGGGCAGTCAATTATCTCTTTGTGTTGCTCAGGTAGTCTTGCAAGCGGAAAAGCAGTTCTCAAGCAGCAGGACACTCCTCTGACTGAGGGCACAAGGCAGGAGCTGCACAAATGGCAGTCCCATTGGTGCAGCCAGGCAGTCCTCTGAAATACACAGTAGGTCACATGAAGCAGGGAAGTCCTCAGCAACTCCTCCGCAGGTCCAGAGGTCAACTGATAAGTGTGTGAGAGGGTCCTATATTTATACCTGGTGCCAGCTTTGACGTGGTAGAAACGTCTTAAGTTTTCCCCCAACATAAGTGACTTGGATTTTCTGCATCATTGCCCAAGTGCCACTGGATCTGGTGTCACAAAAGTTAGTATGAAGTTCTTTGTGTGTGTGTGTGTGCAGATGCATTGTGAGCCATTGTCTTTGAAGTGAAAGATGGGCTATGTCCATCTTTGTCCCTCCATTATGCTGAAATGACCCACCCTGCCAACACCCTGCCCCCACTGTGTGGCTGTCTGGCAGGAATACACACAGGTCAACTGTCAACTAGACCGAGTCATGTTCCCATGAAACAGGCTGACGGCACCAAATCGTTAGGACAAGAACATGCCGGCTTTCTAAAAGTGGCATTTTCAAAATTGTGATTTAAAACCTGACTTCATAATTAAAGTGAATTATAAATCAGAACATTCAAACTCACCAAACATGACATCTCTACCTGTTCCCACACACATATTTTCACTTAAATGTAATAAGGTAACCCTAATGTTATCTTATGGGAGAGTTAGACCTGACAGTAGGGAAAAACAAAGGTGTGGTTTTTGTTCCTACCAGGACCGTAAAAACTTAAAAGTATATATCCAATGTTTTAATTATACTGCACCCTGCCTTATGACTTGTTTAGGGCCTATGGTAATGATGATATATGTATTAAAAAGGATGTTTTAGGCTTGAATAATGTTTTTTTTAGCAAGTCAAATTGGCAGTTTAAAAATCCCCACAGGCTGCAAATGGTGGGCTTGAGACAAGTTTGGAAGGGCTACTTAAGTGGGTGCCACAATAAGTGTTGCAGGTTCACAAATAGCAATTAATGTTAATATGGCATTGGACTTTAAAAGGGACTCATAAATAAATGAAATATGCCAATAAGGTGTACGCCAGTTTGACCATGTTTTAGGGCTAAGCACAAGCAGTTAACACCGGTTAGCAGAAGCAAAGTACACAGAGTCCTAAGTCCAATAAAATCTAGTTCAGAAAAAAAGGAGTGCTAAATGTTTAGGGGAAGACCACCCTTAGGCTGACAGGTAAGGTGATTTGTGTGTATTGGTCTCAGTCCACCAATCTTAACAAGAGCTTTTGGTAAAATAAAAGAAAAGGGAATTTTGTGGTACTTCTCCAAAAATCTGTATCCAAGTGAATGCTTAAAACCTAGTCTAACACATTGGAGCATTTTGGGTAAGCAAAATTTAATCTAGAAAACTCTTCTGTCTATGCACTGGTTTGAGATAAAGCATACTTTCTCATCACCTTCTTTTGGAAAGCAAAGGTTATTGAAAGGTGGACTTTGGAATTCAATCATTGATATGAACTTAGACAGAACTGGAAGGCCTGACCTTAGACACATGAAGGACAGACAAAGAAAGGGAGAGGTTTTAGCCGGCTATATACTTATCGATCCCTAACAACTGGTAAACCTTAGGGAGTAGGGACTACACTTCCTATGTTTATGGTACACTTTCACATATTGATTATTTCCGGTTTTCCACAACTCTAATGCAGAGGCTTTCTTCAGCATCCATCATTCTGAACATAATCTGATTGAAATATTGATGAACTTTGCCTTATTGGTATTATTTACCTGCCTGCTGGCTAAGTAGATTATATTTCTTATTATTGTATATTTTGCAGATTTCACCAAGCATAAATGTAAATAAGGAGTGAACACAATTGTCATCCATCTGATTATTGGAGTCCTCCTGTATTATTATTCCATTTTCAAAAAATGCACACAGACTTTTTGTGAATGTGATAGAATTTTGCAAACTGAGCTATGTAATATTAGGTAGGTTCACAAAATACTGAATCACAACGGGTTAAAGATCACCCGCCTAATTGATATTCATTAGGCTGGTGTTTATTGTATGCGATATGTTATACTTGCAGGGACAGTGGCCTTCAAGGGACAGCTACAACTAACAAATGGTATGATTATGTACCAGGTCTAGATACAGAATTACCAAAATAATTAGTGTTATTAGACTAGAGCTTTTTCTACATTTTGCAATAATACATTCTGGTTCATTTCACTTGAATAAATTAGACTAAAACATTTGAACAATAATTTGTAAAAGCAAAGGCCAGAACTGGTAAAGTTGCATTAAATGATTTATCTTTTATTGTGATCATTAGTACCATTTTTGTACACTCAGAAACAAATTGGGCATTCAAAGGACTTCTGGTCATGGATTAGAGTGGCAGGCCTGTGTAGATAGTGCTCATCTTGCACAGGTGCAGCCTTTCAGAAGGGAAGCAGAAGGGTGCTTGGTTCTGTTAACATGGAAATCGATGCATTAATTGATGAAAATTAAATCTTGTCCTAATTAACATAATTGTCCATTGTGAACTCCATAGCAACCGTGACTCACAAATATGTAGTCAAGTAGGCCCTGAGACCAAGGCCCGGGATTGCTAATTGATAGGTGACAGGAGGAAGGATAAGTAGCTGTCAGTCAAATGCTCGGGCAGGAAACTCTTGATCAATCCCATGGATAGGTGCAGCAACATTACAAGGGTCAAGGGAGATTGCCCCGATAGAGCACACATGACCGGTAGGGATATGAATGTTTTTAAAAAAACATAAAAAGTCAGATGCTACATGAGTTAGGAACGCATAGCCAATGAGGAAGTAGCATATGCAGTGATTACGCACTTCCCATGCCAGACACCTGTCACATTGTGTCCACGCGAGGTAGAGAGTCACATCTGGTAACCATTAGACAATTGGTTTACAATTTTAAAGGCAGCAACCAACATTTCTCACCACATATGATACGCTGGAAGCTTTTATAACCCATTGTTTTTTCTATAAAATAAGGAAATATCCTGATTGTAAATAGAGAGAGTCCCCAGACCTTCTGCCTATAACTGATCGCTTGGCCGGAAAATGTATTTAAACAAACTGTTCCTGTTTTCCCAACTGCCTCTTTCCTTCTCTTTGTGAAGGCTTTTGAACTCAAGTTCAGGAGTTGCAGCTCCCTGCCCGGATCTCCAGTGAGTGTACAGCTTCAGCTGTTGAGACTCCTCTGTATGGATCATAGGATTTGAATTGGTGGTGACAATGGCTCCTCTTCTACTAAAGTCACAGCATCAGGAAGTGGTGCACCAGTCTCTTAGCATATGTCAGTGATGCCACAAGATGCTGCTCTTCAGTTAAATATCTTGCCTCAGTTCTCTATGGGAACTGCTGAGGGAAACTGAGAAACCCTACATGACATGGATTACCTCCTGACTTTGTTCCCTTCTGTTTTTTCTCAGTCTAGGCTTCTCTAACTGGACAGTGTCTCTCCTTCTATCTCTGGGAAGACAGGTAGCCATGTTTCTAGGTGGCAGGCAATCCATCAGGTCCCCCAGCAAGTAGTGCACACTTCATCTGATGGCTGTCATCTCAAATTGGCTGTCATTCAAATATCAGCCCTGAGCACACAACAGCTTTTCAAGCACTCTGCAGAGAACTCCTTTCCTGGGTCATGAAAAACCTGGAACTTGTTCAAAGTGGGGTAATGTTGGTCCCTCTGTCACATTTCAAAGCAGGCCCTGCTAGACAAGGGACTTACCTGGTAATGCAATACTGGAGAAACGTATAGCAAAAACAAATCAGTAGTACACACAATCTCCAACAACACAAATGGTTATAGTTTGTCATCCTTTGTCACTGATACAGTAGCAGATCCTACTTTAAAAATTTAATAGGAGAACCCTCATACATACCATCTACCATATGTCATCACTTATAAAGAACTAATTACAGCCCTTTGCTGACAAAGACCTCACCGAATTTCATACATACATGGAATATCAGCACAAAGTTTTGGGAGTCACATAGACAACTCTACTGGTCTTGACTCTCAATTCCTCTTTATAGACCTTCCAAACACTTCTGACACATATGTACACATATTGTTAGATTAGTGGACAGAGGCACAAGGAGAGCTTCAATTGCCCAGAATGTAAACAATTACTTGAAGAAGTAGACACAAGACTGCAACACTGCTACTTGCTGAAAAGGCTACACATTGCCACCATATTGCATTTTGGTGAATATACCATGAGAATAGGCGCTTTCTCCTCCCCAAGTAACAGTCTGGCCATTTGTAACCACACACTTACTTGCAGTTATCATATTGATTCTAAAAGCTCACAGTTTGTCTAAGGAATATGTTTGAAAAGTGATGATTTTCTGCCTGCACAAAACCACAGTTTGAAAAATTGGAAGCTGTCATTTAAAAATGTATTTACTAGTTCCACATTTTCATGTAGTCCACTGCTGGCAGTGACTCTGATGGCAAGTTTGTGGGGTTGCCCTTCTAAGAAGTTGTGCTGTAGGCCATATCCAGATTTAAAATATAGAGTTTATTCTCAGCATAGTTATGTCAAATGGTAACACTGAGATTAGATGTTTAGTATCCTAGGTCCATGGCTAAACCATTATCAACCAAATCAGATCCTGTGACATTAACTGGTGCAAACTCTGTTCGAGTCTGATTGAGATAGCAACGAGATGCGGAAAACGAGGAAGACGCCGGGTTGTAGCTCCTGGCTCCCGGCACGGAAAAGCGGCACCGAAAAGCGGGGAGAAGCCTGCACCTGATTCAAAAGGCAAGCAGAACAAGCAGGGCTGACTTTGGAGCCTACCCCGCCTTGAGGTACACCCAGGACGCCCGGCCACCAGCGGAAGGTGCCGCGAGTCAAGTCAAGTCAAGTCAAAAAATTTGTATAGCGCGCTACATACCCAGAGGGTTTCAAGGCGCTAAGGAAAGGGGAGGAGGATTATTTGTCAAATATCCACGTTTTAAGCTGCTTTCTGAACGCTAGGTGATTCTGGGTGAGGCGAAGGTAAGCGGGGAGTGAGTTCCATGTTTTGGCAGCCAGGTATGAAAAGGATCTGCCTCCCATGGTGGTCTTGTTGATGCGAGGTACAGTGGCGAAGGCTTGGCTGGAAGAGCGAAGTTGGCGGGAGGGGGTGTAGAAGGATAGTCGAGAGTTGAGGCAATCTGGTCCGATGTCGTAGAGTGATTTGTGTGCGTGGGTAAGCAGTCGGAAAGTGATCCTCTTATTGACGGGTAGCCAGTGGAGGTCTCTAAGGTGACCCGAGATGTGTTCGTTGCGTGGGATGTCTAATATGAGCCTGGCTGAGGCGTTTTGGATTCGTTGGAGTTTCTTCTGGAGTTTAGCGGTGGTGCCTGCGTAGAGGGTGTTTCCATAGTCCAGTCGGCTCGTGACCAGAGCATGGGTGACTGTTTTCCTTGTTTCGGAGGGGATCCAGTGGAATGTTTTTCTGAGCATGCGAAGGATGTTAAAGCAGGAAGAGGATACGGCGTTGACTTGTCTGTTCATTGAGAGTGAAGAGTCCAGGATGACGCCTAGGTTCCGTGCGTGGTCTGTCGGGATGGGTGCTTTTCCGAGGGCTTCCGGCCACCAGGAGTCGTCCCAAGCAGAGGGGGATGTACCTAAGATGAGGACTTCTGTTTTGTCTGAGTTCAGTTTCAGACGGCTTTGTTTCATCCATTCTGCGACTTCTTTCATTCCTTCGTGTAGGTTAGTTTTGGCGGTGCTGGGATCCCTGGTGAGAGAAAGGATCAGTTGAGTGTCATCCGCGTAGGAGATGATGTTGAGATTGTGTTGGCGAGCGATGGCCGCAAGGGGGCTCATGTATACGTTGAAGAGGGTGGGGCTGAGTGAGGATCCTTGTGGTACGCCGCAGATGATTTCAGAGGCCTCGGACTTGAATGGTGGGAGGCGGACTCTCTGGGTTCTTCCGGTGAGGAACGAGGTGATCCATTCTAGTGCTTTTCCTTGGATTCCGATGTTTCTGAGGCGTTGTAAAAGGGTGCTGTGGCAGACTGTGTCGAAGGCTGCAGAGAGGTCGAGGAGGATGAGGGCGACTGTGTCTCCGTTGTCCAGTAGAGTTCGAATGTCGTCTGTTGCTGCGATGAGGGCGGTCTCTGTGCTGTGTTTGGCTCGGAAGCCAGATTGTGAGCGGTCGAGTGATTTGTTGGCTTCGAGGAAGGCGGCGAGCTGGTTGTTGACAGCTTTCTCGATGACTTTGGCCGGGAATGGAAGAAGCGAGATGGGGCGGTAGTTTTTGAGTTCGGTGGGGTCTGCTGTTGGTTTTTTCAGAAGGGCGGTGAGTTCAGCGTGTTTCCAGTCTTCCGGGAAGGTGGCAGAGTTGAAGGAGCAGTTGATGACGTCTCGGAGGTGCGGAGCTATGACTGAGTCTGCTTTGTTGAAGATGTGGTGAGGGCATGGGTCTGTGGGGGATCCAGAGTGGATGGAGTTCATCAGGCGGATGGTGTCCTCAGTGGAGATTGGGTTCCAGGCGTTAAGGGTGTTAACGGGGGGAAGATGGTCAGCAGATGGTAGGGTGGGTTGGCTTCCGGGTTGGTTGTCGAAGCTGTTGTGGATGTCAGCAATCTTGTTGTGGAAGAAAGAGGCTAGGGAGTCGCAGAGGGTTTGAGAGGGGGTGATGTCGTTGGAGTTGGCCGAGGGGTTGGAAAATTCCTTGACGATGTTGAAAAGTTCCTTGCTGTTGTGGGCGTTGTTGTCAAGTCGGTCCTTGAATGCTGTTTTCTTGGCTTTTCGGATCAGTTGGTGGTGAGTACGAATGGCGCTTTTGAAGGCATCCTTGTTGTTGGTGGATGGGTCTTTTTTCCAGGCCTTTTCAAGGGAGCGGCACAGTTTCTTGGATTTCTTGAGGTCATCGTTGAACCATGAGGCCTTCTTGTTGCCAAGTTTGTGATGACGTTTTTTCAGTGGTGCTAAGGTGTCGGCGGTGTTGGATAACCAAAGGGTGAGGTTGGAGGCGGCTTCGTTGGCGTTAGAAGAGAGGGCTGGAGGGTTTAGAAGAAGCGATGAGGAGATCTGGTCGAAGGTGATTTTGTTCCAGTTTCTTTGCAGAGTTGGTTGGGGGTGGTTGATGGGTTTCGGCTTATTGTAGGTGAAGTGAACGCAGCTGTGGTCAGTCCAGAGGAGATCCGTAGTGTGGCTGAAGGAGACATGGTTGCTGGAGGTGAAGATAGGGTCGAGTGTGTGACCTGCGATGTGGGTGGGGGAGGTGACCAGTTGTTTAAGTCCGAGGTTGGTGAGGTTGTCTAAGAGGGTGGCGGTGTTGCGGTCGTTGATCTTTTCGAGGTGGAAGTTTAGGTCTCCCAGGAGGATGTAGTCTTTGGAGGGGAGCGCGTGTGGGGTGATGAAGTCCGTGATGTCTTCACTGAATTTTGCGCGGGGTCCTGGTGGTCTGTAGAGGAGGGTGCCTCTAAGAGTTGTCTTGGGGTCGATGTGGATCTGGAAGTGGAGGTGTTCGGAGTTAGCGAGGTTGGCGTCAGAGCTGGTTGAGATGCGGATTGATTTCTTATGGACGATAGCTATTCCGCCTCCTGTATGGTCGGTGCGGTCCTTGCGTGTGATCTTATAGTCATCAGGGATAGCGATGGCGATGTCAGGGGCGGAGGAAGCGTTCATCCAAGTTTCCGTTAGGAAGGCGACGTCAGGAGAGATGGTGTCTAGTAGGTTCCAAAGGTCAATGGCGTGCCTGTGGACCGAGCGGGTGTTGAGAAGGATGCATTCTAGGTGGTTGGGGTCGGGAATCTGGGGTGTGGTCGTAGCAGAGATGTTGTCTGTGCCGCGGAATTTACAGGAGAAGCAGGAGAACGGTCCATGGGTGCGTCCGGGAGCGGCTTGGACGCAGTTGGGGGCGCGACCAGGGTTGAGGGCTAGGAGGGTGGCGGCATCGTAGGAAATGCGGGGGGGCTGGGAGGGACGAGGGACAGGGGGTCTGGCGCTGGGCACGGTCCAGGCGCGGACGGGCGTAGACGGGCTTACCTTTGGCGCACCTTCGGCGAGGCCGAAGCGCGTGGACGCTGCGCGTTGGGACATCTGACATTAATGGACAGTGGAGGGGGCGGAGCGTGGGAGGGTCAGCAGGGAGGCGGGATCAGAGAGGCGGGTCAGGGGAGAGCCAAACACAAAATGGAGGAATGAAAGTAAACACAAACACCGAAGGCACAGTGCAATGTTCTCCAGCAATCTATCTAAGGCACCTAAAAGCTGCACGCAGTGTTACACAAACACAGAAGTCTAGGCGATGAATGAATACACAGCGCTAATAAATAAACACAATTGGAATTCCTAGGTGCTACACGATAAAGATCTTCAAAGCGCAACAGTATCCAAGGCGCTGTAATGTAAATGTAAATGAGCGAGAGCTTCAAAGCGCGACTATGCACAGAGCGCGAGGCAGATAATGCTTAAGTTTTTATAGCGCTTCAAGAGTGAGGGCTTCCCAGCGCGATTATGCAGAGAGCGCGAGGCAGATGATACTTAAGTTATTAGAGCGCTTCAAGAGTGAGGGCTTCACAGCGCGATTGTGTTGCCTGAGGCTGCGATATCAGGTGCAGTCGGGAGGTCGATGATTAAAGAGGTTTCAGCTGCGGGCAGTTTGGGCTGCAGAATGATCGAGCAGGGAGCGTGGTGGAGCAACCGTTCCGGACGGAATCCAGGCGGTCACGCGAGTGGATCCCTGGGGGTGGCCGGTCCTGTGAGCAGCTGGAGACGTGTGTTTTTCCTGGACGTGGCAGTAGCCGCGAAAACCCCAGGACGCGGCAGCAATTGTGACTGGTCTCTTGACAAACGCTCGCAAAGGAAAGTGAGCGGAGACTTGGGTGCGGCTGGACTAGTGCGAGTCCTCTGCATGCTGAGGGCAGAGGCTGATGCGAGAGGTGCCCCGGGCCCCCCCCCCCAGACGCAGTGGGAGCCACGGGGGGAAGAGACCCATGGTATGGGTTTGGCCAGGTATGACTGCTGCCTGAAAGGGTACCTAGGACGCGGCAGAACATACTAACTGACCCAGGTATGTGGCTATTCGTCAAAGTTGTCCCAGTAGAATAGCAATTTTCGTTCTCTATGCAGCTGATCAAGGACACTGCCAACTAATTGCGTGGAGCATAAAATCATTCAATTGACCACTTTACTTTTATGATACAATTATTTTAAGTGGACCACAGTACGTATTAATCACCTACCATACAAACGTCCACCGGGAAATCGTCTTTAATCTACTTGGTTTAACACGCAGTGGTGTTCAAGTAAAGTACGACCAGAAACCATGGGGCTCATTACGAACGCGGTTTTCCCGCATCCTCCGGGCCGGCGGAATCCACCGCCGGCCCGGAGGATGCGGGAAAACCGCTGCGGACCCACCAAAGACCCACCTCCACATTAGGATGGCTGGTGGGTCCTGGTTTCAGTCCGCCGCTTTTCCGCCGAGGTCGGCTTACAACCGCGGAGTAAAAGCTCTAATATGGTGGCGGTGTCTCTCAGACACCGCCAGCCAAATTAGGATGTGTCCAAAAAAATGCTTTTCCGCTGCGGATTTTCTGCCGTGGAAAAGCATGTGGAACTTCACTGCAGGGGCCCGTTGCGGGCCCCCGCAGTGAAGGGGGGGTGGGCACTGCACATGGGGGGTACCTATGGTACCCCCCTGATTTATTTGTATGCAGAAATCGGCAGACACCGCACGGTGCCAGCCGCTTTCTGCATACAAATGCAATGTATGCATTTTTACCATTGCGGCAGGTGCAGCTTGAAGCCGCACCCGCCGCAATGGTAAAAATGGAGGATGTGACTGCCAGGGTGGCGGTCACATCCTAATTTCACAGGGGGGAACTCCGTAGGCCATGCAGAGGTTCCCTCCTACTCAGGGGTCGCGGACGGACTTGAGCCCCCAAGTGCCGATCAGCAAAAAAATTACAGCCACGTGAAAAACGGAGAGAGGGGACGGGAACTGAGCCCCAGTCTCGGTGTTGCATGAGCGGCGCACCGGTTTTCTGGCACTTTGGACCCCTACCCCTCCGGTTGGGTGGCTTGGAACTGGGAAATAATATCTTTTTCAACTTAGGACCAACATAAGGGGACAGTAAGCAATAGCATTTCGACTTTACCGTGGGTTAATACCCCTAGGGAATAACTCTTCACTACAAACCGGACGACTAAAAATTATACCCAAAACAACTCCGAGTGACCTCTTATACTGTTATGGCATATAAAAAACTAAGGTCAAGAACCATCTTTATGAAAAGGATGGGAACGGAAGAGGCAACTCGGAAAAGCACTAACAAGACAACAAGAGCAGGAAAGCATGTAGTAACCCCCGGGATTAAAAAGTACTTTGAAAACCTAAAGTCAGACAAACAGGGGCAACTAACAAAAGATCAGACAATCAAGGAAAAAAAAGAATGTAAAGAGGAGATAAAGGAAGGTCTACATCAAACCAACACTCAAATACAAAGAACACCTGAGGCTCCTCAAAAAAGTATTCCACATGCCTTGGAGGACTCTATCACTAATCATGACGCGCTAGGCTTAACAACACTATAATCACCCAAAACGCAATAATCTCAAGAATACAATATCACTTGCCCAGATATCAATATCAAAGAGCTAACATTTCATAAGGGACCTCAAAATGAGACTGAGAATATACAGAATTGCACTCCGCAAAACCTTCTGACATAGAGGGATACGTAGAGAAATCCCCAAGATCTATCTCTTTTCAAAAACACAGGCTTCTCTAACAATTACACCCCAGTCTCCAAATCTCTGTTTACTCTGCAAAACATCCTGGAGTCAGTTCTCATTCACCTAGGGAACATACTGGAAAACTCCGACCAAACCCTCGATACTCAACTAGGAATATTAAAATTTCTAGTAGAGGAAAAAAAGAAGAAAGAGCAAATAAAATCAACAAAAATAGAAGGAGTCTGCGAAAAGTGTAAAGTGCAAAACTCTTTTACTTTAAAAGCTGATTCAGCAATAACGCTTCTCCCTTTAAAAAAAGAAATCGCAACTCAAACCGGAAGAAAACCTCTCTTGAAATCTCAGGTTAATCAGGAAAACAACCAGACTTATTCCCTTAGAAGCCTCTTTAAGGAAGAAACCACTTCAACATCATATCATCAGCCTAAAGCGTACTATCCAATTTTCACAATAAGCAAACCAAAATCTACGGTGAATAGCCCAGACACATCTCAATGCAAAACCACTGCTGAGATCGAGCTATTAAGCAATGATACACAGGGCCAAGATAGTAACAAAGGCAAAAGAAAACAAAAGAGGACCAAGTTGAAAAGGAGAAAGGCGCTAAGAAGAATAGAGAAAAAGAAAGCACGTAAAATAATATATCAGAATGATCCCCTTTTATCAACCGGATCCCCTGATAAAGAGCAAAGAGCAGATTCCCTTCAGATCATGAAAATAAAGGGGCAGAAATCATTGGTAGTGGCGTAAACTGATAATGTTAACCATCTGAGTAAATTAAACCCTAAGGCAAGCATTTTATCTCTCAGAGGACAAGGATCTTCAAGTCCGGCACTAAGAGAAATCCCAAAACGATTGGTTTCTACTCAGAAAAAGCATATACAGGCAGAGATAATCAGGTCTAATTCTCTGGAAATTACGGAATTATTTCCGGCAGACGATGCACCACTCAACCGTCGCCGAATTATTTGCCTGCTACAAAAGATCCCATCTTTACAATTGCTAGCGCGAAACAAAATAAAACTAGTTACGCTCCCGGAGAAATCAAAAACTACAACAGCAATTGTAGAATTTTGGTCTCCAGTAATACCAGGAATTATATTGAAGGAGAGCGAGACCCTCCATAAATATGGATACGATCTGACCACAGTAGTACAGTACGACGAACACAAAAAACCCATAACAGAAAAACCTCTTAAAATGCAGTGGTCGAAGCATACCTCTAACGCCATGACCATTCCCCCAGATCTTACTTCAAAAAATATACTTGTCTCCATAAAGAATGGGGAAAGGAAGGTCCGGAGGAAAAATACCCTCAGCGAGGAAACAACAAAGGGGAATACTCATGCACCTGGATCTCGGAGACCCTGAACTGTAATAATCAAATCAAAGACAAAAAATCCCCTGTTTAGCACACGCTTGTCGATCACCTCCTGGAACATAGTGGGTAACACTATACAAAAAATGGATGAAATAACAAAAAATTTCCCAGCCGTAGTGGCCCTCCAAGAAACATGGTCCACACAAAATGTTAACCAAGAGAAATATTTTGTATATGATACCATTGCAGAGCAGGTTGAACGGGGACACGCGAAAGGAGGGATAGCGATTTTGCTAAATGAAGATTACAAATGGGCCCAAGAAATAATACCAACTAACTCAAATAACCACCAATGCATTATGGTCAAATTCAGGATAAATCCT
This sequence comes from Lissotriton helveticus, assembly GCF_964261635.1. NCBI lineage: Eukaryota > Metazoa > Chordata > Amphibia > Caudata > Salamandridae > Lissotriton > Lissotriton helveticus. The sequence continues at coordinate 1,607,654,977 of NC_136069.1, forward strand.
TTAGAAACTTTAAAAGATCTTCTAATTTATAACCTCTATATCCCCCCTGGAGCAAAAATGGACACACTCGCTTTTGAAATCCTAAAAGACATTGAACAAACAACAGAAAATCAAGGGTATCCATCGTTCTTCATTTTGGGTCACCTAAATGGGAAAATTTCCAACAAGTTATTACAAAAATGGGCAGACTGGCACAAAGAGGAGGCCTTGGGAATCTCCACACCATTATTCCCTAAAGGAAACAAGGCGGATAAAAGAGGAAAAATTCTAGTAGCATCACTCCCTATGCTACATGGAGTAATATTGAATGGCAACGTAGAAGGCGACATTCCCGCCTCAAACACAAGGCAGGGTAATAGTAGTCCATCTCTACTGGACTACATGATCTGTAGCTACGACCTATATGGCTCAGTCCTACAACTTAAAATAAACTTTGTTCATGGTAGTGATCATGCTATTCTATTAGCAAAAACAGAGTGGACAACGCTATCTAAACTCTCAAGTCGAATGATGTACAACCATAGTTCAGTACTGGCGAATCCATCCCAAAGGCGTATTCATTGGAATTCGGCTACATTTAATAAAATAATCAAAATAATAGACTCAATGCAACTTCTGATAGTAACCCATTCTGGAAATCTGATAACGAATTTTGAAATTATCATCAAAAAGCTAACACAAAAATTGCAGGAAAAACTAAGGCAATCAAGAACAACAAAGAATCTAAATAAAAGGCCAAAGTTAGCAACCAACACAAAACTTTTGAATAAACTGATCAGAGAACAGTTTATAGAAAATTCTCCATCTAAACAGCTAGAAATTAATAAACTAAAAAACCAACGCAGGAGAGAAAAAGAAAAAAACAAGAGAATAACACAAAATCAAAATTGGGTAGACCTGCAGATTGCAGCAAAGCAAAATAACCAACAAGCTTATTGGAATATAATCGCAAAAGAAACGGGCACAAAAAAAATCCTACAAGCTATCCTGGTCCCTCCAAAGGAATGGGATCGTTACCTCGCCAATCTATACAAACTAAACACCAATTCGGAAATGATCCATAATCTTGCCATGAACGCAGAAACAAAACCTCTAAATAGTGGAGTAACGAGTCCTTTCTCAATCGAGCTACACATTAGAAAGGCGCGAACAACAGGAGCATCAGGCCCAGATCAAATTCCGATTAACGTCCTCCAGTGCAATCCTAAAGAATGGAGCAAGGTGTTATCTCCTCTTTTTAATTATATTTACATCACCGGAGAAATCCCCAAATCATGGAAGGGGAGTATAGTAATACCTATACATAAAAAGGGTACAAGGCTACATCCCGGCAACTACAGGCAAATACCCCTCCTGGATACAACAGGAAACATCTTCACTGCAACAGTTTTAGATCATCTTAAAGATTGGGCCTTTTCATCTGGGCAAATTCCGCTATATCAGGCTGGTTTTAGATCAAATCACTCTGTCACAGACAACATTGCAGCGTTACAAACCATCTTAGATAAATACGTGACTGCTAAATCTCAGGTTGTATATGCTGCATTTATCGACTTTTTCACTGCATTTGACAGAGTGGATAGAGGAACCCTCTGGAGAAAACTTGTCAAAATGGGCATCCCAGACAAATTACTGCATATACTAATATCACTACACACAAAAACTTGGTGCCAGGTTCAAATGGGAAGGGAAAAGGGGCTCACTAGCTCTATCTCGACTCCAAACGGCCTAAGGCAAGGATGCCTCCTTGCTCCCCTACTGTTTTCCCTGTACCTTAGTGATCTGCCTCATCGTTTCCAGGAGATAAGTAACTTTGCACCATAAATTGCCTTCCACAAAATACACACGATGTTATATGCAGACGATATAATAATACCAGATCTAACCCCATTTCGTCTGCAAAGGAGCCTTCAAGCACTCCACAAATACTCGGAGGAAAACTTTCTAATCCCAAACATCGCGAAAACAAAAATAGTCCCATTCTCAGGAAGGAAAAGGAGTATAAAATATCATTGGTTCCTAGGTGAAACAAGCATTGGAAATGCAATAGGTCTCGCATTAGAAAAGTTGGAGCTATTGGTCTTGTAAATGTTTTTTTTTGTTCATGTGTTGTTTTTGAAAATAGCTAAATTAATAGCTTTGTCATTTACAATGCCAATAGTTATAACTTTTGCAAATGTGACACCTATAGCATTTCTAATACAACATGTTTTGTATTTACGTGACCATTTTGCTAACATTAGGATAAATGCCCAATTATCGCTAAAGTCCTGACTTTTATCAAACTGAGGCTGGCACACCAGTTACAGGCAGTATTTGAGCATTCCATGGACACAAGGATATCTATTGCTTAGCAAAATGAAAGCTACGGTTTTGTGAAAAAAACAGTGTTGAGAAATACTGATTTCTTTTGAGACAAATGTCGGCAAAACAAATTGGACTGACTTTAATGCAAAAACATGTGATTGCGTTATAGGCATTTACAAATAATGTTAACGTATTGCGCGCACACACATTTTGTTAGGGCAGTAAAGAAAATCCCAGTTGCTTTGGAAGCGATAGGATGGGAGAAGCAAACAAGGAATATTAATATACAAGGATTATAAACAGAAACGTGTTTGTCATCTGTGCACTTTTACTAATAGGGACTTGAACATTTAGGGGCCAGTTCACCAGATTTCTTTGAGTGTTAGAGGTAGTACTCATGTAGAAGTATTTCAGGTATTTGTGAAAATGGCTTCCTGAATTAGCTCCTATGAGTAGTGCGCGTGAGCCAAGAGTGCCAGCCTGTGTAATTACCCATGGCCTGAAATCTGGTTCAAAGATAGAAATTGGCCTGCAATTCGGTTCAAAGATAGCAATAATACTGTAGAAGAAAATTTCGAATTATTTTTTCCTGACATCGTGAATCAGGCTGTGCAATCAGACAAGGGGTGCACAGACATGGCTATATGCAAATCAGTCTGACCCTGTGCTTCATGGGAACAGTCCAGCCCGAACTGCCAAGCCATGTCTTCCCTGGACCGGAAACAAGCTTCCGAGGACCGGTTTCTGGCATTCCAGCCGTCTTCAGCCCGGCTTGCTTGAATCCAGTGGCAAAGTGAGCAAGGGACTCACGTCTGAGCATACCCTGCCACACTTATGGTGGCCAAAAGCGGTACAAAAGGGGGTGGTGATGGACGGAGCATCTGAATCAATCAAGCACTCACACCCAGTCAAAAGATCTGGGTTGCATCCATCACCGTTCTTTAGCCCACTCTGCCACTCCAGTTCAGACATGGCTATATGCAAATCAGTCTGACCCTGTGCCTCATGGGAACAGTCCAGCCCCAACTGCCAAGCCATGTCTTCCCTGGACCGGAAACAAGCTTCCGAGGACCGGTTTCTGGCATATAGCCATGTCTGAACTGGGGTGGCAGAGTGGGCTAAAGAACGGTGATGGATTAAACCCAGATGTTTTGACTGGGTGTGAGTGTTTGATTGATTCAGATGCTCCGTCCATCACCACCCCCTTTTGTACCGCTTTTGGCCACCATAAGTGTGGCAGGGTATGCTCAGACGTGAGTCCCTTGCTCACTTTGCCACTGGATTCAAGCAAGCCGGGCTGAAGACGGCTCGAATGCCAGAAACCAGTCCTCGGAAGCATGTTTCCGGTCCAGGGAAGACATGGCTTGGCAGTTCGGGCTGGACTGTTCCCATGAGGCAATGGGTCAGACTGATTTGCATATAGCCATGTCTGAACTGGGGTGGCAGAGTGGGCTAACGAACGGTGATGGATTAAACCCAGATCTTTTGACTGGGTGTGAGTGTTTGATTGATTCAGATGCTCCGTCCATCACCACCCCCTTTTGTACCGCTTTTGGCCGCCATAAGTGTGGCAGGGTATGCTCAGACGTGAGTCCCTTGCTCACTTTGCCACTGGATTCAAGCAAGCCGGGCTGCAGATGGCTGGAATGCCAGAAACCGGTCCTCAGGAGCTTGTTTCCGGTCCAGGGAAGACATGGCTTGGCAGTTCGGGCTGGACTGTTCCCATGAGGCACAGTGCCAGACTGATTTGCATATAGCCATGTCTGAACTGGGGTGGCAGAGTGGGCTAAAGAACGGTGATTGATTCAACCCAGATCTTGTGACTGGGTGTGAGTGTTTGATTGATTTAGATGCTCCATCCATCACCACCCCCTTTTGTACCGCTTTTGGCCACCATAAGTGTGGCAGGGTATGCTCAGACGTGAGTCCCTTGCACACTTTGCCACTGGATTCAAGCAAGCCAGGCTGAAGACGGCTGGAATGCCAGAAACCGGTCCTCGGAAGCTTGTTTCCGGTCCAGGTAAGACATGGCTTGGCAGTTCGGGCTGGACTGTTCCCATGAGGCACAGGGTCAGACTGATTTGCATATAGCCATGTCTGAACTGGGGTGGCAGAGTGGGCTAAAGAATGGTGATGGATTCAACCCAGATCTTTGACTGGGTGTGAGTGTTTGATTGATTCAGATGCTCCGTCCATCACCACCCCCTTTTGTACCGCTTTTGGCCACCATAAGTGTGGCAGGGTATGCTCAGACGTGAGTCCCTTGCTCACTTTGCCACTGGATTCAAGCAAGCCGGGCTGAAGACGGCTGGAATGCCAGAAACCGGTCCTCGGAAGCCTGTTTCCGGTCCAGGTAAGACATGGCTTGGCAGTTCTGGCTGGACTGTTCCCATGAGGCACAAGGTCAGACTGATTTGCATATAGCCATGTCTGAACTGGGGTGGCAGAGTGGGCTAAAGAATGGTGATGGATTCAACCCAGATCTTTGACTGGGTGTGAGTGTTTGATTGATTCAGATGCTCCATCCATCACCACCCCCTTTTGTACCGCTTTTGGCCACCATAAGTGTGGCAGGGTATGGTCAGACGTGAGTCCCTTGCTCACTTTGCCACTGGATTCAAGCAAGCCGGGCTGAAGACGGCTGGAATGCCAGAAACCGGTCCTCGGAAGCTTGTTTCCGGTCCAGGGAAGACATGGCATGGCAGTTCGGACTGGACTGTTCCCATGAGGCACAGGGTCAGACTGATTTGCATATAGCCATGTCCGAACTGGGGTGGCAGAGTGGGCTAAAGAAGGGTGATGGATTCAACCCAGATCTTTTGACTGGGTGTGAGTGTTTGATTGATTCAGATGCTCCGTCCATCACCACCCCCTTTTGTACCGCTTTTTTTCCACCATAAGTGTGGCAGGGTATGCTCAGACGTGAGTCCCTTGCTCACTGTGCCACTGGATTCAAGCAAGCCCGGCTGAAGATGGCTGGAATGCCAGAAACTGGTCCTCGGAAGCTTGTTTCCGGTTCAGGGAAGACATGGCTTGGCAGTTCGGGCTGAACTGTTCCCATGAGGCACAGGGTCAGACTGATTTGCATATAGCCATGTCTGAACTGGGGTGGCAGAGTGGGCTAAAGAATGGTGATGGATTAAACCCAGATCTTTTGACTGGGTGTGAGTGTTTGATTGATTCAGATGCTCCGTCCATCACCACCCCCTTTTGTACCGCTTTTGGCCACCATAAGTGTGGCAGGGTATGCTCAGACATGAGTCCCTTGCTCACTTTGCCACTGGATTCAAGCTAGCCGGGCTAAAGACGGCTGGAATGCCAGAAACCGGTCCTTGGAAGCTTGTTTCCGGTCCAGGGAAGACATGGCTTGGCAGTTCGGGCTGGACTGTTCCCATGAGGCACAGGGTCAGACTGATTTGCATATAGCCATGTCTGAACTGGGTTGGCAGAGTGGGCTAAAGAACGGTGATGGATTCAACCCAGATCTTTTGACTGGGTGTGAGTGTTTGATTGATTCAGACGCTCCGTCCATCACCACCCCCTTTTGTACCGCTTTTGGCCACCATAAGTGTGGCAGGGTATGCTCAGACGTGAGTCCCTTGCTCACTTTGCCACTGGATTCAATCAAGCCGGGCTGAAGACCGCTGGAATGCCAGAAACTGGTCCTTGGAAGCTTGTTTCCGGTCCAGGGAAGACATGGCTTGGCAGTTCGGGCTGGACTGTTTCCATGAGGCACAGGGTCAGACTGATTTGCATATAGCCATGTCTGAACTGGGGTGGCAGAGTGGGCTAAAGAACGGTGATGGATTCAACCCAAATATTTTGACTGGGTGTGAGTGTTTGATTGATTCAGATGCTCGGTCCATCACCACCCCCTTTTGTACCGCTTCTGGACAAAGACACTTCTTCTCCATGCTTAAAGTATACAGCTTTAAAATTCCACCAGTTCTGTCATACGCTTTGGAATACATTCCAATAAGCCAATGGAACTTTTTAGACCTAAGAGAAGGAAAGATTCTACGGAAATTAACGAAGTTGTCCCAGGCAGTACCAGTACAAGCTCTCCGTCCAGAGTATTTACTAACTAGTGCCTACGCCCGAAGAATCGCCAATGTAATCAGGTGGGCATACAATCTCCTACATGCGGAGGAAGGAACGCTCCGATCCTTGCTTCAAATAGAAACATTCAACCGCGGATCATCGAAGAAAGTATTCTCAAGAAACATTTTAACGGCTTACAAACTCTCAGAGACTAACACTAACTTGTTACTATCCTGGACACCTGCCCACCTGAAACTCTTCTTAAAGCAGTTCACGCCAAGACTTAGCTTTGACCTTGACTCTCAGCATTGTCTTAAATTGCCCCTTTAAAAAAAGTTGCAGAATCTTTTGAATTCAAGAAATCTCAACAGTACATTAAATTTAATCTTAACCATGGGGCTAGGAGATCGATTGTCCTGCTCAGATTAGGAATACTCCCTGTAAAAACCGTAACTTCTAGGTGGCATCCAAAAGAAAGCACTATTTGTAATCTGTGTAATGGTGGAGAACAGGACTTAGAGAAGTTTTTGTTTACCTGTCCAAATGTAACAGTTGTTAAGGCAAGGAAAAGGTTTCTACACCCAGTCTATGCTAAATGTAAAATCAACTCTATACATGAAATGATTAACTTATGTAAAGCTCTGCCAAATGAATTTGTATGTTATAACTTTTTAAACATTTTAAAACCATTTTTATCTTTGTATTAGAACAAAACCTTTTAACAAAACGGTTCAAAATTGACTATGGTGTTCTAAATATTTGTGGTCCTCAGTGGAGAACCAAATCAAATAAAAATAAAACTTGTAAACTTGTAAAAAAAAAAAAAAAAAAAAAACCTGTGACATTAACTGGTTACTGAGCGGCATGTGTGGTATATACGGATATTTACCATTGATGTTTCAAATCTCAAGACTACTTCATTCTGCTTAGATTTCAAAGTTGCTCATTTTCAAAACATGGCAACTTTATGTAACTTGTGAATTCTGATAAAAATCTACATCATAAGGATATTAACCCAGCATAGCATCAGCGAAAAACTAAGTACACTCACTGACAGTATTTTCGGAACACTAGCCAACCATATTTCACTTTGCTCTTTCAGCTCTAAACTTAACAAAACGAATTGTGGCAGTTGAGTAAAAACTCTATCACATAGCATAATAATGTACACTAATCCCACAAAACGGAAGTGCGTTATACTGCACTGTGAGCTCTTGGGACACTAGTTCACCATTCTTTATTATGTCCCAGGCACATGAATGTACAACACTGTGCTGCACAATAAAGTTAGAAAACAGCATGCTGAGCGTCACTCTATGAGCATTACCTGCGCACTACAGTGCTGATTAACCATACTGCTTTGCATCACACCTCAAAATGCTATGTCCTTTGTGAACTAACACACTCATTCCAAACTGCAGTCCAACTTTAGAAAACTGAGATCTTGATGTTGTGTTTGTTGAACTGGGTATGTCTTAAACACAAATGTTGGGGAGTGCCCTGTCTGCCACAATGACAATCCACCAGCTGCATTATGTTTTGGGTTGACAATTATTTCTCGAACAGTGATCTCCATCTGGCTCTGCAAGTGCAACACTGATTTATTTGAAGTTAATGGTGTAGGTGCATTAGAGTCTCCTACTTATTTAAAATGGAAGGTCTAATGTACTTTTTTCAGCTTGGACCTGCCAGGATACATGGTGGCCACTAAGCAAAATTCCAATGTCAGAGTAGCTTCCATGGCCGTGGCTTGTAAGAAGGCTCAGAGACCTCAGCAGGGCCTGTGGCAATATCAAAATATGGGAGGCAGTAATCGGGCTGGCCACCCACTAAAGTCAAAATCAGGCACAAAATCACCTAAACAAATTTACCTCAGCATTCCAGAAGCAATATGCATCAGCTTGCACCCAGGATGCTGTCACCAAATTGTGGAAACTAGTCATCATACTGCAATGATTCTTTTCCTTTCACATGTGACCCAGCAGTTCATTATAGTGGCATTAAGGGCCAGATGTACGGAATTCTTATTTTGCATGTCCTAAATAGCGGTTACGTAGGAAGGTATATTTAGGAAATGCAAAATGGTATGTACAAAATTAGCGATTTGCTAATAGTGATACCTACAGATTAGGTATTGGTATTAGAATATTGCAATAGGAGTTGCAATTGCATTTTCACCTATGGGCGAAATAGGAAATTGTGTGCATTTCCTAAATTGTGATTTCCCAATATGAATTCACAATTTAGGAAATCAAAAGCTAAGGGTGCCTCTGGGCTTAAGGCCCCCTGGAGGCACCCTAAAAATCGTAGTGCACATGTAAGCGCACATATGCATTTTTAGATTGTGCACACGGTTACCATCTACTTGGAGTCGATGGTAATAGCATTTCCTAAAAGCCCAATTTACATTTAGGAAATGCTTTGTACATGTGCTTTAGGAATTTCAAATAGGTAATCCCTATTTGCGTTTCCTAAATTGCGGTCACAATTTGCGATTTCTAGTGGGGTAGAAATCGCTGATTTTGACGTGTGGACATATGAAAAGACTGTTTTGCATTTCTTAAATAGCCAAAATTGTGATTCAGCCCATTAAATCTTTTGTTCATCCGGCCTCTAAATCACTATCAGCCTGATTCATGTACGGGCCGTTTTGCGTGGCCCTAATAGCGAATCATAGCGACTCGCTATTGAGGACACGCAAAACGGTATTCATGTAGGAATTGCTAAATAAATAGCGATTCCTACATGTTCTCTATTTGCGAGTAGAAAATTGCTACTCGTAAAAAAGGAATAACTCCCCATTCATTTCTATGGGCCAAAAGGCCCATAGGAATGAATGGGGAGTATCCCTTATTTGCGAGTAGCAATTTACTACTCGCAAATAAGATAGCGATTTTAAGGGTGCCAGGGGTGTCCAAAGGACACCCTGTAGCACCCCTAAAATGCACATTTGAACAGGTGTTGCGCACGCACATGTCCAAAGGACATGTGTGTGTGCAACATGCAATTTAGAAAAATGCTTTTAAAAGCATTTTTCTAAGTTTTTGCTATTTACCGAGAGGTCTGACCTCTCGGTAAATAGCGGCCCAAATTTGCAAAATCGCAATTTTTGAAAGTGTCATGAATAGCATTTAAGGAATCTCTAATAGAGATTCCTTAAATGCTAATCCTCGCATATTAGCTAATTCTTCATTAGCGATTTTTGCATTTGGGATTGTGAATCCCAAATGCCAAAATTGCACTCGCAAAAGGCAAGATTCTGAGAATCTTGCCCTTTGCGAGTGCAATTTAGCTTCATGAATCAGGCTGTATGCTACTTTGCCCTGCATCATGGGGAAATTAACATACTGCATTGCTTGCAAAGCAAGACTAACTTCCAATACCAAACTATATTCAAGAGATGCCAAAACATTATATTGCATCATATTCAGGAGGACACTAACTCTGAAACACATCACATTGCTCTAACCACAGACACCCTACCCATCACAGTATGCTGTTTCATTTGAACACTAATCTACTACATTGCACTGCATCCTAAGGACTCAATCCAATTACATGCACTTTACCATATCTACATTCCACGCCACAGTGTAACTTATGATCACTTATTGTCATGATTCTGTCCTTGTGGCCCTCTGGTGTAGCTAAGTTTCTTGGCGATCAGGTTACTTCATCACAACAGTGATGGATATCCTGTTCCCTGAAATATACATCTCATTATATCATAGAGGATTTATATTTTGCCTTGGCAGGATATCTGACACCATTGTGATGGAGTAACCTGTCCACCGAGTTCTAAATCAGGCACTTATTCTAATTCCAGCTATTGAGTCTACCGCAGCTCTTGGATGTGTTTCAGTATGAATATTTCACCTTGCCTCTGAGACTTATGAATAGGAGGAAGCAGGATCTCTACAGACTTCAGCTCTTCAGACTCCAGACTAGGTAATCTCAGTGCTTCACCATATTCTTGTATTGTATGAGCTCTCCATTTTCATGGCACTAAGGGCAGGGTATACGTATGGAATGGTTTTACAATTACCAAAAAGCGAATTTTTGTGATTCCCTATTTGGTGATTGCGAATACCTATGTACAAATGTCTGTGTTTTAAACATTTTATGATTCCCAATGAGTCGCAAATAGACCTACATCATTAATATTCATGAGTTAAGTCTCAGTTTGGGACATTTTAGGAATTGTGGTCTGCTGAGGTAGGCAGCCCACCATGTCTGTGATTGCTTTTGAATAAAAGTAACTTTTTTTTGTAACCTTAAATAAAAATGTGATGCATTTAAAAAATAAAAAAAATCCTTTCATTTTTAAACAGTGGGGACCCCTTCCCATTTGCGAATGGGTTACCACCTACATGAAGAAGGTGGAAAAATGCAAATGTTTTACAACCACATTTCGGTGACAAAACATTCAGACATACCACTGAGATTCGGTATTAGGAAGGGACACCCTAAACATGCCCCTTCCTAAAACCGAATTGCAAAACCAATTTGCGATATGGTAATAGGTTACTGAATCGGAAATTGGGCCTTTTTACATTATAAAAGGTATTTTTCCATCCGCAATGGTCCTATTCTGTGAATCAGGCTGTTTGCGAACTAAAGCAAACTTTGTACATCTGGCCCTAGGACCCATTGGCTGCACCATTTCAGTTTTATCACCCTCTTCCAGTTTTCACTTCAGTACCTATGGAATCCGAAAACGCAAACTATATTAGTTAGTTTATTACATGTCCAGTAGTTGTTCTTTGCTTGTATTTTGCAGTTACGACCTTAGGACTTCCGTTATATTCAATTTCCAAGGATGACTTAGTCAGTTCCCGTGCCAAGCCTGGTGGTGGCAACTATAAAATAAACATCTTTTTCACACAGTCTGCTAAGTTCCATTTGGAACTTGATTATACAGCATTATGCGTGAGATTTTGTAGTGAAATATCAAACCTAACCTGAAACTATGCTGGCACCCTGTTGTCTAGACCTTATAGATTCCATATCAAAAAATGCTCACAGCACATAGCCAGATTGTGAAAGCATTTCACCATGAAAGTAGGGTTCTAGCAGCACAACTGGGGTGTTCACTGTCTGTTTCTATCAAATATCTGTCCCTCGCATGAGCTGTTTGCAGGGGACCCCTTCTCCTTTGTGGCTGGCAGCGCAAATATTTTTTAAGACCAGGCAGTGGTTTCACTGACCACTGCCTGCTCTTAAAAAATGAAACAGAAACGTTTATTTTTTCTTTTTTGAAATGCATCCCGTTTTCCATTAAGGAAAATGCGCTGCATTTAAAAAAATACAGCTTTATTTCAAAAGCAGTGTTACAGCAAGGAAATGATGGACAGAATGCTGACAATGCAACCATTCTCCCCAGTCAAAAGATATGGGTTAAATCCATCATTCTTTTACCCACTTCACCACCTCTGTTTGGACCCAGTCATATGCAAATCAGTCTTGACCCTGTGCCTCATGGGAACAGTCCAGACCGAACGGACAGGCCAGGCCCTCACTGGACCGGAAACAAGCATCCTGGAACCAGTTTCAGGGTATATCACCAGCCTTCAGCCAGGCTACCTTGAATCCAGTGGCATAGTAAGCAAGAGACCCACGTCTGGGCACACCCATCCCACTTAGGGCGAAAATTGTTACATCAAATAAATTAGGGATGGAATGCTGACAATGCAAACATTCTCCCCCAGTCAATAGATATGGGTTAAATCCATTGTTCTTTTCCCACTAAGCCACCCCAGTTTGGACCCAGCCATATGCAAATCAGTCTTGACCCTGTGCCTCATGAGAACAGTCCGGGCCGAACTGCCAGGCCAGGTCCTCACTGGACTGGAAACAAGCATCCTGGGACCGGTTTCAGAGCTTGTCACCCTTCTTCAGCCAGGCTAGCTTGAATCCAGTGGCACAGTGAGCAAGAGACCCACATTTGGGCATACCCATCCCACTTAGGGCAAAAATGTTACAGCAAGCAAATGATGGACGGTATGCTGACAAATCAAACATTCTTCCCCAGTCAAAATATCTGGAAATAAATACATTGTTCCTTTGCACACTATGCCACCCCAGTTTGGACCCAGCTATATGCAAATCAGTTTTGACCCTGTGCCTCCTGGGAACAGTCCAGACTGAACTGCCAGGCCATGTCCTGCCTGGACCGGAAACAAGCATACTGGGACCAGTTTCATGGTATGTTACCCTTCCTCAGCCAGGCTAGCTTGAACCCAGTGGCACAGAGAGAAGGGGACCCATGTCTGGGCATACCCATCCCACTTAGGGCAAAAAGCATTCTCCTTCAGTCAAAAGATCTGGGTTAAATCCATTGTTCTCACTACACCACCCCAGTTTGGACTTACCTGTATGCAAATCAGTCTTGACTGTGTGCCTCGTGGATACAGTCCAGACCGAACTGCCAGGCCAGGTCCTCCTTGGACTAGAAACAAGCATCCTGGTACCGGTTTCAGGGTATGTCACCCTTCTTCAGCCAGGCTAGCTTGAATCCAGTGGCAGATGGAGCAAGGGTCCAACGTCTGGGCATACCCATCCCACTTAAGGAGAAAAGTATTACAGTAAACAAATGATGGATGGAATTCAGACAATGCAAACCTTCTCCCCAGTCAAAAGATATGGGTTAAATCTATTGTTCTTTTGCCCACTACGCCACCCCAGTTTGGACCCAGCCATATACAAATCAGTTTTTATCCTATTCCTCATGGGAACAGTCCAGAACGAACTGCCAGGTAAGGTCCTCCCTGGACCAGAAACAAGCATCCTGGGTCCTGTTACAGGGTATGTCACCCATCTTCAGCCAGGCTAGCTTGAATCCAGTGGCAGATGGAGCAAGGGTCCAACGTCTGGGCATACCCATCCCACTTAGGGAGAAAAGTATTACAGTAAACAAATGATGGATGGAATGCAGACAATGCAAACATTCTCCCCAGTCAAAAGATATGGGTTCAATCTATTGTTCTTTTGCCCACTACGCCACCCCAGTTTGGACCCAGCCACATACAAATCAGTTTTTATCCTGTGCCTCATGGGAACAGTCGAGAACGAACTGCCAGGTCAGGTACTCCCTGGACCAGAAACAAGCATCCTGGGTCCTGTTACAGGGTATGTCTCCCATCTTCAGCCAGGCTAGCTTGAATCCAGTGGCACAGTGAGCAAGGGACCCACTTATGGGCATACTCATCCCACTTTGAGCGAAAAGTGTTACAGCAAACAAATGATGGACAGAATGCTGACAATGAAACATTCTCCCCCAGTCAAAAGATCCAGGGTAAATCCATTGTTCTTTTGCCCACTACACCACCCCAGTTTGGACCCAGCTATATGCAAATCAGTCTTGACCCAGTGCCTCATGGGAACAGTCCAGACCGGAAACAAGCATCCTTGGACCGGTTTTAGGCTATGTCACCCTCCTTCAGCCAGACTAGTCTGAATCCAGTGGCACAATGAGCAAGGGACCCACGTATGGGCATACCCATGCCAATTTGGACGAAAAGTGTTACAGCAAACAAATGATGTACAGAATGCAGACAATGCAAATATTCGCCCCCAGTCAAAAGATCTGGGTTAAATCCATTGTTCTTTTGCCCACTACACCACTAAGGTTTGGACCCAGCCATATGCAAATCAGTCTTGACCCTGTGCCTCATGGGAACAGTCCAGACCGAACTGTCAGGGCAGGTCTTTCCTGGACCGGAAACAAGCATCCTGGGACCGGTTTCAGGGTATGTCACCCTTCTGCAGCCAACCTAGCTTTAATCCAGTGGCACAATGAGCAAGGGACCCACGTATGGGCATACCCATGCCACTTTGGAGGAAAAGTGTTACAGCAAACAAATGATGTACAGAATGCTGACAATGCAAACATTCTCTTTCAGTCTAAAGATCTGGGTTAAATCCATTTTTCTTTTGCCCCAGTTTGGACCCAGCCATATGCAAATCAGTCTTGACACTGTGCCTCATGGGAACAGTCCAGACCAAACTGCCAGGCCCTACCTGGACCGGAATCAAGCATCCTGGGACCAGTTTCAGGGTATGTCACCCAACTTCATCTAGGCTAGCTTGAATCCAGTGGCACAATGGGGAAACCCATCCCACTTAGGACACAAAGGGTTACAGCTAACAAATGATGGAGGAATGTCAATAATGCAAACATTCTCCCCCAGTCAAAAGATCTGGGTTAAATCCATTTTTCTTTATATGTGAATATTCAGCTGGTTGTAATTTGTGTTTAATTTATTGAGAAATGTGGTGTTCAAACATGGCATTTTGCCTGTTGTAACTGTATTATATTACATTTTACTAGCTTTTGCTGGCAGGGTGCAATATGATGAATTTTAAATAATATTTACTGCCATTGCTTTATATCCTTTTGAAGGAGTGGTAATTGTTCTACAACTTTATGTGTCTTTTGAGCAATTGTTTACTGTCAAATGTATGAGTGTGATTCATGTTATGGTTAATTTCTCAACTATTTGTTGTTTTTCTTGGTCTTGATATGTCATAAATGTTATATGTGTATACTGAAAAATATTTGAACTAAGAAGGTGTAATAAAACACCAAACCACTTAAGTTGCCATAGTGGTTTCTGTTGAAATAATATCAGTTTGAGACACACGACCTCACATCTTTTTGTATTAAACTATTGGTGAGGCGCTATTTGGGTGTGTTATCGGGCCCAGCCCCTATTGTGTCTGTTTGCATTCCTAAAAGTAGCATTTCACTTATAGGCCCTGGGTATATGGTATTTCATTCTAAAAGGGACTTATATGTATATTAAATATGTTAACCAGGTATAAGACAACCAAATCATGTTTAGGAGAATGAGCACAACCACATTAGTACTGGTTAGCAGATTGAATTGCACAGAGTCCTAAGACTGACAAAACAAATTCCAATAAAGAAATGGAGGTAGTAGGCAAAACCTTTGAGGGAAAAGCAAGTTGAAACTCAGGCTTTAATATTAACATATCTCCAAAGACAATTTAAGCCCCTACTCCCAGGATAATACAAGTGTTACAAGGTTACACATTACTCCCTATTGCAATGGTGTTGCTGTAAAGGAAAATATTTTCGGAGTTCTATTCAATAATCATTGTCAATTTGAAAGCATGCCAGAAATAATTACACAGAATATTTTAGTCTAAAAAATGTCTTTTGGAAACTCAATTGTGATTCAATAACTGTCCCTCATTCTTGCAAAGCAGCCCGAGTGGAGCTGATGTGGTGCCAGCATCTGACTTATCCTGTATTGGGTGTTTTTGTAATGGTTCCTTTGGTAACAGTCTGGGTTCTCTCACATGCTACATTGTACAAATACAGCTGGAACTTTGCAAAAAGCTTTCATGTTTCTGCTACCAGTTACTGCATTTACAAGTATGTGCATCGTACCGCGTCATAATGCATTATATGCTTATTGTTTGATGGCAATTAAAATTACTTACATTGTTATTTGCATGTGCTTTATTTTACTGTGTGCACTCATGGAAAGCGTACCTGTCCTATTAATGTTTTAGTACTGTTTTTAAGTCTCCCCCTTACTGCAATGAAAAAGATTTAATAATGCTGCTGTGTAGGTGTAAGACTTATTTGTTGTTTTTTTTATTGTTTTTTTTTCCCCATATGTGCAACACTTATTTCCACCGATTGAACACACTGACCTATCCTATATCCATCTCTTCATGGTCATTTATTCATACACAGTCTATTGACCCTGTAATGGAGAAATGCGTCAGGGTGTAATCACTAGACAAAATCATTCTGCTCAATCTAAAGTTCTCAAATGGTGAGCATAAGTCAGTCCCACTCACTTAACTCCTTGCCACGGCTAATGCATGCACATGTGTAACAGAGACAATTCAATCAGCGATAGTTGGGGGTCAACTCTTATCCACATTAGAGGGCGTGGCTTGGCCGAGCAGCGGAAGGGCCGCATTGTAGAACGGCTCTGCCGGCCGAGTTAATTAATCTGCTAAATGATCCGAAAACGCCACATACGAATGAGGTCCACCAGCTGGATACATTCATGGGACCTGCCCAGCAGTGAATGGTGACCCGACTGCAGGAATAAATAAACAAACTAAGACGGACTGACTCACGTGTCTCTATGGGGCATAGCAGCACCGCAGTTGCTGGACGCCGGGGACTGGATTTGGACGTCGCCTGTAGCGCTGGCTAGAGAGAGCTGGCGGAGTTGCAGGGGAGAAGCGCCGGAGGAGAGGAAGACTGCTGGCGCTGCCGCAAGTGCGATCCGCACACTGGAAGCAGCGCTGACTGGTGCGGTCGCTAATGGAGCCACGAGACGGAGACCAGCCGCACGCAGTCGGTCCTGGCGGGGCAGAGGTAAGCTGCGGGGGCCCGCGAGTAAGGAGAAAAGAATTGGAGGAGCTGACAGAGGTGTGCAGAGCCCCCCCGTGGATCGGCAGGCTGGGAGGAAGCGCCAAACCATTGCTGGAGTGGGGGCATGCATTTTGGGACACTTGGGGAGGTGGCGGCGGACGGTGCCCCCTCCCAGCAGACAAGAAACCCCCATAAGTGTGTGATGAGACAGAAGGCCACGGGGGATAAAACTATCAGCACCGAAAAAACAAAAAAGGAAAATCGAGGGAGAGTGCATAGAGGCGCTCTGGAAGGGGATCTGCAGCCCGGTAGGCAAGGAGGTGAGAGCGCAGGTCTAGAGAGAACTTGCGCAGAGGAAAGTTGGTAACCCCAGAGCAAGGCGAGAGAGTCTGAGAACCATTCCTGAAACTCGCTGACATTGAGTATTGGCCAGAGGGGACGGGTTCGCTCTCGCACTGAGATTGTGGCTGTGAGACTGAAGCGGCAGTGCAGAGCACTGCTTGTAGAAAGCAGCCTAGTGGGAGAGAGCTGAATTGCGGGCTGTACACTTGGAGAGGCGCACTAGGACGCTACCGTTGCCCAGGTTGAAACCCTTTGCAGCGTACAAAAGTACACTGGGAGCCTATATACTGAGGCAGTGCAGCCGAATTGTGCTTATCAGAAGAGATAAGTGGGTGGCCCGCGGGGGCAGCAGAAACATCAAGTAGTGGTAAACTACAAGATATGGAACTTGTGAAGCGCGGTGTGTAGTGGGTTGTATGCCGCTGCAGATACGGGTTACGCTTACACTAGGCCATTGCGTGAAAGATTGTTTTTTGGTGACGTGTGAACAACGCAGTGCAGAAAAAGCAAGATGGGAAAGCCGGACACTGGACAACCAAAGATAAAATTTGATAAAAAGAATGCCAAGGGAATGGATACAGATACTAGCCACCAAGACCAAGCGGGTGACATTGCATCGCAACAACCACCGGCTGAAGACATCAATGAAATGTTTCGAGATCTTAAATCTAGTCTCCAGGGCTTGACACTAAGATGGACTTATTGGCGGACAGGATGGACAGGATCAGGCAAAGAATGAACAAGCAGGAGGGCCAAGTGAGCGTATTGGAAACAAGGGTCACTGAAACGGAAGAGGGCCATACGGAAATGGACAAGAAGATTCGAAGTATGGACGGAGTCTTGTATGCGATCCAACAGAAGAACGTGGATTTGGAAGCCAGGTCTAGACGCAACAACATACACATCACGGGAATAGCGAAATCCACTGACATTCAAAACATGGAGCAATATATTGAGTCGATGATGACAGACCTATTTGGACAGGATCTCACAGCCATGTTTCTTATAGAACGCGCACATCGTACGTTGGGACCAAGACCAAGACCAGGAGCGCTAGCTGGGCCCATTGTGGCGCGAGTATTAAACTACAGGATTCGAGACACCATTTTGCGAAAAGCAAGGGAAAGAGGTGAAATACAATACCAAGGCATCAACATAGCACTGTAACCAGACTTCACACTACAGGTTCAGGTAGCGAGAAGGGAATTTGTACCGGCCAAGAAGATATTCCAACAAATTGCTACTAAATACTCTTTAATTTACCCTGCAAAATTGAGAGTCCAGGGGCCGGGAAAAACCACCTTTTTCAAGGATGCAAAAGCAGCGTTACAGTATGCTAAGCAAATTGCGAAAGACCACAAACAACGGGAAGGGGCCAGTGACCTGCAGAACGTGAATAATTTGAGCAACAATGACTAAGAGCTGACGACGGTAGAAGATCATGTAGATAAGTATTGAGACCTGGACTTTGGGGCAAATGTTAGGCAGCGCCAGGGTGTTGAGGGCAGAGGTAGATTTGGAAGAATTGGAGGGACGCGGAGGCATTCTCGTACACTATATGTTCCATGACAGATGATCATTGTGACATACAACAGTATACATATTATGACCGGGTATACTCAGATGTGAGTCCCTTGCTCATTGCACCATCAGGATTCAAGCAAGCCGGGCCGACGACGGCTGAAATGCCAGAAACCAGTCCCCGGAAGCTTGTTTCCTTCCCAGTATAAGAATTGGCTTGGTAGTTTGGTTTGCCCTGTTCCCATCATGCACTGGGACAGGAACAGACTAATTTGCATGTAGCCAGGTTCTGAGCTGGGATGGTGCAGTGAGCTAAAAAACGGTGATGGATCAAGCCCTGATCTTTGGACTGGGTAAGAGTGGTCTGCTTAATTCAGACACTCTGTTCATCACCACCCCCTTTTCTGAATCAGCTGGGCCCATTGTGGCGCGAGTATTAAACTACAGGATTCGAGACACCATTTTGCGAAAAGCAAGGGAAAGAGGTGAAATACAATACCAAGGCATCAACATAGCACTGTAACCAAACTTCACACTACAGGTTCAGGTAGCGAGAAGGGAATTTGTACCGGCAAAGAAGATATTCCAGCAAATTGCTACTAAATACTCTTTAATTTACCCTGCAAAATTTAGAGTCCAGGGGCCAGGAAAAACCACCTTTTTCAAGGATGCAAAAGCAGCGTTACAGTATGCTAAGCAAATTGCGAAAGACCACAAACAACGGGAAGGGGCCAGTGACCTGCAGAACGTGAATAATTTGAGCAACAATGACTAAGAGCTGACGACGGTAGAAGATCATGTAGATAAGTATTGAGACCTGGACTTTGGGGCAAATGTTAGGCAGTGCCAGGGTGTTGAGGGCAGAGGTAGATTTGGTAGAATTGGAGGGACGTTGAGGCATTCTCGTACACTATATGTTCCATGACGGATGATCATTGTGACATACAACAGTATACATATTATGACCGGGGTACTGTTCTATTTATTCTTCCTGCATAGTCAAATGTCACTACTAATGGAACACCACTGTAAGATGCACGCCTCCTGTTGGTTAGTTATTGATATTAGGTATTTTGTATGTCAGTGTTAAAATGCCTTTCCTAGAATGTGAGGGGTCTGAATGACCGGAGAAGGGTCAGAATGGTCCACTTATACCTCGTGAGACACGAAATAGACATATGCCTGCTGCAAGTGACCCATTTGACGACTACAGCAGCTACTGCACTCAGACACACAAGATGGGGGGAGGTGGTGGAAGTTGGGTTCTCGAAATACTCAAGGGGAGTGGCGATATTGATTCGGAGAGGGCTACAATGGCGGACACATCACAAATATATTGACAGCGAGGGGAGGTATATTTTACTACAAGGCACACTTTACAACACCCCAGTAGTGATTATAAATACCTATGGGCCGAACACAGACGATCCCCTTTTCTTCAACGATTTAGGGCAGAAGATTAGGACTTTAGGTGACACGGCGAAACTGTGGGGGGTGATTTTAACCTTGTACTATCATCAGATGGGGACATGCAGGGAGTGATGAGGGAACACTACCCGAAAGCAACTGCTTAGTTGACGCCTGGAGAAGGGTACACCTGACAGATAGGGAAGGCACGTGCATGACGTATCATCGAAATGCCTGGTCCAGGCTGGATTTCTTGCTTGCGTCAAGGGATATTCACACATGGGTAATGGATGCTACGCACTGTCTCCGCACTTTATCTGATCATGCGCCCACACTGATAACACTGCAAATACCAACACCATATGGCCAACCCTTTAGCTGGCATTTCCTCTCAAGAGCGCTCCTAGATCAGGTTTTTCGTGAGGAGCTTAGAGAGAAAATAAACAACTACTTCACATTGAACGAGGGACAGTAGATTCACCGGGTACTCTGTGGAAGGCGTTTACGGTGGTCATCAGGGGGAATTGTATGTCACTTAAAACAGGGGTGCTTAGGGAATATCGCAACACACTAAATGGACTGGAGCACGACATAGGCAAAGCTGAGCGATTAATCCGACAAGCCCCAACTCCCAGCGCCATAGCTCACCTGAGAGCAAAAGTAACAGAGTACCAGACAGAGGCAGAATGAGAAACCGCATACATGTGTTAATATACACAAGCGAAACGGTACGGTGAGGGAGAAAGAGCAGGCAAAACCTTGGCTAGTTTGCTCAGATGCCCAAGAGGAGTTAATTATATCACTGAGCTACGAACGGAGAGTCGTGAGGCAGTAAGAACACCCAGCGACATAATGCACATAATGACTCAATTTTATAAACAACTATACACTTCGCAGATGAATCCCGCCCAATCCACCATTGTAGAATACCTAGACACAGTGGCGCTAGCATGGTTTAATAGGGGAGCTAGGGAATACATGGATTTACCAATTACGGTTGAAGATGTGAGACAGGTGATAAGCGGAATGCCAGCAGATAAATCCCCTGGGGCAGACGGATTGACAGCGGCCTTTATAAAGAATACGCAGATGTACTGGCACTGTATCTATTGCTGGTATATATGGAGGCAATGGAAATGGGTGTGCTGCCACCCACTCTTAAGGAAGCCACACTAATTACAATATTAAAACCTGACAAAGACCCTACTAGACCGGACTCTTACAGGCCACTGTCTTTAATTAATATAGATGCCAAAATATACACCAAATGGCTTGCAAATAGACTACAGCCGATGCTGCCACAAGTAGCCTTGCCAGACCAATCCGGGTTTATCCCCGGCTGGTCAACGGCGCACAACCTACAAACTATATTTGGACTATTGCACTACCTGGCCCCTCAAGTGAAGGCAGTGGCTGCCTTACTGGACGCAACAAAAGTGTTCGACTCACTGATGTGGAAATATCTATTCACTCTGTTACCCAGGTTAGGGTTCAGCCCTACGTTTGTGAAGCAGATACAGGTAATCAACTGCAACCCGATGGCATGCGTAAAAGTGACTGGGCGAATGTCGGACTCGTTTGGTATCACGAGGGGACACGACAGGGGTGCCCACTCTCGCCACTATTATTTGCAATCGCAACAGAGCCACTGGCGGCCAGGCTCCGCCAACATCACACGCAACGAAGCATAGGATTTACGTCTCAGGGATTACTAATATCTATGTATGCATGTATCTATGTATATCTTGTAAACCCAAGCTTTGGAGGCTTAGCAGGAATACGGATAAACTGGGAGAAGTCGGTAATGTTACTACTCACTGACGGCACTACCACATGTGAGACCGAATTTCACATTCAAGTGGCGGAAACTAAGCACAAGACGATATCTCGGTATTTGGATAAGTAGATCCATACAGGAGATATGGTGAGCTAACTATGGGAAGGTGATAAATTGGATAAAAAGTAAAGCCCGGTGTTGGAAGGGACTTCCGCTGTCATTGACGGGCCGCATAGCTATAATGAAAATGATAATACTCCCCATACTCCTGTATCTCTTTGTAAATATACCGATGCCACTGAACACACATTTTAAAAAAAGACTGCGTACACCGGAAAGCAGAAAACTTACCTGCCACGCCAACGGGCTGGACAGGGGCCGTGAGGGGAACGGCGGCAGTCTTCTTTACCGGCGGCGGCGGAGCGGAGAACCACAGCCCCCAGCAGCCTCAGGGGCAGTGCGCGCCTGTGACGCGACTGGAGCGCCCGGCGGCGCGAGTTAAAGGCTGACCTCCCAGGAGCCCAGGGGGGAACACCGGAAAGCAGAAAACATACCTGCCACGCCAACGGGCTGGACAGGGGCCGTGAGGGGAACGGCGGCAGTCTTCTTTACCGGCGGCGGCGGAGCGGAGAACCACAGCCCCCAGCAGCCTCAGGGGCAGTGCGCGCCTGTGACGCGACTGGAGCGCCCGGCGGCGCGAGGTAAAGGCTGACATCCCTCTCGCCACCGCGAGTCGCGCGCGGGAGGTGCCAGGGAGAAGCCCGGGACAAGGGCGGGGCCGTCTGTGGCCGTCCGGGGACGACCAGGGACGGGCTACCCCCCTTGTCACCACGTGTGAGTATTACGAGGATTGAACCCCATTGTTTTTATATTTGTTGATTGAGTCCTCTGCATTACCACCCATCATGTCTATCCAATCCACCTTACCAGATAACTACCTACTGAAAGTAGTTAACAAAATTAATACAGACAGAAGGAAGTCGCTAGGGAAAAGTATCATGCAAGATTCCCCCTTGGTTGTGCCTTTGGATCCCAATATTGTTGTTATCAATACGTCTAAGGATACTGTCGCTACCATCACAGCAGTTGAGACTGATAACACCAGTATTAACATTGACCCTAAAGAGGCACCGGAGATAATGACTGTACTGGAAGATGATCAGAGTGAAACCTGTGAAGGTACTCCTAAACAGTCAATCAGGGCTACAAGACTTATGAGAGCATGTAGGAAAACGGCTCCCAAACGGGGAAATCATCATTCTGGCTGGAAAAATAAAAAGGTTATCACTGACAAGGAGAACATTGAGAACACAGGGGCACTAACGGAAGACAGTTGTGTTTCTATTAAGTCTGACCAAATTGACCTACTAGTTAGTAATTTCGATGATAAACTTAAAATGATTGTAGAGCCCTTGATAATTAAAATTGAGGGTCTGTGTACGGAAGTTTTGAGATTGAGGGATGTGGTGGACCAACAGTCTGTCACTTTGGATAAAGCCTTATCAATTATTAAAGATTCAACGCGCCCAATTGTAGTACCAACACAGGAAAGGGTGCAACCACATAATACAAATAGCTCCCCTGCCATCGCGACCACTAGGAAACAACCATCTAAAGAGTTACCTGCATCGACATGCCCATTAGTTCAGGACATGGGTCAACCATCTCAGCTGCAGGGAGCAGGGTCAACTAGTGTAGTGAAGGCTATTCCAAATCAGACTGTTGGATCATCTTCTTCTTTAAGTAGGGTGAAGACTGCTCGGGGGCCAGCTCCGTCATCCATACCAGCTGTTACAGCGGGGACCAATAGGGCACCTGTGAGGACAAGTAAGCGCCCCGTAGATCTTCCTCCCAAATGTGTACCCTATGTTGTAGTACTAACGAATGTTCCGACTACAACTCAGGCCCCATATACCCAAGAGTCGGCGGACTCCTTAAAAAATAAAGCTATCTCCTGGCTTCATCGGCACTGTGGTTACCCAGTTGGCTACTCTGATCAAATTATTTCTATCAGAAGAGTCAACTGGATTGGAAACACAAGAAAGACCTGTGGGGGTGACTGCGTGATTATTAATTTTAAACATCCGCAACACGTTGCAACGGTCCTACTTAGAGCGGCCTCAATCACGCAGTCCTATACAGATGTTGTTGCAAGGCCATTGGGATATTTTTATAATCATCTCAATAGGTTGCCATCTGTAAATAGTGGGGAGGGGTCAAAGAATTCTAACAATTACCATCCCAATCACCAACCCACTGTGAACAGACCCGGGTTACCTACCTTTTGCTATGGTCCCCAGGAGGGCACACCTATTACGCCGATGTTTATGCTGAACTCGGCACCCGGAGGGAATAGATTTGTAACACATGCCCCGAATTTTTCATCTGTATGTGAAAGTACCTTGTCACCAGTTAATGGGATGTTTTACCAAGTCCCAATCCAGAATAGATATCAGTCGTTGAGTTGTCTGGATCAAAACGACTGACATAAGATCAATTCAGTTCATGTGAGAGGTGATACTGGAGAATTAACTATGCCTGTAATTGTATTTGATAATAATGCGACTGTGGATTGTATAACTACAGGGGGAGCGGAGGCGAATCTTAATAACATAGAGCTTTTTAATTCAGATGTCAACATGTCCGTATTTAATGACAAAATGCCTATAGCCAATCATGATAGGGATAGGGTAACTTGCTATATTGCTAGCTGGAATATTGCAGGGTTGATAGCCAAAGTGGAAATGCTGGGATGGAAGGATTTTATTGATTTATTTGACATCATCTGCCTACAAGAAACCTGGTGTAAAAATGTCAAGGGCTGTGATGGCTATGTAAGCCTATGGCTTCACCGCATGGCAGATCTAAAGGAGGGCTGCTAGTTTTGATCTCTGTTAAATTACCAGTTCTGGTGAAAAAGTATGTAAAAGTGGGGGTTCACTCACAAATCCTATGGCTATCACAAGAAGCGGGTAGAAATATACTTTTGATTAATTTCTACAATAATATATTTGATGGCACTAGGCACAAAGCCATTAATGATTTGGAAAAAAGCTGTGTGTAATTTTGTGGAAAATTTTAAAGGTGTTTTTGAATTTATTTTTGTGGGGATTTTAATGTTTCAGTTTGCCCCTTTGTAGTATGTTGGTCCATACATACATGAAATGATGTTGCCGTTATGCTGGAACAAGCAGCCCCACCAGGAGCAGCCTCTTAGCTACTCAGCCCATACTCCAACTGTCAAACCTCACACCAGTCACCCAAGCATTCCATCCATGTCAATCACACTCACATTCTAACCTGGAACACTCACACTGGCTGAGTAGCTAGATGCAGAGAAGTGCAGTAATATAAACACTAAACTCAGAACACTACACCCTTGTCATCCCAGAAGTTATGTGGTGTGTATAATCATTCAGGGGAGGCTGAGGTACATTTCCCTCATCATATGTATGGTGAGACCCTGAATAACTTTCTGATAGATCATGACATGGAAATCATGGAAAATGTAAAGAATGATCTAGGAGAAAGTATACCGACTTTCAAAGGCAGGGGGGCTAACACGGTTATTGATTTTGTATGCATGTCTTCCAATCTAATCCCCATGTGCTCTGAGCCCAAGGTGGTTGATGTAATGCTTAGTGACCACAATTGTTTAATTACTGAAACCAAATTTTGGAAACCCGCCACCACAACCAACATGGGAACTGTTGTTAACATCGAACCCCACAGGATAAATGGAGTTAGGTTGAGGTGGAAAGGAAAAAAAGCCGCTGTAACATCAGATTCCATCATCAATAGCTGTTTGACGGAAATTTCGGCAATTCTCGAACAAGATGAAATTGCGGTTGTCAGTATTGTTCATTTTGATAGAATTAACTCAACTATCAATAAGAAGTTTACAATAGAGGTAGGGCACAAGATTAAACAAAATAGGGGGTGGTTTGACCATGCTTGTTCTAATGCCTGGAGTAATCTTAAAGAAGCCCTAGCAGCTAAACCAAGAGACAAAAGTCTAGTGATTCAACTGAGTCAGGATTTTAAATATGTCCTTAAATGCAGAAAGGCTGAATTGCAGCAGGAAGCATGGGACAAGTTAAGCCAAGCAGCAGAACTAAGGGATTGTACGTTGTTTTGGTCTACGGTCAATAGCCCATTCCTCAAGGACGAGAAGGTGCCAGAGCTTACATCTAATGTGAGCATGGAGTCATGGATTCAACATTTCTCTAATATATTTGACTCCGGTAAAATATTAGCTCCCGCTGAAAAAGGCTGGCCTATCGCTGCCTTAAACATCACTTTAGATGAGGTTATGGCTAGCATAAGAGCCAGTAAGGGAGGGAAGGCCCAAGGACCCGATGGGGTACCCATAGATGTTTCTAAGACCGCTCCTGAGATCTGGGGCCCACTGCTGGTTAAGGTTTTTAATACAGCTGTGAGTTCTAAAATACCATCTACCTGGGTAGAATCAATAATTATCCCTATCTATAAGAAAGGAGACCGGTGCGATGCGAAAAATTATCGTCCAATATCCCTACTGGACTCATCGGTTAAAGTTATGAGCCGGGTCCTTTTAGTCAGATTAGAGGAATGGGCAGAGACTAATGAAATATTAACCAACAGTCAGTTTGGGTTCAGAAAAGGTCGTGGCACAATAGAACAGTGCCTGAATTTAGAAATCTTGGTCAGGAAATATACCCAGGCTAAGAAAGGGTCTCTATATCTTTGCTTTGCTGATTTAAGCAGTGCTTTTGATATGGTAGACCATGCCATATTGTGGGCTAAACTGAGTGAAATGGGAGCTCCCGACAGTATAGTTTATTTTTTGGCCCGCCTGTATGAAAAACTTAGTACCAGTGTCCGGTTTGGACCTAATGGGGAATGTACGAGTAAATTTAGGATCAGGAGAGGAATCAGGCAGGGGTGTGTTTTAGCACCCCTACTGTTTACACTCTTCATAAATGAGGTGGATTCTGTCCTGAAAACAGTTACGGCAGACGTACCTAGAGTTAACAACCTTAACATCCCTGTGTTACTCTATGCGGGCGACGCTGTGCTGCTGTCCAGGACTCCCCTGGGTCTCCAACGTTTGATGGATAAGTTTGTGCATTTCATTAAAAACAGGAAGCTGGTGATTAATAGGTCAAAAACCTATGTGATGGAATGTGGGCCAGGCCGAGCTAAACCAAAAGTTAACTCTCATTATTATATCGAAGGCGAACAGGTCCTAAAAGTTGACAATTTCTGCTATCTAGGTATTAATTTTTCTAAAAATGGTAGTTGGGATATAGAACATAAAGCAGTAAAAACTAAGATGACTAGGAGTGCCAATGGGGTTTTTGTATTTGCCAAGAAGCTGGGGAATAGACGCATCATGGACATGTTAAAAATCTTTCAATCCAGATGCGTATCTGCTGCACTGTATGGGGCAGGAGTTTGGGGTGTGACATCAGCCGGGTGCCTCCAGGTGGAGGAGAATAATTTCTTGAAAAGGCTCCTGTGCTTACCCAAATCTACCTCCAACATCTTGGTTCATAAGGAAACAGGGATTCATTTTTGGAATTATCTAATTATGTTAAGACCCCTACTATTGTGGCGCTCTGTTTGGCTGAACGAAGGCACCTCATTGAATAGAGCTATTATTGAGGATTGCCTTTCTTTGGACCAGCACCTGATGATCCCTTGGATCAAATACAATATCGATAATTTCCAAAATGTTTTAGGATTAAATGTGATCGACGATCGGTATTGTGCCTCTGATATCTCCAAGTCAAATCTGAAAACTATATTTCTGAACTTTTGTATGGAGAAGCGTGCTTTGGAAGAATTAAATCTATCTACCTGTAAGCTGTACAATAGCATGAATGAGTTTAGTGGATTTCATCCATATTTGACACAGGTGACCAGAGTCTCGCACCAGTTTGTGCTAACCAGACTGAGGATGGGAACTGTACATTATCTGGTTGCGTGCCCAAATGTAAAAATACTCCCTACTGGTCCCTGTGCCTGCGATAATAACACAGAACAGAGCACTATGCACTTTCTCTTGTCTTGCCAACTGTATAGCGAATTACGGAAAACCTTCCTTAAGCCCATCTTAAAAAGATTTGGAGTAAGAACAATCACTGACTCGATCAAACTGCTTTTTATTTTGCATCATCCGGACATTTGCTTTTTTACAGCAACCTTTCTACTTAAGGCCATAAGTGCCAGGAAAAGCATGTGTTTTTAACTATTTTAATTATTTATTCCATCCCGCACTGGATAACAAATGTGTTTTTGTTATTTTTATTTTAAAAACTATGAAATGTATGCATATGAAATCATTTGTGCTTTTATGGACATGTTTTTTTTTTCTATGTTCCGAATCAAGCTTTATGAAACTGAAACTGACTGCGTACCAATATCATCGCGTTAACATACAACCCAGTGAATCGTACTTGTTGACATTGCCATTTGCTCAGGGGGGACTAGCGGCATCGGACTTTGAGCTCTATGCATATAGCACAGAGGGGCAATAACTACATTTTTGGCAACATCCTACCCCATACCAACCACATGTAGCGATAGAACTTGACGGAGTTGCACCTACCCCGATAAACCCGGCAGTATACCAGCCATACAAGAGGCCCCATGATGAAATTAACACGGTAGAAACAACAAGATGGGCCTGGAGAAACATAGCTAAAAGGGCAGGTCACAGCAAACTATACGCACCATCAATGCCCTTGAGAGGAAACCCACTTTTGGTGCCGCTAACGGACCTTGCCACCACACTGAGAGCGAAGGCACAAGATTTGACGAAGGGGGGGGACCTATATCCTGATGACACATTTCTTGAGGTACAACAGATGTGCAAATAACGGACACCATCGGCATCAGACATGATGTTATATTACCAGCTTAGAGCTGCAAGTAGAGCCAGATATGATGGCTTTTCGCAGGTGCTTCCACTTTGGCAGCACTAGAAGATGTATTCTTGAATACATCTCCTCGTAAATTGATAACTCGTATATATAGCATCACACAGAATTTGTCCCCTTTCACTACTAGCACATCTAAAGTGCAATGGGAGGCTGAAAGGGGTACCACTATAACCGACAAACAGTGGCAATTCTGTTGCTCGCAGCTAGAACATTTACCACAAAATTATAGGTTGCGACTTATACACTTCAATTTTTTAAACAGGGTATACAGAACACCGCTACAGCTGCATCGCATGGGTTTACAGACTGACACGAGATGCTGGAGATGTGGGGCGCAGGAGGCAACGTTCCTCTATCCGGCCTGGGCTTGCGGGTCAATAGCGCATTATTGGGAGGAGGTGGGCAGGCACATTCGCGATATTACTGAGACACAGTTACACCTCACCCCATTGATAGCACTAATGGGATTTGTTTTGGAAACACTAAAAAGCTCCCGAAAATTAACAGCGATTTTGCTGCTGCTGGCAAAACGGCAGGTGGCTATGTACTGGAAGAAGCAACTGCACACCACTCTAGCGGGATGGCTGCACGCAGCCACGCACTGCAGAGATCAGCTGACAAATTATTGGGAACTAAAGCCAGTAAGATCTAGGCCTATAGATATATGGGAGCCATTTGCAAGATGGCTGGTGTTGGGGGTTGCTGACCTCCAGGATGCTATTTAAAAGATTGACCAATAGAGGGTAGACAAGGGGACTGCTTGGAGAGTGACCAGGCTGATCCAGCTAACTGTAAGGGCAGAAGACTACACACTGACGGATATGGGAAGTTTATACTACACGTATAGTGGTTGGGCTGGTAGGCATGCAACATCAGAGCAACTTATTGAATTGCATGTCATATTGACTCCTCCAATGTTAGGAGGGCTGAACTGCCGCTGTTCCTCAGGCATGTTGGCAAAATGGCTGTGTTATATGAGTCTGTAGATGCTTTTAAAATGCTGCCAGCCCCAGTGGTTGTAGGCGTCAAGCTGTGTTCACTGTGCATATGTGAAAATAAACAAAAAAGAAAAAAAAAACTCTTATCCCCATTATATAAATCTCTCTTTTTGCTAAAAGCATCAGATATAAAGTCAGTTTTTGTCATCTAGAATCTTTGCATCATTGTGAACACCAAAGCAAACATAAAGTTATTCAAAAGTATGAGTTTACTTTTGTGAATATGACCCATAGTGTGTTTTCCCACCCCTCTTTTGGAGCTCTTAGCACACAGACACTAGCTCCAATCTAACTTCCTGTGTTATCCTTCAAGGAGAAGCAGTCTTGTATTTGCTCTGGTAATGGCAACAAGTTCATATTATTGCACACGACAGACCATAATTAAGCACAAGCATATTGCCTGTCCTTTGTATGCATTCTTGGAACTGCCACTGAATATTATTTATTTATTATTTATTCTTCTCAAAGCTGGAATAGAAAATGTACTTAAAACAACAATCATTTGCCTTACAAAAGCACCACATTAGATACTCTCTAATGTTTTAGATTATTGTGAGGGTCAGTAGACTTAGCATTCCAAGACTAAGAGCAATCTCATTGTTTGAGTCTATTGTCAAGTGTAACTCAGGAACTTCCAAGGATGCCTTGCATTGAAATTAAGCCCCCTTTTCTATTTAAATCACTGCTCCCATGAGTACATGAATGTTAGCTAACCTCATATACATAGTTGTCTCCTCAGATCTCCTGGTTTCTGATCTTTGAAAAAGAGATTTTAAAAAGATAGGCTTATGGAGTCACTCTTGAGCAAATTATGAATTTTCATTTATTGACAGCTTTACTGAGCATAGATGAAGACATTTCAGTTGTTTCAGTTTTGTAATGCATACATTAACAATACCTTGGCATGTAAGTACTGACTCAATAATAAACTAATAATTTTTTATTCGTTTTATGAACACAAAAACCTCAAACTTTGACTATGGCAATGTGAAACAAGGATTACTCAATACCAATACTCCAGGCTCAGTGGATTGGTCTGATCATTTTCTCATCTGCAGCTCATTTCATTTCACTTAAATAGTAGTCATAGATACAACTAAAAGGCCAAAGCTGTGGGACAGAGGTCTGAAGAATATTGTCTCTCTGTCACTAGCCTAGGAGTGCCTTAAACCTTCAAACCAATTAATCTGCACAAGAAACTGAACATAGAGGAAAACTGAAACAACTGAATGAGTGAGACATAAATGTACCTCCATAAATATCTAGTGTAATTGCAAAGATGCATTTTTGATTTAAATCTACTCATTTCAAAAGGGAGACTAAATAAACTAATAGCCACCAAAAATGTTACTCAACATTGTAAAGCAATCAACTCACCCCCATATAAATGATCTCAAATGCCTCTAAAAAAAAGATGCAAGGGCGGGGCCAAAATGGTGAGCGGGTAAGACGTGTTTTGCATCGTCTCCCCACTCCTGGGTGCCCAACTCAGCCCTAAATTATGCTTTTCACCCAGTAAAAGTCAAGCTTCGCAAGGAAAATTCTCCCTCAGCCCGGCTGATGCCTTACAGAGCAAGGACTGAGGCTGGGGGCTCGAGAGTCGACTCACTTGCCACGCATTGGACTATGAGGCACTGACCTGAAAATGGCGGCCGGACCCGTCTGCTCCAATGGGGGCTGGTGAGAAGCATCTGAGAATTCAGAGCCACCAGAGTGGTAGTCGAGGGCTCCCCGAAGGCTGCGGAACACGGTGAAAGGCGGGTGGTGCGCCGAACGCATGGCTCCAAGACGGCGGGAGAGCAAAGGCTGTCGGGGACCGGGAGCCGGTGAGGGGCCTAACAGGCTGTAAAGCGCCCACACAGAGAGTCACTGCGAAACTGCAGGGAGGTGCAGGCTTGCTGACACGGAGCATCAGCAAGAGTTATCGACTGGCGCTCCCTTGCAGGCCTAACGTTAGAGCAGTGGCTTCTCTGCAGCCCTACACAGGGGCGATAGAGTGGTGCACCTGGGGGCCGTGACTGCAGCAAGACCTAGTGATTTGCACGTAGGCCTGCAGCTAGGTAGCAGGGGCAGTGACAGTGCAGATGATGGAGTAGCCACACAGCACAGGGGGGCATCGGCCAGCAGCTGACAGTCAATAGAGGGAGCAAGCCCAGGTACAGTGGAGCACGCTGACTCCTGGAGAGAAGGGACTGTGCAACCCAAGCGGTGGTGCCAAGGGGCCTGATGGACAATCGTGCCCATGCTGAGCCGAGAGCCTACCTTGAGTGGAAACGGCCTGAGGCTACACACCTCGGGAACCACCTGGGACTTAAAACCTTGGGGGGTGACCGAAATGACAGAGCAGCAGCCAACGGAAATACCCGGCGGCAGTGAAGAGGAGATGACGACCACTCCGGGTGGCGAGCATAGGACCACTGAAGGTGACTGACCATGGTGAGTAGAGTAGCGGGGAGCTCTACACAGAGATCGGCAGTGGAGGGAACAGAGCAGCTGCCTGTGAGGGAGCGGTGGGAAGGGGCCTAGAGAGTTGCTCAGGACCTAGGCACGCAGCAGATGAGGTGGAGCAGGGTGCAGAAGTGGCACCAAATACAGTGACGCTAGGCAATCGGCCAGAAAAACGCCTGGTTCCTGGGACCCCATACCAAGCCACATCACTCCAGTTGATGAAGCTGCCACATGCAGACATCAGGCGAGGGCTCAACCGGCCGTAAAAAGGTGAAAGCCCCAGCGTGGTGTGGCTGAGGCAAAGCTGAGCAGAGGGGAGGTGCGCTGATCCGTACCTCAGGGGCATCAGCCAGTTAATCGACTGGCACCGAAGGTCTCATGCAGGGTGGATCCACGGTACCCATAGCTAAGGCACTGCAAAAGATAATAACAGATCCCCGGCGGGTGGGCTACATCTGGGCAGCTTCAGGCAGAGATTAGTGGAGAAAGGGCTCTGTGTGAGGAGGTGTGCAGGACAAGCCCACACACGGGGGCAGTAAGACGGACAGATACCTGAGCAGCGACAGATGGTGGAATCGAGGGGAGGAGAAGGGAAACACACACTGCTCGGAGAGTTCACTCTGCCCTGCAAAGCATTGACCAAAGCACATACCAGGAGAGAATGTCCTGAGACGGTAGAGCTGTTGGACACACACAGCAGCCATGCATAGTCCGGAAGTGCAGTGGGGCAAAGATCCATTCCACACCCTAGAACCTCCACTGGTGATATGGCTTCCAAGAGGGGGAAAAAGGACAGAACATTGAAAGACATGCTTACTAAGCCCCCAGAGGTGGGCAGTGGAGAAGACAGATCCTCCCCCACGAAACAACTTCAGCTTGACTCGGAGAGCATGAAGGCCCGATCACCCGCTCCTTTTTGGAGACACTATTCAACACCCTAAGGGAGGACTTCCAAACACTCAAAAGCGAGGTGGCAGGAGAAGTGAAAGAGATCTGAAGGGACATTGATGCGATCGGAGAAAGAGTGGCAACCATAGAGGACCAGGAACAGGGCAGGGAAGAGGAGGTAACACTGCTCCAGCAAGAAGTTATCCGCCTTAGGGAAATACAGATAGACCTACAGGCTCAAATCGAGAATCTTGAAAACTGCTCTCGGCAGAATAATATCTGGGTCAAGGGAGTACCTTCGAACTCAGAGGGTTCAGACATGACCCACTATTTGCAAGAGCTATTCCGAGACATCATGGGAGCCTCGCCAGACTCAGAGATCCCATTGACCGGGCACATAGAGTGGAGTTGAGGCGACAGACCCCGGCGCCCCAACCAAACATCCTAGTTTTTTATGGGTCACTCTATAGCCCTCTACCAGGACTTGGCAGCCAGCACACTACAAAAGAGGTGAGAGTTAAGAGCAGGACCCACCCATCTCTGGGACAAATGAGTAGCTTACTCTTGGGGTCAGCTGTTCAGTTTAATCTTCAAATGGGGCAGCAAACTCTACCAGGTTGGATCTCTTCAAGAGGCCTCTAGGATAGTGGCTCTACCACATCCCTGCCCTGTGGAGTTGACCAGCCCGGAGTGCCAAAATGCACATGATCGTTGGAAGAGAGTCGGAAAGAAACGCTTCCCTGGGTCCTCGCGGGGGCCCGATACTGCGACTAAGGCACGGAGCGGCCAGTGGCCTTAGACACACTACTAAAGGACACTGCATCCAAGGACCACTCATGAACTCTGGAGGGGCTGCAGCAATAAAGTGAGATAAGCAGGGCTGGGGAGGGGTTTGCTGGTAGTGGGAAGGGGGGATTTTTGGACCACAGTATGTCCCTCCCTTCTTTCTTTTCCAGATGCCCACGATTATGATTTGTGGGCACCGGACATTATGGGGGGGTTTGGGTGATCAAGTTGGGATTACATTTACGTGGTCGGGTGCGTTTTTGTGTGCTCGCGGGGAAAATATCGCGCAAACTTACCCACGCGGTCCTCAATGGGCGCGGCCATCTTGTTTTTCATTAATTGCTATGGTTCTGGGCATGCTTTTTCAATCCTCCCCTAATCTTTGCAATCCTTTGTTTCTTTGAACTCTTTTGGGATCTTTTTTACTCATTATCTATCCCTCTATTTTTCTACATCTATATTTTGTGTTTTTTTCTACTTTTGGTTACTTTAAAACTACTTTTTAACTCTTCTCTTGTATTTACTTTTTTATTATTCTCTTTCTATTATTTTTTCATTCCTTTCCAGGACCATGGCAAAGGGAGCCGGGAAGAAGAATGGGAAGGGTCCCGCACCCCGTACCCGGCTCCCTTGCGGGCGATTAAGGGGGGAGCAAGTAGTAGCCTGGGAGATCTTCAGCGCGATGGAGGTGGCCGCACTAATTTTCTACATCCAGCGCCACCTCCCCAAGACCGTGGCAGCAGGGGGCAGGCCCGGTTCAGGGTACGGCCTCCGGGAGCATCCCCAGCTGTGGGATAAGGTGTGCCGGGCCATGCGTAGGGAGTCGGGGGTCCGGCACACCTACCATCAGACGACGCACCAGTGGGCTGACCTACTTGACCGGGAGCAGGACCTGCTCCACCTGCTAGGAGTGGAGATCCCTGGCCTTGGTGAGTAGCTATTTAATAACTACTTTGTTTTCTTCTGCTCTGTGTTATATTGCTAACATATGTTTTTCCCGAAGAGCAAGAATGCTGTCGATTCGATTACATTGCAGTTAAATTAATGTTTAAATAGCTTCTGTGATTGCAGGTGCTCGCCTGCTCAGTGGCATTGCTCCAATGCTTACTTGAGCATTGGAGCAGAACTGCGTAATGCTAGAGAGACTAGAGACTCAAGTCTACTCCATCCTTTGTACTCCTGTTGCCACTAAGAAGAGATAGTGGTGGATAGATAGCTTGAGTATATTATGACTTGTTATTTAGTAGTAGGACATTTTTTAGTGGTCTGCAATAATGATGACGGACTGTGTCTGTCACGTCGCGTGGTGCTGAGTGCTGGCAGTCATAGTAGAACCTTTTTGTTGTTGGTTTAGTTAGTGATTTACATAACTTTCTACGTAGACGGTCTGCGAATCCATCAATACTGTACTATCTATCCTAATTGACCAGATCAGATAGGTCGATCAATACATGTAGTGCAATTGTTGGTAATTTGTTTCCCCGAGATAATTTTAGATTATGGTCAAAGAAATCAAATATTTAAAAAAAAACAATCATCCATGTTTGTGTTTATTTCATGATCATCAGCACCTCCCAGGGGCAAGGAGAAGACCACACCCGAGACTCCGGCGGAACAAGGTGGGCAGGATCGGTCCTCTGCAGGCTCTTCTGCTGGCCCCAGTAAGTTGTTCTGTTGTTAATATTATTAATTATACTTCCCTAACTTTTACAGCTCCTATTCATTCCAAACTGTTTCCTAATTCTATTTTTTTTACAAAATAGTCTTTGATCTTCTTGTAGACTGTTTCTACATTCTTATCTTGCCTCTACCATCACTCTCTGTGCTACTACTATTTACTATTTTTATTATGAGTCAGTCTGTGTAGATAACTAAGCTTGCCCAGTCGGCAAACGGTGTTAAAAAAACTCTGATCCAGCAATAGCTCTAGAGGTACTGAGTGTAGTCCTCTGGGTTGCCCTTGCTGTCTATTCCAGTCTTCTTAATGTTAGTGCTTTGACAATTTCCAACAACAAAATGCCAATGTCCACCAGGAATAAGCTAGTAGTCGGCTTTTTGATTTGACAGTAGCACATACCATACCGCTAGTGTTTCAGGGACTATTCTGCACATACAGAAGTATGAGAAAAAGAACATTGTTGATGATAGGTGCAGTTCGACTTTCCACATACCTCAGTCAGAACAGAAGTTGAACCCCCAATCCCCTGACCGACTATCTAGTGTGTCTGACCAATGATTATACGACCCAGAAGAGCAGAAGAAGACTACAGAGTCCCGACCTATCAGAGTCACGGAAGCATGCTTGCAAAGTGCAGTAGTGCAACTGCAAACCCTTCCGCTCACTCACTCGTGAACAAAAATCACACAGTGTTTTTTTGTTTTTTTGTTTTATTTTCAAATAAGAAATAAAAAAACAATTTCTTTATTTTTAATAGCGCAGTATTCCCAGTGAGCAGTGGTGATAGATGATGTTAAAGTTTAAACATCCTTCCCTAATATATACTTCAACTTAACACATCTAATTATTAATAGTAACTGTGCGGGACTCGGGAGCCCTCACCTTGTTGGAACTTCAAGTCCTCATGGTGGTGATGATGAGGAGTAGGTGGTTCTGTCTGTAATTAGAAAAATGTTGCACGTTAAAAAGCAAGCATTCATCAGTTGCAAAAGTGTTGCATGTTATGGCTAACCATATAAGTTAACACTCTCCCCAAAACCGTGACTTTTTTTCAGTCCTAATAATTAAAAATTGTTAATGTATTATAATTTTCTCTTCCATTACGGGACGAAATAGGGGGTGGTGTATGCCATCTAAAAATATGACATGCTTTTTCTAGGCGTCCTCACAACATCGGATGCGGCACTTCCCACCACCAGTGACGGGGCTAGCAGCGCGGAGGGGTCCACTCCAGGGGCGGATGCGGCGGCGCCACAAGTGGCACCAGGAGGAGCTGCTGCGGGGGATGGCTCAGCAGCGGCAGATGGTGGTAAGATATTATACTCCTTACTTATTGACATTTTAGAGTAGGCTCGCAAAGGGGTGTATGATGTTCTGTACAGTAGACAGTACACTAGTAGAAGTACACTGTACTGTTATGAACAGTTACTAATTTAGAACTACATTTTTGCCAATCATGGAGAAGGCAGTCACCCTTGACTTAGCCATAGCATTAGCGGCGGTAGTTCTCGAGTAAGCAATGGCCCCCTCTATTTGACTTCAACTAAGCTATGAAACTTTTATAGTGAAGCCAAGTCAGATCAGATGAACTTGAGGAATGTAATGAACTAAAAGGGAAAGAAGGGTGTAAGGAAGGACGAGCGAGTCGTAACATTTATGACTGTAAAGAATGATACGTGTTTTTGAATGCATGGCGAGATGACTGATAGGAAGGAATCAGATGCATGGCTGCTTGAAGCAAAGATGGTTGGAGGAAAAAGAAAAGATGACGGCCTGTGTGGGTGAATCAGAAAATGCATGTGTGGTGTGCATTGCAATATATCATTTGGGTGAAACTGAAATGCAAGTCAAGACGGTGGTTTACCAAATAAAATGAAAAGGGCGTTAGTTTGTTGTTGAGAAAAAATAAAGTTGGTACAGTTGAGACATTAAGAATGTTAGACGTTTACTCTGGAAGCCTGGATGGTATCTCTTCTTCTTCCTCATAGATAGCAGAGGTGTATGTAGAGCAGACGCTCAGTGGATGAAGAGTGTTACTTTGTTTGAACAGCATGTCCGTGCCAATGTAGCAAAGCAGAGGAAATCCAAATACTAGAAGTTGTGATTGTTCAGAAATTCTCCCTTGACTAAAATAACAGTACAGTAGTTTACTTTGAAAGCACATCATATATTGTGTATGTATTGAATAGTTGACAATTATATCAAGTCAAGTCCCTTCCTCCGGCAATTATGGGTACCACACTCACTCCCTATGTTAACAATTTTCTTTCAGCTGTGTCAATCATGGGTGGACTATCGCTGTTCTTCACTCAATCTATCATAACAAAGCACCTAAAGTCATCCATCATATAAGCAAAGATCACGCGATCGGCTGGATACATAATCAGAAATGAATAATCTTGGGAGGAGATTCGCGCGCAACCAAGATGGTAGCGTGAGCTCAGGGCTCCCGGACCTTCGCCACCTCCACCGACTATCCTGTACCCTATCCTGACTTAGAAGACGGGTTATTACTGGCACAGCCCTGCTGATCGTTTAACCGCTTTCAGACTTCGATTTGGACCCCGGGAGCCGAAGCTACGGGCCTTTGAACTTTTCCGGCCTGCTCCATGGTACTGCCCCGGGCTTTGTTTCTCTGCCAGCCGGACAGTAATTGAACAACAACGGATCATCCGAGTCTCCCCGGCCCGGTCGTCTACTTTCAGTTTTGTTTCTCGCCCTGAGACCTCTTTGACTCTGTCTCGATCGCCCTGGTTTGTTGCCTTCCACCTAACCACGACTCAACAACTGGCGACTCGGCCTCCTGCTACTCATTGCCTGGTGTGAGGTCCTCATCTTATTCTCCAAATTGATGCAGGCGGCGCATCGAGCGTAGCCATTTTTACAAGGTCTCAGACTACCCTTCGGGGCGCAAGACCTAAGATGGCCGCCAAGCCTGAGGGAGAAAAACGCAAGTCCAGATCGGCTATCCGAGGGAGTTCCGTGCAATCAAATGTCATGAACAGATACACCCTCACCAAGGGCTCTCCGGGAGGATCGACTAAATCCCCGGCCAATGTTGGAGAAGGATCCCCGATGGGTGAAGATCTGTCGTTAAAGGACGTCACGGGCGCCATTGCCGGGATGAAGGCCACACTGGGTCAACAGTATGAAGCCCTGGCCCACAAGTTGGACACGGTCGCTATTGATGTTACCCTGATCAGGGCTGATCTTGCGAAAACTAATGAAAAGGTCAAATCCCTCGATCTAAAGACATCTAGCCTCGTTACTGACGTCTCCGATTTACAGGCAGAAGTCGGTAACTTGTGATCCGCCCGTGACTGCTTCTCTCGACGCCTGGACGATTTTGAGGGCCGTGCACGACGGAACAACGTCCGCCTGGTTGGTGTCCCGGAAACATCGGGAGCATCCTCGGTGAACCTGCTGGTGGAGGATCTAGTCCTGAATCATCTAGCACCCAAGGGCCTCAGTAAGTTTTTTGCTGTAGAACGTGCACACAGGATCCCGGGTGGCCCGCCTAAGCAGGGAGCTGCTCCGCGTCCCATCATTGCTCGGATCTTTAATTTTCGGGACAGAGATGCGATCCTGCAAGCGTCACGCCTATCTGGTCCTACGGCTTATGGGAACACTACAGTCAGTTTCTACCCGGACTTCACCCAGCAGGTTCAGAAACAGCGACTTGGATTCCAGGGGGTGAAAAAGAGGCTGAGAGACAGAGACATGAAATATGCCATGCTTTTCCCGGCCCGGCTACGTGTGGTGTACAATAAACGAACATTTTCCTTTGACCATCCTGGGGCAGCAAGTGACTGGCTGGACACGCTGCCTACGGGACAAGACCATTCTGAACACTTTGGACATTCCGGAGGAGCGGAGGGCGGCCCGGTGGAGCAGGAATAGGGAGCGGAATCGGCTCCCTGTCCATCATATTGACTTTCAGCTGTGGTTTGATGCTATGCCACTATTGCTTGCTAACATGCTGTCTTATCGGGGTGTGGGCGGGGGGGTGGGTGAGTCTTCCTCCTCTCGGGTTCTTTTCGTAGAATAGTTGTATGTTAGGGCGACAGGCACACTGCAAGTTGGGGTGGCTTTTGAGTCTCACGCAGGGGTGCGGGGTGGGGGGTAAGATGTATGGGGTCTTTTGGGGGGTTGGGGGGTTGCAGTTTTCGTTTCATTGTTTTCTTCAAGGCATAGTATTGACGATCTCCTGCTGTACAGTGTCGCACCTGGTGTGGGGTGGGATGGGGTTGATCTCTGGGATGGGGGTAGGGGACTTAAGTTACTGTGTTGGAACGTCAATGGGTTGGGGGATAGGATTAAGCGGGGCGTGGTGTTGCAGCTGTTGCGACGTTTGTCCCCTGATGTGGTTTTGCTTCAGGAGACGCACTTGCTTGGTAACACGTGCCATGCAATGAATAGGCGTGGCTATCGTCTCATGGCGCACTCAGATTTCACTTCTGGCTCCAGGGGGGTGGGCATTCTGGTTCGGAACTCCCTCCCTCTTACTGTTGACGATATCATCCTTGATGATAGGGGACGGTACGCCGCCATTGTGGGGCGCTGGGAGGGGAGGGTTATTACCCTGCTCTCCGTCTACGTACCACCGGGTCTCCAGACTACTACCTATGCTGATCTGGGAAGAGTGCTCTTGGGAGTCCCCGAGGGTCTGCTTGTAGTGGGCGGGGATTTCAATCAATCAATCAATCAATCAATCAATGCATTTATATAGCGCACTACTCACCCGGAGGGTCTCAAGGCGCTGGGGGGAGGGGGTCCGCTACTGCTCGAACAGCCAGGTCTTGAGCTGCTTCCTGAAGGCGAGGTGGTCCTGGGTCAGGCGGAGGTGGGTAGGAAGGGAGTTCCAAGTCTTGGCGGCCAGGTAGGAGAAGGACCTTCCTCCTGTGGTGGCTCTTCGGATGCGGGGGACGGCGGCGAGGGCGTGGCTGGTCGATCGAAGCTGGCGTTTGGGAGCGTAGAAGTTGAGGCGGCTGTTGAGGTATCCTGGTCCTTGGTTGTGTAGGGCTTTGTGTGCATGGGTGAGGAGCCGGAAGGTGATTCTCTTGTTGACCGGGAGCCAGTGCATGTCTCTCAGGTGTCCGGAGATGTGGCTGCGGCGGGGGATGTCCAGGATGAGTCGTGCTGAGGTGTTCTGGATCCGCTGGAGTCTCTTTTGGAGTTTGGCGGTGGTTCTGGCTTAGAGGGAGTTGCCATAGTCCAGACGGCTGGTGACGAGGGCCTGGGTGACCGTCTTCCTGGTCTCGGTGGGGATCCATTGGAAGATCTTACGTAGCATGCTCAGGATGTTGAAGCACGACGAGGAGACGGCGTTGACTTGTCTGGTCATGGAGAGGGAGGAGTCCAGGATGAAGCCCAGGTTGCGTGCGTGGTCTGTTGGTTTGGGTGCGCTGCCCAGGGCGGGGGGCCACCAGGAGTCGTCCCAGGTGGAGGGTGAGGATCCCAGGATGAGGACTTCCGTCTTGTCCGAGTTCAGTTTCAGGCAGCTGTTCGACATCCATGTGGCTACGTCTGTCATCCCTTCATGCAGGTCAACTCTGTAGTGTCGGGGATGTGCGATCGCTACCCTCCCCGGGAAATCGCGAAGTCTCAATCCTGGTCAGGGGACTTCCTGGAGGCTCTGGGGCTCACCGACTGTTGGCGCTTGCTTCATCCTGGGCAATTGCAATATACCTTCCACTCTGGGGCCCACGGCAATCCTTCGAGACTAGATTATGTGCTGATGCCCTGCTCCCAGGCCTCCTCCATAAGGGAGGTGAAACATCTTGCTAGGGGTATATCGGATCATGCCCCACTATGGTTGGTTGTGGACACGCACCTGGGGTCGGAGGGTAGAGTGGTTCCGATTAACCCCAGGTATCTCCGTGATCCCAAGGTCAGAACGGAACTGATCAAAACGATTAACCACTACTTTGCTGAAAATGTGGGCTCTGTGTCCTCTTCTGTTTCGTTGTGGGAAGCATACAAAACTGTAATTCGGGGCCAGACCCTCTCCTTGATTGGCAATGTTAAGAGAAGTAGGCAGGAGGAGATTGTTTGTCTTGAAAATGAAATCACCGCTCTTGAGGGGGAGTTGGAGTCCGAGGTCACCCCGGAGAGGCTGCACCTTCTGGGTCTAAAACAACTTGATTATAGAGCGCTGGTTACTGATGCGGCGAAAGTGATGAGCAGGGAACAGCAGGGACGTCTGTATGATGTGGGGGATAAGGCAGGGAAACTGCTTGCTTGGCTGGATAAGAGGGAGTGTGCGAGTCGGGTGGTCCCTGTGATTGTTGATGTGAATGATGTGAGTCTCACCGACCCTGCTGACATTGTTGAATGTTTCGCTGATTATTTCCGGGAAGTGTACTCCCCTGTGTCTGATAGACCTGAGCAAGACTCCCACTTGCTTCTGCGCGATATCTCGCTGCCACGTTTGTCCGACCCTGAAAGGGAACTCCTAGAGGCTCCGCCTACGGTTGAGGAGGTCACGACTGCCATCGGCTCGGTTCGCTCGGGGAGGGCCTCGGGCCCCAATGGGCTCCCTATTGAGCTTTACAAGCTCCGTCCGGATGCGATAGCACCGTATCTACGGTCGATGTTCTTAGAATCACTGGAGGCAGGCTCCCTCCCTCCTGACCAAAGATTGGCTTCCATAGTGGTGATTCATAAGGATGGTAAGCCACGTGACCGCTGCGCCTCCTTTAGGCCCATATCCCTGATTAACGCTGAACCGAAGATCCTGGCCAAATTGCTTGCCAACCGCTTGGTCACTGTCATAGGCGATCTGGTTCACCCGGACCAATCCGGATTTATACCACATCGCAGCACGGCCCTGAACCTCCGGCGCCTGCATGGAGTTCTCGCGCGGGCGGAGACTCTGCGTGAACCGGACATTTTGGCATCTCTGGATGCCACCATGGCGTTTGATACGCTGGAGTGGCCATATCTTTGTGCGGTTCTTTCTAAATTCGGCTTCGGCCCCACCTTCATTAACTGGGTGAAACTCCTCTACACCAATCCCTTTGCCCAAGTGGTCGTAAACGGTCGTGTCCCAACCTCATTTGCTCTTGGTAGGGGAACGCGCCAGGGCTGCCCTTTGTCCCCTCTCTTGTTCGCCCTTGCTCTGGAACCACTGGCGGCCTGGCTGAGATGGGAGCCGTCCTTGAAGGGCATTAGATGGACTCCGGAGTTTGAAGATCGGGTATCCTTATATGCAGACGATATCCTCTTGTATCTTACGTCGCCTCGGAAGTCGTTGATCGTCCTTTTTGACGTTTTGACCTCTTTCCGTAAAAACTCCGGTCTCGTCATCAACTGGTCGAAGTCTTGCGTTTATGTTCTCTCCGGCGATGCTCCTCTCCTGCCTCGTGGCTGTCCTATCTCGGTGGTACGGGAGGGATTCAAGTACCTGGGGATCTTTATCACCTTGGACCCTGTGCTTCGTTATGAACGCAATTTGTTGCCCCCTCTCCAGTGCCTCCGTGCTGATGTGGCTGCGTGGGGTAGGCTCCCTCTCTCTCCTCTGGGATGGGCGGCGTTGTTTAAGATGATGTCGCTCCCCCGGTTTCTTTATGCGTTGCAAAACACGCTTGACATTGTACCTGCCCACTACTTCCGGGAGATTGAAAGACTACAGAGACATTTGATATGGGGGGGCCGTTCTCGTATTGCCCTTGCGAAGCTGACGCTCCCATGGTACGACGGGGGCATCGCGCTCCCGGACATCCGCCGCTACTATTGGGCCTCTCAGCTAGGGGCCATTAACCACGGCACTTACGGTCCTTTGCCGAGCCCGGCGTTTGAGATGGACAAGTGGCTGCTGCCCGGTGGAGACTACAACAGGGCTCTGTACGCGAAATCTGCCAGCAAGTCTCTCACGGGCTCCACTAGGACAGCAGTGCAGGTGTGGTGTCGTGCTACAGCAGCTCTGGGCTGGGCTGATAAGCCGACCCGTGCTACTCCGCTTTATGCATCGGACAAACTTGGATCCCTCTGGAAGTCGAAGGGTTTTGATAAGTGGGATGTGATCGGTATCAGCAGGGTGAATGATGTGTGGATCAAGGGTAGAGTCAAGACGTTTGAGGAGCTGAAAGTTGAGTATGACCTGAATGATAGAGAATTCT
Organism: Lissotriton helveticus; assembly: GCF_964261635.1. Lineage (NCBI taxonomy): Eukaryota > Metazoa > Chordata > Amphibia > Caudata > Salamandridae > Lissotriton > Lissotriton helveticus. Next base: position 1,607,698,579 of record NC_136069.1, read on the forward strand.
TTCGATATGCGCAACTCCGACATGCGGTTTTATCTGTCTTTCCCTTGGGCTCGGATATTCCGGGGGCGTCCCCGCTCGAAGATCGGATACTAGATGGGCACGTCCCTGACAGCACAATCTCGCTCATATACAAAAAGTTGATTAATATCAGAATTGACCTACAGTGTAACCTTCGAGAGGTATGGACTAGTGATGGTCTGGAACTCGACGACGAGGACTGGCAGGCTGCGATCTCTTCCCCGAAGGAAGTGGCTATCCCGGCGCGCCTCCGGTTTGTCCAGCTCAAAATTCTTCACAGGGTATATGTGACTGGTCCTCATTTGGTACGCATGGGATTTTCTGCGGATGGACTGTGCAGGCGTGGTTGTGGTTTGGTGGGTACGTTTCTCCATATTATTTGGGAATGTCCTGCAGTGATGCGCTACTGGACTCCTGTGCATGAAGCTATGAGTGAGGTCACGGGTGTGCAGTCAATGCCTGAGGCGAGGAGGTGTCTGTTGAATGTCTGGGAGCCGAATGATTATGACCTGGCGCAGCTTCGATGGGTGACCTTGGGTAATATGATTGCTAAGAGAGACATTGCCCAGTTATGGGGTGCCCAGAGGCCACCGACAGTTCTGGTGTGGCAACAAAACATGGACTGGTGCATGTTTAGGGAAAAGACAGTGTATGTTTCCCGTGGCACACCCCGTAAATGGGGGAAAATCTGGAATCAATGGAACACATACCGTGGTGATATATGTACCCCCCCCATCCAGATTTGGACACGGACCTGTCATCCTCCCAACCTAATGTTTCCTCCACGGGAATTTAGACATCTTGCTTGCTGCTGGTCTCCTCCCCCCCCCACTCTCATCGTATACTTCTGACATTTGAATTGCATATGTACTCCCCCCCAGCACCAAAATGACACATTTGTAATGTACTGCCTTGTTTTCTGTTTCTTTTCTATGTTTTTTGTTCTTTGAATTTAATAAAAAGATTAAAAAAAAAAAGAAATGAATAATCTTCATTTTCCTTTTGTAGTACTGAAGGCCCGGGGGGAGGGGGGCAGTGCAAAATATAAATTACATTGAGCAGTAGCCCTTGATGTAACCGAGTGTGGCCAGTGCCGCCCCCATAGAAAAGTAAGAGCTTCCCTGTCCCCACCTGCATGTACTGCTTAAAGTAATGCGAGTCTTCGTCATCATGGCTTGCGTCTGTTTTTCTTGGGAGCAAGCTGACTGAGCTGGCATTATGCCGGCTACCACAAGTTCACGTACAAGTAATTTCTTTCGCAAAACTAGAGAAAAAAAGAAGAAGACTGGTGTATTCTCTGACTCTCTGACTATGTAGTGAGTCCATAGTGCTGCAAGTAGAATTCCTGAAACTCCCTCTAATGTTACAGGCCTACAAAGACGGCAGAAAGATACATGCCAAAATATTATATTGTGGTTACAAATTGCTAGTGTTACTGTGAGACAACTTTCTTTTGAATTATTTTGTGTTATTGTTAAAGAATATTGGTTCCAGTATTTTTCTTTCTTTCTTCATATAGATGCTCCACAAAAGCTCACCCGAAAGGAGATGGCTGTCCGAGCCAGGGCCCGGAAACTGGAGGCCATTTGTGCGGAATATCGCCGGCTGTGGACTTGGGAAAAGCAGGAGGAGGCGGCAACAGCTGCATTTTCCACTCCAGTGCCCCCGGGTCCAGCAGCCAGCAGTCTCCAGTACGGCGCCGTGGTCCAACAGCCTCCCGCCGCTGCAACAACACCAGCAGCTGCCCCCCCAGAGCCTGGATGGCACGCCTGCGCCGATTACGCCGCTGAGTGGACTACCAGGAGTGCACGGTGGAGAAGCAGCAGCACCAGCTCCGGGACCTCTGCAAAGAGCTGCGGGGCCACCTGTCCACAGGACCCCACCGGAAGTGATTGTGTCCCTTTTGCCTTTTTTAAAGACTGTTGGGGGGTGGGAATTGGGAATTGGGGATTCTGAGGGACTTTTTGCGGGACATTGAAATGGACAATTGTTGAGGTTAGGTAGGGGGGTGGTTTGGGTCTTTGGACTAGTTTAGTTTTTGTTAGGGTAAATATATATTTATTTATTTTACATACTTTAACATAGTGTACGCGTTCATATTATTTTTTGGGGTGGTGGGCTGGGGTTACTGCACGTTTGGTTTCCTCAAACTTACCAGCATGAATTATCTAAAACGTCCAAAAATGTACAAAAGTGCCACTAACAGAGTTAGTGAATTCAATTGGCCTACTAGTACTTTACTAGTACTACTGTCTACTGTCTCTCCTCTCCTCCGAGTCCTAGCCCATTATTCTACCTCCACAAAATGCTTATCTTACTTGTGATTCATGTTTGAGAATAGAGCTAGGAACAGTGCTGGCTGCATGGCAAATGGCGATTACTGTTGCCCATGAAATCCATCCAGGACACAAATTCCATTGTTATGGTGGTAGTAGGAGTGGTACCGGTGGTAGTAGTAGTGGTACCACACTAGCAGGTGCAGCATATGAAAAACAAAGGAAAAAAAAGAGACATTGAGGGGCCTGAGAGGAGTATTAGTAGGAACAGTATATTTGTAGCCTAAGCAATGCCGAAGATAACTATGGGAAAAACAAATTTGCATGGATGATTATGGCTACAACAAGAACAGTGACACAGCAGTGTAACAAGTCTTGACATGTATTAGGATGATGTTGACGATGGATCCAATCAATGGTGGGCATGAAATTCAGAATTTGAAAATAGTAAAATACTCATTGGTGTTTCTTTAAGCAGAATTACAATATCCTACGATTCATCTAGCTGCTTTAAAATTAAATTGAGGGGGTTGCTTGCACCTTATCCTCCCCAGCAAGTGTGTGGAATTATTGCAGTCATTTAGTCACACCTCAATGAAAACCACACAGCCCGGGGGAAGAGGGTTAGGGTTTGATAATTGGATGGGAATGGGGTTTTTTGGGAAAGTTTTGTGGAGAGAGGAAAAAAACACACAGCTTGGACAAACAACAAATGAAGAAAAACAAATCTTTGGATACGAAGATATCCATAAATCTTTTAAGGTACATAAAGGAAGTGCATGTATGAAGTTGTTTGCTAAATTGATGGTTCGGTTTCTGAAAAGTAGTACTAACTACAACTTACTAAGTAGTACTAAACTATTAGACAGAACAGGGCTGCTGTAATTACGCAATTTCACTTGGAGAGAGAATGAATTAGTAGTACATTACATTAGTTTTAAAAATAGCAAAGAAAGTTATGAAATAGCTGTAGGGATGAATTTGAAGCTAGATAAGGAGAAGTTAAGAGGAAAAGATACTGTAACTATATGTTGTTGTCCTGTTCAATTTGGGAAGTTGCATGCATCCAGCCATTCCTCTTATTCGCGGTACTCCTCCATTCCATATGAAGCTCCGTCGATCAATCTTGGTGACCAGACACACTGTCCACTGCCTGCCTGGCGGATGCGGAATTGCGGATTGATGTTTGTAGGAACTGGGGTCACCAGTTCCCCGGGGGTAGCCTGGCACGAGCAGGTAGGAACCCGAAAGCTTAGGTGTTAAGTGACTACACAGCACACGCATCCACTGAGACAATAAAATGCACACAATGACTGATGCCACTCCAGTGAGTTTGATTTAAAACAATATGCTTGTATATAAGATCAAGGTTAGGATAATCAAAAATCACAGTATCTATTACTCATCAAAGCATTTCATTAGAGGGGCGTAAAGGGAGCAGTTCAATATGCAATTTAACACGTGGCAATAAACATTTCATGAAAGAATTAGCATGGACAACCAGCTCATCAGGCAAGGATGAGCATATCATGTAGCAAGAGTCCACATGTCATCAGGTAAGTAACCTGTTCAGTAGGCAAATCAACTAACTTCTCACCAAGCAAGGGTGAATATTTCATTAAACTCCTTAGCAGGAATAAACTGGACATTAGATAGGAATGAAAACTTTTCATCTGGTAAGGATATACCTTTAATCAAGTAAGAATAAAAACATTTCCTTACGGTAAAACCATCACATTACCTGATGCCTGAATAAGCAGTGCATTACCCCTAGTAATCAGGCCTAACATTTCATTAGGTAAAACAACAACATTTATTAGGCATGAATAAACATCTCCATTAACCAGAATGAGCCGGCCTTACTCTCATGAAGAGGGATTCAACATTTCAGTAACCAGAGTAAGCCTATATATAATCTTGTGCCTCAAGACCAGCAAAGCGATGGCACGTTTCAACATTCCTTGGAGTCCTGCCTAGGGCAGATTGGAGCAACCAGTTCCCCAACGTGGGGTTAACTCGACTCATTTGGACCCCAAAGGTGTCTTTCGGGGCTCTGGCCCAGTCTCAGGGCAATGAATAATAAAGATAGCAATGCCTGAGTAACAACGTCCCTTAGGGCAGCAGAGGAAACAGAGGGCTTCGGGAAACACTGCATTAGGCAGGAGTAGCAACCACTTCCCAGAGTAGGAGTAGAACAGGTCACTGAAATTAAAACATTTCCTCAATCAGAGGGAACACCTCATTAGGCAAACATGACCAGTTCATTATGGAAGGTAACTTCTCCTTTATAGAACTGTAGGCATTTCAACCCCTAGGTCAGTGGGTCAGAATCAACATTTCAGTACCTACACTAAGCAGGCATAAACATTTCAGCACCCAGCATGCATTAGGCACTAATAAACGAGGCATCAAGCAGAGGTGAGCACCTCAGTGGGCAGGGATAACCCACGCACCAGGCTAAAAATGAGCATTTCATGTAATCCAAAACCAGCCATGCATAAATCTACAATAACTGGCATTCAACTGTACCCCAGGCAGGGGTTAACTTATCTAGCCTCAGGCCTAGTGGTCCCGTAACATTTCATTTGAGGTAAAACATTCAATTAGCTGGGGTGAAACGTTATATTAGCCAGGTTAAACCATGCATCAGGCTAAGGGTGAAACATTTCATCAAGCTCCTGAACAGGGATAACTGGTAATTAGACAGGAACAAAACCTTTCCTGAATCAGAAATAAACGGTTCAGTACATGTGGAATAACCATATCAGGACTTATGAATCATGTCCCCGTGGGACTCAGGTACCACTTGTTCATATAGACCCCCGCATTACTGCTCCTCTGATGAGCGCTCAGCACTCCAGCCCCCTAACCAAGGGGGGGGGAGTGACTCCTCAAGTTCCCAAAGCCTAATTCAGGCTCTCGCCCAGGCCACAGTACTCCGTGGGCTTCACTGGGACCAACGGGCCCAACGACAGTCTACCCCAGGGAGAGCGGTCTCAGTCCCTCCGCCCCCTCCCTCCGGGAGTTACCTTACTCTTCGGCCCTTTCGTAGGTGTGCAGCCAGTGGGGAGGGCTCCGACCCTCGGGTAGGCCTCATGCGGCCGGGCGATCAATCTTGGCCCCTCCTGGGGGTTGTGCCTGCTGGTGGGGGGGCCCTCGCACCCTCTCGGGGGCCCGTCGGGGTCCACAGGCTGTTCCCGGGCCTTCCGTGGATTCCACGGCCCGGGAATCAATCAGTAGGCGGCGGAGGCGGGAACCGGCCACAACAGCCAATGGTTGCGCGGCTTTAGGTGGGGGCGCGGCCTATGACGCGGCACCCCCGTCACGTGAGGGGAGAGACAGGCTTCAGGCCCAGCACAGCCTGACTGGAATTAGTGGCGGCCTCCTCACGGCTCCAGGGAGCGGCCGCGGGGACTCCACACGTTCAGGCGCGGCCCAAAGCCCCACGGCGATGGTGATATCGGCGGCGGCCCTCTCCTGCTACCGGGGGCCGCAGAGGGGGGTCTCCTCACTCCTGGTCCGGCGCTTGGATGATGCAGGCCTCTGAGGACCCGGGCTGCAGCGGTGAGTGGGGGGCCAGCACCACGGGGTCCTGGCACTTTGAGGGTCATAGCGCTTGGAGCGTAGAACGGCGCCGACGCTTATAGCGCCATTAGGATCACAGCGCTCAATTGGCAACAGCGCTTCAGGCAGCCCCGCCCTAGCAAGGCAGGGATAGCGCCAATAATTTTCACAGTGCTTCGGGGGCAATGACAGCAGTTCTGGCAACATCGCTGGTAACACAGCGCCTCGGGTGCAACAGCAGTTAATGCAGGTCACAGTCCACAACGCTTCTCAGGGGCACCATAGGAGAGCGCTGATTAGGTAGGACAGGCAGTTTTGCAGGTCAGATAAGGCAGGATAGGTCACCCGACAGTGACAGGATAGCGTAGGGACCCAGGTCAGGACAAAGAGGCAGAAGGAGCACAGCCCAATACCTGGTGGATCCCCAGTAGTCCTGGTTAGCGCACTTAGACTTCCTCTTGGCGCTTGATGGTTTTGGCGTCCTTGTGGATAGTTCATTGGTTCCTTGAAGGGGGAAGGGTTAAGTTGAGGGCTGCTGACAGGATTCTTCAGCAGGTCACTGTAGATGGTCCCTGGGTTCCCCTCCCACCGGGCCAGATCAGTGGGCTAGTTCAGGGTTCCTTACTCAACTTAAGAGGCAGCACCTAAGCCCTGTCACTCCCAGTGGCATAGGTCCCTGACTAGGCCCTACCGCCTAAGTCTCCTGCGTGGGTCCCCCAGGTCAGTGATGCCCCAACTGACTGGAAAGTTTCCCTCCCTTTCTTTATATAGGCCCAGGTCAGGTGACCACCCTCTAAGGCGGCAAAACTAGGCTCCGCCCCTATTCTAGAATGTGCCAGGAGCTTCCCTACTCTAACTGTGGGCAGGTAAGGCAGGCTGGAATGGCAACAATGTTTGGGGTCCCAGCCAGCTCCTGGCAACTAGATTGCGCCTTAACAAGATCACGCTGCAGTAGCAGGGGTTAGTGGCCGCCATGTTGGGGGTAGTCAATCACCTGCACCTAGCATTGATTTTAATAATAAACAGGGCATCTCAACCTCACAGGGCCTATACAACTTTATTACAATGGGGGGACATCCTGAATTAGGGGAAGCGAAAAGCAAAAAAATTCCGGGAAAAGGGCCAAGTCCAACAATGTTGTTCCCATGGCACAAGGTAAAAGCCGGCCTGCAATTGTTGATGGAATAACAGGAAGGGATATTAAAACAGCACTGAGAAAAAATATAAGGTATGGAATGTAGTGCAAAAATAACACTTTCGGAGGCGACAGTATTACTTACAGGCATCATTTCTAAAGTGCGTACTCTGAGTCTCCTTTTCAAGGATAGTAATTGCACACAGCAGGCCAGGCCATGCAGACGGTCAAGGCAGGTACCACTGAGTGAACCACCCTTATGATGTAGCATACCTCTTTGACACAGATAGACAAAGCATATCTAATTTTATGCAGCAAGCCACATAGCCACAATTTTACATGAACTGCTGTCTGGTCTCTGGCATATACTACACTGGCTCGACGACTCCCATACCACGACTAGACAGACATGTAGGTCTGCTGTGGTTGTTGTTGACTTGTTTACCTGTTGTTGTTTGCCACTCACGAAACGGCCATATTTCTTCTATAAACCGACAATGATGATGATCCATCCATCCCAGTGAGTGACTGTGTAAAGAATAAAGATAATATGTAACTTTAATCATCAAGACTCATCATCATCATGGTATGTTATTGGCAAACTCAATGTTGTCTACACACTGAGTCCAATGACATTTTCCATAATGAAACATGCAACGTAGTGGCAGGCCCCTGCAGTAAAAGTACAATTTGTATTAAACAAGGTAACAGAGTACACTTGAGTTACATTTAGTATGTAAAAGATTAAATAATAATAACAGAACACATAGATAGGATTCACTTCACGCATAACAAACAACAATTGCTTTCATCAGAGCCAGACAGCCAGTGTTGTCCACCACTGCATGTAATCTCATCATCATTCATTACCTGTTCCACTTGTCATCATATTATTCTTAAGTGAAGGGCCACAGGGCAGCCTCTCGTGTCAATTTCAGAAGGTGCAGTGAGCATAGTGAGTCATTCCAGTCCCACTTCTTTTGAGGGGACTCGTGTACGGACTGAAGCAACAGTTTCTAGATTCTGCATAATCCGGCCATCTGCCTTGAGGGAAATGGATAGGGGGAGACTGGGGGAGGATAGAGGAGCATGACTGAGTTGTGAACTATAGGAATGCAGACAGCGGCACCTTCAATATGGAAAATAAGACGAAGACAGTGCTGCTGACGGATTTGTTGTGATTAAAGTTTTGTTGTGATAAAAGTTACAAATCAAAGAAAGACACACAGAAATAAAAGTCAAAAAGGATGGAAGAAAACAAAAATTACGTTTTTCAAGCCTCGTTGTCAGGGAAGTAGAGCTCGTCCTCAAACTCTGTGAATTGAACATGGAGTAGATCAGCTAACAGAGAAGAGCTTCCGTCACCTAAGTCGGTGTCCTCTTCTTCCTACGTGGATTCACGTATTTTGTAATCTGGTGATATGAAGTGCTGATTCATCTTGATCATTGTTAACCTCTCCACATTTTTGGGCGAGAGGAGGGACCTTTTTGAAGTGACAATTCCACCAGCAGCACTGAAAACTCGTTCCGAAGACCCGCTTGCGAGTGGGCAAGACAAATAATTTATAGCCAGCCTGCTGAGCAGTGGCCAGTGAGGCCTTTTCCCTTACCAATACACCAATGGGTCACGATCAATGTAGACCTCTTTTGGGTCATCCAGATAGGCCTGCACCATCCACTCAAGGGCCTCCCTGGGTGGTGCTCCACTTTGCGTACCATGTGTTTCCTTTGCATCAACACTGGAGCGAGCAAACCCTTGCCGAGTTTTCCAATCCGCTTCCGACAATATTATGGCTGGGCCTGGTGCAGATGATGATGACAAGGATACTGTTGCTGCTGTCGGTAACGGCTGTGAGGGAAAGTGACTGTCTTCGGCCACAGAAGTGGACCTTGACGCCGGATGGCCTGCTGCTTCAGTAGTACTTGTGGTGTTTCCTTCTATTTTCTACCGCTCTTTTTCGAACCGAGTGGCTGACACAGCAAGCCAATGTTTGTACTTTGAAACAACTTCTTCATCAAAAGGAATGAATACTTTGCTGGTCAGTGCTTTTTGTACTGTGGATCCAGAATAGTGGCACAAATGTAATGTTGTTCTGAATGTATTTTTTTAAGCCTTTCATTGACAAGTAGGCGTCTTGTTTGTGAACATCAGCTCGGAACGTTGAAGACACCGCCTTCAGTTGTTGCTCTAGCAGGAACAACAATGGGATAGCTTTGCCCAAACTACAGGCCACCCTGCTGACTTCACGGATGAAGACCTCAAAAGGACGAAGCATGTCTGTCAGGCTTTTAACTAGGTCCCATTCCTCCGGCTGTAGCCTCATGTCTTTCATAGGAGCAGACCGTATGTTAATGCTATTGACATACTCATTGATTACCTTGTACTGCTCAAACAGACGTTTAAGCATGTAGACGGTTGAGTTCCAATGTTTTGCCACCTCCTTGATAAGTCCTTTGACTGGCACTCCAAGGCTACGTTGAATGATCCTCATCTCCTTCCGGGCCTTAAAAGAATGGCTGAAATGTGTGCCGACTCTTTGGCAGGTGGTCAGTAACTTGCTGACTGTATTTCCTCCTTTCAAGAAATCTGAAACAACAATGTTAATGCAGTGCGCCAAACACGGCACTCTGAAGTAGCCACCATCATGCATGGCCTTAACTATAGTACTGCCATTATCCGTGGAAACATAACCAATCATGCGACTTCTTGGCACCAGCCATTTAGAGACCGTACTCTTAAACTCATCCAAAATGTTTAAGGCAGTATGAGATTTCTCCATGGCAAACTTGGCTACTGTTGCATGTTTCCGACTCGCTTTAAAAATTGTGGCATGGTCAACGCCTGTAGACATCTTTTCACTAACCCCTGCAAAAGAGACCCAGTGTGCAGTGATGCACATGTAATCCACGGCTTGGCAACTGGTCCACATGTCTGTTGTCAGATGGATAGTGTGAACAGCACTCTTCTGCAAAGCTGACCGAATCACTTCCATTACATCTTCATGTAGTGCTGAAACCGCAACGATGGCAAAATAGGACCGGCTAGGAACCTTCCATTTATGGCATACTGTTGCCACAAATTCTAGAAAACCCACGCCTTCCACGAAAGAAAAAGGGAGAAGGTCCAGCACTAGCATTTTAGCCAGCTTTGCGTTATGCAGACGTGCCATTGGGTGGTTGCATTCAAATGGCGCCTCCGACCAAAACATGCTTTTAATGGTGGTCTGGACTGTTTTCATATGATGATGATCCAGACTTACTCAACCCAGTTAGGCTCATTGATGTACTTTTTCGCATTGGTGTCTCTCGCAGACTCTTAGTGTGCCTCATACATGTTGCTGGGGTAGCGGGTGTGGGCACTACCACTGCAGTGCTGCTGCCCGGGGTTCTGGGTATACCAGAAAAAATGTCTGTTGCTTCTTCACTTCCCCGCTGCATGATCAGCCCCTCATCATCATCGGATGCAATATGAATGGATATATTTGGATTTGTTTGATTCCTGGATCTTCCTCATGTGCGCCTCCCAAATGATAGTGGGGTGTTTTTGGAGATGACCTCTGGCCTCGGGTACCATAGTTGGTACCAAGCTTACCCCGTCAAACTACAGTTTTACAAATCGAACAAATGACCAGGTTTTCTGCCTTTTTGCTAACACTAAAAAAGTCCCAAACTCGGGACTGGAGATGTCTGCTGGTGGTGGAGGTGCTACTTTCAATACTATAAGAAGTGGAGGATGGGCATGGCTGAATTTGACTCTGGGGCGACTTCTTTATTGTGAGCAAACCTACCGTGGGCAGCAGAATCCTTGTAATTGGAGGCATTAACGGCCACAGCGCTACCAGCGCTTGCTTCACCACCGGCTGTTGGTCCCCCCTGCCGCCACGACAGGAACACCACGCGGCCGCCGAGCGGGGGGACTACAGCCCCCACAATCCTTTGCGGCCTGACTCCGCCCTCTTCCGCCTATTGACGCGCCCGGAAGGCACAGAAAAGAACAGAGCTTCATCTGGGGAGCGGGCGACTTCTTTCTTGTGAGCAAACCTACCGTGGGCAGCAGAATCCTTGTAATTGGAGGCATTACCGGCCACAGCGCTACCAGCGCTTGCTTCACCACCGGCTGTTGGTCCCCCCCCGCCGCCACAACAGGAACACCACGCAGCCGCCGAGCGGGGGGACTACAGCCCCCACAATCCATTGCGGCCTGACTTCGCCCTCCTCCGCCTATTGACGCGCCCGGAAGGCGCAGAAAAAAACAGAGCTCCTTCTGCGTCGCGGGACGCGCACGGGCGGCGCCGGGCTAAGCCCGGGCAAAGTGCGGGCCGTCTGTGGCTGTCCGGGGCTGGCCAAGGCTGGGCTGGGCCATCCCCTTTGGATTCATCTACAAACGTCTGCATAAGGTACATTGTGGTCCACCATCTGGTGGCAAATATAGTGTGAACGAGTATTGTGTTGTATAGTCGTACTGTGTTAGGAAAATCATGGGCAAAAATACACCAAAGTCAACTCGTTCTACATCGAGGAAAAAAGCACAAGGAACAACCCCATTAAAGACTTTGACTGCAATAGATAAGATGTTGCAAAAAACAATTGTGGTTGTTGCCAATAGAGAGTACTGAGAGGCGTCTCTCATTGCCCCCAAGTATGTGTCTCCTTACACAAACTACACAAGGAAATAATATACACGTAAACACTCCAATTACAATGGCGTCTTTCCAGGACTCCATGCTAATGGACTCATACGTAGACCTACCCGGTAAAGATGTAAATTGTGTTATTCCCGCTAATCAAAGTCCTCCTATCGACTTTGAATGTCGGCAAAGTAGATTGTCATTAACACCTAATATGAGGTCAATTGAAGAATCGCCTATTACGATTAATGTGTCAGATGACGCAGTAGGGATAAATACTTGCAATATCGAAAATACTGATCTACCAGTTAAGACACCAAGTTTAATACCCTCACCAAAACCAAGAGGGAAAGCCTATAAAAGCAACTCGGCGCCTAGTAGAAAACTCCTGTCTGGGAACAAAATGAGAGGAAGACAGAAGAAAGTGATACCTATCCCAGTAAAACCGAAGGGGGGTAAAAATAATATTCAGTCCAATAGTGCTAAACAGCAGAATAAGGAAGAGAGGTGTAGGGCCCAACAAGACACATTACCCACAAGTCCGATGGACCTTATGAAACAATTTGAACAACTAATGAAGTCACTTATTCTGCCAATAGTGGAAACATTAAGAGTACTAGTAGATAAAGTGGGGAACTTAGAAAAGGTGGGCTTAGCTAACTGAGAAACACTGAAACAAATGAACGCCTATGCAAAGCCAGAGGGAAAATCTAACCCCACAACATCTACAAATATTGTTAATGACGCTGTTAGGACTGTTGGTAAATCAAATCCACTGGTAGTAAAGGGCAACAATCGCCCTGCCCAACACACCCCAGCATCAGGTACCCAAGTACAAGCTCGTAAGAACACTGGACAAGAAGGGACGGAGAGGGAGGCTGGTAAGGGACCAATAAGAAGGGAAGACAACAAGGATAAGAATGATAAAATAGCTGAGAAGACTGCTAGTAGAATAGAAAAGACCCAACCCCCACGTGTAGATCTACCCCCGCAGTCAATTCCCTATACTGTTGTCATGATGGGAGTGCCAGAGTTAAGAAATGAAAGAGGGGAAACCTATGTAGAACTTAAAAATAAGGTGATACACTGGTTAGACATCAATCGACCCCTACCTGGGTATATTCAAGCGGAGATTATGCATGTCCGCAGAGTAAGTTGGATTGGTCACAGGTATAAAGATCTTCCTGGTGACTGTATGATTATTAATTTTAGAGAGAGACACGTGGCAAGATTTATATGCAATTGGAATCAAGACTATGATGTTGGTGGGATTAAAACTGTGGATTTGACTTATTTTTATCCAGCAATGAAGCCTAGAATTACCAATTTTAACCCATGGCAGCAAGGGGACTATAGGATTAGACCTAGAGATAACTTTAATTTTGATATACCATTATCAAATCGGTATCATACTCTGCAAGGGCTAGAGGATATTGACTGACAGCTCACTGACTCTAGAACCACTAATCTTATCTCCTGCGATAGGCTAGAGCATGAAGGCTGTGGGATGGGAAACACTAATGTAAGTGATGAGATAGACATAGTGGAGCCCAAGAGCAAGGACCAGGGACTTGTATGTTGTAACGGACAATACAATGAAAATTCTGCAGGGACCTCCCTTGAACACAATAGTGAAATAGACATAGCGGCTAGCAAAGCAAATGAGGGTATTTGGTCATTTATGAGTTGGAACTTTGCAGGGCTAAGATCCAAATTGGAAAATGAAAATTGGGTTAAACTGCTGAATACCTACCATCTTGTTAGTTTACAGGAGACATGGGCAGTAGAACCAGTCCACATCAATGGTTATAGAACCTATTTTTCGCCGGCAATTGGTTCACGCCATGGCAGGACTAAAGGAGGCTTGTGCACCTATGTCTCCAACATGTTCGGATGCACAAAAATTGAAGTAGTCCTTAACAATATGCATTACCACATTATTCGGTTTACAGTCTATAAAGTGAAGGTTTTAGTTTTGATAAATTTCTATAACAACGTTGAAGGAGTAGACGTTGACAATGTTTTTAGAAAACTAGGAAATGATGTTAAAACTGTGATGGATGGGAGATTCAAGGACTCATGTGTTATTTGGGCTGGAGATTTTAATTGTCCATTTTGCACTAAAGGAGAGAAAGGGATATGTGGAGTAAATATTGATAAAGATATTATGTTCAGCCACTTTGATCATTCTAAATGTGGGGACCATCTAAACGAAATATTATTTGGAAATGATTTGGGTTTCGTGAATGGTTTGATCAGCCCTGAGGCCCCTTTTCTCCCTACCTTTAATGGAAGAGGGGCAAACACAGCAATTGACTATATTATTATGACTGCTAGACATGGGGGCATGGTACAAGATTTTGCTATCTTAGATATTTCACTTAGCGACCACTTTCCTTTAAGTCTAACCCTGAGAGTGAAAACTAATGAAATCGGTGGTAAAGCTAAGCCCAAAACAATAGTTGATAACATCTCTATGGGCAGAAAAAATGGTTATTCCTTAAAATGGACTAAAATTGCCCCAGAAGATTTCATGCAAAAACGACTAGAGGAAATGCTGCCGCAATTTTATGTATGTACAGATGAAAACAACACAGACCCTGATATAATTAAGAACTTCCTGGTGATTGTTGAACAGATCAGGAAGCTGCTTTGGGTTGATACTAAAGGTAGATGTAGGGTGGAAAAGGGTTGGTTTGATTGCATATGTACTAAGGCATATTCTAACTTAAAGCAAGCATTACATGCTCCCGTAAAGGATAGTGGTCTAATTAGAGAATGCAGGAACACCTATAAGCAAACCCTTAAAGGTAGGAAAAATGCTCTTAAAAAAGAGGCATGGGAAGCCTTGTGTGCGGCTTCACTGAGCAAAGATCCTGCATTATTTTGGACAGTTGTAAATGCACCGCTCGTAAACTATAACAAAACAGACTCGATAGAGGTGTCAATAACAGAAAGAGACTGGGTTGTATACTTTGAAGGAATATACTCTGATGAATATGATAATAAGGATGGTGCGACCGAGAATACCCAGATGGAAGCTTCCATTTACCCTTGTAGTGCTTTACCCCCTGAAATCACTGTAGCAGAGGTTCATGAATGTATTAATGCATCACTGGGAGGAAAAGCACAGGGCCCCGACGGGGTTCCGGTCGATTTGTACAAAAATAATAGGGAACTATGGGCCCCAATTCTTACACGCCTCTTTAACGCAACTCTACATGAGGGTTTACTTTCGTCATGGTGCCAATCTCTGATAGTACCAAGTTTTAAAAAGGGTGATCGAGATAGCTGTAAGTGCTATCGCCCAATATCACTATTGGACTCCACTGTCAAGATCCTAAGAAGAGTAATTTTAAATAGACTCCAAACATGGGCTGACGATAACAAAATTATAAGCGACTTACGGTAGGGTTTCAGGAAAGGCCTAGGGACAATTGAGCAATGCCTGAACCTGCATATTTTAACTGAAAAGTATACCAAAGCCAAGGAGGGTCGAATATTTTTAACATTTGTAGATCTAACCTCTGCATTCGACTGCGTTTCACACAGCAAACTTTGGCTGGTTATGGGTAACATGGGTGTAGATCGCTCTATCATAAACTTTCTTCGGGAACTTTATGCTGAAGCATCTGCAAAAGTTAGATTTGGGAAAAATGGGGAATGCACTGAATCCTTTGGAATTAAAAGAGGGGTACGCCAAGGCTGTGTCCTAGCTCCCTTTCTCTTCACACTCTACATCAATCATGTGGAGAGGACACTACTGACTGAGTGTAGGGACCTTCCAATGGTAGGAGAAAGGCCAATACCAACCCTGCTATATGCCGATGATGCCGTTCTTATGGCCTGAACACCACAAGCTATGTAGAGGTTGGTCACCTCATTCTGCGATTTCATGACAAGGTTAGACTTGCGTATTAATTGCTCTAAGACCTTCACCATGTCCTGTGGATCGGCACCAAAAAACAGGAGAAGGACACTTTATATTGACTCCACCACTGTTGATGTCACCCCAACATTCTGTTACCTAGGAGTTTTAATTGACAGCAAGGGCCTATGGAATACAACTATAAGTACTAGGAGATTGCTGTACTGCAAATCAATCATGGCCTTAAAGAATTTTAGCCGTAAAATTGGGAAGAGACCAATCAAGGAAACGTTAACCATATATAAAGCTACTTGTGTAGCGATTGTAACATATGGCGCAGGTTTATGGGGACATGCCAACGTGAGCTCACTACAGGTTGTTGAAAATCTCTTCATGAAATATCTACTAGCAGTTCCACAGAATGTTTCAACATATGTCTGCCATGTAGAACTAGGGGAGCCTTATCTGGAAGACACCATAAAAACGGCACCAATTCTACTGTGGCACAGAATATGGACAGTTGATGAATGTAATCTAAACCGCACAATAATGAACAATGCAGTTGGGCTAGAGAAGAGTGATAAACTTAGTTGGCTGTGTTATGTGAAGAAATTCCTCACTGCACTGGGTATGGGGCATTACATCACAGAAACATCCTCTTTATGTAACATTTCTAAAAAATCCTTAAAAGAAAAGTGTATGATTTATCTGCACGAGAATAGAACTACGATTGAAATGAAGAAAATAACTGTAGTTGCTCATGAACAAATTGTGTTTTCTAGAAACGTACAACCTTATCTGAGCTTACCAATGAGTGAACATGAAAGGTTTTTATTAATTTGTTTTAGATTGAACTTGTTGTTTCCTTTACTCAGCTTCCCAGCAATGAATGATTGGTCAAAAACTTTGATAAAATGTCCCTGTGATGAATTGTCAGCACAAACAGTTATACATATATTATTTTTTTGTAAATTTTATTCTGCACCTAGACGAACGTGGGTTATCCCACTCCTGAAGACTATGGGAATTGAACGCTGTCGCCCTGCTTTTTTAACCATACAGAAGCTCGATAGTATTTTAAGTGTCGTATTTATTTCCTCATTCCTTAAAAATGTTTTTAAATCACGAAAATCAATTGTAATCTGAATCATGTGGAAATAACCTTTTTGTACTGTATTTGACTGTATTGTAAGAATTTCTTTTTAACTATGATTGTACTTTTATGGTTATTTTGTCTTAATAACCGAATAAAGTTTTGAAATGAAAAAAAAAATGACTCTGTTGTGCATTTACAGCACCACTACTTGAGGTAATGGAGGTTGAGCTGGATGGAGGTCCCTGCCGGCCCTTCTGACGAGAAAATATGGAAGCTGTAGGTCATGTTGGTGTAGTAGTTAACTGCATTAGTGGTGGTACCAGTGCCACGCCGCCCACATCACGCTCCGCAGCAATTCAGGATAGCGTAAAAATGTCTGTCTGCTGCATGCCCACTGGGACTGGAGTGACAACTGTGATGACTGGGTCGTCGTCAGACTTTTCATCAGCAGCAGAATACACCACTTCTTGTTCGTCGTCATCATCACCCATAAGTGGAAGCCATGCAGGAACCTTCCTTTTAGGCTTAGCTACCTTTGTCGGCTTATGGCGTGCCTCGCTCTCAGACTGCATTGGTGGGTTCCAATCAACATCAAGATCATCAGAAGGAAGGGGGCTTGAAGAAGAACTTGTAGTAGCCCTCCTTGACCTTTTTCTTTCTGGGGATCTGGAAGACAATGGATCATCATCAGGAGGAGTGGCTTCCTCAGATGATACCTCCGCTTCAATCTCGATTTCCTGATGTACCCCTACTTCTGGAGGAACAAGCATTGTGGGCAGTTGTGCTGCTCAAAGCGCCTCTAGTTGCGCCTCTCCTCGCGCCTCTCCTCGTGCCTCTCCATGCGCCTCTACATGCGCCTCTCCTTGCGCCTCTCCTTGCGCCTCTCCTTGCGCCTCTCCATGCACCTCTTCATGCGCCTCTCCTTGCGCCTACCTTTGCGCCTCTCCTTGCGCATGTACTTGCGCTTGTACTAGTTGCATCTAAGGTTGTCGTTGAGGCTGTGGTTGTTGAACACTCGTCAGATGAGTTACACCCTGCGTTGATTGGATGCTACTTTCTTGCGATGACTGGTCGATGGTGATTGAACAATTAAAGTGGCTGCCTCTGCAGCACTCATGGCCTTGGACCTAACTTGGCGTGGTGGCACTGAGCCCAATGAAGCGGAGGTGCTGATCCCAGCTTGGTCCCCGGTGGACCCCACTGCTGCAGGCATAGCCCCCCCCCCCCAAAAAAAGGATCTGTAGGCACACCACTCTCCTTGGTAAGTGGCACCACTTGCTTCACCTGCTCCTTCTTACTGGCAGTGGCACTGGCAACTTTCTTGGTGGAGGAGCTACGACCACCTTTCTTTGGGCCCATCTTCTTCAGATGTCAGAACAGCAGGCAGCAGTTGCACGAGTTGCAGAGTTGTCTGTGGCCACACGTGACGCCACGTGACGTTGTGCTGCACACACCGCAGCAGGACTTCTTCCTGGCACTGAGGATGAACAATGACTGATTTGTGGTTCTTCTCTTGTGCACCTAAAAGCAAAGAAATCCAGAGGAACATCAGTTAAATAAATGTTTCATATGTCGTGCTTCAATTAATATTTGCAACTAGGCTTTTATTTTTACAACACACCCAAAAACGGAAAGACCCAAAATAAAAATTGCAATTCTAATAAAAAATGGAAGTTTACATTAATAGAAGAGACACCCCACAGAAAGACTTGGTCCATGCACCACTGAGTACCCCTGGGCATAATGGATGAAAGCAAGGCAAACTGGGTGTAGGCCTGAGCATACTGCCTGGCTTGAAAATGGCCCCTTGAGCATTAACCTCCACCACATGGCCAGGCCCTGCCTGTACCAGGCCTCAAAATGGCCCCCACCCACATGGCCAGGCCCCACCAACACCCCCAAAAAGTCGAAAAACACACAAAAATCACCCCAATCCAATGCAATCCATGCCCTCAATGATGTTTAAATTCAAGACTCCCACAGAAAGACTTGGAACATGCACCACTGAGTACCCCTGGGCATAAAAAGGATGAAAGCAAGGCAAACTGGGTGCAGGCCTGAGCACACAGCCCGGCTTCAAAATGGCCCCTTGGGCCTTGACCCCCACCACATGGCCAGGCCCTGCCTGTACCAGGCCTCAAAATGGCCCCCATCCACATGGCCAGGCCCCAACAATACCCAAAAAAGCAAAAAACACACAAAAATCACCCCAATCCAATGCCATCCATGCCCTCAATGATGTTTAAATTCAAGACACCCACAGAAAGACTTGGTCCATGCACCACTGAGTACCCCATGGCATATAAAGGATGAAAGCAAGGCAAACTGTGTGCAGGCCTGAGCACACAGCCTGGCTTCAAAATGGCCCCTTGTGCCTTGACCCCCCACCACATGGCCAGGCCCTGCCTGTACCAGGCCTCAAAATGGCCCCCACCCACATGGCCAGGCCCCAACAACACCCCAAGAAGTCGAAAAACACACACAATTCACCCGAGTCCAATGCCATCCATGCCCTCAATTATGTTTAAATTCAAGACAACCCACAGAAAGACTTGGTCCATGCACCACTCAGTACCCCTGGGCATAACATGGATGAAAGCAAGGCAAACTGGGTGCAGGTCTAAACACACTGCCTGGCTTCAAAATGGCCCCTTGAGCCTTTCACCCTCATCACATGGGCAGGCCCTGCCTGTACCAGGCCTCAAAATGGCTTCCACCCACATGGCCAGGCCCCAACAACACCCCAAAAAGTGAAAAACACACAAAAATCACCCCAATCCAATGCCACCCATGCCCTCAATGATGTTTAAATTCAAGACACCCCACAGAAAGACTTGGTCCATGCATCACTCAATACCCCTGGGCCTACTGGCTAGTGTGACTTTACAGGCACCCCAAAATAAAAAAATAAATTCCACATATAACAGTGAGCTAAAATTCCATGACATAAATGAGATTTAAGTTCAACCAAATTCACAGAAACAGTTGTAGAATGCACCCTTGACTAACCCTGGGCCTACTGGATACTGTGGCTACCCACAATATATTTTTTTTAAAGTTGTGAAAAAGTTTTAAAATGAAAGTTGCAGCAACTGCAATGCCCCAAACAAACAACACCAACTTACATGTAAAATCTCAAATCCAAAGGTGATCCAAACTCCAAAGTGCAAAAAGTCCTCAAATACAAATATCCAGCAGCAGCCACAAAAAGTAATCCTTCCAGCTCCAGATCCAAATGAAAAGTGACCAGGACATGGACAAAGCACTGGGAGGAGCCTGCTAGACAGGAACAGGAAGTTGGAGAATCTGGGGTACTTCCTTCCTCCCAACCCCCCCCCCCCCCAAAATGGACTCCTTGCACAAAAAAGTGCAGCCAAATGTCAATCTGAGGAGTTATTCTGATCAAAATCATAATTTTCAGAAGGTTTATGCTGTCTGCGTTGGATTTCTTGTGCAGAATTACAATTTTTGCAAGTTAGGAAAAGCGAGCTGTTCAAATCTCCCGCCGGAAGTCAGCTCCGCGCCGCATCTACGTGTTCGCAATTGTTTACTCCTGCGATGCGTGATCGCGGGCCCTTATGACGTACTCGCGTTGTCAAACTCTCGCTGTGCAAGATGGCGGGCCGCGATGACGTACTCCCGGTCGAAAAACTCTTGCGCAAAAACGCAGCAAGATCCAAAATGGCGCAGCACACGCAAACCGGGAGAAAAACAACTCTGCGAACTCAGAATCACGGTAAGTCAATGCCGCGCGTGCAATATTGTATTTTTCAAGAGCGACCAAGCAAAAAAATCCACCAGCTTGCAAATTGCAGATTTTTGGGCATATTTGCGCGATTCGTGGAACACGAATTTGCCAAAAATCGGCACATTCTGCAAACGGAACGGATTTTACGCCCATACTTAGACATGTTATCTACTTAGAGAATTTAGGGGCTGATGCATGCCTTCTGCAGGACACCCATCTCCTCCCCAAATATTGGCACTGAATGCGAGCTGGGGCCTCCCCTCAACAATTCTTCTCATCAACGCAAGATAAGAAAGTGGGGGTAGCCATCCTGGTGGCTAATCATTTTGCCAGGAAGGTGGGAAATAAAAGGGCGCTTATTAGCTAACAAGTTTTGGGTGGGGGGCTCGCCCTTGGTGCTAGGATCCATATATGCACCCAACTCAGGACATGAGAAGTTTCTGACAGCGGCCCTCTCTGAGTGCGCAAGATAAGTGATTACCTATTGAAGGGGACCTTAATTTAGTGATGGACATAGCAGCGGATAGATCAAGTCACTGTCACACTCAAACTGGGGAGCTATCACCTGAGGGGAAATTCTGGCTACAGACCCGGGGGCTGACTGACCTGTGGCAGGAGGCTCACCTACATACTTCACAATTCTCTTTTTACTCACAAACCCACAGTACATACACTAGACTGGATCACATGCTGGGCACAACAGAACTCCAGCAACTAGTCAAGGACATAGATATAACACTGGCAGCACTTTCAGACCTTGATGTGGTGATAGCGACTCTTGGGTGCCTCAACAGCGTAACAGATCCCGGGGATGGAGATTGCGGGAGGGTATGATACATAGGCTGGAGGTGAAAGAACAGATCCTCAAATGCATCACAGATAATCTTGCACTAAATGACTCCCCCTGTAATTCCCTGTCCACTTTATGGGGGGCATTTAAGGCAGTAGTGCATGGGTAATTAATAGCGATATCAGCGGCTGGGAAAAAAGAACACAAAGCTAAAAAAAGAACAGCTAATGGCGCAGGTTCTTGAACTAGAGAGGGTACACAGTAGGACAGGAGCGCGGGTTTGGCACCAGCTAAAGGCGGCACGGGCCCAATTGGCGGGCCTTGACTTGGACAGGGCTGAATATGCTGCACTCAGGCTCAAACACTCCTATTATATTGAGGGTACAAAACGGGGCATATGCTGGATAGCAACTTATGAGCCCACACCCAGCACATGCAAGTGAAATCCATCCAGTTGAACTCTGGGAAACTAGAGGAAAGGCCATTCAAGCATTTTACGATGAGCTCTACCACAGACACCCCACCCGCTCCCGCATTAACACTTACCTATCGGACACCCACAGGATGTTACTATACCCAGGGCTTGCAGAATCTCTGGAGGCACCAATAAGGGTGGTGGAAGGGATAGGGATGATATTGTCAGGTTTTAGCTCCAATTTTGACACAACTTTTTCATTCCTTTACGGGGCCCGGGACTGTTCCCCCGGAAATGCTGGCGGCCTCTGTCATGGTACTGCCGAAACCAGGAAAAGATAAAACACTCTGTGGCTCCTACCGCCTGGTGTCGGTTCTGAATGTGGACTTGAAGCTCTTCACCGGAGTGCAGCAGCCCGTCTAGGCCCTCTCATGCCGGGTATCATCGAACTGGACCAGTCCAGCTTCATGCCTAACAGACAAAGCAGCGACAATACAAACTGCATATTAAACCTGGTAAACAAAGCCAACCGTACAAACATGAATGCTCTTCTCCTGTTGGAAGATGCCGAAAAGGCATTTGATTGGGTGGGCTGGGACTTTTTAGACCAGACCCTTTTGCACTTTGATCTGGGAGGATGGTTCAGGGCCAGGGTGTTGAGATGTTACACAGTGCCCACGGCGACTATTAGAGTCAATGGGGTTTCATCCATCTCCTTTGAGTTGCAGAGAGGGAACTGGCAGGGATGCCTGCTTTCACCCCTCCTCTTTGTGTTGCACATTGAGCCGCTGGCCCAGAAGATCAGGGATAATCCCAATATTTTACGCATTCCGTTTGGCAGGGAGGGACATGCGATCAGCCTCTATACGGATGACATCATCGCATCACTCGAATCACCAGAACGCCATGTCCCAGCATTTTTACAGGAATTGGAATCCTTTAGCCAGGTCTCTGGGTTCTGAGTGAACATTGAGAAATCGACGATTCTTTGGTGGCACCAACAGGGGACAACAAATACGCCAGGAAGGGACACCTATGCGGTGATACCAGTTATGACATGTATTCCATACATTGGAATTAAACTGGCCGCATCCGTTTCACAAATGGTTAAATTTAATTATAACAAGTTTTTTTTATATATATTTTTATTGATAGAAGAAAATCAAGAGGAATTATACACATATCGGGTATCATACAATAAAGTACAGTAATCAATGAAAGGAATACAAGACGTCAACATTAGTAAATATGTGGCAGGAGAAAAACAGCACAATCAACAACCCCATTAAGCTGAGGCTTTCAAGGCCTGCCCACCCACAAATCAGGATAATTAAGACCAGAGTAGACACCCAGATATGAGAAAAAGAGTGACTCAGGATAAGCAACCCACCTCTTGTATAAGGAAGAAAGGAAAGAAAAAGGCCATAGAACTAAATAAAGACAAAACAAACCCCCCTCCAGTCCCCCCACTCTGCACCCCTGCAATGGCTACGGCCTGACCCCACTAGCAGCGTGCCTGTCGCCCAACTAACTAAATCCTAAAAGAAGGAAAAGAGTGGAGGAGGAGATGTCTTGCAGGCTCCCGGTCTCACCTACCCCCCGCCAGAAGCAAACGACCCCCGAATATAGTCAAAACATTGCAAAAAAAGGGTATTACAAGTCAAACAAACCGGGGAAGGTGATAAGAACCGCCCGACTCCCGCGTCGTTATAAGCTGCAAGTCCCATGTCCAATGAAGCCTTTATATCAAACCCAGACAATTAAACTCATCCCTGGCCCTCCCGATCTTTCATGCGAGCTCTCAACGCTAGAACCGCCATGTTGACAGGAGAATCAAAACGTTTAAGAAAGTCAAAATCAGTACAGCAGGATCGAGTCCAAAGTGTTAGTGCTCGAAGTCCAAAAATCAAACAGTAATACCCTTCCATCGACAGTAAGTCTTGAGAGCGTAGTAGAACCAACTGGGAGGAAGAAAGGGGGAAATCAATCCAATATGCACTTAGAAAGTTCTCCAGGAGTATAAGATCAGCTATGTCCATCTTGGGTGGTATCGGCATTGAGAAAGATGAGTTTTTGGTAGTTCCGTGCTTGCAAGCTGTTGTACGTGTGCCGACAAAAGAAACCAGTCCAGGTTTTCGCACGGGGTCCTCTGTCTCAAGCAAGACCCTCTTCACGGGTAACACAACGTGTTTCGAATCTGGTAAAGGGTCGGAGTCCGGTCTCAGACAGATAGTCTCAGCTGTTACAACCATTTTCTGAAAAATGACGGTGACCTGCAAGTGAAATGCCCCAATGGCGGCCATTATGGTCTTCAGCGACGGCGTACATTCTGCCCGCTCCATCTCCTCTCACGAAGTGACAGATCAGATCCTTAAACCCGGAGGTCGAATACTCCGGGGCAACAGGCACAGGCGGGGCGGACGGTAACGGTGGGCAAACCAGTCAAAATCGTGGTCTCTGCCCCGTCGTCGAAAGTGAGGATCCGAACCCGTCAACCCCGGGGGCTCAGCAGGGTCTTCGGGCAACAGTCCCCCGTCCACAGCAACAGATGCGTCTTGCCGCCGTACCCTTAGCTTCAACCGGACCACAGGACCACCATCTAAACCGGACAGGATATTCTCCACTTCGGGAGACCGGATGCCGCCCAAATCCCGCAGCCGATGTTGTTCAACTCCAACCCGGATGGGTCAGAAATCGAGGCCCCGGCTCCCACGCTGGGTTAGGCCGAGAATGAAACACGGCACAACTTCATCATTCAAGGCGATAAAAATCTTGGGATTGCACCTTTAGACTCAGCAACAGTTCAGCCGCACGGGAGTCTGGTGCGAATTCAGGATCAATAGGAGGATTTATCAGCTACTGGCGGAGGTCGGAGGAGCCGGGAGCTTACGCGGCCATCTTAGTTGCTAGCCTAGCTCCTCCCCCCAATTATTACAAGTTAACCACTCAGCTCACTAATAAGCTGCAGCATTGGAAGCACTATCCACTATTACTCCTGGGAAGGGTAGCAGCGATTAAGATGTCCATCCTTCCTAAAGCACCATATCTCTTCATGACAATTCCGCTATGGTCTCCTCCGGGTACTCTCCACAAACTACAAGGGCTACTACAGTTTGTCTGGGCTGGGGCACGTCCTCGGATGTGAAGGGAGCTGGGTTACATTCGACTCAATGAGTGTGGCTTGGGGATACCGTGCATACAGGAATACTTTAGAGCAGCACCACTTCGGTACTTTGTGGAATGGAATAGGTCAGAATCCGAAAAGAGATGGCTGTTCCAGGACAGAGCGTTAGGAAAACTTTCCCTCTGGAAGGTCCCTTTCCTCAAGAGTGCAGATAGGCCCTTAAAGTTACGGGGATCATCCATCATACAAACACAACTCAGGGTTTGGGATGGTGTAACTACTAAGAAAGGACTGATTTCTTAACTCTCGCCCATGAGTCCTCTATTGGAGAACAAAGACTTCACACCGGGGCTGGACAGAAGAGCGTCTCTGGGGTGGGGGGGAACTGAATGTAAGTCAGCAGGACACTTTTTGACCTCAATGGGATTTTTTCATTCCCTGACCGACAAGAACATCCCCTTCAAGCTCCTCACCCACGCACACAAAGCACTCCACAACGCCGGACCAGCCTACCTGAACAGCAGACTCAGCTTCTACATGCCCACCCACCAGCTCTGCTCCGCCAGCCTCGCACTCGCCGCTGTCCCCCGCATCCAACCAAAGACCTCCGGCAGCAGATCCTTCTCCTACCTCACCGCCAAGACCTGGAACACCCTCCCTACCCACATACGACAGACCCAAGACCTACTCACCTTCAGAAGACTCCTCAAGACCTGGCTCTTCGAGCAGTATCAGCACCCCCCTTCCCCTCGGCACCTTGGGACCATAACGGGTAAGTAGCGTGCTCTACAAGTATTCTGATTGATTGATTGATTGATTGATTGACCTCAGAGTAGAGTATGACCTTCCCGAAGCGAAGCGATTCCAATATCTGCAATTACGGCACTGGCTTCTGCAAACTGAGGTGCAACCAAAGGTGAGCAGGAAGTTGACAAAATATGAACAGTGGCTATTAACAAAGGATACCAATAAGAAAATGATCTACAAACTGTATGATATGATAAGCCCACAACACCTGAGGCGCCCACAGCTAGTCAGAAAAGGTGGGCGAAAGACTTAGGAAGGGACCTCACTTTAAAAGAATGGAAAGATATCTACTACTGAGCCAATCATATGGCACGTAAAACAAACAGCAGGGAGACCACAATTAAAATAGCAAAATACTGGTACCTGACGCCGGTTCGCCTTAACAAGGGAAACCGGTATCGTAGTCCGACCTGCTGGAGGGGCTGTGGGGAATAGGACACGCTCGAACATCTGCCGTGGGAGTGTAAGGAACTAGGCTTCTTTCACTAACTCCAAGCCACTTTTACTGAAATTTGGCAGCCCATAATCTCTTTGCTAGTCACTGAAATGATTGAAAGCATATGCCAAAGGTACCTCCGGCTCCACTGCTTCACATCTATGGATACACTGACTCTCACCTCATGATCAGCGACCGCGCCAATATTCTGCTTCACCTCAAATAGGCCTCAAGCGCACCAGTTTGTGGGTGGGAAGGGGAGGGGGGGATTATGTTCCTGTTTTTTCTTCTGTTTCAGTTTTTTCTCCCTTTGGCATTGCTGCATAAGTACGATTGTTATGATACTGGAACATACACAGACTTTATGGATAACCTCATAGCTTTTAACAGACATGGACCGCATGACACCCATAAACCATCCGCAGATTTGAATATGTATGGCCCAAACAGGGCAGTGGTGATGAGGTGCTGTTTCACCCTTGAGATGTATGTTCTTTTATGGCTGCAGAATGTCGATAAAACAAAGTTAAACATAAAAAAGATTCAAGGATGTCTCTGCCTTCTTAGTATTAAAGGTTATAAGAGGTAGAGCACGCAGTCGGATCGGATTAATAGATGGTGATGAAAAGTGGTATTACCACATTGTTAGACTTCCACACCAGGAACCTGTAAATAATCTTACACATTCTCTAGCTGCAAACCATTTCCAATAAGGAACTGCGAACCAGATGCAAGCTACAGAGGATACAGCCCCATCTTTATTTGAAAAATGTGGAGATGGATAAGACACACCCTGAGAAGAGAACAAGAACAGCTCTTCGTGGCCTCTTCAGGCCAAAGAACACCTGGAGGTAACTGTGGAAGCTGAACTGAAGACCCTGAACACATCTGGGTACCCGTACAGAAATCCACGCAACACAAACCAGACGCAGAGTTCATTCACTGCAGCCCTTCATGCCAGCTGGCAGAATGAGCAGTAGAGGTAGTCTCACTAAAACTCCTCAGAGATTCTGAAGCAAAGATAAAATGCTCCAGAATTAGTAGGATTTCTCTTATGAGAATTCACTCCTTAGAAACAACATAGTGTTATCACCAAGACTAACCATTTCTCCCATGTTTAAGAATGAGTAGAAAAAAATAGTTCCAGAATGCATAAATAGAGCAGGTCTTAGTTTTACAAAAGAAATGTGGCATGGTGTATATTTAGGTGAAATGAGTAACTCCTGCTGGGTCTCGAATTTACTATTCAGAACACAATAGTCTAGGACCAAGATTTAACAAGGATTTGCATTGGGGTTGCATTACTTTTTTAACACAAACCTGATGTAAAATCTTTTTGGGGATTTACAAACCAATGTAAATTGTTATCTGCACTGGCTTGTAAGAAAAAGTTGCTGGTTTGCATTACTTGGCATCAAAGGGGTGATACGTGGGTGGTGCATGGACAATTTCACTCAACCACTCATTTTTTTTTGTGTAGCAAAAGTAAGACATACAATGCATAAATACTGTAGAAATGTTAACAAATACATAACTCTGTAGTTTTTAACTTATACAGTAGCCCAGATAAGGAGGCGACAATTAAATCAGGTGTTGCAGAAAACAATCCTCACATAAGGCCATAGCAGAGCATATTATAAAGGGATAGTGCCTCGTTACCCCCATTGGAGACCGGTCCAAATCTGGTTGAATTTAAACTATGAGCATGGCCATCTAGCTTTAGCCAAAGCGACTTCCATCTCATATGTCTGTCTGACTAAAACCCAGAACTCATTAACACTAGGACTGGCATTATCAATCCAGACTCTGGCGACACATGGCACATGGCACATGCTATAATAATAGGAGCCAACAAGTTAACATAGCTAGCCGCCTCACTTTTAATCCCAAGAAATATTTCGTTCTCAGTAAGCTGAACTAAGAATATGGAGACCCCACTCCAAAACATATTCAGCCTTGGACAGTCAACAAGCATGTGCCTGAGGTCTGCAGCATACAGTTTACATTTCTGGCAAAGTGACTTTCCAAAGATCGAGAGTCCCACTTAGATGTCATCTCTGGTGAATAATACAGCATGTATACTACCCAGTGTTGTTGCTGCTTTTAATTAACTGTTGTTACCCCTTGGTCTAATGCGCCAAAGGATTCTTGTATGTCCTCTGCTGTTATTTCAGCTCTGACGGCCCAACCTAATTGGACAGCGATCTGTAAGCTATTGTCACTGGTGCTAGTCAGAAACTGCGGATAGACTAGGCCAATAGCCCCTTGGTCAGAGTTCCTATATCAATCAATCAATCAATCATGACATTTGTATAGCGCGCTACTCACCCGGAAGGGTCTCAAGGCGCTGGGGGAGGGGGTACGTTACTGCACGAACAGCCAGGTCTTGAGTTGCTTCCTGAAGGAAAGATGGTCCTGGGTCAGCCGCAGGTGTAAGGGGAGGGAGTTCCACGTCTTGGCTGCCAGGTAGGAGAAGGATCTTCCTTCGGTGGTGGCTCTGCGGATGCGTGGTACGACGGCAAGGGCAAGGCTGGTCGATCGTAGCTGGCGGGTGGGAGTATAGAAGGTCAGGCGGTCGTTGAGGTACTTGGGGCCCAGGTCGTGGAGAGCCTTGTGTGTGTCGGTGAGGATCCTGAACGTGATCCTCTTGCTGACGGGGAGCCAGTGCAGGTCTCTCCGGTGGCCGGAGATTTGGCTGTGACGGGGGATGTCCAGGACGAGTCGTGCGGAGGCGTTCTGGATGCGTAGGAGTCTTTTCTGCAGTTTGGCTGTGGTTCCTGTGTAGAGGGTGTTGGCGTAGTCCAGTCGGCTGGTGACGAGTGCCTGGGTGACCGTCTTCCTGGTCTCGGTGGGGATCCAACGGAAGATCTTACGGAGCATACGCAGGGTGCTGAAGCACGATAAGGAGACGGCGTTGACTTGTCTGGTCATCGAGAGGGAGGAGTCCAGGATGAAGCCCAGGTTGCGTGCATGGTCCGTTGGCTTGGGAGTGGAGCCCAGGGCAGGGGGCCACCAGGAATCGTCCCAGGTGGAGGGCGATGATCCCATGATGAGGACTTCCGTCTTGTCTGAGTTCAGTTTCAGGCGGCTGTTCTTCATCCACTCGGTGACGTCTTTCATCCCTTCGTGTAGGCTGATTCTGGCGGTGGCGGGGTCATTGGTGAGGGAGAGGATCAGCAGGGTGTTGCCGGCGTAGGAGATGATGTTGAGGTTGTGTTGTCGTGCGATGGCTGCAAGGGGGCTTGTGTAGACGTTGAAGAGGGTTGGGCTGAGTGATGATCCTTGTGGTACGCCACAGATGACTTTGGTGGCCTCAGATCTGAACGGGGGGAGGCGGACTCTCTGGGTTCTTCCGGCGAGGAACAAGATGATCCACTCCAGTGCCTTCTCTTGGATTCCGATGTTGCTGCGGTGCTGTATTAGGGTGCGGTGGCAGACAGTATCGAACGCTGCAGAGAGGTCCAGGAGGATGAGGGCTGCTGTTTCCCCGTTGTCGAGCAGGCATCTGATGTCATCGGTTGCTGCAATAAGGGCGGTCTCGGTGCTGTGGTTAGCTCTGAAGCCGGACTGCGAGGGGTCGAGGGATCCATTTGTCTCTAGGAAGCTGCAAGCTGTCTGTTGATGGTCTTCATAATGACTTCGGCAGGAAAGGGGAGGAGTGAGATGGGGCGGAAGTTCTTGAGGTCGGTGGGTTCCGCTGTTGGTTTCTTCAGGAGGGCGTTGAGCTCGGCGTGCTTCCAGCTCTCCGGGAAGGTGGCGGTGTGGAAGGAGGTGTTGATGATGTCCCGCAGATGGGGTGCGATGATGGAGTCGGCCTTGTTGAAGACGTGGTGGGTGCAAGGGTCGGTTGGTGATCCGGAGTGGATGGTGTTCATCGTGCGGATGGTGTCTTCGGTGCTGATCGGGGTCAAGTTGCAGAGGGTGGTGGTAGGGGGCGTTGGTTCGGTGGGTGGGTGCGTGGTAGGTGTGCCGAAGCTGTTGTGTATATCGGCGATCTTGATGTGGAAAAACGAGGCAAGTGAGTCGCAGAGGTCTTGCGATGGGGTGATGTCTTTGTTTCCGGCGCTGGGGTTGTAGAGCTCTGTGACGATGCTGAAGAGTTCCTTGCTGTCATGGGCGTTGTTGTCCAGTCGTTCTTTGAATGCTGTCTTCTTGGTGGTGCGGATCAGCTGGTGGTGCTTGCGGGTGGCGTGCTTGAGGGCGGTCATGTTGTCTGTGGTCTGGTCGTGGCGCCAGGCTTTCTCGAGGGTGCGGCAGTTCCTCTTGGAGTCCTTAAGTTCGTCGGTGAACCAGGCGGTGTTCTTGCTGCCGGGCCTGTTGGGAGGGTTCTTTAGTGGTGCGAGGTCGTCGGCGCAGGCAGTCAGCCACTGTGTGAGGTTGCTGGCTGCTTTGTTGGGGTCTGTTGTGCTGGCGGGAGGGTTCTGGCTGAGGGAGGTGGTGAGCTGCTCGGCGGTGATCTTGCTCCAGTTCCGGCGAGGAGCCTGTTGTGGGTGGTGGTGGGTCGTGTTTCTCCTGAAGCTGAAGTGGACGCAGCTGTGATCGGTCCAGTGAAGTCCTGTGGAGTGGCTGAAGGAGATGTGCTTGCTGGAGGAGAAGATCGGGTCAAGTGTGTGGCCGGCGTAGTGGGTGGGGTTGTTCACCAGTTGCTTGAGTCCGAGGATGGCGAGGTTGTCCAGCCGGGTGGTGGTGTTGCTGTCGTTGTTGTTCTCCAGGTGGAAGTTGAGGTCTCCTAGGAGGATCTAGTCCGAGGAGGAGAGGGCGTGCGGGCTGATGAAGTCTGCGATGTCTTCGCTGAATTGTGTGCATGGTCCCGGGGGTCTGTAGATGAGGGTGCCTCTGAGGGTGGTCTTGGGGTCGGTGTGTATCTGGAAGTGAAGGTGTTTGGCGGCAGCGAGGGTGTCATTGGAGTTGGTCGAGATGGGGATGGTGTTCCTGTGTACGATGGCGATGCCTCCTCCGGTCTGGTTGCCGCGGTCTCTTTGGATGATCTTGTATCCGTCCGGGATAGCTGTGGCGATGTCGGGCACTGAGGAGGCGTTCATCCAGGTTTCCGTGAGGAAGGCGACGTCTGGTGATGTTGTGTCGAGCAGGTTCCAGAGTTCCACGGCGTGTCTGTGGACGGAGCGGGTGTTGAGCAGGATGCACTGGAGGTGGTTGCTGCTGGTGCTCTGCTTGTTGGGTGCGGTGCCAGTCCGGTGGCAGGTGAACTTGCAGGCTTAGCAAGTGAAGGGTCCGTGGGTGCGTTTCGGGGTGGCTCGGTAGCAGGTGGTGTTCCGTCCGGTGTTAAGTGCGATGAGGGTGGCGGCGTCGTAGGTCCGTCGTGAGGTCTGGCGTCGTTGGGGGCCAGGGGTTCTGGCGCTGGGTGCGGGCCAGGCGCCGACAGGCGCAGACGGGCTTGCCTTTGGCGCGCCTTCGGCGCACAATCGGCACGTCCGCTGCGCGTTCGCCGGGCGGCCTCCATATGAGGGGCTGAGGGAGGGAGGAGCAGCTGGGAGGCGGGAGCGGGGTGGCGAATAGGAACGGTGGGGGGTGCGGGGTCGCAGGGAGCAGCGGCGGGAAGCAGAGGGCGAGGCTGGGAGCGGGGGGGCACAATTACGGGTACAGAATGCAAAAGGGGAAACAGTTACGGGTACAGACTGCAAAAGGGGAAACAATTACGGGTACAGAATGCAAAAGGGGAAGAAATTACGGGTACAAAATGCAAAAGGGAAAACAATAACGGGGAGAAACAAAAAACGAAATCAAACACGTCACAGGTTACCACGGAGGAAGCTTGTCAGGACCAGCGGTCTGAGCATAGCACAGCGCACAGCACACAGCACGAGGAGGACCGCGCGGTGGCTAGGTGGGCCACCTACCTGGTGACAGGGTCGAGGGTCGCTCCCTTTACCACTGGGCGGCCTCCATATGAGGGGCTGAGAGAGGGAGGAGCAGCTGGGAGGCGGGAGAGGGGTGGCGAATGGGAACGGCGGGGGGGCGGGCCGCAGGGAGCAGCGGCAGGAAGCAGAGGGTGAGGCGGAGAGCGGGGGGGCACAATTACGGGTACAGAATGCAAAAGGGGAAACAGTTACGGGTACAGACTGCAAAAGGGGAAACAATTACGGGGACAGAATGCAAAAGGGGAAGAAATTACAGGTACAGAATATAAAAGGGTAAACAATAACGGGGAGAAACGAAAAATGAAATCAAACACGTCACAGGTTACCACGGAGGAAGCTTGTCAGGACCAGCAGTCTGAGCGTAGCACAGCGCACAGCACACAGCACGAGGAGGACCGCGCGGTGGCTAGGGGGCGACCTACCTGGTGACAGTGTCAAGGGTCGCTCCCTTTACCACTGGGCGGCCTCCATATGAGGGGCTGAGGGAGGAGCAGCTGGGAGGTGGGAGCGGGGTGGCAAATGGGAACTGCGGGGGGCGGGGCCGCAGGGAGCAGCAGCGGGAAGCAGAGGGCGAGGCGCGGAGCGGGGGGGCACAATTACGGGTACAGATTGTAAAAGGGGAAACAGTTACGTGTACAGACTGCAAAAGGGGAAACAATAACGGGGAGAAACGAAAAAAGAAATCAAACACGGCACAGGTTACCATGGAGGAAGCTTGTCAGGACCAGCGGTCTGAGCAAAGCACAGCGCACAGCACACAGCACGAGGAGGACCACGCGGTGGCTAGGGGGGCGACCTACCTGGTGACAGGGTCAAGGGCCTATATATACACCGGACACTATTCACACTATGGGTTCGGCATTGATAATACCTTTTTGTCTCATATGAAATAGTCCCTAACCTTTAACTACAAAAAGAACATATTTTGGAAAAGGCCAAACTCATCTTTAAGCGCAGCGAAAGAGTAGAACCTCCGTCCATCATATAGTTGACTCAGCTGGGTAATGCCCTTGCATTGCTAAACTTTCCCAATAGGATCTTGAAATATATTGGGCATGTAGGATTACTTCATAACACCCTGTATTGATGCAGCGCATGAAGCAAATATTACTTACTAATATATTGCTATATCTGACTAATGTCCTTAACTACCTTGAACTTCACTTGCTTGCAGTAGTTAGGATCAAAAATTGTATACAGCATAAACCCGACGATGGGCCACAGGCTAACTGATAACACAGCAAGGTTGGGACAGCCTCCAGCCCGCAGAGCAAGCCGCAGATCCGACCTACGAAGGAAGCCCATTAATAAGGCTTAAAATCAGGAAGCTTTAAGCCCACTCGTACATATTGTAATTTCATAAACTTGAGAGCCCTCCAGGCATGCCTGTAAGCCCAAATGAAACTGCCTATGTCACTATCTACTTTCTTAAAAAAAAGGACCATGGAACCCGCAAGGGTTAGCCGCAGGCTAACTGATAAAACAGCAAGGTTGGGACAGCGTCCAGCTCTCTGAGCAAGCCACGAATCCAACCAACGAAGGAAGCCCAGTAATAAAGATTAAAATCTGGGAGCTTAAAGCCCCCTCGTACATATGGTAATTTCATAAACTTGAAAGCCCTCCTGGCACGCCTGTAAGCCCAAATGAAACTGCCTATGACACTATCTACTTTCTTAAAAAAAGGACCATGGAACCCGCAAGGGTATTGAATGAAACAAATATATAAATGTAGGGAGAATTTTCATTCTTATGACGTTACACCTCCCGTATATACTTAACAGGAGTCAATGCCAGCTGTGCAGTTTAGCAGATACTGTCTTCAGAAGAGGTTCATAGTTCAGCGTTACGATATCATTGATCTGGCTACTAAGACAGACCCCCAGATAGACTGCTGTTTGTGTAACCACCACTCATGGGTTTTTATGCAAAATCCTGTTTACTAACATTTGTTAACAGGGTTTAGTGATAAACAATAATGTTGCTTGAAAGCAGGCCTTAAAAGGAGGCGTTTTAATTTCTCCTTCCTTTTCCAACTGCATGTGTGCTGTACTGGACAGCCCACATACAAAATAGGAAAAGTTTAATAACTTGCCTTATCATAGTATTTTGTACTGGGAAGCCTTCTAAAAAACCTATGCTAGACTCACACATGCAACCTTGCACTTTGGTGCAGAGTTGTGTACATGGCATTCAGCAGCAAAACTCTGCCCTAGCACTAGGGGGACAGAGTCATATCTCTACAGATATGGCACTCTTATGTTCTCTCCTTGTCACGCAATGCAGCACAGATTTTTTTAGTGCTGTGTTGTGTGTCCCTTTTGTAAATCTGGGTTAAAGAGTGCTCAGTCAAAACTGAACTTAAATGGTTTATAGATGGAAACAACCTCTTTGAATATCTCCGAGCAAGCCTGGGGTAGGTGTCAGTAACATTAGCATATAGTTCAGACAGACTGTTGGCAAACTCACAGCAGACACTGTTTAATAAATGGAAATGCATGCAGTCATGGCTCTTTCATTTGGCAGCAGAAGAATGCATTTCAAATGTTTGCTGTTCAGACAAAGTCATGCAAAGTTGCTGTGAGGGAAGTAAATAGCATCACCACATCAGCTGATTTTTTTAAGAGCGGCTCGTCTGCAAGAAGGTATACCAAAACCAAGGGGATGAACAGTAAACTGACGTCATGAAAAATGTCTTATATGAGATGTCTGCGATCCATTTTAAAAGTGTGTTGTGCGGCCCTAGTGTTAGTTAAGTTAGTAGAACACAAAAGCACAAAGATTGCTTACAGCTTGCCATAGTACACCCAAGAAAAAGCCCCCCCTAAAATGATGTGGTAATGCAGCACCACTTCCAACACTCTGGCTGTCATTTGTTGCTTCATTTCTCTTAAGTACAAGCATGAGGGCTCTAACATTGCCCCATGATTAGTAGGGGGGAAGGGCAGATCTAAGTGGAGAAGGATATCCTCATGAGCAGGGTATGGGAAAATTAGTACATTTGAAAAACAGATCTGATTAGTTGTATGATGTGAATAATATTAAATAACATTTTTGGGCATAGTTTACATTAGATCACCTTACATAAATGGAAATTTTAGCTCAAAACTTCATGAAGCCCATGAGAATTGTAGATGTGAAATAGAATGTTATGAAGTTGGCAGGTAGTGGAACATGAAGCATTGGTTGGTTTTGTAAAGTTTCTAGCCCTCGGTCAGCATAGGATGCATCTTCACCCCATGGCCTCTTTGAGAAATTACTAATGTGGTCACTAATTGTACAAATGCACTAAGCTTCCTTAAAGTAAATCACTGCTTTATAAAGCATTCCTTTATAATTTGTATTACACCTTCCCGGGACCCATTCCATCCATTACCAGATGAGATGTTGTACACTGATGCTTTCCTCTAAAATTCTATAAATTATTCTACTTTCCTTTTCATTCTTCATGTCATTTGTCTTTACCTGCTGCTTATTCCTCATGCTATGTTCCTCTACCTTCCGTATATGCCCAGTCTTATCCCCTTATTAGAAAACTTTGAAATTGGAACTCTGGCAGCATGGACGAAAGAGGCTACTATGGGGCGGAGATGCTGTCTCTCTGTTTACAATTAACTTCTTCTCTTACCTATAGTTAGCTAGTTGAGAGCTGTTTTATAAATATTTGCGATCACATTGGGAAAGGTAATCGATTTGGTAATTGTGATCATGGAACAAATTAGCGCTCAAAATAGCATATCTTCTAGAAGATGTCACAAAAATAGGAAACCCCAGAAAAAAACAGTCCTGCTCATCAAAACAAAACAATCTGGCATGCTAAACACAAGCATTAGATCTGATGTGACCTTTCTGAATGACCCAATTCAAGTTACACTCCTGAAACTTTGCTTACTGGAAGCATTACAGCAAAGATGTGTTCACAATACAGCCCTTCAAAGAAGAAAAGATACAACTGTATATAGGTCATGTCTTCAACACTAAACTATAAGAAAACTAGCACAATTAAATTCATGCTGTCTTTTGATTACAAGCGCCCATATAACAGAGAAGTCTTCTCATGACATGATAATAATTGCATTTTACACAGTTATTTTATTTTTGTTAATTTTACAGAGTTTTATACAGCGCAAACTTGACCTGAATCGGGTATCAGAGCTCTTTACATAGCACCAGTAGCATTACATGAGGACACATTTATTTTTGTTAGGCGCGGGGAGATTAAGTGATTTACCAAAAATCACAGGAGTTTCAGCGTTATTGCAGAGACTTGAACCCAGTTCCCCAGATTCGAGGTCGACCAACCTAGCCATTAGGCCAACTCCTTTCCTAATGTCTTCACTCATATTGTTGCGTAAACTGATTCTCTTGCTCAGCTTTACAAGTTTGCCTTCCTACATGGAACACTGACACAATATCGAAAACAACAATATTGTGAAACAAAAATATTGAGTAAAAAATATTGTTTACGAAAATATTTCATCCCATTTATAATGTTAAGTACAACAATATCGAAAAAATATTGTTTCACAGCAATATCATAAAAAACTATACAGAGCGCCCATGTCAGCAGTTTCCTTTGCCCGAAATCAATCCTGGCTCCTGCAGGAGGCGAGGAGTGGGCAGGGACGGTGGGGCATAAGAGTTCCCCCACTGCCCCCAACAGAGAGGCGATTGATGGGTTCCCCGGGGTCAAAAAAGGCCTGTGAGGGCCGTGGGGAATGGGGTCACAGGGGCCAAAATTGGCTTCAGGAGAGTGCCAGGCAGACCCCATCATAATTCTTTTAAAAAAAAGGTTGGCAGGACCCGGGAGATGGGCCCTGGGCCAAAAGTGGCCCAGGGAAAGGGGTCACCTGGCCCCACATCCATAAAGAACAATGAACTAAAAAATTGGTCAGGCCCCAGGAGATGGGGTCCTTGGGAAGGGTAGAGGGACCACACAGCCCCCTTCCTAAAATAAGAAAATAAACCAGAAACTGTAGGATGCCCTGCCCCTTCCTTGCACAACTCTGCAAACACACCTCCTGGTGCACTCTTGATTGAGGGAATAAGTCCCCTCCCTAGGGGCAAACCAGCCCATCGGGTACCTTCAGTAAGCCCCACGCAGTGGGATTGCTGAGAGATGGTCTGAGGCAACACCCTCTTTAATGCCACACTGCAAACATGCCTCTTGGCGAACTGCAGGTGAGGCAATGAGGTCCCCTGTGTCCTGAGGATTTCAGGACTAAAGTAGACTTCATCTCCCAAGCCACAATGTGCCAGGAGGCATGTTTGCAGAGTGGTGTAAAAAGGGTGTGTGGCCTCTCAGCCTTCTGAGCAATCCAGATGTGTGGGGCTTATTAGAGGTACCAGGAGGGCTAATTGGCCCCCAGGGACCCTCAGGAGGCAAGGGGACTTCTTTCTCCAACCAAGAGTTTGCCAGGGGGCATGTTAGCAGAGTGGTGGAGAAATGGGGCATGGCCTGTGCCCACCTCTCAGCAATCCCACTGTCTGGGGCTTACTAGGGGGTATCCGGTAGGCTAGTTGGTCCCTAAGGACCCCCAGCAGGAAAGGGGACTTTAATGCCAATCCAAGAGCCCACCAGGGAGGATGCTTGCAGAGTGGTGGGTAAAGGGGGCACGGCCTGCTATGAGAATATACCAATCCTGCTGTGTGAGACTAACTGGAGGTAATTGGAATGGTAGTTGGGTCCCAAGGATGTCCTTGGGCCCAACTACCCCTCCTGTTACTTCCAGTAAGTCCCACACAATGGGATTGATAAGAGGTCTTTGGAGGCCAGACCCCTCTTTCTCCACCACACTGCAAAAGCGCCTCCTGGCAAACTACTAGTTGGGGGATGAAATCCTCTTTACTCTTGAGGGACTTTGGAGCTAAGAAGCCCTCCTCGTACCTCTTGTAAGTCTTACACAGAGGAATTATTGATTGGGGGTCCCGCCCACTCTCTCCAACCTCTCTGCAAACGCAACTACTATTTAAAGAAGCATTTGCAATTTAATAGGTCTCGCTTTTGCAAAAGTTAGGGCTATTGGCATTGTAAATGTAAACTTTGTTACAAATTCTTTTTGGAGTGGAGTGGATGTATGTTGTGTGTAGTGGAATTATGTGGTATGTTTGCAGTGAAATTATGTGGATAGAAAGTATGTGGTATTTAGTGTATAAGAATTATGTAGAGTGGGATTATGTGTTATGGAGATTAATTATGTGGTATGGTAGTCTGTATTGTGGCGTGGTAAACTCAGGTTTACATTTCCTCATTTCCACAGAAGCTAAACTGTAAATTCAATGAGAAAAGAAGGCGCCACTGAGGAGCACTTCTGGACCTAGTCTGAGGTATGAACAGGGGCACTGGAATTATGCGAATGTTTTTCTACATCGATTGTTGCATAATTATACATTTTCTGCATTTGCCACATAATCCATCATGTTTTACAGTTTGTTGGAAGGCCCTTTGCAAACCTGGAATGGTTCCCTCTTATTTACTGCTAAATGTGAGTGTTAAGTTGGTACTAATGGTGCGCAAACCACTCTTGCATATTTCTGCGCCACTCTTGCCTCTTTCTGCCTTTCTCTTGCTTCTTTTGTGGTGTAGTTCCTATATTACCCATGCAGGATCTGCATGTTTGGATAACATAAACTGCAGGATTGGTGGCAGACTGTTTCCGAGCACCCTCACTGGATATGTTAGCCTGTCTGTATCAGCTAATTCACAGTGCCACTAGAATCTCCCCGTTCTATACTTCTCTTGCATCTTTCATTACCTCACTTGCTTCTTTCTGCACCTCTCTTCCCTCTTTCTGCACCTCTCTTGCCTCTTTCTGCAATTCTCTTACCTCTTTCTACACCTCTTCTTTCTTCTTTCTGCACCCCTCTTGCCTCTTTCTGCACCCCTGTTGCTAAATTTTGTATTTCTTTTGCTTCATTCTGCACCTCTCTTGCACATTTCTGTACCCCTATTGCCTCTCTTTGCACCCTTTTTCCTACTGTCTGCTGCTCTGTTGCCTCTTGCTGCACCCCTGTTTCCCTCTTTATGCATCTCACTTGCAACTTTCTGTTTTTCCCTTGCCTCTTTCTGCACCTCTCTTGCTTCTTCCTGCACATCTCTTGCTTCTTTCTGAACCCCACTTCCCTCTTTCTGCACAGTTCTTACTACTTTCTGCACTTCTCTTGCATCTTTCTGCGCTCCCCTTGCCTCTTTCTGCATTTCTGTTGCTTCTTGCTGTACTTTTCTTGCCTCTTTCTGTACCCCTTTTGCCTCTTTCTGCACATCTGTTGCTTCTTTATGCACTTCTCTTGCTCTTTTCTGCACCACTCTTGCCTCTTTCCCACCTTTTTTTCCCCTTTGTGCGCCTCTCTTGCCTCTTTCTGTACCTGTCTTGCCTCTTTCTGCATGCCTTTTTCTGTACCTCTCTTGCTTATTTCTGTAACTCTCTTGCTTCTTGTCAATGTCAATGTCAAAGGCTTTTGTATAGCGCAACAATTCACCAGAAAAGGTCTCAGGGCGCTTGGCAAAAAGAGGCATCAACCTAGAGGGGCGCAAAAATGGTTGTAAGGGGAATTAATTAGGAAAGAGCCAGGTTTTCAGACTACTGCGGAACGCTAGGTGGTGAGAGAGAGACAGCAGATGGGTAAGCAACTTGTTCCATAATTGCGGTGCCAGGTAGGAGAAAGCCTTGCATCCATTTCTGGAGGTACGCGCCTTTGGCTGGGCAAGAAGGGACTTCGAGCTGGAACGTAGATTTCTGGACGGTCTATACCAAACTAGTGTATTTTGCCAAGTAGGTAGGGCCTTTACCGTAAAGGAGTTTATGAGTGAGACATAGGATTTTAAACTGACATCTTTGGTGCACGGAGAGCCAGTGCAGTTCTTTTAGACTAGGTGCAGAAGCAGACCTCGGCGGTAGTCCCAGTACTAATCGGGCGGCCGCATTCTGTAGTATTTGAAGTTTGGTAAGCACACACTCATTAATCGACACAAACATGGCATTTCCATAATCTAGACGGCTTATAATAAGCCCCTGAACCAGAGGCTTTCTTGCCTCTAGAGGAAGCCATTTAAAGATTTTGCGCAGTTGTTGAAGTATTCCGTAACAAGTACCAGATACTTGGTTGACATGTGCTTTCATTGAGAGAGCACTGTCCAGCATAATGCCCAGGTCACGTACCACTTCTTTAGGCTCCGGGTAGGGTCCGAGTTCGTGAGGCCACCAATCCTGGGACCAAATGGTTTTGGCTTTACCAAATAGCAAGATTTCAGTTTTGCTATAATTGAGTTGGAGCTTATTATCACTCATCCAACCGCTAATGTGAACCATGCACTGCTTGAACCTAACACAGGTGTCAAGAAACTGAGAACTGCAGGTGATTAGCACCTGCGTATCATCTGCGTAGGACACTGTGGAGAAGCCATAGGATTTTATAATATTGGCCAACGGGGTCAAATATAGGTTGATCAACAGGGGACTAAGAATCGACCCCTGTGGCACCCCCACAGTGAGAGGCCTGTTCCTGGATACATGGGTGCTCATTTTGAGATAGGTATAGCTGCCGGCGAGGTAGTCTTCAAACCAGGCTAAGGCGCTGCCCCTGACACCAATCTCCCACAGCCGATGTTTCAGAATGATGTGGGAGATGGTGTCAAAGGCCGCCGATAGATCCAACAGGACCAGAATAGCTGACTCCCCTCTGTCCAGGGAGAGCCGAATGTTATCCACTATCTCAATAATTGCGGTCTCCGTACCATGAGCGGCACGAAAACCTGACTGTGAGGGATCAAACAATGCATGTGTCTCAATGTAGGTGGTAACTCGTATATTTACTAGATGTTCCAGTACTTTCCCAAAGAATGGTAAAAGAGATATGGGTCTGTAATTGGATAGGGTGGAGGGGTCGCTGTTGGGCTTTTTGAGAATTGGATTGACCTGGGCTAGCTTCCAACTACTAGGAATAGAGGCACTCTCAAGGGAGTGATTAAAGATGTTAGTCAGCGTGCCGGCCAAAAGTGGAAATATCCCACTGCATCTAAGAGGGGATAATAAATCGGTGTGTGAACCCGATTTAATTTTCTTGAGGGCTTCTAACACTTCATCCGAGGTGGTAGGCTCGAATTTGGTTAAGGACGGGATGGTAGTGGTTTCAGTGGAAGCCACAGTCTCTGGAAATTCTGCGCCTGACATGGGCTCATCCTGATTGGCTGCTGGGAATGAGGAGTAAATTGACTTAATTTTGTTATCGAAATAAAAAGATAATGAGTTCACCCACTCTAAGGTGGGGATAAATGCGGAGCGCTCCGCCAGAGGGGTAGTGAACTCCTTCAAGATTTTGTGAAGTTCTTTACTCGAATGGGCCGCTTTATTTATTTTCTGCGAAATGTAAAGCGTTTTTTCTTTCTTTGTTTTTTAAATAGTTGGAATGAGTGAGTTTATAATTGTCGCGGTTTTCTTGCGTTCTATTCTTCCGCCAACGCCGTTCAG
This sequence comes from Lissotriton helveticus, assembly GCF_964261635.1. Classification (NCBI taxonomy): domain Eukaryota; kingdom Metazoa; phylum Chordata; class Amphibia; order Caudata; family Salamandridae; genus Lissotriton; species Lissotriton helveticus. Next base: position 1,607,739,827 of record NC_136069.1, read on the forward strand.
CTGTTCTGCTGGTCGCTTTCTCGCGCTTCAAGACGTCAGTAAACCAAGGTGAAGCAGCGCTCTTAACCTTGACTGAACTTTCCGGGATAATTTCATCAAGAGTGTTTTTTATGGATACATCCAATTGGGTTACCATAAGTTCAATGTTCTCATAATTATTGCTGGGAGGTACGAAGTGAGACAAGAATGCCTCGGGAGTTAGTTTGTGCCAAGGACGAATAGATACTATTTCTTTCTGATTGGTTGTCCTTGACCCCAGTGGTTTAGGAAATTTAAAATTAACTAAAAAGTGGTCAGTCCAGATCATAGGCATGGGTGATTCACAAGTGAAATTTGCTATGTGGGTAAAAATTAGATCAAGGGAGTGGCCAGCTTGATGAGTAGGGCCGATTACCCTTTGTGTGAGACCCAAAGTTTCCTAGGAGGTTATTAGGTTACAAGAATCCGTGTCATGCATTAGCTCTGCATGATGATTGTAATCACCAAGTAGGATAAAATTATCAGTGGCCAGCACATGTGATGCTAATATGTCTAAAAGAATGTTGGCGAATTTTGATTTCTCTCCAGGGGGGCTATATACCAGAGTGACTCGAGTTTAGTAATTTCAATGGGAGCTTTTGCCGCAATGGCAATACCTCCCCCTGTCTTTCGTACTCTATCATATCTGATAATCTGTTATTCGTTAGGAAAAGCGATGGCTATGTCCGGAGAAGCCAGGCTATGAAGCCATATTTCAGTGAAGAAACAGATGTCGGGTTTTTTATTATCCAATAGGCTCCAGAGCTCAAGGGCATGCTTAGGGATAGATCTGGTGTTAAGGTACAGCACTGAGAAGGTATTACTATCTACTTTTGTTCTGGTGTTGTTAGTTAATTGAAAGTTAGCGAGCGCTTTCATGTGCGAGCCCCTCGACGTTGCATTGGTCGCTACCCTGGAGGGTTCGGTGGTAAAATGGATTACCTTGGTACAATCTGGTAGATTAGCTAACCCTTTGGGCGGATTTAGAGATAGAAGTTCCTGCCGACTGTAACAAATCATAATAGTAGTACAGGAAACACCTCAACCCAATAGAAAGGAAAAGAGGAAGAGAAAATAAAAGAAATTCCCAGGGGTTTAGGCAGGAGGCGGGGTCCAGGCGCGGACGGGCGCAGACGGGCTTGCCTTTGGCTGCGCGCGTCCGCGCTAGTGAAGGGAATATGTAGGGAGGAGGGCGGGGCAGCTCTGATGACGCTGCAGGTGTGCCGGTGCTTCCTGTCCCTCCGCACAAACGGCACAAGCCGTGGCGGAACGGGGACCAGCAGTGAAAGTGCAGTCAGGTAAGATTGTTTGCAGTAGTAGTCACCGCGAACACAATTTAAGAATAAATGACGAGTAAAGCTTAAAAATAACACAAGCGATTAAAACTGAGCAGCCCTCCGTTTCATTAAAGTTGCCAGCAGATCTTTTTTTTCCCCGAATTCACCCTCACGCACAGGAGCAGGTCGAAAACACCACAGCAAGGGTGCCAATCTCGCTTTCTACACCCCCTTGCCACTTTCTGCAGCCTTCTTCCTTTCCCCGCACCTCTATTGCCTTTTTCTGCAGTTCTCTTGCCTTTTTTGCACCCATGTTGCTGCAATCTGCACTTCTCTTGCTTCTTCCTTCACCACTCTTGCTTTTTTCTGCTACCCCCTTGCCTCGTTCTGTACCCTTCTTCCCTCTCTGCACACCTCTCTTATCTCTTTCTGTACCTCTTTTACTTCTGTGCACTTCTAATGCCTTGTTCTGTACCTCTCCTGCATAATTCTGCACCTCTGTTGCCTCTTTCTGCACTTCTCATGCCTCTTTATGTACCTGTCTTGACTCTTTCTATCCCCCTTTTGCCTCTTTCTGCAATACACTTGCCTTTTTCTGCACCCCTCTTGCCTCTTTCTGTACCTATGTTGCCTCTTTCTGCAACCCTCTTGCCTCATTCTGCACATGTTGCTCCTTCTTTGTGCACATCTCTTGCCTCCTTCTACACCACTCTTGCCTCATTTTGCACTGCTCCTGACTCTTTCTGCAGCCCTCTTGCCTCATTCTGCACCCCTCTTGACTCTTTCTCCATCTCTCTTGCTTCTTTCTGCACCCTTCCACCCTTTTACTGCACCTGTCTTGCCACATTCTGCACCTCTCTTGCCTCTTTTTTTAGTTCTCTTTCTTCTTGCTACATTACTGTTATTTCTTGCTGTACTTATCTTGCCTCTTTCTGGACTTCTCCTGCTTCTTTCTGTACCCCTTGTGCCTCTTTCTGCATCTCCCATACTTCTTTCTATACCATATTTCCACTTTGTTCACCCTTCTTCCTTTTCATGCACCTCTCTTGCCTCTTTATGCACCTCTATTGCATCTTTCTTCTGTTCTCTTTTCTCTTGCCTCACCTCTTTTCTTCTTCTTTCTGCACCCCTCTTGCCTCTTTCTGCACCTGTGTTGCATCATTCTGTATTTCTATTGCTTCATTCTGTACTTCTCTTGCAAATTTCTGTACACCTCTTGCCTCATTTTGCACCCCTCTTCCCTCTTTCTGCAGCGATGTTGCCTCTGTCATCCTGTTCCCTCTTTCTGCACCTCTTTTGCCTGTTTCTGCAACTCTGTTGCCTCTTTTTGGAATTTTCTTGCCTCCTTCTGTACATCAGTTGCTTCTGTCGGCACTTGTCTGGTCTTTTTCTGCAACCCTATAACCTCTTTCTGCACCGCCATTGCTTTTACTGCACTTTTCATGCTTCTTTATGTACCTCTCTTCTTTCATTATGAACTCCTCTTGCCTCTTTTGCACCCCTTTTTCCTCTTTCTGTACCTCTTTTGCCTGTTTCCGCACCTTTCTTGCTTATTCATGCACTTCCCTTGCCTCTTTCTGCACCTATGTTGATGCTTTCTGCACTTCTCTTGCTTCTTTCTGCACTTTTCTTACCTCTTTCTACAACTTTATTGCCTCTTTCTACAGTTCTATTGCCTCTTTCTGCACCCCTGTTGCTTAAATCTGTACTTCTCTTGCTTCTTCCTAGAACTTTCTTGCTTCTTTCTGCTCCGCTCTTGCCTCTTTCTGCACCCTTTTTCCCTCTCTGTGCACCTCTCTTCTCTCTTTCTGTACCTCTAGAAGTTTTGCAAGAGGCAAATTCAAATATAAAAGACATTCATCTGAAGACGCCAGGAAAACTATGCTCACTATACCCTTCAAATATTTGCACAGATTTCAAGAAAGGTTGGCTTTCATCTTGAACAAAACAAAACATCCTCTTGGAGAAGCGAATCATTTATTTTGGCATAAAGAACACCAAGCCAGAGGTGCTCCCCTTTTTCACATGCTGTTGTGGGTAAAAGTTGCCCCAAAGTTTGGAACAGTGATGAGTCTGTATTGTCTGTAATAGATTGCTCCATCTCAAAGGAGAGTAGTAACAATATATTCAGACAACATGATCTACGATTCCAAAATCATAGATGTGGAAAATATTGTCAGCGAAAATAAAGAGCCAAAGTGAAATGGTGTACAAGACATTGTTTCAGGTTCCAAGACCAGTCATCTCATAAGGAAGAGACTTACAAGGAAATTACCCAAAATTACCTTCAATCTAACAAGAACTTAGGCCTTTAAGTACATTAATAATATCAACCTTGTGATTCTGATGATATGAAATGCAAACATGGATGTACAGTTTGTTGCAGACAACTCAATTGCTGTTCTCTATGTTACATCTTATATAACAAAGTCGGAAAAACTGAGATCAAATAGATGTGGGAAGACATTTAATCATAAGAGTCTACGAAGAAATTGTACTGTTTTAGTATGAAAATGCTTTCCCACAGAGAGATAGGCTCCTATAAATGCGTAGACCAGTTAAGCTCAACTAGTAAATACACTGCACATGCACTATAGCCAGTTTAGGGCGTACCTAAGTGGTAACTTTGATCTATTAGAAAAAAGACATTTAGGCCTAACAAAAGGTTTATTTTGCCAGGTCAAAGTAGCACTTTTAAATTGTACACACTGAAATGGCAGGGATGAACATGTTCTTGTTTCAAGGGACTCTTAGGTAGGTGTCACACTATGTGTGGCAAGGCCATTTTTACATTTATTTAATAGGCCTTGTTACATGTAGTACCAAGGTCTAACACTGTCCTATTGTGATATGGAAAGATCTGACTACATTTGATGTAAAAGCCCCTAGATGTGAGGCTACCTTTGTTGTATGGGATGATTGAATGATATTATATAATGCTGGAGAGAGAGAGAGAGAGAGAGAGAGAGAGAGAGAGAGAGAGAGAGAGAGAGAGAGAGAGAAAGGGAGAGAGAGAGTGGAATGTTTGCTGGCAGAGAATTTCCATTGACAAAATCTGTTAGTCGTGCTAGATCTGACCCAAAACATGTTTTATTATCCCATTTCGAGCAGGCTAGCATGTTTGATTAAACCATCTTCAATGTTCCTTTACAATGTTTGTCTCACCTTTTCATTTGAATGAAAAGTGTGCCTAGTCATCTTTTGATGTGATCTATTCACTAAAATAATTATTAATTCAGATATTTCAACCATAAGTGATGCTATAAACATGAAGCCGTCACCAACAGATGACCTTATACAAGCTTCATACACAGTTACGTCCTGACATGTAAATGAAGCACATGAGATATTTTTATTTTGTCCTGCACTAAGCAACAATGGTTTATCTTCAGACACACAATGAATATCAAATTTAAAACTCCATTTGAATTGTAACACCTTATTTCCAATTATTTGAACCCCACCTTTAATTTCCCAAATCATACTACATCATGCTTTTCAATATCATAATTATTGGTACTTTAATTGAACTATGCATTCTTAGAAGAGACATTAGGAATATCACTTTGTGATATCTTTGAGTGTACAGTCTTCTGACATTTTTCCCAATGATATGCACTAAACTCTATAAGATGGTATCTGCCTCTTCTATCTTTTCTGTGTAGAAATCTCCGCAAACATGCTCTTACATTCTAGTGGTAAATGTGAGAGCAACGGAGAGTGGCTGGAAAAGGAGGGTCTTTACTAATGTATGCAAGTAGTTTTGGGAGGACTAAGGTGGAGTTAAGGGATGGAGGGGGTTAAAGTAGAGATAAAGTAGAGATATGCGTCCACCCACATATTGAGCCCATATCTATCTGCAGGTCCTACAGACATAAAGATCCAAAACATTTAAAATCCCATAGGAAAGAATCTTAAAGAAATGATTTGTTTTGCCATTTTTTAAATATACATATGTGAATATATTTACATATTTGAAAATTATATCAAAGGTATCATTTTTATTTTATTTCAAAACTAATAAATTACTTTTTCAAAATAAATGTTACTTTAGTTTATGATAATGATTAAGTTAATATAAATAAATTACATATATTTTAATAATTGTTAATGCCTAACACATACATATAAAAATGTCTTTAGCTGAAAATGTACACTAATAAATAGGGCTACCCCCTGTATATTTCTTCAATTTAGTCATGTATTTAGTCATTTTGTATAGCCTGTAAATTCCAAAAAGCAAAAAGCATTGAATAATCATTAGGTTTTCATTGCTTTACTAACATTCAAATAGCAAGTCATCGCTTGTCAAGTCCAGAGGAAGGAAATTCAAAAGTGAGGCTTCTTTGTGAGAGAAGACATGTCATCCTAACTAAAAATTGTTAATCCTAGGGATATACTTCGCTGAAGCCTGAGCAGAACATAACTTGCAAAAGGGAACATGGCAGACAAAAATAGCTGCAAAAATAAAATACTGCTCCAATATAATGTTTTGAAGCACAAACAAGAAGCTTGTAAATGACAGCAATGGGAGTAAATTAAGGACATTTGAGTAACAGCCTGGCCACATTATTCTGGTATGATTAGTAACTGCAGGCAGCCCTAATTTAAAAATGTTGCCGTAATCTAAGTGAGAGCCCATAATAGCCGGATTGGGCAGCGATCTGTAAGGTAATGTCACTGGTGCTAGCCAGAAACTGCTTATAGACTAGGCCAATTGCCCCTTGGCCAGAGTACGTATATAAACTGGACACTATTCCCGATGGGTTCGGCATTGATAATAATTTTTTGTCTCATATGAAATAGTCCCTAACCTGTAAATACTTAAAGAACACATTTTGCAAAAGGCCAAACTCGTCTTTAAGCGCAGCGAAAGAGCAGAACCCCCTTCCATCATATAGTTGACCCAGCCAGGTAATCCCCTTGCATTGCCAAACTTTTCCAATAGGATATTGAAATATATTGGGCAGGTAGGATTACTCCATAACACCCTGTATTGATGCAGCACAGGAAGCAAATATTGCTTACTAATATCTTGCCATATCTGACTAATGTCCTTAACTACCTTGAACTTCACTCGCTTGCAGTAGTTAGATTAAAAGTTTTATACAGCATAAACCCGACCAATGGGCTGCAGGCTACCTGATAACACAGCAATGTTGGTCCAGCGTCCAGCCCGCAGAGCAAGCCATGAATCCAACCAACAAAGGAAGCCCAGTAATAAAGCTTAAAATCTGGGAGCTTAAAGCCCCCTCGTACATATGGTAATTTCATAAACTTGTGAGCCCTCCAGGCACTCCTGTAAGCCCAAACGAAACTGCCTATGACACTATCTACTTTCTTGAAAAAAGGACCACGGAACCCGAAAGGGTATTGAACGAAAGAAATATAAAAATGTAGGGAGAATGTACATTCTTATGGCGTTACACCTCCCGTATATACTTAACAGGAGTCAATGCCAGCTGTGTAGTTTAGCAGACACTGTCTTCAGAAGAGGTTCATATTTCAGGGTTACAATATCATTGATCTTGCTACTAGGACAGACCTCCAGATAGATTGCTGTTTGTGTAACCAACACTCCTCGGTTTTTATGCAAAATCCTGTTTACTAACATTTGTTGAAAGGGTTTGGTGCCAAACAATAATGTCGCTTGAAAGCAGACCTTTAAAGGAGACATTTTCATTTCTTCCTTCCTTTCCGACTGCATGTGTGCTGCATTGGACGGCCCACATACAAAGTAGGAAAAGTTTATTAACTTGACTTATTATAGTATTTTGTACTGGGAAGCCTTCTACAAAACCTATGCTAGACTCACACACGCAATCTTACACTATGGTGCAGAGTTGTGTACATGTCACTCAGCAGCAAAACTCTACCCCAGCACTAAGAGAGGAGGAGAGAGCAATATCTCTACAGATATGCAGTCTTATGTTCCCTCCTTGTCACACAAAGCAGCACAGATTTTTTGAGTGCTGTATTTTGTGTCCCTTTTGTAAATCTGGGTAAAATAGTGTTCTATCAAGACTGAGCTTAAATGGTTTATAGATGGAAATAATCTCTTTGAATATCTCCAATCAAGCCTGGGGTAGGTGTCAGAAACATTAGCATGCAGTTCAGACAGACTGTTGGCAAACTCACAGCAGACACTGTTTAATAAATGGAATGCATAGCCTCATGGCTATTTTATTTAGCAGCATATGAATGCATTTCAAATGTTTGGTGTTCAGGCAAAGACATGCAAAGTTGTTGTGAGGGAAGTAAATAGCATCACCAATATGCTGTCGATTTTTTTTTAAGAGGGTCTCTTCTGCAAGAAGGTATACCAAATCCAAGGTGATGAACAGTGACTGAAAACTGACCTCATGACACATTTCATATGAGATGTCTGCAATCCATTTTAAAAGTGTGCTGTGCTGCTCTAGTGTTAGTGGCTTGCAGCTTTCCAAAGTACACCCAGGAGAAAGCCCCCTCTAAAATGATGTGGTAATGCAGCACCACTTCCCACACTCTGCCTGTCATTTGTTGCTTTATTTCTCTTAAGTGCAAGCATGAAGGCTCTAATATGGCCCCATCACTGATAGGGGTGGAAGGACAGATCTAAGTGGAGAAGGATATCCTCATGAGCAGGGTATGGGAAAATCAGTAAATTTTAAAAACAGATCTGATTAGTTGAATGATGTGAATAATATTAAATAACAACTTTGCTGATAATTTGCATTAGAGCACCTTACATAAATTGGATTATGAGCTCAAATCTTCATGAAGCCCATGAGAATTGTAGATATGAAAGAGAACCTTATGAAGTTGGAAGGTGGTGGAACATGAAGCATTGGTAGGTTGTGTAATTATTCTAGCCCTTGGTCAGCATAGGATGCATCTTTAACCCATGGCCTCTCTGAGAAATTAATAATGCGGTCACTAATTGTACAAATGCACTAAGCGTCCTTAAAATAAATCACTGCTTTGTGAAGCATTCCTTTATAATTTGTATTACACCTTCCCGGGACCCATTCCATCCATTACCAGATGAGATGTTGTAAACTGATGCTTTCCTCTAAAATTCTATTAATTATTCTACTTTCCTTTTCATTCTTCATGGCATTTATCTTTACCTGCTGTTTATTCCTCATGCTATGTTCCTCTACCTTACGTTTATGCCCAGTCTTTTCCCCTTATAAGAAAACTTTGAAAGTGGAACTGTGGCAGCATGGACGAAAGAGGATACTATGGGGCGGAGATGCTGTCTCTCTGTTTACAATGAACTTCTTCTCTTACCTATAGTTAGCTAGTTGAGAGCTGTTTTATAAATATTTGTGATCACATTGGGAAAGGTAATCGATTTGGTAATTGTGATCATGGAACAAAATAGCGCTCAAAATAGCATATTTTCTAGAAGATGTCACAAAAATAAGACACCACAGAACAAACAATCCTGCTCATCAAAACAAAACAATCTGGCATGCTAAACACAAGCATTAGATCTGATGTGACATTTCTGAATTCCCCAGTTCAAGTTACATTCCTGAAACTTTGCTTACTGGAAGTATTATGGCAAAGATGTTTTCACAATACAGCCCTTCAAAGAAGAGAAGATACAACTTTATGGAGGACCTAAGTGATGTCGTCCACACTAAACTATAAGAAATTAGCACAATTAAATATGTGCAGTCTTTTGATTACAAGCGCCCCTATAACACAGAACTCTTTTCATGACATGATAATTATTGCATTTTACACAGTTATTTTATTTGTATTTATTTTACAGAGTTTTATACAGCGAGAACTTGACCCAAATCGAGTATCAGAGCTCTTTACATAGCACCAGTTGCATTACATGAGAACACATTTATTTTTGTTAGGCACGGGGAGATTAAGTGATTTGCCCAAAATCACAGGATGTTCAGCATTATTGCCGAGACTCAAACCCAGTTCCCCTGATTCGAGGTTGACCAATCTATAGGGTTGGGCCAAAAATCCGTTCCGCTCGCGGAATTTGCGGATTTTCAGCAATTTCGCGATCTGCAAATCTCGCAAAATTCCTAAAAAATCTGCAAATCCGCTCGGCGGGCGGATGTTTTTTTTTTTGATGGCCAGCTCACTCAAGGGACCAAAGTTACAGGCACACACGGTCACTGGAGGCAAATCTTCTGGCCTTTTACGCAGCTGCAGTGTAGGAAAAGCACTATACATTTACCCAACGAGGTAGCACTTACTGATTAGCCAGTAGGAAGTACTCCAGTTGAGAATAGGAATCGCACAAATCAGTGGCCTCTTCTTGAGGAAATATGCAGGGCAGGATTCATTTTGGCACGATGCTCCTGTCACAAAATTAAACCTCAACAGGAAGCACTTACAGATATAAATAAAGCAGGTGCCCGAGTTGAAGCTCAAATTAAGTAACACATTAATCTGCCTAAAAAATCGTGAGCTTCTTCAAGGCTGGGCAGGTGTGCTTTCTCCCTATATCTACTGTCGAGAATGAGCTGTGATGCTTGATGGAGGCCTTTGCACGAGCACCATCCCCGTGCAGTTCCTGTGACCAGGAGATACTTTCTCCTCATCTGCTGCCCTGCTGCTCTCTGACCTTTTTATAAGCAGAAGAGGCATGTGAACTCGCCTAGAAGCCCGTCCGTTTGGCTCCGTCCCACACACTAGCAGTGTGCACTGTCTTCCCGCCCTTTACGCTCTATGATGGACAGCTCACTCAAGGGACCCCGGCGCCCTTCGGCACGATGGCAAAGTTACACACACATGGTCACTGGAGACAACTCTTCTGGCATTTTACGCAGCTGTAGTGTATGAAAAGCACTCTACATTTACCCATCGAGGTAGCACTTACTGATTAGCCAGTAGAAAGTACTCCAGTTGAGTAGAGGTATCGCACAAATCGGTGGCCACTTCTTGGGGAAATATGCAGGGCAGGATTCATTCTGGCACGATGCTCCTGTCACAAAAATCAAACCTCAACAGGAAGCACTAACATATATAAATAAAGCAGGTGCCCTAGTTGTAGCTCAAATTCAGTAACACATTAATCAGCCCAAAAAATCGTGAGCTTCTTCGGGGCTGGGCAGGTGTGCTTTCTCCCCATATCTACCATCGAAAATTTGCTGTGATGCTTGATGGAGGCCTTTGCACAAGCGCAATCCCCGTGCAGTTCCTGTGACCATGTGATACTTTCTCCTCATCTGCTGCCCTGCTGCTCTCTGACAATTTATAAGCAGAAGAGGCATGTGAACTTGCCTAGAAGCCCCGCCCATTTGGCCCCGCCCCGCACACCAGCGGTGTGCAATGTCTTTTCGTCCTTTACCCTCTATGATGGACAGCTCACTCAAGGGACCCCGGCGTCCTTCGGTGCGATGACAAAGTTACACACACATGCTCACTGGACACAACTCTTCTGGCACTTTACGCAGCTGTAGTGTAGGAAAAGCACTATACATTTACCCAATGAGCTAGCACTTACTTATTGGCCAGAAACAGTCTATTTGTGCAAATCTGCGAGTTCGCGATTTTTTTTCGCGAACTCGCTGATTTGATTGCGATTTCGCACAAATTTGCGGACTGCAACTTCGCAAAATTCGCCCATACTTACCAATCTAGCCATTAGGCCAACTCCTCTCCCCATGTCTTCACTGATATTGTTGCATAAACTGATTCTCTGGCTCAGCTTTACAAGTTTGCCTTTTCTACATGGAACACTGACACAATATTGAAAACAACAATATTGTGAAACAAAAATATTGTGTAAAAAATATTGTTTACAAAAATATTGTATAATATACTTATAATGGTAAGTACAACAATATTGAAAAAAATATTGCTTCACAGCAATATCATAAATAATATACAAAGCGCCCACGTCAGCAGCTCCCTTTGCCCGAAAGCAATGCTGGCTGCTGCAGGAGGAGGGGAGCGGGGCGGGACCGCGGGGCATCAGAGTACCTCCACTGCCCCCAACAGAAAGGCCATGGATAGGGTCCTTGCTGCCAAAAATGGCCTGTGAGGGACCTTGGGGAATGGGTCCCAGTGGCCAAAATTGGCTTCAGGAGGGGGCCAGGCAGGCCCCATCCAAGTTTTTTTTTTTTAAAAAGGTTGGCAGGCCCCAGGGGATGGGGCCTCAGGGCAAAAGTAACCCAGGGAAGGGGGGCACCTGGCCCCACTTCCATAAAAAAAACGAACTGAAAAATTGGTCAGGCCCCAGGAGATGGGGTCCCTGGGACCCAAAAGGGACAATGGAAGGGGGACCACACAGCCCCCTTCCTAAAATAAAAAAAGAAACCAGCAGCTGGCGGAGGCCCTGACCCTTCCTTGGACAAGTCTGCAAATACACCTCCTGGTGCACTGTGGATTTAGGGATTAAGTCCCCCTCGATCCTAAGTGTCCTTAGGGGCAAACTAACCTATCAGGTACCTCCAGTAAGCCCCACATAGTAGGTTTGCTGATAGATAGTCTAAAGCCACACCATTTTTAACACTACACTGCAAACATGCCTCTTGGCGCACTGCTAGTGGGGCGATGAGGTCCCCTTGTGTCCTGAGGACTCAGGACTAAAGTGGACTTCACCTCCCAGGCCGCAGTGTGCCAGGAGGCATGTTTGTAGAGTGGTGTAAAAAGAGTGTGTGGCCTCTGAGCACTCTGAGCAATCCAGTTGTGTGGGGCTTATTAGAGGTAGCAGGAGGGCTAGTTTGATCCCAGGGACCCTCAGGAGGCAAGGGAACTGCATTCCCCAACCAAGAGTGTGCCAGGACGCGCGTTTGCAGAGTGGTGGAGAAATAGGCCATGGCCTGTGTCCACCTCTCAGCAATCCTACTGTCTGGGGCTTACTGGAGGTATCAGGTAGGCTGGTTGGCACCTAAGGACCCCCATCAGGAAAGGGGACTTTAATGCTAATCCAAGAGTGCACCAGGGAGGATGCTTGCAAAGTGGTGGGTGAAGGGGGCATGGCCTGCTATGAGAATTTACCAATCCTGCTGTGTGGGACTTACTGGAGTTAATAGGAGGGGTAGTTGGCTTCGAAGGATGTCCTTGGGGCCAACTACCCCTCCTGTTACTTCCAGTAAGTCCCACACAGTAGGATTAATAAGAGGTCTTCGGAGGCCACACACCCCTTTATCCATTACTCTGCAAAAGTGCCTCCTGGCAAACTACTAGCTGGAGTATGAAATCCTCTTTACTCCTGAGGGACTTTGGGTTGAAGAAGCACTCCTCGTACCTCCTGTAAGTCCTACACAGCGGAATTCCTGAGTGTTGGTTGGGGGACCGGCCCCCTTTCTCCACCTCTCTGCAAATGCGACCACTATTCAAAGAAGCATTTGCAATTTAATAGGTTTCTCTTTTGCAAAAGTTAGGGCTATTGGCATTGTAAATGTAAAAGTTTTTACCAATGCTTTTTGGAGTGGAGTGGATGTATGTTGTGTGTAGTGGAATTATGTGGTATGTTGTGCAGTGAAATGATGTGGATAGAAAGTATGTGGTATTTAGTGTATAGGAATTATGGAGAGTGGGATTATGTTTTATGGAGAGTAATTATGTGGTATGGTAGTCTGTGTTGTGGCGTGGTAAACTCAGGTTTACTCTTCCTCATTTCCACAGAAGCTAAACTATAAATTTAATGAGAAAACAGGGAGCCACTGAGGAGCACTTCTGGACCTTGTCAGAGTTATGAACAGGGCCACTGGAATTATGCGAATGTATGGCTGCATTGATTTTTGCATAATTATCAATTTTCTGCATTTGCCACATAATCCATCATGTTTTACAGTTTGTTGGAAGGCCTTTTCAAACATGGAATGGTTCCCTGTTATTTATTGCTAAATGTGGGTGTTAAATTGGTACTGATGGTGGGCAAACCACTCTTTCGTCTTTCTGCGCCTCTCTTGACTCTTTCTGCATTTCTCTTGCTTCTTTTGTCGTGTAGTTCCTATATTACCTATGCAGGATCTGCACGTTTGGATAACATAAACTGTGGGATTGGTGGCAGACTGGTTGCGAGCACCGCCACCGGATATGTTAACCTGTCTGTATCAGCTAGCACGCAGTGCCACTAGAATCTCCTCTTATTGGGGAGAGACTAGTTCTTGGCAACCTCAAAATGTGACACCCTGATCCCCCTGATATGTGGAAACAATATACTGCTTTTTGATCACTTAGTGTCTCTCAGAGATACACAGAATAAATATACTGGGCATTTGTCAATAAGAATTTATTGAACAGTTGTTATTCTAGTGTAAAATAGATGAGCTGTAACAATTGTTAGACAGTAGCAGAGATATATGATTAGAAGCACAAACAAGGTAAATGGATGGTACAGCTCTACCATCTTGGGATAATCATGAATACATACAAGAATATAAAAGAAATGATAAAAAGTGAGTGCTCCTACTATGCCTCCCTAACTAGATGTACCTGAATGTACCTAGCATATATGTAGGTGTTATGCCAAGAATTCCTCTAGAATCTAGTCAACCCCATTACCTGAGAATGAGAGAATCTAGGACCCTATCCTTGTCTCGAGGGGGACATCCCGCGAGTGATGTTAGACAACTGCGAGCTGGAGTGTCTGCTTGCAGGAACCTCAGTGTCTCTGGTCAGTGTATCTGCTGGGAAGTTACGGTCTCCTCTGTCATTCTAAAGCAAGGTGTGATGTATATATTCCCACAGGTCTCCCCAAGGGTCCTACCTTTCTGTGTTACCCTGTCAGCGTGAAGGATGACGTTAGGCCTGAACTTTATACAGAGATATTATACCATAGATGTTCGCCCTGCTGTGCTTCCCAGAAGCCTCATGCATAATGTATGAGTTTTTGAAAAAGTAAAAAACCAGCATTCTGAAGGCAGTGTTGTATCTAGGTAAAAGGTCCGTTCCTATGAACCGTTATGTATGTAATGTAGGGTAGGATATAGGTGAAAGTTTGCAGTGTTACCTGTGCCTATATAATGTAACTATATGGAATATAACACTTTGTGCACCTTTCTTCCTTTTTCTGCACTCCTCTTGACTCTTTCTGCACATATATACTGCTTTCTGCTCCTCCCTTCTTTCTGCACCTCTCTTGCTTTTTTCGGCACCTCTTGCTTTTTTTTGTGCACCTCTCTTGCCTCTTTCTGCACCTCAGTTGCTTTTTTTGTACTTCTCTTATCTCTTTCTGCACCCTCTTCCCTCTTTCTGTGCCTTCGAAGGTGACCCAGCCTGACCTCGTCAGTGCCGTTCGCTCTACCCGCCGCGTGGCCCCTCCAGGAAGTCACCGGTTCCCTGCTGCCGCCGCCGCTCGCATCGCTGCCCTGATTGTGCCCCCGCTGTGGTCTGTAGCATTGCCCTGACTTGTATTGTTTAACATTACCCTGACTTGTATTGTTTAGTATTGTGCCGCCGCTCGCATCGCTGCCCTGATTGTGCCCCCACTGTGGTCTGTAGCTTTGCCCTGACTTGTATTGTTTAGTATTGTGCTGTTCCGTTGCCCTGATTGTTCTGTTGTTCCTGTTGCCTTGTGCTGTCCCCGCTGCCGCCCACCCGCTCCCTGCCGCTGCTGCCCCGCGGCCCCGCCCCCACTCCTGCTGGTTATCTTGACCCTCCCATTCGCCACCCCGCTCCCACCTCCCAGCTGCTCCTCCCTCGCTTCGCCCCCCCCTCTCTCTCCATTTATGGCAGAGTCCGCGCGTGCGTGCAGCGTCCACGCGCAGCGGGCGCGCCAAAGGCAAGCCCGTCTGTACCCGTCCGCGCCTGGCCCACGCCCAGCGCCAGGACCCCTGGCCCCCGCCGACTCCAGCCCACCCGCCGGACCTATGACGCAGAAACCATCTACGCACTCAACACTGGCCGTACCCCTGGCTGCTACCGAGCCACCCCAGGACGCACCACGGACCCTTCACCTGCCAATCCTGCAAGTTCTCCTGCATCCGGACCTGCAACGCATCCGCCAAGCCGAGCACCAGCAGCAACCACCTAAAGTGCATCCTGCTCAACACCCGCTCCGTCCACAGACACGCCGTGGAACTCTGGAACCTCCTCGACACCATATCACCAGACGTCGCCTTCCTCACGGAAACCTGGATGAACGCCTCCTCAGCGCCCGACATCGCCATTGCCATCCCGGATGGATACAAGATCACACGGAGGGACCACGTCAACCAGACGGGAGGAGGCATCGCCATCGTTCACAAGAACACCATCCACATCACGTCCAGCTCCGACGACACCCTCACAGCCGCCGAACACCTGCACTTCCAGATACACACCAACCCCAAGACCACATTCAGAGGCACCCTCATCTACAGACCCCCGGGACCACGCACACAATTCAGCGAAGACATCGCCGATTTCATCAGCCCGCACGCCCTCCCCTCCGCTGACTACATCCTCCTCGGGGACCTCAACTTCCACCTGGAGAACAACAATGACCGCAATACCACCACCCTGCTGGACAACCTCGCCGACCTCGGACTCAAGCAACTGGTGACCACCCCCACCCACTACGCCGGCCACACGCTTGATCCCGTCTTCTCATCCAGAAAGGACATCACCTTCAGCCACACCACCGGACTCCACTGGACGGACCACAGCTGCGTCCACTTCAGCTTCAAAAGGACCACGATCCACCACCGCCCACAACAGGTCCCCCGCAGATGTTGGAACAAGATCACAGCCGACCAGCTCGCCACATCCCTGAGCCAGAACCCTCCCGCCAGCTCAACGAACCCCAACCAAGCCGCCAACAACCTCACGAAGTGGATCAGCAACAGCGCGGACGACCTCGCCCCACTGAAGACCCCCCCGCCAGACCCGGCACCAAAAAAGCGTCATGGTTCACCGACAAACTCAAGAGCTCCAAGAAGAACTGCCGAGCCCTCGAGAAAGCTTGGCGCAGAGACCCAACTACAGACAACATGACCACCCTCAAGCTCGCCACGCGAAAACACCACCAGCTGATCCACACCACCAAGAAAACTGCATTCAAGGAACGTCTCGACAACAACGCCCACAACAGCAAGGAACTCTTCACCATCGTCAAAGAGCTCTCGAACCCCAGCGCCGGAGACAACGACATCACCCCATCGCAAGAACTCTGCAACTCGCTCGCCTCGTTCTTCCACAACAAGATCGCAGACATACGCAACAGTTACAGCACACAGCCGACGCACCCTACGACCGCACCAACGCCCCCCACCACCACCA
Organism: Lissotriton helveticus; assembly: GCF_964261635.1. NCBI lineage: Eukaryota > Metazoa > Chordata > Amphibia > Caudata > Salamandridae > Lissotriton > Lissotriton helveticus. The sequence goes on from NC_136069.1 coordinate 1,607,756,296, forward strand.
TCTGCGCCTGGACCCCGTCAACACCATCAGCACGATGAACTCCATCCACTCCGGATCGCCAACCGACCCCTGCCCTCACCACGTCTTCAACAAGGCCGACTCCGACATCGCACCACACCTGCGGGACATCATCAACGCCTCCTTCGACACCGCCACCTTCCCAGAGAGCTGGAAGCACGCCGAACTCAGCGCCCTACTGAAGAAACCATCAGCGGACCCCACCGAACTCAAAAACTACCGACCCATCTCGCTTCTTCCTTTTCCTGCCAAAGTCATTGAGAAGACCATCAACAGACAGCTTGCCGCCTTCCTCGAGACGAATGGATCCCTCGACCACTCACAGTCTGGCTTCCGGGCCAACCACAGCACCGAGACCGCCCTCATCACAGACACCGACGACATCAGAGCCCTGCTCGACAACGGAGAAACAGCGGCCCTCATCCTCCTGGATCTCTCCGCGGCGTTCAACACGGTCTGCCACCGCACCCTAGTACAACGCCTCAGCAACATCGGGATCCAAGAGAAGGCACTGGAGTAGATCATCTCCTTCCTCGCCGGGAGAACCCAGAGAGTCCGCCTCCCCCGTTCAGTCCTGAGGCCACCGAAGTCATCTGCGGCGTACCCCAAGGATCATCACTCAGCCCCACGCTGTTCAACATTTACATGAGCCCCCTTGCGGCCATCGCGCGCCAACACAACCTCAACATCATCTCTTACGCCGACGACACCCAGCTGATCCTCTCCCTCACCAACGACCCCGCCACCGCCAGGACCAACCTACACGAAGGGATGAAAGACGTAGCCGAGTGGATGATGAACAGCCGCCTGAAACTGAACTCAGATAAGACGGAAGTGTTCATCCTGGGATCTTCGCCCTCCGCCTGGGACGACTCCTGGTGGCCCCCGTCCCTGGGCAGCGCACCCAAACCGACAGACCACGCACGCAACCTGGGCTTCATCCTGGACTCCTCCCTCTCCATGACCAGACTAGTCAACGCCGTCTCCTGTCATGCTTCAACATCCTCCGCATCCCACGTAAGATCTTCCGGTGGATCCCCACCGAAACCAGGAAGACGGTCACCCAGGCCCTCGTCACTCCCTCTACGCCGGAACCACAGCCAAACTTCAGAAGAAACTCCAACGCATCCAGAACGCCTCGGCATGCCTCATCCTGGACATCCCCCGACACAGCCACATCTCCGAACACCTGAGAAACCTGCACTGGCTCCCCGTCAGCAAGAGAATCACGTTCCGTCTCCTCACCCACGCACACAAAGCTCTCCACAACCAAGGCCCAAGATACCTCAACGACCGCCTGACCTTCTACACTCCAACCCGCCAGCTACGATCGACCAGCCACGCCCTCGCCGCCATCCCCCGCATCAGAAGAGTCACAACGGAAGGAAGATCCTTCTCCTACCTGGCTGCCAAGACGTGGAACTCCCTCCCCATCCACCTCCGCCTGACGCAAGACCACCTCTCCTTCAGGAAGCAACTCAAGACCTGGCTGTTCGAGCAGTAGCGGATCCCCCTCCCCCAGCGCCTTGAGACCCTACGGGTGAGTAGCGCGCTATACAAATGCTTTGATTGATTGATTGATTGATTGTACCTCTCTTGCCTCTTTCTGCACAACCCATGCCCCTTTCTATACTCTTGCCTCTTTTGTTACCTCACTTGCTTATTTCTGTACTTTCCTTGCTTATTTCTGCACTTCTCTTCTTTCTTTCTGCACCTCCCTTGCTACTTTCTGCACCCCTCTTCCTTCTTTCTGAACCCCTCTTCATGCATTCTTAACATCTCTTGCCTATTTCTGCACTTCGCTTGCATTTTTTTGCAATTCGCTTGCCTCTTTCTGCATTTCTGTTGCTTCTTTCTGTACTTCTTTTTCCTCTTTATCCACCTCTCTTGCCTCTTTCTGCACCTCTCTTGTCTCTTTCTGCGCCCTTCTTCTTTTTTCTACACCTCTCTTGCCTCTTTATGCACCTCTCTTGCCTCTTTCTGCAGTTCTCTTTCCTCTTTCTACACCTCTTTTTTCTTCTTTCTGCACCCCTCTTGCCTCTCTTTACACCCTTCTTCCTACTGTCTGCTGCTCTGTTGCCTCTGGCTGCACCCCTGTTTCCCTCTTTCTGTACCTCACTTGCTTCTTTGTGTTTTTCTCTTGCTTCTTTCTGCACTTCTCTTACTTCTTTCTGCACCCATGTTTCCTCTTTCTGCTCTCCTCTTGTCTCTTTCTGCAATTCTGTTTATTTTTGCTGTACTTTTCTTGCCTCTTTCTGTACCCCTCTTGCCTCTTTCTGCACATCTGTTGCTTCTTCCCGCACTTCTCTTGCTCCTTTCTCCACCACTCTTGCTTCTTTCCTACCCTTTTTTCCCCTTTGTGCACCTATATTGCCTCTTTCTGTACCTGTCTTGCCTCTTTCTGCATGGCTTTTCCTGTACCTCTCTTGCTTATTTCTGTAACTCTCTTGCATCCTGCCTCTTTTTGTACCTCTCTTGCTTTTTTCTGCACCCCTTTGCCTCTTTCTGCAGCCTTCTTCCTTTTCCTGCACCTCTCTTGCTTTTGTCAGCAGTTCTCTTGAATTTTCTGTACCCCTGTTGCTGCAATCTGCACTGATTTTGCTTCTTCCTACACAACTCTTGCTTCTTTCTGCACCTCTCTTGCCTCTTTATGCATCCTTCTTCCCTCTATGCACACCTCTCTTATCTCTTTATGTACCTCTTGTACTTCTTTCTGTACTTCTAATGCCTTGTTCTGTACCTCTCCTGCTGCTTTCTATACCCCCTTTGTCTTTTTTGGCATAACACTTGCCTCTTTCTGCACTCTTCTTGCCTGTTTCTGTACCTATGTTGCGTCTTTCTGCAACCCTCTTGCCTTATTCTGCACTTTATTTTCCCTCTTTGTGCACATATCTTGCTTCTTTCTGTACCTCTCTTGCCTCATTCTGCACCCCTCTTGACACTTTCTGCACCTCTCTTGCTTCTTTCTGCACCTTTGTACCCTTTTCCTGCAACTGTCTTGCCACTTTCTGCACCTCTCTTGCCTCTTTCTTTAGTTCTCTTTCTTCTTGCTGCATTTGTGTTACTCCTTGATGTATAAAATTGATGGTAACGGTTTAAAAGAGCGCACAGCACAGAGTCCAGGTATCAGTAGTCAAGCAATAAGTCAAATAGGTGCTCAGGAAGAGGTGGGGGACTGGTTACCACAGTCTCCAAGACAAACCAATGGTCCAAACAATTCAAGACTGACTGTGTGTATTTGGGTTGCAGCTCTGAGGAAGTCACTAGTCCTGAACGGACTTGACGAAACGTGCGTTGGCTGCAAATAATCATTTGATGAAAATTGGATTGAATTGGAAGGAACATTGGACATTAAAAGATATAGTGAAAACTATATAAAGACTCTTTGATATGTGATTGAGTGCTCACAATACTCCTTGATGTACTTCTCTTAGCTCTTGCTGCACCCCTCTTGGCTCTTTCTTTACCTCTGTTGCCTCTTTCTGTACTTCTCTTACTTTTTTTCTGCACCCCTTGTTGTGGTTCTGAAAATTCTGGACTCGTGGAATAAACTTTGTCGTAACATGACGATTTTCGTATCAAAAGAAAGAAAATGGCTAGTACACTATGCACAAGCATTTTCGTCATATTCGAGTGACGATTTCACCTCGAAATCGTACTTTTCGTTCTGAAACCTTGGCTTCCATTTTGTGTACGGCAGCCATTTTGTGAGTTGCCCTCACATAGGCTAATGATGAAGGCCTAAATCGATTCCAAAGGACACGTACACCTTAATTGACTTCTCTGCGACCTGGGGAAGCTGGAACCATCGCCCCAGGCCGTACCTGCCCGGCCAGTTCCTTTCCCAGTGGCCGAGCAAGATAGCATCAAGGCGCAGCCTACCATAAACCTTTCCATCGCACACACACCCTGCCTAATCTTGCTCCCACCTGTCCCTGTTCCTTTCTCTACGACTTGCTTTACGAGGAGGAGGTGCCCCTTTTTATTGGGGGTCCACCGATATCTGATGAAAATGTTGGGCCTTGCCGGGTAATTTGTTGTGGGCTGGACGAACTGAAATGTGGGCTTGTCATCATGACTCTGCTGTTTCTTTGTAGTGGAAATATGTGAATAGTCTACTGTAAATCTAAGAATGTTTGCCTGGAGCTTAATATTTTGTATAAAAAGAGAAGCCTGACTTAGTAAGATTGAGCAGTCTCCTGAGAATATACACACCGTGTTGTTGTACTTCTAGGACGCCTGTTACTTGGTTGCAGCCAATAAATTCGATCTTTGACTTCACCTAGAAAACTCTGAGTTTCTGTGTCTGAATCAGGAAAGTACCCGAGGTCTTAGGGTGTACCCTGACACTGCTGGGTTACCGGTTCGGTACCGGTTCTGAAAAACCCAGTACCTCAGCTGGCGCCCAACGTGGGGCGATACCAACGGTACCGGTCCAAGCCAGAGGTTTGTGAGGAGCTTCGTGTGAAAATTCTGGAGGAAGGCCGCCACTTCATCGACCCCTGCATGTCGACGTGGTCCGAAAGACTTTGCTGCGCGGTTCCCCGCTTCCCGACGGCTACGAAGGACTGCTGCCCTGGCTATCGCCCTGATTTGGACCCTTGATGTTTGGTAGAGCGAAACGATAGACGAGTCTTCTGGTGACGTCATCAATATCTCAGTTAAGTATAAGTGGAGCGTCTCCCAGTCCTTAGTTGGTCTTAGTTTGGGTATCCCCTTGGGATCTTTGATTTGGAACTTGCAAATACCAAAGCCGAAGGACTCGTGTATTCACGAGAATATCGTAATCGATAATCCTTTGAAGTTTGAAGCTAGACTAGAGAGTAAAGATGCCTGGTCTTAGCAGACTTGGAAATTTGTTTTGTTGTGGTAGTAATAGGGATTCCCGATTGGAGGACTCGTGTCCGGTTCCTCCGATTGGAACTCCAACCTATGAATTATATGTGAAACATGGAGTAGGCCCCATCACATATAATGAAGTGTGGATCAAATACACCAGAAAAGATGGTGTTTTAAAATGGCCCCAATATGGTAGCTTTGACACGGAAATCTTAGATAACCTCAAAGTTAAACTTTTTAAGAAGAAAGCCCAGCCGGCGATGTTTGACTCTTTTCGCCTATGGCGTAAGGAAGCCAAACAGAAAGAAATTAAATTAGCGAAGAAAAATAAGAGAGAAAGGGGTATTTCGATAATGCAAGCTGCTATGCAGTTCAAAGATAACGAAGAGGAACAGATGAGTGAGCAGTTGCACAGGCAACGTAAAATGGTAATAGATAAATGTTATCCAGTTTTGCCGCCTCTTTAGCAAGATGCAGCAAAAGACCTTGAAAAAGATCCCCTAATGTCGCATTTGTTAAGTTCACCACCCCCTTATGCACAGAATGCTACGGCACCTCCGCAACCTTTAGTTGCGCAACCTTTGGTTGTATTGCCTCCTGCTCCTACTCCGCAGCCACCAGCTGTTCTCCAGCTGGTACCTGTTCCTCCGGTGCAGCCTCCTCAAGGGCCACCGGCTTTGACATCTGCTCTGCCTTTACTTCCTACAACTTTAACTACTATAACGACTACCACTCCTGGTACTCCTCCTGACACTTCCTCTGCGTCTGCCTTGCCTCACCCTGCTTTTCCGCTTGTCTTTTCATCAACTTCTCCTTCTGTTCATCAGAGAGTGGCTAGTACTGTCACTAGTCTTCTGTATCCTTTCTTTGGTGCAACAAGTGTAACTCAGAGCGTAAGCAGTTGCGTAGCCAACTGCCTGATTCTAGGGAGAAGGAAACGTTGAATTATTTAGCACATAAATGGGTTACAGACCCGACGAGGTATGGGCTAGAATCTGTTACGGATGTCTTCCATTAGTGGGAAGCATCGAAGCAGAGTTACGTTTTTGAGAAAATGTGTGTTTTTCTATGTGAAGATTTAGAGGAAAATGATTTGGACTCTAATCCGCCAGAGTTGAGCCATGTACTGTTTGAGTTTTCAAAAGGCGCAATTGTGGGTTCAGATGTTGAAAAAGCAGTTGCGACGTTGTTGTCGCTTAGGACTGAAGGTGTTTCTAAGTCGTTGTTTGAGTCTGATTCCTCTGTTAAAAAGAAGGGAAGACAATATCCCATGAGAGAAGTTCCTCCAGTATGGAAGGAAGAAGTAGCAGCTGGTCCTGGTAATGTTCCACCAGCTATACCAGCACATTTTCAGCGTGTGTGGGTACATGTTCCTTGGAAGCGAGCTGAAGTTTTGGCCCTTAAGCAGACATTGCCTGATCCCCCTAAAAATCCTGCAGGGTATTACAAGGAATTGTCACAGACTGCAGGCTCTTGCATTATAAATTTAGCGGATATAGACATGTTATTTGGGAATGTTGTTCCACAACCTTTATGGGGAAAGATTCGTCATGCAGATCATGATCAGGAGTTAGGTGACTCATGGGCTAATATTACTGCTGCAGATGCCCGACAAGTTGGTGGTGCTAAACCCGAGCCTTTAGTAGCAGACCTCCCTGGTAGGATCATTAATTACATGAAAACTTTGATGCCTGCGATGCGTGTGAATTGGGATAAATTGTCTGCGTGTAAGCAGAAGAAAGATGAAACGGTGCAAGATTTCTTCACCAGGTTTGAAGAGACGTTTGTCGACCACAGTGGTCAAGATATGAGTACAGAAGGTGGTCAACGGTTGTTCGTCGATATATTTGTGCATAATTTGCTTCCCGAGTTGTGTAAAAAGTTAAAGGATTCAGAGAGTTCTTGGGCAGTTTCCTCTTCAGCACAGATATTGGCTACTGCACAGTACTACGAAAATAGAGATAAAGATGAGAAAGATAGAGCAGAGAAGAAAACTAAAGAGTTGAAGACGAAGGTCCTGTTACAACAAGCATATCCGCCACGTGGTGGTCAGAATAGTGGTGCTCAGAGTAACTATCAGAATACCTATCAGCAGCCCCAACAGTTTCAGAGGAACTCACAAAGAGTCGAGTATACTCAACAACGTGTCCCTTAAGGTCCCAACCAGTGTTCGTATTGTAAGGAAGAGGGTCATTTTAAGTATAGTTGCCCTGTTTTGTTACAGCGTGCAAATGGTGTCTCAGGTGCACGAGGTCGAGGTGGTCAACAAGCTCCTTGAGGTAGAGGACGTGGAAATTTCCCCCAGAACGCACGTTCCTTTCCGCCTTAAAATTCAATGAATAGTTTTGATCAGCAGAATAACGCGTCTGGTAGGATGGCTCAGTACTATGCTGATGATTACTATGCAGAAGATGAGCATATGGAAGGTAATGATTGCTAGGACAGCCATAGACAAAGAGAGGGAGTTGTTTCAGTTCCAGTAGATCAGAGTGGACCTTACGTTGAGGTGATTACATCAGGTGTGTCAGAGCCTTTTCTGTTGGATACTGGTGCTACAAAGAGTTCTATTATGAACTCCCTGGCGCACCTTTGTCTGGTGAAACTAATGTATCAGTAGGTTTTTCTGGCGCCCCGGTTAGAAACCCAGTTTCTAGTCCCATGTCCCTTTCTGTTGGACCTTGCGAATTCGAAGCACCCCTTATTTTAACAACAGGTTGTGGTGAAAACTTGCTGGGATTAGATTTGCTGAAAAGATTGTATGCGACTTTGTACTGTTCTCCTTCAGGAGTACAACTTACACTGGGTAAGAAAGTGGTTTCTCCAATGTATTTGTCGAAGGACAAACTCCCAACAGAATTGTCGTTTCTTCCTGATATTCTTTGGGCTACTGGTCCTAATGATGTGGGTCTCTTGGAAATACCGCCATATGTTGTGACATTGAAAGCCAATGTTAAAATGCCACGAATTCCCCAATACAAAATCTCTAGTGAAGGTGAAAAAGCGTTGTTAGCGATCATTTACGATTTGATTGAAAAAGATGTGATTGAAGAGACAAGAGGCAACGTTTGCAATAGTCCTGTTCTGCCTGTTTTGAAACGAACTGATCCTCCCCAGCCACCTGTTTATAGATTTGTGATTGATCTTAGAGAGGTGAATAAAATAGTTGTGCCACAATTTCCAGTTGTTCCTGACATTACTGCCCTATTGACTATGATTCCAGCTTCTGCCACCTGGTTCTCGGTGATTGACTTGAAGAATGCTTTCTTCAGCATCCCGATTGCTGAGGAGAGTAGGGATATTTTTGGCTTCAGTTTAGGAGGTCGAAGCTTTCGCTTTAAACGCGCTCCCCAGGGCTACTGTGAAAGTCCATCAATATATAGTCAAGCTCTAAAAACACAGCTTGATACGATTGTTTTACCTGATGGAGCTACACTTGTACAGTACGTCGACGATTTGCTTGTTGCTGCAGATACTGAGGAAATCTGTAAAGAAGCCACGTTGTCATTGTTGCGTCATCTGTGTGAATTGCATCACAAGGTATCACTTTCAAAATTGCAATATTGTCGACAAGAAGTAACCTACTTAGGTCATCTCTTATCGAAGGAGGGAAGGAAACTGACCCCAGAAAGAATTCAGGCAATAGCGAAATTGAGTGTGCCAAGAACACAGAGAGAAGTGCGTGCTTTCTTGGGCATTACATCATATTGCAGGCAATGGATACCAAATTTTTCCTTGCTGGCCAAACCTTTGGTGGCATTAACTTGTAAAGATACACCGAATCCCGTCCCATGGTCTGAAGAGTGTCAGAAAAGTTTTTCTGAATTGCGTGATGCATTATGTTCGGCTCCTGTGTTAGATACCCCCAACTACAGTAAGCCCTTTACATTATATGTCCATGAGAAAGAGGGTTGTGCATTGTCAGTGTTGACACAGTTGTTTGGAGACAAGCAGCGTCCATGTGCATATTTTTCGTCGACTTTGGATCCGGTAGCTAAAGCATTGCCGAGTTGTTTAAGAGCAACAGCGGCAGCAGCTGTTTCTATTCGGCAGTCTGCTGGTTTAGTGATGAATAACACGTTAATTGTAATGGTTCCACATGCAGTGGACACATTGTTAAACAGAACCAAGACACAGCACTTAACTAGTGCTCGATTGTCAGGTTACGAGTTGACATTGTTAGCGAGTCATGTGCACATAAAAAGATGTAATACGCTAAACCCAGCTACGTTGTTGCCGATTGTAGAGGACTTAGATGCTTCAGAACAGCATGATTGTTTTCTTAGAACAGAAGAAGAAACGAAAGGGAGAGTGGATCTCCAGGATACTCCCCTTGCAAAGTGTGATGGTACATTATGGGTGGATGGTTCATGCTTCAAGCTTCCGAATGGTGACACGACTGCAGCATATGCTGTCACGACTTTGCACACCATTGTTGAAACTGCACGTATTCCACATAATTCAGCTCAAGCAGCAGAATTGATTGCACTTACAAGAGCATGTGTGTTGTCAAAAGGAATAAAAGTGACTATCTATACCGACAGCCAGTATGCATTTGGAGTGGCTCACAGTTTTGGACGATTGTGGAAAGAACGTGGGTTCCTGACTTCGCATGGAGCTAAGATTCAGCATGGTCAGTTGGTGAATGAGCTTCTCGAGTCACTTACTTTGCCGTTGCAAGTTGCGATTGTGAAATGTAGCGCACACAAGAAGGTGACTGATGATGTTGGTCGTAGAAATGCATTTGCTGACGAAATCGCAAAAGAAACAGCAAGGAATGTGATGAGCCGAATGTATGTTGCAGGCCCTGCAAGATGGGTTGGTGATGTTGGAATGTGTGAAGACACGATAGAGAGTGAGAAGTCTATTCAAGCTGAAGCTACAGAGAAAGAGTTGAGTGTGTGGAGAGAAAGTACGGGTAAAATGGATGCAAATGGTTGTTGGATTGAATTGTGAGAGCATCAGAGATGGTTGTTACCCGATGCGTATGTGCTTGCAGTGGTTACAATGGCCCATGGAATGGCTCACATCAGCGCGAAAGGGATTTGTAAGTTGTTGGCTCCAGTATGGCAAAATGCTGCAATTCCTAAATGTGCAGATAATGTGGTCAAGAATTGCATGGTGTGTCTGAAACACAATCCTGGTAGGGGAACCCCAACTCCAGCTGGTCATTTTGCACCTCCTACGTATCCATTTGAGGTTTTGCAGCTAGATTACATCCACATGGAGAGGTGCAACAATTTAAAATACGTACTCGTTGTTGTTTGTGCCTTTTCAAGATGGGTGGAAGCCTACCCCCTACAAGACAACACTGCCTTATCCACAGCTAAAGCCCTTGTGAAAGAGTTCTTCCCCAGATTTGGAATGCCGAGAATGGTCTGGAGTGACAATGGGAGTGAATTTGTAGGTCAAGTGATGAAGAAAGTGTGTGAAGGGCTAGGTATCCAGCAAAAGTTCCACGCTGCAAATCACCCCCAATCAGCTGGACTAGTAGAATGCTACAATGGCACGCTAAAGTTAAAATTGGCCAACATTCAAGCGAGCTCTGGTCTTAAATGGCCTGACGCTCTCCCTTTAGCACTCCTATCAACCAGAATGACTGGGCATTCGCGAGTGGGACTTAGTCCTTATGAGATCGTTTTTGGCCGTCCGGCCAACATATGGGGAGTGCCAAGGCCCACAAAGTTCAGTGAAATCGAATACCCTGTTTTGCTTGACTATTTGTACGAATTGACGGCTAAATTGCGTGTTTTACACCAACAGGTACATGATACACTGCCTCAGGTCTCTGAAGCTCCAGGGCATCAGATCGTTCCTGGATCCTGGGTTCTAGTAAAAAACTTCCAGCGGACAAAGAACGACCAGCCCAGGTGGACCGGCCCACACCTCGTCCTTCTTTCAACGAGATCAGCTGTTCGAGTGGAAGGAAAGAAGCACTGGATCCACGGTGTACATTGTAAGAGGGTGCCTTTGCCTCTGCCGTACAACCGGTGGGTCCAGGAGGGTGTCGCCGACTCAGGGACTGAAACCGTGCCTCGTTTTCTGCCTTTCAGTGATGCACGTGTAAAAGGAACACTTACTGAAAAAGAGAGTGACAATATTTTGCAACCAACTGTATCATCGTCAGTTCGATTGGACACTACAGAACCTGAACTCCTGTTCCGTGACCAGACAATACCGGGAAAACAACGATATAATCTGAGGCCGAGAACTATGGACAAATAAAACAAATGATCTTTTCTAAGAACTATTTTTGAAAGTGCAGCTCTCTCATCTGAGAAACTTTTTTATTTTTGTTTTTCGAACCACCATCCGGGTTCCGCTGTAGGGTCGCGGTTGCCCAAAGTCTTTGGGGTGCAGCTGAAGACGTTAGGTCGACAGTTCTGGTTGGTCTAAGGGAGTTGCCCTGGACTGACAGAAGCATTCCTTAGCATAGAACACCCAACCATCGCGAGCAGCATTGTATAGAGGATGGAGTTTTTCGAGATGGAGAGACCTGCCAAGGAAACGAACTTTAAAAGCAGAATATGTAAAATTATGACAAAGAAAAGCTTTTTGATATTGTGCATTTTCATGTTATTTAGTGTAATGATATTTTTAATAGGATATGTTTTATTCTCTTTTCGAGTGACATTTGCACCCACTACATCGCCAATGCCTCCTCCTTCTACTGTTTCCCCACACTCTTTTCAATCCCTTCCTGAACATGAATACGCTAGGAGATTAGAGTTTATTAATAACTCCTTCGTTCAGCTTTTGCACCAACACCAACTGGTAATGAACACGACTACCTGTTGGGTGTGTGGTCTTATGCCTCACACAACGTATAAAGGTATCCCCTATCTGGTCCTGCCATTCAGCCACAATGGTTCTGTGTGGGCATACAGAACAATGTTCATCTATGCACATGAAGTCTATCCCCTACGTTCTGTAACAGACAATCCTAAGAATAGTGCTCTAGTTAAGGGTATAGTAGATATGATTAAGGAAGATATTTCCTATGAGACTATCCCGAGAGATGAGACACTAGTATACATAGGATGGAACGTGACCGGATATGGAGCTACTCTGAGTGAGAAACAGCAAGCTAAGAGATCTTCCCCAATTTGGATTGTACCCCATCAGGGTCATCTGTGTCTGCAAGGTACTAGCAAGAATCCCAGAGCTCAGTTAGGGAAGAGTATCTGTACTGAAACGTATGTTTTTGCATCTCAGACTTCCCCTTCGTTTTTAGCAGCTAAGGGTACCTATTTCATCTGCCATGATAGAGCCTATACATGGTTGCCCCCTGACTTTTCGGGCTCATGTTTTGTTTCGTCCCTGTTGCCTCCCACCTACACAGCAGCGGCAGATTACCACAAGACAAGGATAGTTAGAGGTGTCTTGAGTAAAGAAGACACTGCAGGACAAGAATTTGGGGACTTCGCAAAGGGTTTTCTGCCGTTCTGGGGACCAATGGTTAATAGCAGGAACATAAGGCAATTGACAAGGGTGGTTGAGTCCACAGTAGTTGAAACTGCCGGTGCCCTTAGTAACTTGACTGCTGAGCTCCAGTCAGACCGTCTTATGACCCTTCAGAACAGGGTCGCGTTAGACGTCATACTTGCAGACCGAGGTGGGGTATGTAAATTGATCCAATCGAGTTGCTGTGTTTTCATTCCAGATAACGCTCCAACAGTGTACCAGGCCATCTCCAAACTGCATAAGATTTCCGAATCTATTCATGTGGATAAAGGAGATTGGTCGTTAATGGGATGGTTCTGGGAACTGATATCCGCCTGGGGATGGAAAATTCTGATGGTCATTGGGATGGTCTTAGCCATTCTTTTCCTGTTCTGTCTGTGCGTGCAGTGTGCTCCTGCAATATGTGGCCTCTGTGCTACATCATGTGTAAGGAAACCTGTATCAAAAGACGAACTAAGTACTAGAATGATGTTACAGCAACATCTCAATGACTTTAGGAATATAGACCTGGACTCAGATTAGCATGAGGATAGGTTAATTGCCTATGTAAGGGTAAAAGGAGGGTTTGTGGTTCTGAAAATTCTGGACTCGTGGAATAAACTTTGTCGTAACATGACGATTTTGGTATCAAAAGACTGAAAATGGCTAGTACACTATGCACAAGCATTTTCGTCATATTCGAGTGACGATTTCACCTCGAAATCGTACTTATCGTTCTGAACCCTTGGCTTCCATTTTGTGTACGGCAGCCATTTTGTGAGTTGCCCTCACATAGGCTAATGATTAAGGCCTAAATTGATTCCAAAGGACACATACACCTTAATTGACTTCTCTGCGACCTGGGCAAGCTGGAACCATCGCCCCAGGCCGAACCTGCCCAACCAGTTCCTTTCCCAGTGGCCGAGCGAGATAGCATCAAGGCACAGCCTACCATAAACCTTTTAATCGCACACACACCCTGCCTAATCTTGCTCCCACCTGTCCCTGTTCCTTTCTCTACGACTTGCTTTACGAGGAGGAGGTGCCCGTTTTTATTGGGGGTCCACCGATATCTGATGAAAATGTTGGGCCTTGCCGGGTAATTTGTTGTGGGCTGGACGAACTGAAATGTGGGCTTGTCATCATGACTCTGCTTTTTCTTTGTAGTGAAAATATGTGAATAGTCTACTGTAAATCTAAGAATGTTTGCCTGGAGCTTAATATTTTGTATAAAAAGAGAAGCCTGACTTAGTAAGATTGAGCAGTCTCCTGAGAATATACACACCGTGTTGTTGTACTTCTAGGACGCCTGTTACTTGGTTGCAGCCAATAAATTCGATCTTTGACTTCACCTAGAAGACTCTGAGTTTCTGTGTCTGAATCAGGAAAGTACCCGAGGTCTTAGGGTGTACCCTGACACCGCTGGGTTACCGGTTCGGTACCGGTTCTGAAAAACCCAGTACCTCAGCGTGCCTCCTTCTGCATCTCCCTTGCTTTTTTCTTCACCCTTCTTCCTTTTCATGTACCTCTCTTGCCTCTTTATGCACCTCTATTGCCTCTTTCTTCAGTTCTCTTTTCTCTTTCTGTACCTCTTTTTTCTTCTTTCAGCACCCCTCTTGCCTCTTTCTGCACCTGTGTTGCTTCATTCTGTATTTCTATTGCTTCTATTTGTACCTCTCTTGCAAATGTCAGCACCCCTCTTGACTCATTTTGCACCCCCTTCCCTCTTTCTGCAGCTATGTTGCCTCTGTCTCCCTGTTCCCTCTTTCTGCACCTCTTTTGCCTGTTTCTGTAACTCTGTTGCCTCTTTTTGGAGTTCTCTTGCCTCCTTCTGTACATCAGTTGCTTCTGTCTGCAATTCTCTGGTCTCTTTCTGCACCCCATAACCTCTTTCGGCACCCCCATTGCTTCTTACTGAATTTTCATGCTTCTTTATGTACCTCTCTTCCTTCATTCTGCACTCCTCTAGCCTCTTTCTGCACCCCTTTTCCCTCTTTCTGCACCTCTTTTGCCTGTTTCCGCACCTCTCTTGCTTATTCATGCACTTCCCTTGCCTCTTTCGGCACCTATGTTGCTTCTTTCTGCGCTTCTCTTGCTTCTTTCTGCACTTCTCTTGCCTCTTTCTGCACCTCTATTGCCTCTTTCTACAGTTCTAGTGCCTCTTTCTGCACCCCTGTTGCTTCAATCAGCACTTCTCTTGCTTCTTCCTAAACCGTTCTTTTATTTTTTTTTAAACATATGTTATTGGTTTTTACATGTTAAACATAGCATCTGACATTTCAAGTAAGTTATAGGATAAAGGCATAAATTCTGTGCAACACACTTTCCGTTTCACACATCAAGTAGACTTCATTACTTTCCATTCAATGTCAACGTTTCCCCAACATATTGGGTCATGGGTGGTTCTGAAATTTGATCCTCACAGAAGAGCGACATCTACGTATCTTAAACATTTGTTATCTCCTCATCCCACCAGGCAAGGGCTACATAGGGTCTCCATCCCTCTCTCCGGCAAATATAACTCCAGTTCAACGCAGCAATATCATTCCAAGGAACCCCTTTCATGGACTACTTTCGAGATCGGACAGCTCCTGAGGTGGGTTGCATATTAGCCCTCTGTATTCGTTCCATTTCCCCCATACCCTAGTCCATTTATTGGGGCATCCCCGATGTACATACACTGCCTTTTCTGCCAGCATCGCTGTGTCCATATCTCTTCCCCATTGTGCGCATGTGGGTCCTACCCCCGAGCCCCAGTTCCTGGCAATGTTTTGTTTAGCAAGGGCTAGGCCCAATGTTGCCTATGTCTGCATTCCACGATTCATGTCAGTGGGCGACCAAATATTCAGTAAACAACATCTAGGTTCTCTTGGTAATTCAACACCACCTGCTTCTGATACTTCGGAGAGTATTCGGCTCCAATATGATTGGATCCTGGGCAGTCCCATATTATGTGAAAGAATGTGCCCGGGAGACCGCATCCATGGAGGCAGATAGGTTCCGGGATGCGGCCCAGCCGGTGTAGGAGTGTATGGGAGTAGTATATTCTGTGTAATATTTTCAATTGCACTAGCTTGAGTCGTGACGGGATGGAGGCCTCCCTGGCAGATGCTAGTGCGTATAGCCAATCTTCATCCTCTATGTCCCCCAGTTCTATTTCCCATTTGCTCCGGAGGATAGCAGTGGGGTCGGGCATGTTATTGATAAGTTTGCAGTACGTGAGGGAGATCGCTTTTTTGTCCAGGCTTTCAGTAAGGAGTCTATCCTCCAGGGGGGAAGATTCAGCCAGTTGGGTACCTTTGGGAATTGCCCCTTGTAGTGCATGTTTGATTTGTGCGTAGCGATAATGTTCGGTGTCTGCCATCCCGTATTTTTCTTTAAGGGCTGGAAAGGTGACTATCTCACCTTTTTTCCATAAGTCCCCGATTTTAGAGATACCAATTAAGTCCCACTGCCGGAAGCCCTTTGTGTTTGCTAGGGTGCCTAGTTGCCTCGTGTCCCAAAGTGGCGTGGCGAGCGTGAGCACTCCCTCCCATCCCAAGGCTCTCTGTGCTGCGTGCCAGATCTTGATTGTGTGGGCTGTTGGGCCTGTAAGGGCGTGTCGTCATTTGTTCGTGTATAGTGCCCGCATGAGTTGGTCAGGTGGTAGCACAGTCCGGTCAAGAGGGAAGGCCGGGTCCATTTGTGGGGTGTGTATCCACTGATTAACCGCTATTAGTTGCGCTGCCCAGTAATACAATTTAACACAGGGGAGGGCGATCCCCCCGTCATACCAGGATCGGATTAGTTTGGCGTGCGCTATACGGGCTGGCTTCCCATCCCACAGGAGTGCTGAGATTTCTGTGTCTATGGACTTAAAATAGGCGAGAGGGACTGGAAAGGGCGTGTTTTGCAACGCGTAAAGAAATCTAGGGAGTGATAGCATCTTAAATAACGCGGCCCTCCCTAGCAACGTAAGCGGTAAGGAGCGCCAGTGTGTGACGTCGGATTTTAGCCTTTGTAGCTGTTTCATTAAGTTTTCTTCCATGAATAAGGGTTCTTGTGGCCTGACATAGATTCCCAGGTATTACAATCCCCTGGTGACCGTCTGTAGGGTGCAGTCTGGGGGTAGTGTCGGTGTGCGGCCTCGCAGAATAAAGAAGCGATTTCGTCCTATTAATGGTGTATCCCGATACCTAACCGTAGGCCCTGAGTAGGTCCATCAAAGCTGTCAGTGACTGGGTGGGGGACATCAAATAAACCAATACGTCGTCCGCGTAGAGGGAGATGTGGTCCTCCCATCCCGTCCCCCATGTGATCCCTCTGATTACGGGGTCTACTCGTACCTGCATCGCCAGAGGTTCAAGTATGAGAGCGAAGAGTAGCGGGGATAGAGGACATCCCTGCCTCGTTCCGCATCCCAGTGTGAATGTGCGGGAGGTGTGGCCATTTGCCACCACCTGCGCCATCGGTTCGGTGTAGAGAAGTTTAACCCAACTGCAAAATTTAGGGCTGAAGCCACCGCGAATAGGAATGGCCATTCCACCAGGTCGAAGGCCATTGTTGCATCAAGAGAGAGGATTGCCGCGTCTTCCTGTAAGAGGGGAATACGATGTAGGACGCCATTAATGCGCCGTATGTTAAGTGATGTATTTCTACCAGGCAAGAAGCACGATTGGTCCGGGTGTATTAGGTCTGTAAGGTGGGGCTGTAGTCGTAGTGCCAGAATTTTTGCCAGGACTTTAGCATCCACGTTCATTAGGGAGATCGGCCTATAGGAAGATGTTTGGTCAGGTGGTTTGCCGGGTTTGTGTATTACGACAATGGTGGCTAGTCGTTGGTCAGCCGTGAGCTCTCCTCTTGATAGGCAGTCATTATACATCGGGAGCATGTAGGGGATGATCTGTCGTGATAGTGTTTTGTAGAGTTCAACGGGTAGGCCGTTTGGCCCCATCGCTTTCCCAGTATGCAGTGCTGCTATTGCCTTCCCCACTTCTTCCCCTGTGAAGTCGCCCTCAAGTGTCTGCGCATCTTCTTGTGATAGTGTGGGTAGGGGTATGTCCTGCAGGTATTGCAAGCAGTCTTCCTCCGTCTTCCCACCCCGAGCAGAGTATACGGTCTCATAATAAGTGGCCAGTTCCTCTACAATTTGCGGGGGAGCAGTCGTGTGTGTACCATCTGAACACTCTAATGTGGCAATCGATCTACTGGCCCTTTCCCTACGTTCAATCCATGCGAGCATCCTCCCAGTCTTGTCACCCAACTCATAAATCCTATGCAGTGTGTTCGTCAGTTTTGTCTTGGTTACGTCTTCCACGTATGCCTTGTACTCTTGTGTGGCTAGTTTTAGTGTGTGTGCTGTGTCTTCTGTGTTATCCGAGGCATGGGCCAATTCTGCTGTTTGAACTGCCGTTTCTAGTGCTTCAACAGTAGCCCGCTGTTCTTTTTTGTGCCTGGAAATGGTAGAGATAGCTTGTCCCCTGAGTACTACCTTGAATGCCTCCCAAAAAACCGAGGGCGAATCTACCAACTCTGGGTTTTCCGCAAAGTAATACGTAGTGGAGTTTTTTAGTGTTTTCAAAATAGCCCTGTTTTTGAGATAGCCGGGGTATACTGGGAATATTCTCTGTCGTCTGGAGGGTTGTGTCATGTAGGTGAGGTGTACAGGGGAGTGGTCCGATATTCCTCTTGGTAGGTGTTCTAAAGCCGTGATCTTTTCCGGGGGGATCGCCAAGGTCAGTATGTAGTCTATCCTGGAGAGACTATTATGTGCCCCTGAATGAAACGTGTAATGAGGGTCATGGGGATGTTTAAGTCTCCACATATCCACCAATCCTATTGCTTCTAGGAAGTCGTTAAACATCTGGTTAGGTCTAGTGGTTTCACGAGGAGGCTGCCGATCAATCGCTGCATTCGATACTGCATTAAAGTCTCCTCCCATAGTTAGTTCACCTTCTGGGAGTTCAAGTAGTAATTTACCCAGGTCTTGGAATGCCCCTTGGTGTAACGTAGGGGGAATGTAGACTGAGATTATATTATATGGCCTCCCCTCCCATTGACAATGTATCGCCGCAAATCGCCCTTGGTCATCCGCCCATGTGGAATCCTAAACCTTTCTTGCTTCTTTCTGCACCGCTCATGCCTCTTTCTGCACCCTTTTTCCTCTCTGTGCACCTCTCTTCTCTCTTTCTGCACCACTCTTGACTCTTTCTGCAACTATTTTGCTTCTTTCAGCACTTCTGATGCCTTTTTCTGCACCTCTCCTCCCTCTTTCTGCACCTCTAGAATTTTTGCAAGAGGCAAATTTAAATATAAAAGAAATTCATCTGAAGACGACAGGAGAACTATGTTTGCTATACCCTTCAGATATTTGCACATATTTTAATCACAGATTTGAAGAAAGGTTGGCTTTCATCTTGAACAAAACAAAACATCCTCTTGGAGAAGTGAATGATTTATTTTTGTGTAAAGAATACCAAGCCAGAGGTGTTCCCCTTTTTCACATGCTGTTGTGGGTAAAAGTTGCCCCAAAGTTTGGAACAGTGATGAGTCTGTATTGTCTGTAATAAATTGCTCCATCTCAAAGTAGAGTAGTAACAATATATTAAGACAACAAGATCTACGAATTCAAAATCATAGATGTGGAAAATATTGTCAGCGAAACTACAGAGTAAAAGAGAAATGTTATACAAGATGTTGTTTCAGATTTCGCGACCAGTCATCTCATAAGGAAGAGACTTATAAGTAAATGACCCAAAATTACATTCAAACTAAGAAGAACTTAGGCCTTTAAGTACATTAATAATATCAACTCTGTGGTTCTGAAGATATGAAATGCAAACACGGATGTACAGTTTGTTGCACACAACTTAATTGCTGTTCTGTATGTTACATCTTATATAACAATGTCGGAAAAAACTGAGATCAAAGAGATGTGGAAAGAAATTTCAGCAGAAAAAAGTCTTACGAAGAAATTGTACAGTTTTAGTTTGAAAATGCTTTCTCACGGAGAGATAGGCTCCTATAAATGCATAGACCAGTTAAGCTTAACTAGTTTGCTTTTTAAATATAGAGGAATTTAATGGGTAACTTTTTAAATACACTGCACATGCACTATAGCCAGTTTAGGGCGTACCTTAGGGGTAACTTTTATCTATTAGAAAAAAAACATTTAGGCCTAACAAAAGGTTTATTTTGCCAGGTCAAAGCAGCACTTTTAATTTGTACACACTGAAATGAAAATGTTCTTGTTTCAAGGGCCACTTAGGTGGGTGTCACACTATGCGTGGTAAGCCCATTATTAGAATTTAATTTACAGGCCTTGTTACATGTAGTACCAAGGTCTAACACTGTCCTACTGTGGTATGGAATGATCTGACAACATTTCATGTAACAGCCCCTAGATGTGTGGCTTTCTTTCTTATGTGGGATGATTGAATGATAATATATAATGCTGGAGAGAGAGAGACAGTGAGAGAGAGAGAGAGAGAGAGAGAGAGAGAGCGAGTGAGAGAGAGAGAGAGAGAGAGACTCTCAAGTGTCTGGAGTGAAATGATTGCTGGCAGAGAATTTCCATTGACAAAACCTGCTAGTCTTGCTCAATCTGACCCGAAACATGCTTTATTATCCCCTTTTGAGCAGGCTAACATGTATGATTAAACCATCTTCAATGTTCCTTTAAAACGTATGTCACACCTTTTTCATTTGAATAAAAAGTGTGACTAGTCCTATTTTGATGTGATCTATTCACCAAAATAATTATTAATTTAGATATTTCAATCATAAGTGATGCTATAAACATGAATCCATCACCAACAGATGACCTGATACAAGCTTCATATAGTATCGTCCTGACATGTAAATGATGCACATAAGATATTTGTATTTTGTCCTGCACTAACCAACAATGGTTTATCTTCAGACACACAATGAATATCTGTTAGATCTGGGGATCTCTAGTTGGCAATGGTATTCACCTTTGTCCAAATAGGGACATTTACTTCTAAGTCAGGATAAGTGGATTACACTCCTTAATAACCCCTGCTCACCCCGTGGTAGCTTGGCACGAGCAGGCAGGCTTATCTCAGAAGCAGTGTGTTAAGCATTTGTGAATATACACGTTTCTCTGGTGATGCAATGGCGACTCTCACGATGGTGTCACGCTCCTCCAGTGATGCGACAGCAGGCAGCTTGATGAACACACTCTTCCAGGGAGATGCGACGAAAACTCGCTTCTCCGTCGTTGCGATGACTTCAGCTGCGGCGGCGCCACGCTTCTTCTCGATGCGTCGCTCTTCCAGCGGCACGCAAGTGACTCAAATGTCAAATGTCATGGTATTTATAGAGCGCACTGTCACCAGACGGTCACCTTGCGGTATCGCCTTTTCGGCTTCCTGGCGCTGATACTCATACCGCTGTGGAACCCCTCCTGGCTTTCCCTGTGAAGTGTCCACTCCTGGGCACCCACAGGGTGAAGCCAGGCATCCTTAGCGCTGTTGGGGCCGGTGTGGAGGCTAAGCAAGCTATTGCCCAGAGTTGCAGCGTGGGGCCCCTGATTAGAATAGGCACCGAGGCGAGAATTAACAGGTCCGAGGAAATTGAGCCCGAGACCCCGCCGAGGCGGGACTCGAACCCTGGTCCCCTGGCCAGAACTCTGCATTAGGGTCTGCTGCTCTAGCCATTGAGCCACACTCCTCCACACTGGCTGGCATTAGAATTCCCAGCAAGGAAATTCAGGAGGGAGCTGGAGGTGAAGTCTTTTGTCCCTGACTTCAGCAGGAGGCAAGCACAGTTCAAGCCCTTGGAGAATATTCTGTAGATGAAAGTCCTTACAAAGTTCCTTCTCCTTTCCCTTGGCAATGAAGCAACCACTGCAGGCCAACCCAGCAAACAGCACACTGGCAGAGGGGCAGTACAACTCCTGCAGCTTCCTTGGTTCTTCTCCTTGGCAGAAAGGTTTCTTGTTCCAGAAGTGATCTAATTTCTTGGGATCAAGGTCCCAATATTTATACCCCGAAATCCTTTGTTCTCTGAAGGCAGATAGGCCTATGCCTAGTCCAAACCAGTTTGTGAGCAATTTGTTTACATGACTCTCTTCTTCCTTTCACCGTGCAGGGCAGAGACATCAGCCGCCCCACAGAAGGTGGAGCCAGCACAGGGGATGGAATATACAGCTCTGGAGCACACTGTTGACATGATTCCGCCTCTGTGCAGTCGGTCCGAGCGACAGGAGGCAAGATGGCGGCCGCTTGAGTGGCCGGTGCAGAGCAGCGATGAGGAAGCGGTCTGCTTTGTAGCCCAGAAATCGGATCTAAGCTAGCGCACACGGACGGCACAATTTTGTTTCTGCATGAAACGCACCCAAAAGTAGCGACTTACTGGTTTGGAAGAGATGCTGGTTCTCACCCACTTCGGAGTATCGAGGTTGCTGCTGAGGGCGGTCTGGTGAAAACACGGGACTTTGGAAGAAGGTTTTGGGCCCGGTCACTAATTGGAGGCAGATTAATACAATAATTGTATGAATTGCTACTCTGCACAGTCTTTAAATATTTATTGGAAATAGGCTTTTTTTATATAACTGAATATTGATGGTTTTATGCATTTTTTTTCAATTATTGGACTTAAGTATTTGTTTAATGAACCTGTTGATCAATTGTTGTTGTTGTTTTTTTGTTTTTTTATGTCCGGATTAATCTAATAATGTATTTTACTCAAGTGAGGAATTTTGATTCCCAATAAAAAAAGAATAAAAAAAAAGACATGATTCCGCCTCTCCTTTCACAGTGCAGGGCAGAGACATCAGACAATCCACAGGAGGTGGAGCCAGCATGGTAGAGGGAAGGCCCAGCCCTAATCAGGTCCCAGGTGCAACTCCTCCCTCCCATCTAGATACAGATCTCTAATCACCACCTGTCTGCCCCAGCCTGTCTCCTGGAATCCCCAGCCCTGTCACTCACAAACCAAGACAAGGAATACACAACCCAGCAGAGGCAGGCTCAAATTGTTAGGCAAGCAAATACCTACTTTCTAAAAATGGTATTTGCAAACACAGTATATTAAAATAAACTTTACTAAAAGATGTATTTTATTATTCTGAGTTCAGGCATACTAAATTTGAATTTCTACTGTGTTCCCTAAGTCAGTTAGGATTATAAGAATGTAATAATATAACTTCCCATTCGGGCCTATGACAACAGGTAGCCTTCAAGAGTGAAAAACGAAAATGGCTGTAATTCACTATTAGAACATGCTACACACATCAGAGCATGTCCTACCTTATACTTATAATGCACCCTGCCCTTGTGCCTACCATAGGGATGTCTAATATGAAGCAAAGGGAAGGTTTAGAGACCGGCAAGTAGGTGCACTTGGCCAAGTCGACATGTCAGTGCTAGACTGCACACAGGCCTTGAAATGGCAGGCCTGAGACACACTTTACAAGCTGCTTCTGTGGGTGGCGCAACCTGTGCTGCAAGACCACCAGCAGCATTTGATTTATAAGCCCTGGGCACACATGGTGCACTGTACTAGGGGCTGACAGATAAATGAAATAACCCAATCATGGAATAACCAATTAGTACATCAATTTCACATAGGGAGCACTTGCACTGTGGCACTGATTAGCAACGGCACAGTGCCCAAAGCATAAATCCAGCAAAACATATAAAAACAGAGGAGGCAATCCGTCAAAATTTATGTTAGACTCACGCCAATGATGCCAGGTCTAACAATATCAAATTTGAAACTCCATTTGAATTGTAACGCTTATTTTCAATTAATTGAACCCCACTATTAATTTTCAAAATCATATTACATCATGCTTTTCAATATCATAAGGGTAAAGTTCCCTACAATTTAAAAAAAGCCCTTCTTATCCCCCTCATAAAAAAAACTGGAGCTAACCCATTGGACCCGCTTAATTACAGGCCCATTTCACTGCTGCCTTACTGTGCCAAATTACTTGAGGCTCACGTCTGTGACAGTATTTCCAAATTTATGGAAGAATCTAAGTATCTTGCTCCCAATCAGGCAGGCTTCCGCCCTTGTCATTCAACTGAAGCAGTTATGCTTTCAGTGCAGAATACTTTGAGGCGGAATGCTGATGAGGGGATCCACCAGGCTCTGGTGCTACTGGACCTTTCGGCCGCGTTCGACACGGTTGACTATACCATCTTGGTCAACCGTGTCGAGCAGGCGGGTCTCAGGGGCCCCACGCTGAGCTGGATTCGCTCATTCATCACTGGCCGCACTCAATCTGTGAGACTGGGTACTTTCACAGCTCCCACTATACCTACCATCTGTGGAGTACCTCAGGGTTCATCTCTGTCACCCCTGCTTTTTAATTTATATCTACGCCCCCTTCTGTATTCTCTTAGGAAAGCCAGAGTCACCATATTCAACTATGCAGATGACCTGCAGCTCATCTTTCCCTTAAACACCAAGGACTCAGTGGAAGAGTTTCAAAACACCATGTCTCACATCCTGAGTTGGATGAGCTGCAGCCATTTGAAACTCAACCCAGGCAAGACGGAATTGATCTTTCCTGGGCAGAGTGTACTTAGTTGGAATCCCAGCTTCTGGCCATCCAGCATGGGAGCCCCTCCGCCTAAGTCATCTTCAGTCAAGAGCTTAGGAATTTTTATCAGTGAGGATCTCTCCCTGAAAAGGCAGGTTGGCGCGGTTGTGTCATCCAGCTTTTTTCAGTTGAAGAAAATCAGGAAGATTGCCTGCTTTTTCTCCCTGGAGGCCCTCACCCAGATCGTCATCTCCCTGGTCCTGTCTAGATTGGACTTCTCCAACAGTCTTTATATTGGGCTCCAGGCTGGAGAGCTAAGGCGCCTCCAGCTGGTTCAGAACCAGGCAGCCAGACTCATTCTCAACTTATCAAAAAGGCAATCTGTCAGATTAGGGCTAAAACAGCTACACTGGTTGCCTGTCGAGCAGCGGGTAGCCTTTAAAACCGGGTGCATACTATTTAAGTCCCTACATGATTCTGGCCCTCTATTTATCAGAGAATTGTTTAACAGATACAACCCTTCCCACAACCTTCGGTCCATGCACAAATCCCTTTTGACTGTCCCTTCTTATAAGAGGAAACGTCTCAGAGGTTGCTGCTTTGACTATCTTGCAGCTACCTTCTGGAACTCTCTCCCTCTTCACTTAAAACTCTGCGATAACATCCTCAGTTTCAGACACTCACTTAAAACCTGGCTTTTTTCCCATGCGTTCTGCTGAGCCGCTTTGCTCCTACTTTTGACTAGCGTGTTGCGTTCCTGCCTATAGCGCCATGAAGCCCCCGGGCGTACGAGCGCTTAATAAATACATATCAATATCAATATCAATATCAATATCAATTATTGATACTTTAATTGAACTATGAAACATAGAACAGACATTAGGATTATCACTTTGTGATGTCTCTGAGTGCACAGTCTTCTGACATTTTGCACAATGATGTGCACTAAACTCTATAAGAAGGTATCTGCCTCTTCTATCTTTTCTGTGTGGAGATCTCCACAAACATACTCCTACATTCTAGTGGTGAATGTGGGAGCAACGGAGAGTGGCTGGAAAAGGAGGGTCTTTACTAGTTTATGGAAGTAGTTTGGGAAGGAGTAACGTGGAGTTAAGGGATGGATGGGGGTTAAAGTAGAGGTAAAGTAGAGATATGCGTCCACCCACATATTAAGCCCATATCTGTCTGCAGGTCCTACAGACATAAAGGATCCAAAACATTAGCATATGTATTTCAGGTCAAACCTGGATTAAGTTTGGTACTGCAACACAGTCCTATGGAAAATAATGGAGACAGGCACTTTAAATAAAATCCCATAGGAAATTATCATAAACAAATACATGATTTTTTCCAAATACAAGTTACTTTAGTTATAATAATATTGAAGTTAATATAAATAAATTACATATATTTTAATAATTGTTAATGCCTAACACATAAATATAAAAATGTCTTTAGCTGAAAATGTACACTAATAAATTAGGCTACCCCCTGTATATTTTTTCAATTTAGTCATGTATTTAGTCATTTTTTATAGCGTGTATCTTCCCAAAGGCAAGCAGCATTGAATAATGACTATGTTTTCATTGCTTTACTAAAATTCAAATAGCAGGTCATTGCTTGTCAAGTCCAGAGGACGGAAATTTTTTCAGTTCAATTCAAAAACACTTTATTTCGGTCAATATGACCTAAAAAGTACAAACCGCTGCAGCCAATCATTTCTAAAATTACATCAAAACATGCAAACAATCGAAATTAAAAAGCAATAGAATTCATTATACACATAATTATCATATTAAAATACATTAAATATTTGGGGGTTATTACTAGGCGAAGGTCACATATTTAATTTCGGAAAGTGCATAGTACAAATAAATAAATGCATAAATTAGCTAAAAAGGTACCTAAAGAGGGAAGCCCTTGTATATAAAACTGTACAAAGCAACACAGGGAAATTGTGCCTTGTTACTATGCTAACACTTTGCGTTCCCTATGGAAAGACCTATACATCATTAGATGATTTCAAAGATACCCTTCTGGTACACCACATAGAGAACAGGAATCCTGCAACTGGATAGACAATTGGGATACTGAGGTCAGACTTCAGTATCCTAAATACTTCAAGATAATGCCTATTACCAATGTTCCTGCAAGTCTGTACCAGCCAGCGTTTCCTTGCTTTATAATAGCATGGGCAACTAAAGAAAACATGGAGCACTGATTCTTCGGGGTGTTCACAAGCCGGGCAAGGTGTCACTTGCTGATCTCTCCACTTAGATGTAAAGCAGCGAAGAGGAAGCACCCCAAACCTGTAAGTAGAGCTTCCTTGCCGCAGGTGGTTTAACAAGGTCTAGTACCATCTCAAAGCAAGGGGTATCTTTTATTTCTAGGAAAGCTCTGGTTAGTTTCCCTGTTTTGGAAAAAGAATGAAGTTGAGCCATTCTCTACTCTTCATAGTGTACCTTCATTTGTTTCCTTGATATTAAAGAACAGGCTAACACAGGTTCAGCCCAGCAGTGCCCTAGGCTCATGCTAGTTAGCAAGTATTTAATATGGTCAAACCACAGAAGCTTGGCAGCATCCCGTACCATCATTACCTCTGACAATTCCTCCCTATAAGGTAAAAGTTCGAGAGTAGTCCACAGGCGGCGCCAATACATTACGGGTTTAAGGCTTGACACTTCTGCAATTGCCATTATTCCCATATCTAGTTGCAATGGAATTAGCGGAGTACCACGTGGCAACTTAAACAACTGTCTTAGGTATTGGTTCTCCATCTGTGTTAGGGTCTCAAGCTTAAGGTGTACCTATAGCTCTGCGCCATATAATGCCCCACCTCAAGCCTGGGCCCTATAGATTTCTAATGCCGGGCTAACTGCTCTCTTGCTAGACTTGTTAAAAACCTTCATGATGCCACCTGTAGATTGCACTAATTTTAGTGTTGATTTCGTAATGTGAGCCCCCCAATCCATAGACTCGGTGATTGTAATGCCTAAATAAACAAATGATGACACTCTTTCAAGGGGTTTACCGTTTAATGAAGTGTTTGGGCGTGTGCTTTTTGGACAATTAAACAATCAATCAATTTGGTTTTCTGTAGATTTATTTCTAAACCTCTTTACCTACAGAATATCTCAAATTTATTCAAAACCCTTTGTAGCCCCATAGGAGATTTGGCTACCAACAGAGTGTCATCAGCAAACATCATTGCCGATATTTTACAGGAGGCTAACTTAGGGGCATCTAGGTCTTTTTCTGCTAGTAGGGCATCAATCAAGCCATTAATATAGAGGCTGAATAAGGCTGGCACGAGCACGCATCCCTGGCGTACGCCACGTTTGATGGGTATAGGTTTAGTAAGGTTACCATGCTTACCATGCCTAATTTGCGCATAGTTGCACTCATGGAGTCGTTTGATGAGTTGGATTAAATATTTAGGAACCCCCATCTCACCAAGAACTAACCACAACTTTTCCCTAGGGACCAAATCAAATACAGACCTCAGGTCTACAGAAGTTAAATAGAGACGGCCCCTCTGCAGGCAGACTGTCTTCCAGTGCAACAATTGCATTCTTAGTACTTGGTCCAGGGTCAACACCTTTTCCCTGAACCCCCCCTGTAGGGAGGACAGTACCCCCATCTCTTCCATCCAGGATTGTAGCCTGAGGAGCAAGACTGATGCTAATATTTTTTGTGTAATGTCTATTAAACGGATTGGTCTGTAATTGGTTGGGACAAGTGGGGAACCCTCTTTAAAAATCAGAATTATCTCTGCACCAAGCCAACTAGGGGGGATCTTCATGCCCTGCATTATTGCATTAAAAAGCATCCAAAAATACGGGGCCCAGATAGATGGTTCACTCCTAAAGAGGTCCCCAGGAATCTTGTCTAGGCCTGGAGCTTTGTCCGGAGCTATTTTTACCAATGCGCCCTTTATTTCATTTAAACTTATACTTGGGCCCAGAACGCCATCAGACTGGGGGTTTGTATCCCGATTGATTGGGGGGCAAACCACTGCCAAATGGCAGCCATTGGTTAAATCAACTCCGGGTAGCGTCTCCTTAGCATAGAGGGATTAAAAATGCTCCCGCCAGACCTCTTCGTCCGAATTCGGTTCAAGCGCTCTTTGGGGGGTAGACGATCCTGAGTTTACAACACCCCAGAAGGTCTTCATATCTCTGTACCCTGGTGCAATTTTCAGAGTGGCCCAATTTTCCTTTTCCCAACTTTGCTTAGCTTCTAAGGTGACCGCTTTATAATACTTTCTTGCAGTTCTCATTAGTGGGAGATCCTTGGCTTTAATGGATGGTACTAATGCCCTTTTAGGTTTGCGGCAAGGGGCATTAAACCAGGAGTGGGATGGCGGCCTACCCGGCCTGCTGGTTTTATTTGGATAGAAGAAGTTCAGTGTAGTTTCTCCTAGTTTGGCATGATTCGTCTCAACCAACTCTAGGTCTATACCATCCCTGCTTTGGCTGCATAAAGTAGACGCCTCTACAAGTACGGGTAACAAGGCATCATATAAGCTGCCCAAATTGTCCTTTGATTTACTAAAATCAGTCCATCTCACTCTCCGTCTACAATTCGAGATCACCACCCTGGGATCAATGGAGTTATCTGAGGGGTACATACTTCCAGAGTTTAAAGCTTTAGGTTCTAGTACTAGCGTATGATGATCACTATCTAGGCGTGGGATGATTTTAAAATCCGTCATCCTGTCCCCAGGAGTTAGAATTAATTAAAATATAATCTAATAGAAACCCACAATTTTTACTATAGAACGTGTAACCATTAGATGTATCAAATGAGGATCTCCCATTACACGCTCTTAATAAATGTGAGACAATTCATCTGGATCACCAGGGGAGACCATTTTTTAATTTTTTGGACATCTAGACTGTCAGGAGACAATCCCTCTAGTTATGTTATGTTATGTTATGTTAACTTTATTTTGTATAGCGCGCGGCTACTCCAACAGAGTGTCCGGGCGCTTTATCGTGGCAGCTCATAGAAAACATAAGAAACACAGATATTCGGAAAACAACTAGACAATTCACTTAGAGAGTAAAAAGCCAAGTCTTTAGGCCTCTTCTAAAAGACAACAAATTGGAGGTACAGCGTATGGCCAGTGGCAGAGTGTTCCAGAGCTGGGGTGCCCTCAGACCAAAGGAGCGCCCCCCATCCGGGCCTTCCTGACTCGTGGCACCACCGCAAGAGACAAAGAAGTAGAGCGCAGTGCTCTGGCTGGACGATAAAAAGCAAGCCTACGTTGGAGATATTTGGCTCCCAGACCAAAACGCGCTTTGTGAGCCAGGGTCAAAGCCTTAAAAATTATCCGCTTACGGATGGGCAGCCAATGGAGTGACTGTAAGAGACCAGACGCTCTGGCTCGCCTGCGTAGGCCAAAAATGGCCCGCGCCGCGGAATTCTGCACCACCTGTAATCGTTGTAATAAATAGTTTGGGAGACCTAAATAGAGCACGTTGGCATAGTCCAATCTGGAGCCGATCAGAGCTTGCACCGTTATCTTTCTGTGCTCTTCAGAGAGCAGAGGAAGAAACTTCCGGAGCATCCTAAGGATGCCGAAACAAGAGCCCGTCAGGCCAAGAATCTGAGATCTCATAGTCAGATTGTTGTCGATCTTAACTCCCAGGTTTTTAGCCACCTGGGATGCCTGGGCTGGGGGAAACATATCTGTCGGCCACCATGCCTGCCAATCAGGATCCGTGGCACAACCAAAAAACAGCACCTCCGACTTATCAGAGTTGCATTTAAGGCTGCTCCGCTGGAACCAGTTGAATACCACGCCGAGACAATCCCGAATGCTCTCTTCATCAAAATCCTCCCCCTTCCTACAGGTGAAGAGAAGCTGGGTGTCATCGGCGTAAGAGACAATCTGGGCCCCATAAGACTCCGCCAGTGCCGCCAAGGGGGTCATAAAGATGTTAAAAAGAGTCGGGCTCAACACAGAACCCTGCGGAACTCCGACTCCCAGTGGCGGCATCTCATCAGAGCCCGGGGGACCCAGACCGTTTGTCGACGGCCAGCTAGAAAAGATGTAAACCAGCTGAGCACCGTCCCCCTCAGACCGATGCTATATAGTCTGGCGAGGAGCCCCTCATGGGGGACGGTGTCGAAAGCCGCCGACAGATCAAGCATGACAAGCATGGCTTTGCCTCCAGAATCAAGAGTCTCCCTAATAACCTCAGACACTTCTAACAACGCCGTCTCGGTACTCAAATTAGGCCGGAAGCCAGATTGAGACGGGTGCAGCAAATTATTAGACTCCAGAAATACGGAGAGCACACTATGCACGTGCTTTTCCGTGATTTTTGCCAACGCTGGAAGCAGCGATATAGGCCTATAATTGGCCAGCGCCTCTGGGTCTAACCCCGTTTTTTTAAGAAGGGGGATCCCCATAGCCCGCTTCCAAGCCTGCGGGACCATCCCTTCCCTCAAGGAGCTGTTCAAAAGTGGGTTGATCAATGGGTTCACCACATCGGCCATCCTCGCCAGGAATCTGGCCGGGCAAGGGTCTAACGGCAAGTGGCTCAAACTGACAGTTCAAATCCCCTCCTACTATGATCATTTGATTTGCATAAATAGAACATAAAAATGTGGTTAATTCTTCCACCGTGGTGGATTCTTTGTCCTTAGGGGTAGGTCTTGAATATACATTTATTAGGACAACAGGAGACTTAGAAGGAAACTGCAATAGAACACTTAAAATGTCAATGGAACCTGTGTCAATTTGCTCAGCTGTACACCCCAAGTGTGAGCCTATCCATTTGGTAAGGCCCCCAGATGGTCTCCCTATTCCCCCCGATGTTGCGGGGACACTAAAAGAGGCATAACCTAATTTATGGACCTCCCCTCTTGCCCAGGTTTCCTAAAACATGCAGATCTCAAAATGATTAATAAAAGATTCCCAATCAGGGTCATCTAATTTATTATTGATACCCTGCAATATTCCAGGATAAAACCCTTGTTACCTGGCAATTTAATAGATTCTTATTGGAGGACACTAATGGGGGGCTGCTTCATAGACACTTTTACTGATCCAGTGGCATCCAGGTCTTTTGGCCCTACAGCTAATAATTGTTCAGAATTTTCAGAGTGGGCTAACCCACCCTCGTGACGGTTATTGTGTTGGGAGCCGCTCATGCTCCCTCCCACTAAACCATCCTCATTCTCGGGATTTGGACCTGTAGAACTACCCTGGGTCTCAAAATCTAGTGATGTGGAGGATGTTTCCTCCTTATTGATTGAGGTGACTTCCTTCAGTCAACCCACACCCTCTAGGGGACTAAACCTGTTTCCAGTAGAAATATTAAAAATAGGTTGGTTATGCCAAAGCTGACCTAGATATGATGGTGCCGAATTTCTAGGTACAGATCTCCTTCCCAACTCATAAAACTGCCCTTGCTGAAAGGACCTGTTAGGGGGGTAAAAATAACCTAGGAGGAGTAATGAAATACTACCTCTATTCCTCCCATGCTCAGTAACTAAAACTTTTTCGGTCATACTTGGATTTCTAAAATAAATTACTATGCATTCTCCTTGAATGTCCTTGTGTCGTTCACCTATCCAACCCACCCTTCTTGTGGTTAGGATCTCTTCAGTGTTCTCGTAACCAAAATTACTATGGTTCACTAACCAATGAATGGATTTATTCTTTAGATCTTGATGAGTTTCTACTAGCCCTTTCCTTAATTCAGGAACCCCTGTAAGTACCAGTACATATGGGGTTGAGGCGGGTGGTAAATTAATGATTGGAGGGCAATAAGTTTGATTATTGCATTCTGAGACATTGCGATCCTGAATTAAAGAAGTATCTTCCACCACCTGTCTATAGCTTTTTTGTGCTTCCTCTTTTTTTTGTGGCAGTGAGGGCACCTGATCTGCTACATTTGAAGTCAAAGGGGGTTGCCTTGCTACAATAATTCCATTTTGCTTCCTAGCTTCGTTAACTGCATTTACTGAAGGGCGTCTTTCATTTAAGATCAGGAGGGGATTGGCCAATAAATTACTCGTGGTGGACTGGGCACATAACATACTATCTGAGCTGGAAGTATCTTTAATTGTCTCCCTAGCTTTTAACCATCCATTAAGTTTTACTCTCAACACATCTAACCTTGCTAATAGGGGTGTTAGCTCTTCCTTGACAATTGCTCACATTTGCAACTGGAGGTTCGTCACCAGCAATGTAACCTACGCAGGCTGATCATTAGTGTGTTCTGTGCCAACCTCTAAGTGTTCCCCCCTAGATTGCCATTTTCAAAGCTGGATTACTGCAGTTTTTTTTTTCCTACAGGCAATTTTACATTAGGTTTTGATTTAGCTTTGCTTTTTCTTCCCCGACGCTTTGGGGTGATAGCCTTAGGTAGCTCTAAACTCAATGCCTCCATAATTACAGATTGATCATTGGTAGGCTCTATTGCTGGTGCCCTTAGATCGCCTGATGAATTAGGATCCATCGAGTCTATAACTAAGTTGGGAGTGATGGATAGACGCTCTGGTCAAGTAGCAGCCACAATCCCTTCTAGGGTGAACAACAAAAAGTCACAAAATCGGGGGCGTGGCTACGAGCCGACCGAGATGGCGGCGTAACCTGAGAGCTCTCGACCAGCAACAGCTCTACCTTCATCTATCCGTTTAATTATCCGGCGATTCTCGCCTCCTGAGACCTTGAGGGAGTGCTGAGAACGAGAGGTTCCACCCGACCTGGCCCCGAGCGAAATCTGGAATGGCCAGCCGGAGATACACCGAGGGCTCTGGATGGGCCCATCCGCAGCATCAGACGCCGTCCTGCAGCAGTGATCCGAGCCGACCGGAAGTGCCCTCTGCCTGGGATGCTTTGCCGCAGGGTGCCGCCGGCTGAGGTTGGACCGCGATAGAGTCCGGGACACCGGGACTCGCTGTTCGCCGTCGGCCCGGTGGCGCAGCCGCTCCTATCTGTGCAGAATCCGGCCCCCCAGCGGCGACCGATCGATCGGGCCTGACGCACCCCGGGACCGTGAAGCTCCGTGGACGACCCTGTGCCGGCTGGGCACACTGGTGGTGCCTGCCCCTGCTCCCCACGGGCCATAGTCTATCCCAGCCCACAGTGGAGGTACGGACACGGTGACAAGGGGAGCTTGGGGTGCAGCTTAATTAAGCCGACGTTCTCGTGCCCTGTCCGGCGGGGCGACTGCTGAAATAACCCTGCGCTCGGGACATTGCCTTTGTTCCTGTGGGCATAATCCTTGCTCCTGGGGTTTTGGAGTCTGATACTGTGCCCAAATACCTCTGAGGCGACCGGGAGAGGCATCATCGCCCAACTAACGGACAATAACGTACCAGGGACCGGTCTGGGAGGTAAATGATGGTGAACCTGTTACTGCAACTGTAGAGGGGCTGGAACCTTCCTCTCTGGGTGCTCCGTTGGGCTGTCTCCCCTTATTGCAAGCAGGGACCAGAAGAGCGACGCCATTTTGAACTGCACTTCCCCGTGTCATACGGCGGGAGTCTCATAACTTTCATATTCAACGTTATCGCAGGTGCAGTGGCAGACTACCGGCCAGTAGTGATGGCAGGAAGGGGTCCCAGACATGCTGCGGCGCAATCAAAGCTTGAGAAATATGCCTTCGAAAAACCTGCCGTGCAGCACTCGGAAGGTTGCCAATCCGTGAGTAAAAGCCCGGAGGGGGATGGCTCCAAGAAAGTGACACTGGAGGACCTGATGAAGATGCTCTCTAGTGTCCAAACGACGGTGGGGTCTATATCGACGGACGTTGGCCTGCTGAGGGCGGATCTCCACAAGATGACCGATTCGAGTGGCGCAGGTAGAGGTAGTTACTAAATCCTTGGTGGAGGATACCTCGGACCTGCAGCTTGCTGTGGAGCGCATGGAGGCGGTCACTAAGAAGCTGCAGGAACGACTGGATGACCAAGAAGGACGCTCTCTGAGAAACAACGTCCGAATTTTGGGT
This sequence comes from Lissotriton helveticus, assembly GCF_964261635.1. NCBI lineage: Eukaryota > Metazoa > Chordata > Amphibia > Caudata > Salamandridae > Lissotriton > Lissotriton helveticus. Next base: position 1,607,790,058 of record NC_136069.1, read on the forward strand.
GTACCGGAATCGACATTTCTTCTCTGTCAAACGAGCGCATAGGGTCCCAGGGGGAACACCGAAACCGGGGGCACAGCCGCGCCCGGTCCTGGCTAGGCTCTTTAATTTCCGGGATAGGGATGCCATTCTTCAGGCGGCTAGAGTCTCTCCACCTATTAAAATACTGAGCTCTACTATAGCCTTTTTCCCGGACTATACAGCTGAGGTAGCCCGGCGCTGGAAATCCTTCACCGATGTTAAAAAGGCCTTGCGAGCCAAGGAATTGCCCTACTCCATGCTCTACCCGGCTAGACTGAGAATTGTGGACAATCACAAAGCTTGGTTCTTCGACACCCCGGAGGCGGCGAGAGACTGGCTGGATGATTGGCGACGCGCCGAGGCCCCATGGAGGGATGGCAGAGGTCAACGCGGCCAGGGGGCGTCCACTCAGGTGCATCAGAAGTCGCCACACGGACACAGTCAGGATCTCTTCGAATCGGGACTGGAAGAGGGTGAACCTCTGGAAGAATAACCATCGGTGGCCTGAACTATTGACTGAACTTCTACGGACTTCCACTTCTGGGGCCCTTGATATTCACTCTGTGTCTGGCGGACGAGATCACATGGAGCTGTCTGTGAGGTTGCAGAGCTACTTACCCCTTGCAAGCAAGTACAATGGGATGGGTTGGGTCTAGGCGCTCTGCTAAGTTGGGGAGGCGGGCGGTTCCAGGCCCGCGCAGCAGGGAGGCAGGGAGGGGGGAGGAGGGGTTCTGTTTCACTGTTCTCTTTTTCGTTAATTGTAGCACAACACGGCATGTTCTCCACCACACGAAGGCGGCAGGTCTCTGGTTGAAGGTACACAGCGAGGCCCGTCCCCTGTTGATTTTTTCTAACGTGCGCACACATTTACATGGCAGCACAGGGGGGGGATACACCTGAGGACCTTCCACCACGTTCTTCTCAAACATCGACCTTCACAGTCCTAACATGGAACGTTAGGGGATTGGGCGACAGGGTGAAATGGGGCGTAGTGTTACAATACCTGAAGCGCTGCAAGCCGGCGATAGTCCTACTACAAGAAACTCATCTAGTTGGCTCAGCCTCGAAGGCAATGGATAGATGGGGGTATAGGTTCCTTGCCCCTGCTGACTTCTCCTCCAGCTCTAGAGGGACAGGGATACTTGTTCGAAAGAGCTTCCCAATGGTATGCCAACAGACAAAAATTGATGATCAGGGACGCTTTGCAGCTGCTACGATACAGTGGGAGGGCCATTTGTGTAACTTCGTATCTGTATATGTCCCTCCAGGCCTGCATGCTACAGCGCACACGGCTCTTGCTACCTTCCTCTTATCTTTACCGACAGCGACGCTAATAATAGGAGGCGACCTTAACGACGTCCTGGACCATGAGATGGATAGGCACCCCCATAGTACAACGGTGCGGGGGGGGTGGGCGACTCTCTGGATTGCTAGACGCCCTGGGACTGACGGACTGTTGGCGCCACAAACACCCCTACGATAAGCAATACACTTATTACTCAGCGACCCACCACTGTCTCTCACGTATAGATTATATTTTAATGTCAGGGGAGGGACTGCACGGCGTTGAGGAGGTGGACATCCGTCCCAGGGGGATATCTGACCACTCCCCACTCCGACTCACGTACACAAATCACCGCTCCCGTAGAAGTCGCATCTTTCCCATACACGCAGGCTACCTGCAGAGCGCTCCTTTGAGGAAAACCCTTGTTAAAACTGCTCAACACTATTTTCAGGAAAACTCGGGCTCCGTACGCTCCCATGGTATCCTATGGGAAGCATATAAAACGGTCATACGCGGGCAGGCAATTGCATCCATAGCCGCTCATAGGCGGGCCCAGAACCAAGAACTTTACTCCCTTGAAGGGGCTCTTGAGGAGGCCATTGCCGACCAGGATGCCCACCTGTCCCAGGGAGCCGCCCAGACAGTCCGGCTGCGACAGGTTGAGTGGCGGTCCTTCCAAAAGGAAATGGTACAGTCTACAATTCAGGCCTCCCGTCATAGGATATATGAATTAGGCGATAAGGCTGGAAAGATGCTGGCCTGGCTCGACAAAAAGGAGAGGGCGGGCAGGGTCATAGCACAACTGAATGTGCCCGGAGGCCGTCCGACCCCGGACCCAGGAGCCATAGCTGACCTGCTGGGTAATCATTTTGAGGCAATATATACCCCCAGGCGTCATACACAACGGAGGAAGCTTATGACTACATTAAGGATTTGACTATTCCTTGCCTCTCACCAGAGGTGGCACTCCAGCTCGATGCAGATATCACTGTGGAGGAGGTGCGGGAGGCGACTGACGCACTAGCGTCCGGCAAAGCTCTGGGACCCAACGGTCTCCCAGTAGAGCTGTACAAGCAAACAACTTCCGTAACGGCCCCCCATCTACTGAAAATGTTTGAGGATAGCCTACAAATGGGTGTGCTACCGAAACATCAGCGCCTCGCCACGATCATCCCGATCCACAAACCTGGTAAAGAACCGGAAGCATGCAGCTCCTACCGTCCAATCTCCCTACTCAACGCTGAACCTAAGATCCTTGATAAATTGCTCTCAATGCGTTTGGCTCCTCACCTCGCTGCCCTAGTACACCCGGACCAGTCTGGCTTTATGCCGACGCGTAACACATCGCATAATTTGCGCCGTCTACAGGCGGTACTGGCCCGCCGGGAGTACATACGGGAGCCGGCAGTCCTTCTCTCCCTGGACGCAACTATGGCGTTCGACACCGTAGAATGGCCTTATCTATTTGCCGTGCTCCGTCACATGGGCTTTGGCCCCAAGTTCTGTGCGTGGGTCCACCTGCTCTACACTGGGCCTTTGGCCCAGATAGCAGTAAATGGCCATCTCTCCAGGGATTTCCCGCTTGGCCGTGGAACACGACAGGGCTGCCCGCTATCCCCCTTGCTGTTCACGCTGATCCTTGAGCCTTTGGCGATCTGGATTCAGTGGGAACCGTCCATCAAAGGTATACGGTGGTCACCGTCCTGGGAGGACAGGATATCTCTATATGCGGACGATGTCCTTCTTTACCTCACCTCCCCCAAGAAGTCAATCCTGGAAATCCTGAATGTCTGCGAAAAGTTCGGGAGAGTTTCGGGATATAGAATTAATTGGACCAAGTCAGTCCTGTATGTCCTTGCTGGTACCCCGCCTTCCCTCCCCGCGGAATGTCGGCTGCGATACACGGACACCCCTTTTAAATATTTGGGAATACAGGTGTCGTCCAACCCGGACGAATTCCACACCCTGAATTTACGGCCCCCACTGGAAAGGTTAGCTCGGGATGTAAAGGTGTGGCGTTCCCTTCCTCTCACCCTCCTTGGCAAGGCCGCGCTGTTTAAAATGATGGCGTTGCCTCGTTTCCTCTACCTCCTTGAAAACACACCATTCTCGGTCCCCTCTTCCTACTTCAGAACCATCGCAGCTACGGTCTCTGCTTTGTTGTGGGACGGGAAACCGGCTCGAATTGCACAATGCAAACTGGTAAAAGATTGGTATGATGGGGGCATATCGCTTCCTGATATCGAATTATACTATTGGGCTGCCCACCTTAAGCACATTCATTTCTGGCTGCATGCCCCACAAACCGAGCCCGCCTTCCTGGCTGACAGGCAGAACGTTGAGTCCAGGGGACTTTTAAGAACCCTCTATAGCCGTGGCGTCCCATCTGACCTCATTGGTCCGACCCGCCACACAGTCCAACTTTGGTATAGGCGCATAGGCACCTTAAATGCGCAGATGCTATCACGCAAATGAGACCCCTGTGGGACTCGCATAGGTTGGGCTTCATGGGAAATAGCAAGGGGTTCCGGGCGTGAGACGCCATAGGCATCTCGGTGGTGTGAGACCTCTGGAGAAAAAACACCATAGTGGACTTCACTTACCTGCAGACCAAACACGATATGGCCCAGTCTGAGTATTATAGGTACATGCATCCGCCATTCACTTCTGTCGGTCATCCCGTCAGGTACAAAACTGCAAGAGTCCACTCCGTTGGAAGATAGACTGCTAACAGAGCATATGTCCCATAAAGCAACGTCCTACACATATAGGAAACTGATCAACAACCTACCTGACATGCTAACCAAATTGCGCCTGGCTTGGGTGGGCGAGATTGGCGACCTTGATGACTCGGAGTGGCAGGAGGCTCTCTCATCGCCACGAGAATCAGCGATCCCATCCAGACTCAAACTAGTGCAGTTGAAAATACTACACCGCACATACTATACCACAACGGTCCTTTACAAGATAGGGAGAGCCTCCCACGAATATTGCCTCCGCGGATGTGGAGAGAGAGGGACATTCTTCCATACCATTTGGGACTGTAGTCGGGTGGCCACGTATTGGGCAGCAGTGATGCGAACCATTTCCCAATCCACGAATACTTAACTGATTCCCAACCCACGTCGCTGCCTATTAAATATCTGGGAAGCAGAGGATTTGACCCACCGTCAACAAGATTGGGATATACTGGGGATGTTAGTGGCAAAACGTAATATTGCCAGACTATGGGGATCCAGTGTACTGCCCACACTGCAAGACTGGTGTAGGGACATGGACGAGGCAATGGTGTCTGAAAAGGCGGTATTTGTCCATCGGGGATGCCCCGCGAAATGGGGGAAACTCTGGGGGGCCTGGAACAAATTTAGGAGTGACATATGTGAGCCGCCACGTGTCGACCCGGATGAGTGTCTTTCTGATTAAAGGTTTGATCTAAAGTTTACATTGCCAACATGGAACTCTTTTGGCTGCGATGAACCCTGTCCTACTGCTTATCGTGCCCCATGATGTGAGATTGGATGTGTGAACACAACACCAATGTTAATAAAACTACAGACTTGGACGTTGATTTGTCGCCTTTGGGGGTCTCAACATGTTTACCGTGGCTCTATTTCTATGGGGGGTTTGTTACTTGTTTTAAAAACAAAAAGAAAAGAAATATCTTAGACCTAAGCCATGTGATGTATTTCCATACCTACCATCATGATGCTATATATCCTCATCCGCTGCCGGACCCCTGGGTTATCGGCTCAAAGGCCGTGTTCTCAGTATAATGACTCGTGGGTTGTGTTACCATTGCGGCCGGCCCTGGGGGTTGTAGGCCCTGCATTGTGTATTACTATTCATGTACAATAAAGGTCTTCAAAAAAAAAAAGTCACATAATCAACCTGTGCCTGTCAGACTGAACTTAGAAGAAATGTGCAAAGTATGTGTGCAGCACACACACAGCAATTAAGTGAAAACACAATACAAGAAACATTCCAAAACAAGTTAGAAAACATGTATGATACTTTTAGAAATTAGTTGAAACCAAAATGACAAAATCAAGGAGTAAGAGTAGAGAGAGACCTTGGGCCATATGTGTCATCATTACAAGTAGCGATTACCTAATTGTGATTTTCTCTGAAACACAATATTGTATTCGCTAATCCTAATGTATGAAACTGTTTTTAGTTTCATTAGCAATTCTTAATGGGTCACAAATATACCTACCTCATGTATATTAATAAGTTAGGTCACAATTTGCAGGCCATTAGGAATCTATGCCATCACAGGGATGGTGGCCTGCTGAGCATCCCATTTTCCTCGGGATGCTTTACAAAAAGTTAAATGGAAAGTTTTCTTTTTCATTTTTTAAGACCAGGCAGTGGTCTGTGGGACCACTGCCTGCTCTTAAAAATGCTTTTACAATCATTCACAAAGGGGAAGGTGTCCCTTGGGGACCACTTACCATTTGTGAATGGGTTACCATCTACTTGAAGTAGGTGGTAATATGCAAATGTTTTCCGACTGTCTTCACATTCATAAAACATTCATTCATACTGTTAGGTTTTGCTATTTGGAAGGGACGCTCTCAACACGCCCCTTCCAAATGGCAGGTTAACAAATCGCAAATTAGATTTTGCAGCATCTAAAAACATTTATTGTATTTGCAAAAAGGCCAATTCTGTGAATCGGAAAGTTGGCGAATTTAAATAATGCTTGATGCATGTGCCCCATTGAATTTTAAAGAATTAAGGGAAAATAGCACCAAAAAGAGCAAATTGCCATTAAAGGATATCCAGTCACGCTCGACCAGGACAACGTCAAAAGTTTAGGCCGATTATAAGCTACAGAGACCAGGTTTTAACTGCTGAACAAAAGTGCCTTAGTCCAGGTTGCATCGATGTCTCGGATCCTGTCGACGATTAGAATGAGGAGGGTAGGCAAGGTGATGTGTCTGTGTTGATCCACGTAGCGGCATGTGCTCATCCTGGTCATGCAGCAATAAAGATGCCTCTCCTCTGATGAGCAAGTTGCTGCAATGCGGAGGTTCAGTGTCGTCATTGAGGCTGTCGTCGGCTGGGAACTTGGACCTTGCTTTAAGTTGAGCGTTGCGCTGTGGTGGTTCCTAAGATGAGGCAGCATCTCTGAGATGCACTACAGGGGCAATGGGCCGCTTCTGGTCCATGCAACAGGGGTGATGTTCTGCTTCTGGTCCACACAATCACAGCTTTGGGACAGTGCTAACCCATGTCATGGTGGTGAAGTGCTGGTTCTGTTCTCTACAGTGATGATAATGCATTGGTTCTGTAATGTGGGCACCTTAGACGCACATCCAAGGGTCCAGGATGGGAGAGGCACCACTTGGAAGGGCAGACTCACAATAATTGGCAAGGTCCGTGTGCTGAAGAAGGATAGTTGGAGGTTTCGTATATACCTGACACTACGCATCAGGAGGCCAGTGAACAAGCCCTTGGAGTCAGTGTGGGTTCTGAGGACTAGTGTTGCAGGTCCAGTCCTTCTGACCCAGGCAAGGAGAGCAGCCAGCACCAGGGCAGCACAGAAAGACAGCTGTTCTTTCAGAACAGCAGTCCAGCAGAGTGGCATTCCTTCTGCAGCACAGCACTCTGTCTTCCTGTACTGAAGTGGTAAGGTCTGAATTCCAGTTCTTATAACCCAAGATGCTTTTGAAGTGGGGAAGACTTCAAAGAAGGATCTATGGAGTGCACAGAGGTCCTCCATTCTTGCCCTGGTACCATACTGTAGTGGCAAGGTGTATCCAGCCCTTTGTGTGGGCCATCTGTCCTTCACTCCATGCATTCAGGAAGTAGCCAGTTAGATGTCTGGTTGCAGACTGAACTCAATGAGGAAAAAGCAGAGGTCATCTTGCTGAGCAATAATTTTTGTGGCAGCATCCCGAGCACTCAGCCACACTGCCTGAGCAAGCTGCCCACACCAAAAAGGTCGATAAAGAGCCTCGGATGGGGTTGGATTTCATTCTTAGGATGGACCAGCAAGCCACAAAGCTAGCTGCCAGTTGTCATGGCATCTTGAGACTGCTAAGGAAGGCTCTTAATCTTCTTTCTTTCACAGCCAGAAGATTGGTTGTCCAGGCCCTCATCTCGTGTAATCACGTCACAAATACAGGAATGCCTTGTATCTTGTTTCACCCTGTTATGTTGTCAGAAAGCTGTAGACCATGCAGAAAGCTGCTGCACAACTTCTTAGGCACATCCATGAACATCAGTCTGTTACCAGGACTCTCCAAGATCTCCTCTGGCTTGTGGTGGAATGATGAGTTCAGTGTAAGACACTATGCATTATGCATAGGGTAATTAATAAAAAAGGACCTTTACTGTTAAGACCTCTAGCCTCCCCATACTTGCAACGGAGAGCTCTCAGATCTTCTTCAGCGCATGTATTAAATGTCCCAGGAGACCCTTTGATCCTGAAAGGTTGGCCACTCCACTTCTTACATAGCACCTACATTTTTTAATAATCTACCTGTGGAACTCTGCTTTACTATAGAATTAACTCTCCTTTCAAATATTTCTTGAAGACCTGGCTGTTTAGATACTAATTCTCCTTACAGCTTCTGATGACCTGAGATGTCTGTTGCAGAACTGGTTAGCCATGCAATATATAAACAACTCCAAACTAGATTGGACAGTACACAGCCTATTCAGGTGTAAGTGTGAGGCTGTGCCAAGCTCTTCCCTCCCAGCATACCAGGTTGCCATTATGTATGGCTGTCTGGAGGGAATACACAAAGACCCGCTGTCACTCGACCCAGACATGCAATCAGAGGTAGGCTGCTGGCACACAGGGCGGAGACCAGGAAAATGGAAACTTTTTCTATGCCAAACTTGCGTTGAATGCTGAGGGACAGAGATGGTGAATTGGTGACCAAATGAAAGACATTGTTGATGGACCTTGAAAATGGTGATTCCCTCACCCTATTAAATTTCCTGCATACAATGATGTATATTTGCTCGCCAGATGGATGAATATGTAAAATAATTTGGCACATGGAACAATCTAACTATCATTAAAATGATGAATTGTTGTGACTTTAGATTGTGTGACATCAATTGTAGCATGCCCTGACAGTCCAAGTTTCAAATCATGTCCCCTTGGGCCTCAGAGTGTCTTCCATTATCTTGAAATACCCATAGCTCTGACAATGGTCTCACTGATATGTAGTGATAGAGAAGGAAATCTCAACATACTGTCCAACTTCCTTCAGAGTTATTGCAAAACATATTACTTAGAGCCTAGTTCTGATTGTGGGTCAGGCCCACGTTCAGTTTATAGGAATTGGATATTTGATACATTGTTATATGAGCTTCACAGTTGTATGCAATTTAGCAATGACCATGGTCAATGTACTATGAGATGTATTGCTGTTAACACATATTGTGTATGTGAAAATTTATTTCTTCCAATACAAACATCAATTCACACATGCTTCAGAATTCTCTTGCACTATTTAAAAAAATGTTTTTTGAATTTACCTCTAAATAACTTTCAATTAAGTTGTGTTGTCAATTATGACAGTTTTAAATGTTTACAAATCTATATATAAATATACATATTTGAATAAATCCCTTGCGGGCATTCTTAACTTGTATACAACTTTCTAAAAGTGGCATTTTCAAAACTGTAGTGATATATTCGGCTCTGTCATTAAAGAGGATTCATCATTACAATTCCAGAGGTTCCACACATGACTGATCCACCTACTTTCATTTAGGAGTTACAGCTTATTAAAGATAATAGGAATTCAAAATGCTATCTGGTATGAGAGGGTTAGGCCTCACAGTAATGACAAACTATTTTGGGAGTTTTTGACTTCCAGGACATGTAAAACTTAAAAGCACATATCTTCCCTTTTAGTTACATAGCCCCTTGCCCTAAGGGCTACCTAGGACCTGCTAATCAGGGCACCAATCTCTGTACTTTCTCCCCTAAAGTATTATGTGAAATACTTAGGTAGATCCTAGAATGGATACTAGGGTACCCATATAAGTCCCTAGTATATGGTAATAAGGTACACAGGGCCTAGGTACCTCTCGGGTCCCCCATGGGCTGAAGCATGTATTATGCCACCCACGGGAGACCATTCAAACTGTCACTACAGGCCTGCCATTGCAGCCTGTGTAAGCTTGGGCTAACCCCACTTACAACATATATAGGTTTTCTATGTCTAGGATCACTGCACTTAAAACGTATAAGTCACCCCTACAGCAGGCCTTTTCAATCCTGATGGCAGGGTGCTCGTTCAAAGTGTGAGGGTGCCCTTGCATGAGCAGGATAACCCTACAGCCTTCAGTTTCCATTCTCCTGGGTTGTAAGTGAGACAGCCATTTAACAAATAGAGGGGTACTGCGTCATTACGCATGTCATGTTTGGTATCAAACATGTTGGAATCATACCCCAACACCAAGTATGATTACAAGCACTGTAAAGGCTCTCCGTTAGGCCCTCAGTGCTCCCGGTACCAGTCTTCTACACCCGGACAGCACAACATGGCTACTGCCGACCAGAGACACAATTCTGCCCTCCTGCTGCTGCTGCTCTCGACATCTGAAATAGGACAGCTCATTAACAGCTCCTGGTCTTCACAGCATCACCGGGTCCACACAGCTGCAGTTCCAAGGTCACAGCTCTCCTGCAACACCCGACATCGGTGGGCATTCATCTTCCACGCCTCCTGGTCACTCCTGAGTGGCATAGACTATGCCCTCTCTGCTTGCAGGTTCTTCACTTCTTCAATCCACCTTTGGGTTCCACCAGACACTTTCACCGTCTCCAGCAGTGGCACCTTCTTGAAGTCTTCCACTGAGTTCAACAACGGAAGGTATCCTGGTTCCTAAGTTATCCACAATTGCGGTGGCTCTCCAACCTCTTGTCTTCCACTGGGTTTCTTTAGGTTCAACTGTAAGGGCCCTCTTTCTTTAAAAATGCAACTGCAACTTACACTTTGATTTGTATGGAGAACACAGTTCTGTTCCTACACTGCACACGACATCCATGGGGCTCCTAGATACTGACCTTTGGTGGTTCCTTGGGTCCCCGGTACTTCTACGCCCTCTGGGTATAGTCTTGACTTAAGTCGTGGTTCACATACCACTATTTTAGTCTATGGTTTGGTCCCCATTTGGGGACCCCTGTGTATTCTGCGCTAATTACTTGTTTCTATTTCAAAGTATTGTGTGCATTGTGTATATCTCTGGCTAGGAGATATCTTTAGGTTTTAGTGAGTGTCTTATAATAAATACATATTGTTATAAATACACGGTGTGGATCTGTTTACCTTCATCTATATCTCTATGATTATATGCTGGTAAAACAAGCTGCTTTAGACTCCTTCTGGACTAAGCCTGAAGGCTGCTCTCCACGTCTACCTCTTAGAGAGCTTTCTAAGGTTGTCTAAGACCACTAAAATCACCATAAGGGTTGTCTAGATCAGTTCAATGAACCCACTTTCATATGTTTACATAATATACTGAGCCAGCCTCTCACATAAGTGTAAGGCTTGGCAAGGGGTTTTAAATGGCACGTGAACATTGCAGTGAAACACTGCATTCAGGCTGTAATGGCAGGCCTGGGGATTAACTCTGGGGGAAGGACTTCGCTACGCCCACGAAGTGGGCGTAGTGTTGTCTACTTCGCCCTTTGCAAAGTAGGCGAAGCAGGCAACACTACGCCCACTCCTTGGGCGTAGCGAAGTTGCCCGCCACCCGCCTCCCTCCCGCCCTCCCGAACATACCTAATTTTAGTAAATGGACAAATAAAAATAAATAAAAGGCACATACCTTGTCCGCGGCGTCCCGGGGATCCCTCTGCTCATTCACGCCGCCGTCTTGATAACCAATGCGCATGCGCGACCGCCCGCGCATGCGCATTTCTCGCGAGAAATGCGCATGCGCGGGCGGCCGCTCATGCGCATTGGTTATCAAGACTGCGGCGTGAACGAGCAGAGGGAGCCCCGGGACCTTGCGGACAAGGTAAGTGACTTTTATTTCTTTTTCATTAGCTGTTTACTAAACTTAGGTACGTAGGGGAGGGGGGCATGCGGCGCGTAGTGGGACTACGCGAAGTGCGTGGATGGGCGTAGTTTCTCGCCCACTTTGCGTAGCTTCGCGTAGCCCCACTACGCATACTGCGCCCAGGGTTACTGGGGATACATTTTAGAGTGAGAGGTAGGTGGAGTGGCACAAAAAGTGCAGCAGGCCCAATACTAGCATTTTATATACAAACCCTGGGTATATGGTGAACCACTATACAAGGGACTTACAAGTAAATGTAAAATGCCAATTATGTATATGTAAAAAAACATGTTTACGGGAGTGAGAACAAGCATTTTAGCACTGGGTAGCAGTGGTAAAGTACACAGAGGTAAGCAGGCAAATTGTGTGGGGGAAGACCACCCTAATGGTGACAGGTTTAACAGTAGGTAATTCTTGGCATAAAAACTGTATCATATGAGAGGAGGCACCCGTGACAACATGCTGGCCCAGGCACAATAGAGGACATTTTGGACAAATGTTTAAACAAATGTGACAGACACTGTGGAGACTTTTTGGATGTGCTACAGAGGCCGCGAGCTACGGACGCTGACGGGATTGTTGAGCGTGCACGCAGGTGCTGACGAGGATGCGGGTTGTGGGTGGAGCTGAGGCTGAGGCGGTTGTGGGCTGAGGCTGCTGGCTGCAAGCTGCGGAGGCGGTGGCGAGGACGGACGGAAGAGGCAAAGAAAGCAGGTAGTGAAAGCAGCGAAGGCAGGGGTCACGGCGGGGCCAAGTAAGTCGACTGAGAGAGTGACAGCTGTATATACCAGAGGTCTAGTTGCTAAAGTTCTGCGGTCCTAGGCGAGTCTCGAGAAGATCTTAGGCCCACGGATTCGTGGCGCAGTGACAGTTAGCAGGGAGTCGGCATTGAATTGGCACTGAGCTAGACCTCGTCAGAACTCGCTCCTCTACTCGGCGCATTGTGCCCCCTGCCATCTAGACCCCTGTTCCACCCCTGCCTGCCCCTGAACCGCTTCTGGCCCGGCCCGGCTTGGTCTTTTCCCCAGCCGCCGGGGAAGGTGCAACGCTAGCTACTGGGCCGCTCTTCAGCGCCTCTCTTTGCGGTCGCAGCCTCAATATTTGTTGCCTCTTTTCCTCGCTTTGCTCCTCTCTCCACCCCCCCACCTCCTGCCGGTCAGATGCCTAAGGGTGCCCGCTAGTCCGGCCCTGTCAGCCCTGGTTCTGCTCCCCTTGCCCCACCAACCCCCCCAGCCCGTTGCCATCACTGCTGGCCCTACTGTTCAGTGGGAACTGGCCCGTGACGGCCCACTTAGTACTCCTCCCTATGCTGCGATCCTACCTGGTTTTTGCTGGCCAGTGAGCTGTGGACGCCGCACTCGGGGGTTGGGGGCCTAGGAGTCAAGTCCAGGTCTCAGGTCTCTGGAGTAGCTTCAGGACTAGTGGTTAGGTGGCCACGGGTAGAGAACGGCAAATGGTTGTGTTGGGACCAAGAGAGCGGGGGAGGGGTGCCTACGCACCATAGCCACTGCAAACGGGTCCTGATTCGGCCACCCAGGAAAAGATAAGACAAGATTCAGCAATCCTGACTTGGGGCCAAGCTGGTTCACCACTGGTTCCCTTGGCCCCGAATAGCCAAGCACAACAACAGAAGCGATGAGATCCGGGAAAATCAGAAAAGCACCTTCCGCACTTAAACGAAAGAAATCAAAACGACTGGCTATAGATGCGGAGAGTGCCCCAGCCAACCTTACGACCTCACTGGCCTCTACGGTCACATTGAAGGCTTCTGACTCCCGACCAAACAGATAGCAACACACCAACAACAGTAATACGCTTCCCCCTTATGAACCATCCTTGAATGCTTCAAAATCTCTCTCTCTTCTGGATTACTTTAAAAAAGCACCGGGTGGAGCCAAGTACCCTTCTACCCCTCAAGCTTCTGAGGCAACTAAGTTCTGCGATCATCCTCAACCCACTGAGCCCATTGAGCCAACCATCCACTTGTTTCAATCGTCTCCAACATCAACCAACAAGTCTGCCCTAGCACCGGACGTCTTTATCTTTGGGTCAGTACTTGACGATCAGATCACCGCTTCCGAGTGCTTTGTGAGGGCCATTCAAAACCATCCACCAAGTCATCAAGCTTCACCAAGCCAGCGTCTTCCCTTACATGTCATTCGCAAGCAAGAGGTTCATTCTAACCAACTATCGCCTGCGAGCCGTACTCATAACCCAAGCCCCCAAGCACTGCAATCATTGAACTTGGAGAATTTGTCGAGTACGGCACCACAACATTCCGGTGTGCTCGGGCATGCTTTTCCTGCACCTCACTCCCATTTAATCTTTCCGCAAATCCATGCACAAAAAGATTTAGCTCCCAACTTCGACATATTTAGTTCCTGTTCAATGCAGGTCTCAATCTCTCTTGAGGGGAGCACAGAGTCAACTAAGCTCCAACAGTGCCCACACTCACCTCCAGCAGCAGCAACAGCTTACTCAAAGTCCCCACAAACAACCGACCATAATGACCAACTCCTAATGGACTTTTCCTTTTTCTTTAAAAACTCTCAAAACTCACCCAACCCTAGTTCAAAAACTGAGCCACATCGCGATGCCTCCATAACAACGAGTATCTGGCCCCAATTACTTCAAACTTTTCAATCAACCGTCACTGCCCTAAACTATCATTCTGACAAATTAGACACGCAGGTTGACCTACTGAATACCTTATCACTATTTACAGCAGGGATTGACAATAAGCTGGACAAACTGAACAACCTAATAATAGGAGCGCAATTGTCTTCAAAACTAGTACAGTCAGTTTGCTGCGGTTCACCCATCATTGATTCTCTCTCCTCACTTCCAGCTTTTTTAACCTGTGTCATAAACGAAGTCAAGCAGCTGAAGGGAGTCAGACCATCTGTACGCCCCGTCCAGTTACCCCAAAAAACCCCAACACTCAATTTAGAATCAGTTAACCCTTCGATTCCACCAGCATTCAGGACTTTGGGGAGCGGGGAAAAAAAATCTTCCACGATACAGCCGGTCCATCAAGAAGACCCCCACAAAGACCAAGGTCCCCTAACCTCAGTGGTAGGGATGGCATCATCGGCCCCAAGCCCTCAGACAGCAAGTGGGCAAACACACACTACTGGTAACAACATGGCAGGGTCCTGTGTTAAACCAGCCACTGATGCAGCCCCCAATCCCGAAATACTTCCTGCTCCCCTGCCACTTTGCAGCAAGAGAGAGCGTAAACGTCAGCGCAAACAAAGAAATAAATTAAGACTAAACCCAACTGTCGACCTTCCCAAACTATTCCCTTTGTTTTTAAATGCAGCCAATAAAAAGTCCTAAGCTTCTCACAACTACCACCGACAACAAGTCTCTCTCAAAGCCCACCTAATGCCTGAACTAACTCTAAGTGCCAGTCAACAGATTTCTGCTTGCTGCCACGATCAAATTTCTTTACCCGCTGAACTAGTGACACAAGAGCCTCAGCCCGGCGTGGATAAATCAGGGGACAAACCTATTTAAGTCCACCCCAGTCTGAAAAATTAAATACTGGACCTAATCCCTTAAAAGTAATTTACAAAAAAAATAAATTCCACTTAAAGATACTCCGATAACCACGCAAGGTGTATGAGATCCTCCTAAAACCTATCGGAGATCAGACTTAGGCTCCTTAATGGATAGATCCACTCTGCCCAACCAAAGCCCACGCTCCAAGAGTGCCAAAAGTGTTCCACACCTCTCCAAAATACTTCTTGCCCCTGAATATAAATCAAAAGGTCGGCAAGATACTCTCAATAGATCAAACATAATCAAACTAGCGAACGGTGCCCCGGGTTTTGAGGCCCTGACATCGGACGACATTGAGTCCATTGAATTCCTTCCACCAAGAGGCGTTCAACCCTCAGAGGTAACTCTGGTGTCATTCAGGTCCGCTACTTGGGCACGAGCATTCTTAGACCAAAAGGATACTTTTCAGAAATGGGGTATTAAAATCCATCCTTATTCCACCCCAGACTACCCCACAGTGCTATTAAAGCAGCCAGCCACTCCGACAAGAGCCAAACGCCCCAGGACTGGAGTTAAAAACAGGCCATACTCAATCTTAAAAAATGCCCTAGGCACAACACAACCGACCGAAAATGTATGGACTAAAGCCCCGAACCCCGAAAAAAACCCAGATTGGGGATGGCTTCCGGCCGTCCTGTCCCGTAAAATATCAGACTGACCATCTGTTAAAAATTCAGTAGTTTCAAATTCAAAGGATTTGGTCAAATTAAGACCTCAACCATCACCCCCTACAAACCTTCTAAACCCCCATTCGCAGTCCTCCTTTACACTGTGTTCATGGAACATCAGTGGCCTCCACCAGAAAATCATCAATTTGGAGATGCACTCCTTTACATTTGGGCACGATTTAATAGCCCTTCAGGAAACATGGGCCATCCAAAATTGTCCAGTGATAGGCTTTATTGAATTGTGGAAACTGGCAATTAGAGACAGTCTTTATGGCCACCCCAAAGGTGGTCTGTCGATCTACTTCTCAAACAATCTAAAAGGCCCGATCGGGCTATTGAATTTTGATGAGGACTGGTTACTCGGAGTTAAAATCAGTTCATGGAGCAAACAGTGATCACTCTTACTCCTTAATGTGTATATTATTCTGAGCACACGTTCGAAAAAGGACTATCTAACACGCTTAAAGAAAATTGTGTGTTACTTGGCTGCGGATCATCCCCACTCAGACTGCATGATCACCGGAGACTTTAAAACTAACCTCTTTAAGTGAAACTCTGCTGACTTTGAAGGGCTTTTTCTATCTACATTAACAGAAGTAGAGGCACAGTCCAAACCACCAAATCAAGCTTATTGTGGTTTAGGAGAGCTTTGTGTGTTGCAATTTTACTGTGCCGGCTTTTTGGTAGTGAATGGTAGATCTACGAATGACACTCCACCAAAGTGGTCTTGGACGAATGGCCGCAAACAATCCTATCTCAATTACACCATCTGTAATTTAGCCTTGTTCCAACATTTGGACAATTATAGAATTCATCCTCGATCAGAAAGTGACCACCGCCCGCAAGTCGTTACCCTTACTGTACAGTCAGTGCTTCACAAATCTGCCTCAACAACATGCACAGGAACTTACACTCACAATCTAAAACGTTTAAGATGGAGTGAAGACATCTGCTCCAACGTCATGAAGGCATGCTTGGACTTTACAGCAGGAGGTACAGACCTGATGGCCTCTCCCACTGCCGCATGGTCAACCTTCTGTTCCCAACTGATAAGCCTCTTTCCAGCCAAACAATATTCCCATAAGGCTTCTTCCAGTCATCAGTTTTCAATCTCAAATCAAACTAGGACACTTAAGAAATCCAGAAATAATGCCTTGCGCACCCTCAAGAAATACCAGGGGAACAGCGAGCTCTTGAATGCATACAAAACCGCCCACAAATCATTTGTGCAGGCTCTACAAAAAGATAAACGACTTCACCTAGGTCAATTCTGGTGCAAACTACTATGGGAGAGCAAAAATCGCAACTCAAGAAAATGTTGGGCCTTAATCAATCGTCATAACTCCAGTTCATTCAGTCTTGGGACGGCAAACATTGCTGAAGCCGACTGGTCCGCTTTCCTGACTGACCACTTTAGGGCCGCTGAGGGAACAGCTGCTAAAGACACATGTGCTCTTAACCCGACGAAAATAAGCCCGAGTAAGAGCTGGAGCAGGCTCTCTGAGTGTTTGGAATCTCGAAGTGAAGACCTGCAGATCACCTAAGAAATGGTCACCAAAATATTATCAAAAGCAAGATCAGATGGAGTACTTGGCCCAAATGGCCTACCACAGATTTTGTTTAAATCAAATACAAACCTTTGGTCGGGACACTTAACTAATCTCTTCAACTTTGCACTCAGAAGCTCAACCATACCGGACTCTTGGCAAGGTGCAATAATCCATCCGATTTATAAGTCAGGTTCTCATGCCTCTCCAAGCAATTACAGATTAATTGCCCTTTTAGATATTGAGGCAAAGCACTACGCAGGTATTTTATTGGTGGAGCTGCGATCCTGGGCAGAGCAGAATAGTTTGATCCCAATGAACCAAACTGGTTTCACCGCAAACTCCGGCACTTCGACCAACCTTCTGACATTGTCTATAATTGTTTATAAGTAAAAGTTAAAGTACTTACTACATCCAGGGCTGTTTTTAGCTGTTTTGTAGATTTCAAAGCCGCCTTTGATCAGGTCCCCAGGGCTGCTCTATGGGAAAAGCTAAAAAAAATGGGGGATCCCAGCCAAACTCCTGGAGGCGATTATCCAATTGCACTCAGGTACATGGGTACAAGTGAAGTTGGGGACCGGCACACATCTCTCTCGGAAAATCATGACAACTAGAGGTGTCAAACAGGGATGTGTGCTGGCCCCACTACTTTTTAACTTGTTTATAGCAGACTTGACAGCCACCCTAGAAGAAACAAACAGCCACCCACCCAAGATGGGAGGTGTGACAATAAGTAACCTTTTATACGCCTATGACCTGGTTCTTCTCAGTCTTATGTGGGTAGGGCTGCAACGGCTATTAAATAAACTACACAGCTATACCACCATGAATACCTTAGAGGTTAATCTAAAGAAAACCCAAGTGGTTATCTTCGGTAGAAAACGTAACCTCGGTGGCGGATGGCTATAAAACAATATGAGCCTTACAATAGGAAATACATATAAATATTTAGGGGTCAACTTTGACTCCAGGTGTAACTTTGTCAAACAGCGTAGTGAAATTTCAGTAAAAGCCATGAACCTTCAGGTGAATCTCTCTAAGCTTTCAAAAAAACTGTCTGGCCCTAGTCTATTCCCACTATTGAAAGTTATGAGAGCAAAAACTGGGCTGACTCTGTCGTATGGCATTGAGATCTTTAGGGGGAAAGTAAATACTAATTTAAACCAGCATGTGACCAAAATTTATAAAAAAGTCCACATGCCTAAAACCACCTCTGCTGCTCAGATCAGATTAGAATTGGGTCTACTAGACTATGAAATTTACACTTGCGCTTATTTATATCTTTGCCACAAACTCAGGTAAGCAGATACAGGCTCACTGGAGTCATTAGTGTGGTTAGACATCTTTCAGAAAAACCCAGGTGGCTCTTACGGCCGTTTTCTTAAGGATTGTATCCAGCAAATGTCAGCGGGCGACCTATGGGACCTCAATCCTAGCAAGACAGTATTTAAAAACAGCATCAAGAAGCCTATCCGAATGAGGTCCCTATTCATTGACGAGCTCACTTTGCTAAACGCAGACAAGCTTGGGCAACAATGAATTCCTACGGGCGGATATCTCCCGCCTCCTACCTGTCCTGCACCTACCCCCTGTATTTAAAACTTAGCTTTATGGCTGTCAGATTGGGCGACTGGCAATTCCTAAAAGATTTACCCTCTTGGCACCGCACGTCAGAGGATTTATTGTGCAGACGGTGTGGCAAGACGACTGAAACCTTGGAGCATGTAGTATGTCTCTGCCCCTCTCTTTTGTCACAGCGTAGACGTAAAATGAAAACCGAATGGAATAGGCTGGGAATCCGGACCTGCAGACAGGCAATTATCGCAGCTCTGACTCCTGAAAATACAGCTTTAAATATAGGCCTTATAACTTTTATACGTTATGCAAACCGTAATTTCACTTGTTAACCGGAAGGGCCGGCCAATGCTCTTTCTTTTAAGGATCAGTCTACACCAAATTGCACTTTATCTGATGCTGATAAAACCGTCTCCATCTAATTGCACTTTTTAATAACCTGCTGCTATTTGTTGAACACTAGATTGTATCCATTAGCTCAACATTGCTAATTGCCAGCACCACAATCCTTCTGTGTTATAACGCCATGCTGACATTTTTGCTTTGCACATCATGTTTTTTCTTTTTTTTTATCACTCTTATGTTATTGAAGCTTTCTATTGTAATTTGGAAGTTCTTGTCTAATCATTGTTTTTATGTTGCGCTTCCCCTTTTCCTTTTTAACAATGTGTATGGCTGTTGGTATTTTTGATGTACTCTTTTAAGGATATTTTATATCCAAATAAAGATATTATTATTGACAGACACTGGGGCAGAATAAGGTTTCATTGGTTTGGTACACCATGAAAGGATTGAATATGTATTGAGTGCCAATAAAGAGTGTGTTCCTTTTTAATACATTTATGTGAACACTGTGTTTAATACACCATGGGCCCGATTCCAATCTCCTACAGAAAGCATCCCAACCAAATTAGATTGGGAATGCTTTCTGTACAACTCGAGCGCGAGGCCTCGGTGCAACAGCGTACGATACATCTCATGTTAAACACAAGCGATTTGTACGGAAAGCTATCATTCTGAGCAAAGGCTCTGTAAACTGCGACCGACTAGTTTGTAAACATTCAAGAATCGCATGCCGGTCACAAATCCAACTCGTATCAACACACGATCGGATGATGCTGCATGAGAATCGGTTACAGAACTGTGTCGGTCTGTGTATTAAATGTCAATTCGAGAGTCAAAAACAGTTAAAAAAAAAAGCATTGGCAACTCCGCCTCAAAAAGAAAATAACCACACCCACAAATCCAGCTATATAAAGGGGCAACGCCATGACCATGATCCTTTGCCACAACTGCCAATACTTCCAACGAGCTTCCACCAGACATTCCCTGCTCTCTGCCTCACACACCCCACACCCTGCACAGAACTCATTTAATATAAAAAGACATAAACAAACACCTTTTTTCATACTCACACTCACCCTCACCTTTACACTCACACTTACCTTATACAAAAGGAAGCATTCACGTTTTACAGATAAGGAGTTGGAAGTGCTCGTAGATGAGATTGTCAGAGTAGAGCCACAGTTATTTGGGAACCTAGTCCAACAGACCACCCTGCCCTGAGAAATAGGATCTGGGAGAAGATAGTTAACAAGGTGGATGCTCAAGCACCTTGCTTGCACACAATGGAAGATATCAGGACTGGGTACTATGATGTGAGAAAGGAAGGTCACAAAGCAGATGGCCAGGGAACATTTCCAAAGCCAGCAGATTGGCGGGGGCCCTCCTGCACAACCTGTCCACTTCACCTTCTGTGAGGAGAAGGTATATGACATCCTTCTGCTGGCGGGCATCTAGGGAATCCCAGGACGACAAGAGTCTGGTGAGTACACAATCCACACTCAAATAAAGATATTAATCACACGCCTAGAGGCATCACAGTAAAGGATGCAGTTAAACAGTATAAATATATAAAATGTAATAGATACTAAGACTATGTGATGTGTATGTCAGATTGTTAAGAAAAATACCTCAAATGATATTGAAAATGCAACAAACTATAACCATGTACATACTTCTCACAGCTAGGCCTTCTGCTCCAAACAACTTGCACCAGCGTCAGACATCTTGGCCCAGTACTTTCCCCCTCACTCACAGGAAAGCACAGTCACAGGTAGGGTGTTGGAGATGGCTAGGAAGGTGGGTTTGGCCTAAGGCAGCATGCCACTTGTAGTCACTGCAAACACTCATCCCCACACACAGCCCACATAGATATACTGGGACTATGGGAGACGCTCAGTCAGTGGCAAAGTGCCAGTAAGATGGCTGACACTGCTGCATGGTGTCTGGAGCACAAGGGATGAGGGGAGTTGTAGTCAAGTCAAACAACAGGCATCAGTGTGAGACATCTTGGGCCAGTACTTTTCCTCTCACTCAAAGGAAAGCTCAGTCATGGGTAGGCTGTTTAGGATGGCTGGGAGGGTGGGTGTGGGCACAGGCACCATAGGTCCTCTGGTCACTGCAAACACTCCTCCCAAAAAACAGTCTACAAAGACATACAGGGGTTATGTGAGCCTCTCAGTCAGTGGAAAAGTATCAGCAAGATGGCTGACACTGCTGCATGGTGTCTGGAGGTCAAGGCCTGAGGAGAGTTATAGTCAAGGCAAACAACAGGTACTAGTGCCAGACAACTCAATATTAGACTTCCATTCACTGTCAGGTAGACATAGACCTAGATGACCTGGTTGAGTAGTGTGGGAGGAGGAGTGTTTGCACTGACAATATCTCCTATCATGCTCTCTCCCAGACACACACCATTCCACACAGCCCAACCAGGCCACCAGGAGTGGCGTCCTGACAATGAGTGGAAGTGTACTTGTGGGAAGCCTGACACTTGTGCATGGTGTCTGAGTTGAACACAAATTCCGTCATAGACTTGTGCTCCTCACACCAGCCCCCAATGTCAGCCATATTGATATTACATTTTTATTCACCTTCAGGTATAGCATAGTTCCTGCTCTGCTGGCTGTGCTGGCTGGGAAGGTGTGTGTAGGACAGGGCATGATGGGAGGTATAGTCAGTGCAAACACTCATTCTCACACACAGACCAACAAGACTACATACAATTGAGCTTCCATAACAGTCAATGAGAATGTACTGGCAAGATGTCTGGCCCTGCAGACTGCTGTTTGGAGCTCAAGGGACTGTTGGAGAGTAGTGGACAAATCAGACACCAGTCACCAGTGTCAGACATCTCTGAAGCACATTGCCACTCACTGTCAGGAAAGTAGACAGGTAAGATACTTAGGATGGGTAGGAAGGTGTGGGGAGAATGGAGTCAATCAATGTGACCTCCAAATTTAAAAGACCCTATCTTCAATACTGTGTACCTGCCAGATCTTGGATGCAGAAAAGAGTACTCTACATCGCAATATGCCTATAATTAAGATCGTTTAAAGGAGTATTGAAGATTGGGTCTTTGAAATTTGATGGTCGCATTAATGAACTTTATTTTTTGCTTTTTAGTGACTGTAGGGTAATTTGCCGACCCTGGCGTGGCAATAATCGGAATTGTGGCAGGAAACTGTTATTGATATAATAAAAGATTTCTCTATGGATACCCATCATTTGTGCCCTGATGAAGTCTGAGGTTATTACCTATAGACAAAACTACCTGTTATGTTGAAGCATTGAAGCACACTTTATTCGGATATATTAAAAAGGAATAAAAACATCATGAAAACGGCTTGAGAAGACTACTACTTGGACTTATTACGATATTGTTTCTGTGACTGTGGATCAGAACATTGAATTTTGTTTTGTGTTATATGAGTGTGGACACTGTTTGCAGTCCGTCAAGAACGTGGGGCAATCATTGTTCACATTCCTTGGAGCACCATCATAGACAAAGCAAATATTTTTGTCGATTAACATATAGTAGCATCACCGAGCGCAGCCTAATACCCACACTGCCCTTCCATTGCTATTTTACTGGTGGATGGTGTTTTGGGCACAATGTCTTTGTTGGGATTTGGATTTAGATTTAACACCATGCACAGTCTCTGCATCCTTGTCAGCACACTTACCATTACTGCTAGTTATCCATAGTCTCAGAGGACTTAGCTAGGCGGGTGGCAGGAAGAGTATTTTAAAAACCTAAAAATCACATCAGGCAGTGGACAACATACACCTTCACTAACATCACAAATAGACCTACAGGAACTAAGTGTACACATAGTGATTTAGAACTTACTAGCAGGATGCATTACACTGGGCACCTGTATTTGACTTTATAACAAATACCACCAGTGACTTATGCTCAAAACATCAGGCACCAGTGTTAGCCAGCTTTGTCAGTACACATCCACCCACTGGCCGGAGAGCATAGTTCCAGGGGTATTGCATTTGCATGCAGGACAGAATGTGTGTAGTACAGGGTCTGGTGGGATGTCTGGCCATTGTAAACACTCATCCGCAGAAATAGCCATACAAGACCACTAAGAACTGCATTTACCTGACAGTGAGTGGACATCCAAATATAAAATGGAAGAGACTGGGGCATGCTATGTGGTGCACAAGGCCATGTGTCAAGTTGTCTCCAAGTCAGAAACCAGTTCCCAGTGCCAGACAGCTGGCCAAGAAATTCTGACACACTGTGAGCTAAGATCATGTCCTGTTGGCCTGTTATCACTCGGCAGGAAGGTATATGTAGGACTGACCCTGATGGGACTAGGAAGAACAGCAAACACTTCTACACACATAGCAAGTCCATGTGTACTAGCAAGATGGCATATACTGGGGAATGTTCACTGCACCTATCACAACTGCCACATTTGCATATGTGTCACAAAGACCAGCCAACATAGACAAATATATCACAAATACCCTTAAAAACATTGACCAGACAACACTCTTCGTGTGGCCTGGTGGTGCTGGGTGGGGGAGGGTTGTACATTTCACAAATAGAGAACAAGCACTCAAAGATTAGTTTATCATATTTAATTGCCACAAAACAGCACAAAGCTCTAAGACGTCGATTATGATGGTGAACGGACCTGCATCCGTCCGCAACCCCAGAGGTGGAGGGACCGTCCGCAGGGGCTGCAGCGTTCCCTCCATACCAATTAGGATGAGACCGCCACCCTGGCGGTCACATCCCGTATCTTTAACATTGCGGCGGGGGCTGCTTTAAGCAGCACCCGCCGCAAGGTTAAAAAGTGCTTGCTTTGCATTTGCATGCACAAAGCGGCAGGCATCGAGCGGTGCCTGCTGCTTTGTGCATGCAAATACAGGGGGGTACCTATGCACCCCCACCCCCCTTCACCCTGTGGGCCCGCAAGGGGCCCCCAGAAGCAAAGGTCCACATGCTTTTCCACAGCGGAAAAGCCACCGCGGAAAAGCACGTTTACACACACAGCCTAATTTGGCTGACGGTGTCTTGCAGACACCGCCACCAAATTGCGGTCAACACCCCGCAGATCAGCGGCAAACGGACCTGCCGTCCAACGCTGTTCCCACCGCCATCCTAATCTGGCGGTGGGTGTTTTCTCGGAATGCAGTGGTGAGTCCGCATCCTCCGGGCCGGCGGTGGCTTCCACCGGCCTGGAGGATGCGGATTCACCGCAATCATAATCGACCCCTATGTTTGTAAAATCATTTGACCATGTGGTCAATGTTCAAAGTACATTATCTGTGTAGCCACACAGTTAATCGGCCTTACAATTATCCTACTAACAGCCATTCACATGTGTAGAATGAGATGAAAACAAGAAGCACCTCAATCACCTAATTTTCACAACTTTCTGTCTAAGTTAATAGAATGTGAGTACGTAGCCAGCCACACCAATTTGACTGCTAAAGTCATGCACTAAGACCAGTAGACAGACCCAAAAATTTACCCACACAGCGTGAGACAGTGTATGTATCTCATTGTGAAAGTGAAGATGTGGACAACCTAAACACACTTGTGTTATTCATAGGGTGTCAATAACAAGTCAATTTCTTCCGACATGTAATGTGAACTAAACACAACAGGCCCATTATTGCACATACCTGCACATGTCCATCAGTCCCCCTCTTGTCTCAAAAACATTGTCATCACAAAAAATTGGTCTGCATCATGGATGAAGGAGTCCAATCTATTTACAGTGACTCATCATAAGCTTCGGCAGCCTATGCATTGTTGTAGTATTCTCGTGTTAAGGTTTATGCCTTATGTTACTTGCTTCTAGCTGCTCAGTCTGTGTGATTGTTCTGAATGGAATGTTTGGTGTGTGAATATGAGTGGAATGTTTGGTGATTGAATGAGGGATGACAGTCGATGGATGGGGCTGAGCAGCTAGCAGGCTGCTCCCAGTGGGACTGCTGACAAAGATCTACAGTTGTGATATATTGAAGACACTTACATGCTTATCTACTCTTCAATAAAGCTACATTAACTTCTCCACACCTGCCTTGTCCTGATTACTACACTTATTTTTAGAGACAAGTTGGAGACGTCCCCAAGCTCAACAGTGGGTACAAGTGGCCTGAGAAACCTCATCATGCTTTCTACAATATGTTGGAGAAAAGATACTACAAGTAACGGATGACTTGTCAAAATAACAGGAACGATATGTTATAGAAAAGACTCTCAAGAGGCCTGACAGGTATCTCGCTTAAAAGACATTCAGCTTCAATTGAAACAAAGGAAACAAGCACAAAGCCAGCGCGCTGTGCAGTCCCACCAGTGTCCATTACAGGGGACGGCCAGCACATAAGCGTGCTGTACCCCGTCTCTAGGGTCAACTTCAACAAGAGGCTTAATGGACATTGCACAGAGTGAGCTTTCACACACAGTAAGCCTTTTCTTTTACTTCAAGGTTGCTGCATAGAATGTGACTCGCATGTACATTTTTCCAAGGGAAAGACTGTCTGACTTTGCTTGTGTGTGCCTGAGGCCTGAAGGCACTGGACCAACCAACCCTACATACTGGAACTTGCACAGAGTTACGGGTGAAGGTGCGCAGACAGTTTTAAATGGATTTCTCTATCTGAATCTGCTGAGAGGATGTGTTTGTGGCCACATCTATAACATTTGTGCACTACCTCTGATGTGCCTACATAACGATTTCATGTATTACACGCGTCTACTACAGGAGCACACAATTTTACACTTGGTCCTGCACAAAATTAGACAGTTTGCTGTGGATGTTTTCCACATTGAGATTTCACACCATGGGGAGCTCTGTTCTCAGGGTCTCATTGACGAACTTCAGGCAATTACGCCCTCTCAAATTCAGTACCACAATGAAGGGTGTCAGATGAGATTAATTTCGACTTTCATTCTTGGTCTACTCTGAGACCTGGTGCCTACGGTGTTTCTCAACCACCATGTTTACATTTAAACTTAACATCGCACAATCTATCGTCAGTGCACAGAATTACCCGTTTGTTGAAGATGTGCCGATCACTCGTGACTTCTGTGACGTTGCTTCCACGACCTATTGCCTGGCGCTGCAAATGGACGTTTTGCTCCACAGGCGTGCAGGGAGCCACCCCGCGCAACATGATTAGCGCACCGCCATTTTGAAGTTCTATGTCATTTCTTTCTTTGCCAACCACTTTTATTTGCCAACCACATCATTGTCTTATCTGGCGGATGCAATAAAGTTAATTGAAATATTTGCTTGACATGAACGCCGTTGTGGGACCATGGGTTTCTCTTCCTCTTTCTTTGTTTGCCTGCTGCAGATTCTCCAGGAGGAAAGGACTTGCATGTACTTTGGACTCACAGCTCACAGGTACTTTAGACTTTTATTTGGAAGAGCAGCCTCAAATTGACAGTTGCAATTCATGTGAGACATCGCTCACAGGTGACACCTGCCTCAAACATATAACTCATAGCTATTGAAATGTTGTTCGAAGCCTTACATGGGGCTTTTGTTTTTACTTATAGTTCTTGCTCATTTGTTACAAAGTGTAATGGGTCTTTATTCCTCACAGCATTTAGAGATGCTAAAAATGTTGTCACATTTCACCCTATCCCTTGCATGAGGGTTGACTTAAGGGTTTTGTTTTGCTACATTAATGGGGTTTTATTCCCAATGTACGCTATTTTACAGTGTACCCTCACCTGAGGGTTAGCCCTACATTGGGGTATGTTTGTGGGGTTTTCTCCCAAATTTACATGGGTAACTTCTGTGACCTCATTTGTGGGTTGATGTTAGGGGGGCATTTTTCCCCTACGTGCATGTCTGGGTTCCTAGTCCCACCATACTCTGTTTTTTGTGTACCCTTACATGAGGGTGATTTTTACCCAGAGCACATTTTATTTGGTCGCAAGGCTGTGTGTGCCTTGCGTGCGTAAAATACCCTGTATGCCGCACGTTTTTTTGATTGCAAGGTTGTGTGTGCCTTGCGTGCATAACACACCTTGCATTGCACGGGTTTTGGTTGCAGAGGTGGTTGCCTGTGTGCTTAAGATGCTTTGGCTGCACATGTTTTTGTTACAGGGTTTTCATCCTGCCTGACTCCTCACTTTGGAGAGTTCACTTGGAGGGTTTTCACATTTTATTTCACAGGTTGTCCCTTTTGTCTTCAATACATAATGATTTGACATTTTGTGTCCCTTATTTTAGTTTGGGGCAGGACATTGGGTTTAAGTCCCTCTAGTCCACATTTACGTACACGTTGTCCCCTGTTTAGGGTGGGGGCAGGAATTTGGGTCCCAGTCCCTTTTTCCACACCATTACATTGAGTGTTCCCTTCTTGGGAATGTACACGTTGTTGTTATCAATTAATTCAATTTATTAAGGGAGGGAGATGGTTATTTTAACCTAATATGTGATGTACCTTTTCCCTTCCTCTTTAATCTCGCTGAGTCACTACCCCTCTCGTGATGTCGTTCTCCGTCATCCCTGGGTTACTGACTGTTTAATTATCCTTTGCTTGTATGCTTACAAGAAAAAATGCTTACACAGAAAAATGTGTGCAGGACGAGTAGTGAGAATTACAGAAGCAAGGATATGATAGGAGCTTACAGAATCTGAGGAAAGTCAAGGATGGAGACAAAGCGACTTTCTCAGATCTGTGAATTTGTTTTGTCTTGTGCAGATGAAATTATAGAAACTAAGGTGTTGAGCAGGGGCAGCTCCTCCACGTAGGCATCGGAGTGTCATCCCACTGCTTTCTCGCAGTGCGAGAAGCAGAAACGCAAATTGATATACCTGCATGAAAAAAACAGCCTCTCCTAAGATGCTTGCAATGACGGTGTCCCAGTCACTCATAACCCTGTCATTGCAGCGTTGTGATTGGCTTAGGGAAGGAGAGCAAACTGCCTGTGGAAAACCGGGACCGGCCAGGAGCAACAGGAGCTGAAGAGGTGGGGGCCTGTGACCAGGAGAAAGGTACGTTTTTTAAATTGCAATTAAACCCCCCGCTTCACCCCCCCCCGGCATGCCGGCCGCGACTGCTATGTGTGCAAATGAAGCAAAGTGTTTTACAACATCGGCTGCTTCACAGATCTGACCAATTATTTCATTTTGAAAATGCCCACCTCTGTCTGATTCAATTGTGACTGGAACCCCGTACCTAGGTATTAGTTCTCGCAGTAACAATTTGGCCACAGTGATGGCATCATTTTTCTTTGCCGGGTAAGCCTCTACCCATTTTGAAAATAGGCAAACAATGACAAGGACATATCTCATTCCTTTACAAAGGGGTAACTGAATGAAGTCAATTTGTAATCTTGTAAAAGGACCTCCTGCTTTCCCAATTTTGCCTATGGCAACTACTGTTTTCTTCCCAGCATTGTATTGTTGACATGTCAAGCACCTCTGGCAGAGTGACTCTGCTATCTTCCTGAACCTCGAGTTGAACCATGTCTGTTTGAAAACACGAATCATGGCATCCCTACCAATGTGTGCATTCCCATGTATTAACCTGGCCATAGAAGCAAGCAAGCTGTCAGGCAACACAGGCACACCAACAGGGCCAACAATGACACCATCCTCGTTTCTCTGTTGACAACCAAACTTTCTCCATCTTCTCTTCTCCTTTGGCCCTGCTGCACTCTGAAAATCTCTCAGTTCCTCCCATGTCGGTACATTCTGAAACACCATAAGTTGGCAGCTGTTTCCGTATCCCCCCAATTTGATATTGACAGACATTCGATGTCTTGCACAATGTTGGGCTACTTGGTCAGCATATCGATTACCTACTGTCACATTGTCATTGCCAGATTTGTGAGCAGCACACTTGACCACTGCCAATTCTTTTGGTAACTGGATTGCGTCCAGTAATTCCTGTACCACTTTTCCATTTCTGATAGGAGTACCTGAAGAAGTCAGAAACTCTCTTTGCAGCCACAATCGGCCGAAGTCATGCACAACCCCGTAACCATACTGACTGTCAGTATATACGGTTACTCTTTTATTTTACAGGCTCTTGCCAATGCAACCAATTCTCCTACTTGTGCAGACTTTACTCCAAATAGATAGGATGCTTCTATAGTGCGGGCTACCATGACTACAGCATAAGCAGCACTTAGGCCTCCACTTTCGTGTCTCAGACATGAGCCATCTACAAACAGCTCGTAATCTTCTACAGGCAGGGGCATTTCCTTGATATCTGGGTGTGGTTTAGTACTGAACTCAGTTAGGTCAATGCAATCATGCTCGACCTCTCCCTTTGCTTCTGCAATTAGTGAGTCTGGTAATAGGGTAGCTGGATTCAATATGTTGCACCGAGTAATGACTACATTTGCAGCACCTACAAGAATCCTCTCATATTTAGTCAGCCGACTAGGTGTGAGATACTGGGTTTTGGTTCGTGTCAATAAGATCACAACGGCATGTGGAACATACACAGTTACGGGATATCCCATAATGATGGATTTGCTCTGTTCAAGACTCATGCAAGTTGCAGCTACTGCTTTCAGACATCCGGGTAATCCATCAGCCACTGGATCCAAGGTAGCAGAAAAATATGCTACTGGCCGTCTAGTCAAACCATGCGCTTGAGTTAGGACTGATAGTGCACAATTATCTCGTGTATCACAAAACAGTGCAAATTCTTTCGAATAATCAGGCATTCCTAAAGCAGGGGCTGTACACAAGCATTCTCGTAATTTCGTAAATGCGGTCAAGCTTTCCTCATCCCATTCCACTGGGTCCTTTGCTCCTTTCTTTGTCATTTTTATCAAAGGTTTTGCTAGGACTGCAAATCCCACAATCCATTGCCTGCAGTAACCTACGACTCCAAGGAACATTCTGACTTCTTTCTGAGTATTGGGTAATTGCATGTTTCGAATTATTCTGATTCTGTCTGAAGTAACTTTCCTGACTCCCTTTTCTATCTGGTGCCCCAGATATTTTACTGAATTGGTACAGAACTGTAATTTGTCAGGTGATACTTTATGTCCTCCTTCACCTAGATGGTTCAGTAGGGCAATGGTGTCAACAACACAGTCTTTCTGACTCTTAGACGCCACCAAGAGGTCGTCTATATATTGCACCAAAACTGAGTTTCCAGGTAAGACTAAGGATTCAATGCACTTTTTTAGAATCTGATTAAAGATTGAGGGGCTTTCTGTGTACCCCTGGGGGACGCGATTCCAGACAAACACGTGACTGTCGAATTCAAATGAGAAAAGAAATTTGCTGTCTGGATGCAATGGGATCGAAAAGAATGCATGACATAGGTCAATCACCGTAAACCATTCAGAATTCAAGGGAATTTGATACAGGATCACTGCTGAGTTTGGAACAATAGGACAGCAGGGAACAACGATTTTATTTACCTTTCTTAGGTCCTGCACTACCCTGTACTTCCCACTAGGTTTCTTGATTCCAATTATGGGTGAGTTGCATGGACTACTCAACACTTCTTGTATGATGTTCGCTTCTAGCAATCTTTTTATTTCAATGGCAACTCCTGCTTTCACTTCTGCACTCATTTTGTAGGGTTTAGTATTTGGATAAACTGCATCTTCCTTTATGGCTATTTTAATTGGGTCTACGTTTGCCATTAAGCCTACATCTTTTCCAGTAAAATCCCATACTTCTGGTTTCACTGTCTGTTGGAGTTCCTCAAGTAAGTAAGTCTTGTATAGTCAGTCGTTTAATTTCTGAGTCAGGTCTTATTAACATTAATTTGTATATTCCATCTTCGTCTGGGGTTTGTATTTCGACGCCCTTTGGTGTGCAAAAGATGGTACAGTTCATTTTACACAACAAATCACGTCCCAGTAAGTTTACAGGACTGGAATCACAAACTACAAATATATGCATTTCTTTGAAGTTTCCTATTGTAATCTCCATGGGCTCAGTAACTGGGGTACTAATCAATTGATTAGATACACCCACCACTTGGATTGCTTCTCCCAAGAGGGGTAGGTTTGGAACGTCTGCTGTTCTTACAGTAGAACGGGTAGCACCAGTGTCCAACAGAAAGGTGACATCATTGCCTTCAACATTTCCTTCAATGTATGGCCCTGACTGGTCTACCGGCAAGGAGGCACCAAGTACGCACTCCTCGTCCTCCCCCCTCAGGCCCCGTCAGTATTGATCATCACAAAGGAAGGTATCACGCATTTCTATCCTCTTTTCCTCCCCAAATTTCTATGTCTTCACCTTGCTGTGTCTTTCCCTTAAAATTCGGTCTAGGTGCACGGGGCAACTGACTCGGTTTTACCTGTTGCTGGGTCTTTCATTCTGCGTCTGTGGATTTAAATCATTAATGGGGGGGTTACTATTTTGCTGTGCGTATGGACACTCGTCTCTTCAGTGCCCTATCTGTCCGCACCCATGACAGGGGAACTTCTTTTTGGCTTCCTCTCGACTCATTTTTACTTTGGGCTTCCCTCCACCCCCAGAACCTTGATTTTGGGAATTATTGTTCATTTTACTCAATTGCTTTTCTTGTTGCTCAGCTAATTTTACTTGTGTCCACATGACCTTTTCCTTTAAAGCCTTTCGCTTGTCAGCCATTTCATCCTCACAGTACTTTGCGTACCGTAAAACGTCATCAATTTTTTTAGACTGCCAACAAATTTTATTGTCTTTTATCCATTGACAAATTTCAGGTCTTAAACCGTTTACAAACCTGTAAATGAAGTGCGTCATATCCTTCATCTCAATGTTATCTATACCGCTGTATGTCTTGAACACCTGTAACAGTCTTTCATAAAAAGAATGCACAGTCTCATCTCTTTCCTGGGTAGTTCTATCTATTCTGGTCCAATCAGTTTCCTTTGCAGGCACCTTTCCTTTCAAATGTAACATTACCTGATTGTATTTATTCATTACATCATCAGAAGGAGCTCCTGTAATAGGGTCCCTCGGGTATTCCTTATTAGGCCAATCAATGGCAATTTTACGTTCTATCCACAAGTCTACAGGAACTACTATAACGAAAAAACCCATCCAGATCTTTCCACAGGCATGTTTGTACTTTTACAAACCTTTCTACCTGTCTGTACCAATCTACAGGCTTTTCTCGTAATTTTGGAAAGTCATTGGTAAAGGACACAATATCCTGTCTGGACCATGGAACGTGCACATACTTTCCACCTGGCACTTCTCGCATAGGGTATAACCGTTCTGGTTTGTCAGCTTCCTTTAAAACATACTCAGAAGTCATCTGCTTTGATCTAACCTCCTCCTTTTTCTTTGCCCACCTGGCTTTCCACTTTTCTAAGTCTCCCCATTTTTGCAACACGTTCAACAATTCCTTGATCTGTACCTTCTTTCCTGACACATTCATATTTTCTAGATCTTTGTCTGAGAATTCTGCTCTGTAGGGTTTCTGTAATGGCTTCGATTTCCCAATATCTATTCCCATACTAGCTGCGGTATCTGTTAACTTCTAATGGAACATTCTGGTATTATGAGTAATACTCCTACAGATAAACAGCAGCTCTTCTTCGGAATAGGTATTTAGTCTGTCTAACCCCACATTACCAGCCATCAGTTCTTCTAATTCTATTCTCAATTTGTAAATATCTAATGGTTTCGACTGGGGATTTTGTTTCTCTAACTCTCGACTCCATCTCTCAATCTCTTCAGGAGTCACTAATGTGACACTTTTAGTACCTGAAGTTGATTCCATTTGAATTTCTCCGGAAGAGAAAGGAGTGTGCCTTCTCTGCGAACCCCTTCCTGGTTCCCTGATCGGCAAATCCATTATAGAAACCTCAGATTCACTTTCACTCGTCTGATCATCTACAATTAAGGGCTCTTTTCTCGGCTGCACTACAGTTGGGGTAATGATCGGAGTCTTTGGACTCCCCTGGTTATTCCCATAGAACGGAACAAGTGGTCCAATAGTTACTGGGATTGTCAAAGCTTCAGGGCTTGTATTTAGCTGAGAGATTTTCTGAATTATTTTGGTTCTTTGTTTGGCTAGAGCCTCTCGCTCTTTCTCCTGTAATATCCTTCCCAAGGAATCCTCATGCAATACCTGTGGAGTCAAAGTTGGGGCATAACTCGGGGCAGTAGGATGCGTCATACTCGGTCCTTCACCATAATTAGGTTTCGGGAACAGGCTTCCTGTGTTTAAGTATCTTGGTTCTTCCCCATAAGGAGGTCTTGGACAGAAGTCTCTCTCACCTGAATATCTCGACTCTTCACTAAAGGGTGGTCTTGGACAAGTATCTCTGGCACCTATGGGTCTCAAACCCTCATTATAAGGAGGTGGGTTCTTCATTAATATTTTCTTCAAATAATCATCATCTGAATCCCCACTGGTCACTAAATGTTTAGTTTTCTCTGTCCGTTTCTCTCCCATATGTTCTCCTAGTGCCATCATAGGATACAGTCCTTCTACTATCATGTTCTGTCTCCATTGTTTCATTTTTTTCTCTCTGGTTTCTTGCTTCAATTTTGGATACCATTTGGTTAACCCTTTGTCCATTTGGGGCTTATCTCTCTCAAAAGCCTCTATCTCCCATTCCTCTAAAGCTTCGTACTGGGTCAATCTAGGTCTAGGATGTAATTCATTCATTCAGGTTCTCAAATTGAAAAGAATCCTGCCATTAAATGTACCTTCTAATGGGAAAGCCAAAATTCCATAATCCTTTGTGTACTCCGCCCAATTTTCCAACCATACAAACATCATGAAAGATGCGGGAGTATTAGGTGGCGGAATAACAACACCTTCTCTAGTTTTAATAGGTTTGTCCTTTTTGAAATAATTCTTCACTTTGTTTACAAGTGACAATTTTCTCTTATTTCCGTACATTATGCTGGTGTTATGCCCTTTCCAATGATCCTTTCCAAACCCTAGATATCTTGGATCCGGTCTAGTCTCTGGCATATACGTGTGCCACATACAATTTCCTGCGAGCGACTGTGTTTACAAAATCACTCCCAATCCAAATGCGTCTTTTATTTTCGTGCAACCAAAAACTGCACGATTTCAAATAATCTCGACCAATGGGTGCGAGGCCTTTTCGCGAGACAAGTTCTCACGCTTCGGCACTCACCCCTCCTTTACAATTCCAGCTCCGCTACACACCCGCTGTCTCGACCAATAACAGCGCAGCACAGAGTGACGTCAGAGCAGCTCTGCAACTGACTCCCTCCTTCACAAGGTAACGGAAACTTAATTTCTCTCTTAAAGTGCAAGTGCTTTAGTTAATTAACAACGAAAACACATTTGCCACTGTACTCGAGTCTCTAGAAAGGAAAGATACGTTTTACTGCAAGTAAACCTCTTCTGTCTACTTTTCATACACTACGGATAGATCTCTTCTGCCTACCCTTCATTCAAGCATTAGGGAACCTGCTACTTCTTTGACTCATCCACTTCTTTTCGGGATATATACTAAGTCTAAAGTCTCACTAGCGAACCCTTTTGCTATCACTCAAGCTCGGACGAACCTGCTACTCCTTCCGTGTGACCCTCACTAGGTTATATCACAATAGAAGTTTTTCCAGCGAACTCTTTGCTATCATTTATTCGAACACACATTCAGAAAACCCTAATTAGTGCTTCCAGTTCTGCCTAACCTGCACCAATTTTCCTCAAGCCAATGACCTCACTACGGCATGGATTCTCCTCTCCACCCGCTATTAAATTCCCCGGGGATTTCAGACAACATATAACATTCACAAATGAGTAATATTAGTACATTTATCAATATAACAGCAAGATTTTTTTTTTAAAGCATTTCATAATTTTCAAAGCAAAACATTTCACATGATCTATCAATTCGGCAGCAATACAAATGTTCACTGTTTAGCCGCAAAAATCTCTATTTAGCAGCATCCGACCTACCTAGCTATCTTAACTAGTCCTACCTTACTTTAACTAGTCCCTGAACTATCCTCTGGCTACCAGAAAAATACTGATAGAGCGCGCAGGTCACCCGACCAACCAATTTTACCATACACGTATCGGGCCCATATAACTTCAATTTACCATATTTATTAATCGGGTAACCTTACACTCTACTACCAGTGTCCCTCATTCCTTCCTATTTGATTTTTACTGTACCCGACTTACCAATCCACCGTTACGGGTACCTATGACCACAATGGATCAGGGAGCTAGCTGTAAAAGAAAGGCAGACAACAAAAATACCAAATTTTATATTCTCTCTTATCATTCCCATAAAGACCACAGACTCCAGGGAAGTTTTAAAACCTTTATCTAGATTTCAGATTCGGAAAGCATAAGGTTTACAAATATTAAGCAATCGATAACCAAAATTACAAAGAGCACATATCCATATAGGAAATAAATCAAGCTAACCATTTGTGAAGTCTAAATGAAGGTAAGAACAGGGAACATGCTAATCAGAATTTTCAGGAATGGAACTTCAAATCGAGTAACTATAGATAGGGCAAATCAAAGAAGACACTAGAATTTCACTACTGGGAAAATACTCCAGATAGATGGGTAGTAGAAGAACAATAGTTTATATTGTGAGAATTTTGGAATCCTACACATATATAGGGAAGATAAAAAAATGAGACACGCTATAATTCTAGAAACATCATTTCAGTCAGCTTAATAGGAAAAATATAAAACACATCTATTTTCATAAACGGTGTGGAGAATTTTGCTTAAAGGAAGGGAAACATAGGAACATACTAGAAAACAGCAATCATGTATGATCTTTTCATTTAGTAGTTTGCGGAAAAAGCATGGAAAAATCAACATATGCAAAGGTAATGTCTTTATTGAAGCAAAAGACAGAAAAATAGATAGGTGCAGAATAGAGTTTCAGCACTATATTTACCTAGTATGGTGTGAAGACCAACCCTGGCCACGAGTCAGTTAAGGTCGGGAGAAACCCCAAGGAAGGACAGGACCACCAAGGCACGACCAGCACCCGCAGTTTGGAAGAAACGCCTGCGCTCCACCCTCTCTGCAGCTAACAGTCAGACCCCCGATTGGGTTTACAAATTCCCCAGCAAAGTGCTCCGCCAGCACTTAAGGTTTAAAACCTCTAGAGTCTATGCAAATTTCGGACAGAGTGCTCCGCAGCTCTCTGTATCAGTCACCTATTGAGTGCGTTGGGTCAGTGACAGGTCAGCTATTCGGACAAGTCAGACAATTTTTCTAGCTAACCTAGGCTAGTTATACTGTTTTCGGGTCAGTGTACCACCACCAAATGTTGCAAGTGTAAGAATCCCCAATTTCGATTGGTCCCCAAGTAGGATAGGTCAACACACCAACCACATTTAACCTTTACAAGACTTCATTTGCATTTTCTGGGACCGCCCATGAAATGTGGGGTTCCCATGAGACGTTCTACAGAATACAATGGATTTAATACAATTGTTTCAATTGCAGGACAGTTCAGCTTCATTCTGCTGGGTCGCAGGTCACTTTCTCAGGAGCATCTTGGCTGTGGCTGCCAGCTGGCTGAGTTCCACTGTTACAAGGTTTTCTTCCCTCTGCCAGGGTGACATGCGCAGTAGGGACTTCCAAGACGGGGTTTGCTTCCCTCCCAGGCCCAAGAGTTACAATACATGAAAAGTAAGCGAAAACAAATTAGAAATATAAGAAAAAATGAATACAATGTATACCGTGAATAGCTACTCTATACCCCTTACTTTATATAAACTATGGCATTATGTTTTAGTGCAAATTAACAATAGCACAAAAGCAGCAGCGCAAGCTTCACCATGTGAGGGTACAAAGCAGCCATCTTATCGCTAGTGCGCAAGCGCAAAGATTCCCACCAGAACTGCAAGTACGTCACGTCACATGAGTGTGACTAATGCATGCGCAGTAGAAACCCGCCAAGCAGCGGCCATCTTTAATGACAAGCGTTATTAAGTTTTAGTAAACACATAGGCAAGCATCTCTAGGACACCCCAACTATCAAAATAACGGGGAAATTAGTAAAACAAAACATGTTGGGTTATTCTGTTACTGTTATTCGAGGTTCATGAGTTCAAGCAAGTCGCGTAATATGCGAATCCTTGCTCCATCAACTGCAAGGAGACAAATGTAAAATAAACTTGAAAAAGACCAGGGTATTCCCAATAGGGAAGCAATTGAAAAATATGTCCTGGGAAATAAATAAAGACAAATTAGAAAGAGTAAAAAATACAAATATCTAGGTGTGTGGTTCTGCCACAATTTATGATGGAAGGAACACCTGGCTGCCAGTAGCGGTCAGTGGTGGGAGTAGCTGCCGGGCAGTGACATGGGGGGGGGGAGAGGCAGGTTATGGGGTAGTAATCTATGGATTACGGAGGATTACAGGTAAGTAAACATATAAATAAATAAAACAAATTTCGTTGGGCGCACTGCATCCCCAAATGCGATGCACTTGATAAGCTTGTGGATGGGAGCCAAGATTTTTTCTTATCTAGAGAGACTCCCAAATAACAAGATGGGAAAATGCCTCCTTAGGTTTAGATGCGATTTAAAACAAGTCCTAATGTCGGAAAGAGGAGGTGTCCTTCTAGGTGAAGGAAGAATCTGTAATTTTGGTGTCAGCATGAAGGGAGATCAAATCCACACCCTAGTGGATGTCTTGTGGTTTTTGGCCTAATGGAAGACCGTTTTAAAACCTGCTTTTATAAATATGACAAAAAGAATACGGAGCAAGCGATTACATTATTGGTTGAAATTATATTCCTTGTTATGGTATCTGTTGATACAGTTTTACAGTTAAATTAAGAAAGCCTTAGTGCTTGTTTGATTGTTAAGGATGATTTTAGCGAATGTAGATTTTATTAGCTGGATAAATTGATTTTAAAAGTATTTTATAATGTTTTTTATATTGAATATTGTTTTACTTGCATCTTATCTTATTTTAAGAATCTCTGTTTAAATGACTAAATTCTAAATAAACCTATGTTTTGAACTGAACTGAGAGGTCTCTGGGGGTGGCATAATGCATGCCACAGCCCTTACATGTCTTTCCCTGGCTACCATGCCCTTGCTACCACAGG
This sequence comes from Lissotriton helveticus, assembly GCF_964261635.1. Lineage (NCBI taxonomy): Eukaryota > Metazoa > Chordata > Amphibia > Caudata > Salamandridae > Lissotriton > Lissotriton helveticus. The sequence continues at coordinate 1,607,828,090 of NC_136069.1, forward strand.
TGGCCCTTACAAGAAACTTACAGGTTGGCCGAAGTTGTGTCAATTTATTCTTCAATAAAAAGTACTAAACACAAAAAAGCATACCTTTTTGTTGTCTAATCAATGTGATGTAATCCCAGCAACAAGGAAATCTCACTTTTTGATGAACTAACTTGGAAGAAAGTCGGGGCATTAACTCATTGAGATGTTATCATGGGTAACATAAGTGACATCACATACCCGGCTTGCCCAGTGTGTATTAGTATTTATTGCATAATTACTTAAAATTATTACATAGCTGAGTTGGCATAGCAGCATTAAAAACGAAATACATACATTCACATGTTGCATTATAAAACCGAACATTCAAAGGACGTCACCCTGGGTACATATTGTGCAGTAGTGCCTTACATATGTCGCATAAAGGTGACTTGCTGCTCTGCACTGTGACATTCTCATAAATAAACCTCATTTTTCATTTAGCTTTCAGCCCTTTGTTCCCTGGTTAGGATGCAGAAGTAGACATTTTATAGTGTTTAAACAGTATTGATATAAACACAAGAGTGATGCATCTATTAAGAACAGTAAACACATGTGTATGTTTTTTGTCAAATAAATTAACAGTACCATATAATCATTTTGCAAAGTATGATGTAGTATGATTTAAGATGTTCCTGACACATGACAAATGGAAAGATATGCATGTGCTGCATTCTTGTATCTTGTTGCTGTATAAACCACTGTGTATGGTAAATGGTTTTAAATTGAAAGTTTTGTGTGTAAACTAACAGCAGAAGATAGGACAACAACCAGGTCTTGCTTCTTTAAATTAGCACTATCTGGATTATTATTAAAACCCTTCTACGGAAATAGGATATGCTAAAATATGCACAGTTGACTATAAAAAAAATAGTTTAAAGGATAGAAATCAAGTATCAGATTCCATAATTTTCACCAGAGTGTTAATATGATCCACAATGCAATTGTGCTCCTCTTACCCTTATTTGTATTGCAGATGTTTGTGATTTTTCGTTGATGTTCCTATTTTGGCTAATTCCCCAAAAGCGTGACACTTTGTAATATATAATGAGGTGCTAAAAACATTCCACTGAAACCAAACCAGAGTAGTTTATGTAGCCTGACGTCAGAAGACGTAAAAACTCCATTGTCATAGAACTTTGAAAATGTAAGAAATAATGTAAGAATTACATGATGGGATGAAAATGCTTCTGCATGGTATATGGGAATTTTCTCCTGCCCTGAATCCTGCATGTGTAACTGGTATCCTGACTCATTTTGATCATAGGGTCAGCACATCTGTGCTTGTGCACAGAGGTCTTGGCATGTTATTGACCATGCTAGGTTCAGTACCTACTGTCCTTGTTCTTGGTGCAGAACTTGGAGTGCTGTTGGTGGCAACTAGTGGTGGCCTGATTCGCATAATTACACTAAATTAGATCTAAAGTTGCCAAAATTGCACAGAATTATGCGAGGAACTTAACCCAGCAATTAGCACAATTTGCGTAGCACAAAATGCACCCACATGTCCAAAATGGGCCAAAGGATGCATTTTGGGCTAAGATGGTAGCACCAAATGCAACAGAACACCAACAGCAGCAGTCTACAGCTGATTGTGCTAGGATTCATGTTCCAAATGACACTGACTTATGTGATATTCAGATATAATCAAGTATTTCTTCGTAATTTGCCCTCACAAGACAAACACAGAATTATCAAATTACTCCAATTACTCTGGCACAATCATACATTTGCCCAGGATACACTGTGTTTGAGAATGCTCTGACATACTGTGGATGTGAGGGGGAATTCAGCAAGCTGAAGAACTCATTTTGTCAAGAGAAGTTTTTGTGATTAAATGTGAAAGGAGAGCTGTTTTACATGAGCTTTTGGATTCTTTCTTTAGATTGTAAGCTGTTGAATCTAAAGAGGGTCATCCATAATTTCTGAGCCCTGTTACCATTATTAGTCCAATGGTGGTGGAAACAGGGAGGCCCAAGAAAGACATCATTGTTTTATCAAAGTTTATGAAATGTGAATTGAAAGACATACTGGCTCAAGTACTTAATTCTCTCACTGAATGTGCAGAACTTATAGTTCATGAAATGTGAATTGAAAGACATACTGGCTCAAGTACTTAATTCTCTCACTGAATGTGCAGAACTTATAGTTCATGAAATGTGAATTGAAAGACATACTGGCTCAAGTACTTAATTCTCTCACTGAATGTGCAGAACTTATAGTTCAATTTGTGCTATTAGAACACCAAGTGCCTGGGAGCAAAGAAAGAAAAACTCAAGTAATAATAATTCTCTTCAGCCATCTGTCTGTCAACCACTATCAGTTGATTGATGTTGCTTAGGAAAATCTGTTGCACAAGGCTGTTATCCTCTGTTGGGTGCTGACATATATGTTGTGATTCAGCTCCATCATGCATTACTCCTGGTTAGTTTTCAAAAAATATTTATCAGGCTTTTAACGTATGCTGCCATATAATCTACCATGAAAAAAAAATTATGTTTGACTATTGGAACTGAGCAAAGACTGTTTTCGATGAAACTCAAGTCCTCCAACAGATACATGGCCAAACCCAGGTTGTCAAATAACATCTGATTGTCTGGTGCCCTGAAAAATATGTTATCCAAATAAAGTATCACCAAGATGCCCTTTGAACACAGAAATCAGGTGCTATACCACAACCTTAGTAAAATGTGAAGGGGCTGCATGGAGTCAAAAGGGTAAGGCTATGACCTTGAACATTTGTTCCACCTCCTGAACCTTCTCTGTCCAGGCAACCCATGCTGTTTCTTGGTTGCAAAAGGCTTCTGAAAAAAATGGATGCTTTCTCCATTTCAAAATGTCTGTACAGGATCTATGTTGTGGCCTCTTTCAAATGTATTACAATACTGAAGCTCTTGTTCTATTTGTGCTTGGCTAACGTAGGGAAACCTACAATGGGTCATGCAGGAAAAACATAACATCCTCCCTTTGGTCAGTATAATAGCACCAGAGAGGATACTAAATATAATACATTTAATTAGAAGCTAAACATACTCAAAGCATATTGTTAGACATGAGATTGACTAAAAAACAATAGAGGAAATGTCAATTTGGAAAACTAATCCAATCATGGCGCTTTGGAAGAATCCATTATGTCATTTGCCTTCTCAAAGGCTAAAGACTCCATAAAGGAGTCTGAATCTCACATGATGATTGGCTAACTGCCCAAGTCATGAGCGCTAAATACCTGACCTGATCTCAGGTCACAGCTGATGCTGAGACAGTTACCCAGCAACTTGTGTCCTTCTCAGCAAAGCCTATATCCTATAGTAAATGTGCCGGTGCACGTTTCCTCTTAGACTAGCAGCTTAAACGTCGCATTGTTAATAAGTAGCAAAGGACAGCTCTGAAACTGGTTCACTTAGGGATTTATTATGAGTCCAATGTTCAAGGTTGAGGGCATCTGCAAAGCCAGGCAAACATCCAGTACACATTCAAAGGGGCACCAGATACAGTGGAATACAGGTTGCACACAGGTAAACCAGGATGGGTGAAATGTTAGGGACCAATCAAGATCCAGCTTCTGCAGCAGAATCATTCTAGAGATCTGAAGCATACACTCACTGCAGTGTTAGAGCGGTGCCAGCTCCATAGCACTTGTTGAAGGAGCATCTATCAGCGAGAAGCAGCGACGGGATGAGTAGCTGCAAATGAGGAATAACAGCAGTTTGAGTCCTCCAAATACAGTAGAAAAAATTGAGAAGATAAAAGCTGGTATTAATCCAATCCAAATCCAAAAATGGTTTGAAAAGAACTAATGAACCTGGAGCCGGCAGCATTAAAACAGTGGGAAAGGCTGGCCATGCTGGAGTGATTGAAGATGTGATGGACTAAATCTCTGAAATGCAGGGGATGATTTGTATTTAAAAGTGACTTTATTTCACTAGAAATTCTAGCCACCTGCAATTTGAAGGTCTCACAAGCAGATGTGAGAGCTACTTCTTGTTGGAACAATAATGCATTGAGTCTGGCTAGCTTGTTGAAGACTGCCTTCAACGTTGGAATGGGTGGGCACAATGAGATATCTACAATCCCATGTGGAGGGGAAACAAGACCCTGCTGAAACAGGGAACTAACTGGGAAACAAAATATACGGGACTCCAGCCTGCATTCTGATCATTAAGCATGAGATAACTCCCATTAAAGTACTGTAATGAAAGGGAGAATTGTGGGAACTGGAATGCCTTTTAAATAACGAGCTAAATTAGGCTCTTATGCATTATATGCTCCTTGGATTTTAACGTGTTTACAAACAAGTCAATGTCTGACCGTATAGTCACATTCTTCTCCAGTAATACAAATGTCCTCATTGGCACCTTCACAACAAAAAGTAAAGGGAAATTACCTTCAAGGGCAGCTGGCATGGATTGGGGGTGAAGGGTGGGGAGGCGGAGGTGGGGGAAGGGGGTACATATAATTTTTTATTTAACTTACCTCCTCGTGCATCCACCTTGTCGTGTCCTCCTCCTTGTGTCTCTCCTCCTCAGCCAGAAACACTGAAAACTAAGCACCAAGGCTCCCCTGAGCCAATCACAATGCTGCAATGGTTCGCTCCTCAGATGGGGAATGGGAGCCTTGGCATGTTCTCCTCTCCAACTGGAAAGGCAGATTGGGTGGAGAGCATGCTTAGTGGACATTAAGTTTGGCCAGCCCGAGACAGCTGGCCAAACATTTATGCACACTTAGGGAGTGATAACCACTCTTTCCCTCCCCTGCTCTGTCAACAGAGCAGCCCTACCCACAAAGTTGCAGATCCCACAACAGGCACACATAATAATAATTACATTGAGTTATTATAATTTTCTTTTTCTTTACACTGTTGAAAAACAGTGGGGCAATGCTCCAGCGCCTTGGCAGATGATCTGCCACTGTTGAGCATAATTCATGAATGTATCAGCTTCCAAGGGATTCATATCTATCTACAGGAAATTGTTTTGTGCAAGCTGTGAATTGAAAGGTTGAAACAAGAAGTGATATAACACTGTGAATTAACCACACCACCGAAGGCATTTCAGCTACAGTGAATGACTGTATTTATAATGTTTCTAAACGCAGCATTGTGTAGTTCCCATCTTTCATTGCCAACGATTGTTGTTTGCATGTTAAATTAAAAGGCCTGAACAAATTGCTGCAATTCAAGTAATTCCTTGAAATTCTCCCATTTTTAAGCCTTTAAAGCATCCAGCTAAACTGCATAAAAGATCTAAGCTTACTTTGCCCATGCTACAATTTTGACATCTCACTGTGAACAATATCAATAACAGAGAACAAAATGTTGGTTATATTGTGAATAGGCCATGACAACATATTATATTACTATCAACTACAGCACGCACTTTATCTAAATTATCTTGGCCAATGTGTGTTAAACATGCAGCAGCATCCATTTGAGATTGTTTCCAAATTTCATTATAGATAACATAAATAAATCTGTTAGAATCTGGAGATTTGGGACCTAAAAGAAAATCTGATAAATTCATGACTTCTGACTGGAAAGAAAGATGTTGTTTCACTGCAGACAGTGTGGAATTTTCCAGACATTGTTGACATATTTGTCCCACTTAATAGGTGGTACTAATGCCTGAATGTGTTGACGGTGAGTATCGAGGATTATGTCTACTTTATTTAAACCCAGGCGTGGAATTAAGACAACAATCATGACAATAATTTGTGTCCACCGGCCACAACATCCACCATCCAGGACTTAAAAATGAAGAATTAAATGTACCATTCTGAACTATGCTATTTAATTGGTCTTCAGTGTAGCTTGTTAAATTCTGCCAATTATCAAAGCGCGCAATAGAGGTGTTGGTTGGGGCATTAATTTTTATGATTTTTTCTAATCCCTGACAGTTACTCTGTTGGATCGTTTCTTTAAGAAAATCTTTTGTGTGGGAATTAGACTGGATCAAAATAAGATTTATGTGCCCTGAAATGCATGACACTACAGCCCAAATCCATTCAAATCGCTTTTGTCTATCCAGTAAGCATTACCTTCGAGTGCTAACTGGTTGTCAAAGAAATCTGTATATTTGAGCTTAGTCTGAGTAAGCATATATTTTTTGGGTGGGGTTGGAACTGAGGGCCAGATGTAGGTAGCCAAATACCGGTCGGTAACGGCAGATTTCGGCCATTACCGACCGGTATTTGGCTTTTGAGATGTAGGTGGGTCGTCATTTACAGAATCGGTATATTTACCGATTCGGTAAATTTACCACATCGGTATTTTACCGAATCGGTAAATAGACTGATTCTGTAAATCCATATGTAGCTGACACTCCTAAGAGTGCCACAGGCCCTTAAGAGTCGGTATTATACCACACAATCCTATTGTGTGGTAAAATACCAAATTCAGGTGTGCATGCACATCTGTGCATGCACACCTGTGCAATGTGACACACAGACATGCCCTTAGGGCATGTATGTGTGCCACATGTCACACAAGCCTGTACTTGGGGTGCTAGAGGGTGTCAAAGTGACACCCCCTGCACCCTTGTAGGATTCGGTATTTACCGATTCTGTAAATACCGAATCTGTATTTCCCATTGATTCCTATGGGCTTCAAGGCCCATAGGAATCAATGTGAAATACCGATTCGGTATTTACAGAATCGGTAAATACCGAATCTTACCGAATCGGTAATTGGAAAATGAGATTTACCTATATATGCCTCCTTCCTATTTACCTACTCTTAAATACCGAATCGGTATGATTCGGTATTTAAGAGTCGGTAAATAGGAATTACCTACATCTGGCCCTAAGTGTCTGTCATATGTCGTGAAATATGGGAACTTGTATTTTTGCTTTTTGGAACTCCCATGTGTTGGAGTTTGACAATGTTCCTATTGTGTATTATTAAAATGGGGACACTGTCCCCTGGCCCTGTACAGAAAATGATGTCCGCATCGGCATAATTAGTAGAGTTAAGTTATAGATCCCCTGATTCTAAAACAGTTTAATACTCTAGTTAAGAAAGCATAGAATTTACAGTGTCAATATCCCAATCCTCCAAATGTAACCTACGAACTATCACATCATCCATCAAAACTCTGAACACATACAGTATCTGCAGGACCTCTATAGATCAGAATATGTTGAATGGAACATTATTGCGAAAAAAAACATCAGATCAGCTGAAATATTGACCAAGGCCAAGTCTCTTTTCAGCTACAAATCCAATCCACATGAATACTAAAGTAAAGGAAAGCATTTTCCAGACATATATCCAAAGATGGGACTTCATAAGTGCATTTTAACCATGAATTAAAGACACAATTCCCTGCTGGAAGCGGATGTAAAACAAAAGAAAAGTCATCTAGATCCATATAGTACCTGGGGGTACTCAGCTGGCTGTGACTCAGTAGTAGGGCCTCAAAAATCCAACTCAGAAGGATGTGTCAATGATGGTGGATCAGTACAATTGATATCTGTTGCGGAGGACGTGATAGTAGCAACAGGAACAGTGTTGCTAAAGTTGTCGGTGGAGGACTCAGCCCACCACGCCATCCATGGAGCATCATCATTGTTGGTGCTCACGGGCTATAAAGGAGAGGCTTCTGTACGAGAACAACTAATCTGTGGGATACTATTGAGAATCAACAACATGGTGTAGTTTGACATGTTCAATGGAGGCAAAGTGCTTGTCTTTATCACCTGGGAGTAGTGGCAAAATCACAGTGCATGTTCCTTTTACACAAAGACCGGAACAGGAGCACAGTACTTAGTGCTGAATTCTTTTTTGATTGCCACTTTTTCCCAAACAAGATCGCCAACTTTTGGAAGCTAGACGGAAACTGGAAGTTGATCTTCATTATTCGAGGAGAGAGATGCAGGAAAGTATTTGTGAGATTATCAATGTACTTTTATAAGTCCTCTAAGACAGCACCATGTTTATTTACATCAAATGATTCTTTGTCGCCACAACGTCGGGACCGTCAACGGCTGGAACATACATCTTGATGCCAAAATCACTTTTAGTGGGGTCCGCTTATCCGGGGATCTTCTAGGGAGTTTATTTAATAATCGTTGAATGCCATAGAGATGGTCAACCAACCACGCCCTATATCTAATACCCTCGCTGTCAAGTACTACTTTAAGTCACAGTTCATTATTTTCACAAAAGAATTGCCCTCAGGCCTATATGGAGAAGAATAATGCATTTGCACACACATGGACTTGATCATAGTACACTTTAAGAACAAAAGCAGGATTTTGGTCTGAATGGAATGCGCAACCTGCATGAAGCCAAATGAAGACGTGCAAGTCTTTATTAACAGTTTAAGTATTAGCCGAGCGCTGTGGCCAAACCCAGAGGAACCTAGATCAAGAATCAACATAAAAAAATATACATTTGAAAACTGATTCTGAAATCAGTGGATCACAATAATCTAAGAAATTGCAGCCAAAGCGCTTGCAGGAAATAAATAGATGTGTCTTTTTCAGTCAAAACACAGTGGAACTTTTGATCTGCTGACATATGTCACAACACATTTTCTGCTTTGTTATATAAACCTTGCCAACAATAACGTTGCAGCAATATCAAAATAGTGGCAGCTACTTCTTCTTGGGCGGAAGCTTAGCCTTCATTTGCAGCTACAAATAAATCATGTCTGCTGTCCGAATTGGGAATCACATGATCACCAACACCAGGAATATTTGCAAAAGGAACATTCTGGTCATGTAATTGAAAAGAATATTTAGAAGGAAAGTCCTCCCGTAAAAGACACGCAATGCATAAAAGCAATTCAAGGCAGCCATGATATCCTTGTCGACACGTGTTTTAGAGCATGTTACTGGTGCTATTTTAGCTGTGGCTGCTGCAGCTTTGGCTGCTTCATCAGCCAGAGAATTCCCTACAGTGTGTGCTACCACATGCTGATTACACAATGTATGTATAACATGAGTTTATGGAAACCTATCCTTAAGATCTGCCACTTTCACTCAAAGCAGTTTGTGCTTGATTGTGATACCTTTGAATCCCTGAAATAATTGTGTCACCAATGTAAATTGTCATCTAAGGACTGTAATCAGTAATATGAATCACACACTATGAGTGTGGGGAATCTAGGTTCCACATTTTCAAATCCAAGAATTAAAGCTTTCACTTATGCCAACTGAGCAGTACAGTCTCTTAGAGACTGTGTGCAAGTTGATTGAGAGTGAAAAACGCCATCTTACATAGTGCCAATAATGATAGATCATTCAGCACAATACTGCTGCCAAGAGCCTATGGCAGGTTGAGCTGAACCATCAGTATGAATGAAGTGTTTATATTGGTGAAAAGGCACAATAGAAGAAGGCAAAGGATAAAATGATTATATTGAAAGAATTCTTGAGTTTGTGAGGAAGGGTCAAACACAAAGTCTACATCCACAGCTGTTAATGACATAGCCCATTGTATCCATGAAGGATGGAGGTCTTTTGCATTTTGCAGACAGCCTATTAGGCTGGCACTGGAGAGATAACAATAATGAGTTTTCCCTGAGCAAGTGGCCATTCTTTAAGGATGGCCATTTTCACAGCAGTCAATATTTTTTCAGAATAAACAAAATGCATTTCTGCAGTGGTATATAAATGTGATTTATATGCTATAGCTACTGTTTCACCTTTGTTAAGCGTGACATATGTAAGTCCAACTGCACCCAGCAAAACCCGGTGGTCTACATTTGTAGCATTGATTTGCATATGTAAGTGGAGTGCTTCAAGCAAATCAGATTGTAAAGATCTGGAGGTATCAGTGTGTTCCAACTTCCAAGACAAAGCAGAAAAATCTGGGTGTATTAAGGCATAAAGTGGAATAATATGTTGTGCATAATCAGGAATATGTTCTGCCAAAATTCAAAAATTCTAACAGGGATTGTCATTTCTTAAGTGCACTTGGAGGCTTCAATTGCGCACTTTTTTCAAGGAAGTGACAGGCAAGACTCGTTCCCTCATTTGTACGTTCATATCCTAAGAAATGGACTCTCAGAAAAGCTATATTCGATTTTTTTAAGTTAAACTTGTAGTCAAGCACTGCAAATGGCAGTATTTTTATGCTATTGACTCTCACTACATGGGGGTTTAGTTCATTGTCTATCAAGTAGATATCATCCACGTAGGACAGAGCATTAGGGTCGATTTCATGAAGAATCTACACACTTTGTGCCACAAAACATCCTGGACTATTCTTATAGCCCATAGGAAGTCTAGAGTGGTGCATTTGAGTGCCTAAGGTCTAAAGGCTGATGAGTCTCCACTCTCAGGAGCTAAATTGTCACGGAAAAAGACATTGGAAATATTCAAAATGGTTTTATTTTTTAAAGAACCACATTATTATTGAGTGCCATAGTGTGGGTATTTTGTAACACAAATGCATGTGTATGACTGTGTAAATGTCTATGATCTATGACAATACGATATGAATGATATCGTTTCAGACAGTAAAAAGAGGGACACAACACTCTTGACCCTCTCACATATCACAATAACAGGACACACCCTTCTGATCACTCACTCATACTTTTCCACAATATGATAACCAAGCGACAAAAAAGGAAGTTTCAAATATTTATTTAAACTATTGTGCTCTAAAACGCTGTATTTGTACCAAAATTAGAAAACAAATGCACACCAAAATTACTGTTAACATGGTTAATAAACCATTTATTATAAAAAGCTAGATTAACCTACACTCCACCTTTCTACTGAAGCTAAATGATAATATATCTAAGGATCTCTGAGGTTAGTGGTTGACCCCTTACCTTACCATACACAGATTGACGTTATATATCTCAGGTGACACAGTGATCTTGTCTCAGAACTCTCACTCCATGAGTGAGATTTTGGACTCTAGTGCTCATCTAAACATACTCTGGGGGAGCAAGCCACAACTACTATTGGCGCTTGCTTCCACAACCGTAGTCTTCTCAGGAGAGTCCTTCCCTTTTTGCCACTCTCCACACAGAAAACTCTGATCCAGGCTTTAGTATAAAGCCGTCTGGACTACTTCAATGGTTTGCTGATCTCAGCCAACGAAAGATCGTTGAGTAAATTGCAGGTAGTCCAGAACAGAGCAGCCCGCCTGGTGCTCAGTGTTCCCCCTAGAACGGTGTCTCTTCCCCTCCTGCAAAAGCTACACTGGCTTCCGGATGGTAAAAGGATCAGGTTTAAGATCTGCTGTATTGTATGCAAATACATCAACAACTTGGGTCCCAGCTACCTAAAAGACAAAATTGCCAGGCACCTTCCATTTAGGCTCCTTCGCTCTGGGTCTAAGACACTTCTCCATGTCCGACCCTTCAATAAATCCCGTCTGGGCGGCAAAGCCTTCTACCACCTAGCCCCACTTTACTGAAATCTACTCTCTATCCAGTTACGTCAATGCACGGACTATCTGGTATTTAGAAAGCTGCTAAAGCCTACCAGTTTCAGATTTACTTCACCTTAGTTGTTTCTGGCAGTCTTAGCGCAGAGATACCCTGTTACAAATCAAATAAATCAAATCAAATCTATATGACAAGATGTGTATGCTCATAAACAACAGATGCAGTTTGTTATGTCTAGGTGCTAGTGTCTGACCAGAAAGAATAACAAGGGGCTTTTTTTTTACCTTGCCTACGGTGTTCACACTAAATCCCAGGCAAAGAACAGAAAAAAAAATATGCCGGTTCCGTGTGAAAATTAATGTGGCACAAAAGCAAGCATGTTTATATAGTATTGTGTGCAAAAGAAAATGTATGCACAACATAGGGAAAACTACAATGGGCCATGCAGGAAACACATGGCAGTGTGACTGGCTTCATGCGTGGATGACTAGGTGTGTGAGTGGTTGTATAGGTGACTTAGTGGCTGTTTGGATGGATCTATGGGTTATTGACTGAGTGTGTAAGTAGGTGTATAGGTAAGTGTGTGGCTGTTTGAGTGGGTGCATGGGTAAGTAAGTAGGTGTGTGAGTGCTTGTATGGTTAAATGAATGGGATGTAAGTGCTTTTTGGGACAAGTGAATGGATATTTCAGTGGCTGTGTGGGTGAGTAGCTCTGTTAGTAGCTGCATGAGTGAGTGAGTGGCTGTGTGAGTAGCTGCATGGGTGAGTGAGTGCTATTGTGGGTAGCTGTGTGGGTGAGAGAGTGTATGAGTGGCTTCATGGCTGAGTAAGTGGGTGTGTTAGTGTTTACATGGGTCTATGAATAGATATGTGGATGGTATTGTAGTGTGTAAGTGGGTATATGAGAACCTATTTGGGGGTGTGAGTGGGTGTATGAGTTGTTGTATGGATGATATCATCAGGGTTGTCATTTGAGATGTTATCAGGGATAACATCAGTGATGTTACTGACCATGTCATGAGTGATGTAATATGTGAAGCCATAAGTAAAGCATTGTGGGGTCTGTCATAGTTATCTCAGGTAACTATAACTTCTGAATTTCAATGCTTTGATATGAGTGAGGCCTAACTATGACATTCCTAGAATCTCCATTTTTTCAGGGAGTTTCTCCGTTTAAACCTAAATGTCTCTATTGTTTTAACATTTTTAAACCTAACTTTAACCTGTTAACTTTGAGAATAGATGTATGAGTGGTTGTGTGGATAGTGGGTGCCTGTGTGAGTGTATGAGTGGGCGTGTGAGTGCCTCTGTGGCTCTGTGAGTGGGTGTATGAATACCTGTGTGGGTCTGGGAATGGGTGTGTGAGTGTATGAGAGGGTGTATAAGTGCCTGTGTGGCTCAGTGAGTATGTCTGTGAGGGCCTGTGGGGGTCTGTGAGTGGGTGTTTGAATGCCTGTGTATGTATTCTACCCTTGAGCTGCCCATGTGTGCTCATACTCATTCCCCACAACTGCACGTCCTCCCAGAGGTTGGCCAGCGATTGCCACTGTGGCTCAGCTCCAAGATTTTCCAAAAGGGAAGTGTCCTCAGATTCACAACCCTCCACTGGCTCCCACCTCCACTCCCTTTACCTCCTGCACACATATATGCACCACACAATTAGGGCATATCGCACTTGTTTTACCTGAAGCTACACACGCCCAGTCACAGGGTGCATGCAGCGTGATGCTGTCCTCAATTTGAGGGGGGCTCACTACAATACACCCATCCAGTGTATTCGTTTTTATGTTTATAATGCAGCAAAAAACCCAACCTAGAAGAGCCACTGGTGCTTATAATCATGAAACTTAAGTGCTTTGATTTTAATTATTTACTACAGCTGTGACATTCAATGTAGACAAATTAAGCTTTCTCTTATAGCATTTCCCCTGTGATGCTGTGAAACTGTAATCTATGTCAGCGGTGGGGTGTGGTTCATGCTTCTCTTCCTTGCCGGTTAGTCCTTCTTCTGTGTCAGTGTGGTGTTATAGTTTTCCAGGCTATCCATCCTTCTCTGGTTCCAAGTTTCCGTGCCCTGCCCAGATGGGCCCTGCTGGTGTCATGTGATTTCCTGACTCCTGTAGCTGCTGGAGGATCACCACGTTGGTGTCCTTCGGAGGAGTAGAAGTGGGCTTCTCAGCTGACACTATTCCAAGCATCCCACGAGGCTGCTGCGGCCTGACATGAGAAGACAGAAGCAGCAGGGGCTCTCAGAGACCCTGTGGGGTGGCCACTTTGGGCCTGATTACAACCTTGGCCCATCGCTGCATAGTTGTCCCAATTGGCCACAAGGAAGTATAGAGCAAGTGCCGGAGCAGGCCCGGGTTTCTGCTGGAACGTGCGGGAGGACAACTCCTCCCAGAGGTGAGAGATGGGTAGCTGGTTCTGTGGAGGGAGAGGACCCTTGCAGCTCATAGATTACCGGGTTGCACCCCGAGAGGCTTCCGAAGAGGCTCCAGACACTGCGGCACCATTGAGGAGAAGCGGTGAGCGTTTTTGATGTGAAGTGGCGCGTGCCCTTTAGAAAGGAGCGAAGCCATAACACTCTTCATCCATGGGTTGTCGCGGAGGGGGTCCTCATGCCCGAGGAGGGCTCCCTAGAATGACTGGTAGCGACCCATGAGCCCACAACCTACTGCTTAAGTACACGGACTGGTCAGTCCATGGTCAAGGGGACCAGCCGAATGGAACACCAGGGGCAGTGGCTCTTGCCTGACCCCAAGATGGCTGCCAGAATGGTTACTTTGCCATGATGAGTTACAACTCTCACACTGGTGAGATGACCCACAGGCTTACTCTGAATGGAACACCAAGGGCACCATTTGTTTGCTACTCTTTCACTGTACCCGCCATTCACGGTGTTCGGTCCCAAGATGCTGCCTGTACCTGCCTGACTCTAAAATGGTGGCCGCAATTTCCCCATCCGTACCTCGCCTGCAATCATCCTGCGATGGAGAACGAGGTGGGCGTTGCCTCCCAGTAACACCAGGACTGATGCCTTCTATGGAACTATGATGATGCCCCACGGGCTGAACCTTTAACTGTTTATCCTTACTTCGGAGCACGAGTACCCTTGGCCGCTGCCCGGTGGAGCTGTCCTATACAGGCATAATGGAGTCTGGCTCTGGGCCACCTCCTCAGCCATAACCTACCTACCCAGATATCTGACATTGTTTGGCATGGTTCTTCACAATTTTTTCTGTCTCTCTCCTCGGCTGCTGTGACTGCTTTGTTCCCCCTGGAGTACTTTCCCCCTTCATATCTACCTGACTCTGTCTGCTTTACTGTTACCTTTCCCCGACTACCTTCCATTCCCCATACGACGTGAGTCTTGGATATGCTACGTGCTAATTATTGACCCTGAGTGCCCTAAGAACTATAGGCCCATCTCTCTTTTTCCTTTTCCCAGCCAAAATTGTGGAACGAGTGGTGAGTAGCACTCTTTCTAAGCATTTGGAACAACATAATTTACTGGAGGAAGTTCAGTTTGGCTTTGGGACGGCCCATGGCACCGAGACGGCCTTGGTGACCGTGACGGATGAGCTTCCGATGCGGGCAGACAGGGGTCGGGCTGCTGTGCCTATTCTGCTTGACCTGTCTGCCACCTTCGATACGGTTAACCATGGGATCTTGCTGAGAAGACTGAGAGAGGTGGGTGAAAGTGTTTCACAGTTGCCTGCGTGATACGGCACTTTGGCTGAAGGAAAACTCACTGTAATTTAATGCGGGTAAGACTGAGGTGCTCTGTTGCTCAATGTACAGGGTTACCTCTGTGATGCCCAGCAAGTTCTGGCCCACCGACACCTCAACAATTGTTCGGCTAGTGAAGACGATCATAACCTGGGCGTTAAGTTTGACAACAAACTTATTATGGAGGCTCAGGTTATGAAAACGGTGACCTGTTGTTTAGCCATTATTAGATCATTGCGTAAAATCTTTCCTCTGCTACCCTCTCATACACGTGCATTAGTAGCATGTAGTACTATTCTAAGCAGACTAGACTATTATGACGTCTTGCTGCTTGAGTCCCCGAAATTTCTTCTGAATAGACTGCAGAGGATTCAGTCAACTGCAGGCAAGTTAGCTCTGGGTTGGCTCAGAAGGTCCTCTTCCTCCTCGGCATTGAAAGAGCTGCACTGGTCCCCGTTGAGACAGAGAGTTAAGGTTACGTCTCTTTGTTTAGTGTTTAGAGTCCTGCATGGGCTGGGGCCTGTCTCTATGCAAAGAAAGTTTGAGTGGTATGTTCCTGCGAGAAGTCTTCAATCTTCATTGGAGAGATTCGTTAAGATACCTAGATTCAGGAAAGTTAAGTCGGGTGGTAGATCCTTTGGTGTAGCAGCTGCTAAACTTTGGAATGAACTCCCTTTGGAGCGGAGATAAAGTCAGTGCCCTCCTTCCTTTTAGAAGGAGATTAAAAACTTGGTTGTTTCCCAAGACTTAGTTGGCTGTCGGCATTGGGGCACACTTTTTATTCTGCACTTTGAGTTTGCTAGCGCCAGGATGCCTGTCAGGTGACAGTGCGCTGTATATATAAAATAAATAAATAAATTGTGCAAGCTCATGTTTTTTCCTCCTAAGCATATACTGGTAACTGCAACAGTCACTGATGTCCCTATGTAACAATGTTCTGAAACAATGCCCTTTCTCATGTAAAGCATTCTGATACCTCCGAGTCTAGCCAGTGCTATAAAAAAATTTTTAACTGAATAAATACATTGTTGTCAGACACAGGCACAGGGTCAGGGCACCTGTCAGAGACCAGAATACTTTGACTGACCTCTTGCTCAGCAGTTGACTGGCACATCTCTGTCACCTCTGCTACTTTCAGCCTGTGGGCTGACCTGTGATATTTTTGGGAAACTCAGAAAGCAGGATGCTAAACTAGCTTGTCTCACTCCGTTCCCTCAAGGGCAATCGCTGGCCCTGGGATGGCTATATCTGTCCCTGCTGATTGGGTGGACTATGATTGGAAATTAATCACTCTTGGTTTGACCTCACTGAGAAGATTCCAAAATAAAAGAAAATACCTGTCAGAGATAACAATTGGCTTCTAATCCCACCTTGCTAACAAATTTCTGCATGCCCTCTGGTCCTGTCCTACCCGGCGGGCACTTTTGAAAAGAAGCACAGGAGCCTGTTTTTTATTTTATTTATTTTTTCTGCAAATCCGGGAATTTCAATACAAATGTCTGTGTAACAAAATGCATTGTTGCTCTGTCAGGGTCCCTTTGTAACCCCAGGACCATGGCTAAGGGGTTAGGGTATTCTTACCCACCATGTCTATCAACACTTCCTTGTTGAAGTGTTGGCAGCCAATTCGAGATCTGCAGATATCTGCTCACGCTCGCCATTACTGTTGCCGCCACAGATTTACAAATGTACATTTCATTTATTATACGACTGGACAAATTTACCCCAAATAACTGAAAGCATAACCCGTGGACCAAAAGTAACCCTTCAGTCAAATTTGGAATAATTCCATCCAGCGGTTCTGGTTGCAGGCATGTCTAAAGACTTCATGTGAACTAACATAGAAAACACACTTTTATCACCCCCCACTTATGTTCAGCCCCTGCTTGAGCGATCACCCCAAAACTTTCCATGCAAAAGTAGAACCACCGGTACACTTTTTTTTAAAGGTTTGTGAAGATTTGTCAAATGTCACTAAAGTTGTAGACAAGTCAAAAAGTGCTCAACCGATAGAAACATGGTCCTAACTATAACTGCCCAATGGGAAACACATTTACCTTGCACTTTGCTGGTTATTTGCTTTATAATGTATGGAAGCAGTTGAAACCAAAGAAATCACTTCTGTAAAGGATTCCTTTGTGCCGTCCTTCTGCTGGTCTTGGTGATGGAGTGGTGATAGCACTATATATGTATATGTACCTTATAGTTAGGAATTAGCATTTTTAAAAACTTTAGAAATTCACTGGAAAAAAACATAGCTTTCAGGGGCGTTATAGTTAGTTGGACATTTCACTCATACAAAACCATTGAAGTTCCCCTGTTATAGTTAGTTCAGCTAACTATAACTTGCGCGCTTGCAATGCACTGCTGATGACGTCACATATTACATCACTCATGACATGGTCAGTGACATCACTCCTGACATCACTGATGACATCTCAAATGACATCACTGATGACATCATCCAGTGAATGAGTGTGTTTCTGAAATTTAAATATGTTTTACATATGTACATCTGAATGTTGATGGAAGAATAAATGGGTATGTAAGTGTCTAATTGTAAAATCGATTGTATAACTGTCTGATTAAGTGTATCTTAGAGAATACATGGGTTTTTGAGTAATGTTTAAATATGTAAATATGCGTATTAGTCTCTGACTTTGTGTATAAGTGGCTGCATGGGTTGGTGAGTAGCTACATGAGTGTCTATATGGGTTATTAGTTAGTTTTTTTAATATCAGCATCGGTGTCTGAGTGTCTGTATGGTTCGGTAGTGTGTATTACTTAGTGCATAGATGCATGAATGAGTGACTCACTGTTTGTATGTGTTGAAGACAGCATGTGTGCAGGATTGTATAGGTGGATGAGTGTGCGTATGGGTGTGTTAGTGAGTGAATGACTGGCTCAATAGTGTCTTTATGAGTAACTATATATGTTTTAAACTAGTATACATGAGTATTGGTGTATATAGCTTTCAGGGGTGTTATAGTAAGTTGGACATTTCACTCATACAAAACCAGTAAAATTCCCCAGTTACAGTTAGTTCAGCAGAACAGTAGGGCAAAGCAGTAGGGCAAAGGGGGGCTCAGTACCTATATATCAAGTAGGCTGAAGATGAAAAAGATAGCGCTATACCTTGAGGAAACCTTTTACCAACTGTTTAAAATACATGTAAAAATGAATCATTGTATTTTACTGGCAATTGTTTATAATTATATTCCTCCGTACAAATTGGTGTCAGTTGAAAAAAAATGGGCAACAATATGAATTTTCTGTTCATTGATAATGAAAAAGAAACAATGTTAATTGTGACCGGGGACTTTAATTGTGCTTAATGCTCAAATGACAATGGTAAAATATGTGATTTTAATGGTGAAGAAGGGATGAGTAACACCCATTTTCGATACTCCATTCTGGGGGAGTTGTTCAATGGAGTAGTCTTTTCCTTTTATTTGGGATTCGCAAATGTATTATGTGCTATACCTGTTCCCACGTGCCACACCTTTAATGGTAGAGGCTAATGTACTACCATAGATTATATGTTATTGTCAAACAATCATGCTTGTAGGCTGCACTGTTTCTCAGTTGATGATAATCTATTGAGTGACCACTACCTTTTGTAAATGTCTTTCCTTCTGCTGATCTAAATCTGATAAGTTCACCAGGCGTTAGAAATTATAACAATTGATAAAACAAATGGACATACTTTACGCTGGTTGATGGTGGATCCTGTAGTAGTCACTAAACAGATAGTAACTAAGTGTAAACTGGCTTTCGGCACCTGCCTGAGTGACTCAGCTATTCCAAATAACATCTCATCCACCTTTCAATCAATATGAGGTGCGATAAGGGAGGTACTATTGTCTAGAATCTTAATAAAGAAAAGACTCAGGGAGGGTTTGACTCAATTTAAAGCATGAACTACACACGATACCAAGGAATTCTAATGGTGTGAGGCAGGCAGGGATGTAATATAGGATGGCACTTAAGGAAAGAAAAGGTATCCTGAGAGACGAAGCTTGGGAATCCCTCCACAAAGACTCACAAATGAAAAATAGCTTGTCTTTTTGGAAAGCAGTAAAATCACCGTTTCTGTCTCCCGGAGGTGGTCCGTCAGTTGAAATTTTCATATCCGAGGACCAATGGATTAAGCATTTCTCTACTGTGTACAATGGGCAGGGAAACTTAAATATTCAAATATATAATAACCAAGAGGAAACTAGTGTGGATCCCTTGACCCACTACTCAGACCTCCAGTTCACGCTGGAGGAAGTAAACAGGGCAATCTCGGAAAGTCTTGGTGGCATGGATCCAGGGCTGGAAGGGGTCCTTGTAGATCTGTTTAAAACAAACATGACTCAATGGGGGCCAATTATTATCCAGGTAATTACTGCTAGCTGCCAGGCCCCTTTTGCAACTACTCGGGTGGAATCCATCATTGTGCCAATTTTTAAAAAGGGGGACTGCCGGGACCCTGGGTGTTACAGGCTTATTTCATTACTGGATTCCTTGCCCAAAGTAGTTGGTCAAATGATGCTGGAACACCTACATGATTGGGCTGACGACAATCAGGTCCTATCGACATACAATATGGCTTCCGTGAAGGCCTAGGGACAACTGAACAGAGTCTAAACTTAGCTATTTTTGTTGGGAAATACACCCCGATGAAGAAGGGCAGAATGTTTTTAGCTTTTGTGGATCTCACTGTGGCTTTTGACTCTGTAAGTCATGGTAAGCTATGGGAGATCCTCGAGATGATGGTAGTGGATGTCTAAATTATGAACTTTCTTAAGCGTTTTTATAATGAAGCTAAGGCAGGAGTGCGTTTTGGTCTGGGTGGTGAGCATACGGCTTCATTTCTAATAAGGAGGGGGTTAGGCAAGGTTGTGTCCTGGCCCCCTTCCTTTTTAATCTCTATATTAATGGGCTGGGTCAGACCCTCCTTAAAGATGGCCAAGATTTTCCTCAAATAACCGGACACCCCATACATGCGCTCCTTTATGCGGATGACGCAGTTTTTATGTCACGTATGCAAATAGGCTTACAGAGGGTCCTAGACAGGTTCTCCAATTTTAGGAATGGCCTTGGTCTTAGGGTGAATACCTCGAAGACTTTTATAATGAGATTTGGCTGTGGTAGTCAGAGGTCCAGGGATATGTTTGTGGACGGACACAGAGTTTTTCATATCTTGGAATATTAGTTCATAAAAATTACTCATGGGTCCAAGCTGTTTCAGTAAAAAAAACGGTTTTTTTTAAGGGCAACAGCAGCCCTTGCCATTTTTTTTTTTATTGGGTAGGAGACCTCCATTAGAGCTTATTAAAGTTTATTAAGCAAAATGCATTGCCACCGCTATATATGGGGCAGGGGTGTGGGGCTTTGCAAATATTTACCAGCTACAACTGGAGGAAAACACCTTTTTAAGATACATTTTGTCTGTACTTCTTCGTATGTTTCCCACGCCGAGCAGGGGCTTCAATATTTTTCCGATCTTATTTGATCAAATGTATTTTTATTGAGTTCAGCAATGCAATACAAAACAGCATTCGGACAGACATAACGTTGCAGGGGACTTCCAATCCCGGGTTGCTACGTGTGCTTCAGATATCTGAGCATTGGGGATGGATGTCATGTGTCCATGTGAGCTCGTGAGATAGAAATCTGACAAGACAATGCAAACTAGAACTCCAGTACCCATACCTCCCCTGTGGCCCTCCCTAACCCCAACTGCCTCCCTTCCCTGGTGCCCACCCTCCCTCTTCCCCCCTCCCCCAGTGTGTTCCGTTGAGTCGTCGGTTGGTGACTAAATGGACCTGATTTAGATAGTGCGTCCCGCATCAGTCGTCCTGTCGTGGAATTCATCCGCTAATCTGAGGACCCTTAGGTATTTTGGGCATGTAAGCTCGTTAAATTCTTGGGTCAGCAGGGAGACTAATGGCAGCCATATTTCTTTGAAAGTGTCTGATGTTTGTGTGAGTGAGGCCTGTATCCTCTCCATCCCCATTATGTACCATAGCCGGTGTAGCCACCCAGTGTGTGTAGGTTTTCGGGACGTGCCCCAAATTGAGAGGATGTGTTGCGTTGCAGCACCTAACGCCAGTCCCATCTGTTTCCCTCGTAGTGATTAGAGCGGGAACATGAGTCTGTTAGGTAGACCGAGGATCGTGTATGCTGGGAAGCGGGGGAACCTCTGTCTCAAAGTATGTGTCTATGTCCCGGAGTACCAACTCCCAGTATTCCTGCACCTCCGCGCATTCCCAAAGTATATGTAGCATGGTCCCTGTGTACCTGCATCCTCTCCAACAGGTGGGGTCTCTACGTGGGTTACCCTGGTGCAAGCGTTCCAGTGTCAGGTGCCAGTAGTAGGCCACTTTTACCGCCAATTCTCTGCTGGCTGTGTTTCTAGCAGTGTGGTGCGCCCGCTAAAAGATGTCTTGCCGTTCTTTGTCCGAGAGCGTGTGTCTTAATTCTCTCTCCCATCGTCTTTGACCTGCTGATCTTGTCGTGGGTGGGGGGGAGTCAGCAGTTTGTATAATTCTGCGATTGTCCGCGAGTCTGTGGACCTGGTGACAATCCATCTCTCATACGGAGTGAGGGGACGGCTGACGTGGGGTACAACATCCTTGTGTGTAAACCAGTGCCTGAGCTGAAAGTAGTGGAAGCGCTGCGGTTCGTCAATCGCATACGCATCCCTTACCGTGTCCAAAGTCATGAAGCCATGCAGATCGAATAAATGTCCCACGGAGCAGCATTCAGTCTGCCGCCATTGGGGGAAGGAGCCCGGGAGCACCCCAGGTGGGAACGCCGGGTTATCCAGTAGGGGTGTCATCGGTGACGGAAAGGACGTTAGACCCCTTGGGACAGCCACTGCGTCCCACTCCTGGAGAAGCGTCTTGGTGATGGGTGACTTCCTGAGGTAGGCCGGCCTGTCCGGCCATGCCAGGAATGGGCTCTCCAGAGTGGCATGCCTGCCATGGCTCTGTCTTGAAATAGCCAGTGCTTTTCCGAAAGTGGCCGGGACCATTCTAGGAGATACCGAATCTGTGATGCCTGGAAATAGCGCAATAAGTCTGGCACACCTAGCCCCCCTCACCCGTCACTCGGGTGATCAAATCACGCCGTAGTCGAGGGCGTTTACCGGCCCAGACGTATTGTTGCATGGTATCTTGCAGCTTCTTGAGCATGCCTATAGGAGGGGTGACTGGGATGGTCTGGAAAAGGTAAAGCACTTTTGGCAAGAGGGACATCTTGACAGCAGCCACCCGTCCCAACCAGGAGAGCGGTTGTTGTTGGTGCCATCTTGAAATATCCCTTTGGATGCACGTCAGAAGTTTGGTGTAATTTAGTTCAACTGTCTGGGCTGTCGTGGGCGTCAGGTCAATCCCCAGGTATTGTGCCGTTTGTACAGCCAGCCCCCCTATATGTAGCGTTCCCCTGTTGGCTTGATGGGTGTTGCTTCCTAGGAGAAGAATAACGGACTTCCCTACATTCATTTTGAAGCCCGATACCTTCCCGAACCTCTCCATCTCCTTCAGAAAGGCTGGTATCGACACCCTGGGATTGTCCACAGCAACTAGGATGTCGTCCGCGTATAGGCTGATGGTCTGCTCCTCCCTCCCGAATATGATGCCCATCATTTCTCGGTTGTCTCGAATGTGTTGGGCGAAGGGTTCGATGTAGAGGGCGAACAGCAGTGGCGAGAGCGGGCAGCCCTGCCGCATGCCACGTCGAATGTCGAACGGCTTGGAGCTTATCCCATTTACTTTGATCGTCGCCTGGGGTGACGCATAACAGCTGGCCACCCAGGCTCGGAACCTATCCCCCATGCCAAACCTCGCTAGCGTTTTATCGAGATGTTTCCAGTCAACCCTGTCAAACGCTTTTTTGGCGTCGACCGATAGCAGGTCCGCATCTGAGACATTGAAGTGCGCCTTGTCAATTACATGCATCAGGCATTTAGTGTTGTCTGCACTCTGCCGGGAGGGTACAAAGCCCGCCTGGTCTGGTTCTAATATGCCTGGAAGACCTGGGCCCAGCTTCGCAGCCAGGATCCCCGTGAATAACTTTAAGTCTAGGTTGAGGAGCGATATCGGCCTGTACGCCGCACATAGGGTCAGGTCTTTGCCTAGCTTCGGTAGGACTATGACGTCTGCCTCCAGCATCTCCTGTGGGATCGAGCCTGGCCCCTGGAAGGAGTTGAATAATTTTGTTAGTATAGGCGCTAGGAGGGGGCAGAACGTTTTATAGAAGCTTGCGGAAAATCCATCTGGGCCCGGCGCTTTTAGTGGTTTGAGTCTGGCAATTGCCGAAATCACCTCTTCCAGGCGTATGGGGGCATCTAAGGCTAGGGTGTTCACTTCATTGACAGCCGTGACATCCACAGCCTCCAGGTATGTTGTCCCCGCCTCGTCATCTAAAGCTGGGTCTGCCACATATAGCTTGGCATAAAATGCCCTAAATGCCTCCGCAATGCGATCATCTTCCCGAATGTCTTCTCCTCCCTCTGCGCGAATGACGGGGATCTTGTAACGGACAGTTTTTGCTTTGAGCTTACTGGCCAAGAGGTGGCCAGTCTTGTCCCCCCCACATAGTATGTGTGGCCAAGGCGTAGTGCCGCATATTCTGCCCGATCCAAATCTAGGCTTGCGAGCTGCGCTCTGGCCACCTTCAACTTGCGCCATATTCTGGGTGCCCCTGTCCGACAGTGAACCCTCTCCAGTTCTAGCACCTGCTCCGCCATCTCCTGGCGCCTTTCTTTCCGCTCTCTGTTGTCTGCTGCCGCGATCGCCATTATTTCTCCTCGGATAACCGCCTTTAGCGCCCCCCAAACTAGTCGTCAGGGCCACCTCCCTTGTGTCGTTTCGGCTTAAGTAATATGTGATGCTCTGGGACAGTTGCTGTGTGACCCCCCTGCGGGAAAGCAGATTTTTTCTGAGTCGCCATCTGCCCCTATGTGACTGTGTACGTGGGACCATCATTTGAAGGACCACCACGTCATGGTCCGACAGTGCCGCCGGGGCGACTTCCACGTCTCGGACCATAGGGGCCAGTTCCGCGGAGCCAATACAGTGATCTATCCTGGCATATGTGCGGTGCACATGGGAATAAGAAGTATACCCTGGGGTGTTGTGGTGTATCTCTCGCCATACGTCTACAAACCCCCTATCGGTCAGCCACTGCTTCCCTGCTGCGGAGAGGGCTCCAGAGTCACCAAACCTCCGCCCCGATCTATCTCTCTCATTATCCATGACCAGATTTATGTCCCCCCCCTATCAAGATGTGTCTCGCGTCATTGGCCATTATATCTGATAGCGCCCCTTTGAGAAAGGCATCTTGTTTGGTGTTGGGTGCATAAAGCGACCCCACAGTGAGCGCCAGATTACCAATAAAAAGACTGTGGGCCAGGAGTCTGCCATTGATTTCTGCCACCTTGCCTCCCACCCGCCCTTTGAAGTGTCTGGCGATTAAAAGGGCCACCCCTGCTTTCTTCTCGGTGGTGGAGGAGTAAAATTGATGCGGGAAGGCCCTAGATTTCATGCGGTGCCAGTCTTTAGCTAGTAAATGTGTCTCTTGGAGCAGACATATAGCCACCCCGGAATGTTCCAAGAAGGAGAGCACTGCCCTCCTCTTGACTGGGTTGTTGAGCCCTTTTACGTTAAGGGTGAGAACCTGGATGGGCTCGTCAGCCATAAGGTAATGTGTGCCCTACCCTCCTATGCCCCGGTCTGTTGCCACCTCCTGCCCCTATGCCTACTGCCTGAGCGAACCGAACACACCGAATCCCTCTTCCTGCGCCCTCCCGCCCCGCCCCCCCCTCCCGAACTCCAACTGTGAAGTCCCAACTGGCGAACACTGTCCAAGGCCTATCCAATGACAGTCCTGGCCTGTGGTATAGTGTCTAGTGAAGAGAAGGTGTGACAATAGCGGCCCCGAGGCCCCCCGTCCCGCCCCCCCACGGCAGTGCTGCAGCAATGCGAACAAACACCCCCGCTTATGTCCTCTCATGATCCGGGATTTGTGTCCTATCGCCGCTGCGTGTTCGTGCTCCACGGTCTCAGGATCTGGTTTGAACCCTTTCTTTGGTGAGCGTCTGCTTTTCACCCTCTGCCAGCCATCTCTTGTCGATTACGGAGACTTTGACTGGGAGGGCCGCATTCCGGAATCGTCATCTGATGTGTCCCCCTCATGGGGAATGCCTAATAAGGCGCACGTGTCTCGCAGGGATCGAAGCTGATGGAGGGCCCCTTTCCATTTGAAAATAAGTCTGAAGGGGTGTCCCCAGGAATACGGGATCCCGTTGTCGCGCAGGAAGGTGGTTGCCACTTTGAATGCCCGTCTCTTCAGGGAGTGATCGCAGACAAGTCCTGAAATAGCTCTACTGTATGACCTCGAAAGCGAAGGGGTTGTTTTTGGCGTGCCGCCTTCAAGATGCGCTCTTTGAGGGGATAGTCAGGCAAGAAGGCCAGGATATCCCGAGGGGGGGGCAGGCGCTCGGCGTGCTAGGCCTACCCTGCGGGCCCTGACGATTCGGATTTCAAAGTTCTCGCTCTCCCCTAGTACTTCACGGCACAGATCCTGCCATGACGTCCTCCCCTCCGCCTTGGATGGCACATTGCGGACCCGTATGATGTTGCGTCTTGAGCGGTTCTCATTGTCCTCTGCGTGAGCCTGTAGGTCCGTTTGCTGTTCATGGAGCCTGATGATTTCCTGTTGCAGGAGTTCTACCTCTTCACTCCTAGCTTGCCCAGTGTTCTCGACCACTGCCACTCGTTCCCCTATGTCGTCTATGTAGCGGCGCAGCTCTTTATAACCTCCCGCCATATCTTGCCTGAGGGTTTGAATGTCCTCCCTGAGAGACGTGAACAGGGCCTCCATGAATGTTTTTGTCGCTGGAGCTTCCCCCTCGTCCCTATCCTTGTCTTTCGGCTGGCTCGGTGGCGACGGTTTGTCGGGGCTCTTTTCCCCCTTAGATGTTCCTTTAGCTAACATTTCAGGGATGGTGCACCCCCCTCTGCGGTTCATGGAGGACATGTTCTGCTCCTTTCCAGTCCAGTAGCCCCTCCCGTGCCTTCAGAGTCCCCCAGTGATTCATTGATCTTATGGCGGGTTTATGAAGGAGGCGGTATGTTGAATTTGTGGAATGTACAACGTTGCAATGGACCCCGTATGTGCCCGTATCTCCCGGGCCAGCCGTCTTTCACGTTGGGCCTGCAAGCGTTTCCTGGTAGCTGGGCTGCCACCTCTTCGCATGTGGGCCTGCCGTTGGCCACCGTATGTTTGAATGTTGCCCCTCGGGTGTGCCCCTCCACACTAGGACCTATTCGTTGTCAGCTGCGTGGGCCCTCCCTGATGACCTGATGGCCCGATGTCAGTCCCCCGTTGCCGTGGTTCCGCACCCCGGGTGAGGCCGCGCGGGCTCGCGGTTATGGCCGCTCCCTGGATCGTCTCGTGGCACAGGGCGCTTGATCTAGGCCGAGCGTGTAGGGGCCTTGGTGCGCAGATCCTGGGTAGTCTTTCGCCGGGGGCACGAGCACTAGCCCCCCGAGCTGAATCCCTTCGGCGCCCCACCCGTGTGCTCCGTACCTCCGTGCGGTGGCCGTTCCTATGCCTTCCAGCCCCGCTCCCCGCTCTGTGAGCCGCACTGTTGTGCCCCCCCGAGACGGCACCCTCAACACCCGGGCCCACCTTCTTCAGTGCTGCAGGCCTTCCCCGATGACTTGGTGTCAGTCCCCCGTCGCTGCCCTCCGGAAATCCTGGCTAGGCCGCGTAGACCTGCGGTCTCTATTGTGCCCCGTTGCTGCCTTGTGGTGCGGTTCCCAGTGGTAAGGCCGTGTGCTATGGGGCTCCAGTGGAGATAGGCCTGCCATGCGCCGGGGGCTCGATTGCCTGCCCCCTGAGTCCCAACCCCCGCGTGCTCCGCCGGCTGCTCCTCACCTCCGTGTCTGGGTTCGTCAGCCGGCTGCGGCGGCCGCCACAGCCTCCGCCGGGGAGGCCCAAGATTGGGCCTCGGGTAGTGCTTCCTACCGCCCGGCTCCGCCTTCAGCTCCGTGGGCCCCTCCGAGCAAGCGGCGGTCGATCTCCCGCACTATTCCTCCCGCACTCCTTTTGGCAATCGGGGGCCGTCACGTCGTGGTGTGGTGCTTGGCAGTCAGCAGCGGAGAGCCCAGTCAGCCGCCTTCGCTCTGCAGGCCGGCCATGCCGTTCACGTCCCCGTCCGGGGATGGCTGTATCCGCCGTCTAGGGAGTCGCGCCCCGGTCACCGGCTCCCGTGATCGCGGTCGGGGGCTCAGCCGGAGTTCCGCTCATGGCGGGTAGCTGTTTTAGCGCTAATGGGGGTGAAATAATGAGCTTTTACGATGACCGTGGGGGATCGGGACGAGGAGCCTCTTTCAGTGGCGTCCTCTCAGGCCGCCATCTTGGCCACGCCCCCCTCTGATCTTATTAAACTGGAAGCTACTGTCCTATGACATAGGATTTGGATAAAAGTAGAGACAAAGCTAAACAGGGACGTTATAATGGATAGTCTGAAATTGGAAGGGGCACTAAAGATCCCGTGGGTAAGGTACGTCCAAAACTTCATGAGCAATTTAGGCCATTTATAATACTTTACTAACCCAAACACTGTCCAGATGGTCATGTGAAAGGACCTAAAATAGGAGGATCTCCAGCTATTGGATACATTAAGAATGTCGGTAGACATTTTAAAGCCTAGCGTCCACCATATAACCACTTGTTTTTACTAACTTTTAGCATACAACCATGTTTAATATTTGTACCTGGTGGGTACGATAGGCTTTTATTAACTAGATTCAGGCTGGGGACCTTTTCAAAGATTAGTAACCTTTCTAAATATGAACGACTGGGCTTGAGATTTGCGATTGTGTCCTTGTGATGATCATTCAGTTCAATCTACTATCCATGTTGTTTTATTTTGTAAATTTTATAGGGAGTTAAGGAAGCTATGGATTGTTTCAATTTTAAAATCTCGGGATAAGACAATGTCGCCTGGCACTTGCACTATATTGCAGGTTTTGGAGAATGAACATATAGCATGAAGGATATCAATGTTTTTGAAGAAAGAAATGTATCAAAGGAAATGCATTGTAATTTAAGCACTGAGATTAAAGGTGCATTGACATATTTTTAACAAGTCTGACTTTTTAGAATAATTTGCACAAATAATTTTTCTCTCCTTTTATACCTATTTTGTGTAATGAATTGTGTGTTTATGTGCTTTTATGATTGTGGAAAAAAGCAATCGAATAAAGTGTTGATTGACTTGACTTGACTAGTGTATCTTTCAAACATGTTTTAATAACCAATAAGAAACATGCTTCTTCAGGAAAGTAACATGCATCCTATTTTGTATTGCACAATGTTAATGAACAGCCAATCACTTATTAGCTTTTTCAAAAAGAGCATCTTTTCCACCATTTTAGATACCTCTCATTCTACCAACTGACTACCTAAGCTATAGACATCTTTTAATTCCTTCCAGACATCCCTTAAAGATGCTTACAGTATGGATTTCAGAGCACAGCTATGTTTTCTGGTGCAAAAGGTACGCAGAAAGCAGAAGTATTGACAAAGACCTAGGTTTTCAAAATGTGGATATTAAATGAATTGCACAGAGAGGAATAAAGTGGCACCAATTGACACTTTTGATTAAAACCTTTTTGCATCTCCAACCCCCTGACCCCATGATTGTGCACAGTGATGTGATGGCAATGACCTAGGCAAATTGACTGGGGTAGGTCTGGAAATACTAATGAAGGATACCTTTACACAATTGATGTTGCTTTTGCCTCAAACTATCTTTGTATAGTCTAATATATGCCAAAGACAGAAATGGAAGTGGTCAAATAAATTATGTCCACAGTTTGAGAAAGCAAGGATGAATGTCAATAAAGCTGTTACTGTTTACCTCAGAGGCCATATGATGGGGTCCATCTATAACAACAACCTATGTTTTGATATGGATGATATCTACAGAACTGATGGAGTTCACTTTACAGATGAAGAAAAGAGAGGATTTCTCACCAACCTTAAGCTGTGCATCTGTACTTACATGTAGCGCCAACAAAGTCATAATGGAAATAAGGGCTGTTTTTAGAACCACCCTATAACCAACAACAAATCTTTATTTTATTTTTTTTAAACATACATACTTTTTTTATAAACATGCAGCTCCCTTTGCCCAAAAGGAATTCTGCTTTGCTTCATGGAAGCAACAGCAGGTTTCCTGCTATAGCTTCCATGAAAAGAAGCAGATGTTTGTTATGAAAGGGTGGGAGCAGTGCTCCTGCCCTGCCATAGCAAACAGCAGTGAAATGAAATGAAATGAAAAATTGCACTTGTATAGCGCGTAGCTACCCGGAGGCCTCGGCGGTGGGCACCCAGGGACATTTCTTGGCCAGCTCTGGGGGCTGGTCCTTTTCTAGTACCAAGGAGGGCAACTAGAGGGGAGCCGTGCGGCCCCCCTCCCATCTCTGTGCTACCCCGGGGAGGTGGTGGTCCCACGGGGCCAGAGGGTCGCAATGGACCCCCGCACTTAATTGAGGTATGCCCAGTGTAGGTGGCAGTCCCCGGGCAACCTTGGTGGGCAGGACTCCCCCTGTACTATTTTTTATTTTTAAAAAACAGGAAGTTGGCAGTGCCTGAGGCTTGGGGGGGGCCCTAATTTAAAAAGCCTTGGGGAGGTGGTAGTCCCCAGCGATCCAGCGGGCGCTTGTCCCATGCACATTATAAAAAAGTCTGTGGAGGTGGCAGTCCCTGGGGCAGCAGAGAGCCCCCAAATGCCCCTGCACAATATTTAATAATTGTCCCCAGCACCTGGCACACCCGGGGGCATAAAAGAAATGAAGTGCAGGAGACCGCACTTGTTTTATTTTTATTTTTGGCAGGACTCCTGGACCCTACGTGAATTCTGCTGAATTCTTTGTTTAAAAGAGGCTTTTTTGGGCAGATCCACTACAGAGGCCAGATACTAATATTTTTATATATAATTTTTTAAGGAACTACTGAACAGATTTATATGATTTAAAGCAAAGAGTGCACTCTAGACCAGGAGCTACCTATCTGCCAAATTTGGTTCAATTCCGTTCAGCAGTTTGGGCTGTAGCTGCGACAAAAATTCCCTATAGAAATTAACATGGTTTTGGGACCCCCCTTTTTTCCTGGGCCCCGCTTGATAAATCATCCCCAAACTTTAAAGACAGGATCTTACCAGAGCTCCCCGTTAGTTTTGAAAATTTCTCAAAGATTTGTCAAACCACGCCAAAGATATTGGCTAAAGAAAAAAAGTTTTTGGAAAAGAAACAAGGTCCTAACTATAACTACCTATTGGGGAGTGCCCATGCTCCCAGGCTTTTACTGGGTGCCCCCTTCTTCCTAGACCAAGTTAAACATCTGAAGAGCTATGAAGATAGTGAAACACAAGTCAGTGGTTGTTTTTACCCATTTAAGGTTGGTCTGGATTGTATTTACCAATCCAAAGGTTTAATACTGTGCATGGAGTGGTAAACAGCTTTTGTCATTTTACAGCTTGATGTGGTTGACACTGTGCTAATCATATGCTTAAAGTCCTTGCTGTAAAAATGGAAAAATACTTTTTTTCCTTTCTAGCTCAGCATAGGTGGCACTGTGCTAATCCTTTATATAAAAAATCCATATAACTTAATTGAGTTAAGAATGTATGAAGCATCATGCTGGCTCACACCCACTGTTAGTTGTTAAACAAACCAACATTTGTTTCAAAGTCTAAACAGAAAAAAAGAAAAAATATATGCCAAAGAACACATGAAATCACACAAATGTATTTATTACCCATTTGTTTCATGTGAAATTTTTAGTACACGACAGTACAACAAAATTCCAAAATGTGTACAAACAAGAACTATCATTCAAATGATTTTTGACACCAGGGTATAGGGACTGCACTACAGCAGATCTGCAATGTTCCAATATTCTTCAGATAAAATATCTTGAATAGCTATTTTGTAAATCCATTGCATTGGACAAATTGTTGCGATACGTCTTAAAAGCCAGCATGTGTTTCATTGCCTTTATGGACGCTTCTTCAGGGCTGCAAGAAATTAACACAAATCTCATGAGTCATTTTGATTTTTCATTCAGAAACTTTCCTATAGTATAATATCTTACTTTATTTTCCCTCAAGAGAATGTAAATGTAAATGTAAATGTATTGCGACTTATATAGCGCACGTATCACCCGAAGGCATCAAGGCGCTTGCTTAGGGAACCCGTCCTGGTATTCCCCTGTGAGATACCCCGGCAGGGTATCCACAAGGTGAAAGCCAGGCATCCCGCCGCGAGGGGCCATAGTGGAGATTAAGCAAGCTATTGCCCAGAGTCGCAGAGTGTGACCCCGTGAGTCGAGTAGGCCCCGGAGCGAGAATTGTCGAGTCCGTGGAATTTTTGAGCCCGAGACCCGCCGAGGCGGGGAATCGAACCCTGGTCCACGGCCGATCTCAGCTTCCGGGTCTGCCGCCTCTAACCACTGAGCCACGCTTTGAGGGAGAGATTAAAAAAAGCAAAGTCCAATATCTCAGTTTGCAAAATATGACACATCACAAATTTATCAACAACATCTATTATTGGAAAAGTCCCCAAACCATTCCATCTTCTGTAGCTTAAATTCCCATTGGGATTTTAAGAAATCCAACAGCAAGCTTCTTTCCCAGAAATTACTGGTGATGTGGCAAGTCAGACATTAAGCAATATGCAGTCAGTACAGGTATGCAATGCCCAATGGGCTAAAAGGGATTCAGCCACCCCTTCTTGTGTTTTAGTCCGGGCTATGCTGGGCTGCGCTGCAGATGGGGTGCAGTGACAGCCTTCTACAAAGAACTTTGTTGGCCAGCCAGTAACTGAAATAAATTTAATATATCCTGAATGTGGGAACGAGGGGCTATATTGGAACAAAATACTCCAAATGTTTTGTGGGGGTTCAGCCTTCTGGCAAATACATATAAAATTCAAGGTATACACTTTAAATATAAGTTAAAGTAATTGTCATGGAATGTATTATTTTATGCTATAGGCCAGCGCATTTGGTTAATGTGATCTCTGCAAATGGCTGTGTGTTTAACCAGACAGTCACAAACGGTATCCTGTTAAAGGAACAGGGGAATAGGCTATGGGTATTCCACCTCCACTGAAAGCACTATGGCAATTCAAGTCTCTATCTTAATATTATATTCACCTAGAAGTGGGTGAGTCTCAGAAGGCTCAAGCCAGGTGCTCAGCTTGAGCTCCTCCTGGCCCCTCAAGGCCTGAATGAACCGAGATTTCAAGTGTATTTTTCTTTGTAATTGCTTAAGAGAACACTTTAAACTACATGAGCTCAAGATTTGTGCCGTACAAAAACCACTTGACTTTGATGCAATATTACATAATGTTGCTCCATATGTAATAAAAATGTAGATCACATTTAGGGTGCATGTCTAGTGACTTGACTCATAGTTCACTAATCCACCTCGTTCTTGGTACAAAGTAAAATAAAAATAAAAAACATAAAATGCATTGTTGTTTGCAGAGACTTACCATCACATGGTTACATAGTCATGATACTAGACCAATCATTTGTGATGGGGAAACTGATTAGTCTATGAAAGATCCCCAGTCTAAAACGAGTCAACACCATCCTGTCATAACCACCTAAAATGATTTTAAGATTGGCTTCAATATTTCGGTTGAGAATCTGTGTGTCTCAAGGAGCATCTAACAATTTATTTTTAGATTTTTATGGTTCCAGGGTCATCAAAGTGTTCTGGATGCCCAAGTTCTTTTTAACATATTTTAACTATGGGATACTGGAGGCCCATTGTAATTTTAAGCTATCATTTAGAATATCCCGATTAAATCTGGTTGATGGCAAGTGAAGCTGTTGATATTATGTGGCACGGAGTCTCTAACCCGGATATTAGAGTTCACAAACGTTGCCGCTTTTAAAAACTAACACAATGTCCTTCAATATATTATGTTAGTGTCTCCATATATGTGCCGCACGGTGACTGAAGTCCATATTGTATGTGGGGGCTGCCGTAAAAAGTTGGCAAGTGCAGCAGTAGCTTTCATAAATATTTATTTTCTTGCTTGAACAGCCTGGGACCACTTCCCCTTCTGGTCACAAAGAATGCCTTAATAAGAAAACCTCTTGATAAATTCAAACTTATTATTTTCACTTAATATGTCTCTACATTTTGTATTATCTTTCCCACATTTCATGATAAAAGTTTGAGAGATGTTCTCTCTAAGGCACACATTATGCATTAATGTTGAAAAACTAGTCACAAGCCTTGGAATGCCCCAATTGCATTCGCAACATCAAAACAGCGTTGTATGCATACAGTAGGGTGGGTATAGAACACTTATTGATTTGTGGCAGGTCCTGGCACTGATTCGCTATGGCTTGACCTAATTCATTAATATACAATATAAATACAAAATGTGCCAAAAAACATCCTTGCCTTACCCCTATCATATTTTGAACATAGCTGTACACTTCCCACTGGTCCCATAATGAACCCTTGCTTTTCCATCACTATATAGCTGCCTCAAGAAGTGAATAAGTGGGGTTTCCACACCCATATCTTCTAAGATCTTCCATATTTTCCACTTATGATGCAGTCAAAGGCTGCAGTTAAATCTGCTTTTGCCAATATTACCTTCCTGCTTTGCCAGTGTGTACTTTCCCAAAAGGATATTTAAGATTAGTCGCTGCTCGACCATGCCTAGGCCCTGCCGAAACCCCAATTGTAGCTCAGTTATGGTGCCATTGTCTTCAGCCCAATTCTGTAATCTACACCACCTTGACCAAGGAATTTAGAAATGATATCGGTCAATAGCATACAGGGTTTTGACAGTCTCCTTTCTTAAAAATGAGGACCAATGTTGATTCCGACCAAGTTGTTATAAAGCCGGAAGAGCAACATGCTGCTATTACTTGTGTTATCAGAGGGCCCCATAGGGACAAATTTTATTTGTAAAGGTCTACAGGGACTCCGTCAGGGCTGGGAGCTGTCCCATCCAAACTTGCAATTAGGTTACAGTTGACCTCTTCTAAGGTAAAATGTTCATCTATAGGATAGTAATTGGGTGAAGATATCTCATGAAAATATTCTGACGTAACCCTTGATGTCTCATATACATTGTTATTATACCTGTTTGAATAATGGTCTAACTATTGGTCCTCGGTAATAGCTTTCTCTATGGTTGGTATATCTTGAGGGGCCAGAAAAAAGGAATTTACTGACTTCCAAAAGGTTGTATTCTCTTTGGTTAAAGTGGCGTTGTGCACTGCTGCCCATGTTTCTGCTCCTAACACACCTCTGCCTTCTTTCAGTGCACATTTATAATCCCCTGTGCCGTTTTAATTTCTTGTAAATTTTTAGTAGGCTTGTGTAAAACGTGTTTCAGTTTACTATAAGCTTCAGTGCATTTGGCATTGAACCAGCCTTGTTTACTTTTGTAAGATGTGTTGTTCTCCACAAATAAGGCCTTTTTTAACATCTCTAGTGATCTTTGTGAAAGAGTTTAAAATGTCGGCATTGTGGTAGTCTCCTCAATGCAAACTAAAGAGACAGATTTACAGTTTGTTAGTAGTGACCTTGAAAATTCAGTCAAGTCCGCCATAGGCCAGCATGGGGAATGGATATTGGTTTTGTTCAGAACTAAGCCTGATAAATGCCTGTTTGGCAGAAGGATAAAATCAATGGTTGAACATATCCCTCTTCTGTTAAAGGTATGACTGAAGGGGAATGACGGAGAACATAAATCATTGGCGAAACCAAGATGAAGTGAAAAGATAATTTCATTTAAATATTTGCCAAAAGTTGTATGTTCTGTCTCTGCCAATCCAATTGACTCTTCTTACCATTTTAAATTCAGCAAAAAGTACCTCCATTAGCTCTGTTTTCGTACCCAACCAGAACAAGGCTTTATTCCTTGGAGCGTCCGAGGGTTCTAATGCACGGGACGACAATCTAGAAACATTGGCCAAAATAACAGTTTAAGGGGGAGTAGCTGCTGGTGGAAGATCCAGCAAGGACATTTCTGGCTGTTGCCAATTTAAGGATAAAAGAGGCGTAGGCTGATTATTACTTGAATGGGTGGATGTCTGCACCCTAAAATTCTTTCCTTTATTAAAATTCACTGTGTTTGTACTAGGTAAAGTTAGGTCCACTGTGGTCATTGTAAATTCAAAAGGAGGCATATGACCTATCATAATATGGCATTCTTTACAACGTGTCTCTGCAGATAGTGTGTCTTTCTGTGGTACTAACTGAATAGGTCATGAAAAAGTTGTCTCACTGTCTGCGAGCTTTGCTGTATCTGTATGCTTACTTAGTGAATTACCATTATTATTATGCTTTGGAGTTACTGAGCATTTATTTAAGGTCTCTTCAATTAAGGCGAGCTTTGCTGTATCTGTATGCTTACTTAGTGAATTACCATTATTATTATGCTTTGGAGTTACTGAGCATTTATTTAAGGTCTCTTCAATTAAGGCCACTCTTCTGATAAGTTAGTTATGGCATCTCTAATGAATTTATCTAGGTCATCCATTTTATTGTTTATCTTACTGAGTTCGCCCGTCGAGTTATTAGTTTGGGTACTAATAGATTTTCCCCTTACCTCAATTTCTATATGATTATCCTCAGCAATTTTGGGGACTTTCTCTGGATTTCTGTGGCACTTCGATGGTGGTTGGGAATCACATTCCTGACCACTAACATATGATCAGACTCATTTTGGACGCAGCCAGGTTCCTCTTGTCAGTCTTGGCGCGGTCTTTGCCCAGGCATAGCCCATAGATGGCTTAGATGTATTTATGGAGCCCCTTCTCACAGGGCTGTCAAGGGACACGTACTAAGTGTGGTGTGCTCAAGCATGGGTCTGCACTATAGTGCGGGGTGCTTTCTCTCTTTGGTTCTCATGCCTCATGGGATTACACTCTCTTTAGCTAATCAATCCACTTGCAAGGTGCACATAAATGACATGGACCCTTATTAGGGAGTGTACGGAGCAGATTTCATGAAAGAATTCCACAAAGCACAATTGTAAGTGGTAAAGTGTACCGGCACACAAATTTAGTGAGTGTGGAAACTGTACCAGTTTTTATTCACCCCCTGTTTGCGTTAGGGGTGGCTATGGTGGCTCTGTGAGCTAGCTGGTCTCTAACAGGGGCGCATGGACTCAGTTTAAGCACCTCACCCAAAATATGTTGTCCACAAAAGCATAGATCCTATGGATTAGTGGGAATTACATGATAACATGTTGAAATCTGATTGACACTTACTTTTTCAATCTCAGTTGGGATTGGAAGATGCACTAGGAATCAGACCTGAGACTTGCCAGTCACAAATCTCAAAATTATGGATGTTTAACCCACTGAGCTAAATATTCTGAGACACATAAATGTGGGTGGCCTCAAATAAGCATATGTTTTAACGACCCACTGAGGAAACCGAGAGTGTACTTTTGGGTAGTCAGACAGGAGGATTTTTCTGAAGATGAAATGAAAAATATTTTATGAGATCATTGGCATTTCATGAAGGAATTTTCAGAGAAGTGGCAAAAAAGGGCCATTGTCCTATAATAACTTTTGCAAAAACTGGTTCTTCAGTGCTGTGTACTGAAATCTGTAGAAGCTGAATTATAGTTGTCAAATCACTCATCGCCCCCTGTGAAGAGCTTTGTTAGGTACCTATAGACATTGGCACATCTACTAAAATGTTCCTATTTCTATCTTGTCAGATTTGATCAGCATGTTTAAAATGCACAATTTATCAATCTGTTTTCTTGCATTGATCCAAGGATAGCAAAGCCCCATTATTTTAAGCATTAACCTGTCTGCTTCTGTTTCTGGCATTCACTGGAGTTCCTCTTCCTGGGAGCAATGAGCTTTTGCCATGGACACATGTTGAACACACAATCCCAGTATATGGTCTCTTCAGGGCACTTAAGTGTCCCCTCTTTGCACTGTTTCAGAGTCCAAAGTCCTGTTGTCAGTGCCGGTGTCTTCTTTTGCTGCAAAGTCCTGTTGTTGGTGGTGGCGTCATCTTTGTGCCTCTACTCAAATTCAAAGTCAGAACTGATATTCTGGTGTCAAGGGAGCCACTTAACCTCTACGGTGCTCACGACGGCCCCCGGCCCTCCGAAGTCTCTGTATGCGTGTGCTAAGAGACCGTCTGAATCCTGCCCACTTATTAATTTTCCCGCACAGCGGGAGAATTTGAGCAGCACTGAAGGGGTTAAATACTAGTTTAGAGGGCATTCAGTAACCCTGGGCATAGTTTGCGTAGTAGCACGGCGCGTAGCTATGCGAACTGCGCAGTGCACTGTGCAAAATGCTGTTTGCACTGATTGCACAGTGCAGGATGCTTGTCCGCACTGTACAATCAGTACAAACCGCATCTTGCACAGTGCAAGCAGTTGTTTTCTGCCGTTCGAGTAGATTTCTACTCGAGCGGCAGCATTCTCAATGCAAACTGTTAGTTTCTCATCGCGAGCAGTCATGAGCATACGCGACCACTCGCAATGAGAAACCTGACTTCCCCCCATTGAGAATCTCGCCGGAAGGTTTATTTTCCACGCTCTCGAACGGCAACATGATGTTGCTGATTACGTACGAGGAAAAAGTCTTGCCGGGATGTAATTTTGCTCATTCGTGGTCACATAGTGCGAAGTATTGCAAACTTCACAAACTACGCGAGCGTAGCGTATTACTTTGCCCAGGGTTAGCATTAAGGGCATGAGGGCCAGTGGCCAATGGGCTAAAGGTCCCTACGGCTACTGTGCCCCCATGCTAACACCAGCCTGTGCCTGTGCAAAACCTTTTCATCCAGAATCCTCTAAACTAGAGTCTTCCAACATGGCAGAGCCCTTCCTTCGCTTGTACAGACTTCCTAATCTACCCTAAAGGTGAGGTCAGCCTGTGGAGATGTACACCTTTCAAATAACTAATTTTCCCACCTGTCAGGTTAGACAGGGCGGGAACGGCTTTGTCTCATCAAGTAGTCTTTCATATCAAGGACGGTGAAAGACTTTGAGGCTCACCGCCTTGATAGCTCAATCTATTAATTTGCTGTTATTTTGGCTAAAACCATAACAAATAACTATGCAAGATGTCATAGAATAAAATGCAATACAATTTCCAGTTTTAATCCAGCACTTTTGGCACTTGTCATATACTCAGTAAAAGAGTGAAATAAAACAAATAAAGAATTTCAGGTGTTATGAGGCACGTGTAATCTACACATTCAAATTTCAGGCCTTTGGCCTTACGTGCTAAGTTTACAGCAAATAGAAACATACAGACCAAAAACTATAAGATGCAAAATGTCTATATTTAAAATGAGTGGGAACCCCCAAGTCACTCAATACGGAACACAATTTACACCGAGGGGCTAAATCGAAGGCATACTTTTGGTCCATAAATGTAAAGTATAGACTGCAATCCTCTAACACAACCTTTTTCCAGTAAATAACTTGAAGGCAAAAGACCTGATCAATAGTAAAAGTTTGCTTCCTAGTTATGCTTGTAATTCACTCATTCTGCCTGTCCCACCCGCACATCATATAGTGACTGAAAGTGCTCATTCCACACTTCAGCCACTGTATGGTACTCTATGTTAGATCTTCCTTCCTTCCCTATTCCCAAAAGTAACTATATTCCAGAAAGCCCTAGAATGTTTCAATTTAAGGGCCTGGAGAGTTGAATCCCATTTGGCCTGGTCCCATTTTTTTTGCTAATTAATGGTATTCTAGTACATAACTCTCATACTTTGGATCCAACCTCTGTCCTTGGATTCTAATGCTAATATTAGGTCAGTTTTTATGTTTCTACATTGGCCATTGAACCAGGAGTGTATAGTTTGCTTGAGCCCTCATGTCTGCATTTCATCCAAAAACAGGTCCTTCGATAAGTCGTTTAACGCTGAGTGAATCTTAGCCACTGCATCAGTGGGGCTATTTTTACCATCCAACTCAATACATTTACACAAATCTTCCATAGAATTACCCACCACCTCATACAAGTTGCCAATGGAATCAGACGATTTCTGAAATAAGGCTCAATAGATTAGTTGCCGAGATGATGACAAATATAGACCAGCAGCAAACAGGTCCGGACAAATTACTCACCTAGTCACATAATTTAGTGACAGATTCAATGATACTACATTATGATCAATATCACGCCGAGGCAAAACAACAAAATCTAAGACTGAAGGCCATAAGTTGTTGTTGACAAGGACACAGTGAATGAAAGACTGAGACCCTACTTGATTAAATGTAGACTGCCCTTGTCTATCCGACTCGATTCACCCATTGCAGGCCTGTATTGAATCATTCTTTGTGAGAGCATTGATTTGGAGAGCTAGGGTAGATCACTTTTTGATGGGGGTATGTTATGAATACTGGGAAGGCCTATATCCTGTCTCGTCCCCTCGAGTGTCACCCTTTCTAATGCCATGGGGTTCAAATAGATAATTAAAATGGACTCAGATGACTTTCAAGGCAAAAGATAAAAAGATAGATAATAGCTCAACTACTGAAGATTCCCTGCCATTGCTCACATGTCTTGAGTGGACATTGACTAAAGTTATAACTACTGTAGTAGTAAAATTCAACAAACACATAATAGATCAGGTTACCCCTTCTGGACCTACTTAACTGTGCAGCCCAGATGAGTGGTGATCCATATGGTTAAACCCCAGATGGGCTACCCCTCCCATCAGAAATAGTGTGTTTAGTGTAGACAGAAAAGCCAGAGCACCAACATTCTTATTTGGACCACGTTTCTTGAAACAGCATATTGATCAATAAATAATCCCCATTCTCTACAAACCAGCTTTCTTCTTTGAACTGACACATTACAGGAATCAACCTTAATTATGTTTGATGGTACTCGAGTGGCTATAGTGGTCCCATCAGTTTCAACTTCCTGAGTATGCTCCTGAAACATAACCCCTGGGTCTGTCCAAATAGCAATATGCCTTCTGTCAGCTGTCCCCAATTTCCCCCATCTCTATTACCCATCGCTACCCCCCCCTTTGCACCTAAGAGGAAAGACTTTTGGGGCAAAAGATAGGGGACTGGGGCTACTTGACAGCTTTTATCATGCCTGACTGTGTCCGCAATAAAATCTGACCAGACTCTTTTAGAATATTTTTGCTGTTCTATCTCTTTATCGGAGGACTCCCTACTAAGGCATGTCATATTCACATATAAAGTGGAGGATAGGGTACTAACATCTCCATGTGTCCATGCACATACAAGATGGCAATCTACCATCCCGAGACCTTGGAGCCATAATCTCCTGCAAAAAGCCAATCTACTACCTCACATACATCATATTTTATGTACTGGTATTGCAGAAGAGTGGGGCCATACATCTGATGAAGATAGTGGCCCGACTTAGGGGTGGAATTAGGGGTATACCTAGGGGTGGGCTATAAAAATACCTAAGTGGAAGAATCACCACCACTGAGCTCTGATCCTGTGTAGATAAAAAAACGTAATAGCCGACCATTAACCCAATTTGACTTCCTAAAGTTAATAAAAAATACAGTCCCCAGATTTATCTTTGGGACCCTTCCCAATCCAGCTGACTCTATGTTTTAAAATAATATCATCTGCAATGTTGAAAGGGAAATACCTATTTCTTAAGAGCCAGTGTAGACACCTGTTATTTATATCCATTTGGATTACCTCGGTTAGCGTTTAGTCCTGGAACACCAACTAGTATCAAAACATAGGGGCAAGAGGCTGGGGACAAACTAATGAGAGGGTGTTACACATCATCACTGCTACAAGCCCCGTGATAATCTCCCTCAGTCCTCCTGCAAAAACTTCCTGATGGCAAGTGTGCCTTTGTATACACACCAGTAACTGCCTTTGAACCCCCTTCTCTAGTTTAACTAGTACATATTTCCTTGTTACTGGCTATACATAACCCTAGGCAACCACAGCAGTTTGACATTCAACATTCATGTAACCATTTGACTCCCCGCTGCCCTTGATGTTGGCCTTCCCGCACAATTCGATCAATTTGTCAAGGCACTTAACAAGAGGGCACAGTTCTTTACATAAGATATTTTAGACCTTTTCAAAGATGCCCCTTATGGGGATTGCTACCCATGGGGTTGTACATCATCTCTACTGCTGGTTTGGACACATCCAGATGTAATAGCACAACAAGATTTGCATATGCTTTGGGTGTACTTCGTTGTGTGATGTTGAGCAGTCTTCTTTTTCACAGCACACTTGGCAGGCCTGTCTTCCGTTTGAGAAAAAAAATCAGAATCCCTTGCAGACCATCTTTATGAACCTGGACCACCTGATTCTCAGAGTCAAACTCATCAGGATTAGATAGAGAAGCATGGTGGAGACCTCACATTCCACCGAGGGATCATAGGACAGAGACAACGGTCTCTCAGTTAATTTAATTGCTATTGCCACTGCACCTATTGCTCTTTGCAACATCCAATCAATGGAAGTGTCCTTAGAGGATATAAGTAGTGACACAGGCCTCATTTGGCAGTTTCTTTTCCCTATAATGGCACCTAGTCAATTAATTAGTTACTAGGTTGGTTTCACAAATTGAGCCAGAGTGACAGGAGGTGGAGACTAGAGATCAGATATTCCAACTGTGTCCCGCATGATACCCTGAAATATTTGAGAATTAGGGAAACTCACGCTCTGCACCTTTGGATAAAAGGGTGGAGGCCCAGCCTAGTCTCCTCCTGCCATGGACAGACACTGAAGGGCCAGCTCTTGGTCTAGGCATGTTCCGTACCGCGGTAGCCCCAGCAAGTTTTAAAGAGCGCCTCCAGGCATGAACTGGTGGGGTTGGCAGCTCTGCTGCCACAAGAGCACCTGGAACATGAGGTCTGCCCCCCCTTGCGGTGTTGCTGTCTCCTTTCCCCCAGTAAGCAATCCAAGAGGAGGTCAGAGCTGACCACCACCTTGTGCCAACTCTCAAGGGACACTATAACTAAAGGCCTAACGGAGACCTTCCCAGTGGCTACCCTTGACCTCTTAATTTGTTCTGCCTTCACATACTGATCTGGGGCCGCCAACCGGTCCACCATTCTGGTGTGACTGGCACAGGTGTCTCTTAGTCCAATGGCAGGCATTGCATTTACCTGAGTGGAGTTGCTACTCCCACTGTTGTATAGCTCTTACCAATCCTTAGGACCTGCACATTGTTCAGACAACATAATCTAAGGGCTTGGTGTCAAGACTGATTCCAGACACCCCCAGAGGGAGTTTTGGCCTGTAGACAAGTTAGCTCACAGTGCCTCTGTGAGCTCTCCTAACCTACCAGGGAGTGAATAGTTTCTGGCAACTACTGAAAATGACAACCCTAATTCCTCAGGAATTATGGAAACAATACAGAACATTTCCTGAAGTCACTCAAGCTCACTTTTTCTCAGAGAAATATACAAACAATACACAGTGGGCCACCAAATACATCAAACATCGAATCACACCAAACTAGTAATTAGAAATGAAGTTTAAAGAGTAGGAATTTTCATCAAATGGAGACTGACAGAGATGTCAACCAATAAGATATTCTTCATAGCTCACTGTACTCCTGTAATACTCCTGGGGCACTCCTACAAACCATAAAAGGTAAAAAGAAGGAATACTTTTTCAAAACAACATAATTAAGCAAACCTTGTAAATTGATTCAATTACAAAACCACTAGTTTTAAACCTAAAAAATACACTATTTCATGCTACAAACAAGTCTTTAAATATGTTGCCAATTTCTTGTTATTCATGCAGAACAGGAAGTAAAAGCCACATAGACCTCCTGTGATACTAATGTTAGTTCATAGAATATTATTAAGCTGCAATATTAAACCATACTGTTGAAAATGTACTTGAAAATCTATAGACAAAATATACCTTATGGTAACTATGAACATTTGAATTGACTTCATGTTAATAAAAGAAGAAATTCACTGCTAAAAACAAATGGTAAAGTGACAATATTGTTAGGTATACAAAATGTATTTTAAACTATTCAAAAATATACCCTAGAAGAAACTAAGAATTAAAAGGACATTGTTGTTAGGCATATGAAAAAAGAATAATAAAAACCTTGAAATTCACTGAAAAAAACTAAAGCTAAATGGATGGGATAGTTCAGTGACAATGCCAGTCATACCATGATTTTCAAACAAAAAAAACAATGAACTTTCAGTTCTTCTCCAGTTATAGTTCAGCAAGCTAACTATAACTTGCATCTTCACACTGCATTACCGATGACCTCAGATATTACATCACTCATGGCATCACTGCTGACATTCCTGATGACATCATCCATCTTCTTCATTTGAACTTACTTAACAAACCAGTGTAGGTTTAATAAATATAAATAAGAAACATGTTAACCATGCATTATTTGAAGATGTGCTTATATAGAAAGAATTATACCATAGCCCACTAATTTTACCTGAAAGCCTTATTAGGTAGCAAGCAGCTAATTTGCACAGCCTTCACAGTTTGCACTATAACTCACGCCACCACCATGCACTGTGTTGTCATGGATGATGTCATTCCAGATGTTACATTATGTTATCAATGGTGTCATAGAAC
Source organism: Lissotriton helveticus (assembly GCF_964261635.1). Classification (NCBI taxonomy): domain Eukaryota; kingdom Metazoa; phylum Chordata; class Amphibia; order Caudata; family Salamandridae; genus Lissotriton; species Lissotriton helveticus. The sequence continues at coordinate 1,607,871,816 of NC_136069.1, forward strand.
ATGTAATGAGTCATGAAATATATGAAGTGTGTAGTAATACATGGGAAGGGTGCAAGTTATAATTACTTTAGGGCATGAGTTATAGTTACTGAAGGTTACTATAACTGGTGAATCCAGTTGTTTAATTAATTTAAAATGGTATCTTCAATGTCATCTTTAAACTAAATATAATATTGTTTTATGAACATAAAAAAAGTTGTCTATCGGCACAATGTGACAGCAGCAAACCTGGCATAATTCCCAACTTGAACAAATTATATGATTCTAGGTAATTATGTGTTTTAACTCTGCCATGGGCAGTCAACACCAATCTGTTCAACTTAGCACATCTGGGGGCCCTGCATTTAACCCCTATCCACTCCCATTCTGCTAGATATGCCCAACTACCATTTATTTAAAAAAAAAAATGCTGTATCACGGTACACCTGCAGTACCCACCACTCAAACTCAGTACTATAGGAGTGACGTGTGAGTGCGCCATTGTTGATGCAGCCAGTAAAGTGTATCTCAATAAACACATTTTTAGGACATTTCTCTTTCTTCAGTGGAGTGTAATAAGTTACATTTGTGGGAGGCTGTCAAATCTGTTCATAGTTTTCTCAGGTTTCTATACCACTCTAAGAGTGCAGGTGCATCAAAGAGCTCGTCAGACTACCTTTTCAACCAGAAGTCAATCACAAAAGGAGAAGGAGCACACTTGCTGGCATACAAGCATATAAGTTGAATTTAGTTGAAAGTCTATAGTATTAACCAGTGTTGATGCAGCCATTTCTGTGTATCTCTTGACAAGTGTTTCAGTATATTTGTCCTCTTTCAGTAGAGAGTAATAAGTTATGGTTTGGGTCACTAACAAATATGCTTGCAGTCTTCTTAGGTTTCTGAGCCACTCCCAGAGTGCAGGGGTATCCCAGAGCTAGTCAATCCCACAGCTCAACAAGGAGTCAATCATAGAAGGGGTGGAGGTACAATGCCTGACTTATAAACACACTATCTGTCTTGAGGCGGTTAGGTATATGCAGTGTATAATAATACTCACTTAGTAAAAGTCTTTATTTTTTACCATTTATGGTGTAGCCAGTGCTCTGTCTCTCTAGACACCTGCTTCAAGATATTAGTACTTCTCCAGTAGAAAGTTAGAAGTGCAATTTGGGGTGCTGGCATTGCTGGTCACAGTCTTTTAAACGTCTATGTACCACCCCGAGAGCCCAGGACATTCCAGAGCTCACCAGCCCTACAACTCAACAAGGAGACAATTGCAAAAGTGGGATAGAGTATGCTGCCTGGCATACAATGCATGCAGATAAAAGATAAAAGGAATCGCACAGGGACATTTTCCAGTCACACAAACAAAGCAATGATCTGCATAAAATTGGGTCAGGAAGTTATGGATACAGAATGTCAGCCTATAACATAAGAGCTTACAGAGTTTGCTCAAGTTGTGCAAAGGCAAAAAAAAAAGCTGAGAAATTTTAGAGCATATAATTATCTTTAGGATCAGGTTAAGAAATCACTAGAGCAAAAGCTACTCCTTTGTTAGCCATTTAGCTTGCATGCCCTACAATATAATGGTGCAATCAATAAAAAGGAAACTAAAATAACAGAACTATTCAACAATGATAGAATCCTTCAGACCACCGCTGAGATTTTAATGCTTATGTCTATCAATATTGGGAAGGGAGAGGTCATTAACATGTTGTCATACAAAGTTAGGGGGGAAATTTCTCACCTGTTACAGAGTTTATTCTGATTGGGCTGTAGCAGCATACATACGAGTACAACTTGCTAAAAACATGCAGTCAGGTTCTGTTTTTAGAGCCAAGGATCAAGCATCACTGGGGTCATATAGCGCCTGACTCACAAACTGTACTTTTGAAAAACTTCACACTTTTCAGTAAGTTTATCACTTTTCGCCATTCACAAACTGAAATTTTGTAGTAACCTACACTTATGAATAACATACTCACAAACAAACAAACTCTTTTGTAGTAAGTCCAGCACTACAGATATTCAACCACTGGTATTGCAACACCCTCCCATTGAACATAATGAAAGTAAGGACTTAAAATAAAAACGGATAGAAAATTGTTTTAAAATAAATTAACTTATTTAAAATAGTTAAAAATATAAATAAACATAAATGAATGCTAAAAGTATATACACATAATATATGAGTTTACATAATTATGAACTAGTTGAATAGCATATTTTTTATAGTAAACATAATATAACTGTATTTATTTACAATAATCAAATTATTTTAAATATTTTTATGCATCAATTTAAATACAATTAAATGCAAAAAAATTCTTTAGCCGCAAATTTAATTGTGTATTTAAACTTCAGGAGAATATATTTTTTATTTAAGCTAATATATTTCAAATAGTTAAAAATTCAAAAGAAATGGAATTGCCAATCACTGGTTGGCAAAGTATAATGCCGGGCTTACTACTGTTTTTAAGTAGTAATTACAATCTCCGAAAAAGTGTAATCATTCATAAAAAATTGACTGAAGCTGTTTTGTTTCTATTATCCATGCTTTGCTTGCTCAACAAGTTGGGATCAACTACACCACAATCACCACTGTGAAATTTTGATGGCATTTTTGCACCAATAATAATTTGTTACTGACAATGACTCAATAGTGTATTTCCGTGGAAAACAATGTTTCATGAAAATAAAAAAGGGGAAAACTCCTGTTTAAATATTAATAAGTACTCCAGGGTAGACTTTGGAGCCCACAAGGGGCCTCATGTAGGTAAATAGTATTTACAGATTCGTAAATACAGAATTTTACCGATTCGGTATTTACGAATCGGTAAATGCTATGTAGCTAAAAAGTCCTTAAAAATTACCGAATCGTTAAGATTCGGTATTTACCGAATCGATATTTACCGATTCGGTAATTGCCATTCATTCCGAATTACCATGTAAATGGGGAATAACATTGAAGGGTGGCAGGGTGTCACTTTGACACCCTGTTTCACCCTTCAATTGTTTATGTCTGCAAAAAGCACTGAAGACAATTTGCATTAAATTGCTTTTTGTTTTTTCTTTATTTACCACCAACAAGTAGTTGGTGGTAAATAACGAATCCTAACATGGGATAAGCACTCATTTAAGTGCTTCCTACATTAGCAATTCGGTAATTTACCGAATCGGTATTTAAGAAATCGGTAATTTACCGATTCCTTAAATTACCGATTCGGTAAATTACCATATCCTTAATTTCGGCCCCCTACATAAGAAAAGCACATTACCGGTCAGTCCGTTACCGAATGGTAATGAGCCTCCTACATCTTGCCCAAGGCAGGGTACGTATCATGTAAATGTGAGACATGGAAAATTGTAATGCTACTATGTCACTACAGGCCTCAAAATCCATTTTCACTGTGGCATGCCTTGGCTGTCTTATAAGGAAAATTGGAGTACAGATTAAATCTGTTATCCCTAATTTGAGACCAGTTAGAACAATTATGAAACCTCTATTCCTTCTATGTATTAAATGCATAATTGAATGGTGGAGTCAGACTCTAAATAAACATTTTTAAAAAGTTACTTTTAGAAAGTTTTTATTAGAAAGTAAAAAAATGTCATGCCTTTTAGAAAGTTCATTTTTTCATGCATGAATCTCCTGGAGGCTAACTTGTATTACCGTCCCTCATAGGATGACCAGTTTGGGCTAATTACCTTTAAAGGTGCCTGCTCTGTCACAAACAAATGTCATGTTACAACTGGAGACAACCAGTCACGTATCCGTTGTCAGGTTGGCACTAATCACATCACAAGGAGAGCTACACACAAAACTGGGTTTGAGTGACCACATCTCTGGGCGGACTGCAGGTTCTGCACAAGGGAAGAAGTTATTCCTCATCTTGGATTTTGGCTATAAGGTATACTGTGGAATTATTGCAAAAGCGGTTAAGATTCCCTCTAAGAACGTTAATTGATAATGGAGCTTTAAAAGGTCACCTTCACTCAATTGTTTGTGCCAGGCATAAAAAAGGTATCTTAAGTATCCTTCTACAGAACACTTTCTGGACAGACCTGTGGAAGGACAGAAGAAGGACTACAACTTCATTTGAAACATATGTGTTGACCCAAGGAGTTAAACCTTCTCCCACTTGAGCACAGGATAAAGAGGTGGACTCCAATGGTTAGTTGACTGAGTTTGTGTATGGCAGCAGGGTTACACCAAGCTCCAAGAGGCCTTTACCCTGAAGTGCCCATCTGACCAATAGCAACTAGACTTGAACTGGACCTTGCATGTGGCCTCTGATGAACTGATGCTTAACCATAAAGTGCTGTTTATGAGTTCCTGGGCCTCTTAGTTGTATCTAAATGTACTTCTCTTAATATCAAAGAACAACTGGGACTTAACATATTTGGGAATTTATGAGGAAGTTGGTTATTATTTCAGCTGGAAGATGTCCACCACAAATAATAACTACTCTTGTTAGATCAAGTAAATGTTTCAGTAATTTAAACCTGAGATCAGCCCCTGGTAGTTATGGCATTAGAGGCTTAACTTAAGAAATAGTATAGAGCATTCAGAAGCACAAAAACAAAAATAGAAAACACAAAACAATAAAAAATATACTGAAGAATATTTTAATGAACAATATAGCACCAAACTCCAAAAATCCAACAATAGGAAATGCAGACATGATTTTTAAATGTAGAAAAAAAGTAGTGCCAAAAGAATTAAGTTCCAACGGTGGTCATCTATTTGAGCTTGATTGGTATAAGGTTATTTTTCAGATTAACTACGATGGAAAGTGAATTAGATGCGAGGACCAGGTTCATCCTGCTGCAAGCTTACCTCACAATGTTGATAACCTTCAATAGGAACAGGCAGTCAACTGGAGTAAAGAGGTGGAGCCTGATGGCAGCAGACATTTTCATTAGAATGGAACCACAGTGAAACCATTGGTTTCAAGTGGGAAAGGTCCAGAGGGAGAAGTTCAAGTTTTCACCACCATGAGTGCTTTTGCAATAATAGGCTGTGGGTTGGAGATGAAGAGGGCTAAGCATTGACAGATTTTGGCATTGAGAGTAGGGGCTCTGACCTCGGCCAGGGACTCACTCCTTCCCCACGTAGCTCCGGTTTGCCGTCCTGTGCCTCTGCCCAGGCTGGTAGGGGTTTAAGCCTAGGTTTGCCTCCTGTTGTACTTTCTTTAACTTTTTGCCCACATTGTTTGTTTTTGCCTTGTCTTACATTGTGTGTTTGTTTTTGTGCATTGTTCTGTGCCTGTTGTTGTTTTATCACACTGTGCCCTATTTTCCATTTGTCGCCATTCAGCCTCTATTGTTTCCTGCTCCTGCCTCCCAACTGCACCTTCCTCCCACCTCCCACATAAAGTGCCGGCTGCTGTGTGGCTGTGCAGCGGTCGCTCTTCTGGCACACTGAAGGCACGCCAAAGGCAAGCCCGTCTGCGCCCGTTTGTGACCAGATCATGATCCGACCCGACCCCGACCAGCGCCAAGAACCCTGGACCTCCACATCACCAGTGCGACCCAGCGGCACTCCAAGCACTCAAACCAGGACACAACAACAACTTCAAGCCAGCATCACCAGCTGACACCCACAGACCCTTCAGCCATCACTGCTGTGGCAAACTTTCAGCACTGTTCAGCACAACCCACCTACAAGAACGCACCTGAGCTGTAGACCCTGCAATGCATCCTCCTTAATGTCCGCTCACTCCACAAACACGCCACCGAAATCTGGGTCCTCCTTGATAGCACCACTCCGGACAAAGCATTCTTCACCCAAACCTGGACCAACGACATCTCGGGTCCAGAGATCGCCATCGCCATGCCTCATGGATACAAGATCTCCAGGAAGGAACGCCCCACCAGCTCAGGAGAAGGAATCACCATCGTCTACAAATCCACCCTCCACCTGTGCACACTCCCCAATGAGATCACAGACCTGATGGATCACCGCCACTTCAAGATACTGACTACTCCTACCACCACCCTCAGGGGAACCCTCATATACTGACCCCCTGGACCCCGCAGACCTTCCACTGACTCCATCATGTACATCATCTTCTGGCATGCCATCACATCCACCAACTACACCCTGCTGGGAGACCTCAACTTCCACCTCAACAACCAATGAGACCCCAACACTGTTCACAGATCATGACAGTACCCATTCACTCAGTGGGACACACCCTCGACCCCCTCTACACCACAGGAAACTCCATCACTTTAAGCCAAAACACTGAACTCCCGTGGACAGGCCATTGTTGCATCGACTTCACCTTTAGAACACCCACCATATACAGACACCAGGACCGACTCCCACGAAGAAACTGGACCAAAATCACTGACGACGAGCTCAACTCTCCACTCAGCAACTCCACCCGGACCACCGCAGTAAACAATGCCCCCAACACTGCTGTCCAAACTCTACACAGATGGATCACTGACAGTAACAACACCATAGCCCCCCTCAAGAAGAACAACAACGCACACACCAAGAAGGCAGATGGTTCACCCCCGAACTCCGCGAGTCAAGGCACACCTGTTGCCGCCTTGAGAAGACCTGGAGGAACTCCAAATTCACAGACGCCCACAAAAACTTCAAAGCCGCCACCACCGCCCACCATCAGCTCATCAGGAACACGAGGAAAGCTTAATTTGAAGACAGAATTTCCACACACGCACACAACAGCAAAGAACTCTTCAACATCATCATCAAGGAGTTCGCCCAATCCACCAGCAAGTCGACTGACATTCCCCCCTCACAATACCTCTGCAACAAACTCAGCACAACCTTCCACCTCAAAATCAAGAACATCTATGACAACTTCGACAAAAAGCCACCCAACACATATAACCTCCACAAGCCACCCCTGACACCCCAAAACCGATGATTGACAGCACAGCCCTCACCACCGAAGACACACTGAAGGCGATGCAGTCATAATCCTCCAGAGCTCCCACGGACCCCTGCCCCCACCACATCTTCAATAGAGCCTCCAACACAATTGCATCCATGCTTCGCCACACCATCAGCTGATCCCTGGCGAATGCCTACTTCCCTGATGACTAGAAACACACTGATATCAACCATCTCCTGAAGAAGCCCTCGGCGGACCCCCAAACCTCAAAAACTACAGACCCATCTCCCTACACCCATTGCCAGCTAAGGTCATTGAGAAAGCCGTCAACAGCCAACTCGCCACCTTCATCAAAGGGCATAACATCCTCGACCCATCACAATCCGGCTTCAGGAAAAACCACAGCACAGAAACTGCCCTCCTTGCCACAACAAATAACATCTGCTCCCGAATGGACAAAGGAGAAACAGTAGCCCTCATCCTCCTCGACCTCTCAGCGGCCTTCGACACGGTATCCCACTGCATACCTATATGCAGACTCCACATCGCAGGTATCCGGGACAAGGTCCTGGAATGGATCTACTCTTTCCTCTCTAGCAGAGCACAGCGAATCAGACTCACCCTTTCCTCTTAGACCCTACATCAACTACTTGTCATACTCCTGTTTCCTCATCCGACGGAAGACCTTCAAATGGATCACATCCCCATCAAACACAGGAAAAAATGTCACCCGCGCCCTCATCACCAGCAGACTTGACTACGGCATCGCACTCTATGCCAGAATAAACAATAAACAAAAACCTCACCTGTAAGCTATAAAATATCCAGAACGCTGCCGCAAGACTGGTCCTCAACCTACCACGACACTGCCACATTTCGCAACACCTGCACACTCCACTGACTCCCCGTTGAGGCTAAAATCACCTTCAAGATCCTCACCCATGCACACAAAGCCCTCCACAACACCGGACCAGCATACCTCAACAGTCGAATCAACTTCCACGCACCCCAAAGAATTCTACGATCAGCCCAGCTTGCCTACCCCTTAGTTTCCCGCGCCAGAAAGACTAGAGCAGAAGGCCACTCGTTTTCCTCACACTCAGAGCATGGAACGCCCTACCTCTCCACCTCAGGCAGATAACATCACTCTCCATCTTCATGAGCAACCTCAAAACCTGGCTCTTCGAAAGACCTTGATGAACTGGATGCTGCACCTCCCCCCAGTGCCTTTAGACCCTTACAGGCGAGTAGTTGCATTTAATAAACCCAGATTGATTGATTGGACATTAGAAAGTAGTAAGAGTGATGCTGGAGTCGAAACTTGAGCAATACTCTCTTGTTGGATCAGCTTTGCAAGTTAGCCCTTCTTTCCTGATGGTTCTCCAGGTAAAAAGTTTGCAAAATGTTTCTGTCTCCCACACTTTCCTAGGATGTTAGTGGGAGTACACTTTGACACAGACAAGGGTCTCACTACCACAGCTCTGGGAGCTATTTCACATCTCATCTAGGAGCTATTCCGCTCCAAGATGATGGTTGAAGTTTATGAAAATGGGATTCTGAAAGCTAAAGGCAGTAACAGGTACCTTTCTAAAATTACCAATTCTAAAGTACTTATTAGAAATCTGACCTAACTCTTTTTTGTTTCTATCTCGCCCCTCTTTCGACAGGTATGAACCCTAACCACCCTTTTGGGAGCCCCCCCCGGATGTCTTCTTGGACGCTCAGGCGATGCCCCAGATGTCCACCTCCTCAGCAAACTTTAAGGGGTCAGTCAGCTTGTTAACTACCCGATATTGGTGGAGCCCTGTAAAACAAGTATTGAGTATGTGCTGCCTCAGAATCAGGTTGTACAGCAGCCTGGTTTAGTTGCCCCGCAAGCTCTAATGATATTTCTCATGGTTCAGTCCAAATTTTGAAAGAAGGATGGCCTTCATGGAGGGATACTTGGTCCGGTAATCTACCTGTATCTCTCATCACTGTAGGCATGTATTTCCACATAATACCGCAGTACTCCTTTGGGACTTTGTGAACCAAGAAAACTATCTCATACTCAGAACACTGCTTATTAATATCATCTCCCAACACATAGTAGGGCATCATCTCCTTGGGTATTGGACCCTCGCTTCTGTAGTTGTCACTGCAGGTATGCTGCCACTATCGTTGCTGGACTTAGGGAACTGCTTTGCTTTTATTTCCAGATCCTTCAGTCACCTCTCTTGTGCCAGAGGATCTCTCAGTCTTCCTCCGCCTGCTTCTAGCTTCACCTTGGCCAGCTGCAGTTGAAGCTCCCTCTCTGCTTTCCTGTCCTCTAGCTCCATTAGGGTCAGGCCCCTCTCAGACATGCTGCTGCCTGCTCCTTCCAGGCATCCTGGAAATCTGCTGGGTTTGGTAAGGGCTCTCCTTGCAGCTCAGAACACTATACTAGTCCACCATCCCCTGAACATTGCATGTGCTCCCTCTTCCTCCTGGTTGTCCTTACCATCATCATCTCTGGAGGTGGACTGCTACCTCTGCACCTCCTCAAAGTCTCTGAGATCTACCGAGAGATTCAGTTTGTTAGCCCTCAGACAGTTAACATTCAGACCTTTTTGCTTGCAGAGCTCCAGCAGCCCTGCCCTTCTGAGGGTATGAACTTTGCACAGCTCCATCTCCCTGGCACAAAGTGGAAGGTAGGATACTTATATTTAGAAAAGAGGGAAAAATCCAATGACAAACTAGAAAGATTTTAAATAAAGATCAACTCTGGTGTCAAATTACTTACCTGAGACTTTTGTTGAAAGCAAGTACTGCACAAACACAAGTCCTGATACACACCGCTGAACATCAATGTGAGACATTGGGTTGTTGGTTGACTGGGGTGTGAGCCCTGGCTAGGCAACAAACACAATCATGCCTAGGTAATCCACCCACTCCCACAGAAATAATAAAAAGCCTAGGATTGTGGTAAAAAACAGACCGCTGCATGGTGACACAGGCCAAGAAGGGTGCTGCAACCTGCTTTTGACAACTGAGAACCATTCAGAAAATCCTGGATAGAGTTCCCATAAAGCTAAGGAAGACAGTGGCCCATTTCCTGGTCACATCTTGATTAGACTATGGAAACTCACTGTTCTTGGGGGCACCAAAATATGCCACGCACAGACTGCAAGTAATTAAAGATGCAGCCACTAGGCTGCTATGCAACGTTCCCACATGGGAATCAGTGAAAAAGCACGGAGTGGGTGTCCATTGGCTTCAAATAGAAGCAAGAACACAACGTAAATCTTAATTATTACCCACAGTGCGCGCAATAACAAAGGCCTGGAAAAAATAAGGAAACTAATATCTCCTTACATTCTAAATAGGCTTCTATGCTCCAGTAAAGAGGAACGACTAATACAAACAAAGGTCAGAAGGGAGAGATGGGGAGGAAGATCTTTCTCCCATCTGGCTCCCAAACTCTGGAATTCCCTGCCATTGAAATAGAGATGGATAGACAGGGAGCTACAGTTTCGAAAAGAGATCAAGACATGACTGTTCAAGCAAAATCTCTAAATGATGGTCACCCTACTCAGTTTCTGACCACGCAGCGCTGGGAAGCCTCAGGGCAGCTATGTGCTCTATAAATCCTATAATAATAATAATAATCCCTTGCAGGGTGAACAACAAAAAGTCACTAAATTAACCTGTGCTTAACCCTGTGTAGATTAGCACAAAATGCAGTCAATTGTGTAAATTATTATCAATAATGAAGCACACAAAAAGTATTAACATAAAGCCACATCATAAGGAAATTCAAAACTAATTTTGAAAATTAGAGTGCCTTTTAACATAGTATTTGACCAAAATAATTCAATCAATTCAACCAAAGCTATATTTTATTTTACGTTTTAGTGAATCTAGCACCTAAAAGATCAAAGCACCATCCGGGACATCAGGTCACATAAGACCTGGTCAAAGTTGAAAGTTAAGGCTTACTGTGATGGAGTGTGGTTTGGATGCAAGAAGTAAACTGCGCAAGGTCAGCAGTTACCTCCGGACATAGAAAAGGTCTTGACGAAAAATGTCTGAAAAGGTAGTTGTTTAGTGGGGCAAGGCTGTAAGAGAGTCCACGGAGGGACTGTGGTTGTCGAATGGCCGTTGACTTAGTTATCAAAATGAAAGTCGATAACCTCCAACTGGCTGAAGCACAGGGCTATAGCCGAAGACAATTCCGCAAGGTCGGATACATCTTTGGCGAAAGACCACTGAAGCAGATTTGATGCCGCAGGGAAGAACGTAGCAGGAGAAGCTGCAAAGTCAATCAGACCAGTGATGCACCTCAGGCGGATAAGAGAGCAGCTTCTACTGCTTCTCAGAACACTTTTTGGTCACATTTTGTCGAATTCCTCAGCATTGGAAATTGGCCATCTGGGCACCTTTGGCACCACGACCAAGGGTCCAAAACTGGTGGGGGTTGCTTACCCGCTCAGGCTGGGTCCAGGTGCGGTTTCAAGATAGGAGCCTTTTATGTCCCTTTTCCCCTGAACAGGAGACTAGCAAACAAGACCTTGGAGTCACTTGCGGTAGTCCTATATGCAGGTAACGAAGATGCAGGGCTTATTCCCAGGGCTGCCATTTAGGGTTCAAGGCAGGCTCCAGGCAGGAAAGCAGTCCTTACAGGTACAGCAGCTGTCTGGCTGACTGCACAGCAGGTCATAAAAGTAGGTCCAGCAGTGAACTTAAGATTGGGTCTGAAGGTCCTATTTTTATTTTACACCATCATTTTGTTATCCTAGAAGTTGAGTGAAGCTTCTGGAAAGGTTCTTTGAAGTCTATGAAATTTCCTGATTTCGCTTCCTGGCATCAAGTTGGCTGCAGTGACAATACAGGGTCAATAAAGCGTATGTGTGGAGACAGGACGGAGCCAATTCAGGTTTAAGTGGAAAAAAAAAGAAAAGAAACTGAGCTCAGCTCTGTCCCCCTCTTCCTTCCTGTGATGGCACACCTAATACCTCTATTGTGTGACTGTCTTGGAGGAATTCACAAAGTCATGTGACCCAAGATAGTCTGCAGGTACAAAGGGCTAGGGCAGGAAGACTACATCTTTCTAAAATTGGCATTTTAAAAATTGTAATGAAAAAGATGATGTTACCATTTAAGATGGTTTAACATTACAATTTCCCGGGTAAAAAACGTGACAGATCTACCTGAGCCCAATTGGAAACCACACATATTAAATGTAATAAGGTATCCCCAGTTTTATCATATGGGAACGGTAACCCTCACAGTAGTATTTGTTTGTCACTACCAGGAAAGGCAAGACTTTAAAGTGCCTGCCCAACCTTTAATTACATAACACTATGTGTTACCTAGGGCCTAACTTAGATGTGCCTTATATTCAATAAAAGGGGAGTTTAAGACTTGGCAAGTGGGTTAAAATGGCAAGTTCACATGGCAGTGTGAGACTGCATTCAGGCTGCAATGGCAGGCCTGGGACACATTTTAAAGGTCCACTTAGGTGGGTGAGACAATACGTCCTACATGCCCGCTGGTAGCATTTAATTTAGGGGACCTGGGTATATGATATACCATTCTACAAGGGACTTCCAAGTAAATTAAATATGCCAAACATGTATAAGTCAATTATGCTGTGTTTTAGGGAGAGACAAATAAGAAATGAAAAATATACAATAGTCCCATCTGCTCACCATCCAGTAGATTGGAGTTTCCAGTCCCAGGTGGCATTCTACACTACCAGAGAAATATATAAGGTATACTGGAATACAGGAAATATGCATATCAATGCATGAATACATTACCACTGCTTAAACATTCCTTCTCAGGATTATTTTTTCGCAGCTTGAATTAGTCAAACGTGTTTGCATTCTTTGCTTCCCTACATATATTGTCAGTTATATGCCACAGAGCTTTACAGTTGGTAAGAAATTTTAGCTCCTATATTTGACTGCCAAATAGTTTCTTAACTGATTTTACTCTCCATGAGAGCAATCACCTGGGCTTGTTCTTCATTCCTTATTTTTCTTTTTCTTGCTAGGTACTGTCACAGAGCTTTTCCCATTTTTCTACCATACGGAAACTGACTCTTATTCTGGTGAAGGCAGAGGTTGTGTTTCTCTGCTATTTACTTTTATTCTTTCTGAAAACCCTTGGTTTCTTTGGTTTTACTAGTCGATTGTAAAGCTAAATGTTCACAATTGTTTTTAGACATGATGTCTGAGGCTTTCCAGATGAAGGCGCTTGGGTTACAGAAACACACGTAGACAAGACACAACAGAATTCATTCATGATAAAATTCACTTAACTGTCTCTCAATTTGGACATATGACTTACTTCATAATTTTTCTCATGTTTTTTTTCATATAATATTGATTTTTGATACATATTTAGACATTCATGGTTTCTATTGTATGACTAATTTGACTTATTCTGCAATATTATTCCTACATTAATTCTATTGTTGAAACAATATACATGAAACAATTGTTTGATAACGTTGTTCATTGAGCAATATTAATTCAATAGATTTGTTATATACAATTGTATTTTCCCTGTCTTTGGAATAGGTATAAGTAGCAGGGGATCCTTATATGGAGACTCAAGTCCCTACTACATACAGCTTTTCCCCTGTGCAGAAGTCTTTAAGGTGAGTGACCACTCCTTCAAAGCAGCCAATTGGCATTGGTTTCAAATAAAGGCACTCTACCCCTCAAAGCACTCAATCCCATTAGGCGGTCATGCCCCTACTAAACACAGACTTCAGGCCAGATGTAGGTAATTCTATTTTACCGGTTCATAAATACCGAATTTTACTCATTCGGTATTTATGAATCGGTAAAATAGAAGGGGGGAGATGTAGGTATTTCTAGAAATAGAAATACCGAATCGTTAATAGTCGGTATTTACCGATTCGGTAAATACCGAATCAGTATTTCCTATTGATTCCTATGGGCTGTGAAGCCCATAGGAATCAATGGGAAATACTGATTCGGTAATTACTGAATCGGTAAATACCGATTTCAGCAAGGGTGCAGGGGGTGTCACTTTGACACCCTCTAGCACCCCGAATACAGGCATGTGTGTCATGTGGCACACAGACATGCCCTAAGGGCATGTCTGTCTGTCACATGGCATAGGTGTGCATGCACACATGTGCATGCACACCTGGATTCGGTATTGTACCACCCAATTGGATTGGGTGGTAAAATACCGAATCTGTAAGGCCTGTGGGACTCAGAAGAGTCCCACCTACATCTTGAAGTTACCGAATCGGTAAAATAGGGCCCCTACATGCCAATTCTTAAATACCGGCCGTTACCAACCGGTATTTTGGCTCCTACATCTGGCCCTTCATCTTTTACAGAAGTTTTTATGAAGAGCCTACTCCATCCAGTCACTCAAGTCCCACTTTGAACACACATTTTATCATGGCCTTCAACTTGTGAGTAATCTTTACAGAGAGATGACCCCACCAGACACCCAATCCTCATTGGGTGGCAAAGCCTTCAATGTGAACAGATGCCTTTTAGTAGAGTCCAGTCCCTAAAAACACCAAGCCCATTACACAGCCAATCTGCCCCTGTGCAGAGACTTCACCTGTTACAAAGGTCTTTCTATTATATTCCTTGCTGAATGGAAACTTGCAATGTTGAATAAATATAAAATAAACATTGCAAGTTTCCGTCCAGCAAGGAAAATGCACACTTTTATCTTTGACCAGGGTGCCCAGATTACCAAAATGTTCCAGTTGTTGTCCATTTGTGACAATGGTATTTTCCCTGCCTTTTGAATAGGTATAAAAAGCATGGGGTCCTTAGATAGACACTCAAGTCCCTACTAAATACAGCTTCCGCCTTGTGCAAAAGTCTTTAAGGTGAGTGACCACTCCTTCAAAGCAGCTAAATGGCTTGGCCTCAAATATAGACACCCTACACCTCAAGACACTCAATCCCATTAGGTGGTCATGCCCCTACTATACACAGACTTCATCTTGTACAGACGTTTTTATGACAAGCATACTCATCCAGTCACCCAAATCCCACTTTGAACATACTTTTTATCATGGCCTTCATCTTGTGAGTAATCTTTACAGCGGGATGACCTCCACCAGACAACCAAGCCTCAATGGGTGGCAAAGCTTGATCAGCGCATTGCCTTCAATGTATTCAGAAGACTTTGTGGAGAGTTCAATCCTTAAAAAAAAACATTACACAGCCAACCTGCTACTGTGCAGAGACTTCACCAGTTACAAATGTCTTACAGGAGAGCCCACGCCATGAAGACTGCTGGACCCCATTAGGTGGCCATGCCCTTACCATGCACACCATTCACCTTGTGCATAAATTATCATTGAGAGCCCACTCACTCCAGACAACCAGGTCCCATTAGCATGCAAATCATACTTTTACCTCCAGAAACCCAAGCCCCATTAATTGGTAAAACCCCTATTAAGCACTGGCTTCCTCTTGTACCTTCATGGAGTACCCACTCCCACCAGACAACTAAGCTCTATTATGTGATCAAGCCCCTGCCACACACAGACTTTCCTTAATACAGAAATCGTCGTGGAAAGCCCCCTTTTGGTAGCCATTTCCCTACTATGCAGATCCATCACCTCAAAACACACTAGTTCCAATAGGTGGCCAAGCTTATGCTATGCACAACTTTCGCATTGTCCAACAGTATTCAAGGAGAGCGCACTCCGTCCAGACAGCCAAGCCCCATTAGTCGGACAAGCCCCTCCTACTTATACACTAAGCTCAATTAAGTGAACAAACCCTTACTAGGCACAGCCTTTGACTTGTACTGAATTTTCTCCTGAGAACCCACCACATCCAAATACCAAACCACATTTGGTGGCAAAGCTACTATGAACTAACTTCCTCTACAAAAACACAAACTCCATTATGTGTTTAAACTATGAACTCACTCCCTTCAGACATCCAAGCCTCATTAGGTGGTCATGTCCATATGTGCACACCCTTTGCCTCCAGATATCAAATCCCATTAATTGGCCAAGCAGCAGCCATTCCCTGCCTTTTATCTTGTGCAGCCGTCTTAACCGAGATCTCACTACTCCAATAAAGCCAAGCTCCATCCCTACATTGTACTTCTCTGGTCAATATCCTTGTTGGCACATCCTTTACCTTGTGCAGATGTTTTTTATAGAGAGTCATTTTTCACAAACAGACATCTGCGTCTTGGCTCAAGCTTTGAGTTGAGATGTGGCTGTCTGTTTGGAAACATTCTAGCATTTTTCTTGGTGAATGGAAACTTGCAAATGTTGTTTAAATATACAATCAAAATTGCAAGTTTCCATCCAGCAAGGAAAATGCATACTTCTATCTGTGACCACAGTGACCAGATCCCTAAAATGTGTCAGGTGTTGTACATGCCACCCTCACACATTTACCATTTGTCTATCAGCTGTATAAATCTGTAGTAAGCAACTTGGGGTGCACATTTTACTTATCAGATTGAAACTTGAAATGTTGATTTAAATCTCACACCGATTGTGCACTGCTGCCAATTGAGCATGGGACCTGGTAAGATTTTGGGGCTATATAGTTACACCCCAACACACCACCACACACATACACGCACACACATCTCTCTCGATATATATATTTATTTAGATAAGCACACACACACATATACGCACACACACACATACATATATACACATGTTTACACATACATACACACATACATATTTAAGTATATACACACAAAGACACATTTACATATCTAACAAAAACAAAACCATCTCGGGTGCCAACGTTCATTTTACATTTGGAATTCCCATAATCCTTTCATCAAACAATTTTTGAGTAAAATAATGTACAAAAGATTTAAAGTATTTCATCATCCTTTAAAGATTGTAAAGATGTCCCACCTCGGGTGCTTTTCGATAAAATCCTGGAATCTAGAAAAGCAATTCAATAGACAAAGACAAATTTAAAATATATTTCAAACCACATATAAAAATAGTACTCCAAAATATGATCCTCTCCTCAGAAAAGACAACAAAACACATTTCTGTTATGCATGATACATACATTTCTTCACAAAGTTTACACTCCTTGGTATATATTAATATGATAATAGATGATAAAAGGTCATTGTGCTACAATGCACAAAAAAATCTTTTCTTCCCAGGGTCCAAGAAGAGGAGGTTGCTCCTTTTTTGCCACCAAACTCTGGAACCCATTGCCTATGACCCTATGTTTTGCTCCTTACGAATCATTTCTTCACAAACTGCTAAAGACTTCTCTTTTTGATGCATACACTTTCTGTTGAGGTTTAACTAGTCTTCTTCTCTTATATAATAGGACAGCTGGCGCTGGGCACTTCTTTTGGTAGCAGCTGCATGCTTTATACATTTTATCATAGTGTATTATATTGTATGATATACCTGGACTCTTTTCTACTTAGCTCCTATTCCCTGTCACTCTTTATCTATCTCACAGGGGCAGAATATATTTATTTACTTATTTTCTTATCCCCCATTGACTTTTTTGGGGGGGGCAATTATTTGGCAATCTCATAACTGGAATCTTTCCTTCTTAATGCTCTTTGATAAGGTCATAATTCTCTTCTACACCGATCATGTTGTACTCTCTATAAATACTTTGGAGCAAGAACATTGCAGCAAATAAATAACATAGGCTCAGATTTAATTACTCTGTCCCCATGGTGGAGAGGTCAATAACTTAGATTATAAATGACCCCCAAGATGGCAATCTTTTATAAAGGTATTGAAAGGAACCGCCGCTGCAGTGGTTGCTGCCAAAGCATTTTACTGTTTGCTTCAGGGCGGCATTGGAAGGATGTGCAGCCTTGTAGCAAATAGCATTGTTTTCAAAACTAAAATCCCAATACAGGATTTTCTTTTTGAAAGGAAGAAATATAATGCTTCCCTCATCATGTGAGTCTTCTCCCAGGGCAGCGGGAGCACAATACTTATAATGTGCTGTATTACCAGAATTTACCGTAAAAATCGTGCTACATTTCTGCCTAAATAAGTTAGGAGGACATGTAGCTCTTTCTCTGATGGCCCTGCGAAGTAAAGGCTGCCAGAGTCGTTTGGCCACAGTGGAGACAGTGCTCACCACTGTGGCCAAGCTGAAGGTCTTCTGTTATTTAAATGGGGCAGGTGGACCTTCATATTGGTGGTACATTTAACCTGTCATCATTGTGATGGATTGCAAATACCGCAAATGTATACATTTGACTCTGATTCACTCCTATATGCAATGCTTCTTTTAGCATTGATGTTATCCTAAAAGGTGAATACAACTCATTATGTTCTCATATTTACTCCATGCCTTACATTACTTGCATTTAGTAAAACCTGCTTTTGGTTTTACCCTGACTCCCTTTCCTTTGTGACTTCACTCTATCATATCTCCTCATGCAAGCCTTCCAATATGTAATCAGTAGTGTTCAAGTCATGAGTGTCCGCATAGTAGGGTCGCATTTCAGTAAATGCCAGTGCTATGTTGTCCCATGGAGGTGGCAATTTTGGGCTTATTTACTGGGCTGTCACATGTGATATACACTATGTACAGAATGGAGAGGATGGTATCTGATTTTTGATGAACACAACAAAGATTATTGGATAGATATCAATGTCCCACCAACTATATTTGTTATATATTTTTTACAGGGTTATGTCCAGAATGACAAATGCAGAGTTGTGTTTGGGAAACGAGACTCCAAACATTATTTTATTAACATTGCATTGATTTAATATTTTGTAGATTGAATTGTATTTATCCTCAACTTCATTTGGGAGGTTTGTTTACTATTGTGTAGATTGCATTATTTTTCTCTTCCACTTTATGTAATTAATGCTTTTCTGGTTTTGATTTCACTTTGTGCAACATTTTGAACTTCACCTCTCATAAGATGGCACTGGATGTAGCATCTACGTGGGTCTGCTTTCGGTGTTGTTGAATTTGGTGTTATTTAAAATCTGTACTTCACTATTGTCGTTATGTGATCCAGGCCCTTTGTGGATGAAACAAATCTTGGATAATGAAGAATAAATATCCTTTGCTCTTCTATTGTGTGTGTGAGTGTCATCCTCTAATAATTTGTTTCGGAATTGGTTTTGTATCTATATACACATGCACGCACCCACAACAAACACATATAAATAATGGTTAAGGTACATATATGTATATATTTGAAGTTAGGCTGAGTAAAATTATTTTTACCTCAGTACTTACCTTCATAATATTTGGTACTTGGAATTTACGGCTTCAACTTTAGGCTCATGATATTAAGTAGTCGATATTCTGTTGGAATACTACTCATATCACTTGTAAGATTCACTGTGCATTCGGCCAAAGGCATCATAACAATCACATGCTTGGGGACAGATTTAGCTACACTTATCACAAGTGCCGTGTTACAAAAAGAACTTTGTGTGAAGGGTGCACTTTCAAGACAAAAACTATGCTAAATATCACACATTGTCAGAGGTCATAGATACAGGACCAAAAATGTGCCAGCAAAATGGAAAGAGCAAAAGTGCAATACCTTAGTAGATAGATCACTTTCCCACTATCTCTCTTTTTATGCAATGCAGTGCAGCAACTTTGGTTGCTGATCTGCATTGCTTGATTTCTTAGTAAAAGTATCCCTAAATGTTCAGGTCATCTGAACTGTGATATCCTTCTAAATCCTAAACAAAAAAACGTTGTCACTTTTTGATGTCAGTTCTACTTAAAGCCTTTATCTCCCAAGTTTATGACATGATATTAACTTGCCCATATTTTATCTGCCAAGGACAAGAGAGAGTCTCATGGTGTAAAATTGTAGAGATTCATCTTTCTGTGTTCTCTTGGGAGGAGATCAGACGTCCAAGGGTCTAATTTGAATTTCAAAGTTCCTGGTTTTTATTGTTCTGAAGCCCGGTTCATAATTCCTTATGTTTGTTTCGCCCTGTCTCCTTGCTGTCTTATTTGCTCTATATTCTGATTATTCTTTCAGTTTGAAAATATTGAGAGGATTCTCAGTTGTTATATTTTTTTTAATTTAGGGCCTGATTATGTTGTCAGTCGGAGTTGCCTCCAACCAACATCTCTGCGGTTTCGGATCCAACCGCCCTTGGGTGGGTGGTCCGAAACTGCAATTACTATGCAACTGCACATTTCCCAATGGAGTTTGTGCTGCACAAGCTACCATAGAGAAATGAGATTTACTGTAATCCCTATCCTGATGGTGCCTTCCAAACAGCGCAGGGATGTACAGGGGGCACCAATAGGTGACCCCTGCCCAAAACCGGAAGCCACAGAAGGAGGGGTCCCGGCTAGGAGCACCACCAAGTCACTTTCCAACCAGCCTTCCATGTCGGAAAACTCCAGGCAAGTTTTCCATGCCGGAAAAACTGACATGGAAAGCCTATGGGAAACTGACCTCATAATCTCCACAGCATAAACGCCATCCGTAAGGGATTAAGTGGTGATTACGACTAGCCGATGGACTCTTTGAGCCAGTTCAAAGCCATTTGGATTGACTGGCCGGTTTGGACTCCGACCACTGTCATTGAAATATGGTCGTTGGACTTTATACCAAGAATGTCAGTTGGTAAGCCTCCGACGAACGGTCGAAGGCTTACTGACCAACATCCTAATCAGGCATTTAGTTGTTAATTATTTACGTGCTGTTTAAACAAATACATGTATTTCTTGAATTAATTAAATATATTTTGTAATAAGAATGAAAATTGTATGTTATTTTTATTTCATTCGAATTTTAATTGTACATATATTGAAGAAAAGTGTTACATATTTTAAGTATTGTAAAATATGCTATTACAATGTTATTGTAATATTCTTCAGTTTAAAGTTAAACATTTAGTTCTATTCTTTTGCAATTATTATTTTTTTTTGAAGAATTTATAGTGTGGAGTGGAGCTTGTATATGATCTAAGTTACGAGCGCCCTGAATAGCTCTGGCACCTGGGTCCCTATCAGCTGTGTTCTCAGATACCTGAGGGCAGACTGCATCCTAAATGTTGCGTTTCCGGACTTCTTTTGTCTAACAGTCATCATGCGTGCCCTCACCTTGCTCCAGCGGGCCTTTACCTTCTGCACTTAGTACTGTCTCTCCCCCCACCCTATCCAGGTTTGTGCTGCCATAGAGTGTGGCTGCCCTCTGCACTCATGGATGCATCCTTTTATGAAGAGCCTACTCAGCCAGTCACCCAAATCCCACTTTGAACACACTTTTTATCATGGCCTTCATATTGTGAGAAATCTTTACAGAAAGATGACCTCCGCCAGACACCCAAGCCGCATTGGGTGGCAAAGCTTGTTCTGTGCATAGCCTTCAATGTGTTCAGAAGACTTTGTGGAGAGTCCAATCATTAAAAAAAAAAAACTTTACACAGCCACCCTGCTACTATGCAGAGACTTCACCTGTTACAAATGTCTTCCAGGAGAGCCCACCCCATCAAGACAGCCAGACCCCATTAGGTGGCCATGCCCTTACTATGCACACCATTCCCCTTGTGCATAAATCATCACTGAGAGCACACTCACTCCAGACAACCAAGTCCCATTAGCATGCAAAACATACTTTTACATCCAGATACCCGGCCCCATTAATTGGTGAAACCCCTATTAAGCACTGGCTTCCTCTTGTACCTTCATGGAGTACCCACTCCCACTAGAAAACTAAGCTCTATTATGTGATCAAGCCCCTGCCACTCACAGACTTTCCTTTATACAGAAATCGTCATGGAAAGCCCTCTTTTAGTGGCCAATTCCCTACTATGCAGATTCATCATCTCAAAACACACTAGTTCCAATAGGTGGCCAAGCTTATGCTATGCACAACTTTCGTATTGCACAACAGTATTCAAGGAGAGCGCCCTCCGTCCAGACAGCCAAGCCCCATTAGTCGGCCAAGACCCTCCTACTTATACCCTAAGCTCAATTAAGTGAACAAACCCTTACTAGGCACAGCCTTTGACTTGTACTGAATTTTTTCCTGAGAACCCACCACGTCCAAATACCAAACCACATTTGGTGGCAAAGCTACTATGAACTAACTTCCTCTACAAATACACAAACCCCATTATGTGTTTAAACTATTAACTCACTTCCTTCAGACATCCAAGCCCCATTAGGTGGTAATGCCCATACTTTGCACACCCTTTGCCTCCAGATATCAAATCCCATTAATTGGCCAAGCAGCAGCCATTAATAATAATAATAATAATAGGCAGTCTTGTAGAGCGCAATGGTGACGCACAACGGCGTGTCCCCGCGCTGAGATGCGAGCGTGTTCAGAGGAAGTTCTGAGGGGAAGGCCCGCTATCTGGCAAAGAGAAATGTTTTCAGCTTGGCCCTGAAGATAGACTCTGATGGTTCCAGACGCAGCGCTACCGGAAGTTTATTCCAGCAGGATGCGGCGAGGTACCTGAAGGATCTGCCACCCATCCTCGCTCTGGACACCTTTGGAATAGTCAGGCGCCCTGAGCCAGAGGATCTTAGCGCACGGGATGGCTCGTATTCTCAGCCTTTCATCTTGTACTGACGTCTTAACCGAGATCTCACTACTCCAATAAAGCCAAGCACCATCCCTACATTGTACTTCTCTGGTCAATCCCCTTGTTGGCACATCCTTTACCTTGTGCATATGTTTTTTATAGAGAGTCATTTTTCACAAACGGACATCTGCATCTTGCCTCAAGCTTTGAGTTGAGATGTGGCTGTCTGTTTGTAAACGTTCTAGCATTTTCTTGGTGAATGGAAACTTGCAAATGTTATTTAAATATACAATCACCATTGCAAGTTTCCGATCGAGGAGGAACATGGCGGAGGGCTGACGCCGTCTGCGGGAGCTCCGATCCGGTTGAGCAATTCCCCCGTGTGAATGCAGTAAATAACGGCATCTTAATGGCGCCTTAACACTATCCTATTTTTGCTTGTATTTTTCATCTTTTCTCCTCCGCTTATTCCGCCCTCCATCTACCTCTGCCGTGGCGCGATGTGAGCCCCGCCTGCCTGCCTGCATTGGTCGCGAGACTGAGACTGAGACTGTCCGACCGGTGCTAGGACCACGGGCAGGAGAAATCTCAATGTCCGCTGCTACCGTCAGAGAAGCCGTAGAGCTGGCTATGAGAGCGTTGGAGGGCGGCACCGGTAGCAGCAGCACCACAGACTGGGCACAAGCTCGAGATCAAGATCAAGATCAGGAGCGGGAGCAAGAGAACAGGCCGTTTGGTTGCGCAAAACTCTGGCACAGGGTAAGGTTGGTGCTTGCCAGGATCAACCACCGTGCCCCTACAGGAACACAAGTAATAAGGTCAGTCAAGGTAGGAAGGGGTGTCGTGCTGGAAGCCCCAGGAGTTAATGTACACTACAATGGTATCTTTCAAGGGTATTCTGACTTTGGGCTCTGTTTAAGCGAAGTTGGGAGCAAAACCCCCCACTCTGTGATAGCCCCTGCCTCCCTGCAACTGGAACTACGGAGGGTGATGAGCTCTGACATTCTCCAACCCACTAGTGCACTACTTCCAGATCACCCCAGAGTGTCAGGTGCTCCCCCTCTATCAGCAAAAAGTAGCGAGGTAGTAACAACTTCGCTCTCAGTCTCTACTGCTCCCACAGTAGGGATTACCAGAAATACATATCAGCTTAGGTCAAACTCGGAGCTGCAAAAGTCAGTTTTTTTGGTGGCTAGTGCCTCAGCACAACCTGGGATAGTCGCGTCTTCCCCCAAGGGGCGAAGGAAAGAGAAGAAGGAGAGGAATATAAAGTTTGAGATTGTGGAGCCTAAACGGAGACTGCAAAATAATTTGCCCCCCCAAGGTAAACCGACCCCCTCATTGAAATCCTACTTTAAAATCCTGGAGCAGGCCATGGATTCCAAGGGAGGCAAGCCACTCATCCCCCCCCCCCCTATATCAACAAAGGGCTCTACTCCAGCCCTACAAATCCCGGCTTCATCATCAAAGGACTCTCCTTTTATCCCACAAATCCCAGCTCCAGCTACAATTACGCAACCAATTTCTCTAAAAAACAGATACACTGCTCTGGGTGGGGATTTGGAAAGAGAGGAGGTGCCCCCTGTAGATGAGGAGGTCCCTCATGTTATAGTGGACGGCTCTGCCGGGCCCGGGCTCTTTCAATTAGAGTCTCTTCTACATGCCATGAGGGAGGATTTACTATCTAAGTTTGTAATATCTGAGGCAAACCAGAAAAGCATACATGACCAATGCGCAAATTTGGAGGCCAAACTGGACGATGTATCTAAGCGGACTGTCGCACTGGAGGAAGAGGTGTACCTCCTCACAGGAGCTTCGCCACGTCACGCGAGAGACCTAGAGGCTCTCAGAACCCAAAATAAAAATCTCCAAATGGATATTGAGAGACTTGAGATACATTCCAGAAGGAATAATTTGAAATTTCTAAAGATCCCGGAGGGAGTCGAGAGTGGGGATGTTAAATCAATCATCTGTAAACTCCTTAGAGAGGAGATACTAAAGTATAGAGCGGACATAGACCTGGAGGCGGAAATACAGAGAGCCCACAGGGATCCTTTCATGTTACACTAAGAGAGGAAAGCACCTAGGAAGATCTTGGTGAACTTTCTCACCTATACTGTAAAAGAGCTAATTCTGGGTAAAGCGCTCTCTGACACAACTCTTCAGGTAGATTCCACCAAATATTTAATTCGGTCGGACGTAGGGAAGGCAACAGCACAAAGACAGTGGGAGTTGGGGAGTAGAATGTCAGACCTGAGAAGCTTGGGCGCTCAGGTCCAAATGAAATTCCCGGCATTTCTAAAAGTAGTCTGGAGGAACAAAACTCACAATTTTCTATCCCCCATGAAGTTGACTCCTTCATTACTTTAATGAAAGAGAACCCTCAGTAGAATCTTCTAACTGAAAATAGAACGAAAGGAAGAGAAAGAGGAAAAGCAGTAGTGAGGGCTGGGGCTTAATGAGACTATCTTTTAAATCACTAAGGAGGGAGATGGGGGAAAAAGAAAATATAATATATGTATATATATATATATATATATATATATATATATATATATATATATATATATATATATAGGATGCAACACAATAAAGAAAAAAAAACACTTACACATACTGAATAGAAAATGTTATCACTTGATAGGCTATGGGAGATAGCTTCTTGAAAAAGAAGTGAGATATTAGCGTTACACGTTTTACACGTAACTCTACACATAGGTGTCTGAATTCCTTTTAAACGGCAGGAGGGATTCCGACCGGGTCAGGGGAGCCCCCAATAGGCAACAAGATCGCCAATGTAGGTATGGGAGGGGTTCCTCATGGAAGGTGGGCAGCTAGTGGGGTGGCAGAAGGGGAAAAAAGGGAAAAAATAATATTCCTCATATACATTTTAAGGAGCATAGCGGGTATGGAAGGGAGCAGGGCAATTTATCTCAAAACCAGTTGGTATGGTCAACATGATTAATAAAATTAAATGTATTAGCTGGAATGTCAATGGCTTGAGAAACAGGAGGAAACTGTCCAGGGTTAATGAATATTTATGCACGTCTGGGGCGCACATGTGCTTGCTCGAGGAGACCCACTTAGAGGGACGGGAGTGTGAGGCTGGGCCGGGAAAGCGAGGGTGGGTCCAAGATATTCTATTTTCTGACCGGAGTGGCAGCACGAGAGGTGTGGCAATTGTGATCAGAGCTAATGCAGGTATTAGGGTGGTTAAATTCGAAACAGATCACTCAGGGAGGTGGTTGGTGGCGTCCCTACAATGTCAGAGCACTCCATTTGTATAAGCTGTATATTATGGCCCTAATCAAGATGTGCCAGGAGCACTTTTGAAGCTTAAAGCCAGCCTTCTGGACCACCCTGGGCCTGTTATCCTTGGGGGTGATTTTAACTTGATCTTTGACGAAAAGCTGGATCGTACATCTAGAGTTAAATTTACACCCCCACTGAGATCTCGGATGGAGCTTAAGAACCTAATTAAAGACAACAACCTCATTGATGTTTGGAGAGCCAAAAACAGTACAAAAAGGGACTTTTCCTTTTACAGTCTTAGACACGGTCACCATTCCAGAATCGACTTCTTCCTCCTGGATCAGTCGTTACTTGCCTCTGATGATACCATCTTCTACATCCCTGCTATACTGTCAGACCACTCGACTGTGGAGTTAGTAATTAGTTTTAAACAAAAAGAACTGCAGAGGAGGTGGTCTCTAGATAGAACTTTATTACTAGAAGAAGGCATGAGGCTGGAATTGATAACTTTGACTGAGGATTTCTTTAAAAACAACATCGGCTCAACTACTCAGCAGGTTATTTGGGAAACCTTTAAACTTTCCTGAGATGCCTGTTGACTACCGGGTCCATCAGAAGGAACAAGTTGAATAAAAAGAGGAAGAAAGAAGATCTCCTTAAACTTAAACTAAAAGAACAGGAGCTTCAGGTAGCCTCATCTAACCAGTCAAACATCAAACCTCAGTTGCAAAAAGAGCTAGACGATCTGCGGGCAGATTATCAGGCAGGTCTAGATAACGTTCTTAAAGGTAGATGGGATGCCAGCAAGCTCCAACATTTCCCATATGGGTAGAAATGGCATGGAAATTGCGGATGGATAGAAATAGAAACCAGATCAATAGTTTACTTCTGCGAAGCACAGGTATAATTTCACCTGAGGATGAGCAAATCAGGGAAGAGGCCGAATCCTTCTTTCAAACGCTCTATACTGCTAAAGTAAACCACTCCCCTCTGATGGTAGAAAGCTGGCTGAGTAAAATACAGCTTCCTTGCCTGTCCGAAGATGATATAATTTATCTCTCCTCAGATATAAGGGAAGGGGAAATAAGATCCCAGCTCATGAAAATGGCTAAAGGGAAGGCAGCCGGGCCTGACGGACTTCCTGTGGAAGTGTATAGGATAGTTATTGATCAAATAATACCCGTTCTCACAACCCTGTTCAATAAAATCCTCATAGAGGGGGAGAGGGCTCCTGACTCATGGGCAGTAGCTACTGTATCCTTGATCTTAAAGCCAAATAAAGATCCTTCCAAAATCGAATCTCATAGACCGATTTCTTTGTTAAATACGGACTATAAAGTCTTCGCGGGAGTGCTAGCAGCTAGATTGTCCAAAATAGTAAAAACAATTATCCAACAAGATCAGCGGGGCTTCATCCCGGATAGACAACTTAATGAATTGACATTCCAAGCCATCGTAGCGATAGATGTTGCAGTCAACAAAAAGCTTCCACTGACCTTGGCGGCGGTCGAAGCCGCCTAGGCGTTTGATCAAGTTGACTGACTGTATCTATGGAAGGCTCTGGCTGGTTTTGGTTTTGGAAACAACTTTATAATGGCTATGAGATCCCTATACTCTTCTCCGCGTGCAAACATCTTAATCAATGGCTCTCTAACTAAGTGGGTGCCTATTGCCCGCGGGACTAGGCAGGGCTGTCCATATTCACCTTTGCTGTTTAATTTGTATATACAGCCTTTTGTTTGTTTGCTTAGGTCTGATTTGGTGTTTAAACCTTTTAAGATTTTTGATTTAGAGTTAAAATTTGCGTTATATGCAGATGACCTGTTTATGTTCACTCCAAACCCTGGGGACGCCCTGCCCAGGTTAGTAGACTTGGCTGAGGAGTTTGGAGAGGTCTCTGGCTACTTCATTAATAAGGATAAAACCGAAATCATAGAGTGGAACCAAGATCTTGGGACTGTGGGAGCTAAGTCTAAGATGAGGTATTTGGGGGTTCTTTTGGCCCACAAAATCGAAGACATAACAACAATTAACTTGGATAGGGTTTCAAGGGATGTGCCCATTTGCAAAGATGGTCATCTCTCCCTTTAAACATCTTTGGGAGAGTAAATTTGATTAAGATGATCATCCTCCCCAAACTCACATTTTTATTTAATTCTATCCCCTTATCATTTCATACACCATCTATTAAAAAGCTACAAGGGAAACTTGGTTCTTTTATATGGAACTCAAAATCGCCAAGAATATCTTGGAAAAAGCTCAGGAGAACCCTAAAAACAGGAGGATTGGCCTTCCCAGACCTGCTGGTTTATTGCCACGCTTTCCATTTTAAAAACTTCAGATTACTGGCGGATAAAACTGACACATCGTCCCTAGGCTCATTATTTCAAGCGCTGTTGTAGGATGTTCCACAGGGTCAAGCACACTTTCTTTTCAAGTATGGAGACCCGAAAAAAAAAAAAATAAGACTTAAGACTCTGGAGGACAGCCTTAAGAAATTGGGTTTTTGTTAGGCAGAGGCTTGATATTCCCTACTATGCAGCGCAGGCCCCGACCTGGGAATCCCCTGGCACGCCGGCTTGCCTTGATGACCAACTATCCCAGCCTCTTAGGACAGCGGGGATTGAATATTGGGGAGATCTCCAGGAAGACTCACAGCTTTTAAATTGTGAGGTCCTATCTAGCCTGGCTGGGGGAACTCTCACCAGATTCAAACATCCCCAACTGACCAGATGGTGGCTATCGAGACCTTGGAATCTCAGTAATCCTAATCCCAAATTTGACCTTATATTCAGAACTGGCCGGTGGAAGAACCAAATTTCATATTGGCACGTAGCCATGCTAGAAGCCGAGAATATCACGGAACCTGAGCTACAAAAACTTTGGGAGAACGTATTTAATATCGATAGTGAGATCTCTGTGGGCTTGTGGACTGACTCCTTCATCATTCTGCAGTCTGTGGTAAAGCCTGCCACACTGAAGCGGAATCATCTCTATACTATGTATAGGGCATATATAACCCCCAAAAAATTCATGACATTTTCCAACTTAGAATACCATTGTCCAAGATGTAGTCATCTGGCTGCGGATGATGTACACATGTTCGCTGCCTGTCCAGAAATAAGAAACTATTGGGACAAGGTCCAGGATTTTCTGGAAGATGTTCTCCAACTACCGTTGGAAATTATCACCAGCACCATTCTGGGTTGGGCTCTGCCTAAAATATCAACGATTCCCATACAAGGTTTATCTTTTATGTCATGCTTCTTGCAAGGCGCAAAATCTGTAGAGCATGGAAATACCCAATACCCCCCTCCTTTTCGAACTGCCTCAAACATGTTATTTTTACCAGCAAATCCGACATGGCATGTGATCCTACAAGTTTTGATAAAGTCTGGGTGCCTTTGGTGGCTTGGCAGGATAGGTGAAAGGTGAAAGATAATTTGGTCTTCCCATGATTTATCCTGGGCCCTGCTGGTTCCCTTATCTTCCTAATAATGCAGGGAGTCAGCTACGGCATGAACAGGAGTGGATCGAGAAAGCAGTAGCAACTTGAGGGATCAGGCATGGCTTTTTCTGAGTATGGTCTAACATCAGGGCTGGATAAGGTTGACCAATTCTTTTTGAGCTGCCTAGTTTCCCTTCAAGAATTCCATATTGGTATATGAGGAAAACCCCCCAAAAAAACAAAAACCTTGCAAGTTTCCATCCAGCAAGGAAAATGCATACTTCTATCTGTGACCAGAGTGACCAGATCCCTAAAATGTCTCATGTGTTGAATGTGCCACCCTCACACATTTACCATTTGTCTATCAATTGTATAAATCTGTAGTAAGCAACTTGGGGTGCACATTTTACTTCTCAGATTGAAACTTGCAATGTTGATTTAAATCGCACACCAATTGTGCACTGCTGACAATTGAGCATGGGACCTGGTAAGATTTTGGGGCGATATAGTTACACCCCCACACACCACCACAAACATACATGCACACACATCTCTCTCAAAATACATATTTATTTAGATAAGCACACACACACACACACACACATACACACACACACATACATATACACTCACATGTTTACACATACATACACACATACATATTTATGTATATACACACAAAGACACATTTACATATCTAACAAAAACAAAACCTCCTCGGGTGCCTACGTTCATTTTACATTTGGAATTCCCATAATCCTTTCATCAAACGTTTTTTGAGTAAAAGAATGTACAAAAGATTTAAAGTCTTTCATCATCCTTTAAAGATTGTAAAGATGTCCTACCTTGGGTGCTTTTCGATAAAATCCTGGAATCTAGAAAAGCAATTCAGTAGACAAAGAAAAATTTAAAATATATTTCAAACCACATATAAAAATAGTTCTCCAAAATATGATCCTCTCCCATTACACAGCCAACCTGCTACTGTGCAGAGACTTCACCTGTTACAAATGTCTTCCAGGAGAGCCCACCCCATCAAGACAGCCTGACCCCATTAGGAGGCCATGCCCTTACTATGCACACCATTCCATTTGTGCATAAATCATCACTGAGAGCCCACTCACTCCAGACAACCAAGTCCCATTAGCTTGCAAAACATACTTTTACATCCAGATACCCAAGCCCCATTAATTGGTGAAACCCCTATTAAGCACTGGCTTCCTCTTGTACCTTCATGGAGTACCCACTCCCACTAGACAACTAAACTCTATTATGTGATCAAGCCCCTGCCACAAACAGACTTTCCTTTATACAGAAATCGTCATGGAAAGCCCCCTTTTGGTGGCCAATTCCCTACTATGCAGATCCATCACCTCAAAACACACTAGTTCCAATAGGTGGCCAAGCTTATGCTATGCACAACTTTCGTATTGCACAACAGTATTCAAGGAGAGCGCACTCCGTCCAGACAGCCAAGCCTCATTAGTCGGCCAAGCCTCTCCTACTTATACCCTAAGCTCAATTAAGTGAACAAACCCTTACTAGGCACAGCCTTTGACTTGTACTGAATTTTCTCCTGAGAACCCACCACGTTCAAATACCAAACCACATTTGGTGTCAAAGCTACTATGAACTAACTTCCTCTACAAATACACAAACCCCTTTATGTGTTTAAACTGTTAATTCACTCCCTTCAGACATCCAAGCCCCATTAGGTGGTCATGCCCATACTTTGCACACCCTTTGCCTCCAGATATCAAATCCCATTAAATGGCCAAGCAGCAGCCATTCTCAGCTTTTTATCTTGTACTGACGTCTTAACCGAGATCTCACTACTCCAATAAAGCCAAGCTACATCCCCACATTGTACTTCTCTGGTCAATCCCCTTGTTGGCACATCCTTTACCTTGTGCAGATATTTTTTATAGAGAGTCATTTTTCACAAACAGACATCTGCGTCTTGGCTCAAGCTTTGAGTTGAGATGTGGCTGTCTGTTTGTAAACGTTCTAGCATTTTTCTTGTTGAATGGAAACTTGCAAATTTTGTTTAAATATACAATCAACATTGCAAGTTTCCATCCAGCAAGGAAAATGCATACTTCTATCCGTGACCAGAGTGACCAGATCCCTAAAATGTGTCATGTGTTGTACGTGCCATCCTCACACATTTACCATTTGTCTATCAGCTGTATAAATCTGTAGTAAGCAACTTGGGGTGCACATTTTACATCTCAGATTGAAACTTGCAATGTTGATTTAAATCTCACACTGATTGTGCACTGCTGCCAATTGAGCATGGGACCTGGTAATATTTTGGGGCTATATAGTTACACCCCCACACACCACCGCACACATACGCGCACACACATCTCTCTCAATATATATTTATTTAGATAAGCACACACACACACACATATACACACACACACACATACATATACACTCACATGTTTACACATACATACACACATACATATTTATGTATATACACACAAAGACACATTTACATATCTAACAAAAACAAAACCACCTCGGGTGCCTACGTTTATTTTACATTTAGAATTCCCATAATCCTTTCATCAAACGTTTTTTGAGTAAAATAATGTACAAAAGATTTAAAGTCTTTCATCATCCTTAAAAGATTGTAAAGATGTCCCACCTCGGGTGCTTTTCGATAAAATCCTGGAATCTAGAAAAGCAATTCAGTAGACAAAGACAAATTTAAAATATATTTCAAACAACATATAAAAATAGTTCTCCAAAATATGATCCTCTCCCATTACACAGCCAACCTGCTACTGTGCAGAGACTTCACCTGTTACAAATGTCTTCCAGGAGAGCCCACCCCATCAAGACAGCCTGACCCCATTAGGTGGCCATGCCCTTACTATGCACACCATTCCATTTGTGCATAAATCATCACTGAGAGCCCACTCACTCCAGACAACCAAGTCCCATTAGCTTGCAAAACATACTTTTACATCCAGATACCCAAGCCCCATTAATTGGTGAAACCCCTATTAAGCACTGTCTTCCTCTTGTACCTTCATGGAGTACCCAATCCCACTAGACAACTAAACTCTATTATGTGATCAAGCCCCTGCCACGAACAGACTTTCCTTTATACAGAAATCGTCATGGAAATCCCCCTTTTGGTGGCCAATTCCCTACTATGCAGATCCATCATCTCAAAACACACTAGTTCCAATAGGTGGCCAAGCTTATGCTATGCACAACTTTTGTATTGCACAACAGTATTTAAGGAGAGCGCACTCCGTCCAGACAGCCAAGCCTCATTAGTCGGCCAAGCCCCTTCTACTTATTTATTTATTTATACCATTTGTTAAGCGCACTGTTACCGGGCGGTGTCCTGGCGCTAAAACGATACATTATCTCCGAGAGGCAAAGAAAATTACTAGAGGTTAAAGAGCCATGTTTTGATATTTTTCCTGAAGGTCATGAGGTCATTACTTTGTTTTAGGGCGAGGGGCATTTCATTCCAGATGCTGGATGCTCGGTGGAAGAAACTGCGTCCTCCCCATCGGGCTTTCCTAATACGGTTAGTCATAACCAGGCTTTTATTAGCAGATCTTAGTTGTCGCCCTGGTTTGTACAGTTGGAGGTGTTCTTGAAGGAAGGAAGGACCTATTCCATTTACTGCCTTGAATACTATACAAAGAGCTTTAAACATGATACGTTTCCGTATTGGAAGCCAATGTAGATTTTTTTGTTCCTGAGTGACCGATGCAAACTTAGGTAGACCCGTAATCAGTCGGGCAGCAGCATTTTGTAGCGTTTGCATTTTGTTCAGAACTCCCTGCTGGGCCTCCAGATACATGCTATTGCAGTAGTCAAGGCGGGACAGCACAAGTGCTGTCACCACCGTTTTCCTGCTATCACTGGAAAGGAAGGGAAGGATTTTCCTAATGGTTTTTATTATCCAGTGGATGGAGGATGATAAGGCATTAGCCTGTGATTTGAAAGAAAGTTGGGAGTCAATAATCACCCCCAGGTTTTTTACTGTAGTGGCTGGAATGGGTGGGGCTCCCATTTCATGAGGCCACCAGTTAGGGGTCCAGAGATTGGTCACATTTCCAAAGAGAAGAACCTCCGTTTTTGAGGAGTTCAATTTAAGGCAGTTCCTAGCCATCCATGAACTTACTGCGGTCATGCAGTCCTGGAATCTGGCCGCAATTCCTTCCTCTCGCCCCGGGAGCAGAGATACCACAATTTGAGTATCATCTGCATACGATGTTAATTCAAAGCCAAAAGAACGAATCACCGGGGCGAGGGAGGTAACATAAACATTAAATAAGGTAGGACTTAGGGAGGAGCCCTGAGGAACCCCTCCTGGGAGGGAAAAAGGGCTAGATTCAAAATCTCCCATGGCCACCACCTGGATCCTGTCTGATAGAAAGGATTTCAGCATGGTCAATGCGACTCCTTGGATTCCGCAGCCCTCAAGACGGTCCACCAGAATGTTATGGTGGACCGTATCGAAGGCCGCGGAAAGGTCCAGGAGCACCAGGACTGCCCGTCCTCCAGCATCCATTACTTTCCTGATTTCCTCAGTGGATTTAATGAGGGCTGTCTCGGTGCTGTGACCTTCCCTGAACCCATGTTGAGCAGGGTCCAGACCACCAGAGGATCGGAGGAAGTCACAAAGCTGAGCATTCATGATCCTTTCAATAAGCTTAGCCGGTAGTGGGAGTCTAGATATGGGTCGATAGCTACTAGGCTCAGAGATGTCTAGATTAGATTTTTTGAGCAGAGGAGCTATTGAGACTTGCTTCCAACATAGTGGATATGCTCCCTCTTTGAACATTTTATTGAACAGATCTGCTAGCAAGGCGGATATAGGGGTGGCTGCCAGATGAGCCACTGAGACTGGGCAGGGATCCCGGGGGGAGCCAGATTTAGTTCTTAGTAGTAGCTTTTTTACTACTTCTGTTGTTACTGGCCGGAACTCCCGGAATTCCAAATTATGTGGATTTGTTTGCGTGGTCATATGTGATCCCTCGGCAAGAGTGAGCCCCACATGAGGTTCAAGGGCTGTGCAGATTTGCTCCACTTTATTTAGAAAGAACTTGGCGAGGATCTCGCAGAGCTCCAGACTGGGAGGGATAGTGACAAAATTTGGAGTGGACAGAGTGGTCACAGTCTGAAAAAGTTATTTGGAGGAGTTATTAGCTCTCTCAATTCTAGCAGAGAAATATACACTTTTTGCTTTTTTGATCATTTCTTTATATATCTTTTGGCTTGTTTTGAGTTTTTGTTTATCTGCCTGTGAATATTCAGTACGCCATTGGCGTTCGAGTTTTTTGCAAGATACCTTGTAATCTCTTAATTCCAAGGTGAACCAAGGAGCTGATGGTATTGTGTGTGTCGGGCTTATACCCTAAGCTCAATTAAGTGAACAAACCCTTACTAGGCACAGCCTTTGACTTGTACTGAATTTTCTCCAGAGAACCCACCACGTTCAAATACCAAACCACATTTAGTGTCAAAGCTACTATGAACAAACTTCCTCTACAAATACACAAACCCTTTATGTGTTTAAACTATTAACTCACTCCCTTCAGACATCCAAGCCCCATTAGGTGGTCATGCCCATACTTTGCACACCCCTTGCCTCCAGATATAAAATCCCATTAAATGGCCAAGCAGCAGCCATTCTCAGCTTTTTATCTTGTACTGACGTCTTAACCGAGATCTCACTACTCCAATAAAGCCAAGCTACATCCCTACATTGTACTTCTCTGGTCAATCCCCTTGTTGGCACATCCTTTACCTTGTGCAGATGTTTTTTATAGAGAGTCATTTTTCACAAACAGACATCTGCGTCTTGGCTCAAGCTTTGAGTTGAGATGTGGCTGTCTGTTTGTAAACGTTCTAGCATTTTTCGTGGTGAATGGAAACTTGCAAATGTTGTTTAAATATACAATCAACATTGCAAGTTTCCATCCAGCAAGGAAAATGCATACTTCTATCCGTGACCAGAGTGACCAGATCCCTAAAATGTGTCATGTGTTGTACGTGCCACCCTCACACATTTACCATTTGTATATCAGCTGTATAAATCTGTAGTAAGCAACTTGGGGTGCACATTTTACTTCTCAGATTGAAACTTGCAATGTTGATTTAAATCTCACACTGATTGTGCACTGCTGCCAATTGAGCATGGGACCTGGTAATATTTTGGGGCTATATAGTTACACCCCCACACACCACCACACACATACACGCACACACATCTCTCTCAATATATATTTATTTAGATAAGCACACACACACACATATACACACACACACACACATACATATACACTCACATGTTTACACATACATACACACATACATATTTATGTATATACACACAAAGACACATTTACATATCTAACAAAAACAAAACCACCTCGGGTGCCTACGTTCATTTTACATTTGGAATTCCCATAATCCTTTCATCAAACGTTTTTTGAGGAAAATAATGTACAAAAGATTTGAAGTCTTTCATCATCCTTTAAAGAATGTAAAGATGTCCCACCTCGGGTGCTTTTCGATAAAATCCTGGAATCTAGAAAAGCAATTCAGTAGACAAAGATAAATTTAAAATATATTTAAAACCACATATAAAAATAGTTCTCCAAAATATGATCCTCTCCTCAGAAAAGACAACAAAACACATTTCTGTTATGCATGATACATACATTTCTTCACAAAGTTTACTCTCCTTGGTATATATTAATATGATAATAGATGATAAAAGATCATTGCGCTACAAAGCGCAAAACATCTATGGTTCCCAGGGTCCAAGAAGAGGAGGTTGCTCCTTTTTTGGCACCAAACTCTGGAACCCATTACCTATGACCCTACGTTTTGCTCCTTTTGAATCATTTCTTCACAAACTGCTAAAGACTTCTCTTTTTGATGCATACACTTTCTGTTGAGGTTTAACTAATCTTCTTCTTTTATATAATAGGACAGCGGGTACTGGGCACTTCTTTTGGTAGCAGCTGCATTCTTTAGACATTTTATCATAGTGTATTATATTGTATGATATACCTGGACTCTTTTCTACTTATCTCCGATTCCCTGTCACTCTTTATCAATCTCACAGGGGCAGAATATATTTATTTACTTATTTTCTTATCCCCCATGGACTTTTTTGGGCGGGCAATTTTTTGTCAATCTCATAACTGGAATCTTTCCTTCTTAAAGCTCTTTGATAATGCATAATTCTCTTCTACACCGATCATGTTGTACTCTCTATAAATACTTTGGAGCAATGGAGAGGTCAATAACTTAGATTATAAATGACCCCCAAGATGGCAATCTTTTATAAAGGTATTGAAAGGAACCGCCGCTGCAGTGGTTTCTGCCAAAGCATTTTACTGTTTGCTTCATGGCAGCATTGTAAGGATGCAGCCTTGTAGCAAATAGCATTCTTTTCAAAACGAAAATCCCAATACAGGATTTTCTTTTTGAAAGGAAGAAATATAATGCTTCGCTCATCATGTGAGTCTTCTCCCAGGGCAGCGGGAGCACAATACTTGTAATGTGCTGCACTACCAGAATTTACCGTAAAAAACGTGCTACATTTCTGCCTAAATAAGTTTGGAGGACATGTAGCTCCTTCTCTGATGGCCCTGAGAAGAGAGGGCTGTCAGAGTCGTTTGGCCACAGTGGAGACAGTGCTCACCACTGTGGCCAAGCTGAAGGTCTTCTGTTATTTAAATGGGGCAGGCGGACCTTCATATTGGTGGTACATTTAACCTGTCATCATTGTGATGGATTGCATATACCGCAAATGTATACATTTGGCCCTCATCAACTCTTATATGCAATGCTTATTTTAGCATTGATGTTATCCTAAAAGGTGAATACAACTCATTATGTCCTCATATTTACTGCATGCCTTACATTACTTGCATTTAGTACAATCTGCTTTTGGTTTTACCCTGACTCCCTTTCCTTTGTGATGTCACTCTATACAAGTTCATATCTCCTCACGCAAGCCTTCCTAAATGTAATCAGTAGTGTTCAAGTCATGAGTGTCCGCATAGTAGGGTCACATTTCACTAAATGCCAGTGCTATGTTGTCCGATAGAGGTGGCCATTTTGGGCTTATTTACTGGGCTGTCACATGTGATATACACTATGTACAGAATGGAGAGGATGGTATCTGAATTTTTGATGAACACAACAAAGATTATTGGATAGATATCAATGTCCCACCAACTATATTTGTTATATATTTTTGCAGGGTTATGTCCAGAATGACAAATGCAGAGTTTTGTTTGGGAAAGGAGACTATAAACATTATTTTATTAACATTGCATTGATTTAATATTTTGTAGATTGAATTGTATTTATCCTCAACTTCATTTGGGAAGTTTGTTTACTATTGTGTAGATTGCATTGTTTTTCTCTTCCACTTTATGTAATTAATGCTTTTCTGGTTTTGATTTCACTTTGTGCAACACTTTGAACTTCACCTCTCATAAGATGGCACTGGATGTAGCATCTACGTGGGTCTGCTTTCGGTGTTGTTGAATTTGGTGGTATTTAAAATCTGTACTTCACTATTGTCGTTATGTGATCTAGGCCCTTTGTGGATGAAACACATCATGGGTAATGAAGAATAAATATCCTTTGCTCCTCCATTGTGTGTGTGAGAGTCTTCCTCTAATAATATGTTTTGGAATTTGTTTTGTATCTATATACACATGAATGCACCCACAACAAACACATATAAATAATGGTTAAGGTACATATATGTATATATTTGAAGTTAGGCTGAGTAAAACTATTTTTACCTCAGTACTTACCTTCATAATATTTGGTACTTGGGATTTAGGGCTTCAAATTTAGGCTCATGATATTAAGTAGTCGATATTCTGTTGGAATACTACTCATATCACTTGTAAGATTCACTGTGCATTCGGCCAAAGGCATCATAACAATCACATGCTTGGGGACAGATTTAGCTACACTTATCACATGTGCAGTGTCACATAAATAACTTTGTGTGAAGGGTGCACTTTCAGGACAAAAACTATGCTAAATACCACACATTGTGAGAGGGCATAGACACAGGACCAAAAATGTGCCAGCAACATTGAAAGAGCAAAAGTGCAATACCTTAGTAGATAGATCACTTTCCAACGATCTCTCTTTTTATGCAATGCAGTGCAGCAACTTTGGTTGCTGATCTGCATTGCTTGATTTCTTAGTAAAATTATCCCTAAATGTTCAGGTCATCTGAACTGTGCTATCCTTCTAAATCCTAAACAAAAAAACGTAGTGACTTTTTCTGTCAGTTCTACTTAAAGCCTTTATCTCCAAAGTTTATGACATGATATTAACTTGCCCACATTTTATCTGCCACGGAAAAGTGAGAGTCTCATGGTGTAGAAATTGTAGAGCTACATCTTTCTGTTTTCTCGTGGGAGGAGATCAGGCGTCCAAGGGCCTGATTTGAATTTCAAAGTTCCTCGTTTTTATTGTTCTGAAGCCTGGTTCATAACTCCTTATGTTTGTTTCGCCCTGTCTCCTTGCTGTCTTATTTACTCTATATTCTGATTATTCTTTCAGTTTGAAAATATTGAGAGGATTCTCAGCTGTTATGTTTTTTTTTTTAATTTAGGGCCTGATTATGATGTCAGTCCGATTTGCCACCAACCAACATTTCTGCGGTTTCGGAGCCAGCCGCCCTTGGGTGGGTGGTCCGAAACTGCAATTACTATGCAACTGCACATTTCCCAATGGAGTTTGTGCTGCACAAGCTACCATAGAGAAATGAGAGTTACTGTAATCTCTATCCTCATGGTGCGTTCCAAACAGTGCAGGGATGTACAGGGGTCACCAATAGTAAATGTGTTGGATTTGTAAAGCGCACGGCTGCCCGTAAGCGTCCCGGCGCTGGAGACCGCTGGGGAACCCGTCCTGGCTTTCCCTGTGAGATTGTCCCTTCTGGGTATCTCCAAGGTGAAACCAGGCATCCCCGGCGTCTGTCGGGAATTGAACCCTGGTCCTGGGCCGTTCTCTGCTTCTGGGTCTGCCGCCTCTAACCAGTGAGCCACACCACTCCACTACACACTGCGCTCTCCAATAGGTGCCCCCTGCCCAAACCTGGAAGCCACAGAAGGAGGGGGTCCCGGCTAGGAGCCCAACAAAGTCACTTTCCGACCAGCCTTCCATGTCGGAAAACTCCAGGCAAGTTTTCCATGCCGGAATAACTGACATGGAAAGCCTATGGGAAACCGACCTCATAATCTCCACGGCATAAACGCCATCCGTAAGGGATTAAGTGGTGGTTACGACTAGCCGATGGACTCTTTGAGCCAGTTCGAAGCCATTTGGATTGACTGGCCGGTTTGGACTCCGACTACTGTCATTGAAATATGGCGGTTGGACTTTAAACCAAGAATGTCAGTTGGTAAGCCTCCGACGAACGGTCGAAGGCTTACTGACCAACACCCTAATCAGGCATTTAGTTGTTAATTATGTATGTGCTGTTTAAACAAATACATGCATTTCTTGAATTAATTGAAATATATTTTGTAATGAGAATGAAAATTGTATGTTATTTTTATTTCATTTGAATTTAAATTGTACATATATTGAAGAAAAGTGTTACATATTTTAATTATTGTAAAATATGTTATTACAATGTTATTGTAATATTCTTCAGTTTAAAGTTAAAAAATGAGTTCTATTCTTTTGCAATTACTTTCTTTTTTAAAGAATTTATGTTGTGGAGTGGAGCTTGTATATGATCTAAGTTACAAGCGCCCTGAATATCTCTGGCACCTGGGTCCCTATCAGCTGTGTTCTCAGATACCTGAGGGCAGACTGCATCGTAAATGTTGGATTTCCGCACTTCTTCTGTCTAACAGTCATCATGCGTGCCCTAACCTTGCTCCAGCGGGCCTTTACCTTCTGCACTTAGTACTGTCTCTCCCCCCACCCTATCCAAGTTTGTGCTGCCATAGAGTGTGGCGCCCTCTGCACTCATGGCTGCATCCTTCACACCATCAGGATTCCCTGACAGCAAGGGTGGCCTGCAGCCATTTGCCCTATGAAGGTCTGCCTTACATGGATGGCACAGTAGAGCTTGCAAGTTTGCATGCTATATGTGCCACTGATTCTATGCAGGCAGTGGTGAATCTAGGATGCTCTAGGGTGCTGCAACTCCCACCCATGACTCCCTGTATGGGATATATTCCTGGACAGAGAGGTAGGCCTGCAGCATCAGTGGAATGAGCTCCTCTGTGTGTGTGATTTGTTGTCAGGAAATTCTTTTGGTGAAACGAGTTGTGACTATGTGTGGTATTCTGGCAACCAACTCACATTATAAGTCTATGGTTTTCATAGATGGGCTAATTTCATGCACTTGTAAATTTCTCAGATCATAGCTGGAAGATTTATTAAAAAAGAAAAAAGGAGCTTATTTACTTTTCAGAAGGTAGGACAACTGTCAGTGGACTTTTACCCTTCCAATTGTGTTACACATGAATGAAGTTATGGCGTTACATTACAAACTTGTGAAAGCTGATGCTGCCATCAGGTGGTACTACTTGAAGACCTTCTTCTTTAATTGTGAACTCTAGTTTGAAACTTGTGCTGCATTTCAATGCTCATTCACAAACTTGAATTCTCGCCATATTCTGAAACAAGGTCCAATCAATTTTCGACTCTGAAGTTTTGTTTTGCACTCTGGTTGATTTAACTCCTAATGCATTATGATACTTGTATGCCTTCCTTAAATCTACCCATTGGAAGGGAGAATTTTAATTATTCTTATAATACTTTGATTGCTAACTTTCAAATTCCATCATGCACATGTGCTCTCCTGTACGAATTCCTGTCATATTCAAAAACTAGATCAAATTGATGTTATGTGTTGGTTGCTTTGTGGTACTTCAGTGCACTCCTTTAGTCAGATAGTTGGAGGAAGGACTAAAACTGCTCTCCTCTGTATCATGACTTTTATACTTCTTGGCAGGAGTGGTTAAGAAATCACTGGTGTACAAGTTGTTCCTTCTGTAACTATGATACCACTTAGCTAGTTTGACCTGCAATATACTGATGCCTTTAATGGGGATGAAACTCTGCCATGGGCAGTCCAACTTCCAGGTGTAAAAGGAGGGTTATTTGAGGGGTTAGCTACCCCAACATGTAAAATAAAATCTTAGCTACAGAAATGTCAACCAAAAGACATCCCAGCATTGGGGAAAGAGAAATCCCCTTCACTGAGGGCTATGATGCCTTGTGGCAAAAACCAGACATCCTTAGAAAGACCATCACCATGGCAACATAGAACATGAGGACCAAGTACAAGACATGCAAGACAGCCCAAGTGGCATTGAAGATACAAAAATTATAATTTGCCCTGCTTGGCATCAGCGACACCAGATGAACTTAGCCCAGACAGAAAAGACTGGGTCCAGGCGGGATGCTGCTTTAATCTGGACATACGCAAGAGAACACCCAGCACACTCAGAGAGTAACACTGATGATAACACCAGCATCAGACATAGCTCTTAATGGGTAGGAAGCTTTCGATTCCAGAATCATCACAGAGACCTTCTGCACAAAGAATAATGGATAAACATAAATGTAAACTATTGCTATGCATCCATAATATGACAGCAAAGGCGAAGAACAATAATAATTTTACAACAGGCTATAGTCCATTGTGGAGTAATGCCTTAAGAGAGATTTCACCATACTGATGAGGGACCTCAATGCGAAGATTGGAAGCAGCAACGTTGGGTACAAAAAAAGTCATGAGCAACCATAGACTTGGCAACATGAAGGATATTG
Organism: Lissotriton helveticus; assembly: GCF_964261635.1. NCBI lineage: Eukaryota > Metazoa > Chordata > Amphibia > Caudata > Salamandridae > Lissotriton > Lissotriton helveticus. Next base: position 1,607,913,679 of record NC_136069.1, read on the forward strand.
GTGAAGGTTCACAGATCAAGGTTCCCTGAACAGTCTGGTGTAAGGCGGTAGTGTATTTCATCACAAAAGAATACACAAGGAAATGTAAGTGTCACCAGACCATTCAAGTGAGGATAAGATTGAGCATGCCTGTATTGCCAAGAAGTTCCAGAGGTTCCTGCATGATGTGAGAGTACTGAGAGGAGCAGATATTTTATCAGACCTTCATCAAAGCATGGATGGTTGGAACCAGCAAAACAACACCAGTAATGTAACACCAGAATCCTCAAGGATGCACAAACACCAGTTAATACTCAGTTACCCTCAGTAACAAGTTTCTGGTCCTGCAAGAACTAGCGGACCACAGAGACCTAGTAGACAGAAGATCTAAGAATCAGTGACTTGTCAGTACCTGCCAGGAGGTACTGGGTCCCAAGAAATACCACCATAATGAATTGATATCCACTGAGAATTTCCACAAAAACTAAGTGTGAAAGGTAAAGAAAGCTGCAAATCTGCACTAGCCGAACATAAGCCATAAGTACTCAAGGCAAGTACATCAAAACCAACAAGGAAGCAAAGAGTAGCTTAACAGCAGACAAGCGAAGATTCATCTAGGGTCTTGCCACAGAAGCCCAGGAATCAGCAAGCCATGGAATCATGAAAGAACTTGATGACGTTCACCCAACAAACATCTTGGTATGGTAGCAATGTCAGTTTACTCAGAAGGTCTTACTTGCAGAAAAGGTTATTGGTAGAAAGACTATTATAGCACGCGAATTTTGGAGAAGAGCCATGTTTTCAGGCTGTTTATGAAACTCAGCAGATTTAAGTTTAGTCTCAGAGAATTTGGGAGTTTATTCCAAATATGGGCTGCTTTCACTTGAATCACCACCCTCCTTATTTTAACTTTTAAAAACTAGGTACACAGACCTAGTCTGTTGAGGACATGACATGGAAACTGTCCAGCAGCTACTGCAAGTCATAAAGACCTGTTAAAGACAACGCTGTGAAGACAATAATGGGTGAGGAAGGCCAACAACAAAGATGGGTGGAGCACTTTGAATAATTGCTGAACCAGCTGTACTGCATTTTCCACCAAACTACATCCAGTTGACAAGGACTTGCCAATTGACTGCAACAGGCCAGTCAAGGAATAAATACTGCAGGCCATCAAACAACTGAAAAATGGGAAGGCAGCTGGACCTGACAACAATCCTGCGGAGGCACTAAATGCAGAGCTTGAAACATCAGTAGACATGCTCACCCTCATGTTGGGAAGGATCTGGGGAGAGGGAATAGTGCCAGTAGACTAGAAGGAGGAATATCTCATCAAGATCCCCCAAAAAGGGAACCAGAGTAACTGCGCAAACTACAGAGGATAACGTTTCTATAAATCCCAGGCAAACAGATGAGGGAACAAATTGATGCTCAGTTGTGAGACCAGCAAGTCAGTTTCCACAGACATAGATAATGCATATAAATAACAGATTGCAACATTGTGCCTCCTCATTGAGCAGTCGATAGAATGGAACACTCTCCCATGGCAATTTATTTACTATAAGAAAGCATTTGACAGCTTGGGCAGACTGGCCCTCTGGAATATCCTCCACCACTGTTGTCTGTCAGATAAACGTAAAGATAGTTCATGGAGGACAACTCACAGACGTCTTACAAGTGAGAATTGGAGTCTGCCAGTGTTGTTATTCTTGTCTTTTCTCTTCCTGATAGCCATCGACTAGATCATGATGACATTCACAGCAAGGAGAAGAAACGGAATCCAGTGGAAACCTTGGATGCAGCTCAACGACTTGGGCTTAACGGACAACATGCCCCTACTCTCCCATACCTATCTGCAGATGCAAAGACCAACAATGTGGCAGCCACATCAGCAAAACCTGATCTCCACATTCACTGGGGAAATCCAAGATCATAAAGGCTAACACAGCCAATACCAACTGCAGTCACTCTTGCAGGTGATGCGCTGGACAACATTGAGGCCTTCACCTGCCTAGCCAGTGTTATAGACAAGCAGGGTGGATAGACACCAATGACAAGGCAAGAAATGGCAAAGCAATAACTGCCTTCATTCAACTAAAGAAGATCTGGAGCTTCAATGACCTAACGTTCCAAGCAAGATCAGGATTTTTCACCCCAACATAAAATCAGTGCTTCGGTTTGGAGCAGAAACTTAGAGGATAACAGGCACCACCACAAATTAAGTCCAGATCTTCATAAACACCTGGAGAATCCTCCAAATCCACTGGCCAAACACCATTATCAACGAGAGCTATATGTGTTGTCAAAGTGAATGTCTTTTAGCTAAGTATTTTCACTGGCTCCTGTTTTGAAAATGCTTGTTACTATCATGTCTCTGAATAGCCGTTGGGTGTTATATCTGCACTTGACAGAGACACAAATACCACTAAACCTGTGCTCACTATAACTTTCCTGAGACTGCCCCTAGTGCCTATTTTTTGTTTCTTCTGTTTTCGTTCAATATGACCCAACTTGCATATTCTTAATCAGTGATGGCAAACAATGTTGTATACTTTTAACAAAACATGTTTTTAAGTTCTAGCACCACCACCCACAATACTGGAAATAGTGACCAATAACAGCAACTACTCCATTGTTTATCCATTATCAAATGTGCTTTACAGGAGGAGATATAAAACTGTGCAACTAAATAGAAAAGAGTTTTTGGATGAGAAGATACCAGTGTATTTAAAATCTATAAAATCAAATGTTATGTAAAATTCTCCATCAAAACCCAAATATATCTCTGTTCACATTTCAACAAGAAGAACACGTTTGTTTAGGGAAATGCCAATGCACCTAAATTCCTTATTTAGTATTTTTCTCCAAGTTAGGAATTTCTGTACATGATGCATCTACAAAAACCATACTATTCAGAAGTCTGTTTTAACTTTTTAAAATTGTATCTGGTTACGGTCCTGAGGCGGAAGCCGGTACAATCATTTTGCTGCTATACATTTTAAGTGTTCTGTTTTAACAGTTGCCTATTTGCACACTCCGCATTCCGCGACCCGGTATGCGAACCCTGGTCCCTGTAGCCGACTAGGCGCTACGGCGGGACACCCAGGGAGTTAGCGGGGCAAGCGGACATGTTGGGAGAACTCGTGGGGGCGGCCTAGTCATTGAGAACTGCCGCCCTCGCTGGCTTAAAACTCGCTCACTCTCCCCCGGCGCTGGTTGACTCCAGAGCGCATTTTACTGTCCTGAGGCTGATGCCGATAATTATTTTCGCACTGTTTTAACTTTTTAAAATTGTATCTGGTTACGGTCCTGAGGCGGAAGCCGGGACAATCATTTTGCTGCTATACATTTTAAGTGTTCTGTTTTAACAGTTGCCTATTTGCACACTCCGCATTCCGCGACCCCGGTATGCGAACCCCGGTCGCTTCAGCAAACTAGGCGCTGCGGCGGGAAACCCAGGGAGTTAGCGGGGCAAGCGGACATGTTGGGAGAACTCGGGGCGGTCTAGTCATTGAGAACTGCAGCCCTCATCAGGTACAAATGGCCACCATCACTCAGCCGCGCCGCGGGCGCGCCGGCGGCACGCCGAAGGCGCGCCAAAGGCAAGCCCGTCTTCGCCCATCTGCGCCCAGACGGGGCCTGGGTCCAGTCCCCCTGCTCGAACCTTGAGCCTAAGTACTGGTTACTCGAGGGCCCAATTAATGTCCCTCAGGCCATCTAAGAAGGCGGATTGCACTGTTTTCTTTCCGTGTGATAGCGCCCCAAGAGCATGCAGAATTTGTCCTTTTGGTCTGGACGCCGCATACCCCTGTAGGAGTTGCGCACCGCGTACCAGGCCTTTATGTGACACTGTGTTTAAGTTCTGCAGCTTCAATTGCAGCTCTCTAGCCAAGCACAGGCGTGAGATCTTTGATCTCCTTATGGATGAATGTCCCGACGCATTGTTTCTTACGGAAACATGGCTACATGACAGCTCAGGGACATAGCCAAAGCATTCCCAGCAACCTACACTATTCTCAGGCAAGACAGAGCCAATGGAAAAGGAGGAGGCATTGCGATCATAACCAAGAGCAATGTCCAATGCCTGCTTGAACCCGCCAAACTTAAAGATTGCGAGGCAACCTACTTCAAACTCGCACTCCACCCCAAGTACACTCTTTCAGGCCTGTTAATCTATCGCCCCCCGGGACCAGCTAATGCGTGGGCCCCACAACTATCAGAATATGTAGCCACTGCATTATTACACTCCAATAATTTTATGATCTTAGGTGATCTTAACATCCACTTGGATGACCCTACATGCAGCGTAAGCGCAAACCTAATTTCGGATATGGCAAACCTGAATGTAGTATTACACAATCAGGGCCCAACACATAAAGGGGGCCATCTGTTGGACCCTATTTTTTCCAACCTAGCCCACATACAATGCCATCCAGCACTTCCCATCCATTGGTCAGATCATTCAATGATCTGGTTTGACCTCTCCCTCAGGGACTTTCAGGTCCAGCCCAAATTTCCCACAACTATCTTTAGGAGAGACTGGTAAAAGCTTGACGTAGTCGCCTTCAAGCAGCATCTCAATTCCCACCTGCCCAAGGAACAAACTAATAGGGACAACGTAGATGTAGTAGCTGCTAGTACTAATTCCTGGCTTACTGAAGCCATCAACAGCTGCCTGCCACTGTCCCACAAAAAACCAATTACCCACAAACCCCCAGCCCCTTGGTTTAATGACCAATTAAAAACGGATAAATCACACTGCAAAAAATTAGAGATAACATGGAGAAAGGACTATTCTCCCACTGCAGATCAGGCCTACAAAAAGGAATTGAAGCGCTATGACAAAGCGTGCCGCCAGGCTAGAACGATCTACGTCGCTAAAACAATAAACAACGCCATAAATAAATCAAAAGTGCTTTTCGGGCTAGTCAAGTACTTAGCAGGATCAGGCACAGTGGCCGGACCTCCGCCCCTGGACAGTTCCCAGTGTGAGGAGCTGGCCCAGTTCTTCACTATAAAGATTGAGAAAATCTATTAAGACATATCTGAGCAAAATGAGGGTAAAAGGTCCCCGATCATCGACAATAGCACTAACTCCACGAGCACGAAGTCTGTTTAATATGCGCTCCTGGACGAATGGCCAGACCTTAACATATCTTCGATATCAGCACATCTGGCTAAGATTAAATCTGGCTCACCTAACGATCCTCTCCCCGTCTCTGTCCTCAGACTTCTGGATGAGCCTCAGCTCGCCAGGATTTGCTCCACGCTCAATGCCTCACTACATCAGGCCAGTGTTCCGGCAAGTTGGAAGCACGCCATGGTTTCTCCTCTGCTGAAGAAACCTATGGCGGATCCTAAAATCCCCACTAATTTCAGGCCGATTTCATTCCTTCCTATTTTTTCCAAAGTATTGGAAAGACACATCTACCAGCATTTGGCCCTGTTTGTCTCAACCAACAATTTGTTGCATGACTCCCAGTCAGGGTTTCACCCAGGATTCTCGACAGGTTCTACACTCTTGGGAGTCACCGAAAATCTTTGTCGTATGCTCGACAGAGGGGACACTGCCGCACTGATTCTATTAGACCTCAGTGCGGCCTTTGACACAATCTCCCACGCCATCCTACTTAGAGCACTGGGCTCTTTAGGTATTGGTGGCAAAGCCCTGAAATGGCTTGAATCTTTCTTGGCCGATAGGACTTTCCAAGTTTTCTCCCACTCCTCGACGTCTAAGGTCCATACTTCCCCATTTGGAGTTCCACAGGGCTCAATTCTTAGCCCTCTTCTTTTTAATTTATATGTTACTCCGCTAGCTCTCATTGCGAAGCCCTGACCTGGTCAGACACGATCTCTCCGTGCATTACTTTATTGTTGTTTGGTGGTGCCATTTTGTAGGTCCCAGCCCGTCTCCCCTCCCCGCTCCCAGCCGCTGCTCCCCCGCGGCCCCACCCCCGCTCCCTACAGCATCTACACTCGATCCCATCTCCCCTCTTGCTACCCCGCTCCTGCCTCCCAGCTGCTCCTCCCTCCCACTGGAACATAAGATGAGTACGGAACAGCAAAGAGCTGTGACCGCCCTAACCTGGTCAGACACGGTCGCTCCACCCGCTCCTGGCCGTCCTTGTACCCCTGCCTGATTTGGTATCGTAATTGCTCTGTGCCTGACCGCTGACCGACCATATTAATTCCTGTGCCAGACAGTGCTGATCGTATTGCTGCTATAATCATTTTTTGTGCCAGACTGTGCCGATCGTATTGCTGCTGTCATTAATTTATGTGCCAGACTGTGCTGATCGTATTGCTGGTCTAATTAATTTCCGCACCAGACTGTGCCCCGATCTCGCCCTGCATTACTTTGTTATTGTTTGGTGCCCCGATCTCTCCGTGCATTACTTTCTTGTTGTTTGGTGGTGCCATTTTGTAGGTCCCAGCCCGTCTCCCCTCCCCGCTCCCAGCCGCTGCTCCCCCATGGCCCCACCCCCGCTCCCTACAGCATCTACACTGGATCCCATCTCCCCTCTCGCCACCCCGCTCCCGCCTCCCAGCTGCTCCTCCCTCCCACTGGAACATAAGGTGAGTCCGGAACGGCGAAGAGCTGTGAACGCCCTGACCTGGTCAGACACGGTCGCTCCACCCGCTCCTGGCCGTCCTCGTACCCCTGCCTGATTTGGTATCGTAATTGCTCTGTGCCTGACTGCTGACCGACCGTATTAATTCCTGTGCCAGACAGTGCTGATCGTATTGCTGCTATAATCATTTTTTGTGCCAGACTGTGCCGATCGTATTGCTGCTATCATTAATTTATGTGCCAGACAGTGCTGATCGTATTGCTGGTGTAATTAATTTCCGCGCCAGACTGTGCCCCGATCTCGCCCTGCATTACTTTGCCATTGTTTGGTGCCCCGATCTCTCCGTGCATTACTTTGTTGTTGTTTGGTGGTGCCATTTTGTAGGTCCCAGCCCGTCTCCCCTCCCCGCTCCCAGCCGCTGCTCCCCGTGGCCCCACCCCCGCTCCCTACAGCATCTACACTCGATCCCATCTCCCCTCTTGCCAACCCGCTCCCGCCTCCCAGCTGCTCCTCCCTCGCTCCGCCCCCTCCACTATCCACTTATGGCAGGGAGACTTACGCGCAGCCTAACATACGACGCCACATCCCTCTCTGCACTCAACACCGGCCGCCTCCCCAACTGCCACCAAGCCGCCCCAGGACGCACCCATGGACCCTTCACCTGCCAATCCTGCAAGTTCTGCTGCATCAGGACCCACACTACGTCCACAACGCCAAACAGAGCTCCGACAATAACCACCTGAAGTGCATCCTGCTCAACACCCGCTCGGTCCACAGACACGAGATTGAACTATGGAACCTATTCGACACCACAACGCTGGACGTCGCCTTTCTTACAGAAACCTGGATGAACGCCTCATCAGCGCCCGACATCGCCATAGCCATCCCGGACGGCTACAAGATCATCCGAAAGGACCGAATCAACCTAACAGGAGGAGGCATCGCGATCGTCCACAAGAACACCATCCGCATCACGACCAGCTCCGACGACACCCTCACAGCAGCCAAACACCTTCACTTCCAGATACACACCGACCCCAAGACCACACTTAAAGGAACCCTCATCTACAGACCACCAGGACCCCGCACACAATTTTGCGAAGACATCACTGACTTTATCAGCCCACACGCCCTCCCCTCCGAGGACTACATTCTCTTAGGGAACCTCAACTTCCACCTCAAAAAGAACAACGACAGCAACACATCCACCCTTCTGGACAACCTCGCCAATATCGGACTCAAACAACTGGTAAACACCCCCACCCACTACGCTGGACACATGCTCGACCCAATCTTCTCCTCCAGCAAGCACGTCTCCTTCTATCACGCCACAGGACTCCACTGGACGGACCACAGCTGCGTCCATTTCAACTTCAGAAAGACCACGACCCACCACCACCCACAACAAGTCCCCCGCAGAAACTGGAACAAAAGTACCACTGAACAGCTCACCACATCGCTAAACCAAATCCCTCCCACCAAATCATCGGACCCAAATCAAGCAGCAATCAATCTCGCACAATGGATCACCCACTGCGCTGATGAATTAGCACCCTTGAAAAACCCTCACAACAAGCCAGGTTGCAAAAAAGCCTCCTGGTTCAATGACGACCTCATGAACTCCAAAAAGAACTGCCGCACCCTCGAGAAAGCCTGGCAAAAAAACCCAACCACAGACAACATGACCGCCCTCAAGGACGCCACCCGCAAACACCACCAGCTGATCCGTTCCACCGAGAAATCTGCATTCAAAGATCGACTCAACAACAACGCCCACAACAGCAAGGAACTCCTAAGCATCGTTAAAGAGCTTACCAATCCCAACGCCAGCACCAACGACATCACCCCATCTCAAGACCTCTGCGACTCTCTAGCCTCATTCTTCCACAGCAAAATCGCTGACATACAAAACAGCTTCGGTGACCAGTCCACCCCCGTTACCACCGAACTGAAGCCCCCCACCACCACCCTTCGCGCCTGGAACACGATCAGCACCGAAGACACCATCCGCTTGATGAACTCCATTCACTCCGGATCACCTACCGACCCATGCCCCCACCACATCTTCAACAAGGCCAACTCCATCATCGCACCCCATCTCCGGGATATCATCAACTGATCCCTCAACACCGCTACTTTCCCGGAAAGCTGGAAACATGCCGAACTCCGTGCCCTCCTGAAAAAACCTACAGCAGACCCCACTGAACTTAAGAACTACCGCCCCATCTCGCTCCTCCCTTTCCCTGCCAAAGTCATAGAGAAGACCGTCAACAGTCAGCTCGCCGCCTTCCTCGAGTCTAACGGATCCCTCGACCCCTCACAGTCCGGCTTCCGAGCCAAACACAGCACCGAGACCGCCCTCATCGCAGCCACAGACGACATCCGAACTCTACTCGACAACGGGGAAACAGCGGCCCTCATCCTCCTGGACCTCTCCGCAGCGTTTGACACGGTATGTCACAGCACCCTTGTACAACGCCTCAGCAACGCGGGGATACAAGGAAAAGCATTGGACTGGATCATCTCGTTCCTCGCCGGAAGAACCCAGAGATTCCGCCTACCCCCTTTCAGATCAGGGGCCACCGAAGTCATCTGCGGCGTACCACAAGGATCATCGCTCAGCCCCACCCTCTTCAACGTCTACATGAGCGCCCGCGCGTCCATCGCACACCAGCACAACCTCAACATCATCTCCTATGCTGACGACACACAGCTGATCCTCTCCCTCACCAAAGACCCAAACACCGCCAAAACCAACCTACACGAAGGGATGAAAAACGTAGCCAAGTGGATGAAGAACAGCCGCTTAAAACTGAATTCAGACAAAACGGAAGTCCTCATCCTAGGATCATCCCCCTCTGCATGGAACGACTCATGGTGGCCACCGGCCCTGGGCAGCGCACCCAAACCAACGGACCATGCTCGCAACCTGGGATTTATTCTAGACTCCTCCCTCTCGATGACGAGACAAGTTAACGCCATTTCATCATCATGCTTTAACATCCTACGTATGTTCAGAAAGATCTTCCGATGGATCCCCACCGAAACAAGAAAGACGGTCACCCAAGCACTGGTCACAAGCCGACTACGGAAACACCCTCTACGCCGGAACCACAGCCAAATTACAGAAAAAGCTCCAACGCATTCAGAACGCCTCCGCCCGACTCATCCTAGACATACCCCGCCACAATCACATATCCGGTCACTTGAGAGACCTTCACTGGCTCCCCATCAACAAGAGAATTACGTTCCGTCTCCTCACCCATGCACACAAAGCCCTCTACAACCTAGGACCCAAATACCTCAACACGCGCCTGACCTTTTACACACCCACCCGCCAACTACGTTCGTCCAATCAAGCCCTTGCCGCAATTCCACGCATCTGAAGAGCCAACATGGGAGGAAGATCTTTCTCCTACCAAGCGGCCAAAATCTGGAATTCCCTCCCCACCCACCTCCGCCTCACACAGACCCACCTCTCCTTCAGAAAACAACTCAAAACCTGGCTATTTGATAAGTAGAGAACCCCTCTCCCTCAAGCGCCTTGAGACCCTCTGGGTGAGTAGTGCGCTATACAAATTTTGACTTAACTTGACTTGAAGCGAGCTGGGCTCACGCTATTCACTTATGCGGATGATTCGCAGATTGTCTTCTCCCTCTCTCAATCGGATCAGTCCCCCACTTCCCTTCTTCAGTCGGGGTTCAGCGAAATAGCCACTTGGATGAACCAAAATTTGCTGAAGCTCAACGGGGAAAAAACGGAGATCCTTATCCTTGGGAATAAGCCTGATCTGTGGTGCTCCAAACACTGGCCGGCGGAAATGGGCCCCATTCCACCAGCATCTGCGCACCTCCGCAACCTGGGGGTGACCATAGATCAGGGCCTTACAATGCAGCCGCAAGCGATGAAAGTGACGGCTACCTGTTTCGCCATCTTGTGCTGGTTGAGAAAGATACTGTGGATGTTGCCGTCTGACACCTAGAGGTCTGTGGTCAACGCCTTGGTGACCTCCCAGTTGGACTATGGCAATGTACTCTACCTGGGGGTTACTAAGGCGGTTACCCGTCGCCTCCAAATGGTCCAAAATGCTGCGGCGTGCCTACTCTGCGGCTGCAAAAGGAATGAACCCATTACACTACACCTCAGGGAACTTCACTGGCTCCGAGTGGAGAGCCGTGTGAAGTTTAAAGCCCTAACCTACATGTACAAAATAAAAGCAGGCACGGCTCCAAGATATTTAAAATCCCTATTGACGACGTATTCCCCAACACGCACATTGAGGTCGTCCACCCAAGAACTTTTTTTGCGTACCTAAGGTCAGACTTGCTAGGATGGGCGGGAGGTCCTTTGCCTCCATAGGTCCAAGGCTCTGGAATTCCCTCCCGCCTGCCATTCGGCCGTTTTCGAAAAGCAGTTAAAACCTGGTTGTTTAACCAATAACCTATTACCCACTGTATGTTGCTCCAGTCTCCATTAGCGCCGGGAAACCCTACTTGGGTAGCTGTTGTGCTCTACAAACTGAAAAAATAAATAAATTAAATAAAGTCTCATGTGTTAAATGTTTAGCAAGTGCAACAGACAGTACATGTTTTTGGGGCATAATTAGCTGAAGTAAGAGTTTATCCCAGAGGCTTGCATGGTAAAAAGTGAAAAACAAACTGAACACAGTTCTGGTAGTAGAAGGTCAGAATGTTTATCAAATATGAATGCTTTAGACATTACGTGGATATCTCCTTGAGTGGGTTGTATATACAAAATTCATATTAATCAAAGTTGTGTGGTGTTGCTTTGGATATCGTTTTATTGTGTTGAATTGGAATAGAATCTCATAGCTTCATGAAACCAACACAGACTTTTTTTTTTAAACCATGTTTTCTCAGTTGTAAGAGGAAATATGAGTGCAGGGAGGGCATGAACAAACTGCCTATTATTAGTTCCGGATCAATAAATTACGTTATCATTTGCACTGCCTGAGACACTTTGGAACTGTAACCACAGATGTTCACCATCCCATGAACTGTAATTGATGGAAGAAGAAATACGTAATGTGCATACTAATAAGAATAGATTATTAAGAATAATTAAAAGGGCAAGCTAAGGACTAAAATATACTTGAATGATTCATGATTCTCAGCAAATTTTCATTCTGAAAAACGACATCAAATAATTAGAAATATTTAAATTGCAATTAGAGTCAAAGAGATGTTTTGGCACAAACATGAGTCTGAGTGATGAATTAGTGGGAACATTTGAATATGAAAGGGAGATAGTTGCAGCTAACCCCTGACAAATTTTCCCTAAGCTTTCCAAGTTTCCCCTTAGTTTCTGAAGAAAATTCCAAGTGAGGCTCACCTAATAAAGATTCAGGCGGTCATTATGATGTCGGGCGAATTGCCTCCGCCAGGCTGGCGGTGGCCACCGCCGGCCTGGCGGAGGCAATCAGCCCGACATCCATGTCCTGATTCCCCCCGCCAGATTAGGATGGCGGAGGGGAAAGCGGCGGACGGAAGGTGATAGATTAATATGGTGGCGGTGTCCAATGGCAAAATGTAGGTACCTTCCGCAGCGGAAAGACAGGCGGCGATTGCTGCGGGGGCCCCCTGCAGGGCCCCCAAGTGATAGCAGAGGTGGAGGGGGACATGGGGGGTACCTGTGGTACCCCCCCCCCACATTTGCATATGCAAGGCGGCAGGCACCGCGCGGTGCCTGCCGCTTTGTATATGCAAATGCGTGCTGATATGTTTATCATTGTGGCGGGCGGTGCACCGCCCGCCACAATGATATACATGTAGGATGTGCCCGTCACTGTGGCGATGTAGCGACCGGATAATTTGTTCTATTTTCTGAGTGGTGGTGACTGTGGTGTACTTCCATCTTAGTATATTGGATAGATCCCTATTTTCATCCTATTCTTAGAGTTTGCCTATTGGGTTTGACATAATTTTGTGCCCCTTCATAGTTTTCAGGCCTGAAGGCCTATATTAGGAGGTAGATTCTTCATTTCTGACTCAATATTACCTATTGGTAGGGCTTGCCTATGTATTTTGACAGAGCTGTGCGTCTCTTTCATCTTTTTCGGGCCTACAAGGCCTAAACGAGAGAGACTCCATGTTCCTTTCTGCCACGGCTGCCCGAGGCGCTTGTAGGTCACGGGTAATATTTTAGATATGAGTTGTTGTTCGCTGGAGAGGAACCGGTCACAGGTGGCCCTTATCGGAGGAATGTAAACGGAGCTCGGGCTTAAGACGAAACAGCAGGTGGCCACTGTGGGAGCGTCGGAGCCCGGGGCCTGGTACAGGAGTCTGGTGGGCGGCAGGTTACTGTCTGGAAATTTCCATGAACGAAGAGCTCTCTATATTATCAACGAGCAGTGAAGCAGGGGGCGCAGATGATCCTTTGGAGAGACTGAAGTTACATCATGAGTTGGTCTGTTAGAGCAGTTGGAGTTAGTTTGTCGTCAGAATTAGAACAATCAGAGTGAAGAAGTTATTTGAACGGATGTTTCGCAGAGTAGTTGAAACTATATTATTAGATTGAAGTTTGGAGGTGAAGACAGTTCGTGGGAGAGAAGAAGTCAGTGCAGATTGACCGGCGCAGAGCTGAGAAACAGAGAAGAAGACCAGAGAAGGGTTCCAGTGCTTTGTAGGGGTGACGGAGGTGAAGGAGCATAGCGGTGCAGACGTGTATCTGTGGGTGCAGAGCAGAGTCTGAGATGAGCCGAGGCACAGACGAGAGAGGGACCCAAACAACAGCCAGAACCAGACTACGTATTTATAAGGTGAAGTCTGTCCTGCTATTATAGTGTTCAAATATATTAACTCTTTCCTTTACTTTTCAGGCTATGCTTAGGTTGCTAGGTGTTAATATGACTTTATAATGCAATGTTTATTTTTATTGTTTAATAAAGGGACCCCAGTTCTTAATAAATACATCTGAGTATTGTTTCCATGATGAAGCTGACCTTTCTTTTTAGCCAGGTACTGTCGTATGGAAGGATGGGCTATTCCCTTCCTAAAGGTAACTGATGACGAAGAGTGATGTAAGTTTCATATTGGGGAATAATTCTTGAATGTAATAATTTGGCAGTTCTTATGTGAGAGGGTCGGATCTCCTATCCATTACATGAGGGATAATAATTCATATGAGATAGAAGATATTTCCAGTAGATATTAGGTACTTAGGAAATTCCCAATAGAGAGCAGGAGGTAATAATAGGATAGTGGGGACACTATAAAGAAAGATCGCTCAGAATAGGGCGTTATATACTGGAGCTGCTCCCCGAGAAGCGAGGGGGTAGAGTAGTCCGGGCCGGATTGTCGCGGGACTACAAGTGGGGACACTATAAAGAGAGATTGCTCAGGATAGGGCGTTATATACTGGAGCTGCTCCCCGAGAAGCAAGGGCGTAGAGTAGTCAGGGCCGGATTGCCGTGGGGCTACAAGTGGGAACACTATAAAGAGCTGCTCTCCGACACGAGTGAGAGTAGGTTAGCCCGGGCCAGATTGTCGTGGGGCTATAAGGTGAGATCATAGGATATAGAATGGAATTCCTTAGTTATTATTGATTCCTACAGTTAATTCTTGGTAATCCTCTGAATTTTAGTGGTATTTTGGCTGTGTAAGCTTGTATATTGTGAGTTCCCTATTCCCTGGTAAGTACCCAGGTACTGTTGTAAATAGGGCCTGGGAAGGGATGAGGTTACGTGATGACTAGGTTTGTTGTGATTGGGTGAGCTGATAACTTGGTCTGGAAATCCGGTCATTACAGGCGGGCACATCCGAATTCCCCCTACGGGACTCCCGCCCTTATGGCGGGCGGTCCCGATCTCCATTTGTTTGGCGGGCGGACAAAGTCCGCCCGCCATCCTAATGACCCCCTTAGTCTCATTTGTTTCTTCTCTCCAAGGGTCACCCGTTAACAAGGATAAGAGTCACAGTCAAATAACAATAAAATAATAATTTAATGCTTTTTCCACCACTGTACACTGCACCATGGTGTGCCATTTAGTTGTAGTTTGCATGGCACACCGATCAATCAGGCCTATTGATTTTGTTTGGAACATGAAAGGTTTTTTACAGTACTTTCCTCAGGAAAGAGGAGTCGTAAAATGTGATACCACCCACCCTGAAGGAATGTCATGTATTCAATTAGGGGCAAATTCCCAGCTAGGAGGGTAAGCAGGGGAGTTGCTACGGAGGAGGATGTTGTTTGAGGTGTTACACCCCTCTAACAAATGTATTTTTTAATACATAGAGGTAGATTACGATGTCATTCAGAAAGGCTCCGAATCGGTCTGCAATGTTAAAAATAGAGGATGTGACTGCCAGGGTGGCGGTCACATCCTAATTTGCACGGAGGGACCGCTGCTGCCCCTGCGGATGGTCCCTCCACCTCTGGGGTGGCGGATGGACGCAGGTCTGTCCGCCATCCTAATAGGGCCCTATGCTTGGACTTTCTGAATAGGTTCCGAATCTGAACCTGACTGCATTCGGAAAGTCTGGGTAAATCGGAGGCTAATCTTGTGTGTCTACGGGCTGCATTTCCGAACAAATCAGAAGTTTTCTGAATAAGTGATTATAATGTCCGATTCAGACAGCCTTTCCGAATCGGTTGTTCTGACGCTGATCGGCTTCGGAATCTGAATATGGGGACTCGTAGCAGGCCCCCGTTCACCAAGGGCATTTCAAATCTAAAATCTGCACCTTGGGGGTACCCAAGTAAACTCCTTTTCCAACCATGTACTCTGAGGCAGGCACCATGGCGTGCTTGCGACATGGTGCACAATTTTCCACAGCCACCCCATTTTTTCAATGGGAGCCCGTGTATTTGGTCGGAACATAGGCTCCAATAGAAAACAATGGGATTCTGACCGAATCGTATCCTGAAGCATCCGGATGTATCATATTTGGTCGGACTCCCCGGATCCGATTCAGTCGGAAAGAATTCTGAGACCGTTTTGGATGGAATGCTTTCCGAATGGCATCGTAATCGACCCTGTAGTTGGGTAAATGAGAGTTTTCAGTCCATAATGGTTAGGTGTCTTTCAGATTTCACGTCAGATCTTTAAATACTTTCTGAGATAAAACCACACACACAAACACACAAACACAGTCATCTTGGGTTCGAAGGTCCTAAAAATTGTTATTCACAAAATCCTGTGTTTTTATTGGTTTTCAGACAAAATGTCAAGTACAAAATATTAACTAACCAAAATATCTAGTAAAAAATATTGTAATGTGGTAATATCATCAGAAAGAATATCTTTGTCAAGAATAAGTTTAAGTTTAAGGTCAGTAATATTGATTTCTAAAATATTGATTTCTAAAATATTGAATACATTAACATAATTTACAAAAATACAGTAGGGTATAATATCTTTTTTAAATAACTGTCATGTATTTTACTAGATATGTTAAATGTATACAAGGAAATAATAGTGTATAATTATTGTTTAGGAGTTTTTAATGTAGTTGTTAAATTTGGAATAGATACTAAATGTAATTTAATTTAATTTTGTGATTTTCAGTACTGTAGCTGGTTGTGGGTTTATAGGGGTACAGGATGGGAAGTAATTTAACCACTTGGATGCTAAGGTGTTTTATGGCTCCGCATGCAATTTCCATTGAAATCAATGGAAACTCCATGACGAGTTACCCTTGTCATTAGCACTGAAGGGGTTAATTATAAAAAATGATGAATATTTTGAAATTAATAGTATGTATTTAATCAATAATTATGTTGATTGTGAAATACATTTTTTTAATTTAATGTGTTGTGCTGATTGTGCAGTTTATATCGGTAAAGGATTGGAGGGTATTTAATTGTAATCAATTAATACTTAGTTATTAATTAATATGAAATATTTAAGTAACAATTAGTTATGTTAATTGTGTAATACTTTTTTCCTTTTTAGGTGTGTGTTGTGAGGTTTATAGGGGTACAGGATGGGAAGTAATTACATTTTGATTAAATAATAATTAGTTGTTAATTAATATTATTTATTTGATAATTAATTATGTTATAATGGTGCTTATAGGGGTTCATGGTAGGTAGTAAATTATTCCAAGTAATTAGACATAGTGATGGATGGAAGTACGTCTGGGCATTGAGGGATTGTCCCGGAATAAGGCACTAGGACTCGACGGGATTCCACAATACAACATACAAGACAACATAGACGTGTGAGCCCCGGTATTAACCAGGGGGCTGAATACAGCAGCAAGGAAAGGGATGCAACCTTCTTGGTGAACTGCTACCATTGTTCCAGTTTTCAAGAAAAGGGATAAGCATAATCCATACTGCTACTGCCCCATTTCCCTCATTGACTCCACAGTTAAGGTTCTGGGTCAGGTTTCATTTACTAGGCTTTCTTATTAGGTTGACAGAAAACACATAATTTCTGAGGCGCAATTTGGTTTTCACTCAGGAAAATCAACTACCAACCAATACTTCAATATCTACCTACTAGTGTCCAAATACACAGTAGTTCAACCTGTTGCACATTTTTGGGTTTTATGGACCTTAAGGTTGCCTTTGACTGGGTGAACCGTAAGAAACTCTTGGACTTACTCACCTCTTTGGAAGCCGAGGCCGCTATTGTTACCCTCTTAATGAACCTTCATGCCCACACCATGGCAGCAGTCAGATAGTGACTAAGGGGGGGCCTTACTGGATATTTTAGCAGCACCAGGAGGATCCACCAAGGTTGCATTCTAGTGTCTTTTTATTTACCATCTATATTATTGGCTTAGAAGCCACTCAGACCTCATTACAGTCCGATTGGCCCCAAGTAGGTAGGAAAGCATTGCCAGTCATATTAAATGCCAACAATGCAGTGCTGATGGCACGCACACCTCTAGTACTCCAAGTTCTGATCAAGGGGTTTATCTCTTTTATGGACGGGTTGGACCTGATGGCTAACTTCACAAAATCATACACTTAGGAAGTTGATCCTCTGGCGACTCGGACAAAAACAGTTAAGGCTGGAGCCCACATTCTTGCCAAGGTTCCAGCTTTCTCCTACCTGGGAATTTTATTTGACACAAAACTTAACTGGAAACAACTGATGGAGGGAAAATTGGGTGATATGAATAAAGCTATGTGCGCTATTGCCAACTATGCTTACAGATTGGGTACTTGGTCCCCAGGGGGGATTTTAAAGTTATGCCAGTCAATATGAATTTCCAAAGTCCTATAGGGTAGCAATGTTTGGGGGTATATGGCAGCTAATAAGCTACAGTGCGCTCAAAACAAGTATCTCAGGTGAATCTTGAAGGTTCCATAAGGGCAGATATTCTTTTAGATGTGACACACTGACACCTGAGGATGTGAGTATAGTAAAGGAGCTGTTTATAAAACCTGCCATTGCACAGCATGAAAATACTGTGCTCATGAAACTAGCTGTGAGAGGGCATGTCCTGCTAAAATCAGTTCAGGGAATGCAGAAATACTTATTGACCCTTACTAGAGCTTCTGATAGATTTTTAGTAACCTGATTCAGATAAAATCAACTCCATTACTTCCTGACTTCCCTACCTTTTTTTTTACAAACATGAAACTGCCATGTAGCTGCGATGCTAGGTCGCCACAGGACACCTTACAGTCTGTCCTCTTACACAAATAATTTAGCTCTCCCAGAAGATTGTTTTTTAACCACGTCTAAAAGCTATGAAATTTATAAAAAAAGATTTAAACCATGAAAGCTATGAAATTTAGACAAGCCTGCATTGAACTTATGTATTTACAGTTTTTGCCCATTGATCACATCCTTTTTGTTGTCACGAATATCCTGAGGACTGCTTTTAGATCAATAAGATCAATATGTGACTGACAGCTAATTGGACATTGCAATTCTTGCACAACTCTTTTCATAATTCATAACAATACATTTTTTTCATGGATTGCCTCTTTTTAGCTTTTATTATTGTGATTACTTCCGAATAAAGATGTATTATATTTATTTAAGTAATTAATATATATATTTGTAATTAATAATAATGACTTAATTGTGTTAACTGTGAAATTACATTTTTTCGACTTAAATTTTAAGAGTGGGCTGTGGGTTTTGTAGGGGTATATGGTGGGAGGACAATTCATGTTAATTAGGTAATAATAGATTTTTTAACTGATATTAATGATTAAATTGCTTATTAATTGTCATAATTGTGTAAGACATATTTTGTAAATGTTTTAGGAGTGTGTTGTGTGTTTTGTGCTAGTATATTGTAAGCAGTAATTCATTTAATTGTGATTAATTAATATTTGATAATGATAATTCGTTTGTTGCTAAATATTTATGTTGATAGTAAAATTTGCTTTCTAAAGTTACGTTTAATTTGCAGGTTGTGAGTTTAATGTGCAGCTGTGGGTGGGAAGTAACTCGATATAAATTGTTTAAAAAATTATTTTTGTTAATAAACAAATTATAATTTAAAATATGTATTTAAATGAAAAATATGTATGTTTTCAAATTTAATAATATGTGCAGTTATTTATGAAGTGCATTTAACATTATAATATGTATTTATTTTATTTAATTGTTAATATAAAATATATTTGTATTTTTTTAACACATTTATATATTTTATTCCATGTTTTGTTTTGATTGTGTTGAAGAGAATTTGTTTATTTCTAATGTTGCATTGACTGTAGTGGAAATCGTACATTTTACCCCTCCACAATCCATCAGTTTTCCTACTGTTGCACTGGCTGGAGTATAAATAATAAATTCAACCCTGCCGCAGTCCAACACTTTCCCTACTGCTGCACTGACTGGAGTGGGAATAGTAAATTTTTCCCCTCCTGAGTACGGCACTTTGCCGACTCTTGTATAAGTTGTAGTGGGAATAGTATATGAATTAATTTTGAAATGGTGAAGTTTACATTATATTGTCTAAATTTACATTAATATGTTTTTGGTTATTTAAATGTATATTATTTATAATTATTAATGTTTTTATTATTTTATTTTGTACAATCTACATTTTGTTTTTTATAGGTAATTAAACCAATTTAAAATATTTATTTTCAATTACAAGTATAGAAAGTTGATATTTTTCACATCAATATGTTTGATTTGATACTTTTGTATGGAGATATTTTGGTAGTCGATATTTTGTCAGTGAACGTTTTTAGTATCCCTCACAATCATCATTCCTTTCTCTTTTCCACTGGCCCTTAACCTGCACAGGTCTGTCATTGGCCATGGCACTCCTGTGCCGATGGCGGAACCATTCCACAGAGGAAGCCCCCAGTTGGTAATCTGATGACATTGGAGTGTTCATGGCACACCAACATAATGAAGTGCAGCCGGGGATGCTGAGGGGGCCATATGCTTCCAGCGGGTCCAGCAGGAGGATGCACTTCTGGTGAGTCCTTCTCGAGGTGGTGTTTGTTTTGGGGAAAACAGACACACGAGGAAACTGTTTTGAGTGGATTCCTTATCCACAATCGTGGTGAGACTTGCAATCGTAGAGCAGTAATCCAACCACCAGGGATTTCTTCCTTGCTGGAGGAGCAACCCTTTGGGCAAGTTTTGCTCGTCTGGGGGCTACATTGTTTCCCTGGGTTTCAACCCCGCTGGGGAATAGAAGAGCTGTTTTTTTCATCCAGTCTGCCCTTGTCAGGGATGTACATTTTGCCATAAATTAATAAATTACAGGAAGTAACCCCTTTGGCAAGGGCCACTCCCCTTGGGGGAGATCTTTTTTTGGCTATTCCACCTCTACAGAGGGGAGGTCAGCTATTGTTAGCCTGATCTGCCCTCTGGGGGAGTGGAAGCCCACTAAACCACAAGGGATTGTTTTCTTGTTCAGGGAGAGCCCCCTTGGGTAGAAGTTGCTCCTATTGGGGAAGAATTATTTTACTCCCATAGGGCAAATCAGCTGTTTTAGGCCTATCTGCCCCCTGGTGGATGGAAGACCACCAGGGATTGCTTTGTTGGGCAGGAGTCACTCCCCTTGGGGGGCAATTTTTTGTATCCCCCCTCTAAGGAGCAAATCACCATTTTAGGTGGATTTGCCCCTTCTGGGGTGGAAGTCCACAATATACCAGCAAATTATGTTTTGAAAGGGAACAACCCCCTGGGTAAGCCTCACTCCCCTTGGTGGCCCATATTTATTTTACTGCTGACCTACCATGTCTGCCCTCTGGGGTGTGATTTTGCCCCCTCAAGATGGTTTCTGAGTGGATTGAGCATCAGTGTGGGGGGTAACACGTGGGTCACCTGGGAATAAGGTTGTGTATATGGTGGGAGATCTGCTTCTGTTGTAAGGTTTACTTCCATCTGGTGGTGTCATGCCTCCTTTCAGGAGAATATTAGTGTCTTTTGATTTTTTTATCATTTTTATTTGTAGCTTCATTTTTTTTCTTATTGTAGAGCAGTTGTTTCCTTTGTCTTGTTGGTGAATCCTGTTTGCGGGGGCAGCTGTGGCAGACCTGCAGTTTGTGGAATTGTGTTTAGTAGGCACCTAAATTTGTAATCTTTTCACCTAATGTGCATCCTTTGCCTGGTTGTATAATTTGTTTTGTGGCTATTTGTGTGATTGTCTGTCAAAGTTACATATTGATTTTTGGATATGATATACTGCCTTGTGAGCAATGTTGTTTATTTTTGTTTCTTTCTGGTGCTTGCTGTGTCTGTGCAGAGTAAGGGCAGTTGATCATTTGTGCTGGTGTTTCTAGCTAGTGGGTGGTATTTTTTAGAGTAAACAGGTCTTTGTGTGCTTTGTATTGATTGTTTTTCCTTTTAGATTTTACTATATGTCAGTAGTTTTTCTTTCTGTTTGATAATGCCACACTTTGTTTATTACTTATTTTACAGTGTTGCGTATTTTTGACTTATTTGTCAAGTTACTTTTCTTAGCAAGGATCATGGCTAGCCAAAGGATGGCCTCTGCAGGTTGTTAGTATGCTTTTCAAGTCTTCCTCTGACCATGATTTAGATACTGAATCTGAATCTGCATCTGCGGCAGAAGAGGCAGGCCAGTATTCTGCCTATGAATTTTCTGTCCAAGAGGAATCGTGTGATGATGAAGCTAGTCTCAGTACGGGGAAAGTGTCTCTTTTAGAGGAGGATACAGATGTTGGGCTGAAGGCTTCCCATTGGAAGAGCTTAACATTGGGTAGTCCCAAACATGGCGCAGCCTGTTTTGACTGCCTTTAATTATTAGCACGGTGTACAGTGAATACAGAAAAATTATGACCCATACATTTTTTTCAGTCCTTTATGGATTACGCATTTTTGAATGAGGATGTTAACAAGACTAATTATTGATGAACAGAGTTTGAGTGACAACAGTGCCAGAATAAGCCCCACTCTGGAGCTACCCGGAGTACTTCCACAATCTGTATGAGTTGAAGTAGTTTGTGGGTTTTACATTTTGTGATGGTCCTTATAAGGAAGCCATCACTGGCTCCATATTGGTCTACTAGTCCCTTTTTTTGTCCTCATACATGCCACCAGAAGATGTCTGCTCTAGATGGGATCTCTCTGAGCCTTTCTCACACACAAACTTAGATTCCGCCCCTGGAATGTGTGTGCGGCCAACAGAATTCACCACGAGGTAGGCTGTCTTCTTGTACAACTCCCTCGGTACCAGGGAGGACCGGACCACAAACCTCTGGCATAATCATTGGACTTAAGTTATTTTTCTGACCAAACTTTTAACGCAGACCAGATATTAATGGCACTCTCTCCACCACACAGCCTGTCTGACTGACTGATCATCATGATATTCCTTAAGCAGTCAGCGAATATTGGGGGGGCCTTAGACTTCCACTCTCTGCATTTTTCTCTCCTAGCGATTACGATCACATAGAACAAAACCTGTGTTGCACTATTGTTCATCAGGTACCCCTGCGGGAGACCGAAAAAGATCAATCTGGGGCAACAGAAGAGTGAAAATGATAAAACCTCTACCAAAAAAACGCACACCTGCCTCCAGTAGTTGGTAATTGCTGGGCATTCCATAAACATATGCAGATCATCAGCTGCCGTAAGATTACATCTCGGACAGTTATAGCTCTCAGCTGAAAACCTGGATAATTTGGCAGGAGTCCAATACACCCAGTATGCTGTAAACAAGTCATTTCTTCTGAGGTTCGCTGGTTTAATTATCTTTGTGACATTATGAATGCATCCGACCAGACTTTCTGCATCTCATCTGCACTTTCGGTGAAAGTATTATTCCAGAGACACATTATTTCAGCATCCAGCCCATCCTTTGCCGTCACCAGAGTGTTGTACCAAAAGGCTACCTCCCGCTTCCAGCCTCTCCCTCTACCCATAAAGCCTAAAATTTGGGTCTCCTCTTCCTTCCCTTAGCACTGTCTCCCCCACCATGATGACAATTGGTAATACTTAAATCTTGTAAGTGACCCCCCAGTCAAGTTAGATAAAGTTTCCCAATCTAAGAGCCGAGTATTAACGCAGAGATCCCCCCACTTTGATAAGCCTGCTTCCCTCAATGGTTGAGCCAGTCTATCTAACAAACATTCGGGAGTACCCAGGGAATCCCATATTGGGGCTTGCATGTTGTAATATGTGATTCCAACAATCTTTCGAATATACTGCCAGATTTTAAGAGCCACCTGTAGTATCTTCAATCGGACCTTTTTATAAAAATGTTGATCGCCAAATTTATAAAGGAAAAATTCACAACCTTGTGGTTGGTCTGATAACATTGCATGAAAGAGACTGTCGTGCTAAGAGGAGTCTAGCTTGTTGGTCAGAATTCTAAAATTCTTGAACTGGAAGGCATAGCAATAAAAAAGTAGGTCAGGTAAAGCCAAACCTCCCACTTTCAGCCCCCTTCTCAATTTCTTCCATGCTATCCTGGGAGATTTTGTGGCGCAAATAAATGAACCAATCTTCCCTTAGAGGCTGGCAATATCCTTAGGATTAAATGATAATGGAATATTGTTAAACAAAAATGTTATTTTGGGGAGAATGGTCATTTTAACTAAATTCACTCTACCATAGATGTTCAAGGGTAGCCCACCCCACCTAGATAATAACTCATTTACATCCTTTACCACTGTCTGCCAGCTGGTTTTTGCAGTATCACCCAATTTCTGTGTAAGGTAGATTATCAGATATCTGATTTTTTGTTTGGCCCCCTGTATCGGGACAACACTATTCCAACCTATTATATCTGGTTTTTTCTTTGTTGATTTTGTATTCCGATACCCTACCAAAATCTTCAGCTAAATTAAATAATCTGGGGATAGCTTCAACCGGATTGGCAGTGTAGAGGAGAAGATCCTCTGCATATAATGCTGCTTTTAATTCTAACTCCCCCATTTTAAAAGGTAGGATAACGGAATCCGATCTCAGTGAACATACAAAAGGCTCGATGAATACATCAAACAGGAGGGGAGATAGGGGACAACCCTGCCTCGTACCTCTGGAGATGTTAAACAAGTCTGTCAGACCACCATTAATCAGGACTTTAGCCTGGGGGCTCTTGTACAAAGATTTTACTGCCTCAATCAAGAAAGAAGGAAATCCAAACCTTGACATTGTCTCCCAAAGGAACACCCAATTGACCTGATCAAAAGCTTTAGCAGCATCTATCGCAACAATGGTGAGTGGCAGTCCTCTATCCTCTGCTACATCGATTGCCCCAATCACCTGAAACGTAAGCTCATTGAGCTGCCGGCCAGGTATGAACCCCCTCTGATCTGAATGGATAATTGTCTTGATAACTTTTGCCAGCCTGGTTGCTAATATTCCAGAAAATATCTTCAGATCTGAATTTAAAAGAGAGATCGGTCTATACGACTCGATCCTTTGGGGGTCTTTATTTGGTTTTACTATTAGGGCGATAGTAGCCTCCAGCCATGAAGGCGGAATATGATCTCCTTGTAAGAGAATTCTATTGAAGAGTGACTTAAGCACGGGCAAGATGTCCTCCAAGTTATCCTCATACACCTCTGTCGGCAAGCCGTCAGGACCAGTAGCTTTACCTCGGCTCATCTTCTTCGCTTGTACCCTTATTTCCCCCTCAGTGATCTCACTGGCTAACAAGAACTTATCCGATTCACATAACTTGTGCAGATCCCTCAAGCTTAACCAGGCTTTCACTTCCTCGACACCAAGGCAGCTATCTTCTAGATATAACCCCCTCATGAACCCCCTGACCTCCTCTTCCTTAGTTATCAGTATCCCCGATTCCCGCTGGATTAATGAATCAATATTGTTCCTACCCCTCTCTGTCCTCGACTTCCAAGCCAGGAGGGAACCACACTTCTCCCCATATTCAAAATTCTTCAATCGGCTAACCTCCCACCTGTCTTTGATGGCTTTATCGCTTCTCGCTTGAAATCCTGATTGAAGTTCTAGGAGTTCTTTTTCTAACCTCGGGATATTATCCCTATCAGTAAGGGCCGCTAACTGTAGTTGTAGTTCTTTCTTTTTTATAATTTCTAAGCCATCGGTGTCCCTTTTCTTATTAGATTTCCTCTTATGGGTCATCTGTGAGCTCAATATACCTCCTAAATAGGCCTTGAAAGATTCCCAAACTAATTGCTCAGTATC
The DNA here is from genome assembly GCF_964261635.1 of Lissotriton helveticus. Classification (NCBI taxonomy): domain Eukaryota; kingdom Metazoa; phylum Chordata; class Amphibia; order Caudata; family Salamandridae; genus Lissotriton; species Lissotriton helveticus. Next base: position 1,607,938,769 of record NC_136069.1, read on the forward strand.
TGTTCCTATATTGAAATGAAAAAACTCAATAATACTGACTTTGACCTTAGACTTGATTTGATCATCCAGCAAGAGCGTTCTGTCCAGGGTCCATCTAACTTCTACAGGCCGAGTCGTAAGGTTTATTAATAATTCTACCACTGAATGGTCAGAAAGACCTGCTGGAATATGGGATACCGACACTATGTCTGGGAGGAGTACATAGTCGACCAAAAAATTATCAATCCTTGTATATTGTTTATATTTTTTGCTGTAGAAAGAGTATTCTCTTACTGTACCATATTTAGCTCTCCACACATCCTGCAGTTTGAAATCTTTCATAATGTTTCTGAGAGCTAAAAAGGAATTCTTTGGGACATGATACTTCACTCTCGAGGTGCGGTCTAACTGGTCATCAAAAACTAAATTGAAATCTCCCCCTAATGAGTGGAGAAGTGTGGCTCACTGGTTAGAGGAGGTAGATCCTGAAGCAGAGGTCAGACCCGGGACCAGGGTTCAATTCCCGACGCGGCAGGGTCTTGAGCCCAAATATCCACGGACTCGATAATTCTCGTTTCGGTACCTACTCGAATCACGGGTTCACACTCTGCAGCTCTGGGCATCAGCTTGCTTAATCTCCACTACGGCCCCCCGCGGCGGGATGACTGGCTTCCACCTTGGGGATACCCAGTACGGGTTTCTCACAGGGAAAAAGCCAGGACGGGTTCACAAGGCAAGCGCCGAGATGCCTATGGGTAATCGAGCGCTATATAAGAACGCATAATAATAATAATAATAATATTACCGGTGCCGTATATTGCAATAAAATACCCCTTAATTTCAGAAGAAAACTAGAGTTATCCTCATTAGGCCCGTAATACACCGCGCACGTGTAGAGAGAACTATCTATGCCACTAACCATCTACCGGACTGGTCAGTGTCCCATTTCTGGACCTTAATCCCCTTGTTTGCTCTAACAATAATAGCTAGCCCCCTAGAAATTCCCTTCTGCCTAGAGCATAGAACCTCCTGAACTCAACCTAATTTACTAAAAACTTCTTTACATAACTTGGCCTCTAAATGAGTTTCCTGTAATGAGTAAACATGAGCTTCTGAATTGTTTAAGTATTCACAGACCCTAAATCGATTTTTCCCACCACCTATACCATAAAGATTCCAGGAGGGAAATGTGTTACCATTTACCCTACCACCAGCCATAACTGAACGTAACCCAAAAAGATAATCGCCTTCCAGAGCTTAAACCAACATATCAATTTAGCAACATATGAGGACATTTTTTCTTTTTCACCCCCCCCGTAACCCCTCCTAACCCTCTCCCAGGGAACCCTCCCATCTTTACCAGGTGCTGGTCTCGCCTTTAGGGAGCCCCCATGCACCAGCGACACTTCAGCTACTCTTTACTCTTTATGGCGGAACTGCTGTACATTTTTTTTCCTCTTCTTCCTTTTCCTTCCTTCTTCTTCCCCTTTCTTTTCTTTCTCTATTAACATCACGTTTCTTTATATATATTTTACCTATATATTTTCCTTTTCTTTATCTTTTTTTTTTTTCCTTCTACCCTTCACCAGAACATTAATTTTTCTATCGGCTGAAAAGTTTACACCAAGGCTTAATTATTTTCTCATGTGGGACAAACGTTCATCAACCTCCTCCGGAGGGTTACAGTTGTACATGTTACTGTTCCACATTATCTTCAAAAGAGCTGGAAACTTCATCTGTACCTGTGCACCCAATGACCTAAGTTCTGGCATTCTGGAGCCTAATTCCCACTGCCTCTGAGCTGTCCGACCACCTATGTCAGAGCGAATTTGATATGGATTGGCCCGATAATGAAGGGTGGATCGTGTAAGGCACCTACTCAAAATTAATTCCTTTATGCTATACGTTTGGAAATTGACAAGGATTTTTCTGGGCGCCTTCTGATCAGGATGTAACCTGAAGGGGTCTCTATGCACCCTCTGAATCTCCGCTTCAAGATTAATATCCTGCCGATCCTTCAGAACCCCCTCTCGAAGCAATTTACAAACAAACCCCTTGATGTCTTCTACTTCCTCTCCATCCGGAATTTTCAAAATTCTGAGGTTATTCCTCCGGGTTTGCATCTCCAGTTTTTACATGTCCATCGCAAGAGACCGATTCTGTGCTTTTAAGGAATCAATGTCCTTAGTATTTCCCAACGTGGACTCCGATAACAAGGAAACCTTACTCTCAAGAGAGCTAGTCCGGGTAGCTATGTCTCCTGATTTAGTCTCCTGCATATCGAATCTATCATGCAGACTTTTTTGATTAGTCACTGAAACCTTGAATTTACTCAACAGCTCTTCTCTCAGTGACTGAAATAAAGAGCCAATCCTATCTCCCTCTACTAGTCCCTTGATGGCAACAGCTATATTTCTCGAAACCATGAGTCGTAATTGGTAATTGCTTCATTAGATGCTGCATTTTGTTGATAGTGTTTTAGCGCTGCCACATGAGCACCCTGATTGTGACCATTTTTTTAAAGATTTGGCCTGTCCTTGATGACTTTGTAGACCAATTTTCAGAGGTCTATACTTTTGTATAAACTACCATTTGGTTTGTGTTTTCTGTTTTATTAAAGCAAATGGGATGGCGGTGTGCGTGGACTGGTATTTGACTGGGGGTATGCATGGACTGGCTCTTAGCTGGCAGTGGGTTTGGACTGATATTTGACTGGTGGTGTGCATGGAATAGCATTTGGCTGACAGTGTGTGTGGTTTGGTAGGTTTCCCTAGATGGACGTCGAACCTGAGACCAACAACGCAGGTTACTCCCTTGCAAAATCAGGTAATTTTGTGATAGATAATTCTGATACATCTAAGGTACATTTAGGGCCATATCCTGCCGCCAACACTAGGCCTACCTACACAAGTGAGGCACCGTTGCTATCCGGAGGCTTGGGGGAATGATGGGTGGGTGGAGATTTGTGTCTCACCACAAATTCCAGAACTTTCAGTCAAAGAAATGTGAGAACAATTGGTTTTGTAGACACATTTTATGGTTTGCAAAGAATGCTGGGTGAGAGACCCTGGTAAGTGCAACACACGAGTAACCCATGCTAGATCTCCCTGTGTGTCTAGGTTTAAAAATGTACAGGTTTGCTAGGTTTCTCCAAGTTTCCCTAGATACTGACTCAGCTAGGACCCAAAATCCACAGAAAGGCACAATGCAAAGAGGGACTACTGTCAGCGGAAAACTTGGCATTTTTAGCCGTTTCCTATCCCAGTTACAAGGCCCACACACATAAGGGAGACTTTAGGGAATGCTGGGTGGGTAGAAGTTTGTGGTTCCCCACGGATTCCAGAATTTCCATCACGGAAATGTTTTATTAGACACATTCTGAGGTTTGCAAGGGATTCTGTGTATGAAAACATGGAGAGCAATGCAAGGTAGCCCTTCCTGGACTCCCCTACGTGTCTAGTTACATTTTTTTACATGTTTTCTAGATTGCCCTAGATGCCAGCTGAGCTAGGTCGAAAAATCAACAGCTAGGCACCTTGCAAAAGAGGGACAGTTTTCATTGGAAAAATATGTTGTGTCTGTGCTGTGTCTTGGGCCATTTCCTGTCGCAGACAGTAGGCCTACCCACACAAGTGAGAAACCATTTTCATCAGTAGTCGTAGAAAAATACAGAATAGTATAACAATGATAATGAACAAGTGTCTTTTTTTGCGTTTCTGCTTTCCAAATGTAAGACAGTGTGTAAAAATGAAGACCATTTGAAAAATGCCTGCTACATCACATGCTAGTATAGGTACCCACTAATTCAGAGATGTGCAAATAACTACTGATTCTAAACTTCATATCTTCTTACCATTTTGGAAACACATAGGTTTCCTTGATACTTATTTTTCACTCTTTGCATTTCACCATATGGATTGCTGTATACACTGTATACAATGAAAAAACATTGCCAGGTGCAGCTTAGTTATTGCCTCTGGGTATCTTGGTGAAAGTACAAGCTATATATCCATGCAAATAGAAGGGTCCAGTAGACGTAACATTATATTTTCAACTCAAATTCAATATTTCTTTTTTTAACTTGTTACTTTCCATAAGAAAAACTAGAATGATCTACACAAGTAAACACTTGCTGAATTCAGAACTCTGTTAACATTTAAGATATATATAGCTTTCTCGGATCCATTGTTGTTTTTAAGCCCATTTCTAACACTAACTGAAAGGAAGAATGGGCTGTGTACCAGTAAAATGACAAGAGTGCCTTGAAAAATGTTGTTTTCTGATGAAGGTCTGCCTGTTCCTGAAAGCTGGGAAGATAGTGATTTTAACACAATAAACCATTCATTGATACTATTTGCAGGGAAAAAACCAACACTTTCTTCTGCAGCACTCTTTTCTGATTTTACCCCAAAATGTTCTAGGTTCCCTCCAGGGGATTTCACAAACCCTGGGTACCGTTAGAATCCCCAGTAAGTTGCTAAAAGGACACAAATCTGGCAAGGACACCTTATGTGGGCAAATCAATACGGGGGCCTAGGGTGAACTACCCCAAATAGCCAACAAAAAGGCTTGGCACATTGGAGGAAAAGGCCTGGGAGCGAAGGGATGTACTGCTTCTTATATAATGATAAAATGATATTATAGCTAAAGCGTGAGTGTCGGATTATGATAATCTGAAGGTTACACCCCCCCAGTTCTACTGACCAAGCTATTGGTAGGATTCATGATTGAGTGGAGCTGGATGTAGCAATGAAAGCAAACTACAAACGTGCTATCCAGAGATAGCATAAACAAGGTTTTCAGCCCAATTCCCGCCCCACAACGGGTAGTAGGCATAAATAAGTAAGAAATAGGGAGAAAACAAAAAAAAACCACTATTTTATAATATAGGAAACCTTCCAACGGGGAACAGCCTTTACAACGCAGGCATTACCACGCGCTGCCATTACGACGCTGCTTTTACAACGCAAGTCGTTTCAACGACTTGCACTGGAGGGCGCTGTTGGCAAAGGAATAGTTTAATTTTCTATTCCAACACCTTCCCTACTGTCAACGTGGGCTGGAGTTGGAATAGAAAATTAAACTATTCCACTATCCAGCGCTTACAGCGCAAGTCGTTGTAACGACTTGGGTTGTAAAAACAGCGTTGTAATGGCACGCGTGGTAATAGCCCGCGTTGTAGTGACATACATCCCTTCCAACAGCTGCTGAGAGTTTAGTGTTTTTGTCTATGAATACTAGGAAGGGAGAAGTCTTTCTAATGCCCTCACATAAAGTTTGAGCAAAATATCCCATTTGTAGTGAAGTTCATTCTGCTTGAGCTGTAGAGGCATAATCGCCAGTAAATCACACTAGAAACATGCTGTCATGTTCTGTTTTTTTAGCACAGGTACAACCATCACTGGGTTATATAGACTCTGCGTCTAATGTAAAATGTGGATATATGGTAATTGAAATGAATTTAGCATTAGTGGCATTTAGGTACAGAGCAAGTCCGTCTTAGTTTAGTTCAGCCTTCACTGATAGTAATTAATTGCACCTGCAAAGTTAATGAAATACAGTTAATAATTCATGAACAAAGGACTTGACCTGGTTCTGTTCCTTTTTTCTAGGCCTGGGTGGTAAATTCCGTTCTGCTTGCAGAATTTGAAGAATTTGTGTAATTTCTCGCTCCGTGGAGAATACAAAATTGCCCAAAAGTCTGCATTCCGTGACTTTGCGAAATTGTTTGCTTGTTCGCGTTCTCAAAATACGTGTTCGCAAGATATTTCCCACGAGCACGCAAACAGCGATTGGGAACAGGAAAATAGCATCGTGAACAAGCAATTCCGCGCGTTTGCGGAATTTCTGCTTGTTCGGAGAGATTTGTTACCATTTCGCGAATATTTGCGTAACGCGATTAAGCAAATTCCGCCCATACCTACCCTTTTCCATGTGATGTTCCATCAACAATTTGGGAGCAAACACATTACACAGAAGAACCTGAAATTTTGATTGTGCCTATGTTTTTTATAAGAATGATATTTTGTTGGTGGCAATTACTCATTAGGATTATTCCATGGAAAGCAGTGTTTCATGAAAATAACAAATCACAAATTAAACCTCATTACTCAAAAATTGAAATGTAATACTGACAAATTCAGATTCAACTTATTATCTATCCTTACCTTCAAGACATTCTAATATACAAGAGAAAGTGAGGAGAAAGTGATGTCATCAACATTTATTAATGAAAATGTAGTATATCAGTACAAAAAGCCCCCGGCAATAGAACTGTGCATCTTGAGTATTGCTGGCACTTTAAAGCCATGAAGGAAGGGCCACTTCCCAATCTTTACCTCGCTATTTATGCAGAACCATTGCATTAAGTAGCAACAAATGAAAATTAAACTTACATGAGGTCAGCATTGACAAAAGTAAAATCACATCATGGTCAATAAGATAGATACTGTTTCTAAAAATGTGAATATTGTCAAAAACCAGTATAGTTGATCAAGATCAGGCGAGAGGGATACTATTTAGTGCAAGCCCTGTAGTATATCTTTCGACCGTAAATCACAAACAAACTTTCTACGTTCAGCACTAAAAGTAGTGGGAAGGGAAGGGACAAAATAAGACTGCACAAAGTAGAGGTTTCTGACATGTGTAGATGCTACAGTGTTTCTACAAGAAATTCCTCATAGTTTTGTTATTTGATTTTCAGCAAAATACTGTCTTAAAATATGGGGAACCCAGAATGAGGCAGTGAAAATGGAATATGCATGTAGCTAAACCATGATGGACCATGTACATGCCAAGCAAACATATATTTGTTTGAACAAACACGAAACAGACCCATTAGCATCAGCTAGTCGTGGCCTGTGGAGGTTTATTTGTTAAAGTTATTCCATATCTACATTTTGTAATATGTATCAGAGAGTTAAGCTAAAGATATGGCTGTAAAGTAGTAAGTACTGCATTTGATAAAATGTCTCTTTTTCGGTGGTTTGTATTTCTGGTTTTTAGACTCTGCATAGTGGGCAGTTCTGACCAGTGTCCAGTGTATCTGTCTTGACTGCTAAAACATGTAGACAATGGCTAACCTTTATTGGAATATTAACTCTCCTTTAAGGCCATAGCATATGATGTAGAATTTAAAACAGAGGGCCTTACTCAGAAAGGTTAACATACACTTTTGTGTATGTTTACTAAGTCTAACTTTACTATTTTACCGGTATTCACAAAGGTAAGTTACTACTATTGAAGTTAGAATTTTGGTCTAAGTTTACCTTTGTGAATACCAAAAAGTAGTAATGTTAGACTGTGGTCTAAGTTTATTGTAAAGTAGTAAACAAAGACTATTGATCTAAGTTTACCTTTGTGAATTTCAAAATGTAGTACATTTATACAGAAGTGTACGTTCACCCTTTTGAATCGGGACCAGGGCATGGAAAATGTATTGTTACCAGTTGACTCCAGCAAATATTAGTCACTCCTCTAGAGGCCCATTAGGATGGCTGGCAGATCGCCCCCGGCAGGCTGGCGTTAGCCACCCCCTACCTGGCGGGGGCGATCCGCCTGCCATCTGTGCACAAATGACCGCACGCCATATTAACATGGCTCGGGGGTCCGCGGCAGATGGAAAGACTGTCTGCCGCTTTTCTGCCAGGCGGAAAAGGGTTTATATGGTGGCGCTGTCTATCAGACATCGCCAGCCATATTACAATGGGCATTTTGCAATGCCTTTCCGTGGCGGCAATGCCACCACAGAAAGGCATGCAGAGACTGCTTTGGGAGCCCGTTGCAGACCCCCAAGGACTCCCTGGGGGTGGGGGATGACAATCGAGTTTACCTATGGTACCCCCTGCATTTCAAAGAACAACGTGGCAGGCACCGTGCAGTGCCTGCCACGCTGTGCTTTGAAATGGACAACATGTATTTTTACCATGGCGGCGGGCGGTGCCATGGTATAAATACAGGATGGTCCCACCACTGTGGCGGGCGCATCCTAATTCCACCCACGGCACCCCCGCCCTTATGGCGGGCTATCCCTTGTACCGTTAGTCTGGTGGGCGGGCAAAGTCCGCCCGCCATCCTAATGGGGGCCTTAGTGTGGAAGGAAAAACATGAATTTTATCCTGACTGCTGCAGATTAAGTCTGCAGTCCGAGCGGTCAAAATAACCCCTTTTGAAACTCATTTTCACAAGTTCACAATTTAAGGTGCATGGTACGATGACAGAGCCCCAGCAGTTATGTTCACTGTGTCAAGTCCTGGCTGTCCCATAAGGAAATCTGAGGTACAGAAGAAGATTCTGCTCTCTCAAGTTTGAAACTCATTAGAACAATGATTAAACCACTATTTTTAATAATGATTAAATGATCAATTAAATGTTAAGGTAAATGCTAAATTCTGATTTTTAATAAATATTTTGGAAACGTTACTATTAGAACAATATTTGTTTTGTGCCTGTAGGTCATTGAGGCTAATTTGCATCTACCTCCAGTAGCTTCCCAACGTCCAATTGGCATTAATAAGGTCTAAAAAAATGCTCCCAGAGAAGGGACAATGGCCTGGATGCAGGATGGTCTGTTTCCTTCTCTGGTATGAAGACCAATTGGGGTGGGTCCAGGAACCTGATTAACTTTGAAGTCACCTGTCTTGTCACAAGCAAATGTCTAGTTGCACCTTCAGATGACCAGCTTTTGGATATAGGGGCCCTAAATTACCAATAAATAATGGGTTAACATGCAGTTGGTACAAAGAACAAATTGACGAGGGAGTATGGGTGATGGAGAAAGGAAGCAGGAGATGGATAAGGAAGTTGAGGATATGTAGGAGAGAGTTGTACCAGGAGAAGGGATGGAAATTGGTTCTGACAAGGTATCCAGCATGGCTAACTCATCAAGAGGAAGTGAGGTGTGGCTGCCAAGAAATACTCAGGCATGATAAGAGGAGAAGAAAACACCTAAACAAAAAAAAATTGACAAGTCAGATCCCATCCCAAAGCTCAACGAGACTGCTATCCATACGTGAAGGCCGGGGGTAGACCAATAAAAAATGATCAGATGTGCAGAAATATGTCTAGGATATCTTGTAGTCTGTAGATAGGGTGCTCAAAGGATGCTGTCATATATTTCTTGCAGCCATCCATCATATGTGGAATTTGTGGGGCCCTCCAGTGTCAATAGATGCAACAGTCAAAGTCAAGGCTACTAAACGCCGTTGATGGTCTGTCACCATGAGCAAATCGGCTGTATCATGTAAAAGGACGAGTATTCTAATTAATTGTAAAGGCATGTCTATTGTGTGGCCCAGTGTTATACTTATCTAAACCCAGAGATGGCTGGTATCTGTGTAACAAGATAAAACATGTAGAGTGAGGAAGAAGCCATGCTCTCATAAGCTGAGATGCTAAGTAACAATGTTGCAGTGACTTGAAAAGGCAGAATTTCATTCTGGATTCTTTCACTACCTTGGTGAAATTCACTACAACTTACACCCTAGCAGCCTCAGCGCATTAAATTCATAGAGTAAGTTGCCATTTTCTGCACAAGACAAAATGAAGAGTGGTCGAAAGTAAGTGTCGGGCTATCAGGTTGAAGCCTTTATGAGGAACAACACTCCCTTATCAAGAACCCAGTGTTTTTAGATATTGATGAATGGTTCAATGATTGTTCCCCCAGTATGCGACGTGCAATGTATATGTTTGGTGTAATGCCATGCCTGTGATGGGCAGATTGAATTCAACCTCCACAACAAAGGGTTTGTGAGTCCCTTAAGCCAACAAATGACTCAGGGTGTGTATGAGTGTCCATTACCAAAGCTCCAAACTTAAGGGACACCACTTCATGCACAAGCTGGCATTCTCCCAGTACCTGTGGCTGGGGGTGAGTTCTAACATTATCAGGGCCACTTTGTGTGCCCTGCCTTTCCAAATGAAACCTTAGGAGCGAGTATCTTGTCTCTGGCCAAAGGTAAACTACTTATGATGGTTGTAGTTCAGTACAGCAGAGTTCCACACAAGGGAGTCTCAGGTCCCTGTATCGTCTGTGATTAATCCTTTTGGAGAGACTGAATTGTGGTTTCATTTCACCCATTACTAATATGTTGATGGTGTTTTCGATAGTTCTCTAAAACAAGAGCTTTACAGTAATTGGGTATATCCCTACGATATATGTGTACTGGGGTACCACAACCATCGTTATGGTTTGTAACCTACTCCATAGCAAGAGATAGAGGTGCGTCCATCTCCTTCAGTCTGACTGGGCTTTTGTGATTAAGGTTCCGAATTGCCAGGTACCATGTTTTGCAGGCCCCTGTTATTGTATGCCCCCAGGTACCAGAAACATTCTGATTTCCATTGGAGCTGATACCCTTCTATGGTAACTCTCATCATAAGTGCAGCATTGGCAAATCCAAGTTCTTCCACCATCTAATCTTATTGCCTGACTTCTTGGGAAAAAGCATTTATGCTCAACTTGAGAGACTGGAGTGAGGTGTCCACATTGGTAAGTATAAGGAGATTATCATCAGTATACAGGAGGAATTTGGAAGCGCTTGCTGGTGTGGGTATACTGCTGATGTCTGGTGATTGTAGGCTAGCCACTGAGTGGGGTATTAGGGCCTATAGGAACATCAATTGCCATTTTCCTCGTGGATAAGAAAGGGGTCCAAAAGGAATCCACCGCAGTTGACCTTTGCACTAGGGGAGTTATGGAGATATTTTCCTTTGGACTTTGGAAATGAAATCATCCCCAGGATGAGTTTCTGTAGCATATGGAACACAAAATCCCATTCTATACGGTCAAATACATTCTCTGCGTTGAACAACAAGTCACATGTTTCCTGTAAGAAGTCCTTAAATAGCACATGTTGTGTCAGAGCATACACATATGGTTACAGGAGTAATAGTCAGGTACAAAGTCTACTTGTCAACTGAGGTGTGGATGAGGTACGAATTACCTGTTTAAACCAGGCAACCAATACACTGGCAAGCAGCTTGATATCCATATTAATAAAGGATATTGGTTGGTAACTGATACAGTCCAAAGTCATTTTCCCATTTTTAGTGAAGACAGAAATCACTTTATTGGATAGATATGATTGTCCAGTGGAATCTACATGATGCCACTGCTCAACATCAATCAAGCTCACAACATACTCATCCTCACATACAGTGGCAACATGCAACTGATACTGTCCCTCTCAGAAAACAAACCCAACACCAGAAATAAATTCACCACATGTATGAGAGAAGTGGCCACTTGGATAAAATCTAACAGCCTCAAATTGAACTCTCAGTTTTCTGGTACAACACCTCACCATGGGACCTTGGAACCACCTCCAATCCCTACTTGCAAGCAATTAACTTCGGAATCATCAGAAGAAACAGGAAATGACTGCCTAAGTCAATGCAAGGGTCTTGCCCTTGTTCAACACCTTTGGGATGCTGAAGAAAATCTTAAATGACTACCAGAAAACACCAGAAAAACTATCAATCAATCTCTCATCACCATCAAGATTAGTCTTCAAAAATGCACTGGGTACAGGGATAGCCAACCACCAAGCACAAAGGACATCCAAAATACAGCAGCCTAACTAGCCCTCACACTCCTGCACAGAGTTAACTTTACACCAAACCTTGGTTAACGCCACTGGCTCCCAAGATACAAGCGTACAAACGTCAATTTCCTCTCCATCACCTACAAAGTACCCCACAACACTGACCCTGCCTACCTGAACAAACTCTGTAGTCTCATAATCAGCTCACAGTCCTTTGTGGATGATGCATTTTTGAATGAGTTTTTTGACCAGACTAATTTCTGCTGACCAGTGTTTGGGAGACAGCAGTGCCAGACTTAAGCCCCACTCTAGAGCTACCTGGAGTACTTCCACAATCTGCATGTGTTGAAGAAGTTTGTGGGTCTTACATTTTGTGATGGTCTTGATAAGGAAGCCATCACTGTCTTCAGAGTGGTCTAATAGTCCTTTGATAGCAACAGCAATATTTCCTGAAACCATGAGTAATAAATGGTATTTGCTTCATTAGATTCTGCATTTTGTTGATAATGCTTTAGCGCTTCCACATGATCACCCTGATTGTGACCATGTTTTAAAAATTTGGCCTGTTCTTGGTCACTTTGTAGATCAATTTTCAGAGGTCTATACTTTTGTATCTACTACCAATTGGTTTGTGTTTTCTTTTTTATTAAAGCAAATGGGATGGCGGTGTGCGTGGACTAGTGTTTGGCTGGTGAAATGCATGGACTGGCTCTTAGCTGGCAGTGGTTTTGGACTGGTGTTTGGTGGTGTGCATGGACTAGCATTTGGCAGACAGTGTGTGTGGTTTGGTAGGTTTCCCTAGTTGGACGTCAAACCCGGGACCAACAACGTATGTTACTCCCTTGCAAAATCAGGTAATTTTGTGATAGAAAATTGTGATATCTCTAATGTACATTTTGGGCCATATCCTGTTGCCTACACTAGGTCAACCCACACAAGTATGGTAGCGTTGTTATCAGGAGACTTGGGGGAATACTTGGTGGGTGGTGGTTTGTGTCCCAGAACAAATTCCAGAACCTTCAATCACAGAAATGTTAGAAAAATATATTTTTGGGACAAATGTTGTGGTTTGCAAAGAATGCTGGATGAGAGGCCCTGGAGAGCGCAACACAAGAGTAACCCTATCATAGATCTCCCTGGGTGTCTAGGTTTAAAAATGTACAGGTTTGCTAGTTTACTCTAGGTTTCCGTAGATAATGGCTGAGCTAGGGTCCAAAATCCACAGAAAGGCACAATGCAAAAAAGCATCAGTTGTCAGTGGAAATCTTAGGGCGTTGATATTTTTCCTGTCTCAGGTACTAGGCCCACCCACACAAGTGAGACTAGAGGGAATGCTGGGTGGGTAGAAGTACGTGGTTCCCCACAGATTCCAGAATTTCGATCACAGAAATGATTTTATTAGACACATTCTGAGGTTTGCAAGGGATTCTGGGTATGAAAACACAGAGAGCAATGCAAGTCACCCATTCCTGGACTCCCCTAGGTGTCTAGTTAAAAAATTTTACAGATTTGCTAGGTTGCCCTAGATGCCAGCTGAGCTAGGTCAAAAAATCTACAGCAAGGCTCATTGCAAAAGAGGGATAGTTTTTATTGGAAACATATTTTGTATTTGCGCTGTGTCTTTTGCCATTTCCTGTTGTGGGCAGCAGGCCTACCCACACAAGTGAGGTGCCATTTTTATCAGTAGTCGTAGAACAATACAGAATAGTATAACAAGTATAATTAACAATTGATTTTCTCTGCATATCTGCCTTCCAAATGTAAGACAGTGCGTAAGAATTAAGATAATTTGAAAAATGCCTGTTAAATCATATGCTAGTATAGGTACCCACAATTTCAGAGATGTGCAAATAACTACTGATTCTAAACTTCATATCTTGTTCCCAATTTGAAAACACATAGGTTTCCTAGATACTTATTTTTCAGTCTTTGCATTTTACTATATGGATTGCTGTATACACTGTATACAATGAAAAACCATTGCCTGGTGCAGCTCAGTTGTTGCTTCCGGGTATCTTGGTGAACCTACAAGCCTATATTTCCCTGCAAATAGAAGGGTCCAGTGGATGTAACAGTACAGTACAGAACTCTGTTCGAATTTCAGAGATATAAAGCTTTCTGGGATCCATTGCTGTTTTCATGCCCATTTCTAACACTAACTGAAAGAAGGTTGAAAACACAAAAAATTGAAAAAATGGGCTCTGTACCAGTAAACTGACAAGACTGCCTTGAAAAAGGTTGTTTTCTGATAAAGGTCTGCCTGTGCCTGAAAGCTGGGAAGATGGTGATTTTAGCACAATAAACCCTTAATTGATACCATTTGCAGGGAAAAAACAAACACTTTCTTCTGCATTACTCTTTTCTAATTTTTCCCCCAAAATGTCTTGGTTCCCTCCTGGAGATTTTGCAAACCTTGGGTACTATTAGAATCCCCAGGATGTTGCTAAAAGGACACAAACTTGGCATGGACACCTTATGTGGATAAATCAATGCGGGGGCTTAACGGTGAACTACCCCAAATAGCCAACTAAAAGGCTTGGCACATTGGAGGAAACGGCCTGGAAGCGAAGGGATTAAGCTTATGTACTGCTTCTTATACAATGATAACATGATATTATAGCTATAGCGTGAGTGTCGGATTATCTGAAGGTTAATCTCCCCCAGTTTTACTGACCAAGCTATGCCCTGGTGGTAGGATTCATAGGTGGGTGGAGCTGGATGTAGCAATGAAATAAAACTACACATTTGCTCTACAGAGATGTCATAAACATGGTTTTCAGCCAAATTCTCACCCAGGACGGGTAGTAGGCATAAGTAGTTAAGTAATGGGGAGGAGGAAAAGAAAAAAAAACTATTGAATAATACAGAAAGCCTTCTAACAGCTGCTGAGAGTTTATTGTTTTTGGCTAGGAATACTAGGAAGGGAGAAGTCATTCTAAAGCCCTCACATACAGTTAGAGCAAAATATCCCACCTGTAGTAAAGTCCATTCTGCTTGAGCTGTAGAGGCATAATCACTGGTAAATCACACTAGAAACATGCTGTCATGTTCTGTTTTTTTTTGCATGGGAACAAACATCACTGGTGTTATATAGACTCTGCAACTAATGTAAAATATGGACATATGGTAATTGATAGAAAGTTTGCATTAATGGCATTTAGGAACAGGGCAAGTCCTTCTTAGTGTACTTCAGGATTCACAGATAATAATTAATTGCACCTGCAAAATGAATGAAATACAGTTGATAATCCGTCCTCAATGGACTTGACCTGCTTCTGTTCCTTTTTGCCATGTGATGTCACATCAACTATTTGGGAGAAAACACATTACACTCACCAACCTGAAATTGTGATTGTGCCTAGGTGTTTTTGTACTAATGATATTTTGTTGGTGACAATTACTCACTACTATTATTCCATGGAAATCAGTGTTTCATGAAAATAACAAATCACAAATGAAAACTCATGACTCAAAAATTGAAATGTAATACTGACTAATTCAGAGACAACTTATTGCAAGTGCAAACAGGGCAAATAATGGAAATCTATCCTTACCTTCGGGACATCCTAAGATACAAGACAAAGTGAGGAGAATGTTACGTCATTAACATTTATAAATGAAAATGTTGTATATTAGTACATAAAACCCCCGGCAATAGAACTGTGCATCTTGAGTATTGCTGGCACTTTAAAACCATGAAGGAAGGACCACTTTCCAATCTTTATCTCACTATTTATGTAGAACCATTGCATTAGGTAGCAACAAATTTAAATGAAACTTACATGAGGTCAGCATTGACAAAAGTATAATTCACATCATGGTCAATAAGATAGATACTGTTTCGAAAAATGTGAATATTGTCAGAAAACAGTATATTTGATAAAGATGAGGAGAGAGGCATACTATTTAGTGCAAGCCTTGTAGTTTATCATTCAACCCTTATTCACTAACGAACTGTCTACGTTTAGGACAACAAGTAGTGGGAATGAGCTGCTCAAAGTAGTGGTTTTTGACATTTGTAGATGCTACAGTGTTTCTACAAGTAATTCCTGATAGTTTTGTTATTTAACTTTCAGCAAAATACTGTCTTACAATAAGGGGAACCCAGAATGAGGCATTGAAAATGGAAAATGCATGTATCTTATTCATGATGGACCCTGTACATTGCAAGCAAACATATATTTGTTTGAACAAACATGTAACAGGCCCATTTGCGTCAGCTGGCCAATTTATTTTTAAATATGTTTTTATTGTTTCAAAATCACAAACAGAGGACAATATATCATCATTATACCATAGTGTTGTCGACTGTACAACTAGGCGGGCCCGCAAATCATACTATTGTAAATGCAGACCATATAATAAAAAAAACAATATGTGTGCCAATGTAATTGTTCAGTTAGTCCATATAAGTAGTTCAGACGCTTATAACAGGCAGCACATTACTCAAACTATTACCAGAACATAACACAAGTACCTTCATTAGTTTTCAAACAAATAGTCTTAGATATAAGCTGTAATGCCTTAAAGAAAAAAAAATCATGACATAGACTCAAAACATCCTACCTCCCTGCCCAATTTCCCCCGTGCTCATTTCCTATTATTCAGCGACAATGTGTTTAGGTTCCTGTCCTCCTGAGGTACGCAAGTGTAATGCTATCGGTCGTCACTGATCTGTGTCATAACGTTAGCTGCTGTTTACACCCAAAGGCACACCGTGGGATAAGAGGTGCATCCTGTGGACCCCCGCAGTATCCGCGGGGCACGCACCACAGGGCGGGTTCGCGCTCAGCTGACAGTGACACCCAGTGCAGCAAAATCATTCAGTAACGCATACCATTCTAAGGAAATGGGCGTCCGCCTCAGTCCCCTATATTCCTCTCTGCATAATTCTGCCCCTTCTACAGTACCCCAGCGAAGCACCTCTGCCTGCCATTCCATTGAGGATGGGGTCTAGTTGATTTCCATCGGGTTGTCACAGTTCGTTTGGTCAGGAGAAGCACAAGATTAACAAAGCGCGTGGAGGGATTACCTTTCTGCGCACGAGGCCCCAGTCCCAGGATGCAATATTCCAGGGAATCATACGGGCGTGCCGGGACCACTGCTGTCAGACTGTCACAGACAGTGTCCCAATAACCTCGCAGCTTAGGGCAGGACCATAGCATGTGCAATAAGCCCGTCTGCGGCGAATGGCATCTCGGGCACTCATACGACGCGTCTGGGAATATAGCCTGTAAACATCGTGGTGTTAAGTACGCTCTGTGTAGCAGCATAAGTTGGAAGAACTTTAATTTAGGGTTTCGTGAGACCTTTTAGGGAAATCTAGGGTCTTGTTCCATTCCGTGTCGGTGAACGTGCGGCCTGTATCCCCCTCCCATTTGTCCTGTGTCAGCTGCAGGGAGAGCTTCTTTTCGTTCCTTATCCCGTGGGTCAGCTATTTCACCAAACGTGCGCCATTACCTATCATGTACTGCATGGTGACGAGTGCATTTGTGGGAGGTTCAACCCCGTCCGGTGCCCATGTAGTTTTTACACAACACTGTGGGCAGTGGACCACTTTTACACTTTCAAAGCACCAACTCAAATATCACCATTATTTATATATACTGAGTTTTTACAATAGCGTGCAGATTTCAAATACTCCCCGCCCTGAGAGTATGTCCCAAATCCTTGGGCAAAGTCAATGTTATACCAAACTATGAAAAGCACCGCCAACAGAATACTTAAATCACCATCATATATGGTTTGTAAAGTCTAGGAACAAAATTATTTCGAAAATGAAGGACGCTGTATTCGTGAATGCCAGAAAAATTCAAGATTCTTTTAATGATCCATATAAAGTGCCAGCCAACGCGTTTCGTTCCGTCAAGCGGAACTTCTTCAGGGCTGTAAATCAAAAAATAAAACATACAAAAAACCCCAGTGAATTCCTTCATAGTGCCATAAATATACACATAAAATGTTATAGAAAAACATTAGACATTAAACATTGAACAATATATATACAAACAATACCTGAATTAAAAACATTCCTTTCAAAATAAGATAAAAATGCAGCATATATGGGTGTGTTAATCTATCACTTCCTTTGGGTAAGTGTGCTGCACAATTAAATACATTGACAATATCATTATTCCTTCTCAAATAATGCAAAATAGATGAGGTAGATCAAAGTGAAAGTGGATGACCCATTCGTTGGGTCAGCTATTAATACTTAAGAAGCAGATCCACAGGGATTTATACATTTGATTTTCAATCACCAAAAACAGCGTCAGTATCCTTGTGAGCAACTGAATTTAAATTTTAAAATTTGCAATCATGATTCCGCACCAAACATTTTTGTACCCAGACAAGTTTTAACAAATTCTAATATCATGAATATTCATTTGTTTAACCATAAGATCCCAAGCTACTCTCCCCAGTGTTATCCACATTTTGAGCAATACGTAAAACCTTTTTCTCCAAAGGTCCACGTGCTTACAATAACTCCCTGTCAAAAACACCACTAGGGCCAGCCCTGGCCATACGCAAAAAGAACAATAACTCTCTCCACATTTATTTCGTAAAGTAGCGGCACATAAAAGGAAAAGAAACACAAATTCATCCTACCGCAATGAATATCATCAGCTGTTTTGTCTTTCAAGTCGCAATGTCGGAAATGGATATAAGATCAGTTCCCTCAATATGGGTAATTGGTAAGCGGGCAGCTATTTGGAAATATCTGTTCAAGATATGATGTTCACCTATGATTGTATCAAGTGAAAATACATATAAGGGCAATATTAGGTCCCTCCTTTTCCACATATACACATATTTTATAACAAACATTTTGGCACTCTTCACAAATAGAATATATAATAATAGTATATAATTCTATACCTTATGATTTCAAGGGATATTTTTCCAGGAAATTATTCCTATGTCTCCATCTTGGTTATCGATGTAATTTGATAATTTTCTGCATGGCACTAACCTAAAGGATATATATAATCATAATGTAACTTAATCCAATGTGCGCGTTTTGCTCTACATTGCTAGAATAACTCTTAGTACCAAAAAGGAACTCTCATGGAATATTGGAAATGTGGGTCACATACCTTTGGTAGTATAACGTGCACGTCCTGCACAGTTATTTGATCAGATTTCCGTATCCTCAATGCAATTCACAGTTTCCAGTAAATAAAAGGTAGTGGCCTAAAATATCAACCAATATAGATATTCTTAAAACACAAACGGAACCTCCGCTTTCAATACCAATCTATAATAACATGCGTTTCCAAAAAGCAACGTCTATGTCAGCCCGTAACGATAGCACAAAAAACGTCCCCCCATGTTAGCCCCCAGTAACCACATCCGAGTGTCCACAGGACATGTATAATGTCCCCATTGTCAGTGTCACTGGGCACGGCACAGAAGCATATTCGACCGACACGAACAGCATTAGGAAAACCCCCAGGCGGTGTGTTGATAGTCCACCAGACCGCTCCTATCCAAACCACGGTTGTGAGGCACCTTCCCTTAGTAAATCATTGCAACCCGCTATTAAACGTGCAACTCACTTTGGCCAAGTTATTACATTTAAGCGTGTCACAAACACGACTGATTATATGTAACTCTTACCTCACAGGGTCAAATATTAAAACCCCCAGTCGGCGTCTCCGCAGTCTGCACGCCAGATACTTTCCCGCAAAAGTTGCGTAGCGCCCTCTTTTCAGAAGGCTTTAAAGTGACCAATCACTGTTCACGTGTGAATAACGTTAGGTCCCACAGCCTTTACCACTATCGTTTCGGCTAATGCGGGCGCCATTTTAGGCTAGTCACCCAGGGCTTCCGCCAGTTCTATTTCCTTGGTTTTCCTTTATCAATTGTAGATAATATCTCTAAGATGTAGGCAATACTTACACCAAGTTTTATGTTTTAACGATTAAGTTAATTTGTAAAACGCAAACATTTTTTTATATAGTTCATAATTTTTTCGTAATGCTATTTAATTTTTGGAAACCGTTTATTTATTTATACCGGTTCCGATGATTTCAATTACACTGATTATATTGTTTACGAAATTTCAAGAATAATTATATTCGTAATGCGTGCTAGAAGTCATGTGAATTGTGGTTATAATAGACCAACCATATTGCTCCATTTCGAAGTAGATAATTGTAATCTACTTGACTAATCCTAATATGTGCGTTCAAAAATAGGAGAGTGTCACAGCCATTTCGCGCAAAACCGGGCTGGCAACATAGTGGCTACAGACAAACAGTCCCAACATAATCAAACAATGTACCATAGATCGCTATGAAGGAGACACCATAGATGTGTGCATTAGATCCTTCCAGGCATCACAACTCATATACAGTACTTCATTAGCTATAATACATTTGAGGCAACAAATGGTGGAATAAGGCAATAACCTACTAACCCAAAGAAAAGCACATGTAAATACATGTGCTTCCTCGAATTATGAGCGTGTATATAAATGAATGGACACATATTAAGTTTGCTCTGCCAAAAGTGAATCAAAGATTGTTGTTGTTTACATTCTCACTAATGTCCTGTTAGCAAACTATGCACTTGTACCCTAATCTATTGTAAGAAGTGGTGCATCTCCCCTTCTGTGTTATGGCCCATTTCCACACATCGCAAGCGACATATCCAAGCTGCCTCCCTTTTTCTTAGAGTGAGTTCCCGATTACCCCCCCTCGGGTGCAGAGGTATATGATCAATGCCCTGAAACCATATTGTTTTATTGTCTTTATGGTGTTCTTGCATATGGTAGGCCATAGGGTACTTTAAATCATAATTTTTCACAGCTCGAGTATGTTCTTGGATTCTTAGTTTTAGTGGTCGCATAGTGCTCCCAACGTATATTTTTTCGCATGCACACCCAATGATATAAATCACATAGCTCGTATTGCAATTTATAAAGTGCCTTATTTCATATTCTTTCTCACTGTTAAATTTGAACTTTTTTGTTTTATTCTTGCCTAGGGGACAGATGTTACACCCTCCACAAGTATAAAAGCCATTTGGTTTAGTTCGCATCCATGTACCTGGTTTGTTCCTAATGGGATAACTGGGGCACAAAATGTTCCGCAAAGTCCTGCCCCTCCTAAAGGTGACTCTTGGCGTGTCACTGATTTCTTCCTTTAGGTTGGGAACCTCACTTAATAATTTCCAATGTTTCCTCAGAACTTTGAACACCTCCGTGCTATTTTGTGTATATTGGGTGATGAAAGCCATACTGGATTGGTTCATCTTATCCTTTTTCTTCGCTTTCTTAATTAGAGTATTACTGCGTGTAACAGTCAGAATTCTCTTTTCAGCTTTATCTAGTGTTTTCCTGTCATAACCTCTATTGGCAAATCTGCTTTTGCTGTTTTGTATAGCATCTCTGAAATTATTCTCTTTACTGCAATTACGCCTAATGCGCACCATCTCTCCATACGGAATATTGCGAATAGTGGAACCAGGGTGCGCACTTGACGCATGCAGTATGCTATTGCATGACGTGCTTTTACGATACAAATTGCTTTGTATTGTGTTGTCTTCTACATAGAAGAGTATGTCCAAGAATTCTATTCGGTTGTAATCTGATTTGACTGTCAATTGTATGTTGTAAGGATTATCATTCAAATAATTAAAGTACTCCAGTAACTGTGCTTCACTCCCTTTCCATAGCATTATAATATCATCGATATACCTCCCCCAGAAGATAATCATATCCATCCAGGGGGAGGCATATTTACCCCAGGCATGTTCACGTTCCCACCACCCCATAAACAGCCCCGCATATGAAGGAGCAAATTTGCTCCCCATCGCGGTGCCCCTTATTTGGTGGTACCAAATGTTCTTGTTCAAGAAGAAATTTCTTGATAAAATCAGTTCCGTCATTTCAATGAGCATTTCATTGTGGTCCATATGGTTGGCTGTCCTTAAAGCTAAAAAGGACGAAAGTGCTCTAATCCCAAAATGTTGCGGGATACATGTATATAGTCCTGTCACGTCAAGTGTGACAAACATTAGGTCAGCAGACCATTCCAGGCCATCAAATTTTTTCAATATGTCCCCAGAATCTTGTATGTAAGATGGTAAATTAGCCACTAAGGGTTGTAAGAAACCATCTACATATTGTGAGAGACGTTCTGTGGGGGAGTTGATCCCAGATATAATGGGACGTCCTGGGGGAAAAGGCCCCCCTTATGTATTTTAGGTAGTATATAAATACATGGTGCCATAGGATGTACTACCTTAAGGTAACGGCACTCTTCTTCAGACAAGAGGCCAACTTCACCCCAATCTTGTATCCGGTTATTGATGTGGGTGACAAGGGAGGGAATGGGATTGTCCAATACTCTTTTGTAACAAGTAGTGTCACTCAGTTGTCTCATAATCTCGCCGTCATAATCAACGGTATTCATTACAACGACATTTCCTCCCTTGTCAGCCTCCTTGATCGTGATGGTATTATCTTGAGCCAATCCATCAAGTGCCAATTTTTCCTTCTTAGTTAGGTTATATTGTTTATTTAGATATTTATTGGGTGAATCAACCATTCTATAGAAATCCTGCGAGACTCTTTCATTAAATAGATCAATATTTTTGTGAGTGTTTGTGGGGATATATTTAGAGCGATCCTTTAGCCCACTATCAATAGTTATATCCTCTTCAATATTTAAGTCAGAACGAATTTCTTGCAATGATGGATTGTCACCGGTTTCGATTGATAACAAAAGTTGTGCATTCTGAAGATCAGAAATGGTGGTGGTACACAAAGATGTAGTATTCAAATTACAAACAGAAATTCTGGGATTGTTTTTGAAATGATCTTTTAATTTCAGAAGTCTTGTAAATTTAAACAAATCCACCATCAACAAGGTAGGGTCCCCCACCTGAGATGGACAAAAACTTAGGCCTTTCTGTAAGATGTTTAACTCCACATCAGTTAGTTTGCGGTCTGACAAGTTTACAATAGACAGGGCGTGATCGGTAGAAATTACAGGATCTTTATTGGGGTCATTTCCAGAAGAGGAAGGCAGAATATCTAGGTTGTCTTGGATCTGGTGTCCATTGGATGTACCGTTCCCCCCCTTGTTGGCTGTGTTGTTTTTCCACCTCTTCCCCCCCCTCCTGGTTTTGGGTCTTGGTTGGTATTTTGGATCTTTTTCCCTTGGCGTATACGTTCCATTTCCAATAAAAAATTATGTCTTGGAGAGACGGCCTGACATGCCCCACCATCCTTGGAGGATGAACTGTCCATAGAAGAGATTGAGCTGCTACTGCCACTCCTTGATTCCTCTCTAGGTCGTTTACCATCACCTCCTTGTTTCAAATTATCAAATTTGTGGGCAAACGTATAAATACGCCCTGTCTTGTAATCGTTGTCGTCGCGCTTTATTTTGCGCAGTTTTTTATCACGTAAATAGACCTGATAACGACTTATGACATCATCAAAAACTTCATAATTCTTTTTAATACTGTCTTTCAGGCTAGATGTATCAATTTCTCGCTCTAAATCCAAGATTTCCTGTTTTAGAGCTGAGACTTTCTTCTCAGAATGGCGGATTAGTATTTTCATCATAGTATGCGATGCCTGTTTGAGATTTTCCTCCCAATCTCTAAGGGCATCGTCATCCAAGTCCTCAAAGGTTGGAAATATTAAAATTCTCAAACCCCTAGGAATCTTATTGTTGTCCAAATACTTCTGTAACGTTATCCCGTCCCACCATCTGGACATCTCAAGCTTTTTTAATCTTTCAAGTTTTAAGAATTTAGCCCGAAGACCTTCCATACTGGGTTCTTTGGATGCCGTAGCACCCCCAGATTGGGCAGTGCCAAATAGGCTTGATGCCATCTCCTCCCTCGTGTCCTTAAATTTAGACATAATTTTTTGAAATACAAGTCTGGTTATACTGAATGGTGCGTGTACAATATATTACAGTCAAAAAAACGTCAAATTCACGAAGAAACTTATCCACATACAATTTGCTGGGTTGAGTTGTGCAACCAATGGGTCCAAGAAATAAACTTTTTACACAACACTGTGGGCAGTGGACCACTTTTACACTTTCAAAGCATCAACTCAAATATCACCATTATTTATATATACTGAGTTTTTACAATAGCGTGCAGATTTCAAATACTCCCCGCCCTGAGAGTATGTCCCAAATCCTTGGGCAAAGTCAATGTTATACCAAACTATGAAAAGCACCGCCAACAGAATACTTAAATCACCATCATATATGGTTTGTAAAGTCTAGGAACAAAATTATTTCGAAAATGAAGGACGCTGTATTCGTGAATGCCAGAAAAATTCAAGATTCTTTTAATGATCCATATAAAGTGCCAGCCAACGCGTTTCGTTCCGTCAAGCGGAACTTCTTCAGGGCTGTAAATCAAAAAATAAAACATACAAAAAACCCCAGTGAATTCCTTCATAGTGCCATAAATATACACATAAAATGTTATAGAAAAACATTAGACATTAAACATTGAACAATATATATACAAACAATACCTGAATTAAAAACATTCCTTTCAAAATAAGATAAAAATGCAGCATATATGGGTGTGTTAATCTATCACTTCCTTTGGGTAAGTGTGCTGCACAATTAAATACATTGACAATATCATTATTCCTTCTCAAATAATGCAAAATAGATGAGGTAGATCAAAGTGAAAGTGGATGACCCATTCGTTGGGTCAGCTATTAATACTTAAGAAGCAGATCCACAGGGATTTATACATTTGATTTTCAATCACCAAAAACAGCGTCAGTATCCTTGTGAGCAACTGAATTTAAATTTTAAAATTTGCAATCATGATTCCGCACCAAACATTTTTGTACCCAGACAAGTTTTAACAAATTCTAATATCATGAATATTCATTTGTTTAACCATAAGATCCCAAGCTACTCTCCCCAGTGTTATCCACATTTTGAGCAATACGTAAAACCTTTTTCTCCAAAGGTCCACGTGCTTACAATAACTCCCTGTCAAAAACACCACTAGGGCCAGCCCTGGCCATACGCAAAAAGAACAATAACTCTCTCCACATTTATTTCGTAAAGTAGCGGCACATAAAAGGGAAAGAAACACAAATTCATCCTACCGCAATGAATATCATCAGCTGTTTTGTCTTTCAAGTCGCAATGTCGGAAATGGATATAAGATCAGTTCCCTCAATATGGGTAATTGGTAAGCGGGCAGCTATTTGGAAATATCTGTTCAAGATATGATGTTCACCTATGATTGTATCAAGTGAAAATACATATAAGGGCAATATTAGGTCCCTCCTTTTCCACATATACACATATTTTATAACAAACATTTTGGCACTCTTCACAAATAGAATATATAATAATAGTATATAATTCTATACCTTATGATTTCAAGGGATATTTTTCCAGGAAATTATTCCTATGTCTCCATCTTGGTTATCGATGTAATTTGATAATTTTCTGCATGGCACTAACCTAAAGGATATATATAATCATAATGTAACTTAATCCAATGTGCGCGTTTTGCTCTACATTGCTAGGATAACTCTTAGTACCAAAAAGGAACTCTCATGGAATATTGGAAATGTGGGTCACATACCTTTGGTAGTATAACGTGCACGTCCTGCACAGTTATTTGATCAGATTTCCGTATCCTCAATGCAATTCACAGTTTCCAGTAAATAAAAGGTAGTGGCCTAAAATATCAACCAATATAGATATTCTTAAAACACAAACGGAACCTCCGCTTTCAATACCAATCTATAATAACATGCGTTTCCAAAAAGCAACGTCTATGTCAGCCCGTAACGATAGCACAAAAAACGTCCCCCCATGTTAGCCCCCAGTAACCACATCCGAGTGTCCACAGGACATGTATAATGTCCCCATTGTCAGTGTCACTGGGCACGGCACAGAAGCATATTCGACCGACACGAACAGCATTAGAAAAACCCCCAGGCGGTGTGTTGATAGTCCACCAGACCGCTCCTATCCAAACCACGGTTGTGAGGCACCTTTCCTTAGTAAATCATTGCAACCCGCTATTAAACGTGCAACTCACTTTGGCCAAGTTATTACATTTAAGCGTGTCACAAACACGACTGATTATATGTAACTCTTACCTCACAGGGTCAAATATTAAAACCCCCAGTCGGCGTCTCCGCAGTCTGCACGCCAGATACTTTCCCGCAAAAGTTGCGTAGCGCCCTCTTTTCAGAAGGCTTTAAAGTGACTAATCACTGTTCACGTGTGAATAACGTTAGGTCCCACAGCCTTTACCACTATCGTTTCGGCTAATGCGGGCGCCATTTTAGGCTAGTCACCCAGGGCTTCCGCCAGTTCTATTTCCTTGGTTTTCCTTTATCAATTGTAGATAATATCTCTAAGATGTAGGCAATACTTACACCAAGTTTTATGTTTTAACGATTAAGTTAATTTGTAAAACGCAAACATTTTTTTATATAGTTCATAATTTTTTCGTAATGCTATTTAATTTTTGGAAACCGTTTATTTATTTATACCGGTTCCGATGATTTCAATTACACTGATTATATTGTTTACGAAATTTCAAGAATAATTATATTCGTAATGCGTGCTAGAAGTCATGTGAATTGTGGTTATAATAGACCAACCATATTGCTCCATTTCGAAGTAGATAATTGTAATCTACTTGACTAATCCTAATATGTGCGTTCAAAAATAGGAGAGTGTCACAGCCATTTTGCGCAAAACCGGGCTGGCAACATAGTGGCTACAGACAAACAGTCCCAACATAATCAAACAATGTACCATAGATCGCTATGGAGGAGACACCATAGATGTGTGCATTAGATCCTTCCAGGCATCACAACTCATATACAGTACTTCATTAGCTATAATACATTTGAGGCAACAAATGGTGGAATAAGGCAATAACCTACTAACCCAAAGAAAAGCACATGTAAATACATGTGCTTCCTCGAATTATGAGCGTGTATATAAATGAATGGACACATATTAAGTTTGCTCTGCCAAAAGTGAATCAAAGATTGTTGTTGTTTACATTCTCACTAATGTCCTGTTAGCAAACTATGCACTTGTACCCTAATCTATTGTAAGAAGTGGTGCATCTCCCCTTCTGTGTTATGGCCCATTTCCACACATCGCAAGCGACATATCCAAGCTGCCTCCCTTTTTCTTAGAGTGAGTTCCCGATTACCCCCCCTCGGGTGCAGAGGTATATGATCAATGCCCTGAAACCATATTGTTTTATTGTCTTTATGGTGTTCTTGCATATGGTAGGCCATAGGGTACTTTAAATCATAATTTTTCACAGCTCGAGTATGTTCTTGGATTCTTAGTTTTAGTGGTCGCATAGTGCTCCCAACGTATATTTTTTCGCATGCACACCCAATGATATAAATCACATAGCTCGTATTGCAATTTATAAAGTGCCTTATTTCATATTCTTTCTCACTGTTAAATTTGAACTTTTTTGTTTTATTCTTGCCTAGGGGACAGATGTTACACCCTCCACAAGTATAAAAGCCATTTGGTTTAGTTCGCATCCATGTACCTGGTTTGTTCCTAATGGGATAACTGGGGCACAAAATGTTCCGCAAAGTCCTGCCCCTCCTAAAGGTGACTCTTGGCGTGTCACTGATTTCTTCCTTTAGGTTGGGAACCTCACTCAATAATTTCCAATGTTTCCTCAGAACTTTGAACACCTCCGTGCTATTTTGTGTATATTGGGTGATGAAAGCCATACTGGATTGGTTCATCTTATCCTTTTTCTTCGCTTTCTTAATTAGAGTATTACTGCGTGTAACAGTCAGAATTCTCTTTTCAGCTTTATCTAGTGTTTTCCTGTCATAACCTCTATTGGCAAATCTGCTTTTGCTGTTTTGTATAGCATCTCTGAAATTATTCTCTTTACTGCAATTACGCCTAATGCGCACCATCTCTCCATACGGAATATTGCGAATAGTGGAACCATGGTGCGCACTTGACGCATGCAGTATGCTATTGCATGACGTGCTTTTACGATACAAATTGCTTTGTATTGTGTTGTCTTCTACATAGAAGAGTATGTCCAAGAATTCTATTCGGTTGTAATCTGATTTGACTGTCAATTGTATGTTGTAAGGATTATCATTCAAATAATTAAAGTACTCCAGTAACTGTGCTTCACTCCCTTTCCATAGCATTATAATATCATCGATATACCTCCCCCAGAAGATAATCATATCCACCCAAAGGAAGTGATAGATTAACACACCCATATATGCTGCATTTTTATCTTATTTTGAAAGGAATGTTTTTAATTCAGGTATTGTTTGTATATATATTGTTCAATGTTTAATGTCTAATGTTTTTCTATAACATTTTATGTGTATATTTATGGCACTATGAAGGAATTCACTGGGGTTTTTTGTATGTTTTATTTTTTGACTTACAGCCCTGAAGAAGT
Source organism: Lissotriton helveticus (assembly GCF_964261635.1). Classification (NCBI taxonomy): domain Eukaryota; kingdom Metazoa; phylum Chordata; class Amphibia; order Caudata; family Salamandridae; genus Lissotriton; species Lissotriton helveticus. Next base: position 1,607,966,740 of record NC_136069.1, read on the forward strand.
TCCGCTTGACGGAACGAAACGCGTTGGCTGGCACTTTATATGGATCATTAAAAGAATCTTGAATTTTTCTGGCATTCACGAATACAGCGTCCTTCATTTTCGAAATAATTTTGTTCCTAGACTTTACAAACCATATATGATGGTGATTTAAGTATTCTGTTGGCGGTGCTTTTCATAGTTTGGTATAACGGTGCCCATGTAGTTCGAATATAGTGGGTAATATGGGTATGCAGTAGGAATAATGTGGGTGGGGTTCCATGCATGTGCACGAATTCCGCGTGTGACATTAGGGTACCCTCCCGGAAGACTCCAGAGTCTGACCAAACCCTAAGTGCACGGGTAGTGAGCGTATCCGCTCTAGTGGGCACGCCGAGTAGGGGTATAGTAGGGGCATATGGTATTAGTTTGCTAGTATATCTCTGAGCGCTGTGCCATTGACCATTCGCCAATCGGAGCAAGTAAGGTAAGGCCGGTGTTATGGGAGCGTGGGGCAGGATTAGCCTATGAATAAGTCCTGTATCTCTGTCACGTTCCCACAAATCCAGATCATGGAGATTCCGTCCAGCTAGCCAATACACAAGCCATTGTAACTGACATGCAGAACTGTATGCCCGCAAATCTGGGATTCCAATGCCACCGTGGGTGGTAGGCATCTGTAGCTTTGCCAGACCGACACAACGCTGACCTGTAGCCCAGAAATGGTCTGTCAGTAGGGTGTTCATTAGTTGAAAAGTCTGTGCGGGAATCGGCAGTGGGGGATTAGTGAAAAAATATATCAGTCGTGGCAGCATCACCATTTTCGTAAAAGCCCTCACTACCGGCTATTGACAAAGGCAGGGAAGTCCAGAACTGGATGCGAGATGTAAGCGTCGTGAGCGCGCTGCCCAGGTTTCCATCTAGGAGGTCCCTAGAATTACTGTACACATGTATCCCTAAATATTTGAAGGTAGCAGGAGCTATCTGGAATACCCAAGGGTTGAATCGCAGGGAGCCCCCAATCCACGTGTCGTTGAAATAGTATGCATGAGACTTAGACTCATTTATAGTGAGGACAGACGGTGTACTAAAGGTAGCAAATATACCAGGGATCGGGTCAAGATCTGCACCCAAGTCCTATAAGTAGAGTATAAGATCATCTGTGTGTGGTTTGTAGAGCCACGTACCACAAAGTGCGAAGTCTCTTCAACAGGGGCTCTAATTCTAAGATGAACAGTAGGGGGGATAAAGGACAGCCTTGTCGCGTTCCTCGAGCAATCGTATATTGCCCAGAGATATGGCGGCCTGTACGGGCACGCGCAGTAGGGTTTGTGTGCAATAAACGTACCCATGCAATGTACTCCTGTGGTATTCCGAAGCACGCTAGGGCCTGAAACACGTAGTCCTATCGCAGGGAGTCAAACGCTTGTCTAAGGTTGTGGGAAATGCATGTACTCCTGTGGTATTCCGAAGCACGCTAGGGCCTGAAACACATAGTCCTATCGCAGGGAGTCAAACGCTTGTCTAAGGTCGTGGGAAATGCATCCCTCCTGATTGCCCGGTAAACTGGCACCTAGCCTAATCTGATGTAAACGCCTAATATTGAGGGCCGTACTATGGCCTGGCACTAAACCAGATTGGTCCGGATGTACAAGAGAAGGAATAAATTGGTTCAATCGGGTAGCCAGTAGGAGGCTAAGGATTTTGTAGTGTATTGAGAAAGGACAAGGGCCAGTAGTTGGGGATGTGTAGGGCGTCTCTGTCTGCTTTTAACAACGAGAACACCAGCGCTTGCAGTGTCGTGTGTGGTAGACTGTTGCGTTCAAGAGATTCCTGGTAGAGAATTTGCAATTGGGGTACTAGTATGTTAGCAAACGTGGCAAAGAACTCTGCTGGGAAGCAGTATCTTCTTGGAGTCTTATTGCGGGGCAAGGCCCTAATAGCATGCCATATTTATGCACCTGTTATGTGACGTGCAAGGTCTTTCTGTTGATCCCGTGTCAGTTGAGTCATACATATGACATCAAAGAATTTAGCAAAAGGGTCATCTATCTGTGGTGTGGGGGCCATATAAGAGTGCATAATAGTCTTTGAATGCGGTGTTTATGTTCAGCTGTGTGTTAACCTCCACACCAGTGCTGTCGTGTATGTGGATGATAGGGGTGGGAGCAGGTGTGTTGCAAACTAATCGCGCAAGTAGTGGTCCGTATTTATCTGCTTGCGAGTGTTGTTTTTGTACAGGCGGTAATCCACCACCCGGAGATCCTTTAAAAGCTCCGAATAATCAAAGTGACTGTTACAAATAGTTAGCGATTTAAAGGAGCCATCATAGAGGATGCGCCATGTATTGCGCTGTGTTGTCAACGACGTTTTGATCCTCGTCAATTGGGATCATCTTCAGGACTGGGTTGTGTTGTTAGGAGGGTGCTGGATTCAGTAGATATAAAGCGGAGGAATCACTGGTTCAATAGAGGGTCCAATTGACTGGGTGGATGCGATCAGCGCTGTTTGGAAAGGCAAGCACGGTGCGGGTGAATGGAACACCGTCCTAGAGGGTCTGGTAATTCAGGGTTAATGCGTTCGCGGGGCTGGGGCAGGTGGCCTGGTTGAATCCGTAGTGGTTCATAGTAGGAATCAATCCGGGGTGCAGTGCGAGGTTCGGGAGTGGGACAGGTAGCCTTACTGAATCAGTCGTGGGTCATAGTCGGAATCAATCTGGTGAGCCGTCTGTGGATTGGCGGTGTACAGCGATGTCGGGACAGGCAACACGGACACTAGCTCGGACACCGCTGTACACCCACCGATCCACAGACGGCGCACCAGAATGATTCCGACTATGCCTAATCTCGGGCCGCTCTTAGAACGGTGTCACGATCTTTGTACTGCGGGATGCATGCTATTAGCGGGCGGGGGGGGTGCACCCGGTCTGGGCGGCCGAGACGGCACACGGAGTGCTCTTTCCACACTGTAGAGTGGAGTAAGGCCTGTCATGGCAACCTCATCCCTAAGCCAGTCTTCCACAAACTGCGTGTGGTTAGATCCTTCACTGCGTTCCGGAATGCCCAAAATGCGAACATTGTTGCGTCTGGATCTCCCCTCTACATCGTCTACCCTCTCCTCGAGTCCTCAAAGTTTTACGCTGGAATTCTTCTAGTTGTGTGGAGTCCAATGTTTGTTGCGGGATAAGGTCATCTAGAGATAGGTTGTTTGATTTGACCTTGTCAACCAGTTTTTTATGGTCAGCTCATAGTAGAGTAAGCCCCGTTGACATCGTGTCCATTCGCGTTTCCAGCGCCATTCTGGAATCCCAGATTTCTTTTAGTATCAAATCCAGCTTGGCATCTTGGAGATCCATGCCCATTGGTGGGATAACTTTATTGTCCGGAGGGCTGAAAGGGTCACCAGGGGAAGAGGATCGTGTTGCGGCGTCCGCAGCGGCATCCGCCTGCTTGGGCTTAGTGCGTCCCATGGTGCCTCTCCAGGCCCCCACCCGTCTCTGCTCCAGTATATCTAGATGTGGGGGGCACTGGGTTAATGCCAAGCCAGGTACGTAATTAGTGGTGCCTTCTCCCACCCGGTGCATCAACGGGTGGTCAACAGTAGAGGCCGGGACTTGTGAGGGTCAATGCTCCACTTAACAGTGTGTCTGGAGGGCAGGTTCTCTGTGGTAGTGCTAGGTGTGGTGCCCTGTATGACACCGTGACAGGATCCATGAAGAGGACTATGTCGTACCTGCAACAGGGGCCGGCCAGAGCCGCGGAGTAGACACATAAACCTCTGTGAATGGCAGCTCTGTCGCCAAGGGCACACCGTTGCTGTGGTCAGTGGGCGTTTCCCAAGGAGGCTTCTGGGGCCCAGCATGTATTGGTGGCGCTGTGTCCTACACGTGGAGGATCGGGAGCCAGTGTCCGTGTTGCCTGTCAGTCACTGCGTTAGCTGGGGAATCTGCAGGGCCATCCAATCCAAGCCCCATCAGTTGCCACTCGCAGGGGCACTATATGTAGTAAAGGGACTGTCCGTAGCGCACCTTATTTCCAACAGTGTCTCGCACAAGCAGCGGACAATTCACAGGCTGCGCACTCTGCATAAGCACCCCACCACCCATGTTTGCCACTGTATCGATGCGCCCTTTGGGCGAGTTTGTGATTGGTGGGGCGGGGGCACCTACACTCTCCACGTGTATACTGCACCACAAGTCAATATGCAAATTAGGCATGGACCGCCCTCTCACTGATGCGTGATATTTCGCTGGCGGCCACCATCTTAGCTTGCATCATCGAGGCAGGCTCTGCTGCGTTAAGGTAATCCTCACTGGAGAGGAAAGGAAAGGATCCCAGTCGGCACGGTAAGTTGCATGCCCCTCCAATGTCAGCATCCGCAGTTCAGCGTTCTCCGTGCCGCCAGGTCGGTTCGAGCCCAAAGCGTCCCTCTCCCACCATGAGGCACAGACGTAACTGTCCTCGTCTGCCCAGAGTCACGCCGGACCGCAGGCAAATTCAGCGGGTTATCAGCCAGCCAGAGACTTTGCAGAGCATCTGGACACTCCTTCAGTATTCTGCCGTCCGTGGGGCTGAAAGCAGGTATTGGCGACCCAGGAATCTCAGGATACTCTGCATAGTATTGGGGAGGAAGACGGAGCTCACTTAGCTCATGTCTACCATGCTCGGCAGTCAGCCACGCCCCCCTTTTGCGTCAGCTAGTCGTTGCTGGTGGAGGTTTATTTTTAAAGAAACTCCAGAACTCCATTTTGTAATATTTATCATTGCGTTAAGCTAAATATATTGCTATAAAATAGTAAGTACTGCATGTGATAAAATTTCACTTTTTCGGTGGATTGTATTTCTGTTAATTAGACTTTTCATAGTGGCAAGTTCTGACCAGTGTCCCGTGCATGTGTCTTGACCGCTAAAACATGTAAACAATAGCTAACCATTCACTGGATGATGTCATCAGTGATGTCATCAGTGATGCCATTTGAGATGTCATCAGTAATGTCACGAGTGATGTCACTAAACAAGTCATGAGTGATGTAATATGTGACATAATCAGTAATGCATTGCGGGCGCGCAAGTTATAGTTAGCTGAACTAACTATAACGGGGGAATTTCAATGGTTTTCTATGAGTGAAATGTCCAGCTAACTATAACATGTGAGAAACCTATGTTTTTTTCAGTGAATTTCTAAGGTTTTTTAAATGCTAATTCCTAACTATAACGTGAGTGAAACCTATGTTTTTTTCAGTGAATTTCAAAGGTTTTTAAAATGATAATTTTTTAATGTATTAATTATTATATTTCTTTCTTTTTTAATACTAATTTCCTAAATTTTTTGTATAAATATTTATATTATTTTTTTTAAGTTATATTTCATATTTTTTATGTAAAATAATAACAAAACTAAATTAAAAAATGTTTTGTTTAATAATTAAGTTTTTCTTTCAAAATATTAAAATAAAATTCTATATAATTCCTTTTTCATAGTTTTTTTGGGGGGATAATCTTAACGTACGCGTACGGTGATCGCACTATACTTTGTACAGTAATTTATACTCGTACACGTCACAAATGCGCTTTGACGTTACTCTTCGCATCTACGCTTCCGTGCGATGTCATGTGCGTTGTCCCGTACGCGTACGGCGCGAAAGTTTCTAATTGTTCAAAAACATATATTTATGTATTTAATGTACATATTAAGGGAAGACATTATCTGGGATAATCATGAAACTAGTTTTCTTAACTTATAAAAAGCGTATATTACTTTTCAAAGCAATTATGCAAATCGCGGAAGTACGTCGTTTATACTCGCATTGTAAGAGCACCGTAAACGCACCGTAAGCGTACGCAAAGCCATGTGACTTAAAAAGAAGAGATTAGATTGGTTCATAACACTTCCTATTCCAACTCTTGAAAGACCCCTCCTATTTAAATCATTCTACTTTGACTTTCTAAGAAGAAGTATCTCTTCTCTGAAGCCTGTCAAATTAGAATGATGACAACACCCATGGACTCATCTTCCAGCCACTCCTCTGATGGAGAATTTGTTGCAGAAGCACCTCAGAGGAAGAAAAAAGAGGCGGTCATTTGGAAGTTTTTTACTTTCCCTGAAGGGGAAAAATAGGTCAATGCACCTCTTGTGACCTGTACAATTTGCCAAACAACAATTTCCAGGGGCAATCCTGCCCAAAAAATATTAATTTGGCACAGCAAGTATGGTGCGGCACGTAAAGACCTTGCACCCCAGCAATGTTGCAAGAGCTGCCATACGGAGGTTGCAAGAGGACCCACCTGCTGCTGTAGCAACTACATCAAGTGCACCACAACCACCTGTGGGAAGCAGTCCACAACTACAGATTGAAAATGATTTTGGTGAAGTTAAAATCATCTGCATTTATTGTGACAAACTTTTATGTTACAGGGAACAGTCCATCAACCTGATAAAACGCAGGAAGCGTGAGCATCGCTGTCATCGTCATTAGGTTTTTTTTTCACATTCCATTTTGTTCCTGTTGGACACTTTGTGGGTTCCTGTTCTATGTTTTTAGTTTAAAAAAAAAAACTTGTTAAAAAAAATACAAAAAAATAGAAAACTAAAAACATAAAAAAACAGTTCTTTTTAGAACTACCTTCACTGGTCAAAGAAAGAACTATATTTCTATGTTAGTGTGTAAAAGTTTGTCAGAATGAATGTGTAGTTCATAAATGAATGAATACATTACTACTGTATGGTGAATGTGAAACTGCAGAACTATAAGGAAGTGCTACAGCATAAATCAATAAGGTATTTATAGTATAGTGTAGTACTTCCGAAGCACTTGAATGTAACATTTCCATATAAATATGGTACAAATCTATGCTTCAATTTGCACGGCTGGTAAAACTGCCTGGGTGAATTTGCATGTGTTAGGAACGGATTTACAACGCCCTTGTGCCTCTTTTAAACATCTGTTGCATCACTTTCGTGATGCAGCGGTGGTGCAAAAGATGTGCCATAGTCTGTGGTATTCAAAATCACATGCATATGGAAGGTGTAATGCCCTGCGCCTAGAAGGAAGCTTTCCTGTGCAGGGGGGGGCGTGGAGGTGTTCTGGTGCAGGAACGCCTCCTAAAAGTCACTTTTACGCTTATGCTACATCAAAACCCTGCATCTGCTTCAAACAGGTGTACGGATTGACACAGCATTGTAAGCATAGGGCCCCAAGAGCATTGCTGGAGCTGCGTTGTGTTTCAAACGCAAGTCAAGCAATGCGCCACTTTTACAACACAAATACATCACATATCTGTGCCGTTTTTGCCCCATAATACACCACATTGTAAAAACAGTGCACCCATGGTGGTGATGCCACAGAGTACAATAACTGGCATATCTCTGGGGATGTACCACTTATTCAGTGTTTGCAGCAGAACCACGAAATGGAATATTTTCCCTCTCATTTTGCACATACATACATGTAAATAACCAATTAAAATCCTTCACACATTAATTCAAAACGAAACACACATTTCTATTGGTTTAAAATGTCAAACCTTTCCAACTGACATAACTTTCTACCCTACCCCCAACAGATCATGCAAAAGTCAACTGTCAACAGAGGTCAAAAGTTCAGCACTCTATAAAACACTGCTCCTCAACAAATTTAGACTATGCATAAGCACTTACTTATAAGTACCAATAAAGAGAAAAGGTCTCATTACAATCAACCAACATATAAACACATAAACTTGATGTATTTCTTCTTGCTTACATACGCTTATGGAATGACTTTCAGAATTTGCACAGTATGCGTACACAATATACCGTAAAAAAAAAGTATATATCATAAATTATTTACAACCCCCTGGGACCCCATCCCCTGTGGCTCAAATATAACGTTCAGGACCATTGGGGGAGCCCCATAACCCCCACGGTCCCAGCCGGCTCCCTGCGTCCTTCGGGAGCCGGCATTTCTTTTTGTCAGAGAGACTAGCTTACATGCTGCTCCCTCAGACGAAAAGCAATCTGCTTTCCCACTTGAAAGAGAACTCTCACCCTACCATAGCAAACAGCAGTGTCCCAGGGATAGGTACCCCATAACACTACAGGAGCCGGGCCTGGGAGGTGTTGGTCCCCAGGGCCAACAAAGGCTCAACAAAGGCCATCAAAGATTTTGACCTTGGGGATCAATGTAAAACCCCCTAAGCAGTCCTAGGTGGTCAGGAAGTCCTATAGCAAATAGCAACTTTTCCTGTCAATCTACATACTGAATCTGCACACACATATACAAATATATAAAAAATCACATTTATTCCCACATTAAATCAAAACGAAACACACTTTTATATTGCTTGAACTTCTGCATCCTTTCCAACTGACAAAACTTTCAACCCTTCCTCCATCCACATTCTGCCAGTTACCATAGAAACACTTCAGGGAACACCTAACTGAGCACACAGGTACAAAGTTCATCATACATTGTTGCAAATTAGAACAGCAAGTGTGCTTGACTTGAGAATATACCAGCTTATCTTATGTAACATTCTTTTCTATCAGTTGTAATTAACCAATAAAAATCAGGCTTTTGAAAAAAAAAAAACATGCATCCTAACTTTGTGTAGAATGTTGTTAAACAACCAATCATTTCTTTTCTTTTTTCAAAACTGCATTTTGTCCTCCATTTTAGAAAAATCCTACTTTTCAAACTGCCATTTCATTTACAGAGACCATCAGAGTGCATCCAGACCTCTCTTCAAGATGCTTACAGTGTGGATTGTGGGACACATCTATATTTTCTGGAGCCAAAGGTATGCAGAACAGAAAAGAATTCACAAACACCTACGTTTACCAAATGTAGACATTAAATGGATTGGACAGAGAGGATTAAAGTGGCACCAATTGATGCTATTGGTGAAATCCTTTTTACATCTCCAACACCCTGACCTCATAATTGTGCACTGCGGTGGCAATGACCTAGGCACTTTGACTGGGGTAGGTCTGGAAATGCATAAGAAGGACACCTTTTCACAATTGATGACACTTTTCCCCAAAACTTCCTTTGTCTAGTCTAATATATTCCAAAGGCAGAAATGGAACTGGTCCAACCACTATTGTCCACAGATTGAAAAAGCTAGGAAACATGTGAATAAATCTGTTTCTGCCTTTCTCCGATACTATCGAATGGGGTCCATCTACCACAAGAGTCTGCATTTCAATATGCATGACATCTGTAGGAGAGATGGTGTACATTTTACAGATGAGGGTAACAGACTCTTCCTCTTGAACTTCAAACTCTGCATTGGTACTTACTTGTAGGTACTAAAATCTCCCAATAAACACAAGGGCTCTTTTTAGAGCCACCCAACATCTAAACACATACACTTCATGAATATCTGAAAAACATTCTTCTTTTTCTTCCTTCAGTACTCTTATGGGACGACTTCCAATCTTCGCACCGTACGTCGTCCATATGTGCTTGGTATGTGTACGATAAATCTACTATAAATAAAAGCCTTTATCACAAAATTTTATAATCCCCGAGGACCCCATCCCCCGGGGCTCAAATGTACCGTTGCGGACCATGGGAAGAGCCCCACGGCCTCCATGGTCCGCGCCGGCTCCCCACTTCCTACGGGAGCCGGCATTGCTTTTCATCACAGAGAGCAGCTTACATGCTTACATTCTTCTTTCAAAGATGACTTCAACAGTCATACATTTCATAAAATAATATAGTACTGCACGCTAAAGGAGAAAAGTCAGCACAAATATGATGAAATAGGAAAAAAAAATACATCTTCACTCAACAAACTCGTAAGCAGAATACACAGTTTAATTTAAAAGCACCCTACCACAACTAGTTTTTGAAATGCATTGTACAATAAAATGCGAGACAAAATAGGCTACATACATGGTGACTGTATTGTAACGTCACATAGAAAAAAGAAAGCCACTCTTAAACTACCAGGAAAACACAACAACTGTACAAGGCCCAAATTTCTATTGTAGTGATTTCTTAGTTGCAGGTCTAGTTGTCAGATCGACACACACACTCCCTCATGGCTGGTATACACCCACACCACACCCATTCAGCGTATCCGTCACTACACACGTGACCCTATGTATAAAAAAGACAGAGCGCACATGTTGCACGCCATTTTAGAGTTGTTCCCAAAGCACCGAACAAGGGGCCCACTACTACATGCGTGTCCTCTTTGGTCACTGAGTTAGTGGTGCCCAAAGCACTTAGCGGGTGAAGAACCTGCGAAGATGATGATGATGGGAGCATGAGTATGTTGTTAGCCATAGAGATATCAAGACTCGGCATCATATATAACACTTCTTTGTTGGAGATCGGGACTACATCATGAAACAGGTGTCTTTTCCATGAAAAGGTGAGCAGTGAGACTTGAGTACGCATCCGAAGGAGTCAAAGGGTTGTAGCTGACTAGATACAAAAATGTGACTTACTATTTTAGACGAACGCACTCCTATATAGTGTATTAATTTACATGCATACATTTTTTTCCAATAGCAGTAACGTTTTTATAATCGCTGAAATGTCCGGAATATTACCAATACAAACAGTTCGTAGAAATGTGAGAATGAACGTGTATAAAAGCGCGATGTTATCTAACTCCAAATTAATATAGTAACAATTACCAATCATAACATCTTTCTTTTAATATCTTTTAGATGTACAGCTTCATGATGGATTATGTAACAAGGACGACGGCAATGGCACAAGGTGAGCAAAGAATCTTGTTTCCAAAAGAACGACAAGTTATCTGTGAAAGGAGAGAATGTGTAGTGTGCAGGAGGCAGAAAAAACACACAGTGGGCTAACGGGGCTTCAGCTAGGATGAGATAGCTTCCTGGGCCCACACACAGTCGCACCTGCGTACTTCACAGGTCTTTTAAAGACATTTTGCTTGTTAATGAGGCTTTGATGTCCCCCCCGCTTACAGCCCCTGCAGCTCCACTCTTCTTTTTGCATGAACTTAAACCCCCCCGAAATTTTTTCTACTCCCCCCAATATTTTTGACTGTGGTTGCGCCTCTGGCTTCAGGTACCCTCCCCTGTCGTGTCTGTCTCTCCCACGTTTTAATGTCCTTTTTTCTCTTTCTCTTTCTTACTCTCTCACATCGTTTCTCTTACTTTTTTAAAGTTTTGGACGCTGCTATCTCGACTCTGCTGTAAACAACCTTATCTGATTTGAAGTGGTTAACTCTCTTGATTACAGTGAAGGCTTCTTCCACACGTAGAGCACCATCTTTCAATCATGCCAATGGCACTAGGTGACAAAGAATTTTGTTTCCGAAACAACAACAACTTATTTGTGAAAGGAGAGAGTGGGTAGTGTGCAGCAGCTTGACTGTGTAGAAATGCATAATTACCTCTGAGCAGTGACAACAGATAGGTTACAACAGTCTCAGAAACAGATCTACAAGCTTATTGCGCCACTTTTGTGTCACTTTTAACATGAGAAAACTGGTGCAAGGAGCTGGTAAATCTGCATTTCACTTGTCAAGAAAAAATCTTAACTCCCGACTCTGCAAGACACTTTTAATGTATTTTTCTCTCCCTTTCTCTCTCTCATTCTCTGTGACATCATTTCTCTTTCTCTTTTAAATTTATAGACACTGCTGTCTGCTTTGACGTGTAGAACAACAGTTGAACTGAAGTTGTGAATTCCGGTGGCCGCAGTGTTTATGCAAGGTAAGCACAGCGGCCTAGATATACTATGCCTCCATTGCAATGCATTAGAAATAAGTTGGCTTATTTACAATCCCGTTGTGCCACTTTTATGTCAGTAACATAGTAGGCACTTCCATATAGACACCACTTGAACGCGGGACTATAACAGAAGTGAAATGTACTAGGTACTCTGCACACGTAAAACCGTAGTGTTACCTTTATTTGTGAAAGGAGAGAGTGGGTAGTGTGCAGCAGCTTCACTGTGTAGAAATGTATAATTACCTCTGAGCAGTAACAACAGATAGGTTACAACAGTCTGAGAAACAAATCTAAAAGCTTATTACGCCCCTATGTGTCACTTTTAACATGGGAAAAGTGGCGCAAGGAGCTTGTAAATCTACGTCTGACTTTTCAAGAAAAAAATCTCAACTCCAGACTCTGCGAGGCAGTTTTAATGTTGTTTTCTCTCTCTTTCTCTCTCTCACTCTCTGTGACATCATTTCTCTTTCTCTTTTAAAGTTATAGACACTGCTGTCTGCTTTGACGTGTAGTACAACAGTTGAACTGAAGTTGTGAATTCCACTGGCCGCAGTGTTTAAAGAAGGGTAAGCACAGAGGCCTAGATATACAATGCCTTCATTACAATGCATTAGAAATAAGTCGCCATATTTACAATCCTGTTGTGCCACTTTTGTGTCAGTAACGCAGTAGGCACTTCCATATAGACACCACTTGAACACGGCACTATAACATAAGTGAACTGTACCAGGCACACTGAACACGTAAAATTGTAGTGTTACCTTGACTTGTAATGCTTCAGCTGATTTCCTCACATCTACATAATTCTAAACTCTAATTTTCTTTTTTGTTTTGCAGATTACCAATCATATGTCTTTTGGAGTCCACATCACAATTTGTTCATAATATTGTTTTTTTAAAGTTATTTTTCTAGTTGTTTATAATATAGTTATCATTAAGTTCCGTTTACAGTTATTGTTTTAATAAAAGTTAATAAAGAAACTACATACTTCTTTTTTTTGTGGGGGGGTGACGGTCCACAATAAAAATAATATTCATATAGTAAGATGTTTCAGAGTACGATTGAAAAGTACTGAGTTATATTTTCTCTGGATAGACTACAACATAGAAAAGAAATCAAAGTAATACGAAACAATGTGTACCACATTTACAAACCTCATGCGGCATTTTCCCGGGCAAACCTACACCCCTACAAAACTAAGTGTGTGGGCCTCAATGACGCCCCTCAAACAACGGAAACAATCACCCCACAAAGATTTCTATATTGTATGTGAGGGGCTGCGTGGCCCTCCGCCAGGTGCCCTGAAGTTCACGACGCCCAGTTGCTGCACTGTCCATTGGGGGAAACAGCCATTACAACGCGCTCATAAGCTCGCGTGATCGTCACCACATAGCCATTAGCACACATATGGCTTTACTACACATGCTTTTACAACTAGTAAACATTTACCACGCATGATAAACGCATAATAATAATAATAATGTCTTTGTGTTGATGAACATGCGTTGTAATGGCTGTGGTTTACGTGCTTCAAATTAGTTTTTAGGTATACGTGTGACCAAGTCTGATAACATCAGAGGCGAAGGACAAACACCATGGTGTCTGTGGCAGAAAATCCTATCGATCACAGAGAAGATAGGCAGAGGGTAAAATGAAACTAACAGGTATAATAAAAATTACGGAAGAAAACTACTAAAATGCCGATGGACGGAGTATGTAATCAATGCTTTGCGCCTCGGCAATACGTTTCAAATAAATATAGATAGAATATGATTATTAATATATTATAAAAGTATAGCAGCGGATAACCCACACGGCCCAGGAAAAGAAAGCAGCAAATGTAATACCTGAAATGAGGACACCTTTGCTTGGCGAACTTGAAGAAAAAGAAAGAAGCATGGGCTTGGAAACGAGGCTGCGCATGCGTAGAGAGTACAAATGGTGCACACAAAAAAGCCGGAAAGTTTTACATACTATTATAGAAATATAGCTCTTTTTAACCAGTAAAGTTAGTTCTCAAAAAGAACTGTTTTTTTTTAGCTGCAATGCCCCCACAATCCCAGACGGCTCCCCGCGTCCATACTTCAAAATGCCCCCGGGATTCGGCCCCCCCGGGAGCTAATTAAGAATAAAACAGTCTTCTATTTTTTTCCCCTTTTCCACCACGTACGCGTACAATACGTGTATCCCGCGATTTCTTGAATTTTTAAAAAAATATTAATTTGTGGGCCTAAAGATCCATATGTGACCCCCTGAGCAGGCTTAGAGGGACAACATGTTTCAACCCTGCCCCCTTTCCTTATTTTTCAACTTTGTTTTACTGTTTTCTGGTGACTCGGTTCTACCGAGGCACAAGATGGCTGCCAACACTTCCTGGTGTGCAATGTTGACAGACACTTGACATCCATTCAGCATGCAGCTCGTGCTCGTAATTATACGGATTTCCGTACGCGTGCCGTACTTCGTCTCTAGATATCACTATGAATTTACTTTTGATTTTCTCAGGAACTACTGAAGGGATTTACACCATTTAGCAAAAAGCACAATCTGCGAACCGAACTCTACCTCATTGCCAGATTTTGTGTAATTCCGTTCAGCCGTTCGGGCTGTAGCCTTGGCTAAAGGTCCCTATGGAAAATTGCATGGGGAAAACACGTTTTTGGACCCACATTTTTTCTCGGCCCCCACTTGACGAATCACGCCTAAAGTTTCAGGGAAGGAGAGGAGCAGGCCATTTTCTTGTAGAAATTTGCGAGGATTTGTGAACCGGCGCAAAAGTTATTCCAAACAGAAGGTTGTGGATTTCCCATGGACACTAGGTCCTAATTATGACTACCTACTGGCGACCGCCAGTAGGTAATATATTTTTTTTAAATCTACTAATAGATCAGGATTATTTTTCCATAGTAAGGCCAGACAAAATAGGAAGCCAGGACAATGTCAATATGTCTGTTTTATAAATGAAATCGATTATTTATGAGTTTTTGAGTTTTTGTGGGAGAATATTAGAATGACTCAATGAAAGAATGAATGCATGAATTCATGAATGAATAGCTTACTGAGCACAAACAGATGGTTCCATAGATGGATGAGACAAATCTATATCTTACTGGTAGAATAATGAATGCATAAATCAATGGTTTATGAATGCATTCCAATCTTTATTGACCTGTATTGAACTATTTGAATGACTGCTTGCCATGGAAATTAGTGTGGAGAAAATACTTTGGCCCAATTGTGGGCAGACTGATTATATGTTATATGTGCAGTAACCCCTGCTACCACACATATTGTTATTACAATGGACATACGCTGTTTCTGTTCCTATTATCTATATTTTGCCCCAATAAAAATGTTGGACCAGACACTGTGTAAACACAAATCGGAGACTGTGATTGTGCACCTGTGTTTTTGTACCAATAATATTTGGTGGGTGGCAGTGAATCACTAGCAATATTCCCTGGAAAGCATTTTTTCATGAAACCAAACAAATAACAAATCAAACATCATGGGTTAAAAATGTAATTTGAAATTAACATATTCAGAGTCAACTTATATTACGGTTTTGTACAATCAGGGTAAATAATTTAAAAACAAAAACTGTTCTTACCATCATGGCATTGGCACCCTAAGATAGAGAGAATAAAGTTACGAAAAAGGTTAGGAATCAAAATTGTAAAATAAAATACCAGGATATAAACCCACTCTGCAGCAAAACTTGCATCTTGCGTATTACTCACAATCTAAATCCAAATCAAAAAGAACAAATTCCAAAGTTGAGTTCACCACTAATGAGCAACCAATGCAATTTAGTAGCAACAAATGAAAATGCAACATACATATGTATCAAGAGATGATGTCAATATTGGGAAAATTATTATGCCACATCATGTTCCATTAGGAATGTACCATTTATAAAGAAGAATATATTGTCAGCACAAAATTTGATATATTTGAGCATATGCAGGAGATTGGGAAACAATTTATTACAAAGTTGGCATTGTACTGCTCGACCCAAGGTCACCAAGTAGCTACCTACATTTAGCCCTAAAAGTAATGAGATTTGAAGGGATATAATAAAGCTGCACAAAGTAATGGTGCCTAAAATTTGCATATGCAAAAAAATCAGAATGAAATTCTTCGTAGTTTAGATATCTAATTTGAAACAAACTGCGATCTTGCAATAAGTGGAGCCCAGAATAACACACTACCATTGAAACCTGGATGTACCCAATCTATGATATTTACCTTCATTAAGGTACAGAAGCTTGGATAGAGCATTAGCACTGGTGTGATCTGACCAGGTATGGTGTTCCACCACAAAGTCCATTCCTTGCATTGAAATGGACCACCTTAACAATTCTGGATTCTCCCCCCTTCCTGTTCATCACCTCCTAAAGCTGTCCAGAGGTCCTTGAGAACCATAGGCTGCATTGGCTCCATCAACCATACTTTCTGTCCATGCTGTCCAATAGTATGACTGCTTAGTCATACTATTGCTTCATTAACTCCTGGCTAACCTCAAAATGATCAGAAGCCTTCTTTCAGAACATAGTCAACTGTTTGCAAAGGGATAGCATTTAGCGAACAACATCATGAGGGAGATTCTTGGGAGCTTGCTCTCACCCATCCTTCACCAGACTAAGAGGTCTTCTGACAGGATGACCATACAGAGGTTCAAAAGGGCAAACCCACATTCTCTTCTTTGGTATCTTCCTCGAGGGGAAAACGCGGGCATGGTAAGAGGACACCCCATTTCTGCCTCATGACCTCAGGCAGGCCCATCATCATGCCTTTTAAGGTCTTGTTGAAACTTTCCACAAACCCACTGGTTTGTGGGTGGTAGGGTGTGGATAACTTATGAGTGACTCGCTGATTGACATCACGTACACAGACATGAGGGTGGTATCCCTGTCTGGACCCACTTCTTTGGGGAAACCCACTGTGCCCCAAATCCCCATCAAGGCCCTGGTGACAGTGCAGTGACAGTCCTCAGCGGGATTGCCTTGATTACCTAGTGGAATGGTCCACCAAGACCCAGATGAACCTCTTGCCCAAGGCTGTCTTGGTGGTACAAGGATCCTACATTGCCAAATGTCTCAAATGATGTAACAACGACAGACGTTGGAAAAAGAATAACACTACAGCTTTTTCATAGTCTTCCCACTAGTCTGGTACATGAGTTTCCCCATGCACTGGAGCCATAGGCTCACGATAAAGTAGGTCATTCTCCTAATACATAAGGTGATTACCATTGGGCATCAGCTTGCCTGCTCAGGCACTCAAGGATTGGGCACTTCCTCTGTGACTTGAATATTTCCTTTCAGGTGGGATCCTCTTCCACTTGCCATCCAAAACGCTCAGACAGGTGACCAAGGGAGACAATGTCCTCCCTAATAGGCTCAGAGGCAGATGCTCCAGTGCCCCAACTACCTGTGTTATGGGACTTGCAGGGGCCTGGGTTCCCACGCCCCTTGCCCGTCCCTTTCCTTGCAGCTATCTGGACCATTCTTCCATGCTCCAGACTTTCTTGACTCCCCTCCTGGGCAGCCAAGGTACAGGTGACTGCACAGAGCCACACAGGCAATGCTAACATTTCTAGGTGTAACCCGAGCTCTTCATTCCCCAACAGATAGTCCACAGACATAGCAGAGCTCACAACAACATTCAGATGATTTGAGACACAACCCCAGTAAAAGGGAAGCAGAGCCACAGGGTAGTGCCTCTCCTACCTGTCTGCTACTACAACCTGGTAGAATGCATTGGAGATCTCTTGCTCTGAGGATACCAAAAATACCTGACACCTGACAGTAGTCATATTGGCTCCTTTTTCCCTCAGAGCTTACACCCTCAGCCCATTGATGGTGACACACTGCTTATACTTTGAATTATTGGAGGGCATGTGAGCTTCGGGCACCATCTCCTTTCCACCCCAGGACACTAGGGTAACCCCTCTAACTGAGGCCATCTCCTTATGAAGTGCTATACTAGACAATCCCTGTGACTGCCTATGACGGTGGGTGATGCCCTTTTGAAACACTTGCATCTCCCTTGTCTTTCCCCTATTGGTTGCATTCTTAGGACTTAGAGACAAACTATGCAGTATTCTTGTCTATGAAGCCTTTCTTCTGGTGTCCAGATAAGGACTGGGGCCCCTGTGAACCATACTGGGGGCCTTGAAAGAACTCTTTAATAATATTCTTATCTTCTTCCCTATTTCTTCTGTTGGGAACTATGACCACCCTTTTGGGTGTGCCCTCCAGGTGCCATTTTTAGACTTTCCAGTGCTGACCCAGGGTTCTTCCTCCTGAAAAAGCTTCCTGGGATTAGAACTTGGTGTCAATACAGCTCTGTAAAACATATATTAAGCATGTGCTCCCTCAAAATATTGTTGTACATCCCAGTAAAATGTTTGCCTTTGTTGCTCCTCACCCAACCCTTTAATGCCTTGCTGGCATAATTTAAAACGTTCACTCAGGACTGGTTTGGGAGTTTGTTGCTGTCCTGAACATCTGACGTCAGCCCAAATCTAACAGCAAGTATACCTTTCATGGGGATTACTTTGTCATATTCCCTTACCTCTAGTGTAAGGATAGTATCCATTGCCTCTGTGGGCATGCATTTCAACAAGCTGTCATCACACTATTCCTCTGGGAATTTGTGCATCCTGAGTGCAATCTCATGTGCAGCAAGCCGCTTGGCTATATCATCTCCAACTACATAGGCACCGCCTTCTGTGGTATGCAGACTGCCACCTAAGCAGCAGACACAGTTGGTACACTGTCACCATTCCTGTTGGGTCCTGAAGGGTGCCTTGTATTTATGTCCAGAACAACAAACAAGGGCTTTGACTCATATACAGTAAAGCAGAGTCCAATACTAGAAAAACCAAAAAAGGTGCCAATACTGTAACCAGTTAAGCTAAACAAGCCGACCTAATTGGGGCTCAGACTAACACAGAATCAATTGCTAGTCGACTGTTGAGACATATCAAATATATTTATTTCTTTTTACTAGAAAAATGTTTTTTTTAGGTAACACAACCAAAATAAGCAAAATACTTTTCTTATATATATATATATATATAGAAGGAACGAAGGAATCCAAAGGAAGATAAATTGAAAAGTAGGACAAACAATCTGTGTGGTGAACATAAATTTTTGACAACTCTTTCAAACACCAATCATTCAACTATCATACTCACAATCCTTACAACACAAACCAAATATTGTGCGTGTGGGATGAAACCAGAAAATGAAAAGGGGGGGGTCAAAAGACAAAGTCAAGAGTGGTTCAACAATAATTAGAACCTAATTACACAAGGTACTTAATATCAAGACAATTATAAAAAACAATCAGTATATACATTTCTTTTTAACCATAGACCTAACGAAGAAGGTACACAAGGTCGACGCGTTTCGAATCGGACCCTTTGTCCGATTCTCATCAGGACCAGAGGATCTGAAATAAGGAAAAAAATTGTTTCCTTTAGTATGTAACGTTTAAGAAAAAGAAGCGACCACACTCCAACAAAAGCACAGCCTCCTACCTGTGTGTATTCAAAGTAGTGTCAATGAAGGAGACAGATGTCTGTGGGTGAAAGAGTAGCCCAGGATTAGTGACTAAGCTCAACTGACAAACATATATATAATATAACAACTTCAGGGACAACAAGGGTGGCATAAAATACCTGCACGTTTTCTTTTTGTCAATGGAAGAAATCCAAGTCAAAATGCGTGGTGCCCGAATAATCATAGGGCCGTCACAGTGAAGGGCTCATTCGATGAGAGCTGTGAAGGAGACGTGGGCAGCATGAATTAATTGAGCACTCAAGTAGGGAACCAGAGGTTCATTGGGGCGGAATTATTACCTGTCAGGCGGGGGGTTGTGTTCGGCCTCCAAGTTGCTTTAATGGCGGCGGATGGAAATCCGACGGCCGCAAGCTAAAAAGGAAAGCACAGAGCTCGGTGAGTTTTTCACAGGATGGCGAGTGCTTAAACAGAGCGGCGCGGCTCGGTAGCGATAAATTACCTTCTTTTAGTTGTCCACGTAGTAACAAGTGGGGCGCATCTCAGTACACATGCAGCCGATGTTCTGTGGACATTGAGGGATAGCAGAAAAAGACACGAACAAACGTGAGATTAGGGCTCAGTCACATGATCACTGATCGGAATTGTGGGAGTTGTAGTGCATGATTTTCGGTTAGCGTGCATAATTGAGAGGGCCATGATTCAGAGGACTCTAGAGACTTCAGAAAGTTCATTTAATCCATTTAAAACTGTATTAAATTTTAGGATGAGGGTCGCTTCTCGTTGGCAAAGTTTTGTCTCCATGTCGCCTCCCCGAATATCCAATTCCAATTTTGACAGTACAGTCCATTTAATGTCATGTTCCGTATGTCCTTCTGCATTCCAATGATTGACAAGCGGTGCATTAGCTACAGATTTTCTGACTCTCGATTTATGTTGGCAAATCCGTTGTCGTATTTCTTGAGATGTTTTACCCACATACAATTTTTTGCACGGGCATAAAATACCGTATACGACATTTCTAGATTTACAATTAGTGAAAGTCTGGTGTTTCCAAAATATGCCATTGTAGGAGAAAACATCTCCCTCAATGGTCTTATCGCAGCAGACACAGGTGCCACATTTATGGTGGCCGCGTATGGGCTGCAGGCCAAGTAAATTTCTTAATGTAGGTGGTTCCTTCAGAGGGACTGCAGCGCGCACTAGAAAGTTTGCGACGCTCTTTTCTTTTTTGAAAGCGAAAAGAGGGGGTTTGAGCAGGCTGTCTTCAAGATGCCTCACTAGGTGCCAGTTCTGGTTGATGATTTTTTTAAATTGATTAGCGTGTGGACAGAACGTGGTGACGCAGACAGTTCTTTCAAGGTTCTGTTTCTTCTTTTTCTCCAATAAGGTCTCACGCGGGGTCCACCATGCTCTACGCATGGCATTTTTGAGTAGTTTTTTGGGGTATCCGCGTTCCATTAGGCGTTCCAGTAGCTTTTGGGCATGGTCAAAGTATTCATTTTTAACAGAGCAGTTGCGCCTAATTCTCAAGAATTGGCCGAATGGGAGGTTTTGGCGAAGATTTCTCGGGTGATTGCTGGTGTAAGTGAGGCATCTTGAAGACAGCCTGCTCAAACCCCCTCTTTTCGCTTTCAAAAAAGAAAAGAGCGTCGCAAACTTTCTAGGGAGGGAGATGTTTTCTCCTACAATGGCATATTTTGGAAACACCAGACTTTCACTAATTGTAAATCTAGAAATGTCGTATACGGTATTTTATGCCCGTGCAAAAAATTGTATGTGGGTAAAACATCTCAAGAAATACGACAACGGATTTGCCAACATAAATCGAGAGTCAGAAAATCTGTAGCTAATGCACCGCTTGTCAATCATTGGAATACAGAAGGACATACGGAACATGACATTAAATGGACTGTACTGTCAAAATTGGAATTGGATATTCGGGGAGGCGACATGGAGACAAAACTTTGCCAACGAGAAGCGACCCTCATCCTAAAATTTAATACAGTTTTAAATGGATTAAATGAACTTTCTGAAGTCTCTAGAGTCCTCTGAATCATGGCCCTCTCAATTATGCACGCTAACCGAAAATCATGCACTACAACTCCCACAATTCCGATCAGTGATCATGTGACTGAGCCCTAATCTCACGTTTGTTTGTGTCTTTTTCTGCTATCCCTCAATGTCCACAGAACATCGGCTGCATGTGTACTGAGATGCGCCCCACTTGTTACTACGTGGACAACTAAAAGAAGGTAATTTATCGCTACCGAGCCGCGCCGCTCTGTTTAAGCACTCGCCATCCTGTGAAAAACTCACCGAGCTCTGTGCTTTCCTTTTTAGCTCGCGGCCGTCAGATTTCCATCCGCCGCCATTAAAGCAACTTGGAGGCCGAACACAACCCCCCGCCTGACAGGTAATAATTCCGCCCCAATTAACCTCTGGTTCCCTACTTGAGTGCTCAATTAATTCATGCTGCCCACGTCTCCTTCACAGCTCTCATCGAATGAGCCCTTCACTGTGACGGCCCTATGATTATTCGGGCACCACGCATTTTGACTTGGATTTCTTCCATTGACAAAAAGAAAACGTGCAGGTATTTTATTCCACCCTTGTTGTCCCTGAAGTTGTTATATTATATATATGTTTGTCAGTTGAGCTTAGTCACTAATCCTGGGCTACTCTTTCACCCACAGACATCTGTCTCCTTCATTGACACTACTTTGAATACACACAGGTAGGAGGCTGTGCTTTTGTTGGAGTTTGGTCGCTTCTTTTTCTTAAACGTTACATACTAAAGGAAACAATTTTTTTCCTTATTACAGATCCTCTGGTCCTGATGAGAATCGGACAAAGGGTCCGATTCGAAACGCGTCGACCTTGTGTACCTTCTTCGTTAGGTCTATGGTTAAAAAGAAATGTATATACTGATTGTTTTTTATAATTGTCTTGATATTAAGTACCTTGTGTAATTAGGTTCTAATTATTGTTGAACCGCTCTTGACTTTGTCTTTTGACCCCCCCCTTTTCATTTTCTGGTTTCATCCCACACGCACAATATTTGGTTTGTGTTGTAAGGATTGTGAGTATGATAGTTGAATGATTGGTGTTTGAAAGAGTTGTCAAAAATGTATGTTCACCACACAGATTGTTTGTCCTACTTTTCAATTTATCTTCCTTTGGATTCCTTCGTTCCTTCTATATATATATATATATAAGAAAAGTATTTTGCTTATTTTGGTTGTGTTACCTAAAAAAACATTTTTCTAGTAAAAAGAAATAAATATATTTGATATGTCTCAACAGTCGACTAGCAATTGATTCTGTGTTAGTCTGAGCCCCAATTAGGTCGGCTTGTTTAGCTTAACTGGTTACAGTATTGGCACCTTTTTTGGTTTTTCTTGTATTTATGTCCAGCACCTTCATGCTTTTATCAAGTTCCAACAGTATTTTCCTTTCAACTAGGGCTCTCCCAGCTTTCTCCTTATCCAGCTTTAATTTGGTCAGCTCCAACTTCAGCTGGAGATCCACTGCTCCTAGCCCCATCTTGGTTATCAGTGTTTCTCTTTGGGGTACAGTTGGGCTCCTCCTGCAGCTCAGGGTTCCTTTCTGGATCCTACTCTTCATCTTTAATTGAGTCCATGTCCTCCTCATGGTTATCCTGTACTGTTGTTACCTGACACATTTACATTTCTTCATAGACCCAGAGGATTTTCTACAAATTGTGTTGGAACGTTTCCTGCCCACATTCAACCCTATTTGCTTACAGAGCCTATTGAGGTTGCCAGCATTGATCAGATCCATCTCCATGGTAAAAAGAAGAGGGTATGGTACTTACATTTAGAAAAAAGAAAAACAGCCAATGAAATACTAAGGAGTATTTAAAAATTCTCAATTTGATATTACACAAATTAATTAGGATATTATGTTACACAAATCACTGTATGTCACTGCACACTTACAAGTACTGATCCACACCGCTGTTGGGACGCTTACATTTACAAATGGGCAATTGAAAAAACTAAGGAAGATTTAAAAAAGGGGTTACTTTGATGTCAAATAATTTATCTTGGATTTTTGTGTAACACAAATCATTGTATAATACTGCATAAATATAAGTCCTGATCCATGCTCCTGATAAAATATGTGAAAAATTGGGTTGTTGGTTGATGTGGTTATGAGCCCTATTCAAGCAACAGCCATGGTCCCTTTCAGGGTGAACTACAAAAAGTCACTAAATTAACCTGTGCATACCCCTGGGTAGCTTGCCAGAAAAAGCAGTTAGGCATAAGTTAGAGGTTATGTAGCACACAATTAAAGTGAAAACACCACCCAAGATAAAACCTACACCAATTTATAAAAATACTAGCTTACCCGTCGCGCGATGCTGCGATCTCAGAAGAAAGGAATGTTGCTGCTGCTCAGAAAGATAAGTACCTCTCTGACATCCTTGTTATTGATTTACTCAGCTTTGCTTATCTGATACTTGTATATATGTAAATAGGATGCTATTTAGTATTAACAGTTTCTATATATGTAAATAGGATGGTATTTAGTATTAAGAGTTTCCTATGTTTTCTGGGATTGGCCTATATCCTCTGAATACCTCAGAATGGCCTTTTAAGGTGAAATTGTAACTTTTTTCTCTGGTTTGTGTACGCTTTCTAATGATACTTGCGTCTTGCACTGGATATTGGCCCCTGTGTCTTTCACCCTAGACTACTTCCCCTCCAGTTCTATTTCGAACCAGATTAGGCCTCATCGAATTTGGTATACTTTTGAACGCGAGCACGAGAGCACAGCGCTTACTCGCTCATACCTTGTTCCCCCATCATGATTCGGGTTCATTCCTGATCCCGCACCGTCTCGCCAACACTCCATTTTGGCACAACGACGACTGATTCGACATGTTTGGGCAGCTTCTCCGGCTACCGATACGCACGTAGCTGCGCTCGAGGAAGGCCGGGTTACATTAGAGGAATTCACCTTCGGAGCAATCCTCGATGCTCGTTCGTTTGAGAAGAACGGGCTTGATCAGTTTGTATTCGAACAGCTTCTAATTTTGCTTCGATATTTAAAAAATGTTTTTGCCAGAAACCTACTCAACAACTTTCCAAAGTTTTCTGGCGATCGGATGAATGCTGTTTTAATTCTATTTATTTATTCGAGTGCTTGTGGATACACGATTTTTTGTTTTTCCGTCTAGTGCATACATCAGTATTCAAAAGATTATTAGGGCCCTGGGGGTCCGATATTTAAAAAAATGTTATTCCAGAAACCTTCGCGGGAGAATACTCAACAACGTCCCAAAGTTTCATGGTGATCGGATGATTGGTGTTTTAATTCTATTTATTTATTCGAGTGCTTGTGGATACACGATTTGTTGTTTTTCCGTCTGGTGCGTACATCAGTATTTGAAAGATTATGAGGGCCCTGGTCGGCCGATATTTAAAAAACTTTTATGCCAGAAACCTTCACGGGAGTGTACTCAAGAACTTCGCAACGTTTCATGGCAATTGGATGAATGGAATGGAATACTACTTTATTGTGCATGATTAATTAAAACCTTTACAATGTAAATCAAAGAGGATTCATTAAAACATAAATCGAATGTAAGTGTGTTAAAACAAAAGTTCCGTCTTGAGACAAAACACAAGGATCCATGGTGAGATAGCCGCAGCAAGATTAAAAGAAGCTTAACAACATGTTAGACAACCTATTTATCCTGGTCAAAAAAAAAAAAAAGGTAAAAGATTAAGAATTAGATTCCTTCTCACTGTCTGGCATGGGAAGATAAAAAGATGCCAAGGTGCAAAAAAAGAATAATTACTTTATGATAACAGTTCGGGGGAACCCTATTACCTATTCAGTTCTAGACAATGTAAGGGAGGGTCAATGAGTCTCTCTGGGGGATAATCTTCAGAGGTACCATTGAGCTCGTCCTTAGGGCCCTTTACGGTGCAACTTGATTTGTTTGGTTCTTTCAAAATTTTGAAGCGGGCCTGAGCTATTTCAAGAAATGTTACCATTCGGCTACTCAATTGGATGTCATCTACTTTGAAACAAGCTAGCACCGCTTGCCTGCAAGTCCGTATATTATGGATGTTGAAGAATGAATGAATGTATGTTGGATTTATAGAGCGCGTGGTTACCCAGGAGCGTCCCAGCGCTGTACCACTAGGGAACCAGTCCTGGCTTTCCCTGTGAGATGGTCCCTTTACTGGGCATCCCCAAGGTGAAGCCAGGCCTCCCCGGCGGTGGTGGGGCCGGAGTGGAGATTAAGCAAGATATTGCCCAGAGTTGCAGCGTGGGACCCCATGATTAGCGTGGCACAGAGGCGAGATTTATCGGGCCCGCTGACATTGGTCCTGCGCCCGGCCGCGTTGCGAAATGAACCCTGGTCCCGGGCCGTCCTCAGCCTCCGGGTCTGCCGCCTCTAACCGTTGAGCCACGACTTCAGTGGTCGAAGAAGAATGCGACGATCTTGGGTGAGCTTGGTGCAGGTAGTAATCAAATGGACTATGTTTTCCTTGCCAGTCCCGCAAAGTCGGCATGTTGTAGGTAGGTGTGGCCGTAACCATGGAGGTAGATGAGCCGATGACAGCAGTAGACCCAGGCGAAACTTCAAGAATTTCTCTTTAGTTTTTTTAGTAAAGCCTATCTGCAGATAGTTTTGAGGCAAGAGAATAGTATATGATTGAACTGTAAGCCAGCCATGGGCCCGCTCTGTTAGGGCGGCTTTGTCCTGCAGCAGTGATTCCTTCCGTACTATTTTGTTGACCACCTTTTTGAAGAGTGCTGTGGAACCTGAAAGTTCTCAGAGTTTCTTTAATCCAAGGTCCTCAATGGCTGCTTCCAAGTACAGCCTTGTTGGGCAAGTTTCTTTCTTTTGCAGTTCCTTCCACAGGAGAGCGTTCAAGGTCTTCGCATTCCCCCTGCTTACTTTATGCCAGGTTTTAATGTAGGCTCCCTTGCGCGCCAACTCTTCTTTTTGTAACCCAAACTCTAGTCTCATTTGGGCTGGTGATGCATTCCTTGGATGGCCGAAGATCATGCGAAGTGCTTTTGCCACTGTTCTGTCTAGTAAGGGAGCGTACCTCCCCCTCATAGCTTCACTACCATAAGTGATTGCCGGGACTAATTTTGCCTGGATTACCTTTATCAGAGGAAGTAAGCTTGGCCACAACACTGTGTTTTTTAGATTTCTGAGTGCCGCTGCAGCAATTAATCCTCTCCTTTTTATGGCTTCACATTGCGGTGTGAAATTGCCCTTGTGATCTATGATGACCCCCAGATATCGATATTCACAGACCTTTTCTAGCTTACTGGATGACAAGAGCTAAATTTGAGATCTGTGAGCCCCCAAGCTTTGGAGCGTGCAAGTTGCATTCATTTAGTAGTATTGATAGTTCTCCCATAAAAAGATTAAAAAGTATCGGGGCAAGTACACAGCCCTGTTTTACCCCTGTATGCGTCGGACTCTTTTTTGTTAATAAGTCGCCTGTGCCGAGCCTAACTTGCACCCATGTCTCGCTGTGTAGGAGAATTAGTTGGTTTAACAGCAGGTGGAATGTTCAACTTGTGTAGCTTTTCCCACAAAAGGTTTCTATCCACATGATCAAAAGCCGAGCTATAATCAATATAGCACAAGTAGAGTGGATGGTTCAGGGCTTCATCAATTAGTAAAGAAAGAGCTAAGATATTAGAGGTAGTTCCCATACCTTTGCAGAAACCTGTTTGGTTGTATGGGATTGCTGAAATTTCGGTTGCCCAGGATTACAGTTCCTCTAGAAGCAGACCCACGAAGTATTTAGCTTCATTATCGAGCAGAGACACTAGCCGATAATTTTTTGGGTCGCTTTTGTCTCCCTTTTTGAAGATGGGGGAAATGATGGCTCCCCTCCATGAAGACGGGATTGATGATGTCTGCAGAATCTTGACAAACATTGGTCTGAGGGCAGCTGCCCAAAAATCGGGATCTTGTTTGAACAATATGGGGGGGATCCTGTTGGGTCTCAGGGCCCCCTCACGCCTTCCCTTTGATATTCGGTTACAGATCGATGCACACTTGATTTCAATTGTCTGGTCTTGCGGCTGGGGCTCGTAATGGTCACAACTGAGTGTTAGACGTTCCTCGGTGTATTTTGTCGATGTGGGCGTTCCTTGGGTGTTAATATCAGTACCCTTGAAGTGAGTGCTAAGATAGGTTATCCAATCTTCTTCAGGGACAAAGGAATTAATGCCTTGACTCCTTATCGTAGACAAATTGTTGATTTTTCTCCAAAATTGAGCGCTGTTACTTGATTTGGCGTCATGTAGGAGTTTGGCCCACAGGGACTCTTCGGATTCTTGCTTAAGCCGCCTGACCAGCCTCCTGCGCTCACGATTTAACCGCCTCAGTTCATCTTTGGCAACAGGGTCTGATCAGATGATTGGTGTAGTAATGCATAAAGGACAAACAGACAGACAGACAGACAGACAGACAGACATACATTAGTTTTTATATATATTGATAGACAATTTAAATAAATTATTTGACACCTTAATGATAAAAATCTAATCAGTAGAACTGGAGTTAATAATTTCAGCGCCTAAAAGATCAAAGCGGCAACTATGGACATCTAATCTTATGAGACTGGGTCAGTCCAAAAATATGGCTGATTGTGACGGGGCACGGTTCAAATACAAGAAGTGGAATATGACTGATAAGCGCTTAGCTTGAAGAATTGTGAAGAATTTTTTTTTGAGAAGGTAAAGTTCAGCCGGTGGTATCCGAGTAGGGAGAGCCATCTTGTGGGAGACTGGGGTTGATGCTGCAGTGAAATCTGTTATGTTTGGACTCTTTTTTAGAAGTAGGAAATATGCAGTGGGTCAAAGCAGAGGGCTTTAGCCAAAGACAGATTCACAATTCTGGATAAACCTATGGGTGAGGAGAAGAACATAGCAGTTGAAGCTGTGCAGCCAATCCAACTGGCACTATACCATGGGCAGATAGGGTAGCTTGTTTATAATGGACTCTTCCAGGTTGTTAGAACAGTTGTTGGCTAAAAATGTTCTACGCCCTCTGTTTTGGGATTTGGCCATCTGGGCATATTTGACACCACAACCAAGGGTTTAGGACCGATTGAACAGCACTTGGAAGGTCAAGACTCAGGCTGGGTTTGGGTATAGGTCTAAGCGAAGGGAACATTTTGTGTCCCCGATGCTCAGATCAGGAGACCAGCAACCTAGCCCTTCATCGTCAATATGGTGTTCCGAGGTTCAAGTTGCAAGTCCAATATTGCTTCCCCAGGGAAGATGGTAGCAGGGCAGGAAGGGAGCAGTTCAGCAAGGCAGCAGCAGGTCAGCAGTCTGGCAGAGTGGCAGTCCTTTCAGTAGCACAACAGTCCTTCATTATCACATGTATCCACAGGTCCAGAATTGTATTGAAAAGTTGGTGCCCAAGGTCCTCCTTTATACCCTGGAGCCTCCTTCTGGAAAGTGGGAGATATTTCTCAACTTTGGCTTTGAAGTGCATTGAATTTCCTGACGCCCCAGCCCTGAGTCCAAGTTAGCTGCAGTGACAAAGTGGAGGTGAAAGGTGCTATGTATAAAGAAAAGCCCTCCCTATTCAGTTGCAGGTGGGGCTGTGCTCAGCTATGCCCTCCATCCTGCCAGCAGATGGCCTATTCAGGCACACCTATTCCTTCTATTGTGTGACTGTCTGGAAAAAAATCACAAAGTCTAGCTTTCAATGCAAGTTATGTTACCCAAGAATGGCTGCAGTCACAAAAGGGCTAAGGGCAGAAAAATGCAAACTTTTTCGGAGTGATGAATGTAGCTACAATACCTTCCCATAAACCAGTAAGGCCTAGAAATAAATGCTTATAGGTATCAATCAACTGTCAATATGGATGGAGTTGCTGAAATAACTGCATCAAATGCAATTATACAATTATTAATAATCTACAGACCACCTTATTTTGGCAATTTTATAACAATGGAATTCTTATTCATGACTTTCTTAAACCGTTGTCATATTAATTTCCAACAAAATGTTTATCTGGGCATTCAACTTGCTCAAGGGGCATATAGCGAGCCTCTTGAACTGAATCATTATTGATGTATATATGTGGATCACGTGATGCAGTCCCAGCAGCCTGCAGACTCCAGTGTGCAGTCACTGCCCCTCTTGTCACCCTATATCCTTTAGAAAGTCACCAAATACAAAGTGTCCAACATGTCTCTCATTTTGTATTACAATTGCTATCATGCACCTTGAAATGTTGAAATTACATTTTGTCTGATTTTTTTTTTTCTGTATGGCTTCGTTTTTGTAACACATGTAGATTAGGTTTTAGGCATTGCAGTCATTTGCTTTATCTCCTGTTTGATGTGGTAAAGAAATATCTTAGCATGTCTGAGTCCACGGGCACAGTCAGGGTTGCTGGGAGAAGCAGTATTTGGACACAGAGCAATGGCATTTTGTATTGGGTGCACTCTCTCATTCCATAGCTCCACAGATGATTATGAAGAAGCTTTGTTTATAAAATGATGGCTGCAGAACGGGCAAGCTAATACTAGGTATCCAAAAAATAGGTCTTGGAGTGAGTCAGCATTCTTCGTCTCAAGCACTGTATTGAGAGGTTGAGGGGGATTTTTTGGTTTTAAGGAAAAGTGTCTGCCAATATTTTAAAGGAATAACATTTTATGTCATAAAATGTGAAAAGTGAAATGTAATGAAATGAAAATTGTGTGTAGATTCTTCAATGAGTGTTTTTTTCAGCACGGCTCTGTTTGTGCTATGCATGTAGATTAGGTTTTCAGAATGGCTGTCAGTTGCTCTATCTACTGTTAGGGGAAAGGGAGACGCCATTTTATATTGGGCTTTCTCTATTGTTCCATAGCTCCATGGATGAGTGGGAAGAGGCTTAGTTTATAAAATGATTCCCTGAGCTCAAAGGTGCAGGGGACGTGTCACTGGTGCATCAAAGGCACGCCAAAGACAAGCCTGTCTGCACCCATTCTCTTCCCGCCTGTGGCCAGTGCCAGGCATTATGCTAGATCCAGCCCAGAGGGCCGACCTGCTGAGACCTGTACATCAGAGCAACTCATAAGTAGGGCGGGGGCATTTGATAGGGTGTAGGACTTTTCTATTGGATGCTACTTTTCCTATCTCATGTGGCAAGAGTAAATATGTTTTTTCTCCCTTGAACCTCCCAGTCACTACTAACACAGCTCCAAAGAACTGTCGGAGGAATGTGAAGGACACACTGATTATTGTGTGTTCTCTGCATACGCATGCTCTAGATATATATGATTATAACTATAGCATGAGCGTTGGATATTCTGAAGGTTACACTTCCCCAGTTTAACTTCTTAGTTTAGTTTAGCATTCACTGGTAGTAATTAATTGCACCTGTAAATAAATATAATACAGTTAATAATCCATGAACACTGGACTTGACCTGGTTATGTTCCTTTTTTTCATGTGATGTCACATCAACAATCTGGGAGCAATCACAACATTAAACTCACCAACCAATAAAAAGAATTGTGCCTAGGTGTTTTTGTACTAATGATGTTTTGTTGATGACAATTACTCACCAAAATTATTCCATGGAAAGCAGTGTTTCATGAAAATAACAAATCACTAACAGAACCTCATGACTCAAAAATTGAAATGTAATACTGACAAATTCAGATTCAACTTATTGTAAGTGCAAACAGGGGAAATAATGGAAATCTATCCTTACCTTTGTGACATCCTAATATACGAGAGAAAGTGAGGAGAAAGTGCTGTCATTAACATTTATTAATGAACATTTTGTATATCAGTACATAAAGCTCCCGGCAATAGAACTGTGCATCTTGAGTATTACTGGCACTGTAAAGCCATGTAGGAAGGAACACTTTCCAATCTTTACCTCACTATTTATGCAGAACCATTGCATTAAGAAGCAGCAAATGAAAAAGAAACTTACATGAGGTCAGCATTGACAAAAGTATAATTCACATCATGGTCAATAAGATAGATACCGTTTCTAAAAATGTGAATATTGTAAAAAAAAACAGTATATTTGATAATGATCAGGAGAGAGGGATACTATTTATTGCAAGCCTTGTAGTTTATCATTCAACCCTAAATCACAAACAAACTGTCTATGTTTAGCACTAAAAGTAGTGGGATAGGAAGGGACACAATAAGGCTGACCAAAGTAGTGTTTTTTTACATTTATAGATGCTACATTATTCCTACAAGAAATTTCTCATAGTTTTGTTATTTAATTTTCACCAAAATACTGTCTTACAATAAGGGGAACCCAGAATGAGGCACAGAAAATGGAATATGCATTTAGCTAAACCATGATGGACCCTGTACATGCCAAGCAAACAAATATTTGTTTGAACAAACATGAAACAGGACCATTAGCGTCAGCTAGTCGTGGCTTGTAGAAGTTCATTTTTAAAGTTATTCCAGAACTACATTTTGTAATATGTATCAAAGAGTTAAGCTAAAGATATGGCTGTAATATAGTAAGTACTGCATGTGATAAAATGTTTTTTTTCCGGTGGTTTGTATTTCTGTTTTTTAGAATCTGCATAGTGGGCAGTTCTGACCAGTGTCCAGTGTATCTGCCTTTACCGCTAAAACATGTAGACAACGCCTAACCCTTTATTGGGATATAAACTCTCCTTTAAGGCCATAGCATATGATGTAGAATTTAACACCAAAGGCCTTACTCACGAAGGTTAACGAACACTTTTGTGTATGTTTACTAAGTCTAAATTTACAACTTTACGGTATTCACAAAGGTAAGTTACTACTAGTGAAGTTAGACTTTTGGTCTAAGTTTACCTTTGTGAATACCCAAATTTTGTACATTCATACAAAAGCGTAATTTACTATTTTGAGGACCAGGGTATGGAAAATGTATTGTTACTGGTTGACTACAGCAAGTAGTATGCACTCCTATAGTGTGGCAGGGAACATGACTTTTAGCCTGACTGCTGCAGAATTACTCTACAGTCTGAGCGGTCAACATAACCCCTTTTGAAACTCATTTTCACAAGTCCACAAGTCGAGGTGCATGGTACGATGACAAGGCCACAGCTGTTAGGTTCTCTGTTTCAAGACCTGGCTGCCCCATATGGAAATATGAGGTACAGAATAAGATTCTGATCATCCAAGTTTGAAGCCCACTAAAACAATGATTATCCACTATTTTTAATAATGATTAAATGCTCAATTAAATGTTAAGTTAAATGCCAAATTCAGATTTTTAATAAATATTTTAGAAAAGTTACTATTAGAAAGTAATTTGTTTTGTGCCTGTATGTCATTGAGGCTTATTTGCATCAGCTCTCGAGAGGCTTCACAACCTCTACTTGGCTTTAATAAGGTGTACAACATGCTTCCAGAGAAGGGACAATGGCCTGGATGTAGGATGGTCTGTTTACTTCTCTGGTATGGAGACCCATTGGGGTGGGTCCAGGAACCTGATTAACTTTGAAGTCACCTGCCTTGTCAATAGAAAGTGTCTAGTTGCACCTTGAGATGACCAGCCTTCGATAATTGCTGCCCTAAATTACCAATAAAGAATGGGTTAACATGCAGTTGGTACAAAGAACAAATTGACAAGGGACAATGGGTGATGAAGAAGGGAAGAGGTGCATGGATAAGGAAGGTGAGGATGTGTGGGACAGAGTTGTACCAGGAGAAGGGATGTAAATTGGTTCTGACCAGGTACCCAGCATGGCTAACTCATCAAAAGGAAGTGGGGTGTGGCCGCCAAGAAATACTCCAGGCATGATAAGAGAATAAGAAAACACCAAAACAAAAAAAAAAACAAGACCATTCAGGTCGCATCCCAAAGCTCAGAATCTGCTATCCATACATGAATACTAGGGGTAGACCAATGAAAGATGATCAGATGTGCATAAATATGTCTAGGTTATCTTGTAGTCTGTAGATAGCGTGTTCAAAGGAGGCTGATTATATATTTCTTGCAGCCAATCATCATGTGTGGAAAGGTGTGGAGCCCCCAGTGTCAGAGCTGAGGCTACTAAATGCAGTTTGTGGTCTGTCTCCATGAGCAAATCTACTATATCATGTAAAAGGGCAAGTATTCTAATTAATTGTAAAGGCATGTCTATTGTGTGACCCAGTATTATACTTATCTGACCCCAGAGATGGTTGAAATCTGTGGAATAATATAAAACATGTAGAGTGAGGAAGAAGCCCTGCTCTCATAAGCTGAGATGCCAAGTAACAATGTTGCAATGAATTGAAAAGGCAGAATTTCATTCTGGATTCATTCACCCCATTGGTGAAATTCACTACAACTTACACCCTAGCAGCCTCAGTGTATTTAATTCATAGAGTAAGTTGACATTTCATGCGCAACTTTAATAGAAAAGGGGTCCAAAGTAAGTGTCAGGCTGTAAGGTTGAAGACTTTATGAGGAACATCACTCCCTTATAAAACACCTAGTGTTTTAGATATTGATGAATGGGCCAATGATTGTTCCCCCAGTATGTGACATGAAATTTATATGTCTGGTGTATTGCCATGCCTGCAATGGGTAGATTGAATTCATCCTGCAGTACCACAAAGGGTTTGTGAATGCCTTGAGCCAACAAGTGACTCAGGGTGTGAATGGTATGCCTTTCCCTTACCAAATCTCCCAACATAAGGGACACCCCTCTATGCACAAGCTGCCATTCTCCCAGTAGTTCTGCATGGGGGTGAAGTCTGGCATTATCAGGGCCACTTTGTGTGCTCTGCATTTCCAAATGGACCCATAGTAGCGTGTATCTCGTCTCTGGCCAAAGGTAAACTAGTTTTGACGGTTGTAGTTCAGTACAGTGGAGTTCCACGCAAGAGAGGCTCAAGTCCCTGTATCGTCTGTGATTAAACAGTTTGGAAAGACTGAATTGTGGTTTCATTTCACCCATTACTAATTTGTTGATGGTATTATCTATAGTTCTCAATATCAGGAGCTTTACAGGAATTTGGGATGTCCCTAGGAAATATGTGAAATGGGGTACCACAACCATCATTATGGTTTGTAACCTACCCCATAGCAAGAGATGGTGGTGCGTCCATCTCCTACAGTCTGACTGGGCTTTTGTGATTAGGGTTTCAAATTGCCAGGTACCATGTTGCGCCGACCCCTGTTATTGTATGCCCCTAGGTACCAGAAACATTCTGATTTTCATTGGAGAAGATACCCCTCTATGGCAGCTCTCATCGCAAGTGCAGCATTGGCAAAGCCAAGTTCTTCCACCAGTTAATCCTATTGTCATATGTCTTGGAAAAAGCATTTATAGTCAATGTGAGTGAAGGGAGTAATGTGTCCACAATGGTAAGTGTAAGGAGATTATCATCAGTATACAGGACGAATTTAGAAGCGCCTGCAGGTGTGGGGATACCGCTGATGTCCTGTGATTGTAGGCTAGCCACTGAGAGGGGTCTTAGAGCCTATAGGAACATCAACTGCCATTTACCCCGTGGATACGAAAGGGGTCCAAAAGGAACCCACCGCAGTTGACCTTTGCACTGGGGGAGTTATGGAGATATTTTACTTTGGTAATGAAATCATCCCCAGGACTGTTTCTGTAGCATGTGGAACATAACACGCCATTCTATGTCGTCAAATGCCTTATCTGTATTGAACAACCTGGCATGTGTGTCCTGTAAGGAGGCCTTAAAAGGCCAAGGTTTTGTGAGAGCATTCATATGTGGTTATAGGAGGTACAGCCAGGTACAAAGTCCACTTGTCAACTGAGGTGTTGATGATGTACGAATTACCTGTTGAAGCCAGGCAGCCAAGATAATGGCAAGCAATATGATATCCATATTAAAAAGGGATATTGGGTGGTAACTGATACAGTCCAAAGTGATTTTTTCATTTTTAGGGAAGACAAAATTAACTTTATTGGATAGATATGATCGTCTAGTGGAATCTACATGATGCCACTGACCAACATCAATCAAGCTCACAACATAATCGTCCTCACATACACTAGCAACATGCAACTGATACTGTCCCTCTTAGACAAAACCCCCAACACCAGAACCAAGTTCATCACATGCATGAGAGAAGTGGCCACTTAGATAAAATCTAACTGCCTCAAATTGAACTTGTAGATTTCAGGTAAAACACCTCACCATGGGATCTTGGACACACATCCAATCCCTACTCACAAGCAATTAAATTCGGAATCATCACAACAAACTGGATATGACTGCCTAAGTCAATGCAGTGGTCTTGCCCTGCTTCAACACCTTTGGGACGCTGAAGAAAATCTTAAATGACTACCAGACAACACCAGCAAAACTATCAATCAATGTCTCATCACCATCAAGATTGGACTACAGAAATGCACTGGGTACAGGGATAGCCAACCAGCACAGCAAGCATAAAGGAAATCCAAAATGCAGCAGCCTAACTAGCCCTCACACTCCTGCACAGAGTCCACATTACATCAAGCCTTAGATAACGCCGCTGGCTTCCAATACACAAGCGTGCAAGGTCAGGCCACCCCCACCCGCACCCCACACAGCTCTGTCTGTGTGTGCCTGCCTTTGAGCCAGCTGCTGCCGCCTCGGGAGTTCGCCGCTCCCCCCGCTGGTAAAACTGTACTGTGACGTTTTTTCTTGTTCTGTTGTTTTACTCTAAACTGTACTCTGCCATTTTATTTTTATCACTGTTAACTGGTTCTGTTGCCCTGCGTTGTTGACTGTATGGTGCCCCGCCCCTTTTGCCTTCTTTATCTCTCTGTCCCTTCCCGCCGCTGCCTCCCTGTGCTCTCCCATTCGTCGCCCCGCTCCCACCTCCCAGCTGCTCCTCCCTCCCAAATCCCCTTATATGGCGGCCTCTGCGCGGTAGAGGGAAAGACCCTTGATCCTGCTTGCCGGTCAGGCCACCCCCACCCCGCACAGACGCGCCTGCCTTTGAGCCAGCTGCTGCCACCTCGTGAGTTTGCCGCTCCCCACCGATGGTAAAAGTTTACTGTGCCGTTTTTTCTTGTTCTCTTGTTTTGCTCTAAACTGTACTGTGCCATTTTATTTTTATCACTGTTAACTGGTTCTGTTTCTCTACGTTGTTGACTGTATAGCGCCCCGCTCCAGCCCCCTTTTGCCTTCTGTATCTTTCTGTCCCTTCCCGCCACTGCCTCCCTGCGGCCCAGCCCCCCGCTCTCCCATTCACCGCCCCGCTCCCACCTCCCAGCTGCTCTTCCCTCCCACTTCTCCTTATATGGCAGCTGCTGCACGGTAGAGGGAGCGACCCTGTTTGCAGGTCAGGCCACTCCCACCCCACACAGCTCCGCCTGTGTGTGCCTGGCTGTGAACCAGCTGCTGCTGCCTCGTGAGTTCGCCGCTCCACCCCACTGGTAAAACTGTGCTGTGCTGTTTTTCTTTTTCTGTTGTTTTGCTCTAAACTGTACTATGCCATTTTATTTTTATCACTGTTAACTGGTTCTGTTGCTCTGCGTTTTTGACTGTATAGCGCCTCCGCCTGTCCCTTTTGCCTTCTGTCGCTCTCCGAACCTTCCCGCCACTGCCTCCCTGCGGCCCGCCCCCGCTCTTCCATTTGCCGCCCCGCTCCCACCTCCCAGCTGCTCTTCCCTGCCACTTTCACTTATATGGCGGCCGCTGCGTGGTAGAGGGAGTGACCCTTGACCCTGCTTGCAGGTCAGGCCGCTCCCACCCAGCACAGCTCCGCCTGTGTGTGCCTGCCTTCGAGCCAGCTGCCGCCACCTCGTGAGTTTGCTGCTCCACCGCTGCAACCGGACCACCCCGACGCGCACCCAAAGGCCCTTCACCTGCCGGAACTGCAGCTTCACCAGTATCCAACCTGCGAAGCCACCAACCAACAAACCCAACCACCTGAGGTGCATCCTCCTCAACACTCTCTCCGCCCGCAAACACGCCGTCGAAATCTGGGACCTCCTCGACTCAACCGCCCCAGACATTGCATTCCTGCCAGAGACCTGACTGACCCCCGCCTCAGCACCTGACATCACCATAGCCATCCCAGAAGGCTACAAGTTTGCCCGCAGAGACCGCACCAACGGAACAGGAGGTGGAATTGCCATTGTCCACAAGAACACCCTCAGTGTCACGACCAGCACCGACGATACCCTCAGCACCGCCGAACACCTGCACTCCAGATGCACACCGACCCCAACACCACCCTCAGAGGAACCCTCATCTACAGACCCCCTGGACCCAGACCACAGTTCAGCGACTCCATCACCAATCTCATCAGCATTCATGCCCTCGCCTCCACAGACTACATTCCCTTCAGGGACCTGAACTTCCACCTCGAGAACAACGACAACGTCAACTCCACCACCCTGATCGACAGCGTCACCAACCTCGGACTCAGATGGCTTGTGACAACACCCAACCATGCCGCCGGTCACATGCTAAACCTAGTTTTCTCCGCAAGCCCCAACGTCTCCTTCAACCACACCACCAAACACCATTGGACTGACCACCGCTGTTTCCACTTCACCTTCAGGAAGCCCACCGCACATCGCCACACCCAACAGATGCCTCGTCGCTGTTGTGGAAAAGTCACCGATGAACAGTTAGCTACCGCTCTCGCGCAGAGCCCACCAGGCGACCCCACCGAACCCGACACTGCTGCCCTCAATGTCCGACAGTGGATCAATGACTCCGCCAACACCCTCGCCCCGCTCAAGACACCCTCCAACAGACACACCAGCAAGAAAGCCACCTGGATCACTGAAGACCTCCAGGCCTCCAAGCATACTTGCCGGAAACTGGAGAAGAACTGGCTCTGCAAACGATCAGCAGACAACTACACGGCCCTCAAGAACGCCAGCCGCAGACACCATCAACTCATCAGAACTGCCAAGAGGACCGCATTCAAGTACCGCCTGGAATACAACGCACACAGCAGCAAATAGCTCTTCAGCATCGTGAAGGAACTCTCCTACCCCAGCTCCAACACCAACGATATTCCCCCCTCGCAGGACCTGTGCGACTCACTGGCCACCTACTTCCACCGCAAGATCACAGTCATCCACAACAGCTTCAATGCCAGTACCGCCCCACCAACC
Source organism: Lissotriton helveticus (assembly GCF_964261635.1). Lineage (NCBI taxonomy): Eukaryota > Metazoa > Chordata > Amphibia > Caudata > Salamandridae > Lissotriton > Lissotriton helveticus. Next base: position 1,608,005,026 of record NC_136069.1, read on the forward strand.
ACCGAGACCCCCACCGCTGCAACTACCAGATCGCATGGTCCAACGTCAACGACGATGACACCATCAAAATCATGAACTCGTCCACTCTGGATCCCCATCTGACCTATGCCAACACCACGTCTTCAACAAAGCCAGCACAATCATCACACCCCATCTCCAGAAAGTCATCAACACCTCCTTCGAGACAGCAACTTTCCCAGAGAGCTGGAAGCAAGCTGAGATCAACGCCCTACTCAAGAAACCCAAGGCGGACCCCAAGGACCTCAAGAACTTCCGTCCCATCTCCCAGCTCCCGGCGAAGGTCACCAAGAAAATCGTCAACAAACAACTGACCCACTACCTCGAGGACAACAACATCTTGGACCCATCCCAGTCCGGGTTTTCAAAGCAACCACAGCACCTAAACCGCCCTCATCGCCATCAAGACCCTGCTCGACAACAGAGAAACAGTAGCCCTCATACTCCTGGACCTGTCAGCCGCCTTCGACACGGTCTACCACCACACACTAAGAACACGCCTACACGACGCTGGGATCCAAGAGAAGGCCCTGAACTGCACCACATCCTCCCTCTCCGGCAGAACACAGAGCGTCCGCCTCCCCCCTTCAGCTCCACCGCCACCGATATCATCTGCAGCATACCCCAGGGCTCCTCCTTCAGCCCAACGCTCTTCAACATATACATGGCACCCCTGACCTACGTCGCCGATCAGTATCAACACCCTACGAATGCTCCGCAGGATCTTCAAGTGGATCCCCACCGAAACGAGAAGTAACCCAGGCCCTCGTCTCCAGTAGGCTGGACTACAGATATGCCCTCTACCCAGGAACATCAAACAAGCTCCTGAGGCGGCTGCAATGCATCCAGAATGCCTCAGCATGACTGATCTTCGAGATCCCCCTGCCGCAGGCACATCAAACCCCACCTGAGAGACCTACACTGGCTCCCTGTCAACAAGATCAGTAGCAGCACCCCCCCCCCAGCGCCTTGAGACACTCACAAGTATGCAGCACGCTTAACAAATGTCCTGATTGATTGATTGATTGATTGAGTGATTGATTGATCAATCTCCTACAAAGTTCCCCACAACACTGACCCTGTCTACCTAAACAAACTCTGTTGTCTCATAATCAGCCCACATATACACAAAAGCAGGGTTACGGGTGCACATTCTTATACCAGGTACCTGAAGCCAGGAACTACCTTCCACAACACATCTACGTCTCCTCCTCTATTCTTGAGGTTTGCAAGTAGCTGGAGACCTCTCTTTTCAAATATGTCACTAAAGATATCCTCACACACATGGTACAGAGTGAGGATACCCTCAGGGCATAGCTATAAAAACACCAATAGCATAATATCAACATAGACCATTGGAGGATTTCACTTTTTTAATGGCACTTTAAAGTGATCAATGGCATCTAGTTTAAGCCATTTGAAAAATTCACATGAAAACCCTCCTTCTGTGGGGCATTATTGCAGCACATGTGAGATATTTCTTGGGCGATTTCATATCTAATGATCGTTAGGACTTGGAAGATTTTTTATTACGCGAGAATATTTGGAGTAATTTCAGTAATTCCACTTTACTCTTTTAATGGAATTACCAATAATTATGTATTTGCTCCTCCTCATGAAATTAAGAGTAATTTGTGGAAAAAAATCACACTTTAAGAGCACATTTAGTGAGCATGAGGATTCCTTGGTCTTCATGGACTTCAGCTTCAAAAACATGTTACATTTTATAAAAAAATTTATGGGTGGGAAATATTTATGTATTTTAAAGTACTTTGTTTTACTATTTGCTTTCTAGGGTATTATGCATTGTGGTTTTTTTGTTTCCTTTTTCCATTTTAAAAGGTGTTGCTGTGGTTTACTGTTATTTTATTATTCTTTATTTAAGAACTTTTAATTTTCTGTCTGACTGTATTTTGTATTTGTATTTTTGTAGTTATAGGGATTGGTAAGGTGTAGGGAGGCTTTGTCTAAGGTCCCTTGTAAGGACGGGTACCATCTTTCTACTGCATTATTTCTTTTGAGATTTTTATGCTATTGTGCTGTCATATATGTTTGACCATGACATGGGATACTTGGGAGCTCATGAAAATTTTTTGCATGAAAACTACACAGTAAAGTAAAGTAAAGAAATGTTTATTGTTTAGTTAATTAAAACCATAACAATTTAAAAGTTTGTCCATTTTTCTTTGCCAGAATTCCTAACAAATCTTTATAAACACTTGGAGGAATTTAATCAGTCTACCATTCAGTTGTGGGTCAGATGGATATAGGATATAGGAAGGCAAATATAGCAGTTCTACAGGACCTAATGCCTCTCTCATTAAAACTTTGTTTGAGGAGAATAGCTCGTTCGTTGTACAATTTATTGCATGTGGAAATTACAGGAATGAAGTCTTCTTTGTAGAAATCGCACAGCCGGCATGATTTAGGACCTGTGTGCACCCAGGCTGGCTGATCCGCCAAAGATGGTCATTTTCCAAAACGTAATGCCATTAGTTGCTTTTTTATGTCAATTGAGAATGTCAAATTCAAGTATGACGCCAGTGCAAGAGACTTGTAGTTATTTATCACCATCCAAGCGTGCGCCCTTAACCAAAGATATTTTTATCAGTTTGTGCTGAATGGGTTTTAGATGCCTTGTTTATTGCTTGTTTGAAAGACTGGTACGGCAGATTTTTATTCCATAAGTCTCTTGTACAGGTTATTGAGAGAGATTTACATTAGTATTGATTAAAAGGAGAGATTATGTCCTCGTCTACTTCGGTCCATAGGGCTTCATTAATTTGTGATGTGGCTGCGTTTTGTTTCAGCCAGAACCAGGTTTTTACTGTAGCATACATTCTGCCTTTGTCTTCGTTTATTAAGCCGAATTCAAGGCGGACCTGAAATACTGTTTTATAGATGGAAGCTGATAGTTGGTTTAAAAACTCTCCATCTTCACCATGAAAAGCAGCGCTGGCATATGTTATCGTTGGAAGGATTTTTGCCTTCATTACTGCAAGCAGTGGTTTGAATGATGGACCCTTCAACTTTTTTGCCAATTGACTGAAGGCAAATATGAGGGCACTGGTACTCTGAGGCATGTATCTTTTTTGTTCTGTATGGTTTTGTGAGTTGTCAATGTAGAATCCCAGGTACTTATATTTTTTACCTCCTCTGGTTGGTTGCTGTTAAGCCAGATAGTCTACTTACATCTCCGCTGACTACCAATCAGCATAGTTTTTGTCTTTGATGTATTTATTTCAAGTTTGTTTTCTGAAATGTAATCTGACATTTCATTTAAAATTCTTTGAAGACCGATCTATGTTTGACTCATTAGCACCACATCGTCGGCATATGAGAGGTGAGTGAGTACCAGTTTATCAAGTTTCGGCAGATGAGAGTTAGTACAGTCCAGCCTCTGTGAAAGATCAGAACATGAAACTACACAATATTGCTAGAGCTAATGTTTAGACATTGGGTGATTTTGTGGCATTTTAATCATGTACATATTTTTTTAAATATCTACTAATAGATCAGGATTCTTTTTTCATAGTAGGGCTGCACAAAATAGGAAGCCAGGACAATGTCAATATGTTTGTTTTATAAATGAAATCTATTATTTATGAGGTTTTCGAGTTTTTGTTGGTGCATATTAGAATGACTCAGTGAAAGAATGATTACATGAATGCATGGATGAATAGCTTACTGAGCAAAAACAGATGGTTCTGTAGATGGATGAGGTGAATCAATATCTTACTGGTAGAATAATGAATGCATGAACCAAAGGTTTATGAATGCATTCCATTCTATATTGGCCTATATTGACCTATTTGAATGACTGCTTTCCATGGAAATTAGTTTGGAGAAATTACTTTGACCCAATTGTGGGAAGCCTGATTAGGTGTGACTTGTGCAGTAACCCCTGCTACCACACATATTGTTATTACAATGGAGGTACGCTGTTTCTACCTATCATCTATATTTTGCCCCAATTTAAACCTAACACTGTGCAATAATATTTTGCTCAATAATATTTTGTGGGTGGCAATGAATCACTAGCAATATTCCCTGGAAAGCATTTCTTAATGAAACCAAACAAATAACAAATCAAACATCATGAGTTAAAAATGTAATTTGAAATAAACATATTCAGAGTCAACTTATAGTACTCTTTTGTACAATCAGGGTAAATAATTAAAAAAACTGTTCTTACCATGATGGTACTCTAAGATAGAGAGAAGAAAGTTAGGAAAACGATTAGGAATCAAAATTGTATAATAAAATACCAGGATATAAACCCACTCTACTGCAAAACTTGCATCTTGAGTATTGCTCACACTCTAAAGCCAAATCAAAAAGAACAAATGTCAAAGTTGAGTTCACCACTAATGAGCAACCAATGCAATTTAGTAGCAACAAATGAAAATGCAACATACGTATGTATCAAGAGAAGATGTCAATATTGCGAAAATGATTATGCCACGTCATGTTCCATTAGGAATATATAATTTATAACGATGAATATATTGTCAGCACAAAATCTGATATATTTGAGCAGGAGATAGGGAAGCAACTTAATACAAAGTTGGCATTGCATTGCTCGACCCAAGGTCACCAAGTAGCTGCCTACATTTAGCCCTAAAAGTAGTGAGATTTGAAGGGATATAATACAGCTGCACAATGTAATGGTGCCTAAAGTTTGCATATGCAAAAAAAATCTGTATGAAAATCTTTGTAGTTTAGATATCTAATTTGCAGCAAACTGCTATCTTGCAATAAGTGGAGCCCAGAATGACACCCTCAAATTGAAACCTGAATGTACCCAAAATATGAAATTCACATTCATTAAGGTACTGAAACATGGATAGACCAAAGTCCATTCCTTGCAGTGAAATGTACCACCTTAACAATTCTGGATTCTCACCCCTTCCTGTTAGTCACCTCCTAACACTGTCCAGGTGTCCTTGAGAACTCTAGGCTGCATTGACTCCATCAACCATACTTTCTGTCCATGTTGATATTCCACCATGCTAACTGCTTAGTCATACCATTGCTTCATTAACTCCTTGCTAACTTCAAAATTATCAGAAGCCTTCTTTCAGAACTTACTCATCTGTTTTCCGAAGGGCTAGCATTTAGCGAACCACATCCTGAGGGAGATTCTTGGGAGCTTGCTCTCACCCATCCTTCACCAGATTAAGAGGTCCTCTGACAGGATGACCATACAGAGGTTCAAATGGGCTAAACCACATTCTCTTCTTTGGTATCTTCCTCTAAGCAAAAAGTGGGCATGGTAAGAGGACACCCCATGTCTGCCTCATGACCTCAGGAAGACCCATAAATGCCTTTTAGGGTCTTGTTGAAACTTTTCCACAAGCCCATTGGTTGGTGGGTTGTAGGGTGTAGAGAACTTATGAGTGACTCCACACTCCTTGCTGATTGACAAAATGTACACAGAAATGAGGTTGGTGTCACTGTCTGGCCCCACTTCTTTGGGGAAATCCACTCTGACCAAAGAGGAACACTAAAGAACACTACAGATTTTTCAAAGTATTCCCACTACCCAGGTACATGAATTGCCCCATGCACAGGAGCCTTAAGTGCACAATACAGTAGGTAATTCTCCTAATACATAAGGTAATTTCCATTGGGCTTCAGCTTGCCCGCTCAGGCCCTCAAGGATTGGGCACTTCTTCTGTGACTTGAATATTTCCTTTCTGGTGAGTAAATCTTCCACTTGCCATCCAAAAAGCTCAGACAGGTGACCAAGGGAGACAATGTCCTCCCTAATAGGCACTACCTGTGTCATCAGATTTGCAGGGTCTGGGTTACCACGCCCCTTGCCCGTCCATTTCCTGGCAGCTGTCTGGACCATTCTTCCATGCTCCAGACCTTCTTGACTCCCCTCCTGGGCAGCCAAGGAACAGGTGACTGCACAGACCCATTCAGGCAATGCTAACATTTCTAGGTTTACCCTGAGCTCTACTTCCTTCATAGAAGTGTGCACCAGGTCATTCCCCAACAGATAGTCCACGGGCATAGCAGAGCTCACAACAATATTCAGAGGATTTGAGACCCCACCAATGTAAAGGGAACCAGAGCTACAGGGTAGTGCCTCTCCTAGCTGTCTGCTACTACAACCTGGTAGAATGTATTGGAGATCTGTTGCTCTGAGGATACCAAATAATACCTGACACCTGACAGTAGTCATACTGGCTCCTTTGTCCCTCAGAACATCCCCCGTCTGCCCATTGATGGTGACACACTGCCTATACTTTGAATTATTGGAGGGCATGTAAGCTTCTGGCACCATCTCCTTTCCACCCCAGGACAGTAGGGTAACCTCACTAACTGGGGCCATCTTCTTCTCAAGTGATATACTAGCCAACTCCTGTGACTACCTATGAAAGTGGGTGGTGCCCTTTTGAAGCACTTGGCATCTCCCTTGACATGCCCATATTGGTAGCATTCTAGGGACAAACTTTGCAGTATTCTTGTCTATGAAGCAATTCTTCTGGTTTCCAGGTTAGGATTTGGGGGCCCTGTGAACTTCATTGAGGGCCTTGAGAGAACTTTAAAATATTTTTATCTTTCTTCCTCATTCTTCTGTTGGGAACTATGACCACCCTTTTGGGTGTGCCCTCCAGGTGCCCTTTTAGACTTTCAGGTGCTGACCCAGGGGTCTGCCTCCTGAAAAAGCTTCCTTGGATTAGAAAGAATGCTATCCACTTGGTGTCAGCACAGCTCTGTAAAACATATATTAAGCATGTGCTCCCTCCAAATATTGTTGTACATCCCAGTAAAATGTTTGCCTTTGCTGCTCCTCACCCAACCCTTTAATGCCTTGCTGGCATAATTTAAAAAGTTCACTCAGGACTGGGTTGGGAGTTTTTTGCTGTCCTGAACCTCTGATGTCAGCCCAAATCTAACACCAAGTATACCTTTCACGGGGCTTACTTTGTCATATTCTTTTGCCTCTAGTGTAAGGATAGTATCCATCCCCACTGTGGGCATGCATTTCCACAAGCTGTCATCCCACTATACCTATGGGAATTTGTGCACCCTGAGTGCAATCTCATTTACAGAAAACCGCTTGGCTACCTCATCTCCAACTACATAGGCACCCCCTTCTGTGGTATGCAGAGTGCCACCTAAGCAGCAGACACAGTTGGTACACTGTCACCATCCCTGTTGAGTCCTGAAGGGTGCCTTGTATTTATCTTCAGCTCCCTCGTGCTTTTATGAAGTTCCAACAGTATTTTCCTTTCAACTAGGGCCCTCCCAGCTTTCTCCTTATCCAGCTTTAATTTGGGAAGTCCATCTTCAGCTGGAGATACACTGCTCCTAGCCCCATCTTGGTTATCAGTGATTCTCTTTGGGGTACAGTTGGGCTCTTCCTGCAGCTCAGGGTTCCTTTCTGGATTCTACTCGTCATCTTTAATTGAGTCCATGTCCTCCTCATGGTTATCCTGTACTGTTGCTGCCTGCCACCTTTACATTTCATCAAGGACCCAGAGGGTTTTCTACAAATTATGTTGGAAAGTTGTCTTGCCCACATTCAACCCTATTTGCTTTCAGAGCCTTTTGAGGTTATCAGCGTTGATCAAATCCATATCCATGGTAAAAAGAAGAAGGTAAAAAAAAGGAAAACAGTCAACGAAAGAATACAGAGAATTTAAAAACGCACAATTTGGTATTACACAATTTAATTAGGATATTGTGTTACACAAATCACTGTATGTCACTGCACAATTACTAGTCCTGATCTACACCGCTGTTAGGATGCTTACACTTACAAATGGGCAATTGAAAAAACAAGGAAGAATTGAATAAGGGGTTACTATGATGTCAAATAATTTATCTTGGATATTTGTATAATGCAAATCACTGTATAGTACTGCATACATATAAGTCCTGATCCACACTCCTGACACAATGAGAAAAATTGGGTTGTTGGTTGATGTGGTTATGAGCCCTATTCAAGCAACAGCCATGGTCCCTTTCAGGGTGAACTACAAAAAGTCACTAAATTAACCTGTGCATACCCCTGGGCAGTTTGCCAGAAAAAGCAGTTAGGCATATTTAGAGGTTATGCAGCACACAAACACAGTGAAAACACCACCCAAGATAAAAGCTACACCAATTTATAAAAATATAGACAATTTATTAAATTATTTGACACCTTAATGACAAAAATCAGTAGAACTTAATTTTTTCAGCGCCTAAAAGATCAAAGTGTCATCTTATGAGACTGGGTCAATCAAAAAATGTGGCTGATTGTGATGGGGCAAGGTTCAAATACAAGAAGTGGAATTTGACTGATCAACGCTTAGCTTGAAGAATTGCTGAGAAAAATGTTTTGAGAAGGTAAAGTGCAGCCGGGGGTATCCGAGGAGGGAGAGCCATTGTGTGGGAGACTTGGGTTGAAGCTGCAGTGAAGATTTTTATGTTTGGACTCTCTTTTAGAAGTTGAAAATATGTAGCGGGTCAAAGCAGATGACTGTAGCCGAAGACAGATTCACAATTCTGGATAACCCTTTGGTTGATGACTGCTGAGCATGATTTGCTGCTGTGGAGAAGAACTTAGCAGTTGAAGCTGTGCAGCCAATCCAACTGGCAATATTCCTTTGGCAGGTAGGCTATAATGGTCTCTTCCAGGTTGTCAGAGCAGTTTTTGGCTAAAAATGTTCTACGCGTGTTTTGGGATTTGGCCCTCTGGGCATATTTGGCACCAAAACCAAGGGTTTAGGACCGATGGAACACCACCTGGAATTTCAGGACTCAGGCTGGGTTTGGGTATAGGCCTAAGGCCCTCCATCCTGCCAGCAGATGGCCCATTCAGGCACACCTAATCCTTCTATTGTGTGACTGTCTGGAAAAAAATCACAAAGTCTAGCTTTCAATTGCAAGTTATGTGATCCAAGAATGATTGCAGTCACTAAAGGGCTAAGGGCAGAAACATGCAAACTTTATTAGAGTGATAAATGTAGCTACAGGACCTTCCCATAAACCAGTAAGGCCAATGAATAAATGCTTATAGGAATCAATCAACTGTCAATATGGATGGAGTTGCTGAAAGAAATGCATTAATAATCTACAGACCACCTTATTTTGGCAATTTTATAACAAGGGCATTCTTATACATGACTTTCATAAACCATTGTCATATTAACTTACAACAAAATGTTTCTCTGGGCATTCAACTTGCTCAAGGGGCATATAGCAAGACCCTTGAGCTGAATCACTAATGATGTGTAAATGTGGATCACGTGATGCAGTACCAGTAGCCTGCACACTCCAGTGTGCAATCATTGCCCCTTGAGTACGCTGACTTTTTTTGTCACTCTATATCCTTTAGAAATTCACCAAATGCAACGTTTCCAACATGTCTCATTTTTTATTACAATTGATTTCATGCACCTTGAAATGTTGAAATTTGATATTTTCTGATTACATTTTTATTTTTCTGTAACACATGTAGATGAGGTTTTAGGCATTGCTGTCAGTTGCTTTATCTCCTGTTTGATGTGGTAAAGAAATATCTTAGCATGTCCGAGGCCACGGGCACAAACATGGTTGCTGGGAGAAGAAGTATTTGGACACAGAGTAATTGCATTTTGTATTGGGTGCACTCTAGTATTCCATAGCTCCACAGATGATTATGAGGAAGCTTTGTTTATAAAATGATGGCTGCAGAGCGGGCAAGCTAATACTAGGTATCCAAAAAAGGTTCTTGGAGTAAGTCAGCATTCTACGTCTCATGCACTGTATTGTGGGGTTGAGGAGGATTTTTTCAGTTTTAAGGAACACTGTCTGCCATTTTCAAGGAATAACATTTTATGTCATAACATGTGAAAAGTGAAAAGTAATGAAAGGAAAATCGTGTGTAGATTCTTCAATGAGTGTTTTTTTCAGCACAGCTGTGTTTGTGTTACGCCTGTAGATTGGGTTTTCAGTATTGCTGTCAGTTGCTCTATCTACTGTTACGTTAAAGGGAGATCTTACCACGTCGGAGGCCGGTGGCACAATCAGTGTTACTGAAAAGTTGTTTTTAATAATGGAGTGATGCCATTTTGTATTGGGCATTCTCTATTGTTCCATAGCTCCATGGATGAGTAGGAAGAGACTTAGTTTATAAAATGATGCCCTAAGCTCATACTTGCAGGGGATGCGTCACTGGTGCACCAAAGGCACGCCAAAGACAAGCCTGTCTGCACCCATCCTCTACTTGCCTGTGACCAGCGCCAGGCATTATGCTAGTTCCACCCCAAAGTGCCGACCTGCTGAGACCTATACATCAGAGCAACTCCTAGGTAGGAAGGGGGCATTTGATAGGGTGTAGGACTTTTCTATTGGATGCTACTTTTCCTGTCTCATGTGACAAGGGTAAACATGTTTTTTTATCCCTTGAACCTCCTAGTCACTACTAACGCAGCTCCAAGGAACTGTCAGAGGAAAGTGAAGGACACACTGATTAATGTGTGTTCTCTGCATAAGCATGCTCTGGATATATATGACTAGCAGCCCGCCCCAGCGTTGCCTGGGGCAGAAAGGGGCAGCATTTGAGGCTTGTGTGCACTCCCGCCCCCGGCCCCCTCCCGCCCCCTCCCGCCGTGGCCCCCTCCCGCCCCGGCCTGGCCCCCTCCCGCCCCCCTCCCACCCGTGTCCCGGAGAGCCTGATCCTTACCTCACGCGCCGGTCCCGCTCCAGGTGCCCCGCCCGCACAGGCCACCACTTCGCCCAGCAGCAAGCAGGGCCACGGCAGTCCTCCCAGCAGGTCGCGATCTTCGGCGCCATTTCCGGAAGTGTTGCCAGGGAGCGCAAACGCAAATGATGTCATCACGAAGACGTCGCGGCCGGCGCTACTTGCAAGGGACTACTTTATTTTTATTTAGAAATTTTTTAAACAACGTATATTTTTTATTTTTAATAGCCTATGTCCTTCTGCTTGCCCTGAGGTTTTCAAAGATGTCTTGGGTGTTTTGATTGGTGGTGTACTTTTCGAGTTTACCTGGCTCAAAGGTTTGTGTTCTCTCTTTATAATAGTAGTATAGATTATTGCTATAGCGTGAGTGTTGAAGGAATCTGAAGGTTACACTTCCCCAGTTTTACTGACCAAGCTATGCCCCTGGTGGTAGGAATCATAGGTGGGTGGAGCTGGCTGTAGCAATGAAAGAAAACTACAATTGTGCCCTCGCGAGAGGGCATCAACATGGTTGTCAGCCCAATTCTTGCCCCAGGAGGGGTAGTAGGCATAAGTAAGTAAGTAATGGGGAGGAAAAGAAAAAAACAAGTTTTGAATAATAAAGGAAGCCTTCCAACAGCTGCTAAGAGTTTAGTGTTTTTGGCTAAAAATATTAGGAAGGGAGAAGTCATCTAAAGCCCTCACATAAAGTTAGAGCAAAATATCCCACCTGTAGTAAAGTCTATTCGGCTTGAGTTGTAGAGGCATAATCACCAGTAAATCACAATAGAAACATGCTGTCCTTTTCAGTTTTTTAGCACAGGAACAAACATCACTGGGGTTATATAGACTCTCCAACTAATGTAAAATGTGTATATATGGTAATTTAAAGAAATGTTTCATTAGTGGCATTTAGGTACAGAGCAAGTCTTTTTTAGTTTAGTTCAGCATTCACTTGTAGTAATTAATTGAACCAGCAAAATTAATATAACATAGTTAATAATCCATGAACACTGGACTTGACCTTGTTGTGCTCCTGATATTGTTCAGGAGAGGGATACTATTTAGTGCAAGCCTTGTAGTTTATCATTCAACCCTAATTCACAAACCAACTGTCTACGTTAGCACTAAAAGTAGTGGGAAAATAAGGGACACAATAAGGCTGCACAATGTAGTGTTTTTTTACATTTATAGATGCTACAGTGTTCCTACAAGAAATTTCTCATAGTTTTGTTATTAAATTTTCACCAAAATACTATCTTACAATAAGGGGAACCCAGAATGAGGCACAGAAAATGGAATATGCATGTAGCTAAATCATGATGGACCCTGTACATGCCAAGCAAACTAATATGTGTTTGAACAAACATGAAACAGGACCATTAGCGTCAGCTAGTCGTGGCTTGTGGAAGTTTATTTTTAAAGTTATTCCAGAACTACATTTTGTAATATGTGTCAAAGAGTTAAGCCAAAGATATGGCTGTAAAATTGTAAGTATGCATGTGATAAAATGTCTCTTTTTCTGTGGTTTTTAGAATCTGCATATTGGGCAGTTCTGACCAGTGTCCAGTGTATCTGTCTTTTCCGCAAAAACATGTGGACAATGGCTAACCCTTTATTGGAATATTAACTCTCCTTTAAGGCCATAGCATATGATATAGAATTTAACACAGGGGGCCTTACTCACGAAGGTTAACGTACACTTTTGTGTATGTTTACTAAGTCTAACTTTACTACTTTTCGGTATTCACAAAGGTAAGTTACTACTATTGAAGTTAGACTTTTGGTTTAAGTTTACCTTCGTGAATACCAAAAAGTAGTAAAGTTATCCTGTGGTCTAAGTTTATTGTAAAGTTGTAAACAAAGATTTTTTATATAAGTTTACCTTTTTGAATACCAACATTAAGTAAATTCAAATAAAAGTGTAAGTTTACTATTTTGAATCAGGACCAGGGTATGGAAAATGTATTGTTACTTATTGACTACAACAATTTGAATGCACTGTTATAGCGTGGAAGGGAACATGACTTTTAGCCTGAGTGCTGCAGATTTACTCTACAGTCTGAGCGGTCAACATAACCCCTTTTGAAACTCATTTTCACAAGTTCACAAGTCAAGGTGCATGGTACGATGACATGGCCCCAGCAGTTATGTTCTCTGTTTCAAGACCTGGTTGCCCCATAAGGAAATCTGAGGTATAGAATATGATTCTGGTAATTCAAGTTTGTAGCCCATTAAAACAATGATTAAATCACTGTTTTTAATAATAATTAAATGCTCAATAAATGTTAAGTTCAATGCCAAATTCAGATTTGAAATACATATTTGGGAAAAGTTACTATTAGAAAGTAATTTGTTTTATGCCTGTATGTCATTGAGGCTAATTTGCATCAGCTCTCCAGAAGTTCCACAACCTCTACTTGGCTTTAATAAGGTATACAACATGCTCCAAGCGAAGGTACAATGGCCTGGATGTAGGCTGGTCTGTTTACTTCTCTGGTATGAAGACCCATTGGGGTGGGTCCAGGAACCTGATTAACTTTGAAGTCACCTGCCTTGTCAAAATCAAATGTCTGGTTGCACCTTGAGATGACCAGTCTTTGATAATATCTGCCCTAAATTACCAATAAATAATGAGTTAACATGCAGTTGGTACAAAGAACAAATTGACAAGGGACTATGGGTGATCGAGAAGGGAAGAGGTGCATGGATAAGGAAGGTGAGGATTTGTGGGACAGAGTTGTACCAGGAGAAAGGATGATAATTGGTTCTGACCAGGAACCCAGCATGGCTAACTCATCAAAAGGAAGTGGGGTGTGGCCGCCAAGAAATACTCCAGGCAGGATAAGAGAACAAGAAAACACCAAAAAAAAAGACAAGTCAGGTCGCATCCCAAAGCTCAAAGAGTCTGAAATCCATACATTAATGCTGGGGGTAGACCAATCAAAGATGATCAGATGTGCATACATATGTCTAGGTCATTTTGTAGTCTGTGGATAGGGTGCTCAAAGGAGGCTGCCTTATATATTTCTTGCAGCCACTCATTATGTGTGGAAAGGTGTGGAGCCCTCCAGTGTCTCTAGATGCAACAGTCATAGTTGAGGCTACTAAATGCTGTTGATGGTCTGTCACCATGAGCAAATCTGCTGTATCATGTAAAAGGACGAGTATTCTAATTATTTGTAAAGGCATGTCTATTGTGTGGCCCAGTATTATACTTATCTGAAACCCAGAGATAGTCGTTATCTGTGTAGTAATATAAAACATGGAGAGTGAGGAAGAAGCCGAGATGCCAAGTAACAATTGTGCAGTGACTTGAAAAGGCAGAATTTCATTCTGGATTCATTCACCCCCTTGGTGAACTTCACTCCAACTTACACCCTAGCAGCCTCAGTCTATTTAATTCATAGAGTAAGTTGACATTTCATGCGCAACATGAAATGAAAAGGGGTAGAAAGTAAGTATTGGACTATCAGGTTGAAGGCTTTATGAGGAACAACACTCCCTTATCAAGAACACAGTGTTTTTATGTATTGATGAACGGTTCAATGATTGTTCCACCCAGTATGCAACATGCAATGTATATGTTTGTAGGAATGCTTTGCCTGTGATGGGCAGATTGAATTCAACATGCAGCACCACAAAATGTTTGTGAGTCCCTTGAGCAAACAAAGTGTATGCATTTTCCCTTACCAAAGCCTCCCAAATAAAGGGCACCCCTTTATGCGCAAGCAGGCAATCTCCCGGTAGCTGTGCCTGGGGGTGAAGTCTGGCATTATCATCGCCACTTTGGGTGCTGTGTCTTTCCAAATGGACCCATAGGAGCATGTATCTTGTCTCTGGCCAAAAGTAAACTAGTTTTCACGGCTGTAGTTCAGTACAGCAGAGTTCCACACAAGGGAGTCTCAGCTCCCTGTATCGTCTTTGAATAATCAGTTTGGAGAGACTGAATTGTCGTTTATTTTCACCCATTACTAATTTGTTGATCGTGTTATCTATAGTTCTCAATATCAGGAGCTTTACAGTAATTTGGGATATCGCTAGGAAATATGTGAACTGGGGTACCACAACCATCATTATGGTGGTTAACCTACCCCATAGCAAGAGATGGAGGTGCGTCCATCTCCTACAGTCTGACTGGGCTTTTGTGATTAGGGCTACCTTCGCACATTGGGAGATTGCTGCTGCTGCTAACATTTAAGGATTAGCATGGAGGACTTTGAGGGGGCGAGAATAGAAAGCCGACAAACTACCATCTTTAGCAGGGGCCGGGACTGCGAGACCCAGCATTCTAAGCGCTCAGCCAATGCAGCGCAGCTGGAGTCTCTTCCCGCCCCCTGTTCTTCCGCAGGCTATTTACGGCTCGCGGCCCCCGCTCCGCGGGAGCCGCTCAAAGCCGTCTGGTGTGTGGAAACCTTGCTTCCCTCAGACATTGGGAGATTGCTGCTGCTGCTAACATTGAAGGATTTGCACGGGGGACTTTGAGGGGGCGAGAATAGAAAGCCGACAAACTACCATCTTTAGCAGGGGCCGGGACTGCGAGACCCAGCATTCTCAGCGCTCAGCCAACGCAGCGCAGCTGGAGTCTCTTCCCGCCCCCTGTTCCCCCATTAAACCACGCCCTCTTCCACGTCCCACGGGACGTGCGCGGGACGGAGCACGGGGCGAAGCCCGGGCTAAGGGCGGGCCCGTTGTAGCCCGTCAGAGCCCGAGTAAGACCGGACCGGGCCATCCCCCTTGGCCCACTGATCAAATACGGCGTGGACCATCTAACAATTGGAAAGTTCTTATAGGAGGAAATCCTCACTGTTTCGTGGGGAATGTCAACTCGAGAAACCAGGAGTAGAGCTACGGCCTCCAGTGTCACGGCGGCAGGTACTTTGGACAATTTTCTTGTGAGAGCAAATTCCCTAATGACGAACGAACTTACTATTATTGAAAGACGGCTGTCGGAGGGTATTGAAAACGTGAGAAGATCCTCTCTGGGTCTACTTGCTAATGCAAAAACTCCTGATAAATCTGGGGGTTCCCCTACTGCTTTATTGGACAGAATAGACAGAACAATCTCAATGGTATTACAGGACCTCAGGGGTAGTCCAGTTACACAGCGAGAGTCACTGTCACTCCCTAATATCCCCGAGGTCCCATCACTGCAGATTATCCCTAGTACTGATTTTAATGTCTCATTAGTAGACAGTGTAGATTCTACTGTACTTCAGCAGAAGGGAATCAGAGAGGGGGCAGTCCCAAAAAGGAAGCGGGGGCCTAGGGAAGGGGTGGTAAAAAGGCGAGATTAGAAAGTGGCCCGCCAGTAAGAAGGCGGCAGGTCCAAAAGAGGATAGAACGGTTCATCAAGTAACTAGTTCTAGTACGATTCCCCCACCCAACCTGGCTCCTATTGGTACTTCTACCACATTTAGATTTGGGGAGCTGCCTTCTGCTGGGTATGATCAGGCTACTTGCGCATTAACAAGTATTATGAAAACACTTTTAGATCCCCTTGTTATTAGACTTGATCGTATAGACGCCAAGTTGCAAACTTTAGAGGCATCCATAGAGGCTATTGTAGCACACCTGAAGCCAATGGGGCTGAGGCCTAGGGACTGTGTTGATATGGATGGCTGTGCTTTGATACCAATTCTCCCTACAACAGCCGAAAGACAAACTCAAATAATTCCAACCATTCCCTTAGCGCATAAAGAAACAGCAGGACCAGTAAATGCCATTCGGCACACCAGGGGCAATGCTGAAATAGATGAGTTGAACATTAGAGATGCAGACAGAGCTAGGGGAAAGAAAATAGTTAATCTCCCCCCCCCGAAGCTGCTCCGCATGTAGTGGTTCTCTCTGGTGTCCCTGAGATCTCAAATCCAGCAGCCGAAACATATGCAGCATTAAAAAATAAAGTTGCTAGCTGGTTGACTAGGTTTAGGCCCCTCCCCCTACACATTACTAGTGAAATTTTAATGGTTAGGAGAGTCCCATGGCTAGGTTACACTAACAAAACCATCAAGGGCGACTGTATCCTAGTGAATTTTAGAAATCCAGGGACCGTTTCACATGTCTGCAACTGGTCGGCTTGGGACGCAAATACTGCAATCCAGACCCTACAACTGGCATTCTTTTACCCCCCAACATACAATCAGCTTGAATTTGGCACAGAGGAAGGCTGGACGCGGATGGGTAACAAGGGCTTTACTAGAGGGAAGTGGCATAACCACTACGAGTACAATCTGCCAACAAATTATGCGCACCCCAATAGGTACAGCTGCCTGGATCAGGTAGACTGACTGCACTGTGATGGCAGACCTGAGGGTTCCGAGGGGAAGGTGGCCCCTGCTATAGTAGTACATAATATTGCCAGAGATGTTGGTAGGATAAACAATATCCCCTTAGTAACTGTGGAGACTATGCTACTCAGCCCTGTCCCTAATAGACAATTTGCGGAACCGGCTGATTCCATCACTGGATCTCCACTAATTCCCAGCGGGAAGCCAACCGGGATCCAACTATACTAAGAATTCTTTCCTGGAATGTCGAAGGCTTATGTAACAAGCTGGCATGCCCTGATTGGGGATCTTTTGTAGATGCTAATGAAATCTGCCTCTTCCAGGAAACATGGGCCAGGGACGATCTATTTAGAGCTGGCTTTGCCTGTTTTTCTGTCCCCGCAAGGTGGGGGGGTAAGGGCAGACCCTCGGGTGGGCTAGCAGTCTGGGTAGGAGTCCATATAGGGTGTAGTGCTAGGGTAATGGCCACGCACTCAGAGGATATACAGTGCGTGGTCTTGGAATGGCAGAACGGTGCAAGACTTGCATTGGTTAATGTCTACTCCAGACCTGTGAGTATCACTGCTGAGTCCAAAACCATAAATGAGCTGTCAGATTTCTTAAATGAGATTCCTGTGGGTACTGCCGTCGGGATAGGGGGAGATCTCAACTCGCACTTCGAGCCGCTTGAAGGTATATTAGATGGTCTAAGAGATCTTGAGGACGACCACTGGGAAATTCCTCAAGTGGTGGGTCCTCCACCAAGGTCATGGGCGCCTCTGGCTTTACAGATTACTGCCCTGACCCTGAGCTATTCAATCAGGGCATGTAATGGCCGCACAAAATCAGATATTCCTGCAAAATGTACGTTTAACAAACACGGGCAGGAATCACGTCTGGATTATATCTTTGTCGAGTGCCGGGAGCGGCGCAAGGTACGAGACTTTAGAGTAGTATCCAGGGGTGACAGTGACCACAATGCACTGAGGTTAGATCTCATAACACCCAGCGTCTGTAAAGACAAGTCTGGTGCTGAGAGCCGATCTGATGATAGGCTACTCTTAGCACCCAACAGATGTAGGGTTAGATGGGATAGACTAGTCACTAAGCCTGAGCAAGTGGCAGAGTTATATGGATCAATAATACCAGTACTGGAAGCAGTTGCTGCATTAGATTTGGAGAGTTCATCTCCGCCAGTATTTTTGAAGCTAGGAGAGTTAAACAGAAATCTAGCTGACATCCTAGCAGATATTTTAAATCCTATAGGGCCAAGTGTCCGTAGAGCTGGCAATAAACCAACGAGGTACAATAAGGCCTGTAGCCGGGCAAAAACTGAACTTCTGGCGGCCCTGAAACAAAACTCAACCAGGGAGTGTACCAAGCAAAAAAGGCTTGCATATCGTAAACTAACTTACCACGCCAAGCTAGAGTGGGGAAACGACAACTGGGCTAAACTCGTAGGCGCACTCGCAACAAGAGACGCACGGAAGTTCTGGTCAGTGGTTAATACAGGCTCGGATGAACCAGGTGTGGCTGTCACTCCCAACATCTCGGCGGATGTGTGGGAGGAACATTTTAAAACTCTGTACCATGGGGATGCTGAAATTGATCACTGGGTGCGTGGGTGCTCTTCCTCTCAGCAAAGTTCTACCCACGAGATCTTTAAACTTGAATTCACAGACGGAGAAGTGAGGGCCACGATTTCTAGATTACACACAGCCAAGGCACCGGGGCTCGACAAGGTGCCCGGGGACCTATTTAAGCATGAACCGAGGGTTTGGGCTCTCTACCTTGGGCTATCTTCAATGCTATATGCAGAGGTATGGCGGTTCCTAGTACTTGGCTGGGCGCAGAGATAGTCCTGATTTTCAAGAAGGGCTCACCTCTGCTCCGAGCCAACTACAGACCCATCAGCCTCATTGATGTGCCACAAAAACTCTTTACAAGGTTGATCCTAGATCGTATCCTGGATTGGATAGAAGATGGTAACATCCTAAGTCCCTACCAGGCTGGTTTTAGAAAGAATGTGTCTACGTTGGAGCAGATCTTTCGTTTGATGTTGCTCTACTGGAAAACTGTCAGGATCGAAGGAGCTTCACTTTACACTGTGTTTGTTGACCTCCGTGCTGCCTTCGACCTTGTCCCGAGGGGGAAACTGTGGCACGTACTGGAAGAACTGGGCATGCCACCGGCTCTCCTGACAATGGTAATACGCTTGCACAAAAACAACTATGCGCAGGTCAGGTGTGGCAGGGATGGATCCTTGGCAGCCAGATTCCCCGTTGGCAGCGGGGTGAGGCAGGGGTGCGTCTTGGCTCCCACCCTGTTCTGCCTCTACGTCAACGGGGTAATCTCCCACCTGCAAGCAGTTCCCAATAACAATGCCCCAAAGCTCGCTGGTACTGGTATCTCAGCGATTATGTTCGCTGATAATACCCTACTTTTATCCAAGTCACCAATGGGTATCCAGCGAGTTCTGGATGGCTTCGTGTCCTTTTGTCAGGATCGAGGGTTGGAAATCAACACTATGAAGACAAAATTTATGATCTTCAACCCTCCAAAAAGCATGCATCCGTGTCCTGTGATAGGAGGTGTACATCTTGAAAGAGTCCAGACCTTCGAGTACTTGGGCATCACATTAAATGAAACCATGTCCTGGGGACAACACCAAGTTAAATCGCAGCTTAGGCTCACACAAAAAGTGGGGGGTATCCTTAGGCTCCTAGGAAAGGCACAATGGAAACCACTGGGCCCACCCCTCGAGATTTATAAACTGCAAGCCGGGGGGCTGTAATTTATGGAGGCGAACTGTGGGGCCACAAATGTACCCCTGCAATTACGGCAGTGGAGAACAGATTCCTAAGGCAATTGACAGCTCTTCCACCAAGCACACCACTATTCCCACTCAGGCTGGACTTAGACCTAAGACCCATTAACGAAGAACTGGGTCTCAAGCCCCTAGCCTTTTGGAGGAGACTTTGGGTTACCCCGGAGCTAAGCGGCTATAGGCTCGAGCTCCTTGATGTCTTAAGGCTTCCTAATGCACAAAGTATTCCCTGGCTGAAACTAGAGAGACTTGATCTTGCGACCCTGTGGTCTGATCCAGTTGAGGCATGCAGCAAGGTGCCCCGTAAGATGCTGGCTAAATTCTACCATGGGAAAAATTTAAATGCACGTCTATTGAACACCCAAACAGGTAGCCTAACTAGTACTTTTTTAATGTTTAAAGATTGCTACAAATTCGAAACTGTTTTCAATGATGTTATCCCAGTTTCCCTTAGGAAACTTTATCTGCAGTGGAGGTATGGGTCACTACCGATCAGAGAATTTACAAGCAAGTGGTGCCCATTATCTCCAAAGAACTGTCCTGGCTGCAAAGCAAGTATAGAAAACGAACTGCATGTTCTATTCTTCTGCCCTGCCTATGTAAAAGCCAGGAAAAGGTGGATCATTCCTATCTGTAAGAACTTGGGCATGAATCAGTGTATGCAAGAACATAGAATTTTTAAGATGGAGCTGTCCCCGGCAATTGTGCTTGCAGTCTCGAAATACCTAGGAGCCATGAGGATCATCAGAAGGAAGCTAGCGAAGATGGACTAAAAACAGATCAAGGACGAGATATCCGCCTAGTTGTTGATCGAGCGCACATGCAACTTTTTAAACTGAACTACGAATGCTGAGTAATGATCCATTTCATCCTAATGTATTCCATCTCAAAGACTTTCTATTCCCTTTCTACTGGAACAGCTGGTGATTTTAATTCCTTGTCTTACTTCTGTTTTTAAAAATGAAATTAACTTACTGTGAAATGTTTGTAAATAATTGTCTGCTCTTTTAGGACATTATTGTCGAAATAAAGATATACAGTACAGATTAGGGTTTCAAATTGCCAGGTACCATGTTGCGCAGACACCTGGTATTGTTTGCCCCTAGGTACGAGAAACATTCTGATTTTCATTGGAGCTGATACCTCTGTATGGCAGCACTCATCATAAGTGCAGCATTGGCAAAAGCCCAGTTCATCCACCAGTTAATCCTATTGCCTGACGTCTTGGAAAAAGCATGTATAGTCAATGTGAGAGAAGGGAGTGATGTGTCTCCTTTGGTAAGTGTGAGGAGATTATCATCAGTATACAGGAGGAATTTGATGGTGCCTGCAGGTGTGGTGATACCGCTGATGTCCTGTGATTGTAGGCTAGCCACTGAGAGGGGAATTAGGGCCTCTAGGAACATCAACTGCCATTTTCCCAGTGGATAAGACTCAGTTTCTGTAGCATGTGGAACATAACATGCCATTCTATATGATCAAATGCCTTATCTGTATTGAACAACCTAGCATGTGTGTCCTGTAAGGAGGCCTTAAATAGCCAAAGTTGTCTGAGAGCATACACATATGGTTACAGGAGGTACAGCCACGTACAAAGTCCACTTGTTAACTGAGGTGTTGATGAGGTACGAATTACCTGTTGCAGCCAGGCAGCCAAGATAATGGCAAGCAATTTTATATCCATATTAAGAAGGGACATTGGGTGGTAACTGATACAGTGCAAAGTCATTTTTCCATTTTTAGAGAAGACAGAAATCACTTTATTGGATAGATAAACATCAATCCAGCTCACAATATAATCGTCCTCACATACCCTGGCACCATGCAAATGATACTGTCCCTCTCAGACAAAACCCCCAACACCAGAATCA
Organism: Lissotriton helveticus; assembly: GCF_964261635.1. NCBI lineage: Eukaryota > Metazoa > Chordata > Amphibia > Caudata > Salamandridae > Lissotriton > Lissotriton helveticus. The sequence goes on from NC_136069.1 coordinate 1,608,026,677, forward strand.
AGTTCACCACATGTATGAGAGAAGTGGTTGTTAGATTAAAATCTAACTGCCTCAAATTGAACTTGTATTTTTCATGTAAAACATCTCACCATGGGACCGTGGGCACACCTCCAATTCCTACTAACAAGCAATTAACTTTGGAATCATCACAACAAACTGGATATGACAGCCTAAGTCAATGCAATGATCTTGCCCTGCTTCAACACCTTTGGGATGCTGAAGGAAAACTTAAATGACTACCAGACAACACGAGGAACACTATCAATCAATCTCGCATCACCATCAAGATTAGACTACAGAAATGCACTGGGTACAGGGATAGCCAACTAGCAAGCAAAAAGGACATCCAAAATTCAGCAGCCTAACTAGCCCTCACACTCCTGCATATAGTCTACATTATCCCAAACCTTAGTTAACACCATTGGCTCCCAATACACAAGCGTGCAAACTTCAATCTCCTCTCAATTGGCTACAAAGTGGCCCATAACACTGACCCTGCCTAACTGAACAAAATCTGTTGTCTCATAATCAGCCCACACATACACAAAAGAATGGTTAGGGGTGCACATTCTCATACCTGGTCCCTGAAGCTAGGAAATACCTTCCACAACACATCAACGTCTCCTCCTCTATTCTTGAGGTTTGCAAGTAGCTGAAGACCTGTCTTTTCAAATATGTCACTAGAGCTATCCTCACACACCTGCTACAGAGTGAAGATACCCTCAGGGTATTGCTATAAAACACTGATAATATAATAACAACATAGACCAATTGAGCAGTTGACTTCTTTAATGGCACTTTAAAGTGATTTGGTGGCATCTAGTTTAAGCCATTTGAAAAATTCACATGAACACCCTCCTTCTATGGGGCATTATTGCAGCACATGTGAGAGATTGCTTGGCCGATTTCATATCTAGTGATCTCTAGGACTAGAAAGATTTTTTATTACGCCAGAGTATTTGGAGTAATATCAATAGTTTCACTTCGCCCTTTTAATGGTATTACCAATAATTATGTGATTGCTCCTTCTCATGAAATTAAGAGTAATTTGTGGAACAAATCACAGTTTAAGAGCACATTTAGTGAGTGTGAGGATTCCTTGGTGTCCATAGACTTCAGCTTCGAAAACATGTTACATTTTATAAAACATTTTACGGGTGGGCAATATTTATGTATTAAGTTCTTTGTTTTACTATTTGCTTTCTAGGGTATTATGCATTGTGTTTATTTTTGTTTTGTTTTTTCCATTTTAAAAGTTGTTTCTGTGGTTTACTATTATTTTTTTATTCTTTATTTAAGTACTTTTAATTTTCCGTCTGACTGGATTTTGCTTCAAATTAAATATTTATTTTTTACCGAATATTAATGATCAATATGTTATTTAAATTTGTTATTGATTTTCAGAGTTTTAAATTAAGTTTGCATTTGGAGTATTAGAGTAATAGTTATAGGGATTGGTAGGGTGTAGGGAGGCTTTGTGTAAATGTCCCTCGTAAGGAGGGGTACCATCTTTCCACTGCCTTATTTCTTTTGAGATTTTTATGCCATTGTGCTGTCATATATGTTCTACCATGACATGGGATACTTGGGCGCTCATGAACACTTTTTGCATGAAAACTACACAATATTGCTAGAGCTAATGTTTAGACATTGGGTGATTTTGTGGCATTTCAATCATATGTATATATTTTTTTAATATCTACTAATAGATCAGGATTATTTTTCCATAGTAAGGCCACACAAAATAGGAAGCCAGGACAATGTCAATATGTCTGTTTTATAAATGAAATCGAATATATATGAGTGTTCCAGTTTTTGTGGGTGCATATTAGAATGACTCAATGAAAGAATGATTGCATGAATGCATGAATGAATAGCTTACTGAGCACAAACAGATGGTTCTATAGATGGATGAGGCGAATCTATATCTTACTGGTAGAATAATGAATACATAAATCAATTGTTTATGCATTCCAATGTATATTAACCTGTATTGAACTATTTGAATAACTGCTTGCCATGGAAATTAGTGTGGAGAAAATACTTTGACCCAATTGTGGGCAGACTGATTATGTGTGATATGTGCAGGAACCCCTGCTACCACACATATTGTTAATACAATGGACGAACGCTGTTTCTGTTTCTATTATCTATTTTTTGTCCTAATAAAAATGTTGAACCTAACACTGCAATCACAAATCGGAGAATGTGATTGTGCACCTTTGTTTTTGTACCAATATTATTTTCTGGGTGGCAATGAATTACTAGCAATATTCCCTGGAAAGCATTTCTTCATGAAACCAAACAAATAACAAATCAAACATCATGAGTTAAAAAAGTAATTTGAAATAAACGTATTCAGGGTCAACTTATACTACAGTTTTGTACAATCAGGGTAAATAATTTAAAAAAAAAAACTGTTCTTACCATCATAGCAGTGGCACCCTAAGAGAGAGAGAAGAAAGTTAGGAAAAAAATTAGGAATCAAAATTGTATATACCGGGATATAAACCCACTTTGCAGCAAAACTTGCATCTTGAGTATTACTCACACTCTAAAGCCAAATCAAAAAGATCAAATTCCAAAGTTGAGTTCACCACTAATGAGCAACCAATGCAATTTAGTAGCAACAAATGAAAATTGCACATATAATTGATATCAATATTGGGAAAATGATTATGCCAGGTAATGTTCCATTAGGAATATACCATTTATAAAGAGGAATATATTGTCAGCACACAAACTGATATATTTGAGCATATACAGGAGATAGGGAAACAATTTATTACAACGTTGGCATTGTACTGCTTGACCCAAGGTCACCAAGTAGCTGCCTACATTTATCCTTAAAAGTAGTGAGATTTGAAGGGATATAATAAAGCTGTACAAAGTAATGGTGCTTAAAATTTGCATATGCAAAAAAATCTGCATGAAATTCTTTGTAGTTTAGATATCTAATTTGCAGCAAACTGCTATCTTGCAATAAGTGGAGCCCAGAATAACACACTCAAATTGAAACAAGGATGTACCCAAACTATGATATTTACCTTCATTAAGGGACAGAAACTTGGATAGACCATTAGCACTGGTGTGATTTGACCAGGTATTGTGTTCCACAACAAAGTCCATTCCTTGCTGTAAAATGGACCTCCTTGATAATTCTGGATTCTCCCCCCTTCCTGTTCATCACCTCCTAAAACTGTCCAGAGGTCTTTGAGAACCCTAGGCTGCATTGGCTCCATCAACCATACTTTTTGTCCACGCTGATATTCTACCATGGTAACTGCTTAGTCATTCCATTGCTTCATTAACTACTGGGTAACCTCAAAATTATCAGAAGCCTTCTTTCAGAACTTAGTCAACTGTTTCCGATGGGCTAGCATTTAGCGGACCTCATCCTAAGGGAGATTCTTGGGAGCGTGCACTCTCCCATCCTTCACCAGACTAAGAGGTCCTCTGACAGGATTACCATACAGAGGCTCAAATGGGCTAAACCACATTCTCTTCTTTGGTATCTTCCTCTAAGCAAAAAGCAGGCATAGTAAGAGGACACCCCATTTCTGCCTCATGACCTAAGGCAGGCCCATAATCATGCCTTTTAGGGTCTTGTAGAAACTTTCCACAAGCCCATTGGTTTGTGGGTGGTAGGGTGTGGAGAACTTATGAGTGACTCTACACTCCTTGCTGATTGACATCATGAACACAGATATGAGGTTGGTGTCCCTGTTTGGCCCCTACTTCTTTGGGGAAACCCACTGTGGCCCAAATCCCCATCAAGGCCCTGGTGACAGTGCAGTGACAGTCCTCAGCTGGATTGCCTTGATCACCTAGTGGAATGGTCCACCAAGACCCAGATGAGCCTCTTGCCTAAGGCTGACTTGGTGGTACAAGGATCCTACAATGCCAACTGTCTGAAATGGTGTAACAAGGACAGGCATTGGAAAAAGAATAACACTATAGCTTTTTCATAGTTTTCCCACTAGCCTGGTACATGAGTTGCCCCATGCACAGGAGCCTTAGGCTCACGATAAAGTAGGTAATTCTCCTAATATATAAGGTGATTTCAATTGGGCATCAGCTTGCCCGCTCAGGCACTAAAGGATTTGGCACTTCTTCTGTGACTTAAATATTTCCTTTCTGGTGGGTTCATCTTCCACTTGCCATCCAAAAAGCTCATGTCGTGTATTTCTATAGGTTCTGAATCGATCCCCCTATTCCTGACCCTATTCTGGTTAAACTACCTAGCTAGTCAACTAACAGTCAGCCCATGAGGCAAGAAATCCCCCATGATGCAGATACCGTTATCTGACGCAGTCACACTACGGCACAGGAACGTGTTATCTGATTAGGTCATAACGCTTGAGATCTAATTAGACAAGCGACATTCCTCCAGCCCCTGATAAGGCATACGACGTTCTCATAACAAATCAAACCTATGACAACCTGGATAATCCGTGCGGCCATTGTTTTGATTTCACAGAGAACTTTAGTAAAGAATGTGCTAACGAGCAAGTCGTATGACATCTTTATTGACGTACCTATGTCCATCCTTACGTCAATCCCGGCACCTTTAAGGTATAAATATTGCCGACCTTGCCCTATGCAAACACACGCGTGGTGACAAGACGGAGCAGCCATACTTGCCGAAGCCGAGAGCAGAAGCAGACCCCGCAGGCAGCAGCCCCGCCTTCCTGACGCGCTGAGAGACGCGCTGCTATCTCAAGCCGAGAGACCCAGCACCGGCGCTTCCGGGTAGCCCTCGCAGGCAGCCTGGAATATCGAGAGCAGAGAAAGAGATACCATTCCTCACTCATCCTAAATTCCAGGTACAGAACTGAATAACCCCTCCTAGAGAATTCTTTAGTTATTCACTTGGCAAAAACAAACTTAACTTAAACTGTAACTTTCTATTCCCGCCCACGTATTAGACTTAGGTCAGGTACACGGGGTAGGCGTATTTAGAAACACCAGTTGAGTACGTTTAGTCAAATGTATATGTGTATGTAAATATATTTTAATCATTTTAAAACATCATATGGCTCAGAAACCATATCAATGTTTTTACAGTATTATTTATATACTATTGCTTCTAATGTATGCACTTTACTTAACTATAAGTATTGCAATAATATCGATCCATTTCTCTTGTACGAGAAAAGAGACTGATCAATAAATAACATCTTTTATTGAACACGCCCGTCTCTTCCTTTTCTCTACATTCTGATGAGACTAAGAATGCACGTACTGACTGAGTAAAATAATTGCCTTGTGCTCACACGACTCTTGAGATTGACTCTTGATTAGGGGAGAGCAAAGTTGTCATGTTCTATGGTTGTCAGAAACTAAATCCCTTCTTGTCTAATCAGGGAAGTTAATCCTTCCTTGAACATTCGAGAAAGTTTCTAGCGAACTCTGAGCTTAGCTGGCAAACCCAAAAATTAAGTCTAGCATCGACAGTAGTAGACCTAGTTAACGTCTGGCCTAGGCCTTTACTGCTGTAGGTACTATTCCAATGCGCAGAGCCTATTGGGAAAATAGGAGATACACTACATGGCGCCCAACGCGTTTGGAAAGGGCGATAAAACTAACGTAAGACATTTAGAGTAACTCAGTCGTGCTTTCTCACTCAGACCCCTTTTCCCAAATACTCCAAAGACGTCTGGAGTGGGTGAAAGGTTATAATATCCTCCAAAACCTCGCAGGAGGGAACTCCTATGTATGGTTCTTGGTCTAGTCAACGTTGAAGGATAAAACAGTTCCAAAATATTGTGCATCTAATCTCTGTTTCCATAAAGAAACCTGATCTACAAATAAACATAATACCATCCTGTCAGCAAAATGAACAGCGATGAAGAACGAGAGGTTACTAGATTAGCTACTGAAATAGCAGATGCTGATGCTACCATGCAAGCAGCAGACGCGGATATAATACTCATTCCGGTCGCCAAAAGGAGATCTATAACCTTAAAACTTATAGAAAATGGACTGACACCTAGAGGTGGCACAGTCATATTCGTAATCGAGGCACACGAATATCGGCAGACAGAGGTATACTATACATGGATACATTTTCCAGCAGCTAATACTATAACAAAGTACTTCCACTATTACAAAGTAGAGGAACCTCCTAATGAGTACACTCCTTTCGAGGAGGTGGAAGTACCACTCAAATTCCAAGAGCATTTGCTCTTATTTGATGGCGCCCTAAAACATAATAATCACATTACAAGGCTCGGTCCTTTAGGAAGACCAGGAGCAACGTGGCCGGTCCTAGCCGGATACACACCATATCCAGACATCGAAAGAATGCCTGCAGCAGAGCTGCTAATACAGCTAAAACAACTACTAAAAATTCACAGACAATTAGTTCAGTATGTAATGCGGACTTCAACAATTCAGCCAGCGATTAAACTTCCACAGCTGACCCCTCACCAGGGGAACACAAATAAAATTACACCACAGAACATCCAATCCTGCCTAGGTAAAGTTCCAGCTAAACGGGAACAAATACCATTCTGGTTGGCACAGAAAATTACCCAAATAGAGGCGGTGTTTCCTGACACCACCCCATTGGAAAAACACAGAATTCTGACTATATGTCTCCCAATGGGAATCGCACCACACATTGAGGACTGTGACACTTGGGGTACAGTCTTTGCTTCCATCTACACAAAAACGCACGGTGTTCCATCCATTTCGGTAATACCAGATGTGCTAAAACAAATTCAAGATGAATACGGTCCAGAACCTGCTTTAACTCTTGGTATGAAATTACTAAAAGACTTCAAGCAGGTCTCGGCTATATTACTAGCCAATATAAAGGGTGAAGCAGCAAACGTGGCGATCCGCCAGAGGTTAAAAGAGACAGATATAGCAGACCAACCAGCTGAAATTGCCAGAATCATAGAAAAATCCTATGAAGAACTAGGCAGAGATAGTCTAGGTGGAATACCAGTAAAACCGCAACTGACTACAAGTCCAGAAAAAATATTTTTTAATAATAATAATTCACCAAAAAAGAGCTGGGATGGAAACAAACAATCCAATCCTAAAGAGAAGAAATTCCAGTCCAGAGGAAGGTCTCCTAGGCGAAGAGAGAAATCTCCAAACCCGAGACAAAGGTCACCCCAGAGTGAACCCTCTGGGAATAGATATAACCTTAGAAATAGGGATAATATTAAAAAACCTGATAGATATCAAGACATTGATACACGTCCCTCTCAATCTTTTCAGAATTCCTCGCAGAAATCGGAAAGAAGAGGACGATCAGAAGAGCACGCCAAGTCCAAAGACAAGGAACCTGCTCAACTGAAAAAGAAATTACAATTTCCCAAAAAGAAGGTAGCCAGTATCAAGGTAGTTAACAATGCCGAGAATACTGAGGACACAACTGAAAAACGGAGAGTGGGCTCAGACAATGCTAGACAGCGCAGCAGAGGTGAGCATAGCTCGCAAAGTCCTTATGAATCATCTGGAGACAGTGGACACGAATGAATATCTTCAAGTGGAAACTGCAGACACCAGAGTTAGCAAGCCCCACAAGATATACGAGATAACATTACGTATAGAGGGAGATAAGACTAGGAAAATTAGGGGACTATTTTGGGATAACCTCTCCAAGGGCTATGACATCCTTCTTGCTGAAAAAGACTGGCCACCAGAGTTTGTCAGGGAGTGCCCTCATGGTGAAGAAGTAATTATGCCTGCCTTCTCGAATCAAATACCGATTCATAAAAAATACACACTTGCTAGAAAGTGGGCAGTGGCCTTAGCACCTGCTTTATATAAAAATCATGTAGGATGGGATGAGGATTCTCCTCCTCACAAAATCCAGTTAAAATCACAACCTACTGCACAAAGGCAGTACCCAATTAAGCAAGAAGCTAAAAAACAAGTAAATGAAATACTAGATCAGCTAGAATACCAGGGGGTGATTGAAACTTGCACCTCACAAATGAACAATCCTTTGTTTCCGGTCTCCAAACCAGACAATTCGTACCGTCTAGTTTTGGATTACCGACACCTTAACACATGTTGCAAAACTTTTGCAGTGCAAAACTCACACAGTGCTGCACTAATGAATAACATAGTGCGCAAAAAATACAAAACAACCTTGGACATCTCCAACGGATTCTTTTGTCAAAACATAGCACCAGAGAGCAGATATTTAACTGCATTCTCAGTAAATGGCACTCAAAAACAATTCTGTCGGTTAGCCCAGGGGTACAAGAATAGCCCGGGGGTATTCTCAGCGAGGAACAGAATTACTACAACAATATGATGATGAAGCATTATCTTATGTCGATGACATTTACTTAACAGATGATGACTTGGAGACTCACTTGAAAAGAGTGAACACCATAATACTTGGTTTCGCTGCAGAGGGTTACAAATTCAACTTCAAAAAGTCCAGAATTCCCCATCTGACGGTCCTATTCTTAGGATATGAGTTATCAAGTGAAGGTAAAAGCCTGGCAGACAATTTCCTAGAGAAATGTGCCGTAATCCAAGCTCCTAAAACACTAAAAAACCTACAGTCAATTCTAGGCTTCCTAAATTTCGGAAGAACATACATTGCAAATTACGCAGAAAGGGTCAAACCCCTTTATGATCTAATTAAACCAGACTTTAAAAGATCCAGTTGGACTCAAACACACACAGAAATTTTGAGATCCTTACAAACAGACATGCTAATTAAAACAAAATTAGAAACCCGTGATAATACACGCAACCTTGTGATCCGAGTCATCCCAGGGAGATGCGGATTCACATACCTAACCTCTAATGAGGGAGATAAGGTACCAATTGCATTTAAATCGCACTTGTACACTAAGGCTGAAATGAAATTTAGCCCAACGGAAAAAATTCTTACAGCAACACAGACAGCTATAGCAAAAGAACGAGCCCTGGCACAAGGTAAACGAATAATAATCGTGACACCAATACCAGCCTTAGAGGCGGTAACAAAGGCAAGCATTCCAAATGCGAAAGCACTCCATCCGAGATGGATACAATGGGCTAACTCTCTTGCTGCAACAGACGTGGTGTACGAATTTGATCCTTACTTAAAAACACAAGAATTTCTACAATATGAATTCGAATGTCCTCTGCCAACCGAAATTCTGCCTCTAGACCAATACGGCTGTATAATATATACAGACGGATCAGCACAACCCGCAGTAGGGGGTAAACAAGCTTACAGTGCTGCGTGCGCGATTGTTAAAGGTCGTTGGCACGAAGGGAAATTTAAACCAACCCTAACTAAGACCCAATCTCTAGGAGATTGCACAGCTCAGCGAGCTGAATTACTAGCATTCAAGATGGCGCTTGAAAATACCGATCGAGAATTCCCCACACTCATAGTGTGCGATTCGTATTATTGCGTTCAATCTTATAATGAATACTTGCAGATCTGGCTTCAAAATGGTTTCAAGGATGCGAAAGGAGGCACAATCAAGCATAAAATGCTATGGGAACAAGTAGCTCTTTTACAAAAAGAACTACCAAAGACTCACGTGATACATACACTGAGTCATCAACGTGATGGCGTTCACGTTGCAGGGAATTCATTGGCTGATGAGGCCGCGAAGGCAGCTGTGCAAACGGCTTCCGTAGCTGCCATCACCCGGTCAAAAACAAAAATAGACAGCGAAATATTACAAGCTGTCAACGCTTCTGAAAAGGATTCGATAGAACCACTCCCTAAAGGCTTTCCATTAAAGTACTCATACATAACAGATGAAAACAATGTTCCTTTTGCTCAAATCCCTGGAGTGGGGGATAGGGCAATTCCAAACATGGAACACAGATTAGGACTAATAATAGCGGCACACGAAGGGCTTGCTTCTACCCATGCTGGCGTCTCAGCCACAGTATCATTATTAAAACAGAGATACTGGTGGCCGCAAATGAGAAGACAAACAAGGAACTATGTTCTAGCATGTGAAATATGTCAAAAAATGAAAGTATCAACTGTGAGACGTCCAGCACAGACGCCCCTTCTAATCTCGGATAAACCATTAGCCTGTGTTTATCTAGACCACTGCGGTCCCTTACAAAGGGACGGTAACTATAAATATATCTTGGTCGCAGTGGACTCATGCACGAGATTCATATGGATGTGGCCCCAGCGAACGGCTGACGCCAGAACTGTTATAAAAGATTTGCGGGTCTTTATCGGCACATACGCAATTGGCATTCTGCATTCGGACAATGGTCCTGCTTTTAGCTCTCGGGCTTATAAGGAGGCCATGGTCAGCATGGGCGTGCAATTGCGGTACTCTTGTCCATTTCACCCTGAGGGGAACGGAATTGTTGAAAGAAAAAACCGTGACATAAAGCAATCTATAACGGCAAAGGTATTAGGTTCGGGAGCTGGGTGGGTCAAACATCTAATAAGTGTCCAACGTAGTCTAAATAACTTGCCAAGAAATTCTCTGAAGGGATTCAGTCCGTACGAATTATTATTCGGAACTAGGATGTTGATCTCTGACCTTGATAGTCAGACTTCAGTGGTAACAGAAAAAAGCTTTGATGTCAAAGACCGTTTGGCTATTTTGCAGGACTTAAACAAAACAAGAAAAGACCTGAGCAACATACAGTTGAAACAACAGCCAACGACCACTGAAGATTCACCACCTGTCCCAGCAAGACCTGTCTGGATTCCAAAAGTCGGGGATCTAGTCAGGGAGAAGATCGCGGTAAAGAAGGAATTTGGGCCTTCTTACAGAAAAGCAGTTCCTGTCTTGTCTGTCAACGGGACAAGATCAGTTGTACTACCGCCACTTGCTGGAAAAAAGGAGAACCGAGTTGTATCCATCGACCTGGTAAAACCACAACATGTGGCCGATAACAAACAGTAGGCCAAGTGGACTCCCAATAAGTAGCAGAACACCAAGGTTTGCTACCAGTACAGAGGTCCTAACAAAGAGGCTCATCACATTCGAAACGCCTACAGAAGAACAACAAGGACTATGCAACAATGCAATAGAACTAAGACCTCTGAAAACCCAAATAAAAACATTTAGCAGAGACACACCAATCTATACTGAAGTACCAAGTGACAATGCAAAAAACAAAAATCCTGAACCAATTGGAACAATTGACAGAACTGCATCTGGTTACTTCATCAACTTCGATGATTCCTCTGACGGCTTCAGTGAACAAAAGACACAGCCATCACCAAAATCCTTTAAAGACAAAGCAAAGGAACTTTTGAAACAACTAAAAGAAACATATCTGATTTCTCCATGGATTGAATTTTGGGTGGGTTTTGGTGCATTTATCCACATACTTTGGCTCATCATGGTATTTACTTTGGGACGCTTCATTGAGGGAAAATATGCTAAAATGGACACAGCAAGTCAGAACATCAACTTGGTCCTCAAACCACACACATCTTCACACGTCGAGAAACGAGAACTTTCTTCAGAACTTTCTTCAGCCAACTTCACAGCAATTCCAATACCTGGTGGGGTAGCCTGGGACAACACTGACTATGAAATTTATGGTCCGGTCGAGATCCTGAAATATCCACACCAAATCAAGATCTCCTTGAGTGACTTTGCAAAACCAAACTCATTTGCTGATGATTGGGACTTTGAGAGTATTAACAATATGATGTCTGACTTAGTAATGTCTGCTAAATTTACAAAACATGATTATTTGCAGGGTTCTACAAATTATGACAGCATGTACTGCTATAACCATTATGGTAACCATTTCTTGCATAAATCTGCACAACCTAGAAATGTTTTAAATTTTAATCAATGGGAACATTGTGCTACACCTCCAAAAGGGAGCTCAAGAACCGTGTATGGCAAATATTCATATTTTTCAGGTTTTAACACAAGTAATGCGGAAACATTTTATTTTAAATTGTCAAACAAGACAGGGACCAAAACCATGATAACCAACACAAAATTGATTTATTCTGACTCATTCTTTGAAAAAATGAATACTTTTGGATTTGATTATTGGGACAAAAATGTTGATTTGAAAAGTGTTTGGGGGACGAAAGAATGGCAAGTACAGGGTTTAGAAGCTTTGTTTAGAGCCTGCATGATCCCAGAACAAATGATATTTTTAAATGACACTGTCCAACAAACCACCTGTCTTGGCTTAGCCAAAATCAAAGATTTAAATAACCTGTCTATTCCAAAGCCAACAATGTTTAGCAATAACTCTGATACAGATGAAGAAATAGACATAAACCATATACTTAACCAAAACAGAACACATCCTGATTGGAAACAATGGTTGATCTGGCCCACAGATACAAATAACTGTCAAGATAGATTCCTGAATAAAACACAGGGTTTCAAAATGACCAAGCCAGACCCTAGATATCCCCAAAGACATCACCCAGGGATAATAACAACCTACAGTGTGGGCAAATTATGCCTTCAATGGCTACAAACTTCCACACTGCCTGAAATTAAGCAACACCTAACTTTACTTACTGATGGTGCTGACTTGCGTGATTTCATACTGGGACCACGCAAACAGCGTCAAAAGCGTTTCATAGCAGCCTCTGTATACGCAGCATACAATGAGGCCTGGAAGGTTACTCAAATTGAGACAGCAGAAAGAATACGGGAAATTGACCGTATTAATTTGGAAAAATCACTTTCTGTAGTGGACAATGGGTTAATGACTCTGTCCTCCCGAATTTTTTCATTGGACAGCATTGTGTCTTCAGCAATCGATATATTATCGCAAGACTTACTGTTATTACAACATGGTCAGTCACAATTGCGTTCTATTGTACAGCTTGGCTGGACGTTACAAAATCTGCGTTCAGGCTACGTGCCTTGGCGTTTAATCAACACAACGTCACTATTCCAAATCTTTAACCTTACTGATAGACAAATCGGTATGGCGCAGAAGGGTGCTGATTATACAATCTTGAGCATTGAAAAACTAGAAAGATTACCAATGACAATGTCAGAACGACCTGTCAGTGAATGGATAATCCACGGAATCATAAATATTCCAATCTCAACCTTCAGGTTTCAATACTGCCAAAAATATATACAGGCTGGCATGTACGAGAAATTGGGAAAGGGGTACCTTAAAACAACATGGAACCTGCCCTATTCACATGCATGTATCAGTAATAAAGGACAGAAAGTGTTTCTTAGTGGCAACAATTGTGCTATGTCACTAAGCGGCACGCTTCTATGTAACGGTATTAGTTTGCACGGAGCCTGTGAAGGGAATTCATACAACCTTTCATGTCACCAGCAAGGCGCACCTGCAACTGAAATAGAACCATTCTTTCAAAGACTCTATAATGGGAGTTACATTCTTATTGTAGACCACAGATGCTGCAGTCTTATGCCCGGGACTCCTTATCTCGTCACTACGACAGCGAAGGTCAAGTGCTGTGGACGTTCTTTGTTCCCCAGCTCCTTTCCAGACAGGGAGGCAAGGGCATGGCCCGGTTTGAAAATTACTTCTATTCGAATAGACACTTTAAGCAGAATGAAAACAGTGCTTCTTCAGACGCCTACAAGGCTCACGTCATCAAAAGAAACGTATGATCTACAAGTCGCAAGGACGACTGCAGAGATACATACATTACTATCAACTAATTCCCCCGTACATTTCGCGGAAATCCTAAGCGAAATCTTGAATATTTCTGATACCACTGGGGTCTCAAAGGTATTTAAGACAGTATTTTCGATGGCATTAACACCATTCAAAGCCATACTGGGTATTTTTCCAGATTTCGTCCATTCGATTTTTGGCGGACTTCCCCTGATCCTGGGACTAATTGCAGGAATCCTATTCCTAGTCCTTATTTTTCGTTATGGCAACCCATGTCACAGATCAAACTCTGACGACAATGGAAGAAACGATCCTAGCCATTGGATACCGGGACCGGATATCAAAAATCCTGGGACTCTCCCGGCTTAGAGACCTAAACATGACTTGGTTTCTATCATTTCGACCAATGTGGCAAAGGTGTGTTTTACCTGTACTAAGGTGTCTGCTATGCGGAGAAGAATGCGTGTTAGACACCTGTCTGACGCTACAATCGGATGCGCCGGTGGATGCAGATACACTGCTGGTTCCTACCAAGGTTCACGCACTGTGCTGCCCTCAAAGGCTGCCAATTCTGATGACGGCATTCCTGGAATCTTCACCACTGCGATTGAAGAGTAGTGAAGTTCAAGATGAAAGCAGCATCGAACAGGTACGACCTTCTGTCAGCAATGCAAATCAGAATGTCAATGGAGACAATCATGCGCACGAATGCATGGTTACCCCTATTTCCGACTTAGAGGAACTTTCCCATGAAGCTGTTGACAGTTTTTTCGAAAGCCTGAATGATATGATGTTCTCTCCGGAACAGAAATAGAGACTTTTGAGTAAACTCGCACACGGCGTTCCCTGAATTCGGCCTTCAACTTTAAAAATAAAGTCACATGAACAATTACAATCCAGTTCACGGACAGCAACTTTTTTCAGCAAGCCCCTAAAATATTTTTCTATATATTTTTTCCCGGGACACTGATCTTCTGCTTAAAGTAAGAAACTATTCCTAGAGAACTAAGATTTCTATTTTTTTAGATACTTTATAGACTTTATATAGACTTTAGCTGCCCGCTGGTATGTTCACAATATATTTTATGTGATGAAATGGTTTCGACTTTTTTTCTGTATAGCCATATTAAGAGCCATTTCATGTGTATTTCTCATATACCAAAAAGCAATAATGCATAACAATGCATGTTTACTTTTGCATTTAATTCATAGCTTAAGTGCATACAATATATATGACTGCAATTTTTCAGTATATTTGAAAATTTCAAAATGCATTTATGTATTTTGGGGTGGTAAGGTATACACTATACTCTATAGTATGTTGTACTATGTTATACTATGCATAGATTAGTAGATATGACCATAGTTAGCGTGGAGTGGGTGTCGTGTATTTCTATAGGTTCTGAATCGATCCCCCTATTCCTGACCCTATTCTGGTTAAACTACCTAGCTAGTCAACTAACAGTCAGCCCATGAGGCAAGAAATCCCCCATGATGCAGATACCGTTATCTGACGCAGTCACACTACGGCACAGGAACGTGTTATCTGATTAGGTCATAACGCTTGAGATCTAATTAGACAAGCGACATTCCTCCAGCCCCTGATAAGGCATACGACGTTCTCATAACAAATCAAACCTATGACAACCTGGATAATCCGTGCGGCCATTGTTTTGATTTCACAGAGAACTTTAGTAAAGAATGTGCTAACGAGCAAGTCGTATGACATCTTTATTGACGTACCTATGTCCATCCTTACGTCAATCCCGGCACCTTTAAGGTATAAATATTGCCGACCTTGCCCTATGCAAACACACGCGTGGTGACAAGACGGAGCAGCCATACTTGCCGAAGCCGAGAGCAGAAGCAGACCCCGCAGGCAGCAGCCCCGCCTTCCTGACGCGCTGAGAGACGCGCTGCTATCTCAAGCCGAGAGACCCAGCACCGGCGCTTCCGGGTAGCCCTCGCAGGCAGCCTGGAATATCGAGAGCAGAGAAAGAGATACCATTCCTCACTCATCCTAAATTCCAGGTACAGAACTGAATAACCCCTCCTAGAGAATTCTTTAGTTATTCACTTGGCAAAAACAAACTTAACTTAAACTGTAACTTTCTATTCCCGCCCACGTATTAGACTTAGGTCAGGTACACGGGGTAGGCGTATTTAGAAACACCAGTTGAGTACGTTTAGTCAAATGTATATGTGTATGTAAATATATTTTAATCATTTTAAAACATCATATGGCTCAGAAACCATATCAATGTTTTTACAGTATTATTTTATACTATTGCTTCTAATGTATGCACTTTACTTAACTATAAGTATTGCAATAATATCGATCCATTTCTCTTGTACGAGAAAAGAGACTGATCAATAAATAACATCTTTTATTGAACACGCCCGTCTCTTCCTTTTCTCTACATTCTGATGAGACTAAGAATGCACGTACTGACTGAGTAAAATAATTGCCTTGTGCTCACACGACTCTTGAGATTGACTCTTGATTAGGGGAGAGCAAAGTTGTCATGTTCTATGGTTGTCAGAAACTAAATCCCTTCTTGTCTAATCAGGGAAGTTAATCCTTCCTTGAACATTCGAGAAAGTTTCTAGCGAACTCTGAGCTTAGCTGGCAAACCCAAAAATTAAGTCTAGCATCGACAGTAGTAGACCTAGTTAACGTCTGGCCTAGGCCTTTACTGCTGTAGGTACTATTCCAATGCGCAGAGCCTATTGGGAAAATAGGAGCTACACTACACTCAGACAGTTGATCAAGCGAGACAATGTTCTTCCTAATAGGCTCAGAGGCAGATGATCCAGTGCCCCAACTACCTGTGTTATGGGACCAGCAGGGGCCTGGGTTCCCACGCCCCTTGCCCGTTCCTTCCCTGGCAGCTGTATGGACCATTCTTCCATGCTCCAGACCTTCTTGACTCCCCTCCTGGGCAGCCAAGGAATAGGTGACTGCACAGACCCACTCAGGCAATGCTAACATTTCTAGTTATAACCTGAGCTCTTCTTCATTCATAGAAGTGTGCACCAGGTCATTCCCCAACAGATAGTCCACAGACATAGCAGAGCTCACAGCAACATTCACAGGATTTGAGACCCCAGTCCAGAAAAAGGGAACCAGAGCCACAGGGTAGTTCCTCTCCTAACTGTCTGCTACTACAATCTGGGGTGCCGCTCGCAGCCAGGACTTTGGTGCGAGTTTGTTTGTTGCTGCCAGGAAAGCTTGGGGGACTACAGTGACCAGGATCCCCATAACGCCACTCACCTGGGCTCTATTGTGATCCGCCCACAGCGCTATTTGACGGCGAAAGGTCTCCGCTACGCGGGAACCGCTCACAGCCGGGACTTTGCTGACAGTTTGTTTGTTGCTGACAGGAAGCTTGGGGGACTACAGCGACCAGGAGCCCCATAACGCCACTCACCTTTGCTCTACTGTGATCCCGCCCACAGCGCTATTTGATGGCTTGCGGCCACCGCTTCGCGGGAGCCACTCGCAGCCAGGAATTTGATGTGAGGTTGTTTGTTGCTGCCAGGAAGCTTGGGGGACTACAGCAACCAGGAGCCCCATAACGCCACTCACCTGGGCTCTATTGTGATCCCGCCCACAGCGCTATTTGACGGCTTGTGCCCCCCGCTTCGCGGAAGCCGCTCGCAGCCGGGACTTTGGTGCGAGTTTGTTTTTTGCTGCCAGGAAGCTTGGAGGACTACAGTGACCAGGAGCCCCATAACCCCACTCACCTGGGCTCTATTGTGATCCTGCCCACAGCGCTATTTGACAGAGCGCTGACCCCGCTGCGAGCGATGAGCACGGGCGCGCGCCGGGCAAAGCCCGGGCCAAGGTCGGGCCCGTTTGTACCAGTTGGAGCCTGATGGAGGCTGAGCTGGGCCACCCCCCTAATGCCTGCCTGTAAACTTTATTAGCGACTCAATATTCTTCACGTGCTTTTGAGTTTATTCACCAATTTGATTACAATGTCGGGCGGCGAGGAGAAAAGCTGAAAAGTCGCTATGGGGGGCCATGTAGCTGGAACCTTGGACCAGTTTATCAGCTGGGCTACTTCGGTCTTGGCCCATGGGATTGCCCTGACTGAACGTAGGGTGTCTCAGGAACTGGAATTTGCTCTAACGTTCCTCGTTGGGCGATCTGACTAAGGCACGAACCGCAGACAGATCCATTGGTAGGGCGAAGGCCCGCGGATGTTTGCAACCGGATGGTAGTTCTCCACCCCTGGAAGAGGGGGCTTGGACACTCATGGAGGAGGGGGATGTGATCCTCAGAGTAACATTACGTGTAAGAACACTCAAGCCCCTTCCACGGAAGTTCAAATACTTACCAGTACAACAGTGGGAGGCCCAACGGAAGTCCAACGGGCCAAACCTGCAAATAACATGGGGGTAATCCAAAAAAGGAAGTGAGGAGAGGGCAAACAGAAGGGCAAAAACTCTAAAATTCCAAGGCGGAATAAACAAGGAGAGTTATATGATCTTAGTTGTTCAAACTCAGGCATCATAGAGGAGATCACATCATCCGTTGCCCTATCCGTTGGGCCCCAGATCGCATTAGACGATAAACGTATACAAAAGATAGGCGGTCTTATCTCTTCTTTTATGCAACCTTTGCTGGATAGACTCACACTGATTGAGCAGAGGTTGGTGAATTTTGAATCCTCAGCAATGTCTAATTTATTTATTTATTTATACAATTTCTAAAGCGCACTACCACCTAACAGGCATCTTGGCGCGAGTAACTCCAAGACCATATCAACACAGGAGGGGTCAATGCGCAGGCCTAGTTCTTAGGGAATAGCCAGGTTTTAAGGTTCTTTCTGAACGCAAGCAGCTCCTTGTTTTGCCGCAGTTCAAGAGGTAAAGTGTTCCACAGTCTAGCTGCAGCCACCCCAAATGTTCTGCCCCCTGCTCTAACTTTGTTGAAGCGTGGTACTTTTATTGACATTCCTCTCGAAGAACGGAGCTCTCTGTCCGGAACGTACCACTCAAACATTTGCTCAAGAGAAGTTGGTCCTTTTCCATGCAAGGCTTTGAATACTAGACACAGAGATTTAAATGTAACTCTCTGTGTCACGGGCAACCAGTGCAGCTCCGTCAGTGCTCCAGAGGCAGAGGTCCGCCTTGACCAGCCTAATACCAATTTAGCCGCGTCAGATTGTACCCGCTGTAGCCTGTCTAGCAGAAATTTAGGGGACCCAAGGAGTAGAGTGTTACAATAGTCTACCCGACTAAGTATAGTTCTACGTGCAATCAGGGCGCGGGCTTGATGTGGTAAAAGGGGAAAAATCTTCCTCAGCGAGCGCATAATCCCCAGACAGCAGCTCACCACTTTCCCCACATGCACCTCCAGGGAGAGGTTACAATCAAATGTGACCCCTAGGTTAAGAACTATTTTTACCGGCTGGCCGGGGTTTGGGAACTCTGGGGGCCACAGATTCGTGGGAGGCCCTTCCCTGTTCTTATGCGTTTCGAAGTGCATCAGTTCAGTTTTAGCAACGTTAAACTGTAGGGAATTCTCCCTCAGCCATTGTGCTATATCTCCTAAGCATCTATGAAACCCTTCTGCTGAGATGGACTGCTCTCCCTCCAGGGAGAGAATGAGTTGCGTATCATCAGCGTAATTGATGACTCTGATGTTATGGCGCTTGAGGATGATCTTCAGCAGGGGTCTCAAATAGACATTGAAAAGAATGGGGCTGATGGCCGAGCCCTGAGGGACCCCATGTGGGACAGGAGTAAAGGCAGATTGGTAAGGAGGAAGGGATACTGCTTGCTGTCTCCCTGAGAGAAAGGAGTGAAACCATCTAAGGGCCACTCCCGTAACTCCCACCTCACTCAACCGCCTCAACAAGATGTTATGGTTGACCGTGTCGAAGGCGGCAGACAGGTCCAACAGAATCAACACTGCTGCCTGGCCCCTGTCTGCCGCCACCGAAGTCCATCCATTACGGTCACCAGTGCTGTCTCCGTGCTGTGGGCCGGTCTAAAACCGAACTGCTCCTCCTCCAGATGTTTGGCCCGTTCCAGGTGCGCGGACAGTGTGCTACTCACTACCCGTTCCACTATCTTAGCTGGGAAGGGGAGAAGAGATATAGGTCTAAAATTCTTCAGACATTCAGGATCCAGGGAGGCTTTTTTAAGCAATGGCGTAACAAGTACCTGCTTCCACTGGCTGGGAACCGCCCCTTCTGCAAGAGACTGGTTACAGATCTTACACAGCAGTGGGAAAAGTTCCACCCCGAATTCCTTCCAGTTTTTGCAAGGTAGTGGGTCCAGGGGGGAGCCTGACACAGTACTCTCCGCTAACCTGCGAAAGTCCTCGATCTGGAGAGGGGGAAACTCCGAGAGAGCCTCCAAGGCATCCTCCTTCGAGCTGTCATTCCCTGTCGGCCCACCCCTATCCTCAATAAGGGCCAGCTGTTCAATTGTTACCCTTGGAGGCTCTGATGTCTTCTCCAACTCCTCAATAATAGAGGCAACTTTATCGCGGAAAAAGTTTTCAAGATTATCACAGAGCCGTACAGCCCTCAGGGTTTGTCAGAGTATTAAGAATTTTAAAAATACAACGGGAACTATACGAGGCTCTAAGAATCGCAGAGGCGAAAAAATCAGCCTTCGTTCTTTTTATGACTTTCCTGTAGTTCAGTATTTTTGCTCTCCAGGCCTTTTTGTCCTCGATTAAATATTTCTGCCTCCAGGTTCTCTCAGCCCGATTACAATCAAGCTTCTGTTTTTTCAATTCCTCCCCGAACCAGGGGGCAGATGGCCTTCCTTTACTCTGAAAGGATTTTCGAGGCACCAGTGAGTCTAGGATCAGAGTGATCTTTTTACAGAAGGTGAGGTAATTTTCATCGACCTGAGCCTCCGGCGAAAAGCAATCTTCCACCGGAAACACCTCACCATAATTTTTCCTCTGTGTCAGGGCTCTCCAATCCCTCCCCAAAAAATGTATCCTCCGCTTACCTTCCCTTTTATCCCAATTGGCCATATTCAAATAGAATTTGACCAAAAAATGATCAGTCCAATCCATTGGGAGAACCTCCCCCATGTATAGCTGATCATCTGAGGCGAAGATAAGGTCCAAAATATGACCCCCCAAGTGGGTAGGCACTGTGACTTGTTGACGCAGTCCCAGCCCCTGACAAGAATGGAGTATATTGGCCAGACTCGTATCAAGGGATCCGTTCGGCCAGAGATTAAAGTCGCCCAAAATTTAAATTCTCCGATGTGTTGCCGCCATGTTGGTGAAACAAATCCAAAAGAAGTTGCTGCTGCAGCACACTAAAGAACCCTGGTGGTCGATAACAGATAATACCTGTCAAGGATTGGCCCATCTCACTCTTAATTGAGAACCCCAGGAGTTCAACCCCTGCACCCAGATCAATATCAATGGTATTTAGGCTCAGGGAGTCTCTGTAAATTAACCCCACCCCTCCCCCCTTTCCATCCAGCCTAGGCACATGCAATAGTTTGAACCCTGGCGGGCAGGCCAGTCCAAAGTCAACCCTACAGTCCAGCCGCGTCCAAGTCTCAGTCATACATAGTATCTCCAACCCATGTGCCTCTCCAATAGCTGAATTTCTGTCCCATGCTTAGGTAGGGACCGGACATTCAACAGTCCACAAGGGAGAAGCTCCCTAGTCATGAAGTCCGATAGCGGAGCAGCCGTTTCTACCAAGCCCAAACTACCCTTACTCCAAGTACCTCTGTTAAGGGCATGCAACTCGGCCGCCGAGTACCTTAAGACAATGCCATGGCCGTGGGCCCCTGTTACCAAAAGAGAGGCAGCATGGCAGGCGCTGAGCGCTTCCTTAGCGCTGACGGGCGCAGACGGGCTTGCCTTCGGTGAGCCTTCGGCACGCCGACGGCGCAACCTTGATGGCATACAGAGGAACCTTCCACAGGAAAAATTGGTCAGCAATGTAACAACTGAAGGATGTAGAGCCATGCCAAGTGTCAACGTGAACTCTAACCCCCGCTTTGGAGAACCAATGCAAGGCCCATCTTGTGGGAAAAATGCACCAAGTGAAACCAATGTCAATGGTGGACTAACAAAGGGGAATAGTACTTTGATGAGGGGTTGGGACTAGGCAAGCTCGAACGCCCGTCGTGGACTCTGCATTAATGTTACAGGTGGACCAGAGGGGTGAAGACATTCATGTTAACCATGCGAACATTCCACCGCACATTGATTTGCCACCGGAGTCTGTTCCATATGTGGTTGTTTTGGTTGGGGTCCTGGGGTTAGCGGAGGGTAGGTCAGAATCTTACACTGAATTAACCCCTTCGGGGCTAATGACGAGCTGGGCTCGTCATCGCGCTTACCTGTCCTGCGCGGATGACAAGGCCAGCTCGTCATCAGCCCCACCCTCGGGGGAAGCGCTGGCGCTCCCCCCGAGGCTCTCTGATCGTCGTTGTTTTGCTGGGGGCGGCAGTGGAAGAGCTTCCGCTGCCGCCCCCGCCCCCCCCCATGGTAATCCCTGATGACGTCAGCGCGCACAGCGCACGCTGACATCATCAGGGATTCCCAGCGCTCGGGAAGCCATTTGCTTCCTGCGCGCTGGGAAAGAAGGTAGGTTTCTCGAGGCTGGCGGGGGTTTGGGGGCAGCGAAGAGGCATCAGGGGAGAGGAAAGAGATTTTCCTTTCCCCTGATGTCTCTTTGCAGGGCATTTCTGCCTCACGATCGCGCACAGCGTCGCGATTGTGCGGCGGAAATGCCCCCACTAGACACCAGGGATATACTTTTAGTTTTTAGGAAGTGACCCCTTGGGCAAGGGTCGCTTCCAGGCTGGCTGGCAAAATGTTTTCGTTTTTCTGCCCCCCCTGGGGGGAAATCGGCCCGTTTTTTCGGCCGTTTTGCCCCCAGGGGGGGCAGAAATTCCCCACTAGCACCAGGGATATAGATTTTTACAAAGATGGCGGCCATTGATTTTGTTTACGTTTTTCTGTCCCCCCTGGGGGCAAATCGGCCCGTTTTTTTTTGCCGTTTTGCCCCCAGGGGGGACAGAAAATGCCCACTAGACACCAGGGATGTAATTTTAGTTTTTAGGAAGCGACCCCTTGGGCAAGGGTCGCTTCCAGGTGGGGTCTGCGTATGTTTTCGTTTTTCTGCCCCCCCTGGGGGGAAATCGGCCCGTTTTTCGGCCGTTTTGCCCCCAGGGGGGGCAGAAATTACCCACTAGAACCAGGGATTTTTGTTGGGGCAATGTGTTTGTTTTGGGAAGCGACCCCTTGGGTAAGGGTCGCTTCCAGGTGGACATGATTGTGTTTTTGTTTTTCTGTCCACCCTGGGGGCAAATCGGCCTGTTTTTTTTGCCGTTTTGCCAGGGGGGGCGGAAAATGCCCACTAACACAAAGTTTTTAGGAAGCGACCCCTTGGGCATGTTTGCTGGTGGTGTGTGTGGGGAGTGGTACTTGGCTGGATGGTGTGCGTGGAGCGGTGCTTGGCTGGCGGTGTGTGTGGAGTGGTACTTGGCTGTCGGTGTGCGCTGAGTGGTGTTTGGCTGGCGGTGTGCGTGGAGGGGTACTTGGCTATCTATGCACGGAGTGGTGCTTGGCTGGCGGTGTGTGTGGAGTGGCGCTTGGCTGGTGGTGTGTGTAGAGTGGTACTTGGCTGTCTGTGCACGGAGTGGTGCTTGGCTGGCGGTGTGTGTGGAGTGGCGCTTGGCTGGTGGTGTGTGTGGAGTGCTACTTTGCTGTCTGTGCACGGAGTGCTGCTTGGCTGGTGGTGTGTGTGGAGTGGCGCTTGGCTGGTGGTGTGCGTGGAGTGCTACTTTGCTGTCTGTGCACGGAGTGCTGCTTGGCTGGTGGTGTGTGTGGAGTGGCGCTTGGCTGGTGGTGTGCGTGGAGTGCTACTTTGCTGTCTGTGCACGGAGTGCTGCTTGGCTGGCGGTGTGTGTGGAGTGGCGCTTGGCTGGTGGTGTGCGTGGAGTGCTACTTTGCTGTCTGTGCACGGAGTGCTGCTTGGCTGGCGGTGTGTGTGGAGTGGCGCTTGGCTGGTGGTGTGCGTGGAGTGCTACTTTGCTGTCTGTGCACGGAGTGCTG
Source organism: Lissotriton helveticus (assembly GCF_964261635.1). NCBI lineage: Eukaryota > Metazoa > Chordata > Amphibia > Caudata > Salamandridae > Lissotriton > Lissotriton helveticus. Next base: position 1,608,050,291 of record NC_136069.1, read on the forward strand.
CTTGGCTGGCGGTGTGTGTGGAGTGGCGCTTGGCTGGCGGTGTGTGTGGAGTGGCGCTTGGCTGGATGGTGCTTGGCTGGCGGTGAGTGGTGCTTGGCTGGTGGTGCTTGTGGAGTGGCGCTTGGCAGGTGGTGTGCGTGGAGTGCTACTTTGCTGTCTGTGCACGGAGTGGTGCTTGGCTGGCGGTGTGTGTGGAGTGGCGCTTGGCTGTTAGTGTGCGTGGAGTGCTACTTTGCTGTCTGTGCACGGAGTGCTGCTTGGCTGGCGGTGTGTGTGGAGTGGCGCTTGGCTGGCGGTGTGTGTGGAGTGGCGCTTGGCTGGATGGTGCTTGGCTGGCGGTGAGTGGTGCTTGGCTGGTGGTGCTTGTGGAGTGGCGCTTGGCAGGTGGTGTGCGTGGAGTGCTACTTTGCTGTCTGTGCACGGAGTGGTGCTTGGCTGGCGGTGTGTGTGGAGTGGCGCTTGGCTGTTAGTGTGCGTGGAGTGCTACTTTGCTGTCTGTGCACGGAGTGCTGCTTGGCTGGCGGTGTGTGTGGAGTGGCGCTTGGCTGGTGGTGTGCGTGGAGTGCTACTTTGCTGTCTGTGCACGGAGTGCTGCTTGGCTGGCGGTGTGTGTGGAGTGGCGCTTGGCTGGTGGTGTGCGTGGAGTGCTACTTTGCTGTCTGTGCACGGAGTGCTGCTTGGCTGGCGGTGTGTGTGGAGTGGCGCTTGGCTGGATGGTGCTTGGCTGGCGGTGAGTGGTGCTTGGCTGGTGGTGCTTGTGGAGTGGCGCCTGGCAGGTGGTGTGCGTGGAGTGCTACTTTGCTGTCTGTGCACGGAGTGGTGCTTGGCTGGCGGTGTGTGTGGAGTGGCGCTTGGCTGTTAGTGTGCGTGGAGTGCTACTTTGCTGTCTGTGCACGGAGTGCTGCTTGGCTGGCGGTGTGTGTGGAGTGGCGCTTGGCTGGTGGTGTGCGTGGAGTGCTACTTTGCTGTCTGTGCACGGAGTGCTGCTTGGCTGGCGGTGTGTGTGGAGTGGCGCTTGGCTGGTGGTGTGCGTGGAGTGCTACTTTGCTGTCTGTGCACGGAGTGCTGCTTGGCTGGCGGTGTGTGTGGAGTGGCGCTTGGCTGGTGGTGTGCGTGGAGTGCTACTTTGCTGTCTGTGCACGGAGTGCTGCTTGGCTGGCGGTGTGTGTGGAGTGGCGCTTGGCTGGTGGTGTGCGTGGAGTGCTACTTTGCTGTCTGTGCACGGAGTGCTGCTTGGCTGGCGGTGTGTGTGGAGTGGCGCTTGGCTGGTGGTGTGCGTGGAGTGCTACTTTGCTGTCTGCACGGAGTGCTGCTTGGCTGGCGGTGTGTGTGGAGTGCTGCTTGGCTGGCGGTGTGTGTGGAGTGGCGCTTGGCTGGTGGTGTGCGTGGAGTGCTACTTTGCTGTCTGTGCACGGAGTGCTGCTTGGCTGGCGGTGTGTGTGGAGTGGCGCTTGGCTGGTGGTGTGCGTGGAGTGCTACTTTGCTGTCTGTGCACGGAGTGCTGCTTGGCTGGAGGTGTGTGTTGAGTGGCGCTTGGCTGGTGGTGTGCGTGGAGTGCTGCTTGGCTGGAGGTGTGTGTTGAGTGGCGCTTGGCTGGTGGTGTGCGTGGAGTGCTACTTTGCTGTCTGTGCACGGAGTGCTGCTTGGCTGGCGGTGTGTGTGGAGTGGCGCTTGGCTGGTGGTGTGCTGGAGTGCTACTTTGCTGTCTGTGCACGGAGTGCTGCTTGGCTGGCGGTGTGTGTGGAGTGGTGTTTGGCTGGCGGTGTGTGGGGAGTGGTGTTTGGCTGGCGGTGTGTGGGGAGTGGTACTTGGCTGGATGGTGTGCGTGGAGTGGTACTTGGCTGTCGGTGTGCGCTGAGTGGGGTTTGGCTGGCGGTGTGCATGGTCTGGTGCTTGGATGGTGGTGTGGGTGGACTGGAACTCTGCTGGCGGTGTGTGAGTAGTTACTTTCTGTTGGTCACTACACACACTGCTAGTTGAGTGACACTCTACGCAGTCCATCATTTTCTGTAGTTGCTATGTCAGATATGTGGGCGTGTGAAAGTGATGGGCGGCTGGCGGTGTGAATGTTTTGTATGTGTCACACGTACAAAAGGTGTATGAATGTCCTTACTGCCCCTGTGTGATATGGGTACTGGTAGTAGCAAAAGACTGACTGGCACCAAAGTGGTCAGGCACTTTACAAAAATTCAAAAAATTATCCAGTGTCTTGATGTTAAACCTCATCTAATCTCATTTGGTCTAAGCCCTAATTGATGGCCCATCTGGCCGAATTTTAATTTGGGGGGCAAATTTGTGTGTTGTTTTTTTAATTGTTATATTGTTTGTGAAATGTGGTAGTAATTGTTTTTTCTTCTCTATTTTTGTCTTGTTCCAGGCTTTTGCTGTTTGGATTGTTGTAGGTTGCGTGTCTGTTTGCAGCTTGTGTAGTTGCTTGTGCTTGGTAAGTGAATGTATTTTGTACTACTTCTCCTTGATGTTTGTCTTTTTGAAAAATGTTGTACTTCTAGCAGTTTGTGTGGCTCTGTGTTTTTTTTTTCAGCATTAGTGTTTGATGTGCACTTTGTTTTCTAATGTCATTTCTTTTTTTCTTTCTAGTGGGATTTCATTTCTTTTCGCTGTGTCTCAACAGAGTAGGTGCTGGTGAGTGTAGCTATTTTTTGTAAGAGTGAAATTGTTTTGGATTGTATTTATCTTTTAGTGAAAGCCTTACCTTGTTTACTTCTTACTTTGCACAGTGTAGGTTGTTGTTCACTTGTGTGTGCAGTCTTCTTGCTTTGTAAGGATAATGGCTAGTCGCAGGATTACTGCTCAGCAGGTTCTTGGTTTGCTTTTTGAGTCTTCCTCGGACCATGGTTCAGAGTCTGAGTCCGATTCGGACTCCCAGGAAGCGGCAGAAGATTCAGGCAGTGAGTTTTCTCTTCGCATGGAATCATCATCATCGGATGATGACTCTTCTTCTAGTGCTGATGAAGGGCCTATGGTACAGGAGGACATTGTGTTGCCGGTAGTGGGCCAAGAGGCACCTGTGCTGCTGCCTAGGGCCGCAAGGTTTCCTTTCTTTTTACGTCGGCAAGAGGCATGTGGGCTGGAGCCTGCACCCAAAAGGCTTCACATTGCTGTGGTGCGCAAAGGGGCATCTGGTGCTTTTCGTCTTCCTGCTCGTGTAGTGCAGCAAGAGGCATCTGGGGCTGTTAGGCTTCCCATTGGTGTAGAGCGGCAAGAGGCATCTGGGCCTGCTGGGTTTCCCGGTGGTGTAGTGCAGCAAGAAGCATCTCAGGCTGCTGGGCTTCCCGTTGGTGTAGTGCAGGAAGAGCCCTCTGGGGATGCTACGTCTTCTGTTGGTGCTGTGCAGCCAGAAGTATCTGTGGCTGTTAGGCTTCCCGTTGGAGAACAGCAGCAAGATGTTTCGGTGCTGCAGGCTGGGGTGGCTGCTCCCCCCGTTGATAGGGATGGCCTCTGGGTTCCCCCTGGCTTGGTGCAGCCGGCATTGCCAGAGTTCACTGGTGTTCCTGGGTGTAGAGTGAATACAGAGAATTTTCTGCCAATTAATTTTTTTCAGTTGTTTTTTGACGATGTGTTTTTGCAAGAGATTGTTGAGCAAACCAATTTATATGCAGAACAATATTTGAGGGCCAACAGTGCCAGCCTTAAGCCCTATTGTAGAGCAATCCGGTGGACTCCCACCAATGTTGAAGAGATGAAGAAGTTTCTGGGATTAACTTTTTTGATGGGCTTGATAAGGAAGTCATCAATTACTTCATATTGGTCCACTAGTCCCTTGATGGTAACAGCTGTATTTCCAGCAGTCATAAGTCGTGATCGGTATACGCTTCTTCTTCGGATGATGCATTTTGCTGATAATAGTTTAGCGTTGTCACGCGATCACCCTGATTGTGACCGTTTGTTTAAAATTCGGCCTGTCCTTGATCACTTTGTTGATCGTTTTTCTGAGATTTTTGTCCCTGGTAAAGAAATTGCAGTGGATGAGTCTTTGGTGTTGTTCAAGGGCCGCTTGGTTTTTAGGCAATACATTCCTAGTAAGAGGTCACGCTATGGAATCAAACTGTATATGCTGTGTGACAGTGAGACTGGATATGTCTACAATTTCAGGGTGTACACTGGTAAGGAGTCCCGCATTAACCCTCCTGGTTGTCCTTCTACTTTTGGAGTAACTGAGAAAATTGTGTGGGAACTAGGTAGAGGATTATTTAACAAAGGCCATCATTTATATGTAGATAACTTCTACACTGGTGTGCAGTTGTTCAAGGAGTTGGCCAAAGTGGGCACTGTTGCTTGTGGCACAATGCGCAGTAACCGTAAAGGTTTCCCAAAGGAACTTGTTTGCAAAAGGCTTGTGCGGGGACAGTCTACGGCATTGCGATGTGGGGAGCTTTTAGCTGTGAAGTATTCAGACAAGAGAGATGTGTACATGCTGACTACTATCCACGATGAAAGTACTGTACCTGTGCCTGTTTGGGGTCAGGGTGCTGAAGTGCGCAAACCTGTGTGCATTGTAGCTTACAATAAGTTCATGGGTGGTGTTGACAGAGTAGATCAGAGGTTGGAACCTTATGCTGCTCTTCGAAAGGCTTACGTTTGGTACAAGAAGTTGGCTATCCATCTGTTCCACTTGGCATCATTTAATGCTTTCGTTGTGTACCAGAAGTCTTGTCCTGGGACGAAGATGACTTTTCTTAAGTTTCAGGAGTCTATAATAGGCAGCCTTGTACTTGTGCAGCAGGCAAGTGTTCCTAGATTTGGAGTGGTGGAGGAAGTGGCTAGATTGCAAGATCGCCACTTTCCTGAATCTATTCCTTCCACTACTGCTAGAGACTTTCCGACTAGAAGATGCAGAGTCTGTTGGCGAAGAGGCGTGCGGAAGGAGTCTCGTATATACTGTCCTGACTGTCCTTCTAAGCCTGCATTGTGTATGTCAGCTTGTTTTAAATCGTACCACACGCAAAAGAAATATTGGGAGTTTGATTGAGCTGTAAAGTGAATTGCTTGGTCTGCATTCTGTAAAACATTTTTAGTTTGTTTCAAGGATTGGCATTAGTGCAAAGTTTTTATTTTAAGAATTTGTGTTACCTGATTTGTAGGTATTTCCATTTGTTTAGTGTTATTTTCAAAAAAAGAATTCTAAATGTGTTTGTGGTTTGTGCCGGCTGGTGCTTGGCTGGCGGTGTGTGTGGAGTGGCGCTTGGCTGGTGGTGTTCGTGGAGTGGTACTTGGCTGTCTGTGCATGGAGTGGTGCTTGGCTGGCGGTGTGTGTGGAGTGGTGCTTGGCTGGCGGTGTGTGTGGAGTGGTGCTTGGCTGGCGGTGTGTGTGGAGTGGTGCTTGGCTGGCGGTGTGTGTGGAGTGGTGCTTGGCTGGCGGTGTGTGTGGAGTGGTGCTTGGCTGGCGGTGTGTGTGGAGTGCTGCTTTGCTGTCTGTGCACGGAGTGCTGCTTTGCTGGCGGTGTGTGTGGAGTGGCGCTTGGCTGGTGGTGTTCGTGGAGTGGTACTTGGCTGTCTGTGCATGGAGTGGTGCTTGGCTGGCGGTGTGTGTGGAGTGGTGCTTGGCTGGCGGTGTGTGTGGAGTGGTGCTTTGCTGGCGGTGTGTGTGGAGTGGCGCTTGGCTGGTGGTGTTCGTGGAGTGGTGCTTGGCTGTCTGTGCATGGAGTGGTGCTTGGCTGGCGGTGTGCATGGAGTGGTGCTTGGCTGGCGGTGTGTGTGGAGTGCTGCTTGGCTGGCGGTGTGTGTGGAGTGGTGCTTGGCTGGCAGTGTGTGTGGAATGGTGCTTGGCTGGCAGTGTGTGTGGAGTGGCGCTTGGCTGGTGGTGTTTGTGGAGTGGTACTTGGCTGGAGGGTGTGCGTGGAGCGGTGTTTAGCTGTCTGTGCACGGAGTGGTGCTTGGCTGGCGGTGTGCGTGGAGAGGCGCTTGGCTGGTGGTGTGCGCTGAGTGTTTGGCTGGCGGTGTGCATGGTCTGGTGCTTGGCTGGTGGTGTGGGTGGACTGGCGCTCGGCTGGCGGTGTGTGAGTAGTTACTTTCTGTTGGTCACTGCACACACTGCTTGTTGAGTGACACTCCACACAGTCCATCAATTTGTGTAGTTCCAGTGTCAGAAATGTGGGCGTGTGAAAGTGATGGGCCCTTGAATGGCGCTGTTTGCTGGTGTGAGTGTTGAAATGTGATGGGTCCGCGGCTGGCATTGTGAATGTTTTGAATGTGTCACACGTACGAAAGGTGTATGAATGGCCTGTAAAGAGGTTGGTGCCTTGACGTGGCTTTACAGCTCACGAGCTGTGAGTCAGTGGTTTAGTTTATCATACTTGCAATTATACACAGTGTATTTCATTTTTGTGAAATTACTTGCGTATACAATTGTATGTACTGAATCATCACTCACCCTCGTGCCAAATCCAACCAGTATGTGTGTGTGCTTGCGGATTAGATGGGTGTGCAGTAATAATTGTTTTTTTTTCTCTTTCTGCATTAGGGTGTACCTTGTCCCTTATTGTGATTGTTGTAATGTGTTGCTTTTATTCCAGATGGTGTCAGTGGTCTTGTTTGTATCAGGTATGAAAGGTGCGTGAATGGCCTGTAAAACGGTTGGTGCCTTGTCGTGGCTTTACAGCTCACTAGTTGCGAGTCACTGGTTCGGTTTTTATGCATTTATTTATTGACAGAGCATTTCATTTTTTTGAAATATCTTGTTAATAAAATTTTATATACTGAACCATCACTCGCCCTCGTGCCAAATCCAACCTGTATGTGTGTGTCTTTGAGGAATAGATAGCCGTGCTTGAATGTTTGACTTTTGAGTAACTCTGTTAAGGTGAGGTACCCTTTTACTCGGGAGAACAAGGGGAACGCTGGGTGGTAGGACATTTTTGCCGGCACGGCGATCCCACGGCAAAATTTTTGGAAAAGTGCTATTTTTACCTAATTAAGGTTTGCAAGGAGTTCTGGGTAGGAAAACATTGGGGGACCCATGCATGCCATACCTCCCTGGACTCCCCCGGGTGTCTACTTTTCAGAAATGTGTGGGTTTGGTAGGTTTCCCTAGATGGCTGTCTCGCACGGGGCCAGAAACCCAGGTAACCCCTCTTGCAAAAGCTGGAGAATTCATGTCCACCAGCTTTTGCAAGAGGGGTTACCCGGGTTTTTGGCCCCGTGCGAGACAGCCATCTAGGGAAACCTACCAAACCCACACATTTCTGAAAAGTAGACACCCGGGGGCTTCCAAGGAGGTATGGCTTGCGTGGATCCTCCAACGTTCCTTTACCCAGAATCCCTTGCAAACCTCATTTTTTGCTTGGAAAAAATCAGTTTTTTCACACGTTTTAGTGTGGGCAAGCGTGGCATCACTGGGCTCACACAAATTACCTCCCACCCAGCGTTCCCCAAGGTCTCCCGATAAAAATGGTACCTCACTTGCGTGGTTAGGCATAGCGGCTGCTTTAGGAAAAGGCCCAATTCATACTGTGGAGACGAAAACATTACCTTTAGCCAAATAATCTTATTTTTTGAGGGGGTTACCTGAGCTTTTGGCCCGGGGCTTGGCAGGCATCTTTGGAAACTACCAAACCCAAACAGTTCTGAGAACTAGACACCCGGGGGAGTCCAGGGTGGTATGGCATGCGTGGGTCCCCCAATGTTTTGCTACCCAGAAACCCCTGCAAACCTGAAATTTTGGTCCAAAAACCCACTTTTCCATACTTTTTTGGGTGGGATCTCGCTGACGGAACAAATGTCCTACCACCCAGCGTTTCCCTTGTTCTCCCGAGTAAAATGATACCTCACTTGTGTGGGTGGGCCAAAGGCAAGTGACTTAGGCTGGGGTGCTTAATTTGTAAAACGTAAATGTGAGTAAAAACTACTTTTGTCAAAATTCATTTTTGGGGTGTTCTGCTTTGGGGCACCCACACAAGTGAGGTATCCTTTTACTCGAGAGAACAAGGGGAACGCAGGGTGGTACGACTTTTTTGCCGGCACGGCGATCCCACGCCAAAAAGTTTGGAAAAGGGCAATTTTTACCTAATTTTAAGGTTTGCAGAGAGTTCTGGGTAGGAAAACATTGGGGGACCCATGCATGCCATACCTCCCTGGACTCCCCCAGGTGTCTAGTTTTCAGAACTGTTTGGGTTTGCTACTTTGCAAAGAATACCACCGAGCCCCGGGCCACAAATTCAGATCCCCCCCCCCCAAAATCAAGGTAGTTTTGCAATAAGGTAATGTAAATTCACCACCGTACGATTTGAACCGTTTCCTGTTGCAGCCACTATGTCTATCCACGCAAGTGAGGTACCGTTTTTTTCGGGAGACCTGGGGGCACGCTGGGTGAGTGGAAATTTGTTGCTCCACGCAGATTCCAGAACTTTCCACCACAGAAATGTGAGGAAAATGTGTTTTTTTGGTCAAATTTTTATGTTTGTAAGGGATTCTGGGTAACAAAACCTGGGGGTAGGCAGACGAGTCACCCCATCCTGAATTCCCCTGGGTGTCTAGTTTTCAAAAATGTATAGGTTTGCTAGGTTTCCCTAGGTGCTGGCAGAGCTACGGCGCAAAAACAAAAGGTAGTCTTTTTGTCCGAATCGTGCTAAATTTCACTGGGAAATTTAGGTGCGACCATGCTGCGTTTTGCGCTGTTTCATGTCGCAGCCACTATGCCTACCCACGCAAGTGAGGTACCATTTTTTTCGGGAGACCTGGGGGCACGCTGGGTGGGTGGAAATTTGTTGATCCACGCAGATTCCAGAACTTTCCACCACAGAAATGTGAGGAAAATGTGTTTTTTTGGTCAAATTTTTATGTTTGTAAGGGATTCTGGGTAACAAAACCTGGGGGTAGGCAGACGAGTCACCCCATCCTGAATTGCCCTGGGTGTCTAGTTTTCAGAAATGTATAGGTTTGCTAGGTTTCCCTAGGTGCTGGCAGAGCTACGGCGCAAAAACAAAAGGTAGTCATTTTGTCCGAATCGTGCTAAATTTCACTGGGAAATTGAGGTGCGACCATGCTGCGTTTTGCGCTGTTTCATGTCGCAGCCACTATGCCTACCCACGCAAGTGAGGTACCATTTTTTTCGGGAGACCTGGGGGCACGCTGGGTGGGTGGAAATTTGTTGCTCCACGCAGATTCCAGAACTTTCCACCACAGAAATGTGAGGAAAATGTGTTTTTTTGGTCAAATTGTTATGTTTGTAAGGGATTCTGGGTAACAAAACCTGGGGGTAGGCAGACGAGTCACCCCATCCTGAATTTCCCTGGGTGTCTAGTTTTCAAAAATGTATAGGTTTGCTAGGTTTCCCTAGGTGCTGGCAGAGCTACGGCGCAAAAACAAAAGGTAGTCTTTTTGTCCGAATCGTGCTAAATTTCACTGGGAAATTGAGGTGCGACCATGCTGCGTTTTGCGCTGTTTCATGTCGCAGCCACTATGCCTACCCACGCAAGTGAGGCACCATTTTTTTCGGGAGACCTGGGGGCACGCTGGGTGAGTGGAAATTTGTTGATCCACGCAGATTCCAGAACTTTCCACCACAGAAATGTGTGAAAAATGTGTTTTTTTGGTCAAATGTTTATGTTTGTAAGGGATTCTGGGTAACACAACCTGGGGGTAGGCAGACGAGTCACCCCATCCTGAATTCCCCTGGGTGTCTAGTTTTCAAAAATGTATAGGTTTGCTAGGTTTCCTTAGGTGCTGGCAGAGCTACGGCGCAAAAACAAAAGGTAGTCTTTTTGTCCAAATCGTGCAAAATTTCACTGGGAAATTGAGGTGCGACCATGCTGCGTTTTGCGCTGTTTCATGTCGCAGCCACTATGCCTACCCACGCAAGTGAGGTACCATTTTTTTCGGGAGACCTGGGGGCACGCTGGGTGGGTGGAAATTTGTTGATCCACGCAGATTCCAGAACTTTCCACCACAGAAATGTGAGGAAAATGTGTTTTTTTGGTCAACGTTTTATGTTTGTAAGGGATTCTGGGTAACAAAACCTGGGGGTAGGCAGACGAGTCACCCCATCCTGAATTGCCCTGGGTGTCTAGTTTTCAGAAATGTATAGGTTTGCTAGGTTTCCCTAGGTGCTGGCAGAGCTACGGCGCAAAAACAAAAGGTAGTCTTTTTGTCCGAATCGTGCTAAATTTCACTGGGAAATTGAGGTGCGACCATTCTGCGTTTTGCGCTGTTTCATGTCGCAGCCGCTATGCCTACCCACGCAAGTGAGGTACCATTTTTTTCGGGAGACCTGGGGGCACGCTGGGTGGGTGGTAATTTGTTGATCCACACAGATTCCAGAACTTTCCACCACAGAAATGTGAGGAAAATGTGTTTTTTTGGTCACATTTTTATGTTTGTAAGGGATTCTGGGTAACAAAACCTGGGGGTAGGCAGACGAGTCACCCCATCCTGAATTGCCCTGGGTGTCTAGTTTTCAGAAATGTATAGGTTTGCTAGGTTTCCCTAGGTGCTGGCAGAGCTACGGCGCAAAAACAAAAGGTAGTCTTTTTGTCCGAATCGTGCTAAATTTCACTGGGAAATTGAGGTGCGACCATGCTGCGTTTTGCGCTGTTTCATGTCGCAGCCACTATGCCTACCCACGCAAGTGAGGTACCATTTTTTTCGGGAGACCTGGGGGCACGCTGGGTGGGTGGAAATTTGTTGATCCACGCAGATTCCAGAACTTTCCACCACAGAAATGTGAGGAAAATGTGTTTTTTTGGTTAAATTTTGTTTGTTTGAAAGGGATTCTGGGTAACAAAACCTGGGGGTAGGCAGACGAGTCACCCCATCCTGAATTGCCCTGGGTGTCTAGTTTTCAGAAATGTATAGGTTTGCTAGGTTTCCCTAGGTGCTGGCAGAGCTACGGCGCAAAAACAAAAGGTAGTCTTTTTGTCCGAATCGTGCTAAATTTCACTGGGAAATTGAGGTGCGACCATGCTGCGTTTTGCGCTGTTTCATGTCGCAGCCACTATGCCTACCCACGCAAGTGAGGTACCATTTTTTTCGGTAGACCTGGGGGCACGCTGGGTGGGTGGAAATTTGTTGATCCACGCAGATTCCAGAACTTTCCACCACAGAAATGTGAGGAAAATGTGTTTTTTTGGTCAGATTGTTATGTTTGTAAGGGATTCTGGGTAACAAAACCTGGGGGTAGGCGGACGAGTCACCCCATCCTGAATTGCCCTGGGTGTCTAGTTTTCAGAAATGTATAGGTTTGCTAGGTTTCCCTAGGTGCTGGCAGAGCTACGGCGTAAAAACAAAAGGTAGTCTTTTTGTCCGAATCGTGCTAAATTTCACTGGGAAATTGAGGTGCGGCCATGCTGCGTTTTGCGCTGTTTCATGTCGCAGCCACTATGCCTACCCACGCAAGTGAGGTACCATTTTTTTTGGGAGACCTGGGGGCACACTGGGTGCATGGAAATTTGTTGATCCACGCAGATTCCAGAACTTTCCACCACAGAAATGTGAGGAAAATGTGTTTTTTTGGTCAAATATTTTTGTTTGAAAGGGATTCTGGGTAACAAAACCTGGGGTTAGGCAGACGAGTCACCCCATCCTGAATTGCCCTAGGTGTCTAGTTTTCAGAAATGTATAGGTTTGCTAGGTTTCCCTAGGTGCTGGCAGAGCTACGGCGCAAAAACAAAAGGTAGTCTTTTTGTCCGAATCATGCAAAATTTCACTGGGAAATTGAGGTGCGACCATGCTGCGTTTTGCGCTGTTTCATGTCGCAGCCACTATGCCTACCCACGCAAGTGAGGTACCATTTTTTTTGGGAGACCTGGGGGCACACTGGGTGGATGGAAATTTGTTGATCCACGCAGATTCCAGAACTTTCCACCACAGAAATGTGAGGAAAATGTGTTTTTTTGGTCAACTTTTTTTGTTTGAAAGGGATTCTGGGTAACAAAACCTGGGGGTAGGCAGACGAGTCACCCCATCCTGAATTGCCCTGGGTGTCTAGTTTTCAGAAATGTATAGGTTTGCTAGGTTTCCCTAGGTGCTGGCAGAGCTACGGCGCAAAAACAAAAGGTAGTCTTTTTGTCCGAATCGTGCTAAATTTCACTGGGAAATTGAGGTGCAACCATGCTGCGTTTTGCGCTGTTTCATGTCGCAGCCACTATGCCTACCCACGCAAGTGAGGTACCATTTTTTTCGGGAGACCTGGGGGCACACTGGATGGATGGAAATTTATTGATCCACGCAGATTCCAGAACTTTCCACCACAGAAATGTGAGGAAAATGTGTTTTTTTGGTCAAATGTTTTTGTTTGAAAGGGATTCTGGGTAACAAAACCTGGGGGTAGGCAGACGAGTCACCCCATCCTGAATTGCCCTGGGTGTCTAGTTTTCAGAAATGTATAGGTTTGCTAGGTTTCCCTAGGTGCTGGCAGAGCTACGGCGCAAAAACAAAAGGTAGTCTTTTTGTCCAAATCGTGCAAAATTTCACTGGGAAATTGAGGTGCGACCATGCTGCGTTTTGCGCTGTTTCATGTCGCAGCCACTATGCCTACCCACGCAAGTGGGGTACCATTTTTTTTGGGAGACCTGGGGGCACGCTGGGTGGGTGGAAATTTGTTGATCCACGCAGATTCCAGAACTTTCCCCCACAGAAATGTGAGGAAAATGTGTTTTTTTGGTCAAATTTTTTTGTTTGAAAGGGATTCTGGGTAACAAAACCTGGGGGTAGGCAGACGAGTCACCCCATCCTGAATTGCCCTGGTTGTCTAGTTATCAAAAATGTATAGGGTTGCTAGGTTTCCCTAGGTGCTGGCAGAGCTACGGCGCAAAAACAAAAGGTAGTCTTTTTGTCCGAATCGTGCTAAATTTCACTGGGAAATTGAGATGCGACCATGCTGCGTTTTGCGTGGTTTCATGTCGCAGCCACTATGCCTACCCACGCAAGTGAGGTACCATTTTTTTCGGGAGACCTAGGGGCACGCTGGGTGGGTGGAAATTTGTTGATCCACGCAGATTCCAGAACTTTCCACCACAGAAATATGAGGAAAATGTGTTTTTTTGGTCAAATATTTATGTTTGCAAGGGATTCTGGGTAACAAAACCTGGGGGTAGGCAGACGAGTCACCCCATCCTGAATTGCCCTGGGTGTCTAGTTTTCAAAAATGTATAGGTTTGCTAGGTTTCCCTAGGTGCTGGTTGAGCTACGGCTCAAAAACAAAAGGTAGTCTCTTTGTCCAAAGAGCTTAAGATTTCACTGGGAAATTGAGGAGCGACCACGTTGCATTTTGTGCCGTTTCCCGTCGTAGGCACAAGGCCGACCCACACAAGTGAGGTACCATTTTTTTCGGGAGACCTGGGGGCACGCTGGGTGGGTGGAAATTTGTTGATCCACGCAGATTCTTGAACTTTCCACCACAGAAATGTGAGGAAAATGTGTTTTTTTTGTCAAAATCTGAGCTTTGCGAGGGATTCTGGGTAACAAAACCTGGTGGTAGGCAGTCGAGTCATCCCATCCTGAATTCCCCTGGGTGTCTACCTTTCAAAAATGTATAGGTTTGCTAGGTTTCCCTAGGTTCCGGAAGAACTAGGGTGCAAAAACTACAGGTAGGCACTTTGCCAAAAAAGGGTCAATTTGTAACTGCAAAATTTAGGTGTGAGCACGTTGCATTTTGCACCGTTTCCTGTCGCAGGCACAAGGCCGACCCACACAAGTGAGGTACCGTTTTTATCGGGACACTTGGGGTAATTCAGATTTGTAAATCAACTGTTATTACCAATTGAGCTTTCTTGCATTTCTCCCTTTGAATGAAAGATATTGTGTAGAAAAAAAAAACTTTATGAAAAATGACCAATAATTCTCATGCTAGTATGAGTATTCCCAACTTTGAAAATGTGCAATTATATACTGTTTCTGAACTCTATAATTTGTACCCAATTCATACATACATAGGTGTCTTTCATGCAGATTATTCCATGTGTACATTTTCCAAGACAAAGTGCACTATACCCAGTAAATGAAAAAATACCATTGCAAGTTGCTGCTCAGTTTTTGGATCTGGGTTCGTCGGGTTCTTGGTGAAACTACAAGTCCCATATATCCCCACAACCAGGAAGGTCTAACGGATGTAACGGTATATTGCTTTCCAAGAGCTGTCAAAATTAAAAAAAGTTATAGGTGAAAACGTTGAGACAAAAGGCCGTTGTTTTCAACAAATTTTCAAATATTCCAATATCTAACTGTTAGTTTCTATAACGAAACCTTCATGGATTTAGACAAATGACCCCTTTCTGAATTCAGAATTTTGTCTATTTTTCGGAAATGTAAAGCTTTCCAGGATCCATTATTGCTTTCAAACTCATTTCTACCATTAACTGGAAGGAGGTGGAAAGCTCTAAAAATAGCAAAAATAGGCTATGTCCCAGAAAAATACCAAAACTGAGTGAAAAATGTCGGTTCTCTGACAAAACACTGTCATTCCCTAAAAGCTGAGAAAATGGAGAATTCAGCCCCACAAACCCTTTTTTGATACCATATTCAGGGAAAAAGCCAGAGGCTTTCATTTGCAGCCCGTTTTTCCCATTTTTCTGAAAAAAAAAAAAACACTATATTTTGGTTAATTTCTGGGACCCCTCCAAGGGAATCCACAAACCCTGGGCGCCTTTAGAATCCCCATGATGTTGGAAGAAAAGGACGCAAATTTGGCGCGGATCCCTTATGTGGTCAAAAAGTTACAAGGGCCTAAGCGCGCACTACCCCAAAACACCACAAAAAGCCTTAGCATAGGAGGGGGAAAAGGCCTAGCAGCGAAGGGGTTAAAGAACAAGACCGCCCACTGATTAAACAACCACTGACCCCTCCCTCTTAACAAATGTAGTAAAATGTTGTTTGTGAGCAGAGTCAACTGGATTGGCCCGAGGGAAAAAGATATACCAGGGAACTGCATTGTAGTGAATTTTGGAGGCAGGTGGGCGGCACCCTGTATCGCCAGGAGACAACCTCATGACTCCAACTCCTCTGTACAGACCTTGGACCTCAAATATTTTTATCCCAGTACACCACGAGGCGATTATTGGGGGTCCCGGGACAGGATTTGGGAGGGTCGATCCCAACGTGGAACAGTGACTAATCCCACAGGGCGGGATGACTTTGAATTTTGCATTTAATATCCCTGTAAGCAACAGATATAGTACTTTGGATATGGTTGACTGACTGGAGCCATCCCAGGCTATAACCCCTATTTACCCTATTGAACCTGTACATTCTATCTCTATGGTAGGGAAGGAACCTTTCGGCTAACTGTTCCACCTAGGGGGCAAAGCAAGAGCGAGGAGCCTTTCCCCTGACATACCACAGGGTGTCGACCTCCAGGTGGTAGGACCTATCGCCAACTCTATAACTACTGGGGAGGAGGGGATACATTACCAAACCATTCCCCCCCTCGTGTGAAAATCAACCCATGCCAACCAATTTATCTTGGCATTAGATAGAGTCCAACCTGGACTGTGAGTGGGAAGGAACCTCCAATGGCACTAAAGTTATGTCCTTGAATATAGCAGGCCTACGGGGCAAATTGGAACAGCAGGATTGAACCAATTTCATGGTCGACCTCAAAATATGCCTCTTCCAGGAAACGTGGGCCTTAAATACTCTCCATAGAGTTGGATTTGTATCTTGTAGCGAGTCAGCCGTGAAAGGTTTGAGAGGTAGACCCTCTGGGGGCTTTTGCATTTGGGTGGGTTCCCATCTAGGGTACTCAGTAAAACACCTTGATACCCATACGAAGGACATCCAATGCATTATTCTCTCCAAGGCTGATTTACCTACAATCGCTATTATCAATGTATACTCAAGACCAGTAAAGTATGGGTATACATCTGATACGTTGATCATGTTGGCAGCCCTATTAGAAACTCTTACAGGGGTAGCATTGTCCATCATAGGTGGCGACTTTAATTGCCACTTTGAGCCTCTTAACGGCTTACCACTATCGACCATACCTGAGGAGGATGCATCGCTATCGATTCCGGCTGCTAATGCTTACCCCATAAGGGGATGAACTCCTCTGGTTTTCTAATTGACATCATTAACTCTGACACATTCAATGAGGGCCTGTAATGGGAGTTTCGCCAATGACATTCCGGGCCATTTTACTTATAACAAACCAGCACAGGAATCCATAATAGATTACATCTTCATCCAGACTGATATTTGGCATAAAGCAATCAAGTTTCGTGTCCACTACCGGTCAGAAAGCGACCACAACCCCCTGGTTCTGACATTATATGCTCAAGCGCCAGAATCAGGGCAAGTGGTGCAACAGCATAATTTATTAGTGACTGGTGGAGGCAGACGTATTCATTGGGGTGCTATATCCCAACCTCAGGAATCTATCAGAGAAATGTATTCATGTGTTACAACTGTGCTGGAAAAGGCCATCCTTCTTACTTTCCCCGGAGATTGTGAGACCCCCAACTTAGAGCTAGCTAAACTCCACCAGGATCTGGTTATGTCCTTGGCACACTTTTTTTATTCCGACAGACCAACGAAGAATAATCGATTCAGGGTTAAAAATCCCTGGTATAACAAGGTGTGCAGAGACGCTAAAAGGGCGCTCTTGACGTCACTCAAAAAAGGCGATAGTGTATCTATTAGGGAAAGTAGGTCTTTTTTTAAAAAGGTGATTTTATGCACAAAGGCAGATTGGAAAAATGCAAGATGGGAGGCAATAAAAAACGCCTTAGAATAAAAAGACTTTAGAGGCTTTTGGAATTTGATCCACTCGGGACATTTTATGGGGAAGCTTGCCATAGAGCCCAACATCCCCGAGGAAGTGTGGTGCCTCTATTTTAAACAATTATACTCAAGCACTACAGAAATTCAACCGATGACTAGTAACATATCCAATACTCAAACTCTAGTCGTTTTTAGGGATCCTTCCCCTTGCACCCTGGCCGAGGAGTCCTCTGCAATAGGGAAGATACTACCAAATAAGGCCCCTGGTCTAGATAAAATTCCTGGGGATCTCTACAGAAGTGATAAGGTAGTGTGGGCCCCCTACCTCCAACTGTTTTTTAATGTGATTCTTAATAGGATGCCGCCCCCAGCCACATGGGCTGGGGCTGAGATCAATTATAAAAAGGGGTCCCCGGCAGATCCTGTTAACTATAGGCCGATAAGACGGATAGACGTGTCTCAAAATATTTATGCCAGAGTGTTACTAGCGAGGTTGCACGAGTGGATGGAAGACCATGACATTTTGACCCCCTTCCACGCGGGTTTTATATGTAAAACTTCATCTATAGATCAGTTGTTCAGCTACAACTGATCTTTAGGAAACATATAGTCTTGGAACGTGGAAGCCTTTATCTCACGTTTGTGGATTTAAAATCCGCCTTTGATATGGTCAACCGCGAGTAATTGTCGGGTATACTGTTAGACATGGGAGTGCCAGCGTACCTATGCCATCAGTATAGGCTCCTCCATGAAGGTACATATGCAAGGGTGAGGTTTGGCAAGCAGGGTAACCTGACATCTCCGTTTCCTGTTGAGAAGGGGGTGAGACAGGGGTGCGTATTTGCACTGACCCCTTTCTCACTCTTCCTCAATGGGTTAATCGAAGACCTTCTTGCTGCGAACAATATAGAACCCCCAAAATTGTCAAGCCGCAAATTGCCTGCTCTCATGTTTGCGGATGACACTCTGCTCCTCTCCAAATCATCAATGGGGATGCAGCATGTCCTAGACGAATTCACCTTGTTTTGTAAGAGGAGGAACCTGGTGGTTAACATCTCCAAGACAAAATATATGGTTTGTAATGCCAACCCTACCAACTGCCCTCATCCCACCTTGGATGGTAGACCTTTAGAAAGAGTCTCTACCTTTGATTATTTAGGCCTCTCCTAAAATGACAAAATGGGGTGGGGTCCCCAAACCACCAAGGCCAATTTGAAATTGACACAGGCATTATGAGGGATTATAAAACTCTATAAAACCTCAGCCCGTAAGTCCTTAAGTCCCCCAGAAGAAATTTATAAAATCCAAACCCAGGGCGTTGCCACGTATGGGGCTGAATTGTGGGGGTATTCTTCTGTAAATGCACTCACAATAACTGAAAACAATTTTATGAGACAGATCCTGAGCTTGCCAGAAAATACACCTATGGTGCCGCTCAGAATGGATCTGGGTATTAGCCCCATAGCAGATTTGATTTGGTCGCATCCATTGCTATTTTGGCGACGTCTCTGGAGCACCTCAGAATTGGCTCACTACAGGAATGACCTGAAAGCTGTGCTCGCGACCATGGGGGCGGGCAAGATCCCCTGGCTGGCCTTTATCAGGGACTCGACCAGAGCATTGGGATTGGGTGATTTATGGTCCATGCCTGAAGTAGCGTGTGCTGAAATCTCAAAAAAATCCCTTGCAAGTGCTCTAAAGGACTACAAACTGGAGCGCTCTGTCCAGACAGTCGCTACCCCTAGCATAACAAATGGGTTTCTGGACTATAAGTGCAAATACGAATTCGAACAAGCAATAGATACCATACAACCAGTTTTAGATACAAAATTGTATCTGCAGTTTAGGTATGGGACCCTCCCGCTCAACGTTCATACCAATAAGTGGAAAGGTGGGCCAGACCCCATTTCCCCGGGTGCCGAGCGGAAGAAGAAACCGCTATTCATGTGGTCTTCTTCGACCCGGCATACAAGAGTACAAGATCCAATTGGGTGATTTAATTTTGTAAGAACCAGGGCATTAGAAACTATAGAGAATCCTAAAATCTGATATTGCCCTGGTTACTGTTGTTGTGATATCGAAATTCCTATTTGCAATGTGGTTAAAGAGAAGGCACCTTCTTGCTGCTAGCTCTGTCTAAGAGTAAGATTTTGAGCCTTCTTATTTCACCAAGGAGGGCAATATGTAATAAATGAGAGCAATATGTTCACTGTATTACCCATGTTGAGGTTGAGGTGCTATTAAGGTGGGTTGCATTTGGTTGGATATATGCAGTGTAAGGACTGAACCATATCAAATACTGGAGGGGGTTTATGTGCTTGCTTTGTTTTTATTAGATGTTTTTAACTGTAAATTAATATCTAGATGTTATATTATATTCTTTAAGAGATTGTTTTAGATTTCCCACGCTGCCTGTTACTAATTTTTTAATGGCGAAACTCCCTAAAGGAAATAATTGTATTCATATAGTATAAGTACGCCTTGGTATCTACGAATTAGTTTTATCGGTGATCCCTTTTCTTTTTTTTAAATTCTTTTTTTTTCTACGGATGTTAAACAAATTTTTTTTATATCCTTGCACTTTTATGGCCACAATAGCCGAAATAAGGTTATTATGACTGACTGACTACAACCTGGTAGAATGTATTGGAGATCTCTTGCTCTGAGGATACCAAATAATACCTGACACCTGACAGTAGTCATACTGGCTCCTTTATCCCTCAGAGCTTCCACCCTCAGCCCATTGATGGTGACACTCGGCCTATACTTTGAATTATTGGAGGGCATGTGAGCTTCGGGCACCATCTCCTTTCCACCCCAGGACACTAGGGTAACCCCACTAACTGGGGCCATCTCCTTCTGAAGTGCTATACTAGCCAACCCCTGTGACTGCCTATGATGGCGGGTGATGCCCTTTTGAAACACTTGGCATCTCCCTTGACATGCCCATATTGGTTGCATTCTTAGGACTAAGGGACACACTTTGCAGTATTCTGTCTATGAAGCATTTCTTCTGGTGTCCAGATTAGGATTTGGGCCCCTGTGAACTGTACTGGGGGCCTTGAGAGAACTCCTTAAAAATGTTGTTATCTTCCTCCCTCTTTCTTCTGTTGGGAACTATGACCATCCTTTTGGGTGGGCCCTCCAGGTGCCCTTTTAGACTTCCCGGTGCTGACCCAGGGGTCTGCCTCCTGAAAAAGCTTCCTGGGATTAGAAAGAATGCAATCCACTTGGTGTCAGTACAGCTCTGCAAAACATATATTAAGCACGTGCTCCCTTAAAATATTGTTGTACATCCCAGTAAAATGTTTGCCTTTTCTGTTCCTCACCCAACCCTTTAATGCCTTGCTGGCATAATTTAAAACGTTCACTCATGTCTGGATTGGGAGTTTGTTGCTGTCCTGTACCTTTGATGTCAGCCCAAATCTAACAGCAAGTATACATTTCACAGGGCTTACTTTGTCATATTACCTTGTCTCTAGTATAAGGATAGTATCCATCCCAACAGTGGGCATGCATTTCCATATGCTGTCATCCCACTATTCCTCTGGGAATTTCTCTACCCTGAGTGCAATGTCATGTGCAGCAAAGCGCTTGGCTATATCATCTCCAATGCCATAGGCACCACCTTCTGTGGTATGCAGACTGCCACCTAAGCAGCAGACACAGTTGGTACAATGTCACCATTCCTGTTGGTTCCTGAAGGGTGCCTTGTATTTTTTTCCATCTCTCTCATACTTTTATCAAGCTCCAACAGTATTTTTCTTTAAACTAGGGCCCTCCCAGCTTTCTCCTTATCCAGCTTTAATTTGAGCAGCTCCAACTTCAGCTGGAGATACACTGCACTTAGCCCCATCTTGGTTATCAGTGTTTCTCTTTGGGGTACAGTTGGGCTCTTCCTGCAGCTCAGGGTTCCTTTCTGGATCCTACTCTTCATCTTTAATTGAGTCCATGTCCTCCTCATGAATGCATGGTTATCCTCTACTGTTGCCACCTTCAACCTTTACATTTCTTCATAGACCCAGAGGATTTTCTACAAATTGTGTTGGAAAGGTTTCCTGTTAAAATAAAACCCTATTTGCTTACAGAGCCTATTGAGTTTGTCAGCATTGATCAGATACATCTCCATGGTAAAAAGAAGAGGGTGTGGTATTTACATTTAGAAAAAAGGAAAACAGCCAATGAAAGACTAAGGAGAATTTAAAAACGCTCAATTTGGTATTACACAATTTAATTAGGATATTGTGTTACACAAATCACTATATGTCACTGCACAGTTACAAGTCCTGTCCTGACTGCTGTTAGGACGCTTACATTTACAAATGGGCAATTGAAAAAACTAAGGAAGAATTGAAAAAGGGGTTACTATAATGTCAAATAATTCATCTTGGGTTTTTGTGTAACACAAATCACTGTTTAGTACTGCATAAATATAAGTCCTGAACCACACTCCTGACACAATGTGAAAAATTGGGCTGTTGGTTGATGTGGTTATGAGCCCTATTCAAGCAAAAGCCTTGGTCCCTTTCAGGGTGAACTACAAAAAGTCACTAAATTAACCTGTGCATACCCCTGGGTAGCTTTACAGAAAAATGCAGTTAGGCATAACTTAGAGGTTTTGCAGCACACAACCAAAGTGAAAACAACACCCAAAATAAAAGCCACACCAATTTATATAAATATAGACAATTTAAATAAATTATTTGACACCTTAATGACAAAAATCAGTATAACTAGAGTTAATAATTTCAGCGCCTACAAGATCACAGCTCCAACTATGGACATCTAATCTTATGAGACTGGGTCAGTCAAAAAATATTGCTGATTGTGATGGGGCAAGGTTCATATACAAGAAGTGGAATTCGACTGATCAGCGCTTAGCTTAAAGAATTACTGAGAAAAATGTTTTTAGAAGGTAAAGTTCAGCCGGTGGTATCCGAGGAAGGAGAGCCATCGTGTGGGAGGCTTGGGTTGAAGCTGCAGTGAAGATTTTTATTTTTGGACTCTTTTTTTAAAAGTTGAAAATATGTAGTGGGTCAAAACAGATGGCTATAGCCGAAGACAGATTCACAATTCCGGATAACCCTTTGGTTGAGGACTGCTGAGCACGATTTGCTGCTGTGGAGAAGAACATAGCAGTTGAAGCTGTGCAGCCAATCCAACTTGCAATATACCATGGGCAGATAGGTTAGCTTGTTTATAATGGTCTCTTCCAGGTTGTCAGAGCAGTTGTTGGATAAAAATGTTCCAGGCCCTCTGTTTTTGGATTTGGACATCTGGGCATGTTTGGCACCACAACCAAGGGTCCAGGACCGATGGAACACCACTTGGAAGTTCAGGACTCAGGCTGGGTTTGGGTATAGGTCTAAGGCAAAGGGAACATTTTGTGTTCCTGATGCTCAGATCAGGAGACCAGCAACCTAGCCCTTCATCATCCATATGGTGTTCCTAGGTTCAAGTTGTAAGACCAATCTTGCTTCCCAAGGGAAGATGGTAGCAGTGCAGAAAGGGAGCAGTTCAGCAAGGCAGCAGCAGGTCAGCAGTCCAGCAGAGTGGTAGTCCTTTCAGCAGCACAACAGTTCTTCATCCTCACAGTGTATCCACAGTTAAAAAATGGTATTGAAAAGATGGTGTACAAGGTCCTCCTTTATACCCTGGAGGCCTACTTCTGGAAAGTGGGAGATATTTCTAGACTGTGGCTTTGAAGCGCATTGAATTTCCTGACTCCCCATCTCTGTGTCCAAGCTAGCTGCAGTGACAAAGTGGAGGTCATAGGTCCTATGTATAAAGAAAAGCCCTCCCTATTCAGTTGCAAGTGGGGCTGTGCTCAGGTCTGCCCTCCATCATGCCAGCAGATGGCCCATTCAGGCACACCTAATCCTTCTATTGTGTAACTGTCTGGGAAAAAATCACAAAGTTTAGCTTTGAATTGCAAGTTATGTGACCCAAGAATGGCTGCAGTCACAAAAGGGCTAAGGGCAGAAAAATGCAAACTTTTTAGAGTGATGAATGTAGCTACAAGACCTTCCCATAAACCAGTAAGGCCTAGGAATAAATGCTTATAAGTATCAATCAACTGTCAATATGGATAGAGTTGCTGAAATAACTGCATCAAATGCAATTATCCAATTATTAATAATCTACAGACCACCTTATTTTGGCATTTTTATAACAAGGGCATTCTTATACATGACTTTCATAAACAATTGGCATATTAATTTGCAACAAAATGTTTCTCTGGGCAGTCAACTTGTTCAAGGGGCTTATAGCGAGCTCCTTGAGCTGAATCACTACTGATGTGTATATGTGGATCACGTGATGCAGTTCCAGTGGCCTGCAGACTCCAGTGTGCAGTCACTGCCCCTTGAGTACACTGACTTTTTCTTGTCACTCTGTATCCTTTAGAAATTCACCTAATGCAACATTTCCAACGTGTCTCACTTTTTTATTATAATTACTATCACGCACCTTCAAATGTTGAAATTAAATTTTTTCTGATTACGTTTTTATTTTTCTGTATGGCTTTGTTTTTGTAACACATGTAGATGAGGTTTTAGGCATTGCTGTCAGTTGCTTTATTTCCTGTTTGATGTGGTAAAGAAATATCTTAGCATGTCTGAGGCCACGGGCACAGTCAGGGTTGCTGGGAGAAGAAGTATTTGGACACAGAATAACGATATTTTGTATTGGGTGCACTCTAGTATTCTATAGCTCCAAGGATGATTATGAAGAAGCTTTGTTTATAAAATGATGGCTGCAGAGCGGGCAAGCTAATACTAGGTATCCAAAAAATGGTCTTGGAGTGAGTCAGCATTCTCTGTCTCATGCACTGTATTGAGGGGTTGAGGGGGATTTTTTTGGTTTTAAGGAAAACTGTCTGCCATTTTTTTTAAAAAGAATATCATTTTATGTCATAAAATGTGAAAAGTGAAATGTAATGAAATGAAAATTTGCTGTAGATTCTTGAATGAGTGTTTTTTCAGCACAGCTTTGTTTGTGTTATGCCTGTAGATTAGGTTTTCAGTATTGCTGTCAGTTGCTCTACCTACTGTTACGGTAAAGGGAGCACAACCAGGGTTACTGAAAAGATGTTTTTAGTCATGGAGTGACACCATTTTGAATAGGGCATTCTCTATTGTTCCACAGCTCCATTGATAAGTGGGAAGAGGATTAGTTTATAAAATGATGCCCTCAGCTCACACTTGCAGGGGACGCGTCACTGATGCACCAAAGGCACGCCAAAGACAAGTCCGTCTGCACCCATCCTCTTCCTGCCTGTGGCCAGCGCCAGGCATTATGCTAGTTCCATCCTAGAGGGCCGACCTGCCGAGTCCTATATATCAGAGCAACTCATAGGTAGGACGGCGGGCAAATGATAAGGTGTAGGACTTTTTTATTGGATGCTACTTTTCCTGTCTCATGTGGCAAGAGTAAATATGTTTTTCTCCCTTGAACCACACAGTCACCACTAACACAGCTCCAAGGAACTGTCAGAGGATAGTGAAGTACACACTGATTAATGTGTGTTCTCTGCATAATAATGCTCCAGATATTTATGCTCAAGATATACTTTTATTGAATTAAACTTGTTTGAAGGAGGATGCATGCCCAGATTAGCATTTTCCTATTCCTGAGTCTTATGTATGTGTGCATGTGGACAGGGTTGGAAGAAGAGGAGGAGGGCTGGTGATGGTGTATAAGAAATATTATATTTGTAAGACCTTTAATCCAGAAGGGTGTATAGATGTAGGCACACTGGGCTTTAACCTAGCTATTGATGGACAACTTCGCCTATCAGGGATCTTGGTCTGTCACCCTAGGGTTATTTGGGGGATTTTATCTCACCTCTTTATCATGTGCTAGTCTCTAATTGTATGTCTCATACAAGGTTTACCATCCTCGTGGATTTTAAAAACCATTTAGACATGAAAGAGAAGCCCATAATGATGTGATTAATGGAGACTTTTGCTTCCTTTAATAATCTATTCAGTGCCTCTAGGTGGACTACCTAAATAGCAGAGCATGCTATAGATGATATATTTTCTAACATAATGTTCAAAATGGAGTATCTTCAGACATTGCTATAGTCAGATCACTTTCTACTGCTTTTGCAAGGCAGTTTAAGTTTTTAAAGATTCCTTGACCTTCCATGCTGCAGAATTATTATAGATGCTGGATTAGGGTGCAATTGGATGATTTAAGGAGGAGACTCCTTTAAGGATGATGACACTGTGGTTGTTCCTGGCTTAGGAGGACAGCTTACACTGAAGCTCCTTCAGGCCCCCCGAAAAAAGCTACTAAAACTGTGTCAGCAGTTTGATTCTAGCTAGAAAACAGCTTTGAAATTCTGGCATAGAAATGTTAAGAAGACACGTAGCACATTTTACGCATAGTGTATGAGGGAGGTGGAGAATGATGGAAAGGAGTCTATTAATATTGTGTCTAACTTTACAGACCCTAAATTCCCATCTCCCCAGCTCTTAATTTCCTGTTTGAGTTATTTTCTCGAGGAGAAAATCCTCAGAATTCCGTATAATCTGTCAGGGGAGAATAAGACTCTGGGAGAGTTAGAATTAGGAGATCCAGCTGACTTAATATATCACAGTCAACATTGTCAAACTTTCTGGTGCCATGAATGGAAGAGGTGACTTCTTTTGTGAATCGTATGCCTGGGTCTCCAATAGATCCCATTCTGCCCCACATTTTGAAGTCCATTGCAGACATTATTGTTCCACTGCATTAGGAATTATTTGCGATCTTCCTTCAGTCAGGGTTAGTACCAGATGACTGGAAAAGAGCCACAATGATTCATTTCCTTAAAAAGGTCAACGTCTACCCCAAATTCTTGGTTAGTTATAGGCCTGTGTCATTACTCCCATTAGCCTCTAAAGTTCTTCAGAAGGTGGTAAATCATCAACTGAAAACCTTCTTGACAGAAAATAATCTACTCCACCCCTCTCAGTGTGGGTTTACAACCAGACACAGCATAGAGCCCACCTTGTTAGAGAGAGCACACGCTCTGTTTTTCAACCATTTTCAGCCAGATATGCAAATCCCACCAAAAATATAAATAAACATTTTTGTGTTGGCCTTGGTAGTCCCTGTGGGTTCCCCTGAGCAGGCCTAGCGGGTCAGGGTATTTCTACCTTGCCCCCTTTTCTGGATTTTTAACCTTATTTCTTGTGACTGGGTTCAACTGAGTCACAAGATGACTGCCAACACTTCCTGCTTTGAAGTGTTGCCAGCCAATCGGATCTCAGGCACCAGATCGGGAGGGTTGGCGGATCGTTCGTGACCAAAATTGTATATCTAAGAGATTTTTAAATTTCTCAGGAACTACCAAATGGATTTCCACCATTTAACACAAAAAACGTGCACTCTGGACCAAGAGATACCATTCTGCCAAATTTGGCGTAATTACATTCAGCAGTTCAGGCTGTAGCTGCGTCAACAGTTTCCTATGGAAACTAACTTGGAGAAAAATAATTTTGGGACTCTCCCTTTCTCTCGACCTCCATTTTCACGGATCACACTGCAATTTTCAAGACAGCAGCTAAAGTGAGTGGGCCATTAGTTTTGCAAATTTTGCAAAGATTTTTCAAACGATGGCAAAGATATAACTACCTACTGGTGACCACCAGTAGGTAATATATCTATATATATCTATATATCTATGCGGTGCAGTCTGACATTTGAATAAACTACCTGCAATCCATGCAAGGTGTCCGTGTTGTTTCTTCCGTAGTTGGGAAGTGCTGGAATACAATAGTGTACAGGGCTGCCGGTGCCCTGATCACGGACCGCCCTGCTAGACGGCTTCTTTCGGAACCGGAGTTTGTGGACTCATATATATATATATATATATATATAGATACATACATACATACATACATACATACATATATATATTCACTGAAAAAACCATAGGTTATAGACCATATATAGTTAGGAATTAGCATTTAAAAAACCTTATTTTACTCACACAAAACCATTGAAATTCCATATATAGTTAGTTGCACTAACTATATATCGCGCACCCGCAATCCACTGCTGATGATGTCACATATTACATCATTCATGACATGGTCAGTGACATCACTGATGACATCACTGATGACATCATCCAGTGACTGTGTGTTTCTGTAAAGTTTAAATATGTTTTACATATTGAAGAATGAGTAGATGTATAACTGTCTGGACGAAGGATTTAGTAGGTGCATGACTGAATGTATGAGTGAGTGATTAAATGTGTCTCACTGAGTGCTTGGGTTAGTGACTAAACTGTCTTAATTTGTGCATCATTATGTCTGTTGTTCAGTAAACTGCTGCATGTGTTGATCAGTAGCTATATGATTAACTATATGGGTTATTGATTGATTGTCCAAGTATTTGTATGGGAGACTGAGTGTGTGTGTGGCTGGCTGGGAGGTGTGTGACTCTGTGCAGATCAATGTGTACTTGTATCAATGATTGTATAAGAAAGTAAGTATGTGTTAGTATATGTTTGAAAATGTAAGGTGCTCTATGTTTAACTGTATAGACAAGAAAATGGAAGTGTGATTGATTCTTTACAGGACTGACTAGGTGTGTGAGTAACTCCATGGATGAGTGGCAGAGTGTGAGTGTCTGTATAGGTGTATGAGTGCATATGATAGTGTTGTAAAGATGAGTGATTGTATGTATGAATGATTGTATGGGTGAATGAGTGAATGTGTGTGTAGACGTAGGAATCAGTGAGTACGTATGTAGTAACTAGTATTGGTGTGTCAATGGTTTCAAAAATTATACTCTGTATTTAACACTGGGTGAAACAGAGGTTATATTAAAATGTGAGGAGATGCATTGTATTGTCACATGAATGATATCATCAGTGATGTGGTCATTGATGTCAAATGAGATGTCATCAGTGATGTCATCAGTGATGTCATTTGAGATGTCATCAGTGATGTCATCAGTGATGTCACTGACCATGTCATGAATGATGTAATATGTGACATAATCAGCAGTGGATTGCGGGTGCGCGATATATAGTTAGTGCAACTAACTATATATGGAATTTCAATGGTTTTGTGTGAGTAAAATAAGGTTTTTTAAATGCTAATTCCTAACTATATATGGTCTATAACCTATGGTTTTTTCAGTGAATTTTCAAGGTTGTGTAAATGCTAATTCCTAACTATATATGGTCTATAACCTATGGTTTTTTCAGTGAATTTCAATGTTTTTTTAATAGCAAATATCAAAAGCTGTCGAATGTCAAGTACGTGGTAAGTGAAAACATTTTCGTGTTTATGCACACTGATCTGCTTTGAATGGTGCCCCCCCCCCTCATTTCTATTAGGAGTACTCTCTCTTTGCACATAGTGAAGGGTAGTTAACGCAGGCCTTTGCCCCCGTTGTAATACGTCATGCCTGCTTCTCTCTCCATTTGATTGATTGTTATCCAAGTATTTACTTCTCTTTGGTTCATTCTCTATTTACAAACAAACACAGAGTCGCAATACTCTGTTTAGTCTTTGCAGATAACGAAAAATCGTGTAAAAAAAAAAGAAAAGGAATCGAGCAAAATCAGTAGGCCACTAATGGGATCTCTATTTGACCTCGCTAACAAAGAAACATTAGGAACAACCCCTCATGACAAATACAAAACTAGTGAAATGAACTGAACTCCACACAATGATGGCTGCAAAACAGCTCGGCTCCGCCACCCACCCCGCCCAAAATAACGATAAAGAGCGGCTGCCATGATTGGTTGCGGAATGGCCACGACGGAGCTACGAAATGGTGCTGCTCTCATGCTAACCCCAGCTTCAGTCTGAAACATCCAGAAACACTGTAGACTACCAATTCGATCAGTTCCGGTAGCGCCCCAATGTAACCCGGTAGAGAAGAACTAGCCCTCCCCTCTTTGACTAATGGTTCTTGTTGCCTGTCCCTTCTGTTGTCATTTAACAGAACTATTTAGCCTGCTGAAAGGGGTTGTGTTCCGACCGCTGGTTGGTGGAGACATTTTGACTATATTCTGGACCTGCGTTGTCGCGTAATGCGTCATATGACGCGCCGCGTTAGCGCATCGGGAAGTCATCCGGGGCGCGCAGCGCGTAACGTAAGCATAACAAGTCATGTGACTTGTTAATAAAACTTTTCATTGGTTCATTTTACTTTTCTTATTCTAATGATGAAAGGCTTGGTCATATGACCTAAAAATTACGCTTTTTATTACTTCAGAACATTATTTTTTCTTAAATATATGTTATAATGTTCCAGGCTAATGTACTTTCCCGGAAAATTTACAACTGTCCTGCAAGTAAAATATATTCTTTTTTCGAGAAAAAGAGCGTTTCTTCGTCCCATGACGGAGCCGTTGAGCAAAAGAGGGTCGACCTGCTGTCTTAGTCGCCGATACGCCTGAATATGAGATTCTTATCGATCACTTTATGTTGCAGGAATAGAAAACACAACAGCCCTTGACCATTTATCTTTACTGCGTTCCTTCGTATTATACCTTTTACCCTTCATGTAATTGGTCTGCTTTATTTCACTTGCCTTTTAATGATTCTAAAACAGTGACTATTATTAAAAACTTTACAATGTATATACTACTACCATGTTTTCTTTTAAAAACCTTTATTGTGAAAATTTAATTATACAAATACGAGCCTATAACCACGTGGGCCGGCCACGGAGCAAACTGTAATCGTATATGATGAGTAGACATTTACACTGTAGAGGAACGTAACGGGCGGGCCATTAGGTTGCAAGAACTAAGGTGTCTAACAGTTACGGAATCGGTGGACGTACATTTTATAATTAAAATACGACAGGGCCAGTTACAATAAAATTATCTAGATATACATTTGCGGGCAAGTACCATGGGTGACGTTAATTCGAACTTTCAATAGTACAGTAATCAATAACACATCAGAACTTAATATCAATAGGGATGTCGAAATATTCAATCAATTCTCGTCCCCGCCTGCCATGTGCTTCAAAACTGCATACGTATCTCGTGATTTCAAGGTTCTGCAACCAGTACACAACAAGGAGTTACGAGTCCCATTTATTCCGGCGCCATTTTGGGCGAGGACGGGCAGGTCCAGGATATAGTCAAAATGTCTCTACCAACCATCGACTATGATGATGTTCATATGCTGTATTTATTAGAGTAACACTCATCTGTCCACATGAAATTAATTTGCCACAATCTAAACATGTCATTTTAATCTTTCCAAAGTTCTTCTAAATATTTGGGACCGTTTCCCTTGCCTCTGATGCTGTCAGTGCCACTTCTTTGATGAATGTACTAGCAGGTCAGGGGTTCTCCTCCAAATCTCTCTTTTATGCAGCACTATAATTAATTGGTGCCACCTCTCCATATGACGATGCATGGTATAGTTACCATAACTATATTTTTTTTCGGTTCCTCTGGAGAGTTCATCGTGGCAGATGAAGCGTGTAACGTACCGGGCATTTACCTTTTTTTGCATGTACAGGAAAGGAAAAAAAAAACGAGCGTCCGAGTTCTAAGGTGTCCCAGGGCCATTTTAGTGGACCAGGCCCAAATCCAAAGAACAGGCCGCCATTTTGAGAGTCCTGTTGCAGCCGCCTGTCGCTGTAGCATCAAGAGCAGCCGAAACTCAGCTGAATGGCAACTGAAACGGTAAAGGGGCGCCCCACTACAGCAGACGAGCCTCCACCTAGGAAGGCCCGTTCACGCCGCCCTCCCCCCCCCTTCGGGCACCCCACGCTGTTATTCGGAGCAGTATTGTAGGATGGCCACACCAGTGCGGCAACTTGCTAGACATCACCTCGGTGGTAACCGAATCTCAGCGCCTTTTGGTGTCTTCTCTTCAGAAAATATTGTTGCGCTGCCTTTGGCCCCATTCGCACATCGGTCCGCTACTGACGCCATCTCACAGGCTAATGGGGCGCCCCACGCCGAGTTTCAGCATTGTAGGATGACCACACCAGTACAGCAACTTGCTAGACACCACCTCGGTGCCATCCGGATTTTGGCATCTCAACGCCTAGTGGTGTCTTCTATTCGGAAAATATTGTTGCGCTGCCTTTGGCCCCATTCGCACATCGGTCCGCTACTGACACCATCTCACAGGCCAACAGGGCGCCCCACGCCGACTTTTACCATTGTAGGATGGCCACACCAGTGCCACAACTTGCTAGACACCACCTCGGTGCCATCCGGATCTTGGCATCTCAGCGCCTTGTGGTGTCTTTTATTCAGAAAACATTGTTGCGCTGCCTTTGGCCCCATTCGCACATCGGTCCGCTACTGACGCCATCTCACAGGCCAACGGGGCGCCCCACGCCGACTTTCAACATTGTAGGATGGCCACACCAGTGCACCTTACTAGACACCACCTCGGTGCCATCCGGATCTTGGCGCGTTGTGTTACTTTCGGCCTATTCGCACATCGGTCCGCTACTGACGCCATCTCACAGGCTAATGGGGCGCCCCACGCCGAGTTTCAGCATTGTAGGATGACCACACCAGTACAGCAACTTGCTAGACATCACCTCGGTGCCATCCGGATCTCGGCGCCCCACTGCAGATGAAGTGCCTCTCAACTATGAAACCACCACGGTGACATCCGGATCTTGGCGCGTTGTGCTGCCTTCGGCCTATTCGCACATCGGTCCGCTACTGACGCCATCTCACAGGCTCGCACATCGGTCCGCTACTGACGCCATCTCACAGGCTAATGGGGCGCCCCACGCTGAGTTTCAGCATTGTAGGATGACCACACCAGTACAGCAACTTGCTAGACATCACCTCGGTGCCATCCGGATCTCGGCGCCCCACTGCAGATGAAGTGCCTCTCAACTATGAAACCACCACAGTGACATCCGGATCTTGGCGCCTTGTGCTGGTTCCGGCCTATTCACACATCGGTCCGCTATTGACGCCATCTCACAGGCTAATGGGGCGCCCCACGCCGAGTTTCAGCATTGTAGGATGACCACACCAGTACAGCAACTTGCTAGACATCACCTCGGTGCCATCCGGATCTTGGCATCTCAACGCCTAGTGGTATCTTCCATACAGAAAATATTGTTGCGCTGCCTTTGGCCCCATTCGCACATCGGTCCGCAACTGACACCATCTCACAGGCCAACAGGGCGCCCCACGCCGACTTTTACCATTGTAGGATGGCCACACCAGTACAGCAACTTGCTAGACATCACCTCGGTGCCATCCGGATCTTGGCATCTCAGCGCCTTGTGGTGTCAGTCAGAAAATATTGTTGCGCTGCCTTTGGCCCCATTCGCACATCAGTCCGCTACTGACACCATCTCACAGGCCAACAGGGCGCCCCACGCCGACTTTTACCATTGTAGGATGGCCACACCAGTGCCACAACTTGCTAGACACCACCTCGGTGCCATCCGGATCTTGGCATCTCAGCGCCTTGTGGTGTCTTCTATTCCGAAAATATTGTTGCGCTGCCTTTGGCCCCATTCGCACATCGGTCCGCTACTGACGCCATCTCACAGGCCAACGGGGCGCCCCACGCCGACTTTCAACATTGTAGGATGGCCACACCAGTGCGGCAACTTACTAGACACCACCTCGGTGCCATCCGGATCTTGGCGCGTTGTGCTGCCTTCGGCCTATTCGCACATCGGTCCGCTACTGACGCAAACTCACAGGCCAACGGGGCGCCCCACGCCGACTTTCAGCATTGTAGGATGGCCACACCAGTGCTGCAACTTGCTGGACACCACCTCGGTGCCATCCGGATCTTGGCGCGTTGTGTTGCCTTCGGCCTATTCGCACATCGGTCCGCTACTGACGCCGCCTCACGTGCCAACGTATTTTCTCCGCATTTTATACCCTATGCCGCATAACAGGTCATGTGACTTGTTTATAAAACTTTTCATTGGTTCATTTTACTTTTGGTTTCCTAATGATGGAAGGCTTGATCATATGACCTAAAAACAACACTTTTCATTGGATGAAAACTTTTTTTTTTTCCCAAACGATGAAAGCCCCACCTTGTTTCTGGATGTTTCAGACTGAAGCTGGCGTCAGCATGAGAGCACCACCATCTCGTAGCTCCGTCGTGGTCATTCCGCGAGCAATCATGGCAGCCGCTCCCCACCAGAAGCCTACAGGAGTCGGGGGCCCCCAAAACTTTTGATGAATCCTCAAGGCGGAGGGGACGCTTTCGAGAATGGGGTCCAAGACCTAGCAGACAAGCGTCCGATTTCCAAGGTGTCCCAGGGCCATTTCAGTGGACCAGGCCCAAAAAGGAAACAGCCTGCCGCCATTTTGAGAGTCCTGTGACAGCCGCCTATCGCTGCACCGCAAGAGTGGGCGCAACTCAGCTGAATTGCGGCTTTTGACACAGTGGACCAAAAACGGACGGAATGGCAACTGAAACGGTAAAGGGGCGCCCCACTACAACAGATGAGACTCCACCTGGAGAGGCCCGTTCACGCCGCCTCCCCCGGGGTGCCCCACGCCGTTATTCGGAGCAGCATTGTAGGATACCAAAACCAGTGCGGCAACTTACTGGACATCACCTTGGTGCCATCGTTCTGCTGCCTTGGAACTATTCGCACAACAGTTTGCTACTGATGACCCACCCCCCGCGACGCCCCACGCCAGAAATCTGGACGTTGTGCTGCGTTGGGACTATTCGCACAGCCGACCGCTACTTCGTTGTTTTTCCCTAAAAATGTTTATATGTTATTACTGTTTTTGTTTTCTTGTATATATTTATAAGTTATTAAAGTTTTATAATCTTACTACTTTGTCGGAGTGCTATATATTTTTAATGTGACACATAATTGTAAAAACTTTGATGTACAAAGAGTCATCCCTGGAATCTTCCGCTTCAGGCTCGGTCCCCTCCCCAATCACAATACAGGATGGTTTTCAGATAATAGGAACGCGTCTGCTGTGACGGATCTCATCGAGTGTGGGCCTTGATCTACTATAACTCCTTTGAAGAGGGGTGATTCTTTACAGCTGGGGCCATAAACTACATCTACAGGGCTAGCTGATACCCTTGGACCGGCCTGGACAATCGGACACAGAGGAAAAGGAGTGTCAGAGGGTGGGGTAGTGAATAGGGCGAAAGGGAGGTGTCGGGCGGGCACAGGGTGTGATTCTCAGGGAAGAGCAGCGCAGATGGGGGGAGATTTATTACCCATGCATAAGACAGAGAGCGGGGGTGACCACTGCCTGGGGGAGATGCTTGCGAGGGTGGGGAGCCATGCTAAGGATCGACAGCGTGCACAGAGTGGGTCTGGTCAAGGCATCTAAAATGACTGCCGTGCACGACAAAAGTGTGGCATTTGAAAAAAGACAAGATGGCGCAGACAATGTTTTTCAACACTTCCTGATTTCCTTCGAATCGAATGTTAACAGACGTTGGGGCATATTACCAAAGTTAAGCGATATTTATCCCTAACGATGCTTAGCAACGATTTTTTTACCGCTAAGCATCGTCAGAAATTATCGCAGATAAACCTTGCTATTATCAAGGTTTATCGCAAATACGATAAAAAACGACCGCAATGCATTAATATCGCTGAAAACTCAGCGATATTCATGCATTACCGAGCTAATGCTCTTAGCCATGTTATCCACCTCCCATTGGATAACATGGCTAAGAACTGCTCAGGGCAGGTGCTAGCTTTTGGAGATATTCGCGCTTATCGCGAATATTTCCAAAAGTTGATAATAGGAGATAGCGATGTTAGCGACTGTTTCCAGTCGCTAACATCTTGGCATGCCCATTTTACATGTCATTAGTGATAAATATCACTCACATGCAAAGTGGGGCCCAAGATGGTCGCTATCTCCTACTAGCCGTCGCTAACTGGTGTTAGCAACAGCTAGGTAATACAGATATAATTTTATCTCCGCGAAGCGGAGCGCTGTTACAGATATATATCTTGTTTTTGAACGTTAATTTCTCAAAATCCACTGAAGCACATATATTGAGACCTAGCAAAGGCACATCGAGCTACCAGTCCCTACAATTTTGCCAAGTTTCGTGCAAATCCATTCAGCCGTTCGATTATTATTATTATTTTTTTTTTTGCCCCGCGGGGCCCTTTTAAAACCTCCACATCAAACCTAAGAGGTCAAGGAGGATCTACTATGCCCCCTTATGGTCATTTGCCCCTTCCCTTTGGCCTCCTCTTGTCTCTCGATCCTACCGAGAGACAAGATGGCGGCCGCTACGGACTGTTTGCAATGTTTACAGACGCCGGAGAACCAATCAGCTTCGCAAACCTCCGTTACGCGAAGCGGAGCGCTGTTACAGATATATATCTTTTTTGAACGTTAATTTCTCAAAATCCACTGGAGCACATATATTGAGACCTAGCAAAGGCACATCGGGCTACCAGTCCCTAATATTTTACCAAGTTTCGTGCAAATCCATTCAGCCGTTCGATTAGTATTATTTTTTTTTTTTTTTTGCCCCGCGGGGCCCTTTTAAAACCTCCACATCAAACCTAGGGGGTCAGCGAGGATCTACTATGCCCCCTTATGGTTATTTGCCCCTTCGCTTTGGCCTCCTCTTGTCTCTCGATCCTACCGAGAGACAAGATGGCGGCCGCTACGGACTGTTTGGAATGTTCACAGACGCCGGAGAACCAATCAGCTTCGCTTCACAAAGCTCCGTACCGCGAAAAGTCCGCGAACCGGAGCGCTGCCCGGTCCGCTGTTACAGATATATATCTTTTTTTGAACGTTAATTTCTCAAAATCCACTGGAGCACATATATTGAGACCTAGCAAAGGCACATCGGGCTACCAGTCCCTACAATTTTGCCAAGTTTCGTGCAAATCCATTCAGCCGTTCGGGCTAAAAGTGAGGCCAACCGCCCTATGGAAAACTCAATGTTAAAAACACGTTTTGGGACCCCCCTTTTTTCTCGACCCCCCCTGGACGAACCCCCCCCCCAATTTTCAGGGGCTGCTCAGAAACAAAATGTGCCATTTTCCTGAAAATTTCAGCCAATTCCGTCCACAAACGCCAAAGTTATTAGACATAGAATTTTCAAAAATCCCATAGAGAAAAAATCCTAACTATATATACCTACTGGCGACCGCCAGTATATATATATTTATATATTTGTGGGTTCCGCTGTAAAGACTTCATCATTTCTGAACTCTCCCCCTATTTTTCACCGACCCGAGTTGCAGACAAAATAGAGCATCTTGGGAGTTGTGGTCCGTCAATCATGAGCAGGCTGCAACAGGTGACAGACATTTGTTTGGGGGAGGAGCTGACCTACACCAACTACTTCAGAAGCAATGGGAACAACTAGCTGTGATGACTATTCCGGTGTTGGGCGCTGAGGAAGGCGAAACGCCGAAATGCATTCGCCGCCACTGGAGCTGTATTTGAAGGAATAAAGCTTTTCCTACCTGTTCCCCTCTGGGCTCCTGCCTTTTCTTGTGGAAGGATTTCTCATAGACATTCCTACGTTCGCCAGCAGCGCAATTCAGCAGCCCCCGTCACGCTCCTGGGTCCGGACTTTACTGGCATGCCTCCCGGCGATTCTTGTTATTCCAGTGATGAAATGTGTCCGGTACCCGCCCCTGGCACAGGAGGACTCGAGCAGTTGAAGTATCGCACTTCTCTCAGGGCATCTTGCTGCACGCATTTAGCCCCTGCTCACACGACTTCCTGTTCAGTGGCTGTGACGGTACG
Source organism: Lissotriton helveticus (assembly GCF_964261635.1). Lineage (NCBI taxonomy): Eukaryota > Metazoa > Chordata > Amphibia > Caudata > Salamandridae > Lissotriton > Lissotriton helveticus. The sequence continues at coordinate 1,608,086,658 of NC_136069.1, forward strand.
AGGGGGCCAGAGGAGAGGCTTTACGAGTTCAGGACAGTCTAGTGTGTCATCGTGTCCTGCTTCTGTGGGTTCCGCTGTAAAGACTTCATCATTTCTGAACTCTCCCCCTATTTTTCACCGACCCGAGTTGCAGACAAAATAGAGCATCTTGGGAGTTGTGGTCCGTCAATCATGAGCAGGCTGCAACAGGTGACAGACATTTGTTTGGGGGAGGAGCTGACCTACACCAACTACTTCAGAAGCAATGGGAACAACTAGCTGTGATGACTATTCCGGTGTTGGGCGCTGAGGAAGGCGAAACGCCGAAATGCATTCGCCGCCACTGGAGCTGTATTTGAAGGAATAAAGCTTTTCCTACCTGTTCCCCTCTGGGCTCCTGCCTTTTCTTGTGGAAGGATTTCTCATAGACATTCCTGCGTTCGCCAGCAGCGCAATTCAGCAGCCCCCGTCACGCTCCTGGGTCCGGACTTTACTGGCATGCCTCCCGGCGATTCTTGTTATTCCAGTGATGGAATGTGTCCGGTACCCGCCCCTGGCACAGGAGGACTCGAGCAGTTGAAGTATCGCACTTCTCTCAGGGCATCTTGCTGCACGCATTTAGCCCCTGCTCACACGACTTCCTGTTCAGTGGCTGTGACGGTACGAGGGGGCCAGAGGAGAGGCTTTACGAGTTCAGGACAGTGTAGTGTGTCATCGTGTCCTGCTTCTGTGGGTTCCGCTGTAAAGACTTCATCATTTCTGAACTCTCCCCCTATTTTTCACCGACCCGAGTTGCAGACAAAATAGAGCATCTTGGGAGTTGTGGTCCGTCAATCATGAGCAGGCTGCAACAGGTGACAGACATTTGTTTGGGGGAGGAGCTGACCTACACCAACTACTTCAGAAGCAATGGGAACAACTAGCTGTGATGACTATTCCGGTGTTGGGCGCTGAGGAAGGCGAAACGCCGAAATGCATTCGCCGCCACTGGAGCTGTATTTGAAGGAATAAAGCTTTTCCTACCTGTTCCCCTCTGGGCTCCTGCCTTTTCTTGTGGAATGATTTCTCATATATATATATATATATATATATATATATATATATATATATATATATATCCTACCGCCAGTAGGTAATATATATATATATATATATATATATATATATATATATATATATATATATATATATATATATATATATTACCTACTGGCGGTCGCCAGTAGGTATATATAGTTAGGATTTTTTCTCTATGGGTTTTTTGAAAATTCTATGTCTAATAACTTTGGCGTTTGTGGACGGAATTGGCTGAAATTTTCAGGAAAATGGCACATTTTGTTTCTGAGCAGCCCTTGAAAATTTGGGGGGGGTTCGTCTGGTGGGGGCCGAGAAAAAAGGGGGGTCCCAAAACGTGTTTTTAACATTGAGTTTTCCATAGGGCGGTTGGCCTCACTTTTAGCCCGAACGGCTGAATGGATTTGCACGAAACTTGGCAAAATTGTAGGGACTGGTAGCCCGATGTGCCTTTTGTAGGTCTCAATATATGTGCTCCAGTGGATTTTGAGAAATTAACGTTTAAAAAAAGATATATATCTGTAACAGCGGACCAGTTAGCGCACTGGTTCGCGGACTTTTCGCGCAACGGAGCTTTGTGAAGCGAAGCTGATTGGTTCTCTGGCGTCTGTCAACATTCCAAAAAGTCCGTAGCGGCCGCCATCTTGTCTCTCGGTAGGATCGAGAGACAAGAGGAGGCCAAAGCGAAGGGGCAAATGACCATAAGGGGGAATAGTAGATCCTCGCTGACCCCCTAGGTTTGATGTGGAGGTTTTAAAAGGGCCCCGCGGGGCAAAAAAAAAAAATTATAATAATAATCTTACGGCTGAATGGATTTGCACGAAACTTGGCAAAATTGTAGGGACTGGTAGCCCGATGTGCCTTTGCTAGGTCTCAATATATGTGCTTCAGTGGATTTTGAGAAATTAACGTTCAAAAAAAGATATATATCTGTAACAGCGGACCGCTTCGCGTACTTTTCGCGTTACGGAGCTTTGCGAAGCGAAGCTGATTGGCTCTCCGGTGTCTGTAAACATTCCAAACAGTCCGTAGCGGCCGCCATCTTGTCTCTCGGTAGGATCGAGAGACAAGAGGAGGCCAAAGCGAAGGGGCAAATGACCATAAGGGGGCATAGTAGATCCTCGCTGATCCCCTAGGTTTGATGTGGAGGTTTTAAAAGGGCCCCGCGGGGCAAAAAAAATAAATAATAATAATAATCGAACGGCTGAATGGATTTGCACGAAACTTGGTAAAATATTAGGGACTGGTAGCCCGATGTGCCTTTGCTAGGTCTCAATATATGTGCTTCAGTGCATTTTGAGAAATTAACGTTCAAAAACAAGATATATATCTGTAACAGCGCTCCGCTTCGCGGAGATAAAATTATATCTGTATTACCTAGCTGTTGCTAACACCAGTTAGCGACGGCTAGTAGGAGATAGCGACCATCTTGGGCCCCACTTTGCATGTGAGTGATATTTATCACTAATGACATGCAAAGTGGGCATGCCAAGATGTTAGCGACTGGAAACAGTCGCTAACATCGCTATCTCCTATTATCAACTTTTGGAAATATTCGAGATAAGCGCGAATATCTCCAAAAAGTAACAGCTGCCCTGAGCAGTTCTTAGCCATGTTATCCTATGGGAGGTGGATAACATGGCTAAGAGGATTAGCTCGGTAATGCATGAATATCGCTGAGTTTTCAGCGATATTAATGCATTGCGGTCGGTTTTTATCGTATTTGCGATAAACTTTGATAATAGCAACGTTTATCTGTGATAATTTCTGACGGTAAAAAAATCTTTGCAATGCATCGTTAGGGATAAATATCGCTTAACTTTGGTAATATGCCCCAACGTCTGTTAACGTTCGATTCGAAGGAAATCAGGAAGTGTTGAAAAACATTGTCTGCGCCATCTTGTCTTTTTTCAAATGCCACACTTTTGTCGTGCACGGCAGCCATTTTAGATGCCTTGACCAGACCCACTCTGTGCACGCTGTCGATCCTTAGCATGGCTCCCCACCCTCGCAAGCATCTCCCCCAGGCAGTGGTCACCCCCGCTCTCTGTCTTATGCATGGGTAATAAACCTCCCCCCATCTGCGCTGCTCTTTCCTGAGAATCACACCCTGTGCCCGCCCGACACCTCCCTTTCGCCCTATTCACTACTGCACCCTCTGACACTCCTTTTCCTCTGTGTCCGATTGTCCAGGCCGGTCCTAGGGTATCAGCTAGCCCTGCAGATGTAGTTTATGGCCACAGCTGTAAAGATTCACCCCTCTTCAAAGGAGTTATAGTAGATCAAGGCCCACACTCGATGAGATCCGTCACAGCAGAAGCGTTGCTATTATCTGAAAACCATCCTGTATTGTGATTGGGGAGGGGACCGAGCGTGAAGCGGAAGATTCCAGGGATGACTCTTTGTACATCAAAGTTTTTACAATTATGTGTCACATTAAAAATATATAGCACTCCGACAAAGTAGTAAGATTATAAAACTTTAATAATTTATAAATATATACAAGAAAACAAAAATAGTAATAACATATAAACATTTTTAGGGAAAAACAACGAAGTAGCGGTCGGCTGTGCGAATAGTCCCAACGCAGCACAACGTCCAGATTTCCGGCGTGGGGCGGGTCATCAGTAGCAAACTGTTGTGCGAATAGTTCCAAGGCAGCAGAACGCGCTGAAATCTACATGACACGAAAGTGATGTCTAGTAAGTTGCCACCCAGCAAATAACGGCGTGGGGCGTCGCGGGGGGTGGGTCTTCAGTAGCAAACTGTTGTGCGAATAGTTCCAAGGCAGCAGAACGATGGCACCAAGGTGATGTCCAGTAAGTTGCCGCACTGGTTTTGGTATCCTACAATGCTGCTCCGAATAACGGCGTGGAGCGCCCCGGGGGAGGCGGCGTGAACGGGCCTCTCCAGGTGGAGTGTCATCTGTTGTAGTGGGGCGCCCCTTTACCGTTTCAGTTGCCATTCCGTCCGTTTTTGGTCCACTGTGTCAAAAGCCGCAATTCAGCTGAGTTGCGCCCACTCTTGCGGTGCAGCGATAGTCGGCTGCCACAGGACTCTCAAAATGGCGGCAGGCTCTTTCCTTTTTGGGCCTGGTCCACTGAAATGGCCCTGGGACACCTTGGAAATCGGACGCTTGTCTGCTAGGTCTTGGACCCCATTCTCGAAAGCGTCCCCTCCGCTTTGAGAATTCATCAAAAGTTTTGGGGGCCCCGACTCCTGCAGGCTTCTGGTGGGGAGCGGCTGCCATGATTGCTCGCGGAATGACCACGACGGAGCTACGAGATGGTGGTGCTCTCATGCTGACGCCAGCTTCAGTCTGAAACATCCAGAAACAAGGTGGGGCTTTCATCGTTTGGAAAAAAAAAAAAGTTTTCATCCAATGAAAAGTGTTGTTTTTAGGTCATATGATCAAGCCTTCCATCATTAGGAAACCAAAAGTAAAATGAACCAATGAAAAGTTTTATAAACAAGTCACATGACCTGTTATGCGGCATAGGGTATAAAATGCGGAGAAAATACGTTGGCACGTGAGGCGGCGTCAGTAGCGGACCGATGTGCGAATAGGCCGAAGGCAACACAGCGCGCCAAGATCCGGATGGCACCGAGGTGGTGTCCAGCAAGTTGCAGCACTGGTGTGGCCATCCTACAATGTTGAAAGTCGGCGTGGGGCGCCCCGTTGGCCTGTGAGTTTGCGTCAGTAGCGGACCGATGTGCGAATAGGCCGAAGGCAGCACAACGCGCCAAGATCCGGATGGCACCGAGGTGGTGTCTAGTAAGTTGCCGCACTGGTGTGGCCATCCTACAATGCTGAAAGTCGGCGTGGGGCGCCCTGTTGGCCTGTGAGATGGTGTCAGTAGCGGACTGATGTGCGAATGGGGCCAAAGGCAGCGCAACAATATTTTCTGACGAGAAGACACCACAAGGCGCTGAGATGCCAAGATCCGGATGGCACCGAGGTGATGTCTAAGTTGCGGACTGATGTGCGAATGGGGCCAAAGGTAGCGTAACAATATTTTCTGTATGGAAGATACCACTAGGCGTTGAGATGCCAAGATTCGGATGGCACCGAGGTGATGTCTAGCAAGTTGCTGCACTGGTGTGGTCATCCTACAATGCTGAAACTCGGCGTGGGTCGCCCCATTAGCCTGTGAGATGGCGTCAGTAGCGGACCGATGTGCGAATAGGCCGAAGGCAGCACAACGCGCCAAGATCCGGATGTCACAGTGGTGGTTTCATAGTTGAGAGGCACTTCATCTGCAGTGGGGCGCCGAGATCCGGATGGCACCGAGGTGATGTCTAGCAAGTTGCTGTACTGGTGTGGTCATCCTACAATGCTGAAAGTCGGCGTGGGGCGCCCCATTAGCCTGTGAGATGGCGTCAGTAGCGGACTGATGTGCGAATGGGGCCAAAGGCAGCACAACGCGCCAAGATCCGGATGGCACCGAGGTGGTGTCCAGCAACTTGCCGCACTGGTGTGGCCATCCTACAATGCTGCGCCGAAAGTCGGCGTGGGGCGCCCCGTTGGCCTGTGAGTTCGCGTCAGTCAGTGGGGGCTGTTTGAGGATCTGACTGCATTGGAAAGCAATGTGATGCTGTGCGTCGCCCCCAAGATGGAGGTTCCTCGGCTGCAGTGGGGCGCCCCTTGGTGTTTCACTCGCTATGCAGCTGAGTTGCGTGCGCACTTGTGGCGAATAGGCCGAAGGCAGCACAACGCGCCGAGATCTGGATGGCACCGAGGTGGTGTCCAGCAATTTGCCGCACTGGTGTGGCCATCCTACAATGCTGCGCCGAAAGTCGGCGTGGGGTGCCCCGTTGGCCTGTGAGGTGGCGTCAGTAGCGGACCGATGTGTGAATAGGCCGGAACCAGCACAAGGCGCCAAGATCCGGATGGCACCGAGGTGGTGTCATAGTTGAGAGTTCTGAGCAGCGCTTGTAACACTGTCTGAAGCTTATTTGCACCTGCTGCAGCTTCACTATTGCCCTGGTGTGGCCTAAGATCGCCCATGACATAGGCGGCCACCTCCCGGGGTCCGGCGGAACTTTTTTCCTTTTCCTTTCTGCATCTTGTCCCAAATTCGTTTGACCTGAAGACACGACCAGGTCCCTGAATGTGTGCAGGGGGACGCTATTGATTGAATCAAAATGGCGGCTTCACACAAAGCTGACTCAAGCGTTTTCTGGTGGTTTCATAGTTGAGAGGCACTTCATCTGCAGTGGGGCGCCGAGATCCGGATGGCACCGAGGTGATGTCTAGCAAGTTGCTGTACTTGTGTGGTCATCCTACAATGCTGAAACTCGGCGTGGGTCGCCCCATTAGCCTGTGAGATAGCTGTTCTTTGGATTTGGGCCTGGTCCACTAAAATGGCCCTGGGACACCTAAGAACTCGAACGCTCGATTTTTTTTTCCTTTCCTGTACATGCAAAAAAAGGTAAATGCCCGGTATGTTACACGCTTCATCTGCCACGATGAACTCTCCAGAGGAACCGAAAAAATATATAGTTGTGGTAACTATACCATGCATCGTCATATGGAGAGGTGGCACCAATTAATTATAGTGCTGCATAAAAGAGAGATTTGGAGGAGAACCCCTGACCTGCTAGTACATTCATCAAAGAAGTGGCACTGAGAGCTTCAGAGGCAAGGGAAACGGTCCCAAATATTTAGAAGAACTTTGGAAAGATTAAAATGACATGTTTAGATTGTGGTAAATTAATTTCATGTGGGCAGATGAGTGTTACTCTAATAAATACAGCATATGAACATCATCATAGTCGATGGTTGGTAGAGACATTTTGACTATATCCTGGACCTGCCCGTCCTCGCCCAAAATGGCGCCGGAATAAATGGGACTCGTAACTCCTTGTTGTGTACTGGTTGCAGAACCTTGAAATCACGAGATACGTATGCAGTTTTGAAGCACATGGCGGGCGGGGACGAGAATTGATTGAATATTTCGACATCCCTATTGATATTAAGTTCTGATGTGTTATTGATTACTGTACTGTTGAAAGTTCGAATTAACGTCACCCATGGTACTTGCCCGCAAATGTATATCTAGATAATTTTATTGTAACTGGCCCTGTCGTATTTTAATTATAAAATGTACGTCCACCGATTCCGTAACTGTTAGACACCTTAGTTCTTGCAACCTAATGGCCCGCCCATTACGTTCCTCTACAGTGTAAATGTCTACTCATCACATACGATTACAGTTTGCTCCGTGGCCGGCCCACGTGGTTATAGGCTCGTATTTGTATAATGAAATTTTCACAATAAAGGTTTTTAAAAGAAAACATGGTAGTAGTATATACATTGGTAAAGTTTGTAATAATAGTCACTGTTTTAGAATCATTAAAAGGCAAGTGAAATAAAGCAGACCAATTACATGAAGGGTAAAAGGTATAATACGAAGGAACGCAGTAAAGATAAATGGTCAAGGGCTGTTGTGTTTTCTATTCCTGCAACATAAAGTGATCGATAAGAATCTCATATTCAGGCGTATCGGCGACTAAGACAGCAGGTCGACCCTCTTTTGCTCAACGGCTCCATCATGGGACGAAGAAACGCTCTTTTTCTCGAAAAAAGAATATATTTTACTTGCAGGACAGTTGTAAAATTTCCGGGAAAGTACATTAGCCTGGAACATTATAACATATATTTAAGAAAAAATAATGTTCGGAAGTAATGAAAAGCGTAATTTTTAGGTCATATGAGCAAGCCTTTCATCATTACAATAAGAAAAGTAAAATGAACCAATGAAAAGTTTTATTAACAAGTCACATGACTTGTTATGCTTACGTTACGCGCTGCGCGCCCCGGATGACTTCCGGATGCGCTAACGCGGCGCGTCATATGACGCATTACGCGACAACGCAGGTCCAGAATATAGTCAAAATGTCTCCACCAACCAGCGGTCGGAACACAACCCCTTTCAGCAGGCTAAATAGTTCTGTTAAATGAGAACAGAAGGGACAGGCAACAAGAACCATCAGTGAAAGAGGGGAGGGCTAGTTCTTCTCTACCGGGTTACATTGGGGCGCTACTGGAACTGATCGAATTGGTAGTCTACAGTGTTTCTGGATGTTTCAGACTGAAGCTGGGGTTAGCATGAGAGCAGTATCATTTCGTAGCTCCGTCGTGGCCATTCCGCAACCAATCATGGCAGCCGCTCTTTATCGTTATTTTGGGCGGGGTGGGTGGCGGAGCCGAGCTGTTTTGCAGCCATCATTGTGTGGAGTTCAGTTCATCTCACTAGTTTTGTATTTGTCATGAGGGGTTGTTCCTAATGTTTCTATTTTAGCGAGGTCAAAAAGAGATCCCATTAGTGGCCTACTGATTTTGCTCGATTCCTTTTCTTTTTTTTTACACGATTTTTCGTTATCTGCAAAGACTAAACAGAGTATTGCGACTCTGTGTTTGTTTGTAAATAGAGAATGAATCAAAGAGAACTAATTCTAAAACAGTAAATACTTGGATAACAATCAATCAAATGGAGAGAGAAGCAGGCACGACGGATTACAACGGGGGCAAAGGCCTGCGTTAACTACCTTTCACTATCTGCAAAGAGAGAGTACTCCTAATAGAAATGAGGGGGGGGGGGGCACCATTCAAAGCAGATCAGTGTGCATAAACACGAAAATGTTTTCACTTACCACGTACTTGACATTCGACAGCTTATGATATTTGCTATTAAAAAACCATTGAAATTCACTGAAAAAACCATAGGTTATAGACCATATATAGTTAGGAATTAGCATTTACAAAACCTTGAAAATTCACTGAAAAAACCATAGGTTATAGACCATATATAGTTAGGAATTAGCATTTAAAAAACCTTATTTTACTCACACAAAACCATTGAAATTCCATATATAGTTAGTTGCACTAACTATATATTGCGCACCCGCAATCCACTGCTGATGATGTCACATATTACATCATTCATGACATGGTCAGTGACATCACTGATGACATCACTGATGACATCTCAAATGACATCACTGATGACATCTCATTTGACATCAATGACCACATCACTGATGATATCATTCATGTGACAATACAATGCATCTCCTCACATTTTAATATAACCTCTGTTTCACCCAGTGTTAAAAACAGAGTATAATTTTTGAAACCATTGACACACCAATACTAGTTACTACATACGTACTCACTGATTCCTACGTCTACACACACATTCACTCATTCACCCATACAATCATTCATACATACAATCACTCATGTTTACAACACAATCATATGCACTCATACACCTATACAGACACTCACACTCTGCCACTCATCCATGGAGTTACTCACACACCTAGTCAGTCCTGTAAAGAATCAATCACACTTCCATTTTCTACTCTATACAGTTAAACATAGAGCACCTTACGTTTTCAACCATATACTAACACATACTTACTCTCTTATACAATCATTGATACAAGTACACATTGATCTGTACAGAGTCACACACCTCCCATCCAGCCACACACACACTCAGTCTCCCATGCAAATACTTGGGCAATCAATCAATAACCCATATAGTTACTCATATAGCTACTGATCAACACATGCAGCAGTTTACAGAACAACAGACATAATGATGCACAAATTAAGACAGTTTAGTCACTAACCCATGCACTCAGTGAGACACATTTAATCACTCACTCATACATTCAGTCATGCACCTACTAAATCCTTCGTCCAGACACTTATACATCCACTCATTCTTCAATATGTAAGACATATTTTAACTTTACAGAAACATAGTCACTGGATGTTGTCATCAGTGATGTCACTGACCATGTCATGAATGATGTAATATGTGACATCATCAGCAGTGGATTGCGGGTGCGCAATATATAGTTAGTGCAACTAACTATATATGGAATTTCAATGGTTTTGTGTGAGTAAAATAAGGTTTTTTAAATGCTAATTCCTAACTATATATGGTCTATAACCTATGGTTTTTTCAGTGAATTTTCAAGGTTTTGTAAATGCTAATTCCTAACTATATATGGTCTATAACCTATGGTTTTTTCAGTGAATATATATATATATTACCTACTGGCGGTCGCCAGTAGGTATATATAGTTAGGATTTTTTCTCTATGGGATTTTTGAAAATTCTATGTCTAATAACTTTGGCGTTTGTGGACGGAATTGGCTGGAATTTTCAGGAAAATGGCACATTTTGTTTCTGAGCAGCCCCTAAAATTTGGGGGGGGGGGTTCGTCCAGGGGGGGTCGAGAAAAAAGGGGGGTCCCAAAACGTGTTTTTAACATTGAGTTTTCCATAGGGCGGTTGGCCTCACTTTTAGCCCGAACGGCTGAATGGATTTGCACGAAACTTGGCAAAATTGTAGGGACTGGTAGCCCAATGTGCCTTTTGTAGGTCTCAATATATGTGCTCCAGTGGATTTTGAGAAATTAACGTTTAAAAAAAGATATATATCTGTAACAGCGGACCGGGCAGCGCTCCGGTTCGCGTACTTTTCGCGCAACGGAGCTTTGTGAAGCGAAGCTGATTGGTTCTCCGGCGTCTGTAAACATTCCAAACAGTCCGTAGCGGCCGCCATCTTGTCTCTCGGTAGGATCGAGAGACAAGAGGAGGCCAAAGCGAAGGGGCAAATGACCATAAGGGGGCATAGTAGATTCTCGCTGACCCCCTAGGTTTGATGTGGAGGTTTTAAAAGGGCCCAGCGGGGCAAAAAAAAAAAAAAAAATAACAATCGAACGGCTGAATGGATTTGCACGAAACTTGGCAAAATTGTAGGGACTGGTAGCCCGATGTGCCTTTGCTAGGTCTCAATATATGTGCTCCAGTGGATTTTGAGAAATTAACGTTCAAAAAAAGATATATATCTGTAACAGCGCTCCGCTTCGCGTACTTTTCGCGTTACGGAGGTTTGCGAAGCTGATTGGTTCTTCGGCGTCTGTAAACATTCCAAACAGTCCGTAGCGGCCGCCATCTTGTCTCTCGGTAGGATCGAGAGACAAGAGGAGGCCAAAGCGAAGGGGCAAATGACCATAAGGGGGCATAGTAGATCGTCCCTGACCCCCTAGGTTTGATGTGGAGGCTTTAAAAGGGTCTCGCAGGGCAAAAAAAATATATACCGTTTTTTTAGTTTTTTTGCGTGGAGTGCGCCCGGTTCGCGAACCGGGAAGCGTTCTGGGGAGCGTACTTTCTTGAAAATTAGTGAAAAAAGTTAGAGTAAAATAATAATTGTGAGTGATCAGATGTAGGGTAGCTCTGAGAAGAGCTTTTGGGTTTATGGTACATTTAGGTACTTATAAGTAGGTACCAATGCACAGTCTTAAATTCAGAGTGAAAATTCTGTTGCCCTCATCTGAGAAGTGAACTCCATCTCCTCTGTAGATATCTTGCATGTAGTAACGCAAGTTATTGTTGTACAGGGAGCCCATTCCATGGTCTCTCATGTAAGCTGAAACAGATTTGTTTACATGCTTCCTCGATTTCTCAATTTGTGGACAAAATTGGTTCGACCACCTCCATTTTTGTCTTTGGCATATATTTGAATATACCAAGGCAGTCTGAGGAAAAAGTGCCATCAATTGCTCAAAGGTGTCCTTTAAAAGCATTTCCAGACCTACCCCAGTCAAAGTGCCCAAATCATTACCTCCACAGTGCACAATTAATAGGTCAGGTTTTGGCAAATGCATAAAGGTTTTCACCAATGGTATCAATTGGTGACATTTTAATCCTCTGTGGCCAAACCACTTAATTTCCACATCTTGTAAATTGAGGTTAGGTAAATTCCTGTTTTCAGCGTACCTCTGAGCCCAATAGATGTAACTATGTCCAACAATCCAGACAGAAAACATGGCGAGAGAAGGTTCTCCTGCAGTCAGATGAAGTGTGGCAATGAAATGGCAGTTGAAAAAATGAGAGTGTAAAATGAAAAAAACTGAGGAGTTTCTGTGTTAATGAAGCAGTAAGAGTGATTGGTGGATTTTGATTGCTGAAAACAGAAAGTTAGGGTGCATGGATGAGTTCGTTGAAAGATGTATTTTGAGTGGCGAAGAAAAAATCATTAAATGAAAGATTGCACTGGATATGCAGGTGCACTGAGAGTTCAGAGTTCAATTGCAACTTTGTTGTGTGAACTTGGAAACACCAGAGGTCTTGCAAGAGGTGGTTGCTATGCAGAAAAAGCAGAGAGGGGGCAGAGGGGGGAAGGGTTTTGCTTTGAAAAAAAGTGAGGGAAGAGTTTTGATTGGGTGACATGAGAGATATGTGTGAGGAATTACAGCATTTCTGTGCTTTTGATAGCTGCAGACTGTGGAGTGCATACCTTTTGCTCTGCTGAAGACAAATTGGTGTGTTTCTGAGACTGTTTTGAAACTCAAAGTATTTGCTAAGGTGAGAAAAGATTTCTTTAATTTAGATAGAAAATAGTGTGCTTTAAGGAGAAAATTATGAAGAAAGTTGTGTTTTTCAAATGTTGCTTTGTCTCAAGTGTTTTACAAATAGATTTTGTTTCTTTGAGAAATTGTAATTGGAGAAAATGTGAAGTATTAGTACTGACAGGGTTTTTATGTGCATAGGAGCTGTGGAGTGTTTTCAAATTATGACTTGTAAATCGTTTTTGAGAAAAAGCAATGGTTTTAATATTGATGAGAAGGACATAATGGTGTCTGCTTCTTTATAAGGTAATTGAGAGTCTCTGATGTTATTTTTCCCATTTCAATGTAAGAAGTTTGTCTGTGGAGCAAATTGCTTGTAAATATGCTCCCACCTGTGCATGGCAAATTTAGATTTTGAATGTTTGCGTTACATAGGCATGTTAAAGGTGACTGAAACATGCTGCAAAGGCAATCAAAAAACGCTTTTATGTGTCTTAAGGACATTTTAAGTCATTTCGGCATGTGCAGTGTTTTCAAATTATGAGTTGAAAATCGTTTTTGAGGTAAAGGAATGTTTTCAAAATTTATGTGCGCCATATGCCCCCAAATTTCCTTTTCAGGGGTGCAGCAGGGTGTTCTTGAGACACTCCTGCACCCTCGGAAAAATTCGTAATTTGCGATGAGGTAATTGCTAATCGCAAATTGCACCTTCATTCCTATGGGCCTCCTGCTGCATGGAAATGAATGGGTAATTTGTAATTAGCAAATAGCTCATCGCAAACTAGGAATGGTAAAGAATCGCTATTATTTCCTTAAAGTTCGCTATTTAGGAAATGCAAAAAACTTTGATGATACATATGGCGGTTCATGTCTAACAAGATAAGAAGCATAGGGATAGATTTATGATGACTGGCGCATCACCAGGGATGTGCCAGTCATCCTGCGCCGCTGTTCCGCCACCCATGGTGTGCTGCATTTACAATGCGGCGCATCATGGGGCAAAAACAGCACAGATGCGTGACGTATCTGTGCCGTAAAGGTGGCGCATTGCTGGAGTTGTATCGCAAGTGTGATGAAGCTCCAGCAAGGCTCAGGGGTGCCCCTGTCACAGGGTTTCTGTTCTCACACAGAACTGTGGACAGAGGATTGGAACCTCGGCGAATTAGGGTGCCCCAAAACTCACCTTAGTAATCAAAAACCCCTTAGCAAGCTAGGTACAGTGTCACATTGGATATAACAAACTCTCAATGTTTAGACAATCCAGAATATGAACTTATAGTACCTCAGGATACGTGGAACTCATGAACAGTCGGTCGTTATATATTTCTTAGAAACCAGAACATGGAGTTAAGAAGAACACATGTGTATTTGAAATGTTTATTTACTAATGCCGTCTTCTCAGGCGTAGTATCTTAGATAATACAAGTACACATATTATCAGTAGCAAAATTACCAGCATAGTTACTAGTACATAAAAAGCGAATGGTGACAGTATGTTAACATGCTGTAAATGAATAAGAGTTAGCAACACTTATAAGCAGCCGCGGGCCGTGGAGGGAGTTACGGTGGGGCAGGGAGGCGGGGAGGGGGAGGGGCAGGGTGGAGAGGGCTCCACCCTGCCCCTCCCCCTCCCCGCCTCCCTGCCCCACCGTAACTCCCTCCACGGCCCGCGGCTGCTTATATCTCACCCTCCCTAATACACATATTATATTATTTGCTAAGAAGGTCTCTTTGTGTTGGTTTAGGGCGTGCCCATACTTTAGTGTCTTAGATTTGAAGGAATCACATCAGCATACACCAGCTCTCTCTTCATGTGAACCGCATCAAGTGTTGTCTATGTGTGTTCGGCAAAGCAATATAAAACCCGCCTCATGCCCAGAATTGGCAGAAGCTGCACTTATGTTATGAGTATGAAGTTGTGGAGATCAGACCTCATAACAATTCTGTATCGTGTTGTTCTTGAAACTTCAGCACTCGCTGTACAGATATAGTTTAACAAGTAAAGCAGATAGTAGAGCAATAACATATTATTCTCATGTAAATCACGATGAACTATTAGGTTGAAAGCTAAAGCAACAACTAAGTGTCGTGTGCAGAAGTTGCAAAAAAGGAAAAATGGCGTTTAAACCGGTAATGAGTCCATGCTAACTTAACACGGTGTAAAGATATATAGGATCTACATGACACCTCCCCATGATCCGGAAACGAACTGAATAAGATAATAGAAGTGCCATCTCATGAGAGCAGATTGCAACTTTATATGTGGACGGTCCGCAAGGTAAAACATTAAAAACTAGGAAAATTTAATGCTAAAGAAAAATAAAACAGCCAACTACTTTATCGAGGCTTAAGCCAATAGGCAAGCTAAATAATAAAAACTTGACAAATAAGTCAATGAATTGTCAATGAAATGCTAGTACTCAGCATATCAAACATGAAAAAGGTCTATGACATAACTGTGTATGCAAAATAAGCTGCAACAGCCTCTAATAGGAAGTCACCGTCTTCATCCGAAAAGAGTTCAGCCATCCAATTTAAAAGCGGAAAAGAACATACGTGCTCTCCCAGCACCGGATCCTCTATCACCATCAGAGGACAGCTCGGTGGGTTTTCAAGAAAGCTCTGTTCCAAGAAAGACTGTGTTGCCGCCAGTAAATTCCAGGGACCAATTAGTCCATGGATCAATGCCAAAGCCATAATCCTTTCGCCAGGACAAACCAACTCGTGAGTAATGATAGGACTCATCAGCTGATTAAAGTCGACGTCAGGAGAAACCGGTCCGCAGAGACACAAATCAATGGCCCAATCGAAATCACAGGTCAGGCAGTGAAATACAGGCTGGACACAAGTGAAGTAGGAGAATCGAAAAGATAATCCATATGCCGTGCTTAATATCGCCAACGGCATTGTGCCATAATATTCAAGCATGCGATTGTGGAACAGCGTGAGCAGCTGCAGGGCGGGAGCTTGCACAGGAGGGACATCCATATTTAAAAATGTAAAAAAGCACAAGAGCGTCCGCTGGTAATGCAAGTAAAAATGGGAATCCACCAAGCACAGTGGAAAAAATAGAATGAAAGAAAGCAGGGATGATTCCAAAGATTTTCTCAAATGAAGTCACGAGACCACTGGTAACAACTTTAAAAAAGTGCACCAGGCCCTTTGTAGAGGACGCGTTAGAGATAGTCCGAACCATCTTGCTGAAATGGAAAGGCGAATCTGTATTTAAAAGGGTCTGCACCTCTGTACGGGTGTTCGCTATGTGAAGCATGAAAGTTTCACGGGCCGAAGTCAAGGCCACCTCTCTCTGAGACAAAAGAGCTCTTATTCTTGCCATGCCGTTGAAATGTGCTCCCAAGGTTGGTATTTGTGGCCAGATTGAAAACTCCCTATGTTCATGTGTGGGAGGAAATAGAACATTTCTGCAGCAAATAACCCGTTCACTTACTGTTACGATAAAAGGAATACTTTTAATTAACCCAGAACAATCTTCATTATTGAGCATCAAATAACTACCATTTTCCAACAACTTGAACTTGGGGATGATAGCAGGAACTGGCGTGCCTTGCAACACGCAAGCCATATTTGGTCGGTGTTTGTTGCATGAACCGTGTAACTGTATGTGCCTACACATTAGTGAATGATCTGGCGTCTCAGTGCATTCCTCTCCATTCAGATAAACTTCTTGATCATCTTTGAAAATCTGTATGTGTATGGAAGCGACCAGACCTCATGAAGAAAACCACTACCTAAAGGTTAATAACGACCTATTGGTATATATTTCATACAATTTGAAAACTTATATAAAGCAAAAGGCAGCGTTATTAAACCGTGGATAAGGCACGTTGCCAAAGCAGTCAACCTTTTGGATTTATACTGGAAATGTTAAAGGAAGAATTACGGAGTAGGGCCTGTAAATCTTTAATGGACAACGAGTAAAATTACTCCAAGCATCATATTCCTGTAACTCCGGGATAGTAGGGGTGTTTAATTTTTTAGAAGTAGCCAATCCAAAGCATTTGGTCTGGGAAATTGTTTCATTCACAAACAACATATGATTTGGGATGAGACATGCACGGTGCAAAGCCTCAGTGCCTTGTACCTGCCAGGTTCGTGAACCCCAAACTGATGTAGATCCTGGATATCTTTACTCTGTGTTAAGTTAGCATGGGCTCATTACTGGTTTAAACGCCATTTTTCCTTTTTTGCAACTTCTGCACACGACACTTAGTTGTTGCTTTAGCTTTCAGCCTACCTGCGTCAAGATCTATGCCTGCTTCAAGCAGGCGCAGGGTTTTGATGTAGCTTTGTCCTATCTGATTGTAAATGCGGCACACCGTGGGTGGCAGAGCAGCGGTGCATGTTAACTGGTGCATCCCTGGGGATGTGCTAGTTAATATAAATCTGCCCCTTTACATTTAATTATGTGCAGGGGACACAGAGTCGGTGAGGTTTATCCAAGGTTAAGAAGAGATGAGTCCTGTTCAGTGAAAAATTGGAGAAAGGCTTCACCTCCTCTGCTCCTCAGCATCGTTGGACATGGTTAAATAATAGCTGCAAAATGTTACTCTTGTTAAACAATTTTACTATTATAATCTCTGAGATTTGTCTCTTACTGTGCAACATCTCATTGTTGTTATCTTTCTTTAAAGATAAAGACAACATCAACATGAGCGACAATCAGCAATCAGTTGATTTCGACCTCATCATTGAACTCGTAATTGAAACATCAGTGGATGTTGATCCCTTGGATGATTTCAATCCTGAGGATGAAGAAGAACGTGATGAGGATGCAGATTTGTCAGAATTGTATGACATAGGATGGGAAGCTGACTTGCTTGAGCCTATGGAACTATAAACATTTATTTTATACATTTATAATAAATAAAAAGTAAATATGTAAACCGTTTAATTTAAAAATAAAGACACCTTCAAAAACAGGTTATGTGTAGTGTCTTCAATAAAATATTAAAATATGGTCATAAAATTAGATCAGATTCATATATAAAACAGGACAGGTAAAATGAATATAAATTCCATTTCTTTTCTGCTATTTCTGTATTCTAAATTTGCCATGTACAAAAAATTCTTCTATGTAAAAATGTTAAGTAGTGTGTTAAGTTTTTGATGACTGTTATTAATTTACTGTTGGGTAATAGTGGTTAAAAACATTTTTTATTATATTTTACCACAGATTCAACTGCAGATTATTTCAAGATTTTAGGATGCCAAGCAAAGAAAGAGTGAGAAAGGCTGCAAAACGTCAAAGACAGCAGGTGAATGAAAAAAAGCAGCAGTCCTCTAACAAAAAGATTTGTCAAGTCACCAAGAAAGCACCGGGTAAGAGTACAAAAACATTCATAAGAAATATCTCTAGTAAAAAAAATATTACTACAGAAAATGTTTCAGTCCAGAAAAGGAGAAGTAATTCAAACGGTAAGGAAAGGCCAATGAGAAATGTTACTGCTAGAGTAAGAGATAACTCTATGCATGAAAGTAGAGAGAAACAACAGTTTAGGGACATTCGTAAACGAATGTTCCGCAACAGGATAATTGGCAATTTGTTAAAAAATATTAAGAAAGGTCAACAGAAAGTGGTTTTTTATAAGAGAAAAAAATAGTTGAGAAAGTTATTGATCAGGCATTTGAAATTAAACGTAAGTTATTTATTTTGACAATCAATAGAATTAGGAAGCTAAACAAGGCAATTTATGATTTCAAAAGAAATAGTAGATGGAAGAGAATAGTTAATCGTAGTAATTTTTGTGAAGTTTTTTCTGGAGAATGGATGCATAGTTCAAGCTCTGAGGCATTTTTTAATGAGGAGAGTTATTTCCAGGATAATGATTTGGTGCATGCAGTTGACACCAGTGGTCGAGGTTATGAAGTGAAAGATGGTTGTCCAGTTGAAAAAGAAAAACTTGTGACAACAGAGATAGAAGAGGTGTTAGGTAATGAGGTTTTAGGAGACGTCCTAAGGGTCCTGTGTACACCTGGAAGTGTAGTAGTATTTGCAGTGTACGACAGGATTCCATCAATTTGCTTTGTGATTTTATACGGTCATTTAATAAGAAAAGTTTGAAGCAGAAAATGAAGTTGTTGCAAGAATTAGATCCTTGCAGAGTGAGAGAAGTGATAGGTTTGCATGGTCATTCACTGGCTTGTCTTTCCAGGAGAGTATGCCAGAGTGTTTTTCATCATTTCAGGATGCTAGCAGTGCATCATAATAAAGTGAGGAAATTAGTTAGAATTTTGTATTATGCTAAGAGTCCAGCAATTATGCTTAAACAATTATGCGCTGCTCTTTTGCATGGTTCTGAAATAGATGAGAAGAATATATGTGAAGAAATTGAGTTTTGTTACTTTGGAAGTAAAGAGGAGAATGTTGAAATTGACCAAGAAGAAGAGAGTAATGTGGAAGATAGTGTACAGGTTTCCAGTACAGATAATTTCCAGAGGGAAATTGCGACGTTTGAGGTGAAATCAAGTGAGAGGCCAAATTTCACTTGTGTGTGTTGTCGACGCACTTATTATAAGAATCAGACTAAGTTAGTGGATTTATATGCAAAAAGTGAAAGGGAAAATAATAGTGAATGGAAGGATTTTACAACATACTTGATGGTAGAAAATTGTTTTGATTTGGGATTGGATCAATGTGTGTGTACTTATTGTTGTAACAAATTAAATCAAAACCAGATGCCTGCTAGAGCAGTTCATAATAATCTGGAATTGGTTGAGATTCCTTCTGAATTGAAGGATTTAAATACTTATGAATCTATTTTGATTCAAAGTATCCATCCCTTTCAGGCTATTGTAAGAATGGAGCCAAAGACAGGGAAATTGCCTCCATCAGATTTACAGAGAGGATTAAAGGGAAGAGTTGTTTATTTGCCTCTAGATTTGAAGAAAAACATTAACACAATTGGAGTAGAAAAAGTGGAAGAGGAACCTCTTGTTATCTTAGTTAATGGGGTTCCGACAAAGAATAAGAAAATATGGCAAGATTTAGTAGATGTTAGGAAAGTCAAAAGGGCAACATTGTATTTGAAAAAATATAATAAATACTATAAAAATGTATATGTTGCAGAAGAGGAAGTAAGTGAGGAAGAGGATAGCGATTTGTGTGCTGGTCAAATTGAGAAAGTAGAACCCTGTACTAGTGAAGAAATATATGAACATTATAGTGTTCATCCTTTGCATTCCAAGGAAGTCATGGGGAATGCTATTGAGTTGTTTCAAATGAAACAAGCGAAAGGGAGTCCCATTAGTGTTTGGGAGGAAAGTTTGGAAGCTCGGTGTTTCCCACAGCTTTTTCCAACAGGTCAGGGAGGAAGATATGATGAGCGACCTCATCAAATTCCTGCTTCTGAATACCGGACTTTGCGATTGTATGCAGGAGATCCTAGGTTTCGACAATGCATTCCTTATTTGTTTCATCTCCTGTTTGAAAGCGATCTGTCTGGACTGTCATATGCTGTGAACCACATCTTGAAAAGTGGTATACACATGCAAAACATCTCGGCAAGTGACTTTATGGATAAAGTCAATGTCCAAGACAGTATTTTGGATTCTCACCTGATTAATCTCATGGCGTGTCAGCGTGGTACTAATGAGTACTGGTACCGTCGTCATGGTGATTTAAAATGTATGCTGAGGAACTTAGGAACTCCCACATGGTTCCTCACTTTGAGCTGTGCTGAGTATGGCTGGGAAGACTTACTTGAATTTCTACGAGAGGCAAATGCTAACGTAGAAAACATCGAATTCAAGACACCCGGAGAACTGTGCTCTTTGGATCCAGTCAATGTATGTAGGTACTTCAATCATAGATTTGAAGGTATGATGTCTTTCATCATGAATAAGAAGAATCCACCTCTTGGAGAGGTGTTGGATTTCTTCTGGAGGAAGGAGTACCAAGCAAGAGGTGCTCCTCATATACATATGTTGCTGTGGATCAAGGATGCACCTAAATTTGGAACGGATGCAGAAGACTCAGTGATGAGTTTCATAGAACAGTATTCTACGTGTGCTGTTCCAAACGCAAAGGAGAAAAAAAGCCTAAGAGAAAAAGTTCTACGTTTCCAAAGCCATCGATGTGGAAAGTACTGTTGTCGTAAATTCCGGAACAAAGACAAGTTCTACACCAAATGTCGTTTCGGCTTTCCACGACCGGTGATTTCTAAAGGAAGAGTGAACAGTTTGATATCTTCGCTGCGACATAATGTGATGAAGAAATCACCTAAAAACACATACAATTTGAAGAGGAACGAAGAGTCTAAGTACATCAACGACTACAACCCGGTGATTTTGTCCATGTGGAATGCTAACATGGATATACAGTTTGTGGCTGATAACTGTATGGCTGTGGCTCGGTTTGTGACATCTTACATCACCAAAAAAGAGAAGACAGAATTGAAGGATATGTGGGAGGACATTTCCCATGAAAAGAGCCTCAGCAAGAAGTTGTACAGTTTCAGTCTGAAGATGTTGTCGCATCGAGAAATCGGAGCTTACGAATGTTCTGACCGGTTGTCTTCAGCAAGTCTCTATGCCAAGTCCAGGAGTATCGTTTGGGCGAGTGTTGGTCATGCTGCAACGCGTAATCGAGTTCTGAAACCTGTGCGGGAAATTGAGTATTTGGCGGAATAGGAGCCAAACAGTACCGACATTTTGAAGAGCAACATGTTGGATACATATTATCCAAATCGAAGCAGTCACCTCGAGAATGTTTGTCTGTATGAGGTTCTGCAAAATTACATATTCAAGAGGAACATCAAAGAAGATACTGAGAAAGGAGTGTATGCTGTAATAGGAAGTGAGGGATGTCTGGTCAAGCAAAGAAAATGCCACTTGATAAACCATCGAAAATTGAGTGGCGAATCTCCTGAAAAAAAGGAGTTTTTCTATTTAGCACTTTTGCAACTTTTTAAGCCTTGGCGTGCAGAAGAGGAACTGCTTGGAGATTTCCTTTGTTATGAAGACTCATTCAATGCTGCCAAGGAGACCATAGAATGTCCTGCTTTTCCCAAATATGTAGAAATGTTGAATGTGGAAATTGAGCAGGAAGCAACGATTGCAGCCGAGATTGCCAGAGACAGTTCTCAGGACAGTCAGAGTTCTGCTTCATTGAGTCAGGATCCACTAGGAGGACCTCTTATCGAAAATGAAGCTGCCACTGCTATGAATGAAGTGGAAAGAGCCATGGCACATGCTCAGGAGGATGCGGTTAACTTAGAAGAGTTGGAAAGACAACTCAACGTTGAGCAGAGGAAAATATATGACGAGATTACCATGCAAATTGATCATGGATTAAGTCATGACAAGAAAGAGTGCTCATGTACGTCGTTGAAGCCTGTCCGACTGTACGTGAGTGGAGAAGCGGGAACTGGAAAAAGTTTCCTTATTAAAGCAATTTCATGTTATTTGCAGGAAAGGACAGAGTCATCGCTGTCTTGTGTTGTCACCGCTCCAACTGGACTGGCAGCACATAACATTAAAGGGATTACTTTACATCGTTTACTGATGCTGCCAGTGGAGCATGACAACAAATTAGAATATCACAAGCTATCTGGAGATGCTTGTTTTGAAGTTTCAAGAGTCTTGAGGAAAATGAAACTTCTTATCATTGACGAAGTAAGCATGGTTTCCAATGTCATGCTTGCCTTTGTGCATTTGAGAATGCAAGAAGTTCTCAAAACAGAGTATGATGTGTTATTTGGTGGCAAACACATCATTGTTTTCGGAGATCTTCTGCAGCTGACACCAGTGAAAGGGCAACCTGTGTTCAAAATGCTCACGCATGAAGATACCAGGAAGTGCTTAGGGAGCATTGGCAACGTCAATATATGGTTAAACTTCAATTATGCTGAACTGCATGAAAATATGCGTCAGGCAAAGGATGAAGTTTACAAGACTATTCTACAAGATGTTAGAATTGGAAAAGTGACCGAGCATGGGAAAGAAGCTTTACATGCACGATTACTGACAAATTTATATCCAGACGAAGATGTTGTGCCTGAGAATATTTTTCAGAAAGTTACTGAGAAAAAATCTGGAATATGTTTGATGCCAACTCTTGCAGAATGTGCCAAATTCAATAACAAAATGTTGCATTTAGAAAAGCAAGAGATTGTGAAACTGGAAGCTATTGACAGAGTAGAGCATATGTGATCAACAATTATTTTGTCTGAGAATCTGAAAACAAAATTGGATTCATTAGAGAAGAGTATATCTAAAACTGCGGGTTTTGAAAAGACTCTGAATGTGTGCTTGAACTGCCGTATAATTTTAAGAAGGAATTTACATGTTGAAAGAGGTCTGGTAAATGGATCAATGGGTAATGTTGTTGATTTTGTGAAATACAGAAATAGAGATGGAATTGAATTTTTAAAAATTAAATTTGATGGCATTGAGGAAGTACAGCTAATTGGTCGTTGTTCTGCTAGATTTTTGCTTGTAAAAGACTTATATGTTCGTCGTAAGCAGTTTCCTGTTTGCTTGGCATATGCGGTGACAATCCATAAATCGCAAGGTTTAAGTGTAGACTGTGCATTGGTGAATATTGGCAGTCCTGTGTTCAAGGAGGGTATGGCATATGTGGCATTGTCACGAGTTAGAACTTTATCGGGATTGTACTTGATTGAGTGTGATGTCACAAACATTTGTGCGGATCTAGATTGTGTTAAGGAATACAATAGGTTAAGAAGAGAGTATGCGCCACATTTGCCTCAGTATCCTTTGTTTGAGAAACGTGTGGTAGGCCGGAAACGAAGAAATGTGACCAATACTGGGGAGGTTGTTGCAAAAAGACGAAAAGTTGATGAACCTGAAATTATAAGCAGAAACAAAAAGGATTCTGTTGAAGATGTTGTTGGTTTTCAATTTGAAAACAGTTCTGGTGTCAACTGCTATGCTAATGTAGTGGTTAATGTTTTGTTTTCTCTAGAAAATGTAAAAGAAGAGATTGTGGTCAATTCTGATCAAAGATTTTGCAGTTTGTTAGATTCTGTGTTAGAGAAATGTAGCACTGATAGAACAAACATAGAAAGTGTGTCTGAAATTCGAAATCTGTTAGACAGATGTTCAGGCCAAACACAATTCTCTCAAAATAGTCAGCAAGATTGTCAGGAGTTTTTAATGTACATGCTTGATGTATTGCATGATGAAGGTGTAGATGTAGATCACCTGTTTGGGCTTTCTTATCAATGGCAGCATGACTGCGAGAACTGTAGGGTATCAAGTACTACTAGTGTAGACTCAGAAAGATTTATATATTTAACTTTGCCAGACAGTAAATCAGTCTCTTTTAATAAGCTAGTAAAAGCAGCTGATCACAACATGGAGTGTAGCCAATGTAAATCTGAAATGATGTCCACATTATTTATACGAACATATGGCCAGTATGTCATTTTAATGTTCCACCGATGTAGGCCTGATGGAACAAAATTGACAACTTTAATTAAAAATGTTGTGGCTTCACAGTTGTCAATATCAGGAAGGACTTTTGTAACTGTAGCAATTATATATCATGATGGTCCTTCAATAACATCAGGACATAATACAGCTTATTTAAAGTGTAGAAATGGCTGGTCATTCTGCAATGATTCTGTTTTAATTTTCAAAAAAAAATTGCCGTATGACCTTAAAAACTCTTACCTGGTGTTTTTAAAACCATAATTTTAGGGAAAGAATCTCGGGATGTGCTCTGAGGAATTTCAAGAAGTTCTAATGGCTCCTACACGATTTGGCCTTGAGGATAAGTGTAGTATAGAGACATAACTTCTTATCATAACACTGGACGTCATGGAGAAATACGTGCACTTTGAATGAGTTCAGAAAAACTGTTTCTTTTTATAAGCTAATTGAAGCAGCCAATCAAAACATGGAGTAGAGGGAATGTAAGTCTGCAATGCTGTCTACTGTTTTACATTGCTTTGTGATTAAAAGTGATGTAGAGAATTAAATAATTGTACTAGTCATAAAGGTAGCGTAAGTCTGCTTCATAGTAAGCAGTATCAGTGTGATAGGAAATGTAGAACATGATTGAGCAAGAAGGGGAAGATATTACTAGTCCAGGATTGTGAAAATGATCTTCAACATTTTAATTGTGAAAGTTGCGGAAATACAACATGACGGGATTGGTTTAAAAGAATTCTAAGAGTTATAAATGGCTCAGACACGATTTGGCCTTGTGGAAACGTGTGGTAGAGAGCGAGAAGTCATTTATTGTATGTAACATGTTTTTGAAAACGATGGAGGTTTTCTTTCAGAAAGTGGCGGGTTGAAAGTAATAACAGCACAACAGAGTGTAAGCTGTTCATAGGACATCCTTGGCCATCATGGAAAGTAAGTTAACTTTAAGGAGTTCTGAATTCTGATTTGTTATGTTGTATGGGTTTTTTAAACACAATCATTTTGATTGTGTTTTTTTTTCCCCGCTGTTATATGATGAATACCTTCAAGTCACTGTTTTAGTGAAATTTGATACATTCTGAGAACAGCAAAAATAAACCATTTAACATGTATAATTAATTCTGTTCTGTTTGCATTTATGATGTACATGTAGAACTGTGTAGGAGGCATGGAGAAGGTGAGGCTTCTGTAAGTGTCAAAGTTGTTGCATACAGTGCTTATATTGTACGTAGTCTTTTATATTTCATTACTTTCACTGTTTCTGACTGATCTAATTTTTTTTTAAAAAAAGAACAGTAAGTATAAGGGAAGGAAACAGACAGTTATGTTAAAAGAAACACAGCTATAGGGAATAAACTAGGGATACTGTTACCCGCAATCCTCTGCTGATGATGTCATTGAGCATGTCATGAATGATGTAATATGTTACATCATCAGCAGTGGATTACGGGTAATAGTATCTCTAGTTTACTCCCCTATAGCTGTCTTTCTTTTAACATAACTGTCTGTTTCCTTCCCTTATACTTACTGTTCTTTTTTTAAAAAAAAAATTTTGGGTTCGCTTCCGGTCCGCGTACCGGGGAGCCAACTGGGAAGCGAACTAAGAGAAATAAAGGTTGGCACAGTTCCAAATATTGTACCAATTTTTTAATAACGGGGAGGTAGTTCTGAAAAGAACTTTTTTTTTATTGTTTTTGTTGTTTTATATATTTTTTATTATTTTTCTGAACATTTTTTAACTTTTTTTGAATTTTTCTGAACAGTTTTATATTTTTTTTGGTTTTTTTTCGGAGGGGGCAACGAAAACGATTCATTGTAAAGGGCTCAACAGGAGCAACAAAACAAAAAAAAAGAATTTATTATTTGGGGCGTTTCGTACAAACTTGCATATGATAGTCAATAGCTCTGTTGATCAGAGTGATGCTTCTTTCTCCGTAGCAAATGAATCCACTGCAATGTACGCAGACTTGTTTTACTTCACGAAATCTTGTTTGTATATTTGGCACCATCTCCCTGCCCTCTGGTCCAGTTACTTCCGGTACAACAGATCTTCTGGCCATAATAGGGAGATTATCTAGGTCGTTACGAAACTGTGCAGCACTGTAGTTGTTAGGATGCCACCTAGTCATATGGCGATGCATTGTGTAGTTTCCGAAACTGTATTTTTTGTCGGTCCCTCTGGACAGTCTATCTTGACATATAAGGCAAGTTACGTATCTTGCATTTACTTTTTTCTGACCTTTGGGAATTTAAAAAAATTACCAAATGAAGTTTTCTTTCCGGTGAGACGTCCTGGGCTCCTCAGGCAAAAAGTGCCTCTCTTCGTGCTCGTCGTCCTGTTCCTCTTCTTCCTCTTCTTGCTGAATTATAACTTGAGCAGGTGGTCCACTCTTCCTTGGATGTGGTGGAGGTGGTGGGGAAGCACCAGCTGAAGCTACTAAAGAAGCCATTGCTCACTGGTAACAAAGGGTCTTTCTCTCACAATGATGAAAGTCAGAGTGAGGAAAGAAGGAGGGATTTTCATCATTTGGGAAAAACAATAGTTCTCAACCAATGAAAAGTGTTCATTTTATATTATATGATCTAGTCTTACATCATTAGGAAACCAAAAGTGAAATGAACCAATGAAAAGTGTTATTACCAAGTCACATGACCTGCTGTGTTTACGTTACGCGCTTTGCAGGGCCTCCCGGTTTGCTTCCAGAAACCTGTGCTTTGCGACTCGGTAAGCGTACCAGTTCGCTACCGTAGCACGTCATATGACGTATCACGCGACAACGCGAAACGTCATGCGGACGGGAGGCGTGATGATGTTGTTTTCTAACGCGGCAGTTGCGGTAAAGAAACGTTTACCGGCTCGCGGTCTATTTCGCGGCATCAAGGTCAGCTAACGGGAAGCTTCCCGATTCGCGAAGCGGGAACGAAGAAAAAAAAATATTTAAAAAAAAGTTATTAATAAACATATAAAATATATTTTTGGATTTAAAGAAGAATACATTTTACAGCTACAGATATTAGCTGTTAAAAAACCAATGAAATTCGCTGAAAAAACCCTAGGTTATAGACCATATATAGTTAGGAATTAGCATTTACAAAACCTTGAAAATTCACTGAAAAAACCATAGGTTATAGACCATATATAGTTAGGAATTAGCATTTACAAAACCTTGAAAATTCACTGAAAAAACCATAGGTTATAGACCATATATAGTTAGGAATTAGCATTTAAAAAACCTTATTTTACTCACACAAAACCATTGAAATTCCATATATAGTTAGTTGCACTAACTATATATCGCGCACCCGCAATCCACTGCTGATCATGTCACATATTACATCATTCATGACATGGTCAGTGACATCACTGATGACATCACTGATGACATCTCAAATGACATCACTGATGACATCAATGATGACATCTCATTTGACATCATTCTTGTGCTAATACGATAAACCTCTTCAGACTCTAATATAACCTTAGATACACTCAGTGTATACAGACACTCACACACTGTCACTCATCCATGGAGTTACTCACACACCTAGTCAGTCATGCAAATAAACAATCTCACCTCCATTTCTTCAACTATACAGTTGTACACACCTTACTTATTCAAACATATACTAACACATATTTACTCTCTTATACAATCCCTGATACAAGTTCACAATGATCCATACAACCACTCACACATTCAGTGGCTCTCATGCACATTTATTTATATATGCCAACTCTCACATGTACTGTGTTTTACATATGTACTTACTATGACATGTAGCATTGAGATATCCATTCACTCATCAATACACTCATGCACACAGTCAACTGCCCATGTAGCTGTTTCCACATGCACTCTTGAACTCATACACCTAGTGAATCAACTGCTTACACATCTATGCACAGAGTCACACACCTCCCAGCCACCCCTACACAAACTCAATCTCCCATACAAATATTTGGGCAACCAATCAATAACACATATAGCCTCTCGTATAGCTAATGATCAACACATGCAGCAGTTTACATCACAACAGACATTATGATGCACAAATTAAGACAGTTTAGTCACTAACCCATGCATTCAGTGAGACACATTTAATCACTCACTCATACAGTCAGTCACGCACCTACTAAATCCTTCATCCAGACACTTATACATCCACTCATTCTTCAATATGTAAGACATATTTTAACTTTACAGAAACATACAGTCACTGGATGTTGTCATCAGTGATGTCATCAGTGATGTCATTTGAGATGTCATCAGTGATGTCATCAGTGATGTCACTGACCATGTCATGAATGATGTAATATGTGACATGATCAGCAGTGGATTGTGGGTGCGCGATATATAGTTAGTGCAACTAACTATATATGGAATTTCAATGGTTTTGTTTGAGTAAAATAAGGTTTTTTAAATGCTAATTCCTAACTATATATGGTCTATAACCTATGGTTTTTTCAGTGAATATATATATATATATATATTACCTACTGGCGGTCGCCAGTAGGTATATATAGTTAGGATTTTTTCTCTATGGGATTTTTGAAAATTCTATGTCTAATAACTTTGGCGTTTGTGGACGGAATTGGCTGAAATTTTCAGGAAAATGGCACATTTTGTTTCTGAGCAGCCCCTGAAAATTTGGGGTGGGTTCGTCAAGGGGGGGCCGAGAAAAAAGGGGGGTCCCAAAACGCGTTTTTCCAATGTTAATTTCCATAGGGCGGTTGGCCTCACTTTTAGCCCGAACGGCTGAATGGATTTGCACGAAACTTGGCAAAATAGTAGGGACTGGTAGCCCGATGTGCCTTTGCTAGGTCTCAATATATGTGCTCAAGTGGATTTTGAGAAATTAACGTTCAAATAAAGATATATATCTGTAACAGCGGACCGGGCAGCGCTCCAGTTCGCGTACTTTTCGCGTAACGGAGCTTTGTGAAGCGAAGCTGATTGGTTCTCCGGCATCTGTAAACATTCCAAACAGTCCGTAGCGGCCGCCATCTTGTCTCTTGGTAGGATCGATAAAATTATCTCCGTATTACCTAGCTGTCGCTAACACCAGTTAGCGACCGCTAGTAGGAGATAGCGACCATCTTGGGCCCCACTTTGCATGTCAGTGATATTTATCACTAATGACATGCAAAGTGGGCATGCCAAGATGTTAGCGACTGGAAACAGTCGCTAACATCGCTATCTCCTATTACCAACTTTTGGAGATATTCGCGCTAAGCGCGAATATCTCCAAAAAGTAACACCTGCCCTGAGCAGTTCTTAGCCATGTTATCCAATGGGAGGTGGATAACATGGCTAAGAGCATTAGGTCGGTAATGCATGAATATCGCTGACTTTTCAGCGATATTAATGCATTGCGGCCGTTTTTTATCGCATTTGCGATAAACCTTGATAATAGCAAGGTTTATCTGCGATAATTTCTGACGATGCTTAGCGGTAAAAAATTCGTTGCTAAGCATCGTTAGGGATAAATATCGCTTAACTTTGGTAATATGCCCCAACGTCTGGTAACGTTCGATTCGAAGGAAATCAGGAAGTGTTGAAAAACATTGTCTGCGCCATCTTGCCTTTTTTCAAATGCCACACTTTTGTCGTGCACGGCAGCCATTTTAGATGCCTTGACCAGACCCACTCTCTGCACGCTGTCGATCCTTAGCATGGCTCCCCACCCTCGCAAGCATCTCCCCCAGGCACTGGTCACCCCCGCTCTCTGTCTTATGCATGGGCAATAAACCTCCCCCCATCTGCGCTGCTCTTCCCTGAGAATCACACCCTGTGCCCGCCCGACACCTCCCTTTCGCCCTATTCACTACCGCACCCTCTGACACTCCTCTTCCTCTGTGTCCGATTGTCCAGGCCGGTCCCAGGCTATCAGCTAGCCTTGCAGATGTAGTTTATGGCCCCAGCTGTAAAGAATCACCCCTCTTCAAAGGAGTTATAGTAGATCAAGGCCCACACCCGATGAGATCCGTCACACCACACGCGTTCCTACTATCTGAAAACCATCCTGTATTGTGATTGGGGAGGGGACCGAGCCTGAAGCGGAAGATTCCAGGGATGACTCTTTGCACATCAAAGTTTTTACAATTATGTGTCACATTAAAAATATATAGCAACAAAGTAGTAGGATTATAAAACTTTAATAACTTATAAATATATACAACAAAACAAAAACAGTAAAAACATTTAAACATTTTTAGGGAAAAAGAAGGAACAATGGTCAGTAGCGGTCGGTTGTGCGAATAGTCCCAAGGCAGCACAACGTCCAGATTTCTGGACGGCACCCAGGTGATGTTGCCTGGGTGCCACACTGATTTGGGTATCCGGCGTGGGGCGTCCCGGGGGGTGGGTCGTCAGTAGCGGTCTGTTGTGCGAATAGTTCCAAGGCAGCAGAACGCGCTGAAATGTGGATGGCACCAAGGTGATGTCCAGTAAGTTGCCGCCCTCCGAATAACGGCGTGGGGCGCCCGGGGGGGGGGGGGAGGCAGCGTGAACGGGCCTCCCCAGGTGGAGCCTCGTCTGCTGTAGTGGGGCGCCCCTTTACCATTTCAGTTGCCATTCCGTCCGCTTTTGGTCCACTGTGTCAAAATCCGCAATTCAGCTGAGTTGCGCCCACTCTTGCGGTGCAGCGATAGGCGGCTGTCATTTGAGATGTCATCAGTGATGTCATCAGTGATGTCACTGACCATGTCATGAATGATGTAATATGTGACATCATCAGCAGTGGATTGCGGGTGCGCGATATATAGTCAGTGCAACTAACTATATATGGAATTTCAATGGTATTGTGTGAGTAAAATAAGGTTTTTTAAATGCTAATTCCTAACTATATATGGTCTATAACCTATGGTTTTTTCAGTGAATTTTCAAGGTTTTGTAAATGCTAATTCCTAACTGTATATAGTCTATAACCTATGGTTTTTTCAGTGAATTTTCAAGGTTTTGTAAATGCTAATTCCTAACTATATATGGTCTATAACCTATGGTTTTTTCAGTGAATATATATATATATATATATATATATATATATATATATCCTTCAAATTCCCCCAAAAATTGACTGTCGATGCTGTGTTGCTTGGCAAAAGGATTATTATTATTATTATTTTTTTAAATCTTATTATTGAAGCAAGAAACCAACAACAAAAAAAGGGGGATTATCTTTAATATGTATGTCAGCTCCATCAACAAAGTCAGACGTGTTTCACCAGCCCAGCAGGCTTGTTCACCGTCATTTTTTTAAATCAAATTTCACCATTTTAAACTGTGTGATTACGTCTGTGTTAACAAACTACAACAAACAACAGTGAGGAAAGACTGGTAGTTTCCAGTGTTCGCTCTACAATACGCGATCTGTTTGGCATACTTTCTCATGACAGTTTGTTAATGATAGTTTGGAATGACAGTTTGGAATGAAAGATCGTCTGTCTTTACAGAGTATCCCAATTTTATGTCTTATGGTTTTATAAGTTTTATAGATGTGTAAAATGAATTGCGGTTTTAACTATTTCATCACTGTGTGTATCCATTGTTCTATGTATGGTTTATAGACTATTGTCTAAATAAACTTTGTTATCAATTCAATTCAAGTTGGAAACTACCATTGAAGAGAGGAAAGCCCAAAAGTTCTTACGGGACAAAATTGATTATGAGAGGGGCCAGATCTATACCTTTGCTAAAATGTTTGAGGGCGTGAGAAGGCAAAGGATGAATATGGACAGCACAGTAATGATGGCACGGCAATCTGATGCAAGCAGCATACAAAGCTCTGAATTAGATACAGATGTAGAGGAGGCATCTTCCAATGTGGAAGCATCACTAATTCCATCTGTTATAGACAAATTAGATTTTTTAAGGGAGGAGAGACGATTCAATCTCAGGCCAAGACCTCCCATAGAGCAAAGGCCACCAAGATGAAGAGGCAGAGGAACAAGAGGCGCAAAGCCGCCAAACTCTGTGGCTCCAAATGGGAAGGCGAAATCGAAAACCAACAAGTGAATTTTGAAAGAGATGCAGCAATTGTGAATTTGACATCAATCACTCTATCACATAATGAAGAAGAAATATTGAAGTTGGAACTGTCATACTGTAGAGAGATGGACATGGACTACACTGCTACGAGAGTTGATTTATTTAAGTTTGCTAGGGCTTTGAAACTAAAAAAGTTTTTTGCAAATTCGCAGTCAAAATCAATGCGTTTGAGCGTTGTCTAAGATGAGAGCGTTGAGGGTTTGAAAGTTAGGGACATCAATTTGATGGTCGATCTACAAGATCTGTAAAGAGAGACATTCAATCCTGATCTTATAGATGATATGCAAGAATTGCCAAGCACATCCAACAGGGTAACACAATTAGCTGGTGAAGAGGGAATTGAAATAGGCAGAACTGAACATTCTGGGTTCAAATTACCGTCCAAATTCACACCCGCCACTGCGAGAGACTCTGTGGATGTGTTTAATGATTTAGTGATTAATGATGTTAAACAATTGTATGCCAAAATAAATGCAATGAAAAAACCAACTGATCAGAGATTGAAAGACTACCATGCTTTAGTAACAAACAGGCAAAAAATGATGAACGTATTGTCCGTAATGCCGACGGGAATGTGGTCTTGTGAGGGGAAACAGCAATACTTAGCGGAGGCTAACAAACAACTGGGTAACAAGATTAATTATGAAAAACATCATGGTGAAAAGTTTTGATGTGTTAAATGCTCAGTTATCTGTTTGGTACAACCAAGGTTTGATCAGTCAAGAGGAATTTTCATATCTTAAAATTTCCAATCCAGTAATTCCTGTATTTTAGTTAATCCCCAAGATACACAAAGACATCAAGAACCCCTCCGGGCCGCCCCATCATTTCAGCCATTAACAGTGCTTTTGAGCATACATCAAAATTTGTCGATTCGTTTCTGTGCCCCCTGGTTACTAAACTCCCCTCTTACATACAAGATACGGGGGATTTCTTATGCAAGATATATGACATGCCCTGGGAACCAGACTTCCTGCTCATGACAGTTGATGTGACGACGTTGTACATGAGCATCCATCACAAGGATGGGTTAAATGCAGTCAAACGTTTCCTGGGAGAAAGGTCAGCCTCTTTGTGGTACCACACTCAGATGTTACTGGCTATGGTTACCACTTGTTTGGAAAATAATTTTTTCCTAGTTGGTGATGACTTATATCATCAACCATTTTGTACGGCGATGGGCACCTGCTACGCCCCAGCTATGCGAATCTGCATATGGGCTGGTGGGAGGAGCAGGTGGTCTAGGCGCTGTTTCCACATGAATGGCAACATAATGTGGTTCAGTGGAATCGTTTTATAGACAATTTCTTTGTAGCATGGAAGGGAGAGGAGAGCAGTGCCCAAGAGTTTGTAAGGAAGCTACAGAATAACCAGCTTTAACTTGAAGTTTACTAGTGTCATCAGTAGTGTTGAGGGTAATTTTCTAGATCAAACCCTGTACATACATCAAAGCAAACTCCAGACGAAACTCTACAGAAAACCAACTGATGGCAACACGTTGGTACATGCGACTAGTTTTCATCCAGACAATTTGGTTAGAAGTATTTGTATGGGAAGTGTCTTCGTACCATAAAGAACTGCAGTGCTAAGGAGGATCTTGACAAAGAAATTGTCTGCCTCAAGAATAGACGCCACAAGAGAGGATATGCACAAAGCTGTGATGAGATCGCAGTGAAAAAAGCTACTAGCCAAACAAGGGAACACATTCTGTTCAACCCCAGGTTGAAAAAAAGAAGGTGAGGAAAGGCGAGTCACAGTGCAGGTTAATTACGGCTTTCAATAATCAACACAAAGATCTGAGAGGTATCCTACATAAACATTGGCACATTATCAGCAAATACCCTATCCTCAAGCGCTGTGCCCAAAGCAGACCTCTTAAAACTTTCAGGAGGGCTAGGTCACTAAAGCAAGCACTAGTAAGCAACATGTTACCAATTAACAGAACAGCAAAAGGTAAAACCATGTGGTTAGCCAGGAAGGAAGGCTTCATCAAGTGTACGAAATGTAAAGCTTGCTCACATGGGTTTAATACCAATAGCTACTTACCTGGGTTTTCCAAAATAAAGCAGAAAATCAAGGGCCAATTCGATTGCAGGACATAATTTGCTGTCTACATACTTCAGTGTCCATGTGGCCTGAGGTACGTAAGTGCACGAGCGTGTTCTGCAACATCTACGAGCCATAAAGAATGCCGACAGATCTTATCCTGTTGCCCGCCATTTTGAGCTTTGTCCCAATCGTGATACTACGGGACTAACAAACTTTGTGATTGATGCTGTTCCAGTGAGCGAAACAAAAGGGGGTGATGGACGGAGCGTTTGAGCAAATCAAACACTCAGCCCCAGTCAACTGATCTGGGTTTAATCCATCACCATTCTTTAGCCCACTCAGCCACCCCAGTTCAGACATGGCTATATGCAAATCAGTCTGACCCTGTGCCTCATGGGAACAGTCCAGCCCGAACTGCCAAGCCATGTCTTCCCTGGACCGGAAACAAGCATCCTGGGACCGGTTTCGGATTCATAATCCTCATCAGCCAGGCTATCTTGAATCCAGTGGCCAAGTGAGCAAGGGACTCACATCTGAGCATACCCTGCCAACTTAGGGCGAACAAAGCAAAACAAAAGGGGGGGGGGGCAAAAGGGGGGGAGCAGGGGAGGTGACCGCCAGAAGATTTTGCGAAAACTGGAATCTAGTTATATAATCAAATTGAATACTAAGATTGCGACAGGTCTTAATATGGAGGAAGATCTGTACACTTTTTTGAAAATAATTTTGAAACTGACTCCCATTTTTGTTGATATCTGTAGTTTTTAACTGTTTTTAACCAAGCACTGTTTGACACCAGAGGTGAAGAAGGCAAAACCAGTTTCAATCTTATGCCCACTGGGGCGAGATTGTGTTGTAGTGTTATGAATAGTTTTGTATGGTACAACTGTGACCTCATTTAGTTTAATATAGTGGGGAGCATAAATTTAAGCTGCACGAGTGATTGCCCCAGTCACATACAAGTAATATGTGGAGTTGCATGCCTCAGTTACATTGAAATAATTATTATATTTGCAACCACTAGCCCAAAAACATTTTTTACGGCCTTATTTTAAGCCATATGCCCTACGACGCAGAAGTCTGCCTATGCATTATCCTTGTAAAAACATAACAATTTCCTCGACCAAAAAAGAGTGGCACCTGTGCATATTGGGACTGCAGTGTTTTAAGTATGTTAGAAATTCGAATACGCGCACTAGCACTACATGCCAGAGGATCGCACAGCTTTACAAACATTTCAGCTTATGCAAGGGTAATGAAGGCACAAGATCAATAAAGTTAAATGATGGGATGTAAAGAACCACTTGGTTAATGGGATTAACGTTCAGCGTACTATCCAAAAAGGGCAAATGTGGTTAAACTGCATTGCTATCTGTCTACACTTTAATAGATAATGGGGATGTGTTTCAAATCTCGCTCGCCCGAAGTAACAATGACAGTTTATTGAGGCTGTAAATTACCGGCAGACGTGTCATGGATGCTGCCGTATTATAAACACAGTGAAACACTTTGAAAGACTACTTCAAACATTTAATAAGGAATGTCTAAATTTAATTTTGATAATTGGACAATACAGATGTATATTGCACATTTACTGTTATTTTTCTTGTTTCAAGTGTTTCTGTAAGAAGCTGTCATGAGAAAGTGTGTCAAACAGATCGCGTGTTGTAGAGTGAACACTTGAAACTACCAGTCTCTCCTCACTGTTGTTTGTTGTAGTTTTGTTAACACAGAAGTAATCACACAGTTTAAAATGGCGAAATTTGATTTGAAAAAATTTCGGTGAACAAGCCTGCTGGCCACATGAAACGTGTCTGACTTTGTCGATGGAGCTGACATATTAAAAATAATCCTTTTGCCAAGCAACACGGCGTCGACAGTCAATTTTTTGGGGAATTTCAAGGATATTTAGGACCAGGCTTCGAGGTCTAACAAACGTCAACGCACCTCTTGTTCTGGAGGCGGCGGGTTTTTGGAAGCCACATTTCTGAACCGATATATATATATATATACATACATATATATATATATGTATATATTACCTACTGGCGGTCGCCAGTAGGTATATATAGTTAGGATTTTTTCTCTATGGGTTTTTTGAAAATTCTATGTCTAATAACTTTGGCGTTTGTGGACGGAATTGGCTGAAATTTTCAGGAAAATGGCACATTTTGTTTCTGAGCAGCCCTTGAAAATTTGGGGGGGGTTCGTCCAGTGGGGGCCGAGAAAAAAGGGGGGTCCCAAAACGTGTTTTTAACATTGAGTTTTCCATAGGGCGGTTGGCCTCACTTTTAGCCCGAACGGCTGAATGGATTTGCACGAAACTTGGCAAAATTGTAGGGACTGGTAGCCCGATGTGCCTTTTGTAGGTCTCAATATATGTGCTCCAGTGGATTTTGAGAAATTAACGTTTAAAAAAAGATATATATCTGTAACAGCGGACCGGTTAGCGCTCTGGTTCGCGGACTTTTCGCGCAACGGAGCTTTGTGAACCGAAGCTGATTGGTTCTCCGGCGTCTGTCAACATTCCAAACAGTCCGTAGCGGCCGCCATCTTGTCTCTCGGTAGGATCGAGAGACAAGAGGAGGTCAAAACAAAGGGGGAAATAACTATAAGGGGGCATAGTAGATCCTCGCTGACCCCCTAGGTTTGATGTGGAGGTTTTAAAAGGGCCCCGCGGGGCAAAAAAAAATAATAAAAATAATAATTGAACGGCTGAATGGATTTGCACGAAACTTGGCAAAATATTAGGGACTGGTAGCCCGATGTGCCTTTGCTAGGTCTCAATATATGTGCTCCAGTGGATTTTGAGAAATTAACGTTCAAAAAAAGATATATATCTGTAACAGCGCTCCGCTTCGCGTAACGGAGGTTTGCGAAGCTGATTGGTCATTCTGTCACTGGGCTATAGTTGGGCTACATCTGGCTGATATTTGGGCTACATTTGTTTTTTTGTGTGTCTGGCGGCCATCTTTGGGCTACATTGGGCTACATTGGGCTTCATTGGGCTACATTCGGCTAATTAGCAAATAGCTCATCGCAAACTAGGAATGGTAAAGAATCGCTATTTATTCCTTAAAGTTCGCTATTTAGGAAATGCAAATAACTTTGATGATACATATGGCGGTTCATCTCTAACAAGATAAGAAGCATAGGGATAGATTTATGATGACTGGCGCATCACCAGGGATGTGTTAGTCATTCTGTGCCGCTGTTCCGTCACCTATGGTGTGCTGCATTTACAATGCGGCGCATCATGGGGCAAAAACAGCACAGATGCGTGATGTATCTGTGCCGTAAAGGTGGCGCATTGCTGGAGTTGTATCGCAAGTGTGATGAAGCTCCAGCAAGGGTCGGGGGTGCCCCTGTCGCAGGGTTTCTGTTCTCACACAGAACTGTGGACAGAGGATTGGAACCTCGGCGAATTAGGGTGTCCCAAAACTCACGTTAGTAATCAAAAACTATTTAGCAAGCTAGGTACAGTGTCACATTGGATATAACAAACTCTCAATGTTTAGACAATCCAGAATATGAACTTATAGTACCTCAGGATACGTGGAACTCATGAACAGTCGGTCGTTATATATTTCTTAGAAACCAGAACATGGAGTTAAGAAGAACACATGTGTATTTGAAATGTTTATTTACTAATGCCGTCTTCTCAGGCGTAGTACCTTAGATAATAAAAGTACACATATTATCAGTAGCAAAATTACCAGCATAGTTACTAGTACATAAAAAGTGAATGGTGATAGTATGTTAACATGCTGTAAATGAATAAGAGTTAGCAACACTTATAAGCAGCCGCGGGCCGTGGAGGGAGTTACGGTGAGGCAGGGAGGCGGGGAGGGGGAGAAGCAGGGTGGAGAATACAAGTACACATATTATCAGTAGCAAAATTACCAGCATAGTTACTAGTACATAAAAAGCGAATGGTGACAGTATGTTAACATGCTGTAAATGAATAAGAGTTAGCAACACTTATAAGCAGCCGCGGGCCGTGGAGGGAGTTACGGTGGGGCAGGGAGGCGGGGAGGGGGAGGGGCAAGGTAGAGAGGGCTCCACCCTGCTTCTCCCCCTCCCCGCCTCCCTGCCTCACCGTAACTCCCTCCACGGCCCGCGGCTGCTTATATCTCACCCTCCCTAATACACATATTATATTATTTGCTAAGAAGGTCTCTTTGTGTTGGTTTAGGGCGTGCCCATACTTTAGTGTCTTAGATTTGAAGGAATCACATCAGCATACACCAGCTCTCTCTTCATGTGAACCGCATCAACTGTTGTGTATGTGTGTTCGGCAAAGCAATATAAAACCCGCCTCATGCCCAGAATTGGCAGAAGTTGCACTTATGTTATGAGTATGAAGTCGTGGAGATCAGACCTCATAACAATTCTGTATCGTGTTGTTCTTGAAACTTTAGCACTCGCTGTACAGATATAGTTTAACAAGTAAAGCAGATAGTAGACCAATAACATATTATTCTCATGTAAACCACGATGAACTACTAGGTGGAAAGCTAAAGCAACAACTAAGTGTCGTGTGCAGAAGTTGCAAAAAAGGAAAAATGGCGTTTAAACCGGTAATGAGCCCATGCTAACTTAACACGGTGTAAAGATATCCAGGACCTAGATGACACCTCCTCATGATCCGGAAACGAACTGAATAAGATAATAGAAGTGCCATCTCATGAGAGCAGATTGCAAGTTTATATGTGGACGGTCCGCAAGGTAAAGCATTAAAAACTAGGAAAATTCAATGCTAAAGAAAAATAAAACAGCCAAGTACTTTATCGAGTCTTAAGCCAATAGGCAAGGTAAATAATAAAAACTTGACAAATAAGTCAATGAATTGTCAATGAAATGCTAGTACTCAGCATATGAAACATGAAAAAGGTCTATGACATAACTGTGTATGTAAAATAAGCTGCAACAGCCTCCAATAGGAAGTCACCGTCTTCATCCGAAAACAGTTCAGCCATCCAATTTAAAAGCGGAAAAGAACATACGTGCTCTCCCAGCACCGGATCCTCTATCACCATCAGAGGACAGCTCGGTGGGTTTTCAAGAAAGCTGTGTTCCAAGAAAGACTGTGCTGCCGCCAGTAAATTCCAGGGACCAAGTAGTCCATGCATCAATGCCACAGCCATAATCCTTTCGCCAGGACAAATCAACTTGTGAGTAATGATAGGAGTCATCAGCTGATTAAAGTCGACGTCAGGAGAAACCGGTCCGCAGAGACACAAATCAATGGCCCAATCGAAATCACAGGTCAGGCAGTGAAATACAGGCTGGACACAGGTGAAGTAGGAGAACCGAAAAGATAATCCATATGCCGTGCTTAATATCGCCAACGGCATTGTGCCATAATATTCTAGCATGCGATTGAGGAACAGTGTCAGCAGCTGCAGGGTCGGAGGTTGCATAGGAGGGACATCCATATTTAAAAATGTAAAAAAGCACAAGAGCGTCCGCTGGTAATGCAAGTAAAAATGCAATCCACGAACCAGAGTGGAGAAAATGGAATGAAAGGGAGCAGGGATGACTCCAAAGATTTTCTCAAATGAAGTCACGAGACCACTGGTAACAACTTTAAAAAAGTGTGCCAGGGATTTTGTGGAGGATGCGTTAAAGATAGTCGGAAACATGTTGCTGAAATTGAAAGGCAAACCTGTGTACGGGTGTTCGCTATGTGAAGTACGAAAGTTTCACGGGCCGAACTCAAGGCCACCTCTCTCTGAGACAAAAGAGCTCTTATTCTTGTCATGCCGTTGAAACGTGTCCCAAGGTTGGTATTTGTGGCCAGATTGAAAACTCCCTATGTTCATGTGTGGGAGGAAATAGAACATTTCTGCAGCAAATAACCCGTTCACTTACTGTTACGATAAAAGGAATACTTTTAA
This sequence comes from Lissotriton helveticus, assembly GCF_964261635.1. NCBI lineage: Eukaryota > Metazoa > Chordata > Amphibia > Caudata > Salamandridae > Lissotriton > Lissotriton helveticus. Next base: position 1,608,126,495 of record NC_136069.1, read on the forward strand.
TTAACTCAGAACAATCTTCATTATTGAGCATCAAATAACTACCATTTTCCAACAACTTGAACGTGGGGATGATAGCAGGAACTGGCGTGCCTTGCAACACGCAAGCCATATTTGGTCGGTGTTTGTTGCATGAATCGTGTAACTGTATGTGCCTACACATTAGTGAATGATCTGGCGTCTCAGTGCATTCCTCTCCATTCAGATAAACTTCTTGATCATCTTTGAAACATCTGTATGTGTATGGAAGCGACCAGACCTCATGAACAAAAGCACTACCTAAAGGTTCATAAAGACCTATTGGTATATATTTCATACAATTTGAAAACTTATATAAAGCAAAAGGCAGCGTTATTAAACCGTGGATAAGGCATGTTGCCAAGAAACCCGCAATCCTCTGCTGATGATGTCACTGAGCATGTCATGAATGATGTAATATGTGACATCATCAGTAGTGGATTATGGGTAATAGTATCTCTAGTTTACTCCCCTATAGCTGTCTTTCTTTTAACATAAGTGTGTGTTTCCTTCCCTTATACTTACTGTTTTTGGTTCGCTTCCAGTTCGCGTACCAGCGAGCGAACTAGGAAGCGAACTAAGAGAAATAGAGGTTGGCACAGTTCCAAATATTGTACCAATTTTTTAATAACGGGGAGGTAGTTCTGAAAAGAACTTTTTTTTTTATTTTTCTGAACATTTTTTTACTGTTTTTGAATTTTTCGGAACAGTTTTATATTTTTTTGGGTTTTTCTTGGAGGGGGCAATGAAAACGATTCATTGTAAAGGGCTCAACAGGAGCAACAAAACAAAAAAAAGAAGTATTTATTATTTTGGGCGTTTCGGACAAACTTGCATATGATAGTCAATAGCTCTGTTGATCAGAGTGATGCTTCTTTCTCCGTAGGAAATGAATCCATCGCAAAATACGCAGGTGTGTTTTACTTCACCAAATCTCATTTGTATATTTGGCACCATCTCCCTGCCCTCTGGTCCCGTTACTTCCGGTACAACAGATCTTCTGGCCATAATAGGGAGATTATCTAGGTCGTTCCGAAACTGTGCAGCACTGTAGTTGTTAGGATGCCACCTAGTCATATGGCGATGCATTGTGTAGTTTCCGAAACTGTATTTTTTGTCGGTCCCTCTGGACAGTCTATCTTGACATATAAGGCAAGTTACGTATCTTGCATTTACTTTTTTCTGACCTTTGGGAATTTTAAAAAATTGCCAAATGAAGTTTTCTTTCCGGTGAGACGTCTTGGGCTGCTCAGGCAAAAACTGCCTCTCTTCGTGCTCGTCCTCCTGTTCCTCTTCTTCTTCTTCTTGTTGAATTACAACTTGAGCAGGTGGTCCACTCTTCCTTGGATGTGGTGGAGGTGGTGGGGAAGCACCAGCTGAAGCTACTAAAGAAGCCATTGCTCAGTGATCACAAAGGGTCTTTCTCTCACAATGATGAAAGTCAGAGTGAGGAAAGAAGGAGGGATTTTCATCATTTGGGAAAAACAAGAGTTCTCAACCAATCAAAAGTGTTCATTTTAGATTATATGACCTAGTCTTACATCATTAGGAAACCAAAAGTGAAATGAACCAATGAAAAGTGTTATTACCAAGTCACATGACTTGCTGTGTTTACGTTAAGCGCTTTGCAGGGCCTCCCTGTTTGCTTCCAGAAACCTGCGCTTTGGCACTCGCTTCGCGTACCAGTTCGCTAACGTAGCACGTCATATGACGTATCAAGCGACAACGTGGAACGTCATGCGGACGGGAGGCGTCACGATGTTGTTTTCTAACGCGGCACTTGCGGTAAAGAAACGTTTACCGGCTCGCGGTCTATTTCGCGGCATCAAGGTCAGCTAACGGGAAGCTTCCTGATTCGCGAAGCGGGAACGAAGAAAAAAAAATATTTAAAAAAAAAAATATTCATAAACATATAAAATATATTTTTGGATTTAAAGAAGAATACATTTTACAGCTACAGATATTAGCTGTTAAAAAACCAATGAAATTCACAGAAAAAACCATAGGTTATAGACCATATATAGTTAGGAATTAGCATTTACAAAACCTTGAAAATTCACTGAAAAAACCATAGGTTATAGACCATATATAGTTAGGAAATAGCATTTAGAAAACCTTATTTTACTCACACAAAACCATTGAAATTCCATATATAGTTAGTTGCACTAACTATATATCGCGCACCTGCAATCCACTGCTGATGATGTCACATATTACATCATTCATGACATGGTCAGTGACATCACTGATGACATCACTGATGACATCTCAAATGACATCACTGATGACATCACTGATGACAACATCCAGTGACTGTATGCTTCTGTAAAGTTAAAATATGTCTTACATATTGAAGAATGAGTGGATGTATAAGTGTCTGGATGAAGGATTTAGTAGGTGCATGACTGACTGTATAAGTGAGTGATTAAATGTGTCTCACTGAGTGCATGGGTTAGTGACTAAACTGTTTTAAATTGTGCATCATTGTGTCTGTTGTTTTGTAATCTGATGCATGTGTTGATCATTAGCTATATGACTAACTATATGGGTTATTGATTAGTTGCCCAAGTATTTGTATGGGAGACTGAGTGTGTGTGTGGGTGTCTGGGAGGTGTATGACTCTGTGCATAGATGTGTGAGCAGTTGATTCACTAGATGTATGGGTTCAAAAGTGCATGTGGAAACATCTGTATGGGCGGTTGACTGTGTGCATGAGTGTATTGGTGAGTGAATGGATATCTCAGTGCTACATGTCAAAGTAAGTACATATGTAAAACACAGTACATGTGATAGTTGACATATATAAATAACTGTGCATAAGAGCCAGTGAATGTGTGAGTGGCTGTATGGATTATTGTGAACTTGTATCAGGGATTGTATAACAGAGTAAATATGTGTTATTATATGTTCCAATAAGTAAGGTGTGTATAACTATATAGTTGAGGAAATCGAGGTGTGATTGATTCTTTGCAAGACTGACTAGGTGTGTGAGTAACTCCATGGATGAGTGACAGTCTGTGAGTGTCTGTTTACACTGAGTGTATCTAAGGTTATATTAGAGTCTGAAGAGGTTCATTGTATCATCACATGAATGATGTCATCAGTGATGTGATCAGTAATGTCAAATGAGATGTCATCAGTGATGTCATCAGTGATGTCATTTGAGATGTCATCAGTGATGTCATCAGTGATGTCACTGACCATGTCATGAATGATGTAATATGTGACATCATCAGCAGTGGATTGCAGGTGCGCGATATATAGTTAGTGCAACTAACTATATATGGAATTTCAATGGTTTTGTGTGAGTAAAATAAGGTTTTCTAAATGCTATTTCCTAACTATATATGGTCTATAACCTATGGTTTTTTCAGTGAATTTTCAAGGTTTTGTAAATGCTAATTCCTAACTATATATGGTCTATAACCTATGGTTTTTTCTGTGAATATATATATAAATACACATATATATATACATATATATATATTCACTGAAAAAACTGTAGATTTTAGGGATGTTATATTTAGCTGGACATTTCACTCATACAAAACCATTGAAATTCCTCCGATATAGTTAGTTGTACTAACTATATCTCGCGCACCCGCAATCCACTGCTGATGATGTCACATATTACATCATTCATGACATGGTCAGTGACATCACTGATGAGCTTGGAAGGGGGGAGCCCAACCAGTAGTATCTGTTTGGATGATTCTGTCGACATAGTTGAAGGAAGCCCATCTACCGTTTGAAGAAATGCAGGGAGACATGTAGTTAGTAGAGGTGAAGATGGGACCCGACATCAATCTCTGGAGGGCTCTCCGGAGGTGGCATATTGTTAGCTCTGATTTACGAATCCATAATGTCTCTTCGCGATGAGACAAGGGTAGAAAGTCAGCGGGCTCTAACTTTATGCTGCACGTAGACACTATCCTCTTTTTTACCACACACCTTAGCGAGTGTGTAGGAAAAACACAATTTCACGTGGCACTTATCCTTTTGCCACTCACTATTCACTTTTTGGTCCTGAAGGAAGTCCCTTGTATCTTCGTGATGGGACTGAAACATGTAGACCGCCGCACTTGAGTCAACTCACAGGAAGACTGTTCCTCTAGTAGTTGCATCACACATTATTTTAACTGATACCCTGGGCCGCTATCAATAAAAGGTTAGGCAAGGATTCCCAGTGGTATTTTTTATCTTACTTACTTTCACTCACATCACCCTGTTGCACGACACCCGCTCCGCTGTAGTCAGGTGTCGAAGCACAACCAGGTGGCACTCGGCCGCCTGGTTGGGACCCCCATGATGAAGCATGACACCAACCAGGTTGGTGTGTGAGGGGTCTAATTTAGATGAACCAGCAATTTTGGAGGAGCTCCATATGGAACTTGCAACCTGGCCCACTCCCTTAATCATTTGTGGGGATATGAACAATAACTTAACTGTTCAAGATATTGTTGGCGGGGTAAAAAAGTATAAAGGTCGGAAACCACAGGTGTGTAGAGCACTCTTTAACATCCTAAAGGACTATGGTCTGGCAGATGTTTGGAGTACTTTATTTCCCACAGGCCTAGGCTTTACTTTTATTCCCACCCACACCAGAAGAAGGTGAGGTTGGATTACTTTTTTATGAGCATCACAGACTTAGCTAAAGCCAAAATGCAAATGTATCCTAAAATCTCATCAGATCATTCACCCATTGTTTTAACACTTACTGGGTGGGGGTCAATGGATACTGTTAAAAGATGTTCCATTGACCGGAAGGTGTGTCTCAATGATAATTTTATAGAGTATATGTCAAGGTGGTTAAAGGAATTCTTTGATAACAACAGAGACTCTGCCAACATCAGTATAGTGTGGGACACATTTAAAGCCTGTTTTAGGGTGGAGGTGTTAAGTTTAGGATTAGCTCAACAAAAAAAATTAAAATCGGACATGGAGAAGTATTATCTTGAGCTGCAAAGAGCCGAGGAGAAGCTGACTCTGGGGATTGCTACTCAGGGCAATATAGCTTCGCTGGAGGATGAGGTCGCTAGAACAAGGGTAAAAATTCTGGGAATATGGGACAGTGAGAGCGCGAGAAGGTATTTAACACACAGGAAAATTTGTCATGAATTTGGTGAATCAGTAGGCAGATCTTTGGCTCTTAAATTGCGCATGAACAAAGCCAGTCGGAATATCACTGCACTAAAAGATAATACAGGGGTCTTAAGGTCGGATCCAAAAGAGATCTTGGACATTATACATCAATTCTTCTCGAATTTGTATACTACTGAGCAAGGCGGAAGTACGGTATTAAATCCAACTCTATTTGGGGAGCTTTCCAAATTAGATGCTGCAGCTGCGGATATGTTGGATGCCCCGATAACGCTTGAGGAGCTAACAAATGCAGTAAAAACATTGCCAATGGGCAAGGCAGCTTGCCCTGACCAGTTACCAGGCGAGATTTATAAAGATTTGTTTGCGGATTTAAAAGAAAAAATGTTGGCCACGTTCAGGGCAGCTCAAACTGGGTCAGCACCAAAGACATGGAATGAAGCTACAATTGTAGTGTTTAGCAAAAAAGGCAAAGAGGTAGAACTCCCTGGCTCATACAGGCCTATCTCCCTTTTAAATTGCGATGGAAAGACATATTCCAAAATTTTAGCTAATCGTCTATCTAAAGTCATAGCTTCCTTAGTTTCCCAAGATCAACATGGCTTCATACCCGATCGGGGCATGGTGACCCATATCAATAAAGTTATCACTTTGTTTGATATAGCGGAGGTGGAGAAACGCAAATTGGGGCTGATTCTGCTAGACGCAGAAAACGCGTTTGACCGCGTGGAATGGCATTATTTATGGTCATTAATGGATGGTATGGACTTATATACATCAATACTCGCATATACTAGATTAACACCTTGGCTGCTAGGGATCTCCTCCTGCTGTGCTGGGCCATAATGTTAATGGGTGTGGTCATGACGAGCTCAGCTCCTCATGAGCACACGAGAACCGTGCCTCATGACGAGCTGAGCTCGTCATGAGCACGGAAGGGGTTAAAACATATGTAGTTACTCATAAAGATACTATTAAGATAGTCATTCACTCTGTAACATACCCATTCACACACTCATCCACCCATACAGTCCTGCACACATGCTGTCTTCAAAACACATACAAACAGTGAGTCAGTCATTCATGCATCTATGCGCTAAGTAATACCCCCACCAAACCATACAGACTCTCATACTGATACTCAAAAAAACAACTAATAACCCATAAACACACTCATGTAGCTACTCACCAACCCATGCAGCCACTTATACACAAAGTGAGACACTGATACATATATTTAAATATTTAAACATTACTCGCTAATATATGTATTGACTAAGATACACTTAATAAGTCAGTTAACCAATCAATTTTTATTTTTAAAACATCCATTTAGACACCTATTTACCCATTTATTCTTCCATCGACCTTTAGATATATATATATATATATATATATAAAACATATTCATTTTTCAGAAAGACACCCATTCACTGGATGGTGGCATCAGTGATTTCATCAGTGATGTCATTTGAGATGTCATCAGTGATGTCATGAGTGATGTCACTGACCATGTCATGAGTGATGTAATATGTGACGTCATAAGCAGTGCATTGCGGGCGCGCGAGTTATAATTAGCTGACCAACTAACGGGGGGATTTTAATGGTTTTGTATGAGTGAAATGTCCAGCTAACTATAACATGTGTGAAACCTATGGTTTTTTCAATGAATTTGCAAGGTTTTTTAAATGCTAATTCCTAACTATAACGTGTGTGAAACCTATAGTTTTTTCTGTGAATTTGCAAGGTTTTTTAAATACTAATTCCTAACTATAACGTGTGTGAAACCTATGTTTTTTTCAGTGAATATGTATGTATATCAATCTGCCTTGAAGACTGAGTGGATGTGTAAGTGCCTGAATGGAAAATTTAGTAGCAATGTGATTGACTGTTTAAGTGACTAATTTAAAGTGTCTCACTAAATATATGCGATTGTGATTAAACTGTGTGAATACCTGTGTCACTCTATCTCTTGTTGTGTAAACTACTACATAAGTTGGTTACTAGCTATGTGAAAGTCTATATTAGTTAATAATTAGTTAAGTGAGTATTTGTATGGGATAGTGAATGTGTGTGGTTGAGTGGGAGGTGTGTGACTGTCCAAAGATGTGTAAATAGTTGATTTACTAGGTATATGAGATTAAGACTGTATGTGGAAACATTTGTTTGGGTGAGTGAATCTCTTTATGGGTATGGTGATGAGTAAATATATTTCTCAATGATACATGTCTAACAAACTAGAAATATAAAAGGCAGTGTATGTGACAGTTGTATATAAATAAGTATACATAAGACTCAGTGATTGTATGAGTGACTATCGAAAAGTGTATACTTGTAATAGTACTTTTATACCACACTAAGAATGAGTAAGGCTCCCTGTTTTCCGTTTAAACGGATTTTTACATATAAATACAGACGGAAAACGTTTTTGTTTTTGTCTGTATTTATATATAAAAACGGGAAAATACTAGCAAAACAAATGCTCCTCTTGCCTCTGTGCTCCTCTGTAAAATCTGAGTCAGAGGTGCACAGAGGCAGCCAAAAGAAACGTGAACTGCTGCCCTTAAACTGCTCCAGAGACGGGAGAATGGGAGCGCCGTGTCATCCAGCACCCCTCACAGCGCTAGTTCACACCAGATAATGGCTGGAGCAGTGCAAGCAGCCGATGTCAATCCTCGGCCTGCACTGCCTCCTTTCAAATTTAAGCGCCTGTACACAGTGGAAACCCCCACACCTCTGTAGAATTGGGAAGGGCCCTAGGCCCGCATGGTGGATAGCAGCAATGACGTGCACACGGACACCAGTTAGGGGTAGTGGGAATGGCCACGAGCACGTGCGCTCGGCCCCTTTTATTGGCAGCGTCATGTGACACCATGACGTCTGTGGTGGGTGGGTGTAAAGTGTGTTACATCACTCCTGAACACTAGACCGTGTTCATGCTAGGACCCTACATCCCTCCCATTTTTTAATCGCAAAAACCCACATACAGAAATCAACCTGTGGGAAAAACAAACTGTATCAGGATGCAGTAAAGCGTTCACCTTCCGCTGAGTCCTTTTATCCGCCGCTGCTTGGAATCACAGATGATGTTCAATCTACTGCGGGGAACGTCAGTTCACAGTGGCACCGGTTTGGGGGTGCTCGATGGAACCAGTCTTTTGACGACTCTGCGGCAAAATTGTCCTCACAGTCCTTCTCTTGCTAACTTCCACGGCGACGGGTGCAGTTAGAGTTCTTGTCGTTCGCCGGGGAAATGATGCACGATTTCCGGTCTCAGCCTTAGCTTCACTTGTAGTCTGTGTCCTACTTGGCAAAAGGCAGATCCGTTGCAAGGCATCCCTCTCACCAGGATGACCCCTCTCGTCGGTGTTCCCCTGCCACGGGATATCCTTGAGGTCCTCGTTCTCGGATTTTGCGCTGGGCTGGATGTGCCACATCAGTTGTTCCTGCGCCGCCGTCAGTGGGGGTATGGAAGAGACGATGTGTCTCACCTCAGATTCCGCAGCCTCGTCCCAAGGTAGCTGTTGGTTTCTGTCTTTGCTTGCGATGTCTTCGCCCTCCCCGGACCTTTCGGATGGGCGCCGGAGGACCGTCTCTCGTCGCGGGGACTTGCGTCCCGGAGGCCTCTGCCCCTGAGTCACCACGGCTGGCAGGTGTCCAGTGTCCGTGTGACCCCAAAGGTGGATGTCACAAACGGTCTCGCTTGCTCCTCTCCGCAGATCCTGGGTGTGCGGAAACATCGTCTATCAGCTGGTCTTCTTTGCCACTGGTGTTCTTCCGGCCTCGTGTTCCTCGCACCGTTGTCCTGGCACTTGTCGCCTTCCTTCTCTTCGGGAGTGTGAGTGTTCTTCCTGCACTCCTCTCTCTTTCCTTAGTTGGTTCACTGTGGGGACGCTGCTTCACACTGACTTCTTCTTCTACTCTTAACTGTGGCAACAGGCCACATGGATATACTTCCTTCCTTTTCACGGTGGCAGACGTGCCACTCGGATCTCTCCTTTTCTTCCTTCCTTTTCACAGTGGCAGACGTGCCACTCAGATCTCTTCTTTTCTTCCTTCCTTTTCGCAGTGGCAGACGTGCCACTCAGATCTCTCCTTTTCTTCCTTCCTTTTCGCGGTGGCAGAGGTGCCACTCAGATCTCTCCTTTTCTTTCTTCCTTTTCGCAGTGGCAGACGTGCCACTCAGATCTCTCCTTTTCTTCCTCCTGTATCGCGACATCACTTGGACCGATCTTGTGTCTTCTCTCCTGACCTGGGTCCTCCATGCAGTGCGCGCACTCTGCATGTGTACCCCTGGTCTTGTCCCCGTCGGGAACACTTTCTCCCTCTTCCTCAGCAGCCAGAGTTGGTGTCGCGAACTTTCTTTTCTTGATGCTTTCTTTTCTTGATGCTTGTTGGTGACGTTCGTGGGTCCACCTCCGTAGACCTTTTCATGGTTGAACGTCCTGGACCGTTTGGCGGTCCACTTCTGCCGATGCCTGGCAGGTTGCTTTCGGTCGTCCTGTCGGACTTTGCGCTATAACAGTTTTGGGGACCCGTTGTGGGTCAGCACTTGAGGGGCGATCATGCTGCGGATCGGCTCCTGGGAGGTGCCATGGACCTGTCGCGGGTCGGCACTTGATGGGCGATCGTTCTGCGGATCGGCTCCTGGGAGGCGCCATGTCGTGGGGTCGTCCGCGAAGATTGTTCTGCGCGATGGCGCTGCATGCACTCTTCTTTCTGCTTGCGGTGGCTGTGCGTTGCCACGTGGCGCGTTGATTGCGCACTTACTGTTCAGGGTTCTGGGACGCCTGTTGCATGACGTTGGGTACTTGCTGCTTTGGCTGTTGTCAGGTACTTGATGCTTTGGACCGTTGGCGGGAGTAGTTGATGCTGCGGTGAGCGCCTGTGGCCACAAGGCGTCGCTGCTCTCTCCGTCCTTCGATCTCGGCAGTCGTTTCCCTGGACGTTCTTCCAATGCTTGGCAGTCGTTTCCTCCAGACGTTCTGTCAGTGCTTGGATGCTTAGTGAGGCGTTCGCGCCTCTTCCCACGTCGCGTTGGAAGTGGCAGCTGCCGACTCCTCGCTGGTGTGTGTGGGTGGCACCTGCGCTGTTGCGCACTTACTTGCTGCGTGAGATTGGATGCTTTCGTTGGGGGCGCTACTCAGTCTGTTGCCCCTTTGCTGTTGCTGATTGAGCTTGTGTTGTGCAATGCTTTTTTTTTTTTTCTTGTTGATGCAGGTGCACTTTTGCTTTTGGCCACTGGGTGGCAGTGTTGCTGGATTTGGTAGCAGCCTGTCTTGTCTTCCCCTGATGTGCACTCTACTGTCTCAGTGCACAGGGGGCTGGAGCTGCTGCTGGGAACTTGTTTCAAACTGTCCTCCCGGTGAGTCTCTTTCCTTTTCACTTTTGGGGGCAGAAATGCACAGGCGCGCGCTCCCATTCCTGTCGGGTTTGTTCAGAAAGCACAGGAAGAGCCACAGGCGCCCCACAGTTGGATGATTGCTGCAGAAGGGCACATGTTCAGGTTCTTGCCGGGTGCACCGGCACTTTACATTTAGTGTTGTGGTGGGGCACATGCACATTTGAACTCGCGGCGCTGGCCGCATGCAGGCGCTTCACTCCTCAGCCGGGGAGCCGAGGGCGACCCCTTGCTGCCGGCGCCCGTCCTGCCTTCACTTCACTCTGCCCTCCCGGCCCGCGGCAGCCTGCGGCAGTCCTCGCGCGGGCAGGGGGGGGGGTCGGTGTGTTGAGCGATGTGTGTTGCTCGATTTCGGGCACCGAGAGGCGGTGCTGGCGGCGGTTTCTTTTCCTTTGCGGCGCTGGGGCCGTGCGGGGCGGCACCTGCGGTAGGCTCTGCTTACTCTGGTCACTCTCCCCGGGACAGGGGACGCTTGAGGCAGGCCGCGGGTGAGCTCCGCCGGCTCTGCAGTGCCTGTCCTTCACTGGGGGTGCCGTCGGCAGGCCGCGGGTGGGCTCCGCTGGTCTTTCTTCGCTGGGGGGGCTACCGGCGGGCCGCGGGTGGGCTCCGCTGGCCCGGATCACGTTGCGAGTGGGGTCGGGAGGCGGTTAGCTACTCCGCTCCCTCCCCCTCGTTGTTTTTGGTGATTGCGGGTCCGGCCACGCTTTATTTCACGCCATCTTCAGTCTCTGTGCCCCGCCGCTTCTAAGCACACACGCGGCGGGGGCAGGGGACGACTCGGGCAGGCCGCGGGTGGGCTCCGCCGGTCCTGCTTATAAGTGGCATAGTTCATGGCGGGCGCTTCGCCCCTGGGGCTCACCTTCGGCCGGCGGGCCAGATGCTTTGTCTCGATCGTGGCGGGTGGGCTCTGCCCGGCCCGTGCACCTCTCCGGTGGGGGTATCAGCCACGCGGCCGTCGCAGGTGGGCACTGGGCGGTCCGCTCGTTTTCGGTGGCACTCGTTGGTGGCGGTCGACGCGGGTGGGCTCCGGTCGGCTTGCTGTGGGGCTCCGACGTGCCCACCGGCTTCTCGGCGTGTTGCGCCTCGCTGCAGGGGATGCCCTTCAGGCGGGCAGCTCTCTTCCCCTTTTTCTTCTAGATTAGCTGTGGGTAGTGGCACGCATGGGCTGCACTACCGGCCTCGTCGCCAGTGTAGAATTGGGAAGGGCCCTAGGCCCGCATGGTGGATAGCAGCAATGACGTGCACACGGACACCAGTTAGGGGTAGTGGGAATGGCCACGAGCACGTGCGCTCGGCCCCTTTTATTAGCAGCGTCATGTGACACCATGACGTCTGTGGTGGGTGGGTGTAAAGTGTGTTACATCACTCCTGAACACTAGACCGTGTTCATGCTAGGACTCTACAACCTCCAGCTAAACCAGATGGCAGGAGAGCAATTACAAACACCGTCTATTTCCTACTCTTCCCACAAGCGGCAAGAACAGAGCTGCTTCTGTGCACTGAACATCAGAATGTGAAGGATCGTTTTGTGTCCGTTACAGCTGTGCAGCAAATTTCTGCATACATGGAACAATATATAGAGAAGATGAAAGTGGGGGATTTAAAAAAAAAATTGGGTGAATGCTTTCACTTTCATGCACAACAGACAGATATCAGAGTTTCTGCAATAGCACTTAAAGCAGCCTATTTCAAAGGGTCTTCCGATTTAAACGAGGCTTCACAGTACGTCGGCGCTTTACACCTTATTTGTGTACTAATGACGCACTTCAATGAAAGGCTTGGCAGCTGCTTGGCGTGCATGCACATAGCACCTAGAAAGTTGGTATAGCGCCAGAGGCGTGTTTGCTTGCTATCAATACATCTCGTTACCTGGGGGTGGAGTTTTTCCAAGGGTGTTCATTTTCTCGCTCAGGAAGCTTCAATTCTAAAAGACCGTAGATTTTCAAAAGGCAATAGAATCCATCCTCGGCCCCACACTGCCTCCTTTCATATGCAAGCACCTGTACACAATGGAAACCCCCACACCTCCAGCCAAACCGGATGGCAGCAAAGCATTTACCAACACTGTTTATCTCCTACTCTTCCCTCAAGTGGCAAGAACAGCGCTGCTTCTGTGCACTGAACTTCAGAATGTGCAAGGATCGTTTTGTGTCCGTTACAGCTGTGCCCCGAATTCCTGCGTACATGCCAACAATATAGAGAGAAGATGAAAGTGGGGGATTTTAGAAAAATGGGGTTAATGTATTTTCCCCATTTACCTCAATTGAAATCGAGGCAATGTCAGGCGGGCGACAACCAAAATAAAGGGCTTTTTTTACAACCCAAAAAAAAAAATCGAGACTCACTCCTGACTCGGGTCTAATCTCTTAATAATGCACCTTATTTAGTATTTGATACTAAATGTGGCAGTCCAATAGCATGCCAGTAAGTGCCAAACATGGTGTTCAATTGTTGCACGTTGAGGCTAGTGCTCTCTTAAATGGAAATAGTGTGTTTCTGAAAAGGAGTGCATCTCTCAATTAAAGTGAGTGTAACTTGAGTTTTCATACTTACCTTTATATCAGTAATGATATCTGTCAGAAGTGGTTTATTATTTATTTTTATTTTCAAGTTTATATAGCGTGAACTCGAGCCGAAGGTATTGGCATGCTTTACATCAGCACCAGTTACAATGTAATGAAAAACAAGCATTTGCAATGCAATAGGTCTCGCATTTACGCGAGTTTGAGCTATTGACATTGCAAATAACAAAGCTTTTTATTTTTGCTTGTTTTTAAAACCGAAATAAAAGGCATTGCCATTTACAATGCTAATAGCTGAAACTCGTGTAAATGTGAGACCTATTGCATTGCAAATGCTAGTTGTATGGTAGGGTGAAGGAGGTTGATGTGTCAGGCCACGGAGGGGGGGGGCAGAAATGCCTCCAACAACTATTAGCATAAAGTCTGGCTGCATCTCTCAGTGACTATGCAGGCTGCAGGGCAGTGAGGCTGAGTGAGTGAGAGGTGAGCAAGTCAGTTAGCATGACTTCCTTTTTCTATTTAATGTTTATTTAAGTGCTACTTAAATAAAAATAAAAACGAAAACAGAAATGACTGTGCTCCACCTGTGCGCTACATTTTCTCCATAGCGTCCATATCAAAGCACTATTCTGTACAGATGAAGATGCAGGATTCTTTAGATATTTTGGCGATTTACAATGCCTCGTGGGGTAGGTCGTGTTCTAATGCACACTTAGGGCTCCATTATGATGTCGGGCGGATCGCCACCGCCCAACAGAAATGCCCGCCCGCCACCCTTTTCCCCCCCGCCACATTACAATGGCGGGGGGGACCACAGCGGAGCCAAACACCGCCCGCCACTTTTCCGCCCCGGTCGCCTTGCGGCCGGGGCGGGAAATGAGTTACATGCAGGCGGTGTCTATCAGACACCGCCTGCAATATTACAATGGGAATTTTTCAATGCCGCCACGGAAAGGCATGCAGTGTTCACTCTGGGGGCCCCCTGTGGGCCCCCAGAGTGAAGGCCAAAGGGGGGTGGCACACGGGGGGGGTACCTGTGGTACCCCCCTGCATTTACATAATCAAAGCGGTAGGCACCGCTTAAATTAAAAAGCATTTTTAGTATTGTGGCGGGCGGAGCACAGAGCTCCGCCCGCCACAATACTAAAAATACAGGATGTGCCCGCCACAGTGGCGGGCACATCCTAATGGTGTGTGCGGGACCCCCCCGCCCTTAGGGCGGGCGGTCCCGATTTCCGATAGGATGGTGGGCGGGCAAAGCCCGCCCGCCATCCTAATGGGGCCCTAAGAGTGATCTGATCTTCTTCGAGCAGGCACTCTCTGATGGCTGATTAAATGTGAGTAAAAGAGGTAGTAATTTGTTGACATTTTGCAAGACAGATGCGCAAATGAGACCTAATCAAAGTCACAAATTCACACATCTTTTCTTAGAGGACAGGGAAGAAATTTTTCTCCCAATAAGCATAGGCTCCAATTTAAAAAAAACAGCTATAACAACCTATTGCAAGTGTGCATGTCAATTTAAATAAATGTTGAAAAATACTAGCTTTAGCGTTTTTTTTTCCTGCGTTAAAAATAAATGTGGATAAATATAGGTAAAATGACCGAAAAATAAATATGGATAAATACAGACGGAAATGGGAAAAAAATAAATACCATAAAACCAGGAGCCCTAAGTATGAGTTACTATCTATACGAATAAATAAAGTGGTGTTTGTCTAAGTGTGTAGCTTAGTAAATGTAGGTATGATCAATTGCTTGCATAAGTGAGTAGAATGACTGCATAAGTGAATAGGATGTATGCTGGTGTGTAATGTCGATGTAGGTGTATAAGTATATTTAATAGTGTTCTATTGATCATTGACAGCATGTATGAGTGAATCTAGAGGTAAATGTTTAGATATGTGTGTAGATGTAGGAATCACTTAGTGGGTTTTTAGAAACTGGTATTGCAGTGTATGATGGGGTGTATCAGATTGTCACGTGGATGATGTCATCAGTGATGTCATTTGAGATGTCATCAGTGATGTCACTGACCATGTCATGAATGATGCAATATGTGACATCATCAGCAGTGCATTGCGGGCGCACACGTTATAGTTAGCAGAACTAACTATAACGGAGGAATTTCTATGGTTTTGTACGAGTGAAATGGTCAACTAACTATAACACCCATGAAACCTATGCTTTTTTTCTGTGACTTTCAAAGGTTTTTTAAATGCTAATTTTTAAGTGTGATAGTAGTTATACCTATTTTTTGTACTGATTTTCTACAGTTTGTTAGCTGTTTATTGATAAATATTTTATTCATTAAATAACATTATATATTTTTCTGAAAATTGCAAAAAAATATTTTTAAAAAATTCAAACTGAAATATTGAATAATTGTTTTGTTTTAATTTTGAATTTTAATATATTTATATTATTTTCTTTTTAAAAAAGTTACCAATTTTTTTTCGGAGTCGCGCACTCAAAGCGTACACATCACGGTGGGTGCGTGGATTCTAGACGCCATTTTAGAAAAGTCGTGAAGGATCTGCGTACGGTGTGCGAAGGCTGCGTGTTTTTCAGTTACATCATATACATTTAATATTACGTGATGTGCGCGATTGGTATGTGACCAGCCGCGACTCCTGCTCCCGCGCATTCGCAACACATGCGCATTACGGTACGAGACACTTGCACGGTGGCGGGTCCTGCGTGACGTCATATACGTGCTGGGGCAGGCTGGGTGCGCAACTCCCGCAAAAAAAATTATGTTTCAAAATTATATGTATGTGTCTTTAATATACATATTAGGGTAAGAGATTATCTAAGATATTCATAAAAATAATATATTTGTACTTAAAATAAAATATTATTTTTAAATATATTTTCGAGAAGTCGGGTGCATGCATCGTGAGCGAAGAGAACCAGGTCAGCAGAGATGCTGTGGAGCCAGATAAACCAGGTCAGCAGAGCCACTGTAGAGCCAGAGAACCAGGTCAGCAGAGCTGCTCTAGAGCCTAAGAATCAGGTCAGCAGAGCTGCTCTAGAATCAGAGATCCAGGTCAGCAGAGCTGCTGTAGAGGCCGAAAACCAGGTCATAAGAGCTGCTTAAGAGGGAGAGATCCAGGTCAGCAGAGCTGCTCTAGAGCCAGAGAACCAGGTCAGCAGAGCTGCTTTAGAGCCATAGAACCAGCTCAGCAGAGTGGGTCTATAGGCAGAGAACCAGGTCAGCAGAACTGCTTTAGAGCCATAGAACCAGCTCAGCAGAGTGGGTCTATAGGCAGAGAACCAGGTCAGCAGAACTGCTTTAGAGCCAGAGAACCAGGTTAGCAGAGCTCTTTAGAGGGACAGAACCAGGTCAGCAGAGCTGCTTTAGAGCCAGAGAACCAGGTCAGCAGAGCTGCTCTGGAGCCAGAGAACCAGGCCAGCAGAGCTGCTTTAGTGGCATAGAACCAGGTTAGCAGAGCTGCTTTAGAGCCAGAGAACCAGGTCAGCAGAGCTGCTCTAGAGGCAGAGAACCAGGTCAACAGAGCTTGCTCAAGTGGAGAGAACCAGTTCAGTAGAGCTGCTTTAGAGCCAGAGAACCAGGTCAGCAGAGCTGCTCTAGAGCCAGAGAAACCAGGTCAGCAAAGCTGCTTTAGAGGGAGAGAACCAGGTCAGCAGAGCTGCTTTAGAGCCAGAAAACCAGGTCAGCAGAGCTGCTCTAGAGCCAGAGAACCAGGTCAGCAGAGCTGCTTTAGAGCCATAGATCAAGGTCAGCAGAGCTGCTCTAGAGGCAGAGAACCATGTCAGCAGAGCTGATTTAGATGGAGAGAACCAGGTCAGCAGAGCTGCTCTAGAGCCAGATAATCAGGTCAGCAGAGCTGCTCCAGCGCCAAAGAACCAGGTCAGCAGAGCTACTTTTGAGCCAGAGAACCAGGTCAGCAGAGCTGCTCTAGAGCCTAAGAACCAGGTCAGCAGAGCTGCTCTGGAGCCAGAGAACCAGGTCAGCAGAGCTGCTGTAGAGCAGAGAAACCAGGTCAGCAGAGCTGCTTTAGAGCAAGAGAACCAGGTCAGCAGAGCTGCTTTAGAGGGAGAGAACCAGGTCAGCAGAGCTGCTTTAGAGCCAAGGGACCAAGTCAGCAGAGCTGCACTAGAGCCAGAGAACAAGTTCAGCAGAACTGCTTTAGAGCCAAAGAACCAGGTCAGCAGAGCTACTTTAGAGCCAGAGAACCAGGTCAGCAGAGCTACTTTAGAGCCATAGAACCAGCTCAGCAGAGTGGGTCTATAGGCAGAGAACCAGGTCAGCAGAACTGCTTTAGAGCCAGAGAACCAGGTTAGCAGAGCTCTTTAGAGGGAGAGAACCAGGTCAGCAGAGTTGCTTTAGAGCCAGTGAACCAGGTCAGCAGAGCTGCTCTGGAGCCAGAGAACCAGGTCAGCAGAGCTGCTTTATTTAGTGCCATAGAACCAGGTTAGCAGAGCTGCTTTAAAGCCAGAGAACCAGGTCAGCAGAGCTGCTCTAGAGGCAGAGAACCAGGTCAACAGAGCTTGCTTAAGTGGAGAGAACCAGTTCAGTAGAGCTGCTTTAGAGCCAGAGAACCAGGTCAGCAGAGCTGCTCTAGAGCCAGAGAAACCAGGTCAGCAAAGCTGCTTTAGAGGGAGAGAACCAGGTCAGCAGAGCTGCTTTAGAGCCAGAGAACCAGGTCAGCAGAGCTGCTCTAGAGACTAGGAACTAGGACAGCAGAGCTGCTCTCGAGCAAGAGAACCAGGTCAGCAGAGCTACTGTAGAGCCATAGAAACCAGGTCAGCAGAGCTGATTTAGAAGGAGAGAACCAGGTCAGCAGAGCTGCTTTAGAGCAATAGAACCAGGTCAGCAGAGCTGCTTTAGAGCCAGAGAACCAGGTCAGAAGAGCTGCTCTAGAGCCAGGGAGCCAAGTCAGCAGATCTGCTCTAGAGCCAGAGAACAAGGTCAGCAGAGCTGCTGTAGTGCCAGAGAAACCAGGTCAGTAGAGCTGCTTTAGAGGGAGAGATCCAGGTCAGCAGAGCTGCTCTAGAGGTAGAGAACTAGGTCAGCAGAGCTGCTCTAGAGCCAGAGAACCACCATGTCAGCAGAACTGCTTTACAGTCATAGAACCAGGTCAGCAGAGCTGCTTTAGAGCCAGAGAACCAGATCAGCAGAGCTGCTCTCTAGCCTAATAACTGGGTCTGCTGAGCTGCTCTAGAGCCAGAGAACCAGGTCAGCAGACCTACTGTAGAGCCAGAGAAACCAGGTCAGCAGAGCTGCTTTAGAGGGAGAGAACCAGGTCAGCAGAGCTGATTTAGAGCCAGAGAACCAGGTCAGCAGAGCTGCTTTAGAGCCAGAGAACCAGGTCAGAAGAGCTGCTCTAGCTGACACTGACTGACTGACTGACACTGACTGATTGACACTGACTGACACTGATTGATTGACACTGACACCGGCTGACACTGACTGACACTGATTGACACTGACTGACACTGATTGACTGACACTGACTCACATGGATTGACTGACACTAGCTGACTGACTGACACTGATACCGACTGACTGACACTGACTGACTTCTCTCTACTACTCTACTACTCACTCTCTACTACTCTCCACTACTCTCTCTCTACTAACTCTCTACTACTCACTCTCTAATACACACTCTCTACTACTCTATTAATCTCTACTACTCACTCTCTACTACTTACTCTTTACAACTTTCTACTACTCACTCTCTACTACTCACTCTCTACTACTCTCTCACTAGTACTCACTCTCTACTACTCACTCTCTACTATTCACTCTCTACCACTCACTCTTTACTACTCTCTACTACTCACCCGCTACTACTCTCTACTAGTCACTCTCTACTAATCTCTGCTACTACTCTCTACTACTCACTCTCTACTACTCTCTACTACTCACTACTACTCACTACTACTCTCTACTACTCACGCTCTACTACTCTCTACTACTCTCTACCACACTCCCTCTACTGCTCTACTACTCACTCTCTACTACTCTCTACTACTCTCTCTCTACTACTCTCTCTCTACTACTACTCTCTTTACCACACTCTACTACTCACTCTCTACTATTCACTCTCTACTGCTCACTCTCTACTACTCTCTACTACTCACTCTCCACTACTCAATCTCTACTACTCACTCTCTACCACTCATTCTCTACTACTCCGCTGCTCTCTACTACTCTCTGTACTACTCGCTCTCTACTATTAGCTCTCTACTACTCTCTCTCTTCTACTCTCTACTACTCTCTACCACTCACTCTCTACTACTCTACTACTCACTTTCTACTACTCTCTCTACTACTCAATCTACTACGCTCTACTACTCACTCTCTACTACCCTCGCTCTACTACTCACTCTCTTCTACTCACTCTCTACTACTCACTCTCTAATACTCTCTACTACTCACTCTCCACTACTCACTCTCTACTACTCACTCTCTAATACTCTCTACTATTCACTCTCTACTACTCTCTCTACTTCTCACTCTCTACTACTCTACTGCTATCTCTCTACTACTCTCTACTACTCACTCTCTACTACACACTCTACTACTTGCTCTGTACTACTCTCTACTACTCACTCTACTACCCACTCTCTGCTACTCCCTACTACTCACTCTACTACTCACTCTCCACTACTCACTCTCTACTACTCTACTACTCTCTACTACTCATTCTATAATACTCTACTACTCTCTACTACTCTCTCTACTACTCACTCTCTACTACTCTCTACTACTCACTCTCTACTACTCTCTTTCTCGCTCACTCTAGCTGACACTGACTGACTGACTGACACTGACTGATTGACACTGACTGACACTGATTGATTGACACTGACACTGACTGACACTGATTGACTGACACTGACTGACACTGATTGACTGACACTGACTCACAAGGATTGACTGACACTAAGTGACTGACTGACACTGATACTGACTGACTGACACTGACTGACTACTCTCTACTACTCACTCTCTACTACTCTCTACTACTCTCTCTCTACTACTCACTCTCTACTAATCACTCTCTAATACACACTCTCTACTACTCTATTAATCTCTACTACTCACTCTCTACTACTTACTCTTTACTACTTTCTACTACTCACTCTCTATTAATCACTCTCTACTACTCTCTCACTAGTACTCACTCTCTACTACTCACTGTCTACTATTCACTCTCTACTACTCACTCTTTACTACTCTCTACTACTTACCCGCTACTACTCTCTACTACTCACTCTCTACTACTCTATACTACTACTCTCTACTACTCACTCTCTACTACTCTCTACTACTCACTACTACTCTCTACTACTCTCTACTACTCACTCTCTACTACTCTCTACTACTCTCTACCACACCCCCTCTACTGCTCTACTACTCACTCTCTACTACTCTCTACTACTTTCTCTCTACTACTCACTCTCTACTACTCTCTTTACCACTCTCTACTATTCACTCTCTACTATTCACTCTCTACTACTCACTCTCTACTACTCTCTACTACTCACTCTCACTACTCAATCTCTACTACTCACTCTCTACTACTCATTCTCTACTACTCTACTGCTCTCTACTACTCTGTCTACTACTCGCTCTCTACTACTAGCTCTCTACTACTCTCTCTCTATTACTCTCTACTACTCTCTACCACTCACTCTCTACTACTCTACTACTCACTTTCTACTACTCTTTCTACTACTCAATCTACTACTCTCTACTACTCACTCTCTACTACCCTCGCTCTACTACTCACTCTCTACTACTCACTCTCTACTACTCACTCTCTACTACTCTCTATTACTCACTCTCCACTACTCACTCTCTACTACTCGCTCTCTACTACTCTCTACTATTCACTCTCTACTACTCTCTCTACTTCTCACTCTCTACTACTCTACTACTATCTCTCTACTACTCTCTACTTCTCACTCTCTACTACACACTCTACTACTTGCTCTGTACTACTCTCTACTACTCACTCTACTACTCACTCTCTACTACTCACTCTCTACTACTCCACTACTCTCTACTACTCATTCTATAATACTCTACTACTCTCTACTACTCTCTCTACCACTCACTCTCTACTACTCTCTACTACTCACTCTCTACTACTCTCTTTCTCTCTCTACTACTCTCTACTACTCACTCTCTACTACTCACTCTACTACTCATTCTACTACTCACTCTCTACTACTCACTCTCTACTACTATCTTCTACTACTCTCTACTACTCACTCTCTACTACTCTACTACTCACTCTCTGCTACTCTCTCTACTACTCTCTACTACTCACTCTCTACTCTCTGATACTCACTCTCTACTCTCTACCTCTCTCTCTACTATTCTACCTCTACACCTCTACCTCTCTACCTCTACCTTTCTACCTCCCTCTATGTCTCTCTACACGCACACATATGCACATATATATATGCATATGCATTTATATATATGTATGTGTGTATATATATATATATTCACTGAAAAAACCATAGGTTATAGACCATATATAGTTAGGAATTAGCATTTAAAAAACCTTATTTTACTCACACAAAACCATTGAAATTCCATATATAGTTAGTTGCACTAACTATATATCGCGCACCCGCAATCCACTGCTGATGATGTCACATATTACATCATTCATGACATGGTCAGTGACATCACTGATGACATCACTGATGACATCTCAAATGACATCACTGATGACATCACTGATAACAACATCCAGTGATTTTATGTTTCTGTAAAGTTTAAATATGTCTTACATATTGAAGAATGAGTGGATGTATAAGTGTCTGGACGAAGGATTTAGTAGGTGCATGACTGACTGTATGAGTGAGTGATTAAATGTGTCTCACTGAGTGCATGGGTTAGTGACTAAACTGTCTTAATTTGTGCATCATTATGTCTGTTGTTCTGTAAACTGCCGCATGTGTTGATCAGTAGCTATATGAGTAACTATATGGGTTATTGATTGATTGTCCAAGTATTTGTATGGGAGACTGAGTGTGTGTGTGGCTGGCTGGAGGTGTGTGACTCTGTGCAGATCAATGTGTACTTATATCAATGATTGTATAACAAGGTAAGTATGTGTTAGTATATGTTTGAAAATGTAAGGTGCTCTATGTTTAACTGTATAGACAAGAAAATGGAAGTGTGATTGATTCTTTACAGGACTGACTAGGTGTGTGAGTAACTCCATGGATGAGTGGCAGAGTGTGAGTGTCTGTATAGGTGTATGAGTGCATATGGTAGTGTTGTAAAGATGAGTGATTGTATGTATGAATGATTGTATGGGTGAATGAGTGAATGTGTGTGTAGACGTAGGAATCAGTGAGTACATATGTAGTAACTACTATTGGTGTGTCAATGGTTTCAAAAATTATACTCTGTATTTAACACTGGGTGAAACAGAGGTTATATTAAAATGTGAGGAGATGCATTGTATTGTCACATGAATGATATCATCAGTGATGTGGTCATTGATGTCAAATGAGATGTCATCAGTGATGTCATCAGTGATGTCATTTGAGATGTCATCAGTGATGTCATCAGTGATGTCACTGACCATGTCATGAATGATGTAATATGTGACATCATCAGCAGTGGATTGCGGGTGCGCGATATATAGTTAGTGCAACTAACTATATATGGAATTTCAATGGTTTTGTGTGAGTAAAATAAGGTTTTTTAAATGCTAATTCCTAACTATATATGGTCTATAACCTATGTTTTTTTCAGTGAATTTTCAAGGTTTTGTAAATGCTAATTCCTAACTATATATGGTCTATAACCTATGGTTTTTTCAGTGAATTTCAATGGTTTTTTAATAGCAAATATCATAAGCTGTCGAATGTCAAGTACGTGGTAAGTGAAAACATTTTCGTGTTTATGCACACTGATCTGCTTTGAATGGTGCCCCCCCCCTCATTTCTATTAGGAGTACTCTCTCTTTGCACATAGTGAAGGGTAGTTAACGCAGGCCTTTGCCCCCGTTGTAATACGTCGTGCCTGCTTCTCTCTCCATTTGATTGATTGTTATCCAAGTATTTACTGTTTTAGAATTGGTTCTCTTTGGTTCATTCTCTATTTACAAACAAACACAGAGTCGCAATACTCTGTTTAGTCTTTGCAGATAACGAAAAATCGTGTAAAAAAAAAAAGAAAAGGAATCGAGCAAAATCAGTAGGCCACTAATGGGATCTCTTTTTGACCTCGCTAAAATAGAAAAATTAGGAACAACCCCTTATGACAAATACAAAACTAGTGAAATGAACTGAACTCCACACAATGATGGCTGCAAAACAGCTCGGCTCCGCCACCCACCCAGCCCAAAATAACGATAAAGAGCGGCTGCCATGATTGGTTGCGGAATGGCCACGACGGAGCTACGAAATGGTACTGCTCTCATGCTAACCCCAGCTTCAGTCTGAAACATCCAGAAACACTGTAGACTACCAATTCGATCAGTTCCGGTAGCGCCCCAATGTAACCCGGTAGAGAAGAACTAGCCCTCCCCTCTTTGACTGATGGTTCTTGTTGCCTGTCCCTTCTGTTGTCATTTAACAGAACTATTTAGCCTGCTGAAAGGGGTTGTGTTCCGACCGCTGGTTGGTGGAGACATTTTGACTATATTCTGGACCTGCGTTGTCGCGTAATGCGTCATATGATGCGCCGCGTTAGCGCATCCGGAAGTCATCCGTGGCGCGCAGCGCGTAACGTAAGCATAACAAGTCATGTGACTTGTTAATAAAACTTTTCATTGGTTCATTTTACTTTTCTTATTCTAATGATTAAAGGCTTGGTCATATGACCTAAAAATTACGCTTTTTATTACTTCCGAACATTATTTTTTCTTAAATATATGTTATAATGTTCCAGGCTAATGTACTTTCCCGGAAAATTTACAACTGTCCTGCAAGTAAAATATATTCTTTTTTCGAGAAAAAGAGCGTTTCTTTGTCCCATGATGGAGCCGTTGAGCAAAAGAGAGTCGACCTGCTGTCTTAGTCGCCGATACGCCTGAATATGAGATTCTTATCGATCACTTTATGTTGCAGGAATAGAAAACACAACAGCCCTTGACCATTTATCTTTACTGCGTTCCTTCGTATTATACCTTTTACCCTTCATGTAATTGGTCTGCTTTATTTCACTTGCCTTTTAATGATTCTAAAACAGTGACTATTATTAAAAACTTTACCAATGTATATACTACTACCATGTTTTCTTTTAAAAACCTTTATTGTGAAAATTTCATTATACAAATACGAGCCTATAACCACGTGGTCCGGCCACGGAGCAAACTGTAATCGTATATGATGAGTAGACATTTACACTGTAGAGGAACGTAACGGGCGGGCCATTAGGTTGCAAGAACTAAGGTGTCTAACAGTTACGGAATCGGTGGACGTACATTTTATAATTAAAATACGACAGGGCCAGTTACAATAAAATTATCTAGATATACATTTGTGGGCAAGTACCATGGGTGACGTTAATTCGAACTTTCAATAGTACAGTAATCAATAACACATCAGAACTTAATATCAATAGGGATGTCGAAATATTCAATCAATTCTCGTCCCCGCCCGCCATGTGCTTCAAAACTGCATACGTATCTCATGATTTCAAGGTTCTGCAACCAGTACACAACAAGGAGTTACGAGTCCCATTTATTCCGGCGCCATTTTGGGCGAGGACGGGCAGGTCCAGGATATAGTCAAAATGTCTCTACCAACCATCGACTATGATGATGTTCATATGCTGTATTTATTAGAGTAACACTCATCTGTCCACATGAAATTAATTTGCCACACTCTAAACATGTCATTTTAATCTTTCCAAAGTTCTTCTAAATATTTGGGACCGTTTCCCTTGCCTCTGATGCTGTCAGTGCCACTTCTTTGATGAATGTACTAGCAGGTCAGGGGTTCTCCTCCAAATCTCTCTTTTATGCAGCACTATAATTAATTGGTGCCACCTCTCCATATGACGGTGCATGGTATAGTTACCATAACTATATTTTTTTTCGGTTCCTCTGGAGAGTTCATCGTGGCAGATGAAGCGTGTAACGTACCGGGCATTTACCTTTTTTTGCATGTACAGGAAAGGAAAAAAAAATCGAGCGTCCGAGTTCTAAGGTGTCCCAGGGCCATTTTAGTGGACCAGGCCCAAATCCAAAGAACAGGCCGCCATTTTGAGAGTCCTGTTGCAGCCGCCTGTCGCTGTAGCATCAAGAGCAGCCGAAACTCAACTGAATGGCAACTGAAACGGTAAAGGGGCGCCCCACTACAGCAGACGAGCCTCCACCTAGGAAGGCCCGTTCACGCCGCCTCCCCCCCCCCTTCGGGCACCCCACGCCGTTATTCGGAGCAGTATTGTAGGATGGCCACACCAGTGCGGCAACTTGCTAGACATCACCTCGGTGGTAACCGAATCTCAACGCCTTGTGGTGTCTTCTATTCAGAAAACATTGTTATGCTGCCTTCGACCTATTCGCCGCAAGTGCGCACACAACTCAACTGCATAGCTTGCTAGACACCACCTCGGTGCCATCCGGATCTTGGAATCTCAGCGCCTTTTGGTGTCTTCTCTTCAGAAAATATTGTTGCGCTGCCTTTGGCCCCATTCGCACATCGGTCCGCTACTGATGCCATCTCACAGGCTAATGGGGCGCCCCACGCCGAGTTTCAGCATTGTAGGATGACCACACCAGTACAGCAACTTGCTAGACATCACCTCGGTGCCATCCGGATCTCGGCGCCCCACTGCAGATGAAGTGCCTCTCAACTATGAAACCACCACGGTGACATCCGGATCTTGGCGCGTTGTGCTGCCTTCGGCCTATTCGCACATCGGTCCGCTACTGACGCCATCTCACAAGCTAATGGGGCGCCCCACGCCGAGTTTCAGCATTGTAGGATGACCACACCAGTACAGCAACTTGCTAGACATCACCTCGGTGCCATCCGGATCTCGGCGCCCCACTGCAGATGAAGTGCCTCTCAACTATGAAACCACCACGGTGACATCCGGATCTTGGCGCGTTGTGCTGCCTTCGGCCTATTCGCACATCGGTCCGCTACTGACGCCATCTCACAGGCTAATGGGGCGCCCCACGCCGAGTTTCAGCATTGTAGGATGACCACACCAGTACAGCAACTTGCTAGACATCACCTCGGTGCCATCCGGATCTCGGCGCCCCACTGCAGATGAAGTGCCTCTCAACTATGAAACCACCACGGTGACATCCGGATCTTGGCGCGTTGTGCTGCCTTCGGCCTATTCGCACATCGGTCCGCTACTGACGCCATCTCACAGACTAATGGGGCGCCCCACGCCGAGTTTCAGCATTGTAGGATGACCACACCAGTGCACCTTACTAGACACCACCTCGGTGCCATCCGGATCTTGGCATCTCAGCGCCTTGTGGTGTCTTCTATTCAGAAAATATTCTTGCGCTACCTTTGCCCCATTCACACATCGGTCCGCTACTGATGCCATCTCACAGGCTAATAGGGCGCCCCACGCCGAGTTTCAGCATTGTAGGATGACCACACCAGTACAGCAACTTGCTAGACATCACCTCGGTGCCATCCGGATCTCGCGCCCCACTGCAGATGAAGTGCCTCTCAACTATGAAACCACCACGGTGACATCCGGATCTTGGCGCCTTGTGCTGGTTCCGGCCTATTCACACATCGGTCCGCTACTGACGCCATCTCACAGGCTAATGGGGCGCCCCACGCCGAGTTTCAGCATTGTAGAATGACCACACCAGTACAGCAACTTGCTAGACATCACCTCGGTGCCATCCGGATCTTGGCATCTCAACGCCTAGTGGTATCTTCCATACAGAAAATATTGTTGCGCTGCCTTTGGCCCCATTCGCACATCGGTCCGCAACTGACACCATCTCACAGGCCAACAGGGCGCCCCACGCCGACTTTTACCATTGTAGGATGGCCACACCAGTACAGCAACTTGCTAGACATCACCTCGGTGCCATCCGGATCTTTTTTTTTTTTTTTTGAAAACCTTTATTCGAAAAACAGAGAGATACATGTGCAGGCCCACAACCATCATGGCCGGCCGCAAAACAGTCGATAATAAACAGGAGAAATGCATACCAATCGGCAAACAGGATACATGAAAAAACACCAAATCCGGTCGTGGGGATTAAAACAAAGGATAATCGGTTTTCGTTTTTAAAGTACAAAGGAGAGTAGGGGCTGTCACAACAAGGATATTGCACCTCACGTAAAAAGGAGAAAAACCAAAAGACATGGGGGACATACCCGGACGGCGAACTGAGGCAGGCAATGACTATAATTACCAAAGAAGCAAAACAAACGAGACGGTAATATCAATGAACAGATCACAATACAATAAGCAACATTCCCAGATATCACCCCAGAAGTCCCACCCCAGGAAGAGAAAGACAGGGGTTTAAGAAGACGCCCGAGAAAGAAAGAAGGCACAAAACCAAGGGACAGCCAACCCTACAAAAAGAGGAAAGAACCCTCCCAAGCTAGAAAAGAGCGAAAGGGACCATAGAACAAAAAAAACTAAAATAATAAACCCCCCCCACACCCGCCACCCTGCACCCCTGTGATGGCTACGGCCTAGCCCATAAACAGCGTGCCTGTCGCCCCGGAACTGCCCCAAAGAAGGGAAAAAGTACAACAAGTACAAAGAATGGAGGAGAAGAGAATGAAACAACGAAGGTGGTAAGGATCAGCAGTAGAAGAAGAAGACCACCAACAAATATGTACCCGGCCGCCCGCTACCGGCTCCCACACCCGACAGGATACCAACAGCCGGTGCAATCAATGTCCCGCTCACGCCACACAGTCCCAGCAACGGAAGGAATAACGATCCAAAAAAAGCTGTCTTAACCTTGCCCCTTGCGATCAAGTTGGTTGATGGAGTCCAGCCGTCCGGCCAGTGCCGCGGAGAAGAAAGAGTCCCGGAACAGCCAGCAGAGAATAGGAGGTCGCCCACAAAAGTCCACGCCAAACACAGTCATATGTCCGGGAGTGGTACAAACAAAAACAGGGCAGTGCAACTGTAAGTCGGAATCAGCCGGCCAGAGCGATAACAACAGTCCCAGGAATGGATGTAAAGTCACGCCACCAGCACACAAAGGAGATGACGAAAATGGCGCCCAGGGACGACATCCCAGCCAGCGTACGAAATCATAAAGTCCAGATCTCCTCCGGTTCACCGTGGTCAGCACCTCAGCAAAATCAGATCCATAATCCTCCAACCTCTCAATAGGCACCTCGGCATGGAGATCAACAGGAATCGGCTCAGGGTGTGGCGCAGTGTGCAGCACTGGGGGGCCACCACCGCCCACAGGAGAAATTGCATCAAGCCTGCACCCCAGATCTCGGGCATGGAGACGAAGAGCAGCCCCAACCGCCTCCAGAGCACACAGGACAGCACCAGTCCCCAGCAGCTTCGCAGGCAGAGAGAGTAGAGCAGCGTCCGTCACACCAGGCTCACTAATGAAAGGCAGCCCGGGACGCCGAGCGCCATCGTCACTCGCCGCCCACAGTTCACTGCGCCGACGTTTCGCCAGTGGCCACCGGGCCAGAGACATGGGGGCGACTGTGGGCATCGCTGTGCAGGCTCAGTCGTTTTCAGGCAACATCCGGACCCCAGAATGAGCTCCGAGAAGTCCACTGTAGGAAGCCGAGGGGCTGAGCAGAAAATGGCGTCCGTTACCGGCCGAGGAAACAAAGAAACTGTTCCGACATCTACCAAGCCAGGCAATGGCATAGATACAATGTAGCCAGGAGAACAGGATCACAGAGCGGGACGAGGCGCTGCAGCAACGAGTACAACTCGGCAGCTTCCAACCAGCCGACCGGCTCCTCCTCCTCCGCGCTGACCGCCACCGCTGTGGCCGAGGCCGGCCGAACCAACAAACAAAGCCCCGGTCCCCCAGCAGCGCCGGGCCGGGAAAGGAGCAAGGGCGGATCACCGCCAATACGACTCAGATTTCGCCGGGAGACACACCGGCGTAGTCAGGATAGTATCCCCGTTGCAGTCGCTGGGTAGAAGGACAGGATAAAGAACAGGATACTGAAGAAAAGCGCTAGGGTCGGCGGAGCCGATATCCTAGGCGGCCATCTCCGTCGCAGGCTAGGCTCCTCCCCCCTGCCATCCGGATCTTGGCATCTCAGCGCCTTGTGGTGTCAGTCAGAAAATATTGTTGCGCTGCCTTTGGCCCCATTCGCACATCAGTCCGCTACTGACACCATCTCACAGGCCAACAGGGCGCCCCACGCCGACTTTTACCATTGTAGGATGGCCACACCAGTGCCACAACTTGCTAGACACCACCTCGGTGCCATCCGGATCTTGGCATTTCAGCGCCTTGTGGTGTCTTCTATTCCGAAAATATTGTTGCGCTACCTTTGGCCCCATTCGCACATCGGTCCGCTACTGCCGCCATCTCACAGGCCAACGGGGCGCCCCACGCCGACTTTCAACATTGTAGGATGGCCACACCAGTGCGGCAACTTACTAGACACCACCTCGGTGCCATCCGGATCTTGGCGCGTTGTGCTGCCTTCGGCCTATTCGCACATCGGTCCGCTACTGACGCAAACTCACAGGCCAACGGGGCGCCCCACGCCGACTTTCAGCATTGTAGGATGGCCACACCAGTGCTGCAACTTGCTGGACACCACCTCGGTGCCATCCGGATCTTGGCGCGTTGTGTTGCCTTCGGCCTATTCGCACATCGGTCCGCTACTGACGCCGCCTCACGTGCCAACGTATTTTCTCCGCATTTTATACCCTATGCCGCATAACAGGTCATGTGACTTGTTTATAAAACTTTTCATTGGTTCATTTTACTTTTGGTTTCATAATGATGGAAGGCTTGATCATATGACCTAAAAACAACACTTTTCATTGGATGAAAACTTTTTTTTTTTCCCCAAACGATGAAAGCCCCACCTTGTTTCTGGATGTTTCAGACTGAAGCTGGCGTCAGCATGAGAGCACCACCATCTCGTAGCTCCGTCGTGGTCATTCCGCGAGCAATCATGGCAACCGCTCCCCACCAGAAGCCTACAGGAGTCGGGGGCCCCCAAAACTTTTGATGAATCCTCAAGGCGGAGGGGACGCTTTCGAGAATGGGGTCCAAGACCTAGCAGACAAGCGTCCGATTTCCAAGGTGTCCCAGGGCCATTTCAGTGGACCAGGCCCAAAAAGGAAACAACCTGCCGCCATTTTGCGGCCTGTGACAGCCGCCTATCACCGCAAGAGTGGGCGCAACTCAGCTGAATTGCGGCTTTTGACACAGTGGACCAAAAACGGACGGAATGGCAACTGAAACGGTAAAGGGGCGCCCCACTACAACAGATGACACTCCACCTGGAGAGGCCCGTTCACGCCGCCTCCCCCGGGGCGCCCCACGCCGTTATTCGGAGCAGCATTGTAGGATACCAAAACCAGTGCGGCAACTTACTGGACATCACCTTGGTGCCATCGTTCTGCTGCCTTGGAACTATTCGCACAACAGTTTGCTACTGATGACCCACCCCCCGCGACGCCCCACGCCGGAAATCTGGACGTTGTGCTGCGTTGGGACTATTCGCACAGCCGACCGCTACTTCGTTGTTTTTCCCTAAAAATGTTTATATGTTATTACTGTTTTTGTTTTCTTGTATATATTTATAAGTTATTAAAGTTTTATAATCTTACTACTTTGTCGGAGTGCTATATATTTTTAATGTGACACATAATTGTAAAAACTTTGATGTACAAAGAGTCATCCCTGGAATCTTCCGCTTCAGGCTCGGTCCCCTCCCCAATCACAATACAGGATGGTTTTCAGATAATAGGAACGCGTCTGCTGTGACGGATCTCATCGAGTGTGGGCCTTGATCTACTATAACTCCTTTGAAGAGGGGTGATTCTTTACAGCTGGGGCCATAAACTACATCTGCAGGGCTAGTTGATACCCTAGGACCGGCCTGGACAATCGGACACAGAGGAAAAGGAGTGTCAGAGGGTGCGGTAGTGAATAGGGCGAAAGGGAGGTGTCGGGCGGGCACAGGGTGTGATTCTCGGGGAAGAGCAGCGCAGATGGGGGGAGGTTTATTACCCATGCATAAGACAGAGAGCGGGGGTGACCACTGCCTGGGGGAGATGCTTGCGAGGGTGGGGAGCCATGCTAAGGATCGACAGCGTGCACAGAGTGGGTCTGGTCAAGGCATCTAAAATGGCTGCCGTGCACGACAAAAGTGTGGCATTTGAAAAAAGACAAGATGGCGCAGACAATGTTTTTCAACACTTCCTGATTTCCTTCGAATCGAACGTTAACAGACGTTGGGGCATATTACCAAAGTTAAGCGATATTTATCCCTAACGATGCTTAGCAACGATTTTTTTACCGCTAAGCATCGTCAGAAATTATCGCAGATAAACCTTGCTATTATCAAGGTTTATCGCAAATACGATAAAAAACGACCGCAATGCATTAATATCGCTGAAAACTCAGCGATATTCATGCATTACCGAGCTAATGCTCTTAGCCATGTTATCCACCTCCCATTGGATAACATGGCTAAGAACTGCTCAGGGCAGGTGCTAGCTTTTGGAGATATTCGCGCTTATCGCGAATATTTCCAAAAGTTGATAATAGGAGATAGCGATGTTAGCGACTGTTTCCAGTCGCTAACATCTTGGCATGCCCACTTTGCATGTCATTAGTGATAAATATCACTCACATGCAAAGTGGGGCCCAAGATGGTCGCTATCTCCTACTAGCCGTCGCTAACTGGTGTTAGCAACAGCTAGGTAATACAGATATAATTTTATCTCCGCGAAGCGGAGCGCTGTTACAGATATATATCTTGTTTTTGAACGTTAATTTCTCAAAATGCACTGAAGCACATATATTGAGACCTAGCAAAGGCACATCGAGCTACCAGCCCCTACAATTTTGCCAAGTTTCGTGCAAATCCATTCAGCCGTTCGATTATTATTATTATTTTTTTTTTTGCCCCGCGGGGCCCTTTTAAAACCTCCACATCAAACCTAAGAGGTCAAGGAGGATCTACTATGCCCCCTTATGGTCATTTGCACCTTCGCTTTGGCCTCCTTTTGTCTCTCGATCCTACCGAGAGACAAGATGGCGGCCGCTACGGACTGTTTGCAATGTTTACAGACGCCGGAGAACCAATCAGCTTCGCAAACCTCCGTTACGCGAAGCGGAGCGCTGTTACAGATATATATCTTTTTTTTAACGTTAATTTCTCAAAATCCACTGGAGCACATATATTGAGACCTAGCAAAGGCACATCGGGCTACCAGTCCCTAATATTTTACCAAGTTTCGTGCAAATCCATTCAGCCGTTCGATTATTATTATTATTATTTTTTTTTGCCCCGCGGGACCCTTTTAAAACCTCCACATCAAACCTAGGGGGTCAGCGAGGATCTACTATGCCCCCTTATGGTCATTTGCCCCTTCGCTTTGGCCTCCTCTTGTCTCTCGATCCTACCGAGAGACAAGATGGCGGCCGCTACGGACTGTTTGGAATGTTCACAGACGCCGGAGAACCAATCAGCTTCGCTTCACAAAGCTCCGTACCGCGAAAAGTCCGCGAACCGGAGCGCTGCCCGGTCCGCTGTTACAGATATATATCTTTTTTTGAACGTTAATTTCTCAAAATCCACTGGAGCACATATATTGAGACCTAGCAAAGGCACATCGGGCTACCAGTCCCTACAATTTTGCCAAGTTTCGTGCAAATCCATTCAGCCGTTCGGGCTAAAAGTGAGGCCAACCGCTCTATGGAAAACTCAATGTTAAAAACACGTTTTGGGACCCCCCTTTTTTCTCGGCCCCCCCTTGACGAACCCCCCCCCAAATTTTCAAGGGCTGCTCAGAAACAAAATGTGCCATTTTCCTGAAAATTTCAGCCAATTCCGTCCACAAACGCCAAAGTTATTAGACATAGAATTTTCAAAAATCCCATAGAGAAAAAATCCTAACTATATATACCTACTGGCGACCGCCAGTAGGTAATACATACATATATAAACATATATATAAAATGCATATCTATATAAATACAAATATAAATGCATGCATACATATACATATACGCAGACAAATGCATGTTATGTACATTAAAGTTTGAAAAACACTAATACAAGCAAAGCTAAAAAGCCACCTAATTACAAACAAAATTGCTTAAACTTAAACGAGGGCGAAACCTATTGCATTTTCAATGCTTGCTTACTTTGGTACCATCAAGAAGGCATTCAGATGTGTCACACATTTGCCATAAATTCGGAATGTTTGCACTCTAGTTGCTCATTAGATCACTGTAGTAAAGATACTAGTCACCAGGGAAGTCAGCTGCTGGTATTCAAAGTGCATGTTTCAGTCTGCATGTCAGAATTCTTAAATGAAATAGAAGAGGATTTGAGAAGTCAACATTTGCCCTAATTTTTCTTTCTGCAGCACTAATCATAATTTCTGTGGCAAAATGAACCCCCTCATTATGTTCCTTTGCAATTTAAATGTTTTAAGTGTTACCACTTTATTCCAATCAAGATGGCATCAGGTGTGCCATACTTTTGTCATAAGTAAGACTGTTAGCGTTCCAGTTGTTCTTTAGAACACTCTGGGACATTCTGTATTTGGGCTATATTTGGGCTACATCTGGGTGATAT
This sequence comes from Lissotriton helveticus, assembly GCF_964261635.1. NCBI lineage: Eukaryota > Metazoa > Chordata > Amphibia > Caudata > Salamandridae > Lissotriton > Lissotriton helveticus. Next base: position 1,608,160,260 of record NC_136069.1, read on the forward strand.
TTGTGCCACATTTGGGCTCTTTTGTCTCTGGTGGCCATCTTGGGAGACATATTTGTTATGAAGTTTCCTAATTTCCTCATTTACTCCTCATCAGGAATTACTTTCAGTTTTTTACTTACACATTTAGGAAACACAGCACAGATCCTATGTACAACCATCTGCCTCACAGCAGGGATAAGACTAAGGCAAAAGCTTTCACATGAAGCTTCACAATTTTACAAATTACAATTCCTCTATGCAAACAAACTCAATATGCTTCCTACACTGAGTTAACACATGCAACATCATTGTAAAGAGTCAATTTCACACCTGTGTCTAACAGTGCAGACAGGGATAGGCTTCATGAAGCCTAGTCCACTGCACTCTTAGACACAAGTCTCACCACCTACGCTCCCCAGGAAAGCCCAAACATGTACCTTTTTGCACCATATTTAAAAAGAGACAGATGTAATTAGATACGTCACGTTTTAAACCTCTGCACCACAATATACTCAAATATGTAAAAAACATTTATTTCCCAAAAATCGTTTTTGACATCACATTTAGGAAAAACAGCACAGATCCTAATTACAACCATCTGCCTCACAGCAGGGATAAGACTAAGACAAAAGCTTTCACATGAAGCTTCACAATTTTACAAATTACAATTCCTCTATGCAAACAAACTCAATATGCTTCCTACACTGAGTTAACACATGTAACATCATTGTAAAGAGTCAAATTCACACCTGTGTCTAACAGTGCAGTCAGGGATAGGCTTCATGAAGCCTAGTCCACTGCACTCTTAGGGGTCCATTATGATGACGGGCGGACTTAGTCCGCCCGCCATCACATCGGGACTCGGGACCGCCCGCCTTAAGGGCGGGGGTCCCGACCAGGGCATTAGGATGCGCCCGCCACACAGGCGGGCGCATCCTGTATGGGTGCTATTGCGGCGGGCGGAGCAGAAATCTCCGCCCGCTGCCATGTGTAAAGTGCACGTTGTGCATTTCAATGCACAACATGACAGGCACCGCGAGGTGCCTGTTATGTTGTGCATTGAAATGCAGGGGGGTACCATAGGTACCCCCCATGTGCACCCCCCACCCCCACGGAGTCCCTGGGGGCCCGCAACGGGCCCCTGCAGGGGGACTCCGCCTGCCTTTCCGTGGCGGCATTGCCGCCACAGAAAGGCGTGCCAGAATGTGCATTGTAATATGGCTGGCGGTGTCTAACAGACACCGCCACCATATTAAACATATTCCGCCCCGGCCGCAAGGCCACCGGGGCGGAAAACAGGCGGGCGGTGATTTTCACCGCTGCGGTACCCCCCGCCATCCTAATATGGCGGGGGGGAATTTGGCAATGGATGTCGGGCGGATTGCCTCCGCCAGGCCGGCGGTGGCTACCGCCAGCCTGGCGAAGGCAATCCGCCCGACATCATAATGGACCCCTTAGACACAAGCCTCACCACCTACGCTCCCCAGGAAAGCCCAAACATGTACCTTTTTGCACCATATTTAAAAAGAGACACATGTAATTAAATGCGTCACGTTTTAAACCTCTGCATCACAATATACTCAAATATGTAAAAAACATCCATTTCCTCAAAATCGATTTTGAAATCACATTTAGGAAACACAGCACAGATCCTATGTACAACCATCTGCCTCACAGCAGGGATAAGACTAAGGCAAAAGCTTTCACATGAAGCTTCACAATTTTACAAATTACAATTCCTCTATGCAAACAAACTCAATATGCTTCCTACACTGACTTAACACATGTAACATCATTGTAAAGAGTCAAATTCACACCTGTGTCTAACAGTGCAGTCAGGGATAGGCTTCATGAAGCCTAGTCCACTGCACTCTTAGACACAAGCCTCACCACCTACGCTCCCCAAGAAAGCCCAAACATGTACTTTTTTGCACCATATTTAAAAAGAGACACATGTAATTAGATGCGTCACTTTTTAAACCTCTGCGCCACAATATACTCAAATATGTAAAAAACATTCATTTCCCCAAAATCGTTTTTGAAATCACATTTAGGAAACACAGCACAGATCCTATGTACAACCATCTGCCTCACAGCAGGGATAAGACTAAGGCAAAAGCTTTCACATGAAGCTTCTCAATTGTACAAATTACAATTCCTCTATGCAAACAAACTCAATATGCTTCCTACACTGACTTAACACATGTAACATCATTGTAAAGAGTCAAATTCACACCTGTGTCTAACAGTGCAGTCAGGGATAGGCTTCATGAAGCCTAGTCCACTGCACTCTTAGACACAAGCCTCACCACCTACGCTCCCCAGGAAAGCCCAAACATGTACCTTTTTGCACCATATTTAAAAAGAGACGCATGTAATTAGATGCGTCACTTTTTAAACCTCTGCGTCACATTATACTAAAAAATGTAACAAAAAATTCAATTAATTTATTTTTTTAAATATTTTTTAATTATTTATTATATATATATATATATATATATATATATATATATATATATATATATATATATATATATAATTATGTATTAATAATTTATTAATTAATTAAATAAAAAATAAAAAATAAATCTTCACATTTAAACCTTTAGTAGCGCAAAACTGACGCATGGATTTATAAATGAGGATCAATTATGTCATCTGCGTTACCTGAGATTTGGAAGTAGATTGTGCAGATGAGGTGAGACATGTCCAGAGGGATAGAGGAGGTGAGGTTTATGATCAAGACTGTAGTGGGAGAGAGGCCTTTCTCAGGAAGCATAGGTGGTGAAGCCTGTGTATAAGAGTGCAGTGGACTTAGACATAGGTCTCATCTTCTTTGTACTTGTGGACAGAGATGTATTCAACTATACTCTTCAATACAGGCCTCACCTTTTGTGCACCCCTGGAGAATCCTCACCTGATCTGTAATTTTGAATAGATTGTTTGCTTTTTGTCATTGCTGTGTTGTTTGGTAATAGTGGTCTATAATGTGCTATTTTTTTCTTTAACACAGATTGAAATCGTTATTTCAAGAATAAGGAAAGATGCCCACGAGGGAAAGGTCAATTGAACAACGTAACCGGGAAAAATCAAAAACAGCAACGGAATTACAGCATTCTTCCACAACAGATACTTCAAAAAACAGGAACAAAGCTCCTGGTAAGACAACTAAATCTTTTTTACGCAACATATGTACATCCAGAAAAAATAATGGACACCATGTAGAAAAAGAAAATGAGAGAGTAAAATTGAAAAGGAAGGAGAGAACTTCAAAGAATCCTAAAACTGGAGCAGGAGAGAATAATATGTATAGGAATAGAAGGCAGAATCAGTTTAGAGACATTCGTAGACGAATGTTTCGCAATAGGGTGGTTTTAAATTTGTTAAAAAACATTAGGAAAGGTAAACAGAGAGCTGCTTTTTATAAGAAAAAGAAAAGTGTAGAGAAGATTGTTGATCAGGCTTTTGAAGTTAAGAAAAAATTATTTATTTTAATAATCAATAGAATTAGGACACTTAACAAGACAATTGATGTTTTCAAATCAAACAGTAGATGGACAAGAGTAATTAATCAGACTAATTTTTGTAAAGTTTTTTCTGGAGAATGGATGCACAGTTCAAGTTGTGAGCCATTTTTTAATGAGGAGAGTTACTTCCAGGAGAATGATTTAGTGCATGCAGTTGACACCAGTGGTCGAGCGTATGCAGTGAAAGACGGTTGTCCGATTGAAAAAGAGAAACTTGTGCCTAGAGAACCAGAAGAGGTGTTATCTGATGGAGCTTTAGGGAGACGTACTAAGGGTCCAGTGTACACTTGGAAGTGTAGTAGTATTTGTAGTGTGCGACAGGAATCAATTGATTTGTTTTGTAATTTCTTACGTACATATAGTAAAAAAAGTATAAAGCAGAAAGTGAAGCTGTTGCAAGACTTAGATCCTTGCAGAGTGAGAGGAATCACAGGTTTGCAAGGCCATTCACTGGCTTGTCTTTCTGGAAAAGTCTGTCAGAGTGTTTTTCATCATTTTAGGATGTTAGCAGTGCAACATACCAAAATGAGGAAATTAGTGAGAATGTTGTATTATGCAAAAAGTCCAGCACTTAAGCTTAAACAATTAAACAGTGCTCTTTTGCATGGAACAGAATTAGATTTGTGAAGAAATTGAGATTTGTTATTTTCGTGAGCAAGAGGACAGTGTAGAAATTGAGACAGCAATTCAAGGTAATGTGGAAGACAATGTACAGATTTTAAATACAGAAAAGTTTGAGAAGGAAATTACCAGGTGTAAGGTGAAATCAAGTGAAAGGCCGAATTTTACTTGTGTGTGTTGTTGACGGACTCATTATAAGATTCAGACTAGGTTAGTTGATTTATATACAATAAGTGAAAAGATGGATAATTATGAGTGGAAAGATTTAGCAACTTATTTGTGGGTGGAGAATTCTTTTGATTTGAGTTCTGATCAGCGTATTTGTAAATATTGTTATGACAAATTAAATCAAAACAGAATGCCTGCTAGAGCTGTTCATAATAATCTGGAGTTGATAGACATTCCCCGTGAATTGATGGATTTAAATACATATGAGTCTATTTTGATTCAATGTGTCCATCCTTTAAAGGCAATTGTTCGCATGGAGCCTAAGATAGGGAAATTGCCTCCTACAGATTTGCAGAGAGGATTAAAGGGAAGAGTTGTTTATTTGCCCCTAGATTTGAAAAAAAATATTGATACAATTGGTATAGAAAAAGTAGAAGAGGAACCTTTAGTTATTCTAGTTAATGGGGTTCCAACAAAGATTAAAAAAATCTGGCAAGATTTAGTGGATGTTAGGAAAGTCAAAAAGGCAACGTTGTATTTAGTCAAAAACAATGAGTACTACAAAGATGTATGTGTTGCAGCAGAGGAAACAACTACAGATGAAGACAGTGATTGTTCAGGCGGCCAAATTGAAAAAGTTGATGTGTCTAGAAGGGAAGAAATATATGAACATTATACTGTTCATCCTTTGCATTCCAAAGTAGTAATGGGGAATGCAATTGACTTGTTTCAAATGAAAACAGCAAAAGGAAGTCCCATTAGTGTATGGGAAGAAAGTTTGGAAGCTCGTTGTTTTCCACAGCTATTTCCAACAGGTCGAGGTGGACGATATGACGATCGACCACTTCAAATTCCTGCATCTGAATATCGAACTGTAAGATTATATGCTGAAGATGCAAGGTTTTGTCAATGCATTCCCTATTTGTTTCATCTACTGTATGAAAGAGACTTGTCTGGGCTTTCTTATGCAGTAAACCATATTCTGAAAAGTGGAGCACATCTACAAAATGTTTAGGCGAGGGACTTTATGGAGAAAGTGAATCTGCAAGATAATATTTTAGAATCTCATCTAATCAATCTCATGGCATGTCAGCGTGGTACAAATGAGTATTGGTACCGTCGCCATGGGGAATTGAAATGTATGCTAAGAAACTTAGGAACTCCTACATGGTTCCTCACTCTTAGCTGTGCCGAGTATGCATGGGAGGACTTACTTCAATTTCTACGAGAGGCCAATGCTAATATACAAAATATAGAATTCAAAACACCTGGAGAACTGTGTTCTTTGGATCCAGTGAATGTATGCAGATATTTTAATCATAGATTTGAAGCTATGAAGTCTTTTATTACCAACAAAAAAAATCCTCCCCTTGGAGAGGTTTTGGATTTCTTTTGGAGAAAGGAGTATCAAGCGAGAGGTGCTCCTCACATGCATATGTTGTTGTGGATTAACGATGCACCCACATTTGGAACAGATTCGGATGAGACAGTGATGAGTTTCATTGAAGAGTATTCAACATGTGCTGTTCCGAAAACTACGGAAAAAAACAGTTTAAGGCAACAAGTTTTACGATTTCAATCCCATCGTTGTGGAAAGTACAGTCGTCGAAAATTCAGAAACAAGGACAAGTTCTACACAAAATGTCGTTTCAGCTTTCCACGACCAGTGATTTCTAAAGGAAGAGTAAATAATTTGATGTCTTCTCTGCGACATACTGTGACGAGGAAATCACCAAAAAATACATACAATTTAAAAAGAGACGAAGAGTCCAAGTACATCAACGACTACAACCCAGTGATTTTGTCCATGTGGAATGCTAACATGGATATTCAATTCGTTGCTGACAACTCTATTTCTTTGGCTCGATATGTGGCTCGATATGTGACGTCTTACATCACAAAAAAAGAAAAGACAGAACTAAAGGAAATGTGGGAGGACATTTCACATGAAAAGAGTCTAAGCAAGAAATTATACAGTTACAGTCTGAAGATGTTGTCGCATCGAGAAATTGGACCGTATGAATGTTCTGATCGATTGTCGTCAGCAAGTCTCTATGCCAAATCTAGAACTATCATTTGGGTGAGTCTAGGTCTTGCTGCAACACGAAATCGAGTTTTGAAATCTGTACAAGAGATAGAGTATTTGGCGGAGAAAGAACCAGAAAGTACAGATATTTTGAAGACAAACATGTTGGATACATACTATCCAAATAGAAGTCATCACCTTGAGAACGCTTGTCTCTATGAAGTTCTGCAGAGATATATTTATAAGAGGAACATCAGAGAAGGTATCAATAATGGAATATATGGAGTCATTGGATGTGAAGGATGTCTAGTGAAACAGAAAAACGGTCATTTGATTAATCATCGCAAATTGAGTTGTGATAATCCAGATAAAAGAGAATTTTATTATTTGGCTCTTTTGCAACTGTTTAAACCATGGCGTGAAGAAGAGGAACTTCTTGGAGATTTTCTCTGTTATGAAGACTCCTTTAATGCAACGAAGGATACCATAGAATGTCCTGTTTTTCCAAATTATCTGCAAATGTTGAATGAAGAAATAGAGCAAGAAGCCACAATTGCTGAAGAGATTGCGAGAGACAGTTCTCAAGGCAGTCAGAGTTCTGCTTCATTGAGTCAGGATCCACTAGGAGGACCAATTATCCAAAATGAAGCTGCTACTGCCATGGATGAGGTGGAAAGAGCTATGGAACACGGTCAAGATGATGAAGTTAACTTAGAAGATTTGGTGAAACAACTAAACCTTGAGCAGAAACAGATATATGACGAAGTCACAGAACAGATTGAACATGGATTCAGTCATGAGAAAAAAGAGTGCTCATGTACATCATTTAAGCCTGTCCAACTGTACGTGAGTGGAGAAGCGGGAACTGGAAAAAGTTTTCTGATTAAAGCCATTGCAACTTATCTGCAGAAAAGGACTGAATCACCGCTGTCTTGTGTTGTTACTGCTCCAACTGGGCTGGCAGCACATAACATTAAAGGGATTACTTTACATCATTTACTGATGCTGCCAGTGGAGCATGATAACAAATTGGAGTATCACAAGCTATCAGGAGATGCGTGTTCCGAAGTTTCGAGAGTCCTGAAGAAAATGAAACTTCTTATCATGGATGAAGTAAGCATGGTGTCAAATATCATGCTTGCTTTTGTGCATTTGAGAATGCAAGATTGTCTTATTTGGTGGAAAACATATTATTGTTTTTGGAGATCTTCTGAAGTTGACTCCAGTGAAAGGACAACCTGTGTTCAAAATGCTCACACATGAAGATACCAGGAAGTGCTTAGGGAGCATTGGAATCGTTAATATATGGTTAAACTTTAAATATGCAGAACTGCTTCAAAATATGCGGCAGGCAAATGATGAAGATTATAAAAATATTCTACAAGATGTAAGGATTGGAAAAGTAAGTCAGCAAGGGAAAGAAGCTTTACATGCACGATTAATTTCAAATTTGTACCCAAATGAAAACATTCTTCCAGAGAACATATTTAAGAAAATTAACGAGAAGAAATCTGGCATATGTTTGTTGCCAACTCTGAAAGAATGTTCCATGTTCAACAACAAAATGTTACAGTTAGAAAATGAAGAGATAGTGAAACTGGAAGCTATTGATAAAATAGAGCATATGGGAGCAACAATTATTTTGTCTGAAAATTTGAAATCAAAATTGGATTCATTAGAGAAGACTATATCTAAAACTGCTGGTTTTGAAAAGACTCTGTATATGTGTTTGAATTGTCGTGTCATTTTAGAAGGAATTTAAATGTTGAAAGAGGTCTAGTAAATGGAGCAATGGGTTATGTTGTTGGTTTTGTGAATTACAAAAATAGAGATGGAATTGAAATTTTAAAAATTAAATTTGATGACATTGATGAAATAGAACAAATTTGTTGTTGTTCAGCTAGATTTGTGCTCGTGAAAGACTAATATGTTCACCGAAAACAGTTTCCTATTTGTTTGGCATATGCGGTGACAATTCATACGTCTCAAGGTTTAAGTGTAGATAGCGCTTTGGTGAACATTGGAAGTTCTGTGTTTAAAGAGGGTATGGCATATGTGGAATTATCACGAGTCAGAACTTTATCAGGATTGTACTTGATTGAGTGTGATGAAACAAAGATTTGTGCAGATTTAGATTGTGTAAAAGAATACAATAGGTTAAGAAGAGAGTATGCTCCACATTTGCCTCAATATCCTCTGATTGAAAAACGTGTGGTAGGCAGAAAAAGAAGAAATGAGAGTAATTGCAGTGAGGTATCAGCAAAAAGGCATAAAGTAGATAAAAGTGTAATTGTAAAGAGAAACAAAAAGGATTCTGTTGAAGATGTTGTTGGATTTCAGTTTGAAAACAGTTCTGGTGTCAACTGCTATGCTAATGTAGTAGTTAATGTTGTTTTTTTCTTCAAAATTTACAAAGACAGATTGTTGAAAATCGGGAACAAACATTGTGCTGTTTATTGAATTCTGTGTTAGACAAATGTAGTAGTGATAGAGCAAAAATAGAAAGTGTTTCAGAAATTAGAAATCTTCTAGATATATGTTCAGGTCAAAATCAATTTTCACAGAATATTCAGCAGGATTGTCAGGAATTTTTTATATATATGTTTGATGTATTACAAGATGAAGGAGTAGATATAAAAAATCTATTTGGCCTTTCTTATCAATGGCAACATGAGTGTGATAACTGTGCTTCATCAAGTACTACTAGAATAGACTCTGAAAGATTTATATATTTAACTTTACCAGACTGCAAATCAGTGTCTTTCAATAATCTAGTTAAAGCAGCGGATCACAATATGGTGTGTACCCAATATAAGTCTGCAATGCTGTCCACATTATTTCTACAAAATTATGGTCACTATGTTATTTTAATGTTCCAATGATGTAGACCTGATGGAACTAAATTGACAACTTCTATTAAAAATTTGGTGGCTTCTCAGTTATCGATATCAGGAAGAACCTTTGCAACTGTAGCTATTATTTTTCATGATGGTCCTTCTACAACATCAGGGCATTACACATGCTATTTAAAAACTTCTAAAGGTTGGACCCAATGTAACGACAATCATTTGACTTTCAAACAACGTTTGCCTTTTGGCTTTATAAATTCATATCTAGTGTTTTTACAGCCAACATTTAGGTAAAGGTAATTGGCCTATGAAGACGGGAGGAGTACTCATATATACTCATACATCTGACACTATTTGGCCAAATGGAAAGGTGCAAGAATGAGTAAAGTGTCATGACTGAAAAAAAGTAGTATAATAAAATTTTGAAAATATTTCAGATGTTCTTCGAGTTTTTCTTGTAGAAAGTCGATGAAATGGATTTCTAAGTGAACAGCAAAATACTATGCCACGAGAAAAGGACCTCCATGATATACTATTTGGCCTCAAGGAAAAGTAAGTCAATCAAAGATTAGCGTACATTTGTCATTTGTCAGTATGTAAGGTTTTTTTTAAAACACAATCTTTTAGATTGTGTTTTTCTTTTCCCGCTGTCATATGATGAGTAATTTGAACTCACTACTTTAAGTGCAATTCAATATATTCTGAGAACAGCAAAAATAAACTATGTAACATGTTGTAGAAGTCATTCTATACTTTGGATTGTGTAAATTAAATTGTATTCCCATTCTCTGACACTTACTTTCATTTTTTCATCTTCTTTCAGCTCTTTTTACTCACTTATAATGTCTTTCTCTCACTCTCTGTAACCCCCGTTCCCTTACTCCACTTCTTTGACAACCACTCATTTTCATTTCAACTGTGTGTATCCCGTCTCTCCCTTGCATAACTTTTCAGCTTTCAGTCTTTCTGCTTTTCTTCTCTTTTCCTTATTTTCCTCCTTTGCTCTTTTAGTAATTCCTGTTTACTCACTCAGCAGTATTATTGCACTCTATCACTATAAATCACCCACTCTCCTTAGCTTATCTTTGTTTGCTCTTTACTTTTGACCTCTTCTCTCTGTTTTTTGTTCACTACTTCTATGTCCTCAGTGCCTCACTCTACTTGTGCTATTTTCACTTGTGTTTATCTACCTTCTATCATTTTTTTTACAACAACTTCACAGCTCCTCTCTCATCGTTCTTCATCCCATTTCTTTTACTCTGGTTCCGTTACTATCCATCATTTCCTTTCTTTCAATGTCCTTCTCTTTACTTTCATCACCAAATTATTTTCTCTCAGTACCACTGTTTTAGTCGTCTTCTCCTCTCTTTCCTTTTTTTTGCAGACTTACTTTTTTTCTTTTCTCACTCATTGTACTCCACCTCACTCAGTTTTTCTCTTAGTGTGTCTACGTTATAAATTCCTCAGTCCATTTCCTTCAATTGTTGTATATTATTCTGTCTCCCTTCATCCTTTCACTGTATGACTGTTCTTCTCTTACTCTCAGTTATCTTCGATTCCTCATTTTTCTAAATGCATCCTTAATTAGACTGTTTTCTGTCTCAGTCATTATCTTTTTACTTACTTCTGTTTCCTGATTTAGTTTTGCTAACTCACATTTTTTAGTATCTTTCTTACCTTCAGTTCATTTCTCTGTACTTCTCTCTTTTTTTCTTAGTGAATCTATATGCCTTACTCTTTGTTATTTGTTCTCCTTCTATTTCTTTTTCCCTCTTTTTGTCCTTCTACCTTAGTTTATTTCCCTTTCTGTGTTCTTCCCTCTAACTTTATTTCTAATTAGAGTGGTATGATGTTTTTAGCTCTTCATTTGTATCTTTTAATTTAAAATACATATTTTATTAAGTATAACTTATTTTTTTTCTCTCTTTCACAGATACCAACTGTAGTAAAACAAATTATAGTTACATTTATTATATGGTAAGTATGACAAAAAAAATTTAGTTTGTTATCACCCTTTGCTTTAAGGTCACTAACATTTTCCCAATCTACCTCACTCCTGTGTTTTTACTCTGCTTCTCTCACTTATTCTTATTCTCCATGTTTACTCCCCTTTCATTATTTACCCTCTCATATTCAACTTCTTTTGATCCCTATTCTTTACTTCACTTACCCTCTGTTCCCTTCCTTTGCTTCTTTACTCATTCGTTACTCATTCTCTTTTTCTTAATTATTTACCTTACTCCTACACATATACCTCATCCCCCTCCCAACACATACACACCCCTGTAACATACACCCCACACACACACCACACATACACCTCATACACACAAAAAAAACTCCCACACACACTCCTCAAAAACACACACACATTCCATACACACACATACATCGAACACATATACACCCCACAGTCATACACTTCTCACACATATTTCACACACCCTCATCTCTACCCACACCAAAACACTCCACACAACCACACCCACAGACACACCTTACACACCCACACTTTGACCTACACCCACTAACTCCCTGTAAGTCACACACACTGCATTACTTATCTTTTTTTGCTGTTGTACTCAAGCCCATTCAGGTACTGTTCCCTTTACTCTCTTTGTCCTCTCTCTTTGTCACTCACCATGTGTTATCCTAATTCAATATTTCTCCCTCTATCACCCCTCTTTACTTTTACTATGGGTAGCGCACCGGGGAGCGTAACAAGGGGAAAACAAAGAGAAACAGTAAAATAATATTTTAGAGTGCATTGAGGTAGGGTAGCTGTTGTGTTGTGTGGGTGATTTACTTACTGCACTCCTTCCACTCCTTTTCTCAGTACCTCTGTTCTCACAGTTCTTCATTCCCGTTCACTCAGTCCGTCTATCTTACTGTAATTGACTCTGTCTCTTCACTCTTTCACTACTTGTTCATTATGCTTTCTCCCTGAAGTTCAAGCACACTACGTTATTTACATTTCTTTGCTGCTTCAATTATTCCCTTTCTGTTACTTCTTCTTTTCTTCTTTTAGTTTTTTCTCTCTGTCAATCCACATGTTTTAACTTTATTCGATGTTATCCATCTTATTTCATCCCTCTTTAGTTATGCACAATACTTTTTTCTCTCTCTCCCTTACCAGTGTTATTTAAATCTGGTTCCGTTATTACCTTTTATTTGTACATCATTTTTTCTCTTTCCTTTTACGCTTTACAGCCACTCACATTCTTCATGTGCCTCTGCTTTAGTATTCTTCTTCTCTCTTTCTTTGTTTCACAGCCTTATATTTTTTTCATTTTCTCTCTTACACTTTGTTATATCTTTTACACTGTTTTACTATGTATTACACAGTACATCTGTGTTGCTCTCTCTTGCTCTCTGTCTCTTAACATTACTCTCTCTTTCTCTTTCTCTTATGCTCTCCTTCTCTTGTTTTTTTTTAGTTTTTTTTTTGTTGCGCTAACGGGGCGCTCACCGGTGCGCGTACCGGGAAGAGCACCCATGAGAAAAATGAAGTCAAGAGTGCTAAAATTTTTTTTAATTTTTTTGAAATGGGAGGTAGTTCTGAAAATAACTTTTTAAAATGTTTTTGTTGTTTTATATATTTTTTTTTCTGAACATTTCTTTTTTTTTTTTTGGAACAATTTTATGTTTTTTTTGTTTTTTTTGGGGGGGAACAACGAAAAACAGGCATTAGAAAGGGCTCAACAGGAGCAAAAAAAAAAATATTTCTTGGGGCGTTTTGAGCACTTGTGGTAATCAAAATGATACTCATATTTGCATATGAAATTAGGTCACCACAATAAAGGCACACTATCTTCATGTGCACAAAATTCTGTTGTATATTTGGGACCGTCTCCCTCGCCTCTGGTCCCAATAGAGTTACATGTGCCGATGTACTGGCCACAGGAGTTGGTGGGTTATCTTGGAGGTGACGCATCTCTGCAACGCTGTAATTGAGTGGATGCCACCTCTGCATATGGCGGTGCATAGTATAGTTACCATAACTATACTTTTTGTCTGTACCTCTAGACAAAACAGATTTACAAATGAGGCATGTCACATGTCGGGCATTGACCTTTTTCTGGCCTTGAGGTAAGAATACAATTGCCAAATAAAACTGTCTTTGTGGTGGGATTTCCGGGGCTCTTCACGTAAGAACTGCCTCGGCTCTACGTCTTCTTCCTCTTCTTCTTCCTCTTCCTCTGGGTTGGAAAGGAACTGTGGAGGTGGTCCTTCCTTCCTAGGTGGTTGAGGTGGTTGTGGGGGTCCACCAGCTGCAGCTACTACAGATGCCATAACTAAGGTCTTCCTCTCACAAAGATGAAAGTCAGAGTGAGGAAAGAAGGAGGGCTTTTCATCATTTGGGAAAAAAAAAAGTTCTCAACCAATGAAAAGTGTTATTTCCAGGTCACATGACCTGTTACGCTTACGTTACGCGTCCCGCTCCGCGCCCGCAGCGCTTCCGGTGTGCTGCGCTTCGCGCCTCGTTCACGCACCGGAGCACTTGCCCATTGATGTGAGGGCTATTAAAGGGCCCCGCGGGGCAAAAAAATAAAATACATTTTTTTTCGATTTTTCGCGGTGGAAGCGCTACCCGGTACGCGAACCGGGTAGCTCACCGGTAGCGTAACGAGAGTCTGCCATCTTGCGTTTCGGACGAATTTAGTCACAAAATGGAGGATAAACAATGTTGGGAATGGGTATAAGGGGGCACGGGAGGCATATCCTGACCCCCTAGGTTTTCTGAGGGTGGCTGAGGAGGCCCATATATGTAAAAAAAAAAACGGGTAGCGTTCCGGAAAGCGTAACAAGGGGAAAACCAAGGGAAATATTAAAATAATATTTTAGAGTGCTTTGAGGTAGGGTAGCTTTGAATAGCGCTGTTGTGTTGTGTGGGTGATGTAAGTACCAACATGTAGGTACCAATGAAGAGTCTAAAATTCAATGTACACATCTCCTCTGTAGATATTTTGTATGTTCTAATATGGGTTATTTAAATGTAAATGTGTGGAAAAGCACTTCATGCTTTAAAGCAATTGTATTTTTGAACTGATTGTTCTTTCCTCTTAGTCCTCCTCTTTGGTTTTTTTCCCCACACTCTTCTTCAGCATGATAGTTGATAAATTCGTTCCCTCCAAAAATGTATATACATAAAAAAATTATATTAAATACATATAAAATATATTTTTCCTTTAAAAGAAGAATACATTTTACAGCTTTTGATATTTGCTATTAAAAAAACATTGAAATTCACTGAAAAAACCATAGGTTATAGACCATATATAGTTAGGAATTAGCATTTACAAAACCTTGAAAATTCACTGAAAAAACCATAGGTTATAGACCATATATAGTTAGGAATTAGCATTTACAAAACCTTATTTTACTCACACAAAACCATTGAAATTCGCATATATAGTTAGTTGCACTAACTATATATCGCGCATCCGCAATCCACTGCTGATCATGTCACATATTACATCATTCATGACATGGTCAGTGACATTACTGATGACATCACTGATGACATCTCAAATGACATCACTGATGACATCACTGATGACAACATCCAGTGACTGTATGTTTCTGTAAAGTTAACATATGTCTTACATATTGAAGAATGAGTGGATGTATAAGTGTCTGGATGAAGGATTTAGTAGGTGCATGACTGACTGTATGAGTGAGTGATTAAATGTGTCTCACTGAGTGCATGGGTTAGTGACTAAACTGTCCTAATTTGTGCATCATTATGTCTGTTGTTCTGTAAACTGCTGCATGTGTTGATCAGTAGCTATATGAGTAACTATATGGGTTATTGATTGGTTGCCCAAGTATTTGTATGGGAGACTGAGTGTGTGTGTGGGTGGCTGGGAGGTGTATGACTCTGTGCATAGATGTGTGAGCAGTTGATTCACTAGATGTATGGGTTCAAAAGTGCATGTGGAAACAGATGTATGGGCGGTTGACTGTGTGCATGAGTGTATTGGTGAGTGAATGGATATCTCAGTGCTACATGTCAAAGTAAGTACATATGTAAAACACAGTACATGTGAGAGTTGATATATATAAATAACTGTGCATAAGAGCAAGTGAATGTGTGAGTGTCTGTATGGATCATTGTGAACTTGTATCAGGGATTGTATAAGAGAGTATATATGTGTTAGTATATGTTTGAATAAGTAAGGTGTGTATAACTGTATAGTTAAGGAAATGGAGGTGTGATTGATTCTTTGCATGACTGACTAGGTGTATGAGTAACTCCATGGATGAGTGACAGTCTGTGAGTGTCTGTTACACTGAGTGTATCTAAGGTTATATTAGAGTCTGAAGAGGTTCATCGTATTATCACATGAATGATGTCATCAGTGATGTGATCAGTAATGTCAAATGAGATGTCATCAGTGATGTCATCAGTGATGTCATTTGAGATGTCATCAGTGATGTCATCAGTGATGTCATTTGAGATGTCATCAGTGATGTCATCAGTGATGTCATTTGAGATGTCATCAGTGATGTCATCAGTGATGTCACTGACCATGTCATGAATGATGTAATATGTGACATGATCAGCAGTGGATTGCGGGTGCGCGATATATAGTTAGTGCAACTAACTATATATGCGAATTTCAATGGTTTTGTGTGAGTAAAATAAGGTTTTATAAATACTAATTCCTAACTATATATGGTCTATAACCTATGGTTTTTCAGTGATATATATATATATATATATATATATATATATATATATATTACCTACTGGCGTTCGCCAGTAGGTATATATAGTTAGGATTTTTTCTCTATGGGATTTTTGAAAATTCTATGTCTAATAACTTTGGCGTTTGTGGACGGAATTGGCTGAAATTTTCTGGAAAATGGAACATTTTGTTTCTGAGCAGCCCCTGAAGATTTGGGGGGGGTTCGTCAAGGGGGGGCCGAGAAAAAAGGGGGGTCCCAAAACGTGTTTTTAACATTGAGTTTTCCATAGGGCGGTTGGCCTCACTTTTAGCCCGAACGGCTGAATGGATTTGCACGAAACTTGGCAAAATTGTAGGGACTGGTAGCCCGATGTGCCTTTTGTAGGTCTCAATATATGTGCTCCAGTGGATTTTGAGAAATTAACGTTTAAAAAAAGATATATATCTGTAACAGCGGACCGGGCAGCGCCCCGGTTCGCGGACCGGGGCGCGTACCGGAACTTCGCGTAGCGAAGCTGATTGGTTCTCCGGTGTCTGTCAACATTCTAAACAGTCCGGAGCGGCCGCCATCTTGTCTCTCGGTAGGATTGAGAGACAAGAGGAGGCCAAAACAAAGGGGGAAATAACCATAAGGGGGCATAGTAGATCCTCCCTGACCCCCTAGGTTTAATGTGGAGGCTTTAAAAGGGCCCCGCGGGGCAAAAAAAAAACACAAATTTTTTGTTTTTTTGCGTGGGTAGCGCCCGGTCCGCGAACCGGGAAGCGTTCTGGGCAGCGTACTGCAATGAAAAATGAATGATAGACTTTTTAAATGCTGTATCTTAATTGATTGTTGGTTTTGTTGATTATTTTTTATTTTCTTTATTTTTTAAGCATTTTTTTTTATTGTGATTGTGTTTCATAATTTATTAAACTTTCTAACATTTCATTGTCAGAAATTTCATAATTATCATTGAATATACATTGTAGTCTCTGAGGGTGTAAAATGTCCTCATTTTCAAGGAGGTTATCTACTGCTTGTACACATTGCAGTAGTTCTTTGTCCCAAGTTTCATCGAAAAATTCAATATCATTTTCATCAATGATTTCTTGGCTGCTCTCTTGCAGGACAACTTGAAATTCAAATTTCTGTTCGCCTTCCATTTTGCCTGAAATTTAGATTAAAAAAATATATATTAGTAGAGATAGGGCACTGTTGGGATTAATTTTAGATAGGCAGTTTTTATCAGTGAATTTATCTTTGGGCAGTGTATAGTATCAGAGTGGAAGTAGGAATATAAAAAAGTGTATGTGATTTAACGTAATTAAATTCATAATTATACAAGAGAAGCCTAACTCCATCCATAACTATAACAGAGAAGTCTATCTAAATCTATAACTACTACAGAGGGATAGTATATAACTATCAGAAAAAGTTTACCATATTAACTTATAGTGCACAATATACTTCAGTTTTAAAAATAAAAACTTACCTTTTGAAAGAAGTTGAAGGAATTAGTGAAAATACTATTGAAATGTACACCAAGAAGTAGTAGTCAAAATGGCTGTGTTTTCTTCTCTTCCTTTATATATATTCAGGTATATAACCAATGAAATGTCAGGTAAAAAAAGTAGAAAATGAAAGTAACATATTAATTGGTTGTCAATTCCAACACTTCAGATGTGTTTTGTGAAGTAATTTACCTCAGGGTATTTAAAGAGGTCTACAGGCTAAATGGCTAAATGGAATTCCAATCAAATTTGTGAAAATGGTAGGGATTGGTATGTAGTATGAGCTAATCTATATTTGGTGAAATTGTCTCCAGTGGCTTTTCTGTGAACTACTTTCCCACCTTTTTTGATGGTGCGCTTCCCAGGGAGCGACCCGGTACGCGAACCGTTGAGTGCCCCGGTTCGCGAACCTTAAGCGGGAGTCCACCATTTTGTGTTTCGGTCGAGTTAAGATACAAAATGGAGGGCAAATAATGTTCAGAATGGGTAGAAGGGGGCACGGTAGACTTATCTTGACCCCCTAGGTTTTGTGAGGGTGGCTGAGGAGGCTTATATGTGCGAAAAAAAAATAAAAAAATTTCAATTTCGCGAGGTTAGTTCCCGGTTCGCGTACCGGGTAGCGTCCCAGGGAGCGTACTTTGTTGAAAATTAGTGAAAAATGTTAGAGTAAAATAATAATTGTGAGTGATCAGATGTAGGGTAGCTCTGAGAAGAGCTTTTGGGTTTATGGTACATTTAGGTACTTATAAGTAGGTACCAATGCACAGTCTTAAATTCAGAGTGAAAATTCTGTTGCCCTCATCTGAGAAGTGAACTCCATCTCCTCTGTAGATATCTTGCATGTAGTAACGCAAGTTATTGTTGTACAGGGAGCCCATTCCATGGTCTCTCATGTAAGCTGAAACAGATTTGTTTACATGCTTCCTCGACTTCTCAATTTGTGGACAAAATTGGTTTGACCACCTCCATTTCTGTCTTTGGCATATATTTGAATATACCAAGGCAGTCTGAGGAAAAAGTGCCATCAATTGCTCAAAGGTGTCCTTTGAAAGCATTTCCAGACCTACCCCAGTCAAAGTGCCCAAATCATTACCTCCACAGTGCACAATTAACAGGTCAGGTTTGGGCAAATGCATAAAGGTTTTCACCAATGGTATCAATTGGTGACATTTTAATCCTCTGTGACCAAACCACTTAATTTCCACATCTTGTAAATTGAGGTTAGGTAATTTTCTGTTCTCAGCATACCTGTGAGCCCAGTGAATATAACTATGTCCAACAATCCAGACAGAAAACATGGTGAGAGGAGGTTCTCCTGCAGTCAGATGAAGTGTGGCAATGAAATGGCAGTTGAAAAAATGAGAGTTTAAAATGAAAAAAACTGTGGAGTTTCTGTGTTCATGAAGCAGTAACAGTGATTGGTGGATTTTGATTGCTGAAAACAGAAAGTTAGGGTGCATGGATGTGTTCTTTGAAAGATGTATTTTGAGTGGTCAATAAAAAATCATTAAATGAAAGATTGCAGTGGATACGCAGGTGCACTGAGAGTTCAGAGTTCAATTGCAACATTGTTGTGTGAACTTGCAAACACCAGAGGTCTTCCAAGAGGTGGTTGCTATGCAGAAAAGGCATGAAATGGCAGAGGGGGGAAGGGTTTTCATTTGAAAAAAAGTGAGGGAAGAGTTTTGATTGGGTGACATGAGAGATATGTGTGAAGAATTACAGCATTTCTGTGCTTTTGATAGCTGCAGACTCTGGAGTGCATACCTTTTGCTCTGCTGAAGACAAATTGGTGTGTTTCTGAGACTGTTTTCAAACTCAAAGTATTTGCTAAGGTGAGAAAATATTTCTTTAATTTAGATAGAGAATAGTGTGCTTTAAGGAAAAAATGATGAATTATGTGGCGCAAATTGCTTGTAAATATGCTCCCATCTGTGCATGGAAAATTTAGATTTTGAATGTTTGTGTTACATAGCCATGTTAAAAGTGATACAAACATACTGCAAAGGCAATTAAAAAACGCTTTTATGTGTCTTAAGGACATTTTAAGTAATTTTCCCATGTGCAGTGTTTTGAAATTATGATTTGAAAATCGTTTTTGGGGAAAAGGAATTGTTTTTAAATTTATGACAAGGACATAATGGTGTATGCTTCTTTATACGGCAATTGACTGTCCCTGATGTTATTTTTCCCATTTTAATGTAAGACCTTTCTCTGTGGCGCAAATTGCTTGTAAATATGGTCCCACCTGTGCATGGCAAATTTAGATTTTAAATGTTTGTGTTACATAGCCATGTTAAAAGTGACCCAACGATGCTGGAAAGGCAATCAAAAAACACTTTCATGTGTCTTAAGGACATTTTAAGTCATTTCCTGGAAATGACTTAAAATGTCCTTAAGTCACATGAATGTGTTTTTTTAAAGCGTTTGCAATTTTTTTGGGTCACTTTTAACATGGCTATGTGACTCAAACAGTCAAAATCTAAATTCACCATGCACAGGTGGGAGCATATTTACAAGGAATGTGCTCCATGGGGAAAGGTCTTATAATGTAATATGGGAAAAATGACATCAGAGACACTGAAATGCCTTATAGAGAAGCATACACCATTATGTCCTTGTCATAAATTTGCAAACCATTACTTTTCCCCAAAAACGATTTTCAAATCATAATTTGAAAACACTGCACATGTGGAAATGACTTAAAATGTCCTTAATTCAAAATTTGCTATTCCTTATTTTGCGATTGCACTGAAGGATTTGCAAATTTTGCGATTCCTTAAATGTAATGTATCAAACAAAAAATATGTAAAAAATGACATTAAGGATTTGGAAACTACCACCAACTTCTAGTTTGTGGTAATTTGCGAATTCTTTTCAAAAAGCATTTTTTTCCAAAAAACAAAAGGTGCCATATGACGCCAATACATGTCCTTAGGGCATGTATGTGCGCCATATGCCCCCAAATTTCTTTTTCAGGGGTGCAGCAGGGTGTTCTTGAGATACCCCTGCACCCTTGAAAAAATTCCTATTTTGTGATGAGCTAATTGCTAATCGCAAATTGCACCTTCATTCCTATGAGCCTCCTAGCCCATGGAAATGAATGGGTAATTTGCAATTAGCAATTTGCTCATTGCAAATTAGGAATGGTAAAGAATTGCTATTTATTCCTTAAAATTCGCTATTTAGGAAATGCAAAATAGTTTGATGGTACATATGGTGGTTCATCTGTAACAAGATAAGAAGCTTAGGGATACATTTATGATGACTGGCGAAATAAAGTGCAAATCACTTACTTCATTGGTAGGCCTTTACATGTATTATCTCTTCTGTATTCTTCATCAAGCGTAACTTTAATCTGCAATCCTGAGTAGGCCTCGCCTTAAACAAACCTCTGGATAGGCCACACCTTATCGTCATCATGAATTAATCATTTAAAATGCTAGGGACAGATTTATGATAGGTGTATGACTCTTTTGCGCCACTTACAAAACACTGTCCACGGGGAAATGACGTAAAATGTCCTTAAGACACATGAATGTGTTTTTTTAAAGCGTTTCCAATTTTTTTGGGTCACTATTAACATGGCTATGTGACTCAAACAGTCAAAATCTAAATTCACCATGCACAGGTGGGAGCATATTTACAAGGAATGTGCTCCATGGGGAAAGGTCTTATAATGTAATATGGGAAAAATGACAACAGAGACACTGAAATGCCTTATAGAGAAGCATACACCATTATGTCCCTGTCATAAATTTGCAAACCATTCCTTTTCCCCAAAAACGATTTTCAAATCATAATTTGAAAACACTGCACATGTGGAAATTACTTAAAATGTCCTTAATTCAAAATTTGCTATTCTTTATTTTGTGATTGCACTGAAGGATTTGCAAATTTTGCGATTACTTAAATGCAATGTATCGAACAAAAAATATGTAAAAAATAACATTAAGGATTTGGAAACTACCACCAACTTCTAGTTTGTGGTAATTTGCAAATTCTTTTCAAAAAGCATTTTTTTCCAAAAAACAAAAGGTGCCATATGACGCCAATACATGTCCTTAGGGCATGTATGTGCGCAATATGCCCCCAAATTTCTTTTTCAGGGGTGCAGCAGGGTGTTCTTGAGATACCCCTGCACCCTTGAAAAAATTCCTAATTTGTGATGAGCTAATTGCTAATCGCAAATTGCACCTTCATTCCTATGAGCCTCCTAGCCCATGGAAATGAATGGGTAATTTGCAATTAGCAATTTGCTCATTGCAAATTAGGAATGGTAAAGAATTGCTATTTATTCCTTAAAATTCGCTATTTAGGAAATGCAAAATAGTTTGATGGTACATATGGTGGTTCATCTGTAACAAGATAAGAAGCTTAGGGATACATTTATGATGACTGGCGAAATAAAGTGCACATTACTTACTTCATTGGTAGGCCTTTACATGTATTATCTCCTCTGTATTCTTCATCAAGCGTAACTTTAATCTGCAAACCTGAGTAGGCCTCACCTTAAACAAACCTTTGGATAGGCCACACCTTATCGTCATCCTGGATTAATCATTTAAAATGCTAGGGACAGATTTATGATAGGTGTATGCCTCTTTTGCGCCACTGTGCGTCACTTTTATGATGCAGCGGCGGTGCAAAAGATTTGCTATGAGGCGACAAAATTACAAATTGATGCATTTAGGCCTCACTTGGGGCCATATGTATCAAGCTAATTAGCATTCGCAAAGATCAAAATTCTGCGAATTTCGGCCTTTGCGAATGTTAATTAGACAAATGGTATGTATCAAACAAGTTTGATGCAAAATAAGGAGTAGCAAAATTTGCTATTCCTTATTTTGCGATTGCACTGAAGGATTTGCAAATTTTGCGATTACTTAAATGAAATGTATCAAACAAAAAATATGTAAAAAATGACAATAAGGATTTGGAAACTACCACCAACTTCTAGTTGGTGGTAATTTGTGAATTCTTTTCAAAAAGCTTTTTTTCCCAAAAACAAAAGGTCCCATATGACGCCAATACATGTCCTTAGGGCATGTATGTGCGCCATATGCCCCCAAATTTCTTTTTCAGGGGTGCAGCAGGGTGTTCTTGAGATACCCCTGCACCCTTGGAAAAATTCCTAATTTGTGATGAGCAAATTGCTAATCGCAAATTAAACCTTCATTCCTATGAGCCTCCTAGCCCATGGAAATGAATGGGTAACTTGCAATTAGCAATTTGCTCATTGCAAATTAGGAATGGTAAAGAATTGCTATTTATCCCTTAAAATTCGCTATTTAGGAAATGCAAAATAGTTTGATGGTACATATGGCGGTTCATCTGTAACAAGATAAGAAGCTTAGGGATAGATTTATGATGACTGGTGCATCACCAGGGATGTGTCAGTCATCCTGCGCCGCTGTTCCGCCACCCATGGTGTGCTGCATTTACAATGCGGGGCATCATGGGGCAAAAATGGCACAGATGCGTGACGTATCTGTGCTGTAAAGGTAGTGATTGCTGGAGTTGTATCGCAAGTGCGATGCAGCTCAAGCAAGGCTCAGGGGTGCCCATCTCCACAATGTTGCGTCAAGACCTATGCCTGCTTAAAGCAGGCGCAGGGTTTTGACGCAGCTTTCTCCTATCTGATTGTAAATACGGCACACCATGGGTGGACATGGCTAAATAATAGCTGCAAAATATTACTCTTGTTAAACAATTTTACTATTATAATCTCTGAGATTTGTCTCTTACTCTGCAACATCTCATTGTTGTTATCTTTCTTTAAAGATAAAGACAACATCAACATGAGCGACAATCTGCAATCAGTTGATTTTGACCTCATCATTGAACTCGTAATTGAAACATCAGTGGGTGTTGATCCCTTGGATGATTTAAATCCTGAGGATGAAGAAGAGCGTGATGAGGATGCAGATTTGTCCGAATTATATGACATAGGGTGGGAAGCTGACCTGCTTGAGCCTATGGAACTATAAACATTTATTTTTAAAATTTATAATTAATAAAAAGTAAAAATGTAAACCGTTTAATTTAAAAATAAAGACACCTTCAAAAACAGGTTATGTGTAGTGTCTTCAATAAAATATTAAAATATGCTCATAAAATTAGATCAGATTCACATATAAAATAGCACAGGTAACATAAATATAAATGTCATTTCTTTTCTGCTATTTCTGTATTGTAAATTTGCCAAGGACTAAAAAATCTTCTATTTAAAATGTCAAGTAGTGTGTTAAGTTTTTGATCACTGTTATTGATTTACTGTTTGGTAATAGTGGTTAATAACATTTTTTATTATATTTTACCACAGATTCAACTGCAGATCATTTCAAGATTTCACCATGCCAACAATAGAAAGACAGAGAAAGGCTGCAAAACGTCAAAGACAGCAGGTGAAACAAAATAAGCAGCAGTCCTCTAACAAAAAGATTTGTCAAGTCACGAAGAAAGCACCGGGTAAGAGCACAAAATATTTCATAAGAAATATGTGTAGTAAAAAAAATATTACTACAGAAAATGTTTCAGTCCAGAAAAAGAGAACCAATTCAAATGGAAAGGAAAGGCCAATCAAAAATGTTACTGCTAGAGCAAGAGATAACTCTGTGCATGATAGTAGAAGGAAACAACAGTTTAGGGACATTCGTAAACGAATGTTCCGCAACAGGATAATTGGCAATTTGTTAAAAAATATTAAGAAAGGTCAACAGAAAGTGGTTTTTTATAAGAGAAAAAAAAAAGTTGAGAAAGTTATTGATCAGGCATTTGAAATTAAACGTAAGGTATTTATTTTGATAATCAATAGAATTAGGAAGCTAAACAAGGCAATTTATGATTTCAAAAGAAATAGTAGATGGAAGAGAATAGTTAATCGTAGTAATTTTTGTGAAGTTTTTTCTGGAGAATGGATGCATAGTTCAAGCTGTGAGGCATTTTTTAATGAGGAGAGTTATTTCCAGGATAATGATTTGGTGCATGCAGTTGACACCAGTGGTCGTGCTTATGAAGTGAAAGATGGTTGTCCAGTTGAAAAAGAAAAACTTGTGACAACAGAGACAGAAGAGGTGTTAGGTAATGAGGTTTTAGGAAGACGTGCTAAGGGTCCTGTCTACACCTGGAAGTGTAGTAGTATTTGTAGTGTGCGACAGGATTCCATCAATTTGCTTTGTGATTTTGTACGGTCATTTAATAAGAAAAGTTTGAAGCAGAAAATAAGGTTGTTGCAAGAATTAGATCCTTGCAGAGTGAGAGAAGTGACAGGTTTGCATGGTCATTCACTGGCTTGTCTTTCCAGGAGAGTATGCCAGAGTGTTTTTCATCATTTCAGGATGCTAGCAGTGCATCATAATAAAGTGAGGAAATTAGTTAGAATGTTGTATTATGCTAAGAGTCCAGCAATTATGCTTAAACAATTATGCGCTGCTCTTTTGCATGGTTCTGAAATAGATGTGAAGAATATATGTGAAGAAATTGAGTTTTGTTACTTTGGAAGTAAAGAGGAGAATGTTGAAATTGACCAAGAAGAAGAGGGTAATGTGGAAGATAGTGTACAGGTTTCCAGTACAGATAATTTTCAGAAGGAAATTGCGACGTTTCAGGTGAAATCAAGTGAGAGGCCTAATTTCACTTGTGTGTGTTGTCGACGCACTTATTATAAGAATCAGACGAAGTTAGTGGATTTATATGCAAAAAGTGAAAGGGAAAATAATAGTGAATGGAAGGATTTCGCAACATACTTGATGGTAGAAAATTGTTTTGATTTGGGATTGGATCAACGTGTGTGTACTTATTGTTGTTGCAAATTAAATCAAAACCAGATGCCTGCTAGAGCCGTTCATAATAATCTGGAATTGGTTGAGATTCCTTCTGAATTGAAGGATTTAAATACTTATGAATCTATTTTGATTCAAAGTATCCATCCCTTTCAGGCTATTGTAAGAATGGAGCCAAAGACAGGGAAATTGCCTCCATCAGATTTACAGAGAGGATTAAAGGGAAGAGTTGTTTATTTGCCTCTAGATTTGAAGAAAAACATTAACACAATTGGAGTAGAAAAAGTGGAAGAGGAACCTCTTGTTATCTTAGTTAATGGGGTTCCGACAAAGAATAAGAAAATATGGCAAGATTTAGTAGATGTTAGGAAAGTCAAAAGGGCAACATTGTATTTGAAAAAATATAATAAATACTATAAAAATGTATATGTTGCAGAAGAGGAAGTAAGTGAGGAAGAGGACAGCGATTTGTGTGCTGGTCAAATTGAGAAAGTAGAACCCTGTACTAGTGAAGAAATATATGAACATTATAGTGTTCATCCTTTGCATTCCAAGGAAGTCATGGGGAATGCTATTGAGTTGTTTCAAATGAAACAAGCGAAAGGGAGTCCCATTAGTGTTTGGGAGGAAAGTTTGGAAGCTCGGTGTTTCCCACAGCTTTTTCCAACAGGTCAGGGAGGAAGATATGATGAGCGACCTCATCAAATTCCTGCTTCTGAATACCGGACTTTGCGATTGTATGCAGGAGATGCTAGGTTTCGACAATGCATTCCTTATTTGTTTCATCTCCTGTTTGAAAGCGATCTGTCTGGACTGTCATATGCAGTGAACCACATCTTGAAAAGTGGTATACACATGCAAAACATCTCGGCAAGTGACTTTATGGATAAAGTCAATGTCCAAGACAGTATTTTGGATTCTCACCTGATTAATCTCATGGCGTGTCAGCGTGGTACTAATGAGTACTGGTACCGTCGTCATGGTGATTTAAAATGTATGCTGAGGAACTTAGGTACTCCCACATGGTTCCTCACTCTGAGCTGTGCCGAGTATGGCTGGGAAGACTTACTTGAATTTCTACGAGAGGCAAATGCTAACGTAGATAACATCGAATTCAAGACACCCGGAGAACTGTGCTCTTTGGATCCAGTCAATGTATGTAGGTACTTCAATCATAGATTTGAAGCTATGATGTCTTTCATCATGAATAAGAAGAATCCACCTCTTGGAGAGGTGTTGGATTTCTTCTGGAGAAAGGAGTACCAAGCAAGAGGTGCTCCTCATATACATATGTTGCTGTGGATCAAGGATGCACCTAAATTTGGAACGGATCCAGAAGACTCAGTGATGAGTTTCATCCAACAGTATTCTACGTGTGCTGTTCCAAACGCAAAGGAGAAGAAAAGCCTAAGAGAAAAAGTTCTGCGTTTCCAAAGCCATCGATGTGGAAAGTACTGCCGTCGTAAATTCCGAAACAAGGACAAGTTCTACACTAAATGTCGTTTCGGCTTTCCACGACCGGTGATTTCTAAAGGAAGAGTAAACAGTTTGATGTCTTCGCTGCGACACAATGTCATGAAGAAATCACCTAAAAACACATACAATTTGAAGAGGAACGAAGAGTCCAAGTACATCAACGACTACAACCCGGTGATTTTGTCCATGTGGAATGCTAACATGGATATACAGTTTGTGGCTGATAACTGTATGGCTGTGGCTCGGTATGTGACGTCTTACATCACCAAAAAAGAGAAGACAGAATTGAAGGATATGTGGGAGGACATTTCCCATGAAAAGAGCCTCAGCAAGAAGTTGTACAGTTTCAGTCTGAAGATGTCGCATCTAGAAATTGGAGCTTACGAATGCTCTGACCGGTTGTCTTCAGCAAGTCTCTATGCCAAGTCCAAGAGTATCGTTTGGGCGAGTCTTGGTCTTGCTGCAACGCGTAATCGAGTTCTCAAACCTGTGCGGGAAATTGAGTATTTGGCGGAAAAGGAGCCAAACAGTACCGACATTTTGAAGACCAACATGTTGGATACATATTATCCAAGTAGAAGCAGTCACCTCGACAATGTTTGTCTGTATGAGGTTCTTCAAAATTACATATTCAAGAGGAACATCAAAGAAGATACTGAGAAAGGAGTGTATGCTGTAATAGGAAGTGAGGGATGTCTGGTCAAGCAAAGAAAATGCCACTTGGTAAACCATCGAAAATTG
This sequence comes from Lissotriton helveticus, assembly GCF_964261635.1. Lineage (NCBI taxonomy): Eukaryota > Metazoa > Chordata > Amphibia > Caudata > Salamandridae > Lissotriton > Lissotriton helveticus. Next base: position 1,608,187,614 of record NC_136069.1, read on the forward strand.
AGTGGCGAATCTCCTGAAAAAAAGGAGTTTTTCTATTTAGCACTTTTGCAACTTTTCAAGCCTTGGCGTGCAGAAGAGGAACTGCTTGGAGATTTCCTCTGTTACGAAGACTCTTTCAATGCCGCCAAGGAGACCATAGAATGTCCTGCTTTTCCCAAATATGTAGAAATGTTGAATGCGGAAATTGAGCAGGAAGCAACGATTGCAGCCGAGATTGCCAGAGACAGTTCTCAGGACAGTCAGAGTTCTGCTTCATTGAGTCAGGATCCACTAGGAGGACCTGTTATCGAAAATGAAGCTGCCACTGCCATGAATGAAGTGGAAAGAGCCATGGCACATGCTCAGGAGGATTCGGTTAACTTAGAAGAGTTGGAAAGACAACTCAACGTTGAGCAGAGGAAAATATATGACGAAGTTACCATGCAAATTGATCATGGATTAAGTCATGACAAGAAAGAGTGCTCATGTACATCGTTGAAGCCTGTCCGACTGTACGTGAGTGGAGAAGCGGGAACTGGAAAAAGTTTCCTCATTAAAGCAATTTCATGCTATTTGCAGGAAAGGACAGAGTCATCTCTGTCTTGTGTTGTCACCGCTCCAACTGGACTGGCAGCACATAACATTAAAGGGATTACTTTACATCGTTTACTGATGCTGCCAGTGGAGCATGACAACAAATTACAATATCACAAGCTATCTGGAGATGCTTGTTTTGAAGTTTCAAGAATCTTGAGGAAAATGAAACTTCTTATCATTGACGAAGTAAGCATGGTTTCCAATGTCATGCTTGCCTTTGTGCATTTGAGAATGCAAGAAGTTCTCAAAACAGAGTATGATGTGTTATTTGGTGGCAAACACATCATTGTTTTCGGAGATCTTTTGCAGCTGACACCAGTGAAAGGGCAACCTGTGTTCAAAATGCTCACGCATGAAGATACCAGGAAGTGCCTAGGGAGCATTGGCAACGTCAATATATGGTTAAACTTCAATTATGCTGAACTGCATGAAAATATGCGTCAGGCGAAGGATGAAGTTTACAAGACTATTCTACAAGATGTTAGAATTGGAAAAGTGACCGAGCATGGGAAAGAAGCTTTACATGCACGATTACTGTCAAATTTATATCCAGAACAAGATGTTGTGCCTGAGAATATTTTTCAGAAAATTACTGAGAAGAAATCTGGAATATGTTTGATGCCAACTCTTGCAGAATGTGCCAAATTCAACAACAAAATGTTGCATTTAGAAAAGCAAGAGATTGTGAAACTGGAAGCTATTGACAGAGTAGAGCATATGGGATCAACAATTATTTTGTCTGAGAATCTGAAAACAAAATTGGATTCATTAGAGAAGAGTATATCTAAAACTGCAGGTTTTGAAAAGACTCTGAATGTGTGCTTGAACTGCCGTATAATTTTAAGAAGGAATTTACATGTTGAAAGAGGTCTGGTAAATGGATCAATGGGTAATGTTGTTGATTTTGTGAAATACAGAAATAGAGATGGAATTGAATTTTTAAAAATTAAATTTGATGGCATTGAGGAAGTACAGCTAATTGGTCGTTGTTCTGCTAGATTTTTGCTTGTAAAAGACTTATATGTTCGCCGTAAGCAGTTTCCTGTTTGCTTGGCATATGCGGTGACAATCCATAAATCGCAAGGTTTAAGTGTAGACAGTGCATTGGTGAATATTGGCAGTTCTGTGTTCAAGGAGGGTATGGCATATGTGGCATTGTCACGAGTTAGAACTTTATCGGGATTGTACTTGATTGAGTGTGATGTCACAAACATTTGTGCAGATCTAGATTGTGTTAAGGAATACAATAGGTTAAGAAGAGAGTATGCGCCACATTTGCCTCAGTATCCTTTGTTTGAGAAACGTGTGGTAGGCCGGAAACGAAGAAATGTGACCAATACTGGGGAGGTTGTAGCAAAAAGACAAAAAGTCAATGAACCTAAAATTACAAGCAGAAACAAAAAGGATTCTGTTGAAGATGTTGTTGGTTTTCAGTTTGAAAACAGTTCTGGTGTCAACTGCTATGCTAATGTAGTGGTTAATGTTTTGTTTTCTCTAGAAAATGTAAAAGAAGAGATTGTGGTCAATTCTGATCAAACATTTTGCAGTTTGTTAAATTCTGTGTTAGAGAAATGTAGCACTGATAGAACAAACATAGAAAGTGTGTCTGAAATTCGAAATCTGTTAGACAGATGTTCAGGCCAAACACAATTCTCTCAAAATATTCAGCAAGATTGTCAGGAGTTTTTAATGTATATGCTTGATGTATTACATGCTGAAGGTGTAGATGTAGATCAGCTGTTTGGGCTTTCTTATCAATGGCAGCATGACTGCGAGAACTGTATGGTATCAAGTACTACTAGTGTAGACTCAGAAAGATTTATATATTTAACTTTGCCAGACAGTAAATCAGTCTCCTTTAATAAGCTAGTAAAAGCAGCTGATCACAACATGGAGTGTAGCCAATGTAAATCTGAAATGATGTCCACATTATTTATACGAACATATGGCCAGTATGTCATTTTAATGTTCCAACGATGTAGGCCTGATGGAACAAAATTGACAACTTTAATTAAAAATTTTGTAGCTTCGCAGTTGTCAATATCAGGAAGGACTTTTGTAACTGCAGCAATTATATATCATGACGGTCCTTCAATAACATCAGGACATTACACAGCTTATTTAAAGTCTATAAATGGCTGGTCATTCTGCAATGATTCTGTTTTAAAATTGCCGTATGACCTTAAAAACTCTTACCTGGTGTTTTTAAAACCAAAATTTTAGGGAAATAATCTCGGGATGTGCTCTGTGGAATTTCAAGAAGTTCTAATGGCTCCTACACAATTTGGCCTTGAGGATAAGTGTAGTTCAGAGACATAACTTCTAACCCTAAGACTGGACGTCATGGAGAAATAAGTGCACTTTGAATGAGTTCAGAAAAACTATTTCTTTTTATAAGCTAATTGAAGCAGCCAATCAAAACATAAAGTAGAGGGAATGTAAGTCTGCAATGCTGTCTACTGTTTTACATTGCTTTGTGATTAAAAGTGATGTAGAGAATTAAATAATTGTAGTAGTCATAGAGGTAGTGTAAGTCTGCTTCATAGTAAGCAGTATCAGTGTCATAGGAAATGTAGAACATGACTGAGCAAGAAGGGGAAGATATTACTATTCCAGGATTGTGAAAATGATCTTCAACATTTTAATTCTGAAAGTTGCGGAAATGCCAAATGACGGGATTGGCTTACAAGAAATCCAAGAGTTATAAATGGGTCTGACAAGATTTGGCCTTGTGGAAACTTGTGGTAGAGAGCAAGAAGTCATTTATTGCATGTAACATGTTTTTAAAAACGATGGAGATTTTCTTTCAGAAAGTGGCGGGCTGAAAGTAATAACAGCACAACAGAGTGTAAGCTGTTCATAGGACATCCTTTGACGTCATGGAAAGTAAGTTAACTTTAAGGAGTTCTGAATTCTGATTTGTTATGTTGTATGGGTTTTTTAAACACAATCATTTTGATTGTGTTTTTTTTTCCCCGCTGTTATATGATGAATACCTTCAAGTCACTGTTTTTAGTGAATTTTGATACATTCTGAGAACAGCAAAAATAAACCATTTAACATGTATAATTAATTCTGTACTGTTTGCATTTATGATGTATATGTAGAACTGTGTAGGAGGCATGGAGAAGGTGAGGCTTCTGTAAGTGTCAAAGTTGTTGCATGCAGTGCTGCACTTCTGCGTATTCTTTCATATGCTGGACTACATCTGCACAATGGGATACCTAAGCAAAGGAAACACAAGTGATGTGATTGTGAAATGAGCAAAATAAATTGCACGTATTTCATTTACATCACCTGTGTTTCCTATCATTATGAATCACATTGTGCAGATCAAGTTTAGGTCTGTCCAGGGAAACATAGGAGGTTTGGACTTTGTTCAAGAGTGCAGTGGACATGACTCACTTCATTGGTAGACCTTCACATGTATTACGTCCTCTGTTCTCTTCAACAACTCGAAATTTCATCTGCAACCCTGAGTAGGCCTCACCTCAAACAAACCTCTGGATAGGACACATCTTATTGGCATCCTGAAGTAATCATTTAAAATTTTAGTGTCTTGCGACACTTTTCTGAGACAACAGCAATGCAAAAGATGCACCATGTTTTAAGATAGGCCTCACTTCATCTGCATCAAGATACTGTTAGTTTAAAATGTATATCTTTAGGACTGTGTAGGGGGCCTGGAGAAGCAGAAGCTTCTGTAAGTGTCAAAGTTGTTAAAAAACTGTTTGTCCTTCAATCTTTTCCCTTGTCTTTTGTAATTTTTAAATACATGTTTTAATATTTTTCAAATGTTTGTTCTCTCTTTCACAGATTGAAAGTATAAAAACAAAAAGTGAGTAATTTAACGACAATTATAAGGTAAATGTTTTGTACTCTTTTCATTACATTTCTATCACATTTAACTTCTATTAGTTCCACTGCTTCATTTCTTTAACCCTCAGTTTCCTGCCTTTGCTACTTTCCTCATTCCTTTCTCTATTACCTACTTACTCAACTCCTTCCACTCTTTTTCTCAGTCCCTCTCTTCTCATAGTTCCTCACTCTTGTTCACTCACTCCGTCTCTATTACTCTTAGTGTCTTTGACTGATCACTCTATCACTACTTGTTCATAATGCTTTCTCTGTGTAGTTGAAGCACACTAAGGGGCATATTATGAACACAGCCAATAAAATTATTGCTCTTTTTATTGGCAGAAAACTGGTGCAAAAGTGGTTTTATCGGCAGTTTTGTGCCGCAAAAGCAGCTTTAGCGACACATTTCTGCCAATAAAAGCTGCAAAACTTTTATTGCCTATGTTGATGATATGGCTCTATGTTACTTACATTTCTTTGCTGTTTCAATTAATCTTTTTCTGTTATTTTTTGTTTTCTGTTTTCTATTTTTTCTCTCTGTTATTCCTCATGTTTTAATCTTATTTTGAACATTCACTCACATTCTCCAAGAAACTCTTCTTTGTTAATGTTATACTCTCTTTTTTTTTCTTTCACTTCGTTATCTATTTTGTTTTTCACAATTATACCCTCTTCCGTCTTTTCTTCGGTAAATAGATCTATTAAACAGTATCTCTTCTTTACTCCCTATAGCTGTCTTTCTTTTAACATCACTCTCTGTTTACTTTCCTTATACCTACTCTTTTTTAAAAAAAAAAAAAATTTTGGTTAGCTCCCGGTCCGCGTACCGGGAAGCTAACCGGGAAGCGAACCAAAAGAAATAGAGCTTGCCAGAGTGCTAAACATTCTAGCAATTTTTTTTGAAAGGGAAGGTAGTTCTGAAAAGAACTTTTTTTTAAATATTTTTGTTGTTTTATATTTTTTTTTTATTTTTTGAACATTTTTTGTTTTTTTTGTATTTTTTGAACGATTTTATATTTTTTTTGGTTTTTTTTGGGGGGGGAAACAACAAAAAACAGGCATTGAAAAGGGCTCAACAGGAGCAAAAAAAAAATTACTGGGGGCGGTTAGGGCAATTATGGTGTTCATACGCCAGGTTTATAGCATTTATGCTCATGTTGCCACATGCTAACAACGCACGACAGTGCATACAAGAGTGTATCATGTGGCCAAAATTTTCTTGTATATTTGGCACAGTTTCCCGTGCCTCTGCTGGTGTCAATGAAATGGGTATTCTTGATCTGGCCACAGGAGTTGATCTTGGATTTTCCTGCAAATCCCGTATTTCCGCCCGGCTATAATTGAGTGGATGCTTCCTTGTCATGTGCCTGTGCATTGTATGATTTCCGTAACTATATTTCTTATCCGTCCCTCTGGATAATTTTTCTTTACAGATGAGGCAGGTGACATACCTCGCATTGACTTTTTTTTGGCCAGGAGGGATCGAATAAAACTGCCAGATGAAACTGGCTTTCTTATGTGAAACCCGGGGCACCTCTTCTAAGAACTGTGGTTCTTCTCCCTCCTCTTCATCCATTTCTTCCTCTTCCTCCTCAGTGTTGGTCATCACCTGGGGAGGTGGTCCTCTCTTCCCATGAGGAGGTGGAGGTGGTGGTGGGGGTCCACCAGCTGAAGCAACTACTGAAGCCATTTCTGATATAGTAATGAAGGTATTCCTCTCACAATGATGAAAGTCAGAGTGAGGAAGAAGGAGGGGTTTTCATCATTTGGGAAAAACAATACTTCTCAACCAATGAAAAGTGTTATTTTTAGGTCACCTGACCTAGCCTTACATCATTATGAAACCAAAAGTGAAATGAACCAATGAAACGTTTTATTAACAAGTCACATGACCTCTCACGCTCATGTTACGCGCTGCGGAACGCGCCCCGGTTAGCTTCCGGGTCGCTGAGCTTCGCGCCTCGGTCCGCGCCCCGGGACACTTCCGGGTGCGCTAACGCGGTACGTCACAAGACGCATTACGCGGCAACGCGATACGTCGCGCTTTCGCGACGCGCCGCGGATCGCTTCCGGGGAGCTGCGTTTCGCGCCTCGGTCCGCGCCCCGGGGAACTTCCGGGGGGGCTAACGCAGTACGTCATAAGACGCATTACGCGGCAACGCGATACCGTCACTATGTTGATTTCTTACCGGTTCGCGGACCGGGTCGCGGCATCAAATTGAGCTAACGGGAAGCTTCCCGGTTCGCGGACCGGGAGCGAAACAAAAAAAATATTTAAAAAAAATTATTAATAAACATATAAAATATATTTTTGGATTTAAAGAAGAATACATTTTACAGCTATAGATATTAGCTTTTAAAAAACCAATGAAATTCACTGAAAAAACCATAGGTTATAGACCATATATAGTTAGGAATTAGCATTTACAAAACCTTGAAAATTCACTGAAAAAACCATAGGTTATACACCATATATAGTTAGGAATTAGCATTTAAAAAACCTTATTTTACTCACACAAAACCATTGAAATTCCATATATAGTTAGTTGTACTAACTATATATCGCGCACCCGCAATCCACTGCTGATCATGTCACATATTACATCATTCATGACATGGTCAGTGACATCACTGATGACATCACTGATGACATCTCAAATGACATCACTGATGACATCACTGATGACATCTCAAATGACATCACTGATGACATCACTGATGACATCTCAAATGACATCACTGATGACATCACTGATGACATCTCAAATGACATCACTGATGACATCACTGATGACATCTCATTTGACATTACTGATCACATCACTGATGACACACATTCACTGGCTCTTATGCACAGTTATTTATATATGTCAACTCTCACATGTACTGTGTTTTACATATGTACTTACTTTGACATGTAGCACTGAGATATCTATTCACTCACCAATACACTCATGCACACAGTCAACTGCCCATACAGCTGTTTCCACATGCACTTTTGAACCCATACATCTAGTGAATCAACTGCTCACACATCTATGCACAGAGTCATACACCTCCCAGCCACCCACATACACACTCAGTCTCCCATACAAATACTTGGGCAACCAATCAATAACCCATATAGTTAGTCATATAGCTACTGATCAACACATGCAGCAGTTTACAGAACAACAGACATAATGATGCACAAATTAAAACAGTTTAGTCACTAACCCATGCACTCAGTGAGACACATTTAATCACTCACTCATACAGTCAGTCATGCACCTACTAAATCCTTCATCCAGACACTTATACATCCACTCATTCTTCAATATGTAAGACATATTTTAACTTTACAGAAACACACAGTCACTGGATGGTGTCATCAGTGATGTCATCAGTGATGCCATTTGAGATGTCATCAGTGATGTCATCAGTGATGTCACTGACCATGTCAAGAATGATGTAATATGTGACATCATCAGCAGTGGATTGCGGGTGCGCGATATATAGTTAGTGCAACTAACTATACATGGAATTTCAATGGTTTTGTGTGAGTAAAATAAGTTTTTGTAAATGCTAATTCCTAACTATATATGGTCTATAACCTATGGTTTTTTCGGTGAATTTTCAAGGTTTTGTAAATGCTAATTCCTAACTATATGTGGTCTATAACCTATGGTTTTTTCAGTGAATTTCAATGGTTTTTTAATAGCAAATATCAAAAGCTGTAAAATGTATTATTCTTTTAAAGGAAAAATATATTTTATATGTTTATTAATAAAAAAGAAAAATTATTATTTTTTTTTCGCTCCCAGTCCGCGAACCGGTTAGCTTTCCGTTAGCTCAAATTGCTGCCGCGACCCGGTCCGCGAACCAGTAAACGTTCCGTTTGCGCAACTGTCGCGTTGGAAAACAACATCGTGACGCGTCACGTAAGCGCGACGTATCGCGTTGTCGCGTAATGCGTGATTTGACGCGTCGCGTTAGCGCACCCGGAAGTGATCCGGTACGCGAGGCGCGAAGCGCAGCTTCCGGAAGTGATCCGGTACGCGAAGCGAGGCGCGAAGCGCAGCTTCCGGAAGCAATTTGGACCGCGGCGCGGAGCGCTTAACGTAAGCATAACAGGTCATGTGACTTATTAATAACACTTTTTATTGGTTCATTTCACTTTTGGTTTCCTAATGATGTACGGCTAGGTCATGTGACCAAAAAATATCACTTTTCATTGGTTTAGAACTAATTTTTTTTTTCCCAAATGATGAAAACCCCTCCTTGTTTCCTCACTCTGACTTTCATCTTTGTGAGAGGAAGACCTTTTTTCATCACTTAGCAATGGCAAGTGTTATAGCTTCAGCTAGTGCACCCCCACCACCACCACCACCTCCTAGGAAGAGAGGACCACCTGCTGAAGTTATCATTCAGCAAGAGGAGGAAGAAGAGGAAGAAGAGGAAGAGCAGCAAGAGAGGCAGTTTTTGCCTGAGGAGCCCAGGAGGTCTCATGTCAAAGAAAATTATATTTGGCAATTTTTTAAATATCCCCGGGGCCAAAGAAAAGTGAATGCCCGGTATGCAACTTGCCTTATCTGCAAGAAAGATCTGTCCAGAGGGACAGATAAAAAATACAGTTATGGCAATTATACAATGCATCGCCATATGGACAGGTGGCACCCTATCAACTACAGTGTTGCGCAGGTACGTCACCTGCAGGATAACCCTCCTCCTGTGGCCAGTAGATCAAATGTACAGGAAGTGACGGGACCAGAGGCGAGGGACATGGTCCCAAATATACAGATGAGGTTCGGGGAAGTCAAACAAGTGTGCGTGGGTTGCGGTCAGTTGATTTGCTACAGAGAAAGTAGCATCAATTTAATCAACTTAGCAATTGACAATCATGTTTGTACAAAACGATTCAGATAATAAATTATCTTTTTTTTTTGTTGCTCCTGTTGAGCCCTTTACAATGAATCGTTTTCGTCCCCCCCCAAAAAAAAAAATATAAAACCGTTCAGAAAATACAAAAAAAGTTAAAAAAATTAAGAAAAAAAATAAAAAAAATATAAAACAACAAAAATAATAAATAAAAAAGTTCTTTTCAGAACTACCTCCCCTTTATAAAAAAATTGCTAGAATGTTTAGCACTCTGGCAACCTCTATTTCTTTTGGTTCGCTTCCCGGTTCGCTCGCCGGTATGCGAACCGGAAGCGAACCCAAAATTTTTTTTTTTAAAAAAAGAAGAGTAAGTATAATGGAAGGAAACAGAGAGTAATGTTAAAAGAAAGACAGCTAGAGGGAGTAACACAGAGATACTGTTTAATAGATCTATTTACCAAAGAAAAGATGGAAGAGGGTATAATTGTGAAAAACAAAATAGATGAGGAAGTGAAAGAAAAAAAGGCGAGTAGAAGAATAACAAACAAGAGTTTCTTAGAGAATGTGAGTGAATGTTCAAATTAAGATTAAAACATGTGGAATAACAGAGAGAAAAAACAGAATGCAGAAAAGAAGAAGTAACAGAAAAGGAATGATTGAAACAGCAAAGAAATGTAAATAACATAAGGGCATATTATCAACATAGGCGATAAAATTATCGCTGCTTTTATCGGCAGAAATCTGCCGCTAAATCCGCTTTTGCGACAGAAAACTGCCGCTAAAGCTGCTTTTGCGGCAGTTTTCTGTCGATAAAAGCAGCAATATTTTTTTTGCCTGTGTTGATAATATGCCCCTTAGTATGCTTGAACTACAGGGAGAAAGCATAATGAAGAAGTAGTGAAAGAGAGATGAGTCAGAGACAGTGAGAGTAATACGAAAAGGAATGAGTGAACAAGACTAAGTAACTATGAGAACAGAGGGACTGAGAAAAGGAGTGGAAGGAGTAGAGTAAGTAAGTAATAGAGAAAGGAATGAGGGAAGTAGCAAATGCAGAAAACTGAGGGTTAAAGAAATGAAGCAGTGGAACTAATAGAAGTTAAATGTGATAGAAACGTAACGAAAAGAGTACAAAACATTTACCTTATAATTTTCGTTAACTTAGTCACTTGTTATTTTTATACTTTCAATCTGTGAAAGAAAGAACAAAAATTTGAAAAATATTAAAACATGTATTTAAAAATTAAAAAAGACAAGGGAAAAGATTGACAATCATCCAATTTTACAAACAAATAAAGTTAGAGGCCTCCGCTTCTCCATGCCCCCTACACAGTCCTAAATGTATACAGTTTAAACTGAGGGTATATTGTTGAAGATGAAGTGAGGCCTATCTTGCAACATGGTGCATCTTTTGCACTGCTGCTGCGTCACAAAAGTGACGGAACAGCAACGCAAAAGAGGCGCACGGCCATCATAAAACTACCCCTAACATTTTAAATGATTGTTTCTAAGTGCTGATAAGTTGTGGCCTATCCACAGATTTGTTTCAGGTGAGTTCAACTCAGATTTACAGATGAAATTTAAGTTATTGAAGAGTACAGAGGAGATAATACATGAGCAGGCCTACCAACGAAGTGAGTCATGTCCAATGCACTCTTGAACAAACATCAGACCTCCTCTATCTCCTTGAACAGGCCTAAATCTCATCTACACAATGTGATTCGTAATGTTATGAAACACAGGTAATGTAATTGAAAAACGTGCAATTTTTTTTGCTCATTCCACTATCACAACACTTGTGTTTTTCCTTTGCTTAGGTATCTCATTGTACAGATGTAGTCTAGCATATGAAAGACTACGCAAAAGGTGAGTATTGTATGCAACAACTTTGACACTTACAGAAGCCTCAGCTTCTCCATGCCCCCTACACAGTCCTAAATATATACATTTTAAACTGACGGTATCTTGTTGCAGATAAAGTGAGGCCTATCTTGCAACATAGTACATCTTGTAAATCACTGCTGCATTATAAAAGTGACGGAACAGCAGCACAAAAGAGGCGCACGGCCATCATAACACTTTAAATGATTGATTCAGGATGACGATAAGGTATGGACTATCTAGAGCCTTGTTTGAGGTAAGGCCTACTCAGGGTTGCAGATGAAATTTAAGCTTGTTGAAGAGTACAGAGGTGATAATACATGTGCAAGCCTACCAATGAAGTGAGTCATGACCACTGCACTCTTGAACAAAGGCCAGACCTCTTCTGTACCCCTGGACAGGCCTAAACCTCATCTGCACAATGTGATTCATAATGTTAGGAAACACAGGTAATGTAATTGAAAAACGTGCAATTTTTTTTGCTCATTTCACAATCACATCACCTGTATTTCCTCAGTTTAGGTATGTCATTGTGCAGGTTTAGTCTAGCATATCCAAGAGTATGGAGAAGGTGAGGACTGTATGCAACAGAGCAATCTACATTACTCACGTCCCTTGAAACTTACAGAAGCCTCAGTTTCTCCATGCCTCCTACACAGTTCTAAATGAATATCATAAATACAAAAAGGTACAGAAATATTATACATGTTAAATAGTTTATTTTTGCTGTTCTCAGAATGTATCAAATTTCACTAAAAACAGTGAGTTGAAGGTATTCATCATATAACAGCGGGGAAAAAAAACACAATCAAAATGATTGTGTTTAAAAAACCCATATAACATATCCAATCAGAAATCAGAACTCCTCAAAAGTAACTTACTTTCCATGACGTCGAAGGATGTCCTATGAACAGCTTATACTCTGTTGTGCTGCTATTATTTTCTGCCCGCCACTTTCTGAAAGAAAAGCTCCATCATTTTGACAAATATGTTGCATACAATAAATGACTTCTCGCTCTCTACCACACATTTCCTCAAGGCCAAATCGTGTAAGAGCCATTTATAACACTTAGAATTATTCTAAGCAAATCCCGTCATTTTCTTTTTCCGCAACTTTTAGAAAGAAAACGTTCAAGATCACTTTCACAATCCTGTACTAGTAATATCTCACCCTTCTTGCTCACTCATGTTCCACATGTCCACATTTAAGTTTTGACTCTGTACTACACTTATCCTCAAGGCCAAATAGTGTAGGAGCCATTAGAACCTCTTGAATTTCCTCAGAGCACATCCCAAGATTCTATCCCTGAAATTTTGGTTGTAAAAACACCAGGTAAGAATTTTTAAGGTCAAAAGGCAATTTTTTTTTTAAAGTTAAAACAGAATCATTGCAGAATGACCAGCCGTTTCTAGACTTTAAATAAGCTGTGTAATGTCCTGATGTTGTTGAAGGACCGTCATGATATATAATTGCTGCAGTTACAAAAGTCCTTCCTGATATTGACAACTGCGAAGCCACAACATTTTTAATTAAAGTTGTCAATTTTGTTCCATCAGGCCTACATCGTTGGAACATTAAAATGACATACTGGCCATATGTTTGTATAAATAATGTGGACAGCATTGCTGACTTACATTGGCTACACTCCATGTTGTGATCGGCTGATTTTACTAGCTTATTAAAGGACACTGATTTACTGTCTGGCAAAGTTAAATATATAAATCTTTCTGAGTCTACACTACTAGTACTTGATACACTACAATTCTCGCAGTCATGCTGCCATTGATAAGAAAGGCCAAACAGGTGATCTACATCTACACCTTCATCTTGCTATACATCAAGCATATACTTTAAAAACTCCTGCCAATCTTGCTGAATATTTTGAGAGAATTGCGTTTGACCTGAACATTTGTCTAACAGATTTCGAATTTCAGACACACTTTCTAATTTTGTTCTATCAGTGCTACATTTCTCTAACACAGAATTCAGCAAGCAGCAAAAACTTTGATCCGAATTGATCACAATCTGTTGTTTTAAAGTTTCTAGAGAACAGACAACATTAACCACTACATTAGCATAGCAGTTGACACCAGAACTATTTTCAAATTGAAAACCAACAACATCTTCAACAGAATCCTTTTTCTTTCTGCTTATAATTTCAGGTTCATCGACTTTTCGTCTTTTTGCTAGAACCTCCCTACTATTGGTCACATTTCTTCATTTGCGGCCTACCACACGTTTCTCAAACAAAGGATATTGAGGCAAATGTAGCGCATACTCTCTTCTTAACCTATTGTATTCCTTAACACAATCTAGATCCGCACAAATGTTTGTGACATCACACTCAATCAAGTACAATCCCGATAAAGTTCTGACTCGTGACAATGCCACATATGCCATACCCTCCTTGAACACAGAACTGCCAATATTCACCAATGCACTGTCTACACTTAAACCTTGCGATTTATGGATTGTCACCGCATATGCCAAGCAAACAGGAAACTGCTTACGGCGAACATATAAGTCTTTTACAAGCAAAAACCTAGCAGAGCAACAACCAATTAGCTGTACTTCCTCAATGCCATCAAATTTAATTTTTAAAAACTTCAATTCCATCTCTATTTCTGTATTTCACAAAATCAACAACATTACCCATTGATCCATTTACCAGACCTCTTTCAACATGTAAATTCCTTCTTAAAATTATACGGCAGTTCAAGCACACATTCAGAGTCTTTTCAAAACCTGCAGTTTTAGATATACTCTTCTCTAATGAATCCAATTTTGTTTTCAGATTCTCAGACAAAATAATTGTTGATCCCATATGCTCTACTCTGTCAATACCTTCCAGTTTCACAATCTCTTGGTTTTCTAAATGCAACATTTTGTTGTTGAAGATGGCACATTTTGCAAGAGTTGGCATCAAACATATTCCAGATTTCTTCTCAGTAATTTTCTGAAAAATATTCTCAGGCACAACGTCTTGTTCTGGATACAAATTTGACAATAATCGTGCATGTAAAGCTTCTTTCCCATGCTCGGTCACTTTTCCGATTCTAACATCTTGTAGAATATTCTTGTAATCTTCATCCTTTGCCTGACGCATATTTTCACGCAGTTCAGCATAATTGAAGTTTAATCATATATTGACGTTGCCAATGCTCCCTAGGCACTTCCTGGTATCTTCATGCGTGAGCATTTTGAACACAGGTTGTCCTTTCACTGGTGTCACCTGCAGAAGAACACCGAAAACAATGATGTGTTTGCCACCAAATAACACATCATACTCTGTTTTGAGAACTTCTTGCATTCTCAAATGCACAAAGGCAAGCATGACATTGGAAACCATGCTTACTTCGTCAATGATAAGAAGTTCCATTTTCCTCAAGACTCTTGAAACTTCACAACAAGCATCTACAGATAGCTTCTGGTATTGTAATTTGTTATCATGCTCCACTGGCAGCATCAGTAGACGATGCAAAGTAATACCTTTAATGTTATGTGCTGCCAGTCCAGTTGGAGCGGTGACAACACAAGACAGCGATGACTCAGTCCTTTTCTGCAAATAACATGAAATTGCTTTAATGAGGAAACTTTTTCCAGTTCCCGCTTCTCCACTCACGTACAGTCGGACAGGCTTCAACGACGTACATGAGCACTCTTTCTTCTCATGACTTAATCCATGATCAATTTGGTTGGTAACTTCGTCATATATTTTCTTCTGCTCAACGTTCAGTTGTCCTTCAAAGTCTTCTAAGTTAACCGCATCCTCCTGAGCATGTGCCATGGCTCTTTCCACTTCAATCATGGCAGTGGCAGCTTCATTTTCGATAACTGGTCCTCCTAGTGGATCCTGACTCAATGAAACAGAACTCTGACTGTCCTGAGAACTGTCTCTAGTAATCTCGGCTGCAATCGTTGCTTCCTGCTCGATATTACGCATTCAACATTTCTAGATATTTGGGAAAAACAGGACATTCTATGGTCTCTTTGGCGGCATTGAAAGAGTCTTCGTAAGAGAGGAAATCTCCAAGCAGTTCCTCTTCTGCACGCCAAGGCTTGAAAAGTTGCAAAAGAGCTAAATAGAAAAACTCTTTTCTTTCAGGAGATTCACCACTCAATTTTCGATGATTTACCAATTGACATTTTCTTTGCTTGACCAGACATCCCTCACTTCCAATTACAGCATACACTCCTTTATCAATATCTTCTTTGATGTTCCTCTTGAATATGTCATTTTGCAGAACCTCATACAGACAAACATTCTCGAGGTGACTGCTTCTATTTGGATAATATGTATCCAACATGTTGGTCTTCAAAATATCTGTACTCTTTGGCTCCTTTTCCGCCAAATACTCAATTTCCCGTACGGGTTTCAGAACTCGATTACGCGTTGCAGCAAGACCAAGACTCGCCCAAACGATACTCCTTGATTTGGCATAGAGACTTGCTGAAGACAACCGGTCAGAACATTCATAAGCTCCGATTTCTCGATGCGACAACATCTTCAAACTGAAACTGTACAACTTCTTACTGAGGCTCTTTTCATGGGAAATGTCCTCCCACATATCCTTCAATTCTGTCTTTTCTGTTTTTGGTGATGTAAGATGTCACATACCGAGCCACAGCCATACAGTTATCAGCCACAAACTGTATATCCATGTTAGCATTCCACATGGACAAAATCACTGGGTTGTAGTCGTTGATGTACTTGGACTCTTCGCTCCTTTTCAAATTGTATGTATTTTTGGGTGATTTCTTCATCACAATTATGTCGCAGTGAAGACATCAAACTGTTCACTCTTCCTTTAGAAATCACCGGTCGTGGAAAGGCGAAACGACGTTTTGTGTAGAACTTGTCCTTGTTTCTGAATTTACGACGACAGTATTTTCCGCAACGATGGCTTAGGAAGCGTAAAACTTGTTCTCTTAAGTTTTTGTCTTCCTTTGCCTTTGGAACAGCACATGTAGAATACTGTTCTATGAAACTCATCACTAAGTCATCTGGATCTGTTCCAAATTTGGGTGCATCTTTGATCCACAGCAGCATATGTATATGAGGAGCACCTCTTGCTTGGTACTCCTTTCTCCAGAAGAAATCCAACACCTCTCCAAGAGGTGGATTTTTCTTGTTCATGATGAAAGACATCATAGCTTCAAATCTATGATTGAAGTACCTGCATACATTCACTGGATCCAAAGAGCACAGTTCTCCGGGTGTCTTGAGTTCGATATTTTCAATGTTTCCATTTGCCTCTCGTAGAAATTCAAGTAAGTCTTCCCAGCCATACTCGGCACAGCTGAGAGTGAGGAACCATGTGGGAGTTCCTAAGTTCCTCAGCATACATTTTAAATCACCATGACGACGGTACCAGTACTCATTAGTACCACGCTGACACGCCATGAGATTAATCAGGTGAGAATCCAAAATACTGTCTTGCACATTGACTTTATCCATAAAGTCACTTGCCGAGATGTTTTGCATGTGTACACCACTTTTCAAGATATGGTTCACTGCATATGACAGTCCAGACAGATCACTTTCAAACAGGAGATGAAACAAATAGGGAATGCATTGACGAAACCTAGGATCTTCTGCATACAATCGTAAAGTGCGGTATTCAGAAGCAGGAATTTGATCAGGTCGCTCATCATATCTTCCTCCTTGACCTGTTGGAAATAGCTGTGGGAAACACCGAGCTTCCAAACTTTCCTCCCAAACACTAACGGGACTCCCTTTGGCTTGTTTCATTTGAAATAACTCAATAGCATTCCCCATGAGTTCCTTGGAATGCAAAGGATGAACACTATAATGTTCATATATTTCTTCATTTTTAGAGGGTTCTACTTTCTCAATTTGACCAGCACACAAATCGCTATCCTCTTCTTCACTTACTTCCTCTTCTGCAACATATACATTCTTGTAGTACTTATTGTTTTTCTTCAAATACAATGTTGCCTTTTTGACTTTCCTAACATCTACTAAATCTTGCCATATTTTCTTACTCTTTGTCGGAACCCCATTAACTAAGATAACCAGAGGTTCCTCTTCCACTTTCTCTACTCCAATTGTATTAATGGTTTTCTTCAAATCTAGAGGCAAATAAACAACTCTCCCCTTTAATCCTCTCTGTAAATCTGATGGAGGCAATTTCCCTGTCTTTGGCTCCATTCTTACAATAGCCTGAAAGGGATGGATACTTTGAATCAAAATAGATTCATAAGTATTTAAATCCTTCAATTCAGAAGGAATCTCAACCAATTCCAGATTATTATGAACCGCTCTGGCAGGCATCCGGTTTTGATTTAATTTGTTACAACAATAAGTACACACACGTTGATCCAATCCCAAATCAAAAGAATATTCTACCATCAAGTATGTTGCAAAATCCTTCCATTCACTATTATTTTCCCTTTCACTTTTCGCATATAAATCCACTAACTTAGTCTGATTCTTATAATAAGTCCGTCGACAACACACACAAGTGAAATTAGGCCTCTCACTTGATTTCACCTGAAACGTGGCAATTTCCTTCTGAAAATTATCTGTACTGGAAACCTGTACACTATCTTCCACATTACCCTCTTCTTCTGGGTCATTCTCCTCTTTACTTGTAAAGTAACAAAACTCAATTTCTTTACAAATATTCTTCACATCTACTTCAGAACCATGCAAAAGAGCAGTGCATAATTGTTTAAGCATAATTGCTGGACTCTTAGCATAATACAACATTCTAACTAATTTCCTCACTTTATTATGATGCACTGCTAGCATCCTGAAATGATGAAAAACACTCAGGCATACTCTCCTGGAAAGACAAGCCAGTGAATGACCATGCAAACCTGTCACTTCCCTCACTCTGCAAGGATCTATTTCTTGCAACATCTTCATTTTCTGTTTCAAACTTTTCTTATTAAATGTCCGTACAAAATCACAAAGCAAATTGATGGAATCCTGTCGCACACTGCAAATACTACTACACTTCCAGGTATACACTGGTCCCTTAGGACGTCTTCCTAAAACCTCATTACCTAACACCTCTTCTGCCTCTGGTGTCACAAGTTTTTCTTTTTCAACCGGACTACCATCTTTCACCTCATAAGCTCGACCACTGGTGTCAACTGCATGCACCAAATCATTATCCTGAAAGTAACTCTCCTCATTAAAAAATGCCTCAGAACTTGAACTATGCATCCATTCTCCTGAAAAAACTTCACAAAAATTACTACGATTAACTGTTCTCTTCCATCTACTATTTGTTTTTAAATCATAAATTACCTTGTTTAGTTTCCTAATTCTATTGATTATCAAAATAAATAACTTTCGCTTAATTTCAAAAGCCAATAATGTTCTCAACTTTTTGTTTTCTCTTATAAAAAACCACTTTCTGTTGACCTTTCTTAATATTTTTTAACAAATTACCAATTATCCTGTTGTGGAACATTCATCTACGAATGTCCCTAAACTGATTTTTCCTTCTACTACCATGCACAGAGTTATCTCCTGCTCTACCAGTAACATTTTTGTTTGGCCTTTCCTTTCCGTTTAAATTGGCTCTCTTCTTCTGGACTAAAACTTGTTCTGTAGGTATACTTTTGTTTCTACAAATGTTTCTAAGGAATGATTTTGTTCTCTTACCCGGAGCTTTCTTGGTGACTTGACGAGATTGTATTGTAGAGGACTTTTGTGAACATTTATTAATCTGCTGTCTTTGACATTTTGTAACCTTTCGGATTCTATCCTTAGACGGCATTGTCTAATTTCGAAATAATCTTCAGTTGAATCTGTAGTAAAATATAATAAAAAAATTTATTAACCACTATTACCAAACAGTAAATCAATAACAGTTGTCAAAAAATTAACATACTAGTTATAAATTCTACATACAATAATTTTTAGTGCATTATGAAAATTAAAACTCACAAATAGTTGCAAAGAAATGGAATGCTTCTACATTTGACCTGTGATCTTTTATATGTGAATCTGAACTAATTTTATTAGTATATTTTACTATTTCATTAAAGACACTTCACACAATTTGTTTTTGAAGTTGTATTTAATTTTTAATAAAACGGTTTACATGGTTACTTTTCATTTCGAGTAACTTAAATTTATTTTTAAAAGTCTTTATAGGTTAATAGGCTCGAGCAGGTCAGATGCCCACCCTATGTCATACAATTCTGACAAATCAGCATCCTCATCAACTACTTCATCATCCACAGGATATAAATCATCCAAGGGATCTACTTCCACTGACGTTTCAATGACAAGTTCAATGATAAGATCGAGATCAACAGATTGCTCATTATCACTCATGCTTGATGTTGTCGTTATCTTTAAAGAAAGAGAACAACAATGAGATGTTGCAGAGTAAGAGACAAATATCAGACACTATAATAGTAAAATTGTTTACCAAGAGTAACATTTTGCAGATATTATTTAACCATGTCCAGCGATGCTGAGGAGTTGATGCCTATGTCCAAGTTTTCAGTGAACAAGACTCATCTCTTCTTAACCTTAGATAACCTCACAAACACTGTGTCCCCTGCTAATACTTAAATTTAAAGGAGCAGATTTATGTTAAATGGCACATCCCCAGGGATGCACCAGTTAACGTGCGCCACTGCTCTGCCACCCATGATGTACCGCATTTACAATGCAGAGCACCATTCAGCAAAAACAGCACAGATGCATCACACATCTGTTCCTCAAAAACAGCGCATTGCAGGAATCACGTCATAAACGCGACATATCTACTGCAATTCACAGAGGCAAGCCACACATTGCATGGTGCATCTCTCCTTATGCCTGTTTCAAACAGGCGTAAAGATTTGATTCAGCAATGCCATAAAGTTGACTCAGTGAAATCTTCTTAATTTTACTGTGTTAGTTTTACAGGGCTTTCATGCAAATGACTGCCCACCCTGCAACAAAACGCCCACATGAAACCTAACGCACGTTTCATGTGGGGCAGGACTTTACAGCATGACACATCTTCCTTGATGCTTCAAGTTATAAATATGTCAAACATAGCGCATCTTTTGCTCCGCCGCTGCGTCACAAAAGTTTGAGGTGAGGCCTACTCAGGGTTGCTGATGAAATTTAGGCTTGTTGAAGAATATAGAGGAGATAATACATGTGCAGGCCTACCAATGAAGTGAGGCCTATCTTGCAACATGGTACATCTTGTAAATCACTGCTGCATTATAAAAGTGACAGAACAGCAGCACAAAAGAGGCGCACGGCTATCATAAATCTGCACCGAGCACTTTAAATGATTGATTCAAGATAACGATAAGGTGTGTACTATCTACAGGTTTGTTTGAGGTGAGGCCTACTCAGGGTTGCACATGAAATTTAGCCTCAGTTTAATACTTCTCAGTTCAATATTTATTTGAAGAAGCAGACACCAATATGACCTTCTCAAAAATGTGATTTTCTGGTCAAAATTTGAATACACAACACAGGTCCTATGTAGAAGCACACCCTATCAGTACTTAAATTAGCCAAGCACACATGGGGGCGTATTTACAACGACCTTGCACCACGAGGAAATGTCTAAAATTAAAATGGGAAAAATAACATCAAAGGGACTCGAGGGCCCGATGTAGGTAGAACTTATTTACCAATTTTTAATTACCGAATTTTACCGATTCGGTAATTAAGAATCGCTAAATAAGAAGGGGGGGTATGTAGGAACATCCAGATGTTCCATTTACCGAATCAGTAAATATCTGTATTTACCGATTCGGTAAATACCGACCGGAAATGCTCCATTCATTCCTATGGGCTTTGAAGCCTTATGGTCTTAAGTCATATGACACAGGTGTGCATGCACACATATACATGCACACCTGAATCGGTATTTTAACATCAAATTCAATTTGATGCTAAAATACCGAATCGATAAGGCTTGTGGGACTCAGAAGAGTCCCACCTACATACCAAATTTACCTAATCGGTAGAAATACCGATTCGGTATTTTACAGAATCGGTAAATTTACCAATCGGTAAATAAACCGATTCTGTGACATATGTGTCCCTACATACCAAAGCTCAAATACCGGTTGGTAACGGTCGAAAATACCGATTTTCGGCCGTTACCGACCGACCTACATCGGGCCCTCAATTGCTTGTTAATATATCCCAAGCAACCTATGAAACTCTAGCAGTACATATTAACAGACCTAATTGATTTCAAAAAACGTTTTTAAACCCATCATGTAAAACAATTATTCAACCATATTCATGGAAAGTGACTTAAAATGCCCTAAGACACATGAAAGCGTTTTTTTAAGGCCCTTGCAACATTTTTACATCACTTTTAACATGGCTATGTAACTCAAAGAATCAAAATCTATTTGTAAAACACTAGACACAAAGCAACATTTTAAATACACAACTTTCTTCTGAATTTTCTCCCTAAAGCATACTATTCTCTATTTAAATTAAATGAATCTTTTCACACCTTAGCAAATACTTTTTGAGTTTGAAAACAGTCTCAGACACACACCAATTTGTCTTCAGAAGAGCAAAGGGTATGCACTCCAGAGATTGCAACCAACAATGGCACACAAATGCTGTAATTCATCACACATATCTCTAATGTCACCCAATCAAAACTCTTCCCTCACTTTTTTCAAATCAACACCCTTCCCCCCTCTGCCCTTTCTGCCTTTTTTCCATAGCAACCACCTCCTGAAAGACCTGTCATGTTTACAAGTTCACACAACAATGTTTCAATTGAACTCTGAACTCTCAGTACACCTGCGTATCCAGTGCAATCTTTCATAAAATGATTTTTTCTTAACCATTCAAATTACATCTTTCAACAACTCATCCATGCACCCTAACTTTCTGTTTTCAGCAATCAAAATCCACCAATCACTGCTACTGAATCATTAGCACAGAAACTCCACAGTTTTTTTCATTACAAACTCCTACTGTTTGAACTGCCATTTCATTCCCACACTTCATCTGACTGCAGCAGAACCTCCTCTCACCATGTTTTCTGTCTGGATTGTTGGACATAGTTACATCCACTGGGCTCAAAAGTATGCTGATAACAGAAATTTACCTAACCTCAATGTACAAAACGTGGAAATCAAGTGGATTGGCCACAGAGGATTAAGATGTCACCAATTGATACCATTGGTGAAAACCTTTTTGCCTTTGTCAAAACCTAACCTGTTAATTGTGCACTGTGGAGGAAATGACTTGGGCACTTTGACTGGGGTAGGTCTGGAAATGCTTTTAAAGGACACCTTTGAGCAATTGATGGCACTTTTTCCTCAAACTGCCTTGGTATATTCAAATATATGCCAAAGACAGAAATGGAAGTGGTCCAACCAATTTTGTCCACAAATTGAGAAATCGAGGAAGCATGTAAATAAGTCTGTTTCAGCTTACATTAGAGACCATGGAATGGGCTGCATCTACAACAATAACTTGCGTTACTACATGCAAGATATCTACAGAGGAGATGGAGTTCACTTCTCAGATGAGGGGAACAGAGTTTTCATCCTGAATTTAAGACTATGTATTGGTACGTACTTATAAGTACCTAAATGTACCACAGACCCAAAAGCTCTTCTCAGAGCTACCCTAACTATGATCACTATAAACAAATTTTAAATGTAACTTTTTTTCACTAATTTTCCGGTACGCGCACCGGACGCAAACCGTGCGAAAATTTGAAAAAAAATTTGTTTTTTTCGCACATATGGGCCTCCTCAGCCACCCTCAGGGGGTCAGGATACGTCTACCATGCCCCCTTCTACCCATTCTGAACATTATTTGCCCTCCATCTTGTATCTCAATTCTACCGAAACACAAAATGGAGGACTCCCGTAACACTGCCGGTTCGCGTACCGGGGCGCGCAGTGAGAAGCGATCGCATAAAAAAGGTGGGAAAGTAAATAACAGAAAAACCACTGGAGACACTTTCACCAAATATAGATTAGCTCATACTACATACCAATCCCTACCATTTTGACAAATTTGGTTGGAATTCCATTTAACCATTTAACCTGCAGACCTCTCTTAATTCCCTGAGGTAAATTACTTCACAAAACACATCTGAAGTGTTGGAATTGACAACCAATTAAAATGTTACTTTCATTTTTTATTTTTTTTTACCTGACATTTGAATGGTTATGTACCTGAATATATATAAAGAAAGAGAGAGAAGCACAGCCATTTTGACTACTACTTCCTGAAGTACATTTCAATAGCATTTTTAACCTCTCTGTAAAGTAAGTTGATAATTTGTAAGGAGCACTTTAAGTTAATTTGTAAATACGTTTTTTGATAATTATTTACTGTCCCCCTGCTATAGTTATAGATACAGATAGGCTCCTCTTTTATATTTATAGATTGACTTAGGCTTCTCTGCTATAATTATGAATTTACTTACACTTCTTCACAGGCACTTTTTTATATTTATACTTCCTGCCTGTTACCATACACTACCCAAAGTTAACTTCACTGTTAAAAAATTAGAATTACTTGTCTGAACTTAAACCAAACAGTGCCCTAACTCTTCTGATATAGTTATTTTTTATGCTATTTACAGCAAAAAAATGGAAGGAGAGCACGAAAATATCAATGTTTCCTTCGACATTACATCTGAGGAGATTTTAAATGAAGAATGTTTACATGAAGATTTTATGGATCAGTCTTTGGATGAACAATTTATTGAATGCTTACAAGACATAGAAACATGCATGTTTGAGGAGATTCCAGATGATGTAATGCTGGAAGTTTTATTGAACTATGAAAATTCTGACCAATAAATTTTTATTTAATAATTAAAAATTGTTTGAGACATTATTCATTTTTAAATCTAATTCATTAAGTACAACCAAAATAAATAAATAAATAAAAAAAACAACAAAAAAACAACAAAACGAACAATCAATAAACAAAAACAAAAAAAACCCACAAAACGAACAATCATTAAACATACAATATTTGAAAAGTATCATTCTTTTTTCCTCATAGTACGCTCCCCGGACCGCTTTCCGGTGCCCGTACCGGGCGCACCCCACGCAAAAAAATGATTTTTTTTTTCTTATTTTTTTTGGCCCCGCGGGGCCCTTTTAAAGCCTCCACATCAAACCTAGGGGGTCAGGGAGGATCTACTATGCCCCCTTATAGTCATTTACCCCTTTGTTTTGGCCTCCTCTTGTCTCTCGATCCTACCGAGAGACAAGATGTCGTCCGGAAATTATTATTATTATTATTTTTTTTTTTGCCCCGCGGGGCCCTTTTAAAGCCTCCACATCAAACCTAGGGGGTCAGGGAGGATCTACTATGCCCCCTTATGGTAATTTCCCCCTTTGTTTTGGCCTCCTCTTGTCTCTCGATCCTACCGAGAGACAAGATGGCGGCCGCTCCGGACTGTTTAGAATGTTGACAGACACCGGAGAGCCAATCAGCTTCGCTTCGCGAAGTTCCGTTACGCGTCAAGTACGCGAACCGGAGCGCTATCCGGAGCGCTGTTACAGATATATATTTTTTTTTAACGTTAATTTCTCAAAATCCACTGGAGCACATATATTGAGACCTAGCAAAGGCACATCGGGCTACCAGTCCCTACAATTCTGCCAAGTTTCGTGCAAATCCATTCAGCCGTTCGAGCTAAAAGTGAGGCCAACCGCCCTATGGAAATTAACATGGGAAAAACGCGTTTTGGGACGCCCTTTTTTTCTCAGCCCCCCCTTGACAAACCCCCCCCAAATTTTCAGGGGCTGCTCAGAAACAACATGTTCCATTTTCCAATTCCGTCCACAAACGCCAAAGTTATTAGACATAGAATTTTCAAAAATCCCATAGAGAAAAAATCCTAACTATATATACCTACTGGCGACCGCCAGTAGGTAATATATATATATATATATTCACTGAAAAAACCATAGGTTATAGACCATATATAGTTAGGAATTAGCATTTACAAAACCTTGAAAATTCACTGAAAAAACCATAGGTTATAGACCATATATAGTTAGGAATTAGCATTTACAAAACCTTGAAAATTCACTGAAAAAACCATAGGTTATAGACCATATATTGTTAGGAATTAGCATTTAAAAAACCTTATTTTACTCACACAAAACCATTGAAATTCCATATATAGTTAGTTGCACTAACTATATATCGCGCACCTGCAATCCACTGCTGATGATGTCACATATTACATCATTCATGACATGGTCAGTGACATCCCTGATGACATCACTGATGACATCTCAAATGTTTATACTGCTTTGAATGCTGGCCCCCCCCCTCATTTCTATTAGGAGTACTCTCTCTTTGCAGATAGTGAAGGGTAGTTAACGCAGGCCTTTGCCCCCGTTGTAATCCGTCGTGCCTGCTTCTCTCTCCATTTGATTGATTGTTCTCTTTGGTTCATTCTCTATTTACAAACAAGCACAGAGTCGCAATACTCTGTTTAGTCTTTGCAGATAGCGAAAAATCGTGTAAAAAAACAAAAGGAATCGAGCAAAATCAGTAGGCCACTAATGGGATCTCTTTTTGACCTCGCTAAAATAGAAACATTAGGAACAACCTGTTGAAAATAGCAATGTGTATGTACATAAGCGGCGTTCATTTGTGTTCACAGTACCCCTTGTTGATTGTTTGAATCGAGCATTGAATTGTTCGAAGTTGGTTCTCTTAAGGATCTTCTCTGCCTGCAAACGAGGAAGAATAGGAATATTCTCTCTCCCTTTGCAGATAGTGAAGGGTAGGTAACGCAAACCTTTAACACGTCGTGCCTATTTCGTTCCTCATTGATTGATTGTTTGCCCGAACATTGACTGTTTGGGAATTGGTTCTTTTTGGAGGTATTCCCTGTTTGCAAATAAACGTAGGAAAATCTTTGCAAGTAGTGAAAGGGTAGGTAATGCGGACCTTTCTCCCCGTTGTAATCTGTCATGCCTATCTACTCCCCACTGATTGATGCACCTGTTTCACCCGGACCATTTACTAGAGATAGGTCATCTGGCCCGACCAGAGAGCACCCCTAGTGAAAAGGACATATGCAATAATAACGAAGTGATCACTGTATCCTGTTAACAGAAACTTTAGCATGAAACAACCTGGAAAGAAAGGAATAGGAAAATGAAAATCAGTAGGCCACTAATGAACTTTTTATTAAATAACAAACAAAGAAACGATAACAATACGTAATGATAAAACCTATTATTGTCCTAGAAACAAGAAACGTTAGAAGTAAGCCCGTAATAAGAAACCTGAAAACAGTAAGAGAAACCAAGTGTGACATTGCAACGGCCACAAGGCAACGAGGCTTCATCGCCCCTCACTGCCCCAAAACGTGTCTGTCCCACCACCTGCCACGGCCAAATAACGGCAAACTGGGAAAGATACAAGTCAGCAGACATCCGCCCCATTCTGGAAACTTCCAAAGTGCAACAGGTTTCCGGCTACGCCCAGCCGGAAGCAACACATATAAGGCGGGTCCTGCTGCCAACCGTCGGCAGAAGATCATCACGTAGGGTGTAGCCGGCGGAAAGGCCGAGGCCAGCAGGACCCGGCCAGGGGATTGACAACACTGGAGAGTTGCAGGGGGGGGAATGTCTATGTCCTCGACCCTCCCCTCTCTCTCCCAGTCCGGCCGCGGTGGCACTTGAGAGTTGCAGGTTGTCCCCCCACTCTCTCTCCCGGTCCGGCCACCAACGGCCGGGGGCTGGGGCCGACGGGATCCGGCTGCAGCCGATGAGCCAAGGAACCCGTTCATGGGGCCAGAGCAAAGGGCGTCCGGCCGCCATCCACCGGAGGTCCGGCCCAAAGACGGAAGAGACATTTCTTCTTTCTTTTATAATGGCTGCGACAACACTGGGGGGGGATGTCTTGCACATGCCTCCGACCCCCCCCCCCCGTCCTCATCGCCTGGTCCGGCCATAACAAATGTCAAGCGAGACACCGTGGGGTGCACTGGGTGGGAGAGACGGTGCGAACAGGCCTCTCCCGCCTCCCCAGGTGGAGGCTTCCCAGCTGCACCCTCAGCGCTCCAGGCGCCCGGAAAAGGGTTCTTCCACTGTGGCGATGCTGCAACGTCTCGCCCGGCAGGGTGGAGCCCGTCCGCTCATTTGACCCCGCGATCGCCAGTAGCTACCGAACTCTCAAAATGGCGGTCGACCTGGCAAGAGCGGGCCCAGCATAAAGAAATGGCCCGGTCACTGGTTGACTCCACCACCGTAGTCCTCCACGACCTTGAAGATTCTAGAGGAGCCGCGGGAGTCCCCGACCCCCGCAGACACCCCCGATGGGGAATGACTGCCATGATCGCCCGTGGAGTGACGAACCTGTAGCCGCGGGACGTCGGCGCTCCCATGCTGGCGCCAGCCTCAGTTTGAATGACTAGAATCCTGCAGACCTCAGTTCCGGTGAAAGCACGGTGTGACCCGGTAGGAAAAATTGTTGCACCCCCTCCCCTTTTTGACTGATGGTTCAAACCACCGATCCTTTCCTTTGCCATTTTAACGGAACTTTGGACTGCCTCCCCCCCCCCCCGCAGCGCCCCACGCCGTTATTTGCTGGGCGGCAACTTACTAGACATCACCTTCGTGCCATCTAGATTTCAGCGCGTTCTGCTGCCTTGGAACTATTCGCACAACAGACCGCTACTGACGACCCACCCCCAGGCAACATCTTCTGAATTTTCATAATTTGAAAGAACTAGTAACATGTCCTCATCAGGAATTTCCACTTCAATCATCTCATCAGGAATCTCCTCATGAAAACTCTGCAATGATGATTCTTGTAACTCTATGGTCTCCAAACATTCGATAAATTCGCCATCAAGAGATAATTTCATTAAATGTAGTGGATAATTCAAAAGAAATTGCCACGGTCTCTTCATTGTTTAAATGTTTTTACTGTTTTTGTTTTGTTGTATATATTTATAAGTTATTAAAGTTTTATATTCCTACTACTTTGTTGGAGTGCTATATATTTTTTATGTGACACATAATTGTAAAAACTTTGATGTACAAAGAGTCATCCCTGGAATCTTCCGCTTCAGGCTCGGTCCCCTCCCCAATCACAATACAGGATGGTTTTCAGATAGTAGGAACGCGTGTGGTTTGACGGATCTCATAGGGTGTGGGCCTTGATCTACTATAATTCCTTTGAAGAGGGGTGATTCTTTACAGCTGGGGCCATAAACTACATCTGCAGGGCTAGCTGATAGCCTGGACAATCGGACACAGAGGAAGAGGAGTGTCAGAGGGTGCGGTAGTGAATAGGGCGAAAGGGAGGTGTCGGGCGGGCACAGAGTGTGATTCTCAGGGAAGAGCAGCGCAGATGGGGGGAGGTTTATTGCCGATGCATAAGACAGAGAGCGGGGGTGACCAGTGCCTGGGGAAGATGCTTGCGAGGGTGGGGAGCCATACTACGGATCAACAGCGTGCAGAGAGTGGGTCTGGTCAAGGCATCTAAAATGGCTGCCGTGCACGACAAAAGTGTGGCATTTCAAAAAAGGCAAGATGGCGCAGACAATGTTTTTCAACACTTCCTCATTTCCTTCGAATCGAACGTTAACAGACGTTGGTGCATATTACCAAAGTTAAGCGATATTTATCGCTAACGATGCTTAGCAACAAATTTTTTACCGCTAAGCATCGTCAGAAATTATCGCAGATAAACCTTGCTATTATCAAGGTTTATCGCAAATGCGATAAAAAACGGCCGCAATGCATGAATATCGCTAAAAAGTCAGCGATATTCATGCATTACCGAGCTAATGCTCTTAGCCATGTTATCCACCTCCCATTGGATAACATGGCTAAGAACTGCTCAGGGCAGGTGTTAGTTTTTGGAGATATTCGCGCTTGGCGCGAATATCTCCAAAAGTTGGTAATAGGAGATAGATATCTTGCATGTTGTAATGCAAGTTATTGTGGTATATGGAACTCATACCATAATCTCTCAGGAAAACAGAAACTGATCCTTTTGGGACCGCCTGAGAAGGCCTAGGGGGTGAGGGGTACTCTACTTTGCCCCCTTTTCACGTTCCGAACTATTTTATTTTACTCTCTTCTATAATTACACAAAATGGCAGCGATAAGATGCATCAGAGACAGACAGTGAGAGAAAGGAGGCCGGAGATGAAGAAGAGATGTCAAATACACATTGGAGATAATATAGTGGGAGAAGGGAAGTAAATATGAGTAAACTTACCATGTAACATAAAAATGTTGCACTCTATACTATAAGTCTCATTTTATACTACAATCACTTCGCTACAACCTCATAAATTAAAAATAAAAATGAATAATGTCTCAACCAATTTTTGATTTCTAAATATAAATTTATTCTTCTGAATTTTCAAAATTTGAAAGAACTAGTAACATGTCCTCATCAGGAATTTCCTCTTCAATCATCTCATCAGGAATCTCCTCATGAAAAGTCTGCAATGATGATTCTTGTAACTCTATGGTCTCCAAACATTCGATAAATTCGCCATCAAGAGATTGATCCAAAAAATCATTCAAGTCATCTCCTCCTTGTGAGAATACTTCATTATTGGTGCTGTCAATTTCAATAAATGTAGTGGATAATTCAAAAGAAATTGCCACGGTCTCTTCATTGTGAGCCATTTTATTTTGAAATTGCTTGCTGTAAATTTCAGAAAAAAATAATCACTTTCATTTATCGTTTTTAGTAATACATAATATAAAACTAACTTTATCAAGTATTTAGTATAACAGAAGGACTGTAAATAAATAACAGAAAACATTTTTCAAATTATCTTAAAGTGTACAACATAGTTCCCCTTACAAATTAACAACTCACCTTTTTAAAAGTAGGAGAAGTGTTAGTACTGTGTAAACCAAACACCAGAAATTGAGCACCAAAAATTCCTCACAAATGTACCTCAGACAGTAGTATCACAAAATGGCTGTGGTTTCCTCTCATTTTAGATATATACATAACCAATTAACTTTCACCACACACAAATACAAAACCAAAGTAACATTTTAATTGGTTCTAAATTTCAACACTTTCACATGTGTTTTCCCCATGCAATTTTCCATAGGACATTTACATACGTCTACAGCCTGAATGGCTGAACGGAATTACACCAAACTTGGCAAAATGGTACATCAAACCTAAGAGGTCAGGGAGGATCTACTATGCCCCCTTATGGTCATTTGCCCCTTCGCTTTGGCCTCCTCTTGTCTCTCGATCCTACCGAGAGACAAGATGGCGGCCGCTACGGACTGTTTGGAATGTTTACAGACGCCGTAGAACCAATCAGCTTCGCAAAGCTCCATAACGCGAAAAGTACGCGAAGCGGAGCGCTGTTACAGATATATATCTTTTTTTGAACGTTAATTTCTCAAAATCCACTGGAGCACATATATTGAGACCTAGCAAAGGCACATCGGGCTACCAGTCCCTAATATTTTGCCAAGTTTCGTGCAAATCCATTCAGCCGTTCGATTATTATTATTTTTTTTTTTTTGCCCCGCGGGGCCCTTTT
Organism: Lissotriton helveticus; assembly: GCF_964261635.1. Taxonomy (NCBI): domain Eukaryota; kingdom Metazoa; phylum Chordata; class Amphibia; order Caudata; family Salamandridae; genus Lissotriton; species Lissotriton helveticus. The sequence continues at coordinate 1,608,218,295 of NC_136069.1, forward strand.
AAAACCTCCACATCAAACCTAGGGGGTCAGGGAGGATCTACTATGCCCCCTTATGGTCATTTGCCCCTTCGCTTTGGCCTCCTCTTGTCTCTCGCTCCTACCGAGAGACAAGATGGCGGCCGCTACGGACTGTTTGGAATGTTTACAGACGCCGGAGAACCAATCAGCTTCGCTTCACAAAGCTCCGTAACGCGAAAAGTACGCGAACTGGAGCGCTGCCCGGTCCGCTGTTACAGATATATATCTTTTTTTGAACGTTAATTTCTCAAAATCCACTGGAGCACATATATTGAGACCTAGCAAAGGCACATCGGGCTACCAGTCCCTACAATTTTGCCAATTTTCGTGCAAATCCATTCAGCCGTTCGGGCTAAAAGTGAGGCCAACCGCCCTATGGAAAACTCAATGTTAAAAACACGTTTTGGGACCCCCCTTTTTTCTCGGCCCCCCCTTGGCGAACCCCCCCCAAATTTTCAGGGCCTGCTCAGAAACAAAATGTTCCATTTTCCTGAAACATTCAGCCAATTCCGTCCACAAACGCCAAAGTTATTAGACATAGAATTTTCAAAAATCCCATAGAGAAAAAATCCTAACTATATATACCTACTGGCGACCGCCAGTAGGTAATATATATTACCTACTGGCGGTCGCCAGTAGGTATATATAGTTAGGATTTTTTCTCTATGGGTTTTTTGAAAATTCTATGTCTAATAACTTTGGCGTTTGTGGACGGAATTGGCTGAAATTTTCAGGAAAATGGCACATTTTGTTTCTGAGCAGCCCTTGAAAATTTGGGGGGGGTTCGTCAAGGGGGGGCCGAGAAAAAAGGGGGGTCCCAAAACGTGTTTTTAACATTGAGTTTTCCATAGGGCGGTTGGCCTCACTTTTAGCCCGAACGGCTGAATGGATTTGCACGAAACTTGGCAAAATTGTAGGGACTGGTAGCCCGATGTGCCTTTTGTAGGTCTCAATATATGCGCTCCAGTGGATTTCGAGAAATTAACGTTTAAAAAAAGATATATATCTGTAACAGCGGACCTGGCAGCGTCCCAGGACGCGTACTTTACGCGCAACGGAGCTTTGTGAAGCGAAGCTGATTGGTTCTCCGGCGTCTGTCAACATTCCAAAAAGTCCGTAGCGGCCGCCATCTTGTCTCTCGGTAGGATCGAGAGACAAGAGGAGGTCAAAACAAAGGGGGAAATAACTATAAGGGGGCATAGTAGATCCTCGCTGACCCCCTAGGTTTGATGTGGAGGTTTTAAAAGGGCCCCGCGGGGCAAAAAAAAATAATAATAATAATAATCGAACGGCTGAATGGATTTGCACGAAACTTGGCAAAATATTAGGGACTGGTAGCCCGATGTGCCTTTGCTAGGTCTCAATATATGTGCTCCAGTGGATTTTGAGAAATTAACGTTCAAAAAAAGATATATATCTGTAACAGCGCTCCGCTTCGCGTAACGGAGGTTTGCGAAGCTGATTGGTCATTCTGTCACTGGGCTATAGTTGGGCTACATCTGGCTGATATTTGGGCTACATTTGTTTTTTTGTGTGTCTGGCGGCCATCTTTGGGCTACATTGGGCTACATTGGGCTTCATTGGGCTACATTGGGCTACATTTGGGCTCCAACATATATATAGGCCAATGTAGCCCAATATATATTTTTCAAAGTTAATTTTCGTAAAAACCACTGGAGCATATATCTTGAGACATAGCAAAGGCACATCGGGCTACCAGTCCCTACAATTTTGCCAAGTTTCGTGGAAATCCATTCAGCCGTTCGAGCTAAAAGTGACTCCAACCGCCCTATGGAAATGAAGGAAATGAATGGGTAATTTGTAATTAGCAAATAGCTAATCGCAAACTAGGAATGGTAAAGAATCGCTATTTATTCCTTAAAGTTCGCTATTTAGGAAATGCAAAAAACTTTGATGATACATATGGCGGTTCATCTCTAACAAGATAAGAAGCATAGGGATACATTTATGATGACTGGCGCATCACCAGGGATGTGTTAGTCATTCTGTGCCGCTGTTCCGTCACCTATGGTGTGCTGCATTTACAATGCGGCGCATCATGGGGCAAAAACAGCACAGATGCGTGATGTATCTGTGCCGTAAAGGTGGCGCATTGCTGGAGTTGTATCGCAAGTGTGATGAAGCTCCAGCAAGGGTCGGGGGTGCCCCTGTCGCAGGGTTTCTGTTCTCACACAGAACTGTGGACAGAGGATTGGAACCTCGGCGAATTAGGGTGTCCCAAAACTCACGTTAGTAATCAAAAACTCCTTAGCAAGCTAGGTACAGTGTCACATTGGATATAACAAACTCTCAATGTTTAGACAATCCAGAATATGAACTTATAGTACCTCAGGATACGTGGAACTCATGAACAGTCGGTCGTTATATATTTCTTAGAAACCAGAACATGGAGTTAAGAAGAACACATGTGTATTTGAAATGTTTATTTACTAATGCCGTCTTCTCAGGCGTAGTATCTTAGATAATAGAAGTACACATATTATCAGTAGCAAAATTACCAGCATAGTTACTAGTACATAAAAAGCGAATGGTGACAGTATGTTAACATGCTGTAAATGAATAAGAGTTAGCAACACTTATAAGCAGCCGCGGGCCGTGGAGGGAGTTACGGTGGGGCAGGGAGGCGGGGAGGGGGAGGGGCAAGGTAGAGAGGGCTCCACCCTGCTTCTCCCCCTCCCCGCCTCCCTGCCTCACCGTAACTCCCTCCACGGCCCGCGGCTGCTTATATCTCACCCTCCCTAATACACATATTATATTATTTGCTAAGAAGGTCTCTTTGTGTTGGTTTAGGGCGTGCCCATACTTTAGTGTCTTAGATTTGAAGGAATCACATCAGCATACACCAGCTCTCTCTTCATGTGAACCGCATCAACTGTTGTGTATGTGTGTTCGGCAAAGCAATATAAAACCCGCCTCATGCCCAGAATTGGCAGAAGTTGCACTTATGTTATGAGTATGAAGTCGTGGAGATCAGACCTCATAACAATTCTGTATCGTGTTGTTCTTGAAACTTTAGCACTCGCTGTACAGATATAGTTTAACAAGCAAAGCAGATAGTAGAGCAATAACATATTATTCTCATGTAAACCACGATGAACTACTAGGTGGAAAGCTAAAGCAACAACTAAGTGTCGTGTGCAGAAGTTGCAAAAAAGGAAAAATGGCGTTTAAACCGGTAATGAGCCCATGCTAACTTAACACGGTGTAAAGATATCCAGGACCTAGATGACACCTCCCCATGATCCGGAAACGAACTGAATAAGATAATAGAAGTGCCATCTCATGAGAGCAGATTGCAAGTTTATATGTGGACGGTCCGCAAGGTAAAGCATTAAAAACTAGGAAAATTTAATGCTAAAGAAAAATAAAACAGCCAAGTACTTTATCGAGTCTTAAGCCAATAGGCAAGGTAAATAATAAAAACTTGACAAATAAGTCAATGAATTGTCAATGAAATGCTAGTACTCAGCATATCAAACATGAAAAAGGTCTATGACATAACTGTGTATGCAAAATAAGCTGCAACAGCCTCCAATAGGAAGTCACCGTCTTCATCCGAAAACAGTTCAGCCATCCAATTTAAAAGCGGAAAAGAACATACGTGCTCTCCCAGCACCGGATCCTCTATCACCATCAGAGGACAGCTCGGTGGGTTTTCAAGAAAGCTCTGTTCCAAGAAAGACTGTGCTGCCGCCAGTAAATTCCAGGGACCAAGTAGTCCATGCATCAATGCCACAGCCATAATCCTTTCGCCAGGACAAACCAACTCGTGAGTAATGATAGGAGTCATCAGCTGATTAAAGTCGACGTCAGGAGAAACCGGTCCGCAGAGACACAAATCAATGGCCCAATCGAAATCACAGGTCAGGCAGTGAAATACAGGCTGGACACAGGTGAAGTAGGAGAATCGAAAAGATAATCCATATGCCGTGCTTAATATCGCCAACGGCATTGTGCCATAATATTCTAGCATGCGATTGCGGAACAGTGTCAGCAGCTGCAGGGTGGGAGGTTGCATAGGAGGGACATCCATATTTAAAAATGTAAAAAAGCACAAGAGCGTCCGCTGGTAATGCAAGTAAAAATGCCAATCCACGAACCGGAGTGGAGAAAATAGAATGAAAGGAAGCAGGGATGACTCCAAAGATTTTCTCAAATGAAGTCACGAGACCACTGGTAACAACTTTAAAAAAGTGCGCCAGGGTCTTTGTGGAGGATGCGTTAAAGATAGTCGGAACCATCTTGCTGAAATTGAAAGGCAAATCTGAATTAAAAGTATTCCTTTTATCGTAACAGTAAGTGAACGGGTTATTTGCTGCAGAAATGTTCTATTTCCTCCCACACATGAACATAGGGAGTTTTCAATCTGGCCACAAATACCAACCTTGGGACAGATTTCAACGGCATGGCAAGAATAAGAGCTCTTTTGTCTCAGAGAGAGGTGGCCTTGAGTTCGGCCCGTGAAACTTTCGTGCTTCACATAGCGAACACCCGTACAGAGGTGCAGACCCTTTTCAATTAACTCAGAACAATCTTCATTATTGAGCATCAAATAACTACCATTTTCCAACAACTTGAACGTGGGGATGATAGCAGGAACTGGCGTGCCTTGCAACACGCAAGCCATATTTGGTCGGTGTTTGTTGCATGAACCGTGTAACTGTATGTGCCTACACATTAGTGAATGATCTGGCGTCTCAGTGCATTCCTCTCCATTCAGATAAACTTCTTGATCATCTTTGAAACATCTGTATGTGTATGGAAGCGACCAGACCTCATGAAGAAAAGCACTACCTAAAGGTTCATAACGACCTATTGGTATATATTTCATACAATTTGAAAACTTATATAAAGCAAAAGGCAGCGTTATTAAACCGTGGATAAGGCACGTTGCCAAAAAACCCGCAATCCTCTGCTGATGATGTCACTGAGCATGTCATGAATGATGTAATATGTGACATCATCAGCAGTGGATTACGGGTAATAGTATCTCTAGTTTACTCCCCTATAGCTGTCTTTCTTTTAACATAAGTGTCTGTTTCTTCCCTTATACTTACTGTTTTTGGTTCGCTTCTAGTTCGCGTACCGGCGAGCGAACTGGGAAGCGAACTAAGAGAAATAGAGGTTGGCACAGTTCCAAATATTGTACCAATTTTTTAATAACGGGGAGGTAGTTCTGAAAAGAACTTTTTTTTTAATTGTTTTTGTTGTTTTATATTTTTTTTTATTATTTTCCGGAACATTTTTTTACTTTTTTTGAATTTTTCTGAAGTTTTATATTTTTTTGGGTTTTTCTTGGAGGGGGCAATGAAAACGATTCATTGTAAAGGGCTCAACAGGAGCAACAAAACAAAAAAAGAAGTATTTATTATTTTGGGCGTTTCGTACAAACTTGCATATGATAGTCAATAGCTCTGTTGATCAGAGTGATGCTTTTTTCTCCGTAGGAAATGAATCCATCGCAAAATACGCAGGTGTGTTTTACTTCACCAAATTTCATTTGTATATTTGGCACCATCTCCCTGCCCTCTGGTCCCGTTACTTCCGGTACAACAGATCTTCTGGCCATAATAGGGAGATTATCTAGGTCGTTCCGAAACTGTGCAGCACTGTAGTTGTTAGGATGCCACCTAGTCATATGGCGATGCATTGTGTAGTTTCCGAAACTGTATTTTTTCTCGGTTCCTCTGGACAGTCTATCTTGACATATAAGGCAAGTTACGTATCTTGCATTTACTTTTTTCTGACCTTTGGGAATTTTAAAAAATTGCCAAATGAAGTTTTCTTTCCGGTGAGACGTCCTGGGCTGCTCAGGCAAAAACTGCCTCTCTTCGTGCTCGTCGTCCTGTTCCTCTTCTTCTTCTTCTTGTTGAATTATAACTTGAGCAGGTGGTCCACTCTTCCTTGGATGTGGTGGAGGTGGTGGGGAAGCACCAGCTGAAGCTACTAAAGAAGCCATTGCTCAGTGATCACAAAGGGTCTTTCTCTCACAATGATGAAAGTCAGAGTGAGGAAAGAAGGAGGGATTTTCATCATTTGGGAAAAACAAGAGTTCTCAACCAATCAAAAGTGTTCATTTTAGATTATATGACCTAGTCTTACATCATTAGGAAACCAAAAGTGAAATGAACCAATGAAAAGTGTTATTACCAAGTCACATGACTTGCTGTGTTTACGTTAAGCACTTTGCAGGGCCTCCCGGTTTGCTTCCAGAAACCTGCGCTTTGCGACTCGCTTCGCGTACCAGTTCGCTAACGTAGCACGTCATATGACGTATCACGCGACAACGTGAAACGTCATGCGGACGGGAGGCGTCACGATGTTGTTTTCTAACGCGGCACTTGCGGTAAAGAAACGTTTACCGGCTCGCGGTCTATTTCGCGGCATCAAGGTCAGCTAACGGGAAGCTTCCCGATTCGCGAAGCGGGAACGAAGAAAAAAAATATTAAAAAAAGAAATTATTCATAAACATACAAAATATATTTTTGGATTTAAAGAAGAATACATTTTACAGCTACAGATATTAGCTGTTAAAAAACCAATGAAATTCACAGAAAAAACCATAGGTTATAGACCATATATAGTTAGGAATTAGCATTTACAAAACCTTGAAAATTCACTGAAAAAACCACAGGTTATAGACCATATATAGTTAGGAATTAGCATTTAGAAAACCTTATTTTACTCACACAAAACCATTGAAATTCCATATATAGTTAGTTGCACTAACTATATATCGTGCACCCGCAATCCACTGCTGATGATGTCACATATTACATCATTCATGACATGGTCAGTGACATCACTGATGACATCACTGATGACATCTCAAATGACATCACTGATGACATCACTGATGACATCTCATTTGACATCAATGACCACATCACTGATGATATCATTCATGTGACAATACAATGCATCTCCTCACATTTTAATATAACCTCTGTTTCACCCAGTGTTAAAAAGAGAGTATAATTTTTGAAACCATTGACACACCAATACTAGTTACTACATACGCACTCACTGATTGCTACGTCTACACACACCTTCACTCATTCACCCATACAATCATTCATACATACAATCACTCATCTTTACAACACTATCATATGCACTCATACACCTATACAGACACTCACAGTCTGCCACTCATCCATGGAGTTACTCACACACCTAGTCAGTCCTGTAAAGAATCAATGACACTTCCATTTTCTTGTCTATACAGTTAAACATAGAGCACCTTACATTTTCAAACATATACTAACACATACTTACCTTCTTATACAATCATTGATACAAGTACAGATTGATCTGCACAGAGTCACACACCTCCCAGCTAGCCACACACACACTCAGTCTCCCATACAAATACTTGGGCAATCAATCAATAACCCATATAGTTACTCATATAGCTACTGATCAACACATGCAGCAGTTTACAGAACAACAGACATAATGATGCACAAATTAAGACAGTTTAGTCACTAACCCATGCAGTCAGTGAGACACATTTAATCACTCACTCATACAGTCAGTCATGCACCTACTAAATCCTTCGTCCAGACACTTAAACATCCACTCATTCTTCAATATGTAAGACATATTTAAACTTTATAGAAACAAAAAATCACTGGATGTTGTTATCAGTGATGTCATCAGTGATGTCATTTGAGATGTCATCAGTGATGTCATCAGTGATGTCACTGACCATGTCATGAATGATGTAATATGTGACATCATCAGCAGTGGATTGCGGGTGCACGATATATAGTTAGTGCAACTAACTATATATGGAATTTCAATGGTTTTGTGTGAGTAAAATAAGGTTTTCTAAATGCTAATTCCTAACTATATATGGTCTATAACCTGTGGTTTTTTCAGGAGTCCCTGGGCTTAGGCGGTCAGTGACCACGTTCGACACTGAACTGCATCAATTATATTCTGCGCGATCTCAAGGCGCCGCAATCATGTCAGCTGAAGCTTTGAAGAACAGAGAAGCCGGGAGAGAGGCGGCGGCAGCCATGCTATATTCAAATCTCCCTACTATAACAAGCAAACAAAAGGGAACCAACAAACCCACTCTGACGACTGTTGACAATACAGATGAAGAGAAAATCAGGGCAGCCATGAAGCGTCTGGAGAAATGTATGCGGCAGGAACTCACCAAGTGGTGGGAACACAAATCGCTCTCTAAATATCTGGAGGAGGGGCGGGTGCCCCGTGGCCTTCGTATCCTCCTGGCTCCGAGCTATGAAAATCCCAATCCGGAAATGTTAAAGGAATGGGGCCAAATCAACCTTGACTCTTCCAGTAAGCTAATACAATTACTTGTCAAATACGCTGTAATTGATAGAGATGCCATAATGAAAGAAATAGAATCTATCAATGAATTCCTTGCCACGCTTGAACCTAATGATTTAATTGAGAAATTACGTAAAGAGATCGATGAGCGCCTTAAACAGCAAGAAGAGAAAATTAAAATGCGTAAAATCTATAAGTTCGCCCGCGATAAGGAGGACTACGCCCAGGGACGAATATTTACATTCGCAAAGAAATTTGAAAACGCCAAGAGAACGAAATTGGCACAACAGACATCTAAAAAACCTGTATCCTCCGCTGAAACACCAATAGCGGCTTCCACTTCAGCTGACATGGGCAACATGATGGAAAACAGCGACAACGAATCTCTTACCAGTGGTTCATCATGGGAGAACAGGCGCGAACAATCTGATTCAACTGAAATGGCTATCTTAAATCTTGGTGAGGAGGTCGATTTTTTATGTTCGGATCGACTGCAAACATTGAGACCCAGGAATCGGAAACAGCAGACCCAGAACAAGGCAACAAAACAAGACGCAACAAACGCCGAAGAGAACGCCGCAAAAAACAAAAAATCTCCAAAAAAACAAAAAAAGCAATATTGGCGAAAAAAGAAACAGTAAAGAACACGATCATCAATTTATCCGCCGTCGTATTGACTGAGGCAGAAAATCAACTTTTGAGCTTGGGACTCAATTATTGTCCTGTATCAGACTTCAGCTATACGAAAACACGTGTGGATATTTTTCTGTACATTCGGAAATTAAAGCTCATGAAATTTTTCAACATTAAGGATGGCAACAAGACTAACCCTTCCAAACAATCTGGAACTGCAGGAAATTCTCTGGATGTTCCAGCTGGAGAAACAAGAGCATTTCTAACACTGCATCAACTGGTGGTGAACGATGTACCGGCTGCTGGGACAATGGCAACTCAAGACGAACTTCAAGCGGCACAAATATCTCAGGTAGGAATGAATTTAAGTCCATTCAAATCCAAATCTACTTTCATTCCAGTTATGCCTCGTGATTCGATCGATACATTTCATGACATGGTCATTGAGGATTTAAAAGAATTGTATCACAAAGTCAAACATAAGAAAAGATACAGAAGTAGCTCAGAGCAAGCTTATACTACATTGATGAATAAGCTAAACAAAGATCAGAGCATCATAGTGACCATGGCAGACAAAGGTGGCAACGTGGTCATTTGGCCACAGAAAGACTATCTTGCCGAAGCCTTGCGGCAACTTAATAATGGAACTTGCTACAATAAATCCAACATGAAATTGTATGTGGAATCAAAAGAAAGCCTTAAAAAACTGTTGTTTAAATGGAAGAGGGAAAACATGCTCTCCAAAGAGGAATTTAACTTTCTTAATGTTGATAATCCTGTTCTGCCAAAACTATACTTATTGCCCAAAGTGCACAAAATGGTGAGCCCTGTTCCTGGGAGGCCAATCATCTCTGCAATCTCCAGTGTGGCTGAGCACATTGGGGAATACATTGACTATTTCCTCCAGAATCTGGTGCAAGCACTACCATCATACATTAAGGACACTGGTCATTTCCTAAGTAGAATTAAAGATGTTCCTTGGAGTGAGGATTTATTACTAATCACCCTCGATATAGAATCGCTCTATACCAGTATCAACCATCAGGATGGACTTAGAGCACTTGAACATTTTCTGGGAACCAGGCCTATCAAGTGTTATAATCACAATAAGATGTTGATCGAATTGACTAATTGGTGCTTGCATCATAATTTCTTTATGTTTGGTAAGGAAATATATTTACAACAGAGAGGAGTGGCTATGGGCGCCTGCTTCTCCCCCAGCTATGCGTGTTTACACGTCGGCTGGTGGGAGGAGCGGGTACTCAATGTCACTCTCAGTGACATTATGACTAACAATGTAGTGCAGTGGATGCGCTTTATCGATGATGTTTTCATTATTTGGAGGGGAAATCAGATCGATGCAGAAAATTTTATACAACTAATTAACAACAACAATGAGAATTTGCACTTTACATCACACATTGACAAATTAGAGGCAGAGTTCCTTGATGTTAAAGTCTTTGTGAGAAATTCCAAGCTGTGCACCAAACTGCATCGCAAGAGTACTGCCGGCAACAGTATACTCCATGCCAGCAGCTCCCACCCCCGTCACGTCATCGACAATATCCCTTTTGGAGAACTATTAAGGCTCAAACGAATCTGTAGTAGTGATGAGGATTATCAACTCTGTGCTACTGAAGCTCTTGACAGATTCAGAGAAAGGGGATACAAAGAATCTATTCTTAAGCAATCCACAGCAAAAGCTAATTGCAGACCTAGGGAATCTCTTCTACCCAGCCCAGAATTGAGCACTGCAGCAAGTACAGAATCAAGTAACAATCCACCTAGATTGATTCTGACTTTCAATAGACAGGAGCGCAAAATACGTTCTATTATGAACCAGAGATGGCCAGCTTTAAAAACTGACTTGGTGTTGGCCCCTAGAATAGCGGACAGACCTATTATCACCTATAGGAAAGGACTCAGCATGAGAACCCAACTCAGTCGGGATTTTCCTGAATTAATCAAACAGGATAATTGGATGGCCAGGCCTGGCTTTACCCGATGTTCCAGCTGTAGAGCGTGTAAATTTGGGATAAACACCACCAAATACTCCACACCCTTTAGACCTGACCCTGTGGAAATTAAAGGGAAACATAACTGCAAAACAGATTTTGCAGTATATGTTCTGACATGCACCTGTGGCCTTAGATATGTAGGCAGTACAGGCAAGCAGGTGCATGTCAGAATTTTACAACACCTTCGAGCCATCGTGAACAACGACAGCTCATACCCTGTGGCCCGTCATTTTAAAGCCATCCACCAAAACAATCTTGACTGCTTAACATACTTCGTTATAGCCTCCGTACCCAAACCCATCAGGGGGGGAGACAGGGATCTCATGCTCAGGAGACTGGAATCGCAGTTCATTCTTGAACTGGATAGTCGTTTCCCAAATAGTCTTAACACGACGGAAGATCTTCATGTGTTCCTGTAATGTCCTTTTGTTGGCTAATTTGAATTTAATTTCCAGCTGGTTGACCTGTGCCGAGTTCTCCTGCTTCCATCTTGGTTTCTGTTCAGCTTCGCATTCACTTCATTAATTTTACTCACCATGGCCCACATGTTGAAGTATAAGAAAAAAATATATGTTTTTATACACAAAATTAGTTTTCCCTTTACTTTATTCCCTTCTTTCTGGGGGGCACACACATATTATAAACCTTTCTACCACTTCTATTTTTGACACAGACTAAGGGGGCATGATTGGAGGCAGTCATTAAACTCTTTCGCATTGCGCGATTTTATCTTGTGACCATGGTATACGTAATTCATCACAATCAATACATCAAGCATTCAGGCTGATATTACATCGAACAAACCTATTGTCTGATAGATTTGAAATTGCTTTGGGGTCACATACTGGCATTAGATTTTAATGATTTAACATTATTTTCTGTTTGTATATAATATGCCATTTATATATTAGTAACTCATTACTATGATTTCAAAATTGCGATATTTGCACAGCACTTCAAATCATAAAGTTCTTTATAGAAATGTATATATATTTTTATAGATCAATATATATTTGTTTTATAAATTTTAAAAATGAATTGTATTTTGATTGTGATTTCAATAACGCATTTATGCTGTTATTCCATCTATGCATATACGTATCATGGCACTGATTTAGAGAAACGACTGCCTCAGCCTAAGCTAGGTAGTGTGTCTTTTATGTTTATTTATCACGTGGTTGCAAAGAAGAAAAAAATGCCCGGGAAAAACTGGTTGTACTTAAGCCATTGTGAACTTACTGACTAACGATCTGTGAACAAGGGCGGACGCCCGAAACGCGTAAGATCTGGTGGCCTTGAGCGCTAAATAAATCGTTTTTAGCCCATAACGGACGTTGGAGTGGCGTGGCTTTCTTTTCCTTCACTGCTGTAGCGGCTGCTGCGCGCTGGTTTGGTGAGAGAGCTGCACTCGTGCATATATATATATATATATATATATATATATATAATGTGATTCTTACACACATGAGTTAAAAATGATTATGTCCACTAAGGACAATATATGTTTGCTTTTCACAGTACACACTATTGAACTGACGTTACACCACAATACGGAATGCAATAGTTGACATGAAGCAATGTCTTCTTTAAATCCATTGAAGCAGTTGTTGTTTTGTGTAAAGTTCATTTCGATTAAGTTGTACAAACAGCGGGACAGCCAGGTGGTCTGACCACGCAAGTGGATAGGGGAGCCTATATTTAATCTAGAGTCGTTGGAAAAGACTCCATCCAATGTGTGGCCGGCTAGATGGGTTGGGCTGTCCACAAGTTTTATCAGGCCACACGAGGCTAAGGATTCCACCAGGAAAGAAGTATCACTGGAGACCAGATTTTCAAGATGATAGTTGAAATCACCCAGCAAAGTAAAAGTCTGAGGTAATTCAATCGGGGGGATAAATTCTGCCGAGCCATGAGACTATTATATAAGGCCCCAACAGCTAGAATATTAGTTAATGGAATGTTGACTGATGTATTTAAAATCACCAGGGGGACGAGAAAGGGCTGCCCGCTTTCCCCGCTGCTCTTTAGCCTATATATTGAACCGTTCGCATAGGTTCTTAGGGAAGACAATAACATTGTTCCTTTCAAATTTGGAGAGTGGAAGAGGCGGGTGGCCTTGTATACAGATGATGTCCTTATTTTAACAGCTGACTTGGACTCAGCCTTCTCTATCGTTATTAAACAGGCAGAGGATTTCTGCCAAATCTCGGGGTATGAAATTAATGCCAGCATAACTGAAATCATGGCATGGAATATAAAAAACACACAACTCCAAATTGGTTCCTCTCTGCGATATTTGGGGATTATAATTTTGCAGGAGGTTAATAAAATTTCTCAATACAACCTCGATTGCGCCTTCAAAGTCTGTCAAAAGCATATGAAATCGTGGTCTCACCTCCCCTTATCTATCTTAGGGAGGATCAATTTAGTGAAAATGTCAATCTTGCCTAAGATCACTTTTCTCTTCAAAACCATCCCGCTCTCTTTTGATAAACATCAGATAGAGAAATGCAAACGAGAGAAACACTCTATTATTTGGCAGTATAGATCAACTAGGCTGGCTTGGAAGAAGCTTATGCGGAGAAGGGATAAAGGGGGATTGGCATTAGCCGACTTGCAATATTATGCTTGGGTTTTTCATTAGTACAGCGGAGGTGAGATATGTAGGGCTATGTTAAGGGGAGTAGAGCTACCTGAGGAAAGGTTTATGTTTAAAATTGGTGACCAAATTCTTTTCAAAAAAAGTTATATTAAATGTTCTCCAATCGATAGTAAAAAACTGGACCACAATAAGAAGAAAATTGGGGCTCAGCTATTTCTCCAGATTAGCACCACTGTGGGATTCCCCAGGCTCAACCGTATGCTTTTAGGATAGTTTGATCAAACCAGTGAGAGACTTCGGGATCACAACGTGAGGGGATTTGATAAATGGGGGTTCCCTACTCTCTTGGGTAGATCTACGAGAGAGAGTGGGGTCTGGCCTCTCTAGATTTAAGTACATTCAGATTAAAAGCTGGGCTCAGGAACAGATTAGCCATAATATAGTTTTAGGGCACACCAGTAAATTGGAAGAACAACTTGGGGTGAGGCCGGCGGGCAAAAAGGAGATCTCAGTGTGGTATTGGGCAATAGAGGAAGAAATTGATGGTGTCTTTAAAGTACCAGAAGAGCTACGGGGAGAGTTGATGGAGGTTCAGGGTGATTCGATCTGGATAGATTCATTTAGTACCTTGCACAGAATAGTTAAACTGGCCTGGTTGAAGTGAAATCATCTGTTCACGGCCCATAGAGCATATCTTTCCCCACTTAAGCTATCGAAATTTTAGATAGGGAAAGTTTGTAACAAATGTGGGATGCCGGAAGCTTTAGATGTGCATATGTTTATGGATTGCCACTCTATCGGCCCCTTTTGGGAAAATGTGAAGAAGTCTTTTGAGTTCATCCTGAAGATACGATTGGATATCAGTCTGCCGCTAATCATCTTCGGCCTCAATGACCACATTACGGGCCCCGCTAGATCTCTGTTTTATGCAATTCTAATGGCTAGGAGACAAATATGCAAGCATTGGGTGGACTCAGTAGCACCATCCCACTCAGAATTGCTGTCCTCGTTATATGAATTATCTAAGATGGACATGGCTAGATCCTGCAGGAAGAATAAGATCGCATTCTGGGATTTATTGTTACAGCGGAGATAGGGAGCCCGTGCTTCTTTTTTTCTCCCGGGTCCTATGATTATGCCTTTCCTGATTACTCCTTGGACTTTTGTTATGGCTTTTCCAGGTCACCGATATGGTCCGGTAGGTCTATAATAGACCAAGGTGGAGTAAAAAACCTTTCCTCACCCCTTGACATCCCTCCCGTTTTGTGAGCGTATCCCGGTCTGACTTTTTTTTGTCCTATCAAAGTCTCCTGAGCTTGTTCATGACTGGTTCAGAGCTTGTTCAGCAGGGTTCCGAAAGGCGGTTGGTTTTCTTTTCAAGAGGGTTAAAGGCGAATGAGGAGAATGTAAGTCTATCAATACAAGGAAGGGAGAATGTGTCCGCAACATAATAGTCCACCTATAATAGTCCATTCTGCTCGGATTGCATAAAAATAAGTACCAATACACTCTGCTCAAAATAATCTTTCAGTTTCTCTCACTAAGATTATTCTCTTCAAAACAATATTTTAAGAAAAAACAAATCATAAAGTAAACCCCAAGAGAAAAAAATTCAGTTTAAAGCAGGCATGTTAAGCATCCACCTATAAAACATGTTGGTACAAACAGGTAAAATAAAACTGCTCTTACCTTCACAGACTCCTAAGGTAAAACGGAGAATAATATGACAAAGACTAGTTAGCAAAATGTAATAATAAAAAACAAATACCACTGTATTAAACCCACTCTTTATTAACAACATGCTATCTCTGACACTGTAAAATGACACATAAATGACCTCTTTCCAAGGCTTAGTTCACTAATCATGAGCAACCAATGCAAATTAGTATCATCAAATGAAAATGTAACATGAAGTCAGTATTGACACAAGTATAGTTGCACATCATTGTCTATTTGTAAAGTGCAATTCAAAAAGGTGAGAACAAATTAAATATTGCCATCACAAAAACAAATATATATAAAAAAATTACAGGTGAGATGGAAACACTTTTTACCATATGTCCAGAAATCCTTAAAAAGTTTACCATATGTCCTGAAGTCCTTAAAAAATTGCCTACGGTTCCTACTAAAAACTATTTAATTGAAAGGGATATGATAAAGCTGCACAATGTAGGGGCACCTGACATTTGTATATCTAAAGTGTTTATGCAAGGAATTCCTCTTCATTTTGATATCTAATTTGCAGCAAAGTGCCATCTCACAATAAGTGGAGCCCAGAATGAGGCACTCAAACTGAAAGATGCATGCACCCAGTCTATGATGGACCCTGTACATGCCAAGCAAAAACATATTTATTTGAACAAACAAACGTCAGTGCCATTGCCATAAAGAAGGACAATGTAGAAACTGATATTTAATACAACGCACAGGACTCCAAGTGTGCTCCTTTATTACACTCACTAAGGGCCGGATTACGACGTTGGCAGCCCTCCTGCGGAGCATCACACCAGCGCCCTCCTTGTTGGGAAGATGTGCTTCAGCAGTCCCATGGCAGTGCATCTCTAAGGCTCATAAGATAGCCATAGAAAGGAACCATCGTGGGACCGTCGAAGTATGTTCCTGCACGGGAAGGAGTGCACCAGGTTGTGCATTCCTCCTCCTGAAGGAACTGGGTTTGCAAAAATATAGTGGGGCACTACATGTGACCCCCCATGGATGCACCCCAATGTACAGAGGCACAAGGGGGTTATACACTGGAGTAGGATTTTTATTGTGTTGTGTTCTTTTTTATTTTGTCTTTGTAGCTCTAAGTGTTTTGCTCATTTTTACTCTAAGTTATGTCTGTCTGCTCTCTGTCATAGGTACAGGTGTTCAGCAGAAGCTTAAATGAATGAAGCCATTAACTGGACTCAACTCACATGAAGCCATAGTTGATCCCCCCGAAAAATAGCAAAAATGCAAATAATGGTGTAAGGCACAGCACAAGCTCTAAGCACACCTAAGCATGACTTAAAACATGAAGTTAAGAAGGTTGAAACATCCTCTGAATTTAGGATGACTGTGATTTCAAACCAATTCGATATTTTTCATGGTCTGTGTCTGAGGTCTTGCAGTACTCCTGCAATACTCCTGCATTACTTTAGTAGATTGCAAAAGCAATTCAGGTCTCCTTCTAACTTATGCATGAAGGTTTATTACACAGTAATCATGGCCAGGAGGTTGTGTCATGACTACCCTAGGCACACACAAATCACTTAGATCGACTAACACCCTGGCACTTTCACTGGGCTGTTTTAGCAAACCCATCTCTCACTCTCTACTGCGTGCTGGACTGGATATATCTACCGGTCCGAATTTTAACCCGTTGGCTGCTGCCATCGGCCATTGGCCTACGGCAGCACTACCTTGCTGGTGCTGCCGTCAGCCAATGGCCGACGCGACCGCGCCCCTTTTTTAAAACAGCCGCACTGCCGCAAAAAAGCGGAAGCAGCCTACAGGTTGATTCCTAAATGGGGGAGATCTTGTCTGTTGTTGTACCTATTGCCTAGAAGGCGCCGGCATTGTTAACGGTCCCAGTGTCAAAACATGGCCCACAGGAGTCTAAATGGTTAGATTGAGACTGCTCTAGGTCCCTTCACTTGAAGGTTGCCCTAAAGCTGGTCCCTAGTGTCAGGGAGCATGTGGCTTCATGTCAGAAGGAATATAAGAAGGCCTTAATCAATGGCAAGCTTATAATACAGGTATGTGTGGGATGATTTTGCCCAAGCAAGCCAAACCAGAGACAGTCCCCTTTTCTGGAGGGTGATTAATAAGTCTTGTTTTGCTGAACCGTCTTTGTCTGCGCTATGTCCTCAAATCTCAGAGCAGCAATGGGTAGATCATTTTAAAAGAGTGTATAACTTTGGTCTAGCTGTTGGTGTGGAGAACCGGAATGGCTTAGTTTTGGGAAGAGCTAATGTTGTTTTTACCCTATAGGACGTTTCTCAGGTCAACCAGGCACTGTCTTGTAACAAGCACATTCTTTGATGTTTTGTAAATATATTAGCATGACCAGGAAGCAGTTTATCCTCCCGGTATTGAAAGTCCTGCTTATGTATCTGCAGCATCTGCTGAATGATAATGTCTTCATTGCTGTATCATGTTTTTTATGTGCAGCTTTGAGATCAAAGTGATCTAGACCTGATTAACCTCATTATTTTATATGACAATTTTCAATGTGATGCATTCTTAACACTATTTTATCTTTCCTAGCTTTTTATGGTGTTTTAATGAGGTGAGTAGTCTATGTTTCAGGATGTTATACTCTTTTATGGTTAAACGTATAACAGAATAAAGATTTTTTGTCACACTGTACTTATGTGCCTGTTGTTAAAGGTTATCTTTTATATTTAGTTTGTAATTTTTGGATTTTCAGGGTAATATTCCTGCTATGGAGACTTCATGTGGTAGGCCTTCATTGCCAGCAAATAGTTGAACTTTCCCTTGCAGTATTTCATGCATCTCTTTGATTTGATTTGATATATTAGGTTTTAGTTGGGTTATAGATTGTTCTATTATGCGATTTTTATAGCTCTGTTACTTTTTTATATTTAGAAAATGTGTTAAGGGTATGGGAGCTTTGTCCTATTATCCCTTGGATGTCACTTTTCTACTGCATGATTTCTCTTTGCTTGCTATGCCATGGTGTTGTCACATATGTACCACAATGGTATAGGGTACATGGACTGGCGTCTTTGAACCGAGCTCTGTAAATCCAAGAGTTGTTTGCTCTTTCGAACATTATAGATCCAACCAAGGCACTCATACACATCTTTCTTTCAGTTGTATGATAGCTGCACAACATTGCATGAGCTGTCTTTTAGACAATGGATGATTTTAAACATGCATTGTTTTTAATAGGAAGCACTGACAAAGTCAATATGTCTGCTTTATAAGCAACAAAAAGGATTTTCACAAGTTATCAAGCTTTTTTTGGGTGAACGTGAGAATACATCAATAAAAGAATGGGTGAATGAATGAACGAATGAATGCTTGAATAGGTTAGTGAATACATACACATATGGTTGCATAGATGAACCAGATGAGTTCATAGTGGGATAATACATGTATGAATCAATGGTTAAGCAATACATGTATTTAATCTTACATTCACCCATTTACACAACAATCGATCCATTACATTTATGAGCACAAACTTAAATGCACCTATGTGTGTGAGCATAACACATTCTTTCAAAAGCAAAACCCTTTGTGTGTGCTAATGCTTGTTTGAATATATTTGCATGCAAAGTTGTTTGCTGTCTAAGGTTGGTGGCATATCAAAGAGGCTGTGATACTAGTACCCCTTTTAGGATTTGTCTGGATGCTGGATGTTGGTCAAAGTGAGGTAGAAGATGGAATATTGGCCTATTTGACGGAGTGCTTTTAGGGGAATTAATGTGTAGAATATCCCATGGCCCGGTGGTGGTTGGCTTAATTACAGGTTATATGTGCAGTAACTCATGTTATTACACATATTTCCATTATGGTTTGCACAATAGGCACCAAACCCCTGAATTTTCCCTTCATAAATTAAGGAATGTTAAATGATACTCCATGTATCGGATATAAAAAGTCTGGTAAATTAAGATGAGTGTCTGTGGTGTCTGCAGATATCAAGAATGATGTTTCACCCATTTCTAAGAGTGATTGGGGCCTAAGTAATATTGCATTGCGGCGTTAAATGAAGCACTGTTAGGAGCAATATAAAATTATCTTGTTAGTGGAGTTTTCCTAAATAGTTTTTGTGTTCATAATTTATAATCTGGTCTTCATAGATGGGAGGAATCACAAAGGGCCATTTTTTTGGGTAGCACAAACAAAAAAAGAGTTGCAAGAATTTTAATTTGGAAGCTATGGATACAGAATTTAAATTAATGACATTAGAGTATAGAGAGATTGCACAAATTGTCTTGTTATTTTTTCATGAATGGCCCAAAGGAGAAAACACGGCAGTATGCACTACACGCACGGGGATCCGAGACAAGGCTCTGGATTTGACCACCTCATTCCTCTCCGGCAGAACCCAGAGCGTCCGCCTCCTCCCAGTCAGTTCCAAAGCCTCCAAGATCATCTGCGGCGTTCCCCAGGGATCCTCCCTCAGCCCGACGCTGTTCAACATTTACATGGCTCCGCTCGCACACGTAGCTCGACAGCATGACCTCAACATAATCTCTTACACCAACGACACTCAGCTGATCCTCTCCCTCACCAAGGACCCCATCAAGCTAAAGTCAACCTCCATGAAGGAATGAAGGCTGTTGCCGACTGGGTGAAGACCAGCCGTCTGAAGCTGAACTCGGGCAAGACAAAGGTCCTCTCCTCGGCTCCAACTCTTCAGCCTGGGATGACTCCTGGTGGCCGATGGCCCTGGGGGAAGCCCCAACTCCCACCGACCACTCACGCAACATGGGAATCATCCTCGACTCAACGCTCTCAATGACCGAGTAAGTCAACGCCGTCTCCTCCTCCTGCTTTAACACCCTACGCTTGCTCCGCAAGATCTACAGATGGATCCTGACAGATACAAAAAAGACAGTCACCCATGCCCTCGTAAGCAGCAGACTCGACTATGGAAACGCCCTCTAAGCGGGAGCCCCGACCAAGCTCATCAAACGACTACAACGCATCCAAAACACCTCGGCACGACTGATCCTCGACGTAGCATGCCACGGCCACATCATCTTCCACCTGAGAAACCTGCAATCAATCAATCAGGGCATTTATATAGTGCGCTACTCAGGGGGGTCCGCTACTGCTCGAACAGCCAGGTCTTGAGTTGCTTCCTGAAGGTGAGGTGGTCTTGGGTCAGGCGGAGGTGGATGGGGAAGGAGTTCCACGTCTTGGGAGCCAGGTAGGAGAAGGATCTTCCTCCCACGGTGGCTCTTCAGATGCGGGGAACGGCGGCGAGGGCGTGGCTGGTGGAACGTAGTTGGCGGGCGGGAGCGTAGAAGGTCAGGCGGTCGTTGAGGTATCTGGGGCCTTGGTTGTGGAGAGATTTGTGTGCGTGGGTGAGGAGACGGAACGTGATTCTCTTGCTGACGGGGAGCCAGTGCAGGTCTCTCAGGTGTCCGGAGATGTGGCTGTGTCGGGGGATGTCCAGGATGAGTCATGCTGAGGCGTTCTTAATGCGCTGGAGCCTTTTCTGAAGTTTGGTAGTGGTTCCGGCGTAGAGGGTGTTACCGTAGTCCAGACGGCTGGTGACGAGGCCCTGGGTGACCGTCTTCCTGGTTTCGGTGGGGATCCACCGGAAGATCTTCCGTAGCATGCGAAGGATGTTGAAGCATGACGAGGAGACGGCGTTGACTTGTCTGGTCATCGAGAGGGAGGAGTCGAGGATGAAGCCCAGGTTGCGTGCGTGGTCGGACGGTTTGGGTGCGCTGTCCAGGGCAGGGGGCCACCAGGAGTCGTCGCAGGCAGAGGTTGATGGTCCCAGGATGAGGACTTCCGTCTTGTCTGAATTCAGTTTCAGGCGGCTGTTCGTCATCCACTCGGCTACGTCTTTCATCCCTTCGTGTAGGCTGGTTCTGGCAGTAGCGGTGTCGTTGGAGAGGGAGAGGATCAGCTGAGTGTCGTCGGCGTAGGAGATGATGTTGAGGTTGTGTTGGCGTGCGATGGCCGCGAGGGGGCTCATGTAGACGTTGAAGAGGGTGGGGCTGAGCGATGATCCTTGTGGTACGCCGCAGATGACTTCGGTGGCCTCGGATCTGAACAGGGGAGGCGGACTCTCTGTGTTCTTCCGGCGAGGAAGGAGATGATCCACTCCAATGCCTACTCCTGGATTCCGATGTCGAAGAGGCGTTGCACTAGGGTGCGATGGCAGACAGTGTCGAACACTGCGGAGAGGTCCAGGAGGATGAGTGCCGCTGTTTCCCCGTTGTCGAGCAGGGCTCGGATGTCATCTGTGGCTGCGATGAGGGCAGTCTTGGTGCTATGGCTGGCTCTGAAACCGGACTGCGAGTGGTCGAGGGAACCATTCGTCTCGAGGAAGGCGGCCAGCTGTCTGTTGACGGTCTTCTCGATGACTTTGGCAGGAAAAGGAAGGAGCGAGATGGGACGGTAATTTTTGAAGTCGGTGGGAGTCCGCTGATGGTTTCTTCAGTAGGGCACTGAGTTTGGCGTGCTTCCAGATCTCTGGGAAGGTGGCGGTGTCGAAGGAGGTGTTGATGATGTCCTGGAGATGGGGTGCGATGATGGCGTCGGCCTTGTTGAAGATGTGGTGAGGGCAGGGGTCGGTTGGTGATCCAGAGTGGATGAAGTTCATTGTGCAGATGGTGTCTTCGGTGTTAATCGGGGTCCAGGCGCGGAGGTTGGTGGTGGGGGGCTTTGGTGTGGTCGTCGGGTGCCTCGGCTGTGCGTTGAAACTGTTGTGTATGTCTGCGATCTTGCTGTGGAAGAACAAGGCGAGTGAGTCGCAGAGGATTTGTGAGGGAGTGATGTCATTGTTTCCGGCGCTTGGGTTGGAGAGCTCTTTGACGATGTTGAAGAGTTCCTTGCTGTTGTGGGCGTTGTTGTCTAGTCGTTCCTTGAAAGCGGTTTTCTTGGTGGTGTGAATCAGCTGGTGGTGTTTTCGAGTGGCGAGCTTGAGGGTGGTCATGTTGTCTGTAGTCGGGTCTCTGCGCCAGGCTTTCTCGAGGGCCCGGCAGTTCTTCTTGGAGCTCTTGAGTTCGTCGGTGAACCAGGGTGCTCTCTTGTTGCCGGGTCTGAAGGGGGGGGTCTTCAGTGGAGCGAGGTCGTTTGCGCAGTTGGTGATCCACCTTGTGAAGTTGTTGGCGGCTTGGTTGGGGTTCGTTGAGCTGGCGGGAGGGTGCTGGCTCAGGGATGTGGTGAGCTGGTCGGCTGTGATCTTGTTCCATCTTCTGCGGGGGACCTGTTGTGGTTGGTGGTGGAGCGTGGTCCTTCTGAAGCTGAAGTGGACGCAGCTGTGGTCTGTCCAGTGAAGTCCGGTGGCGTGGCTGAAGGAGACGTCTTTGCTGGAGGAGAAGACGGGGTCGAGCGTGTGGCCGGCGTAGTGGGTGGGGGTGGTCACCAGTTGCTTGAGTCCGAGGTTGGCGAGGTTGGCCAGCAGGGTGGTGGTGTTGCGGTCGTTGTAGTTCTCCAGGTGGAAGTTGAGGTCCCCTAGGAGGATGTAGTCGGCGGAGGGGAGGACGTGCGGGCTGATGAAGTCGGCGAGGTCTTCACTGAATTGTGTGCGAGGTCCCGGGGGTCTGTAGATGAGGGTGCCTCTGAGGGTAGTCTTGGGGTCGGTGTGAATCTGAAAGTGCAGGTGTTCGGCGGCGGTGAGGGTGTCGTCGGTGTTGGTTGTGATGCGGATGGTGTTCTTGTGGATGATGGCGATTCCTCCTCCGGTCTGGTTGACGCAGTGCCTCCTGGTGATCTTGTACCCGTCCGGGATTGGCGATGGCGATGGCGATGTCGGGCGCTGAGGAGGCGTTCATCCAGGTTTCCGCGAGGAAGGCGACGTCTGGAGATGTGCAGTCGAGGAGGTTCCGAGTTTGACGGTGTGTCTGTGGACGGAGCGGGTGTTGAGCAGGATGCACTGCAGGTGGTTGCTGCTTGGGGTCGGCTTGGCGGGTGCGGTGCAGGTCCGGATGCAGGAGAACTTGCAGGATTGGCAGGTGAAGGGTCCGTGGGTGCATCCTGGGGTGGCTCGGTGGCAGGCGGGGTTTCGGCCGGTGTTGATTACGGTGAGGGTAGCGGCGTCGTAGATCCGGCGGGTGGGCTGGCATCTTCGGGGGCCAGGGGGTCTGGCGCTGGGAGTGGTCCAGGCACGGACGGGTGCAGACGGGCTTACCTTTGGCGCAACTTTGGCGCACAATCGGCGCGCCCGCTGCGCGTATGCATGCACTCTGCCATAAATGGAGAGTGGGGGGGCGAGGCGAGGGAGGGGTAGCTGGGTGGCGGGAGCGGGGTGGCGAGTGGGGGGGAGCGGTGAGGATATGTGGAGGGAGCGTGGGTGGGGCGGGGGGAGCAGCGGCAGGGAGTGGGGTGGGCAGGGGAGCAGGGCAGGGTACAGAAACAAAGTTAGTACACAAAATACAGTAGGCACAGCAAGGGCGACAACAGGCGGAGGGGCAGTGAGACACGGAGCAAAAGTTACAAGGGGCAGGGGATCGACGGAAAAAATCAGCAACACGAGCAGAACACGACACAGATGGCAAACCTTAGCGGCACAGGAGAGAGCGGGCAAGGACAGGGGGTCACTCCACACAGGGGCAGAGATTCGGCCTGGCAGCCGTGGTGGGAGGAGCGACCGGGACTGACCAGGTCAGGTCAGGTCACAGCTCCTCGTCCCGCGCGCCCGGCTTATGTACTACTTAGTGGAAGGGAGGGGCAGCTGTAGGCGGGAGCGGGGTGGCGAGTGGGGGGGAGCGGTGAGGAGATGCGGAGGGAGCGTGGGTGGTGCAGCGGGGGAGCAGCGGCAGGGAGCAGGGTTGGCAGAGGAACAGGGCAGGGTACAGAAACAAAGTTAGGACACAAAATACAGTAGGCACAGCAAGGGCGACAACAGGCGGAGGGGCAGTGAGACACGGAGCAAAAGTTACAAGAGGCAGGGGATCGACAAAAAAATCAGCAACATGAGCAGAACACGACACAGATGGCAAACCTTAGCGGCACAGGAGAGAGCGGGCAAGGACAGGGGGCCACTCCACACAGGGGCAGAGACTCGGCCTGGCAGCGGCGGCGGCGGGAGGAGCGACCGGAACTGACCAGGTCAGGTCAGGTCGCAGCTCCTCGTCCCGCGCGCCCGGCTTAAGTACTACTTAGTGGGAGGGAGGGGCAGCTGGGAGGCAGGAGCGGGGTGGCGAGTGGAGGGGGAGTGGTGAGGAGATGCGGAGGGAGCGAGGGTGGGGCCGCGGGGGAGCAGCGGCAGGGAGCGGGGTTGGCAGAGGAACAGGGCAGGGTACAGAAACAAAGTTAGGACACAAAATACATTAGGCACAGCAAGGGCGACAACAGGCGGAGGGGCAGTGAGACACGGAGCAAAAGTTACAAGGGGCAGGGGATCGCCGAAAAAAAATCAGCAACATGAGCAGAACACGACACAGATGGCAAAACTTAGCAGCACAGGAGAGAGCGGGCAAGGACAGGGGGCCACTCCACACAGGGGCAGAGACTCGGCCTGGCAGCAGCGGCGGGAGGATCGACCGGGACTGACCAGCAATGGCAATGGCTCTCCGTCAACAAGAGGATATCCTTCAAGCTCCTCATCCACGCACACAAGGCACTCCACAAGACTGGCCCAGCCTACCTCAACAGACGGCTCTCCTTCTACATCCCCAACTGCCAGCTAAGCTCCGTCAACCTTTCACTCGCCACCGTCCCGTGCATCCAAAGAACAACCAGCAGTGGGAGATCCTTCTTCCACCTCGACGCCAAGACATTGAATAACCTCCCACTGAGCCTATGGCAAACCCAAGACCTGCTGACCTTCAGGAGGATACTCAAGACCTGGCTGTTAGATCAGTAGCGCCCCCCCGCGCCTTGAGACACTCGCAGGTATGTAGTGCGCTTTACTAATGATTGATTGATTGATTGATTGATTGATTGATTGATTGATTGATTGATAAATCTACTTACTTGCTAAGTGTATTTCCTTCCATAAGGTAACATTGACTGGTTTCATTTTGAAATTCTTCTAAGTGTGGAGTTTTGGAACTTTAAAATATTCACCTAAAATCATCCGAACAATGAATTCCGATTTACTGACCTGTTATCAGGAGAGAACCCAGTGCTGCATCTTTTAGAACAGCACTGACCCTGAAAAGTAATTCTAACCATACTTACCAGTAACTTTTATTTCCTTCCATAGGAATCCATTGACAAACTAAAAACATTCCTAAAAATTGCCTGTATGACTTAAACAAATTCTTTCAACTCTTTACAGGAGATGCACTCGGGCTGGATCCTGGATCCACCACTGAGATAGCACTACTTACCTGCTAAAGGAATTTCCTGCCATAGGATAACATTGGTAATTCTATGTGAAAACATTTCTAAGGGCCAAACATTTCTAAGTGTCAACTTTTAAAATACAATATTATTCCCTAAAAATCACTACTGTAACTAAAACGCTTTTCCTCAACCGTTTACAGGAGATGTCCAAGGACTGAATCTAGGATCCAGTCCTGTGCATAGAAAAGTAATCCATAAAATAACTAATTGCATTTAACTAGAAATTCACATTGAGGTCAATGTTGCATTGTGTTTGAAATTGTGTTGCCCATTGCAACAACTGTAACTACTGTACTTAAAAGTTTATTGCCTATTTGGACAGTATATAAACTAAAGTAATTCATTCTGCGAAAGTATATTTTGTACTGTAATGTATAAAATATCTAAAAATAAATAGTTTAAAATACTGTAGTAAATCAGTATCAGAAAAATAAATGTAACAATGAATACAATTAACAATTGTAATTTACAAAACCTTCGAAATTCACTGAAAAACAATAGGTTTCAGGCCTGATATAGTTAGGAATTAGCATTGAAAAAATCTTTGAAAAAACCATAGGTTTTAGGTGTGTAATAGTTAGCTGAACATTTCACTCATACAAAACCATTGAAATTCCTCCAATATAGTTAGTTGTACTCACTATATCTCACACGCCCGCAATCCACTGCTGATGATGTCACATATTACATCATTCATTACATGGTCAGTGACATCACTGATGACATCTCAAATGACATCACTGATGACATCACCGATGTCATCAACCATGTGACAATCAGATACACCTCATCATAAACTAGTATAACCTTTCATCACTCACTGTAAAATACAGAGTATCATATTTGAATCCATTGACACACCAATATAAGTTTCTAAAAACCCACTCAGTGATCCCTAGATCTATACACACATCTAATCACTTACCTATAGATTCACTCATACATTCAGTCAATGATCAATAGAGCACTATCAAATATACTTATACACCTAAATCGACATTACACACCAGCACACATCCTATTCACTTATGAAGTCATTGTATACACTTATGCAAACAATGGATCATACTTACATTTAATTAGCTATACACTTATACAAACACCACTTTATCTATTCATATAGATAGTAACTCATACTTAGTGTGTTACAAAATCACTATTACAAGTATACAGTTATCCATACAGTCACTCATACAATCACTGAGTCTTATGTATACTTATTGATAAACAACTGACACATACACTGCCTTTTATTTTTCTAGTTTGTTGGACATGTACCATTGAGAGAGATATTTGCTCATCACCACACCCATAAAGATATTCACTCAACAACTGTTATAACATGTAGTTTTAAATTCATATACCTACTCAATCAAATATTCACACATCTTTGGGCAGTCACACACCCCCCACCGAACCACACACACATTCACTCTCCCATACAAATCAATCAATCAATCAATCATAGACATTTATAGAGCGCTCTACTTACCCGGAGGGTCTCAAGGCGCTAGGGGGAGGGGGGTGCTGCTACTGCCCGAACAGCCAGGTCTTGAGCTTCTTCCTGAAGGCGAGGTGGTCTTGGGTCAGGCGCAGGTCGGTCGGGAGGGAGTTCCAGGTCTTGGCGGCCAGGTAGGAGAAGGACCTTCCTCCTGTTGTCGTTCTTCGGATGCGGGGGACGGCGGCGAGGGTGTGACTGGCTGATCGGAGGTGTCGTTTGGGATCGTAGAAGTTGATGCGGGTGTTGAGGTAGCTCGGGCCTTGATCGTGGAGGGCTTTGTGTGCGTGGGTGAGGAGACGGAAGGTGATTCTCTTGTTGACCGGGAGCCAGTGCAGGTCTCTTAGGTGTCCGGAGATGTGGCTGTGTCGTGGGACGTCGAGGATGAGTCTGGCTGAGGCGTTCTGGATCCGTTGGAGTCTCTTCTGGAGCTTGGCGGTGGTTCCGGCGTAGAGGGCGTTGCCGTAGTCCAGTCGGCTGGTGACGAGTGCCTTGGTGACAGTCTTCCTGGTCTCGGTGGGGATCCACCGGAAGATCTTCCGTAGCATGCGCAGGATGTTGAAGCACGACGAGGAGACGGCGTTGACTTGCCTGGTCATGGAGAGGGAGGAGTCCAGGATGAAGCCCAGGTTGCGTGCGTGGTCTGTCGGTTTGGGTGGGGTTCCCAGGGCGGGGGGCCACCAGGAGTCGTCCCAGGCGGAGGGCGAGGATCCCAGGATGAGGACTTCCGTCTTGTCCGAGTTCAGCTTCAGGCGGCTGGTCGACATCCACTCGGCTACCTCTTTCATTCCTTCGTGAAGGTTGGCTCTGGCGGCGGCGGGGTCGTTGGTCAGGGAGAGGATCAGCTGGGTGTCGTCGGCGTAGGAGATGATGTTCAGGTTGTGTTGGCGTGCGATGGCCGCGAGGGGGCTCATGTAGACGTTGAAGAGGGTTGAGCTCAGCGAGGATCCTTGGGGTACGCCGCAGATGACTTCGGTGGCCTTTGATTTGTGCGGTGGTAGGCGGACTCTCTGGGTCCTACCGTCGAGGAAGGAGATGATCCATTCCAGTGCCTTCTCCTGGATTCCGACGTTGTAGAGGCGCTGCACTAGGGTGCGGTGGAAGACGGTGTCGAAGGCCGCGGAGAGGTCTAGGAGGATGAGGGCCGCTGTTTCTCCGTTGTCCATCATGTTCGGATGTCATCGGTGGCAGCGATGAGAGCGGTCTCGGTGCTGTGATTGGCTCGGAAGCCAGACTGTGAGGGGTCGAGGGATCCGTTCGTCTCGAGGAATGAGGCCAGTTGCTTGTTGACGGTCTTCTCGATGACTTTGGCCGGAAACGGGAGCAGCGAGATGGGGCGGTAATTCTTGAGTTCGGTGGGGTCCGCTGTTGGTTTCTTGAGTAGAGCGCTGAGTTCGGCGTGCTTCCAGCTCTCCGGGAAGGTGGCGGTGGTGAAGGAGGTGTTGATGATGTCCCGTAGGTGGGGTGCGATGACAGCGTCGGCTTTGTTGAAGACGTGGTGAGGGCAGGGGTCGGTCGGTGATCCGGAGTCGATGGAGTTCATCATGCGGACGGTGTCTTCGGTGCTGATCGGGGTCCAGGCACGGAGGGTGGTGGTGGGGGGCGTTGGTTCGGTCGTGTCGGACGTGGCGTTCGTCGGTTGGGTGTTGAAGCTGTTGTGTATGTCCGCGATCTTGTTGTGGAAGTAGGAGGCGAGGGAGTTGCAGAGTTCTTGCGATGGGGTGATGTCGTTGTTTCCGGCGTTGGGGTTGGAGAGCTCTTTCACGATGTTGAAGAGTTCCTTGCTGTTGTGTGCGTTGTTGTCCAGCCGGTCCTTGAATGCAGTTTTCTTGGTGGCGCGGATCAGTTGGTGGTGTTTTCGGGTGGCGAGCTTGAGGGCAGTCATGTTGTCCGGTGTTGGGTCTCTGCGCCAGGTTTTCTCGATAGCTCGGCAGTTCTTCTTGGAGCTGTTGAGTTCGTCGGTGAACCATGGGGCTTTTCTGCTGCCGGGTCTGCTGGGCGGGGTCCTTAGGGGGGCGAGTTCGTCCGCGCAGTTGCTGATCCACTCCGTGAGGTTGTCGGCGGCCTGGCTGGGGTTCGCTGAGCTGGCGGGAGGGTGCTGGCTCAGGGAAGCGGCGAGCTGGTCGGCTGTGATCTTGCTCCAGCTTCTGCGGGCAACCTGTTGCTGGTGGTGGTGGATCGTCGTTCTTCTGAAGGTGAAGTGGACGCAGCTGTGGTCCGTCCAGTGGAGTCCAGTGGCGTGGCTGAAGGTGATGTCTTTGCTGGATGAGAAGACGGCGTCGAGTGTGTGTCCGGCGAGGTGGGTGGGGGTGGTCACCAGCTGCTTGAGTCCGAGGTTGGCGAGGTTGTCGAGCAGGGTGGTGGTGTTGCGGTCGTTGTTGTTCTCCAGGTGGAAGTTGATGTCCCCCAGGAGGATGTAGTCAGCGGAGGGGAGGGCATGTGGGCTGATGAAGTCGGCGATGTCCTTGCTGAATCGCGTGCGTGGTCCCGGGGGTCGGTAGATCAGGGTGCCTCTGAGGGTGGTCTTCGGGTCGGTGTGGATCTGGAAGTGTAGGTGTTCGGCGGTGGTCAGGATGTCGTCTGTGCTGGTCGTGATGCGGATGGTGTCCCTGTGGATGATGGCGATGCCTCCTCCTGTCTGGTTAGTGGTGCGGTCCCTCCGGGTGATCTTGTAGCCCTCTGGGATGGCGATGGCGATGTCGGGCGCTGAATAGGCGTTCATCCAAGTTTCCGTGAGGAAGGCGATGTCAGGAGCTGTGGTGTCGAGGAGGTTCCAGAGTTCGATGGCGTGTCTGTGGACGGAGCGGGTGTTGAGCAGGATGCACTTGAGGTGGTTGCTGCTGTTGGGCGGCTTGGCGGGTGCAGGTGCGAGGCAGGTGAACTTGCAGGACTGGCAGATGAAGGGTCCGTGGGTGCGTCTCGGGGTGGCTCGGTAGCATCCTGGGACAAATACTCAGTTAACTAATCAATAACTAATATAGACTTTCAAATAGCTAGCAACCAACTGGAAAAGCAGTTTATACAACAACAGACAAATTGAAACGGATGTTCACACAGTTTAATCACTATCCAATATATGTACTGAGACACTTAAATTAGGCGAGTAAACAGTCAATCACACTGCTACTAAATCCTCCATCCAGATATTTATATTTATATATCCACTCATTCTTAAATGCAAATTGCTATATATATATATATATATATATATATATATATATATATATATATATATATATATATAATACATATTTAAATACCCAAGCAAACAACATTATGCTGATAGGCACCCTACAAGTTTTTACATTCTGTGAGTCAGGTAGAGGCTCTACCTTAACTCTACTGCTAGATGGACAATATTATGTTTATTATAATTGATGCATGATACAAGATGGTAGTCATCTTATCACCAAGACACTTCTATGTCACTTTTTAAATCATTTTTTCACATTAGATAGTTTGGATCAGCTCCATTACATTTGAGTCTGGCTTCACTTCTACAAACCCCACTGTATATTAGCACATTAAGCACTTGCACGCCAGTCTCATTATGTATATACACTCACACTTCATCACTGATAACTTCCCCTCATATTCATTATCCACAAGAAGAGTGGCAGGCGTCATACCATTAGGTTTTTTTATGTGTAATGTACCACTTAACATTTTGGTATCTAGCGCGTTTAGGCATGACGCATAGAGATCATTCCTCTGAGGACTTTAAATACTGGCGAACCGCATATTGTATTTAGCAGTATGCTGTAATACTGATCTAACAGCCGCAGTACTCACAGATTGTGACAGATGCCTCTGTTTACCTTGCTGCCTCCGCCGCGCGCTACATAACATGACATGTCTATACTTATACATTTGTATGAAGCACTATGCTGTAATATTTACTTTGCCGCTGAGCAGCCGCAAGACTCATATACTCTGGCAGATGCCTCTGTTCACCTTGCTACCTCCGCCGCGCGCCATATAACATGCTATGTCCGCACTTATAAATTTGTAGCACATATCTGGCTCATGTAATTCACACACACGGGGTTCCTTACACTCACCATTTTAGAACATTATACTATTGTATTTCTCCCTGGCCGAGTATCAGCAGCAATTCATGAACCTCGCTGGCAAACACAACCCATCTGTGGCTATCACCGGCTCTGATCCATGTGCTCAGTTTTTATAGTCCTACCACTATGTCTAGTTGCTTTACAACATATCAGTTGTAGTAAACCAGTGATGTCACACATGTTGCTTTACCACACGTAGTAAACCTGTCAAATCATTGTGATGAACATAGTAAAAATACTGCCATTTGTCCCACTGTATATAATGCACTTCTTCACCATTGTAAGCGCTATGTGATCAAGGCCGCATGTCTGGCGGCTGAAACGCATCATTTGGACAACTGATGCTCTTAATAAACACCACTAATCATTAAGCCTTGCCTACGGAGTCTGTTTCCCGGTTCTGCGCCGCTGCCCTGGATGGTTGCTCTGCTGGGATTTTGGTGTGATATATGATGCAGAGTACAGCTGTCTCTGCTACACAGACCTCCTCTTCGTAATCCACTGATGGGCCGAAGGGATTTCTTGAAGCCGGAATTCTACATGAGCTCCCGGAGGAGAAGCATAATTCACGGCCCCCTGACAGCTGTATATCGCGTGCCTTGAGTACCCATCGAGTTGGAGGTGCAGGACGAGTCGGAGGACCCGGCCAGACGTCTCCACAACCTGGTGGTGAGTACAAGTCACTGCGCAGCCTATTTTTTCTTTATTTCAAAGTTTTTATATAGCGCTACTGGTAAACAACCTTTACAACGCAACTTTTACATCGCAGAGCCTTTACAACGCAACCATTACAATGCAAACTATTACAACGCATTGCTCTGGGGGCGCTCTAGGATAGGGAATAGGTTAATTTACTATCCAATAACCTTCCCTAGTGTCCACGGGGACTGGAGTTGGAATAGTAAATTAAACTAATCACTATCCAGCACCCCAAAGCACTATGCGTTGTAATGGACTGCGTTGTAATACTTGCGTTGTAAAGGCATGCGATGTAAAAGCATGCGTTGTAATGTCATACATCCAGCGCTACTGGACCCGAGAGTATGAGAGCGCTTTAATAGGCATGTGATAAACAGACAATAAATAGACTGAATTTAAGTAAAAACGAGTTACAAAATGTTAGTGTAGCCAGCATGTCTAAAGGAGCAGAGAGAGTAGAGATAGAGATTAAGATGGAAATGAATAATGAAAGTTGGGAGAGAGAGGGGGAGTAAGAGTACGAGGGTATAGAGAGGGGGAGTTAGGAGGAGTGCATATTAGTGGAGCGGGAGTGAATAGGTAATGAGTCATAAACATTAGATATCCCAAAAATAGGAACATGTAAAGTATCAGTAGCATTAGATACCCCTATATTTGCTGAGAAGAAGTATTTTTAGTTCTTTTTTGAAGAGAGGGTAGGAGGGGTTGCAACGGATATCTTTTCGGATAGAGTTCCAGATAGTGGGAGCGTTACCAGAGAATGCACGGGATTGGGTTTTTTGACATTTTAGTCTAGGAGGGATAAGGGCAAGGGAGTTTGTGCTCCTCTGGCATCTAGAGCAACCTGCTTTGTGTAGTTTTGTTGCAAGGTAGGAAGAGGTGTTTTGGTGGAGAGCTTTGTGAGTGATGCAGGCGATCTTGTAGGTGGATCTACCTTCTATTGGGAGCCACTTGAGGTTTTTGAGGACGGGGGAGATGTGATCAAATTTTCTACAATCAGAGATGAGTGTAGCAGCAAGGCTGAGGATAGATTTAATTGAAGATAGGTGGATTTTAAGGGTGCCAGCCAAAGTGGCGTTGCTATAGTCAATCCTGGAGAGGACCAGCGATTGGACAACAAGTTTGAAATCATCTGCAGGGATGAAAGGTTTAAGTTTCTTGAGGTGGAGAAGGGTGAAAAGAGCGCTTTTGGATGCATTTTTAATATGAGTAATGAGATTAAGATTTTAGTCAATACTGATGCCTAGGGATTTGATAGAGTTAGAGGTGGAGAGAGGGCAGTTTAGAGCTTTGATGTCATTTAACCAAAGTTGAATGGGAAGAGAATTATTTTGGGGGAGAAGATTATGATTTCTGTTTTTTTGGGGTTCAGTTTGAGATGGTTAAGATGGAACCAGGTTTGAATTGTTTTCAGGGTTTCATTGAGGTGGAGGATGTCTTTGTGAGATTTGATCTTGTAGTATAATTGGGTGTCGTCAGCATAGAGGTGGTAGTTGATATTAGAATGTTTGAGGATGAGGGTGAGTGGTTCCATGAACAGATTGAATAGGGTAGGGGAGAGGATGGATCCTTGAGGGACGCCGAGTGAGACAGGTTGAGGTTTAGAGAGGAAATGGCTAAGCTTGATTTGTTGAGATCTATTTTGTAGGAATGAGGAGAACCATTTCTAAACGGTGTCTTCCAAACCGAATCGATCTTTGAGAGTGCTGAGAAGGGTGGGGTGGTGGACGGTATCAAATGCAGCTGAGAGGTCTAGAAGGATTAGAACTGAGGATTCTCCTTTGTCAAGGGAACGATGAATGTCATCAATGATGTTAAGCATAGCCGTTTCTGTACTGCATCCCTTTCTAAAGCCAGACTGAAAGACATCAAGGAGGTTGAAGGATACAATGTGTTTCTCAAGTTGTAATAGGACACATTTTTCAAGGGCTTTGGATAGGAATGGAAGGTTAGAGATTGGTCGAAGGTTGTTAGGATCATTGGGATCAGCTGCGGTGTTTTTGAGAATAGGCGAGATTTGACTGAGTTGAAGGGAGGCAAGGACACATCCAGTGGAAAGAGTTGATAATTTTAGTCCATATGGGGGCAATGATGGATTTAAGTTCTTGAACCAGAGGGGCGGGGAGAGGATCTTTGGAGTGGGCAGAAGGTTTTAGTTTGACAATGATATTAGTGATCATATCTTCTGTTACTGGACTGAAATCGCTCCAGGAGGCATTGTTTTTGGCAGTGGGGTTTGTTTTTGGAAGGGTATCCTGTTGGAGTAGAGTTTAGGAGGGCCGGTGGAGGTTTAGTTTTTTGCAATGTTAAAGCGTTCTCGAGGGTGGTTTCTGGCCTGATCTAGTTGAGAACGTAGGAAGGAGGCTTTTTCGTTAAAATGTGTTTTTTGTACTGGTATCTAGTGGTTCTAAGGATAGCCAGATTGTCTACGCTTGGATGAGTTCTCCAGATCCGCTCAGAATGTCTAAGGGATCGTCTTTCATTGTTAAGTTCGGAATTGAACCAAGACTTAGGAGGAATGTTTTTTTGTAGTTTAAGTTTGATTGGTGCAATTTGGTCAAGAGTTTCAAGAATATAATTTTTATAATGGTTGGTAAGGTCAGTGGTGCTGTCAGAGAGAGGGGGGAGAGCTAAGTGAGCCTTAATTGCGGTTTCCAATTCGCCCAGAGGAATAAGGTGAAGGTTGCGGGTGGGTTTCTTGGATAGTATGCTGGTGGTGATGGGGAGAGTAATGGATTTAGTCATGGTGAAAAGGATAAGGTAGTGGTCAGACTAATCTACAGGAAGAATATTAGAGAGGGAGGCTAGATCTTTGTTCGTTATGATAGCATCAAGGGTGGCACCTTTGTTATGTGTGGGAGCGTGGCAGAGTTGGGACATATTGGTGATGTCCATGGTATTGTTAAGATGGTTGACAGAAGGATCAACACTATTGTTCCAATGGATGTTGTAATCACCGAGGAAGAGATTTTTTGAATGTGAGAGTGACGATTGTATGATAAGATCAGTCAATTCTTCTGTAAAGGGGATGTTGTTTCCAGGGGGTGGTAGATAGCGTGTAGCCGGGTAGTGGGGGAGTCAGGTATGATGAGATCGGCGCAAAGGTATTCAAAGGATGAAGTGTGTTATAGATTGACTAGTGAGATGTTAAGTTCAGATTTAAAAATTATGGCGAGACCACCGCCTGTTTGGTCGATTCTATCTTTTCTAATGATAGAATAACCAGGGGGGATAAGCAAGTCGAGGATGGGAGTGGAGTGGGAGGTGAGCCATGTTTCGGTTAGGAAAGCAATGTTGACGTTTTCACTAAGAATGGTTTCGGCAATTTCAGTGGCGTGACTGGAGGCAGATCTGCAGTTAATCAACATGCAGCAAATGGGGGCGGGGACTGGTGGAAGGGAGGGGGGACAAGTAGGGATAGGTGTGAGTAGTTGGGGTGGTCTGGGAGAGGAAGGAGCAGAAAAGCAGAAAAGATGGCCGCCTCATAGGAGCTCATCACGAGAGCTCCTAGGGTTCAGGATAACTAATCTTAGTTTAAATCCTGTTTAACCCCCCCACCCCCCTTCCCCGGACACCGGGAGAATAAACAGACCATCTACATCAACTAAGGGAAAGAAGAAAAATAGAAAGCTTTCACGACCTACCAGCACGAGAGACCCTTCACCGGACATTGGGATTGCCGTATGCACAGGCTGCTGAGGACACCGAAGGACTTGGGAAGACGACCGCTGACTGCTGTGGATACCGGAGGATGCGTGAAGACGACGACTAGAAGGAGTGTTCATCCCGACTCGGACAACACCTTCACACCGGCGTGTGGAGCGGCGCCCAGGGATCTCTGACTGCCGATTTGCGACGCTGCCCCTGGATGACGCGCCCCATCTGAGTTGCTGCAGCGGCCCCAGGTTTTCCTACACGTAAACGCTGGCAGGGAAGCGGAATGAAAGAAATAATTAAATAAATGAATAGAAAGCCCAGAACACCGGCGCGACGAATGGAGGTGAGGAGCGGCAAGGAGGCGGGGCATATAATTGTACTGAAGCGGGACATTAAAATACTAAGAGACTAGAATAACAACAAAGGAAATGGGGGCAAAATTTAATTTAAAGCCCTATCAACAACACCATTAAAGAAACCAGAAATTACAACGTAAAAGAAAATAACCTTCGAAGTGGCGCGCCTGACTTTAAAATGGCGGCCGCTTAAGACATCTCGACTAGATATATATACACTGCTTATAAATACTACAAAATGGTAACCAGCCGGAGGCAGATACAACAGAAAAAGGACTAACCAACTAATAGAAAGAGAGAAAGGAGCCCATTTCCAATTTCCTAAATAGAAGATGGAAAGTGAAAGAGGACAAACACTATGAAGTGAAAGAGAGAAGGTACTCAACCTTTAGAAAGTCGACCAAAACGGCGGACATCTTGGAAAATACACTTCGATCACCAGAAGATAATAAATAAATAAGAACAGCTAAGCAAGTACACTGATATGAACATGTTCTAGTGGAACATAGAATGTACAACTACTAAAGATAACTCCTATTGCTTTAATTATTAATAGAAGTTAGATAATTTACATTATTATTCAAAGATAAGAGAATTTTAGTATCCTATAACGTATCCAGCTTTTCTCAAGATGGATGACAATCACCTGGAACGGATAGGTAAGAACGCCTACAGCATACTATACCCTTCTTCTCTCTCCAAAAATGCAGCCAAAAAATTTAAGCATAACCTCTTAAGAAGAAACCCTGACACTTTGATTGCCGACACTTCTTTTTGTCTGGTTAAAGGGGTCATCCTAAAAGATATGATTTTCTTCACCAGAAGAAGAGCAAAATGGCGAAATACCTTTACAAACCTGCTATACATTAAAACCACTACCAACATCCCACATGGAACAAAATTCATGACTAAGGCTTCACATATACTCAAAGCTGACATTTGCTTAACTATCTTTAAGAATGGTATAATATTGATTCAAGGCTCTAATGACGACCTAGAAAAGCTCGACAACATCTTCGATATTCTAAAGAGAAATGTGGAGAATTTGAATTCACTCCAACACCAGAGTAGATCAGATCACAACCTCGTCCTACCGGACACTTCCTCCACAAGCAGCACAATAACCAGAGACCTCCAGGATCAGGATCAAGCTACACCTAGAGAAGACGCAAGACATGTTCAACAACAAAATCGGACAACGGACAACTACGTCTCATCTAACAATAACCCTATAAGTAATAGCCCAACCAATCTCGACCAGGAACAAAGAAACACTTGGCTGGTACAAGTCCAGAATACACCAACGGACAACTCAAGTTCAGCTGACACCAACTCTATAAACGTCACTCCAACCAGAGTAGAACAGGAAATTGCACAAACCAACGGCCCAACGAATATCCTTCCCAATCCAATCCTTCAATCTAAAGCCATGGATGAAATGGAAAACTCATCAATCGAGGTCAATTCAAAGAGAACACAAATGTTAACTAATAACAGTTATAACTATGGCTCAACAAAACATGATAGAAAGAATAACCCCAAATCCAATGAGGAAGATAATAATCGACTGAAGGGATACTTCAAAAAACCAAAGAGACAGTGCTCCAAACTGAAACACAGGAACAGAAATATTGAAATTGGAAAACTACGGAAGATTATTCTTAATATGGCACCCAAAGTCATGAGAATTATCCAGGAGACCCAAACACAAATAGCAGAGGCTATCCAAAACTCGAAGATAGGGATAGAAAAACTCTATGATATCTCTATGAATACGCAGAAGGAAATAAAACTTATCAGAGAATCAATAAATACATCTATAAAGGAAAACAATATGAGATCTCTACCTTTAACAGACAGACAAAACAGACCACATAGGAATAACAACATACTAACAGAAGGAGAGATAACAGCACTACTCAAGGAATACGAAACTTTAGACCCAATGAGAACACAGGAAATCAAAAGAGTAACGATAGACACTAACAGAACAGCTACGAGAAAGGAAAGGAAGTTAAACCTCAACAATCTTCAACAAATCCAAATAACCACAGAACTGGTAAATATAACCTCAACCAGAGCGGAGAAATCTCTAAAATGTCTGTTAATCAACTGTCGATCGGCGGCGAAACATGCTTCAGACATAGCAGACATCATCATAAAACAAGAAATAGACCTAACAATCCTGACTGAAACATGGCTATCTGAATCCTCATCGCCAATACTAGACCTTCTGGTACCACCACACTACAACATTTTGAGATTAGATAGACAGATAAAAACAGGAGGAGGTATTGCATGTATACATAGATCAACCCTAGAAGTTGGCCAATTTCAATCCGACCCCCTTGAATCATGCGAATACCTGGGGCTTAACATTAGAGTGACAAATAATCTAATCTGCAATCTACATGCCATATATCACCCTCCAGGAAACAATATGAACTTCATTGACCAACTGATGGAGATCATCACTGCTAACACCAACTCTGACACTAATAATATATTCTTAGGCGACTTCAACCTTCGTTGGAATGACAATAACGACAAACAGGTCAACGCCCTTAAAGAATTTTTAAATAATCTGAATCTATCCCAAGCATGTCTTCAACCTACTCACTCAAAAGGAGCCACACTGGATTGGATTATCTCGAAGAATAAGAACATCGAGATCCTCTCCATTGAACAGTGCGACTGGTCAGATCATCACGCCATAACATTCCAAATACCTTCGCGGGAGAAAATAAAAAAGACTCAACCTACAAAAACAGAAAGATGGATTAGAGACACTAGAGATTCCAATATGGAGGTGCTATCAGAAAGTCTCAAGAGAAACTTAAACCCACCTGAAAACTTGAAAGATGTGAACGATCTAACGAACCACTATTACACCACAGTAGCGGAAATAGTCAATGCCACCATACCACTCAAATTAAAAAGGGTGACGGAAAAGAATAAAAATCCATGGTTCAACGGAATACTGAATGAAGAAAGACGCAATCTGAGAAGAGCAGAAAGAAAATGGAGACAACACCCCTCCTCCACTACACTGAAAGTCCTTAGAAAAATTAGAAAGGAATACAACAAGAAGATCATCAACACAAAAAAGGAATTCATCAGAACAGAATTGGACAACGCCAAAAACAGACCTCGTAAATTATTCGAAATCATAAAACAACAATCCAACAAGTTGACAAAATCTGTCCAAGAGATCACTACAACTCAACTAAGTTGTGATGAATTTTCTACCTTCTTCATTAACAAAGCCAATAAGCTGGAAGAAGAACTTAAGAACGCCGCAGATAACATAGAAGATAACACGCCACCAACACTGTCTGACCGGAACCATGCAAACAAATCGACGAAAAATAAAGCACACTGGAACACCTTCAAATTATTAGATCATAAGGAGCTGTCTATCACACTTGCGACCACAAAACCCAATAACCATTATAACGACCCAATACCATCGAAATGCTTAAAAGAGATCAACCACTCTATGATCCCAATATGGACAGAGATCATCAACGCATCACTATCTCAGGGATGCTTGCCTGAAAGCTTGAAGACGGGACAAGTAGTCCCAATCATCAAAAAACCCACAACGGACCCTACAGATCCAAATAATTATCGCCCAGTGACCAACATCCCTTTTCTTGCCAAACTCATAGAGAAATGTGTACAAAATCAATTGAGTAAACACATCGATAACTTCGCTTTGCTAGATGACTGCCAATCTGGATTCAGAGCAAACCATAGCACTGAAACGGCAATCCTACATATTGTCGATGATGCCCTTCAAGCGCTAGATCGCAACCAATCCTGTCTACTCATCCTCCTAGACTTGTCAGCTGCATTTGACACGGTTAACCACGAAAAATTATTGATCAGACTTCATGACAGGATGGGAATCTCTGGCACAGTACTGAAATGGTTCGAATCATTTTTAATGAACAGAACTCAGAGATTCTTAGTAAATCAAGCACTATCTCCATCTTGTCCCAATACAATCGGAGTACCGCAAGGATCCACCTTATCTCCGTTTAACCTATACATCGAACCTCTCACAGAAATTCTACGGAACTCGAAAATAGCCTTTCACATGTATGCAGATGACACGCAACTTTACATCAAGATTGCTAGCTTGGAAGATATAACCACAATGAACGACGCCCTCAAAATATCGCTAAAATGGTTAACTCACAATCATCTCAAGCTCAACGCCGACAAAACAGAATTCTTACTCATTACACCACAAAAAAAACATCCTTTAGTGAAAGAATGGTGTAAAGTGATTACTGCATTAAATTGCATCCCAACTCTAGTAGACTCTGCGAAATCTCTCGGAATCACATTGGATGAGAACCTGGATATGAAAACACATATCAAATCCATGGCAAAAAACGCCCGCTTCCATTTGAACTATCTAAGGAAGATGAAATCCTTTTTAACGGAGACAGACCTGAAACTAGCTGTGCAATCACTGGTTGTCTCTAGGATAGAATATGGATGCACTACACTTGCTGGCATTCCAAAAATTTCAACAGCTCCTCTAAAAGCTTGCCTCAATTCAGCAGCAAGGCTTATTACAGGATCTAGGAAATTTGATCATATCTCGCCTCACCTGAAGGCCTTAAACTGGCTACCGTACGAAGCTAGAGTACAGATGAAAATGGCATGTATCACTCATAAAGCGATTCATCACAACACTCCTAAATATCTAGCCCATAAAATAGAAATATCAGGAAGAAACAGACTTGTCAGGAGTGCCAATTATCTACTCTTGAAACCTCTTATCTTTAAAAAGAAAAAAACCTACGAGAGAACTTTCACAGGTGTAGCTCCCAGGATATGGAACGCCCTTCCGGCAAATATTAGAAAAATAACAAACACGATAACATTCAAGAAGGAACTCAAATACCATCTTATGAGCAAGTTCCTTCCATAACAAGACAAACTCTACCGAAGACGTGCCGCTGATTATGACTTATACCCTATAAGGAAGCAGGATGTGACAGACGGATCCGCAAAGAAATATCACCCCAACTCATTGTAACTTAAAATTCAATTAAGTCCATCCAGTTAGCATTCTCCATTTACAGACTTGGACGATCCTATTGTTTCATGTATTATATATTTTGTAACCCAGACCATATGATGTTAAGCGCTCTGATACCCACGGGTCTTGTTCGCGCTATAGAAAACTGTAAATAAATAAATCAATAAATAAATAAGGAGGAAGGGAGAGTTTGCTAGTTCCTAAAATAACTGAAATAGTATACAGATGCATAGGGCAGGAGGCGGATCGGCAGTTAGTCAACGTGTAACATAGGAGGGTGGGATAGGGCGATTGGGAGGGGGACAAGGGGTGCTAGATCTAAGACATTGGGGTGGTCTAGGGGAGGAGGGCGGAAGGGGGAGTCTTCTAGTTCCTCAAAGAACCTGGATAGAAGATTTATGTTTGGAGGATAAATTGGATGACTGTGGTGGTGGAGAGATAGTTAAGTTCGAGGAATTGTTACTTTTGGAGGATAGAGATGTAGAGATAGTTAGGTTAGAAGAACTGTTAGCTTCAGCGGTTGTTGGTTGAGTGCCACGTTGTGGTTGATTGGTCATGTCGGTGTTATATGAGGTCGCGACTTGTGAGGGTTGATAGGGTAATGTGTAGGTTGAGTAGATGTTAGAAGGAGGAGTGATTCTGTGGGTGATAGGATTGTTGTGACAGTATGTGGGTGTGCTGAGGAGGGTGTCAATGTGTGCGGAGATAGTTTTAGAAAGGAGTGAGATATCGCTACTAAGCGAGGAGAGTTCTAAGATGAGGGACAAAAGGATATGTTCAATGATCGGGGAAGCTAGAGAATGAGTAGATGGGTGCAGAGGGTCTGTGCTTATTGGATTGTTCATCGAGTGTGGGTTGTTTAGTGGGGGAATAAAGTGAGGAGGAAGAGGTGAAAAGCAGGAGGGGGTGGGAGGGAGTTGTGTGTGTAAGAAGGAAGAGGATGAAATGGGGGGTGATGAATCTAGGGCTAGATGGGGTGGGGGGGTAGTGTTAGGGGATTGAATGGTGGTAAGGAAAGAGCTGCTAATATGTTGGTCATTGTGAGTGGGAGAGGAGGGGGAAATCAGGATGAAACGGTATGGGGGAGGGAGGAATGAGGGGAGATGTAGGCATTCAAAGTTGGGATTGGTCGGAGAGACAAGAAATTGGT
Source organism: Lissotriton helveticus (assembly GCF_964261635.1). Taxonomy (NCBI): domain Eukaryota; kingdom Metazoa; phylum Chordata; class Amphibia; order Caudata; family Salamandridae; genus Lissotriton; species Lissotriton helveticus. The sequence continues at coordinate 1,608,260,377 of NC_136069.1, forward strand.
GATGGGGAAGAGAGGGGGGAGTGCATCATTAGGAAGAGGGTTGAAGCGGGCAGGATTTGAGGGTTTTATGAGGGTTTTTGGTATGTTGTTAAAGTGTTGTTCAAAGATGTCGAGGTGTTTTTCAGATGCTTGGATAAGTATGGTACCCGATTTGAAGATGGATATATCTTTTTTGCCAGGAAAGGAAGAAGATGGTGTGGTGGAGAGTTTAAAACCGTAGGGGATGTTGCGTGAATTACAGATCTGGAAGTGACCTAGGAATATGCTTTTCCATTTAGAGGGGCGTTTAGTGAAGAAGATGAAGTTGGTGACAAGTGAAGAGTTAAGGCTGCTATGGTGATCAGCGAATAAGGTTTCAGGATGGAGACAAATAAGTTTGTGTTTGAGTTTTTTTTTACCATGTACAGAGAGATGGGGTGGGTAGATGATAGACCAAGAATTAGGGCCAAATTTGGAGATGTGAGTGTTAGAGATTGAAGGTGGAAGAGTGAGTGGAGGCATGGTTTAGAGAAAAGAAGGGGGGTAAAGAGAAAGCACATTGGAGTAATTACACACTAGTCTTCTAAGGGAGTGTGGACGATGGTGCTAAGGGAAGAGGGGGGTAAAATAAGTGAGATCAAAGCATGCTGAGCCAGAAAAGTTGAGTGGGTGGAATTTAACTCAATCACAAAAGGTGAGGGAGTGACGTAGTCATATTACATAACATATCAGTAAGTGAGGATGTAAACATGAGTTCAATGTGTGAGGTGTTGACGTAGGAATATAAATAACGGTTCAAGGTGAAATAGGGGCAGCCCAGAGAAATTAGCAGAATAGGGTTGTATAGTAGGGGAAGGAGTTGGACAATATCCTGAACCAAATATACAGTTAGGGTATAAATGTGATCTATACCTGGTAACATAAGTAACACATAGAGAAAAAAGGTAAAGTGATAGAAGGATTAAAGGATTAAACATAGAGAGCAATCGGTAGAGTATCGTTAGACATATTACAATGAGCGGCAGTGAGGGTGGACTAAGTAGAGGAGTATCAAAGTATACAATAAAACAGAATATATAACTAAAAGAGGATGTAGCATAATAGACAGTCCTGTTTACATTGAAATAAAATAGAAAGTGTCACAATAAAATAACATAACCAAATGATACAAAAGAAGTGCAAATTTAAGACATTGTAAGTTGAATATGATCGAATAGCTGTTAGCCCAGAGGGAGCTGGAGATAGAAGGAAGTAGAAAATAGTGTAGATAACTAGTATAGAAGGGGTATAGGTAGGAGGGTAATTCAGACTAGAGAATCAGTGGGATGTGTGATAAAAATTGAGGGAGGTGGTAAAGGTAAAGTAAATAAAAATAAGTATTGTAATTGAGTGGGGAGAAGAATAATTAAAAGGCGGAATAAAAGAAGGAAAGAAGAGAAAGGGAAGTAAGTGGAAAGAGGGAGTTATACTTATAGATAGCAGGGCATAATATATACTAAGTTAGTGTGCAGGGGAGAGAGGGATATATCGTCAAGAGCAGTTGCTTAAATATAAAAAATTTAAATTGAAAGGAATGACATATAAATTAAGAGAACATGGTTAAAATTAAATATTTAAACGGAGGAAGGACTAATAATAATAAACAGTAATAAAAAGAATTAAAGGCGATGAAAGATATGAAGTACAAAATTGAGAAAGAACAACAGTGAGATAATAAATTCAAACATAAATTATTAAAGTGCACAAAGTGAGCAACAAAATTGAGAAAGAACAACAGTGAGATAATACATTCAAACATAAATTATTAAAGTGCACAAAGTGAGCAACAGTGAAATAACAATTCAAGCATAAATTTGTGAAGTGCACGAAGTAATAAGGTCGAGAGTAGTGTGCATATCACAGGGCAATCTAGTAGGGGGTGGAGATAAAAACACAGATAAAAAGGTGTAACATATAGTGTGAACAACTAGTGGAGAGGGGGTATAGTAAAGTGAAAAATGGGGATGAGGAATGGAAAAGAGTGGATATAAGTGGGTATAAGGGAGTGAGACTGCATTAAAAAATGTGCAGGGTTGTGGGATGAAAGTTAAGGTGATAAAAAGTGAAGTCAGGGTTACTTTCAAGATGGCTGCCGAATTTGTGAGGTGATGATAGTCCTTTCACAATGTCAACCTATGTCAGGTTGTTATGTTATGTTAGTCTGAATTTGTAGAGCGCACGTTCACCGCATCGTTTCTTGGCACTGTGTGCCGCTGGGGAACCCGCCCTGGCTTTCCCTGTGAGATGGTCCCTGTTGGGCATCCCCAAGGTGAAGCCAGGCATCCCTAGCAGCGAGGGGGCCATTGTGGAGATTAAGCAAGCTATTGCCCAGAGTTGCAGCGTGGGACCCATGGTTAGAGAGGCACCGAGGCGAGATTTATCAAGCCCGCTGACATTGGTTCCGTACCCTGCCGCGTCGGGAATTGAACCCTGGTCCCGGGCCGACCTCTGCTTCTGGGTCTGCCGCCTCTAACCGGTGAGCCACATTTCTCCACGTTCGAAGAGGAGCAAGCACAAGCCCCCGTGAACACTTACAGAATTGGGTTGCAACGGGAACGGCACTTCACATATACTTTAAATATTCATCATGTCCAACAAAGCGCTGTGTGAAAGGGAAGCAGTCGCTGAAGCTCTTTTTGGTAATCTACCAAGTATTTCGAATCAAACAGCAAACACGAAATCCAATGCAGGTGCAGTAGATGACAGCTACAAGGCAAAGCTCAAAGCGCTAGATAAACTCACGCGCATCGAAATAATCAAGTGGTGGGAGGCAAAATCTCTACAAAAATACAGAGAGACGGAGCAGGTCCCTAGAGGGCTCAGAATTATGCTTGCACTGAGCTTCAAACTGCCTAACCCAGAAATGCTCAAAGAATGGGCTGCGAGCAATCTGGAAGCCTTGATGCGCCTTGTGATCATACTCATTAAGTATGCAGAAATTGATAGAGAAAACACACAACGTGAAATTGACCGCATTAACAGTAAAATTGATGTCATGGATAATAAGGAGGCAATTACAAAGGGCAGAGAAGAAATTGACAAACGACTGAGCAAACATGAGGACACAATAAAAGCCGGCAAAATCTTAAAACTCGCTCTAGACGGATTATGAGTGTGGGCAGATCTTCACTTTTGTCAGAAGATACGACTCCATCAGGACTCAACACATAAATTAACAGAGCCAGCAAGCAACACTGAGGGGGCAGAATCAACATTGCTTTCTGATATAAGCTGCCTGGCTGAAAGTGGGACCGATTAAGACGATGGACCAAGATGGAGGAGTGGTAATATACCCGGCAGAGTCAACCTAAGTCCCGGTGAAGAGATGGATTTTTTAGTCTACGACAGGCGGCAGACCCTCATGCCACAGCTACCATGGAAAGAAAACACCAGCACAACAGAAGACGGCGCGAAAGGAGGAAAAGCAGGAAAACCGAAACAAACGAACAGAAGAATAGACAATTGGAGAAAGAAATAAGCAGGGACATAAAAACCATCATCAATCTGAGCTCCTGTCTGAGGCTGAAAAGCAACTCCTCATACTAGGCCTCACTTACTGTCCCGAAAGCACTTTTGACTACAGCAATACCCAGATTGATGTGTTCAAGTTTATCCAAAAGCTCAAGTTGATTACGTTTTTCAAACTCAAACAAAACAATACCACTGACACCATCACGTCACAAGCTGTCCCAACCACTGAGCAACATCTCACAGTGGGTGATATCCCTACACTACGGATCCTGGGTGAACTTGAGCTGCCCTGCACACCTAGGCCTACACAACAAGTCCTGCAAGACGAAGGCATTGAAAGCACAATTAGAATTGCAAGCCCTTTCAAACCGCACTCCACGTTTACCTCAATAATGCCCAATGACGCAATAGACATTTTCAGTGACGTCATCATAGATGAGTTGTAGAAACTACACATCCAAACTATAAGACGAACAAGAACTCTCAACAAACAAAACTTGAGGTACAAGGAGTTGATGAAAAAGCTGCAGAGTAACAACGAGGTCATCATAAATCAAGCAGACAAGGGAGGGAACATTGTGCTGTGGCAGCGTAATCTATACTTGGAAGAGGCCAACAGGCACTTAATGACACATTGTGCTACAAACTATCCAGCCATAAAGAAGTAACAGACACTAACAAAGACCACAAACGCCATCTGAATAAGGTCAGAACCAGAGGACAACTGAGCAAGGATGAATACGCTTTCCTCAACATCGAGTCACCGGTCCTACCCATTCTATACTTTTTGCCGAAAGTGGACAAAAATGTGACCCCTATCCCTGGCCGGCCTATCATCTCGGCCAGGAAAAGTATTTGTGAAAACATATCCAAATATGTCGATTTTTTCCTGCAAGATCTGGTGTCAAGTCAACAATCTTACCTAAGAGACACCAGTGACTTCCCGTGAAAGGTCAACGATATCCCCTGGTGTAACGAATATTTGCTCATCTCCATGGACATCACATCGCGGTACACCAGCATCAAGCACACAGATGGATTGGCTGCCTGCAAATATTTCCTCAACAAAAGACCCATCAACCACCACAGACATAATTAACTCATTCTGTTCCTCATTGATTGGTGCCTGGCACACAATTTCTTTATGTTCAACAAGAAGACATACCAGCAACTCAGAGGTGTGGCCATGGGAGCCCCCTTCTCACCCAGCTACGCATGTTTACATGTTGGCTGGTGGGAGGAGCGGGTTCTCATGGTCAAACACCAGGCTCTCTATAGAGAGAACATTGTGTCATGGCTGAGGTATATTGACAACGTCTTTTTAATTTGGAGAGGGGATGTAAGCAGTGCCGAACTTTTCATTGTTGAGATCAACAACAACGATCTCAACCTGGAATTCAATGCATGCATCAAATCATCCTCTACTTAATTCTTAGACGTTAGCCTGTACATCACCAATTGCACTCTGCACACCAAGCTCAACTGATTATCTGAGGTTAAAGGGTTTGTTAAATGCTCGAGTTGTAGGGCTTGCAAATTTGGTAAGAACTTGACCAGAGTTGAGTCTGATTTTAGACACACTCCACTTAACATCAAACATAGACTCACATGTAGGACTGAATTTGCAGTCTATATGCTCAAATGCAAGTGTGGACTCCACTATATCGGAAGCACTAAGCTCCAAGTCCACCTCCGCATACTACAACACCTCAGAGCCATAGTCAACAATGACCCAACTTGCCCTGTAGCGAGGCATTTCAAAGAGGTGCACAACAATAACTTAGAACACCTACAGTACTCTGTCATTAACTGTGTTCCGCCACTCAAGCTCGGTGGTAATAGGGAGAAACTATTGAGTCAGTTGGAAAGCAGGTACATATTACAGTTTAACACCAAGGCACCGTCTGGCCTGAACACTACGGAGGACTTACATAATTTCCTATGATACACCACTATAGGCACACACTTTAATGTCATACTACATATCTGTAACTACACACTTGCATGACATGATTTCTGCCTACTAACCTCTTAACCTCTTATTATTATTACTTTTTCCTTGACATTTTTTCCTTGGCATGTTGATTTATAATCTGTAACTATTTGTGGTTTCTCATTTTGGCTGTTTAACTGTGATCCTGCCTTTGGTTTCCTCTTGTTTGCTGCATCCACATAGATCATTATTGTCATGTATAGCACCGTTTTAACTTAGCCTTAGTGACTTAATCACACCTGAGTATTTATACCGTTATATGCTCCCGCTATATGGACTTCAGACTCTGTATGGATTCTGACCCATTTTGAATTAGTGACATACAAGGGACACTTGCCCTTTATGCTGATAGGCACCCTACAGTTTGTTACATTCTGTGAGTCAGGTAGAGGCTCTCCCTTAACTGCTGACACCTGGTGATTGTAGGCTAGCCATTGAGAGAGGTATTAGGGGGCCTATAGGAACATCAACTGTCATTTTCCCCGTTGATAGGAAAGTGGTCCAAAAAATAAAACACCACAGTTGACCTGTGCATTCGGGGACTTATGGGGATATTTGAATATGGACTTTGGTAATGAAATCATCCCCAGGATGAGTTTCTGTAGCATATGGAACACAAAATCCCGTTCTATATGGTCAAATAACTTTGCTGCATTGAATAACAAGGCATGTGTGTCCTATAACGAATCCTTAAATAGCCAAAGTTGTGTGAGAGCATAAACATATGGTTACAGGAGGCACAGTCAACTGAGGTGTAGATGAGGTACACATTGCCTGTTTAAACCAAGCAGCCAAGATACTGGCAAGCAGTCCATATTAAGAAGGGCTATTGGGTGGTAACTGATACAGTCCAAAGTATTTTTCCCATTTTTAGGGAAGACAGAAATCACTTTATTGGATAGATATCATCATCCAGTGGCATCTACATGATGCCACTGGTCAACATCAATCAAGCTTACAAAATAATCATCCTCACATACAGTGGCAACATGCAACTGATACTGACTCTCAGACAAAAAACCCAACACCAGAAACATGTTCACCACATGTATGATAGAAATGGCCACTTGGATAAAACCTAACTCCCTCAAATTGAACTCGCAGTTTTCTGGTACATCCCCTCACCATGAGACCTTGGACATACCTCCAATCCCTACTCACAAGCCTTTAACTACGGAATCATAACAACAAACTGGATATGACTGCCCAAGTCAATTCAATGGTCTTGCCCTGCGTCAACACCTTTGGGATGCTGAAGAAAATCTTAATTGACTACCAGACAATACCAGGAAAACTATCAATTAATCTCTCATCACCATCAAGATTAGACTACAGAAATGCACTGGGTTCAGGGATAGCCAACCAGCAAGCAAAAAAGACATCCAAAATACAGCAGCCTAACTAGGCCTCACACTCCTCCACAGAGTCCACATCACACCAAACCTTGGTTAGCGCCACTGGCTCCCAATACACAAGTGTACAAACTTCAATCTTCTCTCCATCACCTACAAAGAGCCCCACAACAGTGACCCTGCCTACCTGACAAACTCTGTTGTCTCATATTCAGCCCACAGTCCTTTATGGATGATGCATTTTTTTATACATCTTTTTATTAACTTTGCTCATTGACTCAAACGATATACAGCAGTGCTTAAATGGCATGTGCAAGTAGAACAAAATATTTGCATACACAAACATGCAGTACAGTACCATAGAACAACAATCATCATCAACCCTATCCCACCCCCCCTCATGGCTCTGTATTTACGCCATGGATCCCAGACCTTCTTCCATTTCTTAACACTACCCCTCGCCTTGTAGACTGTGTCCTCTGCCCTCTGACACCAATCCAAGTCTCGCTGCCACTGGTCCCATTGTGGGATGATGCATTTTTGAATGAGGTTGCTGACCAGTGTTTGAGGGACAACAGTGCCAGACTTAAGCCCCACTCTAGAGCTACCTGGAGAACTATTACAATCTGCATGAGTTGAAGAAGTTTGTGGGTTTTACATTTTGTGATGGTCCCGATAAGGAAGCCATCAATGTCTTCATAGTGGTCTAATAGTCCCTTGATAGCAACAGCTATATTTCCTGAAACCATGAGTCATAATTGGTATTTGCTTCATTAGATGCTGCATTTTCTTGAAAATGCTTTATCTCTGCCACATGATCACCCTAATTGGGACAATTTTTTAAAGATTTGGCCTGTTCTTGCTCACTTTGTAGATCAATTTTCAGAGGTCTATACTTTTGTATCTACTACCAATTGGTTTGTGTTTTCTTTTTTATTAAAGCAAATGGGATGGAGGTGTGCGTGGACTAGTGGTTGGCTGGTGGTGTGCATGGACGGGTTCTTAGATGGCAGTGGGTTTTGACTGGTGTTTGACTGGTGGTGTTCATTGACTAGCATTTGGCAGACAGTGTGTGTGGTTTGGTAGGTTTCCCTAGATGGACGTCGAACCCAGACCAACAACGTAGGTTACTCTCTTGCAAAATTCAATATTTTTGTTATAGATAATTTTGATATCTCTATGGTACATTTTGGGCCATATCCTGCAGCCTACACTAGCACTACCCACAGAAGTAAGGTAGCGTTGTTATCAGTAGACTTGGGGGAATGCTTGGTGGGTGGTGGTTTGTGTCCCACCACAAATTCCAAAACCTTCAATCAATGTTGTAATTTTCAAAGAATGCTGGGTAAGAGACCCTGGAGAGCGCAACACGCGAGTAACCCCATCATGGATCTCCCTGGGTGTCTAGGTTTATATATTTACAGGTTAGTGGCTGAGCTAAGGCCCAAAATCCACAGAAAGGCACAATGCAAAAAAAGGGTCAGTTTTCAGTGGAAATCTTTGCGTTTTGAGACGTTTCCTGTCTCAGGTACTAGGCCGACCCACACAAGTGAGACTTGGTGGAATGCTGGGTGGGTAGAAGTTTGTGGTTGGAAAGTGGTAAAATTTCAATCACAAAAATGTTTTTATTAGACACATTCTGAAGTTTGCAAGAGATTCTGGGTATGAAAACATGGAGAGCAATGTAAGTCAGCCATTCCTGGACTCCCCTAGGTGTCTAGTTTAAAGAAAATTACAGGTTTGCTAGGTTGCCCTAGATGCCAGCTGAGTTAGGTCAAAATATCCACAGCTAGGCTCATAGCAAAAAAGGGAAAGTTTTCATTGGAAATCTATTTTGTGTTTGCGCTGTATCTTGGGCCGTTTCCTGTGGCGGGCAGTAGGCCTACCCACAAAAGTGAGGTACCATTTTTATCAGTAGTCATAGAAAAATACAGAATAGTATACCACGTATAATTAACAATTTTCTTTCTCTGCATATATACCTTGCAAATGTAAGACAGTGTGTAAAAATGAAGACAATTTGAAAAATGCATGTTAAATCACATGCTAGTATAGGTACTCACGGATCACTGACATAATATCGATGTCATAAATATCAATGTAGCAATGTAGCAAAATATCGATGAAAAATTATGGAATACCAAAATATCGACTTCCTATCTCCAAACAGGTAAGTACAAAAATATCAAATCAATATAGTTAGTCAAAATGTAATGTAAAAGTAATGAAATAATAAATGTAATTAACTTAAACATACTTAAAATACTTAAATAACCTTAAAATGAATAAATAATTAATTTAAGTTAAAAATAAATAAACATACAATTACATTTTTAACACATATATATATATATATAAACATAATATTAATAAAAATATACTATATTTTTACCATAGGATAGCAGGAGAGTAACATTTACTATTACCACTCCAGGAAGTACAACAGTAGAGAAAGCCTTGGATAGTGTAGGGGTAAAAATTACTATTCCCACTCCAGAGAGTACAACAGTATAGAAAGCGTTGGATAGCGGGAGGGTTAAATTACTATTCCAACTCCAAAGAGTGCAACAGTAGGGAAAGCGTTGGATAGCGTAGGGGTAAAAATTACTATTCCCACTCCAGAAAGTGCAACAGTAGGTAAAGTGTTGGATAGTGTAGGGGTAAAAAGTACTATTCTCACTCCAGTGAGTGCAACAGTAGGGAAAGCGTTGGATAGCATAGGGGTAAAAATTACTATTACCACTCCAGAAAGTGCAACAGTAGGGAAAGCGTTGGATAGCGGGAGAGTTAAAATTACTATTCCCACTCCAAAGAGTGCAACAATAGGGACAGTGTTGAATAGCGTAGGGGTAAAAATTACTATTCCCACTCCAAAGAGTGCAACAGTAGGGAAAGCATTGGATAGCCTAGGGGTAAAAATTACTATTCCCACTCCAGTGAGTGCAACAGTAGGGAAAGCGTTGGATAGCGTAGGGGTAACAATTACTATTCACACTCCAGCGAGTGCAACAGTAGGGAAAGTAAATACTTCACATATGAATAAAAATACATTCAATATTAATACCAAATACAAATTAATTAAAAGTAATTAACAATTTTATATAATAATTAATCCATTAAACATACAAAAAAATTATAATTATCACAAATAATTACCTATTAATACAAATTATTTACCAATTAACAATTTATTAATTACGAATTAAAAAATTATTAAAAATTACAACAAAACAAAACCAATAAATAAATAACACTATTTAATTAATTACAATTAAATTACTTTCCACCCTATTCCCCTATAAACCAACAACCCGCTACAGAAAATAAATCAATAAAATTAACATAATTATCAATTAAACTACTAATTAAAATAAGTACCAATTATATTTTATTTAATTACCAATTAAAAATGTAAATATCAATTAATTCCAAATAAATACCAATAAATAAATTTAAAAATGTAATTAATTATAATTACATTATTTCCCACCCTATTCCCCTATAAACCCACAACCCAATAGAGAAAATACATTAATAACATTAACATGATTATCAATGAATCAATTAATTAAAATAATTACCAATTATATTTCAATGAATTACCAATTAATTATTAATGAACAATTAATTCAAAATAAATACCAATAAATAAATTAACTTATTTCATTCATTATAATTAAATTACTTCCCACCCTATTCCCCTATAAACCCACAACCCGCTAAAGAATTATATTACGCAAAAATTAAATACCATAACATTAATTATTTAAAATAAATTATAAAATAAATATACACTTTTCACACATATACTAACATAAAAAATACTTTAAAAAATTAATATTAACTTACTTAGCTCAAATACGATATTTTTGTTGTCTATATTCTGTCCACTCTATATTTTTCTTGTCTATATTCTGTCCATTCTATATTTTTGATTCAATATTAATGCTATTCTATTCGATATTTTTATAGTCTATATTCTGTCCATTCGATATTGTGTCCATTCTATATTTTTAACTCGATATTAATGTAACTCGATATTAAAAATTCGATATTTTGAGTGTATACCAGGTATTCACAAATTCAGAGATGTGCAAATAACTACTGATTCTAAACTTCACATCTTGTTCCCATTTTGGAAACACATAGGTTTAGGTGATACTTATTTTTCACTATTTGCCTTTCACCATATGAATTGCTGTATACACTGTATTCAAAGAATAACCATTGCCAGGTGCAGCTCATTTATTGCCTCCGGGTAGCTTGGTGAACCAACAAGTCTGTATTTCCCTGCAAACAGAAGGGTCCAGTGGATGTAACAGTATATTTCTTCAAAAAAATCTACCATCATTAGATGAAGTTACAGTTGAAAATGTTGCACGAATGGCTATACATTTTCAACTCAATTTCAATATTTCTTCTTTAACCAGTTACTTTCAATAGGAAATACTTGAACGATCTACACAAATGACCACTTGCTGAATTCAGCACTCTGTTCACATTTCAGAAATGTATAACTTTCTGGGATCCATTGTTGTTTTTATGCACATTTCTAACACTAACTGAAAAGAGGTTGAAAACACAAAAAATAGGAAAAATGCGCTCTGTACCAGTAAAATGACAAGAATGCCTTGAAAAAGTTTGTTTTCTGATAAAGGTCTGCCTTTTCCTGAAAGCTGGGAAGATGGTGATTTTAGCACAATAAACCCTTCATTGATACCATTTGCAGGGAAAAAACAAACACTTTCTTTTGCAGCACTCTTTTCTGATTTTTACCCAAAAATGTCTTTGTTTCCTCCAGGGGATTTCACAAACCCTGGGTACCGTTAGAATCCCCAGGATGTTGCTAAAAGGACACAAATTTGGCATGGACACCTTATGTGGACAAATCGATACGGGGGTCTAAGGGTGAACTACCCCAAATAGCCCAAAACAAAGGCTTGGCACATTGGAGGAAAAGTCCTGGGAGCGAAGGGATTAAGCCCTCGTCATGTACTGCTTTTTATATAATGATAAAATGATATTATAGCTATAACCTGTGTGTCGGATTGCAATAATCTGAAGGTTACACCCCCCCAGTTCTAATGACCAAGCTATGCTCCTAGTGGTAGGATTCATAGGTGGGTGGAGCTGGATGTAGCAATGAAAGAATACAACAAATTTGCCATCCAGAGATGGCATAAACATGGTTTTCAGCCCAATTCTCTCCGTAGGAGGGGTATTAGGCATAAATAGGTAAGTAATGGGGAGGAAAAGAAAAAAAACTATTGAATAATAGAGGAAGCCTTCCAACAGCTCCTGAGAGTTTAGTGTTTTTTTCTATGAATACTAGGAAGGGAGAAGTCATTCTAATGCCCTCACATAAAGTATGATCAAAATATCCCACCTGTAGTAAAGTCCATTCTGCTTGAGCTGTAGAGGCATAATCACCAGTAAATCACACTAGACTCATGCTGCCATGTTCTGTTTTTAGCACAGGAACAAACATCACTGGGGTTATATAGACTCTGCATCTAATGTAAAATGTAGATATATGGTAATTGAAAGAAATTTTGCATTGGTGGCATTAAGGTACAGAGCAAGTCCTTCTTAGTTTAGTTCGGCCTTCACTGATAGTAATTAATTGCACCTGCAAAATTATTGAAATACAGTTAATAATTCATGAACAATGGACTAGACCTGGTTCTGTTCCTTTTTTCCATGTAATGTCACATCAACAATTTGGGAGTAAACACATTACACAGAAGAACCTGAAATTTTGATTGTGCCTAGGTTTTTTTGTACTAATGATATTTTGTTGGTGGCAATTACTCATTAGGATTATTCCATTGAAAGCAGTATTTCATGAAAATAACAAATCACAAATAAAGCCTCATGATTCAAAAACTTTAAATGTAATACTGACAAATTGAGAGTCAACTAATTGCAAGTGCAAAATGGGGAAATAATGGAAATCTGTCCTTACCTTCAAGACATCCTAAGATACAAGAGAAAGTGAGCAGAAAGTGATGTCATCAACATTTATTAATGAAAATGTAGTGTATCTGTACATAAAGCCCCTGGCAATAGAACTGTGCATCTTGAGTATTGCTGGCACTTTAAAGCCATGAAGAAAGGACCACTTTCCAATCTTTACCTCACTATTTATGCAGAACCATTGCATTAAGTAAATGTAAAATGTAAATGTGGGTGTACTTGTAAAGCGCACTGCGACTCCATGGAGTATCCTGGCGCTGAAGACCGCTGGGGAAACCGTCCTGGTTTTTCCTGTGAGATGGTCCCTTTCTGGGTATCTCCAAGGTGAAACCAGGCATCCCCGGCGTCTGTGGGGGGCCGTTGTAGAGATGAGGCAAGCTTAATGCCCAGAGTTGCCGAGTGTGTTCCCTGGTTAGAGTAGGCACCGAGGCGAGAATTATCAAGTCTGTTTTGACCCTGGTCAACGAACCTGCCGCATCGGGAATTGAACCCTGGTCCCGGGCCGTTCTCTGCTTACGGGTCTGCCGCCTCTAACCAGTGAGCCACACCACTCCAAGCGGCAACAAATGAGAATGAAACTTACATGAGGTCAGCATTGACAGAAGTATAATTCACATCATGGTCAATAAGAGAGATACTGTTTCCTAAAATGTGAATATTGTCAAAAGAAAGTATATTTGATAAAGATCAGGAAAAGGGATACTATTTAGTGCAAGCCTTGTAGTATATCATTCAACCCTAAATCACAAATGAACTGTCTACGTTAAGCACTGAAAGTAGTGGGAAGAGACGGAACACAATAAGGCTGCACAAAGTAGAGGTTTCTGACATTTGCAGATGTTACACTGTTTCTACAAGAAATTCCTCATAGTTTTGTTATTTAGTTTTCAGCAAAATACTGTCTTACAATATGGGGAACCCAGAATGAGGTACTGGAAATGGAATATGCATGTAGCTAAACCATGATGGACCATGTACTTGCCAAGCATACATATATTTGTTTGAACAAACACGAAACAGGCCCATTAGCGTCAGCTAGTCGTGCCCTGTGGAGATTTATTTTTAAAGTTATTCCATAACTACATTTTCTGATATGTATCAAAGAGATAATCTAAAGATATGGCTGTAAAATAGTACATACTGCATGTGATAAAATTTCTCTTTTTCGGTGGTTTGTATTTCTGGTTTTTAGACTCTGCATAGTGGGCAGTTCTGACCAGTGTCCAGTGTATCTGTCTTGAAACTGTGTCAAGACCTGGCTGTCCCATAAGGAAATCTGAGGTACAGAATAAGATTATGCTCTCTCAAGTTTGAAGCCCATTAGAACAGTGATTAAGCCACTCTTTTAAATGATTACATGCTCAATTACATATTAAGTTAAATGCTAAATTCTGATTTTTAATAAATATTTTGGAAAAATTACTATTAGAACAAAATTTCTTTTCTGCCTGTATTTCATTGAGGCTAATTTGCATCAGCTCTCCATCAGCTTCCCAACCTCTACTTGGCATTATTATTTTTTTTAATTATTTATTTTAACATAAACACAAGAGTTGATTGGTGTGAATCCACTTGTCGCATAATACAAATCACAAATAATAACATATTGAAAACTGATATTTCAGGAATCATAAATCATAAACCATGAGCAGTCAGGACAACAATATAAGATCTCGTAACAATAACAATAAGGCACATTGGCTTAAAAACGGTCACAAATATACAAATAGAGCACAAGGTCCCTCTTTAGGACTCCAAATAATTTGTAACTAAACCCCATATCTGTTCACCAATCTTCTTTTTACGAGGACCCTTGAGATCATACAGGCTACACTCCATATTATGTACTGCAAAAAACCTGGCCCGCCAGGCCTCAAAAGCAGGAGGTTATTTTTTTAACCAGGCAGATGCAATACAGAGTCTGTAAACAGATGTCACTAAGAATATTAAATTGATGTACTGCTTCGGAATTCGAGTATTTGGAGACCCATTTCTACCCCCAATAATATCTGTGTTGCTGACAACTGTATTTGATTACCCACCACTTCAGAAATAAAGTTTTTGATCTGCGTCAACAGAGGTGCCAATGCTGTACAAGAGACAAAAATGTGGACAAGTCCGAGCATCCCCCTTACTGTGCGCCAGACCTTATACGCAGCCTCCAACGTCTTAAATCGCGTGCGCTTGTAGTAAGTCCATTCCAGATGCAGGAATAAGCTATTTTTAGCTTTTACCCCAAGCAACATTTGATAAATCGAGGGGCATTCCGCAAGTCTTACTGGTCCAGCTCCTGTTAGCAAAATTCCCATACCTTGCAACATACATGCGTAATAATATAATGCGAAGTCCGGTACTGACCAGCCACCTAGATTTCTTGGCAATGTCATAAAATACCCAGCCCGTCGTGCTTTACCCCCAGACCACATAAAACGCATACAAATTGCCTTTAATTGTGCTAAACTTGCCTTAGGGACTTCTAAGGGTACACAGCGGAAGAAAAATTAAATTCGAGGGAGGATCATCATTTTTAACAAATTGCATCGCCCCACTAACGAAAGGTGTAAACATTCTGCCTGATCTAACTTTTTCCTTACTCCACATAGAAGCTGATCCCAATTAACTTTGACCAAAGATATTGTGCATGCTCGAAGCCTCACCCATAGATAAGCCACCTCTTGACATATCCTTGGGTCAGCATACTTTGGCATATTTATACTTAATAACTGAGTCAAAGCAGAGTTCAGCTTATAGCTGGATAACCTACCAAATTCTGCAGCCAGTTGTTCAATAGCCTGTAGCTGGATTAGGCATAACAACTGCCACATCATCAGCGTATGCTAATACCTTGAACTGATAAGTCTGTATAGATAGAGGGGTTATCCTTGAGTTAGCCCCCAGCATTATTAAAAAAGGTTCGATATATAATGAAAATAAAAGAGGAGAACAGGGGCAACCTTGCCTGGTCCCCCTATGTATTTGTACATAAGCCGACTCCAATCCCATAGTACTAATTCGGGCAGCAGGATGATGATATAATATCTGAGGTGCTTTGATAAACTCTGCCCCAAAGCCTCGACCCCTCATAATGTCCCATAAGAAGCGCCATGCAAGACGGTCAAAGGCCTTCTTGGCGTCAAGTAAAATCAGACACAAAGGTTCCCGAGTAACTTTTGCATAATCAACTTGAGTTATCACACGATTAACATGATGTGTGGTACCGCGTTGGGGGATTAACCCATGCTGCGTAGTCGATACTAGTACCGAGATGACAAGAGAAAGTCTATTAGCTAATATCTTTGAATATACTTTCCCATCTGCGTTTAAAAGTGATATAGGATGATACGGTCCAGGCATATCCGTCGGCTTACCCTTTTTTTGGAATACCACTATACATGCTTCTTGCCATGCTTTAGGGAATGTGCCTTTCTGTGCCGCTAACATTGTTGCTAGGAGATCACCTTTTAAAACCGAGAAAAAAGTTTTATATATTTCGAGCGGTAGCTTATCAGGCCCGGCCGCCTTTCCGATTGCCAACCCATTAACTGCCTTTTCTAATTCTTCAAGTGAAATAGGTGCCTCTAACATTTCCATTTCATCTACCGGGAGATCCTTTGTACACTGTTGGCTAATCAAAATAGCAGCACTATCTTCGTCATATTCATCACTCTGATACAAAGTCTCATAAAACTGCCTGAAAACCTCTAGGATCCCCTGATCATCCTTAACAGAGTCACCATTCAGATCTACCACTTCATCAATGCGTTGGGCTGACTCCTGTGATCTTACCTTTTGGGCGAGACATCTGCCACTTGCCTCGCCATATTCGTAGTGGATTTGTTTCTTAATAAAAAACCTTTTAGCCGCCTCCTAGGACCAATTCAAATGTACCCTTGTCTTGAGTCGTGCCACTGTGTTGATCTGATCCTCTATGTCAGTGGTTCCCAAACTTTTTTGACCTGCGGCTCCCTTAACCTAATCGGCAGTTGGCCGTGGCTCCCCACCATTTTCTTACCGGTGGGAGGGGATGTAAGCCCGACCTCGGGAGTACTTCCTGTTATCTTCCATAAATTAATTGGTATGCATCGAAGAATGAAGGTATTTAATCATATTTGTAACAAAACAAAAATATAACCGTTGTTTAATAAAAACTTGTTAAGTGAGAAACGATGCTTCCCCTACTGTTGCAATAACTGGAGTGGGAATAGTCATTTTTACCCCTCCGCTATCCAACACTTTCCCTGTTGTTGCACTCACTGGGGTGGGAATAGCAATTTTTACCCCTCCGCTATCCAACACTTTCCTTACGGTTGCATTCACTGGAGTGGGAATAGTATATTTTATCCCTCCGCTATCCAACACTTTCCCTACTTTTGCGCTCACTGGAGTGGGATTAGTCATTTTTACCCCTCCGCTATCCAACATATTCCCTACTGTTGCACTCACTGGAGTGGGAATAGCAATTTTTACCCCTCCGCTATTTAAGTATTGCTTCTATCATATTATCAGTAGGTGCTGTAAAAAGCAAGGGCTATGTCACACGTCGGTCCCATGCTGACTGTGCTACAGGACTCACGGTATGCCACACTGGTGAGATCTAAGTTGTATAGTATAGCAGTACATAAATCTTTATCTGGCAGTAATCACAGCCATAAAAGATAAAAAAACTGAAATATGAAAACCACAACAGTTCAGTGAGGTCAAAGTAGGTGGAAACTGGTCTGGGGTCTTTGTGTTCCTGTTTGCAGGTACCTGGGCTGTCAGATTGAACTTGAATGTTCCCATTGGAATAGGACCAAACCTGTTTTGCATTTGGCAGGTCTCTGTCCAGAGTTGCACAGTGGGGGGAAAACCATGGTCTGGAATGTGTTCCTGAACGATCGCCAATGGCTGGCATTAAGTTAAGCATTCCTTCCATCACTTTGTTGCTTTACCTGTCTGTGTTCCTAATGCTGGCAGACCTCCTCATTCACAAAGGTATGCCTGGAAAGGCACATTTGTGGGGGTTAATGTGAGAATCAATAAGTGCAAAAACACAACACATCCAAGTCATTCCAAACAGCAGCGCAGTGCTGAGCTCCAAGGCATATTTCTGTGACAAACTATTAAGTAAAGTGGCCTGGTGGGAGTTTCCGTTGATCTGGCGCCTGAGAAAATGATGTTATGATGCCACCGAACCAAAATCCAGAGCGGTTTTCTCCATTCTCCTGCAGGTTTCAGTTAACGTGCATTTCAACCCAGCTGGCAGGGGCAGTCTTCCCTGTGGTTTGTTGTCAGCGTAACTGAACATTTTCACTATTTCTACATTCACAGGAAGTCAGACTCTACTGGACCAGGGAAAGAGTGGCGATTTACATGTAAATGGATATATTCAGCCACAGCCCCTGGGTGACGAGGGTCCTTTATCCTGGTAACCTGTCAGAAGTGTGCAGATAGAGCTCATTAAAGAAATCAGACAAATGAAGCCAATTAGCAAAGGCTTTCTATCTGGCAGCTTTAACAAGCTCCGTGGAGCCTGTTTTTTTACACTAAAAATAATGCAGGTGATAATGGGTGTAAAACGGAGGTTGGCCAGAAGATCGGCATGATAATGCATTTGATTAATAATTAATGATAATCAAACACCATGCCGATCTTCTGCCCAACCTCCGTTTTACACCCATTATCACCTGCATTAGTTTTAGTGTAAAAGGACAGGCTCCACGGAGCTCGCTAAAGAAATCAGCTGCAATAAGCTTGCTTTTCCTAACGTGAGCGCCGCGCCCCTGGCTATTCATGACGGTGCACCGGGGTGCCGCGGCGCACAGTTTGGGAACCACGGCTCTATGTCATTCCCAGCCTGTATGCCTGACATAAGCGCCTCCTCAGCCTTTGTCAACTCCTGATAGAGTGTTTTTATTTTAGCTGACTGCTTTTTTTGATTATAAAGGCCAAAACTCAGCGCCTCTCCACGGAAAGCAGCCTTAAAGCAGTCCCAAACACAACCCTCGCTGCTGCTCCCTCGATTGACATAAAAAAAAATGGAATCCATTGATTCATATGCTCAACAAATTGTTTTTCAATCAGCAGTTTACAGTCAAAGGAGAACCCCCTTGGACGCCCGTTTGATGCTATCCCTACTAAAGCTAGTACTACTGGCCCATGATCTGATGCAACTCTCGGGTATACCTGGATCGTAGCATGATTTAACAATGATGGGGAAGTAAAGAAAAGTCTAATCGAACTAACGTCCGATGTGGAAAAGAAAAAAAAGTATATCCCAGTGACCCCCCCTTAAGAAGGGCCACACATCCACCAGCCCATGGGCTCCCGTTAGAGCCTGTAAAGCCTTAAACACTCTCGGCTTCCTACCAGTATAGTGCATTTGTTGATTGTTTAAAATGTTGGGTGCTAAATTTATATTAAGATCACCACACACAATCAATGGTGTGGGCCAAGCTGCTAGCTCTACATTTAAGAAATCAAGGATGGTTGCTTCATCTAAATTTGCCCCATACACCACACACACAGTAAATTTAGTATGACCCGCAATGCACTCAGCAATTGCCCAGCAGCCTAACCCGTCAGAGTGTACCCTTCCCGTGCTACCTATATGTTTTTTACCAAGGATTGCCACTCCTCTCGCAGCGCCCGAATATTTAGTGCAAGTGATTAGCTTAAACCCTAATTCTGCTAAAACCTGTCGCTTCGACCAGACTATGTGAGTCTCTTGTAAGCATATGATATCACATTGAAGGACATGCAGCTCCTGTGCGACTCTTTGCCTTTTCTCCAAAGAATTCAGCCCCCTCACGATCAATGTACCTATCCTAATCCCCCTAGCCGCCATTTGTACATATCAAAGTTTTCGCCATTCTCCACTCTACATTAATCCACTGCCTTGTCCCATAGACTTTACTGACTGCTTCCAAATATAGACTCTCCACCAACCAAAACTCATGTGTTATTTTCTTTTTCCAACCCATTCCCCCGCACCCCACACCTTTGTTCCCCCCATTCCTTCACCGCCCCCCCCGCCCTCCCCACCACCCTACTCAACGCTTAAGGACCATGTCCTCTGCGATGTAGAAGTACTTTCACCGCGTAGTGCGACTCGCCTTCCTCCCACCCTCTGGCTCACTCCTTCCACATTCCACTTTCCAATCACGGCCTTGCATCAGGCCTTCTATAGATTAAACAGTCTATCCCCCATCCTTCAAAAAACATGTAAAATGTCCTAAGAAAGATCCACATATCATACATTTGATTCATGCATTTAAATGTTTATAGATATCTTCAAATATTTTGTCAATATCTCCCCCTTCAAGAACAGATTTTGACTCCTCTGTTCAATGCATACCACACGACAAGAAAATATTCAAGAGAAAAAAAAAAAAAGGGCGAAAGGAGGGATGGCACAACAATGAATGTGGAGAGTGAGAACCCCCTGTAATCTAACCATAACACCACATTGCATTCCCCGTACTTGTGAACACCCTCTATTGATTCAAGAATAACTTAAAGCAAGGCTGATAAAGAAACCTTCACATTACTTCCCTAAACCGGTACTTAATTTTTGAATTTTTCGACTATTTGTCAATCTCCTTTAGGTAAACCTGTGCTTCTGTCCCGGTAGTGAAATATCGTGTCTGGCCTTTATAAATTGTCTTCAGCTAAGCCAGGTTAAGTAGAAAACATTGTGCACCTTTTGCTTGAAAGGGGGCAATCAATTTCCGCATCTGCCATCGCTCCTGCACCGTCGTAGGACAGAAGTCCGGGCGCACAAAGAACTCACACCCACCACATTTCCGTTTTCTCCCCGGACGAGCAAGATCATATAATGCCTCCCTCAACAAATAGTTATTCAGGCATATCAAGATGGCCCTTGGGTATGCATTCAGGTCATTATTACGCTGCCGGCTCGCGAACGGGAACATGTGTGCCCGGATAATTTCTGTGTCCCAGTTCCAGGTATTCAGCTCAGGAAAAGCCTCCCTAAATACCTGGATGATGAAACTGCAGGGATCAGATCCCTCTTTTCCTTCATTCACTCCTAAAACGTGCAAATTATTGCACCTAGCGCGGTTCTCCAGATCAGTGAGTTTCCACTCGACATCTGACTTAGACTTTTGCAATGTCTCTATAGCTGATTGTTGCTTTGCAAGACTATCTTCCGTTGAGGAAATTTGCTCTTCTACCTCCACAACCCGGCCGGTGACTTCTGCGCAAGTTTTCACCAAACCTCTTACAGTATTCTGTAGCTTTCTCACAGCTCCTTGTGTGCGCAGCCCCTCAGCTCTAGTCTCATTACGGTGTGCCATTATACTTTTATATATCAGTTCCAGAGTGACTGAGTCTTCCATAATCTCTTCGTCGTCTAATTCGAACTGGGACAGTGGGAAGTCATGACCCTGAACTGGATTTTCTAACCACTTCTGCGGCTTTCCTTACAGTCTCATAAGGCAGTAAATATTCAGAACCCTCCTGTTCTTCCTCACCTGGCGCAGCCCCCCAATCGCCACAATTGCTAAGGCTGTCTTCATCATTTTCCTTATCTGATGCCACGGTAAGGTCAGACATTGAGTAAAACCTGCCGTCTGAGCCAGCACATTCAGACTCACTGCCTTTCTCAGTCACTAAATGGGCAACCAGGTCTGTAATGTTATCCACTCCTGTGATGATTGTGCTGGCTGTGCTGTTCCCCCCACATAACTCTCTTAGTGTACTCTCATCACCAGCTTGTTCGCTTACTTCTTGACTGTAGATTGCGCCATATAGGGGGCCTCGTCACCCGTTATTGGTGTTATCTGCTAGTATTGTTGAACACCTGTCATCACTTGTTCCGTGTGGGACTCCACAGTCGGCCCTTCCACCTTAGCCTTACTGCCTTTTTTATTAAAGATCGCCGGGACCACCCGCTGCTTTACTGACATGTCTTGAGGGTGCTGAGTGGACTGAGTCTGTACACCATTCTGAGCCAACTGAGCGTTTACACCGATTGAGTTCACTGAGTCGACCGGCTGCACACTAGTCACTGCCAAGGGCTGAGCAGCATTTCCCACTCTTCTGCACTGAACAATACTCACTGTATTGTCCGTAGTGGGGAATGCCGTATTGTTCACCTCGCCATCCTCTATGCTGACTGCCCTGCAGCAGTTCGCCTACTGCTCCTGGCGTACTCACTGAGGCAGGCGCAGCTGTTCCTCCACGATTCCTTGTAGTTCCTCTCCCCTTTGGTGCCGTAGCCACGATATAAACTTCAACAACAGAATTCACTGAGCCAAGCCGGTCCGATCCCCCAGCTCCGCTCGACTACACAGGCAGCAGTCGGGAAAATGGTCACCGCTCCTCCACCGGACACAACGTCGGCTGCACTGAATCAGAACAGCCGCGGTCCCCAGCTGCGGCGCGTCTGAATGACTCCACCTACCGGCCAGCCGGCCAGCAAAAACTCCCGTACCGACCACCGCCGTAGAACGCCACCACCGCTTCAGGCATCACAGATGGAGAGACGCCGACTGCCTCCGGACAGCCACCACCAGGTTAGCCCTCGATTCAGCCAAAAAACTCCAGGGTGTCACACCTCCAGGGAACGCTGCAGAGGGGGATTCACGGGGAGTCGCACGGAGCGCGGATTACAGCACTTCACACGGCCACAGTTATCTACTTGGCATTAATAAGGTATACAAAATGCTCCCAGAGAAGGGACAATGGCCTGGATGCAGGATGGTATGTTTCCTTCTCTGGTATGAAGACCAATTGGGGTGGGTCCTGGAACCTGATTAACTTTGAAGTCACCTGCCTTTTTTCAAAAGCAAATGTCTGGCTGCACCTTGAGATGACTAGCCTTTGGATGTAGTTTCACTAAATTACCAATAAATAATGGGTTAACATGCAGTTGGTACAAAGAACAAATTGACGAGGGAGTATGGGTGATGCAGGAAGGAAGATGGATAAGGAAGGTGAGGATGTATAGGACAGAGTTGTACCAGGAGAAGGGATGGAAGTCGGTTCTGACCATGTAGCCAGCATGGCTAACTCATCAAAAGGAAGTGGGATGTGGCTGCCCAGAAATACTCCAGACATGAGAAGAAGAAAACACCTAAACAAAAAAAAGCCAAGAAAAGTCAGATCCCATCCCAGATGCTCAAAAAGACTGCTATCCATACATGAAGGCCGGGGTAGACCAATGAAAGATGATCAGATGTGCAGAAATATGTCTAGGATATCTTGTAGTCTGTAGATAGGGTGCTCAAAGGAGGCTTTCCATTATATATGTCTTGCAGCCATTCATCATGTGTGGAAAGGTGTGGGGCCCTCCATTGTCTCTAGATGCAACAGTCATAGTCGAGGCTACTAAACGCCGTTGATGGTCTGTCACTGAGCAAATCTCCTATATCATGTAAAAGGACAAGTATCTAAACCCAGAGATGGCTGGTGTCTGTGTAATATTATAAGACATGTAGAGTGAGGAAGAAGCCATTCTCTCATGAGCTGAGATGCCAAGTTGCCATGACTTGAAAAGGCAGAATTTCATTCTGGATTATTTCACCCCCTTGGTGAAATTCACTACAACTTACACCCGAGCACCTCAGTGTATTTAATTCATATAGTAAGTTGCCATATCCCACGCAACATGAAATGCAAAGGGGTAGAAAGTAAGTGTTGGACTAACAGGTTGAAGGCTTTATGAGGAACAACACTCCCTTATCAAGAACCCAGTGTTTTTAGATATTGATGAACGGTTCAATGATTGTTCCCCCAGTATGCGACATGCAATGTATATGTTTGGTGGAATGGTATGACTGTGATGGGCCGATTGAATTCAACCTGCAGCACCACAAAATGTTTGTGAGTCCCTTGAGCCAACAAATGATTCAGGGTGTGCATGCCTTTCCCTTACCAAAGCCTCCCAACTTAAGGGACACAACTTTATGCACAAGCTGGCATTCTCCCAGTAGCTGTGCCAGGGGGTAAAGTCTGGCATTATCAGGGCCCCTTTGGGTGCTCTGCCTTTCCAAAAGGACCCATAGGAGCATGTACGTTGTCTCTGGCCAAAGGTAAACTACTTATGACGATTGTAGTTCAGTACAGCAGAGTTCCACACAAGGGAGTCTCAGGTCCCTGTATCGTCTGTGATTAATCAGTTTGGAGAGACTGAATTGTGGTTTAATTTCACCCATTACTAATTTGTTGATGGTGTTTTCAATAGTTCTCAAAATCAGGAGCTTTACAGGAATTGGGTATATCCCATGGAAATATGTGAACTGGCGTCCGACAACCATCGTTATGGTTTGTAACCTATCTCATTGCAAGAGATGGAGGTAATTCCATCTCCCACAGTCAGACTGGTCTTTTGTGATTAAGGTTACAAATTGCCTGGTGCCATATTGTGCAGGCCCCTGTTATTGTATGCCCCCAGGTACCAGAAACATTCTGATTTCCATTGGAGCTGATACCCTTCTATGGAAACTCTCAAAGGAGCGAGGAAGCTGTTCTGTGCTGGAGTTGTCCCTCACCTGCAAAGGAGGCTGCGGGGTCCTGAAGGGCGGAGATCCTACCATCGGCGCAACAGCGGGACTGCGAGTCCCAGGATTCTAAGCGGCTGCTGACACGCCGCACCTGGTGACTCTTCCCGGCTGGCCGCGCCCCCCGCCCTGGGTGGCTAAAACCGCGGCTCGCGGCCCCCGCTCTGCGGGAGCCGCTTGAAGGAGCGAGGAAGCTGTTCTGTGCTGGAGTTGTCCCTCATCTGCCAAGGAGGCTGCGGGGTCCTGAAGGGCGGAGATCCTACCATCGGCGCAGCAGCGGGACTTCGAGTCCCAGGATTCTAAGCGGCTGCTGACACGCCGCACCTGGTGACTCTTCCCGGCTGGCCGTGCCCCCCGCCCTGGGTGGCTAAAACCTCGACTCGCGGCCCCCGCTCCACGGGTGCTGCTCGAAGGAGCGAGGAAGCTGTTCTGTGTTGGAGTTGTCCCTCATCTGCCAAGGAGGCTGCGGGGTCCTGAAGGGCGGAGATCCTACCATCGGCGCAGCAGCGGTACTGCGAGTCCCAGGATTCTAAGCGGCTGCTGACACGCCGCACCTGGTGACTCTTCCCAGCTGGCCGCGCCCCCATAGTCCATTGGCTATAGAACTTCGCCCTTAGACGCGCATCGCAGGATGCGTGCGCGTTGGCGCCGGGCTAAGCCAGGGCAAAGGGCGGGGCGTTTGAGGCCGTTAGAGAACGTTAGAGACCGGGCCGGGCCACCCCCCTAACGCCCCGTCTCCCTGGCCAGGCGCACTGTTGTGCCGGTTGTACCAAAGCAGGACGCTACATAATGGCCGGTAGGGAAACTAGAAGCACGGCTGCATCCACAGTGTCAGGTACTTTGGACAAATTTTTTCTTAAAGCTAATTCTGTAACCAATAAGGGTATGTTAGTGCTTGACGGCCTTAATGAAGAGGGTGCAGAGGATTCCTGCGTATCATCGCCAGGTCCATCAACAAATATTAGTACACGGCTCTTGCTTGATGTCACCCATTTATCCTTAATGGACAGTATAGATCAAACAATTGAGTCAGTTCTACAACAGTTAAGGACACCGTCAGCATTGTTAAGGGATAGAGACACATAGCTCATAATTAGTGATATAGAGCTCTCCCCTGTTGCAGAGCTTCCACTGTCAGGAAAGCAGGGCGGGGTTAAAAATCTCTTGGCGCATACGGGTCGCAGAGAGGACCCCGCAGTCAAAAGTAAAAGATCCTGAACGGGTAAAGGTGCCAAAAGGGCCAAAACTGATTCCGTCATACCCACTCTGGAGGAAAACTTGGGTGTTCTAGACACTCATAGCATGGAAAATGGCAGGGCTTTGTCAAGTATTCCACCCATTGCATCTGCACCTGTGCTCACTCAGCCATTTATTTTTGGTGAGGCTATCCCTAACTCTACAGATCTTCTCATTGCCTCACTCACCGCTGCCTTCAAAATTCTTTTGAGTCCTCTCTCCCTTAAGCTGGATTCAATAGAATCGAGACTGCTAGCGATTGAGAGATCAAGTGTGGGCAATGGTGGTCAGCTTGGGACAGAAGTAAGCTCAGAAGGATTATATGGGGGTGTCGCTGGACCTCCCCACCGCCCTCAGATCACTACGGTTCTTGCTCCACTACTTCCTGCAACCCCTACTGGGGATTATAGCAACATGAGTACAGTTCCTGTCCCCCAATCCGTTCCTATACCACTTCCCAGGTCAGTGCCCCCCATTCCTCCCCCCAGGAGATCGATGCAACCAGCCCCGGCCAGCTCATCTACTCAGGGGAGACTATCAAATGTGCCAGCCCTCAGTTCTAATCAGCAGGATAATCCTAAAATTAGGCATAAGGCAGTTAACCTACCCCCTGAGGCGGCGAGTTATACTGTCATATTAACGGGGGTCCCAGAGTTGGCCAGTGGCGTAATGGAGTCCTACGATTCCTTACATAATAAGGTAATTAGCTGGCTAAACATCCAAAGGCCTCTACCATCTAACCTAAAAGGCGATTTCCTTATGGTTAGAAGGGTTTCGTGAGTGGGCTATACTGCCAAGAAAAGCGTTGGGGACTGCATAATTGTTAGTTTTAAGAGCCCCCAGGTTGTCACTTATGTCTGCAATTGGCTGGGTAATGCAGGTAACTCATCCATTGAGCTGGTCCCCCTCTCATATTTCTATCCTAATTTATGTAAGCCACCTATGAGGAGGGACGATGGCTGGACTCGGGTGGGTTTTGCTGTGGACGGGACCAGATATAGGCCCAGGTATAACACTCACTCTGCCACTGTAAATTATGCACATCCCAACAGATTCGATTGCCTCGATGAAGTGGATTGACTGCGAAGGGGTTCTCCCTCGCAGTCTTTCCAAGTCATCGCAACTGAATCTGCAGATCAGGGGATTGGAATCGGGGTGTCTGAATCCGCTGGCAGAGACTTGGGTTTACTCCAAGTTGGCAGTCTGAAATCCCCCAGCTTCGGGGGCTTTGAAGGTACACCCTCTTTGAGCCAAACGGGCACCATCCCAACTCCCCAGGCCTTAAGTGTCCCAAATACAACATCTACTGCTGACTGCAGTATGGAATCACAAGAACGGTTGCCCGCACATGTTTCCATGGGCACTGCATCTGGAACAACTGAGGGGCCCCCTTCCAAACCGGCGATTGAAACCCTAAAGATCCTCTCCTGGAATGTGGCAGGCATCGCAAACAAAATACACATGGCAGAGTGGGATCTTCTTGTAGGCTCCAGTGATGTCTGCCTCTTCCAGGAGACGTGGTCAAGGGACCCTTTGAGTAGAGCGGGTTTCGCAGTTTTTGAAACCAAGGCTAGTTGGAGTGGAAGGGGGAGACCTTCGGGCGGTCTGGCAATTTGGGTGGCTAGTCACATTGGATGTGTCGCGGAAAACGTTTCTACGTTCTCGCAGGACATCCAATGTGTACTCCTTAGTTGGCCCAATGCAGTTAAATTGGCGATTATAAATGTATACTCTCGTCCAGTCAGTGCAGCCAGGGAATCGCCCACTCTGGAAGACCTTTTGTCTTTTCTGGGCTCACTGCCAAGTGACCATAAAATTGTGATGGGGGGGATTTTAATTGCCATTTTGAGCCTCTAGAAGACCTAAAGGAGGGTGCCCTCACCTCCGAAGATGACTTCTGGGGTGTTCCACCCTGCTCATCTCCCCATCCCAAATCCTGGTCACCCCTTGCGTTGCAAATCATGGCCCTCACCTTGAATTATGCTTTGAGGGCTTGTAATGGTCGTACTGCGTCAGACAGCCCCTTTCTGTGTACCTTCAATAGGAAGGATCATGAATCTAGGCTGGATTACATCTTTGTTGATATTAGCTTATGGTCCAAGGTCCAGGATTTTAGAGTTTCCCCTAGAACAGATAGCGACCATAACGCACTCTTGTTAGATATGAAACATCCTGCTCCCGCTCCTGAGTCACCATCTATCAATCCCAGTGATGAACCAGGAAACCTGGTCCTTAGTTCCAATAGGCGAAGGGTAAAATGGGCGAAAATAATTAGCTCAGAGGAAAATGTAAGTAACATTTTTGATACAGCGCTCCCAAGGTTCTTAGAAATAGACGAACTAATTAATCAACCTAGATCACCTGATTTTGGCGATAAACTGGGACATATACATGCAAACCTGGTGGGATCACTAGCTGAGGTTTTTTATCCAGTGGTAGCACCACGGCGCAAAAAGACCCGAACCTCAACATGGTATAATTCTTCCTGTAAAAAGGTGAAGAAAGAGCTAATTGCCACAATTAAAGCAGGAACAGACAAGGGCATGGTCGCCAATCTTAGACGTGAGTACAAGGAAGCCACGGCTTTGGCAAAGTCGGAGTGGGATTGGAACCATTGGCAGGATCTCTCCTCTGCATTAGAAACCAGGGACTAGAAAAAATTCTGGTCCCTGGTAAATAATGGCATGGGAGAAGCCAAACCCGCAGTGGAGCCTAATATCGCATCATCTGCCTGGGAAGCCCACTGTGGCAAATTGTTTCAGGATATTGATCACCCCGCCCATGTAGTGGTCTACGATGATATATCCATCCCTGCAGCTGGTTTGGAATTCTCACTCGGAGAGGTGGTCAGTGCAGTGGAGAGACTGGCAATGGGGAAGGCCCCGGGATTGGATAGATTGCCTGGTGACCTCTTTAGATACCAACCTGAGATCTGGGGCCCGTACCTCCTTATTCTTTTTAATGCCATCTTGGGAGGTATGGAGATCCCCTGTACTTGGCTGGGAGCAGAGATAGTGCCAATTTATAAAAAGGGTTCTCCTCTTCTCCCAGCCAACTGCAGGCCGATCAGCCTCATAGATGTCCCCCAAAAACTTTTCTCTCGACTCCTTCTGGACCATCTCCTCGAATGGATGGAGGCAAATGAAATCCTGAGTCCCCTCCAGGCTGGCTTCAGAAAAAACACGTCCACCATGGACCAGATCTTCTGCCTCATCCTCCTGTATTGGAAAACGGTGAGGATTGAGGGCGGGAGACTATACATGGTGTTCATGGATCTGAGGTCAGCCTTCGACTTGGTCCCACGGAAAAAACTATGGGAGGTCCTAAAGGAGCTGGGTGTTCCATCCCAACTGCTGCATGCCATAATTAGACTCCATGATGGCAACTATGCGCAGGTCAGGTGTGGGAGGGACGGTGCACTGTCATCAAGATTTCCTGTTCTCAGAGGGGTAAGACAGGGCTGCGTCTTGGCGCCGACCCTGTTTTGCCTTTTTGTCAACAGCGTTATATCTCACCTTGATAATGTTAAGGACAATGACGCCCCTCTCTTGGCAGGCAGGAGGGTGCCAGCGATTATGTTTGATGACGACACGCTCCTGCTTTCCAAATCAGCGTTATATCTCACCTTGATAATGTTAAGGACAATGACGCCCCTCTCTTGGCAGGCAGGAGGGTGCCAGCGATTATGTTTGATGACGACACGCTCCTGCTTTCCAAATCACCAATGGGGATCCAACGGATTTTAGATGGATTTGGTCTTTTCTGTAGACAACATGGTCTAGAGATCAACACAGAGAAGACCAAGTTCATGATCTTCAATCCATCCCCAAAAAACAGACCTAATCCCACTCTGGGCTCAGCCACCTTGGAAAGGGTTACAACTTTCCAATATCTGGGGGTAACACTGCATGAGAATTTATCCTGGGACCCCCAAATAGCCAGATCTAGGCTAAAGTTGTCCCAACTATCCGGTGCAATCTTGAAGGTTGTAAATACTTCCACCTTCAAACCCATAAGTCCGGCACTGGAAATGTATAAGACACAAGCAAAAGTGGCAGCATCTTATGGCAGTGAGCTGTGGGGGCATAGAGCGGGCCGAGAGCTTGCGCTAGTGGAAAACACCTTTCTCAGACGTTTGCTGGCCCTCCCGTGAGGCACTCCTTTGTTTCCCTTAAGATTGGATGTGGGTTTACCGTCCATCGCTGCTGAGCTAGAGTCTAAGCCATTAAGATTCTGGCATATGCTCTGGTCCACTAGTGAGCTTGCACAATATATGAGTGATCTTGCCCATGTAATGGACCTGAACAAGCGAGATAGAATTCCCTGGCTGGCATTTGTCAAGAAGGAATTGTATCGTTTAGATTTGCCTGAGCTTTGGGAGGCTCCAGAACAAGGTTGCCAGAGGCTTCCTTGTAAACGTTTAGTCCAAATTCACAAGGAAAAAAGCCTAGATCTTCTCCTGACCGCAACTAACAACGGCACCCTAACTGAACGTTTTTTGCAATCCAAAAACTCATACGAATTTGAAAGTTTTATGGACATAATTTTCCCCATTTTAGCTAGGAAACTGTTTATACAGTGGAGGCATGGCACTCTGCCTATTAAAACCTTCACCTGTAAATGGCTCCAGCGGGACGATAAAACTTGCCCAGGTTGTAAATCCCATGATGAAGATGAAACCCATTTTCTCTTCTTCTGTCCTGCATACCATAGACCAAGGAAACATTGGCTGATCCCCCTATGTAGGAACTTGGGTTTCAGGAGCCATATGCATGCGTACAGAGTATTGAGAACTAGTACCCTGCCCCATATAGTTTTTGCAGTGGCGAAATGTATTATGGCTATGTGGTTGATTAGGAAAAAACTGTTAAAGGCACAAATGCTGAAAATATGAATCTGTTTCCTAAAAGTATGGATTGTGCCTTTAAATAGGTACTGAAATGTTTTTCCTAACTATGAATTGTTTTTTAATCTTCATCATGTGCGCATCAATCTGGCAATTATTCTTAACTAATGTGTTTTATAAATGTAATCGCTTTTTAACGTGGTGTTTTATTGTATTTTGCAATGTATCTTTTATGGTCTAAAAAGACCGAAATAAAGATTTTTTGGATTGGATTGGATTGGAAACTCTCATCACAAGTGCAGCATTGGCAAATTAAAGTTCTTCCACCAGTTAATGTTATTACCTGACTTCTTGGAAAAAAGCATTTATACTCAACGTGAGAGAAGGGAGTGATGTGTCCACATTGGTAAGTGTAAGGAGGTTATCATCAGTATACAGGAGGAATGTGGAAGCACCTGCAGGTGTGGGAATTCTCTTCATGTCTGGTGATTGTAGGCTAGCCACTGTGATGGGTATTAGGGCCTATAGGAACATCAACTGCCATTTTCCCAGTGGATAAGAAAGGGGTCCAAAAGGAACCCACCACAGTTGACCTTTGCACTAGGGGAGTTATGGAGATATTTGCCTATGGAATTTGGTAATGAAATCATCCCCAGGATGAGTTTCTGTAGCCTGTGGAACACAACATCCCATAAATGCCTTCTCTGCATTGAACAACAAGGCATGCATTTCCTGTAAGGAGTCCTTAAAAATCACATGTTTTGTGAGAGCATACACATATGGTTTCAGGAGTAATAGTCAGGTACAAAGTCTACGTGTCAACTGAGGTGTGGATGAGGTACGAATTACCTGTTTAAACCAGGCAGCCAAGACACTGGCAAGCAGCTTGATATCCATATTTAGAAGGGATATTGGTTGGTAACTGATACAGTCCAAAGTAATTTTCCCATTTTTAGGGAAGACAGAAATCACTTTATTGGATAGATTTGATTGTCCAGTGGAATATACATGATGCCACTGGTCAACATCAATGAAGCTCACAACATACTCATCCTCACATATAGTGGCAACATGCAACTAATACTGTCCTTCTCAAGCAAAAAATCCAACAACAGAAATAAGTTCACCACATGTATGAGAGAAGTGGCCACTTGGATAAAATCTAACTGCCTCAAAATGAACTCTCTGTTTTCTGGTACACCGCCTCACCATGGGACCTTGGAACCACCTCCAATCCCTACGTGCAAGCAATTAACTTCGGAATCATCATAACAAACTGGATATGACTGTCTAAGTCAACACAATGGTCTTGCCCTGCTTAAACATCTTTGGGATGCTGAAGAAAATCTTAAATGACTACTAGACAACACCATGAAAACTATCAATTAATCTCTCATCACCATCAAGATTAGTCTACAGAAACGCACAGGGATAGCCAACCAGCAAACAAAAAGGACATCCAAAATTTAGCAGCCTAACTAGCCCTCACACTCCTGCACAGAGTCCACATTACACCAAACCTTGGTTAACGCCATCGACTCCCAATATATAAGCGTACAAACGTCAATCTCCTCTCTATCACCTACAAAGTGCCCCACAACACTGACCCTGCCTACCTGAACAAACTCTGTTGCCTCATAATCAGCTCACAGTCCTTTATGGATGATGCATTTTTGTATGAGGTTGTTGACCAGACTAATTTTTCCGACAACAGTGCCAGACTTAGGCACCACTCTAGAGCTACCTGGATGACTTCCACAATATGCATGTGTTGAAGAAGTTTGTGGGTCTTTCATTTTGTGATGGTCTTGATAAGGAAGTCATCACTGTCTTCATAGTGGTCTAATAGTCCATTGATAGCAACAGCTATTTTTGCTGAAACCATGAGTTGCAATTGGCATTTGCTTCATTAGATGCTGCATTTTGTTGATAATGCTTTAGGACTGCCACATGATCACCCTGATTGTGACCATTTTGTAAAGATTTGGCTTGCTCTTGATCACTTTGTAGATCAATTTTTTCAGAGGTCTATACTTTTGTATCTACTACCAATTGGTTTGTGTTTTCTTTTTTATTACAGCGAATGGGATGGCAGTGTGCGTGGACTAGTGTTTGGCTGGTGATGTGCATGGACAGGCTCTTTGCTGGCAGTGGTTTTGGACTGGTGTTTGGCAGACAGTGTGTGTGGTTTGGTAGGTTTCCCTAGATGGACGTTGAACCCGGGATAGAAAATTGTGATATCTCTAAGGTACATTTTGGGCCATATCCTCCTGCCTACACTAAATCAACCCAAACAAGTAAGGTAGCGTTGCTATCAGGAGACTTGGTGGAATACTTGGTGGGTGGTGGGTTGTGTCCCAGAAAAAACTCCAGAACCTTCATTCACAGAAATTTTGTGGTTTGCAAAGAATGCTGGGTGAAAGGCCCTGGAGAGCGCAACACGTGAGTAACCCTATCATAGATTTCCCTGGGTATCTAGGTTTGAAAATGTACATGTTTGCTAGTTTTCTCTAGGTTTCCGTAGATACTGGCTGAGCTGGGGTCCAAAATCCACAGAAAGGCACAATGCAAAAATGGGTTAGTTGTCAGTGGAAATCTTGTGGTGTTGAGATTTTTCCTGTCTCAGGTACTAGGCCCACCCACACAAGTGAGACTTGAGGGAATGCTGGGTGGATAGAAGTTTGTGGTTCCCCACAGAGCCCAGAATTTCCATCACATAATTGTATTTATTAAACACATTCTGAGGTTTGCAAGGGATTCTGGGTATGAAAACACGGAGAGCAATGCAAGACAGCTATTCATGGACTCCCCTAAGTGTCTATTTTAAAGAATGTACAGATTTGCTAGGTTGCCCTAGATGCCAGCTGAGCTAGGTCAAAAAATCCACAGCAGTGCTCATTTCAAAAGAAGGATAGTTTTTATTGGAAATATATTTTGTGATTGTGCTGTGTCTTGGGCCATTTCATGTTGTGGGCAGTAGGCCTACCCACACAAGTGAGGTGCCATTTTTATCAGTAGTTGTAGTAAAATACAGAATAGTAAAACAAGTATAATTAACAATTGTCTTTCTCTGCATATCTGCCTTCCAAATGTAAGACAGGGTATAAGAATGAAGATAATTTGAAAAATGCCTGTTAAATCATATGCTAGTATAGGTACCCACAAATTCAGAGATGTGCACATAACTACTGATTCTAAACTTCATATCTTGTTCCCAATTTGTAAACACATAGTTTTCCTTGATACTTATTTTTCACTCTATGCATTTTACTATATGGATTGCTGTATACATTGTATACAATGAAAAACCATTGCCAGGTGCAGCTCAGTTATTTCCTCCGGGTATCTTGGTGAACCTACAAGCCTATATTTCCCTGCAAATAGAAGGGTCCAGTGGATGTAACAGTATTTTTCTTTAAACAATCTACCATAGTTAGATGAAGTTATAGTTGAAAATGTAGCACAAATGGCTGTTGTTTTCCAACTCAATTTCAATATTTCTTTTTTTAACTAGTTACTTTCAATAGGAAAAATTTGAACGATCTACACTAATGACCACTTGCTGAGTACAGAACTCTGTTCACATTCAGAGATATATAGCTTTCTGGAATCCATTGCTGTTTTCATGCCCATTTCTATCACTAACTGAAAGGAGGTCGAAAACACAAAAATAGGAAAAATGGGCTCTGTACCAGTAAAATGACAAGACTGCATTGAAAAAGGTTGTTTTCTGAGAAAGGTCTGCCTGTGCCTGAAAGCTGGGAAGATGGTGATTTTAGCACAATGAACCCTTCATTGATTCCATTTGCAGGGAAAAAACTAAAACTTTCTTCTGCTTCCCCAAAAAAGTCTCTCCAGGGTTTTTACAAAGCCTGGGTACTATTAGAATCCCCAGGATGTTGCTAAAAGGACACAAACTAGGCATGGACACCTTATGTGGACAAATCGATACGGGGTCCTAAGGGTGAACTACCCCAAATAGCCAACTAAAAGGCTTGGCACCATGGAGGAAGCAGCCCGAAAGCGAAGGGATTAAGCACCCCTTATGTACTGCTTCCTATATAATGATGATAGGATATTATAGCTATAGTGTGAGTGTCGGATAATCTGAAGGTTAATCTCCCCCAGTTTTACTTACCAAGCTATGCCCCTGGTGGTAGGATTCATAGGTGGGTGGAGCTGGATGTAGCAATGAAAGAAAACTACACATGTGCCCTGCTGAGAAGGCATAAATATGGTTTTCAACCCAATTCTCACCCAGGAGGGTTAGTAGGCATAAGTAGGTAAGTAATGGGGAGGAAAAAAAAAATTGTGAATAATAATTGAATCACTGGTAAATCACACTAGAAACATACTGTCATGTTCAGTTTTTAACATGGGAACAAAAATCACTAGGGTTATATAGACTCTGCAACTAATGTAAAATATGAGTATATGGTAATTGAAAGAAATTTTGCAATAGTGGCATTTAGGTACAAGGCAAGTCCTTCTTGGTGTAGTTCAGGATTCACAGATAGTAATTAATTGCACCTGCATAATTAATGAAATACAGCTGATAATCCGTGCTCAATGGACTTGACCTGGCTCTGTTCCTTTTTGCCATGTGATGTCACATCAACTATTTGGGAGAAAACACATTACACTCACCAACCTGAAATTGTGATTGTGCCTAGGTGTTTTTGTACTAATGATATTTTGTTGGTGACAATTACTCACTAAGATTATTCCATGGAAAGCTGTGTTTCATGAAAATAACAAATCACAAATGAAAACTCATGACTCAAAAATTGAAATGTAATACTGACTAATTCAGAGACAACTTATTGCAAGAGCAAACAGGGGAAATAATGGAAATCTATCCTTACCTTCGGGCCATCCTAAGATACAAGACACAATGAGGAGAATATTATGTCATTAACATTTATAAATGAACATTTTGTATATTAGTACATAAAGCCCCGGGCAATAGAACTGTGCATCTTCAGTATTGCTGGCACTTTAAAGCCATGAAGGAAGGACCACTTTCCAATGTTTACCTCACTATGTATGCTGTATGCAGAACAATTGCATTAAGTAGCAACAAATGAAAATGAAACTTACATGAGGTCAGCATTGACAAAAGTATAATTCACATCATGGTCAATAAGATAGATACTCTTCCTAAAAATGTGAATATTGTCAGAAAACAGTATATATGATAAAGATCAGGAGAGAGGGATACTATTTAGTTCAAGCCTTGTAGTTTATCATTCAACCCTTGTTCACTAACAAACTGTCTACGTTTAGCACAACAAGTAGTGGGAATAAAAGGACACAATAAGCTGCACAAAGTAGTGGTTTTTTACATTTGTAGATGCTACAGTGTTTCTACAAGTAATTCCTGATAGTTTTGTTATTTAACATTCAGCAAAATACTGTCTTACAATAAGGGGAACCCAGAATGAGGCATTGAAAATGGAATATGCATGTAGCTTAACTATTATGGACCCTGTACATTGCAAGCAAACATACATTTGTTTGAACAAACATGAAACAGGCCCATTTGCGTCAGATAGTCGTGGCTTGTGGAGATTTATTTTTCAAGTTAAACTAAAGATATTGCTGTAAAATAGTAAGGACTGCATGTGATAAAATCTCACTTTTTCGGTGGTTTGTATTTCTGGTATTTAGAATTTTCATAGTGGTCAGTTCTGACCAGTGTCCTGTGTATGTGTCTTTACCGCTAAAACATGTAGACAAGAGCTAACCCTTTATTGGAATATTAACTCTCCTTTGAAGCCATAGCATATGACGTAGAATTTAACACAGAGGGCCTTACTCACAAAGGTTACCATACACTTTTGTGTATGTTTACTAAGTCTAACTTTGCTACTTTTCACCAAAGTAAATTGCTACTAATGAAGTTAGAGTTTTGGTTTAAGTTTACCTTTGTGAATACCAAAAAGTAGTAAAGTTAGGCTGTGGTCTAAGTTTACCATTGTGAATATTGTAAAGTAGTAAACATAGACTTTTGATCTAAGTTTACCTTTGTGAATACCAACATTTGTAAATTCACAGAAATGTGTCACCATTTTGAATCAGGACCAGGGCTGCAGCAATTATTTTGCACTCCTATAGTGTGAAAGAGAATACATCACTTTTAGCCTGACTGCTGCAGATTAAGCCTACAGTTCGAGCTGTCAACATAACCCCTTTTCAAACTCATTTTCACAAATTCACAAATTAAGGTGCATGGTACGATGTCAAGGCCCCAGCAGCTATGTTCTCTGTGTCAAGACCTGGCTGCCATATTAGGAAATCTGAGGTACAGAATAAGATTCTGCTTCCTCAAGTTTGAAGCCCATTAGAATAATGATTAAACCACAATTTTTAATAATGATTAAATACTCAATTAAATGTTAAGTTAAATGATAAATTCAGATTTTTTAAAAATATTTCAGAAAAGTTACTATTAGAAAGTAATTTGGTTTGTGCCATTTATGTCATTGAGGCTAATTTGCACCAGTTCTCCAGAACCTTTCCAACCTCAACTTTGCATTAATAAGGTATACAAAGTGTTCCCAGAGAAGGGACAATGGCCTTGGTGTAGGAGGGTCTGTTTACTTCTCTGGACTAAAGACCATTTGGGGTGGGTGCAGGAACCTGATTAACTTTGAAGTCACCTGCCTTGTCAAAAGCAAATGTCTGGTTGCATCTGGAGATGACCAATCTTTGATAATAGCGGCCCTAAATTAACAATAAATAATGGGTTAACATGCAATTGGTACAAAGAACAATTGCACAGACCCCTATTAGTGTATGCCCCTAGGTACCAGAAACATTCTGATTTTCATTGGAGCTGCCTCTCTATGGCAGCTCTCATCATAAGTGCAGCATTGCAGCATTGGAAAAGCCCAGTTCTTCCACCAGTTAATCTTATTGCCTGACGTCTTGGAAAACGCATTTATAGTCAATGTGAGAGAAGGGAGTGATGTGTCTCCTTTGGGAAGTGTAAGGAGATTATCATCAGTATATAGGAGGAATTTGGAAGCGCCTGCATGTGTTGGGATACTGCTGATGTCCTGTGATTGTAGGTCAGCCACTGAGAGGGGTATTAGGACCTCTAGGAACATCAACTGCCTTTTTCCCCGTGGATATGAAAGAGGTCCAAAAGGAACCCACAGCAGTTGACCTTTGCACTGGGGGAGTTATGGAGATATTTGACTTTGGTAATGAAATCATCCCCAGGACTCTGATTCTGTAGGATGTGGAACATAACATGCCACTCTATATGGTCAAATGCCTTATCTGTATTGAACAACCTAGCATGTGTGTCCTGTAAGGAGGCCCTAAATAGCCAAAGTTGTGTGAGAGCATACACATATGGTTACATGAGGTACAGCCAGGTACAAAGTCCACTTGTCAACTGAGGTGTTGATGTGGTACAATTACCTGTTAAAGCCAGACAGCCAAGATAATGGCAAGCAATTTGATATCCATATTAAGAAGGGACATTGGGTGGTAACTGATACAGTGCAAAGAGATTTTCCCATTTTTAGGGAAGACAGAAATCACTTTATTGGATAGATAAACATCAAACAAGCTCACAATATATTCGTCCTCACATACACTGGCACCATGCAACTGATACTGTGCCTCTCAGACAAAACCCCCAAAACCAGAATCAAGTTCACCGCATGCATGAGAGAAGTGGTCATTAGATAAAATCTAACTGCCTCAAATTGAACTTGTAGGTTTCAGGTACAACACCTTACCATGGGACCTTGGGCACACCTCCAATTCCTACTCACAAGCAATTAACTTTGGAATCATCACAACAAACTGGATATGACTGCCTAAGTCAATGCAATGATCTTACCTCGCTTCAACACCTTTGGGATGCTGAAGGAAATCTTAAATGACTACCAGTCAACACGAGGAAAACTATATCTCCCAATATACAAGTGTGCAAATTTCAATCTCCTCTCAATCGCCTACAAAATGGACCACAACACTGACCCTGCCTTCCTGAACAAACTCTGTTGTCTCATATTCAGCCCACACATAAACAAAAGCAGGGTTAGGGGTGCTCATTCTCATACCTGGTCCCTGAAGCCAGGAAGTACCTTCAACAACACATCAACGTCTCCTCTATCCTTGAGGTTTGCAAGTAGCTGAAGACCTGCCTTTTCAAATATGTCACTAGAGCTATCCTCATACATCTGCTACAGAGAGAGGATACCCTCAGGGTATTGCTTTAAAAACACTGATAATATAATAAAAACATAGACCATTGGAGCATTTCACTTCTTTAATGGTGAAATCGGTGGCATCTAGTTTAAGCCATTTGAAAAATTCACGTGAACACCCTCCTTCTGCGGGGCATTATTGCAGCACATGTGAGAGATTTCTTGGGCGATTTCATATCTAGTGATCTCTACCACTAGGACTAGGAAGATTTCTTATTATGCCAGAGTATTTGGAGTAATATCAATAATTCCACTTTACCCTTCTAATGGAATTACCAATAATTATGTGATTGTTCCTCCTCATGAAATTAACAGTAATTTGTGGAACACATCACCCTTTAAGAGCACATTTAGTGAGCGTGAGGATTCCTTGGTGTTCATGGACTTCAGCTTCAAAAACATTTTTTTATGGGTGGGCAATATTTATGTATTTTAAAGTTCTTTGTTTTACTATTTGCTTTC
The DNA here is from genome assembly GCF_964261635.1 of Lissotriton helveticus. NCBI lineage: Eukaryota > Metazoa > Chordata > Amphibia > Caudata > Salamandridae > Lissotriton > Lissotriton helveticus. Next base: position 1,608,299,463 of record NC_136069.1, read on the forward strand.
TAGGGTATTATGCATTGTGTTTCTTTTTGTTTCTTTTTTTTCTTTTTAAAAGGTGATTTTGTGATTTACTGTTATTTTATTATTCTTTATTTAAGAACTTTTAATTTTCAGTCTGACTGGATTTTGTTTCAAAATAAATATATATTTTTAACCGAATATTAATGATTATTACATTATTTAAATTTGTAATTGATTTTTAGAGTTTTAAATTAAGTTTGTATTTTTGGAGAATTTATAGGGATTGGTAAGGTGTAGGGAGGCTTTTTCTAAGGTCCCTTGAAAGGAGGGGTACCATCTTTCCACTGCAATATTTCTTTTGAGATTTTTATGCCATTGTACAGTCATATATGTACTACCATGACATTGGATACTTGGGCACCAATGAATATTGTTTGTATGAAAACTACACAATATTGCTAGAGCTAATGTTTAGACAGTGGGTGATTTTGTGGCATTTCAATCATATATATATATATATATATTTTAATATCTACTAAAAGATCAGGATTATTTTTCCATAGTAAGACCACGCAAAATAGGAAGCCAGGACAATGTCAATATGTCTGTTTTATAAATGAAAGGGATTATTTATCAGTTTTTGATTTTTTGTGGGTGCATATTAGAATGACTCAATGAAAGAATGATTACATGAATGCATGAATGAATAGCTTACTGACCACAAACAGATGGTTCTATAGATGGATGAGGCGAATCTATATCGTACTGGTAGAATAATAATGCTTAAATCAATGGCTTATGAATGCATTTCAATCAATATTGACCTGTATTGAACTATTTGAATGACTGCTTGCCATGGAAATTAAGGTGGAGAAAATACTTTGACCCAATTGTGGGCAGACTGATTATGTGTGATATGTGCAGTAACACCTGCTACCACACATATTGTTATTACAATGGGCATATGCTGTTTCTGTTCCTATTCTCTATATTTTGCCCCAATAAAGATTTTGAACCTAACACTGTCGCAAGTCGGAGAATGTGATTGTGCACCTGTGTTTTTGTACCAATAATATTTTGTGGGTGGCAATGAATCACCAGCAATATTCCCTGGAAAGCATTTCTTCGTGATACCAAACAAATAACAAATCAAACATCATGAGTTGAAAATGTAATTTGAAATAAACATATTCAGAGTCAACTTATACTACAGTTTTGTAAAATCAGGGTAAATAATTTAAAAACAAAAACTGTTCTTACCATAATGGCATTGGCACCCTGAGATAGAGAGAAGAAAGTTAGGAAAAAGATTAGGAATCAAAATTCTATAATAAAATACCAGGATATAAACCCACTCTGCAGAAAATCTTGCATCCTGAGTATTACTCACACTCTAAAGCCAAATCAAAAAGAACAAATTCCAAAGTTGAGTTCACCACTAATGAGCAACCAATGCATTTTAGTAGCAACAAATGAAAATGCAACATACATATGTATCAAGAGATGATGTCAATATTGGGATAATTAGTATGCCATGTCATGTTCCATTAGGAATATACCATTTATAAAGAGGAATATATTGTCAGCACAAAATCTGATATATTTGAGCATATACAGGAGATAGGGAAACATTTTATTACAAAGTTGGCATTGTACTGCTCGACCCAAGGTCACCAAGTAGCTGCCTACATTAAGCCCTAAAAGTAGTGAAACTTAAAGGGATATAATAAAGCTGCACAAAGTAATGGTGCCTAAAATTTACATATGCAAAAAAATCTGCATGAAATTCTTCGTAGTTTAGATATCTAATTTGCAGCAACTTGCTATCTTGCAGTAAGTGGAGCCCAGAATAACACACTCAAATTGAAACCTGGATGTACCCAAACTATGATATTTACCTTCATTAAGGTACAGAAACTTGGATAGATAATTAGCACTGGTGTGATCTGACCAGGTATGGTGTTCCACCACAAAGTCCATTTCTTGCAGTGAATTGGACCACCTTAACAATTCTGGATTATCCCCCTTCCTTTTCATCACCTCCTAAAGCTGCCCAGAGGTCCTTGAGAACCCTAGGCTGCAGTGGCTCCATCAACCATACTTTCTGTCCATGCTGGTATTCTACCATGGTAACTGCTTAGTCATACCATTGCTTCATTAACTCCTGGCTAACCTACAAATTATCAGAAGCCTTCTTTCAGAACTTAGTCAACTGTTTCCGAAGGGCTAGCATTTAGCGAACCACATCCTGAGGGAGATTCTTGGGAGCTTGCTCTCACCCATCCTTCACCAGACTAAGAGGTCTTCTGACAAGATGACCATACAGATGTTCAAATGGGCTAAACCACATTCTCTTCTTTGGTACCTTCCTCTAAGCAAAAAGCGGGCATGGTAAGAGGACACCCCATTTCTGCCTCTGAGTCATGACCTCAGGCAGGCCCATAATCATGCCTTTTGTTTTTGAAAATGTACTTGCTAGCTGCACTGCAATTGAACGTGTACCATTCAGGAGGAAGGGCGACTTAATCCAGTCCGTGTTTTGCATCATGCAGCCTAACCAGTAGCGAGTGAAGCAGCGGGAGCTATGGGAGAGAGCTCCGCCACGCCGCTACCTGTACTTGGCCCTCTCCCTGGTTTTTACTTCACCTCGGTTCGGGGACCTGGCCCGGAGCTGTTTGATACAGCCTAAATGACATGTCTTTTAGGGTCTTGGTGAATCTTTCCACAAGCCCATTGGTTTGTGGGTGGTAGGGTGTGGAGAACTTATGAGTGACTCCACACTCCTTGCTGATTGACATTATGTACACAGACATGAGGCTGGTGTCCCTGTCTCGCCCCACTTCTTTGGGGAAACCAACTGTGGCCCAAATCCCCATCAAGGCCGTGGTGACAGTGCAATGGCAGTCCTCAGCGGGATTGCCTTGATTACCTAGTGGATTGGTCCACCAAGACCCGGATGTTCCTCTTGCCTAAGGCTGTCTTGGTGGTACAAGGATCCAACAATGCCAAACGTCTCAAATGGTGTAACAACGACAGGCATTGGAAAAAGAATAACACTACAGCTTTTTCATAGTCTTCCTACTAGCCTGGTACATGAGTTGCCCCATGCACAGGAGCCTTAGGCTCACGATAAAGTAGGTAATTCTCCTAATATATAAGGTGATTTCCATTGGGCATCAGCTTTCCCGCTCAGGCACTCAACGATTGGGCACTTCTTCTGTGACTTGAATATTTCCTTTCTGGTGGTTTCCTCTTCCACTTGCCATCCAAAAAGCTCAGACAGGTGACCAAGGGAGACAATGTCCTCCCTAATAGCCTCAGAGGCAGATGCTCCAGTGCCCCAACTACCTGTGTTATGGGACTTGTAGGGGCCTGTGTTCCCACACCCCTTGCCCGTCCCTTCCCTGGCAGCTTTCTGGACAATTCTCCCATGCTCCAGACCTTCTTGACTCCCCTTGTGGGCAGCCAAGAAGCAGGTGACTGCACAGACACACTCAGGCAATACTAACATTTCTAGGTGTAACCTGAGCTTTCCTTCCTTCATAGAAGTGTGAACCAGGTCATTCCCCAACAGATAGGCCACAGACATAGCATAGCTCACAACAACATTCAGAGGATTTGAGACCCCACCCCAGTAAAAGGGAACCAGAGTCACAGGGTAGTGCCTCTCCTAGCTGTCTGCTACTACAACCTGTTAGAATGTATTGGAGATCTCTTGCTCTGAGGATACCAAATAGAACCTGACACCGGACAGTAGTCATACTGGCTCCTTTATCCCTCAGAGCTTCCAAACTCGGCCCATTTATGGTGACACACTGCCTATGCTTTGAATTATTGGAGGGCATGTGAGCTTCGGGCACCATCTCCTTTCCACCCCAGGACACTAGGGTAACCCCACTAACTGGGGCAATTTTTTTCAGAAGTGCTATACTAGCCAACCCCTGTGACTACCTATGATGGTGGGTGATGCCCATTTGAAACACTTGGCCTCTCCCTTGACATGCCCACATTGGTTGCATTCTTTGGACTTAGGGAAAAACTTTGCAATATTCTTGTCTATGTAGCATTTCTTCTGGTGTCCAGATTAGGATTGGGGGACTGGGAACTGTACAGGGGGCCTTGAGAAAACTCCTTAATATGTTTTTATCTTTCTCCCTCTTTCTTCTGTTGGAAACTATGACCACCCTTTTGGGTGTGACCTCCAGGTGCCCTTTAAGACTTTCCGGTGCTGACCCAGGGGTCTGCCTCCTGAAAAAGCTTCCTGGGATTAGAAAGAATGCTATCCACTTGGTGTCAGCACAGCTCTGTAAAACATATATTAAGCATGTGCTCCTTCAAAATATTGTTGTACATCCCTTTAAAATGTTTGCCTTTGCTGCTCCTCACCCAACCCTTTAATGCCTTGCTGGCATAATTTAAAAAGTTCACACATGACTGGATTGGGTGTTTGTTGCTGTCCTGAACCTCTGATGTCAGCCCAAATCTAACAGCAAGTGCTCACTGCAATTATTCATTTCATGGGGCTTACTTTGTCATATTCCCTTGCCTCTAGTGTAAGGATAGTATCCATCCTCACTGTGGGCATGCATTTTCACAAGCTGCCATCCCACTATTCCTCTGAGAATGTGTGCACCCTGAGTGTAATGTCATGTGCAGCAAACCGCTTGGCTATATCATCTCCAACTACATAGGCATCGCATTCTGTGGTATGCAGAATGCCACCTAAGCAGCAGACACAGTTGGTGCACTGTCACCATTCCTGTTGGTTCATGAAGGGTGCCTTGTATTTTTCTCCATCTCCCTCATGCTTTTATCAAGTTCCAACAGTATTTTGCTTTCAACTAGGGCCCTCCCAGCTTTCTCCTTAACCAGCTTTAATTTGAGCAGCTCCAAATTCAGCTGGAGAGACACTGCTCCTTGCCCCATCTTGGTTATCAGTGTTTCTCTTTGAGGTACAGTTGGGCTCTTCCTGCATCTCAGGGTTCCTTTCTGGATCCTACTCTTCATCTTTAATTGAGTCCATGTCCTCCTCTTGGTTACATGGTTATCCTCTACTGTTGCCACCTGCAACCTTTACATTTCTTCATAGACCCAGAGTATTTTCTACAAATTGTGTTGGAAAGGTTTCTTGTCCACATTCAACCCTATTTGCTTACAGAGCCTATTGAGGTTGTCAGCATTGTTCAGATACATCTCCATGGTAAAAAGAAGAGGGTATGGTACTTACATTTAGAAAAAATGAAAGACTAGGGAGAATTTAAAAACGCTCTATTTGGTATTACACAATTTAATTAGGATATTGTGTTACACAAATCACTGTATCTCATTTCACAATTAAAAGTCCTGATCTACAACTCTGTTAGGACGCTTACATTTACAAATGGCAATTGAAAAAACTAAGGAAGAATTGAAAAAGGGTTTACTATGATGTCAAATAATTTATCTTGGATTTTTGTGTAACACAAATCACTGTATAGTACTGCATAAATATAAGTCCTGACACTCCTGACACAATATGAAAAATTGGGTTGTTGGTTGATGTGGTTATGAGCCCTATTCAAGCAAAAGCCTTGGTCCGTTTTAGGGTGAAATACAAAAAGTCACTAAATTAACCTGTGCATACCCCTGGGAGCTTGCCAGAAAAAGCAGTTAGGCATAACTTAGAGGTTATGCAGCACACAAACAAAGTGAAAACACCACCCAAGTTAAAAGCAATACCAATTTATAAAAATATAGACAATTTAAATAAATTATTTGACACCTTAATGACAAAAATTTGTAGAACTAGAGTTAATAATTTCAGCGCCTAAAAGATCAAAGCGCCAACTATGGACTTCTAATCTTATGAGATTGGGTCAGTCAAAAAATATGGCTGATTGTGATGGGGCAAGGTTCAAATACAAGAAGTGGTAATTGACTGATCAGCGCTTAGCTTGAAGTATTGCCGAATAAAATGTTTAGAGAAGGTAAATTTCAGCCGGTGGTATCCGAGGAGGGAGAGCCATCGTGTGGGAGACTTGGGTTGAAGCTGCAGTGAAGATTGTTATGTTTGGACTCTTTTTTAGAAGTTGAAAATATGTAGTAGGTCAAAGCACAGGGCTGTAGCTGAAGACAGATTCACAATTCTGGATAACTATTTGGTTGAGGACTGCTGAGCACGATTTGCTGCTGTGGAGAAGAACATAGCAGTTGAAGCTGTGCAGCCAATCCAACTGGCAATATACCAGGGGCAGATAGGTTAGCTTGTTTATAATGGTCTCTTCCAGGTTGTCAGAGCAGTTGTTGGCTAAAAATGTTCTACGCCCTCTGTTTTGGGATTTGGCCATCTGGGAATATTTGGCACCACAACAACGGGTCCAGGACCGATGGAACACCACTTGGAAGTTCAGGACTCAGGCTGCGTTTGGGTATAAGTCTAAGGCGAAGGGAACATTTTGTGTCCCTGATGCTCAGATCAGGAGGACAGCAACCTAGCCCTTCATCATCAATATGGTGTTCCTAGGTTCAAGTTGCAAGTCCAATCTTGCTTCCCAAGGGAAGATGGTAGCCGGGCAGAAAGGAAGCAGTTGAGCAAGGCAGCAGCAGGTCAGCAGGTCAGCAGAGTGGTAGCCATTTCAGCACCACAATAGTTCTTCATCCTCACAGTGTATCCACAGGTAAAAACGGTATTGAAAAGTTCGTGTACAAGGTCCTCCTTCATACCCGGGAGGCCTTGTTCTGTAAAGTGGGAGATATTTCTACACTGTGGCTTTGAAGTGCATTGAATTTCCTGACTCCCCAGCCCTGGATCCAAGCTAGCTGCAGTGACAAAGTGGAGGTGATAGGTCCTATATATAAAGAAAAGCCCTCCCTATTCAGTTGCAAGTGGGGCTGTGCTCAGGTCTGCCCTCCATCCTGCCAGCAGATGACCCATTCAGGCACACCTAATCCTTCTATTGTAACTGTCTGGAAAAAAATCACAAAGTCTAGCTTTCAATTGCAAGTTATGTGACCCAAGAATGGCTGCAGTCACAAAAGGGCTAAGGGCAGGAAAATGCAAACTTTTTTAGAGTGACTAATGTAGCTACAAGACCTTCCCATAAACCAGTAAGGCCTAGGAATAAATGCTTATAGGTATCAATCAACTGTCAATATGGATAGAGTTGCTGAAATAACTCCATCAAATGCAATTATCCAATTATTAATAACCTACAGTCTACCTTATTTTGACAATTTTAAAACAAGAGCATTCTTATACATGACTTTCACAAACCATTGTCATATTAATTTACAACAAAATGTTTCTCTGGACATTCAACTTGCTCAAGGGGCATATAGCGAGCCCCTTGAGCTGAATCACTACTGATGTGTATATGTGAATCACGTGATGCAGTTCCAGTAGCCTGCAGACTCCAGTGTGCAGTAACTGCCACTTAAGTACGCTGACTTTTTCTTGTCACTCTATGGGCCCGATTCACAGAACTAACTTAAGACAAAATCCTAAACGTACTACTTTTGGTATTCACAGAAGTTAGGATTTTGTCTTAAGTTTGTCCTAAGACAGACTTAAGACAGACTTAAGACAAAATCCTGACTTAAGCCTGTTTTAAGTCTGTCTTAAGACAAACTTAAGACAAAATCCTAACTTCTGTGAATATCAAAAGTAGTAAGTTTAGACTATTGTCTTAAGTTAGTTCTGTGAATCGGCCCCTATATTCTTTAGAAATTCACCAAATGCAACATTTCCAACATGTGTCTAATTTTTTTTATTACAATTGCTATCACGCACCTTGAAATGTTGACATTTATTTATTTCTGATTACGTTTTTATTCTTCTGTATGGCTTCGTTTTTGTAACACATGTAGATGAGGTTTTAGGCCTTGCTGTCAGTTGCTTTATCTCCTGTTTGATGTGGTAAAGAAATATCTTAGCATGTCTGAGGCCACGGGCATAGTCAGGGTTGCTGAGAGAAGAAGTATTTGGACACAGAGTAATAGCATTTTGTATTGGGTGCACTCTAGTATTCCATAGCTCCACAGATGATTATGAAGAAGTTTTGTTTATAAAATGATGGCTGCAAAGCGGGCAAGCTAATACTATGTATCCAAAAAAAGGTCTTGGAGTGAGTCAGCATTCTCCGTCTCAAGCAGTGTATTGAGGGGTTGAGGGGGACTGTTTCAGTTTTAAAGAAAGCTGTCTGCCATTTTTTTTAATTATTAACATTTTAGGTCATAAAAATAAGAAAAGTCAAAAGTGAAAAGTAATTAAATAAAAAATGTGTGTAGATTATTCAATGAGTGTTTTTTTAAGCACAGCTATGTTTGTGTTACGCATGTAGATTAGGTTTTCAGTATTGCTGTCAGTTGCTCTATCTACTGTTACGGTAAAGGGAGATCTTACCACGTCGGAGGCGGGGGGCACAATCAGGGTTACTGAAAAGATATTTTTAGTCATGGAGTGATGCCATTTTGAATTGGGCATTCTCTATTGTTCCATAACTCCATGGATGAGTAGGAAGAGGCTTAGTTTATAAAATGATGCACTCAGCTCAAACATGCAGGGGACGCGTCACTTGTGCACCAAAAGAATGGTGATGGATTAAACCCAGATCTGTTGACTGGGTGTGAGTGTTTGATTGGTTAAGATGCTCCGTCCATCACCCCCCCCCCTTTTGTACTGTTTTGCTCTCCATAAGTTGGCAGGGTATGCTCAGACATGAGTCCCTTGCTCACTTTCCCACTGGATTCAAGCAAGCCTGGCTGAAGACGGCTGTAATGCCAGAAACCGGTCCTAGGAAGCTTGTTTCTGGTCCAGGGTAGGCATGGCTTAGCAATTCGGGCTGGACTGTTCCCACGAGGCACAGGGTCAGACTGATTTGCATATGGCCATGTCTGAACTGGGGTGGCAGAGTGGGCTCAAAAACGGTGATGGATTAAACCCAGATCTGTTGACTGGGTGTGAGTGTTTGATTGGTTCAGATGCTCCATCCATCACCACCCCCTTTTGTACCACTGGTGCACCAAAGGCACACCAAAGACAAGCCCGTCTGCACCCATCCTCTTCACGCCTGTGGCCAGGCATTATGATAGTTCCACCCCCAAAGGGCCGACCGGCTGAGACCTATACATCAGAGCAACTCCTAGGTAGGACGGGGGCATTTGATAGGGTGTAGGACTTTTCTATTGGATGCTACTTTTCCTGTCTCATGTGGCAAGAGTAAATATGTTTTTCTCCCTTGAACCAGCTATTCACTACTAACGCAGCTCCAAGGAACTGTCAGAGGAAATTGAAGGACACAATAATTAATGTGTGATCTCTACATAAGCATGCTCTAGATATATATGATTATAGCTATAGCGTGACTGTTGGATACACTTTCCCAGTTTTACTGACCAAACTATGCCCCTAGTGGTAGGATTCACAGGTGGGTGGAGCTGGATGTAGCAATGAAAGAAAACTACAAATCTGCCCTCCAGAGAGGGCATAAACATGGTTGTCAGCCCAATTATTGCCCCAGAAGTTGTAGTAGGCATAAGTAAGTAAGTAATGGGGAGGAAAAGAAAATAAACAACTATTGAATAATAAAGGAAGCCTTCCAACAGCTGCTGAGAGTTTAGTGTTTTTGGCTATAAATAATAGGAATGGAGAAGTCATTCTAAAGCTCCCACATAAAGTTAGAGCAAAATATCCCAACTGTAGTAAAGTCCATTCTGCTTGAGCTGTAGAGGCATAATCACCAGTAAATTACAATAGAAACATGCTGTCATGTTCAGTTTTTTAGCACAGGAACAAACATTACTGGGGTTATATAGACTCTCCAACTAATGTAAAATGTGGATATATGGTCATTGAAAGAAATGTTGCATTAGTGGCATTTAGGTAAAGAGCAAGTCCTTCTTAGTTTAGTTCAGCATTCACTGGTAGTAATTAATTGCACCTGCAAAATTAATATAATACAGTTAATAATCCATGAACACTGGACTTGACCTTGTTATGCTCCTTTTTTGCATGTGATATCACATCAACAATTACACTCACCAACCAGAAATTTGGAGGGTGCCTAGGTGTTTTTGTACTAATGATGTTTTGTTGATGACAATTACTCACCAAGATTATTCCATGGAAAGCATTGTTTCATGAAAATAACAAATCACAAATGAAACCTCATGAATCAAAAATTGAAATGTAATACTGACAAATTCAGAGTCAACTTATCACAAGTGCAAACAGGGAAAATAATGGAAACCTATCCTTACCTTCGAGACATCCTAAGATACAAGAGAAAGTGAGGAGAAAGTGATGTCATTGACATTTATTAATGAACATTTTGTATATCAGTACATAAAGCTCCCGGAAATAGAACTGTGCATCTTGAGTATTACTGGCACTTTAAAGCGATGTAGGAAGGAACACTTTCCAATCTTTACCTCACTATTTATGCAGAACCATTGCATTAAGTAGCAACAAATGAAAATGAAACTTACATGAGGTCAGCATTGACAAAAGTACAATTCACATCATGGTCAATACGATAGATACCATTTCTAAAAATGTGAACATTGTCAAAAAATAGTATATTTCATAATGTTCAGGAGAGAGGGATACTATTTAGTGCAAGCCTTGTAGTTTATCATTCAACCGGAATTCACAAACCAACTGTCTACGTTTAGCACTAAAAGTAGTGGGAAAGGAAGGGACACAATAAGGCTGCACAACGTAGTGGTTTTTAACATTTATAGATGCTACAGTGTTCCTACAAGACATTTCTCATAGTTTTGTTATTTAATTTTCACCAAAATATTGTCTTACAATAAGGGGGACCCGGAATGAGGCGCAGAAAATGGAATATGCATGTAGCTAAATCATGATGGACCCTGTACATGCCAAGCCAACAAATATGTGTTTGAACAAACATGAAACAGGACCATTAGCGTCAGCTAGTCGTTGCTTGTGGAAGTTCATTTTTAAAGTTATTCCAGAACTACATTTTGTAATATGTATCAGAGAGTTAAGCTAAAGATATGGCTGTAAAATTGTAAGTACTGCATGTGATAAAATGTCTCTTTTTCGGTGGTTTGTATTTCTGGTTTTTAGAATCTGCATATTGGGCAGTTCTGAACAGTATCCAGTGTATCTGTCTTTACCGCTAAAACATGTACACAATGGCTAACCCTTTATTTGAATATGAACTCTCCTTTAAGGCAATAGCATATGATGTAGAATTTAACTCAGTTGGCCTTACTCATGAAGGTTAACGTACACTTTTTTGTATGTTTACTAAGTCTAACTTTACTACTTTTCGGTATTCACAAAGGTAAGTTACTACTAGTGAAGTTAGAATTTTGGTCTAAGTTTACCTTTGTGAATACCAAAAAGTAGTAAAGTTAGGCTGTGGCCTAAGTTTATTGTAAAGTAAAAAACAAAGATTTTTGATCTAAGTTTACCTTTGTGAATACCAACATTTAGTAAAATCAAAAGTGTAAGTTTACTATTTTGAATCAGGACCAGGGTATGGAAATTATATTGTTACTGGTTGACTACATCAATTAGTATGCACTCTTATAGTGTGGAAGGGAACATGACTTTTAGCCTGACTGCTGCAGATTAACTCTACAGTCCGAGCGGTCAACATAACCCCTTTTGAAACTCATTTTCACAAGTTCACAAGTCAAGGTGCATGGTACGATGACATGCCCCCCAGCAGTAATGTTCTCTGTTTCTAGACCTGACTGCACCATATGAAATCTGAAGTATAGAATACGATTCTGGTCATCCAAGTTTCAATCCCATTGAAACAATAAATAAATCACTGGTTTTAATAATGATGAAATGCTCAATTAAATGTTAAGTTAAATGCCAAAGTCAGATTTGTAATAACAATTTTAGAAAAGTTACTATTACAAAGTAGTTTGTTTAGTGCCTGTATGTCATTGAGGCTAATTTGCATCAGCTCTCCAGAAGCTCCACAACCTCTACTTGGCTTTAATAAGGTATACAATAAGGTATAAAATATGCTCCCAGAGAAGGTACAATGGCCTGGATGAAGGATGGTCTGTTTACTTCTCTGGTATAAAGAACCATTGGGGTGGGTCCAGGAACCTGATTAACTTTGAAGTCACCTGCCTTGTCAAAATCAAATGTCTGGTTGCACCTTGAGATGACCAGCCTTTAATAATATCTGCCCTAAATTACCAATAAAAAATGGGTTAACATGCTGTTGGTACAAATAACAAATTGACAAGTGACTATGGGTGATGGAGAAGGGAAGAGGTACATGGATAAGGAAGGTGAGGATGTGTAGGACAGAGATGTACCAGGAGAAGGGCTGGAAATTGGTTCTGACCACATCTGTGGGGTGGCCGCCAAGAAATACGCCAGGTTAGGTCGCATCCCAAAGCTCAAAGAGTCTGCTATCCATACGTGAATGCTGAGGGTAGACCAATCAAAGATGATCAGAAGTGCATAAATATTTCTAGGTTATCTTGTAGTCTGTAGATAGGGTGCTCAAAGGAGGCTGTCTTATATATTTCTTGCAGCCACTCATTATGTGTGGAAAGGTGTGGGGCCCTCCAGTGTCTCTAGATGCAACAGTCATAGCTGAGGCTAAAGTCATGGTGATGACTTTTGCCTTTACACTGTGTTAAGTTAGCATGAGCTTATTAGAAGTTTAAACGTAATTTTTTCTCTCTGCTGCTTTTGCACACGGCACATGGCACATGATATTATAAATGTTTAGAGTCTAGCAGAATAATTTGATTCACACGAGAATAATATGTTTTTTAAATAGTATCAGTCTTGTAAGCTATGTCTGAACAGTGAGACATTTTAATAATGCACTGCGCAGAGCATGCAGACATAGTTGGAGAACATTTGCATGCAGAGAGCTGGTGTAGAATAGGATGTGATCCCTTTCTACTAGAAACAAGAGGTATGGGGCTGCCCTTGTAATCCCAAGAGAACTTCTGTAGATATAATATAATATACTAGCAAGGGGGGTAAGAATCAGGTGCTATTTAGCTTTCTTTCCTTTAGCATTTTAACATACTTTCTCCCTTTGTATTTTATGGAATTGTAACTATGCTGATAAGCGTATTGCTTATAATTTGTTTGCTTGTATTAACTAAGATACTGCGCTTGAGAACACTGCATTACAAATAAATATTTCAAACTTGCCCGTGTCCTCATTTTCTCTTTGTTTTGGACTGATCTGATAGTATAACGAAAGAGTGTTTATGTGTTCCACGTTACCTGAGGAGTTCTAAGTCCATGTTCTGGGTTGTCTAATCATTGGAGGTATGGAAGAACCAATGAGACACTGATTGCTAGTCTGGTTTTGGATTTTTGATACTAAGGTGAGTTTTGGCACACCCTAATTCACTGAGGTTCCAAGTCTCTATGCAGAGTTCTGTGTAGGAGCAGACTTACTGCGACATGGCGCCCTAATGATGGTGGTCTTATAGCATGACACTTGAGTAGTACTTCTATCAGTCCTTAACTACGCCACTATTGTTTCCGGACAATAGTAGTGTCGGACAAACCTACCTATGAATTACTTTCCCTTTGAATTACTACCCAGTTGTGCTACGTAGTTTTTGTTGTACCTCTTTCTTACTGTGTCACTATGGCTGACATTGACATACCGCAACATAGTCGAATTACGGTTCACAATCATTTGCGGGCTTATGATGTCGGGTTAGAGGGCATGGCAGTTATTATGGTAGTGAGTGCGGAAGTAGCTTACTCATACGAAATTTTCTATTCGTGGGTGACCTTCCCTGCAGCAAACGCAAATACTGGTGTGCTCGACACTTATACTCCTTCTGCCGTTCCACAGGAATATGTTCCTTATAGGACACAGGAAGTTCCTATTAATGCTTGGCAGCACCGAGTTTGGTTTAATGGCGCCCTTCCCCACTCTTTGTTAGTCTTAAGGTTAGGTCCTTTGTCCATTCCAGGCGATACTTGGCCTGTTTTTGCTGGATTTACGCTGCATCCTAGACATGGAGCGGTACACATTGCGGATTTACAGCTGCTACATACAGTCACAATTATTGTAATTAGGTCGTTATGTAATGTATTGTAAGGGGGTTTTTATATAGCGTGACTATCACTCCCAGGAGCATCTTGGCGCTTCGAGAAACCCGGCAGGGGTAAGATGGCACTATGTCAGCTATATCTCATGTGGATCTTGTCGCTTCATATTGAACTCTTGCATAGGGTGTCAGGTAGGCTATATATCCACGTTTTAACGATTTTCTGAAGACTATTTCTGAGGTTGTTTGGCAAAGAGGCAGGGGTAGTTTATTTCAAGCCTTAGAGCCTAAGACCGCCAATGCCTTTCCTCCCCTAGTTTTTAGCCTAAAAGTGTGGATGGTAAGGAGATTGGCGTTTGAGGATCTCAGATTCCGTGAGGGTTTATAACGCTCAAACATCGACTGGATGTAGCTGGGCCCTCTTGAGTGGTAGGCCCTGAACGTAATTAAAAGAACTTTAAAAAGCACCCTCTTATGTATCGTTATGGCAGATGTTCTCTTACGCCATCTCAGCACCAATCTAGCAGCCGCATGCTGGACCATCTGTAATTTATAACCGACCGTCCTGTTTGTCCCTGCATATAGGCTGTTGCAGTAATCAAGTCTCGATGTTATTAGCGCTACTGCCACCATTTTCCGAGCTGAGAATGGTAACAGATTGAAACATTTTCTCAGGCCCTTAATGATGATGAAACATGCTCCTGCCATGGACAAAGCCTGGTGTTTAAAAGATAGAGTGGCGTCGAATTTAATCCCAAGGTTTCTAACTGTCTTAATGGAATTTAGGGGGACGGATGCATCATCTGGCCACCATTGTGTGGGGCTAAAAAGGTTGTTTTGTCCGTATGGCAGGATTTCAGTTTTGCCTGAATTGCACTTAAGATGGTTATTTCTCATCCATTCAAAAGTGGCTTTGAGGCAGTTTTTCAAATTAATTTCAGCCTCTGTAGTGTCGTCATCTAACACCAGGATGAGCTGCGTGTCATCCGCATACGAAATGGTGTTAATCTTGAAGGATGCTATTAGTGCAATCAGGGGGGTCATATATACATTAAAGAGCATAGGGCTCAAACAGGAGCCCTGCGGTACCCCTGATGTAAGCCACTTTTCCTCCGATCTAAAATGACCTAACGTGATCACTTGTCGCCTGTTTACTAAAAAATGTCTGATCCAGCCCAGTACATTGCCTGCTATTCCGGCTGCGGCTAGACGGTCCACAAGGATGGCATGTGAGACCGTATCGAACCCCGCTAATAGATCCAGGAGTACCAGGACAGCCTTCTTTCCCTGGTCCATTGTGGCCCGCAGTGACTCTGAGGTGAATAATTCCGTGGAATGTTGGGCCCTAAAACCTGCTTGGTTTGGATGCCAGATGTTATTTGCCTCCAAATAGGCGGTTAGCTGTGTATTTACAGATTTCTCAGTTAGTTTACAGAGAGCTGGAAGTAGTGAAATGGGCCGTAGGTTTGAGAGGGTCATTGGGTCTGATACCTGTTTTACCGCTACTAATTTCCATTCATCCGAGATTGAGGCTTGGTCGAGTGACAAATTTATTATGCTGTTTATGGTGGGGTTCACGATGTCCACCATAGCACCAAGGACCAGGGGCGGGCAAGGATCGAAAGGGGAGCCTGATTTGATAGCCAATATTGTTTTCCGAGTTTTCTCTATGCTAATCGGCGAGAACATAGTCATGCTGGCGTGGCCTGTGTCTGTCCTAATGCCGCCTATTTCATATTATACCGGCGAGGGAGGAAAATCTTTGGTGAGGGTCTGGATCTTTTCATCGAAGTAATCAGCTATCGTGTTGCAAAGACTTTGGGAATGGGGAATGTCTTTCTGTATGGTTTTAGGGTTCATAAATGCACTGACTAGCTTAAAAATGTATTTTTGTTTATTGTTATTATTATTTATAGCTCTCGTATAATAGTCAACTTTCGCCTTTTCTGTCATGGTGTGATACTGTTGACGCGCCTCTTTATACGTGTTGAGGTCATTATCCTCATAATTCCGGTGCCATCTCCATTCTAGAGCACTCACTTTCCCCTGTTCTTCTTTTAGGGTCGTTGAGAACCAAGGAGCAGATGTCCTCTTGTTCTGCGCCTGCTTTCTGGGGACCGTCCTAAGGGTAGTGGGGCCTGTCTCTGAACTGAGTACATTTATCCATTCCCCAAATAGCTGGCTATCTCTAATCGGGTCTCTTGTCAGGGTGGGTCTTTTCTCTAGAGCTACATTCAAGAACTGCAGATACCCTATAATGTTCTTCCAAAAGGGCCTTCCTTGAAGTAGCCCTATCGCATTTTCTGTATTCTTTGCCGCTGGGCCGACCCCGACTGGGAGTTCAAAAGGGATAAAATTATAATCTGTACATGTTTGTATTTGGGGCCTTTTCACATTAAGAGTGCCCAGGTTGGAGCCGATGCATTCAAGTATATGACCTGCCTTATGTGTGGTGTCTGTTGTAAGTTAAGTTAGCCCCAATAAACTCATTGTGTCCTTAAGGCACCTTGCCGCTGGGTCTGTAGGGGAGTCCAGGTGTACATTCAAGTCCCCTAAGAGCGTAAAATTTGCATACCTAAGAACTAGGTTGCTAAGCACTTCCCCAATACTCTCCAGAAACTCCTCATACTTCCCTGGTGGTCGATACATTAATGATCCAGCAAAGGTAAATGAGTCATGGGCCTTTATTGAGAAACCCATGCTCTCTGCTCCTTTGAGGTCTAAGAGGTCAAAGGTTTGACACTGGAGGGTATCCCGATAAATGATGGCAAGGCCCCCTCCCCTTTGGTTTGGTCTATCTTCCCTTAAGATAAGGTAACCAGGGGGAAGAGTATTTACAACATCCGGATTACTCTCTGGTGTCAGCCATGTCTCAGTTATAAAGAGAAAATCTTGATCCTCTTCTGTTATAAGGTCATAGATATGCAGCGCATGTTTACTCATTGATCTTACATAGATGAGTCCACCTCGCAGATATTTCGACCAACTATTTTCTTGTGCTTTTTCGCAAAACCTGAACCTTTCTGTACAGTGTTTACAGCTCACAGGACCCACCCAATTCGCCATGGTTAAAGTCTGGATGCATGTGTTTGTTTTTGGGCCAGTATTGAGTGATATTATAAATTCCCTCGTGAGCTGTGTGGTTGGAACAAGAGGGACAGAGTCTCTGGCCCTGGGCTCGGTCCTGGCACGGACGGGCGCAGACGGGATTCCCTTTGGCGCCCCTTCGGCGCGCCATCGGTGCGCCCGCTGCACTTCCACGTCATCAGTGTTTGATATAGGGTGGAGGGGAGGAATACGGTCCTAGCCCAAAAGACTAGACCGTCACCTCACCCAGAGATGGCCTCTAATGACGTGCCCCCGGAAGTGTGTCAAATTCGCTCCCCGTGTGTCGCGCTTGTAGCCTACCTCCACACAATCAGCACAAGCTGCGGTGGACCGGGCAGAGAAAGCGCCGATTTTTAAAAGTAAGTTACAGTGATTCAATTCCCCAAAACACTGTCTCACATTTGATTCAAGTTTTTTAAATATCCACTGCAGAGATAGTAGTCATCCATACAGTGCCCCGTAACTAGAGATTAAAAATGCTGCTGCTGCTCTACTGAATATTCAGTCATTCAATATGCAATGCACAGAGATCCGTTGGTCAGGCTTTCCGTGTACCTCTGCGTGTAGTCAGGTTAGTGCAATACATTACCCGCAATCTCCTGGGCGGGGCCCCGGGTGCTGCGGCGCTTCCAGCCGGATCAAGCGGTATGAAGCTTAGTCCTGTCATGGTTAATGCAGTGATGAGCAAGCGTCCCCAGGATAAGGATGATACGCCTTTCTGGCTTGCTGAGAAATTTGACCAGCTGGAAGCAGTATTTCCTAACACTACTCCTGTTGAAAAACACAGGATTGTGACAATTAGTTTACCTAAAGACTTGATACCAGAGGCTGGTGACTGTGAGTCTTGGGGTAAGATTTTTGTGGCGGTTTATACGAGGTGCTTTGGCACTCCGTCAATGACCGTCCTACCCTCGGTCATTAAGCGTATTCAAGACGAGCATGGATCAGAGGCAGCAGTTGAATTGGGTATGCGGCTATGCAGCAGTTTTGATGTAGTTTCCTATCTCGTACCTGTGAATGTCAAGGGAGATGCGGTAAGCTTTCCTGCGTCTAATGCTTTGCAGGCTGTTCCCGATGCCGATAAACCCCGCCACTTACCGAGAATTATTACGGCGGCTTATAAGCACATGGGCCGTAACAGTTTGGGTGTCAACCCTTTTTCTACAAAATAGAAAAAACAACCCAAAGGGCAGAGAGTCGGAAAGAGACGACCAGCCCAAGGCTAAGAAGCAAAATTGGCAGAAAAAACAAAAGCTGGCTAAACAACAGCAACATAAACAGGGGTCACATCATGCATCTCCAGTGCCTGCACTTACAGAACGTGTTTATGACTTGCACGATAGCAAACGATAAAATCTCCTGATTGTTTTCAGGTTTCTGAACAGCGCTCTTCTCGATCTTTTCAGGACTCATCGGCCTCACCGACCAGTGGTGGAGGAGGCGGCAGTGGTAGGGGTGGCCGAAAAGAACCCAGTTTCAGAAGAAAAAAGTTGCCGCTTTAACAGCGAGATATGCCACAGAAAGTGAGAACACAGCTTCGGAATCTGACATGGGCTCTGACCTTGCTGGACAGCGCGGCGGAGATTACCATAGTGCAAGAGGCCCTGCGTATACAACTGAAGGTGTCAGCGACTGACAAGTATGTTCTTGTGGAGACAGCTGATACCAGAGTAGCTCCCCCTGATAGACTTTTTTAACTTGTCCTTTTAATTGAAGGTGGCATACAACGTACCATAAAAGGGGTATTTTGGGAAAATCTTACAACTACCTATGACATTTTGGTAGCGGAGGCTGACTGGCCCCCACCTTTTGTTCTCGCAGCTCCGCGAGGGGAGGAGGTGATCCTCCCTAGTTTCGCACACACTGTCTCAAAGGAGCATGCGCTGAATTTTGCAGAAGAGTGGACTAAAGCTCTTGCGCCGGCTCTGTACCATACTAACTGTGGTTGGGATACATTTTCCCCACACCACGAGATTCCCTTACGGTCTATGCCACTGCCTCAACCTCAATATCCCATCCGATGTGAAGCTAAGGCTTCCGTTGCAGAAATCCTTGAACAATTAGAATATCAAGGTTTAATTGAAACTTGTGTGTCACCGATGAATAACCCTCTTTTTACTGGGACAAAGGCATACGGCTCGTTCCGTTTGATATTGGATTACCGGCATTTGAACTCGCATTGTCGTACCTGTACAGTACTGAATACCCACGGCTCTGCTTTAGTGGATGGTCTTGTACGAAAACTGTTCAAAACCACACTTGACATTTCCAAAGTTTTTTTTGCCCACAATTTGGATGGTCTTAGTTCCCAATGGACCAGTTTTACCTGTGGCGGCAAACAACGCCAATACAAATGTTTACCTATGGGCTATAAGAATAGTCCAGGCGTGTTTGCCGCCTGTATAGTCTCTCTCTTAGAGAGAGTTGACCCAGATGTGTGTTCGTATGTAAATTACATTTATCTCACAGACGACGAAATTTGGGAGCATCTGTGTCGAGTTGACCGCATCATTTGTAGCTTTGCGGACTTCGGTTACAAATGTAACTTTGCAAAGTCTCATATTGCAGAGTACACAGTGTTGTTCCTGGGCTACAAGCTCAACAATGAAGGACGAGGGTTGGCCCCTCACTTCGTTGAGAAACGGGCAAAACTGCATGCTCTTTTAAAACTGAAAAAACTACAGTCCTTGCTGTTTTTTTTTAATTTAGGGCGTACATACATTCCTGAATATGCCCTGCGTATCAAGCCTTTGTATGCTTTGATACAACCTACTTTTACCAAATCTTGCTCGCTGCCAGAACATTCAGCTATCTTACAGTCTTTGCAGGCTGATCTTCTAGAATCTAAATTCTTACTGACTCGTGCCTTACTTTTAACAAAGGAGACACAGTACCTATTGCTTACAAGTCACACTTTTACACTTCGGCTGAATTGCGGTTTTCCATTGTGGAAAAAGTTTTGACTGCAGTGCAAATGGCGATTCTAAAGGAACGTGCACTGTCGCAGGGAAGGCTCATGTTGGTTGTAACCCCATATCCTGCACTAGAGGCAGTGACGAAAGCCAGTGTACCAAATGCTACAGCTTTGCACCCTCGGTGGATACAATGGGCATCATCTTTGACGTCTCCGGATATCACGTTTTTTTTTATGCCTCCTTGCAGTCGCAAGAGTTTTTGCAGTATGAATTTGTTCATCCTGAGCCATTGACTATGCGGCCTTTGGAGGATTTCCATTGTATCATTTACACTGATGGTTCGGCGCAAGTTGCGCATAGGTCTAAGCACGCATACGTTTCCGCTTGCACTATTGTGGTTGGTACCATGGTGAATGATAATAAGTCAAGTCCAAAGTCATGCACACGCAGGCTTTAGGGGACTGTACCGCACAATTGGCAGAGCTCCGTGCTCTGATACTTGCATTAAAGTACGCTGATCCTAGTGTGACTACTCTTATTGTGAGTGATTCTTACTACTGTGTCCAGTCTTACAATGAGAACCTGCATTTTTGGATTCAGAATGATTTTCGTGATTCCAAGGGTAGCACAATAAAACATAAAATATTCTGGGTCCAAGTGGCTGAGCTTAATGAGCGGTTGCCTCTCGTGCATGTAATTCACACTCTCGGTCATCAGCGCGTAGGAGTTCACGCTGTCGGGAATTCTTTGGCTGATGAAGCTGCAAAAACAGCAGTATCAACATGTTTGGTTGCAGCAGTTACGCGTTTCAAAAGTAAGATTGATGATGACATCTTAGCAGCTGTTGCTGCCACTGAGAAGGGAAGTAAATATCCTAAGGGGTTCCCTTCGACATATACTTATTATTTTAGTCCTGATAAAGTCCCTTATGTGAAAATACCCGATGTTGGTGAACAGTTGATTCCCAACGCACACCGCAGGCCCACTCTGTTTACAGCTGCCCATGAAGGAGTAGCGTCTGCGCATGCGGGCGTTTCGGTCACTGTTTCTCAGCTACAACGACGTTTCTGGTGGTGGGGGATGTACACACAGACGCGTGATTATGTCCTTCAATGTGACATTGGCCAGCAGATTAAGCCTTCAACTACTGTGCATCCGCCCCAGACACAGTTGTACATTTCTCATAAACCGCTTGGTTGTGTTTATATAGATCACTGCGGTTCTTTTTCTTCTGATACTGCGTATAAGTACATCTTAGTAGCAGTTGATTCATGCACCCGCTTTGTGTGGGTGTGGCCACACCGCAGTGCTGATTCACGAACTGTCATTAGAGACTTGCGTGTCTTTGTAGGGATTGTTGCCTGTGGCACCTTCCATTCAGTCCAGGGTCCTGCTTTCGCCTCTAAGGCGTATAAGGATGCCATGGCTTCGTTGGGGGTCCAAGTCAAGTTTTCGTCTCCATACAGGCCTGAGGGTAATAGTGTTGTTGAACGAATGAACCGAGACTTAAAGCAGGTTTGACAGCTAGAGTTATAAGCACTGCCAGGAATTGGCTAGCCAACCTCAATAGCGTGCAGCGTGCCCTTAATAATCTCCCTAGAAGGTCTCTGGGTGGGTGGACCGCATATGAAAAGTGCTTTGGTATCAAGATGTTCGTCCCGGACCTTGACGGTCTCGACTCGGTGGCTGTTGCTGCCTCCTTTGACGAAGATGAACATTGCAATGTTTTACAGGATCTACAAAAGACGAGAGACAGTCTTGCAAAAGAAAATTTGCCCTGCACATCTGAAGCTGCGTTGCAGATTCCCGTAGTTGGCTGGCTACCCCAAGTTGGAGAACTTGTTCGAGAGAAGATCGTCAACAAGAAGGAGTTTGGTCCCTCGTATCGAGCTCCGGTTCCAGTGCTTGGAGTGAAGGGCACAAGAACAGTCATTTTACCACCACTTCCAGGTCGTAAAGAAAAGAGATATATCTCCATTGACAATGTCAAAATACACAGAGTGGCCGATTCTTCTCAGTATGAACCCAGCAGTCTCATGTCCAACGATTTTGAGATATTCTGTTTTGGCCCCGGCTTCTGATGCTGCCCTCGAGATGCCTGCAGTTTTAAGTCCTTTATTGAGTTCACTGCCTGGTGCTCACCATGATGACACTGACAACACTTACCCCACTGACTTTTCGAGGCCTTATTTGCAAACTCAGTTGGCTACAGAATCAAGATTTTCATTTGACACTGACTCTCACACATCGCAGACCCCTTCAAAAATCTCTGTTTTGGCAACACTTTTTAAGAACATTTTTTGATACCACCTTGGACCTAAATTTGGTTGGTGCTTTTTTCGATTTATCTGTTCATGTCAATTGGCTTTGTGGTGTCTTTTTTTCGCCTTGTCAACGGACATTATGTCAAGGAGTGAACTGGTATTCGACATATTAATGGAACTTTGGCTCCCCTTTCCTCATCACACAGATTGAAGAGGGACCTGGCTTATGTTAATATAACTGCTTGGCCCATCTTAGATGGGATTGTATGGGATGCTGTTAAATTTCAAATACATGGGCCCACTGAGGTTATAAATGTCCCTAATGTGCTTAGAGTTTCTATGGGGGATGTTATTAAACACAATATACGTTCTGATGATTGGGATGTTCAGGCCGTAGAAGCCTTGTTTGCTGATTTGAAATATTATGCTGCCTTTGATGCTGAAGATCTGTATTTAGAATCTGCTAATTATGGTGATTTGTATTGTTTCCAACATTTTGGCAATCACTACCTGCATAAGGCTAATACCAGGAGGAATACTGTTAATTACACACAATGGGAACATTGTCCGGCTCCTGTACAGCGCAGTTCTGCTTCCTTTTTTGAAAAGGTTCATATTTTACCGATTTTAATCAGTCAAATCCCATTGCATTTTATTTTAAAATAACTGAAAAGTCCACTTCCAAGGTTAGACTTAAAGACACAAAATGATTGTATTTGAAGTCCTTTCTTGACCAATTGGCTGTTGGGGGCTATAGAAGGATACCATTGATCTTAAATCAGTTTGGGGTTCTAAGAGCTGGCAAGTACAAGGCACAGAGGCTTTGCACCGTGCATGTCTCATGGAGTGGTGTGGCTCACTGTTTAGAGGCGGCAGACCCGGAAGCAGAGAATGGCCCGGGACCAGGGTTCAATTCCCGAACGCGGCGGGTCGTGGACCAGGGTCAGCGGACTCGACAATTCTCGCCTCTGTGCCTACTCTAACCAGGGATCGCACTCGGCAACTCTTGGCATTAAGCTTGCCTCATCTCTACAACGGCCCCCCACAGATGCCGGGGATGCCTGGTTTCACCTTGGAGATACCCAGAAGGGACCATCTCACAGGGAAAGCCAGGACGGGTTCCCCAGCGGTCTTCAGCGCCGGGACACTTAAGGGCAGCTGTGCGCTTTACAAGTCCAACACATTTACATTACATTATATTACATCCCGAACCACATGTTGTTTTTGAATTCGACTATTTCACAGACAACTTGCTTTGGAATGGCTACTGTTAAAAAATTAAATGCTCCTTCTTTTCCTGAATTGGAAGAATACTCTGGGTGGAGTTTTCCACTAGGTTTTCTAGCAGAGATTTGCAAACTCTGTTGCTAAATTCTTCCTTTAACATATCCAGTTTGGATCCCAAGGGTTGGTTGCTCTCACACAAAAGTGCTGATTCCTGCCAGCATCGTTTTCTGGGTTTGGCTCCTGGCTATACACAGGTCAGGGTGGATCCCCGTTTTGAAAGTGGCCATTCTGTGACCAAATATTCTGTAGGCAAATTATGTCAGAATTGGCTCAAACATTCCACTTTGAATGATTTTGTGAAAGACCCGACTAACGGTAGATCTAAAAGATGGATATATGCTATTTACAACGAGGTCTGGAAAATGTCCCAGAGTGAGGCGGCTACCCGCATTAGAGCTTTAGAGCTATAGATCAGGCTGATTTAGAGAAAGTGCTAGCAGTTGTGGATAACAGAATTAACACACTCTCTCCCCGCATTTACACCTTAGACAATATTGTTTCCTCTGTTGTTGATATTGTACAGGATTAAGTGTCTGTTTTGTATCATGGTCAAAATCAATTGCGTTCTATTATGCATTTTGCATGGGATCTGCAGACCCTAAAAGCTGGCAAAGTGCCATGGCATTACATGAATCCCTCGTCTTTGTTTGCCCCATTCAATTTTACTGACATGCAGCGTTTGATGTCAATGAAAGATGCCACTTTTTCCATGTTACACATTGAGAAGTTAGAACCTTTACCATTTTCAGTGGGTAAAGCCAATTCAGCAACGTGGCTTATCCACAGGTTGATATCTCTCCCGTTCTCTCCAGTCCGGTTCAATGGCTGTATGAAGTACTATGCCATTGGTAGATATGAGTATCTAGGCACTGCTTATCTCCATGAAGCTTGGTCACTTCCGTTTACCTATAGATGCCTTAGTAAGGAAGTTTATTTGAATGGTGAGGAATGCACTGAAGCACCAGATCATTCATTAATGTGCAGACACATCCAGTTGCATGGCTCTTGTAATCAGAGCAAGCCGAATTTAGCATGCGTTTTGAAAGGTACACCTATGCCTGCTATCTTACCCACATTCACATTACTGGCAAACGGGAGTTATTTACTTTTAAATAATGAAGATCGTTGTGGGATGGTAGCCGGAATTGCTTATGTAGTTACAGTCAGTGAGCGTGTGGTTTGCTGTAAAAATGTAATGTATCCACCCAGCATGAGAAACTTGATGTTTCCATCTGGCCCACGATTCCGACCTTGAAAGCAGAGTCGCATGATGAGTCGCATAAGAGCTCTATTGTCCCAGAAAGAAGTTGCCCTCATATCTGCTCGTGAGAAATTCGTCCTTCACGTGGCAAACACCCGGAAAGATGTGCATGCTTTGTTAAATACTGATTTGCCCTTGGATTTAGGTGAGTTGATTCACACAATCTTCAATGCATCCTCCACCACAGGGCTGGCACACTTCTTTAAAGTTGTAAGCAGTGGCCTTATGACTTCTTTTCAAGCTCATTTACTCCTTTTTTTGGACTGATCTGATAGTATAACAAAAGAGTGTTTATGTGTTCCACGTTACCTGAGGTGTTCTAAGTCCATGTTCTGGGTTGTCTAATCATTGGGGGTATGGAAGAACCAATGAGACACTGATTGCTAGTCTGGTAGGGGATTTTGGATACTAATGTGAGTTTTGGCACACCCTAATTCACTGAGGTTCCAAGTCTCTATGCACAGTTCTGTGTAGGAGCAGAATCCCTGCAACACTACTAAATGCCGTTGATGGTCTGTCACCATGACAAATCTGCTGTATTATGTAAAATGATGTGTATTCTAATTAATTGTAAAGGCATGTCTATTGTGTGGCCCAGTATTATACTTATCTGAACTCAGAGATAGTTGGTATCGTTGTAATAATATAAAACATGTAGAGTGAGGAAGAAGCCCTGCTCTCATAAGCTGAAATGCCAAGTAACAATGTTGCAGTAACTTGAAAAGGCAGAATTTCATTCTGGATTCATTCACCCCTTGGTGAAATTCACTACAACGTACACCCTAGCAGCCTCAGTGTATTTAATTCATAGAGTAAGTTGCCATTTCAAGCGCAACATGAATAGAAAAGGGGTCGAAACTAAGTATCAGGCTTTCAGTTGAAGGCTTTATGAGGAACAGCACTCCCTTATCAAGAACCCAGTGTTTTAGATATTGATGAATGGTTCAATGTTTGTTTCCCCAGTATGCGACATGCAATGTATATGTTTGGTGTAATGGGTTGTATGACATAACAACGCATACTTTTACAACGCATGCTTTTACAACGCAAGTATTACAACGCAAACCTTTACAACGAATAGCGCTTAGGCTTGCTGGATAGTGAATAGTTTAATTTACTATTCCAACTCCAGTCCCCGTGGACACTAGGGAAGGTGTTGGATAGTAAATTAAATATATTCCCTATCCTAGAGAGCCCCCCAGCGCAATGCGTTGTAATGGTAAAAGCCTGCGTTGTAATAGCACTGCGTGGTAAAAATGGCGTTGTAAAGGATGTTCCCCGGTGTAATGCCATGCTGGCAATGGGCAGATTGAATTCCACCTGCAGCACCACAAAGGGTCTGTGAGTCCCTTGAGCCAATAAGTGACTCAGGGTGTGTATGCCTTTCGCTTACCAAAGCTCCCAACATAAGGGACATCCCTCTATGCATAAGCTGGCATTCTCCCAGTAGCTGTGCATGAGGATGAAGTCTGGCATTATCAGACCACTTTGTGTGCTTTGCCTTTTCAAATGGACCCATAGGAGCGTGTACCTCGTCTCTGGCCAAAAGTAAACTAGTTTTGACAGTTGTAGTTCAGTACAGCGGAGTTCCACACAAGGGAGCCTCAGGTCCCTGTATCGTCTGTGATTACTCAGTTTCCAGGAGTTTCACAGGAGTTTGGATATCTCCAGGAAATATGTGAACTTGGGTACCACAACCATCATTATGGTTTGTAATCTACCTCATAACTAGAGATGGAGGTGCGTCCATCTCCTACAGTCTGACTGGGCTTTTGTGATTAGGCTTTCAAATTGCCAGGTACCATGTTGCCAGACCCCTGTTATTGTATGCCCCTAGGTACCAGAAACATTCTGATTTTCATTGGAGCTGATACCCCTCTATGGCAGCTCTCATCGTAAGTTCAGCATTGGCATAGCCAAGTTCTTCCACCAGTTAATCTTATTGCCTGATGTCTTGGAAAAAGCATTTATAGTCAGTGTGAGAGAAGGGAATGATGTGTGCACATTGGTAAGTGTAAGGAGATTATCATCAGTATACAGGAGGAATTTGGAAGCGCCTGCAAGTGTGGGGATACCACTGATGTCCTGTGAATGTAGGCTAGCCACTGAGAGGGGTATTAGGGCCTATAGGAACATCAACTGTTATTTTCCCCGTGGATAGGAAAGGGGTCCAAAAGTAACCCACCTCAGTTGACCATTGCACTGGGGGAGTTATGGAGATATTTGACTTTATTAATGAAATCTTCCCCAGGACTCTGTTTCTGTAGCATGTGGAACATAACATGCCATTCTATATGGGCAAATGCCCTATTTGTATTGAACAACCTGGCATGTGTGTCCTATAAAGGAGGCCTTAAATAGCCAAAGTTGTGTGAGAGCATACACATATGGTTACAGGAGGTACAGCCAGGTACAAAGTCCACTTGTCAACTGATGTCTTGATGAGGTACGAATTACCTGTTGAAGACAGGCAGCCAAGATAATGGCAAACAATTTGATATCCATATTAAGAAGGGATATTGGGTGGTAACTGATACAGTCCAAAGTGATTTACCCATTTTTAGGGAAGAAAGAAATCAATTTATTGGATAGATATGATCGTCTAGTGGAATCTACATGATGCCACTGACCAACATCAATCAAGCCGACAACATATTCATCCTCACATACACTGGCAACATGCAACTGATGCTGTCCTTCTCAGACAAAACCCCTGACACCAGAAACAAATTCACCACATGCATGAGAGAAGTGGCCACTTAGATAAAATCTAACTGCCTCAAATTGAACTTGTAGATTTCAGGTACAACACCTCAACATGGGACCTTGGACACCTCCAATCCATACTCACAAGCAATTAACTTCGGAATCATAACAACAAACTGGTATGACTGCCTAAGTCAACGCAATGGTCTTGCCCTGCTTCAACACCTTTGGGATGCTGAAGACAATCTTAAATTACTACCAGACAACACCAGGACAACTATCAATCAATCTCTCATCACCATCAAGAATGGACTACAGAAATGCACTGGATACAAGGATAGCCAACCAGCATGCACAAAGGACATCCAAAATGCAGCAGCCTAACTAGCCCTCACACTCCTGCACAGAGTCCGTATTACACCATACCTTGGTTAATGCCACTGGCTCCCAATATACAAGCGAACAAACTTCAATCTCCTCTCCATCAGCTACAAAGTGCCCCACAACACTGACCCTGCCTACCTGAACAAACTATGTTATCTCATAATCAGCCCACAGTCCTTTATGTATGATGCATTTTTGAATGAGGTTGTTGACCAGACTAATTTTTGCTGACCAATGTTTAAGGGACAACAGTGCCAGACTTAAGCCCAACTCTAGAGCTACCTGGAGGACTTCCACAATCTGCATGAGTCGAAGAAGTGTGTGGGTTTTACATTTTGTGATGGTCCTGATAAGGAAGCCATCACTGTCTTCATAGTGGTCTAATAGTCCCTTGATAGCAACAGCTATATTTCCTGAAACCATGAGTCGTAATTGGTATTTGCTTCATTAGATGCTGCATTTTGTTGAAAATGCTTTAGCACTGCCACATGATCACCCTGATTGTGACCATTTTTTAAAGATTTGGCCTATTCTTAATCACATTGTAGATCAATTTTCAGAGGTCTATACTTTTGTATCTACTACCAATTGGTTTGTTTTTTCTTTTTTATTAAAGCAAATGGGATGGCGGTGTGCTGTACTAGTGTTTGGCTGGTGATGTGCATGGACGGGTTCTTAGTTGGCAGTGGGTTTTGACTGGTGTTTGACTGGTGGTGTTCATGGACTAGCATTTGGCAGACAGTGTGTGTGGTTTAGTAGGTTTTCCTAGATGGGCGTCGAACCCGGGACCAGCAACGTAGGTTACTCCCTTGCAAAATTAGGTAATTTTGTTACAGATAATTTTGATATCTCTATGGTACATTTTGGGGCATATCCTGCTGCCTACATTAGCCCTACCCACACAAATAAAGTGGTGTTGTTATCAGGAGACTTAGGGTAATGCTTGGTGGGTGGTGGTTTTGTCTCACCAATAATTCCAGAACCTTTAATCACAGAAATGTGAGAAAAATATATTTTTTAGACAAATTTGGTAATTTGCAAAGAATGCTGGGTGAGAGACCCTGGAGAGCGCAACACACGAGTAACTCCATCATAGATCTCCCTAGGTGTCTAGGTTTAAAAATGTACAGGTTTGCTAGGTTTCTCTAGGTTTCTGTAGATACTGGCTGAGCTAGGGCCCAAAATCCACAGAAAGGCACAATGCAAAAAAGGATCAGTTATCAGGGGAAATCTTGGGGTTTTGAGACGTTTCCTGTCTCAGGTACTAGGCCCACCCACACAAGTGAAACTTGAGGGAATGCTGGGTGGGTAAAATTTTGTGGTTACTCACGGATTCCAGAATTTCAATCACAAAAATGTTTTTATTAGACACATCCTGAGGTTTGTAAGGGTTTCTGGTAATGAAAACATGGAGAATAATGCAAGTCAGACATTCTTGGACTCCCCTAGGTGTCTAGTTTTAAAAAATGTACATGTTTGCTAGGTTGCCCTAGATGCCTACTGAACTAGGTCAAAATATCCACAACTAAGTTCATTGCAAAAAAGGGGCAGTTTTCATTGAAACAATATTTTAGGTTTGTGCTGTATCTTGGGCCATTTCCTATTGCGGGCAGTAGGCCTACCCACAAAAGTGAGGTACCATTTTTATCAGTAGTCGTAGAAAAATACAGAATAGTATAAAAAGTATAATTAACAATTTTCTTTCTCTGCATATATGCCTTGCAAATGAAAGACAGTGTGTAAAAATGAAGACAATTTGAAAAATGCATGTTAAATCACATGCTAGTATAGGTACTCACAAATTCAGAGATGTGCAAATAACTACTGATTCTAAACTTCATATCTTGTTCCCATTTTGGAAACACATAGGTTCAGTTGATACTTATTTTTCACTCTTTGCATTTCACTATATGGATTGCTGTATACACTGTATACAAAGAATAACCATTGCCAGGTGCAGCTCATTTATTGCCTCCGGGTATCTTGGTGAACCTACAAGCCTATATTCCCCTGCAAATAGAAGGGTCCAGTGGATGTAACAGTATATTTCTTTAAAAAATTTACCATAGTCAGATGAAGTTACAGTTGAAAATGTTCCACAAATGGCTGTATTTTTTCAACTCAATTTCAATATTTTTTTTTTTAACCAGTTACTTTCAATAGGAAAAACTTGAACAATCTACACAAATGACCACTTGCCAAATTCAGAACTCTGTTCACTTTTCAGAAATGTATAGCTTTCTGGGATCCATTGTTGTTTTTATGCACATTTCTAACGCTAACTGAAAAGAGGTTGAAAACACAAAAAATAGGAAAAATTGGCTCTGTACCAGTAAAATGACAAGACTGCCTTGAAAAAGGTTGTTTTCTGATAAAGGTCTGCCTGTTCCTGAAAGCAGGGAAGATGGTGATTTTAGCAAAATAAACACTTTATTGATACCATTTGCAGGGAAAACACAAACACTTTCTTCTGCAGAACTCTTTTTGGATTTTTCCCCCAAAATGTCTTGGTTTCCTTCAGAGGATTTCACAAACCTTGGGTACCGTTACAATCCCTAGGATCTTGCTAAAAGGACACAAATTAGGCAAGGACACCTTAAGTGGACAAATCGATACGGGGGCCTAAGGGTAAACTACCCCAAATAGCCAAAAAAAAGGCTTGGCACATTGGAGGAAGAGGCCTGGGAGCGAAGGGATTAAGCCCTTGTCATGTACTGCTTCTGATATAATGATAAAATGATATTATAGCTAAAGCGTGCATGTTGGATTCGGATAATCTGAAGGTTACACCCCCCGCCCCCCCAGTTCTAATGACCAAGCTATGCCCCTAGTGCTAGGATTCATAGGTGGGTGGAGCTGGATGCAGCAATGAAAGAAAACTACAAATTTGCTATCCAGAGATGGCATAAACATGGTTTTCAGCCCAATTCTCTCCCCATGAGGGGTATTAGGCATAAATAAGTAAGTAATGGGGAGGAAAAGAAAACAACTATTGAATAATACAGGAAGCCTTCCAACAGCTGCTGAGAGTTTAGTGGGTTTTTTCTATGAATACTAGGAAGGGAGAAGTCATTCTAATGCCCTCACATAAAGTTTGGTCAAAATTTCCCATCTGTAGTAAAGTCCATTCTGATTGAGCTGTATATGCATAATCACCAGCAAATCACACTAGATTCATGCAGTCATGTTCTGTTTTTAGCACAGGAACAAACATCACTGGGGTTATGTAGACTCTGCATCTAATGTAAAATGTGGATATGTGGTAATTGAAAGAAATGTTGCATTACTGGCATTTAGGTACAGAGCAAATCCTTCTTAGTTTAGTTCAGCCTTCACTGATAGTAATTAATTGCACCTGCAAAATTTATGAAATACAGTTAATAATTCATGAACAATGGACTTGACCTGGTTCTGTTCCTTTTTTCCATGTGATGTCACATCAACAATTTGGGAGTATACACATTAAACAGAAGAACCTGAAATTTTGATTGTGCCTAGGTTTTTTTGTAATAATGATATTTTGTTGGTGGCAATTACTCATTAGGATTATACCATGGAAAACAGTTTTTCATGAAAATAACAAATCACAAGTGAAACCTCATGACTCAAAAATTTAAATTTACTACTGACAAATTGAGAGTCAACTAATTGCAAGTGCAACATGGGGAAATAATGGAAATCTGTCCTTACCTTCAAAACATCCTAAGATACAAGAGAAAGTGAGGAGAAAGTGATGTCATCAACATTTATTAATGAAAATGTAGTATATCTGTACATAAAGCCCCCGGCAATAGAACTGTGCATCTTGAGTATTGCTGGCACTTTAAAGCCATGAAGGAAGGACCACTTTCCAATCTTTACCTCACTATTTATGCGGAACCATTGCATTAAGTAGCAACAAATGAAAATGAAACTTACATGAGGTCAGCATTGACAGAAGTATAATTCACATCATGGTCAATAAGAGAGATACTGTTTCTAAAAATGTGAATATTGTCAAAAAACAGTATATTTGATAAAGTTCAGGAGAGAGGGATACTATTTAGTGCAAGCCTTGTAGTATATCATTCGACCCTAAATCACAAACAAACTGTCTACGTTTAGCACTAAAAGTAGTGGGAAGGGAAGGAACATAATAAGGCTGCACAAAGTAGAGGTTTCAGATATTTGTAGATGTTACAATGTTTGTAAAAGAAATTCCTCATAGTTTTGATATTTAATTTTCCACAAAATACTGTCTTAAAATATGGGGAACCCAGAATGAGGCGCTGGAGATGGAATATGCATGTAGCTAAACCATGATGGACCATGTACATGGCAAGCAGACATATATTTTTTTGAACAAACATGAAACAAGCCAATTAGCGTCAGCTAGTCGTGGCCTGTGGAGATTTATTTTTAAAGTTAGTCCATAACTACATTTTGTAATATGTATCAAAGAGTTAAGCTAAAGATATGGCTGTAAAATAGTGTATACTGCATGTGATAAAATGTCTTTTTTCCGTGGTTTGTATTTCTGGTTTTTAGACTCTGCATAGTGGGCAGTTCTGACCAGTGTCCAGTGTATCTGTCTTGACCGCTAAAACACGTAGAAAATGGCTAACCCTTTATTGGAATATGAACTTTCCGTTAAGGCCATAGCATATGGTGTAGAATTTACTACAGAGGGTCTTACTCACAAAGGTTAACGTACACTTTTGTGTATGTTTACTAAGTCTAACTTTACTAGTTTTCGGTATTCACAAATGTAAGTTATTACTATTGAAGTTAGAGTTTTGGTCTAAGTTTACCATTGTGAATACCATTAAGTAGTAAAGTTAGGATGTGGTCTAAGTTTATTGTAAAGTAGTAAACAAAGACTTTTGATCTAAGTTTACCTTTGTGAATACCAACATTTTGTAAATGTATACAGAAGTGTAGGTTTACCATTTTCAATTAGGACCAGGGCATGGAAAATGTATTGTTACCGGTTGACTGCAGCAAATATTATGCTCTCCTCTAGTATGGAAGGGAAAACATGACTTTTATCCTGACTGCTGCAGATTAAGTCTGCAGTCCGAGCGGTCAACATAACACCTTTTGAAACTCATTTTCACAAGTTCACAATTCAAGGTGCATGGTACGATGACAATGTCCCAGCAGTTATGTTCACTGTGTCACGACCTAGCTGTCCCATAAAGAAATCTGAGGTGCAGAATAAGATTCCGCTCTCTCAAGTTTGAACCCCATTAGAACAGTGATTAAAACACTCCTTTAATAATGATTAAATGCTCAATTAAATGTTAAGTTAAATGCTAAATTCTGATTATTAATAAATATTTTGGAAAAGTTATTATTAGAACAAAATTTGTTTTGTGCATGTAGGTCATTGAGGCTAATTTGCATCAGCTCTCCAGCAGCTTCCCAACCTCTACTTGGCATTATTAAGGTATACAAAATGCTCCCAGAGAAGGGACAATGGCTTGGGTGCAGGATGGTCTGTTTCCTTCTCTGGCATGAAGACCAATTGGGATGGGTCCAGGAACCTGATTAACTTTGAAGTCACCTGCCTTGTCAAAAGCAAATGTCTGGTTGCACCTTAAGATGACCAGCCTTTGGATATAGTTTCCCTACATTACCAATAAATAATGGGTTAACATGCAGTTGGTACAAAGAACAAATTGACGAGGGAGTATTGGTGATGGAGAAAGGAAAAGGGAGATGGATAAGGTAGGTGAGGATGTGTAGGACAGAGTTGTACCAGGAGAATGGATGGAAATTGGTTTTGAGCAGGTAGCCAGCATGGCTAACTCATCAAAAGGAAGTGGGGTGTGGCTGCCAAGAAATACTCCAAACATGATAAGAGAAGAAGAAAACACCTAAACAAAAGAAAACCAAGAAAAGTCAGGTCCCGTCCCAGATGCTCAAAAAGACTGCTATACATACGTGAAGGCCTGGGTAGACCAATGAAAGATGATCGGATGTGCAGAAATATGTCTAGGATATCTTGTAGTCTGTAGATAGGGTGCTCAAAGGAGGCTGTCGTATATATGTCTTGTAGCCATTTATCATGTGTGGAAAGGTGCGGGGTCCTCCACTGTCTCTAGATGCACCAGTCATAGTCGAGGCTACTAAACACAGTTGATGTTCTGTCACTGAGCAAATCTGCTATATCATGTAAAAGGACAAGTATCTAAACCCAGGGATGGCTGGTATCTGTGTAATATTATAAAACATGTAGAGTGAGGAAGAAGCCATGCTCTCATGAGCTGAGATGCCAAGTAACAATGTTGCCATGACTTGAAAAGGCAGAATTTCATTCTGGATTATTTGACCCCCTTGCTGAAATTCACTACAACTTACACCCTTGCACCTCAGTGTATTTAATTCATATAGTAAGTTGCGTATAAATGCTTTTTTCCAACAAGTCAGGCAATAGGATTAACTGGTAGAAGAACTTGGATTTGCCAATGCTGCACTTATGATGAGAGTTGCCATAGAAGGGTATCAGCTCCAAAGGAAATCAGAATGTTTCTGGTACCTGGGGGCATACAATAACAGGGGCCTTCACAACATGGTACCTGGCAATTTGTAACCTTAATCACAAAAGCCCAGACTGTGGGAGATGGACGCACCTCCATCTCTCGCTATGGGGTAGGTTACAATCCATAACAATGATTGTGGGACCCCAGTTCACATTTTTTCCTAGGGATATATCCATATCCTGCAATGCAACATGAATGCAAAATGAAATGAAAAGGGTTAGAAAGTAAGTTTTGGACTAGGAGGTTGAATGCTTTATGAGGAACAACACTCCCTTATCAAGAAGCCAGTGTTTTTAGATATTGATGAACGGTTCAATGATTGTTTCCCCAGTATGCGACATGCAATGTATATGTTTGGAGGAATGCTATGCCTGTGATGGGCAGATTGAATTCAACCTGCTGCACCACAAAATGTTTGTGAGTCCCTTGAGCCAACAAATGACTCAGGGTGTGTATGCCTTTCCCTTACCAAAGAACCTAAAGAAAAGAAAACCAAGCAAAAGTCAGGTCCCATCCCAGATGCTCAAAAAGACTACTATCCATACGTGTAGGCCGGGGTAGACCAATGAAAGATGATCAGACGTGCACAAATATGTCTAGGATATCTTGTAGTCTGTTTATAGGGTGCTCAAAGGAGTCTGTTGAATATATGGCTTACAGCCATTCATCATGTGTGGAAAGGTGTGGGGCCCTCCAGTGTCTCTGGATGCAACAGTCATAGTCGAGACTACTAAACACCGTTGATGGTCTGTCACTGAGCAAATCTGCTATATCATGTAAAAGAACGAGTATTCTAATTAATTGTGAAGGCATGTCTAGTGTGTGGCCCAGTGGTTTAGTTATCTAAACCAAGAGATGGCTGGTATCTGTGTAATTATATAAAACATGTAGAGTGAGGAAGAAGCCATGCTCTCATAAGCTGAGAAGACAAGTAACAATGTTGCAATGACTTAAAAAGGTAGAATTTCATTCTGGATTAATTCACTCCCTTGGTAAAATTCACTACAACTTACACCCTAGCAGCCTCAGTGTATTTAATTCATATAGTAAGTTGCCATATCCTGCTCAACATGAAATGAAAAGGGATAGAAAGGAAGTGTTGGGCTACTAGGTTGAAGGCTTTATGAGGAACCACACTCCCTCATCAAGAACCCAGTGTATTTAGAAATTGATGAACAGTTCAATTATTGTTCCCCCCAGTATGCGACATGCAATGTATATGTTTGGAGGAATGCTATGCCTGTGATGGGTAGATTGAATTCAACCTGCAGCACCACAAAATGTGTGTGAGTTCCTAGAGCCAACAAATGACTCAGGGTGTGTATGCCTTTCCGTTACCAAATCCTCCCAACTTAAGGGACACCCCTTTATGCACAAGCTGGCATTCTCCCAGTAGCTGTGCCTGGGGGTGAAGTCTGGCATTATCAGGGCCACTTGGTTGCTTTGTCTTTCCAAATGGCCCCATAGCAGCGTGTATGTTGTCTCTTGTAAAATGACAAGACTGCCTTGAAAAAGGTTATTTTCTGATAAAGGTCTGCCGGTGCCTGAAAGCTGGGAAGATGGTGATTTTAGCACAATGAACCCTTCATTTATTCCATTTGCAGGGAAGAAACAAACATTTTCTTCTGCATCACTCTTTTCAAAATTTTCCCCAAAAACATCTTGGTTCCCTTCAGGGGATTTTACAAACCCTGGGTACTATTAGAATCCCCAGGATGTTGCTAAAAGGACACAAACTTAGCATGGACACGTTATGTGGACAAATCGATACGGGGTCCTAAGGGTGAACTACCCCAAATAGCCAACTAAAAGGCTTGGCACATTGGAGGAAACAGCCCGAAAGCGAAGGGATTAAGCACCCCTTATATACTGCTTCTCATATAATGATAATATGATATTATAGCTATAGTGTGAGTGTCGGATAATCTGAAGGTTAATCTCCCCCAGTTTTACTGACCAAGCTATGCCCCTGGTGGTAGGATTCAGAGGTGGGTGGAGCTGGATGTAGCAATGAAAGAAAACTACACATTTTCCCTCCAGAGATGGCATAAACATGGTTTTCAGCCTAATTCTCACTGAGGAGGGGTAGTAGGCATAAGTAGGTAAGTAATGGGGAGGAAAAGAAAACAACTAGTGAATAATATTTGAATCACTGGTACATCACGCTAGAAACATACTGTCATGTTCTGTGTTTTTTTAACATGGGAGCAAAAATTTACTGGGGTTATATAGACTCTGCAACTAATGTAAAATATGAATATATGGTAATTGAAAGAAATGTTGCATTAGTGGCATTTAGGTACAAGGCAAGTCCTTCTTGGTGTAGTTCAGGATTCACAGATAGTAATTCATTGCACATGCATAATTAATGAAATACAGCTGATAAACCGTGCTCAATGGACTTGACCTGGTACTGTTCCTTTTTGCCATGTGATGTCACATCAACTATTTGGGAGAAAACACATTATTCTCACCAACCAGAAATTGTGATTGTGCCTAGGTGTTTTTGTACTAATGATATTTTGTTGGTGACAAATACTCACTAAGATTATTCCATCGAAAGCTGTGTTTCATGAAAATAACAAATCACAAATGAAAACTCATGACTCAAAAATTGAAATGTAATACTGACTAATTCAGAGACAACTTATTGCAAGTGCAAACAGGGGAAATAATGGAAATCTATCCTTACCTTCGGGACATCCTAAGATACAAGACAAAGTGAGGAGAATGTTATGTCATTAACATTTTTTTTTTAAGTTTGATTTTATTGAAATAAGAGAAAAAGGGGAAATGGGGGGGAGAAGAAACAGCAAAAGGGTATAATAATAATGACATCTTTAGGAAAATTACAAAGAATAATAAACAAGTATTACAATGAGCATGTAAAATATGAGCATATAAGGTACAAAGAAAGTAAATAAATGTCTCTCCCATCTCACTAGCTATCAAGTGGGACCTTTTATGGATCCCTTTGGTATCATATCTCTCTTCCACTGCTCCTGCTTGCCCTTCCTTAGCTCCTGACTCTGTTGAGGTTCGCAAACCACATTGAATTTACTTTGCCTTTTCGTTTCATTGTTATTTCATCATTTGTATGCAGTCATTAACATTTATAAATGAACATTTTGTTTATTAGTACATAAAGCCCTCGGCAATAGAACTGTGCATCTTCAGTATTGCTGGCACTTTAAAGCCATGAAGGAAGGACCACTTTCCAATGTTTACCTCACTATGTATGCTGTATGCAGAACAATTGCATTAAGTAGCAACAAATGAAAATGAAACTTACATGAGGTCAGCATTGACAAAAGTATAATTCACATCATGGTCAATAAGATAGATACTCTTCCTAAAAATTTGAATATTGTCAGAAAACAGTATATATGATAAAGATCAGGAGAGAGGGATACTATTTAGTTCAAGCCTTGTAGTTTATCATTCAACCCTTGTTCACTAACAAACTGTCTACGTTTAGCACAACAAGTAGTGGGAATAAAAGGACACAATAAGCTGCACAAAGTAGTGGTTTTTGACATTTGTAGATGCTACAGTGTTTCTACAAGTAATTCCTGATAGTTTTGTTATTTAACATTCAGAAAAATACTGTCTTACAATAAGGGGAACCCAGAATGAGGCATTGAAAATGGAATATGCATGTAGCTTAACTATTATGGACCCTGTACATTGCAAGCAAATATATATTTGTTTGAACAAACATGAAACAGGCCCATTTGCGTCAGCTAGTCGTGGCTTGTGGAGGTTTATTTTTCAAGTTAAACTAAAGATATTGTTGTAAAATAGTAAGTACTGCATGTGATAAAATGTCACTTTTTCGATGGTTTGTATTTCTGGTATTTAGAATTTTCATAGTGGCCAGTTCTGACCAGTGTCCTGTGTATGTGTCTTTACCGCTAAAACATGTAGACAAGAGCTAACCCTTTATTGGAATATTAACTCTCCTTTGAAGCCATAGCATATGACGTAGAATTTAACACAGAGGGCCTTACTCACAAAGGTTACTATACACTTTTGTGTATGTTTACTAAGTCTAACTTTGCTACTTTTCTGTATTCACCATTTAAGTTGCTACTAATGAAGTTGTAGTTTTGGTTTAAGTTTACCTTTGTGAATACCAAAAAGTAGTAAAGTTAGGTTGTGGTCTAAGTTTATCATTGTGAATATTGTAAAGTAGTAAACATAGACTTTTGATCTAAGTTTACCTTTGTGAATACCAACATTTGTAAATTCACAGAAAAGTGTCACCATTTTGAATCAGGACCAGGGCATGGAAAATGTATTGTTACCGGCTGACTGCAGCAATTATTTTGCACTCCTATAGTGTGAAAGAGAATACATCACTTTTAGCCTGACTGCTACAGATTAAGCCTACAGTTCGAGCGGTCAACATAACCCCTTTTTAAACTCTATTTCACAAGTTCTCAAGTTAAGGTGCATGGTACGATGTCAAGGCCCCAGCAGCTATGTTCTCTGTGTCAAGACCTGGCTGCCATATAATGAAATCTGAGGTATAAAATAAGATTCTGCTCCCTCAAGTTTGAAGCCCATTAGAACAATGATTAAACCACAATTTATAATAATGATTAAATACTCAATTAAATGTTAAGTTAAATGATAAATTCAGATTATTAAAAAATATTTTGGAAAAGTTACTATTAGAAAGTAATTTGGTTTGTGCCTTTTATGTCATTGAGGCTAATTTGCACCTGCTCTCCAGAACCTTTCCAACCTCTACTTTGCATTAATAAGGTATACAAATTGTTCCCAGAGAAGGGACATTGGCCTGGGTGTAGG
This sequence comes from Lissotriton helveticus, assembly GCF_964261635.1. Lineage (NCBI taxonomy): Eukaryota > Metazoa > Chordata > Amphibia > Caudata > Salamandridae > Lissotriton > Lissotriton helveticus. The sequence goes on from NC_136069.1 coordinate 1,608,338,698, forward strand.
AGGGTCTATTTACTTCTCTGGACTAAAGACCAATTGGGGTGGGTTCAGGAACCTGATTAACTTTGAAGTCACCTGCCTTGTCTAAAGCAAATTTCTGGTTGCACCTTGAGATGACCAATCTTTGATAATAGCGGCTCTAAATTAACAATAAATAATTGGGTTAACATGCAATTGGTACAAAGAACAATTGCACAGACCCCTATTAGTGTATGCCCCTAGGTACCAGAAACATTCTGATTTTCTTTGGAGCTGGTACCTCTCTATGGCAGCTCTCATCATAAGTGCAGCATTGGCAAAACCCAGTTCTTCCACCAGTTAATCTTATTGCCTGACGTCTTGGAAAACGCATTTATAGTCAATGTGAGAGAAGGACGTGATGTGTCTCCTTTGGTAAGTGTAAGGAGATTATCATCAGTATACAGGAGGAATTTGGAAGCACCTGCAGGTGTGGGGATACTGCTGATGTCCTGTGATTGTAGGTCAGCTACTGAGAGGGGTATTAGGGCCTCTAGGAACATCAACTGCCATTTTCCCCGTGGATATGAAAGGGGTCCAAAAGGAACCCACAGCAGTTGACCTTTGCACTGGGGGAGTTATGGAGATATTTGACTTTGGTAATGAAATCATCCCCAGGACTCTGTTTCTGTAGGATGTGGAACATAACATGCCATTCTATATGGTCAAATGCCTTATCTGTATTGAACAACCTAGCATGTGTGTCCTGTAAGGAGGCCTTAAATAGCAAAAGTTGTGTGAGAGCATACACATATGGTTACAGGAGGTACAGCCAGGTACAAAGTCCACTTGTCAACTGAGGTGTTGATGTGGTACAATTACATGTTGAAGCCAGACAGCCAAGATAATGGCTAGCAATTTGATATCCATATTAAGAAGGGACATTGGGTGGTAACTGATACAGTGCAAAGTGATTTTCCCATTTTTAGGGAAGACAGAAATCACTTTATTGGATAGATAAACATCAATCAAGCTCACAATATATTTGTCCTCACATACACTGGCACCATGCAACTGATACTGTCCCTCTCAGACAAAACCTCAAAACCAGAATCAAGTTCACCACATGCATGAGAGAAGTGGTCATTAGATAAAATCTAACTGCCTCAAATTGAACTTGTAGGTTTCAGGTACAACACCTCACCATGGGACCTTGGGCACACCTCCAATTCCTACTCACAAGCAATTAACTTCGGAATCATCACAACAAACTGGATATGACTGCCTAAGTCAATGCAATGATCTTGCCCTGCTTCAACACCTTTGGGATGCTGAAGGAAATCTTAAAAGACTACCAGACAACACAAGGAAAACTATATCTCCCAATATACAAGTTTGCAAACTTCAATCTCCTCTCAATCACCTACAAAGTGGCCCACAACACTGACCCTGCCTACCTGAACAACCTCTGTTGTCTCATATTCAGCCCACACATACACAAAAGCAGGGTTAGGGGTGCACATTCTCATACCTGGTCACTGAAGCCAGGAAGTACCTTCAACAACTCATCAATGTCTCCTCCTCTATCCTTGAGGTTTGCAAGTAACTGAAGACCTGCCTTTTCAAATATGTCACTAGGGCTATCCTCATACACCTGCTACAGAGAGAGGATACCCTCAGGGTATTGCTATAAAAACACTGATAATATAATATCAACATAGACCAATGGAGCATTTCACTTCTTTAATGGCACTTTAAAGTGAAATCGGTGGCATCTAGTTTAAGCCATTTGAAAAATTCACATGAACACCCTCCTTCTGTGGGGCATTATTGCAGAACATGTGAGAGGTTGCTTGGGCGATTTCGTATCTAGTGATCTCTACCACTAGGACTAGGAAGATTTCATATTATGCCAGAGTATTTGGAGTAATATCAATAATTCCACTTTACCCTTCTAATGGAATTACCAATAATTATGTGATTGCTCCTCCTCATGAAATTAACAGTAATTTGTGGAACACATCACACTTTAAGAGCACATTTAGTGAGCATGAGGATTTCTTGGTGTTCATGGACTTCAGCTTCAAAAATTTTTTACATTTTATTACATTTTTTATGGGTGGGCAATATTTATGTATTTTAAAGTTTTTTGTTTTACTATTTGCTTTCTAGGGTATTATGCATTGTGTTTCTTTTTGTTTCTTTTTTCCCATTTTTAAAAGGTGTTTCTGTGATTTACTGTTATTTTATTATTCTTTATTTAAGAACTTTTAATTTTCAGTCTGACTGGATTTTGCGTCAAATTAAATATATATTTTTAACCAAATATTAATGATTAATACATTATTTAACATTGTTATTGATTTTCAGAGTTTTAAATTAAGTTTGTATTTTTGGAGAATTAGAGTAATATTTATAGGGATTGGTAAGGTGTAGGGAGGCTTTGTCTAAGGTCCCTTGAAAGGAGGGGTTCCATCTTTCCACTGCAATATTTATTTTGAGATTCTTATGCCATTGTACTGTCATATATGTGCTACCATGACATGGGATACTTGGGCACCCCTGAATATTTTTTGTATGAAAACTACACAATATTGCTAGAGCTAATGTGTAGACATTGGGTGATTTTGTGGCATTTCAAGCATATATATGTATATACATATATATATATATATATATATATATATATATATATATATATATATATATATATATATATATGTATGTATATATATATTCACTGAAAAAACCATAGGTTATAGACCATATATAGTTAGGAATTAGCATTTACAAAACCTTGAAAATTCACTGAAAAAACCATAGGTTATAGACCATATATAGTTAGGAATTAGCATTTAAAAAAACTTTTTTACTCACACAAAACCATTGAAATTCCATATATAGTTAGTTGTACTAACTATATATCGCGCACCCGCAATCCACTGCTGATCATGTCACATATTACATCATTCATGACATGGTCAGTGACATCACTGATGACATCACTGATGACATCTCAAATGACATCACTGATGACATCACTGATGACATCTCAAATGACATCACTGATGACATCACTGATGACATCTCATTTGACATTACTGAGCACATCACTGATGACATCATTCATGTGATAATACGATGAACCTCTTCAGACTCTAATATAACCTTAGATACACTCAGTGTAAACAGACACTCACAGACTGTCACTCATCCATGGAGTTACTCACACACCAAGTCAGTCATGCAAAGAATCAATCACACCTCCATTTCCTCAACTATACAGTTATACACACCTTACTTATTCAAACATATACTAACACATATTTACTCTCTTATACAATCCCTGATACAAGTTCACAATGATCAATACAGCCACTCACACATTCACTGGCTCTTATGCACAGTTATTTATATATGTCAACTGTCACATGTACTGTGTTTTACATATGTACTTACTTTGACATGTAGCACTGAGATATCCATTCACTCACCAATGCACTCAGTCAACCGCCCATACAGGTGTTTCCACATGCACTTTTGAACCCATACATCTAGTGAATCAACTGCTCACACATCTATGCACAGAGTCATACACCTCCCAGCCACCCACACACACACACTCAGTCTCCCATACAAATACTTGGACAACCAATCAATAACCCATATACTTACTCATATAGCTACTGATCAACACATGCAGCAGTTTACAGAACAACAGACATAATGATGCACAAATTAAGACAGTTTAGTCACTAACTCATGCACTCAGTGACACACATTTATTCACTCACTCATACAGTCAATCATGCACCTACTAAATCCTTCATCCGGACACTTATACATCCACTCATTCTTCAATATGTAAGACATATTTTAACTTTACAGAAACATACAGTCACTGGATGTTGTCATCAGTGATGTCATTTGAGATGTCATCAGTGATGTCATCAGTGATGTCATTTGAGATGTCATCAGTGATGTCATCAGTGATGTCATTTGAGATGTCATCAGTGATGTCATCAGTGATGTCACTGACCATGTCATGAATGATGTAATATGTGACATGATCAGCAGTGGATTGCGGGTGCGCGATATATAGTTAGTACAACTAACTATATATGGAATTTCAATGGTTTTGTGTGAGTAAAAAAAGGTTTTTTAAATGCTAATTCCTAACTATATATGGTCTATAACCTATGGTTTTTTCAGTGAATTTTCAAGGTTTTGTAAATGCTAATTCCTAACTATATATGGTCTATAACCTATGGTTTTTTCAGTGAATTTCATTGGTTTTTTAAAAGCTAATATCTATAGCTGTAAAATGTATTCTTCTTTAAATCAAAAAATATATTTTATATGTTTATTACTAATTTTTTTTATTATTATTTTTTGTTCGCTCCTGGTTCGCGAACCGGGAAGCTTCCCGTTAGCTCAATTTAGTGCTGCGACCCGGTCCGCGAACAGGTAAACATTCTGTTTGCGCAACTGCCGCGTTAGAAATCAACATCGTGACGCGTCGCGGAAGCGCGACGTATCACGTTGTCGCGTAATGCGTCTTATGACGCGCCGCGTTAGCGCACCCGGAAGTGCTCCGGTACGCGAACCGAGACGCGAAGCGCAGCTCCCCGGAAGCGATCCGGGGCGCATCGCGAAAGCGCGACGTATCGCGTTGCCGCGTAATGCGTCTTATGACGCGCCGCGTTAGCGCACCCGTAAGTGCTCCGGAGCGCGATCCGAGGCGCGAAGCGCAGCTCCCCGGAAGCGATCCGGGGCGCGTTCCGCAGCACGTAACATAAGCGTAACAGGTCATGTGACTTGTTAATAAAACTTTTCATTGGTTCATTTCACTTTTGGTTTCCTAATGATGTAAGGCTAGGTCATGTGACCTAAAAATAACACTTTTCATTGGTTTAGAACTATTTTTTTTCCAAAATGATGAAAGCCCCCACCTTTTTTCTCACTCTGACTTTCAACTTTGTGAAAGGAAGACCTATTTTGCTGAGTGGAAAATGGCTTCACTAGTAGCTGCAGCTGGTGCACCCCCACCACCACCACCACCTCCTCATAGGAAGAGAGGACCACCTCCACAGTTCCTTCCTAACACAGAGGAGGAAGAGGATGAAGAAGAGGAAGAGGAAATACAGGCAACACAGTTTTTACAAGAGGAGCCCCGGATATCTCATCATAAAAATAGTTTCATTTGGCAGTTTTTTTCTTTTCCTGAAGGAAAAAAAAAAGTTAATGCTCGGTATGTGACGTGCCTCATATGCAAAGAGGACTTATCTAGAGGCACAGATAAGAAGTATAGTTACGGCAACTATACTATGCACCGTCACATGCAGAGGTGGCATCCACTAAATTACAGCCGGGCAGAGATGCGTGACCTCCAGGACAACCCACCAACTCCTGTGGCCAGGACATCGGCACAGGTATCTCTGTTGGGGCCAGAGGCACGGGAAACAGTGCCAAACATTCAAGAAAACTTTGTCCACATGAAGATAGTGTGTATATATTGCGGTACCTTATTCTCATGTGGCAATATGAGTATTAATTTAATAAACAGAGCATATGAAAACCACAAGTGCTCTAAACGCCCCCAAAAATATATATATTTTTTTGCTCCTGTTGAGCCCTTTCCAATGCCTGTTTTTCGTTGTTTCCCCCCCAAAAAAACCAAAAAAAACATAAAATTGTTCAAAAAATACAAAAAAAACAAAAAATGTTCAGAAAAATAAAAAAATATATAAAACAACAAAAACATTAAAAAAAAGTTTTTTTCAGAACTACCTCCCCTTTATAAAAAAATTGCTAGAATGTTTAGCACTCTGGCAACCTCTATTTCTTTTGGTTCGCTTCCCGGTTCGCTCGCCGGTACGCGAACCGGGAGCGAACCAAAAAAAAAAAAAAAAAAAAAGAGTAAGTATAAGGGAAGTAAACAGAGAGTAATGTTAAAAGAAAGACAGCTATAGGGACTAAACCAGAGATACTGTTTAATAGATTTATTTACCGAAGAAAAGATGGAAGAGGATATAATTGTGAAAAACAAAATAGATAAGGAAGTGAAAGAAAAAAAGGAGAGTAGAAGAATAACAAAGAAGAGTTTCTTAGAGAATGTGAGTGAATGTTCAAAATAAGATTAAAACATGTGGAATAACAGAGAGAAAAAACAGAAAGCAGAAAAGAAGAAGTAACAGAAAAAGAATAATTGAAACAGCAAAGAAATCTAAATAACATAGGGGCATATTATCAACATAGGCAATAAAAGTTTTTCAGCTTTTATCGGCAGAAATGTGTTGCTAAAGCTGCTTTTGCGGCAGAAAACTGCCGCTAAAACCGCTTTTGCAGCAGTTTTCTGCCGATAAAAACAGCAATAATTTTATTGGCTGTGTTCATAATATGCCCCTTAGTGTGCTTCAACTACACAGAGAAAGCATAATGAACAAGTAGTGAAAGAGTGATCAGTCAGAGACACTAAGAGTAATAGAGACGGAGTGAGTGAACAAGAGTGAGGAACTATGAGAAGAGAAAGACTGAGAAAAGGAGTGGAAGGAGTAGAGTAAGTAAGTAATAGAGAAAGGAATGAGGGAAGTAGCAAAGGCAGGAAAGTGAGGGTTAAAGAAATGAAGCAGTGGAACTAATATTAGTTAAATGTGATAGAAATGTAACGAAAAGAGTACAAAACATTTACCTTATAATTGTCGTTAACTTAGTCACTTGTTATTTTTATACTTTCAATCTGTGAAAGAGAGAACAAACATTTGAAAAATATTAAGACATGTATTTAAAAATTAGAAAAGACAAGGGAAAAGATTGAAGGACAAACAGTTTTTCAACAACTTTGACACTTACAGAAGCTTCTGCTTCTCCAGGCCCCCTACACAGTCCTAAAGATATACATTTTAAACTAACAGTATCTTGATGCAGATGAAGTGAGGCCTATCTTGGAACATGGTGCATCTTTTGCACTGCTGTTGTCTCACAAAAGTGACACAATGGCAGCGAAAAAGAGGTGCACAATCATCATAAAACTGTTCCTAACATTTTAAATGATTGTTTCAGGATGGCAATAAGGTGTGTCCTATCCAGACGTTTGTTTCAGGTGAGGCCTACTCAGGGTTGCAGATGAAATTTAGGCTTGTTGAAGAGTACAGAGGAGATAATACATGTCCAGGCCAACCAATAAAGTTCAGACCTCCTCTGTTTCCCTGGACAGGCCTAAACTTCATCTGCACAATGTGATTCGTAATGTTAGGAAACACAGGTAATGTATTTGAAAAACGTGCAATTTCATTTGCTCATTTCACAATCACATCACTTGTGTTTCCTTTGGTTAGGTATCTCATTGTGTAGATGTAGTCCAGCATATGAAAGAGTATGCACTGCATGCAACAACTTTGACACTTACTGAAGCCTCAGCTTCTCCATGCCCCATACACAGTCCTAATTATATACATTTTAAACTGACGGTATCTTGCTGGAAATGAACTGAGGCCTATCTTGCAACATGGTGCATCTTTTACACAAAAGTGACGAACAGCGGCGTAAAAGAGGCACACAGCCTTCATAAAACTGCCCTTAACATTTTAAATGATTGTTTCTAGATGCTGATAAGGTGTAACCTATCCACAGATTTGTTTCAGGTAAGTCCTACTCAGGGTTGCAGATGAAATTTAGGCTTGTTGAAGAGTATAGAGGAGATAATACATGTGCAGGCCTAATAACGAAGTGAGTCATGTCCACTGCACTCTTGAACAAATGTCAGACCTCCTCTGTCTCCTGGAACAGGCCTAAACCTCATCTACACAATGTGATGTGTAATGTTAGGAAACACAGGTAATATAATTGAAAAACGTGCAATTTTCTTTGCTCATTCCACAATCACATCACCTGTGTTTCCTTAGCTTAGGTATCTCATTGTGGAAATGTAGTCTATCATATGAAAGACTATGTAGAATGTGAGCACTGTATGCAACAACTTTGACACTTACAGAAGCCTCAGCTTCTCCATGTCTACCACACATTTCTAAATGTATATCATAAGTACAAAAAGTACAGAATTAATTATACATGTTAAATGGTTTATTTTTGCTGTTCTCAGAATTTATCAAATTTCACTAAAAACAGTGACTTGAAGGTATTCATCATATAACAGCGGGGAAAAAAAAACACAATCAAAATGATTGTGTTTAAAAAACCCATATAACATAACCAATCAGAAATCAGAACTCCTCAAAAGTAACTTACTTTCCATGACGTCGAAGGATGTCCTATGAACAGCTTACACTTGGTTGTGCTGTTTTTATTTTCAGCCCGCCACTTTCTGAAAGAAAACCTCCATCGTTTTGAAAAATATGTTACATACAATAAATGACTTCTCGCTCTCTACCACACGTTTCCACAAGGCCAAATCATGTAAGAGTCATTTATAACTCTTGGAATTCTTGTAAGCAAATCCCGTCATTTTGTATTTCCGCAACTTTCAGAAAGAAAACGTTCAAGATCACTTTCACAATCCTGGACTAGTAATATCTTACCCTTCTTGCTCACTCATGTTCTACATTTCCTATGACACTGATACTGCTTACTATGAAGCAGACTTACACTACCTCTATGACTACTACAATTATTTAATTCTCTACATCACTTTTAATCACAAAGCAATATAAAACAGTAGATAAAATTATATCAACCCCTAGAATCATTACACGCCAGTTACCTACCCTAAATTCTCTTTTCTGAAAACAGAAAGTAAGAATATTTTTAAGTAAAAAGACAACATTGTATCGTAGTCAAATGGGAATAATTTCCGAAACAGCAAATTTTTTTACATTTTCAATAAGCTGTGTAATTAGCGGATCTTGTCAAATGACCATCATGCCATATAATAGCTGCAGTTACAAATGTTCTTCCTAAAATCAACGACTGTGTAGCCACAACATTTGTAATTAAAGTTGAAGACTTACTTTCATCAGGTTTATATAGTTGGATTTTTAAAATGACATTATAATCAAAAGTTTGGACCAATAATCTAGACAGCATTGCAGACTTACATTCCCTCTACTCCATGTTTTGATTGGCTGCTTGAATTAGCTTATAAAAAGAAACAGTTTTTCTGAACTCATACAAAGTGCAGTTATTTTTCCATGACGTCAAGTGTTATGGTAAGAACACCGTTTGCTTTGGGAAATACTCTGTTGTCCTTCAACTAATCTCTGCCCACCACTTTCTGTATGAAAATCTTCTTTTTTTTCCAGGAACTATTTAAAACTCAAAAATAACTTTTGACTCTGTACTACACTTATCCTCAAGGCCAAATCGTGTAGGAGCAATTAGAACCTCTTGAAATTCCTCAGAGCAAATCCTGAGATTCCTTCCCTAAAATTTTGGTTTTAAAAACACCAGGTAAGAATTTTTAAGGTCAAAAGGCAATTTTTTTTTGAAAGTTAAAACAGAATCATTGCAGAATGACCAGCCATTTCTAGACTTTAAATAAGCTGTGTAATGTCCTGATGTTATTGACGGACCGTCATGATATATAATTGCTGCAGTTACAAAAGTCCTTCCTGATATTGACAACTGTGAAGCCACAAATTTTTTAATTAAAGTTGTCAATTTTGTTCCATCAGGCCTACATCGTTGGAACATTAAAATGACATACTGGCCATAAGTTCGTATAAATAATGTTGACAACATTTCAGACTTACATTGGCTACACTCCATGTTGTGATCAGCTGCTTTTACTAGCTTATTAAAGGACACTGATTTACTGTCTGGCAAAGTTAAATATATAAATCTTTCTGAGTCTACACTAGTAGTACTTGATACCCTACAGTTCTCGCAGTCATGCTGCCATTGATAAGAAAGCCCAAACAGGTGATCTACATCTACACCTTCAGCATGCAATACATCAAGCATATACATTAAAAACTCCTGACAATCTTGCTGAATATTTTGAGAGAATTGTGTTTGCCCTGAACATCTGTCTAACAGATTTCGCATTTCAGACACACTTTCTATTTTTGTTCTATCAGTGCTACATTTCTCTAACACAGAATTCAACAAACTGCAAAATCTTTGATCCGAATTGACCACAATCTCTTCTTTTACATTTTCTAGAGAAAAGACAACATTAACCACTACATTAGCATAGCAGTTGACACCAGAACTGTTTTCAAATTGAAAACCAACAACATCTTCAACAGAATCCTTTTTCTTTCTGCTTATAATTTCAGGTTCATCGACTTTTCGTCTTTTTGCTACAACCTCCCTACTATTGGTCACATTTCTTCGTTTCCGGCCTACCACACGTTTCTCAAACAAAGGATATTGAGGCAAATGTGGCGCATACTCTCTTCTTAACCTATTGTATTCCTTAACACAATCTAGATCTGCACAAATGTTTGTGACATCACACTCAATCAAGTACAATCCCGATAAAGTTCTAACTCGTGACAATGCCACATATGCCATACCCTCCTTGAACACAGAACTGCCAATATTCACCAATGCACTGTCTACACTTAAACCTTGCGATTTATGGATTGTCACCGCATATGCCAAGCAAACAGGAAACTGCTTACGGTGAACATATAAGTCTTTTACAAGCAAAAATCTAGCAGAGCAATGACCAATTAGCTGTACTTCCTCAATGCCATCAAATTTAATTTTTAAAAATTCAATTCCATCTCTATTTCTGTATTTCACAAAATCAACAACATTACCCATTGATCCATTTACCAGACCTCTTTCAACATGTAAATTCCTTCTTAAAATTATACAGCAGTTTAAGCACACATTCAGAGTCTTTTCAAAACCTGCAGTTTTAGATATAGTCTTCTCTAATGAATCCAATTTTGTTTTCAAATTCTCAGACAACATAATTGTTTACTCTGTCAATAGCTTCCAGTTTCACAATCTCTTGGTTTTCTAAATGCAACATTTTGTTGTTGAAGATGGCACATTCTGCAAGAGTTGGCATCAAACATATTCCAGATTTCTTCTCAGTAATTTTCTGAAAAATATTCTCAGGCACAACGTCTTGTTCTGGATATAAATTTGACAGTAATCGTGCATGTAAAGCTTCTTTCCCATGCTCGGTCACTTTTCCAATTCTAACATCTTGTAGAATATTCTTGTAATCTTCATCCTTTGCCTGACGCATATTTTCATGCAGTTCAGCATAATTGAAGTTTAACCATATATTGACGTTGCCAATGCTCCCTAGGCACTTCCTGGTATCTTCATGCATGAGCATTTTGAACACAGGTTGTCCTTTCACTGGTGTCAGCTGCAGAAGATCTCCGAAAACAATGATATGTTTGCCACCAAATAACACATCATACTCTGTTTTAAGAACTTCTTGCATTCTCAAATGCACAAAGGCAAGCATGACATTAGAAACCATGCTTACTTCATCAATGATAAGAAGTTTCATTTTCCTCAAGACTCTTGAAACTTCACAACAAGCATCTCCAGATAACTTGTGGTATTGTAATTTGTTATCATGCTCCACTGGCAGCATCAATAGACGATGCAAAGTAATACCTTTAATGTTATGTGCTGCCAGTCCAGTTGGAGCGGTGACAACACAAGACAGCGATGACTCAGTCCTTTCCTGCAAATAACATGAAATTGCTTTAATGAGGAAACTTTTTCCAGTTCCCGCTTCTCCACTCACGTACAGTCGGACAGGCTTCAACGACGTACATGAGCACTCTTTCTTCTCATGACTTAATCCATGATCAATTTGCTTGGTAACTTCGTCATATATTTTCCTCTGCTCAACGTTGAGTTGTCTTTCCAAGTCTTCTAAGTTAACCACATCCTCCTGAGCATGTGCCATGGTTCTTTCCACTTCATTCATGGCAGTGGCAGCTTCATTTTTGATAACAGGTCCTCCTAGTGGATCCTGACTCAATGAAACAGAACTCTGACTGTCCTGAGAACTGTCTCTGGCAATCTCGGCTGCAATCGTTGCTTCCTGCTCGATTTCCGCATTCAACATTTCAAGATATTTGGGAAAAGCAGGACATTCTATGGTCTCCTTGGCGGCAGTGAAAGAGTCTTCGTAACAGAGGAAATCTCCAAGCAGTTCCTCTTCTGCACGCCAAGGCTTAAAAAGTTGCAAAAGTGCTAAATAGAAAAACTCCTTTTTTTCAGGAGATTCGCCACTCAATTTTCGATGGTTTACCAAGTGGCATTTTCTTTGCTTGACCAGACATCCCTCACTTCCAATTACAGCATACACTCCTTTATCAATATCTTCTTTGATGTTCCTCTTGAATATGTAATTTTGTAGAACCTCATACAGACAAACATTCTCGAGGTGACTGCTTCGATTTGGATAATATGTATCCAACAGGTTGGTCTTCAAAATATCGGTACTGTTTGGCTCCTTTTCCGCCAAATACTCAATTTCCCGCACAGGTTTCAGAACTCGATTACGCGTTGCAGCAAGACCAAGACTCGCCCAAACGATACTCCTAGATTTGGCATAGAGACTTGCTGAAGACAACCGGTCAGAACATTCATAAGCTCCGATTTCTCGATGCGACAACATCTTCAGACTGAAACTGTACAACTTCTTACTGAGGCTCTTTTCATGGGAAATGTCCTCCCACATATCCTTCAATTCTGTCTTTTCTTTTTTGGTGATGTAAGATGTCACATACCGAGCCACAGCCATACAGTTATCAGCCACAAACTGTATATCCATGTTAGCATTCCACATGGACAAAATCACTGGGTTGTAGTCGTTGATGTACTTGGAGTCTTCGTTCCTTTTCAAATTGTATGTGTTTTTAGGTGATTTCTTCATCACATTATGTCGCAGCGAAGACATCAAACTGTTCACTCTTCCTTTAGAAATCACCGGTCGTGGAAAGGCGAAACGACATTTGGTGTAGAACTTGTCCTTGTTTCTGAATTTACGACGACAGTACTTTCCGCAACGATGGCTTTGGAAGCGTAGAACTTGTTCTCTTAGGCTTTTGTCCTCCTTTGCGTTTGGAACAGCACATGTAGAATACTGTTCTATGAAACTCATCACTAAGTCTTCTGGATCTGTTCCAAATTTAGGTGCATCCTTGATCCACAGCAGCATATGTATATGAGGAGCACCTCTTGCTTGGTACTCCTTTCTCCAGAAGAAATCCAACACCTCCCCAAGAGGTGGATTCTTCTTATTCATGATGAAAGACATCATAGCTTCAAATCTATGATTGAAGTACCTGCATACATTCACTGGATCCAAAGAGCACAGTTCTCCGGGTGTCTTGTATTCGATGTTTTCAATGTTTCCATTTGCCTCTCGTAGAAATTCAAGTAAGTCTTCCCAGCCATACTCGGCACAGCTCAGAGTGAGGAACCATGTGGGAGTTCCTAAGTTCCTCAGCATACATTTTAAATCACCATGACGACGGTACCAGTACTCATTAGTACCACGCTGACACGCCATGAGATTAATCAGGTGACAATCCAAAATACTGTCTTGGACATTGACTTTATCCATAAAGTCACTTGCCGAGATGTTTTGCATCTGTATACCACTTTTCAAGATGTGGTTCACTGCATATGACAGTCCAGACAGATCGCTTTCAAACAGGAGATGAAACAAATAGGGAATGCATTGTCGAAACCTAGCATCTTCTGCATACAATCGTAAAGTCCGGTATTCAGAAGCAGGAATTTGATGAGGTCGCTCATCATATCTTCCTCCTTGACCTGTTGGAAATAGCTGTGGGAAACACCGAGCTTCCAAACTTTCCTCCCAAACACTAATGGGACTCCCTTTGGCTTCTTTCATTTGAAACAACTCAATAGCATTCCCCATGACTTCCTTGGAATGCAAAGGATGAACACTATAATGTTCATATATTTCTTCACTTTTAGAGGGTTCTACTTTCTCAATTTGACCAGCACACAAATCGCTATCCTCTTCCTCACTTACTTCCTCTTCTACAACATATACATTCTTATAGTACTTATTATTTTTTTTCAAATACAATGTTGCCTTTTTGACTTTCTTAACATCTACTAAATCTTGCCATATTTTCTTATTCTTATTCTTATTGCAAAAGAGCAGCGCATAATTGTTTAAGCATAACTGCTGGACTCTTAGCATAATACAACATTCTAACTAATTTCCTCACTTTATTATGATGCACTGCTAGCATCCTGAAATGATGAAAAACACTCTGGCATACTCTCCTGGAAAGACAAGCCAGTGAATGACCATGCAAACCTGTCACTTCTCACACTCTGCAAATTGATGGAATCCTGTCGCACACTGCAAATACTACTACACTTCCAGGTGTACACAGGTCCCTTAGGACGTCTTCCTAAAACCTCATTACCTAACATCTCTTCTGCCACTGTTGTCACAAGTTTTTCTTTTTCAACTGGACAACCATCTTTCACCTCATAAGCTCGACCACTGGTGTCAACTGCATGCACCAAATCATTATCCTGGAAATAACTCTCCTCATTAAAAAATGCCTCACAACTTGAACTATGCATCCATTCTCCTGAAAAAACTTCACAAAAATTACTACGATTAACTGTTCTCTTCCATCTACTATTTGTTTTGAAATCATAAATTGCCTTGTTTAGCTTCCTAATTCTATTGATTATCAAAATAAATAACTTTCGCTTAATTTCGAATGCCTGATCAATAATTTTCTCAACTTTTTTTTTTCTCTTATAAAAAACCACTTTCTGTTGACCTTTCTTAATATTTTTTAACAAATTGCCAATTATCCTGTTGCGGAACATTCGTTTACGAATGTCCCTAAACTGTTGTTTCCTTCTACTATCATGCACAGAGTTATCTCTTGCTCTAGCAGTAACATTTTTGATTGGCCTTTCCTTTCCGTTTAAATTGCTTCTCTTCTTCTGGACTAAAACATTTTCTGTAGTACTACTTTTTTTTTTACAAATGTTTCTTATGAATGCTTTTGTTCTCTTACCCGGTGCTTTCTTGGTGACTTGACGATTTTTTATTGTAGAGGACTGCTGCAGTAATGGTTGAACCTGCTGTCTTTGACGTTTTGTAGCCTTTCTGATTCTATCCTTAGACGGCATTCTCAAATTTTGAAATGATCTGCAGTTCAATCTATGGTAAAATATAATAAAAAAAATTATTAACCACTATTACCAAACAGTAAATCAATAACAGTCATCAAAAACTTAACACACTACTTGTCATTTTTACTTAGAATAATTTTTAGTGCTTTGGCAAATTTAGAATACACAAATAGCAGAAAAGAAATGGAATGCTTCTACATTTTACTTGTGCTGTTTTATATGTGAATCTGATCTAATTTTATGAGCATATTTTAACATTTTATTGAAGACACTACACATAACCTGTTTTTGAAGGTGTGTTTAATTTTAAATGAAACGGTTTACATTTTTACTTTTCATTTCTTCTAAATGTTATAAATAAATGTTTATAGTTCCATAGGCTCAAGCAGGTCAGCTTCCCACCCTATGTCATACAATTCTGACAAATCGGCATCCTCATCATAGTCTTCATCATCCTCAGGATTTAAATCATCTAAGGGATCCACTTCCACTGACGTTTCAATCACAAGTTCAACGATAAGATCAAGATCAACTGATTGCTCATTATCACTCATGCTTGATGTTGTCGTTATCTTTAAAAAAAGAGAACAACAATGAGATGTTGCAGAGTAAGGCACAAATCTCAGAGACTATAATAGTAAAATTGTTTAACAAGAGTAACATTTTGCAGCTATTATTTAGCCATGTCCAGCAATGCTGAAGAGGTGAGGCCTATGTCCAAGTTTTCAGTAAACAGGACTCATCTTTTCTTAACCTTGGATAAGCCTCACCGACTCTGTGTCCCCTGCACATACTTAAATGTAAAGGGGCAAATTTATGTTAACTGGCGCATCCCCAGGGATGCACCAGTTAATGTGCACCGCTGCTCTGCCACCCATGGTGTGCCGCATTTACAATGTGGAGCACCATTGAGTAAAAACAGCACAGATGCGTCATGCATCTGTGCCGCAAAAGCAGCACATTGCACGAATCACGTCGTAAACACAACATGTCTACTGCAATGCATAGGAGGAAGCCACACATTGCATGGTGCTTCACTCCTTATGCCTGTTTCAAACAGGCGTAAGGATTTGATTCAGCAATGCTATAAAGCTGACTCAGTGAAATCTTCTAAATTTCACTGTGTTAGTTTTACAGGGCTTTCATGCAAATGAATGCCCACCCTGCAACAAAACACCTATATGAAACCTGACGCAGGTTTCATGTGGCACAGGACTTTACAGCATAACACATCTGCCTAGATGCATCAAGTTGTAAATATGTCGCCACATAGCAAATCTTTTGCACCGCCGCTGCGTCACAAAAGTGACGCACAGTGACGCAAAACAGGCATACACCTATCATAAATCTGTCCCTAACATTTTAAATGATTGATTCAAGATGACGATAAAGTGTGGCCTATCCAGAGGTTTGTTTGAGGTGAGGTCTACTCAGGGTTGCAGATGAAATTTACGCTTGTTGAAGAGTACAGAGGAGATAATACATGTGAAGGCCTACCAATGAAGTAAGTCATGTCCACTTCACTCTTGAACAAAGGCCAGACCTTTTCTGTATCCGTGGACAGACCTAAACCTCATCTGCACAATGTCATTCGTAAACTTAGGAAACACAGGTGATGTAATTGAAAAATGTGGAGTTTCTTTTCCTCATTTCACAATCACATCACCTGTGTTTCCTTTGCTTAGGTATCTCATAGTGCAGATGGACTCTAGCATATCAAAGAGTACACATAAGTTGAGCAGTGTATACAACAATTTTGACATTTACAGAAGATTCAGCTTCTTATCTTGTTGGAGATGAAATGAGGCCTGTCTTGCAACATGGTGCATCTTTTGCATCACTGCTGCATCGGTTTCATGTGGCACAGGACTTTACAGCATGACACATCTGCCTAGATGCATCAAGTTGTAAATATGTCGCCACATAGCAAATCTTTTGCACCGCCGCTGCGTCACAAAAGTGACGGACAGTGACGCAAAAGAGACATACACCTATCATAAATCTGTCCCTAACATTTTAAATGATTGATTCAGGATGACGATAAGGTGTGGCCTATCCAGAGGTTTGTTTAAGGTGAGGCCTACTCAGGGTTGCAGATGAAATTTACGCTTGTTGAAGAGTACAGAGGAGATAGTACATGTGAAAGCCTACCAATGAAGTAAGTCATGTCCACTTCACTCTTGAACAAAGGCCAGACCTCTTCTGTGTCCGTGGACAGATCTAAACCTCATCTGCACAATGTCATTCATAAACTTAGGAAACACAGGTGATGTAATTGAAACATGTGGAGTTTCTTTTCCTCATTTCACAATCACATCACCTATCTTCCCTTTGCTTAGGTATCTCATAGTGCAGATGGACTCTAGCATATCAAAGAGTACACATAAGTTGAGCAGTGTATACAACAATTTTGACATTTACAGAAGATTCAGCTTCTTATCTTGTTGGAGATGAAATGAGGCCTGTCTTGCAACATGGTGCATGTTTTGCATCACTGCTGCATCGGTTTCATGTGGCACAGGACTTTACAGCATGACACATCTGCCTAGGTGCATCAAGTTGTAAATATGTCGCCACATAGCAAATCTTTTGCACCGCCGCTGCGTCACAAAAGTCACGCACAGTGACACAAAATAAGCTTACACCTATCATAAATCTGTCTCTAACATTTTAAATGATTGATTCAGGATGACGATAAAGTGTGGCCCATCCAGAGGTTTGTTTGAGGTGAGGCCTACTCAGGGTTGCAGATGAAATTTACGCTTTTTGAAGAGTACAGAGGAGATAATACATGTGAAGGCCTACCAATGAAGTAAGTCATGTCCACTTCACTCTTGAACAAAGGCCAGACCTTTTCTGTGTCCGTGGACAGACCTAAACCTCATCTGCACAATGTCATTCGTAAACTTAGGAAACACATGTGATGTAATTGAAAAATGTGGAGTTTCTTTTCCTCATTTCACAATCACATCACCTGTGTTTTCTTTGCTTAGGTATCTCATAGTGCAGATGGACTCTAGCATATCAAAGAGTACACATAAGTTGAGCAGTGTATACAACAATTTTGACATTTACAGAAGATTCAGCTTCTTATCTTGTTGGAGATTAAAAGAGGCCTGTCTTGCAACATGGTGCATGTTTTGCATCACTGCTGCATCGGTTTCATGTGGCACAGGACTTTACAGCATGACACATCTGCCTAGATGCATCAAGTTGTAAATATGTCGCCACATAGCAAATCTTTTGCACCGCCGCTGCATCACAAAAGTGACGCACAGTGACGCAAAAGAGGCATACACCTATCATAAATCTGTCCCTAACATTTTAAATGATTGATTCAGTATGACGATAAGGTGTGGCCTATCCAGAGGTTTGTTTAAGGTGAGGCCTACTCAGGGTTGCAGATGAAATTTACGCTTGTTGAAGAGTACAGAGGAGATAATACATGTGAGGGCCTACCAATGAAGTAAGTTATGTCCACTTCACTCTTGAACAAAGGCCAGACCGTGGACAGACCTAAACCTCATCTGCACAATGTCATTCGTAAACTTAGGAAACACAGGTGATGTAATTGAAAAATATGGAGTTTCTTTTCCTCATTTCACAATCACATCACCTGTGTTTCCTTTGCTTAGGTATCTCATAGTGCAGATGGAGTCTAGCATATCAAAGACTACGCAGAAGGTTAGAACTGTATGGAACATGGCTATGTAAGTCAAATAATCAAAATCAAAATTTGCCAAGCACACATGGGGGCGTATTTACAAGGACCTTGCACCACAGGGAAAGGTCTTAAATTAAAATGGGAAAAATAACATCAGAGAGACTCAAAGGCCTTATAAATATGCCCCAAGCAACCTATGAAGCTCTAGCATTACATATCAAGAAACCTAATTGATTTCAAAAATCGTTTTTAAACACATCATCTAAATAAATTATATACCTACATTCAAGGGGAAGTGACTTAAAATGCCCTAAGACACATGAAAGCGTTTTTTTAAGCCCTTGCTCCATTTTTAGATCACTTTTAACATGGCTATGTAAGTCAAATAATCAAGATCTAAATTTGCCAAGCACAGATGGGGGCGTATTTACAAGGACCTTGCACCACAGGGAAAGGTCTTAAATTAAAATGGGAAAAATAACATCAGAGAGACACAAAGGCCTTATAAATATGCCCCAAGCAACCTATGAAGCTCTAGCTGTACATATCAAGAAACCTAATTGTTTTCATAAATCGTTTTTAAACACATCATCTAAATCAATTATATACCTACATTCAAGGGGAAATTACTTAAAATGGCCTAAGACACATGAAAGCGTTTTTTTAAGGCCCTTGCAACATTTTTGGGCCACTTTTAACATGGCTATGTTAGTCAAAGAATTAAAATCTAAATTTGCCAAGCACAGATGGGGGCATATTTACAAGGACCTTGCACCACAGGGAAAGGTCTTAAATTAAAATGGGAAAAATTACATCAAAGGAAGTCAAAAGCCTTGAAAATATGCGCCAAGCAACCTATGAAACTCTAGCAGTACATATCAAGAAACCTAATTGATTTCAAAAAACGTTTTTAAACACATCTTCTAAAACAATTATATTCATACATTCATGGGGAAGTGAGTTAAAATACCCTAAGACACATGAAAGCATTTTTGTAAGACCCTTGCACTATTTTTGCGTCATTTTTAACATGGCTATGTATCACAAAGAAACAAAATCTATTTTTAAAACACTTGACACAAAGCAACATTTTAAATACACAACTTTCTTCATAATTTTCTACCTAAACCATACTATTCTCTATCTAAATTAAATGAATCTTTTCTCACCTTAGCAAATACTTTATGAGTTTCAAAACAGTCTCAGAAATACACCAAATTGTCTTTAGCAGAGCAAAAGGTATGCACTCCAGAGTCTGCAGCACTAAAAAGCACAGAAAAGCTGTAATTCATCACACATATCTCTCATGTCACCCAATCAAAACTCTTCCCTCACTTTTTTCAAATCAACACCCTTCCCCCCTCTGCCCTTTCTGCCTTTTTTGCATAGCAACCACCTCCTGAAAGACCTCTGATGTTTGCAAGTTCACACAACAATGTTTCAATTGAACTCTGAACTCTCAGTACACCTGCGTATCCAGTGCAATCTTTCATAAAATGATTTTTTCTTGACCATTCAAATTACATCTTTCAAAGAACTCATCCATGCACCCTAACTTTCTGTTTTCAGCAATCAAAATCCACCAATCACTGCTACTGCTTCATTAACACAGAAACTCCACAGTTTTTTTCATTTTAAACTCTTATTTTTTCAACTGCCATTTCATTGCCACACTTCATCTGACTGCAGCAGAACCTTCTCTCACCATGTTTTCTGTCTGGATTGTTGGACATAGTTACATCTACTGGGCTCAGAGGTATGCTGATAACAGAAATTTACCTAACCTCAATTTACAAGATGTGGAAATTAAGTGGTTTGGCCACAGAGGATTAAAATGTCACCAATTGATACCATTGGTGAAAACCTTTATGCATTTGCCAAAACCTGACCTGTTAATTGTGCACTGTGGAGGAAATGACTTGGGCACTTTGACTGGGGTAGGTCTGGAAATGCTTTTAAAGGACACCTTTGAGCAATTGATGGCACTTTTTCCTCAAACTGCCTTGGTATATTCAAATATATGCCAAAGACAGAAATGGAGGTGGTCGAACCAATTTTGTCCACAAATTGAGAAATCGAGGAAGCATGTAAACAAATCTGTTTCAGCTTACATGAGAGACCATGGAATGGGCTCCATCTACAACAATAACTTACGTTACTACATGCAAGATATCTACAGAGGAGATGGAGTTCACTTCTCAGATGAAGGGAACAGAGTTTTCATTCTGAATTTAAAACTGTGCATTGGTACCTACTTATAAGTACCTAAATGTACCATAAACCCAAAAGCTCTTCTCAGAGCTACCCTACATCTGATCACTCATAATTATTATTTTACTCTAACTTTTTTCACTAATTTTCAACAAAGTACGCTCCCCGGAGCGCTACCCGGTACGCGAACCGGAAGCTAACCGCGCAAATTTTTTTTTTAAAATGTTTTTTATTTCGCACATATGGGCCTCCTCAGCCACCCTCAGAAAACCTAGGGGGTCAAGATACGTCTACCGTGCCCCCTTCTACCCATTCTGAACATTATTTGACCTCCATCTTGTATTTTAATTCGACCGAAACACAAAATGGTGGACTCCCGTAACGCTGCCCGTTCGCGTACCGGGGCGCTCACCGGGAAGCGCTCCATTAAAAAAGGTGGGAAAGTAATTTACAGAAAAAACCCTGGAGACAATGTCACCAAATATAGATGAACTCATACTACATACCAATCCCTACCATTTTCACAAATTTGGTTGGAATTCCATTTAGCCATTTAGCCTGTAGACCTCTCTAAATACCCTGAGGTAAATTACTTCACAAAACACATCTGAAGTGTTGGAATTGACAACCAATTAAAATGTTACTTTCATTTTCTACTTTTTTTACCTGACATTTGATTGGTTATGTACCTGAATATATATAAAAAAAGGAGAGAGAAACACAGCCATTTTGACAACTACTTCCTGAACTACATTGCAAGATCATTTTCACTCACAACTTAAACTTGTTTTTAAAAGGTAAGATATTATTTTATAAATTTGAAAACATTTTCAGATAGTTATATACTATCCCTCTGTAGGAGTTAAACATTGAGAAAGGCTTGTTTATTATAATTATGGATTGATTTAGGTTTCTGTGGTATAATTATGAATTTACATAGGCTTTTTCACAGGCACTTTTTAATAGTACTACTTCATGCCTCAAAAGTACCTGTCTGAACTTAAACCCAACAGTGCCCTATCTCTACTGATATATTTATTTTTTATTCAAATTTCAGCACAAAAATGCAAGGAGAACAGAACGTTTCCTTTGAAATTGTCCTAGACATGAACAATGAGGAAATCATTGAACCCATTGACTTGGACTTCATGGATGAATCACGAGACCATGAACTTCTACAATGTGTAGAATCTGTGGATTTGTTACTTCATTATGATGACGGTCAAATGTGGGAAGTTATGTTCACTCAACAAGAGGACATATCGGACATATCGGACAGTCAAATGTTAGACGTTCTATTAAATTTTGAAAAAGAATCAGAAAAATAAAATTATATTTAATATTAAAAAATTGTTTGAGTCTTTAATCATTTTTATATGTAATTCATAAACTAGTACCAAATTGATTATAATGTAAAGTCAGACTTATAGTATACTGTGCACAATTTTTATATTCATTAATACTGCTACTTAAATAAATTTTAAAAAAAACAACAAAAAGAACAATCAATAAACATACAATATTTCAAAATATCATAGTCTATCATTCTTTTTTCCTTATAGTACGCTCCCCGGACCGCTCCACGGTGCGCGAACCGGGCGCTACCCACGCAAAAAAAAGAAACTTTTTTTTTTTTGCCCCGCGGGGCCCTTTTAAAGCCTCCACATCAAACCTAGGGGGTCAGGGAGGATCTACTATGCCCCCTTATGGTCATTTCCCCCTTCGTTTTGGCCTCCTCTTGTCTCTCGATCCTACCGAGAGACAAGATGGCGGCCGCTCCAGACTGTTTAGAATGTTGACAGACACCGGAGAGCCAATCAGCTTCGCTTCGCGAAGTTCCGTTACGCGTCAAGTACGCGAACCGGGGCGCTGCCCGGGCGCACTCACAGATATATATATTTTTTTGAACGTTAATTTCTCAAAATTTACTGGAGCACATATATTGAGACCTAGCAAAGGCACATCGGGCTAACAGTCCCTACAATTTTGCCAAGTTTCGTGCAAATCCATTCAGCCGTTCGGGCTAAAAGTGAGGCCAACCGCCCTATGGAAATTAACACGGGAAAAACGCGTTTTGGGACCCCCTTTTTTCTCGGCCCCCCCTTGACGAAACCCCACGAAATCCTAACTATATATACCTACTGGCGACCGCCAGTAGGTAATATATATATATATATATATATATATATATTAATATCTACTAAAAGATCATAGTAAGGCCACACAAAATAGGAAGCCAGGACAATGTCAATATGTCTGTTTTATAAATGAAATTGATTATTTTATCAGTTTTTGAGTTTTTGTTGGTGCATATTAGAATGACTCAATGAAAGAATGATTACATGAATACATGAATGAATAGCTTACTGACCACAAACAGATGATTCTATAGATGGATGAGGCGAATCTATATCGTTCTGGTAGAATAATAATGCATACATCAATGGCTTATGAATGCATTCCAATCTATATTGACCTATATTGAATTATTTGAATGACTGCTTGCCATGGAAATTAGTGTGGAGAAAATACTTTGACCCAATTGTGGGCAGACTGATTATGTGTGATATGTCAAGTAACACCTGCTACCACACGTATTGTTATTACAATATGCATATGCTGTTTCTGTTCCTATTCTCTATATTTTTCCCCAATAAAAATTTTGAACCTAACACTGTGCCATCGCAAGTCGGAGAAAGTGATTGTGCACCTGTGTTTTTGTACCAATAATATTTTGTGGGTGGCAATGAATCACTAGCAATATTCCCTGAAAAGCATTTCTTCATGATACCAAACAAATAACAAATCAAACATCATGAGTTGAAAATGTAATTTGAAATAAACATATTCAGAGTCAACTTATACTACGGTTTTGTAAAATCAGGGTAAATAATTTAAAAACAAAAACTGTTCTTACCATAATGGCATTGGCACCCTGAGATAGAGAGAAGAAAGTTAGGAAAAAGATTAGGAATCAAAATTCTATAATAAAATACCAGGATTTAAACCCACTCTGCAGCAAAACTTGCATCTTGAGTATTACTCACACTCTAAAGCCAAATAAAAAAGAACAAATTCCAAAGTTGAGTTCACCTCTAATGAGCAACCAATGCAATTTAGTAGCAACAAATGAAAATGCAACATACATATGTATCAAGAGATGATGTCAATATTGGGAAAATTATTTTGCCATGTCATGTTCCATTAGGAATATACCATTTATAAATATGAATATATTGTCAGCACAAAATCTGATATATTTGAGCATATACAGGAGATAGGGAAACATTTTATTACAAAGTTGGCATTGTACTGCTCGACCCAAGGTCACCAAGTAGCTGCCTACATTAAGCCCTAAAAGTAGTGAAACTTAAAGGGATATAATAAAGCTGCACAAAGTAATGGTGCCTAAAATTAGCATATGCAAAAAAATCTGCATGAAATTCTTCGTAGTTTAGATATCTAATTTGCAGCAAACTGCTATCTTGAAATAAGTGGAGCCCAGAATAACATACTCAAATTGAAACCTAGATGTACCCAAACTATGATTTTTACCTTCATTAAGGTACAGAAACTTGGATAGACAATTAGCACTGGTGTGATCTGACCAGGTATGGTGTTCCACCACAAAGTCCATTTCTTGCAGTGAAATGGACCACCTTGACAATTCTGGATTATCCCCCCTTCCTGTTCATCACCTCCTAAAGCTCCCCAGAGGTCCTTGAGAACCCTAGGCTGCATTGGCTCCATCAACCATACTTTCTGTCCATGCTGATATTCTACCATGGTAACTGCTTAGTCATACCATTGCTTCATTAACTGCTGGCTAACCTCCAAATTATCAGAAGCCTTCTTTCAGAACTTAGTCAACTGTTTCCGAAGGGCTAGCATTTAGCGAACCACATCCTGAGGGAGATTCTTGAGAGCTTGCTTTCACCCATCCTTCACCAGACTAAGAGGTCCTCTGACAGGATGACCATACAGAGTTTTAAATGGGCTAAACCACATTCTCTTCTTTGGTATCTTCCTCTAAGCAAAAAGCGGACATGGTAAGAGGACACCCCATTTCTGCCTCATGACTTCAGGCAGGCCCATAATCATGCCTTTTGTTTTTGCAAATGTACTTGCTAGCTGCACTGCAATTGAACGCGTACCATTCAGGAGGAAGGGTGACTTGATCCAGTCCGCGTTTTGCATCATGCAGCCTAATCAGTAGCGAGTGAAGCAGTGGGAGCTATGGGAGAGAGCTCCGCCACGTCGCTACCTGTACTGGGCCCTCTCCCTGGTTTTTACTTCACCTCGGTTCGGTGGCCTGGCCCGGCGCTGTATGATACAGCCTAAAGGACATGCCTTTTAGGGTCTTATTGAAACTTTCCACAAGCCCATTGGTTTGTGGGTGGTAGGGTGTTGAGAACTTATGAGTGACTCCACACTCCTTGCTGATTGACGTCATGTACACAGACATGATGCTGGTGTCCCTGTCTTGCCCCACTTCTTTGAGGAAACCCACTGTGGGCCAGATCCCCATCAAGGCCCTGGTTACAGTGCAGTGACAGTCCTCAGGGGACTGCCTTGATTACCTAGTGGAACGGTCCACCAAGACCCAGATGAACCTCTTGCCTAAGGCTGTCTTGGTGGTACATGGATCCTACAATGCCAAACGTCTCAAATGGTGTAACAACGACAGGCATTGGATAAAGAATAACACTACAGCTTTTTCATAGTCTTCCTACTAGCCTGGTGCATGAGTTGCCCCATGCACAGGAGCCTTAGGCTCACGATAAAGTAGGTAATTCTCCTAATATATAAGGTGATTTCCATTGGGCATCAGCTTGCCCGCTCAGGCACTCAACGATTGGGCACTTCTTCTGTGACTTGAATATTTCCTTTCTGGTGGGTTCCTCTTCCACTTGCCATCCAAACAGCTCAGACAGGTGACCAAGGGAGGCAATGTCCTCTCTAATAGGCTCAGAGGCAGATGCTCCAGTGCCCCAACTACCTGTGTTACGGGACTTGCAGGGGCCTGGGTTCCCACACCCCTTGCCCGTCCCTTCCCTGGCAGTTGTCTGGACCGTTCTCCCATGCTCCAGACCTTCTTGACTCCCCTTGTGGGCAGCCAAGGAGCAGGTGACTGCACAGACACACTCAGGCAATGCTAACATTTCTAGGTGTAACCTGAGCTTTTCTTCCTTCATAGAAGTGTGAACCAGGTCATTCCCCAACAGATAGACCATAGACATAGCAGTGCTCACAACAACATTCAGAGGATTTGAGACCCCACCCCAGTAAAAGGGAACCAGAGCCACAGGTTAGTGCCTCCCCTAGCTGTCTGCTACTACGACCTGGTAGAATGTAGTGGAGATGTCTTGCTCTGAGGATACCAAATATTACCTGACACCTGACAGTAGTCATACTGGCTCCTTTATCCCTTAGAGCTTCCACGCTCGGCCCATTTATGATGACACACTGCCTATACTTTGAATAATTGGAGGGCATGTGAGCTTCGGGCACCATCTCCTTTCTACCCCAGGACACTAGGGTAACCCCACTAACTGGGGCAATTTATTTCTGAAGTGCTATACTAGCCAACCCCTGTGACTGCCTATGACGGTGGGTGATGCCCTTTTGAAACACTTGGCATCTCCCTTGACATGCCCATATTGGATGCATTCTTTGGACTTATGGAAATGCTTTGCAATATTCTTGTCTATGAAGCATTTCCTCTGGTGTCTAGATTAGGATTGGGGCCCCCGTGAACTGTACTGGGGGCCTTGAGAGAACTCCTTAATATGTTTTTATCTTTCTCCCTCTTTCTTCTGTTGGAAACTATGACCACCCTTTTTGGTGTGCCCTCCAGGTGCCCTTTTAGACTTTCCGGTGCTGACCCAGGGGTCTGCCTCCTGAAAAAGCTTCCTGGGATTAGAAAGAATGCTATCCACTTGGTGTCAGCACAGCTCTGTAAAACATATATTAAGCATGTGCTCCTTCAAAATATTGTTGTACATCCCAGTAAAATGTTGGCCTTTGCTGCTCCTCACCCAACCCTTTAATTTAAAAAGTTCACTCATGACTGGATGGGGAGTTTGTTGCTGTCCTGAACCTCTGATGTCAGCCCAAATCTTACAGCAAGTACTCACAGCAAGTATTCATTTCATGGGGCTTACTTTGTCATATTCCCTTGCCTCTAGTGTAAGGATAGTATCCATCCCCACTGTGGGCATGCATTTCCACAAGCTGTCATCCCACTATTCCTCTGGGAAGTTGTGCACCCTGAACGTAATGTCATGTGCAGCAAACCGCTTGGCTATATCATCTCCAACTACATAGGCACCGCCTTCTGTGGTATGCAGACTGCCACCTAAGCAGCAGACATAGTTGGTACAATGTCACCATTCCGGTTGGTTCATGAAGGGTGCCTTGTATTTTTCTCCATCTCCCTCATGCTTTTATCAAGTTCGAACAGTATTTTGCTTTCAACTAGGGCCCTCCCAGCTTTCTCCTGATCCAGCTTTAATTTGAGCAGCTCCAACTTCAGCTGGAGAGACACTGGTCCTTGCCCCAACTTGGTTATCAGTGTTTCTCTTTGGGGTACAGTTGGTCTCTTCCTGCAGCTCAGGGTTCCTTTCTGGATCCTACTCTTCATCTTTAATTGAGTCCATGTCCTCCTCATGAATGCATGGTTATCCTCTACTGTTGCTACCTGCAACCTTTACATTTATTCATAAACACAGAGGATTTTCTACAAATTATGTTGGAAAGGTTTCCTGTCCACATTCAACCCTGTTTGCTTACAGGGCCTATTGAGGTTGTCAGCATTGATCAGATACATCTCCATGGTAAAAGAAGAGGGTATGGTACTTACATTTAGAAAAAAGGAAAACAGCTAATGAAAGACTAAGGAGAATTTAAAAACGCTCACTTTGGTATTACACAATTTAATTAGGATATTGTGTTACACAAATCACTGTATCTCACTGCACAATTACAAGTCCTGATCCACACCGCTGTTAGGACGCTTACATTTACAAATGGGCAATTGAAAAAACTAAGGAAGAATTGAACAAGGGGTTACTATGATGTCAAATAATGTATCTTGGATTTTTGTGTAACACAAATAACTGTATAGTACTGCATAAATATAAGTCCTGACACTCCTGACACAATATGAAAAATTGGGTTGTTGGTTGATGTGGTTATGAGCCCTATACATGCAAAAGTCTTGGTCCTTTTCAGGGTGAACTACAAAAATTTACTAAATTAACCTGTGCATACCCCTGGGTAGCTTGCCAGACAAAGCTGTTAGGCCTAAGTTAGAGGTTATGCAGCACACAAACAAAGTGAAAACACCACCCAAGATAAAAGCTACACCAATTTATAAAAATATAGACAATTTAAATATATTATTTGACACCTTAATGACAAAAATCAGTAGTACTAGAGTTAATAATTTCAGCGCCTAAAAGATCAACACGCCAACTATAAACATCTAATCTTATGAGACTGGGTCAGACAAAAAATATGGCTGAT
This sequence comes from Lissotriton helveticus, assembly GCF_964261635.1. Lineage (NCBI taxonomy): Eukaryota > Metazoa > Chordata > Amphibia > Caudata > Salamandridae > Lissotriton > Lissotriton helveticus. Next base: position 1,608,367,142 of record NC_136069.1, read on the forward strand.
TGTGATGGGGCAAAGTTCAAATACAAGAAGTGGAAATTGACTGTCAAGCGCTAAGCTTGAAGAATTGCTGAGAAAAATGTTATGAGAAGGTAAAGTTCAGCCAGTGGTATCCGAGGAGGGAGAGCCATCATGTGAGAGACTTGGGTTGAAGCTGCAGTGAAGATTTTTATGTTTGGACTCTTTTTTAGAAGTTTAAAATGTGTAGTGGGTCAAAGCTGAAGGATGTAGCCGAAGACAGATTCACAATTCTGGATAACCCTTTCGTTGAGGAGTGCTGAGCACGATTTGCTGCTGTGGAGAAGAGCATAGCAGTTAAAGCTGTGCAGCCAATCCAACTGGCAATATACCATGGGCAGATAGGCTAGCTTGTTTATAATGGTCTCTTCCAGGTTGTCAGAGCAGTTGTTGGCTAAAAATGTTCTACACCCTCTGTTTTGGGATTTGGCCATCTGGGCATATTTGGCACCACAGCCAAGGGTCCAGGACCGATGGAACACCACTTGGAAGTTCAGGACTCAGGCTGGGTTTGGGTATAGGTCTAAGGCAAAGGGAACATTTTGGGGTTGATTCCGATCTGGTAAAAAAAACGTCTGTACGAATCGTATCCGGAGCCCTCTCCGTACAACTCATACACACGCCGTACGATCCGACGAGTACGATTCGGACTGGGGCATCAGGACGCGATCCGTACGGTCCACGTCAGATAAGAGCGTTTCGTACGGAAACGCGCACAATCATATACACACCGTACGGTGCGTACCCCCCATGATCGCAGGTGTACGCCCCATACACCCAGCGTACATGGGTATGGTGCGTACCCCCCATGATCGCAGGGGTACGCACCGTACACCCAGCGTACATGGCGTACAGTGCATACCCCTGCAATCATGGGGCATATGCACCATACCCCATGTACGCTGGGTATACGGGGCATACCCCAGCGATCTTGGGGGGTACGCACCGTACCCAGGGTGGCCGTTCCATCCCTGTTTCGGCGTGAGCTCTGCTTTTACGGCTGTTTTCAGCTCCCGTAAAAAAAGGGTCGTACGGTGCGTACCCGACACGTATCGTACTTGCTGGGACATATAAACCAGCCGCAAGCCTTACTGATGTCGCGTACAGCGTGTTCTGACAGAGACTCGTACGGGGATTCCAGTCGTACGGTCTCTGTACGATTCGTACGGAGTCCGGCTCCTGGTACGAATCATACTTTGACGTACGTATGCGGGGCGTTGCAGGGTACGATTCGTATGGGAAAAACGCTCCGAACGGCTATTCGGAGCGGTTTTTCCCAAATCGGAATCGACCCCTTTGTGTCCCTGATGCTCGGATCAGGAGACCAGCAGCCTAGCCCTTCATCATCAATATGGTGTTCCTAGGTTCAAGTTGCAAGTCCAATCTTGCTTCCCAAGGGAAGATGGTAGCAGGGCAGAAAGGAAGCAGTTCAGCAAGGCAGCAGAAGGTCAGCAGTCCAGCAGAGTGGTAGTCCTTTCTGCAGCACAACAGTTCTTCATCCTCACATTGAATCCACAGGTAAAAATTGGTATTGAAAAGTTGGTGTACAAGGTCCTCCTTCATACCCTGGAGGCCTCCTTCTGTAAAGTGGGAGATATTTCTAGACTGTGGCTTTGAAGTGCATTGAATTTCCTGACTCCCCAGCTAGCTGCAGTGACAAAATGGAGGTGAAAGGTCCAATGTATAAAAAAAGCCCTCCCTATTCAGTTGCAAGTGGGGCTGTGCTCAGGTCTGCCCTCCATCCTGCCAGCAGATGGCCCATTAAGGCACACCTAATCCTTCTATTTTAACTGTCTGGAAAAAAATCACAAAGTCTAGCTTTCAATTGCAAGTTATGTGACCCAAGAATGGCTGTAGTCACAAAAGGGCTAAGGGCAGAAAAATGCTAACTTTTTTAGAGCGATGACTGTAGGTACAAGACCTTCCCATAAACCAGTAAGGCCTAGGAATAAATGCATATAGGTATCAATCAACTGTCAATATGGATAGAGTTGCTGAAATAACTGCATTAAATGCAACTATCAATCATTCAATCAATCATATTTGTAGAGCGTGCTACTCACCCACTAGGGTCTCAAGGCGCAGGGAGGAGGGGAAGGGGAGCCGCTACTGCTCGAACAGCCAGGTCTTGAGTTGTTTCCTGAAGAAGAGATGGTCCTGGGTCAGCCGTAGGTGGTTGGGGAGGGAGTTCCATGTCTTGGCCGCCAGGTAGGAGAAGGATCTTCCTCCGGCGGTGGTTCTGCGAAATCGTTTGGCGCTGGCGAGGGCGAGGCTGGCAGATCGGAGCTGGCGGTTGGGAGTGTAGAATGTGAGGCGGCAGTTGAGGTATTCGGGGCCCCTGTCGTGGAGGGCCTTGTGTGCATGGGTGAGTCGTCTAAACGTGATCCTCTTGCTGACGGGGAGCCAGTGCGGGGCTCTCAGATGGGCAGAGATGTGGCAGTGACGGGGGATGTCCAGGATGAGTCGTGCAGAAGCGTTCTGTATGTGCTGGAGTCTTTTCTTTAGTTTGGCTGTGGTTCTGTCGTAGAGGTTGTTCCCATAGTCCAGTCGGCTGGTGACGTGGGCTTGGGTGACCGTCTTCCTAGTTTCGGTGGGGATCCACCGGAAGATCTTTTGGAGCATGCGCAGGTGTTGAAGCAAGGTGACGAGACGGCGTTGACTTGTTTGGTCATCGTAAGGGAGGAGTCTAGGATGAAGCCCAGGTTGCGTGCGTTGTCTGTGGGCTTGGGGGCGGGTCCCAGTGCGGGGGGCCACCAGGAGTTGTCCCAGGCGGAGGGGGGTGGTCCGAGGATGAGTACTTCTGTCTTGTCTGAGTTCAGTTTCAGGAGGCTGAGCTTCATCCATTCTGCGATGTCTTTCATTCCTTCCTGGAGGCTGGCTCTGGCAGTGGTGGGGTCGTTGGTGAGGGAGAGGATAATTATCCAATTATTAATAATCTACAGACCACCTTATTTTGACAATTTTATAATGAAGGCATTCTTATACATGACTTTCATAAACCATTATCATATTAATTTACAACCAAATGTTTTCTGGACATTCAACTTGCTCAAGGGGCATATAGCGAGCCCCTTGAGCTGAATCACTACTGATGTGTATATGTGGATCACGTGATGCAGTTCCAGTAGCCTGCAGACTCCAGTGTGCAGTCACTCTCACTTAGGTACGCTGACTTTTTCTTGTCACTCTATATCCTTTAGAAATTCACCTAATGCAACATTTCCAACATGTGTCTCATTTTCTATTACAATTGCTATCACGCACCTTGAAATGTTAAAATGTAATTTTTTCTGATTACGTTTTTATTTTTCTGTATGGCTTCATTTTTGTAACACATGTAGATGAGGTTTTAGGCATTGCTGTCAGTTGCTTTATCTCCTGTTTGATGTGGTAAAGAAATATCTTAGCATGTCTGAGGCCACCGGCGCCGGCACAGTCAGGGTTGCTGGGAGAAGAAGTATTTGGACACAGAATAATGGTATTTTGTATTGGGTGCACTCTAGTATTCCATAGCTCCAAGGATGATTATGAAGAAGCTTTGTTTATAAAATGATGGCTGCAGAGCGGGCAAACTAATACTAGGTATCCAAAAAAAGGTCTTGGAGTGAGTCAGCATTCTCCGTCTCATGCACTGTATTGAGGGGTTGAGGGGAATTTTTTGGGTTTTTAGGAAAACTGTCTGCCACTTTTTTAAAGGAATAACATTTTATGTCATAAAATGTGAAAAGTGAAAAGTAATGAAATGAAAATTGTGTGTAGATTCTTCAATGAGTGTTTATTTAAGCACAGCTATGTTTGTGTTACACATGTAGATTAGGTTTTCAGTATTGCTGTCAGTTGCTCTATCTACTGTTACGGTAAAGGGAGACCACGTCGGAGGCCGGAGGCACAATCAGGGTTACTGAAAAGTTGTTTTTAGTCATGGAGTGATGCCATTTTGTATTGGGCATTCTCTATTGTTCCATAGCTCTATGGATTAGTGGGAAGAGGGTTAGTTTATAAAATTATGCCCTCAGCACAAATTGCATGGCTTGGCAGTTCGGGCTGGACTGTTCCCATGAGGCACAGGGTCAGACTGATGGATTAAACCCAGATCTGTTGACTGGGTGTGAGTGTTTGATTGGTTCAGATGCTCCATACAGCACCACCCCCTTATGTACCACTGGTGCACCAAAGGCACGCCAAATACAAGCCTGTCTGCACCCATCCTTTTCTCGCCTGTGGCCAGGCATTATGATAGTTCCACTCCAAAGGGCCGACCTGCTAAGACCTATACATCAGAGCAACTCCTAGGTAGGACGGGGGTATTTGATAGGGTGTAGGACTTTTCTATTGGATGCTACTTTTCCTGTCTAATGTTGCAAGAGTTAAAATGTTTTTCTCCCTTGAACCACCTAGTCACTACTAATGCAGCTCCAAGGAATTGTCAAGGGAAATTGAAGGACACACTAATTAATGTGTGATCTCTGCATAAGCATGCTCTAAATATATATGATTATAGCTATAGCGTGAGTGTTGGATACACTTCCCCAGTTTTACTGACCAAACTATGCCCCTGGTAGTAGGATTCATAGGTGGGTGGAGATGGATGTAGCAATGAAAGAAAACTACAAATGTGCCCTCCAGAGAGTTCATTAACATGGTTGTCTGCACAATTATTGCCCCAGGAGGGGTAGTAGGCATAAGTAAGTAAGTAATGGGGAGGAAAAGAAAAAAAAAACTCTTGAATAATAAAGGAAGCCTTCCAACAGCTGCTGGGAGTTTAGTGTTTTTGGCTATGAATACTAGGAAGGGAGAAGTCATTCTAAATCCCTCACATAAAGTTAGAGCAAAATATCCCACGTGTAGGAAAGTCCATTCTGCTTGAGCTGTAGAGGTATAATCACCAGTAAATTACAATAGAAACTTGCTGTCAGGTTCAGTTTTTTAGAACAGGAACAAACATCACTGGGGTTATATAGACTATCCAACTAATGTAAAATGTGGATATATGTAATTGAAGGAAATGTTGCATTAGTGGCATTTAGGTAGAGAGCAAGTCCTTCTTAGTTTAGTTCAGCATTCACTGATAGTAATAAATTGCACCTGCAAAATTAATATAATACAGTTAATAATCCATGAACACAGGACTTGACCTTGTTATGCTCCTTTTTTGCATGTGATATCACATCAACAATTACACTCACCAACCAGAAATTTGGAGGGTGCCTAGGTGTTTTTGTACTAATGATGTTTTCTTGATGACAATTACTCACCAAGATTATTCCATGGAAAGCATTGTTTCATGAAAATAACAAATCACAAATGAAACCTCATGAATCAAAAATTGAAATGTAATACTGACAAATTCAGAGTCAACTTATCACAAGTGCAAACAGGGGAAATAATGGAAACCTATCCTTACCTTCGAGACATCCTAAGATACAAGAGAAAGTGAGGAGAAAGTGATGTCATTGACATTTATTAATGAACATTTTGTATATCAGTACATAAAGCTCCCGGAAATAGAACTGTGCATCTTTAGTATTACTGGCACTTTAAAGCCATGTAGGAAGGAACACTTTCCAATCTTTACCTCACTATTTATGCAGAACCATTGCATTAAGTAGCAACAAATGAAAATGAAACTTACATGAGGTCAGCATTGACAAAAGTACAATTCACATCATGGTCAATACGATAGATACCATTTCTAAAAATGTGAACATTGTCAAAAAATAGTATATTTCATAATGTTCAGGAGAGAGGGATACTATTTAGTGCAAACCTTGTAGTTTGTCATTCAACCCTTATTCACAAACCTAGAGGTCTATTAGGATGGCGGACGGACAAAGTCTGTCCGTCATCCTGTCGGGGGCCGGTACCGTCCGCCACAAGGGCGGAGGAACCGTGCCCCCAATTAGGATTCATCCGCCACAGTGGTGGGTGCATCCCGCATTTTTCACATTGCGGCAGACGTTGCTTGAAGCACTGGCCGCCGCAATGCAAAAAATTTACGTTGTACATTTCAATGCACAACATGATAGGCACCACGCGGTGCCTGTCACGGTGTACATTGAAATGCTGGGGGGTACCATAGGTACCCTCCATGTGCACCCCCCACTCCCCCATTCACCCTGGGGGCCTGCAACAGGCCCCCAAAGCAAAGACCGTATGCCTTTCCGTGGCGGCATTGACGCCACAGAAAGGCATTCCTCACCGGCCATCCGAAATATGGCTGGCGGTGTCTGATAGACACCGCCACTATATCAGGCCTTTTCCACCGCGGTCGCAAGCCGACCGCAGCGGAAAAGTGGTCGACGGTCTTCCCCTCCGCCACGGTCCCCTCCGCCATCGTAATATGGTGGGGGGAAGAAAGGTGGCGGATGGGCAGGGATGGCGGACGGAACGCCACCGCCTGCATGGCGGTGGCGATCCGTCCGCCATCCTAATGGACCCCCAACTGTCTACGTTTAGCACTAGAAGTAGTGGGGAAGGAGGGGACATAATAAGGTTGCACAACGTAGTGGTTTTTAACATTTATAGATGCTACAGTGTTCCTACAAAAATTTCTCATAGTTTTGTTATTTAATTTTCACCAAAATACTGTCTTACAATAAGCGGAACCCGGAATGAGGCGCAGAAAATGGAATATGCATGTAGCTAAATCATGATGGACCCTGTACATGCCAAGCAAACAAATATGTGTTTGAACTAACATGAAACAGGACCATTAGTGTCAGCTAGTCGAGGCTTGTGGAAGTTCATTTTTATAGCTATTCTAGAACTACATTCAAATGTGTAATACATATTTTGGAACAGTTACTATTCGAAAGTAATTTGTTTTGTGCCTGTATGTCATTGAGGCTAATTTGCATCAGCTCTCCAGGAGCTCCGCAACCTCTACTTGACTTTAATAAGGTATACAATAAGGTATACAACATGCTCCCAGAGTTGGTACAATGGCGTGGATGTAGGATGGTCTGTTTACTTCTCTGGTATGAAGACCAATTGGAGTGGGTCCAGGAACCTGATTAACTTTGAAGTCACCTGCCTTGTCAAAATCAAATGTCTGGTTGCACCTCGAGATGACCAGCCTTTGATAACATCTGCCCTAAATTACCAATAAATAATGGGTTAACATGCAGTTGGTACAAATAACAAATTGATGGTGGGTGATGGAGAAGGGAAGAGGTACATATATAAGGAAGATGAGGATGTGTAGGACAGAGTTGTACCAGGAGAAGGGATGGAAATTGGTTCTGACCACACCTGTGGGTTGGCCGCCAAGAAATACGCCAGGCATGTTAAGAGAATAAGAAAACACCAAAAAAAAAAAAAAGCAAGACAAGTCAGGTCACATTCCAAAGCTCAAAGAGTCTGCTATCCATACATGAATGCTGGGGGTAGTCAAAGATGATCAGATGTGCATAAATATGTCTAGGTTATCTTGTAGTCTGTAGATAGGGTGCTCAAAGGAGGCTGTCTTATATATTTCTTGCAGCCACTTATTATGTGTGGAAAGATGTGGGGCCCTCCAGTGTCTCTAGATGCAACAGTCATAGCTGAGGCTACTGTCATGGTGATGACTTTTGCCTTTACACTTTGTTAAGCTAGCATGAGCTTATAAGAAGTTTAAACGCCAGTTTTCCTCTCTGCTGCTTTTGCACACAGCAGATGGCACATGATATTATAAATGTTTAGAGTCTAGCAGAATATTTTGCTTCACACGAAAACAATATGTTTTTCCTATAGTATCAGTCTTGTTAAGTAAGCTATGACTGAACAGTGAGTGTCGAGGCCTTCAAGGTTATTTCAACACAGTAGTTGTTCGGTCTGATCCACGCACGTTCTAGACATAACACATATGCAGCTGTGGGCACCTCTACTTTTTGGCGTGTTTTAATAATGCACTGCGCAGAGCATGCAGACACAGTTGGAGAACATTCACATTTAGAGAGCTGGTGTAGAATATGATGTGATCCCTTTCTACTAGAACCAAGAGGTATGGGGCCGCCCTTGTAATCCCAATAGACCTTCTGTAGATATAATATATTATACTAGCAAGGGAGGATAAGAATTAGGTGCTATTTAGCCTTCTTCCCTTTAGCATTTTCACATGCTTTCTCCCTTTGTATTTTTGGAATTGTAACTATGCTGATAACCTTATTGCTTATAATATGTTTGCTTGTATTAGCTAAGATACTGCACTTGAGAACACTGCATTAGAAATAAATATTTCAAACTTGCAAGTGTCCTCATTTACTCTTTGTTTTGGACTGATCTGATAGTATAACTAAAGAGTGTTTATGTGTTCCATGTTACCTTAGGTGTTCTAAGTCCATGTTCTGGGTTGTCTAATCATTGGGGGTATGGAAGAACCAATGAGACACTGATTGCTAGTCTGGTAGGGGATTTTTGATACTAAGGTGAGTTTTGGCACACCCTAATTCACTGAGGTTCCAAGTCTCTATGCACAGTCCTGTGTTGGAGCAGAATCCCTGCGACATGGCGCCCTAAGGATGGTGGTCTTATAGCATGACGCTTGAGTAGTACTTCTATCAGTCCTTAACCCCGCCACTATTGTTTCCGGATAATAGTAGTGTCGGAAAAACCTACCTATAGGTACATAGGTCTTTTCAAGCTTGAATCTTTTCAAATGGTTTCCCTTTGAATTACTACTGTATCACAATGGCTGATGTTGACATACCGCAACATAGTCGAATTGCGGTTTGCAATCCTTTGTGGGCTTATGATGTTGGTTTAGAGGGTATAGCAGTTATTATGGTAGTGAGTGCGGAAATAGCTTACCCATACGAAATTTTGTATTCGTGGGTGACCTTCCCTGCGGCGAACGCAAATACTGGTGTGTTCGACACTTATACTCCTACTGCCGTACCACAGGAATATGTTCCTTATAGGACACAGGAAGTTCCGATTAATGCTTGGCAGCACCGAGTTTGGTTTAATCGCCCCCTATCCCACTCTTTGTTAGTCTCAAGCTTAGGTCCTTTGTCCATTCCAGGTGCCACTTTGCCTGTTTTGGCTGGATTTATGCCATTTCCTAGACATTGAGCGGTACCCATTGCAGATTTACGGCTGCTACATACAGTCGCAATTAGTGTAATTAGGTCGATAGTGCAATACATTACCCGCAATCTCATGAGGGGGGCCCCGGGTGCTGCGGCGCTTCCAGCCGGTCCAAGCGGTATGAAGCTTAGTCCTGTCATGTTTAATGCAGTGATGGGCAAGCACCTCCAGGATAAGGACGATATGCCTTTCTGGCTTGCCGAGAAATTTGACCAGCTGGAAGCAGTATTTCCTAACATGACTCCTGTTGAAAAACACAGGATTGTGACAATTAGTTTACCTAAAGGCTTGATACCAGAGGCAGGTGACTGTGAGTCTTTGGGTAAGATTTTTGAGGCGGTGTATACGAGGTGCTTTGGCACTCCGTCAATGACCATCCTACCCTCGGTCATTAAGCGTGTTCAAGACGAGCACGGATCAGAGGCAGCAGTTGAATTGGGCATGCGGCTATTCGGCAGTTTTGACGTAGTTTTCGATCTCCTACTTGCGAATGTCAAGGGAGATGCGGTAAGCTTTCAGTTGTCTAGTGCTTTGCAGGCTGTTCCGGACACGATAAACCCCGCCAGTTACCGAGAATTATTACGGCGGCTTATAAGACCGTGGGCCGTAACAGTTTGGGTGTCAAGCCTTTTTCCACAAAAGAGAAAAAACAACCACAAGGGCAGAAGTCTGAAACAGACAACCAGCCCAAGGCTAAGAAGCAAAATTGGCCGAAAAAACAAAAGCAAGGGAAACAACAGCAACATAAACAGGGGTCACGTACTGCATCTCCAGTGCCTGCACTTACAGAACGTGTTTATGACTTGCGCGATAGCAAACGATAAAATCTCCTGATCGTTTTCAGATTTCTGAACAACGCTCTCCTAGTTCTTTTCAGGACTCATCGGCCTCATCGACCAGTGGTGAAGGAGGCGGCAGAGGTAGGGGTGGCCAGCAGAGTCGCGACCAGCCCCGCCTGAAAGAAGGTAAATGAAAGCAGGACGATTCGACACCGAAAAGACCCGTTTCAGAAGAAAAAAGTTGCCACTTTACAGAGAGATATGCCACAGATAGTGAGAACACAGCTTCGGAATCTGACATGGGCTCTGACCATGCTGGACAGCGCGGAGGAGATTACCATAGTGCGAGAGGCCCTGCGTCCACTACCGAAGGTGATAGCGACAGACAAGCATGTTGTTGTGGAGACAGCTGATATCAGAGTAGCTCCCCCTGATAGACTTTATTAAATTGTCCTTTTAATTGAAGGTGACATACAACGTACCATAAAAGGGGTTATTTATCAAAATCTTACAACTACGTATGACATTTTGTTAGCGGAGGCTGACTGTCCCCCATCTTTTGCTGTCGCAACTCCGCGAGGGGAGGAGGTGATCCTCCCTAGTTTCAGGCACACTGTCTCAAAGGAGCATGCGCTGAATTTTGCAGAAGAGTGGGCTAAAGCCCTTGCACCGGCTCTGTACCGTACTCACTGTGGTTTGGATATATTTTCCCCACACCACGAAATTCCCTTACAGTCTATGCCACAGCCTCAACCTCAATATCCCATCCGACGTGAAGCTAAGGCTTCCATTGCAGAAATACTTGAACAATTAGAATATCAAGGTGTAATTGAAACTTGTGTGTCACCGATGAATAACCCTCTTTTTACTGTGACCAAGCCAGACGGCTCGTTCCATTTGGTATTGGATTACCGCCATTTGAACTCGCATTGTCGTACTGAATACCCACGGCTCTGCTTTAGTGGATGGTCTTGGGCAAATACGGTTTAAAACCACACTAGACATTTCCAACGTTTTTTTGCCCACAATTTGGATGGTCTTAGTTCCCAATGGACAAGTTTTACCTGTGACGGCAAACAGCGCCAATACAAATGTTTACCTATGGGCTATAAGAATAGTCCAGGCGTGTTTGCAACCCGAATAGTCTCTCTCTTAGAGAGAGATGACCCAGATGCGTGTTCGTATGTGGATGACATTTATCTCACAGACAACGAGATTTGGGAGCATCTGTGTCGAGTTGACCGCATAATTTGTAGCTTTTATCTTTGCAAAGTCTCATATTGCAGAGTACTCAGTGTTGTTCCTGGGCTACGAGCTCAACAATGAAGGACGAAGGTTGGCCCCTCACTTCTTGGAGAAATGGGCAAAACTGCGCGCTCCTTCAACACTGAAAAAGTTTGGGTGTACATACATTTCTGAATATGCCCAGCGTGTCAAGCCTTTGTATGCTTTGATACAACCTACTTTTATCCAATCTTGCTGGCTGCCAGAACATACAGCTATCTTGCAGTCTTTGCAGGTTGATCTTCTAGAATCTAAATTCTTACTGACTCGTGATAACCACACCAACCTGGTGATAAGAATCATACCTGGGGCGGTGGGTTTCACTTACCTGACTTTTAATGAAGGAGACACAGTACCTATTGCTTACAAGTCACACTTGTAGACTGAAATGCAGTTTTCCACTGTGGAAATTTTTTGACTGTAGTGCAAATGGCGATTTTAAAGGAACGTGCACTGTCGCAGGGAAGGCGCATGTTGGTTGTAACCCAATATCCTGCACTAGAGGCAGTGATGAAAGCCAGTGTGCCAAATGCTAAAGCTTTGCACCCTCGGTGGATACAATGAGCATCATCTTTGACGTCTCCGGATGTCATGTTTATTTTTGATGCCTCCTTGCAGTCGCAAGAGTTTTTGCAGTATGAATTTGTTCATCCTGCGCCGTTGACTAGGCGGCCTTTGGAGGGTTTCCATTGTATCATTTACACTGATGGTTCGGCGCAAGTTGTGCAAGGGTCTAATCACGCATACGTTTCCGCTTGCGCTATTGTGGTTGGTACCATGGTGAATGATGAATTCAAGTCCAAAGTCGTGCACACGCAGACTTTAGGGGATTGTACCGAAAAATTGGCAGAGCTCCGTTCTCTGATGCTTGCATTAGAGTACGCTGATCCTAGTGTGACTACTCTTATTCTGAGTGATTCTTACTACTGTGTCCAGTCTTACAATGAGAACCTGCATGTTTGGATTCAGAATGATTTTCGTGATTCCAAGGGTAGCACAAAAAACATAAAATGATCTGGGTCTGAGTGTCTGAGTTTAAAGAGCGGTTGCCTCTCACGTATGTAATTTACACTCTCGGTCATCGGTTTGTAGGAGTTCACGCTGTCGGGAATTCTTTGGCTGATGAAGCTGCAAAAACAGCAGTATCGACATGTTTGGTTGCAGCAGTTACGCATTCCAAAAGTAAGATTGATGATGACATCTTAGCAGCTGTTGCTGCCACTGAGAAGGGAAGTAAATATCCTAAGGTGTTCCCTTCGAAGTATTCTTATCACTTTAGTCCTGATAAAGTCCCTTATGTGAAAATACCCGACGTTGGTGAACGGTTGATTCCCAACGCGGACCGCAGCCCCACTCTGATTACAGCTGCCCATGAAGGTGTAGCGTCTGCGCATGCGGGCGTTCGGCTACTGTTTTTCAGTTACAAGGACGTTTCTGGTGGAGGGGGCTGTACACACATACGCGTGATTATGTCCTTCAGTGTGACATTTGCCAGCAGATTAAGCCTTCAACTGCTGCGCGTCCACCCCAGACACATTTGTACATTTCTAATAAACCACTTGGTTGTGTTTATTTAGATCACTGCGGTCCTTTTTCTTCTGATACTGCGTATAAGTACATCTTAGTAGCAGTTGATTCATGCACACGCTTTGTGTGGGTGTGGCCACACCTCAGCGTTGATTCGCAAACTGTCATTAGAGACTTGCGTGTCTTTGTAGGGATTTTTGCCAGTTTCAGCTTCCATTCGGACCAGGGTCCTGCTTTCGCCTCTAAGGCGTATAAGAATGCCATGGCTTCGTTGGGGGTCCAAGTCAAGTTTTCGTCTCCATACAGGCCTCAAGGAAATAGTGTTGTGGAACGAATTACCTCAGACTTAAGAGAAATTTTTGACAGCTAGGGTTATAGGCACTGGCTGGAATTGTCTAGCCCACCTCAATAGCGTGCAGCCTGCCCTTAATAATCTCCCTAGAATGTCTCTGGGTGGGCGGACACCATACTAAATGCTCTTTGGTATCAAGATGTCCATCCCGGACCTTGACGGTCTAGACTCAGTGGCTGTTGCTGCCTCCTTTGATGTAGATGAACATTGCAATGTTTTACAGGATCTACAAAAGACGAGAGACAGTCTTGCAAAGGAAAATTTGCCCTGCACATCTGAAGCTGTGTTGCAGATTCCAGTAGTTGGCTGTCTACCCCAAGTTGGAGAACTTGTTTGAGAGAAGATCGACAACAAGAAGGAGTTTGGTCCCTCGTATAGAGCTCCGGTTCCAGTGCTTGGAGCGAAGGGCACAAGAACAGTAATTTTACCACCACTTCCGGGTCATAAAGAAAAGAGGTATATCTCCATTGACAATGTCAAAATACACAAAGTGGCCGATTTTTCTTAGTATGACCCCGGCAGTTTCATGTCCAACGATTTTGAGAAATTCTGTTTTGGCCCCGGCTTCTGATCACAGGCCTGATGTTGCTCTCGAGATGCCTGCAGTTTTAAGACCTTTATTGAGTTCACTGCCTGGTGCTCACCATGATGACACTGACTACACTTACCCCACTGACTTATCGATGCCTGATTTGCAAACTTGATTGGCTACAGGATCAAGATTTTCATTTGACACTGACTCTCACACATCGCATACCCCTTACAAAATTTCTGTTTTGGCAACACTTTTTAAGAACATTTTTTGATTCCACCTTGGACTTACATTTGGTTGGTGCTTTTTTTAATTTACCTGTTCATGTCATTTGGCTTTGTGGTGAATTTTTTTCGCCTTGTCAACGGACATTATGTTGAGGAGCGAACTGGTATTCGACATATTGATGGAACTTTGGCTCCCCATTCCTCATCACACAGATTGAAGAGGGACCTGGCTTATGTTAATATAACTGCTTGGCCCGTCTTAGATGGGATTGTATGGGATGCTGTTAAATTTCAAATACATGGGCCCACTGAGGTTTTAAATGTCCCTAATGTGCTTAGAGTTTCTATGGGGGATGTTATTAAACAAAATATACGTTCTGATGATTGGGATGTTCAGGCCGTAGAAGCCTTGTATTCTGAATTGAAATATTATACTGCCTTTGATGCTGAAGATCTGTATTTAGAATCTGCTAATTATGGTGATTTATATTGTTTCCCACATTTTGGCAATCACTACCTGCATAAGGCTAATACCAGGAGGAATACTGTTAATTACACACATTGGGAACATTGTCCGGCTCCTGTACAGGGCAGTTCTGCTTCCTTTTTTGAAAAGGTTCGCATATTTTACCGAATTTAATCAGTCAAATCTCAATGCATTTTATTTTAAAATGACTGAAAAGTCAACTTCCAAGGTTAGACTTACCGACACAAAATTATTTTAATCGAAGTCCTTTCTTGACCAATTGGATGTTGGGGGCTATGAGTTGTGGAAGGATGCCATTGATCTTAAATCAGTTTGGGGTTCTAAGAGCTGGCAAGTACAAGGCACTGAGGCTTTGCACCGTGTATGTCTCATCCCGAACCACATGTTGTTTTTTAATTCGGCTATTTCACAGACAACTTGCTTTGGATTGGCTACTGATAAAAATTAAATGCTCCTTCTTTTCCTGAATTGGAAGAATACTCCGGTTGGAGTAATGCCACTAGGTTTTCGATCAGAGATTTGCAAACTCTGTTGCTAAATTCTTCCTTTGATATATCCGGTTTGGATCCCAAGGGTTGGTTGCTCTGGCACAAAAGTGCTGATTCCTGCCACCATTTTTTTCTGGGTTTGGCTCCTGGCTATACACAGGTCAGGGTGGATCTCCGTTTTGAAAGTGGCCTTTCTGTGACTACCTAGTCTGTAGGCAAATTATCTCAGAATTGGCTCAAACATTCCACTTTGAATGATTTTGTGAAAGGCCCGGCTAACGGTAGATCTAAAATATGGATATTTGCTGTTTACAACGAGGTCTGGAAAATGTCCCAGATTGAGGCGGCTACCCGCATTAGAGCTATAGATCAGACTAATTTAGAGAAAGTGCTAGCAGTTGTGGATAACAGCATTAACACACTCTCTTCCCGCATTTACACCTTAGACAATATTGTTTCATCTGTTGTTGATATTGTACAGGATGAAGTGTCTGTTTTGTATCATGGTCAAAATCAATTGCATTCTATTATGCAGTTTGCATGGGCTCTGCAGACCCTAAAAGCTGGCAAAGTGCCATGGCATTACATGAATACCTTGTCTGTGTTTGCCCCATTCAATTTGACTGACAAGCAGCGTTTGATGTCTATGAAAGATGCCACTTTGAGAAGTTAGAACCTTTACCATTTTCAGTGGCTGAAGACAATTCTGCAAAGTGGCTTATCCACGGTTGATATCTCTCCCGTGCTCTCTATTCCGGTTCGATGGCTGTATGAAGTACTATGCCATTGGTAGATATGAGCCTTTAGGCACTGCTTATCTCCATGAAGCTTGGTCGCTTCCGTTTACCTATAGATGCCTTAGGGAGGGTAAGGAAGTTTATTTCAATGGTGAGGAATGTACTGAAGCACCTGATCATTCATTAATGTGCAGACACATCCAGTTGCGTGGCTCTTGTAATCAGAAGGAGACAAATTTAGCACGCGTTTTGAAAGGTACACCTGTGCCTGCTATCATACCCACATTCATATTACTGGCAAACTGGAGTTATTTACTTTTAAATAATGAAGATTGTTGTGGGTTGGTAGCCGGAATTGCTTATGTAGTTACAGTCAGTGAGCGTGTGGCTTGCTGTAAAAATGTAATGTATCCACCCCCACATGGGAAACTTGATGTTTCCATCTGGCCCATGATTCCGACATTGAAAGCAGAGTTCAACAAGATGAGTCACATAAGAGCTCTTTTGTCCCAGAAAGAAGTTGCCCTCACATCTGCTCGAGAGACATTTGTCCTACCCGTGGCAAACACCCTCACAGAGGTGCATGCTTTATTAAAAACTGATTTGCCCTTGCATTTCGGTGAGTTGATTCACACAATCTTCAACGCATCCTCCACCACGGGGCTGGCACACTTCTTTAAAGTTGTAAGCAGTGGCCTTGCGACTTTTTTTCAAGCTATTTTTGGGGTCTTCCCAGCCTATTTTCATTCCATTTTTTCCAGCCTGTTTGGCGGATTTCCCTTGATGCTTGCTTTAGTTGCTGGCGTTTTGCTGCAATTTGTTTATTTAAAAATGGATGCACGTCCTGTGTTACAGGGAGAGCTGTCATGGCTGTCGATGCTTCGTAATTGGATGCTTGAGTATTATGGAGCGCTGCCTCTTGCTACATTGAGTGCGGCTTATGGAATATCGTTTCGATTTTCCTACTTCACATGCGTCCAGCCTGTCTTTCATTGCTTGAGTTGCGAATTTGACTGGGTCCTGGATTTGTGTCTCTGTAATACGGTGTCTCCCGATGTGGTTTATGATCAGCTTATGAGCCCCTTATTTGCTCATGACCTGCTTTGTTCTGACGGAGGGATTATGGCCTTTGCAGCGATGCTTGGAGTCCTGGGTCGTTGGAATGTGTTCGCAGCGGCGCAAGATTTCTTGGCACACAGCTTCATTGAAAACCCACCGAGTTGTCCTCTGATGGTGCTTGAGGCTCTGGTAATTGAGGAACATGTATGTTCTTTCCCTTTATTAAATTGTATGGCTGAAATGTTTTCGGATGAAAACAGTGCTTTCTTGTTGGAGGCTGTTGCTGCATATTTTGCATATTCTTTATTAGACTGAGAAGTGTCATCGCCTCTCTCTCTCTTCCATGACCGAGGTCACAAATTGGACATCGGATGTTGTTGAGATCAAATTTTTTTTCTCTTAAATGAGTTTTTTTTCTTTCTTTCCTGCCCAAGCTAATTGACTATGTCCATGGCCGCTTTTTTTTAATTTGAACTATGCTTGGCTTATGACTTTTTTTTTAATTATTTCGAATTGTTTTCCCCTGTGCAAATTCGAGACTGGCTCTGACTGTCGTTCTTGAACTCTGCTTTCTGAAATTTGTCGTTTATCTTATTTTATCTTATCCGTACTTGGATCAAGGGAGGGTGTCATGGTGATGACTTTTGCCTTTACAATGTGTTAAGTTAGCTTGATATTATTAAAAGTTTAAACACAATTTTCACTCTCTGCTGCTTTTGCACACGGCACATGGCACATGATATTATAAATGTTTAGAGTCTAGCAGAATATTTTGCTTCACATGAGAATAATGTGTTTTTCCTATAGTATCAGTCTTGATTACTAAGCTATGTCTGAACAGTGAGTGCCGAGGCCTTCAAGGTTATTTCAACAGAGTAGTTGTTGTTCGGTCTGATCCGCGCACGTTCTAGACATAACACATATGCAGCTGTGGGCACCTCTAGTTTTTGGCGCGTTTTAATAATGCAGTGTGCAGACACTGATTGCTAGTCTGGTAGGGAAGTTTGGATACTAAAGTGAGTTTTGGCACACCCTAATTCACTGAGGTTCCAAGTCTGCATCCACAGTTCTGTTTAGGAGCAAAATCCCTGCAACACTACTAAATGCCGTTGATGGTCTGTCACCATGAGCAAATCTGCTGTATCATGTAAAAGGACGTGTATTCTAATTAATTGCAAAGGCATGTCTATTGTGTGGCCCAGTATTATACTTATCTGAACCCAGAGATAGTTGGTATCTGTGTAATAATATAAAACATGTAGAGTGAGGAGGAAGCCCTGCTCTCATAAGCTGAAATGCCAAGTAACAATGTTGCAGTGACTTGAAAAGGCAGAATTTCATTCTGGATTCTGGTGAAATTCACTACAACTTACACCCTAGCAGCCTCAGTGTATTTACTTCATAGAGTAAGTTGCCATTTCATGCGCAACATGAATAGAAAAGGGGTCGAAAGTAAGTGTTAGGCTTTCAGCTGAAGGCTTTATGAGGAACAGCACACCCTTATCAAGAACCCAGTGTTTTAGATATTGATGAAAGGTTCAATGTTTGTTCCCCCAGTATTTGACATGCAATGTATATGTTTGGTGTAATGCCATGCTGGCAATGGGCAGATTGAATTCCACCTGCAGCACCACAAAGGGTTTGTGAGTCCCTTGAGCCAATAAATGACTCAGGGTGTGTATGCCTTTCGCTTACCAAAGCTCCCAACATAAGGGTAGACCCCTCTATACACAAGCTGGCATTCTCCCAGTAGCTGGGCATGGGAGTGAAGTCTGGCATTATCAGGCCTCTTGTGTTCTCTGCCTTTCCAAATGGACCCATAGGAGCGTGTATCTCGTCTCTGGCCAAAAATAAACTAGTTTTGACAGTTGTAGTTCAGTACAGTGGAGTTCCACACAAGGGGGTCAAAGGCCCCTTTATCGTCTGTGATTAATCAGTTTGGAGAGACTGAATTGTGGTTTAATTTCACCCATTGATAATTTGTGGATGGTGTTTGTGAGAAGTTGGCCTGGTATATGATGCTCACTAGTTCTAGTGATCACCTTGTACCATGCCAAGCAACCCTTATGGTGGAGGTTGTAAAGTCAACCTTATAGACAAGCTATCCTAGGGGCAGCATGGACTAAGCAGTCTTAGGCTAAACTCTGTAAAGGCATGTGAAGCAAGCTGTTTTACCATACACAATCCCCTTGAATACCAAATGAAAGGACACCACACAGATATATATTGAATATATATATATATTTATTTCTACAAATATCCCCTATACTCTTTATGAGCACAGAAGCAATTGCGTTAAAACAAAACACAGTTTAAATATACAAAAGTTTCACAATTTGGATGAGCCTTAGGGGCCACCTAAACCATATACTAAAATAGTGGTATAAGAACCACTATGGGGAAAGTGAAGAGGCCTAGGGCCTTGGGAATCGCTGGAGCTGTTCGGGACTAGCAGTGATGAAGTCGGGAAAGGCCCGCGGGACTCGGGTGCAGTGCTCAAAGTGCATGCATGCACCAATGTTAAGTCAATGGTGCGTAAAAGTTACAAAGTTAGTGTTTTAAGAACCTTCCGATGGACCTACAAGGATAAAACTTTAGACACAGGCACTAGAGGTGTATACCAGTGTGGGAACACTGGCGTTGCTGAGTTACCTCACCCACAGGAAGCGGGTGCACAGGGGCGAAGTAGTGTCGGGTTTTGTCACGCAGGTCGATGGGCTTGGAGCTGAAGATGCTGCAGGCGGGTCGTCGAGAAGAGTTCCAGTGGATCCAAGGGTGGATCTGAAGAGGTGAAGACCTGAAAGCAGAGGGGACAGTGTTCAAAGTCACTAGCCAGTGACTACCGTGGAACCAGGAAGGAACCAGGCAATGTCGGGTGCAAACAGGTGAAGATTGTCTCTGCAGCCACGTGGACACGAAGAGGTCAAGGATGTCCAGGAGTCGATCACAAGCTGTCCCACGAAGGCTCTCGCTGATGGCGGTGTCGGCAACTTGATTGGAGCAAACAGGCCTTGGCTAAAGCAAGCCACGCAGGAATCGATTCAAGCTTCTTTTCTCGGACCAGCAAAGGTCAGAGCGGGTGTTCCTTTTCAGGGGAGCAAGGGCCAGTCTGGAGCAACCAGATCAGTTGTGGCAAGTGGCTTGGATGGCGCGTCAAGTGGCAAAGTGCAAAAGGGCCCCACGCCGATCGTAGAGATGCTGGGGGGCTGATCTTCGGTGCAAATGCTGCTCGAGGTTGGGGCTTCTCAAACCCCAAAGCACAGCATCAAGGGTGCCTCGGGTGCTGCGCAGTCAGCTTCTCGGGGGTCTTTCAAGAGGTCCGGTCCCACGTCTCTCGGTGCCTCCACGGGTCTCTTCTTTGCAGGGACTGTGGATCGGGCTGTGAGATGTCTGAGAGTCTGGGTCTTGTCAGGCTCTGGGCTCGGGCTCCGGCGGGAGGTGGTGGCAAAGCAGACGTTGAGTTGCTGGTTGGTGCCTGCATTTACAGGGTGGTCACTCCTTGGCCACAAGGGAGATTCTCTTCAGTCTTCTGTGCAGCAGAATGTCTAAGTCCAGTTTCTTCTGTATTTCAAGTCGAGTTCAGGATGATCTGAAGTCTCAGGACACAGCTCCTACTCTTATTCCAAATCTAGGGGCCGGATCACCTGCTAGGTCCCTCCTTTGGGTGGGACCAGGAAGGGGGGGCGGTTACACCCCCTTTCCTTTGTCCAGCTTCGCGCCAGGACTGGGGCTGGAAAGCCCCAGCACCGGTTTGAACTGGCCTATGCACGGGGACACCTTGTGTGCCCCAGGCATGTCTGATTCTATTCAGCCCTGTCCTACCCAATACACAAAATTGTGTCTGGAGTGGTGCTAGCACCTCCCAAGGCAGGAAACCCTTTGTCCAAGCTACCCTCGCTGGAAGGACTCCCAGCAGCAGGAGGTCAGACTTGTGTCTGTGGTGGCAGCATCCATTTTGTGATGCTGAGGCTCAGTTTAACTTTAACCGGGGTTCAGGTTAGGTACATGTCGTGTCCCTCTAGAAGGGTGGAATGCTACCCCCGTTGCCAGAACGGGCGAGGGGGTAGTATTCCAATTCGTATGACACCTTACTCGACATGTTTTGATAAAGCCAAACCAAAGTTAGCATATAACCGCGAGGATTATAATGCACTTAAGAGTATATGGTATGCCAGTATCATGAAACAGCTAAAGGAAATGGTTCCGAAAGCTGCAGACAGGCTCAGCTCATGCCAGAGCACCATCTCACATATTTACAAGCACTCTGCCTCCAGGATTGATGAGGCCTTCCATAGGAGTGGCTGATAGGAACATATGTGTCCATTTTAGGTTAGGTATAGGCATACTACACCTAAGTAAGGGGTGATTACACCGACTTACCCCAGCTGAGTGATCAGCCAGTTGTGTCAAATATGGAGGCCAGGCCAGGGGTGGCACAATACGTGCTGCAGCCCCTAGTAGGCCTTGGAAGCACCTATGCCCTGGGTACCTGGGTACACTGTTACAGGGGCCAATAAGGTGGACCAGTTCCCATTTTGTAATGCACCTAAAGTGCATTGGCAATAATTTAGAGAGAGAGCAGCAGGCTGTGGGTCTGATTAGCAGGCCCACAGCCACATTAAGTCATAAACCAGTGAAGCAAAAAGCAAAAATTTGGGGTGACCATAGGATAGCAGACCCTACTCTCCTACACAACCCCCCCCCCCAAACGCAGGGACATTAGACTAACCGTGACCATTTGTGTCTTCATGTTCTAAGTGGAAGTACCTGGAGAGACCATCTGCATTACCATGGTCAGTCCCTGGGCGGTGCTCCACTGTAAAGTCCATCCCCTGTAGGGAAATGGACCACCTGAGCAGTTTGGGGTTTTCACCCTTCATCTGATTAAGCCATAAGAGGGGCTTATGGTCGGTCTGAATCTTGAAGTGAGTGCCAAACAAGTATGGTCTCAACTTCTTCAGGGCCCACACCACAGCAAAGGCCTCCCTCTCAATGGCTGACCAACGTTTCTCTCTGGGGGTCAGCCTTCTGCTAATGAAAGCAATGGGCTGGTCTTGATCATCTACATTAAGTTGTGAAAGCACTGCTCCCACTCCCAACTCAGAAGCATCTGTTTGGACAATTAACTCTCTTGAGTAGTCAGGACTCTTCAGGATAGGTGCAGAGCACATGGCCTTCTTCAGGCCTTCTTCAGGTATACCAGTGTGGGAACACCGGCGTTGCTGAGTTACCTCACCCACAGGAAGCGGGTGCACAGGTGCGAAGTAGTGTCGGGTTTCGTCACGCAGGTCGATGGTGCTTGGAGCTGAAGATGCTGCAGGCGGGTCGTCGAGAAGAGATCCGGTGGATCCAAGGGTGGATCTGAAGAGGTGAAGACCTGAAAGCAGAGGGGACAGTGTTCAAAGTCACTAGCCAGTGACTACCGAGGAACCAGGAAGGAACCAGGCAATGTCGGGTGCAAACAGGTGTAAAGGTGAAGATTGTCTCTGCAGCCACGTGGACACGTAGAGGACAAGGATGTCCAGGAGTCAATCACGAGCTGTCCCATAAAGGGTCTCGCTGATGGCAGTGTCGGCAACTTGATTGGAGCAAACAGGCCTTGGCTAAAGCAAGCCACGCAGGAATCGATTCAAGCTTCTTACTCAGACCAGCAAGGTCAGAGTGGGTGCTCCTTTTCAGGGGAGCAAGGGCCAGTCTGGAGCAACCAGACCAGCAGTGTAAGTTGTAGTTTTCATCGCCAAGATGGCTGCTAGCCACGTGGCAAGTGGCCGGGATGGGGCGTCGAGTGGCAAAGTGCAAAAGGGCCCCACGCAGATCGTGGAGATGCTGGGGGGCTGATCTTCGGTGCAAATGCTGCTCGAGGTTGGGGCTTCTCAAACCCCAAAGCACAGCATCGAGGGTGCCTCAGGTGCTGCGCAGTCAGCTTCTTGGGGGTCTTTCAAGAGGTCCGGTCCCACATCTCTCGGTGCCTCCATGGATCTCTTCTTTGCAGGGACTGTGGATCGGGCTGTGAGATGTCTGGGACTCTGGGTCTTGTCAGGCTCTGGGCTCGGGCTCCGGAGGGAGGCGGCGGAAAGCAGACGTCGAGTTGCTGGTTGGTGCCTGTATTTACAGGGTGGTCACTCCTTGGCCACTAGGGAGATTCTCTTCAGTCTTCTGTGCAGCAGAATGCCGAAGTCCAGTTTCTTCTGTATTTCAAGTCGAGTTCAGGATGATCTGAAGTCTCAGGACACAGCTCCTACTCTTATTCCAAATCTAGGGGCCGGATCACCTGCTAGGTCCCTCCTCTGGGTGGGACCAGGAAGGGGGGCGGTTACACCCCCTTTCCTTTGTCCAGCTTTGCGCCAGGACTGTGGCTGGAAAGCCCCAGCACCGGTTTGAACTGGCCTATGCACGGGGACACCTTGTGTGCCCCAGGCATGTCTGATTCTATTCAGCCCTGTCCTACCCAATACACACAATCCTGTCTGGGGTGGTGCTAGCACCTCCCAAGGCAGGAAACCCTTTGTCCAAGCTGCGCTCGCTGGAAGGACTCCCAGCAGCAGGAGGTCAGACTTGTGTCTGTGGTTGCAGCATCCATTTTGTGATGCTGAGGCTCAGTTTAACTTTAACCGGGGTTCAGGTTAGGTACATGTCGTGTCCCTCTAGAAGGGTGTAATGCTACCCCCGTCGCCAGAACTGGCGAAGGGGTAGTATTTCAATTCGTATGACACCTTACTCGACATGTTTTGATAAAGCCAAACCAAAGTTAGCATATAAGCGTGAGGATTATAATGCACTTAAGAGTATATGATATGGCAGTATCATGAAACAGCTAAAGGACATGGTTCCGAAAGCTGCAGACAGGCTCAGCTCATGCCAGAGCACCATCTCACATATTTACAAGCACTCTGCCTCCAGGATTGATGAGGCCTTCCATAGGAGTAGCTGATAGGAACATATGTGTCCATTTTAGGTTAGGTATAGGCATACTACACCTAAGTAAGGGGTGGTTACACCGACTTACCCCAGCTGAGTGATCAGCCAGTTGTGTCAAATATGGAGGCCAGGCCAGGGGTGGCACAATACGTGCTGCAGCCCCTGGTAGGCCTTGGAAGCACCTATGCCCTGGGTACCTGGGTACACTGTTACAGGGGCCAATAAGGTGAACCAGTTCCAATTTCGTAATGCACCTAAAGTGCATTGGCAATAATTTAAAGAGAGAACAGCAGGCTGTGGGTCTGATTAGCAGGCCCACAGCCACATTAAGTCATAAACCAGTGAAGCAAAAAAGCAAAAATTTGGGGTGACCATAGGATAGCAGACCCTACTCTCCTACAGTGTTATCTATAGTTCTCAATATCAGGAGCTTTACATGAATTAGGGATATCTCCAGGAAATATGTGAACTTCAGTACCACAACAATCATTATGGTTTGTAACCTACCTCATAACTAGAGATGGAGGTGCATCCATCTTCTACAGTCTGACTGGGCCTTTGTGATTAGGGTTTCAAATTGACAGGTACCATGTTGCCAGACCCCTGTTATTGTATTCCCCTAGGTACCAGAAACATTCTGATTTTCATTGGAGCTGATACCGTTCTAAGGCAGCTCTCCTCGTAAGTGCAGCATTGGCATAGCCAAGTTCTTCCACCAGTTAATCTTATTGCCTGATGTCTTGGAAAAAGCATTTATAGTCAATGTGAGAGAAGTGAGTGATGTGTCTACATTGGTAAGTGTAAGGAGATTATCATCAGTATACAGGAGGAATTTGGAAGCGCCTGCCGGTGTTGGGATACCACTGTTGTCCTGTGATTGTAGGCTAGCCACTGAGAGGGGTATTAGGGCCTATAGTAACATCAGCTGCCATTTTACCCGTGGATAGGAAAGTACAAAAGGAACCCACCTCAGTTGACCTTTGCACTGGGGGAGTTATGGAGATATTTGACTTTATTAATGAAATCTTCCCCAGGACTCTGTTTCTGTAGCATGTAGAACATAACATGCCATTCTATATGGTCAAATGCCCCATCTGTATTGAACAACCTAGCATGTGTGTCCTGTAAGGAGGCCTTAAATAGCCAAAGATGTGTGAGAGCATACACATGTGGTTACAGGAGGTACAGCCAGGTACAAGGTCCACTTGTCAACTGAGGTGTTGATGAGGTACGAATTAACTGTTGAAGCCAGGCAGCCAAGATAATGGCAAGCAATTGGATATCCATATTAAGAAGAGATATTGAGTGGTAACTGATACAGTTCAAAGTGATTTTCCCATTTTTAGGTAAGACAGAAATCACTTTATTAGACAGATGTGATCGTCTAGTGGAATCTACATGATGCCACTGACCAACATCAATCAAGCTCAAAACATAATCATCCTCGCATACACTGGCAAAATGCAACTGATACTGTCCCTCTCAGACAAAACCCCTAACTCCAGAAACAAATACACCACATGCATGAGAGAAGTGGCCACTTAGATAAAATCTAACTGACTCAAATTGTACTTGTAGGTTTCAGGTACAACACCTCACCATGGGACCTTGTATACACACAAACCGGTATGACTGCCTAAGTCAACACAATGTCTTGCCCTGCTTCAACACCTTTGGGATGCTGAAGAAAATCTTAAATGACTACCAGACAACACCAGGACAACTATCAATCAATCTCTCATCACCATCAAGATTAGACTACTGAAATACACTAGGTACAGGGATAGCCAACCAGCAAGCAAAAAGGACATCCAAAATGCAACAGCCTAACTAGACCTCACACTCCTTCACAGAGTCCGTATTACACCAAACCTTGGTTAACGCCACTGTCTCCCAATATACAATGATGCATTTTTGAATGAGGTTGTTGACCAGACTAATTTTTGCTGACCAATGTTTGAAGGACAACAGTGCCAGACTTAAGCCCCACTCTACAGCTACCTGGAGGACTTCCACAATCTGCATGAGTTGAAGAAGTGTGTGGATTTTACATTTCGTGATGGTCCTGATAAGGAAGCCATCACTGTCTTCATAGTGGTCTAATAGTCCCCTGATAGCAACAGCTATATTTCATGAAACCATGAGTCATAATTGGTATTTGTTTCATTAAAATGCTGCATTTTTTTGAACATGCTTTAGCACTGCCACATGATCACCCTGATTGTGACCATTTTTTAAAGATTTGGCTTGTTCTTGATCACTTTGTAGATCAATTTTCAGAGGTCTATACTTTTGTATCTACTACCAATTGGTTTGTGTTTTTTTTTTTTATTAAAGCAAATGGGATGGCGGTGTGCGTGGACTAGTGTTTGGTTGGTGGTGTGCATGGACGTGTTCTTAGCTGGCAGTAGGTTTTGGCTGGTGTTTGACTGGTGGTGTTCATGGACTAGCATTTGACAGACAGTGTGTGTGGTTTGGTAGGTTTCCCTAGATGGACGATGAACCCGGGAACAACAACGTAGGTTACTCCCTTGCAAAATTAGTTAATTTTGTCACAGAAAATTTTGATATCTCTATGGTACATTTTGAGGCTTATCCTGCTGCCAACACTAGCCCTACCCACACAAGTAAGGTAGCGTTGTTATCAGGAGACTTGGGGGAATGCTTAGTGGGTGGTGGTTTGTGTCTCACAACAAATTCCAGAACCTTCAATCACAGAAATGTGAGAAAAAATGTATTTTTTAGACACATTTTGTAATTTGCAAAGAATGCTGGGTGAGAAACCCTGGAGAGCGCAACATACGAGTAACCCCAACATAGATCTCCCTGGGTGTCTAGGTTTAAAAATGTACAGGTTTGCTAGGTTTCTCTAGGTTTCCGTAGATACTGGCTGAGCTAGGGTCCAAAATCCACAGAAAGGCAAAATGCAAAAAAGGGTCAGTTGTCAGGGGAAATATTGAGGTTTTGAGACGTTTCCTGTCTCACGTACTAGGCCCACCCACACAAGTGAGACTTGAGGGAATGCTGGGTGGGTAGAAGTTTGTGGTTCCCCACGTATTCCACAATTTTAATAACAAAAATGTTTTTATTAGACACATTCTGAGGTTTGCAAGGGATTCTGGGATAATAATAATAATGCAAGTGAGCCATTCCAGGACTCCCCTAGGTGTCTAGTTTAAAAAAATGTACAGGTTTGCTAGGTTGCCCTAGATGCCAGCTGAGCTAGGTCAAAAAATCCACAGATAGGCTCATTGCAAAAAAGTGATAGTTTTCATTGGAAAAATATTTTTTGTTTGTGCTGTATCTTGGGCCATTTCCTATTGCGGGCAGTAGGCCTACCCATAAAAGTGAGGTACCATTTTTATCAGTAGACATAGAAAAATATAGAATAGTATAAAAAGTATATTTAACACATTTCTTTCTCTGCATATATGCCTTGCAAATGTAAGACAGTGTGTAAAAATGAAGACAATTTGAAAAATGCATGTTAAATCACATGCTAGTATAGGTACTCACAAATTCAGAGATGTGCAAATAACTACTGATTCTAAACTTCATATCTTGGTCCAATTTTGGAAACACATAGGTTCAGTTGATACTTATTTTTCACTCTTTGCTTTCCACTATATGGATTGCTGTATACACTGTAGACAATGAATAACCATTGCTAGGTGCGCTCATTTATTGCCTCCGGGTATCTTGGTGAACCTACAAGCCTATATTTCCCCGTAAATAAAAGGGTCAAATGGATGTAACAGTATATTTCTTTTAAAAAATGTACCATAGTTAGATGAAGTTACAGTTTAAAATGTTCCACAAATGGCTGTATTTTTTCAACTTAATTTCAATATTTCTTTTTTTAACCATTTACTTTCAATAGGAACAACTTGAACAATCTACACAAATGACCACTTGCTGAATTCAGAACTCTGTTCACATTTCAGAAATGTATAGCTTTCTGGGATCCATTGTTGCTTTTATGCACATTTCTAACACTAACTGAAAGGAGGTTGAAAACACAAACAAAAAATATGAAAAATGGGATCTGTACCAGTAAAATGACAAGACTGCCTTAAAAAAGATTGTTTTCTGATGATGGTCTGCCTTTTCCTGAAAGCAGGGAAGATGGTAATTTTAGCACAATAAACCCTTCATTGATACCATTTGCAGGGGAAAAAACAAACACTTTCTTCTGCAGCACTCTTTTCTTATTTTTCCCCCAAAATTTCTTGCTTTCCTCCAGGGGATTTCACAAACCCTGGGTACCGTTAGAATCCCCAGGATGTTGCTAAAAGGACACAAATCTGGCATGGACACCTTATGTGGACAAATCAATACAGGGGCCTAAGGGTGAACTACCCCAAATAGCCCAAAAAACAGACTTAGCACATTGGAGGAAAAGGCCAGGGAGCGAAGGGATTAAGCAGCTGTCATGTACTGCTTCCTATATAATGATAAAATGATATTATAGCTATAGCGTGCTTGTTGGATTCGGATAATCTGAAGGTTACACCCCCCCAGTTCTAATGACCAAGCTATGCCCCTAGAGGTAGGATTCATAGGTGGGTGGAGCTGGATGTAGCAATGAAAGAAAACTACAAAATTGCCATCCAGAGATAGCATAAACATGGTTTTCAGCCCAATTCTCTCCCCAGGAGGGGTATTAGGCATAAATAAATAAGTAATGGGGAGGAAAAGAAAACAACTATTGAATAATACAGGAAGCCTTCCAACAGCTGCTGAGAGTTTAGTGTTTTTGTCTATGAATACTAGGAAGGGAGAAGTCATTCTAATGCCCTCACATAAAGTTTGATCAAAAGTTCCCATCTGTAGTAAAGTCCATTCTGATTGAGCTGTATATGCATAATCACCAGCAAATCACACTAGATTCATGCTGTCATGTTCTGTTTTTAGCACAGGAACAAACATCACTGGGGTTATGTAGACTCTGCATCTAATGTAAAATGTGGATATATGGTAATTGAAAGAAATGTTGCATTACTGGCATTTAGGTACAGAGCAAATCCTTCTTAGTTTAGTTCAGCCTTCACTGATAGTAATTAATTGCACCTGCAAAATTTATGAAATACAGTTAATAATTCATGAACAATGGACTTGACCTTGTTCTGTTCCTTTTTTCCATGTGATGTCACATCAACAATTTGGGAGTATACACATTAAACAGAAGTACCTGAAATTTTGATTGTGCCTAGGATTTTTTGTAATAATGATATTTTGTTGGTGGCAATTACTCATTAGGATTATACCATGGAAAGCAGTTTTTCATGAAAATAACAAATCACAAGTGAAACCTCATGACTCAAAAATTTAAATTTAATACTGACACATTGAGAGTCAACTAATTGCAAGTGCAACATGGGGAAATAATGGAAATCTGTCCTTACCTTCAAAACATCCTAAGATACAAGAGAAAGTGAGGAGAAAGTGATGTCATCAATATTTATTAATGAAAATGTAGTATATCAGTACATAAATCCCCCGGCAATAGAACTGTGCGTCTTGAGTATTGCTGGCACTTTAAAGCCATGAAGGAAGGACCACTTTCCAATCTTTACCTCACTATTTATGCGGAACCATTGCATTAAGTAGCAACAAATGAAAATGAAACTTACATGAGGTCAGCATTGACAGAAGTATAATTCACATCATGGTCAATAAGAGTGATACTGTTTCTAAAAATGTGAATATTGTCAAAAAACAGTATATTTGATAAAGTTCAGGAGAGAGGGATACTATTTAGTGCAAGCCTTGTAGTATATCATTCGACCCTAAATCACAAACAAACTGTCTACGTTTAGCACTAAAAGTATTGGGAAGGGAAGGAACATAATAAGGCTGCACAAAGTAGAGGTTTCAGATATTTGTAGATGTTACAATGTTTGTAAAAGAAATTCCTCATAGTTTTGATATTTAATTTTCCACAAAATACTGTCTTAAAATATGGGGAACCCAGAATGAGGCACTGGAGATGGAATATGCATGTAGCTAAACCATGATGGACCATGTACATGCCAAGCAGACATATATTTGTTTGAACAAACATGAAACAGGCCAATTAGCGTCAGCTAGTCGTGGCCTGTGGAGATTTATTTTTAAAGTTATTCCATAACTACATTTTCTAATATGTATCAAAGAGATAATCTAAAGATATGGCTGTAAAATAGTACATACTGCATGTGATAAAATGTCTCTTTTTCGGTAGTTTGTATTTCTGGTTTTTAGACTCTGCATAGTGGGCAGTTCTGACCAGTGTCCAGTGTATCTGTCTTGACCGCTAAAACATGTAGACAATGGCTAACCCTTTATTGGAATATTAACATTCCTTTAAGGCCATAGCATATAATGTGGAATTTAACACAGAGGGCCTTACGTACACTTTTGTGTATGTTTACTAAGTCTAACTTTACTTCTTTTCGGTATTCACAAAGTAAGTTACTACTATTGAAGTTAGACTTTTGGTCTAAGTTTACCTTTGTGAATACCATAAAGTAGTAAAGTTATGCTATGATCTATGTTTATTGTAAAGTAGTAAACAAATACTTTTGATCTAAGTTTACCTTTGTGAATACCAACATTTTGTAAATTTACACAGAAGTGTAGGTTTACCATTTTCAATGGGGACCAGGGCATGGAAAATGTATTGTTACCGGTTAACTGCAGAAAATAATATGCTCTCCTCTAGTATGGAAGGGAAAACATGACTTTTATCCTGACTGCTGCAGATTAAGTCTCAGTCGAGCGGTCAACATAACACCTTTTGAAACTCATTTTCACAAGTTCACAATTTAAGGTGCATGGTACAATGACAAAGTCTCAGCAGTTATGTTAACTGTGTCAAGACCTGGCTTGGTCCTCAAGAAATCTGAGGTACAGAATAAGATTATGCTCTCTCAAGTTTGAAGCCCATTAGAACAGTGATTAAACCACTCTTTTAAATGATTAAATGCTCAATTAAATATTAAGTTAAATGCTAAATTCTGATTTTAAATAGTTTGGAAAAATTACTATTAGAACAAAATTTGTTTTCTGCCTGTAGGTCATTGAGGCTAATTTGCATCAGCTCTCCAGCAGCTTCTCAACCTCTACTTGGCATTAATAAGGTATAAAAAATGCTCCCAGAGAAGGGACTATGGCCTGGATGCAGGATGGTCTCTTTCCTTCCCTGGTATGAAGACCAATTGGGGTGGTTCCTGGAACCTGATTAACTTTGAAGTCACCTGCCTTTTTTCAAAAGCAAATGTCTGGTTGCACCTTGAGATGACCAGCCTTTGGAAATAGTTTCCATAAATTACCAATAAAAAAAGGGTTAACATGCAGTTGGTGCAAAGAACAAATTGACGAGGGAGTATGGGTGATGGAGAAAGGAAGAGGTAGATGGATAAGGAAGGTGAGGATGTATAGGACAGAGTTGTACCAGGAGAAGGGATGGAAGTTGGTTCTGACCAGGTAGCCAGCATGGCTAACTCATCAAAAGGAAGTGGGATGTGGCTGCCCAGAAATACTTCAGACATGATAAGAGAAGAAGAAAACACCTAAATAGAAGAAAACAAAAAAAAGTAAGGTCCCATCCCAGATGCTCAAAAAGACTGCTATCCATACGTGAAGGCCGGGGTAGACAATGAAAGATGATCAGATGTGCAGAAATATGTCTAGGATATCTTGTAGTCCGTAGATAGGGTGCTCAAAGGAGGCTGTGGTATATATGTCTTGCAGATATTCAACATGTGTGGAAAGGTGTGGGGCCCTCCAGTGTCTCTAGATGCAACACTCATAGTCAAGGCTACTAAACGCCGTTGATGGTCTGTCACTGAGCAAATCTGCTATATCATATAAAAGGACAAGTATCTAAACCCAGATATGGCTGGTATCTGTGTAATATTATAAAACATGTAGAGTGAGAAGGAAGCCATGTTCTCATGAGCTGAGTTGCCAAGTAACAATGTTGCCATGACTTATAAAGGCAGAATTTCATTCTGGATTATTTCACCCCCTTGGTGAAGTTCACTGCAACTTACACCCTTGCACCTCAGTGTATTTAATTCATTTAGTAAGTTGCCATAACCTGCGGAACATGAAATGAAAAGGGGTAGAAAGTAAGTGTTGGACTATCAGGTTGAAGGCTTTATGAGGATTAACACTGCCTTATCAAGAACCCAGTGTTTTTAGATATTGATGAATGGTTCAATGATTGTTCCCCCAGTATGCGACATGCAATATATATGTTTGGAGGAATGCTATGCCTGTGATGGGCAGATTGAATTCAACCTGCAGCACCACAAAATGTTTGTGAGTCCCTTGAGCCAACAAATGACTCAGGGTGTGTATGCCTTTCCCTTACCAAAGCCACCCAACTTAAGGGATACCCCTTTATGCACAAGCTGGCATTCTCCCAGTAGCTGTGCCTGGGGGTGAAGTCTGGCATTATCAGGGCCACTTTGGGTGCTCTGTCTTTCCAAATGGACCCATAGGAGTGTGTACGTTGTCTCTGGCCAAAGGTAACCTACTTAGGACGCTTGTAGTTCAGTACAGCAGAGTTTCACACAAGGGAGTCTCAGATCCCTGTATCATCTGTAATTAATCAGTTTGGAGAGACTGAATTCTGGTTTCATTTCACCCATTACTAATTTGTTGATGGTGTTTTCGATAGTTCTCAATATCAGGAGCTTTACAGGAATTGGGTATATGCCTAGGAAATATGTGAACTGAGGTCCCACAACCATCGTTATGGTTTGTAACCTACCCAATAGCAAGAGATGGAGGTGCGTCATCTCCAACAGTCTGAACGGGCTTTTGTGATTAAGGTTACAAATTGCCAGGAGCCATGTTGTGCAGGCCCCTGTTATTGTATGCCCCCAGGTACCAGAAACATTCTGATTTCCATTGAAGCTGATACTCTTTTATGGCAACTCTCATCATAAGTGCAGCATTGACAAATCCAAGTTCTTTCACCAGCTAATCTTATTGCCTGACTTCTTGGAAAAAAGCATTCATACTCAACGTGAGAGACGGGAGTGATGTGTCCACATCGGTAAGTATAAGGAGATTATCATCAGTATACAGGAGGAATTTGGAAGCGCATGCAGGTGTGGGAATACTGCTGTTGTCTAGTGATTGTAGGATAGCCACTGAGAGGGGTATTAGGGCTTATAGGAACATCAATTGCCATTTTCCTCGTGGATAAGAAAGGGGTCCAATAGGAAGCCGCCGCAGTTGACCTTTGCACTAGGGGAGTTATGGAGATATTTGCCTTTGGACTTTGGAAATAAAATCATCCCCAGGATGAGTTTCTGTAGCATATGGAACACAAAATCCCATTCTATATGGTCAAATGCCTTCTCTGCATTGAACAACAAGGCATCTGTGTCCTGTAAGGAGTCATTAAAAAGTTCATGTTGTGTGAGAGCATACACATATGGTTACAGGAGTAATAGTCAGGTACAAACTCTACTTGTCAACTCAGGTGTGGATGAGGTACGAATTACCTGTTTAAACCAGGCAACCAAGACACTGGCAAGCAGCTTGATATCCATATTAAGAAGGGATATTGGGTGGTAATTTTTACAGTCCAAAGTAATTTTCCCATTTTTAGGGAAGACGGAAATCACTTTATTGGATAGATATGATCGTCCAGTGGTATCTACATGATGCCACTGGTCAACTTCACATACAGTGGCAACTTGCAACTGATACTGTCCCTCTCAGACAAAAAAGCCAACACCAGAAATAAGTGCACAATCACCACATGTATGAGAGAAGTGGCCACTTGGATAAAATCTAACTGCCTCAAATTGAACTTTTAGTTTTCTGGTACAACGCCTCACCATGGTTCCTTGGACCCACCTCCAATCCCTCATTGCAAGCAATTAACTTAGGAATCATCACAACAAACTGGATATGACTGCCTAAATCAACACAATGGTCTTGCCCTGCTTAAACACTTTTGGGATGCTGAAGAAAATCTTAAATGACTACCAGACAACACCAGAAAAACTATCAATCAATCTCTCATCACTATCAAGATTAGTCTACAGAAATGCACTGGGTACAGGGATAGCCAACCTGCAAGCAAAACGGACATCCAAAATACAGCATCCTAACTAGCCCTCACACTCCTGTACTGAGTCCACATTACACCAAACCATGGTTAACACCACTGGCTACCAATATACAAGCGTACAAACGTAAATCTCCTCTCCATCTCCTAAAAAGTGCCCCACAACTTTAACCCTGCCTACCTGAACAAACTCTGTTGTCTCATAATCAGCTCAAGGTCCTTTATGGATGATGCATTTTTAATGAGGTTGTTTACCAGAAACATTTTTGCTGACCAGTGATTGAGAGTCAACTGTGCCAGACTTAAGCCCAACTCTAGAGCTACCTGGAGGACTTCCACAATCTGCATGAGTTGAAGAGGTTTGTGGGTCCTACATTTTGTGATGGTCTTGATAAGGAAGCCATCACTGTCTTCATAGTGGTCTACTAGTCCCTTGATAGCAACAGCTATATTTCCTAAAACCTTGAGTCGTAATTGGTATTTGCTTCATTAGATGCTGCATTTTGTTGTTAATGCTTTAGCACTGCCACATGATTGCCCTGATTGTGACCATTTCTTAAAGATTTGGCCTGTTCTTGATCACTTTGTAGATCAATTTTCAGAGGTCCATCCTTTAGTATTTACTGCCAATTGGTTTGTGTTTTCTTTTTTATTAAAGCAAATTAGATGGCGGTGTGCGTGGACTTGTGTTTGGCTGGTGATGTGCATGGACTGGCTCTTAGCTGACAGTGGTTTTGGACTGGTGTTTGGTGGGGTACCGGACTAACATTTGGCAGTCAGTGTGTGTGGTTTGGTAGATGTCCCTAGATGGACGTCGAACCCAGGCCCAACAACGTGGTTTATTCCCTTGCTAAATCAGGTAATTTTGTGATAGAAAATCGTGATATCTCTAAGGTACATTTTGGGCCATATCCTGCTGCCTACACTAGGTCAACCCACCAAGTAAGGTAGCAATCTTATCAGGAGACTTTGTGGAATACTTGGTGGGTGGTGGTTTGTGTCCCAGAACAAATTCCAGAGCCTTCAATCACAGAAATGTTAGAAAAATGTATTTTTTTGACAAATGTTGTGGTTTACAAAGAATGCTGGGTGAGAGGCCCTGTAGAGCGCAACACATGAGTAACCCTATCATAGATCTTCCTGGGTGTCTAGGTTTAAAAAGGTACAGGTTTGCTAGTTTTCTCTAGGTTTTCGTAGATACTGGCTGAGCTAGGGCCCAAAATCCACAGAAAGGCACAATGCAGAAAAGGGTCAGTTGTCAGTGGAAATCTTGGGGTGTTGAGATTATCCCTGTCTCAGGTGCTGGGCCCACCCACACAAGTGAGACTTGATGGAATGCTGGCTGGGTAGAAGTTTGTGGTTCCCCACAGATTCCAGAATTTCCTTCACCGAAATGTTTTTATTAGACACATTCTGAGGTTTGCAAGGGATTCTGGGTATGAAAACACGGAGAGCAATGCAAGTCAGCTATTCCTGGACTCCCCTAGGTGTCTAGTTTTTAAAAAAAGTACAGATTTGCTAGGTTGCCCTAGATGCTAGCGGAGCTAGGTTAAAAAATCCACATCTAGGCTTATTGCAAAAGAGAGATAGTTTTTATTAGAAACATATTTTGTGTTTGTGCTGTGTCTTGGGCCATTTCCTGTTGTGGGCAGGCAGTAGGCCTACCCACACAAGTGAGGTAACATTTTTATCAGTAGTCGTAGAACAATACAGAATAGTATAACAAGTATAATTTACAATTGACTTTCTCTACATATCTGCCTTCCCAATGTAATACAGTGTGTAAGAATTAAGATAATTTGAAAAATGCCTGTTAAATCATATGCTAGTATAGGTACCCACAATTTCAGAGATGTGCAAATAACTACTGATTCTAAACTTCATATCTTGTTCCCAATTTGAAAACACATAGGTTTCCTTGATACTTATTTTTCAGTCTTTGCATTTTACTATATGGATTGCTGTATACACGGTATACTATGAAAAACCATTGCCAGGTACAGCTCAGTTATTGCCTCTGGGTATCTTGGTGAACCTACAAGCCTATATTTCCCTGCAAATAGAAGGGTCCAGGGGATGTAACAGTATTTTTCTTTAATCAATCTACCATAGTTGGATGAAGTTATAGTTGAAAATATAGCACAAATGGCTGTTGTTTTCAACTCAATTTCAGTATTTCTTTTTTAACTAGTTACTTTCAATAGGAAAAATGTGAACGATCTACATTAATGACCACTTGCTGAGTAGAGAACTCTGTTCACATTTCAGAGATATATAGCTTTCGGGGATCCATTTGTCGTGTTTTGGCAGCTCCTGAGTTAGCGTTTAGCACAGCTACACGGTCTTTTCTGTTAACTTGACCAAAACGAACGGGGGCCATTTTGAATCCCTCTGACTTCCGTTTCCTATGAACACGCTGCCTCGTGGTCAGTGTGCCCTTTCGTCCTTTCTCGATACCCATGGTCACTATTCTGCTCGGCAACAGGCTATTTTTAGTACTGGTCAAGCGCACATGCGCACTATGCATCAACTGGTCACTCTTTAGGAATGTTCACACTAACTGACCAGTGCCGTTGAACTCCTCCCACGTGCTGGCTGTGTTCCAAAAATGACCTTATATGTACCTAAAATGTGTAACTTGTAACCGCCTATCTTTTTATTGCTATTAAACTATATAAAAGAGGTCGCGCACCGATGTTCGGTGTGCTACTTCTTACATTGCCGAAGGGTGCTGTAGGAATGTACCACCACCCCATGGGGTCTTAATAAACTTGTCTTTTACCTTTTCCAGTGTCCGTGCCAACTTCTATCCTAAGGCGTTCGAGAGTTTAGCAGAGTATGTAGGCCTGATTTGAACCCGACACCACAATTGGCGACCACGAAGGCACTCATCGGTGACTCGGATGCCCGAAGGAGAGGTCGTGACGAAGGTCAGGAAACTCGCCATGGACGCGTACGCTGCCACTGAGTGACCCGAGTCTTGGCACCCACGGTGTGTTTTCCCTTCCTTCCGATCTGACCTCCCAGGTGGCGCCGGTCCTCGACTGAGATTCTGATCTTGGATTGTCGTGATGTGCCGTTTTGGCTGATTTGACCACAGAACTTGGCAGTTGGACTTTGGACGGTTGAAAATATTTGGTAAGCTTTTGAGCGGTGAGGTAGTCTACTGACACTTACTGTGGCTTTTTGAAACTTTGAATTTGAATTTGAATTTGTTAGCTAACGTTTTGAATCTTTGAATTTGAATTTGAATATGTGAAGTGCACCTCACATAGGCAGGCATGTAGGGATATTTCTCTGATTTATTTGATTTGAACGGTACATCGCGTTAGGTGACATTTTTGTAGTATCACATTTTCGTGGTACTTTTTGGAACATGCCTGTTTTTAGCACACTCCGTAGGATGTGCTGTTCTGAAAATGGTACCAATTATCGATTAAGTGAAAAGCAGCCGGCTCCCCCAGAGGGGACTCCAAATCGTGAAATGTATGTCAAATTCGGTATTCCACCTATAATGTATAGTACATTACGGCATAAGTATACTAAGACTGATCGTGAATTACAGTGGCCGCTATATGGGTCGTTTGACCTTCAAAAGGTACAGTATGTAGAGCAGTGTTTGTTTCAGCGAAGGTCTAGACAAGATATGTTTGATTGTGTGCGTATGTGGGAGAAAGAGGTGCGTGAACGAGCGAAGCGTGAGGAAGCCTTGGCGGAGAAAGTGCAGCGGAAGGCTGCACATGACAAAGCTTTACAGCTACAGGAGAAGGAATTACAGGAAAAGAAAGTGAGGGAGAGACGAGAACGCAATTTACAGGTTAATGGTCAATTCCCTATCAGGCGTCCTTTTTATCCAGTCCTTACTAATGAAACAGATGATTTTTCATTACTAGATCGTTGTCCGCCTCCGTACGTCGTACCTACGGCTCCGAACGAGGACTCGGACGAGGATAGTGATCGAACACAGCGTACCATGTTACATGCGGAACGAGCTGCGGAATTACGTTCATTTGCACGAAAACTAAATATTAATACTGTTACTGTTTCTGACGTTACTGAACAAATGGAACAGTGGCCTGATAAGGAACGACTGTATTTTTTAGATCATTTTGGAGATGAAGTTGTTGAGCGGTATAGAAAATATTCTCTCGAGTTAGAACCAAAGGAGATATCCAAGGATCGTGAGAATTTTCGTAAAGGTCTTTTTGTTCTTTCAGATGCGGACGACTTCTTCAAGCGTTTGATTGAACTGCGTAATGAGGCGACACGACTACGGGAGTTGGAAAAGTCGAAGAATTCGTCTACGTCCGGAGCGACGGGGATATCCAAAGAATGCCCTATCTTTGAAACAGATAAGATCGCTGCGATTAATGTTAGACCTATGCGAGAAGCTGCGCCTTTATATGTCCCTCATAAAGGGGATGGCACAGATGATGATAAAAGATCCAAAGACGCGAAAGGGTATTTTGTATATAATTGGGTTTATACGCCTTGGAATAGAGCAGATGTCATGGCGCTTAAGAATGCTTTACCTGATCCCCGTAAAAACCCTGCGGCTTTTTATGAAAATGTTGAAAGTGCAATTTCTTCATGTATCATGACGTTAGTTGATATTGATCTATTTTTCGGGTTGATATTGCCCCCTGATATGTGGAGAGCGATTCGTAGGTTTGATGACCTCACGACTCTCGGGGCCACTTGGAAAGATCTTGTTCAGGCTGATTTAGATAGAGAACCAGCATGTAAGCCGTGTCAATTAATATTAGACCTTCCAGGGGCCATACTAACAAAACTAAAGACTCTTGCTCCCGCTAAAAAGATTGATTGGACTATATTAGCCTCTTGTAAGCAGAAAGCGGATGAATCAGTTTCCGATTTTTTCTCTCGCTTCGAGGAAGCGTTCCATGATTACAGTGGTCAATTATTGACAGAAGATACTGGCAGGCATTTATTCGTTGATAAGTATGTGGCTAATCTCCTACCGGAGATTGCGAAACGATTGAAAGCGAGTGAAAGTTCATGGACCACAGCAACCCCTGCTTCTTTATTGACTATGGCTCAATATTATGAAAGACAGGAATTAGAGGCAAAAGAAAGTAGTGAAAAGAAAGCAAAGGATTTGAAGACGAAGGTAATGTTAGCCCAGGTTCAGGCTACGAGAGGAAATAACAGAGGAGGGCGAGGATCATACAGTAATGCTCCTCCCCCTCGTTCCGACATTTCTGTGAATCAATGTGCATACTGCAAACAGTTTGGGCATTGGATTGCAGACTGTCCGGTGTTTCGAGAGCAGCGTAATTTGAGGGGACGAGGAAGTGGAAGGTCTAGGAATTATTATGGAGGGTCAAGAGGAGGTTATGGCACGAATGATCGAGGAGGCTATGGTACGAATGATCGTGGAGGATATGGAGCAAGGGGTCGTGGTCAGTCTGATTATAATACGTTTGATAACCGCAATCAATATCAGATAAATGAGGGTGGTCCTGCTGAACCACGGGATGAGCATTATGCATAGGATTGCGTAGGATGGGGTGTGGAATCGGTTGAGGTACCAGTTGATCAAAGGGGTCCATACATAGAAGCACATGTTCTGGGTTCCACTGATCAATTTCTGGTCGATACAGGAGCTACTCGTAGCGCTTTGTCCAAATACTTGGTTCCAAGGGCTCCCCTGTCTGGCGAGGTAATTACAGCAATAGGGTTCGATGGAACACCTACTTCTAGCCCATTGTCTCAACCAGTTGCATTTCATGTTGATAAATTTGCTGCCCCATGTCCCTTTTTGTTGTCTCCAAATACACCAGATAATATTATTGGACTCGATATGTTAAAACACTTTCGAGCTACTATTCGC
Source organism: Lissotriton helveticus (assembly GCF_964261635.1). Lineage (NCBI taxonomy): Eukaryota > Metazoa > Chordata > Amphibia > Caudata > Salamandridae > Lissotriton > Lissotriton helveticus. The sequence goes on from NC_136069.1 coordinate 1,608,406,545, forward strand.
TGTGCCCCAGAAGGAGTGCGAGTTGTGTTGAATGAGAATTACCCAGACTTTGAGCGAGTGTGTTTTCTCCATGAATCTGAAGTATTGGCCTCCTTACCAAACACGTTGTGGGCCACTTCTGACACGGATGTGGGGCAGATGTTAATCCCTCCAGTACGTATTACTGTAAAGGAGGGAGTATCTCTACCACGTGTCCCACAATATAATATTTCCAGAGAAGGAGAACTTGCTTTGATGCACATTGTGAACGATTTGGTTTTGGCAGGAGTAGTTGAGGAAGTCCCCTACAATGTTTGCAATAGCCCAATTTTACCGATTCTTAAAAGAGATACAGATGCTAAGGTTTACCGTTTCATTATTGATTTGAGGGAAATAAACAAGATAGTAGTGCCTCAGTACCCGGTGGTGTCTGACATCACCACGTTGCTTACGTTGGTTCCATCGACGGCAACTTCTTTTACAGTTATCGATTTGAAGAATGCCTTCTTTTCGATCCCTGTACATCCTGACAGTCGATATCTATTCGGCTTTACATTAAATAATAAATCGTACAGATTCTGTCGAATTCCTCAAGGCTATACTGAAAGTCCTAGCATTTATAGTCAGGCATTAAAAAGACAGCTTGATTCCTTTGACTTACAAGAGGGAGTGGTTCTCATTCAATATGTAGACGATATCTTACTTGCTGCAGACACGCCAGAACAATGTGAGAAGAGTACCTTTTCTTTGCTTTCTTTCCTGGCCAAACATAATCATAAAGTTTCGAAGAAAAAGCTACAATATTGTAGACCAAAGGTGACCTACCTCGGTCATCTTTTGTCTAAGGAGGGCCGTGCATTGACACCAGATCGAATTCAAGCAATCCTAGATACTCCAGTCCCTCGCACTCAGAAGGATGTTCGCGCCTTTATAGGTTTGACGTCTTTTTGTAGGCAATGGATATTGGGTTTTTCACATATCGTTAAACCATTGTTGGCATTGTTGTCTAAAGATACACCGATTCCCATTGAATGGACGGATGAATGTCAGAATGCTTTTGAGCAATTGAGACAAGCTCTTTGTTCTGCACCAGTGTTGGGTACACCTGATTACACGAAGATCTTTACATTATATGTACACGAGAAGGATGGGTGCGCATTGTCAATGTTAGTGCAGACACACGGAGACAAACAGAGGCCTTGTGCATACTTCTCGGCGGTACTCGACCCTGTGGCTCGAGGATTGCCTGGATGTTTTCGAGCAGTTGCAGCAACAGCAGTTGCGATACGACAAAGTGAGGGAATAGTTTTGTCACACAAATTGTTGGTGCTAGTTCCCCATGCGGTAGATGCGTTACTGAATCAAACAAAAACGCAGCATCTAACCAGTGCCCGTTTGACAGGATATGAGCTAACATTGTTGGCGCCGCACATCACACTAAAGCGATGTGCGACACTAAATCCTGCTACTTTACTGCCGGATCCTGTTGCTGAGACCCAGAAGGAAGAACAACATGATTGTGTTTTTCTGACTGAGGAACAGACAAAGGGTCGTATCGATTTACAGGATACGCCATTTCCAGATGTAGATGGGGAACTGTGGGTTGATGGATCGTGTGTGAGGTTACCAGATGGTACGACTTCCGCAGCTTATGCGATCACGACACTTAAGACCGTGGTAGAAGCAGCACGAATACCCCAGAAATCGGCTCAAGCAGCTGAATTGATAGCCTTAACGAAAGCATGTGAGTTAAGTGCTGAGCTATGTGTGAACATTTACACGGATAGTCGTTACGCTTTTGGAGTAGTGCATGATTTTGGCCTACTTTGGAAGGAACGAGGATTCCTGACTTCACACGGAGTACACATCATGCATGGAGAGTTGGTACGCGATCTCCTGAATGCACTGTTATGCCCAAAGAAAGTTGCAATAGTCAAGTGTAGTGCACACAAAAAGGTGACGGACAAAATAGGGCAAGGCAATGCTTTCGCAGACCGCATTGCGAGAGAGACCGCTATGCTGCAAAATAATTTCCCCATGTATGTGGTGAAGTCACAAGCTGAGCGGTGGCATGATGCTAGAGAAGAAATACTAGATATACAGAAGTCAGCATCTGAGGCAGAACGTATGAAATGGGCCACTGAAGGAGTATTGGATGATGAGGGTTGCTGGCGTAGTAAAGATATGGAGAGATGGAAACTACCCATGGCCTATTTACAAACAATGGTGCAAATGACACACGGGCTGGCACACATTGGAGCTCTCGCAATTACTAAATTGCTTACACGAGTTTGGGAAAATGCTGACATTGCTAGCACGGCTAAGAGAGTAGTGCAGACCTGTCTGATATGTTTGCAGCACAATCCTGGACAAGGGACTCATACTCCTAAAGGAGGGTTTGTTCCACCTACTGCACCATTCGAAGTACTACAAATGGATTACATCCAGCTGGAACGCTGTAATAATCTCAAGTATGTCCTAGTAGTGGTGTGTGCCTTCAGCAAATGGATTGAGGCTTACCCTACGAAAGACAATACAGCATTGACAACAGCTAAGGTGTTACTCAAGGAGTACTTCCCGCGCTACGGTGTTTGTAAACTTATGTGGAGTGATAATGGCCCTCATTTCATTGGAAAAGTAGTGGAATACGTCCTGAAAGGATTGGGAATCAAGCAACGATTCCATGCTGTCTTTCATCCGCAATCAGCAGGGTTAGTAGAACGATACAATGCAACTCTGAAGCTGAAGCTAGCAAAGATAGTGGCATCTACATCTCTGAAATGGCCGGACGCTTTGCCTCTGGCATTACTGTCCATTCGGTCAGTGCCACATTCTCGATCTGGCCTCACACCCTACGAAGTGGTGTTTGGAAGGCCTATGAATATTTGGGGAGTTCCAAAACCTCGTTTGATACATGATATGCCTTGTATAATGATGAACGATTATCTGGCACGATTAACAAATGATTTGCTTTCTATCCATCAACAGGTTCGAGAGGCGCTCCCTGATAACTCCACTGGTGAGGCTCACGATCTCCGCCCTGGGGACCACGTGATGGTCAAAGTATTTGAACGATCCAGCAGTTTGGAACCGAGATGGCATGGCCCTGAGCAAGTGCTGCTGGCTACGCGAACTGCTGTGAGAGTCACTAACAAGAAGCGGTGGATACATTCAACGCACTGCCGACGTGTCTCTCCGGATCTGGTGAGCCCTGTGGTGCTATCCGACTACAGAAAGATTTTGGATACAGAAAAGAGCCCAGCTGTCACGCCTGATGAATTGGAGGGAGCCTTCCCGGATCACGTTGTTTCTGATAAAGTGAAGTACAATCTACGCCCCAGGAAATAAGATTCCTTTTGTGTTTTTGAAACTGGTTGGTAACCGCTCTGAGGTTTGTGAAACGGAAGCCGGGAATATCAAGGGGGGGGGATCAGTTCTGCCCAGTGTAGCGACACCCGTCTTGAATCCCGGAGAACAAATCAACGGCAGCCTCGGTTCAGAACCATCGTTTTTATTTTTCCCGCTTAGTGTTGTTTTCTTGAAGAGTATTGTTTTGTGAACCATGGCATCTCCTTCGACACGAAGAGGGAGAATTCTTGGTGTTGTTTTGTTTGTCTTGACCGTAGTGGTGATCGCAGTATTAGCTTGGACTATAGAACTGTTGTTTCCTGCACGAGAACATTTGCTGCCCACCACTCCAAGTCCATCTGAACATTTTCATTTCACTCTGCCTTTTCATGAAGAAAGACATAGGCAGACTTATTTGAATAACAGCTTTATTAAGATTTTGCATCATACTCATAACATGACCAACACGTCCAATTGTTGGGTATGTGGAATGTTGCCCGGACATCAGAAGAAGGGAGGAACACCACTCATTCCTCTCCCGTTTTCTCATAATGGTTCTTGTCATGCTTGGTACACTCTTCTTTTTACTCTGCGATGGCCAACGAAAGGTGGACTACTTTTTCGGTTGAATAAAATATGTTATAACGACAAAGACGGCTATCCACACGCTGCAGGAACTAAGTTTGAATGGGAAGAGTACCGTCCGGACAATGTTTCTACACCTCGTGTATATACGAATCAAAGACTTATAAATGTGACGAGCTCGCATATGATAACAGTCATTGATACAAAAGCAGATTTGTGTATTAGAAATAAAGGTACAATCCCTGTAGGCCGCAGTGAATGTAATATTACACTTACCTTTGATACACCAATTGGAATTGCATTTGTAGCTTCACATAACACGTATTTCATTTGTGGAAATAAGGGATACCATCGTCTACCATTGGGATGGTTGGGAACGTGTTATATAGCTTTTGTATTACCACCTGTATTTATTGCTCCTCCCATGTACCACAATGATTACGTTCTGTACCATGATTTCATACTAAACAGGGTCAAACGAACAGTAGATCTTGATGAAATAGACCAGACTGATACCACTTTACAACAATATGTAGATTTCAATTTGGGGTTATTCTCATTCGTAGGAGCTGCACTGAATAGCAGGAAGATAAGGCGGCTTACGCGTGTGGTGGAAGCAGTCGCTAACGAAACTGCCTCCGCTTTAGGGAATATTACTGAGGAATTACAAATTACCAGAATTGTGGCGCTCCAGAATCGAATGGTTCTAGATGTGATACTAGCTGATAGAGGTGGAGCATGCCGCGTCATCGGAAGTAGTTGTTGCGTGTACGTACCAGATAACTCACCTTCTGTATATGATTCGATTACAAAATTACATAAGATAGCTGCTGAGATCCACCCAGAAAATGGAACATGGACCTTTTCTGGTTGGTTCTGGACCCTGCTTAGTACTTGGGGTTGGAAATTATTAACGATTCTCTGTGTTTTTATTGGAGTACTATTTTTCCTTTGTCTATGTATTCAATGTGGCCCTACATTATGTTCTGTATGTATCACAGCCTGTATTCCGTCCAAACGAGCTATTGATAAGCAAGAGAAACTGATCAATGATGAAGTATTGAAAATAATGGCTATTAACATTGAGGATGAACATTCTGACTACGTCCACTATGAGGTAGCTTTTGCTAAACGCTAAAAGGGCCGTCTGTCGTGTTTTGGCAGCTCCTGAGTTAGCGTTTAGCACAGCTACACGGTCTTTTCTGTTAACTTGACCAAAACGAACGGGGGCCATTTTGAATCCCTCTGACTTCCGTTTCCTATGAACACGCTGCCTCGTGGTCAGTGTGCCCTTTCGTCCTTTCTCGATACCCATGGTCACTATTCTGCTCGGCAACAGGCTATTTTTAGTACTGGTCAAGCGCACATGCGCACTATGCATCAACTGGTCACTCTTTAGGAATGTTCACACTAACTGACCAGTGCCGTTGAACTCCTCCCACGTGCTGGCTGTGTTCCAAAAATGACCTTATATGTACCTAAAATGTGTAACTTGTAACCGCCTATCTTTTTATTGCTATTAAACTATATAAAAGAGGTCGCGCACCGATGTTCGGTGTGCTACTTCTTACATTGCCGAAGGGTGCTGTAGGAATGTACCACCACCCCATGGGGTCTTAATAAACTTGTCTTTTACCTTTTCCAGTGTCCGTGCCAACTTCTATCCTAAGGCGTTCGAGAGTTTAGCAGAGTATGTAGGCCTGATTTGAACCCGACACCACACATTGCTGTTTTCATGTCCATTTCTAACACTAACTGAAAGGAGGTTGAAAACACAAAAAATAGGAAAAATGGGCTCTGTACCAGTAAAATGACAAGACTGCCTTGAAAAAGGTTATTTTCTGATAAAGGTCTGCCTGTGCCTGAAAGCTGAGAAGATGGTGATTTTAGCACAATGAACCCTTCAATGATTCCATTTGCAGGGAAAAAACAAACATTTTCTTCTGCATCACTCTTTTCAAATTTTCCCCAAAAACGTCTTGGTTCCCTCCACGGGATTTTACAATCCCTGGGTACTATTAGAATCCCCAGGATGTTGCTAAAAGGACACAAACTTGGCATGAAACCTTATGTGGACAAATAGATACAGGGTCCTAAGGGTGAACTACCCCAAATAGCCAACTAAAAGGCTTGGCACATTGGAGGAAACAGCCCGAAAGCGAAGGGAATAAGCACCCCTTTTGTACTGCTTCTTATATAATGATAACATGATATTATAGCTATAGTGTGAGTGTCGGATAATCTGAAGGTTCATCTCCCCCAGTTTTACTGACCAAGCTATGCCCTTGGTGGTAGGATTCATAGGTGGTTGGAGATGGATGTAGCAATGAAAGAAAACTACACATTTGCCCTCCAGAGATGGCATAAACATGGTTTTCAGCCCAATGCTCACCCTTGAGGGGTAGTAGGCATAAGTAGGTAAGTAATGGGGAGGAAAAGACAAAAACTAGTGAATAATAATTGAATCACTGGTAAATCACACTAGAAACATACTGTCATCATCTGTTTTTTTAGCATGGTAACAAAAATCACTGGGGTTATATAGACTCTGCAACTAATGTAAAATATGGATATATGGTAATTGAAAGAAATTTTGCTTAGTGGCATTTAAGTACAAGGCAAGTCCTTCTCTGTGTAGTTCAGGATTCACAGATAGTAATTAATTGCATCTGCACAATTAATGAAATCCAGCTGATAATCCGTGCTCAATGGACTTGACCTGGTTCTGTTCCTTTTTGCCATGTGATGTCACATCAACTATTTGGGAGAAACCACATTACACTCACCAACCTGAAATTGTGATTGTGCCTAGGTGTTTTTGTACTAATGATATTTTGTTGGTGACAATTACTCACTAAGATTATTCCATGGAAAGCTGTCTTTCATGAAAATAACAAATCACAAATGAAAACTCATGACTCAAAAAATGAAATGTAATACTGACTAATTCAGAGACATCTTATTGCAAGTGCAAATAGGGGAAATAATGGAAATCTATCCTTACCTTCGGGACATCCTAAGATACAAGACAAAGTGAAGAGAATGTTATGTCATTAACATTTATAAATGAACAATTAATACATAAAGCCCCCATTGCATTAAGTAGCAACAAATGAAAATGAAACTTACATGAGGTCAGCATTGACATAAGTATAATTCACATCATGGTCAATAAGATTGATACTGTTTCTAAAAATTTAAATATTGTCAGAAAACAGTATATATGATAAAGATCAGGAGAGAGGGATACTATTTAGTGCAAGCCTTGTAGTTTATCATTCAACCCTTATTCACTAACAAACTGTCTACGTTTAGCACAACAAGTAGTGGGAATGAAGGACACAATAAGCTGCACAAAGTAGTGGGTTTTGACATTTGTAGATGCTACTGTGTTTCTACAAGTAATTCCTGATAGTTTTGTTATTTAACTTTCAGCAAAATACTGTCTTACAATAAGGGGAACCCAGAATGAGGCATTGAAAATGGAATATGCATGTAGCTTAACTATGATGGACCCTGTACATTGCAAGCAAACATATATTTGTTTGAACAAACATGAAACAGGCCCATTTGCGTCAGCTAGTCGTGGCTTGTGGAGGTTTATTTTTTAAGTAATTCCAGAATTACATTTTGTAATATTTATCATTGTGTTAAACTAAAGATATTGCAGTAAAATAGTAAGTACTGCATGTGGTAAAATGTCACTTTTTCGGTGGTTTGTATTTCTGGTATTTAGAATTTTCATAGTGGCCAATTCTGGCCAGTTTCCTGTGTATGTGTCTTTACTGCTAAAACATGTAGAAGATAGATAACCCTTTATTGGAATATTGACTCTCCTTTGAAGCCATAGCATATGACGTAGCATTTAACACATAGGGCCTTACTCACAAAGGTTACCATACACTTTTGTGTATGTTTACTAAGTATAACTTTGCTTCTTTTCGGTATTCACCAAAGTAAGTTGCTACTAATGTAGTTAGACTTTTGGTCTAAGTTTACCTTTGTGAATACCAAAAAGTAGTAAAGTTAGGCTGTGGTCTAAGTTTACCATTGTGAATATTGTAAAGTAGTAAACATAGACTTTTGATCTAAGTTTACCTTTGTGAATACCAACTTTTGTAAATTCACAGAAAAGTGTAAGTTCACCATTTGAATCAGGCCCAGGGCATGGAAAATGTATTGTTACCGGCTGACTACAGCAATTATTTTGCATTCCTATAGTGTGAAAGAGAATACATCACTTTTAGCCTGACTGCTGCAGACTAAGCCTAGAGTCCGAGCGGTCAACATAACCCCTTTTTAAACTCATTTTCACAAGTTCACAAGTTAAGGTGCATGGTACGATGTCACAGCCCCAGCAGCTATATTCTCTGTGTCAAGACCTGGCTACCATATAAGGAAATCTGAGGTACAGAATAAGATGCTGCTTCCTAAAGTTTGAAGCCCATTAGAACAATGATCAAACCACAATTTTTAATAATGATTAAATGCTCGATTAAATGTTAAGTTAAATGCTAAATTCAGATTTCTAATAAATATTTCGGAAACGTTACTATTAGAAAGTAATTTGGTTTGTGCCTTTTATGTCATTGAGGCTAATTTGCACCAGCTCTCCAGAACCTTTCCAACCTCTACTTGGCAATAATAAGGTATACAAAGTGTTCCTAGAGAAGGGACAATGGCCTGGGTGTAGGAGGGTCTGTTTACTTTTCTGGACTAAAGACCAATTGGGGTGGGTCCAGTAACATGATTAACTTTGAAGTCACCTGCCTTGTCAAAAGCAAATGTCTGGTTTCACCTTGAGATGACCAATCTTTGATAATAGCGGCCCTAAATTAACACTAAATAATGGCTTAACATGCAATTGGTACAAAGAATAAATTGACATGGGCGTATGGGTGATGGAGAAGGGAAGAGGTACATGGATTTGAAAGGTGAGGAAGTGTAGGACAGAGTTGTACCAGGAGAAGGGATGGAAATTGGTTCTGACCAGGTTCCCAGCATGGCTAACTCATCAAAAGGAAGCGTGGTGTGGCCGCCAAGAAATATGCCAGGCATGTTAGGAGAATGAGAAAATACCAAAACAAAAAAAAAGCAAGACAAGTCAGGTCGCATCCCAAAGCTCAAAGAGTCTGCTATCCATACATGAAAGCTGGGAGTAGACCAATGAAATATGATCAGATGTGCAGAAATATGTCTAGGTTATCTTGTAGTCTGTAGATAGGGTGCTCAAAGGAGGATGTTTTATATATTTCCTGCAGCCACTCATCATGTGTGGAAAGGTGTGGGTCTCTCCAGTGTCTCTAGATGGAAAAGTCTGAGGCTACTAAATGTCGTTGATGGTCTGTCACCATGAGCAAATCTGAAGTATCATGTAAAAGGGCGAGTATTCTAATTAATTGTAAAGGCATGTCTATTGTGTGGCCCAGTATTATACTTATCTGAACTCAGAGATGGTTGATATCAATCAATCAGTCATTTGTTAAGCGCTCAAGGGTCTCAAGGAGCTGGGGGAGGGGGTGGTAGGTGGGGGCCGCTACTGATCGAACAGCCAGGTCTTTAGTATCCTCCTGAAGGTCAGCAGGTCTTGGGTCTGTCGTAGGCTCAGTGGGAGGTTGTTCCATGTCTTTGCGGCAAGGTCTGAGAAGGATCTCCCGTCGGTGGTTGTTCTTTGGATGTGTGGGGCGGTGGCAAGTCAGAGATCGGCAGAGCATAGGTGGCGGGCGGGGGTGTAGAAGGAGAGCAGTCTGTTGAGGTAGGCTTTGCCGGTGTTGTGGAGTGCCTTGTGTGCGTGGATGATGATCTTGAAGCCGACTGAGTTCAGCTTCAGATGGCTGATCTTCATCCAGTCGGAAACGGCCTTCATTCCTGGAAATGCATGTGTTCGGCAGTGCTGAGCGCATCGTCGGTGCTAGTCGAGACCCTGATGCTGTTTTTGTGGACGATGGTGATTCCTCCTCTGATTCCGTTGGTGCTCCGTTTGTGCGGTCTCTGCTGGAGATCTCGTAGCCGTCTGGAATAGCTATGGCGACGTTAGGTGCGGAGGAGTTGTTCAACCAGATCTCTGTCAGGAAGGCGACGTCTGGGAAGGTTGTGTTCAGCAGGTCCCAGAGCTCGGCGGCATGTTTGCGTGCGGAGCGGGTGTTCAGTAGTAAGCATCGGAGGTGGTTGAGGTCTTTCTTGGCGGGTTGTTTGTCGGCTCTGTGGCTGGTGTAGCTGCAGCTCCGGCAGGTGAAGGGACCGTGTGTGCATTCCGGGGCGGCCTTGAAGCAGTTGTGGGTCAGTCCGGTGTTGAGAGCATGCAGAGCTCTGGCATCGTAGTGGTGGCGGGTGCCGGGGCAGGGGTTCTTGCGCTGGGCACAGGCCAGGCAGGGGCGGGCGCAGACGGGCTTGCTGCGTGCCAGCGTCACGACCGTGCAGCGGCCGGCATGTGTAGGGAGGTGAGAGTGAGGAGCAGCTGAGAGGCAGGAGAAGGGGGCAGCAGTGTGGTGAGGAAGGAGTGAGGAGCAGCTGAGAGGCAGGAGGAGGGGGCAGCAAATGGGCAGTCAGGGGGGCGGAGTCACAGGGGAGGCAGTCAGGGGCGGTGAGGGGCGACAAAGTAAACAGAAGGCAAAAGGGCACAACAATTGAGGGGAAACGAGTGGCACAGAGGGCAGAAGGTCACAAAAAGGGCAAGAAGGTCACAAGAATACAGGGGGAAATGAGTGGCACATAAGGCAAAAGGGTCACAGGAGGGGCAAAAAGTTCACAGAAAATGAGAGAAAACTAATGGCACAGAGGGCAAAAGGTCAAAAGAAAGTACAGAAAGGTCACAAAAACGAGGGGGAACGAGTGTTTAATAATATAAAACATGTAGAGTGAGGAAGAAGCCCTGCTCTCATAAGCTGAGATGCCAAGTAACAATGTTGCCGTAACTTGAAATGTCAGAATTTCATTCTGGATTCATTCCCACCCATGGTGAAATTCACTACAACTAACACCCTAGCAGCCTCAGTGTATTTAATTCATAGAGTAAGTTGCCATTTCATGCGCAACATGCATATAAAAGGGGTCGGAAGTAAGTGTCAGGCTATCAGGTTGAAGGCTTTATGAGGAACATCGCTCCCTTATCAAGAACCCAGTGTTTTAGATATTGATGAATAGTTCAATGATTGTTCCCCCAGTATGCGACATGCAATGTATATGTTTGGTGTAATGCCATGCCTGTGATGTGTAGATTGAATTCCACCTGCAGGACCACAAAGGGTTTGTGAGTTCCTTGAGCCAACAAGTGACTCAAGGTGTGTATGCCTTTCCCTTAACAAAGCTCCCAATATAAGGGACACCCCTCTATGCAAAAGCAGGCATTCTCCCCGTAGCTGTGCCTGGGGGTGAAGTCTGGCATTATCACGGCCACTTTGTATGCTCTGCTTTTCCAAATGGACCCAGAAGACCATGTATCTCGTCTCTGCCCAAAGGTAAACTAGTTTTGACGCTTGTAGTTCAGTACAGCAGAATTCCACACAAGGGAATCTCAGGTCCCTGTATCGACTTTGAATAATCAGTTTGGAGAGACTGAATTATGGTTTAATATCATCCATTACTAATTTGTTGATAGTGTTATCTATAGTTCTCAATATCAGGAGCTTTACAGGAATTTGGGATATCGCTAGGAAATATGTGAACTGGGGTACCACAGCCATCATTATGGTGTGTAACCTACCGCATAGCAAGAGATGGAGGTGCATCCATCTCCTTGAGATTAGGGTTTCAAATTGCCAGGTACCATGTTGCACAGACCCCTGTTAGTGTATGCCCCTAGGTACCAGAAACATTCTGATTTTCATTGGAGCTGATACCTCTCTATGGCAGCTCTCATCATAAGTGCAGCATTGGCTTTTTTTTTTTTTGACTACCAGACAACACAAGGAAAACTATATCTCCCAATATATACGTGTGCAAACTTCAATCTCCTCTCAATTGCCCAGTTCTACCACCAGTTAATCTTATTGCCTGATGTCTTGGAAAACGCATTTATAGTCAATGTGAGAGAAGGGAGTGATGTGTCTCCTTTGGTAAGTGTAAGGAGATTATCATCAGTATACAGGAGGAATTTGGAAGTGCCTGCAGGTGTGGGGATACCGCTGATGTCCTGTGATTGTAGGTCAGCCACTGAGAGGGGTATTAGGGCCTCTAGGAACATCAACTGACATTTTCCCCGTGGATAGGATTGGGGTCCAAAAGTAACCCACAACAGTTGACCTTTGCACTGGGGGAGTTATGGAGATATTTGACTTTGGTAATGAAATCATCCCCAGGATTCTGTTTCTGTAGGATGTGGAACATAACATGCCACTCTATATGGTCAAATTCCTTATCTGTATTGAACAATCTAGCATGTGTGTCCTGTAAGGAGGCCTAACATAGCCAAAGTTGTGTGAGAGCATATACATATGGTTACAGGAGGTACAGCCAGGTACACAGTCCACTTGTCAACTGAGGTGTTGATGAGGTACAAATTACCTGTTGAAGCCAGACAGCCAAGATAATGGCAAGCAATTTGATATCCATATTAAGAAGGGCATTGGGTGGTAACTGATACAGTGCAAAGTGATTTTCCCATTTTTAGGGAAGACAGAAATCACTTTATTGGATAGATAAACATCAATCAAGCTCACAATATATTCGTCCACACATGCACTGGCACCATGCAACTGATACTGTCCCTCTCAGACGAAATCCCCAAAACCAGAATTAAGTTCACCGCATGCATGAGAGAAGTGGTCATTAGATAAAATCTAACTGCCTCAAATTGAACTTGTAGGTTTCAGGTACAACACCTCACCATGGGACCTTGGGCAGACCTCCAATTACTACTCACAAGCAATTAACTTCGGAATCATCACAACAAACTAGATATGACTGCCTAAGTCAATGCAATGATCTTGCCCTGCTTCAACACCTTTTCGATGCTGAAGGAAATCTTAAATGACTACCAGACAACACAAGGAAAACTATATCTCCCAATATATACGTGTGCAAACTTCAATCTCCTCTCAATTGCCTACAAAGTGGCCCTCAAAAGTGACCCTGCCTACCTGAACAAACTCTGTTGTCTCATATTCAGCCCACACATATACAAAAGCAGGGTTAGGGGTGCACATTCTCATACCTGGTCCCTGAAGCCAGGAAGTACCTTCAACAACACATCAACGTCTCCTCCTCTATCCTTGAGGTTTGCAAGTAGCTGAAGACCTGTCTTTTCAAATATGTCACTAGAGCTATCCTCCTACACCTGCTACAGAGTGAGGATACCCTCAGGGTATTGCTATAAAAACACTGATAATATAATAACAACATAGACCATTGGAGCATTTCACTTCTTTAATGGCACTTTAAAGTGAAATTGGTGGCATCTAGTTTAGGTAATTTGAAAAATTCACATGAACATCCTCCTTCTATGGGGCATTATTGCAGCACATGTGAGAGATTGCTTGGGCAATTTCATATCTAGTGATCTCTAGGACTAGGATTAGGAAGATTTTTTATTATGCCAGAGTATTTGGAGTAATATCAATAATTCCACTTTACACTTCTAATGGAATTACCAATAATTATGTGATTGCTCCTCCTCATGAAATTAATAGTAATTTGTGGAACACATCACACTTTAAGAGCACATTTAGTGAGCGTGAGGATTCCTTGGTGTTCATGGACTTCAGCTTCAAAAACATTTTACATTTTATTACATTTTAATGGGTGGGCAATATTTATGTATTTTAAAGTTCTTTGTTTTACTATTTGCTTTCTAGGGTATCATGCATTTTGTTTCTTTTTGTTTCTTTGATTCCATTTTAAAAGGTGTTTCTGTGATTTACTGTTATTTTATTATTCTTTATTTAAGAACTTTTAATTTTCAGTCTGACTGGATTTTGCTTCAAATTAAATATATATTTTTAACCGAATATTAATGATCAATACATTTTGGAGTATTAGAGTAATATTTATAGGGATTGGTAAGGTGTAGGGAGGCTTTGTCTAAGGTCCCTTGAAAGGAGGGGTACCATCTTTACACTGCAATATTTATTTTGAGATTTTCATGCCATTGTGCTGTCATATATGTTCTGCCATGACATGGGATACTTGGGCACCCATGAATATTTTTTGTATGAAAACTACACAATATTGCTAGAGCTTATGTTTAGATATTGGGTGATTTTGTGGCATTTAAATTATATATATATATATATATATATATATATATATATATATATATATATATATATATATATATATATATATATATATATATATATATATATATATATATATATATATATATATATATATATATATATATATATATATTAATATCTACTAAAAGATCAGGATTATTTTTCCATAGTAAGACCACACAAAATAGGAAGCCAGGACAATGTCAATATGTCTGTTTTATAAATGAAATTGATTATTTATCAGTTTTCGTGTTGTTGTGGTTGCATATTAGAATGACTCAATGAAAGAATAATTACATGAATGCATGAATGAATAGCTTACTGACAACACACAAATGGTTCTATAGATGGATGAGGCAAATCTATATTGTACTGGTAGAATAATAATGCATAAATCAATGGCTTATCAATGCATTCCAATCAATATTGACCTGTATTGAACTATTTGAATGACTGCTTGCCATGGAAATGAGTGTGGAGAAAATACTTTGACCCAATTGTGGGCAGACTGATTATGTGTGATATGTGCAGTAACCCCTGCTACCGCACATATTGTTATTACAATGGACATACGCTGTTTCTGTTCCTATTATCTATATTTTGCCACAATAAAAATGTTGAACCTAACACTGTGCAATCGAAAGTCGGAGAATGTGATTGTGCACCGGCGTTTTTGTACCAATAATATTTTGTCGGTGGCAATGAATCACCAGCAATATTCCCTGGAAAGCATTTCTTCATGATACCAAACAAATAACAAATCAAACATCATGAGTTGAAAATGTAATTTGAAATAAACATATTCAATGTCAACTTATACTACGGTTTTGTAAAATCAGGATAAATAATTTAAAAACAAAAACTGTTCTTACCAAAATGGCATTGGCACCCTGAGATAGAGAGAAGAAAGTTAGGAAAAATATTAGGAATCAAAATTCTATAATAAAATACCAGGATATAAACCCACACTTCAGCAAAACTTGCATCTTGAGTATTACTCACACTCTAAAGCCAAATCAAAAAGAACAAATTCCAAAGTTGAGTTCACCACTAATGAGCAACCAATGCAATTTAGTAGCAACAAATGAAAATGTAACATACATATGTATTAAGAGATGATGTCAATATTGAGAAAATTACTATGCACTGTCATGTTCCATTAGGAATATACCATTTATAAAGAAGAATATATTGTCAGCACAAAATCTGATATATTTGAGCATATACAGGAGCTAGAGAAACCATTTATTACAAAGTTGGCATTGTACTGCTCGACCCAAGGTCACCAAGTAGCTGCCTACATTAAGCCCTAAAAGTAGTGAGACTTGAAGGGATAGAATAAAGCTGCACAAATTAATGGTGCCTAAAATTTGCATACACAAAAAAATCTGCATAAAATTCTTCGAAGTTTAGATATCTAATTTGCAGCAAACTGCTATCTTGCAATAAGTGGAACCCAGAATAACACACTCAAATTGAAACCTGAATGTACCCAAACTATGATATTTACCTTCTTTAAGGTACAGAAACTTGGATAGACAATTAGCACTGGTGTGATCTGACCAGGTATGGTGTTCCACCACAAAGCCCCTTTCTTGCAGTAAAATGGACCACCTTAACAATACTGGATTATCCCCCCTTCCTGTTTATCACCTCCTAAAGCTGCCCATAGGTCCTTGAGAACCCTAGGCTGCATTGGCTCCATCAACCATACTATATGTCCATGCTGATATTCTACCATGCTAACTGCTTAGTCATACCATTGCTTCATTAACTCCTGGCTAACCTCAAAATTATCAGAAGCCTTCTTTCAGAACTTTGTCAACTGTTTCCGAAGGGCTAGCATTTAGCGAACCACATCCTGAGGGAGATTCTTGGGCGCTTGCTCTCATCCATCGTTCACCAGACTAAGAGATCCTCTGACAGGATTCTCTTCTTTGGTATCTTCCTTTAAGCAAAAAGCGGGCATGGGAAGAGGACACCCCATTTCTGTCTCATGACCTCAGGCAGGCCCATAATCATGACTTTTGTTTTTGAAATTGTACTTGCTAGCTGCACTGCAATTGAACGCGTACCATTCAGGAGGAAGGGTGACTTGATCCAGTCCGTGTTTTGCATCATGCAGCCTAACCAGTAGCGAATGGAGCAGCAGGAGCTACGGGAGAGAGCTCCATCACGCCGCTACCTGTACTGGGCCCTCTCCCCGGCTTTTTCTTCACCTCGGTTCAGGGGCCCAGCCCGGAGCTGTTTGATACAGTCTAAAGGACATGCCTTTTAGGGTCTTGTTGAAACTTTCCACAAGCCCTTTGGTTTGTGGGTGGTAGGGTGTGGAGAACTTATGAGTGACTCCACACTCCTTGCTGATTGACATCATGTACACAGACATGAGGCTGGTGTCCCTGTCTGGCCCCAGTTCTTTGGGGAAACCCACTGTGGCCCAAATCCCCATCAAGGCCCTGGTGACAGTGCAGTGACAGTCCTCAGCGGGAGTGCCTTGATTACCTAAAGGAATGGTCCACCAAGACCTGGATGAACCTCTTGCCTAAGGCTGTCTTGGTGGTACAAGGATCCTACAATGCCAAACGTCTCAAATGGTGTAACAACGACAGGCATTGGAAAAAGAATATCACTACAGCTTTTTCATAGTCTTCCTACTAGCCTGGTACATGAGTTGCCCCATGCACAGGAGCCTTAGGCTCACGATAAAGTGGGTAATTCTCCTAATATATAAGGTGATTTCCATTGGGCATCAGCTTGCCCGCTCAGGCACTCAAGGATTGGGCACTTCTTCTATGACTTGAATATTTCCTTTCTGGTGGGTTCCTCTTCCACTTGCCATCCAAAAAGCTCAGACAGGTGACCAAGGGAGACAATGTCCTCCCTAATAGGCTGAGAGGCAGATGCTCCAGTGCCCCAACTACCTGTGTTATGGGACTTGCAGGGGCCTGGGTTCCCACACCCCTTGCCCGTCCATTCCCTGGCAGCTGTCTGGACCATTCTTCCATGCTCCAGACCTTCTTGACTCCCCTCGTGAGCAGCCACGGAGCAGGTGACTGCACAGACACACCCAGGTAATGCTAACATTTCTAGGTGTAACCTGAGCTCTTCTTCCTTCATAGAAGTGTGAACCAGGTAATTCCCCAACAGATAGGCCACAGACATAGCAGAGCTCACAACAACATTGAGAGGATTTGAGACCCCACCCCAGTAAAAGGGAACCAGAGCAACAGGGTAGTGCCTCTCCTAGCTGTCTGCTACTACAACCTGGTAGAATGTATTAGAGATCTCTTGCTCTGAGGATACCAAATAATCTCCTTTTCACCCCAGGACACTAGGGTAACCCCACTAACTGGGGCCATCTATTTCTGAAGTGCTATTCTAGCCAACCCCTGTGACTGACTATGACGGTGGGTGATGCCCTTTTGAAACACCTGGCATTTCCCTTGACATGCCCATATAGGTTGCATTCTTAGGACTTAGGGAAAAACTTTGCAATATTCTTGTCTATGAGGCATTTCTTCTGGTGTCCAGATTAGGATTGGGGGACTGGGAACTGTACTGGGGGCCTTGAGAGAACGCCTTAATATTTTTTTATCTTTTTCCCTCTTTCCTCTGTTGGGAACTATGACCACCCTTTTGGGTGTGCCCTCCAGGTACCCTTTTAGACTTTCCGGTGTTGACCCAGGGGTCTGCCTCCTGAAAAAGTTTCCTGGGATTAGAAAGAATGCTATCCACTTGGTGTCAGCACAGCTCTGTAAAACATATATTAAGCATGTGCTCCCTCAAAATATTGTTGTACATCCCAGTAAAATGTTTGCCTTTGCTGCTCCTCACCCAACCCTTTAATGACTTGCTGGCATAATTTAAAAAGTTCACTCATGACTAGATTGGGAGTTTGTTGCTGTCCAGAACCTCTGATGTCAGCCCAAATCTAACAGCAAATACTCACAGCAAGTATTCATTACTCTTAGGTAAGGATAGTATCCATCCCCACTGTGGGCATGCATTTCCACAAGCTGCCATCCCACTATTCCTCCGGGAATTTGTGCACCCCGAGTGCAATGTCATGTGCAGCAAACCGCTTGGCTATATCATCTCCATTTACATAGGCACCGCCTTCTGTGGTATGCAGACTGCCAACCAAGCAGCAGACACAGTTGGTACAATGTCACCATTCCTGTTGGTTCATGAAGGGTAGCTTGTATTTTTCTCCATCTCCCTCATGCTTTTATCAAGTTCCAACAGTATTTTGCTTTCAACTAGGGCTCTCCCAGCTTTCTCCTTATCCAGCTTTAATTTGAGCAGCTCCAACTTCAGCTGGAGATACACTGCTCCTTGCCCCAACTTGGATATCAGTGTTTCTCTTTGAGGTACAGTTGGGCTCTTCCTGCAGCTCAGGGTTCCTTTCTGGATCCTACTCTTCATCTTTAATTGAGTCCATGTCCTCCTCATGAATGCATGGTTATCCTCTACTGTTGCCACCTGCAACCTTTACATTTCTTCATAGACCCAGAGGATTTTCTACAAATTGTGTTGGAAAGGTTTCCTGTTCACATTCAACCCTATTTGCTTACAGATTCTATTGAGGTTGTCAGCATTGATCAGATACATCTCCATAGAAAAAAGAAGAGGGTATAGTACTTGCATTTAGAAAAAATGAAAGACTAGGGAGAATTTAAAAACGCTCTATTTGGTATTACACAATTTAATTAGGATATTGTGTTACACAAATCACTGTATCTCATTTCACAATTAAAAGTCCTGATCTACAACTCTGTTAGGACGCTTACATTTACAAATGGCAATTGAAAAAACTAAGGAAGAATTGAAAAAGGGTTTACTATGATGTCAAATAAATTATCTTGGATTTTTGTGTAACACAAATCACTGTATAGTACTACATACATATAGGTCCTGACACTCCTGACACAATGTGAAAAATTGGGTTGTTGGTTGATGTGGTTATGAGCCCTATTCAAGCAAAAGCCTTGGTCCCTTTTAGGGTGAACTACAAAGAGTCACTAAATTAACCTGTGCATACCCCTGGGTTGCTTGCCAGAAAAAGCAGTTAGGCATAACTTAGAGGTTTTGCAGCACACACACAAAGTGAAAACACCACCCAAGATAAAAGCTATACCAATTTATAAAAATATAGACAATTTAAATACATTATTTGACACCTTAATGACAAAAATTAGTAGAACTAGAGTTAATAATTTCAGCGCCTAAAAGATCAAAGCGCCAACTATGGACTTCTAATCTTATGAGATTGGGTCAGTCAAAAAATATGGCTGATTGTGATGGGGCAAGGTTCAAATACAAGAAGTGGAAATTGACTGATCAGCGCTTAGCTTGAAGTATTGCTGAATAAAATGTTCAGAAGGTAAATTTCAGCTGGTGGTGTCCGAGGAGGGAGGGCCATCGTGTGGGAGACTTGGGTTGAAGCTGCAGTGAAGATTTTTATGTTTGGACTCTTTTTTAGAAGTTGAAAACATGTAGCAGGTCAAAGCAGAGGGCTGTAGCCGTAGACAGATTCACAATTCTGGATATCTCTTTGGTTGAGGACTGCTGAGCACGATTTGCTGCTGTGGAGAAGAACATAGCAGTTGAAGCTGTGCAGCCAATCCAACTGGCAATATACCAGGGGCAGATAGGGTAGCTTGTTTATAATGGTCTCTTCCAGGTTGTCAGAGCAGTTGTTGGCTAAAAATGTTCTACGCCCTCTGTTTTGGGATTTGGCCATCTGGGAATATTTGGCACAACAACCAAGGGTCCAGGACCGATGGAGCACCACTTGAAAGTTCAGGACTCAGGCTGCGTTTGGGTATAGGTCTAAGGCGAAGGGAACATTTTGTGTCCCTGATGCTCAGATCAGGAGGCCAGCAACCTAGCCCTTCATCATCAATATGGTGTTCCAAGGTTCAAGTTGCAAGTCCAATCTTGCTTCCCAAGGGAAGATGGTAGCCAGGCAGAAAGGAAGCAGTTCAGCAAGGCAGCAGCAGGTCAGCAGTCCAGCAGAGTGGTAGCCATTTCAGCACCACAACAGTTCTTCATCCTCACAGTGTATCCACAGGTAACAAACGGTATTGAAAAGTTGGTGTACAAGGTCCTCCTTCATACCCTGGAGGCCTTGTTCTGTAAAGTGGGAGATATTTCTACACTGTGGCTTTGAAATGCATTGAATTTCCTGACTCCCCTGCCCTGGATCCAAGCTAGCTGCAGTGACAAAGTGGAGGTGATAGGTCCTATGTATAAAGAAAAGCCCTCCCTATTCAGTTGCAAGTGGGGCTGTGCTCAGGTCTGCCCTCCATCCTGCCAGCAGATGACCCATTCAGGCACACCTAATCCTTCTATTGTAACTGTCTGGAAAAAAAATCACAAAGTCTAGCTTTCAATTGCAAGTTATGTGACCCAAGAATGGCTGCAGTCACAAAAGGGCTATGGGCAGAAAAATTCAAACTTTTTTAGAGTGACTAATGTAGCTACAAGACCTTCCCGTAAACCAGTAAGGCCTAGGAATAAATGCTTATAGGTATCAATCAACTGTCAATATGGATAGAGTTGCTGAAATAACTCCATCAAATACAATTATCCAATTATTAATAATCTACAGTCCACCTTATTTTGACAATTTTATAACAAGAGCATTCTTAAACATGACTTTCATAAACCATTGTCAGATTAATTTACAACAAAATGTTTCTCTGGACATTCAACTTGCTCAAGGGGCATATAGCGAGCCCCTTGAGCTGAACCACTACTGATGTGTATATGTGAATCACTTGATGAAGTTCCAGTAGCCTGCAGACTCCAGTGTGCAGTAACTGCCACTTAAGTACGCTGACTTTTTCTTGTCACTCTATATTCTTTAGAAATTCACCAAATGCAACATTTCCAACATGTGTCTCATTTTTTTATTACAATTGCTAACACGCACTTTGAAATGTTGAAATTTATTTTTTTCTGATTATGTTTTTATTCTTCTGTATGGCTTCGTTTTTGTAACACATGTAGATGAGGTTTTAGGCCTTGCTGTCAGTTGCTTTATCTCCTGTTTGATGTGGTAAAGAAATATCTTAGCATGTCTTAGGTCACGGTCACAGTCAGGGTTGCTGAGAGAAGAAGTATTTGGACACAGAGTAATAGAATTTTGTATTGGGAGCCCTCTAGTATTCCATAGCTCCACAGATGATTATGAAGAAGCTTTGTCTATAAAATGATGGCTGCAGAGCGGGCAAGCTAATACTAGGTACCCAAAAAAAGGTCTTGGAGTGAGTCAGCATTCTCCGTCTCAAGCACTGTATTGAGGGGTTGAGGGGGATTGTTTCAGTTTTAAAGAAAACTGTCTGCCATTTTTTTTAAATTAATAACATTAACAAGTAATGAAATGAAAATTGTGTGTAGATTATTCAATGAGTGTTTTTGTAAGCACAGCTATGTTTGTGTTACGCATGTAGATTAGGTTTTCAGTATTGCTGTCAGTTGCTCTATCTACTGTTACGGTAAAGGGAGATCTTACCACGTCGGAGGCGGGGGCACAATCAGGGTTCTTGAAAAGATATTTTTAGTCATGGAGAGATGCCGTTTTGTATTGGGCATTCTCTATTGTTCCATAACTCCATGGATGAGTAGGAAGAGGCTTAGTTTATAAAATGATGCCCTCAGCTCAAACATGCAGGGGACGCGTCACTTGTGCACCAAAAGAATGGTAATGGATTAAACCCAGATCTGTTGACTGGGTGTGAGTGTTTGATTGGTTCAGATGCTCCGTCCATCACCACCCCCTTTTGTACTGCTTTGCTCTCCATAAGTTGGCAGGGTATGCTCAGACATGAGTCCCTTGCTCAATTTTCCACTGGATTCAAGCAAGCCTGGCTGAAGACGGCTGTAATGCCAGAAACCGGTCCTAAGAAGCTTGTTTCTGGTCCAGGGTAGGCAGAGTGGGCTCAAAAACGGTGATGGATTAAACCCAGATCTGTTGACTGGGTGTGAGTGTTTGATTGGTTCAGATGCTCCGACCATCACCACCCCCTTTTGTACCACTGGTGCACCAAAGGCACGCCAAAGACAAGCCCGTCTGCACCCATCCTCTTCTCGCCTGTGGCCAGGCATTATGATAGTTCCACCCCAAAGGGCCGACCGGCTGAGACCTATACATCAGAGCAACTCCTAGGTAGGACGGGGGCATTTGATAGGGTGTAGGACTTTTCTATTGGATGCTACTTTACTGTCTCATGTGGCAAGAGTAAATATGTTTTTCTCCCTTGAACCAGCTAGTCACTACTAACGCAGCTCCAAAGAACTGTCAGAGGAAATTGAAGGACACAATAATTAATGTGTGATGTCTACATAAGCATGCTCTAGATATATATGATTATAGCTATAGCGTGAGTGTTGGATACACTTCCCCAATTTTACTGACCAAACTATGCCCCTGGTGGTAGGATTCACAGGTGGGTGGAGCTGGATGTAGCAATGAAAGAAGACTACAAATTTGCCCTCCAGAGAGGGCATAAACATGGTTGTCAGCCCAATTATTGCCCCAGGAGTTGTAGTAGGCATAAGTAAGTAAGTAATGGGGAGGAAAAGAAAATAAACAACTATTGCATAATAAATAATAAAGGAAGCCTTCCAACAGCTGCTGAGAGTTTCGTGTTTTTGGCTATAAATAATAGGAATGGAGAAGTCATTCTAAAGCCCCCACATAAAGTTAGAGCAAAATATCCCAACTGTAGTAAAGTCCATTCTGCTTGAGCTGTAGAGGCATAATCACCAGTAAATTACAATAGAAACATGCTGTCATGTTCAGTATATTAGCACAGGAACAAACATTACTGGGGTTATATAGGCTCTCCAACTAATGTAAAATGTGGATATATGGTCATTGAAAGAAATGTTGCATTAGTGGCATTTAGGTAGAGAGCAAGTCCTTCTTAGTTTAGTTCAGCATTCACTAGTAGTAATTAATTGCACCTGCAAAATTAATACAATACAGTTAATAATCCATGAACACTGGACTTGAACTTTTTATTCTCCTTTTTTGCATGTGATGTCACATCAAAAATTACATTCACCAACCAGAAATTTTGATTGTGCCTAGGAGTTTTGGTACTAATGATGTTTTGTTGATGACAATTCCCCACCAAGATTATTCCATGGAAAGCAGTGTTTCATGAAAATAACAAATCACAATGAAACCTCATGAATCAAAAATTGAAATGTAATACTGACAAATTTGAGATAACTTATCGCAAGTGCAAACAGGGGAAATAATGGAAATCTATCCTTACCTTCGAGACATCCTAAGATACAAGAGAAAGTGAGGAGAAAGTGATGTCATGACATTTATTAATGAACATTTTGTATATCAGTACATAAAGCTCCCGGCAAAAGAACTGTGCATCTTGAGTATTACTGGCACTTTAAAGCCATGTAAGAAGGAACACTTTCCAATCTTTACCTCACTATTTATGGAGAACCATTGCATTAAGTAGCAACAAATTAAAATGAAACTTACATGAGGTCAGCATTGACAAAAGTATAATTCACATCATGGTCAATAGGATAGATACCTTTTCTAAAAATGTAAACATTGCAAAAAAAATAGGATATTTAATAATGTTCAGGAGAGAGGGATACTATTTAGTGCAAGCCTTGTAGTTTATCATTCAACCGGAATTCACAAACCAACTGTCTACGTTTAGCACTAAAAGTAGTGGGAAAGGATGGGACACAATAAGGCTGGAGGACCGGTTCTTGGCAAAAAGAAGGAAATTCATCCTTTTGATAGAAACCCCTCACTCACCACCTAGTGGTGACATGCTTCATCATCGGGGTCCACCTTGGCGTCCTAGCGACACCAAGGTGTGCTGCAACACCTGGACTACAGTGGAGCGGGTTGTGGCTGTAGGTGCAAAAAAATGTTAAAAATTGTCCTGGTTGTACTCAGAAAAAGTAGTTTTATTTTTAGAGCAACTGAACAATGTTTTAAAATTAATACTGGCGAGATCCTGGTAGGGAGGGTTACGACCCAGGGATCTCTATATGTGTTGAGTGGTCAACATGTTTCTACCATAAGGGCTATTGCCCGGTATTCGTCAGGACCAGAAAAAACAGGTGGACAGGGGGTGCGTGCTCCCTAAAAAGCACACCCGTCCTTGATCCCCTGTGTGCCTACTGGCAAAAATTGGCAGTGGTGAGTGCCGCTCAATAAAATAAGTGAGCTGGCGGGTAAAAAAGAGACCTGTAAGGAGAGAAGGGTGGATAAAGAACAATCAGGTATTGAGTGATAGACTTACTCTCCTGTAACGTCGTGCAGTCTCTCAGTGCAATTGATATATAGTGCCAAATGAAGTGGATGGTTCTCCAGATATACGTTATACCGAGGTGGGGTGATACTAGTCAACATCTATGGCAAAGGGTAGGTGCACGCAAGTTGCATGCAGTGCTAGCACGACCCAGGGGGGGTTTGAGTATTAGGTGTAAGATACTTGTGCTACACGGAACAGGTCTGTCACGTGGTGCCTAGGCTACTCGCTGGATATTAAATGACAGGGCGGAACCTATTCCATTACAGTTGAAAGTACGGTGAAGTGAATTAGGGCATAGATGTAACTCGGTAGTGCTATATACATTTGTCAGCAACCGACTCAAACGTGTAAGTGAATAACATTAAGTCAACAAACAAGAACAAACATACATGTAACACTGAAGGACACACTTAAGTTCAGAATGACTTGGGAATATGCTTACTCAAATTTGAGTGCTCTGCGCTTCAACGGGCAGGGCGTAGGGTCAATGCCTGTATAATAACAAATTCTGTAAGAGACAAACAGTGCGCGAGCGTTGTAAATCTCTGCGCCGCTCAGGACGCTGTGTGGGTGGTGGGCGGCGCCCTCGTGGACCCGGTACATGGATGTGTACCCGGGGCCTGGTATCATGAATCTACTTACAGTTTCAGGCAGGTAAGATCAGAGTCGACCTACTCCTCGCGTCCACTGCTCGGCTAGTAATTCCGATGGCAGCTGGACGCGGTAAAGAGGAGTCGACCGCTTCCGGGTTTGGGCGCGGCCTGGGCGTGTAGGGGGCGGGGCTAGCAGTACGCGGTGGCGTGCTGTCGGTAGCTAGGCTACCGTGAAGATACAGCCAGCAGGTTAGGTTGTATAACTACATATAGCAGGGTCGGTTGGCTCGCGGGGTAGCTCCGCAGTGCTGGAAAGAAATGAAAACGAAGCGTGAGGTTCACGCCAGGACTTACATAGTATAAACAGTTATTTACGCAGCAAGTGGTTGTGGACATTATAATTTACACTGCGTTTGGACTGGAGACCTGTGTCTAATCACTGGTAAGTGAGGTGCCACAGTGTCAAAAGGAGCCTTATTACAAGGTTTCTGAGGGTGATACATTTTAATAAATTTTAATAAATGAACAAATTAACACTGCTGGATCAAGTGGGAAAAAAAGCCCAACGCAGGGGCGTCAGAGCGGCTCAGTGGGGCCAAGGTGATTCATGCTATGGTATTTAGTAGTGTGAGGAACAATAAGTTAAGCGCTCAGTAAAGCAAAGCTTGGGAATATATTAAGAGTATCAGGTGGCAGAGCTCTGTTGTTAATTCTTGGTCTTGGTGACCATAGGGATAGAGTCTCATTTCAGGACCGAGTTCCATGGGATATTGTCGTTGAGCCCAATTTTATGGGAGGAAAGACGATAGATCCATCGCTGCTCTTTTTCAAAAAGTCGTGCTTGTGCATTGGGACCTGGTTGGATTTGCTCAATCACAGTCCATCTCATGTCGTTGGGTGTGTGATGGGCTGTGAGAAAGTGATCAGTGAGCCTGGTGTTCGTTTTTTTGCATCGAATTGTGCTACGATGTTCCGCTATTCGTTGCTTGACCTTTCTTGTCGTCATGCCCACATAGGGCTTGTCACAGCTACATCGGATAAGGTAGATCACAAATGTGCTGTTACAGTTAGTGTGTGATCTTTGTTGCCAGATTTTGCCTTCCTCAAGGTTCAGAGTTTTGGTGTTGTTCGTGAGGTGACAGACGCTGCAATCACCACATCTGGAATGTCCGGTCACTGGGGGAAGGCCCCAAGCGTTGGTGATGGTTTGGTCGGTTGTCACCATGTCCATTCTAGGTCTGGTGTTGACCAAGGTGTCTTTCAGGCTCCGTGCTTTTTTATAAGAAAAAAGTGGTTTGTCCCAATTGTGATTTCCAGTGTTCAGTATTTGCCAATGTTTTCTGATACTTTTACTGACCTGGTTTGACACCGCATTATATGTGGTCACGCATGTAAGTGGAATCTCTTCCTCTGTTCTTGGTGTGTCCTCTAGCAGGGCTTGTCTTGGCTGATTTCTGGCCCTTTTCTGACATCTCCTTGTGATTTTCTCAGGGTATCCTCGGTTAGTTAGTTTCTCCGTCAGGTCTGCTGCCTGTGTTTTGTAGTCCTGCAACTCGCTGCAGTTCCTCCTAAGTCTGAGATACTGGCCGTAAGGTAAATTTTCCCTCAGGGGGCGAGGATGGAAACTATCAAATCTCAGCAGGTTGTTCTTAGCGGTGGGCTTAAAGTGGGTTTTAGTCTTGAGCTTGTCAGTGTCTCTTTCGATCTCAATGTCAAGGAAGACCATTTTGTCTTTGTCCACACTATGTGTGAACCTCAGGTTAGGGTCACACGTGTTAAGCCACCTGATGAACTGCAGCGAGTTGCAGGACTACAAAACACAGGCAGCAGACCTGACGGAGAAACTAACTAACCGAGGATACCCTGAGAAAATCACAAGGAGATGTCAGAAAAGGGCCAGAAATCAGCCAAGACAAGCCCTGCTAGAGGACACACCAAGAACAGAGGAAGAGATTCCACTTACATGCGTGACCACATATAATGCGGTGTCAAACCAGGTCAGTAAAAGTATCAGAAAACATTGGCAAATACTGAACACTGGAAATCACAATTGGGACAAACCACTTTTTTCTTATAAAAAAGCACGGAGCCTGAAAGACACCTTGGTCAACACCAGACCTAGAATGGACATGGTGACAACCGACCAAACCATCACCAACGCTTGGGGCCTTCCCCCAGTGACCGGACATTCCAGATGTGGTGATTGCAGCGTCTGTCACCTCACGAACAACACCAAAACTCTGAACCTTGAGGAAGGCAAAATCTGGCAACAAAGATCACACACTAACTGTAACAGCACATTTGTGATCTACCTTATCCGATGTAGCTGTGACAAGCCCTATGTGGGCATGACGACAAGAAAGGTCAAGCAACGAATAGCGGAACATCGTAGCACAATTCGATGCAAAAAAACGAACACCAGGCTCACTGATCACTTTCTCACAGCCCATCACACACCCAACGACATGAGATGGACTGTGATTGAGCAAATCCAACCAGGTCCCAATGCACAAGCACGACTTTTTGAAAAAGAGCAGCGATGGATCTATCGTCTTTCCTCCCATAAAATTGGGCTCAACGACAATATCCCATGGAACTCGGTCCTGAAATGAGACTCTATCCCTATGGTCACCAAGACCAAGAATTAACAACAGAGCTCTGCCACCTGATACTCTTAATATATTCCCAAGCTTTGCTTTACTGAGCGCTTAACTTATTGTTCCTCACACTACTAAATACCATAGCATGAATCACCTTGGCCCCACTGAGCCGCTCTGACGCCCCTGCGTTGGGCTTTTTTTCCCACTTGATCCAGCAGTGTTAATTTGTTCATTTATTAAAATTTATTAAAATGTATCACCCTCAGAAACCTTGTAATAAGGCTCCTTTTGACACTGTGGCACCTCACTTACCAGTGATTAGACACAGGTCTCCAGTCCAAACGCAGTGTAAATTATAATGTCCACAACCACTTGCTGCGTAAATAACTGTTTATACTATGTAAGTCCTGGCGTGAACCTCACGCTTCGTTTTCATTTCTTTCCAGCACTGCGGAGCTACCCCGCGAGCCAACCGACCCTGCTATGTGTAGTTATACAACCTAACCTGCTGGCTGTATCTTCACGGTAGCCTAGCTACCGACAGCACGCCACCGCGTACTGCTAGCCCCGCCCCCTACACGCCCAGGCCGCGCCCAAACCCGGAAGCGGTCGACTCCTCTTTACCGCGTCCAGCTGCCATCGGAATTACTAGCCGAGCAGTGGACGCGAGGAGTAGGTCGACTCTGATCTTACCTGCCTGAAACTGTAAGTAGATTCATGATACCAGGCCCCGGGTACACATCCATGTACCGGGTCCACGAGGGCGCCGCCCACCACCCACACAGCGTCCTGAGCGGCGCAGAGATTTACAACGCTCGCGCACTGTTTGTCTCTTACAGAATTTGTTAATATACAGGCATTGACCCTACGCCCTGCCCGTTGAAGCGCAGAGCACTCAAATTTGAGTAAGCATATTCCCAAGTCATTCTGAACTTAAGTGTGTCCTTCAGTGTTACATGTATGTTTGTTCTTGTTTGTTGACTTAATGTTATTCACTTACACGTTTGAGTCGGTTGCTGACAAATGTATATAGCACTACCGAGTTACATCTATGCCCTAATTCACTTCACCGTACTTTCAACTGTAATGGAATAGGTTCCGCCCTGTCATTTAATATCCAGCGAGTAGCCTAGGCACCACGTGACAGACCTGTTCCGTGTAGCACAAGTATCTTACACCTAATACTCAAACCCCCCCTGGGTCGTGCTAGCACTGCATGCAACGTGCGTGCACCTACCCTTTGCCATAGATGTTGACTAGTATCACCCCACCTCGGTATAACGTATATCTGGAGAACCATCCACTTCATTTGGCACTATATATCAATTGCACTGAGAGACTGCACGACGTTACAGGAGAGTAAGTCTATCACTCAATACCTGATTGTTCTTTATCCACCCTTCTCTCCTTACAGGTCTCTTTTTTACCCGCCAGCTCACTTATTTTATTGAGCGGCACTCACCACTGGCAATTTTTGCCAGTAGGCACACAGGGGATCAAGGACGGGTGTGCTTTTTAGGGAGCACGCACCCCCTGTCCACCTGTTTTTTCTGGTCCTGACGAATACCGGGCAATAGCCCTTATGGTAGAAACATGTTGACCACTCAACACATATAGAGATCCCTGGGTCGTAACCCTCCCTACCAGGATCTCGCCAGTATTAATTTTAAAACATTGTTCAGTTGCTCTAAAAATAAAACTACTTTTTCTGAGTACAACCAGGACAATTTTTAACATTTTTTTGCACCTACAGCCACAACCCGCTCCACTGTAGTCCAGGTGTTGCAGCACACCTTGGTGTCGCTAGGACGCCAAGGTGGACCCCGATGATGAAGCATGTCACCACTAGGTGGTGAGTGAGGGGTTTCTATCAAAAGGATGAATTTCCTTCTTTTTGCCAAGAACCGGTCCTCCAGATACGTCTGTTCTTCAAAATCATAGTGGATACTCCTCTCTTTGTTTTTGCCATATCTCCTCCCAGGGGAATAGGAGAAGTCTCTAGTTCACTTTTGGGTGAACGAACTCCCTTACTCTCTTCTTTGTTTGGAACACAATAAGGCTGCACAACGTAGTGGTTTTTTACATAGATGCTACAGTGTTCCTACAAGAAATTTCTCATAGTTTTGTTATTTAATTTTCACCAAAATACTGTCTTACAATAAGGGGAACCCTGAATGAGGTGCAGAAAATGTATTTTCTGCATTTAGCTAAATCATAATGGACCCTGTACATGCCAAGCAAACAAATATGTGTTTGAACAAACATGAAACAGGACCATTAGCGTCAGCTAGTCTTGGCTTGTGGAAGTTCATTTTTAAAGTTATTCCAGAATTACATTTTGTAATATGTATCAAAGAGTTAAGCTAAATATATGGCTGTAAAATTAGTACTGCATGTGATAAAATGTCTCTTTTTCGGTGGTTTGTATTTCTGGTTTTTAGAATCTGCATATTGGGCAGTTCTGACCAGTATCCAGTGTATCTGTCTTTACAGCTAAAACATGTAGACAATGGCTAACCCTTTATTTGAATATTAACTCTCCTTTAAGGCCATAGCATATGATGTAGAATTTAACACAGAGGGCCTTACTCATGAAGGTTAACATACACTTTTGTGTACGTTTACTAAGTCTAACTTTACTACTTTTCGATATTCACAAAGGTAAGTTACTACTAGTGAAGTTAGATTTTGGTCTAAGTTTACCTTTGTGAATACCAAAAAGTAGTAAAGTTAGGCTGTTGTCTAAGTTTATTGTAAAGTAAAAAACAAAGATTTTTGATCTAAGTTTACCTTTGTGAATACCAACATTTAGTAAAATCAAAAGTGTAAGTTTACTATTTTGAATCAGGATCAGGGTATGGAAATTATATTGTTACTGGTTGACTACATCAATTAGTATGCACTCTTATAGTGTGGAAGGGAACATGACTTTTAGCCTGACTGCTGCAGATTAACTCTACTGTCCGAGCGGTCAACATAACCCCTTTTGAAACTCATTTTGACAAGTTCACAAGTCAAGGTGCATGGTACGATGACATGGCCCCCAGCAGTAATGTTCTCTGTTTCAAGACCTGACTGCACCATATGAAATCTGAAGTATAGAATACGATTCTGGTCATCCAAGTTTCAATCCCATTAAAACAATAATTAAATCACTGGTTTTAATAATGATGAAATG
Source organism: Lissotriton helveticus (assembly GCF_964261635.1). Classification (NCBI taxonomy): domain Eukaryota; kingdom Metazoa; phylum Chordata; class Amphibia; order Caudata; family Salamandridae; genus Lissotriton; species Lissotriton helveticus. Next base: position 1,608,437,352 of record NC_136069.1, read on the forward strand.
CTCAATTAAATGTTAAGTTAAATGCCAAAGTCAGATTTGTAATAACAATTTTAGAAAAGTTACTATTAAAAAGTAATTTGTTTAGTGCCTGTATGTCATTGAGGCTAATTTGCATCAGCTCTCCAGAAGCTCCACAACCTCTACTTGGCTTTAATAAGGTATACAATAAGGTATAAAATATGCTCCCAGAGAAGGTACAATGGCCTGGATGAAGGATGGTCTGTTTACTTCTCTGGTATAAAGAACCATTGGGGTGGGTCCAGGAACCTGATTAACTTTGAAGTCACCTGCCTTGTCAAAATCAAATGTCTGGTTGCACCTTGAGATGACCAGCCTTTAATAATATCTGCCCTAAATTACCAATAAAAAATGAGTTAACATGCTGTTGGTACAAATAACAAATTGACAAGTGACTATGGGTGATGGAGAAGGGAAGAGGTACAAGGATAAGGAAGGTGAAGATGTGTAGGACAGAGATGTACCAGGGGAAGGGCTGGAAATTGGTTCTGACCACATCTGTGGTGTGGCTGCCAAGAAATACGCCAGGCATGTTAAGAGAATAAGAAAACACCAGAACAAAAAAAAAACAACACATGTCAGGTCGCATCCCAAAGCTCAAAGAGTCTGCTATCCTTACGTGAATGCTGGGGGTAGACCAATCAAAGATGATCAGAAGTGCATAAATAAGTCTAGGTTATCTTGTAGTCTGTAGAAAGGGTGCTCAAAGGAGGCTGTCTTATATATTTCTTGCAGCCACTCATTATGTGTGGAAAGGTGTGGGGCCCTCCAGTGTCTCTAGATGCAACAGTCATAGCTGAGGCTACTGTCATGGTGATGACGTTTGCCTTTACACTGTGTTAAGTTAGCATGAGCTTATTAGAAGTTTAAAAGTCATTTTTTCTCTCTGCTGCTTTTGCACACGGCACATGGCACATGATATTATAAATGTTTAGAGTCTAGCAGAATATTTCGATTCACACGAGAATAATATGTTTTCCTATAGTGTCAGTCTTGTAAGCTATGTCTGAACAGTGAGTGCTGAGGCCTTCAAGGTTATTTCAACAGGTGAACAACGTTTACAACGAAATTTTTACAACGCACTACCATTAAAACGCAGGCATTACCACGCATACCATTACAACGCATTGCGCTGGGGGGCACTCTGGGATAGGGAATAAGTTTAATTTTCAATCCAAAACCTACCCTAGTGTCCACGGGGACTGGAGTTGGAATAGAAAATTATACTTACCACTATCCAGCACCTCTAAGCGCTATGCGTTGTAAAGGTTTGCGATGTAAAAACCGCGTTGTAAAGGTATGCGTGGTAAAAGTATGCGTTGTAACGTCATACATCCATTTCAACACAGTAGTTGTTCGGTCTCATCAGCGCACGTTCTAGACATAACACATATGCAGCTGTGGACACCTCTAGTTTTTGGCGCCTTTTAATAATGCACTGCGCAGAGCATGCAGACACAGTTGGAGAACATTCGCATGCAGGGAGCTGGTGTAGAATATGATGTGATCCCTTTCTACTAGAAACAAGAGGTATGGGGCTGCCCTTGTATTCCCAAGAGACCTTCTGTAGATATAATATAATATACTAGCAAGAGAGGGTAAGAATTAGGTGCTATTTAGCTTTCTTCCCTTTAGCATTTTAACATGCTTTCTCCCTTTGTATGTTATGGAATTGTAACTATGCTGATAAGCGTATTGCTTATAATGTGTTTGCTTGTATTAGCTAAGATACTGCGCTTGAGAACACTGCATTACAAATAAATGTTTCAAACTTGCCCGTGTCCTCATTTACTCTTTGTTTTTGGCCTGATCTGATAGTATAACGAAAGAGTGTTTATGTGTTCTACGTTACCTGAGGTGTTCTAAGTCCATGTTCTTGGTTGTCTAATCATTGGAGGTATGGAAGAACCAATGAGACACTGATTGCTTGTCTGGTTTGGTATTTTTGATACTAAGGTGAGTTTTGGCACACCCTAATTCACTGAGGTTCCAAGTCTCTATGCACAGTTCGGTGTAGGAGCAGAATTCCTCCGACATGGCGCCCTAACGATGGTGGTCTTATAGCATGACACTTGAGTAGTACTTCTATCAGTCCTTAACCCCGCCACTATTGTTTCCGGATAATAGTAGTGTCGGACAAACCTACCTATGAATTACTTTCCCTTTGAATTACTACCCAGTTGTGCTACGTAGTTTTTGTTGTACCTCTTTCTTACTGTGTCACTATGGCTCACATTGACATACCGCAACATAGTCAAATTGCGGTTCACAATCATTTGCGGGCTTATGACGTCGGGTTAGAGGGCATGGCAGTTATTATGGTAGTGAGTGCGGAAGTAGCTTACTCATACAAAATTTTCTATTCGTGGGTGACATTCCCTGCAGCAAACGCAAATACTGGTGTGCTCGACACTTATACTCCTACTGCCGTTCCACAGGAATATGTTCCTTATAGGACACAGGAAGTTCTGATTAATGCTTGGCAGCACCGAGTTTGGTTTAATGGCACCCTTCCCCACTCTTTGTTAGTCTCAAGGTTAGGTCCTTTGTCCATTCCAGGTGCTATTTGGCCTGTTTTTGCTGGATTTACGCCGCATCCTAGACATGGAGCGGTACACATTGCGGATTTACGGCTGCTACATACAGTCACAATTATTGTAAGGGGGTTTTTATATAACGTGATTATCACTCCCAGGAGCATCTTGGTGCTTCGAGAAACCCGGCAGGGGTAAGATGGCACTATGTCAGCTATATCTCATGTGGATCTTGTCGCTTCATATTGAACTCTTGCATAGGGTGTCAGGTAGGCTATATATCCAGGTTTTTAACGATTTTCTGAAGACTATTTCTGAGGGTGTTTGGCAAAGAGGCAGTGGTAGTTTATTCCAAGCCTTAGAGCCTAAGACCGCCAGTGCCTTTCCTCCCCTAGTTTTTGGCCTAAAAGTGGGGATGGTAAGGAGATTGGCGTTTGAGGACCTCAGATTCCGTGAGGGTTTATAACGCTCAAACATCGACTGGATGTAGCTGGGCCCTCTTGAGTGGTAGGCCCTGAACGTAATTAAAAGAATTTTAAAAAACACCCTCTTATGTATCGGTAGCCAATGGAGGATATCCATTGGCACTGTGGCAGATGTTCTCTTACACCATCTCAGCACCATATAGGCTGTTGCAGTAATCAAGTCTCGATGTTATTAGCGCTACTGCCACCATTTTCCGAGCTGAGAATGGTAACAGATCGAAAAAAATTCTCAGGCCCTTAATGATGCTGAAACAGGCTCCTGCCATGGCCAAAGCCTGGTGTTTAAAAGATAGAGTGGCGTCAAATTTAATCCCAAGGTTTCTTACTGTCTTAATGGAATTTGGGGTGTCGGATGCATCTTCTGGCCACCATTGTGTTGGGCTAAAAAGGTTGTTTTGTCCATATGGCAGGATTTCAGTTTTGCCTGAATTGCACTTAAGATGGTTATTTCAGCCTCTGTAGTGTCGTCATCTAACACCAGGATGAGCTGCGTGTCATCCGCATACGAAATGGTGTTAATCTTGAAGGATGCTATTAGTGCAATCAGGGGGGTCATATGAACATTAAAGAGCATAGGGCTCAAACAGGAGCCCTGCGGTACCCCTGATGTAAGCCACTTTTCCTCCGATCTAAAATGACCTAACGTGATCACTTGTCGCCTGTTTACTAAAAAATTTCTGATCCAGCCCAGTACATTGCCTGCTATTCCGGCTGCAGCTAGACGGTCCACAAGGATGGCATGTGAGACCATATTGAACCCCGTGGATAGATCCAGGAGTACCAGGACGGCCTTCTTTCCCTGGTCCATTGCGGCCCGCAGTGACTCTGAGGTGAATAATTCCGTGGAATGTTGGGCCCTAAAACCTGCTTGGTTTGGATGCCAGATGTTATTTGCCTCCAAATAGGCGGTTAGCTGTGTATTTACAGATTTCTCAGTTATATTACAGAGAGCTGGAAGTAGTGAAATGGGCCGTAGGTTTGAGAGGGTTGTTGGGTCTGATACCTGTTTCTTTTGTAGGGGTTTTACCGCTACTAATTTCCATTCATCCGAGATTGAGGCTTGGTCAAGTGATACATTTATTATGCTGTTTATGGTAAGGTTCACGATGTCCACCATAGCGTGAAGGACCAGGGGCGGGCAAGGATCGAAAGGGGAGCCTGATTTGATAGCCAATATTGTTTTCCGAGTTTCCTCTATGCTAATCGGCGAGAACATAGTCATGCTGGGATGGCCTGTGTCTGTCCTAATGCCGCTATTTCATATTGTACCGGCGAGGGAGGAAAATCTTTGGTGAGGGTCTGGATCTTTTCATCGAAGTAATCAGCTATCGTGTTGCAAAGACTTTGGGAATGGGGAATGTCTTTCTGTATGGTTTTAGGGTTCATAAATGCACTGACTAGCTTAAAAATGTCTTTTTGTTTATTGTTATTATTATTTATAGCTCTCGTATAATAGTCAACTTTCGCCTTTTCTGTCATGGTGTGATACTGTCGACACACCTCTTTATACGTGTTGAGGTCATTATCCTCATAATTCCGGCGCCATCTCCATTCTAGAGCCCTCACTTTCCCCTGTTCTTCTTTTCGGATCGTTGAGAACCAAGGAGCAGATGTCCTATTGTTCTGCGCCTGCGTTCTGAGGACCGTCCTAAGGGTAGTGGGGCCTGTCTCTGAACTGAGTACATTTATCCATTCCCCAAATAGCTGGCTATCTCTAATAAGATCTCTTGTCAGGGTGGGTCTCTTCTCTAGAGCTACATTCAAGAACTACAGATAACCTATAATGTTCTTCCAACAGGGCCTTCCTTGAAGTAGCCCTATCGCATTTCCTGTATTCTTTGCCGCTGGGCCGACCTGACTGGGAGTTCAAAAGGGATAAAATTATAAACTGTCCATGTTTGTATTTGGGGCTTTTTCACATTAAGAGTGCCCAGGTTGGAGCCAATGCATTCAAGTATATGACCTGCCTTATGGGAAGAGGTGTGGCGCCGCGGCCAGGGCGACTGACGCTGGAATCTGGGGATCAGGGTTCGATCCCCGGCTCCGGCGGCAGGTTATCCCAGCACCATGTGACTCTGGGCATTAGCTTGCTTAATCTTCCCGACGGCCCCCAGCGCCTAGAGACCCTTACGGGTGATTGTGCGCTTTACAAATGTGGACTTTTTTTATGTGTGGTGTCTGTTGTAAGTTGAGTTATGTTATGTTATGTTATGTTATATTAATTTATTATGCGCAACAGCTACTCCAGCCAAGGAGCGTCCCGGCGCAGAGACAAGGAGAAACATAACACAACAGGAAAAGATAAAACCTAAAAGGAACAACTAGAACAAGAATGTTTTAATAGCTCTCCGGAAAGACAACAGGTCTTCTAGCAAACGGATTTCAACTGGGAGGGTGTTCCAAATTAGTGCAGCTTTCACACTGAAAGAACGACCCCCCATCCGGCTGAGTCTAAATCTGGGGACCACAGCAAGGGCTTGGCCCTGGGATCGAAGACTGCGGGTGGGGACATAGAAAGAGATGCAGTTGGACAAAATTTCGGGGCCGATACCTCTTAAGATTTTAAAGGTCAAACAAAGGACCTTAAAAAGAATACGCTTCCCTACAGGGAGCCAATGCAGGGAGCGGAGGACATTCGCCACCGGGCAAAATCTGGGTAGGCCAACAATGGCTCTAGCCGCAGCATTTTGAACCCGCTGCAGGCGAGTTAACTCAGCCTGGTTGGCCCCAGCCAGGAGAGAGCTAGCGTAGTCCAGACGAGAGATGATGGTTGCCTGGACTACAAGCTGTCTAGTTGGGGCGTCGAAGAATTTAAGAACAGGTCTTAATCCTCTTAGCAGACCGAAACAACAGGCTGCAGTTTTTTTGGTATGCCCTACAAAAGTAAGGCCAGCGTCCAACCAGACCCCCAGATTTTTCACCTCCGACACCGGGGTCGGAGTGGGGCCCAGCTCAGAAGGCCACCACTGATCGCCCCATAGCTCCACTCCCTTCCCTACAACCATTACCTCCGTTTTCGTGGCGTTAAGCTGGAGACAGTTTCCTGTCAACCAGCTAGCCACTGCCTTCAGTCCAGACTGAAACCTGGGGGCATCTTGTTCTGCATCCCCGCTGAGAGTAACCGCCAGCTGTGTGTCATCGGCATATGAGACCAAAGTTAGGCCCCACTGCCTCGCGACATCAGCCAGCGGTCTCACGTAAAGAATGAACAACGTGGGACTCAGCGAGGACCCTTGCGGGACCCCCATGGCCAGAGGCTGGAAACTGGACGTGAAGGGAGGGATGGCAACACAGAAGGAACGGTTGTCCAGGAAGGAGCGGAACCATTGCAGCGCCATACCACTGATACCAATCTCCTCGAGCCGATGCAGGAGGATGCTGTGAGATACCGTATCGTTAGCCCCAATACACTCATTGTGTCCTTAAGGCACCTTGCCGCTGGGTCTGTAGGGGAGTCCAGGTGTACTTTCAAGTCCCCTAAGAGCGTAAAGTTTGCATACCTAAGAACTAGGTTACTAAGCACTTCCCCAATACTCTCCAGAAACTCCTCATGCTTCCCTGGTGGTCGATACATTAATGATCCGGCAAAGGTAAATGAGTCATGGGCCTTTATTGAGAAACCCATGCTCTCTGCTCCTTTGAGGTCTAAGAGGTCAAAGGTTTGACACTGGAGGGTATCCCGATAAATGATGGCAAGGCCCCCTCCCCTTTGGTTTGGTCTATCTTCCCTTGAGATAAGGTAACCAGGGGGAAGAGTATTTACAACATCCGGATTACTCTCTGGTGTCAGCCATGTCTCAGTTATAAAGAGACAATCTTGATCCTCTTCCGTTATAAGGTCATAGATATGCAGCGCATGTTTGCTCATTGATCTTACATTGATGAGTCCACCTCGCAGATATTTTGACCAACTATTTTCTTGTGTTTTTTCGCAAAACCCGAACCATTCCGTACAGTGTTTACAGCTCACAGGACCCACCCAATTCGCCATGGTCAAAGTCTGGATGCATGTGTTTGTATTTGGGCCAGTATTGAGTGATATTATAAATTCCTTCGTGAGCTGTGTGGCTGGAACAAGAGGGACAGAGTATCTGGCCCTGGGCTCGGTCGTGGCACGGACGGGCGCAGACGGGCTTCCCTTTGGCGCCCCTTCGGCACGCCATCGGCGCGCCCGCTGCGCGCGTCCGCTGCACGTCCACGTCATCAGTGTTTGATATAGGGTTTAGGGGAGGAATACGGTCCTAGCCCAAAAGACTAGACCATCACCTCGCCCAGAGATGGCCTCTAATGATGTGCCCCCGGAAGTGTGTCAAATTCGCTCCCCGTGTGTCGCGCTTGTAGCCTCCCTCCACACAATCAGCACAAGCTGCGGTGGACCGGGGAGAGAAAGCGCCGATTTTTAAAAGTAAGTTACAGTGATTCAATTCCCCAAAACACTGTCTCACATTTGATTCAAGTTTTTTAAATATCCACTGCAGAGATAGTAAGTCATCCATACAGTGCCCCTTAACTAGAGATTAAAATTGCTGCTGCTGCTCTACTGAATATTCAGTCATTCAATATGCAATGCACAGAGATCCGTTGGTCAGGCTTTCCGTGTACCTCTGCGTGTAGTCAGGTTAGTGCAATACATTACCCGCAATCTCCTGGGCGGGGCCCCGGGTGCTGCGGCGCTTCCAGCCGGATCAAGCGGTATGAAGCTTAGTCCTGTCATGGTTAATGCAGTGATGGACAAGTGTCCGCAGGATAAGGATGATACGCCTTTCTGGCTAGCAGAGAAATTTGACCAGCTGGAAGCAGTATTTCCTAACACGACTCCTGTTGAAAAACACAGGATTGTGACAATTAGTTTACCTAAAGACTTGATACCAGAGGCTGGTGACTGTGAGTCTTGGGGTAAGATTTTTGCGGCGGTTTATACGAGGTGCTTTGGCACTCCGTCAATGATCGTCCTACCCTCGGTCATTAAGCATATTCAAGACGAGCACGGATCAGAGGCAGCAGTTGAATTGGGTATGCGGCCATGCGGCAGTTTTGATGTAATTTCCTATTTCGTACTTGTGAATGTCAAGGGAGATGCGGTAAGCTTTCCTGTGTCTAATGCTTTGCAGGCTGTTCCCGATGCCGATAAACCCCGCCACTTACTGAGAATTATTACGGCGGCTTATAAGACCATGGGCCGTAACAGTTTGGGTCTCAAGCCTTTTTCTACAAAAGAGAAAAAACAACCCAAAGGGCAGAGAGTCGGAAAGAGACGACCAGCCCAAGGCTAAGAAGCAAAATTGGCAGAAAAAACAAATGCTGGGTAAACAACAGCAACATAAACAGGGGTCATGTCCTGCATCTCCAGTGCCTGCACTTACAGAACGTGTTTATGACTTGCACGATAGCAAACGATAAAATCTCCTGATCGTTTTCATATTTCTGAACAACGCTCTCCTCGTTCTTTTCAGGACTCATCGGCCTCACCGACCAGGGGTGGAGGAGGCGGCAGAGGTAGAGGTGGCCGAAAAGAACCCAGTTTCAGAAGAAAAAAGTTGCCGCTTTAACAGCGAGATATGCCACAGAAAGTGAGAACAAAGCTTCGGATTCTGACATGGGCTCTGACCTTGCTGGACAGCACGGCGGAGATTACCATAGTGCGAGAGGCCCTGCGTCCACTACTGAAGGTGTCAGCGACTTACAAGTATGTTCTTGTGGAGACAGCTGATACCAGAGTAGCTCCCCCTGATAGACTTTTTTAAATTGTCCTTTTAATTGAAGGTGACATACAACGTACCATAAAAGGGGAATTTTGGGAAAATCTTACAACTACCTATGGCATTTTGGTAGCGGAGGCTGACTGGCCCCCACCTTTTGTTCTTGCAGCTCCGCGAGGGGAGGAGGTGATCCTCCCTAGTTTCGCACACACTGTCTCAAAGGAGCATGCGCTGAATTTTGCAGAAGAGTGGGCTAATGCTCTTGCGTCGGCTCTGTACCATACTCACTGTGGTTGGGATACATTTTCCCCACACCACGAGATTCCCTTACGGTCTATGCCACTGCCTCAACCTCAATATCCCATCCGACGTGAAGCTAAGGCTTCCGTTGTGGAAATCCTTGAACAATTAGAATATCAAGGTTTAATTGAAACTTGTGTGTCACCGATGAATAACCCTCTTTTTACTGTGACCAAGGCATACGGCTCGTTCCGTTTGGTATTGGATTACCGGCATTTGAACGCGCATTGTCGTACCTGTACAGTACTGAATACCCACGGCTCTGCTTTAGTGGATGGTCTTGTACGAAAACTGTTCAAAACCACACTTGACATTTCCAACGTTTTTTTTGCCCACAATTTGGATGGTCTTAGTTCCCAATGGACCAGTTTTACCTGTGGCGGCAAACAACGCCAATACAAATGTTTACCTATGGGCTATAAGAATAGTCCAGGCGTGTTTGCCGCCTGTATAGTCTCTCTCTTAGAGAGAGTTGACCGAGATGCGTGTTCGTATGTAAATGACATTTATCTCAAAGACGATGAAATTTGGGAGCATCTGTGTCGAGTTGACCGCATCATTTGTAGCTTTGCGGACTTCGGTTACAAATGTAACTTTGCAAAGTCTCATATTGCAGAGTACACTGTGTTGTTCCTGGGCTACAAGCTCAACAATGAAGGACGAGGGTTGGCCCCTCACTTCTTTGAGAAATGGGCAAAACTGCGTGCTCTTTCAACACTGAAAAAACTACAGTCCTTCCTGGGTTTTTTGAATTTAGGGCGTACATACATTCCTGAATATGCCCTGCGTATTAAGCCTTTGTATGCTTTGATATAACCTACTTTTACCAAATCTTGCTGGCTGCCAGAACATTCAGCTATCTTGCAGTCTTTGCAGGCTGATATTCTAGAATCTAAATTCCTACTGACTCGTGCCTTACTTTTAACGAAGGAGACACAGTACCTATTGCTTACAAGTCACACTTTTACACTGCGGCTGAATTGCGGTTTTCCATTGTGGAAAAAGTTTTGACTGCAGAGCAAATGGCAATGGCAATTCTAAAGGAACGTGCACTGTCGCAGGGAAGGCGCATGTTGGTTGTAACCCCATATCCTGCACTAGAGGCAGTAACGAAAGCCAGTGTACCAAATGCTAAAGCTTTGCACCCTCAGTGGATACAATGGGCCTCATCTTTGACGTCTCTTTGTCATGTTTATTTTTTATGCCTCCTTGCAGTTTGCAGTATGAATTTGTTCATCCTGAGCCATTGACTATGCAGCCTTTGGAGGATTTCCATTGTATCATTTACACTGATGGTTCGGCGCAAGTTGCGCATAGGTCTAAGCACGCATACGTTTCCACTTGCACTATTGTGGTTGGTACCATGGTGAATGATAAATTCAAGTCCAAAGTTGTACACACGCAGACTTTAGGGGACTGTACCGCACAATTGGCAGAGCTTCGTGCTCTGATGCTTGCATTAAAGTACGTTGATCCTAGTGTGACTACTCTTATTGTGAGTGATTCTTACTACTGTGTCTAGTCTTACAAAGAGAACCTGCATTTTTGGATTCAGAATGATTTTCGTGATTCCAAGGGTAGCACAATAAAACATAAAATAATCTGGGTCCAAGTGGCTGAGCTTAAAGAGCGGTTGCCTCTCGTGCATGTAATTCACACTCTCGGTCATCAGCGCGTAGGAGTTCACGCTGTCGGGAATTCTTTGGCTGATGAAGCTGCAAAAACAGCAGTATCGACATGTTTGGTTGCAGCAGTTACGCGTTCCAAAAGTAAGATTGATGATGACATCTTAGCAGCTGTTGCTGCCACTGAGAAGGGAAGTAAATATCCTAAGGGGTTCCCTTTGAAGTATACTTATTATTTTAGTCCTGATAAAGTCCCTTATGTGAAAATACCCGATGTTGGTGAACAGTTGATTCCCAACGCATACCGCAGGCCCACTCTGTTTACAGCTGCCCATGAAGGTGTAGCGTCTGCGCATGCGGGCGTTTCGGTCACTGTTTCTCAGCTACAACGACGTTTCTGGTGGTGGGGGCTGTACACACAGATGTGTGATTATGTCCTTCAATGTGACATTTGCCAGCAGATTAAGCCTTCAACTGCTGCGCATCCGCCCCAGACACAGTTGTACATTTCTCATAAACCGCTTGGTTGTGTTTATATAGATCACTGTGGTCCTTTTTCTTCTGATACTGCGTATAAGTACATCTTAGTAGCAGTTGATTCATGCACACGCTTTGTGTGGGTGTGGCCACACCGCAGTGCTGATTCACGAACTGTCATTAGAGACTTGCGTGTCTTTGTAGGGATTTTTGCCTGTGGCACGTTCCATTCAGTCCAGGGTGCTGCTTTCACCTCTAAGGCGTATAAGGATGCCATGGCTTCGCTGGGGGTCAGAGTCAAGTTTTCGTCTCCATACAGGCCTGAGGGTAATAGTGTTGTGGAACGAATGAACCAAGACTTAAAGCAGGTTTGACAGCTAGAGTTATAAACACTGCCAGGAATTGGCTACCCCACCTCAATAGCGTGCAGCGTGCCCTTAATAATCTCCCTAGAAGGTCTCTGGGTGGGTGGACCCCATATGAAATGTGCTTTGGTATCAAGATGTTCGTCCCGGACCTTGACGGTCTAGACTTGGTGGCTGTTGCTGCCTCCTTTGACGTAGATGAACATTGCAATGTTTTACAGGATCTACGAAAGACGTGAGACAGTCTTGCAAAAGAAAATTTGCCCTGCACATCTGAAGCTGCGTTGCAGATTCCTGTAGTTGTCTGGCTAGCCCAAGTTTGAGAACTTGTTCGAGAGAAGATCGTCAACAAGAAGGAGTTTGGTCCCTCGTATCGAGCTCCGGTTCCAGTGCTTGGAGTGAAGGGCACAAGAACAGTCATTTTACCACCACTTCCAGGTCGTAAAGAAAAGAGATATATCTCCAGTGACAATGTCAAAATACACAGAGTGGACGATTCTTCTTAGTATGACCCCAGCAGTCTCATGTCCAACGATTTTGAGATATTCTGTTTGGCCCGGCTTCTGATGCTACCCTCGAGATGCCTGCAGTTTTAAGTCCTTTATTGAGTTCACTGCCTGGTGCTCACCATGATGACACTGACTACACTTACCCCACTGACTTATCGAGGCCTTATTTGCAAACTCAGTTGGCTACAGAATCAAGATTTTCATTTGACACTGACTCTCACACATCGCAGACCCCTTCAAAAATTTCTGTTTTGGCAACACTTTTTAAGAAACATTTTTGATACCACCTTGGACCTAAATTTGGTTGGTGCTTTTTTCGATTTACCTGTTCATGTCGATTGGCTTTGTGGTGTATTTTTTTCGCCTTGTCAACGGACATTATGTCAAGGAGCGAACTGGTATTCAACATATTAATGGAACTTTGGCTCCCCTTTCCTCATCACACAGATTGAAGAGGGACCTGGCTTATGTTAATATAACTGTTTGGCCCATCTTAGATGGGATTGTATGGGATGCTGTTAAATTTCAAATACATGGGCCCACTGAGGTTATGAATGTCCCTAATGTGCTTTTAGTGTCTATGGGGGATGTTATTAAACAAAATATACGTTCTGATGATTGGGATGTTCAGGCCGTAGAAGCCTTGTTTGCTGATTTGAAATATTATGCTGCCTTTGATGCTGAAGATCTGTATTTAGAATCTGCTAATTATGGTGATTTGTATTGTTTCCAACATTTTGGCAATCACTACCTGCATAAGGCTAATACCAGGAGGAATACTGTTAATTACACACAATGGGAACATTGTCCGGCTCCTGTACAGCGCAGTTCTGCTTCCTTTTTGAAAAGATTCATATTTTACCGATTTTAATCAGTCAAATCCCAATGCATTTTATTTTAAAATGACTGAAAAGTCCACTTCCAAGGTTAGACTTAAAGACACAAAATGATTGTATTCGAAGTCCTTTCTTGACCAATTGGCTGTTGGGGGCTATGGAAGGATACCATTGATCTTAAATCAGTTTGGGGTTCTAAGAGCTGGCAAGTACAAGGCACTGAGGCTTTGCACCGTGCATGTCTCATCCCGAACCACATGTTGTTTTCGATTCCGACCTTGAAAGCAGAGTCGCATGATGAGTCGCATAAGAGCTCTATTGTCCCAGAAAGAAGTTGCCCTCACATCTGCTCGTGAGACATTCGTCCTTCACGTGGCAAACACCCGCACAGAGGTGCATGCTTTGTTAAATACTGATTTGCCCTTGCATTTAGGTGAGTTGATTCACACAATCTTCAACGCATCCTCCACCACAGGCCTGGCACACTTCTTTAAAGTTGTAAGCAGTGGCCTTATGACGTCTTTTCAAGCTCATTTACTCCTTGTTTTGGATTGATCTGATAGTATAACAAAAGAGTGTTCATGTGTTCCACGTTACATGAGGTGTTCTAAGTCCATGTTCTGGGTTGTCTAATTATTGGGGGTATGGAAGAACCAATGAGACACTGATTGCTAGTCTGGTCGGGGATTTTGGATACTAATGTGAGTTTTGGCACACCCTAATTCACTGAGGTTCCAAGTCTCTATGCACAGTTCTGTGTAGGAGCAGAATCCCTGCAACACTACTAAATGCCGTTGATGGTCTGTCACCATGAGCAAATCTGCTGTATCATGTAAAATGATGTGTATTCTAATTCATTGTAAAGGCATGTCTATTGTGTGGCTCAGTATTATACTTATCTGAACCCAGAGATAGTTGGTATCGCTGTAATAATATAAAACATGTAGAGTGAGGAAGAAGCCCTGCTCTCATAAGCTGAAATGCTAAGTAACAATGTTGCAGTAACTTGAAAAAGCAGAATTTCATTCTGGATTCATTCACCCCTTGGTGAAATTCACTACAACTTACACCCTAGCAGCCTCAGTGTATTTAATTCATAGAGTAAGTTGCCATTTCATGCGCAACATGAATAGAAAAGGGGTCGAAAGTAAGTATCAGGCTTTCAGTTGAAGGCTTTATGAAGAACAGTACTCCCTTATCAAGAACCCAGTGTTTTAGATATTGATGAATGGTTCAATGTTTGTTTCCCCAGTATGCGACATGCAATGTATATGTTTGGTGTAATGGAATGTATGACATAACAACGCATACTTTTACAACGCATGCTTTTACAACGCAAGTATTACATCGCAAACCTTTACAACGCATCGTGCTTAGGCTTGCTGGATAGTGAATATTTTAATTTACTATTCCAACTCCAGTCCCCGTGGACACTAGGGAAGGTGTTGGATAGTAAATTAAATATAGTCCCTATCCTAGAGCGCCCCCCAGCGCAATGCGCTTTAGTTGTAAAACCTGTGTTGTAATAGCACTGCGTGGTAAAAGTTGCGTTGTAAAGGATGTACCCCGGTGTAATGCCATGCTGGCAATGGGCTGATTGAATTCCACTGCAGCACCACAAAGGGTTTGTGAGTCCCTTGAGCCAATAAGTGACTCAGGGTGTGTATGCCTTTCGGTGACCGTCTGGACCTGCTCCATAGCGGTCGCTCCCCTCGCTCACTGCCTGACCCACCAACGCTCTGCTCCTTGCTGACCACTTCGCCTGCGTGCCCTGATACAGCGCTGCCTGCCCTGATACAGCGCCTGGCTATCCACATCACCTGCAACTCAGAGCGCATTGAATTGCACATAGCGCCTGGTATTGTTAGCATTTCAGTTTATTTAAGCGCATTGGCCTTGCATTCGCGGCGATTTTAAAACAGCCTGTAAAGTGTTTTAGTGATTTCTTTGTAACTGTCCCTCTTCTCGCACTCCGGCTGTGCCCCAGTTTCGTTTTCGTTCCCGGGCAGACATTTTGTTGTGGTGTTTACTTGTGGCCTGTGTCTCCTCCCCGATCCCGCCTCCCAGCTAACCCTCCCACGCTCCGCCCCCTTTACTCTCCTTTTAAGACAGATGAACCAACGCGCAGCGTCCACGCGCAGCGGACGCGCTGAAGGTGCGCCAAAGGTAAGCCCGTCTACGCTCGTCCGCGCCTGGCCCGCGCCCAGCGCCAGACCCCCTGGCCCCCACAAACACCAACCCACCCGCATAACGTACAATTTCGCATCCCTCTCAGCACTCAATCCCGGCCGACTCCAAGACTGCTACCAAGCCGCCCCTGGAAAAAGCCATGGACCCTTCACCTGCCACTCCTGCAAACTCGACTGCATCAGGACTCACCCTAAATCCACATTCTCCAAACAGAGCTCCGACACTAACCACCTGAATTGCATACTACTCAACACCCGCTCGATCCACAGACACGCCATTGAACTTTGGAACCTACTCGACACCACTTCGCCGGACGTCGTCTTCCTTACAGAAACCTGGATGAACGCCTCTTCAGCGCCCGACGTCGCCATAGCCATCCCTGACACTTACAAGATCATCCGAAAAGACCGCACCAACTAAACAGGAGGAGGCATCGCCATCGTCCATAAGAACACCATCCGAATCACGACCAGCTCTGACGACACCCTCGCGGCCGCCCAACACCTTCACTTCCAGATCCACACCGACCCCAGGACCACACTTAGAGGCACCCTCATATACAGACCACCAGGAACACGCACGCAATTCAGCGAAGACATCATTGACTTCATCAGCCCACATGGCCTCGCCTCCGAGAACTACATCCTACTGGGAGACCTCAACTTCCACCTGGAAAAGAATAACGACAGAAACACCACCACCCTTCTGGCCAATCTCGCCAATCTCGGACTCAAACAACTCGTTGACACCCCCACCCACTTGGCCGGACACACGCTTGACCCCATCTTCACCTCCAGCAAGCACATCTCCTTCGATCTCACCACAGCTCTCCATTGGACGGACCACAGCTGCGTTCACTTCAGCTACAAAAAAAACACGTCCCACAATCCCCCACAACCTATTCCTCGAAGAAACTGGAACAAAATCACCACCAACCAACTCTTCACATCGCTTAACCAAAACCCTCCTACCATATCATCGGACCCAAACCTAGCTGCTACCAAACTCACACAATGGATCACCCACAGCGCTGACGAACTAGTACCCTTGAAAAACATCCATATCAAACAAGATAGCAAAAAGGCCCCCTGGTTCAATGCTGACCTTAAGAAATCCAAGAAATTATGTCGTACTCTCGAGAAAACCTGGAGAAAAAACCCAACCACTGATAACATGACCACCTTCAAGGACGCCACCCGCAAACACCACCAATTGATCCGATCCACAAAGAAATCAGAATTCAAGGATCGGCTCAACAACAACGCCCACAACAGCAAGGAACTTTTCAACATCGTCAATGAATTTACCAACCCCACCGCCGGCACCAACGACATCACTCCCTCCCAAGACCTCTGCGACTCTTTAGCCTCTTTCTTCCACAACAAAATCGCCGACATACATAACAGCTTTGAAAACCATTCCGAAGAACAGTCCACCCCACCCACCTCTGAACCAAAAGAGCACTCTCACAACCTCTGCGCCTGGAACCCAATAACAACCGAAGAAACCGCCCGCCTGATGAACTCCATCCACTCTGGCTCACCAACCGACCCATGTCCCCACCACATCTTCAACAAAGCAGATTCCATCATCGCACCCCATCTCCGCGATGTCATCAACTGTTCCTTCAACTCCGCAACCTTCCCGGAAATCTGGAAACACGCCGAACTCAGCGCCCTTCTGAAGAAACCCACAGCAGACCCCTCTGAACTTAAGAACTACCGTCCCATCTCACTCCTCCCATTCCCTGCCAAAGTCATTGAGAAAGCCGTCAATAATCAGCTCGCCACCTTCCTTGAATCCAACAACTCCCTCGATCCCTCACAGTCCGGCTTCCGAGCCAAACACAGCACCGAAACCGCCCTCATCGCTGCTACAGACTACATCAGAATGCTACTGGACAACGGAGAAACAGTTGCCCTTATCCTACTTGACCTCTCCGCCGCCTTCGACACAGTCTGCCATAGCACCCTCATACAACGCCTCAGCAACGTCGGAATACAAGGAAAAGCTTTGGACTGGTTCATCTTGTTCCTCGATGGAAGAACCCAGAGAGTCTGCCTCCCCCCTGTTAGATCAGAAGCCACCAAAGTCATCTGCGGCGTACCACAAGGATCATCACTCAGCGCCACCCTCTTCAACGTGTACATGAGTCCCCTCGCATCCATCGCGCGACAACACAACCTCAACATCATCTCCTACACAGAGGACACCCAGCTGATCCTCTCCCTCACCAAAGACCCAAACACCGCCAAAACAAACCTACACGAAGGAATGAAAGAAGTAGCCGAATGGATGAAGAACAGCCGCCTAAAACTAAACTCTGACAAAACAGAAGTCCTCATCTTAGGATCATCCCCCTCTGCTTGGGACGACTCTTGGTGGCCACCGGCCCTGGGTACAGCACCCTTACCCACAAACAACGCACGCAACCTGGGATTCATCCTAGACTCCTCCCTCTCAATGACCAGACAAGTCAACGCCGTCTCATCTTCTTGCTTCAACATCCTACGCATGCTCAAAAAAATCTTACGTTGGATCCCCACCGATACAAGAAAGACAGTCACCCACGCACTGATTACGAGCCAACTGGATTATGGAAATACCCTTTACGCCGGAACGACAGCCAAACTACAGAAAAACTCCAACGCATACAAAACGCATCAGCCAGACTCATACTGGACATCCCCCGTCAAGCTCACATCTCCAGTCACCTGAAAGACCTCCACTGGCTCCCCGTAAACAAGAGAATAACATTCCGCCTCCTCACCCACGCACACAAAGCCCTCTACGACCTAGGACCCGAATGCCTCAACACTCGACTATCCTTCTACACACCCACCCGCCAACTGCGATCGTCCAATCAAGCCCTCGCCGTTATCCCGCGCATCCATTGATCCACCATGGGAGGAAGATCATTCTCCTACTTAGCGGCCAAAACCTGGAATTCCCTCCCCAATCACCTCCGCCTTACACAGAACCACCTCTCCTTCAGAAAGCAACTCAAAACCTGGCTTTTCGATAAGTAATGCACCCACCCTCCCTTAAGCGCCTTGAGACCCCCTGGGTGAGTAGTGCGCTATACAAATTACTGAACTTGAACTACCAAAGCTCCCAACATAAGGGACACCCCTCTATGCATAAGCTGGCATTCTCCCAGTAGCTGTGCATGGGGATGAAGCCTGGCATTATCAAACCACTTTGTGTGCTTTGCCTTTTCAAATGGACCCATAGGAGCGTGTACCTCGTCTCTGGCCAAAGGTAAACTAGTTTTGACAGTTGTAGTTCAGTACAGCGGAGTTCCACACAAGGGAGTCTCAGGTCCCTGTATCGTCTGTGATTACTCAGCTTCCAGGAGTTTCACAGGAGTTTGGGATATCTCCAGGAAATATGTGAACTGGGGTACCACAACCATCATTATGGTTTGTAATCTACCTCATAACTAGAGATGGAGGTGCGTCCATCTCCTGGGCTTTTGTGATTAGGCTTTCAAATTGCCAGGTACCATGTTGCCAGACCCCTGTTATTGTATGCCCCTAGGTACCAGAAACATTCTGATTTTCATTGAAGCTGATACCCCACTATGGCAGCTCTCATCGTAAGTGCAGCATTGGTATAGCCAAGTTCTTCCACCAGTTAATCTTATTGCCTGATGTCTTGGAAAAAGCATTTATAGTCAAAGTGAGAGAAGGGAATGATGTGTTCACATTGGTAAGTGTAAGGAGATTATCATCAGTATACAGGAGGAATTTGGAAGCGCCTGCAGGTGTGGGATACCACTGATGTCCTGTGAATGTAGGCTAGCCACTGAGAGGGGTATTAGGGCCTATAGGAACATCAACTGCCATTTTCCCCGTGGATAGGAAAGGGGTCCAAAAGTAACCCACCTCAGTTGACCTTTGCACTGGGGGAGTTATGGAGATATTTAACTTTATTAATGAAATCTTCCCCAGGACTCTGTTTCTGTAGCATGTGGAACATAACATGCCATTCTATATGGGCATATGCCCTATCTGTATTGAACAACCTGGCATGTGTGTCCTATAAAGGAGGCCTTAAATAGCCAAAGTTATGTGAGAGCATACACATATGGTTACAGGAGGTACAGCCAGGTACAAAGTCCACTTGTCAACTGATGTCTTGATGAGGTACGAATTACCTGTTGAAGCCAGGCAGCCAAGATAATGGCAAGCAATTTGATATCCATATTAAGAAGGGATATTGGGTGGTAACTGATACAGTCCAAAGTGATTTTCCCATTTTTAGGGAAGAAAGAAATCAATTTATTGGATAGATATGATCGTCTAGTGGAATCTACATGATGCCACTGACCAACATCAATCAAGCCGACAACATAATCATCCTCACATACATTGGCAACATGCAACTGATGCTGTCCTTCTCAGACAAAACCCCTAACACCAGAAACAAATTCACCACATGCATGAGAGAAGTGGCCACTTAGATCAAATCTAACTGCCTCAAATTGAACTTGTAGGTTTCAGGTACAACACCTCAACATAGGACCTTGGACACCTCCAATCCATACTCACAAGCAATTAACTTCGGAATCATAACAACAAACTGGTACGACTGCCTAAGTCAGCGCAATGGTCTTGCCCTGCTTCAACACCTTTGGGATGCTGAAGACAATCTTAAATTAATACCAGACAACACCAGAACAACTATCAATCAATCTCTCATCACCATCAAGATTGGACTACAGAAATGCACTGGATACAGGGATAGTCAACCAGCATGCACAAAGGACATCCAAAATGCAGCAGCCTAACTCGCCCTCACACTCCTGCACAGAGTCCGTATTACACCATACCTTGGTTAATGCCACTGGCTCCCAATATAAAAGCGAACAAACTTCAATCTCCTCTCCATCAGCTACAAAGTGCCCCACAACACTGACCCTGCCTACCTGAACAAACTCTGTTATCTCATAATCAGCCCACAGTCCTTTATCTATAATGCATTTTTGAATGAGGTTGTTGACCAGACTAAATTTTGCTGACCAATGTTTAAGGGACAACAGTGCCAGACTTAAGCCCAACTCTAGAGCTACCTGGAGGACTTCCACAATCTGCATGAGTCAAAGAAGTGTGTGGGTTTTACATTTTATGATGG
The DNA here is from genome assembly GCF_964261635.1 of Lissotriton helveticus. NCBI lineage: Eukaryota > Metazoa > Chordata > Amphibia > Caudata > Salamandridae > Lissotriton > Lissotriton helveticus. Next base: position 1,608,457,526 of record NC_136069.1, read on the forward strand.
TCCTGATAAGGAAGCCATCACTGTCTTCATAGTGGTCTAATAGCCCCTTGATAGCAACAGCTATATTTCCTGAAACTATGAGTCGTAATTGGTATTTGCTTCATTAGATGCTGCATTTTGTTGAAAATGCTTTAGCACTGCCACATGATCACCCTGATTGTGATCATTTTTTAAAGATTTGGCCTGTTCTTGATCACATTGTAGATCAATTTTCAGAGGTCTATACTTTTGTTTCTACTACCAATTGGTTTGTTTTTTCTTTTTTATTAAAGCAAATGGGATGGCGGCGTGCTGTACTAGTGTTTGGCTGGTGGTGTGCATGGACGGGTTCTTAGTTGGCAGTGGGTTTTGACTGGTGTTTGACTGGTGGTGTTCATGGACTAGCATTTGGCAGACAGTGTGTGTGGTTTAGTAGGTTTCCCTAGATGGACGTCGAACCCGGGACCAGCAACGTAGGTTACTCCCTTGCAAAATTAGGTAATTTTGTTACAGATAATTTTGATATCTCTATGGTACATTTTGGGGCATATCCTGCTGCCTACACTAGCCCTACCCACACAAATAAAGTGGCGTTGTTATCAGGAGAGTTAGGGTAATGCTTGGTGGGTGGTGGTTTTGTCTCACCAAAAATTCCAGAACCTTTAATCACAGAAATGTGAGAAAAACATATTTTTTAGACAAATTTGGTAATTTGCAAAGAATGCTGGGTGAGAGACCCTGGAGAGCGCAACACACGAGTAACCCCATCATAGATCTCCCTAGGTGTCTAGGTTTAAAAATGTACAGGTTTGCTTGGTTTCTCTAGGTTTCTGTAGATACTGGCTGAGATAGGGCCCAAAATCCACAAAAAGGCACAATGCAAAAAAGGATCAGTTATCAGGGGAAAACTTGGGGTTTTGAGACGTTTCCTGCCTCAGGTACTAGACACACCCACACAAGTGAGACTTGAGGGAATGCTGGATGGGTAGAATTTTGTGGTTACTCACGGATTCCAGAATTTGAATCACAAAAATGTTTTTATTAGACACATCCTGAGGTTTGTAAGGGTTTCTAGGAATGAAAACATGGAGAATAATGCAAGTCAGCCATTCTTGGACTCCCCTAGGTGTCTAGTTTTAAAAAATGTGCATGTTTGCTAGGTTGCCCTAGATGCCAGCTGAACTAGGTCAAAATATCCACAACTAGGCTCATTGCAAAAAAGGGACAGTTTTCATTGGAACAATATTTTGGGTTTGTGCTGTATCTTGGGCCATTTCCTATTGCGGGCAGTAGGCCTACCCACAAAAGTGAGGTACCATTTTTATCAGTAGTCGTAGAAAAATACAGAATAGTATAAAAGTATAATTAACAATTTTCTTTCTCTGCATATATGCCTTGAAAATGTAAGACAGTATGTAAAATTGAAGACAATTTGAAACATGCATGTTAAATCACATGCTAGTATAGGTACTCACAAATTCAGAGATTTGCAAATAACTACTGATCCTAAACTTCATATCTTGTTCCCATTTTGGAAACACATAGGTTCAGTTGATACTTATTTTTCACTCTTTGCATTTCACTATATGGATTGCTGTATACACTGTATACAATGAATAACCATTGCCAGGTGCAGCTCATTTATTGCCTCCGGGTATCTTGGTGAACGTACAAGCCTATATTCCCCTGCAAATAGAAGGGTCAAGTGGATGTAACAGTATATTTCTTTAGAAAATCTACCCTAGTTAGATGAAGTTACAGTTGAAAATGTTGCACAAATGGCTGTATTTTTTTCAACTCAATTTCAATATTTATTTTTTTAACCAGTTACTTTCAATAGGAAAAACTTGAACAATGTACACAAATGACCACTTGCTAAATTCAGAACTCTGTTCACATTTCAGAAATGTATAGCTTTCTGGGATCATTGTTGTTTTTATGCACATTTCTAACGCTAACTGAAAAGAGGTTGAAAACACAAAAAATAGGAAAAATGGGCTCTGTACCAGTAATATGACACACCTGCCTTTAAAAAGGTTGTTTTCTGATAAAGGTCTGCCTGTTCCTGAAAGCAGGGAAGATGGTGATTTTAGCAAAATAAACACTTCATTGATACCATTTGCAGGGAAAAAACAAACACTTTCTTCTGCAGAACTCTTTTCTGATTTTTCCACCAAAATGTTTTGGTTTCCTTCAGAGGATTTCACAAACCCTGGGTACCGTTACAATCCCTAGGATGTTGCTAAAAGGACACAAATTTGGCAAGGACACCTTAAGTGGACAAATCGATACCGGGGCCTAAGGGTGAACTACCCCCAATAGCCAAAAAACAGGCTTGGCACATTGGAGGAAGAGGGCTGGGAGCGAAGGGATTAAGGCCTAGTCATGTACTGCTTCTTATATAATGATAAAATTATATTATAGCTAAAGCGTGCGTGTTGGATTCGGATAATCTGAATGTTACCCCCCCCCCCCAGTTCTAATGACCAAGCTATGCCCCTAGTGCTAGGAGTCATAGGTGGGTGGAGCTGGATGTAGCAATGAAAGAAAACTACACATTTGCTATCCAGAGATGGCATAAACATGGTTTTCAGCCCAATTCTCTCCCCAGGAGGGGTATTAGGCATAAATAAGTAAGTAATGGGGAGGAAAAAAAACAACTATTGAATAATGCCGGATGCCTTCCAACAGCTGCTGAGAGTTTAGTGTTTTTGTCTATGAATACTAGGAAGGGAGAATTCATTCTAATGCCCTCACATAAAGTTTGATCATAATTTCCCATCTGTAGTAAAGTCCATTCTGATTGAGCTGTATAGGCATAATCACCAGCAAATCACACTAGATTCATGCTGTCATGTTCTGTTTTTAGCACAGGAACAAACATCACTGGGGTTATGTAGACTCTGCATCTAATGTAAAAGGTGGATATATGGTAATTGAAAGAAATGTTGCATTAGTGGCATTTAGGTACTGAGCAAATCCTTCTTAGTTTGGTTCAGTCTTCACTGATAGTAATTAATTGCACCTGCAAAATTTATGAAATACAGTTAATAATTCATGAACAATGGACTTGACCTGGTTCTGTTCCTTTTTTCCATGTGATGTCACATCAACAATTTGGGAGTATACACATTAAACAGAAGAACCTGAAATTTTGATTGTGCCTTGGTTTTTTTGTACTAATGATATTTTGTTGGTGGCAATTATTCATTAGGATTATACCATGGAAAGCAGTTTTTCATGAAAATAACAAATCACAAGTGAAACCTCATGACTCAAAAATTGACATTTAATACTGACAAATTGAGAGTCAACTAATTGCAAGTGCAAAATGGGGAAATAATGGAAATCTGTCCTTACCTTCAAAACATCCTAAGATACAAGAGAAAGTGAGGAGAAAGTGACGGCATCAATATTTATTAATGAAAATGTAGTATATCAGTACATAAAGCCCCCGGCAATAGAACTGTGCATCTTGAGTATTGCTGGCACTTTAAAGCCATGAAGGAAGGACCACTTTCCAATCTTTACCTTACTATTTATGCAGAACCATTGCATTAAGTAGCAACAAATGAAAATGAAACTTACATGAGGAAAGCATTGACAGAAGTATAATTCACATCATGGTCAATAAGAGAGATATTGTTTCTAAAAATGTGAATAATGTCAAAAAACAGTATATTTGATAAAGTTCAGGAGAGAGGGATACTATTTAGTGCAAGCCTTGTAGTATATCATTCGACCCTAAATCACAAGCAAACTGTCTACGTTTAGCACTAAAAGTAGTGGGAAGGGAAGGAACATAATAAGGCTGCACAAAGTAGAGGTTTCAGATATTTGTAGATGTTACAATGTTTGTAAAAGAAATTCCTCATAGTTTTGATATTTAATTTTCCACAAAATACTGTCTTAAAATATTGGGAATGAGGCACTGGAGATGGAATATGCATGTAGCTAAACCATGATGGACCATGTACATGCCAAGCAAACATATATTTGTTTGAACAAACATGAAACAGGCCAATTAGCGTCAGCTAGTCGTGGCCTGTGGAGATTTATTTTTAAAGTTAGTCCATAACTACATTTTGTAATATGTATCAAAGAGTTAAGCTAAAGATATGGCTGTAAAATAGTACATACTGCATGTGATAAAATGTATTTTTTTCGGTGGTTTGTATTTCTGGTTTTTAGACTCTGCATAGTGGGTAGTTCCGACCAGTGTCCAGTGTATCTGTCTTGACCGCTAAAACACGTAGAAAATGGCTAACCCTTTATTGGAATATGAACTTTCCTTTAAGGCCATAGCATATGGTGTAGAATTTACTACAGAGGGTCTTACTCACAAAGGTTAACATACACTTTTGTGTATGTTTACTAAGTCTAACTTTACTAGTTTTCGGTATTCACAAATGTAAGTTACTACTATTGAAGTTAGAGTTTTGGTCTAAGTTTACCATTGTGAATACCATTAAGTAGTAAAGTTAGGATGTGGTCTAAGTTTATTGTAAAGTAGTAAACAAAGACTTTTGATCTAAGTTTACCTTTGTGAATACCAACATTTTGTAAATGCATACAGAAGTGTAGGTTTACCATTTTCAATTGGGACCAGGGCATGGAAAATGTATTGTTACCAGTTGACTGCAGCAAATATTATGCTCTCCTCCAGTATGGAAGGGAAAACATGACTTTTATCCTGACTGCTGCAGATTAAGTCTGCAGTCCGAGCGGTCAACATAACACCTTTTGAAACTCATTTTCACAAGTTCACAATTTAAGGTGCATGGTACGATGACAACGTCCCAGCAGTTATGTTCACTGTGTCAAGACCTAGCTGTCCCATAAAGAAATCTGAGGTGCAGAATAAGATTCCGCTCTCTCAAGTTTGAAGCCCATTAGAACAGTGATTAAAACACTCCTTTAATAATGATTAAATGCTCAATTAAATGTTAAGTTAAATGCTAAATTCTGATTTTTAATAAATATTTTGGAAAAGTTAATATTAGAACAAAATTTGTTTTGTGCATGTAGGTCATTGAGGCTAATTTGCATCAGCTCTCCAGCAGCTTCCCAACCTCTACTTGGCATTAATAAGGTATACAAAATGCTCCCAGAGAAGGGACAATGGCCTGGGTGCAGGATGGTCTTTTTCCTTCTCTGGCATGAAGACCAATTGGGATGGGTGCAGGAACCTGATTAACTTTGAAGTCACCTGCCTTGTCAAAAGCAAATGTCTGGTTGCACCTTAAGATGACCAGCCTTTGGATATAGTTTCCCTACATTACCAATAAATAATGGGTTAACATGCAGTTGGTACAAAGAACAAATTGACGAGGGAGTATTGGTGATGGAGAAAGGAAGAGGGAGATGGATAAGGTAGGTGAGGATGTATAGGACAGAGTTGTACCAGGAGAATGGGTGGAAATTGTTTTTGAGCAGGTAGCCAGCATGGCTAACTCATCAAAAGGAAGTGGGGTGTGGCTGCCAAGAAATACTCCAGACATGATAAGAGAAGAAGAAAACACCTAAACAAAAGAAAACCAAGAAAAGTCAGGTCCCATCCCAGATGCTCAAAAAGACTGCTATCCATACGTGAAGGCCGGGGTAGACCAATGAAAGATGATCAGATGTGCAGAAATATGTCTAGGATATCTTGTAGTCTGTAGATAGGGTGCTCAAAGGTAGCTGTCGTATATATGTCTTGCAGCCATTTATCATGTGTGGAAAGGTGTGGGGCCCTCCAGTGTCTCTAGATGCAACAGTCATAGTCGAGGCTACTAAGCACAGTTGATGGTCTGTCACTGAGCAAATCTGCTATATCATGTAAAAGGACAAGTATCTAAACCCAGAGATGGCTGGTATCTGTGTAATATTATAAACCAACATGTAGAGTGAGGAAGAAGCCATGCTCTCATGAGCTGAGATGCCAAGTAACAATGTTGCCATGACTTGAAAAGGCAGAATTTAATTCTGGATTATTTCACCCCCTTGCTGAAATTCACTACAACTTACACCCTTGCACCTCAGTGTATTTAATTCATATAGTAAATTGCGTATAAATGCTTTTTTCCAACAAGTCAGGCAATAAGATTAACTGGTAGAAGAACTTGGATTGCCAATGCTGCACTTATGATGAGAGTTGCCATAGAAGGATATCAGCTCCAAAGGAAATCAGAATGTTTCTGGTACCTGGGGCATACAATAACAGGGGCCTTCACAACATGGCACCTGGCAATTTGTAACCTTAATCACAAAAGCCCAGACTGTGGGAGATGGACGCACCTCCATCTCTTGCTATGGGGTAGGTTACAATCCAAAACGATGATTGTTGGAACCCAGTTCACATTTTTCCTAGGGATATATCCATATCCTGCAATGCAACATGAATGCAACATGAAATGAAAAGGGGTAGAAAGTAAGTGTTGGACTATGAGGTTGAAGGCTTTTTGAGGAACCACACTCCCTTATCAAGAACCCAGTGTACTTAGAAATTGATGAATAGTTCAATTATTGTTCCCCCCAGTATGCGACATGCAATGTATATGTGTGGAGGAATGCTATGCCTGTGATGGGTAGATTGAATTCAACCTGCAGCACCACAAACTGTTTGTGAGTCCCTAGAGCCAACAAATGACTCAGGGTGTGTATGCCTTTCCGTTACCAAAGCCTCCCAACTTAAGGGACATCCCTTTATGCACAAGCTGGCATTCTCCCAGTAGCTGTGCCTGGGGGTGAAGTCTGGCATTATCAGGGCCACTTGGGTGCTTTGTCTTTCCAAATGGACCCATAGGAGCGTGTACGTTGTCTCTTGTTGATAGTGTTTTCGATAGTTCTCAATATCAGGAGCTTTACATGAATTGGATATATCCCTAGGAAAAATGTGAACTGGGGTCCCACAATCATCGTTATGAATTGTAACCTACCCCATACCAAGAGACAGAGGTGCGTCCATCTCCCACAGTCTGGGCTTTTGTGATTATGGTTACAAATTGCCAGGTGCCATGTTGTGAAGGCCCCTGTTATTGTTTGCCCCCAGGTGCCAGAAACATTCTGATTTCCTTTGGAGCTGATACCCTTCTATGGCAACTCTCATCATAAGTGCAGCATTGGCAAATCCAAGTTCTTCTACCAGTTAATCTTATTGCCTGACTTGTTGGAAAAAAGCATTTATACTCAACGTTAGAGTAGTGAGTGATGTGTCCACATTGGTAAGTATAAGGAGATTATCATCAGTATACAGGAGAAATTTGGCCACTGGATTCAAGATAGCCTGGCTGATGAGGATTATGAATCCGAAACCGGTCCCAGGATGCTTGATTCCGGTCCAGGGAAGACATGGCTTGGCAGTTCGGGCTGGACTGTTCCCATAAGGCACAGGGTCAGACTGATTTGCATATGGCCATGTCTGAACTGGAGTGGCTGAGTGGGCTAAAGAATGGTGATGGATTAAACCCGGATCAGTTGACTGGGGTGGGTGTTTGATTTTCTCAAACGCTCCGTCCATCATCCCCTTTTGTATCGAAATTTGGAAGCGCCTGTAGGTGTGGGAATACTGCTGATGTTCTGTGATTGTAGGCTAGCCACTGAGAGGGGTATTAGAGCCTATAGGAACATCAACTGCCATTTTCCCCTTTGGATAAGAAAGGGGTCCAAAAGGAACCCACCGCAGTTGACCTTTGCACTAGGGGAGTTATGGAGATAGTTGCCTTTGGACTTTGGTAATGAAATCATCCCCAGGATGAGTTTCTGTAGCATATAGAACACAAAATCCCATTCTATATGGTCAAATGCCTTCTCTGCATTGAACAACAAGGCATGTGTGTCCTGTAAGGAGTCATTAAATAGCTCATGTTGGTGAGAGCATACACATATGGTTACAGGAGTAATAGTCAGGTACAAAGTCTACTTGTCAACTCAGGTGTGGATGAGGTACGAATTACCTGTTTAAACCAGGCAACCAAGACACTTGCAAGCAGCTTGATATCCATATTAAGAAGGGATAGTGGGTGGTAATTGTTACAGTCCAAAGTAATTTTCCCATTTTTAGGGAAGACAGAAAACACTTTATTGGATAAATATGATCGTCCAGTGGTATCTACATGATGCCACTGGTCAACTTCAATCAAGTTCACAACATACTCATCCTCACATACATGCAACTGATACTGTCCCTCTCAGACAAAAAAGCCAACACCAGAAATAAGTGCACACTCACCACATGTATGAGAGAAGTGGCCACTTGGATAAAATCTAACTGCCTCAAATTGAACTCTCAGTTTTCTGGTACAACGCCTCACCATGGTTCCTTGGACCCACCTCCAATCCCTCATTGCAAGCAATTAACTTTGGGATCATCACAACAAACTGGATATGACTGCCTAAATCAACACAATGGTCTTGCCCTGCTTAAACACCTTTGGGATGCTGAAGAAAATCTTAAATGACTACCAGACAACACCAGGCAAACTATCAATCAATCTCTAATCACTATCAAGATTAGTCTACAGAAATGCACTGGGTACAGGGATAGCCAACCAGCAAGCAAAAAGGACATCCAAAATACAGCAGCCTAACTAGCCCTCACACTCCCGTACAGAGTCCAAATTACACCAAACCATGGTTAACGCAACTGGCTCCCAATATACAAGCATAAAAAACGTCAATCTCCTCTCCATCACCTACAAAGTGCCCCACAACACTGACCCTGCCTACCTGAACAAGCTCAGTTGTCTCATAATCAGCTCACAGTCCTTTATGGATGATGCATTTTTTTTTTTTTAAATGTTTTTATTGAAGAGTTTTTCCCCCCTTTTTCCCTTAAGACATGGACAGGACACAGTAGCATTCCATATAAAACAGCACAAATTCATATATACAATATGAACATATACAAGTAACCAGGTAAAAATATGAGACCAATTCATGCCTAGTTTTTTCAAAATAAATCATATAAACAGTAGATACATAAAATTCTATACGCTACATTCTCAATTTCCCCCCCCCCCTCAATAATCCAAAAATCAATGATCCGGACCTTGTTTCCATCGAATGAGGGGCTCCCATATTTGCAAACCAAGTTTCTTACCCCTTTTCCCCCTCCTGGCATACACAGCGGAGTCTAACTTTTGTGTAGATAATACCTTGCCCAGCCATTGATGATATGTGGGAGGATTAGGATCCAACCATACCGAAGCCACTAACAATCTAAGAATAGCGATTACAACAAATACAAAATTTTCATTATTCACATGGCCCTCGGGATTAACTCCTAATAGCATTACTGCTGGATTCAATTCTATTGTAATTGATAGTGCATTTTGCAAGAATTTCTCAATATCCTGTTTTATACTATCTAATTGTGGGCAGAGTGCAAAAATATGTATTAAATCCGCCTCCGAACTACCACACCTAAAACAAGTGGTTCCCGAAAGACCCCCCCATTGAGCAATTTTTCCAGGCGTATAATACAAATGATATAACATCTTATAGTGTTGAGCCTGTAAAGATGAAGAGCACAACAATTTTATTCCTTTCTCTAATGACTCTGAAAAAATCTCATTGGCTATTTCCAGATCTTCAGACCACTTATTAATCCATTTCTCCATATCATCTTTTTTTAATGCTGTCATCTCAAAATAGAATCTCTTTATAGTACAGTCGGAGCCTACTTCTACAAGATCCATCAATACATTTCTATCAAACCCCAAAGGCCCTCCTTTCCTGTTTATTAAACAGCTCCTTATTTGGAGGTATTTAAAAAAATGTTTTGTATCTAAAGTATATCTATCCTGGAGTTCTACAAATTGTAATATACCTTGGGGGCCCTGAATATCTCCAATCTTTCTTATCCCCCGCCTCTCCCAATCTTGAAATACAGCTCCTGAGAAAACCATTCTAGGGAGGGAAGGATTATTTTTAAACCTAGTATAGAAATTATATTTCCCAACTCCTATCTTTTTCGATATTCCCTTCCAAACATTATAAGCAGCCAATATAGTCTTAAACCGTGTTTTTTTATAATAACTTTCCTCAGTAAATCTTAAAAAGATATTTTCCACATTTTTACCCAGGAGTAAACCATAAATAACAAGTGAACCAATATTGTCCCATCCATCCACCTCAGCCCCCCCAACCAAACCCAACATATTTTGGAATGCAGCAGCCCAATAATACACTCTTAAATCTGGTAGCGACCAGCCCCCACGCTCCCGCGGTAGAGACATGTATCTCAATGCCCTGCGTGTCTTTCCTCTAGCCCATATAAACCGATTGATCATTTGTTCACATATTTTAAACCATTTGTTATCGAATAGAAGTGGAATTGCCCTAAATATATACAGAAATTTTGGCAGTATCATCATTTTAATAATGTTGACCCGACCTACTAATGATAGGTGTAAATTTTCATAACGATCCAAGTCTTTTTTTGTTTTGCTTATTATTGGAGCGATGTTATTTCCCACCAAATTATCAATGTCAGCTGAAATATTTATTCCAAGGTAGGTCCCAGCCTGGACCACACGATTATCGTCACACACAGTAGCTGGGTTTTTAATAATCTGAGTCTTGGAAGCATTTAGGACATACCCCGATATCTGTCCGAATCTGCGGGCCTCTTCTTCTATGAAAACAGATGCCTCCGTGGGGTTTGGAGTAATCACCGCCACGTCATCAGCGTAGGCCAATATCTTGCAGGGTCCCAACAGTGTAGGTAGCGGAATTATCTCTGGACACAGGTCTAGCTTACGGATCAGTGGGTCCATATACATGGCAAATAGTAAGGGGGAACATGGGCACCCCTGCCGTGTACCTCTTTTAATCATGAATTGACCCGTAGCGCCCCCATTGATTCTTAAAGCCGCGATCGGTTCTTTATATAAAGTTTGTAAAGCTTTTATAAAACCGCCCCTAAATCCAGATCTTGCTAAGGTATACCACAAATAGTCCCAGGAGACCCGATCAAACGCTTTTTCAGCATCCAGCAGCATTACTGCCATCGGGTCTCCTGTGACCTTGGCGGCATCAAACAGTGTTATAACTTTCCTAGTGTGGTGGGTTGTTCCTCTACCAGGGATAAAACCATGTTGAGTTGGACTGACTAAAGCACTTATCACCTCAGCAAATCTCATTGCCAAAGCTTTTGAATATATTTTAGTGTCATTGTTCATTAATGTGATAGGGCGGTATGACCCAGGCTCCGTGTGAGGCTTACCTTTTTTTAAAATTAAAACAATGTCTGCACCCCCCCACGACTTTGGGATAGACTCACCGAGCTGGGCAGCTTGGATCACTTTGGTTAACTCTTTAGCCAGTATACCCCAGAAAGTTTTATAGAATTCTAAAGGTATCTGGTCCGGGCCAGCAGCCTTTCCTGAGGGGAGTCTACCCATAGCTTCCTTAATCTCTTCCACCTCTAACTCACTTTCTAATCTACCTGCATCCGCATCCAAAACCCTCTCAGTTGGGATACTCTCCAAGTACTCCCTAACCTCTTCATTACTGCATGGATATTGATAGTCATATAGGGTCTGATAATATTTCCTAAATACTTCCCTAATCTCTTCCGGATCTGTTTGCAGATTACCATTTCCATCTCTAATTTCCCTTACAGTCCCTTCTGCCCCTATCTGCCTGGTACGCATAGCAAGTACATGCCCAACTTTTTCATTATATTCATAGCACTTCTCCCTTCGGATTGTATAGTATGCTGCCGCTTTTTTTGCTAGTTCGTCTTCAGCTTCACTTTTTACTTTTATTAGATCTAATATATATTGTTCAGCTGGTTCCCCTCTGATAATGCAATTATTTAGTTGTTCTTCTGCCTCTGAGGCAGATCTCTCTAACTCCCTTTGCCGGAGCCCTTCCATTTTACGTTTGTAAATGCTATAACTACATGTTTCACTGCGGACACCCGCCTTAAAAGCGTCCCATATGACACCCACCGGCGTGCTTCCTTTGTTGTGTTAAAAAAACTCAGTAATCCATTTTGACATATGTAATATGTAGTCTTCCTCTAGGAGAAGCCTTCTTTCAAATGTCCATACCCGATTAGATCTTATTCCTCCTTCTAGTTTCATTACCAAAAGTACTGGGTTATGGTCACTGAGAATTCTTGGAAGCCTATCAATCTTGACCCTTGATATTAAATTGTTAGAGATCATAAAGTAATCCAGTCTAACACAAACTTGGTGCGGCGCAGAAAAATAAGTATACCCTTTCTGTTCTGGTCTAATTGTACCCCAGACATCATTCAAATTATTATTAATCAATAGATAAGAGCCTTGTGAACTCTTTTCTTGCGCCCTTTATAGCACCTATTTTGTCCTGTTCCTAGCCCTTCTGCCCCATTAATATTCAAATCTCCTCCCAGGATAACCTGCGGGGACCAGACAGCTAATTCAGAGTCTAGAAACTGCAATACCTCCGGATCATCCTGCGTGGACCCATAAACTGCCACCATCGTTGTCCATACACCTTCTATCTCGATCTCTACCATGGCCCACCTCCCCCATTTATCCTCCAGTTTTTTCCCTATTGTCAAGGTTTTATTCCTTGACAAGATAGCGACCCCTCTATTTTTTACACCTTGTTTAGAACTGGCTAAAAGATGAAAACCTAACTGGCTGAGGCAATATTCCTGCGTACTCATTACGTGTGTCTCTTGCAAAAAAATAAAATCTACATTCATCTGGCGTAATCGAATACCTATCTTATGCCTCTTTTGAACATCATTTAAGCCGCATACATTCCATGTTACAAATCTAAGTGTCATAGCTAGATTTTCCGGGACCATTAACTGTCTGTTCACTTGTATTTCTTATTTTAGCGAGATTATCCTCCGTTTCATCAACTATAAATAAAACGTAATTTTTGGTTACCAAACTCCCTTCCTTCCAGCTATGTTCATACACTCGTTTCGTACTGTGCCCTACGCTATCACAAAATATTTCAATACCATTGTGCCCTGTCCTTGTGTTCTCCCTCCCCCACCCCAGAGGACCCTCCCTCGGAGACCCTCCCCCCCTACGGGCAAATAGGTCCATGAGACCTATATCTGACCGACGCGTGCCACTGGGATGTCTCACCCACCCCCCCCTGACTTTCCTTAATTATATACAACCTTCAGAGTGCTCACCAACATAACAAAAAGAGCTAAACGAAAACACTGTCTATCAAAATACTGTCTAATACTGCCCATTTTAAACAACAATATCACACTAGTATAGCATAACAACAGCATAGCAACAGTTTTGAGCGGTATTTAGGGATTTAAGCATACCCCAATCCTTAAAAATAGAGATATAGCGGAAAGGAGAGAAAAACTGAATTAGAATGTACATATATACAAACAGCCTTCAATTAGACTTCTGAAAGAATAAAAAAAAAAAAAAAAAAAGAATATAACTCCTACTAGTACCCTGCTTTCCCATAACGGATTTTCCCCTGTCCTCTCCATTTTTTTTTTTTCCTTTCCTTTTACTTTTCACTTTTTCGGGGTGTGCTTCTAACAGGCCCAGTTTGTGAGCCTTGAACCTCCGGGACCTTCTGTTGAGTCTTTTGGTGGCCTCTATTCTCTCTCAAAAAACTAAGATATTCTTGCGCTATAATTTCAGAATAAAAAACTCTGTGGTTTTATTTATATTCTTATAAAGCGCCAGACTAGACCCCCGAAGGGGTATCTCCGCGCTATTGCTGTAACTGGAGAGTGTTCTGATTCTGATTGTGTGTCCAGAAAGGAAATATAGGCTACAAGGCATTATTTACCCGGATACAGATATGTTTTTAAAATTTTCCGGAAAGTCAAGTGACTGGAGAGAGATCTTAGTTCTGGGGGCAGAGAATTCCACAGTGCTGGTCCGGCATAGGCTAGTGCACGGCCGCCTTGTCTGGTCTTTTTTATTCTGGGTATATGCAGTAACTGCTGGTGACTAGAGCGCAAAAGGCGCCCTGGGATGTAAGGCTGAAAGATTTCGGTCATGTATTTTGGGCCCTCCCCTATCATACTCTTGTGAATAGTACATAGGGTTTTAAATTGGACTCGTTTCCTCACTGGAAGCCAGTGGAGTCTCATCAGCAGGGGACAGGAGGGAGTCCTTGGTGGAACATTCAGGATAATCCTTGCTGCTGTGTTTTGGATTACCTGTAGTTTACCAAGTTGCTCCTCGTTAGCTCCGAGGAGCAAACCATTGCAGTAATCCACCCTGCTGATGACAAGAGCCTGTACAAGCGTCTTTCTGTGATGGTCCGGTATGTAGAGGAAGACTCGCCTTAACATCCCAATAGCCCGAAAGCAGGTACCAGCAACTTGATTTACGTGGTCTTTGAATGTAAGTTGCTGATCAAAGAGCACTCCCAAATTCCTGACTGTACTCTTGGGGATGGGGACAGGGCCTAGCTCTAAGGGCCACCAGTCGGATGCCCAGTGTGTTGCCGCTTGCCCAAAACACATGACCTCCGTTTTCCCCACATTACACTGCAGACAGTTTGATGACATCCATTCTGCAATGGCTCTCATGCCATCTGCAAAAGATCTTTTTATTGCAGGTGTAAGGTTTTTGAAGGGAAAAAGGAGTTGGGTGTCATCGGCATACGACACCGGGGTGAACCCGAAAGATCTTGCTAAGTTGGCTAAGGGGGCCACATACACATTAAAGAGTGTAGGACTTAGGCACGAACCTTGTGGCACTCCCTTATTGAGGTCCCTAAGAGTGGATTTGTGGGAGCCCAGCCTAACTTCTTGGAAACGACCAGTCAGAAAGCTCTCCATCCATGCCAGAGCCTCTCCCTCCACACCCACCTCACCTAGGCGGTTGAGAAGCACCGTGTGAGACACCGTATCAAAAGCGGCGGAAAGGTCCAACAGCACCAGAATCATAGAGCTGCCATCATCCAGTGCCATTTTGATGTTATTGGTCACTGTCTGAAGGGCTGATTCTGTGCTGTGGTTTGGCCTGAACCCAGATTGTGAATAGTCCAGGCCATCCGTCGCTTCAAGATGTTGAGAGAGATAGGTGTTCACGTGCCTCTCCGTAACCTTACCCAGGTAGGGTAGGAGGGAGATAGGTCGTAAATTGGAGAGGTCTGTCCATGGGGAAGATGCTTTTTTTCTAATCGGGTTCACCACCGCCCTCTTCCAGTCTGCTGGGACCTGACCTTTTGTTAGGGAGATGTTAATCACATCCAATATGGGAGGTCCCAGGAGGGAGATCATGGAGCCAACCATCTTAGCGGGAATGAGGTCACTTGGCGACCCTGATTTAATATGACTGCAGAGGGAAAGGAGCTCTGTGTTGGTAATCGGAGGAAAGGATGTTAGAGAAGTTTTATTGTTTATTGCCGGGGTCTGAGGATGGCAGTTGTTGGTTTTATTTATAGCGCTGTTAGCTGCTACTATTTTTTCATAAATATTATTTATTTTATCCTCAAAAAATATAGAAACTTCATCACATAAGCCCTGTGAGAAGTCCTCTGAGCTCTCACATGCAGTCGGTTTGATAAAATTCTGCAGGATATTAAAAAGCTCCTTAGAGCAATTGCCGGCTTGTGCTATCTGTTGCGTAAGGTGCTGTTTCCTGGCAAGCTTTATATTCTTATAATACTTTGATTGAGCATCTAAAAAGACTGCTATGCTACTCTCGGTTTTCCTTTTTCTCCAAGCTTTCTCAGCTCGCCTACATTTCTGCTTTTCTGCTCTCAATTCGTAGGTATACCAGCTATCCTGTTTGGACACAGGATACTGTCTATGCTTTTTTAAAGGAGCTAAAATGTCAATCGCTTGCTTAATAGAAATGTTGAGCTTAGCTAAGGCCGTATCAGCTGTGTCTGTTGCCAAAATTTCCGGACTATTCCAGCATTCCTGAATTTTGCTAGCAGTGACTTTGTGCCATTGTCGTCGCCAGGTAGGGGGAAGAGAGGCACTCTTTACAGTTCTTAATGGGGTTACTAATAAAAATTCTAGCATGGAATGATCTGTCCATGATATTTCTTTTACCGGGGAACAAATTACTTTGGCACAATTGCAAAAAAGTAAATCCAGCATATGTCCTCCTTTATGAGTAGGTCCTTGATTTTGTAATTCTAGACCTAGGTTAGAGAGGTCTGTAATCAAGGCAGTGGATTCAGAGAGTGTTGGAAGATCAACATGTGTGTTAAAATCACCCAAAAGAAGAAAGTCTTCTTTGGATTTAATGTGAGGGGCTAAAATTTCCTGGAGGGTAAGTGCAAATTTCGGATTGGGTCCTGGGGGTCGATAGACCAAAGCACCCTTCCAGGTTATATGATTAGTAAAATAAATTTTAAATATCATTATTTCCAGCTGTGGGTGCATATGTTGTTCACTAATAGTAACTTTTATACAATCTTTATGTATAATTGCAAGACCACCTCTAGTTTTTATTTCTCTATCTAAATGTTTGATTTTGTACCCAGAGGGGATCCCCATTGCTATGGCAGTAACTGTGTGGGGTTTTAGCCATGTTTCAACAAGGAAACAAATATCTGGCTGCATAGTATGAATTAAATCCCAAACCTCATGTTGGTGTTTGGGTAGTGATCGCACATTTAGAAAGAAGCTCCTAAGGCCCAGTGAGGGAGTTTTAGGGTCTGAGGGAGGTGTGCTGTTTTTAGAAAGACGCCGACATTGTAGACAAGAGAAACCTCCCTCTACACGGTTGCCATCTGAACCGACTTTTAGACGTGCAGGGAACATAAGAAAAGCCTCATACCCTAAATTTTGGAACGGGGTAATAAGTTGCCTCATCCGCCACCTTCTTTCCACGGTGGCGTGGCAAAAATCAGGGCGAGCGAAAAATTCGATTTCCTTATAGGTACGTTTAGACTGTGGTTTTGCCTTATTAATTATCTCTTCGCGCAAGAGAAAATTCCCAACATATAACAGTATCGCACGAGGTTTGTCCTGTGTTCCCTTTCGAGTCATCGGGAATCGGTGCGCTCTTTGTATCTCGTGTTCCCAGTCCCATGAAACCAGCTCAGGGAGTGCACCTTTCAGCAAATCAATAACGAAAGCTCGCACGTCCCCACCCTCTTTTCCCTCTTGAATTCCGATTAATCTGACATTGTTCCGCCTTTGCCTGTTTTCGAAGTCCTCCAGCTTCCATAGCATGTCCGCAGTTGTCTTATCCTTATCCTCGCAGGCATCTTTCATTTTGACAAAATCATCTTCCAATTTACCTGTTCTCTATCTCAGATACTCTCCCGACCATTTCCTCATACAATTTATTCACCTTATGTACGGAGGATTGTATCTTTTTATTTGCATGTCTGGCCCTTCTGCTTGCTCTCTGGCTCTCTACACGAGCCTCACTTTGGATTTGCTTTAAAGTCGAGAATAGAACTTCAAAATTTGAGGCACCTCTTTCAGAACCCCCCACGGCTCCCTGAGAGCTAACCTCCTGGGTGCCTGTCGCAGCGGCTACAAGTGCCCCAGTCTGAATTGCTCCATTCTCTGCCGTATTGTCCCATACTAGCCTTTTAACAATTGTTTTCGCATGCCTTCTACGAGGCTCTCTGGATTGACTCTTGCGTCTTAAATTCTCATTTTTGGCCTTACCCTTACCCTTGTACATAGGGTTACTATCTTTTGGGCCCTTCAACACCTCTTTTGAGGGTTTCTTAACTTTTGTTCTTATCACCTTTTGAGCAGTCCCATGCTCTGCAGATTCTGTATCGCTGTTAGAAATATTTGAGACAGTATCGGATTTAGATAAGTTAGTTTCTGAGCCAGTGCCTGCCACAGAGTCTGAGGTTCCAAATTCCGAATCCATACTCAAAGAATCAGAACTGCTGGTTTCGCTTCCATCAAGCTCATCTTCTTCATCGTCATCTGCCTCGTCATTCCCGGTGAAGAAGATTTCCTCACCAGGCGATGCCAAAGCAGATACAGGGATACTTTGCATAGCTTTTATATTGGAGACGCTTGTGTCACCCGACGTGTAATTGGTTATCTCCAATGCCTCCTGCCCCTGCAACTGCTGCACTGATGTAGTTACCATCTTCATCCCCTGTACCCCTCCGATTGTCATGTGCGGAGATACACCCTGAAGAGCGTCAGTAATAGGATACAGACCGCTAAGACTACATATCCCAGAATCCCCGGAGTTGTGGGCGGAGTATAAAGGGAGGAAGTTGACAACGCGGGGGCGTCGGATATTTTGGTTCCGGACCGGGAGTTTGGCGTTTTCTTGTTTAGAGTTCCTGTGGACTGCGAGTGGTTCTTGTTTCCGAGGAGTCACTGTCTAATGAGGAGTGAAGGCGGAAGCGGCTTCGGAGTTCAGTAAGCGGTAAGACGCTGTCTGTCCGTGTCTCACATCGTAGCGCCCCTGTTGGCTGAGCCTTTTTTCTTCGGCTCGTGCAGGGTGCGCTAAGCGTTTGCAGCCTGTGTGTTTCCTTCCCGGCGTCCCCCGTTGGCAGAGCCTTCTTGCACCGGCTCATGCGGGGAACGCCTGTGTACATTTCCCAAAGTCCGTGTTGTTGCCTGGTGGTGTCCCCCGTTGGCAGCGCCTTCTTGCACCGGCTCATGCGGGGAACACCTAGTTTCTTTTCTTTCGTGTAGTGCTTCCCTGTTGGCTGAGCCTTTTTTCACCGGCTCGTGCAGGGTGCACTCCGTTTCCTTTTCCTACGGTGCCCCTGTTGGCAGAGCCTTTTTGCATCGGCTCATGCAGGGTGCACCGAGCTACTTGCATCTGACCTGAGACTTCTTATCAGGTACTGTAGACTTTATTACTGTTGGGTGACGTAACCTGTTTTTTCCATCATTATTATTTCTTACCTGATACATTTGTTTGTGGTCCATGCAAAGGTGAAACTGAGTAGTGACGCCATCAGAGTAGTATGATGGTGTGTCCTATGTTACAAACCTGCTTGTCGGATCATATAGAGGGGAAGAGAATTATCTCCAAGGTCTATTCTTAGTTTATTTACAGGTACTGGTTGCATTGGTTATATAGCATTGTTGAGTTGTGTACTCTAAGAATTGAGACGATCATTTTTTCTTTTGTCATTACAGTTCTCCCTCCCTGCTGTCCCCATCCTTTCCTTCCTGTTTATTATTTTTTCTGCCCTCACCTGATCCTTCTTGGGCCCTGGCTATAATAGCTTTCTGGGTTCGGATAGATCAGGAGGTGGCCTTATTTCATCATCCGGCTGATCCCGAGGACTTGGAGGATAACACCGATTGAGTGTTCGACTACAGTCTCATGAGTCTCAAGAATCTTTCCATTATTACCGAGAGGGGCATTCTTTCCAGCGTCATGATCGCTCCCCTAGCCATAGAAAGATCTTTCATATTATTCTCGTCCTCTACTAAATCTATTGGGTCTATTGGGTTTTCATGGAGCACCTGGCCCTTTAAATCTATGACCCCGCCCCCTGCTGCTACCGCTGAAGGAGTCGCCGCTCCCGCGGAATCTGTAACGTCTTCGTTCTGACCAGTTGGAGGCTCCACCGCACCACCAGCGCTCCCGACGTCTCCTGCACCCTCCACGGCTCCAGATCCAACAGCAGCCCCAGCGCCAGCGCTCCTCAAATGTGCACAGTCCAATCTCTCTCCACAGAGCGCCGCCAGCGCAGGAACAACGAAAGCCTGCTGCTCCTCCGACCGTGCACTCACCACAGCCCCCACCGCAGGTGAGAAAGATTCCACTATGGTGGTTTGCCGATAGACAGATTCCTTTCCCACTGTCTCACTGGCAGCAGACTTCAACTCGGTTTTTCCTTTGCCTAGTCGAGCATCTTCCACTCTGCCCGTATCCCTTTCGCGTAGCTTCAATGCCCTGGCTTCTTTCGCCGCCTCACGTCGCAGCTGTGCTTTTGTCATCGATTTAGTTTTGAAATTGCTGGTTAGAGCTCCAGCGCCGTCTGCAAATATCTCCTCTTCCTCAGAGGGGATTTGGTCATGCCGTTGCTTGGTCGAGCGATGGTTTTTAGGTGCCATTGTCCTTAAATAATATGTGCGTCCCGCCTGATAGGACTTTTCAATTAAGGCAACAAAGGTTTCCAACAGAGTTCTTCCCTTGCTTCGATCCTTAGCTTGAGGGAAGTCTTTTATCAGCGAAGGCCAGCCCGTTAAGATTCCGAGCATCTCATCCACAAGGACTGAAATTTATGTTGCTGAGTGATCTTTGATTACTGAATATCACTCCTCTCAATACAAGCCGGGCCTGCTTTAAAGTACAACTTGAGCTCAGTTCGCAAAAAGTGTCTATTTGAGTGTCGAGGTGAGCACTTTGTCTCCATAAATCCGTCATCATCAGGAGCAGAGTAGGGTGCGACCTTCCCCTACGGCGTCTCGGCGGCCATCTTGCCCTCCGTCTTGAGCCTGCATACCCATGATGCATTTTTGAATGACATTGTTTACCAGACTAATTTTTGCTGACCAGTGATTGAGAGTCAACAGTGCCACACATAAGTCCCACTCCAGAGCTACCTGGAGGACTTCCACAATCTGCATGAGTTGAAGAAGTTTGTGGGTCTTACATTTTGTGATGGTCTTGATAAGGAAGCCATCACTGTCTTCATAGTGGTCTACTAGTCCCTTGATAGCAACAGCTATATTTCCTAAAACAATGAGTCGTAATTGGTATTTGCTTCATTAGGTGCTGCATTTAGTTGATAATGCTTTAGCACTGCCACATGATCACCCTAATTGTAACCTTTTTTTTAAAGATTTGGACTGTTCTTGATCACTTTGTAGATCAATTTTCAGAGGTCCATACTTTTGTATCTACTACCAATTGGTTTGTGTTTTCTTTTTCATTAAAGCAAATGGGATGGCGGTGTGCGTGGACTTGTGTTTGGCTGGTGATGTGCATGGACTGGCTCTTAGCTGACAGGGGTTTTGGACTGGTGTTTGGTGGGGTACATGGATTAGCATTTGGCAGACAGTGTGTGTGGTTTGGTACCTTTCCCTAGATGGACGTCGAACCCGGGACAAATAACGTGGTTTACTCCCTTGCAAAATCAGGTAATTTTGTGATAGAAAATCGTGATATCTCTAAGGTACATTTTGGGCCATATCCTGTATTGGAACAGTACCTACAGCAGTAAAGGCCTAGACCAGACGTTAACTAGGTCTACTACTGTCGATACTAGACTTAATTTTTGGGTTTGCCAGCTAAGCTCAGAGTTCGCTAGAAACTTTCTCGAATGTTCAAGGAAGGAATTAACTCCCCTGATTAGACAAGAAGGGATTTAGTTTCTGACAACCATAGAACATGACAACTTTGCTCTCCCCTAATCAAGAGTCAATCTCGAGAGTCGTGTGAGCACAAGGCAATTATTTTACTCAGTCAGTACGTGCATTCTTAGTCTCATCAGAATGTAGAGAAAAGGAAGAGACGGGCGTGTTCAATAAAAGATGTTATTTATTGATCAGTCTCTTTTCTCATACATGAGAAATGGATCGATATTATTGCAATACTTATAGTTAAGTAAAGTGCATACATTAAAAGCAATAGTATAAAATAATACTGTAAAAACATTGATATGGTTTCTGAGCCATATGATGTTTAAAATGATTAAAATATATTTACATACACATATACATTTGACTAAACGTACTCAACTGGTGTTTCTAAATACGCCTACCCCGTGTACCTGACCTAAGTCTAATGCGTGGGCGGGAATAGAAAGTTACAGTTTAAGTTAAGTTTGTTTTTGCCAAGTGAATAACTAAAGAATTCTCTGTGAGGGGTTATTCAGTTCTGTACCTGGAAGTTAGGATGAATGAGGAATGGTATCTCTTTCTCTGCTCTCGATATTCCAGGCTGCCTGCGAGGGCTGCCCGAAAGCGCCGGTGCTGGGTCTCTCGGCTTGAGATAGCAGCGCGTCTCTCAGCGCGTCAGGAAGGCGGGGCTGCTGCCAGCGGGGTCTGCTTCTGCTCTCGGCTTCGGCAAGTATGTCTGCTCCGTCTTGTCACCACGCGTGTGTTTGTATAGGGCAAGATCGGCAATATTTATACCTTAAAGGTGCCGAGATTGACGTAAGGATGGACATAGATACGTCAATAAAGATGTCATACGACTTGCTCGTTAGCACATTCTTTACTAAAGTTCTCTGTGAAATCAAAACAATGGCCGCACGGATTATCCAGGTTGTCATAGGTTTGATTTGTTATGAGAACGTCGTATGCCTTATCAGGGGCTGGAGGAATGTCGCTTGTCTAATTAGATCTCAAGCGTTATGACCTAATCAGATAACACGTTCCTGTGCCGTAGTGTGACTGCGTCAGATAACGGTATCTGCATCATGGGGGCTGTTCTTGCCTCATGGGCTGACTGTTAGTTAACTTGATAGTTAGTTTAACCAGAATAGGGTCAGGAATAGGGGGATCGATTCAGAACCTATAGGAATACATGACAATCCTGCTGCCTACACTAGGTCAACCCACACAAGTAAGGTAGCGTTGTTATCAGGAGACTTTGTGGAATACTTGGTGGGTGGTGGTTTGTATCCCAGAACAAATTCCCGAGCCTTCAATCACAGAAATGTTAGAAAAATGTATATTTTTGGCAAATTTTGTGGTTTACAAAGAATGCTGGGTGAGAGGCCCTGTAGAGCGTAACACATGAGTAACCCTATCATCGATCTTCCGGGGTGTCTAGGTTTAAAAAGGTACAGATTTGCTAGTTTTCTCTAGATTTTCGTAGATACTGGCTGAGCTAGGGCCCAAAATCCACTGAAAGGCACAATGCAGAAAAGGGTCAGTTGTCAGTGGAAATCTTGGGGTGTTGAGATTTTCCCTGTCTCAGGTACTAGGCCCACCCACACAAGTGAGACTTGATGGAATGCTGGCTGTGTAGAAGTTTGTGGTTTCCCACAGATTCCGGAATTTCCTTCACCGAAATGTTTTTATTAGACACATTCTGAGGTTTGCAAGGGATTCTGGGTATGAAAACACGGAGAGCAATGCAAGTCAGCTATTCCTGGACTCCCCTAGGTGTCTAGTTTTAAAAAAAGTACAGATTTGCTAGGTTGCCCTAGATGCCAGCTGAGCTAGGTCAAAAAATCTACAGCTAGGCTCATTGCAAAGGAGAGATAGTTTTTATTAGAAACATATTTTGTGTTTGTGCTGTGTCTTGGGCCATTTCCTGTTGTGGGCAGTAGGCCTAACAACACAAGTGAGGTACCATTCTTATCAGTAGTCGTAGAAAAATACAGAATAGTATAACAAGTATAATTAACAAATGTCTTTCTCTGCATATCTGCCTTCCAAATGTAAGACACTGTGTAAGAATGAAGATAATCTGAAAAATGCCTATTAAATCATATGTAGGTACCCACAAATTCAGAGATGTGCAAACAACTACTGATTCTAAACTTCATATCTTGTTCCCAATTTGTAAACACATAGGTTTCCTTGATACTTATTTTTCACTCTTTGCATTTTACTATATGGATTGCTGTATACACTGTATACAATGAAAAACCATTGCCAGGTGCAGCTCAGTTATTGCCTCTGGGTATCTTGGTGAAACTACGAGCCTATATTTCCCTGCAAATAGAAGGGTCCAGTGGATGTAACAGTATTTTTCTTTAATCAATCTACCATAGTTAGATGAAGTTATAGTTCAAAATGTAGCACAAATGGATGTTGTTTTCCAACTCAATTTCAATATTTATTTTTTTAACTAGTTACTTTCAATAGGAAAAATGTGAACGATCTACACTAATGACCACTTGCTGAGTACAGAACTATGTTCACATTTCAGAGATATGTAGCTTTCTTGGATCCATTGCTGTTTTCATGCCCATTTCTAACACTAACTGAAAGGAGGTTGAAAACACAAAAAATAGGAAAAATGGGCTCTGTACCAGTAAAATGACAAGACTGCCTTGAAAAAGGTTATTTTCTAATAAAGGTCTGCCGGTGCCTGAAAGCTGGGAAGATGGTGATTTTAGCACAATGAACCCTTCATTCATTCCATTTGCAGGGAAAAACAAACATTTTCTTCTGCATCACTCTTTTCAAATTTTTCCCCAAAAACATCTTGGTTCCCTCCAGGGTATTTTACAAACCCTGGGTACTATTAGAATCCCTAGGATGTTGCTAAAAGGACAAAAACTTGGCATGGACACGTTATGTGGACAAATCGATACGGGGTCCTAAGGGTGAACGACCTCAAATAGCCAACTAAAAGGCTTGGCACATTGGAGGAAACAGCCCGAAAGCGAAGGGATTAAGCACCCCTTATATACTGCTTCTCATATAATGATAATATGATATTATAGCTATAGTGTGAGTGTCGGATAATCTGAAGGTTAATCTCCCCCAGTTTTACTGACCAAGCTATGCCCCTGGTGGTAGGATTTATAGGTGGGTGGAGCTGGATGTAGCAATGAAAGAAAACTACACATTTTCCCTCCAGAGATGGCATACACATGGATTTCAGCCTAATTTTCACCCAGGAGGGGTAGTAGGCATAAGTAGGTAAGTAATGGGGAGGAAAAGAAAACAACTAGTGAATAATAATTGAATCACTGGTAAATCACGCTAGAAACATACTGTCATGTTCTGTTTTTTTTAATAAGGGAACAAAAATCACTGGGGTATATAGACTCTGCAACTAATGTAAAATATGAATATATGGTAATTGAAAGAAATTTTGCATTAGTGGCATTGAGGTACAAGGCAAGTCCTTCTTTGTGTAGTTCAGGATTCACAGATAGTAATTAATTGCACATGCATAATTAATGAAATACAGCTGATAATCCGTGCTCAATGGACTTGACCTGGTTCTGTTCCTTTTTGCCATGTGATGTCACATCAACTATTTGGGAGAAAACACATTACACTCACAAACCTGAAATTGTGATTGTGCCTAGGTGTTTTTGTACTAATGATATTTTGTTGGTGACAATTACTCACTAAGATTATTCCATCGAAAGTTGTGTTTCATGAAAATAACAAATCACAAATGAAAACTCATGACTCAAAAATTGAAATGTAATATTGACTAATTCAGAGACAACTTATTGCAAGTGCAAACAGGGGAAATAGTGGAAATCTATCCTTACCTTCGGGACATCCTAAGATACAAGACAAAGTGAGGAGAATGTTATGTCATTAACATTTATAAATGAACATTTTGTATATTAGTACATAGAGCCCCCGGCAATAGAACTGTGCATCTTGAGTATTGCTGGCACTTTAAAGCCATGAAGGAAGGACCACTTTCCAATGTTTACCTCACTATGTATGCAGAACCATTGCATTAAGTAGCAACAAATGAAAATGAAACTTGCATGAGGTCAGCATTGACAAAAGTATAATTCACATCATGGTCAATAAGATAGATACTCTTCCCTTAAATGTGAATATTGTCAGAAAACAGTATATATGATAAAGATCAGGAGAGAGGGATACTATTTAGTGCAAGCCTTGTAGTTTATCATTCAACCCTTATTCACTAACAAACTGTCTACGTTTAGCACAACACGTAGTGGGAATAAAGGGACACAATAAGCTGCACAAAGTAGTGGTTTATGACATTTGTAGATGCTACAGTGTTTCTACAAGTAATTCCTGATAGTTTTGTTATTTAACATTCAGCAAAATACTGTCTTACAATAAGGGGAACCCAGAATGAGGCATTGAAAATGGAATATGCATGTAGCTTAACTATTATGGACCCTGTACATTGCAAGCAAACATACATTTGTTTGAACAAACATGAAACAGGCTCATTTACGTCAGCTAGTCGTGGCTTGTGGAGGTTTATTTTTCAAGTTAAACTAAAGATATTGTTGTAAAATAGTAAGTACTGCATGTGATAAAATGTCACTTTTTCGGTGGTTTGTATTTCTGGTATTTAGAATTTTCATAGTGGCCAGTTCTGACCAGTGTCCTGTGTATGTGTCTTAACCCCTAAAACATGTAGACAAGAGCTAACCCTTTATTGGAATATTAACTATCCTTTGAAGCCATAGCATATGACGTAGAATTTAACACAGAGGGCCTTACTCACAAAGGTTACTATACACTTTTGTGTATGTTTACTAAGTCTAACTTTGCTACTTTTCTGTATTCACCAAAGTAAGTTGCTACTAATGAAGTTGTGATTTGGTTTAAGTTTACCTTTGTGAATACCAAAAAGTAGTAAAGTTAGGTTGTGGTCTAAGTTTACCATTGTGAATATTGTAAAGTAGTAAACAAAGACTTTTGATCTAAGTTTACCTTTGTGAATACCAACATTTGTAAATTCACAGAAAAGTGTCACCATTGTGAATCAGGACCAGGGCATGGAAAATGTATTGTTACCGGCTGACTGCAGCAATTATTTTGCACTCCTATAGTGTGAAAGAGAATACATCACTTTTAGCCTGACTGCTACAGATTAAGCCTACAGTTCGAGCGGTCAACATAACCCCTTTTTAAACTCATTTTCACAAGTTCTCAAGTTAAGGTGAATGGTACGATGTCAAGGCTCCAGCAGCTATGTTCTCTGTGTCAAGACCTTGGCTGCCATATAATGAAATCTGAGGTACAGAATAAGATTCTGCTCCCTCAAGTTTGAAGCCCATTAGAACAATGATTAAACCGCAAGTTATAATAATGATTAAATACTCAATTAAATGTTAAGTTAAATGATAAATTCAGATTATTAAAAAATATTTCGGAAAAGTTACTATTAGAAAGTAATTTGGTTTGTGCCTTTTATGTCATTGAGGCTAATTTGCACCAGCTCTCCCGAACCTTTCCAACCTCTACTTTGCATTAATAAGGTATACAAAGTGTTCCCAGAGAAGGGACAATGGCCTGGGTGTAGGAGGGTCTGTTTACTTCTCTGGACTAAAGACCAATTGGGGTGGGTCCAGGAAACTGATGAACTTTGAAGTCACCTGCCTTGTCTAAAGCAAATGTCTGGTTGCTCCTTGAGATGACCAATCTTTGATAATAGCGGCCCTAAATTAACAATAAATAATGGGTTAACATGCAATTGGTACAACGAACAATTGCACAGACCCCTATTAGTGTATGCCCCTAGGTACCAGAAACATTCTGATTTTCATTGGAGCTGATACCTCTCTATGGCAGCTCTCATCATAAGTGCAGCATTGGCAAAGCCCAGTTCTTCCACCAGTTAATCTTATTGCCTGACGTCTTGGAAAACGCATTTATAGTCAATGTGAGAGAAGGGAGTGATGTGTCTCCTTTGGTAAGTGTAAGGAGATTATCATCAGTATACAGGAGGAATTTGGAAGCACCTGCAGGTGTGGGGATACTGCTGATGTCCTTTGATTGTAGGTCTGCCACTGAGAGGGGTATTAGGGCCTCTAGGAACATCAACTGCCATTTTCCCCGTGGATATGAAAGGGGTCCAAAAGGAACCCACAGCAGTTGACCTTTGCACTGGGGAAGTTATGGAGATATTTGACTTTGGTAATGAAATCATCCACAGGACTCTGTTCCTGTAGGATGTGGAACATAACATGCCATTCTATATGGTCAAATGCCTTATCTGTATTGAACAACCTAGCATGTGTGCCCTGTAAGGAGGCCTTAAATAGCAAAGGTTGTGTGAGAGCATACACATATGGTTACAGGAGGTACAGCCAGGTACAAAGTCCACTTGTCAACTGAGGTGTTGATGTGGTACAATTACATGTTGAAGCCAGGCAGCCAAGATGATGGCAAGCAATTTGATATCCATATTAAGAAGGGACATTGGGTGGTAACTGATACAGTGCAAAGTGATTTTCCCATTTTTAGGGAAGACAGAAATCACTTTATTGGATAGATAAACATCAATCAAGCTCACAATATATTTGTCCTCACATACACTGGCACCATGCAACTGATACTGTCCCTCTCAGACAAAACCTCAAAACCAGAATCAAGTTCACCGCATGCATGAGAGAAGTGGTCATTAGATAAAATCTAACTGCCTCAAATTGAACATACTGGTTTCAGGTACAACACCTCACCATGGGACCTTGGGCACACCTCCAATTCCTACTCACAAGCAATTAACTTCGGAATCATCACAACAAAATTGATATGACTGCCTAAGTCAATGCAATGATCTTGCCCTGCTTCAACACCTTTGGGATGCTGAAGGAAATCTTAAAAGACTACCAGACAACACAAGGAAAACTATATCTCCCAATATACAAGTGTGCAAACTTCAATCTCCTCTCAATCGCCTACAAAGTGGCCCACAACACTGACCCTGCCTACCTGAACAAACTCTGTAGTCTCATAATCAGCCCACACATACACAAAAGCAGGGTTAGGGGTGCACATTCTCATGCCTGTTCCCTGAAGCCAGGAAGTACCTTCAACAACACATCATCGTCTCCTCCTCTATCCTTGAGGTTTGCAAGTAGCTGAAGACCTGTCTTTTCAAATATGTCACTAGAGCTATCCTCCTTCACCTACTACAGAGTAAGGATGCCCTCAGGGTATTGCTATAAAAACACTGATAATATAATAACAACATAGACCATTGGAGCATTTCACTTCTTTAATGGCACTTTAAAGTGAAATCGGTGGCATCTAGTTTAAGTCCCTTGCTCATTGCACCATCAGGATTCAAGCAAGCCGGGCCGAAGACGGCTGTAATGCCAGAAACCGGTCCCCGGAAGCTTGTTTCCTTCCCAGTGTAAGAATTGGCTTTTGTAGTCTGGTCTGCCCTGTTCCCATGATGCACTGGGCCAGGGACAGACTAATTTGCATACAGCCAGGTTCTGAAACTGGGATGGTGCAATGAGCTAAAAAACGGTGTTGGATCTAGCCCTGATCTCTTGACTGGGTGAGAGTATTCTGCTTAATTCAGAGACTCTGTCCCTCACCACCCCTTGTTGTAAATATTTTTGTCCACCCTAAGCGTGGAAGGGTATACTCAGACATGAGTCCCTTGCTCATTGCACCATCAGGATTCAAGCAAGCCGGGCCGAAGACGGCTGTAATGCCAGAAACCGGTCCCCGGAAGCTTGTTTCCTTCCCAGTGTAAGAATTGGCTTTTGTAGTCTGGTCTGCCCTGTTCCCATGATGCACTGGGCCAGGGACAGACTAATTTGCATACAGCCAGGTTCTGAAACTGGGATGGTGCAATGAGCTAAAAAACGGTGTTGGATCTAGCCCTGATCTCTTGACTGGGTGAGAGTATTCTGCTTAATTCAGAGACTCTGTCCCTCACCACCCCTTGTTGTAAATATTTTTGTCCACCCTAAGCGTGGAAGGGTATACTCAGACATGAGTCCCTTGCTCATTGCACCATCAGGATTCAAGCAAGCCGGGCCGAAGACGGCTGTAATGCCAGAAACCGGTCCCCGGAAGCTTGTTTCCTTCCCAGTGTAAGAATTGGCTTTTGTAGTCTGGTCTGCCCTGTTCCCATGATGCACTGGGCCAGGGACAGACTAATTTGCATACAGCCAGGTTCTGAAACTGGGATGGTGCAATGAGCTAAAAAACGGTGTTGGATCTAGCCCTGATCTCTTGACTGGGTGAGAGTATTCTGCTTAATTCAGAGACTCTGTCCCTCACCACCCCTTGTTGTAAATATTTTTGTCCACCCTAAGCGTGGAAGGGTATACTCAGACATGAGTCCCTTGCTCATTGCACCATCAGGATTCAAGCAAGCCGGGCCGAAGACGGCTGTAATGCCAGAAACCGGTCCCCGGAAGCTTGTTTCCTTCCCAGTGTAAGAATTGGCTTTTGTAGTCTGGTCTGCCCTGTTCCCATGATGCACTGGGCCAGGGACAGACTAATTTGCATACAGCCAGGTTCTGAAACTGGGATGGTGCAATGAGCTAAAAAACGGTGTTGGATCTAGCCCTGATCTCTTGACTGGGTGAGAGTATTCTGCTTAATTCAGAGACTCTGTCCCTCACCACCCCTTGTTGTAAATATTTTTGTCCACCCTAAGCGTGGAAGGGTATACTCAGACATGAGTCCCTTGCTCATTGCACCATCAGGATTCAAGCAAGCCGGGCCGAAGACGGCTGTAATGCCAGAAACCGGTCCCCGGAAGCTTGTTTCCTTCCCAGTGTAAGAATTGGCTTTTGTAGTCTGGTCTGCCCTGTTCCCATGATGCACTGGGCCAGGGACAGACTAATTTGCATACAGCCAGGTTCTGAAACTGGGATGGTGCAATGAGCTAAAAAACGGTGTTGGATCTAGCCCTGATCTCTTGACTGGGTGAGAGTATTCTGCTTAATTCAGAGACTCTGTCCCTCACCACCCCTTGTTGTAAATATTTTTGTCCACCCTAAGCGTGGAAGGGTATACTCAGACATGAGTCCCTTGCTCATTGCACCATCAGGATTCAAGCAAGCCGGGCCGAAGACGGCTATAATGCCAGAAACCGGTCCCCGGAAGCTTGTTTCCTTCCCAGTGTAAGAATTGGCTTTTGTAGTCTGGTCTGCCCTGTTCCCATGATGCACTGGGCCAGGGACAGACTAATTTGCATACAGCCAGGTTCTGAAACTGGGATGGTGCAATGAGCTAAAAAACGGTGTTGGATCTAGCCCTGATCTCTTGACTGGGTGAGAGTATTCTGCTTAATTCAGAGACTCTGTCCCTCACCACCCCTTGTTGTAAATATTTTTGTCCACCCTAAGCGTGGAAGGGTATACTCAGACATGAGTCCCTTGCTCATTGCACCATCAGGATTCAAGCAAGCCGGGCCGAAGACGGCTGTAATGCCAGAAACCGGTCCCCGGAAGCTTGTTTCCTTCCCAGTGTAAGAATTGGCTTTTGTAGTCTGGTCTGCCCTGTTCCCATGATGCACTGGGCCAGGGACAGACTAATTTGCATACAGTCAGGTTCTGAAACTGGGATGGTGCAATGAGCTAAAAAACGGTGTTGGATCTAGCCCTGATCTCTTGACTGGGTGAGAGTATTCTGCTTAATTCAGAGACTCTGTCCCTCACCACCCCTTGTTGTAAATATACACACATACACAAAAGCAGGGTTAGGGGTGCACATTCTCATACCTGGTCACTGAAGCCAGGAAGTACCTTCAACAACTCATCAATGTCTCCTCCTCTACCCTTCAGGTTTGCAAGTAGCTGAAGACCTGTCTTTTCAAATATGTCACTAGAGCTACCCTCATACACCTGCTACAGAGAGAGGATACACTCAGGGTATTGCTATAAAAACACTGATAATATAATAACAACATAGACCATTGGAGCATTTCACTTCTTTAATGGCACTTTAAAGTGAAATCGGTGGCATCTAGTTTAAGCCATTTGAAAAATTCACATGAACACCCTCCTTCTATGGGGCATTATTGCAGCACATGTGAGAGATTGCTTGGGCGATTTCATATCTAGTGATCTCTACCACTAGGACTAGGAAGATTTCTTATTATGCCAGAGTATTTGGAGTAATATCAATACTTCCACTTTACCCTTCTAATGGAATTACCAATAATTATGTGATTGCTCCTCCTCATGAAATTAACAGTAATTTGTGGAACACATCACACTTTAAGAGCACATTTAGTGAGCGTGAGGATTCCTTGGTGTTCCTGGACCTCAGCTTTAAAAACATTTTACATTTTATTACATTTTTTATGGGTGGGCAATATTTATGTATTTTAAAGTTTTTTGTTTTACTATTTGCTTTCTAGGGTATTATGCATTGTGTTTCTTTTTGTTTCTTTGTTTCCATTTTAAAAGGTGTTTCTGTGCTTTACTGTTATTTTATTATTTTTTAATAAAGAACTTTTAATTTTCAGTCTGACAAAATTTTGCTTCAAATTAAATATATCTTTTTAACCAAATATTAATGATTAATACATTATTTAAATGTGTTATCGATTTTCAGAGTTTTAAAGTAAGTTTGTATTTTTGGAGAATTAGAGTAACATTTATAGGGATTGGTAAGGTGTAGGGAGGCTTTGTCTAAGGTCCCTTGAAAGGAGGGGTACCATCTTTCCACTGCAATATTTATTTTGAGATTTTTATGCCATTGTACTGTCATATATGTGCTACCATGACATGGGATACTTGGGCACCCCTGAATATTTTTTGTATGAAAACTACACAATATTGCTAGAGCTAATGTTTAGACATTGGGTCATTTTGTGGCATTTCAATCATATATATATTCACTGAAAAAACCATAGGTTATAGACCATATATAGTTAGGAATTAGCATTTAAAAAACCTTATTTTACTCACACAAAACCATTGAAATTCCATATATAGTTAGTTGTTAGTTAGTTTGTAAATGCTAATTCCTAACTATAT
This sequence comes from Lissotriton helveticus, assembly GCF_964261635.1. Taxonomy (NCBI): domain Eukaryota; kingdom Metazoa; phylum Chordata; class Amphibia; order Caudata; family Salamandridae; genus Lissotriton; species Lissotriton helveticus. The sequence continues at coordinate 1,608,489,719 of NC_136069.1, forward strand.
ATGGTCTATAACCTATGGTTTTTTCAGTGAATTTTCAAGGTTTTGTAAATGCTAATTCCTAACTATATATGGTCTATAACCTATGGTTTTTTCAGTGAATTTCATTGGTTTTTTAAAAGCTAATATCTGTAGCTGTAAAATGTATTCTTCTTTAAATCCCAAAATATATTTTATATGTTTATTAATAAAAAATTTTTTTATATTTTTTTTTCTTCACTCCCGGTTCGCGAACCGGGAAGCTTCCCGTTAGCTCACCTTGATGCCGCGACCCAGTCCGCGAACCGGTAAACGTTCCGTTTGCGGAACTGCCGCGTTAGAAATGAACATCGTGACGCGTCGCGGAAGCGCGACGTATCACGTTGTCGCGTAATGCGTCTTATGACGCACCGCGTTAGCGCACCCGGAAGTGCTCCGGTACGCGAACTGAGACGCGAAGCGCAGCTCCCCGGAAGCGATCCGGGGCGCGTCGCGGAAGCGCGACGTATCGCGTTGCCGCATAATGCGTCTTATGACGCGCCGCGTTAGCGCACCCGGAAGTGCTCCGGAGCGCGAACCGAGGCGCGAAGCGCAGCGACCCGGAAGCGATCTGGGGCGCGTTCCGGAGCGCGTAACTTAAGCGTAAGAGGTCATGTGACTTGTTAATAAAACTTTTCATTGGTTCATTTCACTTTTGGTTTCATAATGATGTAAGGTTAGGTCAGGTGACCTAAAAATAACACTTTTCATTGGTTTAGAACTATTGTTTTTCCCAAATGATGAAAACCCCTCCTTCTTTCCTCACTCTGACTTTCATCTTTGTGAGAGGAAGACCTTATTTCATACTTGAGCAATGGCTTCAGTAGTTGCTTCAGCTGGTGCACCCCCACCACCACCTCCACCTCCTCATGGGAAGAGAGGACCACCTCCCCAGGTCATCACCAACACAGAGGAGGAAGAGGAAGAACTAGAGGAAGAGGAGACAGAAGGACCACAGTTCTTGGAAGAGGTGCCCCGGGTTTCCCATAGGAAAGCCAGTTTCATTTGGCAGTTTTTTTCATTCCCTCCAGGGCAGAAGAAAGTAAATGCGAGGTATGTCACCTGCCTCATTTGCAAAGAGAAGTTATCAAGAGGGACTGATAAAAAGTATAGCTATGGGAACTATACCATGCATCGGCACATGAACAGGTGGCATCCATTGAATTACAGCCAGGCAGAGATACGTGACCTGCAGGAGAACCCAACAACAACTCTTGTGGCCAGGTCAACTTCTCAAATATCGTTGTCAGGAGCAGAGGCACGGGAAACCGTGCCAAACATTCAAGAGAACTTTGCACACATCAAGTTCACCTGTTTGTATTGCGGTGCATTGCTTTCCTGTGGTAACATGAGCATACGTAGCTTATGAAAATCATAATTGCCCTAACCGCCCCAGACAGTAATTTTTTTTTGCTCCTGTTGAGCCCTTTTCAATGCCTGTTTTTTGTTGTTTCCCCCCCAAAAAAAACAAAAAAAATATAAAATTGTTCAAAAAATACAAAAAAAACAAAAAATGTTCAGAAAAATAAAAAAAAATATAAAACAACAAAAACATTAAAAAAAAGTTCTTTTCAGAACTACCTTCCCTTTAAAAAAAAATTGCTAGAATGTTTAGCACTCTGGCAAAAAAGAAGAGTAAGTATAAGGAAAGTAAACAGAGAGTGATGTTAAAAGAAAGACAGCTATAGGGAGTAAACCAGAGATACTGTTTAATAGATCTATTTACCGAAGAAAAGATGGAAGAGGGTATAATTGTGAAAAACAAAATAGATAAGGAAGTGAAAGAAAAAAAAGAGAGTAGAACAATAACAAAGAAGAGTTTCTTGGAGAATGTGAGTGAATGTTCAAAATAAGATTAAAACATGTGGAATAACAGAGAGAAAAAATAGAAAACAGAAAACAAAAAATAACAGAAAAAGATTAATTGAAACAGCAAAGAAATGTAAATAACATAGAGCCATATCATCAACATAGGCAATAAAAGTTTTGCAGCTTTTATCGGCAGAAATATGTCACCAAAGCCGCTTTTGCAGCAGAAAACTGCAGCTAAAACCACTTTTGCACCAGTTTTCTGCCAATAAAAACAGCAATAATTTTATTGGCTGTGTTCATAATATGCCCCTTAGTGTGCTTCAACTACACAGAGAAAGCATTATGAACAAGTAGTGAAAGAGTGATCAGTCAAAGACACTAAGAGTAATAGAGACGGAGTGAGTGAACAAGAGTGAGGAACTATGAGAAGAGAGGGACTGAGAAAAAGAGTGGAAGGAGTTGAGTAAGAAGGTAATAGAGAAAGTAATGAACAAAGTAGCAAAGGCAGGAAATTGAGGGTTAAAGAAATTAAGCTGTCGAACTACTAGTAGATGAATGTGATAGAAATGTAACGAAAAGACTACAAAACATTTACCTTATAATTGTCGTTAAATTACTCACTTTTTGTTTTTATACTTTCAATCTGTGAAAGAGAGAACAAACATTTGAAAAATATTAAAACATGTATTTAAAAATTAGAAAAGACAAGGGAAAAGATTGAAGGACAAACAGTTTTTCAACAACTTTGACACTGACAGAAGCTTCTGCTTCTCCAGGCCCCCTACACAGTCCTAAAGATATACATTTTAAAGTAACAGTATCTTGATGCAGATGAAGTGAGGCCTATCTTAAAACATGGTGCATCTTTTGCACTGCTGTTGTCTCACAAAAGTGTCGCAAGACACTAACATTTTAAATGATTGCTTCAGGATGCCAATAAGATGTGTCCTATCCAGAGGTTTGTTTGAGGTGAGACCTACTCAGGGTTCCAAATGAAATTTTGAGTTGTTGAAGAGAACAGAGGACATAATACATGTGAAGGCCTACCAATGAAGTAAGTCATGTCCACTTCACTCTTGAACAAAGGCCAGACCTCTTCTGTGTCCGTGGACAGACCTAAACTTCATCTGCACAATGTTATTCATAAACTTAGGAAACACAGGTGATGTAATTGAAAAATGTGGAGTTTCTTTTCCTCATTTCACAATCACATCACCTGTGTTGCCTTTGCTTAGGTATCTCATAATGCAGATGTAGTCCAGCATATTAAACAGTACCTAGAAGTGCAGCACTGCATGCAACAACTTTGACACTTATAAAAGCGTTTGCTTCTGCATGCCCCCTACACAATGCTAATTATATACATTTTAAACTGATGGTATCTTGCTGGAGATGAACTGAAACCTATCTTGCAACATGGTGCATCTTTTACACAAAAGTGACCCACAATGGAGCAAAAGAGGCGCACGGCCACCATAAATCTGACCCTAACATTTTAAATGATTGTTTCAAGATGCCAATAAGGTGTAACCTATCCACAGATTTGTTTCAGGTAAGTCCTACTCAGGGTTGCAGATGGAATTTAGGTTTGTTGAAGAATACAGAGAAGATAATACATGTGGAGGCCTACCAACGAAGTGAGTAATGTCCACTGCACTCTTGAACAAATGTCAGACCTCCTCTGTCTCCAGGAACAGGCCTAAACCTCATCTACACAATGTGGTGTGTAATGTTAGGAAACACAGGTAATATAATTGAAAAACATGCAATTTTTTTTGCTCATTCCACAATCATATGACCTGTGTTTCCTTTGCTTAGGTATCTCATTGTGGAAATGTAGTCTATCATATGAAAGACTACGTAGAATATGAGCACTGTATGCAAGAACTTTGACACTTACAGAAGCCTCTCCTTCTCCATGCCTCCTACACAGTTCTAAATGTACATCATAAATGGAAACAGTACAGAATTAATTATACATGTTAAATGGTTTATTTTTGCTGTTCTCAGAATGTATCAAATTTCACTAAAAACAGTGACTTGAAGGTATTCATCATATAACAGCGGGGAAAAAAAACACAATCAAAATGATTGTGTTTAAAAAACCCATACAACATAACAAATCAGAATTCAGAACTCCTTAAAGTTAACTTACTTTCCATGACGTCGAAGGATGTCCTATGAACAGCTTACACTCTGTTGTGCTGTTATTACTTTCAGCCCGCCACTTTCTGAAAGAAAACCTCCATCGTTACATACAATAAATGACTTCTTGCTCTCTACCACAAGTTTCCACAAGGCCAAATCTTGTCAGAGCCATTTATAACTCTTGGATTTCTTGTAAGCCAATCCCGTCATTTGGCATTTCCGCAACTTTCAGAATTAAAATGTTGAAGATCATTTTCACAATCCTGGACTAGTAATATCTTCCCCTTCTTCCTCAGTCATGTTCTACATTTCCTATGACACTGATACTGCTTACTATGAAGCAGATTTACACTACCTCTATGACTACTACAATTATTTAATTCTCTACATCACTTTTAATCACAAAGCAATATAAAACAGTAGACAGCATTGCAGACTTACATTCCCTCTACTCCATGTTTTGATTGGCTGTTTCAATTAGCTTATAAAAAGAAACAGTTTTTCTGAACTCATTCAAAGTGCACTTATTTCTCCATGACGTCCAGTCTTATGGTTAGAAGTTATGTCTCTGAACTACACTTATCCTCAAGGCCAAATCGTGTAGGAGCCATTAGAACTTCTTGAAATTCCTCAGAGCACATCCCGAGATTCTTTCCCTAAAATTTTGGTTTTAAAAACACCAGGTAAGAGTTTTTAAGGTCATACGGCAATTATTTTTTGAAAATTAAAACAGAATCATTGCAGAATGACCAGCCATTTCTAGACTTTAAATAAGCTGTGTAATGTCCTGATGTTATTGAAGGACCATCATGATATATAATTGCTGCAGTTACAAAAGTCCTTCCTGATATTGACAACTGTGAAGCCACAACATTTTTAATTAAAGTTGTCAATTTTGTTCCATCAGGCCTACATCGTTGGAACATTAAAATGACATACTGGCCATATGTTCGTATAAATAATGTGGACATCATTGCAGACTTACATTGGCTACATTCCATGTTGTGATCAGCTGCTTTTACTAGCTTATTAAAGGAGACTGATTTACTGTCTGGCAAAGTTAAATATATAAATCTTTCTGAGTCTACACTAGTAGTACTTGATACCCTACAGTTCTCGCAGTCATGCTGCCATTGATAAGAAAGCGCAAACAGCTGATCTACATCTACACCTTCAGCATGCAATACATCAAGCATATACATTAAAAACTCCTGACAATCTTGCTGAATATTTTGAGAGAATTGTGTTTGGCCTAAACATCTGTCTAACAGATTTCGAATTTCAGACACACTTTCTATGTTTGTTCTATCAGTGCTACATTTTTCTAAGACAGAATTTAACAAACTGCAAAATCTTTGATCAGAATTGACCACAATCTCTTCTTTTACATTTTCTAGAGAAAACAAAACATTAACCACTACATTAGCATAGCAGTTGACACCAGAACTGTTTTCAAATTGAAAACCAACAACATCTTCAACAGAATCCTTTTTGTTTCTGCTTATAATTTCAGGTTCATCGACTTTTCGTCTTTTTGCTACAACCTCCCCAGTATTGGTCACATTTTTTCATTTCCGGCCTACCACACGTTTCTCAAACAAAGGATATTGAGGCAAATGTGGCGCATACTCTCTTCTTAACCTATTGTATTCCTTAACACAATCTAGATCCGCACAAATGTTTGTGACATCACACTCAATCAAGTACAATCCCGATAAAGTTCTAACTCGTGACAATGCCACATATGCCATACCCTCCTTGAACACAGAACTGCCAATATTCACCAATGCACTGTCTACACTTAAACCTTGCGATTTATGGATCGTCACCGCATATGCCAAGCAAACAGGAAACTGCTTACGGCGAACATATAAGTCTTTTACAAGCAAAAATCTAGCAGAACAACGACCAATTAGCTGTACTTCCTCAATGCCATCAAATTTAATTTTTAAAAATTCAATTCCATCTCTATTTCTGTATTTTACAAAATCAACAACATTACCCATTGATCCATTTACCAGACCTCTTTCAACATGTAAATTCCTTCTTAAAATTATACGGCAGTTCAAGCACACATTCAGAGTCTTTTCAAAACCTGCAGTTTTAGATATACTCTTCTCTAATGAATCCAATTTTGTTTTCAGATTCTCAGACAAAATAATTGTTGATCCCATATGCTCTACTCTGTCAATAGCTTCCAGTTTCACAATCTCTTGCTTTTCTAAATGCAACATTTTGTGGTTGAATTTGGCACATTCTGCAAGAGTTGGCATCAAACATATTCCAGATTTCTTCTCAGTAATTTTCTGAAAAATATTCTCAGGCACAACATCTTGTTCTGGATATAAATTTGACAGTAATCGTGCATGTAAAGCTTCTTTCCCATGCTCGGTCACTTTTCCAATTCTAACATCTTGTAGAATAGTCTTGTAAACTTCATCCTTCGCCTGACGCATATTTTCATGCAGTTCAGCATAATTGAAGTTTAACCATATATTGACGTTGCCAATGCTGCCTAGGCACTTCCTGGTATCTTCATGCGTGAGCATTTTGAACACAGGTTGCCCTTTCACTGGTGTCAGCTGCAGAAGATCTCCGAAAACAATGATGTGTTTGCCACCAAATAACACATCATACTCTGTTTTGAGAACTTCTTGCATTCTCAAATGCACAAAGGCAAGCATGACATTGGAAACCATGCTTACTTCGTCAATGATAAGAAGTTTCATTTTCCTCAAGATTCTTGAAACTTCACAACAAGCATCTCCAGATAGCTTGTGATATTGTAATTTGTTGTCATGCTCCACTGGCAGCATCAGTAAACGATGTAAAGTAATCCCTTTAATGTTATGTGCTGCCAGTCCAGTTGGAGCGGTGACAACACAAGACAGCGATGACTCTGTCCTTTCCTGCAAATAACATGAAATTGCTATAATAAGGAAACTTTTTCCAGTTCCCGCTTCTCCACTCACGTACAGTCGGACAGGCTTCAACGACGTACATGAGCACTCTTTCTTGTCATGACTTGATCCATGATCAATTTGTATGGTAACTTCGTCATATATTTTCCTCTGCTCAACGTTGAGTTGTCTTTCCAACTCTTCTAAGTTAACCGCATCCTCCTGAGCATGTGCCATGGCTCTTTCCACTTCATTCATAGCAGTGGCAGCTTCATTTTCGATAACAGGTCCTCCTAGTGGATCCTGACTCAATGAAGCAGAACTCTGACTGTCCTGAGAACTGTCTCTGGCAATCTCGGCTGCAATCGTTGCTTCCTGCTCAATTTCCGCATTCAACATTTCTACATATTTGGGAAAAGCAGGACATTCTATGGTCTCCTTGGCGGCATTGAAAGAGTCTTCGTAACAGAGGAAATCTCCAAGCAGTTCCTCTTCTGCACGCCAAGGCTTGAAAAGTTGCAAAAGTGCTAAATAGAAAAACTCCTTTTTTTCAGGAGATTCGCCACTCAATTTTCGATGGTTTACCAAGTGGCATTTTCTTTGCTTGACCAGACATCCCTCACTTCCTATTACAGCATACACTCCTTTCTCAGTATCTTCTTTGAGGTTCCTCTTGAATATGTAATTTTGAAGAACCTCATACAGACAAACATTCTCGAGGTGACTGCTTCGATTTGGATAATATGTATCCAACACGTTGGTCTTCAAAATGTCGGTACTGTTTGGCTCCTTTTCCGCCAAATACTCAATTTCCCGCACAGGTTTGAGAACTCGATTACGCGTTGCAGCAAGACCAAGACTCGCCCAAACGATACTCCTGGACTTGGCATAGAGACTTGCTGAAGACAACCGGTCAGAACATTCGTAAGCTCCGATTTCTCGATGCGACAACATCTTCAGACTGAAACTGTACAACTTCTTGCTGAGGCTCTTTTCATGGGAAATGTCTTCCCACATATCCTTCAATTCTGTCTTCTCTTTTTTGGTGATGTAAGATGTCACATACCGAGCCACAGCCATACAGTTATCAGCCACAAACTGTATATCCATGTTAGCATTCCACATGGACAAAATCACCGGGTTGTAGTCGTTGATGTACTTAGACTCTTCGTTCCTCTTCAAATTGTATGTGTTTTTAGGTGATTTCTTCATCACATTATGTCGCAGCGAAGACATCAAACTGTTCACTCTTCCTTTAGAAATCACCGGTCAGGGAAAGCCGAAACGACATTTGGTGTAGAACTTGTCCTTGTTTCGGAATTTACGACGACAGTACTTTCCACATCGATGGCTTTGGAAACGTAGAACTTTTTCTCTTAGGCTTTTCTTCTCCTTTGCGTTTGGAACAGCACACGTAGAATACTGTTGTATGAAACTCATCACTGAGTCTTCTGGATCCGTTCCAAATTTAGGTGCATCCTTGATCCACAGCAACATATGTATATGAGGAGCACCTCTTGCTTGGTACTCCTTTCTCCAGAAGAAATCCAACACCTCTCCAAGAGGTGGATTCTTCTTATTCATGATGAAAGACATCATAGCTTCAAATCTATGATTGAAGTACCTACATACATTGACTGGATCCAAAGAGCACAGTTCTCCAGGTGTCTTGAATTCGATGTTTTCTATGTTAGCATTTGCTTCTCGTAGAAATTCAAGTAAGTCTTCCCAGCCATACTCGGCACAGCTCAGAGTGAGGAACCATGTGGGAGTTCCTAAGTTCCTCAGCATACATTTTAAATCACCATGACGACGGTACCAGTACTCATTAGTACCACGCTGACACGACATGAGATTAATCAGGTGAGAATCCAAAATACTGTCTTGGACATTGACTTTATCCATAAAGTCACTTGCCGAGATGTTTTGCATGTGTATACCACTTTTCAAGATGTGGTTCACTGCATATGACAGTCCAGACAGATCGCTTTCAAACAGGAGATGAAACAAATAGGGAATGCATTGTCGAAACCTAGCATCTCCTGCATACAATCGCAAAGTCCGGTATTCAGAAGCCGGAATTTGATGAGGTCGCTCATCATATCTTCCTCCCTGACCTGTTGGAAAAAGCTGTGGGAAACACCGAGCTTCCAAACTTTCCTCCCAAACACTAATGGGACTCCCTTTGGCTTGTTTCATTTGAAACAACTCAATAGCATTCCCCATGACTTCCTTGGAATGCAAAGGATGAACACTATAATGTTCATATATTTTTTCACTAGTAGAGGGTTCTACTTTCTCAATTTGACCAGCACACAAATCGCTATCCTCTTCCTCACTTACTTCCTCTTCTGCAACATATACATTCTTATAGTATTTATTATTTTTTTTCAAATACAATGTTGCCTTTTTAACTTTCCTAACATCCACTAAATCTTGCCATATTTTCTTATTCTTTGTCGGAACCCCATTAACTAAGATAACCAGAGGATCCTCTTCCACTTTTTCTACTCCAATTGTGTTAATGTTTTTCTTCAAATCTAGAGGCAAATAAACAACTCTTCCCTTTAATCCTCTCTGTAAATCTGATGGAGGCAATTTCCCTGTCTTTGGCTCCATTCTTACAATAGCCTGAAAGGGATGGATACTTTGAATCAAAATAGATTCATAAGTATTTAAATCCTTTAATTCAGAAGGAATCTCAACCAATTCCAGATTATTATGAACTGCTCTAGCAGGCATCTGGTTTTGATTTAATTTGTTACAACAATAAGTACACACACGTTGATCCAATCCCAAATCAAAACAATTTTCTACCATCAAATATGTTGTGAAATCCTTCCATTCACTATTATTTTCCCTTTCACTTTTTGCATATAAATCCACTAACTTAGTCTGATTCTTATAATAAGTGCGTCGACAACACACACAAGTGAAATTTGGCCTCTCACTTGATTTGACCTGAAACGTCGCAATTTCCCTCTGGAAATAATCTGTACTGGAAACCTGTACACTATCTTCCACATTACCCGCTTCTCCTGGGTCAATTTCAACATTCTCCTCTTTACTTCCAAAGTAACAAAACTCAATTTCTTCACATATATTCTTCACATCTATTTCAGAACCATGCAAAAGAGCAGCACATAATTGTTTAAGCATAATTGCTGGACTCTTAGAATAATACAACATTCTAACTAATTTCCTCACTTTATTATGATGCACTGCAAGCATCCTGAAATGATGAAAAACACTCTGGCATACTCTCCTGGAAAGACAAGCCAGTGAATGACCATGCAAACCTGTCACTTCTCTCACTCTGCAAGGATCTAATTCTTGCAACAACTTCATTTTCTGCTTCAAACTTTTCTTATTAAATGACCGTACAAAATCACAAAGCAAATTGATGGAATCCTGTCGCACACTGCAAATACTACTACACTTCCAGGTGTACACAGGACCCTTAGGATGTCTTCCTAAAACCTCATTACCTAACACCTCTTCTGCCTCTGTTGTCACAAGTTTTTCTTTTTCAACTGGACAACCATCTTTCACTTCATAAGCTCGACCACTGGTGTCAACTGCATGCACCAAATCATTATCCTGGAAATAACTCTCCTCATTAAAAAATGCCTCACAGCTTGAACTATGCATCCATTCTCCAGAAAAAACTTCACAAAAATTACTACGATTAACTATTCTCTTCCATCTACTATTTCTTTTGAAATCATAAATTGCCTTGTTTAGCTTCCTAATTCTATTGATAATCAAAATAAATAACTTACGTTTAATTTCAAATGCCTGTTCAATAACTTTCTCAACTTTTTTTTTCTCTTATAAAAAACCACTTTCTGTTGACCTTTCTTAATATTTTTTAACAAATTGCCAATTATCCTGTTGCGGAACATTCGTTTACGAATGTCCCTAAACTGTTGTTTCCTTCTACTATCATGCACAGAGTTATCTCTTGCTCTAGCAGTAACATTTTTCATTGGCCTTTCCTTTCCGTTTGAATTGCTTCTCTTTTTCTGGACTGAAACATTTTCTGTAGTAATATTTTTTTTACTACAGATATTTCTTATGAATGTTTTTGTACTCTTACCCGGTGCTTTCTTGGTGACTTGACAAATCTTTTTGTTAGAGGACTGCTGCTTTTTTTCATTGACCTGCTGTCTTTGACGTTTTGCAGCCTTTCTCAGTCTTTCTTTGGTTGGCATGGTGAAATCTTGAAATGATCTGCAGTTGAATCTGTGGTAAAATATATTAAAACATTTTATTAACCACTATTACCCAACAGTAAATCAATAACAGTAATCAAAAACTTAAAACACTACTTGACATTTTTACATAGAAGATTTTTTAGTCCTTGGCAAATTTAGAATACAGAAATAGCAGAAAAGAAATGGAATTTATATTCATTTTACCTGTGCTATTTTATATGTGAATCTGATCTAATTTTATGAGCATATTTTAATATTTTATTGAAGACACTACACATAACCTGTTTTTGAAGGTGTCTTTATTTTTAAATTAAACGGTTTACATTTTTACTTTTTATTTATTATAAATTTTTTAAATAAATGTTTATAGTTCCATAGGCTCAAGCACGTCAGCTTCCCATCCTATGTCATATAATTCTGACAAATCTGCATCCTCATCACGTTCTTCTTCATCCTCAGGATTTAAATCATCCAAGGGATCAACATCCACTGATGTTTCAATTACGAGTTCAATGATGAGGTCGAAATCAACTGATTGCTGATTGTCGCTCATGTTGATGTTGTCTTTATCTTTAAAGAAAGATAACAACAATGAGATGTTGCAGAGTAAGAGACAAATCTCAGAGATTATAATAGTACAATTGTTTAACAAGAGTAACATTTTGCAGCTACTATTTAGCCATGTCCAGCGATGCTGAGCAGGTGAAGCCTATGTCTAATTTTTCACTGAACAGGACTCATCTCTTCTTAACCTTGGATAAGCCTCACCGACTCTGTGTCCCCTGCACATACTTAAATGTAAAGGGGCAGATTTATGTTAACTAGCACATCCCCAGGCATGCACCAGTTAACGTGCACCGCTGCTCTGCCACCCATGGTGTGCCGCATTTACAATCAGATAGGAGAAAGCTGCGTCAAAACCCTGCGCCTGCTTGAAGCAGGCATAGGTCTTGACGCAACATTGTGGAGATGGGGCACCCCTGAGCCTTGCTGGAGCTGCATCGCACTTGCGATACAACTCCAGCAATGCACCACCTTAACGGCACAGATGCGTCACGCATCTGTGCCATTTTTGCCCCATGCTGCGCCGCATTGTAAATGCAGCACACCATGGGTGGCGGAACAGCGGCACAGGATGACTGGCACATCCCTGGTGATGCGCCAGTCATCATAAATCTATCCCTAAGCTTCTTATCTTGTTAGAGATAAACTGCCATACGTATCATCAAAATATTTTGCATTTCCTAAATAGCGAATTTTAAGGAATAAATAGCGATTCTTTACCATTCCTATTTTGCAATGAGCAAATTGCTAATTGCAAATTACTCATTCATTTCCATGGGCCAGGAGGCCCATAGGAATGAAGGTGCAATTTGCGATTAGCAATTAGCTCATCGCAAATTAGGAATTTTTCCAAAGGTGCAGGGGTGTCTCAAGAACACCCTGCTGCACCCCTGAAAAAGAAATTTGGGGGCATATGGCGCACATACATGCCCTAAGGGCATGTATGGGCATCATATGGCACCTTTTGTTTTTTTGAAAAAAAGCTTTTTGAAAAGAATTCGCAAATTACCACCAACTAGAAGTTGGTGGTAATTTGCAAATCCTTAATGGCATTTTTTGCATATTTTTTGTTTGATACATTGCATTTAAGGAATCGCAAAATTTGCAAATCCTTAAGTGCAATCGCAAAATAAGGAATAGCAAATTTTGCTATTCCTTATTTTGCATCAAACTTGTTTGATACATACCATTTGTCTAATTAGCATTCGCAAAGGCCGAAATTCGCAGAATTTTGGCCTTTGCGAATGCTAATTAGCTTGATACATATGGCCCCAAGTGAGGCCTGTCTTGCAACATGGTGCATCTTTTGCATCACTGCTGCATCGGTTTCATGTGGCACGTTTTTTTTACACCATGACACATCTGCCTAAATGCATCAATTTGTAATTTTGTCGCCTCATAGCAAATCTTTTGCACCGCCGCTGCATCAGAAAAGTGACCAAAGTGGCGCAAAAGAGGCATACACCTATCATAAATCTGTCCCTAGCATTTTAAATGATTAATTCAGGATGACGATAAGGTGTGGCCTATCCAGAGGTTTGTTTAGGGTGAGGCCTACTCAGGATTGCAGATGAAAGTTACGCTTGATGAAGAATACAGAGGAGATAATACATGTAAAGGTCTACCAATGAAGTAAGTGATGTCCACTTCATTGCGCCAGTCATCATAAATGTATCCCTAAGCTTCTTATCTTGTTAGAGATGAACCGCCATATGTATCATCAAACTATTTAGCATTTCCTAAATAGCGAATTTTAAGGAATAAATAACGATTCTTTACCATTCCTAATTTGCGATGAGCAAATTGCTAATTGCAAATTACCCATTCATTTCCATGGGCCAGGAGGCCCATAGGAATGAAGGTGCAATTTGCGATTAGCAATTAGCTTATCGCAAAATAGGAATTTTTCCAAGGGTGCAGGGGTGTCTCAAGAACACCCTGCTGCACCCCCTGAAAAAGAAATTTGGGGGCATATGGCGCACATACATGCCCTAAGGGCATGTATGGGCGTCATATGGCACCTTTTGTTTTTTGGAAAAAAAGCTTTTTGAAAAGAATTCGCAAATTACCACCAACTAGAAGTTGGTGGTAATTTGCAAATCCTTAATGGCATTTTTTGCATATTTTTTGTTTGATGCATTGCATTTAAGGAATCGCAAAATTTGCAAATCCTTCAGTTCAATCGCAATATAAGGAATATCAAATTTTGCTATTCCTTATTTTGCATCAAACTTGTTTGATACATACCATTTGTCTAATTAGCATTCACAAAGGCCGAAATTCGCAGAATTTCGGCCTTTGCGAATGCTAATTAGCTTGATACATATGGCCCCAAGTGCGGCCTGTCTTGCAACATGGTGCATCTTTTGCATCACTGCTGCATCGGTTTCATGTGGCACGTTTTTTTTACACCATGACACATCTGCCTAAATGCATCAATTTGTAATTTTGTCGCCTCATAGCAAATCTTTTGCACCGCCGCTGCATCAAAAAAATGACGCACAGTGGCGCAAAAGAGGCATACACCTATCATAAATCTGTCCCTAGCATTTTAAATGATTAATTCAGGATGACGATAAGGTGTGGCCTATCCAGAGGTTTGTTTAAGGTGAGGCCTACTCAGGATTGCAGATTACTCATTCATTTCCATGGGCCAGGAGGCCCATAGGAATGAAGGTGCAATTTGCGATTAGCAATTAGCTCATCGCAAATTAGGAATTTTTCCAAGGGTGCAGGGGTGTCTCAAGAACACCCTGCTGCACCCCCTGAAAAAGAAATTTGGGGGCATATGGCGCACATACATGCCCTAAGGGCATGTATGGGCGTCATATGGCACCTTTTGTTTTTTGGAAAAAAAGCTTTTTGAAAAGAATTCGCAAATTACCACCAACTAGAAGTTGGTGGTAATTTGCAAATCCTTAATGGCATTTTTTGCATATTCTTTGTTTGATACATTGCATTTAAGAAATCACAAAATTTGCAAATCCTTCAGTGCAATCGCAAAATAAGGAATAGCAAATTTTGCTATTCCTTATTTTGCATCAAACTTGTTTGATACATACCATTTGTCTAATTAGCATTCGCAAAGGCCGAAATTCACAGAATTTCGGCCTTTGCAAATGCTAATTACCTTGATACATATGGCCCCAAGTGAGGCCTGTCTTGCAACATGGTGCATCTTTTGCATCACTGCTGCATCAGTTTCATGTGGCACAGTGTTTTTTACACCATGACACATCTGCCTAAATGCATCAATTTGTAATTTTGTCGCCTCATAGCAAATCTTTTGCACCGCCGCTGCATCAGAAAAGTGATGCACAGTGGCGCAAAAGAGGCATACACCTATCATAAATCTGTCCCTAGCATTTTAAATGATTAATTCAGGATGACGATAAGGTGTGGCCTATCCAGAGGTTTGTTTAAGGTGAGGCCTACTCAGGATTGCAGATGAAAGTTACGCTTGATGAAGAATACAGAGGAGATAATACATGTAAAGGTCTACCAATGAAGTAAGTGATGTCCACTTCATTGCGCCAGTCATCATAAATGTATCCCTAAGCTTCTTATCTTGTTAGAGATGAACCGCCATATGTATCATCATACTATTTTGCATTTCCTAAATAGCGAATTTTAAGGAATAAATAGCGATTCTTTACCATTCCTAATTTGCGATGAGCAAATTGCTAATTGCAAATTACCCATTCATTTCCATGGGCCAGGAGGCCCATAGGAATGAAGGTGCAATTTGCGATTAGCAATTAGCTCATCGCAAATTAGGAATTTTTCCAAAGGTGCAGGGGTGTCTCAAGAACACCCTGCTGCACCCCTGAAAAAGAAATTTGGGGGCATATGGCGCACATAAATTTTAACAACATTCCTTTACCTCAAAAACGATTTTCAAGTCATAATTTGAAAACACTGCCCACGGGGAAATGACTTAAAATGTGCTTAAGACACATGAAAGTGTTTTTTTAAAGCCTTTGCAACTTTTTTGGGTCACTTTTAACATGGCTATGTAACTCAAACAGTCAAAATCTAAATTTACCATGCACAGGTGGGACCATATTTACAAGGAATGTGCTCCACGGGGAAAGGTCTTTTAATGTAATATGGGAAAAATTACATCAGAGACACTGAAATGCCTTATAAAGAAGCATACACCATTATGTCCTTGTCATAAATTTAAAAACCATTCCTTTTCCCCAAAAACGATTTTCAAATCATAATTTGAAAACACTGCACATGGGGAAATGACTTAAAATGTCCTTAAGACACATGAAAGCGTTTTTTGATTGCCTTTCCAGCATGGTTGGGTCACTTTTAACATGGCTATGTAACACAAACATTCAAAATCTAAATTTGCCATGCACAGGTGGGAGCATATTTACAAGGAATTTGCTCCACAGGGAAAGGTCTTACATTAAAATGGGAAAAATAACATCAGAGACACTCAATTGCCTTATAAAGAAGCATACACCATTATGTCCTTGTCATAAATATTAAAACCATTCCTTTTCCCCAAAAACGATTTTCAAATCATAATTTGAAAACACTGCACATGGGGAAATGACTTAAAATGTCCTTAAGACACATAAAAGCGTTTTTTGATTGCCTTTGCAGCATGTTTGTGTCACTTTTAACATGGCTATGTAACGCAAACATTCAAAATCTAAATTTGCCATGCACAGGTGGGAGCATATTTACAAGCAATTTGCTCCACAGGGAAAGGTCTTACATTAACATGGGAAAAATAACATCAGAGACACTCAATTGCCTTATAAAGAAGCATACACCCTTATGTCCTTGTCATAAATATTATAACCATTCCTTTTCCACAAAAACGATTTTCAAGTCATAATTTGAAAACACTCCACAGCTCCTATGCACAAAAAAACCCTGTCAGTACTAATACTTCACATTTTCTCCAATTACAATTTCTCAAAGAAACAAAATCTATTTGTAAAACACTTGGGACAAAGCAACATTAGAAAAACACAACTTTCTTCATAATTTTCTCCTTAAAGCACACTATTCTCTATCTAAATTAAATAAATCTTTTCTCACCTTAGCAAATACTTTGAGTTTCAAAACAGTCTCAGAAACACACCAATTTGTCTTCAGCAGAGCAAAAGGTATGCACTCCAGAGTCTGCAGCTATCAAAAGCACAGAAATGCTGTAATTCTTCACACATATCTCTCATGTCACCCAATCAAAACTCTTCCCTCACTTTTTTTCAAATCAAAACCCTTCCCCCCTCTGCCCTTTCTGCCTTTTTTGCATAGCAACCACCTCCTTGAAGGCCTCTGGTGTTTGCAAGTTCACACAACAATGTTGCAATTGAACTCTGAACTCTCAGTGCACCTCATATCCAGTGCATTCTTTCATTTAATGATTTTTTCTTGACCACTCAAAATACATCTTTCAAAGAACTCATCCATGCACCCTAACTTTCTGTTTTCAGCAATCAAAATCCACCAATCACTGTTACTGCTTCATTAACACAGAAACTCCACAGTTTTTTTCATTTTAAACTCTTATTTTTTCAACTGCCATTTCATTGCCACACTTCATCTGACTGCAGGAGAACCTTCTCTCACCATGTTTTCTGTCTGGATTGTTGGACATAGTTACATCTATTGGGCTCAGAGGTATGCTGAGAACAGGAATTTACCTAACCTCAATTTACAAGATGTGGAAATTAAGTGGTTTGGCCACGGAGGATTAAAATGTCACCAATTGATACCATTGGTGAAAACCTTTATGCATTTGCCAAAACCTGACCTGTTAATTGTGCACTGTGGAGGTAATGATTTGGGCACTTTGACTGGGGTAGGTCTGGAAATGCTTTTAAAGGACACCTTTGAGCAATTAATGGCACTTTTTCCTCAGACTGCCTTGGTATATTCAAATATATGCCAAAGACAGAAATGGAGGTGGTCAAACCAATTTTGTCCACAAATTGAGAAGTCGAGGAAGCACGTAAACAAATCTGTTTCAGCTTACATGAGAGACCATGGAATGGGCTCCCTGTACAACAATAACTTGCGTTACTACATGCAAGATATCTACAGAGGAGATGGAGTTCACTTCTCAGATGAGGGCAACAGAATTTTCATTCTGAATTTAAGACTGTGCATTGGTACCTACTTATAAGTACCTAAATGTACCATAAACCCAAAAGCTCTTCTCAGAGCTACCCTACATCTGATCACTCACAATTATTATTTTACTCTAACTTTTTTCACTAATTTTCAACAAAGTACGCTCCCTTGGACGCTACCCGGTACGCGAACCGGGAGCTAACCTCGCTAAATTTTTAAAAAAATGTTTTTTTTTCGCACATATGGGCCTCCTCAGCCACCCTCAGAAAACCTAGGGGGTCAAGATAAGTCTACTGTGCCCCCTTCTACCCATTCTGAACATTATTTGCCCTCCATCTTGTATCTTAATTCGACCAAAACACAAAATGGTGGACTCCCGTAACGCTTAAGGTTCGCGTACCGGGGCGCTCGCCAGTTCGCGTACCGGGTCGCTCCCTGGGAAGCGCACCATCAAAAAAGGTGGGAAAGTAGTTTACAGAAAAGCGACTGGAGACACGTTCACCAAATATAGATTAGCTCATACTACATACCAATCCCTACCATTTTCACAAATTTGATTGAAATTCCATTTAACCTTTTAGCCTGTACACCTCTCTAAATACCCTGAGGTAAATTACTTCACAAAACACATCTGAAGTGTTGGAATTGACAACCAATTAAAATGTTACTTTCATTTTCTACTTTTTTTACCTGACATTTGATTGGTTATGTACCTGAATATATATAAAGGAAGAGAGAGAAACACAGCCATTTTGACTACTACTTCCTGAACTACATTGCAAGATCATTCTCACTCACAACTTAAACTTGTTTTTAGAAGGTGAGATATTATTTTATAAATTTGAAAACATTTTCAGATAGTTATATACTATCCCTCTGTAAGAGTTAGACATTGAGAAAGGCTTCTTTATTATAATTATGGATTGATTTAGGTTTCTGTGGTATAATTATGAATTTACTTAGGCTTCTTCACAGGCACTTTTTAATAGTACTACTTCACGCCTGAAACCATACAGTGCCCATAGATTACTTCTCTGTTATAAACTCACAAGTACCTGTCTGAACTTAAACCCAACAGTGCCCTATCTCTACTGATATAATTATTTTTTATGCAAATTACAGCAAGAAAATGGAAGGAGAGCAGAATATTTCCTTCGAAATTGTTCTGGAGAACAACACAGAAAAAGATATTGAGGACAATGATGACTCAGATTTCATGGATGAATCACGGGACCATGAATTAGTTCAATGTGTAGAATCTGTGGATCATTTACTTCATTATGATGACGGTCAAATGTGGGAAGTTATGTTCACTCAACAAGAGGACATATCTGATAGTCAAATGTTAGACATTCTATTACATTTTGAAAAACAATCCGAAAAATAAAATTATATGTAATATTAAAAAATTATTTGAGTCTTTAATCATTTTTATATGTAATTCATAAACTAGTGAAATGTTAGAAATGTTATTAAATTTTGAAACACAATTACAATAATAAATAATTGCTTAAAAAAATAAAAAAATTAAAAAATAATCAACAAAACCAACAATCAATTAACATACAGTATTTGAAAAGTCTATCATTCTTTTTTCCTTATAGTACGCTGCCCAGAACGCTTCCCGGTTCGCGAACCGGGCGCTACCCACGCAAAAAAACAAAACATTTTTTTTTCTTTTTTTGCCCCGCGGGGCCCTTTTAAAGCCTCCACATTAAACCTAGGGGGTCAGGGAGGATCTACTATGCCCCCTTATGGTCATTTCCCCCTTTGTTTTGGCCTCCTCTTGTCTCTCAATCCTACCGAGAGACAAGATGGCGGCTGCTCCGGACTGTTTAGAATGTTGACAGACACCGGAGAGCCAATCAGCTTCGCTACGCGAAGTTCCGTTACGCGTAAAGTCCGCGAACCGGAGCGCTGCCCGGTCCGCTGTTACAGATATATATCTTTTTTTGAACGTTAATTTCTCAAAATCCACTGAAGCACATATATTGAGACCTAGCAAAGGCACATCGGGCTACCAGTCCCTACAATTTTGCCAAGTTTCGTGGAAATCCATTCAGCCGTTCGGGCTAAAAGTGAGGCCAACCGCCCTATGGAAAACTCAATGTTAAAAACACGTTTTGGGACCCCCCTTTTTTCTCGGCCCCCCCTTGACGAACCCCCCCCAAATTTCCAGAGGCTGCTCAGAAACAGAATGTTCAATTTTCCTGAAAATTTCAGCCAATTCCGTCCACAAACGCCAAAGTTATTAGACATAGAATTTTCAAAAAACCCATAGGGAAAAAATCCTAACTATATATACCTACTGGCGACCGCCAGTAGGTAATATATATATATATATATATATATATATATATATATATATATATATATATATATATATATATATATATATATATATATATATATATATATATATATATATATATACATATATATATATTCACTGAAAAAACCATAGGTTTCAGGAGTTATATAGTTAGGAATTAGCTTTTAAAAAACCTTTGAAATTCACTCAAAAAACTATAAGTTTTAGTGGTGTTATAGTTAGCTGGACATTTTACTCATACAAAACCATTGAAATTGCTCCTATGTAGTTAGTTGTACTAACTATATTTCGCGCACCCGCAATCCACTGCTGATGATGTCACATATTAGATCATTCATGACATGGACCTATGGTTTTTTCAGTGAATTTCAAAGGTTTTTTAAATGCTAATTCATAACTATATAAGGCCTGAAACCTATGGTTTTTTCAGTGAATTCGCAAGATTTTTTAAATGCTAATTCCTAACTATATAAGGCCTGAAACCTATGGTTTTTTCAGTGAATTTCAAAGGTTTTTTAAATGCTAATTCTATTAGCGGATAACATTTTTATATATTAAAACGTTTTTTAAATCTCAAATGCCTGCTTTGCTAACAGAGTTTTTAAGCACAGGCTCTTTTGTCTCTGGTGGCCTCTCTACCTCTACCTCTCTACCTCTACCTCTCTACCTCTACACCTCTACCTCTCTACCTCTCTCTACACTCACACATATACACATATATATATGCATAAATATGCATATGCATTTATATATATATGTATGTATATATATATATATATATTCACTGAAAAAACCATAGGTTATAGACCATATATAGTTAGGAATTAGCATTTACAAAACCTTGAAAATTCACTGAAAAAACCATAGGTTATAGACCATATATAGTTAGGAATTAGCATTTACAAAACCTTGAAAATTCACTGCAAAAACCATAGGTTAGAGACCATATATAGTTAGCTGGACATTTTATTGACATAAAACCAATGAAATTCCATATATAGTTAGTTGCACTAACTATATATCGCGCACCCGCAATCCACTGCTGATGATGTCACATATTACATCATTCATGACATGGTCAGTGACATCACTGATGACATCACTGATGACATCTCAAATGACATCACTGATGACATCACTGATAACAACATCCAGTGACTTTTTGCTTCTATAAAGTTTAAATATGTCTTACATATTGAAGAATGAGTGGATGTGTAAGTGTCTGGACGAAGGATTTAGTAGGTGCATGACTGACTGTATGAGTGAGTGATTAAATGTGTCTCACTGAGTGCATGGGTTAGTGACTAAACTGTCTTAATTTGTGCATCATTATGTCTGTTGTTCTGTAAACTGCTGCATGTGTTGATCAGTAGCTATATGAGTAACTATATGTGTTATTGATTGATTGCCCAAGTATTTGTATGGGAGACTGAGTGTGTGTGTGGCTAGCTGGGAGGTGTGTGACTCTGTGCAGATCAATATGTACTTGTATCAATGATTGTATAAGAAGGTAAGTATGTGTTAGTATATGTTTGAAAATGTAAGGTGCTCTATGTTTAACTGTATAGACAAGAAAATGGAAGTGTCATTGATTCTTTACAGGACTGACTAGGTGTGTGAGTAACTCCATGGATGAGTGGCAGACTGTGAGTGTCTGTATAGGTGTATGAGTGCATATGATAGTGTTGTAAAGATGAGTGATTGTATGTATGAATGATTGTATGGGTGAATGAGTGAAGGTGTGTGTAGACGTAGCAATCAGTGAGTGCGTATGTAGTAACTAGTATTGGTGTGTCAATGGTTTCAAAAATTATACTCTTTTTAACACTGGGTGAAACAGAGGTTATATTAAAATGTGAGGAGATGCATTGTATTGTCACATGAATGATATCATCAGTGATGTGGTCATTGATGTCGAATGAGATGTCATCAGTGATGTCATCAGTGATGTCATTTGAGATGTCATCAGTGATGTCATCAGTGATGTCACTGACCATGTCATGAATTATGTAATATGTGACATCATCAGCAGTGGATTGCGGGTGCGCGATATATAGTTAGTGCAACTAACTATATATGGAATTTCATTGGTTTTATGTCAATAAAATGTCCAGCTAACTATATATGGTCTCTAACCTATGGTTTTTGCAGTGAATTTTCAAGGTTTTGTAAATGCTAATTCCTAACTATATATGGTCTATAACCTATGGTTTTTTCAGTGAATTTTCAAGGTTTTGTAAATGCTAATTCCTAACTATATATGGTCTATAACCTATGGTTTTTTCAGTGAATTTCAATGGTTTTTTAATAGCAAATATCATAAGCTGTCGAATGTCAAGTACGTGGTAAGTAAAAACATTTTCGTGTTTATGCACACTGATCTGCTTTGAATGCTGCCCCCCACCCCTCATTTCTATTAGGAGTACTCTCTCTTTGCAGATAGTGAAGGGTAGTTAACGCAGCCCTTTGCCCCTTTGTAATCCGTCGTTCCTGCTTCTCTCTCCATTTGATTGATTGTTCTCTTTGGTTCATTCTCTATTCACAAACAAGCACAGAGTCGCAATACTCTGTTTAGTCTTTGCAGATAGCGAAAAATCGTGTAAAAAAACAAAAGGAATCGAACAAAATCAGTAGGCCACTAATGGGATCTCTTTTTGACCTCGCTAAAATAGAAACATTAGGAACAACCTGTTGAAAATAGCAATGCGTATGTACATAAGCGGCGTTCATTTGTGTTCACAGTACCCCTTGTTGATTGTTTCAATCGAGCATTGAATTGTTCGAAGTTGGTTCTCTTAAGGATCTTCTCTGCCTGCAAACGAGGAAGAATAGGAATATTCTCTCTCCCTTTGCAGATAGTGAAGGGTAGGTAACGCAAGCCTTTAACACGTCGTACCTATTTCATTCCTCATTGATTGATTGATTGTCCGAACATTGACTGTTTGGGAATTAGTTCTTTTTGGAGGTATTCCCTGTTTGCAAATAAACGTAGGAAAATCTTTGCAAGTAGTGAAAGGGTACGTAATGCGGACCTTTCTCCCCCGTTGTAATCTGTCATGCCTATCTACTCCCCACTGATTAATGCACCTGTTTCACCCGGACCATTTACTAGAGATACGTTATCTGGCCCGACCAGAGAGCACCCCTAGTGAAAAGGACATATGCAATAATAACGAAGTGATCACTGTATCCTGTTAACAGAAACTTTAGCATGAAACAACCTGGAAAGAAAAGAATAGGAAAACGAAAATCAGTAGGCCACTGATGAACATGAACTTTTATTAAACAACGAACAAAGAAACGATAACATAACGTAATGATAAAACCTATTAATGTCCTAGAAACAAGAAAACGTTAAAATATGCCAGTGGTGAGAGACCAGAAAAACAGTAAGAGAAACCAAATCACCCCTCGCTGTCCCACCGCCTGCCACGCCCAAAAAATCGATAGACTAGGGAAAATGCAAGTCAGTAGAACATCCGCCCCCACTCTGGAAACTGCCAAGGTGGGGCAGGGTTGCGGCTACGCCCAGCCGGGAGCAGCCCATATAAGGCAGGTCCTGCTGCCACGCCTCGGCCAGGAGATCCTAACGTAGGGTGTAGCCGGAGGAGAGGCCGAGGCCAGCGGGACCCGGCCAGGGGATTGCCTTTACAACGCTGAAGAGTTTCAGGGGGGGGAATGTCTCCTCGACCCTCCCCTCTCTCTCCCAGTCCGGCCGCGGTGGCCCTTGAGAGTTGCAGGTAGTCCCGCCACATGCTCTTCTGGTCCGGCCACCAACGGTCGGAGGGCCGAGGACGACGGGATCCGGCTGCAGCCGATAAACCAAGAAACCCGTTCATGGGGCCAGAGCCAGGGGCGTCCGGCCGACATCTACCGGAAGCCCGGCCCGAAGACGGACGGGACACTTCTTCTTTCTTGAATAATGGCTGCGACAACACTGGGGGGGGATTTCTTGCACATGCCTCCGACCCCCCCCCCCCTCGTCCTCATCGCCTGGTCCGGCCATAACAAATCTAAAGCGAGACGCCGTGGGGTGCACTGGGAGGGAGAGACGGTGCGAACAGGCCTCTCCCGCCTCCCCAGGTGGAGGCTTCCCAGCTGCACCCTCAGCGCTCCAGGCGCCCGGAAAAGGGTTCTTCCACTGTGGCCATGCTGCAACGTCTCGCCCGGCAGGGTGGAGCCCGTCCGCTCATTTGACCCCGCGATCGCCAGTAGATACCGAACTCTCAAAATGGCGGTCGACCTGGCAAGAGCGGGCCCAGCATAAAGAAATGGCCCGGTCACTGCTTGACTCCACCACCGTAGTCCTCCACGACCTTGAAGATTCTAGAGGAGCCGCGGGAGTCTCCGACCCCCGATGGGGAATGACTGCCATGATCGCCCGTGGAGTGACGAAACTGTATCCGCGGGACGTCGGCGCTCCCATGCTGGCGCCAGCCTCACTTTGAATTACTAGAATCCTGCAGACCTCAGTTCCGGTGAAAGCACAGTGTGACCCGGTAGGAAAAATTGTTGCACCCCCTCCCCTTTTTCACTGATAGTTCAAACCACCGATCCTTTCCTTTGCCCTTTTAACGGAACTTTGGACTGCCTCCCCCTCTTTTACATTTTCTAGAGAAAACAAAACATTAACCACTACATTAGCATAGCAGTTGACACCAGAACTGTTTTCAAATTTAAAACCAACAACATCTTCAACAAAATCCTTTTTGTTTCTGCTGTGACCCTGCTACAGCACAGGCATTGTCCCCAGCAGTAATTCTGCGATGCCGGTAAGAATAGCTGTGGTGCCTACTGGACTCACTCACCCCCGCGGCGCCCCACGCCGTTATTTGCTGGGCGGCAACTTACTAGACATCACTTTCGTGCCATCTAGATTTCAGCGCGTTCTGCTGCCTTGTAACTATTCGCACAACAGACCGCTACTGACAAGAATATTTCATTATTGGTGCTGTCAATTTCAATAAATCTATTGGATAATTCAAAAGAAATTGCCACGGTCTCTTCGTTGTTTAAATGTTTTTACTGTTTTTGTTTTGTTGTATATATTTATATGTTATTAAAGTTTTATATTCCTACTACTTTGTTGGAGTGCTACATATTTTTAATGTGACACATAATTGTAAAAACTTTGATGTACCAAGAGTCATTCCTGGAATCTTCCGCTTCAGGCTCGGTCCCCTCCCCAATCACAATACAGGATGGTTTTCAGATAGTAGGAACGCGTGTGGTGTGACGGATCTCATCGGGTGTGGGCCTTGATCTACTATAACTCCTTTGAAGAGGGGTGATTCTTTACAGCTGGGGCCATAAACTACATCTGCAGGGCTAGCTGATAGCCTGGACAATCGGACACAGAGGAAGAGGAGTGTCAGAGGGTGCGGTAGTGAATAGGGCGAAAGGGAGGTGTCGGGCGGGCACAGAGTGTGATTTTCAGGGAAGAGCAGCGCAGATGGGGGGAGGTTTATTGCCCATGCATAAGACAGAGAGCGGGGGTGACCAGTGCCTGGGGAAGATGCTTGCGAGGGTGAGGAGCCATGCTACGAATCGACAGCGTGCAGAGAGTGGGTCTGGTCAAGACATCTAAAATGGCTGCCGTGCACCACAAAAGTGTGGCATTTCAAAAAAGGCAAGATGGCGCAAACAATGTTTTTCAACACTTCCTCATTTCCTTCGAATCGAACGTTAACAGACGTTGGGGCATATTACCAAAGTTAAGCGATATTTATCGCTAACGATGCTTACTAACGAATTTTTTACCGCTAAGCATCGTCAGAAATTATCGAAGATAAACCTTGCTATTATCAAGGTTTATCGCAAATGCGATAATAAACGGCCGCAATGCATCAATATCGCTAAAAACTCAGCGATATTCATGCATTACCGAGCTAATGCTCTTAGCCATGTTATCCACCTCCCATTGGATAACATGGCTAAGAACTGCTCAGGGCAGGTGTTACTTTTTGGAGATATTCGCGCTTAGCGCGAATATCTCCAAAAGGAGATAGATATCTTGCATGTTGTAATGCAAGTTATTGTGGTATATGGAACTCATACCATAATCTCTCAGGAAAGCAGAAACTGATCCTTTTGGGACCGCCTAAAAAGGCCTAGGGGGTGAGGAGTACTCTACTTTGCCCCCTTTTCACGTTCCGAACTATTTTATTTTACTCTCTTCTGTAATTACACAAAATAGCAGCGATAAGATGCATCGGAGACACAGTGAGAGAAAGGAGGCCGGAGATGAAGAAGAGATGTCAAATACACATTGGAGATAATATAGTGGCAGAAGGGAAGTAAATATGAGTAAACTTACCATGTAACATAAAAATGTTGCACTCTATACTATAAGTCTCATTTTATACTACAATCACTTCGCTACAACCTCATAAATTAAAAATAAAAATGAATAATGTCTCAAACAATTTTTGATTTCTAAATATAAATTTATTCTTCAGAATTTTCTAAATTTGAAAGAACTAGTAACATGTCCTCATCAGCAATGTCCTCATGAAAAGTCTGCAATGATGATTCTTGTAACTCTATGGTCTCCAAACATTCGATAAATTCGCCATCAAGAGATTGATCAAAAAAATCATTCAAGTCATCTCCTCCTTGTGACAATATTTCATTATTGGTGCTGTCAATTTCAATCAATGTAGTGGAATCATTCAAGTCATCTCCTCCTTGTGACAATATTTCATTATTGGTGCTGTCCATTTCAATCAATCTAATGGAATCATACAAGTCATCTCCTCCTTGTGACAATATTTCATTATTGGTGCTCTCAATTTCAATCAATGTAGTGGAATCATTCAAGTCATCTCCTTGTGCCAATATTTCATTATTGGTGCTGTCCATTTCAATCAATCTAATGGAATCATACAAGTCATCTCCTCCTTGTGACAATATTTCATTATTGGTGCTCTCAATTTCAATCAATGTAGTGGACAATTCAAAAGAAATTGCCACGGTCTCTTCATTGTGAGCCATTTTATTTTGAAATTGCTTGCTGTAAATTGCAGAAAAAAATAATCACTTTCATTTATCGTTTTTAGTAATACATAATATAAAACTAACTTATCAAGTATTTAGTATAACAGAAGGACTGCAAATAAATAACAGAAAACATTTTTCAAATTATCTTCAAGTGTACAACATAGTTCCCCTTACAAATTAACAACTCACCTTTTTAAAAGTAGGAGAAGTGTTAGTACTGTGTAAATCAAACACCAGAAATTCACCACCAAAAATTCCTCACAAATGTACCTCAGACAGTAGTATCACAAAATGGCTGTGGTTTCCTCTCATTTGAAATATATACATAACCAATTAACTTTCATCACAAACAAATACAAAACCAAACTAACATTTTAA
This sequence comes from Lissotriton helveticus, assembly GCF_964261635.1. Lineage (NCBI taxonomy): Eukaryota > Metazoa > Chordata > Amphibia > Caudata > Salamandridae > Lissotriton > Lissotriton helveticus. The sequence goes on from NC_136069.1 coordinate 1,608,517,186, forward strand.
TTGGTTCTAAATGTCAACACTTTCAAATGTGTTTTCCCCATGCAATTTTCCATAGGACATTTACATACGTCTACAGCCTGAATGGCTGAACGGAATTACACCAAACTTGGCAAAATGGTACATCAAACCTAAGAGGTCAGGAAGGATCTACTATGCCCCCTTATGGTCATTTCCCCCTTCGCTTTGGCCTCCTCTTGTCTCTCAATCCTACCGAGAGACAAGATGGCGGCCGCTACGGACTGTTTGGAATGTTGACAGACGCCGGAGAACCAATCAGCTTCGCAAAGCTCCGTAACGCGAAAAGTACGCGAAGCGGAGCGCTGTTACAGATATATATCTTTTTTTGAACGTTAATTTCTCAAAATCCACTGGAGCACATATATTGAGACCTAGCAAAGGCACATCGGGCTACCAGTCCCTAATATTTTGCCAAGTTTCGTGCAAATCCATTCAGCCGTTCGATTATTATTATTATATTTTTTTTTTTGCCCCGCGGGGCCCTTTTAAAACCTCCACATCAAACGTAGGGGGTCAGCGAGGATCTACTATTCCCCCTTATGGTCATTTGCCCCTTCGCTTTGGCCTCCTCTTGTCTCTCGATCCTACCGAGAGACAAGATGGCGGCCGCTACAGACTGTTTGGAATGTTGACAGACGCCGGAGAACCAATCAGCTTCGCTTCACAAAGCTCCGTTGCGCGAAAAGTACGCGTCCTGGAGCGCTGCCCGGTCCGCTGTTACAGATATATATCTTTTTTTAAACGTTAATTTCTCAAAATCCACTGTAGCACATATATTGAGACCTACAAAAGGCACATCGGGCTACCAGTCCCTACAATTTTGCCAAGTTTCGTGCAAATCCATTCAGCCGTTTGGGCTAAAAGTGAGGCCAACCGCCCTATGGAAAACTCAATGTTAAAAACACGTTTTGGGACCCCCCTTTTTTCTCAGCCCCCCCTTGACGAACCCCCCCCAAATTTTCAAGGGCTGCTCAGAAACAAAATGTGCCATTTTCCTGAAAATTTCAGCCAATTCCGTCCACAAACGCCAAAGTTATTAGACATAGAATTTTCAAAAAACCCATAGAGAAAAAATCCTAACTATATATACCTACTGGCGACCGCCAGTAGGTAATATATATATATATATATATATATATATACATACATATATACACATATATAATCTGCATATCTATATAAATGCATGCATACATATGCATGTTATTTACATGAAAGTTTGAAAAACACTAATAAAAGCAAAGCTAAAAAGCCACCTCATTACAAACAGAATGGCTTTAACTTAAATGACGGCGAGATCTATTGCATTTTCAATGCTTGTTTACTTTGGTTCCATCAAGAAGGCATTCAGATGTGTCACACATTTGCCATAAATTCTGAATGTTAGCACTCTAGTTGCTCATTAGATCACTGTAGTAAAGCTACTGCTCACCAGGGAAGTCTGCTGCTGGTATTCAAAGTGCATGTTCCAGTCCGCATGTCAGAATGTGCCCTAATTTTTCTTTCTTCAGCACTAATCATAATTTCTATGGCAAAATGAACCCCCTCATTTTGTTAATTTGCAAATTAAATGTTTTAAGTGTTAACACTTTATTCCAATCAAGATGACTTCAGGTGTGCCATACTTTTGTCATAAGTAAGACTATTAGCGCTCTAGTTGTTCTTTAGAACACTCTGGAACATTCTGTCATTGGGCTATAGTTGGGCTACATCTGGCTGATATTTGGGCTACATTTGTTTTTTTGTCTCTGGTGGCCATCTTTGGGCTACATTGGGCTACATTGGGCTACATTGGGCTACATTGGGCTACATTTGGGCTCTAACATATATATAGCCCAATGTAGCCCAATATATATTTTTCAAAGTTCATTTTCGTAAAAACCACTGGAGCACATATCTTGAAACATAGCAAAGGCACATCGGGCTACCAGTCCCTACAATTATGCCAAGTTTGGTGGAAAACCATTCAGCCGTTCGGGCTAAAAGTGAGTCCAACCGCCCTATGGAAATTAACATGGGGAAAACACGTTTTGGGACCCCCCTTTTATCTCGGCCACCGCTTGACGAATCTCCCCCAAACTTTCAGGGAAGGATCGAAGCGCTACGAGGCAAAGCTAAGGAAAATTTCAGGAAGATTCCTCAACCGGCGCCAAAGGTATTCCCAATAGAATGTTGTGATTCCCCTATGGAAAACAATCCTAACTATATATACCTACTAGGCAATATATATATATATATATATATATACACGCTCCGTGGGGTGACCAAAAAGTAAGCAGCACACTGCACACAGCCGCTTTTCCCCGTAAAAGCATCTTTATTGGCATGAGCAGCCTTCTTTGCAGTCCATTTCAGCAGAAAACCACAGCCTGACGCGTTTCGTGTCTCACTTCCTCAGAGGCTGTTTGTGGTTCAAAGGAGCAAGGCGTGTCCACATCTCCCTAATTATTTATGCTGTGTATCAGCGCGTTAGGGTTTCTGGGGGATGCAGTCCGTTTAAAATCCATAGATGGATGCTCCTTACATTAAATGTTTAGCCTGTTCAAAGGCTCTGGATGAGCCCCCTGGAAAGACGTCTGCTCTCAATCCAAGGATGCGTGCTCCACATAGGTGAGCTCCGTGTATCAGTGCTCCGTGGCCCTCCATAGATTCGAGGTGGTGCCAGCTCGGCGGCAGGACCGCCGCCTTAAATACACGCTCCGTGGGGTGACCAAAAAGTAAGCAGCACACTGCACACAGCCGCTTTTCCCCGTAAAAGCATCTTTATTGGCATGAGCAGCCTTCTTTGCAGTCCATTTCAGCAGAAAACCACAGCCTGACGCGTTTCGTGTCTCACTTCCTCAGAGGCTGTTTGTGGTTCAAAGGAGCAAGGCGTGTCCACATCTCCCTAATTATTTATGCTGTGTATCAGCGCGTTAGGGTTTCTGGGGGATGTAGTCCGTTTAAAATCCATAGATGGATGCTCCTTACATTAAATGTTTAGCCTGTTCAAAGGCTCTGGATGAGCCCCCTGGAAAGACGTCTGCTCTCAATCCAAGGATGCGTGCTCCACATAGGTGAGCTCCGTGTATCAGTGCTCCGTGGCCCTCCATAGATTCGAGGTGGTGCCAGCTCGGCGGCAGGACCGCCGCCTTAAATATACGCTCCGTGGGGTGACCAAAAAGTAAGCAGCACACTGCACACAGCCGCTTTTCCCCGTAAAAGCATCTTTATTGGCATGAGCAGCCTTCTTTGCAGTCCATTTCAGCAGAAAACCACAGCCTGACGCGTTTCGTGTCTCACTTCCTCAGAGGCTGTTTGTGGTTCAAAGGAGCAAGGCGTGTCCACATCTCCCTAATTATTTATGCTGAGTATCAGCGCGTTAGGGTTTCTGGGGGATGTAGTCCATTTAAAATCCATAGATGGATGCTCCTTACATTAAATGTTTAGCCTGTTCAAAGGCTCTGGATGAGCCCCCTGGAAAGACGTCTGCTCTCAATCCAAGGATGCGTGCTCCACATAGGTGAGCTCCGTGTATCAGTGCTCCGTGGCCCTCCATAGATTCGAGGTGGTGCCAGCTCGGCGGCAGGACCGCCGCCTTAAATACACGCTCCGTGGGGTGACCAAAAAGTAAGCAGCACACTGCACACAGCCGCTTTTCCCCGTAAAAGCATCTTTATGGTCACCCCACGGAGCGTGTATTTAAGGCGGCGGTCCTGCCGCCGAGCTGGCACCACCTCGAATCTATGGAGGGCCACGGAGCACTGATACACGGAGCTCACCTATGTGGAGCACGCATCCTTGGATTGAGAGCAGACGTCTTTCCAGGGGGCTCATCCAGAGCCTTTGAACAGGCTAAACATTTAATGTAAGGAGCATCCATCTATGGATTTTAAACGGACTACATCCCCCAGAAACCCTAACGCGCTGATACACAGCATAAATAATTAGGGAGATGTGGACACGCCTTGCTCCTTTGAACCACAAACAGCCTCTGAGGAAGTGAGACACGAAACGCGTCAGGCTGTGGTTTTCTGCTGAAATGGACTGCAAAGAAGGCTGCTCATGCCAATAAAGATGCTTTTACGGGGAAAAGCGGCTGTGTGCAGTGTGCTGCTTACTTTTTGGTCACCCCACGGAGCGTGTATTTAAGGCGGCGGTCCTGCCGCCGAGCTGGCACCACCTCGAATCTATGGAGGGCCACGGAGCACTGATACACGGAGCTCACCTATGTGGAGCACGCATCCTTGGATTGAGAGCAGACGTCTTTCCAGGGGGCTCATCCAGAGCCTTTGAACAGGCTAAACATTTAATGTAAGGAGCATCCATCTATGGATTTTAAACGGACTACATCCCCCAGAAACCCTAACGCGCTGATACACAGCATAAATAATTAGGGAGATGTGGACACGCCTTGCTCCTTTGAACCACAAACAGCCTCTGAGGAAGTGAGACACGAAACGCGTCAGGCTGTGGTTTTCTGCTGAAATGGACTGCAAAGAAGGCTGCTCATGCCAATAAAGATGCTTTTACGGGGAAAAGCGGCTGTGTGCAGTGTGCTGCTTACTTTTTGGTCACCCCACGGAGCGTGTATTTAAGGCGGCGGTCCTGCCGCCGAGCTGGCACCACCTCGAATCTATGGAGGGCAACGGAGCACTGATACACGGAGCTCACCTATGTGGAGCACGCATCCTTGGATTGAGAGCAGACGTCTTTCCAGGGGGCTCATCCAGAGCCTTTGAACAGGCTAAACATTTAATGTAAGGAGCATCCATCTATGGATTTTAAACGGACTACATCCCCCAGAAACCCTAACGCGCTGATACACAGCATAAATAATTAGGGAGATGTGGACACGCCTTGCTCCTTTGAACCACAAACAGCCTCTGAGGAAGTGAGACACGAAACGCGTCAGGCTGTGGTTTTCTGCTGAAATGGACTGCAAAGAAGGCTGCTCATGCCAATAAAGATGCTTTTACGGGGAAAAGCGGCTGTGTGCAGTGTGCTGCTTACTTTTTGGTCACCCCACGGAGCGTGTATTTAAGGCGGCGGTCCTGCCGCCGAGCTGGCACCACCTCGAATCTATGGAGGGCCACGGAGCACTGATACACGGAGCTCACCTATGTGGAGCACGCATCCTTGGATTGAGAGCAGACGTCTTTCCAGGGGGCTCATCCAGAGCCTTTGAACAGGCTAAACATTTAATGTAAGGAGCATCCATCTATGGATTTTAAACGGACTACATCCCCCAGAAACCCTAACGCGCTGATACACAGCATAAATAATTAGGGAGATGTGGACACGCCTTGCTCCTTTGAACCACAAACAGCCTCTGAGGAAGTGAGACACGAAACGCGTCAGGCTGTGGTTTTCTGCTGAAATGGACTGCAAAGAAGGCTGCTCATGCCAATAAAGATGCTTTTACGGGGAAAAGCGGCTGTGTGCAGTGTGCTGCTTACTTTTTGGTCACCCCACGGAGCGTGTATTTAAGGCGGCGGTCCTGCCGCCGAGCTGGCACCACCTCGAATCTATGGAGGGCCACGAAGCACTGATACACGGAGCTCACCTATGTGGAGCACGCATCCTTGGATTGAGAGCAGACGTCTTTCCAGGGGGCTCATCCAGAGCCTTTGAACAGGCTAAACATTTAATGTAAGGAGCATCCATCTATGGATTTTAAACGGACTACATCCCCCAGAAACCCTAACGCGCTGATACACAGCATAAATAATTAGGGAGATGTGGACACGCCTTGCTCCTTTGAACCACAAACAGCCTCTGAGGAAGTGAGACACGAAACGCGTCAGGCTGTGGTTTTCTGCTGAAATGGACTGCAAAGAAGGCTGCTCATGCCAATAAAGATGCTTTTACGGGGAAAAGCGGCTGTGTGCAGTGTGCTGCTTACTTTTTGGTCACCCCACGGAGCGTGTATTTAAGGCGGCGGTCCTGCCGCCGAGCTGGCACCACCTCGAATCTATGGAGGGCCACGGAGCACTGATACACGGAGCTCACCTATGTGGAGCACGCATCCTTGGATTGAGAGCAGACGTCTTTCCAGGGGGCTCATCCAGAGCCTTTGAACAGGCTAAACATTTAATGTAAGGAGCATCCATCTATGGATTTTAAACGGACTACATCCCCCAGAAACCCTAACGCGCTGATACACAGCATAAATAATTAGGGAGATGTGGACACACCTTGCTCCTTTGAACCACAAACAGCCTCTGAGGAAGTGAGACACGAAACGCGTCAGGCTGTGGTTTTCTGCTGAAATGGACTGCAAAGAAGGCTGCTCATGCCAATAAAGATGCTTTTACGGGGAAAAGCGGCTGTGTGCAGTGTGCTGCTTACTTTTTGGTCACCCCACGGAGCGTGTATTTAAGGCGGCGGTCCTGCCGCCGAGCTGGCACCACCTCGAATCTATGGAGGGCCACGGAGCACTGATACACGGAGCTCACCTATGTGGAGCACGCATCCTTGGATTGAGAGCAGACGTCTTTCCAGGGGGCTCATCCAGAGCCTTTGAACAGGCTAAACATTTAATGTAAGGAGCATCCATCTATGGATTTTAAACGGACTACATCCCCCAGAAACCCTAACGCGCTGATACACAGCATAAATAATTAGGGAGATGTGGACACGCCTTGCTCCTTTGAACCACAAACAGCCTCTGAGGAAGTGAGACACGAAACGCGTCAGGCTGTGGTTTTCTGCTGAAATGGACTGCAAAGAAGGCTGCTCATGCCAATAAAGATGCTTTTACGGGGAAAAGCGGCTGTGTGCAGTGTGCTGCTTACTTTTTGGTCACCCCACGGAGCGTGTATTTAAGGCGGCGGTCCTGCCGCCGAGCTGGCACCACCTCGAATCTATGGAGGGCCACGGAGCACTGATACACGGAGCTCACCTATGTGGAGCACGCATCCTTGGATTGAGAGCAGACGTCTTTCCAGGGGGCTCATCCAGAGCCTTTGAACAGGCTAAACATTTAATGTAAGGAGCATCCATCTATGGATTTTAAACGGACTACATCCCCCAGAAACCCTAACGCGCTGATACACAGCATAAATAATTAGGGAGATGTGGACACGCCTTGCTCCTTTGAACCACAAACAGCCTCTGAGGAAGTGAGACACGAAACGCGTCAGGCTGTGGTTTTCTGCTGAAATGGACTGCAAAGAAGGCTGCTCATGCCAATAAAGATGCTTTTACGGGGAAAAGCGGCTGTGTGCAGTGTGCTGCTTACTTTTTGGTCACCCCACGGAGCGTGTATATATATATATATATATATATATATATATTCACTGAAAAAACCATAGGTTATAGACCATATATAGTTAGGAATTTGCATTTACAAAACCTTGAAAATTCACTGAAAAAACCATAGGTTAGAGACCATATATAGTTAGCTGGACATTTTATTGACATAAAACCAATGAAATTCCATATATAGTTAGTTGCACTAACTATATATCGCGCACCCGCAATCCACTGCTGATGATGTCACATATTACATCATTCATGACATGGTCAGTGACATCACTGATGACATCACTGATGACATCTCAAATGACATCACTGATGACATCACTGATTCCTAACTATATATGGTCTATAACCTATGTTTTTTTCTATATATATATATATTCACTGAAAAAACCATAGGTTATAGACCATATATAGTTAGGAATTAGCATTTACAAAACCTTGAAAATTCACTGAAAAAACCACAGGTTATAGACCATATATAGTTAGGAATTAGCATTTAAAAAACCTTATTTTACTCACACAAAACCATTGAAATTCCATATATAGTTAGTTGCACTAACTATATATCGCGCACCCGCAATCCACTGCCTGTGATGTCACATATTACATCATTCATGACATGGTCAGTGACATCACTGATGACATCACTGATGACAACATCCAGTGATTATGTGTTTCTGTAAAGTTTAAATATGTTTTACATATTGAAGAATGAGTGGATGTATAAGTGTCTGAATGAAGGTTTTAGTAGGTGCGTGATTGACTGTATGAGTGAGTGATTAAATGCGTCTTACTGAATGCACGGGTTAGTGACTAAACTGTCTGAAAGTGTGCATCAGTATGTCTGTTGTTGTGCAAGCTGCTGCATGTGTTGATCAGTAGCTATATAAGTAGCTATATGGGTTATTGATTGGTTGCACAAGTATTTGTATGGGAGACTGAGTGTGTGTATGGCTGGCTGGGAGGTGTGTGACTCTGTGCAGATCAATGTGTACTTGTATCAGTGATTCTATAAGAGAGTAACTATGTGTTAGTATATGTTTCAAAAATGTAAGGTGTTCTGTGTTTAACTGTATAGATGAGAAAATGGAAGTGTGATTGATTCTTTTCAGGACTGACTAGGTGTGTGAGTAACTCCATGGATGAGTGGCAGAGTGTGAGTGTCTGTATAGGTGTATGAGTGCATATGATAGTGTTGTAAAGATGAGTGATTGTATGTATGAATGATTGTATGAGTGAATGTGTGTGTAGACATAGGAATCAGTGAGTGCGTATGTAGTAACTAGTATTGGTGTGTCAATGGTTTCAAAAATGATACTCTCTATTTAACACTGGGTGTAACGGAGGTTATATTACAGTGTGAGGAGATGCATTGTATTATCACATGAATGATATCATCAGTGATGTGATCATTGATGTCAAGTGAGATGTCATCAGTGATGTCATTTGAGATGTCATCAGTGATGTCATCAGTGATGTCACTGACCATGTCATGAATGATGTAATATGTGACATCATCAGCAGTGGATTGCGGGTGCGCGATATATAGTTAGTGCAACTAACTATATATGGAATTTCAATGGTTTTGTGTGAGTAAAATAAGGTTTTTTAAATGCTAATTCCTAACTATATATGGTCTATAACCTATGGTTTTTTCAGTGAATTTTCAAGGTTTTGTAAATGCTAATTCCTAACTATATATGGTCTATAACCTATGGTTTTTTCAGTGAATTTCAATGGTTTTTTAATAGCAAATATCATAAGCTGTTGAATGTCAAGTACGTGGTAAGTAAAAACATTTTCGTGTTTATGCACACTGATCTGCTTTGAATGCTGCCCCCCACCCCTCATTTCTATTAGGAGTACTCTCTCTTTGCAGATAGTGAAGGGTAGTTAACGCAGCCCTTTGCCCCCTTTGTAATCCGTCGTGCCTGCTTCTCTCTCCATTTGATTGATTGTTCTCTTTGGTTCATTCTCTATTTACAAACAAGCACAGAGTCAAAATACTCTGTTTAGTCTTTGCAGATAGCGAAAAACCGTGTAAAAAAACAAAAGGAATCGAGCAAAATCAGTAGGCCACTAATCGGATCTCTTTTTGACCTCGCTAAAATAGAAACATTAGGAACAACCTGTTGAAAATAGCAATGCGTATGTACATAAGCGGCGTTCATTTGTGTTCACAGTACCCCTTGTTGATTGTTTGAATCGAGCATTGAATTGTTCGAAGTTGGTTCTCTTAAGGATCTTCTCTGCCTGCAAACGAGGAAGAATAGGAATATTCTCTCTCCCTTTGCAGATAGTGAAGGGTAGGTAACGCAAGCCTTTAACACGTCGTACCTATTTCATTCCTCATTGATTGATTGCTTGTCCGAACATTGACTGTTTGGGAATTAGTTCTTTTTGGAGGTATTCCCTGTTTGCAAATAAACGTAGGAAAATCTTTGCAAGTAGTGAAAGGGTACGTAATGCGGACCTTTCTCCCCCGTTGTAATCTGTCATGCCTATCTACTCCCCACTGATTGATGCACCTGTTTCACCCGGACCATTTACTAGAGATACGTTATCTGGCCCGACCAGAGAGCACCCCTAGTGAAAAGGACATATGCAATAATAACGAAGTGATCACTGTATCCTGTTAACAGAAACTTTAGCATGAAACAACCTGGAAAGAAAAGAATAGGAAAACGAAAATCAGTAGGCCACTGATGAACATGAACTTTTATTAAACAACGAACAAAGAAACGATAACATAACGTAATGATAAAACCTATTAATGTCCTAGAAACAAGAAAACGTTAAAATATGCCAGTGGTGAGAGACCAGAAAAACAGTAAGAGAAACCAAATCACCCCTCGCTGTCCCACCGCCTGCCACGCCAAAAAAATCGATAGACTAGGGAAAATGCAAGTCAGTAGAACATCCGCCCCCACTCTGGAAACTTCCAAGGTGGGGCAGGGTTGCGGCTACGCCCAGCCGGGAGCAGCCCATATAAGGCAGGTCCTGCTGCCACGCCTCGGCCAGGAGATCCTAACGTAGGGTGTAGCCGGAGGAGAGGCCGAGGCCAGCGGGACCCGGCCAGGGGATTGCCTTTACAACGCTGAACAGTTGCAGGGGGGGGGAATGTCTCCTCGACCCTCCCGTCTCTCTCCCAGTCCGGCCGCGGTGGCCCTTGAGAGTTGCAGGTACTCCCGCCACATGCTCTTCCGGTCCGGCCACCAACGGTCGGGGGGCCGAGGACGACGGGATCCGGCTGCAGCCGATAAACCAAGAAACCCGTTCATGGGGCCAGAGCCAGGGGCGTCCGGCCGACATCTACCGGAAGCCCGGCCCGAAGACGGACGGGACACTTCTTCTTTCTTGTATAATGGCTGCGACAACACTGGGGGGGGATTTCTTGCACATGCCTCCGACCCCCCCCCCCCCCCTCGTCCTCATCGCCTGGTCCGGCCATAACAAATCTCAAGCGAGACGCCGTGGGGTGCACTGGGAGGGAGAGACGGTGCGAACAGGCCTCTCCCGCCTCCCCAGGTGGAGGCTTCCCAGCTGCACCCTCAGCGCTCCAGGCGCCCGGAAAAGGGTTCTTCCACTGTGGCCATGCTGCAACATCTCGCCCGGCAGGGTGGAGCCCGTCCGCTCATTTGACCCCGCGATCGCCAGTAGCTACCGAACTCTCAAAATGGCGGTCGACCTGGCAAGAGCGGGCCCAGCATAAAGAAATGGCCCGGTCACTGGTTGACTCCACCACCGTAGTCCTCCACGACCTTGAAGATTCTAGAGGAGCCGCGGGAGTCTCCGACCCCCGATGGGGAATGACTGCCATGATCACCCGTGGAGTGACGAAACTGTATCCGCGGGACGTCGGCGCCAGCCTCACTTTGAATTACTAGAATCCTGCAGACCTCACTTCCGGTGAAAGCACAGTGTGACCCGGTAGGAAAAATTGTTGCACCCCCTCCCCTTTTTGACTGATAGTTCAAACCACCGATCCTTTCCTTTGCCCTTTTAACGGAACTTTGGACTGCCTCCCCTCTCTTTTACATTTTCTAGAGAAAACAAAACATTAACCACTACAATAACATAGCAGTTGACACCAGAACTGTTTTCAAATTGAAAACCAACAACATCTTCAACAGAATCCTTTTTGTTTCTGCTGTGACCCTGCTACAGCACAGGCATTGTCCCCAGCAGTAATTCTGCAATGCCGGTAAGAATAGCTGTGGTGCCTACTGGACTCACTCACCCCCGCGGCGCCCCACGCCGTTATTTGCTGGGCGGCAAATTGCTAGACATCACTTTCGTGCCATCTAGATTTCAGCGCGTTCTGCTGCCTTGGAACTATTCGCACAACAGACCGCTACTGACAAGAATATTTCATTATTGGTGCTGTCAATTTCAATAAATCTATTGGATAATTCAAAAGAAATTGCCACGGTCTCTTCGTTGTTTAAATGTTTTTACTGTTTTTGTTTTGTTGTATATATTTTTATGTTATTAAAGTTTTATATTCCTACTACTTTGTTGGAGTGCTATATATTTTTAATGTGACACATAATTGTAAAAACTTTGATGTACAAAGAGTGATTCCTGGAATCTTCCGCTTCAGGCTCGGTCCCCTCCCCAATCACAATACAGGATAGTTTTCAGATAGTAGGAACACGTGTGGTGTGACGGATATCATCGGGTGTGGGCCTTGATCTACTATAACTCCTTTGAAGAGGGGTGATTCTTTACAGCTGGGGCCATAAACTACATCTGCAGGGCTAGCTGATAGCCTGGACAATCGGACACAGAGGAAGAGGAGTGTCAGAGGGTGCGGTAGTGAATAGGGCGAAAGGGAGGTGTCGGGCGGGCACAGTGTGATTCTCAGGGAAGAGCAGCGCAGATGGGGGGAGGTTTATTGCCCATGCATAAGACAGAGAGCGGGGGTGACCAGTGCCTGGGGAAGATGCTTGCGAGGGTGAGGAGCCATGCTACGAATCGACAGCGTGCAGAGAGTGGGTCTGGTCAAGACATCTAAAATGGCTGCCGTGCACGACAAAAGTGTGGCATTTCAAAAAAGGCAAGATGGCGCAGACAATGTTTTTCAACACTTCCTCATTTCCTTCGAATCGAACGTTAACAGACGTTGGGGCATATTACCAAAGTTAAGCGATATTTATCGCTAACGATGCTTACCAACAAATTTTTTACCGCTAAGCATCATCAGAAATTATCGAAGATAAACCTTGCTATTATCAAGGTTTATCACAAATGCGATAATAAACGGCCGCAATGCATGAATATCGCTAAAAACTCAGCGATATTCATACATTAGCGGGCTAATGCTCTTAGCCATGTTATCCACCTCCCATTGGATAACATGGCTAAGAACTGCTCAGGGCAGGTGTTACTTTTTGGAGATATTCGCGCTTAGCGCGAATATCTCCAAAAGTTGGTAATAGGAGATAGATATCTTGCATGTTGTAATGCAAGTTATTGTGGTATATGGAACTCATACCATAATTTCTCAGGAAAGCAGAAACTGATCCTTTTGGGACCGCCTAAAAAGGCCTAGGGGGTGAGGAGTACTCTACTTTGCCCCCTTTTCACGTTACGAACTATTTTATTTTACTCTCTTCTGTAATTACACAAAATAGCAGCGATAAGATGCATCGGAGACACACAGTGAGAGAAAGGAGGCCGGAGATGAAGAAGAGATGTCAAATACACATTGGAGATAATATAGTGGCAGAAGGGAAGTAAATATGAGTAAACTTACCATGTAACATAAAAATGTTGCACTCTATACTATAAGTCTCATTTTATACTACAATCACTTCGCTACAACCTCATAAATTAAAAATAAAAATGAATAATGTCTCAAACAATTTTTGATTTCTAAATATAAATTTATTCTTCAGAATTTTCTAAATTTGAAAGAACTAGTAACATGTCCTCATCAGCAATGTCCTCATGAAAAGTCTCCAATAATGATTCTTGTAACTCTATGGTCTCCAAACACTCGATAAATTCGCCATCAAGAGATTGATCAAAAAAATCATTCAAGTCATCTCCTCCTTCTGACAATATTTCATTATTGGTGCTGTCAATTTCAATCAATGTAGTGGAATCATTCAAGTCATCTCCTCGTGACAATATTTCATTATTGGTGCTCTCAAATTCAATCAATGTAGTGGAATCATTCAAGTCATCTCCTCCTTGTGACAATATTTCATTATTGGTGCTGTCCATTTCAATCAATCTAATGGAATCATACAAGTCATCTCCTCCTTGTGACAATATTTCATTATTGCTGCTCTCAATTTCAATCAACGTAGTGGAATCATTCAAGTCATCTCCTTGTGACAATATTTCATTCTTGGTGCTGTCCATTTCAATCAATCTAATGGAATCATACAAGTCATGTCCTCCTTGTGACAATATTTCATTATTGGTGCTCTCAATTTCAATCAATGTAGTGGACAATTCAAAAGAAATTGCCACGGTCTCTTCATTGTGAGCCATTTTATTTTGAAATTGCTTGCTGTAAATTGCAGAAAAAAAATAAACACTTTCATTTATCGTTTCTAGTAATACATAATATAAAACTAACTTTATCAAGTATTTAGTATAACAGAAGGACTGCAAATAAATAACAGAAAACATTTTTCAAATTATCTTCAAGTGTACAAAATAGTTCCCCTTACAAATTAACAATTCACCTTTTTAAAAGTAGGAAAAGTGTTAGTACTGTGTAAATCAAACACCAGAAATTCACCACCAAAAATTCCTCACAAATGTACCTCAGACAGTAGTATCACAAAATGGCTGTGGTTTCCTCTCATTTGACATATATACATAACCAATTAACTTTCATCACACACAAATACAATACCAAAGTAACATTTTAATTGGTTCTAAATTTCAACACTTTCAAATGTGTTTTCCCCATGCAATTTTCCATAGGACATTTACATACGTCTACAGCCTGAATGGCTGAACGGAATTACACCAAACTTGGCAAAATGGTACATCAAACCTAAGAGGTCAGGAAGGATCTACTATGCCCCCTTATGGTCATTTCCCCCTTCGCTTTGACCTCCTCTTGTCTCTCAATCCTACCGAGAGACAAGATGGCGGCCGCTACGGACTGTTTGGAATGTTGACAGACGCCGGAGAACCAATCAGCTTCGCAAAGCTCCGTAACGCGAAAAGTACGCGAAGCGGAGCGCTGTTACAGATATATATCTTTTTTTGAACGTTAATTTCTCAAAATCCACTGGAGCACATATATTGAGACCTAGCAAAGGCACATCGGGCTACCAGTCCCTAATATTTTACCAAGTTTCGTGCAAATCCATTCAGCCGTTCGATTATTATTATTATTATTTTTTTTTGCCCCGCGGGGCCCTTTTAAAACCTCCACATCAAACCTAGGGGGTCAGCGAGGATCTACTATTCCCCCTTATGGTCATTTGCCCCTTCGCTTTGGCCTCCTCTTGTCTCTCGATCCTACCGAGAGACAAGATGGCGGCCGCTACGGACTGTTTGGAATGTTGACAGACGCCAGAGAACCAATCAGCTTCGCTTCACAAAGCTCCGTTGCGCGAAAAGTACGCGTCCTGGGCCGCTGCCCGGTCCGCTGTTACAGATATATATCTTTTTTTAAACGTTAATTTCTCAAAATCCACTGGAGCACATATATTGAGACCTACAAAAGGCACATCGGGCTACCAGTCCCTACAATTTTGCCAAGTTTCGTGCAAATCCATTCAGCCGTTCGGGCTAAAAGTGAGGCCAACCGCCCTATGGAAAACTCAATGTTAAAAACACGTTTTGGGACCCCCCTTTTTTCTCGGCCCCCACTGGACGAACCCCCCCCAAATTTTCAAGGGCTGCTCAGAAACAAAATGTGCCATTTTCCTGAAAATTTCAGCCAATTCCGTCCACAAACGCCAAAGTTATTAGACATAGAATTTTCAAAAAACCCATAGAGAAAAAATCCTAACTATATATACCTACTGGCGACCGCCAGTAGGTAATATATATATATATATATATATATATATATATATATATATATATATATATATATATATATATATATATATATATATATATATATATATATATTAATATCTACTAAAAGATCAGGATTATTTTTCCATAGTAAGGCCACACAAAATAGGAAGCCAGGACAATGTCAATATGTCTGTTTTATAAATGAAATTGAATATTTTATCAGTTTTTTAGTTTTTGTGGGTGCATATTAGAATGACTCAATGAAAGAATGATTACATGAATACATGAATGAATAGCTTACTGACCACAAACAGATGGTTCTATAGATGGATGAGGCGAATCTATATCGTACTGGTAGAATAATAATGCATAAATCAATGGCTTATGAATGCATTCCAATCTATATTGACCTGTATTGAATTATTTGAATGACTGCTTGCCATGGAAATTAGTGTCGAGAAAATACTTTGACCCAATTGTGGGCAGACTGATTATGTGTGAAATGTGCAGTAACACCTGCTACCACACATATTGTTATTACAATATGCATATGCTGTTTCTGTTCCTATTCTCTATATTTTTCCCCAGTAAATATTTTGTGGGTGGCAATGAATCATTAGCAATATTCCCTGGAAAGCATTTCTTCATGATACCAAACAAATAACAAATCAAACATCATGAGTTGAAAATGTAATTTGAAATAAACATATTCAGAGTCAACTTATACTACGGTTTTGTAAAATCAGGGTAAATAATTTAAAAACAAAAACTGTTCTTACCATAATGGCATTGGCACCCTGAGATAGAGAGAAGAAAGTTAGGAAAAAGATTAGGAATCAAAATTCTATAATAAAATACCAGGTTATAAACCCACTCTGCAGCAAAACTTGCATCTTGAGTATTACTCACACTCTAAAGCGAAATAAAAAAGAACAAATTCCAAAGTTGAGTTCACCACTAATGAGCAACCAATGCAATTTAGTAGCAACAAATGAAAATGCAACATACATATGTATCAAGAGATGATGTCAATATTGGGAAAATTATTATGCCATGTCATGTTCCATTAGGAATATACCATTTATAAAGAGGAATATATTGTCAGCACAAAATCTGATATACTTGAGCATATACAGGAGGTAGGGAAACATTTTATTACAAAGTTGGCATTGTACTGCTCGACCCAAGGTCACCAAGTAGCTGCCTACATTAAACCCTAAAAGTAGTGAAACTTAAAGGGATATAATAAAGCTGCACAAAGTAATGGTGCCTAAAATTTGCATATGCAAAAAAATCTGCATGAAATTCTTCGTAGTTTAGATATTTAGGGGCATATTATCAAGGGGGTTTATCTCCGCTTTTTTGGCTTTAAAAGCCAAGAAAGCGGAGATAAAATTATCTCCCTATTACCTAGCTGTCGCTAACACCAGTTAGCGACAGCTAGTAGGAGATAGCGACCATCTTGGGCCCCACTTTGCATGTCAGTGATATTTATCACTAATGACATGCAAAGTGGGCGTGCCAAGATGTTAGCGACTGGAAACAGTCGCTAACATCGCTATCTCCTATTACCAACTTTTGGAGATATTCGCGCTAAGCGCGAATATCTCCAAAAGCTAACACCTGCCCTGAGCAGTTCTTAGCCATGTTATCCAATGGGAGGTGGATAACATGGCTAAGAGCATTAGCTCGGTAATGCATGACTAACGCTGACTTTTCAGCGATATTCATGCATTGCGGCCGTTTTTTATCGCATTTGTGATAAACCTTGTTATCTGCGGTAAAAATCGCCGCAGTTCAGCGGTAACATTTTGTCTCTAACCAAGCAATAGAGATAATTATCGCTATTGCTTGGTAATATGCCCCTATGATATTTACCTTCATTAAGGTACAGAAACTTGGATAGACAATTAGCCTGGTATGATCTGACCAGGTATGGTGTTCCACCACAAAGTCCATTTCTTGCAGTGAAATGGACCACCTTAACAATTCTGGATTATCCCCCCTTCCTGTTCATCACCTCCTAAAGCTCCCCAGAGGTCCTTGAGAACCCTAGGCTGCATTGGCTCTATCAACCATACTTTCTGTCCATGCTGATATTCTACCATGGTAACTGCTTAGTCATACAATTGCTTCATTAACTCCCGGCTAACCTCCAAATTATCAGAAGCCTTCTTTCAGAACTTAGTCAACTGTTTCCGAAGGGCTAGCTTTTAGCGAACCACATCCTGAGGGAGATTCTTGAGAGCTTGCTCTCACCCATCCTTCACCAGACTAAGAGGTCCTCTGACAGGATGACCATACAGAGTTTTAAATGGGCTAAACCACATTCTCTTTTTTGGTATCTTCCTCTAAGCAAAAAGCGGACATGGTAAGAGGACACACCATGTCTGCCTCATGACCTCAGGCAGGCCCATAATCATGCCTTTTGTTTTTGAAAATGTACTTGCTAACTGCACTGCAATTGAACGCGTACCATTCAGGAGGAAGGGTGACTTGATCCAGTCCGTGTTTTGCATCATGCAGCCTAATCAGTAGCGAGTGAAGCAGCGGGAGCTATGGGAGAGAGCTCCGCCACGCCGCTACCTGTACTGGGCTCTCTCCCTGGTTTTTACTTCACCTCGGTTCGGGGGCCTGGCCCGGAGCTGTTTGATACAGCCTGAAGGACATGCCTTTTAGGGTCTTATTGAAACTTTCCACAAGCCCATTGATTTGTGGGTGGTAGGGTGTGGAGAACTTGACTCCACACTCCTTGCTGATTGACATCATGTACACAGACATGATGCTGGTGTCCCTGTCTCGCCCCACTTCTTTGAGGAAACCCACTGTGGGCAAGATCCCCATCAAGGCCCTGGTTACAGTGCAGTGACAGTCCTCAGGGGATTGCCTTGATTACCTAGTGGAATGGTCCACCAAGACCCGGATGAACCTCTTGCCTAAGGCTGTCTTGGTGGTACAAGGATCCTACAATGCCAAACGTCTCAAATGGTGTAACAACGACAGGCATTGGATAAAGAATAACACTACAGCTTTTTCATAGTCTTCCTACTAGCCTGGTACATGAGTTGCCCCATGCACAGGAGCCTTAGGCTTACGATAAAGTAGGTAATTCTCCTAATATATAAGGGGATTTCCATTGGGCATCAGCTTGCCCGCTCAGGCACTCAAGGATTGGGCACTTCTTCTGTGACTTGAATATTTCCTTTCTGGTGGGTTCCTCTTCCACTTGCCATCCAAACAGCTCAGACAGGTGACCAAGGGAGACAATGTCCTCCCTAATAGGCTCAGAGGCAGACGCTTCAGTGCCCCAACTACCTGTGTTATGGGACTTACAGGGGCCTGGGTTCCCACACCCCTTGCCCGTCCCTTCCCTGGCAGCTGTCTGGACCGTTCTCCCATGCTCCAGACCTTCTTGACTCCCCTTGTGGGCAGCCAAGGGGCAGGTGACTGCACAGACACAATCAGGCAATGCTAACATTTCTAGGTGTAACCTGAGCTTTTCTTCCTTCATAGAAGTGTGAACCAGGTCATTCCCCAACAGATAGGCCACAGCCATAGCAGAGCTCACAACAACATTCAGAGGATTTGAGACCCCACCCCAGTAAAAGGGAACCAGAGCCACAGGGTAGTGCCTCCCCTAGCTGTCTGCTACTACAACCTGGTAGAATGTATTGGAGGTCTCTTGCTCTGAGGATACCAAATAATACCTGACACCTGACAGTAGTCGTACTGGCTCCTTTATCCCTCAGAGCTTCCACACTCGGCCCATTTATGGTGACACACTGCCTATACTTTGAATTATTGGAGGGCATGTGAGCTTCGGGCACCATCTCCTTTCCACCCCTGGACACTAGGGTAACCCCACTAACTGGGGCAATTTATTTCTGAAGTGCTATACTAGCCAACCCCTGTGACTGCCTATGACGGTGGGTGATGCCCTATTGAAACACTTGGCATCTCCCTTGACATGCCCATATTGGTTGCATTCTTTGGACTTATGGAAATGCTTTGCAAAATTCTTGTCTATGAAGCATTTCTTCTGGTGTCCAGATTAGGATTGGGGCCCCTGTAATGGGGGCCTTGAGAGAACTCCTTAATATGTTTTTATCTTTCTCCCTCTTTCTCACAGTGAATCCACAGGTAAAAAACGGTATTGAAAAGTTGGTGTACAAGGTCCTCCTTCATACCCTGAGGCGTCCTTCTGTAAAGTGGGAGATATTTCTAGACTGTGGCTTTGAAGTGCATTGAATTTCCTGACTCCCCAGCCCTGGGTCCAAGCTAGCTGCAGAGACAAAGTGGAGGTGAAAGGTCCAATGTATAAAAAAAGCCCTCCCTATTCAGTTGCAAGTGGGGCTGTGCTCAGGTCTGCCCTCCATCCTGCCAGCAGATGGCCCATTAAGGCACACCTAATCCTTCTATTGTAACTGTCTGGAAAAAAATCACAAAGTCTAGCTTTCAATTGCAAGTTATGTGGCCCAAGAATGGCTGTAGTCACAAAAGGGCTAAGGGCAGAAAAATGCTAACTTTTTTAGAGCGATGAATGTAGGTACAAGACCTTCCCATAAACCAGTAAGGCCTAGGAATAAATGCATATAGGTATCAATCAACTGCCAATATGGATAGAGTTGCTGAAATAACTGCATTAAATGCAATTATCATTCATTCAATCAATCATATTTGTAGAGCGCGCTACTCACCCGCTAGGGTCTCAAGGCGCTGGGAGGAGGGGAAGGGGAGCCGCTACTGCTCGAACAGCCAGGTCTTGAGTTGTTTCCTGAAGGAGAGATGGTCCTGGGTCAGCCGTAGGTGGTTGGGGAGGGAGTTTCATGTCTTGGCCGCCAGGTAGGAGAAGGATCTTCCTCCGGCGGTGGTTCTGCGAAATCGTTGGGCGCTGGCGAGGGCGAGGCTGGCAGTTCGGAGCTGGCGGGTGGGAGTGTAGAATGTGAGGCGGCAGTTGAGGTATTCGAGGCCCCTGTCGTGGAGGGCCTTGTGTGCATGGGTGAGTCGTCTAAACGTTATCCTCTTGCTGACGGGGAGCCAGTGCAGGGCTCTCAGATGGGAAGAGATGTGGCAGTGATGGGGGATGTACAGGATGAGTCGTGCAGAAGCGTTCTGTATGTGCTGGAGTCTTTTCTGTAGTTTGGATGTGGTTCTGTCATAGAGGGTGTTCCAGTAGTCCAGTCGGCTGGTGACGAGGGCTTGGGTGACCGTCTTCTTAGTTTCGGTGGGGATCCACCGGAAGATCTTTTGGAGCATGCGCAGGGTGTTGAAGCAAGATGACGAGACGGCGTTGACTTGTTTGGTCATCGTAAGGGAGGAGTCTAGGATGAAGCCCAGGTTGCGTGCGTGGTCCGTGGGCTTGGGGGCGGGTCCCTGTGCCGGGGGCCACCAGGAGTTGTCCCAGGCGGAGGGGGATGGTTAGAGGATGAGTACTTCCGTCTTGTTGAGTTCAGTTTCAGGCGGCTAAGCTTCATCCATTCTGCGATGTCTTTCATTCCTTCCTGGAGGCTGGCTCTGGCAGTGGTGGGGTCGTTGGTGAGGAAGAGGATAATTATCCAATTATTAATAATCTACAGGCCACCTTATTTTGACAATTTTATAATAAAGGCATTCTTATACATGACTTTCATAAACCATTATCATATTAATTTACAACCAAATGTTTCTCTGGACATTCAACTTGCTCAAGGGGCATATAGCGAGCCCCTTGAGCTGAATCACTACTGATGTGTATATGTGGATCACGTGATGCAGTTCCAGTAGCCTGCAGACTCCAGTGTGCAGTCACTCTCACTTAAGTACGCTGACTTTTTCTTGTCACTCTATATCCTTTAGAAATTCACCTAATGCAACATTTCCAACATGTGTCTAATTTTTTATTACAATTGCTATCACGCACCTTGAAATGTTAAAATGTAATTTTTTCTGATTACGTTTTTATTTTTCTGTATGGCTTCATTTTTGTAACTCATGTAGATGAGGTATTAGGCATTGCTGTCAGTTGCTTTATCTCCTGTTTGATGTGGTAAAGAAATATCTTAGCATGTCTGAGGCCACCGGCACAGTCAGGGTTGCTGGGAGAAGAAGTATTTGGACACAGAATAATGGTATTTTGTATTGGGTGCACTCTAGTATTCCATAGCTCCAAGGATGATTATGAAGAAGCTTTGTTTATAAAATGATGGCTGCAGAGCGGGCAAACTAATACTAGGTATCCAAAAAAAGGTCTTGGAGTGAGTCAGCATTCTCCGTCTCATGCACTGCATTGAGGGGTTGAGGGGATTTTTTTTGGTTTTAAGGAAAACTGTCTGCCACTTTTTTAAAGGAATAACATTTTATGTCATAAAATGTGAAAAGTGAAAAGTAATGAAATGAAAATTGTGTGTAGATTCTTCAATGAGTGTTTTTTTAAGCACAGCTATGTTTGCGTTACACATGTAGATTAGGTTTTCAGTATTGTTGCTCTATCTACTGTTACGGTAAAGGAAGATCTTACCACGTCGGAGGCCGGAGGCACAATCAGGGTTACTGAAAAGTTGTTTTTAGTCATGGAGTGATGGCATTTTGTATTGGGCATTCTCTATTGTTCCATAGCTCCATGGATTAGTGGGAAGAGGGTTAGTTTATAAAATTATGCCCTTAGCACAAACTGCATGGCTTGGCAGTTCAGGCTGGACTGTTCCGATGAGGCACCGGGTCAGACTGATGGATTAAACCCAGATCTGTTGACTGGGTGTGAGTGTTTGAATGGTTCAGATGCTCCGTCCAGCACCACCCCCTTATGTACCACTGGTGCACCAAAGGCACGCCAAATAAAAGCCTGTCTGCACCCATCCTTTTCTCGCCTGTAGCCAGGCATTATGATAGTTCCACCCCAAAGGGACGACCTGCTAAGACCTATACATCAGAGCAACTCCTAGGTAGGACGGGGGTATTTGATAAGGCGTAGGACTTTTCTATTGGATGCTACTTTTCCTGTCTCATGTTGCAAGAGTTAAAATGTTTTTTCTCCCTTGAACCACCTAGTCACTACTAATGCAGCTCCAAGGAATTGTCAAAGGAAATTGAAGGACACACTAATTAATGTATGATCTCTGCATAAGCATGCTCTAATTATATATGATTATAGCTATAGCGTGAGTGTTGGATACACTTCCCCAGTTTTACTGACCAAACTATGCCCCTGGTAGTAGGATTCATAGGTGGGTCGAGATAGATGTAGCAATGAAACAAAACTACAAATTTGCCCTCCAGAGAGTTCATTAGCATGGTTGTCAGCCCAATTCTTGCCCCAGGAGGGGTAGTAGGCATAAGTAAGTAAGTAATGGGGTGGAAAAGAAAAAACAACAACTATTGAATAATAAAGGTAGCCTTCCCACAGCTGCTGGGATTTTAGTGTTTTTGGCTATGAATACTAGGAAGGGAGAAGTCGTTCTAAATCCCTCACATAAAGTTAGAGCAAAATATCCCACTTGTAGGAAAGTCCATTCTGCTTGAGCTGTAGAGGTATAATCACCAGTAAATTACAATAGAAACATGCTGTCAGGTTCAGTTTTTTAGAACAGGAACAAACATCACTAGGGTTATATAGACTCTCCAACTAATGTAAAATTTGGATATATGTAATTGAAGGAAATGTTGCATAAGTGGCATTTAGGTAGAGAGCAAGTCCTTCTTAGTTTAGTTCAGCATTCACTGATAGTAATAAATTGCACCTGCAAAATTAATATAATACAGTTAATAATCCATGAACACAGGACTTGACCTTGTTATGCTCCTTTTTTGCATGTGATATCACATCAACAATTACACTCACCAACCAGAAATTTTGATTGTGCCTAGGTGTTTTTGTACTAATGATGTTTTGTTGATGACAATTACTCACCAAGATTATTCCATGGAAAGCAGTGTTTCATGAAAATAACAAATCACAAATGAAACCTCATGAATCAAAAATTGAAATGTAATACTGACAAATTCAGAGTCAACTTATCACAAGTGCAAACAGGGGAATAAATGGAAATCTATCCTTACCTTCGAGACATCCTAAGATACAAGAGAAAGTGAGTAGAAAGTGATGTCATTGACATTTATTAATGAACATTTTGTATATCAGTACATAAAGCCCCCGGAAATAGAACTGTGCATCTTGAGTATTACTGGCACTTTAAAGCAATGAAGGAAGGAACACTTTCCAATCTTTACCTCACTATTTATGGAGAACCATTGCATTAAGTAGCGACAAATGAAAATGAAACTTACATGAGGTCAGCATTGACAAAAGTACAATTCACATCATGGTCAATACGATAGATACCATTTCTAAAAATGTGAACATTGTCAAAAATAGTATATTTCATAATGTTCAGGAGAGAGGGATACTATTTATTTATTTATTTATTTTTTTAATTTTTTGCAGAGTTTTATATAGCGCGGACTAGACCCGAACTGAATCAGGTATCAGAGCGCTTTACATAGCACCAGTTACGTGCCATGAGGACACACATTCATTTTAGGCACGGGGAGATTAAGTGATTTGCCCAGAATCACAGAAGGTTTTTGGCGTCGTTACCGAGACTCGAACCCAGATCCCCAGATCCGAGGTCGAGCGTCCTAGCCGTTAGGCCAACTCCTCCCCCCTTAGTGCAAACCTTGTAGTTTGACATTCAACCCTAATTCACAAACCTAGAGGTCCATTAGGATGGCGGACGGACAAAGTCCGTCCGTCATCCTGTCGGGGGCCCGTACCGTCCGCCACAAGGGTGGAGGAACTGTGCCCCCAATTAGGATTCATCCGCCACAGTGGCGGGTGCATCCCACATTTTTCACATTGTGGCAGACGTTGCTTAAAGCACCGGCCGCCGCAATGCAAAAAATGTACATTGTACATTGTACATTTCAATGCACAACATGACAGGCACCACGCGGTGCCTGTCACGGTGTACATTGAAATGCTGGGGGGTACCATAGGTACCCTCCATGTGCACCCCCTACTCCCCCATTCACCCTGGGGGCCTGCAACTGGCCCCCAAAGCAAAGACCGTATGCCTTTTCCGTGGCGGCATTGCCGCCACAGAAAGGCATTCCTCACTGGCCATTCGAAATATGGCTGGCGGTGTCTGATAGACACCGCCACCATATCAGGCCTTTTCCGCCGTGGTCGCAAGCCGACCACAGCGGAAAAGTGGTCGACGGTCTTCCCCTCCGCCACGGTCCCCCCCGCCATCGTAATATGGTGGGGGGAAGAAAGGTGGCGGACGGGCAGGGATGGCGGACGGAATGCCACCGCCTGCATGGCGGTGGCGATCCGTCCGCCATCCTAATGGACCCCCAACTGTCTACGTTTAGGACTAAAAGTAGTGGGGAAGGAGGGGACACAATAAGGCTGCACAACATAGTGGTTTTTAACATTTATAGATGCTACAGTGTTCCTACAAGAAATTTCTCTTAGTTTTGTTATTTAATTTTCACCAAAATACTGTCTTACAATAAGGGGAACCCGGAATGAGGCGCAGAAAATGTAATATGCATGTAGCTAAATCATGATGGACCCTGTACATGCCAAGCAAACAAATATGTGTTTGAACTAACATGAAAAAGGACCATTAGCGTCAGCTAGTCGTGGCTTGTGGAAGTTCATTTTTAAAGCTATTCTAGAACTACATTTTGTAATATGTATCAAAGAGTTAAGCTAAATATATGGCTGTAAAATTGTAAGTACTGTATGTGATAAAATGTCTCTTTTTTGGTTATTTGTATTTCTGTTTTTTAGAATCTGCATGTTGGGCAGTTCTGACCAGTGTCCAATGTATCTGTCTTTCCCGCTAAAACCTGTAGACAATGGCTAACCCTTTATTGAAATATTAACTCTCCTTTAAGGCCATAGCATATGATGTAGAATTTAACACAGAGGGCCTTACTCACGAAGGTTAACGTAAACTTTTGTGAATGTTTACTAAGTCTAACTTTACTACTTTTTGGTATTCACAAAGGTAAGTTACTACTAGTGAAGTTAGACTTTTGGTCTAAGTTTACCTTTTTGAATACCAAAAGGTAGTAAAGTTAGGCTGTGGTCTAAGTTTATTGTAAAGTAGTAAACAAAGATTTTTGATCTAAGTTTACCTTTGTGAATACCAACATTTATTAAATTCAATCAAAAGTGTAAGTTTACAATTTTGAATCAGGACCAGGGTATGGAAAATATATGGTTACTGGTTGACAACAGCAATTAGTATGCACTCTTATAGTTTAGAAGGGAACATGACTTTTAGCCTGACTGCTGCAGATTAACTCTACAGTCCGAGCGGTCACAATAACCCCTTTTGAAACTCATTTTCACAAGTTCACAAGTCAAGGTGCATAGTACGATGACATGGCCCCCAGCAGTAATGTTCTCTATTTCAAGACTTTGCTGCACCAAATGGAAATCTGAGGTATAGAATATGATTCTGGTCATCCAAGTTTTAAGCCCATTAAAACAGTTATTAATCCACTGTTTTTGATAATGATGAAATGCTCAATTAAATGTTAAGTTAAATGCCAAATTCAAATTTGTAATACATATTTTGGAAAAGTTACTATTAGAAAGTAATTTGTTTTGTGCCTGTATGTAATTGAGGCTAATTTGCTTCAGCTCTCCAGAAGCTCCACAACCTCTACTTGACTTTAATAAGGTATACAATAAGGTATACAACATGCTCCCAGAGTTGGTACAATGGCCTGGATGTAGGATGGTCTGTTTACTTCTCTGGTATGAAGACCCATTGGGGTGGGTCCAGGAACCTGATTAACTTTGAAGTCACCTGCCTTGTCAAAATCAAATGTCTGGTTGCACCTCGAGATGACCAGCCTTTGATAATATCTGCCCTAAATTACCAATAAATAATGGGTTAACATGCAGTTGGTACAAATAACAAATTGATGGTGGGTGATGGAGAAGGGAAGAGGTACATAGATAAAGAAGATAAGGATGTGTAGGACAGAGTTGTACCAGAAGAAGGGATGGAAATTGGTTCTGACCACACCTGTGGGTTGGCCGCCAAGAAATACGCCAGGCATGTTAAGAGAATAAGAAAACACCAAAACAAAACAAAAAAGCAAGACAAGTCAGGTCACATCCCAAAGGTCAAAGAGTCTGCTATCCATACATGAATGCTGGGGGTAGACCAATCAAAGATGATCAGATGTGCATAAATACGTCTAGGTTATCTTGTAGTCTGAAGATAGGGTGCTCAAAGGAGGCTGTCTTATATATTTCTTGCAGCCACTTATTATGTGTGGAAAGGTGTGGGGCCCTCCAGTGTCTCTAGATGCAACAGTCATAGCTGAGGCTACTGTCATGGTGATGACTTTTGCCTTTACACTGTGTTAAGCTAGCATGAGCTTATAATAAGTTTAAACGCCAGTTTTCCTCTCTGCTGCTTTTGCACACAGCACATGGCACATGATATTATAAATGTTTACGTCCACATGCATCATTGTAGGATTTTGCAATTCCTAAATTGCGAAAATTAAGGAATCGCAATTTGGGAATTGCAAAATACTATGCATCAAGAAATCCTAAAAGTTTTTAGTATTTCTTAATTTTCGGAAATTGCGATTCCTTAATTGCGAATCGCAATTAAGGAATGGCATTACATTGATTCCTATGGGCCTAGAGGCCCTTAGGAATCACTGCCTTTTTGGGAATTTTTGTTTTGCCAATGACATGTTGTTGATGCTTTGCAAGGGTGCTGAGGGGGTCCAAAGGACCCCCCCCCTGCACCCTTGAAATGTTTGTTGTAGTGCAAGTTTCACACACACATGTCCAAAGGACATGTGTGTGTGTAACATGACACTTTCCAAAATGCATTTTTGTGCTTTTTTTAAAAAAATCGCAAATTAACACGAGGGTCAACGTCGTGTTAATTTGCACTTCCTATTTCAAAATGTGCATTTTTTTAAAAATTCATGCATTGCATTTAAGGAATCGCACAAATGCGATTCCTTAAATGCTTTCGCATTTTTAGGAATTGCAAAAAAATGCGGATTTTCAAAAATCGTTTCATGCATCCCAAAAACTTATTTAGGAAGCGCAAACGGCCAAATTTACCGATTCGCACCGTTTGCAATTCCTAAATAGGTTGATGTATGTGGCCGTTAGAGTCTAGCAGAATATTTTGCTTCACACGAAAATAATATGTTTGTCCTATAGTATCAGTCTTGTTAAGTAAGCTATGTCTGAACAGTGAGTGTCGAGGCCTTCAAGGTTATTTCAACACAGAAGTTGTTCGGTCTGATCCACGCACGTTCTAGACATAACACATATGCAGCTGTGGGCACCTTTACTTTTTGGCGTGTTTTAATAATGCACTGCGCAGAGCATGCAGACACAGTTGGAGAACATTCGCATTTAGAGAGCTGGTGTAGAATATGATGTGATCCCTTTCTACTAGAACCAAGAGGTAGGGGGCCGCCCTTGTAATCCCAATAGACCTTCTGTAGATATAATATAATATACTAGCAAGGGAGGATAAGAATTAGGTGCTATTTAGCCTTCTTCCCTTTAGCATTTTCACATGATTTCTCCCTTTGTATTTTTGGAATTGTAACTATGCTGATAACCCATTGTAATATGTTTGCTTGTATTAGCTAAGATACTGCGCTTGAGAACACTGCATTAGAAATAAATATTTCAAACTTGCAAGTGTCCTCATTTACTCTTTGTTTTGGACTGATCTGATAGTATAACGAAAGAGTGTTTATGTGTTCCACATTACCTTAGGTGTTCTAAGTCCATGTTCTGGATTGTCTAATCATTGGGGGTATGGAAGAACCAATGAGACACTGATTGCTAGTCTGGTAGGGGATTTTTGATACTAAGGTGAGTTTTGGCACACCCTAATTCACTGAGGTTCCAAGTCTCTATGCACAGTCCGGTGTAGGAGCAGAATCCCTGCGACATGGCGCCCTAAGGATGGTGGTCTTATAGCATGACGCTTGAGTAGTACTTCTATCAGTCCTTAACCCCGCCATTATTGTTTCCGGATAATAGTAGTGTCGGACAAACCTACCTATAGGTACATAGGTCTTTTCAAGCTTGAATCTTTTCAAATGGTTTCCCTTTGAATTACTACCCAGATGTACTACGTAGTTTTTGTTGTACCTCTTTCTCACTGTATCACAATGGCTGATGTTGACATACCGCAATATAGTCGAATTGCGGTTTGCAATCCTTTGTGGGCTTATGACGTTGGTTTAGAGGGTATAGCAGTTATTATGGTAGTGAGTGCGGAAATAGCTTACCCATACAAAATGTTGTATTTGTGGGTGACCTTCCCTGCGGCGAACGCAAATACTGGTGTGTTCGACACTTATACTCCTACTGCCGTACAACAGGAATATGTTCCTTATAGGACACAGGAAGTTCTGATTAATGCTTGGCAGCACCGAGTTTGCTTTAATGGCGCCCTTCCCCACTCTTTGTTAGTCTCAAGGTTAGGTCCTTTGTCCATTCCAGGTGCCACTTTGCCTGTTTTGGCTGGATTTATGCCATTTCCTAGACATGGAGCGGTACCCATTGCAGATTTACGGCTGCTACATACAGTCACAATTAGTGTAATTAGGTTGTTAGTGCAATACATTACCCGCAGTCTCATATTGCAGAGTACACAGTGTTGTTCCTGGGCTACAAGCTCAACAATGAAGGACGAAGGTTGGCCCCTCACTTCTTGGAGAAATGGGCAAAACTGCGCGCTCCTTCAACACTAAAAAAACTACAGTCCTTGCTGGGTTTTTTGAAGTTTGGGCGTACATACATTCCTGAATATGCCCAGCGTGTCAAGCCTTTGTATGCTTTGATACAACCTACTTTTATCAAATCTTGCTGGCTGCCAGAACATTCAGCTATCTTGCAGTCTTTGCAGGCTGATCTTCTAGAATCTAAATTCTTACTGACTCGTGATAACCACACCAACCTGGTGATAAGAATCATCCCTGGGGCGGTGGGTTTCACTTACCTGACTTTTAACGAAGGAGACACAGTACCTATTGCTTACAAGTCACACTTGTAGACTGAAATGCAGTTTTCCACTGTGGAAAAAGTTTTGACTGTAGTGCAAATGGCGATTTTAAAGGAACGTGCACTGTCGCAGGGAAGGCGCATGTTGGTTGTAACCCAATATCCTGCACTAGAGGCAGAGATGAAAGCCAGTGTACCAAATGCTAAAGCTTTGCACCCTTGGTGGATACAATGAGCATCATCTTTGACGTCTATTGATGTCACGTTTATTTTTGATGCCTCCTTGCAGTCGCAAGAGTTTTTGCAGTATGAATTTGTTCATCCTGCGCCATTTACTAGGCGGCCTTTGGATGGTTTCCATTGTATCATTTACACTGATGGTTCGGCGCAAGTTGCGCAAGGGTCTAATCATGCATACGTTTCCGCTTGCGCTATTGTGGTGGTACCATGGTGAATGATGAATTCAATTCCAAAGTCGTGCACACGCAGACTTTAGGGGACTGTACCGCAAAATTTGCAGAGCTCCGTGCTCTGATGCTTGCGTTAGAGTACGCTGATCCTAATGTGACTACTCTTATTCTGAGTGATTCTTACAACTGTGTCCAGTCTTACAATGAGAACCTGCATTTTTGTATTCAGAATGATTTTCGTGATTCCAAGGGTAGCACAAAAAACATAAAATGATCTAGGTCCGAGTGTCTGAGTTTAAAGAGCGGTTGCCTCTCGCGTATGTAATTCACACTCTTGGTCATCATCGTGTAGGAGTTCACGCTGTCGGGAATTCTTTGGCTGATGAAGCTGCAAAAACAGCAGTATCGACAAGTTTGGTTGCAGCAGTTACACGTTCCAAAAGTAAGATTGATGATGTCATCTTAGCAGCTGTTGCTATCACTGAGAAGGGAAGTAAATATCCTAAGGGGTTCCCTTCGAAGTATACTTATCACTTAAGTCCTGATAAAGTCCCTTATGTGAAAATACCCGACGTTGGTGAACGGTTGATTCCCAACTCAGACCGCAGACCCACTCTGGTTATAGCTGCCCATGAAGGTGTAGCGTCTGCGCATGCGGGCGTTTTGGCTACTGTTTTTCAGTTACAACGACGTTTCTGGTGGCGGGGGCTGTACACACAGACGCGTGATTATGTCCTTCAATGTGATATTTGCCAGCAGATTAAGCCTTCAACTGCTGCGCGTCCACCCCAGACACATTTGTACATTTCTAATAAACCACTTGGTTGTGTTTATTTAGATCACTGCGGTTCTTTTTCTTCGGATACTGCGTATAAGTACATCTTAGTAGCAGTTGATTCATGCACACGCTTTGTGTGGGTGTGGCCACACCTCAGCGCTGATTCGCAAACTGTCATTAGAGACTTGCGTGTCTTTGTAGGGATTTTTGCCAGTTTCAGCTTCCATTCGAGCCAGGGTCCTGCTTTCGCCTCTAAGGCGTATAAGGATGCCATGGCTTCGTTGGGGGTCCAAGTCAAGTTTTCGTCTCCATACAGGCCTCAGGGAAATAGTGTTGTGGAACGAATGACCTGAGACTTAAAGCAATCTTTGACAGCTAAGGTTATAGGCACTGGCAGGAATTGTCTAGCCCACCTCAATAGCGTGCAGCCTGCCCTTAATAATCTCCCTGGAAAGTCTCTGGGTGGGCGGACCCCATACTAAATGCTCTTTGGTATCAAGATGTTCATCCCGGACCTTGACGGTCTAGACTCGGTGGCTGTTGCTGCCTCCTTTGATGTAGATGAACATTGCAATGTTTTACAGGATCTACAAAAGACGAGAGACAGTCTGGCACAGGAAAATTTGCCCTGCACATCTGAAGCTGTGTTGCAGATTCCAGTAGTTGGCTGTCTACCCCAAGTTGGAGAACTTGTTCGAGAGAAGATCGACAACAAGAAGGAGTTTGGTCCCTCGTATAAGCTCCGGTTCCAGTGCTTGGAGCGAAGGGCACAAGAACAGTCATTTTACCACCACTTTCGGGTCGTAAAGAAAAGAGGTATATCTCCATTGACAATGTCAAAATACACAAAGTGGCCGATTCTTCTTAGTATGACCCCGGCAGTCTCATGTCCAACGATTTTGAGAAATTCTGTTTTGGCACCGGCTTCTGATCACAGGCCTGATGTTGCTTTCGAGATGCCTGCAGTTTTAAGTCCTTTATTGAGTTCACTGCCTGGTGCTCACCATGAGGACACTGACTACACTTACCCCACTGACTTATCGATGCCTGATTTGCAAACTTGATTGGCTACAGGATCAAGATTTTCATTTGACACTGACTCTCACACATCGCAGACCCCTTACAAAATTTCTGTTTTGGCAACACTTTTTAAGAAACATTTTTGATTCCACCTTCGACTTACATTTGGTTGGTGCTTTTTTTAATTTACCTGTTCATGTCATTTGGCTTTGTGGTGAATTTTTTTCGCCTTGTCAAAGGACATTATGTCGAGAAGCAAACTGGTATTCGACATATTGATGGAACTTTGGCTCCCCATTCCTCATCACACAGATTGAAGAGGTACCTGGCTTATGTTAATATAACTGCTTGGCCCGTCTTAGATGGGATTGTATCGGATGCTGTTAAATTTCAAATACATGGGCCCACTGAGGTTATAAATGTCCCTAATGTGCTTAGAGTTTCTATGGGGGATGTTATTAAACAAAATATACGTTCTGATGATTGGGATGTTCAGGCCGTAGAAGCCTTGTATTCTGAATTGAAATATTATACTGCCTTTGATGCTGAAGATCTGTATTTAGAATCAGCTAATTATGGTGATTTATATTGTTTCCAACTTTTTGGCAATCACTACCTGCATAAGGCTAACACAGGAGGAATACTGTTAATTACACACAATGGGAACATTGTCCGGCTCCTGTGCAGGGCAGTTCAGCTTCCTTTTTGAAAAGGTTCACATATTTTACCGATTTTGATCAGTCAAATCTCAATGCATTTTATTTTGAAATGACTGAACAGTCCTCTTCCAAGGTTAGACTTACAGACACAAAATTATTGTATTTGAAGTCCTTTCTTGACCAATTGGATGTTGGGGTTTATGAGTTGTGTAAGTATGCCATTGATCTTAAATCATTTTGGGGTTCTAAGAGCTGGCAAGTACAAGGCACTGAGGCTTTCCACCGTGTATGTCTCATCCCGAACCACACGTTGTTTTTTCATTCGGCTATTTCACAGACAACTTGCTTTGGATTGGCTACTGTTAAAAAATTAAATGCTCCTTCTTTTCCTGAATTGGAAGAATACTCCGGTTGGAGTAATGCCACTAGGTTTTCGATCAGAGATTTGCAAACTCTGTTGCTAAATTCTTCCTTTGATATATCCAGTCTGGATCCCAAGGGTTGGTTGTTCTGGCACAAAAGTGCTGATTCCTGCCACCATTGTTTTCTGGGTTTGGCTCCTGGCTATACACAGGTCAGGGTGGATCTCCGTTTTGAAAGTGGCCTTTCTGTGACTAGCTAGGGCCATATGTATCATACTTCCGTTTAGCGAATTCCAAATAGTGAATTTTAAGGACTCGCTATTTGGAATTCGCAAAACGGTATGTATGTACAAAATCGCTTTTCAATAGCGATTCAATAGCGATTCCTCATCTGTTGTTGATATTGTACAGGATGAAGTGTCTGTTTTGTATCATGGTCAAAATCAATTGCATTCTATTATGCAGTTTGCATGGGCTTTGCTGACCCTAAAAGCTGGCAAAGTGCCATGGCATTACATGAATACCTCGTCTGTGTTTGCCCCATTCAATTTGACTGACAAGCAGCGTTTGATGTCAATGAAAGATGCCACTTTGAGAAGTCAGAACCTTTACCATTTTCAGTGGCTGTAGCCAATTCTGCAAACGTGGCTTATCCACGGTTGATATCTCTCCCGTGCTCTCTATTCCAGTTCGATGGCTGTATGAAGTACTATGCCATTGGTAGACATGAGCCTTTAGGCACTGCTTATCTCCATGAAGCTTGGTCGCTTCCGTTTACCTATAGATGCCTTAGGGAGGGTAAGGAAGTTTATTTGAATGGTGAGGAATGTACTGAAGCACCTGATCATTCATTAATGTGCAGACACATCCAGTTGCATGGCTCTTGTAATCAGAAGGAGACAAATTTAGCATGTGTTTTGAAAGGTACACCTGTGCCTGCTATCGTACCCACATTCATATTACTGGCAAACTGGAGTTATTTACTTTTAAATAATGAAGATTGTTGTGGGTTGGTAGCCGGAATTGCTTATGTAGTTACAGTCAGTGAGCGTGTGGTTTGCTGTAAAAATGTAATGTATCCACCCCCACATGGGAAACTTGATGTTTCCATCTGGCCCACGATTCCGACATTGAAAGCAGAGTTCAACAAGATGAGTCGCATAAGAGCTCTTTTGTCCCAGAAAGAAGTTGCCCTCACATCTGCTCGTGAGACATTTGTCCTTCCCGTGGCAAACACCCTCACAGAGGTGCATGCTTTATTAAAAACTGATTTGCCCTTGCATTTCAGTGAGTTGATTCACACAATCTTCAACGTATCCTCCACCACGGGGCTGGCACACTTCTTTAAAGTTGTAAGCAGTGGCCTTATGACTTTTTTTCAAGCTATTTTTGGGGTCTTCCCAGCCTATTTTCATTCCACTTTTTTCCAGCCTGTTTGTCGGATTTCCCTTGATGCTGGCTCTAGTTGCTGGCGTTTTGCTGCTATTTTGTTTATTTAAAAATGGATGCACGTCCTGTGTTACAGGGAGAGCTGTCACGGCTGTCGATGCTCCGTAATTGGATGCTTGAGAATTATGGAGCGCTGCCTCTTGCTACATTGAGTGCGGCTTATGGAATATCGTTTCGATTTTCCTACTTCACATGCGTCCAGCCTTTCTTTCATTGCCTGAGTTGTGAATTCGACTGGGCCCTGGATTTTTGCCTCTGTAATACGGTGTCTCCCGATGTGGTTTATGATCAGCTTATGAGCCCCTTAGTTGCTCGTGACCTGCTTTGTTCTGGCGGAGGGATTATGGCCTTTGCAGCGATGCTTGGAGTCCTGGGTCATTGGAATGTGTACGCAGCTGCGCAAGATTTCTTGGCACACAGCTTCATCACAAACCGACCGAGTTGTCCTCTGATGGTGCTAGAGGCCCTGGTAATTGAGGAACATGTATGTTCTTTCCCTTTATTAAATTGGATGGCTGAAATGTTTTCGGATGAAAACAGTGCTTTCTTGTTGGAGGCTGTTGCTGCATATTTTGCATATTCTTTATTAGACTGAGATGTGTCATCGCTTCTCTCTCTTCCATGACCGAGGTCACAAATTGGACATCGGATGTTGTTGAGATCAAAAAAAAATTCTCTTAAATGAGTTTTTTTTTCTTTCTCTCCTGCCCAAGCTAATTGACTATGTCCATGGCTGCTTTTTTTTAATTTGAACTATGCTCGGCTTATGACTTTTTTTTTTATTATTTCGAAATGTTTTCCCCTGTGCAAATTCGAGTTCTGATTGTCGTTCTTGAACTCTGCTTTCTGAAATTTGCCGTTTATCTTATCTTATCTTATCCGTACTTGATCAAGGGAGGGTGTCATGGTGATGACTTTTGCCTTTACAATGTGTTAAGTTAGCATGATATTATTAAAATTTTAAACACAATTTTCACTCTCTGCTGCTTTTGCACACAGCACATGGCACATGATATTATAAATGTTTAGAGTCTAGCAGAATATTTTGTTTCACATGAGAATAATGTGTTTTCCTATAGTATCAGTCTTGCTTACTAACCTTTGTCTGAACAGTGAGTGCCGAGGCATTCAAGGTTATTTCAACACAGTAGTTGTTGTTCGGTCTGATCCGCGCACGTTCTAGACATAACACATATGCAGCTGTGGGCACCTCTAGTTTTTGGCGCGTTTTAATAATGCAGTGTGCAGACACTGATTGCTAGTCTGGTAGGGAAGTTTGGATACTAAGGTGAGTTTTGGCACACCCTAATGCACTGAAGTTCCAAGTCTGTATGCACAGTTCTGTTTAGGAGCAAAATCCCTGCGACACTACTAAATGCCGTTAATGGTCTGTCTCCATGAGCAAATCTGCTGTATCATGTAAAAGGACGTGTATTCTAATTATTTGTAAAGGCATGTCTATTGTGTGGCCCAGTATTATACTTATCTGAACCCAGAGATAGTTGGTATCTGTGTAATAATATAAAAAATGTAGAGTGAGGAAGAAGCCCTGCTCTCATAAGCTGAAATGCCAAGTAACAATGTTGCAGTGACTTGAAAAGGCAGAATTTCATTCTGGATTCTGGTGAAATTCACTACAACTTACACCCTAGCAGCCTCAGTGTATTTACTTCATAGAGTAAGTTGCCATTTCATGCGCAACATGAATAGAAAAGGGGTCGAAAGTAAGTGTTAGGCTTTCAGTTGAAGGCTTTATGAGGAACAGCACACCCTTATCAAGAACCCAGTGTTTTAGATATTGATGAAAGGTTCAATGTTTGTTCCCCCAGTATGTGACATGCAATGTATATGTTTGGTGTAATGCCATGCTGGCAATGGGCAGATTGAATTCCACCTGCAGCACCACAAAGGGTTTGTGAGTCCCTTGAGCCAACAAATGACTCAGGGTGTGTATGGCTTTCGCTTACCAAAGCTCCCAACATAAGGGTACACCCCTCTATGCACAAGCTGGCATTCTCCCAGTATCTGGGCATGGGGGTGAAGTCTGGAATTATCAGGCCTCTTGTGTTCTCTGCCTTTCCAAATGGACCCATAGGAGCGTGTATCTCGTCTCTGGCCAAATATAAACTAGTTTTGACAGTTGTAGTTCAGTACAGTGGAGTTCCACACAAGGGGGTCTCAGGCCCCTGTATCGTCTGTGATTAATCAGTTTGGAGAGACTGAATTGTGGTTTAATTTAACCCATTGATAATTTGTGGATGGTGTTGTCTATAGTTCTCAATATCAGGAGCTTTGCAGGAATTAGGGATATCTCCAGGAAATATGTGAACTGGAGTACCACAACCATCATTATGGTTTGTAACCTACCTCATAACTAGAGATGGAGGTGCGTCCATCTTCTACAGTCTGACTGGGCCTTTGTGATTAGGGTTTCAAATTGACAGGTACCATGTTGCCAGACCCCTGTTATTGTATTCCCCTAGGTACCAGAAACATTCTGATTTTCTTTGGAGCTGATACCGTTCTAAGGCAGCTCTCCTCGTAAGTGCAGCATTGGCAAAGCCAAGTTCTTCCACCAGTTAATCTTATTGCCTGATGTCTTGGAAAAAGCATTTATAGTCAATGTGAGAGAAGGGAGTGATGTGTCTACATTGGTAAGTGTAAGGAGATTATCATCAGTATACAGGAGGAATTTGGAAGCGCCTGCAGGTGTTGGGATACCACTGTTGTCCTGTGATTGTAGGCTAGCCACTGAGAGGGGTATTAGGGCCTATAGTAACATCAGCTGCCATTTTACCCATGGATAGGAAAGTGGTACCAAAGCAATCCACCTCAGTTAACCTTTGCACTGGGGGAGTTATGGAGATATTTGACTTTATTAATGAAATCTTCCCCAGGACTCTGTTTCTGTAGCATGTACAACATAACATGCCATTCTATATGGTCAAATGCCCCATCTGTATTGAACAACCTAGCATGTGTGTCCTGTAAGGAGGCCTTAAATAGCCAAAGATGTGTGAGAGCATACACATATGGTTACAGGAGGTACAGCCAGGTACAAAGTCCACTTGTCAACTGAGGTGTTGAAGAGGTACGAATTACCTGTTGAAGCCAGGCAGCCAAGATAATGGCAAGCAATTTGATATCCATATTAAGAAGAGATATTGGGTGGTAACTGACACAGTCCAAAGTGATTTTCCCATTTTTAGGGAAGACAGAAATCACTTTATTGGATAGATATGATCGTCCAGTGGAATCTACATGATGCCACTGGTCAACATCAATCAAGCTCACAACATACTCATCCTCACAGTGGCAACATGCAACTGATACTGTCCCTCTCAGACAAAAAACCAAACAGCAGAAATAAGTTCACCACATGTATGAGAGAAGTGGCCACTTGGATGAAATCTAACTGCCTCAAATTGAACTCTCAGTTTTCTGGTACAACGCCTCACCATGGGACCTTGGAACCACCTCCCATCATCACAACAAACTGGATATGAGTGCCTAAGTCAATGTAATGGTCTTGCCCTGCTTCAACACCTTTGGGATGCTGGAGAAAATCTTAAATGACTACCACAAAACACCAGTAAAACTATCAATCAATCTCTCAACAACATCAAGATTAGTCTACAGAAATGCACTGAGTACAGGGATATCCAACCAGCAAGCAAAAAAGACATCCAAAATACAGCAGCCTAACTAGCCCTCACACTCCGGTACAGAGTGAACATTACACCAAACCTTGGTTAACGCCACTGGCTCCCAATATACAAGCGTACAAATGTCAATCTCCTCTCCATCACCTAAAAAGTGCCCCACAACACTGACCCTGCCTACCTGAACAAACTCTGTTGTCTCATAAGCAGCTCACAGTCCTTTATGGATGATGCATTTTTGAATGAGGTTTTTGACCAGACTAATTTTTGCTGACCAGTGTTTGAGAGACAACAGTGCCAGACTTAAGCCCCACTCTAGAGCCACCTGGAAGACTTCCACAATCTGCATGTGTTGAAGAAGTTTGTGGGTCTTACATTTTGTGATAATCTTGATAAGGAAGCCATCACTGTCTTCATAGTGGTCTAATAGTCCCTTGATAGCAACAGCTATATTTCCTGAAACCATGAGTCGTAATTGGTATTTGCTTCATTAGATTCTGCAATTTGTTGATAATGCTTTAGCACTGCCACATTATCACCCTGATTGTGACCATGTTTTGGTCCTTTTCTTGATCACTTTGTAGATTAATTTTCAGAGGTCTATACTTTTGTATCTACTACCAATTGGTTTGTGTTTTCTTTTTTTCATTAAAGCAAATGGGATGGCGGTGTGCGTGGACTAGTGTTCGGCTGGTGATGTTTATGGACTGGCTCTTAACTGGCAGTGGTTTTTGACTGGTGTTTGGTGGTGTGCATGGACTAGCATTTGGCAGACAGTGTGTGTGGTTTGGTAGGTTTCCCTAGATGGACGTCAAACCCGGAACCAACAACGTTGGTTACTCCCTTGCAAAATCAGGTAATTTTGTGATAGAAAATTGTGATATCTCTAAGGAACATTTTGCGCCATATCCTGCTGCCTTCACTAGGTCAACCCACACAAGTAAGGTAGAGTTGTTATCAGGAGACTTATGGGAATACTAGGTGGGTGGTGGTTTGTGTCCCAGAACAAATTCCAGAACCTTCAATCACAGAAATGATAGAAAAATGTATATTTTTGATGAATTTTTGTGGTTTGCAAAGAATGCTGGGTGAGAGGCCCTGGAGAGCGCAACACATGAGTAACCCTATTTTAGATCTACCTGGGTGTCTAGGTTTGAAAATGTACAAGTTGGCTGCTTTTCTCTAGGTTTCCGTAGATACTGGCTGAGCTAGGGTCCAAAATTCACAGAATGGCACAATGTAAAAAAGGGTCAGTTGTCAGTGGAAATATTGGGGTGTTGAGATTTTTCCTGTCTCAGGTACTAGACCCACCCACACAAGTGAAAATTGAGGGAATGCTGGGTGGGTAGAAGTTTGTGGTTCCCCACAGATTCCAGAATTTCCATCACAGAAATGATTTTATTAGACACATTCTGAAGTTTGCAAGGGATTCATGGTATGAAAAGACGTGGAGCAATGCAAGTCACCCATTCCTGGACTCCCCTAGGTGTCTAGTTTAAAAAATGTACAGAGTTGCCAGGTTGCCCTAGATGCCAGCGGAGCTAGGTCAAAAAATCCACAGCTAGGCTCATTGCAAAAGAGAGATAGTTTTTATTAGAAACATATTTTGTGTTTGTGCTGTGTCTTGGGCCATTTCCTGTTTTGGGCAGTAGGCCTACCCACACAAGTGAGGTGCCATATTTATCAGTAGTCGTAGAAAAATACAGAGTAGTATAACAAGTATAATTAACAATTGACTTTCTCTACGTATCTGCATTCCCAATGTAAGATAGTGTGTAAGAATTAAGATAATTAAAAAAATGCCTGTTAAATCATATGCTAGTATAGGTACCCACAATTTCAGAGATGTGCAAATAACTACAGATTATAAACTTCATATCTTGTTCCCAATTTGAAAACACATAGGCTTCCTTGATACTTATTTTTCAGTCTTTGCATTTTACTATATGGATTGCTGTATACACGGTATACTATGAAAAACCATTGCCAGGTGCAGCTCAGTTATTGCCTCCGGGTATCTTGGTGAACCTACAAGCCTATATTTCCCTGCAAATAGAAGGGTCCAGGGGATGTAACAGTATTTTTCTTTAATCAATCTACCATAGTTAGATGAAGTTATAGTTGAAAATGTAGCACAAATGGCTGTTGTTTCCAACTCAATATCAATATTTCTTTTTTAACTAGTTACTTTCAATAGGAAAAATTTGAACGATCTACACTAATGACCACTTGCTGAGTACAGAACTCTGTTCACATTTCAGAGATATATAGCTTTCTGGGATCCATTGCTGTTTTCATGCCCATTTCTAACACTAACTGAAAGGAGGTTGAAAACACAAAAAATAGGAAAAATGGGCTCTGTACCAGTAAAATGACAAGACTGCCTTGAAAAAGATTATTTTCTGATAAAGGTCTGCTGGTGCCTGAAAGCTGGGAAGATGGTGATTTTAGCACAATGAACCCTTCAATGATTCCATTTGCAGGGAAAAAACAAACATTTTCTTCTGCATCGCTCTTTTCAAATTTTCCCCAAAAACGTCTTGGTTCCCTCCACGGGATTTTACAATCCCTGGGTACTATTAGAATCCCCAGGATGTTGCTAAAAGGACACAAACTTGGCATGGACACCTTATGTGGACAAATGGATACAGGGTCCTAAGGGTGAACTACCCCAAATAGCCAACTAAAAGGCTTGGCACATTGGAGGAATCAGCCCGAAAGCGAAGGGAATAAGCACCCCTTATGTACTGCTTCTTATATAATGATAACATGATATTATTGCTATAGTGTGAGTGTCGGATAATCTGAAGATTCATCTCCCCCAGTTTTACTGACCAAGCTATGCCCCTGGTGGTAGGATTCATAGGTGGTTGGAGCTGGATGTAGCAATGAAAGAAAACTACACATTTGCCCTCCAGAGATGGCATAAACATGGTTTTCAGCCTAATTCTCACCCAGGAGGGGTAGTAGGCATAAGTAGGTAAGTAATGGGGAGGAAATGAAAAAAACTAGTGAATAATAATTGAATCACTGGTAAATCACACTAGAAACATGCTGTCATCATCTGTTTTTTTAGCATGGGAACAAAAATCACTGGGGTTATATAGACTGTGCAACTAATGTAAAATATGGATGTATGGTAATTGAAAGAAATTTTGCTTAGTGGCATTTAAGTACAAGGCAAGTCCTTCTTGGTGTAGTTCAGGATTCACAGATAGTAATTAATTGCACCTGCATAATTAATGAAATACAGCTGATAATCCGTGCTCAATGGACTTGACCTGGTTCTGTTCCTTTTTGCCATGTGATGTCACATCAACTATTTGGGAGAAACCACATTACACTCACCAACCTGAAATTGTGATTGTGCCTAGGTGTTTTTGTACTAATGATATTTTGTTGGTGATAATTCCTCACTAAGATTATTCCATGGAAAGCTATGTTTCATGAAAATAACAAATCACAAATGAAAACTCATGACTCAAAAATTGAAATGTAATACTGACTAATTCTGCGACATCTTATTGCAAGTGCAAACAGGGGAAATAATGGAAATCTATCCTTACCTTCGGGACATCCTAAGATACAAGACAAAGTGAGGAAAATGTTATGTCATTAACATTTATGAATGAACAATTAATACATAAAGCCCCCATTGCATTAAGTAGCAACAAATGAAAATGAAACTTACATGAGGTCAGCATTGACATAAGTATAATTCACATCATGGTCAATAAGATTGATACTGTGCGGTGCCGCTCGTGTGGAGTATTTGCCCTGCTGACCTGCTCGCCACTGTCCTGGCTGGGAGCCAACGTCTGCTTGCCTGGGGAGACACCGCCTGAGAGTCCGGCCGCAGTGGAGGTGAGAGGCGCAGGCGAGCGGGACTGCGAGGACCAGCATTCCATTGGTCATCGTCAGCTGGTTCCTCTTCCCGCCGCGCCGCGCCCCCTCCCAGTGCCGCGCCCCCCCGCCTGAGCCACTACTTAACTCCTCGCGGCCCCCGCTCCGCGGGTGCCGCTCGTGTGGAGTATTTGCCCTGCTGACCTGCTCGCCACTGTCCTGGCTGGGAGCCAACGTCTGCTTGCCTGGGGAGACACCGCCTGAGAGTCCGGCCGCAGTGGAGGTGAGAGGCGCAGGCGAGCGGGACTGCGAGGACCAGCATTCCATTGGTCATCGTCAGCTGGTTCCTCTTCCCGCCGCGCCGCGCCCCCTCCCAGTGCCGCGCCCCCCCGCCTGAGCCACTACTTAACTCCTCGCGGCCCCCGCTCCGCGGGTGCCGCTCGTGTGGAGTATTTGCCCTGCTGACCTGCTCGCCACTGTCCTGGCTGGGAGCCAACGTCTGCTTGCCTGGGGAGACACCGCCTGAGAGTCCGGCCGCAGTGGAGGTGAGAGGCGCAGGCGAGCGGGACTGCGAGGACCAGCATTCCATTGGTCATCGTCAGCTGGTTCCTCTTCCCGCCGCGCCGCGCCCCCTCCCAGTGCCGCGCCCCCCCGCCTGAGCCACTACTTAACTCCTCGCGGCCCCCGCTCCGCGGGTGCCGCTCGTGTGGAGTATTTGCCCTGCTGACCTGCTCGCCACTGTCCTGGCTGGGAGCCAACGTCTGCTTGCCTGGGGAGACACCGCCTGAGAGTCCGGCCGCAGTGGAGGTGAGAGGCGCAGGCGAGCGGGACTGCGAGGACCAGCATTCCATTGGTCATCGTCAGCTGGTTCCTCTTCCCGCCGCGCCGCGCCCCCTCCCAGTGCCGCGCCCCCCCGCCTGAGCCACTACTTAACTCCTCGCGGCCCCCGCTCCGCGGGTGCCGCTCGTGTGGAGTATTTGCCCTGCTGACCTGCTCGCCACTGTCCTGGCTGGGAGCCAACGTCTGCTTGCCTGGGGAGACACCGCCTGAGAGTCCGGCCGCAGTGGAGGTGAGAGGCGCAGGCGAGCGGGACTGCGAGGACCAGCATTCCATTGGTCATCGTCAGCTGGTTCCTCTTCCCGCCGCGCCGCGCCCCCTCCCAGTGCCGCGCCCCCCCGCCTGAGCCACTACTTAACTCCTCGCGGCCCCCGCTCCGCGGGTGCCGCTCGTGTGGAGTATTTGCCCTGCTGACCTGCTCGCCACTGTCCTGGCTGGGAGCCAACGTCTGCTTGCCTGGGGAGACACCGCCTGAGAGTC
This sequence comes from Lissotriton helveticus, assembly GCF_964261635.1. NCBI lineage: Eukaryota > Metazoa > Chordata > Amphibia > Caudata > Salamandridae > Lissotriton > Lissotriton helveticus. Next base: position 1,608,559,949 of record NC_136069.1, read on the forward strand.
CGGCCGCAGTGGAGGTGAGAGGCGCAGGCGAGCGGGACTGCGAGGACCAGCATTCCATTGGTCATCGTCAGCTGGTTCCTCTTCCCGCCGCGCCGCGCCCCCTCCCAGTGCCACGCCCCCCTGTCATACTTAGGTGAACTCGCCCACGCGCATCGCGGGACGCGCGCGGGGCGGTCACCGGGGCGAAGACCGGGCAAAGAGCGGGCCGTTCTAGGCCGTTAGAGGCCGGTAGAGACCGGACCGGGCCCCCCCTCTAACGCCCCGGGCTTTCTTTAGCTCCCCTTACATACTCCATCATGGCGACCAGAACCTCACGAAGCAAGTCTGCCCAACAAGGTATAAGCACTCTGGATAAATTTTTCCCAAAGACGAGTAACCTAGCTAGTATATGCTCGTCAATCCCTGAGGCCCACCTCGAGATGGGCCCGGAAAGTGTGTTTCTGGATCAGGGGGATACCTTTTCTACAGACGCGAGTACACCGATCACACTGGAGGCCACCCACATGTCACTACTGGACAGCATTGACCAGACGATTGAGTCGGTCCTTCAGCAGTTAAGAACTCCCTTGACGCAGAGGGACAGGAACTCTTCCCGGCTATCTGGGATCTCTGACCATACTACCATTCCGGAAAGCAGGGGAACAGTCCTGCAAGATGCAGGTCAGGCCGACTTGCCCATAGATGATGTAGGCAGCCTAGTAGAACACCCCCCTAAAAGGAAAAGGTCCAGGAAAGCAAAGAAGGCAAAGAGGGCCAAAGTGGACACAGTAGAGCTAAACCAGTCCGACAGCATAGACATTTCTGCCTCTCCTGACCTCAACCTATCAGGGTCCAGGCCGATTCGCACGGGCTCTCCAGCTCCTGCTTCCCTACCCTTGCACACGGGCCCTTTTATTTTTGGTGGGGCAACTTCCACTTCTACTAGCACTGACTCATTAGTTAACACACTCACTGATATTATGAGGAACTTGTTAACCCCCATTGCAGCTAAACTGGACGCCATAGAGTCCAGATTGAAGGCCCTGGAAAGCAGTCATCTAAGGAAAAGCCCTGGGACAGACAGAAATGTGACTAACCCCCCTCCAGTCCCCCGGGCCTCCCTGGTGAATAGCCTGCGGTCCGTTACACCGTCACAGGGCGCTAATGCGGTGCTGCTAGGCACGGACGGTGCGCCTGTTCCTCAGGCGCCCCCTTTGTTGCCCTCGGCTCCCAGGCCCCCTGTTCCGGCCCCAAGGAGATCAAAGCAACTTCCAGCGCCACAGACTGGGGGAGCTGTGATCCCTACAAATGGCTCTACTGATGGTCCCGCTCCCCAAAGTGATAGGCGTAGGGTGGTCAACCTGCCTCCAGAAGCGGTCCCTTACACGGTAATCATGGTGGGAGTACCTGAGTTAACTGGTGATATGAGGGAGCCCCAAGACTCGTTACGCAACAAGGTGATAAGCTGGCTTAGCATCTACAGGCCGCTGCCTCCTAACCTGAAAGGCGAGGTCCTGATGGCTAGGAGGATCCCCTGGATTGGTCACACCCCAAAGAATAGGGCTGGGGATTGTATCATCATAAGTTTTAAAAGCCCCCACGTAGCCAACTATATTTCTAATTGGCTTGCTAGGCCTGACAAGTCCAACATAGAATTAGTCCCCCTCTCGTACTTCTACCCAAATGCAAGTAGTACAGAGGCAAGGGGGGAGAAGGGGTGGACTAGAGTGGGCTTTGCTGTGGATGGTTCACGATACAGACCAAGGCACCACCTTCCACATGCCCAGGCAAACTTTATTCATCACAATAGATTCTCCTGCCTAGACCAGGTCGACTGACTACAAATCAGTGACACCTCGTCTGGCTCGGGAAAGATGGTAGATGAGGTTCGCAGGGGGGTGGGAGAGAGCAGAGCCCCTGTAGCTGAACCTGGTTCCCAGGTTAATGCTAAAGTTAAAGCGCAAAGTCGGGTGGGAATGACTGTAGCCCCCGTAATAGAATACGCCCCGCAGGTTAACGCTAGTGACCGACCACCTAACAGCGGTGACAGTCTGGGCTTACAGGGGACTTCTCACAACACCGGGGCTGGCCACATCCTGCAACCCGGGGGGGACGAGCTGGCTGGTCCACCTACCATCGTGCCAGGAATTCAGCCACCCACCGTCCCTATGCAATCCCCCACTGTAGGTCAAGGCGCTCTACCCATAGATCAGGGCCTGAGAATTGTTTCGTGGAATGTAGCGGGTATTGCAAACAAGGAAGGCACACCGGAGTGGGACCATTTACTGGCCAGTAGCGACATCCTCCTCCTTCAAGAAACGTGGGCGCGGGACACTGTAATCAGGAATGGGTTTGATGTATTTGAGATTCCTGCCAAATGGGGGGGGAGGGGGAGGCCGTCGGGCGGGCTGGCAATCTGGATTGCGAGTCACACCGGATGTCAGGCGGAACAGGTACTTACGTCCTCGCAGGACATCCAGTGTGTTCGGCTCACATGGCCTGGCAAACCATCATGGGCCATTGTGAATGTCTACTCTCGACCGGTTGCCGCGCCTGACGAATCCCCCACCCTAAACAACCTCTCCTCCTTCTTGGGGCAGCTGCCGGGAGACCTCAAGGTGGTGCTTGGAGGAGACTTCAACTGCCACTTTGAACCCCTTGAGGGCATGTCGGAGGGTGCCCTCACGGCTGAAGATGACCACTGGGGAGTCCCACCCTCGTCCTCCCCATATCCTAAAGCCTGGTCCCCCCTTGTAATACAACTTATGTCCCTTACCCTGAACTACGCACTGAGGGCTTGTAATGGGCGCACCATCTCCGATACTCCCTCAGTGTGCACTTTTAATAGGAGGGGTCATGAGTCGAGGCTAGATTACATCATGGTGGATATCTCACTCTGGCCTAAAGTCCACGATTTCAGGGTAATAAACAGGTCAGATAGCGATCATAATGCCCTGTGTTTAAATATCCAGCGGCCTCCCCATGTAGCGGGAACAGTGATAGAAAACTTAGGGGGAGAGGAGGGGGATTTGGTTCTTACAACCAGCAGGCGACGGGTTAAGTGGGGAAAACTTGTGAGCTCAGAAGAGGCCATTAGCAAACTATACGGGTTGGCAATCCCAAGGTTTATGGAGGTGGATGCACTGCTAAACGCACCAAGAACCCCGGAATACAATGAGAAACTGGGTGATATCCACCAGGGTCTTGTAAGAGATTTGGCTGAGGTATTCCACCCGCTGGTGCCAAATAGAAAGAAAAAGACCCATGTTCCCACCTGGTATACCTCCTCTTGTAGGGCAGCAAAGTCTGAGCTCATTGCTGCAATAAAAGAGGGGTCAAACAAGGCCAAGGTGCGTGCCCATAGGAAACAATATAAAACAGTGATGGCGTCTGCCAGGACCGAGTGGGACTGGAACCACTGGCATGATCTTTGTGATGCCCTAAAAGTTAGGGACTCCCGTAAATTCTGGGCCCTTGTTAATAATGGCACAGGGGAACTCAAAAATGCAGTAGAACCCAATATTGCCCCCGAGGTTTGGGAGGCCCATTTCGGGGAACTTTATCAAGATACCAATCCTTGTCCTGTCACAGCTCTGGATGCACCTTGTGGCATACAGGACCGTGAATTGGAACTATCCCTGGGGGAAGTGGAGGCAGCCCTGAAGCAACTATCAGCGGGGAAGGCGCCGGGCCTAGATAGGCTACCTGGGGATTTGTTTAGGCACCATCTGGACATCTGGGGCCCATACCTCCTTATTCTTTTTAATGCCATCTTAGGAGGTATGTCAATCCCCAAGTCGTGGCTGGGGGCAGAGATTGTTCCGATCCACAAGAAGGGATCTACTCTGCTCCCCGCCAACTACAGGCCTATTAGCCTAATAGATGTCCCCCAAAAGCTCTTTGCGCGCCTCATCCTTAATCACCTCCTGGACTGGGTGGAGGAAAATGACATCATGACCCCCCTTCAGGCTGGCTTCAGAAAGAACACGTCGACCATGGATCGGATCTTCCGCCTTCTTCTCCTATATTGGAAGACTGTCACCATAGAGGGTGGAAGACTGTACATGGTCTTCGTGGATCTGAGGTCAGCCTTTGACCTAGTCCCTAGAGGGAAACTTTGGGAGGTTTTGCAGAAGCTAGGAGTGCCCCCACACCTTCTTAGTACTATCATCAGGCTCCACGAGAACAACTATGCCCAAGTAAGGTGTGGGAGGGATGGTAAGCTCTCAGGCAAATTCCCTGTCCTTAGAGGAGTCAGACAGGGCTGTGTCCTGGCGCCAACCCTCTTCTGCCTCTTCATTAACAGTGTCATTCAACATCTTGACACTGTCGAGGACAATGACGCCCCGGTTTTGGCAGGCAGGAGGGTTCCGGCAATCATGTTTGCTGATGATACCCTCCTGCTTTCCAAATCCCCCATGGGGATCCAGAGGATTGTAAATGGTTTTGGCCTTTTCTGTCGGCAACACGGGTTGGAGGTCAACACAGAAAAAACTAAGTTTATGATCTTCAATCCCCCTGCCAGAACCAGACCCAACCCAAAACTGGGGGAAGTTAGTCTTGAGAGGGTCTCGACCTTTGTCTATCTGGGGGTAACATTACAAGAAAACCTGGCCTGGGACTGCCAGATAGCGAGATCAAGGCTGAAGCTATCCCAGCTAGCGGGCGCACTCCTGAAGGTGGCAAATAAATCCACCTTTAAGCCTGTAAGCCCGGCCCTTGAAACCTATAGAACTCAAGCGAAGGCAGCAGCCATGTATGGCAGCGAGCTGTGGGGTTACAAAGCAGGGAAGGCATTGTTAGCGGTGGAAAATACATTCTTGAGACGCCTACTTGCTCTCCCGCAGGGAACGCCACTCCTCCCCCTAAGATTGGATTTGGGCCTACACTCCATCGCTGAAGATCTTTTATCCAAACCCGTGAAGTTCTGGCATCGGATATGGTCCACTGAGGAACTGTATCACTATAGACAGGACCTCATCCATGTACTGAGGCTGAATGTCAGTAACAAAATCCCCTGGCTGGCTTTTATTAAATCAGAATTGTCCAGTTTGAACTTGCCAGACCTCTGGGATGATCCAGTTCAGGGTTGTCAAAGGATCACACGCAAAACTCTTGCCCAGCTGTACAAAAACAAAAATTTGGCTGACATGGACAATGCTCATAGCACCGGCACCCTGACGAGTCGTTTTATGGAGTCCAAAAATTCTTACCTCTTTGAACCTTTTATGGATTTTATTTTTCCTCTTTTGGCGAGGAAATTGTTCCTGCAATGGAGGTTTGGCACACTCCCCACCAAAGTATTTACCCACAAATGGCTCACTGGGGGTGACAAATTCTGTCCTTGTTGTAAAACCAAGAACGAAGATGATCTGCACATAATGTTTGTTTGCCACGCATACCAGAATCCCAGGAAGCGTTGGATTGCACCGCTGTGCCGAAACCTGGGTTTTCGGGAATACCTACAAGCATACAGGGTTATGAAAACCAATACCCTGGGACACATTGTCTTTGCGGTATCAAAATTCCTAATGGCAGCTTGGTTAATAAGGAAGAAAATGTCCCCCTGAACTGGTGCCACTGTGTTTCCTTACCTCATGCAGACCCTCTAGCCTTTTTATATGGAAATATTCTGTAATATATGCATTCCATTTTACTGTGTATTTATGTACTGTATTTTACTGCATCTTTTATGGCCCATGCGGCCGAAATAAAGAATTTTTGGAATTGGATACTGTTTCTAAAAATGTGAATATTGTCAGAAAACAGTATATATGATAAAGATCAGGAGAGAGGGATACTATTTAGTGCAATCCTTGTAGTTTATCATTCAACCCTTATTCACTGACAAACTGTCTACGTTTAGCACAACAAGTAGTGGGAATGAAGGACACAATAAGCTGCACAAAGTAGTGTTTTTTTACATTTGTAGATGCTACTGTGTTTCTACAAGTAATTCCTGATAGTTTTGTTATTTAACTTTCAGCAAAATACTATCTTACAATAAGGGGAACCCAGAATGAGGCATTGAAAATGTAATATGCATGTAGCTTAACTATGATGGACCCTGTACATTGCAAGCAAACATATATTTGTTTGAACAAACATGAAACAGGCCCCATTGCGTCAGCTAGTCTTGACTTGTGGAGGTTTATTTTTCAAGTAATTCCAGAATTACATTTTGTAATATTTATCATTGTGTTAAACTAAAGATATTGCTGTAAAATAGTAAGTACTGCATGTGTTAAAATGTCACTTTTCGGTGGTTTGTATTTCTGGTATTTAGAATCCTGTGTATTTGTCTTTACCGCTAAAACATGTAGAAGATAGCTAACCCTTTATTGGAATATTGAATCTCCTTTGAAGCCATAGCATATGACGTAGCATTTAACACATAGGGCCTTACTCACAAAGGTTACCATACACTTTTGTGTATGTTTACTAAGTATAACTTTGCTTCTTTTCAGGTATTCACCAAAGTAAGTTGCTACTAATGAAGTTAGACTTTTGGTCTAAGTTTACCTTTGCGAATACCAAAAAGTAGTAAAGTTAGGCTGTGGTTTAAGTTTACCATTGTGAATATTGTAAAGTAGTAAACATAGACTTTTGATCTAAGTTTACCTGTGTGAATACCAACATTTGTAAATTCACAGAAAAGTGTAAGTTCACCATTTGAATCAGGCCCAGGGCATGGAAAATGTATTGTTACCGGCTGATTACAGCAATTATTTTGCACTCCTATAGTGTGAAAGAGAATACATCACTTTTAGCCTGACTGCTGCAGACTAAGCCTACAGTCCGAGCGGTCAACATAACCCCTTTTTAAACTCATTTTCACAAGTTCACAAGAAGCATGGTACGATGTCAAGACCCCAGCAGCTATATTCTCTGTGTCAAGACCTGGCAACCATATAAGGAAATCTGAGGTACAGAATAAGATTCTGCTGCCTAAAGTTTGAAGCCCATTAGAAGAATGATTAAACCACAATTTTTAATAATGATTAAATGCTCGATTAAATGTTAAGTTAAATGCTAAATTCAGATTTCTAATAAATATTTCGGAAAAGTTACTATTAGAAAGTAATTTGTTTTGTGCCTTTTATGTCATTGAGGCTAATTTGCACCAGCTCTCCAGAAGCTTTCCAACCTCTACTTGGCAATAATAAGGTATACAAAGTGTTCCCAGAGAAGGGACAATGGCCTGGGTGTAGGAGGGTCTGTTTACTTTTCTGGACTAAAGACCAATTGGGGTGGGTCCAGTAACATGATTAACTTTGAAGTCACCTGCCTTGTCAAAAGCAAATGTCTGGTCGCACCTTGAGATGACCATCTTTGATAATAGCGGCCCTAAATTAACACTAAATAATGGGTTAACATGCAATTGGTACAAAGAACAAATTGACAAGGGCGTATGGGTGATGGAGAAGGGAAGAGGTACATGGATTTGAAAGGTGAGGAAGTGTAGGACAGAGTTGTACCAGGAGAAGGGATGGAAATTGGTTCTGACCAGGTTCCCAGCATGGCTTACTCATCAAAAGGAAGTGTGGTGTGGCCGCCAAGAAATACGCCAGGCATGTTAAGAGAATGAGAAAACACCAAAACAAAAAAAAAGCAAGACAAGTCAGGTCGCATCCCAAAGCTCAAAGAGTCTGCTATCCAAACATGAAGGCTGGGAGTAGACCAATGAAATATGATCAGATGTGCAGAAATATATCTAGGTTATCTTGTAGTCTGTAGCTAGGGTGCTCAAAGGAGGATGTTTTATATATTTCTTGCAGCCACTCATCATGTGTGGAAAGGTGTTGGTCTCTCCAGTGTCTCTAGATGGAAAAGTCTGAGGCTACTAAATGTTGTTGATGGTCTGTCACCATGAGCAAATCTAAAGTATCATGTAAAAGGGCGAGTATTCTAATTAATTGTAAAGGCATGTCTATTGTGTGGCCCAGTATTAAACTTATCTGAACTCAGAGATGGTTGATATCAATCAATCAGTCATTTGTTCAATCAGTCATTTGTTAAGCGCTCAAGGGTCTCAAGGAGCTGGGGGAGGGGGTGGTAGGTGGGGGCCGCTACTGATCGAACAGCCAGGTCTTTAGTATCCTCCTGAAGGTCAGCAGGTCTTGGGTCTGTTGTAGGCTCAGTGGGAGGTTGTTCCATGTCTTTGCGGCAAGGTGTGAGAAGGATTTCCCGCCGGTGGTTGTTCTTTGGATGCGTGGGGCGGTGGCAAGTGAGAGATCGGCGGAGCATAGGTGGCGGTTGGGGGTGTAGAAGGAGAGCCGTCTGTTGAGGTAGGCTTTGCCGGTCTTGTGGAGTGCCTTGTGTGCGTGGATGATGAGCTTGAAGCCGACTGAGTTCAGCTTCAGATGGCTGATCTTCATGCAGTCGGCAACGGCCTTTATTCCTTCATGGAGGTTGTCTTTGGCAGTGATGGGGTCCTTGGTGAGGGAGAGGATCAGTTGAGTGTTGTCGGCATAGGAGATTATATTGAGGTTGTGTTGTCGGGCGACGTGTGCGATTTGTGCCATGTAAATGTTGAACAGTGTCGGGCTGAAGGAGGATCCGTGAGGTATGCCACAGATGATCTCGGAGGCTTCGGAACGGAAGGGGGAGGAAGATGCTCTGGGTTCTACCGGAGAGGAAGGAGGTGGTCCATTCCAGAGCCTTGTCTCGGATCCCTGCAACATGGAGGCGTGCGGTGGCAGACGGTGTTGAAGGCAGCAGAGAGGTCTAGGATGATGAGTGCTGCAGTCTCCCCATTGTTTAGCAGGGTCCTGATGTCGTCGGTGGCGGCAAAGATGGCGGTCTCGGTGCTGTGGTTGCTGCAGAACCCTGACTGCAAAGGGTCCAGGATTATGTTCTCTTTGAGGTATCAGGTTAGCTGTTAACAATTTTCTCGATGACCTTGGCCGGGACGGGGAGCAGAGAGATGGGTTGGAAGTTCTAGAGGTCTCTTGGGTCTGCCTTGGGTTTTTTGAGTAGGGCGTTGATCTCTGCGTATTTCCAGCTCTCTGGGAAGGTTGCGGTATCAAGGGAGAGATTGATTACATTGCGTAGGTGGGATGCGATGGTACTGCTTGCTTTGTTGAAGACGTTGTGCGGTAACGGGTCTGACTGAGAGCAGGAGTGGATTGTGCTCATGGTCTTGATGATACCATCGACGCTCACACTGGTCTAGGATAGCAAGGGGAGGTGGTCGATGGTGTGTGGAGGGTCTGTTGTGCTGCTGTCTGTTGGGGCTGTCTTGGTGTTGAAGCTGTTGTTGATGTCTGCTATCTTGCGGTGGAAGAAGGTGGCGAGAGAGTCGCACAGGGTGTTGGAGCTGGGATTGGAAAGTTCCTTCACGATTTTGAAGAGCTCCTTGCTGTCGCGTGCGTTATTTTCAAGGCAGTCTTTGAAGGAGGTCTTCTTGGCAGCCCTGATGAGGTGGTTGTTGTTGCGGATCGCGTCCTTGTGTGCTGGGTGGCTGTCCGGAGTTTGTTCACTGTGCCATTTCTTCTCTAGTTTCCGGCAGTCTTGCTTGGAATCTAGGAGTTCTGTGGTGAACCAGCTGGCCCTCTTGCTGGTTTCTCTGTGGGGGGGTTCCTTCAGCGGGGCGAGGGTGTTGGTGCAGTCCTCGATCCAGCATCTGAGGTTGTGGGCAGCACCGTCGGTGTTGGAGGGTTCGATGGGTGGGCTGAGAGCACGGTTTCCATGTAGTCGGTCTTCGGTGATTTTGCTCCAGCAGCGGCGGGGGATCTGTTGGGTGCGGTGGTGTGTGGTGGGTTTCTGGAAGATGAAGTGGATGTAGCGGTGGTCGGTCCGGAGGAGTTCAGTCATGTGGTTGACGGAGACGTGCGGGCTTGAGGAGAAGACGGGGTGGAGCGTGTGGCCGGCGGAGTGGGTGGGCGTTTTGATGACTTGTCTCAGTCCGAGGTTGGCGAGGTTATCGATCAGGGTTGTGGAGTTGTTGTCTTTGTTGTTCTCAAGGTGAAAGTTCAGGTCTCCGAGGAGGATATAGTCGGTGGCGGTCAGAGCGTGCGTGCTGATGAAGTTGGTGATGGAGTCACTGAACTGGGGGCGGGGTCCGTGGGGTCAGTAGACGATGGTGCCTCTGAGGGTGGAGTTGGGGTCTGTGTGGATCTGGAAATGCATGTGTTCGGCGGTGCTGAGCGCATCGTCGGTGCTAGTCGAGACCCTGATGCTGTTCTTGTGGACGATGGTGATTCCTCCTCCAACTCCGTTGGTGCGATCTCTGTGGGATATCTTGTAGCCGTCTGGGATAGCTATGGCAATGTCAGGTTTGGAGGAGTTGCTGAACCAGATCTCTGTCAGGAAGGCGACGTCTGGGAAGGTTGTGTTCAGCAGGTCCCAGAGCTCGGCGGCATGTTTGCGTGCGGAGCGGGTGTTCAGTAGCAAGCATCAGAGGTGGTTGAGGTCTTTCTTGGCGGGTTGTTTGTCAGCTCTGTGGCTGGTGTAGCTGCAGCTCTGGCAGGTGAAGGGACCGTGTGTGCGTTCTGGGGCGGCCTTGAAGCAGTTGTGGGTCAGTCCGGGGTTGAGAGCATGCAGAGTGCTGGCATCATAGTGGTGGTGGATGCCGGGGCATGGGTTCTTGCGCTGGGCACGGTCCAGGCACGGGCGGGCGCAGACGGGCTTGCTGCGTGCTAGCGTCACGACTGCGCAGCGGCCGGCATGTGTGGGGAGGTGAGAGTGAGGAGCATCTGAGAGGCATAAAGAGGGGGCAGCAGTGTGGTGAGGAAGGAGTGAGGAGCAGCTGAGAGGTGGGGGCAGCAAATGGGCAGTCAGGGGGGCGGAGTCACAGGGGACGCAGTCAGGGGCGGTGAGGGGCGGCAAAGTAAACAGAAGGAAAAGGGCACAACAATTGAGGGGAAACGAGTGGCACAGAGGGCAGAAGGTCACAAAAAGGGCAAGAAGGTCACAAGAATACAGGGGGAAATGAGTGGCACAGAAGGCAAAAAGGTCACAGGAGGGGCAAAAAGTTCACAGAAAATGAGGGAAACGAATAGCACAGAGGGCAAAAGGTCAAAAGAAAGTGCAAAAAGGTCACAAAAAACGGGGGGAAACGAGTGTTTAATAATATAAAACATGTAGAGTGAGGAAGAAGCCCTGCTCTCATAAGCTGAGATGCCAAGTAACAATGTTGCTGTAACTTGAAACATCAGAATTTCATTCTGGATTCATTCTGGATTCATTCCCACCCTTGGTGAAATTCACTACAACTAACACCCTAGCAGCCTCAGTGTATTTAATTCATAGAGTAAGTTGCCATTTCATGCGCAACATGCATATAAAAGGGTTTGGAAGTAAGTGTCAGGCTATCAGGTTGAAGGCTTTATGAGGAACATCACTCCCTTATCAAGAACCCAGTGTTTTAGATATTGATGAATGGTTCAATGATTGTTCCCCCAGTATGCGGCATGCAATGTATATGTTTGGTGTAATGCCATGCCTGTGATGGGTAGATTGAATTCCACCTGCAACACCACAAAGGGTTTGTGAGTTCCTTGAGCCAACAAGTGACTCAAGGTGCGTATGCCTTTCCTTTAACAAAGCTCCCAATATAAGGGACACCCCTCTATGCAAAAGCAGGTATTCTCCCCGTAGCTGTGCCTGGGGGTGAAGTCTGGCATTATCACTGCCACATTTTTGCTCTGCTTTTCCAAATGGACCCAGAAGACCACGTACCTCGTCTCTGCCCAAAGGTAAACTAGTTTTGACGCTTGTAGTTCAGTACAGCAGAATTCCACACAAGGGAATCTCAGGTCCCTGTATCGACTTTGAATAATCAGTTTGGAGAGACTGAATTGTGGTTTAATTTCACCCATTACTAATTTGTTGATAGTGTTAGCTATAGTTCTCAATATCAGGAGCTTTACAGGAATTTGGGATATCGCTAGGAAATATGTGAACTGGGGTACTACAACCATCATTATGGTGTGTAACCTACCCCATAGCAAGAGATGGAGGTGCATCCATCTCCTTGTGATTAGGGTTTCAAATTGCCAGGTACCATGTTGCACAGACCACTGTTAGTGTATGCCCCTAGATACCAGAAACATTGTGATTTTCATTGGAGCTGATACCTCTCTATGGCAGCTCTCATCATAAGTGCAGCATTGGCAAATCCCAGTTCTTCCACCAGTTAATCTTATTGCCTGATGTCTTGGAAAACGCATTTATAGTCAATGTGAGAGAAGGGAGTGATGTGTCTCCTTTGGTAAGTGTAAGGAGATTATCATCAGTATACAGGAGGAATTTGGAAGTGCCTGCAGGTGTGGGGATACCGCTGATGTCCTGTGATTGTAGGTCAGCCACTGAGAGGGGTATTAGGGCCTTTGGGAACATCAACTGACATTTTCCCCGTGGATAGGAATGGGGTCCAAAAGTAACCCACAACAGTTGACCTTTGCACTGGGGGAGTTATGGAGATATTTGACTTTGGTAATAAAATCATCCCCAGGACTCTGTTTCTGTAGGGTGTGGAACATAACATGCCACTCTATATGGTCAAATGGCTTATCTGTATTGAACAACCTAGCATGTGTGTCCTGTAAGGAGGCCTAACATAGCCAAAGTTGTGTGAGAGCATACACATATGGTTACAGGAGGTACAGCCAGGTACACAGTCCACTTGTCAACTGAGGTGTTGATGAGGTACAAATTACCTGTTGAAGCCAGACAGCCAAGATAATGGCAAGCAATTTGATATCCATATTAAGAAGGGGCATTGGGTGGTAATTGATACAGTGCAAAGTGATTTTCCCATTTTTAGGGAAGACAGAAATCACTTTATTGGATAGATAAACATCAATCAAGCTCACAATATATTCGTCCTCATATACACTGGCACCATGCAATGATACTGTCCCTCTCAGACAAAATCCCCAAAACCAGAATCAAGTTCACCGCATGCATGAGAGAAGTGGTCAGTAGATAAAATCTAACTTCCTCAAATTGAACTTGGAGGTTTCAGGTACAACACCTCACCATGGGACCTTGGGCACACCTCCAATTCCTACTCACAAGCAATTAACTTCGTAATCATCACAACAAACTAGATATGACTGCCTAAGTCAATGCACTGGTCTTGCCCTGCTTCAACACCTTTGGGATGCTGAAGGAAATCTTAAATGACTACCAGACAACACAAGGAAAACTATATCTCCCAATATATAAGTGTGCAAACTTCAATCTTCTCTCAATTGCCTACAAAGTGGCCCTCAACAGTGACCCTGCCTACCTGAACAAACTCTGTTGTCTCATATTTAGCCCACACATACACAAAAGCAGGGTTAGGGGTGCACATTCTCATGCCTGTTCCCTGAAGCCAGGAAGTACCTTCAACAACACATCATCGTCTCCTCCTCTATCCTTGAGGTTTGCAAGTAGCTGAAGACCTGTCTTTTCAAATATGTCACTAGAGCTATCCTCCTTCACCTACTACAGAGTAAGGATGCCCTCAGGGTATTGCTATAAAAACACTGATAATATAATAACAACATAGACCATTGGAGCATTTCACTTCTTTAATGGCACTTTAAAGTGAAATCGGTGGCATCTAGTTTAAGTCATTTGAAAAATTCACATGAACACCCTCCATCTATGGGGCATTATTGCAGCACATGTGAGAGATTGCTTGGGCGATTTCATATCTAGTGATCTTTAGGACTAGGATTAGGAAGATTTTTTATTATGCCAGAGTATTTGGAGTAATATCAATAATTCCACTTTTCCCTTCTAATGGAATTACCAATAATTATGTGATTGCTCCTCCTCATGAAATTAATAGTAATTTGTGGAACACATCACACTTTAAGAGCACATTTAGTGAGCGTGAGGATTCCTTGGTGTTCATGGACTTCAGCTTCAAAAACATTTTACATTTTATTTAATTTTAACGGGTGGGCAATATTTAAGTATTTTAAAGTTCTTTGTTTTACTATTTGCTTTCTACGGTATTATGCATTGTGTTTCTTTTTGTTTCTTTGTTTCCATTTTAAAAGGTGTTTCTGTCATTTACTGTTATTTTATTATTCTTTATTTAAGAACTTTTAATTTTCAGTCTGACTGGATTTTGCTTCAAATTAAATATATATTTTTAACCGAATATTAATGATCAATACATCATTTAAATTTGTTATTGATTTTCAGAGTTTTAAATTAAGTTTGTATTTTTGGAGTATTAGAGTAATATTTATAGGGATTGGTAAGGTGTAGGGAGGCGTTGTCTAAGGTCCCTTGAAAGGAGGGGTACCATCTTTACACTGCAATATTTATTTTGAGATTGTTATGGCATTGTGCTGTCATATATGTGCTACCATGACATGGGATACTTGGGCACCCCTGAATATTTTTTGTATGAAAACTACACAATATTGCTAGAGCTAATATTTAGACATTGGGTGATTTTGTGGCATTTCAATCATATATATATATATATATATATATATTACCTACTGGCGGTCGCCAGTAGGTATATATAGTTAGGATTTTTTCCCTATGGGATTTTTGAAAATTCTATGTCTAATAACTTTGGCGTTTGTGGACGGAATTGGCTGAAATTTTCAGGAAAATGGCACATTTTGTTTCTGAGCAGCCCCTGAAAATTTTGGGGGGGTTCGTCAAGGGGGGGCCGAGAAAAAAGGGGGGTCCCAAAACGCGTTTTTCCCATGTTAATTTCCATAGGGCGGTTGGCCTCACTTTTAGCCCGAACGGCTGAATGGATTTGCACGAAACTTGGCAAAATTGTAGGGACTGGTAGCCCGATGTGCCTTTTGTAGGTCTCAATATATGTGCTCCAGTGGATTTTGAGAAATTAACGTTTAAAAAAAGATATATATCTGTAACAGCGGACCGGGCAGCGCCCCAGGACGCGTACTTTTCGCGCAACGGAGCTTTGTGAAGCGAAGCTGATTGGTTCTCCGGCGTCTGTCAACATTCCAAACAGTCCGTAGCGGCCGCCATCTTGTCTCTCGGTAGGATCGAGAGACAAGAGGAGGCCAAAGCGAAGGGGCAAATGACCATAAGGGGGCATAGTACATTGTCGCTCACCCCCTAGGTTTGATGTGGAGGTTTTAAAAGGGCCCCGCGGGGCAAAAAAAAATAAAAATAATAATAATCGAACAGCTGAATGGATTTGCACGAAACTTGGCAAAATTGTAGGGACTGGTAGCCCGATGTGCCTTTGCTAGATCTCAATATATGTGCTCCAGTGGATTTTGAGAAATTAACGTTCAAAAAAAGATATATATCTGTAACAGCGCACCGCTTCGCGTACTTTTCGCGTTACGGAGCTTTGCGAAGCGAAGCTGATTGGCTCTCCGGTGTCTGTAAACATTCCAAACAGTCCGTAGCGGCCGCCATCTTGTCTCTCGGTAGGATCGAACAGCTGAATGGATTTGCACGAAACTTGGCAAAATTGTAGGGACTGGTAGCCCGATGTGCCTTTGCTAGGTCTCAATATATGTGCTTCAGTGCATTTTGAGAAATTAACGTTCAGAAACAAGATATATATCTGTAACAGCGCTCCGCTTCGCGGAGATAAAATTATATGTGTATTACCTAGCTGTTGCTAACACCAGTTAGCGACGGCTAGTAGAAGATAGCGACCATCTTGGGCCCCAATTTGCATGTGAGTGATATTTATCACTAATGACATGCAAAGTGGGCATGCCAAGATGTTAGCGACTGGAAACAGTCGCTAACATCGCTATCTCCTATTATCAACTTTTGGAAATATTCGAGATAAGCGCGAATATCTCCAAAAGCTACCACCTGCCCTGAGCAGTTCTTAGCCATGTTATCCAATGGGAGGTGGATAACATGGCTAAGAGCATTAGCTCGGTAATGCATGAATATCGCTGAGTTTTCAGTGATATTAATGCATTGCGGTCGTTTTTTATCGTATTTCCGATAAACCTTGATAATAGCAAGGTTTATCTGCGATAATTTCTGACGGTAAAAAAATCGTTGCTAAGCATCGTTAGGGATAAATATCGCTTAACTTTGGTAATATGCCCCAACGTCTGTTAACGTTCGATTCGAAGGAAATCAGGAAGTGTTGAAAAACATTGTCTGCGCCATCTTGTCTTTTTTCAAATGCCACACTTTTGTCGTGCACGGCAGCCATTTTAGATGCCTTGACCAGACCCACTCTGTGCACGCTGTCGATCCTTAGCATGGCTCCCCACCCTCGCAAGCATCTCCCCCAGGCAGTGGTCACCCCCGCTCTCTGTCTTATGCATGGGTAATAAACCTCCCCCCATCTGCGCTGCTCTTCCCTGAGAATCACACCCTGTGCCCGCCCGACACCTCCCTTTCGCCCTATTCACTACCGCACCCTCTGACACTCCTTTTCCTCTGTGTCCGATTGTCCAGGCTAGTCCTAGGGTATCAGCTAGCCCTGCAGATGTAGTTTATGGCCACAGCTGTAAAGAATCACCCCTCTTCAAAGGAGTTATAGTAGATCAAGGCCCACACTCGATGAGATCCGTCACAGCAGAAGCGTTGCTATTATCTGAAAACCATCCTGTATTGTGATTGGGGAGGGGACCGAGCCTGAAGCGGAAGATTCCAGGGATGACTCTTTGTACATCAAAGTTTTTACAATTATGTGTCACATTAAAAATATATAGCACTCCGACAAAGTAGTAAGATTATAAAACTTTAATAATTTATAAATATATACAAGAAAACAAAAATAGTAATAACATATAAACATTTTTAGGGAAAAACAACGAAGTAGCGGTCGGCTGTGCGAATAGTCCCAACGCAGCACAACGTCCAGATTTCCAGCGTGGGGCGTCGCGGGGGGTGGGTCATCAGTAGCAAACTGTTGTGCGAATAGTTCCAAGGCAGCAGAACGCGCTGAAATCTAGATGACACGAAAGTGATGTCTAGTAAGTTGCCACCCAGCAAATAACGGCATGGGGCGTCGCGGGGGGGTGGGTCATCAGTAGCAAACTGTTGCGCGAATAGTTCCAAGGCAGCAGAACGATGGCACCAAGGTGATGTCCAGTAAGTTGCCGCACTGGTTTTGGTATCCTACAATGCTGCTCCGAATAACGGCGTGGGGCGCCCCGGGGGAGGCGGCGTGAACGGGCCTCTCCAGGTGGAGTGTCATCTGTTGTAGTGGGGCGCCCCTTTACCGTTTCAGTTGCCATTCCGTCCGTTTTTGGTCCACTGTGTCAAAAGCCGCAATTCAGCTGAGTTGCGCCCACTCTTGCGGTGCAGCGATAGGCGGCTGTCACAGGACTCTCAAAATGGCGGCAGGCTGTTTCCTTTTTGGGCCTGGTCCACTGAAATGGCCCTGGGACACCTTGGAAATCGGACGCTTGTCTGCTAGGTCTTGGACCCCATTCTCGAAAGCGTCCCCTCCGCCTTGAGAATTCATCAAAAGTTTTGGGGGCTCCGACTCCTGCAGGCTTCTGGTGGGGAGCGGCTGCCATGATTGCTCGCGGAATGACCACGACTGAGCTACGAGATGGTGGTGCTCTCATGCTGACGCCAGCTGCAGTCTGAAACATCCAGAAACAAGGTGGGGCTTTCATCGTTTGGGAAAAAAAAAAAGTTTTCATCCAATGAAAAGTGTTGTTTTTAGGTCACATGATCAAGCCTTCCATCATTAGGAAACCAAAAGTAAAATGAACCAATGAAAAGTTTTATAAACAAGTCACATGACCTGTTATGCGGCATAGGGTGTAAAATGCGGAGAAAATACGTCGGCACCTGAGGCGGCGTCAGTAGCGGACCGATGTGCGAATAGGCCGAAGGCAACACAACGCGCCAAGATCCGGATGGCACCGAGGTGGTGTCCAGCAAGTTGCAGCACTGGTGTGGCCATCCTACAATGCTGAAAGTCGGCGTGGGGCGCCCCGTTGGCCTGTGAGTTTGCGTCAGTAGCGGACCGATGTGCGAATAGGCCGAAGGCAGCACAACGCGCCAAGATCCGGATGGCACCGAGGTGGTGTCTAGTAAGTTGCCGCACTGGTGTGGCCATCCAACAATGCTGAAAGTCGGCGTGGGGCGCCCCGTTGGCCTGTGAGTTTGCGTCAGTAGCGGACCGATGTGCGAATAGGCCGAAGGCAGCACAACGCGCCAAGATCCGGATGGCACCGAGGTGGTGTCTAGTAAGTTGCCGCACTGGTGTGGCCATCCTACAATGCTGAAAGTCGGCGTGGGGCGCCCCGTTGGACTGTGAGATGGCGTCAGTAGCGGACCGATGTGTGAATGGGGCCGAAGGCAGCGCAACAATATTTTCGGAATAGAAGACACCACTAGGCGCTGAGATGCCAAGATCCGGATGGCACCGAGGTGGTGTGTAGCAAGTTGCCGCACTGGTGTGGCCATCCTACAATGCTGAAAGTCGGCGTGGGGCGCCCCGTTGGCCTGTGAGTTTGCGTCAGTAGCGGACCGATGTGCGAATAGGCCGAAGGCAGCACAACGCGCCAAGATCCGGATGGCACCGAGGTGGTGTCTAGTAAGTTGTCGCACTTCTGTGGCCATCCTACAATGTTGAAAGTCGGCGTGGGGCGCCCCGTTGGCCTGTGAGATGGCGTCAGTAGCGGACCGATGTGCGAATGGGGCCAAAGGCAGCGCAACAATATTTTCTGATTTGAAGACACCACAAGGCGCTGAGATGCCAAGATCCGGATGGCACCGAGGTGGTGTCTAGCAAGTTGTGGCACTGGTGTGGCCATCGTACAATGGTAAAAGTCGGCGTGGGGCGCCCTGTTGGCCTGTGAGATGGTGTCAGTAGCGGACTGATGTGTGAATGGGGCCAAAGGCAGCGCAACAATATTTTCTACAATATTTTCGGAGTAGAAGACACCACAAGGCGCTGAGATGCCAAGATCCGGATGGCACCGAGGTGATGTCTAAGTTGCGGACCGATGTGCGAATGGGGCCAAAGGCAGCTCAACAATATTTTCTGAAGAGAATACACCACAAGGCGCTGAGATGCCAAGATCCGGATGGCACCGAGGTGATGTCTAAGTTGCGGACCGATGTGCGAATGGGGCCAAAGGTAGCGTAACAAGATTTTCTGTATGGAAGATACCACTAGGCGTTGAGATGCCAAGATTCGGATGGCACCGAGGTGATGTCTAGCAAGTTGTGCCACTGGTGTGGCCATCGTACAATGGTAAAAGTCGGCGTGGGGCGCCCTATTGGCCTGTGAGATGGTGTCAGTAGCGGACTGATGTGCGAATGGGGCCAAAGGCAGCGCAACAATATTTTCTGACTGACACCACAAGGCGCTGAGATGCCAAGATCCGGATGGCACCGAGGTGATGTCTAAGTTGCGGACTGATGTGCGAATGGGGCCAAAGGCAGCGTAACAATATTTTCTGTATGGAAGATACCACTAGGCGTTGAGATGCCAAGATTCGGATGGCACCGAGGTGATGTCTAGCAAGTTGGTGTGGTCATCCTACAATGCTGAAACTCGGCGTGGGTCACCCCATTAGCCTGTGAGATGGCGTCAGTAGCGGACCGATGTGCGAATAGGCCGAAGGCAGCACAACGCGCCAAGATCCGGATGTCACCGTGGTGGTTTCATAGTTGAGAGGCACTTCATCTGCAGTGGGGCGCCGAGATCCGGATGGCACCGAGGTGATGTCTAGCAAGTTGCTGTACTGGTGTGGTCATCCTACAATGCTGAAATGTAGTGGGGCGCCCATTTACCGTTTCAGTTGCCATTCAGCTGAGTTTCGGCTGCTCTTGATGCTACAGCGACAGGCGGCTGCAAGAGGACTCTCAAAATGGCGGCCTGTTCTTTGGATTTGGGCCTGGTCCACTAAAATGGCCCTGGGACACCTTAGAACTCGGACGCTCGATTTTTTTTCCCTTTCCTGTACATGCAAAAAAAGGTAAATGCCCGGTACGTTACACGCTTCATCTGCCACGATGAACTCTCCAGAGGAACCGAAAAAAAATATAGTTGTGGTAACTATACCATGCATCGTCATATGGAGAGGTGGCACCAATTAATTATAGTGCTGCATAAAAGAGAGATTTGGAGGAGAACCCCTGACCTGCTAGTACATTCATCAAAGAAGTGGCACTGAGAGCTTCAGAGGCAAGGGAAACGGTCCCAAATATTTAGAAGAACTTTGGAAAGATTAAAATGACATGTTTAGATTGTGGTAAATTAATTTCATGTGGACAGATGAGTGTTACTCTAATAAATACAGCATATGAACATCATCATAGTCGATGGTTGGTAGAGACATTTTGACTATATCCTGGACCTGCCCGTCCTCGCCCAAAATGGCGCCGGAATAAATGGGACTCGTAACTCCTTGTTGTGTACTGGTTGCAGAACCTTGAAATCACGAGATACGTATGCAGTTTTGAAGCACATGGCGGGCGGGGACGAGAATTGATTGAATATTTCGACATCCCTATTGATATTAAGTTCTGATGTGTTATTGATTACTGTACTGTTGAAAATTCGAATTAACGTCACCCATGGTACTTGCCCGCAAATGTATATCTAGATAATTTTATTGTAACTGGCCCTGTCGTATTTTAATTATAAAATGTACGTCCATCGATTCCGTAACTGTTAGACACCTTAGTTCTTGCAACCTAATGGCCCGCCCGTTACGTTCCTCTACAGTGTAAATGTCTATTCATCATATACGATTACAGTTTGCTCCGTGGCAGGCCCACGTGGTTATAGGCTCGTATTTGTATAATGAAATTTTCACAATAAAGGTTTTTAAAAGAAAACATGGTAGTAGTATATACATTGGTAAAGTTTTTAATAATAGTCACTGTTTTAGAATCATTAAAAGGCAAGTGAAATAAAGCAGACCAATTACATGAAGGGTAAAAGGTATAATACGAAGGAACGCAGTAAAGATAAATGGTCAAGGGCTGTTGTGTTTTCTATTCCTGCAACATAAAGTGATCGATAAGAATCTCATATTCAGGCGTATCAGCGACTAAGACAGCAGGTCGACCCTCTTTTGCTCAACGGCTCCGTCATGGGACGAAGAAACGCTCTTTTTCTCGAAAAAAGAATATATTTTACTTGCAGGACAGTTGTAAAATTTCCGGGAAAGTACATTAGCCTGGAACATTATAACATATATTTAAGAAAAAATAATGTTCGGAAGTAATTAAAAGCGTAATTTTTAGGTGATATGACCAAGGCTTTCATCATTAGAATAAGAAAAGTAAAATGAACCAATGAAAAGTTTTATTAACAAGTCACATGACTTGTTATGCTTACGTTACGCGCTGCGCGCCCCGGATGACTTCCGGATGCGCTAACGCGGCGCGTCATATGACGCATTACGCGACAACGCAGGTCCAGAATATAGTCAAAATGTCTCCACCAACCAGCGGTCGAAACACAACCCCTTTCAGCAGGCTAAATAGTTCTGTTAAATGACAACAGAAGGGACAGGCAACAAGAACCATCAGTCAAAGAGGGGAGGGTTAGTTCTTCTCTACCGGGTTACATTGGTGCGCTACCGGAACTGATCGAATTGGTAGTCTACAGTGTTTCTGGATGTTTCAGACTGAAGCTGGGGTTAGCATGAGAGCACCACCATTTCGTAGCTCCGTTGTGGCCATTCCGCAACCAATCATGGCAGCCGCTCTTTATCGTTATTTTGGGCGGGGTGGGTGGCGGAGCCGAGCTGTTTTGCAGCCATCATTGTGTGGAGTTCAGTTCATCTCACTAGTTTTGTATTTGTCATGAGGGGTTGTTCCTAATGTTTCTATTTTAGCGAGGTCAAAAAGAGATCCCATTAGTGGCCTACTGATTTTGCTCGATTCCTTTTCTTTTTTTTACACGATTTTTCGTTATCTGCAAAGACTAAACAGAGTATTGCGACTCTGTGTTTGTTTGTAAATAGAGAATGAACCAAAGAGAACTAATTCTAAAACAGTAAATACTTGGATAACAATCAATCAAATGGAGAGAGAAGCAGGCACGACGGATTACAACGGGGGCAAAGGCCTGCGTTAACTACCTTTCACTATCTGCAAAGAGAGAGTACTCCTAATAGAAATGAGGGGGGGGGCACCATTCAAAGCAGATCAGTGTGCATAAACACGAAAATGTTTTCACTTACCACGTACTTGACATTCGACAGCTTATGATATTTGCTATTAAAAAACCATTGAAATTCACTGAAAAAACCATAGGTTATAGACCATATATAGTTAGGAATTAGCATTTACAAAACCTTGAAAATTCACTGAAAAAACCATAGGTTATAGACCATATATAGTTAGGAATTAGCATTTAAAAAACCTTATTTTACTCACACAAAACCATTGAAATTCCATATATAGTTAGTTGCACTAACTATATATCGCGCACCCGCAATCCACTGCTGATCATGTCACATATTACATCATTCATGACATGGTCAGTGACATCACTGATGACATCTCAAATGACATCACTGATGACATCACTGATGACATCTCATTTGACATCATTCTTGTGCTAATACGATAAACCTCTTCAGACTCTAATATAACCTTAGATACACTCAGTGTATACAGACACTCACACACTGCCACTCATCCATGGAGTTACTCACACACCCAGTCAGTCATGCAAAGAAACAATCTCACCTCCATTTCTTCAACTATACAGTTAAACACACCTTACTTATTGAAACATATACTAACACATATTTACTCTCTTATACAATCCCTGATACAAGTTCACAATGATCGATACAACCACTCACTCATTCAGTGGCTCTCATGCACAGTTATTTATATACGCCAACTCTCACATGTACTGTGTTTTACATATGTACTTACTATGACATGTAGCATTGAGATATCCATTCACTCATCAATACACTCATGCACACAGTCAACTGCCCATGTAGCTGTTTCCACATGCACTCTTGAACTCATACACCTAGTGAATAAACTGCTCACACATCTATGCATAGAGTCACACACCTTCCAGCCACCCCCACACAAACTCAATCTGCCATAGAAATACTTGGGCAACCAATTAATAACACATATAGCCTCTCGTATAGCTAATGATCAACACATGCAGCAGTTTACAGAACAACAGACATAATGATGCACAAATTAAGACAGTTTAGTCACTAACCCATGCACTCAGTGAGACACATTTAATCACTCACTCATACATTCAGTCATGCACCTACTAAATCCTTCGTCCAGACACTTATACATCTACTCATTCTTCAATATGTAAAACATATTTAAACTTTACAGAAACACACAGTCACTGGATGACGTCATCAGTGATCTCATCAGTGATGTCATTTGAGATGTCATCAGTGATGTCATCAGTGATGTCACTGACCATGTCATGAATTATGTAATATGTGACATGATCAGCAGTGGATTGCGGGTGCGCGATATATAGTTAGTGCAACTAACTATATATGGAATTTCAATGGTTTTGTGTGAGTAAAATAAGGTTTTTTTAAATGCTAATTCCTAACTATATATGGTCTATAACCTATGGTTTTTTCAGTGAATATATATATATATATATATATATATATATATATATATATATATATATATATATATATATGTCGAAAAAGACGCCATCCAACAAATTCCCATGTAGCAATGGAAACAAAATAACGCCAGAGCGAAACCACAGCTAAGTGCTTATTTTCTTGGTGCTTTATTTCGTGCTAAATTTTCGCCAGCAATCAGTCATATATATATTACCTACTGGCGGTCGCCAGTAGGTATATATAGTTAGGATTTTTTCTCTATGGGATTTTTGAAAATTCTATGTCTAATAACTTTGGCGTTTGTGGACGGAATTGGCTGACATTTTCAGGAAAATGGAACATTTTGTTCCTGAGCAGCCCCTATTAATTTGGGGGGGTTTTGTCAAGGGGGGGCCGAGAAAAAAGGGGGGTCCCAAAACGTGTTTTTAACATTGAGTTTTCCATAGGGCGGTTGGCCTCACTTTTAGCCCGAACGGCTGAATGGATTTGCACGAAACTTGGCAAAATTGTAGGGACTGGTAGCCCGATGTGCCTTTGCTAGGTCTCAATATATGTGCTCCAGTGGATTTTGAGAAATTAACATTCAAAAAAAGATATATATCTGTAACAGCGGACCGGGCAGCGCTCCAGTTCGCGTACTTTTCGCGTTACGGAGCTTTGTGAAGCGAAGCTGATTGGTTCTCCGGCGTCTGTAAACATTCCAAACAGTCCGTAGCGGCCGCCATCTTGTCTCTCGGTAGGATCGAGAGACAAGAGGAGGCCAAAGCGAAGGGGCAAATGACCATAAGGGGGCATAGTAGATCCTCGCTGACCCCCTAGGTTTGATGTGGAGGTTTTAAAAGGGCCCCGCGGGTCAAAAAAAATAATAATAATAATAATCGAACGGCTGAATGGATTTGTACGAAACTTGGCAAAATATTAGGGACTGGTAGCCCGATGTGCCTTTGCTAGGTTTCAATATATGTGCTCCAGTGGATTTTGAGAAATTAACGTTCAAAAAAAGATATATATCTGTAACAGCGCTCCGCTTCGCGTACTTTTCGCGTTACGGAGCTTTGCGAAGGTGATTGGTTCTCCGGCGTCTGTAAACATTCCAAACAGTCCGCAGCGGCCGCCATCTTGTCTCTCGGTAGGATCGAGAGACAAGAGGAGGCCAAAGCGAAGGGGCAAATGACCATAAGGGGGCATAGTAGATCCTCCCTGACCTCTTAGGTTTGATGTACCATTTTGCCAAGTTTGGTGTAATTCCGTTCAGCCATTCAGGCTGTAGACGTATCTAAATGTCCTATGGAAAATTGCATGGGGAAAACACATTTGAAAGTGTTGAAATTTAGAACCAATTAAAATGTTACTTTGGTTTTGTATTTGTGTGTGATGAAAGTTAATTGGTTATGTATATATCTAAAATGAGAGGAAACCACAGCCATTTTGTGATACTACTGTCTGAGGTACATTTGTGAGGAATTTTTGGTGCTCAATTTCTGGTGTTTGGTTTACACAGTACTAACACTTCTCCTACTTTTAAAAAGGTGAGTTGTTAATTTGTAAGGGGAACTATGTTGTACACTTTAAGATAATTTGAAAAATGTTTTCTGTTATTTATTTACAGTCCTTCTGTTATACTAAATACTAAAAACGATAAATGAAAGTGATTATTTTTTTCTGCAATTTACAGCAAGCAATTTCAAAATAAAATGGCTCACAATGAAGAGACCGTGGCAATTTCTTTTGAATTATCCACTACATTTATTGAAATTCACAGCACCAATAATGAAGTATTCTCACAAGGAGGAGATGACTTGAATGATTTTTTGGATCAATCTCTTGATGGCGAATTTATCGAATGTTTGGAGACCATAGAGTTACAAGAATCATCATTGCAGACTTTTCATGAGGAGATTCCAGATGAGATGATTGAAGAGGAAATTCCTGATGAGGACATGTTACTAGTTCTTTCAAATTTTGAAAATTCAGAAGAATAAATTTATATTTAGAAATACAAAAATTGTTTGAGACATTTTTTTTTTTTAAATTTATTGAGCGCACTATCACCGTGGGTATCATGGCGCTGAAAAGGTACAAGAGAAGGAACAGGAGGAATTTAGCTAGGTTGTGGGAAGAGCCAGGTTTTTAAAGATTTGCGAAATTGAATGAGAGAACCAGAAATCCTAACTGGGAGAGGAAGGGAATTCCAAAGTTTGGGGCCGAGGAAGGCGAATCTTCGACCACCAGATCTACAGAGTTTAAAGGAAGGGACCACCAAGAGATGTAGATGAAGGGATCTGAGGTTACGTGAAGGACAGTAGGGTCGAATAAGAGATTTCAGGAAAGCGGGACAAGCACCAGAGAGAGACTTAAAAACGAGACAGCCAAGCTTAAAGGCGGCCCTTAGGTTGACAGGGAGCCAATGAAGCTTGGCAAGGAGGGGTTTGGCAGACTGCCACTTCGGTATCCCGAGGGCCAATCTCGCCGCCTGGTTTTGAATGATTTGCAACCTGTAGATGGAACATTTGGGCAAACCATAATAGATGGAGTTCGAAAAATCCAGGCGGGAGAGGACGAGGGCCATGATGACTTGTAGCAGGGCATCGGGGGTGAGGAGGTAAGCCACCTTCCTAATCCTGCGTAGCTGGAACATGCAGGAGGAAACCACCGTCCCCACCTGCTGCCCGAGAGAGAGCCCAGCGTCAATGGTGACCCCGAGGCTTTTCACCGAGGCTACCGGGGTGGGGGGGAGCCAAGCTCTGCCGGCCAGAAGTGTGGACCCCAGTGTACGGAGCTCTTACCCGGCAGGAGGAGCTCCGTCTTTCCTGGGTTCAATTTCAGCTGGTTCTGACACATCCACTGAAAGATATGGGACATAACTGCCTGGAAGGTGGGAATAGCAGAGGGAGAGTTGAGAGAGAAAATGAGTTGTAGGTCGTCAGCGTAGTTAAAGACGGTGACGTCCCACTGCCTCAAAGAAAAAAGAAGGGGGCGAAGATAAAGATTAAAGAGAAGAGGGGATAGAGAGGAGCCCTGGGGGACCCCACAAGGCAGGTATTCCCTAGGTGCCCTAAATGTGCCTAGGCTGAGAGACTGAGATCTCCCAGTGAGAAATGATTTGACCCATGCCAGCGCCAGGCCCTGGATGCCGGCCTGTTCGACACGGTGGAGAAGGATGTTATGGTCCACCGTGTCGAAGGCGGCCGCTAGATCTAATAGTACCAAGGCCTGGGAGGAACCCTTGTCGGCTCCACCTCTCAAGGTATCCAGAACCGCCAGGATCACAGTCTCTGTAGAATGGCCAGGACGGAAACCGGCCTGGTTGGCCTCGAGGAAGGTGGAACTCTCGATGAACCTCGAGAGGCAGGTAGTGACATGGGCCTCTAAGATTTTAGAAAGAAAAGGTAAGAGAGAGAGGGGGCGATAGTTCGCCGGGACGGCAGGATCAGCTCCAGGCTTCTTCAACAGAGGCACTAGAACGGCCTCCTTGAAGGAGCTGGGTACCGTCCCGGAGAGGAGAGAAGAGTTGAGCAAAGGGAGGATACAGTCAGGTAGGGAACGGCAGATGTCACACAGTATGGAAGGTGGACAGTGGTCGTCAGGAGAACCAGACTTGATACGAGCGGCCAAGCTGGCTAGGGAGGTAGGGTCTAATGGAGGAAGCTTAGTGAGAGAAAGGGCGTTGTGAGGGGGAGTAGCGAAGTCAGCGCCCAGTGAGGAGACTGGGATAGTGTCCTTAATCAGAACAATTATTCATTTTTATTTTTAATTTATGAGGTTGTAGCGAAGTGATTGTAGTATAAAATGAGACTTATAGTATAGAGTGGAACATTTTTATGTTACATGGTAAGTTTACTCATATTTACTTCCCTTCTCCCACTATATTATCTCCAATGTGTATTTGACATCTCTTCTTCATCTCCGGCCTCCTTTCTCTCACTGTCTGTCTCTGATGCATCTTATCGCTGCCATTTTGTGTAATTACAGAAGAGAGTAAAATAAAATAGTTCGGAACGTGAAAAGGGGGCAAAGTAGAGTACCCCTCACCCCCTAGGCCTTCTCAGGCGGTCCCAAAAGGATCAGTTTCTGCTTTCCTGAGAGATTATGGTATGAGTTCCATATACCACATTAACTTGCATTACAACATGCAAGATATCTATCTCCTATTACCAACTTTTGGAGATATTCGCGCTAAGCGCGAATATCTCCAAAAACTAACACCTGCCCTGAGCAGTTCTTAGCCATGTTATCCAATGGGAGGTGGATAACATGGCTAAGAGCATTAGCTCGGTAATGCATGAATATCGCTGACTTTTTAGCGATATTCATGCATTGCAGCCGTTTTTTATCGCATTTGCGATAAACCTTGATAATAGCAAGGTTTATCTTCGATAATTTCTGACGATGCTTAGCGGTAAAAAATTCGTTACTAAGTATCGTTAGCGATAAATATCGCTTAACTTTGGCAATATGCACCAACGTCTGTTAACGTTCGATTCGAAGGAAATGAGGAAGTGTTGAAAAACATTGTCTGCGCCATCTTGCCTTTTTTGAAATGCCACACTTTTGTTGTGCATGGCAGCCATTTTAGATGCCTTGACCAGACCCACTCTCTGCACGCTGTCGATTCGTAGCATGGCTCCCCACCCTCGCAAGCATCTTCCCCAGGCACTGCTCACCCCCGCTCTCTGTCTTATGCATGGGCAATAAACCTCCCCCCATCTGCACTGCTCTTCCCTGAGAATCACACTCTGTGCCCGCCCGACACCTCCCTTTCGCCCTATTCACTACCGCACCCTCTGACACTCCTCTTCCTCTGTGTCCGATTATCCAGGCCGGTCCTAGGCTATCAGCTAGCCCTGCAGATGTAGTTTATGGCCCCAGCTGTAAAGAATCACCCCTCTTCAAAGGAGTTATAGTAGATCAAGGCCCACACCCGATGAGATCCGTCACACCACACGTGTTCATACTATCTGAAAACCATCCTGTATTGTGATTGGGGAGGGGACCGAGCCTGAAGCGGAAGATTCCAGGGATGACTCTTTGTACATCAAAGTTTTTACAATTATGTGTCACATTAAAAATATATAGCACTCCAACAAAGTAGTAGGAATATAAAACTTTAATAACTTATAAATATATACAACAAAACAAAAACAGTAAAAACATTTAAACAACGAAGAGACCGTGGCAATTTCTTTTGAATTATCCACTACATTTATTGAAATTGACAGCACCAATAATGAAATATTCTCACAAGGAGGAGATGACTTGAATGATTTTTTTGATCAATGTCTTGATAGCGAATTTATCGAATGTTTGGAGACCATAGAGTTACAAGAATCATCATTGCAGACTTTTCATGAGGAAATTCCTGATGAGATGATTGAAGAGGAAATTCCTGATGAGGACATGTTACTAGTTCTTTCAAATTATGAAAATTCAGAAGATGTTGCCTGGGTGCCGCACTGATTTGGGTATCCGGCGTGGGGCGTCCCGGGGGGTGGGTTGTCAGTAGCGGTCTGTTGTGCGAATAGTTCCAAGGCAGCAGAACGCGCTGAAATCTGGATGTCACGAAGGTGATGTCTAGTAAGTTGCCGCCCAGCAAATAACGGCGTGGGGCGCCGCGGGGGGAGGGGGGGAGGCAGTCCAAAGTTCCGTTAAAAGGGCAAAGGAAAGGATCGGTGGTTTGAACCATCAGTCAAAAAGGGGAGGGGGTGCAACAATTTTTCCTACCGGGTCACACTGTGCTTTCACCGGAACTGAGGTCTGCAGGATTCTAGTCATTCAAACTGAGGCTGGCGCCAGCATGGGAGCGCCGACGTCCCGCGGCTACAGTTTCGTCACTCCACGGGCGATCATGGCAGTCATTCCCCATCGGGGGTGTCTGCGGGGGTCGGGGACTCCCGCTTCTCCTCTAGAATCTTCAAGGTCGTGGAGGACTACGGTGGTGGAGTCAACCAGTGACCGGGTCATTTCTTTATGCTGGGCCCGCTCTTGCCAGGTCGACCGCCATTTTGAGAGTTTGGTAGCTACTGGCGATCGCGGGGTCAAATGAGCGGACGGGCTCCACCCTGCCGGGCGAGACGTTGCAGCATCGCCACAGTGGAAGAACCCTTTTCCGGGCGCCTGGAGCGCTGAGGGTGCAGCTGGGAAGCCTCCACCTGGGGAGGCGGAAGAGGCCTGTTCGCACCGTCTCTCCCTCCCAGTGCACCCCACGGCGTCTCGCTTGAGATTTGTTATGGCCGGACCAGGCGATGAGGACGAGAGGGGGGGGGGTCGGAGGCATGTGCAAGACATCCCCCCCCCCAGGGTTGTTGCAGCAATTATTCAAGAAAGAAGAAATGTCCCGTCCGTCTTTGGGCCGGACCTCCGGTGAATGGCGGCCTGACGCCCTTTGCTCTGGCCCCATGAACGGGCTCCTTGGCTCATCGGCTGCAGCCGGATCCCGTCGGCCCCAGCCCCCGGCCGTTGGTGGCCGGACCGGGAGAGAGTGTGGAGGGACAACCTGCAACTCTCAAGGGCCACCGCGGCCGGACTGGGAGAGAGAGGGGAGGGTCGAGGACACGGACATTCCCCCCCCTGAAACTCTCCAGTGTTGTCAATCCCCCTGGCCGGGTCCCGCTGGCCTCGGCCTCTCCTCCGGCTACACCCTACGTGATGATCTCCTGGCCGAGGCGTGGCAGCAGGACCCGCCTTATATGTGTTGCTTCCGGCTGGGCGTAGCCGAAAACCTGTTGCCCTTTGGAAGTTTCTAGAATGGGGCGGATGTCTGCTGACTTCTATCTTTCCCAGTTTGCCGTTATTTGGCCGTGGCAGGCGGTGGGACAGACACG
Source organism: Lissotriton helveticus (assembly GCF_964261635.1). Taxonomy (NCBI): domain Eukaryota; kingdom Metazoa; phylum Chordata; class Amphibia; order Caudata; family Salamandridae; genus Lissotriton; species Lissotriton helveticus. The sequence continues at coordinate 1,608,590,232 of NC_136069.1, forward strand.
TTTTGGGGCAGTGAGGGGCGATGTTTTCAGGTTTCTTATTACGGGCTTACTTCTAACGTTTCTTGTTTCTAGGACAATAATAGGTTTTATCATTACGTATTGTTATCGTTTCTTTGTTTGTTATTTAATAAAAAGTTCATCAGTGGCCTACTGATTTTCGTTTTCCTATTCTTTTCTTTCCAGGTTGTTTCATGCTAAAGTTTCTGTTAACAGGATACAGTGATCACTTCGTTATTATTGCATATGTCCTTTTCACTAGGGGTGCTTTCTGGTCGGGCCAGATGACCTATCTCTAGTAAATGGTCCGGGTGAAACAGGTGCATCTTTCAGTGGGGAGTAGATAGGCATGACAGATTACAACGGGGGAGAAAGGTCCGCATTACGTACCCTTTCACTACTTGCAAAGATTTTCCTACGTTTATTTGCAAACAGGGAATACCTCAAAAAAGAACTAATTTCCAAACAGTCAATGTTCGGACAATCAATCAATCAATGAGGAATGAAATAGGTACGACGTGTTAAAGGCTTGCGTTACCTACCCTTCACTATCTGCAAAGGGAGAGAGAATATTCCTATTCTTCCTCGTTTGCAGGCAGAGAAGATCCTTAAGAGAACCAACTTCGAACAATTCAATGCTCGATTCAAACAATCAACAAGGGGTACTGTGAACACAAATGAACGCCGCTTATGTACATACACATTGCTATTTTCAACAGGTTGTTCCTAATGTTTCTATTTTAGCGAGGTCAAAAAGAGATCCCATTAGTGGCCTACTGATTTTGCTCGATTCCTTTAGTTTTTTACACGATTTTTCGCTATCTGCAAAGACTAAACAGAGTATTGCGACTCTGTGCTTGATTGTAAATAGAGAATGAACCAAAGAGAACAATCAATCAAATGGAGAGAGAAGCAGGCACGACGGATTACAACGGGGGCAAAGGCCTGCGTTAACTACCCTTCACTATCTGCAAAGAGAGAGTACTCCTAATAGAAATGAGGGGTGGGGGGCAGCATTCAAAGCAGATCAGTGTGCATAAACACGAAAATGTTTTTACTTACCACGTACTTGACATTCGACAGCTTATGATATTTGCTATTAAAAAAACATTGAAATTCACTGAAAAAACCATAGGTTATAGACCATATATAGTTAGGAATTAGCATTTACAAAACCTTGAAAATTCACTGAAAAAACCATAGGTTATAGACCATATATAGTTAGGAATTAGCATTTACAAAACCTTGAAAATTCACTGAAAAAACCATAGGTTATAGACCATATATCGTTAGGAATTAGCATTTAAAAAACCTTATTTTACTCACACAAAACCATTGAAATTCCATATATAGTTAGTTGCACTAACTATATATCGCGCACCCGCAATCCACTGCTGATGATGTCACATTTACATCATTCATGACATGGTCAGTGACATCACTGATGACATCACTGATGACATCTCAAATGACATCACTGATGACATCACTGACGACAACATCCAGTGACTGTATGTTTCTGTAAAGTTAAAATGTGTCTTACATATTGAAGAATGAGTGGAAGTATAAGTGTCTGGACAAAGGATTTAGTAGGTGCATGACTGAATGTATGAGTGAGTGATTAAATGTGTCTCACTGAGTGCATGGGTTAGTGACTAAAGTGTCTTAATTTGTGCATCATTATGTCTGTTGTTCTGTAAACTGCTGCATGTGTTGATCAGTAGCTATATGATTAACTATATGGGTTACTGATTGATTGTCCAAGTATTTGTATGGGAGACTGAGTGTGTGTGTGGCTGGCTGGGAGGTGTGTGACTCTGTGCAGATCAATGTGTACTTGTATCAATGATTGTATAACAAGGTAAGTATGTGTTAGTATATGTTTGAAAATGTAAGGTGCTCTATGTTTAACTGTATAGACAAGAAAATGGAAGTGTCATTGATTCTTTACAGGACTGACTAGGTGTGTGAGTAACTCCATGGATGAGTGGCAGACTGTGAGTGTCTGTATAGGTGTATGAGTGCATATGATAGTGTTGTAAAGATGAGTGATTGTATGTATGAATGATTGTATGGGTGAATGAGTGAAGGTGTGTGTAGACGTAGGAATCAGTGAGTGCGAATGTAGTAACTAGTATTGGTGTGTCAATGGTTTCAAAAATTATATTCTGTATTTAACACTGGGTGAAACAGGTTATATTAAAATGTGAGGAGATGCATTGTATTGTCACATGAATGATATCATCAGTGATGTGGTCATTGATGTCAAATGAGATGTCATCAGTGATGTCATCAGTGATGTCATTTGAGATGTCATCAGTGATGTCATCAGTGATGTCACTGACCATGTCATGAATGATGTAATATGTGACATCATCAGCAGTGGATTGCGGGTGCGCGATATATAGTTAGTGCAACTAACTATATATGGAATTTCAATGGTTTTGTGTGAGTAAAATAAGGTTTTTTAAATGCTAATTCCTAACGATATATGGTCTATAACCTATGGTTTTTTCAGTGAATTTTCAAGGTTTTGTAAATGCTAATTCCTAACTATATATGGTCTATAACCTATGTTTTTTTCAGTGAATTTTCAAGGTTTTGTAAATGCTAATTCCTAACTATATATGGTCTATAACCTATGGTTTATTCAGTGAATATATATATATATATATATTCACAGAAAAAACCATAGGTTATAGACCATATATAGTTAGGAATTAGCATTTACAAAACCTTGAAAATTCACTGAAAAAACCACAGGTTATAGACCATATATAGTTAGGAATTAGCATTTAGAAAACCTTATTTTACTCACACAAAACCATTGAAATTCCATATATAGTTAGTTGCACTAACTATATATCGTGCACCCGCAATCCACTGCTGATGATGTCACATATTACATCATTCATGACATGGTCAGTGACATCACTGATGACATCACAGATGACATCTCAAATGACATCACTGATGACATCACTGATAACAACATCCAGTGATTTTTTGTTTCTATAAAGTTTAAATATGTCTTACATATTGAAGAATGAGTGGATGTGTAAGTGTCTGGACGAAGGATTTAGTAGGTGCATGACTGACTGTATGAGTGAGTGATTAAATGTGTCTCACTGACTGCATGGGTTAGTGACTAAACGGTCTTAATTTGTGCATCATTATGTCTGTTGTTCTGTAAACTGCTGCATGTGTTGATCAGTAGCTATATGAGTAACTATATGGGTTATTGATTGATTGCCCAAGTATTTGTATGGGAGACTGAGTGTGTGTGTGGCTAGCTGGGAGGTGTGTGACTCTGTGCAGATCAATCTGTACTTGTATCAATGATTGTATAAGAAGGTAAGTATGTGTTAGTATATGTTTGAAAATGTAAGGTGCTCTATGTTTAACTGTATAGACAAGAAAATGGAAGTGTCATTGATTCTTTACAGGACTGACTAGGTGTGTGAGTAACTCCATGGATGAGTGGCAGACTGTGAGTGTCTGTATAGGTGTATGAGTGCATATGATAGTGTTGTAATGTTGAGTGATTGTATGTATGAATGATTGTATGGGTGAATGAGTGAAGGTGTGTGTAGACGTAGCAATCAGTGAGTGCGTATGTAGTAACTAGTATTGGTGTGTCAATGGTTTCAAAAATTATACTCTCTTTTTAACACTGGGTGAAACAGAGGTTATATTAAAATGTGAGGAGATGCATTGTATTGTCACATGAATGATATCATCAGTGATGTGGTCATTGATGTCAAATGAGATGTCATCAGTGATGTCATCAGTGATGTCATTTGAGATGTCATCAGTGATGTCATCAGTGATGTCACTGACCATGTCATGAATGATGTAATATGTGACATCATCAGCAGTGGATTGCGGGTGCACGATATATAGTTAGTGCAGCTAACTATATATGGAATTTCAATGGTTTTGTGTGAGTAAAATAAGGTTTTCTAAATGCTAATTCCTAACTATATATGGTCTATAACCTGTGGTTTTTTCAGTGAATTTTCAAGGTTTTGTAAATGCTAATTCCTAACTATATATGGTCTATAACCTATGGTTTTTTCTGTGAATTTCATTGGTTTTTTAACAGCTAATATCTGTAGCTGTAAAATGTATTCTTCTTTAAATCCCAAAATATATTTTATATGTTTATGAATAATTTTTTTTTTAAATATTTTTTTTTCTTCGTTCCCGCTTCGCGAATCGGGAAGCTTCCCGTTAGCTGACCTTGATGCCGCGAAATAGACCGCGAGCCGGTAAACGTTTCTTTACCGCAAGTGCCGCGTTAGAAAACAACATCGTGACGCCTCCCGTCCGCATGACGTTTCACGTTGTCGCGTGATACGTCATATGACGTGCTACGTTAGCGAACTGGTACGCGAAGCGAGTCGCAAAGCGCAGGTTTCTGGAAGCAAACCGGGAGGCCCTGCAAAGCGCTTAACGTAAACACAGCAAGTCATGTGACTTGGTAATAACACTTTTCATTGGTTCATTTCACTTTTGGTTTCCTAATGATGTAAGACTAGGTCATATAATCTAAAATGAACACTTATGATTGGTTGAGAACTCTTGTTTTTCCCAAATGATGAAAATCCCTCCTTCTTTCCTCACTCTGACTTTCATCATTGTGAGAGAAAGACCCTTTGTGATCACTGAGCAATGGCTTCTTTAGTAGCTTCAGCTGGTGCTTCCCCACCACCTCCACCACATCCAAGGAAGAGTGGACCACCTGCTCAAGTTATAATTCAACAAGAAGAAGAAGAAGAGGAACAGGACGACGAGCACGAAGAGAGGCAGTTTTTGCCTGAGCAGCCCAGGACGTCTCACCGGAAAGAAAACTTCATTTGGCAATTTTTTTAAATTCCCAAAGGTCAGAAAAAAGTAAATGCAAGATACGTAACTTGCCTTATATGTCAAGATAGACTGTCCAGAGGAACCGAGAAAAAATACAGTTTCGGAAACTACACAATGCATCGCCATATGACTAGGTGGCATCCTAACAACTACAGTGCTGCACAGTTTCGGAACGACCTAGATAATCTCCCTATTATGGCCAGAAGATCTGTTGTACCGGAAGTAACGGGACCAGAGGGCAGGGAGATGGTGCCAAATATACAAATGAAATTTGGTGAAGTAAAACACACCTGCGTATTTTGCGATGGATTCATTTCCTACGGAGAAAAAAGCATCACTCTGATCAACAGAGCTATTGACTATCATATGCAAGTTTGTACGAAACGCCCAAAATAATAAATACTTCTTTTTTTGTTTTGTTGCTCCTGTTGAGCCCTTTACAATGAATCGTTTTCATTGCCCCCTCCAAGAAAAACCCCCAAAAATATAAAACTTCAGAAAAATTCAAAAAAAGTTAAAAAATGTTCCGAAAAATAATAAAAAAAATATAAAACAACAAAAACAATAAAAAAAAAGTTCTTTTCAGAACTACCTCCCCGTTATTAAAAAATTGGTACAATATTTGGAACTGTGCCAACCTCTATTTCTCTTAGTTCGCTTCCCAGTTCGCTCGCCGGTACGCGAACTAGAAGCGAACCAAAAACAGTAAGTATAAGGGAAGGAAACAGACACTTATGTTAAAAGAAAAACAGCTATAGGGGAGTAAACTAGAGATACTATTACCCGTAATCCACTGCTGATGATGTCACATATTACATCATTCATGACATGCTCAGTGACATCATCAGCAGAGGATTGCGGGTTTTTTGGCAACGTGCCTTATCCACGGTTTAATAACGCTGCCTTTTGCTTTATATAAGTTTTCAAATTGTATGAAATATATACCAATAGGTCGTTATGAACCTTTAGGTAGTGCTTTTCTTCATGAGGTCTGGTCGCTTCAATACACATACAGATGTTTCAAAGATGATCAAGAAGTTTATCTGAATGGAGAGGAATGCACTGAGACGCCAGATCATTCACTAATGTGTAGGCACATACAGTTACACGGTTCATGCAACAAACACCGACCAAATATGGCTTGCGTGTTGCAAGGCACGCCAGTTCCTGCTATCATCCCCACGTTCAAGTTGTTGGAAAATGGTAGTTATTTGATGCTCAATAATGAAGATTGTTCTGAGTTAATTGAAAAGGGTCTGCACCTCTGTACGGGTGTTCGCTATGTGAAGCACGAAAGTTTCACGGGCCGAACTCAAGGCCACCTCTCTCTGAGACAAAAGAGCTCTTATTCTTGCCATGCCGTTGAAATCTGTCCCAAGGTTGGTATTTGTGGCCAGATTGAAAACTCCCTATGTTCATGTGTGGGAGGAAATAGAACATTTCTGCAGCAAATAACCCGTTCACTTACTGTTACGATAAAAGGAATACTTTTAATTCAGATTTGCCTTTCAATTTCAGCAAGATGGTTCCGACTATCTTTAACGCATCCTCCACAAAGACCCTGGCGCACTTTTTTAAAGTTGTTACCAGTGGTCTCGTGACTTCATTTGAGAAAATCTTTGGAGTCATCCCTGCTTCCTTTCATTCCATTTTCTCCACTCCGGTTCGTGGATTGGCATTTTTACTTGCATTACCAGCGGACGCTCTTGTGCTTTTTTACATTTTTAAATATGGATGTCCCTCCTATGCAACCTCCCACCCTGCAGCTGCTGACACTGTTCCGCAATCGCATGCTACAATATTATGGCACAATGCCGTTGGCGATATTAAGCACGGCATATGGATTATCTTTTCGATTCTCCTACTTCACCTGTGTCCAGCCTGTATTTCACTGCCTGACCTGTGATTTCGATTGGGCCATTGATTTGTGTCTCTGCGGACCGGTTTCTCCTGACGTCGACTTTAATCAGCTGATGACTCCTATCATTACTCACGAGTTGGTTTGTCCTGGCGAAAGGATTATGGCTGTGGCATTGATGCATGGACTACTTGGTCCCTGGAATTTACTGGCGGCAGCACAGTCTTTCTTGGAACAGAGCTTTCTTGAAAACCCACCGAGCTGTCCTCTGATGGTGATAGAGGATCCGGTGCTGGGAGAGCACGTATGTTCTTTTCCGCTTTTAAATTGGATGGCTGAACTGTTTTCGGATGAAGACGGTGACTTCCTATTGGAGGCTGTTGCAGCTTATTTTGCATACACAGTTATGTCATAGACCTTTTTCATGTTTGATATGCTGAGTACTAGCATTTCATTGACAATTCATTGACTTATTTGTCAAGTTTTTATTATTTACCTTGCCTATTGGCTTAAGACTCGATAAAGTACTTGGCTGTTTTATTTTTCTTTAGCATTAAATGTTCCTAGTTTTTAATGCTTTACCTTGCGGACCGTCCACATATAAACTTGCAATCTGCTCTCATGAGATGGCACTTCTATTATCTTATTCAGTTCGTTTCCGGATCATGGGGAGGTGTCATCTAGGTCCTGGATATCTTTACACCGTGTTAAGTTAGCATGGGCTCATTACCGGTTTAAATGCCATTTTTCCTTTTTTGCAACTTCTGCACACGACACTTAGTTGTTGCTTTAGCTTTCCACCTAGTAGTTCATCGTGGTTTACATGAGAATAATATGTTATTGCTCTACTATCTGCTTTGCTTGTTAAACTATATCTGTACAGCGAGTGCTAAAGTTTCAAGAACAACACGATACAGAATTGTTATGAGGTCTGATCTCCACGACTTCATACTCATAACATAAGTGCAACTTCTGCCAATTCTGGGCATGAGGCGAGTTTTATATTGCTTTGCCGAACACACATACACAACAGTTGATGCGGTTCACATGAAGAGAGAGCTGGTGTATGCTGATGTGATTCCTTCAAATCTAAGACACTAAAGTATGGGCACGCCCTAAACCAACACAAAGAGACCTTCTTAGCAAATAATATAATATGTGTATTAGGGAGGGTGAGATATAAGCAGCCGCGGGCCGTGGAGGGAGTTACGGTGAGGCAGGGAGGCGGGGAGGGGGAGAAGCAGGGTGGAGCCCTCTCTACCTTGCCCCTCCCCCTCCCCACCTCCCTGCCCCACCGTAACTCCCTCCACGGCCCGCGGCTGCTTATAAGTGTTGCTAACTCTTATTCATTTACAGCATGTTAACATACTGTCACCATTCGCTTTTTATGTACTAGTAACTATGCTGGTAATTTTGCTACTGATAATATGTGTACTTCTATTATCTAAGATACTACGCCTGAGAAGACGGCATTAGTAAATAAACATTTCAAATACACATGTGTTCTTCTTAACTCCATGTTCTGGTTTCTAAGAAATATATAACGACCGACTGTTCATGAGTTCCACGTATCCTGAGGTACTATAAGTTCATATTCTGGATTGTCTAAACATTGAGAGTTTGTTATATCCAATGTGACACTGTACCTAGCTTGCTAAGGAGTTTTTGATTACTAACGTGAGTTTTGGGACACCCTAATTCGCCGAGGTTCCAATCCTCTGTCCACAGTTCTGTGTGAGAACAGAAACCCTGCGACAGGGGCACCCCCGACCCTTGCTCGAGCTTCATCACACTTGCGATACAACTCCAGCAATGCGCCACCTTTACGGCACAGATACATCACGCATCTGTGCTGTTTTTGCCCCATGATGCGCCGCATTGTAAATGCAGCACACCATAGGTGACGGAACAGCGGCACAGAATGACTAACACATCCCTGGTGATGCGCCAGTCATCATAAATGTATCCCTATGCTTCTTATCTTGTTAGAGATGAACCGCCATATGTATCATCAAAGTTTTTTGCATTTCCTAAATAGCGAACTTTAAGGAATAAATAGCGATTCTTTACCATTCCTAGTTTGCGATTAGCTATTTGCTAATTACAAATTACCCATTCATTTCCTTCATTTCCATAGGGCGGTTGGACTCACTTTTAGCTCGAACGGCTGAATGGATTTCCACGAAACTTGGCAAAATTGTAGGGACTGGTAGCCCGATGTGCCTTTGCTATGTCTCAAGATATATGCTCCAGTGGTTTTTACGAAAATTAACTTTGAAAAATATATATTGGGCTACATTGGCCTATATATATGTTGGAGCCCAAATGTAGCCCAATGTAGCCCAATGAAGCCCAATGCAGCCCAATGTAGCCCAAAGATGGCCGCCAGACACACAAAAAAACAAATGTAGCCCAAATATCTCGGCCCCCGCTTGACGAATCCCCCCCCCCCCCAACTTTCAGGGAAGGACCGGAGCGCCGCGAGGCAAAGTTAAGGAAAATTTCAGGAAGATTCCTCAACCGGCGCCAAAGTTATTCCCAATAGAATGTTGCGATTTCCCTATGGGAAACAATCCTAACTATATATACCTACTGGCTATCGCCAGTAGGTAATATATATTTTAATATCTACTAAAAGATCAGGATTATTTTTCCATAGTAAGACCACACAAAATATGAAGCCAGGACAATATCAATATGTCTGTTTTATAAATGAAATTGATTATTCATCAGTTTTTGTGTTGTTGTGGGTGCATATTAGAATGACTCAATGAAAGAATAATTACAGGAATGCATGAATGAATAGCTTACTGACAACACACAAATGGTTCTATATATGGATGAGGCAAATCTATATTGTACTGGTAGAATAATAATGCATAAATCAATGGCTTATGAATGCATTCCAATATATATTGACCTGTATTGAAGTATTTGAATGACTGCTTGCCATAGAAATTAGTGTGGAGAAAATACTTTGACCCAATTGTGGGCAGACTGATTATGTGTGATATGTGCAGTAACCCCTGCTACCACACATATTGTTATTACAATGGACATACGCTGTTTCTGTTCCTATTATCTATATTTTGCCCCAATAAAATTTTTGAACCTAACACTGTACAATCGAAAGTCGGAGAATGTGATTGTGCACCTGCGTTTTTGCACCAATACTATTTTATGGGTGGCAATGAATCAACAGCAATATTCCCTGGAAAGCATTTCTTCATGATACCAAACAAATAACAAATCAAACATCATGAGTTGAAAATGTAATTTGAAATAAACATATTCAGAGTCAACTTATATTACGGTTTTGTAAAATCAGGATAAATAATTTAAAAACAAAAACTGTTCTTACCATAATGGCATTGGCACCCTGAGATAGAGAGAAGAAAGTTAGGAAAAAGATTAGGAATCAAAATTCTATAATAAAATTCCAGGATATAAACCCACTCTGCAGCAAAACTTGCATCTTGAGTATTACTCACACTCTAAAGCCAAATCAAAAAGAACAAATTCCAAAGTTGAGTTCACCACTTATGAGCAACCAATGCAATTTAGTAGCAACAAATGAAAATGCAACATACATATGTATTAAGAGATGATGTCAATATTGGGAAAATTATTATGCCATGACATGTTCCATTAGGAATATACCATTTATAAAGAGGAATATATTGTCAGTACAAAATCTGATATATTTGAGCATATACAGGAGCTAGAGAAACAATTTATTACAAAGTTGGCATTGTACTGCTCGACCCAAGGTCACCAAGTAGCTGCCTACATTAAGCCCTAAAAGTAGTGAGACTTGAAGGGATAGAATAAAGCTGCACAAAGTAATGGTGCCTAAAATTTGCATACACAAAAAAATCTGCATGAAATTCTTCGAAGTTTAGATATCTAATTTGCAGCAAACTGCTCTCTTGCCATAAAGTGAGCCCAGAATAACACACTCAAATTGAAACCTGAATGTACCCAAACTATGATATTTACCTTCATTAAGGTACAGAAACTTGGATAGACAATTAGCACTGGTGTGATCTGACCAGGTATGGTGTTCCACCACAAAGCCCATTTCTTGCAGTAAAATGGACCACCTTAACAATACTGGATTATCCCCCCTTCCTGTTCATCACCTCCTAAAGCTGCCCATTGGTCCTTGAGAACCCTAGGCTGCATTGGCTCCAACAACCATACTATCTGTCCATGCTGATATTCTACCATGGTAACTGCTTAGTCATACCATTGCTTCATTAACTCCTGGCTAACCTCACAATTATCAGAAGCCTTCTTTCAGAACTTAGTCAACTGTTTCCGAAGGGCTAGCATTTAGTGAACCACATCCTGAGGGAGATTCTTGGGAGCTTGCTCTCATCCATCCTTCACCAGACTAAGAGGTCCTCTGACAGGATTCTCTTCTTTGGTATCTTCCTCCAAGCAAAAAGCGGGCATGGTAAGAGGACACCCCATTTCTGCCTCATGACCACAGGCAGGCCCAAAATCATGACTTTTGTTTTTGAAATTATACTTGCTAGCTGCACAGCAATTGAACGCGTACCATTCAGGAGGAAGGGTGACTTGATCCTGTCCGTGTTTTGCATCATGCAGCCTAACCAGTAGCGAGTGGAGCAGCGGGAGCTACGGGAGAGAGCTCCGTCACGCCACTACCTGTACTGGGCCCTCTCACCGGCTTTTACTTCACCTCGGTTCAGGGGCCCAGCCCGGAGCTGTTTGATACAGTCTAAAGGACATGCATTTTAGGGTCTTGTTGAAACTTTCCACAAGCCCTTTGGTTTGTGGGTGGTAGGGTGTGGAGAACTTATGAGTGACTCCACACTCCTTGCCGATTGACATCATGTACACAGACATGAGGCTGGTGTCCCTGTCTGGCCCCACTTTTTTGGTTCCAAATCCCCATCAAGGCCCTGGTGAGAGTGCAGTGACAGTCCTCAGCGGGAGTGCCTTGATTACCTAATGGAATGGTCCATTAAGACCTAGATGAACCTCTTGCCTAAAGCTGTCTTGGTGGTACAAGGATCCTACAATGCCAAACGTCTCAAATGCTGTAACAACGACAGGCCTTGGAAAAAGAATATCACTACAGCTTTTTCATAGTCTTCCTGCTAGCCTGGTACATGAGTTGCCCCATGCACAGGAGCCTTAGGCTCACGATAAAGTGGGTAATTCTCCTAATGTATAAGGTGATTTCCATTGGGCATCAGCTTGCCCGCTCAGGCACTCAAGGATTGGGCGCTTCTTCTATGACTTGAATATTTCCTTTCTCGTGGGTTCCTCTTCCACTTGCCATCCAAAAAGCTCAGACAGGTGACCAAGAGAGACAATGTCCTCCCTAATAGGCTTAGAGGCAGATGCTCCAGGGCCCCAACTACCTGTGTTATGGGACTTGCAGGGGCCTGGGTTCCCACACCCCTTGCCCGTCCCTTCCCTGGCGGCTGTCTGGCCCATTCTTCCATGCTCCAGACCTTCTTGACTCCCCTCCTGAGCAGCCACAGAGCAGGTGACTGCACAGACACACTCAGGTAATGCTAACATTTCTAGGTGTAACCTAAGCTCTTCTTCCTTCATAGAAGTGTGAACCAGGTAATTCCCCAAAAGATAGGCCACAGACTTAGCAGAGCTCACAACAACATTGAGAGGATTTGAGACCCCACCCCAGTAAAAGGGAACCAGAGCAACAGGGTAGTGCCTCTCCTAGCTGTCTGCTACTACAGCCTGGTAGAATGTATTGGAGATCTCTTGCTCTGAGAATACCAAATAATCTCCTTTTCACCCCAGGACACTAGGGTAACCCCACTAACTGGGGCCATCTATTTCTGAAGTGCTATACTAGCCAACCCCTGTGACTGCCTATGACGGTGGGTGATGCCCTTTTGAAACACCTGGCATCTCCCTTGACATGCCCATATTGGTTGCATTCTTAGGACTTAGGGAAACACTTTGCAATATTCTTGTCTATGAAGCATCTCTTCTGGTGTCCAGATTAGGATTGGGGGACTGGGAACTGTACTGGGGGCCTTGAGAGAACTCCTTAATATTTTTTTTATCTTTTTCCCTGTTTCCTAAGTCGGGAACTATGACCACCCTTTTGGGTGTGCCCTCCAGGTACCCTTTTAGACTTTCCGGTGTTGACCCAGGGGTCTGCCTCCTGAAAATGTTTCCTGGGATTAGAAAGAATGCTATCCACTTGGTGTCAGCACAGCTCTGTAAAACATATATTAAGCATGTGCTCCCTCAAAATATTGTTGTACATCCCAGTAAAATGTTTGCCTTTGCTGCTCCTCACCCAACCCTTTAATGCCTTGCTGGCATAATTTAAAAAGTTCACTCATGACTAGATTGGGAGTTTGTTGCTGTCCAGAACCTCTGATGTCAGCCCAAATCTAACAGCAAGTACTCACAGCAAGTATTCATTTCATGGGGCTTACTCTTGTGTAAGGATAGTACCCATCCCCACTGTGATGCATTTCTACAAGCTGTCATCCCACTATTCCTCTGGGACTTTGTGCACCCTCAGAGTAATGTCATGTGCAGCAAACCTCTTGGCTATATCATCTCCAACTACATAGGCACCACCTTCTGTGGTATGCAGACTGCCACCTAAGCAGCAGACAGAGTTGGTACAATGTCACCATTCCTGTTGGTTCATGAAGGGTGGCTTCCATTTTTCTCCATCTCCCTCATGCTTTTATCAAGTTCCAACAGTATTTTGCTTTCAACTAGGGCCCTCCCAGCTTTCTCCTTATCCAGATTTAATTTGGGCAGCTCCAACTTCAGCTGGAGATACACTGCTCCTTGCCCCATCTTGATTATCAGTGTTTCTCTTTGGGGTACAGTTGGGCTCTTCCTGCAGCTCAGGGTTCCTTTCTGGATCCTAGTCTTCATCTTTAATTGAGTCCACGTCCTGCTCATGGTTACATGGTTACCCTCTACTGTTGCTACCTGCAACCTTTACATTTCTTCATAGACCCAGAGGATTTTCTACACATTATGTTGGGAAGGTTTCCAGTTCACATTCAACCCTATTTGCTTACAGAGCCTATTGAGGTTGTCAGCATTGGTCATATACATCTCCATGGTAAAAATAAGAGGGTATGGTACTTACATTCAGAAAAAAGGAAAACAGCTAATGAAAGACTAAGGAGAATTTAAAAACGCTCAATTTGGTATTACACAATTTAATTAGGATATTGTGTTACACAAATCACTGTATCTCACTGCACAATTACAAGTCCTGATCCACACCGCTGTAGGATCCTTACATTTATAAATGGGCAATTGAAAAAACTAAGGAAGAATTTAAAAAGGGATTACTATGATGTCAAATAATTTATATTTGATTTTTGTGTAACACAAATCACTGTATTGTACTGCATGAATATAAGTCGTGACACTCCTGAAACAATATGAAAAATTGGGTTTTTGGTTGATGTGGTTATGACCCCTATTCATGCAAAAGACTTTGTCCCTTTCAGGATGAACTACAAAAAGTTACTAAATTAACCAGTGCATACCCCTGGGTAGCTTGCCAGAAAAAGCAGTTAGGCACAAGTTAGAGGTTATGCAGCACACAAACAAAGTGAAAACACCACCCAAGGTAAAAGCTACACAGATTTATAAAAATATAGACAATTTAAATAAATTATTTGACACCTTAATGACAAAAATCAGTAGAACTAGAGTTAATAATTTCAGCGCCTAAAAGATCAAAGCACCAACTATGGATTGTGATGGGCCAAGGTTCTAATACAAGAAGTGGAAATTGACTGATAAGCGCTAAGCTTGAAGAATTGCTGAGAAAAATGTTTTGAGAAGGCAAAGTTCAGCCGGTGGTATCCGAGGAGGGAGAGCCATCATGTGGTAGACTTGGGTTGAAGCTGCAGTGAAGATTTTCCTGTTTGGACTCTTTTTTAGAAGTTGAAAATATGTAGCGGGTCAAAGCAGAGGGATGTAGCCGAAGACAGATTCACAATTCTGGATAACCCTTTGGTTGAGGAGTGCTGAGCACGGTTTGCTGCTGTGGAGAAGAACATAGCAGTTTAAGCTGTGTAGCCAATCCAACTGGCAATTTACCAGGGGCAGACAGGCTAGCTTGTTTATAATGGTTGTTTCCAGGTTATCAGAGCAGTTGTTGGCTAAAAATGTTCTACACCCTCTGTTTTGGGATTTGGCCATCTGGACATATTTGGCACTACAACCAAGGGTCCAGGACCGATGGAACACCACTTGGAAGTTCAGGACTCCGGCTGGGTTTGGGTATAGGTCTAAGGCGAAGGGAACATTTTGGGGTTGATTCCGATCCGGTAAAAAAAACGTCCGTACTAATCGTATCCGGAGCCCTCTCTGCACGACTCGTACACATGCCGTACGTCCCGTCGAGTACGATCCGGACCGGGGCATCAGGACGCGATCCGTACAGTCCACGTCAGGTAAGGGCGATTCCTATGGAAAAGTGCAAAATCACATACACACCATACGGTGCGTACCCCCCATGATCCCAGGGGTACGCCCCGTACACCCAGCATACATGGGGTACGGTGCGTACCCCACATGATCGCAGGTGTACGTACCGTACACCCAGCGTACATGGGGTACGGTGCATACCCCTGCGATCATGGGGCGTACGCACCATACCCCATGTACGCTGGGTATACGGGGCATACCCCTGCGATCATGGGGGGTACGCGCCGTACCCGGGGGGGCTGTTCTGTATCTGTTTCGGTGTGAACTCTGCGTTAACAGCTGTTTTCAGCTCCCGTAAAAAAAAGGGTCGTACGGTGCATAACCAACACGTATCGTACTTGCTGGGTCATATAGATGTCGCGTACAGCGGGTTCCGACAGAGACTCGTACGGGGATTCGAGTCGTACGGTCTCTGTACGATTCATACGGAGTCTGGCTCCTGGTACGAATCGTACTTCGACGTATGTACGCGGGACGTTGCAGGGTATGATTCGTATGGGAAAAATGCTCTGAACGGCTATTTCGGAGCGGTTTTTCCCGAATCGGAATCAACCCCTTTGTGTCCCTGATGCCAGGAGTCCAGCAACCTAGCTCTTCATCATCAATATGGTGTTGCTAGGTTCAAGTTGCAAGTCCAATCTTGCTTTCCAAGGGAAGATGGTAGCCGGGCAGAAAGGAAACAGTTCAGCAAGGCAGCAGCAGGTCAGCAGTCCAGCAGAGTGGTAGCCCTTTCTGCAGCACAACAGTTCTTCATCCTCACAGTGAATCCACAGGCAAAAACGGTATTGAAAAGTTGGTGTACAAGGTCCTACTTCATACCCTGGAGACCTCCTTCTGTAAAGTGGGAGATATTTCTAGACTGTGTCTGTGAAGTGCATTGAATGTCCTGACTCCCCAGCCCTGGGTCCAAGTTAGCTGCAGTGGCAAAGTGGAGCTGAAAGGTCCTATGTATAAAAAAAAATCCCTCCCTATTCAGTTGGAATCACAGAACTCCTGGGGGGCATACCTGTTTCGAGCGTCCAGCAGCAGTGCTCCCATCCGCCGCCGCTAGCCCATCCCAGCGGCCGCAGCGCGAGGGGAGCCCGGAGGACTCCATTGCCCAGACGCCCTAGCGGCGCAACATGAAATTCCTGCGCCAGGAGGCGCCTGAAAAGGAGCCCAGCCCCCGCGTTGCGGGATCGCGAGCGGTCGGCGCCGGGAGAAGCCCGGGACAAGGGCGGGCCATCAGGGGCCATCTAAGGCCAAAGGAGGCCTGGTCGGGACATCCCCCTTGGCGTGCAAAGGTAAAGATAACCTACGATTATCCCCAGTTCCATACAGGGCCCTCCTAAATGCGACCACATCGTGACACTTGAACTATTTCCTGGCGGTTAATGCACGTGTTATGTTCACAGAAACTAGTCAAACCTTGACCTGCAAGGGGGTCTCCAAAAACATTTCTTCCCAGAGTGACTTGCTTAAGGGAACAATGGATT
Source organism: Lissotriton helveticus (assembly GCF_964261635.1). Lineage (NCBI taxonomy): Eukaryota > Metazoa > Chordata > Amphibia > Caudata > Salamandridae > Lissotriton > Lissotriton helveticus. The sequence continues at coordinate 1,608,606,918 of NC_136069.1, forward strand.
ACTATATAAAGAGGTCAACCCCCCCCCCCCCACTACAAGTTACCCAGAGAGAATAGAATGATGCCTGGATATGGATAGTTCTTCCAGTAAATGTTTTTCCTCGCAGACAGCCGAAGCAGCTTTAGGTTCATCACTGCTGGAGGAGTTAAACAAACTATGCAAATCCAAGTACGCTCCTGTGGGATCAGGAAGTGTGCAAACTAGTGCCCCTACCTGCCCTACAACAACCACTAGGCCCCAGTCCACTAGATCATCCCAACTAACTGACAGTTTGCAGGGTACTCCCCTTTCAGCACAAGCAAAAGTAAATTCGCAATAAACACTGTCCTCTCAGGTCTTTTCGGCTAAAATGAAGAGAGCTGGGGCTAAACAAACAGGGAGTCAGGCAAAGCTACATAAACCGAACCCAAGTCCCCCACTGCCCAACATTTCCACCGTTAAAGCACCTATTCAGGCCACTCTATTGGCGCAGATCGAAAATATGATTAAATCAATAATAACCCCGTTAATGGAAAAACTTAACAGCTTAGGGGATAGGCTCACGGGTGTTGAGGAAGCGATTAAGGCAAACTCATTACCCATAAAAAGTTTAGCAGGACCTTTTCAACCACAGCTCCCAGTGCCTAAAAATACCACACAAAGTAACATCGCCCTTAATCAATTAGTTAACTCTCATATGACAGCCTTAAACATCCCAAAAGCAGCCACAAGAGCATGGAGATCTTACCCTAGAGCAGGGCTGAACAAAGATCCTATATTACATAAGGGGACAGCTGCTAAACATGGCATTATCGCATTTAAATTCAACCATCTACATTTGCCACCGGAGGCCGCTCCTTTTGTGTGCGTCCTCTCGGGAGTACCAGAACTTACAAAGGGGAAAAATGAAGGACAACAGGACATAAGGAACAAGGTTGTGTTCTGGCTAACTAAACATAGAACTCTCCCACCCAACATCGATGGGAATATACTAAGTGTTAGAAGGGCGGACTGGTTAGGACCTCTTCCCAACGATATAGCTGGCAATTTGGTTCTTGTAAAATTCAGAAATAAATACATTGTCCCATATCTCCAATCAAGGCAGTCACAAATAGGAGATGGGCCTATATCTATCTGGGGCCTATGTGACTTTTATCCTAGAACATTATACGCCCCATCACCAAGTCAAAAAGTCGAGAGCAATCGCCTGATGGGCAGAAGTGGCCCCGTATCGAGCGGTTACACCATCCCCACTTCTAACCAATTTCACTTACTCTCATGTTTAACTTTGATGGATTAAATTCTATAGACATTGATATTATCCATATGGAAATTCCAACTTGTAATGAACTATATATTTTATTCCCGCTTCTATACTGTGTTAATCAATTAGCTTGAATGTTTTGCACAGCCCATGACTAGGGAATTAGGTTCTTTATTTGAAATCCTTGGAAATTTTATTTTCATGTGTATGTAACATTATGTTTTAAGCTTTTATGGTTATACATTTCTAACCGAATAAAGTACTTTACTTTACTCACTACAGTTGCAAGTGGGGCTGTGCTCAGGTCTGCCCTCCATCCTGCCAGCAGATGGCCCATTAAGGCACACCTAATCCTTCTATTGTAACTGTCTTGAAAAAAATCACAAAGTCTAGCTTTCAATTGCAAGTTATGTGACCCAAGAATAACAGTAGTCACAAAAGGGCTAAGGGCAGAAAAATGCAAACTTTTTTAGAGTGATGAATGTAGCTACAAGACCTTCCCATAAACCAGTAAGGCCTAGGAGTAAATGCATATAGGTATCAATCAACTGTCAATATGGATAGAGTTGCAGCAATAACTGCATCAAATGCAATTATCCAATTATTAATAATCAACAGACCACCTTATTTTGACAATTTTATAATATAGGCATTCATATACATGACTTTCATAAACCATTGTCATATTAATTTACAACAAAATGTTTCTCTGGACATTCAACTTGCTCAAGGGGCATATAGCGAGCCCCTTGAGCTGAATCACTACTGATGTGTATATGTGTATCACGTGATGCAGTTCCAGTAGCCTGCAGACTCCAGTGTGCATTCACTCTCACTTAAGTACGTGGACTTTTTCTTGTCACTCTATATCCTTTAGAAATTCACCTAATGCAACATTTCCAACATGTGTCTCATTTTTTATTTACAATTGCTTTCACGCATCTTGAAATGTTGAAATTTAATTGTTTCTGATTAAGATTTTATTTTCCAGTATGGCTTTGTTTTTCTAACACATGTAGATGAGGTTTTAGGCATTGCTGTCAGTTGCTTTATTTCCTGTTTGATTTGGTAAAGAAATATCTTAGCACATCTGAGGCCACGGGCAGGGTTGCTGGGAGAAGAAGTATTTGGACACAGAATAATGGTATTTTGTATTGGGTTCACTCTAGTATTCTATAGCTCCATGGATGATTATGAAGAAGCTTTGTTTATAAAATGATGGCTGCAGAGTGGGCAAGCTAATACTAATTATCCAAAAAATGGTCTTGGAGTGAGTCAGCATTCTCCGTCTCATGCACTGTATTGAGGGGTTGAGAGGGATTTTTTTGGTTTTAAGGAAAACTGTCTGCCATTTTTTTTAAAGGAATAACATTTTATGTCATAAAATGTGAAAAGTGAAAAGTAATGAAATGAAAATTGTGTGTAGATTCTTCAATGAGTGTTTTTTTAAGCACAGGTATGTTTGTTGTTACACATGTAGATTACGTTTTCAGTATTGCTGTCAGTTGCTCTATCTACTCTTACAGTAAAGGGAGATCTTACCACGTCGGAGGCCGGGGGCACAATCAGGGTTACTGAAAAAAAAATGTAGTCATGGAGTGATGCCATTTTGTATTGGGCATTCTCTATTGTTCCATAGCTCCATGGATGAGTAGGAAGAGGCCTAGTTTATAAAATGATGCCCTCAGCTCAATCTTGCACGGGACGCGTCACTCGTGCTCCAAAAGAATGGTGATGGATTAAACCCAGATCTGTTGACTGGGTGTGAGTGTTTGATTGGTTCAGATGCTCCGTCCATCACCACTCCCTTTTGTACCGCTTTGCTCTCCATAAGTTGGCAGGATATGATCAGACATGAGTCCCTTGCTCACTTTCCCACTGGATTCAAGCAAGCCTGGCTAAAGATGGCTGTAATGCCAGAAACCGGTCCTAGGAAGCTTGTTTCTGGTCCAGGGAAGGCATGGCTTGGCTTGGCAGTTCGGGCTGGACTGTTCCCATGAGGCACAGGGTCAGACTGATTTGCATATGACCATGTCTGAACTGGGGTGGCAGAGTGGGCTCACGAACGGTGATGGAATAAACCCAGATCTGTTTACTGGGTGTGAGTGTTTGATTGGTTCAGATGCTCCATCCAGCCCCACCCTCACCCCCTTATGTACCACTGGTGCACCAAAGGCACGCCAAATACAAGCCCGTCTGCACCCATCCTCTTCTCGCCTGTGGCCAGCCATTATGATAGTTCCACCCCAAAGAGCCAACCGGCTAAGACCTATACATCAGAGCAACTCCTAGGTAGGACAGGGGCATTTGATAGGGTGTAGGACTTTTCTATTGGATGCTACTTTTCCTGTCTCATGTGGCAAGACTAAATATGTTTTTCTCCTTTGAACCATCTAGTCACTACTAACGCAGCTCCAAGGAACTGTCAGAGGAAATTGAAGGACACCCTAATTAATGTGTGATCTCAGTATAAGCATGCTTTAGATATATATGATTATAGCTATAGCGTGACTGTTGGATACACTTCCCCAGTTTTACTGACCAAACTATGCCCCTGGTGGTAGGATTCATAGGAGGGTGGAGCTGGATGTAGCAATGAAAGAAAACTACAAATTTGCCCTCCAGAGAGTGCATAAACATGGTTGTCAGCCCAATTCTTGCCCCAGGAGGGGTAGTAGGCATAAGTAAGTAAGTAATGGGGAGGAAAAGAAAAAAAGACAACAATTGAATAATAAAGGAAGCCTTCCAACAGCAGCTGAGAGTTCAGTGTTTTTGGCTCTGAATACTAGGAATGGAGAAGTCATTCTAAAGCCCTCACATAAAGTTAGAGCAAAATATCCCAACTGTCGGAAAGTCCATTCTGCTTGAGCTGTAGAGGCATAATCACCAGTAAATTACAATAGAAACATGCTGTCATGTTCAGTTTTTTAGCACAGGACAAACATCACTGGGGTTATATAGACTCTCCAACTAATGTAAAATGTGGATATATGGTCATTGAAATACATTTTGCATTAGTGGCATTTAGGTAGAGAGCAAGTCCTTCTTAGTTTAGTTCAGCATTCAGTGATAGTAATTAATTGCACCTGCAAAATTAATATAATACAGTTAATAATCCATGAACACTGGACCTGACCTTGTTATGCTCTTTTTTTGCATGTGATATCACATCAACAATTACACTCACCAACCAGAAATTTTGATTGTGCCTAGGTGTTTTTGTACTAATGATGTTTTTTGATGACAATTACTCACCAAGATTATTCAATTGAAAGCAGTATTTCAAGATAATAACAAATCGCAAATTAAACCTCATGAATCAAAAATTGAAATGTAATACTGACAAATTCAGAGTCAACTTATCACAAGTGCAGACAGGGGAAATAATGGAAATCTATCGTTACCTTTGAGACATCCTAAGATACAAGAGAAAGTGAGGAGAAAGTTATGTCATTGACATTTATTAATAACCATTTTGTATATCAGTACATAAAGCTCACAGCAATAGAATTGTGCATCTTGAGTATTACTGGCACTTTAAAGCCATGTAGGAAGGAACACTTTCCAATCTTTACCTCACTATTTATGCAGAACCATTGCATTAAGTAGCAACAAATGAGAATGAAACTTACATGAGGTCAGCATTGACAGAAGTATAATTCACATCATGGTCAATAAGATAGATACTGTTTCTAAAAATTTGAATATTGTCAAAAACCAGGATATTTGATAAATATCAGGAGAGAGGCATACTATTTAGTGCAAGCCTTGTAGTATATAATTCGACCCTAAATCACAAGCAAACTCTCTACGTTTAGCTCTAAAAGTATTGGGAAGGGAGGGAACATAATAAGGCTGCACAGAATAGCGGTTTCTATCATTTGTAGATGTTACAATGTTTCTAAAAGAAATTCCTCATAGTTTTGTTATTTAATTTTCAGCAAAATACAGTCTTACAATATGGGGAACCCAGAATGAGGCACTGGAAATAGAATATGCATGTAGCTAAACCATGATGGACCAGGTACTTGCCAAGCAAACATATATTTGTTTGAATAAACAAGAAACAGGCCCATTAGCGTCAGGTTGTTGTGGCCTGTGGAGATGTATTTTTAAGTTATTCCATAACTACATTTTCTAATATGTATCAAAGAGATAATCTAAAGATACTGCATGCGATAAAATGTCTCTTTTTCGGTGGTTTGTATTTCTGGTTTTTAGACTCTGCATAGTGGGCAGTTCTGACCAGTGTCCAGTGTATCTGGCTTGACCGCTAAAACATGTAGACAATGGCTAACCCTTTATTGGAATATTAACTCTCCTTTAAGGCCATAGCATATGATGTAGAATTTAACACAGAGGGCCTTACGTACACTTTTGTGTATGTTTACTAAGTCTAACTTTACTACTTCTCGGTATTCACAAAGTAAGTTACTACTATTGAAGTTAAACTTTTGGTCAAAGTTTACCTTTGTGAATACCATAAAGTAGTAAAGTTATGCTGTGGTCTACGTTTATTGTAAAGTAGTAAACAAAGACTTTAGATCTAATTTCACCTTTGTGAATACCAAAAATTGTGTAAATTTATACAGAAGTGTAGGTTTACCATTTTCAATCGGGACCAGTTCATGGAAAATGTATTGTTACCGGTTGACTGCAGCAAATATCATGCTCTCCTCTAGTATGGAAGAGAAAACATGACTTTTATCCTGCCTGCTGCAGATTAAGTCTGCAGTCCGAGCGGTCAACATAACACCTTTTGAAACTCATTTTCACAAGTTCACAATTTAAGGTGCATGGTACAATGACAGAGTCCCAGCAGTTATGTTAACAGTGTCAAGATATAGAATAAGATTATGCTCTCTCAAGTTTGAAGCCCATTAGAACAGTGATTAAACCACTCTTTTAAATTATTAAATGCTCAATGAAATATTAAGTTAAATGCAAAATTCTGATTTTTAATAAATATTTTGGAAACATTTCTATTAGAACAAAATGTGTTTTCTGCCTGTAGGTCATTGAGGCTAATGTGCATCAGCTCTCCAGCAGCTTCCCAACCTCTACTTGGCATTAATAAGGTATAAAAAATGCTCCCAGAGAAGGGACAATGGCCTGGTTGCAGGATGGTCTGTTTCCTTCTCTGGTATGAAGACCAATTGGGGTGGGTCCTGGAACCTGAATAACATGGAAGTCACCTGCCTTTTTTCAAAAGCAAATGTCTGGTTGCACCTTGAGATGACCAGCCTTTGGATATAGGTTCCCTAAATTACCAATAAATAATGGGTTAACATGCAGTTGGTTCAACGAACACATTGACGAGGGAGTATGGGTGATGGAGAAAGGAAGAGGGAAGCTGGATAAGGAAGGTGAGGATGTATAGGACAGAGTTGAACCAGGAGAAGGGATGGAAGTTGGTTCTGATCAGGTAGCCAGCATGGGTAACTCATCAAAAGGAAGTGGGATGTGGCTGCCCAGAAATGCTGTAGACATGATAAGAGAAGAAGAAAACACCTAAACCAAAGAAAACCAAGAAAAGTCAGGTACCATCACAGATGCTCAAAAAGACTGCTATCCATACGTGAAGGCCGGGGTAGACCAATGAAAGATGATCAGATGTGCAGAAATATGTCTAGGATATCTTGTAGTCTGTAGATAGGGTGCTCAAAGGAGGCTGTCGTTTATATGTCTTCCAGCCATTCATCATGTGTGGAAAGGTGTGGGGCCCTCCAGTGTCTCTAGATGCAACATTCATAGTTGAGGCTACTAAAAGCCGTTGATGGTCTGTCACTGAGCAAATCTGCTATATTATGTAAAAGGACAAGTATCTAAACCCAGAGATGGCTGGTATCTGTGTAATATTATAAAACATGTAGACTGAGGAATAAGCCATGCTCTCATGAGTTGAGATGCCAAGTAACAATGTTGCCATGACTTGAAAAGGCAGAATTTCATTCTGGATTATTTCACCCCCTTGCTGAAATTCACTACAATTTACACCCTTGCACCTCAGGGTATTTAATTCCTATAGTAAGTTGCCATATCCTGTGCAACATGAAATGAAAAGGGGTGGAAAGTAAGTGTTGGACTATGAGGTTGAAGGCTTTATGAGTAACAACACTCGAGAACCCAGTGTTTTTACATATTGATGAACGGTTCAGTGATTGTTCCCCCAGTATGCGACATGCAATGTATATGTTTGGAGGAATGCTATGCCTGTGATGGGCAGATTGAATTCAACCTGCAGCACCACAAAATGTTTGTGAGTCCCTTGAGCCAACAAATTACTCAGGGTGTGTATGCCTTTCCCTTACCAAAGCCACCCAACTTAAGGGACACCCCTTTATGCACAAGTCGGCATTCTCCCAGTAGCTGTGCCTGGGGGTGAAGTCTGGCATTATCAGGGCCACTTTGGGTGCTCTGTCTTTCTAAATAGACCCATAGGAGCGTGTACGTTGTCTCTGGCCAAAGGTAAACTACTTAGGACGATTGTAGTTCAGTACAGCAGAGTTCCACACAAGGGAGTCTCAGGTCCCTGTATCGTCTGTGATTAATCAGTGTGGAGAGACTGAATTGTGGTTTCATTTCACCCCTTACTAATTTGTTGATAGTTCTCAATATCAGGATATTTACAGGAATTGGGTATATCCCAAGGAAATATGTGAAAAAGGGTCCCACAACCATCGTTATGGTTTGTAACCCACCCCATAGCAAGAGATGGAGATGCGTCCATCTCCCACAGTCTGACTGGGCTTTTGTGATTAAGGTTACAATTTGCCAGGAGCCATGTTGTGCACGCCCTTGTTATTGTATGCCTCCAGGTACCAGAAACATTCTGATTTCCATGGGAACTGATACCCTTTTATGGCAACTCTCATCATAAGTGCAGCATTGGCAAATCCAAGTTCTTCCACCAGCTAATCTTATTGCCTGACTTCCTGTAAAAAAGCATTCATACTCAACGTGAGGGACGGGAGTGATGTGTCCATATTGGTAAGTATAAGGAGATTATCATCAGTATACAGGAGGAATTTGGAAGCGCCTGCAGGTGTGGAAATACTGCTGATGTCAGGTGATTGTAGGCTAGCCACTGAGAGGGGTATCGGGGTCTATAGGAACATCAATTGCCATTTTCCTCATGGATAAGAAAGAGGTCCAAAAGGAACCCATCGCAGTTTACCTTTGCACTAGGGGAGTTATGGAGATATTTTCCTTTGGACTTTGGAAATGAAATCATCCCCAGGATTAGTTTCTGTAGCATACGGAACACAAAATCCCATTCTATACGGTCAAATGCATTCTCTGCATTGAACAACAAGGCATGTGTTTCCTGTAAGGAGTCCTTAAATAGCACATGTTGTGTGAGAGCATAAACATGTGGTTACAGGAGTAACAGTCAGGTACAAAGTCTACTTGTCAACTGAGGTGTGGATGAAGTACGAATTACCTGTTTAAACCAGGCAGCCCAGATACTGGCAAGCAGCTTGATATCCATATTAATAAGGGATATTGGTTGGCAACTGATACAGTCCAAAGTAATTTTCCCATTTTTAGGGAAGACAGAAATCACTGTATTGGATAGATATGATCGTCCAGTGGAATCTACATGATGCCACTGGTCAACATCAATCAAGCTCACAACATACTCATCCTCACATACAGTGGCAACATGCAACTGATACTGTCCCTCTCAGACAAAAACACAACATCAGAAATAAGCTGACCATATGTATGAGAGAAATGGCCTCTTGGATGAAATCTAACTGCCTCAAATTGAACTCTCAGTTTTCTGGTACAACGTCTCACCATGGGACCTTGGAACCACCTCCCATCCCTACGTGCAAGCAATTAACTTCGGAATCATCACAACAAACTGGATATGACTAAGTCAACGCAATGGTCTTGCCCTGCTGCAACACCATTGAGATGCTGGAGAAAATCTTAAATGACTACCAGAAAACAGCAGTAAAACTATCAATCAATCTCTCAACACCATCAAGATTAGTCTACAGAAATGCACTGGGTACAGGGAGAGCCAACCAGCAAGCAAAAAGGACATCCAAAATACAGCAGCCTAACTAGCCCTCACACTCCGGCACAGAGTGAACATCACACCAAACCTTGGTTAACGCCACTGGCTCCCAATATACAAGTGTACAAATGTCAATCTCCTCTCCATCACCTACAAAGTGCCCCACAACACTGACCCTGCCTACCTAAACAAACTCTGTTGTCTCATAATCAGCTCACAGTCCTTTATGGATGATGCATTTTTGAATAAGGTTTCTGACCAGACTAATTTTAGCTGACCAGTATTTGAGAGACAACAGTGCCAGACTTAAGCCCCACTCTAGAGCTACCTGGAGGACTTCCACAATCTGCATGTGTTGAAGACGTTTGTGGGTCTTACATTTTGTGATGGTCTTGATAAGGAAGCCATCACTGTCTTCATAGTGGTCTAATAGTCCCCTGATAGCAACAGCTATATTTCCTGAAACCATGAGTCATAATTGGCATTTGCTTCATTAGATTCTGCATTTTGTTGATAATGTTTTAGCACTGCCACATGATCACCCTGATTGTGACCATGTTTTAAAGATTTGTCCTGTTCTTGTTCACCTTGTAGTTCAATTTTCAGAGGTCTATACTTTTGTATCTACTACCAATTGGTTTGTGTTTTCTTTTTTTATTAAAGCAAATGGGATGGCGGTGTGCGTGGAATAGTGTTCGGCTGGTGATGTGTATGGACTGGCTCTTAGCTGGCAGTCGTTTTGGACTGGTGTTTGGTGGTGTGCATGGACAAGCATTTGGAAGACAGTGTGTGTGGTTTGGTAGGTTTCCCTAGATGGACGTCGAACCCGGAATGACAACGTAGGTTACTCCCTTGCAAAATCAGGTAATTTTGTGATAGAAATATGTGATATCTCTAAGGTAAATTTTGGGCCATATCCTGCTGCCTACACTAGGTCAACCCACACAAGTAAGGTAGCATTGTTATCAGGAGACTTGGGGGAATACTTGGTGGGTGGTGGTTTGTGTCCCAGAACACATTCCAGAACCTTCAATCACAGAAATGTTAGAAAAATGTGTATTTTTGACAAAACTTTTGTGGTTTGCAAAGAATGCTGGGTGAGAGAGCGCAACACGTGAGTAACCCTATTATAGATCTCCCTGGGTGTCTAGGTTTAAAAATGTACAGGTTTGCTGGTTTTTGCTAGGTTTCCGTAGATATTGGCTGAGCTAGGGTCCAAAATTCACAGAATGGCACAATGCAAAAAAGGGTCAGTTGTCAGTGGAAATCTTGGGGTGTTGAGATTTTTCCTGTCTCATGTACTAGGCCCACCCACACAAGTGAGACTTGAGGGAATGCTGGGTGGGTAGAAGTTTGTATTTCCTCACAGATTCCAGAATTTCCGTCACAGAAATGTTTTTATTAGACACATTCTGAGGTTTGCAAGGGATTCTGGGTTTGAAAACACGGGGAGCAATGCAAGTCACCCATTCCTGGACTCCCCAAGGTGTCTAGTTTAAAAAATGTACAAATTTGCTATGTTGCCCTAGATGCCAGCTGAGCTAGGTCAAAAAATCCACAGCTAGGCTCATTGCAAAAGAGGGATAGTTTTTCTTGGAAACATATTTTGTGTTTGTGCTGTGTCTTAGGCCATTTCCTGTTGTGGGTAGTAGGCCTACCCACACAAGTGAGGTGCCATATTTATCAGTAGTCGTAGAAAAATAGAGAATAGTATAACAAGTATAATTAACAATTGTCTTTCTCTGCATATCTGCCTTCCAAATGTAAGACAGTGAGTAAGAATGAAGATAATTTTAAAAATGCCTGTTAAATCATATGCTAGTATAGGTACCCACAAATTCAGAGATGTGCAAATAACTACTGATTCTAAAATTTATATCTTGTTCCCAATTTGAAAACACATAGGTTTCCTTGATACTTATTTTTCACTCTTTGCATTTTACTATATGGATTGCTGTATACAATGAAAAACCATTGCCAGGTGCAGCTCAATTATTGCCTCCAGGTATCTTGGTTAACCTACAAGCCTATATTTCCTTGCAAATAGAAGGGTCCAGTGGATTTAACAATATTTTTCTTTAAACAATCTACCATAGTTAGATGAAGTTATAGTTGAAAATGTAGCACAAATGGCTGTTTTTTCCAACTCAATTTCAATATTTCTTTTTTTAACTAGTTACTTTCAATAGGAAAAATGTGAACGATCTATACTTATGACCACTTGCTGAGGGCGGAACTCTGCTCATATTTCAGAGATATATAGCTTTCTGGGATCCATTACTGTTTTTGCAAACCCTGAGTACTATTAGAATCCCTAGGATGTTGCTAAAAGGACACAAGCTTGGCATGGACACCTTATGTGGATAAATCGATACGGGTGCCTAAGGGTGAACTACCCCAAATAGCCAACTAAATGTCTTGGCACATTGGAAGAAACGGCCTGGAAGCTAAGGGATTAAGCACCCCTTATGTACTGCTTGTTATATAATGATAACATGATATTATAGCTATAGCGTGAGTGTCCAATAATCTGAAGGTTAAACTCCCCCAGTTTTATTGACCAAGCTATGCCCCTGGTGGTAGGATTCATAGGTGAGTGGAGATAGCATAAACATGGTTTGCAGCCTAATTCTCACCCATGAGGGATAGTTGGCATAAGTAGGTAAGTAATTGGGAGGGAAAGAAAAAAACTATTGAATAATACAGAAAGCCTTCTAAACGCTGCTGAGTGTTTTTGGCTATGAATACTAGGAAGAGAGAAATCATTCTAAAGCCCTCACATAAAGTTAGAGCAAAATATCCCACCTGTAGTAAAGTCCATTCTGCTTGAGCTGTAGAGGCATAATCACTGGTAAATCACACTAGAAACATGCTGTCATGTTCTGTTTTTTTTAGCATGGGAACAAACATCACTGGGGTTATATAGACTCTGCAACTAATGTGGGGAGAGGGGTTGGCCTAACGGCTAAGGTGCTCGACCTCGGACCTGGGGATCTGGGTTCGAGTCTCGGTAACAACGCCAAAAACCTCCTGTGATTCTGGGCAAATCACTTAATCTCCCCGTGCCTAAAATGAAAGTGTGTCCTCATGTAACGTAACTGGTGCTATGTAAAGCGCTCTGATAACTGATTCGGTTAGGTTCTAGTTCGCGCTATATAAAACTCTGCAAAAAAAAAGTAAAATATGGATATATGGTAATTGAAATACATTTTGAATTAGTGGCATTTAGGTTCAGGGCAAGTCCTTCTTAGTGTAGTTCAGGCTTCACAGTTAATAATTAATCGCACCGGCAAAAATAATGAAATACAGTTGATAATCCATGCTCAATGGACTTGACCTGGTTCTGTTCCTTTTTGCCATGTGATGTCACATCAAGTATCTGGTAGAAAACACATTACACTCACCAACCTGAAATTGTGATTGCGCCTAGGTGTTTTTGTACTAATGATATTTTGTTGGTGACAATTACTCACGACGATTATTCCATGGAAAGCAGTGTTTCATGAAAATAACAAATCACAAATGAAAACTTATGACTCAAAAATTGAAATGTAATACTGACTAATTCAGAGACAACTTATTGCAAGTGCAAACAGGGGAAATAATGGAAATCTATCCTTACCTTCGGGACATCCTAAGATACAAGACAAAGTGAGGAGAATGTTATGTCATTAACATTTATCAATGAAAAGTTTGTACATTAGTACGTAAAGCACCCGGCAATAGAACTGTGCATCTTGGGTATTGCTGGCATTTTAAAACCATGAAGGAAGGACCACTTTCCAATCTTTACCTCACTATTTATGCAGAACCATTGCATTAGGTAGCAACAAATGAAAATGAAACTTACAGGAGGTCAGCACTCACAAAAGTATAATTCACATCGTGGTCAATAAGATAGATACTGTTTCTAAAAATGTGAATTGTCAGAAAACAGTATATTTGATAAAGATGAGGAGAGAAGGATACAATTTAGTGCAAGCCTTGTAGTTTATCATTCAACCCTTATTCACTAACAAACTATCTACGTTTAGCACAACAAGTAGTAGGAATGAAGGGACACAATAAACTGCACAAAGTAGTGGTTTTTGACATTTGTAGATGCTACAGTGTTTCTACAAGTAAATCCTGATAGTTTTGTTATTTAACTTTCAGCAAAATACTGTCTTACAATAAGGGGAACTCAGATTGAGGCATTGAAAATGGAATATGCATGTAGCTTAACCATGACGGACCCTGTATATTGCAAGCAAACATATATTTATTTGAACAAACATGAAACACGCACATTTGCGTCAGCTAGTCTTTTTTTCTTTTTTTTAATGTTTCAAAATCAAACAGAGGACAATACATCATCATTATACCATAGTGTTGTCGACTGTACAACTAGGCGGGGCCCGCAAATCATACTGTTGTAAATGCAGATCATATAATAGAAAAACAATATGTGTGCCAATGTAATTGCTCAGTTAGTCCATATACGTAGTTCAGACGCTTATAACAGGCAGCGCATTACTTGAACTATTACCAGAACATAATACCACTACCTTCATAAGTTTTCAAACAAATAGTCTTATATATAACCTGTAATGCCTTAAAGCAAAACAATCAAGACATGAACTCAAAACATCCTACCCCCCTCCCCAACTTCCCCCGTGCTCAGTTCCTATTATTCAATGAAAATGTGTTTAGGTTCCTGTCCTCCTGTGGTACGCAAGTGTAATGCTATCGGTCATCACTGATCTGTGTCATAAGGTTAGCTGCTGCTTACACCAAAATGCACACCGTGGGATCAGAGGTGCATCCCGTTGACCCCCGCAGTATCCGCGGTGCACGCACCACAGGGCGGGTGCGCGCTCATCAGACAGTGACATCCAGTGCAGCGAAAATATTCAGTAACGCATACCATTCTAAGGAAATGGGCTTCCGTCTCAGTCCCCTATATTCCTCTCTGCGTAATTCCGCCTCTTCTGCAGTACACCAGCAAAGCACCTCTGCATGCCATTCCATTGAGGATGGGGGTCTAGTTGACTTCCATCGGGTTGTCTCTGTGCGTTTGGCCAGGAGAAGCGAAAGATTAACAAAGCGCGCGGAGGGATTACCTTTCTGCGCACGAGGCCCCAGTCCCAGGATGCAATCTTCCAGGGAATCATATGGGCGTGCCGGAACCACTGCTGTCAGACTGTCACGGACCGTGTCCCAATAACCTTGCAGCTTAGGGCAGGACCATAGCATGTGCAATAAGCCCATCTGCGGCGAATGGCATCGCCAGCACTCATCCGACGCGTCTGGGAATATAGCCTGTAAGCGTCGCGGGGTCTAGTACGCTCTGTGTAGCAGCATAAGCTGTATGAACTTAAATTTAGGGTTCCGTGAGACCTTTTTAGGGAACTCCTGGACCTTGTTCCATTCCTGTCCGTGAACGTGCGGCCTGCATCCCCCTCCCATTTGTCCCGTGTCAGCTGCAGGGAGAGCTTCTTTTCATTCACCAAATGTGCGCCATTACCCATGAAGTACTGCATGGTGAGGAGTGCGTTTGTGGGAGGTTCAACCCCATAAGGCCCCCATGTTGTGCGAATATAGTGGTTAATATGGGCATGCAGTAGGAATAATGTGGGTGGGCTTCCATGCGTGTGCACGAATTCCGCAAGTGACATTAGGGTGTCCTCCTCCAGAGTCTGCATAACTAGGCATTTTTAGCTTCGCCAGACTGACACGGCGCCGCCCTGTAGCCCAGATAAGGTCTGTCAGTATGGTGTTCATTAGTTGAAAAGTCCGTGCGAGAATCGGCAGTGGGAGATTAGTGAAAAAATATATCAGTCGTGGAAGCATCACCATTTTCATGATAGCTACTCTACCGGCTCTCGACAAAGGCAGGGAAGTCCAGAACTAGATGAGAGATCTATGCGTCATGAGCGGCCTGCCCAGGTTTCCATCTAGGAGGTCCCGGGTATTACGGTACACATGTATCCCTAAATATTTGAAGGTAGCAGGCGCTATCTGGAATACCTAAGGGCCGAATGGCACGGAGCCCCCAATCCGCGCATCGACGAAATAGTATGCATGAGACTTAGACTCATTTATAGTGAGGCCAGACAGTGTGCTAAAGGTAGCAAATATACTAGGGATCGGGTCAAGATCTGCACCCAACTCCTTTAAGTAGAGTATAAGATCATCTGCGTGTGGGTTGTAGAGTCACGTACCACACCCTGGGGGGACGCAAAAGTGCAAAGTCTGTTCAACAGGGGCTCTAATGCTAAGATGAACAGTAGGGGGGATAAAGGACAGCTTTGCCGCATCCCTCGAGCAATCATATATTGCTCAGAGATATGGCGGCCTGTACAGGCACGCGCAGTAGGGTTTGTGTACAATAAACGTACCCTTGCAATGTACTCCTGTGGTATTCAGAAGCATGCTAGGGCCTGAAACATGTAGCTCCAATGCAGGGAGTCAAACGCTTGTCTAAGGTCGAGGGAAATGCATCCCTCCTGATTGCCCTGTAAGCAGGCACCTAGAATAATCTGATGTAAACGCCTAATATTGAGGGCCTTACTACGGCTTGACACAAAGCCACATTGGTCCGGATGTACAAGAGAAGGAATAAATTGGTTCAATCGGGTAGCCAGTAGGCGGCTAAGGATTTTGTAGTCGGTATTGAGAAGGGACAAGGGACGGTAGTTGGGGATGTGCAGGGCGTCTCTGTATGGTTTTAACAACGACACCCCCAGCACTTGCAGTGTCGTGTGTGGTGGACTGTTGTGTTCAAGAGATTCCTGGTAGAGAATTTGCAATTGGGGTACTAGTATGTCAGCAAACGTGGCATAGAACTCTGACGGGAAGTCGTTACTTCCTGGAGTCTTATTGCGGGTTAATGCCTTAATAGCATGCCGTATTTCCGCACCTGTTATGGGACGTGCCAGGTCTTTCTGCTGATCCCGTGTCAGTTGAGTCATACATATGCCATCAAAGAATTCAGCAAAAGGGTCATCTATCTGTGTTGGGGGGGCATAATAGTCTTTGAATGCGGTGTTAATGTCCAGCTGTGTGTTAACCTCCACACCTAGGCTGTCGTGTATGTGGATGATAGGAGTGGGAGCAGGTGTGTTGCGATCTAATCTTGCAAGTAGTGGTCCGCATTTGTCTGCTTGTGAGTGTTGTTTTTGAATGTACAGGTGGTAATCCACCACCTGGAGCTCCTCTAATAGCTCCGCATATCGGATATTGGCCTCCCGCAGTTGTGTGAGTTGGTCATTCGTGCTCACTGACTCGCCTCCCAGCGCAGCCGGCTTCTCTGCTACACTCTTGAGCCGGTCAATCAGAACCTGTTGCACTCCAATTTTAGTACTAATGGCTACTCCCCGTACCCTCATTTTAAAGGCGTCCCATTCTATCTGTCAGGAGCTAGCAGTTCCTACATTCTCTTCAAAATAGTGCGGTATTGCCTCAGATAAAGCCGCTCAGAAGACCTGGTCTTCCAGCATATCTGGTTGTAGTCTCCATGTGGGGATCGATGTCGGTATTCTACCCCATTGTATTCGCAGCTCCACCGAATTGTGGTCTAATAGGGTCTTCCCCATGTGGTTTGCTGAGGTGACGGATTCCATCAGCGTGACGGAGCACAGACAACGGTCTATTCGAGTATGCAAGCCATGTGGTGGGGACTAAAATGTATATTCCCTGTGCTCCATGTGTTTTGTCCTCCAGGCATCCCGTATATCCCAGCCTTTTGCCCAACCCTTGAGTGCATCTGCTTGTTTTCTATTTTCAGTGGCGTGTAATGTAGGGTGGGATCTATCTAAGGTGAGGTCTAGCACAGCATTAAAGTCACCGCCTAGTATCCAGTGATAAACAGCCCATTCAGTCAGTACCATGCTGAGTGTTGCTAAGTATTTTTCATGGTCAGTATTCGGCCCATATATACAGCTCGTAAAATACTACAGGTGTATTACCTGTAAACCAAGTCGGAACAGGGTAGGAAGGTAGAGAAAGCAAACAATATCCCAAGAGGTATTATTCAGGAGGCAATTAAGCAAGTATGCTAAAAGCATTACTGGTTCAGAAATAAGGAGACTTGAATCAAATATATAGTTATTCGTTGTTATTCATCATATACTTTTTAGAAAAGGAAAGGGGAAAACAAAATACAGTTAAAGCAGCACTGTACGAAAAAAATCAATAACAACAAGATTGTACTTGGTGCTCAGGTATGTGCAGGTGACATAGGTGGCGACGCAAGTGACAATACTGAACAGTGTGAACGGCGCAAAGTGAGTGAAAATATATACAGTGAGTAAGAACATGTGGCTTGAGGGTAATTTCAATAAAAAATAATTCGCGATTTAAATGAGCCATCACAGAGGATGCGCCATGTATTGTGCTGTGTTGTCAACGGCGTTTCGATCCTCGTCAATTGGGATCGTCTTCAGGACTGGGTTGTGTTGTTAGGAGGGTGCTGGATTCAGTAGATATAAAGCGGAGGAATCACTGGTTCAATAGTGGGTCCAATTGACTGGGTGGACGTGATCAGCGCGGTGAATAGAACACCGTCCTAGAGGGACTGGTAATTCAGGGTTGATGCGTTTGTGGGGCTGGGGCAGGTGGCCTGGTTGAATCTGTAGTGGGTCATAGTAGGAATCAATCTGTTATGCAGTGCGAGGTTCGAGAGTGGGACAGGTAGCCTTACTGAATCAGTCGTGGGTCATAGTCAGAATCAATCTGGTGCACCGTCTCTGGATCGGCGGGTGTACAGAGATGTCCCCCACATCAGGCCTGGTGCATATGTTACCACTGCAGGGTACCCCGGTCGGCGCCAAAAGTCATTCGCTATCTGCGCCGTGATCGATGGAAAAAGTGGTTGGCTGGTGTCCGATTCGGAACAGACTGTGTTAGTATCTGCTAAGTGTTCTACGTGGTTGACAGTTCGGGCATCATGAGCCGCCAGGACGGCTGCCGTTAGTAGTGCATTGTTTTTTCTGGAGGTGATTTGCTCCATCGTTGGAGCCGGTGCTTAGGGGCCTCCATCGCATTTGCGACCCGGTAGGAGGCGATGCTTGGATGGGTCTGCAAGAGTGGATCTTGAGAGAGGTCCGACGTGAAGGTGATCTCAACCCATTCTGCCGCTTCGTCAGGAGTCTCAAAGAAGTATGACTTTTGATTATGGATCACCTTTAGGCGCGCCGGGAAGAGTAAGGCATAATTCAAGTTGTGGTCCCGCAAGCTTCTTTTTATTCCCAGAAACATTGCTCTAGCCTTCTGGACTGCTGGTGTGAAATCCGGGTAAAGTGAGACAGTTTTGTCATCCCTAAGCCAGTCTTCCACAAACTGCGTGAGGTTAGACACTTCACTGCGCTCCGGAATGCCCAAAAAGCGAACATTGTTGCGTCGGGATATCCCCTCTGCATCGTCTACCCTCTACTGGAGTCCCCGGAGTTGGTGCTGGAATTCTTCGAGTTGTGTGGAGTGCAGTGTTTGTTGCAGGATAAGGTCATCTAGAGCTAGCTTGTTTGATTTGACCTTGTTAACCAGTTTTTTATGGTCAGCTCGTGGTAGAGTAAGCCCTGTTGACATCGTGTCAATTCGCGTTTCCAGCACCATTCTGGAATCCCGGATTTCTTTTAGTATCAAAGCCAGCTTGGCATCATGGGGAACCATGCCCGTTGGTGTGATAACTTCACTGTCCGGAGGGATGAAAGGGGATTGTGTCGTGGCGTCCGCAGCGGCGTCAGCCTGCATTGGCTTAGTGTGATCCATGGTGCCTCTCCAGGCCCCCACCAGTCTCTGCTCCAGTATATCTAGGTGTGCGGGGCACCGGGCTAATGCCAAGCCGGGTATGTAATTAGTGGTGCCTTCTCCCACCTGGCGCGTCACTGGGTGGCCAACAGTAGAGGCCGCGACTTGTGTTGTAGGAGGGTCAATGCGCCACTTAACAGTGTGTCCGGAGGGCAGGTTCTCTGTGGTAGTGCTAGGTGTGGTGCCCCTTATGACATCGTGACAGAATCCATGAAGAGCACTAAGCCGTACATGCAAAAGGGGCCGGCCACAGCCCCGGAGTAGACACAGAAACCTCTGGGAATGGCAGCTTCATTGCTAAGGGCACACCGTTGCTGTGGTCAGTGGGCGTTTCGCAAGGAGGTTTCAGGGGCCCCAGCAGACCCCAGCCCGCCCGCCGGACGTACGACGCCGCCACCCTCAACGCCCTCAACGCCGGCCGAGTCCCGGGCTGCTACCGAGCCACCCCGAGACGCACCCACGTACCCTTCTGCTGCTACGCCTGCAAGTTCACCTGCATCCGGACCTGCACTACTCCAGCACCAACCAAGACTAAGACGAGCAACAGCAGCAGCCACCTGAAATGCATCCTGCTCAACACCCGCTCCGTCCACAGGCATGCCATCGAGATCTGGAACCTACTCGACACCACAGCCCCAGACGTCGCCTTCTTCACGGAAACCTGGATGAACGCCTCCTCAGCGCCCGACATCGCCATCGCCATCCCAGACGGCTACAAGATCATCCGAAGGGACCGCATCAACCACACCGGAGGTGGCATCGCCATCGTCCACAGGAACACCATCCGCATCACGACCAACACCGACGACACCCTCGCAACCGCCGAGCACCTGCACTTTCAGATCCACACCAACCCCAAGACCACCCTCAGAGGCACCCTCATCTTCAGACCCCCGGGACAACGCACACAATTCAGCGAAGACATCGCCGACTTCATCATCCCGCACGCCCTCTGCTCCGCTGACTACATCCTCCTAGGGGACCTCAACTTCCACCTGGAGAACAACAACGACCGCAACACCACCACCCTGCTGGACAACCTCGCCAACCTGGGACTCAAGCAGCTGGTCACCACCCCCACCCACTACGCCGGACACACACTCGACCCCGTCTTCTCATCCAGCAAGGACATCGCCTTCAGCCACGCCACCGGACTCCACTGGACGGACCACAGCTGCGTCCACTTCAGCTTCGGAAGGAGCACGATCCACCACCACAAGCAACAGGTTGCACGCAGGAGCTGGAACAAGATCACAGCCGACCAGCTCGCGACCTCCCTGAGCATGAACCTTCCCACCAGCACAACGAACCCTAGCCAGGCGGCCACCAACCTCACGAAGTGGATCAGCGACTGCGCAGACGAGCTCGCCCCCCTGAGGACCCGGCCTAGCAGACCCGGTAGCAAGAAGGCCCCATGGTTCAACGACGAACTCAAGAGCTCCAAGAAGATCTGCCGAGCCCTCGAGAGAACCTGGCGCAGAGACACAACACCGGACAACATGACTGCCCTCAAGATCGCCACCCGAAAACACCACCAACTCATCCACGCCACCAAGAAAACTGCATTCAAGGAACGACTGGACAACAACGCACACAACAGCAAGGAACTCTTCAACATCGTCAAAGAGCTCTCCAACCCCAACGCCGGAAACAACGACATCACCCCTTCGCAAGACCTCTGCAACTCCCTCGCCTCCTACTTCCACAACAAGATTGATTGCGGACATACACAACAGCTTCAGCACTCAACCGGCGCACGCCACGACCGAACCACCGCCCCCCACCACCACCCTCCGCGCCTGGACTCCGATCAGCACCGAAGACACCGTCCGCACGATGAACTCCATCCACTCCGGATCTCCGACCGACCCCTGCCCTCACCACGTCTTCAACAAGGCCGACGCTGTCATCGCACCCCACCTGCGGGACATCATCAACACCTCCTTCGACACCGCTACCTTCCCGGAGAGCTGGAAGCACGCCGAACTCAGCGCCCTACTAAAAAAGCCTTCAGCCGACCCCACCGACCTCAAGAACTACCACGCCATCTCGCTGCTCCCGTTTCCTGCAAAAGTAATCGAGAAGACCGTCAACAAGCAGCTGGCCGCCTTCCTCGAGATGAACGGATCCCTCGACCCCTCGCAGTCTGGCTTCCGGGCCAACAACAGCACCGAGACCACCCTGATCGCAGCCACCGATGACATCCGAGCGCTGCTCGACAACAGAGAAACGGCGGCCCTCATCCTCCTCGACCTCTCCGCGGCCTTCGACACTGTCTGCCACCGTACCCTAGTACAACGCCTCAGCAACGTCGGAGTCCAGGAGAAGGCACTGGAGTGGATCATCTCCTTCCTCGCCGGAAGGACACAGAGAGTCCACCTCCCTCCGTTCAGATCTGAAGCCACCAAAGTCATCTGCGGCGTTCCTCAAGGCTCCTCGCTCAGTCCAACCCTCTTCAACGTCTACATGAGCCCCCTCGCACACATCGCACGCCAGCACAACCTCAACATCATCTCCTACGCCGACGACACCCAGCTGATCCTCTCCCTCACCAACGACCCCGCCACCGCCAGAGCCAACCTTCACGAAGGGATGAAAGAGGTAGACGAATGGATGAAGAACAGCCGCCTGAAACTGAACTCGGACAAGACGGAAGTCCTCATCCTGGGATCCTCACCCGCCGCTTGGGACGACTCCTGGTGGCCCCCCACCCTAGGCAGCGCACCCAAACCAACAGACCACGCACGCAACCTGGGCTTCATCCTGGACTCCTCCCTCTCCATGACCAGACAAGTCAACGCCCTCTCCTCGTCGTGCTTCAACATCCTGCGCATGCTACGTAAGATCTTCCGGTGGATCCCCACCGAGACCAGGAAGACGGTCACCCAGGCCCTCGTCACCAGCCGTCTGGACTACGGCAACTCCCTCTACGCCGGATCCACCGCCAAACTCCCGAAGAGACTCCAGCGGATCCAGAATGCCTCAGCACGACTCATCCTGGACATCCCCCGTCGCAGCCACATCTCCGGACACCTGAGAGACCTGCACTGGCTCCCGGTCAACAAGAGAATCACCTTCCGTCTCCTCACCCACGCACACAAAGCCCTACACAACCAAGGCCCAGGATACCTCAACAGCCGCCTCAACTTCTACGCTCCCAAACGCCAGCTTCGATCGACTGGCCACGCCCTCGCCGCCGTCCCCCGCATCCGAAGAGCCACCACAGGGGGACGGTCCTTCTCCTACCTTGCCGCCAAGACATGGAACTCCCTCCCCACCCACCTCCGCCTGACCCAGGACCACCTCGCCTTCAGGAAGCAACTCAAGACCTGGCTGTTCGAGCAGTAGCGGACCCTCCTCCCCCAGCGCCTTGAGACCCTCTGGGTGAGTAGTGCGCTATATAAATACGATGATTGATTGATTGATTGAGGGGCCCAGCATGTATCGGTGGCACCGTGTCCTACGCGTGGAGGATCGTGAGCTAGTGTCCGTGTTGCCTTTCAGTCACCGCGTTAGCCGGGCAATCTGCAGGGCCATCCAATCCAAGCCCCACCGGTTGCCACTCGCAGGGGCACTATATATAGTAAAGGGACTGTCCGTAGCGTGCCTTTTTTCCAACAGTGTTGCTGTAAAATAGTAAGTACTGCATGTGATAAAATGTCTCTTTTTCGGTGGTTTGTATTTCTGGTATTTAGACTTTTCATAATGGCCAGTTCTGACCAGTGTCCTGTGTATGTGTCTTGACCACTAAAACATGTAGACCATAGCTAACCATTTATTGGAATATTAACTCTCCTTTGAAGCCATAGCATATGCCGTAGAATTTAACACAGAAGGCCTTACTCACAAAGGTTACCATACACTTTTGTGTGTGTTTACTAAGTCTAACTTTGCTACTTTTCGGTATTCACAAAAGTAAGTTGCTAATAATGAAGTTAGACTTTTGGTCTAAGTTTACCTTTGTGAACACAAAAATGTAGAAAAGTTGGGCTGTGGTCTAAGTTCACTATTGTGAATACTGCAAAGTAGTAAACATAGACATTTGATCTAAGTTTACCTTTGTGAATACCAACATTCGTAACTTCACAAAAAAGTGTAAGTTCACCATTTAGAATGAGGACCAGGGCATGGAAAATGTATTGTTACCGGCTGACTGCAGCAATTATTTTGAACTCCTATAGTGTGAAAGAGAATAGATCACTTTTAGCCTGACTGCTGCAGATTAAGCCTACAGTCTGAGCGGTCAACATAACCCCTTTTTAAACTCATTTTCACAAGTTCACAAGTTAAGTCGCATGGTACGATGTCAAGGCCCCAGCAGCCTTGTTCTCTGTGTCAAGACCTGGCTGCCATATAAGGAAATCTGAGGTACAGAATAAGATTCTGCTCTCTCAAGTTTGAAGCCCATTAGAACAATGATTAATCCCCGATTTTTTATAATGATTACATGCTCAATTAAATGTTAAGTTAAATGCTAAATTCAGATTCTTAATAAATATTTCGGAAAAGTTACTATTAGAAAGTAATTTGGTTTGTGCCTTTGTGTCATTGAGGCTAATTTGTACCAGCTCTCCAGAAGCTTCCTAACCTCTACTTGGCATTAAAAAGGCATACAAAATGTTCCCAGAGAAGGGACAATGGCCTGGATGTAGGAGGGTCTGTTTACTTCTCTGGTATAAAGACCAATTGGGGTGGTTCCTGGGACCTGATTAACTTTGAAGTCACCTGCCTTGTCAAAAGCAAATGTCTGGTTACATCTTGAGATGACCAATTTTTGATAATAGCGGCCCTAAATTACCAATAAATAATGGGTTAACATGCAGTTGGTACAAAGAACAAATTGACAAGTGCATATGGGTGATGGAGAAGGGAGGAGGTACATGGATAAGAAAGGTGAGGAAGTGTAGAACAGAGTTGTACCAGGTGAAGGGGTGGGAATTGGTTCTGACCAGGTGCCCAGCATGGCTAACTCATCAAAAGAAAGTGTGGTGTGGCCGCCAAGAAATACGCCAGGCATGATAATAGAATAAAAAAACACCAAAACAAAGAAAAAAGCAAGACAAGTCAGATCGCATCCCAAAGCTCAAAGAGTCTGCTATCCAGACATGAAGGCTGGGAGTAGACCAATGAAAGATGATCAGATGTGCAGAAATATGTCTAGGTTATCTTGTAATCTGTAGATAGGGTGCTCAAAGGAGGATGTCTTATATGTTTCTTGCATCCACTCATCATGTGTGGAAATGTGTGGGTCCCTCTAGTGTCTCTAGATGGAAAAGTCTGAGGCTACTAAATGTCGTTGATGGTCTGTCACCATGAGCAAATCTGCTGTATCATGTAAAAGGACGAGTATTCTAATTAACTTCTTAACTAATTAATTGTAAAGGCATGTCTATTGTGTGGCCCAGTATTATACATATCTGAACTCAGAGATGGTTGATATCTGTTTAATAATATAAAACATGTAGAGTGAGGAAGAAGCCCTGCTCTCATAAGCTGAGATGCCAAGTAACAATGTTGCAGTGACTTGAAAAGTCAGAATTTCATTAAGGATTCATTCACCCCCTTGGTGAAATTCACTACAACTTACACCCTAGCAGCCTCAGTTTATTTAATTCATAGAGTAAGTTGCCATTTCATGCACAACATGAATAGAAAAGGGGTCGGAAGTAAGTGTCAGGCTATCAGGTTGAAGGCTTTATGAGGAACATCACTCCCTTATCAAGAACCCAGTTTTTTAGATATTTATGAATGGTTCAATGATTGCTCCCCCAGTATGCGACATGCAATGTATATGTTTGGTGTAATGCCATGCCTGCGATGGATAGATTGAATTCCACCTGCAGCACCACAAAGGGTTTGTGAGTTCCTTGAGCCAACAACTGACTCAAGGTGTGTATGCCTTTCCCTTACCAAAGCTCCCAACATAAGGGACACCCCTCTATGCACAAGCAGGCATTCTCCCAGTAGCTGTGCCTGGGGGTGAAGTCTGGCATTATCACAGCCACTTTGTGTGCTCTGCCTTTTCAAATGGACCCATAGGAGCATGTATCTCTTCTCTGGGCAGAGGTAAACTTGTTTTGACGGTTGTAGTTCAGTACAGCAGAGTTCCACTCAAGGGAGTCTCAGGTCTCTGTATCGCCTTTGAATAATCTGTTTGGAGAGACTGAATTGTGGTTTAATTTCACCCATTACTAATTTTTTGATGTTGTTATCTATAGTGCTCAATATCAGGAGCTTTACAGGAATTTGAGATATCGCTAGGAAATATGTGAAATGGGTTACCACAACCATCATTATGGTGTGTAACCTACCCCATAGCAAGAGCTGGAGGTGCGTCCATCTCCTACAGTCTGACTGGGCTTATGTGATTAGGGTTTCAAATTGCCAGACCCCTGTTATTGTATGCCCCTAGGTACCAGAAACATTCTGATTTTCATTGGAGATGATACCCCTCTATGGCACCTGTCATCATAAGTGCAGCATTGGCAAAGCCCAGTTCTTCCACCAGTTAATCTTATTGCCTGACTTATTAGAAAAAGCATTTATGGTCAATGTGAGAGAAGGGAGTTATGTGTCTCCTTTGGTAAGTGTAAGGAGATTATCATCAGTAAACAAGAGGAATTTGGAAGCGCCTGCAGGTGTGGGTATACCGCTGATGTCCTGTGATTGTAGGCTAGCCACGGAGATGGGTTTTAGGGCCTCTAGGAACATAAATTGCCATTTTTCCTGGGGATAGGAAAGCGGTCTAAAAGGAACCCACCACAGTTGACCTTTGTGCTGGGGGAGTTATGGAGATATTTGACTTTGGTAATGAAATCATCCCCAGGACTCTGTTTCTGTAGCATGTGGAACATTCCATGCCATTCTATAGGGTCAAATGCCTTATCTGTATTGAACAACCTGGCATGTGTGTCCTGTAAGGAGGCCTTAAATAGCCAAAGTTGTGTGATAGCATACACATATGGTTACAGGAGGTACAGCCAGGTACACAGTCCACTTGTCAACTGAGGTGTTGATGAGGTACACATTACCTGTTGAAGCCAGGCAGCCAAGATAATGGTAAGCAATTTGATATCCATATTAAGAAGGGACTTTGGGTGGAAACTGATACAGTGCAAAGTGATTTTCCCGTTTTCAGGGAAGACAGAGATCACTTTATTGGATAGATAAACATCAATAAAGCTCACAATATATTCCTCCTCACATACACTGGCACCATGCAACTGATACTGCTCCTCTCAGACAAAACCTCCAACACCAGAATCAAGTTCACCACATGCATGAGATAAGTGGTCATTGGATAAAATCTAACTGCCTCAAATTGAACTAGTAGGTTTCAGGTACAACACCTCACCATGGGACCTTGGGTACACCTCCAATCCCTACTTACAAGCAATTAACTTCGGGATCATCACAACAAACTGGATATGACTGCCTAAGTCAATGAAATGAACTTGCCCTGCTTCAACACGTTTGGGATGCTGAAGGAAATCTTAAATGACTACCAGACAACACAAGGAAAATTATCAATCAATCTCTCATCACCATCAAGATTAGACTACAGAAATGCACTGGGTACAGGGATATCCAACTAGCAAGCAAAAAGGCCTACCAAAATACAGCAGTCTAACTAGCCCTCACACTCCTGCACATAATCCACATTACACCAAGCCTGAGTTAACGCCACTGGCTCCCAATACACAAGCGTGCAAACTTAAATCTCCTCTCAATCGCCTACAAAGTGGCCCACAACACTGACCCTGCCTACCTGAACAAACTCTGTTGTCTCATAATCAACCCACACATACAAAAATGCAGGGTTAGGGGTGTACATTCTCATACCTGGTCCCTGAAGCCAGGAAGTACCTTCCACAACACATCAACGTCTTGTCCTCTATTCTTGAGGTTTACAAGTAGCTGAAGACCTGTCTTTTCAAATATGTCAGTAGAGCTATCCACACACCTGCTACAGAGTGAGGATACACTCAGGGTATTGCTATAAAAACACTGATAATATAATAACAACATAGACTATTGGAGCATTTCACTTCTTTAATGGCACTTTAATGTGATTCGGTGGTATCTAGTTTAAGCCATTTGAAAAATTCACATGAACACCCTCCTTCTGAGGGGCATTATTGCAGCACATGTGAGAGATTGCTTGGTCGATTTCATATCTAGTGATCTCTAGGACTAGGAAGATGTTTTATTATGCCAGAGAAAAAACATGTTACAATTTATTACATTTTTTATGGGTGGGCAATATTTATGTATTTTAAAGTTATTTGTTTTACTATTTGCTTTCTAGTGTATTATGCATTGTATTTCTTTTTGTTTCTTTTTTTTTCATTTGAAAAGGTGTTTCTGTGGTTTACTGTTATTTTATTATTCTTTATTGAAGTACTTTTAATTTTCAGTTTGACTGGATTTTGCTTCAATTTAAATGTATATTTTTAACCGAATATTGATGATCAATACATCATTTAAATTTGTTATTGATTTTCAGAGTTTTAAATTAAGTTTGTATTTGTGTAGTATTACAGTAATAGTTATAGGGATTGGTAAGGTGTAGGGAGGCTGTGTCTAAGGTCCCTTGTAAGGAGGGGTACCATCTTTCCACTGCATTATTTCTTTTGAGATTTTTATGCCATTGTGCTGTCATATATGTTCTACCATGACATGGGATACTTGGGCGCTCATGAAAAATTTGTTCGCAGGAAAACTACACAATATTGCTAGAGCTAATGTTTAGACGTTGAATGATTTTGTGGCATTTCAAACATACATATATTCACTGAAAAAAAATATAGGTGTCACACACATTATAGTTAGGAATTAGCATTTAAAAAACCTGAGAAATTCACCGAAAAAAACATAAGTTTTACATATGTTATAGTTAGCTGGACAATTCACTCATACAAAACAATTGAAATTCCCCTGCTCTAGTTAGTTCACCTAACTATAACTCGCGTTCCTGCAATGCACTACTGATGATGTCATATATTACACTCATGGCCGACACAATGATGGGGTAGGTGTGGAGGAGGGAGCGCCCATTTTAAGAGCTCTTTAAATTGGTTGAGTCCATTGATTGAAGCCAGAGGATCGTTCTCCTCAGCATTTCGAGGTACTGACCAGGAGCGGTTACAAATATGCAGCTGTAGCCAGACTTGGGGTATACAGGTTTCTGCCCGCCCTGGTCGATTATGAGGGTATTTTTAATTCATTTATCACGTGCACCTTACCTTTTAGAATTCTGGTCCTGACGAAGCGCCAACGACCCCTAAGGCGACGCAGGCGCGAAGCATGTTCCACTACCCCACACACCCGCATGCACCATCCGGCAGTCCTATAAAAGATCTCCGATAAAGAGTCCCTTTTTGGGGGCCCGTAGGGAATTGCAGCGCCAGCCCTACGAGGAGCAATTGCCCGATGATGAAGCATGACATCTTTCCAGGTGTGTGAGGGCAACAGAGGACACAAAATGGTTTCCCCTTTACATATTTTTTGTGGGTTCCCTTACCTAAGGATTCTCTTTCTTTTACTTTTTTTTCCTCACATATGGGTGACTTTTGCACCCCCTTGCATTTGGTGACTTTTAGCACCTTGTATTAGGAACAGTGTCCCCTTTTTGGTAATTAATATATATTACACTCATGACATGGTCAGTGACATCACTCATGACATAACTGATGACATCTCAAATGAAATCACTTATGACATCATCCAGTGAATGTGTGTCTTTCTTGAAAAAAAAAATATATATGTATATCTAAAGGTTGATGGAAGAATAAATGGGTAAATTAGTGTCTAAATGAATGTTTTTTTTGTAAAATTGATTGTATAAATGACTGATTAATTGTATCTTAGTGAATACTTGGGTTAGTGAGTAATGTTTAACAGTCTCAAACATTTTTGGAATACGTGGCTGCATAGGTTGGTGAGTAGCTACATGAGTGTCTAGATAGGTTATTAGTTGTTTTTTATGATTATCAGTATGAGTATCTGAGTGTCTATATGTTTCGGTGCGGGATATTACTTAGCGCATAGATGCATGGCTCATTGTTTATATATGTTTTGAAGACAGCATGTGTGCAGGACTGTATGGGTGGAAGAGTGTGTATATAGGTGTGTTAGTGAGTGAATGACTGTCTCAATACTGCCTTCATGACTAAGTACAAATGTTTTAAACTACTATATGTGAGTATTGGTGTATTTAAGTGAGTATATATGAGAGTGAGAGATTGGAACAGTTCCTGTATAACTAAGTATGTGTTTCTATAAGTGATTTTTAAGAGAGTTAGTTAGTGTATATTTCTGTACAAATAAGCATAGTGGTGTATATAGCTATATATGCAAGCAAATGGATGTTTGAAAGTTTATTTGCATGTGTGAGTATGTGTGTGAGTAACTCTATGTATGAGTGTAGGTGTGTAACAGGATGTATAGTTGTATGAGAACATATGATGAGTGAGTACATGTATGAGTGACTATATAGAACTGTTGGTGAATGAGTGGAAGTGTATGTAGATTTTGGAATTACTGAATAGGTTGTTGTAACTGTTATTGGTATCTCCATTTTTTGAAATAGTTAGTTTCTATTTTTGAATGTGTGTATCAAGGGTTATATTAGGCTGAGAGGTCTGCCATTCTTTCACAAGGATGATGTCATCAGTGATGTCATCAGTGATGTCATTTGAGATGTCATCAGTAATTTCATGAGTGATGTTACTGACCATGTCATGAGTTGAGTGATGTAATATGTGACGTCATCAGTAGTGCATTGCTGGCGCGCAAGTTACAGTTAGCTGAACTATCTATAACGGGGGAATTTCAATGGTTTTGTATGAGTGAAATGTCCAGCTAATTATAACATGTGTGAAACCTTTGGTTTTTTTCTGTGAATTTCAAAGGTTTTTAAAATGATAATTTTTAAATGTATTAATTATTATATTTCTTTCTTTTTATACTAATTTTCTACATTTTTAGTATACATATTTATGTTTGTTTTTTAAGTTATATTTCATATTGTTTATGTAAAATTATAACAAAACTAAATTAAAAAATGGTTTGTTTATTAATTAAATTTTTCTTTCAAAATATTAAAATTAAATTATATATAATTCCTTTTTCATTGTTTTTTTGGGGGGTAATCTTACCATACATGTACGGTGATCGCACTATACTTTGTACAGTAATTTATACTCTGCGCGTACACGTCACGAATGTGCTTTGACGTTACTTTTCGCATCTACGCTTCCATGTGACGTCATGTACGGTGTCCGTACGCGTTGGGCGCGAAAGTTTCAAATTGTTCAAAAACATATATCTATGTATTTAATGTACATATTAAGGGAAGACATTATCTGGGATAATCATGAAACTAGTTTTTTTAAAAAGCGTATATTACTTTTAAAAGCAATTATGCAATTTGCGGTAGTAAGTCGTTTATAATCGCATCGTAAGAGCACCGTAAACGCACCGTAAGCGTACGCAAAGCCATCTGGCTTAAAAAGAAGAGATTAGATTGGCTCATAACACTTGCTATTCCAACTCTTGAAAGACCCCTCCTATTTAAATCATTCTACTTTGACTTTCTAAGAAGAAGTATCTCTTCTCTGAAGCCTGTCAAATTAGAACAATGACAACACCTATGGACTCATCTTCCAGCCACTCCTCTGATGGAGGATTTGTTGCCGAAGCACCTCAGAGGAAGAAAAAAGAGGCGGCCATTTGGAAGATTTTTACTTTCCCTGAAAGGGAAAAAAAGGTCAATGCACCTCTTGTGACCTGTAAAATTTGCCAAACTACACTTTCCAGGGGCAATCCTAAAAAAAAAATATTCATTTGTCACTGCAAGTATGGTGCGCTACGTGAAGACCTTGCACCCCAACAATTTTGCAAGAGCTGCAACAAGAAGGTTGCAAGAGGACACACCTGCTGCTGTAGCAACTACATCAAGTGCACCACCACCACTTGTGGGAAGCAGTCCACAACAACAGATCGAACATGATTTTGGTGAAGTTAAAATCCTCTGCATTTATTGTGACAAACTTTTATGTTACAGTGAACAGTCCATCGACCTGATAAAAGGCAGGAAGCGTGAGCATCGCTGTCATCGTCATTAGGTTTTTTTTCACATTCCTTTTTGTTCCTGTTGGACACTTTTTGAGTACCTGTTCTATTTTTTTAGATTTAAAAAAAAAAACTTGTTAAAAAAAAATTGAAAACTAAAAACACAAAAAAACAGTTCTTTTTAGAACTACCTTCACTGATCAAAGGAAGAACTATATTTCTATGTTAGTGTGTAAAAGTTTGTCAGAATGAATGTATAGTTCATAAGTGAATGAATGAAGACATTAATACGGTATGGTGAATGTGAAACTGCATAACTATAAGGAAGTGCTACAGCATAAATCTATAAGGTATTTATAGTATAGTGTAGTACTTCCGAAGCACTTGAATGTAAAATATCCATATAAATATGTTTCAAATCTATGCTTCAATTTGCATGGCAAGTAAAACTGCCTGGGTGAATTTGTATGTGTTAGGAACGGATTTACAACGCCCTTGTGCCTATTTTACACATCTGTTGCGTCACTTTTGTGATGCAGCGGTGGTGCAAAAGATGTGACATAGTGTGTGTTATTCACAATGACATGCATATGGAAGGTGAATCACATTGTAAAGCCCTGCACCAGAAGGAGGCTTTATTGCACAGGGAGGGGGGGTGGAGGTGTTCTGGTGCAGGAACGCCTCCTAAAAGTGCCTAAGAGAAATCTATAAGATTTCATTCAGTCACTTTTATGCTTATGCTGCATCAAAACCCTGCATCTGCTTGAAACTGGTGTAAGGATTGACACAGCATTATAAGCATAGGGCCCCAAAAGCATTGCTGGAGCTGCTTTGTGTTTCCAATCCAAGTCAAGCAATGCGCCACCTTTACAACACAAATACATCACATATCTGTGCCGTTTCTTGCCCCATAATACACCATATTGTAAATACAGTGCATCCATGGTGGTGATGTCACAGTGCACAATAACTGGCATATCTCTGGGGATGTACCACTTATTCAGTGTTTGCAGCAGAACCACGAAATGGAACATTTTCCCTCTCATTTTACACATACATACATGTAAATAACCAATTAAAATCCTTCACACAATAATTCAAAACAAAACACACATTTCTATTGGTTTAACATTTCAAACCTTTCCAACTGACATAACTTTCCACTCTACCCCAAACAGATCATTCAAAAGTCAACTGTCAACAGAGGTCAAAAGTTCAGCACTCTATAAAACACTGCTCCTCAACACATTTAGACTATGCATAAGCACTTACTTATAGGTACCAATAAAGAGAAAAGGTCTCATTACAAACAACCAACATATAAACACATAAACTTGATAGATATCTGTAAAATATATATTTTGAATGTATTTTTTCTTGCTTACGTACGCTTATGGAACGACTTTCAGAATTCGCACGGTATGCGTACACTAAATATACAGTAGAAAAACATAAATAGCATATATCACAAATGTTTTATAATCCCCGGGGACCCCATCCCCCGGGGCTCAAATATAACGTTCAGGACTGTGGGGAGAACCCCAAAATCCCCACGGTCCCAGCCAGCTCCCTGCGTCTTTCTGGAGCCGGCGTTGCTTTTTGTCAGAGAGACCAGCTTACATGCTTCTCTCTCTGACAAAAAGCAATCTGCTTTCCTACTTGAAAGAGAACTCTCGCCCTACCATAGCAAACAGCAGTGTCCCAGGGATAGGCACCCCGTAACAGTAGAGGAGCCGGCCCTGGGAGGTGGTGGTCCCCAGGGCCATCAAAGGCTCAACAAAGGGCATCAAGGATTTTGACCTTGGGGATCAATGTAAAACCCCCTAAACAGTCCTATCGGGTCAGGAAGTCCTATAGCAAATAGCAAACTTTTCCTGTCAATCTACACACTCAATCTACACACATATACAAATAAATACAAAAATTACATGTATTCCCACATTAAATCAACACGAAACACACTTTCATATTGCTTGAACTTTTGCACCCTTTCCAACTGACAAAACATGCAACCCTTCCATTCTGCCAGTTACCATAGAAACACTTCAGGGAACACCTAACTGAGCACACAGGTGAAAAGTTAATCATACATTGTCTCAAATTAAAACAGCAAGTGTACTTGACTTGAGAATGTACCAGCGTATCTTTTGTAACATTCTTTTCTATCAGTTTTTCTTAACCAATAAAAATAAGGCTTTTAAAAAACAGAAACATTCATCCTAGCTTTGTGTAGAATGTTGTTAAACAACCAATCATTTCTTTTCTTTTTTTAAAACTGCATGTTGTCCACCATTTTAGAAAAATCTTACTTTTCAAACTGCCATTTCATTTACAGAGACCATCAGAGTGCATCCAGACCTCTCTTCAAGATGCTTACAGTGTGGACTGTGTGACACAGCTATATTTTCTGGAGCCAAAGGTACAGAGAACAGAAAAGAATTCACAAACACCTACGTTTACCAAATGTAGACATTAAATGGATTGGACAGAGAGGATTACTGTGGCACCAGTTGATGCCATTGGTGAAATCCTTTTTACATCTCCAACACCCTGACCTCATAATTGTGCACTGTGGTGGCAATGACCTAGGCACTTTGACAGGGGTAGGTCTGGAAATGCATATGAATGACACCTTTGCACAATTGATGACACTTTTCCCCCAAACTACCTTTGTCTATTCTAATATATGCCAAAGGCAGAAATGGTACTGGTCCAACCACTATTGTCCACAGATTGAAAAAGCTAGGAAACATGTGAACAAATATGTTTCTGCCTTTTTCCGAGACTATCGAATGGGGTCCATCTACCACAACAATCTGCGTTTCAATATGCATGACATCTATAGGAGAGATGGTGTACATTTTACAGATGAGGTTAACAGACTCTTCCTCTTGAACTTTAGACTCTGCATTGGTAGTTACCTGTAGGTACTAAAATCTCCCAATAAACACAAGGGCTCTTTTTAGAGCCACTCAACATCTAAACACATACACTTCATAAATATCTGAAAAATATTCTTCTTTTTCTTCCTTCAGTACGCTTATGGGACTACGTCCAATTTTCGCAACGTATATCGTCCATATGTGATTGGTACGCATACGATAAATCTACCATTCTACCATAAAAATAGCCTTAATCGCAATTTTTTTATATTTCCCGAGGACCCCATTCCCCGGGGCACAAATGTAACGTTGCGGACCATGGGAAGAGTCCCAAGGCCTCCACGGTCCCAGCCGGCTCCCCACTTCCTGCGGGAGCCGGCATTGCTTTTCGTCACAGAGAGCAGCTTACATGCTTACATTCTTCTTTCAAAGATGACTTCAACAGTTATACATTTTAGAAAATAATATAGTACTGCACGCTAAAGGAGAAAAGTCAGCACAAATATGATAGAATAGAAAATAGAAAAAAAATACATCTACACTCAACAAACTTGTAAGCAGAGTACACAGTTTAATTTAAAAGCACCCTACCACAATTAGTTTTTGAAACGCATTGTACAATAAAATGCAAGACAAAATAGGCTACATACATGGCGACTGATCCTTTCAAAACTAACTTTTGTGTCGCCTACCTCTAGTGCTGGGGGCTCTGTGAAGCGGAATCTGCCCCTTCTCTGCTGGACCCGTTGCCGTTCGCCGCAGTGCCTGCTCTCCCCCCGCCGCTGCTTCTCTGTGCCATCTGAGCGCGGCTGCTGTGTAGGGGGGGGCCCTGCGTGCGGGATCTACACCTCCCAGCCTGCAACGCGGCCGGAAGCCGCCTACTGTTAATTCACGCCAGGAGGCGCTTAAAGAATGCTGCTATTCCCCGCTACGCGGGAGCGTGCTGGAGCGTCCAGGGAGAAGCCCGGGACAAGGGCGGGACTGTCCTAGGCCGTCACAGGCCGGAGGAGGCTGGGCTGGGCCACCCCTCTTGGCCCTGGACTATGAAATAGGAATGTAAGTTCTTGGCATATGGACATAGTATTGTATGTAATAGTCTTGGCTAAAGGTATTTCCATCTACTAGGTTGTGTTATTCTGCGCCCATTGCCACCATGTTAAACGTATTTATATTGCAAATAAGATGGCTGCTAAAGGGGTACCTAAAACAATTATCTCGCAAGGAGGAACACTTAAGGGGACTTTGGATCGTTTTTTAATGCGGGCAACAACAGTCATAGGACGTGAAATCGTGAGGGCTCAGGGTCGCCTATCTTTAGAAGTGATAGGCAATAAACGCTCGTCCCAGGGATTAACTGACTCACCCTGAACTCCACCAATATCAGGGGCTCTAAATGATTCAAATAATATTACTGGAACCCTTGTAGAGTTGGCTGGTGGATCCATTAGGGACGCTAGCGGTAATTCGACCATGGGTGATTTAAGTATCTAACCCTGTATGCAAATTATATCGGATGACAGTCTTTTAGGCTCTACACATATTCCAATAGTGAAAGAAAATTTGCAACCTACTGTACTTAGACAGGGTCCATCCTCTAAAAGGAAGCGTAGGGGAGCTAAGCATAGTTGGAGATTAGCGAAATCAGTAAAATTGCACATAAGTCCCCAGAAGGCTAGTACTTGTGCCCCCAGAAATATAAGTTATTATTTAGGACGACAAAAACCAGCACAAACCCCACCGTTAGATCTACTGGAACAAATCGAGCTTTTGGTGAAATCTCTGATTTTCCCATTAGTCAAAAGAGTCAAGAGAATAGGGGAGAAGGTGGGGACTATAGAGGAGGTAATAAATTCAAATGCTGCACTTATTAAAAAATTGGTGGACAACTCGCAAACCCAGATTCTTACTCGAACTAACTTGGGTGAAATAAACGGGGCGGTGAAAACTATTACCCCAAGTCAACCGGCACCGCTGATTGCATTATCCCCTAATGTGCAAGACCCAATATTAACGACTAGACCTACCCAACCAAATATTGATGTAAGTGAAAGAGGGAAGACTAATAAACAGATACCTTTAGACAGACAAGGCACAAATGTAGGTAGATTAAACAAAATTATTAACTATATTGATTTACCACCTGAGGCGGCACCCTTTGTGAGGGTTCTGTCAGGCGTCCCTGAGCTGGTAACTGGAAAAATTGAAGGGTATCAGGAATTAAAAAACAAAGTAGCATTTTGGTTAAGTAAAAATAGACCACTTCCACCTAATATTGATGGAAAAATTCTACACGTCAGGAGGGTGGGGTGGTTAGGACCTATGACTAAGGTAATAGAGGGAGACCTGTTAATAGTGAATTTTAGAGATAAACGTGTGATTCCCTATCTCCAAAACTGGCAAACTCAAATAGGAGATGGAGGAAGAGTCACGTGGGAACTAGGCCATTTCTATCCCAGACCGCCACATATGGCCTTTGAAAGACGCCAAACAGGGAACATCGATTGTGGGAGTATTGTAGGTCCTGGTTTTAATGGTTATAATATTCCAACATTTAACCGGTTTGATCTATTCTCAGGCCTAGAAGCGGTCGATTGACTTACAAGTGATACCCCCAGTTTCAATGTAAAATCCATTTCACAAGACACGATAATAGATAAGGTGAATTTGGAAGAAGTTATGCCTTGTGAGAGGATGGTTGATTCAAATTATGTAGATCCTGCCTCCCTAGAGAGAGGCTACCCCCATGAGGGGAAACTGACTAAGTACATTTCTGAAACTGAATTAGGTAAGATAGGAGACTGTGGAACATCTAGAAGTCTAGTTGTAATGGGCGATTTGGTGAGGGCTGGGTCTCCAGCTGTGGGCACCATGACTAGGAATCCTAATAGTTTAATTGAAAAGAAGGAAATATGTCACCTTATTTTCTGGAATGTGGCAGGACTAAAATCCAAAATAAATAATACCACATGGGGAAGTATTGTAAATAGGTACGATATCACGGGTCTGCACGAAACATGGTTAATAGAGCCCATACATATTTGTGGATATAAAACCATTTTTACACCAACAGTGGGGGGATCACACAGCAGAGCTAAGGGCGGGTTGACTATGTACCTGTCTAACCAGCTCAAATATGAGAACATACAATTACTATATCAGAATAGTTCTTACCAGCTGGTGAAGATAGATATTAATAAGGCGGCCAGTGTTATCATCTTAAATTTTTATAACAACATCCAAATTATTGATATTGTTCCAACTATAAAAACGTTGGGTGTTGATTTAAAACATGAAATGGACACAAGCACAAAAGAAGTATCGGTTATTTGGGGGGGACTTTAATTGTGCTCTTTGTAAATGGGGTCTACGAGGTACTTGTGGTCTTATGCTGGACCAGGACACTACCCTCACTCATTTCGAGCATACCACATGTGGGGACTTGCTAAATGAAACATTGTACTCTTGCGATCTCGGGTATGTAAATGAAATTGGCCAAATAGGATCTCCTTTTGTCCCGACCTTTATTGGTAGGGGAGCGTCCACCACAATTGATTTGATTTTATTCTCTACTAGGTATGGACGCCAGATCAAAAAATGTAAGACCCTTGAAGTTGTATTGAGTGATCATCGACCATTAACCTTGGAGATCGAAAACCCATTTCGGGATCTAGATAGGAAACAGTCAATTAGGCAGTTAGTCCCAGATGTGATACTTGGAAGGCAAACAGCTACTCACTTAAATGGAGTAAATGGGGTCTACGAGGTATCCGTCACTACACACGTGACCCTATGTATAAAAAAGACGGAGCGCACGTGTTGTATGCCATTTTAGAGTTGTTCCCAAAGCACCGAACAAGGGGCCCTCCACTACATGCGTGGCCTCTTTGGTCACTGAGTTAGTGGTGCCCAAAGCACTGAGCAGGTGAAGAACCTGCGAAGATGATGATGATGTGAGCACAAGTATGTTGTTAGCCATAGAGATATCAAGACTCGGCATCATATATAACACTTCTTTGTTGGAGATCAGGACTACATCATGAAGAAGGTGTCTTTTCCACGAAAAGGTGAGCAGTGAGACTTGAGTACGCATCGGAAGGAGTCAAAGGGTTGTAGCTGGCTGGATACAAAAATGCGACTAAGTATTTTAGACAAACGTACTCCTATATAGTGTATTAATTTACATGCATACATTTTTTCCCAATTGCAGTAACGTTTTTATAATCGCTGAAATGTCCGGAATATTACCAATACAAACAGTTTGTAGAAATGTGAGAATGGACGTGTATAAAAGCGCAATGTTATCTAACTCCAAATTAATATAGTAACAATTACCAATCATAACAGCTTTCTTTTAATATCTTTTAGATGTACAGCTTCACAATGGATTATGTAACAAGGACGACGGCAATGGCGCAAGGTGAGCAAAGAAGCTTGTTTCCGAAAGAACGACAAGTTATCTGTGAAAGGGGAGAATGTGTAGTATGCAGCAGGCACGAAAAACATACATTGGGCTAACGGGGCTTCAGCTAGGATGAGATAGCTTCCTGGGACCACACACAGTCGCACCTGTGTACTTCACAGGTCTTTTAAAGACATTTTGCTTGTTAATAATGCTTTGATGTCCCCCCGCCTACAGCCCCTGCAGCTCCACTGTTCTTTTTGCTTGAACTTAAGCCCCACTGACATTTTTTCTACCCCCCCAATATTTTTGACTGTGGTTGCGCCTCTGGCTTCAGGTACCCCCCCTGTTGTGTCTGTCTCTCCCACGTTTTAATGTCCTTTGTTCTCTTTCTCTTTCTTACTCTCTAACATCGTTTCTCTTTCTTTTTTAAAGTTTTGGACGCTGCTATCTCCACTCTGCTTTATACAACCTTATCTAAATTGAAGTGGTTAAATCTCTTGATTACAGTGAAGGCTTCTTCCACACGTAGAGCACCATCTTTCAATCATGCCAATGGCACTAGGTTACAAAGATTTTGTTTCCGAATCAACAACAAATTATTTGTGAAAGGAGAGAGTCAGTAGTGTGCAGCAGCTTGACTGTGTAGAAATGTATAATTACCTAGAGCAGTGACAACAGAGAGGTTACAACAGTCTCAGAAACAGATCTACAAGCTTATTGTGCCACTTTTGTGTCACTTTTAACATGAGAAAACTAGCGCAAAGAACTGGTAAATCTGCGTCTCACTTTTCAAGAAAAAATCTCAACTCCAGACTCTGCGAGACAATTTTAATGTTCTTTACTCTCTCTTTCTCTCTCTCGCTCTCTGTGACATCATTTCTCTTCCTCTTTTAAAGTTATAGACACTGCTGTCTGCTTTGACGTGTAGAACAACAGTTGAACTGAAATTGTGAACTTAGGTGGCCCCAGTGTTTATACAAGGTAAGCACAGCAGCCTAGATATACTATGCCTCCATTGCAATGCATTAGAAATAGGTCGGCGTATTTACAATCCTGTTGTGCCACTTTTGTGTCAGTAACACAGTAGGCACTTCCATATAGACACCACTTGAATGCGGGACTATAACAGAAGTGAAATGTACTAGGCACATTACACATGTAAAACCGTAGTGTTACCTTTATTTGTGAAAGGAGTGAGTGGATAGTGTGCAGCAGCTTCACTGTGTAGAAATTGATAATTACCTCCGAGTAGTGACAACAGATAGGTTACAATAGTCTGACAAACAGATCTACAAGCTTATTACGCCACTTTTGTGTCATTTTTAACGTGGGAAAAGTGGCGCAAGGAGCTTGTAAATCTACGTCTGACTTTTCAAGAAAAAATCTCAACTCCAGACTCTGCGAGACAGTTTTATTGTTGTTTTCTCTCTCTTTCTCTCTCTCACTCTCTGTGACATCATTTCTCTTTCTCTTTTAAAGTTATAGACACTGCTTTCTGCTTTGACGTGTAGAACAACGGTTGAACTGAAGTTGTGAATTCCACTGGCCGCAGTGTTTAAAGAAGGGTAAGCACAGAGGCCTGGATATACAATGCCTTCATTACAATGCATAAGAAATAAGTCGGCATATTTACAATCCCGTTGTGCCACTTTTGTGTCAGTAACGCAGTAGGCACTTCCATATAGTCACCACTTGAACGCGGCACTATAACATAAGTGAAATGTACCAGGCAGACTGCACACGTAAAATCGTAGCGTTACCTTGACTTGTAATTCTTCAGCTCATTTACTCACCTCTACATAATTCTAAACGTTTTATTAATTTTAGATACTAATTTTCTTTTTTGTTTTGCAGATTACCAATTGTACGTCTTTTGTAGTCCATATCACAATTTGTTCACAATATTGTTTTTTAAAGTTAATTTTCTAGTTGTTTATAATGCAGTTATCATTAAGTTTCGTTTACAGTTATTGTTTTAATAAAAGTTAATAAAAAAACTACATATTTATTTTTTTTGTGGGGGGGTGACGGTCCACAATAAAAATAATATTTATAATGTTGAAGTACTATAGTAAGATGTTCCAGAGTACGATTGAAAAGTACTGAGTTATGTTTTCTCTGGATAGACTACAAAATAGAAAAGAAATCAAAGTAATACGAAACAAGGTGTACCACATTTACAAACCTCATGCAACATTTTCCTGTGCAAACCAACCCCCCTACAAAATTAAGGGGGTCATTATGATGACAGGCGGACTTAGTCCGCCCATCATCCTAGCGGGACTCTGGACCGCCCGCCATAAGGACAGGGGTCCCGAGGGTGGTATTAGGATGTGCCCGCCACAGTGGCGGACACATCCTGCATGCATCCTGCTGGTCCCCCGTGTGCACCCCCTACTCTCCTTCACTCTGGGTGCCCGCACGGGGCCCCCAGAGGGAAGTCCGCCTGCCTTGCCGCCATGAAAAGGCATTGCCAAAAACACATTATAATATGGCTGGCGGTGTCTGATAGGCGACCGGGGCTGAAAAGCGGCGGATGTACTTTCCGTCCGCCGAGGTCCCCCTGCCTTACTAATATGGCGGGGGGAAAACGAGAGTGGATGGCGGGCGGATTGACCCCGCCAGGCTGGCGGTGGCCACCGCCAGCCTGGCGGGGGCAATCCGCCCGCCATCATAATGGGCCCCATAGTAAGTGGGCCTCAATGACGCCCCTCAAACCAAGGGAACAATCACCCCACAAAGATTTCTATATTGTATGAGAGGGGCTGCGTGGCCCTCAGCCCGGTACCCTGGAGTCCACGACGCCCAGACCCGGTTGCTGCACTGTCCATTGGGGGGAAACAGCCATTACATTGCGGTCATAAGCATGCGTGATTGTCACCACGAAGCCATTAGCACGCATATAGCTTTACCACACATGCTTTTACAACTAGTAAACATTTACCACGCATGATAAACGCATAATCATAATAACGTCTTTGTGTTGATGAACACGCGTTGTAATGGCTGTGGCTTACTTGCTTCAAATTGGTTTTTAGGTATACGTGTGACCAAGTCTGATAACATCAGAGGTGAAGGACAAACACCGTGGTGTCTGTGACAGGAAATCTCATCGATCACAGAGAAGATAGGCGGAGGGTAAAATGAAACTAACATGTATAATACAAATAATGGAAGAAAACTACTAAAATGGCGGTAAACGGAGTATGTAATCAACGTTTCGTGCCTCGGCAATACGTTTCAAATAAATATAGATAGAATATGAATATTAATATATCACAAAAGTATAGCAGCGGATGACCCACACGGCCCGGGAAAAGAAAGCGGCAAATTCAATTCCAGAAATGAGGACAGCTTTGCTTGGCGAACTTGAAGAAAAAGAAAGAAGCATGGTCTTGGAAATGAGGCTGCCCATGCGTTGAGAGTACAACTGGTGCACAAAAAAACCCGGAAAGTTTTACATACAATTATAGAAATATAGCTCTGGTTTTAACCAGTAAAGTTAGTTCTCACAAAGAACTGTTTTTTTTTTTGCCGCAATTCCCCCACGATCCCAGACGGCTCCACGCGTCCATACTTCAAAATAAAACCCCAGGGGTGCCTTTCCACGGGTCCGGAGTGCCTTACAAGCCCCGCATTATGGAAAAAAATGCCCCCGGGATTTGCCCCCCCCCCGGAGCTAATTAAGAATAAAACAGTCTTCTAGTTTTGTTCCCTTTTCCACCACCTACGCGTACAATACGCGTACCCCACGATTTTTTTTTTTATCTCTTTTTTTATAATATACATATTTGGGCCTAAGGATCCATGTGGCTGGCCTAAAGGGTCAACATGTTTCTACCCTGCCCCTTTTCCTTATTTTTCAACTTTGTTTTACTGTTTTCTTGCGACTCGGTTCTACCGAGGCACAAGATGGCTGCAAAAACTTCCCTGTTTGCAGTGTTGACAGACACTTGACATCCAATCAGCATGCAGCTCGTGCTTGTAATTGTACGGATTTCCATATGCGTGTCGTACTTCGTCTCTAGATATCACTATGATTTTACTTTTGACTTTCTCAGGAACTACTAAATGGATTTACACTATTTAACACAAAGCACAATCTGTGTACCGAACTCTACCTCTATGCCAAATTTAGAGTAATTCCGTTCAGCCGTTCAGGCTGTAGCCCTGGCTAAAGGTCCCTATGGAAAATTGCATGGGGAAAACACGTTTTGGGACCCCCCCTTTTTTCTCGGCCCCCACTTGACGAATTGGAGCGGAGCAGGGCATTTTCTTGGAGAAATTCGCTAGGATTCGTCCACCGGTGCCAAAGTTATTCCAAATAGAATGTTGTGGATTTCCTATGGAAACTAGGTCCTAATTAAAACTACCTACTGGCGACCGCCAGTAGGTAATATTTTTTTTAATATCTACTAATGGATCAGGATTATTTTTCCATAGTAAGGCCACACACAATAGTGAATGCATGCATGAATAGCTTACTGAGCACAAACAGATGGTTCTATAGATGGATGAGGTACATCTATATCTTAATGGTAGAGTAATGAATGCATAAATCAATGGTTTATGAATGCATTCCAATCTATATTGACCTGTATTGAACTAT
Source organism: Lissotriton helveticus (assembly GCF_964261635.1). Classification (NCBI taxonomy): domain Eukaryota; kingdom Metazoa; phylum Chordata; class Amphibia; order Caudata; family Salamandridae; genus Lissotriton; species Lissotriton helveticus. Next base: position 1,608,649,947 of record NC_136069.1, read on the forward strand.
TTGAATGACTGCTTGTCATGGAAATTAGTGTGGAAAAAATACTTTGACCCAATTGTGGGCAGACAGTTTATGTGTGATATGTGCAGTAACCTCTGCTACCACACATATTGTTATTACAATGGATGTACGCTGTTTCTGTTCCTATTATCTATATTTTGCCCGAATAAACATTTTGAACCTAACACTGTGCAATCACTAGTCAGAGAATGTGATCGTGCACCTGTGTTTTTGTATCAATAATATTTTGTGGGTGGCAATGTATCACTAGCATTATTCCCAGGAAAGCATTTCTCCATGAAACCAAACAAATAACAAATCAAACATCATAAGTTGAAAATGTAATTTGAAATAAACATATTCAGAGTCAACTTATACTAAGGTTTTGTAAAATCAGGGTACATAATTTTAAAACAAAAACTGTTCTTACCATAATGGCATTCACACCCTAAGATAGAGAGAAGAAAGTTAGGAAAACGATTAGTAATCAAAATTCTATAATAAAATACCAGGATATAAACCCACTCTGCAGCAAAACTTGCATCTTGAGTATTACTCACACTCTAAAGCCAAATCAAAAAGAACAAATTCCAAAGTTGAGTTCACCACTAATGAGCAACCAATGCAATTTAGTAGCAACAAATGAAAATGCAAAATACATATGTATCAAGAGATGATGTAAATTTTGGGAAAATGATTATGCCACGTCATGTTCCATTAGGAATATACCATTTATAAAGAGGAATATATTGTCAGCACAACATCTCATATATTTGAGGATATACAGGAGATAGGGAAACAATTTATTACAAAGTTGGCATTGTACTGCTCGACCCAAGGTCACCAAGTAGCTGCCAACATTAAGCCCTAAAAGTAGTGAGACTTGAAGGAATATAATAAAGCTGCACAAAGTAATGCTGCCTAACATTTGCATATGCAAAAAAATCTGCATGCAATTCTTCGTAGTTTAGATATCTAATTTGCAGCAAACTGCTATCTTGCAATAAGTGGAGCCCAGAATAACACACTTAAATTGAAACATGGATGTACCCAAACTATTATATTTACCTTCATTAAGGTACAGAAACTTGGATAGACCATTAGCACTGATGTGATCTGACCAGGTATGGTGTTCCACCACAAAGTCCATTCCTTGCAGTGAAATGGACCACCTTGACAATTCTGGATTCTCACCCCTTCCTGTTCATCACCTCCTAAAGCTGCCCAGAGGTCCTTGAGAACCCTAGGCTGCATCAACCATACTTTCTGTCCATGCTGATATTCTACCATGGTAACTGCTTAGTCATACCATTGCTTCATTAACTCCTGGCTAACCTCAAAATTATCAGAAGCCTTCTTTCAGAACTTAGTCAACTGTTTCCGAAGGGCTAGCATTTAGCGAACCACATCCTGAGGGAAATTCTTGGGAGCTTGTTCTCACCCATCCTTCACCAGACTAAGAGGTCCTATGACAGGATGACCATACAGAGGTTCAAATGGGCTAAACCACATTCTCTTCTTTGGTATCATTCTCTAAGCAAAAAGCGGGCATGGTAAGAGGACACCCCATTTCTGCCTCATGACCTCAGGCAGGCCCATAATCATGCCTTTTAGGGTCTTGTTGAAACTCTCCACAAGCCCATTGGTTTGTGGGAGGTAGGGTGTGGAGAACTTATGAGTGACTCCACACTCCTTGCTTATTGACATCATGTAAACAGACATGAGGCTGGTGTCCCTGTCTGTCCCCACTTCTTTGGGGAAACCCACTGTGGCCCAAATAACCATCAAGGCCCTGGTGACAGTGCAGTGACAGTCCTCAGCGGGATTGCCTTGATTACATAGTGGAATGGTCCACCAAGACCCGGATGAACCTCTTGCCTAAGGCTGTCTTGGTGGCACAAGGATCCTACAATGCCAAATGTCTCAAATGGTGTAACAACGACAGGCATTGGAAAAAGAATAACACTACAGCTTTGTCATAGTCTTCCCACTAGCCTGGTACATGAGTTGCTCCATGCGCAGGAGCCTTGGCTCATGATAAAGTAGGTAATTCTCCTAATATATAAGGTGATTTCCATTGGGCATCAGCTTGCCCGCTAAGGCACTCAAGGATTGGGCACTTCTTCTGTGACTTGAATATTTCCTTTCTGGTGGATTCCTCTTCCACTTGCCATCCAAAAAGCTCTGACAGGTGACCAAGGGAGAAATGTCCTCCCTAATAGGTTCAGAGGCAGATGCTCCAGTGCCTCAACTACCTGTGTTATGGGACTTGCAGGGGCCTGGCTTCCCACACCCCTTGCCTGTCCCTTCCCTGGTAGCTGTCTGGACCATTCTTCCATGCTCCAGACCTTCTTGACTCCCCTCCTGGGCAGCCAAGGAACAGGTGACTGCATAGACCCACTCAGGCAATTCTAAAATTTCTAGATGTAACCTGAGCTCTTCTTCCTTCATAGAAGTGTGAACCAGGTCATTCCCCAACAGATAGTCCACAGACATAGCAGAGCTCACAGCAACATTCAGAGGATTTGAGACCCCACCCCAGTAAAAGGGAACTAGAGAAACAGGGTAGTGCCTCTCCTAGCTGTCTGCTACTACAACCTGGTAGAATGTATTATAGATCTCTTGCTCAGAGGATACCAAATAATACCTGACACCTGACAGTAGTCATACTGGCTACTTTATCCCCCAGAGCTTCCACCCTCGGCCCATTTATGGTGACACATTGTCTATACTTTGAATTATTGGAGGGCATGTGAGCTTCGGGCACCATCTCCTTTCCACCACAGGACACTAGGGTAACCCCACTAACTGGGGCCATCTATTTCTGAAGTGCTATACTAGCCAACCCCTGTGACTGCCTATGACGGTGGGTGATGCCCTTTTGAAACACTTGCCATGCCCATATTGGTTGCATTCTTAAGACTTAGGGAACAACTTTGCAGTATTCTTGTCTATGATGCATTTCTTCTGGTGTCCAGATTAGGATTGGGGTCCCTGTGAACTGTACTGGGGGCCTTGAGAGAACTCCTTAATAATTGTTTTATCTTTATCCCTCATTCTTCTGCTGGGAACTATGACCACCCTTTTCGGTGTGCCCTCCAGGTGCCCTTTTAGACTTTCTGGTGCTGACCCAGGGGTCTGCCTCCTGAAAAAGAATGCTATCCACTTGGTGTCAGCCCAGCTCTGTAAAACATATATTAAGCATGGGCTCCCCCAAAATAGTGTCGTACATCCCAGTAAAATGTTTGCCTTTGCTGCTCCTCACCCAACCCTTTAATGCCTTGCTGGCATAATTTAAAAAGTTTGCTCATGACTGGATTGGGAGTTTGTTGCTGTCCTGAACCTCTGATGTCAGCCCAAACCAAACAGCAAGTATACATTTTATGGGGCTTACTTTGTCATATTCCCTTGCCTCTAGTGTAAGGATAGTATCCATCCCCACTATGGGCATGCATTTCCAGAAAGCTGTCATCCCACTATTCCTCTAGGAATTTGTGCACCATGAGTGTAATGTCATGTGCAGCAAACCGCTTGGCTATATCATCTCCAACTACATAGGCACCGCCTTCTGTGGTATGCAGACTGCCACCTAAGCAGCAGACACAGTTGGTACAATGTCACCATTCCTGTTGGTTCCTGAAGGGTGCCTTGTATTTTTCTCCATCTCCCTCATGATTTTATCAAGTTCCAACTGTATTTTTCTTTAAACTAGGGCCCTCCCAGCTTTCTCCTTATCCAGCTTTAACTTGAGAAGCTCCAATTTCAGCTAGAGATACACTGCTCCTTGCCCCATCTTGGTTATCAGTGTTTCTCTTTTCGGTACAGTTGGGCTCTTCCTGCAGCTCAGGGTTCCTTTCTGGATCCTACTCTTTATCTTTAATTGAGTCCATGTCCTCCTCATGGTTACATGGTTATCCTCTACTGTTGCTACTTGCAACCTTTACATGTCTTCATAGACCCAGAAGATTTTCTACAAATTATGTGACCCAAGAATGGCTGCAGTCACAAAAGGGCTAAGGGCAGAAAAATGCAAACTTTTTTAGACTGACTAATGTAGCTCCAAGACCTTCCCATAAACCAGTAAGGCCTAGGAATAAATGCTTATAGGTATCAATCAACTGTCAATATGGATAGAGTTGCTGAAATAACTCCATCAAATGCAATTATCCAATTATTAATAATCTACAGTCCACCTTATTTTTGCCATTTTATAACAAGGGCATTCTTATACATGACTTTCATAAACCATTGTCATATTAATTTACAACAAAATGTTTCTCTGGACATTCAACTTGCTCAAGGGGCATATAGCGAGCCCCTTGAGCTGAATCACTACTGATGTGTATATGTGAACCACGAGATGCAGTTCCAGTAGCCTGCAGACTCCAGTGTGCAGTAACTGCCACTTAAGTACGCTGACTTTTTCTTCTCACTCTATATTCTTTAGAAATTCACCAAATGCAACATTTCCAACATGTGTCTCATTTTTTATTACAATTGCTATCACGCACCTTGAAATGTTGAAATTTATTTTTTCTGATTAAGTTTTTATTTTTCTGTATGGCTTTTTTTTTGTAACACATGTAGAGGAGGTTTTAGGCCTTGCTGTCAGTTGCTTTATCTCCTGTTTGATGTGGTAAAGAAATATCTTAGCATGTATGAGGCCACGGGCACAGTCAGGGTTGCTGGGAGAAGAAGTATTTGGACACAGAGTAATAGCATTTTGTATTGGGTGCACTCTAGTATTCCATAGCTCCACAGATGATTATGAAGAAGCTTTTTTTTATAAAATGATGGCTGCAGAGTGGGCAGGCTAATACTAGGTATCCAAAAAAAGGTCTTGGAGTGAGTCAGCATTCTCCATCTCAGGCAGTGTATTGAGGGGCTGAGGGGGATTTTTTCGGTTTTAAGGAAAACTGTCTGCCATTTTTTTAAATTAATAACATTTTAGGTCATAAAATGTGAAAAGTCAAAAGTGAAAAGTAATGAAATGAAAATTGTGTGTAGATTCTTCAAAGAGTGTTTTTTTAAGCACAGCTATGTTTGTGTTACGCATGTAGATTAGGTTTTCAATATTGCTGTACGGTAAAGGGAGATCTTACCACGTCGGAGGCGGGGGGTAAACTCAGGGTTACTGAAAAGTTATTTTTAGTCATGGCATGATGCCATTTTGTATTGGGCATTCTCTATTGTTCCATAGCACCATGGATGAGTAGGAAGAGGCTTAGTTTATAAAATGATGCCCTCAGCTCAAACTTGCAAGGGACGCGTCATTGGTGCACCAAAAGAATGGTGATGGATTAAACCCAGATCTGTTGACTGGGTGTGAGTGTTTGATTGGTTCAGATGCTCCGTCCATCACCATCCCCTTTTGTATCGCTTTGCTCTCCATAGGTTGGCAGGGTATGCTCAGACTTGAGTCCCTTGCTCACTTTCCCACTGGATTCAAGCAAGCCTGGCTGAAGACGGCTGTAATGCCAGAAACCGGTCCTAGGAAGCTTGTTTCTGGTCCAGGGTAGGCATGGCTTAGCAATCGGGCTGCACTGTTCCCATGAGGCACAGGGTCAGACTGATTTGCATATGTCCATGTCTGAACTGGGGTGGCAGAGTGGGCTCAAGAACGGTGATGGATTAAACCCAGATCTGTTGACTGGGTGTGAGTGTTTAATTGGTTCAGATGCTCCGTCCATCACCACCCCCTTTTCCACCTCAAAGGGCCGACCAGCTGAGACCTGTACATCAGAGCAACTCCTAGGTAGGACGGGGGCATTTGATAGGGTGTAGGACTTTTCTATTGGATGCTACTTTTCCTGTCTCATGTGGCAAGAGTAAATATGTTTTTCTCCCTTGAACCAACTAGTCACTACTAACGCAGCTCCAAGGAACTGTCAGAGGAAATTGAAGGACACAATAATTAATGTGTGATCTCTACATAAGCATGTTCTAGATATACATTATTATAGCTATAGCGAGAGTGTTGGATACACTTCCCCAGTTTTACTGACCAAACTATGCCCCTGGTGGTAGGATTCACAGGTGGGTGGAGCTGGATGTAGCAATGAAAGAAAACTACAAATTTGCCCTCCAGAGATGGCATAAAAATGGTTGTCAGCACAGTTATTGCCCCAGGAGTTGTAGTAGGCATAAGTAAGTAAGTAATGGGGAGGAAAAGAAAACAACTATTGAATAATAAAGGAAGCCTTCCAACAGCTGCTGAGAGTTTAGTGTTTTTGGCTATAAATAATAGGAAGGGAGAAGTCATCCTAAAGCCCCCACATAAAGTTAGAGCAAAATATCCCAACTGTAGTAAAGTCCATTCTGCTTGAGCTGTTGAGGCATAATCGCCAGTAAATTACAATAGAAACATGCTGTCATGTTCAGTTTTTTAGCACAGGAACAAACATTACTGGGGTTATGTAGACTCTCCAACTAATGTGAAATGTGGATATATGGTCAGTGAAAGAAATGTTGCATTAGTGGCATTTCGGTAGAGAGCAAGTCCTTCTTAGTTTAGTTCAGCATTCACTGGTAGTAATTAATTGCACCTGCAAAATTAATATAATGCAGTTAATAATCCATGAACACTAGACTTGAACTTTTTATGCTCTTTTTTGCATGTGCATGTGATGTCACATCAACAATTACACTAAACAACCAGAAATTTTGATTGTGCCTTGGAGTTTTGGTACTAATGATGTTTTGTTGATGACAATTACTCACCAAGATTATTCCATGGAAAGCAGTGTTTCATGAAAATAACAAATCACAAATGAAACCTCATGAATCAAAAATTGAAATGTAATACTGACAAATTCTGAGATAACTTATCGCAAGTGGAAACAGGGGAAATAATGGAAATCTATCCTTACCTTGGAGACATCCTAAGATACAAGAGAAAGTGAGGAGAAAGTGATGTCATTGACATTTATTAATGAACATTTTGTATATCAGTACATAAAGCTCCCGGCAAAAGAACTGTGCATCTTGAGTATTACTGGCACTTTAAAGCCACGTAGGAAGGAACACTTTCCAATCTTTACCTCACTATTTATGCAGAACCATTGCATTAAGTAGCAACACATTAAAATGAAACTTACATGAGGTCATCATTGACAAAAGTATAATTCACATCATGGTCAATAGGATAGATACAGTTTCTAAAAAAGTAAACATTGTAAAAAAATAGTATATTTGATAATGTTCAGGAGAGAGGGATACTATTTAGTGCAAGCCTTGTAGTTTATCATTCAACCCTGATTCACAAACCAACTGTCTACGTTTAGCACTTAAAGTAGTGGGAAAGGAAGGGACACGATAAGGCTGCACAACGTAGTGGTTTTTAACATTTATAGATGCTACAGTGTTCCTACAAGAAATTTCTCATTGTTTTGTTATTTAATTTTCACCAAAATACTGTCTTACAATAAGGGGAACCCGGAATGAGGCGCAGAAAATGGAATATGCATGTAGCTAAATCATGATGGACCCTGTACATGCCAAGCAAACAAATATGTGTTTGAACAAACATGAAACAGGACCATTAGCGCCAGCTAGTCGTGGCTTGTGGAAGTTCATTTTTGAAGTTATTCCAGAACAACATTTTGTAATATGTATCAAAGAGTTAAGCTAAAGACATGGCTGTAAAATTGTAAGTACTGCATGTGATAAAATGTCTCTTTTTCGGTGGTTTGTATTTCTGGTTTTTAGAATCTGCATATTGGGCAGTTCTGACCAGTATCCAGTGTTTCTGTTTTACCACTAAAACATGTAGACAATGGCTAACCCTTTATTTGAATATTAACGCTCCTTTAAGGCCATAGCATATGATGTATAATTTAACACAGAGGGTCTTACTCATGAAGGTTAACGTATACTTTTGTGTATGTTTACTAAGTCTAACTTTACTACTTTTCGGTATACACAAAGGTAAGTTACTACTAGTGAAGTTAGACTTTTGGTCTAAGTTTACCTTTGTGAATACCAAAAAGTAGTAAAGTTAGGCTGTGGTCTAAGTTTATTGTAAAGTAGTAAACAAAGATTTTTGATCTAAGTTTACCTTTGTGAATACCAACATTTAGTAAAATCAAAAGTGTAAGTTTTCTATTTTGAATCAGGACCAGGGTATGGAAAATATATTGTTACTGGTTGACTACATCAATTAGTATGCACTCTTATAGTGTGGAAGGGAACATGACTTTTAGCCTGACTGCTGCAGATTAACTCTACAGTCCGAGCGGTCAACATAACCCCTTTTGAAACTCATTTTCACAAGTTCACAAGTCAAGGTGCATGGTACAATGACATGGCCCCCAGCAGTAAAGACCTGGCTGCACCATATGACATCTGACTTATAGAATAAGATTTTGGTTATCCAAGTTTGAATCCCATTAAAACAATGATTAAACCACTGTTTTTAATAATGATAAAATGCTCAATTAAGTGTTAAGTTAAATGCCAAAGTCAGATTTGTAATAAATGTTTTAGAAAAGTTACTATTAAAAAGTAATTTGTTTTGTGCCTGTACGTCATTGAGGCTAATATGCATCAGCTCTCCAGAAGGTCCACAACCTCTACTTGGCTTTAATAAGGTATACAATAAGGTATACAACATGCTCCCAGAGAAGGTACAATGACCTGGGTGAAGGATGGTCTGTTTACTTCTCTGGTATGAAGAACCATTGGGGTGGGTCCAGGAACCTGATTAACATTGAAGTCACCTGCCTTGTCGAAATCAAATGTCTGGTTGCACTTTGAGATGACCAGCCTTTGATAATATCTGCCCTAAATTACCAATAAAAATGGGTTAACATGCAGTTGGTACAAATATCAAATAGACAAGAGACTATGGGTGATGGAGAAGGGAAGAGGTACATGGATAAGGAAGGTGCGGATGTATAGGACAGAGATGTACCAGGAGAAGGGATGGAAATTTGTTCTGACCACACCTGTGGTGTGGCCGCCAAGAAATACGCCAGGCATGTTAAGTGAATAAGAAAACACCAACACAAAAAAAAGCAAGACAAGTCAGGTCGCATCCCAAAGCTCAAAGAGTCTGCTATCCATACGTGAATGCTGGGGGTAGACCAATCGAAGATGATCAGAAGTGCATAAATATGTCTGTGTTATCTTGTAGTCTGTAGATAGGGTGCTCAAAGGAGGCTGTCTTATATATTTCTTGCAGCCACTCATTATGTGTGGAAAGGTGTGGGTCCCTCCAGTGTCTCTAGATGCAACAGTCATAGCTGAGGCTACTGTCATGGTGATGACTTTTGCCTTTACACTGTGTTAAGTTAGCATGAGCTTATTAGAAGTTTAAACACCATATTTCCTCTCTGCTGCTTTTGCACACGGCACATGGCACATGATATCATAAATGTTTAGAGTCTAGCAGAATATTTTGCTTCACACGAGAATAATATGTTTTTCCTATGGTATCAGTCTTGCTTAGTAAGCTATGTCTGAACAGTGAGTGCTGAGGCCTTCAAGGTTATGTCAACAAAGTAGTTGTTCGGTCTGATCAGCGCACGTTCTAGACATAACACATATGCAGCTGTGGGCACCTCTAGTTTTTGGCGCGTTTTAATAATGCACTGCGCAGAGCATGCAGACACAGTTGGAGAACATTCGCATGCAGAGTGCTGGTGTAGAATATGATGTGATCCCTTTCTACTAGAAACAAGAGGTATGGGGCTGCCCTTGTAATCCCAAGAGACCTTCTGTAGATATAATATAATATACTAGCAAGGGAGGGTAAGAATTAGGTGCTATTTACCCTTCTTCCCATTCATTTTAACATGCTTTCTCCCTTTGTATTTTATGGAATTGTAACTATGCTGATAAGCGTATTACTTATAATTAGTTTGCTTGTATTAGCTAAGATACTGCACTTGAGAACACTGCATTACAAATAAATATTTCAAACTTGCCCGTGTCCTCATTTACTCTTTGTTTTGGACTGAGCTGATAGTATAACGAAAGAGTGTTTATGTGTTTCACGTTACCTGAGGTGTTCTAAGTCCATGTTCTGGGTTGTCTAATCATTGGAGGTATGGAAGAACCACAGAGACACTGATTGCTAGTCTGGTTTGGGATTTTTGATACTAAGGTGAGTTTTGGCACATCCTAATTTACTGCGGTTCCAAGTCTCTATGCACAGTTCTGTGTAGGAGCAGAATCCCTGCAACATCGCGCCCTAAAGATGGTGGTCTTATAGCATGACACTTGAGTAGTACTTCTATCAGTCCTTAACCCCGCCATTATTGTTTCCAGATAATAGTAGTGTCGGACAAACCTACCTATAGGTACTTAGGTCTTTTCAAGCTTGAATCTTTTCAAATGGTTTCCCTTTGAATTACTACCCAGTTGTGCTACGTAGTTTTTGTTGTACCTCTTTCTTACTGTGTCACTATGGCTGACATTGACATACCGCAACATAGTCGAATTGTGGTTCACAATCATTTGCGGGCTTATGACGTCGGGTTAGAGGGCATGGCAGTTAATATGGTAGTGAGTGCGGAAGTAGCTTACTCCTATGAAATTTTCTATTCGTGGGTGATCTTCCCTGCAGCAAACGCAAATACTGGTGTGTTTGACACTCTTTGTTAGTCTCAAGGTTAGGTTCTTTGTCCATTCCAGGCGCTACTTGGCCTGTTTTGGCTGGATTTACGCCGCATCCTGGACATGGAGCGGTACCCATTGCGGATTTACGGCTCCTACATACAGTCACAATTATTGTAATTAGGTCGTTATGTAATGTAATGTAAGGGGGTTTTTATATAGCACGACTATCACTCCCAGTAGCATCTTGGCGCTTCAAAAAACCGGCAGAGGTAAGATGGCACCAAGGGACCGATGTAGGTAAATCTTTTTTACCACTTCTTAAATACCGATTCATACCGAATCGGTATTTAAGAAGTGGTAAAAAAGAGGAGGGCAGATGTAGGTAATTAATTACCAAATCGGAAGGAATCGGTATTTACCACATCGCTAAATACCGAATTTTGCAAGGGTGCAGGGGGTGTCACTTTGACACCCTCTGGCACCCCAATTACAGGCATGTGTGTCACATGGCACAGGTGTGCATGCACACCTGGATTCGGTATTTCACCACCCAATTGGATTGGGTGGTAAAATACCGACTCCTAAAGGCCTGTGGCACTGTTTGCAGTGCCACCTACATGTGAGATTTACCAAATCGGTAAAATTACTGATTCGGTACTTTACAGAATCGGTAAATTTACCGATTCGGTAAATTTACCGATTCTGTAAAAAATGTCCCCTACATCTCAATGACCCATTTACCAGTCGGTACCGGCCGAATTCGGCCGTTACCGACCGGTAATGGCCACCTACATCGGGCCCTATGTCAGCTATATATCATGTGGATCTTGTCGCTTCATATTGAACTCTTGCATAGGGTGTCAGGTCAGGTAGGCTATATATCCAGGTTTTTAATGATTATCTGAAGACTATTTTTGAGGTTGTTTGACAAAGAGGCAGGGGTAGTTTATTCCAAGCCTTAGAGCCCAAGACGGCCAGTGCCTTTCGTCACCCAGTTTTTAGCTTAAAAGTGAGGATGGTAAGGAGATTGGCGTTTGAGGATCTCAGATTCCGTGAGGGTTTATAACGCTCAAACATCGACTGGATGTAGCTGGGCCCTCTTGAGTGGTGGGCCCTGAACGTAATTAAAAGAACTTTAAAAAGCACCCTCTCATGTATCGGTAGCCAATGGAGGATATCCATTGGCGCTGTGGCAGATGTTATTTTACGCCATCTCAGCACCAATCTAGCAGCCGCATGCTGGACCATCTGTAATTTATAACCGACCGTCCTGTTTGTCCCTGCATATAGGCTGTTGCAGTAATCAAGTCACAATGTTATTAGTGCTACTGCCACCATTTTCCGAGCTGAGAATGGTAACAGATCGAAAAAATTTCTCAGGCCCTTAATGATGCTGAAACAGGCTCCTGCCACGGGCAACACCTGGTGTTTAAAAGATAGAGTGGCGTTGAATTTAATCCCAAGGTTTCTAGCTGTCTTAATGGTATTTGGGGGGACGGATGCATCTTCTGGCCACCATTGTGTGGGGCTAAAAAGGTTGTTTTGTCGATAAGGCAGGATTTCATTTTTGCCTGAATTGCACTTAAGATGGTTATTTCTCATCCATTCAAAGGTGGCTTTGAGGCAGTTTTTCAAATTCATTTCAGCCTCTTTAGTGTCGTCATCTAACACCAGGATGAGCTGCGTGTCATCCGCATATGAAATAGTGTTAATCTTGAAGGATGCTATTAGTGCAATCAGGGGGGGTCATATATACATTAAAGAGCGTAGGGCTCAAACAGGAGCCCTGCGGTACTGCTGATGTAAGCCGCTTGTCCTCCGATCTAAAATGACCTAACGTGATCACTTGTCGCCTGTTTACTAAAAATTTCTGATTCAGCCCAGTACATTGCCTTCTTTCCCGGCTGCGGCTAGGCGGTCCACAAGGATGGCATGTGAGATCGTATCGAACCCCGCGGATAGATCCAGGAGTACCAGGACGTCCTTCTTTCCCTGGTCCATTGTGGCCCGCAGTGTCTTAGAGGTGAATAATTCCGTGGAATGTTGGGCCCTAAAACCTGCTTGGTTTGGATGCCAGATGTTATTTGCCTCTAAATAGGCGGTTAGCTGTGTATTTACCGATTTCTCAGTTAGTTTACAGAGAGCTGGAAGTAGTGAAATGGGCAGTAGGTTTTAGAGGGTCGTTGGGTCCGATAGCTGTTTCTTTTGTAGGGGTTTTACCGCTACTAATTTCCATTCATCCGAGATTGAGGCTTGGTCGAGTGACAAATTTATTATGCTGTTTATGGTGGGGTTCACAATGTCCACAATAGCATGAAGGACCAGGGGCGGGCAAGGATCGAAAGGGGAGCCTGACTTGATAGCCAATATTGTTTTCCGTGTTTCCTCTATGCTACTTGGCGAGAACATAGTCATGCTGGCGTGGCCTGTGTCTGTCCTAATGCCGCCTATTTCATATTGTACCGGCGAGGGAGGAAAATCTTTGGTGAGGGTCTGGATCTTTTCATCGAAGTAATCAGCTATCGTGTTGCAAAGACTTTGGGAATGGGGAATGTCTTTCTGTATGGTATTAGGGTTCATAAATGCACTGACTATCGTAAAAATGTCTTTTTGTTTATTGTTATTATTATTTATAGCTCTCGTATAATAGTCAACTTTTGCCTTTTCTATCATGGTGTGATACTGTCAACGTGCCTCTTTATACGTGTTGAGGTCATTATCCTCATAATTCCGGTGCCATCTCCATTCTAGAGCCCTCACTTTCCCCTGTTCTTCTTTTAGGGTCGTTGAGAACCAAGGAGCAGATGTCCTCTTGTTCTGCGCCTGCTTTCTGGGGACCGTCCTAAGGGTAGTGGGGCCTGTCTCTGAACTGAGTACATTTATCTATTCCCCAAATAGCTGGTTATCTCTAATCGGGTCTCTTGTCAGGGTAAGTCTCTTCAATAGAGCTACATTCAAGAACTCCAGATAACCTATAATGTTCTTCCAACAGGGCCTTCCTTGAGGTAGCCCTATCGCATTTCCTGTATTCTTTGCCGCTGGGCCGACCCTGATTGGGAGTTCAAAAGGGCAAAAATTATGATCTGTCCATGTTTGTATTTGGGGCCTTTTCACATTAAGAGTGCCCCTGTTGGAGCCGATGCAGTCAAGTATATGACCTGCCTTATGTGTGGTGTCTGTTGTAAGTTGAGTTAGCCCCAATACACTCATTGTGTCCTTAAGGCACATTGCCGCTGGGTCTGTAGGGGAGTCCAGGTGTACATTCAAGTCCCCTAAGAGCATAAAGTTTGCATACCTAAGAACTAGGTTGCTAAGCACTTCCCCAATACTCTCCAGAAACTCCTTATGCTTCCCTGGTGGTCGATAAATTAATGATCCGGCAAAGGTAAATGAGTCATGGGCCTTTATTGAGAAACCCATGCTCTTTGCTCCTTTGAGGTCTAAGAGGTTAAAGGTTTGACACTGGAGGGTATCTCAATAAATGATGGCAAGGCCCCCTCCCCTTTGGTTTGGTCTATCTTCCCTTGAGATAAGGTAACAAGGGGGAAGAGTATTTACAACATCCGGATTACTCTCTGGTGTCAGCCATGTCTCAGTTATAAAGGTCATAGATATGCAGCGCATGTTTGCTCATTAATCTTACATTGATGAGTCCACCTCGCAGATCTTTTGACCAACTATTTTCTTGTGCTTTTTTGCAAAACCCAACCTTTCCCTACAGTGTTTACAGCTCACAGGTCCCACCCAAATCGCCATGGTCAAAGTCTGGATGCATGTGTTTGTATGTGGGCCAGTATTGAGTGACATAATAAATTCCCTCGTGAGCCGTGTGATTGGAACTAGAGGGACAGGGTCACTGGCCCTGGGCTCGGTCGTGGCGCGGACGGGCGCAGACGGGCTTCCCTTTGGCACTCCTTCTGCGCGCCATCGGCGCGCCCGCTGCACGCGTCCGCTGCGCGTCCACGTCATCAGTGTTTGATATAGGGTGGAGGGGAGGAATACGGTCCTAGCCCAAAAGACTATACCGTCACCTCGCCCAGAGATGGCCTCCAATGATTTGCCCCCAGAAGTGTGTCAAATTCGCTCCCCGTGTGTCGCGCTTGTAGCCTCCCTCCACACAATCAGCAAAAGCTGCGGTGGACCGGGGAGAGAAAGCGCTGATTTTTAAAAGTAAGTTACATTAATTAAATTCCCCAAAACACTGTCTCACATTTGATTCAAGTTTTTAAAATATCCACTGCAGAGATAGTAGTCATCCATACAGTGCCCCGTAACTAGAGATGAAAAATACTGCTGCTGCTCTACTGAATATTCAGTCATTCAATATGCAATACACAGAGATCCGTTGGTCAGGCTTTCCGTGTACCTCTGCGTGTTGTCAGGTTAGTGCAATAAATTACCCGCAATCTCCTGGGCGGGGCCCCGGGTGCTGCGGCGCTTCCAGCCGGACCAAGCGGTATGAAGCTTAGTCCTGTCATCGTTATGGCAGTGATGGGCACGCACCCCAGGATAAGGATGATATGCCTTTCTGGCTTGCTGAGAAATTTGACCAGCTGGAAGCAGTATTTCCTAACACGACTCCTGTTGAAAAACACAGGATTGTGACAATTAGTTTACCTAAATACTTGATACCAGAGGCAGGTGACTGTGAGTCTTGGGGTAAGATTTTCGCGGCGGTGTATACGAGGTGCTTGGCACTCCGTCAATGACCGTCCTAACCTCGGTCATTAAGCGTATTTAAGACGAGCACGGATCAGAGGCAGCAGATGAATTGGGTATGCGGCTGTGCGGCAGTTTTGACGTAGTTTCATGTCTCGTACTTGCGAATGTCAAGGGAGATACGGTAAGCTTTCCTGTGTCTAATGCTTTGCAGGCTGTTCCCGATGCCGATAAACCCCGCCAGTTACCGAGAATTATTACAACGGCTTATAAGACCATGAGCCGTAACAGTTTGGGTGTCAAGCCTTTTTCTTTTTCTACAAAAGAGAAAAAACAACCCAAAGGGCAGAGAGTCAGAAACAGACGACCAGCCCAAGGCTAAGAACCAAAATTGGAAGAAAAAACAAAAGCTGGGTAAATAACAGCAACATAAACAGGGGTCACGTCCTGCATCTCCAGTGCCTGCACTTACAGAACGTGTTTATGACTTGCACAATAGCAAACGATAAAATCTCCTGATCGTTTTCAGGTTTCTAAACAACGCTCTCCTCGTTATGTTCAGGACTCATCGGCCTCACCGACCAGTGGTGGAGGAGGCGGCAGAGGTAGGGGTGGCCGAAAAGAACCCAGTTTCAGAAGAAAGAAGTTTCCGCTTTAACAGCGAGATATGCCACAGAAAGTGAGAACACAGCTTCGGAATCTGACATGGGCTCTGACCTTGCTGGACAGCACGGCAGAGATTACCATAGTCCAAGAGGCCCTGCGTCCACTACTGAAGGTGTCAGTGACTGACAAGTATGTTGCTGTGGAGACAGCTGCCCATGAAGGTGTAGCGTATGCGCATGCGGGCGTTTCGGCTACTGTTTCTCAACTAAAACTACGTTTCTGGTGGCGGGGTCTGTACACACAGATGCGTGATTATGTCCTTCAATGTGACATTTGCCAGCAGATTAAGCCTTCAACTGCTGCGCATCCACCCCAGACACAGTTGTACATTTCTCATAAACCACTTGGTTGTGTTTATTTAGATCACTGCGGTCCTTTTTCTTATGATACTGCGTATAAGTACATCTTAGTAGCAGTTGATTCATGCACACGCTTTGTGTGGGTGTGGCCACACCGCAGCGCTGATTCACAAACTGTCATTAGAGACTTGCGTGTCTTTGTCGGGATTTTTGCCTGCGGCACCTTCCATTCAGTCCAGGGTCCTGCTTTCGCCTCTAAGGCGTATAAGGATGCCATGGCTTCGTTGGGGGTCCAAGTCAAGTTTTCGTCTCCATACAGGCCTGAAGGTAATAGTGTTGTGGAACGAATGAACCGAGACTTAAAGCAGTCTTTGACAGCTAGAGTTATAAGCACTGGCAGCAATTGGCTAGCCCACCTCAATAGCGTGCAGCATGCCCTTAATAATCTCCCTAGATGGTCTCTGGGTGGGTGGACTCCATATGAAATGCTCTTTGGTATCAAGATGTTCGTCCCGGACCTTGACGGTCTAGACTCGGTGGCTGTTGCTGCCTCCTTTGACGTAGATGAACATTGCAATGTTTCACAGGATCTCCAAAAGACGAGGCAGTCTTGCAAAAGAAAATTTTCCCTGCACATCTAAAGCTGCGTTGCAGATTCCGGTAGTTGGCTTCCTACCCCAAGTTGGAGAACTTGTTCGAGAGAAGATCGACAACAAGAAGAAGTTTGGTCTCTCGTATCGAGCTCCGGTTCCAGTGCTTGGAGTGAAGGGCACAAGAAGAGTCATTTTACCACCACTTCCAGGTCATAAAGAAAAGAGATATATCTCCATTGACAATGTCAAAATACACAGAGTGGCCGATTCTTCTTAGTATGACCCCTGCAGTCTCGTGTCCAATGATTTTGAGATATTCTGTTTCGGCCCCGGCTTCTGATCACAGGCCTGATGCTGCCCTCGAGATTCCTGCAGTTGAGTTCACTGCCTGGTGCTCACCATGATGACACTGACTACACTGACTTATCAAGGCCTTATTGGCAAACTCATTTGGCTACAGAGTCAAGATTTTCATTTGACACTGACTCTCACACATCTCAGACCCCTTCAAAAATTTCTGTTTTGGCAACACTTTTTAAGAACATTTTTTGATTCCACCTTGGACCTACATTTGGTTGGTGCTTTTTTCGATTTACCTGTTCATGTCAATTGGCTTTGTGGTGTATTTTTTTCGCCTTGTCAACTGACACTATGTCGAGGAGCAAACTGGTATTCGACATAATAATGGAACTTTGGCTCCCCATTCCTCATCACACAGATTGAAGAGGGACCTGGCTTATGTTAATATAATTGCTTGGCCCATCTTAGATGGGATTGAATGGGATGCTGTTAAATTTCAAATACATGGGCCGACTGAGGTTATAAATGTCCCTAATGTGCTTAGAGTTTCTATGGGGGATGTTATTAATCAAAATATACGTTCTGATGATTGGGATGTTCAGGCCGTAGAAGCCTTGTTTGCTGAAATGAAATGCTGCCTTTGATGCTGAAGATCTGTATTTAGAATCTGCTAATTATGGTGATTTGTATTGTTTCCAACATTTTGGCAATCACTACCTGCATAAGGCTAATACCAGGAGGAATACTGTTAATTACACACAATGGGAACATTGGGCGGCTGCTGTTCAGCACAGTCCTGCTTCCTTTTTGAAAAGGTTCATATTTTACCGATTTTAATCAGTCAAATCCCAATGCATTTTATTTTAAAATGACTGAAAAGTCCACTTCCAAGGTTATGTAATCAAAGAGGGAGAAGTCCCAATGTTTCCCTAAGGGAAACATCTATTTTATATATCCCCTCATAACTCAAAATATCAACAAATTAGCAACCACATTTCAAAAATTAAATGCAAACATATAAAGAATAAAATAAATTGATATGGAAATTGTACAATTTATTACATACAATGCATTAATAAATACAAAATTACAAAATTAAAGTGCCATACAAAAAGATTAAAAATGTGTCAATTCACATAAAAAGCAATTTAAAAACAAGTTGTCGATGCAGCGTTTCGGTTTGTATAATAACACCTTCATCAGCACAAAGTTCTTGTTAATTAGAAAAAGGGAATAAATTCCACCTCTGTAGTAAATTAGAGGGTTTTCTTCACCAATTCTGTGATGTATCTGAGGTCAAGGGAGCCACCGAATTTTATAGACAGGTTGCCCTAAAACAGGGATTATGGAGCTGCGTATGACTAGATCCCTTCAATCTTGTCGGCCTCCCTGCTCCGCTTGGAGGAACGAGGAACAAGCGGAGCAGGGAGGCCGACAAGATTGATAAAGAGCTGGTCAATTGCATAAAAAGACCACCAAAATAGAATTGATGAGGAGGACGGTGCTGGAATTATTGAAGGGATCCAGATCCTTGTCCTATATTGAAGTTGTAAGGAGACCTCCCTTCTTTTTCACACTTCCAAGGTTAGACTTACAGACACAAAATGATTGTATTCAAAGTACTTTCTTGACCAATTGGCTGTTGGGGGCTATGGAAGGATACCATTGATCTTAAATCAGTTTGGGGTTCTAACAGCTGGCAAGGACAAGGCACTGAGGCTTTGCACCGTGCATGTCTCATCCAGAACCACATGTTGTTTTTGAATTCGACTATTTCACAGACAACTTGCTTTGGATTGGCTACTGTTAAAAAAATTAAATGCTCCTTCTTTTCCTGAATTGGAAGAATACTCCGGGTGGAGTAATGCCACTAGGTTTTCAATCAGAGATTTTGCAAACTCTGTTGCTAAATTCTTCCTTTAACATATCCAGTTTGGATCCCAAAGGTTGGTTGCTCTCGCACAAAAGTGCTGATTCCTGCCAGCATCGTTTTCTGGGTTTGGCTCCTGGCTATACACAGGTCAGGGTGGATCCCCATTTTGAAATTGGCCATTCTGTGACCAAATATTCTGTAGGCAAATTATGTCAGAATTGGCTCAAACATTCCACTTTGAATGATTTTGTGAAAGACCCGGCTAACGGTAGATCTAAAATATGGATATATGCTATTTGCAACGAGGTCTGGAAAATTTCCCAGAGTGAGGCGGCTACCTGCATTTGAGCTTTAGAGCTATAGATCAGGCTAATTTAGAGAAAGTGCTAGCAGTTGAGGATAACAGAATTAACACACTCTCTCCCCGCATTTACACCTTAGACAATATTGTTTCCTCTGTTGTTGATATTTTACAGGATGAAGTGTCTGTTTTGTATCATGGTCAAAATCAATTGCGTTCTATTATGCAGTTTGCATGGGCTCTGCAGACCCTAAAAGCTGGCAAAGTGCCATGGCATTACATGAAGTCTTTGTTTGCCCCATTCAATTTGACTGGCATGCAGCGTTTGATGTCAATGAAAGATGCCACTTTTTCCATGTTACACATTGAGAAGTTAGAACCTTTACCATTTTCAGTGGCTAAAGCCAATTCAGCAACGTGGCTTATCCACGGGTTGATATCACTCCCGTTCTCTCTATTCCGGTTCAATGTCAGTATGAAGTACTATGCAATTGGTAGATATGAGCCTCTAGGCACTGCTTATCTCCATGAAGCTTGGTCACTTCTGTTTACATATAGATGCCTTAGGGAGGGTAAGGAAGTTTATTTGAATGGTGAGGAATCCAATGAAGAACCAGATCATTCATTAATGTGCAGACACATCCAGTTGCATGGCTCTTGTAATCAGAACAAGCCAAATTTAGCATGCGTTTTGAAAGGTACACCTATGCCTGCTATCGCACCCACATTCACATTACTGGCAAACGGGAGGGATTTACTTTTAAATAATGAAGATTGTTGTGGGTTGGTAGCCGGAATTGATTATGTAGTTACAGTCAGTGAGCGTGTGGTTTGCTGTAAAAATGTAATGTATCCACCCCGCATGGGAAACTTGATGAATCTGGCCCACGATTTCGACCTTGAAAGCAGAGGTCAACAAGATGAGTCGCATAAGAGCTCTATTGTCCCAGAAAGAAGTTGCCCTCATATCTGCTCGTGAGACATTCGTCCTTCACGTGGCAAACACCCGGACAGAGCTGCATGCTTTATTAAATACTGATTTGGCCTTGCATTTTGGTGAGTTGATTCACACAATCTTCAACACATCCTCCACCGCAGGGCTGGCACACTTCTTTAAACTTGTAAGCAGTGGCCTTGTGACTTCTTTTCAAGCTATTTTTGGGGTCTTCCCAGCTTTTTTTCATTCCATTTTTTCCAGCCAGTTTGGCGGATTTGCCTTGATGCTGGCTCTAGTTGCAGGCATTTTGCTGCTATTTTGTTTATTTAAAAATGGATGCACGTCCTGTGTTACAGGGAGAGTTGTCACGGCTGTCGATGCTCCGTACTCGGATGCTTGAGTATTATGGAGCGCTGCCTCTTGCTACATTGAGTGCGGCTTATGGAATATCGTTTTGATTTTCCTACTTCACAAGCGTCCAACCTGTCTTTCATTGCCTGAGTTGCGATTATGACTGGGCCCTGGATTTGTGTCTCTGCAATACGGTGTCTCCCGATGTGGATTATGATCAGCTTATGAGCCCCTTAGTTGCTCATGACCTGCTTTGTTCTGGCGGAGGGATTATGGCATTTGCAGTGATGCATGGAGTCCTGGGTTGTTGGAATGTGATCGCAGCGGCGCAAGATTTCTTGGCACACAGCTTCATTGAAAACCCACGAGTTGTCCTCTGATGGTGCTAGAGGCTCCAGTAGTTGAGGAACATGTGTGTTCTTTCCCTTTATTAAATTCAATGGCTGAAATGTTTTCGGATGAAAACAGTGACTTTTTTTGGAGGCTGTTGCTGCATATTTTGCATATTCTTTATTAGACTGAAATGTGCCATCGCTTCTCTCTCTTCCATGACCGAGGTCACAAATTGTACATTGGATGTTTTTGAGATCAACATTTTTTTCTCGAAAATTAGTTTTTTTTTCTCTCTCTACTGCCCAGGCCTATTGACTATGTCCATGGCTGCTTTTCTTGAATTTGAACTATACTCGGCTTATGATGTTATTTTTTTTATTATTTAGAATTTCTTTCCCGTGTGCAAATTCGAGACTTGTTCTGACTGTCGTTCTTGAACTCTGCTTTCCGAAATTTGCCATTTATCTTATCTTATGTTATGTTATCTTATCTTATCTTATCTTATCCGTACTTGGATCAAGGGAGGGTGTCATGGTGATGACTTTTGCCTTTACACTGTGTTAAATTAGCATTGAGCTTATTAGAAGTTTAAACACCATTTTTCCTCTCTGCTGCTTTTGCACACGGCACATTGCACATGATATTATAAATGTTTAGAGTCTAGAAGAATATTTTGCTTCATACGAGCATAATATGTTTTTCCTATAGTATCAGACTTGCTTAGTAAGCTAAGTCTGAACAGTGAGTGCCGAGGCCTTCAAGGTTATTTCAACACAGTAGTTGCTGTTCGGTCTGATCCGCACACGTTCTAGACATAACACATATGCAGCTGTGGGCACCTCTAGTTTTTGGCGCGTTTTAATAATGCACTGCGCAGAGCATGCAGACACAGTTGGAAAACATTTGCATGCAGAGAGCTGGTGTAGAATATGATGTGATCCCTTTCTACTAGAACCAAGAGGTATGGGGCCGCCCTTGTAATCCCAAGAGACCTTCTGTAGATATAATATAATATAGTAGCAAGTGAGGGTAAGAAATAGGTGCTATTTAGCCTTCTTAACTTTAGCATTTTAACATGCTTTCTCCCTTTGTATTTTTTGGAATTGTAACTATGCTGATAACCTTATTGCTTATAATATGTTTGCTTGTATTAGCTAAGATGCTGCACTTGAGTACACTGCATTAGAAATAAATATTTCAAACCTGCATGTGGACTCATTTACTCCTTGATCTGATAGTATAACAAAAGAGTGTTTATGTTGTGAAGGCCCCTGTTATTGTATGCCCCCAGGTACCAGAAACATTCTGATTTCCTTTGGAGCTGATACCCTTCTATGGCAACTCTCATCATAAGTGCAGCATTGGCAAAGCCCAGTTCTTCCACCAGTTAATCTTATTGCGTGACCTGTTGGAAAAAAGCATTTATACTCAACGTGAGAGTAGGGAGTGATGTGTCCACAAGTGTAAGGAGATCATCATCAGTACACAGGAGGAATCTGGAAGCGCCTGTAGGTGTGGGAATACTGCTGATGTTCTGTGGTTGTAGGCTAGCCACTGAGAGGGGTATTAGGACCTATAAGAACATCAACTGACTTTCTCCCCGTGAATAGGAAGGGGGTCCAAAAGGAACCCACAGCAGTTGACCTTTGCACTGGGGGAGTTATTTAGATATTTGACTTTGGTAATGAAATCATCCCCAGGACTCTGTTTCTGTAGGATGTGGAACATAACATGCCACTCTATATGGTCAAATGCCTTATCTGTATTGAACAACCAAGCATGTGTGTCCTGTAAGGAGGCCTAACATAGCCAAAGTTGTGTGAGAGCATACACATATGGTTACAGGAGGTACAGCCAGGTACACAGTCCACTTGTCAACTGAGGTGTTGATGAGGTACAAATTACCTGTTGAAGCCAGACAGCCAAGATAATGGCAAGCACTTTGATATCCACATTAAGAAGGGACATTGGGTGGTAACTGATACAGTGCAAAGTGATTTTCCCATTTTTAGGGAAGACAGAAATAACTTTATTGGATAGATAAACATCCATCAAGCTCACAATATATTCTTCCTAACATACACTGGCACCAAGCAACTGATACTGTCCCTCTCAGACAAAATCCCCAAAACCAGAATCAAGTTCACCGCATGCATGAGAGAAGTGGTCATTAGATAAAATCTAACTGCCTCAAATTGAACTTGTAGGTTTCAGGTACAACACCTCACCATGGGACCTTGGGCACACCTCCAATTCCTACTCACAAGCAATTAACTTCGGAATAATCACAACAAACTAGATATGACTGCCTAAGTCAATGCAATGATCTTGCCCTGCTTCAACACCTTTGGCATGCTGAAGGAAATCTTAAATGACTACCAGACAACACGAGGAAAACTATATCTCCCAATATATACGTGTGCAAAGTTCAATCTCCTCTCAATTGCCTACAAAGTGGCCCTCAACAGTGACCCTGCCTACCTGAACAAACTTTGCTGGCGCATAAAGCTATTAATGGCCAGGGTCCTGCCTATTTGATTAAACGATTTAGCCGGTACTCTCCCAACAGACCTCTGCGCTCGGCCGCTCAACATCTGCTGCAGGTCCCACGTTTCCAGCGCTCTCGGCTGGGAGGGCAGTCGGTTGCGGTGAAGGCCGCTTCTGCTTGGAATGACCTTCCACTGTTTCTGCGAGCTACCCTGAACTTTGGGCCATTTAAAAAAGCCTTGAAAACCCATTTGTTTAAACTGGCTTTTTAGTTTTCTGTATAGCTGAGTCCTTTTTTTCTGTTTTCTGTCTTTCTTTTTCGCGCCAGGATACTCAGGCAGTAATTGAGCGCGTAATAAAACAGCATAATAATAATAATAATATCCAGCCCACACATACACAAAAGCAGGGTTAGGGTGTACATTCTCATACCTGGTCCCTGAAGCCAGGAAATACCTTCAACAACATATCAACATCTCCTCCTCTATGCTTGAGGTTTGCAAGTAGCTGAAGACCTGTCTTTTCAAATTTGTCACTAGAGCTATCCTCCTACACCTGCTACAGAGTGAGGATACCCTCAGGGTATTGCTATAAAAACACTGATAATATAATAACAACATAGACCATTGGAGCATTTCACTTCCTTAATGGCACTTTAAAGTGAAATCGGTGGCATCTAGTTTAAGCCATTTGAAAAATTCACATGAACACCCTCCTTCTATGGGGCATTATTGCAGCACATGTGAGAGATTGCTTGGGCGATTTCATATCTAGTGATCTCTAGGACTAGGACTAGGAAGATTTTTTATTATGCTAGAGTATTTGGAGTAATATCAATAATTCCACTTTACCCTTCTAATGGAATTACCAATAATTATGTGATTGCTCCTCCTCATGAAATTAATAGTAATTTGTGGAACACATCACACTTTAAGAGCACATTTAGTGAGCGTGAGGATTCCTTGGTGTTCATGGACTTCAGCTTCAAAAACATTTTATATTTTATTAAATTTTAATGGGTGGGCAATATTTATGTATTTTAAAGTTCTTTGTTTTACTATTTGCTTTCTAGGGTATTATGCATTGTGTTTCTTTTTGTTTCTTTGTTTCCATTTTAAAAGGTGTTTCTGTGATTTACTGTTATTTTATTATTCTTTATTTAAGAACTTTTAATTTTCAGTCTGACTGGATTTTGCTTCAAATTAAATATATATTTTTAACCGAATATTAATGATCAATACATTATTTAAATGTGTTATTGATTTTCAGAGTTTTAAATTAAGTTTGTATTTTTGGAGTATTAGAGTAATATTTATAGGGATTGGTAAGGTGTAGGGAGGCTTTGTCTAAGGTCCCTTGAAAGGAGGGGTACCATCTTTACACTGCAATCTTTATTTTGAGATTTTTATGCCATTGTGCTGTCATATATGTTCTACCATGACATGGGATACTTGGGCACCCATGAATATTTTTTGTATGAAAACTACACAATATTGCTAGAGCTAATGTTTAGACATTGGGTGATTTTGTGGCATTTCAATCATATATATATATATATATATATATATATATATAAATATATATATTTTAATATCTACTAAAAGATCAGGATTATTTTTCCATAGTAAGACCACACAAAATAGGAAGCCAGGACAATGTCAATATGTCTGTTTTATAAATGAAATTGATTATTTATCAGTTTTTGTGTTGTTTTGGGTGCATATTAGAATGACTCAATGAAAGAATAATTACATGAATGCATGAATGAATAGCTTACTGACAACACACAAATGGTTCTATAGATGGATGAGGCAAATCTATATTGTCCTGGTAGAATAATAATGCATAAATCAATGGCTTATGAATTCATTCCAATATATAGTGCCATACTTTTGTCATAAGTAAGACGGTTAGCGCTCTAGTTGTTCTTTAGAACACTCTGGGACATTCTGTCATTGGGCTATAGTTGGGCTACATCTGGCTGATACGCGCACGGGAGCACGCCGGGAGAAGCCCGGGACAAGGACGGGCCGTCTGTGGCCGTCCGGGGCAGACCGTGGCTGGGCTGTGCCACGGATTTTGGCTCTTCCTCCCCTGGATTCTTCAAATCTGTGAGACTTATAAATGTATTTTGTATTCTGGTCCCTGTCTGATGTAATTGAAGTTGCAGCATCCATTGGTGTTCCTTGCTTGTTGTACTAGTATCCGGGTCGCTAAAAATTGAAGAGCCTGGAACTGTAATCTAGGCACTCAAAAATGTCTAAACTTAGATCGGCAAAAATACCGCTTGTGACTAAGACAATGGATAACTATTTAGTAAAGGTGGTTAGTAAAATTAATAAGGAAAGGCGTCTCTCATTAAATCGGGTAAGCCCTCTGGTCTCACCAACAAGCTTGCATTCCCCTCTAGTTTCCCCCGTCCTGGTTGTTAGCCGTAATGAAGACTCGTTTGTAATTTCTGATAACGAAATACCTTTAGAAAACAGACAGGATGAGCGGGAAAATTCACCCGAAATGACTACGCTTTTGTCCCCGACACCCTCTCCGAGGCCTTCACCAGCATCCTCGCCTGTACGAAGAGTAGTGAGGGCATGTAGAGAGGCACCGGTTAAGCGGGGGGGGATCAAAAAATCAAAAAAGACCGGGACTCTATCAACTAGTTTAGGGAATGCTACTGAGACCTCAAATAGTGCTGAGATGACTACTCTGCTTCCCGCCCATATTGATCTCTTGGCAAGCGTTATTGAAACAAAACTCGAACTCTTGATTAGACCTCTTTTGGTAAAATTAGATCAGGTCACACAAGAAGTAGCTAGATTAGGTGGTCTTTTGAACTCTCACCTAACCCTGACTAAAGCACACAAGTGCCCCAAGGTAGGGAATAATGTAAATAAGGATGCAGGTATTTCCAGCTATGGGGGAATAGGGCAACACATACTATACAAACTGTACCAGCCACTCAACCATTATTGTCACTATCCTCTCAACCACCCTTACCATCAGTACAAGAAATTCAATCTTTTCCACAAATCCTGGTAGCCAGAATACAATAGCTGGGGGGGGGGATAAAAATGAAGGGAGAAATGTGCCTAAGAGAAGAGCGCCAGCTAATCTCCCTCCGGAGTGTGCCCCATATACAGTTGTACTAACTAATGTTCCGGAGGTGGATTCTTATCTTACTGACTCTAGGCTAGAAACACACGAGGCTCTAAAAAATAAATCACTATTGTGGCTGAGCCGGAACTGTGGATTTCCACTCGCCTTTTCTAACGATATAATCTCTACACGAAGAGTTAGCTGGATAGGAAATTCGAGGAAGAACACTAGGGGGGACTGTATCATTGTTCATTTTAAGCATCCACAACATGTTGCTACAGTCCTACTTAGAGCAGCTTCCTTACCTGTTGCGGATAACATTGTTTGTGCACGGCCCCTTGTTTTTTTTTATAATCATCTCATTAACATTCACCCGTCGCAATCTGATCAGCCCAAATTTCCCGTCTCCTTATATAGGCGGGGATTCGCCGATTCTCCGCAAAATGTACATGAACCTCCAAATAGACCTGATCCATATTGTTATCGGTTGGCTAGGCTGTACAATCAATTTGAGCAAGTTTTTCCTTTAACTAATCGGTATACCCCTCTATCTTCATTGGAGAAAAATGATTGACAGCTAAAGGAACCTAGGACTGAAGCTCAGCCTCCACCTCCTACTTTTAGAATTGCGACCTGAAACATTGCTGGCATTAAGGATAAAGTAGGGAATGACTTGTGGATTAATTCATTAAAAACTTTTGACATTATTGCTCTTCAAGAGACATGGGACCAGAAAAATAGTTTTTCTTTGGATGGTTACAGACATTTTTGCATCCCAGCAACTAGTAGTGCCGCAGGTAGAGCCAAGGGAGGCCTACTAAGTCTTTTCAAACTTGACATAAAGGGCACACTAACTCAGTGTATTTCAGGTTGTGTGCACTGCTTAATTGTTGAACTATCCATCCCGGACAAGATTAAGATTTAATTTATTAATTTTTATAATTCAAGTGCAAATGAGTGCACCAGTTATAATTTGGAAGTATTGGAAAACATTTTGTCAGTCTACAATGTAAATGAGAATACTTTTGAAATAATATTCCTTGGAGATTTTAATATTCACCCTTGCAACCTACCATGTGCCAGTTCAGAAGAAGAAGGCCCTTCTTACTCTTTACCTATCCACCTGGAACATTCTAGACGGGGGGAGTCATTAGAAAACTTCCTGGCTAGATGGAACTTATACGAGTCGGGTTGCGGGGATGGTGGATTTAGGGTCCCAACATTCCAGGGAACAGATGATGGTACTATTATTGATTATATTTTTATGTCTTCTTTTTTGTTGTGTAAAGTTTTAACATATAAAACTGAGGTCTCAGTTTTTAGTGACCATAATCCGGTGTTCATGGATATAATGTCTACTGACTTATTTTCCATGAAAACGGTGTTACATAAAGTTGGCCAAAATGTGATCGTTAAAGATCAGGGTCGTAGGTTAAAATGGACAAACATAGTCCCAGAAACCTTCTTGTTAGAGGTACTGGATAAAGTTGAGGATGAGTTGGCCGTTTGCCTTGCAACTCTGCCGCAAAATAAAGAAGTGGTTTTTGCCTTTGATAACATCTGTAGAGAAATTATCCATAGCTTACTTGTTGGCCCAAGACAGAAGATGCAGCATGGAAAGAGATGGTTTAATAAAACATGCTCTAAGGCACATGGTGAATTACTTAGGGCCCTGAAGGCTACTCCTGAAGATCGAGCCTATATAGCTAGTTTAAGAACTGCGTACAAAAAAGCTACCCTAGAGAGGAAAAAAGAGCTGAAAGATGACGCTTGGGCTCAATTACTTGACCCGGATACCCTAAAAAATAGTGGATTATTTTGGAAGATTGTAAATCAACCGCTATTCTTGGGTGAGGAGAATTCCCCACTTGAGGCTAATATCCCAGATGACGGATGGATAAAACACTTTGGAAAAATATATTCTGACCCTAGTAATGAAACACAAATCGGGGACACCCCTTTCAGCTCCGAGGGTTCCATTGTAACCTTCGAGGTCTCAGAAGTGGAAAGAGCAATAGATTTGACCCTAAAAAACAAGACTCCAGGCCCGGACGGGGTTCCTGCAGATGTTTTTAAATGTGCACCAAAATTTTGGGCAAAGATATTGTGTAATGTTTTTAATGTTCTATCCCATGATAATATACCGGTCTCATGGAAAAAATCGATCATCATCCCTGTCTACAAGAAGGGAAATAGGCAGGACCCCTCCTGTTACAGACCCATCTCCTTAATTGACTCATCAGTCAAAATTCTGGGACGGGTCATTTTGTCTAAATTGAATGAATGGGTGAATGATAGAGGGGTTCTATCAAATGTCCAATATGGGTTTAGACCAAAGAGGAGAACAATAGACCAATGTCTCAATTTGCACCTGCTATTAGATAAATATACAAAGGCCAAGGAGGGGTCCATATACCTGGGGTTCATGGACCTCTCATCAGCTTTTGACCTTGTAAATCATTCAAAGCTGTGGAATATTTTACTCAACATGGGTCTTGACATGGCTTTGGTTAACTTAGTAGCGGATTTACATTCTGGTTTATTAGTTTCTGTTAGGGTCACTTCGGAGGGCCGCTGTTCTAGTCATTTTAACTCAGAAAGGGGGGTCAGGCAAGGGTGCATCCTGGCTCCCCTTTTATTTACGATATATATAAATGCTCTGGAACCCGCACTAAAGGAGGCGACCCTTGACATTCCGCGTATAGGAGAACTCAGTATTCCAGTTCTCCTGTACGTGGACAACGCTGTCCTTTTCTCGCGGACAGGGGTTGGATTAAAACGCCTCCTGGATGTTTTTGAGGACTTCATGGGTTCTCTGGACCTTAAAATTAATGCCAAGAAGTCTCAAAAAATGATAATGGGAAGGTGCTCTAGGAAGAAGTACTCTAAAATTTTTACCTGCGGAAAAGAGGAACTCTGTAGAGTACCTACATTTCCCTATTTGGGGATTACTTTTGATGAGAGAGGGAACTGGGGTCCGCACATAAAAAACAGAAATATTTCTTTGGCGAGAACCACCTCTGCTCTCCAGGGCTTCTCGAAAAAATTGGGGGCTAGGCCAATAGTTGCACTAATGAAAATCTACAAAGCAAAATGCCTCGCAGTGGCTACCTACGGTAGTTCAATATGGGGACATGGTTCCCCGGATTGTTTGCAGATTACCGAAAACAAATTCTTGAGGTCCGTCCTTTCAGTTCCACAGTCTACCCCCTCATATACTGTTCATACTGAACTTGGGGTAGGCTTTATTTCAGACATGATAAAAATGGCTCCTTTAGTATCCCGGATGAAGACCTGGCTAAATCAGGAAATTCCCCTGAATCATGTTATTTTGAAAGATTGTCTACATGTAGAAAAAAATAATAAAATTCAATTGTTGACATACATTAAAAATAGTTTTGTCAGGCTAGGGCGACCCGAGCTTTTTTCCTCACCAGAGTCAATAACATCAAAGGACATTGCACTAATTAAGAGTGCAATGGGACAAATGTTAAGCCTGGAGAGAGAACAACTGGAATTTAAAAAAACTACTGTGAGGACTAACCTCATTATATCCAGCCAAGAAGGACCTGAAATGTATCTTAATATTGTGAATCGACCATATCATAGGTTTCTTTTAACTCGATTACGTTTTAATATGATTCATTTGAACCTTGGATATTTCCCTAATTGGAGTTCCCCTGATAATGCAATGCCGTGTTCTTGTGATAACTTCTCCACCCAGAACACAATGCACTTTTTGATGTTCTGCGGTCATTAAACGGCATTAAGGCTGAAATTTTTTTTTCCCAATTTTAAAGGAGGCTGGGTTTTTGCAGGTTAAGCCAGCTCTTTTGTACTTGCAACTATTGCAGACCCCTAGGATTATCTTCCACGTTGCTAGTTTTTTAGTGGGTGCTGTTAGGATTAGGAACAAGAATATGAATGAGAATTCCTAAAAGGTCGTGAAATGAACTGAGATGAAATCGAAGACAATGTTTTGCACTATGAAATGGTAATTAGGGTAACTATATTGGATGACGTTTTGTATCTTTTTTACTATGACTTCATTTAAAAATTTTAAGAACATTTTTAAAGATTTTGATATATTTTTTACTGTGTACAATTAACTCTGTTTTTAGCATGTATAATTAATGTATTGTATTTTGTGTAAGTTTTGTATAGTACTATTGTCTTTTTATGAGATTGATTAATCGAAATAAAGTATTCTGACTGGCTGACTGACATGCCTTTTAGGGTCTTGTTGAAACTTTCCACAAGCCCTTTGGTTTGTGGGTGGTAGGGTGTGGAGAACTTATGAGTGACTCCACACTCCTTGCTGATTGACATCAT
The DNA here is from genome assembly GCF_964261635.1 of Lissotriton helveticus. NCBI lineage: Eukaryota > Metazoa > Chordata > Amphibia > Caudata > Salamandridae > Lissotriton > Lissotriton helveticus. Next base: position 1,608,680,731 of record NC_136069.1, read on the forward strand.
GTGTACAGACATGAGGCTGGTGTCCCTGTCTGGCCCCACTTCTTTGGGGAAACCCACTGTGGCCCAAATCCCCATCAAGGCCCTGGTGACAGTGCAGGGACAGTCCTCAGCGGGATTGCCTTGATTACCTAATGGAATGGTCCACCAAGACCTGGAAGAACCTCTTGCCTAAGGCTGTCTTGCTGGTACAAGGATCCTACAATGCCAAACGTCTCAAATGGTGTAACAATGACAGACATTGGAAAAAGAATAACACTACAGCTTATTTATAGTCTTCCTACTAGCCTGGTACATGAGTTGCCCCATGCACAGGAGCCTTAGGCTCACGATAAAGTGGGTAATTCTCCTAATATATAAGGTGATTTCCATTGGGCATCAGCTTGCCCGCTCAGGCACTCAAGGATTGGGCACTTCTTCTATGACTCGAATATTTCCTTTCTGGTGGGTTCCTCTTCCACTTGCCATCCAAAAAGCTCAGAGAGGTCACCAAGGGAGACAATGTCCTCCCTAACAGGCTCAGAGGCAGAAGCTCCAGTGCCCCAACTACCTGTGTTATGGGACTTCCAGGGGCCTGGGTTCCCACACCCCTTGCCCGTCCCTTCCCTGGCAGCTGTCTGGACCATTCTTCCATGCTCCAGACCTTCTTGACTCCCCTCCTGAGCAGCCACGGAGCAGGTGACTGCACAGACACACTCAGGCAATGCTAACATTTCTAGGTGTAACCTGAGCTCTTCTTCCTTCATAGAAGTGTGAACCAGGTAATTCCCCAACAGATAGGCCACAGACATAGCAGAGCTCACAACAACATTCAGAGGATTTGAGACCCCACCCCAGTAAAAGGGAACCAGAGCAACAGGGTAGTGCCTCTCCTAGCTGTCTGCTACTACAACGTGGTAGAATGTATTGGAGATCTCTTGGTCTGAGGATACCAAATAATCTCTTTTTCACCCCAGGACACTAGGGTAACCCCACTAACTGGGGCCATCTATTTCTGAAGTGCTATACTAGCCAACCCCTGTGACTGCATATGACGGTGGGTGATGCCCTTTTGAAACACCTGGCATCTCCCTTGACAAGCCCATATTGGTTGCATTCTTAGGACTTAGGGAAAAACTTTGCAATATTCTTGTCTATGAAGCATTTCTTCTGGTGTCCAGATTAGGATTGGGGGCCCTGTGAACTGTACTGGGGGTCTTGAGAGAACTCCTTAATATTTTTTTATATTTTTCCCACTTTCTTCTGTTGGGAACTATGACCACCCTTTTGGGTGTACCCTCCAGGTACCCTTTTAGACTTTCCGGTGCCGACCCAGGGGTCTGCCTCCTGAAAAAGTTTCCTGGGATTAGAAAGAATGCTATCCACTTGGTGTCAGCACAGCTCTGTAAAACATATATTAAGCATGTGCTCCCTCAAAATATTGTTGTAGATCCCAGTAAAATGTTAGCCTTTGCTGCTCCTCACCCAACCCTTTAATGCCTTGCTGGCATAATTTAAAAAGTTCACTCATGACTAGATTGGGAGTTTGTTGCTGTCCAGAACCTCTGATGTCAGCCAAAATCTAACAGCAAGTACTCACAGCAATTTCATCGGGCTTACTCTTGTGTAAGGATAGTATCCATCCCCACTGTGGGCATGCATTTCCACAAGCTGCCATCCCACTATTCCTCTGGGAATTTGTGCACCCTGAGTGTAATGTCATGTGCAGCAAACCGCTTGGCTATATCATCTCCAACTACATAGGCACCGCCTTCTGTGGTATGCAGACTGCCACCTAAGCAGCAGACACAGTTGGTACAATGTCACCATTCCTGTTGGTTCATGAAGGGTGGCTTGTATTTTTCTCCATCTCCCTCATGCTTTTATCACGTTCCAACAGTATTTTGCTTTCAACTAGAGCCCTCCCAGCTTTCTCCTTATCCAGCTTTAATTTGAGCAGCTCCAACTTCAGCTGGAGATACACTGCTCCTTGCCCCATCTTGATTATCAGTGTTTCTCTTTGAGGTACAGTTGGGCTCTTCCTGCAGCTCAGGGTTCCTTTCTGGATCATACTCTTCATCTTTAATTGAGTCCATGTCCTCCTCATGGTTACTTGGTTATCCTTTACTGTTGCTACCAGCAACCTTTACATTTCTTCATAGACCCAGAGGATTTTCTACAAATTATGTTGGAAAGGTTTCCTGTTCACATTCAACCCTATTTGCTTACAGAGTCTATTGAGGTTGTCAGCATTGGTCAGATACATCTCCATGGTAAAAAGAAGAGGGTATGGTACTTACATTTAGAAAAAAGGAAAACAGCTAATGAAAGACTACGGAGAATTTAAAAATGCTCAATTTGGTACTACACACTTTAATTAGGATATTGTGTTACACAAATCACTGTATCTCACAGCACAATTACAAGTCTTGATCCACACCGCTGTAGGACGCTAACATTTATAAATGGGCAATTGAAAAAACTAAGGAAGAATTTAAAAAGGGGTTACTATGATGTCAAATAACTTATCTTGGATTTTTGTGTAACACAAATCACTGTATAGTACTGCATAAATATAAGCCCTGACACTCCTGAAACAATGTGAAAAATTGGGTTTTTGGTTGATGTGGTTATGATCCCTATTCACGCAAAAGACTTGGTCCCTTTCAGGATGAACTACAAAAAGTCACTAAATTAACCAGTGCATACCCCTGGGTAGCTTGCCAAAAAAAGCAGTTAGGCATACGTTAGAGGTTATGCAGCACACAAACAAAGTGAAAACACCACCCAAGGTAAAAGCTACACCGATTTATAAAAATATAGACAATTTAAATAAATTATTTGACACCTTAATGACAAAAATCAGTAGAACTAGAGTTAATAATTTCAGCGCCTAAAATATCAAAACACCAACTATGGATTGTGATGTGGCAAGGTGCAAATACAAGAAGTGGAAATTGACTGATAAGCGCTAAGCTTGAAGAATTGCTGAGAAAAATGTTTTGAGAAAGCAAAGTTCAGCCGGTGGTATCCGAGGAGGGAGAGCCATCATGTGGGAGACTTGGGTTGAAGCTGCAGTGAGTATTTTTCTGTTTGGACTCTTTTTTAGAAGTTGAAAATATGTAGAGGGTCAAAGCAGAGGGATGTAGCCGAAGACAGATTCACAATTCTGGATAACCCTTTGGTTGAGGAGTGCTGAGCACGATTTGCTGCTGTGGAGAAGAACATGGCAGTTTAAGCTGTGCAGTCAATCCAACTGGCAATATACCAGGGGCAGATAGGCTAGCTTGTTTATAATGGTCTCTTCCAGGTTGTCAGAGCAGTTGTTGGCTAAAAATGTTCTACACCCTCTGTTTTGGGATTTGGCCATCTGGACATATTAGGCACTACAACCAAGGGTCCAGGACCGATGGAACACCACTTGGAAGTTCAGGACTCCGTCTGGGTTCGGGTATAGGTCTAAGGCGAAGGGAACATTTTGGGGTCGATTCCGATCCGGTAAAAAAAACGTCCGTACAAATAGTATCCGGAGCCCTCTCCGTACGACTCGTACACATGCCGTACGACCCGACGAGTACGATCCGGACCGGGACATCAGGACGCGATCCGTACAGTCCACGTCAGGTAAGGGCGATTCGTACGGAAAAGTGCACAATCACATACACACCGTACGGTGCGTACCCCCCATGATCCCAGGGGTACGCCCCGTACACCCAGCATACATGGGGTACGGTGCGTACCCCACATGATCGCAGGTGTACATACCGTACACCCAGTGTACATGGGGTACGGTGCGTACCCCTGCGATCATGGGGCGTACGCACCATACCCCGTGTACGCTGGGTATACGGGGCATACCCATGCGATCATGGGGGGTACGCACCGTACCCGGGGGGCCATTCTGTATCTGTTTCGTCGCGAACTCTGCTTTTACAGCTGTTTTCAGCTCCCGTAAAAAAAGGATCGTACAGTGCATACCCAACACGTATCGTACTTGCTGGGTCATATAAACCATCCGCGAGCCATACAGATGTCGCGTACAGCGGGTTCTGACAGAGACTCGTACGGGGATTCGAGTCGTACGGTCTCTGTACGATTCATACGGAGTCTGGCTCCTGGTACGAATCGTACTTCGACGTACGTACGCGGGACGTTGCAGGGTACGATTCGTATGGGAAAAATGCTTCGAACGGCTATTTCGGAGCGGTTTTTCCCGAATCGGAATCAACCCCTTTGTGTCCCTGATGCTCAGATCAGGAGACCAGCAACCTAGCTCTTCATCATCAATATGGTGTTGCTAGGTTCAAGTTGCAAGTCCAATCTTGCTTTCCAAGGGAAGATGGTAGCAGGGCAGAAAGGAAGCAGTTCAGCAAGGCAGCAGCAGGTCAGCAGTCCAGCAGAGTGGTAGCCCTTTCTGCAGCACAACAGTTCTTCATCCTCCAAGTGAATCCACAGGTAACAAACGGTATTGAAAAGTTGGTGTACAAGGTCCTTCTTCATACCCTGGAGACCTCCTTCTGTAAATTGGGAGATATTTCTAGACTGTGGCTTTGAAGTGCATTGAATTTCCTGACTCCCCAGCCCTGGGTCCAAGCTAGCTGCAGTGACAAAGTGGAGCTGAAAGGTCCTATGTAAAAAAAAAATCCCTCCCTATTCAGTTGCAAGTGGAGTGTGCTCAGGTCTGCCCTCCATCCTGCCAGCAGATGGCCCATCAAGGCACACCTAATCCTTCTATTGTCACTGTCTGGAAAAAAATCGCAAAGTCTAGCTTTCAATTGCAAGTTATGTGACCCAAGAATGGCTGTAGTCACAAAAGGGCTAAGGGCAGAACAAAGCAAACTTTTTTAGAGTGATGAATGTAGCTACAAGACCTTCCCATAATCCAGTAAGTCCTAGGAGTAAATGCATATAGGCATCAATCAACTGTCAATATGGATAGAGTCGCGGAAATAACTGCATCAAATGCAATTATCCAATTATTAATAATCTACAGACCACCTTATTTTGACAATTTTATAATAAAGGCATTCATATACATGACTTTCATAAACCATTGTCATATTAATTTACAACAAAATGTTTCTCTGGACATTCAACTTGCTCAAGGGGTATATAGCAAGCCCCTTGAGCTGAATCACTACTGATGTGTATATGTGGATCACGTGATGCAGTTCCAGTAGCCTGCAGACTCCAGTGTGCAGTCACTCTCACTTAAGTACGTGGACTTTTTCTTCTCACTCTATATCCTTTAGAAATTCACCTAATGCAACATTTCCAACATGTGTCTCATTTTTTATTACAATTGCTTTCACGCACCTTGAAATGTTGAAATTTAATTTTTTCTGATTAAGTTTTTATTTTCCAGTATGGCTTTGTTTTTGTAACACATGTAGATGAGGTTTTAGGCATTGCTGTCAGTTGCTTTGTTTCCTGTTTGATGTGGTAAAGAAATATCTTAGCATGTCTGAGGCCACGGGCACAGTCAGGGTTGCTGGGAGAAGAAGTATTTGGACACAGAATAATGGTATTCTGTATTGGGTGCACTCTAGTATTCCATAGCTCCATGGATGATTATGAAGACGCTTTGTTTATAAAATGATGGCTGCAGAGTGGGCAAGCTAATACTAGGTATCCAAAAAATGGTCTTGGAGTGAGTCAGCATTCTCCGTCTCATGCACTGTATTGAGGGGTTGAGAGGGATTTTTTTGGTTTTAAGGAAAACTGTCTGCCATTTTTTTAAAGGAATAACATGTTATGTCATAAAATGTGAAAAGTAATGAAATGAAAATTGTGTGTAGATTCTTCAATGAGTGTTTTTTTAAGCACAGGTATGTTTGTGTTACACATGTAGATTAGGTTTTCAGTATTGCTGTCAGTTGCTCTATCTACTCTTACGGTAAAGGTAGATCTTACCACGTCGGAGGCAGGGGGCACAATCAGGGTTACTGAAAAAAATGTTTAGTCATGGAGTGATGCCATTTTGTATTGGGCATTCTCTATTGTTTCATAGCTCCATGGATGAGTAGGAAGAGGTTTAGTTTATAAAATGATGCCCTCAGCTCAATCTTGCACGGGACGCGTCACTCGTGCTCCAAAAGAATGGTGATAGATTAAACCCAGATCTGTTGACTGGGTGTTAGTGTTTGATTGGTTCAGATGCTCCATCCATCACCACCCCCTTTTGTACCGCTTTGCTCTCCATAAGTTGGCAGGGTATGATCAGACGTGAGTCCCTTGCTCACTTTCCCACTGGATTCAAGCAAGCCTGACTAAAGACGCCTGTAATGCCAGAAACTGGTCCTAGGAAGCTTGTTTCTGGTCCAGGGAAGGCAGGGCTTGGCAGTTTGGGCTGGACTGTTCCCATGAGGCACAGGGTCAGACTGATTTGCATATGGCCATGTCTGAACTGGGGTGGCAGAGTGGGCTCAAGAACGGTGATGGATTAAACCCAGATCTGTTGACTGGGTGTGAGTGTTTGATTGGTTCAGATGCTCCATCCAGCACCACCCCCTTATGTACCACTGGTGCACCAAAGGCACAACAAATACAAGCCCGTCTGCAACCATCCTCTTCTCGCCTATGGTCAGCCATTATGATAGTTCCACCCCAAAGGGCCGACCTGCTAAGACCTATACATCAGAGCAACTCCTAGGTAGGAGAGGGGCATTTTATAGGGTGTAGGACTTTTCTATTGGATGCTACTTTTCCTGTCTCATGTGGCAAGACTAAATATGTTTTTCTCCTCTGAAGCACCTAGTCACTACTAATGCAGCTCCAAGGAACTGTCAGAGGAAATTGAAGAACACCCTAATTAATGTGTGTTCTCTGCATTAGCATGCTTTAGATATATATGATTATAGCTATAGCGTGACTGTTGGATACACTTCTCTAGTTTTACTGACCAAACTATGCCCCTGGTGGTAGGATTCATAGGTAGGTGGAGCTGGATGTAGCTATGAAAGAAAACCACAAATTTGCCCTCCAGAGAGTGCATAAACATGGTTATCAGCCCAATTCTTGCCCCAGGAGGGGTAGTAGGCATATGTAAGTAAGTAATGGGGAGGAAAAGAAAAAAAACAACTATTGAATAATAAAGGAAGCCTTCCAACAGCTGCTGAGAGTTTAGTGTTTTTGGCTATGAATACTAGGAAGGGAGAAGTCATTCTAAAGCCCTCACATAAAGTTAGAGCAAAATATCCCAACTGTCGGAAAGTCCATTCTGCTTGAGCTGTAGAGGCATAATCACCAGTAAATTACAATAGAAACATGCTGTCATGTTCAGTTTTTTAGCACAGGAACAAACATTACTGGGGTTATATAGACTCTCCAACTAATGTAAAATGTGGATATATGGTCATTGAAAGACATTTTGCATTAGTGGCATTTAGGTAGAGAGCAAGTCCTTCTTAGTTTAGTTCAGCATTCAGTGATAGTAATTAATTGCACCTGCAAAATTAATATAATACAGTTAATAATCCATGAACACTGGACTTGACCTTATTATGCTCCTTTTTTGCACGTGATATCACATCAACAATTACACTCACCAACCAGAAATTTTGATTGTGCCTTGGTGTTTTTGTACTAATGATGTTTTTTTGATGACAATTACTCACCAAGATTATTCCATTGAAAGCAGTAGTTCATGAAAATAACAAATCACAAATGAAACCTCATGAATCAAAAACTGAAATGTAATACTGACAAATTCAGAGTCAACTTATCACAAGTGCAGACAGGGGAAATAATGGAAATCTATCCTTACCTTCGAGACATCCTAAGATACAAGAGAAAGTGAGGAGAAAGTGATGTCATTGACATTTATTAATGAACATTTTGTATATCAGTACATAAAGCTCCCAGCAATAGAATTGTGCATCTTGAGTATTACTGGCACTTTAAAGCCATGTAGGAAGGAAAACGTTCCAATCTTTACCTCACTATTTATGCAGAACCATTGCATTAAGTAGCAACAAATGAAAATGAAACTTACATAAGGTCAGCATTGACAAAAGTATAATTCACATCATGGTCAATAGGATAGATACCGTTTCTAAAAATGTAAAAAATAGAATATTTGATAATGTTCAGTAGAGAGGGATACTATTTAGTGCAAACCTTGTAGTTTATCATTCAACCCTAATTCACAAACCTAGAGGTCCATTAGGATGACGGACGGACAAAGTCTGTCCGCCATCCTGTCAGGGACCGTTACCATGTGCCACAAGGGTGAAGGATCTATGCCCCCAACTAGGATGCATCTGTCACAGTGGCGGGTGCATCCCCCATTTTTCACATTGTGGCGGCCGGTGCTTCAAATGCACGTTGTACATTTCAATGCACAACATGACAGGCACCCTGCGGAAAAAACCCGGTCTTGACTCTGCAGACTTAAACAATTTCAGACCGATATCCAACCTCCCTCTACTGGCCAAAACACTGGAACGCTGTATTCTTCTGCACCTGACTCATCATCTGGATAAAATCAATCTCCTCGATCCCCTCCAATCTGGCTTCAGACAAGGCCGCAGCACAGAAACCGCAATGCTCAACATCATAGATGACATTCACGGTTCTCTTGATGCTGACAAGTGCTGCCTTCTCATACTCCTTGATCTATCCGCAGCTTTCGACACGGTAGACCATAAGCTCCTCATCAAAACTCTGCAAGCAAGAGCTGGCCTCGGCGAAGTTGTTCTTGATTGGTTTTCTTCCTTTCTCCACAACCGTTCGCAAATAATAAAACTGAAGAACTTCACCTCTGAAACGCAGCAAGTCAACAAGGGTGTCCCCCAAGGATCAGTACTTTCACCTCAGCTCTTCAACATCTATATGGAACCGCTCGCCAAACTACTCAGGAATGCCAATATCCTCTTCCACCTCTACGCGGATGACACGCAGATCTATCTGGAAACCTCCTCGCTTAATGACATCCACAGACTAAATGCTGTCTTAAAAGATGTTCAAGACTGGCTGACAAAAACCACCTGAAACTCAATCCCGACAAGACCGAAACTCTTCTCATCTCAAACAAAGAAGCAATCCTCAAATCACTGAATGGCTGAAGTCGATCGATGCTCTTAAAGGTTCTCTCACGCCACTGATTCCGTCAAATCCCTGGGTTTCACCCTTGACCCCAAATTAACCCTGACAAACCACATTAAGAACTCGGCAAAAAGTGCTTTCTTCAACCTCAGACTGCTGAATAAAATAAAACCTTTTATTCCAAACAAAGACCTCAAACTAGCCACCCAATCTCTAGTTCTATCTAGACTGGACTATGGGAACTCAATCCTTACAGGCATACCCAAATCACACTTGGCTCCATTAAAAACAACACTACATGCGGCAGCAAGAATGATCACAGGCTGCAAAAAATTTGATCACATCTCCCCAGCACTCAAAGAACTTGAATGGCTTCCGGTGGAAATGCGTAGCTCCTTCAGAACGGCCTGCCTAACACACAAGGCCCTCCACACCGGTAAACCAGAATACTTGGCTAACAAGCTCAAAAAAGCAGGCCAAAGCAGATATTTGAGAAGCTCCAACTCCCTGTTGCTCATCCCACCAAAAACCAGAAAGAAGAAAACTGCGGACTGCTCCTTCACTGGAAATGCCCCCAAAATATGGAACTCTATCCCCCCTCATATCAGAACTCTACCTTCCTATCCGGACTTCAAGATCCAACTCAAATCCTTGTTCCTCACCCGTTCCCTGGGGCCTCGTTAACGAGGATCTCCCTCCGAACTATGTGCTATCTCTGTATCCTTCTACCAAAAGGCCTACTGTTACGAACGTCTCCTCCCCAACACTGTCTTTGAGGACTGCCTTTATTTGTTATGTATCTTTCTGCTCACCATGCCTTTCCTTTTACTGTAAAGCGCTCTGCTACCTTCGGGTCTTGTTAGCGCTATAGAAAACTTCTAAATAAAAATAAAAATAAATAATGATGTACATTGAAATGCTGGGGGGTACCATAGGTACCCCCCATGTGTACCTACCACTCCCCCTTCACCCTGGGGGCCCGCAACGGGCCCCCAAAGCAAAGCCCGTATGCCTTTCCATTGCGGCATTGCCGCCACGGAAAGGCATTCCTCACCGGCCATCCTAATATGGCTGGCGTTGTCTGATAGACACCGCCACCATATCAGGCCTTTTCTGCTGCAGTCGCAAGCCGACCGTGGCGGAAAAGCGGCGGACGGTCTTCCCCTCCGCCACGGTCCCCCCACCATCGTAATATGGCGGGGGGAAGAAAGGTGGCGGACAGGCAGGAACGGCGGACGGATTGCCACCATCTGCATGGCGGTGGCTATCCGTCCGCCATCCTAATGGACCCCCAACTGTCTACGTTTAGCACTAAAAGTAGTGGGAAAGGAAGGGACACAACAAGGCTGCACAACGTAGTGGTTTTTAACATTATATATATGCTACAGTGTTCCTACAAGAAATTTCTCATAGTTTTGTTATTCAATTTTCACCTAAATACTGTCTTACAATAAGGGGAGTGAGGTACAGAAAATGAAATCTGCATGTAGCTAAATCATGATGGACCCTGTACATGCCAAGCAAACAAATTAGCGTCAGCTAGTCCTCTCTTGTGGAAGTTCATTTTTAAAGTTATTCCAGAACTACATTTTGTAATATGTATCAAAGAGTTAAGCTAAAGATATGGCTGTAAAATTGTAAGTACTGCATGTGATAAAATATCTCTTTTTCAGTTGTTTGTATTTCTGAATAGAATCTGCATATTTGGCAGTTCTGACCAGTGTCCAGTGTTTCTGTCTTTACCGCTAAAACATGTAGACAATGGCTAACCCTTTATTGGAATATTAACTCACCTTTAAGGCCATACCATATGATGTAGAATTTAACACAGAGGGCCTTACTCACGAAGGTTAACCTACACTTTTGTATATGTTTACTAAGTATAACTTTACTACTTTTTGGTATTCACAAAGGTAAGTTACTACTAGTGAAGTTAGACTTTTGGTCTAAGTTTACCTTTGTGAATACCAAAAAGTAGTAAAGTTAGGCTGTGGTCTAAGTTTATTGTAAAGTAGTAATCAAAGATTTTTGATCTAAGTTTACCTTTGTGAATACCAACATTTAGTAAATTCAATCAAAAGTGTAAGTTTACTATTTTGAATCAGGACCAGGGTATGGAAAATATAGTGTTACTGGTTGACTACAGCCATTAGTATGCACTCTTATAGTGTGGAAGGGAACATGAATTTTAGCCTGACTGCAGCAGCTTAACTCTACAGTCTGAGCGGTCAACATAACCCCTATTGAAACTCATTTTCACAAGTTCACAAGTCAAGGTGCATGGTACGATGACATGGCCCCCAGCAGTAATGTTCTCTGTTTCAAGACCTGGCTGCACCATATCTGAGGTATAGAGTACGATTCTGATCATCCAAGTTTGAAGCCAATTAAAACAATGATTAAACCACTGTTTTTAATAATGATGAAATGCTCAATTAAATGTTAAGTTAAATGCCAAATTCAGATTTGTAATAAACATTTTGGAAAAGTTACTATTAGAAATTAATTTGTTTTGTGCCTGTATGTCATTGAGGCTAATTTGCATCAACTCTCTAGAAGCTCCACAACCTCTACTTGGCTTTAATAATGTATGTAATAGATACCCTATTACAACATGCTCCCAGAGAAGGTACAATGGCCTAGATGTAGGATGGTCTGTTCACTTCTCTGGTATGAAGACCCATTCTGGTTGCACCTGTCCTTGAGATGACCAGCCTTTGACAATATCTGCCCTAAATTACCAATAAATAATGGGTTAACATGCAGTTGGTACAAATAACAAATTGACAAGAAACTATGGGTGATGGAGAAGGGAAGAGGTACATGCATAAGGAAGGTGAAGATGTATAGGACAGAGTTGTACCAGGAGAAGGGATGGAAATTGGTTCTGACCACACCTGTGGGGTGGCCGCCAAGAAAAACACCAGGCATGTTAGGAGAATAAGAAAACACCAAAACAAAACAAAAAAGCAAGACAAGTCAGGTCACATCCCAAATCTCAAAGAGTCTGCTTTCCATACATGAATGCTGGGGGTGGACCAATCAAAGATGATCAGATGTGCATAAATATGTCTAGGTTATCTTGTAGTCTGTAGATAGGGTGCTCAAAGGAGGCTGTCTCATATATTTCTTGTAGCCACTCATTATGTGTGGAAAGGTGTGAGGCCCTCCAATGTCTCTAGATGCAACAGTCATAGCTGAGGCTACTGTGTCATGGTGATGACTTTTGCCTTTACACTGTGTTAAGCTAGTATGAGCTTATTAGAAGTTTAAACGCCATTTTTCCTCTCTGCTGCTTTTGCACACAGCACATGGCACATGATATTATAAATGTTTAGAGTCTAGCAGAATATTTTGCTTCACACGAGAATAATACGTTTTTCCTATAGTATCAGTCTTGTTAAGTAATCTATGTCGGAACAGTGAGTGTCGAGGCCTTCAAGGTTATTTCAACACAGTAGTTGTTCGGTCTGATCCACGCACGTTCTAGACATAACACATATGCAGCTGTGGGCACCTCTATTTTTTGGCGTGTTTTAATAATGCACTGTGCAGAGCATGCAGACACAGTTGGAGAACATTCGCATGCAGAGAGCTGGTGTAGAATATGATGTGATCCCTTTCTACCAGAACCAAGAGGTATGGGGCCGCCCTTGTAATCCCAAGAGACCTTCTGTATATATAATATAAAATACTATCAAGGAAGGGTAAGAATTAGGTGCTATTCAGCCTTCTTCTCTTTAGTATTTTAACATGCTTTCTCCCTTTGTATTTTATGGAATTGTAACTATGCTGATAACCTTATTGCTTATAATATGTTTGCTTGTATTAGCTAAGATACTGCGCTTGAGAACACTGCATTAGAAATAAATATTTCAAACTTGCACGTGTCCTCATTTACACTTTGTTTTGGACTGATCTGATAGTATAACGAAAGAGTGTTTATGTGTTCCACGTTACCTGAGGTGTTCTAAGTCCATGTTCTGCGTTGTCTAATCATTGGGGGGATGGAAGAACCAATGAGACACTGATTGCTAGTCTGGTAGGGGTTGATTTTGACCACACCTGTGGTGTGGCCGCCAAGAAATACGCCAGGCATGTTAAGAGAATGAGAAAATGCCAAAACAAAAAAAAAGCAAGACAAGTCAGGTCACATCCCAAATCTTAAAGAGTCTGCTATCCATACATGAATGCTGGGGGTAGACCAATCAAAGATGATCAGATGTGCATAAATATGTCTAGGTTATCTTGTAGTCTGTAGATAGGGTGCTCAAAGGAGGCTGTCTTATATATTTCTTGCAGCCACTCATTATGTGTGGAAAGGTGTGGGGCCCTCCAGTGTCTCTAGATGCAACAGTCATAGCTGAGGCTACTGTCATGGTGATGACTTTTGCCTTTACACTGTGTTAAGCTAGCATGAGCTTATTAGAAGTTTAAACGCCATTTTTCCTCTCTGCTGCTTTTGCACACGGCACATGGCACAGGATATTATAAATGTTTAGAGTCTAGCAGAATATTTTGCTTCACTCAAGAATAATATGTTTTTCCTATAGTATCAGTCTTGTTAAGTAAGCTATGTCTGAACAGTGAGTGTCGAGGCCTTCAAGGTTATTTCAACACAGTAGATGTTCGGTCTGATCCACGCACGTTCTAGACATAACACATATGCAGCTGTGGGCACCTCTATTTTTTGGCGTGTTTTAATAATGCACTGCGCAGAGCATGCAGACACAGTTTGAGAACATTTGTATGCAGAGAGCTGGTGTAGAATATGATGTGATCCTTTTCTACTAAAACCAAGAGGTATGGGGCCGCCCTTGTAATCCCAAGAGACCTTCTGTAGATATAATATAATATACTAGCAAGGGAGGGTAAGAATTAGGTGCTATTTAGCCTTCTTCCCTTTAGTATTTTAACATGGTTTCTCCCTTTGTATTTTATGGAATTGTAACTATGCTGATAACCTTATTGCTTATAATATGTTCGCTTGTATTAGCTCAGATACTGCGCTTGAGAACACTGCATTAGAAATAAATATTTCAGACTTGCACGTGTCCTCATTTACACTTTGTTTTGGACTGATCTGATAGTATAACGAAAGAGTGTTTATGTGTTCCATGTTACCTGAGGTATTCTAAGTCCATGTTCTGGGTTGTCTAATCGTTGGGGGTATGGAAGAACCAATGAGACACTGATTGCTAGTCTGGTAGGGGTTGGTTTTGACCACACCTGTGGTGTGGCCGCCAAGAAATACGCCTGGAATGTTAAGAGAATAAGAAAACACCAAAACAATAAAAAAGCAAGGCAAGTCAGGTCACATTCCAAAGCTCAAAGAGTCTGCTATCCATACATGAATGCTGGGGGTAGACCAATCAAAGATGATCAGACGTGCATAAATATGTCTAGGTTATCTTGTAGTCTGTAGATAGGGTGCTCAAAGGAGGCTGTCTTATATATTTCTTGCAGCCACTCATTATATGTGGAAAGGTGTGGGGCCCTCCAGTGTCTCTAGCTGCAACAGTCATAGCTGAGGCTACTTTCATGGTGATGACTTTTGCCTTTAGACTGTGTTAAGTTAGCATGAGCTTATTAGAAGTTTAAACGCCATTTTTCTCTCTGTTGCTTTTGCACACGGCACATGGCACATGATATTATAAATGTTTACAATCTAGCAGAATATTTTGCTTCACACGAGAATAATATGTTTATCCTATAGTATCAGTCTTGCTTAGAACGCTATGTCTGAACAGTGAGTGCCGAGGCCTTCAATGTTATTTCAACACAGTAGTTGTTCGGTCTGATCCGCGCACGTTCTAGACATAACACATATGCAGCTGTGGGCACCTCTGTTTTTGGCGTGTTTTAATAATGCACTGCGCAGAGCATGCAGACACAGTTGGAGAACTTTCGCATGCAGAGAGCTGGTGTAGAATATGATGTGATCCCATTCTACTAGAACCAAGAGTTATGGGGCCGCCCTTGTAATCCAAGAGACCTTCCGTAGATATAATATAATATAATATACTAGCAAGGGAGGGTAAGAATTAGGTGCTATTTAGCCTTCTTCCCTTTAGCATTTTAACAAGCTTTCTCCCTTTGTATTTTATGGAATTGTAACTATGCTGATAACCTTATTGCTTATAATATGTTTGCTTGTATTAGCTAAGATACTGCGCTTGAGAACACTGCATTAGAAATAATTATTTCAAACTTGCACGTGTCCTCATGTACTCCTTGTTTTGGACTGATCTGATAGTATAACGAGTGTTTATGTGTTCCACGTTACCTGAGGTGTTCTAAGCCCATTTTCGGGGTTGTCTAATCATTGGGGGTATGGAAGAACCAATAAAACACTGATTGCTAGTCTGGTAGGGGATTTTGAAAACTAAGGTGAGTTTTGGCACACCCTAATTCACTGAGGTTCCAAATCCCTATGCACAGTTCTGTGTAGGAGCAAAATCCCTGCGACACTACTAAATGCGTTGATGGTCTGTCACCATGAGCCAATATGCTGTATCATGTAAAAGGACTGTATTCTAATGAAATTGTAAATGCATGTCTGTTGTTTCGCCCAGTATTATACTTATGTGAACCCAGAGATAGTTGGTATCTGTGTAATACTATAAAACATGTAGAGTGAGGAAGAAGCCCTGCTTTCATAAGCTGAAATGCCAAGTAACAATGTTGCAATGACTTGAAAAGGCAGAATTTCATTCTGGATTCTGGTGAAATTCACTACAACTTACACCCTAGCAGCCTCAGTGTATTTAATTCATAGAGTAAGTTGCCATTTCATGCGCAACATTAATAGAAAAGGGGTTGAAAGTAAGTGTTCGGCTTTCAGTTGAAGGCTTTATGAGGAACAGCACTCCCTTATCAAGAACCCAGTGTTTTAGATATTGATGAATGGTTCAATGTTTGTTCCCCCAGTTTGCGACATGCAATGTATGTGTTTGGTGTAATGTCATGCCTGCGATGGGTAGATTGAATTCCACCTGCAGCACCACATAGGGTTTGTGAGTCCCTTGAGCCAACAAGTGACTCAGGGTGTGTATGCATTTCGCTTACCAAAGCTCCCAACATAAGGGACACCCCTCTATGCACAAGCTGGCATTCTCCCAGTAGCTGGCCATGGGTGTGAAGTCTGGCATTATCAGGCCTCTTGTGTTCTCTGCCTTTCCAAATGGACCCATAGGAGAGTGTATCTCGTCTCTGGCCAAAGGTAAACTAGTTTTGACAGTTGTAGTTCAGTACAGTGTAGTTCCACACAAGGGAGTCCTCATAACTAGAGATGGGTAGTTTTTTTTACTAATGATATTTTGTTGGTGGCAATTACCCATTTGGATTATTCCATGGAAAGCAGTGTTTCATGAAAATAATAAATCACAAATGAAACCTCATGACTCAAAAATTAAAATTTCATACTGACAAATTGAGAGTCAACTAATTGCAAGTTCAAAATGGGGAAATAATGGAAATCTGTCCTTACCTTCAAAACACCCTAAGATACAAGAGAAAGTGAGGAGAAAGTGATGTCATCAACATTTATTAATGAAAATGTAGTATATCAGTACATAAAGCCCCCGGCAATAGAACTGTGCATCTTGAGTATTGCTGGCACTGTAAAGCCATGAAGGAAGGACCACTTTCCATTCTTTACCTCACTATTTATGCAGAACCATTGCATTAAGTAGCAACAAATGAGACTGAAACTTACATGAGGTCAGCTTTGACAGAAGTATAATTCACATCATGGTCAATAACATAGATACTGTTTCTAAAAATGTGAATATTGTCAAAAACCAGTATATTTGATAAATATCAGGAGAGAGGGATACTATTTAGTGCAAGCCTTGTAGTATATAATTCGACCCTAAATCACAAACAAACTGTCTACGTTTAGCTCTAAAAGTATTGGGAAGGGAGGGAACATAATAAGGCTGCACAGAGTAGAGGTTTCTGACATTTGTAGATGTTACAATGTTTCTACAAGAAATTCCTCATAGTTTTGTTATTTAATTTTCAGCAAAATACAGTCTTACAATATGGGGAACCCAGAATGAGGCACTGGAAATGGACTACGCATGTAGCTAAACCATGATGGACCATGTACTTGCCAAGCAAACATATATTTGTTTGAATAAACAAGAAACAGGCCCATTAGCGTCAGGTAGTCGTGGCCTGTGGAGATGTATTTTTAAAGTTATTCCATAACTACATTTTCTAATATGTATAAAAGAGATAATCTAAAGATACTGCATGTGATAAAATGTCTCTTTTTCGGTGGTTTGTATTTCTGTTTTTAGACACTGCATAGTGGGCAGTTCTGACCAGTGTCCAGTGTATCTGTCTTGACCGCTAACACATGTAGACAATGGCTAACCCTTTATTGGAATATTAACTCTCCTTTAAGGCCATAGCATATGATGTAGAATTTAACACAGAGGGCCTTACATACACTTTTGTGTATGTTTACTAAGTCTAACTTTACTACTTTTCGGTATTCACAAAGTAAGTTACTCCTATTCAAGTTAAACTTTTGGTCTAAGTTTACCTTTGTGAAAAACATAAAGTAGTAAAGTTGTGCTGTGGTCTACGTTTATTGTAAAGTAGTAAACACAGACTTTTGATCTAAGCTTACCTTCTTGAATACCAAAGATTGTGTAAATTTATACAGAAGTGTAGGTTTACCATTTTCAATCGGGACCAGGGCATGGAAAATGTATTGTTACCGGTTGACTGCAGCAAATAATAGGCTCTCCTCTAGTATGGAAGAGAAAACGTGACTTTTATCCTGACTGCTGCAGATTATGTCTGCAGTCCGAGCGGTCAACATAACACCTTTTGAAACTCCTTTTCACAATTTAAGGTGCATTGTACGATGACAAAGTCCCAGCAGTTATGTGAACAGTGTCAAGACCTTGCTGTCCCATAAGGAAATCTGAGGTACAGAATAAGATTATGCTCTCTCAGGTTTGAAGCCCATTAGAACAGTGATTAAACCACTCTTTTAAATGATTAAATGCTCAATTAAATATTAAGTTAAATGCAAAATTCTGATTTTTAATAAATATTTTGGAAACATTTCTATTAGAACAAAATGTGTTTTCTGCTTGTAGGTCATTGAGGCTAATGTACATCACCTCTCCAGCAGCTTCCCAACCTCTACTTGGCATTAATAAGGTATAACAAATGCTCCCAGAGAAGGGACAATGGCCTGGATGCAGGATGGTCTGTTTCCTTCTCTGGTATGAAGACCAATTGGGGTGGGTCCTGGAACCTGAATAACTTTAAAGTCACCTGCCTTTTTTCAAAACCAAATGTCTGGTTGCTCCTTGAGATGACCAGCTTTTGGATATAGTTTCCCTAAATTACCAATAAATAATGGGTTAACATGCAGTTGGTTCAATGAGGGAGTATGGGTGATGGAGAAAGGAAGAGGGAGATGGATAAGCAAGGTGAGGATGTATAGGACAGAGTTGTACCAGGAGAAGGGATGGAAGTTGGTTCTGACCAGGTAGCCAGCATGGCTAACTCATCAAAAGGAAGTGGGATGTGGCTGCCCAGAAATACTGTAGACATGATAAGAGAAGAAGAAAACACCTAAACAAAAGAAAACCAAGAAAAGTCAGGTCCCATTCCAGATGCTCAAAAAGACTGCTATACATACGTGAAGTCCGGGGTAGACCAATGAAAGATGATCAGATGCGCAGAAATATGTCAAGGATATCTTGTAGTCTGTAGATAGGGTGCTCAAAGGAGGCTGTCGTATATATGTCTTGCAGCCATTCATCATGTGTGGAAAGGTGTGGGGCCCTCCAGTGTCTCTAGATGCAACAGTCATAGTCGAGGCTACTAAACGCCGTTGATGGTCTGTCACTGAGCAAATCTGCTATATCATGTAAAAGGACAAGTATATAAACCCAGAGATGGCTGGTATCTGTGTAATATTATAAAACATGTGGAGTGAAGAATAAGCCATGCTCTCATGAGTTGAGATGCCAAGTAACAATGTTGCCATGACTTGAAAAGGCAGAATTTCATTCTGGATTATTTCACCCCCTTGCTGAAATTCACTACAACTTACACCCTTGCACCTCAGTGTATTTAATTCATATAGTAAGTTGCCATATCCTGCGCAACATGAATTGAAATGCGGTAGAAAGTAAGTGTTGGAATATGAGGTTGAAGGCTTTGTGAGGAACAACTCTCCCTTATCAAGAACCCAGTGTTTTTAGATATTGATGAATGGTTCAATGATTGTTCCCCCAGTATGCGACATGCAATGTATATGTTTGGAGGAATGCTATGCCTGTGATGGGCAGATTGAATTCAACTTGCAGCACCACAAAATGTTTGTGAGTCCCTTGAGCCAACAAATGACTCAGGGTGTGTATGCCTTTCCGTTACCTTAGCCACCCAACTTAGGGGATACCCCTTTATGCACAAGCTGGCATTCTCCCAGTAGCTGTGCCTGGGGGTGAAGTCTGGCAGTATCAGGGCCACTTTGGGTGCTCTGTCTTTCCAAATGGACCCATAGGAGCGTGTACATTGTCTCTGGCCAAAGGTAAACTACTTAGGACGATTGTAGTTCAGTACTGCAGAGTTCCACACAAGGGAGTCTCAGGTCCCTGTATCGTCTGTGATTAATCAGTGTGGAGAGACTGAATTGTGGTTTCATTTCAACCATTACTAATTTGTTGATGGTGTTTTCGATAGTTCTCAATATCAGGAGCTTTACAGGAATTGGGTATATCCCTAGGAAATATTTGAAAAGGGGTCCCACAACCATCGTTATGGTTTGTAACCCACCCCATAGCAAGAGATGGAGGTGCGTCCATCTCCCACAGTCTGACTGGGCTTTTGTGATTAAGGTTACAAATTGCCAGGGTCCATGTTGTGCAGGCCCTTGTTATTGTATGCCTCCAGGTACCAGAAACATTCTGATTTCCATGGGAGCTGATACCCTTTTATGGCAACTCTCATCATAAGTGCAGCATTGGCTAATCCAAGTTCTTCCACCAGCTAATCTTATTGCCTGACTTCTTGTAAAAAAGCATTCATACTCAACGTGAGAGACGGGAGTGATGTGGCCACATTGGTAAGTATAAGGAGATTATCATCAGTATACAGGAGGAATTTGGAAGCGCTTGCAGGTGTGGTAATACTGCTGATGTCTGGTGATTGTAGGCTAGCCACTGAGCGGGGTATTAGGGCCTATAATAGAAACATAATTTGCCATTTTCCCCGTGGATAAGAAAGGCGTCCAAATGGAACCCACCGCAGTTGACCTTTGCACTAGGGGAGTTATGGAGATATTTGCCTTTGGACTTTGGAAATGAAATCACTCCAGGATGAGTTTCTGTAGCATATGGAACACAAAATCCCATTCTATACAGTCAAATGCATTCTCTGCATTGAACAACAAGGCATGTGTTTCCTGTAAGGAGTCCTTAAATAGCACATGTTGTGTGAGAGCATACACATGTGGTTACAGGAGTAACAGTCAGGTACAAAAATCTACTTGTCAACTGAGGTGTGGGTGAGGTACGAATTACCTGTTTAAACCAGGCAGCAAAGACACTGGCAAGCAGCTTGATATCCATATTAATAAGGGATATTGGTTGGTAACTGATACAGTCCAAAGTAATTTTCCAATTTTTAGGGAAGACAGAAATCACTTTATTGGATAAATATGATCGTCCAGTGGAATCTACATGATGCCACTGGTCAACATCAATCAAGCTCACAACATACTCATCCTCACATACAGTGGCAACATGCAACTGATACTGTCCCACTCAGACAAAAAACCCAACAGCAGAAATAAGTTCACCATATGTATGAGAGAAGTGGCCACTTGGATGAAATCTAACTGACTCAAATTGAACTCTCAGTTTTCTGGTACAACGCATCACCATGGGACCTTGGAACCACCTCCCATCCCTACTTGCAAGCAATTAACTTCGGAATCATCACAACAAACTAGATATGACTGCCTAAGTCAACGCAATGGTCTTGCCCTGCTTCAACACCATTGGGATGCTGGAGAAAATCTTAAATGACTACCAGAAAACACCAGTAAAACTATCAATCAATCTCTCCACACCATCAAGATTAGTCTACAGAAATGCACTGGGTACAGGAATAGCCAACCAGCAAGCAAAAAGGACATCCAAAATACAGCAGCCTAACTAGCCCTCACACTCCGGCACAGAGTGAACATTACACCAAACCTTGGTTAACGCCACTGGCTCCCAATATACAAGCGTACACATGTCAATCTACTCTCCATCATCTACAAAGTGCCCCACAACACTGACCCTGCCTACCTGAACAAACTCTGTTGTCTCATAATCAGCTCACAGTCCGTTATGGATGATGCGTTTTTGAATGAGGTTTTTTTCCAGACTAATTTTTGCTGACCAGTGTTTGAGAGACAACAGTGCCAGAGTTAAGCCCCACTCTAGAGCTAACTGGAGGACTTCCACAATCTGCATGTGTTGAAGACGTTTGTGGGTCTTACATTTTGTGATGGTCTTGATAAGGAAGCCATCACTGTCTGTCTAATAGTCCCTTGATAGCAACAGCTATATTTCCTGAAACCATGAGTCGTCATTGGTATTTGCTTCATTAGATTCTGCATTTTGTTGATAATGCTTTAGCACTGCCACATGATCACCCTGATTGTGACCATGTTTTAAAGATTTGTCCTGTTCTTGATTACCTTGTAGTTCAATTTTCAGAGGTCTATACTTTTGTATCTACTTCCAATTAGTTTGTATTTTCTTTTTTTATTAAAGCAAATGGGATGGCGGTGTGCGTGGAATAGTGTTTGGCTGGTGATGTGTATGGACTGACTCTTAGCTGGCAGTGGTTTTGGACTGGTGTTTGGTGGTGTGCAAGGACAAGCATTTGACAGACAGTGTGTGTTGTTGGTAGGTTTCCCTAGATGGACGTCGAACCCGGAACCAACAACGTAGGTTACTCCCTTGCAAAATCAGGTAATTTTGTGATACAAATATGTGACATCTCTAAGGTACATTTTGGGTCATATCCTGCTGCCTACACTAGGTCAACCCAAACAAGTAAGGTAGCATTGTTATCAGTAGACTTGGGGGAATACTTGGTGGGTGGTGGTTTGTGTCCCAGAACACATTCCAGAACCTTCAATCACAGAATTGTTAGAAAAATGTATATTTTTGACAAATTTTTGTGGTTTGCAAAGAATGCTGGTTGAGAGAGCGCAACACGTGAGTAACCCTATTATAGATCTCCCCTAGGTGTCTAGTTTAAAAAATGTACAGATTTGCTAGGTTGCCCTAGATGCCAACTGAGCTAGGTCAAAAAATCCACAGCTAGGATCATTGCAAAAGAGGGATAGTTTTTCTTGGAAACATATTTTGTGTTTGTGCTGTGTCTTAGGCCATTTCCTGTTGTGGGTAGTAGGCCTACCCACACGAGTGAGGTGCCATATTTATCAGTAGTCGTAGAAAAATACAGAATAGTATAACAAGTATAATTAATAAATGTCTTTCTCTGCATATCTGCCTTCTAAATGTTAAAGACAGTGAGTAAGAGTGAAGATAATTTTAAAAATGCCTGTTAAATCATATGCTAGTATAGGTACCCACAAATTCAGAGATGTGCAAATAACTACTGATTCTAAACTTTATATCTTGTTCCCAATTTGAAAACACATAGGTTTCCTTGAAACTTATTTTTCACTCTTTGCATTTTACTATATGGATTGCTGTATACAATGAAAAACCATTGCCAGGTGCAGCTCAATTATTGCCTCCGGGTATCTTGGTGAACCTACAAGCCTATATTTCCCTGCAAATAGAAGGGTCCAGTGGATGTAACAATATTTTTCTTTAAACAATCCACCATAGTTAGATGAAGTTATAGTTGAAAATGTAGCACAAATGGCTGTTTTTTTCCAACCCAATTTCAATATTTCTTTTTTTAGCTAGTTACTTTCAATAGGAAAAATGTGAACGATCTATACTAATGACCACTAGCTGAGTACAGAACTCTGTTCACATTTCAGAGATATATAGCTTTCTGGGATCCATTGCTGTTTTCATGTCCATTTCTAACACTAACTGAAAGGAGGTTGAAAACACAAAAAATAGGAAAAATGGGCTCTGTACCAGTAAAATGACAAGACTGCCTTGAAAAAGGTTATTTTCTGATAAAGGTCTGCCTGTGCCTGAAAGCTGGGAAGATGGTGATTTTAGCACAATGAACCCTTCATTCATTCCATTTGCAGGGAAAAAAACCCCACTTTCTTCTGCATCACTCTTTTCAAATGTTTCCCCAAAAATGTCTTGGTTCCCTCCAGTAGATTTTGCAAACTCTGGGTACTATTAGAATCCCTAGGATGTTGCTAAAAGGACACAAACTTGGCATGGACACCTTATGTGGATAAATTGATACGGGTGCCTAAGGGTGAACTACCCCAAATAGCCAACTAAAAGTCTTGGCACATTGGAGGAAACGGCCTGGAAGCTAAGGGATTAAGCACCCCTTATGAACTGCTTGTTATATAATGATAATATGATATTATAGCTATAGCGTGATTGTCCGATAATCTGAAGGTTAATCTCCCCCAGTTTTATTGACCAAGCAGTGCCCCTGGTGGTAGGATTCATAGGTGGGTGGAGCTGGATGTAGCAATGAAAGAAAACTACACATTTGCCCTCCAGAGATAGCATAAACATGGTTTGCAGCCTAATTCTCACCCATGAGGGGTAGTAGGCAAAAGTAGGTAAGTAATGGGGAGGAAAAGAAAAAAAACTATTGAATAATACAGAAAGCCTTCTAAACACTGTTGAGTGTTGAGTGTTTTTGGCTATGAATACTAGGAAGGGAGAAGTCATTCTAAAGCCCTAACATAAAGTTAGAGGAAAATATCCCACCTGTTGTAAAGTCCATTCTGCTTGAGCTGTAGAGGCATAATCACTGGTACATCACACTAGAAACACGCTGTCATGTTCTGTTTTTTTTTAGCATGGGAACAAACATCACTGGGGTTATATAGACTCTGCAACTAATGTAAAATATGGATATATGGTAATTGAAATACATTTTGAATTAGTCCTTCTTAGTGTAGTTCAGGCTTCACAGATATTGCACCTGCAAAATTAATTAAATACAGTTGATAAACCATGCTCAATGGATTTGACCTGGTTCTGTTCGTTTTTGCCATGTGATGTCACAACTATTTGGGAGAAAACACATTACACTCACCAACCCGAACTTGTGATTGTGCCTAGGTGTTTTTGTACTAATGATATTTTGTTGGTGATAATTACTCACTACGATTATTCCATGGAAAGCAGTGTTTCATGAAAATAACAAATCACAAATGAAAACTCATGACTCAAAAATTGAAATGTAATACTGACTAATTCAGAGACAACTTATTGCAAGTGCAAACAGGAGAAATAATGGAAATCTATCCTTACCTTCGGGACATCCTAAGATACAAGACAAAGTGAGGAGAATGTTATGTCATTAACATTTATAAATCAAAATTTTGTACATTAGTACGTAAAGCTCCCGGCAATAGAACTGTGCATCTTGGGTATTGCTGGCATTTTAAAAGCATGAAGGAAGGACCTCTTTCCAATCTTTACCTCACTATTTATGCAGAACCATTGCATTAGGTAGCAACAAATGAAAATGAAACTTACATGAGGTCAGCACTGACAAAAGTATAATTCACATCATGGTCAATAAGATAGATACTGTTTCTAAAAATG
Source organism: Lissotriton helveticus (assembly GCF_964261635.1). NCBI lineage: Eukaryota > Metazoa > Chordata > Amphibia > Caudata > Salamandridae > Lissotriton > Lissotriton helveticus. The sequence goes on from NC_136069.1 coordinate 1,608,705,522, forward strand.
TGAATTGTCAGAAAACAGTATATTTGATAAAGATGAGGAGAGATTGATACAATTTAGTGCAAGCCTTGTAGTTTATCATTCAACCCTTATTCACTAACAAACTATCTACGTTTAGCACAACAAGTATTGGGAATGAAGGGACACAATAAGCTGCACAAAGTAGTGGTTTTTGACATTTGTAGATGCTGCAGTGTTTCTGCGAGTAAATCCTGATAGTTTTGTTATTTAACTTTCAGCAAAATACTGTCTTACAATAAGGGGAACTCAGAATGAGGCATTGAAAATGAAATATGCATGTAGCTTAACCATGATGGACCCTGTACATTGCAATCAAACATATATTTATTTGAACAAACATGAAACAGGCCCATTTGCGTCAGCTAGTCTTTTTTTCTTTTTTTTAATATGTTTTTATTGTTTCAAAATCAAACAGAGGACAATACATCATCATTATACCATAGTGTTGTCGACTGTACAACTATGCGGGGCCCGCAAATCATACTGTTGTAAATGCAGACCATATAATAGAAAAACAATATGTGTGCCAATGTAATTGTTCAGTTAGTCCATATACGTAGTTCAGACGCTTATAACAGGCAGCGCATTACTTGAACTATTACCAGAACATAACACCAGTACCTTCATTAGTTTTCAAACAAATAGTCTTATATATAACCTGTAATGCCTTAAAGCAAAAAAATCAAGACATGAACTCAAAACATCCTACCCCCCTCCCCAACTTCACCCGTGCTCAATCCTATTATTCAATGAAAATGTGTTTAGGTCCCTGTCCTCCTGTGGTACGCAAGTGTAATGCTATCGGTCATCACTGATCTGTGTCATAAGGTTAGCTGCAGCTTACACCAAAATGCACACCGTGGGATCAGAGGTGCATCCCGTCGTCCCCCACAGTATCCGTGGGGCACGCACCACAGGGAGGGTGCGCGCTCATCAGACAGTGACATCCAGTGCAGCGAAAATATTCAGTAACGCATACCATTCTAAGGAAATGGGCTTCCGCCTCAGTCCCCTATATTCCTCTCTGCGTAATTCCGCCCCTTCTGCAGTACCCCAGCAAAGCAGCTCTGCATGCCATTCCATTAAGGATGGGGGTCTAGTTGACTTCCATCGGGTTGGCATTGTGCGTTTGGCCAGGAGAAGCGAAAGATTAACAAAGCGCGCAGAGGGATGACCTTTCTGCGCACGAGGCCCCAGTCCCAGGATGCAATCTTCCGGGGAATCATATGGGCGTGCCGGAACCACTGCTGTCAGACTGTCACGGACTGTGTCCCAATAACCTTGCAGCTTAGGGCAGGACCATAGCATGTGCAATAAGACCGTCTGCGGCGAATGGCATCTCGGGCACTCATCCGACACGGCTGGGAATATAGCCTGTAAGCGTCGCGGGGTCTAGTACGCTCTGTGTAGCAGCATAAGCTGTATGAACTTAAATTTAGGGTTTCGTTTGACCTTTTTAGGGAACTCTAGGACCTTGTTCTATTCCGAGTCCATGAACGTGCGGCATACATCCCCCTCCCATTTGTCCCAAGTCAGCTGCAGGGAGAGCTTCTTTTCGTTCACCAAATGTGCGCTATTACCGATCAAGTACTGCATGGTGAGGAGTGTGTTTGTGGGAGGTTCAACCCCATAAGGCCCCCATGTAGTGCGAATATAGTGGGTAATATGGGCATGCACTAGGAATAATGTGGGTGGGCTTCCATGCGTGTGCACGAATTCCTAAAGTGACATTAGGGTGCCCTCCCGGAAGAAATCTCCTAGAGTCGTGACTCCAGAGTCTGCATAACTAGGCATTTTTTGCTTCGCCAGACTGACACGGCGCCGCCCTGTAGCCTAGATAATGTCTGTCAGTAGGGTGTTCATTAGTTGAAAAGTCCGTGCGAGAATCGGCAGTGGGAGATTAGTGAAAAAATATATCAGTCTGGGCAGCATCACCATTTTCATGACAGCTACTCTACCGGCTATCGACAAAGGCAGGGAAGTCCAGAACTAGATGTGAGATCTAAGCGTCATGAGCGCCCTGCCCAGGTTTCCATCTAGGCAGTCCCGGGTATTACGGTACACATGTATCCCTAAATATTTGAAGGTAGCAGGCGCTATCTGGAATACCTAAGGGTCGAATCGCACGGAGCCCCCAATCCGCGCATCGTCGAAATAGTATGCATGAGATTTAGACTCATTTATAGTGAGGCTAGACAGTGTGCTAAAGGTAGCAAATATACTAGGGATCGGGTCAAGATCTGCACCCAAGTTCTTTAAGTAGAGTATAAGATCATCTGCGTGTGGGTTGTAGAGCCACGTACCACACCCCGGGGGGACGCAAAAGTGCGAAGTGTGTTCAACAGGGGCTCTAATGGTAAGATGAACAGTAGGGGGGATAAAGGACAGCCTTTTCGCGTCCCTCGAGCAATCGTATATTGCCCGGAGATATGGCGGCCAGTACGGGCACGCGCAGTAGGGTTTGTGTACAATAAACGTACCCATGCAATGTACTCCTGTGGTATTCCGAAGCATGCTAGGGCCTGAAACATGTAGCTCCAATGCAGGGAGTCAAACACTTGTCTAAGATTGAGGGAAATGCATCCCTCCTGATTGCCCGGTAAGCAGGCACCTAGAATAATCTGATGTAAACGCCTAATATTGAGGGCCTTACTACAGCCTGGCACAAAGCCACATTGGTCCGGATGTACAAGAGAAGGAATAAATTGGTTCAATCGGGTAGCAAGTAGGCAGCTAAGGATTTTGTAGTCGGTATTGAGAAGGGACAAGGGTCGGTAGTTGGGGTTGTGCAGGGCGTCTCTGTCTGGTTTTAACAACGAGACCACCAGCGCTTGCAGTGTTGTGTGTGGTGGACTGTTGTGTTCAAGAGATTCCTGGTAGAAAATTTGCAATTGGGGTAATAGTATGTCAGCAAACGTGGCATAGAACTCTGCCGGGAAATCGTCGCTTCCTGGAGTCTTATTGCGGGTTAATGCCTTAATAGCATGCCGTATTTCCGCACCTGTTATGGGACGTGCCAGGTCTTTCTGCTGATCCCGTGTCAGTTGAGTCATACATATGCCATCAAAGAATTCAGCAAAAGGGTCATCTATCTGTGGTGGGGGGGCATAATAGTCTTTGAATGCGGTGTTAATGTCCAGCTGTGTGTTAACCTCCACACCAGTGCTGTTGTGTATGTGGATGATAGGAGTGGGAGCAGGTGTGTTGCGAACTTATCGTGCAAGTAGTGGTCCGGATTTGTCTGCCTGTTAGTGTTGTTTTTGAGTGTACAGGTGGTAATCCACTACCTGGAGCTCCTCTTATAGCTCCGCATATCAGAGATTGGCCTCCTGCAGTTGTGTGAGTTGGTCATTCGTGCTCACTGCCTCGCCTCCCAGCGCAGCCGGCTCCTCTGCTACACTCTTGAGCCGGTGAGTGAGAGCCTGTTGCACTCCAATTTTAGTACTAATGGCTACTCCCCGTACCCTCATTTTAAAGGCGTCCCATTCTATCTGTTGGGACCTAGCAGTTCCTACATTCTCTTCAAAATAGTGAGGTATTGCCTCAGACAAAGCCATTCGGAAGACCTAGTCTTCCAACATATCTGGTTGTAGTCTCCATGTGGGGATCGATGTCGGTATTCTACCCCATTGTATTCGCAGCTCCACTTAATTGTGGTCTAATAGGGTCTTCCCCATGTGGTTTGCTGAGGTGACGGATTCCATCAGCGTGGCGGAGCACAGACAACTGTCTATTTGAGTGTGCAAGCCATGTGGTGGGGAGTAAAATGTATATTCCCTGTGCTCCATGTGTTTTGTCCTCCAGGCATCCCGTAGATCCCAGCCTTTTGCCCAACCCTTGAGTGCATCTGCTTGTTTTCTATTTTCAGTGGCGTGTAATGGAGGGTGGGATCTATCTAAGGTGAGGTCTAGCACAGCATTAAAGTCACCGCATAGTATCCAGTGATAATCAGCCCATTCAGTCAGTACCGTGATGAGTGTTGCTAAGTATTTTTCCTGGTCAGTATTGGGCCCATATATACAGCTCGTAAAATACTACAGGAGTATTACCCGTAAACCAAGGTATCCCAACAGGTATTATATAAGAAAAAGAAAGGGGATTAAGGCTACTATGCCCGCACTGAAAACAAAAGTCCCAATTATCTCATAAGAGAGAAGATGCTGGTGGTCTGGGACACAATCCCCTGGATCCCAATGATAGAGGGACAAAGCCTTGTCTCTCCAATATGCTGCACAAAGAATAGACCCCGCACCCTTCGAATTTCAATTGCAATATTCATGCATCAGTAACAATTATTTGACCAATAAATGCTGGTAAACATCAAATTGTTCTCCCAAGAATTTTTCGGAATCAGTTTCTTCAAGGAAAAAGTTCTTTTATTCATCAATCATAACAGAATCAATAGCCAACGCGTTTCGTCCGTGATCGGACTTCTTCAGGGCTATACAAAAAAAGGAAATATACAAGATAAAATATTTACACATACATAAATATATACAACATTATTACATACATTCCCAGGGTGTATCCATTAAAACCATACAAAAAAGAAGAACCAGATATGTTCGAAATGCAATGTATTAAAAACATTGAAGTTCCTATTCAGGGGAGAACATAGATCTAAGAGCACAAAGTTACAAGGACCCAAATATTCAGTACAGTAATAATATCCGATAGCTGGTATATTTGATTCATACTTATTGTATCTAATGACGCCATTATAAAGGGTTCATTGTATTAGCTCTATAAGGATGGTCAAAATCTATATGCAGGACAAATACCTTGCTTAGTTTCTCCTTTAATTTTAGAACAAGTATTCTTCACATGCGTAAGATCTGGTGATCTGAAAGTATAACAATATATTCTTAGTAAACAAAACACTCTAATATCAAACCTTTATGCATTCAATAATTTATAAGAAAAAAAAAATTATTCAAAATGATAATGTTATTTTCATTGATAGTCATCATGACATGTGCATAATTCATATGCTACATATTGCACTGTTTAACCAGAAACATGATTTTACTCCATGTTGCTAATAAGCAGGACTTAAAAGTGTCAATGAAAATTGATCTTCTACTCTTGTCTCTTCCATGTCAAGACCATTCATATAAAACTAAGAGACCATACGTTTGACAAGAGAACAATCCAGAGAAAGCAATTCATTCAACAGCCTACATTTACACTTGTGTGTCTATACTCCCTACATTTACATTACTTACAGCATGGGGCATGAACAATCAGAATTCAATACAATGGAATGTTCCAAGAAAAAGGATCTTTCAATGTCGAAAGCCTATGGAGAGAGAAGCAAAGAAAAAAACCGCTTGTTTGGTGTATATCCATTTCATCCAGAGCAATAACCAGAGCCTTAGTCCCTCTACATATGCAAATTTATATATTCGATATTCATGTTATTCTGACCTATTTACCTAACAAGAGGGGAAATTGATAAAAGTTCGCTTTCATGCGAAACTAAATCCACCATCTTGGACTAGTCAAAAGGGCATGTGTCGGTACGAGTATTTCCGACCAACAATAATATGTGCACATCGTAAAGTCAATAATTTAGCTTATGGGTAAGTTGTCAGTGCCTGTGTATTGTCGGACTAACACCAAGTGTGTCGAAGCTATTTCTAACGAGTGCAGTCGCCCGAACGATGTTGGCGGCCATTCTAAACTTAGTCAAACAAAAAAAAAATTCTCTCACAAAATCTACTTAAGAAACTAACCAAGTAATCCATTTTTAGGCTATAAAGTACCTAACAGACATAGCTACTAAGACTAGTATGAGTCTCTAGCAGACAGGAGCTTACCGCAAAAAGTATCGGCACGTGGTGGATGTGTGGTCATCTGGTTCAGAAAAAAGCAGCACTGTATGATGAGGATCATTTGGGGGATCTGGTCACCCATGCACGGAACTTAGATGTATGTGAGGATACAACGATTACCAGTGGCTTAAAAAATCGTTCCAAGTGTATACCGTCTAGTACTAAAACTGTCATTGACGAATTTTCCACCAGGGTCACACAGGATCTCTATAAACTAGAAGACATGCATCACATGAATAACAGATGCAAACATCCTTACAATATCAGTAAGTCTGATAAACTTTTTCTTCAGACTATTCGTGATGACCCATCTTTGGTCGTCCGAGAGGCTGATAAAGGTGGGAATGTTGTTATTATGGACCACCGAGACTACTCCAATGAAATACATAGACAATTAAGTGAACCGAATTGTTCTGTTAGATTACATTCGAACCTGATTAAGAACATCGAGTGCACTATTAATGCAAGATTGGTGGAGTGGAAGGAATCTGGATTATTATCAGATTCTGAATATGGATACCTATTAGCAGAAAACTCACGTTTTCCTTGCATCTATGCATTCCCCAAGGTGCATAAGGGTGGGACATTTCCCCCAGGCAGGCCTATTATATCTGGCAATGGGGGGCCAACGGAACACATTGCTGAATACGTTGATTCTTTCCTCCAACCTTTTGTACGGAACTTACCATCTTACCTGCAAGATAGTAGAGAGTTGTTGTGCAAATTAGAAGATGTAGTTTGGGAAGAGAATACTTTCACGTTTGTAACTATGGACGTGGAAAGTCTGTACACTTGTATAGAGTTGAAAAATGGAATGAAGTCACTGAAACACTTTTTATACAAACGCAATGCCTGCCATCTGGAACACACTCAGATGTTGCTGACTATGTCAGAGCTGATATTGACACAGAATGTATTTCTGTATGAAGACAATTGGTACCTACAGAAACAGGGTCCAGCCATGGGCTCCAGGTTTGCTCCATCTTATGCAAACCTTTTTATGGGTTTGTATGAGATGGAGCATGCCTGGGGCCATGGAGCTGGCAAGTGGATGGACGATATAATATTCTACGTCCGGTACATTGACGATGTCTTCCTTATTTGGAAGGGCAGTGTTGAAGGTCTAACTGATTACTTTCACTACCTTAACAACAACGACCTTAACATCAAATTAACTATCAGTCACTCAAAGAACGAGATTGTGTTTTTGGATCTTAAATTGTACATAAAAGATGGTACAATCCATAGTGATATGTACAAAAAACCAACTTCATGCAATAGTATATTGCATGCAGTTGTCATCCCAAAAACACCATAGCGGCAATTCCTTATGGCGAAATGATACGTGCACGCCGTAACTGTAGTGAAGAAGCCAACTTTGAGGGAAGCATCAAAAGAATGAAAAGGGACTTTGCGGTGAGAGGTTATGCAAATAATGATATTGTGAAAGCAGAAAGTAAGATCCGTAAAAAGGAACGTCGGGAAACGCTGATTAAACAACCATTAAAGAAATCCAAAACTGAGTATCAGTGTGCATTCGTTACAGAATATGGCATGTATAGTAACCATGTTTACAGCATCCTAAGAAAACATTGGCATTTACTGAAATCCGACACCTTGCCTATGGGCATTATTCCTGATAAACCAAGAGTCGTTTATAAGAAGGGAACAACAATCAAAAACATTTTGTGCCCTAGCTATGTAAAACCCCCTAAACCAAACACCTCTGCGTGGTTTCCTGTGAAACCAGCAGGATTTTTTGTATGTGGTACCTGTTCTGTATGCAAATATGGAATTAACAAGATTGAGAGCTTTAGTTATAACAGCCCTAAAAAACACAGGATCACCACATTTATCAACTACAATACTACCTTTGTGGTATATTTGATCATTTGCGACTGCAATATGATCTATGTTGGCAGTAGCACAAGATGTTTAAAGATAAGAATTCAGGAACATCTTAGGAATATTATTCATGGTGATATACGCAGCCCGGTGGCCCAACATATCTTAGAGTGTCATCCCCTAAAAAAGGATATTAGGTTTCATGCACTTGATAGAGCATCGGTTAATACCCGGGGAGGTGATAGGACCATATATCTTAGACAGTTAGAGGCTCGCTGGATTTGTAGACTGCGATCAGTGAGTCATGGGCTTAACATCAATAATGAATTTCATAATTTTCTGTAAGATTGAATGAATATGTCAACTTTTTGATTGTGTGGCCGTTACTAATTTAAGATTGGTGTCTGCCAGCAATAGACAGATTTTTTTCTGATAAGCCTTGCCATATTCGATCACTGTTTATCTATCCTCTTAGTTTGATTCAATAATAATGTAGAACTTGTTTTGAATTCACAGATTATGGATTTTTAACTGCTTGATTATAACTACAACTTATGTCACGTTGATATGAACATTAGTAGACCTACTAGGTTCACTGATCACTTAAGTATTGGCAAAAAAATGCTTTTGTAGATTATATATAAAAAATATATGTAGTTGGTCGATTATTCAAATAACTTTTGTATATATCTCATCATCTGTAAAAAAACAAACAAATAAAGGTCTGTTGACTTTTTGTCCCACATACGTGCACTGGTTTGACTAGGTTAAAATGGCCGATGCTCTTTATCTAAATTATATTAGATTTGGATAGTCGCCGAATATTAAAAGTCTTTGTGACTTTCTGTGTTGGCGAATTAAAATGGTGTTTCAAAGGCAAATACATATGTTAAAAGGACGACTCTAATGGTGTAAATCACCAATCCACCTCTAAAAAATTGCTTTTTTATTCGATATATTGAGCTTATGGCCTTGACACGAACTTTTTGACTAGGTTTAAATGGCCGACTATCTGTATTCGGGAATGACTAGATCAAGATGGCCGCCAAATCCAGGACGATACAGTCATCTTGTGTGACTGACCCAAAATGGCGCTCCAAAAACAGAAGCACGTCATAGATACTCGACCCTAATGGGGTTAATTACCAATTTATTGTTGTTAATTGGTGATTGATTGCCTAATTCATTGGTATATAAACTTGTGGGTCAGTTTGCTTTTTTCTGAACCAGATGACCACACATCCACCACGTGCCGATACTTTTTGCGGTAAGCTCCTGTCTGCTGGAGACTCATACTAGTCTTAGTAGCTATGTCTGGTTAGTTTCTTAAGTAGATTTTGTAAGAGAATTTTTTTTTTTGTTTGACTAAGTTTAGAATGGCCGCCAACATCGTTCAGGCGACTGCACTCGTTAGAAATAGCTTCGAAACACTTGGTGTTAGTCCGACAATACACAGGCACTGACAACTTACCCATAAGCTAAATTATTGACTTTACGATGTGCACATATTATTGTTGGTCGGAAATACTCGTACCGACACATGCCCTTTTGACTAGTCCAAGATGGTGGATTTAGTTTCGCATGAAAGCGAACTTTTATCAATTTCCCCTCTTGTTAGGTAAATAGGTCAGAATAACATGAATATCGAATATATAAATTTGCATTTGTAGAGGGACTAAGGCTCTGGTTATTGCTCTGGATGAAATGGATATACACCAAACAAGCGGTTTTTTTCTTTGCTTCTCTCTCCATAGGCTTTCGACATTGAAAGATCCTTTTTCTTGGAACATTCCATTTTATTGAATTCTGATTGTTCATGCCCCATGCTGTAAGTAATGTAAATGTAGGGAGTATAGACACACAAGTGTAAATGTAGGCTGTTGAATGAATTGCTTTCTCTGGATTGTTCTCTTGTCAAACGTATGGTCTCTTAGTTTTATATGAATAGTCTTGACATGGAAGAGACAAGAGTAGAAGATCAATTTTCATTGACACTTTTAGTCCTGCTTATTAGCAACATGGAGTAAAATCATGTTTCTGGTTAAACAGTGCAATATGTAGCATATGAATTATGCACATGTCATGATGACTATCAATGAAAATAACATTATAATTTTGAATAATTTTCTTTTTCTTATAAATTATTGAATGCATAAAGGTTTGATATTAGAGTGTTTTGTTTACTAAGAATATATTGTTATACTTTCAGATCACCAGATCTTACGCATGTGAAGAATACTTGTTCTAAAATTAAAGGAGAAACTAAGCAAGGTATTTGTCCTGCATATAGATTTTGACCATCCTTATAGAGCTAATACAATGAACCCTTTATAATGGCGTCATTAGATACAATAAGTATGAATCAAATATACCAGCTATCGGATATTATTACTGTACTGAATATTTGGGTCCTTGTAACTTTGTGCTCTTAGATCTATGTTCTCCCCTGAATAAGAACTTCAATGTTTTTAATACAATGCATTTCGAACATATCTGGTTCTTCTTTTTTGTATGGTTTTAATGGATACACACTGGGAATGTATGTAATAATGTTGTATTTTTTTATGTATGTGTAAATATTTTATCTTGTATTTTTCCTTTTTTTGTATAGCCCTGAAGAAGTCCGATCACGGACGAAACGCGTTGGCTATTGATTCTGTTATGATTGATGCATAAAAGAACTTTTTCCTTGAAGAAACTGATTCCGAAAAATTCTTGGGAGAACAATTTGATGTTTACCAGCATTTATTGGTCAAATAATTGTTACTGATGCATGAATATTGCAATTGAAATTCGAAGGGTGCGGGGTCTATTCTTTGTATCTCAACAGGTATTATTCAGGAGACAATTAAGCATGTATGCTAAAACATTACTGGTACAGAAATAAGGAGACTTGAATCAAATATATAGTTATTCGTTGTTATTCATCATATACTTTTTACAAAAGGAAAGTGGAAAACAAAATACAGTTTCCATTTCATGCGCAACATGCATTTAAAAGGGGTCGGAAGTAAGTGTCAGGTTATCAGGTTGAAGGCTTTATGAGGAACATCACTCCCTTATCAAGAACCCAGTGTTTTAGGTATTGATGAATGGTTCAATGTAGTTCCCCCAGTATGTGACATGCAATGTATATGTTTGGTGTAATGCCATGCCTGTGATGGGTAGATTGAATTTCACCTGCAGCACCACAAAGGGTTTGTGAGTTCCTTGAGCGAACAAGTGACTCAAGGTGCGTATGCCTTTCCCTTAACAAAGCTCCCAATATAAGGGACACCCCTCTATGCAAAAGCAGGCATTCTCCCCGTAGCTGTGCGTTGGGGTGAAGTCTGGCATTATCACGGCCACTTTGTGTGCTCTGCTTTTCCAAATGGACCCAGAAGACCATGAATCTTGTCTCTGCCCAAAGGTAAACTAGTTTTGACACTTGTAGTTCAGTACAGCAGAATTCCACACAAGGGAATCGCAGGTCCCTGTATCGACTTTGAATAATCAGTTTGGAGAGACTGAATTGTGGTTTAATTTCACCCATTACTAATTTGTTGATAGTGTTATCTATAGTTCTCAATATCAGGAGCTTTACAGGAATTTGGGATATCGCTAGGAAATATGTGAACTGGGGTACCACAACCATCATTATGGTGTGTAACCTACCCCATATCAAGAGATGGAGGTGCATCCATCTCCTTGTGATTAGGGTTTCAAATTGCCAGGTACCATGTTGCACAGACCCCTGATAGTGTATGCCCCTAGGTACAAGAAACATTCTGATTTTCATTGGAGCTGATACCTCTCTATGGCAGCTCTCATCTTAAGCGCAGCATTGGCAAATACCAGTTCTTCCACCAGTTAATCTTATTGCCTGATGTCTTGGAAATCACATTTATAGTCAATGTGAGAGAAGGGAGTGATGTGTCTCCTTTGGTAAGTGTAAGGAGATTATCATCAGTATACAGGAGGAATTTGGAAGTGCCTGCAGGTGTGGGGATACCGCTGATGTCCTGTGATTGTAGGTCAGCCACTGAGAGGGGTATTAGGGCCTCTAGGAACATCAACTGACATGTTCCCCGTGGATAGGAATGGGGTCCAAAAGGAACCCACAGCAGTTGACCTTTGCACTGGGGGAGTTATGGAGATATTTGACTTTGGTAATGAAATCATCCCCAGGACTCTGTTTCTGTAGGATGTGGAACATAACATGCCACTCTATATGGTCAAATGCCTTATCTGTATTGAACAACCTAGCATCTGTGTCCTGTAAGGAGGCCTAACATAGCCAAAGTTGTGTGAGAGCATACACATATGGTTACAAGAGGTACAGCCAGGTACACAGTCCACTTGTCAACTGAGGTGTTGATGAGGTACAAATTACCTGTTGAAGCCAGACAGCCAAGATAATGGCAAGCAATTTGATATCCATATTAAGAAGGGACATTGGGTGGTAACTGATACCGTGCAAAGTGATTTTCCCATTTTTAGGGAAGACAGAAATCAATGTATTGGATATATAGACATCAATCAAGCTCACAATATATTCGTCCTCACATACACTGGCACCAAGCAACTGATACTGTCCCTCTCAGAAAAAATCCCCAAAACCAGAATCAAGTTCACCGCATGGATGAGAGAAGTGGTCATTAGATAAAATCTAATTGCCTCAAATTGAACTTGTAGGTTTCAGTTACAACACCTCACCATGGGACTTTGGGCACACCTCCAATTCCTACTCACAAGCAATTAACTTCGGAATCATCACAACAGACTAGATATGACTGCCTAAGTCAATGCAATGATCTTGCCCTGCTTCAACACCATTGGGATGCTGAAGGAAATCTTAAATGACTACCAGACAACATGAGGAAAACTATATCTCCCAATATATAAGTGTGCAAACTTCAATCTCCTCTCAATTGCCTACAAAGTGGCCCTCAACAGTGACCCTGCCTACCTGAACAAACTTTGTTGTCTCATATTCAGCCCACACATACACAAAAGCAGGGTTAGGGTGTACATTCTCATACCTGGTCCCTGAAGCCAGGAAGTACCTTCAACAACACATCAACGTCTCCTCCTCTATCCTTGAGGTTTGCAAGTAGCTGAAGACCTGTCTTTTCAAATATGTCACTAGAGCTATCCTCTTACACCTGCTACAGAATGAGGATACCCTCATGGTATTGCTATAAAAACACTGATAATATAATAACAACATAGACCATTGGAGCATTTCACTTCCTTAATGGCACTTTAAAGTGAAATCGGTGGCATCTAGTTTAAGCCATTTGAAAAATTCACATGAACACCCTCCTTCTATGGGGCCTTATTGCAGCACATGTGAGAGATTGCTTGGGCAATTTCATATCTAGTGATCTCTAGGACTAGGACTAGAAAGATTTTTTATTATTCCAGAGTATTTGAAGTAATATCAATAATTCCACTTTACTCTTCTAATGGAATTACCAATAATTATGTGATTGCTCCTTCTCATGAAATTAATAGTAATTTGTGGAACACATCACACTTGAAGAGCACATTCAGTGTGCGTGAGGATTCCTTGGTGTTCATGGACTTCAGCTTCAAAAACATTTTACATTTTATTAAATTTTAATGGGTGGGCAATATTTATGTATTTTAAAGTTCTTTGTTTTACTATTTGCTTTCTAGGGTATTATGCATTGTGTTTCTGTTTGTTTCTTTGTTTCCATTTTAAAAGGTGTTTCTGTGATTTACTGTTATTTTATTATTCTTTATTTAAGAACTTTTAATTTTCAGTCTGACTGGCTTTTGCTTCAAATTAAATATATATTTTTAATCGAATATTAATGATCAATACATTATTTAAATTTGTTATTGATTTTCAGAGTTTTAAATTAAGTTTGTATTTTTGGAGTATTAGAGTAATATTTATAGGGATTGGTAAGGTGTAGGGAGGCTTTGTCTTAGGTCCCTTGAAAGGAGGGGTACCATCTTTACACTGCAATATTTATTTTGAGATTTTTATGCCATTGTGCTGTCATATATGTTCTACCATGACATGGGATACTTGGGCACCCATGACAATTTTTTGTATGAAAACTACACAATATTGCTAGAGCTAATGTTTAGATATTGGGTGATTTTGTGGCATTTCAATCATATATATATATATCTATACTACTATTATAAAGAGAGAACTGTGAACCTTAGAGGCGGGTAAACTCTGGAAGTACAGCACCAATCATAACACCCAATACACCACTGGAAAGGGGAGTGAATGCAGATGGACATAGGCTATACTTCTGGGCACCATATACATTACAAACGAAAAACAACATAGGGGGGTAAAGTAGTCCCTTCTGGGCGTTCTAAACGACAGTGGCCGTGTTGGTGGGAGTGTCGTGGGCATCATTGGGGGGCGTGGTGTGTACTCACTTATCGACCTTCACTACAGTGGGCGGAAGCACCGCACATTAAACACAGTGCCGCCAATTACAAAGTAAACACACCATCGCATCATGAAAACAAGTAAACAGGTGGAAATACAAACGCAAGTTCACCAACAAGTTTCATAAACAAGTGAGCATGTTGGTGGGCATGGCGTGGACGTCATTCATTCTACGCATAAGGAATGTAGGCGGAAATGTCAGAAACAACTTTTACCAACCCTGTCAATCCTTTCACATTCACATGGGGCCGGATAACAAGAAGCATCGCCTCATTGGACACGTACTGATGTGCCTGCGTCAACATGCGCACAGTTACAGATAAGGAATGCCGACGCGTCCTCATTGCATGCCTTAACGTACACAGACGGTCAAAAATAGCGGGAAGTCTGCAGTAATCGGCGGAATGCTTAACGGACCTTTCAATGCTTACAAAACGGACGGCAATAGCGGGAAGTCGTAACACTAATCGGCGGAATAATTAACGGAGCTTTCAATGCTTACATAAACACACGCGGACACAAACAGATAAGGAATCCGTCATGCTGCTACACCGAGGCTGCTACAGTAGGACGAACACGGCAGAATTGCTAACATTTAACCTACCACAATAGCGTACCGACCAGAGCTGCCTATTTGGGAACCGAGTTACAATCTCGGCGCCGGCTCCACACGTGTGATTATGGCCAAGCCACTTAATCTCCCTGTGCCTACACAAAACAAGCAACACTGCCAAACCTGTTCCTCTCCTAAATGTGCCCCTCAGATGCGAGCCATTTATCCATCCATTCACTCGCTCACACTCGTGCAGCAGCCCGAGGTAGGACTGGCTCCTGCTCTACTGAGCTGCACTCCCTCAGTTAAAGGCAGCGAATGCAGCACCGCCCAGAAACCTTGAGCAGCGATGGCGTTTGCCAATACTCCCTGTGGGCCTACAGCTTACCAAAGCACCAGCACTCTCGAGGGACCCGGCCCCCTAAAAAAGCAGCCACCGTGCACCCTACCGGCTTCCGCGCATCCCACAGAACACAACAAGTCCCTAAACAAACCTGCTCCCGAATCCCTACTATGAACCAGCTAAGTGTCTGTGCGCTGCGACCTTTCACTACATAATGTAAGTGCGAGCCCTCGCCCAGCCGAGGTTCAGCCAAGTGACAGCGTGCAGGCGGTGCCGGTGTTGTGTAATATCTGGTATCCCATTAGGATTGTGTATTCCCTTCACTTCGGACGTCTTTGGAGAATTTACTCAGCCCGGGCAGGATCAGACAGAAGCAGTTGATCTCTGCTCGGGCTGAGCACGGGGATACACGATTTCATGGGATACCAAACAGACTTCACGCTACAAATTACCTGACATTTCACTGCACGAGAAGAGACAGGAAGCACATCGCAAGTAGTTCAAAGAACGGAAATGTTAAATAAATAACATTCACCAAGGGAAAAATTTACTTTTCAAACATCAACCAGGAGCAAATAAAAATGCTCCTTTCAAACACACAGAAGGACAAAGTTCTATGGGCAACGCACAGGCACTAAAACAGGCACACAGAAACACACAGTCACGCTGAAGACAAATCTCTATTTACAAACCTCACATGACTGACAGACATTAAAAACATTACAAACATACATTTTCAACCCCGGACAACGTCGGGACGGGCTGCTAGTATATATATATATTTTAATATCTACTAAAAGATCAGGATTATTTTGCCATAGTAAGACCACACAAAATAGGAAGCCAGGACAATGTCAATATGTCTGTTTTATAAATGAAATTGATTATTTATCAGTTTTTGTGTTGTTGTGGGTGCATATTAGAATGACTCAATGAAAGAATAATTACATGAATGCATCAATGAATAGCTTACTGACAACACACAAATGGTTCTATAGATGGATGAGGCAAATCTATATTGTACTGGTAGAATAATAATGCATAAATCAATGGCTTATGAATGCATTCCAATATATATTGACCTGTATTGAACTATTTGAATGACTGCTTACCATGGAAATTAGTGTGGAGAAAATACTTTGACCCAATTGTGGGCAGACTGATTATGTGTGATATGTGCAGTAACCCCTGCTACCACACATATTGTAATTACAATGGACATACACTGTTTCTGTTCCTATTATCTATATATTGCCCCACTGTGCAATCGAAAGTCGGAGAATGTGATTGTGCACCTGCGTTTTTGTACCAATAATATTTTGTGGGTGGCAATGAATCACCAGCAATATTCCCTGGAAAGCATTTCTTCATGATACCAAACAAATAACAAATCAAACATCATGAGTTGAAAATGTAATTTGAAATAAACATATTCAGAGTCAACTTATACTACGGTTTTGTAAAATCAGGGTAAATAATTTAAAAACAAAAACTGTTCTTACCATAATGGCATTGGCACCCTGAGACAGAGAGAAGAAAGTTAGGAAAAAGATTAGGAATCAAAATTCTATAATAAAATACCAGGATATAAACCCACTCTGCAGCAAAACTTGCATCTTGAGTGTTACTCACACTCTAAAGCCAAATCAAAAAGAACAAATTCTAAAGTTGAGTTCACCACTAATGAGCAACCAATGCAATTTAGTAACAACAAATGAAAATGCAACATACATATGTATTAAGAGATGATGTCAATATTGGGAAAATTATTATGCCATTTCATGTTCCATTAGGAATATACCATTTATAAAGAGGAATATATTGCCAGCAAAAAATCTGATATATTTGAGCATATACAGGAGCTAGAGAAACAATGTTTTACAAAGTTGGCATTGTACTGCTCGACCCAAGGTCACCAAGTAGCTGCCTACATTAAGCCCTAAAAGTAGTGAGACTTGAAGGGATAGAATAAAGCTGCACAAAGTAATGGTGCCTAAAATTTGCATACGCAAAAAAATCTGCATGAAATTCTTCGAAGTTTAGATATCTAATTTGCAGCAAACTGATATCTTGCAATAAGTGGAGCCCAGAATAACACACTCAAATTGAAACCTGGATGTACTCAAACTATGATATTTACCTTCATTAAGGTACAGAAACTTGGATAGACAATTAGCACTGGTGTGATTTGACAAGGTATGGTGTTCCACCACAAAGCCCATTTCTTGCAGTAAAATGGACCACCTTAACAATACTGGATTATCCCCCCTTCCTGTTCATCACCTGCTAAAGCTGCCCATAGGTCCTTGAGAACCCTGCCTGCATTGGCTCCATCAACCATACTATCTGTCCATACCATTGCTTCATTAACTCCTGGCTAACCTCAAAATTATCAGAAGCCTTCTTTCAGAACTTAGTCAACTGTTTCCGAAGGGCTAGCATTTAGCGAACCACATCCTGAGGGAGATTCTTGGGAGCTTGCTCTCATCCACCCTTCACCAGACTAAGAGGTCCTCTGACAGGATTCTCTTCTTTGTTATCTTCCTCTAAGCAAAAAGCGGGCATGGTAAGAGGACACCCCATTTCTGCCTCATGACCTCACGCAGGCCCATAAACAGCTGATGCCTTATTGATAGAGATTCAAGTTCTGGAGGGACAGATCAATGCAGCAATCCGCCCTGTGATCTACAAGAAGAATTTGGAAGATGCCAACAAAACCAATAAGGAGTATCGTGACAACATCCTATTGAACAAAGTAGAGAAATTCAAAAAAGATTTGGCACGTTTCTCTATGGAATTGGCCTATCCTTATTTGAGCGATTCTTACGTAGCCCCATCTACCAACTCCAGAGGCAAAAGATACGGGTCGAATTACTCATCCTCGGGCTCAGACTCAGGCTCTAGCGACCAAGGCAATCCCAATGCAGGCTCTAACACCGGTATGCGAGGGAGAGGTTTCCAGAGGAGACCCAATAGAGGTTGAGGCGCCCAACAGCATCCCAACCAGGGACAATGGTGGCCTCTAGGACCGTGGAACTACCATCAGGGACCAATGGGACCTCCACCAATGGGTCACCCTATGCCCATGTATCCACCCAATCCGTCATTCTACTATGACCAGTCTTTTTTATGGCAGGGCCGTGGCAGGAACCGCGGAAAGAGAAGAGGCCAACAGACTGTGAATTGGGCACCACAGACCAACAACAAGACAGGCCCAACAACAGGAACTGCGACCTAGTGGTGAATTTGAGCACGAGGGCCATTACACCAATTGAAAACACGGTCTTGAACAAGGGGCTTGGCTTTGTCCCTACGAATCTGGGTGATCCCTTCAACTTAAGGTGTGAACTCGAAAGCTTTTACAGGAAAATACGGCTGCACTTCTTTTTCAGAACATCCCGCACTAACGTGGAGGAGGCTGTTACACTGGATCAAGGTGAATTGAATACTGGTCTTAAACCCAAATCAACTTTCACTCCCTTGAACCAACAAGTGCCAGCCAATGTCCTAGCTTTCGAGCAAGCAGTGAACCATGAGGTCATGAACAACACCCAGCAACGTAAAAACTTCTTCAATATGTCTACCTTGGAGAAACGAGCTCTGTCTATCCTAGCAAACGACAGACTCATTATCATCAAGCCCGCTGACAAGGTCGGTGCTATAGTGTTGCAAGACACCAGTGTCTACCATGAGGAATGTCAGAGACAACTCAATGTTACCAGTGCCTATCGTCGCCTCAATGAAGATCCGACGCTGAGAATCTCAAATGACATCAAGAGTTTGGTAGAAGAAGGATCATCAGAAGGTTGGATTACTCCCCAGGAAGCGAGGTATCTGGTTGCAGCGCACCCAGTGACCCCGTATTTCTACTGCCTTCCCAAAATACACAAGGCCCAGAGACCCCCTCCTGGCAGGCCTATTATTTCGGGTGTAGGCTCGTTACTCGAACCTTTATCCACCTTTGTGGATTTTTTCCTGAAGCCTTTAGTCAAGGAAACACCGACTTACCTGCAGGACACTGGGGATGTGCTCAGACTACTAGCGCATGCAGAGTTCGACGTGGAGACAGACCTGCTGGTCAGTTTCGACGTCGAGTCTCTGTATACTTCTATCCCGCAGCAAGAAACATAAGATTGCATCAGAACCCTCTTAGAGGCCAGACCAATGGACACCATAACACCAGTTGCCTTCATAATGGAGTGCGCGAGAATCGCTATGATGGAAAACTTCTTTCAATACCAGAATGAGCTTTATCTCCAGGTATCAGGGACCTCAATGGGGAGCGTCTTTGCACCCAGTCTGGCTAATTTGTATATGCACCAATTCGAAGTAGACCATGTTCTGAACCACAGTAACCCCTTTTTCCACCAGGTGGTACTGTGGAAAAGATATATTGAAGACATCTTGGTGATATGGAGAGGATCGTCCATAGAAGTGTCGTCGTTCCATACATGGCTTAATTCAAGGAACCGGTTCCTCAAGTTCACCATGGAGAGCAGCAAAGAAGAACTTGCGTACCTGGACCTCCGTATTTTTCCAGCAGAGGGAGGTCTACAAAGTGAACTTTTTAAGAAGCCAATGGCTCGGAACTCGTTACTATCATTCCAGAGTTTCCATCCGCAATCATTGCGTGAGAATTTGCCTGTAGGCCAGTTTCTGAGGGTCAGACGGAATTGTTCCTCTAATAGTCTCTACAATCACCATGCCGAAGAACTGTCCACCAACCTGAGAGATCGGCATTACCCAAACCATCTTGTACGCCGAGCTCGTAAGAGGGCCTTCAACAACAACCGAGAGGCACTCCTGCAGCCCAAGAGGTCAGCGGATACCAAAGACCGGATGACCATGGTGCAGACTTTCACCACATCTTCCAATGCGGTGAAGAAGACCATACTTAAGCACTGGAAGATTTTGAATGCCGGTGCAGGTACAATACCTCGCCCCTTGTTCGCCTACAAGAGAGGACCATCCATTCGGGACAGTTTGGTCCATACCAGACCACGAAGTGAGATCAGACAAGTCACGAATACCCTCTGGAACACCAACCCCGTACAGGGCCACTACCCATGTGGCAATTGTGCAGCCTGTCCACAGACACGCAAGACCCTGACAATTGACATTGGTACCAGCAGACCATGGAGGCTCATGAGACACACCAATTGCAATTCAGAGAAATTGATTTATCTAATCACTTGTCCCTGCAATAAGCAGTATGTGGGCCACACAACGAGAATGATCAAGTCCCGCATCAGCGAGCATAAAAGCACGATCCGGCGCAGGAAACAGGCGACAGGCCTAACAAATCATTTCCTTGAAGCAAATCACAAAGCAGAGGAACTAATGTGGGTGGTCCTAGAACAGCCTCACATCCCGCCACACATCTCGGATGTTTCGCATTTTTTGTTCGTCAGAGAACAACGATGGATTTTCAAGCTGAAGTCTGATATCATCGGGTTAAATGACAATATTTCGTGGATATCGATCTGAGTGCTACATTTGCCATCTGGTACTCCCTCTTTTCCACATCCGTATGTATCTAGGCCTCTATATGATCCTGTGTAACTAATACCTGGCTTGATCTGTAGGGCTTTTTGTTTCCACAGTTATAAACAATTGCTTTATCGATAGTGGGATCTGACGCGTCCGTCCACAACCTAGGCACACACCATCACTGAACTTGGCACTCTCTATAGCGGGGTGACCTGCACTATTTTTCCATTGACTCCACAGTGACACCTGCTCGAGATTTTCCTATGGCAACCGTGCCCCGGCAAAGATGGTTTTGGTGTGACCAAGTTATATAGTTATACCTGTATGAGATCTATCCAATGGCATTGCGATCTCTTTGATATGGTTTTTCTATAAATGGGTGGTAAATTCCCCATCTCTGGTTATGTCTAACTATGGGCGGGTGTTTGGCATATAGTGACACCCACCGTGTTGACATCGTCCCTCATAACATCTAATAACGGAAGGTTCTGATGTTGCTCAATCAGACCGTCTTGGATCTATATAATTCAATCCAGACCGTGTGGTTTGTATGTGGGACAGCACCACTCGCTGGATTCTATCTACGACGTGGAGTTAAGCTTGGGCATACGGTGCATTGATTAACACATCGGGTGATCGCGTTACAAATGTGTGAATTATCGCATAAGTTGGTTGTTACCATTGCACTAGCGCCAATGCTACGTGTCTAACCCCCGCGCATGCGCACAGCTATACGCTGGACTAACAAGCGCTTTGCGCATGCGCAGTGCTATAAACCACGTCGGCCTGACCGCGCATGCGCGACTTTATTGTCGGAGTATTCACTCCGATACCCGTGCGCATCTTGAGATGGCCTGCGATCGCGCATGCACCGCTGATAGTGTCAGTGTGCTACACATGCGCGGGCGCTCTAGCAACAACACAGCTGAGTCCAATTTGATACTCTACGCGAGTATAAAGGCGCGCTCAACCTGCCCGTCGGTGCCTCCCCTTCGGCTCGAGTTCCCGCCGTGAGGTACCGACGGACAGGTAAGCAAGGAGTAGGCTGTCTCTATTGAGTCCTGGGTAGTTGGGCTGACTAGTGGGCTTATGGTAGGTTCTACATATTTGGCTTGTGAACTGAAGGACAGATGGGAGTAAACAGGAGTCCTTTTTGCTATGCTTGTTCACTATGAAGATTACCCAGGTGGCCACTACAGATAACAACATTAATATACAGCATGAACTGACCACACGTCCTAAAGGGTGGTCTATGTCAGAACAGCATTATTGATTAATGTTCATACTAATATACAACATGAACTGACCATATGTCTAATAGGGTTGTCTGTGTCAGTCGCCTTATGCTTCCACCAGTTCTGCCTTGGGGGGGACCTCCTTTAGACAGAACAGAAAATGACTGGGTTTCTAACAGTACTTATAAGTAACATTTTAGGGACAGATATCTAACATGGGAACTGTCTTTATTTACTTGTTTAGAGCGGGGCCTTATCATTCCGAGCAGTTGCCGGGTGAGGTGAGGCTCTCTTCCCACAAACTGATGGGTAAGTGTTCATACCAATGATAAATGACACACAGATTATCTGTGGGTGACGCAAGGTGGCGCACCATCTACGTTGGCCATCGCTAAGTGGTGATGGACCTGTCTCAGTTTCACTGGCACTGGGGTTTGCACAGTACTAGCACTTGTTCAACAAGTGCACACTAGAGTGACAGTAACATTTATGTCTCAATAAGTATTATCTGTTAGCATTTTCTACATTGTTTCTCTTTTTACATTTTTTACAGGGAAGACCAACTGCATCTATTGGACTAAATAAGAAGATGCGGTAGGATGGTCTTGTATGACCACTCTGATTTGATTTTGTTAAGAATTATTCTTTTCACACGCCTTTATTAGAGCACATTGAATAGTGTAATTGCAGTAGCATTCTAGAGCTTGGCCCTGAAGAATGCCAGTGAACTTTCACAATATGGCAGAAACATGTTGGCCTTAATTATTAATTTTTGATCTCTACCAAGCAAGCCAGACAGTGATTTTTTCACACTGTCACCTCACTATTTTTTAATTTGACGTTCAGGCAAACGCCATTAAAGCTTTTTGTTTGCCTGTCCAGCCATTTTATACACTTCACTTTATTTTTTGCACTGCACATATCAGTCTTACCACCCATATGAACAACTGCGGTGACCAGACCATGGCCAAGTGATGCAATGCCAAAATACATCTGGGCGTTTGCACACAAACCAAGGTCCGGGTGTCCTACATGATGAGGCTCCGCCATCTGGGTGGTCTGATAGGACTTAAACAGCATTTGTTGATAGCCAGTTTAATTTCTTTTTCTGTGCAACACATCCAGTGTTAGTTTAACTTTCTCAGAGTTATTCGACGTACAGGTATCTTGTTGTTTATGCGGTTACACTGGGGGTATTTACCTGGTTCGTCGTTAAAATAATTCCCTCGGACCCTCCCCTACGAGAAGTTGTTATAAGGCCCATAATCATGCCTTTTGTTTTGGAAATTGTACTTGCTAGCTGCACTGCAATTGAACGCGTACCATTCAGGAGGAAGGGTGACTTGATCCAGTCCGTGTTTTGCATCATGCAGCCTAACCAGTAGCGAGTGGAGCAGCGGGAGCTACGGGAGAGAGCTCCTTCACGCCGCTACCTGTACTGGGCCCTCTCCCCGGCTTTTACTTCACCTCGGTTCATGGGCCCGGCCCGGAGCTGTTTGATACAGTCTAAAGGACATGGGGGAAGTCTCACCAGCGTGCAGCAATCACCGAGGGCTGGGCTTTGCTCCGCCGAACTCAGCCGCAGCACCAGCAGCATAGGGCCGGGCTTTGCTCCGCCTGCTCTCAGCCAGGCTTGGCTCCTCCGGGTCCCTCCCACCCCGTGACCAGCAGTAGTGATGCCACTGAGCAGCGCCAGGAGGCGCATAAAGACACCGCCGGTGCGGAGTCCTGTGGGGAAGTCTCACCAGCATGCAGCAATCACCGAGGGCCGGGCTTTGCTCTGCCGAACTCAGCCGCAGCACCAGCAGCAGAGGGCCGGGCTTTGCTCCGCCTGCTCCCCGGCCGGGCTTGGCTCCGCCGGGTCCCTCCCACCCCGTGACCTACAGCAGTGACGCCTCTGAGCAGCGCCAGGAGGCGCATAAATGCACCGCCCGTCCCTCGTCCCGCAGGACGCGTGCGGGAGCGCGCCGGGAGAAGCCTGGGACAAGGGCGGAGCCGTCTGTGGCCGTCCGGGGCAGACCGAGGCTGGGCTGGACCACGGATTTTGGCTCTTCCTCCCCTGGATTCTTCAAATATGTGAGACTTATAAATTAATTTTGTATTCTGGTCCCTGTCTGATGTAATTGAAGTTGCAGCATCCATTGGTGTTCCTTGCTTGTTGTACTAGTATCCAGGTCGCTAAAAATTTGAGAGCCTGGAACTGTAATCTAGGCACTCAAAAATGTCTAAACTTAGATCGGCAAAAATACTGCTTGTGATTAAGACAATGGACAACTATTTAGTAAAGGTGGTTAGTAAAATTAATAAGGAAAGGAGTCTCTCATTAAATCGGGTAAGCCCTCTGGTCTCACCAACAAGCTTGCATTCCCCTCTAGTTTCCCCCGCCATGGTTGTTAGCTGTAATGAAGACTCGTTTGTAATTTCTGATAAAGAAATACCTTTAGAAAACAGACAGGATGAGCGGGAAAATTCACCCGAAATTACTACGCTTTTGTCCCCGACACCCTCTCCGAGGCCTTCACCAGCATCCTCGCCTGTACGAAGAGTAGTGAGGGCATGTAGAAAGGCACCGGTTAAGCGGGGGGGGGGGGTACAGGAAATCAAAAAAGACCGGGACTCTATCAACTGGTTTAGGGAATGCTACTGAGACCTCAAATAGTGCTGAGATGACTACTCTGCTTCCCGCCCATATTGATCTCTTGGCAAGCATTATTGAAACAAAACTCGAACTCTTGATTAGACCTCTTGTGGTAAAAATAGATCAGGTCACACAAGTAGTAGCTAGATTAGGTGGTCTTTTGAACTCTCACCTAATCCTGACTAAAACACACAAGTGCCCCAAGGAAGGGAATAATGTAAATAAGGATGCAGGTATTTCCAGCTATGGGGGGAATAGGGCCACACATACTATACAAACTGTACCAGCCACTCAACTATTATTGTCACTATCCTCTCAACCACCCTTACCATCAGTATAAGAAATTCAATCTTTTCCAACGAATCCTGGTAGCCAGAATACTATAGCTGGGGGGGATAAAAATGAAGGGAGAAATGTGCATAAGAGAAGAGCGCCAGCTAATCTCCCTCCGGAGTGTGCCCCATATACAGTTGTACTAACTAATGTTCCGGAGGTGGATTCATATCTTACTGACTCTAGGCTAGAAACACACGAGGCCCGAAAAAATAAATCACTATCTGGCTGAGCCGGAACTGTAGATTTCCACTCGCCTTTTCTAACGATATAATCTCTACACGAAGAGTTAGCTGGATAGGAAATTCTAGGAAGAACACTAGGGGTGACTGTATCATTGTTAATTTTAAGCATCCACAACATGTTGCTACAGTCCTACTTAGAGCAGCTTCCTTACCTGTTGCGGATAACATTGTTTGTGCACGGCCCCTTGTTTTTTTTTATAACCATCTCATTAACATTCACCCGTCACAATATGATCAGCCCAAATTTCCCGTCTCCTTATATAGGCGGGGATTCGCCGATTCTCCGCAAAATGTACATCAACCTCCAAATAGACCTGATCCATATTTTTACCGGTTGGCTAGGCCGTACAATCAATTTGACCAAGTTTTTCCTTTAACTAATCGGTATACCCCTCTATCTTCATTGGAGGAAAGTGATTGACAGCTAAATGAACCTAGGACTGAAGCTCAGCCTCCACCTCCTACTTTTAGAATTGCGACCTGGAACATTGCTGGCATTAAGGATAAAGTAGGGAATGACTTGTGGATTAATTCATTAAAAACTTTTGACATTATTGCTCTTCAAGAGACATGGGATCAGAAAAATAGTTTTTCTTTGGATGGTTACAGACATTTTTGTATCCCAGCAACTAGTAGTGCCACAGGTAGAGCCAAGGGAGGCCTACTAAGTCTATTCAAACTTGACATAAAGGGCACACTAACTCAGTGTATTTCAGGTTGTGTGAACTGCCTAATTGTTGAACTATCCATCCCGGACAAGATTAAGATTTTATTTATTAATTTTTATAATTCAAGTGCAAATGAGTGCACCAGTTATAATTTGGAAGTATTGGACTTTTTTTTGTCAGTCTACAATGTAAATGAGAATACTTTTGAAATAATATTCCTTGGAGATTTTAATATTCACCCTTGCAACCTACCATGTGCAAGTTCAGAAGAAGAAGGCCCTTCTTACTCTTTACCTATCCACCTGGAACATTCTAGACGGGGGGAGTCATTAGAAAACATCCTGGCTGGATGGAACTTATACGAGTTGGGTTGCGGGGATGGTGGATTTAGGGTCCCTACATTCAAGGGAACAGATGATGGTACTATTATTGATTATATTTTTATGTCTTCTTTTTGGTTGCGTAAAGTTTTAACATATAAAACTGAGGTCTCGGTTTTTAGTGACCATAATCCAGTGTTCATGGATATAATGTCTACGACTTATTTTGCATGAAAACGGTGTTACATAAAGGTGGCCAAAATGTGATCGTTAAAGATCAGGGTCGTAGGTTAAAATGGACAAACATAGTCCCAGAAACCTTATTGTTAGAGGTACTGGATAAAGTTGAGGATGAGGTGGCCGTTTGCCTTGCAACTCTGGCGCAAAATAAAGAAGTGGTTTTGCCTTTGATAACATCTGTAGAGAAATTAACCATAGCTTACTTGTTGGCCAAAGACAGAAGATGCAGCATGGAAAGAGATGGTTTAATAAAACATGCTCCAAGGCACATGGTGAATTACTTAGGGCCCTGAAGGCTACTCCTAAAGATCGAGCCTATATAGCTAGTTTAAGAACTGCGTACAAAAAAGCTACCCTAGAGAGGAAAAAAGAGCTGAAAGATGACGCTTGGGCTCAATTACTTGACCCGGCTACCCTAAAAAATAGTGGATTATTTTGGAAGATTGTAAATCAACCTCTATTCTCGGGTGAGGAGAATTCCCCACTTGAGGCTAATATCCCAGATGACGGATGGATAAAACACTTTGGAAAAATATATTCTGACCCTAGTAATGAAACACAAATCGGGGACACCCCTTTCAGCTCCGAGGGTTCCATTGTAACGTTCGAGGTCTCAGAAGTGGAAAGATCGATAGATTTGACCCTAAAAAACAAGGGTCCAGGCCCGGACGGGGTTCCTGCAGATGTTTTTAAATGTGCACCAACATTTTGGGCAAAGATATTGTGTAATGTTTTTAATGTTCTATCCCATGATAATATACCGGCCTCATGGAAAAAATCGATCATCATCCCTGTATACAAGAAGGGAAATAGGCCGGACCCCTCCTGTTACAGACCCATCTCCTTAATTAACTCCTCAGTCAAAATTCTGGGACTGGTCATTTTGTCTAAATTGAATGAATGGGTGAATTATAGAGGGGGTTCTATCAAATGTCCAATATGGGTTTAGAACAAAGAGGAGCACAATAGACCAATGTCTCAATTTGCACCTGCTATTAGATAAATATACAAAGGCCAAGGAGGGGTCCATATACCTGGGGTTCATGGACCTCTCATCAGCTTTTGACCATGTAAATCGTTCAAAGCTGTGGAATATTTTACTCAACATGGGTCTTGACAGGGCTTTGGTTAACCTTCTAGCGGATTTACATTCTGGTTTATTAGCTTCTGTTAGGGTCACTTCGGAGGGCCGCTGTTTTAGTCATTTTAACTCAGAAAGGGGGGGTCAGGCAAGGGTGCATCCTGGCTCCCCTTTTATTTACGATATATATAAATGCTCTGGAACCCGGACTAAAGGAGGCCACCCTTGACATTCCACGTATAGGAGAACTCGGTATTCCAGTTCTCCTGTACGCGGACGATGCTGTCCTTCTCTCGCGGACAGGGGTTGGATTACAACGCCTCCTGGATGTTTTTGAGGACTTCATGGGTTCCCTGGACCTTAAAATAAATGCCAAGAAGTCTCAGATAATGATAATGGGAAGGTGCTCTAGGAAGAAATACTCTAAAACTTTTACCTGCGGAAAAGAGGAACTCTGTGGAGTACCTACATTTTCCTATCTGAGATTACTTTTGATGAGAGAGGTAACTGGGGTCCGCAGATAAAAAACAGAAACATTTCTTTGGCGAGAACCACCTCTGCTCTCCAGGGCTTCTCGAAAAAATTGGGGGCTAGGCCAATAGTTGCACTAATGAAAATCTACAAAGCAAAATGCCTCGCAGTGGCTACCTACGGTAGTTCAATATGGGGACATGGTTCCCCGGATTGTTTGCAGATTACCGAAAACAAATTCTTGAGGTCCGTCCTTTCATTTCCACAGTCTACCCCCTCATATACTATTCATACTGTACTTGGGATAGGCTTTATTTCAGACATGATAAAAATGGCACCTTTAATATCCTAGATGAAGACCTGGCTAAATCAGGAAATTCCCCTGATTCATGTTATTTTGAAAGATTGTCTACATCTAGAAAAAAAAAAAATTCAGTGGTTGACATACATTAAAAATAGTTTTGGCAGGCTAGGGAGACCCGAGCTTTTTTCCTCACCAGAGTCAATAACATTAAAGGACATTGCACTAATTAAGAGTGCAATGGGACAAATGTTAAGCCTGGAGAGAGAACAACTGGAATTAAAAAAAAACCTACTGTGAGGACTAACCTCATTATATCCTGCCAAGAAGGACCTGAAATGTATCTTAATATTGTGAATCGACCATATCATAGGTTTCTTTTAACTCAATTCCGTTTTAATATGATTCATTTGAACCTTGAATATTTCCCTAATTGGAGTTCCCCTGATAATGCAATGCCGTGTTCTTGTGATAACTTCTCCACCCAGAACACAATGCACTTTTTGATGTTCTGCGGTCATTACACGGCTTTAAGGCAGAAATTTCTGGTCCCAATTTTAAAGGAGGCTGGGTTTTTGCAGGTTATGCCAGCTCTTTTGTACTTGCAACTGTTGCAGACCCCTAGGATTATCTTCCAAGTTGCTAGTTTTTTAGTGGGTGCTGTTAGGATTAGGAACAAGAATATGAATGAGAATTCCTAAAAGGTCGTGAAATGAACTGGGATGAAATCGAAGACAATGTTTTGCACTATGAAATGGTAATTAGGGTAACTATATTGGATGACGTTTTGTATCTTTTTTACTATGACTTCATATTACAATTTTTAAGGAAATTTTTTAAGATTTTGATATATTTTTTACTGTGTACAATTAACTCTGTTTTTAGCATGTATAATTAATGTATTGTATTTTGTGTAAGTTTTGTATAGTACTATTGTCTTTTTATGATATTGATTTTTCAAATAAAGTATTCTGACTGGCTGACTGACATGCCTTTTATGGTCTTGTTGAAACTTTCCACAAGCCCTTTGGTTTGTGGGTGGTAGGGTGTGGAGAACTTATGAGTGACTCCACACTCCTTGCTGATTGACATCATGTGCACAGACATGAGGCTGGTGTCCCTGTCTGGCCCCACTTCTTTGGGGAAACCCACTGTGGCCCAAATCCCCATCAAGGCCCTGGTGACAGTGCAGTGACAGTCCTCAGCAGGATTGCCTTGATTACCTAATGGAATGGTCCACCAAGACCTGGATGAACCTCTTGCCTAAGGCTGTCTTGGTGGTACAAGGATCCTACAATGCCAAATGTCTCAAATGGTGTAACAACGACAGCCATTGGAAAAAGAATAACACTACAACTTTTTCATAGTCTTCCTACTAGCCTGGTACATGAGTTGCCCCATGCACAGGAGCCTTAGGCTCACGATAAAGTGGGTAATTCTCCTAATATATAAGGTGATTTCCATTGGGCATCAGCTTGCCTGCTCAGGCACTCAAGGATTGGGCACTTCTTCTATGACTTGAATATTTCCTTTCTGGTGGGTTCCTCTTCCACTTGCCATCCAAAAAGCTCAGACAGGTGACCAAGGGAGACACTGTCCTCCCTAATGAGCTCAGAGGCAGAAGCTCCAGTGCCCCAACTACCTGTGTTATGGGACTTCCAGGGGCCTGGGTTCCCACACCCCTTGCCCGTCCCTTCCCTGGCAGCTGTCTGGACCATTCTTCCATGCTCCAGACCTTCTTGACTCCCCTCCTGAGCAGCCACGGAGCAGGTGACTGCACAGACACACTCAGGCAATGATAACATTTCTAGGTGTAATCTGAGCTCTTCTTCCTTCATAGAAGTGTGAACCAGGCAATTCCCCAACAGATAGGCCACAGACATAGCAGAGCTCACAACAACATTCAGAGGATTTGAGACCCCACCCCAGTAAAAGGGAACCAGAGCAACAGGTTAGTGCCTCTCCTAGCTGTCTGCTACTACAACCTGGTAGAATGTATTGAAGATCTCTTGCTTAGGATTGGGGGCCCTGTGAACTGTACTGGGGGCCTTGAGAGAGCGCCTTAATATGTTTTTATCTTTTTCCCTCTTTCTTCTGTTGGGAACTATGACCACCCTTTCGGGTGTACCCCACAGGTACCCTTTTAGACTTTCCGGTGCTGACCCAGGGGTCTGCCTCCTGAAAAAGTTTCCTGGGATTAGAAAGAATGCTATCCACTTGGTGTCAGCACAGCTCTGTAAAACATATATTAAACATATATTAAGCATGTGCTCCCTCAAAATATTGTTGTACATCCCAGTAAAATGTTTGCCTTTGCTACTCCTCACCCAACCCTTTAATGCCTTGCTGGCATAATTTAAAAATTTCACTTATGACTAGATTGGGAGTTTGTTGCTGTCCAGAACCTCTGATGTCAGCTAAAATCTAACAGCAAGTACTCACAGCAAGTATTCATTTCATGGGGCTTACTCTTGTGTAAGGATAGTATCCATCCCCAATGTGGGCATGCATTTCCACAAGCTGGCATCCCACTATTCCTCTGGGAAGTTCTGCACCCTGAGTGTAATGTAATGTGCAGCAAACCGCTTGGCTATATCATCTCCAACTACATAGGCACCGCCTTCTGTGGTATGCAGACTGCCACCTAGGCAGCAGACACAGTTGGTACAATGTCACCATTCCTGTTGGTTCATGAAGGGTGTCTTGTATTTTTCTCCATCTCCCTCTTGCTTTTATCACGTTCCAACAGTATTTTGCTTTCAACTAGAGCCCTCCCAGCTTTCTCCTTATCCAGCTTTAATTTGAGCAGCTCCAACTTCAGCTGGAGATACCCTGCTCCTTGCCCCATCTTGATTATCAGTGTTTCTCTTTGGGGTACAGTTGGGCTCTTCCTGCAGCTCAGGGTTCCTTTCTGGATCCTACTCTTCATCTTTAATTGAGTCCATGTCCTCCTCATGGTTACTTGGTTATCCTCTACTGTTGCTACCAGCAACCTTTACATTTCTTCATAGACCCAGAGGATTTTCTACAAATTATGTTGGAAAGGTTTCCTGTTCACATTCAACCCTATTTGCTTCCAGAGTCTATTGAGGTTGTCAGCATTGGTCAGATACATCTCCATGGTAAAAAGAAGAGGGTATGGTACTTACATTTAGAAAAAAGGAAAACAGCTAATGAAAGACTAAGGAGAATTTAAAAACGCTCAATTTGGTACTACACACTTTAATTAGGATATTGTGTTACACAAATCACTGTATCTCACAGCACAATTACAAGTCTTGATCCACACCGCTGTAGGACGCTAACATTTATAAATGGGCAATTGAAAAAACTAAGGAAGAATTTAAAAAGGGGTTACTATGATGTCAAATAACTTATCTTGGATTTTTGTGTAACACAAATCACTGTATAGTACTGCATAAATATAAGCCCTGACACTCCTGAAACAATGTGAAAAATTGGGTTTTTGGTTGATGTGGTTATGATCCCTATTCACGCAAAAGACTTGGTCCCTTTCAGGATGAACTACAAAAAGTCACTAAATTAACCAGTGCATACCCCTGGGTAGCTTGCCAGAAAAAGAAGTTAGGCATAAGTTAGAGGTTATGCAGCACACAAACAAAGTGAAAACACCACCCAAGGTAAAATCTACACCGATTTATAAAAATATAGACAATTTAAATAAATTATTTCACACCTTAATGACAAAAATCAGTAGAACTAGAGTTAATAATTTCAGCGCCTAAAAGATCAAAGCACCAACTATGGATTGTGATGGGGCAAGGTGCAAATAGAAGAAGTGGAAATTGACTTATAAGCGCTAAGCTTGAAGAATTGCTGAGAAAAATGTTTTGAGAAGGCAAAGTTCAGCCGGTGGTATCCGAGGAGGGAGAGCCATCATCTGGGAGACTTGGGTTGAAGCTGCAGTGAGTATTTTTCTGTTTGGACTCTTTTTTAGAAGTTGAAAATATGTAGCGGGTCAAAGCAGAGGGATGTAGCCGAAGACAGATTCACAATTCTGGATAACCCTTTGGTTGAGGAGTGCTGAGCACGATGTGCTGCTGTGGAGAAGAACATAGCAGTTTAAGCTGTGCAGCCAATCCAAC
Source organism: Lissotriton helveticus (assembly GCF_964261635.1). Classification (NCBI taxonomy): domain Eukaryota; kingdom Metazoa; phylum Chordata; class Amphibia; order Caudata; family Salamandridae; genus Lissotriton; species Lissotriton helveticus. The sequence continues at coordinate 1,608,737,664 of NC_136069.1, forward strand.
TGGCAATATACCAGGGGCAGATAGGCTAGCTTGTTTATAATGGTCTCTTCCAGGTTGTCAGAGCAGTTGTTGGCTAAAAATGTTCTACACCCTCTGTTTTGGGATTTGGCCATCTGGACATATTAGGCACTACAACCAAGGGTCCAGGACCGATGGACCACCACTTGGAAGTTCAGGACTCCGGCTGGGTTCGGGTATAGGTCTAAGGCGAAGGGAACATTTTGGGGTCGATTCCGATCCGGTAAAAAAACGTCCGTACAAATCGTATCCGGAGCCCTCTCCGTACGACTCATACACATGCCGTACGACCCGACGAGTATGATCCGGACCGGGGCATCAGGACGAGATCCATACGGTCCACGTCAGGTAAGGGTGATTCGTACGGAAAAGTGCACAATCACATACACACCGTACGGTGCGTACCCCCATGATCCCAGGGGTAAGCCCCGTACACCCAGCGTACATGGGTACGGTGCACACCCCCCATGATCGCAGGTGTACGTACCGTACACCCAGCGTACATGGGGTACGGTGCATACCCCTGCGATCATGGAGCGTATGCACCATACCCCATGTACGCTGGGTATACGGGGCATACCTCTGCGATCATGGGGGAAACGCACCGTACCCGGGGGCGTTCTGTATTTGTTTCATCGCGAACTCTGCTTTTACAGCTGTTTTCAGCTCCCGTAAAAAAAGGGTCGTATGGTGCATACCCAACACGTATCGTACTTGCTGGGTCATATAAACCAGCCGCGAGCCATACAGATGTCGCGTACAGCGGGTTCCGACAGAGACTCATACGGGGATTCGAGTCGTACGGTCTCTGTACGATTCATACGGAGTCTGGCTCCTGGTACGAGTCGTACTTCGACGTACATACGCGGGACATTGCAGGATACGATTCGTATGGGAAAAATGCTCCGAACGGCTATTTCGGAGCGGTTTTTCCCAAATCGGAATCAACCCCTTTGTGTCCCTGATGCTCAGATCAGGAGACCAGCAATCTAGCTCTTCATCATCAATATGGTGTTGCTAGGTTCAAGTTGCAAGTCCAATCTTGCTTTACAAGGGAAGATGGTAGCAGGGTAGAAAGGAAGCAGTTCAGCAAGGCAGCAGCAGGTCAGCAGTCCAGCAGAGTGGTAGCCCTTTCTGCAGCACAACAGTTCTTCATCCTCACAGTGAATCCACAGGTAAAAAACGGTATTGAAAAGTTGGTGTACAAAAACCTACTTCATACCCTGGAGACCTCCTTCGGTAAAGTGGGAGATATTTCTAGACTGTGGCTTTGAAATGCATTGAATATACTGACTCCCCAGCCCTGGGTCCAAGCTAGCTGCAGTGACAAAGTGGAGCTGAAAGGTCCTATGTAAAAAAAAAAATCCTTCCCTATTCAGTTGCAAGTGGGGCTGTGCTCAGGTCTGCCCTCCATCCTGCCAGCAGATGGCCCATTAAGGCACACCTAATCCTTCTATTGTAACTGTTTGGAAAAAAATCACAAGGTCTAGCTTTCAATTGCAAGTTATGTGACCCAAGAATGGCTGTAGTCACAAAAGGGCTAAGGGCAGAAAAATGCAAACTTTTTTAGAGTGATGAATGTAGGTACAAGACCTTCCCATAAACCAGTAAGGCCTAGGAGTAAATGCATATAGGTATCAATCAACTGTCAATATGGATAGAGTTGCGGAAATAACTGCATCAAATGCAATTATCCAATTATTAATAATCTACAGACCACCTTATTTTGACAATTTTATAATAAAGGCATTCATATACATGACTTTCATAAACCATTGTCATATTAATTCACAACAAAATGTTTCTCTGGACATTCAACTTGCTCAAGGGGCATATAGCGAGCCCCTTGAGCTGAATCACTACTGATGTGTATATGTGGATCACGTGATGCAGTTCCAGTAGCCTGCAGACTCCAGTTTGCAGTCACTCTCACTTAGGTACGTGGACTTTTTCTTGTCACTCTATATCCTTTAGAAATTCACCTAATGCAACCTTTCCAACATGTGTCTCATTTTTTATTACAATTGCTTTAACGCACCTTGAAATGTTGAAATGTAATTTTTTCTGATGAAGTTTTTATTTTCCAGTATGGCTTTGTTTTTGTAACACATGTAGATGAGGTTTTAGGCATTGCTGTCAGTTGCTTTATTTCCTGTTTGATATAGTAAAGAAATATCTTAGCATGTCTGAGGCCACGGGCACAGTCAGGGTTGCTTGGAGAAGAAGTATTTGGACACAGAATAATGGTATTTTGTATTGGGTGTACTCTAGTATTCCATAGCTTCATGGATGATTATGAAGAAGCTTTGTTTATAAAATGATGGCTGCAGAGTGGGCAAGCTAATACTAGGTATCCAATAATGGTCTTGGAGTGAGTCAGCATTCTCCGTCTCATGCACTGTATTGAGGGGTTGAGAGGGATTTTTTTGGTTTTAAGGAAAACTGTCTGCCATTTTTTTAAAGGAATAACATTTTTTGTCATAAAATGTGAAAAGTAATGAAATGAAAATTTCTATTTCTATTTTGGGCATTTGTAAAGCGCCTGGAAGTACGCCCACCGGCGTGTCCCCGCGCTGTGATAAGTGAGAGCTAACAATCCGCCCACCCTCCCAGTCGTCTACCTGCTAAATAAGAGAGTCTTAAGTTTTTTTCTAAAAATGGATTCAGACGGTTCTAAACGCAGACATAAGGGCAGAGCATTCCAATGCTTGGCCGCCAGGTATCTGAAAGATCTACCTCCCATGCGCGCCTTCCTTACTCTAGGCACCGTCAGAAGACCCGTGCAAGAGGAGCGAAGGTTGCGTGTGGGCTCATACCCAGTCACCAGATTTCTGAGCAGAGCAGGGGCCTTACCATTCAGAATACGGTGGCATGTGGAAAGAGATTTAAATTCCACCCTGCTGGCAACTGGGAGCCAGTGGAGTGCGTGGAGCGCTAGTTTGGAGGGAGACCTCCTGGGGAGCCTCAGTACTAAGCGGGCTGCCGCGTTCTGCAGCACCTGGAGGCGGTTGGTGACTTTCCTCGTGGCACCCAAATATAACAGATTACCGTAATCGAGGCGGGATGTCACCAGGGCATGCACCAACGTTCTGCGAGCTGCAAGCGGGAGAAGATCTAACACCTTTTTTAAAGTCTTCAGAACGCCGAAGCATACCCCAGCCACACGACCGGCCTGTGTATCAAAGGTCAGGCCAGTGTCCAACCAGACCCCAAGATTTCTTTCCTCCCGACAAGGGACTGGCGTCTCACCCAAGCAGGAAGGCCACCAAGCCGACGACCAAGCAGCCGGCGTCCCACCCACAATCAGTACCTCGGTCTTGCTACCGTTGAGCTTTAAACAGTTGGCGGATATCCAGGTTGCTAGATCTTTCATGCAATTCCTGAAATTGTCCGCCGCAAGATCCGGGGCATGTGAGAGGGAGATGGCCAGCTGCGTGTCGTCGGCATAGGACACTAGGCGCAAACCATACTTCTCAGCAATTCCTGCCAAAGGGGAGACATAGAGATTGAACAGGGTAGGGCTCAGGGACGAGCCCTGAGGCACTCCCTGGCCCAACCCAATCTCTCTCGAATAACAGTCACCCAGCCGGACCTGAAAGCGTCTGTCAGTTAGAAATGATCCTATCCACCCCAGCGCTGCTCCTGAAACTCCACCTTCATTCAGACACTGTAGCAAGATGGAGTGTGCTACAGTGTCGAATGCAGCGCTGAGGTCCAGCAGGATCAAGGCCATAGTCTGGCCTTCATCCACACCCTGACGCAGGGTCTCCACCGCACATATTGTGTGTAGATTCTTCAATGAGTGTTTTTTTAAGCACAGGTATGTTTGTGTTACACATGCAGATTAGGTTTTCAGTATTGCTGTCAGTTGCTCTATCTACTCTTACGGTAAAGGGAGATCTTACCACGTCGGAGGCCGGGGGCACAATCAGGGTTACTGAAAAAAAGAAATTTGTCATGGAGTGATGCCATTTTGTATTGGGCATTCTCTATTGTTCCATATCTCCATGAATGAGTAGGAAGAGGCTTAGTTTATAAAATGATGCCCTCAGCTCAATCTTTCACGGGATGCGTCACTTGTGCTCCAAAAGAATGGTGATGGATTAAACCCAGATCTGTTGACTGGGTGTTAGTGTTTGATTGGTTCAGATGCTCCGTCCATCACCACCCCCTTTTGTACCGCTTTGCTCTCCATAAGTTGGCAGGGTATGATCAGACGTGAGTCCCTTGCTCACTTTCCCACTGGATTCATCAAGCCTGGGTAAAGACGGCTGTAATGCCAGAAACTAGTCCTAGGAAGCTTGTTTCTGGTCCAGGGAAGGCAGGGCTTGGCAGTTCGGGCTGGACTGTTCCCATGAGGCACAGGGTCAGACTGATTTGCATATGGCCATGTCTGAACTGGGGTGGCAGAGTGGGCTCAAGAACAGTGATGGATTAAACCCAGATCTGTTGACTGGGTGTGACTGTTTGATTGGTTCAGATGCTCCATCCAGCACCACCCCCTTATGTACCACTGGTGCACCAAAGGCACAACAAATACAAGCCCGTCTGCACCCATCCTCTTCTCGTCTATGGTCAGCCATTATGATAGTTCCACCCCAAAGGGCCGACCTGCTAAGACCTATACATCAGAGCAACTCCTAGGTAGGATAGGGGCATTTGATAGGGTGTAGGACTTTTCTATTGGATGCTACTTTTCCTGTCTCATGTGGCAAGACTAAATATGTTTTTCCCCTTTGAACCACCTAGTCACTACTAATGCAGCTCCAAGGAACTGTCAGAGGACATTGAAGGACACCCTAATTAATGTGTGTTCTCTGCATAAGCATGCTTTAGATATGTATGATTATAGCTATAGTGACTGTTGGATACACTTCCCCAGTTTTATTGACCAAACTATGCCCCTGGTGGTAGGATTCATAGGTGGGTGGAGCTGTATGTAGCAATGAAATAAAACTACAAATTTGCCCTCCAGAGAGTGCATAAACATGGTTATCAGCCCAATTCTTGCCCCAGGAGGGGTAGTAGGCATAAGTAAGTAAGTAATGGGGAGGAAAAGAAAAAAAACAACTATTGAATAATAAAGGAAGCCTTCCAACAGCTGCTGAGAGTTTAGTGTTTCTGGCTATGAATACTAGGAAGGGAGAAGTCATTCTAAAGCCCTCACATAAAGTTAGAGCAAAATATCCCAACTGTCGGAAAGTCCATTCTGCTTGAGCTATAGAGGCATAATCACCAGTAAATTGCAATAGAAACATGCTGACATGTTCAGTTTTTTAGCACAGGAACAAACATCACTGGGGTTATATATACTCTCCAACTAATGTAAAATGTGGGTATATGGTCATTGAATGAAATTTTGCATTAGTGGCATTTAGGTAGAGAGCAAGTCCTTCTTAGTTTAGTTCAGCATTCAGTGATAGTAATTAATTGCACCTGCAAAATTAATATAATACAGTTAATAATCCATGAACATTGGACTTGACCTTGTTATGCTCCTTTTTTGCACGTGATATCACATCAACAATTACACTCACCTACCAGAAATTTTGATTGTGCCTAGGTGTTTTTGTACTAATGATGTTTTTTGATGACAATTACTCACCAAGATTATTGCATTGAAAGCAGTAGTTCATGAAAATAACAAATCACAAATGAAACCCCATGAATCAAAAATTTAAATGTAATACTGACAAATTCAGAGTCAACTTATCACAAGTGCAGACAGGGTAAATAATGGAAATCTATCCTTACCTTCGAGACATCCTAAGATACAAGAGAAAGTGAGGAGAAAGTGATGTCATTGACATTTATTAATGAACATTTTGTATATCAGTACATAAAGCTCCCAGCAATAGAATTGTGCGTCTTGAGTATTACTGGCACTTTAAAGCCATGTAGGAAGGAACACTTTCCAATCTTTACCTCACTATTTATGCAGAACCATTGCATTAAGTAGCAACAAATGAAAATGAAACTTACATGAGGTCAGCATTGACAAAAGTATAATTCACATCATGGTCAATAGGATAGATACCGTTTCTAAAAATGTAAACATTGTAAAAAAATAGTATTATTTGATAATGTTCAGGAGAGAGGGATACTATTTAGTGCAAACCTTGTAGTTTATCATTCAACCCTAATTCACAAACCTAGAGGTCCATTAGGATGACGGACGGACAAGGTTCGTCTGCCATCCTGTCAGGGACCGGTACCATGTGCCACAAGGGTGAAGGATCTATGCCCCCAATTAGGATGCATCTGTCACAGTGGCGGGTGCATCCCGCATTTTTCACATTGCGGCTGACGTTGCTTGAAGCACCGGCCGCCGCAATGCAAAAAACGCATGTTGTACATTTCAATGCACAACATGACAGGCACCGTGCGGTGCCTGTCATGATGTACATTGAAATTCTGGGGGGTACCATAGGTACTCCCCATGTGTACCCCCCACACCCCCTTCACCCTGGGGGCCCGCAACGGGCCCCCAAAGCAAAGACCGTATGCCTTTGGAAAGGCATTCCTCACCGGTCATCCTAATATGACTGGCGTTGTCTGATAGACACCGCCACCATATCAGGCCTTTTCTGCCGCAGTCGCAAGCCGACCGTGGCGGAAAAGAGGTGGACGGTCTTCCCCTCCGCCACGGTCCCTCCGCCATCGTAATATGGCGGGGACGAAGAAAGGTGGCGGACAGGCAGGGACGGCGGACGGATTGCCACCGCCTGCATGGCGGTGGCTATCCGTTCGCCATCCTAATGGACCCACAACTGTCTACGTTTACCACTAAAAGTAGTGGGAAAGAAAGGGACACAATAAGGCTGCACAACGTAGTGGTTTTTAACATCATATATATGCTACAGTGTTCCTACAAGAAATTTCTCATAGTTTTGTTATTCAATTTTCACCAAAATACTGTCTTACAATAAGAGGAATGAGGTACAGAAAATGGAATATGCATGTAGCTAAATCATGATGGACCCTGTACATGCCTAGCAAACAAATATGTGTTTGAACAAACATGAAACAGGACCATTAGTGTCAGCTAGTCGTGGCTTGTGGAAGTTCATTTTTAAAGTTATTCCAGAACTACATTTTGTAATATGTATCAAAGAATTAAGCTAAAGATATGGCTGTAAAATTGTAAGTACTGCATGTGATAAAATGTCTCTTTTTCAGTTGTTTGTATTTCTGGTTTTTAGAATCTGCATATTTGGCAGTTCTGACCAGTGTCCAGTGTTTCTGTCTTTACCGCTAAAACATGTAGACAATGGCTAACCCTTTATTGGAATATTAACTCACCTTTAAGGCCATAGCATATGATGTAGAATTTAACACAGAGGGCCTTACTCACGAAGGTTAACCTACACTTTTGTATATGTTTACTAAGTATAACTTTACTACTTTTTGGTATTCACAAAGGTAAGTTACTACTAGTGAAGTTAGACTTTTGGTCTAAGTTTACCTTTGTGAATACCAAAAAGTAGTAAAGTTAGGCTGTGGTCTAAGTTTATTGTAAAGAAGTAATCAAAGATTTTTGATCTAAGTTTACCTTTTTGAATACCAACATTTAGTTAATTCAATCAAAAGTGTAAGTTTACTATTTTGAATCAGGACCAGGGTATGGAAAATATAGTGTTACTGGTTGACTACAGCCATTAGTATGCACTCTTATAGTGTGGAAGGGAACATGACTTTTAGCCTGACTGCAGCAGCTTAACTCTACAGTCTGAGCGGTCAACATAACCCCTTTTGAAACTCATTTTCACAAGTTCACAAGTCAAGGTGCATGGTACGATGACATGGCCCCCAGCAGTAATGTTCTCTGTTTCAAGACCTGGCTGCACCATATGGAAATCTGAGGTATAGAATACGATTCTGGTCATCCAAGTTTGAAGCCAATTAAAACAATGATTAAACCACTGTTTTTAATAATGATGAAATGCTCAATTAAGTGTTAAGTTAAATGCCAAATTCAGATTTGTAATAAATATTTTGGAAAAGTTACTATTAGAAAGTAATTTATTTTGTGCTTGTATGTCATTGAGGCTAATTTGCATCAGCTCTCTAGAAGCTCCACAACCTCTACTTGGCTTTAATAAGGTATATAATAAGGTATACAACATGCTCCCAGAGAAGGTACAATGGCCTAGATGTAGGATGGTCTGTTCACTTCTCTGGTATGAAGACCCATTGGGGTGGGTCCAGGAACCTGATTAACTTTGAAGTCATCTGCCTTGTCAAAATCAAATGTCTGGCTGCACCTTGAGATGACCAGCCTTTGACAATATCTGCCCTAAATTACCAATAAATAGTGGGTTAACATGCAGTTGGTACAAATAACAAATTGACAAGAAACTATGGGTGATGGAGAAGGGAGGAGGTACATGGATAAGGAAGGTGAAGATGTATAGGACATAGTTGTACCAGGAGAAGGGATGGAAATTGGTTCTGACCACACCTGTGGGGTGGCCGCCAAGAAATACACCAGGCATGTTAAGAGAATAAGAAAACACCAAAACTAAAAAAAAAGCAAGACAAGTCAGGTCACATTCCAAATCTCAAAGAGTCTGCTATCCATACATGAATGCTGGGGGTGGACCAATCAAAGATGATCAGATGTCCCATAAATATGTCTAGGTTATCTTGTAGTCTGTAGATAGGGTGCTCAAAGGAGGCTGTATTATATATTTCTTGCTGCCACTCATTATGTGTGGAAAGGTGTGGGGCCCTCCAGTGTCTCTAGATGCAACAGTCATAGCTGAGGCTACTGTCATGGTGATGACGTTTGCCTTTACACTGTGTTAAGCTAGCAGGAGCTTATTAGAAGTTTAAACGCCATTTTTCCTCTCTGCTGCTTTTGCACACAGCACAAGGCACAGGATATTATAAATGTTTAGAGTCTAGCAGAATATTTTGCTTCACACGAGAATAATACGTTTTTCCTTTAGTATCAGTCTTGTTAAGTAAGCTATGTCTGAACAGTGAGTGTCGAGGCTTTCAAGGTTATTTCAACACAGTAGTTGTTCGGTCTGATCCACGCACGTTCTAGACATAACACATATGCAGCTGTGGGCACCTCTATTTTTTGGTGTGTTTTAATAATGCACTGTGCAGAGTATGCAGACACAGTTGGAGAACATTCGCATGCAGAGAGCTGGTGTAGAATATGATGTGATCCCTTTCTACTAGAACCAAGAGGTATGGGGCCTCCATTGTAATCCCAAGAGACCTTCCGTAGATATAATATAATATAATATATTAGCAAGGGAGGGTAAGAGTTAGGTGCTATTTAGCCTTCTTCCCTTTAGCATTTTAACATGCTTTCTCCCTTTGTATTTTATGGAATTGTAACGATGCTGATAACCTTATTGCTTATAATATGTTTGCTTGTATTAGCTAAGATACTGCGCTTGAGAACACTGCATTAGAAATAAATATTTCAAACTTGCACGTGTCCTCATGTACTCCTTGTTTTGGACTGATCTGATAGTATAACGAGTGTTTATGTGTTCCACGTTACCTGAGGTGTTCTAAGCCCTGTTTCTGGGTTGTCTAATCATTGGGGGTATGGAAGAACCAATGATACACTGATTGCTAGTCTGGTAGAGGATTTTGAAAACTAAGGTGAGTTTTGGCACACCCTAATTCACTGAGGTTCCAAATCCCTATGCACAGTTCTGTGTAGGAGCAAAATCCCTGCGACACTACTAAATGCCGGTGATGGTCTGTCACCATGAGCCAATATGCTGTATCATGTAAAAGGACTGTATTCTAATTAATTGTAAATGCATGTCTGTTGTTTCGCCCAGTATTATACTTATGTGAACCCAGAGATAGTTGGTATCTCTGTAATACTTCAAAACATGTAGAGTGAGGAAGAAGCCCTGCTTTCATAAGCTGAAATGCCAAGTAACAATGTTGCAGGGACTTGAAAAGGCAGAATTTCATTCTGGATTCTGGTGAAATTCACTACAACTTACACCCTAGCAGCCTCAGTGTATTTAATTCATAGAGTAAGTTGCCATTTCATGCGCAACATGAATAGAAAAGGGGTCGAAAGTAAGTGTTCGGCTTTCAGTTGAAGGCTTTATGAGGAACAGCACTCCCTTATCAAGAACCCAGTGATTTAGATATCGATGAATGGTTCAATGTTTGTTCCCCCAGTATGCGACATGCAATGAATGTGTTTGGTGTAATGCCATGCCGGCAATGGGCAGATTGAATTCCACCTGCAGCACCACAAAGGGTTTGTGAGTCCCTTGAGCCAACAAATGACTCAGGGTGTGTATGCATTTCGCTTACCAAAGCTCCCAACATAAGGGACACCCCTCTATGTACAAGCTGGCATTCTCACAGTAGCTGGCCATGGGTGTGAAGTCTGGCATTATCAGGCCTCTTGTGTTCTCTGCCTTTCCAAATGGACCCATAGGAGAGTGTATCTCGTCTCTGGCCAAAGGTAAACTAGTTTTGACAGTTGTAGTTCAGTACAGTGTAGTTCCACACAAGGGAGTCCTCATAACTAGAGATGGGTAGTTTTTTTTACTAATGATATTTTGTTGGTGGAAATTACCCATTTGGATTATTCCATGGAAAGCAGTGTTTCATGAAAATAATAAATCACAAATGAAATCTCATGACTCAAAAATTGAAATTTCATACTGACAAATTGAGAGTCAACTAATTGCAAGTTCAAAATGGGGAAATAATGGAAATCTGTCCTTACCTTCAAAACATCCTAAGATACAAGAGAAAGTGAGGAGAAAGTGATGTCATCAACATTTATTAATGAAAATGTAGTATATCAGTACATAAAGCCCCCGGCAATAGAACTGTGCATCTTGAGTATTGCTGGCACTTTAAAGCCATGAAGGAAGGACCACTTTCCATTCTTTACCTCACTATTTATGCAGAACCATTGCATTAAGTAGCAACAAATGAGACTGAAACTTACATGAGGTCAGCATTGACAGAAGTATAATTCACATCATGGTCAATAACATAGATACTGTTTCTAAAAATGTGAATATTGTCAAAAACCAGTATATTTGATAAATATCAGTAGAGAGGGATACTATTTAGTGCAAGCCTTGTAGTATATAATTCGACCCTAAATCACAAACAAACTGTCTACGTTTAGCTCTAAAAGTATTGGGAAGGGAGGGAACATAATAAGGCTGCACAGAGTAGAGGTTTCTGACATTTGTAGATGTTACAATGTTTCTACAAGAAATTCCTCATAGTTTTGTTATTTAATTTTCAGCAAAATACAGTCTTACAATATGGGGAACCCAGAATGAGGCACTGGAAATGGACTACGCATGTAGCTAAACCATGATGGACCATGTACTTGACAAGCAAACATATATTTGTTTGAATAAACAAGAAACAGGCCCATTAGCGTCAGGTAGTCGTGGCCTGTGGAGATGTATTTTTAAAGTTATTCCATAACTACATTTTCTAATATGTATAAAAGAGATAATCTAAAGATACTGCATGTGATAAAATGTCTCTTTTTCGTTGGTTTGTATTTCTGGTTTTTAGACTCTGCATAGTGGGCAGTTCTGACCAGTGTCCAGTGTATCTGTCTTGACCGCTAAAACATGTAGACAATGGCTAACCCTTAATTGGAATATTAACTCTCCTTTAAGGCCATAGCATTTGATGTATAATTTAACACAGAGGGCCTTACATACACTTTTGTGTATGTTTACTAATATGGCCGGGATGCCCGCCACCCCCTCCCAACACATTTCCCCAAGAAAGGGAAGTCGGACAATAGTTGAACTTTTGGAAGGCGGGAGGGAGTCACCCTCCCGGCCGTATTTATTAAAATATGAAACAAAATTTAAAACATTAAATAAAAGTTTCATCATTATGCATTATGTACAATTTGTCATTTATTACATTTCGATGCAGTCATGTACTTTTGGCTAACATCCTGAAAATGCATACACTCTAACTCAAATTGTACATCCTAGCATTAAGGGCCAACGGCAAGGTCTTAACCGGTGTCAGATCCCTACTACCAGACTCCCGGCCTCACGGTGTGAGCGGCGCATGTGCAGAGGACTGTACCCTCATTGCCAACTGTAACTTCCCTTGTCGTGGTGGGGGCCCCCTTTCTACTCGACGCCATCTTAAGGGTCGTCCGAGTTCCCGTATGAGGTCTCTGTAGGAAGGACAGCGTGGACTCTCCCCCCATCCCCACACTCTCTATCCGCCGTCGCGGATATCCGGCCCCGGGAAATTAGTAGGAGGGGCATCTAACCGCCTCCCCCCCTGGGAGGGGCCCCATGGCCATCTCCCCCTAGGCGCCCCATCCATTGTGGGTGGCGCCCCACTCTAGGGACCTTGAAATTACTGCTCACCGATCATGACCTTACCGCCACAGACCGGATAGTTGACCGACTATCCGGTCCCCCCAAATCCTCCTAAAGGTCATGCTTCTTCAAACCCCTTAGCCATGCTACGAAGTCTCCTATGAGTAAGTCATTCCCCTCCCTGGACAGGTGAACCCCATCGTTCAGATACATTTGATCACCCCGAATACACCCATGAGGAATGTTATGCAACTGCGCAGAACGGAACAATCTACCCATTTTATTATTGACCCGTTTAACTGAATGGTTCAGTGCTGACACCGAAAGGCCCCCCAGCCACATCTTCCTAGGAATCATGTGGGACCAGGCAATCGTACACCCCGGGACTCTTTTAGCCAACCAGCTAACCGCCGACAAAATTCGTTCAAGTAACACTCGTCTACCCAGTGTCACCAAGTCGTTGCCTCCCAGGTGTACTATGACTACAGATGGCGGTGACCTATACCGCCCTAGAAGCCCCTCGAAAAATGATTCAAAGTGGTCAAAAACGAGCCCACCCTTCCCATGGAAGGACACTCTGAACCCGTATTCCCCAGGTGCGTGAATCGCGTCACTTTCCTTGAATACGTCGCCGGCGCGCCTCACGTATGAGTGGCCCACGACCCATACCATCCTCTCTCCAGTCGGTGGCCTCTGACCGCTGGTCTCCTGGTGCTGGGTCGACCTCAAATTCCGCCCCGCATGGCAGGCTCGCGAAACTGTAAAGGAAACAAAGACAGAAAACGTGAGTGCATGTCAATTGATCACTCACAACATGTGCAATCGCACATACCTCTTGAAGCAATTCGAGGACCAACGGCCCAATTGTTTCACTTCCTCAGCACTCTGACCCCTGGCTGTAGCCTCAGTAGCAGCCCCTATCCTAAAGGAGTGGGTCCCAAAATCGCACGGGTCCATGCCCGCGTCAGTGATTGACAGTGCTAGCACCCTTTGAAACTGAAATCTCGTCAGTGGAGTGCCATCCTTGTGTCGGAGCAAACTCCCCCCCCATGTGGCCGCCCTTAGCGCCAAATAGTCTTCCACACACTTCAACGGGCAGATGGGGGACCCACGCTTGCGCTGTATGACCACACTGTTTCCCATAGCCCACTGGTCAGTCTTGGACCTGGCTATCACGATCACCATCGAATCACCCCTTATTTGGATGTGATCCCTGCACAAGCCTCCCTCCATATCTCTCTTGTTCCTTGCGACAAGTTCGCTCACCCTCATAGCCCCATGGAATGCCAATGTGAACGCTGCCCGGAACAGAACTGCTTCAAAATGGGAGAAACACGTCTCATCCAGCTTTGCTAAAAGCAGAGACAGTCTGTCTAAGCCAATCGGGTGCCTCGTATCTTGCTTGCAACCCTCAAGGCGCTGCCAGCCGCGAAGGGCTTTTTTCACCAAAAAGGAACCTGTAGGGTCTTTTATGCTGTGTACCTGGGCCATGAATGAAATGGCCGCCCTATGCCTACTGGCCGTTGCCGCTGATCGGCCCTCTCTGTGCAGCGCTACCAAGTACCCCAGGAAGGATTCCTCCTGACCCCAGTTCCCAAATATGTGCAATAGGAACGAAACGCTCCTTCGTATGCTTTCCTTGTCCTGGGGGCTAAACTCGCTGCCACGAGGTCTTGTAATCCGGGGCACCGATTAGCCATATTGTTTCGGGGAATGGTGCTGCCTCTAGGTCCGCTGTGGGTAGATAACCCCTGAATGCCTGCATATGTGAACGAGAGAGTGCATCAGCCGCATGATTCAGTACACCTGGCACATGTTTCGCCCTGAACTGTACATTCAATCTCATGCAAAGCAGCACAATTTCTTTCAACAATCTCAAGATCAATTTGCAGTGTGCTGCCTGTTGGTTAATGCACTCAACAACAGTCATATTATCAGACCAAAACACCACTGAGCGGTCCCTGAAGTCGTCAGACCATGTCATCAGAGCAACCCAGATGGGGAATAACTCCAGGAAACCAATGTTACTTGTGAGACCGTTGGAGTGCCACCATGTTGGCCATGTTTGTGCCGACCATCGATTACCTAAGATGGCGCCAAAACCCACACTCCCTGCTGAGTCGGTCCATAGACCTAGTTCGTCTGAAGATTCCGGCGGGGAGTTCCACACGACTCGACCGTTGAAGTCCGCCAGAAATGCCATCCAAATACGCATATCCTGGCGAACCTCCCCTGACAGTCTTGTACGGTGGTGACCCTCTTTGAGACCTACCATAGCTTGCGCGATAGAGCGCGAAAAGGGGCGGGCCATAGGCATCACCCTCAAGGCAAAATTAAGCTGACCCACTGTTTGTTGTAACTGGTGCAGGGTCACTTTATCCCCACTCAGGCATTGCATCAAGGAAGCCCGAAACTTGACCACTTTTTCCATTGGCAATCGGAAACACCCCTCCACAGAATCGAGTTAAATTCCCAGAAACTCCAGTGAAGTAGATGGTCCAACCGTCTTACCTGGTGCCAATGGGACTCCAAATTCACTCATGAGGATGCAGAAATCATACAGCGCCTGCGCGCAGTTCGTATCACCGGCTGCCCCCAAAAACAGGAAGTCATCCAGATAATGCATAACATGTCTATGCCCTGTAGCCTCGGTGAATGCCCATTCTAAAAAACAGCTAAACATTTCAAAATACGCACAAGAAATGGAGCAACCCATGGGCATGCATTTATCCATGTAATAACTTCCCTGAAATGCAAAACCTAGCAGGCGCTGATCCTGCGGGTGCACCGGAAGCAACCGGAACGCTGATTCGATATCACATTTCGCCATCAGCGCCCCAGGGCCTAGGTGGTTCAACATGGCCAAGGCATCGTCGAACGATGCATATCGTACTGCACAAACTTCTGGGTAAATGGCATCATTCACCGAGGAACCCCTAGGAGCAGAAAGGTTATGTATGAGTCTAAACTCCCCTGGGTCCTTCTTCGGGACAACCCCCAACGGGGAACAGATGAACTCAGCCACCGGCGGGCAACGAAAGGGCCCGACCACTCGCCCTAAACTGACTTCTTTTGCTATTTTCTTTTCTGCCACGCCTGGGTTGTGCTGTACCGATAACTGGTTTCTACAAAAGGAGTTCCCCCGAAAATCCCCCGCCGGGATGTGGAAGCCATGTAAGAATCCCTTCCTCAACACCCCAGCGGATACATGATCAGGGTATTTGTTTAACCAAGGAATCATAACCATGAGATCAACGGGTGTAGGCAATCGGTCACAAAACTCTACCTCACTCCTGCTTAGACCCGCCTTTACCCCCAGTCCCGCCAATTTTTGATCTACATGCACTTTCCGGGTGTGAGGAATTCCCACAGCCGGCACACACATGCTTAAACTTGCATGTCCCCTGTGGTCTGTTACAGTTGCCTCTATTGAAGCCCCAACAGACCCCCCCCTTTTCCGCCATTCCCGCCAACTCTAGGCTGGTAGCCCCCCCCTGTGCCTGCCCGAAAGGGCACCCCGGGCTTTTGGCGGACCACTCCGGACCCACTCCCGCCTGGCGAGGACGTACCTGTCGCCCCTGGCAGGAGCTGCTTGTGCCATGACACCGAGTCCAAACAATCCCAAGACAAAGAAGCGTCAAATTCTTTTGCTTTACGGAATTTCATGTCATAGCCTTTCCATTCTTCCCCCTCATACATTGAATAGAAATCCATAATACGATTCTGATAGCAAATCAAATCAGTCATAACCTCGGGTTTACGTTCCCCCATCACTGCGGTAAATATAGAGAAGGCCTTAACCCAGTTCGTCACTGTCTCGTCCACCCTGAACTCGGCCATCTTGGCGCGCCAGACACTCGGGTGCCACAAATCTTTCTGCGTTTTAGCATACTCCATCTCGCGATGGTCAGTTAACAATGAAAACATGTTGACATACTTGTCTCCCCATATTAACTCTTTCGTGGCCATGGGAATGTGCTGTGCAACCTTTTCCCGCCTTGAGGGTATTGAGCCCTCCCCCGCCATCGGCAATGCGAGCTTACCCGGATCGGCCGTTGCTGCCGCCGTCTTTTCCTGACCAGCTGCTGGTACTCCAGGTGCCACCTGTGGGGGAACAAGAGGAACACTCGCCTTTGCGACATCTCTCGATTGCCGCAACTGCTTTATTAATACTCTGGCTTCTTCGGCCGGATCTCCC
Source organism: Lissotriton helveticus (assembly GCF_964261635.1). NCBI lineage: Eukaryota > Metazoa > Chordata > Amphibia > Caudata > Salamandridae > Lissotriton > Lissotriton helveticus. The sequence continues at coordinate 1,608,754,203 of NC_136069.1, forward strand.
AGGGTCACTGTGCCCCCGACCTTTGTTTTGAGCCATGCCGTCAACTGTGCGGCCAATTCTGGGGGCATTTCATCATACTCGGTCGAGGTGATCACCACCGGGATAGGCTGGCCTAAATCTGGTTCCTGAACCGGGTTACCAGCCGGTACGAGGGGGACGATGGAGGGTACCTCTGGGACCGGGACCCCCCCCCGAAACCGCCCTTTCTTTGACCCGCTATCTCTTACCCCGGGGACGACTCCCGGCAAGGCCGGGCCTATCACCTTTTTCGGCTGACCTGGGTCGTTCAATGCGGCCAATTGCTTCTTCACCTCCGCTAGACCTCTCCCGAGCGATTGGACTTGTCCGAGCTTTCGGTCCATACAAGCCATCCAGTTCGACAACAGGCGTAACACCCTCTCCGTCTCGGAACCCTTTCCTGCTTTCTTGTTAGGCATGGTTTCGAGTCTTCCGCCCTTGGTCGATCCACGAGGTCCTGAAATCTGTGGGCCCTCGAAACTGAAAGAGAAAAAACAATATTAACAAGTTCAAAATTGCTGCTTGTTCCGTCGAGGGCTCACGGGCAACGAGTGGTGCAGCCTTCCGATCCGAGGAACAAGAGGACGCTCCTCTGGATTCCCGCTCCTTTATTCTTCTGCGGGAGGGCGTGTACCCGTCCCTGGTACGCCTACGAGGCGTGGTCGTCTACCGTTGAGGTGTCTAGGACAACCCCTCTTGGGCGGGGGAAGGCGCGCCCCGGCTACGCCGCTTCGGGCATACCAGCCGGGCCACGCCCACCCCGCCCAAAATGGCTTCCTGGGAGGTTCAGGGCACCCATCCATACGTTCGGGGGGACTGAGTGGTCGCCCCTTTCCAGTCTAACTTTACTACTTTTCGGTATTCACAAAGTAAGTTACTTCTATTCAAGTTAAACTTTTGGTCTAAGTTTACCTTTGTGAAAACCATAAAGTAGTAAAGTTGTGCTGTGGTCTACGTTTATTGTAAAGTAGTAAACAAAGACTTTTGATCTAAGCTTACCTTCTTGAATACCAAAAATTGTGTAAATTTATACAGAAGTGTAGGTTTACCATTTTCAATCAGGACCAGGGCATGGAAAATGTATTGTTACCGGTTGACTGCAGCAAATAATAGGCTCTCCTCTAGTATGGAAGAGAAAACGTGACTTTTATCCTGACTGCTGCAGATTAAGTCTGCAGTCCGAGCGGTCAACATAACACCTTTTGAAACTCATTTTCAGAAGTTCACAACTTAAGGTGCATTGTACGATGACAAAGTCCCAGCAGTTATGTGAACAGTGTCAAGACCTTGCTGTCCCATAAGGAAATCTGAGGTACAGAATAAGATTATGCTCTCTCAGGTTTGAAGCCCATTAGAACAGTGATTAAACCACTCTTTTAAATGATTAAATGCTCAATTAAATATTAAGTAAAATGCCAAATTCTGATTTTTAATAAATATTTTGGAAATATTTCCATTAGAACAAAATGTGTTTTCTGCTTGTGGGTCATTGAGGCTAATGTGCATCACCTCTCCAGCAGCTTCCCAACCTCTACTTGGCATTAATAAGGTATAAAAAATGCTCCCAGAGAAGGGACAATGGCCTGGATGCAGGATGGTCTGTTTCCTTCTCTGGTATGAAGACCAATTGGGGTGGGTCCTGGAACCTGAATAACTTTAAAGTCACCTGCCTTTTTTCAAAAGCAAATGTCTGGTTGCTCCTTGAGATGACCAGCCTTTGGATATAGTTTCCCTAAATTACCAATAAATAATGGGTTAACATGCAGTTGGTTCAACGAACACATTGACGAGGGAGTATGGGTGATGGAGAAAGGAAGAGGGAGCTGGATAAGGAAGGTGAGGATGTATAGGACAGAGTTGAACCAGGAGAAGGGATGGAAGTTGGTTCTGACCAGGTAGCCAGCATGGCTAACTCATCAAAAGGAAGTGGGATGTGGCTGCCCAGAAATGCTGTAGACATGATAAGAGAAGAAGAAAACACCTAAACCAAAGAAAACCAAGAAAAGTCAGGTACCATCACAGATGCTCAAAACGACTGCTATCCATACGTGAAGGCCGGGGTAGACCAATGAAAGATGATCAGATGTGCAGAAATATGTCTAGGATATCTTGTATTCTGTAGATAGGGTGCTCAAAGGAGCCTGTCGTTTATATGTCTTCCAGCCATTCATCATGTGTGGAAAGGTGTGGGGCCCTCCAGTGTCTCTAGATGCAACAGTCATAGTTGAGGCTACTAAAAGCCGTTGATGGTCTGTCACTGAGCAAATCTGCTATATTATGTAAAAGGACAAGTATCTAAACCCAGAGATGGCTGGTATATGTGTAATATTATAAAACATGTAGACTGAGGAATAAGCCATGCTCTCATGAGTTGAGATGCCAAGTAACAATGTTGCCATGACTTGAAAAGGCAGAATTTCATTCTGGATTATTTCACCCCCTTGCTGAAATTCACTACAATTTACATCCTTGCACCTCAGGGTATTTAATTCATATAGTAAGTTGCCATATCCTGTGCAACATGAAATGTAAAGGGGTGGAAAGTAAGTGTTGGACTATGAGGTTGAAGGCTTTATGAGTAACAACACTCAAGAACCCAGTGTTTTTACATATTGATGAACGGTTCAGTGATTGTTCCCCCAGTATGCGACATGCAATGTATATGTTTGGAGGAATGCTATGCCTGTGATGGGCAGATTGAATTCAACCTGCAGCACCACAAAATGTTTGTGAGTCCCTTGAGCCAACAAATTACTCAGGGTGTGTATGCCTTTCCCTTACCAAAGCCACCCAACTTAAGGGACACCCCTTTATGCACAAGTCGGCATTCTCCCAGTAGCTGTGCCTGGGGGTGAAGTCTGGCATTATCAGGGCAACTTTGGGTGCTCTGTCTTTCCAAATAGACCCATAGGAGAGTGTACGTTGTCTCTGGCCAAAGGTAAACTACTTAGGACGATTGTAGTTCAGTACAGCAGAGTTCCACACAAGGGAGTCTCAGGTCCCTGTATCGTCTGTGATTAATCAGTGTGGAGAGACTGAATTGTGGTTTCATTTCACCCCTTACTAATTTGTTGATAGTTCTCAATATCAGGAGATTTACAGGAATTGGGTATATCCCAAGGAAATATGTGAAAAAGGGTCCCACAACCATCGTTATGGTTTGTAACCCACCCCATAGCAAGAGATGGAGGTGCGTCCATCTCCCACAGTCTGACTGGGCTTTTGTGATTAAGGTTACAATTTGCCAGGAGCCATGTTGTGCACGCCCTTGTTATTGTATGCCTCCAGGTACCAGAAACATTCTGATTTCCATGGGAACTGATACCCTTTTATGGCAACTCTCATCATAAGTGCAGCATTGGCAAATCCAAGTTCTTCCACCAGCTAATCTTATTGCCTGACTTCCTGTAAAAAAGCATTCATACTCAACGTGAGAGACGGGAGTGATGTGTCCACATTGGTAAGTTTAAGGAGATTATCATCAGTATACAGGAGGAATTTGGAAGCGCCTGCAGGTGTGGGAATACTGCTGATGTCTGGTGATTGTAGGCTAGCCACTGAGAGGGGTATCGGGGCCTATAGGAACATCAATTGCCATTTTCCTCATGGATAAGAAAGGGGTCCAAAAGGAACCCATCGCAGTTGACCTTTGCACTAGGGGAGTTATGGAGATATTTTCCTTTGGACTTTGGAAATGAAATCATCCCCAGAATGAGTTTCTGTAGCATACGGAACACAAAATCCCATTCTATACGGTCAAATGCATTCTCTACATTGAACAACAAGGCATGTGTTTCCTGTAAGGAGTCCTTAAATAGCACATGTTGTGTGAGAGCATACATATGTGGTTACAGGAGTAACAGTCAGGTACAAAGTCTACTTGTCAACTGAGGTGTGGATGAAGTACGAATTACCTGTTTAAACCAGGCAGCCCAGATACTGGCAAGCAGCTTGATATCCATATTAATAAGGGATATTGGTTGGCAACTGATACAGTCCAAAGTAATTTTCCCATTTTTAGGGAAGACAGAAATCACTGTATTGGATAGATATGATCGTCCAGTGGAATCTACATGATGCCACTGGTCAACATCAATCAAGCTCACAACATACTCATCCTCACATACAGTGGCAACATGCAACTGATACTGTCCCTCTCAGACAAAAAACACAACATCAGAAATAAGCTCACCATATGTATGAGAGAAATGGCCTCTTGGATGAAATCTAACTGCCTCAAATTGAGCCCTCAGTTTTCTGGTACAACGTCTCACCATGGGACCTTGGAACCACCTCCCATCCCTACGTGCAAGCAATTAACTTCGGAATCATCACAACAAACTGGATATGACTGCCTAAGTCAACGCAATGGTCTTGCCCTGCTGCAACACCATTGGGATGCTGGAGAAAATCTTAAATGACTACCAGAAAACAGCAGTAAAACTATCAATCAATCTCTCAACACCATCAAGATTAGTCTACAGAAATGCACTGGGTACAGGGATAGCCAACCAGCAAGCAAAAAGGACATCCAAAATACAGCAGCCTAACTAGCCCTCACACTCCGGCACAGAGTGAACATCACACCAAACCTTGGTTAACGCCACTGGCTCCCAATATACAAGTGTACAAATGTCAATCTCAGCTCCATCACCTACAAAGTGCCCCACAATACTGACCCTGCCTACCTGAACAAACTCTGTTGTCTCATAATCAGCTCACAGTCCTTTATGGATGATGCATTTTTGAATAAGGTTTCTGACCAGACTAATTTTTGCTGACCAGTATTTGAGAGACAACAGTGCCAGACTTAAGCCCCACTCTAGAGCTACCTGGAGGACTTCCACAATCTGCATGTGTTGAAGACGTTTGTGGGTCTTACATTTTGTGATGGTCTTGATAAGGAAGCCATCACTGTCTTCATAGTGGTCTAATAGTCCCTTGATAGCAACAGCTATATTTCCTGAAACCATGAGTCATAATTGGCATTTGCTTCATTAGATTCTGCATTTTGTTGATAATGTTTTAGCACTGCCACATGATCACCCTGATTGTGACCATGTTTTAAAGATTTGTCCTGTTCTTGCTCACCTTGTAGTTTAATTTTCAGACGTCTATACTTTTGTATCTACTACCAATTGGTTTGTGTTTTCTTTTTTTTATTAAAGCAAATGGGATGGCGGTGTGCGTGGAATAGTGTTCGGCTGGTGATGTGTATGGACTGGCTCTTAGCTGGCAGTCGTTTTGGACTGGTGTTTGGTGGTGTGCATGGACAAGCATTTGGAAGACAGTGTGTGTGGTTTGGAAGGTTTCCCTAGATGGACGTCGAACCCGTAGGTTACTCCCTTGCAAAATCAGGTAATTTTGTGATAGAAATATGTGATATCTCTAAGGTAAATTTTGGGCCATATCCTGCTGCCTACACTAGGTCAACCCACACAAGTAAGGTAGCATTGTTATCAGGAGACTTGGGGGAATACTTGGTGGGTGGTGGTTTGTGTCCCAGAACACATTCCAGAACCTTCAATCACAGAAATGTTAGAAAAATGTGTATTTTTGACAAAACTTTTGTGGTTTGCAAAGAATGCTGGGTGAGAGAGCGCAACACGTGAGTAACCCTATTATAGATCTCCCTGGGTGTCTAGGTTTAAAAATGTACAGGTTTGCTGGTTTTTGCTAGGTTTCCGTAGATATTGGCTGAGCTAGGGTCCAAAATTCACAGAATGGCACAATGCAAAAAAGGGTCAGTTGTCAGTGGAAATCTTGGGGTGTTGAGATTTTTCCTGTCTCAGGTACTAGGCCCACCCACACAAGTGAGACTTGAGGGAATGCTGGGTGGGTAGAAGTTTGTATTTCCTCACAGATTCCAGAATTTCCGTCACAGAAATGTTTTTATTAGACACATTCTGAGGTTTGCAAGGGATTCTGGGTTTGAAAACATGGGGAGCAATGCAAGTCACCCATTCCTGGACTCCCCAAGGTGTCTAGGTTAAAAAATTTACAGATTTGCTATGTTGCCCTAGATGCCAGCTGAGCTAGGTCAAAAAATCCACAGCTAGGCTCATTGCAAAAGAGGGATAGTTTTTCTTGGAAACATATTTTGTGTTTGCGCTGTGTCTTAGGCCATTTCCTGTTGTGGGTAGTAGGCCTACCCACACAAGTGAGGTGCCATATTTATCAGTAGTCGTAGAAAAATAGAGAATAGTATAACAAGTATAATTAACAATTGTCTTTCTCTGCATATCTGCCTTCCAAATGTAAGACAGTGAGTAAGAATGAAGATAATTTTAAAAATGCCTGTTAAATCATATGCTAGTATAGGTACCCACAAATTCAGAGATGTGCAAATAACTACTGATTCTAAAATTTATATCTTGTTCCCAATTTGAAAACACATAGGTTTCCTTGATACTTATTTTTCACTCTTTGCATTTTACTATATGGATTGCTGTATACAATGAAAAACCATTGCCAGGTGCAGCTCGATTATTGCCTCCAGGTATCTTGGTTAACCTACAAGCCTATATTTCCCTGCAAATAGAAGGGTCCAGTGAATTTAACAATATTTTTCTTTAAACAATCTACCATAGTTAGATGAAGTTATAGTTGAAAATGTAGCACAAATGGCTGTTTTTTTCCAACTCAATTTCAATATTTCTTTTTTTAACTAGTTACTTTCAATAGGAAAAATGTGAACGATCTATACTTATGACCACTTGCTGAGGGCGGAACTCTGCTCATATTTCAGAGATATATAGCTTTCTGGGATCCATTGCTGTTTTTGCAAACCCTGAGTACTATTAGAATCCCTAGGATGTTGCTAAAAGGACACAAGCTTGGCATGGACACCTTATGTGGATAAATCGATACGGGTGCCTAAGGGTGAACTACCCCAAATAGCCAACTAAATGTCTTGGCACATTGGAAGAAACGGCCTGGAAGCTAAGGGATTAAGCACCCCTTATATACTGCTTGTTATATAATGATAACATGATATTATAGCTATAGCGTGAGTGTCCAATAATCTGAAGGTTAATCTCCCCCAGTTTTATTGACCAAGCTATGCCCCTGGTGGTAGGATTCATAGGTGAGTGGAGATAGCATAAACATGGTTTGCAGCCTAATTCTCACCCATGAGGGATAGTTGGCATAAGTAGGTAAGTAATTGGGAGGGAAAGAAAAAAAACTATTGAATAATACAGAAAGCCTTCTAAACGCTGCTGAGTGTTTTTGGCTATGAATACTAGGAAGGGAGAAATCATTCTAAAGCCCTCACATAAAGTTAGAGCAAAATATCCCACCTGTAGTAAAGTCCATTCTGCTTGAGCTGTAGAGGCATAATCACTGGTAAATCACACTAGAAACATGCTGTCATGTTCTGTTTTTTTTTAGCATGGGAACAAACATCACTGGGGTTATATAGACTCTGCAACTAATGTGGGGAGAGGGGTTGGCCTAAGGGCTAAGGCGCTCGACCTCGGACCTGGGGATCTGGGTTCGAGTCTCGGTAACAACGCCAAAAACCTCCTGTGATTCTGGGCAAATCACTTAATCTCCCCGTGCCTAAAATGAAAGTGTGTCCTCATGTAACGTAACTGGTGCTATGTAAAGCGCTCTGATAACTGATTCGGTTAGGTTCTAGTTCGCGCTATATAAAACTCTGCAAAAAAAAGTAAAATATGGTAATTGAAATAAATTTTGAATTAGTGGCATTTAGGTTCAGGGCAAGTCCTTCTTAGTGTAGTTCAGGCTTCACAGTTAATAATTAATCGCACCGGCAAAAATAATCAAATACAGTTGATAATCCATGCTCAATGGACTTGACCTGGTTCTGTTCCTTTTTGCCATGTGATGTCACATCAAGTATCTGGTAGAAAACACATTACACTCACCAACCTGAAATTGTGATTGTGCCTAGGTGTTTTTTGTACTAATGATATTTTGTTGGTGACAATTACTCACGACGATTATTCCATGGAAAGCAGTGTTTCATGAAAATAACAAATCACAAATGAAAACTCATGACTCAAAAATTGAAATGTAATACTGACTAATTCAGAGACAACTTATTGCAAGTGCAAACAGGGGAAATAATGGAAATCTATCCTTACCTTCGGGACATCCTAAGATACAAGACAAAGTGAGGAGAATGTTAGGTCATTAACATTTATCAATGAAAAGTTTGTACATTAGTACGTAAAGCACCCGGCAATAGAACTGTGCATCTTGGGTATTGCTGGCATTTTAAAACCATGAAGGAAGGACCACTTTCCAATCTTTACCTCACTATTTATGCAGAACCATTGCATTAGGTGGCAACAAATGAAAATGAAACTTACAGGAGGTCAGCACTCACAAAAGTATAATTCACATCGTGGTCAATAAGATAGATACTGTTTCTAAAAATGTGAATTGTCAGAAAACAGTATATTTGATAAAGATGAGGAGAGAAGGATACAATTTAGTGCAAGCCTTGTAGTTTATCATTCAACCCTTATTCACTAACAAACTATCTACGTTTAGCACAACAAGTAGTAGGAATGAAGGGACACAATAAACTGCACAAAGTAGTGGTTTTTGACATTTGTAGATGCTACAGTGTTTCTACAAGTAAATCCTGATAGTTTTGTTATTTAACTTTCAGCAAAATACTGTCTTACAATAAGGGGAACTCAGATTGAGGCATTGAAAATGGAATATGCATGTAGCTTAACCATGACGGACCCTGTACATTGCAAGCAAACATATATTTATTTGAACAAACATGAAACACGCACATTTGCGTCAGCTAGTCTTTTTTTCTTTTTTTTAATGTTTCAAAATCAAACAGAGGACAATACATCATCATTATACCATAGTGTTGTCGACTGTACAACTAGGCGGGCCCGCAAATCATACTGTTGTAAATGCAGATCATATAATAGAAAAACAATATGTGTGCCAATGTAATTGTTCAGTTAGTCCATATACGTAGTTCAGACGCTTATAACAGGCAGCGCATTACTTGAACTATTACCAGAACATAACACCACTACCTTCATAAGTTTTCAAACAAATAGTCTTATATATAACCTGTAATGCCTTAAAGCAAAACAATCAAGACATGAACTCAAAACATCCTACCCCCCTCCCCAACTTCCCCCGTGCTCAGTTCCTATTATTCAATGAAAATGTGTTTAGGTTCCTGTCCTCCTGTGGTACGCAAGTGTAATGCTATCGGTCATCACTGATCTGTGTCGTAAGGTTAGCTGCTGCTTACACCAAAATGCACACCGTGGGATCAGAGGTGCATCCCGTCGACCCCCGCAGTATCCGCGGTGCACGCACCACAGGGCGGGTGCGCGCTCATCAGACAGTGACATCCAGTGCAGCGAAAATATTCAGTAACGCATACCATTCTAAGGAAATGGGCTTCCGCCTCAGTCCCCTATATTCCTCTCCGTAATTCCGCCTCTTCTGCAGTACCCCAGCAAAGCACCTCTGCATGCCATTCCATTGAGGATGGGGGTCTAGTTGACTTCCATCGGGTTGTGCGTTTGGCCAGGAGAAGCGAAAGATTAACAAAGCGCGCGGAGGGATTACCTTTCTGCGCACGAGGCCCCAGTCCCAGGATGCAATCTTCCAGGGAATCATATGGGCGTGCCGGAACCACTGCTGTCAGACTGTCACGGACCGTGTCCCAATAACCTTGCAGCTTAGGGCAGGACCATAGCATGTGCAATAAGCCCATCTGCGGCGAATGGCATCGCCAGCACTCATCCGACGCGTCTGGGAATATAGCCTGTAAGCGTCGCGGGGTCTAGTACGCTCTGTGTAGCAGCATAAGCTGTATGAACTTAAATTTAGGGTTTCGTGAGACCTTTTTAGGGAACTCCTGGACCTTGTTCCATTCCTGTCCGTGAACGTGCGGCCTGCATCCCCCTCCCATTTGTCCCGTGTCAGCTGCAGGGAGAGCTTCTTTTCGTTCACCAAATGTGCGCCATTACCCATCAAGTACTGCATGGTGAGGAGTGCGTTTGTGGGAGGTTCAACCCCATAAGGCCCCCATGTTGTGCGAATATAGTGGTTAATATGGGCATGCAGTAGGAATCATGTGGGTGGGCTTCCATGCGTGTGCACGAATTCCGCAAGTGACATTAGGGTGTCCTCCTCCAGAGTCTGCATAACTAGGCATTTTTAGCTTCGCCAGACTGACACGGCGCCGCCCTGTAGCCCAGATAAGGTCTGTCAGTAGGGTGTTCATTAGTTGAAAAGTCCGTGCGAGAATCGGCAGTGGGAGATTAGTGAAAAAATATATCAGTCGTGGAAGCATCACCATTTTCATGATAGCTACTCTACCGGCTCTCGACAAAGGCAGGGAAGTCCAGAAGTAGATGAGAGATCTATGCGTCATGAGCGGCCTGCCCAGGTTTCCATCTAGGAGGTCCCGGGTATTACGGTACACATGTATCCCTAAATATTTGAAGGTAGCAGGCGCTATCTGGAATACCTAAGGGCCGAATGGCACGGAGCCCCCAATCCGCGCATCGACGAAATAGTATGCATGAGACTTAGACTCATTTATAGTGAGGCCAGACAGTGTGCTAAAGGTAGCAAATATACTAGGGATCGGGTCAAGATCTGCACCCAACTCCTTTAAGTAGAGTATAAGATCATCTGCGTGTGGGTTGTAGAGTCACGTACCACACCCTGGGGGGACGCAAAAGTGCAAAGTCTGTTCAACAGGGGCTCTAATGCTAAGATGAACAGTAGGGGGGATAAAGGACAGCCTTGCCGCATCCCTCGAGCAATCATATATTGCTCAGAGATATGGCGGCCTGTACAGGCACGCGCAGTAGGGTTTGTGTACAATAAACGTACCCTTGCAATGTACTCCTGTGGTATTCAGAAGCATGCTAGGGCCTGAAACATGTAGCTCCAATGCAGGGAGTCAAACGCTTGTCTAAGGTCGAGGGAAATGCATCCCTCCTGATTGCCCTGTAAGCAGGCACCTAGAATAATCTGATGTAAACGCCTAATATTGAGGGCCTTACTACGGCTTGACACAAAGCCACATTGGTCCGGATGTACAAGAGAAGGAATAAATTGGTTCAATCGGGTAGCCAGTAGGCGGCTAAGGATTTTGTAGTCGGTATTGAGAAGGGACAAGGGACGGTAGTTGGGGATGTGCAGGGCGTCTCTGTATGGTTTTAACAACGAGACCCCCAGCACTTGCAGTGTCGTGTGTGGTGGACTGTTGTGTTCAAGAGATTCCTGGTAGAGAATTTGCAATTGGGGTACTAGTATGTCAGCAAACGTGGCATAGAACTCTGACGGGAAGTCGTCACTTCCTGGAGTCTTATTGCGGGTTAATGCCTTAATAGCATGTCGTATTTCCGCACCTGTTATGGGACGTGCCAGGTCTTTCTGCTGATCCCGTGTCAGTTGAGTCATACATATGCCATCAAAGAATTCAGCAAAAGGGTCATCTATCTGTGGTGGGGGGGCATAATAGTCTTTGAATGCGGTGTTAATGTCCAGCTGTGTGTTAACCTCCACACCTAGGCTGTCGTGTATGTGGATGATAGGAGTGGGAGCAGGTGTGTTGCGATCTAATCTTGCAAGTAGTGGTCCGCATTTGTCTGCTTGTGAGTGTTGTTTTTGAATGTACAGGCGGTAATCCACCACCTGGAGCTCCTCTAATAGCTCCGCATATCGGATATTGGCCTCCCGCAGTTGTGTGAGATGGTCATTCGTGCTCACTGCCTCGCCTCCCAGCGCAGCCGGCTTCTCTGCTACACTCTTGAGCCGGTCAGTCAGAACCTGTTGCACTCCAATTTTAGTACTAATGGCTACTCCCCGTACCCTCATTTTAAAGGCGTCCCATTCTATCTGTCAGGAGCTAGCAGTTCCTACATTCTCTTCAAAATAGTGCGGTATTGCCTCAGATAAAGCCGCTCGGAAGACCTGGTCTTCCAGCATATTTGGTTCTAGTCTCCATGTGGGGATCGATGTCGGTATTCTACCCCATTGTATTCGCAGCTCCACTGAATTGTGGTCTAATAGGGTCTTCCCCATGTGGTTTGGTGAGGTGACGGATTCCATCAGCGTGGCGGAGCACAGACAACGGTCTATTCGAGTATGCAAGCCATGTGGTGGGGACTAAAATGTATATTCCCTGTGCTCCATGTGTTTTTTCCTCCAGGCATCCCGTATATCCCAGCCTTTTGCCCAACCCTTGAGTGCATCTGCTTGTTTTCTATTTTCAGTGGCGTGTAATGTAGGGTGGGATCTATCTAAGGTGAGGTCTAGCACAGCATTAAAGTCACCGCCTAGTATCCAGTGATAAACAGCCCATTCAGTCAGTACCGTGCTGAGTGTTGCTAAGTATTTTTCATGGTCAGTATTCGGCCCATATATACAGCTCGTAAAATACTACAGGTGTATTACCTGTAAACCAAGTCGGGAACAGGGTAGGAAGGTAGAGAAAGCAAACAATATCCCAAGAGGTATTATTCAGGAGGCAATTAAGCAAGTATGCTAAAAGCATTACTGGTTCAGTAATAAGGAGACTTGAATCAAATATATAGTTATTCATCATATACTTTTTAGAAAAGGAAAGGGGAAAAAAAAATACAGTTAAAGCAGCACTGTACGAAAAAAATCAATAACAACACGATTGTACTTGGTGCTCAGGTATGTGCAGGTGACATAGGTGGCGACGCAAGTGACAATACTGAACAGTGTGAACGGCGCAAAGTGAGTGAAAATATATACAGTGAGTAAGAACATGTGGCTTGAGGGTAATTTCAATAAAAAATAGTTCGCGATTTAAATGAGCCATCACAGAGGATGCGCCATGTATTGTGCTGTGTTGTCAACGGCGTTTCGATCCTCGTCAATTGGGATCGTCTTCAGGACTGGGTTGTGTTGTTAGGAGGGTGCTGGATTCAGTAGATATAAAGCGGAGGAATCACTGGTTCAATAGTGGGCCCAATTGACTGGGTGGACGTGATCAGCGCGGTGAATAGAACACCGTCCTAGAGGGACTGGTAATTCAGGGTTGATGCGTTTGTGGGGCTGGGGCAGGTGGCCTGGTTGAATCTGTAGTGGGTCATAGTAGGAATCAATCTGTTTTGCAGTGCGAGGTTCGAGAGTGGGACAGGTAGCCTTACTGAATCAGTCGTGGGTCATAGTCGGAATCAATCTGGTGCACCGTCTCTGGATCGGTGGGTGTACAGAAATGTCCCCCACATCAGGCCTGGTGCATATGTTACCACTGCAGGGTACCCTGGTCGGCGTCAAAAGTCATTCGCTATCTGCGCCGTGATCGATGGAAAAAGTGGTTGGCTGGTGTCCGATTCGGAACAGACTGTGTTAGTATCTGCTAAGTGTTCCACGTGGTTGACAGTTCGGGCATCATGAGCCTCCAGGACAGCTGCCGTTAGTAGTGCATTGTTTTTTCTGGAGGTGATTTGCTCCATCGTTGGAGCCGGTGCTTAGGGGCCTCCATTGCATTTGCGACCCGGTAGGAGGCGATGCTTGGATGGGTCTGCAAGAGTGGATCTTGAGAGAGGTCCGACGTGAAGGTGATCTCAACCCATTCTGCCGCTTCGTCAGGAGTCTCAAAGAAGTATGACTTTTGATTATGGATCACCTTTAGGCGCGCCGGGAAGAGTAAGGCATAATTCAAGTTGTGGTCTCGCAAGCTTCTTTTTATTCCCAGAAACGTTGCTCTAGCCTTCTGGACTGCTAGTGTGAAATCCGGGTAAAGTGAGACAGTTTTGTCATCCCTAAGCCAGTCTTCCACAAACTGCGTGAGGTTAGACACTCCACTGCGCTCCGGAATGCCCAAAATGCGAACATTGTTGCGTCGGGATATCCCCTCTGCATCGTCTACCCTCTACTGGAGTCCCCGGAGTTGGTGCTGGAATTCTTCGAGTTGTGTGGAGTGCAGTGTTTGTTGCAGGATAAGGTCATCTAGAGCTAGCTTGTTTGATTTGACCTTGTTAACCAGTTTTTTATGGTCAGCTCGTGGTAGAGTAAGCCCTGTTGACATCGTGTCAATTTGCGTTTCCAGCACCATTCTGGAATCCCGGATTTCTTTTAGTATCAAAGCCAGCTTGGCATCATGGGGAACCATGCCCGTTGGTGTGATAACTTCATTGTCCGGAGGGATGAAAGGGGATTGTGTCGTGGCATCCGCAGCGGCGTCCGCCTGCATTGGCTTAGTGCGATCCATGGTGCCTCTCCAGGCCCCCACCAGTCTCTGCTCCAGTATATCTAGGTGTGCGGGGCACCGGGCTAATGCCAAGCCGGGTATGTAATTAGTGGTGCCTTCTCCCACCTGGCGCGTCACTGGGTGGCCAACAGTAGAGGCCGCGACTTGTGTTGTAGGAGGGTCAATGCACCACTTAACAGTGTGTCCGGAGGGCAGGTTCTCTGTGGTAGTGCTAGGTGTGGTGCCCTGTATGACATCGTGACAGAATCCATGAAGAGCACTAAGCCGTACATGCAAAAGGGGCCGGCCACAGCCCCGGAGTAGACACAGAAACCTCTGGGAATGGCAGCTTCATTGCTAAGGGCACACCGTTGCTGTGGTCAGTGGGCGTTTCGCAAGGAGGTTTCAGGGGCCCCAGCCGACCCCAGCCCACCCGCCGGACGTACGACGCCGCCACCCTCAACGCCCTCAACGCCGGCCGAGTCCCGGGCTGCTACCGAGCCACCCCGAGACGCACCCACGGACCCTTCTGCTGCTACGCCTGCAAGTTCACTTGCATCCGGACCTGCACTACTCCAGCACCAACCAAGACTAAGACGAGCAACAGCAGCAGCCACCTGAAATGCATCCTGCTCAACACCCGCTCCGTCCACAGGCATGCCATCGAGATCTGGAACCTACTCGACACCACAGCCCCAGACGTCGCCTTCTTCACGGAAACCTGGATGAACGCCTCCTCAGCGCCCGACATCGCCATCGCCATCCCAGACGGCAACAAGATCATTCGAAGGGACCGCATCAACCACACCGGAGGTGGCATCGCCATCGTCCACAGGAACACCATCCGCATCACGACCAACACCGACGACACCCTCGCAACCGCCGAGCACCTGCACTTTCAGATCCACACCAACCCCAAGACCACCCTCAGAGGCACCCTCATCTACAGACCCCCAGGACATCGCACCCAATTCAGCGAAGACATCGCCGACTTCATCATCCGGCACGCCCTCTGCTCCGCTGACTAGGGGACCTCAACTTCCACCTGGAGAACAACAACGACCGCAACACCACCACCCTGCTGGACAACCTCGCCAACCTGGGACTCAAGCAGCTGGTCACCACCCCCACCCACTACGCCGGACACACACTCGACCCCGTCTTCTCATCCAGCAAGGACATCGCCTTCAGCCACGCCACCGGACTCCACTGGACGGACCACAGCTGCGTCCACTTCAGCTTCGGAAGGAGCACGATCCACCACCACCAGCAACAGGTTGCATGCAGGAGCTGGAACAAGATCACAGCCGACCAGCTCGCGACCTCCCTGAGCATGAACCTTCCCACCAGCACAACGAACCCTAGCCAGGCGGCCACCAACCTCACGAAGTGGATCAGCGACTGCGCAGACGAGCTCGCCCCCCTGAGGACCCGGCCTAGCAGACCCGGTAGCAAGAAGGCCCCATGGTTCAACGACGAACTCAAGAGCTCCAAGAAGATCTGCCGAGCCCTCGAGAGAACCTGGCGCAGAGACCCAACACCGGACAACATGACTGCCCTCAAGCTCGCCACCCGAAAACACCACCAACTCATCCACGCCACCAAGAAAACTGCATTCAAGGAACGACTGGACAACAACGCACACAACAGCAAGGAACTCTTCAACATCGTCAAAGAGCTCTCCAACCCCAACGCCGGAAACAACGACATCACCCCTTCGCAAGACCTCTGCAACTCCCTCGCCTCCTACTTCCACAACAAGATTGCGAACATACACAACAGCTTCAGCACTCAACCGGCGCATGCCACGACCGAACCACCGCCCCCCACCACCACCCTCCGCGCCTGGACTCCGATCAGCACCGAAGACACCGTCCGCACGATGAACTCCATCCACTCCGGATCTCCGACCGACCCCTGCCCTCACCACGTCAACAAGGCCGACGCTGTCATCACACCCCACCTGCGGGACATCATCAACACCTCCTTCGACACCGCTACCTTCCCGGAGAGCTGGAAGCACGCCGAACTCAGCGCCCTACCAAAGAAGCCTTCAGCCGACCCCACCGACCTCAAGAACTACCGCCCCATCTCGCTGCTCCCGTTTCCTGCAAAAGTAATCGAGAAGACCGTCAACAAGCAGCTGGCCGCCTTCCTCGAGACGAACGGATCCCTCGACCCCTCGCAGTCTGGCTTCCGGGCCAACCACAGCACCGAGACCGCCCTGATCGCAGCCACCGATGACATCCGAGCGCTGCTCGATAACAGAGAAACGGCGGCCCTCATCCTCCTCGACCTCTCTGCGGCCTTCGACACTGTCTGCCACCGTACCCTAGTACAACGCCTCAGCAACGTCGGAGTCCAGGAGAAGGCACTGGAGTGGATCATCTCCTTCCTCGCCGGAAGGACACAGAGAGTCCACCTCCCTCCGTTCAGATCTGAAGCCACCGAAGTCATCTGCGGCGTTCCTCAAGGCTCCTCGCTCAGTCCAACCCTCTTCAATGTCTACATGAGCCCCCTCGCAGACATCGCACGCCAGCACAACCTCAACATCATCTCCTACGCCGACGACACCCAGCTGATCCTCTCCCTCACCAACGACGCCGCCACCGCCAGAGCCAACCTTCACGAAGGGATGAAAGAGGTAGCCGAATGGATGAAGAACAGCCGCCTGAAACTGAACTCGGACAAGACGGAAGTCCTCATCCTGGGATCCTCACCCGCCGCTTGGGGCGACTCCTGGTGGCCCCCCACCCTAGGCAGCGCACCCAAACCAACAGACCACGCACGCAACCTGGGCTTCATCCTGGACTCCTCCCTCTCCATGACCAGACAAGTCAACGCCGTCTCCTCGTCGTGCTTCAACATCCTGCGCATGCTACGTAAGATCTTCCGGTGGATCCCCACCGAGACCAGGAAGACGGTCACCCAGGCCCTCGTCACCACCTGTCTGGACTACGGCAACTCCCTCTACGCCGGATCCGCCGCCAAACTCCAGAAGAGACTCCAGCGGATCCAGAACGCCTCAGCACGACTCATCCTGGACATCCCCCGTCGCAGCCACATCTCCGGACACCTGAGAGACCTGCACTGGCTCCCGGTCAACAAGAGAATCACCTTCCGTCTCCTCACCCACGCACACAAAGCCCTACACAACCAAGGCCCAGGATACCTCAACAGCCGCCTCAACTTCTACGCTCCCAAACGCCAGCTTCGATCGACCGGCCACGCCCTCGCCGCCGTCCCCCGCATCTGAAGAGCCACCACAGGGGGACGGTCCTTCTCCTACCTCGCCGCCAAGACATGGAACTCCCTCCCCACCCACCTACGCCTGACCCAGGACCACCTCGCCTTCAGCAAGCAACTCAAGACCTGGCTGTTCGAGCAGTAGCGGACCCCCCTCCCCCAGCGCCTTGAGACCCTCTGGGTGAGTAGTGCGCTATATAAATACGATGATTGATTGATTGATTGAGGGGCCCAGCATGTATCGGTGGCACCGTGTCCTACGCGTGGAGGATCGTGAGCTAGTGTCCGTGTTGCCTTTCAGTCACCGCGTTAGCCGGGCAATCTGCAGGGCCATCCAATCCAAGCCCCACCGGTTGCCACTCGCAGGGGCACTATATATAGTAAAGGGACTGTCCGTAACGTGCCTTTTTTCCAACAGTGTTGCTGTAAAATAGTAAGTACTGCATGTGATAAAATGTCTCTTTTTCGGTGGTTTGTATTTCTGGTATTTAGACTTTTCATAATGGCCAGTTCTGACCAGTGTCCTGTGTATGTGTCTTGACCACTAAAACATGTAGACCACAGCTAACCATTTATTGGAATATTAACTCTCCTTTGAAGCCATAGCATATGCCGTAGAATTTAACACAGAAGGCCTTACTCACAAAGGTTACCATACACTTTTGTGTGTGTTTACTAAGTCTAACTTTGCTACTTTTCGGTATTCACAAAAGTAAGTTGCTAATAATGAAGTTAGACTTTTGGTCTAAGTTTACCTTTGTGAACACAAAAATGTAGAAAAGTTAGGCTGTGGTCTAAGTTCACTATTGTGAATACTGCAAAGTAGTAAACATAGACTTTTGATCTAAGTTTACCTTTGTGAATACCAACATTTGTAAATTCACAAAAAAGTGTAAGTTCACCATTTAGAATGAGGACCAGGGCATGGAAAATGTATTGTTACCGGCTGACTGCAGCAATTATTTTGAACTCCTATAGTGTGAAAGAGAATAGATCACTTTTAGCCTGACTGCTGCAGATTAAGCCTACAGTCTGAGCGGTCAACATAACCCCTTTTTAAACTCATTTTCACAAGTTCACAAGTTAAGTCGCATGGTACGATGTCAAGGCCCCAGCAGCCTTGGTCACTGTGTCAAGACCTGGCTGCCATATAAGGAAATCTGAGGTACAGAATAAGATTCTGCTCTCTCAAGTTTGAAGCCCATTAGAACAATGATTAAACCCCGATTTTTTATAATGATTACATGCTCAATTAAATGTTAAGTTAAATGCTAAATTCAGATTCTTAATAAATATTTCGGAAAAGTTACTATTAGAAAGTAATTTGGTTTGTGCCTTTGTGTCATTGAGGCTAATTTGTACCAGCTCTCCAGAAGCTTCCTAACCTCTACTTGGCATTAATAAGGTATACAAAATGTTCCCAGAGAAGGGACAATGGCCTGGATGTAGGAGGGTCTGTTTACTTCTCTGGTATAAAGACCAATTGGGGTGGTTCCTGGGACCTGATTAACTTTGAAGTCACCTGTCTTGTCAAAAGCAAATGTCTGGTTGCACCTTGAGATGACCAATCTTTGATAATAGCGGCCCTAAATTATCAATAAATAATGGGTTAACATGCAGTTGGTTCAAAGAACAAATTGACAAGGGCGTATGGGCGATGGAGAAGGGAGGAGGTACATGGATAAGAAAGGTGAGGAAGTGTAGGACAGAGTTGTACCAGGTGAAGGGGTGGAAATTGGTTCTGACTAGGTGCCCAGTATGGCTAACTCATCACAAGAAAGTGTGGTGTGGCCGCAAAGAAATACGCCAGGCATGATAATAGAATAAGAAAACACCAAAACAAAAAAAAAAGCAAGACAAGTCAGGTCGCATCCCAAAGCTCAAAGAGTCTGCTATCCGTACATGAAGGCTGGGAGTAGACCAATGAAAGATGATCAGATGTGCAGAAATATGTCTAGGTTATCTTGTAGTCTGTAGATAGGGTGCTCAAAGGAGGATATCTTATGTTTCCTGCAGCCACTCATCATGTGTGGAAAGGTGTGGGTCGCGCCATTGTCTCTAAATGGAAAAATCTTAGGCTACTAAATGTCGTTGATGGTCTGTCACCATGAGCAAATCTGCTGTATCATGTAAAAGGATGAGTATTCTAATTAAGTGTAAAGGCATGTCTATTGTGTTGCCCAGTATTATACATATCTGAACTCAGAGATGGTTGATATCTGTTTAATAATATAATACATGTAGAGTGAGGAAGAAGCCCTGCTCTCATAAGCTGAGATGCCAAGTAACAATGTTGCAGTGACTTGAAAAGTCAGAATTTCATTAAGGATTCATTCACCCCCTTGGTGAAATTCACTACAACTTACACCCTAGCAGCCTCAGTTTATTTAATTCATAGAGTAAGTTGCCATTTCATGCACAACATGAATAGAAAAGGGGTCGGAAGTAAGTGTCAGGCTATCAGGTTGAAGGCTTTATGAGGAACATCACTCCCTTATCAAGAACCCAGTTTTTTAGATATTTATGAATGGTTCAATGATTGCTCCCCCAGTATGCGACATGCAATGTATATGTTTGGTGTAATGCCATGCCTGCGATGGGTAGATTGAATTCCACCTGCAGCACCACAAAGGGTTTGTGAGTTCCTTGAGCCAACAACTGACTCAAGGTGTGTATGCCTTTCCCTTACCAAAGCTCCCAACATAAGGGACACCCCTCTATGCACAAGCAGGCATTCTCCCAGTAGCTGTGCCTGGGGGTGAAGTCTGGCATTATCACAGCCACTTTGTGTGCTCTGCCTTTTCAAATGGACCCATAGGAGCATGTATCTCTTCTCTGGGCAGAGGTAAACTTGTTTTGACGGTTGTAGTTCAGTACAGCAGAGTTCCACTCAAGGGAGTCTCAGGTCTCTGTATCGCCTTTGAATAATCTGTTTGGAGAGACTGAATTGTGGTTTAATTTCACCCATTACTAATTTTTTGATGTTGTTATCTATAGTGCTCAATATCAGGAGCTTTACAGGAATTTGAGATATCGCTAGGAAATATGTGAAATGGGTTACCACAACCATCATTATGGTGTGTAACCTACCCCATAGCAAGAGATGGAGGTGCGTCCATCTCCTACAGTCTGACTGGGCTTATGTGATTAGGGTTTCAAATTGCCAGACCCCTCTTATTGTATGCCACTAGGTACCAGAAACATTCTGATTTTCATTGGAGATGATACCCCTCTATGGCACCTGTCATCATAAGTGCAGCATTGGCAAAGCCCAGTTCTTCCACCAGTTAATCTTATTGCCTGACTTATTAGAAAAAGCATTTATGGTCAATGTGAGAGAAGGGAGTTATGTGTCTCCTTTGGTAAGTGTAAGGAGATTATCATCAGTAAACAAGAGGAATTTGGAAGCGCCTGCAGGTGTGGGGATACCGCTGATGTCCTGTGATTGTAGGCTAGCCACGGAGATGGGTTTTAGGGCCTCTAGGAACATAAATTGCCATTTTTCCTGGGGATAGGAAAGCGGTCTAAAAGGAACCCACCACAGTTGACCTTTGTGCTGGGGGAGTTATGGAGATATTTGACTTTGGTAATGAAATCATCCCCAGGACTCTGTTTCTGTAGCATGAGGAACATTCCATGCCATTCTATAGGGTCAAATGCCTTATCTGTATTGAACAACCTGGCATGTGTGTCCTGTAAGGAGGCCTTAAATAGCCAAAGTTGTGTGATAGCATACACATATGGTTACAGGAGGTACAGCCAGGTACACAGTCCACTTGTCAACTGAGGTGTTGATGAGGTACACATTACCTGTTGAAGCCAGGCAGCCAAGATAATGGTAAGCAATTTGATATCCATATTAAGAAGGGACTTTGGGTGAAAACTGATACAGTGCAAAGTGATTTTCCCGTTTTCAGGGAAGACAGAGATCACTTTATTGGATAGATAAACATCAATCAAGCTCACAATATATTCCTCCTCACATACACTGGCACCATGCAACTGATACAGCTCCTCTCTGACAAAACCCCCAACACCAGAATCAAGTTCACCACATGCATGAGATAAGTGGTCATTGGATAAAATCTAACTGCCTCAAATTGAACTAGTAGGTTTCAGGTACAACACCTCACCATGGGACCTTGGGTACACCTCCAATTCCTACTCACAAGCAATTAACTTTGGGATCATCACAACAAACTGGATATGACTGCCTAAGTCAATGAAATGAACTTGCCCTCCTTCAACACGTTTGGGATGCTGAAGGAAATCTTAAATGACTACCAGACAACACAAGGAAAATTATCAATCAATCTCTCATCACCATCAAGATTAGACTACAGAAATGCACTGGGTACAGGGATATCCAACTAGCAAGCAAAAAGGCCTACCAAAATACAGCAGCCTAACTAGCCCTCACACTCCTGCACATAATCCACATTACACCAAGCCTGAGTTAACACCACTGGCTCCCAATACACAAGCGTGCAAACTTAAATCTCCTCTCAATCGCCTACAAAGTGGCCCACAACACTGACCCTGCCTACCTGAACAAACTCTGTTGTCTCATAATCAACCCACACATACAAAAATGCAGTTTTAGGGGTGTACATTCTCATACCTGGTCCCTAAAGCCAGGAAGTACCTTCCACAACACATCAACGTCTTGTCCTCTATTCTTGAGGTTTACAAGTAGCTGAAGACCTGTCTTTTCAAATATGTCAGTAGAGCTATCCACACACCTGCTACAGAGTGAGGATACACTCAGGGTATTGCTATAAAAACACTGATAATATAATAACAACATAGACCATTGGAGCATTTCACTTCTTTAATGGCACTTTAATGTGATTCGGTGGTATCTAGTTTAAGCCATTTGAAAAATTCACATGAACACCCTCCTTCTGAGGGGCATTATTGCAGCACATGTGAGAGATTGCTTGGTCGATTTCATATCTAGTGATCTCTAGGACTAGGAAGATGTTTTATTATGCCAGAGAAAAAACATGTTACAATTTATTACATTTTTTATGGGTGGGCAATATTTATGTATTTTAAAGTTATTTGTTTTACTATTTGCTTTCTAGGGTATTATGCATTGTATTTCTTTTTGTTTCTTTTTTTTTCATTTGAAAAGGTGTTTCTGTGGTTTACTGTTATTTTATTATTCTTTATTGAAGTACTTTTAATTTTCAGTTTGACTGGATTTTGCTTCAAATTAAATATATATTTTTAACAGAATATTGATGATCAATACATCATTTAAATTTGTTATTGATTTTCAGAGTTTTAAATTAAGTTTGTATTTTTGTAGTATTACAGTAATAGTTATAGGGATTGGTAAGGTGTAGGGAGGCTGTGTCTAAGGTCCCTTGTAAGGAGGGGTACCATCTTTCCACTGCATTATTTCTTTTGAGATTTTTATGCCATTGTGCTGTCATATATGTTCTACCATGACATGGGATACTTGGGCGCTCATGAAAAATTTGTTTGCAGGAAAACTACACAATATTGCTAGAGCTAATGTTTAGACGTTGAATGATTTTGTGGCATTTCAAACATACATATATTCACTGAAAAAAAATATAGGTGTCACACACTTTATAGTTAGGAATTAGCATTTAAAAAACCTGAGAAATTCACCGAAAAAAACATAAGTTTTACATATGTTATAGTTAGCTGGACAATTCACTCATACAAAACAATTGAAATTCCCCTGCTATAGTTAGTTCACCTAACTATAACTCGCGTTCCTGCAATGCACTACTGATGATGTCATATATTACACTCATGACATGGTCAGTGACATCACTCATGACATAACTGATGACATCTCAAATGAAATCACTTATGACATCATCCAGTGAATGTGTGTCTTTCTTGAAAAAAAAATATATATATGTATATCTAAAGGTTGATGGAAGAATAAATGGGTAAATTAGTGTCTAAATGAATGTTTTTTTTTGTAAAATTGATTGTATAACTGACTGATTAATTGTATCTTAGTGAATACTTGGGTTAGTGAGTAATGTTTAACAGTCTCAAACATTTTTTGAATACGTGGCTGCATAGGTTGGTGAGTAGCTACATGAGTGTCTAGATAGGTTATTAGTTGTTTTTTATGATTATCAGTATGAGTATCTGAGTGTCTATATGTTTCGGTGCGGGATATTACTTAGCGCATAGATGCATGGCTCATTGTTTATATATGTTTTGAAGACAGCATGTGTGCAGGACTGTATGGGTGGATGAGTGTGTATATAGGTGTGTTAGTGAGTGAATGACTGTCTCAATACTGCCTTCATGACTAAGTACATATGTTTTAAACTACTATATGTGAGTATTGGTGTATTTAAGTGAGTATATATTTATTTATTTATTTATTTATTTATTTAAAACATTTGTAAAGCGCGAACGAAGGCCCGAGGGCATCTCGGCGCTAGAGAACTGCTGTGTTTAACCCAGGGAGGCAGGAAGTACGAAGGTCAAAAGGGATCAGAGGTTAAAAAGCCAAGTTTTAAGGTTTTTTCGAAAGGACCAGAGGGAAGTGCTGGTCTTAATTGAATATGGGAGTGTGTTCCACAATTTCGGTGCAGCTACTAGGAACCGCCTGTCACCCCAATTAACAGTTTTGGTTCGGGGGACCGCCAGATCAGATGAATTGGAGGAGCGCAGTGTTCTAGAAGGGCAGTAGGGAATCAAATTTTGAGTAAAGAACACTGGTCCGGCATTGTGTAAGGCCTTGTATGTCAAACATAGTGCCTTGAACTTTATCCTCTTTTTCACTGGGAGCCAGTGAAGGCGCTTTAGAGTTGGTGAGACCGAATGGTATTTAGGGATTTGCCCTAGGAGCCTTGCAGCGGCATTCTGGATAGCCTGCATTTTAGCTAGCACTCTCTCCTGGGCACCTAGAAACAGGGCGTTACAATAATCCAGGGTAGAGAGAACCAGGGCGCTTACCAATGTTTTGGCATGATATTCAGGTAAAAACGGCAGAATTTTTTTTATAAGCCGGAGTTTGTAGAAGGCAGAGGAAGAGATCTGGTTGGCATGAGGCATGAAGTTCAAACGATTGTCGAACAGTACACCCAGGTTCCTAACCTTGTCAACCGGGTCTGGAGGCTGGCCCATAGACGACGGCCACCATAAGGAGGACCAGTCTGGGGAGAGATTGCCGAAAATTACAACCTCTGATTTTTCAGAGTTCAATTTCAGGCAATTATGGGCCATCCAGCTGCCTATTGCCTGCATGCCTTGGTTAAGCATGTTGGCTTTTTGTGGCCCATCGTTCTTGACAGCTAGGATCAGTTGGGTGTCATCTGCGTAGGACGTTAGGCTCATCCCAAATGCCCTGATGACTTTGGCAAGGTCCGACACATAAATGTTAAAGAGTGTCGGACTGAGGGATGAGCCCTGGGGAACTCCACATGGTAATGACAATGGGGAGGACTCGAAAGGTCCCACAGTGACAACCTGGGTCCTGTTAGCCAGGAAGGAGGCAATGAGATTTTTGGCGTTGCCTCGGAAACCTATACTCTCGACACGGTCGACCAGAGTGGTATGGTCGACCGTGTCGAAGGCCGCAGATAGGTCCAGTAGAATCAGAATGGCAGAGCCTCCTGCATCCCGGATGGATCTAATATCATCTGCCGCCTTAACCAGAGCGGTCTCGGTTCCGTGACATCGGCGGAAACCAAACTGCGATTCGTCGAGCCTTTTGTTCTCCTCGATAAAGAGGGAAAGTTGAGTGTTCATAATTTTTTCCACCACTTTCGCTAAAAGTGGCAGACTGGCAATGGGCCGGTAACTTTTGGGTTCTTCTTTATCAAGGGAAGGTTTCTTCAGAAGTGGTTTTATAAGTGTTTTCTTTAAGGTGTCCGGGTAGATGCCTGTGGAAAACATGGAGTTGCAAATCTCAGTTATAGATGGGAGAACTGTGTCCATAATTGGCCGCATAACCTTCAAAGGACATGGGTCCAAGGCTGACCCCGATTTAATAGAGGATATGATATTAAGTACCTGTGAACAGGTCACCTCTCTAAACTGCGAGAGTGAGAGATTGGAACAGTTCCTGTATAACTAAGTATGTGTTTCTATAAGTGATTTTTTAAGAGAGTTAGTTAGTGTATATTTCTGTACAAATAAGCATAGTGGTGTATATAGCTATATATGCAAGCAAATGGATGTTTGAAAGTTTATTTGCATGTGTGAGTATGTGTGTGAGTAACTCTATGTATGAGTGTAGGTGTGTAACAGGATGTATAGTTGTATGAGAACATATGATGAGTGAGTACATGTATGAGTGACTATATAGAACTGTTGGTGAATGAGTGGAAGTGTATGTAGATTTTGGAATTACTGAATAGGTTGTTGTAACTGGTATTGGTATCTCCATTTTTTGAAATAGTTAGTTTCTATTTTTGAATGTGTGTATCAAGGGTTATATTAGGCTGAGAGGTCTGCCATTCTTTCACAAGGATGATGTCATCAGTGATGTCATCAGTGATGTCATTTGAGATGTCATCAGTAATTTCATGAGTGATGTTACTGACCATGTCATGAGTTGAGTGATGTAATATGTGACGTCATCAGTAGTGCATTGCTGGCGCGCAAGTTACAGTTAGCTGAACTATCTATAACGGGGGAATTTCAATGGTTTTGTATGAGTGAAATTTCCAGCTAATTATAACATGTGTGAAACCTATGGTTTTTTCCGTGAATTTCTAAGGTTTTTTAAATGCTAATTCCTAACTATAATGTGTGCGAAACCTTTGGTTTTTTTCAATGAATTTCAAAGGTTTTTAAAATGATAATTTTTAAATGTATTAATTATTATATTTCTTTCTTTTTATACTGATTTTCTACATTTTTAGTATACATATTTATGTTTGTTTTTTAAGTTATATTTCATATTGTTTATGTAAAATTATAACAAAACTAAATAAAAAAATGGTTTGTTTATTAATTACATTTTTCTTTCAAAATATTAAAATTAAATTCTATATAATTCCTTTTTCATTGTTTTTTTGGGGGGTAATCTTACCATACATGTACGGTGATCGCACTATACTTTGTACAGTAATTTATACTCTGCGCGTACACGTCACGAATGTGCTTTGACGTTACTTTTCGCATCTACGCTTCCATGTGACGTCATGTACGGTGTCCGTACGCATTGGGCGCGAAAGTTTCAAATTGTTCAAAAACATATATCTATGTATTTAATGTACATATTAAGGGAAGACATTATCTGGGATAATCATGAAACTAGTTTTTTTAAAAAGCGTATATTACTTTTAAAAGCAATTATGCAATTTGCGGTAGTAAGTCGTTTATAATCGCATCGTAAGAGCACCGTAAACGCACCGTAAGCGTACGCAAAGCCATCTGGCTTAAAAAGAAGAGATTAGATTGGCTCATAACACTTGCTATTCCAACTCTTGAAAGACCCCTCCTATTTAAATCATTCTAATTTGACTTTCTAAGAAGAAGTATCTCTTCTCTGAAGCCTGTCAAATTAGAACAATGACAACACCTATGGACTCATCTTCCAGCCACTCCTCTGATGGAGAATTTGTTGCCGAAGCACCTCAGAGGAAGAAAAAAGAGGCGGCCATTTGGAAGATTTTTACTTTCCCTGAAAGGGAAAAAAAGGTCAATGCACCTCTTGTGACCTGTAAAATTTGCCAAACTACACTTTCCAGGGGCAATCCTAAAAAAAAATATTCATTTGTCACTGCAAGTATGGTGCGCTACGTGAAGACCTTGCACCCCAACAATTTTGCAAGAGCTGCAACAAGAAGGTTGCAAGAGGACACACCTGCTGCTGTAGCAACTACATCAAGTGCACCACCAACACTTGTGGGAAGCAGTCCACAACAACAGATCGAACATGATTTTGGTGAAGTTAAAATCCTCTGCATTTATTGTGACAAACTTTTATGTTACAGTGAACAGTCCATCGACCTGATAAAAGGCAGGAAGCGTGAGCATCGCTGTCATTGCCATTAGGTTTTTTTTCACATTCCTTTTTGTTCCTGTTGGACACTTTTTGAGTACCTGTTCTATTTTTTTAGATTTAAAAAAAAAACTTGTTAAAAAAAAATTGAAAACTAAAAACACAAAAAAACAGTTCTTTTTAGAACTACCTTCACTGATCAAAGTAAGAACTATATTTCTATGTTAGTGTGTAAAAGTTTGTCAGAATGAATGTATAGTTCATAAGTGAATGAATGAAGACATTAATACGGTATGGTGAATGTGAAACTGCATAACTATAAGGAAGTGCAACAGCATAAATCTATAAGGTATTTATAGTATAGTGTAGTACTTCCGAAGCACTTGAATGTAAAATATCCATATAAATATGTTTCAAATCTATGCTTCAATTTGCATGGCAAGTAAAACTGCCTGGGTGAATTTGTATGTGTTAGGAACGGATTTACAACGCCCTTGTGCCTCTTTTACACATCTGTTGCGTCACTTTTGTGATGCAGCGGTGGTGCAAAAGATGTGACATAGTGTGTGTTATTCACAATGACATGCATATGGAAGGTGAATCACATTGTAAAGCCCTGCGCCAGAAGGAGGCTTTATTGCACAGGGAGGGGGGGTGGAGGTGTTCTGGTGCAGGAACGCCTCCTAAAAGTGACTAAGTGAAATCTATAAGATTTCATTCAGTCACTTTTATGCTTATGCTGCATCAAAACCCTGCATCTGCTTGAAACTGGTGTAAGGATTGACACAGCATTATAAGCATAGGGCCCCAAAAGCATTGCTGGAGCTGCTTTGTGTTTCCAATCCAAGTCAAGCAATGCGCCACCTTTACAACACAAATACATCACATATCTGTGCCGTTTCTTGCCCCATAATACACCACTTTGTAAATACAGTGCATCCATGGTGGTGATGTCACAGTGCACAATAACTGGCATATCTCTGGGGATGTACCACTTATTCAGTGTTTGCAGCAGAACAACGAAATGGAACATTTTCCCTCTCATTTTACACATACATACATGTAAATAACCAATTAAAATCCTTCACACAATAATTCAAAACAAAACACACATTTCTATTGGTTTAACATTTCAAACCTTTCCAACTGACATAACTTTCCACTCTACCCCAAACAGATCATTCAAAAGTCAACTGTCAACAGAGGTCAAAAGTTCAGCACTCTATAAAACACTGCTCCTCAACACATTTAGACTATGCATAAGCACTTACTTATAGGTACCAATAAAGAGAAAAGGTCTCATTACAAACAACCAACATATAAACACATAAACTTGATAGATATCTGTAAAATATATATTTTGAATGTATTTTTTCTTGCTTACGTACGCTTATGGAACGACTTTCAGAATTCGCACGGTATGCGTACACTAAATATACAGTAG
This sequence comes from Lissotriton helveticus, assembly GCF_964261635.1. Classification (NCBI taxonomy): domain Eukaryota; kingdom Metazoa; phylum Chordata; class Amphibia; order Caudata; family Salamandridae; genus Lissotriton; species Lissotriton helveticus. The sequence goes on from NC_136069.1 coordinate 1,608,783,069, forward strand.
AAAAACATAAATAGCATATATCACAAATGTTTTATAATCCCCGGGGACCCTATCCCCCGGGGCTCAAATATAACGTTCAGGACTGTGGGGAGAACCCCAAAATCCCCACGGTCCCAGCCAGCTCCCTGCGTCCTTCTGGAGCCGGCGTTGCTTTTTGTCAGAGAGACCAGCTTACATGCTTCTCTCTCTGACAAAAAGCAATCTGCTTTCCTACTTGAAAGAGAACTCTCGCCCTACCATAGCAAACAGCAGTGTCCCAGGGATAGGCACCCCGTAACAGTAGAGGAGCCGGCCCTGGGAGGTGGTGGTCCCCAGGGCCATCAAAGGCTCAACAAAGGGCATCAAGGATTTTGACCTTGGGGATCAATGTAAAACCCCCTAAACAGTCCTATCGGGTCAGGAAGTCCTATAGCAAATAGCAAACTTTTCCTGTCAATCTACACACTCAATCTACACACATATACAAATAAATACAAAAATTACATGTATTCCCACATTAAATCAACACGAAACACACTTTTATATTGCTTGAACTTTTGCACCCTTTCCAACTGACAAAACATGCAACCCTTCCATTCTGCCAGTTACCATAGAAACACTTCAGGGAACACCTAACTGAGCACACAGGTGAAAAGTTAATCATACATTGTCTCAAATTAAAACAGCAAGTGTACTTGACTTGAGAATGTACCAGCGTATCTTTTGTAACATTCTTTTCTATCAGTTTTTCTTAACCAATAAAAATAAGGCTTTTAAAAAACAGAAACATTCATCCTAGCTTTGTGTAGAATGTTGTTAAACAACCAATCATTTCTTTTCTTTTTTTAAAACTGCATGTTGTCCACCATTTTAGAAAAATCTTACTTTTCAAACTGCCATTTCATTTACAGAGACCATCAGAGTGCATCCAGACCTCTCTTCAAGATGCTTACAGTGTGGACTGTGGGACACAGCTATATTTTCTGGAGCCAAAGGTACAGAGAACAGAAAAGAATTCACAAACACCTACGTTTACCAAATGTAGACATTAAATGGATTGGACAGAGAGGATTAATGTGGCACCAATTGATGCCATTGGTGAAATCCTTTTTACATCTCCAACACCCTGACCTCATAATTGTGCACTGTGGTGGCAATGACCTAGGCACTTTGACAGGGGTAGGTCTGGAAATGCATATGAATGATACCTTTGCACAATTGATGAAACTTTTCCCCCAAACTACCTTTGTCTATTCTAATATATGCCAAAGGCAGAAATGGTACTGGTCCAACCACTATTGTCCACAGATTGAAAAAGCTAGGAAACATGTGAACAAATATGTTTCTGCCTTTTTCCGAGACTATCGAATGGGGTCCATCTACCACAACAATCTGCGTTTCAATATGCATGACATCTATAGGAGAGATGGTGTACATTTTACAGATGAGGTTAACAGACTCTTCCTCTTGAACTTTAGACTCTGCATTGGTAGTTACCTGTAGGTACTAAAATCTCCCAATAAACACAAGGGCTCTTTTTAGAGCCACTCAACATCTAAACACATACACTTCATAAATATCAGAAAAATATTCTTCTTTTTCTTCCTTCAGTACGCTTATGGGACTACGTCCAATTTTCGCAACGTATATCGTCCATATGTGCTTGGTACGCATACGATAAATCTACCATTCTACCATAAAAATAGCCTTAATGGCATTTTTTTTATATTTCCCGAGGACCCCATCCCCCGGGGCTCAAATGTAACGTTGCGGACCATGGGAAGAGTCCCAAGGCCTCCACGGTCCCAGCCGGCTCCCCACTTCCTGCGGGAGCCGGCATTGCTTTTCGTCACAGAGAGCAGCTTACATGCTTCCATTCTTCTTTCAAAGATGACTTCAACAGTTATACATTTTAGAAAATAATATAGTACTGCACGCTAAAGGAGAAAAGTCAGCACAAATATGATAGAATAGAAAATAGAAAAAAAATACATCTACACTCAACAAACTTGTAAGCAGAGTACACAGTTTAATTTAAAAGCACCCTACCACAATTAGTTTTTGAAACGCATTGTACAATAAAATGCAAGACAAAATAGGCTACATACATGGCGACTGATCCTTTCAAAACTAACTTTTGTGTCGCCTACCTCTAGTGCTGGGGGCTCTGTGAAGCGGAACCTGCCCCTTCTCTGCTGGACCCGTTGCCGTTCGCCGCAGTGCCTGCTCTCCCCCCGCCGCTGCTTCTCTGTGCCATCTGAGCGCGGCTGCTGTGTAGGGGGGGGCCCTGCGTGCGGGATCTACACCTCCCAGCCTGCAACGCGGCCGGAAGCCGCCTACTGTTAATTCACGCCAGGAGGCGCTTAAAGAACGCTGCTATTCCCCGCTACGCGGGAGCGTGCTGGAGCGTCCAGGGAGAAGCCCGGGACAAGGGCGGGACCGTCCTAGGCCGTCACAGGCCGGAGGAGGCTGGGCTGGGCCCCCCCTCTTGGCCCTGGACTATGAAATAGGAATGTAAGTTCTTGGCATATGGACATAGTACTGTATGTAATAGTCTTGGCTAAAGGTATTTCCATCTACTAGGTTGTGTTATTCTGCGCCCATTGCCACCATGTTAAACGTATTTATATTGCAAATAAGATGGCTGCTAAAGGGGTACCTAAAACAATTATCTCGCAAGGAGGAACACTTAAGGGGACTTTGGATCATTTTTTAATGCGGGCAACAACAGCCATAGGACGTGAAATCGTGAGGGCTCAGGGTCGCCTATCTTTAGAAGTGATAGGCAATAAACGCTTGTCCCTGGGATTAACTGACTCACCCTGAACTCCACCAATATCAGGGGCTCTAAATGATTCAAATAATATTACTGGAACCCTTGTAGAGTTGGCTGGTGGATCCATTAGGGACGCTAGCGGTAATTCGACCATGGGTGATTTAAGTATCGAACCCTGTATGCAAATTATATCGGATGACAGTCTTTTAGGCTCTACACATATTCCAATAGTGAAAGAAAATTTGCAACCTACTGTACTTAGACAGGGTCCATCCTCTAAAAGGAAGCGTAGGGGAGCTAAGCATAGTTGGAGATTAGCGAAATCAGTAAAATTGCACATAAGTCCCCAGAAGGCTAGTACTTGTGCCCCCAGAAATATAAGTTATTATTTAGGACGACAAACACCAGCACAAACCCCACCGTTAGATCTACTGGAACAAATCGAGCTTTTGGTGAAATCTCTGATTTTCCCATTAGTCAAAAGAGTCAAGAGAATAGGGGAGAAGGTGGGGACTATAGAGGAGGTAATAAATTCAAATGCTGCACTTATTAAAAAATTGGTGGACAACTCGCAAACCCAGATTCTTACTCGAACTAACTTGGGTGAAATAAACGGGGCGGTGAAAACTATTACCCCAAGTCAACCGGCACCGCTGATTGCATTATCCCCTAATGTGCAAGACCCAATATTAACGACTAGACCTACCCAACCAAATATTGATGTAAGTGAAAGAGGGCAGACTAATAAACAGATACCTTTAGACAGACAAGGCACAAATGTAGGTAGATTAAACAAAACTATTAACTATATTGATTTACCACCTGAGGCGGCACCCTTTGTGAGGGTTCTGTCAGGCGTCCCTGAGCTGGTAACTGGAAAAATTGAAGGGTATCAGGAATTAAAAAACAAAGTAGCATTTTGGTTAAGTAAAAATAGACCACTTCCACCTAATATTGATGGAAAAATTCTACACGTCAGGAGGGTGGGGTGGTTAGGACCTATGACTAAGGTAATAGAGGGAGACCTGTTAATAGTGAATTTTAGAGATAAACGTGTGATTCCCTATCTCCAAAACTGGCAAACTCAAATAGGAGATGGAGGAAGAGTCACGTGGGAACTAGGCCATTTCTATCCCAGACCGCCACATATGGCCTTTGAAAGACGCCAAACAGGGAACATCGATTGTGGGAGTATTGTAGGTCCTGGTTTTAATGGTTATAATATTCCAACATTTAACCGGTTTGATCTATTCTCAGGCCTAGAAGCGGTCGATTGACTTACAAGTGATACCCCCAGTTTCAATGTAAAATCCATTTCACAAGACACGATAATAGATAAGGTGAATTTGGAAGAAGTTATGCCTTGTGAGAGGATGGTTGATTCAAATTATGTAGATCCTGCCTCCCTAGAGAGAGGCTACCCCCATGAGGGGAAACTGACTAAGTACATTTCTGAAACTGAATTAGGTAAGATAGGAGACTGTGGAACATCTAGAAGTCTAGTTGTAATGGGCGATTTGGTGAGGGCTGGGTCTCCAGCTGTGGGCACCGTGACTAGGAATCCTAATAGTTTAATTGAAAAGAAGGAAATATGTCACCTTATTTTCTGGAATGTGGCAGGACTAAAATCCAAAATAAATAATACCACATGGGGAAGTATTGTAAATAGGTACGATATCACAGGTCTGCACGAAACATGGTTAATAGAGCCCATACATATTTGTGGATATAAAACCATTTTTACACCAACAGTGGGGGGATCACACAGCAGAGCTAAGGGCGGGTTGACTATGTACCTGTCTAACCAGCTCAAATATGAGAAAATACAATTACTATATCAGAATAGTTCTTACCAGCTGGTGAAGATAGATATTAATAAGGCGGCCAGTGTTATCATCTTAAATTTTTATAACAACATCCAAATTATTGATATTGTTCCAACTATAAAAACGTTGGGTGTTGATTTAAATCATGAAATGGACACAAGCACAAAAGAAGTATCGGTTATTTTGGGGGGACTTTAATTGTGCTCTTTGTAAATGGGGTCTACGAGGTACTTGTGGTCTTATGCTGGACCAGGACACTACCCTCACTCATTTCGAGCATACCACACGTGGGGACTTGCTAAATGAAATATTGTACTCTTGCGATCTCGGGTATGTAAATGAAATTGGCCAAATAGGATCTCCTTTTGTCCCGACCTTTATTGGTAGGGGAGCGTCCACCACAATTGATTTGATTTTATTCTCTACTAGGTATGGACGCCAGATCAAAAAATGTAAGACCCTTGAAGTTGTATTGAGTGATCATCGACCATTAACCTTGGAGATCGAAAACCCATTTCGGGATCTAGATAGGAAACAGTCAATTAGGCAGTTAGTCCCAGATGTGATACTTGGAAGGCAAACAGCTACTCACTTAAATGGAGTAAATGGGGTCTACGAGGTATCCGTCACTACACACGTGACCCTATGTATAAAAAAGACGGAGCGCACGTGTTGTATGCCATTTTAGAGTTGTTCCCAAAGCACCGAACAAGGGGCCCTCCACTACATGCGTGGCCTCTTTGGTCACTGAGTTAGTGGTGCCCAAAGCACTGAGCAGGTGAAGAACCTGCGAAGATGATGATGATGTGAGCACAAGTATGTTGTTAGCCATAGAGATATCAAGACTCGGCATCATATATAACACTTCTTTGTTGGAGATCAGGACTACATCATGAAGAAGGTGTCTTTTCCACGAAAAGGTGAGCAGTGAGACTTGAGTACGCATCGGAAGGAGTCAAAGGGTTGTAGCTGGCTGGATACAAAAATGCGACTTAGTATTTTAGACAAACGTACTCCTATATAGTGTATTAATTTACATGCATACATTTTTTCCCAATTGCAGTAACGTTTTTATAATCGCTGAAATGTCCGGAATATTACCAATACAAATAGTTCGTAGAAATGTGAGAATGGACGTGTATAAAAGCGCAATGTTATCTAACTCCAAATTAATATAGTAACAATTACCAATCATAACAGCTTTCTTTTAATATCTTTTAGATGTACAGCTTCACAATGGATTATGTAACAAGGACGACGGCAATGGCGCAAGGTGAGCAAAGAAGCTTGTTTCCGAAAGAACGACAAGTTATCTGTGAAAGGGGAGAATGTGTAGTATGCAGCAGGCACGAAAAACATACATTGGGCTAATGGGGCTTCAGCTAGGATGAGATAGCTTCCTGGGACCACACACAGTAGCACCTGTGTACTTCACAGGTCTTTTAAAGACATTTTGCTTGTTAATAATGCTTTGATGTCCCCCCTCCTACAGCCCCTGCAGCTCCACTGTTCTTTTTGCTTGAACTTAAGCCCCACTGACATTTTTTCTAAACCCCCAATATTTTTGACTGTGGTTGCGCCTCTGGCTTCAGGTACCCCCCCTGTTGTGTCTGTCTCTCCCACGTTTTAATGTCCTTTGTTCTCTTTCTCTTTCTTACTCTCTAACATCGTTTCTCTTTCTTTTTTAAAGTTTTGGACGCTGCTATCTCCACTCTGCTTTATACAACCTTATCTAAATTGAAGTGGTTAACTCTCTTGATTACAGTGAAGGCTTCTTCCACACGTAGAGCACCATCTTTCAATCATGCCAATGGCACTAGGTGACAAAGATTTTGTTTCCGAATCAACAACAAATTATTTGTGAAAGGAGAGAGTGGGTAGTGTGCAGCAGCTTGACTGTGTAGAAATGTATAATTACCTAGAGCAGTGACAACAGAGAGGTTACAACAGTCTCAGAAACAGATCTACAAGCTTATTGTGCCACTTTTGTGTCACTTTTAACATGAGAAAACTAGCGCAAAGAACTGGTAAATCTGCGTCTCACTTTTCAAGAAAAAATCTCAACTCCAGACTCTGCGAGACAATTTTAATGTTCTTTACTCTCTCTTTCTCTCTCTCGCTCTCTGTGACATCATTTCTCTTCCTCTTTTAAAGTTATAGACACTGCTGTCTGCTTTGACGTGTAGAACAACAGTTGAACTGAAATTGTGAACTTAGGTGGCCCCAGTGTTTATACAAGGTAAGCACAGCAGCCTAGATATACTATGCCTCCATTGCAATGCATTAGAAATAAGTCGGCGTATTTACAATCCCGTTGTGCCACTTTTGTGTCAGTAACACAGTAGGCACTTCCATATAGACACCACTTGAATGCGGGACTATAACAGAAGTGAAATGTACTAGGCACATTACACATGTAAAACCGTAGTGTTACCTTTATTTGTGAAAGGAGTGAGTGGATAGTGTGCAGCAGCTTCACTGTGTAGAAATTGATAATTACCTCCGAGTAGTGACAACAGATAGGTTACAATAGTCTGACAAACAGATCTACAAGCTTATTACGCCACTTTTGTGTCATTTTTAACGTGGGAAAAGTGGCGCAAGGAGCTTGTAAATCTACGTCTGACTTTTCAAGAAAAAATCTCAACTCCAGACTCTGCGAGACAGTTTTATTGTTGTTTTCTCTCTCTTTCTCTCTCTCACTCTCTGTGACATCATTTCTCTTTCTCTTTTAAAGTTATAGACACTGCTTTCTGCTTTGACGTGTAGAACAACGGTTGAACTGAAGTTGTGAATTCCACTGGCCGCAGTTTTTAAAGAAGGGTAAGCACAGAGGCCTGGATATACAATGCCTTCATTACAATGCATTAGAAATAAGTCGGCATATTTACAATCCCGTTGTGCCACTTTTGTGTCAGTAACGCAGTAGGCACTTCCATATAGTCACCACTTGAACGCGGCACTATAACATAAGTGAAATGACCCAGGCAGACTGCACACGTAAAATCGTAGCGTTACCTTGACTTGTAATGCTTCAGCTCATTTACTCACCTCTACATAATTCTAAACGTTTTATTAATTTTAGATACTAATTTTCTTTTTTGTTTTGCAGATTACCAATTGTACGTCTTTTGTAGTCCACATCACAATTTGTTCACAATATTGTTTTTTAAAGTTAATTTTCTAGTTGTTTATAATGCAGTTATCATTAAGTTTCGTTTACAGTTATTGTTTAAATAAAAGTTAATAAAAAAACTACATACTTATTTTTTTGTGGGGGGGTGACGGTCCACAATAAAAATAATATTTATAATGTTGAAGTACTATAGTAAGATGTTCCAGAGTACGATTGAAAAGTACTGAGTTATGTTTTCTCTGGATAGACTACAACATAGAAAAGAAATCAAAGTAATACGAAACAAGGTGTACCACATTTACAAACCTCATGCAACATTTTCCTGTGCAAACCTACCCCCCTACAAAATTAAGGGGGTCATTATGATGACAGGTGGACTTAGTCCGCCCATAATCCTAGCGGGACTCTGGACCGCCCGCCATAAGGACAGGGGTCCCGAGGGTGGTATTAGGATGTGCCTGCCACAATAGCGGACACATCCTACATGTTAAGCATTGTGGCGGGCGTGTGCCTGCCGCTTTGTAAATGCAAATGAAGGGGGGTACCACAGGTACCCCCCCCGTGTGCACCCCCCTACTCTCCTTCACTCATAATATGGCTGGCGGTGTCTGATAGGCGACCGGGGCTGAAAAGCGGCGGATGTACTTTCCGTCCGCCGAGGTCCCCCTGCCATACTAATATGGCGGGGGGAAAACGAGAGTGGATGGTGGGCGGATTGACCCCGCCAGGCTGGCGGGGGCAATCCGCCCGCCATCATAATGGGCCCCATAGTAAGTGGGCCTCAATGACGCTCCTCAAACCAAGGGAACAATCACCCCACAAAGATTTCTATATTGTATGAGAGGGGCTGCGTGGCCCTCAGCCCGGTACCCTGGAGTCCACGACGCCCAGACCCGGTTGCTGCACTGTCCATTGGGGGGAAACAGCCATTACATTGCGGTCATAAGCACGCGTGATTGTCACCACGAAGCCATTAGCACGCATATAGCTTTACCACACATGCTTTTACAACTAGTAAACATTTACCACGCATGATAAACGCATAATCATAATAATGTCTTTGTGTTGATGAACACGCGTTGTAATGGCTGTGGCTTACTTGCTTCAAATTGATTTTTAGGTATACGTGTGACCAAGTCTGATAACATCAGAGGTGAAGGACAAACACCGTGGTGTCTGTGACAGGAAATCTCATCGATCACAGAGAAGATAGGCGGAGGGTAAAATGAAACTAACATGTATAATACAAATAATGGAAGAAAACTACTAAAATGGCGGTAAACGGAGTATGTAATCAACGTTTCGTGCCTCGGCAATACGTTTCAAATAAATATAGATAGAATATGAATATTAATATATCACAAAAGTATAGCAGCGGATGACCCACACGGCCCGGGAAAAGAAAGCGGCAAATTCAATTCCAGAAATGAGGACAGCTTTGCTTGGCGAACTTGAAGAAAAAGAAAGAAGCATGGTCTTGGAAATGAGGCTGCCCATGCGTTGAGAGTACAACTGGTGCACAAAAAAACCCGGAAAGTTTTACATACAATTATAGAAATATAGCTCTGGTTTTAACCAGTAAAGTTAGTTCTCACAAAGAACTGTTTTTTTTTTTGACGCAATTCCCCCACGATCCCAGACGGCTCCACGCGTCCATACTTCAAAATAAAACCCCAGGGGTGCCTTTCCACGGGTCCGGAGTGCCTTACAAGCCCCGCATTATGGAAAAAAATGCCCCCGGGATTTGCCCCCCCCCCCCGGAGCTAATTAAGAATAAAACAGTCTTCTAGTTTTTTTCCCTTTTCCACCACCTACGCGTACAATACGCGTACCCCACGATTTTTTTATCTCTTTTTTTATAATATACATATTTGGGCCTAAGGATCCATGTGGCTGGCCTAAAGGGTCAACATGTTTCTACCCTGCCCCTTTTCCTTATTTTTCAACTTTGTTTTACTGTTTTCTTGTGACTCGGTTCTACCGAGGCACAAGATGGCTGCAAAAACTTCCCTGTTTGCAGTGTTGACCGACACTTGACATCCAATCAGCATGCAGCTCGTGCTTGTAATTGTACGGATTTCCATATGCGTGTCGTACTTCGTCTCTAGATATCACTATGATTTTATTTTTGACTTTCTCAGGAACTACTGAATGGATTTACACTATTTAACACAAAGCACAATCTGTGAACCGAACTCTACCTCTATGCCAGAGTAATTCCGTTCAGCCGTTCAGGCTGTAGCCCTGGCTAAAGGTCCCTATGGAAAATTGCATGGGGAAAACACGTTTTGGGACCCCCCCTTTTTTCTCGGCCCCCACTTGACGAATTGGAGCGGAGCAGGGCATTTTCTTGGAGAAATTCGCTAGGATTCGTCCACCGGTGCCAAAGTTATTCCAAATAGAATGTTGTGGATTTCCTATGGAAACTAGGTCCTAATTATAACTACCTACTGGCGACCGCCAGTAGGTAATATTTTTTTTAATATCTACTAATGGATCAGGATTATTTTTCCATAGTAAGGCCACACACAATAGTGAGTGCATGCATGAATAGCTTACTGAGCACAAACAGATGGTTCTATAGATGGATGAGGTACATCTATATCTTAATGGTAGAATAATGAATGCATAAAGCAATGGTTTATGAATGCATTCCAATCTATATTGAACTGTATTGAACTATTTGAATGACTGCTTGTCATGGAAATTAGTGTGGAAAAAATACTTTGACCCAATTGTGGGCAGACAGTTTATGTGTGATATGTGCAGTAACCTCTGCTACCACACGTATTGTTATTACAATGGATGTACGCTGTTTCTGTTCCTATTATCTATATTTTGCCCGAATAAACATTTTGAACCTAACACTGTGCAATCACTAGTCAGAGAATGTGATCGTGCACCTGTGTTTTTGTATCAATAATATTTTGTGGGTGGCAATGTATCACTAGCATTATTCCCAGGAAAGCATTTCTCCATGAAACCAAACAAATAACAAATCAAACATCATAAGTTGAAAATGTAATTTGAAATAAACATATTCAGAGTCAACTTATACTAAGGTTTTGTAAAATCAGGGTAAATAATTTTAAAACAAAAACTGTTCTTACCATAATGGCATTCACACCCTAAGATAGAGAGAAGAAAGTTAGGAAAACGATTAGTAATCAAAATTCTATAATAAAATACCAGGATATAAACCCACTCTGCAGCAAAACTTGCATCTTGAGTATTACTCACACTCTAAAGCCAAATCAAAAAGAACAAATTCCAAAGTTGAGTTCACCACTAATGAGCAACCAATGCAATTTAGTAGCAACAAATGAAAATGCAAAATACATATGTATCAAGAGATGATGTAAATTTTGGGAAAATGATTATGCCACGTCATGTTCCATTAGGAATATACCATTTATAAAGAGGAATATATTGTCAGCACAACATCTCAAATATTTGAGGATATACAGGAGATAGGGAAACAATTTATTACAAAGTTGGCATTGTACTGCTCGACCCAAGGTCACCAAGTAGCTGCCTACATTAAGCCCTAAAGGTAGTGAGACTTGAAGGAATATAATAAAGCTGCACAAAGTAATGGTGCCTAACATTTGCATATGCAAAAAAATCTGCATGCAATTCTTCGTAGTTTAGATATCTAATTTGCAGCAAACTGCTATCTTGCAATAAGTGGAGCCCAGAATAACACACTCAAATTGAAACATGGATGTACCCAAACTATTATATTTACCTTCATTAAGGTACAGAAACTTGGATAGACCATTAGCACTGATGTGATCTGACCAGGTATGGTGTTCCACCACAAAGTCCATTCCTTGCAGTGAAATGGACCACCTTGACAATTCTGGATTCTCACCCCTTCCTGTTCATCACCTCCTAAAGCTGCCCAGAGGTCCTTGAGAACCCTAGGCTGCATCAACCATACTTTCTGTCCATGCTGATATTCTACCATGGTAACTGCTTAGTCATACCATTGCTTCATTAACTCCTGGCTAACCTCAAAATTATCAGAAACCTTCTTTCAGAACTTAGTCAACTGTTTCCGAAGGGCTAGCATTTAGCGAACCACATCCTGAGGGAAATTCTTGGGAGCTTGTTCTCACCCATCCTTCACCAGACTAAGAGGTCCTCTGACAGGATGACCATACAGAGGTTCAAATGGGCTAAACCACATTCTCTTCTTTGGTATCATTCTCTAAGCAAAAAGCGGGCATGGTAAGAGGACACCCCATTTCTGCCTCATGACCTCAGGCAGGCCCATAATCATGCCTTTTAGGGTCTTGTTGAAACTCTCCACAAGCCCATTGGTTTGTGGGAGGTAGGGTGTGGAGAACTTATGAGTGACTCCACACTCCTTGCTTATTGACATCATGTAAACAGACATGAGGCTGGTGTCCCTGTCTGTCCCCACTTCTTTGGGGAAACCCACTGTGGCCCAAATAACCATCAAGGCCCTGGTGACAGTGCAGTGACAGTCCTCAGCGGGATTGCCTTGATTACATAGTGGAATGGTCCACCAAGACCCGGATGAACCTCTTGCCTAAGGCTGCCTTGGTGGCACAAGGATCCTACAATGCCAAATGTCTCAAATGGTGTAACAACGACATTGGAAAAAGAATAACACTACAGCTTTGTCATAGTCTTCCCACTAGCCTGGTACATGAGTTGCTCCATGCGCAGGAGCCTTAGGCTCATGATAAAGTAGGTAATTCTCCTAATATATAAGGTGATTTCCATTGGGCATCAGCTTGCCCGCTAAGGCACTCAAGGATTGGGCACTTCTTCTGTGACTTGAATATTTCCTTTCTGGTGGATTCCTCTTCCACTTACCATCCAAAAAGCTCTGACAGGTGACCAAGGGAGAAATGTCCTCCCTAATAGGTTCAGAGGCAGATGCTCCAGTGCCTCAACTACCTGTGTTATGGGACTTGCAGGGGCCTGGCTTCCCACATCCCTTGCCTGTCCCTTCCCTGGTAGCTGTCTGGACCATTCTTCCATGCTCCAGACCTTCTTGACTCCCCTCCTGGGCAGCCAAGGAACAGGTGACTGCATAGACCCACTCAGGCAATTCTAAAATTTCTAGATGTAACCTGAGCTCTTCTTCCTTCATAGAAGTGTGAACCAGGTCATTCCCCAACAGATAGTCCACAGACATAGCAGAGCTCACAACAACATTCAGAGGATTTGAGACCCCACCCCAGTAAAAGGGAACTAGAGACACAGGGTAGTGCCTCTCCTAGCTGTCTGCTACTACAACCTGGTAGAATGTATTATAGATCTCTTGCTCAGAGGATACCAAATAATACCTGACACCTGACAGTAGTCATACTGGCTACTTTATCCCCCAGAGCTTCCACCCTCGGCCCATTTATGGTGACACATTGTCTATACTTTGAATTATTGGAGGGCATGTGAGCTTCGGGCACCATCTCCTTTCCACCACAGGACACTAGGGTAACCCCACTAACTGGGGCCATCTATTTCTGAAGTGCTATACTAGCCAACCCCTGTGACTGCCTATGACGGTGGGTGATGCCCTTTTGAAACACTTGCCATGCCCATATTGGTTGCATTCTTAAGACTTAGGGAACAACTTTGCAGTATTCTTGTCTATGATGCATTTCTTCTGGTGTCCAGATTAGGATTGGGGTCCCTGTGAACTGTACTGGGGGCCTTGAGAGAACTCCTTAATAATTGTTTTATCTTTATCCCTCATTCTTCTGCTGGGAACTATGACCACCCTTTTCGGTGTGCCCTCCAGGTGCCCTTTTAGACTTTCTGGTGCTGACCCAGGGGTCTGCCTCCTGAAAAAGAATGCTATCCACTTGGTGTCAGCCCAGCTCTGTAAAACATATATTAAGCATGGGCTCCCCGAAAATATTGTCGTACATCCCAGTAAAATGTTTGCCTTTGCTGCTCCTCACCCAACCCTTTAATGCCTTGCTGGCATAATTTAAAAAGTTTGCTCATGACTGGATTGGGAGTTTGTTGCTGTCCTGAACCTCTGATGTCAGCCCAAACCAAACAGCAAGTATACATTTTATGGGGCTTACTTTGTCATATTCCCTTGCCTCTAGTGTAAGGATAGTATCCATCCCCACTATGGGCATGCATTTCCAGAAAGCTGTCATCCCACTATTCCTCTGGGAATTTGTGCACCATGAGTGTAATGTCATGTGCAGCAAACCGCTTGGCTATATCATCTCCAACTACATAGGCACCGCCTTCTGTGGTATGCAGACTGCCACCTAAGTAGCAGACACAGTTGGTACAATGTCACCATTCCTGTTGGTTCCTGAAGGGTGCCTTGTATTTTTCTCCATCCCCCTCATGATTTTATCAAGTTCCAACTGTATTTTTCTTTAAACTAGGGCCCTCCCAGCTTTCTCCTTATCCAGCTTTAACTTGAGAAGCTCCAATTTCAGCTAGAGATACACTGCTCCTTGCCCCATCTTGGTTATCAGTGTTTCTCTTTTCGGTACAGTTGGGCTCTTCCTGCAGCTCAGGGTTCCTTTCTGGATCCTACTCTTTATCTTTAATTGAGTCCATGTCCTCCTCATGGTTACATGGTTATCCTCTACTGTTGCTACTTGCAACCTTTACATGTCTTCATAGACCCAGAAGATTTTCTACAAATTATGTGACCCAAGAATGGCTGCAGTCACAAAAGGGCTAAGGGCAGAAAAATGCAAACTTTTTTAGACTGACTAATGTAGCTCCAAGACCTTCCCATAAACCAGTAAGGCCTAGGAACAAAATGCTTATAGGTATCAATCAACTGTCAATATGGATAGAGTTGCTGAAATAACTCCATCAAATGCAATTATCCAATTATTAATAATCTACAGTCCACCTTATTTTTGCCATTTTATAACAAGGGCATTCTTATACATGACTTTCATAAACCATTGTCATATTAATTTACAACAAAATGTTTCTCTGGACATTCAACTTGCTCAAGGGGCATATAGCGAGCCCCTTGAGCTGAATCACTACTGATGTGTATATGTGGACCACGAGATGCAGTTCCAGTAGCCTGCAGACTCCAGTGTGCAGTAACTGCCACTTAAGTACGCTGACTTTTTCTTGTCACCCTATATTCTTTAGAAATTCACCAAATGCAACATTTCCAACATGTGTCTCATTTTTTATTACAATTGCTATCACGCACCTTGAAATGTTGAAATTTATTTTTTCTGATCAAGTTTTTATTTTTCTGTATGGCTTTTTTTTTGTAACACATGTAGAGGAGGTTTTAGGCCTTGCTGTCAGTTGCTTTATCTCCTGTTTGATGTGGTAAAGAAATATCTTAGCATGTATGAGGCCACGGGCACAGTCAGGGTTGCTGGGAGAAGAAGTATTTGGACACAGAGTAATAGCATTTTGTATTGGGTGCACTCTAGTATTCCATAGCTCCACAGATGATTATGAAGAAGCTTTTTTTTATAAAATGATGGCTGCAGAGTGGGCAGGCTAATACTAGGTATCCAAAAAAAGGTCTTGGAGTGAGTCAGCATTCTCCATCTCAGGCAGTGTATTGAGGGGCTGAGGGGGATTTTTTCGGTTTTAAGGAAAACTGTCTGCCATTTAAATTAATAACATTTTAGGTCATAAAATGTGAAAAGTCAAAAGTGAAAAGTAATGAAATGAAAATTGTGTGTAGATTCTTCAAAGAGTGTTTTTTTAAGCACAGCTATGTTTGTGTTACGCATGTAGATTAGGTTTTCAGTATTGCTGTACGGTAAAGGGAGATCTTACCACGTCGGAGGCGGGGGGTAAACTCAGGGTTACTGAAAAGTTATTTTTAGTCATGGCGTGATGCCATTTTGTATTGGGCATTCTCTATTGTTCCATAGCACCATGGATGAGTAGGAAGAGGCTTAGTTTATAAAATGATGCCCTCAGCTCAAACTTGCACCAAAAGAATGGTGATGGATTAAACCCAGATCTGTTGACTGGGTGTGAGTGTTTGATTGGTTCAGATGCTCCGTCCATCACCATCCCCTTTTGTATCGCTTTGCTCTCCATAGGTTGGCAGGGTATGCTCAGACTTGAGTCCCTTGCTCACTTTCCCACTGGATTCAAGCAAGCCTGGCTGAAGACGGCTGTAATGCCAGAAACCGGTCCTAGGAAGCTTGTTTCTGGTCCAGGGTAGGCATGGCTTAGCAGTTCGGGCTGCACTGTTCCCATGAGGCACAGGGTCAGACTGATTTGCATATGTCCATGTCTGAACTGGGGTGGCAGAGTGGGCTCAGAACGGTGATGGATTAAACCCAGATCTGTTGACTGGGTGTGAGTGTTTGATTGGTTCAGATGCTCCGTCCATCACCACCCCCTTTTCTACCACTGGTGCAGCAAAGGCACGCCAAAAACAAGCCCGTCTGCACCCATCCTCTTCTCGCCTGTGGCCAGGCATTATGATAGTTCCACCTCAAAGGGCCGACCAGCTGAGACCTGTACATCAGAGCAACTCCTAGGTAGGACGGGGGCATTTGATAGGGTGTAGGACTTTTCTATTGGATGCTACTTTTCCTGTCTCATGTGGCAAGAGTAAATATGTTTTTCTCCCTTGAACCAACTAGTCACTACTAACGCAGCTCCAAGGAACTGTCAGAGGAAATTGAAGGACACAATAATTAATGTGTGATCTCTACATAAGCATGTTCTAGATATACATTATTATAGCTATAGCGAGAGTGTTGGATACACTTCCCCAGTTTTACTGACCAAACTATGCCCCTGGTGGTAGGATTCACAGGTGGGTGGAGCTGGATGTAGCAATGAAAGAAAACTACAAATTTGCCCTCCAGAGATGGCATAAAAATGGTTGTCAGCACAGTTATTGCCCCAGGAGTTGTAGTAGGCATAAGTAAGAAAGTAATGGGGAGGAAAAGAAAACAACTATTGAATAATAAAGGAAGCCTTCCAACAGCTGCTGAGAGTTTAGTGTTTTTGGCTATAAATAATAGGAAGGGAGAAGTCATCCTAAAGCCCCCACATAAAGTTAGAGCAATATATCCCAACTGTAGTAAAGTCCATTCTGCTTGAGCTGTTGAGGCATAATCGCCAGTAAATTACAATAGAAACATGCTGTCATGTTCAGTTTTTTAGCACAGGAACAAACATTACTGGGGTTATGTAGACTCTCCAACTAATGTGAAATGTGGATATATGGTCAGTGAAAGAAATGTTGCATTAGTGGCATTTCGGTAGAGAGCAAGTCCTTCTTAGTTTAGTTCAGCATTCACTGGTAGTAATTAATTGCACCTGCAAAATTAATATAATGCAGTTAATAATCCATGAACACTAGACTTGAACTTTTTATGCTCTTTTTTGCATGTGCATGTGATGTCACATCAACAATTACACTAAACAACCAGAAATTTTGATTGTGCCTTGGAGTTTTGGTACTAATGATGTTTTGTTGATGACAATTACTCACCAAGATTATTCCATGGAAAGCAGTGTTTCATGAAAATAACAAATCACAAATGAAACCTCATGAATCAAAAATTGAAATGTAATACTGACAAATTCTGAGATAACTTATCGCAAGTGGAAACAGGGGAAATAATGGAAATCTATCCTTACCTTGGAGACATCCTAAGATACAAGAGAAAGTGAGGAGAAAGTGATGTCATTGACATTTATTAATGAACATTTTGTATATCAGTACATAAAGCTCCCGGCAAAAGAACTGTGCATCTTGAGTATTACTGGCACTTTAAAGCCATGTAGGAAGGAACACTTTCCAATCTTTACCTCACTATTTATGCAGAACCATTGCATTAAGTAGCAACACATTAAAATGAAACTTACATGAGGTCATCATTGACAAAAGTATAATTCACATCATGGTCAATAGGATAGATACAGTTTCTAAAAATGTAAACATTGTAAAAAAATAGTATATTTGATAATGTTCAGGAGAGAGGGATACTATTTAGTGCAAGCCTTGTAGTTTATCATTCAACCCTGATTCACAAACCAACTGTCTACGTTTAGCACTTAAAGTAGTGGGAAAGGAAGGGACACAATATGGCTGCACAACGTAGTGGTTTTTAACATTTATAGATGCTACAGTGTTCCTACAAGAAATTTCTCATTGTTTTGTTATTTAATTTTCACCAAAATACTGTCTTACAATAAGGGGAACCCGGAAAGAGGCGCAGAAAATGGAATATGCATGTAGCTAAATCATGATGGACCCTGTACATGCCAAGCAAACAAATATGTGTTTGAACAAACATGAAACAGGACCATTAGCGCCAGCTAGTCGTGACTTGTGGAAGTTCATTTTTAAAGTTATTCCAGAACAACATTTTGTAATATGTATCAAAGAGTTAAGCTAAAGACATGGCTGTAAAATTGTAAGTACTGCATGTGATAAAATGTCTCTTTTTCGGTGGTTTGTGTTTCTGGTTTTTAGAATCCGCATATTGGGCAGTTCTGACCAGTATCCAGTGTTTCTGTTTTACCGCTAAAACATGTAGACAATGGCTAACCCTTTATTTGAATATTAACGCTCCTTTAAGGCCATAGCATATGATGTATAATTTAACACAGAGGGTCTTACTCATGAAGGTTAACGTACACTTTTGTGTATGTTTACTAAGTCTAACTTTACTACTTTTCGGTATACACAAAGGTAAGTTACTACTAGTGAAGTTAGACTTTTGGTCTAAGTTTACCTTTGTGAATACCAAAAAGTAGTAAAGTTAGGCTGTGGTCTAAGTTTATTGTAAAGTAGTAAACAAAGATTTTTGATCTAAGTTTACCTTTGTGAATACCAACATTTAGTAAAATCAAAAGTGTAAGTTTTCTATTTTGAATCAGGACCAGGGTATGGAAAATATATTGTTACTGGTTGACTACATCAATTAGTATGCACTCTTATAGTGTGGAAGGGAACATGACTTTTAGCCTGACTGCTGCAGATTAACTCTACAGTCCGAGCGGTCAACATAACCCCTTTTGAAACTCATTTTCACAAGTTCACAAGTCAAGGTGCATGGTACAATGACATGGCCCCGAGCAGTAAAGACCTGGCTGCACCATATGACATCTGAGGTATAGAATAAGATTTTGGTTATCCAAGTTTGTATCCCATTAAAACAATGATTAAACCACTGTTTTTAATAATGATAAAATGCTCAATTAAATGTTAAGTTAAATGCCAAAGTCAGATTTGTAATACATTTTTTAGAAAAGTTACTATTAAAAAGTAATTTGTTTTGTGCCTGTACGTCATTGAGGCTAATATGCATCAGCTCTCCAGAAGGTCCACAACCTCTACTTGGCTTTAATAAGGTATACAATAAGGTATACAACATGCTCCCAGAGAAGGTACAATGACCTGGGTGAAGGATGGTCTGTTTACTTCTCTGGTATGAAGAACCATTGGGGTGGGTCCAGGAACCTGATTAACTTTGAAGTCACCTGCCTTGTCGAATTCAAATGTCTGGTTGCACTTTGAGATGACCAGCCTTTGATAATATCTGCCCTAAATTACCAATAAAAAATGGGTTAACATGCAGTTGGTACAAATATCAAATAGACAAGAGACTATGGGTGATGGAGAAGGGAAGAGGTACATGGATAAGGAAGGTGCGGATGTATAGGACAGAGATGTACCAGGAGAAGGGATGGAAATTTGTTCTGACCACACCTGTGGTGTGGCCGCCAAGAAATACGCCAGGCATGTTAAGTGAATAAGAAAACACCAACACAAAAAAAAAAGCAAGACAAGTCAGGTCGCATCCCAAAGCTCAAAGAGTCTGCTATCCATACGTGAATGCTGGGGGTAGACCAATCGAAGATGATCAGAAGTGCATAAATATGTCTGTGTTATCTTGTAGTCTGTAGATAGGGTGCTCAAAGGAGGCTGTCTTATATATTTCTTGCAGCCACTCATTATGTGTGGAAAGGTGTGGGTCCCTCCAGTGTCTCTAGATGCAACAGTCATAGCTGAGGCTACTGTCATGGTGATGACTTTTGCCTTTACACTGTGTTAAGTTAGCATGAGCTTATTAGAAGTTTAAACACCATATTTCCTCTCTGCTGCTTTTGCACACGGCACATGGCACATGATATCATAAATGTTTAGAGTCTAGCAGAATATTTTGCTTCACACGAGAATAATATGTTTTCCTATGGTATCAGTCTTGCTTAGTAAGCTATGTCTGAACAGTGAGTGCTGAGGCCTTCAAGGTTATGTCAACAAAGTAGTTGTTCGGTCTGATCAGCGCACGTTCTAGACATAACACATATGCAGCTGTGGGCACCTCTAGTTTTTGGCGCGTTTTAATAATGCACTGCGCAGAGCATGAAGACACAGTTGGAGAACATTCGCATGCAGAGTGCTGGTGTAGAATATGATGTGATCCCTTTCTACTAGAAACAAGAGGTATGGGGCTGCCCTTGTAATCCCAAGAGACCTTCTGTAGATATAATATACTAGCAAGGGAGGGTAAGAATTAGGTGCTATTTACCCTTCTTTCCATTCATTTTAACATGCTTTCTCCCTTTGTATTTTATGGAATTGTAACTATGCTGATAAGCGTATTACTTATAATTAGTTTGCTTGTATTAGCTAAGATACTGCACTTGAGAACACTGCATTACAAATAAATATTTCAAACTTGCCCGTGTCCTCATTTACTCTTTGTTTTGGACTGAGCTGATAGTATAACGAAAGAGTGTTTATGTGTTTCACGTTACCTGAGGTGTTCTAAGTCCATGTTCTGGGTTGTCTAATCATTGGAGGTATGGAAGAACCACAGAGACACTGATTGCTAGTCTGGTTTGGGATTTTTGATACTAAGGTGAGTTTTGGCACATCCTAATTTACTGCGGTTCCAAGTCTCTATGCACAGTTCTGTGTAGGAGCAGAATCCCTGCAACATGGCGCCCTAAAGATGGTGGTCTTATAGCATGACACTTGAGTAGTACTTCTATCAGTCCTTAACCCCGCCATTATTGTTTCCAGATAATAGTAGTGTCGGACAAACCTACCTATAGGTACTTAGGTCTTTTCAAGCTTGAATCTTTTCAAATGGTTTCCCTTTGAATTACTACCCAGTTGTGCTACGTAGTTTTTGTTGTACCTCTTTCTTACTGTGTCACTATGGCTGACATTGACATACCGCAACATAGTCGAATTGTGGTTCACAATCATTTGCGGGCTTATGACGTCGGGTTAGAGGGCATGGCAGTTAATATGGTAGTGAGTGCGGAAGTAGCTTACTCCTATGAAATTTTCTATTCGTGGGTGATCTTCCCTGCAGCAAACGCAAATACTGGTGTGTTTGACACTCTTTGTTAGTCTCAAGGTTAGGTTCTTTGTCCATTCCAGGCGCTACTTGGCCTGTTTTGGCTGGATTTACGCCGCATCCTGGACATGGAGCGGTACCCATTGCGGATTTACGGCTCCTACATACAGTCACAATTATTGTAATTAGGTCGTTATGTAATGTAATGTAAGGGGGTTTTTATATAGCACGACTATCACTCCCAGTAGCATCTTGGCGCTTCAAAAAACCGGCAGGGGTAAGATGGCACCAAGGGGCCGATGTAGGTAAATCTTTTTTACCACTTCTTAAATACCGATTCATACCGAATCGGTATTTAAGAAGTGGTAAAAAAGAGGAGGGCAGATGTAGGTAATTAATTACCAAATCGGAAGGAATCGGTATTTACCGATTCGGTAAATACCGAATCGGTAATGCCCATAGATTCCTATGGGCATTGAAGCCCATAGGAATCAATGGGCATTACCGATTTGGTATTTACCACATCGGTAAATACCGAATATTGCAAGGGTGCAGGGGGTGTCACTTTGACACCCTCTGGCACCCCAATTACAGGCATGTGTGTCACATGGCACAGGTGTGCATGCACAGATATGCATGCACACCTGGATTTGGTATTTCCCCACCCAATTGGATTGGGTGGTAAAATACCGACTCCTAAAGGCCAGTGGCACTGTTTGCAGTGCCACCTACATGTGAGATTTACCGAATCGGTAAATTTACCGATTCGGTATTTTACAGAATCGGTAAATTTACCGATTCGGTTAAATTTACCGATTCTGTAAAAAATGTCCCCTACATCTCAATGACCCATTTACCAGTCGGTAACGGCCGAATTCGGCCGTTACCGACCGGTAATGGCCATCTACATCGGGCCCTATGTCAGCTATATATCATGTGGATCTTGTCGCTTCATATTGAACTCTTGCATAGGGTGTCAGGTAGGCTATATATCCAGGTTTTTAATGATTATCTGAAGACTATTTTTGAGGTTGTTTGACAAAGAGGCAGGGGTAGTTTATTCCAAGCCTTAGAGCCCAAGACGGCCAGTGCCTTTCGTCACCTAGTTTTTAGCTTAAAAGTGAGGATGGTAAGGAGATTGGCGTTTGAGGATCTCAGATTCCGTGAGGGTTTATAACGCTCAAACATCGACTGGATGTAGCTGGGCCCTCTTGAGTGGTGGGCCCTGAACGTAATTAAAAGAACTTTAAAAAGCACCCTCTCATGTATCGGTAGCCAATGGAGGATATCCATTGGCGCTGTGGCAGATGTTATTTTACGCCATCTCAGCACCAATCTAGCAGCCGCATGCTGGACCATCTGTAATTTATAACCGACCGTCCTGTTTGTCCCTGCATATAGGCTGTTGCAGTAATCAAGTCACAATGTTATTAGTGCTACTGCCACCATTTTCCGAGCTGAGAATGGTAACAGATCGAAAACATTTCTCATGCCCTTAATGATGCTGAAACAGGCTCCTGCCACGGGCAACACCTGGTGTTTAAAAGATAGAGTGGCGTTGAATTTAATCCCAAGGTTTCTAGCTGTCTTAATGGTATTTGGGGGGACGGATGCATCTCCTGGCCACCATTGTGTGGGGCTAAAAAGGTTGTTTTGTCGATAAGGCAGGATTTCATTTTTGCCTGAATTGCACTTAAGATGGTTATTTCTCATCCATTCAAAGGTGGCTTTGAGGCAGTTTTTCAAATTCATTTCAGCCTCTTTAGTGTCGTCATCTAACACCAGGATGAGCTGCGTGTCATCCGCATATGAAATAGTGTTAATCTTGAAGGATGCTATTAGTGCAATCAGGGGGGTCATATATACATTAAAGAGCGTAGGGCTCAAACAGGAGCCCTGCGGTACTGCTGATGTAAGCCGCTTGTCCTCCGATCTAAAATGACCTAACGTGATCACTTGTCGCCTGTTTACTAAAAATTTCTGATCCAGCCCAGTACATTGCCTTCTTTCCCGGCTGCGGCTAGGCGGTCCACAAGGATGGCATGTGAGATCTTATCGAACCCCGCGGATAGATCCAGGAGTACCAGGACGTCCTTCTTTCCCTGGTCCATTGCGGCCCGCAGTGTCTTAGAGGTGAATAATTCCGTGGAATGCTGGGCCCTAAAACCTGCTTGGTTTGGATGCCAGATGTTATTTGCCTCTAAATAGGCGGTTAGCTGTGTATTTACCGATTTCTCAGTTAGTTTACAGAGAGCTGGAAGTAGTGAAATGGGCAGTAGGTTTTAGAGGGTCGTTGGGTCCGATAGCTGTTTCTTTTGTAGGGGTTTTACCGCTACTAATTTCCATTCATCCGAGATTGAGGCTTGGTTGAGTGACAAATTTATTATGCTGTTTATGGTGGGGTTCACAATGTCCACAATAGCATGAAGGACCAGGGGCGGGCAAGGATCGAAAGGGGAGCCTGACTTGATAGCCAATATTGTTTTCCGAGTTTCCTCTATGCTACTCGGCGAGAACATAGTCATGCTGGCGTGGCCTGTGTCTGTCCTAATGCCGCCTATTTCATATTGTAACGGCGAGGGAGGAGAATCTTTGGTGAGGGTCTGGATCTTTTCATCGAAGTAATCAGCTATCGTGTTGCAAAGACTTTGGGAATGGGGAATGTCTTTCTGCATGGTATTAGGGTTCATAAATGCACTGACTGTCGTAAAAATGTCTTATTGTTTATTGTTATTATTATTTATAGCTCTCGTATAATAGTCAACTTTTGCCTTTTCTATCATGGTGTGATACTGTCAACGTGCCTCTTTATACGTGTTGAGGTCATTATCCTCATAATTCCGGCGCCATCTCCATTCTAGAGCCCTCACTTTCCCCTGTTCTTCTTTTAGGGTCGTTGAGAACCAAGGAGCAGATGTCCTCTTGTTCTGCGCCTGCTTTCTGGGGACCGTCCTAAGGGTAGTGGGGCCTGTCTCTGAACTGAGTACATTTATCTATTCCCCAAATAGCTGGTTATCTCTAATCGGGTCTCTTGTCAGGGTAAGTCTCTTCAATAGAGCTACAATCAAGAACTCCAGATAACCTATAATGTTCTTCCAACAGGGCCTTCCTTGAGGCAGCCCTATCGCATTTCCTGTATTCTTTGCCGCTGGGCCGACCCTGATTGGGAGTTCAAAAGGGCAAAAATTATGATCTGTCCATGTTTGTATTTGGGGCCTTTTCACATTAAGAGTGCCCCTGTTGGAGCCGATGCAGTCAAGTATATGACCTGCCTTATGTGTGGTGTCTGTTGTAAGTTGAGTTAGCCCCAATACACTCATTGTGTCCTTAAGGCACATTGCCGCTGGGTCAGTAGGGGAGTCCAGGTGTACATTCAAGTCCCCTAAGAGCATAAAGTTTGCATACCTAAGAACTAGGTTGCTAAGCAATTCCCCAATACTCTCCAGAAACTCCTTATGCTTCCCTGGTGGTCGATAAATTAATGATCCGGCAAAGGTAAATGAGTCATGGGCCTTTATTGAGAAACCCATGCTCTTTGCTCCTTTGAGGTCTAAGAGGTTAAAGGTTTGACACTGGAGGGTATCTCAATAAATGATGGCAAGGCCCCCTCCCCTTTGGTTTGGTCTATCTTCCCTTGAGATAAGGTAACAAGGGGGAAGAGTATTTACAACATCCGGATTACTCTCTGGTGTCAGCCATGTCTCAGTTATAAAGGTCATAGATATGCAGCGCATGTTTGCTCATTGATCTTACATTGATGAGTCCACCTCGCAGATCTTTTGACCAACTATTTTCTTGTGCTTTTTTGCAAAACCCCAACCTTTCCCTACAGTGTTTACAGCTCACAGGTCCCACCCAAATCGCCATGGTCAAAGTCAGGATGCATGTGGGCCACTATTAAGTGACATAATAAATTCCCTCGTGAGCCGTGTGATTGGAACTAGAGGGACAGGGTCACAGCCCTGGGCTCGGTCGTGGCGCGGACGGGCGCAGACGGGCTTCCCTTTGGCACTCCTTCTGCGCGCCATCGGTGTTTGATATAGGGTGGAGGGGAGGAATACGGTCCTAGCCCAAAAGACTATACCGTCACCTCGCCCAGAGATGGCCTCCAATGATTTGCCCCCAGAAGTGTGTCAAATTCGCTCCCCGTGTGTCGTGCTTGTAGCCTCCCTCCACACAATCAGCAAAAGCTGCGGTGGACCGGGGAGAGAAAGCGCCGATTTTTAAAAGTAAGTTACATTGATTAAATTCCCCAAAACACTGTCTCACATTTGATTCAAGTTTTTAAAATATCCACTGCAGAGATAGTAGTCATCCATACAGTGCCCCGTAACTAGAGATTAAAAATACTGCTGCTGCTCTACTGAATATTCAGTCATTCAATATGCAATACACAGAGATCCGTTGGTCAGGCTTTCCGTGTACCTCTGCGTGTTGTCAGGTTAGTGCAATAAATTACCCGCAATCTCCTGGGCGGGGCCCCGGGTGCTGCGGCGCTTCCAGCCGGACCAAGCGGAATGAAGCTTAGTCCTGTCATCGTTACGGCAGTGATGGGCACGCACCCCAGGATAAGGATGATATGCCTTTCTGGCTTGCTGAGAAATTTGACCAGCTGGAAGCAGTATTTCCTAACACGAAACCTGTTGAAAAACACAGGATTGTGACAATTAGTTTACCTAAATACTTGATACCAGAGGCAGGTGACTGTGAGTCTTGTGGTAAGATTTTTGCGGCGGTGTATACGAGGTGCTTGGCACTCCGTCAATGACCGTCCTAACCTCGGTCATTAAGCGTATTTAAGACGAGCACGGATCAGAGGCAGCAGATGAATTGGGTATGCGGCTGTGCGGCAGTTTTGACGTAGTTTCATGTCTCGTACTTGCGAATGTCAAGGGAGATACGGTAAGCTTTCCTGTGTCTAATGCTTTGCAGGCTGTTCCCGATGCCGATAAACCCCGCCAGTTACCGAGAATTATTACAACGGCTTATAAGACCATGGGCCGTAACAGTTTGGGTGTCAAGCTTTTTCTTTTTCTACAAAAGAGAAAAAACAACCCAAAGGGCAGAGAGTCAGAAACAGATGACCAGCCCAAGGCTAAGAACCAAAATTGGAAGAAAAAACAATAGCTGGGTAAACAACAGCAACATAAACAGGGTTCACGTCCTGCATCTCCAGTGCCTGCACTTACAGAACGTGTTTATGACTTGCACGATAGCAAACGATAAAATCTCCTGATCGTTTTCAGGTTTCTAAACAACGCTCTCCTCGTTATGTTCAGGACTCATCGGCCTCACCGACCAGTGGTGGAGGAGGCGGCAGAGGTAGGGGTGGCCGAAAAGAACCCAGTTTCAGAAGAAAGAAGTTTCCGCTTTAACAGCGAGATATGCCACAGAAAGTGAGAACACAGCTTCGGAATCTGACATGGGCTCTGACCTTGCTGGACAGCACGGCAGAGATTACCATAGTCCAAGAGGCCCTGCGTCCACTACTGAAGGTGTCAGTGACTGACAAGTATGTTGCTGTGGAGACAGCTGCCCATGAAGGTGTAGCGTATGCGCATGCGGGCGTTTCCGCTACTGTTTCTCAACTGAAACGACGTTTCTGGTGGCGGGGTCTGTACACACAGATGCGTGATTATGTCCTTCAATGTGACATTTGCCAGCAGATTAAGCCTTCAACTGCTGCGCATCCACCCCAGACACAGTTGTACATTTCTCATAAACCACTTGGTTGTGTTTATTTAGATCACTGCGGTCCTTTTTCTTATGATACTGCGTAAAAGTACATCTTAGTAGCAGTTGATTCATGCACACGCTTTGTGTGGGTGTGGCTACACCGCAGCGCTGATTCACAAACTGTCATTAGAGACTTGCGTGTCTTTGTCGGGATTTTTGCCTGCGGCACCTTCCATTCAGTCCAGGGTCCTGCTTTCGCCTCTAAGGCGTATAAGGATGCCATGGCTTCGTTGGGGGTCCAAGTCAAGTTTTCGTCTCCATACAGGCCTGAAGGTAATAGTGTTGTGGAACGAATGAACCGAGACTTAAAGCAGTCTTTGACAGCTAGAGTTATAAGCACTGGCAGCAATTGGCTAGCCCACCTCAATAGCGTGCAGCGTGCCCTTAATAATCTCCCTAGATGGTCTCTGGGTGGGTGGACTCCATATGAAATGCTCTTTGGTATCAAGATGTTCGTCCCGGACCTTGACGGTCTAGACTCGGTGGCTGTTGCTGCCTCCTTTGACGTAGATGAACATTGCAATGTTTCACAGGATCTCCAAAAGACGAGGCAGTCTTGCAAAAGAAAATGTTCCCTGCACATCTAAAGCTGCGTTGCAGATTCCGGTAGTTGGCTTCCTACCCCAAGTTGGAGGACTTGTTCGAGAGAAGATCGACAACAAGAAGAAGTTTGGTCTCTCGTATCGAGCTCCGGTTCCAGTGCTTGGAGTGAAGGGCACAAGAAGAGTCATTTTACCACCACTTCCAGGTCATAAAGAAAAGAGATATATCTCCATTGACAATGTCAAAATACACAGAGTGGCCGATTCTTCTTAGTATGACCCCTGCAGTCTCGTGTCCAATGATTTTGAGATATTCTGTTTCGGCCCCGGCTTCTGATCACAAGCCTGATGCTGCCCTCGAGATTCCTGCAGTTTTAAGTCCTTTATTGAGTTCACTGCCTGGTGCTCACCATGATGACACTGACTACACTGACTTATCGAGGCCTTATTGGCAAACTCATTTGGCTACAGAGTCAAGATTTTCATTTGACACTGACTCTCACACATCTCAGACCCCTTCAAAAATTTCTGTTTTGGCAACACTTTTTAAGAACATTTTTTGATTCCACCTTGGACCTACATTTGGTTGGTGCTTTTTTCGATTTACCTGTTCATGTCAATTGCCTTTGTGGTGTATTTTTTTCGCCTTGTCAACTGACACTATGTCGACACTATGTCGAGGAGCAAACTGGTATTCGACATAATAATGGAACTTTGGCTCCCCATTCCTCATCACACAGATTGAAGAGGGACCTGGCTTATGTTAATATAATTGCTTGGCCCATCTTAGATGGGATTGAATGGGATGCTGTTAAATTTCAAATACATGGGCCCACTGAGGTTATAAATGTCCCTAATGTGCTTAGAGTTTCTATGGGGGATGTTATTAATCAAAATATTCGTTCTGATGATTGGGATGTTCAGGCCGTAGAAGCCTTGTTTGCTGAAATGAAATGCTGCCTTTGATGCTGAAGATCTGTATTTAGAATCTGGTAATTATGGTGATTTGTATTGTTTCCAACATTTTGGCAATCACTACCTGCATAAGGCTAATACCAGGAGGAATACTGTTAATTACACACAATGGGAACATTGGGCGGCTGCTGTTCAGCACAGTCCTGCTTCCTTTTTGAAAAGGTTCATATTTTACCGATTTTAATCAGTCAAATCCCAATGCATTTTATTTTAAAATGACTGAAAAGTCCACTTCCAAGGTTATGTAATCAAAGATGGAGAAGACCCAATGTTTCCCTAAGGGAAACATCTATTTTATATATCCCCTCATAACTCAAAATATCAACAACTTAGCAACCACATTTCAAAAATTAAATGCAAACATATAAAGAATAAAATAAATCGATATGGAAATTGTACAATTTATTACATACAATGCATTAATAAATACAACATTACAAAATTAAAGTGTCATACAAAAAGATTAAAAATGTGTCAATTCACATAAAAAGCAATTTAAAAACAAGTTGTCGATGCAGCGTTTCGGTTTGTATAATAACACCTTCATCAGGACAAAGTTCTTGTTAATTAGAAAAAGGGAATAAATTCCACCTCTGTAGTAAATTAGAGGGTTTTCTTCACTAAGTCGCTCTTTTGTACTTGGGTGCTTCTTACTGGTATGGTCCAACTGGTTTCATATCCCAACACAAATTCCTTCAGATTTCTTATATTCTGTGATGTATCTGAGGTCAAGGGAGCCACCAAATTTTATAGACAGGTTGCCCTAAAACCGGGATTATGGAGCTGCGTATGACTAGATCCCTTCAATAATTCCAGCACCGTCCTCCTCATCAATTCTATTTTGGTGGTCTTTTTATGCAATTGACCAGCTCTTTATCAATCTTGTCGGCCTCCCTGCTCCGCTTGGAGGAACGAGGAACAAGCGGAGCAGGGAGGCCGACAAGATTGATAAAGAGCTGGTCAATTGCATAAAAAGACCACCAAAATAGAATTGATGAGGAGGACGGTGCTGGAATTATTGAAGGGATCCAGATCCTTGTCCTATATTGAAGTTGTAAGGAGACCTCCCTTCTTTTTCACACTTCCAAGGTTAGACTTACAGACACAAAATGATTGTATTCAAAGTACTTTCTTGACCAATTGGCTGTTGGGGGCTATGGAAGGATACCATTGATCTTAAATCAGTTTGGGGTTCTAACAGCTGGCAAGGACAAGGCACTGAGGCTTTGCACCGTGCATGTCTCATCCAGAACCACATGTTGTTTTTGAATTCGACTATTTCACAGACAACTTGCTTTGGATTGGCTACTGTTAAAAAACTTAAATGCTCCTTCTTTTCCTGAATTGGAAGAATACTCCGGGTGGAGTAATGCCACTAGGTTTTCAATCAGAGATTTTTCAAACTCTGTTGCTAAATTCTTCCTTTAACATATCCAGTTTGGATCCCAAAGGTTGGTTGCTCTCGCACAAAAGTGCTGATTCCTGCCAGCATCGTTTTCTGGGTTTGGCTCCTGGCTATACACAGGTCAGGGTGGATCCCCGTTTTGAAATTGGCCATTCTGTGACCAAATATTCTGTAGGCAAATTATGTCAGAATTGACTCAAACATTCCACTTTGAATGATTTTGTGAAAGACCCGGCTAACGGTAGATCTAAAAGATGGATATATGCTATTTGCAACGAGGTCTGGAAAATTTCCCAGAGTGAGGCGGCTACCTGCATTTGAGCTTTAGAGCTATAGATCAGGCTAATTTAGAGAAAGTGCTAGCAGTTGAGGATAACAGAATTAACACACTCTCTCCCCGCATTTACACCTTAGACAATATTGTTTCCTCTGTTGTTGATATTTTACAGGATGAAGTGTCTGTTTTGTATCATGGTCAAAATCAATTGCGTTCTATTATGCAGTTTGCATGGGCTCTGCAGACCCTAAAAGCTGGCAAAGTGCCATGGCATTACATGAAGTCTTTGTTTGCCCCATTCAATTTGACTGACATGCAGCGTTTGATGTCAATGAAAGATGCCACTTTTTCCATGTTACACATTGAGAAGTTAGAACCTTTACCATTTTCAGTGGCTAAAGCCAATTCAGCAACGTGGCTTATCCACGGGTTGATATCTCTCCCGTTCTCTCTATTCCGGTTCAATGTCAGTATGAAGTACTATGCAATTGGTAGATATGAGCCTCTAGGCACTGCTTATCTCCATGAAGCTTGGTCACTTCCGTTTACATATAGATGCCTTAGGGAGGGTAAGGAAGTTTATTTGAATGGTGAGGAATCCACTGAAGAACCAGATCATTCATTAATGTGCAGACACATCCAGTTGCATGGCTCTTGTAATCAGAACAAGCCGAATTTAGCATGCGTTTTGAAAGGTACACCTATGCCTGCTATCGCACCCACATTCACATTACTGGCAAACGGGAGGGATTTACTTTTAAAAAATGAAGATTGTTGTGGGTTGGTAGCCGGAATTGATTATGTAGTTACAGTCAGTGAGCGTGTGGTTTGCTGTAAAAATGTAATGTATCCACCCCGCATGGGAAACTTGATGAATCTGGCCCACGATTTCGACCTTGAAAGCAGAGTTCAACAAGATGAGTCGCATAAGAGCTCTATTGTCCCAGAAAGAAGTTGCCCTCATATCTGCTCGTGAGACATTCGTCCTTCACGTGGCAAACACCCGGACAGAGCTGCATGCTTTATTAAATACTGATTTGGCCTTGCATTTTGGTGAGTTAATTCACACAATCTTCAACACATCCTCCACCGCTGGGCTGGCACACTTCTTTAAACTTGTAAGCAGTGGCCTTGTGACTTCTTTTCAAGCTATTTTTGGGGTCTTCCCAGCTTTTTTTCATTCGATTTTTTCCAGCCAGTTTGGCGGATTTGCCTTGATGCTGGCTCTAGTTGCAGGCGTTTTGCTGCTATTTTGTTTATTTAAAAATGGATGCACGTCCTGTGTTACAGGGAGAGTTGTCACGGCTGTCGATGCTCCGTTCTCGGATGCTTGAGTATTATGGAGCGCTGCCTCTTGCTACATTGAGTGCGGCTTATGGAATATCGTTTTGATTTTCCTACTTCACAAGCGTCCAACCTGTCTTTCATTGCCTGAGTTGCGATTATGACTGGGCCCTGGATTTGTGTCTCTGCAATACGGTGTCTCCCGATGTGGATTATGATCAGCTTATGAGCCCCTTAGTTGCTCATGACCTGCTTTGTTCTGGCGGAGGGATTATGGCCTTTGCAGTGATGCATGGAGTCCTGGGTTGTTGGAATGTGATCGCAGCGGCGCAAGATTTCTTGGCACACAGCTTCATTGAAAACCCACCGAGTTGTCCTCTGATGGTGCTAGAGGCTCCAGTAGTTGAGGAACATGTGTGTTCTTTCCCTTTATTAAATTCAATGGCTGAAATGTTTTCGGATGAAAACAGTGACTTTTTTTTGGAGGCTGTTGCTGCATATTTTGCATATTCTTTATTAGACTGAAATGTGCCATCGCTTCTCTCTCTTCCATGACCGAGGTCACAAATTGTACATTGGATGTTTTTGAGATCAACATTTTTTTCTCGAAAATTAGTTTTTTTTTCTCTCTCTACTGCCCAGGCCTATTGACTATGTCCATGGCTGCTTTTCTTGAATTTGAACTATACTCGGCTTATGATGTTATTTTTTTTATTATTTAGAATTTCTTTCCCGTGTGCAAATTCGAGACTGGTTCTGACTGTCGTTTTTGAACTCTGCTTTCCGAAATTTGCCATTTATCTTATCTTATGTTATCTTATCTTATCTTATCTTATCCGTACTTGGATCAAGGGAGGGTGTCATGGTGATGACTTTTGCCTTTACACTGTGTTAAATTAGCATTGAGCTTATTAGAAGTTTAAACACCATTTTTCCTCTCTGCTGCTTTTGCACACGGCACATTGCACATGATATTATAAATGTTTAGAGTCTAGAAGAATATTTTGCTTCATACGAGCATAATATGTTTTTCCTATAGTATCAGACTTGCTTAGTAAGCTAAGTCTGAACAGTGAGTGCCGAGGCCTTTAAGGTTATTTCAACACAGTAGTTGCTGTTCGGTCTGTTCCGCACACGTTCTAGACATAACACATATGCAGCTGTGGGCACCTCTAGTTTTTGGCGCGTTTTAATAATGCACTGCGCAGAGCATGCAGACACAGTTGGAAAACATTTGCATGCAGAGAGCTGGTGTAGAATATGATGTGATCCCTTTCTACTAGAACCAAGAGGTATGGGGCCGCCCTTGTAATCCCAAGAGACCTTCTGTAGATATAATATAATATAGTAGCAAGTGAGGGTAAGAAATAGGTGCTATTTAGCCTTCTTAACTTTAGCATTTTAACATGCTTTCTCCCTTTGTATTTTTTGGAATTGTAACTATGCTGATAACCTTATTGCTTATAATATGTTTGCTTGTATTAGCTAAAATGCTGCACTTGAGTACACTGCATTAGAAATAAATATTTCAAACCTGCATGTGGACTCATTTACTCCTTGATCTGATAGTATAACAAAAGAGTGTTTATGTTGTGAAGGCCCCTGTTATTGTATGCCCCCAGGTACCAGAAACATTCTGATTTCCTTTGGAGCTGATACCCTTCTATGGCAACTCTCATCATAAGTGCAGCATTGGCAAAGCCCAGTTCTTCCACCAGTTAATCTTATTGCCTGACTTGTTGGAAAAAAGCATTTATACTCAACGTGAGAGTAGGGAGTGATGTGTCCACAAGTGTAAGGAGATTATCATCAGTATACAGGAGGAATCTGGAAGCGCCTGTAGGTGTGGGAATACTGCTGATGTTCTGTGGTTGTAGGCTAGCCACTGAGAGGGGTATTAGGACCTATAAGAACATCAACTGACTTTCTCCCCGTGAATAGGAATGGGGTCCAAAAGGAACTCCCCACCGCAGTTGACCTTTGCACTGGGGGAGTTATTTAGATATTTGACTTTGGTAATGAAATCATCCCCAGGACTCTGTTTCTGTAGGATGTGGAACATAACATGCCACTCTATATGGTCAAATGCCTTATCTGTATTGAACAACCTAGCATGTGTGTCCTGTAAGGAGGCCTAACATAGCCAAAGTTGTGTGAGAGCATACACATATGGTTACAGGAGGTACAGCCAGGTACACAGTCCACTGCCATTTTCCCCTTGGATAAGAAAGGGGTCCAAAAGGAACCCACCGCAGTTGACCTTTGCACTAGGGGAGTTATGGAGATATTTTCCTTTGGACTTTGGAAATAAAACCCAGGATGAGTTTCTGTAGCATATGGAACACAAAATCCCATTCTATATGGTCAAATGCCTTCTCTACATTGAACAACTAGGCATGTGTGTCCTGTAAGGAGTCATTAAATAGCTCATGTTGTGTGAGAGCATACACATATGGTTACAGGAGTATTAGTCAGGTACAAAGTCTACTTGTCAGCTCAGGTGTGGTTGAGGTAGGAATTACCTGTTTAAACCAGGCAACAAAGACACTGGCAAGCAGCTTGATATCCATATTAAGAAGGGATATTGGGTGGTAATTTTTACAGTCCAAAGTAATTTTCCCATTTTTAGGGAAGACAGAAATCACTTTATTGGATAGATATGATCGTCCAGTGGTATCTACATGATGCCACTGGTCAACTTCACATACAGTGGCAACTTGCAACTGATACTGTCCCTCTCAGACAAAAAAGCCAACACCAGAAATAAGTGCACAATCACCACATGTATGAGAGAAGTGGCCACTTGGATAAAATCTTACTGCCTCAAATTGAACTTTTAGTTTTCTGGTACAACTGCTCACCATGGTTCATTGGACCCACCTCCAATCCCTCATTGCAAGCAATTAACTTTGGAATCATCACAACAAACTGGATATGACTGCCTAAATCAACACAATGGTCTTGCCCTGCTTAAACACCTTTGGGATGCTGAAAAAAATCTTAAATGACTACCAGACAACACCAGGAACACTATCAATCAATCGCTCATCACTATCAAGATTAGTCTACAGAAATGCACTGGGTACAGGGATAGCCAACCTGCAAGCAAAAAGGACATCCATAATACAGCAGCCTAACTAGCCCTCACACTCCTGTACAGAGTCCACATTACACCAAACCATGGTTAACACCACTGGCTCCCAATATACAAGCATAAAAAACGTCAATCTCCTCTCCATCACCTACAAAGTGCCCCACAACACTGACCCTACCTACCTGAACAAACTCTGTTGTCTCATAATCAGCTCACAGTCCTTTATGGATGATGCATTTTTAATGAGGTTGTTTACCAGACTAATTTTTGCTGACCAGTGATTGAGAGTCAACAGTGCCAGACTTAAGCCCAACTCTAGAGCTACCTGGAGGACTTCCACAATCTGCATGAGTTGAAGAAGTTTGTGGGTCTTACATTTTGTGATGGTCTTCATAAGGAAGCCATCACTGTCTTCATAGTGGTCTACTAGTCCCTTGATAGCAACAACTATATTTCCTAAAACCATGAGTCGTAAGTGGTATTTGCTTGATTAGATGGTGCATTTTGTTGATAATGCTTTAGCACTGCCACATGATCACCCTGATTGTGACCATTTTTTAAAGATTTGGCCTGTTCTTGATCACTTTGTAGATCAATTTTCAGAGGTCCATACTTTTGTATCTACTACCAATTAGTTTGTGTTTTCTTTTTTATTAAAGCAAATGGGATGGCGGTGTGGGTGGACTTGTGTTTGGCTGGTGATGTGCATGGACTGGCTCTTAGCTGACAGTGGTTTTGGACTGGTGTTTGGTGGGGTACATGGACTAGCATTTGGCAGACAGTGTGTGTGGTTTGGTAGATGTCCCTAGATGGACGTCGAACCCGGGACCAACAACTTGGTTTACTCCCTTGCAAAATCAAGTAATTATGTGATAGAAAATCGTGATATCTCTAAGGGACATTTTGGGCCATATCCTGCTGCCTACACTAGGTCAACCCGCACAAGTAAGGTAGCGTTGTTATCACGAGACTTTGTGGAATACTTGGTGGGTGGTGGTTTGTGTCCCAGAACAAATTCCAGAGCCTTCAATCACAGAAATGTTAGAAAAATTTATATTTTTGACAAATTTTGTGGTTTACAAAGAATGCTGGGTGAGAGGCCCTGTAGAGCGCAACACATGAGTAACCCTATCATAGATCTTCCTGGGTGTCTAGGTTTAAAAAGGTACAGGTTTGCTAGTTTTCTCTAGGTTTTCGTAGATACTGGCTGAGCTAGGGCCGAAAATCCACAGAAAGGCACAATGCAGAAAAGGGTCAGTTGTCAGTGGAAATTTTGGGGTGTCTCAGGTACTCGGCCCACCCACACAAGTGAGACTTGATGGAATGCTGGCTGGGTAGAAGTTTGTGGTTCCCCACAGATTCCAGAATTTCCTTCACCAAAATGTTTTTATTAGACACATTCTGAGGTTTGCAAGGGATTCTGGGTATGAAAACACGGAGAGCAATGCAAGTCAGCTATTCCTGGACTCCCCTAGGTGTCTAGTTTTAAAAAAAGGACAGATTTGCTAGGTTGCCCTAGATGCACCGGAGCTAGGTAAAAAAATCCACAGCTAGGTTCATTGCAAAAGAGAGATAGTTTTTATTAGAAACATATTTTGTGTTTGTGCTGTGTCTTGGGCCATTTCCTGTTGTGGGCAGTAAGCCTACCCACACAAGTGAGGTAGCATTTTTATCAGTAGTTGTAGAACAATACAGAATAGTATAACAAGTATAATTAACAATTGACTTTCTCTACATATCTGCTTTCCAAATGTAAGACAGTGTGTAAGAATTAAGATAATTTGAAAAATGCCTGTTAAATCATATGCTAGTATAGGTACCCACAATTTCAGAGATGTGCAAATAACTACTGATTCTAAACTTCATATCTTGTTCCCAATTTGAAAACACATAGGTTTCCTTGATACTTATTTTTCAGTCTTTGCATTTTACTATATGGATTGCTGTATACACGGTGTACTATGAAAAACCATTGCCAGGTGCAGCTCAGTTATTGCCTCTGGGTTTCTTGGTGAACATACAAGCCTACATTTCCCTGCAAATAGAAGGGTCCAGGGGATGTAACAGTATTTTTCTTTAATCAATCTACCATAGTTAGATGAAGTTATAGTTGAAAATGTAGCACACATGGCTGTTGTTTTCCAACTCAATTTCAATATTTCTTTTTTAACTAGTTACTTTCAATAGGAAAAATGTGAACGATCTACACTAATGACCACTTGCTGAGTACAGAACTCTGTTCACATTTCAGAGATATATAGCTTTCTGGGATCCATTGCTGTTTTCATGCCAATTTCTAACACTAACTGAAAGGAGGTTGAAAACTCAAAAAATAGGAAAAATGGGCTCTGTACCAGTAAAATGACAAGACCGCCTTGAAAAAGGTTATTTTCTGATAAAGGTCTGCTGGTGCCTGAAAGCTGGGAAGATGGTGATTTTATTACAATGAACCCTTCATTGATTTCATTTGCAGGGAAAAACCAAACATTTTCTTCTGCATCACTCTTTTCAAATTTTCCCCAAAAACGTCTTGGTTCCCTCCACGGGATTTTACAAACCCTGGGTACTATTAGAATCCCCAGGATGTTGCTAAAAGGACACAAACTTGGCATGGACACCTTATGTGGACAAATAGATACGGGGTCCTAAGGGTGAACTACCCCAAATAGCCAACTAAAAGGCTTGGCACATTGGAGGAAACAGCCCGAAAGCGAAGGTAATAAACACCCCTTATGTACTGCTTCTTATATAATGATAACATGATATTATAGCTATAGTGTGAGTGTCGGATAATCTGAAGGTTCATCTCCCCCAGTTTTACTGACCAAGCTATGCCCCTGGTGGTAGGATTCATAGGTGAGTGGAGCTGGATGTAGCCATGAAACAAAACTACACACTTGCCCTCCAGAGATGGCATACACATGGTTTTCAGCCCAATTCTCACCCAGGAGGGGTAGTAGGCATAAGTAGGTAATTAATGGGGAGGAAAAGAAAAAAAAATAGTGAATAGTAATTGAATCACTGGTAAATCACACTAGAAACATACTGTCATGTTCTGGTTTTTTAGCATGGGAACAAAAATCACTGGGGTTACATTGACACTGCAACTAATGTAAAATATGGATATATGGTAATTGAAAGAAATTTTGCTTAGTGGCATTTAGGTACAAGGCAAGTCCTTCTTGGTGTAGTTCAGGATTCACAGATAGTAATTAATTGCACCTGCATAATTAATGAAATACAGCTGATAATCCGTGCTCAATGGACTTGACCTGGTTCTGTTTCTTTTTGCCATGTGATGTCACATCAACTATTTGGGAGAAAACACATTACACTCACCAACCTGAAATTGTGATTGTGCCTAGGTGTTTTTGTACTAATGATATTTTGTTGGTGACAATTACTCACTAAGATTATTCCATGGAAAGCTGTGTTTCATGAAAATACCAAATCACAAATGAAAACTCATGACTCAAAAATTGAAATGTAATACTGACTAATTCAGAGACATCTTATTGCAAGTGCAAACAGGGGAAATAATGGAAATCTATCCTTACCTTTGGGACATCCTAAGATACAAGACAAAGTGAGGAGAATGTTATGTCATTAACAATTATAAATGAACAATTAATACATAAAGCCCCCATTGCATTAAGTAGCAACAAATGAAAATGAAACTTACATGAGGTCAGCATTGACAAAAGTATAATTCACATCATGGTCAATAAGATTGATACTGTTTCTAAAAATGTGAATATTGTCAGAAAACAGTATATATGATAAAGATCAGGAGAGAGGGATACTATTTAGTGCAAGCCTTGTAGTTTATCATTCAACCCTTATTCACTAACAAACTGTCTACGTTTAGCACAACAAGTAGTGGGAATGAAGGGACACAATAAGCTGCACAAAGTAGTGGTTTTTGACATTTGTAGATGCCACTGTGTTTCTACAAGTAATTCCTGATAGTTTCATTATTTAACTTACAGCAAAATACTGTCTTACAATAAGGGGAACCCAGAATGAGGCATTGAAAATGGAATATGCACTTTTTTGGTGGTTTGTATTTCTGGTATTTAGAATTTTCATAGTGGCCAGTTCTGGCCAGTGTCCTGTGTATGTGCCTTTACCGCTAAAACATGTAGACAAGAGCTAACCCTTTATTGGAATATTAACTCTCCTTTGAAGCCATAGCATATGACGTAGCATTTAACACATAGGGCCTTACTCACAAAGGTTCCATACACTTTTGTGTATGTTTACTAAGTATAACTTTGCTTCTTTTCGGTATTCACCACAGTAAGTTGCTACTAATGAAGTAAGACTTTTGGTCTCAGTTTACCTTTGTGAATACCAAAAAGTAGTAAAGTTAGGCTGTGGTCTAAGTTTACCATTGTGAATATTGTAAAGTAGTAAACATAGACTTTTGATCTAAGTTTACCTTTGTGAATACCAGCATTTGTAAATTCACAAAAAAGTGTAAGTTCACCATTTGAATCAGGCCCAGGGCATGGAAAATGTATTGTTACCGGCTGACTACAGCAATTATTTTGCACTCCTATAGTGTGAAAGAGAATACATCACTTTCAGCCTAACTGCTGCAGACTAAGCCTACAGTCCCAGCCGTCAACATAACCCCTTTTTAAACTCATTTGCACAAGTTCACAAGTTATGGTGCATGGTACGATGTCAAAGCCCCAGCAGCTATATTCTCTGTGTCAAGACCTGGCTACCATATAAGGAAATCTGAGGTACAGAATAAGATTCTGCTCCCTAAAGTTCGAAGCCCATTAGAACAATGATTAAACCACAATTTTTAATAATGATTAAATGCTCGATTAAATGTTAAGTTAAATGCTAAATTCAGATTTCTAATAAATATTTCGGAAAAGTTACTATTAGAAAGTAATTTGGTTTGTGCCTTTTATGTCATTGAGGCTAATTTGCACCAGCTCTCCAGAAGCTTTCCAACCTCTACTTGGCAATAATAAGGTATACAAAGTGTTCCCAGAGAAGGGACAATGGCTTGGGTGTAGGAGGGTCTGTTTACTTTTCTGGACTAAAGACCAATTGGGGTGGGTCCAGTTACATGATTAACTTTGAAGTCACCTGCCTTGTCAAAAGCAAATGTCTGGCTGCACCTTGAGATGACCAATATTTGATAATAGCGGCCCTAAATTAACAATAAATAATGGGTTAACATGCAATTGGTACAAAGAACAAATTGACATGGGCGTATGGGTGATGGAGAAGGGAAGAGGTACATGGATTTGAAAGGTGAGGAAGTGTAGGACAGAGTTGTACCAGGAGAAGGGATGGAAATTGGTTCTGACCAGGTTCCCAGCATGGCTAACTCATCAAAAGGAAGTGTGGTGTGGCCGCCAAGAAATACGCCAGGCATGTTAAGAGAATGAGAAAACACCAAAACAAAAAAAAAAGCAAGACAAGTCAGGTCGCATCCCAAAGCTCAAAGAGTCTGCTATCCATACATGAAGGCTGGGAGAAGACCAATGAAATATGATCAGATGTGCAGAAATATGTCTAGGTTATCTTGTAGTCTGTAGATAGGGTGCTCAAAGGAGGATGTTTTATATATTTCTTGCAGCCACTCATCATGTGTGGAAAGGTGTGGGTCTCTCCAGTGTCTCTAGATGGAAAAGTCTGAGGCTACTAAATGTCGTTGATGGTCTGTCACCATGAGCAAATCTGCTGTATCATGTAAAAGGACGAGTATTCTAATTAATTGTAAAGGCATGTCTATTGTGTGGCCCAGTATTATACTTATCTGAACTCAGAGATGGTTGATATCAATCAATCAGTCATTTGTTCAATCAGTCATTTGTTAAGCGTGCGAGGGTCTCAAGGAGCTGGGGGAGGGGGTGGTAGGTGGGGGCCACTACTGATCGAACAGCCAGGTCTTTGGTATCCTCCTGAAGGTCAGCAGGTCTTGGGTCTGTCGTAGGCTCAGTGGGAGGTTGTTCCATGTCTTTGAGGCAAGGTGTGAGAAGGATCTCCCGCCGGTGGTTGTTCTTTGGATGCGTGGGGCAGTGGCAAGTGAGAGATCAGCGGAGCATAGGTGGCGGTTGGGGGTGTCGAAGGAGAGCCGTCTGTTGAGGTAGGCTGGGCCGGTCTTGTGGAGTGCCTTGTGTGCGTGGATGATGAGCTTGAAGCCGACTGAGTTCAGCTTCAGATGGCTGATCTTCATCCAGTCGGCAACGGCCTTCATTCCTTCATGGAGGTTATCTTTGGCGGTGATGGGGTCCTTGGTGAGGGAGAGGATCAGTTGAGTATCGTCCGCGTAGGAGATTATATTGAGGTTGTGTTGTCGGCGACGTGTGCGAGCGGGGCCATGTAAATGTTGAACAGTGTCGGGCTGAAGGAGGATCCTTGAGGTACACCACAGAACGGAAGGGGGAGGCAGATGCTCGGGGTTCTACCGGAGAGGAAGGAGGTGGTCCATTCCAGAGCCTTGTCTCGGATCCCTGCAACGTGGAGGCGTGCGGTGGCAGACGGTGTTGAAGGCGGCGGAGAGGTCTAGGACGATGAGTGCTGCAGTCTCCCCATTGTCTAGCAGGGTCCTGATGTCGTCGGTGGCCGCGATGAGGGCTGTCTCGGTGCTGTGGTTGCTGCAGAACCCTGACTGCGACGGGTCCAGGATTCTGTTTTCTTCGAGGTATCAGGTTAGCTGTTAACAATTTTCTCGATGACATTGGCCGGGAAGGGGAGCAGAGAGATGGATTGGAAGTTCTAGAGGTATCTTGGGTCTGCCTTGAGTTTTTTGAGTAGGGCGTTGATCTCTGAGTGTTTCCAGCTCTCTGGGAAGGTTGCGGTCTCAAGGGAGAGATTGATGACATTACGTAGGTGGGATGCGATGGAACTGCTTGCTTTGTTGAAGACGTTGTGCGGTAATGGGTCTGACTGAGAGCAGGAGTGGATTGTGCTCATGGTCTTGATGATATCATCGACGCTCACGCTGGTCTAGGTTAGCAAGGGGATGTAGTTGATGGTGTGTGGAGGGTCTGTTGTGTTGCTGTCTGTTGGGGCTGTCTTGGTGTTGAGGCTGTTGTTGATGTCTGCTATCTTGCGGTGGAAGAAGGTGGCGAGAGAGTCACACAGGGCTTGCGACGGCGGAATGTCGTTGGTGTTGGAGCTGGGATTGGAGAGTTCCTTCACGATTTTGAAGAGCTCCTTGCTGTCGCGTGCGTTATTTTCAAGGCAGTCTTTGAAGGAGGTCTTCTTGGCAGCCCTGATGAGGTGGTGGTTGTTGCGGACCGCGTCCTTTTGTGCTGTGTGGCTATCCGGAGTTTGTTCACTGTGCCATTTCTTCTCTAGCTTCCGACAGTCTTGCTTGGATTCTAGGAGTTGTGGGGTGAACCAGCTGGTGTCTCTGTGGGGGGGTTTCTTCAGCGGGGCGAGGGTGTTGGTGCAGTCCTCTATCCAGCATCTGAGGTTGTGGGCAGCAACGTCGGTGTTGGAGGGTTCGATGGGTGTGCTGAGAGCAAGGTTTGCATGTAGTTGGTCTTCGGTGATTTTGCTCCAGCAGCGGCGGGGGATCTGTTGGGTGCGGTGGTGTGTGGTGAGTTTCTGGAAGGTAAAGTGGATGCAGCGGTGGTCGGTCCAGAGGAGTTCAGTCGTGTGGCTGACGAAGACCTGCGGGCTTGAGGAGAAGACTGGGTCGAGCGTGTGACTGGCGGAGTGGGTGGGCGTTGTGATGAGTTGTCTCAGTCCGAGGTTGGCGAGGTTATCGATCAGGGTTGTGGAGTTGTTGTCGTTGTTGTTATAAAAGGTGAAAGTTCAGGTCTCCGAGGAGGATATAGTCGGTGGAGGTCAGGGCGTGCGTGCTGATGAAGTCGATGATGGAGTCACTGAACTAGGTGCACGGTCCGGGGGGTCAGTAGACGATGGTGACTCTGAGGGTGGAGTTGGGGTCTGTGTGGATCTGGAAATGCATGTGTTCGGCAGGGCTGAGCGCATCGGCGGTGCTAGTCGAGACCCTGATGCTGCTCTTGTGGATGATGGTGATTCCTCCTCCGACTCCGTTGGAGCGGTATCTGCGGGAGATCTTGTAGCCGTCTGGGATAGCTATGGCGATGTCAGGTGCAGAGGAGTTGTTCAACCAGGTCTCTGTCAGGAAGGCGACGTCTGGGAAGGTTGTGTTCAGCAGGTCCCAGAGCTCGGTAGCATGTTTGCGTGCGGAGCGGTTGTTCAGTAGTATGCATCGGAGGTGGTTGAGGTCTTTCTTGGCGGGTTGTTTGTCGGCTCTGTGGCTGGTGTAGCTGCAGCTCCGGCAGGTGAAGGGACCGTGTGTGCGTTCCGGGGCGGCCTTGAAGCAGTTGTGGGTCAGTCCGGGGTTGAGAGCATGCAGAGTGCTGGCATCGTAGTGGTGGCGGGTGCCGGGGCAGGGGTTCTTGCGCTGGGCACGGTCCAGGGACGGGCGGGCGCAGACGGGCTTGCTGCGTGCCAGCGTCACGACCGCGCAGCGGCCGGCATGTGTGGGGAGGTGAGAGTGAGGAGCAGCTGAGAGGCAGGAGGAGGGGGCAGCAGAGTGGTGAGGAAGGAGTGAGGAGCAGCTGAGAGGCAGGAGGAGGGGGCAGCAAATGGGCAGTCAGGGGGCCGTAGTCACAGGGGACGCAGTCAGGGGCGGTGAGGGGCAACAAAGTAAACAGAAAGCAAAAGGGCACAACAATTGAGGGGAAACGAGTGGCACAGAGGGCAGAATGTCACAAAAAGGGCAAGAAGGTCACAAGAATACAGGGGGAAATGAGAGGCACAGAAGGTCAAAAGGTCACAGGAGGGGCAAAAAGTTCACAGAAAATGAGGGAAACGAATGGCACAGAGGGCAAAAGGTCAAAAGAAAGTTCAGAAAGGTCACAAAAAATAGCTCACATAAGCTGAGATGCCAAGTAACAATGTTGCTGTAACTTGAAACGTCAGAATTTCATTCTGGATTAATTCCCCCCCTTGGTGAAATTCACTACAACTAACACCCTAGCAGCCTCAGTGTATTTAATTCATAGAGTAAGTTGCCATTTCATGCGCAACATGCATATAAAAGGGGTCGGAAGTAAGTGTCAGGCTATCAGGTTGAAGGCTTTATGAGGAACATCACTCCCTTATCAAGAACCCAGTGTTTTAGATTCTGGATTCTCCCCTGCCTTCCGCGGGAGCCCTACTTGAAGCCCTGTGTTTTTAAAACTTTTTTGTCCTGCTTAGCGTTTATTTTGCCCTTTTAATTAAAACTTACTCACCCTTGCAGGGACCTACCCCTTGCCTCATTGCTCCCCGCGCAGCCGACGTAGACGCTGCAGCGGGCTCAGGATCCCTCTCTCGCCGCCATCAGCGAGCCGCTCACCGAGCCACGCCCACTTCCACCTGGCCACGCCCACTTCCTCCTGGCCACGCCCACTTTGGGCTTAAAAACTAGGAGCTGATTACAAGCTCGTTATTCTGGATTCTCCCCTGCCTTCCGCGGGAGCCCTACTTGAAGCCCTGTTTTTTAAAACTTTTTTGTCCTGCTTAGCGTTTATTTTGCGCTTTTAATTAAAACTTACTCACCCTTGCAGGGACCTCTCCCTTGCCTCATTGCTCCCCGCGCAGCCGACATAGACGCTGCAGCGGGCTCAGGATCCCTCGCTCGCCGCCATCAGCGAGCCGCTCCCCGAGCCACGCCCACTTCCACCTGGCCACGCCCACTTCCTCCTGGTCACGCCCACTTTGGGCTTAAAAACTAGGAGCTGATTACAAGCTCGTTATTCTGGATTCTCCCCTGCCTTCCGCGGGAGCCCTACTTGAAGCCCTGTGTTTTTAAAACTTTTTTGTCCTGCTTAGCGTTTATTTTGCGCTTTTAATTAAAACTTACTCACCCTTGCAGGGACCTCTCCCTTGCCTCATTGCTCCCCGCGCAGCCGACGTAGATGCTGCAGCGGGCTCAGGATCCCTCGCTCGCCGCCATCAGCTAGCCGCTCCCCGAGCCACGCCCACTTCCACCTGGCCACGCCCACTTCCTCCTGGCCATGCCCACTTTGGGCTTAAAAACTAGGAGCTGATTACAAGCTCGTTATTCTGGATTCTCCCCTGCCTTCCGCGGGAGCCCTACTTGAAGCCCTGTGTTTTTAAAACTTTTTTGTCCTGCTTAGCGTTTATTTTGCGCTTTTAATTAAAACTTACTCACCCTTGCAGGGACCTCTCCCTTGCCTCATTGCTCCCCGCGCAGCCGACGTAGACGCTGCAGCGGGCTCAGGATCCCTCGCTCGCTGCCATCAGCGAGCCGCTCCCCGAGCCACGCCCACTTCTACATGGTCACGCCCTGAACGGCCCTATAAATCATGTGTTTCCCCCGTACGCGCAGCAGACAGGCGCAGCGGGCGCGCCGTTTGCGCGCCGAAGGCGCGCCTATGGCAAGCCCGTCTGCGCCCGTCCGCGACCGGCCGGGACCAGGGGCCACATACCCTGCTCAAATTTTGGCATACACTTCCGCGCAACTATCTGCACTCATGATCCCCAGCCCTCTCTCTCCCACACTGGCACAACGTCTTGACTCATTTGGTGTCCTCGTGCCCCACCTTCCTTGCTC
The DNA here is from genome assembly GCF_964261635.1 of Lissotriton helveticus. Lineage (NCBI taxonomy): Eukaryota > Metazoa > Chordata > Amphibia > Caudata > Salamandridae > Lissotriton > Lissotriton helveticus. The sequence goes on from NC_136069.1 coordinate 1,608,827,961, forward strand.
ACTTCCCCTTTCCTACCCTTCCACTCCCTCCCTTCCTGCTTATCCGGTACCACTTCCTCCCCAACCCTCACCACCTGCAGCCTCCGCTCTCTTGCTTAACACCCGGTCGGCAGTTAAGCACCAAATCGAACTTTTCAATCTCCTATCTTCAGATTCTCACGATTTTCTATTCCTCACCGAAACCTTGTTTTCTACAGATTCACTTCCCGACCTCTTGGCTATTCTCCCAGATACTCATTACGCCCTTCGCGTGGACCGTCCGGCTGGAAAAGCCGGCGGCGGTGTGGCAATGATTATTCGTTCCACGCTCAGATTCCAGCTTCTTGATCATCCACCTATACCCAATGTGGATTTCCTGGTAGCCCGGTCTATTAACCTTATTGATCCCCTTACTTTTGTGCTCGTTTATCGGCCTCCCCAGCCCATGTCTCAGTTTGTTCCCTTACTACAGGACCTCTTGGCCACCCTGGCAGTAAACAACTCGTCAGTCGTCCTACTTGGGGACTTTAATTATTGGCCTGATGATCCCAGAGAAAGTCCTGCATGCAAAGACTTCTCTGCTACTCTTCAGTCACTAAATGTCATTCCCCATATCACTGCCCCCACTCACGATAAGGGCCATACTTTGGACCAAATCTGGTCATTGCTTCGTCAAATCTCTTCTCCCTCTATCCTTCCGTGCATTTGGTCGGATCACTTTATGATTTCTTTCAGCATTTTCTCTGCCTCTTCTGCCAAAATCCCTTTCTCCAAGAATGTGTCAGCCCGTTGTTGGAACCAGACGGACCTCACTCTTCTCTCCTCCTCTCTGGCCTCCTCAGTGCCTGACTTGACGGACCTTCCTCTTGAATCCCAAGCCGACGCCATCAGTATTTGGCTCTCTTCTTCCTGTGATATCGCTGCCCCCCTTAAGAAAGTCAAATCTGTTCGGCCACACGATGCCCACAGATGGTTCACTAGCGAACTCAAAGATCTCAAACTTAGTCTCAGGCGCTCGGAGCGTCACTGGAGGCGTAAATACTGTCCCCTACTCCGCACCAAATATAAACTTTTGCTTAACAGTTATAAGAAAGCAATTGTGTCGGCCAAAACAGACTATTTTTCAGAGAGAGTTGCTCTCTCTGAAAACAAACCCCGTGAGATCTTTTCGCAGCTTGCCACCTCCGATCGCACGAACATCAGCTTTGCCCCATCTCAATCATTTTGCCTTGCACTCAATAATTATTTCATCGATAAGATTGCCATCATCAAAGCCAATATCCCCGCAGTTTCTCAACCCCTAGCTACCTTCCCTCTCCCACCGCCGCCTTTTTTGTTGGATCACTTCCTCCCTATTTCTACCGAACAATTTCTCCTCTTGCTTGCTAAGGTCAAGTCCGGCTCTCCAACTGACTGCGCTCCGGCCCGGATCCTTGAAACCCTCTTCACCTGTTGTCCTGGACCCCCTCTTATCTTCCTTAATTCTTCGCTGGCTCTTGGTTCCGTCCCTTCTTCCTTTAAAACCGCTACAGTTCTCCCCAATATTAAAAAACCTGGTTTGGATCCTTCTTCCCCCCCTAATTTCAGGCCCATTTCCCTTCTTCCCTATTTAGGGAAGATTTTGGAAAGTTAGGTCACATCCTGCCTGTCCTCACACGTCGAGGAACACTGCCTCTTAGCCTCCCATCAGGCGGGCTTTCGCCCGGGCCATTCCACAGAGACTGTTGTCACTGCTGTTTTGGATGAGCTCAAGGGAAAAGCGGACTCTAATCTTCCCCAAGCGTTGGTGCTCCTCGACCTGTCGGCTGCATTTGACATGGTCGACCATGCCATCCTTCTTGACCGTGTCAGCGCAGCCGGCATTAGGGGCGTGGCACTCTCTTGGTTAGCGTCCTTTCTTCAAGGCAGGTCCCAGGCAGTCCATCTTGCAGGATTTTCCGCTCCCCCCGCCCTCTTGTGTGTGGGGTCCCCCAAGGTTCCTCTCTCTCCCCTCTTCTTTTCAATCTGTATATCTACCCTCTCATTCTTTCTCTTCGTGGGCTGGGGGTCTCCGTGTATAACTACGCGGACGGCCTCCAGCTCATTTTTGATCTTTCTACTTCTGACTCTCCTCTTTTTCTCAGTTCTACCCTAGTCTTTATCTCGGATTGGATGACCACAAATCATCTTAAGTTGAATCCGGATGGTCCCACTAATCCCTGGTCCCCGACTCATTGGCCCCTTTCCTTTGGCCCCCCCCTACCAGTTCCCTCTGTCCGTACCCTGGGCATCAAGGTCAGCAATGACCTTTCCATGCATGCCCAAGTCAGCTCCGTCGTCTCATCTTGTTTTCTGTCCCTCCGCCTCATCCGAAAAATGTCCCGGTTTTTTTCTTTGAATGCCCTCAAATCCATCATTATGGCCCTCATCACCTCCCGCCTTGATTACGGGAATGGCCTTTACGTCAGCATTCCGGCCTTCGAAACAAGACGGTTACAGGCCATTCAAAACCAGGCAGCCCGTCTCATTTTTCATCTCCCCAAATCCTCTCACATCACACCTGTTCTCAAGTCCCTCCACTGGCTCCCGGTGCACTTCAGATCTTTTTTTAAATTGGCCTGCTTAGCCTTCCTGGCTTATACCCACTTTGCTCCCCTTTTTATTGTTTCTTTAATCACTCCCTACACTCCGGCTCGCACCCTCCGTTCTTCATCTCTTCTTCTTCTCCAAGTACCCCGCTACCGTAAATCCCGAATTGGTGGCACCCGCTTCTCGGTTTTGGCCCCCCAGTTCTGGAATAGTCTTCCGTTGTCCATTCGTTCTATCCCTACTTATTCCTCCTTTCGGAAAGCCCTAAAAACCTTTCTCTTCTCCCAGGCCTTCCCCGGTTAGTCCCCTAGGTTGCATTGTAGAATCCGGTGCCACCCTCAGCGCCAGGAAGTCGCTTGGCCGCAGTGCGCTTTAGCAAGTTTCTTTTCATTTCATTTCATTTCATATTGATGAATGGTTCAATGATTGTTCCCCCAGTATGCGACATGCAATGTATATGTTTGGTGTAATGCCATGCCTGTGATGGGTAGATTGAATTCCACCTGCAGCACCACAAAGGGTTTGTGAGTTCCTTGAGCCAACAAGTGACTCAAGGTGCGTATGCCTTTCCCTTAACAAAGCGCCCAATATAAGGGACACCCCTCTATGCAAAAGCAGGCATTCTCACCGTAGCTGTGCCTGGGGGTGAAGTCTGGCATTATCACGGCCACTTTGTGTGCTCTGCTTTTCCAAATGGACCCAGAAGACCATGTATCTTGTCTCTGCCCAAAGGTAAACTAGTTTTGACGCTTGTAGTTCAGTACAGCAGAATACCACACAAGGGAATCTCAGGTCCCTGTATCGACTTTGAATAATCGGTTTGGAGAGACTGAATTGTGGTTTAATTTCACCCATTACTAATTTGTTGATAGTGTTATCTATAGTTCTCAATATCAGGAGCTTTACAGGAATTTGGGATATCGCTAGGAAATATGTGAACTGGGGTATCACAACCATCATTATTGTGTGTAACCTACCCCATAGCAAGAGATGGAGGTGCATCCATCTTCTTGTGATTAGGGTTTCAAATTGCCAGATACCATGTTGCACAGACCCCTGATAGTGTATGCCCCTAGGTACAAGAAACATTCTGATTTTCATTGGAGCTGATACCTCTCTATGGCAGCTCTCATCATAAGTGCAGCATTGGCAAATCCCAGTTCTTCCACCAGTTAATCTTATTGCCTGATGGCTTGGAAAACGCATTTATAGTCAATGTGAGAGAAGGGAGTGATGTGTCTCCTTTGGTAAGTGTAAGGAGATTATCGTCAGTATACAGGAGGAATTTGGAAATGCCTGCAGGTGTGGGGATACCGCTGATGTCCTGTGATTGTAGGTCAGCCACTGAGAGGGGTATTAGGGCCTCTAGGAACATCAACTGACTTTCTCCCCGTGAATAGGAATGGGGTCCAAAAGGAACCCACAGCAGTTGACCTTTGCACTGGGGGAGTTATTTAGATATGTGACTTTGGTAATGAAATCATCCCCAGGACTCTGTTTCTGTAGGATGTGGAACATAACATGCCACTCTATATGGTCAAATGCCTTATCTGTATTGAACAACCTAGCATGTGTGTCCTGTAAGGAGGCCTAACATAGCCAAAGTTGTGTGAGAGCATACACATATGGTTACAGGAGGTACAGCCAGGTACACAGTCCACTTGTCAACTGAGGTGTTGATGAGGTACAAATTACCTGTTGAAACCAGACAGCCAAGATAATGGCAAGCAATTTGATATCCATATTAAGAAGGGACATTGGGTGGTAACTGATACAGTGCAAAGTGATTTTCCCATTTTTAGGGAAGACAGAAATAACTTTATTGGATAGATAAACATCCATCAAGCTCACAATATATTCTTCCTAACATACACTGGCACCAAGCAACTGATACTGTCCCTCTCAGACAAAATCCCCCAAACCAGAATCAAGTTCACCGCATGCATGAGAGAAGTGGTCATTAGATAAAATCTAACTGCCTCAAATTGAACTTGTAGGTGTCAGGTACAACACCTCACCATGGGACCTTGGGCACACCTCCAATTCCTACTCACAAGCAATTAACTTCGGAATAATCACAACAAACTAGATATGACTGCCTAAGTCAATGCAATGATCTTGCCCTGCTTCAACACCTTTGGCATGCTGAAGGAAATCTTAAATGACTACCAGACAACACGAGGAAAACTATATCTCCCAATATATACGTGTGCAAACTTCAATCTCCTCTCAATTGCCTACAAAGTGGCCCTCAACAGTGACCCTGCCTACCTGAACAAACTGTGCTGGCGCATAAAGATATTAATGGCCAGGGTCCTGCCTATTTGATGAAACGATTTAGCCGGTACTCTCCCAACAGACCTCTGCGCTCGGCCGCTCAACATCTGCTGCAGGTCCCACGTTTCCAGCGCTCTCGGCTGGGAGGGCAGTCGGTTGCGGTGAAGGCCGCTTCTGCTTGGAATGACCTTCCACTGTTTCTGCGAGCTACCCTGAACTTTGGGTCATTTAAAAAAGCCTTGAAAACCTTTTTGTTTAAACTGGCTTTTTAGTTTTCTGTATAGCTGAGTCCTTTTTTTCTGTTTTCTGTCTTTCTTTTTCGCGCCAGGATACTCCGGCAGTAATTGAGCGCGTAATAAAACAGCATAATAATAATAATATCCAGCCCACACATACACAAAAGCAGGGTTAGGGTGTACATTCTCATACCTGGTCCCTGAAGCCAGGAAATACCTTCAACAACATATCAACATCTCCTCCTCTATGCTTGAGGTTTGCAAGTAGCTGAAGACCTGTCTTTTCAAATTTGTCACTAGAGCTATCCTCCTACACCTGCTACAGAGTGAGGATACCCTCAGGGTATTGCTATAAAAACACTGATAATATAATAACAACATAGACCATTGGAGCATTTCACTTCCTTAATGGCACTTTAAAGTGAAATCGGTGGCATCTAGTTTAAGCCATTTGAAAAATTCACATGAACACCCTCCTTCTATGGGGCATTATTGCAGCACATGTGAGAGATTGCTTGGGCGATTTCATATCTAGTGATCTCTAGGACTAGGATTAGGAAGATTTTTTATTATGCTAGAGTATTTGGAGTAATATCAATAATTCCACTTTACCCTTCTAATGGAATTACCAATAATTATGTGATTGCTCCTCCTCATGAAATTAATAGTAATTTGTGGAACACATCACACTTTAAGAGCACATTTAGTGAGCGTGAGGATTCCTTGGTGTTCATGGACTTCAGCTTCAAAAACATTTTATATTTTATTAAATTTTAATGGGTGGGCAATATTTATGTATTTTAAAGTTCTTTGTTTTACTATTTGCTTTCTAGGGTATTATGCATTGTGTTTCTTTTTGTTTCTTTGTTTCCATTTTAAAAGGTGTTTCTGTGATTTACTGTTATTTTATTATTCTTTATTTAAGAACTTTTAATTTTCAGTCTGACTGGATTTTGCTTCAAATTAAATATATATTTTTAACCGAATATTAATGATCAATACATTATTTAAATGTGTTATTGATTTTCAGAGTTTTAAATTAAGTTTGTATTTTTGGAGTATTAGAGTAATATTTATAGGGATTGGTAAGGTGTAGGGAGGCTTTGTCTAAGGTCCCTTGAAAGGAGGGGTACCATCTTTACACTGCAATCTTTATTTTGAGATTTTTATGCCATTGTGCTGTCATATATGTTCTACCATGACATGGGATACTTGGGCACCCATGAATATTTTTTGTATGAAAACTACACAATATTGCTAGAGCTAATGTTTAGACATTGGGTGATTTTGTGGCATTTCAATCATATATATATATATATATATAAATATATATATTTTAATATCTACTAAAAGATCAGTATTATTTTTCCATAGTAAGACCACACAAAATAGGAAGCCAGGACAATGTCAATATGTCTGTTTTATAAATGAAATTGATTATTTATCAGTTTTTGTGTTGTTTTGGGTGCATATTAGAATGACTCAAGGAAAGAATAATTACATGAATGCATGAATGAATAGCTTACTGACAACACACAAATGGTTCTATAGATGGATGAGGCAAATCTATATTGTCCTGGTAGAATAATAATGCATAAATCAATGGCTTATGAATGCATTCCAATATATAGTGCCATACTTTTGTCATAAGTAAGACGGTTAGCGCTCTAGTTGTTCTTTAGAACACTCTGGGACATTCTGTCATTGGGCTATAGTTGGGCTACATCTGGCTGATATTTGGGCTACATTTGTTTTTTTTTGTCTCTGGTGGCCATCTTTGGGCTACATTGGGCTACATTGGGCTACATTGGGCTACATTTGGGCTCTAACATATATATAGCCCAATGTAGCCCAATATATATTTTTTCAAAGTTAATTTTCGTAAAAACCACTGGAGCACATATCTTGAGACATAGCAAAGGCACATCGGGCTACCAGTCACTACAATTTTGCCAAGTTTGGTGGAAAACCATTCAGCCGTTCGGGCTAAAAGTGAGTCCAACCGCCCTATGGAAATTAACATGGGGAAAACACGTTTTGGGACCCCCCTTTTATCTCGGCCCCCGCTTGACGAATCCCCCCCCCCCCCCCAACTTTCAGGGAAGGACCGGAGCGCCGCGAGGCAAAGTTAAGGAAAATTTCAGGAAGATTCCTCAACCGGCGCCAAAGTTATTCCCAATAGAATGTTGCGATTTCCCTATGGAAAACAATCCTAACTATATATACCTACTGGCTATCGCCAGTAGGTAATATATATTTTAATATCTACTAAAAGATCAGGATTATTTTTCCATAGTAAGACCACACAAAATATGAAGCCAGGACAATGTCAATATGTCTGTTTTATAAATGAAATTGATTTTGTGTTGTTGTGGGTGCATATTAGAATGACTCAATGAAAGAATAATTACAGGAATGCATGAATGAATAGCTTACTGACAACACACAAATGGTTCTATATATGGATGAGGCAAATCTATATTGTACTGGTAGAATAATAATGCATAAATCAATGGCTTATGAATGCATTCCAATATATATTGACCTGTATTGAACTATTTGAATGACTGCTTGCCATAGAAATTAGTGTGGAGAAAATACTTTGACCCAATTGTGGGCAGACTGATTATGTGTGATATGTGCAGTAACCCCTGCTACCACACATATTGTTATTACAATGGACATACGCTGTTTCTGTTCCTATTATCTATATTTTGCCCCAATAAAAATGTTGAACCTAACACTGTGCAATCGAAAGTCGGAGAATGTGATTGTGTACCTGCGTTTTTGTACCAATAATATTTTGTGGGTGGCAATGAATCACCAGCAATTTTCCCTGGAAAGAAATTCTTCATGATTCCAAACAAATAACAAATCAAACATCATGAGTTGAAAATGTAATTTGAAATAAACATATTCAGAGTCAACTTATACTACGGTTTTGTAAAATCAGGGTAAATAATTTAAAAACAAAAACTGTTCTTACCATAATGGCATTGGCACCCTGAGACAGAGAGAAGAAAGTTAGGAAAAAGATTAGGAATCAAAATTCTATAATAAAATACCAGGATTTAAACCCACTCTGCAGCAAAACTTGCATCTTGAGTATTACTCACACTCTAAAGCCAAATAAAAAAGAACAAATTCCAAAGTTGAGTTCACCACTAATGAGCAACCAATGCAATTTAGTAGCAACAAATGAAAATGCAACATACATATGTATTAAGAGATGATGTCAATATTGGGAAAATTATTATGCCATGTCATGTTCCATTAGGAATATACCATTTATAAAGAGGAATATATTGTCAGCACAAAATCTGATATATTTGAGCATATACAGGAGCTAGAGAAACAATTTATTACAAAGTTGGGTTTGTACTGCTCGACCCAAGGTCACCAAGTAGCTGCCTACATTAAGCCCTAAAAGTAGTGAGACTTGAAGGGATAGAATAAAGCTGCACAAAGTAATGGTGCCTAAAATTTGCATACGCAAAAAAATCTGCATGAAATTCTTCGAAGTTTAGATATCTAATTTGCAGCAAACTGCTATCTTGCAATAAGTGGAGCCCAGAATAGCACACTCAAATTGAAACCTGGATGTACCCAAACTATGATATTTACCTTCATTAAGATACAGAAACTTGGATAGACAATTAGCACTGGTGTGATCTGACCAGGTATGGTGTTCCACCACAAAGCCCATTTCTTGCAGTAAAATGGACCACCTTAACAATACTGGATTATCCCCCCTTCCTGTTCATCACCTGCTAAAGCTGCCCATAGGTCCTTGAGAACCCTAGGCTGCATTGGCTCCATCAACCATACTATCTGTCCATGCTGATATTCTACCATGGTAACTGCTTAGTCATACCATTGCTTCATTAACTCCTGGCTAACCTCAAAATTATCAGTATCCTTCTTTCAGAACTTAGTCAACTGTTTCCGAAGGGCTAGCATTTAGCGAACCACATCCTGAGGGAGATTCTTGGGAGCTTGCTCTCATCCATCCTTCACCAGACTAAGAGGTCCTCTGACAGGATTCTCTTCTTTGTTATCTTCCTCTAAGCAAAAAGCGGGCATGGTAAGAGGACACCCCATTTCTGCCTCATGACCTCAGGCAGGCCCATAATCATGCCTTTTGTTTTGGAAATTGTACTTGCTAGCTGCACTGCAATTGAACGCGTACCATTCAGGAGGAAGGGTGACTTGATCCAGTCCGTGTTTTGCATCATGCAGCCTAACCAGTAGCGAGTGGAGCAGCGGGAGCTACGGGAGAGAGCTCCGTCACGCCGCTACCTGTACTGGGCCCTCTCCCCGGCTTTTACTTCACCTCGGTTCAGGGGCCCGGCCCGGAGCTGTTTGATACAGTTTAAAGGACATGGGGGAAGTCTCACCAGCGTGCAGCAATCACCGAGGGCCGGGCTTTGCTCCGCCGAACTCAGCCGCAGCATCAGCAGCAGAGGGCCGGGCTTTGCTCCAAATGCTCCCCGGCCGGGCTTGGCTCCGCCGGGTCCCTCCCACCCTATGACCAGCAGCAGTGACGCCTCTGAGCAGCGCCAGGAGGCGCATAAAGGCACTGCCGGTGCGGAGTCCTGTGGGGAAGTCTCACCAGCGTGCAGCAATCACCGAGGGCCGGGCTTTGCTCCGCCGAACTCAGTCGCAGCACCAGCAGCAGAGGGCCGGGCTTTGCTCCGCCTGCTCCCCAGCCGGGCTTGGCTCCGCCGGGTCCCTCCCACCCCGTGACCAGCAGCAGTAACGCCTCTGAGCAACGCCAGGAGGCGCAAAAAGGCACCGCCGGTGTGGAGTCCTGTGGAGAAGTCTCACCAGCGTGCAGCAATCACCGAGGGCTGGGCTTTGCTCCGCCGAACTCAGCCGCAGCAGCAGAGGGCCAGGCTTTGCACTGCCTGCTCCCCGGCCGGGCTTGGCTCCGCCGGGTCCCTCCCACCCCGTGACCAGCAGCAGTGACGCCTCTGAGCAGTGCCAGGAGGCGCATAAAGGCACCGCCGGTCCCTCGTCCCGCGGGACGCGCACGGGAGCACGCCGGGAGAAGCCCGGGACAAGGGCGGGGCCGTCTGTGGCCGTCCGGGGCAGACCGTGGCTGGGCTGTGCCACGGATTTTGGCTCTTCCTCCCCTGGATTCTTCAAATTTGTGAGACTTATAAATGTATTTTGTATTCTGGTCCCTGTCTGATGTAATTGATGTTGCAGCATCCATTGGTGTTCCTTGCTTGTTGTACTAGTATCCGGGTCGCTAAAAATTGAAGAGCCTGGAACTGTAATCTAGGCACTCAAAAATGTCTAAACTTAGATCGGCAAAAATACCGCTTGTGACTAAGACAATGGACAACTATTTAGTAAAGGTGGTTAGTAAAATTAATAAGGAAAGGCGTCTCTCATTAAATCGGGTAAGCCCTCCGGTCTCACCAACAAGCTTGCATTCCCCTCTAGTTTCCCCCGTCCTGGTTGTTAGCCGTAATGAAGACTCGTTTGTAATTTCTGATAACGAAATACCTTTAGAAAACAGACAGGATGAGCGGGAAAATTCACCCGAAATGACCACGCTTTTGTCCCCGACACCCTCTCCGAGGCCTTCACCAGCATCCTCGCCTGTACGAAGAGTAGTGAGGGCATGTAGAAAGGCACCGGTTAAGCGGGGGGGATCAAAAAATCAAAAAAGACCGGGACTCTATCAACTAGTTTAGGGAATGCTACTGAGACCTCAAATAGTGCTGAGATGACTACTCTGCTTCCCGCCCATATTGATCTCTTGGCAAGCGTTATTGAAACAAAACTCGAACTCTTGATTAGACCTCTTTTGGTAAAATTAGATCAGGTCACACAAGAAGTAGCTAGATTAGGTGGTCTTTTGAACTCTCACCTAACCCTGACTAAAGCACACAAGTGCCCCAAGGTAGGGAATAATGTAAATAAGGATGCAGGTATTTCCAGCTATGGGGGGAATAGGGCAACACATACTATACAAACTGTACCAGCCACTCAACCATTATTGTCACTATCCTCTCAACCACCCTTACCATCAGTACAAGAAATTCAATCTTTTCCAACGAATCCTGGTAGCCAGAATACAATAGCTGGGGGGGGGGGATACAAATGAAGGGAGAAATGTGCCTAAGAGAAGAGCGCCAGCTAATCTCCCTCCGGAGTGTGCCCCATATACAGTTGTACTAACTAATGTTCCGGAGGTGGATTCTTATCTTACTGACTCTAGGCTAGAAACACATGAGGCCCTAAAAAATAAATCACTATTGTGGCTGAGCCGGAACTGTGGATTTCCACTCGCCTTTTCTAACGATATAATCTCTACACGAAGAGTTAGCTGGATAGGAAATTCGAGGAAGAACACTAGGGGGGACTGTATCATTGTTCATTTTAAGCATCCACAACATGTTGCTACAGTCCTACTTAGAGCAGCTTCCTTACCTGTTGCGGATAACATTGTTTGTGCACGGCCCCTTGTTTTTTTTATAATCATCTCATTAACATTCACCCGTCGCAATCTGATCAGCCCAAATTTCCCGTCTCCTTATATAGGCGGGGATTCGCCGATTCTCCGCAAAATGTACATGAACCTCCAAATAGACCTGATCCATATTGTTATCGGTTGGCTAGGCTGTACAATCAATTTGAGCAAGTTTTTCCTTTAACTAATCGGTATACCCCTCTATCTTCATTGGAGAAAAATGATTGACAGCTAAAGGAACCTAGGACTGAATCTCAGCCTCCACCTCCTACTTTTAGAATTGCGACCTGAAACATTGCTGGCATTAAGGATAAAGTAGGGAATGACTTGTGGATTAATTCATTAAAAACTTTTGACATTATTGCTCTTCAAGAGACATGGGACCAGAAAAATAGTTTTTCTTTGGATGGTTACAGACATTTTTGCATCCCAGCAACTAGTAGTGCCGCAGGTAGAGCCAAGGGAGGCCTACTAAGTCTTTTCAAACTTGACATAAAGGGCACACTAACTCAGTGTATTTCAGGTTGTGTGCACTGCTTAATTGTTGAACTATCCATCCCGGACAAGATTAAGATTTAATTTATTAATTTTTATAATTCAAGTGCAAATGAGTGCACCAGTTATAATTTGGAAGTATTGGAAAAAATTTTGTCAGTCTACAATGTAAATGAGAATACTTTTGAAATAATATTCCTTGGAGATTTTAATATTCACCCTTGCAACCTACCATGTGCCAGTTCAGAAGAAGAAGGCCCTTCTTACTCTTTACCTATCCACCTGGAACATTCTAGACGGGGGGAGTCATTAGAAAACTTCCTGGCTAGATGGAACTTATACGAGTCGGGTTGCGGGGATGGTGGATTTAGGGTCCCAACATTCAAGGGAACAGATGATGGTACTATTATTGATTATATTTTTATGTCTTCTTTTTTGTTGTGTAAAGTTTTAACATATAAAACTGAGGTCTCAGTTTTTAGTGACCATATTCCGGTGTTCATGGATATAATGTCTATGGACTTAGTTTCCATGAAAACGGTGTTACATTAAGTTGGCCAAAATGTGATCGTTAAAGATCAGGGTCGTAGGTTAAAATGGACAAACATAGTCCCAGAAACCTTCTTGTTAGAGGTACTGGATAAAGTTGAGGATGAGTTGGCCGTTTGCCTTGCAACTCTGCCGCAAAATAAAGAAGTGGTTTTTGCCTTTGATAACATCTGTAGAGAAATTATCCATAGCTTACTTGTTGGCCCAAGACAGAAGATGCAGCATGGAAAGAGATGGTTTAATAAAACATGCTCTAAGGCACATGGTGAATTACTTAGGGCCCTGAAGGCTACTCCTAAAGATCGAGCCTATATAGCTAGTTTAAGAACTGCGTACAAAAAAGCTACCCTAGAGAGGAAAAAAGAGCTGAAAGATGACGCTTGGGCTCAATTACTTGACCCGGATACCCTAAAAAATAGTGGATTATTTTGGAAGATTGTAAATCAACCGCTATTCCTGGGTGAGGAGAATTCCCCACTTGAGGCTAATATCCCAGATGACGGATGGATAAAACACTTTGGTAAAATATATTCTGACCCTAGTAATAAAACACAAATCGGGGACACCCCTTTCAGCTCCGAGGGTTCCATTGTAACCTTCGAGGTCTCAGAAGTGGAAAGAGCAATAGATTTGACCCTAAAAAACAAGACTCCAGGCCCGGACGGGGTTCCTGCAGATGTTTTTAAATGTGCACCAAAATTTTGGGCAAAGATATTGTGTTATGTTTTTAATGTTCTATCCCATGATAATATACCGGTCTCATGGAAAAAATCGATCATCATCCCTGTCTACAAGAAGGGAAATAGGCAGGACCCCTCCTGTTACAGACCCATCTCCTTAATTGACTCCTCAGTCAAAATTCTGGGACGGGTCATTTTGTCTAAATTGAATGAATGGGTGAATGATAGAGGGGTTCTATCAAATGTCCAATATGGGTTTAGACCAAAGAGGAGAACAATAGACCAATGTCTCAATTTGCACCTGCTATTAGATAAATATACAAAGGCCAAGGAGGGGTCCATGTACCTGGGGTTCATGGACCTCCCATCAGCTTTTGACCTTGTAAATCATTCAAAGCTGTGGAATATTTTACTCAACATGGGTCTTGACATGGCTTTGGTTAACCTTCTAGCGGATTTACATTCTGGTTTATTAGTTTCTGTTAGGGTCACTTCGGAGGGCCGCTGTTCTAGTCATTTTAACTCAGAAAGGGGGGTCAGGCAAGGGTGCATCCTGGCTCCCCTTTTATTTACGATATATATAAATGCTCTGGAACCCGCACTAAAGGAGGCGACCCTTGACATTCCGCGTATAGGAGAACTCAGTATTCCAGTTCTCCTGTACGTGGATAACGCTGTCCTTTTCTCGCGGACAGGGGTTGGATTAAAACGCCTCCTGGATGTTTTTGAGGACTTCATGGGTTCTCTGGACCTTAAAATTAATGCCAAGAAGTCTCAGATAATGATAATGGGAAGGTGCTCTAGGAAGAAGTACTCTAAAATTTTTACCTGCGGAAAAGAGGAACTCTGTAGAGTACCTACATTTCCCTATCTGGGGATTACTTTTGATGAGAGAGGGAACTGGGGTCCGCACATAAAAAACAGAAACATTTCTTTGGCGAGAACCACCTCTGCTCTCCAGGGCTTCTCGAAAAAATTGGGGGCTAGGCCAATAGTTGCACTAATGAAAATCTACAAAGCAAAATGCCTCGCAGTGGCTACCTACGGTAGTTCAATATGGGGACATGGTTCCCCGGATTGTTTGCAGATTACCGAAAACAAATTCTTGAGGTCCGTCCTTTCAGTTCCACAGTCTACCCCCTCATATACTATTCATACTGAACTTGGGGTAGGCTTTATTTCAGACATGATAAAAATGGCACCTTTAATATCCCGGATGAAGACCTGGCTAAATCAGGAAATTCCCCTGAATCATGTTATTTTGAAAGATTGTCTACATGTAGAAAAAAATAATAAAATTCAATGGTTGACATACATTAAAAATAGTTTTGTCAGGCTAGGGCGACCCGAGCTTTTTTCCTCACCAGAGTCAATAACATCAAAGGACATTGCACTAATTAAGAGTGCAATGGGACAAATGTTAAGCCTGGAGAGAGAACAACTGGAATTTAAAAAAACTACTGTGAGGACTAACCTCATTATATCCAGCCAAGAAGGACCTGAAATGTATCTTAATATTGTGAATCGACCATATCATAGGTTTCTTTTAACTCGATTACGTTTTAATATGATTCATTTGAACCTTGGATATTTCCCTAATTGGAGTTCCCCTGATAATGCAATGCCGTGTTCTTGTGATAACTTCTCCACCCAGAACACAATGCACTTTTTGATGTTCTGCGGTTATTAAACGGCATTAAGGCTGACATTTTTTTTTCCAATTTTAAAGGAGGCTGGGTTTTTGCAGGTTAAGCCAGCTCTTTTGTACTTGCAACTATTGCAGACCCCTAGGATTATCTTCCACGTTGCTAGTTTTTTAGTGGGTGCTGTTAGGATTAGGAACAAGAATATGAATGAGAATTCCTAAAAGGTCGTGAAATGAACTGAGATGAAATCGAAGACAATGTTTTGCACTATGAAATGGTAATTAGGGTAACTATATTGGATGACGTTTTGTATCTTTTTTACTATGACTTCATTTAAAAATTTTAAGAACATTTTTAAAGATTTTGATATATTTTTTACTGTGTACAATTAACTCTGTTTTTAGCATGTATAATTAATGTATTGTATTTTGTGTAAGTTTTGTATAGTACTATTGTCTTTTTATGAGATTGATTAATCGAAATAAAAGTATTCTGACTGGCTGACTGACATGCCTTTTAGGGTCTTGTTGAAACTTTCCACAAGCCCTTTGGTTTGTGGGTGGTAGGGTGTGGAGAACTTATGAGTGACTCCACACTCCTTGCTGATTGACATCATGTGTACAGACATGAGGCTGGTGTCCCTGTCTGGCCCCACTTCTTTGGGGAAACCCACTGTGGCCCAAATCCCCATCAAGGCCCTGGTGACAGTGCAGGGACAGTCCTCAGCGGGATTGCCTTGATTACCTAATGGAATGGTCCACCAAGACCTGGAAGAACCTCTTGCCTAAGGCTGTCTTGCTGGTACAAGGATCCTACAATGCCAAACGTCTCAAATGGTGTAACAATGACAGACATTGGAAAAAGAATACCACTACAGCTTATTCATAGTCTTCCTACTAGCCTGGTACATGAGTTGCCCCATGCACAGGAGCCTTAGGCTCACGATAAAGTGGGTAATTCTCCTAATATATAAGGTGATTTCCATTGGGCATCAGCTTGCCCGCTCAGGCACTCAAGGATTGGGCACTTCTTCTATGACTTGAATATTTTCTTTCTGGTGGGTTCCTCTTCCACTTGCCATCCAAAAAGCTCAGACAGGTCACCAAGGGAGACAATGTCCTCCCTAACAGGCTCAGAGGCAGAAGCTCCAGTGCCCCAACTACCTGTGTTATGGGACTTCCAGGGGCCTGGGTTCCCACACCCCTTGCCCGTCCCTTCCCTGGCAGCTGTCTGGACCATTCTTCCATGCTCCAGACCTTCTTGACTCCCCTCCTGAGCAGCCACGGAGCAGGTGACTGCACAGACACACTCAGGCAATGCTAACATTTCTAGGTGTAACCTGAGCTCTTCTTCCTTCATAGAAGTGTAAACCAGGTAATTCCCCAACAGATAGGCCACAGACATAGCAGAGCTCACAACAACATTCAGAGGATTTGAGACCCCACCCCAGTAAAAGGGAACCAGAGCAACAGGGTAGTGCCTCTCCTAGCTGTCTGCTACTACAACGTGGTAGAATGTATTGGAGATCTCTTGGTCTGAGGATACCAAATAATCTCTTTTTCACCCCAGGACACTAGGGTAACCCCACTAACTGGGGCCATCTATTTCTGAAGTGCTATACTAGCCAACCCCTGTGACTGCATATGACGGTGGGTGATGCCCTTTTGAAACACCTGGCATCTCCCTTGACAAGCCCATATTGGTTGCATTCTTAGGACTTAGGGAAAAACTTTGCAATATTCTTGTCTATGAAGCATTTCTTCCGGTGTCCAGATTAGGATTGGGGGCCCTGTGAACTGTACTGGGGGTCTTGAGAGAACTCCTTAATATTTTTTTATATTTTTCCCACTTTCTTCTGTTGGGAACTATGACCACCCTTTTGGGTGTACCCTCCAGGTACCCTTTTAGACTTTCCGTTGCTGACCCAGGGGTCTGCCTCCTGAAAAAGTTTCCTGGGATTAGAAAGAATGCTATCCACTTGGTGTCAGCACAGCTCTGTAAAACATATATTAAGCATGTGCTCCCTCAAAATATTGTTGTAGATCCCAGTAAAATGTTAGCCTTTGCTGCTCCTCACCCAACCCTTTAATGCCTTGCTGGCATAATTTAAAAGGTTCACTCATGACTAGATTGGGAGTTTGTTGCTGTCCAGAACCTCTGATGTCAGCCAAAATCTAACAGCAAGTACTCACAGCAATTTCATGGGGCTTACTCTTGTGTAAGGATAGTATCCATCCCCACTGTGGGCATGCATTTCCACAAGCTGCCATCCCACTATTCCTCTGGGAATTTGTGCACCCTGAGTGTAATGTCATGTGCAGCAAACCGCTTGGGTATATCATCTCCATTTACATAGGCACCGCCTTCTGTGGTATGCAGACTGCCACCTAAGCAGCAGACACAGTTGGTACAATGTCACCATTCCTGTTGGTTCATGAAGGGTGGCTTGTATTTTTCTCCATCTCCCTCATGCTTTTATCAAGTTCCAACAGTATTTTGCTTTCAACTAGGGCCCTCCCAGCTTTCTCCTTATCCAGCTTTAATTTGAGCAGCTCCAACTTCAGTTGGAGATACACTGCTCCTTGCCCCATCTTGATTATCAGTGTTTCTCTTTGGGGTACAGTTGGGCTCTTCCTGCAGCTCAGGGTTCCTTTCTCGATCCTGCTCTTCATCTTTAATTGAGTCCATGTCCTCCTCATGGTTACATGGTTATCCTCTACTGTTGCTACCTGCAACCTTTACATTTCTTCATAGACCTAGAGGATTTTCTACAAATTATGTTGGAAAGGTTTCCTGTTCACATTCAACCCTATTTGCTTACAGAGCCTATTGAGGTTGTCAGCATTGGTCATATACATCTCCATGGTAAAAAGAAGAGGGTATGGTACTTACATTTAGAAAAAAGGAAAACAGCTAATGAAAGACCAAGGAGAATTTAAAAACGCTCAATTTGGTATTACACAATTTAATTAGGATATTGTGTTACACAAATCACTGTATCTCACTGCACAATTACAAGTCCTGATCCACACCGCTCTAGGACGCTTACATTTATAAATGGGCAATTGAAAAAACTAAGGAATAATTTAAAAAGGGGTTACTATGATGTCAAATAATGTATCTTGGGTTGTGAGAGTGTGGCTGTATTGGAAAAGTTGGTACACGGAGAGGAGAATGCTGTGACACAGAGACTACGATTGTAGGGTTACTTGGTTTGGTTAAGGTCCTTACAGTTCTGAATAAGGATAAGAAAAAGTAAATTGTAAGTGTACATATTTGATATGGGTAACATGACGCACTGTGTAATCATTTGATCATGTCTGCTGCTAATGTGCCGCCGGTCCGGAGGATGTCGGCTGAATGGCTGTGTATACCACAAGGCAGCTCCAACTGGGGCAAAGTAAGGCCGGCCCGCAGAGGTTGTAGGCATACCACCTGTAATGTTATTAACTGTATGTGCAATGAACGACTTACACAATAAAAAAAAAAAAAAAATAAATAATGTATCTTGGATTTTTGTGTAACACAAATCACTGTATAGTACTGCATAAATATAAGCCCTGACACTCCTGAAACAATGTGAAAAATTGGGTTTTTGGTTGATGTGATTATGACCCCTATTCACGCAAAAGACTTGGTCCCTTTCAGGATGAACTACAAAAAGTCACTAAATTAACCAGTGCATACCCCTGGGTAGCTTGCCAAAAAAAGCAGTTAGGCATACGTTAGAGGTTATGCAGCACACAAACAAAGTGAAAACACCACCCAAGGTAAAAGCTACACCGATTTATAAAAATATAGACAATTTAAATAAATTATTTGACACCTTAATGACAAAAATCAGTAGAACTAGAGTTAATAATTTCAGCGCCTAAAAGATCAAAACACCAACTATGGATTGTGATGGGGCAAGGTGCAAATACAAGAAGTGGAAATTGACTGATAAGCGCTAAGCTTGAAGAATTGCTGAGAAAAATGTTTTGAGAAGGCAAAGTTCAGCCGGTGGTATCCGAGGAGGGAGAGCCATCATGTGGGAGACTTGGGTTGAAGCTGCAGTGAGTATTTTTCTGTTTGGACTCTTTTTTAGAAGTTGAAAATATGTAGAGGGTCAAAGCAGAGGGAT
The DNA here is from genome assembly GCF_964261635.1 of Lissotriton helveticus. Lineage (NCBI taxonomy): Eukaryota > Metazoa > Chordata > Amphibia > Caudata > Salamandridae > Lissotriton > Lissotriton helveticus. The sequence continues at coordinate 1,608,846,998 of NC_136069.1, forward strand.
GTAGCCGAAGACAGATTCACAATTCTGGATAACCCTTTGGTTGAGGAGTGCTGAGCACGATTTGCTGCTGTGGAGAAGAACATGGCAGTTTAAGCTGTGCAGCCAATCCAACTGGCAATATACCAGGGGCAGATAGGCAAGCTTGTTTATAATGGTCTCTTCCAGGTTGTCAGAGCAGTTGTTGGCTAAAAATGTTCTACACCCTCTCTTTTGGGATTTGGCCATCTGGACATATTAGGCACTACAACCAAGGGTCCAGGACCGATGGAACACCACTTGGAAGTTCAGGACTCCGGCTGGGTTCGGGTATAGGTCTAAGGCGAAGGGAACATTTTGGGGTCGATTCCGATCCGGTAAAAAAAACGTCCGTACAAATAGTATCCGGAGCCCTCTCCGTACGACTCGTACACATGCCGTACGACCCGACGAGTACAATCCGTAACGTGGCATCAGGACGCGATCCGTACCGTCCACGTCAGGTAAGGGCGATTCGTACGGAAAAGTGCACAATCACATACACACCGTACGGTGCGTACCCCCCATGATCCCAGGGGTACGCCCCGTACACCCAGCATACATGGGGTACGGTGCGTACCCCTGCGATCATGGGGCATACGCACCATACCCCGTGTACGCTGGGTATACGGGGCATACCCCTGCGATCATGGGGGGTACGCACAGTACCCGGGGGGCCATTCTGTATCTGTTTCGTCGTGAACTCTGCTTTTACAGCTGTTTTCAGCTCCCGTAAAAAAAGGATCGTACGGTGCATACCCAACACGTATCGTACTTGCTGGGTCATATAAACCAGCCGCAAGCCATACAGATGTCGCGTACAGCGGGTTCCGACAGAGACTCGTACGGGGATTCGAGTCGTACGGTCTCTGTACGATTCATACGGAGTCTGGCTCCTGGTACGAATCGTACTTCGACGTACGTACGCGGGACGTTGCAGGGTACGATTCGTATGGGAAAAATGCTTCGAACGGCTATTTCGGAGCGGTTTTTCCCGAATCGGAATCAACCCCTTTGTGTCCCTGATGCTCAGATCAGGAGACCAGCAACCTAGCTCTTCATCATCAATATGGTGTTGCTAGGTTCAAGTTGCAAGTCCAATCTTGCTTTCCAAGGGAAGATGGTAGCAGGGCAGAAGGGAAGCAGTTCAGCAAGGCAGCAGCAGGTCAGCAGTCCAGCAGAGTGGTAGCCCTTTCTGCAGCACAACAGTTCTTCATCCTCACAGTGAATCCACAGGTAAAAAACGGTATTGAAAAGTTGGTGTACAAGGTCCTTCTTCATACCCTGGAGACCTCCTTCTGTAAATTGGGAGATATTTCTAGACTGTGGCTTTGAAGTGCATTGAATTTCCTGACTCCCCAGCCCTGGGTCCAAGCTAGCTGCAGTGACAAAGTGGAGCTGAAAGGTCCTATGTAAAAAAAAAAATCCCTCCCTATTCAGTTGCAAGTGGAGTGTGCTCAGGTCTGCCCTCCATCCTGCCAGCAGATGGCCCATCAAGGCACACCTAATCCTTCTATTGTAACTGTCTGGAAAAAAATCGCAAAGTCTAGCTTTCAATTGCAAGTTATGTGACCCAAGAATGGCTGTAGTCACAAAAGGACTAAGAGCAGAACCAAGCAAACTTTTTTAGAGTGATGAATGTAGATACAAGACCTTCCCATAATCCAGTAAGTCCTAGGAGTAAATGCATATAGGCATCAATCAACTGTCAATATGGATAGAGTCGCGGAAATAACTGCATCAAATGCAATTATCCAATTATTAATAATCTACAGACCACCTTATTTTGACAATTTTATAATAAAGGCATTCATATACATGACTTTCATAAACCATTGTCATATTAATTTACAACAAAATGTTTCTCTGGACATTCAACTTGCTCAAGGGGCATATAGCAAGCCCCTTGAGCTGAATCACTACTGATGTGTATATGTGGATCACGTGATGCAGTTCCAGTAGCCTGCAGACTCCAGTGTGCAGTCACTCTCACTTAAGTACGTGGACTTTTTCTTCTCACTCTATATCCTTTAGAAATTCACCTAATGCAACATTTCCAACATGTGTCTCATTTTTTATTACAATTGCTTTCATGCACCTTGAAATGTTGAAATTTAATTTTTTCTGATTAAGTTTTTATTTTCCAGTATGGCTTTGTTTTTGTAACACATGTAGATGAGGTTTTAGGCATTGCTGTCAGTTGCTTTGTTTCCTGTTTGATGTGGTAAAGAAATATCTTAGCATGTCTGAGGCCACGGGCACAGTCAGGGTTGCTGGGAGAAGAAGTATTTGGACACAGAATAATGGTATTTTGTATTGGGTGCACTCTAGTATTCCATAGCTCCATGGATGATTATGAAGACGCTTTGTTTATAAAATGATGGCTGCAGAGTGGGCAAGCTAATACTAGGTATCCAAAAAATGGTCTTGGAGTGAGTCAGCATTCTCCGTCTCATGCACTGTATTGAGGGGTTGAGAGGGATTTTTTTGGTTTTAAGGAAAACTGTCTGCCATTTTTTTAAAGGAATAACATGTTATGTCATAAAATGTGAAAAGTAATGAAATGAAAATTGTGTGTAGATTCTTCAATGAGTGTTTTTTTAAGCACAGGTATGTTTGTGTTACACATGTAGATTAGGTTTTCAGTATTGCTGTCAGTTGCTCTATCTACTCTTACGGTAAAGGTAGATCTTACCACGTCGGAGGCCGGGGGCACAATCAGGGTTACTGAAAAAAAATGTTTAGTCATGGAGTGATGCCATTTTGTATTGGGCATTCTCTATTGTTTCCTAGCTCCATGGATGAGTAGGAAGAGGCTTAGTTTATAAAATGATGCCCTCAGCTCAATCTTGCACGGGACTCGTCACTCGTGCTTCAAAAGAATGGTGATAGATTAAACCCAGATCTGTTGACTGGGTGTTAGTGTTTGATTGGTTCAGATGCTCCGTCCATCACCACCCCCTTGTGTACCGCTTTGCTCTCCATAAGTTGGCAGGGTATGATCAGACGTGAGTCCCTTGCTCACTTTCCCACTGGATTCAAGCAAGCCTGACTAAAGACGGCTGTAATGCCAGAAACTGGTCCTAGGAAGCTTGTTTCTGGTCCAGGGAAGGCAGGGCTTGGCAGTTTGGGCTGGACTGTTCCCATGAGGCACAGGGTCAGACTGATTTGCATATGGCCATGTTTGAACTGGGGTGGCAGAGTGGGCTCAAGAACGGTGATGGATTAAACCCAGATCTGTTGACTGGGTGTGAGTGTTTGATTGGTTCAGATGCTCCATCCAGCACCACCTCATTATGTACCACTGGTGCACCAAAGGCACAACAAATACAAGCCCGTCTGCACCCATCCTCTTCTCGCCTATGGTCAGCCATTATGATAGTTCCACCCCAAAGGGCCGACCTGCTAAGACCTATACATCAGAGCAACTCCTAGGTAGGACAGGGGCATTTTATAGGGTGTAGGACTTTTCTATTGGATGCTACTTTTCCTGTCTTTTGTGGCAAGACTAAATATGTTTTTCTCCTCTGAAGCACCTAGTCACTACTAATGCAGCTCCAAGGAACTGTCAGAGGAAATTGAAGAACACCCTAATTAATGTGTGTTCTCTGCATTAGCATGCTTTAGATATATATGATTATAGCTATAGCGTGACTGTTGGATACACTTCTCTAGTTTTACTGACCAAACTATGCCCCTGGTGGTAGGATTCATAGGTGGGTGGAGCTGGATGTAGCTATGAAAGAAAACCACAAATTTGCCCTCCAGAGAGTGCATAAACATGGTTATCAGCCCAATTCTTGCCCCAGGAGGGGTAGTAGGCATAGGTAAGTAAGTAATGGGGAGGAAAAGAAAACAACTATTGAATAATAAAGGAAGCCTTCCAACAGCTGCTGAGAGTTTAGTGTTTTTGGCTATGAATACTAGGAAGGGAGAAGTCATTCTAAAGCCCTCACATAAAGTTAGAGCAAAATATCCCAACTGTCGGAAAGTCCATTCTGCTTGAGCTGTAGAGGCATAATCACTAGTAAATTACAATAGAACCATGCTGTCATGTTCAGTTTTTTAGCACAGGAACAAACATCACTGGGGTGATATAGACTCTCCAACTAATGTAAAATGTGGATATATGGTCATTGAAAGACATTTTGCATTAGTGGCATTTAGGTAGAGAGCAAGTCCTTCTTAGTTTAGTTCAGCATTCAGTGATAGTAATTAATTGCAGCTGCAAAATTAATATAATACAGTTAATAATCCATGAACACTGGACTTGACCTTATTATGCTCCTTTTTTGCACGTGATATCACATCAACAATTACACTCACCAACCAGAAATTTTGATTGTGCCTTGGTGTTTTTGTACTAATGATGTTTTTTGATGACAATTACTCACCAAGATTATTCCATTGAAAGCAGTAGTTCATGAAAATAACAAATCACAAATGAAACCTCATGAATCAAAAACTGAATTGTAATACTGACAAATTCAGAGTCAACTTATCACAAGTGCAGACAGGGGAAATAATGGAAATCTATCCTTACCTTCGAGACATCCTAAGATACAAGAGAAAGTGAGGAGAAAGTGATGTCATTGACATTTATTAATGAACATTTTGTATATCAGTACATAAAGCTCCCAGAAATAGAATTGTGCATCTTGAGTATTACTGGCACTTTAAAGCCATGTAGGAAGGAAAACTTTCCAATCTTTACCTCACTATTTATGCAGAACCATTGCATTAAGTAGCAACAAATGAAAATGAAACTTACATAAGGTCAGCATTGACAAAGTATAATTCACATCATGGTCAATAGGATAGATACCGTTTCTAAAAATGTAAAAAATAGAATATTTGATAATGTTCAGTAGAGAGGGATACTATTTAGTGCAAACCTTGTAGTTTATCATTCAACCCTAATTCACAAACCTAGAGGTCCATTAGGATGACGGACGGACAAAGTCTGTCCTCCATCCTGTCAGGGACTGTTACCATGTGCCACAAGGGTGAAGGATCTATGCCCCCAACTAGGATGCATCTGTCACAGTGGCGGGTGCATCCCCCATTTTTCACATTGCGGCGGCCGGTGCTTCAAATGCACGTTGTACATTTCAATGCACAACATGACAGGCACCCTGCGGTGCCTGTCATGATGTACATTGAAATGCTGGGGGGTACCATAGGTACCCCCCATGTGTACCTACCACTCCCCCTTCACCCTGGGGGCCCGCAACGGGCCCCCAAAGCAAAGCCCGTATGCCTTTCCATTGCGGCATTGCCGCCACGGAAAGGCATTCCTCACCGGCCATCCTAATATGGCTGGCGTTGTCTGATAGACACCGCCACCATATCAGGCCTTTTCTGCTGCAGTCGCAAGCCGACCGCGGCGGAAAAGCGGCGGACGGTCTTCCCCTCCGCCACGGTCCTCCCACCATCGTAATATGGCGGGGGGAAGAAAGGTGGCGGACAGGCAGGGATGGCGGACGGATTGCCACCATCTGCATGGCGGTGGCTATCCGTCCGCCATCCTAATGGACCCCCAACTGTCTACGTTTAGCACTAAAAGTAGTGGGAAAGGAAGGGACACAACAAGGCTGCACAACGTAGTGGTTTTTAACATTATATATATGCTACAGTGTTCCTACAAGAAATTTCTCATAGTTTTGTTATTCAATTTTCACCAAAATACTGTCTTACAATAAGGGGAGTGAGGTACAGAAAATGAAATCTGCATGTAGCTAAATCATGATGGACCCTGTACATGGCAAGGAAACAAATTAGCGTCAGCTAGTCCTCTCTTGTGGAAGTTCATTTTTAAAGTTATTCCAGAACTACATTTTGTAATTGGATCAAAGAGTTAAGCTAAAGGTATGGCTGTAAAATTGTAAGTACTGCATGTGATAAAATATCTCTTTTTCAGTTGATTGTATTTCTGAATAGAATCTGCATATTTGGCAGTTCTGACCAGTGTCAAGTGTTTCTGTCTTTACCGCTAAAACATGTAGACAATGGCTAACCCTTTATTGGAATATTAACTCACCTTTAAGGCCATAGCATATGATGTAGAATTAAACACAGAGGGCCTTACTCACGAAGGTTAACGTACACTTTTGTATATGTTTACTAAGTCTAACTTTACTACTTTTTGGTATTCACAAAGATAAGTTACTACTAATGAAGTTAGACTTTTGGTCTAAGTTTACCTTTGTGAATACCAAAAAGAAGTAAAGTTAGGCTGTGGTCTAAGTTTATTGTAAAGTAGTAAACAAAGATTTTTGATCTAAGTTTACCTTTGTGAATACCAACATTTAGTAAATTCAATCAAAAGTGTAAGTTTACTATTTTGAATCAGGACCAGGGTATGGAAAATATAGTGTTACTGGTTGACTACAGCCATTAGTATGCACTCTTATAGTGTGGAAGGGAACATGACTTTTAGCCTGACTGCAGCAGCTTAACTCTACAGTCTGAGCGGTCAACATACCCCTTTTGAAACTCATTTTCACAAGTTCACAAGTCAAGGTGCATGGTACGATGACATGGCCCCCAGCAGTAATGTTCTCTGTTTCAAGACCTGGCTGCACCATATGGAAATCTGAGGTATAGAGTATGATTTTGATCATCCAAGTTTGAAGCCAATTAAAACAATGATTAAACCACTGTTTTTAATAATGATGAAATGCTCAATTAAATGTTAAGTTAAATGCCAAATTCAGATTTGTAATAAACATTTTGGAAAAGTTACTATTAGAAATTAATTTGTTTTGTGCCTGTATGTCATTGAGGCTAATTTGCATCAGCTCTCTAGAAGCTCCACAACCTCTACTTGGCTTTAATAAGGTATGTAATAAGGTATACAACATGCTCCCAGAGAAGGTACAATGGCCTAGATGTAGGATGGTCTGTTCACTTCTCTGGTATGAAGACCCATTGGGGTGGGTCCAGGAACCTGATTAACTTTGAAGTCCCCTGCCTTGTCAAAATCAAATGTCTGGTTGCACCTGTCCTTGAGATGACCAGCCTTTGACAATATCTGCCCTAAAATACCAATAAATAATGGGTTAACATGCAGTTGGTACAAATAACAAATTGACAAGAAACTATGGGTGATGGAGAAGGGAAGAGGTACATGCATAAGGAAGGTGAAGATGTATAGGACAGAGTTGTACCAGGAGAAGGGATGGAAATTGGTTCTGACCACACCTGTGGGGTGGCCGCCAAGAAAAACACCAGGCATGTTAGGAGCATAAGAAAACACCAAAACAAAACAAAAAAGCAAGACAAGTCAGGTCACATCCCAAATCTCAAAGAGTCTGCTTTCCATACATGAATGCTGGGGGTGGACCAATCAAAGATGATCAGATGTGCATAAATATGTCTAGGTTATCTTGTAGTCTGTAGATAGGGTGCTTAAAGGAGGCTGTCTTATATATTTCTTGCAGCCACTCATTATGTGTGGAAAGGTGTGAGGCCCTCCAATGTCTCTAGATGCAACAGTCATAGCTGAGGCTACTGTGTCATGGTGATGACTTTTGCCTTTACACTGTGTTAAGCTAGCATGAGCTTATTAGAAGTTTAAACGCCATTTTTCCTCTCTGCTGCTTTTGCACACAGCACATGGCACATGATATTATAAATGTTTAGAGTCTAGCAGAATATTTTGCTTCACACGAGAATAATACGTTTTTCCTATAGTATCAGTCTTGTTAAGTAAGCTATGTCGGAACAGTGAGTGTCGAGGCCTTCAAGGTTATTTCAACACAGTAGTTGTTCGGTCTGATCCGCGCATGTTCTAGACATAACACATATGCAGCTGTGGGCACCTCTATTTTTTGGCGTGTTTTAATAATGCACTGTGCAGAGCATGCAGACACAGTTGGAGAACATTCGCATGCAGAGAGCTGGTGTAGAATATGATGTGATCCCTTTCTACTAGAACCAAGAGGTATGGGGCCGCCCTTGTAATCCCAAGAGACCTTCTGTATATATATTATAAAATACTATCAAGGAAGGGTAAAAATTAGGTGCTATTAAGCCTTCTTCTCTTTAGTATTTTAACATGCTTTCTCCCTTTGTATTTTATGGAATTGTAACTATGCTGATAACCTTATTGCTTATAATATGTTTGCTTGTATTAGCTAATATACTGCGCTTGAGAACACTGCATTAGAAATAAATATTTCAAACTTGCACGTGTCCTCATTTACACTTTGTTTTGGACTGATCTGATAGTATAACGAAAGAGTGTTTATGTGTTCCACGTTAACTGAGGTGTTCTAAGTCCATGTTCTGCGTTGTCTAATCATTGGGGGGATGGAAGAACCAATGAGACACTGATTGCTAGTCTGGTAGGGGTTGGTTTTGACCACACCTGTGGTGTGGCCGCCAATAAATACGCCAGGCATGTTAAGAGAATAAGAAAACACCAAAACAAAAAAAAAAGCAAGACAAGTCAGGTCACATTCCAAAGCTCAAAGAGTCTGCTATCCATACATGAATGCTGGGGGTAGACCAATCAAAGATGATCAGATGTGCATAAATATGTCTAGGTTATCTTGTAGTCCGTAGATAGGGTGTTCAAAGGAGGCTGTCTTATATATTTCTTGCAGCCACTCATTATATGTGGAAAGGTGTGGGGCCCTCCAGTGTCTCTAGCTGCAACAGTCATAGCTGAGGCTACTTTCATGGTGATGACTTTTGCCTTTAGACTGTGTTAAGTTAGCATGAGCTTATTAGAAGTTTAAACGCCATTTTTCTCTCTGCTGCTTTTGCACACGGCACATGGCACATGATATTATACATTTTTAGAATCTAGCAGAATATTTTGCTTCACACGAGAATAATATGTTTATCCTATAGTATCAGTCTTGCTTAGAAAGCTATGTCTGAACAGTGAGTGCCGAGGCCTTCAAGGTTATTTCAACACAGTAGTTGTTCGGTCTGATCCGCGCACGTTCTAGACATAACACATATGCAGCTGTGGGCACCTCTTTTTTTTGGCGTGTTTTAATAATGCACTGCGCAGAGCATGCAGACACAGTTGGAGAACTTTCGCATGCAGAGAGCTGGTGTAGAATATGATGTGATCCCATTCTACTAGAACCCAGAGTTATGGGGCCGCCCTTGTAATCCAAGAGACCTTCCGTAGATATAATATAATATAATATACTAGCAAGGGAGGGTAAGAATTAGGTGCTATTTAGCCTTCTTCCCTTTAGCATTTTAACAAGCTTTCTCCCTTTGTATTTTATGGAATTGTAACTATGCTGATAACCTTATTGCTCATAATATGTTTGCTTGTATTAGCTAAGATACTGCGCTTGAGAACACTGCATTAGAAATAAATATTATAAACTTGCACGTGTCCTCATGTACTCCTTGTTTTGGACTGATCTGATAGTATAACGAGTGTTTATGTGTTCCACGTTACCTGAGGTGTTCTAAGCCCATTTTCGGGGTTGTCTAATCATTGGGGGTATGGAAGAACCAATGAAACACTGATTGCTAGTCTGGTAGGGGATTTTGAAAACTAAGGTGAGTTTTGGCACACCCTAATTCACTGAGGCTCCAAATCCCTATGCACAGTTCTGTGTAGGAGCAAAATCCCTGCGACACTACTAAATGCCGTTGATGGTCTGTCACCATGAGCCAATATGCTGTATCATGTAAAAGGACTGTATTCTAATTAATTGTAAATGCATGTCTGTTGTTTCGCCCAGTATTATACTTATGTGAACCCAGAGATAGTTGGTATCTGTGTAATACTACAAAACATGTAGAGTGAGGAAGAAGCCCTGCTTTCATAAGCTGAAATGCCAAGTAACAATGTTGCAATGACTTGAAAAGGCAGGATTTCATTCTGGATTCTGGTGAAATTCACTGCAACTTACACCCTAGCAGCCTCAGTGTATTTAATTCATAGAGTAAGTTGCCATTTCATGCGCAACATTAATAGAAAAGGGGTTGAAAGTAAGTGTTCGGCTTTCAGTTGAAGGCTTTATGAGGAACAGCACTCCCTTATCAAGAACCCAGTGTTTTAGATATTGATGAATGGTTCAATGTTTGTTCCCCCAGTTTGCGACATGCAATGTATGTGTTTGGTGTAATGCCATGCCGGCAATGGGCAGATTGAACTCCACCTGCAGCACCACATAGGGTTTGTGAGTCCCTTGAGCTAACAAGTGACTCAGGGTGTGTATGCCTTTCGCTTACCAAAGCTCCCAACATAAGGGACACCCCTCCATGCACAAGCTGGCATTCTCACAGTAGCTGGGCATGGGGATGAAGTCTGGCATTATCAGACCTCTTTGTGTGCTCTGCCTTTCCAAATGGACCCATAGGAGAGTGTATTTCGTCTCTGGCCAAATGTAAACTAGTTTTGACAGTTGTAGTTCAGTACAGCGGAGTCCCACACAAGGAAGTCCCCATAACTAGAGATGGGTAGGTTTTTTGTACCAATGATATTTTGTTGGTGGCAATTATTCATTAGGATTATTCCATGGAAAGCAGTGTTTCATGAAAATAATAAATCACAAATGAAACCTCATGACTCAAAAATTGAAATTTAATACTGACAAATTGAGAGTCAACTAATTGCAAGTGCAAAATGGGGAAATAATGGAAATCTGTCCTTACCTTTAAGACACCCTAAGATACAAGAGAAAGTAAGGAGAAAGTGATGTCATCAACATTTATTAATGAAAATGTAGTACATCAGTACATAAAGCCCCCGGCAATAGAACTTTGCATCATGAGTATTGCTGGCACTTTAAAGCCATGAAGGAAGGACCACTTTCCATTCTTTACCTCACTATTTATGCAGAACCATTGCATTAAGTAGCAACATATGACAATGAAACTTACATGAGATCAGCATTGACAGAAGTATAATTCACATCATGGTCAATAACATAGATACTGTTTCTAAAAATTTGAATATTGTCAAAAACCAGTATATTTGATAAATATCAGGAGAGAGGGATACTATTTAGTGCAAGCCTTGTAGCATATAATTCGACCCTAAATCACAAACAAACTGTCTATGTTTAGCTCTAAAAGTATTGGGAAGGGAGGGAACATAATAAGGCTGCACAGAATAGAGGTTTCTGACATTTGTAGATGTTACAATGTTTCTACAAGAAATTCCTCATAGTTTTTTTATTTAATTTTCAGCAAAATACAGTCTTACAATACGGGGAACTGAGAATGAGGCACTGGAAATGGACTATGCATGAAGCTAAACCATTGATGGACCATGTACTTGCCAAGCAAACATATATTTGTTTGAATAAACAAGAAACAGGCCCATTAACGTCAGGTAGTCGTGGCCTGTGGAGATGTATTTTTAAAGGTATTCCATAACTACATTTTCTAATATGTATCAAAAAGATAATCTAAAGATACTGCATGTGATAAAATGCAGCTTTTTCGGTGGTTTGTATTTCTGGTTTTTAGACTCTGCATAGTGGGCAGTTCTGACCAGTGTCCAGTGTATCTGTTTTGACCGCTAAAACATGTAGACAATGGCTAACCCTTTATTGGAATATTAACTCTCCTTTAAGGTCATAGCATATGATGTAGAAATTTAACACAGAGGGCCTTACCTACACTTTTGTGTATGTTTACTAAGTCTAACTTTACTACTTTTCGGTATTCACAAAGTAAGTTACTACTATTGAAGTTAAACTTTTGGTCTAAGTTTACCTTTGTGAATACCATAAAGTAGTAAAGTTGTGCTGTGGTCTACGTTTATTGAAAAGTAGTAAATGAGACTTTTGATCTAAGTTTACCTTTTTGAATACCAAAAATTGTGTACATTTATACAGAAGTGTAGGTTTACCATTTTCAATCGAGACCAGGGCATGGAAAATGTATTGTTACCGGTTGACTGCAGCAAATAATATGCTCTCCTCTAGTATGGAAGAGAAAACATGACTTTTATCCTGACTGCTGCAGATTAAGTCTGCAGTCCGAGCGGTCAACATAACACCTTTTGAAACGAATTTTCACAAGTTCACAATTTAAGGTGCATGGTACGATGACAAAGTCCCAGCAGTTATGTTAACAGTGTCAATACCTTGCTGTCCTATAAGGAAATATGAGGTACAGAATAAGATTATGCTCTCTCAAGTTTGAAGCCCATTAGAACAGTGATTAAACCACTCTTTTAAATGATTAAATGCTCAATTAAATATTAGGTTAAATGCTAAATTCTGATTTTTAATAAATATTTAGGAAACATTTCTATTAGAACAACATGTGTTTTCTGCCTGTAGGTCATTGAGGCTAATGTGCATCAGCTCTCCAGCAGCTTCCCAACCTCTACTTGGCATTAATAAGGTATAAAAAAAATGCTCCCAGAGAAGGGACAATGGCCTGGATGCAGGATGGTCTGTTTCCTTCTCTGGTATGAAGACCAATTGGGGTGGGTCCTGGAACCTGAATAACTTTGAAGTCACCTGCCTTTTTTCGAAAGCAAATGTCTGGTTGCTTTGACGAGGGAGTATGGGTGATGGAGAAAGGAAGAGGGAGATGGATAAGGAAGGTGAGGATGTATAGGACAGAGTTGTACCAGGGGCAGGGATGGAAGTTGGTTCTGACCAGGTAGCCAGCATGGCTAACTCATCAAAAGGAAGTGGGATGTGGCTGCCCAGAAATACTGTAGACATGATAAGAGAAGACGAAAACACCTAAACAAAAGAAAACCAAGAAAAGTCAGGTCCCATCCCAGATGCTCAAAAAGACTGCTATACATACGTGAAGTCCGGGGCAGACCAATGAAAGATGATCAGATGTGCAGAAATATGTCTAGGATATCTTGTAGTCTGTAGATAGGGTGCTCAAAGGAGGCTGTCGTATATATGTCTTGCAGACATTCATCATGTGTGGAAAGGTGTGGGGCCCTCCAGTGTCTCTAGATGCAACAGTCATAGTCGAGGCTACTACACGCGGTTGATGGTCTGTCACTGAGCAAATCTGCTATATCATGTAAAAGGACAAGTATATAAACCCAGAGATGGCTGGTATCTGTGTAATATTATAAAACATGTAGAGTGAGGAATAAGCCATGCGCTCATGAGTTGAGATGCCAAGTAACAATGTTGCCATGACTTGAAAAGGCAGAATTTCATTCTGGATTATTTCACCCCCTTGCTGAAATTCACTACAACTTACACCCTTGCACCTCAGTGTATTTAATTCATATAGTAAGTTGCCATATCCTGCGCAACATGAAATGAAAAGGGGTAGAAAGTAAGTGTTGGAATATGAGGTTGAAGGCTTTGTGAGGAACAACTCTCCCTTATCAAGAACCCAGTGTTTTTAGATATTGATGAACGGTTCAATGATTGTTCCCCCAGTATGCGACATGCAATGTATATGTTTGGAGGAATGCTATGCCTGTGATGGGCAGATTGAATTCAACCTGCAGCACCACAAAATGATTGTGAGTCCCTTGAGCCAACAAATGACTCAGGGTGTGTTTGCCTTTCCCTTACCAAAGCCACTCAACTTAAGGGATACCCCTCTATGCACAAGCTGGCATTCTCCCAGTAGCTGTGCCTGGGGGTGAAGTCTGGCAGTATCAGGGCCACTTTGGGTGTTCTGTCTTTCCAAATGGACCCATAGGAGCGTGTACGTTGTCTCTGGCCAAAGGTAAACTACTTATGACGATTGTAGTTCAGTACAGCAGAGTTCCACACAAGGGAGTCTCAGGTCCATGTATCATCTGTGATTAATCAGTGTGGAGAGACTGAATTGTGGTTTCATTTCACCCATTACTAATTTGTTGATAGAGTTTTTGATAGTTCTCAATAGCAGGAGCTTTACAGGAATTGGGTATATCCCTAGGAAATATTTGAAAAGGGGTCCCACAACCATCGTTATGGTTTGTAACCCACCCCATAGCAAGAGATGGAGGTGCGTCCATCTCCCACAGTCTGACTGGGCTTTTGTGATTAAGGTTACAAATTGCCAGGAGTCATGTTGTGCAGGCCCTTGTTATGGTATGCCTCCAGGTACTATGAAACATTCTGATTTCCATGGGAGCTGATACCCTTTTATGGCAACTCTCATCATAAGTGCAGCATTGGCTAATCCAAGTTCTTCCACCAGCTAATCTTATTGCCTGACTTCTTGTAAAAAAGCATTCATACTCAACGTGAGAGACGGGAGTGATGTGGCCACATTGCTAAGTATAAGGAGAATATCATCAGTATACAGGAGGAATTTGGAAGCGCCTGCAGGTATGGGAATACTGCTGATGTCTGGTGATTGTAGGCTAGCCACTGAGAGGGGTATTAGGGCCTATAGGAACATCAATTGCCATTTTCCCCGTGGATAAGAAAGGCATCCAAATGGAACCCACCGCAGTTGACCTTTGCACTAGGGGAGTTATGGAGATATTTGCCTTTGGACTTTGGAAATGAAATCATTCCAGGATGAGTTTCTGTAGCATATGGAACACAAAATCCCATTCTATACGGTCAAATGCATTCTCTGCATTGAACAACAAGGCATGTGTTTCCTGTAAGGAGTCCTTAAACAGCACATGTTGTGTGAGAGCATACACATGTGGTTACAGGAGTAACAGTCAGGTACAATGTCTACTTGTCAACTGAGGTGTGGATGAAGTACGAATTACCTGTTTAAACCAGGCAGCAAAGACACTGGCAAGCAGCTTGATATCCATATTAATAAGGGATATTGGTTGGTAACTGATACAGTCCAAAGTAATTTTCCCATTTTTAGGGAAGACAGAAATCACTTTATTGGATAGATATGATCATCCAGTGGAATCTACATGATGCCACTGGTCAACATCAATCAAGCTCACAACATACTCATCCTCACATACAGTGGCAACATGCAACTAATACTGTCCCACTCAGACAAAAAACCCAACAGCAGAAATAAGTTCACCATAGGCGCGCCAAAGGCAAGCCCGTCTGTGCCCGTCCGTGATCGCCCGGGATCAGGGGCAGGACCCTCTGTAGGATCCAACCTCCGGAAAATGTATAGCGCCCTAGAACTACGGAAGCTATGTCCCCCTCTAGAATATCCCTGTCGACACAGTCTAAATGTAAACAATCAAGAGAAAAAGTGTGCACACTGCTCCTTCTCGGTTAAAAGACAACTGGGATCGAGACACAAAGGGAAGATACTGAACCTGGCCTTACTAAACTGCCGCTCCCTAGGGAAACACAAGATGGAGGTACACGACTACCTAATAGACGGTCGAATAGATGCCCTCTTTCTCACGGAAACGTGGCTGAACGCCACATCGGCACCAGACATATTGGTGGCCCTCCCACCAGGATACGATATCAAAAGAATAGACAGACCAAAGGGAAAAGGGGGAGGAATCGCTATAATTCACAAACAAGATCTGATCTGCACTCTAGAGGGAAGGGATCTTGACAAAAGCGAAACAGGCCTCTTCTCCATCTCAGTGCACCAGGGATACTGCATCAGGGGATATCTTATATATCACCCCCCGGGCCCCGCAGCCACTTTCCCCATCCAACTGATGGAAACCCTTACGCTCTCTGCTCTAAAACATGAAAGACTCCTCCTGCTAGGGGATTTAAATTATCACTTTGATGACCCCAAGAACAACGACGCCCAAGAAATTAAACAGGAGTTAGCTGGCATCCAGATGCTACTTAAATCAGAACATCCAACTCACTGTCAGGGACATCTCCTAGATCCCATCTTTGCCAACTGGGATGCCTTAACCATAGACCCACCCACTCCAGTTATATGGTCCGACCACCTTCTTGTAACTTTTAGGGTATCGGTACCAGATGATGGATTACACAAGGAACCCACCCACGCCAACGAACGTAGGAAATGGGCTAAATTCTCCACAGAGGCCTTTAATAAAATCATAACATTAGAAGCCCCCCTTGGAGACAAGGATATAGAATCCGCCTGCTTAAATCTCAATAAGCTGATCCTAAAGGCGCTTGACCATACAGCACCATGGACTCATAAGGATCCGGTAAGACGGACCAAATCCGCACCTTGGTTCAACGGTGAACTCCGAGACCAAAAAGCAAAATGTAAAAATTACGAGAGGAAATGACGGATACACTACCTCGAGGCAGACAGAATTGAGTATAAGAACAGTCTTAAAATATACCATACACTCATTCGAAAAACTAAGAAATCCTACTTCTGTATGAGAATCAAAGACGCCGACAATTCCATGAAGGAAATGTTCTTAGTATACAGAGAACTCTCAGATCTTACCTCATTAGCCACCCCCATGACGGGATCAGTCAAAACGTGCGACTTAATAGCTGAGTTCTTTGCAAACAAAGTGGACAAAATCTACGCTGGCTTCCCAGACAAGGGCAGAGCAGGCAGGGAACAGGTAGACAACAACATACACACACAGGAGGATAAATGTATCTCAGTATTCATAGTTCCGCCTAAGGAAACCTTATGCTGCATAGCAAACAGTATTAAATCAGGATCACCGAGCGATCCAGCAACACCCAAAAGACTCCATGCCAGCATCACCACCCTGGAACCCCATATTAGTCACCTCCTTGCTCTCTCTTTTAGTACAGGACAAGTCCCCATCCCATGGAAAAAAGCGGCTGTCCTGCCCCTGAGGAAAAAACCCAATATCAGTATAGAAAAGTTGGACAACCTCAGACCCATCTCCCTTCGTCCCTACTTCGTAAAAATCACTGAGAAAGCTGTGAACATACAGCTCTCAGCAATTGCTGAAGCTAATGGACTTCTCCATCCCTCTCAGTCGGGATTTCGAGCCCTTCACTCGACCGAGTCGGCCCTGCTGTCTTCAACAGAAGCCCTACGAGGTTCTGCTGATAAGGGCCAAACGGCGGCACTAATTCTCCTTGATCTTAGTGCCGCCTTCGACACTGTAGCCCACCACACACTGCTACAGTGTCTGAAAAAGGGAGGAGTGAGAGGAAAAGCCTGGGAATGGATGAAATCCTTCCTAACCGACCGAACCTTCCAGGTCGCCCAGGGCCAGTTTAAGTCCAAGGAAATAAAACTCAATCAGGGAGTGCCACAGAGCTCCAGTCTCAGCCCCACTCTTTTCAATCTATATGTTGTTAGGGGTGTTACCGGTCGTCTTAATTAGATTCTGACTTAAAACTGGTTCGGTTTACATCTTGTCAATTTAGGTCAATTTAGGTTAGTGGGTACATTTTTGTTATTTATTTAAAATGTTAAATTCTAGTTTAAATCTATTTTGTAATGATACTTTAGATAATTGCCTTTGGCAATGCTTGTTTGTTGACTGACTGTTATGTGGGTTAACTTTTAGAGTGTGCGCTCTCTTGAGACAGGCTCGCGCCAGCCCTCGTGCCTTGGGTCATTGTAGAAAGAGGCTCGCGCTGGGTCTCGTGGCTGAAGCAATAAATACGTGCTTCTGCCAACGGTTCAACGCTTTGTCTCTCGTTGAACTTGACGAGAGCTTCTGTTCCCGTGTTGGATCCCTCAGACCTTATAATCTCCCGTTTCCCTGCCTTAAAAGTAAAAATCCTTTAATCTTCCTAAAAGAATCCTGAACTTCAGTAAGTCCCGGAAGCCCTAGCTGTCAGCGCCCGCTGAATTGTGATTTTCGTCGAAGACGACGTGTCCGGTCTTCCGTCCTTCTCCGAGACAGCCGGGAGGTTTGTTTACCTGCTCCCTCTCTGCCGGCTGATCGAGTCTCCTGTCAGCGCAGCGATACTGAAAAGGACAGTAAGAAGTTTATTCTTTCAACTGCCAAGAACTATTTGGCATTCGTGTTTAGGGTGGCAAATGACTTGTAAAGGATTAAACTCCAAGCGCATGTAAAGGGTAACGCACGTCGAGTTAAGTGTGTGTTAAAAAACAAACCTTGGTAGAGGCAAGTGACTCTGAAGTAAATTGGAGCATTTAGTTCAAAGGATTAGCGCTTGTTCAGCTGGAAGTGATTTAACAAGCCTTGGAAGAGACTAATGTCAGTTACTCTTAAGAGCCAATGTTGTAAAGATTTAAACGCTCTTAGAGTTGACTGAAGAGATTAAACAAGCCTTGATAAAGGCAAAAGTGTAAATTGTGAAAACTTAATTTGTATGAATAATTCTGTGATATTTATGCACCATAATGGAGTAATGTAAGGAAGGTTAATATACTTACAAGGTCAGTTTGGAATGTTAATCTTAGATAAGCAGTGTGATTAGAGATAGGCCGCTATTTCTTGTCTTCCTACTGCAGAATCTTCTAACTGAAGAATTATTAAAGACTCAGGTATGTCCTTGCATGAAGTTTCTAAGTTCAGTTCAAACTAACCCAATTAATCAAATTAGCCTGTCATTCAGCTAAAGTGTAAGAGTTATTTCTGACATGTTATGTTTATTTGAAGGTGACAAGATTCTGAGCCAGAGTTAAAACTTCTGTAAAAGTGTGAACAAGGGCCAGCCTGATTTATGGTCAGTAAGCGCAATGTTTAGTTATTAACCTAAGTTAGCCAAGAAGTCAACAGCTGAGTAATTACTTGTTAATATTGTACTTCAGAGTAGCGTGAAGTCAGCGCAGAACATTCCATAAGAAAAGGTCCTCGGCCTGGAACACTTTCTAGAGAGAGACACAACCGAAGATTTAATCTTATTTATTTGTTGTGAGTCTCTCTGTCCACTTCCCCTTTCCCTGGGGGAGAAGTCAATCCAGTCAGTGTCAAAGTCCTGATTGGGTTGGTAGATCCTTGAGGGAGTTGGGAGTTTGCAGCTCGAGAGGAAACGTCAGAAGAGTCTCGCAGGACTCCTCAACATATGTGGCCCCCGTAGGCGGAATTACAGATACGTTTGGGGTTGAGATAGTATCGTATGCTGATGATACGCAATTGACTGTAACCCTAACGCAACCAGAGAAGCAAAGCGCCACCAACTTTGCGGCTTGTATGCAGAAGGTGGCACTCTGGATGGCAGACAATTGCCTCCGCCTGAAAGGTAACAAAACGGAGGTATTGATCATAGGCAAAGCTCCACCAGTATGGACTTCAGCATGGTGGCTGGAAGAGCTGGGTGAACTGCCGACCAGGCCCGGACTGGCCGTTGTGTGAACCGGGCAATCCCCCGGTAGGCCGCAAGGGTGGGGGCCGGTTTTGGGCACTAGGGGCCGTTTTTGTTACAGAGCCGTTTTTGCAGCATATCGGCCCTGTAACAAAATCGGCCGAAAAACGGCCCTGGCAAAGCACTCGGCCCCCCGAGGGGGGCCGGCCGACCACTTTGCCAGGGCCGGTTTTGGTTCCCAGTCCGGCCCTGCTGCCCACTCCAAGCCATTTAGTAAAGAACCTAGGGGTCTGGCTAGACAAAAACCTTACGCTCGACCACCAGACCAAACAGGTAGCAGGAACCTGTTTTGGGATACTACGGGTCCTTAGGAAAACGCTCGACCTTATGCCCGTACCAGTGCGCCAGACCATAGTCCATAGCCTGATAACATCTAGACTAGACCATGGGAACGTTCTGTATCTAGGAGCCAACGAAAAAAGTCTTTCTAGACTTCAACGACTACAGAACGCAGCGGCCCGTCTGATCCTACAACTACCCAGGAGAGCTTCATCTAAAATAGCTCTGAAAACCCTCCACTGGCTCCCGATCAGGGAACGGGTGACTTTCAAAGCCCTATGTACAGGTCATCGCATACTGCATGACAAAGGTCCAAGATACTTACGTGGTCTTCTGAAATGGTACAAACCCACCCGCCAACTGAGATCATGTGGGACAGGGCAGGTTCATGCCCCGAGGGACAGCCAAAATGGGTGGAAAATCCTTCAGAGTCAAAATAGCCAAGAAATGGAACCAACTGCCAGTGGAACTGCGCACCGAACCATCAGAAACAAAATTCAGGAAAGACCTGAAAACACTACTCTTCCCTAGCAACTAAAATCGAAAGAAGCGTCAGCAACGAATTACTACTATTAGCATTTACAGCGCGGGGACACACTTGCTAGTGTAACCAGGCGCTTTACAAAATACTAATAAATAAATAAATATGTATGAGAGAAGTGGCCACTTGGATGAAATCTAACTGCCTCAAATTGAACTGTCAGTTTTCTGGTACAACGCCTCACCATGGGACCTTGGAAACACCTCCCATTCCTACTTGCAAGCAATTAACTTCGGAATCATCACAACAAACTGGATATGACTGCCTAAGTCAACGCAATGGTCTTGCCCTGCTTCAACACCATTGGGATGCTGGAAAAAATCTTAAATGACTACCAGAAAACACCAGTAAAACTATCAATCAATCTCTCAACACCATCAAGATTAGTTTACAGAAATGCACTGGGTACAGGGATAGCCAACCAGCAAGCAAAAAGGACATCCAAAATACAGCAGCCTAACTAGCCCTCACACTCCGGCACAGAGTGAACATTACACCAAACCTTGGTTAATGCCACTGGCTCCCAATATACAAGCGTACACATGTCAATCTCCTCTCCATCACCTACAAAGTGCCCCACAACACTGACCCTGCCTACCTGAACAAACTCTGTTGTCTCATAATCAGCTCACAGTCCTTTATGGATGATGCATTTTTGAATGAGGTTTTTGACCAGACTAATTTTTGCTGACCAGTGTTTGAGAGACAACAGTGCCAGAGTTAAGCCCCACTCTAGAGCTAACTGGAAGACTTCCACAATCTGCATGTGTTGAAGAAGTTTGTGGGTCTTACATTTTGTGATGGTCTTGATAAGGAAGCCATCACTGTCTTCATAGTGGTCTAGTAATCCCTTGATAGCAACAGCTATATTTCCTGAAACCATGAGTCGTAATTGGTATTTGCTTTAGTAGATTCTGCATTTTGTTGATAATGCTTTAGCACTGCCACATGATCACCCTGATTGTGACCATGTTTTAAAGATTTGTCCTGTTCTTGATCACCTTGTAGTTCAATTTTCAAAGGTCTATACTTTTGTATCTACTACCAATTAGTTTGTATTTTCTTTTTTTATTAAAGCAAATGGGATGGCGGTGTGCGAGGAATAGTGTTCGGCTGGTGATGTGTATGGACTGGCTCTTAGCTGGCAGTGGTTTTGGACTGGTGTTTGGTGGTGTGCATGGACAAGCATTTGGCAGACAGTGTGTGTTGTTTGGTAGGTTTCCCTAGATGGACGTCGAACCCGGAACCAACAACGTAGGTTACTCCCTTGCTAAATCAGGTAATTTTGTAATAGAAATATGTGATATCTCTAAGGTACATTTTGGGCCATATCCTGCTGCCTACACCAGGTCAACCCACACAAGTAAGGTAGCATTGTTATCAGTAGACTTGGGGGAATACTTGGTGGGTGGTGGTTTGTGTCCCAGAACACATTCCAGAACCTTCAATCACAGAATTGTTAGAGAAATGTATATTTTTGACACATTTTTGTGGTTTGCAAAGAATGCTGGGTGAGAGAGTGCAACACGTGAGTAACCCTATTATAGATCTACCTGGGTGTCTAGGTTTAAAAATGTACAGACTTGCTGGTTTTCTCTAGGTTTCCGTAGATATTGGCAGAGCTAGGGACTAAAATCCACAGAATGGCACAAAGCAAAAAAGGGTCAGTTGTCAGTGGAAATCTTGGGGTGTTGAGATTTTTCCTGTCTCAGGTACTAGGCCCACCCACACAAGTGAGACTTGAGGGAATGCTGGGTGGGTAGAAGTTTGTGGTTCCCCACAGATTCCAGAATTTCCGTCACAGAAATGTTTTTATTAGACACATTCTGAGGTTTGCAAGGGATTCTGGGTATGAAAACACGGGGAGCAATGCAAGTCACCCATTCCTGGACTCCCCTAGGTGTCTAGTAAAAAAAAAATACAGATTTGCTAGGTTGCCCTAGATGCCAACTGAGCTAGGTCAAAAAATCCACAGCTAGGCTCATTGCAAAAGAGGGATAGTTTTTCTTGGAAACATATTTTGTGTTTGTGCTGTGTCTTAGGCCATTTCCTGTTCTGGGTAGTAGGCCTACCCACACGAGTGAGGTGCCATATTTATCAGTAGTCGTAGAAAAATACAGAATAGTATAACAAGTATAATTAAGAAATGTCTTTCTCTGCATATCTGCCTTCTAAATGTAAGACAGTGAGTAAGAATGAAGATAATTTTAAGAATGCCTGTTAAATCATATGCTAGTATAGGTACCCACAAATTCAGAGATGTGCAAATAACCACTGATTCTAAACTTCATATCTTGTTCCCAATTTGAAAACACATAGGTTTCCTTGATACTTATTTTTCAGTCTTTGCATTTTACTATATGGATTGCTGTATACACGGTATACTATGAAAAACCATTGCCAGGTGCAGCTCAGTTATTGCCTCTGGGTATCTTGGTGAACCTACAAGCCTATATTTCCCTGCAAATAGAAGGGTCCAGTGGATGTAACAATATTTGTCTTTAAACAATCTACCATAGTTAGATGAAGTTATAGTTGAAAATGTAGCACAAATGGCTGTTTTTTTCCAACTCAATTTCAATATTTCTTTTTATTAACTAGTTACTTTCAATAGGAAAAATTTGAACAATCTACACTTATGACCACTTGCTGAGTGCGGAACTCTGATCACATTTCAGAGACATATAGCTTTCTGGGATCCATTGCTGTTTTCATGCCCATTTCTTACACTAACTGAAAGGAGGTTGAAAACACGAAATATTGGAAAAATGGGCTCAGTACCAGTAAAATGACAAGACTGCCTTGAAAAAGGTTGTTTTCTGATAAAAGTCTGTATGTGCCTGAAAGCTGGGATTCAGCACAATAAACCCTTCATTGATTCCATTTGCAGGGAAAAAACAGACACTTTCTTCTGCATCACTCTTTTCGAATTTTCCCCCAAAAATGTTTTGGTTCCCTCCAGTAGATTTTGCAAACCCTGGGTACTATTAGAATCCCTAGGATGTTGCTAAAAGGGCACACACTTGGCATGGACACCTTATGTGGATAAATCGATACGGGTGCCTAAGGGTGAACTACCCCAAATAGCCAACTAAAAGTCTTGGCACATTGAAGGAAACGGCCTGGAAGCTAAGGGATTAAGCACCCCTTATGAACTGCTTGTTATATAATGATAACATGATATTATAGCTATAGTGTGAGTGTCGGATAATCTGAAGGTTAATCTCCCCCAGTTTTATTGACCAAGCAATGCCCCTGGTGGTAGGATTCATAGGTGAGTGGAGCTGGATGTAGCAATGAAAGAAAACTACACATTTGCCCTCCAGAGATAGCATAAACATGGTTTGCAGCCTAATTCTCACCCATCAGGGGTAGTAGGCATACGTAGGTAAGTAATGGGGAGGAAAAGAAAAAAAACTATTGAATAATACAGAAAGCCTTCTAAACACTGTTGAGTGTTTTTGGCTATGAATACTAGGAAGGGAGAAGTCATTCTAAAGCCCTCACATAAAGTTAGAGCAAAATATCCCACCTGTAGTAAAGTCCATTCTGCTTGAGCTGTAGAGGCATAATCACTGGTAAATCACACTAGAAACATGCTGTCATGTTCTGTATTTTTTTAGCATGGGAACAAACATCACTGGGGTTATATAGACCCTGCAACTAATGTAAAGTATGGATATATGGTGATTGAAATACATTTTGAATTAGTGGCATTTAGGTTCAGGGCAAGTCCTTCTTAGTGTAGTTCAGGCTTCACAGATAATAATTAATTGCACCTGCAAAATTATTGAAATACAGTTGATAATCCATTTTCAATGGACTTGACCTGGTTCTGTTCCTTTTTGCCATGTGATGTCATAACTATTTGGGAGAAAACACATTACACTCACCAACCTGAACTTGCGATTGTGCCTAGGTGTTTTTGTACTAATGATATTTTGTTGGTGACAATTACTCACTACGATTATTCCATGAAAAGCAGTGTTTCATGAAAATAACAAATCACAAATGAAAACTCATGACTCAAAAATTGAAATGTAATACTGACTAATTCAGTGACAACTTATTGCAAGTGCAAACAGGGGAAATAATGGAAATCTATCCTTACCTTCGGGACATCCTAAGATACAAGACAAAGTGAGGAGAATGTTATGTCATTAACATTTATAAATGAAATTTTTGTTCATTAGTACGTAAAGCCCCCAGCAATAGAACTGTGCATCTTGGGTATTGCTGGCATTTTAAAACCATGAAGGAAGGACCACTTTCCAATCTTTACCTCACTATTTATGCAGAACCATTGCATTAGGTAGCAACAAATGAAAATGAAACTTACCTGAGGTCAGCACTGACAAAAGTATAATTCACATCATGGTCAATAAGATAGATACTGTTTCTAAAAATGTGAATTGTCGGAAAACAGTATATTTGATAAAGATGAGGAGAGAGGGATACAATTTAGTGCAAGCCTTGTAGTTTATCATTCCACCCTTATTCACTAACAAACTATCTACGTTTAGCACAACAAGTAGTGGGAATGAAGGGACACAATAAGCTGCACAAAGTAGTGGTTTTTGACATTTGTAGATGCTACAGTGTTTCTACAAGTAAATCCTGATAGTTTTGTTATTTAACTTTCAGCAAAATACTGTCTTACAATAAGGGGAACTCAGAATGAGGCATTGAAATGGAATATGCATGTAGCTTAACCATGATGGACCCTGTACATTGCAATCAAACATATATTTATTTGAACAAACATGAAACAGGCCCATTTGCGTCAGCTAGTCTTTTTTTTCTTTTTTTTTTAATATGTTTTTATTGTTTCAAAATCAAACAGAGGACAATACATCATCATTATACCATAGTGTTGTTGACTGTACAACTAGGCGGGACCCGCAAATCATACTGTTGTAAATGCAATAGAAAAACAATATATGTGCCAATGTAATTGTTCAGTTAGTCCATATACATATTTCAGACGCTTATAACAGGCAGCGCATTACTTGAACTATTACCAGAACATAACACCAGTACCTTCATTAGTTTTCAAACAAATAGTCTTATATATAACCTGTAATGCCTCAAAGCAAAAAATCAAGACATGAACTCAAAACATCCTACCCCCCTCCCCAACTTCACCCGTGCTCAGTTCCTATTATTCAACGAAAATGTGTTTAGGTTCCTGTCCTCTTGTGGTACGCAAGTGTAATGCTATCGGTCATCACTGATCTGTGTCATAAGGTTAGCTTCTGCTTACACCAAAATGCACACCGTGGGATCAGAGGTACATCCCGTCGACCCCCACAGTATCCGTGGGGCACGCACAACAGGGAGGGTGCGCACTCATCAGACAGTGACATCCAGTGCAGCGAAAATATTCAGTAACGCATACCATTTTAAGGAAATGGGCTTCCGCCTCAGTCCCCTATATGCCTCTCTGCGTCATTCCGCCCCTTCTGCAGTACCCCAGCAAAGCACCTCTGCATGCCATTCCATTGAGGATGGGGGTCTAGTTGACTTCCATCGGGTTGTCACTGTGCGTTTGGCCAGGAGAAGCGAAAGATTAGCAAAGCGCGCGGAGAGATGACCTTTCTGCGCACGAGGCCCCAGTCCCAGGATGCATTCTTCCAGGGAATCATATGGGCGTGCCGGAACCACTGCTGTCAGACTGTCACGGACCGTGTACCAATAACCTTGCAGCTTAGGGCAGGACCATAGCATGTGCAATTAGCCCATCTGCGGCGAATGGCATCTCGGGCACTCATCTGACGCGGCTGGGAATATAGCCTGTAAGCGTTGCGGGGTCTAGTACGCTCTGTGTAGCAGCATAAGCTGTATGAACTTAAATTTAGGGTTTCGTTTGACCTTTTTAGGGAACTCTAGGACCTTGTTCTATTCCGTGTCCATGAACGTGCGGCCTGCATCCCCCTCCAATTTGTACTGTGTCAGCAGCAGGGAGAGCTTATTTTCGTTCACCAATTGTGCGCCATTACCTATCAAGTACTGCATGGTGAGGAGTGCGTTTGAGGGAGGTTCAACCCCATAAGGCCCCCATGTAGTGCGAATATAGTGGGTAATATGAGCATGCAGTAGGAATAATGTGGGTGGGCTTCCATGCGTGTGCACGAATTCCGCAAGTGACTTTAGGGTTCCCTCCCGGAAGAAATCTCTTAGAGTCGTGACTCCAGAGTCTGCATAACTAGGCATTTTTAGCTTCGCCAGACTGACACGGCGCCGCCCTGTAGCCCAGATAAGGTCTGTCAGTATGGTGTTCATTAGTTGAAAAGTCTGTGCGAGAATCGGCAGTGGGAGATTAGTGAAAAAATATATCAGTCGTGGCAGCATCACCATTTTCATGATAGCTGCTCTACCGGCTATCGACAAAGGCAGGGAAGACCAGAACTAGATGTGAGATCTAAGCGTCATGAGCGCCCTGCCCAGGTTTCCATCTAGGAGGTCCCGGGTATTACGGTACACATGTATCCCTAAATATTTGAAGGTAGCAGGCACTATCTGGAATACCTAAGGGTCGAATCTCATGGAGCCCCCAATCCTCGCATCGTCGAAATAGTATGCATGGGACTTAGACTCATTTATAGTGAGGCCAGACAGTGTGCTAAAGGTAGCAAATATACTAGGGATCGGGTCAAGATCTGCACCCAAGTCCTTTAAGTAGAGTATAAGAGTATAAGCGTGTGGGTTGTAGAGCCACGTACCACACCCCGGGGGACGCAAAAGTGCGAAGTCTGTTCAACAGGGGCTCTAATGCTAAAATGAACAGTAGGGGGGATAAAGGACAGCCTTGCCGCGTCCCTCGAGCAATCGTATATTGCCCGGAGATATGACGGCCTGTACGGGCACGCGCAGTAGGCTTTGTGTACATTAAACGTACCCATGCAATGTACTCCTGTGGTATTCCGAAGCATGCTAGGGCCTGAAACATGTAGCTCCAATGCAGGGAGTCAAATGCTTGTCTAAGGTCGAGGGAAATGCATCCCTCCTGATTGCCCGGTAAGCAGGCACCTAGAATAATCTGATGTAAACGCCTAATATTGAGGGCCTTACTACGGCCGGGCACAAAGCCACATTGGTACGGATGTACAAGAGAAGGAATAAATTGGTTCAATCGGGTAGCCAGTAGGCGGCTAAGGATTTTGTAGTCGGTATTGAGAAGGGACAAGGGTCGGTAGTTGGGGATGTGCAGGGCGTCTCTGTCTGGTTTTAACAATGAGACCACCAGCGCTTGCAGTGTCGTGTGTGGTGGACTGTTGTGTTCAAGAGATTCCTGGTAGAGAATTTGCAATTGGGGTACTAGTATGTCAGCAAACGTGGCATAGAACTCTGCCGGGAAGTCGTCGCTTCCTGGAGTCTTATTGCGGGTTACTGCCTTAATAGCATGCCGTATTTCCGCACCTGTTATGGGACGTGCCATGTCTTTCTGCTGATCCCGTGTCAGTTGAGTCATACATATGCCATCAAAGACTTCAGCTAAAAGGGTCATCTATCTGTGGTGGGGGGGCATAATAGTCTTTGAATGCAGTGTTAATGTCCAGCTGTGTGTTAACCTCCACACCAGTGCTGTCGTGTATGTGGATGATAGGAGTGGGAGCAGGTGTGTTGCGAACTAATCGCGCAAGTAGTGGTCCGGATTTGTCTGCTTGTGAGTGTTGTTTTTGAGTGTACAGGCGGTAATGCACCACCTGGAGCTCCTCTAAGAGCTCCGCATATCGGATATTGGCTTCCTGCAGTTGTGTGAGTTGGTCATTCGTGCTCACTGCCTCGCCTCCCAGCACAGCCGGCTGCTCTGCTATACTCTTGAGCCGGTGAGTGGGAGCCTGTTGCACTCCAATTTTAGTACTAATGGCTACTCCCCGTACCCTCATTTTAAAGGCGTCCTATTCTATCTGTCGGGAGCTAGCAGTTCCTGCATTTTCTTCAAAATAGTGCGGTATTGCCTCAGACAAAGCCGTTCGGAAGACCTGGTCTTCCAGCATATCTGGTTGTAGTCTCCATGTGGGGATCGATGTCGGTATTCTACCCTATTGTATTCACAGCTCCACTGAATTATGGTCTAATAGGGTCTTCCCCATGTGGTTTGCTGAGGTGATGGATTCCATTAGCGTGGCGGAGCACAGACAACGGTCAATTCGAGTGTGCAAGCCATGTGGTGGGGAGTAAAATGTATATTCCCTGTGCTCCATATGTTTTGTCCTCCAGGCATCCCATAGATCCCAGCCTTTTGCCCAACCCTTGAGTGCATCTGCTTGTTTTCTATTTTCAGTGGCGTGTAATGGAGGGTGGGATCTATCTAAGGTGAGGTCTAGCACAGCATTAAAGTCACCGCCTAGTATCCAGTGATAATCAGCCCATTCAGTCAGTACCGTGATGAGTGTTGCTAAGTATTTTTCCTGGTCAGTATTGGGCCCATATATACAGCTCGTAAAATACTACAGGAGTATTACCCGTAAACCAAGTCGGGAACAGGGTAGGAAGGTAGAGAAAGCAAACAATATCCCAACAGGTATTATTCAGGAGACAATTAAGCATGTATGCTAAAAGCATTACTGGTACAGAAATAAGGAGACTTGAATCAAATATATAGTTATTCGTTGTTATTCATCATATACTTTCTACAAAAGGAAAGGGGAAAACAAAATACAGTTAAAGCAGCACTGTACGAAAAAACTCAATAACAACCCGATTGTACTTGGTGCTCAGGTATGTGCAGGTGACATAGGTGGCGACGCAAGTGACAATACTGAACAGTGTGAAGGGCGCAAGGTGAGTGAAAATATATACAGTGAGTAACAACATGTGGCTTGAGGGTAATTTCAATAATAAATAGTTAGAGATTTAAAGGAGCATCACAGAGGATGCGCCATGTATTGCGCTGTGTTGTCGACGACATTTCGATCCTTGTCAATTGGGATTGTCTTCAGGACTGGGTTGTGTTGTTAGGAGGGTGCTGGATTCAGTAGATATAAAGCGGAGGAATCACTGGTTCAATAGTGGGTCCAATTGACTGGGTGGACGTGATCAGCGCTGTTTGGAAAGGCAAGCACGGCGCGGGTGAATGGAACACCGTCCTAGAGGGTCTGGTAATTCAGGGTTAATGCGTTTGTGGGGCTGGGGCAGGTGGCCTGGTTGAATCCGTAGTGGGTCATAGTAGGAATCAATCTGTTATGCAGTGCGAGGTTCAAGAGTGGGACAGGTAGCCTTACTGAATCAGTCATGGGTCATAGTCGGAATCAATCTGGTGCACCGTGTCTGGATCGGCGGGTGTACAGAGATGTCCCCCACATCAGGCCTGGTGCATACGTTACCACTGCAGGGTACCCTAGTCAGCGTCAAAAGTCATTCGCTATCTGCGCTGTGATCGATGGAAAAAGTGGTTGGCTGGTGTCCGATTCGGAACAGACTGTGTTAGTATCTGATAAGTGTTCCACGTGGTTGACAGTTCGGGCATCATGAGCCGCCAGGACGGCTGCCGTTAGTAGTGCATTGTTTTGGCTGGAGGTGATTTGCTCCAGCGTTGGCGCCGGTGCTAAGGGGCCTCCATCGCATTTGCGACCTGGTTCCTGCTGGTCCGCTGTTCTCCGGGAGGAGACGATGCTTGGATGGGTCTGCAAGAGTGGATCTTGAGAGAGGTCCGACGCGAAGGTGATCTCAACCCATTCTGCTGCTTCGTCAGGACTCTCAAAGAAGTATGACCTTTGATTATGGATCACCTTTAGGCGTGCCAGGAAGAGTAAGACATATTTCAAGTTGTGGACTCACAAGCTTCTTTTTATTCCCAGAAAGTTGCTCTAGCCTTCTGGACTGCTGGTGTGAAATCCGGGTAAAGTGAGACAGTTTTGTTTTCAAATTTCACTGGTGCCTTCTCTCGGGCCGCCCTTAGAATGGTATCACGATCTATGTAGTGCAGGATGCGCGCTATTAGCGGGCGAGGGGGCGCACCCGGTCTGGGCGGCTGAGACGGCACACAGTGCGCTCTTTCCACACTGTAGAGTGGAGTAAGGCCTGTCGTGGCAACCTCATCCCTAAGTCAGTCTTCCACAAACTGCGTTAGGTTAGACCCTTCACTGCGCTCCGGAATGCCCAAAATGAGAACATTGTTGCGTCGGGATATCCCCTCTGCATCGTCTACCCTCTACTGGAGTCCCCGAAGTTGGCGCTGGAATTCTTTGAGTTGTGTAAAGTGCAGTGTTTGTTGCAGGATAAGGTCATCTAGAGCTAGCTTGTTCGATTTGACCTTGTCAACCAGTTTTTTATGGTCAGCACGTAGTAGAGTAAGCCCTGTTGACATCGTGTCCATTCGCATTTCCAGCACCATTCTGGAATCCCGGATTTCTTTTAGTATCAAATCCAGCTTGGCATCATGGGGAACCATGCCCGATGGCGTGATAACTTCATTGTCCGGAGGGATGAAAGGGGATTGTGTCGTGGCGTCCGCAGCGGCGTCCGCCTGCATTGGCTTAGTGTGTTCCATGGTGCCTCTCCGGGCCCCCACCCGTCTCTGCTCCCGTATATCTAGTTGTGGGGGGCACACCCGGCGCGTCAACCGGTGGCCAACAGTAGAGGCCGCGACTTGTGTTGTAGGAGGGTCAATGCGCCACTTAACAGTGTGTCCGGAGGGCAGGTTCTCTGTGGTAGTGCTAGGTGTGGTGCCCTTTATGACATCGTGACAGGATCCATGAAGAGCACTATGCCGTACCTGCAAAAGGGGCCGGCCACAGCCCCGGAGTAGACACAGAAACCTCTGGGAATGGCAGCTTCATTGCTAAGGGCACACCGTTGCTGTGGTCAGTGGGCGTTTCGCAAGGAGGCTTCAGGGGCCCAGCATGTATTGGTGGCACCGTGTCCTACGCGTGGAGGATCGTGAGCTAGTGTCCGTGTTGCCTTTCAGTCACTGCGTTAGCTGGGCAATCTGCAGGGCCATCCAATCCAAGCCCCGCCGGTTGCCACTCGCAGGGGCACTGTATATAGTAAAGGGACTGTCTGTATCGCTCCTTTTTTCCAACAGTGTCTCGCCACAAGCACCGGGCAACTCACAGGCTGTGCACTCTGCATAAGCACCCCGCCCCCCAGGTTCGCGGCTGTATCGATGTGCCCTTCGGGCAAGTTCATGATGGGTGGGGGTATGGTGGGGGCACCTACACTCTCTACGTGTATACCACACCACAAGTCAATATGCAAATTAGGCATGGACAGCCCTCTCACCTATGCGCGATAGATCGCTGGCGGCCGCTATCTTGGCTTGCATCATCGAGGTGGGCTCCGCTGCGTCAAGGCAATCCTCACCGGAGAGGAAAGGAAAGAACCCAGTCGGCACGGTAAGTTGCATGCCCCTCCACCGTCAGCATTCACAGTTCAGGGTTCTCCATGCCGCCAGGTCAGTTCAAGCCCAAAGTGTCCCTCTCCCACCATGCAGCACAGACGTAACTTCGCCTCCTGTCATCGTCTGCCCAGAGTCGCGCCGGACCGCAGGCAAATTCAGCGGGTTATCGGCCAGCCAGAGACTTCGCAGAGCATCTAGACACTCCTTCAGTATTCCGCCGTCCGTGGGGCTGAAAGCAGGTATCGGCGACCCAGGAATCTCAGAATATTCAGCATAGTATCGGGTGGAAGACAGAGTTCACTTAGCTCACGTCTACCATGCTCGGCAATCAGCCACACTCCCCTCTTGCATCAGCTAGTCGTGTCTTGTGGAGGTTTATTTTTAAAGTAATTCCAGAACTACATTTTGTAATATTTATCATTGCGTTAAGCTAAAGATATTGTTGTAAAATGGTAAGTACTGCATGTGATAAAATGTCTCTTTTTCGGTGGTTTGTATTTCTGGTATTTAGACTTTTCATAATGCCCAGTTCTGACCAGTTTCCTGTGTATGTGTCTTGACCGCTAAAACATGTAGACCATAGCTAACCATTTATTGGAATATTAACTCTCCTTTGAAGCCATAGCATATGACGTAGAATTTAACACAGAGGGTCTTACTCACAAAGGTTACCATACACTTTTGTGTGTGTTTACTAAGTCTAACTTTGCTACTTTTCGGTATTCACAAAAGTAAGTTGCTAATAATGAAGTTAGACTTTTGGTCTAAGTATACCTTTGTGAACACAAAAAAAGTAGTAAAGTTAGGCTGTGGTCTAAGTTCACTATTGTGAATACTGCAAAGTAGTGAACATAGACATTTGATCTAAGTTTACCTTTGTGAATACCAACATTTGTAAATTCACAGAAAAGTGTAAGTTCACCATTTAGAATGAGGACCAGGGCATGGAAAATGTATTGTTACCGGCTGACTGCTGCAATTATTTTGAACTTCTATAGTGTGAAAGAGAATACATCACTTTTAGCCTGACTGCTGCAGATTAAGCCTACAGTCTGAGCGGTCAACATAACCCCTTTTTAAACTATTTCACAAGTTCACAAGTTAGGGCGCATGGTACGATGTCAAGGCCCCAGCAGCTATGTTCTCTGTGTCAAGACCTGGCTGCCATATAAGGAAATCTGAGGTACAGAATAAGATTCTGCTTTCTCAAGTTTGAAGCCCATTAGAACAATGATTAAACCACGATTTTTTATAATGATTACATGCTCATTTAAATGTTAAGTTAAATGCTAAATTCAGATTGTTAATAAATATTTCGGAAAAGTTACTATTAGAAAGTAATTTGGTTTGTGCTTTTGTGTCATTGAGGCTAATTTGTACCAGCTCTCCAGAAGCTTCCCAAACTCACCTTGGCATTAATAAGCTATACAAAATGTTCCCAGAGAAGGGACAATGGCCTGGGTGTAGGAGGGTCTGTTTACTTCTCTGTAATAAAGTCTAATTGGGGTGGGTCCTAGAACCTAATTAACTTTGAAGTCAACTGCCTTGTCAAAAGCAAATGTCTGGTTGCACCTTGAGATGACCAATCTTTGATAATAGCGGCCCTAAATTATCAATAAATAATGGGGTAACATGCAGTTGGTTCAAAGAACAAATTGACAAGGGCGTATGGGCGATGGAGAAGGGAGGAGGTACATGGATAAGAAAAGTGAGGAAGTGTAGGACAGAGTTGTACCAGGTGAAGGGGTGGAAATTGGTTCTGACCAGGTGCCCAGTATGGCTAACTCATCACAAGAAAGTGTGGTGTGGCCGCCAAGAAATACGCCAGGCATGATAATAGAATAAGAAAACACCAAAACAAAAAAAAAAGCAAGACAAGTCAGGTCGCATCCCAAAGCTCAAAGAGTCTGCTATCCGTACATGAAGGCTGGGAGTAGACCAATGAAATATGATCAGATGTGCAGAAATATGTCTAGGTTATCTTGTAGTCTGTAGATAGGGTGCTCAAAGGAGGATATCTTATGTTTCCTGCAGCCACTCATCATGTGTGGAAAGGTGTGGGTCGCGCCAGTGTCTCTAAATGGAAAAATCTTAGGCTACTAAATGTCGTTGATGGTCTGTCACCATGAGCAAATCTGCTGTATCATGTAAAAGGATGAGTATTCTAATTAAGTGTAAAGGCATGTCTATTGTGTGGCCCAGTATTATACATATCTGAACTCAGAGATGGTTGATATCTGTTTAATAATATAAAACATGAGTGAGGAAGAAGCCCTGCTCTCATAAGCTGAGATGCCAAGTAACAATGTTGCAGTGACTTGAAAAGTCAGAATTTCATTCAGGATTCATTCACCCCCTTTGGTGAAATTCACTACAACTTACACCCTAGCAGCCTCAGTGTATTTAATTCATAGAGTAAGTTGCCATTTCATGCACAACATGAATAGAAAAGGGGTCGGAAGTAAGTGTCAGGCTATCAGGTTGAAGGCTTTATGAGGAACATCACTCCCTTATCAAGAACCCAGTGTTTTAGATATTTATGAATGGTTCAATGATTGCTCCCCCAGTATGCGACATGCAATGTATATGTTTGGTGTAATGCCAT
This sequence comes from Lissotriton helveticus, assembly GCF_964261635.1. NCBI lineage: Eukaryota > Metazoa > Chordata > Amphibia > Caudata > Salamandridae > Lissotriton > Lissotriton helveticus. The sequence continues at coordinate 1,608,880,858 of NC_136069.1, forward strand.
GCCTGTGATGGGTAGATTGAATTCCACCTGCAGCACCACAAAGGGTTTGTGAGTTCCTTGAGCCAACAACTGACTCAAGGTGTGTATGCCTTTCCCTTACCAAAGCTCCCAACATAAGGTTCACCCCTCTATGCACAAGCAGGCATTCTCCCAGTAGCTGTGCACAGCCATTTTGTGTGCTCTGCCTTTCCAAATGGACCCATAGGAGCATGTATCTCGTCTCTGGGCAGAGGTAAACTTGTTTTGACGGTTGTAGTTCAGTACAGCAGAGTTCCACACAAGGGAGTCTCAGGTCCCTGTATCGCCTTTGAATAATCTGTTTGGAGAGACTGAATTGTGGTTTAATTTCACCCATTACTAGTTTGTTGATGTTGTTATCTATAGTTCTCAATATCAGGAGCTTTACAGGAATTTGGGTTATCGCTAGGAAATATGTGAAATGGGTTACCACAACCATCATTATGGTGTGTAACCTACCCCATAGCAAGAGATGGAGGTGCGTCCATGTCCTACAGTCTGACTGGGCTTTTGTGATTAGGGTTTCAAATTGCCAGACCCCTGTTATTGTATGCCCTTAGGTACCAGAAACATTCTGATTTTCATTGGAGGTGATACCCCTCTATGGCACCTGTCATCATAAGTGCAGCATTGGCAAAGCCCAGTTCTTCCACCAGTTAATCTTATTGCCTGACTTATTAGAAAAAGCATTTATGGTCAATGTGAGAGAAGGGAGTTATGTGTCTCCTTTGGTAAGTGTAAGGAGATTATCATCAGTAAACAAGAGGAATTTGGAAGCGCCTGCAGGTGTGGGGATACCGCTGATGTCCTGTGATTGTAGGCTAGCCACGGAGAGGGGTTTTAGGGCCTTTAGGAACATAAATTGCCATTTTTCCTGGGGATAGGAAAGCGGTCTAAAAGGAACCCACCACAGTTGACCTTTGTGCTGGGGGAGTTATGGAGATATTTGACTTTGGAAATTAAATCATCCCCAGGACTCTGTTTCTGTAGCATGTGGAACATTCCATGCCATTCTATAGGGTCAAATGCCTTATCTGTATTGAACAACCTGGCATGTGTGTCCTGTAAGGAGGCCTTAAATAGCCAAAGTTGTGAGAGAGCATACACATATGGTTACAGGAGGTACAGCCAGGTACACAGTCCACTTGTCAACTGAGGTGTTGATGAGGTACACATTACCTGTTGAAGCCAGGCAGCCAAGATAATGGTAAGCAGTTTGATATCCATATTAAGAAGGGACTTTGGGTGGTAACTGATACAGTGCAAAGTGATTTTCCCGTTTTCAGGGAAGACAGAGATCACTTTATTGGATAGATAAACATCAATCAAGCTCACAATATATTCCTCCTCACATACACTGGCACCATGCAACTGATACTGCTGCTCTCAGACAAAACCCCCAACACCAGAATCAAGTTCACCACATGCATGAGATAAGTGGTCATTAGATAAAATCTAACTGCCTCAAATTGAACTAGTAGGTTTCAGGTACAACACCTCACCATGGGACCTTGGGTACACCTCCAATTCCTACTCACAAGCAATTAACTTCGGGATCATCACAACAAACTGGATATGACTGCCTAAGTCAATGAAATGAACTTGCCCTGCTTCAACACGTTTGGGATGCTGAAGGAAATCTTAAATGACTACCAGACAACACAAGGAAAATTATCAATCAATCTCTCATCACCATCAAGATTAGACTACAGAAATGCACTGGGTACAGGGATATCCAACTAGCAAGCAAAAAGGACTACCAAAATACAGCAGCCTAACTAGCCCTCACACTCCTGCACATAATCCACATTACACCAAGCCTGAGTTAACGCCACTGGCTCCCAATACACAAGCGTGCAAACTTAAATCTCCTCTCAATCGCCTACAAAGTGGCCCACAACATTGACCCTGCCTACCTGAACAAACTCTGTTGTCTCATAATCAACCCACACATACAAAAATGCAGGGTTAGGGGTGTACATTCTCATACCTGGTCCCTGAAGCCAGGAAGTACCTTCCACAATACATCAATGTCTTGTCCTCGATTCTTGAGGTTTACAAGTAGCTTAAGACCTGTCTTTTCAAATATGTCAGTAGAGCTATCCACTCACCTGCTACAGAGTGAGGATACACTCAGGGTATTGCTATAAAAACACTGATAATATAATAACAACATAGACCATTGGAGCATTTCACTTCTTTAATGGCACTTTAATGTGATTCGGTGGTATCTAGTTTTAGCCATTTGAAAAATTCACATGAACACCCTCCTTCTGAGGGGCATTATTGCAGCACATGTGAGAGATTGCTTGGTCGATTTCATATCTAGTGATCTCTAGGACTAGGAAGATGTTTTATTATGCCAGAGAAAAAACATGTTACAATTTATTACATTTTTTATGGGTGAGCAATATTTATGTATTTTAAAGTTATTTGTTTTACTATTTACTTTCTAGGGTATTATGCATTGTATTTCTTTTTGTTTCTTTTTTTCATTTGAAAAGGTGTTTCTGTGGTTTACTGTTATTGTATTATTCTTTATTGAAGTACTTTTAATGTTCAGTTTGACTGGATTTTGCTTCAAATTAAATATATATTTTTAACCGAATATTGATGATCAATACATCATTTAAATTTGTTATTGATTTTCAGAGTTTTAAATTAAGTTTGTATTTTTGTAGTATTACAGTAATAGTTATAGGGATTGGTAAGGTGTAGGGAGGCTGTTTCTAAGGTCCCTTGTAAGGAGGGGTACCATCTTTCCACTGCATTATTTCTTTTGAGATTTTTATGCCATTGTGCTGTCATATATGTTCTACCATGACATGGGATACTTGGGCGCTCATGAAAAATTTGTTCGCAGGAAAACTACACAATATTGCTAGAGCTAATGTTTAGACGTTGAATGATTTTGTGGCATTTCAAACATACATATATTCACTGAAAAAAAAATAGGTGTCACACACTTTATAGTTAGGAATTAGCATTTAAAAAACCTGAGAAATTCACTGAAAAAAACATAAGTTTTACATATGTTATAGTTAGCTGGACAATTCACTCATACAAAACAATTGAAATTCCCCTGCTATAGTTAGTTCACCTAACTATAACTCGCGTTCCTGCAATGCACTACTGATGATGTCATATATTACACTCATGACATGGTCAGTGACATCACTCATGACATAACTGATGACATCTCAAATGAAATCACTTATGACATCATCCAGTGAATATGTGTCTTTCTGGAAAAAAATTATATATATATGTATATCTAAAGGTTGATGGAAGAATAAATGGGTAAATTAGTGTCTAAATGAATGGTTTTTTTTGTAAAATTGATTGTATAACTGACTGATTAATTGTATCTTAGTGAATACTTGGGTTAGTGAGTAATGTTTAACAGTCTCAAACATTTTTTGAATAAGTGGCTGCATAGGTTGGTGAGTAGCTACATGAGTGTCTAGATAGGTTATTAGTTGTTTTTTATGATTATCAGTATGAGTGTCTGAGTGTCTATATGTTTCGGTGCGGGATATTACTTAGCGCATAGATGCATGGCTCATTGTTTATATATGTTTTGAAGACAGCATGTGTGCCGGACTGTATGGGTGGATGAGTGTGTATATAGGTGTGTTAGTGAGTGAATAACTGTCTCAATACTGTCTTCATGACTAAGTACATATGTTTTAAACTACTATATGTGAGTATTGGTGTATTTAAGTGAGTATATATGAGAGTGAGAGATTGGAACAGTTCCTGTATAACTAAGTATGTGTTTCTATAAGTGATTTTTTAAGAGAGTTAGTTAGTGTATATTTCTGTACAAATAAGCATAGTGGTGAATATAGCTATATATGAAAGCAAATGGATGTTTGAAAGTTTATTTGCATGTGTGAGTATGTGTGTGAGTAACTCTATGTATGAGTGTAGGTGTGTAACAGGATGTATAGTTGTATGAGAACATATGATGAGTGAGTACATGTATGAGTGACTATATAGAACTGTTGGTGAATGAGTGGAAGTGTATGTAGATTTTGGAATTACTGAATAGGTTGTTGTAACTGGTATTGGTATCTCCATTTTTTGAAATAGTTAGTTTCTATTTTTGAATGTGTGTATCAAGGGTTATATTAGGCTGAGAGGAGGTCTGCCATTCTTTCACAAGGATGATGTCATCAGTGATGTCATCAGTGATGTCATTTGAGATGTCATCAGTAATTTCATGAGTGATGTTACTGACCATGTCATGAGTTGAGTGATGTAATATGTGACGTCATCAGCAGTGCATTGCTGGCGCGCAAGTTACAGTTAGCTGAACTATCTATAACGGGGGAATTTCAATGGTTTTGTATGAGTGAAATGTCCAGCTAATTATAACATGTGTGAAACCTATGGTTTTTTCCGTGAATTTCTAAGGTTTTTAAATGCTAATTCCTAACTATAACGTGTGCGAAACCTTTGTTTTTTTTCAGTGAATTTCAAAGGTTTTTAAAATGATAATTTTTAAATGTAATAATTATTATATTTCTTTCTTTTTATACTAATTTTCTACATTTTTAGTATACATATTTATGTTTGTTTTTTAAGTTATATTTCATATTGTTTATGTAAAATTATAACAAAACTAAATAAAAAAATGGTTTGTTTATTAATTACATTTTTCTTTCAAAATATTAAAATTAAATTCTATATAATTCCTTTTTCATTGTTTTTTTGGGGGGATAATCTTACCATACATGTACGGTGATCGCACTATACTTTGTACAGTAATTTATACTCTGCGCGTACACGTCACGAATGTGCTTTGACGTTACTTTTCGCATCTACGCTTCCATGTGACGTCATGTACGGTGTCCGTACGCGTTGGGCGCGAAAGATTCTAATTGTTCAAAAACATATATCTATGTATTTAATGTACATATTAAGGGAAGACATTATCTGGGATAATCATGAAACTAGTTTTTTTAAAAAGCGTATATTACTTTTAAAAGCAATTATGCAATTTGCGGTAGTAAGTCGTTTATAATCGCTTAGTAAGAGCACTGTAAACGCACCGTAAGCGTACGCAAAGCCATCTGGCTTAAAAATAAGAGATTAGATTGGCTCATAACACTTGCTATTCCAACTCTTGAAAGACCCCTCCTATTTAAATCATTCTACTTTGACTTTCTAAGAAGAAGTATCTCTTCTCTGAAGCCTGTCAAATTAGAACAATGACAACACCTATGGACTCATCTTCCAGCCACTCCTCTGATGGAGAATTTGTTGCCGAAGCACCTCAGAGGAAGAAAAAAGAGGCGGCCATTTGGAAGATTTTTACTTTCGCTGAAAGGGAAAAAAAGGTCAATGCACCTCTTGTGACCTGTAAAATTTGCCAAACTACACTTTCCAGGGGCAATCCTAAAAAAAAAATATTCATTTGTCACTGCAAGTATGGTGCGCTATGTGAAGACCTTGCACCCCAACAATTTTGCAAGAGCTGCAACAAGAAGGTTGCAAGAGGACACACCTGCTGCTGTAGCAACTACATCAAGTGCACCACCACCACTTGTGGGAAGCAGTCCACAACAACAGATCGAACATGATTTTGGTGAAGTTAAAACCCTCTGCATTTATTGTGACAAACTTTTATGTTACAGTGAACAGTCCATCGACCTGATAAAAGGCAGGAAGCGTGAGCATCGCTGTCATCGTCATTAGGTTTTTTTCACATTCCTTTTTGTTCCTGTTGGACACTTTTTGAGTACCTGTTCTATTTTTTTAGATTTAAAAAAAAAAAAACTTGTTAAAAAAAATAGATAACTAAAAACACAAAAAACAGTTCTTTTTAGAACTACCTTCACTGATCAAAGGAAGAACTATATTTCTATGTTAGTGTGTAAAAGTTTGTCAGAATGAATGTATAGTTCATAAGTGAATGAATGAAGACATTAATACGGTATGGTGAATGTGAAACTGCATAACGATATGGAAGTGCTACAGCATAAATCTATAAGGTATTTATAGTATAGTGTAGTACTTCCGAAGCACTTGAATGTAAAATATCCATATAAATATGTTTCAAATCTATGCTTCAATTTGCATGGCAGGTAAAACTGCCTGGGTGAATTTGTATGTGTTAGGAACGGATTTACAACGCCCTTGTGCCTCTTTTACACATCTGTTGCGTCACTTTTGTGATGCAGCGGTGGTGCAAAAGATGTGACATAGTGTGTGTTATTCACAATGACATGCATATGGAAGGTGAATCACATTGTAAAGCCCTGCGCCAGAAGGAGGCTTTATTGCGCAGGGAGGGGGGGTGGAGGTGTTCTGGTGCAGGAACGCCTCCTAAAAGTGACTAAGTGAAATCTATAAGATTTCATTCAGTCACTTTTATGCTTATGCTGCATCAAAACCCTGCATCTGCTTGAAACTGGTGTAAGGATTGACACAGCATTATAAGCATAGGGCCCCAAAAGCATTGCTGGAGCTGCTTTGTGTTTCCAATCCAAGTCAAGCAATGCGCCACCTTTACAACACAAATACATCACATATCTGTGCCGTTTTTTGCCCCATAATACACCACATTGTAAATACAGTGCATCCATGGTGGTGATGTCACAGTGCACAATAACTGGCATATCTCTGGGGATGTACCACTTATTCAGTCTTTGCAGCAGAACCACGAAATGGAACATTTTCCCTCTCATTTTACACATACATACATGTAAATAACCAATTAAAATCCTTCACACAATAATTCAAAACAAAACACACATTTCTATTGGTTTAACATTTCAAACCTTTCCAACTGACATAACTTTCCACTCTACCCCAAACAGATCATTCAAAAGTCAACTGTCAACAGAGGTCAAAAGTTCAGCACTCTATAAAACACTGCTCCTCAACACATTTAGACTATACATAAGCACTTACTTATAGGTACCAATAAAGAGAAAAGGTCTCATTACAAACAACCAACATATAAACACATAAAATTGATAGATATCTGTAAAATATATATTTTGAATGTATTTTTTCTTGCTTACGTACGCTTATGGAACGACTTTCAGAATTCGCACGGTATGCGTACACTAAATATACCGTAGAAAAACATAAATAGCATATATCACAAATGTTTTATAATCCCCGGGGACCCCATCCCCCGGGGCTCAAATATAACGTTCAGGACTGTGGGGAGAACCCCAAAATCCCCACGGTCCCAGCCAGCTCCCTGCGTCCTTCTGGAGCCGGCGTTGCTTTTTGTCAGAGAGACCAGCTTACATGCTTCTCTCTCTGACAAAAAGCAATCTGCTTTCCTACTTGAAAGAGTACTCTCGCCCTACCATAGCAAACAGCACTGTCCCAGGGATAGGCACCCCGTAACAGTAGAGGAGCCGGCCCTGGGAGGTGGTGGTCCCCAGGGCCATCAAAGGCTCAACAAAGGGCATCAAGGATTTTGACCTTGGGGATCAATGTAAAACCCCCTAAACAGTCCTATCGGGTCAGGAAGTCCTATAGCAAATAGCAAACTTTTCCTGTCAATCTACACACTCAATCTACACACATATACAAATAAATACAAAAATTACATGTATTCCCACATTAAATCAACACGAAACACACTTTTATATTGCTTGAACTTTTGCACCCTTTCCAACTGACAAAACATGCAACCCTTCCATTCTTCCAGTTACCATAGAAACACTTCAGGGAACACCTAACTGAGCACACAGGTGAAAAGTTAATCATACATTGTCTCAAACTACAACAGCAAGTGTACTTGACTTGAGAATGTACCAGCGTTCCTTTTGTAACGTTCTTTTCTATCAGTGTTTCTTAACCAATAAAAATAAGGCTTTTAAAAAACAGAAACATGCATCCTAGCTTTGTGTAGAATGTTGTTAAACAACCAATCATTTCTTTTCTTTTTTTAAAACTGCATGTTGTCCACCCTTTTAGAAAAATCTTACTTTTCAAACTGCCATTTCATTTACAGAGACCATCAGAGTGCATCCAGACCTCTCTTCAAGATGCTTACAGTGTGGACTGTGGGACACAGCTATATTTTCTGGAGCCAAAGGTACAGAGAACAGAAAAGAATTCACAAACACCTACGTTTACCAAATGTAGACATTAAATGGATTGGACAGAGAGGATTAATGTGGCACCAATTGATGCCATTGGTGAAATCCTTTTTACATCTCCAACACCCTGACCTCATAATTGTGCACTGTGGTGGCAATGACCTAGGCACTTTGACAGGGGTAGGTCTGGAAATGCATATGAATGACACCTTTGCACAATTGATGACACTTTTCCCCCAAACTACCTTTGTCTATTCTAATATATGCCAAAGGCAGAAATGGAACTGGTCCAACCACTATTGTCCACAGATTGAAAAAGCTAGGAAACATGTGAACAAATATGTTTCTGCCTTTTTCCGAGACTATCGAATGGGGTCCATCTACCACAACAATCTGCGTTTCAATATGCATGACATCTATAGGAGAGATGGTGTACATTTTACAGATGAGGTTAACAGACTCTTCCTCTTGAACTTTAGACTCTGCATTGGTAGTTACCTGTAGGTACTAAAATCTCCCAATAAACACAAGGGCTCTTTTTAGAGCCACTCAACATCTAAACACATACACTTCATAAATATCTGAAAAATATTCTTCTTTTTTTTCCTTCAGTACGCTTATGGGACTACTTCCAATTTTCGCAACGTACATTGTCCATATGTGCTTGGTACGCATACGATAAATCTACCATTCTACCATAAAAAAATAGCCTTAATCGCAATTTTTTTATATTTCCCGAGGACCCCATCCCCCGGGGCTCAAATGTAACGTTGCGGACCGTGGGAAGAGTCCCAAGGCCTCCACGGTCCCAGCCAGCTCCCCACTTCCTGCGGGAGCCGGCATTGCTTTTCGTCACAGAGAGCAGCTTACATGCTTCCATTCTTCTTTCAAAGATGACTTCAACAGTTATACATTTTAGAAAATAATATAGTACTGCACGCTAAAGGAGAAAAGTCAGCACAAATATGATAGAATAGAAAATAGAAAAGAAATACATCTACACTTAACAAACTTGTAAGCAGAGTACACAGTTTAATTTAAAAGCACCCTACCACAATTAGTTTTTGAAACGCATTGTACAATAAAATGCAAGACAAAATAGGCTACATACATGGCGACTGATCCTTTCAAAACTAACTTTTGTGTCGCCTACCTCTAGTGCTGGGGGCTCTGTGAAGCGGAACCTGCCCCTTCTCTGCTGGACCCGTTGCCGTTCGCCGCAGTGCCTGCTCTCCTCCCGCCGCTGCTTCTCTGTGCCATCTGAGCGCGGCTGCTGTGTAGGGGGGGCCCTGCGTGCGGGATCTACACCTCCAAGCCTGCAACGCGGCCGGAAGCCGCCTACTGTTATTTCACGCCAGGAGGCGCTTAAGAACGCTGCTATTCCCCGCTACGCGGGAGCGTGCTGGAGCGTCCAGGGAGAAGCCCGGGACAAGGGCGGGACCATCCTAGGCCGTCACAGGCCGGAGGAGGCTAGGCTGGGCCACCCCTCTTGGCCCTGGACTATGAAATAGGAATGTAAGTTCTTGGCATATGGACATAGTATTGTATGTAATAGTCTTTGCTAAAGGTATTTCCATCTACTAGGTTGTGTTATTCTGCGCCCATTGCCACCATGTTAAACGTATTTATATTGCAAATAAGATGGCTGCTAAAGGGGTACCTAAAACAATTATCTCGCAAGGAGGAACACTTAAGGGGACTTTGGATCGTTTTTTAATGCGGGCAACAACAGCCATAGGACGTGAAATCGTGAGGGCTCAGGGTCGCCTATCTTTAGAAGTGATAGACAATAAACGCTCGTCCCCGGGATTAACTGACTCACCCTGAACTCCACCAATATCAGGGGCTCTAAATGATTCAAATAATATTACTGGAACCCTTGTAGAGTTGGCTGGTGGATCCATTAGGGACGCTAGCGGTAATTCGACCATGGGTGATTTAAGTATCGAACCCTGTATGCAAATTATATCGGATGACAGTCTTTTAGGCTCTACACATATTCCAAATAGTGAAAGAAACTTTGCAACCTACTGTACTTAGACAGGGTCCATCCTCTAAAAGGAAGCGTAGGGGAGCTAAGCATAGTTGGAGATTAGCGAAATCAGTAAAATTGCACATAAGTCCCCAGAAGGCTAGTACTTCTGCCCCCAGAAATATAAGTTATTATTTAGGACGACAAACACCAGCACAAACCCCACCGTTAGATCTACTGGAACAAATCGAGCTTTTGGTGAAATCTCTGATTTTCCCATTAGTCAAAAGAGTCAAGAGAATATGGGAGAAGGTGGGGACTATAGAGGAGGTAATAAATTCAAATGCTGCACTTATTAAAAAATTGGTGGACAACCCGCAAACTAACTTGGGTGAAATAAACGGGGCGGTGAATGGGGTAAATAAATAAATAATACCTCTCTTTTTGACTAGACATATATCATAACAGATAGCTCAATAAATAAGAGTCAAGATTCGAGGTAGTAGGAGTTTTGCAGGTTTAATATAGCATAAGGACAGGAACAGGACAACCTGCATAGGAATAGAATGGCAGGGCCCAGCAGCTGCTGGGGCTGGATCTGGGATGAGCGCGCTGACTTTTAATAACAATACATGAGCATATATACATAACGCAAACACATAGCATTACATTGCAGTAGGCGTAGCAGTGGGTGGAACAGAAGGCGTGACGCGTAGCAGTCGCGAAAGATAAGGGCGAAAGTAGGTGTAACTGGGCGTATACATAGACATGTGATGCAAACGTAACAGAATATGTCATGAATGGGGCGGAAACCATGGAGGGGGCTACCTGAGGAGCCGGGACCTCTAACCTAGTGGTGCGCGCAAACTGGCAATGACGTATCACTAGGAGAAGCTGGGGGCTATGAACTCTGTGCTAGGAGCAGAGACTGAAGTCTGGAGGGTCGGAGCGACATGTACCTAAACCCTATCTAGTATCTGATGTTTAGGGAACATGTTGATATAAACTAGAAGTCAGGAGGGGAAAGGCTAACTTGATTCTAAGACTGGAGCATGCATTATTCTACATGTAGTGCGTGATGAAGAATATGAAGAATATGAAATGACCATTAAATGCAGTATTTCTCTAACGTGGAGACGTGAAGGCTAGACAATGACGGAAACTATTGATGCAGTTCAGTAGCTTAGGAATGCAGAGAAGGAGGACTGAACTGATAACAGGAACTATAACATACTTTTGGCAGACTCAGAGGCAGAGCCAGCTGAACCGGGCACTGCGAGGCAGGAAGTAAGTGAAGGGTCGAGGATACAGGTGGGGGCTGTATCCCTCCTCAGCGAGGCTTCAGGAGACAGGAGCTGAATCTGATGTCCGGGCCCTTTTGAGGCCTAGAAACGGGGACTTTATAATGGAATAACGTGCACACTGAGAAACGTGGCAACGTAGCTTTACATAGGCCTGATATTCGTATTATTCACGAGGACTGGAAACTGGCATACTAGAGGGGGACACAACTGTAATTGCATCATTAATCAGACATGGGGAATGCATATGCATATTTAATCATGCACACATAACATATGATGGATGACACGTAGGGACACAGAACATGGCAAAATTTACTTTTCCACATTCCCTCCTTGTCACTACGTTTCCATCAGGAAACATTAATATTCATGATACCATCTATCATTTCATACAGTATCATTTGCTCATCTCGAATTATCCTGGAACGGGATTTAGAACGGGGCTTGGGACTAGGAATACAAGAGGTAGCACAAATGCCACAAATCGCAGGGCCACATTGTATACAGAGGCAGCAGCTGAATATGATCGCTACTGCAATACCTACAAAGGACAATATTTTCCATCCCCATGCGGAAATTATATTCCAGAACCAACCGGACCATGTCCAGGTGCCTGGATCTTGGTGTATCAGATGGGCAATTTTATGGAGTCTGGTTATAGCCGAATAAACAGACGGCGCGTTATTTGGAATGAAAATGCAGCAACTAGATCCGATGACTCTACAAGCCCCGCCTCTATCGGCCAGTATGACGTCAAGGACGAGACGATTTTGCAAAACTACAAATCTCATAGCAGATTGCTCTTCGGTTAGGTTACCTAGAGCAGAGGCAGTCTCATTTACTACAGCTTCAAGGGTTCTGGTTAACCTACGGATTAGTTTACTATTCTGGACAGGTCCTATAAAGAAAAAGAAACCTCTGTTGAAATCTGTATACTGTTCTAGAGCAGTTTCAGTATAATCGACAATTGGGGACTCCCTTCTATGTCTAATGTGTACTAGATGTGTATTTCTATGATAATCAGATGGGGCTAGAAAAACTGGTGGCAGTAGGAAGGCAATGTAACAGGTTCCCTCCCAATCGAGGGGCAGACGAACATATGCGGTTTGACCACAAATAAAATAAGAATGACGTGAAGCTTTGAAAATAGATTTCCCACTGTCACTATACTTGACAATAGTAGTACAATCACTATGTCCTACATGTATGGAACCATTATTTCGGACACATAATTCGCCTTTGACTGGTAGTACTGAAATAGCGGGTAAGTCTGGAGTAGTATCAGACTGAACATTCAGGACCATAAAATTCGACGAATAATTACCTAAATTATACACTTCATTTTCTAGATCTAACCCGGTTCTGTGGGGGAGACCTTGCTTGTCTGGGAAACATGTACTGTTAAGAAAAGACATATCTGTCGAGGATGACGTTAACGTGGACCATGCCCCACACGAACCATTATGTGAAAATGGATAAGGAAAGAGTGGCAGAACTCCCTTCGGCATCTGGAAAGGGGGGAGTCGACCACACACCCAACAATTAGTGGCATTGCTGGACTGGTGTGAGTAATGTAACATACAGATAAATGAGTTATTACGCATAGCGAGGCGGTAGGACAGTTCATGAGGGGGCAGATCACTAAACGTGTGCTCTACTGTAGCATTAGCAGACTTATTTACATGTGAAACTGGGAAACATAGGTAAAATGCATAACTGGTGCAGGAAATCATAAGGCTGAGAAATAATATGAAACATAGAAAAACAATACATCGGATTGAGTTTTGACTAACTCTCTCACTATGGGGGTCTATTTTATACATGTCAGAAACAGTCTAACCGTTTCACCTAGGGGAGGACTTAGACAATCAAACTGGCTGACTTAATTTACTAGACCGGAGTTTCTGTTTATACTCCTGCTGTGGAGTTTTCTCTAACAGGGGAGGGGTTGTATCAATGTCATTTGCGGGACAGTCCTTGAGAACAATATTCTGGCAATCCTTTGAATCCTGGGAAATGTTCTTTAAGACGGGTTTCAGTCCATTAAAAAGTTTAACATGAGAAAGGTGCACCCAGCCCTTGCGTCCTTCCAACTTCACGGCTGTACGGGTGGTGAGGAGGACCTGTCGGGGCTCTTTCCATCGAGGCTCCAGCGGACTTGATCTGTCAAAGTTGCGGACCATCACCATGGATCCTGGAACGATTTCATGCGGTGCCACCTCGGTATTGTCTGGAAATGCGGCGGCAACCTGTGAACGACATGAGTTGAGGGCAGACATCAAGGAAGCTAGGTAATCTGTCAGCATATTACTTGAAACATCGGTAATACTTCGGGGTCTAGGAGTACCCCACATGTTTGGGGGGCGGCCGAAAACGACCTCATACGGGGACAGACCTGATCTGGAATGTGCAACCATGCGCATATAAAATAAAGCGACTGGCAGAGCTACTAGCCAGTCCACACCTTTTTCTTGACAGACTTTGGCGATGCGGATTTTCAGGGTTTGATTATGTCTCTCAACGAGACCGGCTGCTTCAGGATGGCGTACACAATGGAACTTCCACTGGTACCCTAACAAAAGGGAAACGTGCTTCATTAACTCTGAGGAGAATGGCTGGCCGTTATCAGAATATACGACTCTAGGGAGTCCATAACGAGGGAAGAACTCACGAACCAACTGCTTGGCAGTGGTCGTGGCTGTGTAATCTGGGACTGGATATGCTTCTGTCCACCTGGACAAAGCGCATACAACTACAAGGACATACTTGAAACCTCGACATCGCTCCATCTGAATATAATCCATCTGGAGGACTTCAAAAGGGTGGTCAGGGGGCTGGAAACCACCTTGTTCCACCGGGACACTTTTACCTGGATTAAACTGACAACATATCATACAGGTACGGACTTTCTGCTTGGCTGCAGCTCGTAAATGCTTGTTGAACCAAATGTTCTGGATACTGTCTAACATAGCTTTTTCCCCTAAATGTGCTGGACTATGTGCGGTATTAATAATGACTTGAACCATAGAGTCAGGGAGAAACCATGTGGCTCTACCCTTTGTTAACCATCCTTGATCTGTCTGGACCCCTCCTTGTTCGGACCATTTCTTGATTTCATCGGAAGTAGCATGTAACTGGATATCTATGACATCTTGAGTAGGGTCCTTAACTGTCATACATGTAATCGGATCTGGAGTATGTGTCATGTTAACTGGAATGTCTGGAGTCTGTGCTGTAAGCTTGGCTGTGCGATCTGCTAGATCGTTACCCTGGGAAATAATGTCAATGACTTTCGTATGTGCTTTGCACTTCATGATAGCGATGGATGTCGGTAAGTGTATGGCATCTAACAGAACTTGAATAAGGAGACCATGCTGAATCTTGGTTCCATGAGAGGTCATGAAACCTCTCTCCTGCCAGAGCACTCCGAAGTCGTGTACAACTCCAAATGCGTAGCGTGAATCTGTGTAAACATTAACTTTCAAGTTCTTGGCGTGTATGCAGGCTTGTGTCAGAGCAACTAGCTCTGCTGCTTGAGCGGACAGAGTGTCAATACGGTGTGTTTTAATAACGTCAGTGTCAGTAGTCACTGCATACGCGGCGACTAGTTCTCCTGTACTAGTTCTCATACATGAACCATCCACATAAAGTGTCAGGTCAGGGTCTGGTAATGGAATATCTGTCAGATCTTGTCTTGGCTTTGTCATAATGTTAACTACTTCCACACAGTCATGTGTGGCAGAATTCGAATTAGCTGATGGTAACAATGTAGCAGGGTTCAGGATGTTGCAGCGTCTGATTTCTATGTGTGGCTGGAACAGTGTCAATTCATAACCTGTTAAACGTGCAATTGTCAAGTGCTGAGTTTGTGTTCGGTTCAGAAGAACTTCCACAGAATGTGGAACTTGTACTGTCAGAGAGTGTCCTAAAACTATGGAATCACTTTGTCTGATAGCTAGTGCTGTGGCTGCAACTGACTTGAGGCACGCAGGCAAAGCCTGGGCGACTGGATCTAGTGTGCTAGAAAAATAAGCACATGGCTTGTTTTGTCCTGCTTGATCTTGCGTGAGAACAGATAATGCTGTACCTTCACGTTCTGTGACGAAAAGTGTAAAAGGCTTACTGTAGTTCGGTGTAGCTAGAACTGGAGCTTGGCATAAAGCTTTCTTTAACTCGTTGAAACTCAGTGTATGTTCAGATGTCCAAGGGAGAACAGTCGATGCGGCTGCCTCCTGTGTCGTTAACTGTATCAGTGGTTTGGCTAGAAATGCATACTGGGGAATCCATTGTCTACAATAAGAAGTAAGGCCGATAAAGGCACGTACCTCCTTCTGGGTCTTGGGCTGAGGAAGACTCGCTATTAACTGGATACGGTCTGGTGTCAACTGCCTACCCCTCTTGGACAGTAAGTGTCCTAAGTAGACCACTTGCTGGACACAGAATTGAAGCTTAGAAGGGGACACCTTGTGCCCCATCTCGGCTAGGAAATACAAGACTGTAAGGGATGCCCGCTCGCAAGCACGTTCAGAACGGGCTGTGATCAGTAGATCATCGACATACTGGAGCAGGGCAGTGTCAGTTGGCATGTGAACATTATCAAGTTGTCTCTTAAGTGCTTGACTGTAAATACTAGGACTTTCTGTGAAACCTTGAGGAGCTCGTGTAAACATATAGCTCCTTCCATTTAAACAGAATCCGAAAAGGAACTGGCTGTCTGGATGAATAGGGACACTGAAAAATGCGTTCTTGAGGTCTATGACAGTGAAGAACGTGGCTTCGGAATCAATGGCTGTTAATAGGGAAGAGATGTCTGGGACAACTGGGTACTGCGGAATAATACATTTATTAAGCTCTCGTAGGTCGATCACTAATCGATATACTGGGGGTGCATTTGGATCAGTACGTTTCATGACTGGAATGATCGGAGAATTACATACATTGGAGTCAGTTTCTACAACTACTCCTTGAGCGATGAGCTCGTCAATAATTTTGGATAAGGCTGCTACAGCCTCAGGTGGCAATCTGTACTGTCTGATTCGTGGTAACACTACACCTGGTTTCAGGGTCACACGATGGGGTGTGATTTGCATGTACCCTACATCAGTTGGACCTCGCGCCCATAGATGCTGCGGAACATTAGACAGTCTTGAATCAAAATCTCGTAATACATAGTGACCCTTAAAGTCACGTAGGAACAATCGTATTCCCTCTGGGGAACAGCATATAACTGCACCTAACTATTTCAGTGTTTTAATGCCCAATAGGTTTTCTGGACATGACTTAGTAAGTAACAGATCAGTAGTACGGGACAATGGACCTACTTCTAGAGTAACTGGCTTTGAAATCTCATTTACGATAGGTTTTCCTGAAAATCCAAGGGAAACATTTCTTGAGCCTGAGAGCGGAGCCCCTGGAACTTCGGCATGACTAATTGTGGTCCTACTTGCCCCTGTATCAATCAAAAACTTTCTGTCTTTCCCTAATACTTGACTGTGAACATAGGGACCTTCTTGATCTACAGGTATCTCGATGAGAGGCAAGCCTACCTCCCTCTCTAGGCTGTTTCATGAATACTGCTGGTACTCTGGATACTCAGACTGTGCATACTGGTACATCTGCGATGTAACATGCTGTGTTGCAGCAATAGGCTGCGGTACTGTAACTGTCTGTTGTGCATTCTGTGGCTGAGGAGTCTGTGAAACTTGTTCTTGTCTAGGCGGACGTGGTCTTTCTTTAGTCTTACCAGTAGCTATGTTGTGTTTCAGAACTGCACACTCGTTTATAAAATGACCTGGCTGTTTACAATAATTGCAGTTCCCTTTAACGGGAGCTGCAGGATGGCTGGCTTGATTCGGACCCCTCTTCTGACTGTCTTGAGGAACAGATTGTGCAACTAGTACTTTCATTTTCGTGTCTTTCATACGTTTTCTCTCGTGTTCTTGCTCTTCTCTGATTCTATTCTGGTGATACTGAAGCATCTGCAACATCTGGGACGGGGTATTAGCTTGCCAGGTGCTTTCGACTTTCAAAACTCGATTTTTAACTTGTGGGCTTGAATTCTCGACTAATTTAGTAACAAAAAGATGAGGGTATGACTCACTACTTGTCTTGAGGCCACTATTGATGCTAAAACATTTTTCAAACCTAGAATAAAAATCACTAATATCTTCCTCTTGTTTCTGTTTACAGGCTGAGATTGTATCCCAGTCTTCTTTTCTAGTTGTCAATAATCTGGGTAAAACTTGAATCAATAATTCTGGTAATTCTTTACATTTCTCTCCTAGACCGGTACCTGGTACACGTGATTTGTCTTCGGCTTCTAGAACTGCCCAATCTATCTTTTTCTCTCCCACCTCCCATTCTTTTTCCTTTAGCTTTTCATACACCCCTGCGGGCAACAGGACCTTTAACATTTTAATGATATCTGGGTAAGTGTATTCTCCCATACGGAGCATGTCTTTTAATTCTCTATGGAACCCTGCTGGATCTTTGTCATGACAGGGAATTAATTTCTTCATTTCGAGGAGTTCCATCTTTGTTATTGGAGTGTATACAAACACTCGTTGCATTTCACCGTCCTCTGTCTTAACTGGATGCACTTCTCGTAACGGGTTCTGTCTTTCCATGTAAAATGGTTTACTTTCTGGGGGTGAGACATGAACAAAATGTGGGTTCAGAAACGTTCTATATTTGTGGCGCTGCTCTAGAATGACACTAATTAAGTCGGTACCTAGACCTCTCCATCTATACTGGAGTAACTCGTTCAGGATATCGTGTAACGGGCCTGGATCAGAGTGCTGACCCTCATACAAAGTAATGAGGTGCTGGATCATATACATACCCACCAGTCGCTGCTCGGCTGGGGGCAATTTCAGAAACATTTGTGCCACTATTTCGTCTGGAAAAGTGGTAGAATCAGTAATCCATCGGACTGCTGATCGGGCTAGTTCCTGTTCATGCATGGTACTTAACTCACTGTAACCGATTCGTGATTTCAGAATGTGATCGGTAGCTTGAAACACTTGTTCTAGGGAACCTTGTTCTGGTGCTGAAGAATGAAAAATAGACTTGTGTTCTAGGCGTAAATGGCGATCTGGAAATCTGGGTTTTCCTACATACGCTATTCTGGCGGGATTCTCGTCCTCTACCTCTTCAGGATCAGAGTTACTTTCTTTCTCGCTTACTTGTGCTGCTTTACGTTGTTCGTGTATCTTTATTATTTCTCTACGGATTTTCTTGTACATACTCTCCATGGCACTAATGGTATTGTGCTTACCCTCGGCTATATTATCACTCCACTTTGTCAGGGTTTTCATTTCGGCCGGATCTTTAGACGGGTAATCTTGTTCTCTTATTAGACAGTTAATTAAAAACTTTAATATCATACGCTGGATCTCAGCTTTCCTTTGAGACATGGCATCACTAATACTTTCTGGATCATCCCCTGTACGGATGAAACAATATATTCTGTCTAGATCTTCTTTCATATTGGGTAGGGTGACTAGATACTCGGTCACCCTCCTTACGCGTACTGAATATAAAACCATATTATTCTCGCCTGGGACTGGGTCATAGGCACATTCGCCAAGGGCTTGCCTGATTTCTGCAACAGACTTATTACTCTTGGGAGTACGCTGTGATGCTTGAGCATGTAATTCGAGTGCTGATAAACGCTTGCGTGGCGGCGGGGTTTGAGGAGGACCTCCTCCTGCGGCCCCTAGACTAGAATCGTCGACTGATATTCTTCGTGGCGGAGCGGGAAATTGAAATGCTGGCTGGACCGGGGGTACCGTAGCAGGTACTGCATGGGGTGCCCCGGTATCTGGAGGAGCAGGATGTGCCTGATTTACAGGGACTGGCGGAGCGCGAACAGGATCTGCATATTCAGGGACTGTGTCGTCCAAATAGGACGAAATAAAAATATCAGCTGCGGTCTGTTTGTGACGTAGCTTGGTCGGAACTAATGGTGGCGGGAAATTACTGGATGCCTCTGGGGTCGCTTTTGGCAAGCCCTCGGCAAGAAGAGGATACATACCCTTAATAAGGGCATGCCTCTGTCTGTCTGACTGTTCGGCTTTGACTTGTTCACCTATCTCGATTAATTCTTTTTCTTGTGCTCGTTCTAAGGATTCTCTACTTAATTCTGACTTTCTGATTTCTTTTTCAGTTCTTTTATGAGCTTCTTTACGCCATAACTCGATGGCATCTTTCTGTGACTGTCTGGCTTTCTTTTTCCATAATGCTTCTTCTACTCGCATGATGCATTCGGCATCCCATGTACCCGATACGGGCCATCTATACTTTTCTTCTAACTGTTTGGTATACTCTACCCATAAATCTAGATACAATATGGCACTTATGCCATGTTTCTGATACATAAAGTGACCTGGACTGTCCCTGGGCGGGACGGGAACTGCTGCTTCCAGCAGACCCTTTCTAGTTTTTAACTGACGTAACTTGGAAAATATGGGCATGACTGAACTGTAATCTAGACACAATACAATACACAATGAACACGATACTTACTCCCCATTCATACCACGACATTAAAATACATGAAAAACATTTAAAATAACAGTTCGAACAGAATACTACCTGGAAATACTGAGAACAGAACACATAAATTTTCTCGAGAACAGAAACTGACTAGAACAGAAACTAGATGCACTGCTGAAACAGTACGAAACTTACCGGTCTCGTAAAGAGACACGTCAGGACCCGCATCCACCGAAGTGGACACTTCGTTTGTGGGACTGTGTACCACCAACCCACAGACCAGAGTCAATTAAATTGACCCTGTCTAGATACCACCCCAGTAACGGTACTCACCGGGCAGCAAGAACGGAAAGCCTCGGACTGGACTGGACTGCTACGACGACGGACGACGAACTTCGGGCTTCGGACTTCAGTTACGGGTGGACCTCCGGATACCTCGGACCTTGGACTCTTGGCTTGGGCTCTGGTCGGGACTCGCCGCGTTCCTCCACCGTCTCGTCTGGATGCTGGACCGCCTCCTCCGTCTCCTCCGTGGGCCTGAGGGATACTTGAGCAGAAATATCTGCCACTGCGCAGAAGAGTTCCGTCACGACTGCAGAGGGTCAGGGGGTCGGCGTGGCTTCACCGACGCGTGGGGAAAGGGCAAGTCCCTATTCGGGCGCCATTATGTGGTAAATAAATAAATAATACCTCTCTTTTTGACTAGACATATATCATAACAGATAGCTCAATAAATAAGAGTCAAGATTCGAGGTAGTAGGAGTTTTGCAGGTTTAATATAGCATAAGGACAGGAAAAGGACAACCTGCATAGGAATAGAATGGCAGGGCCCAGCAGCTGCTGGGGCTGGATCTGGGATGAGCGCGCTGACTTTTAATAACAATACATGAGCATATATACATAACGCAAACACATAGCATTACATTGCAGTAGGCGTAGCAGTGGGTGGAACAGAAGGCGTGACGCGTAGCAGTTGCGAAAGATAAGGGCGAAAGTAGGTGTAACTGGGCGTATACATAGACATGTGATGCAAACGTAACAGAATATGTCATGAATGGGGCGAAAACCATGGAGGGGGCTACCTGAGGAGCCGGGACCTCTAACCTAGTGGTGCGCGCAAACTGGCAATGACGTATCACTAGGAGAAGCTGGGGGCTATGAACTCTGTGCTAGGAGCAGAGACTGAAGTCTGGAGGGTCGGAGCGACATGTACCTAAACCCTATCTAGTATCTGATGTTTAGGGAACATGTTGATATAAACTAGAAGTCAGGAGGGGAAAGGCTAACTTGATTCTAAGACTGGAGCATGCATTATTCTACATGTAGTGCGTGATGAAGAATATGAAGAATATGAAATGACCATTAAATGCAGTATTTCTCTAACGTGGAGACGTGAAGGCTAGACAATGACGGAAACTATTGATGCAGTTCAGTAGCTTAGGAATGCAGAGAAGGAGGACTGAACTGATAACAGGAACTATAACATACTTTTGGCAGACTCAGAGGCAGAGCCAGCTGAACCGGGCACTGCGAGGCAGGAAGTAAGTGAAGGGTCGAGGATACAGGTGGGGGCTGTATCCCTCCTCAGCGAGGCTTCAGGAGACAGGAGCTGAATCTGGTGTCCGGGCCCTTTTGAGGCCTAGAAACGGGGACTTTATAATGGAATAACGTGCACACTGAGAAACGTGGCAACGTAGCTTTACATAGGCCTGATATTCGTATTATTCACGAGGACTGGAAACTGGCATACTAGAGGGGGACACAACTGTAATTGCGTCATTAATCAGACATGGGGAATGCATATGCATATTTAATCATGCACACATAACATATGATGGATGACACGTAGGGACACAGAACATGGCAAAATTTACTTTTCCACATGAAAACTATTACCCCAAGTCAGCCGGCACCGCTGATTGCATTATCCCCTAATGTGCAAGACCCAATATTAACGACTAGACCTACCCAACCAAATATTGATGTAACTGAAAGAGGGCAGACTAATAAACAGATACCTTTAGACAGACAAGGCACAAATGTAGGTAGATTAAACAAAACTATTAACTATATTGATTTACCACCTGAGGCGGCACCCTTTGTGAGGGTTCTGTCAGGCGTCCCTGAGCTGGTAACTGGAAAAATTGAAGGGTATCAGGAATTAAAAAACAAAGTAGCATTTTGGTTAAGTAAAAATAGACCACTTCCACCTAATATTGATGGAAAAATTCTACACGTCAGGAGGGTGGGGTGGTTAGGACGTATGACTAAGGTAATAGAGGGAGACCTGTTAATAGTGGATTTTAGAGATAAACGTGTGATTCCCTATCTCCAAAACTGGCAAACTCAAATAGGAGATGGAGGAAGAGTCACGTGGGAACTAGGCCATTTCTATCCCAGACCGCCACATATGGCCTTTGAAAGACGCCAAACAGGGAACATCTATTGTGGGAGTATTGTAGGTCCTGGTTTTAATGGTTATAATATTCCAACATTTAACCGGTTTGATCTACTCTCAGGCCTAGAAGCGGTCGATTGACTTACAAGTGATACCCCCAGTTTCAATGTAAAATCCATTTCACAAGACACGATAATAGATAAGGTGACTTTGGAAGAACTTATGCCTTGTGAGAGGATGGTTGATTCAAATTATGTAGATCCTGCCTCCCTAGAGAGAGGCTACCCCCATGAGGGGAAACTGACTAAGTACATTTCTGAAACTGAATTAGGTAAGATAGGAGACTGTGGAACATCTAGAAGTCTAGTTGTAATGGGCGATTTGGTGAGGGCTGGGTCTCCAGCTGTGGGCACCGTGACTAGGAATCCTAATAGTTTAATTGAAAAGAAGGAAATATGTCACCTTATTTTCTGGAATGTGGCAGGACTAAAATCCAAAATAAATAATACCACATGGGGAAGTATTGTAAATAGGTACGATATCACGGGTCTGCACAAAACATGGTTAATAGAGCCCATACATATTTGTGGATATAAAACCATTTTTACACCAGCAGTGGGGGGATCACACAGCAGAGCTAAGGGCGGGTTGACTATGTACCTGTCTAACCAGCTCAAATATGAGAAAATACAATTACTATCTCAGAATAGTTCTTACCAGCTGGTGAAGATAGATATTAATAAGGCGACCAGTGTTATCATCTTAAATTTTTATAACTACATCCAAATTATTGATATTGTTCCAACTATAAAAACGTTGGGTGTTGATTTAAAACATGAAATGGACACAAGCACAAAAGAAGTATTGGTTATTTGGGGGGGACTTTAATTGTGCTCTTTGTAAATGGGGTCTACGAGGTACTTGTGGTCTTATGCTGGACCAGGACACTACCCTCACTCATTTCGAGCATACCACATGTGGGGACTTGCTAAATGAAATATTGTACTCTTGCGATCTTGGGTATGTAAATGAAATTGGCCAAATAGGATCTCCTTTTGTCCCGACCTTTATTGGTAGGGGAGCGTCCACCACAATTGATTTTATTTTATTCTCTACTAGGTATGGACGCCAGATCAAAAAATTTAAGACCCTTGAAGTTGTATTGAGTGATCATCGACCATTAACCTTGGAGATCGAAAACCCATTTCGGGATCTAGATAGGAAACAGTCAATTAGGCAGTTAGTCCCAGATGTGATACTTGGAAGGCAAACAGCTACTCACTTAAATGGAGTAAATGGGGTCTACGAGGTATCCGTCACTACACACGTGACCCTATGTATAAAAAAGACGGAGCGCACGTGTTGCATGCCATTTTAGAGTTGTTCCCAAAGCACCGAACAAGGGGCCCTCTACTACATGGGTGGCCTCTTTGGTAACTGAGTTAGTGGTGCCCAAAGCACTGAGCAGGTGAAGAACCTGCGAAGATGATGATGATGTGAGCACAAGTATGTTGTTAGCCATAGAGATATCAAGACTCGGCATCATATATAACACTTCTTTGTTGGAGATCAGGACTACATCATGAAGAAGGTGTCTTTTCCACGAAAAGGTGAGCAGTGAGACTTGAGTACGCATCGTAAGGAGTCAAAGGGTTGTAGCTGGCTGGATACAAAAATGCGACTTAGTATTTTAGACAAACGTACTCCTATATAGTGTATTAATTTACATGCATACATTTTTTCCCAATTGCAGTAACGTTTTTATAATCGCTGAAATGTCCGGAATATTACCAATACAAACAGTTTGTAGAAATGTGAGAATGGACGTGTATAAAAGCGCGATGTTATCTAACTCCAAATTAATATAGTGACAATTACCAATCATAACAGCTTTCTTTTAATATCTTTTAGATGTACAGCTTCACAATGGATTATGTAACAAGGACGACGGCAATGGCGCAAGGTGAGCAAAGAAGCTTGTTTCCGAAAGAACGACAAGTTATCTGTGAAAGGGGAGAATGTGTAGTATGCAGCAGGCACGAATAACATACATTGGGTTAACAGGGCTTCAGCTAGGATGAGATAGCTTCCTGGGACCACACACAGTCGCACCTGTGTACTTCACAGGTCTTTTAAAGACATTTTGCTTGTTAATAATGCTTTGATGTCCCCCCCGCCTACAGCCCCTGCAGCTCCACTGTTCTTTTTGCTTGAACTTTAGCCCCCCTGACATTTTTTCGACCCCCACAATATTTTTGACTTCGGTTGCGCCTCTGGCTTCAGGTACCCCCCCTGTTGTGTCTGTCTCTCCCACGTTTTAATGTCCTTTGTTCTCTTTCTCTTTCTTACTCTCTAACATCGTTTCTCTTTCTTTTTTAAAGTTTTGGACGCTGCTATCTCCACTCTGCTTTATACAACCTTATCTAAATTGAAGTGGTTACCTCTCTTGATTACAGTGAAGGCTTCTTCCACACGTAGAGCACCATCTTTCAATCATGCCAAAATGGCACTAGGTGACAAAGAATTTTGTTTCCGAAACAACAACAAATTATTTGTGAAAGGAGAGAGTGGGTAGTGTGCAGCAGCTTGACTGTGTAGAAATGTATAATTACCTAGAGCAGTGACAACAGAGAGGTTACAACAGTCTCAGAAACAGATCTACAAGCTTATTGTGCCACTTTTGTGTCACTTTTAACATGAGAAAACTAGCGCAAAGAACTGGTAAATCTGCGTCTCACTTTTCAATCAAAAATCTCAACTCCAGACTCTGCGAGACAATTTTAATGTTCTTTACTCTCTCTTTCTCTCTCTCGCTCTCTGTGACATCATTTCTCTTCCTCTTTTAAAGTTATAGACACTGCTGTCTGCTTTGACGTGTAGAACAACAGTTGAACTGAAATTGTGAACTTAGGTGGCCCCAGTGTTTATACAAGGTAAGCACAGCAGCCTAGATATACTATGCCTCCATTGCAATGCATTAGAAATAAGTCGGCGTATTTACAATCCCGTTGTGCCACTTTTGTGTCAGTAACACAGTAGGCACTTCCATATAGACACCACTTGAATGCGGGACTATAACAGAAGTGAAATGTACTAGGCACATTGCACATGTAAAACCGTAGTGTTACCTTTATTTGTGAAAGGAGTGAATGGATAGTGTGCAGCAGCTTCACTGTGTAGAAATTGATAATTACCTCCGAGCAGTGACAACAGATAGGTTACAACAGTTTGACAAACAGATCTACAAGCTTATTACGCCACTTTTGTGTCATTTTTAACGTGGGAAAAGTGGCGCAAGGAGCTTGTAAATCTACGTCTGACTTTTCAAGAAAAAATCTCAACTCCAGACTCTGCGAGACAGTTTTATTGTTGTTTTCTCTCTCTTTCTCTCTCTCACTCTCTGTGACATCATTTCTCTTTCTCTTTTAAAGTTATAGACACTGCTTTCTGCTTTGACGTGTAGAACAACGGTTGAACTGAAGTTGTGAATTCCACTGGCCGCAGTGTTTAAAGAAGGGTAAGCACAGAGGCCTGGATATACAATGCCTTCATTACAATGCATTAGAAATAAGTCGGCATATTTACAATCCCGTTGTGCCACTTTTGTGTCAGTAACGCAGTAGGCACTTCCATATAGACACCACTTGAACGCAGCACTATAACATAAGTGAAATGTACCAGGCACACTGCACACGTAAAATCGTAGCGTTACCTTGACTTGTAATGCTTCAGCTCATTTACTCACCTCTACATAATTCTAAACTTTTTATTAATTTTAGATACTAATTTTCTTTTTTGTTTTGCAGATTACCAATTGTACGTCTTTTGTAGTCCACATCACAATTTGTTCACAATATTGTTTTTTAAAGTTAATTTTCTAGTTGTTTATAATGCAGTTATCATTAAGTTTCGTTTACAGTTATTGTTTTAATAAAAGTTAATAAAAAAACTACATACTTATTTTTTTTTTGGGGGGGTGACGGTCCACAATACAAATAATATTTATAATGTTGAAGTACTATAGTAAGATGTTCCAGAGTACGATTGAAAAGTACTGAGTTATGTTTTCTCTGGATAGCCTACAACATAGAAAAGAAATCAAAGTAATACGAAACAAGGTGTACCACATTTACAAACCTCATGCAACATTTTCCTGTGCAAACCTACCCCCCTACAAAATTAAGGGGGTCATTATGATGACAGGCGGACTTAGTCCGCCCATCATCCTAGTGGGACTCTGGACCGCCCCCCATAAGGACAGGGGTCCCGAGGGTGGTATTAGGATGTGCCCGCCACAGTGGCGGACACATCCTGCATGTTAAGCATTGTGGCGGGCGTGTGCCTGCCGCTTTGTAAATGCAAATGAAGGGGGGTACCACAGGTACCCCCCCCCCGTGTGCACCCCCTACTCTCTTTCACTCTGGGGGCCCGCACGGGCCCCAAGAGGGAAGTCCGCCTGCCTTGCTGCCACGGAAAGGCATTGCCAAAAGCACATCATAATATGGCTGGCGGTGTCTGATAGGTGACCGGGGCTGAAAAGCGGCAGATGTACTTTCCGTCCGCCGAGGTCCCCCTGCCATACTAATATGGCGGTGGGAAAACGAGAGTGGATGGCGGGCGGATTGACCCCGCCAGGCTGGCGGTGGCCACCGCCAGCCTGGCGGGGGCAATCCGCCCGCCATCATAATGGGCCCCATAGTAAGTGGGCCTCAATGACGCCCCTCAAACCAAGGGAACGATCACCCCACAAAGATTTCTATATTGTATGAGAGGGGCTGCGTGGCCCTCAGCCCGGTACCCTGGAGTCCACAATGCCCAGACCCGGTTGCTGCACTGTCCTTTGGGGGGAAACAGCCATTACATTGCGGTCATAAGCACGCGTGATTGTCACCACGAAGCCATTAGCACGCATTTAGCTTTACCACACATGCTTTTACAACTAGTAAACATTTACCACGCATGATAAATGCATAATCATAATAATGTCTTTGTGTTGATGAACACGCGTTGTAATGGCTGTGGCTTACTTGCTTCAAATTGGTTTTTAGGTATACGTGTGACCAAGTCTGATAACATCAGAGGTGAAGGACAAACACCGTGGTGTCTGTGACAGGAAATCTCATCGATCACAGAGAAGATAGGCAGAGGGTAAAATGAAACTAACATGTATAATACAAATAATGGAAGAAAACTACTAAAATGGCGGTGAACGGAGTATTTAATCAACGTTTCGTGCCTCGGCAATACGTTTCAAATAAATATAGATAGAATATGAATATTAATATATTACAAAAGTATAGCAGCGGATGACCCACACGGCCCGGGAAAAGAAAGCGGCAAATTTAATTCCTGAAATGAGGACAGCTTTGCTTGGCGAACTTGAAGAAAAAGAAAGAAGCATGGTCTTGGAAATGAGGCTGCCCATGCGTTGAGAGTACAACTGGTGCACAAAAAAACCCGGAAAGTTTTACATACAATTATAGAAATATAGCTCTGTTTTTAACCAGTAAAGTTAGTTCTCACAACGAACTGTTTTTTTTTAGCCGCAATTCCCCCAAAATCCCAGACGGCTCCCCGCGTCCATACTTCAAAATAAAACCCCAGGGGTGCCTTTCCACGGGTCCGGAGTGCCTTACAAGCCCCGCATTATGGAAATAAATGCCCCCGGGATTTGCCCCCCCCCCCCCGGAGCTAATTAAGAATAAAACAGTCTTCTAGTTTTTTTCCCTTTTCCACCACCTACGCGTACAATACGCGTACCCCACGATTTTTTTATCTCTTTTTTTATAATATACATATTTGGGCCTAAGGATCCATGTGGCTGGCCTAAAGGGTCAACATGTTTCTACCCTGCCCCTTTTCCTTATTTTTCAACTTTGTTTTACTATTTTCTTGCGACTCGGTTCTACCGAGGCACAAGATGGCTGCAAAAACGTCCCTGTTTGCAGTGTTGACCGACACTTGACATCCAATCAGCATGCAGCTCATGCTTGTAATTGTACGGATTTCCATATGCGTGTCGTACTTCGTCTCTAGATATCACTATGATTTTACTTTTGACTTTCTCAGGAACTACTGAATGGATTTACACTATTTAACACAAAGCACAATCTGTGAACCGAACTCTACCTCTATGCCAAATTTGGTGTAATTCCGTTCAGCCGTTCAGGCTGTAGCCCTGGCTAAAGGTCCCTATGGAAAATTGCATGGGGAAAACACGTTTTGGGACCCCCCCTTTTTTCTCGGCCCCCACTTGACGAATTGGAGCGGAGCAGGGCATTTTCTTGGAGAATTTCGCTAGGATTCGTCCACCGGTGCCAAAGTTATTCCAAATAGAATGTTGTGGATTTCCTATGGAAACTAGGTCCTAATTATAACTACCTACTGGCGACCGCCAGTAGGTAATATTTTTTTTAATATCTACTAATGGATCAGGATTATTTTTCCATAGTAAGGCCACACACAATAGTGAATGCATGCATGAATAGCTTACTGAGCACAAACAGATGGTTCTATAGATGGATGAGGCACATCTATATCTTAATGATAGAATAATGAATGCATAAATCAATGGTTTATGAATGCATTCCAATCTATATTGACCTGTATTGAACTATTTGAATGACTGCTCGTCATGGAAATTAGTGTGGAAAAAATACTTTGACCCAATTGTGGGCAGACAGTTTATGTGTGATATGTGCAGTAACCTCTGCTACCACACATATTGTTATTACAATGGATGTACGCTGTTTCTGTTCCTATTATCTATATTTAGCCTGAATAAAAATTTGGTACATAACACTGTGCAATCACTAGTCAGAGAATGTGATCGTGCACCTGTGTTTTTGTATCAATAATATTTTGTGGGTGGCAATGTATCACTAGCATTATTCCAAGGAAAGCATTTCTCCATGAAACCAAACAAATAACAAATCAAACATCATAAGTTGAAAATGTAATTTGAAATAAACATATTCAGAGTCAACTTATACTAAGGTTTTGTAAAATCAGGGTAAATAATTTTAAAACAAAAACTGTTCTTACCATAATGGCATTCACACCCTAAGATAGAGAGAAGAAAGTTAGGAAAACGATTAGTAATCAAAATTCTATATTAAAATACCAGGATATAAACCCACTCTGCAGCAAAACTTGCATCTTGAGTATTACTCACACTCTAAAGCCAAATCAAAAAGAACAAATTCCAAAGTTGAGTTCACCACTAATGAGCAACCAATGCAATTTAGTAGCAACAAATGAAAATGCAAAATACATATGTATCAAGAGATGATGTAAATTTTGGGAAAATGATTATGCCACGTCATGTTCCATTAGGAATATACCATTTATAAAGAGGAATATATTGTCAGCACAACATCTCATATATTTGAGGATATACAGGAGATAGGGAAACAATTTCTTACAAAGTTGGCATTGTACTGCTCGACCCAAGGTCACCAAGTAGCTGCCTACATTAAGCCCTAAAAGTAGTGAGACTTGAAGGAATATAATAAAGCTGCATAAAGTAATGGTGTCTAACATTTGCATATGCAAAAAATTCTGCATGCAATTCTTCGTAGTTTAGATATCTAATTTGCAGCAAACTGCTATCTTGCAATAAGTGGAGCCCAGAATAACACACTCAAATTGAAACATGGATGTACCCAAACTATTATATTTACCTTCATTAAGGTACAGAAACTTGGATAGACCATTAGCACTGATGTGATCTGACCAGGTATGGTGTTCCACCACAAAGTCCATTCCTTGCAGTGAAATGGACCACCTTGACAATTCTGGATTCTCACCCCTTCCTGTTCATCACCTCCTAAAGCTGCCCAGAGGTCCTTGAGAACCCTAGGCTGCATTAACCATACTTTCTGTCCATGCTGATATTCTACCATGGTAACTGCTTAGTCATACCATTGCTTCATTAACTCCTGGCTAACCTCAAAATTATCAGAAGCCTTCTTTCAGAACTTAGTCAACTGTTTCCGAAGGGCTAGCATTTAGTGAACCACATCCTGAGTGAGATTCTTGGGAGCTTGTTCTCACATATCCTTCACCAGACTAAGAGGTCCTCTGACAGGATGACCATACAGAGGTTCAAATGGGCTAAACCACATTCTCTTCTTTGGTATCATTCTCTAAGCAAAAAGCGGGCATGGTAAGAGGACACCCCATTTCTGCCTCATGACCTCAGGCAGGTCCATAATCATGCCTTTTAGGGTCTTGTTGAAACTCTCCACAAGCCCATTGGTTTGTGGGAGGTAGGGTGTGGAGAACTTATGAGTGACTCCACACTCCTTGCTTATTGACATCATGTAAACAGACATGAGGCTGGTGTCCGTGTCTGGCCCCACTTCTTTGGGGAAACCCACTGTGGCCCAAATAACCATCAAGGCCCTGGTGACAGCGCAGTGACAGTCCTCAGCGGGATTGCCTTGATTACATAGTGGAATGGTCCACCAAGACCCGGATGAACCTCTTGCCTAAGGCTGTCTTGGTGGCACAAGGATCCTACAATGCCAAATGTCTCAAATGGTGTAACAACGACAGGCATTGGAAAAAGAATAACACTACAGCTTTGTCATAGTCTTCCCACTAGCCTGGTACATGAGTTGCTCCATGCGCATGTGGTAAATAAATAAATAATACCCTATTTTTGACTAGACATATATCATAACAGATAGCTCAATAAATAAGAGTCAAGATTCGAGGTAGTAGGAGTTTTGCAGGTTTAATACAGCATAAGGACAGGAACAGGACAACCTGCATAGGAATAGGATGACAGGGCCCAGCAGGGTGACAGGGGCCCAGCAGCTGCTGGGGCTGGATCTGGGATGAGCGCGCTAACTTTTAATAACAATACACGAGCATATATACATAGCGCGAACACATAGCATTACATTGCAGTAGGCGTAGCAGTGGGTGGAACAGAAGGCGTGACGCGTAGCAGTCGCGAAAGATAACAGTAAAAAGAGGTGTAACTGGGCGTATACATAGACATGTGGTGCAGACGTAACAGAATATGTCATGAATGGGGCGGAAACATAGGAGGGGGCTACCTAAGGAGCCGGGACCCCTAACCTGGTGGTGCGCGCAAACTGGCAATGACGTGCTACTAGGAGAAGCTGGGGGCTATGAACTCTGTGCTAGGAGCAGAGACTAAAGTCTGGAGGGTCGGAGCGACATGTACCTAAACAGTATCTAGTATCTGATGTTTAGAGAACATGTTGATATAAACTAGAAGTCATGAGGGGAAAAAGCTAACTGACTCTAAGACTAGAGCATGCATTTATTCTACATGTAGTGCGTGATGAAGAATATTAAATGACCATTAAATACAGTATTTCTCTTAACATGGAGCCGAATAGGCTAGACAATGACGGAAACTATTGATGCAGTTCAGTAGCTTAGGAATGCAGAGAAGGAGAACTAAACTGATAGCTGGAATCATAACATAGTCTTGGCAGACTCAGAGGCAGAGCCAAGCTGCACTGGGCACTGCGAGGCAGGAAGTAAGTGAAGGGTCGAGGATACAGGTGGGGGCTGGATCGCTCCTCAGCGAGGCTTCAGGAGACAGGAGCTGAATCTGATGTCCGGGCCCTGTTGAGGCCTAGAAACGAGAACTTTATAATGAAATAACGTGCACACTGAGAAACGTGGCAACATAACTTTACATAGGCCTGATATTCGTAGTATTCACGAGGACTGGAAACTAGCATACTAGAGGTGGACACAACTGTAATTGCGTCATTAATCGGACATGGGGAATAACATGTGCATATTGGTCATGCACACATAACATATGATGGATGACACGTAGGGACACAGAACATGGCAAAATTTACTTTTCCACATTCCCTCCTTGTCACTACGTTTCCATCAGGAAACATCAATATTCATGATACCATCTATCATTTCATACAGTACCATTTGCTCATCTCGAATTGTCTTGGAACGGGATTTAGAACGAGGCTTGGGACTAGGAATACAAGAGGTAGCACACATGCCGCAAATCGCAGGGCCACATTGTATACAGAGGCAGCAGCTGAATATGATCGCTACTGCAATACCTAGAAAGGACAGGACTTTCCATCCCCAGGCGGAAATTATATTCCAGAACCAACCGGACCATGTCCAGATGCCTGGATCTTGGTGTAACAGATGGGCAATTTTATGGAGTCTGGTTATAGCTGAATAAACAGACGGCGCGTTATTTGGAATGAAAATGCAACAACTAGATCCGAGGACTCTACAGGCCCCGCCCCTATCGGCCAGTATGACGTCAAGGACGAGACGATTCTGGAGCACGACAATTCTCATAAAGGATTGCTCTTCGGTTAAGTTACCTAGAGCGGAGGCAGTCTCATCTACTACTGCTTCAAGGGTTCTTGTTAACCTACGGATTAGCTTACTATTTACAACTGTGCCTAAATAAGGGAACACACCTTTATCAATATCAATGAATTGCTCGGCAGCAGTTTCAGTATAGTCGACAATCGGGAGGTTTCTCTTGTGTCTAGTATGTACTAGGAAGGAATTCCTATGATAGTCAGGTGGGGCTAGGAAAACAGGTGGCAGTAGGAAGGCAATGTAACAGGTTCCCTCCCAATCGAGGGGCAGACGAACATATGCAGTCTGACCACAAACAAAATAGGAATGACGTGAAGTTTTAAAAATAGATTTCCCACTGTCACTATACTTGATAATAGTAGTACAATCACTATGTCCTACGTGTACAGAACCATAACTACGGACACATAATTCGCCTTTGACTGGTAGTACTGAAATAGCAGGTGAGTCTGGAGTAGTATCAGACTGAACATTCAGGACCATGAAATTCGACGAATAATTACCTAAATTGTACACTTCATTTTCTAGATCTAAACCTGTTCTATGGGGGAAACCTTGCTTGTCTGGGAAACATGTACTGTTAAGAAAAGACATATCTGTTGAGGATGACGTTAACGTGGACCATGCTCCACACGAACCATTATGTGAAAACGGATAAGGAAAAAGTGGCAGAACTCCCTTAGGTGTCTGGAAAGGGGGGAGTCGACCACACACCCAACAATTAGTGGCATTGCTGGTCTGGTGTGAGTAATGTAACATACGGATAAATGAGTTATTACGCATAGCGAGGCGGTATGAATATTCGTGAGGAGGCAGATCACTAAACGTGTGCTCTATAGTAGCATTAGCAGACATATTTACATGAGGAACTGGGAAACACAGGAAAAATGCGTAACTAGTGCAGGAAATCATAAGGCTGAGAAATAATATGAAACTTAGAAAAACGATACATTGAATTGAGTTTTGACTAACTCTCTCACTATGGGGGTCTATTTTATACATGTCAGAAACAGTCTAACCGTTTCACCTAGGGGAGGACTTATACAATCAAACTGACTGACTTATTTTACTAGACCGGAGTTTTTGCTTATACTCCTGCTGCGGAGTTTTCTCTAACAGGGGAGGGGTTGTAGCAATGTCTTTTGCGGGACAGTCCTTAGGAACAATATTTTGGCAAGTCTTGATATCCTGGGAAATGTTCTTTAAGACGGGTTTTAATCCGTAGAATTTCTTGACGTGCGAAAGGTGCACCCAGCCGCGGCGTCCTTCCAACTTCACGGCTGTACGGGTGGTGAGGAGGACCTGTCGGGGCTCTTTCCAACGAGGCTCCAGCGGACTTGATCTGTCAAAGTTTCGGACCACCACCATGGATCCTGGAACGATTTCATGCGGTGCCACCTCGGTATTGTCTGGAAATGCGGCGGCAACCTGTGAACGACATGAGTTGAGGGCAGACATCAAGGAAGCTAGGTAATCTGTCAGCATATTACATGAAACATCAGTAATACTTCGGGGTCTAGGAGTACCCCACATGTTAGGGGGGCGGCCGAATACGACCTCATACGGGGACAGACCTGATCTGGAATGTGCGACCATGCGCATGTAAAACAAAGCGACTGGCAGAGCTACTAGCCAGTCCACACCCTTGTCTTTACATACTTTGGCAATTCGGATTTTCAGAGTCTGATTATGTCTCTCGACTAGACCGGCTGCTTCAGGATGGCGTACACAATGAAACTTCCACTGGTACCCTAACAACAGGGAAACGTGCTTCATCAATTCAGATGAGAATGGCTGACCGTTATCAGAATATACGACTCTAGGGAGTCCATAACGAGGGAAGAATTCACGAACCAACTGCTTGGCAGTGGTCGCGGCTGTGTAATCTGGGACTGGATATGCTTCTGTCCATCTGGACAAAGCGCATACAACTACAAGGACATACTTGAAACCTCGACATCGCTCCATCTGAATATAATCCATCTGGAGGACCTCAAAAGGGTGGTCAGGAGGCTGGAATCCACCTTGTTCCACCGGGACACTTTTACCTGGATTAAACTGACAACATATCATACAGGTACGGACTTTCTGTTTGGCTGCAGCTCGTAAATGCTTGTTGAACCAAATGTTCTGGATACTGTCTAACATAGCTTTTTCTCCTAAATGTGCTGGACTATGTGCGGTATTAATGATGACTTGAACCATAGAGTCGGGGAGAAACCATGCGGTCCTACCCTTTGTTAACCATCCTTGATCTGTCTGGACCCCTCCTTGTTCAGACCATTTCTTGATTTCATCGGGAGTAGCATGTAACTGGATATCTATGACATCTTGAGTAGGGTCCTTAACTGTCATACATGTAATCGGATCTGGAGTATGTGTCTTGTTAACTGGAATGTCTGGAGTCTGGGCTGTAAGCTTGGCTGTGCGATCTGCTAGATCATTACCTTGAGAAATAATGTCAGTAACTTTCGTATGTGCTTTGCACTTCATGATAGCAATAGATGTCGGTAAATGTATGGCATCTAACAGAGCTTGAATAAGGAGACCGTGCTGAATCTTGGTTCCATGAGAAGTCATGAAACCTCTCTCCTGCCAGAGCACTCCAAAGTCGTGTACGACTCCAAATGCGTAACGTGAATCTGTGTAAACATTAACTTTCAGGTTCTTGGCGTGTATACAGGCTTGTGTCAGAGCAACTAGCTCTGCTGCTTGAGCGGACAGGGTATCAATACGGTGTGTTTCAATAACTTCAGTGTCAGTAGTCACTGCATACGCGGCGACTAGTTCTCCTGTACTAGTTCTCATACATGAACCATCCACATAAAGTGTCAGGTCGGGATCTAATAACGGAATATCTGTCAGGTCTTGTCTTGGCTTTGTCGTAATGTTAACTACTTCCACACAGTCATGTGTGGCTGGATTTGAATTAACTGATGGTAACAGTGTAGCAGGATTCAGGATGTTGCAGCGTCTAATTTCTATGTGTGGCTGAAACAGTGTCAATTCATAACCTGTTAAACGTGCAATTGTCAAGTGCTGAGTTTGTGTTCGGTTTAAAAGAACTTCCACGGAGTGTGGGACTTGTACTGTCAAGGTATGTCCTAAAACTATGGAATCACTTTGTCTGATAGCTAGTGCTGTGGCTGCAACTGACTTGAGGCACGCAGGCAACGCCTGGGCGACTGGATCTAATGTGCTAGAAAAGTAAGCACAGGGCTTGTATTGTCCTGCTTGATCTTGTGTAAGAACAGATAATGCTGTACCTTCACGTTCTGTGACGAAAAGTGTAAAAGGCTTACTGTAGTTCGGTGTAGCTAGGACTGGAGCTTGGCATAAAGCTTTCTTTAACTCGTTGAAACTAAGTGTATGTTCAGATGTCCAAGGGAGAACAGTCGATACGGCTGCCTCCTGTGTCGTTAACTGTATCAGTGGCTTGGCTAGAAATGCATACTGAGGGATCCATTGTCTGCAATAAGAAGTAAGGCCGATAAAGGCACGTACCTCCTTCTGGGTTCTGGGCTGGGGAAGACTCGCTATTAACTGGATACGGTCTGGTGTCAACTGCCTACCCCTCTTGGACAGCAAGTGTCCTAAGTAGACCACTTGCTGGACACAGAATTGAAGCTTCGAAGGGGACACCTTGTGCCCCATCTCGGCTAGGAAATACAATACCGTGAGTGACGCTCGCTCGCAGTCACGTTCAGAACGGGCTGTGATCAGTAGATCATCGACATACTGGAGCAGGGCAGTGTCAGTTGGCATGTGAATATTGTCTAGTTGTCTCTTAAGTGCTTGACTGTAAATACTAGGGCTTTCTGTGAAACCTTGAGGAGCTCGTGTAAACATATAGCTCCTTCCATTTAAACAAAATCCGAAAAGAAACTGGCTGTCTGGATGAATCGGAACACTAAAAAATGCGTTCTTGAGGTCTATGACAGTGAAGAACGTGGCTTCGGAATCAATGGCTGTCAATAGGGAAGAGATGTCTGGGACAACTGGGTACTGAGGAATAATACATTTGTTAAGTTCTCGTAGGTCGATCACTAATCGATATACTGGGGGTGCATTTGGATCAGTACGTTTCATGACTGGAATGATCGGAGAATTGCATACATTGGAGTCAGTTTCTACAACTACTCCTTGAGCCATGAGCTCGTCAATAATTTTGGATAAGGCTGCTACAGCCTCAGGTGGCAATCTGTACTGTCTGATTCGTGGTAACACTACACCTGGCTTGAGAGTCACACGATGGGGTGTGATTTGCATATAACCTACATCAGTTGGACCTTGCGCCCATAAATACTGCGGAACTTTAGACAGTCTGGAATCAAAATCTCGTAATACATAGTGACCCTTAAAGTCACGTAGGAACAGACGTATTCCCTCTGGGGAGCAGCAAATAACTGCACCTAACTCTTTCAGTGTCTTAATGCCTAATAGGTTTTCTGGACATGACTTAGTAAGTAACAGATCAGTGGTACGGGACAATGGACCTACTTCTAGAGTGACTGGCTTTGAAATCTCATTAACGATCGGCTTTCCTGAAAATCCAAGGGAAACATTTCTTGAGCCTGAGAGCGGAGCCCCTGGAACTTCGGCATGACTAATTGTGGTCCTACTTGCCCCTGTATCAATCAAAAACTTTCTGTCTTTCCCTAATACTTGACTGTGAACATAGGGACCTTCTTGATCTACAGGTATCTCGATGAGAGGCAAGCCTACCTCCCTCTCTAGGCTGTTTCATGAATATGGCTGGTACTCTGGATACTCAGACTGTGCATACTGGTACATCTGCGATGTAACATGCTGTGTTGCAGCAATAGGCTGCGGTGCTGTAACTGTCTGTGGTGCATTCTGTGGCTGAGGAGACTGTGAAACTTGTTCTTGTCTAGGCGGACGTGGTCTTTCTTTAGTCTTACCAGTAGCTATGTTGTGTTTCAGAACTGCACACTCATTTATAAAATGACCTGGCTGTTTACAATAATTGCAGTTCCCTTTAACGGGAGCTGTAGGATGACTGGCTTGATTCGGACCCCTCTTCTGACTGTCTTGAGGAACAGATTGTGCAACTAGTACTTTCATTTTCGTGTCTTTCATACGTTTTCTCTCGTGTTCTTGCTCTTCCCTGATTCTATTCTGGTGATACTGGAGCATCTGGAGCATCTGGGACGGAGTATTTGCTTGCCAGGTGCTTTCGACTTTCAAAACTCGATTTTTAATTTGTGGGCTTGAATTCTCGACTAATTTGGTAACGAAAAGGTGAGGGTATGACTCACTACTTGTCTTGAGGCCACTGTTGATACTGAAACATTTTTCAAATCTAGAATAAAAATCACTAATATCTTCATCTTGTTTCTGTTTACAGGCTGAGATTGCATCCCAGTCTTCCTTTCTCGTTGTTAATAATCTGGGTAAAACTTGAATTAATAATTCTGGTAATTCTTTACATTTATCTCCGAGACCAGTACCTGGTACTCGTGCCTTGTCTTCAGCTTCTAGAACTGCCCAATCGATCTTTTTCTCTCCCACCTCCCATTCTTTTTCCTTTAGCTTTTCATACACCCCTGCGGGCAGCAGAACCTTTAACATTTTAATGATATCTGGGTAAGTGTATTCTCCCATACGGAGCATGTCTTTTAATTCTCGATGGAACCCTGCTGGATCTTTGTCATGACAGGGAATTAATTTCTTCATCTCGAGGAGTTCCATCTTTGTTATTGGAGTGTATACAAACACTCGCTGCATTTCGCCACCCGTTCCTCTGACTGGGTGGACTTCTCGTAACGGATTCTGTCTGTCTATGTAGAATGATTTACTTTCTGGGGGTGAGACATGAACAAAATGCGGGTTCAAGAATGTTCTATATTTATGACGCTGTTCTAGAATGACACTAATTAAATCGGTACCTAGACCTCACCATCTGTACTGGAGTAACTCGTTCAAGATATCATGTAACGGGCCTGGATCAGAGTGCTGACCCTCATACAGAGTAATGAGGTGCTGAATCATATACATACCCACCAGTCGTTGCTCGGCTGGGGGCATTTTCAGAAACATTTGTGCCACTATTTCGTCTGGAAAAGTGGTAGAATCAGTAATCCATCGGACTGCTGATCGGGCTAGTTCCTGTTCATGCATGGTACTTAACTCACTATAACCGATTCGTGATTTCAGAATGTGATCGGTAGCTTGGAATACTTGTTCTAGAGAACCTTGTTCTGGTGCTGGATGATGAAAAATAGACTTGTGTTCTAGGCGTAAATGGCGGTCTGGAAATCTAGATTTTCCTACATACGCTATTCTGGCGGGATTCTCGTCCTCTACCTCTTCAGTATCAGAGATACTTTCTTTCTCGCTTACTTGTGCTGCTTTACGTTGTTCGTGTATCTTTATTATTTCCCTACGGATTTTCTTGTACATACTCTCCATAGCACCGACGGTCTTGTGCTTACCCTCGGCTATATTATCACTCCACCTTGTCAGGATTTTCATTTCGGCAGAATCTTTAGACGGGTAATCTTGTTCTCTTATTAGACAATTTATCAGAAACTTTAATATCATGAGCTGGATCTCGGCTTTCCTTTGAGACATGGCCTCGCAAATACTTTCTGGATCATCCCCTGTACGGATGAAACAATATATTCTGTCTAGATCTTCTTTCATATTCGGTAAGGTGACTAGATACTCGGTCACCCTCCTTATGCGTACGGAATATAAAACCATATTAAATTCGCCTGGAACTGGGTCATAGACACATTCGCCAAGGGTTTGCCTGATTTCTGCAACAGACTTATTACTTTTAGGAGTACGCTGTGATGCTTGAGCATGTAATTCGAGTGCTGATAAACGCTTGTATGGCGGCGGGGTTTGAGGAAGACCTCCCCCTGCGGCCCCTAAACTAGAATCATCAACTGATGCTTTTCGTCCTGGCAGGGTGGGTAATTGTAACGTGGGCTGGACTTGTATGGCGGGCTGACCCGGGGGGGCTGTTAAGGGCACCCCGGTGTC
This sequence comes from Lissotriton helveticus, assembly GCF_964261635.1. Taxonomy (NCBI): domain Eukaryota; kingdom Metazoa; phylum Chordata; class Amphibia; order Caudata; family Salamandridae; genus Lissotriton; species Lissotriton helveticus. The sequence goes on from NC_136069.1 coordinate 1,608,920,488, forward strand.
TGGAGGAGCAGGAATTACCTGATTTACAGGGACTGGCGGAGCGTGAACAGGATTTGCATATTCGGGGACTGTGTCGTCCAGATAGGACGAAATAAAAATATCAGCTGCGGTCGGTTTGTGACGTAGCTTGGTCGGAACTAATGGTGGCGGGAAATTACTGGATGCCTCTGGGGTCGCTTTTGGCAAGCCCTCAGCAAGAAGAGGATACATACCCCTAATAAGGGCATGCCTCTGTCTGTCTGACTGTTCGGCTTTGACTTGTTCACCTATCTCGATTAGTTCTTTTTCTTGGGCTCGTTCTTGGGATTCTCTACTTAGTTCTGTCTTTCTGATTTCCTTTTCAGTTCTTTTATGAGCTTCTTTACGCCATAACTCGATGGCATCTTTCTGTGACTGTCTGGCTTTCTTTTTCCATAATGCTTCTTCTACTCGCATGATGCATTCGGCATCCCATGTACCCGATACGGGCCATCTATACTTCTCTTCTAACTGTTTGGTATACTCTACCCATAAATCTAGATACAATATGGCGCTTATGCCATGTTTCTGATACATAAAATGACCTGGACTGTCCCTCGGCGGAACAGGAACTGCTTCTTCTAACAAACCTTTTCTAGTTTTTAGCTGACGTAATCTCGAAAAGAGAGACATGGTAAACTTGAATCGGAACACAATACAATACACTAGGAACAATAACAATTGGGAGAACAATTCAGGCATACCACGACATTGGAAATACATTGAACAACATCATAACATAACAGTTCGGACGGAATATTACCTGGAATACTGAGAACAGAAAACACAAGAATTTCTCGAGAACGGAACAGACTAGAGTTACTGGATGCACTGCTGAAACAGTACGGAACATACCGGTCCCATAAAGGGACGCATCAAGACCCGTATCCACCTAGGTGAACACTTCGTTTGTGAGTCTGGGTACCACCAACCCACGGACCAGAGTCAATTTAGATTGACCCTGTCTAGATACTACCCCAGTAATGGTACTCACCGGGCAGCAAGAACGGAAAGCCTCGGACTGGACTGGACTGCTACGACGACGGACGACGAACTTCGGACTTCAGTTACGGGTGGACCTCCGGATACCTCGGACCTTGGACTCTTGGCTTGGGCTCTGGTCGGGACTCGCCGCGTTCCTCCACCGTCTCGTTTGGATGCTGGACCGCCTCCTCCGTGGGCCTGAGGGATACTTGAGCAGAAATATCTGCCGGTGCACGGTATGGTTCCGTCACGGCTGCAGAGGGTCAGGGGGTCGGCGTGGCTTCACCGACGCGTGGGGAAAGGGCAAGTCCCTATTCGGGCGCCATTATGTGGTAAATAAATAAATAATACCCTATTTTTGACTAGACATATATCATAACAGATAGCTCAATAAATAAGAGTCAAGAATCGAGGTAGTAGGAGTTTTGCAGGTTTAATACAGCATAAGGACAGGAACAGGACAACCTGCATAGGAATAGGATGACAGGGCCCAGCAGGGTGACAGGGGCCCAGCAGCTGCTGGGGCTGGATCTGGGATGAGCGCGCTAACTTTTAATAACAATACACGAGCATATATACATAGCGCGAACACATAGCATTACATTGCAGTAGGCGTAGCAGTGGGTGGAACAGAAGGCGTGACGCGTAGCAGTCGCGAAAGATAACAGTAAAAAGAGGTGTAACTGGGCGTATACATAGACATGTGGTGCAGACGTAACAGAATATGTCATGAATGGGGCGGAAACATAGGAGGGGGCTACCTAAGGAGCCGGGACCCCTAACCTGGTGGTGCGCGCAAACTGGCAATGACGTGCTACTAGGAGAAGCTGGGGGCTATGAACTCTGTGCTAGGAGCAGAGACTAAAGTCTGGAGGGTCGGAGCGACATGTACCTAAACAGTATCTAGTATCTGATGTTTAGAGAACATGTTGATATAAACTAGAAGTCATGAGGGGAAAAAGCTAACTGACTCTAAGACTAGAGCATGCATTTATTCTACATGTAGTGCGTGATGAAGAATATTAAATGACCATTAAATACAGTATTTCTCTTAACATGGAGCCGAATAGGCTAGACAATGACGGAAACTATTGATGCAGTTCAGTAGCTTAGGAATGCAGAGAAGGAGAACTAAACTGATAGCTGGAATCATAACATAGTCTTGGCAGACTCAGAGGCAGAGCCAAGCTGCACTGGGCACTGCGAGGCAGGAAGTAAGTGAAGGGTCGAGGATACAGGTGGGGGCTGGATCGCTCCTCAGCGAGGCTTCAGGAGACAGGAGCTGAATCTGATGTCCGGGCCCTGTTGAGGCCTAGAAACGAGAACTTTATAATGAAATAACGTGCACACTGAGAAACGTGGCAACATACTTTATTCGTAGTATTCACGAGGACTGGAAACTAGCATACTAGAGGTGGACACAACTGTAATTGCGTCATTAATCGGACATGGGGAATAACATGTGCATATTGGTCATGCACACATAACATATGATGGATGACACGTAGGGACACAGAACATGGCAAAATTTACTTTTCCACATGCTCATGATAAAGTAGGTAATTCTCCTAATATATAAGGTGATTTCCATTGGGCATCAGCTTGCCCGCTAAGGCACTCAAGGATTGGGCACTTCTTCTGTGACTTGAATATTTCCTTTCTGGTGGGTTCCTCTTCCACTTGCCATCCAAAAAGCTCTGACAGGTGACCAAGGGAGAAATGTCCTCCCTAATAGGTTCAGAGGCAGATGCTCCAGTGCCTCAACTACCTGTGTTATGGGACTTTCAGGGGCCTGGCTTCCCACACCCCTTGCCTGTCCCTTCCCTGGTAGCTGTCTGGACCATTCTTCCATGCTCCAGACCTTCTTGACTCCCCTCCTGGGCAGCCAAGGAACAGGTGACTGCATAGACCCACTCAGGCAATGCTAACATTTCTAGATGTAACCTGAGCTCTTCTTCCTTCATAGAAGTGTGAACCAGGTCATTCCCCAACAGATAGTCCACAGACATAGCAGAGCTCACAACAACATTCAGAGGATTTGAGACCCCACCCCAGTAAAAGGGACCTAGAGACACAGGGTAGTGCCTCTCCTAGCTGTCTGCTACTAAAACCTGGTAGAATGTATTATAGATCTCTTGCTCAGAGGATACCAAATAATACCTGACACCTGACAGTAGTCATACTGGCTACTTTATCCCCCAGAGCTTCCACCCTCGGCCCATTTATGGTGACACACTGCTTATACTTTGAATTATTGGAGGGCATGTGAGCTTCGGGCACCATCTCCTTTCCACCACAGGACGCTAGGGTAACCCCACTAACTGGGGCCATCTATTTCTTAAGTGCTATACTAGCCAACCCCTGTGACTGCCTATGACGGTGGGTGATGCCCTTTTGAAACACTTGCCATGCCCATATTGGTTGCATTCTTAAGACTTAGGGAACAACTTTGCAGTATTCTTGTCTATGATGCATTTCTTCTGGTGTCCAGATTAGGATTGGGGTCCCTGTGAACTGTACTGGGGGCCTTGAGAGAACTCCTTAATAATTGTTTTATCTTTATCCCTCATTCTTCTGCTGGGAACTATGACCACCCTTTTGGGTGTGCCCTCCAGGTGCCCTTTTAGACTTTCTGGTGCTGACCCAGGTGTCTGCCTCCTGAAAAAGAATGCTATCCACTTGGTGTCAGCCCAGCTCTGTAAAACATATATTAAGCATGGGCTCCCTCAAAATATTGTCGTACATCCCAGTAAAATGTTTGCCTTTGCTGCTCCTCACCCAACCCTTTAATGCCTTGCTGGCATAATTTAAAAAGTTTGCTCATGACTGGATTGGGAGTTTGTTGCTGTCCTGAACCTCTGATGTCAGCCCAAACCAAACAGCAAGTATACATTTTATGGGGCTTACTTTGTCATATTCCCTTGCCTCTAGTGTAAGGATAGTATCCATCCCCACTGTGGGCATACATTTCCAGAAAGCTGTCATCCCACTATTCCTCTGGGAATTTGTGCACCATGAGTGTAATGTCATGTGCAGCAAACCGCTTGGCTATATCATCTCCAACTACATAGGCACCGCCTTCTGTGGTATGCAGACTGCCACCTAAGCAGCAGACACAGTTGGTACAATGTCACCATTCCTGTTGGTTCCTGAATGGTGCCTTGTATTTTTCTCCATCTCCCTCATGATTTTATCAAGTTCCAACTGTATTTTTCTTTAAACTAGGGCCCTCCCAGCTTTCTCCTAATCCAGCTTTAACTTGAGAAGCTCCAATTTCAGCTAGAGATACACTGCTCCTTGCCCCATCTTGGTTATCAGTGTTTCTCTTTTCGGTACAGTTGGGCTCTTCCTGCAGCTCAGGGTTCCTTTCTGGATCCTACTCTTTATCTTTAATTGAGTCCATGTCCTCCTCATGGTTACATGGTTATCCTCTACTGTTGCTACTTGCAACCTTTACATGTCTTCATAGACCCAGAAGATTTTCTACAAATTATGTGACCCAAGAATGGCTGCAGTCACAAAAGGGCTAAGGGCAGAAAAATGCAAACTTTTTTAGACTGACTAATGTAGCTCCAAGACCTTCCCATAAACCAGTAAGGCCTAGGAATAAATGATTATAGGTATCAATCAACTGTCAATATGGATAGAGTTGCTGAAATAACTCCATCAAATGCAATTATCCAATTATTAATAATCTACAGTCCACCTTATTTTGACAATTTTATAACAAGGGCATTCTTATACATGACTTTCATAAACCATTGTCATATTAATTTACAACAAAATGTTTCTCTGGACATTCAACTTGCTCAAGGGGCATATAGCGAGCCCCTTGAGCTGAATCACTACTGATGTGTATATGTGAATCACGAGATGCAGTTCCAGTAGCCTGCAGACTCCAGTGTGCAGTAACTGCCACTTAAGTACGCTGACTTTTTCTTGTCACTCTATATTCTTTAGAAATTCACCAAATGCAACTTTTCCAACATGTGTCTCATTTTTTATTACAATTGCTATCATGCACCTTGAAATGTTGAAATTTATTTTTTCTGATTAAGTTTTTATTTTCTGTATGGCTTTTTTTTTGTAACACATGTAGTGGAGGTTGTAGGCCTTGCTGTCAGTTGCTTTATCTCCTGTTTGATGTGGTAAAGAAATATCTTAGCATGTATGAGGCCACGGGCACAGTCAGTGTTGCTGAGAGAAGAAGTATTTGGACACAGAGTAATAGCATTTTGTATTGGGTGCACTCTAGTATTCCATAGCTCCACAGATGATTATGAAGGAGCTTTTTTTTATAAAATGATAGCTGCAGAGCGGGCAGGCTAATACTAGGTATCCAAAAAAAGGTCTTGGAGTGAGTCAGCATTCTCCATCTCAAGCAGTGTATTGAGGGGCTGAGGGGGATTTTTTCGGTTTTGAGGAAAACTGTCTGCCATTTTTTAAAATTAATAACATTTTAGGTCATAAAATGTGAAAAGTCAAAAGTGAAAAGTAATGAAATGAAAATTGTGTGTAGATTCTTCAAAGAGTGTTTTTTTAAGCACAGCTATGTTTGTGTTACGCATGTAGATTAGGTTTTCAGTATTGCTGTACGGTAAAGGGAGATCTTACCACTTCGGAGGCGGGGGGGTAAAATCAGGGTTACTGAAAAGTTATTTTTAGTCATGGAGTGATGCCATTTTGTATTGGGCATTCTCTATTGTTCCATAGCACCATGGATGAGTAGGAAGAGGCTTAGTTTATAAAATGATGCCCTCAGCTCAAACTTGCAAGGGACGCGTCATTGGTGCACCAAAAGAATGGTGATGGATTAAACCCAGATCTGTTGACTGGGTGTGAGTGTTTGATTGGTTCAGATGCTCCGTCCATCACCATCCCCTTTTGTACCGCTTTGATCTCCATAGGTTGGCAGGGTATGCTCAGACTTGAGTCCCTTGCTCACTTTCCCACTGGATTCAAGCAAGCCTGGCTGAAGACGGCTGTAATGCCGGAAACCGGTCCTAGGAAGCTTGTTTCTGGTCCAGGATAGGCATGGCTTAGCAGTTCGGGCTGCACGGTTCCCATGAGGCACAGGGTCAGACTGATTTGCATATGTCCATGTCTGAACTGGGGTGGCAGAGTGGGCTCAAGAACGGTGATGGATTAAACCCAGATCTGTTGACTGGGTGTGAGTGTTTGATTAGTTCGGATGCTCCGTCCATCACCACCCCCTTTTCTACCACTGGTGCAGCAAAGGCACGCCAAAGACAAGCCGTCTGCACCCATCCTCTTCTCGCCTGTGGCCAGGCATTATGATAGTTCCACTTCAAAGGGCCGACCAGCTGAGACCTGTACATCAGAGCAACTCCTAGGTAGGACGGGGGCATTTGATAGGGTGTAGGACTTTTCTATTGGATGCTACTTTTCCTGTCTCATGTGGCAAGAGTAAATATGTTTTTCTCCCTTGAACCAACTAGTCACTACTAACGCAGCTCCAAGGAACTGTCAGAGGAAATTGAAGGACACGATAATTAATGTGTGATCTCTACATAAGCATGTTCTAGATATACATGATTATAGCTATAGCGAGAGTGTTGGATACACTTCCCCAATTTTACTGACCAAACTATGCCCCTGGTGGTAGGATTCACAGGTGGGTGGAGCTGGATGTAGCAATTAAAGAAAACTACAAATTTGCCCTCCAGAGATGGCATAAAAATGGTTGTCAGCACAGTTATTGCCCCAGGAGTTGTAGTAGGCATAAGTAAGTAAGTAATGGGGAGGAAAAGAAAACAACTATTAAATAATAAAGGAAGCCTTCCAACAGCTGCTGAGAGTTTAGTGTTTTTGGCTATAAATAATAGGAAGGGAGAAGTCATCCTAAAGCCCCCACATAAAGTTAGAGCAAAATATCCCAACTGTAGTAAAGTCCATTCTGCTTGAGCTGTAGAGGCATAATCGGCAGTAAATTACAATAGAAACATGCTGTCATGTTCAGTTTTTTAGCACAGGAACAAACATTACTGGGGTTATATAGACTCTCCAACTAATGTGAAATGTGGATATATGGTCAGTGAAAGAAATGTTGCATTAGTGGCATTTCGGTAGAGAGCAAGTCCTTCTTAGTTTAGTTCAGCATTCACTGGTAGTAATTAATTGCACCTGCAAAATTAATATAACGCAGATAATAATCCATGAACACTAGACTTGAACTTTTTATGCTCTTTTTTGCATGTGCATGTGATGTCACATCAACAATTACACTCAACAACCAGAAATTTTGATTGTGCCTTGGAGTTTTGGTACTAATGATGTTTTGTTGATGACAATTACTCACCAAGATTATTCCATGGAAAGCAGTGTTTCATGAAAATAACAAATCACAAATGAAACCTCATGAATCAAAAATTGAAATGTAATACTGACAAATTCTGAGATAACTTATCGCAAGTGGAAACAGGGGAAATAATGGAAATCTATCCTTACCTTTGAGACATCCTAAGATACAAGAGAAAGTGAGGAGAAAGTGATGTCATTGACATTTATTAATGAACATTTTGTATATCAGTACATAAAGCTCCCGGCAAAAGAACTGTGCATCTTGAGTATTACTGGCACTTTAAAGCCATGTAGGAAGGAACACTTTCCAATCTTTACCTCACTATTTATGCAGAACCATTGCATTAAGTAGCAACACATTAAAATGAAACTTACATGAGGTCATCATTGACAAAAGTATAATTCACATCATGGTCAATAGGATAGATACAGTTTCTAAAAATGTAAACATTGTAAAAAAATAGTATATTTGATAATGTTCAGGAGAGAGGGATACTATTTAGTGCAAGCCTTGTAGTTTATCATTCAACCCTGATTCACAAACCAACTGTCTACGTTTAGCACTTAAAGTAGTGGGAAAGGAAGGGACACAATAAGGCTGCACAACGTAGTAGTTTTTAACATTTATAGATGCTACAGTGTTCCTACAAGAAATTTCTCATTGTTTTGTTATTTAATTTTCACCAAAATACTGTCTTACAATAAGGGGAACCCGGAATGAGGCGCAGAAAATGAAATATGCATGTAGCTAAATCATGATGGACCCTGTACATGCCAAGCAAACAAATATGTGTTTGAACAAACATGAAACAGGACCATTAGCGTCAGCTAGTCGTGGCTTGTGGAAGTTCATTTTTAAAGTTATTCCAGAACAACATTTTGTAATATGTATCAAAGAGTTAAGCTAAAGACATGGCTGTAAAATTGTAAGTACTGCATGTAATAAAATGTCTCTTTTTCGGTGGTTTGTATTTCTGGTTTTTAGAATCTGCATATTGGGCAGTTCTGACCAGTATCCAGTGTTTCTGTCTTTACCTCTAAAACATGTAGACAATGGCTAACCCTTTATTTGAATATTAACGCTCCTTTAAGGCCATAGCATATGATGTATAATTTAACACAGAGGGTCTTACTCATGAAGGTTAACGTACACTTTTGTGTATGTTTACTAAGTCTAACTTTACTACTTTTCGGTATACACAAAGGTAAGTTACTACTAGTGAAGTTAGACTTTTGGTCTAAGTTTACCTTTGTGAATACCAAAAAGTAGTAAAGTTAGTCTGTGGTCTAAGTTTATTGTAAAGTAGTAAACAAAGATTTTTGATCTAAGTTTACCTTTGTGAATACCAACATTTAGTAAAATCAAAAGTGTAAGTTTTCTATTTTGAATCAGGACCAGGGTATGGAAAATATATTGTTACTGGTTGACTACATCAATTAGTATGCACTCTTATAGTGTGGAAGGGAACATGACTTTTAGCCTGACTGCTGCAGATTAACTCTACAGTCCGAGCGGTCAACATAACCCCTTTTGAAACTCATTTTCACAAGTTCACAAGTCAAGGTGCATGGTACAATGACATGGCCCCCAGCAGTAAAGACCTGGCTGCACCATATGACATCTGAGGTATAGAATACGATTTTGGTTATCCAAGTTTGAATCCCATTAAAACAATGATTAAACCACTGTTTTTAATAATGATAAAATGCTCAATTAAATGTTAAGTTAAATGCCAAAGTCAGATTTGTAATACATTTTTTAGAAAAGTTACTATTAAAAAGTAATTTGTTTTGTGCCTGTACGTCATTGAGGCTAATATGCATCAGCTCTCCAGAAGCTCCACAACCTCTACTTGGCTTTAATAAGGTATACAATAAGGTATACAACATGCTCCCAGAGAAGGTACAATGACCTGGATGAAGGATGGTCTGTTTACTTCTCTGGTATGAAGAACCATTGGGGTGGGTCCAGGAACCTGATTAACATTGAAGTCATCTGCCTTGTCGAAATCAAATGTCTGGTTGCACTTTGAGATGACCAGCCTTTGATAATATCTGCCCTATATTACCAATAAAAAATGGGTTAACATGCAGTTGGTACAAATATCAAATTGACAAGAGACTATGGGTGATGGAGAAGGGAAGAGGTACATGGATAAGGAAGGTGCGGATGTATAGGACAGAGATGTACCAGGAGAAGGGATGGAAATTTGTTCTGCCAAGAAATACGCCAGGCATGTTAAGAGAATAAGAAAACACCAACACAAAAAAAAAAGCAAGACAAGTCAGGTCGCATCCCAAAGCTCAAAGAGTCTGCTATCCATACGTGAATGCTGGGGGTAGACCAATCGAAGATGATCAGAAGTGCATAAATATGTCTGTGTTATCTTGTAGTCTGTAGATAGGGTGCTCAAAGGAGGCTGTCTTATATATTTTTTGCAGCCACTCATTATGTGTGGAAAGGTGTGGGTCCCTCCAGTGTCTCTAGATGCAACAGTCATAGCTGAGGCTACTGTCATGGTGATGACTTTTGCCTTTACACTGTGTTAAGTTAGCATGAGCTTATTAGAAGTTTAAACACCATATTTCCTCTCTGCTGCTTTTGCACACGGCACATGGCACATGATATCATAAATGTTTAGAGTCTAGCAGAATATTTTGCTTCACACGAGAATAATATGTTTTTCCTATGGTATCAGTCTTGCTTAGTAAGCTATGTCTGAACAGTGAGTGCTGAGGCCTTCAAGGTTATTTCAACAAAGTAGTTGTTCGGTCTGATCAGCGCACGTTCTAGACATAACACATATGCAGCTGTGGGCACCTCTAGTTTTTGGCGCGTTTTAATATTGCACTGCGCAGAGCATGCAGACACAGTTGGAGAACATTCGCATGCAGAGTGCTGGTGTAGAATATGATGTGATCCCTTTCTACTAGAAACAAGAGGTATGGGGCCGCCCTTGTAATCCCAAGAGACCTTCTGTAGATATAATATAATATACTAGCAAGGGAGGGTAAGAATTAGGTGCTATTTACCCTTCTTCCCATTCATTTTAACATGCTTTCTCCCTTTGTATTTTATGGAATTGTAACTATGCTGATAAGCGTATTACTTATAATTAGTTTGCTTGCATTAGCTAAGATACTGCACTTGAGAACACTGCATTACAAATAAATATTTCAAACTTGCCCGTGTCCTCATTTACTCTTTGTTTTGGACTGAGCTGATAGTATAACGAAAGAGTGTTTATGTGTTTCACGTTACCTGAGGTGTTCTAAGTCCATGTTCTGGGTTGTCTAATCATTAGAGGTATGGAAGAACCACAGAGACACTGATTGCTAGTCTGCTTTGGGATTTTTGATACTAAGGTGAGTTTTGGCACATCCTAATTCACTGCGGTTCCAAGTCTCTATGCACAGTTCTGTGTAGGAGCAGAATCCCTGCAACATCGCGCCCTAAAGATGGTGGTCTTATAGCATGACACTTGAGTAGTACTTCTATCAGTCCTTAACCCCGCCATTATTGTTTCCAGATAATAGTAGTGTCGGACAAACCTACCTATAGGTACTTAGGTCTTTTCAAGCTTGAATCTTTTCAAATGGTTTCCCTTTGAATTACTACCCAGTTGTGCTACGTAGTTTTTGTTGTACCTCTTTCTTACTGTGTCACTATGGCTGACATTGACATACCGCAACATAGTCGAATTGTGGTTCACAATCATTTGCGGGCTTATGACGTCGGGTTAGAGGGCATGGCAGTTAATATGGTTGTGAGTGCGGAAGTAGCTTACTCCTATGAAATTTTCTATTCGTGGGTGATCTTCCCTGCAGCAAACGCAAATACTGGTGTGTTTGACACTCTTTGTTAGTCTCAAGGTTAGGTTCTTTGTCCATTCCAGGCGCTCCTTGGCCTGTTTTGGCTGGATTTACGCCGCATCCTGGACATGGAGCGGTACCCATTGCGGATTTACGGCTCCTACATACAGTCACAATTATTGTAATTAGGTCGTTATGTAATGTAATGTAAGGGGGTTTTTATATAGCACGACTATCACTCCCAGTAGCATCTTGGCGCTTCAAAAAACCGGCAGGGGTAAGATGGTACCAAGGGGCCGATGTAGGTAAATCTTTTTTACCACTTCTTAAATACCGATTCATACCGAATCGGTATTTAAGAAGTGGTAAAAAAGAGGAGGGCAGATGTAGGTAATTAATTACCGAATCGGAAGGAATCGGTATTTACCGATTTGGTAAATACCGAATCGGTAATGCCCATAGATTCCTATGGGCATTGAAGCCCATAGGAATCAATGGGCATTACCGATTTGGTATTTACCACATCGGTAAATACCGAATATTGCAAGGGTGCAGGGGGTGTCACTTTGACACCCTCTGGCACCCCAATTACAGGCATGTGTGTCACATGGCACAGGTGTGCATGCACACCTGGATTCGGTATTTCACCACCCAATTGGATTGGGTGGTAAAATACAGACTCCTAAAGGCCTGTGGCACTGTTTGCAGTGCCACCTACATGTGAGATTTACCGAATCGGTAAAATTACCGATTCTGTATTTTACAGAATCGGTAAATTTACCGATTCGGTAAATTTACCGATTCTGTAAAAAATTTCTCCTACATCTCAATGACCCATTTACCAGTCGGTAACGGCCGAATTCGGCCGTTACCGACCGGTAATGGCCACCTACATCGGGCCCTATGTCAGCTATATCTCATGTGGATCTTGTCGCTTCATATTGAACTCTTGCATAGGGTGTCAGGTAGGCTATATATCCAGGTTTTTAATGATTATCTGAAGACTATTTTTGAGGTTGTTTGACAAAGAGGAAGGGGTAGTTTATTCCAAGCCTTAGAGCCCAAGACGGCCAGTGCCTTTCGTCACCTAGTTTTTAGCTTAAAAGTGAGGATGGTAAGGAGATTGGCGTTTGAGGATCTCAGATTCCGTGATGGTTTATAACGCTCAAACATCGACTGGATGTAGCTGGGCCCTCTTGAATGGTGGGCCCTGAACGTAATTAAAAGAACTTTAAAAAGCACCCTCTTATGTATCGGTAGCCAATGGAGGATACCCATTGGCGCTGTGGCAGATGTTATTTTACGCCATCTCAGCACCAATCTAGCAGCCGCATGCTGGACCATCTGGAATTTATAACCGACTGTCCTGTTTGTCCCTGCATATAGGCTGTTGCAGTAATCAAGTCACGATGTTATTAGTGCTACTGCAACCATTTTCCGAGCTGAGAATGGTAACAGATCGAAAAATTTTCTCAGACCCTTAATGATGCTGAAACAGGCTCCTGCCACGGGCAACACCTGGTGTTTAAAAGATAGAGTGGCGTTGAATTTAATCCCAAGGTTTCTAGCTGTCTTAATGGTATTTGGGGGGACGGATGCATCTTCTGGCCACCATTGTGTGGGGCTAAAAAGGTTGTTTTGTCGATAAGGAAGGATTTCAGTTTTGCCTGAATTGCACTTAAGATGGTTATTTCTCATCCATTCAAAGGTGGCTTTGAGGCAGTTTTTCAAATTCATTTCAGCCTCTTTAGTGTCGTCATCTAACACCAGGATGAGCTGCGTGTCATCCGCATATGAAATAGTGTTAATCTTGAAGGATGCTATTAGTGCAATCAGGGGGGTCATATATACATTAAAGAGCGTAGGGCTCAAACAGGAGCCCTGCGGTACTGCTGATGTAAGCCGCTTGTCCTCCGATCTAAAATGACCTAACGTGATCACTTGTCGCCTGTTTACTAAAAATTTCTGATCCAGCCCAGTACATTGCCTTCTTTCCCGGCTGCGGCTAGGCGGTCCACAAGGATGGCATGTGAGATCGTATCGAACCCCGCGGATAGATCCAGGAGTACCAGGACGTCCTTCTTTCCCTGGTCCATTGCGGCCCGCAGTGTCTTAGAGGTGAATAATTCCGTGGAATGATGGGCCCTAAAACCTGCTTGGTTTGGATGCCAGATGTTATTTGCCTCTAAATAGGCGGTTAGCTGTGTATTTACCGATTTCTCAGTTAGTTTACAGAGAGCTGGAAGTAGTGAAATGGGCAGTAGGTTTTAGAGGGTCGTTGGGTCCGATAGCTGTTTCTTTTGTAGGGGTTTTACCGCTACTAATTTCCATTCATCCGAGATTGAGGCTTGGTCGAGTGACAAATTTATTATGCTGTTTATGGTGGGGTTCACGATGTCCACAATAGCATGAAGGACCAGGGGCGGGCAAGGATCAAAAGGGGAGCCTGACTTGATAGCCAATATTGTTTTCCGAGTTTCCTCTATGCTACTCGGCGAGAACATAGTCATGCTGGCGTGGCCTGTGTCTGTCCTAATGCCGCCTATTTCATATTGTACCGGCGAGGGAGGAAAATCTTTGGTGAGGGTCTGGATCTTTTCATCGAAGTAATCAGCTATCGTGTTGCAAAGACTTTGGGAATGGGGAATGTCTTTCTGCATGGTATTAGGGTTCATAAATGCACTGAATATCGTAAAAATGTCTTTTTGTTTATTGTTATTATTATTTATAGCTCTCGTATAATAGTCAACTTTTGCCTTTTCTATCATGGTGTGATACTGTCGACGCGCCTCTTTATACGTGTTGAGGTCATTATCCTCATAATTCCGGCGCCATCTCCATTCTAGAGCCCTCACTTTCCCCTGTTCTTCTTTTAGGGTCGTTGAGAACCAAGGAGCAGATGTCCTCTTGTTCTGCGCCTGCTTTCTGGGGACCGTCCTAAGGGTAGTGGGGCCTGTCTCTGAACTGAGTACATTTATCTATTCCCCAAATAGCTGGTTATCTCTAATCGGGTCTATTGTCAGGGTAAGTCTCTTCAATAGAGCTACATTCAAGAACTCCAGATAACCTATAATGTTCTTCCAACAGGGCCTTCCTTGAGGTAGCCCTATCGCATTTCCTGTATTCTTTGCCGCTGGGCCGACCCTGACTGGCAGTTCAAAAGGGCAAAAATTATGATCTGTCCATGTTTGTATTTGGGGCCTTTTCACATTGAGTGCCCAGGTTGGAGCCGATGCAGTCAAGTATATGACCTGCCTTATGTGTGGTGTCTGTTGTAAGTTGAGTTAGCCCCAATACACTCATTGTGTCCTTAAGGCACATTGCCGCTGGGTCTGTAGGGGAGTCCAGGTGTACATTCAAGTCCCCTAAGAGCATAAAGTTTGCATACCTAAGAACTAGGTTGCTAAGCACTTCCCCAATACTCTCCAGAAACTCCTTATGCTTCCCTGGTGGTCGATAAATTAATGATCCGGCAAAGGTAAATGAGTCATGGGCCTTTATTGAGAAACCCATGCTCTTTGCTCCTTTGAGGTCTAAGAGGTTAAAGGTTTGACACTGGAGGGTATCCCGATAAATGATGGCAAGGCCCCCTCCCCTTTGGTTTGGTCTATCTTCCCTTGAGATAAGGTAACAAGGGGGAAGAGTATTTACAACATCCGGATTACTCTCTGGTGTCAGCCATGTCTCAGTTATAAAGGTCATAGATATGCAGCGCATGTTTGCTCATTGATCTTACATTGATGAGTCCACCTCGCAGATCTTTTGACCAACTATTTTCTTGTGCTTTTTTGCAAAACCCGAACCTTTCCCTACAGTGTTTACAGCTCACAGGTCCCACCCAAATCGCCATGGTCAAAGTCTGGATGCATGTGTTTGTATGTGGGCCAGTATTGAGTGACATTATAAATTCCCTCGTGAGCCATGTGATTGGAACTAGAGGGACAGGGTCACTGGCCCTGGGCTCGGTCGTGGCGCGGACGGGCGCAGACGGGCTTCCCTTAGGCACTCCTTCTGCGCGCCATTGGCGCGCCCGCTGCGCGCGTCCGCTGCGTGTCCACGTCATCAGTGTTTGATATAGGGTGGAGGGGAGGAATACGGTCCTAGCCCAAAAGACTATACCGTCACCTCGCCCAGAGATGGCCTCCAATGATTTGCCCCCGGAAGTGTGTCAAATTCACTTCCCGTGTGTCGCGCTTGTAGCCTCCCTCCACACAATCAGCAAAAGCTGCGGTGGACCAGGGAGAGAAAGCGCCGATTTTTAAAAGTAAGTTACATTGATTAAATTCCCGAAAACACTGTCTCACATTTGATTCAAGTTTTTAAAATATCCACTGCAGAGATAGTAGTCATCCATACAGTGCCCCGTAACTAGAGATTAAAAATACTGCTGCTGCTCTACTGAATATTCAGTCATTCAATATGCAATACACAGAGATCCGTTGGTCAGGCTTTCCGTGTACCTCTGCGTGTTGTCAGGTTAGTGCAATAAATTACCTGCAATCTCCTGGGCGGGGCCCCGGGTGCTGCGGCGCTTCCAGCCCGACCAAGCGGTATGAAGCTTAGTCCTGTCATGGTTACTACAGTGATGGGCACGCACCCCAGGATAAGGATGATATGCCTTTCTGGCTTGCTGATAAATTTGACCAGCTGGAAGCAGTATTTCCTAACACGACTCCTGTTGAAAAACACAGGATTGTGACAATTAGTTTACCTAAATACTTGATACCAGAGGCAGGTGACTGTGAGTCTTGGGGTAAGATTTTTGCGGCGGTGTATACGAGGTGCTTGGCACTCCGTCAATGACCGTCCTAACCTCGGTCATTAAGCGTATTTAAGACGAGCACGGATCAGAGGCAGCAGATGAATTGGGTATGCGGCTATGCGGCAGTTTTGACGTAGTTTCCTATCTCGTACTTGCGAATGTCAAGGGAGATACGGTAAGCTTTCCTGTGTCTAATGCTTTGCAGGCTGTTCCCGATGCCGATAAACCCCGCCAGTTACCGAGAATTATTACAACGGCTTATAAGACCATGGGCCGTAACAGTTTGGGTGTCAAGCCTTTTTCTTTTTCTAGAAAAGAGAAAAAACAACCCAAAGGGCAGAGAGTCAGAAACAGACGACCAGCCCAAGGCTAAGAACCAAAATTGGAAGAAAAAACAAAAGCTGGGTAAACAACAGCAACATAAACAGGGGTCACGTCCTGCATCTCCAGTGCCTGCACTTACAGAACGTGTTTATGACTTGCACGATAGCAAACGATAAAATCTCCTGATCATTTTCAGGTTTCTAAACAATGCTCTCCTCGTTATTTTCATGACTCAGTGGTGGAGGAGGCGGCAGAGGTAGGGGTGGCCGAAAAGAACCCAGTTTCAGAAGAAAGAAGTTTCCGCTTTAACAGCGAGATATGCCACAGAAAGTGAGAACACAGCTTCGGAATCTGACATGGGCTCTGACCTTGCTGGACAGCGCGGCAGAGATTACCATAGTCCAAGAGGCCCTGCGTCCACTACTGAAGGTGTCAGTGACTGACAAGTATGTTGTTGTGGAGACAGCTGCCCATGAAGGTGTAGCGTATGCGCATGCGGGCGTTTCGGCTACTGTTTCTCAGCTAAAACGACGTTTCTGGTGGTGGGGGCTGTACACACAGACGCGTGATTATGTCCTTCAATGTGACATTTGCCAGCAGATTAAGCCTTCAACTGCTGCGCATCCACCCCAGACACAGTTGTACATTTCTCATAAACCACTTGGTTGTGTTTATTTAGATCACTGCGGTCCTTTTTCTTATGATACTGCGTATAAGTACATCTTAGTAGCAGTTGATTCATGCACACGCTTTGTGTGGGTGTGGCCACACCGCAGCGCTGATTCACAAACTGTCATTAGAGACTTGCGTGTCTTTGTCGGGATTTTTGCCTGCGGCACCTTCCATTCAGTCCAGGGTCCTTCTTTCGCCTCTAAGGCGTATAAGGATGCCATGGCTTCGTTGGGGGTTCAAGTCAAGTTTTCGTCTCCATACAGGCCTGAAGGTAATAGTGTTGTGGAACGAATGAACCGAGACTTAAAGCAGTCTTTGACAGCTAGAGTTATAAGCACTGGCAGCAATTGGCTAGCCCACCTCAATAGCGTGCAGCGTGCCCTTAATAATCTCCCTAGATGGTCTCTGGGTGGGTGGACTCCATATGAAATGCTCTTTGGTATCAAGATGTTCGTCCCGGACCTTGACGGTCTAGACTCGGTGGCTGTTGCTGCCTCCTTTGACGTAGATGAACATTGCAATGTTTCACAGGATCTCCAAAAGACGAGAGACAGTCTTGCAAAAGAAAATTTGCCCTGCACATCTGAAGCTGCGTTGCAGATTCCGGTAGTTGGCTGGCTACCCCAAGTTGGAGAACTTGTTCGAGAGAAGATCGACAACAAGAAGAAGTTTGGTCTCTCGTATCGAGCTCCGGTTCCAGTGCTTGGAGTAAAGGGCACAAGAAGAGTCATTTTATCACCACTTCCAGGCCATAAAGAAAAGAGATATATCTCCATTGACAATGTCAAAATACACAGAGTGGCCGATTCTTCTTAGTATGACCCCTGCAGTCTCATGTCCAACGATTTTGAGATATTCTGTTTCGGCCCCGGCTTCTGATCACAGGCCTGATGCTGCCCTCGAGATTCCTGCAGTTTTAAGTCCTTTATTGAGTTCACTGCCTGGTGCTCACCATGATGACAATGACTACACTGACTTATCGAGGCCTTATTGGCAAACTCATTTGGCTACAGAGTCAAGATTTTCATTTGACACTGACTCTCACACATCTCAGACCCCTTCAAAAATGTCTGTTTTGGCAACACTTTTTAAGAACATTTTTTGATTCCACCTTGGACCTACATTTGGTTGGTGCTTTTTTCGATTTACCTGTTCATGTCAATTGGCTTTGTGGTGTATTTTTTTCGCCTTGTCAACGGACACTATGTCGAGGAGCAAACTGGTATTCGACATAATAATGGAACTTTGGCTCCCCATTCCTCATCACACAGATTGAAGAGGGACCTGGCTTATGTTAATATAATTGCTTGGCCCATCTTAGATGGGATTGTATGGGATGCTGTTAAATTTCAAATACATGGGCCCACTGAGGTTATAAATGTCCCTAATGTGCTTGGAGTTTCTATGGGGGATGTTATTAATCAAAATATACGTTCTGATGATTGGGATGTTCAGGCCGTAGAAGCCTTGTTTGCTGAAATGAAATGCTGCCTTTGATGCTGAAGATCTGTATTTAGAATCTGCTAATTATGGTGATTTGTATTGTTTCCAACATTTTGGCAATCACTACCTGCATAAGGCTAATACCAGGAGGAATACTGTTAATTACACACAATGGGAACATTGGGCGGCTGCTGTTCAGCACAGTCCTGCTTCCTTTTTGAAAAGGTTCATATTTTACCGATTTTAATCAGTCAAATCCCAATGCATTTTATTTTAAAATGACTGAAAAGTCCACTTCCAAGGTTATGTAATCAAAGAGGGAGAAGTCCCAATGTTTCCCTAAGGGAAACATCTATTTTATATATCCCCTCATAACTCAAAATATCAACAAATTAGCAACCACATTTCAAAAATTAAATGCAAACATATAAAGAATAAAATAAATCGATATGGAAATTGTACAATTTATTACATACAATGCATTAATAAATACAAAATTACAAAATTAAAGTGCCATACAAAAATATTAAAAATGTGTCAATTCACATAAAAAGCAATATAAAAACAAGTTGTCGATGCAGCGTTTCGGTTTGTATAATAACACCTTCATCAGGACAAAGTTCTTGTTAATTAGAAAAAGGGAATAAATTCCACCTCTGTAGTAAATTAGAGGGTTTTCTTCACCAAGTCGCTCTGGTTTCATATCCCAACACAAATTCCTTCAGATTTCTTATATTCTGTGATGTATCTGAGGTCAAGGGAGCCACCGAATTTTATAGACAGGTTGCCCTAAAACAGGGATTATGGAGCTGCGTATGACTAGATCCCTTCAATAATTCCAGCACCGTCCTCCTCATCAATTCTATTTTGGTGGTCTTTTTATGCAATTGACCAGCTCTTTATCAATCTTGTCGGCCTCCCTGCTCCGCTTGGAGGAACGAGGAACAAGCGGAGCAGGGAGGCCGACAAGATTGATAAAGAGCTGGTCAAATGCATAAAAAGACCACCAAAATAGAATTGATGAGGAGGAGGGTGCTGGAATTATTGAAGGGATCCAGATCCTTGTCCTAGATTGAAGTTGTAAGGAGACCTCCCTTCTTTTTCACACTTCCAAGGTTAGACTTACAGACACAAAATGATTGTATTCAAAGTACTTTCTTGACCAATTGGCTATTGGGGGCTATGGAAGGATACCATTGATCTTAAATCAGTTTGGGGTTCTAAGAGCTGGCAAGGACAAGGCACTGAGGCTTTGCACCGTGCATGTCTCATCCTGAACCACATGTTGTTTTTGAATTCGACTATTTCACAGACAACTTGCTTTGGATTGGCTACTGTTAAAAAACTTAAATGCTCCTTCTTTTCCTGAATTGGAAGAATACTCCGGGTGGAGTAATGCCACTAGGTTTTCAATCAGAGATTTTGCAAACTCTGTTGCTAAATTCTTCCTTTAACATATCCAGTTTGGATCCCAAAGGTTGGTTGCTCTCGCACAAAAGTGCTGATTCCTGTCAGCATCGTTTTCTGGGTTTGGCTCCTGGCTATACACAGGTCAGGGTGGATCCCCGTTTTGAAATTGGCCATTCTGTGATCAAATATTCTGTAGGCAAATTATGTCAGAATTGGCTCAAACATTCCACTTTGAATGATTTTGTGAAAGACCCGGCTAACGGTAGATCTAAAAGATGGATATATGCTATTTGCAACGAGGTCTGGAAAATTTCCCAGAGTGAGGTAGCTACCTGCATTTGAGCTTTAGAGCTATAGATCAGGCTAATTTAGAGAAAGTGCTAGCAGTTGTGGATAACAGAATTAACACACTCTCTCCCTGCATTTACACCTTAGACAATATTGTTTCCTCTGTTGTTGATATTGTACAGGATGAAGTGTCTGTTTTGTATCATGGTCAAAATCAATTGCGTTCTATTATGCAGTTTGCATGGGCTCTGCAGACCCTAAAAGCTGGCAAAGTGCCATGGCATTACATGAAGTCTTTGTTTGCCCCATTCAATTTGACTGACATGCAGCGTTTGATGTCAATGAAAGATGCCACTTTTTCCATGTTACACATTGAGAAGTTAGAACCTTTACCATTTTCAGTGGCTAAAGCCAATTCAGCAACGTGGCTTATCCACGGGTTGATATCTCTCCCGTTCTCTATTCCGGTTCAATGGCTGTATGAAGTACTATGCAATTGGTAGATATGAGCCTCTAGGCACTGCTTATCTCCATGAAGCTTGGTCACTTCCGTTTACATATAGATGCCTTAGGGAGGGTAAGGAAGTTTATTTAAATGGTGAGGAATCCACTGAAGAACCAGATCATTCATTAATGTGCAGACACATCCAGTTGCATGGCTCTTGTAATCAGAACAAGCCGAATTTAGCATGCGTTTTGAAAGGTACACCTATGCCTGCTGTCGCACCCACATTCACATTACTGGCAAACGGGAGTTATTTACTTTTAAATAATGAAGATTGTTGTGGGTTGGTAGCCGGAATTGATTATGTAGTTACAGTCAGTGAGCGTGTGGTTTGCTGTAAAAATGTAATGTATCCCCCCCGCATGGGAAACTTGATGAATCTGGCCCACGATTTCGACCTTGAAAGCAGAGTTCAACAAGATGAGTCGCATAAGAGCTCTATTGTCCCAGAAAGAAGTTGCCCTCACATCTGCTCATGAGACATTCGTCCTTCACGTGGCAAACACCCGGACAGAGCTGCATGCTTTATTAAATACTGATTTGGCCTTGCATTTTGGTGAGTCACACAATCTTCAACGCATCCTCCACCGCAGGGCTGGCACACTTCTTTAAACTTGTAAGCAGTGGCCTTGTGACTTCTTTTCAAGCTATTTTTGGGGTCTTCCCAGCTTTTTTTCATTCCATTTTTTCCAGCCTGTTTGGCCGATTTCTCTTGATGCTGGCTCTAGTTGCAGGCGTTTTGCTGCTATTTTGTTTATTTAAAAATGGATGCACGTCCTGTGTTACAGGGAGAGCTGTCACGGCTGTCGATGCTCCGTACTCGGATGCTTGAGTATTATGGAGCGCTGCCTCTTGCTACATTGAGTGCGACTTATGGAATATCGTTTTGATTTTCCTACTTCACAAGCGTCGAACCTGTCTTTCATTGCCTGAGTTGCGATTATGACTGGGCCCTGGATTTGTGTCTCTGCAATACGGTGTCTCCCGATGTGGATTATGATCAGTTTATGAGCCCCTTAGTTGCTCATGACCTGCTTTGTTCTGGCGGAGGGATTATGGCCTTTGCAGTGATGCATGGAGTCCTGGTTTGTTGGAATGTGATCGCAGCGGCGCAAGATTTCTTGGCACACAGCTTCATTGAAAACCCACCGAGTTGTCCTCTGATGGTGCTAGAGGCTCCAGTAGTTGAGGAACATGTGTGTTCTTTCCCTTTATTAAATTGGATGGCTGAAATGTTTTCGGATGAAAACAGTGGCTTTTTTTGGAGGCTGTTGCTGCATATTTTGCATATTCTTTATTAGACTGAAATGTGCCATCTCTTCTCTCTCTTCCATGACCGAGGTCACAAATTGGACATTGGATGTTTTTGAGATCTACATTTTTTTCTCGAAAATGAGTTTTTTTTTCTCTCTCTACTGCCCAGGCCTATCGACTATGTCCATGGCTGCTTTTCTTGAATTTGAACTATACTCGGCTTATGATGTTATTTTTTTTATTATTTAGAATTTCTTTCCCGTGTGCAAATTCGAGACTGGTTCTGACTGTCGTTCTTGAACTCTGCTTTCCGAAATTTGCCATTTATCTTATCTTATGTTATCTTATGTTATCTTATGTTATCTTATCTTATCTTATCCGTACTTGGATCAAGGGAGGGTGTCATGGTGATGACTTTTGCCTTTACACTGTGTTAAATTAGCATGAGCTTATTAGAAGTTTAAACACCATTTTTCCTCTCTGCTGCTTTTGCACACGGCACATTGCAAATGATATTATAAATGTTTAGAGTCTAGAAGAATATTTTGCTTCATACGAGCATAATATGTTTTTCCTATAGTATCAGACTTGCTTAGTAAGCTAAGTCTGAACAGTGAGTGCCGAGGCCTTCAAGGTTATTTCAACACAGTAGTTGCTGTTCGGTCTGATCCGCCCACGTTCTAGACATAACTCATATGCAGCTGTGGGCACCTCTAGTTTTTGGCGCGTTTTAATAATGCACTGCGCAGAGCATGCAGACACAGTTGGAAAACATTTGCATGCAGAGAGCTGGTGTAGAATATGATGTGATCCCTTTCTACTAGAACCAAGAGGTATGGGGCCGCCCTTGTAATCCCAAGAGACCTTCTGTAGATATAATATAATATAGTAGCAAGTGAGGGTAAGAAATAGGTGCTATTTAGCCTTCTTAACTTTAGCATTTTAACATGCTTTCTCCCTTTGTATTTTATGGAATTGTAACTATGCTGATAACCTTATTGCTTATAATATGTTTGCTTGTATTAGCTAAGATACTGCACTTGAGTACACTGCATTAGAAATACATATTTCAAACCTGCATGTGGACTCATTTACTCCTTGATCTGATAGTATAACAAAAGAGTGTTTATGTGTTCCACGTTACCTGAGGTGTTCTAAGTCCATGTTCTGGGTTGTCTTATCATTGGGGGTATGGAAGAACCAATGAAACACTGATTGCTAGTCTGGTAGGGGATTTTGGATACTAATGTGAGTTTTGGCACATCTTAACTCACTGAGGTTCCAAGTCTCTATGCACAGTTCTGTGTAGGAGCAGAATCCCTTCAACACTACTAAATGCCGTTGATGGTCGCTGCTTGGCTGGGGCTTGGGACTTAAAGCGAGCTGGGGCTTGAAGCGTGCTGGTGACTCTCCCGCTGCTGCCGTCTTGGCTGGGCTCTGCTCCGCCCCCCCTCCCGCATCCTACCTCAGACTCCCAGCTGGTGTCCGGCCGGGCTTGGCTCCGCCGGCCCCGCTGGGGACTGCATCACCCAGGATCCTTTGCGCCAGGACGACCCTTCATCGCCCACCTGGAGGCGCATATAACCACACCTGATCCCTTGTCTCGCGATGTCGCACGCGGGTCGCGCCTGGAGAAGCCCGGGACAAGGGCGGGACTGTCTGTGGCCGTCCGGGGCAGACCGAGGCAGGGCTCGGCCATAGACTTTGGTGTTGGTTTCAGAGGTGATCTCTCCATTTCACTCCCTACAAACACAGTGAGACCCCTTATTATACCTGGCTTCAGTTTATATACTGAGATAAGTCTAATTAAGTGCATCTTTTTAGTGACGAGTATTGAAGTTGCAAAGACCGTGTTATATATCTGATTTGCATTGTGGTTTCCCCTATTGCAGCTTGTAGCTTGAAGCATGTCGAAACATAGTATTCCACATGTTTCTGGTACCCTGGATAACTGCCTGGTTAAGGTGGTTAATAAAATAAATAGCGACAGACGACAATCTTTAGGCTTAAGCTGCAACCCTTTACCACCTACCGTGTGTACTTCTCCGGTTGCTGTGGGACTGGGTTACTGCAGCCATCCCATTACTCCCGAGGTTTTTGTTAGGGATACATCTGAACATGTTGAGCTGGACGTCTCATTAGATACAGCGGTACAGATTCCGCCGACCCCTGCCCTGAGAGCATGTAGAAAAACACAGTCGAAACGCACGGCCTCCCGCTCCATTAGAAAAAAAGCTGCTACACCTAACAAAAATCTATATAAGGAGGATGATGTAGCAGTAGGTTCTAGTATTTTAAAATTGGATGATGAACAGCTCAACCAGTTAGCTAGCCTCATTGACTTAAAGATTAAGGGTTTTATTAAACCGTTAGTAGCAAAACTTGATCGGATGTCTGCTGAGGTAAACAGACTAGGTGGACTCTTGACCAAGTACATGGACGCAGCAGAGGGAGCTACTGCTTCCACTAAGGATAGTAATACTAATTTAGTTGCGCCTCCTGTGTGTGTTCCCAGTCCCACAGAGAATTGTGTCCCCTTAGTAATACCACAAAGCTTGGCACCAAGTATCGCCATTTCGGTGCCAACAGTTACTGGAGCCATGAGTGAGAAACAGGGTCCTCCGGGGGGGCCAGCAGGGAGTTTAAATTCACAAACACAGCCCCATAAGATGAGAGAGTTACCACTGAATTTACCAGTTGAGGCTTGTCCCTACACGATAATTCTCGCAAATGTCCTGAAAATCAAGGTGGGTCAAAATGAACACTGGACCTCACTAAAAAATAAAACCCTTTATTATCTGGCAAACAAAACAGACCTGGGTAATCATCTGGAAAATAATATTAAAATGGTCAGAAGGGTCCCTTGGGTGGGTAAGACTAAAAAGAGCTTAGAGGGTGACTGTGTCATCATCAGCTTTAGATCCCCCAGGCTGGTTGACGACATATTGAGACAAGCAGGGTCAGCCAGAATTCAAAATGATTACGTGAATTTACTCCCACTGGGCTTTTTTTATCCACCACACCAGAACAGACAAATGAATCAAGATATATATATAAAGGGAGATTGCCATATGATTTTTCCGTCCCCGTTCTAAACAGATTTGATAATCTTTCTAGCTTGGGTGAAAACGAGTGACTAGGGAGCCAAACTACAATTACCACCCCTGTCGCTGCAGTTAGTGCCCCCATCGCAGCGATAACGGCTAAGGCTAAAGGTCCACGGGACACCATGTTAAAGCTGGTAACTTGGAATGTTGCTGGCTTTAAAAATAAATTAGACGATCCAGTTTGGAGAGAGTTCATTAGCAGGGGCGATATAATTGGACTGCAGGAAACTGAGTCTGGATGGTTATTCTTGTTACTCCATCCCCGCAGTTCAATCTAACATGGGGAGGGCGAAGGGTGGCTTGCTCACCTTATTTATTTTATTTTTATTTTTGACATTTCTAGAGCGCACTGTTACCCGGAGATGTCCTGGCGCTGGCTGACCGCTAGTGGGGTGAGCTGGGATATTAGCGAGGGAAACCCACGTTTTGAGATCCTTTCTGAATTTGAGCAGATCAGGAATCTGTCTTAGATTGGCCGGGAGAGCTTTCCAGGCCTTGGCGGCGCCTAGGGATAGACTTCTGCCTTCCCAGCGAGCTTTCCTAATTCTAGGGACGACAGCCAGCCTCTGTTCGGCTGATCGTAGTGCTCGGGCTGATTTATACCACTGGAAGAGGGGGGTCAGGCAGTGGGGGCCAATGCCGTGTAGTGCTTTAAAGATCACACAGAGTGATTTAAACAGGATTCTTTTCCGCACTGGAAGCCAGTGTAGTTTAACTAGGTCATGGGAGACTGAGGCAAACCTGGACTTGCCTGTAATCAGGTGTGCTGCTGTATTCTGCAGGATCTGAAGTTTGTCTAGGAGACCCTGCTGAGCATTTAGAAGGAGCGCATTGCAATAGTCTAACCGAGACATCACCAGTCCGGTCACTACTGTCTTTTTATGTTCTACCGGAAGGAATGGCAAGACCTTCCTGATTTTTTTAAGCACAAAATGCGTAGCAGATGATAAGGCATTGATCTGCGGCCTGAAGGAAAGGGAGTCGTCCATCAGGATCCCCAAATTTTTTACCTTAATTACTGGGGTAGGTGGAGGCCCCATATCTTCTGGCCACCAATGGGGTGACCAAAAGTTGTCCTTGGACCCAAACAGTAACACCTCTGTTTTTGCGGCGTTGAGCTTAAGGCAGTTACCAGCCATCCAATTGCTCACTTCCCGCATGCAGCATCTGAATCGATCTACAGTGGTGTCTAGATCTCCCTGGAGCAGCGACACCACAATCTGGTAAGATTAAATCCGAATGATCTAATAACTGGCGCCAGGGTGGAGGCGTAGACATTAAACAGAGTCGGACTCAGGGAGGACCCCTGGGGGACTCCGCAGGGGAGCACAAATGGCTCGGATTCGAAGTCCCCCAAGGCCACCGACTGAGTCCTCCCAGTCAAAAAGGCTTTCAGAATATTGAGTGCCCTTCCTTGAATCCCACTGGCCCTCAACCGGTCCACCAATAGATTATGGTGGACCGTATCGAAGGCCGCTGACAAATCGAGCAGGATTAGGGTGGCTCTGCCTCCGGCATCCATCACCATACGAATGTCCTCGGCAGATTTTATCAGTGCCGATTCTGTGCTGTGTCCGGCCCTAAATCCGTGTTGGGATGAATCCAGCCTTTCTCCAGCACCCAGGAAGTTGCTGAGCTGAGTGTTCAGTATGCCCTCCATGATTGTGGCGGGGAGGGGGAGCCTGGCGATGGGACGAAAATTATTTAAGTCCGTAACGTCCAAGTTGGATTTTTTTACCAGGGGCAGGATCGAGGCTTGTTTCCAACGAGAAGGAAATTCCCCTTTGTCTAACATGATGTTGAACAGGGGAGTGAGACCAGATGCAATCGTAGCATGGGCCAATTTAGCGATTGTAGCAGGGCAGGGGTCGTGGGGGGAGCCGGATTTTATTCTCATAAGCCGACTTGATACCTCCTCCTCGGAAATGGGAGACAAGCTATTTAATAAATCAAAGTTCCTGCTAGTTTCCAAGTGCGTAGCAGGGGAGGGATCCGGGGCAGTGGACATAATATGGCTATTTAGCGGGTGAAAGATTTTTTCCACTTTGCTTTGGAAAAAATTGGCTAGGTCCTCACATAATTGGCGACTGGGTGGAATATTCATAGGTTTAGGGGCTGACAGTGAAGAAAGTGTGCTAAACAGTTCTTTAGGGGAGTTAGTAGCTTCTTTAATGCGCTTGGAAAAGAACTCACATTTGGCCTGATGGATCCTTTCCTTATAGGCTCTCAGTTCTGCATTAAGCAGTTTCTTGTCATCCTCCCTGTAGTTTTTCCGCCATGTTCTTTCTAATTTTTTTACAGCGTGTTTTGTGGTCCCTGATTTGATCCGTATACCATGGGGCGGAGCTGAGTGTGACTGAGGGTGCCAGCTGCCGGCAAGCATCGTCTAGCCATCTGGAGTAGTCTGCAGCTGCTTCCTCTACGTTATTTGGGGGGGGGGCTGAAAAGATGATGTCAGCAGGTCTGTTAACATTGTGCCTTCTATTTTTTTCCATTTCCTGATCTTTTTAAGTGGAATTTTCGCCTGTGTGGATCTGGCAGCGGGGGCTGAGGTGATATTAAAAAAGACTGCCGCATGATCCGACCAGGAAAGCGGTTGGACTGCCGTTACATCTAAGTTAGGAAGGTTGGAGAAAATACCGTCCAGAGTATGTCCTGCCTTATGAGTCGGGCCGTGGACCAATTGTGTTAATTTGACCCCCTGTAGTAGATCTAGGAGGTCCTGCGTGTCAGGGTCTGAGTCTTTTTCAAGATGAAAGTTAAAATCCCTTAAGAGTGTGAAGGAGTTGGCACAGATGGCTTCCTCTAATAGGCTGCTCAGAGCAGTGAGGAAAGGTGCTTTGGCGCCCGGTGGCCTATAAAGTAGGCAGCCTCCCAGAGTGAGATGGTCGGTGAGCGTGAAATTAAACATCATTGCTTCCTCTAGATTGATCGCACTGGAATTTACTATCCCTCTAAGGGATTTATGATAGATACCTTAATCTCGGCTGCCATCCCTGGCACTCACACTCAACTAGATACTGGTTCACGAAACTGCTTGGCAGTACAAATCTGCTTGAGTGGGGTGGGAATGATTTTAATTGTTAATTTTTACAACTCTTTTGACAGAGTCACCGCGTATGATCACTTGGCCACATTAAATTTGTTTTTAGCTGATTATAAGGAGGTTAATAAAACTCATTGCTACCTTATAATCATGGGAGACTTTAATATTCATGGATGTCCGGATGAGTGTCTCTCCTTAGATCAACTGGACCTGTAGAACTAGGGGACACTCATTTCGAACATTCTGTACAGGGAGGTCTTCTTGAGACAATCCTGGCAGATAATGGTTTAATGCTCCCAATAATGTTGGACAAGGAGATACCAACCTTTAAGGGGAATGGTTGCAATTCTGTTATCGATTATATCTTCATTAGTTCAACATTGGGGGATAGAATACAGGGTTATCAGCCTGTGTGGTCACATTTTAGCGACCATAATCCAGTGATCCTCAGTGTTTCGGATCTGATTGTGAAATCCAAGATAGATCAGAATAGAACTGACAAATCGGATATTCGTCCAACAGATCAGGCCCGCAGACTTAGATGGGGCAAAATTATACCTGGAGATTTCCATGCCAAGTTAATATCTAAAATAGGACCTGAGTTGGAAACATGTTTGAACCCGGAAGCAGGGAATGAGGAGGTTTTAGAGGCATATTTAACAATCTGTACCTAGGTCTTTGCAGACCTTACACAAATGGGGAAAGCTAAGGACCCTGCTGAGCTGGGGTGGTTTGATCATAACTGCTCGTTAGCTAACCAAAAACTAAAAGCCGCATTGAACCGTAAACCTGTAAACAGGGCTACCGTGGCCCTATTAAGGAAAAGTTATAAGAAAGCCCTGGATACGAGAAGACGGGAGATCAGGGAGGCGGCCTGGGAAGAACTGACCTCTGTAGACGTGCTCAGGGATAGTGCTAAATTCTGGGCTGTTGTAAATAAACCTTTTTTCAGTAATTGCTGAAACGACAAATTAGATTGTGGTATTAAAGAACAGGCGTGGTGTGCACATTTTAAGTCAGTCTATGAAGGGGAACATCTGGGAGTGGGGTCTATATCTACCACCACTCCGGATCCCTATACTTTAACGGTTGCAGAGCTTGAGGTGGCTGACGCAATCGGGAAGATGACTAGTAATAAGGCCCCGGGTCCAGACGGCGATCCAGCCGACCTCTTTAAATCTGATGTCAAGACTTGGTCTAGAATTTTAACTAATGTTTTAATAGGGTCTGTTTGGCGGGTATACCGGACACTTGGTCCAAATCGGTCATTGTACCCATTTTTAAGAAGGGAAATAGGGGTGATCCTACCTGTTACCGCCCTATCTCCCTCATTGATGCTGCAGTGAAGGTGTTAGGGCGAGTGGTCCTTAGCAAAGTAACATCTTGGCTGGAGGACACAGACAGCCTTTCATGCCTACAATATGGATTCAGTAAAGGTCGAGGCACCCTAGATCAATGCCTCAACCTCCAACTGTTAATAGGCAAATACACTATTGCTAAAAGGGGCACCCTGTATTTTGCATTTATGGACCTTTCCTCGGCCTTTGATCGAATGAATAGGTCCAAGCCCCGGGATTTGCTCCTTAAGTTAGGGGTTGATAAAAACATTGTGTATTTTCTTGCTGACTTACACAGGGATCTAACGGCTACAGTTGGGTATGATCCTCTGGGTAACAGCACGGGCAAAATTGGGATCTTTAATGGAGTCAGGCAGGATTGTATTTTGGCCCCCCTACTCTTTACCCTTTACATTAATGACTTAGGTGCTGTTCTAAACGAAGCGTGTAAAGACATTCCAAAGGCGGGCAACATTTCTATTCCGGCATTACTTAATGCCGATGATGCCGCCTTAATAGCACGCACAGCAGTGGGGTTGCAATGTCTTTTAAATGTATTCGCTTCTTTTATGAAGGCGCTGGATCTCAGTGTAAATTTTCCTAAATCTCATGTAATGATTGTGGGTAGTAAACCGAAAAAAATGATGACTATGAATTGTGAAGGGAATGTTTTATCTAGGGTTACAAGATTTCCCTACCTGGGGGTAATCTTTGATGAGAACTCTACCTGGTTGCCCCAGTTGGCTGCCAAACGTAATGCCTTTGCGAGGTCTATTTTGGTTGTCTTGGATTTCGCTCGTAAACTGGGTGTGAAGCCTATCGAGGCAGTGTTGAAAACCTATGAGGCCAAGTGTACATCGATAGCCATGTATGGAGCGGACCTGTGGGGATTAAAAAGTGTAAAGGCTCTGCAGGTGGCTGAGGATACATTTTTTAAATCTATGTTATGTGTCCCCCAGTCTACACCTGGATATATTGTTCACCAAGAGTCTGGGGTCGAATACCTGGAAGACCGCATAGCCTTAGCACCGTTACTGAAATAGATCTCCCTTTGGCTGAATCAGGATCTAGAACTGAATCACGAGATCCTGAAGGACTGCTTAGCACTGGAGTATGGCCATTCTATCCCCTGGTTGAATTACATTAAAAAATTAGCAACCAGATTGGGCCGATCAGAACTGTTTAATTGCCCAAACAGGTTGCTGAAAGGGGATTTAAAATGGGCCAAAGACACATATAAACAACTGGCATATTTGGCTAGAGAAGAATATGAACTATGCAAACCAACTGTAAAGGCTCATCAATTGTTAACAACCACTAGAGGCATAGAACCTTATTTGAGAATTGTCAATGACATGAATCATCGATTTTTATTGACTAAGTTTAGATTGAACAAATTTCACCTTCTACTTACAGAACGACCAGGTTGGACTAAGGACTCAGAACTGGAGATTTGTTCTTGTGACGGTTTCTCTATTAAAGATACTATGCATTTTATCTTTTTTTGTAAGCATTTATGCCCTATTCGTAAAAAGTATATAATTCCCCTTATTAAAAAAAGGGTTTTAGACAAATTAAACATGCCCTTTTATATTTACAGCTGTTGTCAAATGTATGGGAGATTTTTAATATAGCAAATTTGTTGACAATAGCATTGAGATTGAGGAGGAAAATTAACTGGATACTTTGCACATAGTTATGTATTTAGGACCAAGGAGTCAGCGTTGTATCTTTTTTAACGTGCTTTTTGTACTGGTTTTACTGTTTTTATCAGTATTTATAATGTATATTTCTTTTTTTTAAATCGCATATGAAATCGACATGTATGGACTATTAATCAATGTATCACATCTTTTTTTAACTCAATGTCTTGACCCTGATGAATTTTGTAGTATACTTTTATGGTTTTTGTTATGAACCGAATAAAGTATTTTTGACTGACTGACTGACAATGAGACACTGATTGCTAGTCTGGTAGGGGATTTTGGATACTAATGTGAGTTTTGGCACACCCTAACTCACTGAGGTTCCAAGTCTCTATGCACAGTTCTGTGTAGGAGCAAAATCCCTGCAACACTACTAAATGCCGTTGATGGTCTGTCACCATGAGCAAATCTGCTGTATCATGTAAAAGTATGTGTATTCTAATTAATTGTAAAGGCATGTCTATTGTGTGGCCCAGTATTATACTTATCTGAACCCAGAGATAGTTGGTATCTGTGTAATAATATAAAACATGTAGAGTTAGGAAGAAGCCCTGCTCTCATAAGCTGAAATGCAATTAACAATGTTGCAGTGACTTGAACAGGCAAAATGTCATTCTGGATTCATTCACCCCTTGGTGAAATTCACTACAACTTACACCCTAGCAGCCTCAGTGTATTTAATTCATAGAGTAAGTTGCCATTTCATGCGCAACATGAATAGAAAAGGGGTCGAAAGTAAGTATCAGGCTTTCAGTGAAGTCTTTATGAGGAACAGCACTCCCTTATCAAGAACCCAGTGTTTTAGATATTGGTGAATAGTTCAATGTTTGTTCCCCCAGTATGCTACATGCAATGTATATGTTTGGTGTAATGCCATGCCGGCAATGGGCAGATTGAATTCAACCTGCAGCACCACAAAGGGTTTGTGAGGTCCTTGAGCCAACAAGTGACTCAGGGTGTGTATGCCTTTTGCTTACCAAAGCTCCCAACATAAGGGACACCCCTCTATGCATAAGCTGGCATTCTCCCAGTAGCTGTGCATGGGGATGAAGTCAGGCATTATCAGACCACTTTGTGTGCTCTGCCTTTTCAAATGGACCCATAGGAGCGTATATCTCGTCTCTGGCCAAAGGTAAACTAGTTTTGACAGTTGTAGTTCAGTACAGCAGAGTTCCACACAAGGGAGTCTCAGCTCCCTGTATCGTCTGTGATTACTCAGTTTGGAGAGACTGAATTGTGGTTTCATTTCACCCATTGCTAATTTGTGGACGGTGCTATCAATAGTCCTCAATATCAGGAGCTTTACAGGAATTTGGGATATCCCCAGGAAATATGTGAACTGGGGTACCACAACCATAATTATGGTTTGTAACCTATCTCATAACTAGAGATGGAGGTGTGTCCATCTCCTACAGTCTGACTGGGCTTTTGTGATTAGGGTTTCAAATTGCCAGGTACCATGTTGCCAGACCCCTGTTATTGTATGCCCCTAGGTACCAGAAACATTCTGATTTTCATTGGAGATAATACCCCTCTATGGCAGCTCTCATCATAAGTGCAGCATTGGCATAGCCAACTTCTTCCACCAGTAAATCTAATTGCCTGATGTCTTGGAAAAAGCATTTATAGTCAATGTGAGAGAAGGGAGTGATGTGTTCACATTGGTAAGTGTAAGGAGATTATCATCAGTATACAGGAGGAATTTGGAAGCGCCTGCAGGTGTGGGGATACCACTGATATCCTGTGATTGTAGGCTAGCCACTGAGAGGGGTATTAGAGCCTATAGGAACATCAACTGCCATTTTCCCTGTAGATAGGAAAGGGGTCCAAAAGGAACCCACCTCAGTTTACCTTTGCACTGGGGGAGTTATGGAGATATTTGACTTTATTAATAAAATCTTCCCAGGACTCTCTTTCTGTAGCATGTGGAACATAACATGCCATTCTATATGGTCAAATGCCCTATCTGTATTGAACAACCTGGCATGTGTGCCCTATAAGGAGGCCTTAAATAGCCAAAGTTTTGCGAGAGCATACACATATGGTTACAGGAGGTACAGCCAGGTACAAAGTCCACTTGACAACTGATGTCTTGATGAGGTACGAATTACCTGTTGAAGCCAGGCAGCCAAGATAATGGCAAGCAATTTGATGTCCATATTAAGAAGTGATATTGGGTGGTAACTGATACAGTCCAAAGTGATTTTCCCATTTTTAGGGAAGACAGAAATCACTTTATTGGATAGATATGATCGTCTAGTGGAATCTACATGATGCCACTGACCAACATCAATCAAGCTCACAACATAATCATCCTCACATACACTGGCAACATGCAACTGATGCTGTCCTTCTCAGACACAACCCCTAACACCAGAAACAAATTCACCACATGCATGAGAGCAGTGGCCACTTAGATAAAATCTAACTGCCTCAAATTGAACTTGTAGGTTTCAGGTACAACACCTCACCATGGGACCTTGGACACCTCCAATCCCTACTCACAAGCAATTAACTTCGGAATCATCACAAACCGGTATGACTGCCTAAGTCAACGCAATGGTCTTGCCCTGCTTCAACACCTTTGAGATGTTGAAGAAAATCTTAAATTACTACCAGACAACACCAGGACAACTATCAATCAGTCTCTCATCACCATCAAGATTGGACTACAGAAATGCACTGGGTACAGGGATAGCCAACTAGCAAGCAAAAAGGACATCCAAAATGCAGCAGCCTAACTAGTCCGTATTACACCATACCTTGGTTAATGCCACTGGCTCCCAATATACAAGCGAACAAACTTCAATCTCCTCTCCTTCAGCTACAAAGTGCCCCACAACACTGACCCTGCCTACCTGAACAAACTCTGTTATCTCATAATCAGCCCACAGTCCTTTATGTATGATGCATTTTTGAATGAGGTTGTTGACCAGACTAATTTTTGCTGACCAATGTTTAAGGGACAACAGTGCCAGACTTAAGCCCAACTCTGAGAGCTACCTGGAGGACTTCCACAATCTGCATGAGTCGAAGAAGTGTGTGGGTTTTACATTTTGTGATGGACCTGATAAGGAATCCATCACTGTCTTCATAGTGGTCTAATAGTCCCTTGATAGCAACAGCTATATTTCCTGAGACCATGAGTCGTAATTGGTATTTGCTTCATTAGATGCTGCATTTTGTGGAAAATGCTTTAGCACTGCCACATGATCACCCTGATTGTGACCATTTTTTAAAGATTTGGCCTGTTCTTGATCACATTGTAGATCAATTTTCAGAGGTCTATACTTTTGCATCTACTACCAATTGGTTTGTGTTTTCTTTTTTATTAAAGCAAATGGTATGGCGGTGTGCTGGACTAGTGTTTGGCAGTGGGTTTTGACTGGTGTTTGACTGGTGGTGTTCATGGACTAGCATTTGGCAGACAGTGTGTGTGGTTTAGTAGGTTTCCCTAGATGGACGTCGAACAGCAACGTAGGTTACTCCCTTTCAAAATTAGGTAATTTTGTTACAGATACTTTTGATATATCTATGGTACATTTTGGGACATATCCTGCTGCCTACACTAGACCTACCCACACAAATAAGGTGGCGTTGTTATCAGGAGACTTAGGGTAATGCTTGGTGGGTGGTGGTTTGTGTCTCACCACAAATTCCAGAACCTTTAATCACAGAAATGTGAGAAAAATATATTTTTTAGACAAATTTTGTAATTTGCAAAGAACGCTAGGTGAGAGACCCTGTAGAGCGCAACACACGCGTAACCCCATCTTAGATCTCCCTAGGTGTCTAGGTTTAAAAAATTACAGGTTTGCTAGGTTTCTCTAGGTTTCTGTAGATACTGGCTGAGCTAGGGCCCAAGATCCACAGAAAGGCACAATGCAAAAAGGGTCAGTTATCAGGGGAAATCTTGGGGTTTTGAGACGTTTCCTGTCTCAGGTACTAGGCCCACCCACACAAGTGATACTTGAGGGAATGCTGGGTGGGTAGAATTTTGTGGTTACTCACGGATTCCAGAATTTCAATCACAAAAATGTTTTTATTAGACACATCCTGAGGTTTGTAAGGGATTCTGGGTATGAAAACACAGGGAGCAATGCAAGTCACCCATTCCTGGACTCCCCTAAGTGTCTAGTTTAAAAAATGTACACTTATTTCCCTGCAAAAAGAAGGGTCAAGTGGATGTAACAGCATATGTCTTTAAAAAATCTACCGTAGTTAGATGAAGTTACAGTTGAAAATGATGCACAAATGGCTGTATTTTTTCAACTCAATTTAAATATTTTTTTTTTAACTAGTTACTTTCAATTGGAAAAACTTGAACAATCTACACAAATGACCACTTGCTGAATTCAGAACTCTGTTCACATTTCAGAAATGTATAGCTTTCTGGGATCCATTTTGGTTTTTATGAACATTTCTAACACTAACTGAAAAGAGGTTGAAAACACAAAAAATAGGAAAAATGGGCTCTGTACCAGTAAAATGACAAGACTGCCTTGAAAAATGTTGTTTTCTGATAAAGGTCTGCCTGTTCCTGAAAGCAGGGAAGATGGTGATTTTAGCAAAATAAACCCTTCATTGATACCATTTGCAGGGAAAAAACAAACTCTTCTGCAGAACTCGTTTCTGATTTTTCCCCCAAAATGTCTTGGTTTCCTTCAGAGGATTTCACAAACCCTGGGTACCATTACAATCCCTAGGATGTTGCTAAAAGGACACAAATTTGGCAAGGACACCTTAAGTGGACAAAACGATACGGGGGCCTAAGGGTGAACTACCCCAAATAGCCAAAAAAAAGACTTGACAACACATTGGAGGAAAAGGCCTGGGAGAGAAGGGATTAAGCCCCTGTCATGTACTGCTTCTTATATAATGATAACATGATATTATAGCTAAAGCGTGCGTGTTGGATTCGGATAATCTGAAGGTTACACCCCCCCCAGTTCTAATGACCACGCTATGCACCTAGAGGTAGGATTCATAGGTGGGTGGAGCTGGATGTAGCAATGAAACAAAACTGCAAATTTGCCATCCAGAGATGGCATAAACATGGTTTTCAGCCCAATTCTCTCCCCAGGAGGGATATTAGGCATAATAAGTAAGTAATGGGGAGGAAAAGAAAACAACTATTGAATAATACAGGAAGCCTTCCAACAACTGCTGAGAGTTTAGTGTTTTTGTCTATGAATACTAGGCAGGGAGAAGTCATTCTAATGCCCTCATATAAAGTTTGATCAAAATATCCCATCTGTAGTAAAGTCCATTCTGCTTGAGCTGTATAGGCATAATCACCAGTAAATCACACTAGACTCACGCTATCATGTTCTGTTTTTAGCACAGGAACAAACATCACTGGGGTTATGTAGACTCTGCATCTAATGTAAAATGTGGATATATGGTAATTGAAAGAAATGTTGCATTAGTGGCATTTAGGTACAGAGCAAATACTTCTTAGTTTAATTCAGCCTTCACTGATAGTAATTAATTGCAGCTGCAAAATTTATGAAATACAGTTAATAATTCATGAACAATGGACTTGACCTGGTTCTGTTCCTTTTTTCCATGTGATGTCACATCAACAATTTGAGAGTATACACATTAAACAGAAGAACCTGAAATTTTGATTGTGCCTAGGTTTTTTTGTACTAATGATATTTTGTTGGTGAAATTACTCATTAGGATTATCCCATGGAAAGCACTTTTTCATGAAAATAACAAACCACAAATGAAACCTCATGACTCAAAAATTGAAATGTAATACTGACAAATTGAGAGTCAAATAATTGCAAGTGCAAAATGGGGAAATAATGGAAATCTGTCCTTACCTTCAAAACACCCTAAGATACAAGAGAAAGTGAGGAGAAAGTGATGTCATCAATATTTATTAATGAAAATGTAGTACATTAGTACATAAAGCCCCCGGCAATAGAACTGTGCTTCTTGAGTATTGCTGGCACTTTAAAGCCATGAAGGAAGGACCACTTTCAAATCTTTACCTCACTATTTATGCAGAACCATTGCATTAAGTAGCAACAAATGAAAATGAAACTTACATGAGGTCAGCATTGACAGAAGTATAATTTTCATCATGGTCAATAAGAGAGATACTGTTTCTAAAAATGTGAATATTGTAAAAAAAAAGTATATTTGATAAATATCAGGAGCAAGGGATACTATTTAGTGCAAGCCTTGTAGTATATCATTCGACCCTATACCACAAACAAACTGTCTACGTTTAGCACTAAAAGTAGTGGGAAGGGACGGAACATAATAAGGCTGCACAAAGTAGAGGTTTCTGACATTTGTAGATGTTACAATGTTTGTAAAAGAAATTCCTCATAGTTTTGTTATTTAATTTTCCGGAAACTGCTGTCTAACAATATGGGGAACCCAGAATGAGGCACTGGAAATGGAATATGCATGTAGCTAAACCATGATGGACCATGTACATGCCAAGCAAGCATATATTTGTTTGAACAAACATGAAACAGGCCCATTAGCGTCAGGTAGTCGTGGCCTGTGGAGATTTATTTTTAAAGTTAGTCCATAACTACATTTTGTAATATGTATCAAAGAGTTAAGCTAAAGATATGGCTGTAAAATAGTACGTACTGCATGTGATAAAATGTCTCTTTTTCGGTGGTTTGTATTTCTGGTTTTTAGACTCTGCATAGAGGGCAGTTCTGACCAGTGTCCAGTGTATCTGTCTTGACCGCTATAACACGTAGAAAATGGCTAACCCTTTATTGGAATATGAACTTTCCTTTAAGGCCATAGCATATGGTGTAGAATTTACTACAGAGGGCCCTAAGTCTAACTTTAAAAGTTTTCGGTATTCACAAATGTAAGTTACTACTATTGAAGTTAGAATTTTTGTCTAAGTTTAGCATTGTGAATACCATAAAGTAGTAAAGTTAGGATGTGGTCTAAGTTTATTGTAAAGTAGTAAACAAGACTTTTGATCTAAGTCTACCTTTGTGAATACCAACATTTTGTAAATGTATACAGAAGTGTAGGTTTACCATTTTCAATTGGGACCAGGGCATGGAAAATGTATTGTTACCGGTTGACTGCAGCAAATATTATGCTCTCCTCTAGTATGGAAGGGAAAACATGACTTTTATCCAGACTGCTGCAGATTAAGTCTGCAGTCCGAGCAGTCAACATAACACCTTTTGAAACTCATTTTCACAAGTTCACAATTTAAGGTGCATGGTACGATGACAAAGTCCCAGCAGTTATGTTCACTGTGTCAAGACCTGGCTGTCCCATAAAGAAATCTGAGGTGCAGAATAAGATTCCGCTCTCTCAAGTTTGAAGCCCATTACAACAGCGATTAAACCACTCTTTTAATAATGATTAAATGATCAATTAAATGTTAAGTTAAATGCTAAATTCTTATTTTTTATAAATATTTTGGAAAAGTTAATATTAGAACAAAATTTGTTTTGTGCATGTAGGTCATTGAGGCTAATTTGCATCAGCTCTCCAGCAGCTGCCCAACCTCTACTTGGCATTAATAAGGTATACAAAATGCTCCCAGAGAAGGGACAATGGCCTGGATGCAGGATGGTCTGTTTCCTTCTCTGGTATGAAGACCAATTGGGTCCAGGAACCTGATTAACTTTGAAGTCACCTGCCTTGTCAAAAGCAAATGTCTGGTTGCACCTTGAGATGACCTTTGCATATAGTTTCTCTAAACTACCAATAAATAATGGGTTAACATGCAGTTGGTACAAAGAACAAATTGACGAGGGAGGATTGGTGATGGAGAAAGGAAGAGGGAGATGGATAAGGTAGGTGAGGCTGTATAGGACAGAGTTATACCAGGAGAAGGGATGGAAATTGGTTCTGACCAGGTAGCCAGCATGGCTAACTCATCAAAAGGTAGTGGGGTGTGGCTGCCAAGAAATACTCCAGACATGATAAGAGAAGAAGAAAACACCTGAACAAAAGAAAACCAAGAAAAGTCAGGTCCCATTCCAGATGCTCAAAAAGACTGCTATCCATACGTGAAGGCCGGGGTAGACCAATGACAGATGATCAGATGTGCACAAATATGTCTAGGATATCTTGCAGTCTGTAGATAGGGTGCTCAAAGGAGGCTGTCGTATATATGTCTTGCAGCCATTCATCATGTGTGGAAAGGTGTGGGGCCCTCCAGTGTCTCTAGATGCAACAGTCATAGTCGAGGCTACTAAACGCAGTTGATGGTCTGTCACTGAGCAAATCTGCTATATCATGTAAAAGGACAAGTATCTAAACCCAGAGATGGCTGGTATATGTGTAATATTATAAAACATGTAGAGTGAGGAAGAAGCCATGCTATCATGAGCTTAGATGCCAAGTAACAATGTTGCCATGACTTGAAAACGCAGAATTTCATTCTGGATTATTTCACCCCCTTGCTGAAATTCACTACAACTTACACCCTTGCACCTCAGTGTATTTAATTCATATAGTAAGTTGCGTATAAATGCTTTTTTCCAACAAGTCAGGCAATAAGATTAACTGGTAGAAGAACTTGGATTTGCCAATGCTGCACTTATCATGAGAGTTCCCATAGAAGGGTATCAGCTCCAAAGGAAATCAGAATGTTTCTGGTACCTGGGGGCATACAATAACAGGGGCCTTCACAACATGGCACCTGGCAATTTGTAACCTTAATCACAAAAGCCCAGACTGTGGGAGATGGATGCACCTCCATCTCTTGCTATGGGGTAGGTTGCAATCCATAACGATGATTGTGGGACCCCAGTTCACATTATTCCTAGGGATATATCCAATTCCTGTAAAGCTCCTGATATTGAGAACTATCGAAAACACCATCAACAAATTAGTAATGGGTGAAATGAAACCACAATTCAGTCTCTCCAAACTGATTAATCACAGACGATACAGGGACCTGAGACTCCCTTGTGTGGAACTCCGCTGTACTGAACTACAATCATCTAAAGGAGTGTACCTTTGGCCAGAGACAACGTACACGCTCCTATGGGTCTATTTGGGAAGACAGAGCACCCAAAGTGGCCCTGATAATGCCAGAATTCACCCCCAGGCACAGCTACTGGGAGAATGCTAGCTTGTGCATAAAGGGGTGTCCCTTAATTTGGGAGGCTTTGGTAACGGAAAGGCATACACACCCTGAGTCATTTGTTGGCTCTAGGGACTCACAACATTTTGTGGTGCTGCAGGTTGAATTCAATCTACCCATCACAGGCATAGCATTCCTCCAAACATATACATTGCATGTCGCATACTGGGGGGGACAATCATTGAACTGTTCATCAATATCTAAAAAACACTGGGTTCTTGATAAGGGAGTGCTGTTCCTCATAAAGCCTTCAACCTGATAGCCCAACACTTACTTTCTATTCCTTTTCATTTCATGTTGAGCAGGATATGGCAACTTACTATATGAATTAAATACACTGAGGCTGCTAGGGTGTAAGGTGTAGTGAATTTCACCAAGGGAGAGAATGAATCCAGAATGAAATACTGCCTTTTTAAGTCATTGCAACATTGTTACTTGGCATCTCAGCTTATGAGAGCAAGGCTTCTTCCTCACTCTACATGTTTTATATTATTATACAGATACCAGCCATCTCTCGGTTTAGATAAGTATAACACTGGGCCACACACTAGACATGCCTTCACAATTAATTAGAATACCCGTCCTTTTACATGATATAGCAGATTTGCTCAGTGACAGACCATCAACGATGGATGATGCATTTTTTAATGATGTTGTTTACCAGACTAATTTTTGCTGACCAGTGATTGAGATTCAACAGTTCCACACATAAGTCCCACTCTAGAGCTACTTGGAGGACTTCCACAATCTGCATGAGTTGAAGAAGTTTGTGGGTCTTACATTTTCTGATGGTCTTGATAAGGAAGCCATCACTGTCTTCATAGTGGTCTACTAGTCCCTTGATAGCAACAGCTATATTTCCTAAAACCATGAGTCGTAATTGGTATTTGCTTCATTAGATGCTGCATTTTGTTGATAATGCTTTAGCACTGCCACATGTTCACCCTGATTGTGACCAGTTTTTAAAGATTTGGCCTGTTCTTGATCACTTTGTAGATCAATTTTCAGAGGTCAATACTTTTGTATCTACTACCAATTGGTTTGTGTTTTCTTTTTTATTAAAGCAAATGGGATGGCGTTGTGCGTGGACTTGTATTTGGCTGGTGATGTGCATGGACTGGCTCTTAGCTGACAGTGGTTTTGGACTGGTGTTTGGTGGGGTACATGGACTAGCATTTGGCAGACAGTGTGTGTGGTTTGGTAGGTTTCCCTAGATGGAGGTCGAACCCGGGACCAACAACGTGGTTTACTCCCTTGCAAAATCAGGTACATCTTGGGCCATATCCTGCTGCCTACATTAGGTCAACCCACACAAGTAAGGTAGCGCTTTTATCAGGAGACTTTGTGAAATACTAGGTGGGTGGTGGTTTGTGTCCCATAACAAATTCCAGAGCCTTCAATCACAGAAATGTTAGAAAAATGTATATTTTTGACAAATTGTGTGGTTTACAAAAGAATGCTGGGTGAGAGGCCCTGTAGAGCACAACACATGAGTAACCCTATCATAGATCTTCCTGGGTGTCTAGGTTTAAAAAGGTACAGGTTTGCTAGTTTTCTCTAGGTTTCCGTAGATACTGGCT
The DNA here is from genome assembly GCF_964261635.1 of Lissotriton helveticus. Lineage (NCBI taxonomy): Eukaryota > Metazoa > Chordata > Amphibia > Caudata > Salamandridae > Lissotriton > Lissotriton helveticus. Next base: position 1,608,962,158 of record NC_136069.1, read on the forward strand.
GAGCTAGGGCCGAAAATCCACAGAAAGGCACAAAGCAGAAAAGGGTCAGTTGTCAGTGGAAATCTTGGGGTGTTGAGATAATCCCTGTCTCAAGTACTGGGCCCACCCACACAAGTGAGACTTGATGGAATGCTGGCTGGGTAGAAGTTTGTGGTTCCCCACAGATTCCAGAATTTCCTTCACCGAAATGTTTTTATTAGACACATTCTGAGGTTTGCAAGGGCTTCTGGGTATGAAAACACGGAGAGCAATGCAAGTCAGCTATCCCTGGACTCCCCTAGGTGTCTAATTTTAAAAAAAAGTACAGATTTGCTAGGTTGCCCTAGATGCCAGCTGAGCTAGGTCAAAAAATCCAAAGCTTGGCTCATTGCAAAAGAGAGATAGTTTTTATTAGAAACATATTTTGTGTTTGTGCTGTGTCTTGGGCCATTTCCTGTTGTGGGCAGTAGGCCTAGCCACACAAGTGAGGTGCCATTTTTATCAGTAGTCGTAGAACAATACAGAATAGTATACCAAGTATAATTAACAATTGACTTTCTCTGCATATCTGCCTTCCAAATGTAAGACAGTATGTAAGAATGAAGATAATTTGAAAAATGCCTGTTAAATCATATGCTAGTATAGGTACCCACAATTTCAGAGATGTGCAAATAACTACTGATTCTAAACTTCATATCGTGTTCTGAATTTGTAAACACATAGGTTTCCTTGATACTTATTGTTCAGTCTTTGCATTTTACTATATGGATTGCTGTATACATTGAAAAACTATTGCCAGGTGCAGCTCAGTTATCTGGGTATCTTGGTGAACCTACAGGCCTATATTTCCCTGCAAATAGAAGGGTCCAGTGGATGTAACAGTATTTTTCTTTAATCAATCTACCATAGTTAGATGAAGTTATAGTTGAAAATGTAGCACAAATGGCTGTTGTTTTCCAACTCAATTTCAATATTTCTTTTTTTAACTAGTTACTTTCAATAGGAAAAATGTGAACGATCTACACTAATGACCACTTGCTGAGTACAGAACTCTGTTCACATTTTAGAGATATATAGCTTTCTGGGACCCATTGCTGTTTTCATGCCCATTTCTAACACTAACTGAAAGGAGGTTGAAAACACAAAAAATAGGAAAAATGGGCTCTGTACCAGTAAAATGACAAGACCGCCTTGAAAAAGGTTATTTTCTGATAAAGGTCTGCATGTGCCTGAAAGCTGGGAAGATGGTGATTTTAGCACAATGAACCCTTCATTGATTCCATTTGCAGGGAAAAAACAAACATTTTCTTCTGCATCACTCTTTTCAAATTTTCCCCCAAAACTTCTTGGTTCCCTCCACGGGATCTTACAAACCCTGGGTACTGTTAGAATCCCCAGGATGTTGTTAAAAGGACACAAACTTGGCATGGACACCTTATGTGGGCAAATAGATACGGGGTCCTAAGGGTGAACTACCCCAAATAGCCAACTAAAAGGCTTTTTCACATTGGAGGAAACAGCCCGAAAGCGAAGGGATTAAGCACCCCTTATGTACTGCTTCTTATATAATGATAACATTTAAAAAAAAAAAAAAACAACAGGTGATGGACAGAATGCAGAACAATGTCATTCATTCATTCATTCATATATAATGATTACATGATATTATAGCTATAGTGTGAGTGTCGGATAATCTGAAGGTTAATCCCCCCAGTTTTACTGACCAAGCTATGTCCCTGGTGGTAGGATTCATAGGTGGGTGGAGCTGGATGTTGCAATGAAAGAAAACTACACATTTGCCCTCCAGAGATGGCATAAACATGGTTTTCAGCCCAATTCCCACCCAGGAGGGGTAGTAGGCATAAGTAGTTAGGTAATGGGGAGGAAAAGATAAAAACTAGTGAATAATAATTGAATCACTGGTAAATCACACTAGAAACATACTGTCATGTTCTGTTTTTTTAGCATGGGAACAAAAATCACTGGGGTTATATAGACTCTGTAACTAATGTAAAATATGGATATATGGTAATTGAAAGAAATTTTGCATTAGTGGCATTTAGGTACAAGGCAAGTCCTTCTTGGTGTAGTTCAGGATTCACAGATAGTAATTAATTGCACCTGCATATTTAATGAAATACAGCTGATAATCGGTGCTCAATGGACTTGACCTGGTTCTGTTCCTTTTTGCCATGTGATGTCACATCAACTATTTGGGAGAAAACACATTACACTGACCAACCTGAAATTGTGATTGTGCCTAGGTGTTTTTGTACTAATGATATTTTGTTGGTGACAATTACTCACTAAGATTATTTCATGGAAAGCCGTGTTTCATGAAAATAACAAATCACAAATGAAAACTCATGACTCAAAAATTGAAATGTAATACTGACTAATTCAGAGACAGAAACAGGGGAAATATTGGAAATCTATCCTTACCTTCGGGACATCCTAAGATACAAGACAAAGTGAGGACAATGTTATGTCATTAACATTTATAAATGAACAGTTTGTATATTAGTACATAAAGCCCCCGGCAATGGCACTGTGAATCTTGAGTATTGCTGGCACTTTAAATCCATGAAGGAAGGACCACTTTCCAATCTTTACCTCACTATGTATGCAGAACCATTGCATTAAGTAGCAACAAATGAAAATGAAACTTACATGAGGTCAGCATTGACAAAAGAATAATTCACATCATGGTCAATGAGATTGATACTGTTTCTAAAAATGTGAATATTGTCAGAAAACAGTATATATGATAAAGATCAGGAGAGAGGGATACTATTTAGTGCAAGCCTTGTAGTTTATCATTCACCCCTTATTCACTAACAAACTGTCTACGTTTAGGACAACAAGTAGCGGGAATGAAGGGACACAATAAGCTGCACAAAGTAGTTGTTTTTGACATTTGTAGATGCTACTGTGTTTCTACAAGTAATTCCTGATACTTTTGTTATTTAACTTTCAGCAAAATACTGTCTTACAATAGGGGGAACCCAGAATGAGGCATTGAAAATGGAATATGCATGTAGCTTAACTATGATAAACCCTGTACATTGTAAGCAAACATATATTTGTTTGAACAAACATGAATCAGGCCCATTTGCGTCAGCTAGTCGTGGCTTGTGGATGTTTATTTTTCAAGTAATTCCAGAACTACATTTTGTAATGTTTATCATTGTGTTAAACTAAAGATACTGCTATAAAATAGTAAGTACTGCATGTGATAAAATGTCACTTTTTCGGTGGCTTGTATTTCTGGTATTTAGAATGTTCATAGTGGCCAGTTCTGGCCAGTGTCCTGTGTATGTGTCTTTACCGCTAAAACATGTAGACAAGAGCTAACCCTTTATTGGAATATTAACTCTTCTTTGAAGCCATAGCATATGACGTAGAATTTAACACATAGGGCCTTACTCACAAAGGTTACCATACACTTTTGTGTATGTTTACTAAGTATAACTTTGCTTCTTTTTGGTATTCACCAAAGTAAGTTGCTACTAATGAAGTTAGACTTTTGGTCCAAGTTTACCTTTGTGAATACCAAAAAGTAGTAAAGTTAGGCTGTGGTCTAAGTTTACCATTGTGAATATTGTAAAGTAGTAAACAAAGACTTTTGATCTAAGTTTACCTTTGTGAATACCAACATTTGTAAATTCACAGAAAAGTGTAAGTTCACCATTTTGAATCAGGACCAGGGCATGGAAAATGTATTGTTACCGGCTGACTACAGCAATTATTTTGCACTCCTATAGTGTGAAAGAGAGTACATCACTTTTAGCCTGACTGCTGCAGACTAAGCCTACAGTCCGAGCGGTCAACATAACCCCTTTTTAAACTCATTTTCACAAGTTCACATGTTAAGGTGCATGGTACGATATCAAGGCCCCAGCAGCTATATTCTCTGTGTCAAGACCTGGCTGCCAAATAAGTAAATCTGAGGTACAGAATAAGATTCTTCTCCCTAAAGTTTGAAGCCCATTAGAAGAATGATTAAACCACAATTTTTAATAATGATTAAATGCTCAATTAAATGTTAAGTTAAATGCTAAATTCAGATTTCTAATAAATATTTCAGAAAAGTTACTACTAGAAAGTAATTTGGTTTGTGCCTTTTATGTCATTGAGGCTACGTTGCACCAGCTCTCCAGAAGCTTTCCAACCTCTACTTTGAATTAATAAGGTATACAAAGTGTTCCCAGAGAAGGGACAATGGCCTGGGTGTAGGAGGGTCTGTTTACTTTTCTGGACTAAAGACCAATTGGGGTGGGTCCAGTAACCTGATTAACTTTGAAGTCACCTGCCTTGTCAAAAGCAAATGTCTGGTTGCACCTTGAGATGACCAATCTTTGATAATAGCGGCCCTAAAATAACAATAAATAATGGGTTAACATGCAATTGGTACAAAGAACAAATTGGCATGGGCGTATGGGTGATGGAGAAGGGAAGAGGTACATGGATTTGAAAGGTGAGGAAGTGTAGGACAGAGTTTTACCAGGAGAAGGGATGGAAATTGGTTCTGACCAGGTTCCCAGCATGGCTAACTCATCAAAAGGAAGTGGGGTGTGGCCGCCAAGAAATACGCCAGGCATGTTAAGAGAATAGGAAAACACCAAAACAAAAAAAAAGGAAGACAAGTCAGGTCGCATCCCAAAGCTCAAAGAGTCTGCTATCCATACATGAAGGCTGGGAGTAGACCAATGAAAGATGATCAGGGGCCAGATGTAGGTAAATCTATTTTACCGACACTTAAATACCGAATTTTACCGATTCGGTATTTAAGAGTCGGTAAAATAGATGTACCGAGATGTAGGTAAATCCAGATGTGGATTTACCGATTCCTTAAAAGTCGGTATTTACCGATTCGGTAAATACCGACCTGTAATGCTCCATTCATTCCTATGGGCTTTGAAGCCCATAGGAATGAATGGGGCATTACAGGTCGGTATTTACCGATCGGTAAATACAGATTTTTGGCAAGGGTGCAGGGGGTGTCACTTTGACACCCTCTAGCACCCCCAAAAAAGGTTCGGGGGCCATATGGCAGGCATACCTGCCCTAAGGGCAGGTCTGCCTGTCATATGGCACAGGTGTGCATGCACACATTTGCATGCTCACCTGAATCGGTATTTCACCATCAAATTGAATTTGATGGTAAAATACCGATTTCTTAGGCCTTGTGGGACTCATCAGAGTCCCACCTACATATCGATTTTACAGAATCTGTAATTTTACCGTTCTGTAAATTTACCGACCGGTATATTTACAGATTCTGTAAAATTACAGATCGGTAAATTACAGAACGGTAAAATTACCGATTCTGCCCCCTACATCTCAAATTCCTTTTACCGGTCGGTAACGGCCGAATTCGGCCGTTACCGACCGGTAAAACCCTACCTACATCTGGCCCCAGATGTGCAGAAATATGTCTAGGTTATCTTGTAGTCTGTAGATAGGGTGCTCAAAGCAGGAAGTCTTATATATTTCTTGCAGCCACTCATCATGTGTGGAAAGGTGTGGGTCCCTCCAGTGTCTCTATATGGAAAAGTCTGAGGCTACTAAATGTCGTTGATGGTCTGTCACCATGGGCAAATCTGCTGTATCATGTAAAAGCACGAGTATTCTAATTAATTGTAAAGTCATGTCTATTGTGTGGCCCAGTATTATACTTATCTGAACTCAGAGATGGTTGATATCAATCAATCAGTCATTTGTTCAATCAGACATTTGTTAAGCGCGCAAGGGTCTCAAGGAGCTGGGGGAGGGGGTGGTAGGTGGGTGCCGCTACTGATCGAACAGCCAGGTCTTTAGTATCCTCCTGAAGGTCAGCAGGTCTTGGGTCTGTCGTAGGCTCAGTGGGAGGTTGTTCCATGTCTTGGCGGCAAGGTGTGAGAAGGATCTCCCGCTGGTGGTTGTTCTTTGGATGCGCGAGGTGGTGGCAAGTGAGAGATCGGCAGAGCATAGGTGGCGGTTGGGGGTGTAGAAGGAGCGCCGTCTGTTGAGGTAGGCTGGGCCGGTCTTGTGGAGTGCCTTGTGTGCGTGGATGATGAGCTTGAAGCCGACTGAGTTCAGCTTCAGATGGCTGATCTTCATCCAGTCCTCAACGGCCTTCATTCCTTCATGGAGGTTGTCTTTGGCGGTGATGGGGTCCTTGGTGAGGGAGACGATAAGTTGAGTGTCGTCGGCGTAGGAGATTATATTGAGGTTGTGCTGTCGGGCGACGTGTGCGAGCGGGGCCATGTAAATGTTGAACAGTGTTGGGCTGAAGGAGGATCCTTGAGGTACACCGCAGATGATCTCGGAGGCTTCGGAACGGAAGGGGGAGTCAGATGCTCTGGGTTCTACCGGAGAGGAAGGAGGTGGTCCATTCCAGAGCCTTGTCTCGGATCCCTGCGACGTGGAGGCGTGCGGTGGTAGACGGTGTTGAAGGCGGCTGAGAGGTCTAGAACGATGAGTGCTGCAGTCTCCCCATTGTTCAGCAGGGTCCTGATGTCGTCGGTGGCGGCGATGAGGGCGGTCTCGGTGATGTGGTTGGTGCAGAACCCTGACTGCGAAGTGTCCAGGATTCTATTCTCTTCGAAGTATCAGGTCAGCTGTTAACAATTTTCTCGATGACCTTGGCCGGGAAGGGGAGCAGAGAGATGGGTTGGAAGTTCAAGAGGTCTCTTGGGTCTGCCTTGGTTTTTTTTAGTAGGGCGTTGATCTCTGCGTGTTTCCAGCTCTCTGGGATAGTTGTGGTCTCAAGGGAGAGATTGATAACGTTGCGTAGGTGAGATGCGATGGAACTGCTTGCTTTGTTGAAGACGTTGTGCGGTAATGGGTCAGACTGAGAGCAGGAGTGATTGTGCTCATGGTCTTGATCAGGGGTCACCTCCCGGGGCTAGCTCTATCTTGAGTCGAGGTACCGACGGAAAGCGCGGGGCCTCCCTCGAGAGCAGCCTGTCAGGTAGAGGTGAGGCAGGGCTATCCTAAATTTGAGGAAACCTTGGGTATATACCTGACAACAGAAAGAAAAACAGGAATACCGGTGTTGTATAAACTTTATTTTTCACATTGTTGCAGCAGCAATAGCACAATTATATCTGGTACTGAAGAAAGCCGCTGTTAAAAAAGGTTTGATCAGCAGGCTGAAACATGTTGACCGTAAAGTGACAGTGGTTATATATTCATACCACTGTGCTGTTTCATTTTAATCCTGTCAGATAGAACACAATAATAAAGTAGTTGACAGTGGATTCTCTCTAGGCAGTTTTATTTCACTTTCTATTTTTCCACACAGCGCTGCTAACCTCACTACACTCACCATCTCACATATGGGATTACTATCCTTCTCCTTACCTAAAACATCTCTGAGCTCCTTCCTTAAACTTCGAAGTAGTAGCTCCCAGTGTTGACTAGGTTTTCTACACTGGTAAGGAGGACCCATATGATGAAGCATGTCACCTTCGGGTGAGTGAGGGTTCTTATCCTTAAGGGATGTCTCCCCCCTGATGAAAAACATCACTTAAGTTAGTTTCGAGAGAAGTAAGGTTAAACTGCATAATTGTTTTCATACACATGAATGAGACTAGAGGTGTGTTTTCTGGTATATAGATTGATTAATGAAGGAACACACACCCACTGGTCTATAAACTTTCCCTTCTGACCCCTAATCTAAGGTAGTCTTATAACTTCTTGATGATATCATCGACGCTCACGTTGGTCTAGGATAGCAAGGGGAAGTGGTCGATGGTGTGTGGAGGGTCTGTTTTGTTGCTGTCTGTTGGGGCTGTCTTGGTGTTGAAGCTGTTGTTGATGTCTGCTATCTTGCGGTGGAAGAAGGTGGCGAGAGAGTCGCACAGGGCTTGCGACGGCGGGATGTCGTTGGTGTTGGAGCTGGGATTGGAGAGTTCCTTCACGATTTTGAAGAGCTCCTTGCTGTCACGTGCATTATTTTCAAGGCGGTCTTTGAAGGAGGTCTTCTTGGCAGCCCTGATAAGGTGGTGGTTGTTGCGGACCGCGTCCTTGTGTGCTGCGTGGCTGTCCAGGGTTTGTTCACTGTGCCATTTCTTCTATAGTTTCCGGCAGTCTTGCTTGGAATCTAGGAGATCTGGGGTGAACCAGCTGGCCCTCTTGCTGGTGTCTCTGTGGGGGGGTTTCTTCAGCGGGGCGAGGGTGTTGGTGCAGTCCTCGATCCAGCATATGAGGTTGTGGGCAGCAACGTCGGTGTTGGAGGGTTCGGTGGGTGGACTGAGAGCAAGGTTTGCATGTAGTTGGTCTTCGGTGATTTTGCTCCAGCAGCGGCGGGGGATCTGTTGGGTGCGGTGCTGTGTGGTGGGTTTCTGGAAGGTGAAGTGGATGCAGCGGTGGTCGGTCCAGAGTTCAGTCGTGTGGCTGACGGAGACGTGCGGGCTTGAGGAGAAGACGGGGTCGAGCGTGTGGCCGGCGGAGTGGGTGGGCGTTGTGATGAGTTGTCTCAGTCCGAGGTTGGTGAGGTTATCGATCAGGGTTGTGGAGTTGTTGTCGGTGTTGTTCTCAAGGTGAAGGTTCAGGTCTCTGAGGAGGATATAGTTGGTGGAGGTCAGGGCGTGCGTGCTGATGAAGTCGGTGATGGAGTCACTGAACTGGGGGCAGGGTCTGGGGGTTCAGTAGACAATGGTGCCTCTGAGGGTGGAGTTGGGGTCTGTGTGGATCTGGAAATGCATGTGTTCGGCTGTGCTGAGCGCATCGTCGGTGCTAGTCGAGACCCTGATGCTGTTCTTGTGGACGATGGTGATTCCTCCTCCGACTCCGTTGGTGCGGTCTCTGCGGGTGATCTTGTACCCGTCTGGGATAGCTATTGCGATGTCAGGTGCGGAGGAGTTGTTCAACCAGGTCTCTGTCAGGAAGGCGACATCTGGGGAGGTTGTGTTCAGCAGGTCCCAGAGCTCGGCGGCATGTTTGCGTGCGGAGCGGGTGTTCAGTAGTATGCATCGGAGGTGGTTGAGGTCTTTCTTGGAGGGTTATTTGTCGGCTCTGTGGCTGGTGTAGCTGCAGCTCCGGCAGTTGAAGGGACCGTGTGTGCGTTCCGGGGCAGCCTTGAAGCAGTTGTGGGTCAATCCGGGGTTGAGAGCATGCAGATTGCTGGCATCGTAGTGGTGGCGGGTGCTGGGGCAGGGGTTCTAGCGCTGGGCACGGTCCAGGCACGGGCGGGCGCAGACGGGCTTGCTGTGTGCCAGCGTCACGACCGCCCAGCGGCCGGCATGTGTAGGGAGGTGAGAGTGAGGAGCAGCTGAGAGGCAGGAGGAGGGGGCAGCAGTGTGGTGAGGAAGGAGTGAGGAGCAGCTGAGAGGCAGGAGGAGGGGGCAGCAAATGGGCAGTCAGGGGGGCGGAGCCACAGGGGACGCAGTCAGGGGCGGTGAGGGGCGACAAAGGAAACAGAAGGCAAAAGGGCACAACAATTGAGGGGGAAACGAGTGGCACAGAGGGCAGAAGGTCACAAAAAGGGCAAGGAGGTCACAAGAATACAGGGGGAAATGAGTGGCACAGAGGGCAAAAAGGTCACAGATGGGACAAAAAGTTCACAGAAAATGAGGGAAACGAATGGCACAGAGGGCAAAAGGTCAAAAGAAAGTACAGAAAGGTCACAAAAACGGGGGGGAAACAAGTGTTTAATAATATAAAACATGTAGAGTGAGGAAGAAGCCCTGCTCTCATAAGCTGAGATGCCAAGTAACAATTTTGCTGTGACTTGAAATGTCAGAATTTCATTCTGGATTCATTCCCCCCTTAGTGAAATTCACTACAACTAACACCCTAGCAGCCTCAGTGTATTTAATTCATAGAGTAAGTTGCCATTTCATGCGCAACATGCATATAAAATGGCTCGGAAGTAAGTGTCAGGCTATCAGGTTGAAGGCTTTATGAGGAACATCACTCCCTTATCAAGAACCCGGTATTTTAGATATTGATGAATGGTTCAATGATTGTTCCCCCAGTATGCGACATGCAATGTATATGTTTGGTGTAATGCCATGCCTGTGATGGGTAGTTTGAATTCCACCTGCAGCACCACAAAGGGTTTGTGAGTTCCTTGAGCCAACAAGTGACTCAAGGTGTGTTTGCCTTTCCCTTAACAAAGCTCCCAATATAAGGGACAACCCTCTATGCAAAAGCAGGCATTCTCCCAGTATCTGTGCCTGGGTGTGAAGTCTGGCATTATCACGGCCACTTTGTGTGCTCTGCTTTTACAAATGGACCCATAAGACCATGTATCTCGGCTCTGCCCAAAGGTAAACTAGTTTTGACGGTTGTAGTTCAGTACAGCAGAGTTCCACACAAGGGAATCTCAGGTCCCTGTATCGTCTTTGAATAATCAGTTTGGAGAGACTGAATTGTGGTTTAATTTCACCCATTACTAATTTATTGATGGTGTTATCTATAGTTTTCAATATCAGGAGCTTTACAGGAATTTGGGATATCGCTAGGAAATATGTGAACTGGGGTACCACAACCATCATTATGGTGTGTAAATTACCCCATAGCAAGAGATTTTTTTTTTTTTTTTGCAGAGTTGTATATAGCGCGAACTATAAACGAACCAAATCAGTTATCAGAGCGCTTTACATAGCACCAGTTACGTTACATGAGGACACACTTTCATTTAGGGCACGGGGAGATTAAGTGATTTGCCCAGAATCACAGGGGGTTTTTGGCGTCGTTACCGAGACTCGAACCCAGATCCCCAGGTCCGAGGTCGAGCGCCTTAGCCGTTAGGCCAACCCCTCTCCCCAAGGGAGAGGGGTTGGCGGAGAAGGAGCGTCCATCTCCTTGTGATTAGGGTTTCAAATTGCCAGGTACCATGTTGCACAGACCCCTGCTAGTGTATGCCCCTAGGTACCAGAAGCATTCTGATTTTTCATTGGAGCTGATACCTCTCTATGGCAGCTCTCATCATAAGTGCAGCATTGGCCAGTTCTTCCGCCAGTTAATCTTATTGCCTGACGTCTTGGAAAACGCATTTATAGTCAATGTGAGAGAAGGGAGTGATGTGTCTCCTTTGGTAAGTGTAAGGAGATTATCATCAGTATACAGGAGGAATTTTGAAGTGCCTGCAGGTGTGGGGATACCGATAATGTCCTGTGATTGTAGGTCAGCCACTGAGAGGGGTATTAGGGCCTCTATGAACATCAACTGACATTTTCCCCGTGGATAGGAATGGGGTCCAAAAGGAACCCACAGCAGTTGACCTTTGCACTGGGGGAGTTATGGAGATATTTTACTTTGGTAATGAAATCATCCCCAGGACTCTGTTTCTGTAGGATGTGGAACATACCATGCCTCTCTATATGGTCAAATGCCTTATCTGTATTGAACATCCTAGCATGTGTGTCCTGTAAGGAGGCCTAACATAGCCAAAGTTGTGTGAGAACATACACATATGGTTACAGGAGGTACAGCCAGGTACACAGTCTACTTGTCAACTGAGGTGTTGATGAGGTACAAATGACCTGTTGAAGCCAGGCAGCCAAGATAATGGCAAGCAATTTGATATCCATATTAAGAAGGGACATTGTGTGGTAACTGATACAGTGTAAAGTGATTTTCCTATTTTTAGGGAAGACAGAAATCACTTTATTGGATAGATAAACATCAATCAAGCTCACAATATATTCGTCCTCACATACACTGGCACCATGCAACTGATACTGTCCCTCTCAGACAAAACCCCCAAAACCAGAATCAAGTTCACCGCATGCATGAGAGAAGTGGTCATTAGATAAAATCTAACAGCCTCAACTTGAACATGTAGGTTTCAGGTACAACACCTCACCATGGGACCTTGGGCACACCTCCAATTCCTACTCACAAGCAATTAACTTCGGAATCATCACAACAAACTGGATATGACTGCCTAAGTCAATGCAATGATCTTGCACTGCTTCAACACCTTGGGGATGCTGAAGGAAATCTTAAATGACTACCAGACAACATGAGGAAAACTATATCTTCCAATATATAAGTGTGCAAACTTCAATCTCCTCTCAATTGCCTACAAAGTGGCCCACAACAGTGACCCTGTCTACCTGAACAAACTCTGTTGTCTCATATTCAGCCCACACATACACAAAAGTAGGGTTAGGGATGCACATTCTCATACCTGGTCCCTGAAGCCAGGAAGTACCTTCAACAACACATCAACGTCTCCTCCTCTATCCTTGAGGTTTGCAAGTAGCTGAAGACCTGTCTTTTCAAATATGTCACTAGAGCTATCCTCATACACCTGCTAGAGAGTGAGGATACCCTCAGGGTATTGCTATAAAAACACTGATAATATAATAACAACATAGACCATTGGAGCATTTCACTTCTTTAATGGCACTTTAAAGTGAAATCGGTGGCATCTAGTTTAAGCCATTTGAAAAATTCACATGAACACCCTCCTTCTATGGGGCATTATTGCAGCACATGTGAGAGATTGCATGGGCAATTTCATATCTAGTGATCTCTAGGACTAGGACTAGGAAGATTTTTTATTATGCCAGAGTATTTGGAGTAATATCAATAATTCCACTTTACCCTTCTAATGGAATTACCAATAATTATGTGATTGCTCCTCCTCATGAAATTAACAGTAATTTGTGGAACACATCACACTTTAAAAGCACATTTAGTGAGCGTGAGGATTCCTTGGTGTTCATGGACTTCAGCTTCAAAAACATTTTACATTTTATTAAATTTTTATGGGTGGGCAATATTTATGTATTTTAAAGTTCTTTGTTTTACTATTTGCTTTCTAGGGTATTATGCATTGTGTTTCTTTTTTTTCTTTGTTTCCATTTTAAAAGGTGTTTCTGTGATTTACTGTTATTTTATTATTCTTGATTTAAGAACTTTTAATTTTCAGTCTGACTGGATTTTGCTTCAAATTAAATATATATTTTTAACCGAATATTAATGATCAATACATTATTTAAATTTGTTATTTATTTTCAGAGTTTTAAATTAAGTTTGTATTTTTGGAGTATTAGAGTAATATTTATAGGGATTGGTAAGGTGTAGGGAGGCTTTGTCTAAGGTCCCTTGAAAAGAGGGGTACCATCTTTCCACTGCAATATTTATTTTGCGATTTTTATGCCATTGTGCTGTCATATATGTTCAACCATGACATGGGATACTTGGGCACCCATGAATAGTTTTTTGTGGCATTTCAATCATATATATATATATATATATATATATATATATATATATATATATATATATATATATATATATATATATATATATATATATATATATATATATATATATATATATATATATATATATATATATATATTACCTACTGGCGGTCGCCAGTAGGTATATATAGTTAGGATTTTTTCTCTATGGGATTTTTGAAAATTCTATGTCTAATAACTTTGGCGTTTGTGGACGGAATTGGCTGAAATTTTCAGGAAAATGGAACATTTTGTTTCTGAGCAGCCATTGAACATTTGGGGGGGTTCGTCAAGGGGGGGCCGAGAAAAAAGGGGGGTCCCAAAACGCGTTTTTCCCATGTTAATTTCCATAGGGCGGTTGGCCTCACTTTTAGCCCGAACGGCTGAATGGATTTGCACGAAACTTGGCAAAATTGTAGGGACTGTTAGCCCGATGTGCCTTTGCTAGGTCTAAATATATGTGCTCCAGTGGATTTTGAGAAATTAACGTTCAAATAAAGATATATATCTGTAAGCGCGCTCTGGGCAGCGCCCCGGTTCGTGTACTTGACGCGTAACGGAACTTCGCGAAGCTGATTGGCTCTTCGGTGTCTGTCAACATTCTAAACAGTCCGGAGCGGCCGCCATCTTGTCTCTCGGTAGGATCGAGAGACAAGAGGAGGCCAAAACAAAGGCGAAAATTACCATAAGGGGGCATAGTAGATCCTCCCTGACCCCCTAGGTTTGATGTGGAGGCTTTAAAAGGGCCCCGCGGGGCAACAAAAAAAAAAAATGTTTTTTTTGCCTGGATAGCGCCCGGTTCGCGAACCGGGAAGCGGCCCGGGGAGCGTACTATAAGGAAAAAAGAATGATAGACTTTTCAAATACTGTATGTTAATTGATTGTTGGTTTTGTTGATTATTTTTTTATTTCTTTATTTTTTAAGCAATTATTTATTGTGTTTCAAAATTTAATAAAATGTCTAACATTTCACTGTCTGAAATGTCGTTATTTTCATTGAACATAGCTTGTAATGTTTGAGTGTGTAAAATGTCCTCATTTTCAAGGAGGACATCTACTGCTTGCACACATTGCAGTAGTTCTTGGTCCCAAGTTTCATCCATAAATTCTATATAATTTGGATCAATTATTTCTTGGTTGGTCTCTTGCAGGACAATTTCAAATGAAACTTTGTGTTCGCCTTCCATTTTGTCTGAAATTTGGATAAAAAATATATTAGTAGAGATAGGGCACTGTTGGGATTAATTTTAGATATACTTCAGTTTTTAAAATAACAAATTACCTTTACAAAGAAGTTGAAGTGATTAGTGAAAATCCTATTGAAATGTACACCAGGAAGTAGTAGTCAAAATGGCTGTGTTTCCTTCTCTTCCTTTATATATATTCAGGTACATAACCAATCAAATGTCAGGTAAAAAAAAAATAGAAAATGAAAGTAACATTTTAATTGGTTGTCAATTCCAACACTTCAGATGTGTTTTGTGAAGTAATTTACCTCAGGTTATTTAGAGAGGTCTACAGGCAAAATGGCTAAATGGAATTTCAACCAAATTTGTGAAAATGGTAGGGATTGGTATGTAGTATGAGCAAATCTATATTTGGTGAAAGTGTCTCAAGGGTTTCTTCTGTAAATTACTTTCCCACCTTTTTTAATGGAGCGCTTCCCGGGGAGCGCCCCGGTACGCGAACTGGCGAGCGCCCCGGTACGCGAACCTTAAGCGTTACGGGAGTCCACCATTTTGTGTTTTGGTCGAATTAAGATACAAGATGGAGGGCACATAATGTTCAGAATGGGTAGAAGGGGACACGGCAGACGTATTTTGACCCCCTAGGTTTTCTGAGGATGGCTGAGGAGGCAAATATGTGCGAAAAAAAACATTTTTTTTTTTAAATTTGCGCGGTTAGCTTCCGGTTCGCGTACCGGGTAGCGCTCCGGGGAGCGTACTTTGTTGAAAATTAGTGAAAAAAGTTAGAGTAAAATAATAATTGTGAGTGATCAGATGTAGGGTAGCTCTGAGAAGAGCTTTTGGGTTTATGGTACATTTAGGTACCTTTAAGTAGGTACCAATGCATAGTCTTAAATTCAAAATGAAAATTCTGTTGCCCTCATCTGAGAAGTGAACTCCATCTCCTCTGTAGATATCTTGCATGCAGTAACGCAAGTTATTGTTGTACACGGAGCCCATTCCATGGTCTCTCATGTAAGCTGAAACAGATTTGTTTACATGCTTCCTCGACTTCTCAATTTGTGGACAAAATTGGTTCGACCACCTCCATTTCTGTCTTTGGCATATATTTGAATATACCAAGGCAGTTTGAGGAAAAAGTGCCATTAATTGCTCAAAGGTGTCCTTTAAAAGCATTTCTAGACCTACTCCAGTCAAAGTGCCCAAATCATTACCTCCACAGTGCACAATTAACAGGTCAGGTTTTGGCAAATGCATAAAGGTTTTCACCAATGGTATCAATTGGTGACATTTTAATCCTCTGTGGCCAAACCACTTAATTTCCACATCTTGTAAATTGAGGTTAGGTAAATTTCTGTTATCAGCATACCTCTGAGCCCAGTAGATGTAACTATGTCCAACAATCCAGACAGAAAACATGGTGAGAGAAGGTTCTGCTGCAGTCAGATGAAGTGTTGTAATGAAATGGCAGTTGAAAAAATAAGAGTTTAAAATGAAAAAAACTGTGGAGTTTCTGTGTTAATGAAGCAATAACAGTGATTGGTGGATTTTGATTGCTGAAAACAGAAAGTTAGGGTGCATGGATGAGTTCTTTGAAAGATGTAATTTGACTGGTCAAGAAAAAATCATTTAATGAAAGATTGCACTGGATACGCAGGTGCACTGAGAGTTCAGAGTTCAATTGAAACATTGTTGTGTGAACTTGCAAACACCAGAGGTCTTCCAGGAGGTGGTTGCTATGCAAAAAAGGCAGAGAGGGCAGAGGGGGGAAGGGTTTTGATTTGAAAAAAGTGAGGGAAGAGTTTTGATTGGGTGACATGAGAGATATGTGTGATGAATTACAGCATTTCTGTGCTTTCTATAGCTGCAGCCTCTGGAGTGCATACCCTTTGTTCTGCTGAAGACAAATGGGTGTATTTCTGAGACTGTTTTGAAACTCATAAAGTATTTGCTAAGGTGAGAAAAGATTTATTTAATTTAGATAGAGAATAGTATGCTTTAAGGAGAAAATTATGAAGAAAGTTGTGTTTTTAAAATGTTGCTTTGTCTCAAGTGTTTTACAAATAGATTTTGTTTCTTTGAGAAATTGTAATTGGAGATAATGTGAAGTATTAGTACTGACAGGGTGTTTTTGTACATAGGAGCTGTGCAGTGTTTTCAAATTATGACTTGAAAATCGTTTTTGAGGAAAAGGAATGCTTTTAAAATTTATGACAAGGAAATAATGGTGTCTGCTTCTTTATAAGGCATTTGAGTGTCTCTGATGTTATTTTTCCCATTTTAATTTAAGACCTTTCTCCGTGGGGCAAGTTCCTTGTAAATATGCTCCCACCTGTGCTTGGCAAATTTAGATTTTGATTCTTTGAGTTACATAGCCATGTTAAAAGTGACCCAAAAATGGTGCAAGGGCAATCAAAAAACGCTTTCATGTGTCTTAAGGACATTTTAAGTCATTTTCCCATGAATGTAGGTATACAATTGATTTATATGTTGTGTTTAAAAAAGTTTTTTTAAATCAATTACATTTCTGGATATGTACTGCTAGAGCTTCATAGGTTGTTTGGGGCATATTTATAAGGCATTTGAGTGTCTCTGATTTTATTTTTCCCATTTTAAATTAAAAGACCTTTCTCCGTGGGGAAAGTTCCTTGTAAATATGCTCCCACCTGTGCTTGGCAAATTTAGATTTTGATTCTTTGAGTTACATAGCCATGTTAAAAGTGATCCAAAAATGGTGCAAGGGCAATCAAAAAACGCTTTCATGTGTCTTAAGGACATTTTAAGTCATTTCCCCATTAAAGTAGGCATACAATTGATTTATATGTTGTGTTTAAAAACGTTTTTTGAAATCAATTACATTTCTGGATATGTACTGCTAGAGCTTCATAGGTTGTTTGGGGCATATTTATAAGGCATTTGAGTGTCTCTGATGTTATTTTTCCCATTTTAATTTAAGACCTTTCCCCGTGGTGCAAATTCCTTGTAAATATGCTCGCACCTGTGCTTGGCAAATTTAGATTTTGATTCTTTGAGTTACATAGCCATGTTAAAAGTGACCCAAAAATGGTGCAAAGGCTTTAAAAAACATTTTCATCACCTGTGTTTCCTAAGTTTACGAATGACATTGTGCAGATGAAGTTTAGCTCTGTCCACGGACACAAAAGAGGTCTGGCCTTTGTTCAAGAGTGAAGTGGACATGACTTACTTCATTGGTAGGCTTTCACATGTATTATCTCCTCTGTATTCTTCAACAAGGCCAAATTTGATCTGCAACCCTGAGTAGGCCTCACCTGAAACAAACGTCTGGATAGGACACACCTTATTGCCATCCTGAAACAATCATTTAAAATGTTAGGAACAGTTTTATGATGATTGTGCACCTCTTTTGTGCTGCCATTGCGTCACTTTTGTGAGACAACAGCAGTGCAAAAGATGCACCATGTTCCAAGATAGGCCTCACTTCATCTGCATCAAGATACTGTTAGTTTAAAATGTATATCTTTAGGACTGTGTAGAGGGCCTGGAGAAGCAGAAGCTTCTATAAGTGTCAAAGTTGTTGAAAAACTGTTTGTCCTTCAATCTTTTCCCTTGTCTTTTCTAATTTTTAAATACATGTTTTAATATTTTTCAAATGTTTGTTCTCTCTTTCACAGATTGAAAGTATAAAAATAACAAGTGACTAAGTTAACGACAATTATAAGGTAAATGTTTTGTACTCTTTTCATTACATTTCTATCACATTTAACTACTATTAGTTCCACTGCTTCATTTCTTTAACCCTCACTTTCCTGCCTTTGCTACTTCCCTCATTCCTTTCTCTATTACTTACTTACTCTACTCCTTCCACTCCTTTTCTCAGTCCCTCTCTTCTCATAGTTCCTCACTCTTGTTCACTCACTCCGTCTCTATTACTCTTAGTGTATTTTAATGATCACTCTTTCACTACTAGTTCATTATGCTTTCTCTGTGTAGTTGAAGCACACTAAGGGGCATATTATGAACACAGCCAATAAAATTATTGCTGTTTTTATTGGCAGAAAACTTCTGCTAAAGTGGTTTTAGCGGCAGTTTTCTGCCGCAAAAGCGGCTTTAGCGACACATTTCTGCCGATAAAAGCTGCAAAACTTTTATTGCCTATGTTGATGATATGGCCCTATGTTATTTACATTTCTTTGCTGTTTCAATTATTATTTTTGTGTTACTTCTTCTTTTCTGTTTTCTGTTTTTTCTCTCTGTTATTCCACATGTTTTAATCTTATTTTGAACATTCACTCACATTCTCCAAGAAAATCTTCTTTGTTATTCTTCTACTCTCCTTTTTTTCTTTCACTTCCTTATCTATTTTGTTTTTCACAATTATATCCTCTTCCCTCTTTTCTTCGGTAAATAAATCTATTAAACAGTATCTCTGGTTTATACCCTATAGCTGTCTTTGTTTTAACATTACTCTCTGTTTACTTCCCTTATACTTACTCTTCTTTTTTTTAAAAAAAATGTTTTTGGTTCGCTCCCGGTTCGCGTACCGGCGAGCGAACCAGGAAGCGAACCAAAAGAAATACAGCTTGCCAGAGTGCTAAACATTCTATCAATTTTTTTTGAAAGGGGAGGTAGTTCTGAAAAGAACTTTTTTTTAATGTTTTTGTTGTTTTATATATATATTTTTTTTTTCTGAACATTTTTTGTTTTTTTTGTATTTTTTGAACAGTTTTATGTTTTTTTTGTTTTTTATGGAGGGGAAACAACAAAAAACAGGCATTGGAAAGGGCTCAACAGGAGCAAAAAAATAAATTTACTTTCTGGGGCGTTTAGAGCACTTGTGGTTTTCAAATGCTCTGTTGATTAAGTTAATGCTCATATTGGCACATGAGAGTAATGTACCGCAATATAAACAGGTAATCTTCATATGGACAAAGTTGTCCTGAATGTTTGGCACGGTTTCTCGTGCCTCTGGCCCTGACAGAGATACCTGTGCCGATGTCCTGGCCACAGGAGTTGGTGGATTGTCCTGAAGGTCACGCATCTCTGCCCGGCTGTAGTTTAGTGGATGCCACCTCACCATGTGACGGTGCATAGTATAGTTTCCGATGCTATACTTCTTTAAGGTGCCTCTAGATAAGTCCTCTTTACATATCAGGCACGTCACATATCGAGCATTAACTTTTTTCTGCCCTTCAGGGATTGAAAAAAACTGCCAAATGAAACTTGTTTTATGATGAGAAACCCGGGGCTCCTCTTGTAAAAACTGTGGTGCCTGTATCTCCTCTTCCTCTTGTTCATCCTCTCCCTCCTCTGTGTTGCTAATGAACTGTGGAGGTGGTCCTCTCTTCCCATGAGGAGGTGGTGGTGGTGGTGGGGGTGCACCAGCTGAAGCTACCAATGAAGCCATTGCTCAGTGATCACAAAGGGTCTTCCTCTCACAAAGATGAAAGTCAGAGTGAGGAAAGAAGGAGGGGTTTTCATCATTTTGGGAAAAAAATAGGTCTAAACCAATGAAAAGTGTTATTTTTAGATCACGTGACCTAGCCTTACATCATTAGGAAACCAAAAGTGAAATGAACCAATGAAAAGTTTTATTAACAAGTCACATGACCTGTTACGCTTATGTTACGCGCCCCGGATCGCTTCCGGGGAGCTGCGCTTCGCGCCTCGGTTCGCGCTCCGGAGCACTTCCGGGTGCGCTAACGCGGCGCGTCATAAGACGTATTACGCGACAACGTGATACGTCGCGCTTCCGCGACGCGTCACGATGTTGATTTCTAACGCGGCAGTTGCGCAAACGGAACGTTTACTGGTTCGCGGACCGGGTCGCGGCACCAAATTCAGCTAACGGGAAGCTTCCCGGTTCGCGAACCGGGAGCGAACCAAAGCATAATAATAAAAAAAAATATTAATAAACATATGAAATACATTTTTTGATTTAAAGACAAATACATTTTACAGCTATAGATATTAGCTTTTAAAAAACCAATGAAATTCACTGAAAAAACCATAGGTTATAGACCATATATAGTTAGGAATTAGCATTTACAAAACCTTGAAAATTCACTGAAAAAACCATAGGTTATAGACCATATATAGTTAGGAATTAGCATTTAAAAAACCTTTTTTTACTCACACAAAACCATTGAAATTCCATATATAGTTATTGTACTAACTATATATCGCGCACCCGCAATCCACTGCTGATCATGTCACATATTACATCATTCATGACATGGTCAGTGACATCACTGATGACATCACTGATGACATCTCAAATGACATCACTGATGACATCACTGATGACAACATCCAGTGACTGTATGTTTCTGTAAAGTTAAAATATGTCTTACATATTGAAGAATGAGTGGATGTATAAGTGTCTGGATGAAGGATTTATTAGGTGCATGATTGACTGTATGAGTGAGTGAATAAATGTGTGTCACTGAGTGCATGAGTTAGTGACTAAACTGTCTTACTTTGTGCATCATTATGTCTGTTGTTCTGTAAACTGCTGCATGTGTTGATCAGTAGCTATATGAGTAAGTATATGGGTTATTGATTGGTTGCCCAAGTATTTGTATGGGAGACTGAGTGTGTGGGTGGCTGGGAGGTGTATGACTCTGTGCATAGATGTGTTAGCAGTTAATTCAATAGATGTATGGGTTCAAAAGTGCATGTGGAAACACCTGTATGGGCGGTTGACTGAGTGCATTGGTGAGTGAATGGATATCTCAGTGCTACATGTCAAAGTAAGTACATATGTAAAACACAGTACATGTGACAGTTGACATATTTAAATAACTGTGCATAAGAGCCAGTGAATGTGTGAGTGGCTGTATGGATCATTGTGTACTTGTATCAGGCATTGTAAAAGAGAGTAAATATGTGTTAGTATATGTTTGAATAAGTAAGGTGTGTATAACTGTATAGTTGAGGAAATGGAGGTGTGATTGATTCTTTGCATGACTGACTAAGTGTCTGAGTAACTCCATGGATGAGTGACAGTCTGTGAGTGTCTGTTTACACTGAGTGTATCTAAGGTTATATTAGAGTCTGAAGAGGTTCATCGTATTATCACATGAATGATGTCATCAGTGATGTGATCAGT
Organism: Lissotriton helveticus; assembly: GCF_964261635.1. Classification (NCBI taxonomy): domain Eukaryota; kingdom Metazoa; phylum Chordata; class Amphibia; order Caudata; family Salamandridae; genus Lissotriton; species Lissotriton helveticus. Next base: position 1,608,983,604 of record NC_136069.1, read on the forward strand.
AATGTCAAATGAGATGTCATCAGTGATGTCATCAGTGATGTCATTTGAGATGTCATCAGTGATGCCATCAGTGATGTCATTTGAGATGTCATCAGTGATGTCATCAGTGATGTCATTTGAGATGTCATCAGTGATGTCATCAGTGATGTCACTGACCATGTCATGAATGATGTAATATGTGACATGATCAGCAGTGGATTGCGGGTGCGCGATATATAGTTAGTACAACTAACTATATATGGAATTTCAATGGTTTTGTGTGAGTAAAAAAAGGTTTTTTAAATGCTAATTCCTAACTATATGGTCTATAACCTATGGTTTTTTCAGTGAATATATATATATATATATATTTTTTTTAATATCTACTAAAAGATCAGGATTATTTTTCCATAGTGAGACCACACAAAATAGGAAGCCAGGACAATGTCAATATGTCTGTTTTATAAATGAAATTGATTATTTATCAGTTTTTGAGTTGTTGTGGGTGCATATTAGAATCACTCAATGAAAGAATAATTACATGAATGCATGAATGAATAGCTTACTGACAACACACAGATGGTTCTATAGATGGATGAGGCAAATCTATATTGTACTGGTAGAATAATAATGCATAAATCAATGGCTTATGAATGCATTCCAATCTATATTGACCTGTCTTGAACTATTTGAATGACTGCTTGCCATGGAAATTAGTGTGGAGAAAATACTTTGACCCAATTGTGGGCAGACTGATTATGTGTGATATGTGCAGTAACCCCTGCTACCACACATATTGTTATTACAATGGACATACGTTGTTTCTGTTCCTATTATCTATATTTTGCCCCAATAACATTTTTGAACCTAACACTGTGCAATCGCAAGTCAGAGAATGTGATTGTGCTCCTCTGTTTTTGTACCAATAATATTTTGGGGGTGGCAATAAATCACTAGCAATATTCCCTGGAAAGCATTTCTTCATGATACCAAACAAATAACAAATCAAACATCTTGAGTTGAAAATGTAATTTGAAATAAACATATTCAGAGTCAACTTAAACTACGGTTTTGTAAAATCAGGGTAAATAATTTAAAAACAAAAACTGTTCTTACCATAATGGCATTGGCACCCTGAGAGAGAATAGAAAGTTAGGAAAACGATTAGGAATAAAAATTATATAATAAAATACCAGGATACAAACCCACTCTGCAGCAAAACTTGCATCTTGAGTATTACTCACACTCTAAAGCCAAATCATAAATAACAAATTCCAAAGTTGAGTTCACCACTAATGAGCAACCAATGCAATTTAGTAGCAACAAATGAAAATGCAACATACATATGTATCAAGAGATGATGTCAATATTGGGAAAATTATTATGCCACGTCATGTTCCATTAGGAATATACCATTTATAAAGAGGAATATATTGTCAGCACAAAATCTGATATATTTGAGCATATACAGGAGATAGAGAAACAATTTATTACAAAGTTGGCATTGTACAGCTCGACCCAAGGTCACGAAGTAGCTGCCTACATTAATCCCTAAAAGTAGTGAGACTTGAAGGGATAGAATAAAGCTGCACAAAGTAATGGTGCCTAAAATTTGCATACGCAAAAAAATCTGCATGAAATTCTTCGAAGTTTAGATATCTAATTTGCAGCAAACTGCTATCTTGCAATAAGTGGAGCCCAGAATAACCCACTCAAATTGAAACCTGGATGTACCCAAACTATGATATTGATCTTCATTAAGGTACAGAAACTTGGATAGACAATGTGATCTGACCAAGTATGGTGTTCCACCACAAAGCCCATTTCTTGCAGTAAAATGGACCACCTTAACAATTCTGGATTATCCCCCCTTCCTGTTCATCACCTCCTAAAGCTGCCCATAGGTCCTTGAGAACGCTAGGCTGCATTGACTCCATCAACCATACTATCTGTCCATGCTGATATTCTACCATGGTAACTGCTTTGTCATACCATTGCTGCATTAACTCATGGCTAACCTCAAAATTATCAGACGCCTTCTTTCAGAACTTAGTCAACTGTTTCCGAAGGGCTAGCATTTAGCGAACCACATCCTGAGGGAGATACTTGGGAGCTTGCTCTCACCCATCCTTCACCAGACTAAGAGGTCCTCTGACAGGATGATCATACAGAGGTTCAAATGGGCTAAGCCACATTCTCTTCTTTGATATCTTCCTCTAAGCAAAAAGCGGGCATGGTTAGAGAACACCCCATTTCTGCCTCATTACCTCAGGAAGGCCCATAATCATGCCTTTTGTTTTTGAAATTGTACTTGCTAGCTGCACTGCAATTGAACGCGTACCATTTAGGAGGAAGGGTGACTTGATCCAGTCCATGTTTTGCATCACGCAGCCTAACCAGTAGTGAGTGGAGCAGCGGGAGCTACAGGAGAGAGCTCCGTCACGCCGCTCCCTGTACTGGGCCCTCTCCCCGGTTTTTACTTCACCTCGGTTCAGGGGCCTGGCCCGGAGCTGTTTGATACAGTCTAAAGGACATGCCTTTTCGGGTCTTGTTGAAACTTTCAAAAGCCCTTTGATTTGTTGGTGGTAGGGTGTGGAGAACTTATGAGTGACTCCACACTCCTTGCTGATTGACATCATGTACAAAGACATGAGGCTGGTGTCCCTGTCTGGCCCCGCTTCTTTGGGGAAACCCACTGTGGCCCAAATCCCCATCAAGGCCCTGGTGACAGTGCAGTGACAGTCCTCAGCGGGATTGCCTTGATTACCTAGTGGAATGGTCCACCAAGACCTGAATGAACCTCTTGCCTAAGGCTGTCTTGGTGGTACAAGGATCCTACAATGCCAAACATCTCAAATGATGTAACAACGACAGGCATTGGAAAAAGAATAACACTACAGCTTTTTCATAGTCTTCCTACTAGCCTGGTACATGAGTTGCCCCGTGCACAGGAGCCTTAGGCTCACGATAAAGTAGGTAATTCTCCTAATATATAAGGTGATTTCCATTGGGAATCAGCTTGCCCGCTCAGGCACTCAAGGATTGGGCACTTCCTCTATGACTTGAATATTTCCTTTCTGGTGGGTTCCTCTTCCACTTGCCATCCAAAAAGCTCAGACAGGTGACCAAGGGAGACAATGTCCTCCCTAATAGGCTCAGAGGCAGATGCTCCAGTGCCCCAACTACCTGTGTTATGGGACTTGCAGGGGCCTGGGTTCCCACACCCCTTGCCCGTCCCTTCCCTTGCAGCTGTCTGGACCATTCTTCCATGCTCCAGACCTTCTTGACTCCCCTCCTGAGCAGCCACGGAGCAGGTGACTGCACAGACAAACTCAGGCAATGCTAACATTTCTAGGTGTAACCTGAGCTCTTCTTCCTTGATAGAAGTGTGAACCAGGTCATTCCCCAACAGACAGGCCACAGACATACCAGAGCTCACAACATCATTCAGAGGATTTGAGACCCCACCCTAGTAAAAGGGAACCAGAGCCACAGGGTAGTGCCTCTCCTAGCTGTTTGCTACTACAACCTGGTAGAATGTATTGGAGATCTCTTGCTCTGAGGATACCAAATAATACCTGACACCTGACATTAGTCATACTGGCTCCTTTATCCCTCAGAGCTTCCACCCTTGGCCCTTTTATGGTGACACACTGCTTATACTTTGAATTATTGGAGGGCATGTGAGCTTTGGGCTACATCTCCTTTCCACCCCAGGACACTAGGGTAACCCCACTAACTGGGGCCATCTATTTCTGAAGTGCTATACTAGCCAACCCCCGTGACTGCCTATGACGGTGGGTGATGCCCTTTTGAAACACCTGGCATCTCCCTTGACATGCCCATATTGGTTGCATTCTTAGGACTTAGGGAAAACTTTGCAATATTCTTGTCTATGTAGCATTTATTCTGGTGTCCAGATTAGGAATGGGGCCCCTGTGAACTGTACTGGGGGCCTTGAGAGAACTTTATCTTTTTCCCTCTTTCTTCTGTTGGGAAGTATGACCACCCTTTTGGGTGCGCCCTCCAGGTACCTTTTAGACTTTCCGGTGCTGACCCAGGGGTCTGCCTCCTGAAAATGTTTCCTGGGATTAGAAAGAATGCTATCCACTTGGTGTCAGCATAGCTCTGTAAAACATATATTAAGCATGTGCTCCCTCAAAATATTGTTGTACATCCCAGTAAAATGTTTGCATTTGCTACTCCTCACCCAACCCTTTAATGCCTTGCTGGCATAATTTAAAAATTTCACTTATGACTAGATTGGGAGTTTGTTGCTGTCCAGAACCTCTGATGTCAGCTAAAATCTAACAGCAAGTACTCACAGCAAGTATTCATTTCATGGGGCTTACTCTTGTGTAAGGATAGTATCCATCCCCAATGTGGGCTTGCATTTCCACAAGCTGGCATCCCACTATTCCTCTGGGAAGTTCTGCACCCTGAGTGTAATGTAATGTGCAGCAAACCGCTTGGCTATATCATCTCCAACTACATAGGCACCGCCTTCTGTGGTATGCAGACTGCCACCTAAGCAGCAGACACAGTTGGTACAATGTCACCATTCCCGTTGGTTCATGAAGGGTGGCTTGTATTTTTCTCCATCTCCCTCTTGCTTTTATCACGTTCCAACAGTATTTTGCTTTCAACTAGGGCCCTCCCAGCTTTCTCCTTATCCAGCTTTAATTTGAGCAGCTCCAACTTCAGCTGGAGAGACACTGCTCCTTGCCCCATCTTGATTATCAGTGTTTCTCTTTGGGGTACAGTTGGGCTCTTCCTGCAGCTCAGGGTTCCTTTCTGGATCCTACTCTTCATCTTTAATTGAGTCCATGTCCTCCTCATGGTTACTTGGTTATCCTCTACTGTTGCTACCAGCAACCTTTACATTTCTTCATAGACCTAGAGGATTTTCTACAAATTATGTTGGAAAGGTTTCCTGTTCACATTCAACCCTATTTGCTTACAGAGTCTATTGAGGTTGTCAGCATTGGTGAGATACATCCCCATGGTAAAAAGAAGAGGGTATGGTACTTACATTTAGAAAAAAGGAAAACAGCTAATGAAAGACTAAGGAGAATTTAAAAACGCTCAATGTGGTACTACACACTTTAATTAGGATATTGTGTTACACAAATCACTGTATCTCACAGCACAATTACAAGTCTTGATCCACACCGCTGTAGGACGCTAACATTTATAAATGGGCAATTGAAAAAACTAAGGAAGAATTTAAAAAGGGGTTACTATGATGTCAAATAACTTATCTTGGATTTTTGTGTAACACAAATCACTGTATAGTACTGCATAAATATAAGCCCTAACACTCCTGAAACAATGTGAAAAATTGGGTTTTTGGTTGATGTGGTTATGATCCCTATTCACGCAAAAGACTTGGTCCCTTTCAGGATGAACTACAAAAAGTCACTAAATTAACCAGTGCATACCCCTGGGTAGCTTGCCAGAAAAAGAAGTTGGTCTCTTCCAGGTTGTCAGAGCAGTTGTTGGCTAAAAATGTTCTACACCCTCTGTTCTGGGATTTGGCCATCTGGACATATTAGGCACTACAACCAAGGGTCCAGGACCGATGGACCACCACTTGGAAGTTCAGGACTCCGGCTGGGTTCGGGTATAGGTCTAAGGCGAAGGGAACATTTTGGGGTCGATTCCGATCCGGTAAAAAAAACGTTCGTACAAATCGTATCCGGAGCCCTCTCCGTACGACTCATACACATGCCGTACGATCCGACGAGTATGATCCGGACCGGGGCATCAGGACGAGATCCATACGGTCCACGTCAGGTAAGGGTGATTCGTACGGAAAAGTGCACAATCACATACACACCGTACGGTGCGTACCCCCATGATCCCAGGGGTAAGCCCCATACACCCAGCGTACATGGGTACGGTGCACACCCCCCATGATCGCAGGTGTACGTACCGTACACCCAGCGTACATGGGGTACGGTGCATACCCCTGCGATCATGGGGCATATGCACCATACCCCATGTACGCTGGGTATACGGGGCATACCTCTGCGATCATGGGGGAAACGCACCGTACCCGGGGGGCGTTCTGTATTTGTTTCGTCACGAACTCTGCTTTTACAGCTGTTTTCAGCTCCCGTAAAAAAAGGGTCGTATGGTGCATACCCAACACGTATCGTACTTGCTGGGTCATATAAACCAGCCGCGAGACATACAGATGTCGCGTACAGCGGGTTCCGACAGAGACTCATACGGGGATTCGAGTCGTACGGTCTCTGTACGATTCATACGGAGTCTGGCTCCTGGTACGAGTCGTACTTCGACGTACATACGCGGGACATTGCAGGATACGATTCGTATGGGAAAAATGCTCCGAACGGCTATTTCGGAGCGGTTTTTCCCGAATCGGAATCAACCCCTTTGTGTCCCTGATGCTCAGATCAGGAGACCAGCAATCTAGCTCTTCATCATCAATATGGTGTTGCTAGGTTCAAGTTGCAAGTCCAATCTTGCTTTACAAGGGAAGATGGTAGCAGGGTAGAAAGGAAGCAGTTCAGCAAGGCAGCAGCAGGTCAGCAGTCCAGCAGAGTGGTAGCCCTTTCTGCAGCACAACAGTTCTTCATCCTCACAGTGAATCCACAGGTAAAAAACGGTATTAAAAAGTTGGTGTACAAAGTCCTACTTCATACCCTGGAGACCTCCTTCGGTAAAGTGGGAGATATTTCTAGACTGTGGCTTTGAAATGCATTGAATATACTGACTCCCCAGCCCTGGGTCCAAGCTAGCTGCAGTGACAAAGTGGAGCTGAAAGGTCCTATGTAAAAAAAAAAATCCTTCCCTATTCAGTTGCAAGTGGGGCTGTGCTCAGGTCTGCCCTCCATCCTGCCAGCAGATGGCCCATTAAGGCACACCTAATCCTTCTATTGTAACTGTCTGGAAAAAAATCACAAGGTCTAGCTTTCAATTGCAAGTTATGTGACCCAAGAATGGCTGTAGTCACAAAAGGGCTAAGGGCAGAAAAAGGCAAACTTTTTTAGAGTGATGAATGTAGGTACAAGACCTTCCCATAAACCAGTAAGGCCTAGGAGTAAATGCATATAGGTATCAATCAACTGTCAATATGGATAGAGTTGCGGAAATAACTGCATCAAATGCAATTATCCAATTATTAATAATCTACAGACCACCTTATTTTGACAATTTTATAATAAAGGCATTCATATACATGACTTTCATAAACCATTGTCATATTAATTCACAACAAAATGTTTCTCTGGACATTCAACTTGCTCAAGGGGCATATAGCGAGCCCCTTGAGCTGAATCACTACTGATGTGTATATGTGGATCACGTGATGCAGTTCCAGTAGCCTGCAGACTCCAGTTTGCAGTCACTCTCACTTAAGTACGTGGACTTTTTCTGGTCACTCTATATCCTTTAGAAATTCACCTAATGCAACCTTTCCAACATGTGTCTCATTTTTTATTACAATTGCTTTAACGCACCTTGAAATGTTGAAATTTAATTTTTTCTGATGAAGTTTTTATTTTCCAGTATGGCTTTGTTTTTGTAACACATGTAGATGAGGTTTTAGGCATTGCTGTCAGTTGCTTTATTTCCTGTTTGATATGGTAAAGAAATATCTTAGCATGTCTGAGGCCACGGGCACAGTCAGGGTTGCTTGGAGAAGAAGTATTTGGACACAGAATAATGGTATTTTGTATTGGGTGTACTCTAGTATTCCATAGCTTCATGGATGATTATGAAGAAGCTTTGTTTATAAAATGATGGCTGCAGAGTGGGCAAGCTAATACTAGGTATCCAAAAATGGTCTTGGAGTGAGTCAGCATTCTCCGTCTCATGCACTGTATTGAGGGGTTGAGAGGGATTTTTTTGGTTTTAAGGAAAACTGTCTGCCATTTTTTTAAAGGAATAACATTTTTTGTCATAAAATGTGAAAAGTAATGAAATGAAAATTTCTATTTCTATTTTGGGCATTTGTAAAGCGCCTGGAAGTACGCCCACCGGCGTGTCCCCGCGCTGTGATAAGTGAGAGCTAACAATCCGCCCACCCTCCCAGTCGTCTACCTTCTAAATAAGAGAGTCTTAAGTTTTTTTCTAAAAATGGATTCAGACGGTTCTAAACGCAGACATAAGGGCAGAGCATTCCAATGCTTGGCCGCCAGGTATCTGAAAGATCTACCTCCCATGCGCGCCTTCCTTACTCTAGGCACCGTCAGAAGACCCGTGCAAGAGGAGCGAAGGTTGCGTGTGGGCTCATACCCAGTCACCAGATTTCTGAGCAGAGCAGGGGCCTTACCATTCAGAATACGGTGGCATGTGGAAAGAGATTCCACCCTGCTGGCAACTGGGAGCCAGTGGAGTGCGTGGAGCGCTAGTTTGGAGGGAGACCTCCTGGGGAGCCTCAGTACTAAGCGGGCTGCCGCGTTCTGCAGCACCTGGAGGCGGTTGGTGACTTTCCTCGTGGCACCCAAATATAACAGATTACCGTAATCGAGGCGGGATGTCACCAGGGCATGCACCAACGTTCTGCGAGCTGCAAGCGGGAGAAGATCTAACACCTTTTTTAAAGTCTTCAGAACGCCGAAGCATACCCCAGCCACACGACCGCCTGTGTATCAAAGGTCAGGCCAGTGTCCAACCAGACCCCAAGATTTCTTTCCTCCCGACAAGGGACTGGCGTCTCACCCAAGCAGGAAGGCCACCAAGCCGACGACCAACCAGCCGGAGTCCCACCCACAATCAGTACCTCGGTCTTGCTACCGTTGAGCTTTAAACAGTTGGCGGACATCCAGGTTGCTAGATCTTTCATGCAATTCCTGAAATTGTCCGCCGCAAGATCCGGGGCACGTGAGAGGGAGATGGCCAGCTGCGTGTCGTCGGCATAGGACACTAGGCGCAAACCATACTTCTCAACAATTCCTGCCAAAGGGGAGACATAGAGATTGAACAGGGTAGGGCTCAGGGACGAGCCCTGAGGCACTCCCTGGCCCAACCCAATCTCTCTCGAATAACAGTCACCCAGCCGGACCTGAAAGCGTCTGTCAGTTAGAAATGATCCTATCCACCCCAGCGCTGCTCCTGAAACTCCACCTTCATTCAGACACTGTAGCAAGATGGAGTGTGCTACAGTGTCGAATGCAGGATCAAGGCCATAGTCTGGCCTTCATCCACACCCTGATGCAGGGTCTCCACCGCACATATTGTGTGTAGATTCTTCAATGAGTGTTTTTTTAAGCACAGGTATGTTTGTGTTACACATGCAGATTAGGTTTTCAGTATTGCTGTCAGTTGCTCTATCTACTCTTACGGTAAAGGGAGATCTTACCACGTCGGAGGCCGGGGGCACAATCAGGGTTACTGAAAAAAGAAATTTGTCATGGAGTGATGCCATTTTGTATTGGGCATTCTCTATTGTTCCATATCTCCATGAATGAGTAGGAAGAGGCTTAGTTTATAAAATGATGCCCTCAGCTCAATCTTTCACGGGATGCGTCACTCGTGCTCCAAAAGAATGGTGATGCTCCGTCCATCACCACCCCCTTTTGTACCGCTTTGCTCTCCATAAGTTGGCAGGGTATGATCAGACGTGAGTCCCTTGCTCACTTTCCCACTGGATTCATCAAGCCTGGGTAAAGACGGCTGTAATGCCAGAAACTAGTCCTAGGAAGCTTGTTTCTGGTCCAGGGAAGGCAGGGCTTGGCAGTTCGGACTGGACTGTTCCCATGAGGCACAGGGTCAGACTGATTTGCATATGGCCATGTCTGAACTAGGGTGGCAGAGTGGGCTCAAGAACGGTGATGGATTAAACCCAGATCTGTTGACTGGGTGTGACTGTTTGATTGGTTCAGATGCTCCATCCAGCACCACCCCCTTATGTACCACTGGTGCACCAAAGGCACAACAAATACAAGCCCGTCTGCACCCATCCTCTTCTCGTCTATGGTCAGCCATTATGATAGTTCCACCCCAAAGGGCCGACCTGCTAAGACCTATACATCAGAGCAACTCCTAGGTAGGATAGGGGCATTTGATAGGGTGTAGGACTTTTCTATTGGATGCTACTTTTCCTGTCTCATGTGGCAAGACTAAATATGTTTTTCTCCTTTGAACCACCTAGTCACTACTAATGCAGCTCCAAGGAACTGTCAGAGGAAATTGAAGGACACCCTAATTAATGTGTGTTCTCTGCATAAGCATGCTTTAGATATATATGATTATAGCTATAGTGACTGTTGGATACACTTCCCCAGTTTTATTGACCAAACTATGCCCCTGGTGGTAGGATTCATAGGTGGGTGGAGCTGTATGTAGCAATGAAAGAAAACTACAAATTTGCCCTCCAGAGAGTGCATAAACATGGTTATCAGCCCAATTCTTGCCCCAGGAGGGGTAGTAGGCAAAAGTTGATAAGATCTATGAAAAAATAATTAATGCTGGTAATGATAAGGTTTCCTCAATAACAGCACTCTCTCAGGCTGATACAGAGTGGAAACAGGATATACATTCTCTGGAATCTTTCCCCCCCATTTCTGGGGAGGAAACTCTGACATTGATGACCAGTATAAAAAGTGGGAGCCCGGAGGACATTATCCCACCCAGGATTATACCTGCTCTAGCAGGGCAGCTCTGCCCTGCTTTTGAGCAACTTGTGAATCTTTCTCTCACCTCCGGCCATGTCCCTAAAGATTGGAAACGAGCCCTTGTCAGGCCCATTAGGAAGAACACCGCCATTCTTTGGACGGAATTGTCCAATTTAAGGCCAATCTCACTGCTACCTTTTCTTGGGAAAATATCTGAAAAGCATATTAATTTCCATCTATCCAGGTATATCGAACTGGCAGACGTTCTTGACTATTCCCAGTCTGGGTTTAGGCCAAGACATAGCACGGAATCCACCTTGGTATCCGTGACTGACGACCTGCACATGTACCAAGACAGGGGCTTTTCAGTCATCCTGGTTTTGCTAGATCTATCAGCGGCGTTCGACACCGTGTCACATTCCATCTTGACAGAACGGTTGTCGAACGCCGGGATCAAAAATAAAGCCCTTGCTTGGCTAAAAAGCTTCCTATCCGACCGCACCCAGAGTGTCACCATGGGTACATATCGGTCAGCGGAGGTAGAGATCTCCAAAGGGGTGCCACAGGGCTCTTGTTTGAGTCCTACTCTTTTTAACATCTATGTGGAACCCCTGGCTAGAGTGATGCGTAAGTACGGTTTCATCCCCGTGTCATATGCTGATGACACGCAGCTCCTCTTCCCGTTCAAAACCATCTCCGCTGAAGTGAAGAGCTCCTTTTCAGCTGGTATGAAGGCAGTGGCACAATGGATGTCGGCCAACTGCCTTCAGTGCAACGTCAGTAAAACTGAGGTTATGTTGTTTGGGGAAGCTAAACTGCTTTGGTCTCCAGACTGGTGGCCCAGCGACTTGGGTGTTGTTCCCGAACCCAAGTCGATTGTAAAGAACCTAGGGGTCCGTCTGGATCAAGATCTGACTCTCAAGCAACATGTGAATTATATCTCAGGTATATGCTTTCATACCATCAGCCTATTGCGCAAGGTCTTTCCTCTTCTGCCTGATTCGGTGAGGAGAACTTTAGTCCAGGCACTTGTTCTAAGCAGGATTGACTATTGTAATGGTCTACTGCTTGCTGCCAATGAAGGGGTATTGAATAGACTACAAGTCATCCAGAATACGGCGGCCCGCTTAGTTGTTAATGCCCCTCCTAGAACTGCCTCCAAACCCCTTCTTGACCAATTACACTGGCTTTCTGTCCAGCTGAGAACAAAATTCAAAACATGCTGTTTGATTCACAAGTGCATAAATGGTCAAGGACCTGCCTATCTGAAAAATAAATTTGTCCCTTACGCCCCCACTCGATCTCTTAGGTCCAGTAATGATTTTCTTCTGCAGGTACCACGGGCTAAGAAAGCCAGACACTGGAGTAAGGCACTTTCCATAGCAGGACCTACTCTCTGGAACAAACTTCCTCTATCACTCAAACAATGCACAGATTATCTAAAATTCCGGAAACAATTGAAAACAATACTGTTTAAAAATGAAATTTTGCTTCTTCCCACATTTATTTCTTGGTGTTCTACAGGTGTCAAAGCGCAGAGATACTCCACTGAGAGTTGATTCCAGCGCTATACAAACCAATAAATAAAATAAATAAATAAAGTAAGTAATGGGGAGGAAAAGAAAAAAAACAACTATTGAATAATAAAGGAAGCCTTCCAACAGCTGCTGAGAGTTTAGTGTTTCTGGCTATGAATACTAGGAAGGGAGAAGTCATTCTAAAGCCCTCACATAAAGTTAGAGCGAAATATCCCAACTGTCGGAAAGTCCATTCTGCTTCAGCTGTAGAGGCATAATCACCAGTAAATTGCAATAGAAACATGCTGTCATGTTCAGTTTTTTAGCACAGGAACAAACATCACTGGGGTTATATATACTCTCCAACTAATGTAAAATGTGGGTATATGGTCATTGAATGAAATTTTGCATTAGTGGCATTTAGGTAGAGAGCAAGTCCTTCTTAGTTTAGTTCAGCATTCAGTGATAGTAATTAATTGCACCTGCAAAATTAATATAATACAGTTAATAATCCATGAACATTGGACTTGACCTTGTTATGCTCCTTTTTTGCACGTGATATCACATCAACAATTACACTCACCTACCAGAAATGTTGATTGTGCCTAGGTGTTTTTGTACTAATGATGTTTTTTGATGACAATTACTCACCAAGATTATTCCATTGAAAGCAGTAGTTCATGAAAATAACAAATCACAAATGAAACCCCATGAATCAAAAATTTTAATGTAATACTGACAAATTCAGAGTCAACTTATCACAAGTGCAGACAGGGGAAATAATGGAAATCTATCCTTACCTTCGAGACATCCTAAGATACAAGAGAAAGTGAGGAGAAAGTGATGTCATTGACATTTATTAATGAACATTTTGTATATCAGTACATAAAGCTCCCAGCAATAGAATTGTGCATCTTGAGTATTACTGGCACTTTAAAGCCATGTAGGAAGGAACACTTTCCAATCTTTACCTCACTATTTATGCAGAACCATTGCATTAAGTAGCAACAAATGAAAATGAAACTTACATGAGGTCAGCATTGACAAAAGTATAATTCAGATCATGGTCAATAGGATAGATACCGTTTCTAAAAATGTAAACATTGTAAAAAAATAGTATTATTTGATAATGTTCAGGAGAGAGGGATACTATTTAGTGCAAACCTTGTAGTTTATCATTCAACCCTAATTCACAAACCTAGAGGTCCATTAGGATGACGGACTGACAAGGTTCGTCTGCCATCCTGTCAGGGACCGGTACCATGTGCCACAAGGGTGAAGGATCTATGCCCCCAATTAGGATGCATCTGTCACAGTGGCGGGTGCATCCCGCATTTTTCACATTGCGGCTGACGTTGCTTGAAGCACCGGCCGCCGCAATGCAAAAAATGCATGTTGTACATTTCAATGCACAACATGACAGGCACCGTGCGGTGCCTGTCATGATGTACATTGAAATTCTGGGGGGTACCATAGGTACTCCCCATGTGTACCCCCCACTCCCCCTTCACCCTGGGGGCCCGCAACGGGCCCCCAAAGCAAAGACCGTATGCCTTTGGAAAGGCATTCCTCACCGGTCATCCTAATATGACTGGCGTTGTCTGATAGACACCGCCACCATATCAGGCCTTTTCTGCCACAGTCGCAAGCCGACCGTGGCGGAAAAGCGGTGGACGGTCTTCCCCTCCGCCACGGTCCCCCCGCCATCGTAATATGGCGGGGACGAAGAAAGGTGGCGGACAGGCAGGGACGGCGGACGGATTGCCACCGCCTGCATGGCGGTGGCTATCCGTTCGCCATCCTAATGGACCCACAACTGTCTACGTTTACCACTAAAAGTAGTGGGAAAGGAAGGGACACAATAAGGCTGCACAACGTAGTGGTTTTTAACATTATATATATGCTACAGTGTTCCTACAAGAAATTTCTCATAGTTTTGTTATTCAATTTTCACCAAAATACTGTCTTACAATAAGAGGAATGAGGTACAGAAAATGGAATATGCATGTAGCTAAATCATGATGGACCCTGTACATGCCTAGCAAACAAATATGTGTTTGAACAAATATGAAATAGGACCATTAGTGTCAGCTAGTCGTGGCTTGTGGAAGTTCATTTTTAAAGTTATTCCAGACCTACATTTTGTAATATGTATCAAAGAATTAAGCTAAAGATATGGTTGTAAAATTGTAAGTACTGCATGTGATAAAATGTCTCTTTTTCAGTTGTTTGTATTTCTGGTTTTTAGAATCTGCATATTTGGCAGTTCTGACCAGTGTCCAGTGTTTCTGTCTTTACCGCTAAAACATGTAGACAATGGCTAACCCTTTATTGGAATATTAACTCACCTTTAAGGCCATAGCATATGATGTAGAATTTAACACAGAGGGCCTTACTCACGAAGGTTAACCTACACTTTTGTATATGTTTACTAAGTATAACTTTACTACTTTTTGGTATTCACAAAGGTAAGTTACTACTAGTGAAGTTAGACTTTTGGTCTAAGTTTATCTTTGTGAATACCAAAAAGTAGTAAAGTTAGGCTGTGGTCTAAGTTTATTGTAAAGTAGTAATCAAAGATTTTTGATCTAAGTTTACCTTTGTGAATACCAACATTTAGTTAATTCAATCAAAAGTGTAAGTTTACTATTTTGAATCAGGACCAGGGTATGGAAAATATAGTGTTACTGGTTGACTACATCAATTAGTATGCACTCTTATAGTGTGGAAGGGAACATGACTTTTAGCCTGACTGCAGCAGTTTAACTCTACAGTCTGAGCGGTCAACATAACCCCTTTTGAAACTCATTTTCACAAGTTCACAAGTCAAGGTGCATGGTACGATGACACGGCCCCCAGCAGTAATGTTCTCTGTTTCAAGACCTGGCTGCACCATATGGAAATCTGAGGTATAGAATACGATTCTGGTCATCCAAGTTTGAAGCCAATTAAAACAATGATTAAACCACTGTTTTTAATAATGATGAAATGCTCAATTAAGTGTTAAGTTAAATGCCAAATTCAGATTTGTAATAAATATTTTGGAAAAGTTACTATTAGAAAGTAATTTGTTTTGTGCTTGTATGTCATTGAGGCTAATTTGCATCAGCTCTCTAGAAGCTCCACAACCTCTACTTGGCTTTAATAAGGTATATAATAAGGTATACAACATGCTCCCAGAGAAGGTACAATGGCCTAGATGTAGGATGGTCTGTTCACTTCTCTGGTATGAAGACCCATTGGGGTGGGTCCAGGAACCTGATTAACTTTGAAGTCACCTGCCTTGTCGAAATCAAATGTCTGGTTGCACTTTGAGATGACCAGCCTTTGATAATATCTGCCCTAAATTACCAATAAAAAATGGGTTAACATGCAGTTGGTACAAATATCAAATAGACAAGAAACTATGGGTGATGGAGAAGGGAAGAGGTACATGGATAAGGAAGGTGAAGATGTATAGGACATAGTTGTACCAGGAGAAGGGATGGAAATTGGTTCTGACCACACCTGTGGGGTGGCCGCCAAGAAATACACCAGGCATGTTAAGAGAATAAGAAAACACCAAAACTAAAAAAAAGCAAGACAAGTCAGGTCACATTCCAAATCTCAAAGAGTCTGCTATCCATACATGAATGCTGGGGATGGACCAATCAAAGATGATCAGATGTCCCATAAATATGTCTAGGTTATCTTGTAGTCTGTAGATAGGGTGCTCAAAGGAGGCTGTATTATATATTTCTTGCTGCCACTCATTATGTGTGGAAAGGTGTGGGGCCCTCCAGTGTCTCTAGATGCAACAGTCATAGCTGAGGCTACTGTCATGGTGATGACGTTTGCCTTTACACTGTGTTAAGCTAGCAGGAGCTTATTAGAAGTTTAAACGCCATTTTTCCTCTCTGCTGCTTTTGCACACAGCACAAGGCACAGGATATTATAAATGTTTAGAGTCTAGCAGAATATTTTGCTTCACACGAGAATAAAACGTTTTTCCTATAGTATCAGTCTTGTTAAGTAAGCTATGTCTGAACAGTGAGTGTCGAGGCTTTCAAGGTTATTTCAACACAGTAGTTGTTCGGTCTGATCCACGCACGTTCTAGACATAAGACATATGCAGCCGTGGGCACCTCTATTTTTTGGCGTGTTTTAATAATGCACTGTGCAGAGTATGCAGACACAGTTGGAGAACATTCGCATGCAGAGAGCTGGTGTAGAATATGATGTGATCCCTTTCTACTAGAACCAAGAGGTATGGGGCCTCCATTGTAATCCCAAGAGACCTTCCGTAGATATACTATAATATAATATATTAGCAAGGGAGGGTAAGAATTAGGTGCTATTTAGCCTTCTTCCCTTTAGCATTTTAACATGCTTTCTCCCTTTGTATTTTATGGAATTGTAACTATGCTGATAACCTTATTGCTTATAATATGTTTGCTTGTATTAGCTAAGATACTGCGCTTGAGAACACTGCATTAGAAATAAATATTTCAAACTTGCACGTGTCCTCATGTACTCCTTGTTTTGGACTGATCTGATAGTATAACGAGTGTTTATGTGTTCCACGTTACCTGAGGTGTTCTAAGCCATTTTTCCGGGTTGTCTAATCATTGGGGGTATGGAAGAACCAATGATACACTGATTGCTAGTCTGGTAGAGGATTTTGAAAACTAAGGTGAGTTTTGGCACACCCTAATTCACTGAGGTTCCAAATCCCTATGCACAGTTCTGTGTAGGAGCAAAATCCCTGCGATACTACTAAATGCCGGTGATGGTCTGTCACCATGAGCCAATATGCTGTATCATGTAAAAGGACTGTATTCTAATTAATTGTAAATGCATGTCTGTTGTTTCGCCCAGTATTATACTTATGTGAACCCAGAGATAGTTGCTATCTCTGTAATACTTCAAAACATGTAGAGTGAGGAAGAAGCCCTGCTTTCATAAGCTGAAATGCCAAGTAACAATGTTGCAGTGACTTGAAAAGGCAGAATTTCATACTGGATTCTGGTGAAATTCACTACAACTTACACCCTAGCAGCCTCAGTGTATTTAATTCATAGAGTAAGTTGCCATTTCATGCGCAACATGAATAGAAAAGGGGTCGAAAGTAAGTGTTCGGCTTTCAGTTGAAGGCTTTATGAGGAACAGCACTCCCTTATCAGGAACCCAGTGATTTAGATATCGATGAATGGTTCAATGTTTGTTCCCCCAGTATGCGACATGCAATGAATGTGTTTGGTGTAATGCCATGCCGGCAATGGGCAGATTGAATTCCACCTGCAGCACCACAAAGGGTTTGTCAGTCCCTTGAGCCAACAAATGACTCAGGGTGTGTATGCATTTCGATTACCAAAGCTCCCAACATAAGGGACACCCCTCTATGTACAAGCTGGCATTCTCACAGTAGCTGGCCATGGGTGTGAAGTCTGGCATTATCAGGCCTCTTGTGTTCTCTGCCTTTCCAAATGGACCCATAGGAGAGTGTATCTCGTCTCTGGCCAAAGGTAAACTAGTTTTGACAGTTGTAGTTCAGTACAGTGTAGTTCCACACAAGGGAGTCCTCATAACTAGAGATGGGTAGTTTTTTTTACTAATGATATTTTGTTGGTGGCAATTACCCATTTGGATTATTCCATGGAAAGCAGTGTTTCATGAAAATATTAAATCACAAATGAAACCTCATGACTCAAAAATTGAAATTTCATACTGACAAATTGAGAGTCAACTAATTGCAAGTTCAAAATGGGGAAATAATGGAAATCTGTCCTTACCTTCAAAACATCCTAAGATCAAAGAGAAAGTGAGGAGAAAGTGATGTCATCAACATTTATTAATGAAAATGTAGTATATCAGTACATAAAGCCCCCGGCAATAGAACTGTGCATCTTGAGTATTGCTGGCACTTTAAAGCCATGAAGGAAGGACCACTTTCCATTCTTTACCTCACTATTTATGCAGAACCATTGCATTAAGTAGCAACAAATGAGACTGAAACTTACATGAGGTCAGCATTGACAGAAGTATAATTCACATCATGGTCAATAACATAGATACTGTTTCTAAAAATGTGAATATTGTCAAAAACCAGTATATTTGATCAATATCAGGAGAGAGGGATACTATTTAGTGCAAGCCTTGTAGTATATAATTCGACCCTAAATCACAAACAAACTGTCTACGTTTAGCTCTAAAAGTATTGGGAAGGGAGGGAACATAATAAGGCTGCACAGAGTAGAGGTTTCTGACATTTGTAGATGTTACAATGTTTCTACAAGAAATTCCTCATAGTTTTATTATTTAATTTTCAGCAAAATACAGTCTTACAATATGGGGAACCCAGAATGAGGCACTGGAAATGGACTACGCATGTAGCTAAACCATGATGGACCATGTACTTGCCAAGCAAACATATATTTGTTTGAATAAGCAAGAAACAGGCCCATTAGCGTCAGGTAGTCGTGGCCTGTGGAGATGTATTTTTAAAGTTATTCCATAACTACATTTTCTAATATGTATAAAAGAGATAATCTAAAGATACTGCATGTGATAAAATGTCTCTTTTTCGGTGGTTTGTATTTCTGGTTTTTAGACTCTGCATAGTGGGCAGTTCTGACCAGTGTCCAGTGTATCTGTCTTGACCGCTAAAACATGTAGACAATGGCTAACCCTTAATTGGAATATTAACTCTCCTTTAAGGCCATAGCATATGATGTATAATTTAACACAGAGGGCCTTACATACACTTTTGTGTATGTTTACTAAGTCTAACTTTACTACTTTTCGGTATTCACAAAGTAAGTTACTACTATTCAAGTTAAACTTTTGGTCTAAGTTTACCTTTGTGAAAACCATAAAGTAGTAAAGTTGTGCTGTGGTCTACGTTTATTGTAAAGTAGTAAACAAAGACTTTTGATCTAAGCTTACCTTCTTGAATACCAAAAATTGTGTAAATTTATACAGAAGTGTAGGTTTACCATTTTCAATCGGGACCAGGGCATGGAAAATGTATTGTTACCGGTTGACTGCAGCAAATAATAGGCTCTCCTCTAGTATGGAAGAGAAAACGTGACTTTTATCCTGACTGCTGCAGATTAAGTCTGCAGTCCGAGCGGTCAACATAACACCTTTTGAAACTCATTTTCAGAAGTTCACAACTTAAGGTGCATTGTACGATGACAAAGTCCCAGCAGTTACGTGAACAGTGTCAAGACCTTGCTGTCCCATAAGGAAATCTGAGGTACAGAATAAGATTATGCTCTCTCAGGTTTGAAGCCCATTAGAACAGTGATTAAACCACTCTTTTAAATGATTAAATGCTCAATTAAATATTAAGTAAAATGCCAAATTCTGATTTTTAATAAATATTTTGGAAAAATTTCCATTAGAACAAAATGTGTTTTCTGCTTGTGGGTCATTGAGGCTAATGTGCATCACCTCTCCAGCAGCTTCCCAACCTCTACTTGTCATTAATAAGGTATAAAAAATGCTCCCAGAGAAGGGACAATGGCAGGATGGTCTGTTTCCTTCTCTGGTATGAAGACCAATTGGGGTGGGTCCTGGAACCTGAATAACTTTAAAGTCACCTGCCTTTTTTCAAAAGCAAATGTCTGGTTGCTCCTTGAGATGACCAGCCTTTGGATATAATTTCCCTAAATTACCAATAAATAATGGGTTAACATGCAGTTGGTTCAACGAACACATTGACGAGGGAGTATGGGTGATGGAGAAAGGAAGAGGGAGCTGGATAAGGAAGGTGAGGATGTATAGGACAGAGTTGAACCAGGAGAAAGGATGGAAGTTGGTTCTGACCAGGTAGCCAGCATGGCTAACTCATCAAAAGGAAGTGGGATGTGGCTGCCCAGAAATGCTGTAGACATGATAAGAGAAGAAGAAAACACCTAAACCAAAGAAAACCAAGAAAAGTCAGGTACCATCACAGATGCTCAAAAAGACTGCTATCCATACGTGAAGGCCGGGGTAGACCAATGAAAGATGATCAGATGTGCAGAAATATGTCTAGGATATCTTGTAGTCTGTAGATAGGGTGCTCAAAGGAGCCTGTCGTTTATATGTCTTCCAGCCATTCATCATGTGTGGAAAGGTGTGGGGCCCTCCAGTGTCTCTAGATGCAACAGTCATAGTTGAGGCTACTAAAAGCCGTTGATGGTCTGTCACTGAGCAAATCTGCTATATTATGTAAAAGGACAAGTATCTAAACCCAGAGATGGCTGGTATCTGTGTAATATTATAAAACATGTAGACTGAGGAATAAGCCATGCTCTCATGAGTTGAGATGCCAAGTAACAATGTTGCCATGACTTGAAAAGGCAGAATTTCATTCTGGATTATTTCACCCCCTTGCTGAAATTCACTACAATTTACATCCTTGCACCTCAGGGTATTTAATTCATATAGTAAGTTGCCATATCCTGTGCAACATGAAATGAAAAGGGGTGGAAAGTAAGTGTTGGACTATGAGGTTGAAGGCTTTATGAGTAACAACACTCAAGAACCCAGTGTTTTTACATATTGATGAACGGTTCAGTGATTGTTCCCCCAGTATGCGACATGCAATGTATATGTTTGGAGGAATGCTATGCCTGTGATGGGCAGATTGAATTCAACCTGCAGCACCACAAAATGTTTGTGAGTCCCTTGAGCCAACAAATTACTCAGGGTGTGTATGCCTTTCCCTTACCAAAGCCACCCAACTTAAGGGTCACCCCTTTATGCACAAGTCGGCATTCTCCCAGTAGCTGTGCCTGGGGGTGAAGTCTGGCATTATCAGGGCCACTTTGGGTGCTCTGTCTTTCCAAATAGACCCATAGGAGCGTGTACGTTGTCTCTGGCCAAAGGTAAACTACTTAGGACGATTGTAGTTCAGTACAGCAGAGTTCCACACAAGGGAGTCTCAGGTCCCTGTATCGTCTGTGATTAATCAGTGTGGAGAGACTGAATTGTGGTTTCATTTCACCCCTTACTAATTTGTTGATAGTTCTCAATATCAGGATATTTACAGGAATTGGGTATATCCCAAGGAAATATGTGAAAAAGGGTCCCACAACCATCGTTATGGTTTGTAACCCACCCCATAGCAAGAGATGGAGGTGCGTCCATCTCCCACAGTCTGACTGGGCTTTTGTGATTAAGGTTACAATTTGCCAGGAGCCATGTTGTGCACGCCCTTGTTATTGTATGCCTCCAGGTACCAGAAACATTCTGATTTCCATGGGAACTGATACCCTTTTATGGCAACTCTCATCATAAGTGCAGCATTGGCAAATCCAAGTTCTTCCACCAGCTAATCTTATTGCCTGACTTCCTGTAAAAAAGCATTCATACTCAACGTGAGAGACGGGAGTGATGTGTCCACATTGGTAAGTATAAGGAGATTATCATCAGTATACAGGAGGAATTTGGCAGCGCCTGCAGGTGTGGGAATACTGCTGATGTCTGGTGATTGTAGGCTAGCCACTGAGAGGGGTATCGGGGCCTATAGGAACATCAATTGCCATTTTCCTCATGGATAAGAAAGGGGTCCAAAAGGAACCCATCGCAGTTGACCTTTGCACTAGGGGAGTTATGGAGATATTTTCCTTTGGACTTTGGAAATGAAATCATCCCCAGGATGAGTTTCTGTAGCATACGGAACACAAAATCCCATTCTATACGGTCAAATGCATTCTCTGCATTGAACAACAAGGCATGTGTTTCCTGTAAGGAGTCCTTAAATAGCAAATGTTGTGTGAGAGCATACACATGTGGTTACAGGAGTAACAGTCAGGTACAAAGTCTACTTGTCAACTGAGGTGTGGATGAAGTACGAATTACCTGTTTAAACCAGGCAGCCCAGATACTGGCAAGCAGCTTGATATCCATATTAATAAGGGATATTGGTTGGCAACTGATACAGTCCAAAGTAATTTTCCCATTTTTAGGGAAGACAGAAATCACTGTATTGGATAGATATGATCGTCAAGTGGAATCTACATGATGCCACTGGTCAACATCAATCAAGCTCACAACATACTCATCCTCACATACAGTGGCAACATGCAACTGATACTGTCCCTCTCAGACAAAAAACACAACATCAGAAATAAGCTCACCATATGTATGAGAGAAATGGCCTCTTGGATGAAATCTAACTGCCTCAAATTGAACCCTCAGTTTTCTGGTACAACGTCTCACCATGGGACCTTGGAACCACCTCCCATCCCTACGTGCAAGCAATTAACTTCGGAATCATCACAACAAACTGGATATGACTGCCTAAGTCAACGCAATGGTCTTGCCCTGCTGCAACACCATTGGGATGCTGGAGAAAATCTTAAATGACTACCAGAAAACAGCAGTAAAACTATCAATCAATCTCTCAACACCATCAAGATTAGTCTACAGAAATGCACTGGGTACAGGGATAGCCAACCAGCAAGCAAAAAGGACATCCAAAATACAGCAGCCTAACTAGCCCTCACACTCCGGCACAGAGTGAACATCACACCAAACCTTGGTTAACGCCACTGGCTCCCAATATACAAGTGTACACATGTCAATCTCCTCTCCATCACCTACAAAGTGCCCCACAACACTGACCCTGCCTACCTGAACAAACTCTGTTGTCTCATAATCAGCTCACAGTCCTTTATGGATGATGCATTTTTGAATAAGGTTTCTGACCAGACTAATTTTTGCTGACCAGTATTTGAGAGACAACATTGCCAGACTTAAGCCCCACTCTAGAGCTACCTGGAGGACTTCCACAATCTGCATGTGTTGAAGACGTTTGTGGGTCTTACATTTTGTGATGGTCTTGATAAGGAAGCCATCACTGTCTTCATAGTGGTCTAATAGTCCCTTGATAGCAACAGCTATATTTCCTGAAACCATGAGTCATAATTGGCATTTCTTCATTAGATTCTGCATTTTGTTGATAATGTTTTAGCACTGCCACATGATCACCCTGATTGTGACCATGTTTTAAAAATTTGTCCTGTTCTTGCTCACCTTGTAGTTCAATTTTCAGAGGTCTATACTTTTGTATCTACTACCAATTGGTTTGTGTTTTCTTTTTTTATTAAAGCAAATGGGATGGCGGTGTGCGTGGAATAGTGTTCGACTGGTGATGTGTATGGACTGGCTCTTAGCTGGCAGTCGTTTTGGACTGGTGTTTGGTGGTGTGCATGGACAAGCATTTGGAAGACAGTGTGTGTGGTTTGGTAGGTTTCCCTAGATGGACGTCGAACCCGGAACGACAACGTAGGTTACTCCCTTGCAAAATCAGGTAATTTTGTGATAGAAATATGTGATATCTCTAAGGTAAATTTTGGGCCATATCCTGCTGCCTACACTAGGTCAACCCACACAAGTAAGGTAGCATTGTTATCAGGAGACTTGGGGGAATACTTGGTGGGTGGTGGTTTGTGTCCCAGAACACATTCCAGAACCTTCAATCACAGAAATGTTAGAAAAATTTGTATTTTTGACAAAACTTTTGTGGTTTGCAAAGAATGCTGGGTGAGAGAGCGCAACACGTGAGTAACCCTATTATAGATCTCCCTGGGTGTCTAGGTTTAAAAATGTACAGGTTTGCTGGTTTTTGCTAGGTTTCCGTAGATATTGGCTGAGCTAGGGTCCAAAATTCACAGAATGGCACAATGCAAAAAAGGGTCAGTTGTCAGTGGAAATCTTGGGGTGTTGAGATTTTTCCTGTCTCAGGTACGAGGCCCACCCACACAAGTGAGACTTGAGGGAATGCTGGGTGGGTAGAAGTTTGTATTTCCTCACAGATTCCAGAATTTCCGTCACAGAAATGTTTTTATTAGACACATTCTGAGGTTTGCAAGGGATTCTGGGTTTGAAAACACGGGGAGCAATGCAAGTCACCCATTCCTGGACTCCCCAAGGTGTCTAGTTTAAAAAATGTACAGATTTGCTATGTTGCCCTAGATGCCAGCTGAGCTAGGTCAAAAAATCCACAGCTACGCTCATTGCAAAAGAGGGATAGTTTTTCTTGGAAACATATTTTGTGTTTGTGCTGTGTCTTAGGCCATTTCCTGTTGTGGGTAGTAGGCCTACCCACACAAGTGAGGTGCCATATTTATCAGTAGTCGTAGAAAAATAGAGAATAGTATAACAAGTATAATTAACAATTGTCTTTCTCTGCATATCTGCCTTCCAAATGTAAGACAGTGAGTAAGAATGAAGATAATTTTAAAAATGCCTGTTAAATCATATGCTAGTATAGGTACCCACAAATTCAGAGATGTGCAAATAACTACTGATTCTAAAATTTATATCTTGTTCCCAATTTGAAAACACATAGGTTTCCTTGATACTTATTTTTCACTCTTTGCATTTTACTATATGGATTGCTGTATACAATGAAAAACCATTGCCAGGTGCAGCTCAATTATTGCCTCCGGGTATCTTGGTTAACCTACAAGCCTATATTTCCCTGCAAATAGAAGGGTCCAGTGGATTTAACAATATTTTTCTTTAAACAATCTACCGTAGTTAGATGAAGTTATAGTTGAAAATGTAGCACAAATGGCTGTTTTTTTCCAACTCAATTTCAATATTTCTTTTTTTAACTAGTTACTTTCAATAGGAAAAATGTGAACGATCTATACTTATGACCACTTGCTGAGGGCGGAACTCTGCTCATATTTCAGAGATATATAGCTTTCTGGGATCCATTGCTGTTTTTGCAAACCCTGAGTACTATTAGAATCCCTAGAATGTTGCTAAAAGGACACAAGCTTGGCATGGACACCTTATGTGGATAAATCGATACGGGTGCCTAAGGGTGAACTACCCCAAATAGCCAACTAAATGTCTTGGCACATTGGAAGAAACGGCCTGGAAGCTAAGGGATTAAGCACCCCTTATGTACTGCTTGTTATATAATGATAACATGATATTATAGCTATAGCGTGAGTGTCCAATAATCTGAAGGTTAATCTCCCCCAGTTTTATTGACCAAGCTATGCCCCTGGTGGTAGGATTCATAGGTGAGTGGAGATAGCATAAACATAGTTTGCAGCCTAATTCTCACCCATGAGGGATAGTTGGCATAAGTAGGTAAGTAATTGGGAGGAAAAGAAAAAAAACTATTGAATAATAGAGAAAGCCTTCTAAACGCTGCTGAGTGTTTTTGGCTATGAATACTAGGAAGGGAGAAATCATTCTAAAGCCCTCACATAAAGTTAGAGCAAAATATCCCACCTGTTGTAAAGTCCATTCTGCTTGAGCTGTAGAGGCATAATCACTGGTAAATCACACTAGAAACATGCTGTCATGTTCTGTTTTTTTTTAGCATGGGAACAAACATCACTGGGGTTATATAGACTCTGCAACTAATGTGGGGAGAGGGGTTGGCCTAACGGCTAAGGCGCTCGACCTCGGACCTGGGGATCTGGGTTCGAGTCTCGGTAACAACGCCAAAAACCTCCTGTGATTCTGGGCAAATCACTTAATCTCCCCGTGCCTAAAATGAAAGTGTGTCCTCATGTAACGTAACTGGTGCTATGTAAAGCGCTCTGATAACTGATTCGGTTTGGTTCTAGTTCGCGCTATATAAAACTCTGCAAAAAAAAAAAGTAAAATATGGATATATGGTAATTGAAATAAATTTTGAATTAGTGGCATTTAGGTTCAGGGCAAGTCCTTCTTAGTGTAGTTCAGGCTTCACAGTTAATAATTAATCGCACTGGCAAAAATAATGAAATACAGTTGATAATCCATGCTCAATGGACTTGACCTGGTTCTGTTCCTTTTTGCCATGTGATGTCACATCAAGTATCTGGTAGA
Organism: Lissotriton helveticus; assembly: GCF_964261635.1. Taxonomy (NCBI): domain Eukaryota; kingdom Metazoa; phylum Chordata; class Amphibia; order Caudata; family Salamandridae; genus Lissotriton; species Lissotriton helveticus. The sequence goes on from NC_136069.1 coordinate 1,609,009,498, forward strand.
AAACACATTACACTCACCAACCTGAAATTGTGATTGTGCCTAGGTGTTTTTGTACTAATGATATTTTGTTGGTGACAATTACTCACGACGATTATTCCATGGAAAGCAGTGTTTCATGAAAATAACAAATCACAAATGAAAACTCATGACTCAAAAATTGAAATGTAATACTGACTAATTCAGAGACAACTTATTGCAAGTGCAAACAGGGGAAATATTGGAAATCTATCCTTACCTTCGGGACATCCTAAGATAAAAGACAAAGTGAGGAGAATGTTATGTCATTAACATTTATAAATGAAAATTTTGTACATTAGTACGTAAAGCACCCGGCAATAGAACTGTGCATCTTGAGTATTGCTGGCATTTTAAAACCATGAAGGAAGGACCACTTTCCAATCTTTACCTCACTATTTATGCAGAACCATTGCATTAGGTAGCAACAAATGAAAATGAAACTTACAGGAGGTCAGCACTCACAAAAGTATAATTCACATCATGGTCAATAAGATAGATACTGTTTCTAAAAATGTGAATTGTCAGAAAACAGTATATTTGATAAAGATGAGGAGAGAGGGATACAATTTAGTGCAAGCCTTGTAGTTTATCATTCAACCCTTATTCACTAACAAACTATCTACGTTTAGCACAACAAGTAGTAGGAATGAAGGGACACAATAAACTGCACAAAGTAGTGGTTTTTGACATTTGTAGATGCTACAGTGTTTCTACAAGTAAATCCTGATAGTTTTGTTATTTAACTTTCAGCAAAATACTGTCTTACAATAAGGGGAACTCAGAATGAGGCATTGAAAATGGAATATGCATGTAGCTTAACCATGACGGACCCTGTACATTGCAAGCAAACATATATTTATTTGAACAAACATGAAACACGCACATTTGCGTCAGCTAGTCTTTTTTTCTTTTTTTTAATGTTTCAAAATCAAACAGAGGACAATACATCATCATTATACCATAGTGTTGTCGACTGTACAACTAGGCGGGGCCTGCAAATCATACTGTTGTAAATGCAGATCATATAATAGAAAAACAATATGTGTGCCAATGTAATTGTTCAGTTAGTCCATATACGTAGTTCAGACGCTTATAACAGGCAGCGCATTACTTGAACTATTACCAGAACATAACACCACTACCTTCATAAGTTTTCAAACAAATAGTCTTATATATAACCTGTAATGCCTTAAAGCAAAACAATCAAGACATGAACTCAAAACATCCTACCCCCCTCCCCAACTTCCCCCATGCTCAGTTCCTATTATTCAATGAAAATGTGTTTAGGTTCCTGCCCTCCTGTGGTACGCAAGTGTAATGCTATCGGTCATCACTGATCTGTGTCATAAGGTTAGCTGCTGCTTACACCAAAATGCACACCGTGGGATCAGAGGTGCATCCCGTCGACCCCCGCAGTATCCGCGATGCACGCACCACAGGGCGGGTGCGCGCTCATCAGACAGTGACATCCAGTGCAGCGAAAATATTCAGTAACGCATACCATTCTAAGGAAATGGGCTTCCGCCTCAGTCCCCTATATTCCTCTCTGCGTAATTCCGCCTCTTCTGCAGTACCCCAGCAAAGCACCTCTGCATGGCATTCCATTGAGGATGGGGGTCTACTTGACTTCCATCGGGTTGTCTCTGCGTTTGGCCAGGAGAAGCGAAAGATTAACAAAGCGCGAGGAGGGATTACCTTTCTGCGCACGAGGCCCCAGTCCCAGGATGCAATCTTCCAGGGAATCATATGGGCGTGCCGGAACCACTGCTGTCAGACTGTCACGGACCGTGTCCCAATAACCTTGCAGCTTAGGGCAGGACCATAGCATGTGCAATAAGCCCATCTGCGGCGAATGGCATCGCCAGCACTCATCCGACGCGTCTGGGAATATAGCCTGTAAGCGTCGCGGGGTCTAGTACGCTCTGTGTAGCAGCATAAGCTGTATGAACTTAAATTTAGGGTTTCGTGAGACCTTTTTAGGGAACTCCTGGACCTTGTTCCATTCCTGTCCGTGAACGTGCGGCCTGCATCCCCCTCCCATTTGTCCCGAGTCAGCTGCAGGGAGAGCTTCTTTTCGTTCACCAAATGTGCGCCATTACCCATCAAGTACTGCATGGTGAGGAGTGCGTTTGTGGGAGGTTCAACCCCATAAGGCCCCCATGTTGTGCGAATATAGTGGTAAATATGGGCATGCAGTAGGAATAATGTGGGTGGGCTTCCATGCGTGTGCACGAATTTCGCAAGTGACATTAGGGTGTCCTCCTCCAGAGTCTGCATAACTAGGCATTTTTAGCTTCGCCAGACTGACACGGCGCCGCCCTGTAGCCCAGATAAGGTCTGTCAGTAGGGTGTTCATAAGTTGAAAAGTCCGTGCGAGAATCGGCAGTGGGAGATTAGTGAAAAAATCTATCAGTCGTGGAAGCATCACCATTTTCATGATAGCTACTCTACCGGCTCTCGACAAAGGCAGGGAAGTCCAGAACTAGATGAGAGATCTATGCGTCATGAGCGGCCTGCCCAGGTTTCCATCTAGGAGGTCCCGGGTATTATCGTACACATGTATTCCTAAATATTTGAAGGTAGCAGGCGCTATCTGGAATACCTACGGGCCGAATGGCACGGAGCCCCCAATCCGCGCATCGACGAAATAGTATGCATGAGACTTAGACTCATTTATAGTGAGGCCAGACAGTGTGCTAAAGGTAGCAAATATACTAGGGATCGGGTCAAGATCTGCACCCAACTCCTTTAAGTAGAGTATAAGATCATCTGCGTGTGGGTTGTAGAGTCACGTACCACACCCCGGGAGGGACGCAAAAGTGCAAAGTCTGTTCAACAGGGGCTCTAATGCTAAGATGAACAGTAGGGGGGATAAAGGACAGCCTTGCCGCATCCCTCGAGCAATCATATATTGCTCAGAGATATGGCGGCCTGTACAGGCACGCGCAGTAGGGTTTGTGTACAATAAACGTACCCTTGCAATGTACTCCTGTGGTATTCAGAAGCATGCTAGGGCCTGAAACATGTAGTTCCAATGCAGGGAGTCAAACGCTTGTCTAAGGTCGAGGGAAATGCATTCCTCCTGATTGCCCTGTAAGCAGGCACCTAGAATAATCTGATGTAAACGCCTAATATTGAGGGCCTTACTACGGCTTGACACAAAGCCACATTGGTCCGGATGTACAAGAGAAGGAATACATTGGTTCAATCGGGTAGCCAGTAGGCGGCTAAGGATTTTGTAGTCGGTATTGAGAAGGGACAAGGGACGGTAGTTGGGGATGTGCAGGGCGTCTCTGTATGGTTTTAACAACGAGACCACCAGCACTTGCTGTGTCGTGTGTGGTGGACTGTTGTGTTCAAGAGATTCCTGGTAGAGAATTTGCAATTGGGGTACTAGTATGTCAGCAAACGTGGCATAGAACTCTGACGGGAAGTCGTCACTTCCTGGAGTCTTATTGCGGGTTAATGCCTTAATAGCATGCCGTATTTCCGCACCTGTTATGGGACGTGCCAGGTCTTTCTGCTGATCCCGTGTCAGTTGAGTCCTACATATGCCATCAAAGAATTCAGCAAAAGGGTCATCTATCTGTGGTGGGGGGGCATAATAGTCTTTGAATGCGGTGTTAATGTCCAGCTGTGTGTTAACCTCCACACCTAGGCTGTCGTGTATGTGGATGATAGGAGTGGGAGCAGGTGTGTTGCGATCTAATCTTGCAAGTAGTGGTCCGGATTTGTCTGCTTGTGAGTGTTGTTTTTAAATGTACAGGCGGTAATCCACCACCTGGAGCTCCTCTAATAGCTCCGCATATCGGATATTGGCCTCCCGCAGTTGTGTGAGTTGGTCATTCGTGCTCACTGCCTCGCCTCCCAGCGCAGCCGGCTCCTCTGCTGCACTCTTGAGCCGGTCAGTCAGAACCTGTTGCACTCCAATTTTAGTACTAATGGCTACTCCCCGTACCCTCATTTTAAAGGCGTCCCATTCTATCTGTCAGGAGCTAGCAGTTCCTACATTCTCTTCAAAATAGTGCGGTATTGCCTCAGATAAAGCCGCTCGGAAGACCTGGTCTTCCAGCATATCTGGTTGTAGTCTCTATGTGGGGATCGATGTCGGTATTCTACCCCATTGTATTCGCAGCTCCACTGAATTGTGGTCTAATAGGGTCTTCCCCATGTGGTTTGCTGAGGTGACGGATTCCATCAGCGTGGCGGAGCACAGACAACGGTCTATTCGAGTATGCAAGCCATGTGGTGGGGACTAAAATGTATATTCCCTGTGCTCCATGTGTTTTGTCCTCCAGGCATCCCGTATATCCCAGCCTTTTGCCCAACCCTTGAGTGCATCTGCTTGTTTTCTATTTTCAGTGGCGTGTAATGTAGGGTGGGATCTATCTAAGGTGAGGTCTAGCACAGCATTAAAGTCACTGCCTAGTATCCAGTGATAAACAGCCCATTCAGTCAGTACCGTGCTGAGTGTTGCTAAGTATTTTTCATGGTCAGTATTCGGCCCATATATACAGCTCGTAAAATACTACAGGAGTATTACCTGTAAACCAAGTCGGGAACAGGGTAGGAAGGTAGAGAAAGCAAACAATATCCCAAGAGGTATTATTCAGGAGGCAATTAAGCAAGTATGCTAAAAGCATTACTGGTTCAGAAATAAGGAGACTTGAATAAAATATATAGTTATTCGTTGTTATTCATCATATACTTTTTAGAAAAGGAAAGGGGAAAATAAAATACAGTTAAAGCAGCACTGTACGAAAAAAATCAATAACAACACAATTGTACTTGGTGCTCAGGTATGTGCAGGTGACATAGGTGGCGACGCAAGTGACAATACTGAACAGTGTGAACGGCGCAAAGTGAGTGAAAATATATACAGTGAGTAAGAACATGTGGCTTGAGGGTAATTTCAATAAAAAATAGTTAGCGATTTAAATGAGCCATCACAGAGGATGCGCCATGTATTGTGCTGTGTTGTCAACGGCGTTTCGATCCTCGTCAATTGGGATCGTCTTCAGGACTGGGTTGTGTTGTTAGGAGGGTGCTGGATTCAGTAGATATAAAGCGGAGGAATCACTGGTTCAATAGTGGGTCCAATTGACTGGGTGGACGTGATCAGCGCGGTGAATAGAACACCGTCCTAGAGGGACTGGTAATTCAGGGTTGATGCGTTTGTGGGGCTGGGGCAGGTGGCCTGGTTGAATCTGTAGTGGGTCATAGTAGGAATCAATCTGTTATGCAGTGCGAGGTTCAAGAGTGGGACAGGTAGCCTTACTGAATCAGTCATGGGTCATAGTCGGAATCAATCTGGTGCACCGTGTCTGGATCGGCGGGTGTACAGAGATGTCCCCCACATCAGGCCTGGTGCATACGTTACCACTGCAGGGTACCCCGGTCGGCGTCAAAAGTCATTCGCTATCTGCGCCGTGATCGATGGAAAAAGTGGTTGGCTGGTGTCTGATTCGGAACAGACTGTGTTAATATCTGATAAGTGTTCCACGTGGTTGACAGTTGGGGCATCATGAGCCGCCAGGATGGCTGGCGTTAGTAGTGCATTGTTTTGGCTGGAGGTGATTTGCTCCAGCGTTGGAGCCGGTACCGAGGGGCCTCCATCGCATTTGCGACCCGGTTCTTGCTGGTCCGCTGTTCTCCGGGAGGAGACGATGCTTGGATGGGTCTGCAAGAGATCTTGAGAGAGGTCCAATGCGAAGGTGTTCTCAACCCATTCTGCCGCTTCGTCAGGAGTCTCAAAGAAGTATGACCTTTGATTATGGATCACCTTTAGGCGCGCCGGGAAGAGTAAGGCTCAGTGTATTTAATTCATAGAGTAAGTTGCCATTTCATGTGCAACATGCATATAAAAGGGGTCGGAAGTAAGTGTCAGGCTATCAGGTTGAAGGCTTTATGAGGAACATCACTCCCTTATCAAGAACCCAGTTTTTTAGATATTTATGAATGGTTCAATGATTGCTCCCCCAGTATGCGACATGCAATGTATATGTTTGGTGTAATGCCATGCCTGCGATGGGTAGATTGAATTCCACCTGCAGCACCACAAAGGGTTTGTGAGTTCCTTGAGCCAACAACTGACTCAAGGTGTGTATGCCTTTCCCTTACCAAAGCTCCCAACATAAGGGACACCCCTCTATGCACACGCTGGCATTCTCCCAGTAGCTGTGCCTGGGGGTGAAGTCTGGCATTATCAGGGCCACTTTGTGTGCTCTGCCTTTCCAAATGGACACATAGGAGCATGTATCTCTTCTCTGGGCAGAGGTAAACTTGTTTTGACGGTTGTAGTTCAGTACAGCAGAGTTCCACTCAAGGGAGTCTCAGGTTTCTGTATCGCCTTTGAATAATCTGTTTGGAGAGACTGAATTGTGGTTTAATTTCACCCATTACTAATTTGTTGATGTTGTTATCTATAGTGCTCAATATCAGGAGCTTTACAGGAATTTGAGATATCGCTAGGAAATATGTGAAATGGGTTACCACAACCATCATTATGGTGTGTAACCTACCCCATAGCAAGAGATGGAGGTGCGTCCATCTCCTACAGTCTGACTGGGCTTATGTGATTAGGGTTTCAAATTGCCAGACCCCTGTTATTGTATGCCCCTAGCTACCAGAAACATTCTGATTTTCATTGGAGATGATACCCCTCTATGGCAGCTCTCATCATAAAGCCCAGTTCTTCCACCAGTTAATCTTATTGCCTGACTTATTAGAAAAAGCATTTATGGTCAATGTGAGAGAAGGGAGTGATGTGTCTCCTTTGGTAAGTGTAAGGAGATTATCATCAGTAAACAAGAGGAATTTGGAAGCGCCTGCAGGTGTGGGAATACCACTGATGTCCTGTGATTGTAGGCTAGTCACGGAGAGGGGTATTAGGGCCTCTAGGAACATAAACTGCCATTTTCCCTGGGGATAGGAAAGGGGTCTAAAAGGAAACCCCGCAGTTGACCTTTGTGCTGGGGGAGTTATGGAGATATTTGACTTTGGTAATGAAATCATCCCCAGGACTCTGTTTCTGTAACATGTGGAACATTCCATGCCATTCTATATGGTCAAATGCCTTATCTGTATTGAACAACCTGGGATGTGTGTCCTGTAAGGAGGCCTTAAATAGCCAAAGTTGTGTGAGAGCATACACATAGTGTTACAGGAGGTACAGCCAGGTACACAGTCCACTTGTCAATTGAGGTGTTGATGAGGTACACATTACCTGTTGAAGCCAGGCAGCCAAGATAATGGTAAGTAATTTGATATCCAGGGAAGACAGAGATCACTTTATTGGATAGATAAACATCAATCAAGCTCACAATATATTCCTCCTTGCAAACACTGGCACCATGCAACTGATACTGTCCCTCTCAGACAAAACCCTCAGGAACAGAATCAAGTTCACCACATGCATGAGATAAGTGGTCATTAGATAAAATCTATCTGCCTCAAAGTGAACTAGTAGGTTACATGTACAACACCTCACCATGGGACCTTGGGCACACCTCCAATTCCTACTCACAAGCAATTAACTTCGGGATCATCACAACAAACTGGATATGACTGCCTAAGTCAATGAAATGATCTTGCCCTGCTTCAAGAAGGTTTGGGATGCTGAAGGAAATCTTAAATGACTACCAGACAACACAAGGAAAATTATCAATCAATCTCTCATCACCATCAAAATTAGACTACAGAAATGCACTGGGTACAGGGATAGCCAACTAGCAAGCAAAAAGGACAACCAAAATGCAGCCTAACTAGCCCTCACACTCATGCACATAGTCCACATTACACCAAGCCTAAGTTAACGCCACTGGCTCCCAATACACAAGCGTGCAAACTTAAATCTCCTCTCAATCGCCTACAAAGTGGTCCACAACACTGACCCTGCCTACCTGAACAAACTCTGTTGTCTCATAATCAGCCCACACATACACAAAAGCAGGGTTAGGGGTGCACATTCTCATACCTGGTCCCTGAAGCCAGGAAGTACCTTTCACAACACATCAACGTCTTCTCCTCTATTCTTGAGGTTTACAAGTACCTGAAGACCTGTCTTTTCAAATATGTCACTAGAGCTATCCACACACCTGATACAGAGTGAGGATAAGCTCGGGATATTGCTTTAAAAACACTGATAATATAATAACAACATAGACCATTGGAGCATTTCACTTCTTTAATGGCACTTTAAAGTGATTCGGTGGTATCTAGTTTAAGCCATTTGAAAAATTCACATGAACACCCTCCTTCTGAGGGGCATTATTGCAGCACATGTGAGAGATTGCTTCGGCGATTTCATATCTAGTGATCTCTAGGACTAGGAAGATGTTTTATTATGCCAGAGTATTTGGAGTAATATCAATAATTCCACTTTAGCCTTTAAATGGAATTACCAATAATTATGTGATTGCTCCTCCTCATGAAATTAGAGTAATTTGTTGAACAAATCACACTTTAAGAGCACATTTATTGAGCGTGAGGATTCCTTGGTGTTCATGGACTTCAGCTTCAAAAACATGTTACAATTTATTACATTTTTTATGGGTGGGCAATATTTATGTATTTTAAAGTTATTTGTTTTACTATTTGCTTTCTAGGGTATTATGCATTGTGTTTCTTTTTGTTTCTTTGTTTCCATTTTAAAAGGTGTTTCTGTGGTTTACTGTTATTTTATTATTCTTTATTTGAGTACTTTTAATTTTAAGTCTGACTGGATTTTGCTTCAAATTAAATATATATATTTTAACTGAATATTGATGATCAATACATTATTTCAATTTGTTATTGATTTTCAGAGTTTTAAATTAAGTTTGTATTTTTGTAGTATTACAGTAATAGTTATAGGGATTGGTAAGGTGTAGGGAGGCTTTGTCTAAGGTCCCTTGTAAGGAGGTGTACCATCTTTGCACTGCATTATTTCTTTTGAGATTTTTATGCTATTGTGCTGTCATATATGTTCTACCATGACATGGGATACTTGGGCACTCATGAACATTTTTTTTGCAGGAAAACTACACAATATTGCTAGAGCTAATGTTTAGACGTTGGGTGATTTTGTGGCATTTTAAACATATATATATTCACTGAAAAAACCATAGGTTTCACACACGTTATAGTTAGGAATTAGCATTTAAAAAACCTGAGAAATTCACTGAAAAAAACATAGGTTTTACATATGTTATAGTTAGCTGGACAATTCACTCATACAAAACCATTGAAATTCCCCGCTATAGTTAGTTCACCTAACTATAGCTCGGGCGCACGCAATGCACTACTGATGATGTCACATATTACATCACTCATGACATGGTCAGTAACATCACTCATGACATAACTGATGACATCTCAAATGAGATCACTGATGACATCATTCAGTGAATGTGTGTCTTTCTGAAAAAAAATAAATATATATATATGTATAGCTAAAGGTTGATGGAAGAATAAATGGGTAAATAAGTGTCTAAATGAATGGTTTTTTTGTAAAATTGATTGTATAACTGACTGATTAATTGTATCTTAGTGAATACTTGGGTTAGTGAGTAATTTTTAACAGTCTCAAACATGTTTTGAATACGTGGCTGCATAGGTTTGTGAGTAGCTACATGAGTGTCTAGATAGGTTATTAGTTGTTTTTTATGATTATCAGTATGAGTGTCTGAGTGTCTATATGTTTCTGTGCGGGATATTACTTAGCGCATAGATGCATGGCTCATTGTTTATATGTGTTTTGAAGACAGCATGTGTGCAGGACTGTATGGGTGGATGAGTGTGTGTATAGGTGTGTTAGTGAGTGAATGACTGTCTCAATACTGTCTTCATGACTAAGTACATATGTTTTAAACTACTATTTGTGAATATTGGTGTATATAAGTGAGTATATATGAGAGTGAGAGATTGGAACAGTTCCTGTATAACTAAGTATGTGTTTCTATAAGTGATTTTTGATGAGAGTTAGTTAGTGTATATTTCTGTACAAATAAGTGTAGTGGTGTGTATATAGCTATATATGCAAGCACATGGATGTTTGAAAGTTTATTTGCATGTGTGAGTATGTGTATGAGTAACTCTATGTATGAGTGTAGGTGTGTAACAGGATGTATAGGTGTTTGAGAACATATGATGAGTGAGTACATGTATGAGTGACTATATAGAACTGTTGGTGAATGAGTGGAAGTGTATGTAGATTTTGGAATTACTGAATAGGTTGTTGTAACTGGTATTGGTATCTTCATTTTTTGAAATATTTAGTTTCTATTTTTGAATGTGTGTATCAAGGGTTATATTAGGCTGAGAGGAGGTCTGCCATTCTTTCACTAGGCAAACTGGTTCTACAAGAGGGGTAGCTATAGTGCTGCGTGCTAATAAGGGGATCAGGATTCATTACTGGGGTTCGGATCAGTCAGGACGATGGCTGGCGGCAGTTCTTTCGATCGGTAGCTCTAAATTTCTGTGTGCGGTTTATTATGGTCCTAACGAAGATAATGCTTGTTTTCTTCAAAAGCTGGAACAATATATGACACAACACACAGCTCCAGTCATATTAGGAGGTGATTTTAACCTCATACTGGACTCACAATTAGACCGCACCTCTAAAGCTAAATACAACTCCCCAAACAAATCCCTCCTAGCTTTAAAGAATGTTATGAAAGATTTCACATTACAGGATGCTTGGAGAGTTAAGCATGGTAATCTCAGAGAGTACTCTTTTTATAGCAAAAAATATAGCCAGTTCTCTAGAATAGATTTTTTTTTGTTAGATCAATCGTTTTTGCCCAATATTGTTTCAATCTCACATATCCCAGTAGGACTGTCAGATCATTCGGTGGTTGAGTTAAAAATAACCTTTAAAAATAACCCCTCAGAATATAGGTGGACACTTGATAGGACCATCCTGTTAAATGACGAGATCAAAAATAAAATCAAGGAGAGTCTGTTGGAGTTTTTTTGTGTAATAAAGGAAGGGCTTCAGATCAAATTGTATGGGACACACTTAAGTCTTATCTAAGAGGAATTTGCAGTTCACATATGATTTGAAATAGAAAACTTAAGAAAGAAAAGGATATTCATGATCTCAACTTAATTAAAACAAAGGACCAACAACTACAGTAGGCTGCTCTGGAAGATAGAGCTAGAATTCCGGGTCCTGAAAGGGAAATATCAGAGTTACAGACTGACTTTAAAGCTCGAGCCGATAAGGCAATCAAAGATAAGTGGGAAGTAAGCAAGCTCCGTAACTTTGAGTATGGAGAGAAATGTGGCTCCCTGTTAGCCTGGAAGGCAAGGACAGAGAGGAGTAGGAATAATATTAACTCTTTAATACAGCGTGGTACTGGGTTGCCTCTAGTGGAAGAAATAGAGATTAAAAGAGAGGCTAGAGCCTTTATGGAGGAACTATATCAGGAGAAGAATAGTCTGGGGCTGGAAGAGTTGGATAATTGGTGGGCTTTGAGAGAGTTACCTCAGTTGAGCGATTCGGATAGAACCTTTCTAGTCACTGAGATCACGGAGGGAGAGGTAAGGTCACAGCTGAAAAAGATGGCTAGAAATAAGGCTTCTGGCCCGGATGGGCTGCCGACCGAGGTATATAAAGATAATCTAGAAGAAATCCTAGCCCCACTATTGAGACTCTTTAATAAAATATTTCTGCAGGGGGAGCATACCCCAGCTTCATGGTCAGAAGCTACAATCTTCCTTATAGTTAAACCAAATAAAGACCCAAAAAAGATAGAGTCCTATCGACCCATCTCTCTCTTAAACTCAGACTCAAAAATCTATTCTGGTATACTTGCATCTAGACTAGCTAAAATAATTAAGTCAATAATTCACTCCGATCAGAGGGGGTTCATACCCGGCCGCCAATTAAATGAACTGACATTCCACGTTATTGGAGCGATAGATATAGCAACAGAGAAGAAGATGCCGCTTACTATTGTGGCAATTGACGCCGCAAAGGCGTTCGATAAAGTCAATTGGTTATTTCTATGGAAGACTATGATAAAATTCGGTTTTCCAGAGGTATTTATCAAGGGGATTGAGACACTATACAGGGGTCCCCGGGCCAAAGTATTGGTCAAAGGTAGTCTGTCCGAATGGCTGAATATTTCTAGGGGAACGAGGCAGGGCTGCCCCCTGTCCCCCCTCCTTTTTGATATTTATATTGAGCCTTTTGTCTGCTCCCTAAGACAAGATCCAGTAATTAAACCATTTATAATGGGAGACCTGGTGCTTAAGACAGCTCTTTATGCTGACAACCTTCTTCTTTAAACATCTAACCCTGTGGAGGCTATCCCCAGGTTATTTGAATTGGCCGAAGATTTTGGTACAGTATCGGGGTATAGTATTAATAAAGATAAGACGGATATAATGAGCTGGAACAACCCCATCCCGATTCCAGAAGCAAAATCAAAAATTAGATACCTGGGGATTTATCTTACCCACAACCGAGAAGAAGTTCCCAAAACTAGCTGGTCAATGGTTGTTAAGGAAGTCAGGAAGCTTTTGACTAGATGGAACACTCTGCCTTTAAACATCTATGGTAGAGTAAACCTAGTCAAAATTTTAATATTGCCAAAGGTTACCTTTTTATTTAACTCTATCCCCTTAACTTTCAATAAAAAGGATATTTCTAATCTGCAAGGGAGGATTGGCTCCTTTATATGGGCTACCAAGTCCCCTAGAATAGCCTGGAGGAAATTGAGAAGGGGACTAAAACTGGGCGGGCTGGCCCTCCCGGATTTACTTTTTTATTGCTACGCCTTCCAGTTTAAAAACTTCAGACTCTTAGCCAACAAGCTGGACTCCTCTTCGCATGGTAGACTTTTTCCGGCTATACTATCAGACCTACCACATGACTCAGACTTTTTTCTCTACAAATTTGGAGATCAGAAGTTTTTTAAGAAAATTCGTCTGAAGCTCCTACGGACAGCCCTAGATAATTGACAATCAATTCGAAGAATTCTAGATATCCCTTACTACCATCTTCAAGCCCCAATATGGGACTCTCCTGGCACTCCGGAATGTCTATTGGACCAACTTGCCCTTCCGTTGAGAACGGCCGGTCTTATGAAATGGGGGATTTGTGTAATAGTTCGATACTATTAAGTTGGGAATCCCTATCAAACTTAACAGAAGGCACCATCACAAAATTTAAATTCTACCAGCTGTCTGCTTGGTGGGGGAGCCAGTTTTGGACCAATGAGGAGGAGAGCTCTATTTTTGAATCTATAAGCAGGGAGAAGGGATGGAAAGGTGAGGTTGCTTTGTGGTATAGGATATTGGTGGGAACTAAAGATAACTTAGAGGCTGAAACCATTAAGCTATGGGACAATTCCACAGTACAGATCTCAGGAGATGTGAGAAGTTGGCCTGATAGGTGATGTTTCCAATTCTGGAACCACCTATTATCAGACCAAACAATCCCTTATGGTGTCAGGTTGTAAGTCAACCTTGTTAGACAAGCTATCCTAGGGGTAGCATGGACTAAGCAGCCTAAAGGCTTAACTTAAGAGGTCGTGTTAAGCGAGCTGTTTTACCACATACAATCCTGTAATATCAAATGAAAGGACACCACACAAGTATATATTATAAAAATATATGTGTTTATTACTAAAAACAATCCCCAGTATTCTTTATGAATAAAGGGGCACAAGCGTTAAATCAAAAGCACAGTTTAAACATACAAGTTGCACAATTATGGATGAGGGTGGGTGGCCACTCAAACCATATACTAAACAAGTGGTATAAGAGATACCAATCCAACAGTGGTTAGGCCTAGGGCCAAGGGAATCGCTGGGAGCAGTCAGGACAAGCAGTGCTGAAGTCGGGAGAGGCCCACGGGATTCGGGAGCAGTGCGGAAAGCGCACGCATGCACCAATGTTAACCAATGGTGCGTAAAAGTTACAAAGTTAAAGTTTAAGGACACTTCCGCTGAACCTAGAGGAACAAAACTTAAGACACAGACCCTAGAGATGTGTACCAGTGTGGGAACACCGGCGGAGCAAAGTTACCTCACCCACAGGAAGCGGGTGCACAGGGTCGAAGTTGAGTCAGGTTTCGTCACGCAGGCTCTTGGTGCTTGAAGCTGAAAGGGCTGCAGGCGGGGTGAAAGAGAAGTGTCCGGTGGAGTCCAAGGGTGGACTCGAGTCGAAAAGTACCTGAAAGCAGAGGGGACAGAGTCTGGGTCACTCAGCAGTGACCAGGGTGGAACCAGGACGGAACCAGGCAATGTCGGGCGCAATCAGGTCGCTGTTGAGGTGCTTCTCTCCGCTGTCACGTGGGCTCTGGGGCATCTATGACGTCCAGGAGCAGGTCACGATCTGTCCCACGCAGGCTCTCGCCGTCGGCGCTGTCGGCTTCAAGATTGGAGCAAACAACACTTGGCAAAAGCAATCCACGCGGAACCGGGAGATTGCTTCTCACTCAAACCAGGAGGGTCAGAGTGGGGGCTCCTTTTCAGGGGAGCTGGTGCAAATCTGGAGCAACCAGATTCACAAGTCGATTTCAAGTTTTCGTCGGCACAGGGGCCACTAGCTGGCTGGCAAAAGACCGGGCCAACACGTTGAGCCAAAAGTAGCAGAAGGGCCCCACGCAGCACTCGATGAGTGTAGAGGGGTGAGCTTTGGTGCAAGAGTGGCTCAGGGTTGGGGCTTCTCAAACCCCGGTGTACAGCTTCGAGGGTCACTCGTGGGCTGCACAGTCAGCATCTCGTGGTCAATTCAAGATGGCTTGCCCCACGCTTCCGGTCGCCTCCACGGATCTCAGCTCTGCAGAGACTGTGGATCGGGCTGTTGGAAAGCAGGCAGGCTTGATCTCGTCGATCTCTGTCGCTCGAGTTCCGGTGGGAACTGCAACAAAGTAGACTTCGATAGCTGGATGGTGCCTGTTTGCACAGGGTGGTCACTCCTTGACCACAAGGGAGATTCTTCGGGCTTCTACGTCGAGTAGGATGTCGAAGGGTCCAGAATTCCGTTTCTTATGTTTCTTCAGGATAATCTGAAGTGCATTGGCACTGCTCCCACTCTTATTCGAATCTGGGGGGCGTGATTACCTGCTAGGTACCCCCCTATGGGTGGGACCCAGGAAGGGGGTGGATACACCCCTTTCCTTTGATCCAGGCCGCCCTGGCACGAGGGCTGGAGTGCCCCAGAACCGGTTTGGCCGGATTATGCAAGGGGCAGCCTTGTGCGCCCCAGGCAGTGTCTGGTTTCTTTCAGACCTCCCTGCTACAATCCACTATCTCCTGTCTGGAGGGTGGTGACACCCTCCTGTGACAGGAAACCCTTTGTCCAGGCCCCATTTGGCTGAGTTTCGGTCAGCTGCAGGGGTCCAGACTCTTGTCTGTGGCAGAGGCATCCATTTTGTGGATCTAAGGCCCTTTTTGAAATTAACCGCATTAAAGCAAAGTAACATGTCTTACCCCTCTAGAGGGGTGGAATGCTATCCCCATCGCCAGAACTGGCGAGGGGATAGTATTCCAAATCGTATGACACCTTACACGACATGTTTTGATAAAGCCAAACCAGAGTTGCTATATAACCGCGAGGATTATAAGGCACTTAAGAGTATATGGTATGGCATTATCCTGAAACAGCTTAGGGAGTTGTTCCCGACAGCTGCAGACAGGCTCAGCTCATGCTAGAGCTCCATCTCACATTAAACCACGCACTCTGCCTCCAGGATTGATGAGGCCTTCCATAGGAGTGGCTCACAGGTTTATATGTGTCCAGATATAGGTTTAGATATAGGTATACTATATCTAAGTAAGGGGTGATTACACCACCTTACCCCAGCTGAGTGATCAGCCAGTTGTGTCAATTTAAGAACCAGCCAGGGGTGGCAAAAGATATGCTGCAGCCCCTGGTAGGCCTTGGTGGCCCCTATGCCCTGGGCACCTATAGTGCATTATACAGGGGCTGACAAGGAGTCCATTTCCAATTGTGGTATGTACCTAGGGTACATGGAATCCATTTTACAGAGAGAGCAGATGGCCTGGGGCCCTGATTAGCAGGGAACCAGGTCAACTAAGTCAAAAAACCAGCTAAACACAGGCAAAAAATCTGGGGTAACCATAGTCAGGTAGCCACCTTCCTACATAACCCCCCCCAACGAAAGGAGATAAGGCTATCCTTGGCCAGGTAAGCCTATATTGCCTGAGTGGCCATATAAGGAAGTACCTGCACTAGCATGGGTACCCCCTGTCTCATGGTCCACTAAGCAGTCCCTCACCCTTTGGGTATTAGAGGGTCTCCACCATAGGGAATCACTACCTTGGGTGTGTTTATGCAAAGTTAAAGGCTGGTTTGGATATGGAGTATTGAAGTGAGGCTCTACTAAGTTAGGGCTTGGCTTCCTCCAATTATCTTCCACCATGTGTGCCTTTCTTTCTTTAACTGAGTTGCACTGTGCTCTCAGGGTCAACCTCTGGCTACCTAAAGCTGGAGGCTGGGTCCCTCTGTTTGGCTTGCTGGAGGGACAGTTCAGGTTTGGGCCCTTTGGGTCCCAGGTTTGGCTGTGCCCAACAGAATCCATCTGTGGGAGGTCCCTAACTGTTTTTAAGGGGGCTCCCTCAGGAGTTTTTAAAGTTTTCACCTCACTAGGGCTACTAGTTTTGGTGCCCCTAATCTGTTGATGGGGGTGCTTTATTTGACAGGGGGCCCTCTGGGTCTCACTGTCCTTCTTGTCCTCTGCAGCCCTGGGCTGGCTAAGGCAAGGGAGAGAGGGGCAGGTTACCTGCTCCAGACTGGGTCCCACCTGAGAAGGGTCCACCGCCATCAGAGGCTCTGTCAGGCCAGGCCTAACAACCTCTGGGGCAGTTCCTTCATCAGGGGAAAGATCAGCTCCCTGAGGAGGCTGATCCTGTCCTAAAGTCTGGTGAGGGGGAGATTTCTCTTCCTCCTCCATGCTCTCAGTTTGTGTGGAGTTATCCATCATTTCAGGCTTCACAACACACATATCAGTTTGAGTTTGGGCTGTGGCCATCACAGCCCCACCAACCTTTTCAGGAGGAGACTCAGTTTGGGTTTCTGCTGTTATCATAACAGCTTTGCTATTCTGTTCAGGAAGAGCTTTTGCTAAAGATGGGGCAGAGAGTTTCTCAGCCCTACCAACCTTTTCAGGAAGGACATCTTGAATTGGGGCTGTAGCCATTACAGCCCCACTAACCTTTCCATTGGAATTTACCATTCTAGAATGGATTTCCTGTTCAACCTCAGCCCAGGCTGAGATTTCCAAATCATTACCAAGTAGGCAGTCTACAGGCAAGTTTGATGACACTGCCACCCTCTTTGGGCCAATGACACCTCCCCAGCTGAGACTTACTACTGCCATGGGACGATTTGTTTTGATGCCATCAATGTTTGTTACCTGGTATGTGGCACCAGGTAAAAGTTGCTTAGAGGGGACTATACAGTCAGCCACCATGGTGATGCTAGCCCCTGTGTCTCTAAAAGCTTCAACTTTCAAACCATTGATGATGGGTTCTTGTCTATATTTGCTCAAAGTATTTGGGCAATCAGAGAAGTTGGCAAACCCCCTGCCAGTCTCATAAACAAGATCATTTGGGGATGGGGACCTGGATAGGCCAGGGTCCTCCTGGGCTCCAAAAGTAAACCCACCCAGATTCCTGGGTGTGCTCCCACTTCCTGGGGGATTACTGCTGACAGTAACAGGAGGTGTTGGAGCTGGCTTTGGAGGTATATTCTCTTTATTGTTATTCTTGGGACAACAGTTGTCTGTTTTGTAATGCCCAATCTGTTTACAGGCATAACAATAAGGCTTTTTCTCAGTTGAAGAAGTGTCTTGGGACCCACCCCCATTCTTGGAGTTTTGGGGCCCTGGGGAAGTCTTTTCTTTATTTTTATCCCCACCCTTATCTTGAGGCTTGGTAGACTCCTTCTTCTGGTTACTGTCCTGATTCTTAGGCCTAATCCTGGTTCTGACCCACTTGTCTGCCTTCTTTCCCAATTCTTGGGGAGAGGTCAGATCAGAGTCCACCAGGTGCTGGTGTAAGAGCTGGTTCTGACAATTACTTAGGATCTGCTCCCTCATAATCAAATTATACAATCCTGTAAAGTCATGTACTTTGCAGCCATGTAGCCAACCCTCCAGAGCCTTAGTAGCACAATCTACAAAATCAGTCCAGTCCTGTGTCTGTGTCTTCTGGGTGTCTCTGAACTTCAACCTGTACTGTTCAGTGGTTAAGCCAAACCCATCTATTAGGACACTCTTCAGGACTTTGTAATTGTTTGCATCCTCATGTCTGACAGTGAGGAGCTTATCTCTCCCTTTCTCTGAAAAGGAGTACCATAAGATTGCTGCCCACTGTTCCTCAGGAACCTGCTGTACCATGCAGGCTCTCTCAAGAGCAGTTATCCACTTGTGGATGTCATCCCCTTCCTTGTAGGGGGGCACAATCTTTGTCAGGTTTCTACTATCATAGGACCTGGGTTTCTCTTTAGGAATATTGCTGCCACCAGTGGCATCTAAGCCACTCAATTTCTGCTCTCTTGCCAAGGTAAGTCTAGCTTGAGCCAAGGTAAGTTTAGCTTGAGCCAGGGCTACCTCCTCCCTCTCTATTTGGAGTTTGACAGCCCTCATTCTGGCCCTATGCTCTGTCTTCTGAGAAGCAGTCATGCCTCTCTGAGATTCTCTAGAGGCACTAGAAATATGAGAGTCCCCTGAGGGAGATCTCACTCTTCTGTTGCCTGGGAGAATGACATGGTTGGATCTGGGGAGGTGCTGGCCCTCTCCATTTCCCAGTAGGTCTAAGTTGGCCTGGTTAAGCCGGGCAACTTGAACCTGGCTACCCCTCTGATCCTGATTCTCTGGGTCCTCTACATCTGAGTCCTCCTCCTCCTCCTCTTCTTCCTCTTCTTCTTCCTCTTCTGGAGTGGTATCAGTTACAGGGGGGTTCACTCCTTCTCCTGATTCTAAGGGGGGTTCATTTCCCTTCTCTAAGTCATCCTGCTCTAGAATGGCTATCAGGATAGGACATGTGGGACTTCTGCCCCTTTTTAACCCTCTTGATATGCACAAGGCTATCAAGTCCTTTCGGGTTAGTTTGTCATAGCTGGAAGTTGCCTTGGTAAGGTCAACTGTCACAGGAGCAGACCCTGAGGCTTTTCCTGTGTCAGACATGACTGCTAGTGAGGTGTAAGTGGTGCACTTACCTACACTAAGTGTTTTCCTACTGTACCTTGCTAGTGAGTTGTAGTCAGGGTGTGCTAATCCCTTTAATCTACAACTTAATATGCTAAGCTTTTGATTTATATGTACCTAGAGGTACTTGATGTGATCTTTCAATTTGATAAAAGATTGCAATGGTAAAACAACAGCAAGCTCAAATCCGCACCGCTGCTCACCAATATGAGAAGTTGGCCTGATAGGTGATGTTTCCAATTCTGGAACCACCTATTATCAGACCAAACAATCCCTTATGGTGTCAGGTTGTAAGTCAACCTTGTTAGACAAGCTATCCTAGGGGTAGCATGGACTAAGCAGCCTAAAGGCTTAACTTAAGAGGTCGTGTTAAGCGAGCTGTTTTACCACATACAATCCTGTAATATCAAATGAAAGGACACCACACAAGTATATATTATAAAAATATATGTGTTTATTACTAAAAACAATCCCCAGTATTCTTTATGAATAAAGGGGCACAAGCGTTAAATCAAAAGCACAGTTTAAACATACAAGTTGCACAATTATGGATGAGGGTGGGTGGCCACTCAAACCATATACTAAACAAGTGGTATAAGAGATACCAATCGAACAGTGGTTAGGCCTAGGGCCTAGGGAATCGCTGGGAGCAGTCAGGACAAGCAGTGCTGAAGTCGGGAGAGGCCCACGGGATTCGGGAGCAGTGCGGAAAGCGCACGCATGCACCAATGTTAACCAATGGTGCGTAAAAGTTACAAAGTTAAAGTTTAAGGACACTTCCGCTGAACCTAGAGGAACAAAACTTAAGACACAGACCCTAGAGATGTGTACCAGTGTGGGAACACCGGCGGAGCAAAGTTACCTCACCCACAGGAAGCGGGTGCACAGGGTCGAAGTTGAGTCGGGTTTCGTCACGCAGGCTCTTGGTGCTTGAAGCTGAAAGGACTGCAGGCGGGGTGAAAGAGAAGTGTCCGGTGGAGTCCAAGGGTGGACTCGAGTCGAAAAGTACCTGAAAGCAGAGGGGACAGAGTCTGGGTCACTCAGCAGTGACCAGGGTGGAACCAGGACGGAACCAGGCAATGTCGGGCGCAATGAGGTCGCTGTCGAGGTGCTTCTCTCTGCTGTCACGTGGGCTCTGGGGCATCTACAACGTCCAGGAGCAGGTCACGATCTGTCCCACGCAGGCTCTCGCCGTCGGCGCTGTCGGCTTCAAGATTGGAGCAAACAACACTTGGCAAAAGCAATCCACGCGGAACCGGGAGATTGCTTCTCACTCGAACCAGGAGGGTCAGAGTGGGGGCTCCTTTTCAGGGGAGCTGGTGCAAATCTGGAGCAACCAGATTCACAAGTCGATTTCATGTTTTCGTTGGTACAGGGGCCACTAGCCGGCTGGCAAGTGACCGGGCCAACGCGTTGAGCCAAAAGTAGCAGAAGGGCCCCACGCAGCACTCGATGAGTGTAGAGGGGTGAGCTTCGGTGCAAGAGTGGCTCAGGGTTGGGGCTTCTCAAACCCCGGTGTACAGCTTCGAGGGTCACTCGTGGGCTGCACAGTCAGCGTCTCGTGGTCAATTCAAGATGGCGTGCCCCACGCTTCCGGTCACCTCCACGGATCTCAGCTCTGCAGGGACTGTGGATCGGGCTGTTGGAAAGCAGGCAGGCTTGATCTCGTCGATCTCTGTCGCTCGAGTTCCGGCGGGAACTGCAACAAAGTAGACTTCGATAGCTGGATGGTGCCTGTTTGCACAGGGTGGTCACTCCTTGACCACAAGGGAGATTCTTCGGGCTTCTACGTCGAGTAGGATGTCGAAGGGTCCAGAATTTCGTTTCTTATGTTTCTTCAGGATAATCTGAAGTGCATTGGCACTGCTCCCACTCTTATTCGAATCTGGGGGGCGTGATTACCTGCTAGGTCCCCCCCTATGGGTGGGACCCAGGAAGGGGGTGGATACACCCCTTTCCTTTGATCCAGGCCGCCCTGGCACGAGGGCTGGAGTGCCCCAGAACCGGTTTGGCCGGATTATGCAAGGGGCAGCCTTGTGCGCCCCAGGCAGTGTCTGGTTTCTTTCAGACCTCCCTGCTACAATCCACTATCTCCTGTCTGGAGGGTGGTGACACCCTCCTGTGACAGGAAACCCTTTGTCCAGGCCCCATTTGGCTGAGTTTCGGTCAGCTGCAGGGGTCCAGACTCTTGTCTGTGGCAGAGGCATCCATTTTGTGGATCTAAGGCCCTTTTTGAAATTAACCGCATTAAAGCAAAGTAACATGTCTTACCCCTCTAGAGGGGTGGAATGCTATCCCCGTCGCCAGAACTGGCGAGGGGATAGTATTCCAAATCGTATGACACCTTACACGACATGTTTTGATAAAGCGAAACCAGAGTTGCTATATAACCGCGAGGATTATAAGGCACTTAAGAGTATATGGTATGGCATTATTCTGAAACAGCTTAGGGAGTTGTTCCCAACAGCTGCAGACAGGCTCAGCTCATGCTAGAGCTCCATCTCACATTAAACCACGCACTCTGCCTCCAGGATTGATGAGGCCTTCCATAGGAGTGGCTCACAGGTTTATATGTGTCCAGATATAGGTTTAGATATAGGTATACTATATCTAAGTAAGGGGTGATTACACCACCTTACCCCAGCTGAGTGATCAGCCAGTTGTGTCAATTTAAGAACCAGCCAGGGGTGGCAAAAGATATGCTGCAGCCCCTGGTAGGCCTTGGTGGCCCCTATGCCCTGGGCACCTATAGTGCATTATACAGGGGCTGACAAGGAGTCCATTTCCAATTGTGGTATGTACCTAGGGTACATGGAATCCATTTTACAGAGAGAGCAGATGGCCTGGGGCCCTGATTAGCAGGGAACCAGGTCAACTAAGTCAAAAAACCAGCTAAACACAGGCAAAAAATCTGGGGTAACCATGGTCAGGTAGCCACCTTCCTACAGGAGACATACTAAAAGTCTTGACTGATTCCTTCACACTCTCTCAAAAAATTATAAAACCATCGAATTTGAGAAGAAACCACCTGTTTACAGCATATAGGGCTTACCGGACTCAGGCTAAACTTTCTAAGATTGCAACAGAAGAATACTCATGTCCAAGATGCAGGTTTCCAGCAGCAGATGATGGACATATGTTTGTCGGATGTCCTGAAATAGCTAGCTATTGGAGACAGGTGTGTGGGTTTCTAGAGGAGGTACTGTCATTACCAATAACGTGTAGTCCTAGATTAGTTCTCTTTGGACTTCCCTATGATTATGATATAAAAAGCAGTACCTCACAGTTTATTTTCTATGTGGTTGTCATTGCCTGGAGGGAGATCTGCAAAGAGTGGAAATTGGAAAATCCCCAAACATTTGCAGACTGTCTTAGAAACATCATGGCGGTTAGCCGTCTGGATATGTTGTGTGGTGGGGAAAATGCTATTAAGCTATGGTCTGTATTAAAAGCATGGTGTGAGAAATAATATCACAAGTCCAATGATTATGCCAGAGGTTAAGTGGTCCTGTCTTCCTAAAGTGGCAAGTAACATCGTGAATGGGAGTTGGACTGGAAACGACCTACCTCTGGGCAATCTCCGTTGGCTATCCACAAGCTCAAGGGCAGGAAAGGTTGGTTTGTGTCAGTGGCCTGGAGTAAGCCCATCTAGAGCTAATATCTACTGGTGGCATATATGAGGACAAAAAATATATATTGGTACTGATTTTAACATTAGGTAATTTTCAACTATTTTGCTTGCACTTTAATGCTATATTTGCACTATCACTTCATGCACTTTCCTTGTCTGTTAGACATTTATTGTGACTTGCCCACTTGGGCTTTATTCTGATATTGATTGTCATATGGCTTTGGATCAACGCTGCTAACTCATATACTGAGCTATTTGATTTTGGGCACAACATGATAATGAGTTAATACCCATAGTGTACATAGATAATATCAATTGTCGTGTATATACTTCTGTTGGTTTTTCATTATGTTTTTTGCCCTGCAAATATGCTCCTTTGTCTATGAAATCGGTTTACATCATTTCATTGATTGTGCTATTCTCATTGAAAAAACTAATTGCTATATTTGGCATTCTTTGATTATTTGCACGAGTGTAGCGTTCTACTACATAGTATTTTTTCCATGCCTATGATTCATTTTATCGCACTGTCACTTTAAATGTTTTGCTAACTGTGTGTAGTTTGTCATGTGATCAAGCCTCCCTGGAGGCGAAACGCGTCATGGCGGCAGCGCTGGCTTCATGTAATTAAACCACCTTTTGCACCAGCACTTCTGGGTCGACTCTTTGTTGCTGGACACTGTTGGCGAACTGCTTCTTCTTTTGCCAAAGCGACAATATTCGGAATATATATATATATATATATATATATATATATATATATATATATATATATATATATATATATATATGTATATATATATATATATATATGTATATATATATATATATATATATATATATATATATATATATATATTCACTGAAAAAACCATAGGTTATAGACCATATATAGTTAGGAATTAGCATTTACAAAACCTTGAAAATTCACTGAAAAAACCATAGGTTATAGACCATATATAGTTAGGAATTAGCATTTAAAAAACCTTATTTTACTCACACAAAACCATTGAAATTCCATATATAGTTAGTTGCACTAACTATATATTGCGCACCCGCAATCCACTGCTGATGATGTCACATATTACATCATTCATGACATGGTCAGTGACATCACTGATGACATCACTGATGACATCTCAAATGACATCACTGATGACATCATCCAGTGACTGTGTGTTTCTGAAAAGTTTAAATATGTTTTACATATTGAAGAATGAGTAGATGTAGAAGTGTCTGGATGAAGGATTTAGTAGGTGCGTGACTGACTGTATGAGTGAGTGATTAAATGTGTCTCACTGAGTGCATGAGTTAGTGACTAAACTGTCTTAATTTGTGCATCATTATGTCTGTTGTTCTGTAAACTGCTGCATGTGTTGGTCAGTAGCTATATGAGTAACTATATGGGTTATTGATTGATTGCCCAAGTATTTGTATGGGAGACTGAGTATGTGTGTGGCTGGCTGGGAGGTGTGTGACTCTGTGCAGATCAATGTGTACTTGTATCAATGATTCTATAAGAAAGTAAGTATGTGTTAGTATATGTTTGAAAACGTAAGGTGCTCTATGTTTAACTGTATAGACAAGAAATGGAAGTGTGATTGATTCTTTACAGGACTGACTAGGTGTGTGAGTAACTCCATGGATGAGTGGCAGAGTGTGAGTGTCTGTATAGGTGTATGAGTGCATATGATTGTGTTGTAAACATGAGTGATTGTATGTATGAATGATTGTATGGGTGAATGAGTGAATGTGTGTGTAGACGTAGGAATCAGTGAGTACGTATGTAGTGACTAGTATTGGTGTGTCAATGGTTTCAAAAATTATACTCTGTTTTTAACACTGGGTGAAACAGAGGTTATATTAAAATGTGAGGAGATGCATTGTATTGTCACATGAATGATATCATCAGTGATGTGATCATTGATGTCAAGTGAGATGTCATCAGTGATGTCATTTGAGATGTCATCAGTGATGTCATCAGTGATGTCACTGACCATGTCATGAATGATGTAATATGTGACATCATCAGCAGTGGATTGCGGGTGCGCAATATATAGTTAGTGCAACTAACTATATATGGAATTTCAATGGTTTTGTGTGAGTAAAATAAGGTTTTTTAAATGCTAATTCCTAACTATATATGGTCTATAACCTATGGTTTTTTCAGTGAATTTTCAAGGTTTTGTAAATGCTAATTCCTAACTATATATGGTCTATAACCTATGGTTTTTTGAGTGAATTTCAATGGTTTTTTAATAGCAAATATCATAAGCTGTCGAATGTCAAGCACGTGGTAAGAATTTTTTTTTTCGTGTTTATGCACACTGATCTGCTTTGATTGCTGCCCCCCACCCCTCATTTCTATTAGGAGTACTCTCTCTTTGCAGATAGTGAAGGGTAGTTAACGCAGCCCTTTCCCCCTTTGTAATCCGTCGTGCCTGCTTCTCTCTCCATTTGATTGATTGTTCTCTTTGGTTCATTCTCTATTTACAAACAAGCACAGAGTCGCAATACTCTGTTTAGTCTTTGCAGATAGCGAAAAATCGTGTAAAAAAACAAAAGGAATCGAGCAAAATCAGTAGGCCACTAATGGGATCTCTTTTGACCTCGCTAAAATAGAAACATTAGGAACAACCTGTTGAAAATAGCAATGCGTATGTATATAAGCGGCGTTCATTTGTGTTCACAGTACCCCTTGTTGATTGTTTCAATCGAGCATTGAATTGTTCGAAGTTAATTCTCTTAACGATCTTCTCTACCTGCAAACGAGGAAGAATAGGAATATTCTATCTCCCTTTGCAGATAGTGAAGGGTAGGTAACGCAAGCCTTTAACACGTCGTACCTATTTCATTCCTCATTGATTGATTGATTGTCCGAACATTGACTGTTTGGGAATTAGTTCTTTTTGGAGGTATTCCCTGTTTGCAAATAAACGTAGGAAAATCTTTGCAAGTAGTGAAAGGGTACGTAATGCGGACCGTTCTCCCCCGTTGTAATCTGTCATGCCTATCTACTCCCCACTGATTGATGCACCTTTTTCACCCGGACCATTTACTAGAGATACGTCATCTGGCCCGACCAGAGAGCACCCCTAGTGAAAAGGACATATGCAATAATAACGAAGTGATCACTGTATCCTGTTAACAGAAACTTTACCATGAAACAACCTGGAAAGAAAAAAATAGGAAAACGAAAATCAGTAGGCCACTGATGAACATGAACTTTTATTAAACAACGAACAAAGAAACGATAACATAACGTAATGATAAAACCTATTAATGTCCTAGAAACAAGAAAACGTTAAAATATGCCAGTGGTGAGAGACCAGAAAAACAGTAAGAGAAACCAAATCACCCCTCGCTGTCCCACCGCCTGCCACGCCAAAAAAATCGATAGACTAGGGAAAATGCAAGTCAGTAGAACATCCACCCCCACTCTGGAAACTTCCAAGGTGGGGCAGGGTTCCGGCTACGCCCAGCCGGGAGCAGCCCATATAAGGCAGGTCCTGCTGCCACGCCTCGGCCAGGAGATCCTAACGTAGGGTGTAGCCGGAGGAGAGGCCGAGACCAGCGGGACCCGGCCAGGGGATTGCCTTTACAACGCTGAACAGTTGCAGGGGGGGGGAATGTCTCCTCGACCCTCCCCTCTCTCTCCCAGTCCGGCCGCGGTGGCCCTTGAGAGTTGCAGGTAGTCCCGCCACATGCTCTTCCGGTCCGACCACCAACGGTCGGGGGGCCGAGGCCGACGGGATCCGGCTGCAGCCGATAAACCAAGAAACCCGTTCATGGGGCCAGAGCCAGGGGCGTCCGGCCGACATCCACCGGAAGCCCGGCCCGAAGACGGACGGGACACTTCTTTCTTTTATAATGGCTGCGACAACACTGGAGGGGGATGTCTTGCACATGCCTCCGACCCCCCCCTCGTCCTCATCGCCTGGTCCGGCCATAACAAATCTCAAGCGAGACGCCGTGGGGTGCACTG
Source organism: Lissotriton helveticus (assembly GCF_964261635.1). NCBI lineage: Eukaryota > Metazoa > Chordata > Amphibia > Caudata > Salamandridae > Lissotriton > Lissotriton helveticus. The sequence continues at coordinate 1,609,036,297 of NC_136069.1, forward strand.
GGAGGGAGAGACGGTGCGAACAGGCCTCTCCCGCCTCCCCAGGTGGAGGCTTCCCAGCTGCACCCTCAGCGCTCCAGGCGGTGGCATCCTAACAACTACAGTGCTGCACAGTTTCGGAACGACCTAGATAACGGTTCTTCCACTGTGGCCATGCTGCAACGTCTCGCCCGGCAGGGTGGAGCCCGTCCGCTCATGTGACCCCGCGATCGCCGGTAGCTGCCGAACTCTCAAAATGGCGGTCGACCTGGCAAGAGCGGGCCCAACATAAAGAAATGGCCCGGTCACTGGTTGACTCCACCACCGTAGTCCTCCACGACCTTGAAGATTCTAGAGGAGCCGCGGGAGTCTCCGACCCCCGATGGGGAATGACTGCCATGATCGCCCGTGGAGTGACGAAACTGTATCCGCGGGACGTCGGCGCTCCCATGCTGGCGCCAGCCTCACTTTGAATTACTACAATCCTGCAGACCTTACTTCCGGTGAAAGCACAGTGTGACCCGGTAGGAAAAATTATTGCACCCCCTCCCCTTTTTGACTGATAGTTCAAACCACCGATCCTTTCCTTTGCCCTTTTAACGGAACTTTGGACTGCCTCCCCCTCTTTTACATTTTCTAGAGAAAACAAAACATTAACCACTACATTAGCATAGCAGTTGACACCAGAACTGTTTTCAAATTGAAAACCAACAACATCTTCAACAGAATCCTTTTTGTTTCTGCTGTGACCCTGCTACAGCACAGGCATTGTCCCCAGCAGTAATTCTGCAATGCCGGTAAGAATAGCTGTGGTGCCTACTGGACTCACTCACCCCCGCGGCGCCCCACGCCGTTTTTTGCTGGGCGGCAACTTACTAGACATCACTTTCGTGCCATCTAGATTTCAGCGCGTTCTGCTGCCTTGGAACTATTCGCACAACAGACCGCTACTGACAAGAATATTTCATTATTGGTGCTGTCAATTTCAATAAATCTATTGGATAATTAAAAAGAAATTGCCACGGTCTCTTCGTTGTTTAAATGTTTTTACTGTTTTTGTTTTGTTGTATATATTTATATGTTATTAAAGTTTTATATTCCTACTACTTTGTTGGAGTGCTATATATTTTTAATAATTGTAAAAACTTTGATGTACAAAGAGTCATTCCTGGAATCTTCCGCTTCAGGCTCGGTCCCCTCCCCAATCACAATACAGGATGGTTTTCAGATAGTAGGAACGCGTGTGCTGTGACGGATCACATCGGGTGTGGGCCTTGATCTACTATAACTCCTTTGAAGAGGGGTGATTCTTTACAGCTGGGGCCATAAACTACATCTGCAGGGCTAGCTGATAGCCTAGGACCGGCCTGGACATTCGGACACAGAGGAAGAGGAGTGTCAGAGGGTGCGGTAGTGAATAGGGCGAAAGGGAGGTGTCGGGCGGGCACAGAGTGTGATTCTCAGGGAAGAGCAGCGCAGATGGGGGAAGGTTTATTGCCCATGCATAAGACAGAGAGCGGTGGTGACCAGTGCCTGGGGGAGATGCTTACGAGGGTGAGGAGCCATGCTACGAATCGACAGCGTGCAGAGAGTGGGTCTGGTCAAGACATCTAAAATGGCTGCCGTGCACGACAAAAGTGTGGCATTTCAAAAAAGGCAAGATGGCGCAGACAATGTTTTTCAACACTTCCTCATTTCCTTCGAATCGAACGTTAACAGACGTTGGGGCATATTACCAAAGTTAAGCGATATTTATCGCTAACGATGCTTACCAACCAATTTTTTACCACTAAGCATCGTCAGAAATTATCGAAGATAAACCTTACTATTATCAAGGTTTATCGCAAATGCGATAATAAACGGCCGCAATGCATGAATATCGCTAAAAACTCAGCGATATTCATGCATTACCGAGCTAATACTCTTAGCCATGTTATCCACCTCCCATTGGATAACATGGCTAAGAACTGCTCAGGGCAGGTGTTACTTTTTGGAGATATTCGCGCTTAGCGCGAATATCTCCAAAAGTTGGTAATAGGAGATAGATATCTTGCATGTTGTAATGCAAGTTATTGTGGTATATGGAACTCATACCATAATCTCTCAGGAAAGCAGAAACTGATCCTTTTGGGACCGCCTAAAAAGGCCTAGGGGGTGAGGAGTACTCTACTTTGCCCCCTTTTCACGTTCCGAACTATTTTATTTTACTCTCTTCTGTAATTACACAAAATACCAGCGATAAGATGCATCGGAGACACACACTGAGAGAAAGGAGGCCGGAGATGAAGAAGACATGTCAAATACACATTGGAGATAATATAGTGGCATAAGGGAAGTAAATATGAGTAAACTTACCATGTAACATAAAAATGTTGCACTCTATACTATAAGTCTCATTTTATACTACAATCACTTCGCTACAACCTCATAAATTAAAAATAAAAATAAATAATGTCTCAAACAATTTTTGATTTCTAAATATAAATTTATTCTTCAGAATTTTCTAAATTTGAAACAACTAGTAACATGTCCTCATCAGTAATTTCCTCTTCAATCATCTCATCTGGAATCTCCTCATTAAAAGTCTGCAATGATGATTCTTGTAACTCTATGGTCTCCAAACACTCGATAAATTCGCCATCAAGAGATTGATCAAAAAAATCATTCAAGTCATCTCCTCCTTCTGACAATATTTCATTATTGGTGCTGTCCATTTCAATCAATGTAGTGGAATCATTCAAGTCATCTCCTCGTGACAATATTTCATTATTGGTGCTCTCAATTTCAATCAATGTAGTGGAATCATTCAAGTCATCTCCTCCTTGTGACAATATTTCATTATTGGTGCTGTCCATTTCAATCAATCTAATGGAATCATACAAGCCATCTCCTCCTTGTGACAATATTTCATTATTGGTGCTCTCAATTTCAATCAATGTAGTGGAATCATTCAAGTCATCTCCTTGTGACAATATTTCATTCTTGGTGCTGTCCATTTCAATCAATCTAATGGAATCATACAAGTCATGTCCTCCTTGTGACAATATTTCATTATTGGTGCTCTCAATTTCAATCAATGTAGTGGACAATTCAAAAGAAATTGCCACGGTCTCTTCATTGTGAGCCATTTTATTTTGAAATTGCTTGCTGTAAATTGCAGAAAAAAATAATCACTTTCATTTATCGTTTTTAGTAATACATAATATAAAACTAACTTCATCAAGTATTTAGTATAACAGAAGGACTGCAAATAAATAACAGAAAACATTTTTCAAATTATCTTCAAGTGTACAACATAGTTCCCCTTACAAATTAACAACTCACCTTTTTAAAAGTAGCAGAAGTGTTAGTACTGTGTAAATCAAACACCAGAAATTCACCACCAAAAATTCCTCACAAATGTACCTCAGACAGTAGTATCACAAAATGGCTGTGGTTTCCTCTCATTTGACATATATACATAACCAATTAACTTTCATCACACACAAATACAAAACCAAAGTAACATTTTAATTGGTTCTAAATTTCAACACTTTCAAATGTGTTTTCCCCATGCAATTTTCCATAGGACATTTACATACGTCTACAGCCTGAATGGCTGAACGGAATTACACCAAACTTGGCAAAATGGTACATCAAACCTAAGAGGTCAGGAAGGATCTACTATGCCCCCTTATGGTCATTTCCCCCTTCGCTTTGGCCTCCTCTTGTCTCTCAATCCTACCGAGGGACAAGATGGCGGCCGCTACGGACTGTTTGGAATGTTGACAGACGCCGGAGAACCAATCAGCTTCGCAAAGCTCCGTAACGCGAAAAGTACGCGAAGCGGAGCGCTGTTACAGATATATATCTTTTTTTCAACGTTAATTTCTCAAAATCCACTGGAGCACATATATTGAGACCTAGCAAAGGCACATCGGGCTACCAGTCCCTAATATTTTGCCAAGTTTCGTGCAAATCCATTCAGCCGTTCGATTATTATTATTTTGTTTTTTTTTTGCCCCGCGGGGCCCTTTTAAAACCTCCACATCAAACCTAGGGGGTCAGCGAGGATCTACTATGCCCCCTTATAGTTATTTCCCCCTTTGTTTTGACCTCCTCTTGTCTCTCGATCCTACCGAGAGACAAGATGGCGGCCGCTACGGACTGTTTGGAATGTTGACAGACGCCGGAGAACCAATCAGCTTCGCTTCACAAAGCTCCGTTGCGCGAAAAGTCCGCGAACCAGAGCGCTAACCGGTCCGCTGTTACAGATATATATCTTTTTTTAAACGTTAATTTCTCAAAATCCACTGGAGCACATATATTGAGGCCTACAAAAGGCACATCGGGCTACCAGTCCCTACAATTTTGCCAAGTTTCGTGCAAATCCATTCAGCCGTTCGGGCTAAAAGTGAGGCCAACCGCCCTATGGAAAACTCAATGTTAAAAACACGTTTTGGGACCCCCCTTTTTTCTCGGCCCCCACTGGACGAACCCCCCCCAAATTTTCAAGGGCTGCTCAGAAACAAAATGTGCCATTTTCCTGAAAATTTCAGCCGATTCCGTCCACAAACGCCAAAGTTATTAGACATAGAATTTTCAAAAAACCCATAGAGAAAAAATCCTAACTATATATACCTACTGGCGACCGCCAGTAGGTAATATATATATATATATATATATATATATATATATATATATATATTCACTGAAAAAACCATAGGTTATAGACCATATATAGTTAGGAATTAGCATTTACAAAACCTTGAAAATTCACTGAAAAAACCATAGGTTATAGACCATATATAGTTAGGAATTAGCATTTAAAAAACCTTATTTTACTCACACAAAACCATTGAAATTCCACATATAGTTAGTTGCACTAACTATATATCGCGCACCCTCAATCCACTGCTGATCATGTCACATATTACATCATTCATGACATGGTCAGTGACATCACTGATGAAATCACTGATGACATCTCAAATGACATCACTGATGACATCACTGATGACATCTCATTTGACATTACTGATCACATCACTGATGACATCATTCATGTGATAATACGATAAACCTCTTCAGACTCTAATATAACCTTAGATACACTCAGTGTAAACAGACACTCATAGACTGTCACTCATCCATGGAGTTACTCAGACACTTAGTCAGTCATGCAAAGAATCAATCACACCTCCATTTCCTCAACTGTACAGTTATACACACCTTACTTATTCAAACATATACTAAAACATATTTACTCACTTATACAATCCTGGATACAAGTTCACAATGATCCATACAGCCACTCACACATTCACTGGCTCTTATGCACAGTTATTTATATATGGTAACTCTCACATGTACTGTGTTTTACATATGTACTTACTTTGACATGTAGCACTGAGATATCCATTCACTCACCAATACACTCATGCACACAGTCAACCGCCCATACAGCTGTTTCCACATGCACTTTTGAACCCATACATCCAGTCAATCAACTGCTCACACATCTATGCAGAGAGTCATACACCTCCCAGCCACCCACACACACACTCAGTCTCCCATACAAATGCTTGGGCAACCAATCAATAACCCATACAGTTAATCATATAGCTAATGATCAACACATGCAGCAGTTTACAGAACAACAGACATAATGATGCACAAATTAAGACAGTTTAGTCACTAACCCATGCACTCAGTGAGACACATTTAATCAGTCACTCATACGGTCAGCCATGCCCCTACTAAATCCTTCATCAAGACACTTATACATCCATTCATTCTTCAATATGTAAGACATATTTTAACTTTACAGAATTATACAGTCACTGGATGACGTCATCAGTGATGTCATCAGTGATGTCATTTGAGATGTCATCAGTGATGTCATCAGTGATGTCACTGACCATGTCATGAATGATGTAATATGTGACATGATCAGCAGTGGATTGCGGGTGCGCGATATATAGTTAGTGCAACTAACTATATATGGAATTTCAATGGTTTTGTGTGAGTAAAATAAGGTTTTTTAAATGCTAATTCCTAACTATATATGGTCTATAACCTATGGTTTTTTCAGTGAATTTTCAAGGTTTTGTAAATGCTAATTCCTAACTATATATGGTCTATAACCTATGGTTTTTTCAGTGAATTTTCAAGGTTTTGTAAATGCTAATTCCTAACTATATATGGTCCATAACCTATGGTTTTTTCTGTGAATTTCATTGGTTTTTTAACAGCTAATATCTGTAGCTGTAAAATGTATTCTTCTTTAAATCCAAAAATATATTTTATATGTTTATGAATAATTTTTTTTTAAAATATTTTTTTTTCTTCGTTCCCGCTTCGCAAATCGGGAAGCTTCCCGTTAGCTGACCTTGATGCCGCGAAATAGACCGCGAGCCGGTAAACGTTTCTTTACCGCAAGTGCCGCGTTACAAAACAACATCGTGACGCCTCCCGTCCGCATGACGTTTCACGTTGTCGCGTGATACGTCATATGACGTACTACGTTAGCGAACTGGTACGCGAAGCGAGTCGCAAAGCGCAGGTTTCTGGAAGCAAACCGGGAGGCCCTGCAAAGCGCTTAACGTAAACACAGCAAGTCATGTGACTTGGTAATAACACTTTTCATTGGTTCATTTCACTTTTGGTTTCCTAATGATGTAAGACTAGGTCATATAATCTAAAATGAACACTTTTGATTGGTTGAGAACTCTTGTTTTTCCCAAATGATGAAAATCCCTCCTTCTTTCCTCACTCTGACTTTCATCATTGTGAGAGAAAGACCCTTTGTGATCACTGAGCAATGGCTTCTTTAGTAGCTTCAGCTGGTGCTTCCCCACCACCTCCACCACATCCAAGGAAGAGTGGACCACCTGCTCAAGTTATAATTCAACAAGAAGAAGAAGAAGAGGAACAGGAGGACGAGCACGAAGAGAGGAAGTTTTTGCCTGAGCAGCCCAGGACGTCTCACCGGAAAGAAAACTTCATTTGGCAATTTTTTTAAATTCCCAAAGGTCAGAAAAAAGTAAATGCAAGATACGTAACTTGCCTTATATGTCAAGATAGACTGTCCAGAGGGACCGACAAGAAATACAGTTTCGGAAACTACACAATGCATCGCCATATGACTAGGTGGCATCCTAACAACTACAGTGCTGCACAGTTTCGGAACGACCTAGATAATCTCCCTATTATGGCCAGAAGATCTGTTGTACCGGAAGTAACGGGACCAGAGGGCAGGGAGATGGTGCCAAATATACAAATGAGATTTGGTGATGTAAAACACATCTGCGTATTTTGCGATGGATTCATTTCCTACGGAGAAAAAAGCATCACTCTGATCAACAGAGCTATTGACAATCATGCTCATGTTTGTCCGAAACGCCCAAAATAATAAATACTTCTTTTTTTTGTTTTGTTGCTCCTGTTGAGCCCTTTACAATGAATCGTTTTCATTGCCCCCTCCAAGAAAAACCCCAAAAAATATAAAACTGTTCCGAAAAATTCAAAAACAGTAAAAAAATGTTCAGAAAAATAAAAAAAAAAGTTCTTTTCAGAACTACCTCCCCGTTATTAAAAAATTGGTACAATATTTGGAACTGTGCCAACCTCTATTTCTCTTAGTTCGCTTCCCAGTTCGCTCGCCGGTACGCGAACCGGAAGCGAACCAAAAACAGTAAGTATAAGGGAAGGAAACAGACACTTATGTTAAAAGAAAGACAGCTATAGGGGAGTAAACTAGAGATACTATTACCCGTAATCCACTGCTGATGATGTCACATATTACATCATTCATGACATGCTCAGTGACATCATCAGCAGAGGATTGCGGGTTTTTTGGCAACATGCCTTATCCACGGTTTAATAACGCTGCCTTTTGCTTTATATAAGTTTTCAAATTGTATGAAATATATACCAATAGGTCGTTATGAACCTTTAGGTAGTGCTTTTCTTCATGAGGTCTGGTCGCTTCCATACACATACAGATGTTTCAAAGATGATCAAGAAGTTTATCTGAATGGAGAGGAATGCACTGAGACGCCAGATCATTCACTAATGTGTAGGCACATACAGTTACACGGTTCATGCAACAAACACCGACCAAATATGGCTTGCGTGTTGCAAGGCACGCCAGTTCCTGCTATCATCCCCACGTCAAGTTGTTGGAAAATGGTAGTTATTTGATGCTCAATAATGAAGATTGTTCTGAGTTAATTAAAAGTATTCCTTTTATCGTAACAGTAAGTGAACGGGTTATTTGCTGCAGAAATGTTCTATTTCCTCCCACACATGAACATAGGGAGTTTTCAATCTGGCCACAAATACCAACCTTGGGACACGTTTCAACGGCATGGCAAGAATAAGAGCTCTTTTGTCTCAGAGAGAGGTGGCCTTGAGTTCGGCCCGTGAAACTTTCGTACTTCACATAGCGAACACCCGTACAGAGGTGCACACCCTTTTCAATTAAGATTTGCCTTTCAATTTCAGCAACATGTTTCCGACTATCTTTAACGCATCCTCCACAAAGTCCCGGGCGCACTTTTTTAAAGTTGTTACCAGTGGTCTCGTGACTTCATTTGAGAAAATCTTTGGAGTCATCCCTGCTTCCTTTCATTCCATTTTCTCCACTCTGGTTCGTGGATTGGCATTTTTACTTGCATTACCAGCGGACGCTCTTGTGCTTTTTTACATTTTTAAATATGGATGTCCCTCCTATGCAACCTCACACCCTGCAGCTGCTGACACTGTTCCGCAATCGCATGCTAGAATATTATGGCACAATGCCGTTGGCGATATTAAGCACGGCATATGGATTATCTTTTCGATTCTCCTACTTCACCTGTGTCCAGCCTGTATTTCACTGCCTGACCTGTGATTTCGATTGGGCCATTGATTTGTGTCTCTGCGGACCGGTTTCTCCTGACGTCGACTTTAATCAGCTGATGACTCCTATCATTACTCACGAGTTGGTTTGTCCTGGCGAAAGGATTATGGCTGTGGCATTGATGCATGGACTACTTGGTCCCTGGAATTTACTGGCGGCAGCACAGTCTTTCTTGGAACAGAGCTTTCTTGAAAACCCACCGAGCTGTCCTCTGATGGTGATAGAGGATCCGGTGCTGGGAGAGCACGTATGTTCTTTTCCGCTTTTAAATTGGATGGCTGAACTGTTTTCGGATGAAGACGGTGACTTCCTATTGGAGGCTGTTGCAGCTTATTTTGCATACACAGTTATGTCATAGACCTTTTTCATGTTTGATATGCTGAGTACTAGCATTTCATTGACAATTCATTGACTTATTTGTCAAGTTTTTATTATTTACCTTGCCTATTGGCTTAAGACTCGACAAGACACTTAGTTGTTGCTTTAGCTTTCCACCTAGTAGTTCATCGTGGTTTACATGAGAATAATATGTTATTGGTCTACTATCTGCTTTACTTGTTAAACTATATCTGTACAGCGAGTGCTAAAGTTTCAAGAACAACACGATACAGAATTGTTATGAGGTCTGATCTCCACGACTTCATACTCATAACATAAGTGCAACTTCTGCCAATTCTGGGCATGAGGCGGGTTTTATATTGCTTTGCCGAACACACATACACAACAGTTGATGCGGTTCACATGAAGAGAGAGCTGGTGTATGCTGATGTGATTCCTTCAAATCTAAGACACTAAAGTATGGGCACGCCCTAAACCAACACAAAGAGACCTTCTTAGCAAATAATATAATATGTGTATTAGGGAGGGTGAGATATAAGCAGCCGCGGGCCGTGGAGGGAGTTACGATGGGGCAGGGAGGCGGGGAGGGGGAGAAGCAGGGTGGAGCCCTCTCTACCTTGCCCCTCCCCCTCCCCGCCTCCCTGCCCCACCGTAACTCCCTCCACGGCCCGCGGCTGCTTATAAGTGTTGCTAACTCTTATTCATTTACAGCATGTTAACATACTGTCACCATTCGCTTTTTATGTACTAGTAACTATGCTGGTAATTTTGCTACTGATAATATGTGTACTTGTATTCTCCACCCTGCTTCTCCCCCTCCCCGCCTCCCTGCCTCACCGTAACTCCCTCCACGGCCCGCGGCTGCTTATAAGTGTTGCTAACTCTTATTCATTTACAGCATGTTAACATACTATCACCATTCACTTTTTATGTACTAGTAACTATGCTGGTAATTTTGCTACTGATAATATGTGTACTTTTATTATCTAAGGTACTACGCCTGAGAAAACGGCATTAGTAAATAAACATTTCAAATACACATCTGTTCTTCTTAACTCCATGTTCTGGTTTCTAAGAAATCTATAACGACCGACTGTTCATGAGTTCCACGTATCCTGAGGTACTATAAGTTCATATTCTGGATTGTCTAAACATTGAGAGTTTGTTATATCCAATGTGACACTGTACCTAGCTTGCTAAGGAGTTTTTGATTACTAACGTGAGTTTTGGGACACCCTAATTCGCCGAGGTTCCAATCCTCTGTCCACAGTTCTGTGGGAGAACAGAAACCCTGCGACAGGGGCACCCCCGACCCTTGCTGGAGCTTCATCACACTTGCGATACAACTCCAGCAATGCATTCGCCGAGGTTCCAATCCTCTGCCCACAGTTCTGTGTGAGAACAGAAACCCTGCGACAGGGGCACCCCCGACCCTTGCTGGAGCTTCATCACACTTGCGATACAACTCCAGCAATGCGCCACCTTTACGGCACAGATACATCACGCATCTGTGCTGTTTTTGCCCCATGATGCGCCGCATTGTAAATGCAGCACACCATAGGTGACGGAACAGCGGCACAGAATGACTAACACATCCCTGGTGATGCGCCAGTCATCATAAATGTATCCCTATGCTTCTTATCTTGTTAGAGATGAACCGCCATATGTATCATCAAAGTTTTTTGCATTTCCTAAATAGCGAACTTTAAGGAATAAATAGCGATTCTTTACCATTCCTAGTTTGCGATGAGCTATTTGCTAATTAGCCGAATGTAGCCCAATGAAGCCCAATGTAGCCCAATGTAGCCCAAAGATGGCCGCCAGACACACAAAAAAACAAATGTAGCCCAAATATCAGCCAGATGTAGCCCAACTATAGCCCAGTGACAGAATGACCAATCAGCTTCGCAAACCTCCGTTACGCGAAGCGGAGCGCTGTTACAGATATATATCTTTTTTTGAACGTTAATTTCTCAAAATCCACTGGAGCACATATATTGAGACCTAGCAAAGGCACATCGGGCTACCAGTCCCTAATATTTTGCCAAGTTTCGTGCAAATCCATTCAGCCGTTCGATTATTATTATTATTTTTTTTTTTTGCCCCGCGGGGCCCTTTTAAAACCTCCACATCAAACCTAGGGGGTCAGCGAGGATCTACTATGCCCCCTTATAGTTATTTCCCCCTTTGTTTTGACCTCCTCTTGTCTCTCGATCCTACCGAGAGACAAGATGGCGGCCGCTACGGACTGTTTGGAATGTTGACAGACGCCGGAGAACCAATCAGCTTCGCTTCACAAAGCTCCGTTGCGCGAAAAGTCCGCGTCCTGGGCCGCTGCCCAGTCCGCTGTTACAGATATATATCTTTTTTTAAACGTTAATTTCTCAAAATCCACTGCAGCACATATATTGAGACCTACAAAAGGCACATCGGGCTACCAGTCCCTACAATTTTGCCAAGTTTCGTGCAAATCCATTCAGCCGTTCGGGCTAAAAGTGAGGCCAACCGCCCTATGGAAATTAACATGGGAAAAACGCGTTTTGGGACCCCCCTTTTTTCTCGGCCCCCCCTTGACGAACCCCCCCAAAATTTTCAGGGGCTGCTCAGAAACAAAATGTGCCATTTTCCTGAAAATTTCAGCCAATTCCGTCCACAAACGCCAAAGTTATTAGACATAGAATTTTCAAAAAACCCATAGAGAAAAAATCCTAACTATATATACCTACTGGCGACCGCCAGTAGGTAATATATATATATATATATATATATATATCACTGAAAAAACCATAGGTTTCACGCCAGTTATAGTTAGGAATTAGCATTTAAAAGTCATGAGTGATGTAACTGACCATGTCATGAGTGATGTAATATGTGACGTCATCAGCAGTGCATTGCACGCACAAGTTATAGTGAGTCCAACTAACTATAACGTGGGAATTTCAATGGTTTTATGCGAGTAAAATTTCCAGCTGACTATAACTGGTGTGAAACCTATGGTTTTTTCAGTGAATTTAATAGGTTTTTTAAATGCTAATTCCTAACTATAACTGGTGTGAAACCTATGGTTTTTTCAGTGAATTTCAATGGTTTTTTAATAGCAAATCTTTATAGGTATAAAAAGTGAAAAATTTTAAAACGAATTTTATATAATATAAATATGGTTATTTTTTTTATTTCTTTTTTTTTTAACCCCGGGGCGCTCCCGGGGCGCGTACCGGTGAACACACGGGTAAGCGCAATATTACGGCGCGTCCCGGGACGCGTACCGGGGAGCGTCCCGGGAGCACTATTCCCGAGAACGAAAACAACATCGTGATGTATCGCGTACACGCGTGATGCGTCATATGACGCACAGCGTAATCGCAACCGAAAGCACGCGATCGCATACGATCGCGGAACGTCATGACGTGCTTACGCTACGCACCCGTGGGCGCGCCCCGGAGCGCGACTACGGGCGCGCCCCGGGGCGCGTAGCGTAAGCGTGTCGGGTCATGTGACCTGAAAATAACACTTTCTATTGGTGCAGAACAGTTTTGGTTTCTAAATGAGAAAAGCCTGGGTCTTGTGACCAGCCTGGGTCTTGTGACCTGAAAATAACACTTTCTATTGGTGCAGAACAGTTTTGGTTTCCAAATGAGTAAAGCCTGGGTCTTGTGACCTGAAAATAACACTTCTGATTGGTTCAGCACAGTTTTTTTTTTCCAAATGATAAAAAACCCCACCTTTCTTCCTTACTCTGACTTTGTCCTTTGACTAAGGAAGACCTGTTTCATCTACAGAGACAATTCTGTTGTACTTTGAAATAGCTACTGTAGCAGCAACAGCTGGAGCATCTGCCCCACCACCACCACCACAACCACCAAGAGGACCACCACAACAATACATTGCTGGTGAACAAGAGGAGGAGGAGGAAGAGGAAGAGGAGGAGGGGAGCAGATGGCTGCCTGAACAAAATACCCCATACAAGCCAAAAGAACACATTATATGGGAGTTTTTTTCACTTCCAGAGGGCAAAAAAAAAAGTTAATGCTGCCAAGGTAACATGTCGAATCTGTGGTGCAGAACTCTCAAGGGGCAATCCAGATAAAAAATATTCATTTGGTAATAATACCATGATTCGGCATATGACCCGGAAGCATCCTGCTAACTATTCTCGTGCAGAGATCAGGGAACTGGCCAGTCACCTCCCCCAGTGTTCAAGGACCAGCTCGAAAAGAAAGCAATCCACTCAATCGGGACCAGAAACATCAGAGGTGATGCCTTGTATCCAGGAACGATTTGGTGATTTTAAAGTCACTTGTACTGGATGTGGCCTATGGGGAAAAGAGTGTAAAGCTCATCGTCCTTGCTGGTGACAATCACGATTGCCCCAAAAAAAAGAAGTCATTTTTTCTGTTTTTTGTTTTTTGCTCCAGTTGAGCCAGTTTCAATTCCCTTTTTTTTGTTTCTCCCTATAAAAAATACAAACAAAATATAAAACTGTTTAGAAAAGCCAAAAAAAGTACAAAATGTTCATAAAAACATGAAAAAAAATAAAACAAAAAGAAGAAAAAAAAAGTTCTTTTTAGAACTACCTTCCATGTAAAAAAATAAACCTATATTTTTAATGAATCTCTGTCAATTTTTATTTTTAAGGGTACGCGTACCGGGGCACGCCCCCCAAAAAATAGAAAAAAAAATGTAATGAAGGAGTTAGCATGAGGGAAGAACACAAAGAGAGTAATGTTAAGAGAAAGAGAGCTACAGGATGAACACAGAGGGATTCTTTAATACATAGTAAAAAGTGAGAAAAGTAAAATGACTAAAGGAGCGAAAGAAGTGAAGAGAGAGGAAGAAGACTAAAGTAGAGATAGTAGGAGAATATGAGTGGGTGTTGAAAGAAAAAGAAAAGAAAAGTTACAAATTGAGAATGAAGTGTAGTGGCGTAATCGGGATAAATGAAGAACGGTGAGTGAGGGTAAGAAAAGACCAGATAGTGTAAGTAAAGAGGAGTGAAAGAGGGTGAAAAATTGAATTAGGATAAGACTTAGGGAGTGACAAAGAGAAAAGACAAAGAGAGTAAAGAAAACAGTACCTGAATGGGTTTGAGTGAAACAGCAAAGAAAGATAAGTAATGCAGTGTGTGTGACTTATAGGGAGTCAGTGGGTGTAGGTCAGGGTGTGGGTGTGTAAGGTGTGTCTGTGGGTGTAGCTGTGTGGGGTGTTTTGGTGTGGGTGGAGGTGAGGGTGTGTGAAGTATGTGTGAGGAGTGTATGGATGTGGGGTGTATATGTGTGTGATGTATGTGTGTGTATGGAATGTGTGTGTGTATGTGAAGAGTGTGTGTGGGGGGATTTTTTGTGTGTATGAGGTGTGTGTGTGGTGTGTGTGTGGGGTGTATGTTAGAGGTGTGTGTATGTGTTGAGAGGGGAATGAGGTGTGTGTGTAGGAGTAAGGTAAAAAATTAAGAAAAACAAAAAGAGTGAAAAAGCAAAGGAAGGGAACAGAGAGTAAGTGAAGTAAAGAGTAGGGATTGAAAGAAGTTGAATATGAGAGGGGAATTAGGGAAATTGGAGTAAACATGGAGAATAGGAATAAGTGAGGGAAGCAGAGTAAAGACACAGGAGTGAGGTTGATTGAGAAAATATTAGTAAGCTTTAAGCAAAGGGTGATGACAAACTACATTTTTTTAGTCATACTTACCATATAATAAATGTAACTTTAATTATTCTTTTTTTACTACACTTTGTATCTGTGAAATAGAGAAGAAAAAATAAGTTATAATTTGTAAAATGTATATTTTAAATTAAAATATACAAACGAAGAGGTTAAAAATCATAACATTGTATTTAGAAATAAAGTAAGAGTGAAGGACACAGAAAGGGAAATAAAGTAAGGTAGAAGGATAAAAAGAGAAAAAAAGAAATAGAATGAGAGCAAATTACTAAGAGTAAGGCACTGACACAGAGGAAGAGAAGAACAGAGAAATGAACTGAAGGTAAGAAAGATTCTAAAACAATGTGAGTTAGCAA
Organism: Lissotriton helveticus; assembly: GCF_964261635.1. Lineage (NCBI taxonomy): Eukaryota > Metazoa > Chordata > Amphibia > Caudata > Salamandridae > Lissotriton > Lissotriton helveticus. The sequence continues at coordinate 1,609,051,507 of NC_136069.1, forward strand.
AACTAAATCTGGAAACAGTAGTAAGTAAAAAGATAATGACTGAGACAGAAAACAGTCTAATTAAGGATGCATTAAGAAGAATGAGGAATAGAAGATAACTGAGAGTAAGTGAAGAACAGCCATAGAGTGAAAGGATGAAGGAAGAGAGGATAATATACAACGATTGAGGGAAATGGACTGAGGAAGTTAGTAGACAGACACACTAAGAGAAAAACTGAGTGAGGTGGAGTACAATGAGTGAGAAAAGGAAATGAGTAAGGGAGCAAAAAAAGGAAAGAGAGGAGAAGACGACTAAAACAGTGGTACTGAGAGAAAATAATTTGGTGATAAAAGTAAAGAGAAGGACATTGAAAGAAAGAAAATGAGGGATAGTAATAGAACCAGAGTAAAAGAAATGGGATGAAGAACGATGAGAGAGGAGCAGTGAAGTTGTTGTAAAAGAAATGATAGAACGTAGATAAAGACAAGTGAACATAACACAAAGAGAGTGAGGCACTGAGGACATAAAGGTAGTGAACGTAAAATAGAGAGAAGAGGTCAAAAGTAAGGAACAAAGAAAGATAAGCGAGGGAGAGTGGGTGATTTATAGTGATAGAGTGCGACAATACTGCTGAGTGAGTAAACAGAAATTACTAAAACAGCAAAGGAGGAAAATACGGAAAAGGGAAGTAAAGCAGAGAGACTGAAAGCTGAAAAGTTATGCAAGGGAGAGAGGAGATGCAGACAGTTGAAATGAGAATGAAGGGTTGTCAAAGAAGTAGAGTAAAGGAACGGGGGTTACAGAGAGTGAGAGAAAGACATTATAAGTGAGTAAAAAGAGCTGAAAGAGGATGGAAAAAGGAAAGTGAGTGTCAGAGAATGGGAATACAATTTAATTTACACAATCCAAAGTAAAGAATAACTTCTACAACATGTTACATAGTTTATTTTTGCTGTTCTCAGAATATATTGAATTTCACTTAAAACAGTGAGTTCAAATTACTCATCATATGACAGCGGGAAAAAAAACACAATCTAAAAGATTGTGTTTTAAAAAAAACCTTAGATACTGACAAATGACAAATGTATGCTAATCTTTGATTGACTTACTTTTCCTTGAGGCCAAATAGTATATCATGGAGGTCCTTTTCTCGTTGCAAAGTACTTTGCTGTTCACTTAAAAATCCATTTCATCGACTTTCTAAAAGAAAAGCTCCAAGAACATCTGGAATATTTTCAATATTTTCATATAGTCCTTTTTTTCAGTCATGACTCTTTACTCATTCCTGCACCTTTCCATTTGGCCAAATAGTGTCAGATGTATGAGTATATTTTCAAATTAATTCTCAGACACTCTGAAATGACCTTTTTCCCGACGTTCTGAAAGAAAGCACCACAACATTTTCACAATATTTAAGTATTTGTAAAACCATCTCTGACTCACTCATGTTCATCATTTTGTATAATACTAATATCACTTACTATGAGATCCACTTACAGTACCTATATGACAAGTCAATTTTTTATATTGCCTGGATCACTTTTACTCAGAATATATTTTTAAACAGCAAAATAACCTTTATTAACTACTCCCGTCTTCATAGGCCAATTACTTTTACCTAAATTTTGGATGTAAAAACACTAGGTATGAATTTATAAAGCCAAAAGGCAAACGTTGTTTGAAAGTCAAATGAGTGTCGTTACATTGGGTCCAACCTTTAAATAGCATGTGTAATGCCCTGATGTTGTAGAAGGACCGTCATGAAAAATAATAGCTACAGTTGCAAAGGTTCTTCCTGATATCGTTAACTGAGAAGCCACGACATTTTTAATAGAAGTTGTCAATTTAGTTCCATCAGGTCTACAACGTTGGAAAATTAAAATGACATAGTGACCATAATTTAGTAGAAATAATGTGGACAGCATTGCAGACTTACATTGGGTACACACCATATTGTGATCCGCTGCTTTAACTAGATTATTAAAAGGCACTGATTTGCAGTCTGGTAAAGTCAAATATATAAATCTTTCAGAGTCTATTCTAGTAGTACTTGATGAAGCACAGTTATCACAGTCATGTTGCCATTGATAAGAAAGGTTAAAAAATTTTTTTATATATCTACTCCTTCATCTTCCAATACATCAAACATATACATTAAAAATTCCTGACAATCCTGCTGAATTATCTGTGAAAATTGATTTTGACCTGAACATATGTCTAGAAGATTTCTAATTTCTGAAACACTTTCTATTTTTGCTCTATCACTACTACATTTCTCTAACACATAACTCAATAAACAGCACAATGTTTGTTCCCGATTTTCGACAATCTGTTTTTGTAAATTTTGAAGAAAAAAAACAACATCAACTACTACATTAGCATAGCAGTTGACACCAGAACTGTTTTCAAACTGAAACCCAACAACATCTTCAACAGAATCCTTTTTCTTTCTCTTTACAATTACACTTTTATCTACTTTTTGCCTTTTTGCTGATACCTCACTGCAATTAATCTCATTTCTTGTTTTTCGGCCTACCACATGTTTTTCAAATAGAGGATATTGAGGCAAATGTGGAGCATACTCTCTTCTTAACCTATTGTATTCTTTAACACAATATAGATCAGCACAAATCTTTGTTTCATCACACAAGTACAATCCTGATAAAGTTCTTACTCGTGATAATGCCACATATGCCATACCCTCTTTAAACACAGAACTTCCAATGTTCACCAAAGCACTATCTACACTTAAACCTTGAGATTTATGAATTGTCACTGCATATGCCAAACAAATAGGAAACTGTTTCCGGCGAACATATAAGTCTTTCACGAGCAAAAATCTAGCTGAACAACGACAAATTTGTTCTATTTGATCAATGCCATCAAATGTAATTTTTAAAATTTCAATTTCATCTCTATTTTTGTAATTCACAAAACCAACAACATGACCCATTGCTCCATTTACCAGACCTCTTTCAACATTTAAATTCCTTCTCAAAATGATACGACAATTCAAACACACATTCAGAGTCTTTTCAAAACCAGCAGTTTTAGATATAGTCTTCTCTAATGAATCCAATTTTGATTTCAAATTTTCAGACAAAACAATTGTTGCTCCCATATGCTCTATTTTATCTGTAGCTTCCAGTTTCACTATCTCTTCATTTTCTAAATTTAACATTTTGTTGATGAACATGGAACATTCTTTCGGAGTTGGCATCAAACATATGCCAGATTTCTTCTCGTTAATTTTCATAAAAATATTCTCTGGAAGAATGTTTTCATTTGGGTACAAATTTGAAATTAACCGTCCATGTAAAGCTTCTTTCCCTTGCTGACTTATTTTTCCGACTCTTACATCTTGTAAAATATTTTTATAATCTTCATCCTTTTCCTTCCGCATATTTTTAAGCAGTTCTGCATATTTGAAGTTTAGCCATATATTAACGTTTCCAATGCTTCCTAGGCACTTCCTGGTATCTTCATGCGTGAGCATTTTGAACACAGGTTGTCCTTTCACTGGAGTCAACTGCAGAAGATCTCCAAAAACAATAATACGTTTTCCTCCAAATAAGACATCATAGTCTGTTCTAAGAATTTCTTGCATTCTCAAATGCACAAAAGCAAGCATTATATTTGACACCATGCTTACTTCATCAATGATAAGAAGTTTCATTTTCTTCAGGACTCTCGAAACTTCGGAACACGCATCTCCAGATAGCTTGTGATATTGCAATTTGTTATCATGCTCCGCTGGCAGCATCAGTAAACGATGTAAAGTAATCCCTTTAATATTATGTGCTGCCAGCCCAGTTGGAGCGATAACAACACAAGACAGCGGTGATTCAGTCCTTTTCTGCAGAGAAGATGCAATTGCTTTAATCAGAAAACTGTTTCCAGTTCCTGCTTCTCCACTCACGTACAGTCGGACAGGCTTAAATGATGTACATGAGCACTCTTTCTTCTCATGACTCAATCCATTTTCAACCTGTTCTGTGACTTCGTCATATATCTGTTTCTGCTCAAGGTTTGATTGTTTCACCAAATCTTCTAAATTAATTACATCCTCTTGAGCTTGCTCCATAGCTCTTTCCACCTCATCCATGGCAGTGGCAGCTTCATTTTGGATAATTGGTCCTCCTAGTGGATCCTGACTCAATGAAACATAACTCTGACTGCCTTGAGAACTGTCTCTCGCAATCTCTGCAGCAATTGATGCTTCTTGCTCTATTTCTTCATTCAACATTTGCAGATAATTTGGAAAAACAGGACATTCTATGGTATCATTCGTTGCATTAAAAGTGTCTTCATAACAGAGAAAATCTCCAAGTAGTTCCTCTTCTTCACGCCATGGTTTAAAGAGTTGCAAAAGAGCCAAATAATAAAATTCTCTTTTATCTGGATTATCACAACTCAATTTTCGATGATTAATCAAATGACCTTTTTTCTGTTTCACTAGACATCCTTCACATCCAATGACAGCATATATTCCATTATTGATATCTTCTCTGATGTTCCTCTTATAAATATATATTTGCAGAACTTCATAGAGACAAGCGTTCTCAAGATGAGGACTTCTATTTGGATAGTATGTATCCAACATGTTTGTCTTCAAAATATCTGTACTTTCTGGTTCTTTCTCCGCCAAATACTCTATCTCTTGTACAGATTTCAAATCTCGATTTCGTGTTGCAGCAAGACCTAGACTCACCCAAATGATGGTTCTAGATTTGGCATAGAGACTTGCTGACGACAATCGATCAGAACATTCATATGCTCCAATTTCTCGATGCGACAACATCTTCAGACTGTAACTGTATAATTTCTTGCTTAGGCTCTTTTCATGTGAAATGTCCTCCCACATTTCCTTCAGTTCTGTCTTTTCTTTTTTTGTGATGTTAGACGTCATATATCGAGCCACAGCAATAGAGTTGTCAGCAACGAATTGAATATCCATGTTAGCATTCCACATGGACAAAATCACTGGGTTGTAGTCGTTGATGTACTTGGACTCTTCATTTCTTTTTAAATTGTATGTATTTTTGGGTGATTTCCTCGTCACAGTATGTCGCAGAGAAGACATCAAATTATTTACTCTTCCTTTAGAAATCACTGGTCGTGGAAAGCCGAAACGACATTTTGTGTAGAACTTGTCCTTTTTTCTGAATTTTTGACGACAGTACTTTCCACAACGATGGGATTGAAATCGTAAAACTTGTTGCCTTAAACTGTTTTCTTCGGTAGTTTTCAGAACAGCACATGTTGAATACTCTTCAATGAAGCTCATCACTGTCTCATCCGAATCTGTTCCAAATTTGGGTGCATCTTTAATCCATAACAACATATGTATGTGAGGAGCACCTCTCGCTTGATACTCCTTTCTCCAAAAGAAATCCAAAACCTCTCCAAGGGGAGGATTTTTTTTGTTGGTAATAAAAGACATCATAGCTTCAAATCTATGATTGAAATATCTGCATACATTCACTGGATCCAAAGAACACAGTTCTCCAGGTGTTTTGAATTCTATATTTTGTATATTTGCATTTGCCTCTCGTAGAAATTGAAGTAAGTCGTCCCATGCATACTCGGCACAGCTAAGAGTGAGGAACCATGTAGGAGTTCCTAAGTTTCTTAGCATACATTTCAATTCCCCATAACGACGGTACCAATACTCGTTTGTACCACGCTGACATGCCATGAGATTGATTAGATGAGATTCCAAAATATTATCTTGCAGATTCACTTTCTCCATAAAGTCCCTCGCCGAAACATTTTGCAGATGCGCTCCACTTATCAGTATATGGTTTACTGCATAAGAAAGACCAAACAAGTCACTTACATACAGTAGATAGAACAAATATGGAATGCATTGATGAAACCTTGGATCTTCAGCATATAATCTTACAGTTCGATATTAAGATGCAGGAATTTGAAGTGGACGATCGTCATATCGTCCACCTCGACCTGTTGGAAATAGCTGTGGAAAGCAACGAGCTTCCAAACTTTCTTCCCATACACTAATGGGACTTCCTTTTGCTGCTTTCATTTGAAACAATTCAATTGCATTCCCCATTACTTCTTTGGAATGCAAAGGATGAACAGTATAATGTTCATATATTTCTTCACTTCTAGACACATCAACTTTTTCAATTTGGCCGCCTGAACAATCACTGTCTTCATCTGCAGCTGTTGCCTCTGCTGCAACACATACATCTTTGTAATACTCATTGTTTTTGACTAAATACAACGTTGCCTTTTTGAATTTCCTAACATCCACTAAATCTTGCCAGATTTTCTTACTCTTTATCGGAACCCCATTAACTAGAATAACTAAAGGTTCCTCTTCTACTTTTTCTATACCAATTGTATCAATATTTTGTTTGAAATCAAGAGGCAAATAAACAACTCTTCCCTTTAATCCTCTCTGCAAATCTGTAGGAGGCAATTTCCCTATCCCTGAATCAAAATAGACTCATATGTATTTAAATCCATCAATTCACGGGGAATGTCTACCAACTCCAGATTATTATGAACAGCTCTAGCAGACATTCTGTTTTGATTTAATTTATCATAACAATATTTACAAATACGCTAATCAGAACTCAAATCAAAACAATTCTCCACCCACAAATAAGTTGCAAAATCCTTCCACTCATAATTATTCATCTTTTCACTTTTTACGTATAAATCAACTAATCTAGTTTGATGCTTATAATGACTTTGTCGACAACACACAGAAGTACAATTCGGCCTTTCACTTGATTTCACCTTAAACCTGGTAATTTCCTGCTCAAACTTTTATGTACTTGAAATCTGTACATTGTCTTCCACATTACCTTGAATTGCTGTGTCAATTTCTACACTGTCCTCTTTTTCACCAAAATAACAAATCTCAATTTCTTCACAAATCTTCTTCACATCTAATTCAGTTCCATGCAAAAGAGCACTGTTTAATTGTTTAAGCTTAAGTGCTGGACTTTTTGCATATTACAACCTTCTCACTAATTTCCTCATTTTGTTATGATGCACTGCTAACATCCTAAAATGATGAAAAACACTCTGACAGACTTTTCTAGAAAGACAAGCCAGTGAATGCCCTTGCAAACCTGTGTTTTCTCTCACTCTGCAAGTATCTAAGTCTTGCAATATTTTAATTTTCTGTTTTAGAGTTTTCTTACTATATGTACGTAAGAAATTACAAAACAAATCGATTGATTCCTGTCGCACACTACAAATACTACTACACTTCCAAGTGTACACTGGACCCTTAGTACGTCTCCCTAAAACTTCATCAGTTAACACCTCTTCTAGTTCTCTAGGCACAAGTTTCTCTTTTTCAATCGGACAACCGCCTTTCACTTCATACGCTCGACCACTGGTGTCAACTGCATGCACTAAATCATTCTCCTGGAAGTAACTCTCCTCATTAAAAAATGGCTCACAACTTGAACTGTGCATCCATTCTCCTGAAAAAACTTTACAAAAATGAGTCCGATTAATTACTCTTTTCCATCTACTGTTTGATTTGAAAACATCAATTGTCTTGTTAAGTGTCCTAATTCTATTGATTATTAAAATAAATAATTTTTTCTTAACTTCAAAAGCCTGATCAACAATCTTTTCTACACTTTTCTTTTTCTTATAAAAAGCAGCTCTCTGTTTTCCTTTCCTAATGTTTTTTAACAAATTTAAAACCACCCTATTGCGAAACATTCGTTTACGAATGTCTCTAAACTGATTCTGCCTTCTATTCCTATACATATTATTCTCTCCTGCTCCAGTTGTAGGATTCTTTGAGGTTCTCTCCTTCCTTTTCAAATGTACTCTCTCATTCTCTTTTTCTTCATGCTGTCCAACAATATTTTTTGAAGTACATATGTTCGGTATAAAAGACTTAGTTCTCTTACCAGGAGCTTGGTTCCTGTTTTTTGAAGTATTTGTTGTGGAAGAGTGCTGTAATTCCGTTGCTGTTTTTGTTTTTTGGCGGTTATGTTGTTTTCTTCTCCTTTCCCTTGAGGGCATCTTTGCTTACTCTTCAAATCTTGATTTCAATCTGTGTTAAAAAAAATAACACATTATAGACCACTATTACCAAACAACAAAGCAATGACAAAAAGCAAACGATCTATTCAGGGTTACAGATCAGGTGAGGATTCTCCAGGGGTGCACAAAAGGTGAGGCTTGTATTGGAGACTATAGTGGAAGACAGCTCTGTCCACAGGTACAAAGAAGATGAGACCTGTGTCTAAGAGTCCAGTACGGGATAGACTTCATGAAGTCTAGTCCACTGCACTCTTATACACAGGCTTCACCACCTATGCTTCCCGGGAAAGGCCTCTCTCCCACTACAGTCTTGATCATAAACCTCACCTCCTCTGTCCCTCTGCACATGTCTCACCTCATCTGCACAATCTACTTCCTAATCTCAGGTAACACAGGTGACATAATTGTGAAAAGGTCAAATTTTTTAATGTAATCATGCACACACTATTTATTCTTTATCAAAAATGTAGAATTCATTGATTAGTCCCAAAATCTATTTTTCAATAACATTTTAGAAACACAGTGCAAGTCCTACTATTTAAACTTTCTCAAAAATGTAAAACTCATTAATTTGCAGCAAAAATATTTTAGTAGTGTAATGAAAAGCTTATACATATGACCTTTTCATTGTTTTTCAAATGTTATTCGAAAACAAAATTATAAGGCCTAAGCAGGAATACTCATGTGATGAAGCCTGTCCAGGGAAGCACAAAACGTGAGGCTTGTGTCCAAGAGTGCAGTGGACAAGACTAAACTGGAGTAGTGTGCAAGAAAAAAATAAGCCTCATTTATAAAGCCCTGCGTCAGTTTTGCGCTACTGATGCGTCACTTTTTGTGACGCATTGGCGGCATAAAACATGTGCCTTGTTGCGCCATATTTAAAAAGTGACGCATGTAGGTAGATGCGTCATTTTTTAAACCTTTTGCGCCACATTATACCTCTGTCAAGTGTAATGTACAGAGAGGGGTCATTACTCCGCAAAAAGCCTCGTAATAATGACACAGTGAAATCTATGAGATTTCACTGCGTCACTTTTAGGACACTGTTACGTCAAAATCTTGCACCTACCTCACAGCAGGGATAAGACTGAGGCAAACGCTTTCACATGGGGCTTTCCCCATGTGATACGATTCTCACACCTAAGCAGGAGTGCAGATGAGATGAAGACTGTCCAGGGGCGCAAAAAACGTGAGGCTTGTGTCCAAGAGTGCAGTGGACAGGACTAAACTGGAGTAGTGTGCAAGAAAAAGATGAGCCTCATTTATAAAGCTATGCGCCAGTTTTGCGCTACTGATGCGTCATTTTTTGTGACGCATTGGCGGCATAAAACATGTGCCTTGTTGCACCATATTTAAAAAGTGACGCATGTAGGTAGATGCGTCATTTTTTAAACCTCTGCACCACATTATACCTCTGTCAAGTGTAATGTACACAGAGGGGTCATTTCTCCGCAAAAAGCCTCATAATAATGACGCAGTGCAATCTATGAGATTTCACTGCGTCACTTTTAGGACACTGTTACATCAAAATCTTGCACCTGCCTCACAGCAGGGATAAGACTGAGGCAAACACTTACACATGGAGCTTTCCCCATGTGATAGGATTCTGACACCTAAGCAGGAGTGCAGATGAGATGAAGACTGTCCAGGGGAGCACAAAAGGTGAGGCTTGTGTCCAAGAGTGCAGTGGACAGGACTAAACTGGAGTAGTGTGCAAAAAAAAAAAAACTAATTTATGAGGCCCTGCGTCAGTTTTGCACTGCTGATGCGTCACTTTTTGTGACGCATCGGCGGCATAAAACATGTACCTTTTTGTGCCATATTTAAAAAGTGACGCATATGATAGATGCATCACTTTTTAAACCTCTGCGCCACATTATACTCAAAAATGTAAAAGCCATTCATTTTCCCCAAAATCGTTTTTGACATCACATTTAGGAAACACAGCACAGGTCCTATGTACAAGCATTCCATGTCATTACTGAAACCTCACTATTTTACAAAATACAATTCCTCTATGCAAACAAACTCAATATGCTTCCTACACTGACTTAACACAGGTAACATCATTGTAAAGAGTCAAATTGACGCCTGTGTCTAAGAGTGCAGTCGGGGATAGGCTTCATGAAGCCTAGTCCACTGCACTCTTAGACACAAGCCTCACCACCTACGCTCCCCAGGAAAGCCCAAACATGTACCTTTTTGCGCCACATTTAAAAAGTGATGCGTGTAGGTAGATGCGTCACTTTTTAAACCTCTGCGCCACATTATACTCAAAAATGTAAAAGCCATTCACTTTCCCCAAAATCGTTTTTGACATCACATTTAGGAAACACAGCACAGGTCCTATGTACAAGCATCTGCCTCACAGCAGGGATAAGACTGAGGCAAACGCTTTCACATGGAGCTTTCCCCATGTGATAGGATTCTGACACCTAAGCAGGAGTGCACATGAGATGAAGACTGTCCAGGGGAGCACAAAAGGTGAGGCTTGTGTCCAAGAGTGCAGTGGACAGGACTAAACTGGAGTAGTGTGCAAAAAAAAAAGAACCTCATTTATGAGGCCCTGCGTCAGTTTTGCACTGCTGATGCGTTCCTTTTTGTGACGCATCGGCGGCATAAAACATGTACCTTTTTGCGCCATATTTAAAAAGTGACGCATGTAGGTAGATGCGTCACTTTTTAAACCTCTGCGCCACATTATACTCAAAAATGTAAAAGCCATTAATTTTCCCCAAAACCGTTTTTGACATCACATTTAGGAAACACAGCACAGGTCCTATGTACAAGCATTCCATGTCATTACTGAAACCTCACTATTTTACAAAACACAATTCCTCTATGCAAACAAACTCAATATGCTTCCTACACTGAGCTAACACAGGTAACATCATTGTAAACAGTCACATTTATTTCTTTAAACATGCACACATTCTTTATTCCTTTTAAAAAATGTAAAAGCCATTCATTTTTCCCAAAATCGTTTTTGACATCACATTTAAGAAACACAGCCCAGGTCCTATGTACAAGCATTCCATGTCACTACTAAAACTTCACAATTTTACAAAATACAATTCCTCTATGCAGTAAAAACTTTTTACCAAGCATTATCAAAAAGCATGACACAAAGCAACATTAAAAAACCACAATTTACTTCCAAATCTTCTCCATAGAGCATACAAGTCTCTATGTATATTAAATGAATCATAACTCACCTTTACAAATGCTCTAGGAGATTCACAACAGTGTCAGATACACACACCCAATATTTCTTTAGCAGAGCAAAAGGTATGTTCTCCAGGCACTGCAACCATTAATGGCACAGAAAACCTCTGTTTCTACACACATATTGCTCATGGTAACCAATCAAAACTCTTCCCTCTGTATTTTCAAACCAACACCCTTCCCCCACTCAGCCCTTTTTACCTGTTACCATAGCAACTCCCTCCTCACTTAGCTCTCAGGTTTAAAAGTGTATTCTACAATGTTGCAAATCACCTCAGCAAGGATGTTTGACCTGCGAATACACCAGCTTATCTGGTGCAATGTTTCTTTAAATTACTTTTTTTTAACCATTCAAATTACTTCTTACACAGAACACAACCATGCACCCTAACTTTCAGTTTTCAACTATCTCAATCTACCAATCATTGCTTGTGATTCAAGAGCACGGAAACTCCACAGGTTTTTTTTTGCAAACTCCTACTGTTCCAACTGCCATTTTATTCCTACACTTCATCTGACTGCATCAGAGCCTCCTCTACCATGAATTCTGTCTGGATTATTGGACATAGCTATATCCACTGGGCTTAAAGGTATGCAGCTACCAGAAATTTTCACAACCTTGATTTACCAAATGTGAACATTAAATGGATTGGCCAGAGAGGTTTGAGATGTCACCAATTGATACCATTGGTGAAAACCTTTTTGCATTTGCCACACCCTAACCTCATAATTCTGCACTGTGGTGGAAATGACTTAGGCACTTTGACTGGGGTAGGTCTGGAAATGCTTTTAAAGGACACCTTGGACCAATTGATGGCACTTTTTCCTCAAACTGCCTTGGTATTTTCCAATATATGCCAAAGACAGAAATGGAACTGGTCCAACCAATGTTGTCCACAATTTGAGAAAGCACGGAAACATGTGAATAAATCTGTTTCTGCTTACATGAGAGACTATGGAATGGGTTCAATATACAACAACAACTTGCGTTACAACATGCAAGATATCTACAGAGGAGATGGTGTGCACTTCTCAGATGAGGGGAATAGAATATTCCTCCTGAATTTAAGACTGTGCATTGGTACCTACTTGTAGGTACCTAAATCAGCCACAGAACCCAAAAGCTCTTTTCAGAGATACCCTACCTCTGATCACTCCAAATGATTATCTTTTTCTAACTTTTTTCACTATTTTTCACCAAAGTACGCTCCCCGGTGCGCGTACCGGGCGCTCCCCACGCGAAAATTAAAAAAATATATATTTTTTTTGGCCTATATGGGCCTCCTAAGACCCGCTCTGAAAACCTAGAGGGTCAGGGAGTACCTACCGTGCCCCCTTATACCAATTCCCAACGTTGTTTGTCCGCCATTTTCTGACTCAAATCTACCGAAACACAAAATGGAGGACTCCCGTAGCGCTCCCGGTACGCGTACCGGGGCGCGCACAGGGAAGCGCTCCCAAGAAATGATAAAAGTTAATTTACATAAAAACCACTGGAGACACTTTCACCCAATATGGAATAGGCCATACTACATACCAGTCCCTACCATTTTCCCAAATTTGGTGGAATTCCATTGAGCCATTTGAGCTGTAGCACTGTCTAAATATCCTGAGGTAAATTACATGACAAAAACACACCTGAAGTGTTAAAATTTACAACCAATTAAAATGTTACTTTCATTTTCTACTTTTTTTTCCTGACATTTGATTGGTTATGTACATGAATATAAATGAAAAATGAGAGGGAAACACGGCCATTTTGACTACAACTACCTGAGGTACATCTTGAAAGGATTTTCGCATTTTTTCTTCTCCACCTCTCTGTAAAGTAAGTTGATAATTTGTAAGGGGCACTTTAAGTTAATTTGTAAAAACTTTTCTGATAATTATTTACTGTCCCTCTGCTATAGTTATAGATAGAGATAGGCTCCTCTGTTATATTTATTGATTGACTTAGGCTTCTCTGCTATAATTATGAGTTTACTTATGCTTCTTCACAGGCACTTTTTTATATTTCTACTTTCTGCCTGTTACCATACACTACCCAAAGTTAACTTAACTGTTAAAAAATCAGAACTACCTGTCTGAACTTAAACCCAACAGTGCCCTAACTCTACTGATATAGTTAGTTTTTTATGCAATTTACAGCAAAAAAATGGAAGGGGAGCAAGCCAATACCAATATTTCCTTTGAGATTACATCTGAGGAGATTCTAAATGAAGATTTTTTGGATCAAGATTTTATGGATCAGTCTTTGGATGAACAATTTATTGAATGTTTACAAGACATAGAAACATGCATGTTTGAGGAGATTCCAGATGATGTAATGCTGGAAGTTTTATTGAACTATGAAAATTCTGACCAATACATTTTTATTTAATAATTAAAAATTGTTTGAGACATTATTCATTTTTATATCTAATTCATGAAGTACTACCAAAATAATTATGTTTATATTATAGTATAAAGTGAAACTTACATCATAAGGGAGCAGAGAAGACTACCCATGATCCCGTAGGTCTTCTCAGGGAGTACTTAAAGGATCTGTTTCTGCTTTCCTGACAGACGATGGTATGGATTCCATATACCACAATAAATTCTATAACAACATGCTAGATATCTACATAAAAAAAGGTGTACATTGAATTTAAAACTCTACATTGGTACCTTCATGTTGGTACTTAAAACACCCAAACAACACAACAACTCTATGCAGAGCTACCCTACCTCTAATCACTTTAAATTATTATTTTCCTGTTTCACTGTGTTTTCCCAGTGGTACGCTCCCCGGTACGCTCCCCGGTACGCTCCACGGTGCGTGTACCGGGCGCTCCCCATGCGAAAATCGAAAAAAATAATATATTTTTTTGTCCCACGGGACCCTTTTATGGCCCCCACATCAAACCTAGGGGGTCAGGGGGGTGTACCCTGCCACCTTTTGGTCATTTCCCCCTTTGATTTTTGCCACCTCTTGTGTCTCAATCCTACGGAGACACAAGATGGCGGCCGCTGCGGACTGTTTCGAATGTTTACAGACACCCGAGAGCCAATCAGCTTTCCGTGCGCAAGTCGCACGGCGCGCCCGGAGCGCTCCCCGGTGCGCGTACCGGGGCGCGGCTATAGATATATAAATTTTTTTGAACCTAAATTACTCAAAATCCTCTGGAGCACATATCTTGAGACATAGCAAAGGCACATCGGGCTACCAGTCCCTACCATTTTGCCAAGATTGGTGAAAATACATTCAGCTTTTATCTCGGCCCCCGCTTGACAAATCCCCTCCAAACTTTCAGGGAAGGAGCGGAAAGCCGCGAGGCAAAGTTGCTGAAAACTTCAGGCAGATTCCTCAACCGGCGCCAACGTTATTTCAAATAGAATGTTGCGATTTCCCTATGGAAATCAATCCTAACTATAACTACCTACTGGCGACGGCCAGTAGGTAATATATATATATGTATATCTAGAGGTTGATGGAAGAATAAATGGGTAAATAAGTGTCTAAATGAATGTTTTTTGTAAAATTGATTGTATAACTGACTGATTAATTGTATCTTAGTGAATACTTGGGTTAGTGAGTAATGTTTAACAGTTTCAAACATTTTTTGAATATGTGGCTGCATAGGTTTGTGAGTAGCTACATGAGTGTCTAGATAGGTTATTAGTTGTTTTTTATGATTATCAGTATGAGTGTCTGAGTGTCTATATGTTTCTCTGCGGGATATTACTTAGCGCATAGATGCATGGCTCATTGTTTATATGTGTTTTGAAGACAGCATGTGTGCAGGACTGTATGGGTGGATGAGTGTGTGTATAGGTGTGTTAGTGAGTGAATGACTGTCTCAATACTGTCTTCATGACTAAGTACATATGTTTTAAACTACTATATGTGAATATTGGTGTATATAAGTGAGTACATATGAGAGTGAGAGATTGGAACAGTTCCTGTATAACTAAGTATGTGTTTCTATAAGTGATTTTTTATGAGAGTTAGTTAGTGTATATTTCTGTAAAAATAAGTGTAGTGGTGTGTATATAGCTATATATGCAAGCAAATGGATGTTTGAAAGTGTATTTGCATGTGTGAGTATGTGTGTGAGTAACTCTATGTATGAGTGTAGGTGTGTAACAGGATGTATAGGTGTTTGAGAACATATGATGAGTGAGTACATGTATGAGTGACTATATAGAACTGTTGGTGAATGAGTGGAAGTGTATGTAGATTTTGGAATTACTGAATAGGTTGTTGTTACTGGTATTGGTATCTCCATTTTTTGAAATATTTAGTTTCTATTTTTGAATGTGTGTATCAAGGGTTATATTAGGCTGAGAGGAGGTCTGCCATTCTTTCACAAGGATGATGTCATCAGTGATGTCATTTGAGATGTCATCAGTAATTTCATGAGTGATGTTACTGACCATGTCATGAGTGATGTAATATGTGACGTCATCAGTAGTGCATTACTGGCGCGCGAGTTACAGTTAGCTGAACTAACTATAACGGGGGAATTTCAATGGTTTTGTATGAATGAAATGTCCAGCTAATTATAAAATGTGTGAAACCTATGGTTTTTTCAGTGAATTTCTAAGGTTTTTTAAAAGCTAATTCCTAACTATAACGTGTGCGAAACCTTTGGTTTTTTCAGTGAATTTCGAACGTTTTTAAAATGATAATTTTTAAATGTATTAATTATTATATTTCTTTCTTTTTATACTAATTTTCTACATTTTTAGTATAAATATATATTTTTTAAGTTATATTTCATATTTGTTATGTAAAATTATAACAAAACTAAATTCAAAAATGGTTTGTTTATTAACTAAATTTTTCTTTCAACATATTAAAATTAAATTCTATATAATTCCTTTTTCATAGTTTTTTTTGGGGGGATAATCTTACCGTACACGTACGGTGATCGCACTATACTTTGTACAGTAATTTATACTCTGCGCGTACACTTCACGAATGCGCTTTGACGATACTCTTCCCATCTACGCTTCCGAGTGGCGTTCAAAAACATATATTTATGTATTTAATGTACATATTAAGGGAAGACATTATCTGGGATAATCATGAAACTAGTTTTTTTAACTTATAAAAAGCGTATATTACTTTTAAAAGCAATTATGCAAATCGCGGTAGTATGTCGTTTATAATCGCATCGTAAGAGCACCGTAAACGCACCGTAAGCATTCGCAAAGCCATCTGACTTAAAAAGAAGAGATTAGATTGGCTCATAACACTTCCTCTTCCAACTCTTGAAAGACCCCTCCTATTTAAATCATTCTACTTTGACTTTCAAAGAAGTAGTATCTCTTCTCTGAAGCCTGTCAAATTAGAACGATGACAACACCTATGGACTCATCCTCCAGCCACTCCTCTGATGGAGAATTTGTTGTCGAAGCACCTCAGAGGAAGAAAAAAGAGGCGGCCATTTGGAAGTTTTTTACTTTCCCTGAAAGGGAAAAAAGGTCAATGCACCTCTTGTGACCTGTAAAATTTGCCAAACTACACTTTCCAGTGGCAATCCTGAAAAAAAAATATTAATTTGTCACTGCAAGTCTGGTGCGCTACGTGAAGACCTTGCACCCCAACAATTTTGGAAGAGCTGCAACAAGAAGGTTGCAAGAGGACCCACCTGCTGCTGTAGCAACTACATCAAGTGCACCACCACCACTTGTTGGAAGCAGTCCACAACAACAGATCGAACATGATTTTTGTGAAGTTAAAATCCTCTGCATTTATCGTGACAAACTTTTATGTTACAGTGAACAGTCCATCGACCTGATAAAAGGCAGGAAGCATGAGCATCGCTGTCATCGTCATTAGGTTTTTTTTTTCACATTCCATTTTGTTCCTGTTGGACACTTTTTGGGTTCCTGTTCTATTTTTTTAGTTTTCAAAAAAAATACTTGTTAAAAAAAAATAGAAAACTAAAAACACAAAAAACAGTTCTTTTTAGAACTACCTTCACTGATCAAAGGAAGAACTATATTTCTATGTCAGTGTGTAAAAGTTTGTCAGAATGAATGTATAGTTCATAAGTGAATGAATGAATACATTAATACTGTATGGTGAATGTAAAACTGCATAACTATAAGGAAGTGCTACAGCATAAATCTATAAGGTATTTATAGTATAGTGTAGTACTTCCGAAGCACTTGAATGTTTATGTTTCAAATCTATGCTTCAATTTGCACGGCTGGTAAAAGTGCCTGGGTGAATTTGTATGTGTTAGGAACGGATTTACAACGCCCTTGTGCCTCTTTTACACATCTGTTGCGTCACTTTTGTGATGCAGCGGTGGTGCAAAAGATGTGACATAGTGTGGGTTATTCACAATGACATGAATATGGACCTATGTTCTGATGACACCTGGGCATAGTGTGCCTTAGGGACAAGATTTTATCTAGCAGTTTATCTGCGAAGGGTTTACAATTCATACATCTGCTGCATGTTTACCCGTCTTTTAACAATGATTCTCCCACCACGTAGCACGCACATCACTCTCCTAACCCTCACTAGACCCATACCCCACATACCCGCATGCACCTCCCGGCAGTCCTTAAAAGATCTCCGACAAAGAGACCCTTCGGGGGACCCGTAGGGGATTGCAGCGCCGGCCCTACGAGGAGCAACTGCCCGATGATGAAGCATGACACTCTTCGGGGTGTGTGAGGGCAACAGAGGACAATATTGTTTGTTCCACTTCACTAATGGGTCACATCAACCTAGGATGTCCTTTTCTCCTTTCACGTTTCTTTCGGTTGTGCACGGGTGACTATTTGCACCCCTATGCGAGGGTTACATTGTTGAACCCCGCTACAGGAACAGTGTCCTCTTTTTGATAATTTATGAATATGGAAGGTGCATCACATTGTAAAGCCCTGCGCCAGTAGGAGGCTTTCCTGCGCAGTGGGGTGAGGTGTTCTGGTGCAGGAACGCCTCCTAAAAGTGACTAAGTGGAATCTATAAGATTTCATTCAGTCACTTTTATGCTTATGCTGCATCAAAACCCTGCATCTGCTTGAAACAGGTGTAAGGATTGACACAGCATTATAAGCATAGGGCCCCAAGAGCATTGCTGGAGCTGCTTTGTGTTTCCAATGCAAGTGAAGCAATGCGCCACCTTTACAACACAAATACATCACATATCTGTGCCGTTTTTGCCCCATAATACGCCACATTGTAAATACTGTGAATCCATGGTGGTGATGTCACAGTGCACAATAACTGGCATATCTCTGGGGATGTACCACTTATTCAGTATTTGCAGCAGAACCACGAAATGGAACATTTTCCCTCTCATTTTGCACATACAGATATGTAAAAAATCAATTAAAATCCTTCACACATTAATTTAAAACGAAACACACATTTCTATTGGTTTAACATTTCAAACCTTTCCAACTGATATAACTTTCCACTCTACCCCCAACAGATCATGCAAAAGTCAACTGTCAACCGAGGTCAAAAGTTCAGCACTCTATAAACCACTGCTCCTCAACAAATTTAGACTATGCATACGCACTTACTTATAGGTACCAATAAAGAGAAAAGGTCTCATTACAAACAACCAACATATAAACACATAAACTTGATAGATATCTGTAAAATATATATTTTTAATTTATTTTTTCTTGCTTACGTACGCTTATGGAACGACTTTCAGAATTCGCACGGTATGCGTACACTAAATATACCGTAAAAAAATAGCATATATCACAAATGTTTTACAATCCCTGTTCAGGACCGTGGGGAGAGCCCCAAAATCCCCACGGTCCCAGCCGGCTCCCTGCGTCCTTCGGGATCCGGCGTTGCTTTTTGTCAGAGAGACCAGCTTAAATGCTTCTCTCTCAGACGAAAAGCAATCTGCTTTCCTACTTGAAAGAGAACTCTCGCCCTACCATAGCAAACAGCAGTGCCCCAGGGATAGGCACCCCGTAACAGTACAGGAGCCGGCCCTGGGAGGTGGTGGTCCCCAGGGCCATCAAAGGCTCAACTAAGGGCATCAAGTATTTTGACCTTGGGGATCAATGTAAAACCCCCTAAACAGTCCTATGGGGTCAGGAAGTCCTATAGCAAATAGCAAACTGTTCCTGTCAATCTACACACTCAATCTACACACATATATAAATAAATGAAAAAATTACATTTATTCCCACATTAAATCAACACGAAACACACTTTTATATTGCTTGAACTTTTGCACCCTTTCCAACTGACAAAACATGCAACCCTTCCCCCATTCAACATTCTGCCAGTTACCATAGAAACACTTCAGGGAACACCTAACTGAGCACACAGGTGAAAAGTTAATCATACATTGTTGCAAATTAAAACAGCAAGTGTACTTGACTTGAGAATATACCAGCGTATCTTTTGTAACGTTCTTTTCTATCAGTTTTTCTTAACCAATAAAAATAAGGCTTTTAAAAAACAGAAACATGCATCCTAGCTTTGTGTAGAATGTTGTTAAACAACTAATCATTTCTTTTCTTTTTTCAAAACTGCATGTTGTCCACCATTTTAGAAAAATCTTACTTTTCAAACTGCCATTTCATTTACAGAGACCATCAGAGTGCATCCAGACCTCTCTTCAAGATGCTTACAGTGTGGATTGTGGGACACAGCTATATTTTCTGGAGCCAAAGTTACAGAGAACAGAAAAGAATTCACAAACACCTACATTTACCAAATGTAGACATTAAATGGATTGGACAGAGAGGATTATTGTGGCACCAATTGATGCCATTGGTGAAATCTTTTTTACATCTCCAACACCCTGACCTCATAATTGTGCACTGTGGTGGCAATGACCTAGGCACTTTGACAGGGGTAGGTCTGGAAATGCATATGAATGACACCTTTGCACAATTGATGACACTTTTCCCCAAAACTACCTTTGTCTATTCTAATATATGTCAAAGGCAGAAATGGAACTGGTCCAACCACTATTGTCCACAGATTGAAAAAGCTAAGAAACATGTGAACAAATCTGTTTCTGCCTTTTTCCGAGACTATCGAATGGGGTCCATCTACCACAACAATCTGCGTTTCAATATGCATGACATCTATAGGAGAGATGGTGTACATTTTACAGATTAGGGTAACAGACTCTTCCTCTTGAACTTTAGACTCTGCATTGGAACTTACCTGTAGGTACTAAAATCTCCCAATAAACACAAGGGCTCTTTTTAGATCCACCCAACATCTAAAATCATACACTTCATAAATATCTGTAAAATATTCTTCTTTTTCTTCCTTCAGTATGCTTATGGGACGACTTCCAATTTTCGCACGTACATCGTCCATGCGTGCTTGGTAGGCGTACGATAAATCTACCATTCTACCATAAAAAAATAGCCTTAATCGCAATTTTTTTAATATTTCCCGAGGACCCCATCCCCCAGAGCTTCAATGTAAAGTTGCGGATCATGGGAAGAGCCCCAAGGCCTCCACGGTCCCAGCCGGCTCCCCACTTCCTGCGGGAGCCGGCATTGACTTTCGTCACAGAGAGCAGCTTACATGCTTACATTCTTCTTTCAAAGATGACTTCAACAGTTATACATTTTAGAAAATAATATAGTACTGCACGCTAAAGGAGAAAAGTCAGCAGAAATATGATAGAATAGAAAATAGAAAAAAAATACATATACACTCAACAAACTTGTAAGCAGAGTACACAGTTTAATTTAAAAGCATCCTACCACAACTAGTTTTTGAAACGCATTGTACAATAAAATGCAAGACAAAGTAGGCTACATACATGGTGACTGATCCTTTACAAAACAAACTTTTGTGTCGCCTACCTCCAGTGCTGGGGGCTCCGTGAGGCGGAACCTGCCCCTTCTCTGCTGGACCCGTTGCCGTTCGCCGCAGTGCCTGCTCTCCCCCGCCGCCATATCTCTGTGCTATCTGAGCGCGGCTGCTGTGTGGGGGGGGGGGCTGCGTGCGGGAACTACACCTCCCAGCCTGCAACGCGGCCGGAAGCTGCCTACTGTTAATTTGCATCAGGAGGCGCTTAAAGAACGCTGCTATTCCCGGCGGAGCGGGGATCCTTTCAAAACTAACTTTTGTGTCGCCTACCTCTAGTGCTGGGGGCTCTGTGAAGCGGAACCTGCCCCTTCTCTGCTGGACCCATTGCCGTTCGCCGCAGTGCCTGCTCTCCCCCCGCCGCCGCGTCTCTGTGCCATCTGAGCGCAGCTGTTGTGTTGGGGGGGGCCCTGTGCGCGGGAACTACACCTCCCAGTCTGCAACGCGGCCAGAAGCCGCCTACTATTAATTCGCGCCAGGAGGCGCTTAAAGAACGCTGCCATTCCCCGCTACGTGGGAGCGTGCTGGAGCATCCTAGGCTGTCACAGGCCGGAGGAGGCTAGGCTGGGCCACCCCTCTTGGCCCCGGACTATGAAATAGGAACGTAAGTTCTTGGCATATGGACTTAGTATTGTATGTAATAGTCTTTGCTAAAGGTATTTCCATCTACTAGGTGGTGTTATTCTGCGCCCATTGTCACCCTGTTAAACGTATTTATATTGCAAATAAGATGGCTGCTAAAGGGGTACCTAAAACAATTATCTCGCAAGGAGGAACACTTAAGGGGACTTTGGATCATTTTTTAATGAGGGCAACAACAGCCATAGAACGTGAAATCGTGAGGGCTGAGGGTCGCCTATCTTTAGAAATGATAGGCAATAAACGCTCTTCCCCGGGATTAACTGACTCACCCCAAACTCCACCGATATCCGGGGCTGTAAATGATTCAAATAATGTTACTGGAACCCTTGTAGAGTTGGCTGGTGGATCCATTAGGGACGCTAGCAGTAATTCGACCATGGGTAATTTAAGTATCGAATCCTGTATGCAAATTATATCGGATGACAGTCTTTTAGGCTCTACACATATTCCAAGAGTGAAAGAAAATGTGCTACCTACTGTACTTAGACAGGGTCGAACCTCTAAAAGGAAGCGTGGGGGAGCCAAGCATAGGGGGAGATTAGCAAAATCAGCAAAATTGCACATAAGTCCCCAGAAGGCTAGTACTTGTGCCCCCAGAAATATAAGGGATTATATAGGATGACAAACACCAGCACAAACCCCACCGTTAGATCTACTGGGACAAATCGAGCTTTTGGTGAAATCTCTGATTTTACCATTAGTCGAAAGAGTCAAGAGAATAGGGGAGAAGGTGGGGACTATAGAGGAGGTAATAAATTCAAATGCAGCACTTATTAAAAAATTGGTGGCCAACCCGCAAACCCAGATTCTTACTCGAACTAACTTGGGTGAAATAAACGGGGCGGTGAAAACTATTACCCCAAGTCAACCGGCACCGCTGATTGCATTATCCCCTAATGTGCAAGACCCAATATTAACGACTAGACCTACCCAACCAAATATTGATGCAACTAAAAGAGGGCAGACTAATAAACAGATACCTTTAGACAGACAAGGCACACATTTAGGTATATTAAACAGAACTATTAACTGTATTAATTTACCACCCGAGGCGGCACCCTTTGTGAGTGTTCTGTCAGGGGTCCCTGAGCTGGTAACTGGAAAAATTGAAGGGTATTAGGAATTAAAAAACAAAGTAGCCTTTTGGTTAAGTAAAAATAGACCACTTCCACTTAATATTGACGGAAAAATTCTACACGTCAGGAGGGTGGGGTGGTTAGGACCTATGACTAAGGACATAGAGGGAGACCTGGTAATAGTGAATTTTAGAGATAAACGTGTGATTCCCTATCTCCAAAGCTGGCAAACTCAAATAGGAGATGGAGGAATAGTCACGTGGGACCTAGGCCATTTCTATCCTAGACCGCCACATATGGTCTTCGAAAGACGCCAAACAGGGAACATCTATTGTGAGAGTATTGTAGGTCCTGGTTTTAATGGTTATAATATTCCAACATTTAACCGGTTTGATCTACTCTCAAGCCTAGAAGCGGTCGATTGACTTACAAGTGATACCCCCAGTTTCAATGTAAAATCCATTTCACAAGACACGATAATAGATAAGGTGAATTTGGATGAACTTATGCCTTGTGAGAGGATGGTTGATTCAAATTGTGTAGATCCTGCCTCCCTAGAGAGAGGCAACCCCAATGAGGGGGAACTGACTAAGTACATTTCTGAAACTGAATTAGGTAAGATAGGAGACTGTGGAACATCTAGAAGTCTAGTTGTAATGGGCGATTTGGTGAGTGCTGGGTCTCCAGCTGTGGGCACCGTGACTAGGAATCATAATAGTTTAATTGAAAAGAAGGAAACATGTCACCTTATTTTCTGGAATGTGGCAGGACTAAAATCCAAAATAAATAATACCACATGGGGAAGTATTGTAAATAGGTACGATATCACGGGTCTGCAGGAAACATGGTTAATAGAGCCCATACATATTTGTGGATATAAAACCATTTTTACACCAGCAGTGGGGGAATCACACGGCAGGGCTAAGGGCGGGTGGACTATGTACCTGTCTAAGCAGCTCAAATATGAGAAAATACAATTACTATCTCAGAATAGTTCTTACCAGCTGGTGAAGATAGATATTAATAAGGCGGCCAGTGTTATCATCTTAAATTTTTATAACAACATCCAAATTATTGATATTGTTCCGACTATAAAAACATTGGGTGTTGATTTAAATCATGAAATGGACACGAGCACAAAAGAAGTATCGGTGTTTTGGGGGGGGGGATTTTAATTGTGCTCTTTGTAAATGGGGCCTACGGGGTACTTGTGGTCTTATGCTGGACCAGGACACTATCCTCACTCATTTCGAGCATAACACATGTGGGGACTTGCTAAATGAAGCATTGATCTCTTGCCACCTCGGGTATGTCAATGAAATTGACCAAATAGGATCGCCTTTTGTCCCAACCTTTATTGGTAGGGGAGCGTCCACCACAATTGATTTTATTTTATTCTCTACTAGGTATGGACGCCAGATCAAAAAATGTAAGACCCTTGAAGTTGTATTGAGTGATCATCGACCATTAACCTTGGAGATCGAAAAACCCATTTCGGGATCTAGATAGGGAACAGTCAATTAGGCAGTTAGTCCCAGATGTGATACTTGGAAGGCAAAACGGCTACTCACTTAAATGGAGTAAATTGACCCCAGAATTTTTTTGGTATAAATTGGTGTCTAAATGTTTAGAAAGTTTCTTGATTTGCTTGGATGAGCACGCAGATAGTGACTGTATAATTAAACATTTTAATCTTATTGTATCCTCTATTAAGGAAAGTTTATGGGTTGAATCAAAGAATCGGGGGAAATGTAACAGGAGATGGTCTGACTCAGCATGCACAAAGGCACTTTCTGATCTTAAAAATGCTCTGCATAGGAATCCTCGTGACCTCTTATTGGTTAGAGGGTTGAGGAAAACCTATAATGAGGCACTAAAAAAGCGGAAAGCTGCAATAAATAGGGATGCTTGGGAATCCCTCTGAGAGGCTTCACTTTCTGGAGACCCATCTGCCTTTTGGAAAGTGGTAAATGCACCCTTTCTATATGATGATACAAAAGCACGCATAGAAATAGCGATCACTGAGGACGAATGGGTAACCCACTTCTTAGAGTTATATAGCCCTATACAGGAGGCATATCAACTGTTATCCGATTTACCCGGGGAAGAAAAGGCGAAGGACATGAAATTGGTCGTAACCGCGAAAGAAGTTATGGCGACCCTAAAAATAACCAAAGCTGCAGGCCCGGATGGCATCCCTGCAGATTTATTTAAATATAATACTGACCTTTGGGGGCCCATGTTAGTACAGCTTTTTAATGCTGCCTTTGCAAGAGGTGTAAATGCCTCTTGGTTCACCTCGATAATTGTGCCAATATTTAAGAAGGGGGATAGGCAAAATTGTGCATGTTACCGACCCATCTCCCTTCTAGACTCATCCATAAAGATCCTAGGGAGAGTCATTTTAGGAAGACATCAAAGCTGGGCAGAGGAAAACTGGATAATCAGTGACCTGCAATATGGTTTCCAGAAGGGAATTGGAAGAGTAGTAGGGCCTAAACCTATATATTATGCACCAAAAATATACTAGGGCAAAGGGTATTTTACATTTTTTGACTTAACGTCAGCATTCAATTGCGTTTCCCATAGCAAACTTTGGGCATTATTACAAGGTTTAGAGGTGGAAGAAACTATAATTTGTTTTCTAAGGGAATTATACTCAGGTGCCAATGCACTAGTCCGTTACGGAAAGGATGGAGAATGTACTAGATCCTTTGGGGTAGGACGTGGTTTACGCCAGGGGTGCGTTTTGGCCCCTTTTCTATTCATAGTCTATATTAATGGCCTTGAGAGAATTCTGCTGCAAGAGAGTCCACGGAAAGGCATTGCCAAAAGTACATCATAATATGGCTGGCGGTGTCTGATAGACACCGCCACCATATTTTTCCTTTTCCGCCCCGGCCGCAAGGCGACCGGGGCCGAAAAGCGGCGGACGGACTTTCCGTCCGCCGAGGTCCCCCCGCCATACTAATATGACGGGGGGAAACGAGAGTGTATTGTGGGCGGATTGACCCCGCCAGGCTGGCGGTGGCCACCGCCAGCCTGGCGGGGGCAATCCGCTCACCATCATAATGGGCCCCATAGTGTGTGGGCCTCAATAACGCCCCTCAAACCACGGAAACAATCACCCCACAAAGATTTCTATATTGTATGAGAGGGGCTGCGTGGCCCTCAGCCCGGTACCCTGGAGTCCACGATGCCCAGACCCGGTTGCTGCACTGTCCATTGGGGGAAACAGCCATTACAGTGCGGTCATAAGCACGCATGATTGTCACCGCGAAGCCATTATCACGCATATAGCTTTACCACACATGCTTTTACAACTAGTAAACATTTACCACGCATGATAAACACATATTCATAATAATGTCTTTGTGTTGATGAACACGCATTGTAATGGCTGTGGCTTACTTGCTTCAAATTAGCTTTTAGGTATACGTGTGACCAAGTCTGATAACATCAGAGGTGAAGGACAAACACCGTGGTGTCTGTGGCAGGAAATCTCATCGATCACAGAGAAGATATGCGGAGAGTAATTTAATTCCTGAAATGAGGACAGCTTTGCTTGGCGAACTTGAAGAAAAAGATAGAAGCATGGGCTTGGAAACGAGGCTGCCCATGCGTTGAGAGTACAACTGGTGCACAAAAAAACCCGGAAAGTTTTACATACAAATATAGAAATATAGCTCTTTTTTTAAACCAGTAAAGTTTGTTCTCAAAAAGACCGGTATTTTGGCTCGTACATCGGCCCTAGGTCCTAATTATAACTACCTACTGGTGACCGCCAGTAGGTAATTTTTTTTTAATATCTACTAATGGATCGAGATTATTTTCCCATAGTAAGGCCACACAAACTACTGAATGCATGAATGAATAGCTTACTGAGCACAAACAGATGGTTCTATAGATGGATGAAGCACATCTATATCTTAATGGTAGAATAATGAATGCATAAATCAATGGTTTATCAATGCATTCCAATCTACATTGACCTGTATTGAGCTATTTGAATGACTGCTTGCCATGGAAATTAGTGTGGAAAAAATACTTTGACCCAATTGTGGGCACACTGATTATGTGATATGTGAGTAACCTCTGCTACCACACATATTGTTATTACAATGGACGTACGCTGTTTCTTTTCCTATTATCTATATTTTGCCCCAATAAAATTTTTGAACCTAACACTGTGCAATCACAAGTCAGAGAATGTGATCGTGCACCTGTGTTTTTGTACCAATAATATTTTGTGGGTGGCAATGAATCACTAGCATTATTCCCAGGAAAGCATTTCTCCATGAAACCAAACAAATAACAAATCAAACATCATGAGTTGAAAATGTAATTTGAAATAAACATATTCAGAGTCAACTTATACTAAGGTTTTGTAAAATCAGGGTAAATAATTTTAAAACAAAAACTGTTCTTACCATAATAGCATTCACACCCTAAGATAGAGAGAAGAAAATTAGGAAAAAGATTAGTAATCAAAATTGTATAATAAAATACTAGGATATAAACCCACTCTGCAGCAAAACATGCATCTCGAGTATTACTCACACTCTAAAGCCAAATCAAAAAGAACAAATTCCAAAGTTGAGTTCACCACTAATGAGCAACCAATGCAATTTAGTAGCAACAAATGAAAATGCAACATACATATGTATCAAGAGATGATGTCAATATTAGGAAAATTATTATGCCAAGTCATGTTCCATTAGGAATATATCATTTATAAAGAGGAATATATTGTCAGCACAAAATCTGATATATTTGAGGATATACAGGAGATAGGGAAACAATTTATTACAAAGTTGGCATTGTACTGCTCGACCCAAGGTCACCAAGTAGCTGCCTACATTAAGCCCTAAATGTAGTGAGACATGAAGGAATATAATAAAGTTGCACAAAGTAATGGTGCCTAACATTTGCATATACAAAATAATCTGCATGCAATTCTTGTTAGTTTAGATATCTAATTGGCAGCAAACTGCTATCTTGCAATAAGTGGAGCCTAGAATAACACACTCAAATTGAAACATGGATGTACCCAAACTATGACATTTACCTTCATTAAGGTACAGAAACTTGGATAGACCATTAGCACTGGTGTGATCTGACCAGGTATGGTATTCCACCACAAAGTCCATTCCTTGCAGTGAAATGGACCAGCTTAACAATTCTGGATTCTCCCCCCTTCCTGTTCATCACCTCCTAAAGCTGCCCAGATGTCCTTGAGAACCCTAGGCTGCATTGGCTTTATCAACCATACTTTATGTCCATGGTGATATTCTACCATGGTAACTGCGTAGTCATACCATTGCTTCATTAACTCCTGGCTAACCTCAAAATTATCAGAAGCCTTCTTTCAGAACTTAGTCAACTGTTTCCGAAGGGCTAGCATTTAGCGAACCACATCCTGAGGGAGATTCTTGGGAGCTTGCTCTCACCCATCCTTCACCAGACTAAGAGGTCCTCTGGCAGGATGACCATACAGAGGTTCAAATGGGCTAAACCACATTCTCTTCTTTGGTATCATCCTCTGAGCAAAAAGCGGGCATGGTAAGAGGACAACCCATTTCTGCCTCATGACCTCAGGCAGGCCCATAATCATGCCTTTTAGGGTCTTGTTGAAACTCTCCACAAGCCCATTGGTTTGTGGGTGGTAGGGTGTGGAGAACTTATGAGTGACTCCACACTCCTTGCTGATTGACACCATGTACACAGACATGAGGCTGGTGTCCCTGTCTGGCCCCACTTCTTTGGGGAAACCCACTGTGGCCCAAATAACCATCAAGGCCCTGGTGACAGTGCAGTTACAATCCTCAGTGAGATTGACTTGATTACCTAGTGGAATGGTCCACCAAGACCGGGATGAACCTCTTACCTAAGGATGTCTTGGTGGCACAAGGATCCTACAATGCCTAATGTCTCAAATGGTGTAACAACGACAGGCATTGGAAAACGAATAACACTACAGCTTTGTCATAGTTTTCCCACTAGCCTGGTACATGATTTGCCCCATGTGCAGGAGTCTTAGGCTCATGATAAAGTAGGTGATTCTCCTAATATATAAGGTGATTTCCATTGGGCATCAGCTTGCCCGCTAAGGCACTCAAGGATTGGGCACTTCTTCTGTGACTTGAATATTTCCTTTCTGGTGGGCTCCTCTTCCACTTGCCATCCAAAAAGCTCAGACAGGTGACCAAGGGAGAAATGTCCTCCCTAATAGGCTCAAAGGCAGATGATCCAGTACCTCAACTACCTGTGTTATGGGACTTGCAGGGGCCTGGGTTCCCACACCCCTTGCCTGTCCCTTCCCTGGTAGCTGACTGGACCTTTCTTCCATGTTCCAGACCTTCTTGACTCCCCTCCTGGGCAGCCAAGGAACAGGTCACTGCAGAGACCCACTCAAGCAATGCTAACAATTCTAGATGTAACCTGAGCTCTTCTTCCTTCATAGAAGTGTGAACCGGGTCATTCCCCAACAGATAGTCCACAGACATAGCAGAGCTCACAACAACATTCAGAGGATTTGAGACCCCACCCCAGTAAAAGGGAACCAGAGAAACAGGGTAGTGCCTCTCCTAGCTGTCTGCTACTACAACCTGGTAGAATGTACTATAGATCTCTTGCTCTGAGGATACCAAATAATACCTGACACCTGACAGTAGTCATACTGGCTACTTTATCCCCCAGAGCTTCGACCCTTGGCCCATTTATGGTGACACACTGTCTATACTTTGAATTATTGGAGGGCATGTGAGCTTCGGGCACCATGTCCTTTCCACCCCAGGACACTAGGGTAACCCCACTAACTGGGGCCATCTATTTCTGAAGTGCTATACTAGCCAACCCCTGTAACTGCCTATGACGGTGGGTGATGCCCTTTTGAAACACTTGGCAACTCCCTTGCCATGCCCATATTGGTTGCATTCTTAAGACTTAGGGACAAACTTTGCAGTATTCTTGTCTATGATGCATTTCTTCTGGTGTCCAGATTAGGATTGGGGTCCCTGTGAACTGTACTGGGGGCCTTGAGAGAACTCCTTAATAATTGTTTTATCTTTATCCCTCTTTCTTCTGCTGGGAACTATGACCACCCTTTTGGGTGTGCCCTCCAGGTGCCCTTTTAGACTTTCTGGTGCTGACCCAGGGTTCTGCCTCCTGAAAAAGAATGCTATCCACTTGGTGTCAGCCCAGCTCTGTAAAACATATATTAAGCATGGGCTCCCTCAAAATATTGTCGTACATCCCAGTAAAATGTTTTCCATTGCTGCTCCTCACCCAACCCTTTAATGCCTTGCTGGCATAATTTAAAAAGTTCACTCATGACTGGATTGGGAGTTTGTTGCTGTCCTGAACCTCTGATGTCAGCCCAAACCTAACAGCAAGTATACATTTTATGGGGCTTACTTTGTCATATTCCCTTGCCTCTAGTGTAAGGATAGTATCCATCCCCACTGTGGGCATGCATTTCCAGAAAGCTGTCATCCCACTATTCCTCTGGGAATTTGTGCACCATGAGTGTAATGTCATGTGCAGCAAACCGCTTGGCTATATCATCTCCAACTACATAGGCACCGCCTTCTGTGGCATGCAGACTGCCACCTAAGCAGCAGACACAGTTGGTACAATGTCACCATTCCTGTTGGTTCCTGAAGGGTGCCTTGTATTTTTCTCCATCTCCCTCATGATTTTATCAAGTTCCAACAGTAATATTTCTTTAAGCTAGGGCCCTCCCAGCTTTCTCCTTATCCAGCTTTAATTTGAGCAGCTCCAATATCAGCTGGAGATACACTGCTCCTCGCCCCATCTTGGTTATCAGTGTTTCTCTTTTCGGTACAGTTGGGCTCTTCCTGCAGCTCAGGGTTCCTTTCTGG
The DNA here is from genome assembly GCF_964261635.1 of Lissotriton helveticus. NCBI lineage: Eukaryota > Metazoa > Chordata > Amphibia > Caudata > Salamandridae > Lissotriton > Lissotriton helveticus. Next base: position 1,609,082,170 of record NC_136069.1, read on the forward strand.
ATCCCACTCTTTATCTTTAATTGAGTCCATGTCCTCCTCATGGTTACATGGTTATCCACTACTGTTGCTACTTTCAACCTTTACATTTCTTCATAGACCCAGAGGATTTTCTACAAATTGTGTTGGAAAGGTTTCTTGTCCACATTCAACCCTATTTGCTTACAGAGCCTATTGAGGTTGTCAGCATTGATCAGATACATCTCCATGGTAAAAAGAAGAGGGTATGGTACTTACATTTAGAAAAAAAAGAAAAACAGCAAATGAAAGACTAAGGAGAATTTAAAAACGCTCAATTTGGTATTACACAATTTAATTAGGATATTGTGTTACACAAATCACTGTATCTCATTTCACAATTACAAGTCCTGAACCACAACTCTGTTAGGACAATTACATTTACAAATGGCAATTAAAAAAACTAAGGAAGAATTGAAAAAGGAGTTACTATGATGTAAAATAATGTATCTTGGATATTTGTGTAACACAAATCACTGTATAGTACTGCATAAATATAGGTCCTGCCACTCCTGACACAATTTGAAAAATTGGGTTGTTGGTTGATGTGGTTATGAGCCCTATTCAAGCAAAAGCCTTGGTCCCTTTCAGGGTGAAATACAAAAAGTCACTAAAATAACCTGTGCATACCCCTGGGTAGCTTGCCAGAAAAAGCAATTAGGCATAACTTAGAGGTTATGCAGCACACAAACAAAGTGAAAACACCACCCAAGATAAAAGCTATACCAATTTATGAAAATATAGACAATTTAAATAAATTATTTGACACCTTAATGACAAAAATCAGTAGAACTAGAGTTAATAATTTCAGCGCCTAAAAGATCAAAGCGCCAACTATGGACTTCTAATCTTATGAGATTGGGTCAGTCAAAAAATATGGCTGATTGTGATGGGGCAAGGTTCAAATACAAGAAGTGGAAATTGACTGATCAGCGCTTCGTTCGAAGTATTGCTGAATAAAATGTTTAGAGAAGGTAAATTTCAGCCGGTGGTATCCGAGGAGGGAGAGCCATCGTGTGGGAGACTTGGGATGAACCTGCAGTGAAGATTTTTATGTTTGGACTCTTTTTTAGAAGTTAAAAATATGTAGCTGGTCAAAGCAGAGGGCTGTAGCCGAGGACATATTCACAATTCTGGATAACTCTTTGGTTGAGGACTGCTGAGCACGATTTGCTGCTGTGGAGAAGAATATAGCAGTTGAAGCTGTGCAGCCAATCCAACTGGCAATACATCATGGGCAGATAGGCTAGCTTGTTTATAATGGTCTCTTCCAGGTTATCAGAGCAGTTGTTGACGAAAAATGTTCTACACCCTCTGTTTTGGAATTTGGCCATCTGGGAATATTTGGCACCACAACCAAGGGTCCAGGACCGATACAACACCACTTGGAAGTTCAGTACTCAGGCTGGGGTTGGGTATAGGTCTAAGGCGAAGGGAACATTTTGTATCCCTGATGCTCAGATCAGGAAGCCAGAAACCTAGCCCTTCATCATCAATATGGTGTTCCTAGGTTCAAGTTGCAAGTCCAATCTTGCTTCCCAAGGGAAGATGGTAGCAGGGCAGAAAGGAAGCAGTTCAGCAAGGCAGCAGCAGGTCAGCAGTCCAGCAGAGTGGTAGCCATTTCAGCACCACAACAGTTCTTCATCCTCACAGTGTATCCACAGGTAAAAAACAGTTTCGAAAAGTTGGTGTACAAGGTCCTCCTTCATACCCTGGAGGCCTTGTTCTGTAAAGTGGGAGATATTTCTACACTGTGGCTTTGAAGTGCATTGAATTTCCTGACTCCCCAGCCCTGGATCCAAGCTAGCTGCAGTGACAAAGTGGAGGTGATAGGTCCTATGTATAAAGAAAAACCCTCCCTATTCAGTTGCAAGTGGGGTTGTGCTCAGGTCTGCCCTTCATCCTGCCAGCAGATGACCCATTCAGGCACACCTAATCCTTCTATTGTAACTGTCTGGAAAAAAATCACAAAGTCTAGCTTTCAATTGCAAGTTATGTGACCCAAGAATGGCTGCAGTCACAAAAGGGCTAAGGGCAGAAAAATGCAATCTTTTTTAGAGTGACTAATGTAGATACAAGACCTTCCCATAAACCAGTAAGGCCTAGGAATAAATGCTTATGGGTATCAATCAACTGTCATAAAATGTGATAAGTCAAAAGTGAAAAGTAATGAAATGAAAATTGTGTGTTGATTCTTCAATGAGTGTTTTTTAAGCACAGCTATGTTTGTGTTACGCATGTAGATTAGGTTTTCAGTATTGCTGTACGGTAAAGGGAGATCTTACCACGTCGGAGGCGGGGGGCACAATCAGGGTTACTGAAAAGTTATTTTTAGTCATGGAGTGATGCCATTTTGTATTGGGCATTCTCTATTGTTCCATAGCTCCATGGATGAGTAGGAAGAGGCTTAGTTTATAAAATGATGCCCTCAGCTCAAACTTGCAAGGGACGCGTCACTGGTGCACCAAAAGAATGGTGATGGATTAAACTCAGATCTGTTGACTGGGTGTGAGTGTTAGATTGGTTCAGATACTCCGTCCATCACCACCCCCTTTTGTACCGCTTTGCTCTCCATAAGTTGGCAGGGTATGCTCAGACGTGAGTCCCTTGCTCACTTTCCCACAAGATTCAAGCAAGCCTGGCTGGAGACGGCTGTAATGCCAGAAACCTGTCCTAGGAAGCTTGTTTCTGGTCCAGGGTAGGCATGGCTTAGCAGTTCGGGCTGTGCTGTTCCCATGAGGCACAGGGTCAGACTGATTTGCATATGGCCATGTCTGACCTGGGGTGGCAGAGTGGGCTCAAGAACGGTGATGGATTAAACCCAGATCTGTTGACTGGGTGTGAGTGTTTGATTGGTTCAGATGCTCCGTCCATCACCACCCCCTTTTGTACCACTGGTGCACTAAAGGCACGCCAAAGACAAGCCCGTCTGCACCCATCCTCTTCTCGCCTGTGGCCAGGCAATATAATAGTTCCACCCCAAAGGGCCGACCAGCTGAGACCTATACATCAGAGCAACACCTAGGTAGGACGGGGGCATTTGATAGGGTGTAAGACTTTTCTATTGGATGCTACTTTTCCTTTCTCATGTGGCAAGAGTAAATATGTTTTTCTCCCTTGAACCACCTAGTCACTACTAACGCAGCTCCAAGGAACTGTCAGAGGAATTGAAGGACACAATAATTAATGTGTGATCTCTACATAAGCATGCTCTAGATATATATGATTATAGCTATAGCGTGAGTGTTGGATACACTTCCCCAGTTTTACTGACCAAACTATGCCCCTGGTGGTAGGATTCACAGGTGGGTGGAGCTGGATGTAGCAATGAAAGAAAACTACAAAGTTGCCCTCCAGAGAGGGCATAAACATGGTTGTCAACCCAATTATTGCCCCAGGAGTTGTAGTAGGCAACAGTAAGTAAGTAATGGGGAGGAAAAGAAAAAAAACAACTATTGAATAATAAAGGAAGCCTTCCAACAGCTGCTGAGAGTTTAGTGTTTTTGGCTATAAATAATAGGAAGGGAGAAGTCATTCTAAAGCCCCCACATAAAGTTAGAGCAAAATATCCCAACAGTAGTAAAGTCCATTCTGCTTGAGCTGTAGAGGCATAATCACCAGTAAATTACAATAGAAACATGCTGTCATGTTCAGTTTTTTAGCACAGGAACAAACATTACTGGGGTTATATAGACTCTCCAACTAATGTAAAATGTGGATATATGGTCATTGAAAGAAATGTTGCATTAGTGGCATTTAGGTAGAGAGCAAGTCCTTCTTAGTTTAGTTCAGCATTCACTGGTAGTAAATAATTGCACCTGCAAAATTAATATAATACAGTTAATAATCCATGAACACTGGACTTGAACTTGCTATGCTCCTTTTTTGCAAGTGATGTCACATCAACAATTACACTCAACAACCAGAAATTTTGATTGTGCCTAGGAGTTTTGGTACTAATGATGTTTTGTTGATGACAATTACTCACGAAGATTATTCCATGGAAAGCAGTGTTTCATGAAAATAACAAATCAAAAATGAAACCTCATGAATCAAAAATTTAAATGTAATACTGACAAATTCTGAGATAACTTATCGCAAGTGGAAACAAGGGAAATAATGGAAATCTATCCTTACCTTCGAGACATCCTAAGATACAAGAGAAAGTGAGGAGAAAGTGATGTCATTGACATTTATTAATGAACATTTTGTATATCAGTACATAAAGCTTCCGGCAAAAGAACTGTGCATCTTGAGTATTACTGGCACTTTAAAGCCATGTAGGAAGGAACACTTTCCAATCTTTACCTCACTATTTATGCAGAACCATTGCATTAAGTAGGAACAAATTAAAATGAAACTTACATGAGGTCAGCATTGAAAACAGTATAATTCACATCATGGTCAATAGGATAGATACTGTTTCTAAAAATGTAAACATTGTAAAAAAAATAGTATATTTGATAATGTTCAGGAGAGAGGGATACTATTTAGTGCAAGCCTTGTAGTTTATCATTCACCCCTAATTCACAAACCAACTGTCCACGTTTAGCACTAAAAGTAGTGCGAAAGGAAGGGACACAATAAGGCTGCACAACGTAGTGGTTTTTAACATTTATAGATGCTACAGTGTTCCTACAAGAAATTTCTCATCGTTTTGTTATTTAATTTTCACCAACATATTGGCTTACAATAAGGGGAACCCGGAATGAGGCGCAGAAAATGGAATATGCATGTAGCTAAATCATGATGGACCCTGTACATGCCAAGCAAACAAATATGTGTTTGAACAAACATGAAACAGTACCATTAGCGTCAGCTAGTCGTGGCTTGTGGAAGTTCATTTTTAAAATTATTCCAGAACTACATTTTGTAATATGTATCAAAGTGGTAATCTAAAGATATGGCTGTAAAATTGTAAGTACTGCATGTGATAAAATGTCTCTTTTTTGATGGTTTGTATTTCTGGTTTTTAGAATCTGCATATTGGGCAGTTGTGACCAGTATCCAGTGTTTCTGTCTTTACCGCTAAAATATGTAGACAATGGCAAACCCTTTATTTGAATATTAACTCTCCTTTAAGGCCATAGCATATGATGTAGAATTTAACACAGAGGGCCTTACTCATGAAGGTTAACGTACACTTTTGTGTATGTTTATTAAGTCTAACTTTACTACTTTTCGGTATTCACAAAGGTAAGTTACTACTAGTGAAGTTAGACTTTTGGTCTAAGTTTACCTTTGTGAATACCAAAAAGTAGTAAAGTTAGGCTGTGGTCTAAGTTTATTGTAAAGTAGTAAACAAAGATTTTTGATCTAAGTTTACCTTTGTGAATACCAACATTTAGTAAAATCAAAAGTGTAAGTTTTCTATTTTGAATCAGGACCAGGGTATGGAAAATATATTGTTACTGGTTGACTACATCAATTAGTATGCACTTTTATAGTGTGGAAGGGAACATGACTTTTAGCCTGACTGCTGCAGATTAACTCTACAGTCGGAGCGGTCAACATAACCTCTTTTGAAACTCATTTTCACAAATTCACAAGTCAAGGTGCATGGTACGATGACATGCCCCCAGCAATAATGTTCTCTGTTTCAAGACCTGGCTGCACCATATGAAATCTGAGGTATAGAATACGATTCTGGTCATCTAAGTTTGAATCCCATTAAAACAATGATTAAACCACTGTTTTTAATAATGATGAAATGCTCAATTAAATGTTAAATTAAATGCCAAAGTCAGATTTGTAATACATTTTTTAGAAAAGTTACTATTAAAAATGTATTTGTTTTGTGCCTGTATGTCATTGAGGCTAATTTGCATAAGCTCTCCAGAAACTCCACAACCTCTACTTGGGTTTAATAAGGTATACAATAAGGTATACAACATGCTCCCAGAGAAGGTACAATGGCCTGGATGAAGGATGGTCTGTTTACTTCTCTGGTATGAAGAACCATTGGGGTAGGTCCAGGAACCTGATTAACTTTGAAGTCACCTGCCTTGTCAAAATCAAATGTCTGGTTGCACCTTGAGATGACCAGCCTTTAACAATATTTGCCCTAAATTACCAATAAAAAATGGGTTAACATGCAGTTGGTACAAATATCAAATTTACAAGAGACTACGGGTGATGGAGAAGGGAAGAGTTACATGGATAAGGAAGGTGAGGATGTGTAGGACAGAGATGTACCAGGAGAAGGGATGGAAATTTGTTCTGACCACACCTGTGGTGTGGCCGCCAAGAAATACGCCAGACATGTTATGTATCAGTAGCCAATGGAGGATATCCATTGGCGCTGTGGCAGATGTTCTCTTTCGCCATCTCAGCACCAATCTAGCAGCCGCATGCTGGACCATCTGTAACTTATAACCGACCGTCCTGTTTGTCCCTGCATATAGGCTGTTGCAGTAATCAAGTCGAGATGTTATTCGCGCTACTGCCACCATTTTCCAAGCTGAGAATGGTAACAGATCAAAAAGGCCCTTAATGATGCTGAAACAGGCTCCTGCCATGGCCAATGCCTGGTGTTTAAAAGATAGAGTGGCATTGAATTTAATCCCAAGGTTTCTAACTGTCTTAATGGTATTTGGGGGGACCGATGCATCTTCTGGCCACCATTGTGTGGGGCTAAAAAGGTTGTTTTGTCGATATGGCAGGATTTCAGTTTTGCCTGAATTGCACTTAAGATGGTTATTTCTCATCCATTCAAAGGTGGCTTTGAGGCAGTTTTTCAAATTCATTTCAGCCTCTGTAGTGTCGTCATCTAACACCAGGATGAGCTGCGTGTCATCCGCATACGAAATGGTATTAATCTTGAAGGATGCTATTAGTGCACTCAGGGGGGTCATATATACATTAAAGAGTGTAGGGCTCAAACAGGAGCCCTGCGGTACCCCTGATGTAAGCCGCTTGTCCTCCGATCTAAAATGACCTAACGTGATCAGTTGTCGCCTGTGTACTAAAATAATTCTGATCCAGCCCAGTACATTGCCTGCTATCCTGGCTGCGGCTAGACGGTCCACAAGGATGGCATGTGAGACCGTATCGAACCCCGCGGATAGATCCAGGAGTACCAGGATGGCCTTCTTTCCCTGGTCCATTGCGGCCCGCAGTGTCTCTGAGGTGAATAATTCCGTGGAATGTTGGGCCCTAAAACCTGCTTGGTTTGGATGCCAGAAGTTATTTGCCTCCAAATAGGCGGTTAGCTGTGTATTTACAGATTTCTCAGTTACTTTGCATAGAGCTGGAAGTAGTGAAATGGGCCGTAGGTTTGAGAGGGTCGTTGGGTCCGATAGCTGTTTCTTTTGTAGGGGTTTTACCGCTACTAATTTCCATTCATACGAGATTGAGGCTTGGTCGAGTGACGAAGTTATTATGCTGTTTATGGTGGGGTTCACGATGTCCACCATAGCATGAAGGACCAGGGGCGGGCAAGGATCGAAAGGGGAGCCTGATTTGATAGCCAATATTGTTTTCCGAGTTTCCTCTATGCTAATCGGCTAGAACATAGTCATGCTGGCGTGGCCTGTGTCTGTCCTAATACCGCCTATTTCATATTGTACCGGCAAAGGAGGAAAACCTTTGGTGAGGGTCTGGATCTTTTCATCGAAGTAATCAGCTATCATGTTGCAAAGACTTTGGGAATGGGGAATGTCTTTCTGCATGATTTTAGGGTTCATAAATGCACTGACTAGCTTAAAAATGTATTTTTCTTTATTGTTATTATTATTTATAACTCTCGTATAATAGTCAACTTTCGCCTTTTCTATCATGGTGTGCACAAAAATGGTTCTTTAGATGGATGAGGCAAATCTATATTGTACTGGTAGAATAATAATGCATAAATCAATGACTTATGAATGCATTCCAATCTATATTGACCTGTATTGAACTATTTGAATGACTGCTTGCCATGGAAATTAGTGTGGAGAAAATACTTTGACCCAATTGTGGGCAGACTGATTATGTGTGATATGTGCAGTAACCCCTGCTACCCCACATATTGTTATTACAATGGACATACGCTGTTTCTGTTCCTATTATCTATATTTTGCCCCAATACAAATTTTGAACCTAACACTGTGCAATCGAAAGTCGGAGAATGTGATTGTGCACCTGTGTTTTTGTACCAATAATATTTTGTGGGTGGCAATGAATCACTAGCAATATTCCCTGGAAAGCATTTCTTCATGATACCAAACAAATAACAAATCAAACATCATGAGTTGAAAATGTAATTTGAAATAAACATATTCAGAGTCATCTTATACTACGGTGTTGTAAAATCAGGATAAATAATTTAAAAACAAAAACTGTTCTTACCATAATGGCATTGGCACCCTGAGATAGAGAGAAGAAAGTTAGGAAAAAGATTAGGAATCAAAATTCTATAATAAAATACCAGGATATAAACCTACTCTGTAGCAAAACTTGTATCTTGAGTATTACTCACACTCTAAAGCCAAATCAAAAAGAACAAATTCCAAAGTTGAGTTCACCACCAATGAGCAACCAATGCAATTTAGTAGCAACAAATGAAAATGTAACATACGTATGTATTAAGAGGTGATGTCAATATTGGGAACATTATTATTCACTGTCATGTTCCATTAGGAATATACAATTTCTAAAGAGGAATATATTGTCAGCACAAAATCTGATATATTTGAGCATATACAGGAGCTAGAGAAACAATTTATTACAAAGTTGGTATTGTACTGCTCGACCCAAGGTCACCAAGTAGCTGCCTACATTAAGCCCTAAAAGTAGTGAGACTTGAAGGGATAGAATAAATCTGCACAAAGTAATGGTGCCTAAAATGTGCATACACAAAAAAATGTAGATATCTAATTTGCAGCAAACTGCTATCTTGCAATAAGTGGAGCCCAGAATAACACACTCAAATTGAAACCTGAATGTACCCAAACTATGATATTTACCTTCATTAAGGTACAGAAACTTGGATAGACAATTAGCACTGGTGTGATCTGACCAGGTATGGTGTTCCACCACAAAGCCCATTTCTTGCAGTAAAATGGACCACCTTAACAATACTGGATTATCCCCCCTTCCTGTTCATCACCTCCTAAAGCTGCCCATAGGTCCTTGAGAACCCTAGGCTGCATTGGCTCCATCAACCATACTATCTGTCCATGCTGATATTCTACCATGGTAACTGTTTAGTCATACCATTGCTTCATTAACTCCTGGCTAACCTCAAAATTATCAGAAGCCTTCTTTCAGAACTTAGCCAACTGTTTCCGAAGGGCTAGCATTTAGCGAACCACACCCTGAGCGAGATTCTTGGGAGCTTGCTCTCATCCATCCTTCACCAGACTAAGAGGTCCTCTGACAGGATTCTCTTCTTTGGTATCTTCCTCTAAGCAAAAAGCGGGCATGGGAAGAGGACACCCCATTTCTGCCTCATGACCTCAGGCAGGCCCATAATCATAACTTTTGTTTTTGAAATTGTACTTGCTAGCTGCACTGCAATTGAACGCGTACCATTCAGGAGGAAGGGTGACTTGATCCAGTCCGTGTTTTGCATCATGCAGCCTAACCAGTAGCGAGTGGAGCAGCGGGAGCTACGGGAGAGAGTTCCGTCACGCCGCTACCTGTACTGCGCCCTCTCCCCGGCTTTTACTTCACCTCGGTTCAGGGGCCCAGCCCGGAGCTGTTTCATACAGTCTAAAGGACATGCCTTTTAGGGTCTTGTTGAAACTTTCCACAAGCCCTTTGGTTTGTGGGTGGTAGGGTGTGGAGAACTTATGAGTGACTCCACACTCCTTGCTGATTGACATCATGTACACAGACATGAGGCTGGTGTCCCTGTCTGGCCCCAGTTCTTTGGGGAAACCCACTGTGGCCCAAATCCCCATCAAGGCCCTGGTGACAGTGCAGTGACAGTCCTCAGCGGGAGTGCCTTGATTACCTAATGGAATGGTCCACCAAGACCTGGATGAACCTCTTGCCTAAGGCTGTCTTGGTGGTACAAGGATCCTACAATGCCAGACGTCTCAAATTATGTAACAACGACAGTCATTGGAAAAAGAATATCACTACAGTTTTTTCATAATCTTCCTATTAGCCTGGTACATGAGTTGCCCCATGCAAAGGAGTCTTAGGCTCACGATAAAGTGGGTAATTCTCCTAATATATAAGGTGATTTCCATTGGGCATCAGCTTGCCCGCTCAGGCACTCAAGGATTGGGCACTTCTTCTATGACTTGAATATTTCCTTTCTGGTGGGTTCCTCTTCCACTTGCCATCCAAAAAGCTCAGACAGGTGACCAAGGGAGACAATGTCCTCCCTAATAGGCTTAGAGGCAGATGCTCCAGTGCCCCAACTACCTGTGTTATGGGACTTGCAGGGGCCTGGGTTTCCACACCCCTTGCCTGTCCCTTCCCTGGCAGCTGTCTGGACCATTCTTCCATGCTCCAGACCTTCTTGACGCCCCTCGTGAGCAGCCACGGAGCAGGTGACTGCACAGACATACTCAGGTAATGCTAACATTTCTAGGTGTAACCTGAGCTCTTCTTCCTTCATAGAAGTGTGAACCAGGTAATTCCCCAACAGATAGGCCACAGACATAGCAGAGCTCACAACAACATTGAGAGGATTTGAGACCCCACCCCAGTAAAAGGGAACCAGAGCAACAGGGTAGTGCCTCTCCTAGCTGACTGCTACTACAACCTGGTAGAATGTATTGGAGATCTTTTGCTCTGAGGATACCAAATAATCTCTTTTTCACCCCAGGACACTAGAGTAACCCCACTAACTGGGGCCATCTATTTCTGAAGTGCTATTCTAGCCAATCCCTGTGACTGCCTATGACGGTGGGTGATGCCCTTTTGAAACACCTGGCATCTCCCTTGACATGGCCATATTGGTTGCATTCTTAGGACTTAGGGAAAAACTTTGCAATATTCTTGTCTATGAAGCATTTCTTCTGGTGTCCAGATTAGGATTGGGGGACTGGGAACTGTACTGGGGGCCTTGAGAGAACTCCTTAATATTTTTTTTTTCTTTTTCCCTCTTTCCTCTGTTGGGAACTATGACCACCTTTTTGGGTGTGCCCTCCAGGTACCCTTTTAGACTTTCCGGTGTTGACCCTGGGGTCTGCCTCCTGAAAAAGTTTCCTGGGATTAGAAAGAATGCTATCCACTTGGTGTCAGCACAACTCTGTAAAACATATATTAGGCATGTGCTCCCTCAAAATATTGCTGTACATCCTTTGCTGCTCCTCACCCAACCCTTTAATGCCTTGCTGGCATAATTTAAAAAGTTCACTCATTACTAGATTGGGAGTTTGTTGCTGTCCAGAACCTCTGATGTCAGCCCAAATCTAACAGCAAGTACTCACAGCAAGTATTCATTTCATGGGGCTTACTCGTGTGTAAGGATAGTATCCATCCCCACTGTGGGCATGCATTTCCACAAGCTGTCATCCGACTATTCCTCTGGGAATTTGTGCACCCTGAGTGTAATATCATGTGCAGCAAACCGCTTAGTTATATCGTCTCCATTTACATAGGCACCGCCTTCTGTGGTATGCAGACTGCCACCTAAGCAGCAGACACAGTTGGTACAATGTCACCATTCCTGTTGGTTCATGAAGGGTGGCTTGCATTTTTCTCCATCTCCCTTGTGCTTTTATCAAGTTCCAACAGTATTTTGCTTTCAACTAGGGCCCTCCCAGCGTTCTCCTTATCCAGCTTTAATTTGAGCAGCTCCACCTTCAGCTGGAGATACACTGCTCCTTGCCCCATCTTGGTTATCAGTGTTTCTCTTTGAGGTACAGTTGGGCTCTTCCTGCAGCTTAGGGTTCCTTTCTGGATCCTACTCTTCATCTTTAATTGAGTCCATGTCCTCCTCATGGTTACATGGTTATCCTCTACTGTTGCTACCTGCAACCTTTACTTTTCTTCATAGACCCAGAGGATTTTCTACAAATTATGTTGGAAAGGTTTCCTGTTCACATTCAACCCTATTTGCTTACAGAGCCTATTGAGGTTGTCAGCATTGGTCAGATACATCTCCATGGTAAAAAGAAGAGGGTATGGTACTTACATTTAGAACAAAGGAAAACAGCTAATGAAAGACTAAGGAGAATTTAAAAACGCTCAATTTGGTATTACACAATTTAATTAGGATATTGTGTTACACAAATCACTGTATCTCACTGCACAATTACAAGTCCTGATTCACACTGCTGTAGGATGCTTACATTTATAAATGGGCAATTGAAAAAACTAAGGAAGAATTTAAAAAGGGGTTACTATGATGTCAAATAATTTATATTGGATTTTTGTGTAACACAAATCACTGTATTGTACTGCTTAAATATAAGTCGTGACACTCCTGAAACAATGTGAAAAATTGGGTTTTTGGTTGATGTGGTTATGACCCCTATTCATGCAAAAGACTTGGTCCCTTTCAGGATGAACTACAAAAAGTTACTAAATTAACCAGGGCATACCCCTGGGTAGCTTGCCAGAAAAAGCAGTTAGGCATAAGTTAGAGGTTATGCAGCACACAAACAAAGTGAAAACACCACCCAAGGTAAAAGCTACACGGATTTATAAAAATATAGACAATTTAAATACATTATTTGACACCTTAATGACAAAAATCAGTAGGGAACATTTTGGGGTTGATTCCGATCCGGTAAAAAAAACGTTTGTACAAATCATATCCGGAGCCCTCTCTGTACGACTCGTACACATGCCGTACGACCCGACGAGTACGATCCGGACCGGGGCATCAGGACGCGATCCGTACGGTCCACGTCAGGTAAGGGCGATTTGTACGGAAAAGTGCACAATCACATACACACCGTACGGTGCGTACCCCCATGATCCCAGGGGTACGCCCCGTACATCCAGCGTACATGGGGTATGGTGCGTACCCCCCATGATCGCAGGTGTACGTACCGTACACCCAGCGTACATGGGGTACGGTGCATACCCCTGCGATCATGGGGTGCACGCACCATACCCCATGTACGCTGGGTATACGGGGAATACCCCTGCGATCCTGGGGGGTACGCACCATACTCGTGGGGGGACGTTCTGTATCTGTTTCGGCGTGAACTCTGCTTTAACAGCTGTTTTCAGCTCCAGTAAAAAAAGGCTCGTACGGTGCATACCCAACACGTATCGTACTTGCTGGGTCATATAAACCAGCTGCGAGCCATACAGATGTAACGTACAGCGGGTACTCGTACGGGGATTCGAGTCGTACAGTCTCTATACGATTCATACGGAGTCTGGCTCCTGGTACGAATCGTACTTCAACGTACGTACACGGGACGTTGCAGGGTATGATTCGTATGGGAAAAATGCTCCGAACGGCTATTTCGGAGCGTTTTTTCCCGAATCGGAATCAACCCCTTTGTGTCCCTGATGCTCAGATCAGGAGTCCAGCAACCTAGCTCTTCATCATCAATATGGTGTTGCTAAGTTCAAGTTGCAAGTCCAATCTTTCTTTCCAAGGGAAGATGGTAGCAGGGCAGAAAGGAAGCAGTTCAGCAAGGCAGCAGCAGGTCAGCAGACCAGCAGAGTGGTAGCCCTTTCTGCAGCACAACAGTTCTTCATCCTCACAGTGAATCCACAGGTAAAAAACGGTATTGAAAAGTTGGTGTACAAGGTCCTACTTCATACCCTGGAGACCTCCTTCTGTAAAGTGGGAGATATTTCTAGACTGTCGCTTTGAAATGCATTGAATTTCCTGACTCCCCAGCCCTGGGATCAAGCTAGCTGCAGAGACAAAGTGGAGCTGAAAGGTCCTATGTAAAAAAAAAATCCCTCCGTATTCAGTTGGAATCACAGAACTCCTGGAGGGGGCATACCTGTGTCGAGCGTCCAGCAGCAGTGCTCCCATCCGCCGCCGCTAGCCCATCCCAGCAGCTGCAGCGCGAGGGGAGCCCGGAGGACTCCATTGCCCAGACGCCCTAGCGGCGCAACACGCAATTCCTGCGCCAGGAGGCGCTTGAAAAGGAGCACAGCCCCCGCGTCGCGGGATCGCGCGCGGGTCGGCGCCGGGAGAAGCCCGGGACAAGGGCGGGGCCATCAGCGGCCATCTAAGGCCAGAGGAGGCCGGGTCGGGACATCCCCCTTGGCGTGCAAAGGTAAAGATAGCCTACGACTATCCCCAGTTCCATGCAGGGCCCTCCTAAATGCGACCACATTGTGACACTTGAACTATTTCCTGGCGGTTGATGCCCGTGTTATGTTCACAGAAACTAGTCAAACTATGACCTGCAAGGGGGTCTCCAAAAATATTTCTTCCCAGAGTGACTTGCTTAAGGGAACGATGGATTACTATATAAAGAGGTCAACCCCCCCCCCCACTACCAGTAACCCAGAGAGAATATAACGATGCCTGAATATGGATAGTTCTTCCAGTAAATGTTCTTCCTCGCAGACAGCCGAAGCAGCTTTAGATGCATCACTGCTGGAGGAGTTAAACAAACTATGCAAATCCAAGTACGCTCCTGTGGGATCAGGAAGTGAGCAAACTAGTGCCCCTACCTGCCCTACAGCAACCACTAGTCCCCAGTCCACTAGATCATCCCAAATAACAGACAGTTTGCAGGGAACTCCCCTTTCAGCACAAGCAAAAGTAAATTCGCTATCAACACTGTCCTCTCAGGTCTTTTCGGCTAAAAGGAAGAGAGCTGGGGCTAAACAAACGGGGAGTCAGGCAAAGCTACATAAACCGAACCCAAGTCCCCCACTGCCCAACACTTCCACCCTTAAAGCACCTATTCAGGCCCCTCTATTGGCCCAATTAGAAAATATGATTAAATCAATAATAACCCTGTTAATGGAAAAACTGAACAGCTTAGGGGATAGGCTCACGGGTATTGAGGAAGCGATTAAGGCAAACTTGTTACCCAAAAAAATTGACCCTCCGGCGGGCCGAGAGGCAATGGAGAAAGGACTACTGCCCTCTACTAAAAACTTACTATTTGAATTTGCTGAGTGACTATAAAAAAGCCATTTTGAGCACCAAAACTACTTACTTCTCAGCTAAAATTCTGGCAGCGGAGAACAAATCCAGGGAGATTTTTTCCATCGTTCAGGACCTGGCTTATTCTGACAGGGTCATTCTCAAACCCCCCCCTTCTCAGTCCCTTTGTGATTCCTTGAACACCTACTTCTTAGAAAAAATTACCAACATTAGAGCCAACATCTCACTTCCTTCCCCTACTTTTTTTGAGTCTTCTCCCCCGACTGTTCACGGTTCTCTTTCTTCTTTCCCTCCGCTTACTGAAGAAGTGTTCTTGGCAATACTTCCCAAAGTAAAATCTGGTTTCCCGGCGGACATCTGTCCAGCCCACATCCTGCAACAGATTTCCTCCGTTTGTCCCAAACCACCCATATCCCTCCTCAATAGCTCGCTGGCTCAGGGAGTGGTAATTCCAGCTTTCAAATCTGCCACTATAGTCCCCATTCTTAAGAAGCCTGGCACTGACCCCTCCGCTCCAGCCAACTACCGTCCCATCTCTCTCTTGCCCTACTTAGGCAAGGTGCTGGAGCGACACGTAACATCGGTCCTCAGTGCCCATGTAGAAGCCAATGGGGCTCTAGCGTCCCGCCAGGCAGGCCTCCGGCCTAGGCACTCCACCGAGTCCGTCGTGGTATCGGTCCTGAACAATCTCAGGGAGGGCATGGACCACAACAACTTCCAGGCTCTGGTACTCCTCGATCTTTCTGCCGCCTTCGACACGGTGGATCATTCCATCTTACTTTCCCGTGTCGGGGCGGCAGGGGTCGAGGGCTCAGCCCTGGTCTGGCTATCGTCCTTCCTGAGGGACCTCACCCAGGCGGTCCGGTTGGGGGACTTCTCGGCCACCCAATTAAAAGTCACTTGTGGTGTCCCTCAGGGTTCTTCTCTCTCCCCTCTTCTGTTCAACCTCTATATCTATCCTCTGATCTTTGCACTTCAGCAACTGGAGGTCACTGTCTATAATTACGCAGATGACCTCCAGCTTATCTTTAACCTGTCTTCTTCCCCTCATTCTATTTCTAATTTCCAGTCTATTATGATTTTCATCAGGGACTGGATGAACCACAACCATCTGAAGTTGAACCCTGACAAAACAGAATTGGTCCTTACGGGTGGTTCCTCCAGTCCCTGGAACTCTCTTTTTTGGCCTTCTTCTTTAGGATCCCCTCCTACACCCTCTCCCTCAGTTAAAACTCTGGGCATTAAACTTAACAATCAACTCAACCTTCATTCACAAATCAGTTCTGTGGTCTCCTCCTGTTTTCTCGTCCTTCGAACTATTCGCTCTGTTTCTCGCTTCTTTTCTCCCCTTTCACTTAAGCTAATCATGTCCGCTCTGGTCATCTCCCGGCTGGACTACGCTAACCCCCTTTACAACGGCGTCCCAGCGTATAGTCTGCGGAAGCTCCAGCTGGTCCAAAACCAGGCGGCTAGATTGGTGTATGGCCTCCCCCGCTCCCATCACTCTACTCCCTTACTGAAGGCATTACATTGGCTACATGTTAGGGAGCGGTCCCTCTTTAAAACCGGATGTATGGTTTTTCAGGCACGCCAAGGGACTGCCCCTGCCTTCATCTCTTCCTTACTAAACGATTACATTCCTGCCCGTGAGCTTCGATCATCTACCCAATCACTCCTCCAGGTACCCCGGTACAGATGCAAGAAATGGGGCGGAGCCAACTTCTCTTACTTGGCACCATCCTTTTGGAATTCCCTCCCCGATCACTTGCGGCTGGCCACACACTATTCCTTTTTCCGAAAAAATCTCAAGACCTTCCTTTTCACCCAGGCTTTTCTTAATGTAAATTGATCTTAATCCTCTCTACCCCATCAGTTTTTTGGTTTTACTGCTACATTAGCCTCCACAGCGCCAAGAAACCGCATGGTGAATGCTGCGCTTAACAAATATTTTAAATTCAAATTCAAAAAGTTTAGCAGGACCTTTTCAACCACAGCTCCCAGCCCCCATAGAAGTGCTTAAAAATACCACACAAAGTAACATCGCCCATAATCAATTAGTAACCTCTCATATGACAGCCTTAAACATCCCGAAAGCAGACACAAGAGCACGGAGATCTTACCCTAGAGCAGGGTCGAACAAAGATCCTATATTACATAAGGGGACAGCTGCTAAACATGGCATTATCGCATTTAAAACCAACCATCTACATTTGCCACCGGAGGCCGTTCCTTTTGTGTGCGTCCTCTTGGGAGTATCAGAACTTACAAAGGGGAAAAATGAAGGACAACAGGACCTAAGGAACAAGGTTGTGTTCTGGCTAACTAAACATAGACCTCTCCCACCCAACATCGATGGGAATATACTAAGTGTTAGAAGGGCGGGCTGTTTAGGACCTCTTCCCAAAGATATAGCTGGCGATTTGGTTCTTGTAAAATTCAGAAATAAATACATTGTCCCATATCTCCAATCAAGGCAGTCACAAATAGGATATGGGCCTATATCTATCTGGGGCCTAAGTGACTTTTATCCTAGAACATTATACGCCCCATCACCAAGTCAAAAAGTCGAGAGCAGTCGCCTGACAGGCAGAAGTAGCCCCGTATCGAGCCGTTACACCATCCTCACTTCTAACCAATTTCACTTACTCTCAGGTTTAACTTTGATGGATTAAATTGTATAGATATTAATATTATCCATATGGAAATTCCAACTTTTAATGAACTATATATTTTATTATCGCTTCTATACTGTGTTAATCAATTAGCTTGAATGTTTTGCTCAGCCCGTGAGTAGGGAATTAAGTTCTTTATTTGAAATCCTTGGAATTTTCTGGCAATCTATAGCATAGAGACGGCTATATATACTACAAGGGGAAAGAGAGCAAGGAAACTTGGGGAGTCACTCTGGCTTCCTATAACGAATTGGAAATTTAAACATAATCCTATGACTACATAAGGGTCTTAGATCACTCCATTCCAGCTACTTGCTCTCATGCTTTCTGATGTATTTCTTTTTATACCTTTTCCTATTAATGAATTTGTAATGTATTGCTTTATATGATGTATTGTATAGATTTTGGCTGGCTCTGCCTGTGTTGGGTTCGTAACAATAAAAAAAAAGAAAAAAAAAAAAAAGCATGCTTTAGATATTTATGATTATAGCTATAGCGTGACTGCTGGATACACTTCCCCAGTTTTACTGACCAAACTATGCCCCTGGTGGTAGGATTCATAGGTGGGTAGAGCTGGATGTAGCAATGAAAGAAAACTACAAATTTGCCCTCCAGAGAGTGCATAAACATGGTTAGTAGGCATAAGTAAGTAAGTAATGGGGAGGGAAAGAAAAAAAAACAACTATTGAATAATAAAGGAAGCCTTCCAACAGCTGCTGAGAGTTTAGTGTTTTTTGCTATGAATATTAGGAAGGGAGAAGTCATTCTAAAGCCCTCACATAAAGTTAGAGCAAAATATCCCAACTGTCGCAAAGTCCATTCTGTTTGAGCTGTAGAGGCATAATCACCAGTAAATTACAATAGAAACATGCTGTCATGTTCAGTTTTTTAGCACAGGAACAAACATCACTGGGGTTATATAGACTCACCAACTAATGTAAAATGTGGATATATGGTCATTGAAAGAAATTTTGCATTATTGGCATTTAGGTAGAGAGCAAGTCAGTGATAGTAATTAATTGCACCTGCAAAATTTATATAATACAGTTAATAATCCATGAACACTGGACTTGACCTTGTTATGCTCCTTTTTTGCATGTGATATCACATCAACAATTACACTCACCAACCAGAAATTTTGATTGTGCCTTGGTGTTTTTGTACTAATGATGATTTTGATGACAATTACTCACCAAGATTATTCCATTGAAAGCAGTATTTCATGAAAATAACAAATCACAAATGAAACCTCATGAATCAAAAATTGAAATGTAAAACTGGCAAATTCAGAGTTAACTTATCACAAGTGCAGACAGGGGAAATAATGGAAATCTATCGTTACCTTCGAGACATCCTAAGATACAAGAGAAAGTGAGGAGAAAGTGATGTCATTGACATTTATTAATGACCATTTTGTATATCAGTACATAAAGCTCCCAGCAATAGAATTGTGCATCTTGAGTATTACTGGCACTTCAAAGCCATGTAGGAAGGACAACTTTCCAATCTTTACCTCACTATTTATGCAGAACCATTGCATTAAGTAGCAACAAATGAAAATGAAACTTACATAAGGTCAGCATTGACAAAAGTATAATTCACATCATGGTCAATAGGATAGATACCGTTTCTAAAATGTAAACATTGTAAAAAAATTGTATATTTGATAATGTTCAGGACAGAGGGATACTATTTAGTGCAAACCTTGTAGTTTATCATCCAGCCCTAATTCACAAACCTAGAGGTCCATTAGGATGACGGACGGACAAAGTCCGTCTGCCATCATGTCAGGGACCGGTACCATGTGCCACAAGGGCGGAGGATCTATGCCGCCAATTAGGATGCATCTGTCACAGCGGCGGGTGCATCTCGCATTTTTCACATTGCGGCGAACGGTGCTTGAAGCACCGGCCGCCGCAATGCAAAAAATGCACATTGCACATTTCAATGCACAACATGACAGGCACCGTGCGGTGCCTGTCATGATGTACATTGAAATGCTGGGGGGTACCATAGGTACTCCCCATGTGTACCCCCCACTCACCCTTCACCCTGGGGGCCCGCAACGGCCCCCAAAGCAAAGACAGTATGCCATTCCGTTGCTGCATTGCCGCCACGGAAAGAAATTCCTCACCGGCCATCTTATATGGCTGGCGTTGTCTAATAGACACCGCCGCCATATCAAGCCATTTCTGCCGCAGTCGCAAGCCGACCGAGGCGGAAAATCGGCGGACGGTCTTCCCCTCCGCCACGGTCCCCCCCGCCATCGTAATATGGCAGGGAGAAGAAAGGTGGAGGACAGGCAGGGACGGCGGACGGATTGCCATCGCCTGCATGGCGGTGGCTATCCGTCCGCCATCCTAATGGACCCCCAACTGTCTACGTTTAGCACTAAAAGTAGTGGGAAAGGAAGGGACACAATAAGGCTGCACAACGTATTGGTTTTTAACATTATATATATGCTACAGTGTTCCTACAAGAAATTTCTCTTCGTTTTGTTATTCAATTTTCACCAAAATACTGTCTTACAATAAGGGGAATGAGGTACAGAAAATGGAATATGCATGTAGCTAAATCATGATGGACCCTGTACATGCCAAGCAAACAAATTAGCGTCAGCTAGTCCTCTCTTGTGGAAGTTAATTTTTAAAGTTATTCCAGAACTACATTTTGTAATATGTATCAAAGAGTTAAGCTAAAGATATGGCTGTAAAATTGTAAGTACTGCATGTGATAAAATGTCTCTTTTTCAGTTGTTTGTATTTCTGTTTTTTAGAATCTGCATATTTGGCAGTTCTGACCAGTGTCCAGTGTTTCTGTCTTTACCGCTAAAACATGTATACAATGGCTAACCCTTTATTGGAATATTAACTCACCGTTAAGGCCATAGCATATGATGAAGAATTTAACACAGAGGGCCTTACTCACGAAGGTTAACGTACACTTTTGTGTATGTTTACTAAGTCTAACTTTACTACTTTTTGGTATTCACAAAGGTAAGTTACTACTAGTGAAGTTAGACTTTTGGTCTAAGTTTACCTTTGTGAATACCAAAAAGTAGTAAAGTTAGGCTGTGGTCTAAGTTTATTGTAAAGTAGTAAACACAGATTTTTGATCTAAGTTTACCTTTGTGAATACCAACATTTAGTAAATTCAATCAAAAGTGTAAGTTTACTATTTTGAATCAGGACCAGGGTATGGAAAATATAGTGTTACTGGTTGACTACAGCCATTAGTATGCACTCCTATAGTGTGGAAGGGTACATGACTTTTAGTCTGACTGCAGCAGCTTAACTCTACAGTCTGAGCGGTCAACATAACCCCTATTGAAACTAATTTTCACAAGTTCACAAGTCAAGGTGCATGGTACGATGACATGGCCCCCAGCAGTAATGTTCTATGTTTCAAGACCTGGCTGCACCATATGGAAATCTGAGGTATAGAATACGATTCTGGTCATCCAAGTTTAAAGCCAATTAAAACAATTATTAAACCACTGTTTTTAATAATGATGAAATGCTCAATTAAATGTTAAGGTAAATGGCAAATTCAGATTTGTAATAAATATTTTGGAAAAGTTACTATTAGAAAGTAATTTGTTTTGTGCCTGTATGTCATTGAGGCTAATTTGCATCAGCTCTCTAGAAGCCCCACAACCTCTACTTGGCTTTAATAAGGTATACAATAAGGTATACAACATGCTCCCAGAGAAGGTACAATGGCCTAGATGTAGGATGGTCTGTTCACTTCTCTGATATGAAGACCCATTGGGGTGGGTCCAGGAACCTGATTAACTTTGAAGGCACCTGCCTTGTCAAAATCAAATATCTGGTTGCACCTTGAGATGACCAGCCTTTGACAATATCTGCCCTAAATTACCAATAAATAATGGGTTAACATGCAGTTGGTACAAATAACAAATTGACAAGAAACTATGGGTGATGGAGAAGGGAAGAGGTACATGGATAAGGAAGGTGAAGATGTGTAGGACAGAGTTGTACCAGGAGAAGGGATGGAAATTGGTTCTGACCAAACCTGTGGGGTGGCCGCCAAGAAATACACCAGGCATGTTAAGAGAATAAGAAAACACCAAAACAAAAAAAAGCAAGACAAGTCAGGTCACATCCCAAATCTCAAAGAGTCTGCTATCCATACATGAATGCTGGGGGTGGACCAATCAAAGATGATCAGAAGTGCATAAATATGTCTAGGTTATCTTGTAGTCTGTAGATAGGGTGCTCAAAGGAGGCTGTCTTATATATTCTTGCAGCCACTCGTTATGTGTGGAAAGGTGTAGGGCCCTCCAGTGTCTCTAGATGCAACAGTCATAGCTGAGGCTACTGTCATGGTGATGACTTTTGCCTTTACACTGTGTTAAGCTAGCATGAGCTTATTAGAAGTTTAAACGCCATTTTTCCTCTCTGCTGCTTTTGCACACAGCACATGGCACATGATATTATAAATGTTTAGAGTCTAGCAGAATATTTTGCTTCACACGAGAATACTATGTTTTTCCTATAGTATCAGTCTTGTTAAGTAACCTATGTCTAAACAGTGAGTGTCGAGGCCTTCAAGGTTATTTCAACACATTAGTTGTTCGGTCTGATCCACGCACGTTCTAGACATAAAACATATGCAGCTGTGGGCACCTCTATTTTTTGGCGTGTTTTAAAAATGCACTGTGCAGAGCATGCAGACACAGTTGGAGAACATTTGCATGCAGAGAGCTGGTGTAGAATATGATGTGATCCCTTTCTACTAGAACCAAGAGGTATGGGGCCGCCCTTGTAATCCCAAGAGACCTTCTGTAGATATAATATAATATACTAGCAAGGGAGGGTAAGAGTTAGGTGCTATTTAGCCTTCTTCTCTTTAGTATTTTAACATGCTTTCTCCCTTTGTATTTTATGGAATTGTAACTATGCTGATAACCTTATTGCTTATAATATGTTTGCTTGTATTAGCTAAGATACTGCGCCTGAGAACACTGCATTAGAAATAAATATTTCAAACTTGCACGTGTTCTCATTAACACTTTGTTTTGGACTGATCTGATAGTATAACGAAAGAGTGTTTATGTGTTCCACGTTACCTGAGGTGTTCTAAGTCCATGTTCTGGGCTGTCTAATCATTGGGGGGATAGAAGAACCAATGAGACACTGATTGCTAGTCTGCTAGGGGTTGGTTTTGACCACACCTGTGGTGTGGCCGCCAAGAAATACGCCAGGCATGTTAAGAGAATGAGAAAACACCAAAACTAAAAAAAAAGCAAGACAAGTCAGGTCACATTCCAAAGCTCAAAGAGTCTGCTATCCATACATGAATGCTGGGGGTAGACCAATCAAAGATGATCAGATGAGCATAAATATGTCTAGGTTATCTTGTAGTCTGTAGATAGGGTGCTTAAAGGAGGCTGTCTTATATATTTCTTGCAGCCACTCATTATGTGTGGAAAGGTGTGGGGCCCTCCAGTGTCTCTAGATGCAACAGTCATAGCTGATGCTACTTTCATGGTGATGACTTTTGCCTTTAGACTGTGTTAAGTTAGCATGAGCTTATTAGAAGTTTAAACGCCATTTTTCCTCTCTGCTGCTTTTGCACATGGCACATGATATTATAAATGTTTAGAATCTAGCAGAATATTTTTCTTCACACGAGAATAATATGTTTATCCTATAGTATCAGTCTTGCTTAGTAAGCTATGTCTGAACAGTGAGTGCTGATGCCTTCAAGGTTATTTCAACACAGTAGTTGTTCGGTCTGATCCGCGCACGTTCTAGACATAACACATATGCCGCTGTGGGGACCTCTATTTTTTGGCGTGTTTTAATAATGCACTGCACAGAGCATGCAGACACAGTTGGAGAACATTTGCATGCAGAGAGCTGGTGTAGAATATGATGTGATCCCTTTCTACTAGAACCAAGAGTTATGGGGCCGCAATTGTAATCCCAAGAGACCTTCCGTAGATATAATATAATATAATATACTAGCAAGGGAGGGTAAGAATTAGGTGCTATTTAGCCTTCTTCCCTTTAGCATTTTAACATGCTTTCTCCCTTTGTATTTTATGGAATGGTAACTATGCTGATAACCTTATTGCTTATAATATGTTTGCTTGTATTAGCTAAGATACTGCGCTTGATAACACTGCATTAGAAATAAATATTTCAAACTTGCACGTGTCCTCATGTACTCCTTGTTTTGGACTGATCTGATAGTATAACAAGTGTTTATGTGTTCCACGTTACCTGAGGTGGTCTAAGTCCATTTTCTGGGTTGTCTAATCATTGGGGGTATGGAAGAACCAATGAGACACTGATTGCTAGTCTGGTAGGGGATTTTGAAAACTAAGGTGAGTTTTGGCTCACCCTAATTCACTGAGGTTCCAAATCCCTATGCACAGTTCTGTGTAGGAGCAAAATCCCTGCGACACTACTAAATGCCGTTGATGGTCTGTCGATACAAAAGGGGATGATGGTCTGTCACCATGAGCCAATATGCTGTATCATGTAAAAGGACGTGTATTCTAATTAATTGTAAATGCATGTCTATTGTTTGGCCCAGTATTATACTTATGTCAACCCAGAGATAGTTGGTATCCGTGTAATACTATAAAACATGTAGAGTGAGGACGAAGCTCTGCTTTCATAAGCTGAAATGCCAAGTAACAATGTTGCAGTGACTTGAAAAGGCAGATTTCATTCTGGATTCTGGTGAAATTCACTACAACTTACACCATAGCAGCCTCAGTGTATTTAATTCATAGAGTAAGTTGCCATGTCATGCGCAACTTGAATAGAAAAGGGTTCGAAAGTAAGTGTTCGGCTTTCAGTTGAAGGCTTTATGAGGAACAGCACTCCCTTATCAAGAACCCAGTGTTTTAGATATTGATGAATGGTTCAATGTTTGTTCCCCCAGTATGCGACATGCAATGTATGTGTTTGGTGTAATGCCATGCCGGCAATGGGCAGATTGCATTCCACCTGCAGCACCACAAAGGGTTTGTGAGTCCTTTGAGCCAACAAGTGACTCAGGGTGTGTATGCCTTTCGCTTACCAAAGCTCCCAACATAAGGGACACCCCTCTATGCACGAGCTGGCATTCTCCCAGTAGCTGGGCATGGGGGTGAAGTCTGGCATTAACAGGCCTCTTGTGTTCTCTGCTTTTCCAAATGGACCCATAGGATAGTGTATTTCGTCTCTGGCCAAAGGTAAACAATTTTTTTTATCAGTTGTAGTTCAGTACAGTGTAGTTCCACACAAGGGAGTCCTCATAACTAGAGATGGGTAGGTTTTTTTGTACTAATGATATTTTGTTGGTGGCAATTACTCATTAGGAGTATTCCATGGGCAGCAGTGTTTCATGAAAATAATAAATCACAAATGAAACCTCATGACTCAAAAATTGAAATTTAATACTGACAAATTGAGAGTCAACTAATTGCAAGTGCAAAATGGGGAAATAATGGAAATCTGTCCTTACTTTCAAGACATCCTAAGATACAAGAGAAAGGAGAAAGTTATGTCATCAACATTTATTAATGAAAATGTAGTATATCAGTACATAAAGCCCCCGGTAATAGAACTCTGCATCTTGAGTATTGCTGGCACTTTAAAGCCATGAAGGAAGGACCACTTTCCAATCTTTACCTCACTATTTATGCAGAACCATTGCATTAAGTAGCAACAAATGAGAATGAAAATTACATGAGGTCAGCATTGACAGAAGTATAATTCACATCATGGTCAATAAGATAGATACTGTTTCTAAAAATTTGAATATTGTCAAAAACCAGGATATTTGATAAATATCAGGAGAGAGGGATACTATTTAGTGCAAGCCTTGTAGTATATAATTTGACCCTAAATCACAAACAAACTGTCTACGTTTAGCTCTAAAAATATTGGGAAGGGAGGGAACATAATAAGGTTGCACAGAATAGCGGTTTCTGACATTTGTAGATGTTACAATGTTTCTACAAGAAATTCCTCATAGTTTTGTTATTTAATTGTCAGCAAAATACAGTCTTACAATATGGGGTACCCAGAATGAGGCACTGGAAATGGAATATGCATGTAGCTAAACCATGATGGACCATGTACTTGCCAAGCAAACATATATTTGTTTGAATAAATAAGAAACAGGCCCATTAGCGTCAGGTAGTCGTGGCCTGTGGAGATGTGTTTTTTTTTTTTGTATTGTTTTTTACCAGGAAAAGCAAGAGTCCGTTTGCGAAAATAACAGAGAGTAACATACCATAAATAAATCGTACAGGAGGTAATACAAGCTGAACAGTTAATCAAACAAAAGAAGAAGCAGAGATTTAAACAGAATAAACCCGGATACAACACTAAGCACTTAAGACATAAGATATAAGTACATAAATTTTAAATCAACCAATACAACTAGCAGTAATGCCAGCTTTCCAATTAGCAATTGGACGCCGGAGAGCCTCCCCGCGCGCCCTAGATTTGACTCCTCTTGTTTCAAATATAGCGGTTTCAAATTTATAGACCGCTAGGAAACGCGCTAGCCACATCTGAAAACTAGGTGGCTCTGCTTCTTTCCAGCGGGCGGACAAAATTAGCCTTAATACTGCTGTGCCTATAAAGATTAATCTTTCTTCAGATTTGGTTAAATTTAAGGAATAATCATCATAATTCCGTGCACTAGCTATAACTTCTCCCTTAAAGTCCTTATAGTTTCTTGCCTCAGTCTTCTGTAGGAGTAAGCCCTTAGCCTCCTGACCTAAAAGAAGCTCATATATTGAAGGTATTTCTTCAAGGCCTTCTGGGCTCTCTAAACTATAACCACTAATCATGGGAGTAAGCTGTTTTAAAAATGTTGCCCAATGATATAAAATTATATTAGGTATGGTAAGGCCGCCTCTATCAAACGGGAGTGATAAAAGTGCAAGTGATCTCCGAGACTTCTCATTTTGCCACATGAATTTCGATATAAGTGAATTAATCAACACTAGCGTTTCCTTATCAATGGCTAACGGGATCGCCCGGAATAAAGAGAGGCATCTGGGTAACGTGTTCATTTTTACATAGTTGGCTCTTCCTATGATAGAGAGATGGAGGCTGTTAACCCTTTCGAAATCATTCTTAATCTTAGCCACTAGCGGATCAAAATTAGCTTTTGGTAATACCTTAATATTTGTACAAAGAACAACACCCAAATACGTGGCCTTTTCAGCTCTTCGTTGATCCAGACAGATGGTATTATCAGTAGATAGAATAATCGTTTTTCCTTTGTTGAGAGAATAACCCGAGCAGCGTCCGAATTCAGTAGTCACTTTCTCTATTTCACATATAGCCTCAATCGGGTTAGTTGTAGTGACCGCGATATCATCGGCATAGGACAATACTTTTGTTTCAAAGTGGTGACTAATAACAGGTTTAATAATGTTGCTTTCTTATAATTTCAAAATAAGGGGGTTAATATATAGAGCAAAAAGCAGGGGTGAGCAAGGACACCCCTGCCTAGTGCCCCTAGCAATGTTAATGTGTCCCGATAATGACCCTGCTGCTAGAATTTTTGCTTTTAAAGTTATTCCGATCCTACATTTTCTAATAAGAATCAAAGAGATAATCTAAAGATACTGCATGTGATAAAATGTCTCTTTTTCGGTCGTTTGTATTTCTGGTTTTTAGACTCTGCATAGTGGGCAGTTCTGACCAGTGTCCAGTGTATCTGTCTTGACCGCTAAAGCATGTAGACAATGGCTAACCCTTTATTGGAATATTAACTCTCCTTTAAGGTCATAGCATATGATGTAGAATTTAACACAGAGGGCCTTACGTACACTTTTGTGTTTACTAAGTCTAACTTTACTACTTTTCGGTATTCACAAAGTAAGTTACTACTATTGAAGTTAAACTTTTGGTCTAAGTTTACCTTTGTGAATACCATAAAGTAGTTAAGTTATGCTGTGGTCTACGTTTATTGTAAAGTAGTAAACAAAGAATTTTGATCTAGGTTTACCTTTGTGAATACCAAAAATTGTGTAAATTTATACAGAAGTGTAGGTTTACCATTTTTAATCGAGACCAGGGCATGGAAAATGTATTGTTACCGGTTGACAGCAGCAAATATTATGCTCTCCTCTAGTATGGAAGAGAAAACATGACTTTTATCCTGACTGCTGCAGATTAAGTCTGCAGTCCGAGCGGTCAACATAACACCTTTTGACTCATTTTCACAAGTTCACAATTTAAGATGCATGGTACGATGACAAAGTCCCAGCAGTTATGTTAACAGTGTCAAGACCTTGTTGTCCCATAAGGAAATCTGAGGTACAGAATAAGATTATGCTCTCTAAAGTTTGAAGCCCATTACAACAGTGATTAAACCACTCCTTTAATTGATTAAATACTCAATTAAATATTAATTTAAATGCTAAATTCTGATTTTTAATAAATATTTTGGAAAATGTTCTATTAGAACAAAATGTGTTTTCTGCCTGTAGGTCATTGAGGCTAATGTGCATCAGCTCTCCAGCAGCTTCCCAACCTCTACTTGGCATTAATAAGGTATAAAAAATGCTCCCAGAGAAGGGACAATGGCCTGGATGCAGGATGGTCTGTTTCCTTCTCTGATATGAAGACCAATTGGAGTGGGTCCTGGAACCTGAATAACTTTGAAGTCACCTGCCTTTTTTCAAAATAAAATGTCTGGTTGCTCCTTGAGATGACCAACCTTTGGATATAGTTTCCCTACATTACCAATAAAAAATGGGTTAGCATGCAGTTGGTTCAACGAGCACAGTGACGAGGGAGTATGGGTGATGGAGAACGGAAGAGGGAGATGGATAAGCAAGGTGAGGATGTATAGGACAGAGTTGTACCAGGAGAAGGTATGGACGTTGATTCTGACCAGGTAGCCAGCATGGCTAACTCATCAAAAGGAAGTGGGGTGTGGCTGCCCAGAAATACTGTAGCCATGATTAGAGAAGAAGAAAACACCTAAACAAAAGAAAACCAAGAAAAGTCAGGTCCCACCCCAGATGCTCAAAAAGACTGCTATACATACGTGAAGTCCGGGGTAGACAAATGAAAGATTATCAGATGTGGAGAAATATGTCTAGGATATCTTGTAGTCTGTAGATAGGGTGCTCAAAGGAGGCTGTCGTATATATGTCTTGCAGCCATTCATCATGTGTGGAAATGGTGTGGGGCCCTCCAGTGTCTCTAGATGCAACAGTCATAGTCGAGGCTACTAAACGCCGTTGATGGTCTGTCACTGAACAAATCTGCTATATTATGTAAAAGGACAAGTATCTAAACCCAGAGATGGCTGGTATCTGTGTAATATTATAAAACATGTAGACTGAGGAATAAGCCATGCTCTCATGAGTTGAGATGCCAAGTAACAATGTTGCCATGACTTGAAAAGGCAGAATTTCATTCTGGATTATTTCACCCCCTTGCTGAAATTCACTACAACTTACACCCTAGCAGCCTCAGTGTATTTAATTCATATAGTAAGTTGCCATATCCTGCGCAACATGAAATGAAAAGGGGTAGAAAGTAAGTGTTGGAATATGAGGTGTAAGGCTTTGTGAGGAACAACTCTCCCTTATTAAGAAACCAGTGTTTTTAGATATTGATGAAGGGTTCAATGATTGTTCCCCCCAGTATGCGACATGCAATGTGTATGTTTGGAGGAATGCTATGCCTGTGATGGGCAGATTGAATTCAACCTGCAGCACCACAAAATGTTTGTGAGTCCCTTGAGCCAACAAATACCTCAGGGTGTGTATGCCTTTCCCTTACCAAAGCCACCCAACTTAAGGGACACCCCTTTATGCACAAGCTGGCATTCTCCCAGTAGCTGTGCCTGGGGGTGAAGTCTGGCAGTATCAGGGCCACTTTGGGTGCTCTGTCTTTCCAAATGGACCCATAGGAGCGTGTACGTTGTCTCTTGCCAAATGTAAACTACTTAGGACGATTGTAGTTCAGTACAGCAGAGTTCCACACAAGGGAGTCTCAGGTCCCTGTATCGTGTGTGATTAATCAGTGTGGAGAGACTGAATTGTGGTTTCATTTCACCCATTACTAATTTGTTGATAGTGTTTTCGATAGTTCTCAATATCAGGAGCTTTACAGGAATTGGGTATATCCCTAGGAAATATTTGAAAAGGGGTCCCACAACCATGGTTATGGTTTGTAACCTACCCCATAGCAAGAGATGGAGGTGCGTCCATCTCCCACAGTCTGACGTGATTAAGGTTACAAATTGCCAGGAGCCATGTTGTGCAGGCCCTTGTTATTGTATGCCTCCAGGTACCAGAAACATTCTGATTTCCATGGGAGCTGATACCCTTTTATGGCAACTCTCATCATAAGTGCAGCATTGGCTAATCCAAGTACTTCCACCAGCTAATCTTATTGCCTGACTTCTTGTAAAAAAGCATTCATACTCAACGTGAGAGACGGGAGTGATGTGTCCATATTGGTAAGTATAAGGAGATTATCATCAGTATACAGGAGGAATTTGGAAGCGCCTGCTGATGTCTGGTGATTGTAGGCTAGCCACTGAGAGGGGTATTAGGGCCTATAGGAACATCAATTGCCATTTTCCCCGTGGATAAGGAAGGTGTCCAAAAGGAACCCACAGCAGTTGACCTTTGCACTAGGGGAGTTATGGAGATATTTGCCTTTGGACTTTGGAAATGAAATCATCCTCATGATGAGTTTCTGTAGCATATGGAACACAAAATCCCATTCTATACGGTCGAATGCATTCTCTGCATTGAACAACAAGGCATGTGTTTCCTGTAAGGAGTCCTTAAATAGCACATGTTGTGTGAGAGCATACACATGTGGTTACAGAAGTAACAGTCAGGTACAAAGTCTACTTGTCAACTGAGGTGTGTATGAAGTACGAATTACCTGTTTAAACCAGGCAGCCAAGACACTGGCAAATATCCATATTAATAAGGGATATTGGTTGGTAACTGATACAGTCCAAAGTAATTTTCCCATTTTTAGGGAAGACAGAAATCACTTTATTGGATAGATATGATCGTCCAGTGGAATCTACATGATGCCACTGGTCAACATCAATCAAGCTCACAACATACTCATCCTCACATACAGTGGCAACATGCAACTGATACTGTCCCTCTGAGACAAAAAACCCAACAGCAGAAATAAGTTCACCATATGTATGGGAGAAGTGGCCACTTGGATGAAATGTAACTGCCTCAAATTGAACTCTCAGTTTTCTGGTACAACGCCTCACCATGGGACCTTGGAACCACCTCCGATCCCTTCTTGCAAGCAATTAACTTCTGAATCATCACAACAAACTGGATATGACTGCCTAAGTCAACGCAATGGTCTTGCCCTGCTTCAACACCATTGGGATGCTGGAGAAAATCATAAATGACTACCAGAAAACACCAATAAAACTATCAATCAATCTCTCAACACCATCAAGATTAGTCTACAGAAATGCACTGGGTACAGGGATATCCAACCAGCAAGCAAAAAGGACATCCAAAATACAGCAGCCTAACTAGCCCTCACATTTCGGCACAGAGTGAACATTACACCAAACCTTGGTTAATGGCACTGGCTCCCAATATACAAGCGTACACATGTCAATCTCCTCTCCATCACCTACAAAGTGCCCCACAACACTGACCCTGCCTACCTGAACAAACTCTGTTGTCTCATAATCAGCTCACAGTCCTTTATGGATGATGCATTTTTGAATGAGGTTTTTGACCAGACTAATTTTTGCTGACCAGTGTTTGAGAGACAACAGTGCCAGACTTAAGCCCCACTCTAGAGCTAACTGGAGGACTTCCGCAATCTGCATGTGTTGAAGAAGTTTGTGGGTCTTACATTTTGTGATGTCCTTGATAAGGAAGCCATCACTGTCTTCATAGTGGTCTAATAGTCCCTTGATAGCAGCAGCTATATTTCCTGAAACCATGAGTCGTAATTGGTATTTGCTTCATTAGATTCTGCATTTTGTTGATAATGCTTTAGCACTGCCACATGATCACCCTGATTGTGACCATGTTTTAAAGATTTGTCCTGTTCTTGATCACCTTGTAGTTCAATTTTCAGAGGTCTATACTTTTGTATCTACTACCAATTAGTTTGTATTTTCTTTTTTTATTAAAGCAAATGGGATGGCGGTGTGCGTGGAATAGTGTTCGGCTGGTGATGTGTATGGACTGGCGCTTAGCTGGCAGTGGTTTTAGACTGGTGTTTGGTGGTGTGCATGGACAAGCATTTGACAGACAGTGTGTGTTGTTTGGTAGGTTTCCCTAGATGGACGTCGAACCCGGAACCAACAACGTAGGTTACTCCCTTGCAAAATCAGGTAATTTTGTTATAGAAATATGTGATATCTCTAAGGTACATTTTCGGCCACATCCTGCTGCCTACACTAGGTCAACCCACACAAGTAAGGCAGCATTGTTATCAGGAGACTTGGGGGACTACTTGGTGGGTGGTGGTTTGTGTCCCAGAACACATTCCAGAACCTTCAATCACAGAATTGTTAGAAAAATGTATATTTTTGACAAATGTTTGTGGTTTGCAAAGAATGCTGGGTGAGAGAGCGCAACACGTGAGTAACCCTATTATAGATCTCCCTGGGTGTCTAGGTTTAAAAATGTACAGGTTTGCTGGTTTTCTCTAGGTTTCCGTAGATATTGGCTGAGCTAGGGTCCAAATTCCACAGAATGGCACAATGCAAAAAAGGGTCAGTTGTCAGTGGAAATCTTGGGGTGTTGAGATTTTTCCTGTCTCAGGTACTAGACCCACCCGCACACGTGAGACTTGAGGGAATGCTGGGTGGGTAGAAGTTTGTGGTTCCCCACAGATTCCAGAATTTCTGTCACAGAAATGTTTTTATTAGACACATTCTGAGGTTTGCAAGGGATTCTGGGTATGAAAACATGGGGAGCAATGCAAGTTACCCATTCCTGGACTCCCCTAGGTGTCTAGTTTAAAGAATGTACAGATTTGCTAGGTTGCCCTAGATGCCAACTGAGCTAGGTCAAAAAATCCACAGCTAGGCTCATTGCAAAAGAGGGTTAGTTTTTCTTGGAAACATATTTTGTGTTTTAGCTGTGTCTTAGGCCATTTCCTGTTGTGGGTAGCAGGCCAACCCACACGAGTGAGGTGCCATATTTATCAGTAGTCGTAGAAAAATACAGAATAGTATAACAAGTATAATTAATAATTGTCTTTCTCTGCATGTCTGCCTTCCAAATGTAAGACAGTGAGTAAGAATGAAGATAATTTAAACAATGCCTGTTAAATCATATGCTAGTATAGGTACCCACAAATTCAGAGATGTGCAAATAACTACTGTTTCTAAAGTTTATATCTTGTTCCCAATTTGAAAACACATAGGCTTCCTTGATACTTATGTTTCACTCTTTGCATTTTACTATATGGATTGCAGTATACAATGAAAAACCATTGCCAGGTGCAGCTCAATTATTGCCTCCGGGTATCTTGGTGAACCTACAAGCCTATATTTCCCTACAAATAGAAGGGTCCAGTGGATGTAACAATATTTTCTTTAAACAATCTACCATAGTTAGATGAAGTTATAGTTGAAAATGTAGCACAAATGGCTGGTTTTTTCCAACTCAATTTCAATATTTCTTTTTTGAACTAGTTACTTTCAATAGGAAAAATGTGAACAATCTACACTTATGACCACTTGCTGAGTGCGGACCTCTGCTCACATTTCAGAGATATATAGCTTTCTGGGATCCATTGCTGTTTTCATGCCTATTTCTAACACTAACTGAAAGGAGGTTGAAAACACGAAATATAGGAAAAATGGGCTCTGTACCAGTAAAATGACAAGACTGCCTTAAAAAAGGTTGTTTTCTGATAAAGGTCTGTATGTGCCTGAAACCTGGGAAGATGGTTATTTTAGCACAATGAACCCTTCATTGATTCCATTTGCAGGGAAAAACAAACACTTTCTTCTGCATCACTCTTTTCAAATTTTTCCCCAAAAATGTCTTGGTTCCCTCCAGTAGATTTTGAAAACCCTGGGTACTATTAGAATCCCTAGGATGTTGCTAAAAGGACACAAACTTGGCATGGGAACCTTATGTGGATAAATCGATATGGGTGCCTAAGGGTGAACTACCCCAAATAGCCAACTAAAAGTCTTGGCACATTGGAGGAAACGGCCTGGAAGCTAAGGGATTAAGCACCCCTTATGAACTGCTTGTTATATAATGATAACATGATATTATAGCTATAGTGTGAGTGTCCGATAATCTGAAGGTTAATCTCCCCCAGTTTTATTGACCAAGCTATGCCACTGGTGGTAGGATTCATAGATGAGTGGAGCTGGATGTAGCAATGAAAGAAAACTACACATTTGCCCTCCAGAGATAGCATAAACATGGTTTGCAGCCTAATTCTCACCCATGAGAGGTAGTAGGCAAAAGTAGGTAAGTAATGGGGAAGAAAAGAAAAAAAACTATTGAATAATACAGAAAGCCTTCTAAACACTGTTGAGTGTTTTTTGGTATGAATACTAGGAAGGGAGAAGTCATTATAAAGCCCTCACATAAAGTTAGAGCAAAATATCCCACCTGTAGTAAAGTCCATTCTGCTTGAGCTGTAGAGGCATAATCACTGGTAAATCACACTAGAAACATGCTGTCATGTTCTGGTTTTTTTTAGCATGGGAACAAACATCACTGGGGTTATATAGACTCTGCAACTAATGTAAAATATGGATATATGGTAATTGAAATACATTTTGAATTAGTGGCATTTAGGTTCAGGGCAAGTCCTTCTTAGTGTAGTTCAGGCTTCACAGATAATAATTAATTGCACCTGCAAAATTAATGAAATACAGTTGATAATCCATGCTCAATGGACTTGACCTGGTTCTGTTCCTTTTTGCCATGTGATGTCACAACTATTTGGGAGAAAACACATTACACTCACCAACCTGAACTTGTGATTGTGCCTAGGTGTTTTGTACTAATGATATTTTGTTGGTGACAATTATTCACTATGATTATTCCATGGAAAGCAGTGTTTCATGAAAATAACAAATCTCAAATGAAAACTCATGACTCAAAAATTGAAATGTAATACTGACTAATTCAGAGACAACTTATTGCAAGTGCAAACAGGGGAAATAATGGAAATCTATCCTTACCTTCGGGACATCCTAAGATACAAGACAAAGTGAGGAGAATGTTATGTCATTAACATTTATAAATGAAAATTTTGTGCATTAGTACTTAAAGCCCCCGGCAATAGAACTGTGCATCTTGGGTATTGCTGGCATTTTAAAACCATGAAGGAAGGACCACTTTCCAATCTTTACCTCACTATTTATGCAGAACCATTGCATTAGGTAGCAACATATGAAAATGAAACTTACATGAGGTCAGCACTGACAAAAGTATCATTCACATCATGGTCAATAAGATAGATACTGTTTCTAAAAATAAGAATTGTCAGAAAACAGTATATTTGATAAAGATGATGAGAGAGGGATACAATTTAGTGCAAGCCTTGTAGTTTATCATTCCACCCTTATTCACTAACGAACTATCTACGTTTAGCACAACAAGTAGTGGGAATGAAGGGACACAATAAGCTGCACAAAGTAGTGGTTTTTGACATTTGTAGATGCTACATTGTTTCTACAAGTAAATCCTGATACATTTGTTATTTAACTTTCAGCAAAATACTATCTTACAATAAGGGGAACTCAGAATGAGGCATTGAAAATGGAATATGCATGTAGCTTAACCATGATGGACCCTGTACATTGCAATCAAACATATATTTATTTGAACAAACATGAAACAGGCCCATTTGAGTCAGCTAGTCTTTTTTTCTTTTTTATTTAATATGTTTTTATTGTTTCAAAATCAAACAGAGGACAATACATCATCATTATACCACAGTGTTGTCGACTGTACAACTAGGCGGGGCCCGCAAATCATACTGTTGTAAATGCAGACCATATAATAGAAAAACAATATGTGTGCCAATGTAATTGTCCAGTTAGTCCATATACGTAGTTCAGACGCTTATAACAGGCAGCGCATTACTTGAATTATTACCAGAACATAACACCAGTACCTTCATTAGTTTTCAAACAAATAGTCTTATATATAACCTGTAATGCCTTAAAGCAAAAAAATCAAGACATGAACTCAAAACATACTACCCCCCTCCCCAACTTCACCCGTGCTCAGTTCCTATTATTCAACGAAAATGTGTTTAGGTTCCTGTCCTCCTGTGGTACGCAAGTGTAATGCTATCGGTCATCACTGATCTGTGTCATAAGGTTAGCTGCTGCTTACACCAAAATGCACACCATGGGATCAGAGGTGCATCCCGTCGACCCCCGCAGTATCCGTGGGGCACGCACCACAGGGAGGGTGCGCGCTCATCAGACAGTGACATCCAGTGCAGCGAAAATATTCAGTAACGCATACCATTCTAAGGAAATGGGCTTCCGCCTCAGTCCCCTATATTCCTCTCTGCGTAATTCCGCCCCTTCTGCAGTACCCCAGTAAAGCACCTCTGCATTCCATTCCATTGAGTATGGGAGTCTAATTGACTTCCATCAGGTTGTCACTGTGCGTTTGGCCAAGAGAAGCGAAAGATTAACAAAGCGCGCGGAGGGATTACCTTTCTGCGCATGAGACCCCAGTCCCAGGATGCAATCTTCCAGGGAATCATATGGGCGTGCCGGAACCACTGCTGTCAGACTGTCACGGACCGTGTCCCAATAAACTTGCAGCTTAGGGCAGGACCATAGCATGTGCAATAAACCCGTCTGCGGCGAATGGCATCTCGGGCACTCATCCGACGCGGCTTGGAATATAGCCTGTAAGCGTCGCGGGGTCTAGTACGCACTGTGTAGCAGCATAAGCTGTATGAACTTAAATTTAGGGTTTTGTTTGGCCTTTTTAGGGAACTCTAGGACCTTGTTCTATTCTGTGTCCGTGAACGTGCGGCCTGCATCCCCCTCCCATTTGTCCAGTGTCAGCTGCAGGGAGAGCTTCTTTTCGTTCACCAAATGTGCGACATTACCCATCAAGTACTGCGTGGTTCAACCCCATAAGGCCCCCATGTAGTGCGAATATAGTGGGTAATATGGGCATGCAGTAGTAATAATGTGGGCGGGCTTCCATGCGTGTGCACGAATTCCGCAAGTGACATTAGGGTGACCTCCCGGAAGAAATCTCCTAGAGTCGTGACTCCAGAGTCTGCATAACTAGGCACTTTTAGCTTCGCCAGACTGACACGGCGCCGCCCTGTAGCCCAGATAAGGTCTGTCAGTAGGGTGTTCATTGAAAAGTCCGTGCGAGAATCGGCAGTGGGAGATTAGTGAAAAAAATATATCAGTCGTGGCAGCATCACCATTTTCATGATAGCTACTCTACCGGCAATCGACAAAGGCAGGGAAGTCCAGAACTAGATGTGAGATCTAAGCGTCATGAGCGTCCTGACCAGGTTTCCATCTAGGAGGTCGCGGGTATTACGGTACACATGTATCCCTAAATATTTGAAGGTAGCAGGCGCTATCTGGAATACCTAAGGGTCGAATCGCACGGAGCCCCCAATCCGCGCATCGTCGAAATAGTATGCATGAGACTTAGACTCATTTATAGTGAGGCCAGACAGCGTGCTAAAGGTAGCAAATATACTAGGGTTTGGGTCAAGATCTGCACCCAAGTCCTTTAAGTAGAGTATAAGATCATCTGCGTGTGGGTTGTAAAGCCACGTACCACACCTCTGGGGGACGCAAAAGTGCGAACAGGTTCAACAGGGGCTCTAATGCTAAGATGAACAAAGGGGGGATAAAAGACAGCCTTGCCGCATCCCTCGAGCAATCGTATATTGCCCGGAGATATGGCGGCCTGTATGGGCACGCGCAGTAGGGTTTGTGAACAATAAACGTACCCATGCAATGTACTCCTGTGGTATTCCGAAGCATTTTAGGGCCTGAAACATGTAGCTCCAATGCAGGGAGTCAAACGCTTGTCTAAGGTCGAGGGAAATGCATCCCTCCTGATTGCCCGGTAAGCAGGCACCTAGAATAATCTGATGTAAACGCCTGATATTGAGGGCCTTACTACGGCCTGACACAAAGCCACATTGGTCCGAATGTACAAGAGAAGGAATAAATTGGTTCAATTGGGTAGCCAGTAGGCGGCTAAGGATTTTGTAGACGGTATTGAGAAGGGACAAGGGTCGATAGTTGGGGATATGCAGGGCGTCTCTGTCTGGTTTTAACAACGAGACCACCAGCGCTTGCAGTGTCCTGTGTGGTGGACTGTGGTGTTCAAGGGATTCCTGGTAGAGAATTTGCAATTGGGGAACTAGTATGTCAGCAAACGTGGCATAGAACTCTGCCAGGAAGTCGTCGCTTCCTGGAGTCTTATTGCGTGTTAATGCCATAATAGCATGCCGTATTTCCACACCTGTTATGGGACGTGCCAGGTTTTTCTGCTGATCCCGTGTCAGTTGAGTCATACATATGCCATCAAAGAATTCAGCAAAAGGGCCATCTATCTGTGGTGGGGGGGCATAATAGTCTTTGAATGCGGTGTTAATGTCCAGCTGTGTGTTAACCTCCACACCAGTGCTGTCGTGTATGTGGATGATAGGAGTGGGAGCAGGTGTGTTGCGAAGTAATCGCGCAAGTAGTGGTCCGGATTTCTCTGCTTGTGAGTGTTGTTTTTGAGTGTACGGGCGGTAATCCACCACCTGGAGCTCCTCTAATAGCTCCGCATATCGGATATTGGCCTCCCGCAGTTGTGTGAGTTGGTCATTCGTGCTCACTGCCTCGCCTCCCAGCGCAGCCGGCTCCTCTGCTACACTCTTGAGCCGGTGAGTGAGAGCCTGTTGCCCTCCAATTTTAGTACTAATGGCTACTCCCCGTACCCTCATTTTAAAGGCGTCCCATTCTGTCTGTCGGGAGCTAGCAGTTCCTACATTCTCTTCAAAATAGTGCGGTATTGCCTCAGACAAAGCCGTTCGGAAGACCTGGTCTTCCAGCATATCTGGTTGTAGTCTCCATGTGGGGATCGATGTCGGTATTCTACCCCATTGTATTCGCAGCTCCACTGAATTGTGGTCTAATAGGGTCTTCCCCATGTGGTTTGCTGAGGTGATGGATTCCATCAGCGTGGCGGGGCACAGACAACGGTCTATTCGAGTGTGCAAGCCATGTGGTGGGGAGTAAAATGTATATTCCCTGTGCTCCATGTGTTTTGTCCTCCAGGCATCCCGTAGATCCCAGCCTTTTGCCCAACCTTTGAGTGCATCTGCTTGTTTTCTATTTTCAGTGGCGTGTAATGGAGGGTGGGATCTATCTAAGGTGAGGTCTAGCACAGCATTAAAGTCACCGCCTAGTATCCAGTGATAATCAGCCCATTCAGTCAGTACCGTGCTGAGTGTTGCTAAGTATTTTTCCTGCTCAGTATTCGTCCCATATATACAGCTCGTAAAATACTACAGGACTATTACCCGTAAACCAAGTCGGGAACAGGGTAGGAAGGTAGGGAAAGCAAACAATATCCCAACAGGTATTATTCAGGAGACAATTAAGCATGTATGCTAAATGCATTACTGGTACAGAAATAAGGCGACTTGAATCAAATATATAGTTATTCGTTGTTATTCATCATATACTTTTTACAAAAGGAAAGGGGAAAACAAAATACAGTTAAAGCAGCACTGTACGGAAAAACTCAATAACAACCCGATTGTACTTGGTGCTCAGGTATGTGCAGGTGGCATAGGTGGCGACGCAAGTGACAATACTGAACAGTGTGAACGGCGCAAGGTGAGTGAAAATATATACAGTGAGCTTGAGGGTAATTTCAATAATAAATAGTTAGCGATTTAAAGGAGCCATCACAGAGGATGCGCCATGTATTGCGTGGTGTTGTCGACGACGTTTCGATCCTCGTCAATTGGGATCGTCTTCAGGACTGGGTTGTGCTGTTAGGAGGGTGCTGGATTCAGTAGATATTAAGCGGAGGAATCACTGGTTCAATAGTGGGTCCAATTGACTGGGTGGACGTGATCAGCGCTGTTTGGAAAGGCAAGCACGGCACGGGTGATTGGAACACCGTCATAGAGGGTCTGGTAATTCAGGGTTAATTCGTTTGTGGGGCTCAGGCAGGTGGCCTGGTTGAATCCGTAGTGGGTCATAGTAGGAATCAATCTGTTATGCAGTGCGAGGTTCGAGAGTGGGACAGGTAGCCTTACTGAATTAGTCATGGGTCATAGTCGGAACCAATCTGGTGCACCGTCTCTGGATCGGTGGGTGTACAGAGATGTCCCCCACATCAGGCCTGGTGCATACGTTACCACTGCAGGGTACCCCGGTCGGCGTCAAAAGTCATTCGCTATCTGCGCCGTGATCGATGGAAAAAGTGGTTGGCTGGTGTCTGATTCGGAACAGACTGTGTTAATATCTGATAAGTGTTCCACGTGGTTGACAGTTCGGGCATCATGAGCCGACAGGATGGCTGGCGTTAGTAGTGCATTGTTTTGGCTGGAGGTGATTTGCTCCAGCGTTGGAGCCGGTGCCGAGGGGCCTCCATCACATTTGCGACCCAGTTCTTGCTGGTCCGCTGTTCTCCGGGAGGAGACGATGCTTGGATGGGTCTGCAAGAGTGGATCTTGAGAGAGGTCCTACGCGAAGGTGATCTCAACCCATTCTGCGTCTCAAAGAATTATGACTTTTGATTATGGATCACCTTTAGGCGCGCCGGGAAGAGTAAGACATATTTCAAGTTGTGGTCTCGCAAGCTTCTTTTTATTCCCAGAAACGTTGCTCTAGCCTTCTGGACTGCTGGTGTGAAATCCGGGTAAAGTGAGACAGTTTTGTTTTCAAATTTCACTGGTGACTTCTCTCGGGCCGCCCTTAGAATGGTATCACGATCTTTTTTTTTATTTTTTTATTGTTTATTTTTAATCCTCATTAGCCTTTACGCCACCCATTGTTCGATTGTTTCCGCCCTGGGCTTTTTATCTCATATGCTGGCTATGGACACGGGCATATGCGGCTCTCCAGCCAGCTCTGGGCCAAAATCCTCTGTACCACCCTGTAAAGACAATGGCACAGCCCTACCGGAGGCCGCAGCCCGGTCTCTAACTCCGCCTTCACGAAGGACGGACCTGTTCAACACGCCTGCGAGATAGGCCAAGGCCTTAATCATAGGATTTTTCAGTTTTATGTCTTAGTTTCTTATACTATACCAAGGCGAAGGCCCACTCCTTACCCAAAGTGTTGCAGAAAAAGTAACCCAAATCTGTGCTTCTTATTAATCCGACCTTTGGAATCTAGTATCGCAAAGTGTCTCATACTCTTTAGCCAATCCATAAGTGTCGGTGTCGTAGCTTCTACCCATACCTTACAGATTTCCCTACGGGCTAGCAGAACCCCAAAAAAGACTAGCTTTACTTTATCGTTCATTCTATTGTCATGTAAATCATATCTCCCAGTAATAACTAGTTCAGGGCTTACCTCTATCGTGCACCCAATCGATTGTGACAAACAGTCGCTTACCGCCTCCCAGAATTTCCTGATGTTCAAACACTCCACGAACATGTGCAGGTCATCCACATTTATATTTCTACACTTTGGACACTCAACTCGTCCACCAGATTTGAACTTCGATAATCTACGGGGAGTCCAATAGGCTCTATGGATAGTAAACAGAACATTTCTCCTTAAATTTGCAGATTTTACTGTTTTATAAAGTATAGTCATCATTACTTGCCATTGATTTTCTGTAGCGATGTCCGGCAAGCAATCTCCCCATAGCAGTTCCGGCAATGTAAACGGGCCATCTTCCATCTCCACCATTGCCCAGTACCATATCGCAACTTCCTTCTTGAATGATTGTGGAGAAAATATTTTGCCCTCAAAGTCATTTTGGAGACCGATAACAGTGTCCGACTTGTTTGCCCAACTTTGCATCTGCAGGTATTTAAATTTAGATAACCCTTTACCCCACACCTGTGCCCCTTGTGTCAGCTAACGATCTTTGTAGTGCAGGATGCGCGCTATTAGCGGGCGGGGGGGCGCACCCGGTCTGGGCGACTGAGACTACACACAGTGCGCTCTTTCCACACTGAGTGGAGTAAGGCATGTCGTGACAACCTTATCCCTAAGCCAGTCTTCCACAAACTGCTTGAGGTTAGACCCTTCACTGCGCTCCGGAATGCCCAAAAAGCGAACATTGTTGCGTCGGGATATCCCCTCTGCATCATCTACCCTCTACTGGAGTCCCCGAAGTTGGCGCTGCAATACTTCGAGTAGTGTGAAGTGCAGTGTGTGTTGCAGGATAAGGTCATCTAGAGCTAGCTTGTTCGATTTGACCTTGTCAACCAGTTTTTTATGGTCAGCTCGTAGTAGAGTAAGCCCTAATGACATCGTATCCATTCGCATTTCCAGCACCCTTCTGGAATCCCGGATTTCTTTTAGTATCAAATCCAGCTTGGCATCATGGGGAACCATGCCCGATGGTGTGATAACTTCATTGTCCGGAGGGATGTGGATTGTGTCGTGGCGTCCGCAGCGGCATCAGTCTGCATTGGCTTAGTGCGTTCCATGGTGCCTCTCCGGGCCCCCTCTCGTCTCTGCTCCAGTATATCTAGGTGTGGGTGCTTTCTCCCACCCGGCGCATCAACGGGTGGCCAACATTAGAGGCTGCGACTTGTGTTGTAGGAGGGTAAATGCGCCTCTTCACAGTGTGTCCGGAGGGCACATTCTCTGTGGTAGTGCTAGGTGTGGTGCCCTGTATGACATCGTGACAGGATCCATGAAGAGCACTATGCCGTCCATGCAACAGGGGCCGGCCACAGCCCCGGAGTAGACACAGAAACCTCTGGGAATGGCAGATTCATTGCCAAGGGCACACCGTTGCTGTGGTCAGTGGGCGTTTCGCAAGGAGGCTTCAGGGGCCCAGCATGCATTGGTAGCACCGTGTCCTATGCGTGGAGGATCGTGAGCTAGTGTCCGTGTTGCCTTTCAGTCACTGCGTTAGCTGGGCAATCTGCAGGGCCATCCAATCCATGCCCTGCCGGTTGCCACTCGCAGGGGCACTATATATGGGGACTGTCCGTAGCGCGCCTTTTTTCCAACAGTGTCTCGTCACAAGCACCGGGCAACTCACAGGCTGTGCACTCTGCATAAGCACCCCGCCCCCCAGGTTCGCCACTGTATTGATGCGCCCTTCGGGCGAGTTCATGATGGGTGGGGGTGTGGTGGGGGCACCTACACTCTCCACGTGTATACCACACCACAAGTCAATATGCAAATTAGGCGTGGACAGCCCTCTCACCAATGCGCGATAGTTCGCTGGCGGCCGCCATCTTGGCTTGCATCATCGAGGTGGGCTCCACTGCATCAAGGCAATCCTCGCCGGAGAGGAAAGGAAAGGATCCCAGTTGGCACAGTAGGTTGCATGCCCCTCCACAGTCAGCATTCACAGTTCAGGCTTCTCCGTGCCGCCAAGTCAGTTCAAGCCCAAAGCGTCCCTCTCCCACCATGCGGCACAGACGTAACTTCGCCTCCTGTCCTCGTCTGCCCAGAGTCGCGCCGGACCGCAGGCAAATTCAGCGGGGTATCGGCCAGACAGAGACTTCGCAGAGCATCTGGACACTCCTTCAGTATTCCGCCGTCCGGGGGGCTGAAAGCAGGTATCGGCGACCCAGGAATCTCAGGATATTGAGCATAGTATCGGGCGGAAGACAGAGTTCACTTAGCTCACGTCTACCATGCTCGGCAATCAGCCACACCCCCCCTTGCGTCAGCTAGTCGTGTCTTGTGGAGGTTTATTTTTAAAGTAATTCTAGAACTACATTTTGTAATATTTATCATTGCGTTAAGCTAAAGATATTGCTGTAAAATAGTAAGTACTGCATGTGATAAAATGTCTCTTTTTCGGTGGTTTGTATTTCTGGTATTTAGACTTTTCTTAATGGGCAGTTCTGACCAGTGTCCTGTGTATGTGTCTTGACCGCTAAAACATGTAGACCATAGCTAACCATTTATTTGAATATTAACTCTCCTTTGAAGCCATAGCATATGATGTAGAATTTAACACAGAGGGCCTTACTCACAAAGGTTACCATACACTTTTGTGTGTGTTTACTAAGTCTAACTTTGCTTCTTTTCGGTATTTACCAAAGTAAGTTGCTACTAATGAAATTAGACTTTTGGTCTAAGTTTACCTTTGTGAATACCAAAAAGTAGTAAAGTTAGGCTGTGGTCTAAGTTTTCAATAACAAAAGAGAGAGTGAGGGAAAATGTACACTTATCTATGTGAGTTGGGAACTCCTGGTCCCCGGAATTAGTTACAAAAACAATGGAGGAGTGTCCACTCAGAAACAGAGAAAAAAAGGGTTTCTCTGGACATGGGCTTATGTACTCAATTAAGCACAATGTGCCCCAACCTGTTTAAGGATAATGCATATCCTTGTAGAAGACCCCTCACTCACCAACCTAGTTGGTGACATGCTTCATCATTTATAACTACCTACTGGCGACCGCCAGTAGGTAATATTTTTTTTAATATCTACTAATGGATCAGGATTATTTTTCCATAGTAAGGCCACACAAAATAGTGAATGCATGAATGAATAGCTTACTGAGCACAAACAGATGGTTCTATAGATGGATGAGGCACATCTATATCTTAATGGTAGAATAATGAATGCATAAGTCAATGGTTTATGAATGCATTCCAATCTATATTGACCTGTATTGAGCTATTTGAATGACTGTTTGCCATGGAAATTAGTGCAGAAAAAATACTTTGACCCAATTGTGGGCAGACTTATTATGTGTGATATGTGCAGTAACCTCTGCTACCACATATATTGTTATTACAATGGACGTACGCTGTTTCTGTTCCTATTATCTATATTTTACCCCAATAAAAATGTTGAACCTAACACTGTGCAATCACAAGTCGGACAATGTGATTGTGCACCTGTGTTTTTGTACCAATAATATTTTGTGGGTGGCAATGAATCACTTGCATTAGTCCCAGGAAAGCCTTTCTCCATGAAACCAAACAAATAACAAATCAAACATCATGAGTTGAAAATGTAATTTGAAATAAACATATTCAGAGTCAACTTATACTAAGGTTTTGTAAAATCAGGGTAAATAATTT
The DNA here is from genome assembly GCF_964261635.1 of Lissotriton helveticus. Classification (NCBI taxonomy): domain Eukaryota; kingdom Metazoa; phylum Chordata; class Amphibia; order Caudata; family Salamandridae; genus Lissotriton; species Lissotriton helveticus. The sequence goes on from NC_136069.1 coordinate 1,609,127,027, forward strand.
TAAAACGAAAACTGTTCTTACCATAATGGCATTCACACCCTAAGATAGAGAGAAGAAAGTAAGGAAAAAGATTAGTTATCACAATTGTATAATAAAATACCAGGATATAAACCCACTCTGCAGCAAAACTTGCATCTCGAGTATTACTCACACTCTAAAGCCAAATCAAAAAGAACAAATTCCAAAGTTGAGTTCACCACTAATAAACAACCAATGCAATTTAGTAGCAACAAATGAAAATGCAACATGCATATGTATCAAGAGATGATGTCAATATTGGGAAAATTATTATGCCACGTCATGTTCCATTAGGAATATATCATTTATAAAGAGGAATATATTGTCAGCACAAAATCTGATATATTTGAGGATATACAGGAGATAGGGAAACAATTTATTACAAAGTTGGCATTGTACTGCTCGACCCAAGGTCACCAAGTAGCTGCCTACATTAAGCCCTAAAAGTAGTGAGACGTGAAGGAATATAATAATCTGCACAAAGTAATGGTGCCTAACATTTGCATATGCAAATAAATCTGCATGCAATTCTTGTTAGTTTAGATATCTAATTGGCAGCAAACTGCTATCTTGCAATAAGTGGAGCCTAGAATAACACACTCAAATTGAAACATGGATGTACCCAAACTATGATATTTACCTTCATTAAGGTACAGAAACTTGGATAGACCATTAGCACTGGTGTGATCTGACCAGGTATGGTGTTCCACCACAAAGTCCATTCCTTGCAGTGAAATGGCCCACCTTAACAATTCTGGATTCTCCTCCCTTCCTGTTCATCACCTCCTAAAGCTGCCCAGATGTTCTTGAGAACCCTAGGCTGCATTTGCTTTATCAACCATACTTTCTGTCCATGGTGATATTCTACCATGGTAACTGCTTAGTCATACCATTGCTTCATTAACTCCTGGCTAACCTCAAAATTATCAGAAGCCTTCTTTCAGAACTTAGTGAACTGTTTCCAAAGGGCTAGCATTTAGCGAACCACATCCTGAGGGAGATTCTTTGGAGCTTGCTCTCACCCATCCTTCACCAGACTAAGAGGTCCTCTGACAGGATGACCATACAGAGGTTCAAATGGGGTAAACCACCTTCTCTTCTTTGGTATCATCCTCGGAGCAAAAAGCGGGCATGGTAAGAGGACACCCCATTTCTGCCTCATGACCTAAGGCAGGCCCATAATCATGCCTTTTAGGGTATTGTTGAAACTCTCCACAAGCCCATTGGTTTGTGGGTGGTAGGGTGTGGAGAACATATGAGTGACTCCACACTCCTTGCTGATTGACATCATGTAAACAGACATGAGGCTGGTGTCCCTGTCTGGCCCCACTTCTTTGGGGAAACCCACTGTGGCCCAAATAACCATCAAGGCCCTGGTGACAGTGCAGTTACAGTCCTCAGCGGGATTGCCTTGATTACCTAGTGGAATGGTCCACCAAGACCCGGATGAACCTCTTGCCTAAGGATGTCTTGGTGGGACAAGGATCCTACAATGCCTAATGTCTCAAATGGTGTAACAACGGCAGGCATTGGAAAAAGAATAACACTACAGCTTTGTCATAGTCTTCCCACTAGCCTGGTACATAAGTTGCTCCATGCGCAGGAGCCTTAGGCTCATGATAAAGTAGGTGATTCTCCTAAAATATAAGGTGATTTCCATTGGGCATCAGGTTGCCCGCTAAAGCACTCAAGGATTGGACACTTCTTCTGTGACTTGAATATTTCCGTTCTGGTGGGTTCCTCTTCCACTTGCAATCCAAAAAGCTCAGACAGGTGACCAAGGGATAATTGTATTCCCTAATAGGCTCAGAGGCAGATGTTCCAGTGCCTCAACTACCTGTGTTATGGGATTTGCAGGGGCCTGGGTTCCCACACCCCTTGCCTGTCCCTTCCCTGGTAGCTGTCTCGACCATTCTTCCATGCTCCAGACCTTCTTGACTGCCCTCCTGGGCATCCAAGGAACAGGTGACTGCAGAGACCCACTCAGGCAATGCTAACATTTCTAGATGTAACCTGAGCTCTTTTTCCGTCATAGAAGTGTGAACCAGGTCATTCCCCAACAGATAGTCCACAGACATAGCAGAGCTCACAACAACATTCAGAGGATTTGAGACCCCACCCAAGTACAAGGGAACCAGAGAAACAGGGTAGTGCCTCTCCTAGCTGTCTGCTACTACAACCTGGTAGAATGTATAATAGATCTCTTGCTCTGAGGATACCAAATAATACCTTACACCTGACAGTAGTCATACTGGCTACTTTATCCCCCAGAGCTTCCATCCTCGGCCCATTTATGGTGACACACTGTCTATACTTTGAATTATTGGAGGGCATGTGAGCTTCGGGCACCATCTCCTTTTCACCCCAGGACACTAGGGTAACCCCACTAACTGGGGCCATCTATTTCTTAAGTGCTATACTAGCCAACCCCTGTGACTGCCTATGACGGTGGGTGATGCCCTTTTGAAACACTTGGCAACTCCCTTGCCATGTCCATATTGGTTGCATTCTTAAGAGTTAGGGACAAACTTTGCAGTATTCTTGTCTATGATGCATTTCTTCTGGTGTCTGTACAGGGGGCCTTGAGAGAACTCCTTAATAATTGTTGTATCTGTATCCCTCTTTCTTCTGCTGGGAACTATGACCACCCTTTTGGGTGTGCCCTCCAGGTGCCCTTTTAGACTTTCTGGTGCTGACCCAGGGGTCTACCTCCTGAAAAAGAATGCTATCCACTTGGTGTCAGCCCAGCTCTGTAAAACATATATTAAGCATGGGCTCCCTCAAAATATTGTCGTACATCCCAGTAAAATGTTTGCCTTTGCTGCTCCTCACCCAACCCTTTAATGCCTTGCTGGAATAATTTAAAAAGTTCACTCATGACTGGATTGGGAGTTTGCTGCTGTCCTGAACCTCTGATGTCAGCCCAAACCTAACAGCTAGTATACATTTTATGGGGCTTACTTTGTCATATTCCCTTGCCTATAGTGTAAGGATAGTATCCATCCCCACTGTGGGCATGCATTTCCAGAAAGCTGTCATCCCACTATTCCTCTGGGAATTTGTGCACCATGAGTGTAATGTCATGTGCAGCAAACCGCTTGGCTATATCATCTCCAACTACATAGGCACCGCCTTCTGCGGTATGCAGACTGCCACCTAAGCAGCAGACACAGTTGGTACAATGTCACCATTCCTGTTGGTTCCTGAAGAGTGCCTTGTATTTTTCTCCATCTCCCTCATGATTGTATCAAGTTCCAACAGTATTTTTCTTTAAACTAGGGCCCTCCCAGCTTTCTCCTTATCCAGCTTTAATTTGAGCAGCTCCAATTTCAGCTGCAAATACACTGCTCTTTGCCCTATCTTGGTTATCAGTTTTTCTCTTGTTGGTACAGTTGGGCTCTTCCTGCAGCTCAGAGTTCCTTTCTGGATCCTACTCTTTATCTTTAATTGAGTCCATGTCCTCCTCATGGTTACATGGGTATCCTCTACTGTTGCTACTTGCAACCTTTATATTTCTTCATAGACCCAAAGGATTTTCTACAAATTGTGTTGGAAAGGTTTCTTGTCCACATTCAACCCTATTTGCTTACAGAGCCTATTGAGGTTGTCAGCATTGATCAGATACATCTCCATGGTAAAAAGAAGAGGGTATGGTAGTTACATTTAGAAAAAAAAGAAAAACAGCCAATGAAAGACTTAGGAGAATTTAAAAACGCTCAATTTGGTATTACACAATTTAATTAGGATATTGTCTTACAGAAATCACTGTATCTCATTTCACAATTACAAGTTCTGATCCACAACTCTGTTAGGACGCTTACATTTACAAATGGCAATTTTGGTGTAACACAAATCACTGTATAGTACTGCATAAATATAGATCCTGCCACTCCTGACACAATGTGAAAAATTGGGTTGTTGGTTGATGTGGTTATGAACCCTATTCACGCAAAAGCCTTGGTCCCTTTCAGGGTGAACTACAAAAAGTCACTAAATTAACCTGTGCATACCCCTGGGTAGCTTGCCAGAAAAAGCAGTTAGGCATAACCTAGAGTTTATGCAGCACACAAACAAAGTGAAAACACCACCCAAGATAAAAGCAATACCAATTTATAAAAATATAGACAATTTAAATACATTATTTGACACATTAATCACAAAAATCAGTAGAACTAGAGTTAATAATTTCAGCGCCTAAAAGATCAAAGCGCCAACTATGGACTTCTAATCTTATGAGATTCGGTCAGTCAAAAAATATGGCTAATTGTGATGGGGCAAGGTTCAAGTACAAGAAGTGGAAATTGACTGATCAGCGCTTAGCTTGAAGCTGCAGTGAAGATTTTTATGTTTGGACTCTTTTTTAGAAGTTGAAAATATGTAGCAGGTCAAAGCAGAGGGCTGTAGCCGAAGACAGATTCACAATTCTGGATAACTCTTTGGTTGAGGACTGCTGAGCACGATTTGCTGCTGTGGAGAAGAACATAGCAGTTGAAGCTGTGCAGCCAATCCAACTGGCATGGGCAGATAGGCTAGCTTGTTTATAATGGTCTCTTCCAGGTTGTCAGAGCAGTTGTTGGCTAAAAATGTAACATTTTGTGTCCCTGATGCTCAGATCAGGAGGCCAGCAACCTAGCCCTTCATCATCAATATGGTGTTCCTAGGTTCAAGTTGCAAGTCCAATCTTGCTTCCCAAGGGAAGATGGTATCAGGGCAGAAAGGAAGCAGTTCAGCAAGGCAGCAGCAGGTCAGCAGTCGAGCAGAGTGGTAACCATTTCAACACCACAACAGTTCTTTATCCTCACAGTGTATCCACAGGTAAAAAACTGTATTGAAAAGTTGGTGTACAAGGTCCTCCTTCATACCCTGGAGGCCTGTAAAGTGGGAGATATTTCTACACTGTGGCTTTGAAGTGCATTGAATTTCCTGACTCCCCAGCCCTGGATCCAAGCTAGCTGCAGTGACAAAGTGGAGGTGATAGGTCCTATGTATAAAGAAAAACTCTCCCTATTCAGTTGCAAGTGGGGCTGTGCTCAGGTCTGCCCCCCATCCGGCCAGCAGATGACCCATTCAGGCACACCTTACCCTTCTATTGTAACTGTCTGGAAAAAAATTACAAAGTCTAGCTTTCAATTGCAAGTTATGTGACCCAAGAATGGCTGCAGTCACAAAAGGGCTAAGGGCAGAAAAATGCAAACTTTTTTAAAGTGACTAATGTAGCTACAAGACCTTCCCATCAACCAGTAAGGCCTAGGAATAAATGCTTATAGGTATCAATCAACTGTCAATATGGATAGAGTTGCTGAAATAACTCCATCAAATGCAATTATCCAATGATTAATAATCTACAGTCCACCCTATTTTGACAATTTTATAACAAGGGCATTCTTATACATGACTTTCATAAACCATTGTCATATTAATTTACAACAAAATGTTTCTCTGGACATTCAACTTGCTCAAGGGGCATATAGCGAGCCCCTTGAGCTGAATCACTACTGATGTGTATATGTGGATCACGTGATGCAGTACCAGTAGCCTGCAGACTCCAGTGTGCAGTAACGGCCACTTAAGTACGCTGACTTTTTCTTGTCACTCTATATTCTTTACAAATTCACCAAATGCAACATTTCCAACATGTGTCTCATTTTTTATTACAATTGCTATTACGCACCTTGAAATGTTGAAATTTTTTTCTGATTACGTTTTTATTTTTCTGTATGGCTTCGTTTTTGTAACACATGTAGATGAGGTTTTAGGCCTTGCTGTCAGTTGCTTTATCTCCTGTTTGATGTGGTAAAGAAATATCTTAGCATGTCTGAGGCCACGGGCACAGTCAGGGTTGCTGAGGGAAGAAGTATTTGGACACAGAGTAATAGCATTTTGTATTGGGTGCACTCTAGTATTCCATAGCTCTACACATGATTATGAAGAAGCTTTGTTTATAAAATGATGGCTGCAGAGCGGGCAAGCTAATACTAGGGATCCAAAAAAAGGTCTTGGAGTGAGTCAGCATTCTCCGTCTCAAGCAGTGTATTGAGGGGTTGAGGGGGATTTTTTTGGTTTTAAGGAAAACTGTCTGCCATTTTTTTAAATAATAACATTTTAGGTCATAACATGTGAAAAGTCAAAAGTGAAAAGTAATGAAATGAAAATTGTGTGTAGATTCTCCAATGAGTGTTTTTTGAGCACAGCTATGTTTGTGTTACGCATGTAGATTAGGTTTTCAGTATTGCTGTACGGTAAAGGGAGATCCTACCACGTAGGAGGCCGGGGCACAATCAGGGTTACTGAAAAGGTATTTTTAGTCATGGAGTGATGCCATTTTGTATTGGGCATTCTCTATTGTTCCATAGCTCCATGGATGAGTAGGAAGAGGCTTAGTTTATAAAATGATGACCTCAGCTCAAACTTGCAGGGGACGCGTCACTGGTGCACCAAAACAATGGTGATGGATTAAACCCAGATCTGGTGACTGGGTGTGAGTGTTAGATTGGTTCAGATGCTCCGTCCATCACCACCCCCTTTTGTACCGCTTTGCTCTCCATAAGTTGGCAGGGTATGCTCAGACGTGAGTCCCTTTCTCACTTTCCCACTGGATTCAAGCAAGCCTGGCTGAAGACGGCTGAAATGAAAGAAACCGGTCCTAGGAAGCTTGTTTCTGGTCCAGGGTAGGCATGGCTTAGAAGTTCGGGCTGTACTGTTCCCATGAGGCACAGGGTCAAACTGATTTGCATATGGCCATGTCTGAACTGGGGTAGCAGAGTGGGCTCAAGAACGGTGATGGATTAAACCCAGATCTGTTGACTGGGTGTGAGTGTTTGATTGGTTCAGATGCTCCGTCCATCACCACCCCCTTTTCTACCACTGGTGCACCAAAGGCACCCCAATGACAAGCCCGTCTGCACCCATCCTCTTCTCGCCTGTGGCCAGGCATTATGATAGTTCCAAGCCAAAGGGCCGACCAGCTGAGACCCATCCATCAGAGCAACTCCTCGGCAGGGCCGGGCATTTGATAGGGTGTAGGACTTTTCAATTGGATGCTACTTTTCCTGTCTCATGTGGCAAGAGTAAATATATTTTTCTCCCTTGAACCACCTAGTCACTACTAACGCAGCTCCAAGGAACTGTCAGAGGAAATTGAAGGACACAATATTTAATGTGTGATCTCTACATAAGCATGCTCTAGATAGAGAGTTTAGTGTTTTTGGCTATAAATACTAGGAAGGGAGAAGTCATTCTAAAGCCCCCACATAAAGTTAGAGCAAAATATCCCAACTGTAGTAAAGTCCATTCTGCTTGAGCTGTAGAGGCATAATCACCAGTAAATTACAATAGAAACATGCTGTCATGTTCAGTTTTTTAGCACAGGTACAAACACTACTGGGGTTATATAGACTCTCCAACTAATGTAAAATGTGGATATATGGTCATTGAAAGAAATGTTGCATTAGTGGCATTTAGGTAGAGAGCAAGTCCTTCTTAGTTTAGTTCAGCATTCACTGGTAGTAATTAATTGCACCTGCAAAATTAATATAATACAGTTAATAATCCATGAACACTGGACTTGAACTTTTTATGCTCCTTTTTTGCATGTGATGTCACATCAACAATTACACTCAACAACCATAAATTTTGATTGTAAAGGAGTTTTGGTACTAATGATGTTTTGTTCATGACAATTACTCACCAAGATTATTTCATGGAAAGCAGTGTTTCATGAAAATAACAAATCACAAAGGAAACCTCATTAATCAAAAATTGAAATGTAATACTGACAAATTCTGAGATAACATCGCAAGTGGAAACAGGGGAAATAATGGAAATCTATCCTTACCTTCGAGACATCCTAAGATACAAGAGAAAGTGAGGAGAAAGTGATGTCATTGACATTTATTAATGAACATTTTGTATATCAGTACATAAAGCTCCCGACAAAAGAACTGTGCATCTTGAGTATTACTGGCACTTTAAAGCCATGTAGGAAGGAACACTTTCCAATCTTTACCTCACTATTTATGCAGAACCATTGCATTAATTAAAATGAAACTTACATGAGGTCAGCATTGAGAAAAGTATAATTTACATCAAGGTCAATAGGATAGATACTGTTTCTAAAAATGTAAACATTGTAAAAAAATAGTATATTTGATAATGTTCAGGAGAGAGGGATACTATTTAGTGCAAGCCTTGTAGTTTATCATCCAACCCTAATTCATAAACCAACTGTCTACGTTTAGCAGTAAAAGTAGTGGGAAAGGAAGGGACACAATAAGGCTGCACAACGGAGTGGTTTTTAACATTTAAAGATGCTACAGTGTTCCTACAAGAAATTTCTCATCGTTTTGTTATTTAATTTTCACCAAAATACTGTCTTACAATAAGGGGAATCCGGAATGAGGCGCAGAAAATGGAATATGCATGTAGCTAAATCATGATGGACCCTGTAGATGCCAAGCAAACAAATGTGTGTTTGAACAAACATGAAAAAGGACCATTAGCGTCAGCTAGTCGTGTCTTGTGGAAGTTCATTTTTAAAGTTATTCCAGAACTACTTTTTATAATATGTATCAAAGAGTTAAGCTAAAGATATGGCTGTAAAATTGTAAAACCCTTTATTTGAATATTAACTCTCCTTTAAGGCCATAGCATATGATGTAGAATTTAACACAGAGGGCCTTACTCATGAAGGTTAACGTACACTTTTGTGTATGTTTACTAAGTCTAACTTTACTACTTTTCGGTATTCACAAAGGTAAGTTACTACTAGTGAAGTTAGACTTTTGGTCTAAGTTTACCTTTGTGAATACCAAAAAGTAGTAAAGTTAGGCCGTGGTCTAAGTTTATTGTAAAGTAGTAAACAAAGATTTTTGATCTAAGTTTACCTTTGTGAATACCAACATTTAGTAAAATCAAAAGTGTAAGTTTTCTATTTTGAATCAGGACCAGGGTATGGAAAATATATTGTTACTGGTTGACTACATCAATTAGTATGCACTCTTATAGTGTGGAAGGGAACATGACTTTTAGCCTGACTGCTGTAGATTAACTCTGCAGTCCGAGCGGTCAACATAACCCCTTTTGAAACTCATTTTCACAAGTCAAGGTACATGGTACGATGACATGGCCCCCAGCAGTAATGTTCTCTGTTTCAAGACCTGGCTGCACCATATGAAATCTGAGGTATAGAATACGATTCTGGTCATCCAAGTTTGAATCCCATTAACCACTTCCATGCTCATGACAAGGTCAGCTCGTCATGCAGTACACTGGAGCTGTGCTAATGACGAGCTGACCTTGTCATGAACAATGGGAAATCATGGAATGCAGCACCCAGCGGGAATTGCCTTAACACCAATGTGGTTAAAACAATGATTAAACCACTGTTTTAATAATGATGAAATGCTCAATTAATTGTTAAGTTAAATGCCAAAGTCAGATTTGTAATAAAAATTTTAGAAAAGTTACTATTAAGAAGTAATTTGTTTTGTGCCTGTATTTCATTGAGGCTAATTTGCATCAGCTCTCCAGAAGCTCCACAACGTCTACTTGGCTTTAATAAGGTATACAATAAGGTATACAACATGCTCCCAGAGAAGGTACAATGGCCTGGATGAAGGATGGTCTGTTTACTTCTCTGGTATGAAGAACCATTGGGGTGGGTCCAGGAACCTGATTAACTTTGAAGTCACCTGCCTTGTCATAATCAAATGTCTGGTTGCACCTTGAGATGACCAGCCTTTAATAATATTTGCCCTAAATTACCAATAAAAAATGGGTTAACATGCAGTGGTACAAATATCAAATTGACAAGAGACTATCGGTGATGGAGAAGGGAAGAGGTACATGGATAAGGAAGGTGAGGATGTGTAAGACAGGAGAAGGGATGGGAATATGTTCTGACCACACCTGTGGTGTGGCCGCCAAGAAATACGCCAGGCATGTTAAGAGAATAAGAAAACACCAAAACAAAAAAAAAGCAAGACAAGTCAGGTCGCATCCCAAAGCTCAAAGAGTCTCCTATCCATACGTGAATGCTGGGGGTAGACCACTCAAAGATGATCAGAAGTGCATAAATATGTCTAGGTTATCTTGTAGTCTGTAGATAGGGTGCTCAAAGGAGGCTGTCTTATATATTTCTTGCAGCCACTCATTATGTGTGGAAAGGTGTGGGGCCCTCCAGTGTCTCTAGATGCAACAGTCATAGCTGAGGCTACTGTCAGGGTGATGACTTTTGCCTTTACACTGTGTGAAGTTAGCATGAGCTTATTAGAAGTTTAAACGTCATTTTTTCTCTCTGCTGCTATTGCACACGGCACATGGCACATGATTTTATAAATGTTTAGAATCTAGCAGAATATTTTGCTTCACACAAGAATAATATGTTTTTCCTATAGTTTCAGTCTTGCTTAGTAAGCTATGTCTGAACAGTGAGTGCTGAGGCCTTCAAGGTTATTTCAACACACTAGTTGTTCGGTCTGATCAGCGCACGTTCTAGACATAACACATATGCAGCTGTGGGCACCTCTAGTTTTTGGCGTGTTTTAATAATGCACTGCGCACGGCATGCAGACACATTTGGAGAACATTCGCATGCAGAGTGCTGGTGTAGAAAATGATGTGATCCCTTTCTACTAGAAACAAGAGGTATGGGGCCGCCCTTGTAATCCAAAGAGACCTTCTGTAGATATAATATAATATACTAGCAAGGTAGGGTAAGAATTAGGTGCTATTTATCTTTCTTCCTTTTAGCATTTTAACATGCTTTCTCCCTTTGTATTTTATGGAATTGTAACTATGCTGATAAGCGTATTGCATATAATTTGTTTGCTTGTATTAGCTAAGATACTGCGCTTGAGAACACTGCATTACAAATAAATATTTCAAACTTTCCCTTGCCCTCATTTACTCTTTGTTTTGGACTGATCTGATAGTATAACGAAAGAGTGTTTATATCTTCCACATTACCTGAGGTGTTCTAATTCCATGTTCTGGGTTGTCTAATCATTGGAGGTATGGAAGAACCAATGAGACACTGAATGCTAGTCTGGTTTGGGATTTTTGATACTAAGGTGAGTTTTGGCACACCCTAATTCACTTAGGTTCCAAGTCTCTATGCACAGTTCTGTGTGGGAGCAGAATCCCTGTGACATGGCGCCCTAACAATGGTGGTCTTATAGCATGACACTTGAGTAGTACTTCTATCAGTCCTTAACTCAGCCACTATTGTTTCTAGATAGTAGTAGTGTTGGACAAACCTACCTATAGGTACGTGGTCTTTTCAAGCTTGAATATTTTCAAATGGTTTCCCTTTGAATTACTACCCAGTTGTGCTACGTAGTTTTTGTTGTACCTCTTTCTTACTGTGTCACTATGGCTGACATTGACATACCGCAACATAGTCGAATTGTGGTTCACAATCATTTGCGGGCTTATGACGTCGGGTTAGAGGGCATTGCAGTTAGTATGGTAGTGAGTGCAGAAGTAGCTTACTCATACGAAATGTTCTATTTGTGGGTGACCTTCCCTGCAGTAAACGCAAATACTGATGTGTTCTACACTTATACTCCTACTGCCGTGCCACAGGAATATGTTCCTTATAGGACACAGGAAGTTCCGATTAATGCTTGGCAGCACCGGGTTTTGTTTAATGGCGCCCTTCCCCACTCTTTGTTAGTCTCAAGGTTAGGTCCTCTGTCCATTCCAGGCGCTACTTGGCCTGTTTTGGCTGGATTTACACCACATCCTAGACCTGGAGCGGTACCCATTGCGGATTTACGGCTGCTACATACAGTCACAATTATTCTAATTAGGTTGTTATGTAATGTAATGTAAAGGGGTTTTTATATAGCGCGACTATCACTCTCAGGAGCATCTTGGTGCTTCGAGAAACCCGGCAGGGGTAAGATGGCACTATGTCAGCTATATCTCATGTGGATCTTGTCGCTTCATATTGAACTCTTGCATAGGGTGTCAGGTAGGCTATATATCCAGGTTTGTAACGATTTTCTGAAGACTATTTCTGAGGTTGTTTGGTAAAGAGGCAGGGGTAGTTTATTCCAAGCCTTAGAGCCCAAGACCGCCAGAGCCTTTCCTCCCCTAGTTTTTTGCCTAAAAGTTGGGATGGTAAGGAGATTGGCGTTTGAGGATCTCAGATTCCGTGAGGGTTTATAACGCTCAAACATCTACTGGATGTAGCTGGGCCCTCTTGAGTGGTAGGCCCTGAACGTAATTAAAAGAACTTTAAAAAGCACCCTCTTATGTATCGGTAGCCAATGGAGGATATCCATTGGCGCTGTGGCAGATGTTCTCTGACGCCATCTCAGCACCAATCTAGCAGCCGCATGCTGGACCATCTGTAATTTATAACCAACTGTCCTGTTTGTCCCTGCATATAGGCTGTTGCAGTAATCAAGTCGCGATGTAATTAGCGCTACTGCCATCATTTTCCGAGCTGAGAATGGTAACAGATCGAAAAAATTTCCCAGGCCCTTAATGATGCTGAAACATGCTCCTGCCACGGCCAAAGCCTGGTGTTTAAAAGATAGAGTGGCGTTGAATTTAATCCCAAGGTTTCTAACTGTCTTAATGTAATTTGGGGGGACGGATGCATCTTCTGGCCACCATTGTGTGGGACTAAAAAGGTTGTTTTGTCCATATGGCAGGATTTCAGTTTTGCCTGAATTGCACTTAAGATGGTTATTTCTCATCCATTCAGAGGTGGCTTTGAGGCAGTTTTTCAAATTAATTTCAGCCTCTGTAGTGTCGTCATCTAACACCAGGATGAGCTGTGTGTCATCCACATACGAAATGGTGTTAATCTTAAAGGATGCTATTAGTGCAATCAGGGGGGTCATATATACATTAAAGAGCGTAGGGCTCAAACATGAGCCCTGCGGTACCCGTGATGTAAGTCGCTTGTCCTCCGATCTAAAATGACCTAACGTGATCACTTGTCGCCTGTTTACTAAAACATTTCTGATCCAGCCCAGTACAGTGCCTGCTATCCCGGCTGCGGCTAGACGGTCCACAAGGATGGCATGTGAGACCGTATCGAACCCCGCGGATAGATCCAGGAGTACCAGGATGGCCTTCTTTCCCTGGTCCAATGCGGCCCGCAGTGTCTCAGAGGTGAATAATTCCATGGAATGTTGGGCCCTAAAACCTGCTTGGTTTGGATGCCAGATGTTGCCTTCAAATAGGCGGTTAGCTGTGTATTTACAGATTTCTCAGTTTGTTTACATAGAGCTTTAAGTAGTGAAATGGGCCGTAGATTTGAGAGGATCGTTGGGTCCGATAGCTATTTCTTTTGTAGGGGTTTTACTGCTACTAATTTCCATTCATCCGAGATTGAGGCTTGGTCGAGTGATGAAGTTATCATGCTGTTTATGGTGGGGTTCACGATGTCCACCATAGCATGAAGGACCAGGGGCGGGCAAGGATCGAAAGGGGAGCCTGATTTGATAGCCAATATTGTTTTCCGAGTTTCCTCTATGCTGATCGGCCAGAACATAGTCATGCTGGCGTGGCCTGTGTCTGTCCTAATGCCACCTATTTCATATTGTACCGGCGAGGGAGGAAAATCTTTAGTGAGGGCCTGGATCTTTTCATCGAAGTAATCAGCTATCGTGTTGCAAAGACTTTGGGAATGGGGACTGTCTTTCTGCATGGTTTTACAGTTCATAAATGCACTGACTATCTTAAAAATGTCTTTTTGTTTATTGTTATTATTATTTATAGCTCTCGTATAATAGTCAACTTTCGCCTTTTCTGTCATGGTGTGATACTGTTGATGCGCCTCTTCATACGTGTTGAGGTCATTATCCTCATAATTCCGGCGCCATCTCCATTCTAGAGCCCTCACTTTCCCCTGTTCTTCTTTTAGGGTCGTTGAGAACCAAGGAGCAGATGTCCTCTTGTTCTGCGCCTGCTTTCTGGGGACCGTCCTAAGGGTAGTGGGGCCTGTCTCTGAACTGAGTACATTTATCCATTCCCCAAATAGCTTGTTATCTCTAATTGGGTCTCTTGTCAGGGTGGGTCTCTTCTCTAGAGCTACATTCAAGAACTCCAGATAACCTATAATGTTCTTCAAACAGGGCCTTCCTTTAGGTAGCCCTATCGATTTTCCTGTATTCTTTGCCGCTGGTCCGACCCTGACTGGGAGTTCAAAAGCGATAAAATTATGATCTGTCCATGTTTGTATTTGGGGCCTTTTCACATTAAGAGTGCCCAGGTTGGAGCCGATGCAGTCAAGTATATGACCTGCCTTATGTGTGGTGTCTGTTGTAAGTTGCGTTAGCCCCAATACATTCATTGTGTCCTTAAGGCACATTGCCGCAGGGTCTGTAGGGAAGTCCAGGTGTACATTCAAGTCCCCTAAGAGCGTAAAGTTTGCATACCTAAGAACTAGGTTGCTAAGCACTTCCCCAATACTCTCCAGAAACTCCTTATGCTTCCCTGGTGGTCGATACATTTAATGATCCAGCAAAGGTAAATAAGTCCTGGGCCTTCATTGAAAAACCCATGCTCTCTGCTCCTTTAAGGTCTAAGAGGTCAAAGGTTTGACACTGGAGGGTATCCCAATAAATGATGGCAAGGCCCCCTCCCCTTTGGTTTGGTCTACCTTCCCTCGAGATAAGGTAACCAGGGGGAAGAGTATTTACAACATCCGGATTACTCTCTGGAGTCAGCCATGTCTCAGTTATAAAGAGACAATCTTGATCCTCTTCCATTATAAGGTCATAGATATGCAGCGCATGTTTGCTCATTGATCATACATTGATGAATCCACCTCGCAGAACTTTTGACCAACTATTTTCTTGTGCTTTTTCGCAAAACCCAAACCTTTCCCTACAGTGTTTACAGCTCACAGGTCCCACCCAATTCGCCATGGTCAAAGTCTGGATGCATGTGTTTGTATTTGGGCCAGTATTGAGTGACATTATAAATTCCCTCATGAGCCGTGTGTTTGGAACTAGAGGGACAGCGTCTCTGGCCCTGGGCTCGGTCGTGGTGCATACAGGCTTCCCTTTGGCGCCCCTTCGGCGCACCATCGGCGCACCCCCTGCGCGCGTCCACTGCGCGTCCACGTCATCAGTGTTTGATATAGGGTGGAGGGGAGGAATACCGTCCTAGCCCAAAAGACTAGACCGTCACCTCGCCCAGAGATAGCCTCCAATGATGTGCCCCCGGAAGTGTGCCAAATTCGCTCTCCATGTGTCGCGCTTGCAGCCTCCCTCCACACAATCTGCACAAGCTGCGGTGGACCGGGGAGAGAAAGCGCCGATTTTTAAAAGTAAGTTACAGTGAATAAATTCCCCAAAACACTGTCTCACATTTGATTCAAGTTTTTAAAATATCCACTGCAGAGATAGTAGTCATCCATACAGTGCTCCGTAACTCGAGATTAAAAATGGTGCTGCTGCTCTACTGAATATTCAGTCATTCAATATGCAATACACAGAGATCCGTTGGTCAGGCTTTCCGTGTACCTCTGCGTGTAGTCAGGTTAGTGCAATACATTACCCGCAATCTCCTGGGCGGGGCCCCGGGTGCTGCGGCGCTTCCACCTGGACCAAGCGGTATGAAGCTTAGTCCTGTCATGGTTAATGCAGTGATGGGCACGCGCCCCAGGATAAGGATGATATGCCTTTCTGGCGTGCTGAGAAATTTGACCAGCTGGAAGCAGTATTTCCTAACACGACTCCTGTTGAAAAACACAGGATTGTGACAATTAGTTTACCTAAATACTTGATACCAGAGGCAGATGACTGTGAGTCTTGGGGTAAGATTTTTGCGGCGGTGTATATGAGGTGCTTGGCACTCCGCCAATGACCGTCCTAACCTCGGTCATTAAGCGTATTCAAGACGAGCACGGATCAGAGGCAGCAGTTGAATTGGGTATTCGTACTTGCGAATGTCAAGGGAGATGCAGTAAGCTTTCCTGTGTCTAATGCTTTGCAGGCAGTTCCCGATGCCGATAAACCCCGCCAGTTACCGAGAATTATTACAATGGCTTATAAGACCATGGGCCGTAACAGTTTGGGTGTCAAGCCTTTTTCTACAAAAGAGAAAAAACAACCCAAAGGGCAGAGAGTCGGAAACAGACGACCAGCCCAAGGCTAAGAAGCAAAATTGGAAGAAAAAACAAAAGCTGGGTAAACAACAGCAACATAAACAGGGGTCACGTCCTGCATCTCCAGTGCCTGCACTTACAGAACGTGTTTATAACTTGCACGATAGCAAACGATAAAATCTCCTGATCGTTTTCAGGTTTCTAAACAACGCTCTCCTCGTTATTTTCAGGACTCTTCAGCCTCACCGACCAGTGGTGGAGGAGGCGGCAGATGTAGGGGTGGCCGAAAAGAACACAGTTTCAGAAGAAAAAAGTTGCCGCTTTAACAGCGAGATATGACACAGAAAGTGAGAACATAGCTTCGGATTCTGACATGGGCTCTGACCTTGCTGGACAGCGTGGCAGAGATTACCATAGTGCGAGAGGCCCTGCGTCCACTACTGAAGGTGTCAGCGACTGACAAGTATGTTGTTGTGGAGACAGCTGATACCAGAGCAGCTCCCCCTGATAGACTTTATTAAATTGTCCTTTTAATTGAAGGTGACATACAACGTACCATAAAAGGGGTATTTTGGGAAAATCTTACAACTACCTATGATATTTTGTTAGTGTAGGCTGACTGGCCCCCACCTTTTGTTCTCGCAGCTCCGCGTGGGGAGGAGGTGATCCTCCCTAGTTTCGCGCACACTGTCTCAAAGGAGTATGCGCTGAATTTTGCAGAACAATGGGCTAAAGCTCTTGCACCAGCTCTGTACCATACTCACTGTGGTTGGGATACATTTTCCCCACACCACGAGATTCCCTTACGGTCTATGCCACAGGCTCAATCTCAATATCACATCCGACGTGAAGCTAAGGCTTCCGTTGAGGAAATCCTGAACAATTAGAATATCAAGGTTTAATTGAAACTTGTGTGTCACCGATGAATAACCTTATTTTTACTGTGACCAAGCCAGACGGCTCGTTCCGTTTGGTATTGGATTACCGGCATTTGAACTCGCATTGTCGTACCTGTACAGTATTGAATACCGACGGCTCTGCTTTAGTGGATGGTCTTGTACGAAAACTGTTCAAAACCACACTTGACATTTCCAATGTTTTTTTTGCCCACAATTTGGATGGTCTTAGTCCCCAATGGACCAGTTTTACCTGTGGCGGCAAACAACGCCAATACAAATGTTTACCTATGGGGTATAAGAATAGTCCAGGCGTGTTTGCCGCCCGTATAGTCTCTCTCTTAGAGAGAGTTGACCCAGATGCGTGTTCGTATGTGGATGACATTTATCTCACAGACGACGAAATTTGGGAGCATCTGTGTCGAGTTGACCGCATTATTTGTAGCTTTGCAGACTTCGGTTACAAAATTAACTTTGCAAAGTCTCATATTGCAGAGTACACAGTGTTGTTCCTTGGCTACAAGCTCAATCAATCAATCAATCAATCAAGATATTTATATAGCGCGCTACTCACCCGGAGAGTCTCAAGGCGTTTGGGGGAGGGGGGGTCCGCTACTGCTCGAACAGCCAGGTCTTGAGTTACTTCCTGAAGGAGAGGTGGTCTTGGGTCAGACAGAGGTGGATGGGGAGGGAGTTCCAAGTCTTGGCTGCCAGGTAGGAGAAGGATCTTCCTCCCATGGTGGCTCTTCGAATGCGTGGAACTGCGGCGAGGGTGTGGCTGGTTGATCGTAGCTGGCGGGTGGTAGTGTAGAAGGTCAGGTGGTTGTTGAGGTACCTGGGGCCCAGGTCGTGGAGGGCCTTGTGTGCGTGGGTGAGGAGTCAGAAC
Source organism: Lissotriton helveticus (assembly GCF_964261635.1). Taxonomy (NCBI): domain Eukaryota; kingdom Metazoa; phylum Chordata; class Amphibia; order Caudata; family Salamandridae; genus Lissotriton; species Lissotriton helveticus. The sequence goes on from NC_136069.1 coordinate 1,609,144,899, forward strand.
GTGATTCTCTTGCTGACGGGGAGCCAGTGTAGGTCTCTCAGGTATCCGGAGATGTGGCTGTGTCGGGGGATATCCAGGATGAGTCGTGCGGAGGCGTTCTTGATACGTTGGAGTCTTTTCTGTAGTTTGGCTGTGGTTCCGGTGTAGAGGGTGTTTCCGTAGTCCAGTCGGCTGGTGACGAGTGCCTGGGTGACCGTCTTCCTGGTTTCGGTGGGGATCCATCGGAAGATCTTTCGGAGCATGCGTAGGATGTTGAAGCATGATGCTGAGACGGCGTTGACTTGTCTGGTCATCAAGAGGGAGGATTCCAGGATGAAGCCCAGGTTGCGTGCGTGGTCCGTTGGTTTGGGTGCGATGCCCAGGGCAGGGGGCCACCAGGAGTCGTCCCAGGCAGAGGGTGATGATCCAAGGATGAGGACTTCCGTCTTGTCTGAGTTCAGTTTCAGGCGGCTGTTCATCATCCACTCGGCTACGTCTTTCATCCCTTCCAGTAGGTTGGTTTTGGTGGTGGCTGGGTCATTGGTGAGGGAGAGGATCAGCTGGGTGTCGTCGGCGTAGGAGATGATGTTGAGGTTGTGTTGGCGTGCGATGGCTGCGAGGGGGCTCATGTAGACGCTGAAGAGGGTGGGGCTGAGTGATGATCCTTTTGGTACGTCGCAGATGACTTCGGTGGCCTCAGATCTGAACGGGAGGAGGCGGACAATGAAGGATGAGGGTTGGCCCCTCACTTCTTGGAGAAATGGGCAAAACTGTGTGCTCTTTCAACACTTAAAAAACTACAGTCCTTGCTGGGTTTTTTGAATTTCGGGCGTACATACATTCCTGAATATGCCCAGTGTATCAAGCCTTTGTATGCTTTGATACAACCTACTTTTACAAAATCTTGCTGGCTGCCAGAACATTCAGCTATATTGCAGTCTTTCCAGGCTGATCTTCTAGAATCTAAATTCTTACTGACTCGTGCCTTACTTTTAACGAAGGAGACACAGTACCCATTGCTTACAAGTCACACTTGTACACTTCGGCTGAATTGCGGTTTTCCACTGTAGAAAAAGTTTTGACTGCAGTGCAAATGACAATTCTAATGGAACGTGCACTGTCGCAGGGAAGGCACATGTTGGTTGTAACCCCATATCTTGCACTAGAGGCAGTGACGAAAGCCAGTGTACCAAATGCTAAAGCTTTGCACCCTCGGTGGATACAATGGGCATCATCTTTGACGTCTCCGGATGTCACGTTTATTTTTGATGCCTCCTTGCATTCGTAAGAGGTTTTGCAGTATAAATTTGTTCATCCTGAGCCATTGACTATGCGGCCTTTGGAGGATTTCCATTGTATCATTTACACTGATGGTTCGGCGCAAGTTGCGCATGGGTCTAGGCACGCATACGTTTCCGCTTGCGCTATTGTGGTTGGTAACATGGTGAATGATGAATTCAAGTTCAAAGTTGTGCACACGCAGACTTTAGGGGACTGTACCGCAAAATTGGCAGAGCTCCGTGCTATGATGCTTGCATTAAAGTACGCTGATCCTAGTGTGACTACTCTTATTGTGAGTGATTCTTTCTACTGTGTCCAGTCTTACAATGAGAACCTGCATTTTTGGATTCAGAATGATTTTCGCGATTCCAAGGGTAGCACAATAAAACATAAAATAATCTGGGTCCAAGTGGCTGAGCTTAAAGAGCGGTTGCCTCTCGTGCATGCAATTCACACTCTCGGTCATCAGCGCGTAGGAGTTCGCGCTGTCCGGAATTCTTTGGCTGATGAAGCTCCAAAAACAGCAGTATCGACATGTTTGGTTGCAGCAGTTACGCGTTCCAAAAGTAAGACTGATGATGACATCTTAGCAGCTGTTGCTGCCACTGAGAAGGAAAGTAAATATCCTAAGGTGTTCCCTTCGAAGTATTCTTATCACTTTAGTCCTGATAAAGTCCCTTATGTGAAAATACCCGATGTTGGTGAACGGTTGATTCCCAACGCGCACCGCAGGCCCACTCTGTTTACTGCTGCCCATGAAGGTGTAGCGTCTGCGCATGCGGGCGTTTCGGCTACTGTTTCTCAGCTAAAACGATGTTTCTGGTGCCGGAGGCTGTTTACACAGACGCGTGATTATGTCCTTCAATGTGACATTAGCCAGCAGATTAAGCCTTCAACTGCTGCGCATCCGCCCCAGACACAGTTGTACATTTCTCATAAACCACTTGGTTGTGTTTATTTGGATCACTGCGGTCAGGGATTTTTGCCTGTGGCACCTTCCATTCAGTCCAGGGTCCTGCTTTCACCTCCAAGGCGTATAAGGATGCCATGGCTTTGTTGGGGGTCCAAGTCAAGTTTTCGTCTCCATACAGGCCTGAGGGTAATAGTGTTGTGGAATGAATGAACCGAGTCTTAAAGCAGTCTTTGACAGCTAGAGTTATAAGCACTGGCAGGAATTGGCTAGCCCACCTCAATAGCGTGCATCGTGCCCTTAATAATCTCCCTAGAAGGTCTCTGGGTGGGTGGACCCCATATGAAATGCTCTTTGGTATCAAGATGTTCGTCCCGGACCTTGAGGGTCTAGACTCGGCGGCTGTTGCTGCCTCCTTTGACGTAGATGAACATTGCAATGTTTTACAGGATCTCCAAAAGACGAGAGACAGTCTTGCAAAAGAAAATTTGCCCTGCACATCTGAAGCTGCATTGCAGATTCCGGTAGTTGGCTGGCTACCCCAAGTTGGAGAACTTGTTCGAGAGAAGATCGACAACAAGAAGGAGTTTGGTCCCACGTATCGAGCTCCAGTTCCAGTGCTTGGAGTGAAGTGCACAAGAACAGTCATTTTACCACCACTTCCAGGTCGTAAAGAAAAGAGATATATCTCCATTGACAATGTCAAAATACACAGAGTGGCCTATTCTTCTTAGTATGATCCGACAGTCTCATGGCCAACGATTTTGAGATATTCTGTTTTGGCCCCGGCTTCTGATCACAGGCCTGATGCTGCCCTTGAGATGCCTGCAGTTTTAAGTCCTTTATTGAGTTCACTGCCTGGTGCTCACCATGATGACACTGACTACACTTACCCCACTGACTTATTGAGGCTTTATTTGCAAACTCATTTGGCTACAGAATCAAGATTTTCATTTGACACTGACTCTCACACATCGCAGACCCCTTCAAACATTTTTGTTTTGGCAACACTTTTTAAGAACATTTTTTGATTCCACCTTGGACCTACATTTGGTTGGTGCTTTTTTCGATTTACATGTTCATGTCAATTGGCTTTGTGGTGTATTTTTTTCGCCTTGTCAACGGACATTATGTCGAGGAGCGAACTGGTATTCAATATATTAATGGAACTTTGGCTCCCCATTCCTCATCACACAGATTGAAGAGGGACCTGGCTTATGTTAATATAACTGCTTGGCCCATCTTAGATGGGATTGTATGGGATGCTGTTAAATTTCAAATACATGGGCCCACTGAGGTTATAAATGTCCCTAATGTGCTTAGAGTTTCTATGGGGGATGTTATTAATCAAAATATACGTTCTGATGATTGGGATGTTCAGGCCGTAGAAGCCTTGTTTGCTGATTTGAAATATTATGCTGCCTTTGATGCTGAAGATCTGTATTTAGAATCTGCTAATTATGGTGATTTGTATTGTTTCCAACATTTTGGCAATCATTACCTGCTTAAGGCTAATACCATGAGGAATACTGTTAATTACACACAATGGGAACATTGTCCGGCTCCTGTACAGCGCAGTTCTGCTTCCTTTTTGAAAAGGTTCATATTTTACTGATTTTAATCAGTCAAATCCCAATGCATTTTATTTTAAAATGACTGAAAAGTCCCCTTCCAAGGTTATGTAATCAAAGAGGGAGAAGTCCCAATGTTTCCCTAAGGGATAAATCTATTTTATATATCCCCTCATAACTCAAAATATCAACAAATTAGCAACCACATTTCAAAAATTAAATGCAAACATATAAAGAATAAAATTAATTGATATGGAAATTGTACAATTTATTACATACAACGCATTAATAAATACAAAATTACAAAATTAAAGTGCCATACAAAAAGACAAAAAATGTGTCAATTCACATAAAAAGCAATTTAAAAACAAGTTGTCGACGCAGCGTTTCGGTTTGTATAATAACACCTTCATCAGGACAAAGTTCTTGTTAATTAGAAGAAGGGAATAAATTCCACCTCTGTAGTCAATTAGAGGATTTTCTTCACCAAGTCGCTCTTTTGTATTTGGGTGCTTCTTACTTGTATGGTCCAACTGGTTTCATATCCCAAACACAAAATCCTTTAGATTTCTTATATTCTGTGATGTATCTGAGGTCAAGGGAGCCACCAAATTTTATAGACAGGTCCCCCTAAAACAGGGATTATGGAGCTGCGTATGACTTGATCCCTTCAATAATTCCAGCACCGTCCTCCTCATCAATTCTATTTTGGTGGTATTTTTAAGCAATTGACCAGCTCTTTATCAATCTTGTCAGCCTCCCTGCTCCGCTTGGAGGAACGAGGAACAGTGAGTGAGGCGGCTACCTGCATTAGAGCTTTAGAGCTATAGATCAGGCTAATTTAGAGAAAGTGCTAGCAGTTGTGGGTAACAGAATTAACACACTCTCTCCCCGCATTTACACCTTAGAACATAGACAATATTGTTTCCTCAGTTGTTGATATTGTACAGGATGAAGTGTCTGTTTTGTATCATGGTCAAAATCAATTGCGTTCTATTATGCAGTTTGCATTGGCTCTGCAGACCCTAAAAGCTGGCAAAGTGCCATGGCATTACATGAAGTCTTTGTTTGCACCATTCAATTTGACTGACATGCAGCGTTTGAGGTAAATAAAAGATGCCACTTTTTCCATGTTACACATTGAGAAGGTAGAACCTTTACCATTTTCAGTGGCTGAAGCCAATTCAGCAACATGGCTTATCCACGGGTTGATATATCTCCCGTTCTCTCTATTCCGGTTCAATGGCAGTATGAAGTACTATGCGAGTGGTAGATATGAGGCTCTAGGCACTGCTTATCTCCATGAAGCTTGGTCACTTCCGTTTACCTATAGATGCCTTAGGGAGGGTAAGGAAGATTATTTGAATGGTGAGGAATCCACTGAAGCACCAGATCATTCATTAATGTGCAGACACATCCAGTTGCATGGCTCTTGTAATCAGAACAGGCCGAATTTAGCATGCGTTTTGAAAGGTACACCTATGCCTGCTATCGTACCCACATTCACATTACTGGCAAACGGGAGTTATTTACTTTTAAATAATGAAGATTTTTGTGGGTTGGTAGCCGGAATTGATTATGTAGTTACAGTCAGTGAGCGTGTGGTTTGCTGTAAAAATGTAATGTATCCACCCCCGCATGGGAAACTTGATGTTTCCATCTGGCCCACGATTCCGACCTTGAAAGCAGAGTTCAACAAGATGAGTCGCATAAGAGCTCTATTGTCCCAGAAAGAAGTTGCCCTCATATCTGCTCATGGGACATTCGTCCTTCACGTGGCAAACACCCGCACAGAGGTGCATACTTTATTAAATACTGATTTGCCCTTGAATTTCGGTGAGTTGATTCACACAATCTTCAACGCATCCTCCACCACAGGGCTGGCACACTTCTTTAAAGTTGTAAGCAGTAGCCTTGTGACTTCTTTTCAAGCCATTTTTGAGGTCTTCCCAGCTTTTTTTCATTTCATTTTTTCCAGCCTGTTTGCCGGATTTCCCTTGATGCTGGCTCTAGTTGCAGGCGTTTTGCTGCAATTTTGTTTATTTAAAAATGGATGCACGTCCTGCGTTACAGGGAGAGCTGTCACAGCTGTCGATGCTCCGTAATCGGATGCTTGAGTATTATGGAGCGCTGCCTCTTGCTACATTGAGTGCGGCTTATGGAATATCGTTTCGATTTTCCTACTTCACATGTGTCCAACCTGTCTTTCATTGCCTGAGTTGCGATTTCGACTGGGCCCTGGATTTGTGTCTCTGTAATACGCTGTCTCCTGATGTGGATTATGATCAGCTTATGAGCCCCTTAGTTGCTCATGACCTGCTTTGTTCAGGCGGAGGTATTATGGCCTTTGCAGCGATGCATGGAGTCCTGGGTCGTTGGAATGTGATCGCTGCAGTGCAAGATTTCTCGACACACAGCTTCATGGAAAACCCACCGAGTTGTCCTCTGATGGTGCTAGAGGCTCCAGTAGTTGAGGAACATGTATGTTTTTTCCCTTTATTAAATTGGATGGCTGAAATGTTTTCGGATGAAAACAGTGACTTCTTGTTGGAGGCTGTTGCTGCATATTTTGCATATTCTTTATTAGACTGAAATGTGTCATCGCTTCTCTCTCTTCCATTACCGAGTTCACAAATTAGACATCGGATGTTATTGAGATCAACATTTTTTTCTCGAAAATGAGGTTTTTTTTCTCCCTCTACTGCCCAGGCCTATTGACTATGTCCATGGCTGCTTTTCTTGAATTTGAACTATACTTGGCTTATGATGTTTTTTTTTTTATTTAGAATTTTTTTCCAGTGTGCAAATTCGAGACTGCTTCTAACTCTCGTTCTTGAACTCTGCTTTCCGAAATTTGCCATTTATCTTATCTTATGTTATCTTATGTTATCTTATCTTCTCTTTTCTTATCTTATCCATACTTGAATCAAGGGAGGGTGTCATGAGCATGAGCGTATTAGAAGTTTAAACACCATTTTTCCTGTCTGCTGCTTTTGCACACGGCACATTGCACATGATATTAATAATGTTTAGAGTCTAGAAGAATATTTTGCTTCATACGAGAATAATATGTTTTTCCTAAAATATCAGACTTGCTTAGTAAGCTAAGTCTGAACAGTGAGTGCCGAGGCCTTCAAGGTTATTTCAACACAGTAGTTGTTGTTCGGTCTGATCCGCTCACTTTCTAGACATAACACATATGCAGCTGTGGGCACCTCTAGTTTTTGGCGCTTTTTAATAATGCACTGCACAGAGCATGCAGACACAGTTGGAGAACATTCGCATGCAGAGAGCTGGTGTAGAATATGATGTGATCCCTTTCTACTAGAACCAAGAGGTATGGGGCCGCCCTTGTAATCCCAGGAGACATTCTGTAGATATAATATAATATACTGGCAAGTGAGGGTAAGAATTAGGTGCTATTTAGCCTTCTTCCCTTTAGCATTTTAACATGCCTTCTCCCTTTGTATTTTATGGAATTGTAACTATGCTGATAACCTTATTGCTTATAACATGTTTGCTTGTATTAGCTAAGATCCTGCGCTTGAGAACACTGCATTAGAAATAAATATTTCAAACTTGCACGTGGACTCTTTTACTCCTTGTTTTGGACTGATCTGATAGTATAACAAAAGAGTGTTTATGTGTTCCACGTTACCTGAGGTGTTCTAAGTCCATGTTCTGGGTTGTCTAATCATTGGGGGTATGGAAGAACCAATGAGACACTGATTGCTAGTCTGGTAGGGGATTTTGGATACTAATGTGACACACCCTAATTCACTGAGGTTCCAAGTCTCTATGCACAATTCTGTGTAGGAGCAGAATCCCTGCAACACTACTAAATGCCGTTGATGGTCTGTCCCCATGAGCAAATCTGCTGTATTATGTAAAATGATGTGTATTCTAATTAATTGTAAAGGCATGTCTATTGTGTGACCCAGTATTATACTTATCTGAACCCAGAGATAGTTGGTATCTGTGTAATATTATAAAACATCTAGAGTTAGGTAGAAGCCCTGCTCTCATAAGCTGAAATGCCAAGTAACAATGTTGCAGTGACTTGAAAAGGCAGAATTTCATTCTGGATTCATTCACCCCTTGGTGAAATTCACTACAACTTACACCTGTGCAGCCTCAGTGTATTTAATTCATAGAGTAAGTTGCCATTTCATGCGCAACATGAATAGAAAAGGGGTCGAAAGTAAGTATCAGGCTTTCAGTTGAAGGCTTTATGAGGAACAGCATTCTCTTATCAAGAACCCAGTGTTTTAGATATTGATGAATGGTTCAATGTTTGTTCCCCCAGTATGCGACATGCAATGTATATGTTTGGTGTAATGCCACGCCGGCAATGGGCAGATTGAATTCCACCTGCAGCACCACAAAGGGGTTGTGAGTCCCTTGAGCCAACAAATGATTCAGGGTGTGTATGCCTTTCGCTTACCAAAGCTCCCAATATAAGGGACACCCCTCTATGCATAAGCTGGCATTCTCCCAGTAGCTGTGCAACAGTAGCTGTGCAACAGTGCCAGACTTAATCCCAACTCTGAGAGGTACCTGGAGGACTTCCACAATCTGCATTAGTCGAAGAAGTGTGTGGGTTTTACATTTTGTGATGGTCCTGATAAGGAAGCCATCACTGTCTTCATAGTGGTCTAATAGTTCCTTGATAGCAACAGCTATATTTCCTGAAACCATGAGTCATAATTGGCATTTGCTTCATTAGAGGCTGCATTTTGTTGAAAATGCTTTAGCACTGCCACATGATCACCCTGATTGTGACCAATTATTAAAGATTTGGCCTGTTCTTGATCACATTGTAGATCAATTTTCAGAGGTCTATACTTTTGTATCTACTACCAATTGGTTTGTGTTTTCTTTTTTATTAAAGCAAATGGGATGGTGGTGTGCTGTACTAGTGTTTGGCTGGTGGTGTGCATGGACGGTGTAGTAATTACTTCAAGTAGTCCAAATGAAGTTAGAGGAGTTTATTCAGAGAGACAGCTTAAACAACCACCTTCAGCATAGTACCAGTAGAGTCTGATCTGGTAACCACACAGAGAATGTTACAGTGAGCATGTACAATAACAATTCTAACATGGAATGCTATTCAACATGGAATACTACACACCTTCCCCCCTAAAAAAACAAAAAAAATACCAAACAAAATAGTTAAAAAAACAACAAAAATAAAGAACAGATGGAGAAAAACTTCAGCATAAGTAATCATGTAACTTCACAGGAATCTGCTTGATGCGAGAACTTATCCTCTGTACTAAACTAGGAACTACATTTTCCTGGGAAACAGGACTTTGAGAAATAGAAACAGTTTCTTGAACGTTGGAATTATTGACATCATTCTCATCAACAATAGGGGAACCTTGAGAAGAGGAATCAATTACAGGAATAGGAACGGTAAAACCTTGACTCTCCTGTAAAAAGGTGTCAACCATAGCAGAATAAGAAGCACCGTCTTCTACAGCAGAATTCTTAGGTATGTTAACTAAAGAAGAATTTGATAGGCATAGATTTTCTTCCGGACTCAGATTCTTGCATAAAGACACTCTTCTGAAATTCCATACCTTACCTCCTGCAACACGAACAGCTTTAGAAAAAATTTCGATCACCTTGCAAGGATCTGACCACTTGTTCCATTTATTCCCAACAGACCTTCCAAACTTGACTCGTACAAAATCACCAACCCTGATCTTCCTACTCTGGCTATTTAGGGACAAAAAATTGTTTTTCATTTTCTCTTGGTATTTCAAAACTCTATTTTTAACCTCATCACAGTCAAAAGAAGATTCAAACGGGAGTTTGGTTTTCAACCACCAAGGAAGAAGCTTAGAACCAGGTTTTCTACCCCTAAGCATCTCAAAAGGGGACAGACCTGTGACCGAGTTGGGAGAAGTTCGATAAGACAATAGCGTAGCACGTAGAGATTTTCTCCAATCCAGATTACTCTTAATGGCCAGTTGAATGGATTCCTTGATAACCCTATTGAAGCGTTCCGTTTGACCATTGGCCTGAGGATTATAATTGGACACCCTTTTATGCACAATGCCACATCTATCAAGAAAAGATCCAAATTCTCTACTGATAAATTGTGGACCATTGTCCGATACAATTTCAGCTGGGATTCCCTCCTTACAAAAGACTTCATCCAGAAACTGAATAACCTGTGTGGAACCAACCTTATCCACAACCTTGAGTTCAGGCCATTTAGAAAAGTAGTCGATTAAGACTAAAGCAAATACCTCCTTATTGGGAGACAGAGATAGAGGTCCAATAATATCAATACCTAGTTTTTTCCAAGGACAGGTGACAAATTCGATAGGCGAAACGTTTGTGGATAAAGGTTTGACAGTCTTGTCACTTTTGGCACACAGGGAACAAGAACTTACCCACTTATCCACCATTCTATCAATCCCAGGCCACCAGTAAAATTCACGGATACGTCTTTTGGTACTGGACATCCCCATATGGCCTTCATGCGCCATGGAAACAATTTTTTCTCTCAAAATAAAAGGGGGAATAATCTTGTCACCTCTGATTACGAAACCTTGGTCAAACATAAGTTCATCCTTAATTTTAAAAAACGAGAGAACATCACCAGAAAGATACCTTTCTTGGGGCCAACCATGCTGCAAGTAATCCACCACTCCAGATAAACAAGTGTCATTAGTCATCGCTTCCCTCCAAGCAGTCTCGGATATGCCATCAGATAAGCCTGTGGTGCTACATTCATTGACATCATCAATGTTAAACACAACATCAGAATCAGATTGTCCAGAGCAAATAGAATTGACTCACGGTAACCTGGACATACAATCGGCGTGTACATTCAGACGACCAGGGATGTACTCCACAATACACTGAAACTCTTGTAGTTTTGCTGCAAGACGGGCCAAACGTGCAGTTAAAGTTCTACCACCTCCAGCTGCCAACATATTTATCAAAGGCTTATGGTCAGTTCTTAAACGAAACCTAGTTCCCCAAATAAACTGCCTAAAATGCTCACAGGCCCAGGTACACGCTAATAGCTCTTTTTCTATGGTGGAATAGTTATATTCAGCACCACGTAGCGTCCTCGAAGCATATGAAACTACATGTTCATCCCCTTTGTCATTCTGGATTAGAACAGCACCCAATCCTACATTGCTTGCATCCACACATACTATGCATTCTTTACCCAGGTCAAATGGTTTAAGAAATGGAGCATTCGCTACTTCTTGCTTCATTGAATCAAAAGCAAGTTGTTGCTCGTTGCACCAGACGAACTTTGCATCTTTTTTTAATAGAGATCTTAACGGGTGTACTTTTGAAGCGTAGCTCTGAACAAATTTACTATAAAATTCAGTTAAACCTAGAAATGACACTAATTGTTCCTTGTTCAGCGGTGCTGGTGCTTTTAAAATGCTCTGTATGTGATTAAACTTAGGCTTGATACCTTCTGAGGAGATCTCGTGACCAAGGTATTCAACTTTGCTTTGCCTGAATTTACATTTTGATAACTTTAGAGTTAAACCTTTTTCTTGAACACATTTTAAGACTTTCTCTAAATTGGCATCATGCTCTTCATAATTTTTCCCATAAATGAGAATATCGTCTTGAAAGGCGATGGCACCCAAACAACCCTCTAAAACAGTCTTCATGAGCCTTTGGAAGACAGAAGCCGCACTGGCTAAACCGAAAGGCATTCGGCAATACTGAAACATGCCTTCCGGTGTGATAAAAGTCGTTAAAAACTTTGACTCCTCATGGAGCAAAACTTGATGGTATGCGCTAGTTAAATCCAGAGTAGAAAATACTGAAGCACCTGACAGGGTAGCAATGAGTTTATGGATATGGGGCAAAGGATGTCTATCAATCCAAATTTCCTTGTTTAAACTTCGAAGGTCAACACACAGACGGAGTTCGCCATTACTTTTGAGGGATAAAACTACTGGCGAAACCCATGGGGAGGATTCCACCGGCTCTATAATTTTCTTGTCAACTAAATCCGCTAAAATCCCCTTCAATTTTTCACGATAGGCTAAAGGGACATTTCTTACTCTGTGCCGGATAGGAATAGCCGAATCTTTAAGAATGATGCGGTGTTTGAAGTTTGTGAAAATTCCCAAATTATCTGAAAAGATGGATGAAAATTTTTGCTTCAATTGAATAATGAAGTCGTTTTCAGGAGGGACAACACAGACTGGAGGGACAACATAGACAGGAGGTGAAGCATTAGGATCAAGTTTGATGCCTAGATCATGTTGATGAGGCCAACATAATAAGGATGCACCCTTAGAAGAAACATAAACTTTTCCCTTAATCGTCCTGTCTTTAAACTTGATGTCTGCCCACATGTAACCTTCAATGTCAATCTTCTTACCAGTATATCCACCAGGGTGTACATCAGGTGGTAATAACTTGGTAGAGTGCCAATAACGGTTAAAAACATTTTTGCCAATTAGGGTGTACCAAGCACAAGAGTCTATTAACATAGGGATTTCCTTACCATTAATAGTAATAATGTCAGAGGGAAACCCTTCACATTTTGAATCACCTACACACAACAAAGTGTTGATTTCGGAAGGTTGTTCAGCATCCTCACATTCTTCATAAGGCAAAAAGTTTACTTTCTGAGAAGACTTACACATTTTGCTAAAATGACCAGATTTTTTACACTTAATGCAGATTTTGTTCCAAGCAGGGCATCCTCTATAGTTGCCTACATGGTCATTTGCACCACATCTATAACAAATAATTTGAGTCTTTTTAATCGGAAATCTATTCTCTCTTCCAGAGAAATCCTTTCTAAAAGGAACGGAAGTTTTCTTAAAATTATTGAAATTTTTTACCAATGAAACTTCAGGGATAACTACCTTACTTTTGACATCCTGGTTTCTGATTTCATTTACAAACAGTTCAGACTGTTCGATGCCCTTAGCAATGTTTAATACAGCACTGAGGGAAGAATCAGTACCCATCCAGAGGCGTTCTTGAATTTTTTTACTTTTGGTACGCATCATAATTTGATCTCTCAGGACCTGTTCAAAATTTATAGTTTCAAAAGCGCAGGATCCAGCTAAAGTGCGTAAAGCAGCTACGTAATTTTCTATGGATTCATCATCTTTTTGTATCCTAGAATAAAATTTAAACCTTTCCATTACAATGTTGATCTTTCTTCCAAATCTAGTGCTTAGTTGTTTTATGACTAACTCAAAAATGTTTGCATCACCAGAACCAACATTCTCAATGGGAGGTACATTTTCTAACTCTTTGAGTCCTGCACCACCTAAACAGTTTTTTAATAATGCTAACTTTCTTTTAGGAGAACAACCATCCTCTTCAATGACATCAACATAAGCTAAAAATGTGGGGTACCAAAGATCCCATTCTACTTTTGGATCTCCAGCAGTAGGTAAGAAATGTGCAGGAGAAGTAATGTTATTAGACATTATGAGTCAAAAATACTTCAGTTACATCATAAATGACAAGATTGAAAGTGAGAATATACCCAAAAACAACAAAAGTAGTCACCGTTGTCTGTAGTGAAGGATAGAGAAGCAGGAAATATCCACTGCCAAGTCTTTCAAATTTCCTTTTTTTTTTTTTTAAATGGTAAACATTACATAAATGTAGATAAAATATCTTTTGTTGAAAACAGAGTACTTAACAATGAAAACGAGGAAGAGTAATGAGTTAAAACAAGTTGAATCCTTAAAATACGATCGTGGCTTCGTTGCTGTGTAAACGATCAAATGACAACAATGAAAATGGCCGCTGAAACGCATACGCAAAGACGTGCTGCGTGTTGACGTCAGAATGACGCGTGTTGTGCTCCTTCGTTACAAGTCGGCGTTGAGAAGGCACGGAAGACAGTGCACAGCGCGCGTTCGGTAAGTTTCTCTTGTCTTTAAAAAATGCGGCAATGGTGCAACAACAGCAGCGCGCGCTCAGCAAACTCCACAATCGAATGATGCAAAGTCACAACAGATCAGCACAGGACGATGAAAATGTCCAAACAAAAAAAAAACACAGCGGTAAATAAAATGCGTCGCAACAGCAGCGCTCGACAGCTCAAAGAGCAGTTAGGAACGGTTTTTCAGTCAAGAAAATCCAAAAGCGGAATGAATAGGAAATAACTCCCGCTGGTGCAATCAAAGCACTTGGTAATATAATCAGCCACTGGTGTAATCTTTATACACAACAAGAAATTATAAATACCTGGTAAAATTTGAGCTGTAAAGGCGAACGCTGTCAGTATTTTAAAACTTCTTCAATATAAGTTCTTAAAAACACGGGGTTCTTCTCTGGACCACTGGGTTATAAATCCCGATCGTCGCCAAATTCATGTAGTAATTACTTCAAGTAGTCCAAATGAAGTTAGAGGAGTTTATTCAGAGAGACAGCTTAAACAACCACCTTCAGCATAATACCAGTAGAGTCTAATCTGGTAACCACACAGAGAATGTCACAGTGAGCATGTACAATAACAATTCTAACATGGAATGCTATTCAACATGGAATACTACAGACGGGTTCTTAGTTGGCAGTGGGTTTTGACTGGTGTTTGACTGGTGGTGTTCATGGACCAGCATTTGGCAGACAGTGTGTGTGGTTTAATAGGTTTCCCTAGATAGACGTCGAACCCGGGACCAGCAACGTAGGTTACTCCCTTGCAAAATTAGGTAATTTTGTTACAGATACTTTTGATATATCTATGGTACATTTTGGGGCATATCCTGCTGCCCTACCCACACAAATAAGGTGGCGTTGTTATCAGGAGACTTGGGGTAATGCTTGGTGGGTAGTAGTTTGTGTCTCACCACAGAAATGTGAGAAAAATATATTTTTTAGACAAATTTTGTAATTTGCAAAGAATGCTGGGTCAGAGACCCTGGAGAGCGCAACACACGAGTAACCCCATCATTGATCTCCCTAGGTGTCTAGGTTTAAAAATGTACAGGTTTGCTAGGTTTCTCTAGGTGTCTGTAGATACTGGCTGAGCTAGGGCCCAAAATCCTCAGAAAGGCACAATGCAAAAAAGGGTCAGTTATCAGGGGAAATCTTGGGGTTTTGAGACTTTTCCTGTCTCAGGTACTAGGCCCACCCACACAAGTGAGACTTGAGGGAATTCTAGGCGGGTAGAATTTTGTGGTTACTCACGGATTCCAGAATTTCAATCGCAAAAATGTTTTTATTAGTCACATCCTGAGGTTTGTGAGGGATTCTGGGAATGAAAACATGGAGAATAATGCAAGTCAGCCATTCTTGTCTCCCCTAGGTGTCTAGTTTTAAAAAATGTACAGGTTTGCGATGTTGCCCTAGATGCCAGCTGAACTAGGTCAAAATATCCACAACTAGGCTCATTGCAAAAAAGGGACAGTTTTCATTGGAACAATATTTTAGGTGTGTGCTGTATTTTGGGCCTTTTCCTATTGCGGGCAGTAGGCCTACCCACAAAAGTGAGGTACCATTTTTATCAGTAGTCGTAGAAAAATACAGAATAGTATAAAAAGTATAATTAACAATTTTCTTTCTCTGCATATATGACTTGAAAATGTAAGACAGTATGTAAAATTGAAGACAATTTGAAAAACGCATGTTAAATCACATGCTAGTATAGGTACTCACATATTCAGAGATGTGCAAATAACTACTGATTCTAAACTTCATATCTTGTTCCCATTTTGGAAACACATAGGTTCAGTTGATACTTATTTTTCACTCTTTGCATTTCACCATATGGAATGCTGTATACACTGTATACAATGAATAACCATTGCCAGGTGCAGCTCATTTATTGCCTCCGGGTATCTTGGTGAACCTACAAGCCTATATTCCCCCGCAAATAGAAGGGTCCAGTGGATGTAACAGCATATTTCTTTAAAAAATCTACCATAGTTTTTAACCAGTTACTTTCAATAGGAAAAACTTGAACAATCTACACAAATGACCACTTGCTGTATTCTGAACTCTGTTCACATTTCATAAATGTATAGCTTTCTGGGATCCATTGTTGTTTTTATGCACATTTCTAACACTAACTGAAAAGAGGTTGAAAACACAGAAAATAGGAAAAATGGGCTCTGTACCAGTAAAATGACAAGACTGCCTTGAAAAAGGTTGTTTTCTGATAAAGGTCTGCCTGGTCCTGATAGCAGGGAAGATGGTGATTTTAGCAAAATAAACCCTTCATTGATACCATTTGCAGGGAAAAAACAAACACTTTCTTCTGCAGAACTCTTTTCTGATTTTTCCCCCAAAATGTCTTGGTTTCCTTCAGAGGATTTCACAAACCCTGGGTACTGTTACAATCACTAGGTTGTTGCTAAAAGGACACAAATTTGGCAAGGTCTCCTTAAGTGGACAAATTGATACGGGGGCCTAAGGGTGAACTACCCCAAATAGCCCAAAAAAAAAGGCTTGACACATTGGAGGAAAAGGCCTGGGAGTGAAGGGATTAAGCCCCTGTCATGTACTGCTTCTTATATAATGATAACATGATATTATAGCTAAAGCGTGCGTGTTGGAGTCGGATAATCTGAAGGTTACACCCCCCCCAGTTCTAATGACCAAGCTATGCCCCTAGTGGTAGGATTCATAAGTGGGTGGAGCTGGATGTAGCAATGAAAGAAAACTACAAATTTGCCATCCAGAGATGGCATAAACATGGTTTTCAGCCCAATTCTCTCCCCAGGAGGGGTATTAGGCATAAATAAGTAAGTAATGGGGAGGAAAAGAAAACAACTATTGAATAATACAGGAAGCCTTCCAACAGCTGCTGAGAGTTTAGTGTTTTTGTCTATGAATACTAGGAAGGGAGAAGTCATTCTAATGCCCTCACATAAAGTTTGATCAAAATATCCCATCTGTAGTCCTTTCTGCTTGAGCTGTATAGGCGTAATCACCAGTAAATCACACTAGACTCATGCTGTCATGTTCTGTTTTTAGCACAGGAACAAACATCACTGGGGTTATGTAGACTCTGCATCTAATGTAAAATGTGGATATATGTTAATTGAAAGAAATGTTGCATTAGTGGCATTTAGGAACAGAGCAAATCCTTCTTAGTTTAGTTCAGCCTTCACTGATAGTATTTAATTGCAGCTGCAACATTTATGAAATACAGTTAATAATTCATGAACAATGGACTTGACCTGGTTCTGTTCCTTTTTTCCATGTGATGTCACATCAACAATTTGGGAGTATACACATTAAATAGAAGAACCTGAAATTTTGATTGTGCCTAGGTTTTTTTGTACTAGTGATATTTTGTTGGTGAAATTACTCATTAGGATTATTCCATGGAAAGCAGTTTTTCGTGAAAATAACAAATCACAAATGAAACCTCATGACTCAAAAATTGAAATTTAATACTGACAAATTGAGAGTCAACTAATTGCAAGTGCAAAATGGGGAAATAATGGAAATCTGTCCTTACCTTCAAAACACCCTAAGATACAGGAGAAAGTGAGGAGAAAGTGATGTCATCAATATTTATTAATGAAAATGTAGTATATCAGTACATAAAGCCCCCGGCAATAGAACTGTGCATCTTGAGTATTGCTGGCACTTTAAAGCCATGAAGGAAGGACCATTTTCCTATCTTTACCTCACTATTTATGCAGAAACATTGCATTAAGTAGCAAGAAATGAGAATGAAACTTACATGAGGTCAGCATTGACAGAAGTATAATTCACATCATGGTCAATAAGATAGATACTATTTCTAAAAATGTGAATATTGTCAAAAAACAGTATATTTGATAAATATCAGGAGAGAGGGATACTATTTAGTGCAAGCCTTGTAGTATATCATTCGACCCTAAATCACAAACAAACTGTCTACGTTTAGCACTAAAAGTAGTGGGAAGGGAAGGAACATAATAAGGCTGTACAAAGAAGAGGTTTCTGACATTTGTAGATGTTACAATGTTTGTAAAAGAAATTTCTCATAGTTTTGTTATTTAATTTTCCGCAAAATACTGTCTTACAATATGGGGAGCCCAGAATGAGGCACTGGAAATGGAATATGCATGTAACTAAACTATGATGGACCATGTACATGCCAAGCTAACATATATTTGTTTGCACAAACATGAAACAGGCCCATTAGCGTCAGCTAGTTGTGGCCTATGGAGATTTATTTTTAAAGTTAGACCATAACTACATTTTGGAATATGTATCAAAGAGTTAAGCTAAATATATGGCTGTAAAATAGTACATACTGCATGTGATAAAATGTCTCTTTTTCGGTGGTTTGTATTTCTGGTTTTTAGACTCTGCATAGTGGGCAGTTCTGACCAGTGTCCAGTGTATCTGTCTTGACCGCTAAAACACGTAGAAAATGGCTAACCCTTTATTGGAATATGAACTTTCCTTTAAGGCCATAGCATATGGTGTAGAATTTACTACAGAGGGCCTTACTCACAAAGGTTAACGTACACTTTTGTGTATATTTACTAAGTCTAACTTTACTAGTTACTACTATTATAGTTAGACTTTTGGTCTAAGTTTACCATTGTGAATACCATAAAGTAGTAAAGTTAGGATGTGGTCTAAGTTTATTGTAAAGTAGTAAACAAAGACTTTTGATCTAAGTTTACCTTTGTGAATACCAACATTTTGTAAATGTATACAGAAGTGTAGGTTTACCATTTTCAATTGGGACCAGGGCATGGAAAATTTATTGTTACCGGTTGACTGCAGCAAATATTATGCTATCCTCTAGTATGGAAGGGAAAACATGACTTTTATCCTGACTGCTGCAGATTAAGTCTGCAGTCCGAGCGGTCAACATAACACCTTTTGAAACTCATTTTCACAAGTTCACAATTTAAGGTGCATGGTACGATGACAAAGTCCCAGCAGTTAAGTTCACTGTGTCAAGACCTGGCTGTCCCATAAAGAAATCTGAGGTGCAGAATAAGATTCTGCTCCCTCAAGTTTGAAGCCCATTAAAACAGTGATTAAACCACTCTTTTAATAATGATTAAATGCTCAATTAAATGTTAAGTTAAATGCTAAATTGTGATTTTTAATAAATATTTTGGAAAAGTTAATATTAGAACAAAATTTGTTTTGTGCATGTAGGTCCTTGAGGCTAATTTGCATCAGCTCTCCAGCAGCTTCCCAACCTCTACTTGGCATTAATAAGGTATACAAAATGCTCCCAGAGAAGGGACAATGGCCTGGATGCAGGATGGTCTGTTTCCTTCTCTGGTATGAAGACCAATTGGGTCCAGGAACCTGATTAACTTTGAAGTCACCTGCCTTGCCACAAGCAAATGTCTGGTTGCACCTTGAGATGACCAGCCTTTGGATATAGTTTCCCTAAATTACCAATAAATAGTGGGTTAACATGCAGTTGGTACAAAGAACAAATTGACAAGGGAGTATTGGTGATGGAGAAAGGAAGAGGGAGATGGATAAGGTAGGTGAGGATGTATAGGACAGAGTTGTACCAGGAGAAGGGATGGAAATTGGTTCTGACCAGATAGCCAGCTTGGCTAGCTCATCAAAAGGAAGTGGGGTGTGGCTGCCAGGAAATTCTCCAGACATGATAAGAGAAGAAGAAAACACCTAAACAAAAGAAAACCAAGAAAAGTCAGGTCCCATCCCAGATGCTCAAAAATACTGCTATCCATACGTGAAGGCCGGGGTAGACCAATGAAAGATGATCAGATGTGCACAAATATGTCTAGGATATCTTGTAGTCTGTAGATAGGGTGCTCAAAGGAGGCTGTCGTATATATGTCTTGCAGCCATGATCTTGTGTGGAAAGGTGTGGGGCCCTCCAGTGTGTCTAGATGCAACAGTCATAGTCGAGGCTACTAAACGCAGTTGATGGTCTGTCACTGAGCAAATCTACTATATCATGTAAACGGACAAGTATCTAAACCCAGAGATGGCTGGGACGCCCCTGGGTAGCCATCGCGTTTTACAAATCCCCATTCTATTCCATTCTATCTGTGTAATATTATAAAATATGTAGAGTGAAGAAGAAGCCATGCTCTCATGAGCTGAGATGCCAAGTAACAATGTTGCCATGACTTGAAAAGGCAGAATTTAATTCTGGATTATTTCACCCCCTTGCAGAAATTCACTACAACTTACACCCTTGCACCTCAGTGTATTTAATTCATATAGTAAGTTGCGTATAAATGCTTTTTCCCAACAAGTCAGGCAATAAGATTAACTGGTAGAAGAACTTGGATTTGCCAATGCTGCTCTTATGATGAGAGTTGCCATAGAAGGGTATCAGCTCCAAAGGAAATCAGAATGTTTCTGGTACCTGTGGGCATACATTCACAGGGGCCCTCACAACATGGCACCTGGCAATTTGTAACCTTAATCACAAAAGTCCAGACTGTAGGAGATGGACGCACCTCCATCTCTTGCTATGGGGTAGCTGTGCAAGGCTCCTGTCCTCCCCCCTCCCCCGCCTGTGATGGCTCCTGTCCCCCATGTGGTGGATCATGTCTCTGCCCTGGTTGGATTCTGTCCCAGTCTTGGAATGGCTCCTGCATTGAGGGTGGAGTTCTTGATGGGCCTCTTCTCAAAAGGGCTCAGCTCAAAATGAATATGGAAAGGTGGACGAGGGAGTAAGTAAAGGGATGGATGGATGGCTGGATGAATTAGTGAAAGGGTAAATGGATGAATGAAAGAGTGAATAAATGGATAATGAGAGATAATGGATGGATGGATTGATGAGTGAGGGGAATGATGGATGGGAGAAAATGTAAATAGCTGGATGTATGGGTGGAAGGGTAGCTGGATGATGGATGAGGGAAAATATGGATGAGGGGAAGGATGGATGGATGAGGGGAAGGATGGATGGATGGATGGAGGGACGGATGGGTGGATGAGGGGAAGGATGGATGATGGATGAAAGGAAGGATGGATGAGGGGAAGGATGGATGGATGAGGTGAAAGATGGATGGACGAGGGGATGGATGGAGGGGAAGGATAGATGGATGGATGGGTGGGTGAAAGGATGGTTGGATGATGAGGAGAAGGATGGATGGATGATGAGGGGGAGGATGGATGGATGGAGGGGTGGGTGAAAGGATGGATGGATGGTGAGGGGAAGGATGGATGGATGGATGGATGATGAGGGGAAGGATGGATGGATGATGAGGGGAAGGATGGATGGATGGATGGATGGATGGATGGATGGATGATGAGGGGAAGGATGGATGGATGATGAGGGGAAGGAAGGATGGATGATGAGGGGGAGGATGGATGGATGGAGGGGTGGGTGAAAGGATGGATGGATGATGAGGGGAAGGATGGATGGATGGATGATGAGTGGGTAGGTGGAAGGATGGATGGATGGATGATGAGGGGATGGATGGATGATGAGGGGAAGGATGGATGGATGATGAGTGGGTGGGTGAAAGGATGGATGGATGGAGAGTGAGTGGGTGAAAGGATGGATGGATGGATGAGGAGTGGGTGGGTGAAAGGATGGATGGATGATGAGTGGGTGGGTGAAAGGAAGGATGGATGGATGAGTGGATGGGTGAATGGTGGGTGGGTGAAAGGATGGATGAGTGGGCAGGTGGGTGGGTGGATGGTGGGTGAAAAGATGGATGAGTGGATGGGTGGGTGGATGGTGGGTGGGTGGATGGTTGGGTGGATGATGGGGGGGTGGGTGGATGAGTGAAATGATGGATGGATTGATGGATTGATAAGTGCAAGGGTGAATGAATGGACGTATGAGTGAAAGGGTGGATGTAAGGATGGATGAGTCAGTGAAAGGGAGGGTAGATGGACAAAAGGATGAATAGATGTGTGAAGGAGTGAAATGATAGATGGAAGAGAGATAGGGTCAATGGATGGATTCATGAGTGGATGCGTAGATGGATGGATGGGTGGATGATGGAAGGAAGGTTGGCTAAGTGAAATGATAGATGGAAGAGAGATAGGGTCAATGGATGGATTCATGAGTGGATGCGTAGATGGATGGATGGGTGGATGATGGAAGGAAGGTTGGCTAAGTGAAAAGGTCGATGGAGAGAGAAAGGGAGGATGGATGACTAAAAGAGTGGATGGGTGGAAGGATTAGTAAGTGAAAGGATGGCTGGATTGGTGAACGGGTAAATGTCTGGATGGATGAGTGAATGGATGGATGGGATGAAGAGTGGATGGATAAGTGTACAGATGGATAGGGTGAAAGGGTGGATGGATGGATAATGGATGGATGAGTGAAAGGATGGATGAAGGGATGGATGAGTGAAATGATAGATGGAAGGATACATGATGGATATGTTTGCAAATGGTTGAATATGTTTGGAAATGGCTGGGCTTACTTATATACTATTGCGCGACCTCTGATGTGTCTGTAAAACTTACCTATTGTCCTGAAGTTTTGTCCTGAATTTTGACCTCTGTCCTGAATTTGTGTCCTGAATTTTGACCCTATATCCTGAATTTTTACACTCACCGTCCTGAATTTGCACAAATGCCAGTTGGTCACCCTACTACCAACACAAGTGAGGTACCATTTTTATCAGTAGTCGTAGAACAATACAGAATAGTATAACAAGTGTAATTAACAATTGACTTTCTCTACATATTTGCCTTCCCAATGTAAGACAGTGTGTAAGAATTAAGATAATTTGAAAAATGCCTGTTAAATCATATGCTAGTATAGGTACCCACAATTTCAGAGATGTGCAAATAACTACTGATTCTAAACTTCATATCTTGTTCCCAATTTGAAAACACATAGGTTTCCTTGGTACTTATTTTTCAGTCTTTGCATTTTACTATATGAATTGCTGTATACACGGTATACTATGAAAAACCATTGCCAGGTGCAGCTCAGTTATTGCCTCTGGGTATCTTGGTGAACCTACAAGCCTATATTTCCCTGCAAATAGAAGGGTCCAGGGGATGTAACAGTATTTTTCTTTAATCAATCTACCATAGTTAGATGAAGGTATAGTTGAAAATGTAGCACAAATGGCTGTTGTTTTTCAACTCAATTTCAATATTTCTTTTTTAACTAGTTACTTTCAATAGGAACAATGTGAACGATCTACACTAATGACCACTTGCTGAGTACAGAACTCTGTTCAAATTTCAGAGCTATATAGCTTTCTGGGATCCATTGCTGTTTTCATGCCCATTTCTAACACTAACTGAAAGGAGGTTGAAAACACAAAAAATAGGAAAAATGGGCTCTGTACCAGTAAAATGACAAGACTACCTTGAAAAAGGTTATTTTCTGATAAACGTCTGCCTGTGCCTGAAAGCTGGGAAGATGGTGATTTTAGCACAATGAACACTTCAATGATTCCATTTGCAGGGAAAAAAACAAACATTTTCTTCTGCATCACACTTTTCAAATTTCCCCCAAAAACGTCTTGGTTCCCTCCACGGGATTTTACAATCCCTGGGTACTATAAGAATCCCAAGGATGTTGCTAAAAGGACACAAACTTGGCATGGACACCTTATGTGGACAAATAGATACAGGGTCCTAAGGGTGAACTACCCCAAATAGCCAACTAAAAGGCTTGGCACATTGGAGGAAACAACCCAAAAGCGAAGGGAATAAGCACCCCTTATGTACTGCTTCTTATATAATGATAACATGATATTATAGCTATAGTGTGAGTGTCGGATAATCTGAAGGTTCATCTCCCCCAGTTTTACTGACCAAGCTAAGCCCCTGGTGGTAGGATTCATAGGTGGTTGGAGCTGGATGTAGCAATGAAAGAAAACTACACATTTGCCCTCCAGAGATGGCATAAACATGGTTTTCAGCCCAATTCTCACCCAGGAGGGGTAGTTGGCATAAGTAGGTAAGTAATGGGGAGGAAAAGAAAAAACTAGTGAATAATAATTGAATCACTGGTAAATCACACTAGAAACATACTGTCATCATCTGTTTTTTTAGCATGGGAACAAAAATCACCGGGGTTATATAGACTCTGCAACTAATGTAAAATATGGATATATGGTAATTGAAAGACATTTTGCTTATTGGCATTTAAGTACAAGGCAAGTCCTTCTTGGTGTAGTTCAGGATTCACAGATAGTAATTAATTGCACCTGCATAATTAATGAAATACAGCTGATAATCCGTGCTCAATGGACTTGACCTGGTTATGTTCCTTTTTGCCATGTGATGTCACATCAACTATTTGGGAGAAACCACATTACACTCACCAACCTGAAATTGTGATTGTGCCTAGGTGTTTTTGTACTAATGATATTTTGTTGGTGACAATTACTCACTAAGATTATTCCATGGAAAGCTGTTTTTCATGAAAATAACAAATCACAAATGAAAACTCATGACTCAAAAATTGAAATGTAATACTGACTAATTCAGAGACATCTTATTGCAAGTGCAAACAGGGGAAATAATGGAAATCTATCCTTACCTTCGGGACATCCTAAGATACAAGACAAAGTAAGGAGAATGTTATATCATTAACATTTATAAATGAACAATTAATACATAAAGCCCCCATTGCATTAAGTAGCAACAAATGAAAATGAAACTTACATGAGGTCAGCATTGACATAAGTGTAATTCATATCATGGTCAATAAGATTGATACTGTTTCTAAAAATGTGAATATTGTCATAAAACAGTATATATGATAAAGATCAGGAGAGAGGGATACTATTTAGTGCAAGCCTTGTAGTTTATCATTCAACCCTTATTCACTAACAAACTGTCTACGTTTAGCACAACAAGTAGTGGGAATGAAGGACACAATAAGCTGCACAAAGTAGTGGTTTTTGACATTTGTAGATGCTACTGTGTTTCTACAAGTAATTCCTGATAGGTTTGTTATTTAACTTTCAGCAAAATACTGTCTTACAATAAGGGGTACCCAGAATGAGGCATTGAAAATGGAATATGCATGTAGCTTAACTATGATGGACCCTGTACATTGCAAGCAAACATATATTTGTTTGAACAAACATGAAACAGGCCCATTTGTGTCAGCTAGTCGTGGCTTGTGGAGGTTTATTTTTCAAGTAATTCCTGAATTACATTTTGTAATATTTATCATTGTGTTAAACTAAAGCTGTTGCTGTAAAATAGTAAGTACTGCATGTGGTAAAATGTCACTTTTTCGGTGGTTTGAATTTCTGGTATTTAGAATTTTCATAGTGGCCAGTTCTGGCCAGTGTCCTGTGTAAGTGTCTTTACCGCTAAAACATGTAAAAGATAGCTAACCCTTTATTGGAATATTGACTCTCCTTTGAAGCCATAGCATATGACGTAGCATTTAACACATAGGGCCTTACTCACAAAGGTTACCATACACTTTTGTGTATGTTTACTAAGTATAACTTTGCTTCTTTTCGGTATTCACCAAAGTAAGTTGCTACTAATGAAGTTAGACTTTTGGTTTAAGTTTACCTTTGTGAATACCAAAAAATAGTAAAGTTAGGCTGTGGTCTAAGTTTACCATTGTGAATAGTGTAAAGTAGTAAACATAGACTTTTGATCTAAGTTTACCTGTGTGAATACCAACATTTGTAAATTCACAGAAAAGTGTAAGTTCACCATTTGAATCAGGCCCAGGGCATGGAAAATGTATTGTTACCGGCTGACTGCAGCAATTATTTTGCACTCCTATAGTGTGAAAGAGAATACATCACTTTTAGCCTGACTGCTGCAGACTAAGCCTACAGTCCGAGCGGTCAACATAACCCCTTTTTAAACTAATTTTCACAAGCTCACAAGTTAAGGTGCATGGTACGATGTCAAGGCCCCAGCAGCTATATTCTCTGTGTCAAGACCTGGCTACCATATAAGGAAATCTGAAGTACAGAATAAGATTCTGCTGCCTAAAGTTTGAAGCCCATTAGAACAATGATTAAACCACAATTGTTAATAATGATTAAATGCTCGATTAAATGTTAAGTTAAATTCAGATTTCTAATAAATATTTCGGAAAAGTTACTATTAGAAAGTAATTTGGTATGTGCCTTTTATGTCATTGAGGCTAATTTGCACCAGCTCTCCAGAAGCTTTCCATCCTCTACTTGGCAATAATAAGGTATACAAGAGTTCCCAGAGAAGGGACAATGGCCTGGGTGTAGGGGGGTCTGTTTACTTTTCTGGACTAAAGACCAATTGGGGTGGGTCCAGTAACATGATTAACTTTGAAGTCACCTGCCTTGTCAAAAGCAAATGTCTGGTAGCACCTTGAGATGACCAATCTTTGATAATAGCGGCCCTAAATTAACACTAATTAATGGGTTAACATGCAATTGGTACAAAGAACAAATTGGCATGGGCGTATGGGTGATGGAGAAGGGAAGAGGTACATGGATTTGAAAGGTGAGGAAGTGTAGGACAGAGTTGTACCTGGAGAAGGGATGGAAATTGGTTCTGACCAGGTTCCCAGCATGGCTAACTCATCAAAAGGAAGTGTGGTGTGGCCGCCAAGAAATACGCCAGGCATGTTAAGAGAATGAGAAAACAACAAAACAAAAAAAAAGCAAGACAAGTCAGGTCGCATCCCAAAGCTCAAAAGTCTGCTATCTATACATGAAGGCTGGGAGTAGACCAATGACATATGATCAGATGTGCAGAAATATGTCTAGGTTATCTTGTAGTCTGTAGATAGGGTGCTCAAAGGAGGATGTTTTATATATTTCTTGCAGCCACTCATCATGTGTGGAAAGGTGTGGGTCTCTCCAGTGTCTCTAGATGGAAAAGTCTTAGGCTACTAAATGACGTTGATGGTCTGTCACCATGAGCAAATCTGAAGTATCATGTAAAAGGGCGAGTATTCTAATTAATTGTAAAGGCATGTCTATTGTGTGGCCCAGTATTATACTTATCTGAGCTCAGAGATGGTTGATATCAATCAATCAGTCATTTGTTCAATCAGTCATTTGTTAAGCGCTCAAGGGTCTCAAGGAGCTGGGGGAGGGGGTGGTAGGTGGGGGCCGCTACTGATCAAACAGCCAGGTCTTTAGTATCCTCCTGAAGGTCAGCAGGTCTTGGGTCTGTCGTAGGCTCAGTGGGAGGTTGTTCCATGTCTTTGCGGCAAGGTGTGAGAAGGATCTCCCGCCGGTGGTTGTTCTTTGGATGCGTGGGGCGGTGGCAAGTGAGAGATCATCGGAGCATAGGTGGCGGTTGGGGGTGTAGAAGGAGAGCCGTCTGTTGAGGTAGGCTTTGCCGGTCTTGTGGAGTGCCTTGTGTGCGTGGATGATGAGCTTGAAGCCGACTGAGTTCAGCTTCAGATGGCTGATCTTCATCCAGTCGGCAACGGCCTTCATTCCTTCATGGAGGTTGTCTTTGGCGGTGATGGGGTCCTTGGTGAGGGAGAGGATCAGTTGAGTGTTGTCGGCGTAGGAGATTATATTGAGGTTGTGTTGTCGGGCGACGTGTGCGAGCGGGGCGATGTAAATGTTGAACAGTGTCGGGCTGAAGGAGGATCCTAGAGGTACACCACAGATGATCTCGGAGGCTTCGGAACGGTAGGGGGAGGCAGATGCTCTGGGTTCTACCGGAGAGGAAGGAGGTGGTCCATTCCAGAGCCTTGTCTTGGATCCCTGCAACGTGGAGGCGTGCGGTGGCAGATGGTGTTGAAGGCGGCGGAGAGGTCTAGGACGATGAGTGCTGCAGTCTCCCCATTGTTTAGCAGGGTCCTGATGTCGTCGGTGGCGGCAATGAGGGCGGTCTCGGTGCTGTGGTTGCTGCAGAACCCTGACTGCGAAGGGTCCAGGATTCTGTTCTCTTCGATGTATCAGGTTAGCTGTTAACAATTTTCTCGATGACCTTGGCCGGGAAGGGGAGCAGAGAGATGGGTTGGAAGTTCTAGAGGTCTCTTGGGTCTGCCTTGGGTTTTTTGAGTAGGGCGTTGATCTCTGCGTGTTTCCAGCTCTCTGGGAAGGTTACGGTCTCAAGGGAGAGATTGATGACATTGCGTAGGTGGGATGCAATGATACTGCTTGCTTTGTTGAAGACGTTGTGCGGTAATGGGTCTGACTGAGAGCAGGAGTGGATTGTGCTCATGGTCTTGATAATATCATCGACGCTCACGCTGGTCTAGGATAGCAATGGGAAGCGGTCGATGGTGTGTGGAGGGTCTGTTGTGTTGCTGTCTGTTGGGGCTGTCTTGGTGTTGAAGCTGTTGTTGATGTCTGCTATCTTGCGGTGGAAGAAGGTGGCGAGAGAGTCGGACAGGGCTTGCGACGGCGGGATGTCGTTGGTGTTGGAGCTGGGATTGGAGAGTTCCTTCACGATTTTGAAGAGCTCCTTGTTGTCGCGTGCGTTATTTTCAAGGCAGTCTTTGAAGGAGGTCTTCTTGGCAGCCCTGATGAGGTGGTGGTTGTTGTGGATCACGTGTGCTGAGTGGCTGTCCGGAGTTTGTTCATTGTGCCATTTCTTCTCTAGTTTCCGGCAGTCTTGCTTGGAATCTAGGAGTTCTGGGGTGAACCAGCTGGCCCTCTTGCTGGTGTCTCTGTGGGGGGGTTTCTTCAGCGGGGCGAGGGTGTTGGTGCAGTCCTCGATCCAGCATCTGAGGTTGTGGGCAGCAACATCGGTGTTGGAGGGTTCGATGGGTGGGCTGAGAGCAAGGTTTGCATGTAGTTGGTCTTAGGTGATTTTGCTCCAGCAGCGGCGGGGGATCTGTTGGGTGCGGTGGTGTGTGGTTGGTTTCTGGAAGGTGAAGTGGATGTAGCGGTGGTCGGTCCAGAGGAGTTCAGTCGTGTGGTTGACGGAGACGTGCGGCTTGAGGAGAAGACGGGGTCGAGCGTGTGGCTGTCAGAGTGGGTGGGCGTTGTGATGAGTTGTCTCAGTCCGAGGTTGGCGAGGTTATCGATCAGGGTTGTGGAGTTGTTGTCGTTGTTCTCAAGGTGAAAGTTCAGGTCTCCGAGGAGGATATAGTCTGTGGCGGTCAGGGCGTGCGTGCTGATGAAGTTGGTGATGGAGTCACTGAACTGGGGGCAGGGTCCGGGGGGTCAGTAGACGATGGTGCCTCTGAGGGTTGAGTTGGGGTCTGTGTGACCTGGAAATGCATGTGTTCGGCGGTGCTGAGCGCATCGTCGGTGCTAGTCGAGACCCTGATGCTGTTCTTGTGGACGATGGTGATTCCTCCTCAAACTCTGTTGGTGCGGTCTCTGCTGGAGATCTTGTAGCCGTCTAGGATAGCTATGGCGATGTCAGGTGCGGAGGAGTTTTTCAACCAGATCTCTGTCAGGAAGGCGACGTCTGGGAAGGTTGTGTTCAGCAGGTGCCAGAGCTCGGCGGCATGTTTGCGTGCGGAGCGGGTGTTCGGTAGTAAGCATCGAAGGTGGTTGAGGTCTCTCTTGGCGGGTTGTTTGTCGGCTCTGTGGCTGGTGTAGCTGCAGCTCCGGCAGGTGAAGGGACCGTGTGTGCGTTCCGGGGCGGCCTTGAAGCAGTTGTGGGTCAGTCCGGTGTGGAAAAGTAAATTTTGCCATGTTCTGTGTCCCTACGCCTCATCCATCATGTGTTATGTGTGCATGATCAATATGCATATGTTATTCCCCATTTCTGATTAAAGACGCAATTACAGTTGTGTCCACCTCTAGTATGTTAGTTTCCAGTCCTCGTGAATACTACGAATATCAGGCCTATGTAAGTGATGTTGCCACGTTTCTCAGTGTGCACGTTATTCAATTATAAAGTCTCCGTTTCCAGGCCTCAAAAGGGCCCGGACCACAGATTCAGCTCCTGTCTCCTGAAAGCCTCGCTGAGGAGCGATACAGCCCCCACCTGTATCCTCGACCCTTCACTTACTTCCTGCCTCGCAGTGCCCGGTGCACCCCGGCTCTGCCTCTGAGTCTGCCAAAAGTATGTTATAGTTCCTGCTATCAGTTCAGTCCTCCTCCTCTGCATTCCTAAGCTACTGAACTGCATCAATAGTTTCCGTCATTTGTCTAGCCTTCTCGTCTCCATGTTAGAGAAATACTGTATTTAATGGTCATTTAATATTCTTCACGTACTACATGTAGAATAATGCATGGTCCAGTCTTAGAATCAAGTTAGCTTTTCCCCTCATGACTTCTAGTTTATATCAACATGTTCCCTAAACATTAGATACCAGATAGGGTTTAGGTACATGTCGCTCCGACCCTCCAGACTCTAGTCTCTGCTCCTAGCACAGAGTTCGTAGCCCCCAGCTTCTCCTAGTAACACGTCATTGCCAGTTTTCGCGCACCATTAGGTTAGAGGTCCCGGCTCCTTAGGTAGCCCCCTCCAAAGTTTCCGCCCATTCATGACATATTCTGTTACGTTTTGCATCACATGTCTATGTATACTCCCAGTTACACCTCTTATTTTCCTTATCTCTCGCGACTGCTACGCGTCACGCCTTCTACTCCACCTACTGTTACGCCTACTGCAATGTAATGCTATGTGTTTGCGCTATGTATATAAGTCAATGTTTTGTTATTGAATGTTAGCGCGCTCATCCCAGACCCAGCCCCGGCAGCTGCCGGGCCTTATTGTCCTATTCCTATGCAGGTTGTCCTGATCCTGTCCTTATGCTGTAATAAACCTGCAGAAACTCCTACTACCTCGAATCTTGACTCTTATTTATTGAGCTATCTGTTATGCTATAAGTCTAGTCAAAAATAGGGTATTATTTATTTATTTACCACATAATGGCGCCCGAATAGGGACTTGCCCTTTCCCCACGCGTCGGTGAAGCCACGCCGACCCCCTGACCCTCTGCAGTCGTGACGGAACCATACTGGCCAAGTGCAGATATTTCTGCTTCAAGTATCCCTCAGGCCCACGGAGGAGACGGAGGAGGCGGTCCAGCATCCGAACGAGACGGTGGAGGAGCGCGGCGAGTCCCGACCAGAGCCCAAGCCGAGAGTCCAAGGTCCGAGGTATCCGGAGGCCTACCCGTAACTGAAGTCCGAAGTCCGAAGTTCGTCGTCGTAGTCCAGTCCCGTCCGAGGCCTTCCGTTCCGTGCTGCCCGGTGAGTACCATTGCTGGGGTAGTGTCTAGACAGGGTCAGTCTAAATTGACTCCTGGTCCGTGGGTTGGTGGTACCCAAGCCCACAAACGAAGTGTTCACCTAGGTGGATACGGGTCTTGATGCGTTCCTTTATGGGACCGGTATGTTCCGTACTGTTATAGCAGTGCATCCAGTAACTCTAGTCTGTTCCGTTCTCGAGAATTCTGTTCTGTTTCTGTTTTCAGTATTTTCAGGTAGTATTCTGTTCGAACTGTTATGTTATGATATTGTTTAATGTATTTCCAATGTCGTGGTATGCCTGAATTGTTTTCCCAATTGTTATTGTTTTTCGTGTATTGTATTGTGTTCCGATTCAAGTTTAGAATGCCGCTCTTTTCCAAGTTACGTCAGTTAAAAACTAGAAAGGGTCTGCTGGAAGCAGCAGTTCCTGTTCCGCCTAGGGACAGTCCAGGTCACTTTATGTATCAGAAACATGGCATAAGCGCCATATTGTATCTAGATTTATGGGTAGAGTATACCAAACAGTTAGAAGAAAAGTATAGATGGCCCGTATCGGGTACATGGGATGCCGAATGTATCATGCGAGTAGAAGAAGCATTATGGAAAAAGAAAGCCAGACAGTCACAGAAAGATGCCATCGAGTTATGGCGTAAGGAAGCGCATAGAAGAACGGAAAAGGAAGTCAGAAAGTCAGAGTTAAGTAGAGAATCCCAAGAACGAGCCCAAGAAAGAGAATTAATCGAGATAGGTGAACAAGTTAAAGCCGAACAGTCAGACAGACAGAGGCATGCCCTTATTAAGGGTATGTATCCTCTTCTTGCCGAGGGCTTGCCAAAAGCGACCCCAGAGGCACCCAGTAATTTCCCGCCACCATTAGTTCCGACCAAGCTACGTCACAAACCGACCGCAGCTGATATTTTTATTTCGTCCTATTTGGACGACACAGTTCCAGAATATGCAAATCCAGTTCGCGCTCCACCTGTCCCTGTAAATCAGGCACTTCCCGTTTCTCCAGACACCGGAGTACCTGTTACGGTACCCCCGGGTCAGCCTGTCATACAAGTTCAGCCCACGTTACAATTACCGACCCTGCAAGCACGAAGAATGTCAGTCGACGATTCTAGTCTAGGGGCCGCAGGAGGAGGTCCTCCTCAAACCCCGCCGCCACACAAACGTTTGTCAGCACTCGAATTACATGCTCAAGCATCACAGCGTACTCCAAAAAGTAATAAGTCTGTTACAGAAATCAGGCAAGCCCTTGCCGAATGCGTCTATGACACAGTCCCAGGCGAGTATAATATGGTTTTATATTCCGTACGCGTAAGAAGGGTGACCGAGTATCTAGTCACCTTACCAAATATGAAAGAAGATCTAGACAGAATATATCGTTTCATCCGTACAGGGGATGATCCAGAAAGTATTGGCGAGATTATGTCTCAAAGGAAAGCCGAGATTCAGCTCATGATATTAAAGTTCCTGATCAATTGTCTAATAAGAGAACAAGATTATCCGTCTAAAGATCCCGCCGAAATGAGAATCTTAACAAGGTGGAGTGATAATATAGCCGAGGGTAAGCACAAGACCATTAGTGCCATGGAAAGTATGTACAAGAAAATTCGTAAAGAAATAATAAGGTTACACGAACAGCGTAAAGCAGCACAAGTAAGCGAGAAAGAAAGTATCTCTGATCCTGAAGAGGAAGACGAGAATCCCGCCAGAATAGCGTATGTAGGAAAATCCAGATTTCCAGATCGCCATTTACGTCTAGAACCCAAGTCTATTTTTCAACATCTAGCACCAGAACAAAGCTCTTTAGAACAAGTATTTCAAGCTACCGATCACATTCTGAAATCACGAGTCGGTTATAGCGAATTAAGTACCATGCACGAACAAGAACTAGCCCGATCAGCAGTCCGATGGATTACTGATTCTACCACTTTTCCAGACGAAATAGTGGCACAAATGTTTCTGAAACTGCCCCCAGCCGAGCAACGACTGGTGGGTATGTATATGATCCAGCACCTCATTACCCTGTATGAGGGTCAACATTCTGATCCAGGCCCGTTACATGATATCCTGAACGAGTTACTCCAGTACAGATGGAGAGGTCTAGGTACCGATTTAATTAGTGTCATTCTAGAACAGCGCCACAAGTATAGAACGTTCCTGAACCCGCATTTTGTTCATGTCTCACCCCCAGAAAGTAAACCATTCTACATAGACAGACAGAATCCGCTACGAGAAGTCCACCCAGTCCAAGGGGCGGGTGGCGTAATGCAACGAGTGTTTGTATACACTCCGATATCAAAGATGGAACTTCTTGAAATGAAGAAATTAATCCCCTGTCATGACAAAGATCCAGCGGGGTTCCATAGAGAATTAAAAGACATGCTCCGTATGGGAGAATACACTTACCCAGATATCATTAAAATGTTAAAGGTCCTGCTACCCGCAGGGGTGTATGAAAAGTTAAAAGAAAAAGAATGGGAGGTGGGAGAGAAAAAGATCGATTGGGCAGCTCTAGAAGCTGAAGACAAGGCACGAGTACCAGGTACCGGTCTTGGAGATAAATGTAAAGAATTACCAGAATTATTGATTCAAGTTTTACCCAGATTATTGACAACTAGGAAAGAAGACTGGGATGCAATCTCAGCCTGTAAACAGAAACAAGATGAAGACATTAGTGATTTTTATTCTAGATTCGAAAAATGTTTTAGTATTAACAGTGGTCTCAAGACAAGTAGTGAGTCATACCCTCATCTTTTCGTTACCAAATTAGTCGAGAATTCAAGTCCACAAATTAAAAACCGAGTTTTGAAAGTCGAAAGCACCTGGCAAGCAAATACTCCGTCCCAGATGCTCCAGATGCTCCAGTACCACCAGAATAGAATCAGAGAAGAGCAAGAACACGAAAGAAAACGTATGAAAGACACGAAAATGAAAGTGCTAGTTGCACAATCTATTCCTCAAGACAGTCAGAAGAGGGGTCCGAATCAAGCCAGTCATCCTGCGGCTCCCGTTAAAGGGAACTGCAATTATTGTAAACAGCCAGGTCATTTTATAAACGAGTGTGCAGTTCTGAAACACAACATAGCTACTGGTAAGACTAAAGAAAGACCACGTCCGCCGAGACAAGAACAAGTTTCACAGACTCCTCAGTCACAGAATGCACCACAGACAGTTACAGTACCGCAGCCTATTGCTGCAACACAGCACGTTACATCGCAGATGTACCAGTATGCACAATCCGAGTATCCAGAGTACCAGTCATATTCATGAAACAGCCTAGAGAGGGAGGTAGGCTTGCCTCTCATCGAGATACCTGTAGACCAAGAAGGTCCCTATGTTCATAGTCAAGTATTAGGGAAAGACAGAAAGTTTTTGATCGATACAGGGGCAAGTAGGACCACAATTAGTCACGCCGAAGTTCCAGGGGCTCCGCTCTCAGGCTCAAGAAATGTTTCCCTTGGATTTTCAGGAAAACCCATAGTTAATGAGATATCAAAGCCAGTTACTCTAGAAGTAGGTCCATTGTCCCGTACTACTGATCTGTTACTCACTAAGTCATGTCCAGAAAATCTATTGGGTATTAAGACACTGAAAGAATTAGGTGCAGTTATTTGCTGTTCCCCAGAGGGAATACGTCTGTTCCTACGTGACTTTAAGGGTCACTATGTATTACGAGATTTTGATTCAAGATTGTCTAATGTTCCGCAGCATTTATGGGCGCAAAGTCCAACTGATGTAGGTTACATGCAAATCACACCCTATCGTGTGACTCTCAAACCAGGTGTAGTGTTACCACGAATCAGGCAGTACAGATTGCCACCTGAGGCTGTAGCAGCCTTATCCAAAATTATTGACGAGCTCATGGCTCAAGGAGTAGTTGTAGAAACTGACTCCAATGTGTGTAATTCTCCGATCATTCCAGTCATGAAACGTACTGATCCAAATGCACCCCCAGTATATCGATTAGTGATTGATTTACGAGAGCTTAATAAATGTATTATTCCTCAGTACCCAGTTGTTCCAGACATTTCTTCCCTGTTAACAGCCATTGATTCCGAAGCCATGTTTTTCACTGTTATTGACCTCAAGAATGCATTTTTTAGTGTTCCAATTCATCCAGACAGCCAGTTTCTTTTCGGATTTTGTTTATATGGAAGGAGCTATATGTTTACACGCGCTCCTCAAGGTTTCACAGAAAGCCCTAGTATTTACAGTCAAGCACTCAAGAGACAACTAGACAATATTCACATGCCAACTGACACTGCCCTGCTCCAGTATGTCGATGATCTACTGATCACAGCCCGTTCTGAACGTGACTGCGAGCGAGCATCACTTACAGTTCTGTATTTTCTAGCCGAGATGGGGCACAAGGTGTCACCTTCGAAGCTTCAATTCTGTGTCCAGCAAGTGGTATACTTAGGACACTTGCTGTCCAAGAGGGGTAGGCAGTTGACACCCGACCGTATCCAGTTAATAGCGAGTCTTCCCCAGCCCAGAACCCAGAAGGAGGTACGTGCCTTTATCGGCCTTACTTCTTATTGTAGACAATGGATTCCCCAGTATGCATTTCTAGCCAAGCCACTGATACAGTTAACGACACAGGAGGCAGCCGTATCGACTGTCCTCCCTTGGACATCTGACCATACACTTAGTTTCAACGAGTTAAAGAAAGCCCTATGTCAAGCTCCAGTTCTAGCTACACCGAACTACAGTAAGCCTTTTACACTTTTCGTTACTGAACGCGAAGGTACAGCATTATCTGTTCTCACACAAGATCAAGCAGGACAATACAAGCCCTGTGCTTATTTTTCGAGCACATTAGATCCAGTCGCCCAGGCGTTGCCTGCGTGCCTCAAGTCAGTTGCAGCCACAGCACTAGCTATCAGACAAAGTGATTCTATAGTTCTAGGACATTCCCTGACAGTACAAGTTCCACATTCAGTAGAAGTTCTTTTAAACCGAACACAAACCCAGCACTTAACAATTGCACGTTTAACAGGTTATGAATTGACACTGTTCCAGCCACACATAGAAATTAGACGCTGCAACGTCCTGAATCCTGCTACACTGTTACCATCAGTTAGTTCAAATCCAGACACACATGATTGTGTGGAAGTAGTTAACATTACGACAAAGCCAAGACAAGACCTGACAGATATTCCGTTACCAGATCCTGACCTGACACTTTATGTGGATGGTTCATGTATGAGAACTAGTACAGGAGAACTAGTCGCCGCGTATGCAGTGACTACTGACACTGAAGTTATTGAAACACACCGTATTGATACCCT
This sequence comes from Lissotriton helveticus, assembly GCF_964261635.1. NCBI lineage: Eukaryota > Metazoa > Chordata > Amphibia > Caudata > Salamandridae > Lissotriton > Lissotriton helveticus. Next base: position 1,609,180,876 of record NC_136069.1, read on the forward strand.
GTCCGCTCAAGCAGCAGAGCTAGTCGCTCTGACACAAGCCTGTATACATGCCAAGAACCTGAAGGTTAATGTTTACACAGATTCACGTTACGCATTCGGAGTTGTACACGACTTCGGAGTGCTCTGGCAGGAGAGAGGTTTTATGACTTCTCATGGAACCAAGATTCAGCATGGTCTCCTTATTCAAGCCCTGTTAGATGCCATACATTTACCGACATCTATTGCTATCATGAAGTGCAAAGCACATACGAAAGTCACTGACATTATTTCCCAAGGTAATGATTTAGCAGACCGCACAGCCAAGCTTACAGCACAGACACCAGACATTCCAGTTAATCAGACACAGACACATACTCCAGATCCGATTACATGCATGACAGTTAAGGACCCTACTCAAGATGTCATAGATATCCAGTCACATGCTACTCCCGATGAAATCAAGAAATGGTCTGTACAAGGAGGGGTCCAGACAGATCAGGGATGGGTAACGAAGGGTAGAGCCACATGGTTTCTTCCCGATTCTATGGTTCAAGTTATTATCAATACCGCACATAGTCCAGCACATTTAGGAGAAAAAGCTATGTTAGACAGTATCCAGAACATTTGGTTCAACAAGCATTTACGAGCTGCAGCCAAGCAGAAAGTCCGTACCTGTATGATATGTTGTCAGTTTAATCCAGGTAAAAGTGTCCCGGTGGAACAAGGTGGTTTCCAGCCCCCTGACCACCCTTTTGAGGTCCTCCAGATGGATTATATTCAAATGGAGCGATGTCGAGGTTTCAAGTATGTCCTTGTAGTTGTATGCGCCTTGTCCAGATGGACAGAAGCATATCCAGTCCCAGATTACACAGCCGCGACCACTGCCAAGCAGTTGGTTCGTGAATTTTTCCCTAGATACGGACTCCCTAGAGTCGTATATTCTGATAACGGCCAGCCATTCTCATCTGAACTCATGAGACACGTTTCCCTGTTGTTAGGGTACCAGTGGAAGTTCCATTGTGTACGCCATCCAGAAGCAGCTGGACTAGTCGAAAGGCATAATCAGACTCTGAAAATCCGTATAGCAAAAGTCTGTAAAGACAAGGGTGTGGATTGGTTAGTAGCTTTGCCAGTCGCTCTGTTTTACATGCGTATGGTCGCACATTCCAGATCAGGTCTGTCCCCGTATGAGGTCGTTTTCGGCCGCCCCCCTAACATGTGGGGTACTCCTAGACCCCGAAGTATTACCGATGTTTCATGTAATATGTTGACAGATTACCTAGCTTCCTTGATGTCTGCCCTCAACTCATGTCGTTCACAGGTTGCCGCCGCATTTCCAGACAATACCGAGGTGGCACCGCACGAGATCGTTCCAGGCTCCCTAGTGATGATCAGAAATTTCGACAGATCAAGTCCGCTGGAACCACGTTGGAAGGAGCCACGTCAGGTCCTCTTGACCACCCGAACTGCCGTCAAGTTGGAAGGCAGGAAGGGGTGGGTCCACCTTTCTCATGTAAAACTTTTCAAAGGACCGAAACCAGTCTTTAAAAACATTCCCAAGAACATTTCCCAGGATTCGAAGGATTGCCAGAACATTGTTTTAAAGGACTGTCCCGCACAAGACATTGTTACAACCCCTCCCTTGTTAGAGAAAACTCCGCAACAGGAGTATAAGTTAAAGCTCAGGTCTAATAAGTCAGCCAGTTTGATTGTATAAGTCCTCCCCTAGGTGAAACGGTTAGACTGTTTCTGACATGTATAAAATAGACCCCCATAGTGAGAGAGTCAGTCAAAGCTCAATCAAATGTATCGTTTTTCTGAGTTTCATATTATTTCTCAGCATAATGATTTCCTGCACCAGCTATGCTTTCTATCTGTGTTTTTCAGTTCCTCATGTAAATATGTCTGCTCATGCTACAGTAGAGCACACGTTTAGTGATCTGCCTCCTCACGAATATGCATACCGCCTCGCTATGCGTAATAACACATTTATCCGTATGCTACATTATTCACACCAGACCAGCAATGCCACTAATTGTTGGGTGTGTGGTCGACTCCCCCCTTTCCAGACACCGAAGGGAGTTCTGCCACTCTTTCCTTACCCATTCTCACACAATGGTTCGTGTGGAGCATGGTCCACGTTAACGTCATCCTCAACAGATATGTCTTTTCTTAACAGTACATGTTTTCCAGACAAGCAAGGTCTTCCCCACAGAACAGGTTTAGATTTAGAAAATGAAGTATATAATTTAGGAAATTATTCGTCGAATTTCATGGTCCTGAATGTTCAGTCTGATACTACTCCAGACTCACCCGCTATTTCAGTACTACCAGTCAAAGGCGAATTATGTGTCCGTAGTTATGGTTCTGTACATATAGGTCATAGTGAATGTACTACTGTTATCGAGTATAGTGACAGTAGGAAATCTATTTTTAAAGCTTCACGTCATTCTTATTTTGTTTGTGGCCAAACTGCATATGTCCGTCTGCCCCTCGATTGGGAGGGAACCTGTTACATTGCTTTCCTACTGCCACCTGTCTTTCTAGCCCCACCTGACTATCATAGGAATTCTTTCTTAGTACACACTAGACACAAGAGAAATCTCCCGATTGTCGATTATACTGAAACTGCCGCAGAGCAATTCATTGATATAGATAAAGGTGTTTTCCCTTATTTAGGTACAGTTGTAAATAGTAAGCTAATCCGTAGGTTAACAAGAACCCTTGAAGCAGTAGTAGATGAGACTGCCTCCGCTCTAGGTAATTTAACTGAAGAGCAATCCTTTATGAGAATTGTCGTTTTACAGAATCGTCTCGTCCTTGACGTCATACTGGCCGATAGGGGCGGGGCCTGTAGAATTCTCGGATCCAGTTGTTGTATTTTCATTCCTAATAACGCGCCGTCTGTTTATTCAGCTATAACCAGACTCCATAAAATTGCCCATCTGTTACACCAAGATCCAGGCACCTGGACATGGTCCGGTTGGTTCTGGAATGTAATTTCCACCTGGGGATGGAAAGTCCTGTCCTTTCTAGGTATTGCAGTAGCGATTATATTTAGCTGCTGCCTCTGTATACAATGTGGCCCTGCGATTTGCAGCATGTGTACTACCTCTTGTATTCCCAGTATTCCCCGTCCCAAGCCCTGTTCTAAATCTCGTTCCAAGGCAATTCGAGACGAGCAAATGGTACTGTATGAAATGATAGACGGTATCATGAATATTGATGTTTCCTGATGGAAACGTAGTGACAAGGAGGGAATGTGGAAAAGTAAATTTTGCCATGTTCTGTGTCCCTACGCCTCATCCATCATGTGTTATGTGTGCATGATCAATATGCATATGTTATTCCCCATTTCTGATTAAAGACGCAATTACAGTTGTGTCCACCTCTAGTATGTTAGTTTCCAGTCCTCGTGAATACTACGAATATCAGGCCTATGTAAGTGATGTTGCCACGTTTCTCAGTGTGCACGTTATTCAATTATAAAGTCTCCGTTTCCAGGCCTCAAAAGGGCCCGGACCACAGATTCAGCTCCTGTCTCCTGAAAGCCTCGCTGAGGAGCGATACAGCCCCCACCTGTATCCTCGACCCTTCACTTACTTCCTGCCTCGCAGTGCCCGGTGCACCCCGGCTCTGCCTCTGAGTCTGCCAAAAGTATGTTATAGTTCCTGCTATCAGTTCAGTCCTCCTCCTCTGCATTCCTAAGCTACTGAACTGCATCAATAGTTTCCGTCATTTGTCTAGCCTTCTCGTCTCCATGTTAGAGAAATACTGTATTTAATGGTCATTTAATATTCTTCACGTACTACATGTAGAATAATGCATGGTCCAGTCTTAGAATCAAGTTAGCTTTTCCCCTCATGACTTCTAGTTTATATCAACATGTTCCCTAAACATTAGATACCAGATAGGGTTTAGGTACATGTCGCTCCGACCCTCCAGACTCTAGTCTCTGCTCCTAGCACAGAGTTCGTAGCCCCCAGCTTCTCCTAGTAACACGTCATTGCCAGTTTTCGCGCACCATTAGGTTAGAGGTCCCGGCTCCTTAGGTAGCCCCCTCCAAAGTTTCCGCCCATTCATGACATATTCTGTTACGTTTTGCATCACATGTCTATGTATACTCCCAGTTACACCTCTTATTTTCCTTATCTCTCGCGACTGCTACGCGTCACGCCTTCTACTCCACCTACTGTTACGCCTACTGCAATGTAATGCTATGTGTTTGCGCTATGTATATAAGTCAATGTTTTGTTATTGAATGTTAGCGCGCTCATCCCAGACCCAGCCCCGGCAGCTGCCGGGCCTTATTGTCCTATTCCTATGCAGGTTGTCCTGATCCTGTCCTTATGCTGTAATAAACCTGCAGAAACTCCTACTACCTCGAATCTTGACTCTTATTTATTGAGCTATCTGTTATGCTATAAGTCTAGTCAAAAATAGGGTATTATTTATTTATTTACCACACCGGGGTTGAGAGCATGCAGAGTGCTGACATCGTAGTGGTGGCAGGTGCCGGGGCAGGGGTTCTTGCGCTGGGCACGGTCCAGGCACGGGCGGGCGCAGACGGGCTTGCTGCGTGCCAGCGTCACGACCGCGCAGCGGCCGGCATGTGTGGGGAGGTGAGAGTGAGGAGCAGCTGAGAGGCAGGAGGAGGGGACAGCAGTGTGGTGAGGAAGGAGTGAGGAGCAGCTGGGAGGCAGAAGGAGGGGGCAGCAAATGGGCCGTCAGGGGGGCGGAGTGACAGGGGACGCAGTCAGGGGCGGTGAGGGGCGACAAAGTAAACTGAAGGCAAAAGGGCACAACAATTGAGGGGAAACGAGAGGCACAGAGGGCAGAAGGTCACAAAAAGGGCAAGAAGGTCACAAGAATACAGGGGGAAATAAGTGGCACAGAAGGCAAAAAGGTCACCGGAGGGGCAAAAAGTTCACAGAAAATGAGGGAAACGAATGGCACAGAGGGCAAAAGGTCAAAAGAAAGTGCAGAAAGGTCACAAAAAACGGGGGAAACAAGAGTTTAATAATATAAAACATGTAGAGTGAGGAAGAAGCCCTGCTCTCATGAGCTGAGATGCCAAGTAACAATGTTGCTGTAACTTGAAACATCAGAATTTCATTCTGGATTCATTCCCACCCTTGGTGAAATTTACTACAACTAACACCCTAGCAGCCTCAGTGTATTTAATTCATAGAGTAAGTTGCCATTTCATGCGCAACATGCATATAAAAGGGGTCGGAAGTAAGTGTCAGGCTATCAGGTTGAAGGCTTCATAAGGAACATCGCTCCCTTATCAAGAATCCAGTGTTTTAGATATTGATGAATGGTTCAATGATTGTTCCCCCAGTATGCGACATGCAATGTATATGTTTGGTGTAATGCCATGCCTGTGATGGGTAGATTGAATTCCACCTGCAGCACCACAAAGGGTTTGTGAGTTCCTTGAGCCAACAAGTGACTCAAGGTGTGTATGCCTTTCCCTTAACAAAGCTCCCAATATAAGGGACACCCCTCTATGCAAAAGCAAGCATTCTCCCTGTAGCTGTGCCTGGGGGTGAAGTCTGGCATTATCACGGCCACTTTGTGTGCTCTGCTTTTCCAAATGGACCCAGAAGACCATGTATCTCGTCTCTGCCCAAAGGTAAACTAGTTTTGACGCTTGCAGTTCAGTACAGCAGAATTCCACACAAGGGAATCTCAGGTCCCTGTATCGACTTTGAATAATCAGTTTGGAGAGACTGAATTGTGGTTTAATTTCACCCATTACTAATTTGTTGATAGTGTTATCTATAGTTCTCAATATCAGGAGCTTTACAGGAATTTGGGATATCGCTAGGAAATATGTGAACTGGGGTACCACAACCATCATTATGGAGGTGCATCCATCTCCTTGTGATTAGGGTTTCCAATTGCCAGGTACCATGTTGCACAGACCCCTGTTAGTGTATGCCCCTAGGTACCAGAAACATTCTGATTTTCATTGGAGCTGATACCTCTCTATGGCAGCTCTCATCATAAGTGCAGCATTGGCAAATCCCAGTTCTTCAACCAGTTAATCTTATTGCCTGATGTCTTGGAAAACGCATTTATAGTCAATGTGAGAGAAGGGAGTGATGTGTATGATTTGGTAAGTGTAAGGAGATTATCATCAGTATACAGGAGGAATTTGGAAGTGCCTGCAGGTGTCGGGATATCGCTGATGTCCTGTGATTGTAGGTCAGCCACTGAGAGGGGTATTAGGGCCTCTAGGAACATCAACTGACATTTTCCCCGTAGAATGGAATGGGGTCCAAAAGTAACCCACAAAAGTTGACCTTTGCACTGGGGGAGTTATGGAGATATTTGACTTTGGTAATGAAATCATCCCCAGGACTCTGTTTATGTAGGATGTGGAACATAACATGCCACTCTATATGGTCAACTGCCTTATCTGTATTGAACAACCTAGCATGTGTGTCCTGTAAGGAGGCCTAACATAGCCCAAGTTGTGTGAGAGCATACACATATGGTTACAGGAGGTACAACCAGGTACACAGTCCACTTGTCAACTGAGGTGTTGACGAGGTACAAATTACCTGTTGAAGCCAGACAGCCAAGATAATGGCAAGCAATTTGATATCCATATTAAGAAGGGGCATTGGGTGGTAACTGATACTGTGCAAAGTGATTTTTCCATTTTTAGGGAAGACAGAAATCACTTTATTGGATAGATAAACATCAATCAAGCTCACAATATATTCGTCCTCAAATATACTGGCACCATGCAACTGATACTGTCCCTCTCAGACAAAATCCCCAAAACCAGAATCAAGTTCACCGCATGCATGAGAGAAGTGGTCATTAGATTAAATCTAACTGCCTCAAATTGAACTTGTAGGTTTCAGGTACAACACCTCACCATGGGACCTTGGGCACACCTCCAATTCCTACTCACAAGCAATTAACTTCGGAATCATCACAACAAACTAGATATGACTGCCTAAGTCAATGCAATGATCTTGCCTCGCTTCAACACCTTTGGGATGCTGAAGGAAATCTTAAATGACTACCAGACAACACGAGGAAAACTATATCTCCCAATATATAAGTGTGCAAACTTCAATCTCCTCTCAATTGCCTACAAAATGGCCCTCAACAGTGACCCTGCTACCTGAACAAACTCTGTTGTCTCATATTCAGCCCACACATACACAAAAGCAGGGTTAGGGGTGCACATTCTCATACCTGGTCCCTGAAGTCAGGAAGTACCTTCAACAGCACATCAACGTCTCCTCCTTTATTCTTTAGATTTGCAAGTAGCTGAAGACCTGTCTTTTCAAATATATCACTAGAGCTATCCTCCTACACCTGCTACAGAGTGAGGATACCCTCAGGGTATTGCTATAAAAACGCTGATAATATAATAACAACATAGACCATTGGAGCATTTCACTTCTTTAATGGCACTTTAAAGTGAAATCGGTGGCATCTAGTTTAAGTCATTTGAAAAATTCACATGAACACCCTCCTTCTATGGGGCATTATTGCAGCACATGTGAGAGATTGCTTGGGCGATTTCATATCTAGTGATCTCTAGGACTAGGATTAGGAAGATTTTTTATTATGCCAGAGTATTTGGAGTAATATCAAAAATTCCACTTTACCCTTCTAATGGAATTACCAATAATTATGCGATTGCTCCTCGTCATGAAATTAATAGTAATTTGTGGAACACATCACACTTTAAGAGCACATTTAGTGAGCGTGAGGATTCCTTGGTGTTCATGGACTTCAGCTTCAAAAACATTTTACATTTTATTAAATTTTAAGGGGTGGGCAATATTTATGTATTTTAAAGTTCTTTGTTTTACTATTTGCTTTCTAGGGTATTATGCATTGTGTTTCTTTTTGTTTCTTTGTTTCTATTTTAAAAGGTGTTTCAGTGATTTACTGTTATTTATTATTCTTTATTTAAGAACTTTTAATTTTCAGTCTGACTGCATTTTGCTTCAAATTAAATATATATTTTTAACCGAATATTAATGATCAATACATTATTTAAATTTGTTATTGATTTTCAGAGTTTTAAATTAAGTTTGTATTTTTGGAGTATTAAAGTAATATTTATAGGGATTGGAAAGGTGTAGGGAGGCTTTGTCTAAGGTACCTTGAAAGGAAGGGCACCATCTTTACACTGCAATATTTATTTTGAGATTTTTATGCCATTGTGCTGTCATATATGTTCTACCAAGGCATGGGATACTTGGGCACCCATGAATATTTTTTGTATGAAAACTACACAATATTGCTAGAGCTAATGTTTAGACATTGGGTGATTTTGTGGCATTTCAATCATATATATATATATATTCACTGAAAAAACCATAGGTTATAGACCATATATAGTTAGGAATTAGCATTTACAAAACCTTGAAAATTCACTGAAAAAACCATAGGTTATAGACCATATATAGTTAGGAATTAGCATTTAAAAAACCTTATTTTACTCACACAAAACCATTGAAATTCCATATATAGTTAGTTGCACTAACTATATATCGCGCACCTGCAATCCACTGCTGATGATGTCACATATTACATCATTCATGACATGGTCAGTGACATCACTGATGACATCACTGATGACATCTCAAATGACATCACTGATGACATCACTGATGACATCTCATTTGACATCAATGACCACATCACTGATGATATCATTCATGTGACAATACAATGCATCTCCTCACATTTTAATATAACCTCTGTTTCACCCAGTGTTAAATACAGAATATAATTTTTGAAACCATTGACACACCAATACTAGTTACTACATACGCACTCACTGATTCCTACGTCTACACACACCTTCACTCATTCACCCATACTATCATTCATACATACAATCACTCATCTTTACAACACTATCATATGCACTCATACACCTATACAGACACTCACAGTCTGCCACTCATCCATGGAGTTACTCACACACCTAGTCAGTCCTGTAAAGAATCAATGACACTTCCATTTTCTTGTCTATACAGTTAAACATAGAGCACCTTACATTTTCAAACATATACTAACACATACTTACCTTGTTATACAATCATTGATACAAGTACACATTGATCTGCACAGAGTCACACACCTCCCAGCCAGCCACACACACACTCAGTCTCCCATACAAATACTTGGACAATCAATCAGTAACCCATATAGTTAATTATATAGCTACTGATCAAAACATGCAGCAGTTTACAGAACAACAGACATAATGATGCACAAATTAAGACACTTTAGTCACTAACCCATGCACTCAGTGAGACACATTTAATCACTCACTCATGCATTCAGTCATGCACCTACTAAATCCTTTGTCCAGACACTTATACTTCCACTCATTCTTCAATATGTAAGACACATTTTAACTTTACAGAAACATACAGTCACTGGATGTTGTCATCAGTGATGTCATCAGTGATGTCATTTGAGATGTCATCAGTGATGTCATCAGTGATGTCACTGACCATGTCATGAATGATGTAATATGTGACATCATCAGCAGTGGATTGCAGGTGCGCGATATATAGTTAGTGCAACTAACTATATATGGAATTTCAATGGTTTTGTGTGAGTAAAATAAGGTTTTTTAAATGCTAATTCCTAACTATATATGGTCTATAACCTATGGTTTTTTCAGTGAATTTTCAAGGTTTTGTAAATGCTAATTCCTAACTATATATGGTCTATAACCTATGGTTTTTTCAGTGAATTTCAATGGTTTTTTAATAGCAAATATCATAAGCTGTCGAATGTCAAGTACGTGGTAAGTGAAAACATTTTCGTGTTTATGCACACTGATCTGCTTTGAATGGTGCCCCCCCCCCCTCATTTCTATTAGGAGTACTCTCTCTTTGCAGATAGTGAAAGGTAGTTAACGCAGGTCTTTGCCCCCATTGTAATCCGTCGTGCCTGCTTCTCTCTCCATTTGATTCATTGTTATCCAAGTATTTACTGTTTTAGAATTAGTTCTCTTTGGTTCATTCTCTATTTACAAACAAACACAGAGTCGCAATACTCTGTTTAGTCTTTGCAGATAACGAAAAATCGTGTAAAAAAAAAGAAAAGGAATCAAGCAAAATCAGTAGGCCACTAATGGGATCTCTTTTTGACCTCGCTAAAATAGAAACATTAGGAACAACCCCTCATGACAAATACAAAACTAGTGAGATGAACTGAACTCCACACAATGATGGCTGCAAAACAGCTCGGCTCCGCCACCCACCCCGCCCAAAATAACGATAAAGAACGGCTGCCATGATTGGTTGCGGAATGACCACGACGGAGCTACGAAATGGTGCTGCTCTCATGCTAACCCCAGCTTCAGTCTGAAACATCCAGAAACACTGTAGACTACCAATTCGATCAGTTCCGGTAGCGCCCCAATGTAACCCGGTAGAGAAGAACTAGCCCTCCCCTCTTTGACTGATGGTTCTTGTTGCCTGTCCCTTCTGTTGTCATTTAACAGAACTATTTAGCCTGCTGAAAGGGGTTGTGTTCCGACCGCTGGTTGGTGGAGACATTTTGACTATATTCTGTACCTGCGTTGTCGCGTAATGCGTCATATGACGCGCCGCGTTAGCGCATCCGGAAGTCATCCGGGGCGCGCAGCGCGTAACGTAAGCATAACAAGTCATGTGACTTGTTAATAAAACTTTTCATTGGTTCATTTTACTTTTCTTATTGTAATGATGAAAGGCTTGGTCATATGACCTAAAAATTACGCTTTTCATTACTTCCGAACATTATTTTTTCTTAAATATATGTTATAATGTTCCAGGCTAATGTACTTTCCCGGAAATTTTACAACTGTCCTGCAAGTAAAATATATTCTTTTTTCGAGAAAAAGAGCGTTTCTTCGTCCCATGACGGAGCCGTTGAGCAAAAGAGGGTCGACCTGCTGTCTTAGTCGCCGATACGCCTGAATATGAGATTCTTATCGATCACTTTATGTTGCAGGAATAGAAAACACAACAGCCCTTGACCATTTATCTTTACTGCGTTCCTTCGTATTATACCTTTTACCCTTCATGTAATTGGTCTGCTTTATTTCACTTGCCTTTTAATGATTCTAAAACAGTGACTATTATTAAAAACTTTACCAATGTATATACTACTACCATGTTTTCTTTTAAAAACCTTTATTGTGAAAATTTCATTATACAAATACGAGCCTATAACCACGTGGGCCGGCCACGGAGCAAACTGTAATCGTATATGATGAATAGACATTTACACTGTAGAGGAACGTAACGGGCGGGCCATTAGGTTGCAAGAACTAAGGTGTCTAACAGTTACGGAATCGGTGGACGTACATTTTATAATTAAAATACGACAGGGCCAGTTACAATAAAATTATCTAGATATACATTTGCGGGCAAGTACCATGGGTGACGTTAATTCGAACTTTCAACAGTACAGTAATCAATAACACATCAGAACTTAATATCAATAGGGATGTCGAAATATTCAATCAATTCTCGTCCCCGCCCGCCATGTGCTTCAAAACTGCATACGTATCTCGTGATTTCAAGGTTCTGCAACCAGTACACAACAAGGAGTTACGAGTCCCATTTATTCTGGCGCCATTTTGGGCGAGGACGGGCAGGTCCAGGATATAGTCAAAATGTCTCTACCAACCATCGACTATGATGATGTTCATATGCTGTATTTATTAGAGTAACACTCATCTGTCCACATGAAATTAATTTGCCACAATCTAAACATGTCATTTTAATCTTTCCAAAGTTCTTCTAAATATTTGGGACCGTTTCCCTTGCCTCTGAAGCTCTCAGTGCCACTTCTTTGATGAATGTACTAGCAGGTCAGGGGTTCTCCTCCAAATCTCTCTTTTATGCAGCACTATAATTAATTGGTGCCACCTCTCCATATGACGATGCATGGTATAGTTACCACAACTATATTTTTTTTCGGTTCCTCTGGAGAGTTCATCGTGGCAGATGAAGCGTGTAACGTACCGGGCATTTACCTTTTTTTGCATGTACAGGAAAGGAAAAAAAAATCGAGCGTCCGAGTTCTAAGGTGTCCCAGGGCCATTTTAGTGGACCAGGCCCAAATCCAAAGAACAGGCCACCATTTTGAGAGTCCTGTTGCAGCCGCCTGTCGCTGTAGCATCAAGAGCAGCCGAAACTCAGCTGAATGGCAACTGAAACGGTAAAGGGGCGCCCCACTACAGCAGACGAGCCAGGCCCAAATCCAAAGAACAGCTATCTCACAGGCTAATGGGGCGACCCACGCCGAGTTTCAGCATTGTAGGATGACCACACAAGTACAGCAACTTGCTAGACATCACCTCGGTGCCATCCGGATCTCGGCGCCCCACTGCAGATGAAGTGCCTCTCAACTATGAAACCACCACGGTGACATCCGGATCTTGGCGCGTTGTGCTGCCTTCGGCCTATTCGCACATCGGTCCGCTACTGACGCCATCTCACAGGCTAATGGGGCGACCCACGCCGAGTTTCAGCATTGTAGGATGACCACACCAGTACAGCAACTTGCTAGACATCACCTCGGTGCCATCCGGATCTCGGCGCCCCACTGCAGATGAAGTGCCTCTCAACTATGAAACCACCACGGTGACATCCGGATCTTGGCGCGTTGTGCTGCCTTCGGCCTATTCGCACATCGGTCCGCTACTGACGCCATCTCACAGGCTAATGGGGTGACCCACGCCGAGTTTCAGCATTGTAGGATGACCACACCAACTTGCTAGACATCACCTCAGTGCCATCCGAATCTTGGCATCTCAACGCCTAGTGGTATCTTCCATACAAAAAATATTGTTACGCTGCCTTTGGCCCCATTCGCACATCAGTCCGCAACTTAGACATCACCTCGGTGCCATCCGGATCTTGGCATCTCAGCGCCTTGTGGTGTCAGTCAGAAAATATTGTTGTGCTGCCTTCGGCCTATTCGCACATCGGTCCGCTACTGACGCCATTTCACAGGCCAACGGGGCGCCCCACGCCGACTTTCAGCATTGTAGGATGGCCACACCAGTGCGGCAACTTGCTACACACCACCTCGGTGCCATCCGGATCTTGGCATCTCAGCGCCTTGTGGTGTCTTCTACACCGGAAATATAGTAGAAAATATTGTTGCGCTGCCTTTGGCCCCATTCACACATCAGTCCGCTACTGACACCATCTCACAGGCCAACGGGGCGCCCCACGCCGACTTTCAACATTGTAGGATGGCCACAGAAGTGCGACAACTTACTAGACACCACCTCGGTGCCATCCGGATCTTGACCCGTTGTGCTGCCTTCGGCCTATTCGCACATCGGTCCGCTACTGACGCAAACTCACAGGCCAACGGGGCGCCCCACGCCGACTTTCAGCATTGTAGGATGGCCACACCAGTGCGGCAACTTCCTACACACCACCTCGGTGCCATCCGGATCTTGGCGCGTAGTGAAGCTGCAGCAGCTGCAAATAAGCTTCAGACAGTGTTACAACCGCTGCTCAGAACTCTCAACTATGACACCACCTCGGTGCCATCCGGATCTTGGCGCGTTGTATTGCCTTCGGCCTATTCGCACATCGGTCCGCTACTGACGCCGCCTCACGTGCCAACGTATTTTCTCCGCATTTTATACCCTATGCCGCATAACAGGTCATGTGACTTGTTTATAAAACTTTTCATTGGTTCATTTTACTTTTGGTTTCCTAATGATGGAAGGCTTGATCATATGACCTAAAAACAACACTTTTCATTGGATGAAAACTTTTTTTTTCCCCCAAACGATGAAAGCCCCACCTTGTTTCTGGATGTTTCAGACTGAAGCTGGCGTCAGCATGAAAGCACCACCATCTCGTAGCTCAGTCGTGGTCATTCCGCGAGCAATCATGGCAGCCGCTCCCCACCAGAAGCCTGCAGGAGTCGGAGCCCCCAAAACTTTTGATGAATTCTCAAGGCGGAGGGGACGCTTTCGAGAATGGGGTCCAAGACCTAGCAGACAAGCGTCCGATTTCCAAGGTGTCCCAGGGCCATTTCAGTGGACCAGGCCCAAAAAGGAAACAGCCTGCCGCCATTTTGAGAGTCCTGTGACAGCCGCCTATCGCTGCACCGCAAGAGTGGGCGCAACTCAGCTGAATGGCGGATTTTGACACAGTGGACCAAAAGCGGACGGAATGGCAACTGAAACGGTAAAGGGGCGCCCCACTAAAACAGATGAGACTCCACCTGGAGAGGCCCGTTCACGCCGCCTCCCCCGGGGCGCTCCACGCCGTTATTCGGAGCAGCATTGTAGGATACCAAAACCAGTGCGGCAACTTACTGGACATCACCTTGGTGCCATCGTTCTGCTGCCTTGGAACTATTCGCACAACAGTTTGCTACTGATGACCCACCCCCCGCGACGCCCCACGCCGTTATTTGCTGGGTGGCAACTTACTAGACATCACTTTCGTGTCATCTAGATTTCGGCGCGTTCTGCTGCCTTGGAACTATTCGCACAACAGTTTGCTACTGATCACCCACCCCCCGCGACGCCCCACGCCGGAAATCTGGACGTTGTGCTGCGTTGGGACTATTCGCACAGCCGACCGCTACTTCGTTGTTTTTCTCTAAAAATGTTTATATGTTATTACTATTTTTGTTTTCTTGTATATATTTATAAATTATTAAAGTTTTATAATCTTACTACTTTGTCGGAGTGCTATATATTTTTAATGTGACACATAATTGTAAAAACTTTGATGTACAAAGAGTCATCCCTGGAATCTTCCGCTTCACGCTCGGTCCCCTCCCCAATCACAATACAGGATGGTTTTCAGATAATAGCAACGCTTCTGCTGTGACGGATCTCATCGAGTGTGGGCCTTGATCTACTATAACTCCTTTGAAGACGGGTGATTCTTTACAGCTGTGGCCATAAACTACATCTGCAGGGCTAGCTGATAGCCTAGGACCGGCCTGGACAATCGGACACAGAGGAAAAGGAGTGTCAGAGGGTGCGGTAGTGAATAGGGCGAAAGGGAGGTGTCGGGCGGGCACAGGGTGTGATTCTCAGGGAAGAACAGCGCAGATGGGGGGAGGTTTATTACCCATGCATAAAACAGAGAGCGGGGGTGACCACTGCCTGGGGGAGATGCTTGCGAGGGTGGGGAGCCATGCTAAGGATCGACAGCGTGCACAGAGTGGATCTGGTCAAGGCATCTAAAATGGCTGCCGTGCACGACAAAAGTGTGGCATTTGAAAAAAGACAAGATGGCGCACACAATGTTTTTCAACAATTCCTGATTTCCTTCGAATCGAACGTTAACAGACGTTGGGGCATATTACCAAAGTTAAGCGATATTTATCCCTAACGATGCATTGCAAAGATTTTTTTACCGTCAGAAATTATCGCAGATAAACCTTGCTATTATCAAGGTTTATCGCAAATACGATAAAAAACGAGCGCAATGCATTAATATCGCTGAAAACTCCGCGATATTCATGCATTACCGAGCTAATGCTCTTAGCCATGTTATCCACCTCCCATTGGATAACATGGCTAAGAACTGCTCAGGGCAGCTGTTACTTTTTGGAGATATTCGCGCTTATCTCGAATATTTCCAAAAGTTGATAATAGGAGATAGCGATGTTAGCGACTGTTTCCAGTCGCTAACATCTTGGCATGCCCACTTTGCATGTCATTAGTGATAAATATCACTCACATGCAAAGTGGGACCCAAGATGGTCGCTATCTCCTACTAGCCGTCGCTAACTGGTGTTAGCAACAGCTAGGTAATACACATATAATTTTATCTCCGCGAAGCGGAGCGCTGTTACAGATATATATCTTGTTTTTGAACGTTAATTTCTCAAAATGCACTGAAGCACATATATTGAGACATAGCAAAGGCACATCGGGCTACCAGTCCCTAATATTTTACCAAGTTTCGTGCAAATCCATTCAGCCGTTCGATTATTATTATTATTATTTTTTTTTGCCCCGCGGGGCCCTTTTAAAACCTCCACATCAAACCTAGGGGGTCAGCGAGGATCTACTATGCCCCCTTATGGTCATCAGCCGTTCGATTATTATTATTATTTTTTTTTTTTGCCCCGCGGGGCCCTTTTAAAACCTCCACATCAAACCTAGGGGGTCAGCGAGGATCTACTATGCCCCCTTATGGTCATTTGCCCCTTCGCTTTGGCCTCCTCTTGTCTCTCGATCCTACCGAGAGACAAGATGGCGGCCGCTACGTACTGTTTGGAATGTTTACAGACACCGGAGAGCCAATCAGCTTCGCTTCGCAAAGCTCCGTAACGCGAAAAGTACGCGAAGCGGTGCGCTGTTACAGATATATATCTTTTTTTGAACGTTAATTTCTCAAAATCCACTGAAGCACATATATTGAGACCTAGCAAAGGCACATCGGGCTACCAGTCCCTACAATTTTGCCAAGTTTCGTGCAAATCCATTCAGCCGTTCGATTATTATTATTATTATTTTTTTTTGCCCCGCGGGGCCCTTTTAAAACCTCCACATCAAACCTAGGGGGTCAGCGAGGATCTACTATGCCCCCTTATAGTTATTTCCCCCTTTGTTTTGACCTCCTCTTGTCTCTCGATCCTACCGAGAGACAAGATGGCGGCCGCTACGGACTGTTTGGAATGTTGACAGACGCCGGAGAACCAATCAGCTTCGCTTCACAAAGCTCCGTTGCGCGAAAAGTCCGCGAACCAGAGCGCTAACCGGTCCGCTGTTACAGATATATATCTTTTTTTAAACGTTAATTTCTCAAAATCCACTGGAGCACATATATTGAGACCTACAAAAGGCACATCGGGCTACCAGTCCCTACAATTTTGCCAAGTTTCGTGCAAATCCATTCAGCCGTTCGGGCTAAAAGTGAGGCCAACCGCCCTATGGAAAACTCAATGTTAAAAACACGTTTTGGGACCCCCCTTTTTTCTCGGCCCCCACTGGACGAACCCCCACCAAATTTTCAAGGGCTGCTCAGAAACAAAATGTGCCATTTTCCTGAAAATTTCAGCCGATTCCGTCCACAAACGCCAAAGTTATTAGACATAGAATTTTCAAAAAACCCATAGAGAAAAAATCCTAACTATATATACCTACTGGCGACCGCCAGTAGGTAATATATATATATATATATATATATATATATATATATATATATATATATATATATATATATATATATATATATATATATATATATATATATATATATATATATATTTTTTTTATAATATCTACTAAAAGATCAGGATTATTTTTCAATAGTAAGACCACACAAAATAGGAAGCCAGGACAATGTCAATATGTCTGTTTTATAAATGAAATTGTTTATCAGTTTTTGTATTGTTGTGGGTGCATATTAGAATGACTCAATGAAAGAATAATTACATGAATGCATGAATGAATAGCTTACTGACAACACACAAATAGTTCTATAGATGGATGAGGCAAATCTATATTGTACTGGTAGAATAATAATGCATAAATCAATGGCTTATGAATGCATTCCAATCTATATTGACCTGTATTGAACTATTTGAATGACTGCTTGCCATGGAAATTAGTGTGGAGAAAATACTTTGACCCAATTGTGGGCAGACTGATTATGTGTGATATGTGCAGTAACCCCTGCTACCCCACATATTGTTATTACAATATACATACGCTGTTTCTGTTCCTATTATCTATATTTTGCCCCAATAAAAATTTTGAACCTAACACTGCAATCGAAAGTCGGAGAATGTGATTGTGCACCTGCGTTTTTGTACCAATAATATTTTGTGGGTGGCAATAAATCACCAGCAATATTCCCTGGAAAGCATTTCTTCATGATACCAAACAAATAACAAAACAAACATCATGAGTTGAAAATGTAATTTGAAATAAACATATTCAGAGTCAACTTATACTACGGTTTTGTAAAATCAGGAAAAATTATTTAAAAACAAAAACTGTTCTTACCATAATGGCATTGGCACCCTGAGATAGAGAGAAGAAAGTTAGGAAAAAGATTAGGAATCAAAATTCTATAATAAAATACCAGGATATAAACCCACTCTGCAGCAAAACTTGCATCTTGAGTATTACTCACACTCTAAAGCCAAATCAAAAAGAACAAACTCCAAAGTTGAATTCACCACTAATGAGCAACCAATGCAATTTAGTAGCAACAAATGAAAATTATTATGCCACGTCATGTTCCATTAGGAATATATCATTTATAAAGAGGAATATATTGTCAGCACAAAATCTGATATATTTGAGGATATACAGGAGATAGGGAAACCATTTATTACAAAGTTGGCATTGTACTGCTCGACCCAAGGTCACCAAGTAGCTGCCTACATTAAGCCCTAAAAGTAGTGAGACGTGAAGGAATATAATAAAGCTGCACAAAGTAATGGTGCCTAACATTTGCATATGCAAATAAATCTGCATGCAATTCTTGTTAGTTTAGATATCTAATTGGCAGCAAACTGCTATCTTGCAATAAGTGGAGCCTAGAATAACACACTCAAATTGAAACATGGATGTACCCAAACTATGATATTTACCTTCATTAAGGTACAGAAACTTGGATAGACCATTAGCACTGGTGTGATCTGACCAGGTATGGTGTTCTACCACAAAGTCCATTCCTTGCAGTGAAATGGACCACCTTAACAATTCTGGATTCTACCCCCTTGCTGTTCATCACCTCCTAAAGCTGCCCAGATGTCCTTGAGAACCCTAGGCTGCATTTTCTTTATCAACCATACTTTCTGTCCATGGTGATATTCTACCATGGTAACTGCTTAGTCATACCATTGCTTCATTAACTCCTGGCTAACCTCAAAATTATCAGAAGCCTTCTTTCAGAACTTAGTTAACTGTTTCCAAAGGGCTAGCATTTAGCGAACCACACCCTGAGAGAGATTCTTTGGAGCTTGCTCTCACCCATCCTTCACCAGACTAAGAGGTCCTCTGACAGGATGACCATACAGAGGTTCAAATGGGGTAAACCACATTCTCTTCTTTGGTATCATCCTAAGAGCAAAAAGTGGGCATGGTAAGAGGACACCCCATTTCTGCCTCATGACCTCAGGCAGGCCCATAATCATGCCTTTTAGGGTATTGTTGAAACTCTCCACAAGCCCATTGGTTTGTGGGTGGTAGGGTGTGGAGAACATATGAGTGACTCCACACTCCTTGCTGATTGACATCATGTAAACAGACATGAGGCTGTTGTCCCTGTCTGGCCCCACTTCTTTGGGGAAACCCACTGTGGCCTAAATAACCATCAAGGCCCTGGTGACAGTGCAGTTACAGTCCTCAGCGGGATTGCATTGATTACCGAGTGGAATGGTCCACCAAGACCCGATGAACCTCTTGCCTAAGGATGTCTTGGTGGGACAAGGATCCTACAATGCCTAATATCTCAAATGGTGTAACAACGACGGGCATTGGAAAAAGAATAGCACTACAGCTTTGTCATAGTCTTCCCACTAGCCTGGTACATGAGTTGCCCCATGCGCAGGAGCCTTAGGCTCATGATAAAGTAGGTGATTCTCCTAAAATATAAGGTGATTTCCATTGGGCATCCGCTTGCCCGCTAAGGCACTCAAGGATTGGGCACTTCTTCTGTGACTTGAATATTTCCGTTCTGGTGGGTTCCTCTTCCACTTGCCATCTAAAAATCTCAGACAGGTGACCAAGGGAGAAATGTCCCCCCTAATAGGCTCAGAGGCAGAGGTTCCAGTGCCTCAACTACCTGTGTTATGGGACTTGCAGGGGCCTGGGTTCCCACACCCCTTGCCTGTCCCTTCCCTGGTAGCTGTCTGGACCATTCTTCCATGCTCCAGACCTTCTTGACTCCCCTCCTGGGCATCCAAGGAACAGGTGACTGCAGAGACCCACTCAGGCAATGCTAACTTTTCTAGATGTAACCTGAGCTCTTCTTCCTTCATAGAAGTGTGAACCAGGTCATTCCCCAACAGATAATCCACAGACATAGAAGAGCTCACAACAACATTCAGAGGATTTGAGACCCCACCCCAGTACAAGGGAACCAGAGAAACAGGGTAGTGCCTCTCCTAGGTGTCTGCTACTACAACCTGGTAGAATGTATAATAGATCTCTTGCTCTGAGGATACCAAATAATACCTGACACCTGACAGTAGTCATACTGGCTACTTTATCCCCCAGAGCTTCCACCCTCGGCCCATTTATGGTGACACACTGTCTATACTTTGAATTATTGGAGGGCATGTGAGCTTCGGGCACCATCTCTTTTCCACCCCAGGACACTAGGGTAACCCCACTAACTGGGGCCATCTATTTCTGAAGTGCTATACTTGCCAACCCCTGTGACTGCCTATGATGGTGGGTGATGCCATTATGAAACTCTTGGCAACTCCCTTGCCATGCCCATATTGGTTGCATTCTTAAGACTTAGGGACAAACTT
Source organism: Lissotriton helveticus (assembly GCF_964261635.1). Taxonomy (NCBI): domain Eukaryota; kingdom Metazoa; phylum Chordata; class Amphibia; order Caudata; family Salamandridae; genus Lissotriton; species Lissotriton helveticus. The sequence goes on from NC_136069.1 coordinate 1,609,201,342, forward strand.
TGCAGTATTCTTGTCTATGATGCATTTCTTCTGGTTTCCAGGTTAGGTTAGGATTGGTGTCCCTGTGAACTGTACAGGGGGCCTTGAGAGAACTCCTTAATAATTGTTTTATCTTCATCCCTCTTTCCTCTGCTGGGAACTATGACCACCCTTTTGGGTGTGCCCTCCAGGTGCCCTTTCAGACTTTCTGGTGCTGACCCAGGGGTCTGCCTCCTGAAAAAGAATGCTATCCACTTGGTGTCAGCCCAGCTCTGTAAAACATATATTAAGCTTATATTGTCGTACATCCCAGTAAAATGTTTGCCTTTGCTGCTCCTCACCCAACCCTTTAATGCCTTGCTGGCATAATTTATAAAGTTCACTCATGACTGGATTGGGAGTTTGTAGCTGTCCTGAGCCTCTGATGTCAGCCCAAACCTAACAGCTAGTATACATTTTATGGGGTTTACTTTGTCATATTCCCTTGCCTCTAGTGTAAGGATAGTATCCATCCCCACTGTGGGCATGCATTTCCAGAAAGCTGTCATCCCACTATTCCTCTGGGAATTTGTGCACCATGAGTGTAATGTCATGTGCAGCAAACTGCTTGGCTATATAATCTCCAACTACATAGGCTCTGCCTTCTGCGGTATGCAGACTGCCACCTAAGCAGCAGACACAGTTGGTACAATGTCACCATTCCTGTTGGTTCCTGAAGAGTGCCTTGTATTTTTCTCCATCTCCCTCATGATTTTATCAAGTTCCAACAGTATTTTTCTTTAACCTAGGGCCCTCCCAGCTTTCTCCTTATCCAGCTTTAATTTGAGCAGCTCCAATTTCAGCTGGATATACACTGCTCCTTGCCCCATCTTGGTTATCAGTGTTTCTCTTGTTGGTACAGTTGGGCTCTTCCTGCAGCTCAGGGTTCCTTTCTGGATCCTACTCTTTATCTTTAATTGAGTCCATGTCCTCCTCATGGTTACATGGGTATCCTCTACTGTTGCTACTTGCAACCTTTATATTTCTTCATAGACCCAGAGGATTTTCTAAAAATTGTGTTGGAAAGGTTTCTTGTCCACATTCAACCCTATTTGCTTACAGAGCCTATTGAGGTTGTCAGCATTGATCAGATACATCTCCATGGTAAAAAGAAGAGGGTATGGTACTTACATTTAGAAAAAAAAGAAAAACAGCCAATGAAAGACTAAGGAGAACTTAAAAACGCTCAATTTGGTATTACACAATTTAATTAGGATATTGTGTTACACAAATCACTGTATCTCATTTCACAATTAAAAGTCCTGATCCACAACTCTGTTAGGACGCTTACATTTACAAATGGCAATTTTTGTGTAACACAAATCACTGTATAGTACTGCATAAATATATGTCCTGCCACTCCTGACACAATGTGAAAATTGGGTTGTTGGTTGATTTGGTTATGAGCCCTATTCACGCAAAAAGCCTTGGTCCCTTTCAGGGTGAACTACAAAAAGTCACTAAATAATCTGTGCATACCCCTGGGTAGCTTGCCAGAAAAAGCAGTTAGGCATAACCTAGAGGTTATGCAGCACACAAACGAAGTGAAAACACCACCCAAGATAAAAGCTATACCAATTTATAAAAATATAGACAATTTAAATAAATTATTTGACACCTTAATGACAAAAATCAGTAGAACTGGAGTTAATAATTTCAGCGCCTAAAAGATCAAAGCGCCAACTATGGACTTCTAATCTTATGAGATTGGATCAGTCAAAAAATATGGCTGATTGTGATGTGGCAAGGTTCAAATACAAGAACTGGAAATTGACTGATCAGCGCTTAGCTTGAAGTATTGCTGAATAAAATGTTTAGAGAAGGTACATTTCAGCCGGGGGTATCCGAGGAGGGCGAGCCATCGTGTGGGAGACTTGGGTTGAAGCTGCAGTGAAGATTTTTATGTTTGGACTCTTTTTTAGAAGTTGAAAATATGTAGCAGGTCAAAGCAGAGGGCTGTAGCCGAAGACAGATTCACAATTCTGGCTAACTCTTTGGTTGAGGACTGCTGAGCACGATTTGCTGCTGTGGAGAAGAACATAGCAGTTGAAGCTGTGCAGCCAATACAACTGGCATGGGCATGGGCAGATAGGCTAGCTTGTTTATAATGGTCTCTTCCAGGTTGTCAGTGCAGTTGTTGGCTAAAAATGTTCTATGCCCTCTGTTTTTGGATTTGGCCATCTGGGAATATTTGGCACCACAACCAAGGGTCCAGGACCGATGGAACACCATTTGGAAGTTCAGGACTCAGGCTGGGTATAGGTCTAAGGCGAAGGGAACATTTTGTGTCCCTGATGCTCAGATCAGGAGGCCAGCAACCTAGCCCTCCATCATCAATATGGTGTTCCTAGGTTCAAGTTGCAAGTCCAATCTTGCTTCCCAAGGGAAGATGGTAGCAGGGCAGAAAGGAAGCAGTTCATCAAGGCAGCAGCAGGTCAGCAGTCGAGCAGAGTGGTAGCCATTTCAACACCACAACAGTTCTTTATCCTCACAGTGTATCCACAGGTAAAAAACGGTATTGAAAAGTTGGTATACAAGGTCCTCCTTCATACCCTGGAGGCCTTGTTCTGTAAAGTGGGAGATATTTCTACACTGTGGCTATGAAGTGCATTGAATTTCCTGACTCCCCAGCCCTGGATCCACGCTCGCTGCAGTGACAAAGTGGAGGTGATAGGTCCTATGTATAAAGAAAAACCCTCCCTATTCAGTTGCAAGTGGGGCTGTGCTCAGGTCTGCCCTCGATCCTGCCGGCAGATGACCCATTCAGGCACACCTAACCCTTCTATTGTTACTGTCTGGAAAAAAATCACAAAGTCCAGCTTTCAATTGCAAGTTATGTGACCCAAGAATGGCTGCAGTCACAAAAGGGCTAAGGGCAGAAAAATGCAAACTTTTTTAGAGTGACTAATGTAGCTACAAGACCTTTCCATAAACCATTAAGGCCTAGGAATAAATGCTTATAGGTATCAATAAACTGTCAATATGGATAGAGTTGCTGAAATAACTCCATCAAATGCAATTATCCAATGATTAATAATCTACAGTCCACCTTATTTTGACAATTTTATAACAAGGGCATTCTTATACATGACTTTCATAAACCATTGTCATATTAATTTACAACAAAATGTTTCTCTGGACATTCAACTTGCTCAAGGGGCATATAGCGAGCCCCTTGAGCTGAATCACTACTGATGTGTATATGTGGATCACGTGATGCAGTTCCAGTAGCCTGCAGACTCCAGTGTGCAGTAACTGCCACTTAAGTACGCTGACTTTTTCTTGTCACTCTATATTCTTTACAAATTCACCAAATGCAACATTTCCAAAATGTGTCTCATTTTTTATTACAATTGCTATTACGCACCTTGAAATGTTGACATTTTTTTCTGATTAAGTTTTTATTTTTCTGTATGGCTTCGTTTTTGTAAAACATGTAGATGAGGTTTTAGGCCTTGCTGTCAGTTGCTTTATCTCCTGTTTGATGTGGTAAAAAATATCTTAGCATGTCTGAGGCCAGAAGTATTTGGACACAGAGTAATAGCATTTTGTATTGGGTGCACTCTAGTATTCCATAGCTCTACAGATGATTATGAAGAAGCTTTGTTTATAAAATGATGGCTGCAGAGCGGGCAAGCTAATACTAGGGATCCAAAAAAAGGTCTTGGAGTGAGTCAGCATTCTCCGTCTCAAGCAGTGTATTGAGGGGGTGAGGGGGATTTTTTTGGTTTTAAGGAAAACTGTCTGCCATTTTTTTTAAATAATAACATTTTAGGTCATAACATGTGAAAAGTCAAAAGTGAAAAGTAATGAAATGAAAATTGTGTGTAGATTCTTCAATGAGTGTTTTTTTAAGCACAGCTATGTTTGTGTTACACATGAAGATTAGGTTTTCAGTATTGCTGTACGGTAAAGGGAGATCCTACCACGTAGGAGGCGGGGGGCACAATCAGGGTTACTGAAAAGTTATTTTTAGTCATGGAGTGATGCCATTTTGTATTGGGCATTCTCTATTGTTCCATAGCTCCATGGATGAGTAGGAAGAGGCTTAGTTTATAAAATGATGCCCTCAGCTCAAACTTGCAGGGGACGCGTCACTGGTTCACCAAAAGAATGGTGATGGATTAAACCCAGATCTGTTGACTGGGTGTGAGTGTTAGATTGGTTCAGATGCTCCGTCCATCACCACCCCCTTTTGTACCGCTTTGCTCTCCATAGGTTGGCAGGGTATGCTCAGACGTGAGTCCCTTGCTCACTTTCCCACTGGATTCAAGCAAGCCTGGCTGAAGATGGCTGAAATTAAAGAAACCGTTCCTAGGAAGCTTGTTTCTGGTCCAGGGTAGGCATGGCTTAGAAGTTCGGGCTGTACTGTTCCCATGAGGCACAGGGTCAGACTGATTTGCATATGGCCATGTCTGAACTGGGGTGGCAGAGTGGGCTCAAGAACGGTGATGGATTAAACCCAGATCTGTTGACTGGGTGTGAGTGTTTGATTGATTCAGATGCTCCGTCCATCACCACCCCCTTTTCTACCACTGGTGCACCAAAGGCACGCCAAAGACAAGCCTGTCTGCACCCATCCTCTTCTCGCCTGTGGCCAGGCATTATGATAGTTCCACGCCAAAGGGCCGACCAGCTGAGACCTATACATCAGAGCAACTCCTAGGTAGGGCGGGGCATTTGATAGGGTGTAGGACTTTTCTATTGGATGCTACTTTTCCTGTTTCATGTGGCAAGAGTAAATATGTTTTTCTCCCTTGAACCACCTAGTCACTACTAACGCAGCTCCAAGGAACTGTCATACAAAATTGAAGGACACAATAATTAATGTGTGATCTCTACATAAGCATGCTCTACATAGAGAGTTTAGTGTTTTTGGCTATAAATATTAGGAAGGGAGAAGTAATTCTAAAGCCCCCACATAAAGTTAGAGCAAAATATCCCAACGGTAGTAAAGTCCATTCTGCTTGAGCTGTAGAGGCATAATCACCAGTAAATTACAATAGAAACATGCTGTCATGTTCAGTTTTTTAGCACAGGAACAAACATTACTGGGGTTATATAGACTCTCCAACTAATGTAAAATGTGGATATATGGTCATTGAAAAAATGTTGCATTAGTGGCAATTAGGTAGAGAGCAAGTCCTTCTTATTTAGTTCAGCATTCACTGGTAGTAATTAATTGCACCTGCAAAAGGAATATAATACTGTTAATAATCCATGAACACTGGACTTGAACTTTTTATGCTCCTTTTTTGCATGTGATGTCACATCAACAATTACACTCAACAACCAGAAATTTTGATTGTACATAGGAGTTTTGGTACTAAGGATGTTTTGTTCATGACAATTACTCACCAAGATAATTCCATGGAAAGCAGTGTTTCATGAAAATAACAAATCACAAATGAAACCTCATGAATCAAAAATTGAAATGTAATACTGACAAATTCTGAGATAACATCGCAAGTGGAAACAGGGGAAATAATGGAAATCTATCCTTACCTTCGAGACATCCTAAGATACAAGAGAAAGTGAGGAGAAAGTGATGTCATTGAAATTTATTAATGAACATTTTGTATATCAGTACATAAAGCTCCCGACTAAAGAACTGTGCATCTTGAGTATTACTGGCACTTTAAAGCCATGTAGGAAGGAACACTTTCCAATCTTTACCTCACTATTTATGCAAAACCATTGCATTAAGTAGCAACAAATTAAAATGAAACTTACATGAGGTCAGCATTGACAAAAGTATAATTTACATCATGGTCAATAGGATAGATACCGTTTCTAAAAATGTAAACATTGTAAAAAAATAGTATATTTGATAATGTTTAGGAGAGAGGGATACTATTTAGTGCAAGCCTTGTAGTTTATCATTCAACCCTGATTCAAAAACCAACTGTCTACGTTTAGCACTAAAAATAGTGGGAAAGGAAGGGACACAATAAGGCTGCACAACGTAGTGGTTTTTAACATGTAAAGATGCTCCAGTGTTCCAACAAGAAATTTTTCATCCTTTTGGTATTTAATTTTCACCAAAATACTGTCTTACAATAAGGGGAATCCGGAATTAGGCGCAGAAAATGGAATATGCATGTAGCTAAATCATGATGGACCCTGTAGATGCCAAGTAAACAAATGTGTGTTTGAACAAACATGAAAAAGGACCATTAGCGTCAGCTAGTCGTGGCTTGTGGAAGTTCATTTTTAAAGTTATTCCAGAACTACATTTTGTAATATGTATCAAAGAGTTAAGCTAAAGATATGGCTGTAAAATTGTAAGTACTGTATGTGATAAAATGTTTCTTTTTCGATGGTTTGTATTTCTGGTTTTTAGAATCTGCATATTGGGCAGTTCTGACCAGTATCCAGTGTTTCTGTCTTTACCGCTAAAACATGTAGACAATGGCTAACCCTTTATTTGAATATTAACGCTCCTTTAAGGCCATAGCATATGATGTAGAATTTAACACAGAGGGCCTTACTCATGAGGTTAACGTACACTTTTGGGTATGTTTACTAAGTCTAACTTTACTACTTTTCGGTATTCACAAAGGTAAGTTACTACTAGTGAAGTTAGACTTTTGGTCTAAGTTTACCTTTGTGAATACCAAAAAGTAGTAAAGTTAGGCTGTGGTCTAAGTTTATTGTAAAGTAGTAAACAAAGATTTTTGATCTAAGTTTACCTTTGTGAATACCAACATTTAGTAAAATCAAAAGTGTAAGTTTTCTATTTTGAATCAGGACCAGGGTATGGAAAATAAAGTGTTACTGGTTGACTACAGCCATTAGTATGCACTCCTATAGTGTGGAAGGGTACATGACTTTTAGCCTGACTGCAGCAGCTTAACTCTACAGTCTGAGCGGTCAACATAACCCCTATTGAAACTAATTTTCACAAGTTCACAAGTCAAGGTGCATGGTACGATGACATGGCCCCCAGCAGTAATGTTCTCTGTTTCAAGACCTGGCTGCACCATATGAAATCTGAGGTATAGAATACGATTCTGGTCATCCAAGTTTGGATCCCATTAAAACAATGATTAAACCACTGTTTTAATAATGATGAAATGCTCAATTAAATGTTAAGTTAAATTCTAAAGTCAGATTTGTAATAACATTTTTAGAAAAGTTACTATTAAAAAGTAATTTGTTTTGTGCCTGTATGTCATTGAGGCTAAATTGCATCAGCTCTCCAGAAGCTCCACAACCTCTACTTGGCTTTAATAAGGTATACAATAAGGTATACAACACGTTCCCAGAGAAGGTACAATGGCCTGGATGAAGGATGGTCTGTTTGGATGTATGACGTTACAACGCATACTTTTACAACGCCTACCTTTACAACGCATTATTTATACCGCAACATCCATTACAACGCACACCATTACAACGCATGCCATTACAATGAATTCTTTGAAACTACCTTTACAACGCATTCCACTACAACGCATACTACATTTACAACGCATACCATTACAACGCATTACATTACATTGCATATAAGGTAAGTGTTGGGTAGTTTAGGGGTAAAAATTACTATTCTAACTCCAGAGGGTGCAACAGTAGGGTAAGTGTTGGATAGTGTAGGGGTAAAAATTACTATTCTAACTCCAGGGGGTGCAACAGTAGGGTAAGTGTTGGATGGTAAGTTATGCGTTGTAATGGTATGCATTGTAATGACTGAGTTGTAATGGCATGCGTTGTAGTGGTGTGCATTGTAGTGTCATGTGTTGTAATGACTGCGTTGTAAATGCATGCGTTGTAATGGATTTTGCGTTGTAAAAGTTTCGTTGTAATGGTAGTGCGTTGTAAAAGTTGCGTTGTAAAGGCTGTACACCGGTCTGTTTACTTCTCTGGTATGAAGAACCATTGGGGTGGGTCCAGGAACCTGATTAACTTTGAAGTCACCTGCCTTGTCGAAATCAAATGTCTGATTGCACCTTGAGATGACCAGCCTTTAATAATATTTGCCCTAAATTACCAATAAAAAATGGGTTAACATGCGGTTGGTACAAATATCAAATTGACAAGAGACTATAGGTGATGGAGAAGGGAAGAGGTACATGGATAAGGAAGGTGAGGATGTGTAAGACAGGAGAAGGGATGGGAATTTGTTCTGACCACACCTGTGGTGTGGCCGCCAAGAAATACGCCAGGCATGTTAAGAGAATAAGAAAACACCAAAACAAAAAAAAAGCAAGACAAGTCAGGTCGCATCTCAAAGCTCAAAGAGTCTGCTATCCATACGTTAATGTTGGGGGTAGACCAATCAAAGATGATCAGAAGTGCATAAATATGTCTAGTTTATCTTGTAGTCTGTAGACAGGGTGCTCAAAGGAGGCTGTCTTATATATTTCTTGCAGCCACTCATTATGTGTGGAAAGGTGTGGGGCCCTCCAGTGTATCTAGATGCAACAGTCATAGCTGAGGCTACTGTCATGGTGATGACTTTTGCCTTTACACTGTGTTAAGTTAGCATGAGCTTATTAGAAGTTTAAACGTAATTTTTTCTCTCTGCTGCTTTTGCACACGGCACATGGCACATGATATTATAAATGTTTAGAATCTAGCAGAATATTTTGCTTCACACGAGAATAATATGTTTTTCCTATAGTTTCAGTCTTTGCTTAGTAAGCTATGTCTGAACAGTGAGTGCTGAGGCCTTCAAGGTTATTTCAACACACTAGTTGTTCGGTCAGATCAGCGCACGTTCTAGACATAACACATATGCAGCTGTGGGCACCTCTAGTTTTTGGCGCGTTTTAATAATGCACCGCACAGAGCATGCAGACACAGTTGGAGAACATTCGCATGCAGAGAGCTGGTGTAGAATATGATGTGATCCCTTTCTACTAGAACCAAGAGGTATGGGGCCGCCCTTGTAATCCCAAGAGACCTTCTGTAGATATAATATAATATACAAGCAAGTGAGGGTAAGAATTAGGTGCTATTTAGCCTTCTTCCCTTTAGCATTTTAACATGCCTTCTCCCTTTGTATTTTATGGAATTGTAACTATGCTGATAACCTTATTGCTTATAATATGTTTGCTTGTATTAGCTAAGATACTGCGCTTGAGAACACTGCATTAGAAATAAATATTTCAAACTTGCACGTGGACTCATTTACTCCTTGTTTTGGACTGATCTGATAGTATAACAAAAGAGTGTTTATGTGTTCCACGTTACCTGAGGTGTTCTAAGTCCATGTTCTGGGTTGTCTAATCATTGGGGGTATGGAAGAACCAATGATACACTGATTGCTAGTCTGGTAGGGGATTTTGGATACTAATGTGACACACCCTAATTCACTGAGGTTCCAAGTCTCTATGCACAATTCTGTGTAGGAGCAGAATCCCTGCAACACTACTAAATGCCGTTGATGGTCTGTCCCCATGAGCAAATCTGCTGTATTATGTAAAATGATGTGTATTCTAATTAATTGTAAAGGCATGTCTATTGTGTGGCCCAGTATTATACTTATCTGAACCCAGAGATAGTTGGTATAGCTGTAATAATATAAAACATGTAGAGTGAGGAAGAAGCCCTGCTCTCATAAGCTGAAATGCCAAGAAACAATGTTGCAGTGACTTGAAAAGGCAGAACTTCATTCTGGATTCATTCAGCCCTTGGTGAAATTCACTACAACTTACACCCTTGCAGCCTCAGTGTATTTAATTCATAGAGTAAGTTGCCATTTCATGCGCAACATGAATAGAAAAGGGGTCGAAAGTAAGTATCAGGCTTTCAGTTGAAGGCTTTATGAGGAACAGCACTCCCTTATCAAGAACCCAGTGTTTTAGATATTGATGAATGGTTCAATGTTTGTTCCCCCAGTATGCGACATGCAATGTATATGTTTGGTGTAATGCCATGCCGGCAATGGGCAGATTGAATTCCACCTGCAGCACCACAAAGGGTTTGTGAGTCTCTTGAGCCAACAAGGTATTCAGGGTGTGTATGCCTTTCGCTTACCAAAGCTCCCAACATAAGGGACACCCCTCTATGCATAAGCTGGCATTCTCCCAGTAGCTCTGCATGGGGATGAAGTCTGGCATTATCAGACCACTTTGTGTGCTCTGCCTTTTCAAATGGACACATAGGAGCATGTATTTTGTCTCTGGCCAAAGGTAAACTAGTTTTGACAGTTGTAGTTCAGTACAGCGGAGTTCCACACAAGGGAGTCTCAGGTCCCTGTATCGTCTGTGATTACTCAGTTTGGAGAGACTGAATTGTGGTTTCATTTCACCCATTGCTAATTTGTGGATGGTGTTATCTATAGTTCTCAATATCAGGAGCTTTAGAGGAATTTGGTATATCTCCAGGAAATATGTGAACTGGGATACCACAACCATAATTATGCTATGTAATCTACCTCATAACTAGAGATGGAGGTGCGTCCATCTCCTACAGTCTGACTGTGCTTTTGTGATTAGGGTTATCAAATTGCCAGGCACCATGTTGCCAGACCCCTGTTATTGTATGCCCCTAGGTACCAGAAACATTCTGATTTTCATTGGAGCTGATACCCCTCTATGGCAGCTTTCATCGTAAGTGCAGCATTGGCATAGCCAAGTTCTTCCACCAGTTAATCGTATTGCCTGATGTCTTGGAAAAAGCATTTATAGTCAATGTGAGAGAAGGAACTGATGTGTTCACATTGGTAAGTGTAAGGAGATTATCATCAGTATACAGGAGGAATTTGGAAGTGCCTGCAGGTGTGGGGATACCACTGATGTCCTGTGATTGTAGGCTAGCCACTGAGAGGGGTATTAGGGCCTATAGGAACATCAACTGCCATTTTCCCCGTGGATAGGAAAGGGGTCCAAAAGGAACCCACCTCAGTTGACCTTTGCACTGGGGGAGTTATGGAGATATTTTACTTTATTAATTAAATCTTCCCCAGGACTCTGTTTCTGTAGCATGTGGAACATAACATGACATTCTATATGGTCAAATGCCCTATCTGTATTGAACAACCTGACATAGGTGTCCTATAAGGAGTCCTTAAATAGCCAAAGTTGTGTGAGAGCATACACATATGGTTAAAGGAGGTACAGCCAGGTACAAAGTCCACTTGTCAACTGAAGTCTTGATGAGGTACGAATTACCTGTTGAAGCCAGGCAGCCAAGATAATGGCAAGCAATTTGATATCCACATTAAGAAGTGATATTGGGTGGCAACTGATACAGTCCAAAGTGATTTTCCCATTTTTAGGAAGACAGAAATCACTTCATTGGATAGATATGATCGTCTAGTGGAATCTACATGATGCCACTGACCAACATCAATCAAGCTCACAACATAATCATCCTCACATACACTGGCAACATGCAACTGATGCTGTCCTTCTCAGACAAACCCCCTAACACCAGAAACAAATTCACAACGTGCATGAGAGCAGTGCCCACTTAGATAAAATCTAACTGCCTCAAATTGAACTTGTAGGTTTCAGGTACAACACCTCACCATGGTCTTGGACACCTCCAATCCCTACTCACAAGCAATTAACTTCAGAATCATCACAACAAACTGTTATGACTGCCTAAGTCAATGCAATTGTCTTGCCCTGCTTCAACACCTTTGGGATGCTGAAGAAAATCTTAAATTACTACCAGATAACACCAGGACAACTATCAATCAATCTCTCATTACCATCAAGATTGGACTACAGAAATGCACTGGGTACAGGGATATCCAACCAGCAAGCAAAAAGGACATCCAAAATGCAGCAGCCTAACTAGCCCTCACACTTCTGTACAGAGTCCATATTACACTATAACTTGGTTAATGCCACTGGCTCCCAATATACAAGCGAACAAACTTCAATCTCCTCTCCATCAGCTACAAAGTGCCCCACAACACTGACCCTGCCTACCTGAACAAACTCTGTTATCTCATAATCAGCCCACAGTCCTTTATGTATGATGCATTTTTGAATGAGGTTGTTGACCAGACTAATTTTTGCTGACCAATGTTTAAGGGACAACAGTGCCAGACTTAAGCCCAACTCTGAGAGCTACCTGGAGGACTTCCACAATCTGCATTAGTCGAAGAAGTGTGTGGCTTTTACATTTTGTGATGGTCCTGATAAGGAAGCCATCACTGTCTTCATAGTGGTCTAATAGTTCCTTGATAGCAACAGCTATATTTCCTGAAACCATGAGTCGTAATTGGTATTTGCTTCATTAGATGCTGCATTTTGTTGAAAATGCTTTAGCACTGCCACATGATCACCCTGATTGTGACTATTTTTTAAAGATTTGGCCTGTTCTTGATCACATTGTAGATACATTTTCAGAGGTCTATACTTTTGTATCTGTAAATGTAAATGTAGTTGAGCTTATATAGCGCACAGCTACCCGCAGTGGGTTTCCCGGCGCTTGCTTAGGGAACCCTTCCTGGTATTCCCCTGTGAGATAGCAGGGTATCCACAAGGTGAAAGTCAGGCATCCCGCCGCGAGGGGCCATTGTGGAGATTAAGCAAGCTATTGCCCAGAGTCGCAGAGTGTGAACCCGTGAGTCAAGGAGGCACCGGGGCGAGAATTATCGAGTCCGTGGAATTTTTAGCCCAAGACCCGCCGAGGCGGGGAATTGAACCCTGGTCCAGGACCGATCTCAGCTTTCGGGTCTGCTGCCTCTAACCCCTGAGCCACACTTCTTCTACTACCAATTGGTTTGTGTTTTCTTTTTTATTAAAGCAAATGGGATGGCGGTGTGCTGTACTAGTGTTTGGCTGGTGGTGTGCATGGACGGGTTCTTAGTTGGCAGTGGGTTTTGACTGGTGTTTGACTGGTGGTGTTCATGGACTAGCATTTGGCAGACAGTGTGTGTGGTTTAGTAGGTTTCCCTAGATGGACGTCGAACCCGGGACCAGCAACGTAGGTTACTCCCTTGCAAAATTAGGTAATTTTGTTACAGATACTTTTGATATATCTATGGTACATTTTGGGGCATATCCTGCTGCCCTACCCACACAAATAAGATTGTGTTGTTATCAGGAGACTTGGGGTAATGCTTGGTGGGTGGTGGTTTGTGTCTCACCACAAATTCCAGAACCTTCAATCACAGAAATGTGAGAAAAATACATTTTTTAGACAAATTTTGTAATTTGCAAAGAATGCTGGGTCAGAGACCCTGGAGAGCGCAACACACGAGTAACCCCATCATAGATCTCACTAGGTGTCTATGTTTAAAAATGTACAGGTTTGCTAGGTTTCTCTAGGTTTCTGTAGATACTGGCTGAGCTAGGGCCCAAAATCCTCAGAAAGGCACAATGCAAAAAAGGGTCAGTTATCAGGGGAACTCTTGGGGTTTTGAGACGTTTCCTGTCTCAGGTACTAGGCCACCCACACAAGTGAGACTTGAGGGAATGCTAGGTGGGTAGAATGTTGTGGTTACTCACGGATTCCAGAATTTCAATCACAAAAATGTTTTTATTAGTCACATCCTGAGGTTTGTAAGGGATTCTGGGAATGAAAACATGGAGAATAATGCCAGTCAGCCATTCTTGGACTCCCCTAGGAGTCTAGTTTTAAAAAATGTACAGGTTTGCTATGTTGCCCTAGATGCCAGCTGAACTAGGTCAAAATATCCACAACTAGGCTCATTGCAAAAAAGGGACAGTTTTCATTGGAACAATATTTTAGGTTTGTGCTGTATCTTGGGCCATTTCCTATTGCGGGCAGTAGGCCTACCCACAAAAGTGAGGTACCATTTTTATCAGTAGTCGTAGAAAAATACAGAATAGTATAAAAAGTATAATTAACAATTTTCTTTCTCTGCTTATATGACTTGAAAATGTAAGACAGTATGTAAAATTGAAGACAATTTGAAAAATGCATGTTAAATCACATGCTAGTATAGGTACTCACAAATTCAGAGATGTGCAAGTAACTACTGATTCTAAACTTCATATCTTGTTCCCATTTTGGAAACACATAGGTTCAGTTGATACTTATTTTTCACTCTTTGCATTTCACTATATGGAATGCTGTATACACTGTATACAATGAATAACCATTGCCAGGTGCAGCTCAGTTATTGCCTCTGGGTATCTTGGTGAACCTACAAGCCTATATTCCCCCGCAAATAGAAGGGTCCAGTGGATGTAACAGTATATTTCTTTAAAAAATCTACCATAGTTCGATGAAGTTACAGTTGAAAATGTTGCACAAATGGCTGTATTTTTTCAACTCAATTTCAATATTTCTTTTTTTAACCAGTTACTTTCAATAGGAAAAACTTGAACAATCTACACAAATGACCACTTGCTGTATTCAGAACTCTGTTCACATTTCATAAATGTATAGCTTTCTGGGATCCATTGTTGTTTTATGCACATTTCTAACACTAACTGAAAAGAGGTTGAAAACACAAAACATAGGAAAAATGGGCTCTGTACCAGTAAAATGACAAGACTGCCCTGAAATAGGTTGTTTTCTGATAAAGGCCTGCCTGTTCCTGAAAGGAGGGAAGATGGTGATTTTAGCAAAATAAACCCTTCATTGATACCATTTGCAGGGAAAAAACAAACACTTTCTTCTGCAGAACTCTTTTCTGATTTTTCCCCCAAAATGTCTTGGTTTCCTTCAGAGGATTTCACAAACCCTGGGTACTGTTACAATCACTAGGATGTTGCTAAAAGGACACAAATTTGGCAAGGTCACCTTAAGTGGACAAATCGATACGGGGGCCTAAGGGTGAACTACCCCAAATAGCCCCCCAAAAAAAGCTTGACACATTGGAGGAAAAGGCCTGGGAGTGAAGGGATTAAGCCCCTGTCATGTACTGCTTCTTATATAATGATAAAATGATATTATAGCTAAAGCGTGCGTGTTGGATTCGGATAATCTGAAGGTTACACCCCCCCAGTTCTAATGACCAAGCTATGCCGCTAGTGGTAGGATTCATAGGTGGGTGGAGCTGGATGTAGCAATGAAAGAAAACTACAAATTTGCCATCCAGAGATGGCATAAACATGGTTTTCAGCCCAATTCTCTCCCCTGGAGGGGTATTAGGCATAAATAAGTAAGTAATGGGGAGGAAAAGAAAACAACTATTGAATAATACAGGAAGCCTTCCAACAGCTGCTGAGAGTTTAGTGTTTTTGTCTATGAATACTAGGAAGGGAGAAGTCATTCTAATGCCCTCACATAAAGTTTGATTAAAATATCCCATCTGTAGTCCTTTCTGCTTGAGCTGTATAGGCATAATCACCAGTAAATCACACTAGACTCATGCTGTCATGTTCTGTTTTTAGCACAGGAACAAACATCACTGGGGTTATGTAGACTCTGCATCTAATGTAAAATGTGGATATATGGTAATTGAAAGAAATGTTGCATTAGTGGCATTTAGGTACAGAGCAAATCCTTCTTAGTTTAGTTCAGCCTTCACTGATAGTATTTAATTGCAGCTGCAACATTTATGACACAGAGTTAATATATCATGAACAATGGACTTGACCTGGTTCTTTTCCTTTTTCCATGTGATGTCACATCAAAAATTTGGGAGTATACACATTAAACAGAAGAACCTGAAATGTTGATTGTGCCTAGGTTTTTTTGTACTAATGATATTTTGATGGTGAATTTACTCATTAGGATTATTCCCTGGAAAGCAGTTTTTCATGAAAATAACAAATCACAAATGAAACCTCCTGACTCAAAAATTGAAATGTAATACTGACAAATTGAGAGTCAACTAATTGCAAGTGCAAAATGGGGAAATAATGGAAATCTGTCCTTACCTTCAAAACACCCTAAGATACAGGAGAAAGTGAGGAGAAAGTGATGTCATCAATATTTATTAATGAAAATGTAGTATATCAGTACATAAAGCCCCCGGCAATAGAACTGTGCATCTTGAGTATTGCTGGCACTTTAAAGCCATGAAGGAAGGACCACTTTCCAATCTTTACCTCACTATTTATGCAGAAACATCGCATTAAGTAGCAACACATGAGAATGAAACTTACATGAGGTCAGCATTGACAGAAGTATACTTCACATCATGGTCAATAAGATAGATACTATTTCTAATAATGTGAATATTGTAAAAAAACAGTATATTTGATAAATATCAGGAGAGAGCGATACTATTTAGTGCAAGCCTTGTAGTATATCATTCGACCCTAAATCACAAACAAACTGTCTACGTTTAGCACTAAAAGTAGTGGGAAGGGAAGGAACATAATAAGGCTGCACAAAGTAGAGGTTTGTGACATTTGTAGATGTTACAATGTTTGTAAAAGAAATTTCTCATAGATTTGTTATTTAATTTTCTGCAAAATACTGTCTTACAATATGGGGAACCCAGAATGAGGTACTGGAAATGGAATATGCATGTAGCTAAACTATGATGGACCATGTACATGCCAAGCAAACATATATTTGTTTGAACAAACAGGAAACAGGCCCGTTAGCGTCAGCTAGTTGTGGCCTATGGAGATTTATTTTTAAACTTAGTCCATAACTACATTTTGGAATATGTATCAAAGAGTTAAGCTAAAGATATGGCTGTAAAATAGTACGTACTGCATGTGATAAAATGTCTCTTTTTCGGTGGTTTGTATTTCTGTTTTTTAGACTCTGCATAGTGGGCAGTTCTGACCAGTGTCCAGTGTATCTGTCTTGACCGCTAAAACATGTAGAAAATGGCTAACCCTTTATTGGAATATGAACTTTCCTTTAAGGCCATAGCATATGGTGTAGAATATACTACAGAGGGCCTTACTCACAAAGGTTAACGTACACTTTTGTGTATATTTACTAAGTCTAACTTTACTAGTTACTACTATTATAGTTAGACTTTTGGTTTACGTTTACCATTGTGAATACCATAAAGTAGTAAAGTTAGGATGTGGTCTAAGTTTATTGTTAAGTAGTAAACAAAGACTTTTGATCTAAGTTTACCTTTGTGAATACCAACATTTTGTAAATGTATACAGAAGTGTAGGTTTACCATTTTCAATTGGGACCAGGGCATGGAAAATTTGTTGTTACCGGTTGACTGCAGCAAATATTATGCTATCCTCTAGTATGGAAGGGAAAACATGACTTTTATCCTGACTGCTGCAGATTAAGTCTGCAGTCCGAGCGGTCAACATAACACCTTTTGAAACTCATTTTCAAAAGTTCACAATTTAAGGTGCATGGTACGATGACAAAGTCCCTGCAGTTATGTTCACTGTGTCAAGACCTGGCTGTCCCATAAAGAAATCTGAGGTGCAGGGTAAGATTCCGCTCTCTCAAGTTTGAAGCCCATTAGAACAGTGATTAAACCACTCTTTTAATAATGATTAAATGCTCAATTAAATGTTAAGTTAAATGCTAAATTATGATTTTTAATAAATATATTGGAAAAGTTAATATTAGACCAACATTTGTTTTGTGCATGTAGGTCATTGAGGCTAATTTGCATCAGCTCTCCAGCAGATTCCCAACCTCTACTTGGCATTAATAAGGTATACAAAATGCTCCCAGAGAAGGGACAATGGCCTGGATGCAGGATGGTCTGTTTCCTTCTCTGGTATGAAGACCAATTGGGTCCAGGAACCTGATTAACTTTGAAGTCACCTGCCTTGCCAAAAGCAAATGTCTGGTTGCACCTTGCGATGACCAGCCTTTGGATATAGTTTCCCTAAATTACCAATTAATAGTGGGTTAACATGCAGTTGGTACAAAGAACAAATTGACGAGGGAGTATTGGTGATGGAGAAAGGAAGAGGGAGATGGATAAGGTAGGTGAGGATGTATAGGACAGAGTTGTACCAGGAGAAGGGATGGAAATTCGTTCTGACCAGATAGCCAGCATGGCTAACTTATCAAAAGGAAGTGGGGTGTGGCTGCCAAGAAATACTCCAGACATGATAAGAGAAGAAGGAAACACCTAAACAAAAGAAAACTAAGAAAAGTCAGGTCCCATCCCAGATGCTCAAAAAGACTGCTATCCATACGTGAAGGCTGGGGTAGACCAATGAAAGATGATCAGATGTGCACAAATATGTCTAGGATATCTTGTAGTCTGTAGATAGGGTGCTCAAAGGAGGCTGTCGTATATATGTCTTGCAGCCATCTTCTTGTGTGGAAAGGTGTGGGGCCCTCCAGTGTCTCTAGATGCAACAGTCATAGTCGAGGCTACTAAACGCAGTTGATGGTCTGTCACTGAGCAAATCTACTATATCATGTAAAAGGACAAGTATCTAAACCCAGAGATGGCTGGTATCTGTGTAATATTATAAAATATGTAGAGTGAAGAAGAAGCCATGCTCTTATGAGCTGAGATGCCAAGTAACAATGTTGCCATGACTTGAAAAGGCAGAATTTCATTCTGGATTATTTCACCCCCTTGCTGAAATTCACTACAACTTACACCCTTGCACCTCAGTGTATTTAATTCATATAGTAAGTTGCGTATAAATGCTTTTTTTCCAACAAGTCAGGCAATAAGATTAACTGGTAGAAGTACTTGGATTTGCCAATGCTGCTCTTATGATGAGAGTTGCCATAGAAGGGTATCAGCTCCAAAGGAAATCAGAATGTTTCTGGTACCTGGGGGCATACATTCACAGGGGCCCTCACAACATGGCACCTGGCAATTTGTAACCTTAATCACAAAAGCCCAGACTTTGGGAGATGGACGCACCTCCATCTCTTGCTATGGGGTAGGTTATAATCCATAACGATGATTGTGGGACCCCAGTTCACATTTTTCCTAGGGATATATCCAATACCTGCAATGCAACATGAATGCAACATGAAATGAAAAGGGATAGAATGTAAGTGTTGGACTATGAGGTTGAATGCTTTCTGAGGAACAACACTCCCTTATCAAGAACCCTGTGTTTTTAGATATTGAAGAACAGTTCAATGATTGTTCTCCCAGTATGCGACATGCAATGTATATGTTTGGAGGATTGCTATGCCTGTGATGGGCAGATTGAATTCAACCTGCAGCACCAGAACATGTTTGTGAGTCCCTTGAGCCAACAAATGACTCAGGGTGTGTATGCCTTTCCCTTACCAAAGCACCTAAAGAAAACCAAGCAAAAAGTCAGATCCCATCCCAGATGCTCAAAAAGACTACTATCCATATGTGAAGGCCGGGGTAGACCAATGAAAGATGATCAGACGTGCACAAATATGTCTAGGATATCTTGTAGTCTGTAGATAGGGTGCTCAAAGGAGGCTGTTGAATATATGTTTTACAGCCATTCATCATGTGTGGAAAGGTGTGGGGCCCTCCAGTGTCTCTAAATGCAACAGTCATAGTCGAGGCTACTAAACACCGTTGATGGTCTGTCACTGAGCAAATCTGCTATATCATGTAAAAGGAAGAGTATTCTAATTAATTGTGAAGGCATGTCTAGTGTGTGGCCCAGTGTTATACTTATCTAAACCGAGAGATGGCTGGTATCTGTGTAATAATATAACACATGTAGAGTGAGGAAGAAGCCTTGCTCTCATAAGCTGAGATGCCAGTAACAATGTTGCAATGACTTAAAAAGGCAGTATTTCATTCTGGATTCATTCACTCCCTTGGTGAAATTCATTACAACTTACACCCTAGTAGCCTCAGTGTATTTAATTCATATACTAAGTTGCCATATCCTGCTCAACATGAAATGAAAAGGGATAGAAAGTAAGTGTTGGGCAATCAGGTTGAAGGCTTTATGAGGAACAACACTCCCTTATCAAGAACCCAGTGTTTTTATATATTGACGAACAGTTCAATGATTGTTCCCCCCAGTATGCGACATGCAATGTATATGTTTGGAGGAATGCTATGCCTGTGATGGGTAGATTGAATTCAACCGGCAGCACCACAAAATGTTTGTGAGTCCCTTTCCGTTACCAAAGCCTCCCACCTTAATTATGGGACACCCCTTTATGCACAAGCGGGTATGCTCAGACGTGAGTCCCGTGCTCTCCATGCCACTGGAATCAAGCTATCCAGGCTGAAGAGGGCTGAAAGCCCGAAACCGGTCCTTGGATGCTTGTTTCCAGTCCAGGGAGGACCTGGCTTAGCAGTTCGGGCTGGACTGTTCCCATGGGGCACAGGGTCAAGACTGATTTGCACATAGCTGGGTCCAAACTGGAAAGGCATGGTGAGCAAAAAAACGATGGATTTAGGCCCAGAGCTCTGTACTGGGGTGAATGTATGACATTGTTCTGCATTCTGTCTATCACCTGTTGTTTTGCATTTGTCACCCTGAGTGGGACGGGTATGCTCAGACGTGAGTCCCGTGCTCTCCATGCCACTGGAATCAAGCTATCCAGGCTGAAGAGGGCTGAAAGCCCGAAACCGGTCCTTGGATGCTTGTTTCCAGTCCAGGGAGGACCTGGCTTAGCAGTTCGGGCTGGACTGTTCCCATGGGGCACAGGGTCAAGACTGATTTGCACATAGCTGGGTCCAAACTGGAAAGGCATGGTGAGCAAAAAAACGATGGATTTAGGCCCAGATCTCTGTACTGGGGTGAATGTATGACATTGTTCTGCATTCTGTCTATCACCTGTTGTTTTGCATTTGTCACCCTGAGTGGGACGGGTATGCTCAGACGTGAGTCCCGTGCTCTCCATGCCACTGGAATCAAGCTATCCAGGCTGAAGAGGGCTGAAAGCCCGAAACCGGTCCTTGGATGCTTGTTTCCATTCCAGGGAGGACCTGGCTTAGCAGTTCGGGCTGGACTGTTCCCATGGGGCACAGGGTCAAGACTGATTTGCACATAGCTGGGTCCAAACTGGAAAGGCATGGTGAGCAAAAAAACGATGGATTTAGGCCCAGATCTCTGTACTGGGGTGAATGTATGACATTGTTCTGCATTCTGTCTATCACCTGTTGTTTTGCATTTGTCACCCTGAGTGGGACGGGTATGCTCAGACGTGAGTCCCGTGCTCTCCATGCCACTGGAATCAAGCTATCCAGGCTGAAGAGGGCTGAAAGCCCGAAACTGGTCCTTGGATGCTTATTTCCAGTCCAGGGAGGACCTGGCTTAGCAGTTCGGGCTGGACTGTTCCCATTGGGCACAGGGTCAAGACTGATTTGCACATAGCTGGGTCCAAACTGGAAAGGCATGGTGAGCAAAAAAACGATGGATTTAGGCCCAGATCTCTGTACTGTGGTGAATGTATGACATTGTTCTGCATTCTGTCTATCACCTGTTGTTTTGCATTTGTCACCCTGAGTGGGACGGGTATGCTCAGACGTAAGTCCCGTGCTCTCCATGCCACTGGAATCAAGCTATCCAGGCTGAAGAGGGCTGAAAACCCGAAACCGGTCCTTGGATGCTTGTTTCCAGTCCAGGGAGGACCTGGTTTAGCAGTTCGGGCTGGACTGTTCCCATGGGGCACAGGGTCAAGACTGATTTGCACATAGCTGGGTCCAAACTGGAAAGGCATGGTGAGCAAAAAAACGATGGATTTAGGCCCAGATCTCTGTACTGGGGTGAATGTATGACATTGTTCTGCATTCTGTCTATCACCTGTTGATTTGCATTTGTCACCCTGAGTGGGACGGGTATGCTCAGACGTGAGTCCCGTGCTCTCCATGCCACTGGAATCAAGCTATCAAGGCTGAAGAGGGCTAAAAGCCCGAAACCGGTCCTTGGATGCTTGTTTCCAGTCCAGGGAGGACCTGGCTTAGCAGTTCGGGCTGGACTGTTCCCATGGGGCACAGGGTCAAGACTGATTTGCACATAGCTGGGTCCAAACTGAAAAGGCATGGTGAGCAAAAAAACGATGGATTTAGGCCCAGATCTCTGTACTGGGGTGAATGTATGACATTGTTCTGCATTCTGTCTATCACCTGTTGTTTTGAATTTGTCACCCTGAGTGGGACGGGTATGCTCAGACGTGAGTCCCGTGCTCTCCATGCCACTGGAATCAAGCTATCCAGGCTGAAGAGGGATGAAAGCCCGAAACTGTTCCTTGGATGCTTGTTTCCAGTCCAGGGAGGACCTGGCTTAGCAGTTCGGGCTGGACTGTTCCCATGGGGCACAGGGTCAAGACTGATTTGCACATAGCTGGGTCCAAACTGAAAAGGCATGGTGAGCAAAAAAACGATGGATTTAGGCCCAGATCTCTGTACTGGGGTGAATGTATGACATTGTTCTGCATTCTGTCTATCACCTGTTGTTTTGCATTTGTCACCCTGAGTGGGACGGGTATGCTCAGACGTGAGTCCCGTGCTCTCCATGCCACTGGAATCAAGCTATCCAGGCTGAAGAGGGCTGAAAGCCCGAAACCGGTCCTTGGATGCTTGTTTCCAGTCCAGGGAGGACCTGGCTTAGCAGTTCGGGCTGGACTGTTCCCATGGGGCACAGGGCCAAGACTGACTTGCACACAGCTGGGTCCAAACTGGAAAGGCATGGTGAGCAAAAAAACGATGGATTTAGGCCCAGATCTCTGTACTGGGGTGAATGTTTGACATTGTTCTGCATTCTGTCTATCACCTGTTGTTTTGCATTCTCCCAGTAGCTGTGCCTGGGGGTGAGGTCTGGCATTATCAGTGCCACTTTGGGTGCTCTGTCTTGCCAAATGGACCCATAGGAGCGTGTACGTTGTTTCTGGCCAAAGGTAAACTCCTTTAGACGATTGTAGTTCAGTACAGCAGAGTTCCACACAAGGGAGTCTCAGGTCCCTGTATCGTCTGTGATTAATCAGTTTGGAGAGACTGACTTGTGGTTTCATTTCACCCATTACTAATTTGTTGATGGTGTTTTCGATAGTTCTCAATATCAGGAGCTTTACAGGAATTGGATATATCCCTAGGCAAAATGTGAACTGGGGTCCCACAATCATCGTTATGGAGGTGCGTCCATCTCCCACAGACTGGGCTTTTGTGATTAAGGTTACAAATTGCCAGGTGCCACGTTGTGAAGGCCCCTGTTATTGTATGCCCCCAGGTACCAGAAACATTCTGATTTCCTTTGGAGCTGATATCCTTCTATGGCAACTCTCATCATAAGTGCAGCATTGGCAAATCCAAGTTCTTCTACCAGTTAATCCTCTTGCCTGACTTGATGGAAAAAAGCATTTATACTCAACGTGAGAGTAGGGAGTGATGTGTCCACATTGGTAAGTGTAAGGAGATTATCATCAGTATACTGGAGGAATCTGGGAGCGCCTGTAGGTGTGGGAATATTGCTGATGTTCTGTGATTGTAGGCTAGCCACTGAGAGGGGTATTAGGACCTATAGGAACATCAACTGCCATTTTCCCCTTGGATAAGAAAGGGGTCCAAAAGGAACCCACCGCAGTTGACCTTTGCACTAGGGGAGTTATGGAGATATTTGTCTTTGGTCTTTGGAAATAAAATCATCCCCAGGATGAGTTTCTGTAGCATATGGAACACAAAATCCCATTCTATATGGTCAAATGCCTTCTCTACATTGAACAACAAGGCATGTGTGTCCTGTAAGGAGTCATTAAAAAGTTCATGTTGTGTGAGAGCATACACATATGGTTACAGGAGTAATAGTCAGGTACAAAGTCTACTTGTCAACTCAGGTGTGGATGAGGTACGAATTACCTGTTTAAACCAGGCAACCAAGACACTGGCAAGCAGCTTGATATCCATATTAAGAAGGGATATTGGGTGGTAATTCTTACAGTCCAAAGTAATTTTCCCATTTTTAGGGAAGACAGAAATCACTTTATTGGATAGATATGGTCGTCCAGTGGTATCTACATGATGCCACTGGTCAACTTCTCATACAGTGGCAACTTGCAACTGAGACTGTCCCTCTCAGACAAAAAAGCCAACACCAGAAATAAGTGCACAATCGCCACATGTATGAGAGAAGTGGCCACTTGGATAAAATCTAACTGCCTCAAATTGAACTTTTAGTTTTCTGGTACAACGCCTCACCATGGTTCCTTGGACCCACCTCCAATCCCTCATTGCAAGCAATTAACTTTGGAATCATCACAACAAACTGGATATGACGGCCTAAATCAACACAATCGTCTTGCCCTGCTTAAACACCTTTGGGATGCTGAAGAAAATCTTAAATGACTACCAGACAACACCAGGAAAACTATCAATCAATCTCTCATCACTATCAAGATTAGTCTACAGAAATGCACTGGGTACAGGGATAGCCAACCTGCAAGCAAAAAGGACATCCAAAATACAGCAGCTTAACTAGCCCTCACACTCCTGTACAGAGTCCACATTACACCAAACCATGGTTAACACCACTGGCTCCCAATATACAAGCGTACAAACGTCAATCTCCTCTCCATCACCTACAAAGTGCTCCACAACTCTGACCCTGCCTACCTGAACAAACTCTGTTGTCTCATAATCAGCTCACAGTCCTTTATGGATGAAGCATTTTTTAATGAGCTTGTTTACCAGACTAATTTTTGCTGACCAGTGATTGAGAGTAAACTATGCCAGACTTAAGCCCAACTCTAGAGCTACCTGGAGGACTTCCACAATCTGCATGAGTTGAAGAAGTTTGTGGGTCTTACATTTTGTGATGGTCTTGATAAGGAAGTCATCACTGTCTTCATAGTGGTCTACTAGTCCCTTGATAGCAACAGCTATATTTCCTAAAACCTTGAGTCGTAATTGGTATTTGCTTCATTAGATGCTGCATTTTGTTGATAATGCTTTAGCACTGCCACATGATCACCCTGATTGCGACCATTTCTTAAAGAGTTGGCCTGTTCTTGTTCACTTCGTAGATCAATTTTCAGAGGTCCATACTTTTCTATCTACTGCCAATTGGTTTGTGTTTTCTTTTTTATTAAAGCAAATGAGATGGCGGTGTGCGTGGACTTGTGTTTGGCTGGTGATGTGCATGGACTGGCTCTTAGCTGACAGTAGTTTTGGACTGGTGTTTGGTGGGGTACATGGACTAGCATTTGGCAGACAGTGTGTGTGGTTTGGTAGATGTCCTTAGATGGACGTCGAACCCAGGACCAACAACGTGGTTTATTCCCTTGCAAAATCAGGTAATTTTGTGATAGAAAATCGTGATATCTCTAAGGTACATTTTGTGCCATATCCTGCTGCCTACACTAGGTCAACCCACACAAGTAAGGGAGCAATCTTATCAGGAGACTTTGTGGAATACTTGGTGGGTGGTGGTTTGTATCCCAGAACAAATTCCAGAGCCTTCAATCACAGAAATGTTAGAAAAATGTATATTTTGGACACATTTTGTGGTTTACAAAGAATGCTGGGTGAGAGGCCCTTTAGAGCACAACACATGAGTAACCCTATCATAGATCTTCCTGGGTGTCTAGGTTTAAAAAAGTACAGGTTTGCTAGTTTTCTCTAGGTTTTCGTAGATACTGGCTGAGCTAGGGCCCAAAATCCACAGAAAGGCACAATGCAGAAAAGGGTCAGTTGTCAGTGCAAATCTTGGGGTGTTGAGATTATCCCTGTCTCAGGTGCTGGGCCCACCCACACAAGTGAGACTTGATGGAATGCTGGCTGGGTAGATGTTTGTGGTTCCCCACAGATTCTAGAATTTCCTTCACCGAAATATTTTTATTAGACACATTCTGAGGTTTGCAAGGGATTCTGGGTATGAAAACACGGAGAGAAATGCAAGTCAGCTATTCCTGGACTCCCCTAGGTGTCTAGTTTTAAAAAGAAGTACAGATTTGCCAGGTTGCCCTAGATGCCAGCGGAGCTAGGTCAAAAATCCACAGCTAGGCTCATTGCAAAAGAGAGATAGTTTTTATTAGAAACATATTTTGTGTTTGTGCTGGGTCTTGGGCCATTTCCTGTTGTGGGCAGTAGGCCTACCCACACAAGTGAGGTACCATTTTTATCAGTAGTCGTAGAACAATACAGAATAGTATAACAAGTATAATTAACAATTGACTTTCTCTACATATCTGCCTTCCCAATGTAAGACAGTGTGTAAGAATTAAGATAATTTGAAAAATGCGTGGTAAATCATATGCTAGTATAGGTACCCACAATTTCAGAGATGTGCAAATAACTACTGATTCTAAACTTCATATCTTGTTCCCAATTTGAAAACACATAGGTTTCCTTGATACTTATTTTTCAGTCTTTGCATTTTACTATATGGATTGCTGTATACACGGTAAACTATGAAAAACCATTGCCAGGTGCAGCTCAGTTAATGCCTCTGGGTATCTTGGTGAACCTACAAGCCTATATTTCCCTGCAAATAGAAGGGTCCAGGGGATGTAACAGTATTTTTCTGTAATCAATCTACCATAGTTAGATGAAGTTATAGTTGAAAATGTAGCACAAATGGCTGTTGTTTTCCAACTCAATTTCAATATTTCTTTTTGAACTAGTTACTTTCAATAGGAAAAATGTGAACGATCTACACTAATGACCACTTGATGAGTACAGAACTCTGCTCACATTTCAGAGATATATAGCTTTCTGGGATCCATTGCTGTTTTCATGCCCATTTCTAACACTAACTGAAAGGAGGTTGAAAACACAAAAAATAGGAAATATGGGCTCTGTACCAGTAAAATGACAAGACTGCCTTGAAAAAGGTTATTTTCTGATAAAGGTCTGCCTGTGCCTGAAAGCTGGGAAGATGGTGATTTTAGCACAATGAACCCTTCAATGATTCCATTTGCAGGGAAAAAACAAACATTTTCTTCTGCATCACTCTTTTCAAATTTTCCCCCAAAACGTCTTGGTTCCCTCCACGGGATTTTACAATCCCTGGGTACTATTAGAATCCCCAGGATGTTGCTAAAAGGACACAAACTTCGCATAGACACCTTATGTGGACAAATAGATACAGGGTCCTAAGGGTGAACTACCCCAAATAGCCAACTAAAAGGCTTGGCACATTGGAGGAAACAGCCCAAAAGTGAAGGGAATAAGCACCCCTTATGTACTGCTTCTTATATA
This sequence comes from Lissotriton helveticus, assembly GCF_964261635.1. Lineage (NCBI taxonomy): Eukaryota > Metazoa > Chordata > Amphibia > Caudata > Salamandridae > Lissotriton > Lissotriton helveticus. Next base: position 1,609,228,238 of record NC_136069.1, read on the forward strand.
ACGATAACATAATATTATAGCTATAGTGTGAGTGTCGGATAATCTGAAGGTTCATCTCCCCCAGTTTTACTGACCAAGCTATGCCCCTGGTGGTAGGATTCATAGGTGGTTGGAGCTGGATGTAGCAATGAAAGAAAACTACACATTTGCCCTCCAGAGATGGCATAAACATGGTTTTCAGCCCAATTCTCACCCAGGAGGGGTAGTAGGCATAAGTAGCTAAGTAATGGGGAGAAAAAGAAAAAAACTAGTGAATAATAATTGAATCACTGGTAAATCACACTAGAAACATACTGTCATCATCTGTTTTTTTAGCATGGGAACAAAAATCACTGGGGTTATATAGACTCTGCAACTAATGTAAAATATGGATATATGGTAATTGAAAGAAATTTTGCTTAGTGGCATTTAAGTAGAAGGCAAGTCCTTCTTGGTGTAGTTCAGGATTCACAGATAGTAATTAATTGCACCTGCATAATTAATGAAATACAGCTGATAATCCGTGCTCAATGGACTTGACCTGGTTCTGTTCCTTTTTGCCATGTAATGTCACATCAACTATTTGGGAGAAACCACATTACACTCACCAACCTGAAATTGTGATTGTGCCTAGGTGTTTTTGTACTAATGATATTTTGTTGGTGACAATTACTCACTAAGATTATTCCATGGAAAGCTGTGTTTCATGAAAATAACAAATCACAAATGAAAACTCATGACTCAAAATTTGAAATGTAATACTGACTAACTCAGAGACATCTTATTGCAAGTGCAAACAGAGGAAATAATGGAAATCTATCCTTACCTTCGGGACATCCTAAGATACAAGACAAAGTGAGGAGAATGTTATGTCATTAACATTTATAAATGAACAATTAATACATAAACCCCCCATTGCATTAAGTAGCAACAAATGAAAATGAAACTTACATGAGGTCAGCATTGACATAAGTATAATTCACATCATGGTCAATAAGATTAATACTGTTTCTAAAAATATGAATATTGTCATAAAACAGTATATATGATAAAGATCAGGAGAGAGGGATACTATTTAGTGCAAGCCTTGTAGTTTATCATTCAACTCTTATTCACTAACAAACTGTCTACGTTTAGCACAACAAGTAGTGGGAATGAAGGACACAATAAGCTGCACAAAGTAGTGGTTTTTGACATTTGTAGATGCTACTGTGTTTCTACAAGTAATTCCTGATAGTTTTGTTATTTAACTTTCAGTAAAATACTGTCTTACAATAAGGGGAACCCAGAATGAGGCACTTGAAAATGGAATATGCATGTAGCTTAACTATGATGGACCCTGTACATTGCAAGCAAACATATATTTGTTCGAACAAACATGAAACAGGCCCATTTGCGTCAGCTAGTCGTGGCTTGTGGAGGTTTATTTTTCAAGTAATTCCAGAATTACATTTTTTAATATTTATCATTGTGTTAAACGAAAGATATTGCTGTAAAATAGTAAGTACTGCATGTGGTAAAATGTCACTTTTTCGGTGGTTTGTATTTCTGGTATTTAGAATTTTCATAGTGGCCAGTTCTGGCCAGTGTCCTGTGTATGTGTCTTTACCGCTAAAACATGTAGAAGATAGCTAACCCTTTATTGGAATATTGACTCTCCTTTGAAGCCATAGCATATGACGTAGCATTTAACACATAGGGCCTTACTCACAAAGGTTACCATACACTTTTGTGTATGTTTACTAAGTATAACTTTGCTTCTTTTCGGTATTCACCAAAGTAAGTTGCTACTAATGAAGTTAGACTTTTGGTCTAAGTTTACCATTGTGAATACCAAAAAGTAGTAAAGTTAGGCTGTGGTCTAAGTTTACCATTGTGAATATTGTAAAGTAGTAAACATAGAATTTTGATCTAAGTTTACCTGTGTGAATACCAACATTTGTAAATTCACAGAAAAGTGTAAGTTCACCATTTGAATCAGGCCCAGGGCATGGAAAATGTATTGTTACCGGCTGACTACAGCAATTATTTTGCACTCCTATAGTGTGAAAGAGAATACATCACTTTTAGCCTGACTGCTGCAGACTAAGCCTACAGTCCGAGCGGTCAACATAACCCCTTTTTAAACTCATTTTCACAAGTTCACAAGTTAAGGTGCATGGTACGATGTCAAGGCCCCAGCAGCTATATTCTCTGTGTCAAGACCTGGCTACCATATAAGGAAATCTGAGGTACAGAATAAGATTCTGCTGCCTAAAGTTTGAAGCCTATTAGAACAATGATTAAACCACCATTTTTAATAATGATTAAATGCTTGATTAAATGTTAAGTTAAATGCTAAATTCAGATTTCTAATAAATATTTCGGAAAAGTTACTATTAGAAAGTAATTTGGTTTGTGCCTTTTATGTCATTGAGGCTAATTTGCACCAGCTCTCCAGAAGCTTTCCAACCTCTACTTGGCAATAATAAGGTATACAAGTGTTCCCAGAGAAGGGACAATGGCCTGGGTGTAGGAGAATCTGTTTACTTTTCTAGACTAAAGACCAATTGGGGTGGGTCCAGTAACATGATTAACTTTGAAGTCACCTGCCTTGTCAAAAGCACGTGTCTTGTTGCACCTTGAGATGACCAATCTTTGATAATAGCGGCTCTAAATTAACACTAAATAATGGGTTAACATGCAATTGGTACAAAGAACAAATTGACATGGGCGTATGGGTGACGGAGAAGGGAAGAGGTACATGGATTTGAAAGGTGAGGAAGTGTAGGACAGAGTTGTACCAGGAGAAGGGATGGAAATTAGTTCTGACCAGGTTCCCAGCATGGCTAACTCATCAAAAGGAAGTGTGGTGTGGCCGCCAAGAAATACGCCAGGCATGTTAAGAGAATGAGAAAACACCAAAACAAAAAAAAAGCAAGACAAGTCAGGTCGCATTACAAAGCTCAAAGAGTCTGCTATCCATACATGAAGGCTGGGAGTAGACCAATGAAATATGATCAGATGTGCAGAAATATGTCTAGGTTATCTTGTAGTCTGTAGATAGGGTGCTCAAAGGAGGATGTTTTATATATTTCTTGCAGCCACTCATCATGTGTGGAAAGGTGTGGGTCTCTCCAGTGTCTCTAGATGGAAAAGTCTGAGGCTACTAAATGTCGTTGATGGTCTGTCACCATGAGCAAATCTGAAGTATCATGTAAAAGGGCGAGTATTCTAATTAATTGTAAAGGCATGTCTATTGTGTGACCCAGTATTATACTTATCTGAACTCAGAGATGGTTGATATCAATCAATCAGTCATTTGTTCAATCAGTCATTTGTTAAGCGCTCAAGGGTCTCATGGAGCTGGGCGAGGGGGTGGTAGGTGGGGGCCACTACTGATCGAACAGCCAGGTCTTTAGTATCCTCCTGAAGGTCAGCAGGTCTTGGGTCTGTCGTAGGCTCAGTGGGAGGTTGTTCCATGTCTTTGCGGCAAGGTGTGAGAAGGATCTCCCGCCGGTGGTTGTTCTTTGGATGCGTGGGGCCGTGGCAATTGAGAGATCGGCGGAGCATAGGTGGCGGTTGGGGGTGTAGAAGGAGAGCCGTCTGTTGAGGTAGGCTTTGCCGGTCTTGTGGAGTGCCTTGTGTGCATGGATGATGAGCCTGAAGCCGACTGAGTTCAGCTTCAGATGGCTGATCTTCATCCAGTCGGCAACGGCCTTCATTCCTTCATGGAGGTTGTCTTTGGCGGTGATGGGGTCCTTGGTGAGGGAGAGGATCAGTTGAGTGTTGTCGGCGTAGGAGATTATATTGAAGTTGTGTTGTCGGGCGACGTGTGCGAGCGGGGCCATGTAAATGTTGTACAGTGTTGGGCTGAAGGAGGATCCTTGAGGTACGCCACAGATGATCTCGGAGGCTTCGGAACGGAAGGTGGAGGCAGATGCTCTGGGTTCTACCTGAGAAGAAGGAGGTGGTCCATTCCAGAGCCTTGTCTTGGATCCCTGCAACGTGGAGGCGTGCGCTGGCAGACGGTGTTGAAGGCGGCGGAGAGGTCTAGGACGATGAGTGCTGCAGTCTCCCCATTGTTTAGCAGGGTCCTGATGTCGTCGGTGGCGGCGATGAGGGCGGTCTCGGTGCTGTGGTTGCAGCAGAACCCTGACTGCGAAGGGTCCAGGATTCTGTTCTCTTCGAGGTATCAGGTTAGCTGTTAACAATTTTCTCGATGACCTTGGCCGGGAAGGGGAGCAGAGAGATGGGTTGGAAGTTCTAGAGGTCTCTTGGGTCTGCCTTGGGTTTTTTGAGTAGGGCGTTGATCTCTGCGTGTTTCCAGCTCTCTGGGAAGGTTGCGGTCTCAAGGGAGAGATTGATGACATTGCGTAGGTGGGATGCGATGGTACTGCTTGCTTTGTTGAAGACGTTGTGCGGTAATGGGTCTGACTGAGAGCAGGAGTGGATTGTGCTTATGGTCTTGATGATATCATCGACGCTCACGCTGTTCTAGGATAGGAGGGGAAGTGGTCGATGGTGTGTGGAGGGTCTGTTGTGTTGCTGTCTGTTGGGGCTGTCTTGGTGTTGAAGCTGTTGTTGATGTCTGCTATCTTGCGGTGGAAGAAGGTGGCGAGAGAGTCGGACAGGGCTTGCGACGGTGGGATGTCGTTGGTGTTGGAGCTGGGATTGGAGAGTTCCTTCACAATTTTGAAGAGCTCCTTGCTGTCGTGTGCATTATTTTCAAGGCAGTCTTTGAAGGAGGTCTTCTTGGCAGCCCTGATGAGGTGGTGGTTGTTGTGGATCGTGTCCTTGTGTGCTGCGTGGCTGTCCGGAGTTTGTTCACTGTGCCATTTCTTCTCTAGTTTCCGGCAGTCTTGCTTGGAATCTAGGAGTTCTGGGGTGAACCAGCTGGCCCTCTTGCTGGTGTCTCTGTGGGGGGGTTTCTTCAGCCGGGCGAGGGTGTTGGTGCAGTCCTCGATCCAGCTTCTGAGGTTGTGGGCAGCAACGTCGGTGTTGGAGGGTTCGATGGGTGGGCTGAGAGCAAGGTTTGCGTGTAGTTGGTCTTCGGTGATTTTGCTCTAGCAGCGGCGGGGGATCTGTTGGGTGCAGTGGTGTGTGGTGGGTTTCTGGAAGGTGAAGTGGATGTAGCGGTGGTCGGTCCAGAGATGTTCAGTCGTGTGATTGACGGAGACGTGCGGGCTTGAGGAGAAGACGGGGTCGAGCGTGTTGCCGGCGGAGTGGGTGGGCATTGTGATGAGTTGTCTCAGTCTGAGGTTGGCGAGGTTATCGATCAGGGTTGTGGAGTTGTTGTCGTTGTTCTCAAGGTGAAAGTTCAGGTCTCCGAGGAGGATATAGTCGGTGGCGGTCAGGGCGTGCGTGCTGATGAAGTTGGTGATGGAGTCACTGAACTGGGGGCGGGGTCTGGGGGGGTCAGTAGACGATGGTGCCTCTGAGGGTGGAGTTGGGGTCTGTGTGGATCTGGAAATGGATGTGTTTGGCGGTGCTGAGCGCATCGTCGGTGCTAGTCGAGACCCTGATGCTGTTCTTGTGGACGATGGTGATTCCTCCTCTGACTCCGTTGGTGCAGTCTCTGCGGGAGATCTTGTAGCCGTCTGGGATAGCTATGGCGATGTCAGGTGCGGAGGAGTTTTTCAACCAGATCTCTGTCAGGAAGGCGACGTCTGGGAAGGTTGTGTTCAGCAGGTCCCAGAGCTCGGCGGCATGTTTGTGTGCGGAGCAGGTGTTCAGTAGTAAGCATCGGAGGTGGTTGAGGTCTTTCTTGGCGGGTTGTTTGTCGGCTCTGTGGCTGGTGTAGCTGCTGCTCCGGCAGGTGAAGGGACCGTGTGTGCGTTCCGGGGCGGCCTTGAAGCAGTTGTGGGTCAGTTCGGGGTTGAGAGCATGCAGAGTGCTGGCATCGTAGTGGTGGCGGGTGCCGGGGCAGGGGTTCATGCGCTGGGCACGGTCCAGGCACAGGCGGGCTTGCTGCGTGCCAGCGTCACGACCGTGCAGCGGCCGGCATCTGTGGGGAGGTGAGAGTGACGAGCAGCTGAGAGGCAGGAGGAGGGGGCAGCAGTGTGGTGAGGAAGGAGTGAGGAGCAGCTGAGAGGCAGGAGGAGGGGGCAGCAAATGGGCAGTCAGGGGGGCGGAGTCACCTGGGACGCAGTCAGGGGCGGTGAGGGGTGACAAAGTAAACAGAAGGCAAAAGGGCACAACAATTGAGGGGAAACGAGTGGCACAGAGGGCAGAAGGTCACAAAAAGGGCAAGAAGGTCACAATAATACAGGGGGAAATAAGTGGCACAGAAGGCAAAAAGGTCACCGGAGGGGCAAAAAGTTCACAGAAAATGAGGGAAACGAATGGCACAGAGGGCAAAAGGTCAAAAGAAAGTGCAGAAAGATCACAAAAACGGTGGGAAACGAGTGTTTAATAATATAAAACATGTAGGGTGAGGAAGAAGCCCTGCTCTCATAAGTTGAGATGCCAAGTAACAATGTTGCTGTAACTGGAAACGTCAGAATTTCATTCTGGATTCATTCCCACCCTTGGTCAAATTCACTACAACTAACACCCTAGCAGCCTCAGTGTATTTAATTCATAGAGTAAATTGCCATTTCATGCGCAACATGCATATAAAAGGGGTCGGAAGTAAGTGTCAGGCTATCAGGTTGAAGGCTTTATGAGGAACATCGCTCCCTTATCAAGAACCCAGTGTTTTAGATATTGATGAATGGTTCAATGATTGTTCCCCCAGTATGCGACATGCAATGTATATGTTTGGTGTAATGCCATGCCTGTGATGGGTAGATTGAATTCCACCTGCATCACCACAAAGGGTTTGTGAGTTCCTTGAGCCAACAAGTGACTCAAGGTGTGTATGCCTTTCCCTTAACAAAGCTCCCAATATAAGGGACACCCCTCTATGCAAAAGCAGGCATTCTCCCCGTAGCTGTGCCTGGGGGTGAAGTCTGGCAATATCACGGCCACCTTGAGTGCTCTGCTTTTTCAAATGGACCCAGAAGGCCATGTATCTCGTCGCTGCCCAAAGGTAAACTAGTTTTGACGCTTGTAGTTCAGTACAGCAGAATTCCACACAAGGGAATCTCAGGTCCCTGTATCGACTTTGAATAATCAGTTTGGAGAGACTGAATTGTGGTTTAATTTCACCCATTACTAATTTGTTGATAGTGTTATCTATAGTTCTCAATATCAGGAGCTTTACAGGAATTTGGGATATCGCTAGGAAATATGTGAACTGGGGTACCACAACCATCATTATGGTGTGTAACCTACCCCATAGCAAGAGATGGAGGTGCATCCATCTCCTTGTGATTAGGGTTTCAAATTGCCAGGTACCATGTTGCACAGACCCCTGTTAGTGTATGCCCCTAGGTACCAGAAACATTCTGATTTTCATTGGAGCTGATACCTCTCTATGGCAGCTCTCATCATAAGTGCAGCATTGGCAAATCCCAGTTCTTCAACCAGTTAATCTTATTGCCTGATGTCTTGGAAAATGCATTTATAGTCAATGTGAGAGAAGGGAGTGATGTGTCTCCTTAGGTAAGTGTAAGGAGATTATCATCAGTATACAGGAGGAATTCGGAAGTGCCTGCAGGTGTGGGGATACCGCTGATGTCCTGTGATTGTAGGTCAGCCACTGAGAGGGGTATTAGGGCCTCTAGGAACATCAACTGACATTTTCCCCGTGGATAGGAATGGGGTCCAAAAGTAACCCACAACAGTTGACCTTTGCACTGGGGGAGTTATGGAGATATTTGACTTTGGTAATGAAATCATCCCCAGGACTCTGTTTCTGTAGGATGTGGAAAATAACATGCGACTCTATATAGTCAAATGCCTTATCTGTATTGAACAACCTAGCATGTGTGTCCTGTAAGGAGGCCTAACATAGCCAAAGTTGTGTGAGAGCATACACATATGGTTACAGGAGGTACAGCCAGGTACACAGTCCACTTGTCAATTGAGGTGTTGATGAGGTACAAATTACCAGTTGAAGCCAGACAGCCAAGATAATGGCAAGCAATTTGATATCCATATTAAGAAGGGGCATTGGGTTGTAACTGATACAGTGCAAAGTGATTTTTCCATTTTTAGGGAAGACAGAAATCACTTTATTGGATAGATAAACATCAATCAAGCTCACAATATATTCGTCCTCAAATATACTGGCACCATGCAGCTGAAACTGTCCCTCTCAGACAAAATCCCCAAAACCAGAATCAAGTTCACCGCATGCATGAGAGAAGTGGTCATTAGATAAAATCTAACTGCCTCAAATTGAACTTGTAGGTTTCAGGTACAACACCTCACCATGGGACCTTGGGCACACCTCCAATTCCTACTCACAAGCAATTAACTTCAGAATCATCACAACAAGCTAGATATGACTGCCTAAGTCAATGCAATGATCTTGCCTCGCTTCAACACCTTTGCGATGCTGAAGGAAATCTTAAATGACTACCAGACAACACGAGGAAATCTATATCTCCCAATATATAAGTGTGCAAACTTCAATATCCTCTCAATTGCCTACAAAGTGGCCCTCAACAGTGACCCTGCCTACCTGAACAAACTCTGTTGTCTCATATTCAGCCCACACATACACAAAAGCAGGGTTAGGGGTACACATTCTCATACCTGGTCCCTGAAGTCAGGAAGTACCTTATACAACACATCAACGTCTCCTCCTCTATTCTTGAGGTTTGCAAGTAGCTGAAGACCTGTCTTTTCAAATATGTCACTAGAGCTATCCTCCTACACCTGCTACAGAGTGAGGATACCCTCAGGGTATTGCTATAAAAACGCTGATAATATAATAACAACATAGACCATTGGAGCATTTCACTTCTTTAATGGCACTTTAAAGTGAAATCGGTGGCATCTAGTTTAAGTCATTTGAAAAATTCACATGAACACCCTACTTCTATGGGGCATTATTGCAGCACATGTGAGAGATTGCTTGGGCGATTTTATATCTAGTGATCTCTAGGACTAGGATTAGGAAGATTTTTTATTATGCCAGAGTATTTGGAGTAATATCAATAATTCCACTTTACCCTTCTAATGGAATTACCAATAATTATGTGATTGCTCCTCCTCATGAAATTAATAGTAATTTGTGGAACACATCACACTTTAAGAGCACATTTAGTGAGCGTGAGGATTCCTTGGTGTTCATGGACTTCAGCTTCAAAAACATTTTACATTTTATTAAATTTTAATGGGTGGGCAATATTTATGTGATTTACTGTTATTTTATTATTCTTTATTTAGGAACTTTTAATTTTCAGTCTGACTGGATTTTGCTTCAAATTAAATATATATTTTTAACCGAATATTTATGATCAATACATTATTTAAATTTGTTATTGATTTTCAGAGTTTTAAATTAAGTTTGTATTTTTGGAGTATTAGAGTAATATTTATAGGGATTGGTAAGGTGTAGGGAGGCTTTGTCTAAGGTCCCTTGAAAGGAGGGGTACCATCTTTACACTGCAATATTTATTTTGAGATTTTTATGCCATTGTGCTGTCATATATGTTCTACCATGACATGGGATACTTGGGCACCCATGAATATTTTTTGTATGAAAACTACACAGTATTCCTAGAGCTAATGTTTAGACATTGGGTGATTTTGTGGCAATTCAATCATATATATATATATATATATATATATATATATATATATATATATATATATATATATATATATATATATATATATATATATATATATTTTAATATCTACTAAAAGATCAGGATTATTTTTCCATACTAAGACCACACAAAATAGGAAGCCAGGACAATGTCAATATGTCTGTTTTATAAATGAAATTGATTATTTATCAGTTTTTGTGTTGTTGTGGGTGCATATTAGAATGACTCAATGAAATAATAATTACATTAATGCATGAATGAATAGCTTACTGAAAACACACAAATGGTTCTATAGATGGATGAGGCAAATCTATATTGTACTGGTAGAATAATAATGCATAAATCAATGGCTTATGAATGCATTCCAATCTATATTGACCTGTATTGAACTATTTAAATGACTGCTTGCCATGGAAATTAGTGTGGAGAAAATACTTTGACCCAATTGTGGGCAGACTGATTATGTGTGATATGTGCAGTAACCCCTGCTACCCCACATATTGTTATTACAATGGACATACCCTGTTTCTGTTCCTATTATCTATATTTTGCCCCAATAAAAATGTTGAACCTAACACTGTGCAATCGAAAGTCGGAGAATGTGATTGTGCACCTGCGTTTTTGTCCCAATAATATTTTGTGGGTGGCAATGAATCACCAGCAATATTCCCTGGAAAGCATTTCTTCATGATACCAAACAAATAACAAATCAAACATCATGAGTTGAAAATGTAATTTGAAATAAACATATTCAGAGTTAACTTATACTACGGTTTTGTAAAATCAGGATAAATAATTTAAAAACAAAAACTGTTCTTACCATAATGGCATTGGCACCCTGAGATAGAGAGAAGAAAGTTAGGAAAAAGATTAGGAATCAAAATCCCATAATAAAATACCAGGATATAAACCCACTCTGCCGCAAAACTTGCATCTTGAGTATTACTCACACTCTAAAGCCAAATCAAAAAGAACAAACTCCAAAGTTGAATTCACCACTAATGAGCAACCAATGCAATTTAGTAGCAACAAATGAAAATGCAACATGCATATGTATCAAGAGATGATGTCAATATTGGGAAAATTATTATGCCACGTCATGTTCCATTAGGAATATATCATTTATAAAGAGGAATATATTGTCAGCACAAAATCTGATATATTTGAGGATATACAGGAGATAGGGAAACAATTTATTACAAAGTTGGCATTGTACTGCTCGACCCAAGGTCACCAAGTAGCTGCCTACATTAAGCCCTAAAAGTAGTGAGACGTGAAGGAATACAATAAAGCTGCACAAAGTAATGGTGCCTAACATTTGCATATGCAAATAAATCTGCATGCAATTCTTGTTAGTTTTGATATCTAATTGGCAGCAAACTGCTATCTTGCAATAAGTGGATCCTAGAATAACACACTCAAATTGAAACATGGATGTACCCAAACTATGATATTTACCTTCATTAAGGTACAGAAACTTGGATAGACCATTAGCACTGGTGTGATCTGACCAGGTATGGTGTTCTACCACAAAGTCCATTCCTTGCAGTGAAATGGACCACCTTAACAATTCTGGATTCTCCCCCCTTCCTGTTCATCACCTCCTAAAGCTGCCCAGATGTCCTTGAGAACCCTAGGCTGCATTTGCTTTATCAACCATACTTTCTGTCCATGGTGATATTCTACCATGGTAACTGCTTAGTCATACGATTGCTTCATTAAATCCTGGCTAACCTCAAAATTATCAGAAGCCTTCTTTCAGAACTTAGTCAACTGTTTCCAAAGGGCTAGCATTTAGCGAACCACACCCTGAGGGAGATTCTTTGGAGCTTGCTCTCACCCATCCTTCACCAGACTAAGAGGTCCTCTGACAGGATGACCATACAGAGGTTCAAATGGGGTAAACCACATTCTCTTCTTTGGTATCATCCTCTGAGCAAAAAGTGGGCATGGCAAGAGGACACGCCATTTCTGCCTCATGACCTCAGGCAGGCCCATAATCATGCCTTTTAGGGTACTGTTGAAACTCTCCACAAGCCCATTAGTTTGTGGGTGGTAGGGTGTGGAGAACATATGAGTGACTCCACACTCCTTGCTGATTGACATCATGTAAACAGACATAAGGCTGGTGTTCCTGTCTGGCCCTACTTCTTTGGGGAAACCCACTGTGGCCCAAATAACCATCAAGGCCCTGGTGACAGTGCAGTTACAGACCTCAGCGGGATTGCCTTGATTACCTAGTGGAATGGTCCACCAAGACCCGGATGAACCTCTTGCCTAAGGATGTCTTGGTGGGACAAGGATCCTACAATGCCTATTATCTCAAATGGTGTAACAACGACAGGCATTGGAAAAAGAATAACACTACAGCTTTGTCATAGTCTTCCCACTAGCCTGGTACATGAGTTGCCCCATGCGCAGGAGCCTTAGGCTCATGATAAAGTAGGTGATTCTCCTAAAATATAAGGTGATTTCCATTGGGCATCAGCTTGCCCGCTAAGGCACTCAAGGATTGGGCACTTCTTCTGTGACTTGAATATTTCCGTTCAGGTGGGTCCCTCTTCCACTTGCCATCCAAAAAGCTCAGAGAGGTGACCAAGGGAGAAATGTCCTCCATAATAGGCTCAGAGGCAGATGTTCCAGTGCCTCAACTACCTGTGTTATGGGACTTGCAGGGGCCTGGGTTCCCACACCCCTTGCCTGTCCCTTCCCTGGTAGCTGTCTGGACCATTCTTCCATGCTCCAGACCTTCTTGACTCCCCTCCTGGGCATCCAAGGAACAGGTGACTGCAGAGACCCACTCAGGCAATGCTAACATTTCTAGATGTAACCTGAGCTCTTCTTCCTTCATAGAAGTGTGAACCAGGTCATTCCCCAACAGATAGTCCACAGACATAGCAGAGCTCACAGCAACATTCAGAGGATTTGAGACCCCACCCCAGTACAAGGGAACCAGAGAAACAGGGTAGTGCCTCTCCTAGCTGTCTGCTACTACAACCTGGTAGAATGTATAATAGATCTCTTGCTCTGAGGATACCAAATAATACCTGACACCTGACAGTAGTCATACTGGCTACTTTATCCCCCAGAGCTTCCACCCTCGGTCCATTTATGGTGACACACTGTCTATACTTTGAATTATTGGAGGGCATGTGAGATTTGGGCACCATCTCCTTTCCACCCCAGGACACTAGGGTAACCCCACTAACTGGGGCCATCTATTTCTGAAGTGCTATACTTGCCAACCCCTGTGACTGCCTATGATGGTGGGTGATGCCCTTTTGAAACACTTGGCAACTCCCTTGCCATGCCCATATTGGTTGCATTCTTAAGACTTAGGGACCAACTTTGCAGTATTCTTGTCTATGATGCATTTCTTCTGGTGTCCAGGTTAGGATTGGGGTCCCTGTGAACTGTACAGGAGGCCTTGCGAGAACTCCTTAATAATTGTTTTATCTTTATCCCTCTTTCTTCTGCTGGGAACTATGACCACCCTTTTGGGTGTGCCCTCCGGGTGCCCTTTTAGACTTTCTGGTGCTGACCCAGGGGTCTGCCTCCTGAAAAAGAATGCTATCCACGGTGTCAGCCCAGCTCTGTAAAACATATATTAAGCATGGGCTCCCTCAAAATATTGTCGTACATCCCAGTAAAATGTTTGCCTTTGCTGCTCCTCACCCAACCCTTTAATGCCTTGCTGGCATAATTTAAAAAGTTCACTCATGACTGGATTGGGAGTTTGTTGCTGTCCTGAACCTCTGATGTCAGCCCAAACCTAACAGCAAGTATACATTTTATGGGGCTTACTTTGTCATATTCCCTTGCCTCAGGTGTAAGGATAGTATCCATCCCCACTGTGGGCATGCCTTTCCACAAGCTGTCATCCCACTATTCCTCTGGGAATTTGTGCACCATGAGTGTAATGTCATGTGCAGCAAACCGCTTGGCTATATCATCTCCAACTACATAGGCACTGCCTTCTGTGGTATGCAGACTGCCACCTGAGCAGCAGACACAGTTGGCACAATGTCACCATTCCTGTTGGTTCCTGATGGGTTCCTTGTATTTTTCTCCATCTCCCTCATGCTTTTATCAAGTTCCAACAGTATTTGGCTTTCAACTAGGGCCCTCAAAGCTTTCTCCTTATCCAGCTTTAATTTGAGCAGCTCCACCTTCAGCTGGAGACACACTGCTCCTTGCCCCATCTTGATTATCAGTGTTTCTCTTTTCGGTACAGTTGGGCTCTTCCTGCAGCTCAGGGTTCCTTTCTGGATCCTACTCTTCATCTTTAATTGAGTCCATGTCCTCCTCATGGTTACATGGTTATCCTCTACTGTTGCCACCTGCACCCTTTACATTTTTTCAAAGACCCAGAGGATTTTCTACAAATTGTGTTGGAAAGATTTCTTGTCCACATTCAACCCTATTTGCTTACAGATTCTATTGAGGTTGTCAGCATTGATCAGATACATCTCCATGGTAAAAAGAAGAGGGTATGGTACTTACATTTAGAAAAAAAAGAAAAACAGCCAATGAAAGACTAAGGAGAATTTAAAAACGCTCAATTTGGTATTACACAATTTAATTAGGATATTTTGTTACACAAATCACTGTAAATCACTTCACAATTACAAGTCCTGATCCACAACTCTGTTAGGACGCTTACATTTACAAATGGGCAATTGAAAAAACTAAGGAAGAATTGAAAAAGGGTTTACTATGATGTCAAATAATTTATCTTGGATTTTTGTGTAACACAAATCACTGTATAGTACTGCATAAATATAAGTCCTGACACTCCTGACACAATGTGAAAAATTGGGTTGTTGGTTGATGTGGTTATGAGCCCTATTCAAGCAAAAGCCTCGGTCCCTTTCAGGGTGAACTACAAAAAGTCACTAAATTAACCTGTGCATACCTCTGGGTAGCTTGCCAAAAAAAGCAGTTAGGCATAACTTAGAGGTTATGCAGCACACAAACAAAGTGAAAACACCACCCAAGATAAAAGCTATAGCAATTTATAAAAATATAGACAATTTAATTAAATATTTGACACCTTAATGACAAAAAATCAGTAGAACTAGAGTTAATAATTTCAGCGCCTAAAAGATCAAAGCGCCAACTAAGGACATCTAATCTTATGAGACTGGGTCAGTCAAAAAATATGGCTGATTGTGATGGGGCAAGGTTCAAATACAAGAAGTAGAAATTGACTGTTCAGCGCTTAGCTTGAAGTATTGCTGAATAAAATGTTTTGAGAAGGTAAATTTCAGCCGGTGGTATCCGAGGAGGGAGAGCCATCGTGTGGGAGACTTGGGTTGAAGCTGCAGTGAAGATTTTTATGTTGGACTCTTTTTTAGAAGTTGAAAATATGTAGCGGGTCTAAGCAGAGGGCTGTAGCCGAAGACAGATTCACAATTCTGGATAACCCTTTGGTTGAGGACTGCTGAGCACGATTTGCTGCTGTGGAGAAGAACATAGCAGTTGAAGCTGTGCAGCCAATCCAACTGGCAATATACCATGGGCAGATAGGCTAGCTTGTTTACAATGGTATCTTCCAGGTTGTCAGAGCAGTTGTTGGTTAAAAATTTTCTACACCCTCTGTTTTGGGATTTGGCCATCTGGGCATATTTGGAACCACAACCAAGGGTCCAGGACCGATGGAACACCACTTGGAAGCTCAGGACTCAGGCTGGGTTTGGGTATAGGTCTAAGGCGAAGAGAACATTTTGTGTCCCTGATGCTGAGATCAGGA
Organism: Lissotriton helveticus; assembly: GCF_964261635.1. Lineage (NCBI taxonomy): Eukaryota > Metazoa > Chordata > Amphibia > Caudata > Salamandridae > Lissotriton > Lissotriton helveticus. The sequence goes on from NC_136069.1 coordinate 1,609,243,616, forward strand.
GACCAGCAAACTAGCCCTTCATCATCAATATGGTGTTCCTAGGTTCAAGTTGCAAGTCCACTCTTGCTTCCCAAGGGAAGATGGTAGCAGGGCAGAAAGGAAGCAGTTCAGCAAGGCAGCAGCAGGTCAGCAGTCCAGCAGAGTGGTAGCCATTTCAGCAGCACAATAGTTCTTCATCCTCACAGTGTATCCACAGGTAAAAAACGGTATTGAAAAGTTGGTGTACAAGGTCCTCCTTCACACCCTGGAGGCCTCCTTCTATAAAGTGGGAGATATTTCTACACTGTGGCTTTGAAGTGCATTGAATTTCTTGACTCCCCAGCCCTGGGTCCAAGCTAGCTGCAGTGACAAAGTAGAGGTGATAGGTCCTATATATAAAGAAAATCCCTCCCTATTCAGTTGCAAGTGGGGCTGTGCTTAGGTCTGCCCTCCATCCTGCCAGTAGATGGCCCGTTCAGGCACACCAAATCCTTCTATTGTAACTGTCTGGAAAAAAATCACAAAGTCTAGCTTTCAATTGCAAGTTATGTGACCCAAGAATGGCTGCAGTCACAAAAGGGCTAAGGGCAGAAAAATGCTAACTTTTTTAGAGTGATGAATGTAGCTACAAGACTTTCCCATAAAGCAGTAAGGCCTAGGAATTAATGCTTATAGGTATCAATCAACTGTCAATATGGATAGAGTTGCTGAAATAACTGCATCAAATGCAATTATCCAATTATTAATAAACTACAGTCCACCTTATTTTGACAATTTTATAACAAGGGCATTCTTATACATGACTTTCATAAACCATTGTCATATTAATTTACAACAAAATGTTTCTCTGGACATTCAACTTGCTCAAGGGGCATATAGCCAGCCCCTTGAGCTGAATCACTACTGATGTGTATATGTGGATCACGTGATGCAGTTCCAGTAGCCTGCAGACTCCAGTGTGCAGTAACTGCCACTTAAGTACGCTGACTTTTTCTTGTCACTCTATATTCTTTAGAAATTCACCAAATGCAACATTTCCAACATGTGTCTCAGTTTTTTATTACAATTGCTATCACGCACCTTGAAATGTTGAAATGTATTTTTTTCTGATTAAGTTTTTATTTTTCTGTATGGCTTTGTTTTTGTAACACATGTAGATGAGGTTTTAGGCCTTGCTGTCAGTTGCTTTATCTCCTGTTTGATGTGGTAAAGAAATATCTTAGCATGTCTGAGGCAACAGGCACAGTCAGGGTTGCTGGGAGAAGAAGTATTTGGACACAGAGTAATTTTGTATTGGGTGCACTCTAGTATTCCATAGCTCTACAGATGATTATGAAGAAGCTTTGTTAATAAAATGATGGCTGCAGAGCGGGCAAGCTAATACTAGGTATCCAAACAATAGGTCTTTGTAGTGAGTCAGCATTCTCCGTCTCAAGCACTGTATTGAGGGGTAGAGGGGACATTTTTCGGTTTTAAGGAAAACTGTCTGCCATTTTTTTAAAGGAATAACATTTTATGTCATAAAATGTGAAAAGTGAAAAGTGAAAAGTAATGAAATGAAAATTGTGTGTAGATTCTTCAATGAGTGTTTTTTTAGGCACAGCTATGTTTGTGTTACGCATGTAGATTAGGTTTTCAGTATTTCTGTCAGTTGCTCTATTTACTGTTACTGTAAAGGGAGATCTTACCACGTCGGAGGCTGGGGGCACAATCAGGGTTACTGAAAAGTTGTTTTTAGTCATGGAGTGATGCCATTTTGTATTGGGCATTCTTTATTGTTCCATAGCACCATGGATGATTAGGAAGAGGCTTGGTTTATAAAATGATGCCCTCAGCTCAAACTTGCAGGGGACGTGTCACAGGTGCACCAAAAGAATGGTGATGGATTAAACCTAGATCTGTTGACTGGGTGTGAGTGTTTGATTGGTTCAGATGCTCCTTCCATCACCACCCCTTTTTGTACCACTTTGTTCACCATAAGTTGGCAGGGTATGCTCAGATGTGAGTCCCTTGTTCACTTTCCCACTGGATTCATCAACCCTGGCTGAAGACGGCTGTAATGCCAGAAACCAGTTCTAGGAAGCTTGTTTCTGGTCCAGCGAAGGCATGGCTTGGCAGTTCGGGCTGGACTGTTCCCATGAGGCACAGGGTCAGACTGATTTGCATATGGCCATGTCTGAACTCGGGTGGCAGAGTGGGCTCAAGAACGGTGATGGACTAAACCCAGATCTGTTGACTGGGTGTGAGTGTTTGATTGGTCCAGATGCTCCGTCCATCACCAACCCCTTTTGTACCACTGGGGCACCAAAGGCACGCCAAAGACAAGCCCGTCTGAACCCATCCTCTTCTTGCCTGTGGTCAGGCAATATGATAGTTCCACTCCAAGGGCCTGCTGAGACCTATACATCAGAGCAACTCCTAGGTAGGACGGGGACATTTGATAGAGTGTAGGACTTTTCTATTGGATGCTTCTTTTCCTGTCTCATGTGGCAAGTGTAAATATGTTTTTCTCCCTTGAACCACTTAGTCACTACTAACGCAGCTCCAAGGAACTGTCAGAGGAAATTGAAGGACACACTAATTAATGTGTGATCTCTGCATAAGCATGCTCTAGATATATATGATTATAGCTATAGCGTGAGTGTTGGATACACTTTCCCAGTGACCAAACTATGCCCCTGGTGGTAGGATTCACAGGTGGGTGGAGCTGGATGTAGCAATGATAGAAAACTACAAATTTGCCCTCCAGAGCGGGCATAAACATGGTTGTCAGCCCAATTCTTGCCCCGGGAGGGGTAGTAGGCATAAGTAAGTGAGTAATGGGGAGGAAAAGAAAAAAACAACTATTGAATAATGAAGGAAGCCTTCCAACAGCTGCTGGGAGTTTAGTGTTTTTGGCTATAAATACTAGGAAGGGAGAAGTCATTCTAAAGCCCCCACATAAAGTTAGAGCAAAATATCCCAACTGTAGTAAAGTCCATTCTGCTTGAGCTGTAGAGGCATAATCACCAGTAAATTACAATAGGAACATGCTGTCATGTTCAGTTTTTTGGCACAGGAACAAACATCACTGGGGTTATTTAGACTCTCCAACTAATGTATAATGTGGATATATGGTCATTGAAAGAAATGTTGCATTAGTGGCATTTAGGTAGAGAGCAATTCCTGCTTAGTTTAGTTCAGCATTCACTGGTAGTAATTAATTGCACCTGCAAAATTAATATAATACAGTTAATAATCCATGAACACTGGACTTGACCTTGTTATGCTCCTTTATTGCATGTGATGTCACTTCAACAATTACACTCACCAACCAGAAATTTTGATTGTGCCTTTTGGTACTAATGATGTTTTGTTGATGACAATTACTCACCAAGATTATTCCATGGAAAGCAGTGTTTCATGAAAATAGCAAATCACAAATGAAACATCATGAATCAAAAATTGAAATGTAATACTGACAAATTCAGAGTCAACGTATCGCAAGTGCAAACAGGAGAAATAATGGAAATCTATCCTTACCTTCGAGACATTCTAAGATACAAGAGAAAGTGAGGAGAAAGTGATGTCATTGACATTTATTAATGAACATTTTGTATATCAGTACATAAATCTCCCGGCAAAAGAACTGTGCATCTTGAGTATTACTGGCACTTTAAAGCCATGTAGGAAGGAACACTTTCCAATCTTTACCTCACTATTTATGCAGAACCATTGCATTAAGTAGCAAAAAATGAAAATGAAACTTACATGAGGTCAGCATTGATAAAAGTATAATTCACATCATGGTCAATAGGATAGATACCGTTTCTAAAACGGTGAACATTGTAAAAAAATAGTATATTTGATAATGTTCAGGAGAGAGGGATACTATTTAGTGCAAGCCTTGTAGTTTATCATACAACCCTGATTCACAAACCAAATGTCTACGTTTAGCACTAAAAGTAGTGGGAAAGGAAGGGACACAATAAGGCTGCACAACGTATTGGTTTTCAACATTATATATATGCTACAGTGTTCCTACAAGAAATTTCTCATTGTTTTGTTATTCAATTTTCACCAAAATACTGTCTTACAATAAGGGGAATGAGGTACAGAAAATGGAATATGCATGTAGCTAAATCATGATGGACCCTGTACATGCCAAGCAAACAAATTAGCGTCAGCTAGTCCTCTCTTGTGGAAGTTCATTTTTAAAGTTATTCCAGAACTACATTTTGTAATATGTATCAAAGAGTTAAGCTAAAGATATGGCTGTAAAATTGTACATACTGCATGTGATAAAATGTCTCTTTTTCGGTGGTTTGTATTTCTGGTTTTTAGAATCTGCATATTGGGCAGTTCTGACCAGTATCCGGTGTATCTGTCTTTACCGCTAAGACATGTAGACAATGGCTAACCCTTTATTTGAATATTAACTCTCCTTTAAGGCCATAGCATATGATGTAGAATTTAACACAGAGGGCCTTACTCACGAAGGTTAATGTACACTTTTGTGTATGTTTATTAAGTCTAACTTTACCACTTTTCGGTATTCACAAAGGTAAGTTACTACTAGTGAAGTTAGACTTTTGGTCTAAGTTTACCTTTGTGAATACCAAAAAGTGGTAAAGTTAAGCTGTGGTCTAAGTTTATTGTAAAGTAGTAAACAAAGATTTTTGATCTAACTTTACCTTTGTGAATACCAACATTTAGTAAAATCAAAAGTGTAAGTTTACTATTTTGAATCAGGACCAGGGTATGGAAAATATATTATTACTGGTTGACTACAGCAATTAGTATGCACTCTTATAGTGAGGAAGAGAACATGACTTTTAGCCTGACTGCTGCAGATTAACTCCACAGTCAGAGCGGTCAACATAACCCCTTTTGAAACTCATTTTCACAAGTTCACAAGGTCAAGGTGCATGGTACAATGACATGGCCCCCAGCAGTAATGTTCTCTGTTTCAAGACCTGGCTGCACCATATGGAAGTCTGAAGTATAGAATACGATTCTGGTCATCCAAGTTTGAAGCCCATTAAAACAATGATTAAACCACTGTTTTTAATAATGATGAAATGCTCAATTAAATGTTAATTTAAATGCCAAATTCAGATTTGTGATAAAAATTTTGGAAAAGTTACTGTTAGAAAGTAATTTGTTTTTGTGCCTGTATGTCATTGAGGCTAATTTGCATCAGCTCTCTAGAAGCCCCACAACCTCTACTTGGCTTTAATAAGGTATACAATAAGGTATACAACATGCTCCCAGAGAAGGTACAATGGCTGGATGTAGGATGGTCTGTTTACTTCTCTGGTATGAAGAACCATTGGGGTGGGTCCAGGAACCTGATTAACTTTGAAGTCACCTGCCTTGTCAAAATCAAATGTCTGGTTGCACCTTGAGATGACCAGCCTCTGATAATATCTACCCTAAATTACCAATAAATAATGGGTTAACATGCAGTTGGTACAAATAACAAATTGACACGAGACTATGGGTGATTGAGAAGAGAAGAGGTACATGGATAAGGAAGGTGAGGATGTGTAGGACAGAGATGTACCAGGAGAAGGGATGGGAATTGGTTCTGACTACACCTGTGGTGTGGCCGCCAAGAAATACGGCAGGCATGTTAAGAGAATAAGAAAATACCAAAACAAAAAAAAAGCAAGACAAGTCAGGTCGCATCCCAAAGCTCAAAGAGTCTGCTATCCATACGTGAATGCTGGGTAGACCAATCAAAGATGATCAGAAGTGCATAAATATGTCTAGGTTATCCTGTAGTCTGTAGATAGGGTTCTAAAAGGACCCTATCCTTTGCAGCCACTCATTATGTGTGGAAAGTTGTCGGGCCCTCCAGTGTCTCTAGATGCAACGGAGGCTACTGTCATGGTGATGACTTTTGCCTTTACACTGTGTTAAGCAAGCATGAGCTTATGAGAAGTTTAAACGCCATTTTTTCTCTCTGCTGCTTTTGCACACGGCACATGGTACATGATATTATCAATGGTTAGAGTCTAGCAGAATATTTTGCTTCACACGAGAATAATATATTTTTCCTATAGTATCAGTCTTGCTTAGTAAGCTATGTCTGAACAGTGAGTGCTGAGGCCTTCAAGGTTAATTCAACACAGTAGTTGTTCGGTCTGATCAGCGCACGTTCTAGACATAACTCATATGCAGCTGTGGGCACCTCTAGTTTTTGGCGCGTTTAAATAATTCACTGCGCAGAGGTGTAGAAAATGATGTGATCCCTTTCTACCAGAACCAAGAGGTATGGGGCACCCTTGTAATCCCAAGAGACCTTCTGTAGATATAATATAATATACTAGCAAGGGAGGGTAAGAATTAGCCTTCTTCCCTTTAGCATTTTAACATGCTTTCTCCCTTTGTATTTTATGGAACTGTAACTATGCTGATAACTTTATTGCTTATAATATGTTTGCTTGTATTAGCTAAGATACTGCGCTTGAGAACACTGCATTAGAAATAAATATTTCAAACTTGCACGTGGCCTCATTTACTCCTTGTTTTGGACTGATCTGATAGTATAACGAAAGAGTGTTTATGTGTTCCACGTTACCTGAGGTGTTCTAAGTCCATGTTCTGGGTTGTCTAATCATTTGGGGTATGGAAGAACCAATGAGACACTGATTGCTAGTCTGGTAGGGGAGTTGGGATTCTAATGTGAGTTTTGGCATACCCTAATTTATTGAGGTTCCAAGTCTCTATGCAGAGTTCTGTGTAGGAGCAGAATCTTTGTGACACTACTAAATGCCGTTGATGGTCTGTCACCATGAGCAAATCTGCTGTATCATGTAAAAGGATGAGTATTCTAATTAATTGTAAAGGCATATATATTGTGTGGCCCAGTATTATACTTATCTGAACCCAGAGATAGTTGGTATCTCTCTAGTAATATAAAACATGTAGAGTGAGGAAGAAGCCCTGCTCTCATAAGCTGAAATGCCAAGTAACAATGTTGCAGTGACTTGAAAAGGCAGAATTTCATTCTGGATTCATTCACACCTTGGTGAACTTCAATACAACCTACACCCTAGCAGCCTCAGTGTATTTAATTCATTGAGTAAGTTGCCATTTCATGCGCAACATGAATAGAAAAGGGGTCGAAAATAAGTGTCAGGCTTTCAGTTGAAGGCTTTATGAGGAACAGCACTCCCTTATCAAGAACCCAGTGTTTTAGATATTGATGAATGGTTCAATGTTTATTCCCCCAGTATGCGACATGCAATGTATGTGTTTGGTGTAATGCCATGCCAGCAATGGGCCGATTGAATTCCACCTGCAGCACCACAAAGGGTTTGTGAGTTCCTTGAGCCAACAAGTGACTCAGGGTGTGTATGCCTTTCGCTTACCAAATCTCCCAACATAAGGGACACCCCTCTATGCATACGCTGGCATTCTCCCAGTAGCTGTGCATGGGGGCGAAGTCAGGCATTATCAGGCCACTTTGTGTGCTCTGCCTTTCCAAATGGACCCATAGGAGCGTGTATCTCGTCTCTGGCCAAAGGTAAACTAGCTTTTACAGTTGTAGTTCAGCACAGTGGAGTTCCACATAAGGGAATCTCAGGTCCCTGTATCGTCTGTGATTAATCAGTTTGGAGAGACTGAATTGTGGTTTCAGTTCACCCATTGCTAATTTGTTGATGGTGTTATCAATATCAGGAGCTTTACAGGAATTTGGGATATCTCCAGGAAATATGTGAACTGGGGTACCACAACCATCATTATGGTTTGTAACCTACCTCATAACTAGAGATGGAGGTGCGTCCATCTCCCACAGTCTGACTGGACTTTTGTGATTAGGGTTTCAAATTCCCAGGTACCATGTTGCCAGACCCTGTTATTGTATGCCCCTAGGTACCAGAATCATTCTGATTTTCATTGGAGCTGATACCCCTCTATGGCAGCTCTCATCCTAAGTGCAGCATTGGCAAATCCAAGTTATTCTACCAGTTCATCTTATTGTCTGACTTCTTGCAGGTGTGGGGATACTGCTGATGTCCTGTGATTTTAGGCTAGCCATTGAGAGGGGTATTAGGGCCTATAGGAACATCAACTGCCATTTTCCCCGTGGATAAGAAAGGGGTCCAAAAGGAACACACCGCAGTTGATCTTTGCACTAGGGGAGTTATGGAGATATTTGCCATTGGACTTTAGTAATGAAATCATCCCCAGGATGAGTTTCCGTAGCATATGGAACACAAAATCCCATTCTATATGGTCAAATGCCTTCTCTGCATTGAACAACAAGGCATGTGTGTCCTGTAAGGAGTCCTTAAATAGCTCATGTTGTGTGAGAGCATACACATACGGTTACAGAAGTAATAGTCAGGTACAAAGTCTACTTGTCAACTCAGGTGCGGATGAGGTACGAATTACCTGTTTAAACCAGGCAACCAAGTCACTGGCAAGCAGCTTGATATCCATATTACGAAGGGATATTGGGTGGTAACTGTTACAGTCCAAAGTAATTTTCCCATTTTTAGGGAAGACAGAAATCACTTTATTGGTTAGATATGATCCTCCAGTGGAATCTACATGATGCCACTGGTCAACATCAATCAAGCTCACAACATACTCATCCTCACATACAGTGGCAACATGCAACTGATACTGTCCCTCTCAGACAAAAAAGCCAACACCAGAAATAAGTTCACAATCACCACATGTATGAGAGAAGTGGCCACTTGAATAAAATCTAACTGCCTCAAATTGAACTCTCAGTTTTCTGGTACATCGCCTCACCTTGGTTCCTTGGACCCACCTTCAATCCCTCATTGCAAGCAATTAACTTTGGAATCATCACAACAAACTGGATATGACTGCCTAAGTCAACACAATGGTCTTGGCCTGCTTAAACACCTTTGGGATGCTGAAGAAAATCTTAAATGACTACCAGGCAATACCAGGAAAACTATCAATCAATCTCTCATCACTATCAAGATTAGTCTACAGAAATGCACTGGATACAGATATAGCCAACCAGCAAGCAAAAAGGACATCCAAAATACCGCAGCCTAACTAGCCCTCACACTCCTGTACAGAGTCCACATTACACCAAACCATGGTTAACGCCACTGGCTCCCAATATACAAGTGTACACACATCAATCTCCTCTCCATCACCTACAAAGTGCCCCACAACACTGACCCTCCCTACCTGAACAAACTCTGTTGTCTCATAATCAACTCACAGTCCTTTATGGATGATGCATTTTTGAATGAGGTTGTTTACCAGACTAATTTTTGCTGACCAGTGATTGAGAGTCAACAGTGCCAGACATAAGCCCCACTCTAGAGCTACCTGGAGGACTTCCACAATCTGCATGTGTTGAAGACGTTTGTGGATCTTACATTTTGTGATGGTCTTGATAAGGAAGCCATCACTGTCTTCATAGTGGTCTACTAGTCCCTTGATAGCAACAGCTATATTTCCTAAAACCATGAGTTGTAATTGGTATTTGCTTCATTAGATGCTGCATTTTGTTGATAATGCTTTAGCACTGCCACATGATCACCCTGATTGTGACTATTTTTTAAAGATTTGGCCTGTTCTTGATCACATTGTAGATACATTTTCAGAGGTCTATACTTTTGTATCTACCACCAATTGGTTTGTGTTTTCTTTTTTATTAAAGCAAATGGGATGGCGGTGTGCGTGGACTAGTGTTTGGCTGGTGATGTGCATGGACTGGCTCTTAGCTGACAGTGGTTTTGGACTGGTGTTTGGTGGTGTGGATGGACTAGCATTTGGCAGAGAGTTTGTGTGGTTTGGTAGGTTTCCCTAGATGGACGTCGAACCCGGGACCAACAACGTGGTTTACTCCCATGCAAAATAAGTTAGTTTTGTGATAGAACATTGTGATATCTCTAAGGTACATTTTGGGCCATATCCTACTGCCTACACTAGGTCAACACACACAAGTAAGGTACCATTGTTATCAGGAGACTTTGTGGAATACTTGGTGGGTGGTGGTTTTTGTTCCAGAACAAATTCCAGAGCCTTCAATCACAGAAATGTTAGAAAATTTTATATTTTTGACAAATGTTGTGGTTTACAAAGGATGCTGGGTGAGAGGCCCTGGAGAGCGCAACACATGAGTAACCCTATCATAGATCTCCCTGGGTGTTTAGGTTTAAAAATGTACAGGTTTGCTAGTTTTCTCTAGGTTTCCGTAGATACTGGCTGAGCTAGGGCCCAAAATCCACATAAAGCACAATGCAGAAAAGGGTCAGTTGTCAGTGGAAATCTTGGGGTGTTGAGATTTTCCCTGTCTCAGGTACGGGACCTACCCACAGAAGTGAGACTTGAGGGAATGCTGGCTGGGTAGAAGTTTGTGGTTCCCCCACAGATCCAGAATTTCAATCCTTGAAATGTTTTTATTAGACACATTCTGAGGTTTTCAAGGGATTCTGGGTATGAAAACACGGAGAGCAATGCAAGGCAGCCATTCCTGGACTCCCCTAGGTGTCTACTTTAAAAAAAGGTACAGATTTGCTAGGTTGCCCTAGATGCCAGCTGAGCTAGGTCAAAAAATCCACAGCTAGGCTCATTGCAAAAGAGGGATAGTTTTTATTAGAAACATATTTTGTGTTTTGCTGTGTCTTGGGCCATTTCCTATTGTGGGCAGTAGGCCTACCCACACAAGTGAGGTACCATTTTTCTCACTAGTCGTAGAAAAATACAGAATAGTATAACAAGTATAATTAACAAATGTCTTTCTATGCATATCTGCCTTCCAAATGTAAGACGGTGTGTAGGAATGAAGATAATCTGAAAAATGCCTGTTAAATCATATTTAGGTACCCACAAATTCAGAGATGTGCAAATAACTACTTGTTCGAAACTTCATATCTTGTTCCCAATTTGTAAACACATAGGTTTCCTTGATACTTATTTTTCACTCTTTGCATTTTACTATATGGATTGCTGTATACACTGTATACAATGAAAAAACATTTCCAGGTGCAGCTCAGTTATTGCCTCTGGGTATCTTGGTGAACCTACAAGCCTATATTTCCATGCAAATAGAAGGGTCCAGTGGATGTAACAGTATTTTTCTTTAATCAATCCACCATAGTTAGATGAAGTTATAGTTGAAAATCTAGCACAAATGGCTGTTTTTTCCTACTCAATTTCAATATTTCTTTTTTTAACTAGTTACTTTCAATCAGAAAAATGTGAATGATCTACACCAATGACCACTTGCTGAGTACAGAAATCTCTTCAAATTTCAGAGATATAAAGCTTTCTGGGATCCATTGCTGTTTTCATGCCCATTTCAAACACTAACTGAAAGGGGGTTGAAAACACAAAAAAATAGGAAAAATGGTCTCTGTACCAGTAAAATGAAAAGACTGCCTTGAAAAAGGTTGTTTTCTGCTAAAGGTCTGCCTGTTCCTAAAAGCTGAGAAGATGGTGATTTTAGCACAATAAATCCTCATTGATTCCATTTGCAGGGAAAAAACAAACGCTTTCTTCTGCATCACTCTTTTCTAATTTCCTCAATAACATCTTGGTTCCCTCCAGTGGATTTTACAAACCCTGGGTACTATAAGAATACCCAGGATGACACAAACTTGGCATGTGGACAAATCGATATGGAGCCTAAGGGTGAACTACCCCAAATAGCCAACTAAAAGGCTTGGCACACTGGAGGAAACGGCCTGGAAGCACAGGGATTAAGCACCCCTTATGTACTGCTTCTCATATAATGATAACGTGATATTATAGCCATAGCATGAGTGTAGGATAATCTGAAGGTTAATCTCCCCATTTTTACGGACCAAGCTATGCCCCTGGTGGTAGGATTCATAGGTGGGTTGAGCAGGATGTAGCAATGAAAGAAAACTACCATTTGCCCTCCAGAGATGGCATAAACATGGTTTTCAGCCCAATTCTCACCCAGGAGCGGTAGTCTGCATAAGTAGGTAAGTAGTGGGGAGGAGGAAAAGAAAAAAACACTATTGAATAATACAGAAAGACTTCTAACAGTTGCTGAGAGTTTTGTGTTTTTGTCTATGAATACTAGGAAGGGAGAAGTCATTCTACAGCCCTCACATAGAGTTAGACCAAAATACCCCACCTGTAGTAAAGTCCATTCTGCTTGAGCTGTATAGGCATAATCACCAGTAAATCACACTAGACTCATGCTGTCATGTTCTGCTTTTTTTAGCATGGGAACAAACATCACTGGGGTTATATAGACTCTGCAGCTAATGTAAAATATGGATATATGGTAATTGAAAGAAATTTTGCATTAGTTGCATGTAGGTACAAAGCAAGTCCTTCTTAGTGTAGTTCAGGATTCACTGATAGTAATTAATTGCACCTGCAAACTAATGAGATACAGTTGATAATCCATGATCGCTTGGTTCTGTTCCTTTTTGCCATGTGATGTCACATCAACCATTTGGGAGAAAACACATTACACTCACCACCCTGAAATTGTGATTGTGCCTAGGTGCCTACTGCCTAGGTGTTTTTGCACTAATGATATTTTGTTGGTGACAATTACTCACTAAGATTATTCCATGGAAAGCAGTGTTTCATGAAACTAACAAATCACAAATGAAAACGCATGACTCAAAAATTTAAATATAATACTGACAAATTAAGAGTCAACTTATTGCAAATAATGGAAATCTATCCTTACCTTTGGGACAACCTAAGATACAAGAGAAAGTGAGGTGAAAGTGAGGTTATCAACATTTATTAATGAAAATGTAGTATATCAGTACATAAAGCCCCCGGCAATAGAACTGTGCTTCTTGAGTATTGCTGGCACTTTAAAGCTATGAAGGAAGGGCCACTTTCCAATCTTTACCTCACTATTTATGCAGAACCATTGCATTAAGTAGCAACAAATGAAAATGAAACTAACATGAGGTCAGCATTGACAAAAGTATAATTTACATCATGGTCAATAAGATAGATACTGTTTCTAAAAATGTGAATATTGTCAAAAAACTGTATATTTGATAAAGATCAGGAGAGAGGGATACTATTTAGTGTAAGCCTTGTAGTTTATCATTCAACCCTTACTCACTAACAAACTGTTTACGTTTTACACAAAAAGTAGTGGGAATGAAGGGACACAATAAGCTGCACAAAGTAGTGGTTGTAGACATTTGTAGATGATACAGTGTTTCTACAAGGAATTCCTGATAGTTTGTTATTTAATTTTCAGCAAATTACTGTCTTACAATATGGTGAACCCAGAATGAGGCACTGGAAATGGAATAAACATGTAGCTAAACCATGACGGACCATGTACATGCCAAGCAAACATATATTTGTTTGAACAAACATGAAACAGGCCCATTAGCGTCAGTTAGTTGTGGCCTGTGGAGATTTATTTTTAAAGTTATTCCGTAACTACATTTTGTAATATGTATCAAAGAGTTAAGCTAAAGATATGTAAAATAGTACGTACTGCATGTAATAAAATGTCTCTTTTTCGGTGGTTTGTATTTCTGGTATTTAGACTTTTCATTGTGGGCAATTCTTACCAGTGTCCAGAGTATGTGTCTGGACCGCTAAAACATGTAGAGAACAGCTAACCATTTATTTGAATATTAATTCTCCTTTGAAGCCATAGCTTCTGTGTATGTTTACTAATTTTAACTTTGCTACTTTTCGCAATTCAGAAAGGTAGGTTGCTACTAAAGAAGTTAGTCTTTTGGTCTAAGTTTACCTTTGTGAATGCCAAAAAGTAGTAAAGTTAGGCTGTGGTCTAAGTTTACCATTGGGAATATTGTAAAGTAGTAAACATAGACTGTTGATCCAAGTTTACCTTTGTGAATACCAACATTTGTAAATTCACAAAAAAGTTTAAGTTCACCATTTTGAATCATGACCAGGGCATGGAAAATGTATTGTTACCGGCTGACTGCAGCAATTATTTTGCACTCCTATAGTGTGGAAGAGAATACATGACTATTAGCCAGACTGCTTCAGATTAAGCATACAGTCCAAGCGGTCAACATAACCCCTTTTTAAACCCATTTTCTCAAGTTCACAAGTTAAGGTGTATGGTACGATGACAAGGCCCCAGCAGTTATGTTCTCTGTGTCAAGTACTGGCTGCCATATAAGGAAATCTGAGGTACAGAATAAGATTCTGCTCTCTCAAGTTTGAAGCTCATTAGAACAATGATTAAACCACGATTTTTAATAATGATTAAATGCTCAATTAAATGTGAAGTTAAATGCTAAATTCAGAAATTACCTGCACCTGCTATAAAAACACCGATAACATAATAAGAACATAGACCATTGAAGCATTTCACTTTTTTAATGGCACTTTAAAGTGATTCCATGGCATCTAGTTTAAACCATTTGAAAAATTCACATGAAAACCCTCCTTCTGTGGGGCATTATTGGAGCACATGTGAGAGATTGCTTGGGCGATTTCATATCTAGTGATCTCTAGGACTAGGAATATTTGTTATTACGCCAGAGTATGTGGAGTAATTTCAGTAATTCCACTTTACTGTGTAAATGTGTGTAACAAATCACACTTTAAGAGCACATTTAGTGAGCGTGAGGATTCCTTGGTGTTCATGAACTTCAACTTCAAAAACATGTTAAATTTTATAAAAAATGTTAAGGGTGGGCACTAATAATGTATTTTAAAGTTCTTTGTTTTACTATTTTCTGTCTTTTTTAATATATTTTATTTCATGAACGATACACTGAATTTGTAATCAGAAACACATAATATAATGAAAACAAAAAGAGCATCATACTTTTTTTTTTTAAAGCACTGAGTGGAGGAAGAAAAAAAGGAGAGAGGGAGAGAAAAAGGAGGAAAGTCAGAAAAGAAAGAAAGACGAAAAGAGATAAACATTTAATCATCTACCAGGTCCCCCCTCTCCCCCTCCCTCCCTCTGCCCTCCCACCCCCAACTTCCAACCTCAACCCTATCTCTGCAGGTCCAGCAGAGGTCCCCAAATTTGCTGCCCTTTTTTCTTGGCTCTGCTCCCTTTGCATTTGTATAATGCGATCTCTAAATTAAATATATGGAACTGTCTAGAATACCAATCCCTGATATAACGGGGAATCCTTATCATTCCCCTTGGAGGCTTTTGTTATGCGCAGCGCTGCTGTTACCATGAAGCCAAAGTACGCTTGAGCTACTTCTAGTTGCAAAGACTCGTCCCAACCTTGAATAATTAAAGTGGGAGTCAATATAACTGAACGTACAATAGTCTTGCTAAGAAAGGATTCAATCCCCTGCTTTACCAATTCCAATTCCGGGCAATCTGCGAACATATGAATCATATTGGCAGGGTCTTGCCCACATCTTGGACATTCATTCAACTCCCTTTTCCCCCATGCATTGGGGAGAGGAGTTGGCCTAACGGCTAGGGCGCTCGACCTCGGACCTGGAGGAACTGGGTTCGAGTCTCGGTAACGACGCCAAAACCTCCTGTGATTCTGGGCAAATCACTTAATCTCCCCGTGCCTAAAAATGAAAGAAACTGGAAAACGTAAAAATGTAACGTAACTGGAAAAATATGTAAAGCGCTCTGATACCTGATTCGGTTCGGGTCTAGTTCGCGCTATATAAAACTCGGCAAAAAAAAAAAAATGCACAAAGTTTAGCCAGTGTAAAATATAGCCTGAATATAGTTTTAAAATGTTGAGCCTTTAAGTTGGCCGATAGGAGAACATTCTTAGACAGTTTAAGGGATCTACATAAGTCCACATCATGGTTTCCAAGTTTAACTGCCAACGCACTTTCTACTTTGACTATATCGTCATCACTAGCTTCCGTCAACATGGCGTATGCTTCCTTCACTTGGAGTTGTTTACGGATCAGAATATCTAAGATTGGAACGCTTAGATAGGAGGTAAGATGCATCATGACTGTTTTAGTAGTTTCCCTTAGCTGTAAATATTTGAATAAACTTCTTGAGTCTATCCCATACCGATCCTGAATCTCAGCAAATGACATAATACCAGATGAACTAATAATACCTCCAGCATGATTGATTCCCGCCTGTTCCCACTTGCTACCGATCTTATCAAACAGGAAGTCTGGGAAGAATGATGACCGCCATAATAAAAGGAAGCAATGCATTTTTGGAATATCTAACAATTTACTGCTTCTCTGCCAGACCCTCCATGCTGCTCTGAGCAGTTTAAATCACGTTTTCCTATAGTAGCTACTCTCCTATTGTCTAAGCAATACCCTGAAGCATGGTTGCCCACAGCCAGTTCAAAGATGGATGGTGGAATCTCTACATCTTGTGTTGCCGGCGTTGGTCTAAATAATATTGTCATTTGTTGGAGCATAATGGCCCAGTGATATTATAGGATATTTGGCGCTGCTAGCCCCTCTCGGTTTTGGGGAAGGGACATAAATTTCAAAGATCTCCTTACCTTCCCATATCCCCAGATAAACTGCGAAAAAATTGCCCCGCCTTTTTAAAAAAAGTGGTTCGTAGGCTCCTGTGGTATGCAACGTAGCAGATAGAGTATCTTCGGAAACATTGTAATTTTTATGACATTTTGCATTCCAATGATAGATAAGTGTAGATTGTCCATCCTTTTTAAATCAGCACCTATTATGCTAAAAAGAGGGTCTGCATTAATATTCCAAATAGTATCAACATCTTCTGCCACTTAGATCCCTAAATAAGTTGCTACCTCTGACCTCCTGGGGTCCTGCCAAAGAATTGACCTAGAGCAAACAATCTTGGTTTTGTCCGCATTTAGCCCATACCCGGATTCCTCCCCAAACTCTCGGGCCAGAACTTCTATTCTAGTAATTGTCGCCTGGGGGCGGGGGGGCTACCGCGATGTCATCTGCGTAGGCTAACACTTTAATGCCATATCCCCTGACCACCACCGGCGGAATCGCAGAATCATTTAAAATAGCTCTAATTAAGGGGTCCATGTATAATGAAAAAATGATAGGGGGGCATGGGCAGCCCTGCCTTGTCCCCCTTGTGATCTTAACCTGTCCGGATTGCTGCCCCATCAATTGTATTTTTGCATATGACTGAACATACATTGCTCTTAGAGCAGTAAGTATACGGGGTCCAAAGCAATTTGATCTTAAGTTCTGCCAAAGATACCCCCATTCAACTTGATCAAACGGTTTTTGAGCGTCTAGTAGTATTAATGACATTTGTTGCCCTGATGTCTCAGCGATGTTAAATAATGAAATTACCCTTCTTATATGGTCAGTTGTACTTCGACCGGGGATAAAGCTGTGTTGCCACAGGCTGACCAGAGAATCAATAACCTTTGATAGTTTCCTCGCTAAGATTTTAGAATATAGCTTCTCATCTGTGTTTATCAGCGTGATAGGTCTATAGGAAGCCGGATCTTCAGCGGCTTTCCCATTTTTTTCAAAAATATGCTAGTCTCCTGCCATGATTGGGGAGGGATAACGTTCTGCTGGACTGCAAAGAACAAGTCCCACAACAGAGGGGTGAGTTCCTTATGTAATAGCATGTAGATCTCCATGAGTAGCCCATCCGGGCCTCCTGCCTTCCTGGAAGCCATAGACAGCAAGACCTCATTCAGTTCTTCCAGTAAAATTTCTCCCTCTAGCTCATGAATCAATGGTGGGGGCCTGGTGCCAGCATCTGCTGTGGCTTGAAGCCTGGACTTATAAAAATCTTGATAGAAGTCTTGAAAGATACCCACTATTTCTTGAGGGTCGCAGGACACTGTACCATCCTATCTTTTTAACTCTGTGATACTACTTGCCGCTGTTCTTTGTCTGATCCGAAGAGCCAGATGTTTCCCTGTCTTTTTCCCGTATTCATAGTGAGCCTGACGACCACTTTGAATCCTTTCGGCTATAGATTGATTATACACCCCATTTATCTTAGCTTTAGTGTTAATTATTTTTAGTTCGATCTCTGATTGCAGCTGAGTCTGTTTTTGGGCAATAGTAGCCATATGTTCTAACTCATATCTACTTAGATCCTGCATCAACGAACCAACAAACCAATAGCCTCTTGTTGATTTTCCTTATGAAACCCTGCAAAGCTAATTACCTCCCCTCTGAGCCCAGACTTATATGCGTCCCGTACCATTTCCCTAGACGTACTGTACCTATTGATGTAAAAATAACTGTATGGTCCAGCGCTTAATACGGTCAATAAATCCCTCGGTCCAATTTGCAGGAGGTTTTGTGTACCCTGGGTTCTCAATATCCAGAACCAGAGGGTTGTGGCCTGAGAGAACCTTAGGTAGCTTCCTTATCCAGGCTTTGTCCACTAATGAAACAGGGATAAAAAAATAGTCCAGCCTAACACATTTCCTATGTGGGCACGAGATATTTGTGCATCCTGGATCTTCAGATTTATTTATAGGCCAAATATCTACTAATCCATGGCTATCGGCTAGCGCCTGTACTGCATAAAAAACTTGTGGCTTCCTACCTTGATATCCTTCCCTCCCTAGCCCACTTGAATCCAAATGAATGTTAAAATCCCCACATATTATCAGTGGAGCAGGCCAAGAAGCAAGCTCTACTTCAAGTTCTGTCAAAAAATCTGCGTCGTCTAAATTCGACCCATATATAGTGCAGAGTGTACCGAAGGTGGAAATTACTGCAATTGCCCACTGGCCCCATTTATCGGAAAGTGTGCGATGTCGGTTAGAAACATGTATTGCCACCTCCCTAGTGTTAGAGGTCTGTGAAGAACAGATTATTTGTGTAAAGCCCAGAATATATTTAAGACCTCTCTTTTGCCAGGGAAGGTGGCTCTTCTGTTGACATATAAAATCCAAGACAAGAGCTCGCAATGCTTCACCAGTTCTGTCTCTCTTCACACGATCATTCAGCCCCCCAATGTTGATCGTACAGAAGGTTAGCTTACCCATCCCAATATTTCCCTTGGTACCAGCTTCGCCTATTCTGCTTCATGAGCCAAGCCATCCAACTACCTTGATCCCTGAATCTATTCATTATACTGTGATTTACTTTCCTGAATTTTTTTTGTTTTTTCTCCCCTCTTCTTCCCCTCCTCCCACCACCCCCACCACCAAACCCGCTCCCTACCCCCTCCCTGCCCACCCTGTGTCATAGAACAACAGACCTAGCTTGGTCTGTGGGTGATGGTTAATGGTGAACCCCCACTAGAGTGACATATATACATCAAAAAGATAAGAAAGAGACGCCGATTCCCCCCATTCTAGTCCTCCACCTTTCCAACAGTCTTCAGTACCAGATCACTATTATTTGGAAAAAAAAGAGGAAAAAAAAAAAGAAGGACAGTGGTTTAAAAAACAGTCTTATGACCGATAAGAAAGCTCTAGAGTTCTGGTCAGACTTTATATACACATGTGCCCTGCCCACCAGTCCACACAGACTTTGTTTGCCTCCACCATGTAAGAACTCCATAGCCTTTATTTCAGATGTAAAGACTCTGACCCAGTCCTTCCAAATGACTTTTAACCAAGCTGGGTTTAATAGGAAGGCTTGTGCTCCCTTCTCCTGGAACTGAGAAATCATTTGGCGCAAGCGTCACCTTCGTTCCACCATGATGTGGCAGAAATCGGGGCTGGTGAAAAAAGAGAACCCAATAATTGGAAAAATGGGGACCCCTACATGTTATTTCGTTTGCTATTCGTAGGGAGTACATAAACAAATTTAGATAAAGGAAATATATAGCAAACCAGTGATAATTATACCGCCCTTATCACACACATATTCATAATATTATGCTACCTTAAATGATTATTAGCTGAGACAAAGTGATATATCAAAATTTAGAAACCATTTTATTTATATTTTTATCTTTTCTTTTGTGTTAATCATACTTTTTGTCTGTTTTGTTGGTAAAAAAAAAGAGATATATTGTTCATATAAATTAACATTGAAATACATATATTACATATATTCACATGACAGTGCAGGGAAAGAAGAAATAAAAGATAACAATACAAAAAAAGTGCTATACGATATATTCGGTCGATGGAAGATTGGAGGAAGGCAATGCGGTGGAGTGGAACTACGCGCGTTTCGGCCAAAAGGCCTTTGTCAGGTGACCGTCATTCGTGAGTTACAGACATGGTGATGTACAACAGAAACCTAAACCCAAAAAAATACATAGAATACATATATAAATATCTCAGGCATTATTATGCAAAACATTTATTTTTATTTTTTCTGTCATATAAGAAACGTAAGGGTCAGTGAATTTTATTCTAGGATACATGTAGCAAAAAAGAGAACCCATCCACCGACCGTTGTGCATCAGGTCTGGCCTTCTCAAACACCTGTTGACTCAATAAGAAATTCCAGAAGTAAACTAAGATTGCCCGGGGTTTAGCATTGGCACAAATTGGTTGTCGTATATTAAACGGAACTCGGTGCGCCCTCTGTATTTCCAGGGACCACCTCCAGCCTTCTAGATCTGGAAAGGCTTTTTGCAGCATCTGCACCATGAATTCTCTCATATCTGACCCCTCCTTCTCTCCCGGAACCCCCATGAATTACAGATTGTACCTTCTTTGACGATTCTCTCTCTCCTCAAGCTTCCATTGAATATCTACGAGTTGTGCCTCATGTGCGTCACTTTCCCCTTTGAGCCTGCGAGATCCTCCTCAAGGGTTGCCGTTCTTGTTTCAACTTCGGTCATCCTGTCACAAATGCTATTGCAGGTTCTCCCAACTTTCCTCATGGCCCCCTGTAGTTTCCTCGCAAAATGTTTTGCATGTTTACTCTCCATTCGGGCTTCCTCACGATGTGCCACAACGCACTGAAGGATGGATTCTAGTGTAGGAGGGGATTGGGTTGCTGCCACTTCTTTAGTCACATGTTTTTCTGCTCCTTTTTCCATCCCTACCAGTTGGTCCGCAAGGGAGTAGTCCCACCTTAGCTCCTGTGACTTGACATTATCTAAACTATGGGCTCTGATGTTTGGCTTTCGGGTGGCCTGAGTAGCTTTCCTACCGCTGGTACCACTATCCTTGCTAGATTTGATGTTAAATCCTGACTCTGACTCTAACTCTGACTCCAGCCCAGACCAGGCGGCGTCCGATAAAGAATAGAAGTCGATTGCCACGGAGTCAACATCCTTCTCCCTTGGCACCTTATGTGTTTTTTTGGGTCCAATGGATTCTGTCTCTACTCCTTCTCCAGTTATGATGGTCCGCCCCCCTCCGGAGTTCACTGTGCCCCCCCCTGATTGTAGGCCCTCTCTGTGCATCAAACTCCTCTCCAGCCTGTTGGGGAGACTTGCCCCCCTCGCTGACAAAGTTGGGGGTGCCTGTGTTGGTTGTGGCATCTGGATTAGGGGTGTTTATAAGGGTTGGGAGAGTAAAGGAGGTCAAAGTACTACCATCGCTAGTGGGGAGCTTTATGCTGTCAGCTATAGCTGCTTCCTCTGTCAGGGCCTCCTTAGCGTTCATCCGATTTGCTTCTGAGCCCCCTAGGTCTCTTGAATGTTCAATGTCCCTTCGTTCAGTGGAGGATACCAACACAGTCTCAGATAGCCCACCCTGTATAGAATCCGCATCATGCACCGCTTCCCCTGTCCCTGGCGGTGGCTTCCTTTTTTGGCCGCCAGTCCCTGCTTGTTCCTCTGTCCGCGCTGTCTGCGGCCCCCGGAGCAGATCGATGAGGGTCGGCTAAGGCTGGGGCTGCGAGCCCGAGCCCCTCCCCTTCCCGTCCAGGGGATTCTCTGTCCGGAGCCTTCTCTTTCTCACAGGGGTAATTACAGGCTCGACCACATCCCCTCTAGGAGAACCGAGGGGGGCAGCCTCCGCGGGACCCCCCTGCCTTTCACACTGCCCTTGGGTGGCATCATGATGGCTTCTCGAATACCGCCTGACGTCAAGTCCCGCCGCTCTCGAACGTCACACAGCCGGCGATCAGCACCTCTGCAGCCGCCGTCAGCGCTGCCACCCACTCTTTGACGCCATGTAAGAAGGGCGCTCTCTCCTTAACGTGGAACGACTGCATTTCTGGGTGCTAGGTACCGGGGATTATATTGTCTGAACAATACTTATATCACCCCCTGTGGGAGCCACCTACGACCGTCTTCACACGGCTGCCATCTTGCTCCCATTGGTCCCACTTACAGCAGCCTGATGAATGTACTATTTGCTTTCTAGGGTATAATGCATTGTGTTTCTTTTTGTTTCTTTTTTTCCATTTTAAAAGGTGTTTCTGTGATTTACTGTTATTTTATTATTCTTTATTGAAGTACTTTTAATTTTCAGTCTGACTGGATTTTGCTTCAAATGAAATATATATTTTTAACCGAATATTAATGATCAATACATTATTTAAATATGTTATTGATTTTCGGAGTTTTAAATGAAGTTTCTATATTTGGAGTATTAGAGTAATAGTTATAGGGATTGGTAAGGCGTAGGTAGGCTTTGTATAAGGTCCCTTGTAAGGAGGGGTACCATCTTTCCACTGCATTATTTCTTTTGAGATTGTTATGCCATTGTGCTGTCATATATGTTCTATCATGACATGGGATACTTGGGCGCTCATGAACAATTTTTGCATGAAAACTACACAATATTGCTAGAGCTGATGTTTAGACACTGGGTGATTTTGTGCCATTTTAATCATATATATATATATATATTTTTAAATATCTACTAATAGATCAAGATTATCTTTTCATAGT
This sequence comes from Lissotriton helveticus, assembly GCF_964261635.1. Taxonomy (NCBI): domain Eukaryota; kingdom Metazoa; phylum Chordata; class Amphibia; order Caudata; family Salamandridae; genus Lissotriton; species Lissotriton helveticus. The sequence continues at coordinate 1,609,266,219 of NC_136069.1, forward strand.
AAGGCAGCACAAAATAGGAAGCCAAGAAAATGTCAATATGTCTGTCTTATAAATGAAATCGATTATTTATGAGTTTTCGAGTTTTTGTGGGTGCATATTAGAATGGCTCAATGAAAGAATGATTGCATGAATGCATGGATATAGCTTACTGAGCACAAACAGATGGTTCTATAGATGGATGAGGTGAATCAATATCTTACTGGTAGAATACTGAATGCATGAATCAATGGTTTATGAATGCATTCCAATCTACATTGGCCTATATTGACCTATTTGAATGACTGCTTTTTATGGAAATTAGTGTGGAGAAAATGCTTTGAACAATTGTGATACAATATTGAGGTGAGCAACCCAATCTACCCTTGCGGGTTCGGGCAATATTCGTTATAAAAGGAAGTTGGACCAGCAAGGGACTTTATTCAAGTATTATTTGTCAGCGTGTTAGGACTCTGTTATAATAAATCTGAGCACCTAATTGTAATCAGTCAATCGCTGTGCTAATTTAATAACTTCAGATCATAATCAATACATACATTGTTACCACACTAACAAAGTAAATAATGCAAAAACCAGGGTTTTATATTGTCTGAATATTATTATTTTCTTTTTCAAGACAAAAGATATGATTTTTTACAAAAGAAGAAAACAAATTCTTACAAAATAGGGTACATACACAGAATGTTAACATCAAATATACACAGTACAAATTATATAGTCCTTTAGTATATCTGAGAAAGTCCAGACTGCTAAACACAAGATAACATCGTGACTTCAACTAAATAGAAGAAAATCAAAAATGGTATAATGAATTACATGCAGGCTTGGACTAATTAGTCGACGTTTCGGTCTTTTAGAGATTATTCATCAGACCATCATCAGGACAAGGAATTTCTACATATAGTAGATGACCCTTTATGCCGGATAGATTCTTATTTTCTACGTAGACAGCGTACATCAAAATATTTGGCTAGTTGGCGACAAAGAAAATGAGTTCTTGTACATCAGAGTTGCTTGAGTTCTGGGCTGTAATTCTTTATGTAGTTCACCAATCTACTGGGCGGCTCTTTGTTTTAGACAAAAGTCGAAAATGCGGCAAAGGTTTCAATGGCGTAGCACCACAGCACAGTTATGAAGTCGGCTTGCGGGGAAAGCGCGTTTAAATCCCAGCACAGTTTCTAGATGCGACTAGCAAGTTTATCACAAACGATTTGAAGGCAGCAATTATCCTCCTCTGCTCGTGTCACCGGACCAGGCAGCAGTGTTAGTTACTGCTAGCAACGGATATCCATGCATGAATGCATGGATATAGCTTACTGAGCACAAACAGATGGTTCTATAGAGGGATGAGGTGAATCAATATCTTACTGGTAGAATACTGAATGCATGAATCAATGGTTTATGAATGCATTCCAATCTACATTGGCCTATATTGACCTATTTGAATGACTGCTTTTTATGGAAATTAGTGTGGAGAAAATGCTTTGAACAATTGTGGGCAGCCTGATTATGTGTGATATGTGCAGTAACCCCTGATACCACACATATTGTCATTAGAATGGACGTATGCAGTTTCTATTCCTATTATCTATATTTTGCCCCAATAAAAATGTTGAACCTAACACTGTGCAATCACAAATCAGAGAATGTGATTGTGCACCTCTGTTTTTGTACCAATAATATTTTGTGGGTGGCAATGAATCACTAGAAATATTCCCTGGTAAGCATTTCTTCATGAAACCAAACAAATAACAAATCAAACATCATGATTTAAAAATGTGATTTGAAATAAACATAATCAGAGTCAACTTATACTATGGTTTTGTACAATCAGGGTAATTAATTTAAACAAAAAACTGTTCTTACCATCATGGCACCCTAAGATAGAGAGAAGAAAGTTAGGAAAAAGATTAGGAATCAAAATTGTAAAATAAAATACCAGGATATAAACCCACTCTGCAGCAAAACTTGCCTCTTGAATATTGCTCACACTCTAAAGCCAAATCAAAAAGAACAAATTCCAAAGTTGGGTTCACCACTAATGAGCAACCAATGCAATTTAGTAGCAACAAATGAAAATGCAACATCCATATGTATCAAGAGATGATGTCAAAATTGGGAAAATTATTATGCTACGTCATGTTCCATTAGGAATATACCATTTATAAAGAGGAATACATTGTTAGCACAATATCTGATAAATTTGAGCATATACAGGAGATAGGGAAACAATTTAATACAAAGTTGGCATTGTACTTCTCGACCCAAGGTCACCAAGTAGCTGCCTACATTTAGCCCTAAAAGTAGTGAGATTTGAAGGGATATAATAAAGCTGCACAAAGTAATGGTGCCTAAAATTTGCATATGCAAAAAAAATCTGCATGAAATTCTTAGTAGTTTAGATATCTAATTAGCAGCAAACTGCTATCTTGCAATAAGTGGAGCCCAGAATGACACACTCAAATTGAATCCTGGATGTACCCAAACTATGATATTCACCTTCATTAATGTACAGAAACTTGGATAGACCATTAGCACTGGCGCAGTATGACCAGGTATGGTGTTCAACCACAAAGTCCATTCCTTGCAGTGACATGGACCACCTTAACATCACCTCTTAAAGCTGTCCAGGGGTCCCTGAGAACCCTAGGCTGCATTGGCTCCATCAACCATACTTTCTGTCCTTGCTGATATTCTTCCATGGTAACTTCTTAGTCATACCATTGCATCATTAACTCCTGGCTAACCTCAAAATTATCAGAAGCCTTCTTTCAGAACTTAGTCAACTGGTCCCGAAGGGCTAGCATTTAGCAAACCACATCCTGAGGGAGATTCTTGGGAGCTTGCTCTCACACATCCTTCACCAGACTAAGAGGTCCTCTGACAGGATGGCCATACAGAGGTTCAAATGGGCTAAACCACATTCTCTTCTTTGGTATCTTCCTCTAAGCAAAAAGCGGGCATGGTAAGAAGACACCCCATTTCTACCTCATGACCTCAGGCACGCCCATAATCATGCATTTTAGGGTCTTGTTGAAACTTTCCACAAGCCCATTGGTTTGTGGGTGGTAGGGCATGGAGTACTTATGAGTGACTCCACACTCCTTGCTGATTGACATCACTTACACAGACATGAGGTTGGTGTTCCTCTCTGGCCTCACTTCTTCGGGAATATCCACTGTGGCCCAAATCCCCATCAAGGCCCTGGTGACAGTGCAGTGACAGTCCTCAGCGGGACTGCCTTGATTACCTAGGGGAATGGTCCACCAAGACGCGGATAAACCTCTTGCCTAAGGATCTCTTGGTGGTACAAGGATCCTACAATGCCAACCATCTCAAATTGTGTAACAATGACATGCATTGGCAAAAGAAGAACACTACATATTTTTTTTTCATTGAAGTCATGTAGTGTCCTTGCAAATTGATAATAAAAAATAGAACAACATTTATCAAAACACATATCCAGCTGTCAGAGACCAGTGTCTAACAAAGTTTGGGCTTCTCACACAATAATCTTTATACAACTTAATCGAAGTATGTACCCCAAATATTATCGAATTTTCTTACCCCCCAACCCTCAGAGCATAACTTTGCTCACTTTTCCTAACTCTCCGCATTTTCTGTAACTATTCCTGCATGGATGGGATCTGTTCGGACCACCAATTCTGAAGTAACAAAGATCTGGCCACTGCCATGGCGATATACACCAATTTGGCCAGTGGTTCAGGGAGCCTGAGATTCGGATCAAAACCATGAAGCATCAATTTGACATTTGAAAAAATCATAATCTGATCAAAGGTTCTTAAGAAAGCATAAATCTAGTCCCAAAATACTTTAACCTTCAGGAAATGAATCATTACATGCGACCAATTGGCCGGAGCGTAAGTTAAACATCTAAACCAATTCGATGAATGACTGCTATACATTTTGGAAATTACCGCAGGTGTACAATATAGTAGCCATTTACCAAAAAATAACATTCTACGCCAATTGGCACCCCTTAATGTACTGAAATTAAATTTATTCATAATCCTCGAAGTGTTCAAAGATAATGTATGATATTCTTGTTCCAGCCATTTTTTAGCGGCTTTAAGGCCCAGAGAAACCCCCCTAGTCTGTGCTAGGCAGCGTTTCCAGTCTCCAGGTTTCCTTATCACTACATTAAAAAAAAGGTTTTTATTCAGTGGGGATAACTGAATAAACTGTATGGGATCAAATTGTTCCAGAATTTTATATATCCTATTATAAGATCCAGCTAACCGAAAATTCTCCTGGACTAGACATGTCATCTCGAGCGGGAATATCCACACTCCATTTGTTTGAAAATTGGTCACTTTACTAAATCCTACCTTAGCCCAATTTTCCATTATCTCAGGTCCTACCCCACTCCCTGTAAATGAAAGTAAGTTAGAGAGCAACAAAGTTGAATTAAAGAGGGACAAAGAATATCTTTTGAGCATGGCAGTACGTTTCCTAAGGAACCATATTAATGTCTTATAGCGCACGAGTTTGGAGGATTTAAGGACCTGCAGAGGGGAAGGTATCTGACTTTCGAGGCAAATTAGGTCGAAAAAGAAATTGTTAAATAAGTTTTGATGTGGAGTTTACTCTTTAAATCTTGACAAGCACTGAGCAAAATAGGCATTATCGTATTCTCTAAGATTTTGTAGGGAAAGGCCTCCCTGATCCAAATCCTCATAAAGAGTGCTCATTGCAATTCGAGGTTTTATTTTTTCCCAAACAAAACCTGAAAACATAGATTCAACTTTAGAAAAAAATATTCCTGACAAAAAACAAGGAATGGTAGAGAACAGAAAATTAAATAAGGGTAGAATGGACATTTTTATCAAAGCAACTCGTCCAAGGATTGATAATGGCAATGAATTCCACCGGGAGAACATTGTGCGAACCTTTCGAAGAAGGGGATCAAAGTTGAGGCTATGCAAGCCTTTAACTGAAACTGAAAAAAAAACACTGAGGTATCTTTTCGGTTTATCATTGATACAGCCACTTAAATCAGGAAGTAGTTCAGGAATTCTGCCTCCGCCGACTAGTATTTCTGTTTTCTTTTTATTGATCCGATACCCTCCAAAAGCCTCGGATTCTTCGAAAAGCTGAAATACTTAGGCTTGAGATTGTAGATCGGATTTAATTAACAGCATAATATCATCCGCGTAGAGCTTGATCTTCGACATTAATGGGACGGGAGGGGAAATCTAAACGCAATTCCGAATTGCGATTGCGAGGGGCTCAATAAAAAAGCAAAAAGAACAGGTGATAAAGGGCAGCCTTGCCTCGTACCCCGTTTAACTGAAACTGACCCTACCTTTGCTGTGTTTATAATAACATTGGCTTTTGCACCGGTATAAAGATTTCGAATTAAATTGATAATTTTATCCGGAATGCTAAAATATTGCAAAATAATAAAAAGTGTCTCCCAAACCACCAAATCAAAAGCTTTTTCCGTATCTAATAACACAATTAAAGCTGAAATCCCCTGTGTCTCAAAATAATCTAAGGCTTCAATCAAATAATGAGTATTTGTTATCAATTGTCTGCCTGCAATAAATCCATTCTGATCAGGATGTATCAGATCTGTTGATATTTGGTTAAACCAAATTGACAGTAATTTTGTAGCTATTTTCTACTTGGAATTTAATAGAGTGATTGGTCGATATGAGTTAGGGTCTTTAGCATCTTTCCCCTTCTTCAAAAAGTTGACCACCGTGCCCTCCCGGAAAGATTCTGGGATAGGTTTTCCTTCCAACATAGAGTTAAGTAATTGCAATTAAAAAAATATCGAAAAAGGCGGAAAAAAAACTTTAAAGAACTCAGCGGGTAGCCCATCTGGCCCACAGGCCTTGCCATTCGGGAGATCTTTCACTATCAGCTCTATTTCTTCCAGCGAAAATGGGCTCACCATTGCCAATTGTTTAATTTGAGAAAGGGAAGGCAAAGCAGATTTTCCTAAGAAACCAGTTAATCTTTGTTGATTTATTTTATATTGGTGACTATAAATATTATTATAGTGAGTGATCATTATCTTCTACTATCCTAACCGGATCTACTGTATGCACATGAGTCACTGGACACTTTAAACCTCGGATCAAATTGGTGGAAGCTTGTTCTCTGACCTGCCAGGCTAAGAATTTCCCCCTGAAGTTACTCTCTTCATATATTTTTTGAGATTGACTTCGAAAAAACTCCTCACTCTGATCATATAAATATACACTAAATTCCCGTTTAGCTTTGTTCAGTTGTTCTCTAATGCTCTTCGAGGGGTTCTTTTGCCTTAGGATACTTAAAGCCTGTATACAATGTTCCAACGAATTTTTAATAGACCTAGTAGCAGTCAGTGCGGCTGCGTCTTTCCCTATGATATACCATGGATAAAAGCCTTTAAAGCGTCCCAAACAATGTTAAGTGGGGCTGTTTCAATATTGCGAGTAATACATTCTCTAATCTCTAATTTTAATGAGGCGACCCATATTTCGTCATTCAAATATGTTTTATTAAACACCCAACATTTGGGAGTCCTTAAATTGTCCCCTAGAATGAGCTCGATGACCAGCATAGCGTGATCTGAAAACCCATTATACACGATCCTCTGGAGGCACAGACTAAGTTTTTGGGAAGCGAGAAAAAAGTCAATCCGGGAAGAAGACTAAAATCTCCCTGACCAGCAAGTATATTCTCTTTTGTATGGATTTTGTGTGCGCCAAGGGTCACAGAGATCAAGTATTGTTTTATAGTTAAGAATAGTTTGCAATACTTTTGGTTTATGCTGCTTTCTCGATTGAGTAGTTGAATCCAGCTTAGAATTCGTAAGAACATTAAAGTTGCCTCCAATAACAATATCTCCTGCCACCATCAGTAAAGATTGAAACAAATCTTCATACACTCTAAAGTTATCATCTAATGGTCCGTAAAAACTAACAAAAGTAATAGGTCTCTGTCTATTTTTAATTTTACATGTGGCCCAGCACCAACATACTGAGCCACCCTCTTCTGTTAGCATAATTTCAGCGTATATATTCTTATTTAGAAATATCGCAACCCCTCGTTGAGATTCAGTAAACAAGGAAAAACCGCGATACGAAGCCCATGATTTAAACATCAGGAACTCTTCAATCTTAGAGATGGGAATGTGTGTCTCCTGTAAGAATATTACAATAGGGTTTTCTGCCTTGATCCACATTTCTACCGCCCGCCTTTTCTTAATATTATTTAAGCCATTAACATTGAAAGAAATTATTTTCAAACTCTCCTTACTAAACATTAAAGCCTTGTTTTAACCGGTAAATGGTCAAAATATCGATTTCAAAATATAGACTAACCTAAATATCGACTCCAAAATATAGAATGGACAAAATATCGAATGGACAGAATATAAACATCCAAAATATCGTTTTGAAGGTAAGTAATGTAATATTAATTTTAAAAATATAGACAGTCAAAATATCGAAGTACATAATATAATTTATTAAAAATATCGAATTTTTAATAATATCGAATTTTTGTAAGTGTTTTGTATGTTAGTATATGTGCGAAACGTGTATATATTTTTGTGATTTATTTTAAGTAATTCATTTTATGTTATTTAATTTTTGCGTAATTTAATTCTGCAGGGGGTTGTGGGTTTTTAGGGGAATAGTGTGGGAAGTAATTTAATTATAATTACGTAAATATGTTAATTAATTAATTGGTATTTATTTAGAATAAATTGTTCATTAATTATTAATTGGTAATGAATTAATTCATAATTGATAATTAATTTGTATTAATTGATTAATTGATAATTATGTGAATTAAATTAATTTATTTTCTGTAGTGGGTTGTGGGTTTATAGGTGAATAGGGTGGGAAGTAATTTAATTATACTTAATTAAATATGTTAATTAATGTATTGGTATTTATTTTGAATACATTGTTAATTAATTTTTAATTGATAACTAATTACATCTTAATTGATAATTAAATGTTATTAATTGATTAATTGATAATGATGTGAATTATATTAATTTATTTTCACTTTTACCCCTACCCTATCCAACCCTTTCCCTACTGTTGCACTCTCTGGAGTGGGAATAGTCATTTTTACCCCTACGCTATCCAACGCTTTCCCTACTGTTGCACTCTCTGGAGTGGGAATAGTAATTTTTACCCCTACGCTATCCAACACTTTCCCTACTGTTGCCCCATCTGAAGTTGGAATAGTAATTTTTACCCCCACGCTATCCAGTGCTTTCCCTACTGTTGCACTCCCTGGAGTGGGAATAGTAATTTTTACCCCTACGCTATCCAACGCTTTCCCTACTGTTGCACTCACTGGAGTGGGAATAGTCATTTTTACCGCTACGCTATCCAACGCTTTCCCTACTATTGCACTCTCTGAAGTGGGAATAGTAATTGTACCCCTACGCTATCCAACGCTTTCCCTACTGTTGCACTCTCTGGAGTGGGAATAGTAATTTGTACCCCTACGCTATCCAACGCTTTCCCTACTGTTGCCCCCTCTGGAGTTGGAATAGTAATTTTTACCCCCACGCTGTCCAATGCTTTCCCTACTGTTGCACTCTCTGGAGTGGGCATAGTAATTTTTACCCCTCCACTATCCAACGCTTTCCCTACTGTTGTACTCTCTGGAGTGGGAATAGTAATTTTTACCCCTATGCTATCCAACGCTTTCCCTACTGTTGCAATCTTTGGAATGGGAATACTAATGTTTACCCCTACCCTATCCAACATTTTCCCTACTGTTGCACTCTCTGGAGTGGGAATAGTAATTTTTACCCCTACGCTATCCAACGCTTTCCCTACTGTTGCCCCTTCTGGAGTTGGAATAGTAATTTTTACCCATACGCTATCCAGTGCTTTCCCTGCTGTTGCACTCTCTGGAATGGGAATAGTAATTTTTACCCCTACGCTATCCAACGCTTTCCCTACTGTTGCACTCTCTGGAGTGGGAATTGTACTTTTTACCCCAACGCTTTCCCTACTGTTGAACTCTTTGGAGTGGGAATAGTCATTTTTACCCCTACGCTATCCAACGCTTTCCCTACTGTTGCACTCTCTGGAGTGGGAATAGTAATTTTTACCCCTACGCTATCCTACGATAATAATATTGTGTATTTTCTAATAATATTATGTTAATATCTATATATGTTTTAACAGATATGACTATATTTTTTTATAAGTTAAATTAGGTATTTAATGATTTTAAGGTAATTTTTAAGTATATTTTAGTTATTTATTTTAAATATTGTTTTAATTTTACATTATTTTTAAGAAATTCAATATTTTTACAAAGTATATATATATATATATACGATATTTTGGGTTCGATATTTTGGTACTTACCTGTTTGTAGATAGGAATTCGATATTTTGTCTGTCGATATTTTGGAATCTATATTTTGGGTAGTCTATATTTTGTCCCTCGATATTTAGTCAGTGATCCGTTTCAACCACATTTATAGATTTTCTGTCTAGCCACCCCTTTTCTTTTATATATTCTCGACAGCTTCATTTGTCCATACTTTTTTTTTACCCCCCACCCATGAACTCTTTCTCACCCACCCCAACCTCCAGTGGCCCTTCTCCCTTCCCCCACGCTGGCCATGGGAACCTACCCCCTAACATTGGGGTGTCCTGTTATTACACCCCTTGACCCCCGGGTCCCCTTGCCCCAAACCAATCTGCTTCCTCCCCTGACTTCTAAAGCCCTTAATCCTATTTGCCATAATGTAATGTAATCAAGTAATTACTAAACCCCACAATTTCTAATTCCAAATCTCCTGAAGCAGATGCTGTGCTTCGTCTATATCTGACAGCATATAGAATCTGCCTTTGACCAGCACTTTGAGCTTAGACTGCTGAGCTATCATCGCTTGGGCAAAATCAAAAACAACAGGTGATGGACAGAATGCAGAACAATGTCATACATTTACCCCAGTACAGAGATCTGGGCCTAAATCCATCGTTTTTTTGCTCACCATGCCTTTCCAGTTTGAACCCAGCCAAATGCAAATCCGTCTTGACCCTGTGCCCCATGGGAACAGTCCTGCCCGAACTGCCAAGCCAGGTCCTCCCTGGACTGGAAACAAGCATCCAAGGACCGGTTTCGGGCTTTCAGCCCTCATCAGCCTGGATAGCTTGATTCCAGTTACATGGAGAGCACGGGACTCACGCCTGAGCATACCCGTCCCACTCGGGGTGATAAAAGCAAAAACAACAGGTGATGGACAGAATGCAGAACAATGTCATACATTCAGCCCACTACAGAGACCTGGGCCTAAATCCATCGCTTTGATTGCTCACCATGCCTTTCCAGTTTGAACCCAGCCATATGCAAATCAGTCTTGACCCTCTGCCCCATGAGAACAGTCCAGCCCGAACTGCCAAGCCAGGTCCTCCCTGGACTAGAAACAAGCATCCAAGGACCGGTTTCGGGCTTTCAGCCCTCATCAGCCTGGATAGATTGATTCCAGTGGCATGGAGAGCACAAGACTCACGTCTGAGCATACCCGTCCCACTCGGGGTGACAAAAGCAAAAACAACAGGTGATGGACAGAATGCAGAACAATGTCATACATTCACCCCAGTATAGAGATCTGGGCCTAAATCCATCGTTTTTTTGCTCACCATGCCTTTCCAGTTTGAACCCAGCCAAATGCAAATCCGTCTTGACCCTGTGCCCCATGGGAACAGTCCTGCCCGAACTGCCAAGCCAGGTCCTCCCTGGACTGGAAACAAGCATCCAAGGACCGGTTTCGGGCTTTCAGCCCTCATCAGCCTGGATAGCTTGATTCCAGTGGCATGGAGAGCATGGGACTCACGCCTGAGCATACCCGTCCCACTCGGGGTGACAAAAGCAAAAGCAACAGGTGATGGACAGAATGCAGAACAATGTCATACATTCAGCCCAGTACAGAGATCTGGGCCTAAATCCATCGTTTTTTTGCTCACCAAGCCTTTCCAGTTTGAACCCAGCCATATGCAAATCAGTCTTGACCCTCTGCCCCATGAGAACAGTCCAGCCCGAACTGCCAAGCCAGGTCCTCCCTGGACTAGAAACAAGCATCCAAGGACCGGTTTCGGGCTTTCAGCCCTCATCAGCCTAGATAGCTAGATTCCAATGGCATGGAGAGCACGGGACTCACGCCTGAGCATACCCGTCCCACTCGGGGTGACAAAAGCAAAAACAACAGGTGATGTACAGAATGCAGAAAAATGTCATACATTCAGCCCAGTACAGAGATCTGGGCCTAAATCCATCGTTGTTTTGCTCACCATGCCTTTCCAGTTTGAACCCAGCCATATGCAAATCAGTCTTGACCCTGTGCCCCATGGGAACAGTCCAGCCCGAACTGCCAAGCAAGGTCCTCCCTGGACCTGGAAACAAGCACCCAAACACCGGTTTTGGGCTTTCAGCCCTCATCCGCCTGGATAGCTTTATTCCAGTGGCATGGAGAGCACGGGACGCATGTCTGAGCATACCCGTCCCACTCGGGGTGACAAAAGCAAAAACAACAGGTCATGGACAGAATGCTGAACAATGTCATACATTCACCCCAGTACAGAGAGCTGTGCCTAAATCCATAATTTTTTTGCTCACCATGCCTTTTCAGTTTGAACCCAGCCATATGCATCATTGCTTGTGCACCCTTAGCTTTAAATAAATGTAGAATTTTAACAAATTCCTTCCTTCTGCGCGCAGCTGCAGCAGACATATCAGAAAAGATTTGGCATTTAGCTGTTTCATTGACTGTAAATTGTCTTTGTTGAATAGCCGTGGAAAGAATAATCTCTTTTATCCGGACATCTGCGAAATTTAAAAAAATTGTACAAGGGAGAGTGGAATTTGAAAAGTGCTGGGCAAGTACACGGTGTGCTCTCGTAATTGTTAAGTCGCCCTCGTGTTTAGGAATCACTTTGTTTTAAAAAGGAAGTGACCCATTGGACCGTATTAGACCCCTCTATTCCTTCCGGAACCCCCACTATTCGAAGGTTCGATCTGCGATTATAATTCTCCAAATCATCCAATTTCGTTTCCAGTGTCCATGTAGACTTGGAGATCAATTTATCGTCTTTTTTATCCTCTGTCATCGGATCCTGCAATTCGATACTCGGCTCTCAGCTTCTTGAAGACGACCTGGTAAGGTGGAGACTAGATCCTCAATCTTTTCCAATCGCTGGTGAATTGAAGCCAGTTCTGACTTTTGAAACCTCTTCATCTCCCACACCTCATCTAGAATTAAATTTAGCATGTCCTTTACTGACATCTGGCTTTCCCCCAAAGTCTCAGTGTTCAAATCTAGCAAAGGGCTGAATGGGTCAGCTGGGTCAGCCGAGTCAGCCGACTCAGCCGGAACAACGGATCGGGTGTCAGCTTGTAGCGCAACCACGTTCACCACATTCACCCCATCCTTCCCCACCTCGTCTTCTTTTTGAACAGAGGATACTGATAGTTTTTTCCCTGGAGGGGAGATCATGATGGGTGCGGGGACAATGGCATTAGTGTCAATGGTTGGGCATAGGTTCCCTGAAGCCGCAATCACAACAGGTGGGTCTGGGGAATTGCTTGTTGTAGAAAAAACAGCTGATTGAGCAGGGCTACAGGTAGAATTCACTCCCGTTTTTTTATCAAACAACGGAAACTGCTTTGCTCCCTTTAACACGCCTGGGGTCTTAATCTTCTTTTCTATATTTACATCTTCTTGAGTAAGATCTTCTTGAGTAAGATGAGGATGAGCCGCTATAGTGAATTGATAAGCCTCTAAGTCGAAATTCGCCGGCCCTGTCTCCTCTCCTGGGTCGATCTGATTAGGAAGTTCCATAAGAGACCCCTCCAGGTCATCTGAGCTCTTAGATGGAACATCCTCATTACATTTGCGCTATGACGGAGCTCCACGCCTCCGTGTAGCACCTGGGATCCCGGCTCCTTGCTCCTCCCCCCCACAAGGATGATGGCGGCAGGTAGCTGCAGGTAGCAGGCGTTTATTGTTGCCTCCCACTTTTGCACAAATCCAGCGTGTCTTCTAGGCGTTAGTAGCTCCTTTGACTGACGGAGCAACAGCGATATTCTCCAGCGGACTCTAACACAGTTTCCTGAAGCATAATTTCTCCCGGTATAAGTCGAGCCTTTATCAAGCCTAACCTCCCTGCCTGAAGCCCGAAGTTTGAAGTCTGCGCCGGACCTGCGCTGCGCCCTTTGATTCAAGGACTCACGCACTCTTAGCCAATATACTTCACTCATTCTCTTTACTTGGATTCCTGCCGGAGTTTCCTCATAGGAGTGGCGGTGAGTCTTTTTTTTTTGGCTGGTGCTGGGGGCGGACATTGTGAGGTGCAGAGTCGGGCTGGGCATTAAAAATACAAACAGCGCAGTACGCCTTTCCCCACAGCTTTCAGGCTCCACAGTCGTGCGGACTTGATTTTGTTTTCTGATATCAAATGGATTGCGGCTGTTAGTAGAAAATTTTTATGCCAGTGGTGCAAGTGAACTTTTTCTAGCTACAAGAGCTGCCTCAGCTGTACTTGTTGACATTCATTGGCTAAGGGCTTTAAACGCTTGGAGGTCCAGAAATTTCAATATGAGGAAATTACTTAACACACGTAAGGGGAAAGCTCTCCGTCTGCAAGCTAAAGAAGCAAAGAATGCTGCTAAGCTACTAAACTACAGATTTTTCAAAGTCTTCCCAGTAGCCTGGTACTTGAGTTGCCCATGCACAGGAGCCTTAGGCTCACAATAAAGTAGGTAATTCTCCTAATATATAAGGTGATTTCCATTGGGCTTCAGCTTGCCCGCTCAGGTTCGAATGGGCACTTCTTCTGTGACTTGAATATTTCTTTTCTGGTGGGTCCCTCTTCCACTTGCCATCCAAAAAGCTCAGACAGGTGACCAAGGGAGACAATGTCCTCCCTAACAGGCTCAGAGGCACATGCACCAGTGCCCCAACAAAATGTGTTATGGGACTTGTAGGGCTGGGTTATCACGACCCTTGCCCGTCCCTTTCCTGGCAGCTGTCTGGAACATTCTTTCATGCTCCAGACCTTCTTGACTACCCTCTTGGGCAGCCAAGGAACAGGTGACTGCACAGACACACTCAGGCAATGCTAACATTTCTAGGTGTAACCTGAGCTCTTCTTCCTTCATAGAAGTGTGCACCAGGTCATTCCCCAACAGATAGTCCATGGTCATAGCAGAGCTCACAAAAACATTCAGAGGATTTGAGACCCCACCCCAGTAAAAGGGAACCAGAGCCACAGGGTAGTGCCTCTCCTATATTTCTGCTACTACAACCTGGTAGAATGTATTGGAGACCTCTTGCTCTGAGGATACCAAATAATACCTGACACCTGATAGTAGTCATACTGCCTCCTTTGTCTCCCTCAGAGCTTCCACCCCCTGCCCGTGGATGGTGACACACTGCCTATACTTTGAATTATTGGAGGGCATGTGAGCTTCGAGCAACATCTCCTTTCCACCCCAGGACACTAGGGTAACCTCACTACCTGGGGCCATCTCCTTTTCAAGTGATATTCTAGCCAACCCCTGTGACAGCCTATGAAGGTGGGTGGTGCCCTTTTGAAGCACTTGGCATCTCCCTTGACATGCCTATATTGGTGGCATTCTTAGGACTTAGGGACACACTTTACAGTATTCTTGTCTATGAAGCATTTCTTCTGGTGTCCATTTTAGGATTGGGCCCCTGTGAACAGTACTCCTTAATAATAGTTTTATCTTCCTCCCTCTTACTTCTGTTGGGAACTATGACCGCCCTATTGGGTGTGCCCTCCAGGTGCCCTTTAAGACTTTCCGGTGCTGACCCGGGGGTCTGCCTCCTGAAAAAGCTTCCTGGGATTAGAAAGAATGCTATCCACTTGGTATCAGCACAACTCTGTAAAACGTGAATTAAGCATGTGCTCCCTCAAAATATTGTTGTACATCCCAGTAAAATGTTTGCCTTTGCTGCTCCTCACCCAACCCTTTAATGAATTGCTGGCATAATTTAAAAAGTTCACTCAGGACTGGTTTGGGAGTTTGTTGCTGTCCTGAACCTTTGATGTCTGCCCAAATCTAAAAGCAAATATACCTTGTCATATTCCCTTGCCTCTAGTGTAAGGATAGTATCCATCCCCACTGTGGGCATGCATTTCCACAAGCTGTCATCCCACTATTCCTCTGGGAATTTGTGCACCCTGTGTGCAATGTCATGTGCAGCAAACTGCTTGGCTATATCATCTCCAAATACATAGGCACCACCTTCTGTGGTATGCAGACTGCCACCTAAGCAGCAGACACAGTCAGTACACTGTCACCATTCCTGTTGGGTCCTGAAGGGTGCCTTGTATTTATCTCCAGCTCCCTCATGCTTTTATCAAGTTCCAACAGTATTTTCCTTTCAACTAGGGCCCTCCCAGCTTTCTCCTTATCCTGCTTTAATTTGGGCAGTCTAACTTCAGCTGGAGATACACAGCTCCTAGCCCTATCTTGGTTATCAATGTTGCTCTTTGGGGTACAGTTGGGCCCTTGCTAAAGCTCAAGGTTCCTTTCCGGATCCTACTCTTCATCTTTAATTGAGTCCATGTCCTCCTCATGGTTATCCTCTACTGTTGCTACCTGCAACCTTTACATTTCTTCATTGACCAAGAGGATGTTCTACAATTTGTGTTGGAAAGTTTTCCTGCCCACATTCAGCCCTATTTGCTTACAGAGCCTGTTGAGGTTGTCAGCATTGATCAGATCCATCTCCATGGTAAAAAGAAGAGGGTATCGTACTTACATTTACAAACAAGGAAAACAGCCAATGAAAGACTAAGGCAAATTTAAAAACGCTCAATTTGGTATTACACAATTTAATTAGGATATTGTATTACACAAATCACTGAATGTCACTGCACAATTACAAGTTCTGATCCACACCGCTGTTAGGATGCTTACATTTACAAATGGGCAATTGAAAAAACTAAGGAAGAATTGAAAAAGGGGTTACTATGATGTCAAATAATTTATCTTGGATTTTTGTGTGACACAAATCACTGTATAGTACTGCATAAATATAAGTCCTGATCCACACTCCTGACACAATGTGAACAATTGGGCTGTTGGTTGATGTGGTTATGAGCCCTAATTAAGCAACAGCCAAGGTCCCTTTCAGGGTGAACTACAAAAAGTCACGAAATTAACCTGTGCATACCCCTGGGTAGCTTGACAGAAAAAGCAGTTAGGCATAACTTAGAGGTTATGCAGCACACAAACAAAGTGAAAAAACCACCCAAGATAAAACTTTTACCAATTTATAAAAATATAGACAATTTAAATGAAGTATTTGACGCCTTAATGACAAAAATCCAATCAGTAGAACTGGAGTTAATCATTTCAGCGCCTAAGAGTTCAAAGCGGCAACTATGGACATCTAATCTTATGACACTGGGTCAGTGAAAAAATATGGCTGATTGTGAAGGGGCGCGGTTCAAATACAAGTAGTGGAATTTGACTAACCAGCGCTTAGCTAGAAGAATTGCTGAGAAAAATGTTTTGAGAAGGTAAAGTTCAGCCGGTGGTATCCGAGGAGGGAGAGCCATCCTGTGGGAGACTTGGGTTGAAGCTGCAGTGAAGATTTTTATGTTTGGACTCTTTTTTAGAAGTTGAAAATATGCAGCTGGTCAAAGCAGAGGGCTGTAGCGGAAGACAGATTCACAATTCTGGATAACCCTTTGGTTGAGGACTGCTGAGCATGATTTGCTGCTGTGGAGAAGAACATAGCAGTTGAAGCTGTGCAGCCAATCCAACTGGCAATATACCATGGGAAAATAGACTTGCTTGTTTATAATGGTCTCTTCCAGGTTGTCGGAGCATTTGTTGGCTAAAAATGTTCTACGCCCTTTGTTTTGGGATTTGGTCATCTGGGCTTTTTTGGCACCACAACCAAGGGTCCAGGACCAATGGAACACCACTTGAAGGGTCAGGACTCAGGCTGGGTTTGGGTATAGGTCTAAGGCAAAGAACACTTTGTGTTCCCGGTGCTCAGATCAGGAGACCAGCAACCTAGCCTAAAGATTGTACAGCTTGTAGTTCTTCTAGAGCAAGACTACAGATAAGCCTCTGCAAAGAGCCACGTTTTCAGTGCATTACGAAAGAGCATGATGGAAGATTGTCCTTCCAGTTCAGGGGGAAGGGTGTTCCACAGCCCAGGAACCAGGGAGGAGAAGGCTCTCCCTCCCCACCTTGCTTTACGAAAGCGAGGAACTGACAAAAGGTTTTTATTTGAGGAGAGGAGGGCTCTGCTGGGAGAGTAAGGGTGTGAAAGGGACTTAATGCCTTCTGAGCCTGAGCCATACAGGGCCAGATGGGCAAGGCAAAGGATCTTAAATGAGATCCTAGACTGGATGGGCAGCCAATGCAGGTTATTCCTCGCCAGAGAGGCTGACGATAGTCTAGGAAGGTTAAGAGTCATCCTGGGTGCCTCATTTTGCACTATATGTAAGCGCTGAATGAGACTCTTATTGATGCCTGAGTAAAGCGCTTTACAGTTATCTAGTCTCGAAGAGACGAAAGCCACCGTGACCTGCTTCTGAGCTTCAGGACAAAGGTAGTAAGTGATCTTTCTCAGGACTCTCATAATCCCACAGCATGTAGAAATGGTCAAAGGAGAGCGTGGAGTCTATCAGCACACCCAGATTCCTGGCAGATTGAGAGGGAAGGAGACACACCCCGAGAGACAGTGGCCACCAGTCACTTGACCAGATCCCTGAAAATCAGAACCTCTGTTTTCTCTCCGTTCAACTTCGGGGAATTCTGAATCATCCATAGCGAGACTGCTTCCATGCAGTTCCTGAACTTAAGAGCGGAGATACTCACTGATTGAGAGAGAGAAACAATGATTTGGGTGTCATCAGCATATGACAACACCTCTAACCCAAAGGATATTACTAACCTGGCAAGTGGGGCCACAAAGATATTAAAAAGTGTGGGGCTCAGGGACGATCCCTGAGGAACCCTACACTGCACAGGTTTGGGGGGGGGGAAGGAATTTGCCCGGCTTCACCCTCTGTTCCCTTTGGTTAAGGAAAGAGGACAAGAGTCTTAAAGCTGGGCCTCCAACTCCAATCTCCCAAAGCCGCGCAACCAGAACAGAGGTGAGACAGAGTGTCAAAAGCTGCCGTAATATCGAGTAGGACCAGAAGAGTAGACTGGCCCATGTCGACCTTTGCTCGGATGTTATTGATAACCACCATAAGGGCGGATTCGGTACTTTGAGCTCTTCAAAATCCGTGTTGAGAAGAGTCCAGCAGACTAAAGTCATCCAAAAAGATGTTTAAATGCTGATTGAGGTGTGACTCAAGCATTTTTGCTGGTGCGGGTAACAGGGATATTGGGCGAAAGTTCTTTAGGACCCCAGGGTCCAAAGTAGCCTTTTTCAAGAGGGGTTTAACAACCGCCATTTTCCAGGAGAGGGGGAAGTTTCCTTCCATGATTGCATCACCTCTATTAGGGGAGGAATAACCACCTCCCTGCACTCCTTAATTATTTTAAGAGGGCACAGATCCAGGGGAGAGACGGATTTCGTTTTACCAAGAAGCTGATTAATCCTTTCAGAGGTAAGGAGAGGAAAATTAAGGAAGCTGGGGCGGAGTTCTTTTGCTCGACATTCCTGGGCGAAAGAAGCAGGGAAAGAGGAGACACCCAAGTCATGGTTAAGGGATTCAAGGGAAATGTAAATGTCTACTATTTTAGTGTGAAAGAAAGTAGATATCTTATCACACAGTTCCTGAGAGCTCACTATAGGGTCCACCAACTGAGGGCTAGAGAGGGAGTCTACGATCCTAAACAGGTCTTTGGGACAGTTGAGAGAGGCCGTCAGGTTGACAAAATGGGACTTTTTTTCCTCTATTATAGCCAGTTTGTATTCTTTAAGGAATTTTTTGTGTATATCTCTCTCTTTAGGATCGAGATGGGTCCGCCAAAGCCTCTCCTGTTTTCTGCAGCCCTGCCTTAGCAGCCGGAGCGGTTCAGAAAACCAGGGTGCCGAGGGTCTCTTTCTAGCCGAGTAATGGTGTTTGGCAGGGACCAAAGAATCCACTGCTCTCAAGATAGAATTGAAGAATTCAAGGGCAGCGGCGTTGGTATCCCTCACAATGAGAGGGCATGGTCTGATCAGAAATGGAGAAAAGGGTTTCATCGTTGACCTCCCTATAGTTCCTTCTTAATTCCCACTTCCTAAGATGGGAGGAGGAGGGGAGAGAATGATGGAATTTAAATTCCAGCGGGACAGCCAGGTGGTCTGACCACGCAAGAGGGATAGGGGAGCCTATATTTAATCTAGAGTAGTTGGAAAAGACTCCATCCAATGTGTGGCCGGCTAGATGGGTAGGGCTGTCCACAAGTTTTATCAGGCCACACAAGGCTAAGGATTCCACCAGGAAAGAAGTATCACTGGAGACCATATTTTCAAGATGATAGTTGAAATCACCCAGCAAAGTAAAAGTCTGATGTAATTCAATCGGGGGATAAATTCTGTCGAGCCATGAGACTATTATATAAGGCCCCAACAGCTAGACTATTAGTTAATGGAATGTTGACTGATGTATTTAAAATCACCAGGGGGACGAGACAGGGCTGCCCACTTTCCCCGCTACTCTTTAACCTATATATTGAACCATTTGCACAGGTTCTTAGGAAAGACAATAACATCATTCCTTTAAAATTTGGAGAGTGGGAGAGGCGGGTGGCCTTGTATGCAGGTGATGTCCTTATTTTAACAGCTGACTTGGACTCAGCCTTCTCTACTGTTATTAAACAGGCAGAGGATTTCGGCCAAATCTCGGGGTATGAAATTAATGCCAGCAAAACTGAAATCATGGCATGGAATATAAAAAACACACAACTCCAAATTGGTTCCTCTCTGCGATATTTGGGGATTATAATTTTGCAGGAGTTGACAAAATTTCTCAATACAACCTCGGTCGCACCTTCAAAGTCGTTCAAAAGCAGATCAAATTGTGGGCTCACCTTCCCTTATCTATCTTAGGGAGGATCAATTTAGTGAAAATGTCAATCTTGCCTAAGATCACTTTTCTCTTCAACACCATCCCACTCTCTTTTGATAATGCCAACGATATAGATCAACTAGGCTGGCTTGGAAGATGCTTAGGCGGAGAAGGGATAAAGGGGGATTGGCATTACCCGACTTGCAATATTATGCTTGGGCTTTTCAGCTCTCACATTCAAGGATGTTGTTAAAAATTCCCATTAGTACAGCTGGAGGTGAGATGTTTAGGGCTATGTTAAGGGGGGCAAGGCTACCTGAGGATGGGTTTATGTTTAATTTTGGTGACCAAAAACTTTTCAAAAAAGTTAAATTAAAGGTTCTCCAATCGATAGTAAAAAACTTGGCCACAATAAGAAGAAAATTGGGGCTCAGCTATTTCTCCAGATAAGCACCACTGTGGGATTCCCCAGGCTCACCCGCATGCTTTCAGGATAGTTTGATCAAACCAGTGAGAGACTCCGGGATCACAACATGGGGGGATTTGATAAATTGGGGTTCCCTACTCTCTTGGGAAGATCTACGAGAGAGAGTGGGGTCTGGCCTCTCTAGATTTAAGTACATTCAGATTAAAATTTGGGCTCAGGAACAGATTAGCCATAATATAGTTTTAGGGCAGACCAGTAAATTGGAAGAACAACTTGTGGTGAGGTCGGCGGGCAAAAAGGAGGTCTCAGTGTGGTATTGGGCAATAGAGGAAGAAATTGATGGTGTCTTTAAAGTACCAGAAGAGCTATGGGGAGAGTTGAAGGAGGTTCAGGGTGATTCGATCTGGATAGATTAATTTAGTACCTTGCACAGAATAATTAAACCGGCCTGGTTGAAGCGAAATCATCTGATCACCGCCCATAGAGCATATCTTTCCCCACTTAAGCTATCAAAATTTGAGATAGGGAAAGTTTGTAACAAATGTGGGATGCCGGAAGCTTCAGATGTGCATATGTTTATGGATTGCTCCTCTATCTGCCCCTTTTGGGAAAATGGGAAGAAGTCTCTTGAGTCCATCCTGAAGATATCATTGGATATCAGTCTGCCGCTAATCATCTTCGGCCTCAATGACCACATTACGGGCCCCGCTAGATCTCTGTTTTAAGCAATTCTAATGGCTAGGAGACAAATATGCAAGAACTGGGTGGACTCAGTAGCACCATCCCACTCAGAATGGCTGTCCTCGTTATATGAAGTATCTAAGATGGACATGGCTAGATCCTGCAGGAAGAATAAGATCGCATTCTGGGATTTATTGTTACAACGGAGATAGGGAGCCGTTTTTTTTTCTTCTCCCGGGTCCTATGATTATGCCTTTCCTGATTACTCCTTGGACTTTTGTTATGGCTTTGCCAGGTCACTGATATGGTCCGGTAGGTCTATAATAGACCAAGGTGGAATAAAAAACCTTTCCTCACCCCTTGACATCCCTCCCGTTTTGTCAGCTTATCCCGGTCTGACTTTTTTTGTCCTATCAAAGTCTCCTGAGCTTGTTCATGACTGGTTCAGAGCTTGGTCAGCAGGGTTACGAAAGGCGGTTGGTTTTCTTTTCAAGAGGGTTAAAGGCGAATGAGGACAAAAAAAATAAAAAAAGATAATGGAACCCTACAGATGGCTGCATAGAGTTTGCAATGAAAGTCTATCAATACAAGGAAGGGAGAATGTGTCCGCAACATACTAGTCCACCTTTAATAGTCCATTCTGCTTGGATTGCATAAAAATAAGTACCTATACACTCTGCTCAAAATAATCTTCAGTTTCTCTCACTAAGATTCTTCTCTTCAAAGCAATATTTTAAGAAAAAACAAATCATAAATTAAACCCCAAGAGAAAAAATTTCAGTTTAAAGCAGGCATGTTAAGCGTCCACCTATAAAACATGTTTGTACAAACAGGTAAAATAAACCTGCTCTTACCTTCACAGCCTCCTAAGGTAAAACGGAGAATAATATGAGAAAGACAAGTTAGCAAAATGTAGTAATAAAAAAAATACCACTGTATTAAACCCACTCTTTATTAACAACATGCTATCTCTGACACTGTTAAATGACACAGAAATGACCTCTTTCCAAGGCTTAGTTCACTAATCATGAGCAACCAATGCAAATTAGTATCATCAAATGAAAATGTAACATGAAGTCAGTATTGACACAAGTATAGTTGCACATCATTGTCTATTTGTAAAGTGCAATTCAAAAAGGTGAGAACAAATTAAATATTGGCATCACAAACACAAATATATATAAAACATTACAGGTGAGATGGAAACACTTTTTACCATACGTCCTGAAGTCCTTCAAAAAAGTCCTACGTTTCCTGCTAAAAACTATTGGAATTGAAAGGAATATGATAAAGCTGCACAATGTAGGGGCACCTGACATTTGTATATCTAAAGTGTTTATGCAAGGAATTCCTCTTGATTTTGATATCTAATTTGCAGCAAAGTGCCATCTCACAATAAGTGGAGCCCAGAATGAGGCACTCAAACTGAAAGATGCATGCACCCAGTCTATGATGGACCCTGTACATGCCAAGCAAAAACATATTTATTTGAACAAACAAACGTCAGTGCCATTGCCATAAAGAAGGACAATGTAGAAACTGATATTTAATACAACGCACAGGACTCCAAGTGTGCTCCTTTATTACACTCACTAAGGGCCGGATTACGACGTTGGCAGCCCTCCTGCGGAGCA
This sequence comes from Lissotriton helveticus, assembly GCF_964261635.1. Taxonomy (NCBI): domain Eukaryota; kingdom Metazoa; phylum Chordata; class Amphibia; order Caudata; family Salamandridae; genus Lissotriton; species Lissotriton helveticus. The sequence goes on from NC_136069.1 coordinate 1,609,288,951, forward strand.
TCACACCAGCGCCCTCCTTGTTGGGAAGATGTGCTTCAGCAGTCCCATGGCAGTGCATCTCTAAGGCTCATAAGATAGCCATAGAAAGGAACCATCGTGGGACCGTCGAAGTATGTTCCTGCACGGGAAGGAGTGCACCAGGTTGTGCATTCCTCCCCCTGAAGGAACTGGGTTTGCAAAAATATAGTGGGGCACTACATGTGACCCCCCCATGGATGCACCACAATGTACAGAGGCACAAGGGGGTTATACATTGCAGTAAGATTTTTATTGTGTTGTGTTTTTTTTATTTTGTCTTTGTAGCTCTAAGTGTATTGCTCATTTTTACTCTAAGTTATGTCTGTCTGCTCTCTGTCATAGGCACAGGTGTTCAGCAGAAGTTTAAATGAATGAAGCCATTAACTGGACTCAACTCACATGAAGCCATAGTTGATCCACCCGAAAAATAGCAAAAATGCAAATAATGGTGTAAGGCACAGCACAAGCTCTAAGTACACCTAAGCATGACTTAAAAAATGAAGTTAAGAAGGTTGAAACATCCTCTGAATTTAGGATGACTGTGATTTCAAACCAATTCGATTCTTTTCATGTCTGTGTCAGAGGTCTTGCAGTACTCCTGCAATACTCCTGCATTACTCTAGTGGACTGCAAAAACAATTCAGGTCTCCTTCTAACTTATGCATGAAGGTTTATTACACAATAATCATGGTCAGGAGGTTGTGTCATAACTACCCTAAGCTCACACAAATCACTTAGATCGACTAACACTATGGCAATTTCACTGGGCTGTTTTTACAAACACAAAATTGTGTGCCAAACATTGTGGATCCCAGTACAGAGGGGGTTGGTCTGTTGTGGTTCCTTATACCGGCTCTGTTGGCGTCTCCAATCCTGCCTTTATGTAACAGATTTAAGCCCTTGAATAACCTTGAGTCCTGAGACTGACTTGTTACCCCTGAGACACTCCTGCTACTGAGCTTGCCCCCTACAGATACTCCATCTGGGAACTTGGATGGGTTGAGACTACTACCTTGGAATATCACTGGTCTGTCTAATACGTTTAATGACAGCAACTGAGTCCAGTTAGTTAGGACATATCATGTAATTTGTCTGCAGGAAACCTGGGAAGCAACTGATCTCTTTTTTCCTGGAAGGATACAAAAAGATATGTTTTCCTGAAGTGATGCCAGTGAAGGGGGCGGGGTGGTGTCATTTTGTGGCATTGGAGTTATGTGGTCATATCAAAGACCTTAAGTGGGATTCACATCTGCCTTTGACCAGCACTTTGAGCTTAGACTGCTGAGCTATCATCACTTGGGCAAAAGCAAAAACAACAGGTGATGGACAGAATGCAGAACAATGTCATACATTTACCCCAGTACAGAGATCTGGGCCTAAATCCATCGTTTTTTTGCTCACCATGCCTTTCCAGTTTGAACCCAGTCAAATGCAAATCCGTCTTGACCCTGTGCCCCATGGGAACAGTCCTGCCCGAACTGCCAAGCCAGGTCCTCCCTGGACTGGAAACAAGCATCCAAGGACCGGTTTCGGGCTTTCAGCCCTCATCAGCCTGGATAGCTTGATTCCAGTGGCATGGAGAGCACGGGACTCACGCCTGAGCATACCCGTCCCACTCGGGGTGATAAAAGCAAAAACAACAGGTGATGGACAGAATGCAGAACAATGTCATACATTCAGCCCAGTACAGAGATCTGGGCCTAAATCCATCGCTTTGATTGCTCACCATGCCTTTCCAGTTTGAACCCAGCCATATGCAAATCATTCTTGACCCTCTGCCCCATTAGAACAGTCCAGCCCGAACTGCCAAGCCAGGTCCTCCCTGGACTAGAAACAAGCATCCAAGGACCGGTTTCGGGCTTTCAGCCCTCATCAGCCTGGATAGCTTGATTCCAGTGGCATGGAGAGCACAAGACTCACGTCTGAGCATACCCGTCCCACTCGGGGTGACAAAAGCAAAAACAACAGGTGATGGACAGAATGCAGAACAATGTAATACATTCACCCCAGTATAGAGATCTGGGCCTAAATCCATCGTTTTTTTGCTCACCATGCCTTTCCAGTTTGAACCCAGCCAAATGCAAATCCGTCTTGACCCTGTGCCCCATGGGAACAGTCCTGCCCGAACTGCCAAGCCAGGTCCTCCCTGGACTGGAAACAAGCATCCAAGGACCGGTTTCGGGCTTTCAGCCCTCATCAGCCTGGATAGCTTGATTCCAGTGGCATGGAGAGCATGGGACTCACGCCTGAGCATACCCGTCCCACTCGGGGTGACAAAAGCAAAAGCAACAGGTGATGGACAGAATGCAGAACAATGTCATACATTCAGCCCAGTACAGAGATCTGGGCCTAAATCCATCGTTTTTTTGCTCACCATGCCTTTCCAGTTTGAACCCAGCCATATGCAAATCAGTCTTGACCCTCTGCCCCATGAGAACAGTCCAGCCCGAACTTCCAAGCCAGGTCCTCCCTGGACCAGAAACAAGCATCCAAGGACCGGTTTCGGGCTTTCAGCCCTCATCAGCCTAGATAGCTTGATTCCAATGGCATGGAGAGCACGGGACTCACGCCTGAGCATACCCGTCCCACTCGGGGTGACAAAAGCAAAAACAACAGGTGATGTACAGAATGCAGAACAATGTCATACATTCAGCCCAGTACAGAGATCTGGGCCTAAATCCATCGTTGTTTTGCTCACCATGCCTTTCCAGTTTGAACCCAGCCATATGCAAATCAGTCTTGACCCTGTGCCCCATGGGAACAGTCCAGCCCGAACTGCCAAGCAAGGTCCTCCCTGGACTTGGAAACAAGCATCCAAGCACCGGTTTTGGGCTTTCAGCCCTCATCAGCCTGGATAGCTTGATTCCAGTGGCATGGAGAGCACGGGACGCATGTCTGAGCATACCCGTCCCACTCGGGGTGACAAAAGCAAAAACAACAGGTCATGGACAGAATGCTGAACAATGTCATACATTCACCCCAGTACAGAGAGCTGGGCCTAAATCCATAATTTTTTTGCTCACCATGCCTTTTCAGTTTGAACCCAGCCATAGCAGACATATCAGAAAAGATTTGGCATTTAGCTGTTTCATTGACTGTAAATTGTCTTTGTTGAATAGCCGTGGAAAGAATAATCTCTTTTATCCGGACATCTGCGAAATTTAACAAAATTGTACAAGGGAGAGTGGAATTTGGAAAGTGCTGGGCAAGTACACGGTGTGCTCTCGTAATTGTTAAGTCGCCCTCGTGTTTAGGAATCACTTTGTTTTAAAAAGGAAGTGACCCATTGGACCGTATTAGACCCCTCTATTCCTTCCGGAACCCCCACTATTCGAAGGTTCGATCTGCGATTATAATTCTCCAAATCATCCAATTTCGTTTCCAGTGTCCATGTAGACTTGGAGATCAATTTATCGTCTTTTTTATCCTCTGTCATTGGATCCTGCAATTCGATACTCGGCTCTCAGCTTCTTGAAGACGACCTGGGAAGGTGGAGACTAGATCCTCAATCTTTTCCAATCGCTGGTGAATTGAAGCCAGTTCTGACTTTTGAAACCTCTTCATCTCCCACACCTCATCTAGAATTAAATTTAGCATGTCCTTTACTGACATCTGGCTTTCCCCCAAAGTCTCAGTGTTCAAATCTAGCAAAGGGCTGAATGGGTCAGCTGGGTCAGCCGAGTCAGCCGACTCAGCCGGAACAACGGATCGGGTGTCAGCTTGTAGCGCAACCACGTTCACCACATTCACCCCATCCTTCCCCACCTCGTCTTCTTTTTGAACAGAGGATACTGATAGTTTTTTCCCTGGAGGGGAGATCATGATGGGTGCGGGGACAATGGCATTAGTGTCAATGGTTGGGCATAGGTTCCCTGAAGCCGCAATCACAACAGGTGGGTCTGGGGAATTGCTTGTTGTAGAAAAAACAGCTGATTGAGCAGGGCTACAGGTAGAATTCACTCCCGTTTTTTTATCAAACAATGGAAACTGCTTTGCTCCCTTTAACACGCCTGGTGTCTTAATCTTCTTTTCTATATTTACATCTTCTTGAGTAAGATGAGGATGAGCCGCTATAGTGAATTGATAAGCCTCTAAGTCGAAATTCGCCGGCCCTGTCTCCTCTCCTGGGTCGATCTGATTAGGAAGTTCCATAAGAGACCCCTCCAGAGTCATCTGAGCTCTCAGATGGAACATCCTCATTACATTTGCGCTATGACGGAGCTCCATGCCTCCGTGTAGCACCTGGGATCCCGGCTCCTTGCTCCTCCCCCCCACAAGGATGATGGCGGCAGGTAGCTGCAGGTAGCAGGCGTTTATTGTTGCCTCCCGCTTTTGCACAAATCCAGCGTGTCTTCTAGGCGTTAGTAGCTCCTTTGACTGACGGAGCAACAGCGATATTCTCCAGCGGACTCTAACACAGTTTCTTGAAGCATAATTTCTCCCGGTATAAGTCGAGCCTTTATCAAGCCTAACCTCCCTGCCTGAAGCCCGAAGTTTGAAGTCTGCGCCGGACCTGCGCTGCGCCCTTTGATTCAAGGACTCACGCACTCTTAGCCAATATACTTCACTCATTCTCTTTACTTGGATTCCTGCCGGAGTTTCCTCATAGGAGTGGCGGTGAGTCTTTTTTTTTTGGCTGGTGCTGGGGGCGGACATTGTGAGGTGCAGAGTCGGGCTGGGCATTAAAAATACAAACAGCGCAGTACGCCTTTCCCCACAGCTTTCAGGCTCCACAGTCGTGCGGACTTGATTTTGTTTTCTGATATCAAATGGATTGCGGCTGTTAGTAGAAAATTTTTATGCCAGTGGTGCAAGTGAACTTTTTCTAGCTACAAGAGCTGCCTCAGCTGTACTTGTTGACATTCATTGGCTAAGGGCTTTAAACGCTTGGAGGTCCAGAAATTTCAATATGAGGAAATTACTTAACACACGTAAGGGGAAAGCTCTCCGTCTGCAAGCTAAAGAAGCAAAGAATGCTGCTAAGCTACTAAACTACAGATTTTTCAAAGTCTTCCCAGTAGCCTGGTACTTGAGTTGCCCATGCACAGGAGCCTTAGGCTCACAATAAAGTAGGTAATTCTCCTAATATATAAGGTGATTTCCATTGGGCTTCAGCTTGCCCGCTCAGGTTCGAATGGGCACTTCTTCTGTGACTTGAATATTTCTTTTCTGGTGGGTCCCTCTTCCACTTGCCATCCAAAAAGCTCAGACAGGTGACCAAGGGAGACAATGTCCTCCCTAACAGGCTCAGAGGCACATGCACCAGTGCCCCAACAAAATGTGTTATGGGACTTGTAGGGCTGGGTTATCACGACCCTTGCCAGTCCCTTTCCTGGCAGCTGTCTGGAACATTCTTTCATGCTCCAGAACTTCTTGACTACCCTCTTGGGCAGCCAAGGAACAGGTGACTGCACAGACACACTCAGGCAATGCTAACATTTCTAGTTGTAACCTGAGCTCTTCTTCCTTCATAGAAGTGTGCACCAGGTCATTCCCCAACAGATAGTCCACGGTCATAGCAGAGCTCACAAAAACATTCAGAGGATTTGAGACCCCACCCCAGTAAAAGGGAACCAGAGCCACAGGGTAGTGCCTCTCCTATATTTCTGCTACTACAACCTGGTAGAATGTATTGGAGACCTCTTGCTCTGAGGATACCAAATAATACCTGACACCTGATAGTAGTCATACTGCCTCCTTTGTCTCCCTCAGAGCTTCCACCCCCCTGCCCGTGGATGGTGACACACTGCCTATACTTTGAATTATTGGAGGGCATGTGAGCTTCGAGCAACATCTCCTTTCCACCCCAGGACACTAGGGTAACCTCACTACCTGGGGCCATCTCCTTCTCAAGTGATATTCTAGCCAACCCCTGTGACAGCCTATGAAGGTGGGTGGTGCCCTTTTGAAGCACTTGGCATCTCCCTTGACATGCCTATATTGGTGGCATTCTTAGGACTTAGGGATAAAACTTTACAGTATTCTTGTCTATGAAGCATTTCTTCTGGTGTCCATTTTAGGATTGGGGCCCCTGTGAACAGTACTCCTTAATAATAGTTTTATCTTCCTCCCTCTTTCTTCTGTTGGGAACTATGATCGCCCTATTGGGTGTGCCCTCCAGGTGCCCTTTAAGACTTTCCGGTGCTGACCCGGGGGTCTGCCTCCTGAAAAAGCTTCCTGGGATTAGAAAGAATGCTATCCACTTGGTGTCAGCACAACTCTGTAAAACGTGAATTAAGCATGTGCTCCCTCAAAATATTGTTGTACATCCCAGTAAAATGTTTGTCTTTGCTGCTCCTCACCCAACCCTTTAATGCCTTGCTGGCATAATTTAAAAAGTTCACTCAGGACTGGTTTGGGAGTTTGTTGCTGTCCAGAACCTCTGATGTCTGCCCAAATCTAAAAGCAAATATACCTTGTCATATTCCCTTGCCTCTAGTGTAAGGATAGTATCCATCCCCACTGTGGGCATGCATTTCCACAAGCTGTCATCCCACTATTCCTCTGGGAATTTATGCACCCTGTGTGCAATGTCATGTGCAGCAAACTGCTTGGCTATATCATCTCCAAATACATAGGCACCACCTTCTGTGGTATGCAGACTGCCACCTAAGCAGCAGACACAGTCGGTACACTGTCACCATTCCTGTTGGGTCCTGAAGGGTGCCTTGTATTTATCTCCAGCTCCCTCATGCTTTTATCAAGTTCCAACAGTATTTTCCTTTCAACTAGGGCCCTCCCAGCTTTCTCCTTATCCTGCTTTAATTTGGGCAGTCCAACTTCAGCTGGAGATACACAGCTCCTAGCCCTATCTTGGTTATCAATGTTCCTCTTTGGGGTACAGTTGGGCCCTTGCTAAAGCTCAAGGTTCCTTTCCGGATCCTACTCTTCATCTTTAATTGAGTCCATGTCCTCCTCATGGTTATCCTCTACTGTTGCTACCTGCAACCTTTACATTTCTTCATTGACCAAGAGGATGTTCTACAATTTGTGTTGGAAAGTTTTCCTGCCCACATTCAGCCCTATTTGCTTACAGAGCCTGTTGAGGTTGTCAGCATTGATCAGATCCATCTCCATGGTAAAAAGAAGAGGGTATCGTACTTACATTTACAAACAAGGAAAACAGCCAATGAAAGACTAAGGCAAATTTAAAAACGCTCAATTTGGTATTACACAATTTAATTAGGATATTGTATTACACAAATCACTGAATGTCACTGCACAATTACAAGTTCTGATCCACACCGCTGTTAGGATGCTTACATTTACAAATGGGCAATTGAAAAAACTAAGGAAGAATTGAAAAAGGGGTTACTATGATGTCAAATAATTTATCTTGGATTTTTGTGTGACACAAATCACTGTATAGTACTGCATAAATATAAGTCCTGATCCACACTCCTGACACAATGTGAACAATTGGGCTGTTGGTTGATGTGGTTATGAGCCCTAATTAAGCAACAGCCAAGGTCCCTTTCAGGGTGAACTACAAAAAGTCACGAAATTAACCTGTGCATACCCCTGGGTAGCTTGACAGAAAAAGCAGTTAGGCATAACTTAGAGGTTATGCAGCACACAAACAAAGTGAAAAAAACACCCAAGATAAAACTTTTACCAATTTATAAAAATATAGACAATTTAAATGAATTATTTGACGCCTTAATGACAAAAATCCAATCAGTAGAACTGGAGTTAATCATTTCAGCGCCTAAGAGTTCAAAGCGGCAACTATGGACATCTAATCTTATGACACTGGGTCAGTGAAAAAATATGGCTGATTGTGAAGGGGCGCGGTTCAAATACAAGTAGTGGAATTTGACTAACCAGCGCTTAGCTAGAAGAATTGCTGAGAAAAATGTTTTGAGAAGGTAAAGTTCAGCCGGTGGTATCCGAGGAGGGAGAGCCATCCTGTGGGAGACTTGGGTTGAAGCTGCAGTGAAGATTTTTATGTTTGGACTCTTTTTTAGAAGTTGAAAATATGCAGCTGGTCAAAGCAGAGGGCTGTAGCGGAAGACAGATTCACAATTCTGGATAACCCTTTGGTTGAGGACTGCTGAGCATGATTTGCTGCTGTAGAGAAGAACATAGCAGTTAAAGCTGTGCAGCCAATCCAACTGGCAATATACCATGGGAAAATAGACTTGCTTGTTTATAATGGTCTCTTCCAGGTTGTCGGAGCATTTGTTGGCTAAAAATGTTCTACGCCCTTTGTTTTGGGATTTGGTCATCTGGGCTTTTTTGGCACCACAACCAAGGGTCCAGGACCGATGGAACACCACTTGAAGGGTCAGGACTCAGGCTGGGTTTGGGTATAGGTCTAAGGCAAAGGGAACACTTTGTGTTCCCGGTGCTCAGATCAGGAGACCAGCAACCTAGCCTAAAGATTGTACAGCTTGTAGTTCTTCTAGAGCAAGACTACAGATAAGCCTCTGCAAAGAGCCACGTTTTCAGTGCTTTACGAAAGAGCATGATGGAAGATTGTCCTTCCAGTTCAGGGGGAAGGGTGTTCCACAGCCTAGGAACCAGGGAGGAGAAGGTTCTCCCTCCCCACCTTGCTTTACGAAAGCGAGGAACTGACAAAAGGTTTTTATTTGAGGAGAGGAGGGGTCTGCTGGGAGAGTAAGGGTGTGAAAGGGACTTAATGCCTTCTGAGCCTGAGCCATACAGGGCCAGATGGGCAAGGCAAAGGATCTTAAATGAGATCCTAGACTGGATGGGCAGCCAATGCAGGTTATTCCTCGCCAGAGAGGCTGACGATAGTCTAGGAAGGTTAAGAGTCATCCTGGGTGCCTCATTTTGCACTATATGTAAGCGCTGAATGAGACTCTTATTGATGCCTGAGTAAAGCGCTTTACAGTTATCTAGTCTCGAAGAGACGAAAGCCACCGTGACCTGCTTCTGAGCTTCAGGACAAAGGTAGTAAGTGATCTTTCTCAGGACTCTCATAATCCCACAGCATGTAGAAATGGTCAAAGGAGAGCGTGGAGTCTATCAGCACACCCAGATTCCTGGCAGATTGAGAGGGAAGGAGACACACCCCGAGAGACAGTGGCCACCAGTCACTTGACCAGATCCCTGAAAATCAGAACCTCTGTTTTCTCTCCGTTCAACTTCGGGGAATTCTGAATCATCCATAGCGAGACTGCTTCCATGCAGTTCCTGAACTTAAGAGCGGAGATACTCACAGATTGAGAGAGAGAAACAATGATTTGGGTGTCATCAGCATATGACAACACCTCTAACCCAAAGGATATTACTAACCTGGCAAGTGGGGCCACAAAGATATTAAAAAGTGTGGGGCTCAGGGACGATCCCTGAGGAACCCTACACTGCACAGGTTTGGGGGGGGGGGGAGGAATTTGCCCGGCTTCACCCTCTGTTCCCTTTGGTTAAGGAAAGAGGACAAGAGTCTTAAAGCTGGGCCTCCAACTCCAATCTCCCAAAGCCGCGCAACCAGAATAGAGGTGAGACAGAGTGTCAAAAGCTGCGGTAATATCGAGTAGGACCAGAAGAGTAGACTGGCCCATGTCGACCTTTGCTTGGATGTTATTGATAACCACCATAAGGGCGGATTCGGTACTTTGAGCTCTTCGAAATCCGTGTTGAGAAGAGTCCAGCAGACTAAAGTCATCCAAAAAGATGTTTAAATGCTGATTGAGGTGTGACTCAAGCATTTTTGCTGGTGCGGGTAACAGGGATATTGGGCGAAAGTTCTTTAGGACCCCAGGGTCCAAAGTAGCCCTTTTCAAGAGGGGTTTAACAACCGCCATTTTCCAGGAGAGGAGGAAGTTTCCTTCCATGATTGCATCACCTCTATTAGGGGAGGAATAACCACCTCCCTGCACTCCTTAATTATTTTAAGAGGGCACAGATCCAGGGGAGAGACGGATTTCGTTTTATCAAGAAGCTGATTAATCCTTTCAGAGGTAAGGAGAGTAAAATTAAGGAAGCTGGGGCGGAGTTCTTTTGCTCGACATTCCTGGGCGAAAGAAGCAGGGAAAGAGGAGACACCCAAGTCATGGTTAAGGGATTCAAGGGAAATGTAAATGTCTACTATTTTAGTGTGAAAGAAAGTAGATATCTTATCACACAGTTCCTGAGAGCTCACTATAGGGTCCACCAACTGAGGGCTAGAGAGGGAGTCTACGATCCTAAACAGGTCTTTGGGACAGTTGAGAGAGGCCGTCAGGTTGACAAAATGGGACTTTTTTTCCTCTATTATAGCCAGTTTGTATTCTTTAAGGAATTTTTTGTGTATATCTCTCTCTTTAGGATCGAGATGGGTCCGCCAAAGCCTCTCCTGTTTTCGGCAGCCCTGCCTTAGCAGCCGGAGCGGTTCAGAAAACCAGGGTCTCTTTCTAGCCGAGTAATGGTGTTTGGCAGGGACCAAAGAATCCACTGCTCTCAAGATAGAATTGAAGAATTCAAGGGCAGCGGCGTTGGTATCCCTCACAATGAGAGGGCATGGTCTGATCAGAAATGGAGCAAAGGGTTTCATCGTTGACCTCCCTATAGTTCCTTCTTAATTCCCACTTCCTAAGATGGGAGGAGGAGGGGAGAGAATGATGGAATTTAAATTCCAGCGGGACAGCCAGGTGGTCTGACCACGCAAGAGGGATAGGGGAGCCTTTATTTAATCTAGAGTAGTTGGAAAAGACTCCATCCAATGTGTGGCCGGCTAGATGGGTAGGGCTGTCCACAAGTTTTATCAGGCCACACGAGGCTAAGGATTCCACCAGGAAAGAAGTATCACTGGAGACCATATTTTCAAGATGATAGTTGAAATCACCCAGCAAAGTAAAAGTCTGATGTAATTCAATCGGGGGATAAATTCTGTCGAGCCATGAGACTATTATATAAGGCCCAACTATTAGTTAATGGAATGTTGACTGATGTATTTAAAATCACCAGGGGGACGAGACAGGGCTGCCCACTTTCCCCGCTACTCTTTAACCTATATATTGAACCATTTGCACAGGTTCTTAGGAAAGACAATAACATCATTCCTTTAAAATTTGGAGAGTGGGAGAGGCGGGTGGCCTTGTATGCAGGTGATATCCTTATTTTAACAGCTGACTTGGACTCAGCCTTCTCTACTGTTATTAAACAGGCAGAGGATTTCGGCCAAATCTCGGGGTATGAAATTAATGCCAGCAAAACTGAAATCATGGCATGGAATATAAAAAACACACAACTCCAAATTGGTTCCTCTCTGCGATATTTGGGGATTATAATTTTGCAGGAGTTGATAACATTTCTCAATACAACCTCGGTCGCACCTTCAAAGTCGTTCAAAAGCAGATCAAATTGTGGGCTCACCTTCCCTTATCTATCTTAGGGAGGATCAATTTAGTGAAAATGTCAATCTTGCCTAAGATCACTTTTCTCTTCAACACCATCCCACTCTCTTTTGATAATGCCAACGATATAGATCAACTAGGCTGGCTTGGAAGATGCTTAGGCGGAGAAGGGATAAAGGGGGATTGGCATTACCCGACTTGCAATATTATGCTTGGGCTTTTCAGCTCTCACATTCAAGGATGTTGTTAAAAATTCCCATTAGTACAGCGGGAGGTGAGATGTTTAGGGCTATGTTAAGGGGGGCAAGGCTACCTGAGGATGGGTTTATGTTTAATTTTGGTGACCAAAAACTTTTCAAAAAAGTTAAATTAAAGGTTCTCCAATCGATAGTAAAAAACTTGGCCACAATAAGAAGAAAATTGGGGCTCAGCTATTTCTCCAGATAAGCACCACGGTGGGATTCCCCAGGCTCACCCGCATGCTTTCAGGATAGTTTGATCAAACCAGTGAGAGACTCCGGGATCACAACGTGGGGGGGTTTGATAAATTGGGGTTCCCTACTCTCTTGGGAAGATCTACGAGAGAGAGTGGGGTCTGGCCTCTCTAGATTTAAGTACATTCAGATTAAAATCTGGGCTCAGGAACAGATTAGCCATAATATAGTTTTAGGGCAGACCAGTAAATTGGAAGAACAACTTGTGGTGAGGTCGGCGGGCAAAAAGGAGGTCTCAGTGTGGTATTGGGCAATAGAGGAAGAAATTGATGGTGTCTTTAAAGTACCAGAAGAGCTATGGGGAGAGTTGAAGGAGGTTCAGGGTGATTCGATCTGGATAGATTAATTTAGTACCTTGCACAGAATAATTAAACCGGCCTGGTTGAAGCGAAATCATCTGATCACCGCCCATAGAGCATATCTTTCCCCACTTAAGCTATCGAAATTTCAGATAGGGAAAGTTTGTAACAAATGTGGGATGCCGCAAGCTTCAGATGTGCATATGTTTATGGATTGCTCCTCTATCTGCCCCTTTTGGGAAAATGGGAAGAAGTCTCTTGAGTCCATCCTGAAGATACCATTGGATATCAGTCTGCCGCTAATCATCTTCGGCCTCAATGACCACATTACGGGCCCCGCTAGATCTCTGTTTTAAGCAATTCTAATGGCTAGGAGACAAATATGCAAGAACTGGGTGGACTCAGTAGCACCATCCCACTCAGAATGGCTGTCCTCGTTATATGAAGTATCTAAGATGGACATGGCTAGATCCTGCAGGAAGAATAAGATCGCATTCTGGGATTTATTGTTACAACGGAGATAGGGAGCCGTTTTTTTTTTCTTCTCCCGGGTCCTATGATTATGCCTTTCCTGATTACTCCTTGGACTTTTGTTATGGCTTTGCCAGGTCACTGATATGGTCCGGTAGGTCTATAATAGACCAAGGTGGAATAAAAAACCTTTCCTCACCCCTTGACATCCCTCCAGTTTTGTGAGCTTATCCCGGTCTGACTTTTTTTGTCCTATCAAAGTCTCCTGAGCTTGTTCATGACTGGTTCAGAGCTTGGTCAGCAGGGTTACGAAAGGCGGTTGGTTTTCTTTTCAAGAGGGTTAAAGGCGAATGAGGACAAAAAAAATAAAAAAAGATAATGGAACCCTACAGATGGCTGCATAGAGTTTGCAATGAAAGTCTATCAATACAAGGAAGGGAGAATGTGTCCGCAACATACAAGTCCACCTTTAATAGTCCATTCTGCTTGGATTGCATAAAAATAAGTACCTATACACTCTGCTCAAAATAATCTTCAGTTTCTCTCACTAAGATTATTCTCTTCAAAGCAATATTTTAAGAAAAAACAAATCATAAATTAAACCCCAAGAGAAAAAAATTCAGTTTAAAGCAGGCATGTTAAGCGTCCACCTATAAAACATGTTTGTACAAACAGGTAAAATAAACCTGCTCTTACCTTCACAGCCTCCTAAGGTAAAACGGAGAATAATATGAGAAAGACAAGTTAGCAAAATGTAGTAATAAAAAAAATACCACTGTATTAAACCCACTCTTTATTAACAACATGCTATCTCTGACACTGTTAAATGACACAGAAATGACCTCTTTCCAAGGCTTAGTTCACTAATCATGAGCAACCAATGCAAATTAGTATCATCAAATGAAAATGTAACATGAAGTCAGTATTGACACAAGTATAGTTGCACATTATTGTCTATTTGTAAAGTGCAATTCAAAAAGGTGAGAACAAATTAAATATTGGCATCACAAACACAAATATATATAAAACATTACAGGTGAGATGAAAACACTTTTTACCATATGTCCTGAAGTCCTTCAAAAAACGTCCTACGTTTCCTGCTAAAAACTATTGGAATTGAAAGGAATATGATAAAGCTGCACAATGTAGGGGCACCTGACATTTGTATATCTAAAGTGTTTATGCAAGGAATTCCTCTTCATTTTGATATCTAATTTGCAGCAAAGTGCTATCTCACAATAAGTGGAGCCCAGAATGAGGCACTCAAACTGAAAGATGCATGTACCCAGTCTATGATGCACCCTGTACATGCCAAGCAAAACATATTTATTTGAACAAACAAACGTCAGTGCCATTGCCATAAAGAAGGACAATGAAGAAACTGATATTTCATACAACGCACAGGACTCCAAGTGTGCTCCTTTATTACACTCACTAAGGGCCGGATTACGACGTTGGCAGCCCTCCTGCGGAGCATCACACCAGCGCCCTCCTTGTTGGGAAGATGTGCTTCAGCAGTCCCATGGCAGTGCATCTCTAAGGCTCATAAGATAGCCATAGAAAGGAACCATCGTGGGACCGTCAAAGTATGTTCCTGCACGGGAAGGAGTGCACCAGGTTGTGCATTCCTCCCCCTGAAGGAACTGGGTTTGCAAAAATATAGTGGGGCACTACATGTGACCCCCCATGGATGCACCCCAATGTACAGAGGCACAAGGGGGTTATACATTGCAGTAAGATTTTTATTGTGTTGTGTTTTTTTTATTTTGTCTTTGTAGCTCTAAGTGTATTGCTCATTTTTACTCTAAGTTATGTCTGTCTGCTCTCTGTCATAGGCACAGGTGTTCAGCAGAAGTTTAAATGAATGAAGCCATTAACTGGACTCAACTCACATGAAGCCATAGTTGATCCACCCGAAAAATAGCAAAAATGCAAATAATGGTGTAAGGCACAGCACAAGCTCTAAGTACACCTAAGCATGACTTAAAAAATGAAGTTAAGAAGGTTGAAACATCCTCTGAATTTAGGATGACTGTGATTTCAAACCAATTCGATTCTTTTCATGTCTGTGTCAGAGGTCTTGCAGTACTCCTGCAATACTCCTGCATTACTCTAGTGGACTGCAAAAACAATTCAGGTCTCCTTCTAACTTATGCATGAAGGTTTATTACACAATAATCATGGTCAGGAGGTTGTGTCATAACTACCCTAAGCTCACACAAATCACTTAGATCGACTAACACTATGGCAATTTCACTGGGCTGTTTTTACAAACACAAAATTGTGTGCCAAACATTGTGGATCCCAGTACAGAGTGGGTTGGTCTGTTGTGGTTCCTTATACCGGCTCTGTTGGCGTCTCCAATCCTGCCTTTATGTAACAGATTTAAGCCCTTGAATAACCTTGAGTCCTGAGACTGACTTGTTACCCCTGAGACACTCCTGCTACTGAGCTTGCCCCCTACAGATACTCCATCTGGGAACTTGGATGGGTTGAGACTACTACCTTGGAATATCACTGGTCTGTCTAATACGTTTAATGACAGCAACTGGGTCCAGTTAGTTAGGACATATCATGTAATTTGTCTGCAGGAAACCTGGGAAGCAACTGATCTCTTTTTTCCTGGAAGGATACAAAAAGATATGTTTTCCTGAAGTGATGCCAGTGAAGGGGGCGGGGTGGTGTCATTTTGTGGCATTGGAGTTATGTGGTCATATCAAAGACCTTAAGTGGGATTCACATCTGTCTCAGACCCTGAATCTGCATGACCCCTAATCAACACCTACAGTACTAACAAACATTTATATAATGTGAAATCAGGGCTGTACGTGGCATTTATCCTCCCCAGTTTACGATCCACTATTGGCTCCTAGGCGGGGCATGACATTTCTCGGGGTGAAATTATACTAGCAGGTTATTTCATCTGTCATCTGTGTGCCTGCCCCATAGCTTTACGATTCAGAAAACATCATTAAGCCCAAACCTATGATAGCAGATGGGCTCCAAATGGTTCATACATCTGAGGGTACGGAATAGAACATATTTTTAAACACTTATATTGTCATTTTTGCTCTAGAGAATTTAATAAACTCAGTTAAACCACATTTTCCCCAACATTGAAAGGGAGGGGTGTGCATAGTTCACAGCCCCTTCAATTACCCTAATCCTCTGTCTCTAATCATTGGAGGAGTAAAGGGCAGGATTAGGCTATTGGTGGAGACACAAGGTGGGTCCATACTCTCTCTAACCAGGGTAGACGACTGAGGTGGTTGCATGTAGACCCAAAGGGTTTCCATCTGTTACTCTCTAATGTTTGCTGGACTGGAGATATCTACCTGTCCGAATTTTAATTCCTAAATGGGGATGATCGTGTCCGTTTTTGTACCTATTGCTTGGAAGGCGCCGGCATTGTTAACGGTCCCAGTGTCAAAACATGGCCCACAGGAGTCTAAATGGTTAGATTGAGACTGCTCCATGTCCCTTCACTTGAACGTTGCCCTAAAGCTGGTCCCTAGTTTTAGGGAGCATGTGGCTTCACGTCATAAAGAATATAAGAAGGCCTTAATCAATGGCAAGCTTATAATACAGGTATGTGTGGGATGATTTTGCCCAAGCAAGCCAAACCAGAGACAGTCCCCTTTTCTGGAGGGTGATTAATACGTCTTCTTTTGCTGAACCGTCATTGTCTGCGCTATGTCCTCAAATCTCGGAGCAGCAATGGGTAGATCGGTTTGAAAGAGTGTATAACTTTGGTCTAGCTGATGGTGTGGAGAACCAGATTGGCTTAGTGATGGGAAGAGCTAATGTTGTTTTTACCCTAGAGGACGTTTCTCAGGTCAACCAGGCACTAGCTTGTAACAATGCCCCAGGACCCGGCAGAATACCTCCTGACTTAACTTTGAGGTCTGGGGGCTAGCCCTAATTGCTGCAGTGAGGGAGGGCACTCCACTTTCATGGTCCACTGCTGTACTTGTTCCGATATTTAAGAAGGGGTACAAGGACAATGCCGGTGTTATAGATCAATTCCACTTGTCGATGCGGAAGTGAAGGTCCTTTTATATAGGTTCGAGCTGTGGGCAGATGTGAATGATATGTTCTAAATGTATTACAATGTGTCTTTTATGATTTATCAAATCGAAATAAAGACTTGAAACCTGAAACTGAATGATATGTTCTCAAATTATCAATATGGTTACAGGCCAGGCAAATCAACAACTGAACTCTGCCTGAACCTATACTTAATTATAAATGAGTACATTGTTGCTGGGCAGGATCACTATATCTGGCATTCATGAACCTCATGCTTGTGTCAACCATAAGATGTTTTGGGATTTGATCCTTGTGATGGGTGTGGAAGGAGAAATAACACTCCTCTTATCAAACCTACATGCTAACACATCGGTTGCGGTGAGGTATTCACAGAGGGTGGATCTCACTCAACATTTTTGCACCACATTGGGGTTGTGCATCATTGGTATCTACTTGTCCCTTTTTTGTTCAACCTTTATAATAATGGATTGGAGCAGGCCCTTGGTTAAGTGCATCCCGATTGTCCTAGTTAGGAACAAAATTGCTACCGGTCCTTCTGTATGCCGATGATGAGTTCCTCATGGTGCCTACAGCTGTGGGACTGCAGTCATTATTGGACAAGTTTGTCTGCTTCATAGACAATTTTGATCTTGTGGTTAACTTCACAAAATCTTATATCATGGTAGTTGGCTCCCGGTCCAGCAGTTCTAAAACCTTTAAGGTGTGGAGTCATACTTTAGTAAAGTTCCAGCTTTCTCAGGTTTTTATTTGATGTGAAACCCTAATTTAGGGCAGGAGATGTGACCTGGTCAAGAACACAGGGGCAGTAAATACTTTTGCGCTCATGGTCCCCAGA
This sequence comes from Lissotriton helveticus, assembly GCF_964261635.1. Lineage (NCBI taxonomy): Eukaryota > Metazoa > Chordata > Amphibia > Caudata > Salamandridae > Lissotriton > Lissotriton helveticus. The sequence goes on from NC_136069.1 coordinate 1,609,306,418, forward strand.
CACCTTAGTTAAGCTTCACCAGGCTAAGTGTGTTTCCAAGTCTTTTTATGGCAGTGAGGTATGGGGATACATCACAAATGATAAGATCCAGCTCACAGAAAATATGATTTTAAGATGTATTCAACAGGATCTGCAAAGTACTCCAGCATTTTATGGTCATGTAGAGCATGTCATAAAATAAATTGAAGATATTGTTTCTCTCAGCCCTTTGCTTTGCTGGATTAAGACTTGGACTGAGGAGGGTACCCAGCTGAACAGATTGATCTTTTCCTCCAGTCTGTCCCTTGACCTCGCGCAGATAATCCCTTGGATAGCCTATGTAAAGGAAGATTTTGCCAGCATGGGCCGGGCTGATATATTCTACAATCATCATTCCCTGCACCCTCTGGAGTTTAAAAGGGTGAGAGACTTATTTGTGAATGTGTTGTACTGCAACACCAACACACAAAGTTGATGAAACACACAGTACGTGGGCACATACTATTAAAAACTGTACCTGGTATGGAGCCTTATCTATCTCTTTTACCTATCGAGAGGGATAGATTTGGTGTTGTGAGGTTCAGGTTTAATTTGCTGAACCATCCATGGCTTCTCCTAGTAAGTGCTCTCATTCAGGAACTTTGAGGCCCTGAATCTGTGACAATATGTCCCCACTGGGCTCAGCACATTCTTTGCTGTCTTGTAAATATATTAGCATGACCAGGAAGCAGTTTATCCTCCTGTTATTGAAAGTGCTGCTTATGTATCTGCAGCATCTGCCGAACGAAAATGTCTTCATTGCTGTGTCATGTTTTTTAAGTGCAGCTTTGAGATCAAAGCGATCTAGAACTGATTAACCTCATTATTTTATAAGACAATTTTCAATGTGATGCATCCTTAACTCTATTTTTTCTTTCCTAGCTTTTTATGGTGTGTTAATGAGGTGAGTAGTCTATGTTTCAGGATGTTATACTCTTTTATGGTTATACTTATAACAGAATAAATATTTTTTGTCACACTCTACTTATGTGCCTGTTGTTAAAGGTTATCTTTTATATTTAGTTTGTAATTTTTGGATTTTCAGGGTAATATGCCTGCTATGGAGTCTTCATATGTCAGGCTTTCATTGCCAGCAAATAGTTGAACTTTCCCTTGCAGTATTTCATTCTTTGATTTGATTTGATATATTAGGTTTTAGTTGGGTTATAGATTGTTCTATTATGTGATTTTGATAGCTCTGTTACTTTTTTATATTTAAAACATGTGTGAAGGGTATGGGGCTTTGTCCTATTATCCCTTGGATGTCACTTTTCTACTGCATGATTTCTCTTTGCTTGCTAAGTCATGGTGTTGTCACATATGTACCACAATGGTATAGGGTACATGGACTGGCGTCTTTGAACCAAGCTCTGTAAATCCAAGAGTTGTTTGCTCTTTCGAACATTATAGATCCAACCAAGGCACTCATACACATCTTTCTTTCAATTGTATGATAGATGAACAACATTGCATAAGCTGTCTTTTAGACAATGGATGATTTTAAACATGCATTGTTTTTAAAACAATATCTACTTACAGTATTATTATTGAACAGTTTGGCCTCACAAAATAGGAAGCACTGACAAAGTCAATATGTCTGTTTTGTAAGCAAAAAAAAAGGTTTTCACGAGTTATCAAGCTTTTGTGGGTGAACCTGAGAATATATGAATAAAAGAATGGGTGAATGAATGAACGAATGAATGCTTGAATAGGTTAGTGAATGCATAAACAGATGATTGCATATATGAACCAGATGAGTTCGTAGTGGGATAATAAATGTATAAATTAATGGTTAAGCAATACATGTATTTAATCATACATTCACCCATTTACACAACAATCGATCCATTACATTTATGAGCACATACTTAAATGCACCTATGTATGTGAGTATAACACATTCTTTCAAAAGCAAAACCCTTTGACTGTGCTAATGCTTGTTTGAATATATTTGCATGCAAAGTTGTTTGCTGTCTAAGGTTGGTGGCATATCAAAGAGGCTGTGATACGAGTACCCCTTTTAGGATTTGTCTGGATGCTGGATGTTGGTCAAAGTGAGGTAGAAGATGGAATATTGGCCTATTTGAGAAGTGCTTTTAGGGGAATTAATGTGTAGAATATGCCATGGCCCGGTTGTGGTTGGCTTAATTACAGGTTATATGTGCAGTAACTCATGTTATTACACATATTTCCATTATGGTTTGCGCAATAGTCACAAAACCCTGAATATTCCCTTCATAAATTTAGGAATGTAAAATGATACTCCATGTATCGGATATAAAAAGTCTGGTAAATTAAGATGAGTGTATTGCCTCATGTTGCCCCGTTTAACAGAAAATAGTTTTATTTGAGTGGTATTTATCACACCAGATCAATTCTGATCTCTGTGGTGTCTGCACATATCAAGAATGATGTTTCAACCATTTCGAAGAGTGATTGGGGCCTAAGTAATGTTGCATTGCTGCGTTAAATGAAGCACTGTTAGGAGCAATAGACAATTAGCTTGTTAATGGAGATTTCCTAAATCGTTTTTGTGGTCATAATTTATATTCTGGTCTTCATAAAATATAAGATGGGAGGAATCACAAAGTGCCATGTTTTTGGGTGGAAGCTATAGATACAGAATTTAAATTAATAACATTAGAGTATAGAGAGATTGCACAAATTGTCTTTTTATTTTTTCATGAATGGCCCAAAGGAGAAAACACAGCAGTACGCACTACGTGCACGCCTCCACGCCACAGGGATCAGAGACAAGGCTCCGATTTGGACCACCTCATTCCTCTCCGGCAGAACCCAGAGCGTCCGCCTCCCCCCAGTCCATTCCAAAGCATCCAAGATCATCTGCGGCGTACCCCAGGGATCCTCCCTCAGCCCGACGCTGTTCAACATTTACATGGCCCCACTCGCACTCAGCTGATACTCTCCCTCACCAAGGACCCCTTCACAGCTAAAGCCAACCTCCACAAAGGAATGAAGGCTGTCGCCGACTGGATGCAGACCAGCCGTCTGAAGCTGAACTCGGACAAGGCAGAGGTCCTCATCCTCGGCTCCAACCCTTCAGCCTGGGATGACTCCTGTTGGCAGACGGCCCTGGGGGCAGCCCCAACACCCACCGACCTGTAGTGTAGTTCCCATATTCCGAATAGGCTCCGCGCATTAGAATAACATAAACAATAGTTTAGACGTAGGACTTAGGTCGACAAGGTCTCTATTGAATATGTTAGACTTAATTATGCATGCCAGCTAGCTCAGAGGTCACTAGAAACTTTCTCGAGTACACAAGAAGGGATTAGTTTCTGACAACCGTATAAACATGACAACTTTGCTCCCCTAGAACAAGGAGTATATCTCCAGAGTCGCGGAAACAATAGATAGCTATTTTACTCAGTCAATCATGCATGCTTAGTTTCACCAGAAGTGCAGAGAAACAGAGAGACGGGCGTTTTCAATAAAAGTGGTTATTTATTGAACAGTCTTCTTTCTCATGCAAGAGAAGTGGATTGCTACAATTATAATACTTGTCATAAAGTAAAGTGCATACAGTAAAAGGAGTATTATGAAATAATACTATAAAAGCATTTATATGGTTTCTAAGCCATAAGATACTTAAAATGGATAAAATACATAAAATGATAAAAGTTGACTAAACGTACTCAACTGGTGCTTCTAAGATACGCCTACCCCGGTGTACCTAACCTAAGTCTAGTACATGGGAAGGAGTAAATGAGTTGTAGTTTGAGTTTAGATAGTTTCTGCCAAGAATCTGAATCAAGAATTCTCTAAGGGTCTAATCAGCTCCATACCTTGGTTATAGAATGATGGAGGTCATGTATCTCTCTCTCAGGACTCTATCTCCCAGCAACCCGTGAGGGTGACAGGGAAACACTGGAGCTGGTTTTCTCGGCAGGAGAAAAGACAGCGTCTCTCTCAGTGCGTCAATGGGAGGTTCGGCTTCCTTCGGTACTCGCTACAGCAGGACGTCGGGCAAGTAGATAGTCAATCTGCTCCAAACCACTGTGTGTTTTGCTAGGGCAGATGCTAGTATAATTATATCTGGAAGGTGCAGAGTTTTACGTAAGGTTGGACAAAAGACGTCACTAAGAACTCGCAGTTCTTTATGGACTCCAGGAGTTCTAGGACAAATAAATACAGAAGCAGGGGGAATTCCTGGGCTGCTGGAGGCTATGTTTGTTTAAGAACGCATTGTGCTTTCTAGGAGTCTATGGGAGTAGCCTTGCCGTATTTGGACTGCATTGGCTATGTCTTAATATGGGTATGATTCTTATGCCTTTATAAGGATATGATTTGATATAACCACATAAGGGCATACATCGGGAATATTTAAATAGGGTCCTAGATTGGTTTACAACAGACCACTCAGGCAACCTGGGAATTATCCTCGAATCAACGCTCTCAATGACCAAGCAAGTCAACGCCGTCTCCTCCTCCCGCTTCAACACCCTCCGCATGCTCCGCAAGTTCTACAGATGGATCCTGACAGATACAAGAAAGACAGTCACCCAAGCCCTCGTAAGCAGCAGACTCAACTACGGAAACGGCCTCTATGCGGGAGCCCCAACCAAGCTCATCAAACGACTACAACGCATCCAAAACGCCTCGGCACGACTGATCCTCGACATAGCATGCCACGGCCACATCGCCCCCTACCTGAGAAACCTGCACTGGCTCTCCGTCAACAAGAGGATATCCTTCAAGCTCCTCATCCACGCACACAAGGCACTCCACAAGACTGGCCCTGCCTACCTCAACAGACAGCTCTCCTTCTACCTCCCCAACCGCCAGCTAAGCTCAGTCGACCTCTCACTCACCACCGTCCCGTGCATCCAAAGAACAACCACCTCGCCGCCAAGACATTGAACACCCACCTACTGAGCCTATGACAGACCCAAGACCTGCTGACCTTCAGGAGGACACGCAAGACCTGGCTGTTAGATCAGTAGCAGCCCCCCCAGCGCCTTGAGACCCTCGCAGGTATGTAGTACGCTTTACAAATGATTGATTGATTGATTGATTGATAACACTACGTACTTGCTAAGTGATTTTCCTTCCATAAGGTGACATTGACTGGTTTTACTTTGAAATTCTTCTAAGTGTGGAGTTTTGGAACTTTAAAATATTCACCTAAAATCATTCAAACAATGCATTTTGATGTATTCGCCTGTTATCAGGAGAGAACACAGTGCTGCATCTTTTAGAACAGCACTGACCCTGAAAAGTAATTCTAACCATACTTACCAGTAACTTGTATTTCCTTCCATAGGAATCCATTGTCTGGTTTTCACCAGAAAAGTTTCTAAGTGTCTATTTTCACAAACTAAAAATATTACAAAAAATTGCATGTATGACTTAAACACATTCTTTCAACTCTTTACAGGAGATGCACCCGAGCTGGATCCAGGATCTACCACTGAGTTAGAAAAAGTGACGATAGCACTACTTACCTGGTAAAGGAATTTCCTGCCATAGCATAACTTTGGTGATTCTATGCGAAAAAAAGTGCCAACTTTTAAAATATAATATTGTTCCCTAAAAATCACTTTTGTAACTAAAACGCTTTTACTCAAATGTTTACAGGAGATGTCCAATGACTGAATCTAGGATCCAGTCCTGTGGTTAGAAAAGTAATCCATAATGTAACTAATTGCATTTAACTTGAAATTCACATTGCGGTCAATGTTGGATTGTGTTTGAAATTGTGTTGCCCAGTGCAACAACTGTAACTACTGTACTTAAAAGTCTATTGCCTATTTGGACAGTATTTAAACTAAAGTAATTCATTCAGAGAAAGTATATTTTGTACTGTAATGTATAAAATATCTCAAAATAAATAGTTAAAAAACTGTAGTAAATCAGTATCAGAAAAATAAATGTAACAACGAATCCATTTAAAAATTGTCATTTACAAAACTTTCGAAATTCACTGAAAAAACCATTGGTTTCAGGCCTGATATATTTAGGAATTCGCATCGAAAAAACCTTTGAAAAAACCATAGGTTTTAGGCGTGTAATAGTTAGCTGGACATTTCACACGTACAAAACCATTGAAATTCCTCCGATATAGTTAGTTGTACTCACTACATCTCACACGCCCGCAATCCACTGCTGATGATGTCACATATTACATCATTCATGACATGGTCAGTGACATCACTGATGACATCTCAAATGACATCACTGATGTCATCAACCACGTGACAATCAGATACAGCTCATCATACACTAGTATAACCTTTCATCACTCACTGTAAAATACTGAGTATCATATTTGAATCCATTGACACATCAAAATAAGCTTCTAAAAACCGACTCAGTGATTCCTAGATCTATACATACATCTCATCACTTACCTATAGATTCACTCATACATACAGTCAAGGATCAATAGAACGCCATCAAATATACTTATACACCAATATCGACATTACACACCAGCACACATCCTCTTCACTTTTGAAGTCATCATATATACTTATGCAAACAATGGATCATACTTACATTTAATTAGCTATACACTTATACAAACACCACTTTATCTATTGATATAGATAGTAACTCATACTTAGTGTGTTATAAAATCACTATTACAAGTATACAGTTATCCATACAGTCACTCATATAATCACTGAGTCTTATGTATACTTATTTATAAACAACTGACACATACACTGCCTTTTATTTTTCGAGTTTGTTGGACATGTACCTTTGAGAGATATATTTGCTCATCACCACACTCATAACAATATTCACTCAACAACTGTTATAACATGTAGTTTTAACTTCATGTACCTACTGAATCAAATATTCACACATCTTTGGGCAGTCACACACCCCCCACCGAACCACACACACATTCACTCTCCCATACAAATACTCAGTTAACTAATGAATAACTAATATAGACATTCAAATAGCTAGTAACCAACTGGAAAGGCAGTTTACACAACAACAGACAAAGTGATACAGATGTTCACACACTTTAGTCACTATCCAATATATGTAGTGAGACACTTTAAATTAGGCAAGTAAACAGTCAATCACATTGCTACTAAATCATTCATCCAGATATTTATATTTATATATCCACTCATTGGTTTTTTTTTTTCTTGTATCCTCATCCACGTTCATGGTTTCTAGCTGCCAAGCTCCAAAAGTAGGTAGTGGGGCACATAGAGTACAATCGTGCTGACTCAGTCGAAACTGGCTGGGAAGACAAGCAGATGGTGATAACAGTTCCATTCAGCAACAACTGACTCATTCCCAACAAACCAACTATGTTGCACAAGTGGCAGATGACACCAATAAGCCAGTTGCTATCATAGCTGATGCCAACAGTTAGTTGGGCATAGCAGAGTGATTGAACCATGGCAGTGTAATCATCGGACCTGGGAAAAAAAAAAAAAACAGGTTCAATGTGTCCAGTCCAACAGATGCCAAAAGGCTCTTCTATCTTCCTTCCCAGCCCTGGCAAGGTCTAATTTTGAGATCTGTAAAATAGAGTTACACCAATCGTAAAACGTAGGGGGGAAGCATCTTTCCAATGTTTACAGATTTCTATTCGAGCTGCCAGAATGGAGTAAAATAATAAGTTCTTTGCTGGACTACGAGTCTGATCCACAACTCCAAAGATAACCATACAGAGATTAATCACTACATTTGAGCCCAAAGAAGATGAAAGTGTGCTGCTAATTGAGTCCAAAAAGATCGTCAGCTGGGGGCAATCGAAGAACATATGAGTATCCGGGGCCTCTTTTAAACCACACCTTGGACAAGCCACAGGGCCTCCAAGAGAAAACTTTGACAACCTCTGTGGGGAATAATATGCCCTATGTAGGGTAAAAAGATGATTTCTACGCAGCCAAGCTGGTTTAACTAAATCCCAAAGAACCCTAAAAGAGAATGGCCAGAGATCTTTCACATGTACGCCTGGCATTAATTCTCCCCACAGTAACTCTGGGAGAGGGAAGTTACCATCAATCTCCTCTAATATTAAATTGTACCACACAGAGATCTCTTTATTTGCTGGTGGTTTATCTACCAGAAGAGTTTCGAGTTCACAGCCTCCTCCTAGTGGCAAGTTTGTTCGTCGTGCAGGTTGAGTGGTAGCAGCTTGAGCCCAACTCGATATTTGTAGATATTTAAATCTAGACATGTTGGGCCCCACCTTATTTACTAGATACTCCCAAGGAAGCAACGTCCCTTCACCAAACAAATCTCCCCAGGTAGATATTCCGGCTTCTCTTAGTGGGAGTGCTAGTACATCACTCGCCCAGCTTGGAGCCAGGGGTAGTTCCCAAATTGGAGATCTACTAGAATAATACCCCAAATTATTTGCAGATCTAATATTTGCCCAAGTTCTTGCCAGGCCATAAAGCACCTTCAATTGTACTTTTTAAAAAAATGTGGGATCTCCGAACTTGAAGAGGTAACCTGATTGACCAACTCCTTCACAGCGTAGGAGAGCCAAGAACATGTTGCCTACTCCCTCTTCTGTTGGTGTTTTGAGAAGCATGCGTGAGTGCGAGAGCTGAAACGCCCATGCATATATCTGTATATCAGGGCCCGCCAGTCCATCCTTCTCCCTACGGCGCCTGATCTTTTTCCAGGCTATCCTAGGATTTTTGTTTTTCCAGAGAAAGGAAGAAATTTATTTTATATTATTTATAAGGCGCACAGCTACCCACAAAGGGTTTCCCGGCGCCGAATTAATGAAACACAGGGCACAGCTAGAGGGAGAACACGTCCGAGAGTATTTATTTGTCGAACAACCAGGTCTTTACGCTTTTCCTAAAGTTCCTGTAGTTTTCTTCTTTGCGTATTTGGGTGGGCAATGTATTCCAAAGAGTTGGACCCAGATATGAGAAGGATCTCCCGCCCATTCTAGCCCGTTTATACCTGGGTACCGTAAAGGTCGCTGATGTAACAGAACGAAGATTACGATTGGGAAGGTAGGGCTTGGCAAGATCTTGAAGATACTTGGGGGCGGTCCCAGCTTTGATTTTAAACAGATAGCTCAGGGTTTTAAAGCGAATCCGGTTTTCAACCCTGAGCCAGTGAAGGTCCCTGAGATGTTTAGTAATCCTGGCGTGTCTGGGGATTCTACAAAGCAGTCTGGCCGCAGCATTTTGTACCAGTTGCAAGCGTCTTACTACTGCTTTGTTTGCACCCAGGTACAAGATGTTACCGTAGTCAAGCCGAGAAGTTACTAAGGCATTGACTACGGTCTTCTGGGTGATAGGAGGCAACATCCAGACAATTTTACGTAGCCATCTGAGAATGGTAAAGCAGATGCCCGCTACTTTGTTGGCTTGCTGTGTCATGGAGAGGTTGTCATCAATGATGACCCCAAGATTTCTGACCTGAGTGGCTGGGGGCGGAAGCTTGCCCAGTGATGTCGGCCAGTGTGGATCGCTCCAAAGGTCCTTATTATTCCCTAAGAGGAGGACCTCTGTTTTGTCCCCATTTAATTTAAGCTGGTTAGCCGACATCCAGCAAAATATCTCATGAAGGCCCATTCTAAGTGCAGAAGGAGCGGACGAATCAGATTTGGAGAGGGAAAACAAAATCTGAGAGTCGTCTGCATAAGTCATTAAAATAAGACCAAAGTTCTCTGCAAGATTGGCTAACGGACGAAGATACAAATTAAACATCAGGGGACTCAGAATAGATCCCTGTGGTACACCATGGGGAGAGTAGAAAACATCCGAACAGGCCTCAGCAGAGGTGATCTGGAAGGTGCGTAGGGATAAGTATGATTTAATCCATTCTAACGCCCTGCCCTCGACACCACACTCCTCCAACCTGGCAAGCAGTCTGGAGTGAGAAATTGTGTCGAAGGCCGCACTTAGATCTAGCAGGACAAGTGCTACAGTTTGTCCATCATCTCTGAGCTCTCTGATCTTTTCCGTAATCCCGAGCAAGGCGGTCTCGGTAGAGTGTCCACTCCTAAAGCCGGACTGGGACGGGTGAAGTAGTTCATTGTTTTCCACATATGTGGAAAGTGCCTCATGAATATGCCTTTCCAACATTTTGGAGAAAGCGGGGAGTAACGATATTGGCCGATAATTGGCCAATATCGTAGGATCGGCGGTCAGTTTTTTTAACAGAGGGCTGACTATGGCGTGTTTCCATAAAGAAGGAACTGAAGCCTGTTCCATGGAGGCATTAAGTATTTCTATGATGGGCGTCAGGGTAGAGTCCTCCAATTGGCTCATGATACTGATGGGAATGGGGTCGCGAGGGGAGCCTGATTTAATCGATTTTAAAAGTTTCCTCAGTTGATCTAATGTAATAGGAGGCCAGGCTTCGAGATGACAGTTTCCTTTAGAGATTAGTGAGGTTTCCTCTTGGTTATAAGTGATGGTGCTATTTTTGTTGATATTAGAGACGATCTTCTCAATTTTTTCAGTGAAAAAGGTCGCCAGATCCTGACACTGCTGGGTGTTGAGTGGAGCCACCTCCGCTCTAGAGTTTTCTCCAGCCAATTCCTTCACAGTGTTAAAAAGAGTCTGGACTTTGTTAACAGCTGTATTTATGGTAGTAGTCACATAGCTTGCTTTAGCTTTCATGCAAGCCGAATGATAGCTGTTTCTGGCTTTGCGGTAGATCTCTTTTTGATGCAGTTCGTAGTTCCTACGCCACTGTCTCTCTAGATTTTTGCAGGTAGATTTTTCTTTCTTGAGGGCCTCTGTAAACCAAGGGGCCAGGGGACGATGTACTTTCCCTTTATGACGGGATAGGGGCAGACTGGCGTTCACTGCGTCATTTAGCCATGTCTGTATGGCATTAGATATATTATCCATGTCTCCGTCAAGGCATGGGTGGTCTTTATTCAATGCATTATTGAGATCATCAAAATTTAGGGTTTTCCAGTTTCTCCTAAAAGAAACAGAGGGGGTAGTGGATGGGCGTTTGCTGGGTTTAAGAGAAATAGAGAAGAGTATGAGAAGATGATCTGACCAACAGATGGGAGTAGTATTCAGCCATGATAATTCTTTCATGTTAGAGATGATAGGGTCAAGCAGATGTCCCGCTTTGTGGGTAGGGCCCTTGTTGCGCAATGACATGTCTAAAGCCATGAAATCATCTATGAGATTTTTACAGATCTTATTGTTGTCGTCATCCAAATGGAGATTCAAGTCCCCGAGTACTGTAAGATTTTGAGCTTTTAAATGATGAGGTAAAATAAAGTTTACCAAATTTTCTGACCAAGAAGGGTTATTACCTGGTGGTCGATAAATAAGTAGGCCAGAGAATGTGAAATTAGGACTGAGGATAATTTTAAAAGATGCCGCTTCACAGTTAGGAATGTCTACAGGTTCAAAAATGCATACGAAGTCTCTTCTATAAATAATAGCAATGCCCCCTCCTGTTTGGCCAATCCGGTCCCTCCTTACAATAGCGTAGCTCGGGGGGAGTGCCGTGGCTACATCGGGACCTGCACTATCGTGAAGCCAGGTCTCTGTGAGAAATATTGCACTTGGCTTCTCCTCCAATAGGAGATGGAAGATGTCTAGTTTATGTTGGGGTTATAACGGCAATTTACCAGATAGAATGTAAAAGTACTAGGACAGTCTTCCTGTCGGAGGATTTTATAAGAAGGGCTGTGAGAGGTATCTGGGTAAGGCTGGTAATTGGACAGAGTGATAGAACACTCAGGGCAAGTTTGTGTTCCAGCACACAACGGGTTCAGCGTTATACATTTCTCATGTCTAGCAGGGCGTAGCGCTCTAAGAGACTCCCCAGAAAGCGTCATACCTGTGTAATGGGGAGGCAGAGTTTTGTGCCCTATGTCCCGTCCTGGCCCGGACGGGCACAGACGGGCTGACTCTGGCTGGACTCCGGCGAAGACGAGGCGCGTCCGCTAAAACGCGTCCGCTATCGCGGAGTGGAACTGTTTCCTTTTATAGCGGAGACTAGCGCTCTCTCACCGCGCTGTCCCGCCCTAAGATGGCCGCCACTAGAATCCCTAATGCTCGGTGCCTTGCCCTAATTCGGCAGGTATCGAGCGAGCGAGTGAAAGTAAATAACAAATGCCGGTCAGCAGCAGTGTAGCTGTGTGCTACTTGGTGAAATTTTAAAAACGAGGTGATTTTTAAAAAACGATGGTACAGTGCACAACAATATAATTCAATTTAAAATTGTAAACTTCAAGGCAATACAGTTAGAATTGTTCTCTAACGTGGCGCTGTGTAGCAGTATAACAAGCTGCTTGCGTGCTCGCAGAAATTCGCAAGACACTGTTTGGGGCTCCTTTTATGGCGGAGACTAGCGCTCTCTCACCGCGCTGTCCCGCCCTAAGATGGCCGCCACTAGAATCCCTAATGCTCGGTGCCTTGCCCTAATTCGGCAGGTATCGAGCAAGCGAGTGAAAGTAAATAACAAATGCGGGTCAGCAGCAGTGTAGCTGTGTGCTACTTGGGGAAATTTTAAAAACGAGGTGATTTTTAAAAAACGAAGGTACAGTGCACAACAATATAATTCAATTTAAAAATTGTAAACTTCAAGGCAATACAGTTAGAATTGTTCTCTAACGTGGCGCTGTGTAGCAGTATAACAAGCTGCTTGCGTGCTCGCAGAAATTCGCAAGACACTGTTTGGGGCTCCTTTTATGGCAGAGACTAGCGCTCTCTCATCGCGCTGTCCCGCCCTAAGATGGCCGCCACTAGAATCCCTAATGCTCGGTGCCTTGCCCTAATTCGGCAGGTATCGAGCGAGCGAGTGAAAGTAAATAACAAATGCGGGTCAGCAGCAGTGTAGCTGTGTGCTACTTGGTGAAATTTAAAAAACGAGGTGATTTTTAAAAAACGAAGGTACAGTGCACAACAATATAATTCAATTTAAAAATTGTAAACTTCAAGGCAATACAGTTAGAATTGTTCTCTAACGTGGCGCTGTGTAGCAGTATAACAAGCTGCTTGCGTGCTCGCAGAAATTGTATCCCTGTATCTTAGCCAGCAAAGAAGGGTAAAAAAAAAGTGGGATTGTATTAAACAAAAATGAAACCTTTGGTAGGATTGAATCTGTACAAGATTCGCTCTTCCCAACAAGGACCAGGGGAGGTGTTGCCAAGATCTCATTAGCTTACAACACTCATTTGCTATTGCTGCAAAATTTAAGGGGGCAATCTGGCTGATGTCTTTAACTATATTCAGCCCTAAGTAACGCAGGTTTTCACTAAGATGTTGATTAAAACAACTCGCATCATCGTTCCAAGTCATAACCTCAGTTTTTGAAGCATTTACCTCGTAACCAGACACTTCCCCGAATTCCAGTGCTATTTTAATTGCTGCAGGAAATGCGGTGCTGATATCCGAGGTCATTATCATGACATGGTCTGCATAGAGGGCCACCCTCTTTTACCAATCTCCATATAAGAAGGATTTGATGGTATTATCCTCTCCTAATCTCTGCGCAAAGGGCTCTATATAGAGATCAAATAGGAGAGGGGATAGAGGGCAGCCCTACCGTGTACCTCTAGTTACTGCAAAGGGTTCAGACAAAGCCCCGTTAACCAGCACGGAGGCTGATGGACAGTTATACAGCAATTTCACAGCCCTGCGAAAACCCTCTCCCACGTTGAATTTTCTTAAGGCCGCCGACAGGAAAGTCCAATTAACCCTGTCGAAGGCCTTGGTGGCATCCAACGTGAGGATAGACAAAGGCATAGAATCCTTAATTGCTATTTCTATGTCACCTATGAGATCGTAAGTGAGTTCGTGCAACTGACGACCCCTCACAAAGTTCTTCTGATTAAGATGTAAGATATCAGGGGCCACCTGGGCCATCCTGTTTGCTAAAAGAGATGCGAAGATTTTATAATCCACGTTCAGGATTGATATGGGACGATACGAGCCACAGTTGTTAGCAGGTTTGCCTGGTTTCAAAATGAGCGTGATAGACACGCCAATCCAGGATGTAGGTGGTAAGGCCCCGTCCTGCAGTATGTGATTAAAGAGTATAACAAGGAAGGGTGATATTTCAGCCGCCAGATTTTTATAAATTTCAGCTGGCAGGCCATCAGGGCCTGCTGCCTTGTTGCTCTTGCTTCCCTGGATAGCTGATGTAACCTCTTCCTCTGTAATCTCCCCATCCAAAAAAGCACTTTGTTCTAAAGAAAATGATGGAAGGGAGACACCTTCTAACCAACTATCTACATTATCTAAGGGGATGTTCCTGTCCTCTTGATATATCTTTTTAAAGAAGTCCTTGAAAGCTTTTCTGATTTCTGTGTCCGAAGAGAGGGTGCCATTGTTCGTAATTACCGAGGCAATGATGTTTCGAGCTTGCTCAGTTTTGGTCTTCCAGGCCAATAATTTGCCGGCTCCCTCCCCATATTCAAAATGGGATAGTTTGCTACTCTCCCATCTTTGGAGGATACATTGATTCAGGACCGTGGCCATTTTCTCTTTCAGGGTGAGCAGGTTATTCTGTAGGGATATAGGATCCTGATTAGAGGCACTATGAATGGCTTCTATTTCAGCCTGTACTCTAAGAAGGTCAGATTCGATAGATGCGATGTCTTGAGTATACTGCTTCTAACGAAACACAACCTTACTTTTAATTACCCCTCAAAGAAAAGCTTTATATGCGTCCCATACTGTAGAATGGTCCGCTGAGCCAATGTTTAGTTGCATGAACTCTCGGGTATCAGTTTTTATAGATAAGATATCATCCGATGATGCAAGGAGTGAACAATCAAAAGACCAAGATCTAGAACGTGATGTAGATATTCCGTGTAGAGTCAATGATACTAAGGAGTGGTCAGACAGATGCGAGGGCAGGTATCTTACATTTTTAACTGAGTCAACCAAGTTACGATTAATTAGGAAAAAGTTGATTCTGGATTGATGCCGATATTAAAAATTTCTAAAGGAAAATCCTGGTTCCAACACCTCTCTCACCTTCCATATGTCCATGAGACCGTATTGAATCATGCAGTTAAGAAGAAAGGCTCTACTTTTTGAGGAAGTTAACTGTCTACTACTTGGGATTTGTCAAGCAGGGGATTCAATACGATGTTAAAGTTCCCTGCTATAATAATAGGCTCTGGAAAATTTAAAAGATGAAAAAATAGTGATTCAAGAGCTAAAGAATTATCCTGGTTAGGCTCGTAATAACCTGCAAGAGTCAAACAAAATCCCCCCATATCTATAGACGCGATAGCCCATCCCCCACCAGAATCAACCTCCTGTGAGATAATTCTTGCATTTAAGGGTTTTTAAAAAAGAATGGTCACCCCCCTTGTATTCGAGGTTTGGGAAGAGGATACTGAGGTGTCAATCCATCTATTTTTCTTAACCACTTCGAGCATCTCAGCTTCGATTAGATGTGTGTCCTGGAGTATAATGACCTGCACATGTATATCGTGCAAGTATTGCATGATCCTATTTGCTCTTGGCTTGGTGCGCAGGCCATTAACATTCCAGGAGAGAATCCTGAGATTACTCATGACTCAAGGACCCTATCATAACCGTAGAAACTCTAGATTTAGTGCCACAAGAGCCAACACTTACTCCTGCTATTTTTAGATTCACTACCCACATATTAAAGTAGAAAAAGAATAGCCAACATTCTAAACGTAGATGAGGAAATTTTGTGTTTAATTCCCCCCCCCTAACCCCCCTAGTGCCCCAACCTCCCCCCCCCTCCCCTGAGGAACCCTTGTGCTATCTAACCGGAGCAAGTCTGGCTGATGGCACTCCGTCCCCTCCCCAAGCCCCCTGCAGAGAGATGCTGTGGTTTTTTTGATTTTTTTTTCTTCTAAATTTATTGTTTATTTGCCCTTTTCCTTATTTTATGTTTTATTTTCTTCTTTTCCAATTATTCCCCCTAAAGGTTTTTTTTTTCCTTCACTTTTTCGGTTTATCCCTTTTTATCTTAAGTCTCATTCTTAAATGCAAATTGCTATATATATATTACATTTTTAAATACCGAAGCAAACAACATAATGCTGATAGGCACCCTACAGTTTGTTGCATTCTGTGAGTCAGGTAGAGGCTCTACCTTAACTCTGCTGCTAGATGGACGATATTATGTTTATTATAATTGATGCATGATACAAGATGGTAGTCATCTTATCACCAAGATGCTTCTATGTCACAATCATTTTTTCACATTAGGTAGTTTGGACCAGCTCCATTACCTTTGAGTCTGGCTTCACTTCTACAAATCCCACTGTACATTAGCACATTAAGCACTTGCATGCCAGTCTCATTATGTATATACACACACATTTCATCACCGATAACTTCCCCTCATATTCATTATCCACACGAAGAGCGGCAGGCGTCATACCATTATGTTTTTTATATGTAATTTACCACTTCACATTTTTCGTATCAGGCGCGTTTAGACATGACGCATAGAGATCGTTCATTTGAATACTGGCAAGCCGCATATTGTGTTTAGCACTATGCTGTAATATTGATCTAGCAGACACAATACTCACAGATTGTGACAGATGCCTCTGTTTACCTTGCTCCTCCGCCACACGCTACATAACATGACATGTCTATACTTATACATTTGTATGAATCACTATGCTGTAATATTTACTTTGCCGCTGAGCAGCCGCAAGACTCATATACTCTGGCAGATGCCTCTGTTCACCTTGCTGCCTCCGCCGCGCACCATATAACATGATATGTCCGCACTTATAAATTTGTAGCACATATCTGGCTCATATAATTCACACACACGGGGTTCCTTACACTCACCATTTTAGCGCATTATACTGTTGTATTTCTCCCTGGCCGAGTATCAGCAGCAATTCACGAACCTCGCTGGCAAACACAACCCATCTGTGGCTATCACCAGCTCAGATCCATGTGCTCAGCTTTTATAGTCCTACCACTATGTCTAGTTGCTTTACAACATATCAGTTGTAGTAAACCAGTGATGTCACACATGTTGCATTACCACACATAGTAAACCTGTCAAATGATTGTGATGAACATAGTAAAAATACTGCCATTCTTCCCACTGTATATATTGCACTTCTTCACCATTGTAAGCGCTATGTGATCAAATCCGCATGTCTGGCAGCCGAAACGCGTCATTTGGACAAATGATGCTCTTAATAAACACCACTAAGCATTAAGCCTTGCCTACGGAGTCTGTTTCCCAGTTCTGCGCTGCTGCCCTGGATGGTTGCACTGCTGGGATTTTGGTATGATATATATATATATGCTGAGGTGCGCCTTCCCCACGACTTAATAAAACTGCTCACCTGCACTTGGGTCTCCTCTTCATTTCTGCGCCAAAGGTATCCGTGACTGGGCTCCAGGCGAGAGAAAATTGGGATTGTTTCATATATATATATTCACTGAAAAAACCATAGGTTATAGACCATATATAGTTAGGAATTAGCATTTAAAAAACCTTATTTTACTCACACAAAACCATTGAAATTCCATATATAGTTAGTTGCACTAACTATATATCGCGCACCCGCAATCCACTGCTGATCATGTCACATATTACATCATTCATGACATGGTCAGTGACATCACTGATGACATCACTGATGACATCTCAAATGACATCACTGATGACATCACTGATGACATCTCAAATGACATCACTGATGACATCACTGATGACAACATCCAGTGACTGTATGTTTCTGTAAAGTTAAAATATGTCTTACATATTGAAGAATGAGTGGATGTAGAAGTGTCTGAACAAAGGATTTAGTAGGTGCGTGACTGACTGTATGAGTGAGTGATTAAATGTGTCTCACTGAGTGCATGGGTTAGTGACTAAACTGTCTTAATTTGTGCATCATTATGTCTGTTGTTCTGTAAACTGCTGCATGTGTTGATCAGTAGCTATATGATTAACTATATGGGTTATTGATTGGTTGCCCAAGTATTTGTATGGGAGACTGAGAGTGTGTATGGGTGGCTGGGAGGTGTATGACTCTCTGCATAGATGTATGGGTTCAAAAGTGCATGTGGAAACAGCTGTATGGGCGGTTGACTGTGTGCATGACTGTATTGGTGAGTGAATAGATATCTCAGTGCTACATGTCAAAGTAAGTACATATGTAAAATACAGTACATGTGAGAGTTGACATATATAAATAACTGTGCATAAGAGCCAGTGAATGTGTGAGTGGCTGTATGGATCATTGTGAACTTGTATCCAGGATTGTATAAGTGAGTAAATATGTTTTAGTATATGTTTGAATAAGTAAGGTGTGTTTAACTGTATAGTTAAGGAAATGGAGGTGTGATTGATTGTTTGCATGACTGACTAGGTGTGTGTGTAACTTCATGGATGAGTGACAGTCTATGAGTGTCTGTTTACACTGAGTGTATCTAAGGTTATATTAGAGTCTGAAGAGGTTCATCGTATTATCACATGAATGATGTCATCAGTGATATGATCAGTAATGTCAAATGAGATGTCATCAGTGATGTAATCAGTGATGTCATTTGAGATGTCATCAGTGATGTCATCAGTGATGTCATTTGAGATGTCATCAGTGATGTCATCAGTGATGTCACTGACCATGTCATGAATGATGTAATATGTGACATGATCAGCAGTGGATTGCGGGTGCGCGATATATAGTTAGTGCAACTAACTATATATGGAATTTCAATGGTTTTGTGTGAGTAAAATAAGGTTTTTTAAATGCTAATTCCTAACTATATATGGTCTATAACCTATGGTTTTTTCAGTGAATTTTCAAGGTTTTGTAAATGCTAATTCCTAACTATATATGGTCTATAACCTATGGTTTTTTCAGTGAATTTCATTGGTTTTTTAAAAGCTAATATCTACAGCTGTAAAATGTATTCTTCTTTAAATCCAAAAATATATTTTATATGTTTATTAATAATTTTTTTTAAATTTTTTTTTGTTTCGCTCCCGGTCCGCGAACCAGGAAGCTTCCCGTTAGCTCAATTTGATTCCGCGATCCGGTCCGCGAACCGGTAACAAATCAACATAGTTACGGTATCGCGTTGCCGCGTAATGCGTCTTATGACGTACTGCGTTAGCGCACCCGGAAGTGCCCCGGGGCGCGGACCGAGGCGCGAAACGCAACTCCCCGGAAGCGATCCGCGGCGCGAAAGCGCGACGTATCGCGTTGCCGCGAAATGCGTCTTGTGACGTACTGCGTTAGCGCACCCGGAAGTGTCCCCGGGCGCGGACCGAGGCGCGAAGCGCAGCGAACCGGAAGCTAACCGGGGAGCGTTCCGCAGCGCGTAACATGAAAGTTAGAGTCATGTGACTTGTTAATAAAGCTTTTCATTGGTTCATTTCACTTTTAGTTTCATAATTATGGAAGGCTAGGTCAGGTGACCTAAAAATAACACTTTTCATTGGTTGAGAACTATTGTTTTTCCCAAATGATGAAAACCCCTCCTTCTTTCCTCACTCTGACTTTCATCATTGTGAGAGGAAGACCTTTATTCATAGTAGAGCAATGGCTTCAGTACTTGCTTCAGCTGGTGCACCCCCACCACCACCTCCACCTCCTCATGGGAAGAGAGGACCACCTCCCCAGGTCATCACCAACACTGAGGAGGAAGAGGAAGAAATGGAGGAAGAGGAGGGAGAAGAACCACAGTTCTTGGAAGAGGTGCCCCGGGTTTCCCATAGGAAAGCCAGTTTCATCTGGCAGTTTTATTCAATCCCTCCAGGGCAAAAGAAAGTGAATGCGAGGTATGTGACCTGCCTCATCTGCAAAGAGAAATTATCAAGAGGGACTGATAAAAAGTATAGCTATGGGAACTATACCATGCATCGGCACATGACCAGGAAGCATCCACTTAATTACAGCCGGGCGGAAATACGGGATATGGAACAAAACCCAACAGCAACTCCTGTGGCCAGGTCAACATCGTCAATATCATTGACACCAGCAGAGGCACGGGAAACTGTGCCAAACATCCAAGAGAATTTTGGGCACATGAAACATACTTGTATGCACTGTGGTGCGTTGATATCATGTGGTAACATGAGTATTAATGCCATCAACCTGGCTTATGACAATCATAATTGCCCTAACCGCCCCCAGTAATTTTTTTTTGCTCCTGTTGAGCCCTTTTCAACGCCTGTTTTTTGTTGTCCCCCCCCCCCAAAAAAACCCAAAAAAAATATAAAATCGTTCAAAAAATACAAAAAAAACAAAAAATGTTCAAAAAATACAAAAAAAATATAAAACAACAAAAATATAAAAAAAAAAGTTCTTTTCAGAACTACCTTCCCTTTCCCAAAAAATTGCTAGAATGTTTAGCACTCTGGCAAGCTCTATTTCTTTTGGTTCGCTTCCGGTTTAGCTTCCCGGTACGCGTACCGGGAGCTAACCAAAAAAAAAACTTTTTAAAAAAAAGAGTAAGTATAAGGAAAGTAAACAGAGAGTGATGTTTCAAGAAAGACAGCTATAGGTAGTAAAGAAGAGATACTATTTAATAGATCTATTTACCAAAAAACAGACAGAAGATGGTATAATTGTGAAAAACAAAATAGATAACGAAGTGAAAGAAAAACAAGCTTTGGCATAGCCAATAGGTATCGACTTTTGGACCTTCTAAGTCTTTAGTTATGCAGCATAATATCCTTGGTGCAGCAACATCAACTGTTGCATGGCTAAACACGTATAAGGTCCCAAAGGCGAGACCTATTGTCTATGCCAATGCTTGTTTCTTAAGTAGAATTGCAATACGTATGGCTCTTCCATGTAAAAAAATCTTATCTTGTGCTCTAAAGATTGCTAAAGTCTCGACAGAGAACAGGCTAGATTGTAAGTAGGGTAAATTGCGCTTGGTGATCTGTTTGAGGGAGCGTCTGCTTTGCCTGGTGTCTTTGGAGAGCAATTTTGATTGTTATACTGGACAATATAGCCCTAATGTAAATAACATAGGGGCATATTATCAACATAGGCAATAAAAGTTTTGCAGCTTTTATAGGCAGAAATGTGTCGCTAAAGCTGCTTTTGCGGCAGAAAACTGCCGCTAAAGCCGCTTTTGCACCAGTTTTCTGCCAATAAAAAGAGCAATAATTTTATTGGCTGCATTCATAATATGCCCCTTAGTGTGCTTCAACTACACAGAGAAAGCATTATGAACAAATAGTGATACAGTGATCAGTCAAAGACACTAAGAGTAATAGAGACGGAGTGAGTGAACAAGAGTGAGGAACTATGAAAAGAGAGGGACTGAGAAAAAAAGTGGAAGGAGTTGAGTAAGTAGGTAATAGAGAAAGGAATGAGGGAAGTAGCAAAGGCAGGAAACTGAGGATTAAAGAAATGAAGCAGTGGAACTAATAGTAGTTCAATGTGATAGAAATGTAACGAAAAGAGTACAAAATACTTACCTTATAATTGTCGTTAAATTCCTCACTTTTTATTTTTATACTTTCAATCTGTGAAAGAGAGAACAAACATTTGAAAAATATAAAAACATGTATTGAAAAATTACAAAAGACAAGGGCAAAGATTGAAGGACAAACAGTTTTTCAATAACTTTGACACTTACAGAAGCTACACAGTCCTAAAGATATACATTTTAAAGTAACACTATCTTGATGCAGATGAAGTGAGGCCTATCTTAAAACATAGTGCATCTTTTGCATTGCTGTTCTCTCAGAAAAGTGTCGCAAGACACTAAAATTTAAAATAATTGCTTCAGGATGCCAATAAGATGTCTACTATCCAGAGTTTTGTTTCAGGTGAGGCCTACTCAGGGTTGCAGATGAAATTTCAAGTTGTTGAAGAGAATAGAAGACATAATACATGTGAAGGTCTACCAATGAAGTGAGTCATGTCCACTGCAATCTTCAACAAAGTCCAAACCTCCTATGTTTCCCTGGACAGACCTAAACTTGATCTGCACAATGTGATTCGTAATGATAGGAAACACAGGTGATGTAATTGAAATACATGCAATTTATTTTGCTCATTTCACAATCACATCACTTCTGTTTCCTTTGCTTAGGTATCTCATTGTGCAGATGTAGTCTAGCATATCAAAGAATACGCAGAAGTGCAGCACTGCATGCAACAACTTTGACACTTACAGAAGCCTCACCTTCTCCATGCCTTCTACACAGTTCTACATATACATCATAAATGGAAACATTACAGAATTAATTATACATGTTAAATGGTTTATTTTTGCTGTTCTCAGAATGTATCAAAATTCACTAAAAACTGACTTGAAGGTATTCATCATGTAACAGCGGGGAAAAAAAAAACACAATCAAAATGATTGTGTTTAAAAAACCCATACAAGATCAGAAATCAAAAATCAGAACTCCTTAAAGTTAACTTACTTTCCATGACGTCCAAGGATGTCCTATGAATAGCTTATACTCTTTTGTGCTGTTATTACTTTCAGCCCACCAGTTTCTGAAAGAAAATCTCCATCGTTTTTAAAAACATGTTACATACAATAAATGACTTCTTGCTCTCTACCACAAGATTCCACAAGGCCAAATTTTGTCAGAGCCATGTATAACTCTTGGATTTCTTGTTAACCAATCCCATCATTTGGCATTCCCGCAACTTTCAGAATTAAAATGTTGAAGATCATTTTCACAATCCTGGAATAGTAATATCTTCCCCTTCTTGCTCAGTCATGTTCTACATTTCGTATGACACTGATACTGCTTAATATGAAGCAGACTTACACTACCTCTATGAGTACTACAATTATTTAATTCTCTACATCACTTTTAATCACAAAGTAATGTAAAACAGTAGACAGCATTGCAGACTTACATTCCCTCTACTCCATGTTTTGATTGGCTGCTTTAATTAGCTTATGAAAAGAAACAGTTTTTCTGAACTCATTTAAACTGCACATACATGTCCATGATGTCCAATCCTATGATTAGAAGTTATGTCTCTGAACTACACTTATCCTCAAGGCCAAATTGTGTAGGAGCCATTAGAACTTCTTGAAATTCCACAGATCATATCCCGAGATTATTTTCCTAAAATTTTGGTTTTAAAAACACCAGGTAAGAGTTTTTAAGGTCATACGGCAATTTTTTTTTGAAAATTACAACAGAATCATTACAGAATGACCAGCCATTTCTAGACTTTAAATAAGCTGTGTAATGTCCTGATGATATTGAAGGGCCGTCATGATATATAATTGCTGTAGTTACAAAAGTCCTTCCTGATATTGACAACTGCGAAGCTACAAAATTTTTTATTAAAGTTGTCAATTTTGTTCCATCAGGCCTACATCGTTGGAACATTAAAATGATGTACTGGCCATATGTTCGTATAAATAATGTGGACATCATTTCAGATTTACATTGGCTACACTCCATGTTGTGATTAGCAGCTTTTACTAGCTTATTAAAGGAGACTGATTTACTGTCTGGCAAAGTTAAATATACAAATCTTTCTGAGTCTACACTAGTAGTACTTGATACCATACAGTTCTCGCAGTCATGCTGCCATTGATAAGAAAGCCCAAACAGCTGATCTACATCTACACCTTCAGCATGTAATACATGAAGCATATACATTAAAAACTCCTGACAATCTTGCTGAATATTTTGAGAGAATTGTGTTTGGCCTGAACATCTATCTAACAGATTTCTAATTTCAGACACACTTTCTATGTTTCTTCTATCAGTGGTACATTTCTCTAACACAGAATTTAACAAACTGCAAAATCTTTGATCAGAATTGACCACAATCTCTTCTTTTACATTTTTTAGAGAAAACAAAACATTCATTACTACATTAGCATAGCAGTTGACACCAGAACTGTTTTCAAACTGAAAACCAACAACATCTTCAACAGAATCCTCTTTGTTTCTGCTTGTAATTTTAGGTTCATTCACTTTTTTTCTTTTTGCTACAACCTGCCCAGTATTGTTCTCATTTCTTCGTTTCCGGCCTACCAGACGTTTCTCAAACAAAGGAAACTGAGGCAAATGTGGCGCATACTCTCTTCTTAACCTATTGTATTCCTTAACACAATCTAGATCTGCACAAATGTTTCTGACATCACAGTCAATCAAGTACAATCCCGATAAAGTTCTAACTCGTGACAATGCCACATATGCCATACCCTCCTTGAACACAGAACTGCCAATATTCACCAATGCAGTGTCTACACTTAAACCTTGCGATTTATGAATTGTCACCGCATATGCCAAGCAAACAGGGAACTGCTTACGGCGAACATATAAGTCTTTTACAAGCAAAAATCTAGCAGAACAACGAGCAATTAGCTGTACTTCCTCAATGCCATCAAATTTAATTTTTAAAAATTCAATTCCATCTCTATTTCTGTATTTCACAAAATCAACAACATTACCCATTGATCCATTTACCAGACCTCTTTCAACATGTAAATTCCTTCTTAAAATTATACGGCAGTTCAAGCACACATTCAGAGTCTTTTCAAAACCTGCAGTTTTAGATATACTCTTCTCTAATGAATCCAATTTTGTTTTCAGATTCTCAGACAAAATAATTGTTGATCCCATATGCTCTACTCTATCAATAGCTTCCACTTTCACAATCTCTTGCTTTTCTAAATGCAACATTTTGTTGTTAAATTTTGCACATTCTGCAAGAGTTGGCATCAAACATATTCCAGATTTCTTATCAGTAATTTTCTGAAAAATATTCTCAGGCACAACATCTTGTTCTGGATATAAATTTGACAGTAATCGTGCATGTAAAGCTTCTTTCCCATGCTCGGTCACTTTTCCAATTCTAACATCTTGTAGAATAGTCTTGTAAACTTCATCATTTGCCTGACGCATATTTTCATGCAGTTCAGCATAATTGAAGTTTAACCATATATTGACGTTGCCAATGCTGCCTAGGCACTTCCTGGTATCTTCATGCGTGAGCATTTTGAACACAGGTTGCCCTTTCACTGGTGTCAGCTGCAGAAGATCTCCAAAAACAATGATGTGTTTGCCACCGAATAACACATCATACTCTGTTTTGAGAACTTCTTGCATCCTCAAATGCACAAAGGCAAGCATGACATTGGAAACCATGCTTACTTCGTCAATGATAAGAAGTTTCATTTTCCTCAAGATTCTTGAAACTTCAAAACAAGCATCTCCAGATAGCTTGTGATATTCTAATTTGTTGTCATGCTCCACTGGCAGCATCAGTAAACGATGTAAAGTAATCCCTTTAATATTATGTGCTGCCAGTCCAGTTGGAGCAGTGACAACACAAGACAGTGATGACTCTGTCCTTTCCTGCAAATAGCATGAAATTGCTTTAATGAGGAAACTTTTTCCAGTTCCCGCTTCTCCACTCACGTACAGTCGGACAGGCTTCAACGACGTACATGAGCATTCTTTCTTATCATGACTTAATCCATGATCAATTTGCATGGTAACTTCGTCATATATTTTCCTCTGCTCAACGTTGAGTTGCCTTTCCAACTCTTCTAAGTTAACCGCATCCTCTTGAGCATGTGCCATGGCTCTTTCCACCTCATTCATAGCAGTGGCAGCTTCATTTTCAATAAGAGGTCCTCCTAGTGGATCCTGACTCAATGAAGCAGAACTCTGACTGTCCTGAGAACTGTCTCTGGCAATCTCGGCTGCAATCGTTGCTTCCTGCTCAATTTCCGCATTCAACATTTCTACATATTTGGGAAAAGCAGGACATTCTATGGTCTCCTTGGCGGCATTGAAAGAGTCTTCGTAACAGAGGAAATCTCCAAGCAGTTCCTCTTCTGCACGCCAAGGCTTGAAAAGTTGCAAAAGTGCTAAATAGAAAAACTCCTTTTTTTCAGGAGATTCGCCACTCAATTTTCGATGGTTTATCAAGTGGCATTTTCTTTGCTTGACCAGACATCCCTCACTTCCTATTACAGCATACACTCCTTTCTCAGTATCTTCTTTGATGTTCCTCTTGAACATGTAATTTTGCAGAACCTCATACAGACAAACATTCTCTAGGTGACTGCTTCGATTTGGATAATATGTATCCAACATGTTTGTCTTCAAAATGTCGGTACTGTTTGGCTCCTTTTCCGCCAAATACTCAATTTCCCGCACAGGTTTGAGAACTCGATTACGCGTTGCAGCAAGACCAAGACTCGCCCAAACGATACTCCTGGACTTGGCATAGAGACTTGCTGAAGACAACCGGTCAGAACATTCGTACGCTCCGATTTCTCGATGCGACAACATCTTCAGACTGAAACTGTACAACTTCTTGCTGAGGCTCTTTTCATGGGAAATGTCCTCCCACATATCCTTCAATTCTGTCTTCTCTTTTTTGGTGATATACGACGTCACATACCGAGCCACAGCCATACAGTTATCAGCCACAAACTGTATATCCATGTTAGCATTCCACATGGACAAAATCACCGGGTTGTAGTCGTTGATATACTTGGACTCTTCGTTCCTCTTCAAATTGTAAGTGTTTTAGGTGATTTCTTCATCACATTATGTCGCAGCGAAGACATCAAACTGTTTACTCTTCCTTTAGAAATCACCGGTCGTGGGAAGCCGAAACGACATTTGGTGTAGAACTTGTCTTTGTTTCGGAATTTACGACGGCAGTACTTTCCACATCGATGGCTTTGGAAACGCAGAACTTTTTCTCTTAGGCTTTTCTTCTCCTTTGCGTTTGGAACAGCACACGTAGAATACTGTTGGATGAAACTCATCACTGAGTCTTCTGGATCCGTTCCAAATTTAGGTGCATCCTTGATCCACAGCAACATATGTATATGAGGAGCTCCTCTTGCTTGGTACTCCTTTCTCCAGAAGAAATCCAACACCTCTCCAAGAGGTGGATTCTTCTTATTCATGATGAAAGACATCATAGCTTCAAATCTATGATTGAAGTACCTACATACATTGACTGGATCCAAAGAGCACAGTTCTCCGGGTGTCTTGAATTCGATGTTTTCTACGTTAGCATTTGCCTCTCGTAGAAATTGAAGTAAGTCTTCCCAGCCATACTCGGCACAACTCAGAGTGAGGAACCATGTGGGAGTACCTAAGTTCCTCAGCATACATTTTAAATCACCATGACGACGGTACCAGTACTCATTAGTACCACGCTGACACGCCATGAGATTAATCAGGTGAGATTCCAAAATACTATCTTGGACATTCACTTTATCCATAAAATCACTTGCCGAGAGGTTTTGCATGTGTATACCACTTTTCAAGATGTGGTTCACTGCATATGACAGTCCAGACAGATCGCTTTCAAACAGGAGATGAAACAAATAAGGAATGCATTGTCGAAACCTAGCATCTCCTGCATACAATCGCAAAGTCCGGTATTCAGAAGCAGGAATTTGATGAGGTCGCTCATCATATCTTCCTCCCTGACCTGTTGGAAAAAGCTGTGGGAAACACCGAGCTTCCAAACTTTCCTCCCAAACACTAATGGGACTCCCTTTGGCTTGTTTCATTTGAAACAACTCAATAGCATTCCCCATGACTTCCTTTGAATGCAAAGGATGAACACTATAATGTTCATATATTTCCTCACTAGTAGAGGGTTCTACTTTCTCAATTTGACCAGCACACAAATCGCTATCCTCTTCCTCACTTACTTCCTCTTCTGCAACATATACATTCTTATAGTATTTATTATTTTTTTTCAAATACAATGTTGCCTTTTTAACTTTCCTAACATCTACTAAATCTTGCCATATTTTCTTATTCTTTGTCGGAACCCCATTAACTAAGATAACCAGAGGTTCCTCTTCCACTTTTTCTACTCCAATTGTGTTAATGTTTTTCTTCAAATCTAGAGGCAAATAAACAACTCTTCCCTTTAATCCTCTCTGTAAATCTGATGGAGGCAATTTCCCTGTCTTTGGCTCCATTCTTACAATAGACTGAAAGGGATGGATACTTTGAATCAAAATAGATTCATAAGTATTTAAATCCTTCAATTCAGAAGGAATCTCAACCAATTCCAGATTATTATGAACTGCTCTAGCAGGCATCTGGTTTTGTTTTAATTTGTTACAACAATAAGTACACACACGTTGATCCAATCCCAAATCAAAACAATTTTCTACCATCAAGTATGTTGCAAAATCCTTCCATTCACTATTATTTTCCCTTTCACTTTTTGCATATAAATCCACTAACTTAGTCTGATTCTTATAATAAGTGCGTCTACAACACACACAAGTGAAATTAGGCCTCTCACTTGATTTCATGTCAAACGTCGCAATTTCCCTCTGGAAATTATCTGTACTGGAAACCTGTACACTATCTTCCAAATGACCCTCTACTTCTTGCTCAATTTCAACATTCTCCTCTTTACTTCCAAAGTAACAAAACTCAATTTCTTCACATATATTCTTCACATCTATTTCAGAACCATGCAAAAGAGCAGCGCATAATTGTTTCAGCATAATTGCTGGACTCTTAGCATAATACAACAGTCTAACTAACTTCCTCACTTTGTTATGATGCACTGCTAGCATCCTGAAATGATGAAAAACACTCTGGCATACTCTCCTGGAAAGACAAGCCAGTGAATGACCATGCAAACCTGTCACTTCTCTCACTCTGCAAGGATCTAATTCTTGCAACAACCTTATTTTCTGCTTCAAACTTTTCTTGTTAAATGACAGTACAAAATCACAAAGCAAATTGATGGAATCCTGTCGCACACTGCAAATACTACTACACTTCCAGGTGTACACAGGACCCTTACCACGTCTTCCTAAAACCTCATTACCTAACAACTCTTCTGCCTCTGTTGTCACAAGTTTTTCTTTTTCAACTGGACAACCATCTTTCACTTCATAAGCACGACCACTGATGTCAACTGCATGCACCAAATCATTATCCTGGAAATAACTCTCTTCATTAAAAAATGCCTCACAGCTTGAACTATGTATCCATTCTCCAGAAAAAACTTCACAAAAATTACTACGATTAACTATTCTCTTCCATCTACTATTTCTTTTGAAATCAAAAATTGCCTTGTTTAGCTTCCTAATTCTATTGATTATCAAAATAAATAACTTACGTTTAATTTCAAAAGCCTGATCAATAACTTTCTCAACTTTTTTTTTTCTCCTATAAAAAACTAATTTCTGTTGACCTTTCTTAATATTTTTTAACAAATTGCCAATTATCCTGTTACGGAACATTCGTTTACGAATCTCCGTAAACTGTTGTTTCCTTCTACTATCATGCACAGATTTATCTCTTGCTCTAGCAGTAACATTTTCATTTGTCCTTTTCTTTCCATTTGATTTACTTGTGTTGTTATGGATTGAAACATTTTCTGTACTAATATTTTTTTTATTATAAATATTTCTTATGAAATATTTAGAGCTCTTACCCGGTGCTTTCTTCATCGCTTGAGAAATCTTTTTGTTAGAGGACTGCTGCATTTTTTTTTTCTCCTGCTGTCTTTGACGTTTTGCAGCCTTCATCTCTCTTATTTTTGTAGGCATAGTTGAATCTGAGGAAAAATATAATAAAAATGTTATTAAACATTATTATCAAACAGTAAATCAGTAATAGTGATCAAAAACATAACACACTACTTGACATTTTAAATAGAAGATTTTTTAGTCCTTGCAAATTTACAATACAGAAATAGCAGAAAAGAAATGAGATTTATATTTATGTTACCTATGCTATTTTATATGTGAATCTGATCTAATTTTATGAGCATATTTTAATATTTTATTGAAGACACTACACATAACCTGTTTTTGAAGGTGTCTTTATTTTTAAATTAAACGGTTTACCTTTTTACTTTTTATTGATTATAAATTTTAAAAATAAATGTTTATAATTCCAAAGGCTCAAGCAGGTCAGCTTCCCATCCTATATCATATAATTCGGACAAATCTGCATCCTCATCACGCTCTTCTTCATCCTCAGGATTTAAATCATCCAATGGATCAACATCCACTGATGTTTCAATTACAAGTTCAATGATGAGGTCAAAATCAACTGATTGCAGATTGTCGCTCATGTTGAGGTTGTCTTTATCTTTAAAGAAAGACAACAACAATGAGATGTTGCAGAGTAAGAGACAAATCTCACAGATTATAATAGTAAAATTATTTAACAAGAGTAACATTTTGCAGCTATTATTTAGCCATGTCCAGCGATGCTGAGCAGGTGAAGCCTATGTCTAATTTTTCACTGAACAGGACTCATCTGTTCTTAACCTTGGATAAGCCTCAACGACTCTGTGTCCCCTGCACATACTCAAATGTTAAAGTGCAGATTTATATTAAATGGCACATCCCCAGGCATGCACCAGTTAATGTGCACCACTGCTTTACCACCCATGGTGTGCCGCATTTACAATCAGATAGGAGAAAGCTGCTTCAAAACCCTGCGCCTGCTTGAAGCTGGCATAGGTCTTGACGCAGCATTGTATAGATGGGGCACCCCTGATCCTTGCTGGAGCTGCATCGCACTTACGATACAACTCCAGCAATGTGCCACCTTTACAGCACAGATGCGTCACGCATCTGTGCCTTTTTTGCCCCATGCTGCGCCGCATTGTAAATGCAGCACACCATGGGTGGCGGAACAGTGGCGCAGGATGACTGTCACATCCCTGGGGATGCGCCACTCATCATAAATCTATCCCTAAGCTTCTTATCTTGTTACAGATGAACTGCCATATGTATCATCAAAATATTTTACATATTATAAATAGCAAATTTTAAGGAATAAATAGCGATTCTTTACTATTCCTAATTTGCAATGAGCAAATTGCTAATTGCAAATTACCCATTCATTTCCATAGGCTAGGAGGCTCATAGGAATTAATGTTGCAAGTTGTGATTAGCAATTAGCTCATCACAAAATAGGATTTTTTTCAAGCGTGCAGGGGTATCTCAAGAACACCCTGCTGCACCCCTGAAAAAGAAATTTGGGAGCACATGTTACATCTACATGCCCTAATGGCATGTATGGGCGTCATATGGGACCTTTTTTTTTTTAAAAAAAAAATGCTTTTTGAAAAGAATTCGCAAATTACCACAAACTAGAAGTTGGTGGTAGTTTCCAAATCCTTAATATCATTTTTTACATATTTTTTTTTGATACATTGCATTTAAGGAATCACAAATTTTGAATTATTGACATTTTAAGTAATTTCCACATGTGCACTGTTTTCTAAATATAATTTGAAAATCGTTTTTGGGGAAAAGTAATGGTTTGCAAATTTATGACAAGGACATAATGGTGTATGCTTCTCTATAAGGCATTTCAGTATCTCTAATGTCATTTTTCCCATATTACATTATAAGACCTTTCCCCATGAAGCACATTCCTTGTAAATATGCTCCCACCAGTGCATTGCAAATTTAGATTTTGACTGTTTCAGACACATAGCCATGTTGAAAGTGACCCAAAAAAATTGCAAACGTTTTTAAAAAAAAACATTCATGTGTCTTAATGACATTTTAAGTCATTTCCCCATGGACAATGTTTTCTAAGTGGCACAAAAGAGGTATACACATATCATAAATCTGTCCCTAGCATTATAAATGATTAAATCAGGATGACAATAAGATGTGGCCTATCCAGAGGTTTGTTTAAGGTGAGGCCTACTCAGGATTGCAGATTAAAGTTATGCTTGATGAAGAATACAGAGGAGATAATTTATTGTAAAGGCCTACCAATGAAGTAAGTGATTTCTACTTCATTGCACCAGTCATCATAAATGTATCCATAAGCTTCTTATCTTGTTAGACATCAACCGCCATATGTATCATATAACTATTTTGCATTTCCAAAAAAGCGAATTTTAAGGAATAAATAGCGATTCTTTACCATTCCAAATTTGTTTGAGAAAATTGCTAATTGCAAATTACCCATTCATTTCCATGGGCTAGGAGGCTCATATAAATGAAGGTGCAATTTGCGATTAACAATTTGCTCATCACAAATTAGGAATTTATTCCAAAAGTGCAGGGGTGTCTCAAGAACACCCTGCTGCAACCCTGAAAAAGAAATTTGGGGGCATATGGCGAACATAAATTTTAACAACATTCCTTTACCTCAAAAACGATTTTCAAATCATAACTTCAAAACACTACACATGGGAAAATTACTTAAATTGTCCTTAAGACACATAAAAGCGTTTTTTGATTGGCTTTCCTGCATGGTAGGGTCACTTTTAACATGGCTATGTAACATAAACATTCAAAATCAAAATTTTCAATGTACAGGTGGGAGCATATTTACAAGCAATTTGCGCCACAAAGAAAGGTCTGACATTAAAATGGGAAAAATAACATCAGGGACAGTCAATTGCCTTATAAAGAACCATACACCATTATGTCCTTCTCATGAATTTAAAAACAATTCCTTTTTCCCAAAAACGATTTTCAGATCATAATTTCAAAAAACTGCACATGAGAAAATGACTTAAAATGTCATTGAAACACATGAAAGCGTTTTTTTTTTGGCTTTCCTGCATGGTTGGTTCACTTTTATCATGGCTATGTAACACAAACATTGATAATTAAAATTTTCATGCACATGTAAGAGCATATTTACAAGCAATTTGCGCCACAGAGAAAGGTCTTACACTAAAATGAGAAAAATAACATCAAGGACAGTCAATTGCCTTATAAATAACCATACACCATTATATCCTTGTCATGAATTTAAAAACAATTCCTTTTCCACAAAAACGATTTTCAAATCATAATTTCTAAACACTGCACATCAGAAAATGACTTAAAATGTCATTAAAACACATGAAATCATTTTTTGATTGGCTTTCCAGCATGGTTGCGTCACTTTTAACATGGCTATATAACAAAAACATTCAAAATCTAAATTTTCCATGCACATGTGAGAGCATATTTACAAGCAATTTGCGCCACATAAATCATAATTTTCTCCTTAAAGCACACTATTCTCTATCTAAAGTAAAGAAATATTTTCTCACCTTAGCAAATACTTTGAGTTTGAAAACAGTCTCAGAAACACACCAATTTGTCTTCAGCAGAGCAAAAGGTATGCACTCCAGAGTCTGCAGCTATCAAAAGCACAGAAATGGTGTAATTCTTCACACATATTTCTCATGTCACCCAATCAAAACTCTTCCCTCACTTTTTTTCAAATGAAAACCCTTCCCCCTCTGCCCTTTCTGCCTATTTTCCATAGCAACCAGCTCTTGGAGAAACTCTGGTGTTTGCAAATTCACACAACAATGTTGCAATTGAACTCTGAACTCTCAGTGCACCTGCATATCCAGTGCTTTCTTTCATTTAATGATTTTTTATTGACCACTCAAAATACATCTTTCAAAGAACACATCTCTACACCCTAACTTTCTGTTTTCATCAATCAAAATCCACCAATCACTGTTACTACTTCATGAACACAGAAACTCCACAGTTTTTTTCATTTCAAACTCACATTTTTTCAACTGCCATTTCATTGCCACACTTCATCTGACTGCAGGAGAACCTTCTCTCACCATGTTTTCTGACTGGATTGTTGGTCATAGTTATATTCACTGGGCTCAAAGGTACGTTGAAAGCAGGAATTTACCTAACCTCAATTTACAAGATGTGGAAATTAAGTGGTTTGGCCACAGAGGATTAAAATGTCACCAATTGATACCATTGGTGAAAACCTTTATGCATTTGCCCAAACCTGACCTGTTAATTGTGCACTGTGGAGGTAATGACTTGGGCACTTTGACTGGTGTAGGTCTGGAAATGCTTTTAAAGGACACCTTTGAGCAATTGATGGCACTTTTTCCTCAGACTGCCTTGGTATATTCAAATATATGCCAAAGACAGAAATGGAGGTGGTCAAACCAATTTTGTCCACAAATTGAGAAGTCGAGGAAGCATGTAAACAAATCTGTTTCAGCTTACATGAGAGACCATGGAATGGGCTCCCTGTACAACAATAACTTGCGTTACTACATGCAAGATATCTACAGAGGAGATGGAGTTCACTTCTCAGATGAGGGCAACAGAGTTTTCACTCTGAATTTAAAAATGTGCATTGGTACCTACTTATAAGTACCAAAATGTACCATAAACCCAAAAGCTCTTCTCAGAGCTACCCTACATCTAATCACTCACAATTATTATTTTACTCTAACTTTTTTTACTAATTTTCAACAAAGTACGCTCCCTGGGGCGCTACCCGGTACGCGTACCGGGAGCTAACCTCGCGAAATTTGAAAAAAAAATGTTTTTTTTTCGCACATATGGGCCTCCTCAGCCACCCTCACAAAACCTAGGGGGTCAAGATAAGTCTACCATGCCCCCTTCTACCTATTCTGAACATTATTTGCCCTCCATCTTGTATCATAATTCGACCGAAACACAAAATGGTGGACTCCCGTTACGCTTAAGGTTCGCGTACCAGGGCGCTCACCGGTTCGCGTACCGGGTCGCTTCCTGGGAAGCGCACCATCAAAAAAGGTGGGAAAGTAGTTCACAGAAAAGCCACTGGAGACAATTTCACCAAATATAGATTAGCTCATACTACATACCAATCCCTACCATTTTCACAAATTTGATTGGAATTCCATTTAGCCGTTTAGCCTATAGAACTCACTAAATACCGTGAGGTAAATTACTTCACAAAACACATCTGAAGTGTTGGAATTGACAACCAATTAAAATGTTACTTTCATTTTCTACTTTTTTTACCTGACATTTGATTGGTTATGTACCCGAATATATATAAAGGAAGAGAAGGAAACACAGCCATTTTGACTACTACTTCCTGGTGTACATTTCTATTAGAATTTTCATTAATAACTTCAACTTCTTTTTAAAGGTAAGTTGTTATTTTTAAAACTGAAGTATATTGAGCACTTTAAGTTAATATGGCAAACTTTTTCTGTTAGTTATATACTATCCCTCTGTAGTACTTATAAATTTAGATACACTTTTTTATATTCCTACTTCCACTCTGATACTATACACTGCCCAAAGATAAATTCTCTGTTAAAAACTGCCTATCTAAAATTAATCCCAACAGTGCCCTACCTCTACTAATATATATTTTTTTTATGCAAATTTCAGGAAAAATGGAAAGTGAACAAAACATTTCATTTGAAATTGTCCTTCCAGAGTCCAACACAGAAATCATTGATCCAAATGAGATTGAATTTATGGATGAATCTTGGGACCAAGAACTACTGCAATGTGTACAAGCAGTAGATAACCTCCTTGCAAATGAGGACATTTTACAACCTCAGAGACTACAATCTATATTCCATGATTATGAAATTTCTGACAATGAAATGTTAGAAAGTTTATTAAATTATGAAACACAATAAAAAAAACTTAAAAAAAAAAAAAATAATCAACAAAACCAACAATCAATTAACATACAGCATTTGAAAAGTCTATCATTCATTTTTTATTGTGATACGCTCCCCAGTACGCTTCCCGGTTCGCGTACCGGGCGCTAACCACGAAAAAAAACAAAAAATTTTTTTTTTTTTTTTGCTTAGCGGGGCCCCTTTAAAGCCTCCATATCAAACCTAGGGGGTCAGGGAGTATCTACTATGCCCCCTTATGGTCATTTGCCCCTTCGCTTTTGCCTCCTCTTGTCTCTCGATCCTACCGAGAGACAAGATGGCGGCCGCTCCGGACTGTTTAGAATGTTGACAGACACCGGAGAGCCAATCAGCTTAGCTACGCGAAGTTCCGGTACGCTTAAGGTCCGCGGACCGGAGCGCTGCCCAGAGCGCGCTTACAGATATATATCTTTTTTTAAACGTTAATTTCTCAAAATCCACTGGAGCACATATATTGAGACCTACAAAAGGCACATCGGGCTATCAGTCCCTAATATTTTGCCAAGTTTCGGGCAAATCCATTCAGCCGTTCGGGCTAAAAGTGAGGCTAACCGCCCTATGGAAAACTCAATGTTAAAAACACGTTTTGGGACCCCCCTTTTTTCTCGGCCCCCCCTGGACCAACTCCCCCCAAATTTCCAGTGGCTGCTCAGAAACAAAATGTTCCATTTTCCAGAAAATTTCAGCCAATTCCGTCCACAAACGCCAAAGTTATTAGACATAGAATTTTCAAAAAACCCATAGAGAAAAAATCCTAACTATATATACCTACTGGCGGTCGCCAGTAGGTATATATAGTTAGGATTTTTTCTCTATGGGTTTTTTGAAAATTCTATGTCTAATAACTTTGGCGTTTGTGGACGGAATTGGCTGAAATTTTCAGGAAAATGGCACATTTTGTTTCTGAGCAGCCCCTGAAAATTTTGGGGGGGTTCGTCAAGGGGGGGCCGAGAAAAAAGGGGGGTCCCAAAACGCGTTTTTCCCATGTTAATTTCCATAGGGCGGTTGGCCTCACTTTTAGCCCGAACGGCTGAATGGATTTGCACGAAACTTGGCAAAATTGTAGGGACTGGTAGCCCGATGTGCCTTTTGTAGGTCTCAATATATGTGCTCCAGTGGATTTTGAGAAATTAACGTTTAAAAAAGAGATATATATCTGTAACAGCGGACCGGGCAGCGGCCCAGGACGCGTACTTTTCGCGCAACGGAGCTTTGTGAAGCGAAGCTGATTGGTTCTCCGGCGTCTGTCAAGATTCCAAACAGTCCGTAGCGGCCGCCATCTTGTCTCTCGGTAGGATCGAGCGTACTTTCTTGAAAATTAGTGAAAAAAGTTAGAGTAAAATAATAATTGTGAGTGATCAGATGTAGGGTAGCTCTGAGAAGAGCTTTTGGGTTTATGGTACATTTAGGTACTTATAAGTAGGTACCAATGCACATTCTTAAATTCAGAGTGAAAACTCTGTTGCCCTCATCTGAGAAGTGAACTCCATCTCCTCTGTAGATATCTCACATGTAGTAACGCAAGTTATTGTTGTACAGGGAGCCCATTCCATGGTCTCTCATGTAAGCTGAAACAGATTTGTTTACATGCTTCCTCGACTTCTCAATTTGTGGACAAAATTGGTTCGACCACCTCCATTTCTGTCTTTGGCATATATTTGAATATACCAAGGCAGTCTGAGGAAAAAGTGCCATCAATTGCTCAAAGGTGTCCTTTAAAAGCATTTCCAGACCTACCCCAGTCAAAGTGCCCAAATCATTACCTCCACAGTGCACAATTAACAGGTCAGGTTTTGGCAAATGCATAAAGGTTTTCACCAATGGTATCAATTGGTGACATTTTAATCCTCTGTGGCCAAACCACTTAATTTCCACATCTTGTAAATTGAGGTTAGGTAAATTCCTGTTTTCAGCGTACCTTTGAGCCCAATATATGTAACTATGTCCAACAATCCAGACAGAAAACATGGTGAGAGAAGGTTCTGCTGCAGTCAGATGAAGTGTGGCAATGAAATGGCAGTTGAAAAAATGAGAGTGTAAAATGAAAAAAACTGAGGAGTTTCTGTGTTAATGAAGCAGTAAGAGTGATTGGTGGATTTTGATTGCTGAAAACAGAAAGTTAGTGTGCATGGATGAGTTCGTTGAAAGATGTATTTTGAGTGGCGAAGAAAAAATCATTAAATGAAAGAATGCTCTGGATATGCAGGTGCACTGAGAGTTCAGAGTTCAATTGCAACATTGTTGTGTGAGAGGTCTTGCAAGAGGTGGTTGCTATGCAGAAAAAGCAGAGAGGGGGCAGAGGGGGGAAGGGTTTTGCTTTGAAAAAAAGTGAGGGAAGGGTTTTGATTGGGTGACATGAGAGATATGTGTGAGGAATTACAGCATTTCTGTGCTTTTGATAGCTGCAGACTCTGGAGTGCATACCTTTTGCTCTGCTGAAGACAAATTGGTGTGTTTCTGAGACTGTTTTGAAACTCAAAGTAGTTGCTAAGGTGAGAAAAGATTTCTTTAATTTAGATAGAAAATAGTGTGCTTTAAGGAGAAAATTATGAAGAAAGTTGTGTTTTTCAAATGTTGCTTTGTCTCAAGTGTTTCACAAATAGATTTTGTTTCTTTGAGAAATTGTAATTGGAGAAAATGTGAAGTATTAGTACTGACAGGGCTTTTATGTGCATAGGAGCTGTGGAGTGTTTTCAAATTATGACTTGTAAATCGTTTTTGAGAAAAAGCAATGGTTTTAATATTGATGAGAAGGACATAATGGTGTCTGCTTCTTTATAAGGTAATTGAGAGTCTCTGATGTTATTTTTCCCATTTCAATGTAAGAAGTTTGTCTGTGGAGCAAATTGCTTGTAAATATGCTCCCACCTGTGCATGGCAAATTTAGATTTTGAATGTTTCCGTTACATAGGCATGTTAAAGGTGACTGAAACATGCTGCAAAGGCAATCAAAAAATGCTTTTATGTGTCTTAAGGACATTTTAAGTAATTTCCCCATGTGCAGTGTTTTCAAATTATGAGTTGAAAATCGTTTTTGAGGTAAAGGAATGTTTTCAAAATTTATGTGCGCCATATGACCCCAAATTTCTTTTTCAGGGGTGCAGCAGGGTGTTCTTGAGACACCCCTGCACCGTCGGAAAAATTCGTAATTTGCGATGAGGTAATTGCTAATCGCAAATTGCACCTTCATTCCTATGGGCCTCCTGCTGCATGGAAATGAATGGGTAATTTGTAATTAGCAAATAGGTCATCGCAAACTAGGAATGGTAAAGAATCGCTATTTATTCCTTAAAGTTCGCTATTTAGGAAATGCAAAAAACTTTGATGATACATATGGCGGTTTATCTCTAACAAGATAAGAAGCATAGGGATAGATTTATGATGACTGGCGCATCACCAGGGATGTGTTAGTCATTCTGTGCCGCTGTTCCGTCACCTATGGTGTGCTGCATTTACAATGCGGCGCATCATGGGGCAAAAACAGCACAGATGCGTGACGTATTTGTGCCGTAAAGTTGGCGTATTGCTGGAGTTGTATCGCAAGTGTGATGAAGCTCCAGTAAGGTTGAGGGGTGCCCCTGTCGCAGGGTTTCTGTTCTGACACAGAACTGTGGACAGAGGATTGGAACCTCGGCGAATTAGGGTGTCCCAAAACTCACGTTAGTAATCAAAAACTCCTTAGTAAGCTAGGTACAGTGTCACATTGGATATAACAAACTCTCAATGTTTAGACAATCCAGAATATGAACTTATAGTACCTCAGGATACGGGGAACTCATGAACAGTCGGTCGTTATATATTTCTTAGAAACGAGAACATGGAGTTAAGAAGAACACATGTGTATTTGAAATGTTTATTTACTAATGCCGTCTTCTCAGGCGTAGTATCTTAGATTATACAAGTACACATATTATCAGTAGCAAAATTACCAGCATAGTCAATAGTACATAAAAAGCGAATGGTGACAGTATGTTAACATGCTGTAAATGAATAAGAGTTAGCAACACTTATAAGCAGCCGCGTGCCGTGGAGGGAGTTACGGTGGGCAGGGAGGCGGGGAGGGGGAGGGGCAGGGTGGAGAGGGCTCCACCCTGCCCCTCCCCCTCCCCGCATCCCTGCCCCACCGTAACTCCCTCCACGGCCCGCGGCTGCTTATATCTCACCCTCCCTAATACACATAATATATTATTTGCTAAGAAGGTCTCTTTGTGTTGGTTTAGGGCGTGCCGATACTTTAGTGTCTTAGATTTGAAGGAATCACATCAGCATAGAAAAGATAATCCATATGCCGTGCTTAATATCGCCAACGGCATTGTGCCATAATATTCTAGCATGCGATTGCGGAACAGTGTCAGCAGCTGCAGGGCGGGAGCTTGCACAGGAGGGACATCCATATTTAAAAATGTAAAAAAGCACAAGAGCGTCCGCTGGTAATGCAAGTAAAAATGGGAATCCACGAAGCAGAGTGGAAAAAATAGAATGTAAGAAAGCAGGGATGACTCCAAAGATTTTCTCAAATTAAGTCACGAGACCACTGGTAACAATTTTAAAAAAGTGCGCCAGGCCCTTTGTGGAGGACGCGTTAGAGATAGTCCGAACCATCTTGCTGAAATGGAAAGGCGAATCTGTATTTAAAAGGGTCTGCACCTGCACCTCTGTACGGGTGTTCGCTCAAGGCCACCTCTCTCTGAGACAAAATAGCTCTTATTCTTGCCATGCCGTTGAAATGTGCTGCCAAGGTTGGTATTTGTGGCCAGATTGAAAACTCCCTATGTTCATGTGTGGGAGGAAATAGAACATTTCTGCAGCAAATAACCCGTTCATTTACTGTTACGATAAAATGAATACTTTTAATTAACCCAGAACAATCTTCATTATTGAGCATCAAATAACTACCATTTTCCAAGAACTTGAACGTGGGGATGATAGCAGGAACTGGTGTGCCTTGCAACACGCAAGCCATATTTGGTCGGTGTTTGTTGCATGAACCGTGTAACTGTATGTGCCTACACATTAGTGAATGATCTGGCGTCTCAGTGCATTCCTCTCCATTCAGATAAAGTTCTTGATCATCTTTGAAAATCTGTATGTGTATGGAAGCGACCAGACTTCATGAAGAAAACCACTACCTAAAGGTTAATAACGACCTATTGGTATATATTTCATACAATTTGAAAACTTATATAAAGCAAAAGGCAGCGTTATTAAACCGTGGATAAGGCACGTTGCCAAAGCAGTCAACCTTTTGGATTTATACTGGAAATGTTAAAGGAAGAATTACGGAGTAGGGCCTGTAAATCTTTAATAGACAACGAGTAAAATTACTCCAACCATCATATTCCTCTAACTCCGGGATAGTAGGGGTGTTTAATTTTTTAGAAGTAGCCAATCCAAAGCATTTGGTCTGGGAAATTGTTTCATTCACAAACCACATATGTTTTGGGATGAGACATGCACGGTGGAAAGCCTCAGTGCCTTGTACCTGCCAGGTTCGTGAACCCCAAACTGATGTAGATCCTGGATATTTTTACTCTGTATTACGTTAGCATGGTCTCATTACTGGTTTAAACGCCATTTTTCCTTTTTTGTAACTTCTGCACACGACACTTAGTTGTTGCTTTAGCTTTCAGCCTACCTGCGTCAAGATCTATGCCTGCTTCAAGCAGGCGCAGGGTTTTGATGTAGCTTTGTCCTATCTGATTGTAAATGCGGCACACCGTGGGTGGCAGAGCAGCGGTGCACGTTAACTGGTGCATCCCTGGGGATGTGCTAGTTAATATAAATCTGCCCCTTTACATTTAATTATGTGCAGGGGACACAGAGTAGGTGAGGTTTATCCAAGGTTAAGAAGAGATGAGTCCTGTTCAGTGAAAAATTGGAGATAGGCTTCAGTATATTATATACTTAAGTAGTGTGTTAAGTTTTTGATGACTGTTATTAATTTACTGTTGGGTAATAGTGGTTAATAACATTTTTTATTATATTTTACCACAGATTCAACTGCAGATTATTTCAAGATTTTAGGATGCCTAGCAAAGAAAGAGTAAGAAAGGCTGCAAAACGTCAAAGACAGCAGGACCATGGAATAATGAAGCAGTCCTCTAACAAAAAGATTTATCAAGTCACCAAGAAAGCACCGGGTAAGAGTCGAAAAACAGTCATAAGAAATATGTGTAGTAAAAAAAATATTACTACAGAAAATGTTTCAGTCCAGAAAAGGAGAAAGAATTCAAATGGTAAGGAAAGGCCAATGAGAAATGTTACTGCTAGAGTAAGAGATAACTCTATGCATGAAAGTAGAAGGAAACAACAGTTTAGGGATATTCGTAAACGAATGTTCCGCCACAGGATAATTTGGAATTTGTTAAAAAATATTAAGAAAGGTCATCAGAAAGTGGTTTTTTATAAGAGAAAAAAAATAGTTGAGAAAGTTATTGATCAGGCATTTGAAATTAAACGTAAGTTATTTATTTTGACAATCAATAGAATTAGGAAGCTAAACAAGGTAATTTATGATTTCAAAAGAAATAGTAGATGGAAGAGAATAGTTAATCGTAGTAATTTTTGTGAAGTTTTTTCTGGAGAATGGATGTATAGTTCAAGCTCTGAGGCATTTTTTAATGAGGAGAGTTATTTCCAGGATAATGATTTGGTGCATGCAGTTGACACCAGTGGTCGAGCTTATGAAGTGAAAGATGGTTGTCCAGTTGAAAAAGAAAAACTTGTGAGAACAGAGATAGAAGAGGTGTTAGGTAATGAGGTTTTAGGGAGACGTCCTAAGGGTCCTGTGTACACCTGGAAGTGTAGTAGTATTTGCAGTGTACGACAGGATTCCATCAATTTGCTTTGTGATTTTATACGGTCATTTAGTAAGAAAAGTTTGAAGCAGAAAATGAAGTTGTTGCAAGAATTAGATCCTTGCAGAGTGAGAGAAGTGATAGGTTTGCATGGTCATTCACTGGCTTGTCTTTCCAGGAGAGTATGCCAGAGTGTTTGTCATCATTT
Organism: Lissotriton helveticus; assembly: GCF_964261635.1. Classification (NCBI taxonomy): domain Eukaryota; kingdom Metazoa; phylum Chordata; class Amphibia; order Caudata; family Salamandridae; genus Lissotriton; species Lissotriton helveticus. Next base: position 1,609,348,734 of record NC_136069.1, read on the forward strand.
CAGGATGCTAGCAGTGCATCATAATAAAGTGAGGAAATTAGTTAGAATGTTGTATTATGCTAAGAGTCCAGCAATTATGCTTAAACAATTATGCGCTGCTCTTTTGCATGGTTCTGAAATAGATGTGAAGAATATATGTGAAGAAATTGAGTTTTGTTACTTTGGAAGTAAAGAGGAGAATGTTGAAATTGACCAAGAAGAAGAGAGTAATGTGGAAGATAGTGTACAGGTTTCCAGTACAGATAATTTCCAGAGGGAAATTGCGACGTTTGAGGTGAAATCAAGTGAGAGGCCAAATTTCACTTGTGTGTGTTGTCGACGCACTTATTATAAGAATCAGACTAAGTTAGTGGATTTATATGGAAAAAGTGAAAGGGAAAATAATAGTGAATGGAAGGATTTTACAACATACTTGATGGTAGAAAATTGTTTTGATTTGGGATTGGATCAACGTGTGTGTACTTATTGTTGTAACAAATTAAATCAAAACCAGATGCCTGCTAGAGCAGTTCATAATAATCTGGAATTGGTTGAGATTCCTTCTGAATTGAAGGATTTAAATACTTATGAATCTATTTTGATTCAAAGTATCCATCCCTTTCAGGCTATTGTAAGAATGGAGCCAAAGACAGGGAAATTGCCTCCATCAGATTTACAGAGAGGATTAAAGGGAAGAGTTGTTTATTTGCCTCTAGATTTGAAGAAAAACATTAACACAATTGGAGTAGAAAAAGTGGAAGAGGAACCTCTTGTTATCTTAGTTAATGGGGTTCCGACAAAGAATAAGAAAATATGGCAAGATTTAGTAGATGTTAGGAAAGTCAAAAGGGCAACATTGTATTTGAAAAAATATAATAAATACTATAAAAATGTATATGTTGCAGAAGAGGAAGTAAGTGAGGAAGAGGATAGCGATTTGTGTGCTGGTCAAATTGAGAAAGTAGAACCCTGTACTAGTGAAGAAATATATGAACATTATAGTGTTCATCCTTTGCATTCCAAGGAAGTCATGGGGAATGCTATTGAGTTGTTTCAAATGAAACAAGCGAAAGGGAGTCCCATTAGTGTTTGGGAGGAAAGTTTGGAAGCTCGGTGTTTCCCACAGCTTTTTCCAACAGGTCAGGGAGGAAGATATGATGAGCGACCTCTTCAAATTCCTGCTTCTGAATACCGGACTTTGCGATTGTATGCAGGAGATCCTAGGTTTCGACAATGCATTCCTTATTTGTTTCATCTCCTGTTTGAAAGCGATCTGTCTGGACTGTCATATGCAGTGAACCACATCTTGAAAAGTGGTATACACATGCAAAACATCTCGGCAAGTGACTTTATGGATAAAGTCAATGTCCAAGACAGTATTTTGGATTCTCACCTGATTAATCTCATGGCGTGTCAGCGTGGTACTAATGAGTACTGGTACCGTCGTCATGGTGATTTAAAATGTATGCTGAGGAACTTAGGAACTCCCACATGGTTCCTCACTTTGAGCTGTGCTGAGTATGGCTGGGAAGACTTACTTGAATTTCTACGAGAGGCAAATGCTAACGTAGAAAACATCGAATTCAAGACACCCGGAGAACTGTGCTCTTTGGATCCAGTCAATGTATGTAGGTACTTCAATCATAGATTTGAAGGTATGATGTCTTTCATCATGAATAAGAAGAATCCACCTCTTGGAGAGGTGTTGGATTTCTTCTGGAGGAAGGAGTACCAAGCAAGAGGTGCTCCTCATATACATATGTTGCTGTGGATCAAGGATGCACCTAAATTTGGAACGGATGCAGACGACTCAGTGATGAGTTTCATAGAACAGTATTCTACGTGTGCTGTTCCAAATGCAAAGGAGAAAAAAAGCCTAAGAGAAAAAGTTCTACGTTTCCAAAGCCATCGATGTGGAAAGTACTGTCGTCGTAAATTCCGGAACAAAGACAAGTTCTACACCACATGTCGTTTCGGCTTTCCACGATCGGTGATTTCTAAAGGAAGAGTGAACAGTTTGATGTCTTCGCTGCGACATAATGTGATGAAGAAATCACCTAAAAACACATACAATTTGAAGAGGAACGAAGAGTCTAAGTACATTAACGACTACAACCCGGTGATTTTGTCCATGTGGAATGCTAACATGGATATACAGTTTGTGGCTGATAACTGTATGGCTGTGGCTCGGTATGTGACATCTTACATCACCAAAAAAGAGAAGACAGAATTGAAGGATATGTGGGAGGACATTTCCCATGAAAAGAGCCTCAGCAAGAAGTTGTACAGTTTCAGTCTGAAGATGTTGTCGCATCGAGAAATCGGAGCTTACGAATGTTCTGACCGGTTGTCTTCAGCAAGTCTCTATGCCAAGTCCAGGAGTATCGTTTGGGCGAGTGTTGGTCTTGCTGCAACGCGTAATCGAGTTCTGAAACCTGTGCGGGAAATTGAGTATTTGGCGGAAAAGGAGCCAAACAGTACCGACATTTTGAAGAGCAACATGTTGGATACATATTATCCAAATCGAAGCAGTCACCTCGAGAATGTTTGTCTGTATGAGGTTCTGCAAAATTACATATTCAAGAGGAACATCAAAGAAGATACTGAGAAAGGAGTGTATGCTGTAATAGGAAGTGAGGGATGTCTGGTCAAGCAAAGAAAATGCCACTTGATGAACCATCGAAAATTGAGTGGCGAATCTCCTGAAAAAAAGGAGTTTTTCTATTTAGCACTTTTGCAACTTTTTAAGCCTTGGCGTGCAGAAGAGGAACTGCTTGGAGATTTCCTTTGTTACGAAGACTCATTCAATGCTGCCAAGGAGACCATAGAATGTCCTGCTTTTCCCAAATATGTAGAAATGTTGAATGTGGAAATTGAGCAGGAAGCAACGATTGCAGCCGAGATAGCCAGAGACAGTTCTCAGGACAGTCAGAGTTCTGCTTCATTGAGTCAGGATCCACTAGGAGGACCTCTTATCGAAAATGAAGCTGCCACTGCTATGAATGAAGTGGAAAGAGCCATGGCACATGCTCAGGAGGATGCGGTTAACTTAGAAGAGTTGGAAAGACAACTCAACGTTGAGCAGAGGAAAATATATGACGAACTTACCATGCAAATTGATCATGGATTAAGTCATGACAAGAAAGAGTGCTCATGTACGTCGTTGAAGCCTGTCCGACTGTACGTGAGTGGAGAAGCGGGAACTGGAAAAAGTTTCCTTATTAAAGCAATTTCATGTTATTTGCAGGAAAGGACAGAGTCATCGCTGTCTTGTGTTGTCACCGCTCCAACTGGACTGGCAGCACATAACATTAAAGGGATTACTTTACATCGTTTACTGATGCTGCCAGTGGAGCATGACAACAAATTAGAATATCACAAGCTATCTGGAGATGCTTGTTTTGAAGTTTCAAGAGTCTTGAGGAAAATGAAACTTCTTATCATTGACGAAGTAAGCATGGTTTCCAATGTCATGCTTGCCTTTGTGCATTTGAGAATGCAAGAAGTTCTCAAAACAGAGTATGATGTGTTATTTGGTGGCAAACACATCATTGTTTTCGGAGATCTTCTGCAGCTGACACCAGTGAAAGGGCAACCTGTGTTCAAAATGCTCACGCATGAAGATACCAGGAAGTGCTTAGGGAGTATTGGCAACGTCAATATATGGTTAAACTTCAATTATGCTGAACTGCATGAAAATATGCGTCAGGCAAAGGATGAAGTTTACAAGACTATTCTACAAGATGTTAGAATTGGAAAAGTGACCGAGCATGGGAAAGAAGCTTTACATGCACGATTACGGACAAATTTATATCCAGACGAAGATGTTGTGCCTGAGAATATTTTTCAGAAAGTTACTGAGAAAAAATCTGGAATATGTTTGATGCCAACTCTTGCAGAATGTGCCAAATTCAACAACAAAATGTTGCATTTAGAAAAGCAAGAGATTGTGAAATTGGAAGCTATTGACAGAGTAGAGCATATGGGATCAACAATTATTTTGTCTGAGAATCTGAAAACAAAATTGGATTCATTAGAGAAGAGTATATCTAAAACTGCGGGTTTTGAAAAGACTCTGAATGTGTGCTTGAACTGCCGTATAATTTTAAGAAGGAATTTACATGTTGAAAGAGGTCTGGTAAATGGATCAATGGGTAATGTTGTTGATTTTGTGAAATACAGAAATAGAGATGGAATTGAATTTTTAAAAATTAAATTTGATGGCATTGAGGAAGTACAGCTAATTGCTCGTTGTTCTGCTAGATTTTTGCTTGTAAAAGACTTATATGTTCGTCGTAAGCAGTTTCCTGTTTGCTTGGCATATGCAGTGACAATCCATAAATCGCAAGGTTTAAGTGTAGACTGTGCATTGGTTAATATTGGCAGTTCTGTGTTCAAGGAGGGTATGGCATATGTGGCATTGTCACGAGTTAGGACTTTATCGGGATTGTACTTGATTGAGTGTGATGTCACAAACATTTGTGCGGATCTAGATTGTGTTAAGGAATACAATAGGTTGAGAAGAGAGTATGCGCCACATTTGCCTCAGTATCCTTTGTTTGAGAAACGTGTGGTAGGCCGGAAACGAAGAAATGTGACCAATACTGGGGAGGTTGTAGCAAAAAGACGAAAAGTCGATGAACCTGAAATTATAAGCAGAAACAAAAAGGATTCTGTTGAAGATGTTGTTGGTTTTCAATTTGAAAACAGTTCTGGTGTCAACTGCTATGCTAATGTAGTGATTAATGTTTTGTTTTCTCTACAAAATGTAAAAGAAGAGATTGTGGTCAATTCTGATCAAAGATTTTGCAGTTTGTTAAATTCTGTGTTAGAGAAATGTAGCACTGATAGAACAAACATAGAAAGTGTGTCTGAAATTCGAAATCTGTTAGACAGATGTTCAGGCCAAACACAATTCTCTCAAAATAGTCAGCAAGATTGTCAGGAGTTTTTAATGTATATGCTTGATGTATTGTATGCTGAAGGTGTAGATGTAGATCATCTGTTTGGGCTTTCTTATCAATGGCAGCATGACTGCGAGAACTGTAGGGTATCAAGTAGTACTAGTGTAGACTCAGAAAGATTTATATATTTAACTTTGCCAGACAGTAAATCAGTCTCTTTTAATAAGCTAGTAAAAGCAGCTGATCACAATATGGAGTGTAGGCAATGTAAATCTGAAATGATGTCCACATTATTTATACGAACATATGGCCAGTATGTCATTTTAATGTTCCAACGATGTAGGCCTGATGGAACAAAATTGACAACTTTAATTAAAAATTTTGTGGCTTCACAGTTGTCAATATCAGGAAGGACTTTTGTAACTGTAGCAATTATATATCATGATGGTTCTTCAATAACATCAGGACATTATACAGCTTATTTAAAGTGTAGAAATGGCTGGTCATTCTGCAATGATTCTGTTTTAATTTTCAAAAAAAAATTGCCATATGACCTTAAAAACTCTTACCTGGTGTTTTTAAAACCAAAATTTTAGGGAAATAATCTCGGGATGTGCTCTGAGGAATTTCAAGAAGTTCTCATGGCTCCTACACTATTTGGCCTTGAAGATAAGTGTAGTACAGAGACATAACTTTTTACCATAACACTGGACGTTATTGAGAAATATGTGCACTTTGAATGAGTTCAGAAAAACTATTTCTTTTTATAAGCTAATTGAAGCAGCGAATCAAAACATGGAGTAGAGGGAATGTAAGTCTGCAATGCTGTCTACTGTTTTACATGTAGAGAATTAAATAATTGTACTAGTCATAAAGGTAGTGTAAGTCTGCTTCATAGTAAGCAGTATCAGTGTGATAGGAAATGTAGAACATGATTGAGCAAGAAGGGGAAGATATTACTAGTCCAGGATTGTGTAAATGATCTTCAACATTTTAATTCTGAAAGTTGTGGAAATGCGAAAAGACGGGATTGGCTAACAAGAAATCCAAGAGTTATACATGGCTCTGACAAGATTTGGCCTTGTGGAATCTTGTGGTAGAGAGCAAGAAGTCATTTATTGTATGTAACATGTTTTTGAAAACGATGGAGGTTTTCTTTCAGAAAGTGGCGGGTTGAAAGTAATAACAGCACAACAGAGTGTAAGCTGTTCATAGGACATCCTTGGCCGTCATGGAAAGTAAGTTAACTTTAAGGAGTTCTGAATTCTGATTTCTAATGTTGTATGGGTTTTTTAAACACAATCATTTTGATTGTGTTTTTTTTTCCCCGCTGTTATATGATGAATACCTTCAAGTCACTGTTTTAGTGAAATTTGATACATTCTGAGAACAGCAAAAATAAACCATTTAACATGTATAATTAATTCTGTTCTGTTTGCATTTATGATGTACATGTAGAACTGTGTAGGAGGCATGGAGAAGGTGAGGCTTCTGTAAGTGTCAAAGTTGTTGCATACAGTGCTCATATTCTACGTAGTCTTTTATATTTCATTACTTTCACTGTTTCTGACTGATCTAAATTTTTTTTTAAAAAGAACAGTAAGTATAAGGGAAGGAAACAGACAGTTATGTTAAAAGAAACACAGCTATAGGGAATAAACTAGGGATACTGTTACCCGCAATCCTCTGCTGATGATGTCACTGAGCATGTCATGAATGATGTAATATGTGACATCATCAGCAGTGGATTACGGGTAATAGTATCTCTAGTTTACTCCCTTATAGCTGTCTTTCTTTTAACATAAGTGTCTGTTTCCTTCCCTTATACTTACTGTTCTTTTTAAAAAAAAATAATTTTTGGGTTCGCTTCCGGTTCGCGTACCGGGGAGCGAACTGGGAAGCGAACTAAGAGAAATAGAGGTTGGCACAGTTGCAAATATTGTACCAATTTTTTAATAACGGGGAGGTAGTTCTGAAAAGAACTTTTTTTTAAATTGTTTTTGTTGTTTTATATTTTTAATATTATTTTTCTAAACATTTTTTTACTTTTTTTGAATTTTTTTTGTTTTGTTTTTTTTTCGGAGGGGGCAACGAAAACGATTCATTGTAAAGGGCTCAACAGGAGCAAGAAAACAAAAAAAAAGAATTTATTGTTTGGGGAGTTTCGGACAAACATGAGCATGATTGTCAATAGCTCTGTTGATCAGAGTGATGCTACTTTCTGCGTAGCAAATGAATCCACTGCAATGTACGCAGACTTGTTTTACTTCACGAAATCTCGTTTGTATATTTGGCACCATCTCCCTGCCCTCTGGTCCCGTTACTTCCGGTACAACAGATCTTCTGGCCATAATAGGGAGATTATCTAGGTCGTCCTGTTCCTCTTCTTCCTCTTCTTGCTGAATTATAACTTTAGCAGGTGGTCCACTCTTCCTTGGATGTGGTGGAGGTGGTGGGGAAGCACCAGCTGAAGCTAGTAAAGAAGCCATTGCTCACTGGTAACAAAGGGTCTTTCTCTCACAATGATGAAAGTCAGAGTGAGGAAAGAAGGAGGGATTTTCACCATTTGGGAAAAAAAATAGTTCTCAACCAATGAAAAGTGTTCATTTTAGATCATATGACCTAGTCTTACATCATTAGGAAACCGAAAGTGAAATGAACCAATGAAAAGTGTTATTACCAAGTCACATGACCTGCTGTGTGTATGTTACGCGCTTTGCAGGGCCTCCCGGTTTGCTTCCAGAAACCTGTGCTTTGCGACTCGGTAAGCGTACGAGTTCGCTAACGTAGCACGTCATATGACGTATCACGCGACAACGCGAAACGTCATGCGGACGGGAGGCGTCACGATGTTGTTTTCTAACGCGGCAGTTGCGGTAAAGAAACGTTTACCGGCTCGCGGTCTATTTCGCGGCATCAAGGTCAGCTAACTGGAAGCTTCCCGATTCGCGAAGCGGGAACGAAGAAAAAAAAATATTTAAAAAAAAAGTTATTAATAAACATATAAAATATATTTTTGGATTTAAAGAAGAATACATTTTACAGCTACATATATTAGCTGTTAAAAAACCAATGAAATTCACTGAAAAAACCATAGGTTATAGACCATATATAGTTAGGAATTAGCATTTACAAAACCTTGAAAATTCACTGAAAAAACCATAGGTTATAGACCATATATAGTTAGGAATTAGCATTTAAAAAACCTTATTTTACTCACACAAAACCATTGAAATTCCATATATAGTTAGTTGCACTAACTATATATCGCGCACCCGCAATCCACTGCTGATCATGTCACATATTACATCATTCATGACATGGTCAGTGACATCACTGATGACATCACTGATGACATCTCAAATGACATCACTGATGACATCTCACTTGACATCAATGATCACATCACTGATGATATCATTCATGTGATAATACAATGCATCTCCTCACACTCTAATATAACCTCCGTTACACCCAGTGTTAAATAGAGAGTATCATTTTTGAAACCATTGACACACCAATACTAGTTACTACATACGCACTCACTGATTCCTATGTCTACACACACATTCACTCATACAATCATTCATACATACAATCACTCATCTTTACAACACTATCATATGCACTCATACACCTATACAGACACTCACACTCTGCCACTCATCCATGGAGTTACTCACACACCTAGTCAGTCCTGAAAAGAATCAATCACACTTCCATTTTCTCATCTATACAGTTAAACACAGAACACCTTACATTTTTGAAACATATACTAACACATAGTTACTCTCTTATAGAATCACTGATACAAGTACACATTGATCTGCACAGAGTCACACACCTCCCAGCCAGCCATACACACACTCAGTCTCCCATACAAATACTTGTGCAACCAATCAATAACCCATATAGCTACTTATATAGCTACTGATTAACACGTGCAGCAGCTTGCACAACAACAGACATACTGATGCACACTTTTAGACAGTTTAGTCACTTACCCGTGCATTCAGTAAGACGCATTTAATCACTCACTCATACAGTCAATCACGCACCTACTAAAACCTTTATTCAGACACTTATACATCCACTCATTCTTCAATATGTAAAACATATTTAAACTTTACAGAAACACATAATCACTGGATGTTGTCATCAGTGATGTCATCAGTGATGTCACTGACCATGTCATGAATGATGTAATATGTGACATGATCAGCAGTGGATTGCGGGTGCGCGATATATAGTTAGTGCAACTAACTATATATGGAATTTCAATGGTTTTGTGTGAGTAAAATAAGGTTTTTTAAATGCTAATTCCTAACTATATATGGTCTATAACCTATGGTTTTTTCAGTGAATATATATATATATATATATATATATATATATATATATATATATATATATATATATATATATATATATAATGTGATTCTTACACAAATGAGTTAAAAATGATTATGTAAACTAAGGACAATATATGTTTGCTTTATGAAAACAAACAAGTGAAATGTAAATGTAAATGTAAATGTTTTTGTATTTATATAGCGCACTTCTACCCAGAGGTCTCGTAGCGCCGTATTCATACCGCTGTGGAACCCATCCTGGCTTTCCTGTGAAATGTCCACTCCTGGGCACCCCCAAGGTGAAGCCAGGCATCCAAGCGCTGCTGGGGCCGTTGTGGAGATTAAGGACCCGATGTAGGTCGCCAATTACCGGTTTGTAACGGCCGATTTCGGGAATTGACATGTAGGTTGCATTTAAGTTACAGATTCGGTATATTTACCGATTCGGTAAATTTACCGATTCTGTAAAATACCGAATCGGTAAATACAGGCCATTACCGAATCGTTATTTACCATGGATTTACCGAGGCACAAGAAAGCAGCAATAGAAACGCGAAAAACACACAAAGGGGGCAGGGTAGAAACACTCTCACCCCCTAGGCCTGCTCAGGGGGTCCCATATGGTACGCGTATGTGGTGAAAAAGAAGAAAAAAAACGAAGCCCTCTTTATTCTTAATTAGCCCCCAGGGGGGCCAAATCCTGGGGGGAATTTTTTTCCATAATAGGGGCCCCGGGGATCACCACCTTTCCGGGGCTTTAACTATATGTATGTGGGGGGGCTCATGGCCCAGCACAACCCCAGGGACCGCCACCCCCGGTGGCTTCTTTTTATTAAAAAAACCTGTGTGGGGGGGCTCAAGCCCCCTTACACGCCCCGCGGGGCTCTAATATTGAAAAAAGAGGGTCTGGGAAGGACTCTCCAGCCCCGGGGACCATCACCCCCCCGGGGCTTTTGAATGTTGGGAGGGGGGCTGCGCGGCCCCCTCCTGGAGCCTTTGATGGCCCTGGGGACCACCACCTCCCAGGACCGGCTCCTGCAGTGTCCCGGGGTGGCTACCCCAGTACACTGCTGTTTGCTTTGGTAGGGCAGGAGCCTCGTGGCTCCCACCACACCATAGCAAACTGCTTTCCTATTTGAAATAGAGAGCAAGAAACTTTCTCTCTCTTTCAAGTAGGAAAGCAGATTACTTTTCATCAGAGAGAGCAACATGTAAGCTGCTCTCTCTGACGAAAAGCAATGCCGGCTCCCGAAGGACGCGGGGAGTGACCGTGGGGGTATTGTAGCTCCCCCCACGGCCCCCAACGTTATATTTCAGCCCCGGGGGATGGGGTCCCTGGGGATTATAAAATAATTGTGATAGAGGCTATATTTCTTTTCTGGTAGATTTACTGTGCGCGTACCATGCACGTACGTACGATGCAAAGTCTGTAAGTCGTCCCTTAAGCGGACCTAAGCAAGAAAACATTTAGATATTTATGAAGTGTATGTGTTTACATGTGGGGTGGCTCTAAAAAGAGCCCTTATGTTTATTGGGAGATTTTAGTCCCTACACAAGTAAGTTCCAATGCAGAATCTAAAGTTCATGAGGAAGACTCTGTGCCCTTCATCTGTAAAATGTACACCAAACTCAGATTGTTGTTGTACATGGACCCCATTCTATAGTCTCGGAGAAAAGCAGAAACAGATTTATTCACATGTTTCCTAGCTTTCTCAATTTGTGGACAAAATTGATTGCACCAGTTCCAATTCTGCCTTTGGCATATATTAGAATAGACAAAGGTAGTTTGGGGCAAAAGTGACATCAGTTCAGTAAAGGTGTCCTTCATAAACATTTCCAGACCTACCCCAGTCAAAGTGCCTAGGTCTTTGCCACTACAGTGAACAATTATGAGGTCAGGGTGTTAGAGATGCAGAAAGGATTTCACCAATGGCATCAATTGGTGCCACTTTAACCCTCTCTGTCCAATCCATTTAATGTCTACATTTGGTAAACCTAGGTCTTTGTGAATTCCTTTCTGTGCTGCGTACCTTTGACTCCAGAAAATATAGCTGTGTCCCACAATCCACACTCTAAGCATCTTGAAAAGAGGTCTGGGGGCACTCAGATGGTCTCTGTAAATGAAAGTGAAGTTTGAAGATTTCTTTTTTCTAAAATGGTGGATAAGTAGAGTTTTGAAAAAAGCAAAGAATTGATTGGTTGTTTGAAAACTTTTTAGATAGAAAACTAGGGTTACATTTTCTGTTTTTTAAAAGCCTGGTATTTATTGGTTAAGAAAAGGTGATAGAAAAGAACTTTACTTAAGATAAGCTGGTATATTGACAAGTCAAGCACACTTGCTGTTTTGATTTGAAACAATGTATGATGAACTTTTGACCTGTGTGCTCAGTTAGGTGTTCCCTGAAGTGTTTCTATGGTAACTGGCAGAATGTGGAATGGGGGAAGGGTTGAAAGTGTTGTCAGTTGGAAAGGGTTCAAAAGTTCAAACAATAGAAAAGTGTGTTTCGTTTTGATATTATGTGAGAATAAATGTGATTTGTTATTTATTTGTATATGTATGTAGATCGAGTGTGTAGATTGACAGGAAAAGTTTGCTATTTGCTATAGGACTTCCTGACCCCCTAGGGCTGGTTAGGGGGTTTTACAATGCCTACCACCGGGACACTGCTGTTTGCTATGGTAGGGCGGGAGCCTCACGGAAACCTGCTCTCTCTTTCAAGTAGGAAAGCAGATTGCTTTTCATTAGAGAGAGCAGCATGTAAGCTGCTCTCTCTGACAAAAAGCACTGCATGGTACAATGAATGTAATGGTGTAAATGGTACAATTTCTGTGTACTAAAACTGAAGCTCTTATACATTTAGTTAGTCACTCTCTTAGCAGAACTGTAATCATCCAGTCAGTACCCAACTACTCATGGAGCAAAGTAGGCCTTAGGGCATGGACTTCTTTAAACCCCTATAGACTATGCTTGCAGTCTTCTATGCACCTGCAAACTTACCATTTATACCTTCAATTCCCCAGTCTGTATCATTACCCTTTCACCAAACAACCTCACACTACTGTTTCAGTATTGTAGTGAACCATACAGCTGTATGTGCTTATCTATACATTGTTCTTAAAGTGAAGCAGTTACACATTCAGCATGACACTGCTTGCTGAACTCTTATCATCCAGTCAGTACCTAAATATTCATGTAGTAAAGTAGGCCCTAGGGCATGGACTGCTTCAAACCCCTATAGACTATGGATACACTGTTCTATGCTCCTGCAAATTTGCCTTTTATAAATTCAATTACCCAGTCTCTATCCTTACACTTCCACCAAACACTCTGTCACTCTTGTTATAGTTTAGTAGTGACTCATTGATCAGTGTGTAGTAATCCATTCACTACATTAAAACACTAATCAGTAGATGTACAATAAGTGGTACATCCTCAGAGATATGCCAGTTATTGTGCACTGTGACATCACCACCGTGGTTGCACCGTAATTACAATGTGGTGCACTATAGGGCAAAAACGGCACAGATATGTGATGTATCTGTGCTGTGAAGGCAGCGCATTGCTTGACTTGTGTTGCAAGCGCAACACAGCTCTAGCAATACTTTTGGGGCCCTATGCTTACAATGCTGTGTCAATCCTAACACCTGCTTCAAGCAGGTGCAGGGTTTTGACACAGCATAAGCCCAAAAGTGACTGAATGAAATCTTATAGATTTCACTCAGTCACTTTTAGGAGGCGTTCCGGTGCCAGAATATCCCCTCCCCATGCGCAGGAAAGCCTCCTTTTAGTGTGGGGCTTTCCAATGTGATGCACCTTCCAAATGCGTCACATTGTAAATACCACACAACATGGCACATCTTTTGCACCACCGCTGTGTCACAAAAGTGATGCAACAGCTGTGTAAATGAGGCACAAGGGGGTTGTAAATCCGCCCCTCACACACAAATTCATCCAGGCAGTTTCACCAGCAGTGCAAATTAAGGCATAGACTTGTAACATATTTATGTGCATATGTTACATTGAAGTGCTTCGGAGATACTACAGTATACTATAGGTAAACACCTTATAGATTTATGCTTCAGCACTTCCTTATACTTCTGCACTTTCAAATTCACCATACAGTACTAATGTATTCATTCATTCATTTATGCACTACACATTCATTCAGACAAAGTTGTACACACTATCATAGAAATATAGGTCTTTCTCTGACAATTGGAGGTAGTTCTGAGAAGAACTCTTTTTTATGTCTTTTTAGTTTTTTTTTTTTAAACAAAAAAATTAAAATGGAACTCAAAAAGTGTCCAACAGGAACAAAAGAATGAAAAAAAAAACAATGTCGAGGACAACGATGCTCCCGCTTACTGCGTTTTATGAGGTCAATTGACTGTTCCCCATAACACAAAAGTTCATCGCAAAAAATGCATAGAATTTTTAGTTCTCCGAAATCGAATTCAATCTGAGGGTGTGGACTGCTTCCCGAAAGTGGTGGTGGTGCAGTCAATGTACTTGGTACAGCAGCAGGTGGGTTTGCCTGCAACCTCCGTGTTGCAGCTCTTGCAAGTTGTTGGGGTGCAAGTTTTTCACGTGTCGCACCATACTCTCTGTGCTAGAAAGTGTTGTCTGGCATATTTTACAGGTTACTAGTGGAGCATTAACCTTTTTTTCCCCTTCAGGGAAAGTAAAAAACTTCCAAATCAGTGCTTCTTTTTTCTTCTTCTGAGGCTCCCCATGAATGAATTCTCCCTCAGATGAATGGCTGGAAGACAACTCCATAGGTGTTGCCATGGTGATCTTCCTTCCATTTTGATAGGATTCAGAGAAGAGATGCTGCTTCTTAGAAAGTCAAAGTAGAATGATTAAAATAGATGGGGTCTTTCAACAGTTGGAATAGGAAGTGTTATGAACCAAATCAAATCTCTTCTTTAAGTCACATGGCTTTGCGTACGCTTACGGTGCGCTTACGGTGCTCTTACGCTGCGAGTACGTACGACGTACCGCCACGATTTGCGTAATTGCTTTTAAAAGTAATTTACGCTTATTAAAAGTTTTTAAAAACAATTTTCATGATTATCCCTGATATTGTCTTCCCTTAAGATGTACATTAAATACATAAATATATGTTTTTGAACAATTAGAAACATTCGCGCCGTAAGCGTGCGGGGCGCCGTACATGACGTCACGTGGAAGCGTTGATGCAATGCATAACGTCAAAGCGGATTCATAGCGTAGCCACAGGTACGCACATAGTACGATTATCAGAATGGTGCAATCACCGTACGCGTACGGTACGATTACCCCCCCCCAAAAAATATGGAATAGGAATTAAAATAATAATTAATAAATTTAAAAAAATTATTTAGTGTTGTTATTTTACATTAAGAATATGAAATTTAACTTAAAAAATAAAATAAATATAAATATTTATAACAAAAATGTAGGAAATTAGTATAAAAAGAAAGAAAGAAATATAATAATCATAACATTTGAAAATTATCCTTTACAAAACCTTTGAAATTCACTGAAAAAACCCTTAGGTTTTACACATGTTATAGTTAGGAATTAGCATTTAAAAAACCTTAGAAATTCACTGAATAAAACATAGGTTTCACACATGTTATTGTTAGCTGGACATTTCACTCATACAAAACCATTGAAATTCCCCCGTTATAAGTAGTTCAGCTCACTATAACTCGTGCGCCAGCAATGCACTGCTGATGACGTTACATATTACATCACTCATGACATGGTCAGTGACATCTCAAATGACATCACTGATGACATCATTGATGACATCATCCTTGTGATAGAGTGGCAGACCTCCACTCACCCTAATATAACCTTTGATATACACACTCAAAAATAGAAACTAACATTTTTAAAACAATTAACATACCAATACCACATACAACACACCATTTTAGTAATTCCAAGATCTACATACAGATCACTCATTCACCAACAGTCTTATACAGTCACTAATAAATGTACTCACTCATCATATGTAATCATACACCTATACATCCTGTTACACACCGCCAATCATCCATAGAGTTACTCACACATATAGTCACTCAAGCTAATAAAGAATAAAACATCTATTTACTAGCATATACAGTTATACACACATTACCACACTTCCTTCTACAGAAACTTACCCATACATACTCTTTAAAACAATCACTTATAGAAACACATACTTATTCTTACAGGGACTTTTCCAATCTCTCACTCTCACATATACTCATTAACACGTTTTGGGACCCCCTTTTTATCTCGGCCCCCGCTTGACGAATCCCCTCCAAACTTTCAGGGAAGGACCGGAGCGCCGCGAGGCAAAGTTAAGGAAAGTTTCAGGAAGATTCCTCAACCGGCGCCAAAGTTAATCCCAATAGAATGTTGCAATTTCCCTATGGAAAACAATCCTAACTATATATACCTACTGGCTACTGCCAGTAGGCAATATATGTATATATTGTTGAGGAATCTTCCTGAAATTTTCCTTAACTTTGCTTCGCGGTGCTCCGGTCCTTCCCTGAAAGTTTGGGGGGGATTCGTCAAGCGGGGGCCGAGATAAAAGGGGGGTTCCAAAACGTGTTTTCCCCATGTTAATTTCCATAGGGCGGTGGGACTCACTTTTAGCCCGAACGGCTGAATGGTTTTCCACCAAACTTGGCAAAATTGTAGGGACTGGTAGCCCGATGTGCATTTGGTATGTCTCAAGATATGTGCTCCAGTGGTTTTTACGAAAATTAACTTTGAAAAAATATATATTGGGCTACATTGGGCTATATATATGTTAGAGCCCAAATGTAGCCCAATGTAGCCCAATGTAGCCCAAAGATGGCCACCAGAGACAAAAAAAAACAAATGTAGCCCAAATATCAGCCAGATGTAGCCCAACTATAGCCCGATGACAGAATGTCCCAGAGTGTTCTAAAGAACAACTAGAGCGCTAACAGTCTTACTTATGACAAACGTATGGCACACCTGAAGTCATCTTGATTGGAATAAAGTGTTAACACTTAAAACATTTAATTTGCAAAAAAACAAAATTAGGGGGTTCATTTTGCCATAGAAATTATGATTAGTGCTGAAGAAAGAAAAATTAGGGCACATTTTGAGTGACTTCTCAAAGCCTCTTATATTTCATAAAAAAAATTCTGATATGCAGTCTCCCAAGATGGCCACCAGAGACAAAAGAGCCTGTGCTTAAAAACTCTGTTAGCAAAGCAGGCATTTGAGATTTAAAAAACGTTTTAATATATAAAAACGTGATCCGCTAATAGAATTAGCATTTAAAAAACCTTGCGAATTCAATGAAAAAACCATAGGTTTCAGGCCTTATATAGTTAGGAATTAGCATTTAAAAAACCTTGCGAATTCACTGAAAAAAGCATAGGTTTCAAGCCTTATATAGTTAGGAATTAGCATTTAAAAAACCTTTGAAATTCACTGAAAAAACCATAGGTTTCAGGCCTTATATAGTTAGAAATTAGCATTTAAAAAAACCTTGTAAATTCACTGAAAAAACCATAGGTTTCGGGCCTTATATAGTTAGGAATTAGCATTTAAAAAACCTTTGAAATTCACTGAAAAAACCATAGGTTTCAGGCCTTATATAGTTAGGAATTAGCATTTAAAAAACCTTGCAAATTCACTCAAAAAACTATAAGTTTTAGTGGTGTTATAGTTAGCTGGACATTTTACTCATACAAAACCATTGAAATTGCTCCTATATAGTTATTTGTACTTACTATATTTCGCGCACCCGCAATCCACTGCTGATGATGTCACATATTAGATCATTCATGACATGGTCAGTGACATCACTGATGACATCTCAAATGACATCACTGATGACATCACTGATGACATCATCCACGTGACAATCACATTCACCTTTTCATACACTATTACAATTTTTCATCACTCTTTGTAAAATACAGAGTATCATATTTAAATCCATTGTCACAGAAATACAAGTATCTAAAAATCCACTCAGTGATTCATAGATGTATACACACATCTAATCACTTACCTATGGATTCACTCATACATGCTGTCAATGAACAATAGAACACTATCAAAAATACTTATACATCTATATCGACATTAAACAACAGCACACATCCTATTCACATATGAAGTCATCCTACTCACTTATGCAAACAATGGATCATACTTACATATTTACTTAGCAAAACACTTATACAAACACCACTTCTTCTATTCATTTAGATAGTAAGTCATACTTAGTGAATTATAAAATCATTATTACAAGTATACAGTTATCCATACAGTCACTCATACAATCATTGTGTCTTATGTATACTTATTTATATACAACAACTGACACATACACTGCCTTTTATTTTTCTAGTTTGTTGGACCTGTACCATTGAGAAATATATTTGCTCATCACCACACCCATAAAGATATTCACTCACCCAAACAACTGTTAGAACATGTAGTTTTAACTTCATATATCTACTGAATCAACTATTCACACATCTTTGGACAGTCACACATCCCCCACCGAACCACACACACTTTCACACTCCCATACAAATACTTAGTTAACTAATCAATAACTAATATAGACTTTCACATAGCTAGTATAATCAGTTTACACAACAACTGACAAAGTGATACAGATATTCACACAGTTTAGTCACTATCCACTATATTTAGTGAGACATTATAAATTGTTCAAGTAAACAGTCAATTACACTGCTACTAAATCCTCCATCCAAATATTTATTTATATATATCCACTTATTCTTGAATGCAAATTGCTATATATATAATGCATATTTAAATAACGAAGCAAACCACATTCACTGGATGATGTCATCAGTGATGTCATTTGAGATGTCATCAGTGATGTCACTGACCATGTCTTGAATGATCTAATATGTGACATCATCAGCAGTGGATTGCGGGTGCGCGAAATATAGTTAGTACAACTAACTATATAGGAGCAATTTCAATGGTTTTGTATGAGTAAAATGTCCAGCTAACTATAACACCACTAAAACTTATAGTTTTTTGAGTGAATTTCAAAGGTTTTTTAAAAGCTAATTCCTAACTATATAACTCCTGAAACCTATGGTTTTTTCAGGGAATATATATATATTACCTACTGGCGGTCGCCAGTAGGTATATATAGTTAGGATTTTTTTGAATAGGGATTTCTGAAAATTATATGTTGAATAACTTTGGCGTTGATGGACGGATTTGGCTGAAATTTTCAGGAAAATGGCCCATTTTGTTTCTGAGCGTCCCCTGAAAGTTCGGGGGCGTTCCGTCAAGCGGGGGCCAAGAAAAAAGGCTGAATGGATTTCTATGAAACTTGGCAAAATTGTAGAGACTGTTTGCCCGATGTGCCTTTGCTAGGTCTCAAGATATGTGCTCCAGTGGATTTTGAGAAATTAACGTTCAAAAAAATATATATATCTGTGACAGCGTCCCGGTTAGCGCACCGGTTCGCGTACCTGACGCGTAACAGAACTTTGCGAGGAGAAGCGGATTGGCTCTCCGGTGACTGTCAACATTCTAAACAGTCCGGTGCGGCCGCCATCTTGTCTCTCGGTAGGATCAAGAGACAAGAGGTGGAAATAAACGAAGGGGGAAATGAATGAAAGGGGGCAAGGTAGACCCCTCCTGACCCCCTAGGATTGATGTGGGGGCTATTAAAGGGCCGCACGGGGCAAAAAAATAAAATAATTTTTTTTTCGATTTTCACGGGGGAGCGCTACCCGGTACGCGCACCGGGGAGCGTACGGGAGAGCGAACCATGGGGAAAAATAGTGAAAAAAATTATATAATCATAATAATAAATAATAAAATTATCATTTTGAGTGATCAGAGGTCGGGTAGCTCTGAAAAGAGCTTTTGAGTTCTGTGGCTATTTTAGGTACCTAAATGTATGTCCCACACACACCCACACGCACACAACCCCACACCCCCACACCCACACCCACACACAAATTACTATGTAACACAAAAAAGTTGCACAGTATACTATAAGTCTGACTTTACATTATAATCAATGTGGTACTAGTTTATGATTTACATATAATAATGAATAATGTCTCGAACAATTTTTGATTATTAAATATAAATTTATTTTTCTGATTCTTTTTCAAAATTTAATAGAACGTCTAACATTTGACTGTCCGAAATGTCTTCTTTTTGACTGAACATAACTTCCAACATTTGAGTGTCAGAAACGTCCTCATATTGAATTAACAAATCCACAAATTCTACACATTGTAGAAGTTCATGGTCCCGTGATTCATCCATGAATTCCAAGTCAATGGGTTCAATGATTTCCTCATTGTTCATCTCTTGGACAATTTCAAAGGAAATGTTCTGTTCTCCTTCCATTTTTGTGCTGAAATTTGCATTAAAAAAATCAGTAGAAATATGGCACTGTTGGGTTTAAGTACAGACAGGTAGTTTTGATTTTTTAATAGTGAAGTTCACTTTGGGCAATGTATGGTAACAGGCAGGAAGTAGAAATATTAAAAAGTGCCTGTGAAGAAGTGTAAGTAAATTCATAATTATAGCAGAAAAGCCTAAGTTAATCTATAAATATAACAGAGGAGCCTATCTCTATCTATAACTATAGCAGAGGGACAGTAAATAACTATCAGAAAATGTTTTTAATAAATAACTTAGAGTGCCCCTTAGAAATTATCAACTTACTTTATAGAGAGGTGAAGAAGACAAAATGCGAAAATCCTTCCAAGACGTACCTCAGGTAGTTCTAGTCAAAATGGCCGTGTTTCCCTCTCATTTTTCATTTATATTCATGTACATAACCAATCAAATGTCAGGAAAAAAAAGTAGAAAATGAAAGTAACATTTCAATTGGTTGTCAATTCTAACACTTCAGATGTGTTTTTGTGAGGTAATTTACCTCAGGATATTTAGACAGTGCTACAGCTCAAATGGCTCAATGGAATTCCACCAAATTTGGGAAAATGGTAGGGACTGGTATGTAGTATGGCCTATTCTATATTTGGTGAAAGTGTCTCCAGTGGTTTTTATGTAAATTAACTTTTAATATTTTTTTTGGAGCGCTTCCCGGTGCGCGCCCCGGTACGCGTACCGGCAGCGCTACGGGAGTCCTCCTTTTTTGTGTTTCGGTAGATTTGAGTCAGAAAATGGCAGACAAACAACGTTGGAAATGGGTATAAGGGGGCACGATTGGCACTCCCTGACCCTCTAGGTTTTCTGAGGGGGTCTTAGGAGGCCCATATAGGCCCAAAATATATATATATTTTTAAATTTTCGCGGGGGGAGCGCCCGGTACGCGCACCGGGAAGCGTACCGGGGAGCGTACTTTGGTGAAAAATAGTGAAAAAAGTTAGAAAAAGATAATCATTTGGAGTGATCAGAGGTAGGGTAGCTCTGAAAAGAGCTTTTGGGTTCTGTGGCTGATTTAGGTACCTACAAGTAGGTACCAATGCACAGTCTTAAATTCAGGATGAAAATTCTGTTCCCCTCATCTGAGAAGTGCACTCCATCCCCTCTGTAGATATCTTGCATGTAGTAACGCAAGTTATTGTTGTAGATGGAGCCCATTCCATGCTCTCTCATGTAAGCTAAAACAGACTTATTTACATGCTTCCTCGATTTCTCAATTTGTGGACAAAATTGGTTGGACCACCTCCATTTCTGTCTTTGGCATATATTTGAATATACCAGGGCAGTTTGAGGAAAAAGTGCCATCAATTGCTCAAAGGTGTCCTTTAAAAGCATTTCCAGACCTACCCCAGTCAAAGTGCCCAAATCATTTCCTCCTTAGTGCACAATTAACAGGTCAGGGTGTGACAAATGCAAAAAGGTTTTCACCAATGGTATCAATTGGTGACATCTCAATCCTCTGTGGCCAATCCAGTTGATTTCCACATTTTGTAAATTGAGGTTGGTAAATTTCTGTTATCAGCTTACCTTTGAGCCCAGTGGATGTAACTATGTCCAATAATCCAGACAGAAAACATGGTGAGAGGAGGTTCTGCTGCAGTCAGATGAAGTGCGGGAATGAAATGGCTGTTGAAACAGTAGGAGTTTGTAATGAAAAAAACTGTGGAGTTTCAGTGCTAATGATTCAGTAGCAGTGATTGGTGGATTTTGATTGCTGAAAACAGAAAGTTAGGGTGCATGGATGAGTTCTTTGAAAGATGTAATTTGAATGGTTAAGAAAAAATCATTTTAAGAAACATTGCACTGGATACACAGGTGTACTGAGAGTTCAGAGTTCAATTGAAACATTGTTGTGTGAACTTGTAAACATGAGAGGTCTTTCAGGAGGTAGTTGCTATGGAAAAAAGGCAGAAAGGGCAGAGGGGGGAAGGGTGTTGATTTGAAAAAAGTGAGGGAAGAGTTTTGATTGGGTGACATGAGAGATATGTGTGATGAATTACAGCATTTCTGTGCCTTTGTTGGTTGCAGTCTCTGGAGTGCATACCCTTTGCTCTGCTAAAGAAAAATTGGTGTGTGTCTGAGACTGTTTTGAAACTCAAAAAGTATTTGCTAAGGTGAGAAAAGATTCATTTAATTTAGATAGAGACTAGTGTGCTTTAGGGAGAAAATTAGGAAGAAAGTTGTGTATTTAAAATGTTGCTTTCTGTCAAGTGTTTTACAAATAGATTTTGTTTCTTTAAGAAATTGTAATTGGAGATAATGTGAAGTATTAGTACTGACAGGGTGTGCTTGTACATAGGAGCTGTGCTGTGTTTTCAAATTATGACTTGAAAATCGTTTTTGAGGAAAAGGAATGCTTTTTAAATTTATGACAAAGAAAAAATTGGTGTCTGCTTCTTTAAACAAATATTTCACTTGCCCCATGATTTAGGGAGAATAATTTGCTTACTTGATGTGTTTAACAACGTTTTTTGAAGTCATTTAGGTTTCTTGATATGTACTGCTAGAGTTTCATAGCCTGCTTGGGGCATATTTACAAGGCCTTTGAGTCACTTTGACGTCATTTTCCCCATGGTAATAGTGACGCAAAAGTGGTGCAAGGGCCTTGTAAATACGCCCCCATGTGTGTTACGGCATTTTAAGTCACTTACCCCATGATTTAGGGAGAATAATTTGCTTACTTGATGAGTTTAAAAACGTTTCTTGAAGTCATTTAGGTTTCTTGATATGTACTGCTAGAGTTTCATAGCCAGCATGGGCCATATTTACAAGGACTTTGAGCCACGTTCACGTTATTTTCCCCATGTTAAAAGTGACGCAAAAGTGGTGCAAGGGCCTTGTAAATACGCCCCCATGTGTGTTAGGGCATTTTAAGTCACTTACCCCATGATTTAGGGAGAATAATTTGCTTACTTGATGTGTTTAAAAACGATTCTTGAAGTCATTTAGTTTCTTGATATGTACTGCTAGAGTTTCATAACCGATACAGAAAAGGGGGTGGTGATGAACAGAGTGTCTGAATTAAGCAGACCACTCTTACCCAGTCCAAAGATCAGGGCTTGATCCATCACCGTTATTTATCTCACTGCCCCATCCCAGCTCAGAACCTGGCTATATGCAAATTAGTCTGTCCCTGGCCCAGTGCATCATGGGAACAGGGCAGACCAAACTACCAAGCCAATTCTTCACCAGAAAGGAGACAAGCTACCGGGGACCGGTTTCTGGCATTTCAGCCTCTTCGGCCCGGCTTGCTTGAATCCTGATGGAGCAGTGAGAAAGGGACTCATGTCTGAGTATACCCTGCCACACCTATAGTGGCCAAAAACGATACAGAAAAGGGGGTGGTGATGAACAGAGTGTCTGAATTAAGCAGACCACTCTTACCCAGTCCAAAGATCAGGGCTTGATCCATCACCGTTATTTATCTCACTGCCCCATCCCAGCTCAGAACCTGGCTATATGCAAATTAGTCTGTCCCTGGCCCAGTGCATCATGGGAACAGGGCAGACCAAACTACCAAGCCAATTCTTCACCAGAAAGGAGACAAGCTACCGGGGACCGGTTTCTGGCATTTCAGCCTCTTCGGCCCGGCTTGCTTGAATCCTGATGGAGCAGTGAGAAAGGGACTCATGTCTGAGTATACCCTGCCACACCTATAGTGGCCAAAAACGATACAGAAAAGGGGGTGGTGATGAACAGAGTGTCTGAATTAAGCAGACCACTCTTACCCACTCCAAAGATCAGGGCTTGATCCATCACCGTTATTTATCTCACTGCCCCATCCCAGCTCAGAACCTGGCTATATGCAAATTAGTCTGTCCCTGGCCCAGTGCATCATGGGAACAGGGCAGACCAAACTACCAAGCCAATTCTTCACCAGAAAGGAGACAAGCTACCGGGGACCGGTTTCTGGCATTTCAGCCTCTTCGGCCCGGCTTGCTTGAATCCTGATGGAGCAGTGAGAAAGGGACTCATGTCTGAGTATACCCTGCCACACCTATAGTGGCCAAAAACGATACAGAAAAGGGGGTGGTGATGAACAGAGTGTCTGAATTAAGCAGACCACTCTTACCCAGTCCAAAGATCAGGGCTTGATCCATCACCGTTATTTATCTCACTGCCCCATCCCAGCTCAGAACCTGGCTATATGCAAATTAGTCTGTCCCTGGCCCAGTGCATCATGGGAACAGGGCAGACCAAACTACCAAGCCAATTCTTCACCAGAAAGGAGACAAGCTACCGGGGACCGGTTTCTGGCATTTCAGCCTCTTCGGCCCGGCTTGCTTGAATCCTGATGGAGCAGTGAGAAAGGGACTCATGTCTGAGTATACCCTGCCCCACCTATAGTGGCCAAAAATGATACAGAAAAGGGGGTGGTGATGAACAGAGTGTCTGAATTAAGCAGACCACTCTTACCCAGTCCAAAGATCAGGGCTTGATCCATCACCGTTATTTATCTCACTGCCCTATCCCAGCTCAGAACCTGGCTATATGCAAATTAGTCTGTCCCTGGCCCAGTGCATCATGGGAACAGGGCAGACCAAACTACCAAGCCAATTCTTCACCAGAAAGGAGACAAGCTACCGGGGACCGGTTTCTGGCATTTCAGCCTCTTCGGCCCGGCTTGCTTGAATCCTGATGGAGCAGTGAGAAAGGGACTCATGTCTGAGTATACCCTGCCACACCTATAGTGGCCAAAAACAATACAGAAAAGGGGGTGGTGATGAACAGAGTGTCTGAATTAAGCAGACCACTCTTACCCAGTCCAAAGATCAGGGCTTGATCCATCACCGTTATTTATCTCACTGCCCCATCCCAGCTCAGAACCTGGCTATATGCAAATTAGTCTGTCCCTGGCCCAGTGCATCATGGGAACAGGGCAGACCAAACTACCAAGCCAATTCTTCACCAGAAAGGAGACAAACTACCGGGGACTGGTTTCTGGCATTTCAGCCTCTTCGGCCCGGCTTGCTTGAATCCTGATGGAGCAGTGAGAAAGGGACTCATGTCTGAGTATACCCTGCCACACCTATAGTGGCCAAAAACGATACAGAAAAGGGGGTGGTGATGAACAGAGTGTCTGAATTAAGCAGACCACTCTTACCCAGTCCAAAGATCAGGGCTTGATCCATCACCGTTATTTATCTCACTGCCCCATCCCAGCTCAGAACCTGGCTATATGCAAATTAGTCTGTCCCTGGCCCAGTGCATCATGGGAACAGGGCAGACCAAACTACCAAGCCAATTCTTCACCAGAAAGGAGACAAGCTACCGGGGACCGGTTTCTGGCATTTCAGCCTCTTCGGCCCGGCTTGCTTGAATCCTGATGGAGCAGTGAGAAAGGGACTCATGTCTGAGTATACTCTGCCACACCTATAGTGGCCAAAAATGATACAGAAAAGGGGGTGGTGATGAACAGAGTGTGTGAATTAAGCAGACCACTCTTACCCAGTCCAAAGATCAGGGCTTGATCCATCACCGTTATTTATCTCACTGCCCCATCCCAGCTCAGAACCTGGCTATATGCAAATTAGTCTGTCCCTGGCCCAGTGCATCATGGGAACAGGGCAGACCAAACTACCAAGCCAATTCTTCACCAGAAAGGAGACAAGCTACCGGGGACCGGTTTCTGGCATTTCAGCCTCTTCGGCCCGGCTTGCTTGAATCCTGATGGAGCAGTGAGAAAGGGACTCATGTCTGAGTATACCCTGCCACACCTATAGTGGCCAAAAACGATACAGAAAAGGGGGTGGTGATGAACAGAGTGTCTGAATTAAGCAGACCACTCTTACCCAGTCCAAAGATCAGGGCTTGATCCATCACCGTTATTTATCTCACTGCCCCATCCTAGCTCAGAACCTGGCTATATGCAAATTAGTCTGTCCCTGGCCCAGTGCATCATGGGAACAGGGCAGACCAAACTACCAAGCCAATTCTTCACCAGAAAGGAGACAAGCTACCGGGGACCGGTTTCTGGCATTTCAGCCTCTTCGGCCCGGCTTGCTTGAATCCTGAAGGAGCAGTGAGATAGGGACTCATGTCTGAGTATACCCTGCCACACCTATAGTGGCCAAAAACGATACAGAAAAGGGGGTGGTGATGAACAGAGTGTCTGAATTAAGCAGACCACTCTTACCCAGTCCAAAGATCAGGGCTTGATCCATCACCGTTATTTATCTCACTGCCCCATCCCAGCTCAGCACCTGGCTATATGCAAATTAGTCTGTCCCTGGCCCAGTGCATCATGGGAACAGGGCAGACCAAACTACCAAGCCAATTCTTCACCAGAAAGGAGACAAGCTACCGGGGACCGGTTTCTGGCATTTCAGCCTCTTCGGCCCGGCTTGCTTGAATCCTGATGGAGCAGTGAGAAAGGGACTCATGTCTGAGTATACCCTGCCCACCTATAGTGGCCAAAAACGATACAGAAAAGGGGGTGGTGATGAACAGAGTGTCTGAATTAAGCAGACCACTCTTACCCAGTCCAAAGATCAGGGCTTGATCCATCACCGTTATTTATCTCACTGCCCCATCCCAGCTCAGAACCTGGCTATATGCAAATTAGTCTGTCCCTGGCCCAGTGCATCATGGGAACAGGGCAGACCAAACTACCAATCCAATTCTTCACCAGAAAGGAGACAAGCTACCGGGGACCGGTTTCTGGCATTTCAGCCTCTTCGGCCCGGCTTGCTTGAATCCTGATGGAGCAGTGAGAAAGGGACTCATGTCTGAGTATACCCTGCCACACCTATAGTGGCCAAAAACGATACAGAAAAGGGGGTGGTGATGAACAGAGTGTCTGAATTAAGCAGACCACTCTTACCCAGTCCAAAGATCAGGGCTTGATCCATCACCGTTATTTATCTCACTGCCCCATCCCAGCTCAGAACCTGGCTATATGCAAATTAGTCTGTCCCTGGCCCAGTGCATCATGGGAACAGGGCAGACCAAACTACCAAGCCAATTCTTCACCAGAAAGGAGACAAGCTACCGGGGACCGGTTTTTGGCATTTCAGCCTATTCGGCCCGGCTTGCTTGAATCCTGATGGAGCAGTGAGAAAGGGACTCATGTCTGAGTATACCCTGCCACACCTATAGTGGCCAAAACGATACAGAAAAGGGGGTGGTGATGAACAGAGTGTCTGAATTAAGCAGACCACTCTTACCCAGTCCAAAGATCAGGGCTTGATCCATCACCAACCATAGGTTAGAGACCATATATAGTTAGGAATTAGCATTTACAAAACCTTGAAAATTCACTGAAAAAACCATAGGTTATAGACCATATATAGTTAGGGATTAGCATTTACAAAACCTTATTTTACTCACACAAAACCATTGAAATTCCATATATAGTTAGTTGCACTAACTATATATTGCGCACCCGCAATCCACTGCTGATGATGTCACATATTACATCATTCATGACATGGTCAGTGACATCACTGATGACATCACTGATGACATCTCAAATGACATCACTGATGACATCACTGATGACATCATCCAGTGACTGTGTGTTTCTGTAAAGTTTAAATATGTCTTACATATTGAAGAATGAGTGGATGTATAAGTGTCTGGACGAAGGATTTAGTAGGTGCATGACTGAATGTATGAGTGAGTGATTAAATGTGTCTCACTGAGTGCATGGGTTAGTGACTAAACTGTCTTAATTTGTGCAGCATTATGTCTGTTGTTCTGTAAACTGCTGCATGTGTTGATCAGTAGCTATATGATTAACTATATGGGTTATTGATTGATTGTCCAAGTATTTGTATGGGAGACTGAGTGTGTGTGTGGCTGGCTGGGAGGTGTGTGACTCTGTGCAGATCAATGTGTACTTGTATCAATGATTGTATAAGAGAGTAAGTATGTGTTAGTATATGTTTGAAAATGTAAGGTGCTCTATGTTTAACTGTATAGACAAGAAAATGGAAGTGTGATTGATTCTTTACAGGACTGACTAGGTGTGTGAGTAACTCCATGGATGAGTGGCAGAGTGTGAGTGTCTGTATAGGTGTATGAGTGCATATGATAGTGTTGTAAAGATGAGTGATTGTATGTAGGAATGATTGTATGGGTGAATGAGTGAATGTGTGTGTAGACGTAGGAATCAGTGAGTGCGTATGTAGTAACTAGTATTGGTGTGTCAATGGTTTAAAAAATTATACTCTGTATTTAACACTGGGTGTAACAGAGGTTATATTAAAATGTGAGGAGATGCATTGTATTGTCACATGAATGATATCATCAGTGATGTGGTCATTGATGTCAAATGAGATGTCATCAGTGATGTCATCAGTGATGTCATTTGAGATGTCATCAGTGATGTCATCAGTGATGTCACTGACCATGTCATGAATGATGTAATATGTGACATCATCAGCAGTGGATTGCGGGTGCGCGATATATAGTTAGTGCAACTAACTATATATGGAATTTCAATGGTTTTGTGTGAGTAAAATAAGGTTTTGTAAATGCTAATCCCTAACTATATATGGTCTATAACCTATGGTTTTTTCAGTGAATTTTCAAGGTTTTGTAAATGCTAATTCCTAACTATATATGGTCTCTAACCTATGGTTTTTTCAGTGAATTTTCAAGGTTTTGTAAATGCGAATTCCTAACTATATATGGTCTCTAACCTATGGTTTTTTCAGTGAATTTCAATGGTTTTTTAATAGCAAATATCATAAGCTGTCAAATGTCAAGTACGTGGTAAGTAAAAACATTTTCGTGTTTATGCACACTGATCTGCTTTGAATGCTGCCCCCCCCCCTCATTTCTATTAGGAGTACTCTCTCTTTGCAGATAGTGAAGGGTAGTTAACGCAGGCCTTTGCCCCCGTTGTAATCCGTCGTGCCTGCTTCTCTCTCCATTTGATTGATTGTTATCCAAGCATTTACTGTTTTAGAATTGGTTCTCTTTGGTTCATTCTCTATTTACAAACAAGCACAGAGTCGCAATACTCTGTTTAGTCTTTGCAGATAGTGAAAAATCGTGTAAAAAAACAAAAGGAATCGAGCAAAATCAGTAGGCCACTAATGGGATCTCTTTTTGACCTCGCTAAAATAGAAACATTAGGAACAACCCCTCATGAGAAATACGAAACTAGTGAGATGAACTGAGCTCCACACCATGATGGCTGCAAGACAGCTCGGCTCCGCCACCCAACCCGCCCAAAATAACGATAAACTCTATGCAAATATTACAAATATATACAACACACCAGCAAAGTAACAGGGTAAAACATTTTATTAAATAACTATTTACATAACTATTTTATACTTTTTGTTGCCCGATCCGGCTAGCTCAATCGATCGAGCATGAAACTCATGCACTCTGATAGTTCAAAGTTTTGGGGAGTGCTTGTAACACTGTCTGAAGCTTATTTGCACTTGCTACAGCTTCACTATTCTCAATGTAAGTGGGGGCTGTTTGAGGACGTCACTGCATTTGAAAACAATGTGATGCGGTGCCACCCTGAACCGCTTGACGGAGGCCCCCGAGGGACGGTGTGATGGCGCGGACTCGGAGGGGGCGCTTGGCTCCGGCC
Source organism: Lissotriton helveticus (assembly GCF_964261635.1). Lineage (NCBI taxonomy): Eukaryota > Metazoa > Chordata > Amphibia > Caudata > Salamandridae > Lissotriton > Lissotriton helveticus. Next base: position 1,609,377,963 of record NC_136069.1, read on the forward strand.
CCCTCCCCAAGTCGTGTTGCCCTGGTGTGGCCTGAGATCGCCCCCGACATAGGTGGCCGGCTCCCGGGGTCAAGCGGAACTTTTTGCCTTTTGGTGACTCTTCCATTCTTGACCTTGTCCCACAATCCGTTTCACCTAAAGACACGCTGTAGTGGGGCGCCCCTTTAACATTTCAGTTGCCATTCGGCCCGCTTTTGCTACACTGTGCCTCTTCCGCTATTCAGCTGTTTACCGCCCGCTCTTTCGACTACAGCGTCTCGCTCACCATGTAGTTGAGTTGCTCCCGCTCTTGCGGTGCAGCGATAGGCGGCTGCCACAGGACTCTCAAAATGGCGGCCGGCTCTTCAGATTTGGGCGTGGTCCACTAAAATGGCCCTGCGACACCTTGGAACTCGGACGCTTGTCTGCTAGGGCTTGGGCTCCATTCTTGAAAGCGTCCCCTCAGCCTTGAAGATTCTACAAAAGTCTTGGGGGCCCCCGACTCCCGCAGGCTTCTGGTGGGGAGCGGCTGCCATGATTGCTCGTGGAATGGCCACGACGGAGCTACGAGATGGTGGTGCTCTCATGCTGACGCCAGCTTCAGTCTGAAACATCCAGAAACACTGTAGACTACCAATTCAATCAGTTCCGGTAGCGCCCCAACGTGACCCGGTAGAGAAGAACTTGCCCTCCCCTCTTTGACTGATGGTTCTTGTTGCCTGTCCCTTCTGTTGTCATTTAACAGAACTATTTAGCCTGCTGAAAGGGGTTGTGTTCCGACCGCTGGTTGGTGTAGACATTTTGACTATATTCTGGACCTGCGTTGTCGCGTAATGCGTCATACGACGCGCCGCGTTAGCGCATCCGGAAGTGCTCCGGTGCGCGAAGCGCAGCTTCCCGGAAGCGATCCGGGGCGCGGCGCGCAGCGCGTAACGTAAGCATAACAGGTCATGTGATTTGTTAATAAAACTTTTCACTGGTTCATTTTACTTTTCTTATTCTAATGATGAAAGGCTTGGTCATATGACCTAAAAATTACGCTTTTTATTACTTTCGAACATTATTTTTTCTTAAACATATATGTTATAATGTTCCAGGCTAATGTACTTTCCCGGAAAATTTACAACTGTCCTGCAAGTAAAATATATTCCTTTTTCGAGAAAAAGGGCGTTTCTTCGTCCCATGACGGAGCCGTTGAGCAAAAGAGGCTCGGCCTGCTGTCTTAGTCGCCGATACGCCTGAATATCAGATTCTTATTGATCACTTTATGTTGCAGTAGTAGAAAACACAACAGCCCTTGACCATTTATCTTTACTGCGTTCCTGCGTATTATACCTTTTACCCTTCATGTAATGGACTGCTTTATTTCACTTGCCTTTTACTGATTCGAAAACAGTGACTATTATTAAAAACGTTACCAATGTAAATACTACTACCATGTTTTCTTTTAAAAACCTTTATTATGAAAATGTCAGTATACAAATACGGGCCTATAACCACGTGGGCCGGCCACGGAGCAAACTGTAATCGTATATGATGAGTAGACATTTACACTGTAGAGGAACCTAACGGGCGGGCCATTAGGTTGCAAGAACTAAGGTGTCTAACAGTTGCAGAATCGGTGGACGTACATTTTATAATTAAAATACGACAGGGCCAGTTACAATAAAATTATCTAGATATACATTTGCGGGCAAGTACCATGGGTGACGTTAATTCGAACTTTCAATAGTACAGTAATCAATAACACATCAGAACTTAATATCAATAGGGATGTCGAAATATTCAATCAATTCTCGTCCCCGCCCGCCATGTGCTTCAAAACTGCATACGTATCTCGTGATATCAAGGTTGTGCAACCAGTACACAACAAGGAGTTACGAGTCCCATTTATTCCGGCGCCATTTTGGGCGAGGACGGGCAGGTCCAGGATATAGTCAAAATGTCTCCACCAACCATCGACTATGATGATGTTCATATGCTGTATTTATTAGAGTAACACTCATCTGTCCACATGAAATTAATTTGCCACAATCTAAACATGTCATTTTAATCTTTCCAAAGTTCTTCTGAATATTTGGGACCGTTTCCCTTGCCTCTGATGCTGTCACTGCCACTTCTTTGGTGAATGTACTGGCAGGTCGGGGGTTGTCCTCCAAATCTCTCTTTTGTGCAGCACTATAATCGGTGCCACCTCTCCATATGACGATGCATGGTATAATTACCATAGCTATATATTTTTTCGGTTCCTCTGGAGAGTACATTGTGGCAGATGAGGCAGGTAACGTACTGGGCATTTACCTTTTTTGCATGTAGAGGAAAGGAAAAAAAATTCGAGCGTCCGAGTTCTAAGGTGTCCCAGGGCCATTTTAGTGGACCAGGCCCAAATCCAAAGAACAGGCCGCCATTTTGAGAGTCCTGTTGCAGCCGCCTGTCGCTGTAGCATCAAGAGCGGCCGAAACTCAGCTGGATGGCAACTGAAACGGTAAAGGGGCGCCCCACTACAGCAGACGAGCCTCCACCTGGGGAGGCCCGTTCACGCTGCCTCCCCCCCCCCCTTCGGGCACCCCACGCCGTTATTCGGAGCAGCATTGTAGGATGGCCACACCAGTGCGGCAACTTGCTAGACACCACCTTGGTGCCAACCGAATCTCAGCGCCTTGTGGTGTCTTCCATTCCGAAAATATTGTTGTGCTGCCTTCGGCCTATTCGCCGCAAGTGCGCACGCAACTCAGCTGCATAGCGAGTGAAACACCAAGGGGCGCCCCACTGCAGCCGAGGAACCTTCATCTTGGGGGCGACGCACAGCATCACATTGCTTTCCAATGCAGTCAGATCCTCAAACAGCCCCCACTGACTGACGCGAACTCACAGGCCAACGGGGCGCCCCACGCCGACTTTCGGCGCAGCATTGTAGGATGGCCACACCAGTGCGGCAACTTGCTGGACCCCACCTCGGTGCCATCCGGATCTTGGCGCGTTGTGCTGCCTTCGGCCTATTCGCACATCGGTCCGCTACTGACGCAAACTCACAGGCCAACGGGGCGCCCCACGCCGACTTTCGGCGCAGCATTGTAGGATGGCCACACCAGTGCGGCAACTTGCTGGACCCCACCTCGGTGCCATCCGGATCTTGGCGCGTTGTGCTGCCTTCGGCCTATTCGCACATCGGTCCGCTACTGACGCAAACTCACAGGCCAACGGGGCGCCCCACGCCGACTTTCGGCGCAGCATTGTAGGATGGCCACACCAGTGCGGCAACTTGCTGGACCCCACCTCGGTGCCATCCGGATCTTGGCGCGTTGTGCTGCCTTTGGCCTATTCGCACATCGGTCCGCTACTGACGCCGCCTCACAGGCCAACGGGGCACCCCACGCCGACTTTCGGCGCAGCATTGTAGGATGGCCACACCAGTGCGGCAACTTGGTGGACACCACCTCGGTGCCATCCGGATCTTGGCGCGTTGTGCTGCCTTCGGCCTATTCGCACATCGGTCCGCTACTGACGCCGCCTCACAGTCCAACGGGGGACCCCACGCCGACTTTCGGCGCAGCATTGTAGGATGGCCATACCAGTGCGGCAACTTGCTGGACCCCACCTCGGTGCCATCCTGATCTTGGCGCGTTGTACTGCCTTCGGCCTATTCGCAGATCGGTCCGCTACTGACGCCGCCTCACGTGCCAACGGATTTGCTACGCTTTTTATACCCTATGCCGCATAACAGGTCATGTGACTTGTTTATAAAACTTTTCATTGGTTCATTTTACTTTTGGTTTCCTAATGATGGAAGGCTTGATCATATGACCTAAAAATAACACTTTTCATTTGATGAAAACTTTTTTTTTTCCCAAACGATGAAAGCCCCACCTTGTTTCTGGATGTTTCAGACTGAAGCTGGCGTCAGCATGAAAGCACCACCATCTCGTGGCTCCGTCGTGGTCATTCCGCGAGCAATCATGGCAGCCGCTCCCCACCGGAAGCCTGCAGGAGTCGGGGGCCCCCAAGACTTTTGTAGAATCTTCAAGGCTGAGGGGACGCTTTCGAGAATGGGGTCCAAGACCTAGCAGACAAGCGTCCGATTTCCAAGGTGTCCCAGGGCCATTTCAGTGGACCAGGCCCAAAAAGGAAAGAGCCTGCCGCCATTTTGAGAGTCCTGTGGCAGCCGCCTATCGCTGCACCGCAAGAGTGGGCGCAACTCAGCTGAATGGCGGATTTTGGCACAGTGTACCAAAAGCGAGCGGAATGGCAACTGAAACGGTAAAGGGGCGCCCCACTACAGCAGACGAGCCTCCACCTGGGGAGGCCCGTTCACGCCACCTCACCCCCCCCCCCGGGGCGCCCCACGCCGTTATTCGGAGCAGCATTGTAGGATACCAAAACCAGTGCGGCAACTTACTTGACATCACCTGGGTGCCATCCACATCTCAGCGCGTTCTGCTGCCTTTGTAGTGTAGTTCCTATTATCCCAATAGGCTCTGCGCATTGGAATAATACCTCCAATAGTATAGACCTAGACCAGACGTTAACTAGGTCTTCTACTGTCGATATTAGACTTAAAGTTTTGGGTTTGCCAGCTAGCTCAGAGTTTGCTCTTCCCTAATCAAGAGTGTATCTCTAGAGTCGTGTGAAAACAAAAGACAACTTATTTTACTCAGTCAGTACGTGCATTCTTAGTTTCACCAGTTTGTAGAGAAAAGGAAGAGACGGGCGTGTTCAATAAAAGATGGTATTTATTGATCAGTCTCTTTTCTCATACAAGAGAAATGGATCGATATTATCGCAATACTTATGGTTAAGTAAAGTGCATACAATAAAAGCAGAAGTATAAAATAATACTGTAAACACATTTATATGGTTTCTAAGCCATATGGTGGTTTAAAATGGATAAAATAGATACATACACATATACATTTGACTAATCGTACTCAACTGGTGTTTCTAACTACGCCTACCCCAGTGTACCTGACCTAAGCCTAATACGTGGGCTGGAATAGAAAGTAGCAGTTTAAGTTAAGTTTTTTTGCCAAGTGACTGACTCAAGAATTCTCTGCAAGGGGTTATTCAGTTCTGTACCTGGAATCTAGGATGGTTGAGGGATGGTATCTCTCGTCTTTGGTCTCGATATTCCAGGCTGCCTGCAAGGGCTGCCCGGAAGCGCCGGAGCTGGATTTCTCGGCAGGAGAAAGCAGCATCTCGTTCTCAGCGCGTCAGGAAGGCGGGGCTGCGCCAGCGGGGTCTGCTCTGCTCTGGGCTTCGGCAAGTCTGGCTGCTCCGATCTCGTCACCACCGCGTGTGTTTGCTTAAGGCAATACCGGTAATATTTATACCTGTAAGGTGCCGAGATTGACGTAAGGATGGACATAGATACGTCAATAAGGATGTCATACGAACTGGTCGTTAGCACATTCTTTTGCTGAAGTTCTCGGTGAAATCAAAACAATGGCCGCAGGGTTTTTCCCAGGTTGTCATAGGTTTGATTTGTTTTGAGAACTCTGTATGCCTTATCAGGGGCTGGAGGAATATTGCTTTGCCTAATTAGATGGCAAGCGTTATGACCTAATCAGATAACGCGCTCCTGTGCCGTGGTCTGGCGTAATCAGATAACGGTTTCTGCATCATGGGATGGCTGCTAGTTAACCAGAATAGGGTCAGGAATAGGGGGATCGATACAGAACCTATAGGAATACATCACACCCACACCACGCTAACTATGGCCATATTTACGAATCTAGGCATAGTAAAACATACTGTAGAGTATCGTGTATACCTTACCACCCCAAAATACATATAATGCATTTCGAAATTATGTAATATACGAAAAAAATAGTCACATGTACTATATGCACTCAAGCTGTAGAATAATGCTAAAGTAATCACGCATATGTATACATTATTACTAATCGAATATGAGAATTACACATGAAATGGCTCTTAATACAGAAGAATAAAGGTTCGAGACCATTCCATCACAGAGTAAAATAATTATGAACATACCAGCGGGCAGCTAATGTCTATAAAGTTTCTAAAAATAGAAATTTTAGTTCTCTAAGAATAGTTCTTACTTTAAGCAGAAGATAAGTGTCCCGAAAAATCGTAAAAATATTTTGGGGCTGCTGAAAAAATTGCTGTCCGTGAACTGGAGGGAAAATTGTTCATGCTATTTTGTTATTAAAGTTGAAGGCCAAATTCAGGGTGTTGGGAACGCCGTGTGCTAGCTTGCTCAAAAGTCGTTATTTCTGCTCTGGTGAGAACATCATATCATTGAGACTGTCAACAGCTTCCTGTGAAAGTTCCACTAACTCGGAAAAAGGTGTAACCATGCATTCGTGTGCATGATTGTCTCCATTGACGTTTTGATTAGTATTGCTGACAGAAGGTCGTACCTGATCGATGCTGCTTTCATCTTGAACTTCACTACCCCTTAATCGTAGTGGTGAAGTTTCCACGAATGCCGTCATCAGGATTGGCAGCCGTTGAGGGCAGCACAATGCATGAGCCGTTACCGGACCCAACAATGTTTCTGCATCCATTGGCGCATCCGATTGTAGCGTCAGACAGGTGTCCAACAGGCATTCTTCTCTGCACAGCATGCACCTTAATACAGGTAAAACACATCGATGCCACATTGGTCGAAATGAAAGAAACCAAGTCACGTTCAGGTCTCTAAGCCGGGATAGTCCCAGGATTTTTGATATCCGGTCCCGGTATCCAATGGCTCGGATTGTTTCTTCCCTTGTCGCAGGTGTTTTGTCTGTGACATGGTTTGCCATAATGAAATATAAGGACCAAGAATAGGATTCCTGCAATTAGTCCCAAAATGAGGAGAAGTCCGCCAAAAATCGAATGGACGAAGTCTGGAAAAATACCCAGTATGGCTTTGAATGGTGTTAATGCCATTGAAAATACTGTCTTAAATACTTTTGAGACTCCACTGGTATCAGAAATATTTAAGATTTCATTCAGGATTTCCGCGAAATGTATGGGGGAATTAGTTGATAGCAATGAGTGAATCTCTGCAGTCGTCCTTGCGACTAGGAGATCATACGTTTCTTTTGATGACGTGAGCCTGGTCGGCGTCTGAAGAAGCACTGTTTTCATTCTGCTTAAAGTATCTATTCGAATAGAAGTAATTTTCAAGTTAGGCCATGCCCTTGCCTCCCTGTCTGGAAAGGAGCTGGGGAACAATAAGCATCCACAGCACATGACCTTCGCAGTCGTACTAACGAGATAAGGAACCCCGGGCAGTAGACTACAACATCTGCGATCCACAATTAGAATGTAACTCCCGTTATAGAGTCTTTTAAAGAATGGTTCTATCTCTGTTGCAGGTGTGCCTAGCTGGTGACATGAAAGGTTATTTGAGTTCCCTTCACAGGCTCCATGCAAACTAATTCCATTACACAGAAGTGTACCGCTTAGTGACATCGCACAATTATTGCCACTAAGAAACACTTTCTGTCCTTTATTACTGACACATGCATGTGAATAGGGCAAGTTCCATGTTGACTTAATGTACCCTTTTCCCAATTTTTCTTACATGCCAGCCTGTATATATTTTTGGCAGTATTGAAACCTGAAAGTCTATATTGGAATATTAATTATCCCATGTATTATCCATTCAATGACAGGTCGTTCTGACATTGTCAATGGTAATCTCTCGAGTTTCTCAATGCTCAGGATTGTATAATCAGCACCCTTCTGTGCCATACTGATTTGTTTATCAGTAAGGTTAAAGATATTGAATAGTGACGTTGTGTTGATTAAACGCCAAGGCACATAGCCTGAACGCAGGTTTTGTAACGTCCAGCCAAGCTGTATAATAGAACGCAATTGAGACTGACCGTGTTGTAACAACAGTAAGTCTTGCGATATTATGTCGATTGCTGAAGACACAATGCTGACCAAAGAAAAAATTCTGGAGGACAGAGTCATTAACCCATTGTCCACTACAGAAAGTGATTTTTCCAAATTAATACGGTCAATTTCCCGTATACTTTCTGCTGTCTCAATTTGAGTTATCTTCCAGGCCTCATTGTAAGCCGCATATATAGAGGCTGCTATGAAGCGTTTTTGACGCTGTTTGCGTGGTCCCATAATGAAATCACGCAAGTCAGCACCATCAGTAAGTAAAGTTAGGTGTTGCTTAATTTCTGTCAGTGTGGAAGTTTTTAGCCATTGAAGGCAGAGTTTTGGAGGGGTTGCACAATGTTCCCATTGATTATAATTTAAAACATTTCTAGGTTGTGCAGATTTATGTAAAAAATGGTTACCATAGTGGTTGTAACAGTACATACTTTCATAATTAGACGAACCCTGCAAATAATCATGTTTGGTAAATTTAGCAGACATCACTAGGTCAGACATCATATCATTAACGCTTTCAAAGTCCCAATCATCAGCAAATGAGCTTGGTTTTACAAAGTCACTCAACGAGATCTTGATTTGGTGTGGATATTTGAGGATTTCGACCGGACCATAAATTTCATAGTCAGTATTGTCCCATGCTACCCCACCCGGTATAGGATTGGCTGTGAAATTGACTGAAGAAAGTTCTCTTTTCTTGACGTGTGAAGACGTGTGTGGCTTGAGGATCAAGTTGATTTTCTGGCCTGCTGTGTCCATTTTAGCATATTTTCCCTCAATGAAGCGTCCCAAGCATAGTACCATGATGAGCCAAAGTATGAGGATAAATGCACCAAAGGCCACCCAAAATTCAATCCATGGAGAAATCAGATAGGTTTCTTTCAGTTGTTTCAAAAGTTCCTTAGCTTTATCTTTAAAAGTTTTTGTTGATGGCTGTGTCTTTGATTCACTGAGGTCTTCAGAGGAATCATCGAAGTTTATGAAGTAGCCGGATCCGGTCTGTCAATTGTTCCAATTGCTTCAGGATTACTGTTTCTTGCATATTCGTTTGTTACTTCATTGTATGTTGATGTGTCTCTACTAAATGTTTTTATTTGGGTTTTCAGAGGTGTGAGTTCCATTGCATTGTTGCATAGTCCTTGTTGTTGTTCTGTAGGCGTTTCGAATGTGATTAGCCTTTTAGTTAGGACCTCTGTATTGGTAGCAAACCTTGGAGTTCTGCTACTTATCGGGAGTCCACTTGGCCTACTGTTTGTTATCGGCCACATGATTGTGGTTTTACCAGGTCGATGGATACAACTCGGTTCTCCTTTTTACCAGCAAGCGGCGGTAGTACAACTGATCTTGTCCCGTTGATAGACAAGACAGGAACTGCTTTTCTGTAAGAAGGCCCAAATTCCTTCTTTACCGCGATCTTTTCTCTGACTAGATCCCCGACTTTTGGAATCCAGACAGGTCTTGCTGGGACAGGTGGTGGTTCTTCAGTGGTTGTTGGCTGCTGTTTCAACTTTATGTTGCTCAGGTCTTTTCTTGTTTCGTTTAAGTCCTGCAAAATAGCCAAGCGATCTTTGATATCAAAGCTTTTTTCTTTCACCACTGAAGTCTGACTGTCAAGATCTAAGACTAGCATCCTAGTCCCAAACAATAATTCGTACGGACTGAATCCCTTCAGAGAATTTCTTGGCAGGTTGTTTAGACTACGTTGGACACTTATTAGATGTTTGACCCACCCAGCTCCCGAACCTAATATCCTTTCCGTTATAGATAGCTTTATGCCTTGGTTTTTTTTTACACCATCCCGTATCCCTCAGGAAGGAAGTGAGAAGAATCCCGCTGTGCTATGCTCATTTGGCCATGTTTCCCCACAGGCTTGAGGGCTAAAGTGAAAACATTGGTCAAACGTAGCATGCTCCTAGCGTATATGCCATTTAGACTCGCAAATCTTTGTATAACAGTCCCGACGTCAGCCGAGTGCTGGGGTCTACATTATAAGTGGAAACTAGTCTTTGTTTGTTAATGGGACGCATTATTTACACTGATTTTACTGATTATTGTTTAGCCCTTATTGAGTGAAACGCCATGGTATTACCCCGTTCCTCTCGCCGCTGCGATCTCTGTTGCAGCCCGGGCATTTTTTTACAAAAATGTGATGCTGCAGGCTCATGCCTGGGCACCAGTATACTGATTGTAGTTCTTCCAGAGAATCTTTTAGTTTGAGATGACTAAGACCCTCACCTATATGTGCGTCTACAATTAACAAAGTTCTCCTGTCCATGTTTGGAATTACTCTATCCCCCACTCCAGGGATTCGAGCAAAAGGGACGGAGTTTGCATCGATTATGTATGTGTAATTGAGTGGATAGTTGATCGGTAGCGCTGAGCAGTCGCCTTTTGATGACGTTTTCACCGCCAGCACTGTTTCACCGTCAATGCATTTCACTGTACGCTTTTTTCTAGCTACGGAAGCCGATTTAGTTGCTACCGCTGTGGCTGTCTCAGCCAATGAATTCCCTGCAACGTGAACGCCATCACGCTGATGACTCAGTGAGTGTGTCACGTGAGTCTTTGGTAGTTCTTTTTGTAACAGAACTATTTGTTCCCAAAGCAGTTTTTGCTTTATTGTTGCACCTGTGTCATCTTTGTAACCGTTTTGAATCCATTTCTGCAAATCGTTGTTATATGATTTGACGCAGTAATATGAATCGGACACTATAAGTGTCAGGAATTCGCGATCTGCATTATCTAGCGCCATTTTCAATGCTATTATTTCAGTCTGTTGTTCTGAATTAGTTTCTACTGAGTGTGTTTTTGTTAATAGAGGTCTTAGTTTACCTCCGCGCCACACCTCTTTTGTAATCTCACATGTGGGGTTGTATGCTTGTTCTCCCCAAACGGAGGGTTGAGCATGTCCGTCTGTATAGATTACACATGCGTACTGTCGTAATGGCAGAATGTCGATTGGCAGAGGGAATGTTCTTTCATATTCTAGATTTTTCAATTCTTTTAATTCTGGATCAAAGTAGTATTTTACTCTGTCCGTTGTAATTGAATTCACCCATTGTATCCATTCCGGATTCAATGCTGTTGTTGGTAAATTACACGGTGTTGTTAATGCCTCAAAGGCCGATTCTGCTGTTCTGACTGTTTAGATTATTTTTAATAAATATTTTTTCAGGACTTTCAATTAGTTGGGGCTTCACTGGTATTCCACCCAAACTATCCCTACCTAGTTCTTCATAGGATTTTTCTATAATTCTGGCAATTTCAGCTGGTTGGTCTGCTATATCGGTCTCTTTTAACCTCTGGCGGATCGCCACATTCGCTGCTTCTCCTTTTATGTTGGCTAGTAATATTGCCGAGACCTGCTTGAAGTCTTTTAGTAATTTCATACCGAGAGTTAAAGCGGGTTCTGGACCGTATTCGTCTTGAATTTGTTTTAGCACATCTGGTATTACCCACATGGATGGTACACCATGTGTTTTTGTGTAAATGGAAGCAAAGACTGTACCCCAAGTGTCACAGTCCTCCACGTGTGGTGCGATTCCCATTGGAAGACAGATAGTCAGAATCCTGTGTTTATCCACAGGGGTGGTGTCTGGAAACACCGCCTCTATTTGGGTGATTTTTTGTGCTAACCAGAATGGTATTTGTTCCCGTTTAGCTGGTACTTTACCTAGGCAGGACTGTATGTTCTGTGGTGTAATTTTATTTGTGTTCCCCTGATGTGGGGTCAGCTGTGGAATTTTAACTACAGGTTGGATGGTTGAAGTCCGCATTACATATTGGACTAATTGTCTATATATTTTAATTAGTTGTTTTAGTTGTACTAAAACATCTGCTGCAGACATCCTTTCGATGTCTGGATGTGGTGTGTATCCGGCTAGAACCGGCCACGTTGCTCCTGGTCTACCTAGTGGACCGAGCCAGGTGATGTGATTATTATGTTTTAGGGCGCCATTAAACAAGAGCAGGTGCTCTTGGAGTTTGAGTGGTACTTCCACTTCCTCGAAAGGAGTGTAGGTATCTGGTGGTTCCTCTATTTTATAATAGTGGAACTCCTTTGTTACAGCATTTGCTGCTGGAAAGTTTATCCATGAATAGAATACCTCTGTCTGCCGATATTCGTGTGCCTCAATTACGAATATGACTGTACCACCTCTTGGTGTCAGTCCATTGTCTATAAGTTTTAACGTTATAGATCTTCTTATGTTGACCGGGATGAGTTTTATATCCGGGTCTGCTTCTTGCATAGTATTATCAGCTGCTACGAGTTCAGCTGCTATTCTAGCTGCCTCTCTTTCTCCTTCGCTGTCTGACATTGTACTGTCCAGAAGGTTATTCCGTTTGTTTGCAGATCGGGTTTCTTATGGAAACAAAGATTAGATGCACAATATTTTGGAACAGTGTATCCTTCAACGTTGACTAAACCAAGAACCATACATAGGAGTTCCCTCCTGCGAGGTTTGGCGGATTTTACCTCTTACCCACTCCAGACGTCTTTGGAGTATTATGGGGAAAAAGGGGTCTGAGTGAAAGAGCACGACTGAGTTACTCTAAAGTCTTGCGTTAGTTTTATCGCCTATCCAAACATGTTGGGCGCCATGTAGTGTAGTTCCTATTATCCCAATAGGCTCTGCGCATTGGAATAATACCTCCAATAGTATAGACCTAGACCAGACGTTAACTAGGTCTTCTACTGTCGATATTAGACTTAAAGTTTTGGGTTTTCCAGCTAGCTCAGAGTTCACTAGAAACTTTCTCGTATAGGCAAGGAGGAGTTGAACCTCCCTGGATAGACAAGAAGGGATTTAGTTTCTGACAACCATAGAACATGACAACTTTGCTCTCCCCTAATCAAGAGTGTATCTCTAGAGTCGTGTGAAAACAAAAGACAACTTATTTTACTCAGTCAGTACGTGCATTCTTAGTTTCACCAGTTTGTAGAGAAAAGGAAGAGACGGGCGTGTTTAATAAAAGATGGTATTTATTGATCAGTCTCTTTTCTCATACAAGAGAAATGGATCGATATTATCGCAATACTTATGGTTAAGTAAAGTGCATACAATAAAAGCAGAAGTATAAAATAATACTGTAAAAACATTTATATGGTTTCTAAGCCATATGGTTGTTTAAAATGGATAAAATAGATACATACACATATACATTTGACTAATCGTACTCAACTGGTGTTTCTAACTACGCCTACCCCAGTGTACCTGACCTAAGCCTAATACGTGGGCGGGAATAGAAAGTAGCAGTTTAAGTTAAGTTTGTTTTGCCAAGTGACTGACTCAAGAATTCTCTGCAAGGGGTTATTCAGTTCTGTACCTGGAATCTAGGATGGTTGAGGGATGGTATCTCTCGTCTTTGGTCTCAATATTCCAGGCTGCCTGCAAGGGCTGCCCGGAAGCGCCGGAGCTGGATTTCTCGGCAGGAGAAAGCAGCGTCTCGTTCTCAGCGCGTCAGGAAGGCGGGGCTGCGCCAGCGGGGTCTGCTCTGCTCTGGGCTTCCGCAAGTCTGGCTGCTCCGATCTCGTCACCACCGCGTGTGTTTGCTTAAGGCAATACCGGTAATATTTATGCCTGTAAGGTGCCGAGATTGACGTAAGGATGGACATAGATACGTCAATAAGGATATCATACGAACTGGTCGTTAGCACATTCTTTTGCTGAAGTTCTCTGTGAAATCAAAACAATGGCCGCAGGGTTTTTCCCAGGTTGTCATAGGTTTGATTTGTTTTGAGAACTCCGTATGCCTTATCAGGGGCTGGAGGAATATTGCTTTGCCTAATTAGATGGCAAGCGTTATGACCTAATCAGATAACGCGCTCCTGTGCCGTGGTCTGGCGTAATCAGATAACGGTTTCTGCATCATGGGATGGCTGCTAGTTAACTTGTTAACCAGAATAGGGTCAGGAATAGGGGGATCGATACAGAACCTATAGGAATACATCACACCTTGGGACTATTCGCACAACAGACCGCTACTGACGAGGCCACCCCCCGGGACGCCCCACGCCGTTATTCGGAGCAGCATTGTAGGATACCAAAACCAGTGTGGCAACTTACTGGACATCACCTGGGTGCCATCCACATCTCAGCGCGTTCTGCTGCCTTGGGACTATTCGCACAACAGACTGCTACTGACGAGGCCACCCCCCGGGACGCCCCACGCCGTTTTTCGGAGCTGCATTGTAGGATACCCAAAACCAGTGCGGCACCCAGGCAACATCACCTGGGTGCCGTCCAGAACTCAGCACGTTGTGCTGCCTTGGGACTATTCGCACAAAGCACAGCTACTGACCATTGTTGCTTCATTTTTCCTAAAAATGTTTAAATGTTTTTACTGTTTTTGTTGCGTTGTATATATTTATAAGTTATTAAAGTTTTATAATCCTACTACTTTGTTGGAATGCTATATATTTTTAATGTGACACATAATTGTAAAAACTTTGATGTACAAAGAGGCATCCCTGGAATCTTCCGCTTCAGGCTCGGTCCCCTCCCCAATCACAATACAGGATGGTTTTCAGATAGTAGGAATGCGTGTGGTGTGACGGATCTCATCGGGTGGGGGCCTTGTTCTACTGTAACTCCTTTGAAGAGGGGTGATTCTTTACAGCTGGGGCCATAAACTACATCTGCAGGGCTAGGTGATAGCCTGGGACCGGCCTGGACAATCGGACACAGAGGAAGAGGAGTATCAGAGGGTGCGGTAGTGAATAGGGCGAAAGGGAGGTGTCGGGCGGGCACAGGGTGTGATTCTCAGGGAAGAGCAGCGCAGATGGGGGGAGGTTTATTGCCCATGCATAAGACAGAGAGCGGGGGTGACCAGTGCCTGGGGGAGATGCTTGCGAGGGTGGGGAGCCATGCTAAGGATCGACAGCGTGCAGAGAGTGGGTCTGGTCAAGGCATCTAAAATGGCTGCCGTGCACGACAAAAGTGTGGCATTTGAAAAAAGGCAAGATGGCGCAGACAATGTTTATCAACACTTCCTGATTTCCTTCGAATCGAACGTTAACAGATGTTATCTCTCCCACACTACCGGTCCCCCTGGGCTTAAACGCCGAGATGGTAGGGACTGCATCCCGTGGAGATAGGCCGAGACGTCACTCAGCAGAAAAAAAAGAAAAAAAAAAGTCTATAAACATACAATAAGTTAAAAGTCAATCATTCTTGTTTCCTTGTAGTACGCTCCCCGGTCCGCTTCCCGTTACGCGAACCGGGCGCACCCCACGAAAAAAAACGTTTTTTTTATTTTTTGCCCCGCGGGGCCCTTTTAAAGCCTCCACATCAAACCTAGGGGGTCAGGGAGGATCTACTATGCCCCCTTATGGTCATTTGCCCCTTCGCTTTGGCCTCCTCTTGTCTCTCGATCCTACCGAGAGACAAGATGGCGGCCGCTACGGACTGTTTGGAATGTTTACAGACGCCGGAGAACCAATCAGCTTCGCTTCGCAAAGCTCCGTAACGTGAAAAGTACGCGAAACGGAGCGCTACCCGGGACGCTGTCACAGATATATATCTTTTTTTAAACGTTAATTTCTCAAAATCTACTGGAGCACATATATTGAGACCCAGCAAAGGCACATCGGGCTACCGGTCCCTACAATTTTGCCAAGTTTCATGCAAATCCATTCAGCCGTTCGATTTTTTTTTTTTGCCCCGCGGGGCCCTTTTAAAACCTCCACATCAAACCTAGGGGGTCAGGGAGGATCTACTATGCCCCCTTATGGTCATTTGCCCCTTCGCTTTGGCCTCCTCTTGTCTCTCGATCCTACCGAGAGACAAGATGGCGGCCGCTACGGACTGTTTGGAATGTTTACAGACACCGGAGAGCCAATCAGCTTCGCTTCGCAAAGCTCCGTAACGCGAAAAGTACGCGAATCGGAGCGCTACCCGGGACGCTGTCACAGATATATATCTTTTTTTGAACGTTAATTTCTCAAAATCCACTGGAGCACATATATTGAGACCTAGCAAAGGCACATCGGGCTACCAGTCCCTACAATTTTGCCAAGTTTCGTGCAAATCCATTCAGCCGTTCGGGCTAAAAGTGAGGCCAACCGCCCTATGGAAATTAACATGGGAAAAACGCGTTTTGGGACCCCCCTTTTTTCTCGGCCCCTCGTTGACAAACCCCCCCAAATTTTCAGGGGCTGCTCAGAAACAAAATGTTCCATTTTCCTGAAAATTTCAGCCAATTCCGTCCACAAACGCCAAAGTTATTAGACATAGAATTTTCAAAAATCCCATAGAGAAAAAATCCTAACTATATATACCTACTGGCGACCGCCAGTAGGTAATGTATATATTACCTACTGGCGGTCGCCAGTAGGTATATATAGTTAGGATTTTTTTTAATAGGGATTTCTGAAATTTCTATGTTGAATAACTTTGGCGTTGATGGACGGAATTGGCTGCAATTTTCAGGAAAATGGCACATTTTGTGTCTGAGCGTCCCCTGAAAGTTTGGGGGAGTTTCGTCAAGCGGGGGTCAAGAAAAAAGGCTGAATGGATTTCTATGAAACTTGGCAAAATTGTAGAGACTGTTTGCCCGATGTGCCTTTGCTAGGTCTCAAGATATGTGCTCCAGTGGATTTTGAGAAATTAACGTTCAAAAAACATATATATATCTGTGACAGCGTCCCGGTTAGCTCCCCGGTTCGCGTACCTGACGCGTAACAGAACTTTGCGAGGAGAAGCGGATTGGCTCTCCGGTGACTGTCAACATTCTAAACAGTCCGGTGCGGCCGCCATCTTGTCTCTCGGTAGGATCAAGAGACAAGAGGTGGAAATAAACGAAGGGGGAAATGAATGAAAGGGGGCAAGGTAGACCCCTCCTGACCCCCTAGGATTGATGTGGGGGCTATTAAAGGGCCCCGCGGGGCAAAAAAATAAAATACATTTTTTTTCGATTTTCACGGGGGGAGCGCTACCCGGTACGCGCACCGGGGAGCGTACCGGAGAGCGAACCATGGGGAAAAATAGTGAAAAAAATTATATAATCATAATAATAAATAATAAAATAATCATTTTGAGTGATCAGAGGTAGGGTAGCTCTGAAAAGAGCTTTTGGGTTCTGTGGCTATTTTAGGTACCTAAAAGTATGTCCCACACACACCCACACGCACACAACCCTGCACCCCCACACCCACACCCACACACAAATTACTATGTAACACAAAAAAGTTGCACAGTATACTATAAGTCTGACTTTACATTATAATCAATTTGGTACTAGTTTATGATTTACATATAATAATGAATAATGTCTCGAACAATTTTTGATTATTAAATATACATTTATTTTTCTGATTCTTTTTCAAAATTTAATAGAACGTCTAACATTTGACTGTCCGAAATGTCTTCTTTTTGACTGAACATAGCTTCCAACATTTGAGTGTCAGAAACGTCCTCATATTGAATTAACAAATCCACAGATTCTACACATTGTAGAAGTTCATGGTCCCGTGATTCATCCATGAATTCCAAGTCAATGGGTTCAATGATTTCCTCATTGTTCATCTCTTGGACAATTTCAAAGGAAATGTTCTGTTCTCCTTCCATTTTTGTGCTGAAATTTGCATTAAAAAAATCAGCAGAAATATGGCACTGTTGGGTTTAAGTACAGACAGGTAGTTTTGATTTTTTAATAGTGAAGTTCACTTTGGGCAATGTATGGTAACAGGCAGGAAGTAGAAATATTAAAAAGTGCCTGTGAAGAAGTGTAAGTAAATTCATAATTATAGCAGAAAAGCCTAAGTCAATCTATAAATATAACAGAGGAGCCTATCACTATCTATAACTATAGCAGAGGGACAGTAAATAACTATCAGAAAATGTTTTTAATAAATAACTTAGAGTGCCCCTTAGAAATTATCAACTTACTTTATAGAGAGGTGAAGAAGACAAAATGCGAAAATCCTTCCAAGATGTACCTCAGGTAGTTGTAGTCAAAATGGCCATGTTTCCCTCTCATTTTTCATTTATATTCATGTACATAACCAATCAAATGTCAGGAAAAAAAAGTAGAAAATGAAAGTAACATTTTAATTGGTTGTCAATTCTAACACTTCAGAAGTGTTTTTGTGAAGTAATTTACCTCAGGATATTTAGACAGTGCTACAGCTCAAATGGCTCAATGGAATTCCACCAAATTTGGGAAAATGGTAGGGACTGGTATGTAGTATGGCCTATTCTATATTTGGTGAAAGTGTCTCCAGTGGTTTTTATGTAAATTAACTTTTAATATTTTTTTGGAGCGCTTCCCGGTGCGCGCCCCGGTACGCGTACCGGCAGCGCTACGGGAGTCCTCCATTTTGTGTTTCGGTAGATTTGAGTCAGAAAATGGCGGACAAACAACGTTGGGAATGGGTATAAGGGGGCACGGTTGGCACTCCCTGACCCTCTAGGTTTTCTGAGGGGGTCTTAGGAGGCCCATATAGGCCAAAAAATATATATATTTTTAAATTTTCGCGGGGGGAGCGCCCGGTACGCGCACCGGGAAGCGTACCGGGGAGCGTACTTTGGTGAAAAATAGTGAAAAAAGTTAGAAAAAGATAATCATTTGGAGTGATCAGAGGTAGGGTAGCTCTGAAAAGAGCTTTTGGGTTCTGTGGCTGATTTAGGTACCTACAAGTAGGTACCAATGCACAGTCTTAAATTCAGGATGAAAATTCTGTTCCCCTCATCTGAGAAGTGCACTCCATCTCCTCTGTAGATATCTTGCATGTAGTAACGCAAGTTATTGTTGTAGATGGAGCCCATTCCATGGTCTCTCATGTAAGCTAAAACAGACTTATTTACATGCTTCCTCGATTTCTCAATTTGTGGCCAAAATTGGTTGGACCACCTCCATTTCTGTCTTTGGCATATATTTGAATATACCAGGGCAGTTTGAGGAAAAAGTGCCATCAATTGCTCAAAGGTGTCCTTTAAAAGCATTTCCAGACCTACCCCAGTCAAAGTGCCCAAATCATTTCCTCCATAGTGCACAATTAACAGGTCAGGGTGTGGCAAATGCAAAAAGATTTTCACCAATGGTATCAATTGGTGACATCTCAATCCTCTGTGGCCAATCCAGTTGATTTCCACATTTTGTAAATTGAGGTTGTGTACATTTCTGTTATCAGCTTACCTTTGAGCCCAGTGGATGTAACTATGTCCAATAATCCAGACAGAAAACATGGTGAGAGGAGGTTCTGCTGCAGTCAGATGAAGTGCGGGAATGAAATGGCTGTTGAAACAGTAGGAGTTTGTAATGAAAAAAACTGTGGAGTTTCAGTGCTAATGATTCAGTAGCAGTGATTGGTGGATTTTGATTGCTGAAAACAGAAAGTTAGGGTGCATGGATGAGTTCTTTGAAAGATGTAATTTGAATGGTTAAGAAAAAATCATTTTAAGAAACATTGCACTGGATACGCAGGTGTACTGAGAGTTCAGAGTTCAATTGAAACATTGTTGTGTGAACTTGTAAACATGAGAGGTCTTTCAGGAGGTAGTTGCTATGGAAAAAAGGCAGAAAGGGCAGAGGGGGGAAGGGTGTTGATTTGAAAAAAGTGAGGGAAGAGTTTTGATTGGGTGACATGAGAGATATGTGTGATGAATTACAGCATTTCTGTGCCTTTGTTGGTTGCAGCCTCTGGAGTGCATACCCTTTGCTCTGCTAAAGAAAAATTGGTGTGTGTCTGAGAATGTTTTGAAACTCAAAAAGTATTTGCTAAGGTGAGAAAAGATTCATTTAATTTAGATAGAGACTAGTATGCTTTAGGGAGAAAATTAGGAAGAAAGTTGTGTATTTAAAATGTTGCTTTCTGTCAAGTGTTTTACAAATAGATTTTGTTTCTTTAAGAAATTGTAATTGGAGATAATGTGAAGTATTAGTACTGACAGGGTGTGCTTGTACATAGGAGCTGTGCTGTGTTTTCAAATTATGACTTGAAAATCGTTTTTGAGGAAAAGGAATGCTTTTTAAATTTATGACAAGGAAAAAATGGTGTCTGCCTCTTTAAACAAATATTTCACTTGCCCCATGATTTAGGGAGAATAATTTGCTTACTTGATGTGTTTAAAAACGTTTTTTGAAGTCATTTAGGTTTCTTAATGTGTAATGCTAGAGTTTTATAGCCAGCATGGGGCATATTTAGAAGGACTTTGAGCCACTTTCACGTTATTTTCCCCATATTAAAAGTAACGTAAAAGTGTTGCAAGGGTCTTGTAAATACACTCTCATGTTTGAGCCACTTTCACGTTATTTTCCCCATGTTAAAAGTGACGCAAAAGTGGTGCAAGGGCCTTGTAAATACATCCCCATGTGTGTTAGGGCATTTTAAGTCACTTCCCCATGATTTAGGGAGAATAATTTGCTTACTTGATGTGTTTAAAAACGTTTCTTGAAGTCATTTAGGTTTCTTGATATGTACTGCTAGAGTTTCATAGCCAGCATGGGGTGTATTTACAAGGACTTTGAGCCACTTTCATGTTATTTTCCCGATGGTAAAAGTGACGCAAAAGTGGTGCAAGGGCCTTGTAAAATATGCCCTCATGTGTGTTAGGTCATTTTAAGTCACTTCCCCATGAATCTGGGTGAATAATTTGCTTACTTGATGTGTTTAAAAACGTTTCTTGAAGTCATTTAGGTATCTTGATATGTACTGCTAGAATTTCATAGCTAGCATGGGGCATATTTAGAAGGACTTTGAGCCACTTTCACGTTATTTTCCTTATGTTAAAAGTGACGCAAAAGTGGTGCAAGGGCCTTGTAAATACGCTCTCATGTTTCAGCCACTTACAGGTTATTTTTCTTATGTTAAAAGTGATGCAAAAGTGGTGCAAGGGCCTTGTAAAATATGCCCTCATGTGTGTTAGGGCATTTTAAGTCACTTCCCCATGAATCTGGGTGAATAATTTGCTTACTTGATGTGTTTAAAAACGTTTCTTGAAGTCATTTAGGTTTCTTGATATGTACTGCTAGAGTTTCATAGCCTGCTTGGGGCATATTTACAAGGCCTTTGAGTCACTTTGACGTCATTTTCCCCATGGTAATAGTGACGCAAAAGTGGTGCAAGGGCCTTGTAAATACGCCCCCATGTGTGTTAGGGCATTTTAAGTCACTTACCCCATGATTTAGGGAGAATAATTTGCTTACTTGATGTGTTTAAAAACGTTTCTTGAAGTCATTTAGGTTTCTTGATATGTACTGCTAGAGTTTCATAGCCAGCATGGGCCATATTTACAAGGCCTTTGAGCCACGTTCACATTATTTTCCCCATGTTAAAAGTGACGCAAAAGTGGTGCAAGGGCCTTGTAAATACGCCCCCATGTGTGTTATGGCATTTTAAGTCACTTACCCCATGATTTAGGGAGAATAATTTGCTTACTTGATGAGTTTAAAAACGTTTCTTGAAGTCATTTAGGTTTCTTGATATGTACTGCTAGAGTTTCATAGCCAGCATGGGCCATATTTACAAGGCCTTTGAGCCACGTTCACGTTATTTTCCCCATGTTAAAAGTGACGCAAAAGTGGTGCAAGGGCCTTGTAAATACGCCCCCATGTGTGTTAGGGCATTTTAATTCACTTACCCCATGATTTAGGGAGAATAATTTGCTTACTTGATGTGTTTAAAAACGTTTCTTGAAGTCATTTAGTTTCTTGATATGTACTGCTAGAGTTTCATAGCCAGCATGGGCCATATTTACAAGGCCTTTGAGCCACGTTCATGTTATTTTCCCCATGTTAAAAGTGACAAATACGCCCTCATACCTCAACTAGTGTGTTAATTGTTTGCCTACTGTTATTGGTTTACTGTTTGGAAATAGTGGTTAATACCTTTTTTTTAAAATATTTACCACAGATTCAACTCAAGATCTTTTGAAAAATTCAAAAATGCCCTCAAGGCAAAGAGAAAGAAAAGAAGCAAAGCGACTTACACCCCACCTTGGTAAACCTTTGCAGCAGTCCTCTACAATAAAAACTTGTCAAGTCACCAGAAAAACTCCGGGTAAGACAACAAAATCTTTTTTAAGAAACATTTGCAGATGAAAAAGTATCACTACAGAACATGTTTTAGTCCAGAAGCAGAGAGCCAATTTAAACGGGAAGGAAAGGCCACTCAAAAATGTTACTGCTAGAGCAGGAGATAACTCTGTGCATGGTAGTAGAAGGAAAAATCTGTTTAGGGACATTCGTAGACGAATGTTCCGCAACAGGATAATTGGCAATTTGTTAAAAAATATTAAGAAAGGTCAACAGAAAGTGGCTTTTTATAAGAGAAAGAAAAATGTTGAAAAAATTATTGATCAGGCTTTTGAAATTAGGCAAAAGTTATTTATTTTGATAATCAATAGAATTAGGAAACTAAGCAAGGTAATATATGATTTCAAATGAAATAGAAGATGGAAGAGAACAGTTAATCGTAGTAATTTTTGTGAAGTTTTTTCAGGAGAATGGATGCATAGTTCAAGTTGTGAGGCATTTTTTAATGAGGAGAGTTATTTCCAGGATAATGATTTGGTGCATGCAGTTGACACCAGTGGTCGAGCATATGAGGTGAAAGATGGTTGTCCGGTTGAAAAAGAAAAACTTGTGTCAACAGAGGCAGAAGAGGTGTTAGGTAATGAAGTTTTAGGAAGACGTCCTAAGGGACCAGTGTACACCTGGAAGTGTAGTAGTATTTGCAGTGTGCGACAGGATTCCATCAATTAGCTTTGTGATTTTGTACGGACATTTAATAAGAAAAGTTTAAAACAGAAAATTAAGTTGTTGCAAGAATTAGATCCTTGCAGAGTGAGAGAAGTGACAGGTTTGCATGGTCATTCACTGGCTTGTCTTTCCAGGAGAGTATGCCAGAGTGTTTTTCATCATTTCAGGATGCTAGCAGTGCATCATAATAAAGTGAGGAAATTAGTTAGAATGTTGTATTATGCTAAGAGTCCAGCAATTATGCTTAAACAATTATGCTCTGCTCTTTTGCATGGTTCTGAAGTAGATGTGAAGAATATTTGTGAAGAAATTGAGTTTTGTTACTTTACTAGTAAAGAGAACAATGTTGAAATTGACCCAGTAGAAGAAGGTAATGTGGAAGAGAGTGTACAGATTTCCAGTACAGATACGTTTCTGAAGGAAATTTCCACGTTTACAGAGAAATCGAGTGAGAGGCCTAATTTCACTTGTGTGTGTTGTCGACGGACTTATTATAAGAATCAGACTAAGTTAGTGACTTTATATGCAAAAAGTGAAATGGAAAACAATAGTGAATGGAAGGATTTTGCAACATACTTGATGGTAGAAAATTGTTTTGATTTGGGATCAGATCAACGTATGTGTACTTATTGTTTTAACAAATTAAATCAAAACCGGATGCCTGCTAGAGCAGTTCATAATAATCTGGAATTAGTTGACATTCCTTCTGAACTGAAGGATTTAAATACTTATGAATCTATTTTGATTCAAAGTGTCCATCCTTTTCAGGCTATTGTTAGAATGGAGCCTAAGACAGGGAAATTGCCTCCTTCAGATTTACAGAGAGGATTAAAGGGAAGAGTTGTTTATTTGCCTCTAGATTTGAAGAAAAATATTGATACAATTGGTGTAGACAAAGTGGAAGAGGAACCTCTGGTTATCCTAGTTAATGGGGTTCCGACAAAGAGTAAGAAAAGCTGGCAAGATTTAGTGGATGTTAGGAAAGTCAAAAAGGCAACGTTGTATTTGATGAAAAACAATGAGTACTACAAGAATGTATGTGTTGCAGAATACAAACTAAGTGAAGAAGAGGACAGCGATTTGTGTGCTGGACAAATAGAGAAAGTAGATGCCTCTAAAAATGAAGAAATATATGAACATTATAGTGTTCATCCTTTGCATTCTAAAGAACTCATGGGGAATGTTATTGAGTTGTTTCAAATGAAACAAGCCAAAGGAAGTCCCATTAGTGTTTGGGAGGAAAGTTTGGAAGCTCGGTGTTTCCCGCAGTTATTTCCAACAGGTCGAGGAGGAAGATATGATAGGCGACCTGATCAAATTCCTGCTTCTGAATACCGGACTTTACGATTGTATGCAGAAGATCCTAGGTTTCGTCAATGCATTCCCTATTTGTTTCATCTACTGTATGAAAGTGATCTGTCTGGACTGTCTTATGCAGTGAACCACATCCTGAAAAGTGGTGTACAGCTGCAAAATATCTCGGCAAGGGACTTTATGGATAAACTAAAACTTATAGTTTTTTGAGTGAATTTCAAAGGTTTTTTAAAAGCTAATTCCTAACTATATAACTCCTGAAACCTATGGTTTTTTCAGGGAATATATATATATATATATATATATATATATATATATATATATATATATATATATATATATATATATATATATATATATTACCTACTGCCAGTCGCCAGTAGGTATATATAGTTAGGATTTTTTTTAATAGGGATTTCTGAAAATTCTATGTTGAATAACTTTGGCGTTGATAGACGGAATTGGCTGACATTTTCAGGAACATGGCACATTTTGTTTCTGAGCGTCCCCTGAAAGTTTGGGGGCGTTTCGTCAAGCGGGGGCCAAGAAAAAAGGCTGAATGGATTTCTATGAAACTTGGCAAAATTGTAGAGACTGTTTGCCCGATGTGCCTTTGCTAGGTCTCAAGATATGTGCTCCAGTGGATTTTGAGAAATTAACGTTCAAAAAAATATATATATCTGTGACAGCGTCCCGGTTAGCGCCCCGGTTCGCGTACCTGACGCGTAACAGAACTTTGCGAGGAGAAGCGGATTGGCTCTCCGGTGACTGTCAACATTCTAAACAGTCCGGTGCGGCCGCCATCTTGTCTCTCGGTAGGATCAAGAGACAAGAGGTGGAAATAAACGAAGGGGGAAATGAATGAAAGGGGGCAAGGTAGACCCCTCCTGACCCCCTAGGATTGATGTGGGGGCTATTAAAGGGCCCCGCGGGGCAAAAAAATAAAATAATTTTTTTTCGATTTTCACGGGGGGAGCGCTACCCGGTACGCGCACCGGGGAGCGTACCGGGGAGCGAACCATGGGGAAAAATAGTGAAAAAAATTATATAATCATAATAATAAATAATAAAATAATCATTTTGAGTGATCAGAGGTAGGGTAGCTCTGAAAAGAGCTTTTGGGTTCTGTGGCTATTTTAGGTACCTAAAAGTATGTCCCACACACACCCACACGCACACAACCCTACACCCCCACACCCACACCCACACACAAATTACTATGTAACACAAAAAAGTTGCACAGTATACTATAAGTCTGACTTTACATTATAATCAATTTGGTACTAGTTTATGATTTACATATAATAATGAATAATGTCTCGAACTATTTTTGATTATTAAATATAAATTTATTTTTCTGATTCTTTTTCAAAATTTAATAGAACGTCTAACATTTGACTGTCCGAAATGTCTTCTTTTTGACTGAACATAACTTCCAACATTTGAGTGTCAGAAACGTCCTCATATTGAATTAACAAATCCACAGATTCTACACATTGTAGAAGTTCATGGTCCCGTGATTCATCCATGAATTCCAAGTCAATGGGTTCAATGATTTCCTCATTGTTCATCTCTTGGACAATTTCAAAGGAAATGTTCTGTTCTCCTTCCATTTTTGTGCTGAAATTTGCATAAAACAAATCAGTAGAAATATGACACTGTTGGGTTTAAGTACAGACAGGTAGTTTTGATTTTTTAATAGTGAAGTTCACTTTGGGCAATGTATGGTAACAGGCAGGAAGTAGAAATATTAAAAAGTGCCTGTGAAGAAGTGTAAGTAAATTCATAATTATAGCAGAAAAGCCTAAGTCAATCTATAAATATAACAGAGGAGCCTATCTCTATCTATAACTATAGCAGAGGGACAGTAAATAACTATCAGAAAATGTTTTTAATAAATAACTTAGAGTGCCCCTTAGAAATTATCAACTTACTTTATAGAGAGGTGAAGAAGACAAAATGCGAAAATCCTTCCAAGATGTACCTCAGGTAGTTGTAGTCAAAATGGCCGTGTTTCCCTCTCATTTTTCATTTATATTCATGTAGATAACCAATTAAATGTCAGGAAAAAAAAGTAGAAAATGAAAGTAACATTTTAATTGGTTGTCAATTCTAACACTTCAGATGTGTTTTTGTGCAGTAATTTACCTCAGGATATTTAGACAGTGCTACAGCTCAAATGGCTCAATGGAATTCCACCAAATTTGGGAAAATGGTAGGGACTGGTATGTAGTATGGCCTATTCTATATTTGGTGTAAGTGTCTCCAGTGGTTTTTATGTAAATTAACTTTTATTATTTTTTTGGAGCGCTTCCCGGTGCGCGCCCAGGTACGCGTACTGGCAGCGCTACGGGAGTCCTCCATTTTGTGTTTCGGTAGATTTGAGTCAGAAAATGGCGGACAAACAATGTTGGGAATGGGTATAAGGGGGCACGGTTGGCACTCCCTGACCCTCTAGGTTTTCTGAGGGGGTCTTAGGAGGCCCATATAGGCCAAAAAATATATATATTTTTTAATTTTCGCGGGGTAGCGCCCGGTACGCGCACCGGGAAGCGTACCGGGGAGCAAACTTTGGTGAAAAATAGTGAAAAAAGTTAGAAAAAGATAATCATTTGGAGTGATCAGAGGTAGGGTAGCTCTGAAAAGAGCTTTTGGGTTCTGTGGCTGATTTAGGTACCTACAAGTAGGTACCAATGCACAGTCTTAAATTCAGGATGAAAATTCTGTTCCCCTCATCTGAGAAGTGCACTCCATCTCCTCTGTAGAAATCTTGCATGTAGTAACGCAAGTTATTGTTGTAGATGGAGCCCATTCCATGGTCTCTCATGTAAGCTGAAACAGACTTATTTACATGCTTCCTCGATTTCTCAATTTGTGGACAAAATTGGTTGGACCACCTCCATTTCTGTCTTTGGCATATATTTGAATATACCAGGGCAGTTTGAGGAAAAAGTGCCATAAATTGCTCAAAGGTGTCCTTTAAAAGCATTTCCAGACCTACCCCAGTCAAAGTGCCCAAATCATTTCCTCCACAGTGCACAATTAACAGGTCAGGGTGTGGCACATTCAAAAAGGTTTTCACCAATGGTATCAATTGGTGACATAT
Organism: Lissotriton helveticus; assembly: GCF_964261635.1. Classification (NCBI taxonomy): domain Eukaryota; kingdom Metazoa; phylum Chordata; class Amphibia; order Caudata; family Salamandridae; genus Lissotriton; species Lissotriton helveticus. The sequence goes on from NC_136069.1 coordinate 1,609,404,928, forward strand.
CAATCCTCTGTGGCCAATCCAGTTGATTTCCACATTTTGTAAATTGAGGTTGTGTAAATTTCTGTTATCAGCATACCTTTGAGCCCAGTGGATGTAACTATGTCCAATAATCCAGACAGAAAACATGGTGAGAGGAGGTTCTGCTGCAGTCAGATGAAGTGCGGGAATGAAATGGCAGTTGAAACAGTAGGAGTTTGTAATGAAAAAAACTTTGGAGTTTCAGTGCTAATGATTCAGTAGCAGTGATTGGTGGATTTTGATTGCTGAAAACAGAAAGTTAGGGTGCATGGATGAGTTCTTTGAAAGATGTAATTTGAATGGTTAAGAAAAAATCATTTTAAGAAACATTGCACTGGATACGCAGGTGTACTGAGAGTTCAGAGTTCAATTGAAACATTGTTGTGTGAACTTGTAAACATGAGAGGTCTTTCAGGAGGTAGTTGCTATGGAAAAAAGGCAGAAAGGGCAGAGGGGGGAAGGGTGTTGATTTGAAAAAAGTGAGGGAAGAGTTTTGATTGGGTGACATGAGAGATATGTGTGATGAATTACAGCATTTCTGTGCCTTTGTTGGTTGCAGCCTCTGGAGTGCATACCCTTTGCTCTGCTAAAGAAAAATTGGTGTGTGTCTGAGACTGTTTTGAAACTCAAAAAGTATTTGCTAAGGTGAGAACATATTCATTTAATTTAGATAGAGACTAGTATGCTTTAGGGAGAAAATTAGGAAGAAAGTTGTGTATTTAAAATGTTGCTTTCTGTCAAGTGTTTTACAAATAGATTTTGTTTCTTTAAGAAATTGTAATTGGAGATAATGTGAAGTATTAGTACTGACAGGGTGTGCTTGTATATAGGAGCTGTGCTGTGTTTTCAAATTATGACTTGAAAATCGTTTTTGAGGAAAAGGAATGCTTTTTAAATTTATGACAATGAAAAAATGGTGTCTGCTTCTTTAAACAAATATTTCACTTGCCCCATGATTTAGGGAGAATAATTTGCTTACTTGATGTGTTCAAAAACGTTTTTTGAAGTCATTTAGGTTTCTTAATGTGTAATGCTAGAGTTTTATAGCCAGCATGGGGCATATTTAGAAGGACTTTGAGCCACTTTCATGTTATTTTCCCCATATTAAAAGTGACGTAAAAGTGTTGCAAGGGTCTTGTAAATACACTCTCATGTTTGAGCCACTTTCACGTTATTTTCCCCATGTTAAAAGTGACGCAAAAGTGGTGCAAGGGCCTTGTAAATACGTCTTCATGTGTGTTAGGGCATTTTAAGTCACTTCCCCATGATTTAGGGAGAATAATTTGCTTACTTGATGTGTTTAAAAACGTTTCTTGAAGTCATTTAGGTTTCTTGATATGTACTGCTAGAGTTTCATAGCCAGCATGGGGTGTATTTACAAGGACTTTGAGCCACTTTCACGTTATTTTCTCCATGTTAAAAGTGACGCAAAAGTGGTGCAAGGGCCTTGTAAAATATGCCCTCATGTGTGTTAGGTCATTTTAAGTCACTTCCCCATGAATCTGGGTGAATAATTTGCTTACTTGATGTGTTTAAAAACCTTTCTTGAAGTCATTTAGGTTTCTTGATATGAACTGCTAGAGTTTCATAGCCTGCTTGGGGCATATTTACAAGGCCTTTGAGTCACTTTGACGTCATTTTCCCCATGGTAATAGTGACGCAAAAGTGGTGCAAGGGCCTTGTAAATACGCCCCCATGTGTGTTAGGGCATTTTAAGTCACTTACCCCATGATTTAGGGAGAATAATTTGCTTACTTGATGTGTTTAAAAACGTTTCTTGAAGTCATTTAGGTTTCGTGATATGTACTGCTAGAGTTTCATAGCCAGCATGGGCCATATTTACAAGGCCTTTGAGCCACGTTCACGTTATTTTACCCATGTTAAAAGTGACGTAAAAGTGGTGCAAGGGCCTTGTAAATACGCCCCCATGTGTGTTAGGGCATTTTAAGTCACTTACCCCATGATTTAGGGAGAATAATTTGCTTACTTGATGTGTTTAAAAACGTTTCTTGAAGTCATTTAGTTTCTTGATATGTACTGCTAGAGTTTCATAGCCAGCATGGGCCATATTTACAAGGCCTTTGAGCCACGTTCATGTTATTTTCCCCATGTTAAAAGTGACGCAAAAGTGGTGCAAGGGCCTTGTAAATACGCCCTCATACCTCAACTAGTGTGTTAATTGTTTGCCTACTGTTATTGGTTTACTGTTTAGAAATAGTGGTTAATACCTTTTTTTAAAAATATTTACCACAGATTCAACTCAAGAACTTTTGAAAAATTCAAAAATGCCCTCAAGGCAAAGAGAAAGAAAAGAAGCAAAGCGACTTACACCCCACCTTGGTAAACCTTTGCAGCAGTCCTCTACAATAAAAACTTGTCAAGTCACCAGAAAAACTCCGGGTAAGACAACAAAATCTTTTTTAAGAAACATTTGCAGACGAAAAAGTATCACTACAGAACATGTTTTAGTCCAGACGAAGAGAGCCAATTTAAACGGGAAGGAAAGGCCACTCAAAAATGTTACTGCTAGAGCAGGAGATAACTCTGTGCATGGTAGTAGAAGGAAAAATCTGTTTAGGGACATTCGTAGACGAATGTTCCGCAACAGGATAATTGGCAATTTGTTAAAAAATATTAAGAAAGGTCAACAGAAAGTGGCTTTTTATAAGAGAAAGAAAAATGTTGAAAAAATTATTGATCAGGCTTTTGAAATTAAGCGAAAGTTATTTATTTTGATAATCAATAGAATTAGGAAACTAAGCAAGGTAATTTATGATTTCAAATCAAATAGTAGATGGAAGAGAACAGTTAATTGTAGTAATTTTTGTGAAGTTTTTTCAGGAGAATGGATGCATAGTTCAAGTTGTGAGGCATTTTTTAATGAGGAGAGTTATTTCCAGGATAATGATTTGGTGCATGCAGTTGACACCAGTGGTCGAGCATATGAGGTGAAAGATGGTTGTCCGGTTGAAAAAGAAAAACTTGTGTCAACAGAGGCAGAAGAGGTGTTAGGTAATGAAGTTTTAGGAAAACGTCCTAAGGGACCAGTGTACACCTGGAAGTGTAGTAGTATTTGCAGTGTGCGACAGGATTCCATCAATTTGCTTTGTGATTTTGTACGGACATTTAATAAGAAAAGTTTAAAACAGAAAATGAAGTTGTTGCAAGAATTAGATCCTTGCAGAGTGAGAGAAGTGACAGGTTTGCATGGTCATTCACTGGCTTGTCTTTCCAGGAGAGTATGCCAGAGTGTTTTTCATCATTTCAGGATGCTAGCAGTGCATCATAATAAAGTGAGGAAATTAGTTAGAATGTTGTATTATGCTAAGAGTCCAGCAATTATGCTTAAACAATTATGCTCTGCTCTTTTGCATGGTTCTGAAGTAGATGTGAAGAATATTTGTGAAGAAATTGAGTTTTGTTACTTTACTAGTAAAGAGAACAATGTTGAAATTGACCCAGTAGAAGAAGGTAATGTGGAAGAGAGTGTACAGATTTCCAGTACAGATATGTTTCTGAAGGAAATATCCACGTTTACAGAGAAATCGAGTGAGAGGCCTAATTTCACTTGTGTGTGTTGTCGACGGACTTATTATAAGAATCAGACTAAGTTAGTGACTTTATATGCAAAAAGTGAAATGGAAAACAATAGTGAATGGAAGGATTTTGCAACATACTTGATGGTAGAAAATTGTTTTGATTTGGGATCAGATCAACGTATGTGTACTTATGGTTTTAACAAATTAAATCAAAACCGGATGCCTGCTAGAGCAGTTCATAATAATCTGGAATTGGTTGACATTCCTTCTGAACTGAAGGATTTAAATACTTATGAATCTATTTTGATTCAAAGTGTCCATCCTTTTCAGGCTATTGTTAGAATGGAGTCTAAGACAGGGAAATTGCCTCCTTCAGATTTACAGAGAGGATTAAAGGGAAGAGTTGTTTATTTGCCTCTAGATTTGAGGAAAAATATTGATACAATTGGTGTAGACAAAGTGGAAGAGGAACCTCTGGTTATCCTAGTTAATGGGGTTCCGACAAAGAGTAAGAAAAGCTGGCAAGATTTAGTGTATGTTAGGAAAGTCAAAAAGGCAACGTTGTATTTGATGAAAAACAATGAGTACTACAAGAATGTATGTGTTGCAGAAGACGAACTAAGTGAAGAAGAGGACAGCGATTTGTGTGCTGGACAAATAGAGAAAGTAGATGCCTCTAAAAATGAAGAAATATATGAACATTATAGTGTTCATCCTTTGCATTCTAAAGAACTCATGGGGAATGCTATTGAGTTGTTTCAAATGAAACAAGCCAAAGCAAGTCCCATTAGTGTTTGGGAGGAAAGTTTGGAAGCTCGGTGTTTCCCGCAGTTATTTCCAACAGGTCGAGGAGGAAGATATGATAGGCGACCTGATCAAATTCCTGCTTCTGAATACCGGACTTTACGATTGTATGCAGAAGATCCTAGGTTTCGTCAATGCATTCCCTATTTGTTTCATCTACTGTATGAAAGAGATCTGTCTGGACTGTCTTATGCAGTGAACCACATCCTGAAAAGTGGTGTACAGCTGCAAAATATCTTGGCAAGGGACTTTATGGATAAAGTCAATGTGCAAGACAGTATTTTGGATTCTCACCTGATTAATGTCATGGCATGTCAGCGTGGTACTAATGAGTATTGGTACCGTCGTCGTGGTGACTTAAAATGTATGCTGAGGAACTTAGGAACTCCCACATGGTTCCTCACTCTCAGCTGTGCCGAGTATGGCTGGGAAGACTTACTTGAATTTCTACGAGAGGCAAATGGAAACATTGAAAATATCGAATTCAAGACACCAGGAGAACTGTGCTCTTTGGATCCAGTCAATGTATGCAGGTACTTCAATCATAGATTTGAAGCTATGATGTCTTTCATTACGAACAAGAAAAATCCACCTCTTGGAGAGGTGCTGGATTTCTTCTGGATAAAGGAGTAATCAGCAAGAGGTGCTCCTCATATACATATGCTGCTATGGATCAAAGATGCACCCAAATTTGGAACAGATCCGGATGACTTAGTGATGAGTTTCATAAAAACAGTATTCTACATGTGCTGTTCCAAACACAAAGGAAGACAAAAGTTTAAGAGAACAAGTTTTACGTTTTCAAAATCATCGTTGTGGGAAGTACTGTCATCGTAAATTCAGAAACAAGGACAAGTTCTACACAAAATGTCGTTTTGGGATTCCACGATCAGTGATATGTAAAGGAAGAGTGAACAATTTGATGTCTTCGCTGCGACATATTGTGACGAGGAAATCACCCAAAAAGACATACAATTTAAAAAGAAACGAAGAGTCCAAGTACATCAACGACTACAACCCAGTGATTTTGTCCATGCGGAATGCTAACATGGATATACAGTTTGTGGCTGACAACTGTATGGCTGTGGCTCGGTATGTGACGTCTTATATCACCAAAAAAGAAAAGAGAGAACTGAAGGATATGTGGGATGACATTTCACATGAGAAGAGCCTCAGTAAGAAGTTGTACAGTTTCAGTCTAAAGATGTTGTCGCATCGAGAAATCGGAGCATATGAATGTTCTGATCGGTTATCTTCAGCAAGTCTCTATGCCAAATCTAGGAGTATAATTTGGGTGAGTCTTGGTCTTGCTGCAACACGTAATCGAGTTCTAAAACCTGTACGGGAAATTGAGTATTTGGCGGAGAAGGAGCCAAACAGTACAGATATTTTGAAGACCAACATGTTGGATACATATTATCCAAATAGAAGCAGTCACCTCGAGAATGTTTGTCTGTATGAGGTTCTACAAAATTACATATTCAAGAGGAACATCAAAGAAGATATTGATAAAGGAGTGTATGCTGTAATTGGAAGTGAGGGATGTCTGGTCAAGCAAAGAAAATACCAATTGGTAAATCATCGAAAATTGAGTTGCGAATCTCCTGAAAGAAAAGAGTTTTTTTATTTAGCTCTTTTGCAAATTTCAAGCCTTGGCGTGCAGAAGAGGAACTGCTTGGAGATTTCCTCTGTTATGAAGATTCTTTCAATGCAGCCAAGGAGTCCATAGAATGTCCTGTTTTTCCCAAATATCTAGAAATGTTGAATGCAGAAATCGAGCAGGAAGCAACAATTGCAGCCGAGATTGCTAGAGATAGTTCTCAGGACAGTCAGAGTTCCACTTCATTTAGTCTGGATCCACTATGAGGACCAGTTATCGAAAATGAAGCTGCCACTGCCATGATTGAAGTGGAAAGAGCCATGGAACATGCTCAGGAGGATGCGGCTAACTTAGAAGATTTGGAAAGACAACTCAACGTTGAGCAGAGGAAAATATATGACGAAGTTACCAACCAAATTGAACATGGATTAAGTCATGAGAAGAAAGAGTGCTCATGTACATCGTTGAAGCCTGTCCGACTGTACGTGAGTGGAGAAGCAAGAACTGGAAAAAGTTTCCTCATTAAAGCAATTTCATGTTATTTGCAGAAAAGGACTGAGTCATCGCTGTCTTGTGTTGTCACCGCTCCAACTGGTCTGGCAGCACATAACATTAAAGGTATTACTTTGCATCGTCTACTGATGCTGCCAGTGGAGCATGATAACAAATTACAATACCACAAGTTATCTGGAGATGCTTGTTGTGAAGTTTCCAGAGTCTTGAGGAAAATGAAACTTCTTATCATTGACAAAGTAAGCATGGTTTCCAATGTCATGCTTGCCTTTGTGCATTTGAGAATGCAAGAAGTTCTTAAAACAGAATATGATGTGTTATTTGGTGGCAAACACATCATTGTTTTCGGTGATCTTCTGCAGCTGACAGCAGTGAAAGGACAACCAGTGTTTAAACTACTTACGCATGAAGATACCAGGAAGTGCCTAGGGAGCATTGGCAACGTCAATATATGGTTAAACTTCTATTATGCTGAACTGCGTGTAAATATGCGTCAGGCGAAGGATGAAGATTATAAGAATATTCTACAAGATGTTAGAATTGGAAAAGTGACTGAGCATGGGAAGGAAGCTTTACATGCACGAATATTGTCAAATTTGTATCCAGATGAAGACGTTCTGCCAGAGAATATTTTTCAGAAAATTACTGAGAAGAAATCTGGGATATGTTTGATGCCAACTCTGCAAGAATGTTCCATCTTCAACAACAAAATGTTGAATTTAGAAAACCAAGACATAGTGAAACTGGAAGCTATTGACAGAATTGAGCATATGGGAGCAACAATTATTTTGTCTGAAAATTTGAAATCTAAATTGGATTCATTAGAGAAGACTATATCTAAAACTGCGGGTTTTGAAAAGACTCTGAATGTGTGCTTAAATTGCCGTATCATTTTGAGAAGAAATTTAAATGTTGAAAGAGGTCTCGTAAATGGATCAATGGGTAATGTTGTTGGTTTTGTGAATTACAAAAATAGAGATGGAATTGAAATTTTAAAAATTTAATTTGATGGCATTGAGGATGTACAGCAAATTGGTCGTTGCTCTGCTAGGTTTTTGCTTGTTAAAGACTTATATGTTCGCCGTAAGCAGTTTCCTGTTTGCTTGGCATATGCGGTGACAATCCATAAATCGCAAGGTTTAAGTGTAGACAGTGCTTTGGTGAATATTGGCAGTTCTGTGTTCAAGGAGGGTATGGCTTATGTGGCATTATCACGAGTCAGAACTTTATCTGGATTGTACTTGATTGAGTGTGATGAGACAAACATTTGTGCAGATCTAGATTGTGTTAAGGAATACAATAGGTTAAGAAGAGAGTATGCGCCACATTTGCCTCAATATCCTTTATTTGAAAAACGTGTGGTAGGCCGGAAACGAAGAAATGTGACCAATAGTAGGGAGGTTGCAGCAAAAAGACGAAAAGTTGATGAACCCGAAATTGTAAGCAGAAAGAAAATGGGTGCTGTTCAAGATGTTGTTGGTTTTCAATTTGAAAATAGTTCTGGTGTCAACTGCTATGCTAATGTAGTGGTTAATGTTGTCTTTTCTCTAGAAACTTTAAAAGAAGAGATTCTGGTCAATTCGGATCAAAGATTTTGCTGTTTGTTGAATTCTGTGTTAGAGAAATGTAGCACTGATAGAAGAAAAATAGAAAGTGTGTCTGAAATTCGAAATCTCTTAGACAAATGTTCAGGTCAAACGCAATTCTCTCAAAATATTCAGCAGGATTGTCAGGAGTTTTTAATGTATATGCTTGATGTTTTACAAGATGAAGGTGTAGATGTAGATTATCTGTTTGGCCTATCTCATCAATGTCAAGTCAAGTCAAAAGAATTTATATAGCGCACTACATACCCAGAGGGTTTCAAGGCGCTTAGGGAGGGGAGGAGGATTACTTGTCAAATATCCACGTTTTAAGTTGCTTTCTGAATGCTAGGTGGTTCTGGGTAAGGCGAAGGTAAGTGGGGAGTGAGTTCCATGTTTTAGCAGCCAGGTATGAGAAGGATCTGCCTCCCATGGTGGTCTTGTTGATGCGAGGTACAGTGGCGAGGGCTTGGCTGGAAGAACGTAGTTGGCGGGAGGGGGTGTAGAAGGACAGTCGTGAGTTGAGGCATTCTGGTCCGATGTCGTAGAGTGATTTGTGTGCGTGGGTTAGCATTCGGAAAGTGATCCTCTTATTGACGGGTAGCCAGTGGAGGTCTTTCAGGTGACCAGAGATGTGTTCGTTGCGCGGGATGTCTAGTATGATCCTGGCTGAGGCGTTTTGGATTCGTTGGAGTTTCTTCTGGAGTTTTGCGGTAGTACCTGCGTAGAGGGTGTTTCCGTAGTCCAGTCGGCTCGTGACCAGAGCATGGGTGACTGTTTTCCTGGTTTCGGTTGGGATCCAGCGAAATGTTTTTTTGAGCATGCGAAGAATGTTGAAGCAGGATGAGGAGACGGCGCTGACTTGTCTGTTCATTGAGAGTGAAGAATCCAGGATGACGCCTAGGTTCCGTGCGTGGTCTGTCGGGATGGGTGCTTTTCCAAGGGCTTCCGGCCACCAAGAGTCGTCCCATGCAGAGGGGGATGTACCTAAGATGAGGACTTCTGTTTTATCTGAGTTCAGTTTCAGACGGCTGAGTTTCATCCATTCGGCAACTTCTTTCATTCCTTCGTGTAGGTTAGTTTTGGCGGTGCTAGGGTCATTGGTGAGAGAAAGGATTAGTTGAGTGTCATCCGCGTAAGAGATGATGTTGAGGTTGTGTTGGCGGGCGATGGCCGCGAGGGGGCTCATGTATACGTTGACGAGGGTGGGGCTGAGTGAGGATCCTTGTGGTACGCCGCAGATGACTTCAGTGGCCTCTGACTTGAATGGTGGGAGGCGGACTCTCTGTGTTCTTCCGGTGAGGAACGAGGTGATCCATTCAAGTGCTTTTCCTTGTATTCCGATGTTACTGAGGCGTTGTAAAAGGGTGCTGTGGCAGACTGTGTCGAATGCTGCAGAGAGGTCGAGGAGGATGAGGGCGACTGTGTCTCCATTGTCCAGTAGAGTTCGAATGTCGTCTGTTGCTGCGATGAGGGCGGTCTCAGTGCTGTGTTTTGCTCGGAAGCCAGATTGTGAGGGGTCGAGGGATTTGTTGGCTTCGAGGAAAGCGGCGAGCTGGTTGTTGACAGCTTTCTCGATTACTTTGGCCGGGAATGGAAGGAGCGAAATGGGGCGGTAATTTTTGAGTTCGGTGGGGTCCGCTGTGGGTTTTTTCAGAAGGGCGGTGAGTTCAGCGTGTTTCCAGTTTTCCGGGAAGGTGGCGGAGTTGAAGGAGCAGTTGATGACGTCTCGGAGGTGCGGTGCTATGACGGAGTCTGCTTTGTTGAAGATGTGGTGAGGACATGGGTCTGTGGGGGATCCTGAGTGGATAGAGTTCATCAGGCGGATGGTGTCCTCAGTGGAGATTGGGTTCCAGTCGTTAAGGGTGTTCACGGGGGGAGAATGTTCAGCATATGGTTGGGTGGGTTGGTCTCCGGGTTGGTTGTCGAAGCTGTTGTGGATGTCTGCAATTTTGTTGTGGAAGAATGAGGCTAGGGAGTCGCAGAGGGCTTGAGAGGGGGTGATGTCGTTGGAGTTGGCCGAGGGATTGGAAAATTCCTTGACGATGTTGAAAAGTTCCTTGCTGTTGTGGGCGTTGTTGTCGAGTCGATCCTTGAATGCTGTTTTCTTGGCTTTTCGGATTAGTTGGTGGTGAGTGCGGGTGGCGTTTTTGAAGGCGTCCTTGGTGCTAGTGGTTGGGTCTTTTTTCCAGGCCTTTTCAAGGGAGCGGCAGAGTTTCTTGGACTTCTTAAGATCATCGTTGAACCATGAGGCCTTCTTGTTGCCAGGTTTGCTTTGGTGTTTTTTCAGTGGTGCTAAGGTGTCGGCGGTGTTGGATAGCCATAGGGTGAAGTTGGCGGCGGCATGACTGCGAGAACTGTAGGCTATCAAGTACTACTAGTGTAGACTCAGAAAGATTTATATATTTAACTTTGCCTGACAGTAAATCAGTATCCTTTAATAAGCTAGCAACAGCAGCCGATCAAAACATGGAGTGTAGCCAATGTAAGTCTGCAATGCTGTCCACATTATTTATACGAAGTTATGGCCAGTATGTCTTTTTAATGTTCCAACGATGTAGACCTGATGGAACGAAATTGACAACTTTAATTAAAAATGTTGTGGCTTCGCAGTTGTCAATATCAGGAAGGACTTTTGTAACTGCAGCAATTATATATCATGATGGTCCTTCAACAACTTCAGGACATTACACAGCTTATTTAAAATCTGGAAAAGGCTGGTCATTCTGCAATGATTCTGTTTTAACTTTCAAACAACGTTTGCCTTTTGACTTAAAAAATTCTTACCTAGGGTTTTTACAACCAAAATTTTAGGGAAGGAAAGTGGCCCACGAAGATTGGAGCAGTTGATAAATTGTAATCTGCTGTTTTAAATTGCTTTGTGAATAAGAGTGATCATGATAATTAAAAATGTAAAGTAGTCATAGAGGTACATAACTGGCCTATAATGATTCAAAGAGTTGATATGATTTACTCTGTTGTTTAAAATTGCTTTGTTAGTAACTGAGATCAAGAGAATGAAAAAATTGGAAAAGTCATAGAGGTAAAGTAAGTGTGCCTCATATTAAGTCGTATCAATGTTATAGGAAATGTGAAATAAAAGTAAAGTAGAAGGGGAGATATTATTAGTACAAGATTGTGAAAGTGATTTTGGACGTTTTCTTAATGAAAGTCGGGGAAAAAGAAAATGACGGGATTTGCTTTGAGGAATTCGAAGAGATTAAATTGGCTCTTACACGATTTGGCCTTGAGGAGAAGTGTGGTAGAGAGCAAAAAGTCATTCATTGTTTCTAACATATTACTCAAAAAGAAAGAGCTTTTCTTTCAGAAACTGGCGGGCACGGATTTTTTAGAGCACAACAGAGTATAAGCTGTTCATCGCATATCATTCGACGTCATGGAAAGTAAGTTATATGATGAATACCTTCAACTCACTGTTTTTAGTGAAATTTGATATATTCTGAGAACAGCAAAAATAAACCATTTAATATGTATAATTAATTCTATATTTTGTATTGTGATTTTTAATTTATACTCATCTTCTGTCATGCTTACTTGTCTTTTACTACCTTATATCAATTCTCTTTACATACTCACATTGCCTTTTGTTTTATTCTCTTTCACCCTTGACCTCTAACTCCACTTATCTTTCAACCTTTGTTTCCTTATTCCAACTCTGCTTTTTTCTTTTCTCTCATGCACCATTTTCTAGCTTTTAGACCCTCTGCCTCGGTTCTCTTTTCCATCTTTTCTCCCTTTTGTTTTCGAAATTAAATAATTTTGGGTTCTCCTTTTTTGTTGCAATCAGTTACTTTAACTCACCTTCACTCATTTATCTTTCTTTGTTGCTTCACTTAGTCTGTATCTGACACTCTTTCCTTCACTTTCTGTGTCTCCTCTCTCCCTCACTCTCTTTTCCTTATTCACCCTTTCCTTATTTAGTTTACTTTACTCACATTCTTTTAGTATCTTACACATCTTTAGTTTATTTTTCTCTTCTATCCTTCTTTTCTGTCACTGAATCTATCCTTCTTTTTATTCACTTAGTAATTTATTCTATTTCTATTTCTTTTTGACTCTGTCTGTCTTTCACTGTTACTTTATTTTCCTTTCTGAATGTTTATCTCTAACTTTATTTCTTTGTAAAATTGTATGATTTTCAACCTTATGCCTTGTCTTTTCTATTTTTTAAATACATGTTTTAATATTTTTCAAATTTTTCTTCTTTCTTTCACAGATTGAAATTAAAAAAATTATAAGTGATGGAGTTAACAACAACTATAAAGTAAGTATTTAGTACTTTTTCCCAAACATCTCTATCATATTCAACTTCTATTACTTCCACTGCTTTATTTCCTTAACCCTCAGTTTCATTCCTTTGCTTTTTCCCTCATTCCTTTTCAATTACTTACTTACTCCACTCCTTCCACTCCTTTTGTCAGTCCCTCTGTTCTCTCAGTTCCTCACTCCTTTTCACTCAGTCCGTCTCTCTAACACAAACTGTCACTGTCTCTTCACTCTTTTACTAGTTGTTCTTTATGCTTTTTCTCTGTAGTTCAAGCACACTATCTTATTTTAATTTTTTTGCTGCTTCAATTATTCTTTTGATATCACTTCTTCTTTTCTTCTTTCTGTTTTTTCTCTCTGTCATTCCACATGTTTTAATCCTATTTACTTTCACTCACTGTTTTTTTAACACCTTCTCTCAGGGTTGTTGTTTTAGTCTGGTTCTATCCCTACCTCTTACTCCACATCTTTTATTCTCTTTCTTTTTAATTTGAAGATTCATTCACATTCTCCAAGTAACTCTTGTTTATTATTCTTCTACACTCTTTTATTCTTTCACTTCCTTTTCTATTTTTTTTTTCCAATTTTTCCCTCTTATAACTTTTCTTTGTATAATTATCTATTATACAGTATCTCTGTGTTACTCCCTCTAGCTGTCTTTCTTTTAACATTATTCTCTCTGTCTCCTTCCCTTATATTCACTCTTGATTTTTTTTTCCATTTTTTTTTGGTTCGCTTCCGGTTCGCGTACCGGCGCGCGAACCAGGAAGCGAATCCCAAAAAAAATTGCAAGAGTGCTAAACATTTTAGCAATTTTTTATAAATGGGAGGTAGTTCTGAAAATAACTTTTTTTTATTGTTTTTGTTGTTTTATATTTTTTTTATTATTTTTCTGAACTTTTTTTTTTTTTTGTATTTTTGGAACAATTAAAAAAAAAATGTTTTTTTTGAGGGGGAACAACGAAAAACAGGCATTAGAAACAGCTCAACAGGAGCAAAAAAAAATCACTTTCTGGGGCGTTTTGAGCACTTGTGATTTTCAAATGCTCTGTTCATTAAAATGACACTCATCTCCCCGTGGCAAAGTAGTCCTCCACAATAAATACATACCAGCTTGATGTGCTGAAAATTGCTCTGAATATTGAGGACCGTCTTCCTCACCTCTGGTCCCGAAAAACTTTCCTGTGTTGAGGTGGTGGCCACATGAGTTTGTGGGTTTTCACGCAAGTCACGCACCTCAGCCACGCTGTAATTTTTTGGATGCCACCTTTGCATGTGGCGATGCATGGTATAGTTCCCAAAGCTATACTTTTTATCTGTGCTTCGGGACAGAACTTCTTTACAGATCAGGCATGTCACATGACGGGCATTGACTTTCTTTTGGCCTTCTGGAAATTAAAAAAATTGCCAAATAAAATTGTTCTTATGGTGGGATTTCCGCGGCTGTTCAGGCAAGAATACTCTTTCCTGTACCTCCTCTTCCTCTTCTTCCTCCTCTTCCTCAGGGTTGGGAAAGAACTGGGTAGGTGGTCCTTCCTTCCTAGGAGGTGGTGGTGGTGGGGGTGCACCAGCTGCAGCTACTAATGAAGCCATCTCTTATTAATGAAAATAGGTCTTCCTCTCACAAAGTTGAAAGTCAGAGTGAGAAAAAATGGTGGGGGCTTTCATCATTTGGGGAAAAAAAAATGTTCTAAACCAATGAAAAGTGTTATTTTTAGGTCACATGACCTAGCCTTACATCATTAGGAAACCAAAAGTGAAATGAACCAATGAAAAGTTTTATTAACAAGTCACATGACCTGTTAAGCTTACGTTACGCGCTCCGCGCCGCGCCCCGGATCGCTTCTGGGGTGCTGCGCTTCGCGTCTCGGTTCGCGCTCCGCGCCGCGCCCCGGATCGCTTCCGGGGTGCTGCGCTTCGCGCCTCGGTACGCGCTCCGGAGCACTTCCGGGTGCGCTAACGCGGCGCATCATAAGACGCATTACGCGACAACGTGATACGTCGCGCTTACGCGACGCGTCACGATGTTGTTTTCTAACACGGCAGTCGCGCAAACGGAAAGTTTACCGGTTCGCGAACCGGGTCGCGGCACCAAATTGAGCTAACGGGAAGCTACCTGGTGCGCGGAACGGTAGCGAAACAAAAAAAAAAATAAAAAAAAAATATATACTTAAAAAAATATAAAATATATTTTTCGATTTAAAGAAGAATACGTTTTAAAGCTTTTGATATTTGCTATTAAAAAACCATTGAAATTCACTGAAAAAACCATAGGTTATAGACCATATATAGTTAGGAATTAGCATTTACAAAACCTTGAAAATTCACTGAAAAAACGATAGGTTATACACCATATATAGTTAGGAATTAGCATTTACAAAACCTTATTTTACTCACACAAAACGATTGAAATTCGCATATATAGTTAGTTGCACTAACTATATATCGCGCACCCGCAATCCACTGCTGATCATGTCACATATTACATCATTCATGACATGGTCAGTGACATCACTGATGACATCACTGATGACATCTCAAATGACATCACTGATGACATCACTGATGACATCTCAAATGACATCATGTAATCAAGGTGTACATAAAATGTCATTGTTGAGTTGAATGAAGTACAGTCAGCAGCATTAGACAATTAGTAGGCTTGTGGACGTCTCTTAAACATTTGAGTGCATCCATAATCAATATGCAAACTCAGAGGGCCCTATTCACAAAGGTAAACCTCCACATCTCTGTAAGTTTACTACGTTTGGGTATTCACAAAGGTAAACTTAGACCAAAATTCTAATTTTACTACTTTTAGGAATTCATGAAGGTAAAGTTAGACCAAAAGTCTAACTTTACTAGTTGTAACTTACCTTTGTGAATACTGAAAAGTAGTAAAGTTAGACTTTTGGTCTAAGTTAGACTTTTGGTCTAACTTTACTCTTGTGAATACCAAAAAGTAGTAAAGTTAGACTTTTGGTCTAACTTTACCTTTTTTTAATGGGGCCCAACATGTTTAGGGTTAGTGGAATCACATGGCCCATATTCTGGTGACACAAACAACAATGAAGAGCTGTATGAAAATGTTTCAGGAAGTTGTGGTTACAAAATCTTACTCTTTGACATAAGAACCTACAAATTCTGCTCAAATTGTATTAGCCTATTCTGTAGTAGACTGTCTAAAAACAAGCAAGCTGCTATGACATATTTATAGCCTTAAATTAATCTTGGCATGAGTGGTATGAAGTCACAAGCTTGAAAACTTCTCAGCACGAACCATTACACTATTTACCTACCTTCCTCTGTGCCATAATGGTGCATTCAACGGAGAAGAAAAAAAGGATAACTGGACTTTTCAACGATAATGGAACCCTCCAGATGGCTGCATAGAGTTTGCTATGTAAGTCTATCAATACAAGAAAGGGAGAATGTGCACACAACATAATAGTCCACCTATAATAGAACATTCTCCTTTGGTTGCATAATCATAAGCACCTATACACTCTATTCAAAACAATCTTTCAGTGTCTCTCTCTAAGAATATTCTCTTCTAAGCAATATTTTAAAAAAAAAGCAAATTATAAATCAAACCCCAAGAGAAAAAAAATTAGTTTAAAGCAGGCATGTTAAGCGTCCACCTATAAAACATGTTTGTGCAAACAGGTAAAATAAACTCTTACCTTCACAGCCTCCTAAGGTAAAACAGAGAATAAAATGATATAATATGAGAAAGACTAGTTAGCAAAATATAATAATAAAATACCAGTGTATTGAACCCACTCTTTATTAACAACATGCTATCTCTGACACTGTAAAATGATACAGAAATTACCTCTTGAATAAGCGTAGTTCACTAATCATGAGTAACCAATTAAATATTGCCATCACAAAAACGAATACATATAAAAAATTACAGGTGAGAGGGAAACACTTTGGTACAAGGTTGGTAGTTTACCATATGTCCTGAAGTCCTTAAACAACTGCCTACGTTTCCTGCTAAAAAGTAGTGGAATTGGAAGTGGAATTGGAAGGGATATGATAAAGCTGCACAATGCAGGGGCGCCTGACATTTGTATATCTAAAGTGTTTCTGCAAGGAATTCCTCTTCATGTTGATATCTAATTTGCAGCAAAGTGCTATCTCACAATAAGTGGAGTCGGGAATGAGGCACGCAAATTGAAAGATGCATGCACCCAGTCTATGATGGACCCTGTACATGCCAAGCAAAAACATATTTATTTGAACAAACAAGCTTCAGTCCCATTACTGCCTCCTGGTAATGAATTGAGAAGATTTATATATGCAAATAGCTCTCCAATAGCTGCCCAGCCTGTAGTTAGCAATAATGAAGTGTGAACACTGCTCCCAGAGCAAGGACATTATCAAGGCTGTAGTGATGTATTTCATTCCCTGGCAGGAAGAACACTTGAGGTTGGCCCAGGGACTTCTATAACTTAAGGGGTCCTGACCAATCTCAATCAAATGTCAGGTTACATCTGTATATGACCAGCCTTTGTGCCCCTAGTGAGGCTGACACTAAACACAGTGGGAGGAGGGCATTTTCTCTGAAGTGCCCAGCAGTATAGAAGTAACAGGACGTGAATTTGAGCCTGTTGGTGGCCACTGTAGGACTAAATCTTAACCACCGAATCATATTCCAGAGATCCTGGAACCCCTAGCTGTATCTAACTAGAGTTCTGCTAAAATGTATGAAAAATTGGGACTTAGAAAATGTTTGCACAACAAGACCCCCGGACGATGAAGATGCCATAACCGATAGCACGCCTGATCATTGACACTCTAGAATGGAGCCCACATCATGGCCTTTGAATACTGCTGCGATAAATAGAAATAAAAAGACTTGCACTTAGGGGATCTTACTCTCCTTTGACACAGCAAACTTACCTTCTTGACGCCGTCACGCCGCCACCGCCAGGAGTTTTCTTTGAGGCACACAGGCACCTGGAAGCAAGCCGTCACCGCCGAGAGTCATTTGCCATCGGACCACACGCGCCGCCGCTCCGGAACTTCAACTCCCGGCAGCCTACGCGGCGGCGCGCTTTCCAACGACGTGAGGGCGCAGGAGGCGCACAAAAGCGCCTCAGATACCGGCGGAGCGGGGGAGACACAGCAAACTTACCTGCTTGACGCCGTCACGCCGCCACCGCCAGGAGTTTTCTTTGAGGCACACAGGCACCTGGAAGCAAGCCGCCACCGCCGAGAGTCATTTGCCATCGGACCACACGCGCCGCCGCTCCGGGACTTCAACTCCCGGCAGCCTACGCGGCGGCGTGCTTTCCAACGACGCGAGGGCGCCAGGAGGCGCACAAAAGCGCCTCAGATACCGGCGGAGCGGGGGAGACACAGCAAACTTACCTGCTTGACGCCGTCACGCCGCCACCGCCAGGAGTTTTCTTTGAGGCACACAGGCACCTGGAAGCAAGCCGCCACCGCCGAGAGTCATTTGCCATCGGACCACACGCGCCGCCGCTCCGGGACTTCAACTCCCGGCAGCCTACGCGGCGGCGCGCTTTCCAACGACGCGAGGGCGCCAGGAGGCGCACAAAAGCGCCTCAGATACCCGCTTCGCGGGACGCGAGCGGGACGGCCGGGGCGAAGCCCGGGCAAAGGGCGGGCCCTCTACGGCCCTCATCGGCAGGAAGAGGCAGGGGCAGGGCCAGAAACGCTGCTGGTGGCTCCTTCGTGATTTACCCTCAAGTAAGTCTTGTGTGTGTCATCTAAATATATTATACAATCTGAGCAATGTCTAAAAAACCTGTTGCAGTTCAACAAAACAAGATCAATAATTACATGGTTCAGACTGTTCAGAAAATCAATATGCAAAGGAGGGAGTCCTTGGGGTTGAGCCTATCGCCTGATTTGCTTTGTCCATCGCCACCTATATCTGTTTCTATTCTGTCTGATGGAATAATAACGCAGGACGTTCACAGTCTAGACTCTATTGCTGATATAACATCCCAAGCTACACCTGGTACTCCGGAGAATGTAACTCCGGCTTCTGAAGGATTGCCCATTGAAGCTAATACAGACATTGACATTGATCACGACCTTGAGCAAGATACACAGTCACAGGTCTCCGTCCTAGACCAATCCCTTATAGGACATGCTGGCAGACCTAAACGTCAATGTACAAAGAATCCCCCCAAGCGGGGGGGTTTACGCTCAGGGACCAAGCGGAAGAGGGCAACCACCCCAAAACATAAACAAGTGACTTCATGTTGAGGATCATCCTATTTGTTCCTCTGAGGAAGCCCTATTTGATAAAATCGCTGATCTTATTGAGATGAAAATTAATATCATTGTTAAACCTCTCATATCCAAGATCGATAAATTACAAGCAGAGGTCAAGAAGTTGGGTGCACTCCAAAACACACTCACAAGCGGCATTGAAAAAATTACAACGATAATTACTCATCTGGATAACAATCCTAGAGGAGCTGAAGCTGGAAGTAATAAGGGTGTTGGAGATGGAATAGAACTGCTTGGGGCGAATCCAACGCAACTAATCCAAACAGCTATAAATGAGGGTTCCATACCAGCATGCTCCACATCAGATCCAACTTCCTTGGCTAACATTCCCCCTGCACAAATACAAGTACAAGCTCAAACTCATTCCACGGACCCCTTGCAATTCATCGTCGAGGCCACACCTGTGGTCCTGGTCCTCGCAAACGTTCCCCCATTAGAAGGGGGCACAGTTGAAAGTCCAAACTCCCTCTGCAGCAAAGCCCTACATTGGTTAACTAGTAATATGCGACTAGCACCAGGGGGGAAACATCATCTTGCAAGCGTGATTAAATCTGCAACCAGGGTTCCTTGGCTGGGAAACCGGCCCAAAAAATTAAAAGGGGACTGTGTGGCGGTGAGCTTTTCAAACCCAGACGTTCTTCCCAATATCCTTGCAAATATTTTTCCTCCCCAACGAAGAAGAGGCACTGTGGTTCCCCTTACCTTGAAATTCTTTCATGGGGAACAGCAGAACGTATCTTTCCCAAGGACCCCTGCCCCAGGGTGGGATACCAACTGGGTCCCTCACTTCAGATGGAGCCAAGATTTAAGGAATAACGCTTCAGTTCACCGTCATCAACCTCCAACGTTTAACCCTGTTACACAGCCACTTGAACTTTTCAACCGTTTTGCGCCACTCTCATTTATGGACCAAAACGACTGACTTTTGCCAGCCGGAGATAACAACCTTGAGGGCTCACAGCCTGCCTTTGGCCCGTTAGCTCATTCTTCAGCAAGTGTCGAGGTTCGAAGAATCATGAGCTGGAACATCGCCGGGCTAAGAGCCAAACTTAAAGATAAGATTTGGCTGGACTTAATTAGAAACTATGATATTCTCGCTTTCCAGGAAACTTGGGAAACATCAGATTGTTTGGCTTTAGATGGCTATTCCCATTTTTATGTACCTGCAGATCCCAGTAAAGCAGGAAGAGCAAGGGGTGGGTTGGCTGTATATATTTCACTTGAGGTTAAAGGTAAACCAAGGCACATTAAGTCTAATACTAAAAATTGTTTAATGGTTGAATTGACCTCTTCAAACTCCCATCCCATTTTACTTATTAATTTCTATAATTCCCCAGCCAGTCAATTTCCCACCGAGCATTTGGTATCCCTAGAGGATCTCTTATCCACTTATACTGCGAACAGTTCTCATGGGTATGAGGTGATCCTCATGGGAGATTTTAACATTCACCCTTGCCAGGCGGGTTGTCAAAGAGAAACAGAGGAACCTCTTTTATACGCTCCTACGCCGCACTTTGAACACACACTCAGTGGCGAGGCTCTGGAACTGTTCTTGGCTACCTTTAATCTTCATGAATTTTGTACCTGCTCTAATGACTTGAGGTTGCCGACATATGAGGGCAAGGACCGAGGCACAATTATTGATTATATTTTCGTATCTTTTAGAATTCTTTCTGATATATTTGTCTATAAAGTATTAACTTCTGTTTTTAGTGATCACAATCCTGTGATTTTAGAGGTTTTAGCTCAGGGAGTCTTGGGAAATAGGACGTCTGACAATTTCTGCGCAACAGACCCTGTGTTGAGAGATCAAAATCGAAGGCTTAAATGGGACAAAGTCACCCCTATAACCTTCCTACAAGACACATTGGCCAAGGTCGAAGGAGAAGTTGCCATTTGTTTAGATAACGAAAACTCTAGCGCTTCTATGATTGAGGCCTTCAGCGTTATTTGTCGCCAGGTCAATTTAGATCTGACTATGAAGGCAAAGTCAAATAAGACAAAGGGCCCCAAATGGTTTGATACAAACTGTTCTAAGGCTCACTCAACTTTACTCAAAGCCTTAAAGAACAAACCTAGAGACAGAGTATTGGTAGCATCCCTAAGAAAACAATATAACTTAGCTATCAGAAAGAGGAAATCCGAGATAAAAGACGAAGCCTGGAATAATCTGTTACTGCCCGAGACACAGAAAGATAGTGCTAAATTTTGAGCAGTCATAAATCATCCGTATTTTGTAGGTTTAGACCATCAAAGAGCGGACTGTATTATCCCAGATGAACATTGGGTGACACACTTTAGTAACATTTACCGTCACACTAACACGATCACAGAATGTGCATTTCCTCTTTTCCAATCGTCAAATTCCATCTCCCCTTTTACTCAGGAGGAGGTGAAAAAAGCTATCAATGATGCACTCTGCAAAAAGGCGCCGGGACCAGATGGGGTTCCGGCAGACTTTTTTAAGAGCGCCCCTGATTTTAGCTCAAAGATCTTAACCAATATTTTTAATGCTACAAGGGAATTTATTTTTCCCTCCAGCTGGGCAAATTCGATCATTGTGCCAATTTTTAAGAAGGGACAGAGGACGGATCCAGCCTGTTATAGGCCAATTTCCCTTATTGATTCGAGCGTAAAAATTCTGGGCAGAGTCCTCTTATCAAGACTAACCCTTATTTTAGAAAGTAAGGGCATTTTATCTAATGCACAATATGGCTTTAGAGCCAAAAGAGGAACTTTAGATCAGTGCCTTAACTTAGAATTAATCTTAAACAAATACGTGATCGCCAGGGAGGGGTCATTATACATGGCCTTCATGGACCTGTCATCAGCGTTTGACCTGGTCAACAGGGCAAAGCTGTGGAGGATCCTCCTGGCCATGGGTCTTGACCCCCCCTTGGTTGAATACCTGGCTGAGCTACACAAGGATCTTATGACCTCAGTCAGAGTAACTAGGGAAGGAAGATGCACTTGTCACTTTAAGTCAGAGAGGGGGGTTAGGCAAGGGTGCATACTTGCCCCCCTCCTCTTTTCTTTATATATCAATGAACTAGAGGCAGTAATGATAACATCCCACAGTGATTTTCCGTGTGCAGGCGAGACAATGATTCCTGTACTCCTGTACGCGGACGATGCTGTCCTCCTGGCACGCTCCGGAGTTGCGTTAAATAAACTCCTTGCATCTTTTGGGGCTTTTATGTCATCATTGGACATGAACATTAATACAGATAAATCACACGTAATGATTGCTGGTCCCGCAGGCAGGAAAAGAAAGTCGCTAACATTTTTCTGTGCAGGAAAGGAGGTCAAGAGAGTCCCCTCCTTTCCATACTTAGGAGTGACTTTTGACGATAGGGGTACTTGGGGCCCCCAGCTTTTGGCCAAAAGCAGCGCTGTCGCTAGAGCGGCCGCAGGGCTGCTAGGGTTTGCCAAGAAACTGGGTGCTCGTCCCATGGAAAGTATCATCAAAGTTTATAAATCCAAATGCTTGTCAGTCGCCCAGTATGGCTCTGTAATCTGGGGATATACTAGCTTAGCTAAAATACAGAATGTAGAAAATAAATTTTTGCGATCTTTGCTCTCTGTTCCCCAATCAACTTCGACCTTCGCATTACACACAGAGTTAGGTCTGGGCTATATCTCTGATACTTTAAAACTAGCCCCAGTGATTGGTTGGATAAAAACATGGCTCAACCAGGAGCTCACTCTAAATCATACCATCTTAAAAGATTGTTTAGCCCTGGATAGAGCCCTCTACATTCCTTGGTTAAGATACGTCAAAACGCAGCTTACTTTGGCAGGCCGCCTGGAGCTTTTCTCTTCTCCTGACGGGATAACTTATGATGATTTAAAATCAGTCAAAAACACCCTGACAAACCTATACGTCATGGAGAGGGAAGAAGTAGAGCTAAAAAAACCTACGGTCAGGAAGCACTGTGTTCTCTCCTCAGCTCCAGGACTGGAACCTTACCTCCTCTTTATTACAAATCCTTATCATCGTTTTCTCTTAACGAGATTTCGCTTTGATTTAATTCATTTCGTACTGGGCAACTACAGAATTTGGTCTAGACCTGATGACGCCGAACCATGCGACTGTGACCACTTTTCAACACAGGATACGATGCACTTTATTATGTTCTGCGGACATTACAATGAGATCAGGAAAGGTTATCTGCTCCCTATTTTACGTAACCAGGGCTTTATTCAGGTTAAACCAGCCCTGTTGTTCTTGCTACTTCTCCCTGATGTTAAAGTAGCTTTCTCAGTTGCTAGTTTTCTAGTTGCAGGTGCACGTTTAAACAAGCATCGCACAAGGCACAGGCACTTTATCTCCGATAAATGAACTTTCTCTTTTTTCCACTTTATCTAAATGAGTTGTGTTTTAATAAGTCCTTCTTCTTAGCTCTTTTTAAATATTTATGTATGTTGTATTGTAGATTAATTGTCTTTATAATAATGACTGTACGTTTTAAATTCGGTAAAAAATTTTTGTGCTTCATCGAAACTGTGATATGTAACACTGCTCGTTCTTTTATGATTTTCAATAATCGAATAAAGAAAATTGACTGACTACTCTCCTTTGAATATAGTGGTCATATATTTGAGATCAACTAGTCCATTAGAACTTTGATTACCAATTCCTGAGGAAGTGGTGGTGCCATATGAAACTCATGTTGGCTAGTTGGTTTTAAGAAAGAAGGAGAATGAAGGAACTGATATTTCATACAACGCACAGGATTCCAAGTGTGCTCCTTTATTAAACTCACTAAGGGCCTGATTACAACTTTGGCAACCTTTCTGCGGAACATCACATCAGCGCTCTGCAGGAAGAAATCTGAAGCCGTCCTCTCAAGTCTGCCGGATTACAACTGTAATCCTTGTTGGGAAGATGTGCTTCAGCATTCCCATGGCAGTGCTTCTCTAAGGCTCATAAGATAGTCATAGAAAGGCATCATCGTGGGACCGTCGAAGTATGTTCCTGCAAGGGAAGGAGTGCACCAGGTTGTGCATTCCTCCCCCTGAAGGAACTGGATTTGCTAAAATATAGTGCGGCACTACATGTTCCCCCCATGCATGCACCCCAATGTACAGAGGCACAAGGGGGTTATAAATTGGAGTAAGATGTATATTGTGTTGTGTTTTTTTACTTTTGTCTTTGTAGCTCTAAATGTGTTGCTCATTTTTACTCTTAGTTATGTCTGTCTGCTCTCTGTCATAGGTACATGTGTTTTGCAGAAATTTAAATGAATGAAGCCAATAACTGGACTCAACTCACATGAAGCCATAGTTGACCCACCCGCAAAAATGGCAAAAATCCAAATAATGGTGTAAGGCACAGCACAAGCTCTAAGTACACCTAAGCATGACTTATAAAATGAAGTTAAGAAGGTTGAAACATCCTCTGAATTTAGGATGACTGTGATTTCAACCAATTCGATATTTTTCATGTCTGTGTCAGAGGTCTTGCGGTACTCCTGAAAAGCTCCTGTATTACTCTAGAAGACTGCAAAAACAATTCCGGTCTCATTCTAACGTATGCATGGGGATTTATCACACAATAATCATGGTCAGGAGGTTGTGTCATAACTACCCTAAGCTCACACAAATTACTTAGATCGACTAACCGCCTGGCGCTTCTACTGGGCTGTTTTTACAAAAACAAAATTGTGTGCTAACCATTGTGGATCCAAGTACAGAGTGGGTTGGTCTGTTGTGGTTCCTTATACAGGCTCTGTCTGCGTCTCCAATCCTGCCTTTATGTTACAGATTTGAGCCCCTGAATAACCTTGAGTCCTGAGACTGACTTGTTAGTCCTGAGACACTCCTGCTACTGATCCTGCCCTCAACGTCCCCGTCAGATACTCCATCCGGTAACTTGGATGGGTTGAGGCTAATACCTTGGAATATCACTGGTCTGTCTACTACGTTTAATGACCCCCTCATTTAAAGGGAGGGGTGTTCATAGTTCACAGCCCCTTCAATTACCATAATCCTCTGTCCCTAATCATCGGAGGAGTAAAGGACAAGATTAGGCTATTGGTGGAGACAAGGTGGATGCATACTCTCTCTGACCAGGGTAGATGACTGAGGTGGCAGCAAGTGGACCCACAGGATTTCCATCTGTCACTCTCTACTGTGTGCTGGCAGGAGATATCTACCTGTCCGGATTTTAATTCCTAAAAGGGGATGAGCTTGTCTGTTTTTGTACCTATTGCCAAAAGTTGCTGGCATTGCTAACAGTTCCAGTGTCAAAAAATGGCTCACAGGAGTCTAAATGGTTAGATTGAGACTGCTCCATGTCCCTTCACTTGAAGGTTGCCCTAAATCAGGTCCCTAGTATCAGGGAGCATGCTGCTTCATGTCAGAAGGAATATAAGAAGGCATTAATCAATGGCAAGCTTATATTTTCTCAGGTCTGCGTATGACGATTTTGCCAAAGCAAGCCAAACCAGAGACAGTCCTCTTTTCTGGAGGGTGATTAATAAGTCTTGTTTTGCTGAACTATCAGGGTCTGCTCTATGTCATCACATCTCGGAGCAGCAATGGGACAATCGGTTTAAAAGTGTGTATAACTTTGGTCTAGCTGATGGTGTGGGGAACCATATTGGCTTAGTGCTGGACAGAGCTAATGTTAATTTTTACCCTAGAGGACGTTTCTCAGGTCAACCAGGCACTATCTTGTAACAATGCCCCAGGAACCGGCAGAATACTTCCTGACTTGTTTAGGGATAATGTTGAGGTCAGGGAGCTAGCCCTAATTGCTGCAGTGAGGTAGGGCACTCCACTTTCATGGTCCCCTGCTGTAATTGTTCCGAAAATTAAGAAGGGGGACAAGGACAATACCCGGTGTTATAGATCAATTCCACTTGTCGATGCAGAAGTGAAGGTCCTTGGGAGGGTACTTTTATATTGGTTCGAGTGTGGGCTGATGTGAATGATATATTCTCAAATGATCAAAACTTAGAACAAAATTCTAATTTTACTACTTTTAGGAATTCATAAAGGTAGAGTTAGACCTAAAATCTAACTTTACTACTTGTTGGTATTCATAAAGGTAAACTTTGACCAAACGCCTAACTTTACTAGTAGTAATTACCCTTTGTGAAAACTGAAAAGTAGTAAACTTTGACTTTTGGTCTAAGTTAGACTTTTCATCTAACTTTACCCTTGTGAATACAAAAAAGTAGTAAAGTTAGACTTTTGGTCTAACTGTACCTTTGTTAATCAAGCCCAACATGTTTAGGATTAGTGGAATCACATAGCCCATTTTCCAATTGACACAAACAAAAATGAAGAGCTGTATGAAAATGTTTAAGGAAGTTGTGGTTACAAAATCTTCCTCTATGACATAAGAACCTAGAAATATTGCTCAAATTGTATTTGCCTATCCTGTAGTAGACTGTCTAAAAACAAGCAAGCTTCTATGACATATTTATAGCATTAAATTAATATTGGCATGAGTGGTTAAGAAGTCACAAGCTTAAAAGCTACTCAGCACGAACCATTACACCATTTACCTACCTTCCTCTGTGCCATATTGGTGCATTCAACGGAGAAGAAAAATAGGATAACTGGACTTTTCAACGATAATGGAACACTCCAAGTGGCTGCATAGAGTTTGCTATGTAAGTCTATCAATACAAGGAAGGGAGTATAGTCCATTCTGCTTGGATTGCATAATCATAAGTACCTATACACTCTGCTCAAAACAATCTTTCAGTTTCTCTCACTAAGATTATTCTCTTCAAAGCAATATTTTAAGAAAAAAACAAATCATAAATCCAACCCCAAGAGAAAAAAAATCAGTTTAAAGCAGGCATGTTAAGCGGCCACCTATAAAACAAGTTTTTGCAAACAGGTAACATAAAACTATTCTTACCATTACAGCAACCTAAGGTAAAACGGAGAATAATATGAGAAAGACTAGTTAGCAAAATGTAATAATAAAATACCACTGTATAAACCCACACTTTATTAACAACATGCTATCTCTGACACTGTAAAATGACACAGAAATGACCTCTTTCCAAGGCTTAGTTCACTAATCATGAGGAATCAATGCAAATTAGTATCATCAAATGAAAATGTAACATGAAGTCAGTATTAACACAAGTATAATTGCACATCATTGACTATTTGAAAAGTACAATTTATAAAGATGAGAACAGATTAAATATTGTCATCACAAAAACAAATATATATAAAAAAAATTACAGGTGAGAGGAAACACTTTAGTACAAGGTTGTAGTTTACCATACGTCCTGATGTCCTTAAAAAACTGCCTACGTTTATAGCTAAAAACTAGTGGAATTGGAAGGGATATGATAAATCTGCACAATGTATGGGCACCTGACATGTGTATATCTAAACTGTTTCTGCAAGGAATTCCTCTTCATTTTGATATCTAATTTGCAGTAAAGTGCTATCTCACAATAAGTGGAGCCCAGAATGAGGCACTCAGACTGAAAGATGCATCCACCCAGTCTATGATGGACCCTGTACATGCCAAGCAAAACATATTTATTTGAACAAACACGCGTCATTCCCATTACTGCCTTCTTGTAATGAATTGAGAAGATGTTTTCAAATAGCTCCCCAACAGCTGCCCAGCCTGTAGTTAGCATTAATGAGGTGTGAACACTGCTCCCAGAGCAAGGACATTGGCCTCGCTGTAGTGATGTGTTTCATTCCCTGGCAGGAAGAACACTTGAGTTTGGCCCAAGGACTTCTATAACTTAAAGGGTCTTGACCAATCTCAACCAAATGTCAGGTTACATCTGTATATGACCAGCCTTTGTGCCCCTAGTGAGGCTGACCCTAAACCCAGTGGGAGGAGGGCTGAACACAGATTCCATTTTGAATGACCATAGAAGTGCTGAATGAGACCTGGGTGGAACCTTATCCCACTTTTACCAGGACAATGAGTTGGGGTTCAAGGCTCAGTTGACTGAGTTCCTGCTGGCGTACATGGACATACCAAGCTGCAACAGGCGTTTTCTCTGAAGTGCCCAGATGTATAGAAGTAACCGGACGTGAACTTGACCCTGTTGGTGGCCACTGTAGACTAGGTCTTAACCCCCCAAATTATATTCCAGATATCCTGGAACCCCTAGCTGTATCTAACTAGAGATCTGCTAAAATGCATGAAAACTTGGGACTTAGAAAATGTTTGCACAACAAGATCCTGGAGGATGAAGATGCCATAACCAATAGCATGCCTGATCATTGACACTCTCGAATGCAGCCCACACCATGGTCTTTGAATACTGCTGCGATAAATAGAAATAAACAGACTTGCACTTAGGGGATATTACTCTCCTTTTAATATAGTGGTCATGTATTTGAGATCAACTAGTCCTTGAGAACTTTGATTACCAATTCCTGAGGATGTGGTGGTACCATATGAAACTAGTGTTGGCTAGTTGGTGTTAAGAAAGAAGGACAATGAAGGAACTGATATTTCTTACAACGCACAGGACTCCAAGTGTGCTCCTTTATAACATTCACTAAGGGCCTGATTACGACTTTGCCAGCCCTTCTGCGGAACATCACACCAGCGCTCTGCAGGAAGAAAGCTAAAGCCGTCCGCACACCATCTGCTGGATTACAACTGTAGTCCTTGTTGGGAAGATGTGCTTCAGCAGTCCCATGGCAGTGCCTCTCTATGGCTCATAAGATAGGCACCATCGTGGGACCGTCGAAATATGTTCCTGCAGAGGAAGGAGTGCACCAGGTTGTGCATTCCTCCCCCTGAAGAAACTGGATTTACAAAAATATAGTGGGGCACTACATGTGTCCCATGGAGCAAGGTTTCACTCTTAAAGAAACTTGCTTGGATTCAACCCTCTCGAAATAAACTGTAATACACTAATAAACATGTTTCATCCTATTAAAAACGCAAAACACGACATTTATAGTAAGCTGGGGAAGCTTTACAATGGGCTATTTTACTAACCGTAACTCGAGTAACCCAAAATGGCCACTGCAATGCGGGAAATTTTTCTGCGCATGCATCTGTCACACTCACGTGACATGACGTACTTTCTGCTTTGCTGGGAAAACTTTGCTTCTGCGCACTAGAACTAAAAATGGCTGCTCTATGTTTGCATTTGCTAACACTTGCATTGCAGCTTTAACTAAGTTGTTTGTTCTGCCTAATCCCAAATGCTGTAATTAAAATAAAGTAATGGGTTTAGAGTAGAGATAAGTGATATACAGTACATTCATTTATTCTTTGTTCTAAAACTGTTCTTCTTTGACTTTGCTATTAGCTCGTGTTTGGACCCTTCAAGTACAATGTTGCTCCATCGTGGGTCCCGCAACTGCGCATGCTCTACGTTTTCAAGAGTCCACAAGCCATGACATTGAACAAGGGCCGACTCCTGACTTGCTAGAAGATGCTCCTGGGAACCTTACCTTTTGACCCTTTGGAAGGAAGCTGAACAAATTGTTATATTACATTGTAATTTTTATTGATACATTCACTGCCGGGTAGAATAAAATTGCATGGAAAAATAAAATTATGGGAAGGAATGTAAAATTGTAATATTTGAATGAAATGACTTCATTCTGGTATGGTGTGATGACTTCTCCTCGGCCTTTGACCAAACAAATTGAGGGAATACACACATTTGCAACATTGGGGGGTGGTACACTGCCCTGGAAAATGGTTTAACTAAGGTAGCCAGTTAGATCGGCTGACTTGTCCTTATAGCTGACCTGTCGCTGACCGAACGCACTCAATAGGCGATCGAGAACAGAGGTGCTGGTGGAGCACTCTGTCAGAAGATTTGATAACCCAATCGGGATTCAGTGGTAGAAGGTTCGGTAACCCAATCGGGGTCCGACTGTTAGCTGCAGAGAGGGGTGTGACGCTGGCGTTGCACTTCAGCTGTGGTTGCCGGTCCTGACCAGTGGTGGTCCTGTCCTGATCCAATTTGTTTCGTACTTATCTGGATTCTGGTCTGCACCTGTTCTATCCTGTTGGCACCTGAACTATTGGGGTCCTGTCCTTCATCCCAGTCCGTGGTCAGGGCTGGCCTTCACACCATTCTAGGTAACTATAAAGTACATGTGGGTATGTCATTGTGCTGTTTCCCTTTTCTTACCCTTCCTATGTTTCAATGCTTAAAGAAGATCTTATAATATTTCACATCATCTTGCTTTGATTATAATCTTTGTAATTAAATGCGCTTTAATCGAATTGCAATGGACTCTGACATTTAAGATTTTACATAGATAAGTCTGTGGTTATTTTATGAGTGCAAATGTTTATTTACTACCTATTTTCTTGCTAACTCCCTTGATCCCTTAGGACTCTAGGTACCGGTGACTAGGATTGGTAAGTCAAAGGTATAGGTCCTAAAAGGTTAAATAAATTCCTGATTTAGCGTAGGTTTACCTGTTCGAAGTGTGTATGTTTTATGGGCCTAGGTGAGTATGGTAAAATCTCGAACAGGTGAGCCCGCACTCTATCAGTATTCTTTTGGTAGCAGATAGATGGTTAGGGCTTAGTTAGGATATGTAGTTAGTCGTGTATTGATAAATTGATTATATTTTGATTTTATGTATTAACCAAAGCCCGTTTGTATTGTTCTATGTTTGTTTAGAATCCCCGGGGGCAGAATAGTGGGTGGTAAATGGAAGCCACTTTACCGTGAGGTCACTTGCCTAAGGAAGTAAGTACATTGTTATGTAAAACTGCAAGCACTGATTAGGGAATTTTCAGTATGAATGTGTGAATAAATGATAGCAAAGGAGTTCGTTGGTGAAACTTTGGCCTTATATCACCATGAAAGGGTAAGCTCGAGGGAGTAACAGGTTCTCTAAAGCTTGTATGAAGAGTAGTCGGAAGGGATCTACTCACAGTTTATGAAGAGTAAGCAGAAAGTTTTTAGTCGCAGTAGGTGCAAATCATCTTTTCTTTGAAAATAGTCACTTAGGCAGAGTGGCAAAAGTTTCTACGTTATTAATGAGTGAATATTGCATTTAAAAGTGAAAATAAATAAGTTCTCGTATTACCTTGCAAAGGAGGGAGTCAGTTGCGGTGCTGCGCTGACGTCACCTAGATTTATTTATTTATTTATGTAATTTGTAAAGCGCGCAAATACTCGGAGCTGTCTCGGCGTTGAAAAACAATAATACAGAGCAGGTAGAAATATTGTTTACTGGTTGAAAAGCCACGTTTTTACTAACTTCCTAAAGATAAGGAGAGAGGGGCGAGCCCTGATGTGAGGGGGCAGGGTGTTCCATAGTTTCGCTGTGGCGATTGAGAAACATCTGCCTCCCCATGAAGATGTCTTAGTATGAGTGACAGTTAAAAGGCAGGCTGAGGAGGAGCGCAGTAGTCTACTGGGGGTATAACGCCCTAGTGACTTAGGAACTTAGGTCCTGAATTGTTAACCTCTCTGTATGCTATACAGAGAGCTTTGAATTTAATTCGATTCCTAACAGGCAACCAGTGAAGCTGGCATATTACCGGGGAAATCGATTTGAACTTGGGTGTGCTTAATAGTATTCTAGCTACTGAATATTGAATTAGCTGCAGTTTATTCAGGACTTCTTCCTGAGCATTTAAAAAAAGACCATTTTAATAGTTGATCTTAGATAAGATCAAAGTGCACATCAGAGTTTTTCCTGCACTCGGTGGAAGGAAATGAAGGAGTAACCTGATCATTTTCAGAGTTGAAAAAAGAAGAGGACGAAAGAGCATTGGCATGATGTATAAATGAAAGTCTATCATCGAACATCGCTCCCAGATTCCTATCCTTTGATACAGGAAGTGGGGGAGGTCCCAATTCGGTTGGCCACCAGGTTGGGGTCCAACTTGGGACTAAATTACCGAAAGTCATTACCTCTGTTTTATCGGAGTTTAATTTCAGGCAGTTGCGAGACATCCAGAGACTGATGTCACGCATTCCTTCCTGAAATTTGGCTGCCAGTTCTACTCCATCATTATCGATAGCAAGTACAAGTTGGGTGTCGTCGGCATAAAAGCTCAGACCCATCCCATGGGTTTTGATGATTCTAGCCAAGTCCGAAACATATATATTAAATAGGGTCGGACTTAGGGAAGATCCCTGAGGCACACCACATGGAAGGGAGAAGACCGGAGATTGGAAGTCGCCCAGCTTGACAGAATGTGTGCAATTTTCAAGAAAAGAAGTGAGTAAGGACCTGGCCGTTTGCCTGATGCCAATGGCAGAGACATGGTAGATCAAGATGGTGTGGTCGACCGTGTCAAACGCTGCTAACAGATCCATCAGGATAAGGACTGCTGCTCCACCCTTATCCAGAGTCATCCTGATGCCATTGGAGGCCTTAATAAGAGCTGTCTCTGTCCCACGCTCCTTCCTAAACCCAAATTGTGTATGATCGAGCAGGTTGTTATTGTCGATGTATTGGGTTAGTTGAGTGTTTATGATTTTTCCTATGATTTTAGATGGGAGAGGGAGACATGCTATAGGATGGTAATTTTTAGGATCCACCGGATCTGAGTTGGATATCTTAAGTAAAGGTTTAATAATAGACTTTTTCCAGACTGTTGGGTAAACCCCAGTGTTCACATAGAGTTAAAAATGTCACTAAGAATGTTAACAATAGGGTCCGAAATTAATTTAAGAATTGAAGGTGGCGAAGGGTCTAAGGGGGAACCGGATTTGATGGAAAAGAGAAGTTTGCATTCCTGCTCATGGGAAACCGGAGTGAATTCTGAAAACACAGAAGTAGAGTGCGTATTAGAGGAGTATTTGAGTGTTGGCTGGTCTGGATTAGTCTGAGTGGCAAAGTCAGAGTAGATGCAAGTTACCTTGTCCTTAAAAAATGTAGCTAGTGAATTGCACAGATCTTGGGATGCTTGAAGCGTGGTACCTATTTGGGGGGGGGGGTGTGAAGAGTTTGGTAACAACTTGAAAAAGTTCCTTCGGGGAATTTTGGGCAGATTCTATTCGAGTACGGTAGTAGTTACTCTTTTGCAAGGTGATCGAATGTTTGTATTTTATTATTGCCTCTTTGCATAGCGTTTTAGCATTTTTATTGTAATCTTTACGCCAGTGTCTCTCTAGGTTCATGCAGTGTTGTCTCTCGAGTCTTAGTTCCTCTGAGAACCAGGGTGCGGAACGCACTTTGCGATTGGTAGAGATCTTTTTAAAAGGTACTGATAGGGCAAACATATTGTGGAACCAGTCAGAGTAGTTATTGGAGGCTATTTTGGGCTCTTCTGATGGAGTGTAATGAGAAGAGGACACAGATTCTTCCAAGTGTTGGGCATTCAATCAAGGCATTGATTGTGTTCCATGCCTGGATCTGTTTGGGTGTTTAACGGCTGATCCCTCTCGGATTGGTTGTCTTTGTCGTAATAGTAAACATTATTGCAGAGTGATCTGTCCAGATCAAGGGGGTAACTAGGTTTAGAGAGATGTTACCATTATTAGTAAATAGCCCATCTAGTGTATGGCTTGCCCTATGAGTGGGTAAGGTGACCAATTGAAGTAAACCTAATGCTAACAGATCGGCGATCAGAGTGGAGGCTTGCGTGTCTGAAGGACATTCCAAATGGAAATTAAAGTCTCCCACGATGGTAAACTCTGGTATAACCGCAATTGATTCTAGTAAGGATTGTAGTTCCGCGAGGAAATCAGAACAAGAGCCTGGTGGTCGGAATAGTAGTGTTCCTTTAAACTATTGGATGTTGGAAAGCGTAAGAGAGAAAGTTAAAGCTTCACATACTGAGAAATTCGGGGTGTCAGTTTTAATTGTAAATTCATCCCGATAGATAATTGCCAAGCCCCAGCCCTTCCTTCCCATTCTGTCTTGTCTGAATAGACAGTAGCCTTCGGGGGTAGCAGCACAGAAATCAGGACCAGAGGATAGATCTCCCCAGGTTTCAGTTAGGAATAGGAGGTCCAAATTGTGATGAGTGAGAAATTCATGTATTTCAAGCTCATGCTTGGGTAGGGATCGAACATTTAGGAGCGTGAAATAGGTAGTGTCAGGTTTAGTTAAAGGAGCATGAGTTCTAAGGAATGAGGGACCTTTAGTTGGTTCTATATTAAGACTACATTTAGGGCAGGTAGAAAGTTGTATATTAAATAGCGCTTCCTCCTTAAAAGGAATGCAAGATTGATTATTATTGAAATTTTTTATGTCAAGCAACTGAGTACTTGAATAAGTATGCGAAATTTGAGTTGATGTTGTATTTAGATAAGCAGGGGGGACTGGCCCTGGTCTCAATCCGCGCTGGTATTGCTTAAGACAACGGGTGTGTAGCTGAGGTAATTGTAAAGGAGTGGTGATTACAGGAGCGTGAGAACTTGTCTCACGAGAAAAGCCACGCAATTATTGGTCGGAATTTATTTGAATTCTAAACACTGATTGGTTTTCGAAAATAGGAAACGCGCTGGTATTGTTAAAGCATTTAGTAAACACTTGAGTGTAGCTGCATATTAAATTTATTGGTGCAAATTATATGTGGCATTTAGATCCAATAGTTATAGGAAATAGACCCAATAGGAGGTACTTAGGTTTTTTCGCATGAGCAATACATAAGGGGAAGACCTCATATCATGTACGGAGGAGAGAGAAAAATGTCACTATTTAAGAAAATAAAATATTTCTTTAAGAAGGATAGAACGAATAAAACTAGAGAAGAAATTATTATTTTTCCACCAAATACGCCCACATCATACATAATGGTAGAAAGGGGCTACCACACCTGTTTGTGGTTAGAAAATTGGACAGAGTACACAAAAGATGATGGCGTTTTGGCATTCCCAGAACATGGTACTTTCAATTGTAGAATTTTATACAATTTGAGAACACACATGAATGAATTAGATCCCAGACATAGATTAACTCAGTACGAAGCTTAGAGGAATGGGAAACCAAGACTTTTGAGCGAGATAGAACCAGAAGCGACTGATATTGGAGTAAATTTTATCCCAGATTTCCAAAAGAGACAAGAGATAAACAAACGAAGAAATGGAGACAGTCTTTGTAAGTAGAAGGATTATATCCTGTACTAACCTTAGAGGAACCGTCAGAAAGCAAGTGCACAGAGAAAACAAGAAATGTAATGATTAGAGGTGAGTCAGATGATGACTACTTGGAGGATTTGTTAATGAAAAGTCCGCCACCTTACCATGAAGAAGCAAATAGAGTTAACCCTAGCACCCCGCTCTTAAAACCACCTATGGTTCCGCAAGTAGTGCATGAAACTTCGTTAGGAAAAGTGCTACAGGACA
This sequence comes from Lissotriton helveticus, assembly GCF_964261635.1. Lineage (NCBI taxonomy): Eukaryota > Metazoa > Chordata > Amphibia > Caudata > Salamandridae > Lissotriton > Lissotriton helveticus. Next base: position 1,609,439,786 of record NC_136069.1, read on the forward strand.
GAAGCCATAAATAAACAGAGAAGTGAATTAATTCAGAAAATTTCACAGCTAAATATGAGTCCTGAAGCCTTGACCCTTCCGGTAACCATTATATGGAGAGAAACCGTCCTGTCCTAAACCTCCCGTTCTGACTACACCTGTAATGCAATCTAGAAAAGAAACCTTGATAGTTGATGATCAAGCACGTGAATGCAAGTAAGTGATTTCCCTGATGGATTTACCTATAAGGAAACCGGTGGGTGATTCAATAAGGAAAAACACTCCTGGAAGTTCTAGAGAGGTACAGATGGAAACATGGAAGTGCTACTGTAGTATCCCCAAAAGAAATAGAAAGATGGTCCCGAGAAATAGAAAAGCCAAATTCTCAGCATAAGGTATTGGATATTTTTAAATTATGGGTTGAATTAGAAGAAATGATGGCTGGAAATGTGGGATTGTAAAGGTTAAACACTCTCAGTGAGGATGCATTTTTGTTTATATGTCGAAGTATCACTCGCATTACTAACACATTTCATGAAAAGTTAATGAGTTTCGCTTCTGAAATGGGAATTGATATTGAAAAATCTAACGTTTTACAGAAACCTTACCGAGCTTAATTTTCTGACAAAGATTTAGAAAACATGAATGTGCCAGGATGTAAAGTGCAGATCAAGGAGTTACTATCATTGTTGCAGACGTGGGGTGATTTAGGCAAATGGAAAGCTAGATGGGCAAAGAAAAAAGAGGAAGGCCAAGCAAAAATGACTGCAAATGAATATTTATTAAAAGAACCAGAAAAAGTGGAAAGGTTGTGCCCATTGAGAGAAGTGCCTGGAGGAGGTTATGTGACTGTAGAGTAGCACAGACATGTTGAGAGACTTGTAAAAGTATTGAAAGTGTTGTTAAAAGATTTAGATGGGTTATTTGACATTGTGGTACCTGCCGATGTATGGACAGAGCGTAAGATCACTATTGATTGGCCTAATGACAAGTACCCAAGAGATCTAAAGACAGGCACACCATCAGATGACGTGATGAAAATGTATCATATAGTCATGACATTTTTGAAAGGGAAAGTACCTCAGAAAGAAACAGATTGGACAAGAATAGACAGAACTACTCAAAATAAAGATGAATCAGTACTTGCATATTATGAACACCTTTTACAGGTATTCAAGCAGTACAGTGGTTTGGAAAGCATTGATACGAAAGACATGACACATTTTATTTATCGATTTGTGTCAGGGTTAAAACCAGAAATTTCGCAAATGATTGAAGATCATAAAATCTGCTGGCAGGCCAAGCTGGTAGATGAAATATTTAGGTTTGCAAAATATTGTGGTGATGAAATTGACAATAAACAAAATAATTTAGAAGAAAAGGTAATGTGGGCACAGGTAAAATTAGCAGAACAACAGGAACTCCAGTTAAACCAATTAAAAAATAATCAGACCCAAGGAGATGGAAATGGGGGTAAACCAAGACGTAGAATGAACAGAGAGGAAGCCAATAAAGAATTTCCTTGTCATGGGTGCGGAAAAATGGGGCATTGGAGAAACGAGTGTGAAGCTGTATTGAGTAACAATGTGCAAAACGATCATTTGAATCCAAAGATGCAGAATGGGGTGTTAAGGAAGCCACAGCAACAGGGAATACAAAACTAGTTACCACTTGCACCTATGCCAGATTCTGAGAGCCAAGCAAATTACAAGGTGGATACCACAAATTGGGAGGGAAGTGGAAGGAGAGGAAGATAGTTACTGACGGTGCCTGAGAGGGGAGTAAGAGGAGTGCGTACTTGGTGCATCCTTGCCGGTAGATCAGTCAGGTCCATATATTGAGGGAAAAGTTGAGGGAAATGATGTTACCTTTTTGTTGGATACTGGTTCTACCTGTTCTACTGTGAGAACAGCAGACGTTCCAAAACTACCCTTCTCAGGAGAAGCGATCCAAGTAGTGGGCGTTTCTAATAAACAAATTACTACCCCTGTTACAGAACCCATCGAAATCAGAATTAGGAATTTTAAAGAAATGCACAAATTTGTGGTGTGCAACTCCAGTCTAGTGAACGTATTAGGTAGGGACTTGCTGTGTAAAATGAATTGCACAATCTTTTATACCCTAAGTGGTGTTGAAATTCAAACCCCAGACGAAGATGGAGTTTGGAAATTAATGTTGGCCAAACAAGAAACTGAAAATAAAAAGATGCTAGTGGAAGACCTCCCAAAAGAATTACAGCATAAGGTGAATCCTGAAGTGTGGGAGTTCACTGGAAAAGATGTAGGATTAATGGCAAATGTTGACCCAGTAAAAGTGACAGTGAAAGAAGTTGCAGTTTACCCAAACATTTGACAATACAAAATGATCCCAGAAATAAAAGCAGGTGTTGCAGCAGAAATAAAGCGTTTGGTTGAGCAAGGCACTTTACAGGAAATAATGAGCAGTCCATGTAATTCACCAATAATTGGCATAAAGAAACCAAGCAGGAAAGGTAGGGTTGTAAAAGACCTTCGCAAGGTTAATAAAATTGTTGTCCCATGTTGTCCAGTTGTGCCAAATCCTGCAGTGATTCTGTACCAGATACCGTTGGGAGCCGGGTCGTTCACAGTAATTGATTTGTGCCATGGATTTTTCTTCATACCATTACATCCAGATAACAAATTACTTTTCTCGCTCAAATTCGACGACCATGTCTACGTTTGAAACCTTGTCCCTCAAGGGTACACAGAGAGTCCATCGATTTTCAATCAGATATTGAAAAAATGACTGGACATCAGTAAGGTATCTGGAGCACCAGATAGAAAGAGGTGTCAGAAGAGTTACCTCTGAAAGAATCAAAATAATCAGCAGCATGAATCTACCTCCAAAGCAGAAGGAAATCTGAATGTTCTTTGGGGTTGTAGGTTCCTGCAGGCTGTGGATTGTGGGATTTGCAGTCCTAGCTAAACCTCTGATACAAATGACAACGAAAATAGCAAAATATCCAGAAGAGAGGGATGACGAAACCATGACTGCCTTCCTAATAAGTATGGGCAAATTTTGCGGATCTGTGGTCTGCAAATTCGCACAAAATCGCGAAAAAAACAACACACATTTTTGGATTTTCCCACGTAATCGCAGATTTTTTTGCGATTTGCACTCTACTCAGCTGGAGTACTGGAGCGTCGACCGTGCTCACTGTTTTGGGCTGATTAAAATGTTACTGAATTTGAGCTTCAACTCGGGCACCTGCTTTATTTATATCTGTAAGTGCTTCCTGTTGAGGTTTAATTTTTGTGACAGGATCGTGCCAGAATGAATACTGCCCTGCATAGTTATCCACGAAGATGCCACCGTTTTGTGCAACACCTCTACTCAACTGGAATACTTTCTACTGACAGGAGCCTCATGCAGAATGAATCCTGCCCTACATAGTTATCCACGAAGATGCCACCGTTTTGTGCAATGCCTCTACTCAACTGGAGTACTTTCTACTGGCTAATCAGTAAGTGCTACCTCATTGGGTAAATATATAGTGCTTTTCCTACACTGCAGCATGCGTAAAGGGCCCGAAGATTTGCCTCCAGTGACCGTGCGTGCCTGTAACTGTGGTCCCTTGAGTGAGCTGGCCATCAAAAAAAAAAATGATCTGCCCGCGAGCGAATTTCCGAATTTTGCGGCAATTTCACGAGATTTGCGGATCACAAAATTGCCGAAAATCTGCAAATTTCGCGTTGGAACAGATTTTTGAACCATGCTTAATTGTTAAAGCTATGAGACTCTCTCTGCTCAGCTCCAGCCTTAGGGATGCCTGATTATTCAAAAGAATTTGCAATATTCTGTGATGCATGTGACAATAGTGCATTGTCTGTTCTGACCCAAACTCATGGTTTAATGAGACGTCCTGTGGCATATTTTTCATCCACACTAGATTCAGTGGCATCTGCATTGCCAGGATGTCTGAAAGCAGTAGCTGCACCCTGCATGAGTCTTGAGCAAAGTGAATCCTTCATTATGGGACACCCTGTAGCTGTGTATGTCCCACATTCAGTTGTGATTCTGTCAACCAGAACACTTACTCAGTATTTGACTCCTAGTCGGCTGACTAAGTATGAGTAAATTCTTCTAGGTGCAGGGAATGTGACCATTGCCAGATGCACTGTCTTAAATCCAGCTACATTGTTACCTGATTCACACTTCGCAGAAGTGTAAGGGGAAGTTGAGCATAATTGCATCGACCTCACAGAATACAGTACAAAGCCCCTACCAGACATAAAAGAAGAGCCATTGTTGACATTTGAATATGAGCTGTTTGTAGATGGCTTATGCATGAGAATTGAGGAAGGAGTATTAAGAGCTGCTTATGCTGTGTGTACTTTGTGGGGTCCAGTGGAAGCATCCTACTTATCTAGAGTCAAGTCTGCACAAGTAGCTGATTTAGTTGCATTGACAAGAGCCTGCAAATTTGGGAAAATTTTGAAAGTGACCATATACACTGACAGTCAGTATGGTTACGGGGTTGTGCATGACTTTGGCCAATTGTGGATGCAAAGGGAGTTTCTGACTACTTTGGGTACTCCTATTAAGAACGGGCATTATGTAAAAGACTTACTAGAATCAATTCAATTACCAAAAGAAGTGGCTGTGGTCAAGTGTGCTGCTCACCAATCTGTAAATGACAGAGTGAGAGCAGTTAACCGAGATGCTGACCAACTAGCCCAGCACTGTGCCAAACAAAAGATGGCAATAAATAAGAACATTGATGCACATGGAAACAGCTGCCAATTTATGTTGCTTGAAAGAGTGAAAACATGGGAAGAAGTGAGAGATTTGCTAAATGAGGCATAAATGAAGGAAAGGGAAGAGTGGGAGAAAATAGGATGTCGAAGAAGGGTTGAGGACAGTGTAATTGTTTACCTTAATGGGAGACCTGTGTTACTAGATTGTATGATTGCTCCTATGGCTAGGATGTATCATGGAAGTTTACACATAGGTAGAGACACGATGATTAGGTAGTTCAGACAGAGTTGGTTCAATGCGCGATTCAGGAACGTAGCAGAGAGTCTTTGCCAGAGGTGCATAACATGCCAAAGAATGAATCCTGGTAAGAGAACTGTAGCATTACCAGGAAAGAATGGAAAGGCTGAATGTCCCTTCATACGACTACAGCTTGATTTCATCCAGTTGCCCCCTTGCTGAGGACTGAAGTACGTCCTTGTCATTGTCTGCCTATTTTCAAAATAGGTGGAAGCCTACCCTACCCGTAGAAATTAGCTCATCACCGTAGCTAAATTACTACTAAGGGAACTCATACCACGTTTCGGTTTTCCAGTAATGATTTTCCAGTAATTTCTCATTTTAATAATGAAAAAATTCGTTTGATATGTGAAGCATTCCAAATTGAGCAAAAGCTGCACTGTGCATATCGCCCAGAGGCTTCTGGAGTGGTAGAACAACTGAATGGCACAATCAAGTCACGATTGGGAAAGATTTATGAATCTACCCGATTGGAGTTGTCTGATGCTTTACCTCTTGTTCTGATGGGACTCAGAAGCATTCCAGACAGAAACACAGGCTTGAGTCCCCATGAAATACTCATGGGAAGAGCAATGAGGCAGGCATAGGTACCAGGACACAAATAAATATATCTGATGATTTAGTGCCGGAATACTGCAAAGAACTGACTGACCAAGTGCGTTCTATCTCTCATCATGTTGGGGAAGACGCTGTCGACAATCAACTCCAGCACATGACCTGAATCCTGGTGACTGGGTAGTGATAAAGGAACATACTCGAGAATCTTGCCTAGCACCAAGGTGGGGAGACCCACATCTAGTGATATTGGTTACTACCACAACTGTAAAGTGAAGGGGAATTCCAAACTGGATCCACGCTAGTCATACCGAGAGGGTGACCGTACCTGATGAAGTAGAAGCTGAAGGTTGAGCAGCTGAGGGGTCTCAAGAAGTTTATCCCAAAGTAGTTGATGAAGAGCAACCGAGCACCAGTCAGGATGAATGGATTCCAGTACTCGACATACCTGCAGAATTTGTGAGAACCAGAAGTCAAACCTATCTAGATAGACAGAGTGATAGTGAGGGATCACTGAAATAATATCGAGTGACAAAATATCGACCTTCAAGAATATCGTTGACAAAATATAGACTGTCAAAATATAGACTTTCTATGTACGAACAGGAAAGTACAAAAATATCGAGTTTTAAATATCGTTTACAAAAATATAGTTGTAAAAAATATCGACTTTAATAAAAACAATGTTTAATTACATTAATATAAAAAATTAATTACTAAAATATACTTAACAATACTTAAAATAACTTTTGAAATAATTAAATATTTAATGAAAGTAACAAAATAATATTTTTTTATTCATATTTCCTAAAACATATATATATATAGTAACAACATTTAATTAAATAATAGCCAATATTATTAACGTACAAATACAAAAGAGTAAAAATTACTATTCCCACTCCAGTGGGTGCAACAGTAGGGAAAGCGTTGGATAGCGTAGGGGTTAAAATTACTATTCCCACTCCAAAGAGTGCAACAGTGGATATATGACATTACAACGCAACTTTTACAACGCACTACCATTACAACAACATTTTTACAACGCAAAAACTATTACAACGCATGTTTTTACAACGCATGTTTTTACAACGCAGATACCTTTACAACGCATACCATTACAACGTAAGTATTGGTAAGTATATAATAATTTTTTTTATTTAAATTATTTAAAATTAATTTAATATAATTTAATTTAATTTAATTTCATTAAATTAATTTAATGTAAATTTAATTTTACTTTATTTTTACACTGTACCCCTGTACCCCACAAACCCCAAACTGACCCTGAACCCTAAAAAAAACCCTTTACCCAAAAACCCAAAACTGACCCTGAACCCTAAAAATACCCCTTTTACCCAAAAACGAAAAACTGACCCTGAACCCTAAAAATACCCCTTGACCCAAAAACTAAAAACTGACCCTGAACCCTAAAAATACCCCTTTACCAAAAAACTAAAAGCTGACCTGAACCCTAAAAATACCCCTTTACCCAAAACCTAAAAACTGACCCTGAACCCTAAAAATACCCCTTTACCAAAAAACTAAAAACTGACCCTGAACCCTAAAAATACCCCTTTACCCAAAAACCAAAAACTGACCCTGAACCCTAAAAATACCCCTTTACCCAAAAACCAAAAACTGACCCTGAACCCTAAAAATACCCCTTTACCCAAAAACTAAAAACTGACCCTGAACCCTAAAAATACCCCTTTACCCAAAAACTAAAACCTGACCCTGAACCCTAAAAATACCCCTTTACCCAAAAATTACAAAAATTTACATTAAAAAAATTATTATATACTTACCAATACTTACGTTGTAATGGTATGCGTTGTAAAGGTATCTGCGTTGTAAAAACATGCGTTGTAAAAACATGCGTTGTAATAGTTTCTGCGTTGTAAAAGTTTCGGTGTAATGGTAGTGCGTTGTAAAAGTTGCGTTGTAAAGGATGTTTCCCGCAACAGTAGGGAAAGCGTTGGATAGCGTAGGGGTTAAAATTACTATTCCCACTCCAGTGGGTGCAACAGTAGGGAAAGCGTTGGATAGCGTAAGGGTTAAAATTATTATTCCCACTCCAGTGGGTGCAACATTAGAGAAAGTAAATACTTCATATATTAATAAATAAATTACAAAATAATATCAATATAAATTTATTTAAAAATGATTAACTATTTAATATACATAATAATTAATATATTAAAATTACTAATTAACTATAAATATTTCAATTAGTTACCTATTAATACAAATGTATAACTAATTACCAATTATTTATTTGATAATTAAAAATTAATTATTTTATATTAAATACAATTAAATAAATGTTATTATTTCATTAATTATTATTAAATTACTTCCCACTCTATTCCCCTATAAACCCACAACCCGCTACAGGAAATAAATAATTTAATTTAAAATAATTAGCAATTAATCAATTAAATTAAATTAATTACCAATTACATTTTAATTAATTAACACATATTTTTTAATTAACAATTAAATATTACTACCAATTATTAAATTTACATATTTAATTAATTATAATTAAATTACTTGCCACCCTATTCCCCTATAAACCCCGCTAGTAAGGAATAGCAAAAGGCTATGCATGAATAAATCGGTAAAAAAACTTGCGATTTCTTAATATTCCTTAATTGCGACTCGCAAATTGAGTCGCAATTAAGGAATACCTCCCCATTCATTCCTATGGGCCTAGAGTTGCTGGATTTCGAAATGAAAGGGAAACTCTGTCTCCATAGGGAGAAAACAGAATAGTAAAATAATATATTCATTGGTTCCAGTGAATTTGAACATCATTTTAAAGTTATTGGGGTTGGGGTTTCGAAGATGGAATTGAACCAGTTTATCCTAGAATTTATTACATTTGTGGGAACAAAGCCTTTTTTATATTGCCTGATCATTGGTACGGGAGTTGCTATTTTGGAATAGTATTCCCAAAGGTGTACCATGTGGAGAAAATCATTGAAAGCAATGCAGAAACTAATGTATTAACTCGTAGTAAAAGAGCCTCATTTGCTGAAATTGGAGGTAACCTATTTAGTGCAATAATACCTTCAGTGGGAGTGGTTCTGAACACTCAAAGAATTTGCAAATTGTTAACAGTGGTAGATCGCTTATCGACTGACACTGCTAGTGGATTTTTTGATGATCAATACTGAATTAGTTGCGGTAAGATCAATGGTTTTACAAAATCGACTTGCTCTTGACATATTATTGGGAAAAGAGGGCGGAGTCTGTAGAATGCTGAAGTCGCAACATTGTTGCACTTACATTCCAGACAAAAGCATAGAAATTAAGAAGTACACGAAAAATATTACCCATTTGAGAGAAGAATTGAAACCACTGGAGGTTGACAGTGCAAGGAAGAGACTAATTAGTGGTCTCTCCTCAGTAGGTAGTTGGTTCACTAACGTAGGAAAGAGTTTTGAAGGTAAAATACTGATGCCAATGGTGGGGGTAGCACTACTGATTTTAGGGATAATAATTTGTTGCAAATGTCGCAAACATAAAAAAACATAAAGTAAATCAGAAAGGGAAGAAAAGAAACTTCAGTGAAATCTAGCTTGTAGAATTAAATGGGGATTTGTATAAAAGGATGAAAAACTTCCACATGTATAATGAGTGTTTGAAGAAATAGAAATGAGTAAATGTTTAAAAGTTGGCATCTGTTTCTATAATATCTGATGATATAAATATCATCAAAGAAGGGATTGATGGAGCAAGGTTTCACTCGTAAAGAGACTTGCTTGGATTCAACCCTCTCGAAATAAACTGTACTACACTAATAAACATGTTTTGTCTTATTAACAATGCAAAACACAACATTTCTAGTAAGCTGGGGAAGCTTTACAATGAGCTTCTTACTAACCGTAACTCGAGCAACCCAAAATTGCCGCCGCAACGGGGAACTTTTTCTTCGCATGCGTCTGTCACACTCAAGTGAAATAACGTACTTTCTGATTTGTTGGGAAAACTTTGCTTCTGCGCACTAGAACTAAACATGGCATTGTAGCTTTTGCTAAGTTGTTCGTTCTGCATAATCCCTAATGCTGTAGTTAAAATAAAGTAATGGGAATAGAGTAGAGATAAGCGGTATACAGTATATTAATTTATTCTTTGTTCTAAAATGGTTTTTCTTTGAGTTTGCTATTAGCTCGTGTTTGGACCCATCAAGTACAATGTTGCTCCAACCAGGGTCCCACAACTGAGCATGCTCTATGTTTTCAAGAGTCCACAAGCCATGACATTGAACACGGGCCAACTCCTGACTTGCTAGAAGATGCTCATGGGAACCTTACCTTTTGACCCTTTGTAAGGAAGCTGAACAAATTGTTATCTTACATTGTAATTCTTATTGATACATTCACTGCAGGGTGGAATAAAAGTGCATTTGAAAATAAAATTATGGGAGGGAACGTAAGATTTTAATATTTGAATGAAATTACTTCATTGTGGTATGGTGTGATGACCTCTCCTCGTCCTTTGACCAATCAAATTTATGGAACACATACATTTGCTACATTGGGGGGTGGTACACTGTCCTGGAAAATGGTATAACTAAGGTAGGCTTAGCTAGTTAGATTGTCCGACTTGTCCGAATAGTTGACCTGTCACTGACCCAACGCACTCAATAGGCGATCGAGAACAGAGGTGCTGGCGGAGCACTCTGTCAGAAGATTCGATAATCCAATTCGGGTTCTGTGGGAGAAGGTTCAAATAACCCATTCGGGGTCCGACTGTTAGCTGCAGAGAGGGGTGTGACGCTGGTGTTGCACTCTAGCTGTGGGTGCCGGTCCTGACCTGTGGTGGTCCTGTCCTGATCCAATTTGGTTTGTACTTATCCGGATTCTGGAATGCAGCTGTTCTATCCTGTTGCCACCTTAACTATTGGGGGTCCTTTCCTTTATCCCAGCCCATGGCCATGGCTGGTCTTCACACCATTCTAGGTAAATATAAAGTACATGTGGGTATGTCATTGTGCTGTTTCCCTTTTCTTACCCTTCCTATGTTTCAATGCTTAAAGAAGGTCTTATAATATTTTCACATCATCTTGCTTTGATTATATTCTTTCTAATTGAATGTGCTTTAATTGAATTGGTATGGACTCTGACATTTAAGAATTTACATAGATAAAGTGTTAAAAATGTTCCCTAGTCTGTGGTTATTTTATGAGAGCAAATGTTTATTTACTACCGATTTTCTTGCTAACTCCCTTAGGACTCTAGATATCGGTGACTAGGATTGGTAAGTCAAAGGTATAGGTCCTAAAAGGTGAAATAAAATCCTGATTTAGTGTCGGTTTACCTGTTCAAAGTGTGTATGTTTTATGGGTCCTGGTGAGTATGGTAAAATCTCGAGCAGGTGAGCCCCGGCTCTATCCCCATACTTGCATCCCAATGTACAGAGGCACAAGGGGGTTATAAATTGGAGTAAGATTTTTATTGTGTTGTGTTTTTTACTTTTCTCTTTGTAGCTCTAAATGTTTTGCTCATTTTTACTCTAAGTTATGTCTGTCTGTTCTCTGTCAAAGGTACAGGTGTTCAGCAGAAGTTTAAATGAATGAAGCCATTAACTGACCTCAACTCACATGAAGCTATAGTTGACCCACCCAAAAAAATAGCAAAAATGCAAATAATGGTGTACGGCACAGCACAAGCTCTAAGTACACCTAAGCATGACTTAAAAAAATAAGTTAAGAAGGTTGAAACATCCTCTGAATTTTGAATGACTGTGATTTCAACCAAATTAATATTTTTCATTTCTGTGTCAAAGGTCTTGCGGTACTCCTGAAATGCTGCTGCATTACTTTAGTGGACTGCAAAAACAATTCAGGTCTCATTCTAACTTATGCCTGGAGATTAATCACTCAATAATCATGGTCAGGAGGTTGTGCCATAACTGCCCTAAGCTCACACAAATCACTTAGATCGACTAACACCCTTCTACTGGGCTGTTTTTACAAAACACAAAATTGTGTGCCAACCATTGTGGATCCAAGTACGGAGTGGGTTGGTCTGTTGTGGTTCCTAATACCGGCTCTGTTGGCCAAAGGGGGTGTGGTCATTTTGTGGCATTGGAGTTATGTGGTCACATCAAAGACCTTAAGTGGGATTGAAATCTGTCTCAGGCCCTGAAGCTTCATGTCCCCTAATCCACACCTATAGTACTTGATGGAGCAATGTTGCATATGTAAAGAGACTTGCTTGTATTCAACTATCTCTAATAACTCGTAATGTACTAACCAACATGTTTTGTCTTATTAATATTGCATTACTCAACTTACTGTTCATCTAGGGGAAGCTTGCCCATGTGTTTTACTAACTGTAATCCGCTTGCATTAACATGGCCACTGCTACGCAGAGTTTTCTATTGCGTATGCGTCAGTCACACTCACGTGACATGACGTACTCTCAGCTTTGGTGGGAAACTTTTGCTTCTGCACACTAAAACTAAGATGGCTGCTCTGTTTCCTCACATGCAAGAAGCTTGCACTGCTGCTTTTGCTAAGCTGTTCGTTCTGCTTAATTATTAATGAAATAGTGAACAGAAAGTAATGGGAATAGATTAGAGATAAGTGGTATAAAGTGCATTCATTTATTCCTGTTCTAAAACTGTTTATTTTCTATTTTTTCATGTAACGATAATCTTGGGCCTGGGAGGTGTTATTACTCCATCTTGAAAAATCATACTGCGCATGTCAAACTCCAGAAGGAGCTGAAGTCATTTGTCATTGAATCAGAGCCAAGGACAGTCTCAGCCAAGATGCGCCTGAGAAAGTCAACTAATGACCCCACGAGAGGAAGACCAACTGTACCAATGTTAACACATTGTATTCGATATTAAGTCAATCCATTGTTGGGTGGAATAAAGATGCATGGGTAATAAAAATTGATGGGCGGGAACGTTAATTTAAATATCCTATGAGAAAAGTTTCATTTTGGTATGGTGTGATGACCTCTCTTCATTCTTTTTTTTCAATCTAACATGGGGATTCTTACACTTGCAACATTGGGGGGTGGTACACTGCCCTGGAAAATGGTATAACTAGAGTAGGCTTAGCTAGTTAATTTGTTTGACTTGTCCGAATAGCTGACCTGTCGCTGACCCAAAACACTCAGTAGAAGATTCGATAACCCAATCGGGGTTCTGGGAGGAGGGGTGCTGGTGGAGCACTCTGTCGGAGAATTTGATAACCCAATCGGGGTTTGACTGTTAGCTGCAGTGAGGGTTGTAGTGCTGGCGTATCAACTTTAACTGTGGGTGCCAGTCTTAGCCTGTGGCGGTCCTGTCCTTATCCAAATCTGGTTGCACCTGTCCTGATTTCTGGTCAGCACCTGTTGTCTGGCTGGCACCTGCACTTTTGGGGTTCTATCCTTTAACTGACCCGTGGCCAGGGTTGGTCTTCGCACGATGCTAGGTAAAAATAAATAAGTGTGAGGTTTGTTGTTGTATTTGTTTCCTTCTATCTCTCCCCTCCCTATTCGTTAAATGCTTGAACACAGTCATATTTAATCGTTATCTTCTTAATTGACAATTTTCTTCTTGCTAATGTTTGGATTATGACATTTTAGAATTTTCATAGATAAAGAGTTTAAACTTTTCTCCAAGTATGTGGTTATTTTATTCAAGAAATGTTATTATGCTACCTATCTTCCTTCTAACTCCCTGATCCAATAGGTTTACAGGTACCAGCGACAAGGATTGGTAAGTCCATGAAATAGGACCTAGTAGGTAATCACAAATTGGTAGTGTGCTCATGGTTCACCTGTCCATGGTAAATGTTTAATTGTTTATGGGCCCAGGTGAGTATGGTAAATGAGCAGGTTGACCCTCGCGCTCTATCATACTGACAAACATTTTTATTGTGAAATCAGGGCTGTATGTGGCCTCTATCCTCCCCATTTTATGATCCACCTTTGGCTCCTATGTAGGGCATGGCATTGCTCAGGATAAACTTATACTAACAGTTGATTTCATCTGCCATCTGTGTGCCTGCCCCATTGCTTTAGATGCCATTAAGCCCAAACCTATGATAGCAGATGGGTTCCAAATAGAGAATTTAATAAACTCAGTTAAACCACATTTTCCCCTCATTTAAAGGGAGGAATGTGCATAGTTCACAGCCCCTTCAATTACCATAATCCTCTGTCTCTCATCATCGAAGGAGTAAAGGGCAGTTTTAGGCTATTGATGGAGACACAAAGTGGGTCCATACTCTCTCTGACCATGGTAGACGACTGTGGTGGTTGCAAGTAGACCCAAAGGATTTCCATCTGTCACCCTCTACTGTGCGCTGGCATGAGAAATCTACCTGTCCAGATTTTAATTCCTAAAGGGGGATGATCTTGTCCGTTTTTGTACCTATTGCCTAGAAGGCACCGGCATTGTTAACCGTCCCAGTGTCAAAACATGGCTCACAGGAGTCTAAATGGTTAGATTGAGACTGTTCTATGACCCTTCACTTGAAGGTTGCCCTAATGCAGGTCCCTAGTGTCAGGGAGCATGCTGCTTCATGTCAGAAGGAATATAAGAAGGCCTTAATCAATGGCAAGCTTATATTTCACAGGTCTGCGTGCGATGATTTTGCCCAAGCAAGCCAAACCAGAGACAGTCCCCTTTTCTGGAGGGTGATTAATAAGTCTTGTTTTGCTGAACCATCAGGGTCTGCTCTATGTCGTCACAACTCGGAGCAGCAATGGGTAGATCAGTTTGAAAGTAAGTATAACTTTGGTCTAGCTGATGGTGTGGGGAACTAAATTGGCTTAGTGTTGGGCAGAGCTAATGATGTCTTTACCCTAGAAGACATTCTCAGGTCAACCAGGCACTAGCTTGTAACAGGGCCCCAGGACCCGGCAGAATACCTCCTGACTTGTTTAGGGATAACTTTAAGGTCAGGGAGCTAGCCCTAATTGCTGCAGTGAGGGAGGGCACTCCACTTTCATGGTCCACTGCTGTAATTGTTCCGATATTTAAGAAGGGGGACAAGGACAATGCCGGTGTTATAGATCAATTCCACTTGTCGATGCAGAAGGTACTTTTATATAGGTTCTAGCTGTGGGCAGATGTGAATGATATGTTCTCAAATTATCAATATGGTTACAGGCCAGGCAAATCAACAACTGAACTGTGCCTGAACCTATACTTAATTATAAATGAGTACATTGTTGCTGGGCAGGATCACTATATCTGGCATTCATGAACCTCATGCTTGTGTCAACCATAAGATGTTTTGGGATTTGATCCTTGTGATGTGTGTGGATGGAGAAATAACACTCCTCTTATCAAACCTACATGCTAACACATCGGTTGCGGTGAGGTATTCACAGAGGGCTGATCTCACTCAACATTTTTGCACCACAAGGGGGTTGTGCGTCATTGGTATTTACTTGTCCCTTGTTTGTTCACCCTTCATAATAATGGGTAGGAACAGGCCCTTCTTTAAGTGCATCACGATTGTCCTAGTTAGTAACGAAATTGCTACCGGTCCTTCTGTATGCTGATGATGCGTTCCTCATGGTGCCTACAGCTGTGGGACTGCAGTCATTATTGGACAAGTTTGTCTACTTCATAGACAATTTTGATCTTGTGGTTAACTTCACAAAATCTTATATCATGGTAGTTGGCTCCCGGTCCAGCAGTTCTAAAACCTTTAAGGTGTGGAGTCATACTTTTAGGGCAGGAGATGTGACCTGGTCAAGACCACAGGGGCAGTAAATACTTTTGCGCTCATGGTCCCCAGACACCCTAGTTAAGCTTCACCAGGCTAAGTGTGTTTCCAAGTCTTTTTAAGGCAGTGAGGTATGGGGATACACCGCAAAGGATAAGATTCAGCTCACAGAAAATATGATTTTAAGTTGTATTCAGCAGGATCTGCAAAGTATTTCAGCATGTTCTGGTCATGTAGAGCATGTCATAAAATTAATTGAAGATATTGTTGCTCTCAGCCCTTTGCTTTGCTGGATTAAGACTTGGACTGAGGAGGGTACCCAGCTGAACAGATTGATCCTTTCCTCCAGTCTGTCCCTTGACCTCGCGCAGATAATCCCTTGGATAGCCTATGTAAAGGAAGCTTTTGCCAGCATTGGCAGGGCTGATATATTCTACAATCATCATTCCCTGCACCCTCTGGAGTTTAAAAGGGTGAGAGACTTATTGTGTACTGCAACACCAACACACAAAGTTGATGAAACACACAGTAAGTGGGCACATGCTATTAAAAACTGTACCTGGTATGGAGCCTTATCTATCTCTTTTACCTATCGAGAGGGATCGATTTGTTGTTGAGAGGCTTAGGTTTAATTTGCTGAACCATCCATGGCTTCTCCTAGTAAGTTATCTCATTCAGGAACTTTGAAGCCCTGAATCTGTGACAATATGTCCCCACTGGACTCAGCACATTCTTTGCTGTCTTGTAAATATATTAGCATGACCAGGAAGCAGTTTATCCTCCCGTTATTGAAAGTGCTGCTTATGTATCTGCAGCATCTGCCGAATGAAAATGTCTTCATTGCTGTATCAGGTTTTTTACGTGCAGCTTTGAGATCGATTTTCAATGTGATGCATTCTTAACACTATTTTATCTTTCCTGGCTTTTTATGGTGTTTCAATGAGGTGAGTAGTCTATGTTTGAGGATGTTATCCTCTTTTAAGGTTTTCCTTATAACAGAAAAAAGATTTTTTGTCACATTGTACCTATGTGCCTGTTGTTCAAGGTTATATTTTATATTTAGTTTGAAATTGTTGGATTTTCAGAGTAATATGCCTGCTATGGAGTCTTAATATATTAGGCTTTCATTAACAGCAAATAGTTGAACTTTCCCTAGCAGAATTTCATGCATTTCTTTGGTTTGATTTGATATATTAGGTTTTAGTTGGGTTATAGATTGTTCTATTATGCGATTTTGGTAGCTCTGTTACTTTTTTATATGTAAAACATTTGTGAAGGGTATGGGGGCTTAGTCCTATTATCCCTTGGATGTCACTTTTCCACTGCAGGATTTCTCTTTGCTTGCTATGCCATGGTGTTGTCACATATGTACCACAATGGTATAGGGTACAAGGACTGGCGTCTTTGAACCGAGCTCAGTAAAATGTCAAACCAAGAGTTGTTTGTTCTTTCGAGCTTTATAAATCCAAACAAGGCACTCGTAGACTTCATTCTTTCAGTTGTATAGTAGCTGCACAACATTGCACGAGCTGTCTTTTAGACAATGGATTATTTTTTGGGCATTTTAAACATGCATTTTTTTAAAACAATATCTAATTACAGATCAGTATTATTATTGCACAGTTTGGCCTCACAAAATAGGAAGCACTGACAAAGTCAATAGGTCTGTTTTGTAAACAAAAAAAGATTTTCAGAAGTTATCAAGCTTTTGTGGGTGAACGTGAGAATACATCAATACAAGAATGGGTGAATGAATGAACGAATGAATGCTTAAATAGGTTAGTGAATACATAAACAGAAGCTTGCATAGATGAACCTGATTAGTTCGTCGTGGGATAATAAATGTATGAATCAATGGTTAAGCAATACATGTATTTAATCATTCATTCACACAAAAATCGATCCATTACATTTATGAGCACATACTTAAATGCACCTATGTGTGTGAGCATAACACATTCTTTCAAAAGCAAAACCCTTTGACTGTGCTAATGCTAATGCTTGTTTGAATGTATTTGCATGCAAAGTTGTTTGCTGTCAAAGGTTGGTGGCATATCAAAGAGGCTGTGATACTAGTACCCCTTTTAGGATTTTAGGATGGTGGATGTTGGTCAAAGTGAGGTAGAAGATGGAATTTTGGCCTATTTGATTGAGTGCTTTTAGTTGAATTAATTTGTAGTATATGCCATTGCCCGGTTGTGGTTGGCTTAATTACAGGTTATATGTGCAGTAACTCATGTTATTACACATATTTCCATTATGGTTTGCGCAATAAGCACCACACCCCTGCATTTTCCCTTAATAAATTTAGGAATGTAAAATGATACTCCATGTATCGGATATAAAAAGTCTGGTAAATTAAGATGAGTGTTTGCCTCATTTTGCCCCGTTTTACAGAGAAAATAGTTGTATTTATCACACCAGATCAATTCTGATCTCTGTGGTGTCTGCACATATCAAGAATGATGTTTCCCCCAAGAGTGACTGGGGCTAAGTAATGTTGCATTGCTGCGTTAAATGAAGCACTGTTAGGAGCAATAGACAATTCGCTTGTTAGTGGAGGTTTCCTAAATAGTTTTTTGTATTCATAATTAATATTCTGGTCTTCATAAAGTATAAGATGGGAGGAATCACATATGGCCTTTTTTTGGTGGCACAAACAAAAAAAGAGTTGCAAAAATTTGTATTTGGAAGTTATGGATACAGAATTTAAGTTAATGACATTAGAGTAAAGAGAGATTGCACAAATTGTCTTAGTTATTTTGTCAAGAATGGCCCAAAGGAGAAAACACTGCAGTACACACTACGCACTATGCACACGCCTCCACGCAGCAGGGATCCGAGACAAGGCTCTGGATTGGACTACCTCCTTCCTCTCCGGCAGAACCAAGAGCGTCTGCCTCCCCCATTCTGTTCCAAAGCCTCCAAGATCATCTGTGGCGTATTCCAGGGATCCTCCCTCAGCCTGACGCTGTTCAACATTTACATGGCCCCGCTCACACAGGTAGCCCGACAGCATGACCTCAACATAATATCCTATGCCGATGACACTCAGCTGATCCTCTCCCTCACCAAGGACCCCATCACAGCCAAAGCCAACCTCCACGAAGGAATGAAGGCCGCCGCCAACTGTATGAAGACCAGGCGTCTGAAGCTGAAATCAGAGAAGGCGGAGGTCCTCATCGTCAGTTCCAACCCTTTAGCCAGTGACGACTCCTAGTCGGCCGACGGCACTGGGGGCAGCCCTGACACCCACCGACCACACACGCAACCTGGGAATTATCCTCGACTCAACGCTCTCAATGACCAAGCAAGTCAACGCCGTCTCCTCCTCCTGCTTTAACACCCTCTGCATGCTCCGCAAGATCTACAGATGGATCCAGACAGATACAAGAAAGACAGTCTCCCAGGCCCTCGCCAGCAGCAGACTCGACTACGGAAACCCCCTCTACGCAGGTGCCCCGACCAAGCTCATAAAATGACTTCAACGCATCCAAAAATCCTCGGCACGACTGATCCTTGACATACCGCGCCACGGCCACATCACCCCCACCTGAGAAACATGCACTGGCTCCCCGTCAACAAGAGGATATCCTTCAAGCTCCTCATCCACGCACACAAGGCACTCCACAAGACTGGCCCAGCCTATCTCAACAGATGGCTCTCCTTCTACATCCCCAACCACCAGCTACGCTCCGCCGACCTCTCACTCGCCACCGTCCCACGCATCCGAAGAACAACCACCAGTGGGAGATCCTACTCTCACCTCAACATCAATATATGGAACACCCTCCCACCAAGACCTGCTGACCTTCAGGAGGATGCTCAAGACCTGGCTGTTCGATCAGTAGCGCCTCCCCCCCATCGCCTTGAGACCCTCGAGGGTATGTAGTGCGCTTTACAAATGATTGATTGATTGATAACACTACTTAGTTGCTAAGTGAATTTCCTTCCATAGAGTAACATTGACTGGTTTCAATTGGAAATTCTTCTAAGTGTGGAGTTTTGGAACTTTAAAATATTCCTATAAAATCAGCAGAACTACAATTCCGATTTACTCACCTGTTAGCAGAAGAGACTTCAGTGCTGCATCTTTGAGCCCAGTACTAATCATAAAAAGTAATTCTAACCATACTTACCAGTAACTTGATTTTCCTTCCATAGGCTAACATAGACTGGTTTCACTTGGAAATTCTTCTAAGTGTGTAGTTTTGGAACTTTAAAATATTCTCCTAAAATCATACGAACAACGAATTCCGATTTACTCACTTGTTATCAAGAGAGAACCCAGTGCTGAATCTTTTAGCCCAGCACTGACCCTGAAAAATAATTCTAACCATACTTACCAGTAACTTGTTTTTTCTTCCATAGGATTCCATTGTCTGGTTTTCACCACAAAAGTTTGTCTATTTTCACAAACTAAAAATATTCCTAAAAATTGCCTGTATGACTTAAACGCATTCTTTCAACTGTTTACAGGAGATGCACCAGTGCTGCATCCAGGATCCACCACTGAGTTAGAAAAAGTGACGATAGAACTACTTACCTGCTAAAGGAATTTCCTGCCATAGGATAACATTGGTGATTCTATGTGAAAAAAAATGTCAACTTTTAAAATACAATAATATTCCTTAAAAATCACTACTGTAACTAAAACGCTTTTACTCAACCGTTAGGAGATGTCCAAGGCCTGAATCTAGGATCCAGTCCTGTGGTTAGAAAAGTAATTCATAAAGTAACTAATTGCATTTAACTAGAAATTCACATTGAGGTCAATGTTGCATTGTGTTTGAAATTGTGTTGCCCATTGCAACAACTGTAACTACTATACTTAAAAGGCTATTGCCTATTTGGAAAGTGTTTAAACTAAAGTAATTCATTCTGAGAAAGTATATTTTGTAATGTAATGTATGATGTAATTATAATATAATTTAAAAAAATAAAATATCTGAAAATAAATAGTTTAAAAAATGTAGTAAATCAGTATCAAAAACATAAATATAACAATTAATACATTTAAAAATTGTCATTTACAAAACCTTCGAAATTCACTGAAAAAAACATAGGTTTCAGGCCTGATATAGTTAGGAATTAGCATTTAAAAAACCTTCCAAATTCACTGGAAAAAACATATGTTTCAGGCCTATTAAAGTTAGGAATTAGCATTTAAAAAACCTCAGAAATCCACTGAAAAAAACAAAGGTTTTAGGGGTGTTTTAGTTAGCTGGACATTTCACTCGTACAAAACCATTGAAATTCCTCCGATATAGTTAGTTGTACTCACTATATCTCACGCGCCTGCAATCCACTGCTGATGATGTCACATCATTCATGACACGGTCAATGAAATCACTTATGACATCTAAAATTACGTCACTGATGACATCACTGATGTCATCATCTACGTGACAATCAGATACACCTCATCAACACACTATTATAACCATTCTTCACTCACTGTAGAATACAGAGTACCATATTTGAATCCATTGACACACCAATTCAAGTTTCTAAAAACCCACTCACTGATTCCTAGATCTATACACACATCTAATCAATTACCTATAGATTCACTCATACATGCAGTCAATGATCAATAGAAAACTATCAAATATACTTATACACCTTTATCGACATTACACACCAGCACACATCCTATTCACTTATGAAGTCATCCTATTCACTTATGCAAACAATGGATCATACTTACATTTACTTAGCTATACACTTATACAAACACCACTTTATCTATTCATATAGATAGTAACTCATACTTACTGTGTTATAAACTCACTATTACAAGTAAACAGTTATCCATACAGTCACTCATACAATCAGTGAGTCTTATGTATACTTATTTATAAACAAAAACTGACACATACACTGCCTTTTATTGTTCTAGTTTGTTGGACATGCACCATTGAGATAGATATTTGCTCATCAACACACCCATAAAGATATTCACTCACCCAAACAACTGTTATAACATGTAGTTTTAACTTCATATACCTACTGAATCTACTATTCACACATCTATGGGCAGTAACACACACCCCACTGAACCACACACACATTCACTCTCCTATACAAATACTCAGTTAACTAATCAATAACTAATATAGACTTTCAAATAGCTGGTAACCAACTGGAGAAGCAGTTTACACAAGAACAGACAAAGGGATACATATGTTCACATAGTTTAGTCACTATCCAATATATTTAGTGAGACATTTTAAATTAGTCAAGTAAACAGTCAATCACACTGCTGCTAAATCCTCCATCCAGATATTTATATTTATATATGCACTCATTCTTCAATGCAAATTGCTATATGTATAATACATATTTAAATAATGGACCAAACAAACATTCACTTAGTGATGTCATCAGTGATGTCATTTGAGATGTCATCAGTGATGTCACTGACCATGTCATGAATGATGTAATATGTGACATCATCAGCAGTGGATTGAGGGGGCGCGAAACATAGTGAGTACAACTAACTAAATCGGAGGAATATATATATATATATATATATACATATAATGTCATTCTTAAGCACATGAGTTAAACATGATTATGTTCACTAAGGACAATATATGTTTGCTTTATGAAACCAAACTAGTGAAATGTCACAGTACATACTTTTGAACTGACGTTACACCACAATACGGAATACAATAGTTGAAATTAGGCAATGCCTTCTTTAAATCCTTCGAAGCAGTTGTCGTTTTGTGTAAAGTTCATTTCAATTAAAATGTAAAATTCTATTGAGGAGGAAAAAGAAGACTTCCACTTACAAACTATGTTGCTTATGTTTAGGGAATCGCGTTGTGTGTGACGAGGTATAAAAACACATGATTGTAAAAAGGGCTAAGTGTTCAAGATCTTGAGATCAAAAGGCGTCTTTCCTTTGCCTAAATAAATACCCAGTATCAATGTCACTACGTTGGAGCAGCTGTTTTCTCTGATGCGCTCTCGTCAAGGATTGCATTGGAGATATATATATATATATCTATCTATCTATCTATCTATCTATCTATCTATCTATCTATCTATCTATCTATCTATCTATCTATCTATCTATCTATCTATCTATCTATCTATCTATATTACCTACTGGCGGTCAGGATTGATTTCCATAGGGAAATCGCAACATTCTATTTGGAATAACTTTGGCGCTGGTTGAGGAATCAGCCTGAATTTTTCAGCAACTTTGCCTCGCGGCTCTCCGCTCCTTCCCTAAAAGTTTGGGGGGGATTCGTCAAGCGGGGGCCGAGATAAAAGGGGGGTCCCAAAACGTGTTTTCCCCATGTTAATTTCTGTAGGGCGGTCGGTCGCACTTTTAGCTCGAACGGCTGAATGGATTTTCACCAAACTTGGCAAAATTGTAGGGACTGGTAGCCCGATGTGCCTTTGCTATGTCTCAAGATATGTGCTCCAGAGGATTTTGAGTAATTTAGGTTAAAAAAAATGTATATATCTATAGCCGCGCCCCGGTACGCGTACCGGGGAGCGCTCCGGGCGCGCCACGCGACTTGCGCACGGGAAGCTGATTGGTTCTCGGGTGTCTGTAAACATTCGAAACAGTCCGCAGCGGCCGCCATCTTGTGTCTCGGTAGGATCGAGACACAAGAGGTGGTAAAAAACAAAGGGGGAAATTACCAAAAGGGGGCAGGGTAGACCCCCCCCTGACCCCCTAGGTTTGATGTGGGGGCCATAAAAGGCTCCACGGGGCAAAACATTTTTTTATTATTTTTTTCGATTTTCGCGGGGGGGCGCTGGGTACACGCACCGGAGAGCGTACCGGGGCGCGTAACATGGGGAAAACCCAGTTTTTTTACTGCGTCACCTCTACGACCCTTTTTTGCGTCAATACACCCCTTTTGCATACATTACACCTGACGTAGGTATAATGTGGCGCAGGGGTTTACAAAGTGATGCATCTAGCTAGATGCGTCACTTTGTAAATATGACTGAATAAGGTGCATTTTTAACAGCACTTGTGCGTCACAAAAAGTGATGCACTGGTGGCGTAAAAGTGACGTATGGCCCCCTAAATGAGGCCTTCAGTCTTCTAGTCATGCGTCATATTAAATATATGACGTATTATGTCGCAAGTACTTACAGAAACGTCAGTATTTCAGACGTATCTGTAAGCGCAAAAGTGATGCAGTGCTGGAGTGTGTCACAAAAATGATGCAACTCCAGCAATGCATCATTTCACATGGGGCCAGGCCCCATGTGAAACGGCCTGCATCAGTCTTACGCCTGCTGTGAAACAGGTGCAAGATTTGGACGCAACAGCGTCATAAAAGTGACGTAGTGATATCTCACAGATTTTACTGCGTCACCTCTACGACCCTTTCTTGCGTCAATACGTCCATTTTGCATACATTACACCTGACGTAGGTATGATGTGGCGCAGGGGTTTACAAAGTGACGCATCTACCTAGATGCGTCACTTTGTAAATATGACTGAATAAGGTGCATTTTTAACAGCACTGGTGCGTCACAAAAAGTGACGCACCGGTGGCGTAAAAGTGACGCATGGCCTCCTAAATGAGGCCTTCAGTCTTCTAGTCATGCGTCATATTAAATATATGACGTATTATGTCGCAAGTTTTACTGCGTCACCTCTACGACCCTTTTTTGCATCAATACACCCCATTTGCATACATTACACCTGACGTAGGTATAATGTGGCGCAGGGGTTTACAAAGTGATGCATCTACCTAGATGCGTCACTTTGTAAATATGACTGAATAAGGTGCATTTTTAACAGCACTGGTGCGTCACAAAAAGTGACGCACCGGTGGCGTAAAAGTGACGCATGGCCTCCTAAATGAGGCCTTCAGTCTTCTAGTCATGCGTCATATTAAATATATGACGTATTATGTCACAAGTTTTACAGATATGTCAGTATTTCAGATGTATCTGTAAGCGCAAAAGTGATGCATTGCTGGAGTGTGTCACAAAAATGATGCAACTCCAGCAATGCATCCTTTCACATGGGGACAGGCCCCATGTGAAAGGGCCTGCATCAGTCTTACGCCTGCTGTGAAACAGGTGCAAGATTTGGACGCAACAGGGTCATAAAAGTGACGTAGTGATATCTCACAGATTTTACTGCGTCACCTCTACGACCCTTTCTTGCGTCAATACGTCCATTTTGCATACATTACACATGACGTAGGTATAATGTGGCGCAGGGGTTTACAAAGTGACGCATCTACCTAGATGCATCACTTGGTAAATATTACTGAATAAGGTGTATTTTTAACAGCACTGCTGCGTCACAAAAAGTGACGCACCGGTGGTGTAAAAGTGACGCATGGCCTCATAAATGAGGCCTTCAGTCTTCTAGTCATGCGTCATATTAAATATATGACGTATTATGACGCAAGTACTTACAGAAACGTCAGTATTTCAGACGTATCTGTAAGCGCAAAAGTGATGCATTGCTGGAATGTGTCACAAAAATGATGCAACTCCAGCAATGCATCTTTTCTTACCCTTCCACACTCCCGTTCCTTTTCTACATTTTCTTTGAATAACCACATTCCCCATGTTCACTCTCCTTCTCCTTACTTTCGTTCCCAACACTCACCTTCTTTCAGTCCCCCTACTTCACTTCTTTTCTCCTCTCATACCTTTCTGTTCTTTCTTACTCATTTTCCTTTCCTTTATCAATGTACTCCACTTCACTTACTCTTTTTCATTTTTTTAAGAATATAGCTCTTTGATGGGAATTGGAGGTAGTTCTGAAAATAACTTTTTTTTTTCTTTTTTCTTTTTTTATAACAAAAACAAAAACAGGGAATGGAAACTGCTCAACAGGAGTAAAAAATAAAAAATAAAAATTAGGGCTGGGAACGGCAGTGATGGTTCTCCAATGCTCGAACCATGAGCAGAACACTTTGCTCCCCACAGGAAAGTAGCTGATCACAGTCTTTGCATTTAAGGATGCCTTTGTGAAATGCAGGCTGAATGTTCGGAACCAACTCTTGTGATCTCCCCCTCACCGATGGTGTTCGTCCTCCGGTTGATGTAGAGGCCCCATCTCTGGGAACTTCTTGTGCCAGAGCCCTGACACTTTCCCTTGCAAAATTCTGGGGGTGCCTTCTCTGCACATGGCGAAGCATTGTGTAGTTCCCAAAAGAATATTTTTTAGTGGGGTTACCCCGTGACAGGACTGTGTGACAGATCCTGCACTCCACTTTTGGAGCATTTACCTTCTTTTGGTCAGCAGGTATGGAAAAAAAATTCCAGATGAAATGTTCTTTCAGTTTTGGCTGAGGAGGCTCTTCATTGATGAATTCATCGGAGTCATCTTCACTGCTGGATGGTCTGGCAGCCATGATAATCCAAGATATCCAACAAAGAACCAAGAGCAAAAAGGGAGGTCTTTCAGTCACAAAAGTGAAAGAAGAAGTGAAGGAAATTGGTGGGGATTTCATTCTTTATAAAAAAAACTGTTAGCAACCAATGAAAAGTGTTATTTTCAGGTCACATGACCCGACGCGCTTACGCTGCGCGCCCCGGGGCACGCCCGTGGTCGCGCTCCGGGGCACGCCCGGGGCAGCATAGCGTAAGTGCGTCAGGATGTTGCGTGATCGTATGCGCTCGCGTGCTTCCGGGTGCGCTTACGCAGTGCGTCATATGACGCATCACGCGGTTACGCGAAACATCGCGATGTTGTTTTCGTTTCGCGAGCATAGCGCTAACGGGACACTCCCCGGTACGCGCCCCGGGGCGCGACGCAACATTGAGCTTACCTGTGCGTTCACCGGTATGTGCCCCGGGAGCGCACCAGGGCAAAAAAAAAAAAGAACGAAATTTGACATAATTATACAATTAAAATTCGTTTTAAAATTTCATATTTTTTATACCTATAAAGATTTGCTATTAAAAAACCATTGAAATTCACTAAAAAACCATAGGTTTCACACCAGTTATAGTTAGGAATTAGCATTTAAAAAACCTTTGAAATTCACTGAAAAAACCATAGGTTTCACACCAGTTATAGTTAGGAATTAGCATTTAAAAAACCTATTAAATTCACTGAAAAAAACATAGGTTTCACACCAGTTATAGTTAGCTGGAAATTTTAGTCGCATAAAACCATTGAAATTCCCACGTTATAGTTAGTTGGACTCACTATAACTTGCGCGTGCAATGCACTGCTGATGACGTCACATATTACGTCACTCATGACATGGTCAGTGACATCACTCATGACATCACTGATGACACCATCCTTGTGACAGAGTGATAGACCTCCTTTCACTGTAATGTAACCCTTGAAACACATATTCAAAAATAGAAACTAAAATTTTCAAAAAAATGGAGATACCCATACCACTTACAACAACCAATTCAATAATTCCACCATCTATATACACATCCACTCATTCACCAACAGTTCTATATAGTCACTCATACATATACTCACTCGTCATATGTAGTGATACACCTATACATCCTGTTACACACCGACAGTCATTCAAAAGTTATTCACACACATACTCACACATGCAAATAAACTATTGAACATCCATTTATTTGCATATATAGCTATACACACACTACCACTTTACTTCTAAGGAAACTTACACATACTTACTCTCTTAAACAATCACTTATAGAAACACAAACTTATTTAAACAGGAACTATTACAATCCCTCACTCTCACATATACTCACTTATATACATCAATATTCACATATACTAGATTAAAACATATGTAGTTACTTATAAAGACATTAGTGAGATAGTCATTCACTCACTAACACACACATATACACACTCATCCACCCATAAAGTCCTGCACATATGCTGTCTTCAAAACACATACAAAGAGAGAGTCAGTGATTCATGCATCTATGTGCTAAGTAATACCCCCACCAAACCATACAAACACTCATACTGATACTAAGAAAAACATCTAATAACTCATATACATACACATGTAGCTACTCACCAACCCATGCAGCCACTTATACACAAAGTGAAACACTAATCCATATATTTAAATATTTAAACATTACTCACTAATATATGTATTCACTAATATATTCAATAACATATACATATATAACACATATGTATTTTTCAGAAAGACACACATTCACTGGATGGTGTCATCAGTGATGTCATGAGTGATGTCACTGACCATGTCATGAGTGATGTAATATGTGACGTCATCAGCAGTGCATTGCACGCGAGGGTTATAGTGAGTCCAACTAACTATAACGTGGGAATTTCAATGGTTTTATGCGAGTAAAATTTCCAGCTAACTATAACTGGTGTGAAACCTATGGTTTTTTCAGTGAATATATATATATATATATATCTTGAGGGAGTTGAGGAATTTGAGGAAAGGTTGCAGATAAATTTGCACACCTTCAGGCAAAAAATACGATGGGAACTCATTAAATATTTGGGTGCCCTCCTGTCAGTATTGAATGGACAACTGACCAAACCAAACTGTTTAGGAAGGATAGTGGTTGCAAAAGCGCATCCCACACAGAAACCATCATTCTCAACTCAAATGGAGCATTTCACATTGGAAATTGCTCTAGGCCAAAATAAACTGTTTCACAGACAAACTTTAAGATATGGATGAGAGTAACATCTTGAATAGGCTCAAGGAAAGAGGTGATCCTGGGAAGATTCTACAATTGACGTGGATCAAAGTGCAAACCCCCAAAAAACTACTATTAACTTAAAAAAAGGAACCTCTAGACAGTCAGATCAGGTTTATTACCAACGTTAAAAGTAAATCTGATAAAGTGAGGCATCTGATTAACATACACTGGAGCATTCTGAGCTCAGTTCAAGTTCTGAGGCCAGCAGTAGACAGCCATGTGTCAATATAATGCTGGAAGTCAAGATCCATTAAAAATATTCTATTACATAGTCACTTCCAATCACCTACCAAAACAACATGGCTGGAAATGCTGAGTGAGTTTCACAAATGTAAAGAGATAAGGCTTGGGAGGACAAAGCAAGCTGTACAATATATACTTCACATAATGGGAAAGAGAGAACTATCACTCAGTTCACCACATATTCCATTGATCCTTGCATGTATAATCTTGAGTTCCCTTGAAGGCTCCAATATGTGGAAAGTACAACTTTCCACCTAAAAAATGATATTAGAGCACCAATCTGCAATAGGAAATCATGATGAGACATATTGTATTGCTAGACATTCTCAATAAAAACAAGGCTGTAGCCCGAATGTATTGCAAATCATGGCAATCAACAGGTTTGACAAAATACCACATGGTGTAACTAGAGAAACGTTTTACAGGAAATATTCATATTTGTGGCAAATGTATCACACCATATAAATTCTCCTCTCTGTGTTGTCAGATTATATCTATTGCCATATTTCACCCATTTCCAGGACGAGAGTAATCAAGGTCTATATAAAATGTAATTGTTGAGTTGAATGAAGTACTGTCAGCAGCAATAGACAATTAGTAGGCTTGTGGACGTCTCTTAAACATTTGAGTGCATCCATAATCAATATGTAAACTCATAGGGCCCTATTCCCAAAGGTAAACTTCCACATCTGTTTAAGTTTACTACTTTTCGGTATTCACAAAGGTAAACTTAGACCAAAATTCTAATTTGACTATGTTTAGGAATTCATAAAGGTAAAGTTAGACCAAAAGTCTAACTTTACTACTTTTTGGTATTCACAAAGGTAAACTTTGACCAAAAGCCTAACTTTAATAGTAGTAACGAACCTTTGTTAAAACTGATAAGTAGTAAAGTTGGACTCTTGGTCTAAGTTAGACTTTTGGTCTAACTTTACCCTTGTGAATACCAAATAGTAGTTATGTTAGACTTTTGGTCTAACTGTAGCTTTGTTATTAGTGCCCAACATGTTTAGGGTTAGTGGAATCACATAGCCCATATTCTGGTGACACAAAAAAAAATGAAGAGCTGTATGAAAATGTTTCAGGAAGTTGTGGTTAGGAAATCTTACTCTATGACATAAGAACCTAGAAATATTGCTCAAATTGTATTAGCCTATTCTGTGGTAGACTGTCTAAAAATAAGCACGCTGCTATGACGTATTTATAGCATTAAATTAATCTTGGCATGAGTGGTTAAGAAGTCACAAGCTTAAAAAACTACTCAGCATGAACCATTACACCGTTGACCTACCCTCCTCTGTGCCATAATGGTGCATTCAATGAAGAAGAAAAAAAGGATAACTGGACTTTTCAACGATAATGGAACCCTCCAGATGGCTGCATAGAGTTTGCTATGTAAGTTTATCAATACAAGGAAGGGAGATTGTGTCCGCAACATAATAGTCCACCTACAATAGTCCATTCTGCTTGGATTGCATAATCATAAGTACCTATGCACTCTGCTCAAAACAATCTTTCAGTTTCTCTCACTAAGATTATTCTCTTCAAAGCAATATTTAAAGAAAAAAAAAATTATGAATCAAACCCCAAGAGAAAAAAATTCAGTTTAAAGCAGGCATGTTAAGCGTCCACCTATAAAACATGTTTGTGCAAACAGGTAAAATAAAACTGCTCTTACCTTCACAGCCTCCTAAGGAAAAAAGGAGAATAATATGAGAAAGACTAGTTAGTTAAATGTAATAAAATACCACTGTATTAAACCCACTCTTTATTAACAACATGCTATTTCTGACACTGTAAAATGACACAGAAATGACCTCTTTCCAAGGCCTAGTTCACTAATCATGAGCAACCAATGAAAATTAGTATCATCAAATGAAAATGTAACATGAAGTCAGTATTGACACAAGTTTAGTTGCACATCATTGTCTATTTGAAAAGTACAATTTATAAAGATGAGAACAAATGTAATATTGCCATCACAGAAACAAATGTAGATATATATATATATATATATATATATATATATATATATATATATATATATATATATATATATATATATATATTCACTGAAAAAAACATAGGTTATAGACCATATATAGTTAGGAATTAGCATTTACAAAACCTTGAAAATTCACTGAAAAAACCATAGGTTATAGACCATATATACTTAGGAATTAGCATTTAAAAAACCTTATTTTACTCACACAAAACCATTGAAATTCCTTATATAGTTAGTTGCACTAACTATATATCGCGCACCCGCAATCCACTGCTGATCATGTCACATATTACATCATTCATGACATGGTCAGTGACATCACTGATGACATCACTGATGACATCTCAAATGACATCACTGATGACATCACTGATGACTACATACAGTGACTGTATAATTCTGTAAAGTTAAAATATGTCTTACATATTGAAGAATGAGTGGATGTATAAGTGTCTTGATCAAGGATTTAGTAGGGGCATGGCTGACTGTATGAGTGACTGATTAAATGTGTCTCACTGAGTGCATGGGTTAGTGACTAAACTGTCTTAATTTGTGCATCATTATGTCTGTTGTTCTGTAAACTGCTGCATGTGTTGATCATTAGCTATATGATTAACTGTATGGGTTATTGATTGGTTGCCCAAGCATTTGTATGGGAGACTGAGTGTGTGTCTGGGTGGCTGGGAGGTGTATGACTCTCTGCATAGATGTGTGAGCAGTTGATTGACTAGATGTATGGGTTCAAAAGTGCATGTGGAAACAGCTGTATGGGCGGTTGACTGTGTGCATGAGTGTATTGGTGAGTGAATGGATATCTCAGTGCTACATGTCAAAGTAAGTACATATGTAAAACACAGTACATGTGAGAGTTGACATATATAAATAACTGTGCATAAGAGCCAGTGAATGTGTGAGTGGCTGTATGGATCATTGTGAACTTGTATCCAGGATTGTATAAGTGAGTAAATATGTTTTAGTATATGTTTGAATAAGTAAGGTGTACATAACTGTATAGTTGAGGAAATGGAGGTGTGATTGATTCTTTGCATGACTGACTAAGTGTCTGAGTAACTCCATGGATGAGTGACAGTCTATGAGTGTCTGTTTACACTGAGTGTATCTAAGGTTATATTAGAGTCTAAAGAGGTTTATCGTATTATCACATGAATGATGTCATCAGTGATGTGATCAGTAATGTCAAATGAGATGTCATCAGTGATGTCATTTGAGATGTCATCAGTGATGTCATCAGTGATGTCATCAGTGATGTCATTTGAGATGTCATCAGTGATGTCATCAGTGATGTCATTTGAGATGTCATCAGTGATGTCATCAGTGATGTCACTGACCATGTCATGAATGATGTAATATGTGACATGATCAGCAGTGGATTGCGGGTGCGCGATATATAGTTAGTGCAACTAACTATATATGGAATTTCAATGGTTTTGTGTGAGTAAAATAAGGTTTTTTAAATGCTAATTCCTAACTATATATGGTCTATAACCTATGGTTTTTTCAGTGAATTTTCAAGGTTTTGTAAATGCTAATTCCTAACTATATATGGTCTATAATCTATGGTTTTTTCAGTGAATTTCAATGGTTTTTTAATAGCAAATATCATAAGCTGTCGAATGTCAAGTACGTGGTAAGTGAAAACATTTTCGTGTTTATGCACACTGATCTGCTTTGAATGGTGCCCCCCCCCCTCATTTCTATTAGGAGTACTCTCTCTTTGCAGATAGTGAAAGGTAGTTAACGCAGGCCTTTGCCCCCATTGTAATCCGTCATGCCTGCTTCTCTCTCCATTTGATTGATTGTTATCCAAGTATTTACTGTTTTAGAATTAGTTCTCTTTGGTTCATTCTCTATTTACAAACAAACACAGAGTCGCAATACTCTGTTTAGTCTTTGCAGATAACGAAAAATTGTGTAAAAAAAAAGAAAAGGAATCGAGCAAAATCAGTAGGCCACTAATGGGATCTCTTTTTGACCTCGCTAAAATAGAAACATTAGGAACAACCCCTCATGACAAATACAAAACTAGTGAGATGAACTGAACTCCACACAATGATGGCTGCAAAACAGCTCGGCTCCGCCACCCAACCCCCGCCCAAAATAACGATAAAGAGCGGCTGCCATGATTGGTTACGGAATGGCCACGACGGAGCTACGAAATGGTGCTGCTCTCATGCTAACCCCAGCTTCAGTCTGAAACATCCAGAAACACTGTAGACTACCAATTCGATCAGTTCCGGTAGCGCCCCAATGTAACCCGGTGGAGAAGAACTAGCCCTCCCCTCTTTGACTGATGGTTCTTGTTGCCTGTCCCTTCTGTTGTCATTTAACAGAACTATTTAGCCTGCTGAAAGGGGTTGTGTTCCGACCGCTGGTTGGTGGAGACATTTTGACTATATTCTGGACCTGCGTTGTCGCGTAATGCGTCATATGACGCGCCGCGTTAGCGCATCCGGAAGTCATCCGGGGCGCGCAGCGCGTAACGTAAGCATAACAAGTCATGTGACTTGTTAATAAAACTTTTCATTGGTTCATTTTACTTTTCTTATTGTAATGATGAAAGGCTTGGTCATATGACCTAAAAATTACGCTTTTCATTACTTCCGAACATTATTTTTTC
This sequence comes from Lissotriton helveticus, assembly GCF_964261635.1. Classification (NCBI taxonomy): domain Eukaryota; kingdom Metazoa; phylum Chordata; class Amphibia; order Caudata; family Salamandridae; genus Lissotriton; species Lissotriton helveticus. The sequence goes on from NC_136069.1 coordinate 1,609,472,564, forward strand.
TTAAATATATGTTATAATGTTCCAGGCTAATGTACTTTCCCGGAAATTTTACAACTGTCCTGCAAGTAAAATATATTCTTTTTTCGAGAAAAAGAGCGTTTCTTCGTCCCATGACGGAGCCGTTGAGCAAAAGAGGGTCGACCTGCTGTCTTAGTCGCCGATACGCCTGAATATGAGATTCGTATCGATCACTTTATGTTGCAGGAATAGAAAACACAACAGCCCTTGACCATTTATCTTTACTGCGTTCCTTCGTATTATACCTTTTACCCTTCATGTAATTGGTCTGCTTTATTTCACTTGCCTTTTAATGATTCTAAAACAGTCACTATTATTAAAAACTTTACCAATGTATATACTACTACCATGTTTTCTTTTAAAAACCTTTATTGTGAAAATTTCATTATACAAATACGAGCCTATAACCACGTGGGCCTGCCACGGAGCAAACTGTAATCGTATATGATGAATAGACATTTACACTGTAGAGGAACGTAACGGGCGGGCCATTAGGTTGCAAGAACTAAGGTGTCTAACAGTTACGGAATCGGTGGACGTACATTTTATAATTAAAATACGACAGGGCCAGTTACAATAAAATTATCTAGATATACATTTGCGGGCAAGTACCATGGGTGACGTTAATTCGAACTTTCAACAGTACAGTAATCAATAACACATCAGAACTTAATATCAATAGGGATGTCGAAATATTCAATCAATTCTCGTCCCCGCCCGCCATGTGCTTCAAAACTGCATACGTATCTCGTGATTTCAAGGTTCTGCAACCAGTACACAACAAGGAGTTACGAGTCCCATTTATTCCGGCGCCATTTTGGGCGAGGACGGGCAGGTCCAGGATATAGTCAAAATGTCTCTACCAACCATCGACTATGATCATGTTCATATGCTGTATTTATTAGAGTAACACTCATCTGTCCACATGAAATTAATTTGCCACAATCTAAACATGTCATTTTAATCTTTCCAAAGTTCTTCTAAATATTTGGGACCGTTTCCCTTGCCTCTGAAGCTCTCAGTGCCACTTCTTTGATGAATGTACTAGCAGGTCAGGGGTTCTCCTCCAAATCTCTCTTTTATGCAGCACTATAATTAATTGGTGCCACCTCTCCATATGACGATGCATGGTATAGTTACCACAACTATATTTTTTTTCGGTTCCTCTGGAGAGTTCATCGTGGCAGATGAAGCGTGTAACGTACCGGGCATTTACCTTTTTTTGCATGTACAGGAAAGGAAAAAAAAATCGAGCGTCCGAGTTCTAAGGTGTCCCAGGGCCATTTTAGTGGACCAGGCCCAAATCCAAAGAACAGGCCGCCATTTTGAGAGTCCTCTTGCAGCCGCCTGTCGCTGTAGCATCAAGAGCAGCCGAAACTCAGCTGAATGGCAACTGAAACGGTAAAGGGGCGCCCCACTACAGCAGACGAGCCTCCACCTAGGAAGGCCCATTCACGCCGGCTCCCCCCCCCTTCGGGCACCCCACGCCATTATTCGGAGCAGTATTGTAGGATGGCCACACCAGTGCGGCAACTTGCTAGACATCACCTCGGTGGTAACCGAATCTCAACGCGTTGTGGTGTCTTCTATTCAGAAAACATTGTTATGCTGCCTTCGACCTATTCGCCGCAAGTGCGCACACAACTCAACTGCATAGCTTGCTAGACACCACCTCGGTGCCATCCGGATCTTGGAATGTCAGCGCCTTTTGGTGTCTTCTCTTCAGAAAATATTGTTGCGCTGCCTTTGGCCCCATTCGCACATCAGTCCGCTACTGACGCCATCTCACAGGCTAATGGGGCGCCCCACGCCGACTTTCAGCATTGTAGAATGACCACACCAGTACAGCAACTTGCTAGACATCACCTCGGTGCCATCCGGATCTCGACGCCCCACTGCAGATGAAGTGCCTCTCAACTATGAAACCACCACGGTGACATCCGGATCTTGGCGCGTTGTGCTGCCTTCGGCCTATTCGCACATCGGTCCGCTACTGACGCCATCTCACAGGCTAATGGGGCGACCCACGCCGAGTTTCAGCATTGTAGGATGACTACACCAGTACAGCAACTTGCTAGACATCCCCTCGGTGCCATCCGAATCTTGGCATCTCAACGCCTAGTGGTATCTTCCATACAAAAAATATTGTTACGCTGCCTTTGGCCCCATTCGCACATCAGTCCGCAACTTAGACATCACCTCGGTGCCATCCGGATCTTGGCATCTCAGCGCCTTGTGGTGTCAGTCAGAAAATATTGTTGCGCTGCCTTTGGCCCCATTCGCACATCAGTCCGCTACTGACACCATCTCACAGGCCAACAGGGTGCCCCACGCCGACTTTTACCATTGTACGATGGCCACACCAGTGCCACAACTTGCTAGACACCACCTCGGTGCCATCCGGATCTTGGCATCTCAGCGCCTTGTGGTGTCTTCAAATCAGAAAATATTGTTGCGCTGCCTTTGGCCCCATTCGCACATCGGTCCGCTACTGACGCCATCTCACAGGCCAACGGGGCGCCCCACGCCGACATTCAACATTGTAGGATGGCCACAGAAGTGCGACAACTTACTAGACACCACCTCGGTGCCATCCGGATCTTGGCGCGTTGTGCTGCCTTCGGCCTATTCGCACATCGGTCCGCTACTGACGCAAACTCACAGGCCAACGGGGCGCCCCACGCCGACTTTCAGCATTGTAGGATGGCCACACCAGTACACCTTACTAGACACCACCTCGGTGCCATCCGGATCTTGACGCGTAGTGAAGCTGCAGCAGCTGCAAATAAGCTTCAGACAGTGTTACAACCGCTGCTCAGAACTCTCAACTATGACACCACCTCGGTGCCATCCGGATCTTGGCATCTCAGCGCCTTGTGGTGTCAGTCAGAAACTATTGTTGCGCTGCCTTTGGCCCCATTCGCACATTGGTCCGCTACTGACGCAAACTCACAGGCCAACGGGGCGCCCCACGCCGACTTTCAGCATTGTAGGATGGCCACACCAGTGCGGCAACTTGCTACACACCACCTCGGTGCCATCCGGATCTTGGCATCTCAGCGCCTAGTGGTGTCTTCTATTCCGAAAATATTGTTGCACTGCCTTCGGCCCCATTCACACATCGGTCCGCTACTGACGCCATCTCACAGGCCAACGGGGCGCCCCACGCCGACTTTCAGCATTGTAGGATGGCCACACCAGTGCGGCAACTTACTAGACACCACCTCGGTGCCATCCGGATCTTGGCGCGTTGTGCTGCCTTCGGCCTATTCGCACATCGGTCCGCTACTGACGCAAACTCACAGGCCAACGGGGCGCCCCACGCCGACTTTCAGCATTGTTGGATGGCCACACCAGTGCGGCAACTTACTAGACACCACCTCGCTGCCATCCGGATCTTGGCGCGTTGTGCTGCCTTCGGCCTATTCGCACATCGGTCCGCTACTGACGCGAACTCACAGGCCAACGGGGCGCCCCACGCCGACTTTCAGCATTGTAGGATGGCCACACCAGTGCTGCAACTTGCTGGACACCACCTCGGTGCCATCCGGATCTTGGCGCGTTGTATTGCCTTCGGCCTATTCGCACATCGGTCCGCTACTGACGCCGCCTCACGTGCCAACGTATTTTCTCCGCATTTTATACCCTATGCCGCATAACAGGTCATGTGACTTGTTTATAAAACTTTTCATTGGTTCATTTTACTTTTGGTTTCCTAATGATGGAAGGCTTGATCATATGACCTAAAAACAACACTTTTCATTGGATGAAAACTTTTTTTTTTTCCCAAACGATGAAAGCCCCACCTTGTTTCTGGATGTTTCAGACTGAAGCTGGCGTCAGCATGAGAGCACCACCATCTCGTAGCTCCGTCGTGGTCATTCCGCGAGCAATCATGGCAGCCGCTCCCCACCAGAAGCCTGCAGGAGTCGGGGCCCCCAAAACTTTTGATGAATTCTCAAGGCGGAGGGGACGCTTTCGAGAATGGGGTCCAAGACCTAGCAGACAAGCGTCCGATTTCCAAGGTGTCCCAGGGCCATTTCAGTGGACCAGGCCCAAAAAGGAAAGAGCCTGCCGCCATTTTGAGAGTCCTGTGACAGCCGCCTATCGCTGCACCGCAAGAGTGGGCGCAACTCAGCTGAATTGCGGCTTTTGACACAGTGGACCAAAAACGGACGGAATGGCAACTGAAACGGTAAAGGGGCGCCCCACTACAACAGATGACACTCCACCTGGAGAGGCCCGTTCACGCCGCCTCCCCCGGGGCGCCCCACGCCGTTATTCGGAGCAGCATTGTAGGATACCAAAACCAGTGCGGCAACTTACTGGACATCACCTTGGTGCCATCGTTCTGCTGCCTTGGAACTATTCGCACAACAGTTTGCTACTGATGACCCACCCCCCGCGACGCCCCACGCCGTTATTTGCTGGGTGGCAACTTACTAGACATCACTTTCGTGTCATCTAGATTTCGGCGCGTTCTGCTGCCTTGGAACTATTCGCACAACAGTTTGCTACTGATGACCCACCCCCCGCGACGCCCCACGCCGGAAATCTGGACGTTGTGCTGCGTTGGGACTATTCGCACAGCCGACCGCTAGTTCGTTGTTTTTCCCTAAAAATGTTTATATGTTATTACTATTTTTGTTTTCTTGTATATATTTATAAATTATTAAAGTTTTATAATCTTACTACTTTGTCGGAGTGCTATATATTTTTAATGTGACACATAATTGTAAAAACATTGATGTACAAAGAGTCATCCCTAGAATCTTCCGCTTCACGCTCGGTCCCCTCCCCAATCACAATACAGGATGGTTTTCAGATAATAGCAACGCTTCTGCTGTGACGGATCTCATCGAGTGTGGGCCTTGATCTACTATAACTCCTTTGAAGAGGGGTGATTCTTTACAGCTGTGGCCATAAACTACATCTGCAGGGCTAGCTGATACCCTAGGACCAGCCTGGACAATCGGACACAGAGGAAAAGGAGTGTCAGAGGGTGCGGTAGTGAATAGGGCGAAAGGGAGGTGTCGGGCGGGCACAGGGTGTGATTCTCAGGGAAGAGCAGCGCAGATGGGGGGAGGTTTATTACCCATGCATAAGACAGAGAGCGGGTGTGACCACTGCCTGGGTGAGATGCTTGCGAGGGTGGGGAGCCATGCTAAGGATCGACAGCGTGCACAGAGTGGGTCTGGTCAAGGCATCTAAAATGGCTGCCGTGCACGACAAAAGTGTGGCATTTGAAAAAAGACAAGATGGCGCAGACAATGTTTTTCAACACTTCGAATCGAACGTTAACAGACGTTGGGGCATATTACCAAAGTTAAGCGATATTTATCCCTAACGATGCTTTGCAAAGATTTTTTTACCGTCAGAAATTATCGCAGATAAACCTTGCTATTATCAAGGTTTATCGCAAATACGATAAAAAACGACCGCAATGCATTAATATCGCTGAAAACTCAGCGATATTCATGCATTACCGAGCTAATGCTCTTAGCCATGTTATCCACCTCCCATTGGATAACATGGCTAAGAACTGCTCAGGGCAGCTGTTACTTTTTGGAGATATTCGCGCTTATCTCGAATATTTCCAAAAGTTGATAATAGGAGATAGCGATGTTAGCGACTGTTTCCAGTCGCTAACATCTTGGCATGCCCACTTTGCATGTCATTAGTGATAAATATCACTCACATGCAAAGTGGGGCCCAAGATGGTCGCTATCTCCTACTAGCCGTCGCTAACTGGTGTTAGCAACAGCTAGGTAATACAGATATAATTTTATCTCCGCGAAGCGGAGCGCTGTTACAGATATATATCTTGTTTTTGAACGTTAATTTCTCAAAATGCACTGAAGCACATATATTGAGACCTAGCAAAGGCACATCGGGCTACCAGTCCCTAATATTTTACCAAGTTTCGTGCAAATCCATTCAGCCTTTCGATTATTATTATTATTATGTTTTTTTTGCCCCGCGGGGCCCTTTTAAAACCTCCACATCAAACCTAGGGGGTCAGCGAGGATCTACTATGCCCCCTTATGGTCATTTGCCCCTTCGCTTTGGCCTCCTCTTGTCTCTCGATCCTACCGAGAGACAAGATGGCGGCCGCTACGGACTGTTTGGAATGTTTACAGACACCGGAGAGCCAATCAGCTTCGCTTCGCAAAGCTCCGTAACGCGAAAAGTACGCGAAGCGGTGCGCTGTTACAGATATATATCTTTTTTTGAACGTTAATTTCTCAAAATCCACTGAAGCACACATATTGAGACCTAGCAAAGGCACATCGGGGTACCAGTCCCTACAATTTTGCCAAGTTTCGTGCAAATCCATTCAGCCGTTCGATTATTATTATTATTTTTTTTTTTTGCCCCGCGGGGCCCTTTTAAAACCTCCACATCAAACCTAGGGGGTCAGCGAGGATCTACTATTCCCCCTTATGGTCATTTGCCCCTTCGCTTTGGCCTCCTCTTGTCTCTCGATCCTACCGAGAGACAAGATGGCGGCCGCTACGGACTGTTTGGAATGTTGACAGACGCCGGAGAACCAATCAGCTTCGCTTCACAAAGCTCCGTTGCGCGAAAAGTACGCGTCCTGGAGCGCTGCCCGGTCCGCTGTTACAGATATATATCTTTTTTTAAACGTTAATTTCTCAAAATCCACTGTAGCACATATATTGAGACCTACAAAAGGCACATCGGGCTACCAGTCCCTACAATTTTGCCAAGTTTCGTGCAAATCCATTCAGCCGTTCGGGCTAAAAGTGAGGCCAACCGCCCTATGGAAAACTCAATGTTAAAAACACGTTTTGGGACCCCCCTTTTTTCTCAGCTCCCCCTTGACGAACCCCCCCCAAATTTTCAAGGGCTGCTCAGAAACAAAATGTGCCATTTTCCTGAAAATTTCAGCCAATTCCGTCCACAAACGCCAAAGTTATTAGACATAGAATTTTCAAAAATCCCATAGAGAAAAAATCCTAACTATATATACCTACTGGCGACCGCCAGTAGGTAATATATATATATATATTCACTGAAAAAACCATAGGTTATAGACCATATATAGTTAGGAATTAGCATTTACAAAACCTTATTTTACTCACACAAAACCATTGAAATTTGCATATATAGTTAGTTGCACTAACTATATATCGCGCACCCGCAATCCACTGCTGATCATGTCACATATTACATCATTCATGACATAGTCAGTGACATCATCACTGATGACATAATTTTTGTATGTATATAAATGTTTTGAGGGAACGAATTTATCAACTATCATGCTGAAGAAGAGTGTGGGGAAAAACAAACAAAGAGGAGGACTAAGAGGAAAGAACAATCAGTTAAAAAATACAATTGCTTTAAAGCATGAAGTGCTTTTCCACACATTTACATTTAAATAACCCATATTAGAACATACAAAATATCTACAGAGGAGACGGAGTACATTGAATTTTAGACTCTTCATTGGTACCTACATGTTGGTACTTACATCACCCACACAACACAACAGCTCTACCCTACCTCAAAGCACTCTAAAATATTATTTTTATATTTCCCTTGGTTTTCCCCATGTTACGCTTTCCGGAACGCTACCCGGTGCGCGGACCGGGCGCTAACCGTGCAAAAATTTTAAAAAAAAAGGTGTTTTTTTTTACATATATGGGCCTCCTCAGCCACCCTCAGAAAACCTAGGGGGTCAGGATATGTCTCCCGTGCCCCCTTATACCCATTCCCAACATTGCTTATCCTCCATCTTGTGACTAAATTCGTTCGAAACACAAGATGGCGGACTCCCGTTACGCTACCGGTGAGCTACCCGGTTCGCGTACCGGGTAGCGCTTCCACCGCGAAAAATCGAAAAAAAAATTATTTTCTTTTTTTGCCCCGCGGGGTCCTTTAATAGCCCCCACATCAATCCTAGGGGGTCAGGAGGAGTCTACCTTGCCCCCTTTCATTCATTTCCCCCTTTGTTTATTTCCACCTCTTGTCTCTCGATCCTACCGAGAGACAAGATGGCGGCCGCTCCGGACTGTTTAGAATGTTGACAGTCACCGGAGAGCCAATCCGCTTCTCCTCGCGAAGTTCCGTTACGCGTCTGGTACGCGAACCGGGGCGCTAACCGGGATGCTGTCACAGATTTATATATTTTTTTGAACGTTGATTTCTCAAAATCCACTGGAGCACATATCTTGAGACCTAGCAAAGGCATATCGGGCAAACAGTCTCTACAATTTTGCCAAGTTTCATAGAAATCCATTCAGCCGATCGAGCTAAAAGTGAGTCCAACCGCCCTACGGAAAATTCAATGTTAAAAACACGTTTTGGGACCCCCCTTTTATCTCGGCCCCCGCTTGACAAAACCCCCCCAAACTTTCAGGGGATGCTCGGAAACAAAATGTGCCATTTTCCTGAAAATTTCAGCCAATTCCGTCCATCAACGCCAAAGTTATTCAACATAGAATTTTCAGAAATCCCTATTCAAAAAAATCCTAACTATATATCCCTACTGGCGACCGCCAGTAGGTAATATATATATATATAACATTTCTCCCGAGAAATGCGCATGCGCGGCCGCCCGCGCATGCGCATTTGTTTCCAGGAAAGGACGCTATTCAAAGAGGGAGCCCCGGACGAGCCCCGGACAAGGTAAGTGCTTTAAAATTGTTTTATTCAGTGTAGTTGCTTAAATAATGTATCTAGGGTAGGGCGGGAGGGAGGCGGGTGGCGGCCGACTCGGCTACGCACACGGAGTGGGCGTAGTGTTGCCGGCTACGCTGTCTACGCAAAATGCGTAGAAGGCAACACTACGCCTACTCCGTGGGCGTAGCCGAATCGGACGCCCAGGGTTAAAAGAGATGTTAAATACACATTGGAGATAATATAGTTGGAGAAAGGAAGTAACTATGAGCAAAATTACTATGTAACATAAAAAAGTTGCACAGTATACTATAAGTCTGACTTTACATTATAATCAATTTGGTACTAGTTTATGAATTACATATAAAAATGATTAAAGTCTCGAACAATTTTTGATTATTAAATATACATTTATTTTGGTGATTGTTTTTCAAAATTTAATAGAACGTCTAACATTTGACTGTCCGGAATGTCGTCATTTTCAGTGAACATAACTTCCAACATTTGAGTGTCCGAAATGTCCTTATTTTGAGTGAACATAACTTGCAACATTTGAGTGTCTGAAATGTCCTCATTTTGAAGGAGGAAATCCACAGATTGTACACATTGTAGTAGTTCATGGTCCCGTGATTCATCCATGAATTCAATGTCATTTGGTTCAATGTTTTCTTGATTGGTCTCTGCAAGGACAATTTCAAATGACACTTTTTGTTCTCCTTCCATTTTGCCTGAAATTTGCATAAAAAATATATATATATCAGTAGAGATAGGGCACTGTTGGGATTAATTTTAGATAGGTAGTTTTTAACCCCTTCAGTGCTAATGACAAGGGTAACTCGTCATGGAGTTTCCATTGATTTCAATGGAAAGTCAATGGGAAGAAGAGGGAGTACCTTAGCAGCCAAGTGGTTAACAGTGAATTTATCTTTGGGCAGTGTATGGTATCAGACTGGAAGTAGAAATATAAAAAAGTGTATGTGATGATACCTAAGTAAATTCATAATTATACAAGACAAGCCTAAATCCATCCATAACTATAACAGAGAAGTCTATCTAAATCTATAACTATTACAGAGGGATAGTATATAACTATCAGAAAATGTTTTCCATATTAACTTAAAGTGCACAATATACTTCAGTTTTCAAAATAACATCTTACCTTTTAAAAAAAGTTTAAGTTGTCAGTGAAAATGCTCTTGCAATGTACTTCAGGAAGTAGTAGTCAAAATGGCTGTGTTTCTCTCTCTTTCTTTATATATATTCAGGTACATAACCAATCAAATGTCAGGTAAAAAAAGTAGAAAATGAAAGTAACATTTTAATTGGTTGTCAATTCCGACACTTCAGATGTGTTTTGTGAAGTAATTTACCTCAGGGTATTTAGAGAGGTCTACAGGCTAAATGGCTTAATGGAATTCCAATCAAATTTGTGAAAATGGTAGGGATTGGTATGTAGTATGAGCTAATCTATATTTGGTGAAAGTGTCTCCAGTGGTTTTTCAGTGAATTACTTTCCCACCTTTTTTAAGCGAGTGCTTCCCGGTGCGCGCCCCGGTACGCGAACCGGCAGCGTTACGGGAGTCCTCCATTTTGTGTTTCGGTAGAATTGAGATACAAGATGGAGGGCAAAGAATGTTCAGAATGGGTAGAAGGGGGCACGGTAGACGTATCCTGACCCCCTAGGTTTTCTGAGGGTGGCTGAGGAGGCCCATATGTGCGAAAAAAACCCTTTTTTTTTCAAATTTTCGCGCAGTTAGCGTCCGGTGCGCGTACCGGGTAGCGCTCCGGAAAGCGTAAATTGTGAAAATTAGTTAAAAAAAAGTTACATTTAAAATTTGTTTATAGTGATCATAGTTAGGGTAGCTCTGAGAAGAGCTTTTGGGTCTGTGGTAGATTTAGGTACTTATAAGTAGGTACCGATACATAGTCTTGAATTCAGGATGAAAACTCTGTTCCACTCAGCTGAGAAGTGAACTCCATCTTCTCTGTAGATATCTTGCATGTAGTAACGCAAGTTATTGTTGTAGATGGAGCCGATTCCATGGTCTCTCATGTAAGCTGAAACAGACTTATTTACATGCTTCCTCGATTTCTCAATTTGTGGACAAAATTGGTTGGACCACCTCCATTTCTGTCTTTGGCATATATTTGAATATACCAGGGCAGTTTGAGGAAAAAGTGCCATCAATTGCTCAAAGGTGTCCTTTAAAAGCATTTCCAGACCTACCCCAGTCAAAGTGCCCAAATCATTTCCTCCACAGTGCACAATTAACAGGTCAGGGTGTGACAAATGCAAAAAGGTTTTCACCAATGGTATCAATTGGTGACATCTCAATCCTCTGTGGCCAATCCAGTTGATTTCCACATTTTGTAAATTGAGGTTGGTAAATTTCTGTTATCAGCTTACCTTTGAGCCCAGTGGATGTAACTATGTCCAATAATCCAGACAGAAAACATGGTGAGAGGAGGTTCTGCTGCAGTCAGATGAAGTGCGGGAATGAAATGGCTGTTGAAACAGTAGGAGTTTGTAATGAAAAAAACTGTGGAGTTTCAGTGCTAATGATTCAGTAGCAGTGATTGGTGGATTTTGATTGCTGAAAACAGAAAGTTAGGGTGCATGGATGAGTTCTTTGAAAGATGTAATTTGAATGGTTAAGAAAAAATCATTTTAAGAAACATTGCACTGGATACACAGGTGTACAAAATTGGTGTGTGTCTGAGACTGTTTTGAAACTCAAAAAGTATTTGCTAAGGTGAGAAAAGATTCATTTAATTTAGATAGAGACTAGTGTGCTTTAGGGAGAAAATTAGGAAGAAAGTTGTGTATTTAAAATGTTGCTTTCTGTCAAGTGTTTTACAAATAGATTTTGTTTCTTTAAGAAATTGTAATTGGAGATAATGTGAAGTATTAGTACTGACAGGGTGTGCTTGTACATAGGAGCTGTGCTGTGTTTTCAAATTATGACTTGAAAATCGTTTTTGAGGAAAAGGAATGCTTTTTAAATTTATGACAAGGAAAAAATGGTGTCTGCTTCTTTAAACAAATATTTCACTTGCCCCATGATTTAGGGAGAATAATTTGCTTACTTGTTGTGTTTAACAACGTTTTTGGAAGTCATTTAGGTTTCTTGATATGTACTGCTAGAGTTTCATAGCCTGCTTGGGGCATATTTACAAGGCCTTTGAGTCACTTTGACGTCATTTTCCCCATGGTAATAGTGACGCAAAAGTGGTGCAAGGGCCTTGTAAATACGCCCCCATGTGTGTTACGGCATTTTAAGTCACTTACCCCATGATTTAGGGAGAATAATTTGCTTACTTGATGAGTTTAAAAACGTTTCTTGAAGTCATTTAGGTTTCTTGATATGTACTGCTAGAGTTTTCATAGCCAGCATGGGCCATATTTACAAGGACTTTGAGCCACGTTCACGTTATTTTCCCCATGTTAAAAGTGACGCAAAAGTGGTGCAAGGGCCTTGTAAATACGCCCCCATGTGTGTTAGGGCATTTTAAGTCACTTACCCCATGATTTAGGGAGAATAATTTGCTTACTTGATGTGTTTAAAAACGATTCTTGAAGTCATTTAGTTTCTTGATATGTACTGCTAGAGTTTCATAACCGATACAGAAAAGGGGGTGGTGATGAACAGAGTGTCTGAATTAAGCAGACCACTCTTACCCAGTCCAAAGATCAGGGCTTGATCCATCACCGTTATTTATCTCACTGCCCCATCCCAGCTCAGAACCTGGCTATATGCAAATTAGTCTGTCCCTGGCCCAGTGCATCATGGGAACAGGGCAGACCAAACTACCAAGCCAATTCTTCACCAGAAAGGAGACAAGCTACCGGGGACCGGTTTCTGGCATTTCAGCCTCTTCGGCCCGGCTTGCTTGAATCCTGATGGAGCAGTGAGAAAGGGACTCATGTCTGAGTATACCCTGCCACACCTATAGTGGCCAAAAACGATACAGAAAAGGGGGTGGTGATGAACAGAGTGTCTGAATTAAGCAGACCACTCTTACCCAGTCCAAAGATCAGGGCTTGATCCATCACCGTTATTTATCTCACTGCCCCATCCCAGCTCAGAACCTGGCTATATGCAATTAGTCTGTCCCTGGCCCAGTGCATCATGGGAACAGGGCAGACCAAACTACCAAGCCAATTCTTCACCAGAAAGGAGACAAGCTACCGGGGACCGGTTTCTGGCATTTCAGCCTCTTCGGCCCGGCTTGCTTGAATCCTGATGGAGCAGTGAGAAAAGGACTCATGTCTGAGTATACCCTGCCACACCTATAGTGGCCAAAAACGATACAGAAAAGGGGGTGGTGATGAACAGAGTGTCTGAATTAAGCAGACCACTCTTACCCAGTCCAAAGATCAGGGCTTGATCCATCACCGTTATTTATCTCACTGCCCCATCCCAGCTCAGAACCTGGCTATATGCAAATTAGTCTGTCCCTGGCCCAGTGCATCATGGGAACAGGGCAGACCAAACTACCAAGCCAATTCTTCACCAGAAAGGAGACAAGCTACCGGGGACCGGTTTCTGGCATTTCAGCCTCTTCGGCCCGGCTTGCTTGAATCCTGATGGAGCAGTGAGAAAGGGACTCATGTCTGAGTCTACCACCTCCATTTCTGTCTTTGGCATATATTTGAATATACCAAGGCAGTTTGAGGAAAAAGTGCCATCAATTGCTCAAAGGTGTCCTTTAAAAGCATTTCCAGACCTACCCCAGTCAAAGTGCCCAAGTCATTTCCTCCACAGTGCACAATTAACTGGTCAGGTTTTGGCAAATGCAAAAAGGTTTTCACCAATGGTATCAATTGGTGACATCTTAAGCCTCTGTGGCCAATCCAGTTGATTTCCACATTTTGTAAATTGAGGTTGTGTAAATTTCTGTTATCAGCATACCTTTGAGCCCAGTGGATGTAACTATGTCCAACAATCCAGACAGAAAACATGGTGAGAGGACGTTCTGCTGCAGTCAGATGAAGTGTGGTAATGAAATGGCAGTTGAAACAGTAGGAGTATGTAATGAAAAAAACTGTGGAGTTTCTGTGCTAATGAATCAGTAGCAGTGATTGGTGGATTTTGATTGCTGAAAACAGAAAGTTAGGGTGCATGGATGAGTTCTTTGAAAGATGTAATTTGAATGGTCAAGAAAAAATCATTTTATGAAAGATTGCACTGGATACGCAGGTGTACTGAGAGTTCAGAGTTCAATTGAAACATTGTTGTGTGAACTTGTAAACATGAGAGGTCTTTCAGGAGGTGGTTGCTATGGAAAAAAGGCAGAAAGGGCAGAGGGGGGAAGGGTGATGATTTGAAAAAAGTGAGGGAAGAGTTTTGATTGGGTGACATGAGAGATATGTGTGATGAATTACAGCATTTCTGTGCCATTGTTGGTTGCAGCCTCTGGAGTGCATACCCTTTGCTCTGCTAAAGAAAAATTGGTGTGTGTCTGAGACTGTTTTGAAACTCAAAAAGTATTTGCTAAGGTGAGAAAAGATTCATTTAATTTAGATAGAGAATAGTTTGCTTTAGGGATAAATTTATGAAGAAAGTTGTGTATTTAAAATGTTGCTTTGTCTCAAGTGTTTTACAAATAGATTTAGTTTCTTTGAGTTTCATAGCCATGTTAAAAGTGACGCAAAAGTGGTGGAAGGGCCTTAAAAATACGCTTTCATGTGTGTTAGGGCATTTTAAGTCACTTCCCCCTGAATGTGGGTAAATAAGTGATTTACTTGATGTGTTTAAAAACGTTTTTTGAAATCAATTAGGTTTCTTGATATGTACTGCTAGAGTTTCATAGGCTGCTTGAGGCATATGTACAAGGCCTTTGAGTCACTTTGATGTTATTTTCCCCATTTTAATTTAAGACATTTCCCTGTGGTGCTAAGTCCTTGTAAATACGCCCCCATGTGTGCTTGGCAAATTTAGACTTTGTTTCCTTGAGTTACATAGCCATGTTAAAAGTGACGCAAAAATGGTGCAAGGGCCTTAAAAATACGTTTTCATGTGTGTTAGGGCATTTTAAGTCACTTCCTCATGAATGTGGGAAAATAATTGTTTTTTTTATGTGTTTAAAAACGTTTTTTGAAGTCAATTAGGTTTCTTGATATGTACTACTAGAGTTTCATAGGCTGCCTGGGGCATATTTAGAAGGCCTTTGAGTCACTTTGATGTTATTTTCCCCATTTTAATTTAAGTCATTTCCCCGTGGTGCAAGGTCCTTGTAAATACGCCCCCATGTGTGCTTGGCAAATTTAAGTACTGACAGGGTGTGCTTCTACATAGGACCTGTGTTGTGTTTTCAAATTATGACCAGAAAATCGTTTTTTTAAAAAAAGAAATCCTTTTCACATTTATGACAAGGTCATATTGGTGTCTGCTTCTTTACATAAATATTTCACTTTCCACCATGAATATGTCAGAATAATTTTCCTTGTTTGCCGGTTTAAAAACACGTTTCTTGCAGTCACTAAGGTTTCACAATATGTTCTGCAAGAGTTTCATAGTCACTATGATGATAATGATATACATTTAGAACTGTGTAGGAGGCATGGAGAAACTGAGGCTTCTGTAAGTGTCAAGGGAGGTGAGTAATGTGTATTGCTCTGTTGCATACAGTCCTCATCTTCTGCGTACTCTTAGATATGCTAGACTTCATCTGCACAATGAGATACCTAAGCTGAGGAAACACAGGTGATGTGATTGTGAAATGAGCAAAAATATTTGCACGTTTTTCAATTACATCACCTGTGTTTCCTAACATTACGAATCACATTGTGCAGATGAGGTTTACGCCTGTCCAGGGAGACAGAGGAGGTCTGGCCTTTGTTCAAGAGTGCAGTGGACATGACTCACTTCATTGGTAGGCCTGCACATGTATTATCTCCTCTGTACTCTTCAATAAGCCTAAATTTCATCTGCAACCCTGAGTAGGCCTCACCTCAAACAAACCTCTGGATAGGCCACACCTTATCGTCATCCTGATTCAATAATTTAAAATGTTAGGGGCAGATTTATGATGGCCGTGCACCTCTTTTGCGCCGCTGTTGCGTCACTTTTGTGACGCAGCAGTGGTGCAAAAGATGCACCATGTTGCAAGATAGGCCTCACTTCATCTGCAACAAGATACCGTCAGTTTAAACTGTATACATTTAGGACAGTGTAGGGGGCATGGAGAAGCAGAGGTTTCTGTAAGTGTCAAAGTTGTTGCATACAGTGCTCACCTTCTATGTACTCTTTCATATGCTAGACTACATCTGCACAATGAGATACCTAAGCAAAGGAAACACAGGTGATGTGATTGTGAATTGAGCAAAAGAAATTGCACGTTTTTCAATTACATCACCTGTGTTTCCTAACATTACAAATCACATTGTGCAGATGAGGTTTAGGCCTGTCCAGGGAGACAGAGGAGATCTGGCCTTTGTTCAAGAGTGCAGTGGACATGACTCACTTAATTGGTAGGCCTGCACATGTACTATCTCTTCTGTACTCTTCAACAAGCCTAAATTTCATCTGTAACCCTGAGTAGGCCTCACCTCAAACAAACCTCTATATAGGCCACACCTTATCGGCATCCTGAATCATTCATTTAAAATGTTAGGGACAGATTTATGATGGCCGTGCATCTCTTTTGCGCCGCTGTTGTGTCACTTTTGTGACGCAGCAGTGGTGCAAAAGATGCACCATGTTGCAAGATAGGCCTCACTTCATCTGCAACAAGATACCGTCAGTTTAAACTGTATACATTTAGGACTGTGTAGGGGGCATGGAGAAGCTGAGGTTTCTGTAAGTGTCAAAGTTGTTGCATACAGTGCTTACCTTCTACGTACTCTTTCATATGCTAGACTACATCTGCACAATGAGATACCTAAGCAAAGGAAACACAGGTGATGTGATTGTGAAATGAGCGGAAAAATTGCACGTTTTTCAATTACATCACCTGTGTTTCCTAACATTACGAATCACATTGTGCAGATCAGGTTTAGGCCTGTCCAGGGAGACAGAGGAGGTCTGGCCTTTGTTCAAGAGAGCAGTGGACATGACTCACTTCATTGGTAGGCCTGTACATGTACTATCTCCTCTGTACTCTTCAACAAGCCTAAATTTCATCTGTAACCCTGAGTAGGCCTCACCTCAAACAAACCTCTGGATAGGCCACACCTTATCAGCATCCTAAATCATTCATTTAAAATGTTAGGGGCAGATTTATGATGGCCGTGCATCTCTTTTGCGCCGCTGTTGCGTCACTTTTGTGATGCAGCAGTGGTGCAAAAGATGCACCATGTTGCAAGATAGGCCTCACTTCATCTGCAACAAGATACCGTCAGTTTAAACTGTATACATTTAGGACAGTGTAGGGGCATGGAGAAGCTGAGGTTTCTGTAAGTGTCAAAATTGTTGCATACAGTGCTCACCTTCTGCGTACTCTTTGATATGCTAGACTACATCTGCACAATGAGATACCTAAGCAAAGGAAACACAAGTGATGTGATTGTGAAATGAGCAAAAGAAATTGCACGTTTTTCAATTACATCACCTGTGTTTCTTAACATTACGAATCACATTGTGCAGATGAGGTTTAGGCCTGTCCAGGGAGACAGAGGAGGTCTGGCCTTTGTTCAAGAGTGCAGTGGACATGACTCACTTCATTGGTAGGCCTGCACATGTATTATCTCCTCTGTACTCTTCAACAAGCCTAAATTTCATCTGCAACCCTGAGTAGGCCTCATCTCAAACAAACCTCTGGATAGGCCACACCTTATTGTCATCCTAAATCAATCATTTAAAATGTTAGGGGCAGATTTATGATGGCCGTGCGCCTCTTTTGCGCCGCTGTGCGTCACTTTTGTGACGCAGCGGCGGCGCAAAAGATGCGCTATGTTGCGACATATTTACAACTTGATGCATCTAGGCAGATGTGTCACGCTGTAAAGTCCTGTGCCACATGAAACCTGCGTCTGGTTTCATGTGGGCGTTTTGTTGCAGGGTGGGCAGTCATTTGCATGAAAGCCCTGTAAAACTAACACAGTGAAATTTAGAAGATTTCACTGAGTCAGCTTTATGGCATTGCTGAATCAAATCCTTACGCCTGTTTGAAACAGGCATAAGGAGTGATGCTCCATGCAATGTGTGGCTTGCCCCTGTGCATTGCAGTAGACATGTCGCGCTTACGACGTGATTCCTGCAATGCGCCGCTTTTGTGGCCCAGATGCATGACGCATCTGTGCTGTTTTTGCTCAATGGTGCTCCGCATTGTAAATGCGGCACATCATGGGAGGCAGAGCAGCGGCGCACGTTAACTGGTGCATCCCTGGGGATGCGCCAGTTAACATAAATCTGCCCCTTTACATTTAAGTATGAGCAAGGGACACAGAGTTGGTGAAGCTTATCCAAGGTTAAGAAGAGATGAGTCCTGTTCACTGAAAACTTGGACATAGGCCTCACCTCCTCAGCATCGCTGGACATAGTTAAATAATATCTGCAAAATGTTACTCTTGTTAAACAATTTTACTATTAAAGTCTCTGAGATTTGTCTCTTACTCTGCAACATCTCATTGTTGTTCTCTTTCTTTAAAGATAACGACAACATCAAGCATGAGTGATAATGAGCAATCTGTTGATCTCGATCTTATCATTGAACTTGTCATTAAAACGTCAGTGGAAGTAGATCCCTTGGATGATTTATATCCTGTGGATGATGAAGAATATGATGAGGATGCTGATTTGTCAGAATTGTATGACATAGGGTGGGCAGCTGACCTGCTCGAGCCTATTAACCTATAAAGACTTTTAAAAATAAATTTAAATGACTGGAAATGAAAAGTAACCATGTTAACCGTTAACTTCAAAAACAGCTTGTGTGAAGTGTCTTTAATAAAATAGTGAAATATGCTAATAAAATTAGTTCAGATTCACATATAAAAGAGCACAGGTCAAATGTAGAAGCATTCCATTTTTTTGCTACTATTTGTGAGTTTTAAATTTGCCAATGCACTAAAAATTATTGTATGTAGAATTGACAACTAGTGTGTTAATTTTTTTACGACTGTTATTGATTTACTGTTTGGTAATAGTGGTTAATAACATTTTTTATTATATTTTACCACAGATTCAACTGCAGATCATTTCAAAATTATATAATGCCATCGAAGCAAAGAAGGAGAAAGGCGACAAAACGTCAAACACAGCAGCTTACTACATGCTTGCAGCAGTCCTCTACAGTAAAAACTTGTCAAGTCACCAAAAAAGCTCCGGGTAAGAGAACGAAATCTTTCCTAAGAAACATTTCCAGAAAAAAAAGTATCACTACAGAACATGTTTTACTCCAGAAAAAGAGAGCCAATTAAAACGGAAAGGAAAGGCCACTCAAAAATGTTACTGCTAGAGCAGGAGATAACTCTGTGCATGGTAGTAGAAGGAAAAATCAGTTTAGGGACATTCGTAGACGAATGTTCCGCAACAGGATAATTGGCAATTTGTTAAAAAATATTAAGAAAGGTCAACAGAAAGTGACTTTTTATAAGAGAAAGAGAAACATTGAGAAAATTATTGAGCAGGCATTCGAAATTAAGCGAAAGTTATTTATTTTGATAATCAATAGAATTAGGAAACTAAACAAGGTAATTTATGATTTCAAAACAAATAGTAGATGGAAGAGAACAGTTAATCGTAGTAATTTTTGTGAAGTTTTTTCAGGAGAATGGATGCATAGTTCAAGTTGTGAGGCATTTTTTAATGAGGAGAGTTATTTCCAGGATAATGATTTGGTGCATGCAGTTGACACCAGTGGTCGAGCATATGAGGTGAAAGATGGTTGTCCGGTTGAAAAAGAAAAACTTGTGTCAACAGAGGCAGAAGAGGTGTTAGGTAATGAGGTTTTAGGAAGACGTCCTAAGGGACCAGTGTACACCTGGAAGTGTAGTAGTATTTGCAGTGTGCGACAGGATTCCATTAATTTGCTTTGTGATTTTGTATGGACATTTAATAGGAAAAGCTTAAAACAGAAAATGAAATTGTTGCAAGAATTAGATCCTTGCAGAGTGAGAGAAGTGACAGGTTTGCATGGTCATTCACTGGCTTGTCTTTCTAGGAGAGTATGCCAGAGTGTTTTTCATCATTGCAGGATGCTAGCAGTACATCATAATAAAGTGAGGAAATTAGTTAGAATGTTGTATTATGCTATGAGTCCAGCAATTATGCTTAAACAATTATGCACTGCTCTTTTCATGGTTCTGAAGTAGATGTGAAGAATATTTGTGAAGAAATTGAGTTTTGTTACTTTGCAAGTAAAGAGAAGAATGTTGAAATTGACCCAGAAGAAGAAGGTAATGTGGAAGAGAGTGTACAGGTTTCCAGTACAGATAATTGTCAGAAGGAAATTGCCACGTTTCAGGTGAAATCAAGTGAGAGACCTAATTTCACTTGTGTGTGTTGTTGACGCACTTATTATAAAAATCAGACTAAGTTAGTGGATTTATATGCAAAAAGTGAAAGGGAAAATAATAGTGAATGGAAGGATTTCGCATCAACGTATCAACGGATCAACGTGTGTGTACTTATTGTTGTAACAAATTAAATCAAAACCAGATGCCTGCTAGAGCAGTTCATAATTATCTGGAATTGGTTGAGATTCCTTCTGAATTGAAGGATTTAAATACTTATGAATCTATTTTGATTCAAAGTGTCCATCCCTTTCAGGCTATTGTACGAATGGAGCCAAAGACAGGGAAATTGCCTCCATCAGATTTACAGAGAGGATTAAAGGGAAGAGTTGTTTATTTGCCTCTAGATTTGAGGAAAAACATTAATACAATTGGAGTAGAGAAAGTGGAAGAGGAACCTCTGGTTATCTTAGTTAATGGGGTTCCAACAAAGAGTAAGAAAATCTGGCAAGATTTAGTGGATGTTAGGAAAGTCAAAAAGGCAACATTGTATTTGAAGAAAAACAATAAGTACTACAAGAATGTATATGTTACAGAAGAGGAAGTAAGTGAAGAAGAGGACAGCGATTTGTGTGCTGGACAAATTGAGAAAGTAGAAGCCTCTAAAAATGAAGAAATATATGAACATTACAGTGTTCATCCTTTGCATTCCAAGGAAGTCATGGGGAATGCTATTGAGTTGTTTCAAATGAAACAAGCCAAAGGGAGTCCCATTAGTGTTTGGGAGGAAAGTTTGGAAGGTCGGTGTTTCCCACAACTATTTCCAACAGGTCAAGGAGGAAGATATGATGAGCGACCTGATCAAATTCCTGCTTCTGAATACCGGACTTTACGATTGTATGCAGAAGATCCTAGGTTTCGTCAATGCATTCCCTATTTGTTTCATCTACTGTTTGAAAGCGATCTGTCTGGACTGTCATATGCAGTGAACCACATCTTGAAAAGTGGTATACAGATGCAAAATATCTCAGCAAGGGACTTCATGGATAAAGTCAATGTGCAAGACAGTATTTCGGATTCTCACCTGATTAATCCAATGGCATGTCAGCGTGGTACTAATGAGTACTGGTACCGTCGACATGGTGATTTAAAATGTATGCTGAGGAACTTAGGAACTCCCACATGGTTCCTCACTCTCAGCTGTGCCGAGTATGGCTGGGAAGACTTACTTGAATTTCTGCGAGAGGCAAATGGAAACATTGAAAATATCGAATTCAAGACACCCGGAGAACTGTGCTCTTTGGATCCAGTGAATGTATGCAGGTACTTCAATCATAGATTTGAAGCTATGATGTCTTTCATCATGAACAAGAAAAATCCACCCCTTGGAGAGGTGTTGGATTTCTTCTGGAGAAAGGAGTACCAAGCAAGAGGTGCTCCTCATATACATATGCTGCTATGGATCAAAGATGCACCCAAATTTGGAACAGATCCGGATGACTTAGTGATGAGTTTCATAGAACAGTATTCTACATGTGCTGTTCCAAAGACAAAGGAAGACAAAAGCCTAAGAGAACAAGTTTTGCGCTTCCAAAGCCATCGTTGTGGAAAGTACTGTCGTCGTAAATTCAGACACAAGGACAAGTTCTACACAAAATGTCGTTTCAGCTTTCATCGACCGGTGATTTCTAAGGGAAGAGTGAACAGTTTGATGTCTTCGCTGCAACATAATGTGATGAGGAAATCACCCAAAAATACATACAATTTGAAAAGAAACGAAGAGTCCAAGTACATCAACGACTACAACCCAGTGATTTTGTCCATGTGGAATGCTAACATGGATATACAGTTTGTGGCTGATAACTGTATGGCTGTGGCTCGGTATGTGACATCTTACATCACAAAAAAAGAAAAGACAGAATTGAAGGATATGTGGGAGGACATTTCCCATGAAAAGAGCCTCAGTAAGAAGTTGTACAGTTTCAGTCTGAAGATGTTGTCGCATCGAGAAATCGGAGCTTACGAATGTTCTGACCGGTTATCTTCAGCAAGTCTCTATGCCAAATCTAGGAGTATCATTTGGGCGAGTCTTGGTCTTGCTGCAACACGTAATCGAGTTCTGAAACCTGTACGGGAAATTGAGTATTTGGCGGAAAAGGAGCCAAACAGTACAGATATTTTGAAGACCAACATGTTGGATACATATTATCCAAATCGAAGCAGTCACCTCGAGAATGTTTGTCTGTATGAGGTTCTACAAAATTACATATTCAAGAGGAACATCAAAGAAGATATTGATAAAGGAGTGTATGCTGTAATTGGAAATGAGGGATGTCAGGTCAAGCAAAGAAAATGCCAATTGGTAAATCATCGAAAATTGAGTGGCGAATCTCCTGAAAGAAAAGAGTTTTTCTATTTAGCTCTTTTGCAACTTTTCAAGCCTTGGCGTGCAGAAGAGGAACTGCTTGGAGATTTCCTCTGTTACGAAGACTCTTTCAATGCCGCCAAGGAGACCATAGAATGTCCTGTTTTTCCCAAATATCTAGAAATGTTGAATGCGGAAATCAAGCAGGAAGCAACGATTGCAGCCGAGATTGCTAGAGACAGTTCTCAGGACAGTCAGAGTTCTGTTTCATCGAGTCAGGATCCACTAGGAGGACCAGTTATCGAAAATGAAGCTGCCACTGCCATGATTGAAGTGGAAAGAGCCATGGCACATGCTCAGGAGGATGTAGTTAACTTAGAAGACTTGGAAAGACAACTCAACGTTGAGCAGAGGAAAATATATGATGAAGTTACCAACCAAATTGATCATGGATTAAGTCATGAGAAGAAAGAGTGCTCATGTACGTCATTGAAGCCTGTCCGACTGTACGTGAGTGGAGAAGCGGGAACTGGAAAAAGTTTCCTCATTAAAGCAATTTCATGTTATTTGGAGAAAAGGACTGAGTCATCGCTGTCTTGTGTTGTCACCGCTCCAACTGGACTGGCAGCACATAACATTAAAGGTATTACTTTGCATTGTCTACTGATGCTGCCAGTGGAGCATGATAACAAATTACAATACCACAAGTTATCTGGAGATGCTTGTTGTGAAGTTTCCAGAGTCTTGAGGAAAATGAAACTTCTTATCATTGACGAAGTAAGCATGGTTTCCAATGTCATGCTTGCCTTTGTGCATTTGAGAATGCAAGAAGTTCTCAAAAAGGGGTATGATGTGTTCTTTGGTGGCAAACACATCATTGTTTTCGGTGCTCTTCTGCAGCTGACACCAGTGAAAGGACAACCAGTTTTTAAACTACTTACGCATGAAGATACCAGGAAGTGCCTTGGGAGCATTGGCAACGTTAATATATGGTTAAACTTTAATTATGCTGAACTGCGTGAAAATATGCGTCAAGCGAAGGATGAAGATTATAAGAATATTCTACAAGATGTTTGATTCGGAAAAGTGACCGAGCATGGGAAAGAAGCTTTACACGCACGATTACTGTCAAATTTGTATCCAGAAGAAGACGTTGTGCCAGAGAATATTTTTCGGAAAATTACTGAGAAGAAATCTGGAATATGTTTGATGCCAACTCTTGCAGAATGTGCCATCTTCAACAACAAAATGTTGAATTTAGAAAACCAAGAGATTGTGAAACTGGAAGCTATTGACAGAATAGAGCATATGGGAGCAACTATTATTTTGTCTGAGAATTTGAAATCTAAATTGGATTCATTAGAGAAGACTATATCTAAAACTGCTGGTTTTGAAAAGACTCTGAATGTTTGCTTAAATTGCCGTATCATTTTGATAAGGAATTTACATGTTGAAAGAGGTCTGGTAAATGGATCAATGGGTAATGTTGTTGATTATGAGAAATACAGAAATAGAGATGGAATTGAATTTTTTATAATTAAATTTGATGGCATTGAGGAAATACAGCTAATTGGTCGTTGCTCTGCTAGGTTTTTGCTTGTAAAAGACTTATATGTTCGCAGTAAGCAGTTTCCTGTTTGCTTGGCATATGCGGTGACAATCCATAATTCGCAAGGTTTAAGTGTAGACAGTGCTTTGGTGAATATTGGCAGTTCTGTGTTCAAGGAGGGTATGGCATATGTGGCATTGTCACGAGTCAGAACTTTATCAGGATTGTACTTGATTGAGTGTGATGTCACAAACATTTGTGCGGATCTAGATTGTGTTAAGGAATACAATAGGTTAAGAAGAGAGTATGCGCCACATTTGCCTCAATATCCTTTGTTTGAGAAACGTGTGGTAGGCCGGACATGAAGAAATGTGACCAATAGTAGGGAGGTTGTATCAAAAAGACGAAAATTCGATGAACCCAAAATTATAAGCAGAAAGAAAATGGATTCTGTTGAAGATGTTGTTGGTTTCCAATTTGAAAATAGTTCTCGTGTCAACTGCTATGCTAATGTAGTGGTTAATGTTGTCTTTTCTCTAGAAACTTTAAAAGAACAGATTGTGATCAATTCGGATCAAAGTTTTTGCTGTTTACTGAACTCTGTGTTAGAGAAATGTAGCACTGATAGAACAAAAATAGAAAGTGTGTCTGAAATTCGAAATCTGTTAGACAAATGTTCAAGTCAAACGCAATTCTCTCAAAATATTCAGCAAGATTGTCAGGAGTTTTTAATGTATATGCTTGATGTATTGCAAGATGAAGGTGTAGATGTACATCATCTGTTTGGCCTTTCTTATCAATGGCAGCATGACTGCGAGAACTGTAGGGTATCAAGTACTACTAGTGTAGACTCAGAAAGATTTATATATTTAACTTTGCCAGACAGTAAATCAGTGTCCTTTAATAAGCTAGTAAAAGCAGCCGATCACAACATGGAGTGTAGCCAATGTAAGTCTGCTATGCTGTCCACATTATTTATACGAACATATGGCCAGTATGTCATTTTAATGTTCCAACGATGTAGGCCTGATGGAACAAAATTGACAACTTTAATTAAAAATTTTGTGGCTTCGCAGTTGTCAATATCAGGAAGGACTTTTGTAACTGCAGCAATTATATATCATGACGGTCCTTCAACAACATCAGGACATTACACAGCTTATTTGAAGTCTAGAAACGGCTGGTCATTCTGCAATGATTCTGTTTTAACTTTTAAAAAAAATTGCCTTTTGACCATAAAAATTCTTACCTGGTGTTTTTACAACCAAAATTTTAGGGAAAGGATCTCGGGATTTGCTCTGAGGAATTTCAAGAGGTTCTAATAGCTCCTACACTATTTGGCCTTGAGGATAAGTGTAGTACAGAGTAAAAAGTTATTTTTGAGTTTTAAGTAGTTCCTGAAAAAAAGAAGGTTTTCTTACAGAAAGTGGTGGGCACGGATTAGTTAAAGGACAACAGAGTATTTCCCAAAGCAAACGGTGTTCTTAATATAACACTTGACGTCATGGAAAAATAACTGCACTTTGAATGAGTTCAGAAAAACTGTTTCTTTTAATAAGCTAATTCAAGCAGCCAATCAAAACATGGAGTAGAGGTAATGTAAGTCTGCAATGCTGTGCACATTATTTGTACAAACTTTTGGTTATAATGACCTGAACCTGATGAAAGTAAGTTTTCAACTTTAATTACAAATGTTGATTTTAGGAAGAACATTTCTAACTGCAGCTATTATATGACATGACATGATGGTCCTTTGACAACATCCGCTTATTACACAGCTTATTGAAAATGTAAAAAAAGCTTTCTGTTTTCAGAAGAGAGAATTTAGGGTAGGTAACTGGCCTATAATGATTCTAGGAGTTGATATAATGTTATGTACTGTTTTAAATTGCTTTGTGATTTAAGTGATGTAGAGAATTAAATAATTGTAGTAGTCATAGAGGTAGTGTAAGTGTGCCTCATATTAAGCAGTATCAGTGTCATAGGAAATGTGGAACATGAGTGAGCAAGAAGGGTGAGATATTACTAGTACAGGATTGTGAAAGTGATCTTGGACGTTTTCTTTCTGAAAGTTGCGGAAAAAGAAAATGACAGGATTTGCTTAGAAGAATTCCAAGAGTTATAAATGGCTCTTACACGATTTGGCCTCGAGGAGAAGTGCGTTAGAGAGCGAGAAGTCATTTATTGTATGTAACATATTTGTCAAAATGATGGAGCTTTTTTTTCAGAAAGTGGCGGGCTGAAAATAATAACAGCACAACAGAGTATAAGCTGTTCATAGGACATCCTTCGACGTCATGGAAAGTAAGTTACTTTTAAGGAGTTCTGATTTCTGATTGGTTATGTTATATGGGTTTTTTAAACACAATCATTTTGATTGTGTTTTTTTTCCCCGCTGTTATATGATGAATACCTTCAACTCACTGTTTTTAGTGAAATTTGATATATTCTGAGAACAGCAAAAATAAACCATTTAACATGTATAATTAATTCTGTACTTTGTATAGTGAATTTTAATTTGTACTCGTCTTATCTCATGCTCACTCATCTTTTACTACCTTCTATCAATCCTCCTTACATACTCACATTGCGTTTGTTTTATTCTCTTTCACCCTTGCTATCTAACTCCACTTATCGTTCAACCTTTGTTTCCCTAATCCAACTCTGCTTTTTTCTTTTCTACCTTGCACCATTTTCCAGCTTTTAAACCTTGTGCTTCGCTTGTCTTTTCCATCTTTCCTCCCTTTGTTTTCTAAATTAAATATTTTTGGGTTCTCCTTTTTTGGTGCAATCAGTTAGTATAACTCACCCTCACTCATTTATCTTTCTTTGTTGCCTCACTCAGTCTGTATCTGACACTCTTTCCTTCACTTCCTCTGTCTCCTCTCTCCCTCACTCTCTTTTTCTTATTCACCCTTTCCTTATATAGTTTACCTTACTCACTTTCTTTTAGTAGCTTACACAACTTCAATTTAGTTTTCTCTTTTATCCTTCTTTTCTGTCACTGAAAGTATCTTCCTTTTTTTCTCTTACTAATTTACTCTATTACAATTTCTTTTTGTCTCTGACTGTCTATCACCGTTTCTTTCTCTTTTTTTCTGCATGTTTATCTCTAACTTTATTTCTTTGTAAAATTGGATGATTTTCAATCTTTTCCCTTGTCTTTTCTAATTTTTAAATACATGTTTTAATATTTTTCATAATTTTTGTTCTTTCTTTCACAGATTGAAAGTATAAAAATAACAAGTGACTAAGTTAACGACAATTATAAGGTAAGTGTTTTGTACTCTTTTCGTTACATTTCTATCACATTTAACTTCTATTAGTTCCACTGCTTCATTTCTTTAACCTTTGCTACTTCCCTCATTCTTTTTTCTATTACTTACTTACTCTACTCCTTCCACTCCTTTTCTCAGTCCCTCTGTTCTCATAGTTCCTCACTCCTGTTCACTCACTCCGTCTCTATTACTCTCACTATCTCTGACTCATCACTCTTTCACTACTTGTTCATTATGCTTTCTCCCTGTAGTTCAAGCACACTAAGGGGCATATTATCAACACAGGCAGTAAAATTATCGCTGCTTTTATCGGCAGAAACTGCCGCAAAAGCGGCTTTAGCGGCAGTTTTCTGCCGCAAAAGCGGCTTTAGCGGCAGTTTTCTGCCGATAAAAGCAGCGATAATTTTATCGCCTGTGTTGATAATATGCCCCTATGTTATTTACATTTCTTTGCTGTTTCAATCATTCCTTTTCTGTCACTTCTTCTCTTCTGCTTTCTGTTTTTTCTCTCTGTTATTCCACATGTTTTAACCTTAGTCACTGTCATACATCTTGTTTTATTCCATTTACTTTCGCTCACTGTTTTCTTAACACTTTCCCTCAGGATTGTTCTTTTAGTCCGGTTCTATCCCTACCTCTCATTCCACATCCTTTACTGTTTTTCTTCTTAATTTGAACATTCACTCACATTCTCTAAGAAACTCTTGTTTATTATTCTTCTACTCTCCTTTTTTTCTTTCACTTCCTTATCTATTTTGTTTTTCTCAATTATACCCTCTTACATCTTTTCTTTGGTAAATAGATCTGTTAAACAGTATCTCTCTGTTACTCCCTCTAGCTGTCTTTCTTTTAACATTACTCTCTGTTTCCTTCCCTTATACTTACTCTTCTTTTTTTTTTAAAAAAAAAATAAATTTGTTTCGCTTCCGGTTCGCGTACCGGGGCGCGAACCGGGAAGCGAAACAAAAGAAATAGAGGTTGCCAGAGTGCTAAACATTCTAGCAATTTTTTATAAAGGGGAGGTAGTTCTGAAAAGAACTTTTTTTTATTGTTTTTTTATTTTATTTTTATTATTTTTCTGAACATTTTTTTACTTTTTTTGTATTTTTTGAACGGTTTTATATTTTTTAGTTTTTTTTGGGGTGGGAAACGAAAATGATTCATTATAAAGGGCTCAACAGGAGCAACAAAAAAAAAAGATAATTTATTTTCTGGGGCGTTTTGGACAATTATGATTGTCAATAGCAACGTTGATTAAATTTATGCTACTCTCCCTGTAGCAAATCAATTGGCCGCAATAAACGCACACTTGTTTCACATTCCCAAACTTCAGCTGGATATTTGAGACAGTCTCCCTCGCCTCTGGTCCCGTCACTGCCTCTTCATTTGATCTTCTGGCCACAGGAGGGGGGTTATCCTGCAGGTGACGTACCTGCGCAGCACTATAATTAATAGGGTGCCACCTCTCCATATGCCGATGCATAGTGTAATTGCCATAACTATACTTCTTATCAGTCCCTCTGGACAAATCTTTTTTGCAGATGAGACAAGTAACATAGCGGGCATTTACTTTCTTTTGGCCCCGGGGAAATGAATAAAATTGCCAGATGAAATCTTCCTTTACATGGGACCTTCTTGGCTCCTCAGGCAAAAACTGCCTCTCCCCTTGCTCCTCTTCCTCTTATTCCTCTTCTTCCTCCTCTTGCTGAAGGATAACCTGAGGAGGTGGTCCTCTCTTCCTAGGAGGTGGTGGTGGCGGTGGGGGTACACCAGCTGCAGCTACTACTGAAGTCATTTCTTAGTAATCAAAATAGGTCTTCCTCTCACAAAGTTGAAAGTCAGAGTGAGAAAAAAGGTGTGGGATTTCATCATTTTGGGAAAAAAATAGTTCTAATCCAATGAAAAGTGTTATTTTTAGGTCACATGACCTAGCCTTACATCATTAGGAAACCAAAAGTGAAATGAACCAATGAAAAGTTTTAATAACAAGTCACATGACCTGTTACGCTTACGTTACGCGCTGCGCGCCGAGCCCCGGATCGCTTCGGGAGAGCTGCGCTTCGCGCCTCGGTTCGCGCTCCGGAGCACTTCCGGGTGCGCTAACGCGGCGCGTCATAAGACGCATTACGCGAGAACACCATACGTCGCGCTTACGCGACGCGTCACGATGTTGTTTTCTAACGCGGCAGTTGCGCAAACGGAACGTTCACCGGTTCGCGGACCAGGTCGCGGCACCAAATTGAGCTAACGGGAAGCTACCCGGTTCGCGGACCGGGAGCAAAACAAAAAAAAAAACATAAAAAAATTGTATTAAAAACATATAAAATATATTTTTCGAATTAAAGAAGAATACATTTTAAAGCTTTGGAAAATTCACTGAAAAAACCATAGGTTATAGACCATATATAGTTAGGAATTAGCATTTACAAAACCTTATTTTACTCACACAAAACCATTGAAATTCGCATATATAGTTAGTTGCACTAACTATATATAGCGCACCCGCAATCCACTGCTGATCATGTCACATATTACATCATTCATGACATGGTCAGTGACATCACTGATGACATCACTGATTTTTCAAGGTTTTGTAAATGCTAATTCCAAACTATATATGGTCTATAACCTATGTTTTTTTCAGTGAATATATATATATATATATATATATATATATATATATATATATATATATATATATATATATATATATATATATATATATATATATATATATATGTGTGTGTATAAAAAATGACAGGTGAGAGGGAAATACTTTAGTACAAGGTTGGTAGTTTACAATATGTCCTGAAGTCCTTAAAAAACTGCCTACGTTTCCAGCTAAAAACTAGTGGAATTGGAAGGGATATGATAAAGCTTCACAATGTATGGGCACCTGATATTTGTATATCTAAAGTGTTTCTGCAAGGAATTCCTCTTCATTTTGATATCTAATTTGCAGCAAAGTGCTATCTCATAATAGGTGGAGCCCAGAATGAGGCACTCAAATTGAAAGATGCGTGCACCCAGTCTATTATGGACCCTGTACATGCCAAGCAAAAACATATTTATTTGAACAAACAAGTGCCAGTTCCATTACTGCCTGCTGGTAATGAATTGAGAAGATTTATGCAAATAGCTCTCAAGTAGCTGCCCAGCCTGTAGTTAGCATCAATGAAGTGTGAACACTGCTCCCAGAGCAAGGACATTGGCCTGGCTGTAGCGATGTGTTTCATTCCCTGGCAGGAAGAACACTTGAGGTTGGCCCAGGAACTTCTATAACTTAAAGGGTCCTCACAAATCTCAACCTAATGTCAGGTTACATCTGTATATGACCAGCCATTGTGCCCATAGTGAAGCTGACACTAAAACAAGTAGGAGGAGGGCTGAACCCAGATTCCATTTTGAATGACCACAGAAGTGCTGTATGAGACCTGTGTGGTAACCTTATCCCACTTTTACCAGGACAATGAGTTGGGTTACAAGACTCAGTTTACTGAGTTCATGCTAGGGTACATGGACATAAGCTGCAACCGGCATTTTCTCTGAAGTGCCCAGCTGTGTAGAAGTAACTTGACCCTGTTGATGGCCACTGTAGGACTAAGTCTTAACCCCCAAATTATATTCCAGATATCCTGGAACCCCTAGCTGTATCTAACTAGAGATGTGCTAAAATGTATGAAAATTTGGGACTTAGAAAATGTTTGCACAACAAGACCCCCGGAGGATGAAGATGCCATAACCGATAGCATGCCTGATCATTGACACTCTAGAATGCAACCCACACCATGGCCTTTGAATACTGCTGCGATAAATAGAAATAAACAGACTTGCACTTAGGGGATCTTACTCTCCTTTGAATATAGTGGTCATGTATTTGAGATCAACTAGTCCTTGAGAACTTTGATTACCAATTCCTGAGGATGTGGTGGTGCAATATGAAACTCATGTTGGCTAGTTGGTGTTAAGAAAGAAGGACAATGAAGGAACTAATATTTCATACAACGCACAGGACTCCAAGTGTGCTCCTTTATTACACTCACTAAGGGCCTGATTACGACTTTGGCAGCCCTTCTGCGGACCATCACACCAGCGCACTGCAGAAAGAAAGCTAAAGTCATCGCCACACCATCTGCCGGATTACAACTGTAATCCTTGTTCGGAAGATGTGCTTCAGCAGTCGCATGGCAGTGCCTCTTTAAAGTTCATAAGATAACCATAGAAAAGCACCATTGTGGGACCGTCGAAGTATGCTCTTGCCCCATGGAGCAAGGTTTCACTCGTAAAGAGACTTGCTTGGATTCAACCCTCTCGAAATAAAGTGTAATACACTAATAAACATGTTCATCTTATTAACAATGCAAAACACGAATTTTATAGTAAGCTGGGGAAGCTTTGCAATGGGCTTCTTACTAACCGTAACTCGAGTAACCCAAAATGCCCACCGCAATGTGAGAACTTTTTCTGCGCATGCGTCTGTCACACTCACGTGATTTGACGTACTTTCGGTTTTGGTGGGAAAACTTTCCTTCTGCGCACTAGAACTAAAAATTGCTGCTCTATGTTTTCATGTGCTAATGCTTGCATTGCAGCTTTTACTAAGTTGTTCTTTCTGCCTAATCCCTAAGGATGTAGTTAAAACAAAGTAATGTGATTAGAGTAGAGATAAGTGATATACTGTACATTCATTTATTCTTTGTTCTAAAACTGTTCTTCTTTGACTTTGCTATTAGCTCGTGTATGGACCCATCAATTACAATGTTGCTCTATCTTAGGTCCCGCAACTGCGCATGCTCTACGTTTTCAAGAGTCCACAGGCCATGGCATTGAACAAGGGTCGACTCCTGACTTGCTAGAAGATGCTCATGGGAACCTTATCTTTTGACCCTTTGGAAGGAAGCTGAACAAATTGTTATATTACATTGTAGTTCTTATTGATAAATTCACTGCCGGGTGGAATAAAAGTGCATGGGAAAATAAAATTATGGGAGAGAACGTAACATTTTAATATTTGAATGAAATGACTTCATTCTGGTAGGGTGTGATTACCTCTCCTCATGCGTTGACCAATCAAATTGAGGGAATACACACATTTGCAACATTGGGGGGTGGTACACTGCCCAGGAAAATGGTATAACTAAGGTAGGCTTAGCCAGTTAGATTGTCCGACTTGTCTGAATAGCTGACCTGTCACTGACCCAACGCACTCAATAGGTGATCGAGAACAGAGGTGCTCGCGGAGCATTCCGTCAGAAGATTCGATAACCCAATCGGGGTTCTGTGGGAGAAGGTTTGATAACCCAATTGGGATCCAACTGTTAGCTACAGAGAGGGGTGTGACGCTGGCGTTGCACTTTAGCTGTGGGTGCCGGTCCTGACCTGCGGTGGTCCTGTCCTGATCCAATTTGATTTGTACTTATCCTGATTCTGGTCTGCACCTGTTCTATCCTGTTGGCACCTGAACTATCGGGGTCCTATCCTTTATCCCAGCCCATGGCCAGGGCTGGTCTTCACAACATTCTAGGTAAATATAAAGTACATGTGGGCATGTCATTGTGCTGTTTCCCTTTTCTTACCCTTACTATGTTTCAATGCGTAAAGAATGTCTTATAATATTTTCACATCATCTTGCTTTTATTATATTCTTTGTAATTGAATGCGCTTTAATCACATTGGTGTGGACTCTGACATTTAAGAATTTACATAGATAAAGTGTTAAAACTTTTCCCAAGTCTGTCGTTATTTTATGAGTGCAAATATTTATTTACTACCTATTTTCTTGCTAACTCCCTTGATCCTTTAGGACTCTAGGTACCAGTGACTAGGATTGGTAAGTCAAAGGTATAGGTCCTAAAGGTTAAATAAAATCCTGATTTAGCATAGGTTTACCTGTTCAAAGTGTGTATGTTTTATGGGCCAAGGTGAGTATGGTAAAATCTCAAGCTGGTTAGCCCGTGCTCTATCAGTATTCTTTTGGTAGCAGATAGATGGTTAGGGTTTAGTTAAGATAGGTAGTTAGTTGTGTATTGATAAATTGATTATATTTTTATTTTATGTATTAAGCAAAACCCGTTTGTATTGTTCTATGTTTCTTTGGAATCCCCGGGGGCAGAATAGCGGGTGGCAAATGGAAGCCACTTTGCAGTGAGGTCACTTGCCTAAGGAAGTAAGTGCATGGTTAGGTAAAACTGTAAGCACCGATTAGGAAATTTTCTGTATAAATGTGTGAATAAATGATAGCAAAGGAGTTTGTTGGTGAAACTTTGGCCTTATATCACCTAGAAAGGGTAAGATCGACGGAGTAACAGGTTCTCTAATGCTTGCATATAGAGTAGGCGGAAGGGATGTACTTGCAGTGTATGAAGAGTAAGCAGAAAGGGTTTACTCGCAGTAGGTTCAAATCACCTTTGCATTGAAAGTAGACACTAAGGCAGAGTGGCAAATGTTTCTACGTTGTTAATTAATGAATATTGCATTTAAAAGTGAAAAGAAATAGGTTCTCTTATTACCTGCAAAGGAGGGAGTCAGTGGCGGAGCTGCGCTGACGTCACCTAGATCCGCGCTGAATTGGTTAAGACAGCGGGTGTGTAGCTGAGGTAATTGTAAAGGAGGGGTGAGTACAGGAGAGTGAGAACTTGTCTCACGAGAAAAGCAGCGCAATTATTGGTCGGAATGTATTTGAATTCTAAACACTGATTGGTTTTCGAAAATAAGAAACGCGCTGGTATTGTTGAAGCATTTAGTAAACTAATGAGTGTAGCTGCAAATTACATTTATTGGTGAAAATTATATGCGCCATTTAGATTTAACAGTTGTAGGAGTTAGTCCCGATAGGAGGTACATAGGTTTTGCGCACGAGCAATACATAAGAGGAAGACCTCATATCATGTACGGAGGAGAGAGAAAAATGTCGCTATTTAAGAAAATTAAAAATTTCTTTAAGAAGGATAGAACGATTAAAACTAGAGAAGGAATTATTATTTCTCCACCAAATACACCCGCATCATACATTATGGTAGAAAGGGGCTACCACACCTGTGTGTGGTTAGAAAATTGGACAGAGTACCAAAAGATGATGGTGTTTTGGCATTTTCCAGAACATGGCACTTTTAATGGTAGAATTTGATACAATTTGAGAACACACATGAATGAATTAGATCCCAGACATAGATTAACTCAGTAAGAAGCATTAGAGGAATGGGAAAACAAGGCTTTTGAGCGAGATAGACCCAGAGGCAACAGAAATTGGAGTACATTTAATCCCAGATTTTCAAAAGAGACAAGAGATAAACAAATGTAGAAATGGAGACAGTCTATGTTAGTAGAAGGATTATGTCCTGTACCAACCTTAGAGGAACCGTCAGGAAGCAAGTGCACAGAGAACATGAGAAATGTAATGACTACTGGTGTGTTAGATGATGAGTACTTGGAGGATTTGTTAATGAAAAGTCAGCCACCTTACCATGAAGAAGCAAATAGAGTTAACCCCTGCGCCCCGTTCTTAAAACCACCTGTGATTCCGCCAGTACTGCATGCAAATTTGTTAGAAAAAGTGCAACAGGAAAGGGAACAAGAAGCTATGAATAAAAAGAAAAGTGAATTCATTCAGAAAGTTTCACAGCTGAATATGAGTCCTGAATCCTTGACCATTCCAGTAACCATAGGTCCTGTTGTTCCATTATATGGAGAGAAACAGTCCTGTCCTAAACCTCCCGTTCTGACTACACCTGTAATGCAATCTAGGAAAGAAACCTTGATAGTTGATGATCAAGCAAGTGAATGCAAGTCAGTGATTTCCCTGATGGATTTACCTATAAGGGAACCGGTGGGTGATTCAATAAGGAAAAACACTCCTGGAAGTTTTAGAGAGGTACGGATGGAATCATCGTCAGGTACAAGAAGCGCTACTGTAGTATTCCCAGATGAAATAGAAAGATGGTCCAGAGAATTAGAAAAGCCAACATCTCAGCCGAAGGTATTGGATATTTTTAAATTAAGAGTTGAATTAGAAGAAATGATGGCTGGAAATGCGGGATTGGAAAGGTTAAACACTCTCAGTGAGGATGAATTTTAATGTATATGTCGAAGTATCACTCGCAATACTAACACATTTCATTAAAAGGTAATGAGTTTGGCTTCTGAAATGGGAATTGATATTTAAAAATGTAAAGTTTTACAGAAACCTTACCAAGCTTAATTTTCTGACAAAGATTTAGAAAACATGAAGGTGTCAGGACGTAATGTGCAGATCAAGGAGTTACTATCATTGTTGCAGAAGTGGGGTGATTTAGACAAAGGAAAGCTAGATGGGCAAAGAAAAAAAGAGGAAGCCTAAGCAAAAAATACTGCAAATGAATATTTATTAAAAGTGAAAAGGTTGTGCCCGATGAGAGAAGTCCCTGGAGGAGGTTATGTGCATGTCCCATGGTCCCGGCAGGATATTTTATAATTTACAAATGATTTCCAAAAACTCAGAGAGAAACCTGTAGAATTGTACAGACAGGTTGAGAGATTTGTAAAAGTATCGAAAGTGTTCCTAAAATATTTAAATGGGTTGTTTGACATTGTGGTACCCTCCGATTTATGGACAGAATGTAAGATCACTATTGATTGACCTAATGACGAGTACCCAAGAGACCCAAAGACAGGAGCACCATCAGATGACGTGATGAAAAAGTATCATGACATTTTTGATAGGGAAAGTACCCCTGAAAGAAACAGATTGGACAAGAATAGACAGAACTACTCAAAATAAAGATGAATGAGTACATGCATGTTACAGGTATTCAAGCAGTACAGTGGTTTGGAAAGCATTGATACGAAAGACATGACACATTTTATTTATCGATTTGTGTCAGGGTTAAAACCAGAAATTTTGCAAATGATTAAAGATCATAAAATCTGCTGGCAGGCCAAGCAGGTAGATGAAATATGCAAAATATTGTGGGGATGAAATTGACAATAAACGAAAGAATTTAGAAGAGAATGTAATGTGGGCACAGGTTAAATTAGCAGAGCAACATGAACTCCAGTTAAACCAATTGAAAAATAATCAGAACCAAGGAGATGGAAATGAGGGTAAACCAAGTGGTAGAATGAACAGAGAGGAGGCCAATAAAAAATGTCCTTGTCATGGGTGCGGAAAAATGGGGCATTGGAGAAACAAATGTGAAGCTGTATTGAGTAACAATGTGAAAAACGATATTTTGAATCCACAGATGCAGAATGGGGTGTCGAGGAAGCCACAGCAACAGGTAATACAGAACTAGTTACCACTTGCACCTATGCCAGATTCTGGGAGCCAAGCAAATTACAAGGTAGATACTACAAGTTTGGAGGGAAGTGGAAGGAGAGACGCAGTGATATCACAATTTCTTTTGAGTGACGCATTTTTTGAGGCAGATAGTTACTGACGGTGCCTGAGAGGAGAGGACGAGGAGTGCGTATGTGGTGCATCCTTGCCGGTAGATCAGTCAGGTCCATACACTAAGGAAAAAGTTGAGGGAAATGATGTTACGTTTTTGTTGGATACTGGTGCTACCCGTTCTACTGTAAGAATAGCAGACGTTCCAAATCTACCCCTCTCATGAGAAGCGATCCAAGTAGTGGGCTTTTCTAATAAACAAATTACTACCCCTGTTACAGAACCCATGGAAATCAGAATAGGGAATTTTAAAGAAATGCACAAATTTGTAAAATGAATTGCACAATCTTTTGTACCTCAGTGGTATTGAAATTCAAAACCCAGACGAAGATGGAGTTTATAAATTAATGTTGGCCAAACAAGAAACTGAAAATAAAAAGATGCTAGTGGAAGATCTCCCAAAAGAATTACAGCATACAGTGAATCCTGAAGTGTGGGATTTTACTGGGAAAGATGTAGGATTAATGCCAAATGTGAACCCAGTAAAAGTGACAGTAAAAGAAGGTGCAGTTTACCCAAACATTTGACAATACAAAATGAGCCCAGAAATAAAAGCAGGTGTTGTAGCAGAAATAAAGTGATGGCCGACATCACTGGGAACAGCCCCGACACCCACTGACCACGCACGCAACTAGGGGGTCATCCTTGACTCCACCCTCTCCATGACTAATTAGGTCAACGCCATATCCTCATCCTGCTTCAACACCGTACGAATGCGCCG
The DNA here is from genome assembly GCF_964261635.1 of Lissotriton helveticus. NCBI lineage: Eukaryota > Metazoa > Chordata > Amphibia > Caudata > Salamandridae > Lissotriton > Lissotriton helveticus. The sequence continues at coordinate 1,609,509,963 of NC_136069.1, forward strand.
CAGGATCTCCAACTGGATCCCCACCTAAACGAGAAGAACAGTAACCCAGGCCCTCATTTCCAGCAGGCTGGGCTATAGAAATGCCCTCTATGCAGGAACATCAAACAAGCGCCTGAGAAGGCTGCAACTCATCCAGAACGCCTTGACACGAATGATCCTCAACATCCCCCGCCGCAGCCACATCACACCCCACCTTAGAGACCTACACTGGCTCCCCGTCAACAAGAGGATAACCTTCAAACTCCTCATCCACGCACACAAGGCCATCCACAACGCCGGCCCAGCATACCTCAACAAACGACTCAGCTTCTACGCCCCTACCCGCAAGCTCTGTTCCGCCGACTTTGCCCTCGCCAGAGTGCCGCACATACGAAGAACAACCGCTGGTGGCATATCCTTCTCCCACCTCGCCGCCAAGACCCGAAACACCATCCCCACCAACCTACGGCATTCCCTGGATCTCCTGTCCATCAGACGTCTTCTCAAGTTTTGGCTCTTTGATCAGTAGCAGCACCCCCCCAGCACCTTGAGATCCTTACGGGTATGTAGCGCACTTAACAAATGTCCTGATTGGATGTTTGATTGATTGGTTGAGCAAGGCGTTTTACAGGAAATAATGAGCAGTCCATGTAATCCCCCTATAATTGGAATAAAGAAACTGAGCTGGAAATATAGGGTCGTACAAGACCTCCGCAAGGTTAATAAACTTGTTGTCCCATGTTGTCCAGTTGTGCCAAATCCTGCAGTGATTCTTTACCAGATACTTTGGGGAGCCGGATGGTTCATGGTAATTGATTTGTGCCATTCATTTTTCTCCATAGATTACATCCAGATAGCAAATATCTTTTCTCGTTCAAATTCGACTACCATGTCTACTTTTGGAACCATGTCCCTCAGGGGTAAACAGCGAGTCCATTGATTTTCAATCAGATATTGAAAAAATTACTTGAATCTCTGGTTTTGCCCGGACAGTCTGTCCTGGTGCAATATATAGACGACCTGTTGGTGGCGTCAAAGACTCGAAATGACTGTGTTGTTGATATCATTGCATTGCTGAATCATTTGGCAGACGGAGGGCATAAAGTGTCACCTGACAATTTCCAATTCTGCACTACATCGGTAAAGTATCTGGGGCACCAGATAAAAGGAGGTGTCAGAAGAGTTACCTCTGAAAGAATCAAAATAATCAGAAACATGAATCTACCTCCAACGCAGAAAGAAGGGGGTTGTATGTTACTGCCGGTAGTGGGTTGTGGGATTTGCAGTCCTAGCTAAACCCCTGATACAATTGACAACGAAAAGAGCAAAAGATCCAGTAGAGTGGGATGACGAAAGCATGACTGCCTTCTTAAAGCTGCAAGACTGTCTCTGCTCAGCTCCAGCCTTAGGGATGCCTGATTATTTAAAAGAATTTGCATTATTCTGTGATGCATGCGAAAATTGTGCATTGTCTGTTCTGACCCAAACTCATGGTTTAATGAGACGTCCTGTGGCCTATTTTTCATCCACACTAGATCCAGTGGCATCTGCATTGTCAGGATGTCTGAAAGCAGTAGTTGCAAACTGCATGAGTCTTGAGCAAAGTGGATCCATCATTATGGAACACCCTGTAATGCTGTATGTCCCACAATCAGTGGTGATCCTGTTAACCAGAACACGTACTCAGTATTTGACTCCTAGTATGAGCGAATTCTTCTAGGTGCAGGGAATGTGACCATTGCCAGATGCACTGTCTTAAATCCAGCTACACTGTTACCTGAATCACACTTAGCAGAAGTGTAAGGGGAATTCGAGCATGAATTCATCGACCTCACAGAATACAGTACAAAGCCCCGACCAGACATAAAAGAAGAGCCATTGTTGACATTTGAATATGAGCTATTTGTGGATGGCTCATGCATGAGACATGAGGAAGGAGTATTAAGAGCTGCTTATGCTGTGTGTACTTTGTGGGGTCCAGTGGAAGCACCCAATGTACCTAGAGCCAAGTCTGCACAAGTAGCTGAATTAGTTGCATTGATAAGAGCCTTCAAATTTGGGAAAAGTTTTAAAGTAACCATATACACTGACACTCAGTATGGTTATGGGGTTGTGCATGGCTTTGGCCAATTGTGGATGCAAAGGGAGTTACTGACTTCTTCAGGTACTCCTATTGAGAACGGACATTATGTAAAAGACTTACTGGAATCAATTTGTTAGACCTGGCACCTTGGCGTGAGTTTCCCTTCCACTTTGTGCCTCAGATGTTTTGCTGGTGTTCGATGCTCAGGGCACTGCGCCACGGCCAATCCGTGCCGCAGTGCAAGTGCTCCCAATGTAAAGTATATGTGTAATTGATTTCCACGATTGGATTATTTGGTTTACTGTCAGTCCCCAGTAAAGTGCACAAGGAGTGCCGGGGCTTGTAGATACAAATGCTGCTAGTGCACCTGCAGCGCTGGTTGCGCCACCCACAGAAGCGGCCTCGTAAGATACGTCTCGGGTCCGCCATTGCTGACCCCGCGTACAGTCTCGTACTGTCAATCTGACTGCGCAAGTGCTTACACGTGCCAGTCCCAGAACCTTCCCTCACCTTTATATCAGTCACCCCTATGATAGGCCTCGGGCAGGGTGCATTGTAAGCGAAAGATAGGAAAAGCCTAGAGTGTGGCATGTCCTAATAGTGAGTTACCGCCCTTTTCGTTCTTCACTATTGAAGGGCTACCTGTTCTCTTAGGACAGTTGAGCTGTCGGAGCTGTTACACGCTATAGTCCCGGAAGGCTCAGGGAACACGGTAGCAGGTCGAGTTTAGTATGCCTGAACTCAGAATAATAAAATACTTCCTTTAGAAAGGTTTATTTTAATATCCTGTGTTTGTAAATGCTACTTTTAGAAAGTTAGCCTTTGCTCGCCTAACTGTTCAGCCGCCTCTGCCAGGATGTGTATCTGCTGTCTGGGTTTGTGTGAGTGACAGGGCTGGGAGATTCCCGGGGATAGTCAGGTGCTCCAGGTGGTGAATGGGGTGCTTACACCAGGATGGGTGGGCGGAGTAGTACTTGACTCTGAATAGGGTTGTGCTCCACCACCACAATGCTGGCTCCACCTCCTGCGGAGCGTCTGATGTCTCTGCCCTGCACCCTGAAAGAAGACGGCAGCGTCCTGTCAACAGAGTACTCCAGAACCGGGTTGAACCAGGCTCAGGCCCCCTGGCCTGCAAAGACAAAAGAAACGCAGTATAAATATAGGAGCTCCGCTCCTTACAAATCAGATCCAGTTTTGACCAGACGAACCTCTGCCTGACTAGAAGGACCAAGAGAAGCTGAAGGACGGAAACCAGTCTGTATCCTGTAAGACTGGCCTGCATTGGTGCCTTGCTGAGAACGGAGAGGAAAGGACCAGGGAGGACTTTGTAGACTTGTGCCTGAAACGATCTCCAAGGGCTTGATCAAGAGCTTGCCCCCTGAACGGAGCCCCAGGACCATTGGGTTCTATCTGCTTGTGCCCGTCTGCTGTTGGGCCTTAGTTCTTATTCCCTCGCCAGAGTTGTGACTCGGGTGCCTTCGCCCCTCCCAGGTCGTGACAGCTCGGAGCCTGGTCGCCCCGCCGTAGAGAGCCCCGCTCGTCCCAGAGCCGCTCTCTGCTTCAGTGCTGGGATGCCCGCTCTCCTGTCACCTCGCCGCTAAAGGAGCGCGTTGTGTGCCTCTCATCTTCTCCAGCCGGAAGTGCTAGGAAGTAGTACGTCCCGCAGGCCTGAACGGCGCCTCACCCAGTGAGCTGCATCGATCCCGGATCGCCGCAACTCTCCACAGTCTAGCTCCCCCGCCTTGCTCCTCGAGGGGGACTGAGCCGGAGAGATCCTCTGGAGAACCGTCGGCCTCGTCCAGGGTCCGCCCTCACCAGTAGCCATGCCTGAAACGCCTCGGACTTCCAAAAGCAAGGTACACTTGAATTTGGTCCGGAGTTCAGATCGGATCCAGGGTCCGCAACGTTCTTATTTCCTTGTCATCGTACCTTGCTGAACAACGAACATTTAAAGACTAAGCTTGCCTATTGTAATCCGGTGGCCTCCAATCGCTAAACGTTATTTTGGTCTTGTGATAATCCTGCTTGAATCTACCTTTTATATAAAGGATACGTATTTTTGACTGGTGTCCATTTGTGGTGGGTCAGTTGGTTTACTGCGTGTGATCATAAATGCTTAACTTACTATCGCCCTGAGGATTAGCCTTGTCTGCTCGCGCCACACTACCTAGAGGGTGAGCAGGGGTTATTCGAAGGAGTAGTTCCCTTGCCCTGACGTGGAGCTGAGGGTCCTTGCTTGTCACAAGTGCATACCTGTGCCAACCAGAGACCTCCGGTTCCAACACAATTCAATTACCAAAAGAAGTGGCTGTGTTCAAGCGTGCTGCTCATCAATCTGGAAATGACCAAGTGACAGCAGGTAACCGAGATTCTGACCAACTAGCCCTGCATTGTGCCAAACATAAGATGGCAAAAAATAAGAAAATTGATGCACATGGAAACAGCTGCCAACTTATGTTGCTTGAAAGTGTGAAAACATGGGAAGAAGTGAGAGATTTGCAAAATGAGGCAGAAATTAAGGGAAAGGAAGAGTGGGAGAAAATAGGATGCTGAAGAAGGGTTGAGGACGGTGTAATTGTTTACCTTGATGGGAGACCTATGTTACCAGATTATATGCTTTCTCCTACGGCTAGGATGTTTCATGGAAGTTCACACATAGGTAGAGATGCAATGATTAGGCAGTTCAGACAGAGTTGGTTCAATGCGAGATTCAGGAATGCAGCAGAGAGTCTTTGCCAGAGGTGCATAACATGCCAAAGAATGACCTGGTAAGAGAACTGTAGTGTTACCAGGAAAGATTGGAAAGGCTGAAGGTCCCTTCATACGACTACAGATTGATTTCATCCAGTTTCTCCCTTGCCGAGCACTGAAGTAAGTTCTTGTCATTGTCTGCCTATTTTCAAAATGGGTGGAAACCTACCCTACCCGTAGACATGATAGCATCACTGTAGCTAAATTACTACTAAGGGAATTCACACCACGTTTCAGTTTTCCAGTAACGATTGAATCAGACCGAGGGTCTCATTTTAATAATGAAATAATTTGTTTGATCTGTGAAGCATTCCAAATTGAGCACAAGCTGCACTGTGCATATCGCCCAAAAGCTTCTGGTGTGGTAGAACAACTGAATGTCACAATCAATTCACAATTGGGAAAGATGTATGAATCTACCCGATTGGAGTGACCTGATGCTTTACCTCTTGTTCTTATTGGACTCAGAAGCTTTCCAGACAGAAACACACGCTTGAGTCCCCATGAAATACTCATGGGAAGAGCAATGAGGCAGGCATGGGTACCAGGACACAAGCTGATAAAAATATCTGATGATTTAGTGCTCGAGTACTGCAAAGAACTGGCTGACCAAGTGCGTTCTATCTCTCACCAGGTTGGGGAAGACGCTGTTGCCAGACAATCAACTCCAGCACATGACCTGACTTCAGGTGACTGGGTAGTGATAAAGGAACATACTTGAGAATCTTGCCTAGCACCAAGGTGGGGAGAGCCACATCAAGTGATATTAGTTTCTACCGCAGCTGTAAAGTGCAGCGGAATTCCAAACTGGATCCACGCGAGTAATACCAAGAGGTGACCGCAGCTGATGAAGTAGAAGCTGAAGGTTGCGCAGCTGAGGGGTCTCGAGAAGTTGATCCCAAAGTAGCAACTGAGCACCAGTCAGGATTAATGGATTCCAGTACTCGACATACCTGCAGAATTTCTGAGAACCAGAAGTCAAACCTATCTAGATATACAGAGTGATAATGAGGATGAGTCAGGAATAGAAGAATGTACTCAGATTACAGAAATCCAAGTCAAAAGTAATTCTGAGGAGGACCGGATAAGGAAAGATTGGTGTACTCAGACATTTGAAACTCCAGCCAGAACTCCAGAGTCTGAGGAGGGAAAGATAGGTATTAGGGAGAAAGCTCAGGCAGAAGACAATCAAGAAAACCAAAGACCTGAGCAGGACCAGATAGGGGTAGAAAAACGTGTTCAGGAAAAAGGAGGCGAAAAAAGTCAAATTCAAAGTCAAATACAGCAAACCCCTGAACAGGGCCAGATTAGTATCCAGGCAGAAGAAACAAAAATAAGACCTGGACCAAGTCAGAGAGAGAGGAATTCAGAAGTTGACAGAGAACAAGTAGTGCCACAACTGAACGAAAATAAAAGAGCATCTGAAGAAAGTCAAAGCACAGTGCCAGCTAAAACACTCAGAACAGGAGATAAATGGCATGGTTTTGTCAAGAGACTGAAATTTCGCCTTAAAACAATAAATGAAGAACAAGTACACAAAATATCAAGCCAAGCTGGACCATCCACAGAGCAACCCAGAAGTTTGAAAAGACTGAATACAAAGTTCAAAGGACCTGAGTGGACCTACGTCATACTTGAAGATTTTGAAAATCTAGAATTGAGTGATGATAAACTGATTGTTGATCAGACTGACGAAGAAGTGAGGCCAACTTGAGAAAAGAATCACAGGTTAAAAGTTTGTGGAAAAGTTACAAAGAGGGGATAAAATCTCCTTAGTCAGAAATGGCTGATTATAATGTTAACAGAAGACCGAAAAGAAATTGTCTAAAGACATGTTGTAGAATATGCACACGTAGCATAGTTATAGTAGTTATAGTATGGTTTGGATTTACATTAGCTATACCTTACCTAATTAGCAAAGAAATGCAGAACAAAAGTAATATACCTGAGAAAGTAGATTTACCTAAGACAATAGATACACATATACATGAGAAAGCAGTTAGTCTTAAGCAAACTGGAGTAGGTTTAGACGCACCAGATGAGGGAGATTGACATTATAGAAGAGCTAGAAATAGAACTCATTTAAATGTATTTGCTAATTTGTTAATACATTATGTAGAAGCTACGGAAATCAGTGATTGCTACGTGTGCATAAAGTTGCCCACATCAGTAGCTAAAGGGGTAACTTATCATTGCTTAACCCTTACATATGGTATTTCATGTAGCATTTTAGCTAGTCTGTTTTAAAGAACTGGAAATTGTCAGTATTATTATTCTAATTTTTATGTAATCTTTTCTGAAGTTCCTTTACGTAGAAATGTAAATCGTATTTCTAGTACTAGAGACTCTACTCACGTCATGGGTGATTATTTTCTAACAGTAGGATCAATAGATACAGCCAAGGCTCACACAGAAAATCTAACATGTATGTTACGGGAGAAAGAAAAGATGTTTTTAGATTTAGTAAAGAAAAGGAGACAGGATTTCCATAAGAACGCATCTGATCATAAACGAAAAATTCCTCTAATGGTAAGACTCAAGCTGCTATGTTGCTGGATTTCGAAAAGAAAGGGAAACTCTGTCTCCATAAGGAGAAAACAGACTATTATAATAATATATTCATTGGTTCCAGTGAATATGAACATAATTTCAAAGTTATTGGGGGTTGGGGTTTCAAACATTTGTGGGAAGAAAGCCCATTTTAAATTGCTTGATCATTGGTATGGGAGTTTCTATTTTGAGTAAACAAGCCATGGCATTGAACAAGGGCTGACTCCTGACTTGCTAGAAGATGCTCATGGGAACCTTACCTTTTGTCCCTTTGAAAGGAAGCTGAACAAATTGTAATATCACATTGTAATTCTTATTGATACATTCTCTGCCGGGTGGAATAAAAGTGCATGGGAAAATAAAATTATGGAAGGGAATGTAAAATTGTAATATTTGAATGAAATGACTTCATTCTGGTATGGTGTGATGACGTCTCCTTGTCCTTTGACCAATCAAAATGAGGGAATACACATATTTGCAACATTGGGGGGGTGGTACACTGCCCTAGAACATGGTATAACTAAGGTAGGCTTAGCTAGTTAGATTGTCCGACTTGTCCGAATAGCTGACCTGTCACTGACCCAACGCACTCAATAGGCGATCGAGAACAGAGGTGCTGGCGGAGCACTCTGTCAGAAGATTCGATAATCCAATCCGGGTTCTGTGGGAGAAGGTTCAAATAACCCAATCGGGGTCTGATTGTTAGCTGCAGAGAGGGGTGTGACGCTGGTGTTTCACTTTAGCTGTGGGTACCTGGACTGACCTGCGGTCCTGATCCAATTTGGTTCGTACTTATCCTGATTCTGGTCTGCACCTGTTCTATCTTGTTGGCACTGAACTATCGGGGATCCTGTCCTTTACCCCAGCCCATGGCCAGGGCTGGTCTTCACACCATTCTAGGTAAATATAAAGTGCATGTGGGTATGTCAGTGTGCTGTTTCCCTTTTCTTACCCTTCCTATGTTTCAATGCTTAAAGAAGGTCTTTGAATATTTTTACATCATCTTGCTTTGATTATATTCTTTCTAATCAAATACACTTTAATTGAATTGGCTTGGACTCTGACATTTAAGAATTTACATAGATAAAGTGTTAAAACTTTTCCCGAGTCTGTGGTTATTTTATGAGTGCAAATGTTTATTTACTACCTATTTTCTTGCTAACTCCCTTGATCCCTTAGGAATCTAGGTACCGGTGACTAGGATTGCTAAGTCAAAGGTATAGGTCCTAAAAGGTTAAATAAAATCTTGATTTAGTGTAGGTTTACCTGTTCAAGGTGTGTATGTTTTATGGGCCCAGGTGGGTATGGTAAAATCTCGAGCAGGTGAGCCCAGGCTCTATCACCATGTATGCACACAAATGTACAGAGGCACAAGGGGGTTATACATTGGAGTAAGATTTTTATTGTGTTGTGTTTTTTTTACTTTTGTCTTTATAGCTCTAAATGTTTCGCTCATTTTTACTCTAAGTTATATTTGTCTGTTCTCTATCATAGGTACAGGTGTTCAGCAGGAGTTTAAATGAATAAAGCCATTAACTGGACTCAACTCACATGAAGCCATAGTTGACCCACCCAGAAAATAGCAAACGTGCAAATAATGGTGTAGGGCACAGCACAAGCTCTAAGCACACCTAAGCATGACTTAAAAAATGAAGTTAAGAAGGTTGAAACATCCTCTGAATTTAGGATGACTGTGATTTCAACCAATTCAATATTTTTCATGTCTGTGTCAGAGGTCTTGCGGTACTCCTGAAATGCTCCTGCATTACTCTAGTGGACTGCAAAAACAATTCAGGTCTCATTCTAACTCACGCATGGAGATTAACCACACAATAATCATGATCAGGAGGTTATGTCATAACTACCCTAAGCTCACACAAATCACTTAGATCGACTAACACCCTGGCACTTCTACTGGGCTGTTTTTACAAACACAAAATTTTGTGCCAACCATTGTGGATCCAAGTACGGAATGGGTGGGTCTGTTGTTGTTCCTTATACCGGCTCTGTTGGCGTCTCCAATCCTGCCTGTATGTTAAAGATTTGAGCCCCTGAATAACCTTGAGTCCTGAGACTGACTTGTTAGTCCTGAGACACTCCTGCTACTGATCCTGCCCTCAACGCCCCCGTCAGATACTCCATCCGGTAACTTGGATGGGTTGAGGCTACTACCTTGGAATATCACTGGTATGTCTACTAAGTTTAATGACAGCAACTTGGTCCAGTTGGTTAGGACATGTAATGTAGATTGTCTGCAGGAAACCTGGAAAGCAACTAATCTTTTTTTCTTGGAAGGATATACAACATTTGTTTCTCCTGTAGTGATGCCAGTGAAGGCCAAAGGGGGTGGGGACCTTAAGTTGGATTGAAATCTGTCTCAGGCGCTGAAGCTACATGTCCCCTAATCCACACCTATAATACTGACAAATATTTATATTGTGAAATCAGGGTTGTACGTGGCCTCTATCCTCCCCATTTTATGATCCATTATTGGCTCCTAGGTAGGGCATGGCATTATTTATTTATTTATTTAAAGAGTTTTATATAGCGCTGGCTAGACCCGGAGGTATCAGAGCGCTTTACATGAGAATCAACAATGTAACATTAAAAATTTCAACAATTACACACTAAATCCCCCCAAAGCATAGGCAATTGCAATTAGGAAAGGGGAGAAAGGAGAGAGAGAGGTAGTGGAGAAGGCAGGGGAGGTGAGAAAGGCAGTATATGGGAAGAGACAATATGGAGAGACGAAAAGAGATCTTTCTAAGGACCGACAGGGTAAATTGAAGACCAATGAGAGAATCCATGGCCAATCGCACCTATAGCTAAACCAGGTAGCTCCATCAAGCATCAGACAAAAAAAGTTCAGTCTCAATACATTGAGAGAAGGGAGAAGGAGAGGCATAAAAAGGGGAAGAATGTGGGAGGAGACAGCAGGAGGGACGAAAGGAAGTGCAACAATGTGGTTTACAGTATCACAGAAAAAGATCAACAATTATACCTTACAACGAACAGTCAGAAATACGTTAGGAGAGGAGAGAAAGGAGAGAGACAAGAAGTGGGGTGTAGGTGATATGAGAAAGTGAGGATAAGGGAAGAGACAACCGTAGAGACGAGAGGAAGTCTGTCAAAAGACCGACTGGGTAGGTGACGACCACGGAGGGAATCCACGGTCCGTCTCCCCTATAGCTAAACCAGGTAGTTCCATCGGGCATCAGACAAAGTAGTTCGGTCTCAGGTGTCGAGGGAAGAGGTTCGCAGAAAAACAGGATGGGAGGGAGATACGGCAGAAAAAGGAAGGAAAGTCTGCCCAAAGACCGGTTGGGTAGGTGATGGTCGAGGGGAATCCCAAAACCCATCTCCTATATAGCTATCAGGTAGCTCCATCGGGCTTTGGCCAAATAGCTAGGTCTCAATAAGAAACAATTTAAGAAACATGGATGGCAAAATAAATAGAGCGTAGAAGGGAGGGGACAGGGAAGGTAAGAAAGGGAGGATAGGGGAAGAGACAACAAGGAGAGACAAAATGAAAACTGTCTAAAGGCCGACTAGGTAGGTGACGACCAAGGAGAGAGTGTACGGCCCATCTCCCCTGTAGCTAAACCAGGTAGCTCCATCGGGCATCAGACAGAAAAGTTCAGTCTCAATAAATTGAGAGATGAGAGAAGTAGAGATAATAAATAGAGGGAGGAAACGGGAAGAGACAACAGGAGAGACGAAAGGAAGACTGGCTAAAGACTGACTGGGTAGGTGACGTCCAAGGAGGGAATCCCCGACCTGTCTCCCCTATAGCTAAACCAGATAGCTCCATCGGGCATCAAACAGAATAGCTAGCTCTCAGACGACACGGGAAAATTCACAGGTAAACAGGGTGGGGACTAGGGCCAGGACAGTTAAGAGCAGTAATCAATAGCAGGAAAGTGGAGAGGAGTAGAGCGGGGAGGGGTAAGGGGTAGGTAGTTCAGTAAGACCTACATGATTATAAACTGTTACTGGATGTCTTGGCTGAGGTCCTTCCAAAGTTTTGTCTCAAAGTCCTTAAACATGTTCCGAAAAACGTCTTTAGTCATGGCCATGTTGTCCGCTGCCTCCGCAGGGTTCGGGGAGGGGCGCTTGTACGCCGGTGCGAAAAATTATGAAGACCTTGTTGCAAATTTCCTGGACGTCTTCTTTGGCGGCATATGGGCGGGCCCGGCCTATAACTGCCTGCTGCTTCTAGCCCCCTTCTCCCAGCGATTCTGGTGTTGCGCAGCGCCGGTTCTTGGTGACCTGCTTGTGGTTCCAAAGATGCCTGGTGTATGGTTCAGGCGTCCTGGTAGATGGACTCTATTCTGCCATTTTGTGGCATCGCGGTGCCTGGGGTTTCGCTTTCACTACTTCCTTTACGAGGTCTGCCGAGAAGTCAGCCGCTTTGCACCATTCTTTTTGTACCAGCGTACCCTTAGTGTTCCCAAGTTGTTTTTCGCCTCGGTGGGTTCTTTGTTTGAGCTCTCTGTAATTTAGCTGGGCCGTGAGTGGGGGGCCCTTATTTTCCTTCGCCCGTCGCTGGTATTTGAATTCCCCTCATGGCTTCCTCTCGTTAGGTCCGCCGGTGCGCACACAAGCCTCCCCGCACATCGGTACCCGTTCTTGTCTTATCGACGCCTGCTGGGGATGGCGGAGGTGTTTCCTTCTTCTGAAGTTAAGCTATCAGTTTCGTTTTTTGGCCGCCATTTCCTTGCGTCTTTGTGCTCCTCGCACCAGGCACATCCCGATTTTCCTTCCTTTATCTGGCCTCGGGTGTCTCTGCGCTGGTGTCAGCAGATGCAGCTAGCATTCCGACACACAAAATGTCTTTAGTGCACTTACCCTGTTCGATGATTCTCTTGGGATCAGCGCTCATCTCCCCGATCTGACGGAGCGACATACTCAAGATCCTTCCATCTCTTTCATCCTGTTCATTGCTCGGGATAAACTTATACTAGCAGTTAATTTCATCTGCCATCTGTGTCCCTGCCCCATTGCTTTAGATGCCATTAAGCCCAAACATATGATATCACTCTCTATTGTGTGCTGGCAGGAGACATCTACCTGTCCGGATTTTAATTCCTAAAGGGGGGTGAGCTTGTCTGGTTTTGTACCTATTGCCTAGAAGGCGCCGGTATTGTCAATGGTCCCAGTGTCAAAACATTGTTCACGGGAGTCTAACTGGTTAGATTGAGACTGCTCTCTGTCCCTTCACTTGAAGGTTGCCCTAAAGCAGGTCCCTAGTTTCAGGGAGCATGCGGCTTCATGTCAGATGGAATATAAGAAGGCCTTAATCAATGGCAAGCTTATATTTCACAGGTCTGCGTGCGATGATTTTGCCCAAGCAAGCCAAACCAGAGACAGTCCACTTTTCGGAGGGTGATTAATAAGTCTTGTTTTGCTGAACCATCAAGGTCTGCTCTATGTCATCACATCTCAGAGCAGCAATGGGTAGATCGGTTTAAAAGTGAGTATAACTTTGGTCTAGCTGATGGTGTGGGAAACCAGATTGGCTTAGTGTTGGGAAGAGCTATTGTTGTTTTTACCCAAGAGGACGTTTCTTAGGTCAACCAGGCACTATCTTGTAACAAGTCCACAGGACCCGGCAGAATACCTCCTGACTTGTTTAGGGATAACTTTGAGGTCAGGGAGCTAGCCTTAATTGCTCCAGTGAGGTAGGGCACTCCACTTTCATGGTCCACTGCTGTAATTGTTCCGATATTTAAGAAGGGGGACAAGGACAATACCCGGTGTTATAGATCAATTCTACTTCTTGATGCAGAAGTGAAGGTTCTTGGAGGGTACTTTTATATAGGTTTGAGCTGTGGGCTGATGTGAATGATATATTCTCAAATGATAAATATGGTTATAGGCCAGGCAAGTCAACAACTGAACTGTGCCTGAACCTATACTTAATTGTAAATGAGTACATTGTTGCCGGGCATGTTCACTACACCTGGCATTCATGAACTTCATGCTTGCATTTGATGGAGTCAACGATAAGTTGTTTTGGGAGTTGATCCTTGTGATGGGTGTGGACCCAGAAATAATACTCCTCTTATCAAACCTACATGCTAAAACCTCGGTTGAGAACCGAGGTGAGGTATTCACAGAGGGTGGATCTCACTCAACATTTTTGCACCACGAGGGGAGTGCGTCAGTGTTATGTATCTACTTGTCCCTTTTTGTTCACCCTTTATATTAATGGGTTGGAACAGGCCATTTTTTAAGTGCATTTCGATTGTCCCAGGTAGGAACAAAATTGCTACCGGTCTTTCTGTATGCCGATGATGCATTCCTCGTGGTGCCTACAGCTGTGGGACTGCAGTCAATATTGGACAAGTTTGTCTGCTTCGTAGACAATTTTGATCTTGTGGTTAATTTCACAACATCATATATCATGGTAGTTGGCTCCCGGTCCACCAGTTCCAAAACCTTTAAGGTGTGAAGTCCTACTTTGGGAACAGTTCCAGCTTTCTAGTATTTCAGGGTTTTATTTGATGCGAAACCCTAACTTAGGGCAGGAGATGTGACCTGGTCAAGACTTTTGCGCTCATGGTCCTCAGACCCCTTAGTTAAGCTTCACCAGGCTAAGTGTGTTTCCAAGTCTTTTTATGGCAGTGAGGTATGGGGATACATCACAAATGATAAGATCCAGCTCACAGAAAATATGATTTTAAGATGTATTCAGCAGGATCTGCAAAGTACTCCAGCATTTTATGGTCATGAAGAGCATGTCATAAAATAAATTGAAGATATTGTTGCTCTCAGCCCTTTGCTTCGCTGGATTAAGACTTGGACTGAGGAGGGTACCCAGCTGAACAGATTGATCCTTTCCTCCAGTCTGTCCCTTGACCTCACGCAGATAGGGCCATATGTATCATCAAACTATTTTGCATTTCCTAAATAGCGAATTTTAAGGAATCGCTATTTAGGAATTGCAAAACGGTCTGTATGAAAAAAATCGCTTTTTATTTGCGATTCCTTAAGCTTCCTTATTGGCGAATTCGCAATTTGCGAATTCGCAATTAAGGAATAATTTCCAATGCATTCCTATGGGCCAGGAGACCCATAGGATGAATGCAAAATAATTCTCAAATTGCGAATTCGCAATTTGCTAATCGCAATTTGAGAATTATTTCAAGGGTGCAGGGGTGTCTCAAAGACACCCTGCTGCACCCCTGAAAAGAACATATGTGTGCATATGGCGCACATACATGCCCTATGGGCATGTGTGTGCATCACATGCCACCTTTAAAAATGCCAAATTGTGCATTTCTGGAAGAATTCGCAAGTTACCATCAACTAAAAGTTGGTGGTAATTTGCGAATTCCTAAACAAAATCGGCAAGCCAAAATTGCTACATACATAGCATTTAAGGAATCGCAAATTTGCGATTCCCTAAATGCTATGGAAAAATAAGGAATCGCACAAGTTTGCAATTCCTTATTTTGGGAATGTTTCATACATTCCAAAACATGCAAAACGGCAGTTTGCGAGTCGCAAAGGCCAAAATTCTGCGAATTTCGGCCTTTGCGATTTAAAAACGGCTTGATACATATGGCCCATAATCCCTTGGATAGCCAATGTAAAGGCAGCTTTTGCCAGCATGGGCAGGGCTGATATATTCTACAATCATCATTCCCTGCACCCTCTGGAGTTTATTTGTGAATGTGTTGTACTGCAACACCAACACACAAAGTTGATGAAACACACACATGCTATTAAAAACTGTATCTGGTATGGAGCCTTATCTATCTCTTTTACCTATCGAGAGGGATCGATTTGTTGTTGTGAGGTTCAGGTTTAATTTGCTGAACCATCCATGACTTCTCCTAGTAAGTGCTCTCATTCAGGAACTTTGAGGCCCTGAATCTGTGACAATATGTCCCCACCGGGCTCAGCACATTCTTTGCTGTCTTGTAAATACATTAGCATGACCAGGAAGCAGTTTATTCTCCCGTTATTGAAAGTGCTGCTTATGTATCTGCAGCATCTGCTGAATGAAAATGTCTTTATTGCTGTTTCATGTTTTTTACGTGCAGCTTTAAGATAAAAGCGTCTAGACCTGGTTAACCTAATTATTTTATGTCAGGTTTTCAATGTAATGCATCCTTAACAGTATTTTATCTTTCTAAACTTTGTATGGTGTTTTAATAAGGTGTGTAGTATGTGTTTCAGGATTTTATACTATTTTATGGTTGTACTTTTATCCGAATACAGATTTTTTGTCACACTGTACTTATGTGCCTGTTGTTAAAGGTTATCTTTTATATTTAGTTTGTAATTTTTGGATTTTCAGGATAATATGCCTGCTATGGAGTCTTCATATGGTAGGCTTTCATTACAAGCAAATAGTTGAACTTTCCATTGCAGTATTTCATGCATTTCTTTGATTTGATTTGATATTTTAGGTTTTAGTTGGGTTATAGATTGTTCTATTATGCGATTTTGGTAGCTTTGTTACTTTTGTATATTTAAAAAATGTTTGAAGTGTATAAGGGCTTTGTCCTTTTATCCCTTGGATGTCACTTTTCTACTGCATGATTTCTCTTTGCTTGCTATGCCATGGTGTTGTCACATATGTACCACAATGGTATAGGGTACTTGTACTGGCGTCTTTGAACCGAGCTCAGTCCCAGAATTCTTTGCTTTTCGAACATTATAGATCCAACCAAGGCACTCATAGATGTCATTCTTTCAGTTGTATAGTAGCTGCACAACATTGCACGAGCTGTCTTTTAGACAATGGATGATTTTTTTGGCATTTTAAACATGCATTTTTTAAAAACAATATCTAATTACAGATCAGTATTGTTATTGCACATTTTGGCCTCACAAAATAGGAAGCACTGACAAAGTCGATAGGTCTGTTTTGTAAGCAAAAAAAAAAGGTTCTCAAAAGTTATCCAGCTTTTGTGGGTGAACGTGAGAATACATCAATAAAAGAATGGGTGAATGAATGAACAAATGAATGGTTGAATAGGTTAGTGAATACATAAACAGATGGTTGCATTGATGAACAAGATGAGTTCATAGTGGGATAATAAATGTATGAATCAATGGTTAAGCAATACATGTATTTAATCATACATTCACCCATTTACACAACAATCTAGCCATTACATTTATATGCACATGCTTAAATACACCTGTGTATGTGAGCATAAAATATTCTTAAAAAAGCAAAACTCTTTGACTGTGCTAATTCTTGTTTGAATATATTTGCATGCAAAGTTGTTTGCTGTCTAAGGTTGGTGGCATATCAATGAGACTGTGATACTAGTACCCCTTTTAGGATTTGTCTGGATGATAGTTTTTGGTCAAAGTGAGGTAGAAGATGGAATATTGCCCTATTTGACTGAGTGCTTTTAGGGGAAATAATGTGTAGAATATCCCACGGCCCGGTTGTAGTAGGCGTAATTACAGGTTATATGTGCAGTAACTCATGTTATCACACATATCACCATTATGGTTCATGCAATAAGCACCAAGCCCCATCATATTCCCTTCATAAATTTAGGAAGGTAACATTTTACTCTATGTATCTATACTACTATAATAAAGCAGAAACTTTCAGGCTTTGAGGCGGGTAAACTCGGGAACCACTGCGCCAATCTACACACCCGATACATCGTTGAAATCGGCAGGGTGTGTAGATGGTTATAGGCTACATAAATTAAAAAAATAAACGTTATTTCAAATGTTAGATTAAAAAAAAAGTAGTCCCTCAAAAGTAGCGCCGGCCCGACGTGCTTAGTCACGTTAGGAGCACGGAGAGGAGCGGCGTCCGAGGAGCGGCGGACATGGCACAGGGGAGGAGTGGTGGTGCGAGCGGACAGGCGGGAGCAGCGCCGGCGGAGGTAAGGGCACTCATCTAGGGGTGGACGGGGGACGGGACGGGCGGGGGACGGGCCCGGCCGGCCGGGGGACGGGACGGGCCGGCGGGGGACGGGACAGGACGGGCGGCAGGCGGCGGTCGGGGAAGCCTGAGGACAAGAAAGAGGAGGCAAATGGTGCACTGCAAATGTCAGACAAACGGTGCATTACAGGAGGAAAAGGAGGAAAAAGTGACGTGTAGCCAGAGGGGTTTTAGATGCTGTAAACGTTTGAGCCACCTCGGCTTCCGTGGGATAATCCCGTGCTCTTCTCAATGGGACTCTGTGCTCCACCGTTAACAAAGTGCGCAACGAAGGCCTACACACGGTCAGGAGAAAAACTGTACCCCCTCGAACGAGGCCACCTTCTGTCAAAAAGGGGAGAGTTTGCTCACATAACTGTCAGCGGTGAATGTTATTGTTTAGATGCGTTTGCTTCACTATATGAGATTATATTTATATAGGAATATTTCCTTCACAAATACCTGCGTCCCTTGGATGGAGTGGAGGGAAGGGGGTGGATGACGTGTGCACGAGGAAAAAGTGACGTGTGCAGGTTACAAAAGTGGGGCGGGCGGGGGCCCTGAAGCAAAGTAAATTACAGGAGGAAAAAGTGATGCCTGCAGGTTACAAAAGCGGGGCGGAAGGGGGCCCTGAAGCCTAATTGCTCCCGGGCAACATCGGGACGGGCTGCTAGGCGGATATAAAATGTCTGGCAAATTAAGATGAGTGTTATGCCTCATTTTGCACAACTTTACAGAAAGTAGTTGTATTTGAGTGGTATTTATCACACCAGATCAATTCCGATCTCTGTGGTTTCTGCGCATATCAAGAATGATGTTTCACCCATTTCTAAGAGTGATTGGGGCCTAAGTAATGTTGCATTGCTGAGTTAAATGAAGCACTTTTAAGAGCAATAGACAATTAGCATGTTAGTGGAGGTCTCTTAAATAGTTTCTGTGTTCATAATTAATATTCTGGTGTTCATAAAGTTAAAGATGAGAGGAATCACTTATGGTCATTTTTTTGGTGGCACAAACAAAAAAAGAGTTGCATGAATTTTAATGTGGAAGTTATGGATACAGAATTTAAGTTAATGACATTAGAGTATAGAGAGATTGCACAAATTGTCTTGTTTATTTTGTCATGAGCTGTTCAAAGGAGAAAACACAGCTGTGACATAGTTAGATCCTTTAATTATGCATGAAATGAGTAATTAGCAAATCACTTGTGTAAAAGATCCTCCTTCCTTAACAATGACACTATTGATCTGGCTTACCCTTCAATATAATGGTGGATTCAATGGGGAGCCACAGCAAATAACTGCATTATCCAACAATTCTGGAAAACTTCAGACAGTTAGAAAGAGTTTAGTCTTTATTTCTCTCAAATCTGAGAACAGTAGTTACTAGTATGTCTGCACACAAAATTAAGGGAAAATTGCCTACCTGTAAAAGTGGCCATTCTTTGTGGGCTATATACGCATGCATACCAGTAGACTCTGCTAGAAAAATGATGGCAGCATCCATTTGTACAGTAAAAAAAACCTTACTGGGGGCACGTAGACTCTAGAAGTAAGGCAACATTGGAATAAATGGTAATTGCAGGAGAGTTTGCACTAGTGCCATATAGGTATGTATCAATGTCCTTCACAGTTGAGTAAACACATGGGGGCCGATTCCGATCCGGTAAAATTCTCATCCAGAGCTGTCTCCGTACGACTCGTACACACCCTGTACGACTCGACGAGTACGATCCCGACCGGGGTATCATGACACGATCTGTACGGTCCACGTCAGGTAAGTGCGATTCGTACGGAAAAGCGCACATTCACATACACACCGTACAGTGCGTACACCCTGTGATTGCAGGGGTACGCACCGTACCCCTGCGATCATGGGGGGTACGCACCGTACACCCAGCGGACATGGGGTACGCACCGTACACCCAGCGTACATGGCATACGGTGTGTACACCCCAAGATCGCGGGGTATGGTTCATACACCCTGTGATCGCAGGGGTACGCACCGTACCTCTGCGATCATGGGGTGTACGCACTGTACCCGGGGGGGCGTTTCTGTACCTGTTTCGGGGCAAACTCTGCTTTAACGGCTGTTTTCAGCTCCCGTAGAAAAAGGGTTGTACGGTGCGTAACCAACACGAATCGTACTTGCCGGTTCGGAAAAAGCGCCCGCGAACAGTACAGATGTTGCGTACAGCCGGTTCCGAGGGAAATTCGTACGGGGATTTTATTCGTACGGTCTCTGTACGATTCTTATGGAGTACGGCTCCTGGTATGGATCGTACTTCGTCGTATGTACGGGGGACTTTGCAGGGTATGATTTGTACGGGAAAAACGCTCCAAACGGCAATTCGGAGCACTTTTTACCGGATCGGAATCGACCCCATGATGTTAACCTAAGCATTTCATTGGTAGTAATTTCATTTACCTGCATACCATTTCAAATATGGTTAAAAATGATGCTGATCCTGTTCCCCTTAACCATGTTTGGGAGCAAGAACAGCACAATCACCAATCTGAAGTTTTCATTGTTCCCTGATATTTATGTACCAGTAATAATTTGTTGTTTACACTGACTCACTAAGCAGTATTTCAGGAACATAATAAATCACATATTAGACCTCATGAATTTAATTTTGAATTGTTCTGTTTTAAATTTGAATTTAAAAACAAAATATTCAAAGTTATGTTATGTTATGTTACAGGTATTGTAAAGCGCACAGCTGCCCAACAAAGGGGCATCCCAGCGCCAACTGGTGGAGGTTGGGAAGCTCCTAATAGAAGGTGAGCCTAAAGCAAAGGGAAAAGGTGTGTTTTAATTGCCTTTTGGAATGCCAGGTAGTTGTCAATGCTACGGATGTGGGCAGGAAGAGAGTTCCACAGTTTTGAAGCCAGGGTGCTGAAGGAGCGTCTTCAACCTCGCACTTTCCTCACCCGAGGTACAACCGCCAAATGCTGGCCCACAGATAGTAGTACGCGAGTAGGTGAAAACAGGTTCGCCAGTATATCTGAAGAGGAGAGATTCATGATTTTATAGGCAATGCAGGGAGTCTTGAACTCAATGCGCCTTGCCACCGGCAGCCAATGTAGTTGGCGGATGGTGTTGGTCGTAGGGCAAGTTCTAGGGAGGCCAACTTATAATGCACTCTTGCAAAAAGGTGAAATAATAAAAATCTGTCCTTACCAATATGATAATCTGTGACAGAAAGGAGAAAGTGATAAGAGAGACTAGTTAGCAAAATGTAATAAAAAAATACCATCATATAAAACCCACACTACTTCCAATATGTCCAACCTGAGTATTGACAGTCCTCCAGAGCCATAACCCATACACAAAGGACCATTATCAAAGCTATATGTGCCTTATAATGTGCAACCAATGGAATTCAGTAGCAACAAAAGAAAATAAATTGTACATCTGTATAGTCAGTACTGACAAAACTATAATTCCACATAATGGTCCATTAGAAAGATTGGCTATATAAAGTTTGGTATATTGTCTTCACAAAAACTGATACATTTCAGAAAAGACAAGTGTGAGGGAAACAATTTAGTGCAAAGCTGAAAGTTTACTATTCAAACCCAGGTCACAAAAAACTGACTATGTCTAGCTCTACAGGAAGTGGGATTGGAGCAATATGATAAAGTTCCAAAAGTAATCGTCCCTGGCATTTGTATGAGTTACAGTTATTCTGCAAGAAATTCCTCATAAGTGTGACATTTAATTTTCAGGAAAGAGCCATCTTATAATTTGGAAAATTCAGAATAAAGCACTGAAATTGAAAAATTTCTGTAGGCAAACTAAGCTTGCCCATGTACATGCCAAGTAAACATATATTTGTTAAATGAATAAGCAGCAGGCATTTTACTCTCTGCTTGTACTGAATCAAGAAGTTGTATTTGTTAAGTAAAAATACATTGCACTTGAATAAAATCATGCAATCCGTATTAAAGAATGAAACTGAAATGGACAATAGTGTATATTAAACATGGCTTTTTGCTTTCTGACCTCTTGTTTTTGTCTTATTTTTAGTTGGTGTTAATACACTGGGTATTTTATCACTGCTATTCAGTGCGAAAGTGCATATCCTCTCAATGTCAATTCTGTCATTGTTTGGGATATCTGAGTTACTAGTAAGTCTCCAGTACAGTGCATTGTGTGTGCCTAGATACAAAAACAATTAAACAACTATTTTTATGCTATTTAAATGCCCAATTCATTGGTGGAGTCGGATTTATCCTAAATATTTTGGGAAAATTACTTTTCAAAAGCTATTTTTTCTTTCATGAAACTCCTGGGTACTAATTTGCATTACCTCTCCAGCAGGTGCCCAGGATGTACTTAGCATTAATGAGGTTCAAAACTGCTCCAAGAGAAGGGAAAATTGTATAGGGGTAGGGAGGTATTTTCTACCTTTGGAAGGTTGACCAGTTGGCGTGGGCCGAGGAACTTAGTCAACTTCAAACGTGCCTGCCTTTTAAAAAACATTTTTCAGGTTACACACTGAAGAGGAGTAGCCTTTGTATCCTAGTCAGGCTGGCACTATACCAAGTGGGAGGAGGGCTACACCCAGAACCAGTTTTGAGTAAATGTAGAGGAGAGTAATGCTCATTGCCTTGGCCAATCATCTGGGTGGACACACAGGCTCTGTACAAGGGAATATGGACTTGTCTATCTGATATCGGGATGAATGTATATTATGGGATTTGTTGCAGTAGGGATAACAAGACTTACTGTAGAAGTAACTATAGTTTCTGCTTACAACCTTTACCCCATTAGTCAAGGAGAATCCAAGAGTCATCCCAACCTGCAAGCTGGTACCACACTGTAAGAAACTGAGTTAATAGTTGAAGGGGGTAACAACCACAATTCTTGTTCGGGTGAACAACAAAAAAGTCACTGAATTAACTTGTGCGTAACCCTCTGGTATCTTAGCATAAAAGAAGTCAGGAATAACTAAGAAGCAATATATAAAATATTTATGCAGCATTCAAACTGTAATAAGGTGAAAACATAATTTAGGAAAATAGAGTACATTTTAATAACCAAAATGACACAAAAAATATTGAAATTGTATAAGTTATGAATTGTTAAACTCCAACCACAGGTGTATGGTTGACCGAGACCAGACCAAAGTCAAAAGTTAAGGCCAACCGTGATGGAGTATGAGTCAGATACAAGCGGTTGATTGGCCAAGTCTTGGCTTACATTCAAGAATTACATTAGAAGACATTTCTGAAAAATTCTTGAGAAACTAGAGTGTCAGGGGGAAAAGGCAGCAGGCTTTATCCAGGGATGAGTTGTCCATGATGAGGAGCCACTGGATGAAGCCTTGGTTATTTTGTAATGATTGCGGGAGAAACTCAGAGCAAACAAAGCTAAATTTTCAGGCTGAGGAGGTCATCGTCATCGATGGGGTACTAGTTGTCATCCACCTAAGTGAAGGTTTCTACAAACAGACTTTTATCTGGGGCTCAGATTTCTCCAGCTCAATGAGGCTGCAGGATGTACCTGAAGAGGGCTCCGAGTCACCTTAGTCGAGAGGTCCAGCTGTGGAGAAGAATGTAACTGGAGATGTGATCAAGCCAATCCCGTTTGCGATGTCCCTTTGTTGGATCAGCTTGCAGGTAAGTTCGGGACTCTTGTCAGTTCTCAGAGCAGTTTTTTTGCGAAAAAATTTCCAAGTCCCAGCTTTTAGGGTTAGGTAACAGGAGGCCACTTTAGCACCTCACCAAGCGTCCAGGACCTGGGAGTTACCTCTTGAGGGCTAGGTCTCACTCCAGTAGGGACCAGCAGCAGCAGGCATATAAGTAGCATGGTTTCTGGAGCTTGCTGTTTCCCACACAGGGGGTCACCCAACTAGCCCTTGGAGTCACTTTGATGGTCCTGGGTTCAAAGAGCAGTTCCAATCATCTGTCCTTGGGCAGGATGGTAACACAGCAGTGCTTTCAGCAGCAGGGAAGCCTTCCGCAGCAGGGCAGTCCTTTTGTGGAGTCATCTGCTGGTTGAGACATCATCTGATATCAGGTTACGAGCATTCCACCTTTTATCCCCATCCCTGCCTTTCCTGGGGTTGGCTTCCAAATGTCTGGGGGGGTTGACAAAAAGCTAATGCTATCAGGATGTGTAAAACGTAAATCCATCATGCCCTAGGAGCTTCTAGGGCCTACCTTAGCGGTGGATAAGAAGGTTTAAGACTGGGAAAAGGTATATTTTGTCAGGTTGAAATGACAGTATAAAACTAGACTACTGTCTGCAATGGCAGTCCTGAGACATGTTTTGAAATGTGAGGTGGCATAATGAGCACTGCAGTCACACCAGTAGTTTTTAATTTACAGGCCCTGAGTCCATGTGGTTTCACTTACCCAGGGCCTACACAAGGCCTACACAAAAAGTAAAATTACCAATTAGGAGTAGGCCAATTTTAACATATTTTAGGAAAGGATCATAACCCCTTTAGGCTGGGTTAGCAGTGGTAAAGTGGATATTTGGACAAAACATTGAGTTATAAGTATCAAGATACAGAAATATCAGAAACAAATATTGTGAACCAAAAATATTGTGATGCAGGAATATTGTTGTCATGAGTATAGATTTCTTTCAGGTAAATAATGTTGTGAGAATATTATTCTTGTAATTATCGTGTACATTAACATAGTTGTAAAAATAATGTTTTTTTTATTATCTTTAATGTGTTTTAGTTCATATATACATTTTATGTGTTATTATTGGTTGTATTACTGTTAATTACAATCTTAAATATAGTTCATAATTTTAAGTGATTTATACATTCTAATGTAATTGCTAATAGTAATTTATAGTGCTATTGTGAGTTGCTAGGCTTGTAGGGGTATAGGGTGTGAAGTTATCTATGTAATATACCTTTAAATAATAAATATTAATGTATTATTAAATATGTAAATGATTATTAGTTATGCAAATTCTATAATAACAATTAATTGACACATAATGATCAATTATTAATGTATTAGCTAATTGATTATCAATTATGTACATTGTGGTATCTTTATCTATTTTATGTATGTTTTAAGTGTGGGCTGTTGTGTTTGTGGGCTTGTAATGTGGGACGCTAATTAAGTAATAAATAAAATATATATATAACCAAGTTCTTGTTTTCTATGTGGTTTATCAGATGGAAATTGCTTGACTAAGGACATTATTATGTAATATTTCTAGAGACTAGGCAATTTAGTGGATCAGTAAATGTGTTTTAAAAATACTTGGGAATTATTTAAAGTTTTATAGTTTTAACAGATTGTCTTCTCCCCTTTGACATTTTAATGACAAATTGTTATGTACTTAAATAATAATGATTTTTTAACAATTATGTATGTACTTTTATGTGCTTTTATGGTTAAATCTAACCGAAATAAAGCTTTTTGAAGAAGATATATATTTATTACATTATAAAGTTGTTATTTTATTATTCAATTGCACTAAATTGGATTGGGATTTTTATTGCTTTGTGTTTCTGGCTTTCTAACTTTCTTGGGATTCCTAAATACTTTTTCTCTCTATGTTAAGCCTGTCTTCTCTGTATCATAGATACAGGGGTTGAGCTCAGGTTTAAATTTTCTAAACCATTCACCTGACCTAACAGGTTAGTTACTACAAAACTTGTGATGGACATCCATCAGCTGCAATTAATTATTCACTTTCTTATTTTGTATTTCACACAGTTCAGTAAACAGTGTTTTGCAACCGCACTTACAACAGATTTGTAAGCCTCTGCAGAGTTCGCAGAGTTCTGCTGCCACCAAAAATCTCTGCCGTGCTACGAAGAGCTCCGCAAGCAGCAGAGTTTCTTTAGATCAATACAGTTTGTGGTGATTATCAGTGCCAAGTGCTTGTCAGCACTGTGCAGTCATCACAAACGGCACCATGCACAGCGCAAGTGGGCGCTGCTTACTTTCTGCTGCTTGAGTCGAGTTTTACTCAAACTGCAGCTATCTCAACGCGAGTGGGCAGTTTCTCAACACAAGATTGATTATTTTCTAAACTGGTGTGGTGTCCATTTGTGGAGTTTTCACTATGGAACTGTGTGTGTTTTGTACAAATGCTTTACACATTGCCACCGAGATAAGACTGAGTGCTCCTGTCCAGCTACGAAGGGGGTAATCAGGGGTTATCTAAGCTGTGCAACCCCCTTACCCTGACAAGAATAAGGGTCCCTACTTAGACATGGTGCCAGCCAATGAAAACTAGAGGTTTATGTTATTTAAATAGTGTAAATTGTGAGAATACATTAAAAAAATATAGATTTTTTTCAAGTGATTCATATTTGCAGATATTTTCAAATATTGCCATTAACGTTTTCTAAAAAATATTTTTTCATATTTTATATAATTTCTTAAAAAATATACATATACTTTCATGATTATATGGCTGTTTTGGCAAAGTTTGGGGCTCATTACGATGTCGGAGAGCCTGCCGGGCAAGCGGTGGCAGTCCCTCTGCTATCTGGCTCCCATTTCCTCCTGCCACATTAGGATGGCTGGGGGAATTGTGCCACTAGCGAGCACAAGGAGTACCCGCCATGCTTCCACCAATGGCAATCATAACAATTGCTTGGCTGAGTGGATAAGACTGGGGATATGGGTGCGGTGCCTCGAAGGCACCATCCTCCCGATCACAAACCTGGCGTCAATTAGCCTTTCTATGGCAGAGGCTGGCTTTGGGGGGCCCGTTAAGGGCCCCCTCTATGTTGGGGGAGTTGTGCACTGGTGAGTACCCATGGTACCCCCCTACATTTCCATGCACAAGGTGGCAGGCACTGAGCGGTGCCTGCCACGTTGTGCAGGGAAATGCACAACATGGCCATTTACCATTGCGGCGGGTGCTGCAGCTAGCAGCACTGGCCGCAATGTTAAGTTGCCAGATGGGACCGCCGCAGTCGTGGTCGCATCATAAATAGGGGTGTGGGACCATCGCATTACAGGTGGGGGGTCCAGATACGATGGTGGGCGGACTCAAGTCCGCCTGTCATTGCAATCAGCTCCTATGCTTTTCTCTTCCAGTATTTTTATCTATAAGTATATATATTTTTACAAATGTTATTAAGATACACTATTTTATGATGTGGCTTTGATTGGACTGGGAATAGTAAATACAAACCCTCATAGTCCAACATTTTCCCAAATGTGCCTAAGATTAGAAATGGTAAATTTACCCCTTTACGGTCATCCTGATTATGTGTGATGTGTGCAGTAACTCCTGTTACCACACATATCGTCATTATGATTTGTGATATGAGCATGTGCTCCTAGCATTTTTTTCGGGATATATTTAGGCTGGTAAAACCTAACTACATTTACTAGAGAAAAATGTCTGGTTAATAATGAAGCAAGCAATTGTATCTGAGTGATTTTGATCAATTCTGTACAGGCCGGTGACGATGTCTTCTAGAAAGCCTTCGACCGGCAGTTGGATTACACTAGACCGTGTTGGAACCCGTCTGCTGACTCGGCCGGAGCCAATTCTGACCAACTGATTACGATGCTTGCATTCAGAAGGGGAACATTTCGGTCATTCCTAGTCGGTTCCAACCGGCATTCAGAGATTCCGAGTCAGTCGAAGCCAATTTGTACGGCTCAAAGGACAGCGTTTCCGACAGCCTTTCTGAGTCGGACTGTCTGAAACTGATTTGGGGACCCTAGCAGGCACCTCTTTCATCCTGTTGTCTCTGGTTCAGTCTGTGGTGGTACCCAAGGGATCCCTCTGTAAAACCATGCACAGTGCGGCAGGTACCATTCGATGCCATGACAGCGTGTAAGGTTTTCCACAGCCACTAATTTTCCCACTAGGAGCCTGTGTTGTCGGTCGGAACACAGGCTCCTATTGAAGTCAATGGCAGTCCTTCTGAACGGTTTTAGGAAGCATCGTAATAGGTCGTGCGGAACCGCATATCGCGAGTCAGTCAGTAATCGGCCCCTATGTTGTGAAAGTATATTGAGCGCAATATTTCTCTCATTTCCAGGATAAGAGTAATCAGGGCCGAAGTAAAACTACATTACTGAATTGAATGATGCACTGTGGGTAGGATTAGACAATTGGGGGCTCGTGGAAGTATTCTAAATATTTGAATATATTCATAATCAATATTACTATCTTCAGAAAGTTTAAGAAGATTGAAATCACTCTGTGCCACATTTTGGTAACACAAACAAAACAAAGAGATGCCTTCAATTGGTTCAGGACATATTGATACACAATCTCAGTCTATGCCATAGGAGCCGGGAGAGATTGTTCAAATTGTCTTAGTCAATCTTTAGTGAGCTGCATACAGACAAAAAAACATCTGTAACAAATGTAAAGCTTTTCTTTTTCCCATGGCATAAGTGGTAAAGAAATACCTAGTATAGAAGTTTCTCCTTTTTTGAACATGGCACAATTTAGCTTGCTTACCCTGCAATAATATGGTGGATTCAATGGAGAGGAAATGAGGATAACTGAACTATAAACCATCAGACAACTGCAGAGCCATTGTCAAGTCAACAGGGCGGGATGTATTAAGTGCCTCATGTGTCAGACTGCAGAGTTTAAAAATGCCTATTTTCTGATAGGCAGCCAATGGAGATACCGAAAAATAGGGGAAGAGGGGGAGCGAGTGAGACGATCACAAATTAATCGAGCAGATGTATTCTGTAGCACCTCCAGCTTCATCAACAAAGAGTCATTTACTGATCATGAGAACCTGGACAAGAGTTTTTCTAGCAATTTCAGGAGCCATGGAAGAGCCTTTTTCAGAAGCTTCATAGAGCATGAGCCTCAGGTGGCGTTCACTTGGACCTTCATGGAGAGAGACCGATCCAGTTTCAATCCAAGATTTTTAACAGCCTGCTTAGGAGAAGGGGCTGGGCCCAATCCAGGGAAAAAAAGCATAATCTTGGTCTTGTCGCTGTTCAGTTGAAGATAGGCACTTGCAGCGACTTCCCTCATACAGTTAGCAAACTTGCTTTCCACTTTGTCAGGGTCTGGTCTAAAGGAAATGAGAAGTTGAGTGTTGTCAGCATACAACCTCATCCCCACACCACAGGCTATCAAGATCCGGGCAAGTGCTGCCATATAGATATTAAAGAGGGTTGGACTTAGACAAAATCCCTGGGGTACTCCCTTATGCAAGTGCATCCAACAAGACTTGTGCCTTCTGCTAGAGTCCTGCATCACATGACTGTTTTGGATTGCATATTCTTCCTAGACATTGACTCAAAAGGAACCCATGTAGTAAGGATAAGCCATCCTGCAAAGATGGTTGGTTTGGAGATTTTCCCTGCTTCACTTACAATTTAAAGGACTTGCCTCCAGCACACAAAAAGGAGCCTGGCACAAGCGGGCTGTCACCCCAGTTAGTTTTGAGCCTTGACAAGGTAAGAAAAGAACATAGGAAACCAAAAGGCTGGCCCTAGGTATGAATATTGGACCCTCAAAGCAACTCCCCAGTACAATTTTGGGCCTGTAAAAGCCTTCAGAAGGATTGTTCTAGCACCAGAGTACCATTCTGCTGCTACCAGAGGACTGTACTGCTTCTTGAAGGATTGACTTTCAGCCAGAAGAAAAACTAAACCATCTCCTTGAACCCAGAACCACCAGAAGTGATTCCAAGGAATATTTTGGTGGCCTCCTGTGTGATCTAGAGGGACATACGAAGCTCCAGAAGCCTTGAACCCTGTAGTTGACCTCCGCTGGAGTGAGACCTCACCACTCAAGTAGTGTCCCCTCTAATCTTAGACCATTGGTAGTAGTATTGGTGATTTTTCCTCCAAATATTGATTTTCCACTAAAAAGTTTTTGGACAATCCAGAGGAACACTGGGGCCTAACTGCCAGCCAATCCACCCAAAGTACATAGTCGGTCAGCCTGACTTTGCAGTAGCTACTGTTACGTTCTTCTCAACAGCAGTGAATGCTGTTAAGTATGACCTCTCAACACTGGTATGTGGCCTTAAGGAGCCCTCTTTGGCTATAGCCTGCAACTGTATCCCACTGGAGATGTTTGACTTTCAAAGAGTTATACAAGTCTGAAGATAAAAAGGTTCACAGGACTCAATGATAACCACCCCCACTTCAATGATGATAACCTCAATGGCCTGGAAATCCAACCTGTCCTGCTAAGAGTTTTTCCTGTCATTATTGATGGCTTTAAAATAAGAGTTCATCTAGTGACTACTTGGCATCAACCACTCCTCCTCAGACACAGCTTGCTGCCTTGTTCACCTGAACTCTACCTTCTCAAGAAACTTTCTTGAGAGTTTTTTTCTATATCCAGAGGCTAGCCAAGACTGGGCCCAATCCATCCCTTGTATCCAATTCGCAAACCTTCACGGTTCAGTGTTACTATAGTTCTGGGCGATAAACTCTGCTCCGCCGGTAGAGGTTGCAGTGTTTTTCCACTCCATGCTCTGGTTCTAGTGTGTAGTTCAGCAAGAACTTTGCCATTCACCAGTGGAGCGGTGTTTACAGATGTGTACATCCAAAACTTCTCTAAAAACTAATCAATCAGGATTTATTAATACAGGTTCAGAAATCAAGTAGGGATTGTCGAGCAATGTCTGATTATTGGAAGATATACGTTCCCCTTAATACTTCGCAATTATGGACCTGTTGCAAGTGTTTAAGTGGGTGAATCTCTCCAAGTTATGGGAAACGTTACTCTCTTATGGGATGGATGAACACTGATGCACTTATGGCATATTTACACAGAGATATGAAGGCTAGGATGAGAATAACTACGGATGGAAATTATTTTACAGGGTGAAACAAGGTTGTATTTTGGCCCCTCTTTTATTTATAATTTATAATAATAAAACATCGCCATTTTTAGTCTCTGCTTCCCCCGATGTACCCATCTACTGCTCCTGTCTCTCATTTATGCTGATGACTCATTAATGATGGCACGAACTGAAGCCCTGCGTCAACTGGTGTATGCCTTTATGAACTTTATGAGTTCCCTGGACTTAGAAACCAGCTTTTATAAAGCCTACATTATGGCATGTGGTCATATGTGTAAGCAGTTAGCAACCCTTTTTCTATATAGAAACAGTTTAAGATACATCAACACTTTTTCCTATTTGGGGTCACCTTTGCTGCTTCTGGGTCATGGACGCCTCATATCTGTCAGTGTAGGTCTCAGCTGTCTAGGGTGGTTGTCTCACTATGTAATGTACCCCAGCCACCAAGAGGAGGCACTCTTGGCCCATGTTGCATACTTACAAAACTCAGTGAACTCCTGTCGCAACATATGGAGCTGAGTTCTGCAGGAAGGTGCTGTTGGTGCCCTTATCATCCTCCTATGTGCTCTGCCATGGAGAACTGGTCTTTCCATAAAAATAAAGATCACATTAGAGCATGCCCTGCATTACGTTGGTTGGCAGTATCGAAATATGCATAAGTCACTTTAACCAGGGATGTTACTAGGGACTGTCTTGAATGTGGAAGGGGACACTAAATCCCATGGTTAGCAGCTGTGGAGTCAGTTTTTCAAAAGCTCGGTTTACAGCGTGCCTTCACAGATCCTGAAATTATTGTGAATTTACATACAAAAAGCAGTTAACCCTGTTTATTTTGTAGCTTACCACTAGATTAAACATGGATGGTAAGGAGCCAACAGTGACAATATATTTAAACATGCCTGTAATCAGCGTCCTACCAGCTGCCTCTTTACAGCAAGAGGACAGAGGGAATGTAGTTCATTGTTCGATTCTGAGTTGTCACATTGAAATCATTTGTATGCTTCCCTCTAGATTTTTAAATTAACCTTGATGCATGCCCTTGCCCCTGAGAGGGGGGTTATGGTCAGTGTATGCAGCACTCTTTTGCAAATTTTATTTAAGACGTAGGAAGCCCTTTTTACTTCTGCTCATTAAAAAAAGACAATATTACAGATGTTAAGGTGGCATTCAGTTTCCTCCTACAAATGCAGGATGATGAGACAAGCTTATATGTAAACTCTTTACCTAAAGCAGAAGTTTGGGCATAGTGTACCATGCTTTCTGATTAAGATGGCCCTGTAGTAATTGTAATATTATTATATGCCACCATAGGTTTATTTATTTTTTAGAGTAATTAATAGTTTTTTTATTCTTTATATTGTCTCCCATTCAAGACTGCTCTGCTGAAACTGTAGTGCTTTTATACAAGACTTTAGTGTGTGATGAATTGTGTTTTAGTTCATATTTTGGCATGTATTCTATACGGGGAGTCAGTGGACTTTCCTGAGGTGGGATGTGACATGAGTTCATTAGGGAAGGCCAAGGATGAGTCTCGCTGTGGCATTCTGTGTGGTCTGACGTCTCTGTAGAAGGTGTGTGGCAATTCCTAAGTAGAGGGCATTGCCAGAGTCCAGTAAGCTGGTGATGAGAGCTGGTGTTATTGTGCATCTCGTGCATAGGGATAGACACTTGAAGATCTTACGCATCATGCAATGAGTGAGGAAGCAGGCAGAGGAAACAGCATTGATCTAGCATTTCATGATGAGCTTGTTGTCAAGGGTGATTGAGAGGTTTCCGGCGTGATTGGAGGGAGTGGGTGCGGGTCCTAGGTCTGATGGCCTCCAGGAGTGATTCCAAGTGACAAAGCTCCATACCTTTGACCTGTCTGTGTTCAGCTGCAGGCAGTTTTTCTTCAACCAGTCAGTGAGGTTCATCATGTATTAGTGGAAGTTGTTTCTGGTGGTGGTGGGGTCGCCGGTGAGTGAGAGAATGAGTAGGGTGTCATCTGTGTAGGAAATTATGTTGAGGCAGTAGGATGTGATGATGTTGCCCAGAAGAGCGTGGGATTGAGTGATGAGCTCTGGGGGACACCACATCAGGAAGCGAAGCTGAGGTCATTTGTCCCCCGAGGAGGCACAAAAGAAGAGCTTTCTTAAGCATGACATGATCGTGCATCTTTTATTTAGAATGGACCATGAATCCTGTGTTCTTCTCAAACCTATTACCAAACTCCTCTCCTTGATGAGGGCTCTGATACAGCCTATGAGAGCTTGCCTCTCCCTGCAGCCTATCAACACTTACGTCGGCCGTAGTGAGCTCCTCCTAACCTATCGAGTTTCACAGGTTTGCAGTCCCGCTAATCCACTCTTGAAGATGTGTGCTTGTTTCACATTTCCTCTGCTGCTCTGTGTGTTCATCATCCCTTTGCTGCCCCTTGCCTCCAGGACTCAGAGCTGCAAAAAGAAGTACTATATTGATGCAGACATAGCATGGTTACTTAGGGAGTGGGAGGTGAGTTGAGGAAGAAGAAATGAAAGGGAGCTCTCAGGGTAGATGAGAGAACATGTTTATAAAGGGTCCCAGGGCACTAGAAGTATTTGAGGGGCTGTAATTATTGGATCTGAGCCACAGATTATATAATAATGACAAATGGTTCCTGCATCAACGGATGATAAGGCTACATATGATACACAAATCTCTTCTGGAGTAACATGTATCAACCAAGGGTTTGCCAAGCAATACTCAACGGATTTTGGTAACTCTGCAGAGTTCCATAGAGCTCCACCGAGTACTACTTAACTATTGACTTTCATGCGGTATTCCATGACCAGATACCTGCTGTTGCGGCTCTGGTCTTTTAGGAGCTAGATTTAACTAAAATAAATTAACATTCATAACTGCGGTTATACTGATTGAATTTAATTTGTTTTAGGCCATTTTATTTAATAAAATGTTGTCTAGTTTTCTAAATTGATATGGGATTCTCTCATGTTGTGTTTTCATATTATTACCGTTTCTGTGTGCTGCTTAAATACTTTACAAATTGTCTCTAAAGTGTAACTTGACTGTTTTTGTGCCAAGCTTCCAGAGTGTTAAGCACAGGTTAATTTAGTGACTTCTGAGGTTCACACTGAGAAGAAATGTGTTTTTGCATGAGCGGGACTTCCACCCCTTCAACCAATTACTCAATTTCTTACATTTTATTTCCTAAAAATAGCAATTCACACATTATACCTCTTGAGCTAAAAGTGTAATTTAAAACAAGCTTATTCACAATCAACATATATTAGGCTCTAGAGTAAACTGGGGAAACAATACAAACCAGCACTTACCTTTAAGTCACTCTAAGATGGAGAAGAAACATAATGAGAAAGACTAGTTAGTAACATTTAATAATAAAATGCCAATATATAGCACCCTACTGCAAAAAAGTGTATCTTGCGAATTGCTGGCACTCTAAAGCCATACACAAAGGACAACTTTCCAAGGTTTAGTTCACTATGTATGAGCAACCAATGCAATTTTGGAGCAACAAATGGATGTGCTATGTTTATGTGTATCAATAGATAAAGTTGGTACTCACAAAAGTATAATTCAACATAATGACCGATTAGAAAGATTCCATTCATAAAGAATGGATATATTGTCATTACCAAAGTTTGGTGGTTTACAATTTGGCCAACTGTCACAAAACTCTACCTAAAATTTGGATTGGAAGGGATATGATTAGGCTACACGGTAGTGGTCCGAGACATTTGTATATGCTACAGTTATTTTCAGTCTATGCAGCACTCTTGCAAATTTTATTTAAGATGTAGGAAGCCCTTTTTACTTCTGCTCATTAAAAAAAGACAATATTACAGATGTTAAGGTGGCATTCAGTTTCCTCCTACGAATGCAGGATGATGAGACACACTTATATGTAAACTCTTTACCTAAAGCAGCAGTTTGGGCATATTGTACCATGCTTTCTAATTAAGATGACCCTGTTGTAATTGTAATGTTTATATATGCCACCATAGGTTTTTTTTTAGAGTAATTAATATTTTTTTTATTCTTTATATTGTTTCCCATTCAAGACTGCTCTGCTGAAACTGTAGTGCTTTTATACATGACTTTAGTGTGTGATGAATTCTCTTTTAGTTCATATTTTGGCATGTCTTCTGTACGGGGAGTCAGTGGACTTTCCTGAGGTGGGATGTAACATGAGTTCATTAGGGAAGGCCGAGGATGAGTCTTGCTGTGGCATTCGGTGTGGTCTGAAGTCTCTGTAGAAGGTGTGTGGCAATTCCTAAGTAGAGGGCATTGCCACAATCTAGTCAGCTGGTGATGAGAGCTTGTGTTATTGTGCATCTCGTGCATAGGGGTAGACACTTGAAGATCTTACGCATCATGCACTGAGTGAGGAAGCAGCAGAGGAAACAGCATTGATCTATCATTTCATGATGAGCTTGTTGTCAATGGTGATTGAGAGGTTTCCGGCGTGATTGGAGGAAGTGGGTGCGGGTCCTGGGTCTGATGGCCTCCAGGAGTCATTCCAAGTGACAAAGCTCCATACTTTTAACCTGTCTGTGTTCAGCTGCAGGCAGTTGTTCTTCAACCAGTCAGTGAGGTTCATCATCTATTAGTGGAAAATGTTTCTGGTGGTGGTGGGGTCGCCGGTGAGTGAGAGAATGAGTAGGGTGTCATCTGTGCAGGAAATTATGTTGAGGCCTTGGGATCTGATGATGTTGGCCAGCAGTACACGTGTTGAAGAGCGTGAGACTGAGTGATGAGCCTTGGGGAACACCACATCAGGAAGCGAAGCTGAGGTCATTTGTCCCCCGAGGAGGCACCGAAGAGCTTTCTTAAGTATGACATGATCTCGCAGCTTTCATTTTAGAATGGACCACGAATCCTGTGTTCTTCTCAAACCTATTACCAAACTCCTCTCCTTGATGAGGGCTCTAATACAGCCTATGAGAGTTTGCCTCTCCCAGCAGCCTATCGACACTTACTTCTGCCATAGTGAGCTCCTCCTAACCTATTGAGTCTCACAGGTTTGCAGACCCGCTGATCCACTCTTGAAGATGTGTACTTGGTTCACATTTCCTCTGCTGCTCTGTGTGTTCAGCGTCACTTTGCTGCCCCTTGCCTCCAGGACTCAGAGCTGCAAAAAGAAGGACTATAATGATGCATACATGGCATGGTTGCTTATTGAGTAGGAGGTGAGTTGAGGAAGAAGAAATAAAAGGGAGCTCTCAGGGTAGATGAGAGAACATGTTTATAAAGGGTCCCAGGGCATTAGAAGTACTTGAGGGGCTTTAATTATTAGATCACAGTCACAGATTATATAATAATGACAAATGGTTCCAGCATCAATGGATGATAAGGCTACATATGATACACAAACCACTTCTGGAGTCACATGTATCAACCAGGGGTTTGCCAAGCAATACTCAACGGATTTTGGTAACTCTGTGGAGTTCCACAGAGCTCCACCGAGTACTACTTAACTATTGACTTTCATGTGGTATTCCATGACCAGATACCTGCTGTGGCGGATCTGGTCATTTAGGAGCAAGATTTAACATAAATAAAATAACATTCATAACTGCGGTTATACTGATTGAATTTAATTTGTTTTAGGCCATTTTATTTATTAAAATGTCGTCTAGTTTTCTAAATTGATATGGGATTCTCTCATGTTGTGTTTTCATATTATTACCGTTTGTGTGCTGCTTAAATACTTTACAAATTGTCTCTAAGTGGAACTTGACTGTTTTTGTGCCAAGCTTCCAGAGTGTTAAGCACAGGTTAATTTAGTGACTTCTGAGGTTCACACTGAGAAGGAATGCGTTTTTTGCATGAGCGGGGCTTCCACCCCATCAACCAATTACTCAATTTCTTACATATTATTTCCTAAAAATAGCAATTCACACATTATACCTCTTGAACTAAAAATGTAATTTAAAACAAGCCTATTCAGAATCAACATATATTAGGCTCTGGAGTAAACTGGGGAAATAATACAAACCAGTACTTACCCTTATTTCACTCTAAGATGGAGAGGAAACATAATGAGAAAGACTAGTTAGTAACATTTAATAATAAAATACCAATATATAAAACACACTCCACTGCAAAAAAGTGTATCTTGCGAATTGCTGGGACTCTAAAGCCATACACAAAAGGACCACTTTCCGAGGATTAGTTCACTATGTGTGAGCAACCAATGCAATTTTGGAGCAACAAATGGATGTGCTATGTTTATGTGTATCAATAGATAGAGTTGGTACTGACAAAAGTATAATTCAACTTAATGGCCGATTAGAAAGATTCCATTCATAAAGAATGGATATATTGTCATCACCAAAGGTTGGTAGTTTAGAATTTGGCCAACTGTCACAAAACTCTCCCTAAAATTGGGATTGGAAGTGATATGATTAGGCTACACGGTAGTGGTCCGAGACATGTGTATATGTTACAGTTATTTTCTGCAAGAAATTATTATAGATTTTATATCAAATTTGCTGTAAACACCTATTTTATATAATGGATATCTCAGAAAAAGGCTCTCAAGTTGAAACATGCCCGCCTTTCTGTTATATTTCCATGTTATGTTGTTTCTATTGTACACATGTTAGAATGGTACATCTATATGATGTTCCAGAGGTTCTAATGTGATGTTACCTCTGTGGCATTATTATCAGTTGGTCCAGCTGTGTCTGGCAAGAAGCTGTTTAGGATCTTTCTCTGAAGAATAAATCTACTTAAGGATATACCTTGTGTACCTGATTATTATCATAACACATTCCAAACAAAGACGTGCATTTTTTTGCACTAACCAGCAGTAGTCCCATTACTGCTTACTGGCAATGCATTGAGAAGGTTTTTTAAGTGGGAACGCGACAGAAAAACATGGAGACACTAGGATTCTCAGCGAATTATGGTTCCGTACCGAGAACTGATATGTAAGAAGAAACGGTCTACTAATTGTGGCAATTGCATGAAAACGGGGTTGTTCACTTTGAAACTATTGACAAGAGAAGGAAGATATTAGCTGGATTTGGACACATATAAATCTGTTTATACACTTGAGATCAAAAACGTTTGATGGAATAGTTGGGGATACATATAGCCATATATTTCCATAATGAGCCTTGAGGAGGACAAAACGTGCATCGGCTGCCGTGTGTATTGAGAAATAAAGATTGGATTTGGAACAACTATCTTTTGAAATTTGGGACTTTGTTTGGACTGTTGAGTAGAAAATGCTGCATGTGTGGTGTTGAGTGCTTTAATACACATAGGAAAAAAGTAACATTATAAGGTGTGCTCTGGTGTGGTTAGTGTAAATGTTATCTGGAATACCTTGGTAAGTTCAGACATTTGATACTTAAGGTGAATGAGTATCTGACACCATGATAGCACCCGAAAATAAGTACAAATGCAAGTAATAATTGTTATGCACTTCTAGGAGACATAGTGATGTGCAGATCATCTGTAGCATATTCAACATTATGAGTCTGAAAAAAAGTTTTTTTAAGAAAAACCTACATTGCTCTAGAGCATATTTATGCAATATGTATGAAAGAGTGAAGCTGAAGTTATGGCTAGAAGACGTATATTACTATGTTTGAGAAAGTAACCCTTTTTTCAATGCCTTCCCAATTTTTCTAGTTTTTATTGTGGGTTCTGAAAATTGTTCATATTAGGGCATGTCTGTCCAGTTCCCAGTGTATCTGCTCAGGACTTTAAAATATGAAGAGACTGGCTAATCCCTGAATGGCAAGTTTAGCTCTCCTATAAGGAACTAGCATATGGTGCAGTAATTATACAGGGCAAGTAAAGTAAAATATCACTTGTGGACTGCAGCACACTTTGTGCCATCCACTAGTGTGATACGGAAAACATGGTTATAATTAGGCCTTGGCTGATGTCCAAATTATGCTGGAGAAATTGAAGTAATCTCTGTAATTCTGCATTACTCCATGATGCAGAATTACCAATAATTACTTGACTACTCCTGCAAGTAATTTGACTGTAAAAAGCAAGAGCAATTTCACATTTATTGAGTGTGAATGGCTGCTTGCACTTGCTAGTCATATTCTGCGGCATTTAGTGCTGTTTCTTAGTGAAAAGGCATCTTTGCATCATTTGGACAAAAGGCTGCATTTTGAGGCAAGTAAATAGTGCTACATTCCATCAGTAAGCGGAGGGTAAAATCCTTCCCCATGAGCACATTTAGTGAGAGCGAGGAGCTGCTCGCTATTCATTTTCTGTTGTGTTTAGCATAATCTCTTACCACAAAATGAAGACTTGTGTTAATTTTAGACTTGAGGAAGCATTGTTGCCGAGTTCTAGTATGGCTATAGGGTTGCAAGCTGCAACAGGCCTATTTTCTGAAGTTTCTATCTGGCCATTAGTATCTTAAGAGGACCCTGATGGCCTCTGCTAGACTAAGTATTAACTCCCACATGTTGTTCATGAGGTCCTGGGACCCTTAGATGTAACTAACTGGACTAAAATCACTAAGAAATTGGGACTTACATTTTTGGACCTTAAAACTTCTGGAGTATCAGGTCCAACTTTCCAAGTCAATCCACCCAAGCCATAACTTTGCTGGGATATATATATATATATATATATATTTCTCCCACTTAGAGCTATTCTACAGAAGCAAATCTTGCTCTGTTGGCCAGCAGAAAGAAGGTATACAGCCTCGTGGAACTCATCATCCCATACAGCCTGCAACCTTTTGCTGCTGAGGAGTCCTCTTCCGGAAAGATACTAAGGGGTCAATTTAATTCCTGGCAGATGGCCAATTATTCCACAAGGATAACAGAGTAAATTACTCTATTGATCTGGTGTCAGGACCGCCCAACAGGTTTATAAATCACCGCTAATTTGTCGGTCATTTGTAAAGTATTGGCATGAACCACCATCACTGTGGTTCCTGTCAATGCATTTCATTGTTTTGTGCTGGGCTCTGTCAACATCACATATCCCTGCACAAAACTATTGTTTATTTTCAAAAAGAAAATCATGAAGTAGTTTTTCTTATTTTTGAAAAAGAAAAGATGATCCTCCCCTTAGCAGCATTTAGTAGTTTTCACTGCCTCTTACGGGAAGGGTTTTCCTGGTAGTGATGGTCAGTGTAAACTGACCCCAAATTATGGCCATCTAAATTAAGTTGGTGGAATTCCAGGTCGGTCTCAGGTGGTTCTTTTCTACTGAAACCAACAGTTCAGTGGACCTCGTCCAACAACTATCCTACCTTATGGATCTCTTAACGGATATAGCCTGCAACCTGTACTCTAGAATTTCAACACTCATTTTGGAGACTACGCCCAAAGGAAAAATCTAAGGCTGAAACCAAAAAGTTTGGTGTACTTAGTGTTTTTTGTCGCTATTTTTTGCAACAGCTCCTAAACTTATATCTCCAATTCCCCTTATTGTTTTTGGTCATTTTGGTGCCATTATGCTTTTTTTCATTTTTACTTTATATTTATTAATTAGATTGGGATTTTGACCTTTCAACTAACCCTGGGCGGTGAAGTCCGCTCCGCTCGCAGAGTTTGCGAGTAAAAATCTACTTAAGCAGCAGAAAAGGAAAGCAGGGACCGATTGGACTGTGCATAGTGCCATTCCAATGATTGCACAGTGCGGACAGACACCTGGAACTGTGCAATCACTGTGAATGGAATTTTTGCAGTGTACTCCGCCGCTTGTGCCGCGTAGTGCAACTCCGCGAACTAAGCCCAAGGTTACTTTTAACTGTCTTGGTACTTCTAAATTCTTTACTCATTTACTCTAAAATAAGGCCACCTGCTCTGTGCTCTATGGACCAGTGATTGAGCTTGGGTTTAAATTACTATAACTTTTGACTGGACCTAACAGGCTATTGAGTTCAATGCTTGTGATGGACTACCATCCACCCAATTAAAAACGTAGTTTCTTACACTGTGTCACAAAGGCTTCATATATAACAGTGATATTATCCTTGTCACACTGATTTGGAAAACAGATCAGCAGCAGACTTTAGCTTCCAAGAAAGGCGTTCTTGCCCATACTCAGCTAGTGTAAACAATAAAACATGGCTGAAGGCAGCACCAGAGCCGATTAACTGCTACATGGTTCCAGCTCAAACACTGAGAGAGTGTTTGGCTGAATATTACAAAATATGCATACCTAAAAGCCACACAAAAAACAGACTTGTTGCAGTGTGCTCGTAACAATAACAGAATTGTTGTTCTGTTACTCAACTTTGTAGAGCTTTAAATGAAAAGGCCCAGTCTGGCAAGTGGTGCAGGCAGCAGTTTTCACCTAACTGCAATGTTGTACCAGGGCCAGCAATTGTGTGATACATTCTATTTGGTCATCCCAGTCACCTAGCTTGGATGTTCCCCGAAGTCTGGTCAAAACAGAAGACATCCCACGGTGCAGCAAAAGATTAGCCCTTCTTGGCCTCCCTTGCAATGAAGAGTCAGTGACAGGCTCACAGAGATGTGTCCCACAACGGAGGAGCGACAAAGGCTACCACCAAAATTAAAGCTGTGAAAACTTCCTTAAGGAAGGAGCTACTTTACCAGCCAAAGAGTTACAAAAGGCTGACTCAAGAAATTATTGGATCATCCCACACTGAATTTTAAGCATGTTGTGAACAACATAATTTAAAAGCCCAAACTACTAAAGCTGATATCTAGCTGCTTCATTCCGAATTCCGGAAAGAAATGTCCAATCTGTAGCAGGACTTCAAAATGTCCTCGCAGAGCTTGACCACTTTCTCCAGAAAGTCAAAGCGCAGATAGAATTCAGCTTTGCAGAACAGGTACACAACAGAGACAAGCAGACTCTTAGACTGGAAACACTTGAATCAAAAACTGTTGGAAGAAAATATGGAGAACAATGAAATTGTAGGAACAAGAAGGATCTTATTGCTATTCTCTCCAGCTTATTGATGACTCAGAACTAGAATTAAATCACACTCATAGAGACTACTCAAACTCTCAGGAAAAATTTCAGCTAGCTCCTGATTTAATTAAAAGAGTGCACTATTTTAATTTAAAGGAGGCCATATTTACAACACATCATACATATAGCTGACACAATTCCATTTAGAGGGGATTCTATTTCACCATTTAAGGACATCTTTGCTGTGACTTGAGGCAAAGGTCTGGAATTTAAAGACATCACATCTTATTTCCATCTAGAGAAGATGTTCTATTGTTGGGAATATCCGATAAGCCTGTCCTTCACCAACCTGGATCTGTTGTGACATGAGAGAAGCTCTTTACGCCTGGAGCTGCCCCATCTTGCATTGAGGACTTCAAGGGTACCTCCTATGTTGCTATAGACCCACAACAAGCAGCAAGAGGCCTTATCCCTTGAAAGGCCAGTGGACCAGGGACCAGTGACCATGTTAGTCACAGGGCACACTTTCCCTGTTCGTGCCATGTCCCCTTTTCAAAAGGTGAACCTGGCACAAAAAGGTGCCTCTTGAGAAAGCTGTGGCACTAAATGTAAACCTTTTAATACAACAAAATGAGTTTGGCCTAAAGGAACAAGAGACAGGCAGGGCCACTTAAATGCAAAAAAGACAAAATGTGCCTGACTCCCTACTTTTTACAAGCTTTTACACTCTTTGATCTTAAGCCAAACACATTTCTTTATGTTTGTACCTGTATTTTATTTATATCTTTTTTCTTGAAACTTATTTCTATTTTCTCATAAAAGATTTTGGGGGAGTGAAAAGGAAAAAATAGTGCATTATTTACATATATTACAAATACATTTACATTAATTTACATTAAACCTATTATACATACTTAATCACAGTACGTACAACTATATACAAATACCATAAAAACAAATTGTGACTTAAAGTGCAACTCATAGAATGAATCAATCAATAACATAGATCTTCAAACAAATATCTATGTAACTGTAAGAGCATATAGCCATTCTACTTATAATTAATAAATATAGGGAACAATCCCTTGTTCTTCAATGCTCTTTTGCAGACGCATTTCGAATCATAGGTAGTCAATGACTAGGTTCTCATCAGGGCTCTCTGGTTCTCTGTACAAGATGTACAAAAATAAAATAAAAGGATTTTTTAAGTGAAAGGAATCAAATGGTGTCAAATATCATGCTTGCTTTTGTGCATTTGAGAATGCAAGAAATTCTTAGAACAGACTATGATGTCTTATTTGGTGGAAAACATATTATTGTTTTTGGAGATCTTCTGCAGTTGACTCCAGTCAAAGGACAACCTGTGTTCAAAATGCTCACACATGAAGATACCAGGAAGTGCTTAGGGAGCATTGGAAACGTTAATATATGGTTAAACTTTAAATATGCAGAACTGCTTCAAAATATGCGGCAGGCAAATGATGAAGATTATAAAAATATTCTACAAGATGTAAGGATCGGAAAAGTAAGTCAGCAAGGGAAAGAAGCTTTACATGCACGATTAATTTCAAATTTGTACCCAAATGAAAACATTCTTCCAGAGAACATATTTAAGAAAATTAACGAGAAGAAATCTGGCATATGTTTGTTGCCAACTCTGAAAGAATGTTCCATGTTCAACAACAAAATGTTACAGTTAGAAAATGAAGAGATAGTGAAACTGGAAGCTATTGATAAAATAGAGCATATGGGAGCAACAATTATTTTGTCTGAAAATTTGAAATCAAAATTGGATTCATTAGAGAAGACTATATCTAAAACTGCTGGTTTTGAAAAGACTCTGAATGTGTGTTTGAATTGTCGTGTCATTTTAAAAAGGAATTTAAATGTTGAAAGAGGTCTGGTAAATGGAGCAATGGGTTATGTTGTTGGTTTTGTGAATTACAAAAATAGAGATGGAATTGAAATTGTAAAAATTAAATTTGATGACATTGATGAAATAGAACAAATTTGTCATTGTTCAGCTAGATTTTTGCTCGTGAAAGACTTATTTGTTCGCCTAAAACAGTTTCCTATTTGTTTGGCATATGCGGTGACAATTCATAAGTCTCAAGGTTTA
Organism: Lissotriton helveticus; assembly: GCF_964261635.1. Classification (NCBI taxonomy): domain Eukaryota; kingdom Metazoa; phylum Chordata; class Amphibia; order Caudata; family Salamandridae; genus Lissotriton; species Lissotriton helveticus. The sequence continues at coordinate 1,609,552,975 of NC_136069.1, forward strand.
AGTGTAGATAGCGCTTTGGTGAACATTGGAAGTTCTGTGTTTAAAGAGGGTATGGCATACGTGGCATTACCACGAGTCAGAACTTTATCAGGATTGTACTTGATTGAGTGTGATGAAACAAAGATTTGTGCAGATTTAGATTGTGTAAAAGAATACAACAGGTTAAGAAGAGAGTATGCTCCACATTTGCCTCAATATCCTCTGATTGAAAAACGTGTGGTAGGCCGAAAAAGAAGAAATGAGAGTAATTGCAGTGAGGTGTCAGCAAAAAGGCATAAAGTAGATAAAAGTGTAATTGTAAAGAGAAACAAAAAGGATTCTGTTGAAGATGTTGTTGGATTTCAGTTTGAAAACAGTTCTGGTGTCAACTGCTATGCTAATGTAGTAGTTAATGTTCGTTTGTTTCTTCAAAATTTACAAAGACAGATTGTTGAAAATCGGGAACAAACATTGTGCTGTTTATTGAATTATGTGTTAGACAAATGTAGTAGTGATACAGCGAAAATAGAAAGTGTTTCAGAAATTAGAAATCTTCTAGATATATGTTCAGGTCAAAATCAATTTTCACAGAATATTCAGCAGGATTGTCAGGAATTTTTAATATATATGTTTGATGTATTACAAGATGAAGGAGTAGATATAAAAAATCTATTTGGCCTTTCTTATCAATGGCAACATGACTGTGATAACTGTGCTTCATCAAGTACTACTAGAATAGACTCTGAAAGATTTATATATTTAACTTTACCAGACTGCAAATCAGTGTCTTTCAATAATCTAGTTAAAGCAGCGGATCACAATATGGTGTGTACCCAATGTAAGTCTGCAATGCTGTCCACATTATTTCTACAAAATTATGGTCACTATGTTATTTTAATGTTCCAACGATGTAGACCTGATGGAACTAAATTGACAACTTCTATTAAAAATGTTGTGGCTTCTCAGTTATTGATATCAGGAAGAACCTTTGCAACTGTAGCTATTATTTTTCATGATGGTCCTTCTACAACATCAGGGCATTACACATGCTATTTAAAAACTTCTAAAGGTTGGACCCAATGTAACGACAATCATTTGACTTTCAAACAACGTTTGCCTTTTGGCTTTATAAATTCATATCTAGTGTTTTTACAGCCAAAATTTAGGTAAAGGTAATTGGCCTATGAAGACGGGAGGAGTACTCATATATACTCATACATCTGACACTATTTGGCCAAATGGAAAGGTGCAAGAATGAGTAAAGAGTCATGACTGAAAAAAAGGAGTATATTAAAATTTTGAAAATATTTCAGATGTTCTTGGAGCTTTTCTTGTAGAAAGTCGATGAAATGGATTTGTAAGTGAACAGCAAAATACTGTGCAACGAAAAAAGGACCTCCATGATATACTATTTGGCCTCAAGGAAAAGTAAGTCAATCAAAGATTAGCGTACATTTGTCATTTGTCAGTATGTAAGGTTTTTTTTAAAACACAATCTTTTAGATTGTGGTTTTTTTTCCCGCTGTCATATGATGAGTAATTTGAACTCACTACTTTAAGTGAAATTCAATATATTCTGAGAACAGCAAAAATAAACTATGTAACATGTTGTAGAAGTTATTCTATACTTTGGATTGTGTAAATTAAATTGTATTCCCATTCTCTGACATCCACTCTCCCTCGCTTATCTTTGTTTGCTCCTTACTTTTGACCTCTTCTCTCTATTTTTCGTTCACTACTTCTCTGTGCTCAGTGCCTCACTCTACTTGTGTTATTTTCATTTGTGTTTATCTATCTTCTATCACTTCTTTTACAACAACTTCACTGCTCCTCTCTCATCGTTCTTCATCCCATTTCTTTTACTCTGGTTCCGTTACTATCCATCATTTCCTTTCTTTCAATGTCCTTCTCTTTACTTTCATCACCAAATGATTTTCTCTCAGTACCACTGTTTTAGTCGTCTTCTCCTCTCTTTCCTTTTTTTTGCAGACTTACTTTTTTTCTTTTCTCACTCATTGTACTCCACCTCACTTAGTTTTTCTCTTAGTGTGTCTACGTTATAACTTCCTCAGTCCATTTCCTTCAATTGTTGTATATTATTCTGTCTCCCTTCATCCTTTCACTGTATGACTGTTCTTCTCTTACTCTCAGTTATCTTCTATTCCTCATTCTTCTGAATGCATCCTTAATTAGACTGTTTTCTGTCTCAGTCATTATCTTTTTACTTACTTCTGTTTCCTGATTTAGTTTTGCTAACTCACATTGTTTTAGTATCTTTCTTACCTACAGTTCATTTCTCTGTACTACTCTCTCTTTTTCTTAGTGAATCTATATGCCTTACTCTTTGTAATTTGCTCTCCTTCTATTTCTTTTAACCTCTTTGTGTCCTTCTACCATAGTTTATTTCCCTTTCTGTGTTCTTCACTCTAACTTTATTTCTAAATAGAGTGTTATGATGTTTTTAGCTCTTCATTTGTATCTTTTAATTTAAAATACATATTTTACTAATTATAACTTATTTTTTCTTCTCTCTTTCACAGATACCAACTGTAGTAAAAAAAATTAAAGTTACATTTATTATATGGTAAGTATGACTAAAAAAATGTAGTTTGTTATCACCCTTTGCTTTAAGGTCACTAACACTTTCTCAATCTACCTCACTCCTGTGTTTTTACTCTGCTTCTTTCACTTATTCTTATTCTCCATGTTTACTCCCCTTTCCCTATTTACCCTCTCATATTCAACTTCTTTTGATCCCTATTCTTTACTTCACTTACCCTCTGTTCCCTTCCTTTGCTTCTTCACTCATTCTCTTTTTCTTAATTATTTACCTTACTCCTACACATATAGCTCATCCCCCTCCCAACACATGCACACACCTGTAACATACACCCACACACACACCACACACACACCTCATACACACCAAAAAACCTCCCACACACACTCTACAAAAACACACACACATTCCATACACACACATACATCGAACACATATACACCCCACACTCATACACTTCTCACACATATTTCACACACCCTCATCTCTACCCACACCAAAACAGTCCACACAACCACACCCACAGACACACCTTACACACCCAAACTCCTACCTACACCCACTGACTCCCTGTAAGTCACACACATTGCATTACTTAACATTTTTTGCTGTTTTACTCAAGCCCATTCAGGTACTGTTTCCTTTACTCTCTATGTCCACTCTCTATGTCACTCACCATGTGTTATCCTAATTCAATATTTCTCCCTCTTTCACCCCTCTTTACTTATACTATGGGTAGCGCACCAGGGAGCGTAACAAGGGGAAAACCAAGAGAAACAGTAAAATAATATTTTAGAGTGCTTTGAGGTAGGGTAGCTGTTGTGTTGTGTGGGTGAATTACTTACTGCACTCCTTCCACTCTTTTTCTCAGTCCCTCTGTTCTCACAGTTCCTCACTCCCGTTCACTCAGTCCGTCTCTCTTACTGTAATTGTCTCTGTCTCTTCACTCTTTCTTTTCTTCTTTCAGTTTTTTCTCTCTGTCAATCCACATGTTTTAAATTTAGTCGATTTGATCCATTTTTTTTCATCCCTCTTTAGTTATGGACACTACTTTTTTCTCTCTATCCCTCACCAGTGTTATTTAAATCTGGGTCCGTTATTACCTTTTATTTGTACATCATTTTTTCACTTTCCTTTTACTCTTTACAGCCACTCACATTCTTCATGTGCCTCTGCTTTAGTATTATTCTTCTCTCTTTCTTTGTTTCACAGCCTTATATTTTTTTCATTTTCTCTCTTACACTTTCTTATATCTTTTACACTGTTTTACTATGTATTATACATTACTCTCTCTTTCTCTTTCTCTTATGCTCTCCTTCTCTTGTTTTTTTTTTCTTTTTTTTTATTGCGCTAACGGGGCGCTCTCCGGTGCGCGCACCGGGAAGCGCACCTATGAGAAAAACTGAAGTCAAGAGTGCTGAAAATGTTAGTAATTTTTTAGAAATGGGAGGTAGTTCTGAAAAGAACTTTTTTTAATGTTTTTGTTGTTTTATATTTTTTTTATTTTTCTGATTTTTTTTATATTTTTTGAACAATTTTATGTTTTTTTGGGGTTTTTTGGGGGGGAACAACGAAAAACAGGCATTAGAAAGGGCTCAACAGGAGCAAAAAAAAATGTACTTCTTGGGGCGTTTTGAGCACTTGTGGTTTTCAAATGCTCTATTAATTAAAATGATACTCATATTCCCATATGAAATTAGTTCACCACAATGAATGCACACTAGCTTCATGTGCACAAAATTCTGTTGAATGCTTGGGACCGTCTCCCTCGCCTCTGGTCCCGATAGAGTTACCTGTGACGATGTACTGGCCACAGGAGTTGGTAGGTTATCTTGGAGGTGACGCAGCTCAGCAACGCTGTAATTGAGTGGATGCCACCTCTGCATGTGGCGGTGCATAGTATAGTTACCAAACCTATACTTTTTGTTTGCACCTCTAGACAAAACAGCTTTACAAATGAGGCATGTCACATATCGGGCATTGACCTTTTTTTTGGTCTCGAGGAAAAGAATAAAATGGCCATATAAAATGGTCTTTGTGGTGTGATTTGCGGGACTCTTCAGGCAAGAACTGCCTCGGCTCTACGTCCTCTTCCTCTTCTTCTTCCTCTTCCTCTGGGTTTGGAAGGAACTGCGCAGGTGGTCCTTCCTTCCTAGGTGGTTGTGGTGGGGGTGGGGTTCCACCAGCTGTTGCTACTACAGATGCCATTATTTTAACAAGGAGAAACAGGTCTTCCTCTCACAAAGATGAAAGTCAGAGTGAGGAAAAAAGGAGGGGTTTTCATCATTTGGGAAAAAAATAGTTCTAAACCAATGAAAAGTGTTATTTACAGGTCACATGACCTATCACGCTTACGTTACGCGTCCCGCTCCGCGCCCGGAGCGCTTCCGGGGTGCTGCGCTTCGCGCCTCGTTCGTGCTCCGGAGCACTTCCAAGTGCGCGAACACGGCGCGTCATAAGACGCATTACGCGGCAACGCGATACGTCGCGCTTACGCACCGCGTCACGATGTTGTTCTCGAACGCGGCAGTTGTGCAAACGGGACGTTTCCCGGTGCGCGGACCGGGTCGCGGCATAAAATTGAGCTAACGGGAAGCTACCCGGTGTGGGGACCGGTAGCGAAACTAAAAAAATATATATATACATTAAAAAATTATATTAAATACATATAAAATATATTTTTCCTTTAAAAAAAGAATACATTTAACAGCTTTTAATATTTGCTATTAAAAAACCATTGAAATTCACTGAAAAAACCATAGGTTATAGACCATATATAGTTAGGAATTAGCATTTACAAAACCTTGAAAATTCACTGAAAAAACCATAGGTTATAGACCATATATAGTTAGGAATTAGCATTTTTAAAACCTTATTTTACTCACACAAAACCATTGAAATTCGCATATATAGTTAGTTGCACTAACTATATATTTCGCGCACCCGCAATCCACTGCTGATGATGTCACATATTACATCATTCATGACATGGTCAGTGACATCACTGATGACATCACTGATGACATCTCAAATGACATCACTGATGACATCACTGATGACATCTCATTTGATATGACTGATCACATCACTGATGACATCATTCATGTGATAATACGATGAACTTCTTCAGACTCTAATATAACCTTATATACACTCAGTGTAAACAGACACTCACAGAGTGTCACTGATCCATGGAGTTACTCACACACCTAGTCAGTCATGCAAAGAATCAATCACACCTCCATTTCCTCAACTATACAGTTATACACACCTTACTTATTCAAACAGATACTAACACATATTTACTCTCTTATACAATCGCTGATACAATTTCAGAATGATCCATACAGCCACTCACACATTCACTGGCTCTTATGCACAGTTATTTATATATGTCAACTCTCACATATACTGTGTTTTACATATGTTCTTACTTTGACATGTAGCACTGAGATATCCATTCACTCACCAATACACTCATGCACACAGTCAACCGCCCATACAGCTGTTCCCACATGCACTTTTGAACTCATACATCTAGTGAATCAACTGCTCACACATCTATGCACAGAGTCATACACCTCCTAACCACCCACACAAACACTCAGTCTCCCATACAAATACTTGGGCAACCAATCAATAACCCATATAGTTACTCATATAGCTACTGATCAATACATGCAGCAGTTTACAGAACAACAGACATAATGATGCACAAATTAAGACAGTTTAGTCACTAACCCATGCACTCAGTGAGACACATTTAATCACTCACTCATACAGTCAGTCATGCACCTACTAAATCCTTCATCCAGACACTTATACATTCACTCATTCTTCAATATGTAAGACATATTTAAAGTTTACAGAAACATACAGACACTGGATGTTGTTATCAGTGATGTCATCAGTGATGTCATTTGAGATGTCATCAGTGATGCCATCAGTGATGTCACTGACCATGTCATGAATGATGTAATATGTGACATCATCAGCAGTGGATTGCATGTGCGCGAAATATATAGTTAGTGCAACTAACTATATATGCGAATTTCAATGGTTTTGTGTGAGTAAAATAAGGTTTTAAAAATGCTAATTCCTAACTATATATGGTCTATAACCTATGGTTTTTTCAGTGAATATATATATATATATATATATACACACAATACCTGAGCACACCAATATCATTATTTCCAAAATTAGTAATGTAAATGTTGCTCCAAATAGTCTCTACAATCTCAGCACCCTGTATACTTGTAATCCAAAAAGAATCAAGAGAAACAAGTAAATAGTCCAAGCAAATCTTCATAGGTTGACGTCTGTTTTTAATTTCATAATTTCACAAGAAGAAGGCTGCTGTCTTCTTCTTGCTCTGTGTTTTACTTCCTCTACCTGTTTCTTTGTCTGACTCTTTCTGTCTTTTTGTGTTAGTTCCTCTAGCTCCTTTTCTCTGTCTTAATCCTAGTTACATAGTTGTTTTGATATAAACTTAGATATGTTGTAAAGTAGTGTTTATATCGTTTGCTTATTGTCATTGCTTTGTTCTTTGGTAATAGTGGTCTAAAATGTGTTATCTTTTTTCTTTATCACAGATTGAAATCAAGATTTGCATAGTAAGGAAATATGCCCTCAAGGCAGAGGAGAAGAAAAGATGTGAAGCGGAAAAAATCAAAAACAGCAACGGAATTAAAGCACTTCAAAAGACAGGAAAAAAGCTCCTGGTAAGACAACTAAGTCTTTCTTTCGGAACATATGTAGATGAGAATGTGAATAAACAGAAGGAGAGAGTAAATTTGAAGAGGAAGGAGAGGCCCCCCAAAAATGTTAATACTGCAGCAGGAGAGAATAATTTGTATAGGAATAGAAGGCAAAACCAATTTAGGGACTTTCGTAAACGAATGTTTCGCAATAGGGTAGTTTTAAATTTGTTAAAGAACATTAAGAAAGGTAAACAGAGAGCTGCTTTTTACAAGAAAAGAAAAATATAGAGAAAATTGTTGATCAGGCTTTTGAAGTTAAGAAAAAATTATTTATTTTAGTAATCAATAGAATTAGGACACTTAACAAGACAAGAGAATGGATGCATAGTTCAAGTTGTGAGCCATTTTTTAATGAGGAGAATTACTTTCAGGAGAATGATTTGGGGCATGTAGTTGACACCAGTGGTCGAGCATATGAGGTGAAAGATGGTTGTCCGATTGAAAAAGAGAATCTTGTGCCTAGAAAGGCAGAAGAGGTGTTAACTGATTAAGTTTTAGGGAGACGTACTAAGGGTCCAGTGTACACTTGGAAGTGTAGTAGTATTTGTAGTGTGCGACAGGATTCAATCGATTTGCTTCGTAATTTCTTACCTACATATAGTAAGAAAAGTCTAAAACAGAAAATTAAGATGTTGCAAGACTTAGATCCTTGCAGAGTGAGAGAAAACACAGGTTTGCAAGACCAGTCACTGGCTTGTCTTTCTAGAAAAGTATGTCAGAGTCTTTTTCATCATTTTAGGATGTTAGCAGTGCATCATAACAAAATGAGGAAATTAGTGAGAAGGTTGTATTATGCAAAAAGTCCAGCACTTAAGCTTAAACAGTTAAATAGTGCTCTTTTGTATGGAACTGAATTAGATGTGAAGAAGATTTGTGAAGAAATTGAGTTTTGTTATTTTGGTGAAATAAAGGACAGTGTAGAAATTGACACAGTAATAGAAGGTAATGTGGAAGACAATGTACAGATTTCAAGTACAGAAAAGTTTGACCAGGAAATTACCAAGTTTAAGGTAAAATCAAGTGAAAGGCCTAATTTTACTTGTGTGTGTTGTCGACATACTCATTATAAGATTCAGACTAGGTTAGTTGATTTATATGCAAAAAGTGAAATGGAAAATAATAGTGAATGGAAGAATTTTGCAACTTATTTGTTGGTGGAGAATTCTTTTGATTTGAGTTCTGATCAGCGTATTTGTAAATATTGTTATAATAAATTAAATGAAAACAGAATGCCTGCTAGAGCTGTTCATAATAATCTTGAGTTGGTAGACATTCCTGCTGAATTGATGGATTTAAATACATATGAATCTATTTTGATTCAATGTGTCCATCCTTTTAAGGCTATTGTTCGCATGGAGCCTAAGATAGGGAAATTGCCTCCTTCAGATTTGCAGAGAGGATTAAAGGGAAGAGTTGTTTATTTGCCTCTAGATTTCAAGAAAAATATTGATACAATTGGTATAGTAAAAGTAGAAGAGGAACCTTTAGTTATTCTAGTTAATGGGGTTCCAACAAAGAGTAAGAAAATCTGGCAAGATTTAGTGGATGTTAGGAAAGTCAAAAAGGCAATATTGTATTTAGTCAAAAACAATGAGTACTACAAACATGTATGTGTTGGAGCAGAGGAAATAGCTGCAGAAGAAGACAGTGATTGTTCAGCCGGCCAAATTGAAAAAGTTGATGTGTCTAGAAGTGAAGAAATATATGAACATTATACTGTTCATCCTTTGCATTCCAAAGAAGTAATGGGGAATGCAATTGAATTGTTTCAAATGAAAGCAGCAAAAGGAAGTCCCATTAGGGTATGGGAAGAACGTTTGGAAGCTCGTTCTTTTCCACAGCTATTTCCAACAGGTCGAGGTGGACGATATGACGATCGACCACTTCAAATTCCTGCATCTGAATACCGGACTTTAAGATTATATGCTGAAGATCCAAGGTTTCGTCAATGCATTCCATATTTGTTTCATCTACTGTATGAAAGTGACTTGTCTGGGCTTTCTTATGCAGCAAATCATATACTGAAAAGTGGAGCACATCTACAAAATGTTTCGGCAAGGGTCTTTATGGAGAAAGTCAATCTGCAAGATAATATTTTGGAATCTCATCTAATCAATCTCATGGCATGTCAGCGTGGTACAAACGAGTATTGGTACCGTCGTCATACACCTCCTAACCACCCACACAAACACTCAGTCTCCCATACAAATACTTGGGCAACCAATCAATAACCCATATAGTTACTCATATAGCTACTGATCAATACATGCAGCAGTTTACAGAACAACAGACATAATGATGCACAAATTAAGACAGTTTAGTCACTAACCCATGCACTCAGTGAGACACATTTAATCACTCACTCATACAGTCAGTCATGCACCTACTAAATCCTTCATCCAGACACTTATACATTCACTCATTCTTCAATATGTAAGACATATTTAAAGTTTACAGAAACATACAGACACTGGATGTTGTTATCAGAGATGTCATCAGTGATGTCATTTGAAATGTCATCAGTGATGTCATCAGTGATGTCACTGACCATGTCATGAATGATGTAATATGTGACATCATCAGCAGTGGATTGCATGTGCGCGAAATATATAGTTAGTGCAACTAACTATATATGTGAATTTCAATGGTTTTGTGTGAGTAAAATAAGGTTTTAAAAATGCTAATTCCTAACTATATATGGTCTATAACCTATGGTTTTTTTCAGTGAATATATATATATATATATATATACACACAATACCTGAGCACACCAATATCATTATTTCCAAAATTAGTAATGTAAATGTTGCTCCAAATAGTCTCTACAATCTCAGCACCCTGTATACTTGTAATCCAAAAAGAATCAAGAGAAACAAGTAAATAGTCCAAGCAAATCTTCATAGGTTGACGTCTGTTTTTAATTTCATAATTTCACAAGAAGAAGGCTGCTGTCTTCTTCTTGCTCTGTGTTTTACTTCCTCTACCTGTTTCTTTGTCTGACTCTTTCTGTCTTTTTGTGTTAGTTCCTCTAGCTCCTTTTCTCTGTCTTAATCCTAGTTACATAGTTGTTTTGATATAAACTTAGATATGTTGTAAAGTAGTGTTTAGATCGTTTGCTTATTGTCATTGCTTTGTTCTTTGGTAATAGTGGTCTAAAATGTGTTATCTTTTTTCTTTATCACAGATTGAAATCAAGATTTGCATAGTAAGGAAATATGCCTTCAAGGCAGAGGAGAAGAAAAGATGTGAAGCGGAAAAAATCAAAAACAGCAACGGAATTAAAGCACTTCAATAGACAGGAAAAAAGCTCCTGGTAAGACAACTAAGTCTTTCTTTCGGAACATATGTAGATGAGAATGTGAATAAACAGAAGGAGAGAGTAAATTTGAAGAGGAAGGAGAGGCCCCCCAAAAATGTTAATACTGCAGCAGGAGAGAATAATATGTATAGAAATAGAAGGCAAAACCAATTTAGGGACATTCGTAAACGAATGTTTCGCAATAGGGTAGTTTTAAATTTGTTAAAAAACATTAAGAAAGGTAAACAGAGAGCTGCTTTTTACAAGAAAAGAAAAATATAGAGAAAATTGTTGATCAGGCTTTTGAAGTTAAGAAAAAATTATTTATTTTAGTAATCAATAGAATTAGGACACTTAACAAGACAAGAGAATGGATGCATAGTTCAAGTTGTGAGCCATTTTTTAATGAGGAGAATTACTTTCAGGAGAATGATTTGGTGCATGTAGTTGACACCAGTGGTCGAGCATATGAGGTGAAAGATGGTTGTCCGATTGAAAAAGAGAATCTTGTGCCTAGAAAGGCAGAAGAGGTGTTAACTGATTAAGTTTTAGGGAGACGTACTAAGGGTCCAGTGTACACTTGGAAGTGTAGTAGTATTTGTAGTGTGCGACAGGATTCAATCGATTTGCTTCGTAATTTCTTACCTACATATAGTAAGAAAAGTCTAAAACAGAAAATTAAGATGTTGCAAGACTTAGATCCTTGCAGAGTGAGAGAAAACACAGGTTTGCAAGACCATTCACTGGCTTGTCTTTCTAGAAAAGTATGTCAGAGTCTTTTTCATCATTTTAGGATGTTAGCAGTGCATCATAACAAAATGAGGAAATTAGTGAGAAGGTTGTATTATGCAAAAAGTCCAGCACTTAAGCTTAAACAGTTAAATAGTGCTCTTTTGTATGGAACTGAATTAGATGTGAAGAAGATTTGTGAAGAAATTGAGTTTTGTTATTTTGGTGAAATAAAGGACAGTGTAGAAATTGACACAGTAATAGAAGGTAATGTGGAAGACAATGTACAGATTTCAAGTACAGAAAAGTTTGACCAGGAAATTACCAAGTTTAAGGTAAAATCAAGTGAAAGGCCTAATTTTACTTGTGTGTGTTGTCGACGTACTCATTATAAGATTCAGACTAGGTTAGTTGATTTATATGCAAAAAGTGAAATGGAAAATAATAGTGAATGGAAGAATTTTGCAACTTATTTGTTGGTGGAGAATTCTTTTGATTTGAGTTCTGATCAGCGTATTTGTAAATATTGTTATAATAAATTAAATGAAAACAGAATGCCTGCTAGAGCTGTTCATAATAATCTTGAGTTGGTAGACATTCCTGCTGAATTGATGGATTTAAATACATATGAATCTATTTTGATTCAATGTGTCCATCCTTTTAAGGCTATTGTTCGCATGGAGCCTAAGATAGGGAAATTGCCTCCTTCAGATTTGCAGAGAGGTTTAAAGGGAAGAGTTGTTTATTTGCCTCTAGATTTCAAGAAAAATATTGATACAATTGGTATAGTAAAAGTAGAAGAGGAACCTTTAGTTATTCTAGTTAATGGGGTTCCAACAAAGAGTAAGAAAATCTGGCAAGATTTAGTGGATGTTAGGAAAGTCAAAAAGGCAATATTGTATTTAGTCAAAAACAATGAGTACTACAAACATGTATGTGTTGGAGCAGAGGAAATAGCTGCAGAAGAAGACAGTGATTGTTCAGCCGGCCAAATTGAAAAAGTTGATGTGTCTAGAAGTGAAGAAATATATGAACATTATACTGTTCATCCTTTGCATTCCAAAGAAGTAATGGGGAATGCAATTGAATTGTTTCAAATGAAAGCAGCAAAAGGAAGTCCCATTAGGGTATGGGAAGAACGTTTGGAAGCTCGTTCTTTTCCACAGCTATTTCCAACAGGTCGAGGTGGACGATATGACGATCGACCACTTCAAATTCCTGCATCTGAATACCGGACTTTAAGATTATATGCTGAAGATCCAAGGTTTCGTCAATGCATTCCATATTTGTTTCATCTACTGTATGAAAGTGACTTGTCTGGGCTTTCTTATGCAGCAAATCATATACTGAAAAGTGGAGCACATCTACAAAATGTTTCGGCAAGGGTCTTTATGGAGAAAGTCAATCTGCAAGATAATATTTTGGAATCTCATCTAATCAATCTCATGGCATGTCAGCGTGGTACAAACGAGTATTGGTACCGTCGTCATGGGGAATTGAAATGTATGCTAAGAAACTTAGGAACTCCTACATGGTTCCTTACTCTTAGCTGTGCCGAGTATGCATGGGACGACTTACTTCAATTTATACGCGAGGCAAATGCAAATATACAAAATGTAGAATTCAAAACACCTTGAGAACTGTGTTCTTTTGATCCAGTGAATGTATGCAGATATTTTAATCATAGATTTGAAGCTATGATGTCTTTTATTACAAACAAAAAAAATCCTCCCCTTGGAGAGGTTTTGGATTTCTTTTGGAGAAAGGAGTATCAAGCGAGAGGTGCTCCTCACATACATATGTTGTTGTGGATTAAAGATGCACCCAAATTTGGAACAGATTCAGATGAAACAGTGATGAGTTTCATTGAAGAGTATTCAACATGTGCTGTTCCAAAAACTACCGAGGAAAACAGTTTAAGGCATCAAGTTTTACGCTTTCAATCCCCTCGTTGTGGGAAGTATTGTCGTCGAAAATTCAAAAACAAGGAAAAGTTCTACACAAAATGTCATTTTGGCTTTCCACAACCAGTGATTTCTAAAGGAAGAGTAAATAATTTGATGTCTTCTCTACGACATACTGTGACTAGGAACTCACCCAAAAATACATACAATTTAAAAAGAAACGAAGAATCCAAGTACATCAACGACTATTACCCAGTGATTTTGTCCATGTGGAATGCTAACATGGATATTCAATTCGTTGCTGACAACTCTATTGCTGTGGCTCGATATGTGACGTCTTACATCACAAAAAAAGAAAAGACAGAACTGAAGAAAATGTTGGAGGACATTTCACATGAAAAGAGTCTAAGCAAGAAATTATACAGTTACAGTCTGAAGATGTTGTCACATCGAGAAATTGGAGCATATGAATGTTCTGATCGATTGTCATCAGCAAGTCTATATGCCAAATCTAGAACCATCATTTGGGTGAGTCTAGGTCTTGCTGCAACACGAAACCGAGTTTTAAAATCTGTACAAGAAATAGAGTATTTGGCAGAGAAAGAACCAGAAAGTACAGATATTTTGAAGACAAACATGTTGGATACATACTATCCAAATAGAAGTCCTCACCTTGAGAACGCTTGTCTCTATGAAGTTCTGCAAAGCTATATTTATAAGAAAAACATCAGAGAAGATATCAATAATGGAATATATGCTGTCATTGGATGTGAAGGATGTCTAGTGAAACAGAGAAAAGGTCATTTGATTAATCATCGAAAATTGAGTTGCGAAAATTCAGACAAAAGGGAATTTTACTATTTGGCTCTTTTGCAAATCTTTAAACCATGGCGTACAGAAGAGGAACTACTTGGAGATTTTCTCTGTTACGAAGATTCTTTTAATGCAACCAAGGATACCATAGAATGTCCTGTTTTTTCCAAATTATCTGCAAATGTTGAACGAAGAAATAGAGCAAGAAGCCACAATTGCTGCTGAGATTGCTAGAGACAGTTCTCAAGACAGTCAGAGTTCTACTTCATTGAGTCAGAATCCACTAGGAGGACCAATTATTCAAAATGAGGCTGCCACTGCCATGGATGAGGTGGAAAGATCTATGGAACAAGCTGAAGAGGGTGTAATTAACTTAGAAGATTTGGTGAAACAACTAAACATTGAGCAGAAACAGATATATGACGAAGTCACAGAACAGGTTGAACATGGATTCAGTCATGAGAAAAAAGAGTGCTCATGTACATCATTTAAGCCTGTCCGACTGTACGTGAGTGGAGAAGCGGGAACTGGAAAAAGTTTTCTGATTAAAGCAATTGCAAATTATTTGCAGAAAAGGACTGAATCACCGCTGTCTTGTGTTGTAACCGCTCCAACTGGGCTGGCAGCACATAACATTAAAGGGATTACATTACATCGTTTACTGATGCTACCAGTTGAGCATGACAATAAATTGCAATACCACAAGTTATCTGGAGATGCGTGTTCTGAAGTTTGGAGAATCCTGAAGAAAATGAAACTTCTTATCGTTGATGAAGTAAGCATGGTCTCAAATCTAATGCTTGCTTTTGTGCATTTGAGAATGCAAGAAATTCTTAGAACAGACTATGATGTCTTATTTGGAGGAAAACACATTATTGTTTTTGGAGATCTACTGCAGTTGACTCCAGTGAAAGGACAACCTGTGTTTAAAATGCTCACGCAAGAAGATACCAGGAAGTGCCTAGGAAGCATTGGAAACGTTAATATATGGTTAAACTTCAAATATGCAGAACTGCTTCAAAATATGCGACAGGCAGAGGATGAAGATTATAAAAATATTCTACACGATGTAAGAATCGGAAAACTAAGTGAGCATGGGAAGGAAGCTTTACATGCACGATTAATTTCAAACTTGTATCCAGATGAAAACATTCTTCCAGAGAATATTTTTAAGAAAATTACTGAGAACAAATCTGGGATATGTTTGATGCCAACTGTGAAAGAATGTTCCATCTCCAACATCAAAATGTTAAAGTTAGAAAATGAAGTGATTGTGAAACTGGAAGCTATAGATAAAATAGAGCATATGGGAGCAACAATTATTTTATCTGAAAATTTGAAATCAAAATTGGATTCATTAGAGAAGAGTATATCTAAAACTGCTGGTTTTGAAAAGACTCTGAATGTGTGTTTAAATTGTCGTATCATTTTGAGAAGGAATTTACATGTTGAAAGAGGTCTGGTAAATGGAGCAATGGGTCATGTTGTTGACTTTGTGAATTACAGAAATAGAGATGGATTTGAATTTTTTAAAATTAAATTTGATGGCATTGATGAAATACAACAAATCAGTCGTTGTTCAGCTAGATTTTTGCTTGTGAAAGACTTATATGTTTGTCGAAAACAGTTCCCTATTTGTCTGGCATATGCAGTCCCAATTCATAAATTTCAAGGTTTAAGTGTAGATAGTGCTCTGGTGAACATTGGAACTTCTGTGTTTAAAGAAGGTATGGCATATGTGGCATTATCACGAGTCAGAGCTTTATCAGGATTGTACTTGGTTGAGTGTGATGAGACAAAGATTTGTGCAGATCTAGATTGCGTTAAAGAATACAATAGGTTAAGAAGAGAGTATGCTCCACATTTGCCTCAATATCCTCTGTTTGAAAAACCTGTGGTAGGCCGAAAAAGAAGAAATTAGAATAATTGCAGTGAGGTACTAGCAAAAAGACAAAAAGTAGATGAAACTGTAATTGTAAGCAGAAAAAAAAAGGATTCTGTTGAAGATGTTGTTAGATTTCAATTTGAAAACAGTTCTGGTACAAGTACAAGTACAAAGCTTTATTTCGATATAGAAATATCTTAAAAGCACATAAGAATAAAAATACAATTCATGTTGTTAATAAAAACACTTAATAAATAATTAAAAAGACAAGATAAAACAGTATTAAACCATTTACAGCTTTGCGTTGTTTAGGAAAGATAAGAAAAGTACAAGAAATTATCTAAAAAGAAGTTCATCACATAGCTTTAAATCTGATCACCCATGCCCAGCTAAGAAATTTGGCTACCTCACACGCCAATACTGTATTAGGGTTAGATTGTAAAATTCTCAGCGCTGCGGCATAGTCTCTAGTCCCAAGTAGGCGACAGACAGGTTTTAGCCATTTGGATCTGGGCTTATCGTAAGCACTGCAAACAAAAAAGACATGTGGGATGGATTCCAGCTCAGTGCTGCAGTGTGGGCAGGAGGCAAGCATTTGGTAGGGGAGTTTCCATTTCGAGGTGCGTTCACGGACTGGTAGGGTTCCCATTCTAAACTGAACATATAGAGCCCTATCTTTGGGTTATCTGATGAAGTCCATATAGGGTTCAAGCAGGGGTACGGTCTTATGCAGTCAAAACTCATCAGTAAGTCTACCCAAGTTATCCGCTCTAGATTCTTGGGCGTCGACCCACAGCCAGTAGGCCCGCTTGACTTCCAGTTTAGATATTAGAGCACCGGACTCCCACACGACCCATAAACCAGTGGCCTTAAGCAGTTCCTTCATTTTAGAGAGCCAGACAATTTTGTGAGACCCCTGCAGGTTCATAACTTCTTTAAGGCCATCTGCGTAGCACTCTAGCTCTGGTGTGCGCCACAGGCGGGCCCAATAAAGAATCAGGCACAGAATTATAAGATCTTTAATGCATCTGCATCCAAGATCATATTGAATGGGCTTACTAGGAGTACTCCTGGGGATAGACAACAGCTCCTTCTAAAATTTATTTTCAGCCATTACGAGGGAGTCAACATTATTGAAACCCCAGAGCTCTGCCCCGTACAGTGCACTGCCTACTACTTTAGCGGAATAGATCTCTAAGGTAGGAGCTATGGGTCTTGATACTGAAGATCTATGCTCCCTGCTTATGACGCCCACAACCCGTTTATGGTTTAGAGCCGTTTTTTCGATGTGAGGATTCCACTTGAGTTGGTCGGATATCCTAATCCCAAGATAGTCAAACATTTTAACACGTTCTAATGGCTCTTCATTAAGAGTGAGCGTGCGATTGCCTTTCCTACTGGGATTAAAATAGAGGAGATTGGTTTTAGAAGTGTTAATAACCAAGCCCCTTAAATTACATGTTTTAGAGACTAGCGGCGTGTCGTCGGCAAAGAGCATGGCGGGAACTTTTACGCCAGCCAAACGCGGGGCGTCAGCATCGAAATCAGATAAAAAGGAAACCACCCCATTGACAAATAAGGAAAAGAGGGTCGGCGCCAAAACACATCCTTGGCGGACACCTCTGTTCACCGGGATTTTATCGGTTATCTGCTCCTTTGTGCCCCACCGGATGCGTGCGTGTGTTCCATCATGCATGCGGACCAACAGGAGCAGGATGGGCCGAGGGAACCCCACCTCTTGAAGAACCGCCCACAGGCGCCCTCGGGGGACCAGGTCAAACGCGGTCTCTAGATCGATAAAGGCCAAGTACAGACCACCCTTGCTAATCGAGACTGTCTTCCAATGAAGTAGTAACAGCCTGAAAGCCTGATCTACAGTGCTAGTGCAGGCCCTGAAGCCCACCTGGAAGGGGGAAATAATATTATTCTCCTCTGCCCAAGAGAGGATTCTTTCCAGCAGGACTCTGCCAACCACCTTCTGACCAGCATCGATCAAGCTGATCGGATGATAGTTGGCAGGGTCACCCCTTGGCCCCTTCTTGTAAATTGGAATCACTTCTGCCCCCCTCCAAGAGTTTGGGACTGGGGACCCAAGGAGGAGGGCATTAGTCAAGAAGGAGAAGAATTTAGCCCATTGCCTAGTGCTGGCACGGAACAGATCGCCAGGGATGCCATCCTGGCCCGGTGCCTTACCTAGGACAATTTTACTAATCGCAGACTCTACCTCACTCTGCCCTATAGGATCAATGGATGGGAAAGTATCGTATTGGGGTAATATACATTCCGCTATCAATTCAGTGTCCTCAACAACCTCTACCCCTTCGTACAGTTTCCTAAAGTGGTCGAACCATTCCCTGTCCGTAATATGATTGGGTAATGGATCTGAGCCACAATCATTGTTTTTTCTTACTAAAGCCCAGAATCGTTCCCCATTCCTGTTCTGACTGGCCAGTTTTAACTCTTCCCAGTGGGAGTCATCCCAGGCCCTCTTAGCCACTAATAATGCACGCCTGTACACGGCTCGGGCTAAACGAACCTCAGTTGGATCTCGGGTTTTGATGGCACAGATCAATTTGGACTTAGCCCCTCTGCATTCATGGTTATACCACCTGGATGCGGGCTTCCTAGGCTTCGACTGGCTTGCCCCGCATCCTTCAAGGTAGAGAGCGGCCATCCTGTCAATTGTCTCCTCATAGACCTTGTTGACCTGGACAGAACCGGGATCATCCGTACAAAGTAAAGAAAGCTCCTCGGTCTGATCTCTTACAATTTCCCCCAGGGCATTTGTCTTTTTCTCATTGATGGTAAATTTATGCCATTTGATGAACGTTTTGCAGTTCAAGGGTACTATTTCTCTGTTCGCCATTGTTAGTCTATTGCTGGACAGGTGGTTCCCCATAGTTATCAGGTTGCACAGGCTAAGGGATAGAGGGTTATGGTCACTATGGATAGAAGGAATAACTGTCATATCTGACACATATCTCCACAATCTCTTATCAACCAGGATATAGTCAAGTCTGCTGGGGCAGCTAACCCTATTATAGGTGCATGCACCGGAGAAATCAGATGGTGTGCGCCCATTCACTGCTACCAGAGCATGCTCCAACACCAAGGCATTTACTTGGATAACAACTGGTGTCCACTTTTTAATCGGCATAGTCGTCAGTTGCGGGATTCCCCATCTCGCATCTTCCTCCAGTAAACCTACCGCGCCGTCGGCAGCTAACGGTTCAAAAGTGCAATTGAAGTCGCCAGTGATTAACGGCAAAGTATCTGGGGAACAGTTACAAAGTGAATCTGCAAGTAGGGCTATGGTAGGAGATTTACCACCCCCTCGTATACCTCTGGCATAGATGTTAAAGACTTCCAGGATCACTGGGGCTTGGGGAACCCGAATCGTTAACCTCATCATATCGTGAGAGATATTAGGAGAGTCGGAGATCTTAAATTTTAATCCAGACAAGCAAACCGCAAGACGGGCGACCCCGTCTAGAGGATGTAGCTGGGACATGGAAGGTGGAATAGCCGGGCTTGTACACTGGTTCCAAACACCATGTTTCTTGGAAGATACACAGGTCATACCTGTCAATTAGTTCATTTCAATCGGGAAGAGGTGCTTTATTCCCAAGACCTGCGACATTCCAAGAAACAACGCTCAAATCTCTACTCTTACCATTGGTAACTAATGTAACAGGTGCAATCCCATGGCCATCAATGGAAGTCGGGATACTGTGGTTAGCGAAAGCTATAAGCTCTTCAGGCCCAGAATTGCCTATATCCAGCGGGGTAGAATGGTCCATCTCGGTTCTTCTCTCACATGGGGTACAGTCGGTACCTTGGGCCTTATGGTTATCGTCATCCCCAGTTACCAAGAGAGGAGGCACTGGCAGTGGATTACCACAGTCTATGTGTAACCTCTGTGGACTACTGGTAGTGTTTTCTGTGGTCTTTAAGGAAACTAAAGAAGGCTGGGAAGATCCTGGAGATTCCATGAGTCAATCGACAGCCTCCAGTGCGCTGTACCGATTGTAACAAGGGATGGGAGGTTGAATAAACTGGGGGCTATACCATTCATCGCTACTTTGACTACCTCTGTGCTTAGGCCACCCTCCTCTACGCTGTACCAAATTCCATCCCTCTACTCCCCCGCCACCTGGGATGAAGCAATTCAAATCCCTACGCATCTCGTGCCTCCTCCCTGCCCAGGAATGATTGGTATCCCTCAGCCACCTCCAGCCATTATCCAGCTGCTCCCCAGACATGTAAAAATAGGGCAATGGTCTAGCCACAATCGCAGTGCCGATGGTTCCAGGTTTCCCCATGCAAACGTGCTCCACAGTGCGAGGATCCTCAAAAGTCACTACAACACAATCCCCCTGCAGTACTTTCCTACTGGGGCCCACCCAGGGGGCTCTCTCAACCATCAAGATGTTACTACGGGTGTTAGGTGGTAATGGATGAATGTTAGCTAGCCAATGGGAAACCTTATTTTTAAGCGCCCAAAAGGGTTCTGAAGATGTCGGGGCCAATTCCGGTACCCCTGTCAAAACAATTACATAACGACAGGCGTCTGGTGGTAAGTTGATATTTCGACGCTTCTGTCTCTTAGCAGGGAGGGTTGAATCAGATTTTAAAGTGGGGGCAGCATGACTATTCAACCTAGTATGGTTAGTGGGCTCAGCTAATGCATGGGGCTGGGCGCCCCCTTTTTTGGGCACAGGATTGGGGCAGGTCAGCAGTGGGGTCTTAGGTATATTATTCTTTGCTGCTGCTGGTCGTTTGTTAGCTTGTTGGGGGTTACTGGCTGGGGCAATTGTATGGGTTTTCCTATTGACGCGGTGTGTTGCCTGGGGTCTTTGGTCCTTGTGTAAATCCTGAAGCAGTTTTTCTATTCCTTGAAGCCTAGCTTCTAGGGGAGCAAGTAAGGATTTAATAATATTAGTCAGGGCGTGGGCTAAGGGCTCATCCCCACCAACTGTGCCTCCTAGTCTATGGGCTCCTGACCTGTCAACTATAGGGCTATCTTCAGGGCTATATTCAAGGATATAGGCCATGGTGCTATCCAGAATGGTATCATCAAATATGCTCAGTGGTAATCGTAAGGCCTCGGGTCGGGTCTCTTCTATCCCAGTGTTACTCCAATTGGGTGTTCTGTTAAGTTCCCTCACCTCTTCTATACTGTCTCTCTCTCTCTCTCTAGTAGGGATGTCAGTGCTTCCGGGGTTTAATTCACTGGCATTATTAGTGTTGGGGATAATCGTTTTGGGCTGCCTGCATTTAGGGATAACCCCCTCCCGCTTCCCCCTCTTTCGAATAGTGGAGTTATCATTTTTGGGGTCAGCCAAAATGGCTGTTGAGCTCGAGACGGATTGGGTTTGGGACGAGGACTGGGCGTCAGGGGGTGTAAGGTCCAATGCTGTTGCTGGCTGGCTACAGGTGGCATTATAGAGCTCAACATGGATCAGCGCAGAGTTAGTAATACTTGGGGAGGTATTGGGAGTACGTACAGAGCCAATATGGCCCAAGGATGACCTTTTTGCTGCTACTAGTTCTCGGGAGACTCTCCTTTCCATCAATACTATTCCTTGGTCTATTAAAGAGTTAGTGCGGACGATAAAATCATCAAGAGTTCCAGTTCGTTTTTTCCTGGCGCCCGCCGCTGCCATACTTCTAGTTTCCCGGCATTCCATAGGCTATACCAGATACTGAGAAAAAAATAAAGAACAAAGAACTGGCAAAGAAAAGGTCCTACTTTCAAACACCCTTCGGTATTCGTAATAGACACCAATAAGGGCCCGTGCATAAGCCATCATAGAGTATAGATATAACCAATGGGGGCTTACAGTTCTGGTGAATTACCGTCGCTCTTCAGCCAGGGGCTGTGGCCCAGTCCAGTCTCTGCAGGCCTCTGAGGGCCACAGAGGGCCCACCCTTTGCCCGGGCTTCGCCCCGGGCATCCCGCGTGCATCGCACGACGCGGGGGGGTCAGTGGCTTTGTAGCCCAGAAGTCGCGTCAGTGATGCGCGCCGCCGCAGAGGCAGCCGGGATTCGTGGTCCCGGAGCGGCGGCGCGGGTGGTGTTAGCGTCCCGCAGGATCCAACAGGATTTTCAGCACTCCAGCATGGGCAAAAGTGTCTTGGCAGTGTCGGCCGGTGTTTCCGCTGCTCCCGGTCAGTCAGTAGGCAAAAGTAGGCAAAAGTCTCCCCCTTCTGTTCTGGTGTCAACTGCTATGCTAATGTAGTGGTTAATGTTGTTTTTTTTCTTCAGAATCTACAAGAACAGATTGTTGAAAATCGAGATCAAACATTCTGCTGTTTATTGAATTCTGTGTTTGAGAAATGTAACAGTGATAGAGCAAAAATAGAAAGTGTTTCAGAAATTCGAAATCTTTTAGACATATGTTCTGGTCAAAATCAATTTTCACAGAATATTCAGCAGGATTGTCAGGAATTTTTAATGTATATGTTTGATGTATTGGAAGATGAAGGAGTAGATATAAAAAATATTTTTAGTCTTTCTTATCAATGGCAGCATGACTGCGACAATTGTAGTTTATCAAGTAGTACTAGAATAGACAGTGAAAGATTTATATATTTGACTTTACCAGACTGCAAATCAGTGTCTTTTAATAATATAGTTAAAGCAGCTGATCACAATATGATATGTACCCAATGTAAGTCTGCAATGCTGTCCACATTATTTATACAAACTTATGGTCAGTATGTCATTTTAATGTTCCAACGATGTAGACCTGATGGAAGTAAATTGACAACTTCTATTAAAAATTCCGTGGCTTCTCAGTTATCAATTTCAGGAAGAACTTTTACAACTGTAGCTATTATTTATCATGACGGTCCTTCAACAACATCAGGGCATTATACAATTTATTTAAAATGTCGAAAAGGTTGGACTAACTGTAACGATACTCATTTGACTTTCAAATAACGTTTGCCGTAAAAAATTCTTACCTAGTGTTTTTAGAACCAAAATTTAAGTAAAGTTAATTGGCCTATGTAGACGGGAGCAGTTAATAAAAGTTAGTTTACTGTTTAAGATTATAATCTGAGTAAAAATGATCAAGATAATATAAAAAATTGAGTTGTCATATAGGTACTGTAAGTGGATCTCATAGTAAGTGATATCAGTATCATACAAAATGATGAACATGAGTGAGTCAGAGATGGAATTATGAATATTTAAATATTGTGAAAATGTTGTATGAGCCTTTCTTTCAGAACGTTGGGAAAACGGTAATTTTAGAGTTTCTTTTAAGTAATTTGAAACTATACTCATACATCTGACACTATTTGGCCTTAAGGAAAAGTGAAGGAATGAGCAAAGAGTTATGACTGAAAAAAAGGAGTATATGAAAATAATGAAAATATTTCAGATGTTCTTGGAGCTTTTCTTCTAGAAAGTCGATGAAATGGATTTTTTAGTGAACAGCAGAGTACTTTCCAACGAAAAGGACCTTCATGATATACTATTTGGCCTAAAGGAAAAGTAAGTGAATCAAAGATTAGTGTACATTTGTGATTCTTAAGCTTATAAGGGTTTTTTTTTTCCGCTGTCATATGATGAGTAGTTTGAACTCACTGTTTTAAGTGAAATTCAATATACTCTGAGAACAGCAAAAATAAACTATGGAACATGTTGTACAAGTTATTCTATAGTTTGTATTGTGTAATTTAAATTGTATTCTCATTGTCTCACACTCACTTTCCTTTTTCCACCCTGTTTCAGCTCTTTTTACTCACTTATAATGTCTTTCTCTCACTCTCTTTCACCCCCGTTCCTTTACTCCACTTCTTTCACAAACCCTCATTCTCATTTCAACTGTCTGCATCCCCTCTCTCCCTTGCATCACTTTTCAGCTTTCAGTCTCTCTGCTTTACTTTCCTTTTCCGTCTTTTCCTCCTTTGCTCTTTTAGTAATTCCTCTTCACTCACTCAGCAGTATTGTCGCACTCTATCACTATAACTCACCCACTCTCCCTCGCTATCCTTTCTTTTGACCTCTTCTCTCTATTTTCCGTTCACTACCTCTATGTCCTCAGTCCCTCACTCTCCTTGTGTTATGTTCACTTGTGTTTATTTACCTTCTATCATTTCTCTTACAACAACTTCACTACTCCTCTATCATCGTTCTTCACCCCTTTCTTTTAGTCCGGTTCCATTACTACCCCTCATTTCCTATCTTTCAATGTTCTTCTCTTTACTTTAATTACCGAATCACTTTCTCTCACTACTACTGCTTTAGTCCTCTTCCCCTATCTTTCCTTCTTTTGCTCCCTTACTCATTTTCCTTTCCTCACTCATTGTACTCCACTTCACTCAGTCCTTGCCTTAGTTTCTTTGTCTACTAACTTCCTCACTCCTTTTCCCTCAATCATTCTATATTATCCTCTCTCCCTTCATCCCTTCATCCCTTCACTCTATGACTCTGCTTCACTTACTCTCAGTTATCTTCCATTCCTCATTCTTCTAAATGCATCCTTAATTAGACTCCTTTCCCTCTCAGTCATTGTCTTTTTACTTACTCCTGTTTCTTGATTTAGTTTTGCTAACTCACATTCTTTTAGTATCTTTCTTACCTTCAGTTCATTTCTCTCTTCTTCTCTTCCTCAGTGAATCTATATGCCTTACTCTTAGTAATTTGCTCTCCTTCTATTTCTTTAACCCTCTTTTTGTCCTTTTACATCACTTTATTTCCCTTTCTGTGTCTTTCACTCATACTTTATTTCTTAATACACTGTTATGATTTTTAACCTCTTCATTTGTATTTTTTTTTTTAAATATATATTTTACTAATTATAACTTATTTTTTCTTCTCTCTTTCACAGATACAAAGTGTAGTAAAAAAATGTAATTAAAGTTACATTAATTATAAGGTAAGTGTGACTAAAAAAATGTAGTTTGTCATCACCCTTTCCTTTAACCTCACTATTATTCTCTCACCCTACCTCACTCCTGTTTCCTTACTCTGCTTCCTTCACTTAGTCTTATCCTCCATGTTTACTCCCCTTTCCCTAACTCCCCTTGCAGATTCACCTTCTTTCAGTCTCCCTGCTTTACTTCCCTTACCCTATGTTCCTTCCTTTGCTCCCTCACTCATTCCCTTTCCCTTAATCATTTACTTCCCTCCTGTCACTCCTTCTCTCAGTCCATCTGTCCTCACAGTTCCTCACTTCCGTTCCCTCACTTTGTCTCTCTTATCGTCGCTGTCTCTGTCCCCTCAATCTGTCAATACTCTTTCGTCATGCTCACTCCCTACAACTCACCCACACTCCCTCACTTACCTTTGTTAGCTGCTTCACTCACTCCCTTTCAGTCACTTCTTCCTTTACTGTCTCTCTCCTTTCTGTCTGTCACTCCCCATGTCTTACCCTTATTCACTTTTATCCACCCTCTTTTACCGCTCTTTACTTAGAGTCACTTCTCTTTTCTAATCCTCCCTCACTGTTTTACTATTTAATACACAGTCCCTTTGTGTTGTTCCCTCTAGCTCTCTTTCTCTTAACATAACTCTCTCTGTCCCCTTTCCCTCATGCTCACTCCTTCATTCTTTTTTTTTTGGTGCGCTCCCCGTTACGCGTACCGGGGAGCGTACCGTTACGCGTACCGTTGAGAAAAAAGAATGACAGAGATTTAAAAATTTTTATTTTTTTTTATAAATTAGAGGTAGTTCTAAAAAGAACTGTTTTTTTAATTATTTTTGTTGTTTTAAATGGCTCAACTGGAGCACAAAAAAAATCAGGAAAAATTATGGTTTCCTCGGGCATTTGTGGTTATCTATAGCAACATTGATTAGTGTAATGCTCTGCTGACCATAACTAATTGATTTGTTACAATATATACAAACAATTTTGTAACCCCCAAACTTTGTTTGTATATTTGGGACCGTCTCCCTTGCCTCTGGACCTGATGGAGAGGGTTCTTTGGATGTTGAGGGTCTGGATGTTGATAAGGGTAGGTTTCTGCAGAGGTCCCTTACCTCTGCTGCACAATAGTTGTTTGGGTGCAAACGCATCATATGCCGAATCATAGT
This sequence comes from Lissotriton helveticus, assembly GCF_964261635.1. Taxonomy (NCBI): domain Eukaryota; kingdom Metazoa; phylum Chordata; class Amphibia; order Caudata; family Salamandridae; genus Lissotriton; species Lissotriton helveticus. The sequence goes on from NC_136069.1 coordinate 1,609,578,953, forward strand.
ATGATTCCCAAAGGAATATTTTTTGTTAGGGTTCCCTCTGGACAGCACAGCACCACAGATCAGACAAGTCACCTTCGCAGCGTTGACTTTTTTGAAACCCCTTGGGATTTTGTATAACTCCCATATGAAGTGCTCTTTTGGTTTGTAGGGGGGATTATCTTCAGGCAGGAACTGCCTTGTCTGTTCCTCCTCTTCATCATCCTCCTCCTCTTCTTCTTGACCACCAATGTGATCTTCTGGTGGTCTTTTTGATGGTGGTGGTGGTGGTGGTGGTGGGGCAGATTCCAGCTGCTGATATGACTGTAGCCATCTCTGTAAGGAAAAAGCAGGTCTTCCTCACTCAAATAACAAAGTGAGAATGAGGAAAAAAGGTGGGGGCTTTCATCATTTGGAAAACAAAACTGTTCTGAACCAATGAAAAGTGTTATTTTCAGATCACATGACCCGACGCGCTTACGCTACAAGCCCCGTTGCGCGATCGTATGCGCTCGGGTGCTTCCTCGTGCGCTTACGCTGTGCGTCATATGACGCATCACGCCGCTACGCGATACGTCATGATGTTGTTTTCGTGCGCGGCAATAGCGCTAACGGGAAGCTCACCGGTACGCGAAACGGGGCGCGTAACGCTGCGCTTACCGGTGAGCGCATCGGTACGCGCCCCGGGAGCGCTCCAGGGCAAAAATAAATAAATAAATAAATAAAAAAATAAAAAAAATACTATTACATAATTATACTGTATAAAATTCGTTATAAAAATATTACTTTTCATACCTATAGAGATTTGCTAATAAAAAACCTTTGAAATTCACTGAAAAAACCATAGGTTTCTCACCAGTTATAGTTAGCTGGAAATGTTACTGGCATAAAACCAATGAAATTCCCACGTTATAGTTAGTTGGACTCACTATAACTTGCGCGTGCGATGCACTGCTGATGACGTCACATATTACATCACTCATGACATGGTCAGTGACATCACTCATGACATCACTGATGACACCATCCAGTGAATGTGTGTCTTTCTGAAAAATAAATATTAGTGAGTAATATTTAAATATTTAAATATATGTATTAGTGTTTCACTTTGTGTATAAGTGGCTGCATGGGTTGGTGAGTAGCTACATGTGTATGTATATGGGTTATTAGATGTTTTTCTTAGTATCAGTATGAGAGTTTGCATGGTTTGGTGGGGGTATTACTTAGCACGTAGATGCATGAATGACTGACTCTCTGTATGTGTTTTGAAGACAGCATATGTGCAGGACTGTATGGGTGGATGAGTGTGTATATGTGTGTGTTAGTGAGCGAATGACTGTCTCACTAGTGTCTTTATCAGTAACTACATATGTTTTAATCTAGTATATGTGAATAATGATGTATATAAGTGAGTATATGTGAGAGTGAGGGATTGTAAGAGTTCCTGTTTAAATAAGTATGTTTTTCTATAAGTGATTGTTTAACAGAGTAAATATGTGAATGTTTTCTTAGAAGTAAGATGGTAGTGTGTGTATAGCTGTATATGCAAATAAATGGATGTTCAATAGTTTATTTGCATGTGTGAGTATGTGTGTGAGTAACTTTGGATGACTGTCGTTGTGTAACAGGATATATAGGTGTATCACTATATATGATGAGTGAGTATATGTATGAGTGACTACATAGAACTGTTGATGAATGAGTGGATGTGTATATATATGATGGAATTACTGAATTGGTTGAGGTAACTGGTATGGGTTTCTACATTTTTTTGAAAATTGTTAGTTTCTATTTTTGAATATGTGTTTCAAAGGTTACATTACAGTGAAAGGAGGTCTGTCACTCTGTCACAGGGATGGTGTCATCAGTGATGTCATGAGTGATGTCACTGACCATGTCATGAGTGATGTAATATGTGACGTCATCAGCAGTGAATTGCACGTGCAAGTTATAGTGAGTCCAACTAACTATAACGTGGGAATTTCAATGGTTTTATGCGAGTAAAATTTCCAGCTGACTATAACTGGTGTGAAACCTATGGTTTTTTCAGTGAATTTAATAGATTTTTTAAATGCTAATTCCTAACTATAACTGGTGTGAAACCTATGGTTTTTTCAGTGAATTTCATAGGTTTTTTATTAGCAAATAGGTATGAAAAGTAATAATTTTTATAACAAATTTTAAATTGTGTAAATATGTTTTTTTCTTTTTTTTATTGTTTGCCCCCGGGCGCTCCCGAGGCGCGTACCAGTGAACGTACGGGTAAGCGCAATGTTACGAAGCGCTCCGCGGCGTGTACCGGGGAGCGTCCCGGGAGCGCTATTCCCGCGAACAAAAACAACATCATGACGTTTCACGTCGTCGCGTGATGCGTCATATGACGCACTGCGTAAGAGCACCCGGAAGCACGCGATCGCATACGATCGCGCAACGTCTCGACTCGCTTACGCAAAGCGCCCCGAGGCGCGCCCTGGGGTTCGCCCCGAGGAGAGCCTACGGGCGCGCCCCGGGGCGCATAGAGTAAGCACGTCAGGTCATGTGATCTGAAAATAACACTTTTCTTTGGGGCAGATCAGTTTTGGTTTCCAAATGATGAAAGCTTGGATCATGTGACTTGAAAAAAACACTTTTCATTGGTCCAGAACACTTTTGTTTTCCAATTGATGAAAGCCCCCTCCTTTTTTCATTATTCTGACTTTGTCCTTTGACTGAGGAAGACCTGTTTCGAGATCTATCTCAGAAAATGGCTACAGTAGTATCAACAGCTGGAGCATCTGGTCCACCAGCACCACCACCACCATCTAAAAGACCACCAGAAGATTACGTTGATGGTCAAGATGAAGAGGAGGAGGATGATGAAGAGGAGTCACAGAGAATGGAGTTCGTGCCTGAAGATAATCATTTTTTTGCATTCAAATCATTTAAAGACATTCTGCTATTCTTCACTCCATATTCTCTGACCTATGTTTCTGAACTTCCCGATCTACTACCAGCAGGTGCTACTTTTCTGTTCCTATTTTCGTTATTACAAAATGGATGTCCGTCCTGCCTTCCCAAACGAGCTGGAACACTTAGAACTGTTTCGCCACAGGATGCTTGACCAGTATGGCATTCTGCCACTCGCGACTTTGAGTGCATCATATGGATTATCATTTCGATTTTCCTATTTCACCTGTGTGCAACCTGTATTTCATTGCCTGAGCTGTGATTTCATGTGGGCCCTGGACTTATGTCTCTGCAACTCGGTATCTCCTGAAGTGAATTACAATCATCTCATGAATCCGTTAATCGATCATGAACAGCTTTGTTCCGACGGAGGGATTATGGCCTTTGCAGTGATACATGGAGTTCTGGGTCATTGGAATATATTCGCAGCGGCGCAAGATTTCTTGGCACACAGCTACATTGAAAATTCACCGAGTTGTCCTCTGATGGTACTAGAGGCTCCGATAATTAAAGAACATGTATGTTCATTTCCTCTTTTCAATTGGATGGCTGACTTGTTTTCGGACGCTAACAATGACTTTCTTTTAGAAGCGGTTGCTACTTACTTTGCCTACTCACTGGAAGGATGACTGTTATGCAAGCCATTGACGTCTTAACTGGTTTTTCCGTCCCTATTTTTCTTATTTTTTTTATATATTTTTGTTTTATATAAACAGACCTATTGGCTTTACTAACAGTGGACATTGCAATTTCGTGCTGGTGAGATTTTCGTGTTTTATGTGCAGTTAATTTTTTTTCCTCACCTACTCGATTTCGTTCAAAACATTTCATGGTGCTCTAATTTCAACAAATCACTCGCTTCTGTTATCTTATCTTATTTGAAACATTTTCGAAACAAGGCTTGGTAAAATATGGTTAAATGTGCTGTGATAAATGTATATAGTTACAATAACTTTTTATATGGTTAAACGCCATTTTCCCTTTCTCTCCTTATTTCCGCCTCACACACATGTGCTGCTTTTGTTTTCTGCCCAGTGAACTATTTTTGATTCATAACTGAAAAGTATGTGATTACACTGATATTACCCTTGCTTATCGAGCTGTATGTGACATCGAGTACTGAAACCTTTCAAAAAATTATCTCAATACAGTAGTTGTTCTGAACACTGATTTTCGAACGTCCCTGCAGATAACATACATGCATCTCCACCCAAGTTCTCGCTTTTTGCGCGTTTTTTATTTCCTTACACAATACCATACATCAAACTTGATAGTGCTTCGTATGCAAAGAACTAACTGTTATTGAGGTGATGTCTAACCACTAGCATTTTCATATATGATTACTGAACTTAAAATCAAAAGACACCTTCTTACATTTAATATAATTTAATATATTTGGTTAGGAGGCTGTACAATATGTTTTTTTAAACCTTATTCATTTTGCATCATACTATACTTCCACCATTTATGTTGTATGGACTAGTAACTATGCCCATTACTTTGTTTATAATATCTTTACTCATATTACATAATAAACTACGCTTCAAAGCACTGCATCATTGAATAATTATTTCAAATATATACGTTCCCTCTTTTAATCCATATTCACAACTGAATTTATTGTATACTAAAACTGTATTCATGTGGTTGACGTAATCTCAACTGTACTCACTTCATGTTTTCTTTTCTCAACCTGAATTATTCATGGTGCAACTCGCTAGCCTGCGACGGCCCGTCAAGCCTTTGTTAGCGGGTCGTGAACCATGCAAACAATCGTACCTCTGTGTAAAAAAAAATGTATTGCTGTAACCAAGGACCGCCGCAGTTGTGCTTCACTCAGACTGGTAATTACTGCTCCCCCGCTTCTACAGAGCACATGCTATGTCGTATTTCACTACTTATCACCCTTTCATCTCCTCTAAAACAAACACTTCATTGCCAGCCACCAGAGAACAAAGTAAAAAACCAAAGGAAGTAAGAAATGAAATACGACAAACCCTGTGCTATGTGGAGCCGACCCAGCGGTAAATCTTGAAACTTGACATTCACTAACTAAGGCTTCCAAAAACCATCTCAATTATATAAATAGTATTCTAGAATCCTGCCACATAATTTGATGCGACTATCTGCGTCTCCCTGCAGAACAAACTTCCTCAGGCCGGACTGAACGCACACACACACACACACACACAGACACACACACACTAAGATCACATTGAGCAGTGGTTCCCAAACTTTTGACTCCTGAGGACCCCCATTGCGTCACCACTGGAAGCCGGGGACCCCCAAGCAATTTGTATGAGTTAAATATCTAATATTAAAAAAATAATGTAAAAAAAACACATGTGTACACACAAAACACATTTTCAAACTACTAAGGAGTTTGGGGCCAGATGTACAAGCATTTCATTTAGCGCCTCGCAATTGGCGACACACTCCGAGTTGCAAATTGCAAGTCGCTAAATGAAATGTGCAACAGTGTGTTTAACACTGTTTGGGATTCTCAATGGGGTCGCAAATTGCGGGGCTCATTAATATTAATGAGCCTCTCGCAATTTGCGAGTCCATTGGGAATGCTCGCCCTTCCAGGGATGGTGGCCTGCTGGGCTCAGCAGGCCACCTCGTCTGGGACTGCTTTTAAATAAAGCAGTTTTAAAAAAAAAAATCAGCCCGTTTACCATGCATTTAAAAAAAAAATTAAAATGAAACATTTTTGTTTTATTTTTTAAGAGCAGGCAGAGGTCCCTGGGACCTCTGCCTGCCTGCATTTGCAAAGGGGAAGGGGTCCCCTGGGGACCCCTTCCCATTTGCGAATGCATTACCATCTACTTGAAGTAGGTGTTAATTGCAAGTGTTTTGCGACCGAAAAACATTTGTACATGGTTTTGAGACTCGCTATTTACAGAGGTGATGGTGTGCACTTCTCAGATGAGGGGAATAGAATATTCCTCCTGAATTTAAGACTGTGCATTGGAACCTACTTATAGGTACCTAAATCAGCCACAGAACCCAAAAGCTCTTTTCAGAGCTACCCTACCTCTAATCACTCCAAATGATTATCTTTTTCTAACTTTTTTCACTATTTTTCACGAAAGTACGCTCCCCGGTACGCCTACCGGGTGCCCCCCCCCGCGAAAATTTAAAAATATATATTTTTTTCCGCCTATATGGGCCTCCTAAGCCCTCCTCAGAAAACCTAGGGGGTCAGGGAGTGCCTACTGTGCCCCCTTATACCCTTTCCCAATGTTGTTTGTCCGCCATTTTCTGTCTCAAATCTACCGAAACACAAAATAGAGGACTCCCGTAGCGCTGCCGGGAAGCGCTCCCAAAAAATGTTAAAAGGTAATTTACATAAAAACCACTGGAGACACTTTCACCAAATATAGAATAGCTCATACTACATACTAATCCCTACCATTTTCCCAAATTTGATGCAATTCCATTGAGCCATTTAACCTGTACACCTCTTTAAATATCCTGAGGTAAATTACTGCACGAAAACGCACCTGAAGTGTTAGAATTGACAACCAATTAAAATGTTACTTTCATTTTCTACTTTTTTTCCCTGACATTTGATTGGTTATGTTCATGAATATATATAAAGAAAGAGAGGGAAACACAGCCATTTTGACTACTACTTCCTGAAGTACATTTCATAAAAATTTTCACTAAGAACTTCAACTTCTTTTTGAAAGGTAAGTTGTTATTTTGAAAACTGAAGTATATTGTGCACTTTAAGTTAATATGGAAAACTTTTTTTGATAGTTATATACTATCCCTCTGTAATAGTTATAGATTTAGATAGACTTCTCTGTTATAGTTATGGAGGGATTTAGGCTTGTCTTGTATAATTATGAATTTACTTAGGTTTCATCACATACACTTTTTTATATTTCTACTTCCAGTCTGATACCCTACACTGCCCAAAGATAAATTCACTGTTAAAAACTACCTATCTGAACTTAAACCCAACAGTGCCCTATCTCAACTGATATATATTTTTTGTATCCAAATTTCAGCCAAAATGGAAGGAGAACAAAAAGTTTCATTTGAAATTGTCCTTGCAAAGAACAATGAAGAAAACATTGACCCAAATGACATTGAATTCATGGACGAATCACGAGACCATGAACTTCTACAATGTGTAGAATCTGTGGATTTCCTCCTTCAAAATGAGGACATTTCGGACAGTCAAATGTTAGACGTTATATTTAATTTGGAAAATGAATCTCAAAAATACATTTATATTTAATAATTCGAAAATTGTTTGAGACATTATTCATTTTTATATGTAATTCTTAAACTAGTACCAAATTGATTATAATGTAAAGTCAGACTTATAGAATACTGTGCAACTTTTTTTGTTACATAGTCATTTTGCTCATAGATACTTCCTTTCTCCCACTATATTATCTCCAATGTGTATTTCACATCTCCTGCCTCCATGTTCTTTCTGCTTTCCTGACAGACTATGATATGGATTCCATATATCACAATAACTTCTGTAACAACATGCAAGATATCTACAGAGGAAACGGTGTACATTAAATTTAAGACTCAACATTGGTACCTACATGTTGGTACTTAAAACACCCAAACAACACAACAACTCTATGCAGAGCTACCCTACCTCTAATCACTTTAAATTATTATTTTCCTGTTTCACTGTGTTTTCCCCGTAGTATGCTCCCCAGTACGCTCCCCGGTGCGCGTACCTCCTCCCGCGAAAATCGGAAAAAAATAAAAAAAACATTTGCCCCACGGGCCCCTTTTATGGCCCCCACATCAAACCTAGGGGATCACGGGGGGTGTACCCTGCCCTATTTTGGTCATTTCCCCCTTTGATTTTTGCCACCTCTTGTGTCTCAATCCTACCGAGACACAAGATGGCGGCCGCTGCGGACTGTTTCGAATGTTTACAGACAACAGAGAGCCAATCAGCTTTCCGTGCGCAAGTCGCGTGGCGCGCCCGTAGTGCTCCCCGGTGCGCGTACCGGGGCACGGCTATAGATATATAAATTTTTATGAACCTAAATTACTCAAAATCCTCTGGAGCACATATCTTGAGACATAGCAAAGGCACATCGGGCTACCAGTTCCTACAATTTTGCCAAGTTTGGTGCAAATCCATTCAGCCATTCGAGCTAAAAGTGAAACAGACCGCCCTATGGAAATTAACATGGAGAAAACACGTTTTGCGACCCCCTTTTATCTCGGCCCCCGCTTGACGAATCCCCCCCAAACTTTCAGGGAAGGAGCGGAGAGCCGCGAGGCAAAGTTGCTGAACAATTCAGGCTGATTCCACAACCGGCGCCAAAGTTATTCCAAAAAGAATGTTGCGATTTCCCTATAGAAATCAATCCTAACTATAACTACCTACTGGCGACCGCCAGTAGGTAATATATATACACATATGTATATGTATATCTATATCTATATCCTACTGGCTGTCGCCAGTAGGTAGTTATAGTTAGGACCTATTTTCCATAGGAAAAGCGTCTTTTGTTTTGCCAATATCTTTGTCGCCGGCTGATGAAACATTTGTGAAATTTTCAAAACTAAAGGGGCGCTCCGGTCAGCTCCTGTCTTGAAACATTCTGGGAGATTTGTCGAGTGGGGGCCAAAAAAATCGGGGGTCCCAAAATTCATTTTCCCCATATTCATTTCCATAGGAACTTCAGGCAAAGCTACAGCCCGAACTGCTGGATGGAATTACACCAAATTTAGCAAAAAGGTAGGTCTTGGTCAAGGTGTAGTTGCTGAGTAATTTAAAAAATAAAAATAGCGATATCTGAGCACGAAGGAGGAGTTGCAACTCTTCTCGGGCACAAGCTTCACTCTGATTGGCTGCCAACACTCCAAACCAGGAAGTGTTGGCAGCCATCTTGTGACTTGGTAAACAAAATGTGAAAAATAAGAAAAGGGGGCAGGGGAAAAAGACCCTGAACCCCTAGGCCTGCTAAGGGGGATCCACAAGGACCCCCAGGGCCACAAAAAGCATTTTTTTAAACAACAGAATTTGCGCTGGGTGCACGAATCTTGCCGAGAAAATTTGAAAAAATGAAGAGCGGCCTCCCGCGCTTAGTTACTATAGTCCTCCGGGTAGGCCAGGTCCTGGGCCAATGCCGGATTATATAGCGGGGGCCCACGGGGGCTCCTGCAGCCCTAGGGACCACCACCTCCCTGGGGCTTAATTCATAATTTGTGGGGGGGCACGAAGACCACCCGCAGCACCAGGGACCGCCACCTCCCGGGGCTTCTTCAAAAAAATTTATGGGAGGCTCCTTCCCCCCACACTGCCCCAGGGACCCCACCTCCCGGGGGCTTTCATTTATATGGGCAGGGGAGCCTGGCGGGCCCCACAGGGGCTGCCACCTTCCCTGGGCTATAAATAATAATTAGTGTGGGGCAGATAATAATTAATAATAATAAAAGTAAATTGAAAAATTCTGGCACCTTGCCCGAGGCCTCACCCCCTCCCTGCACTACTCTGCAAATGTACCCCCTGGTGATTTGTAAGTTCTGGAATTAATTCCCCTCCAATACTAAGGCTCCCTGGGGGTCAAATACCCACCAGGTATCTCCATTATGCGCCACAAAGCTGCATTGCAGAGAAGTGCTCCAAGGCCACGCTCCTTTTTACACAACTCTGCAAACCTACCTCTTGGCGCACTGCTTGTGGAGTGATGAGGTTCTCTTGTGTCCTGAGGACGTCAGGACACAATTGGAATTCATCCCCCGGACAGCAGTACGCCAGGAGCAGCCTTTGCAGAGTTGTGTACAAAGGGGGTGTGGCCTCAAACCACTCTCATCAATCCAGCTGTATGGCACTTACTGGAGGTACCTGGTGGGCTCGTTGGCCTCCATGGACTGTCAGGTATTCAAGGGGACTCAATTCCCCAACTTAGAACATGCCAGTGGACACATTTGCATAGTGGTGGGGAAAGGGGGCATGGCCTTTGTCTACCTCTCAGCAATACCACTGTGTGGGGCTCACTGGAGGTAAGGGATAGGCTTGTTGGCTCCTAAGAACCCCAGCAGTAAAGGGGACTTCAATCCCTTTTTGAAGAGTGCACCAGCGAGCATGTTTGCAGAGTGCAGGGCAAAGGGGGCCTGGCCTGTTATGAGAACTTAGCAATTCTGCTGTGTGGTACTTACTGGAGGTAATAGGAGGGATAGTTGGCCCTCAAGTATGTCCTTGGGGGCCAAGTACCCCTCTTGTTTCCTCCAGTAAATCCCACACAGTAGGATTGCTCTTCAGAGGTCATGCCCCCTTTCTCTACCACTCTGCAAACGTGCCTCCTGGCAGACTACGGGATCGGGTTTAAGTCTTTAGGGGCCAAGAAGCTCTTATAATACCTCCTGAAAATCCTATGCAGCAGAATTCCTGAGTGCTGGTCAGAGGCCGAGGACCCTTTCATCACCACCCTGCAAACGCGACTACCAGTTAAATAAGTGTTTGCCACCTTATAGGTATCGCAAGGGCGAGAGTTAGAGCTATTGGCAATGTAAGTGTAAAAGTTTTTAAATGATTTTGGGAGTGGAGTGAATGTACTTTGTGTGTAGTGGAATTATGTGGTAAGTTGTGCATTAAAAATATGTGGATAGAATGTATGTGGTATTTATTTTATAGGAATTATGTAGAGTGGGATTATGTGTATGGAGAGTAATTGTGTGGTATGGTAATCTGTGTTGTGGAGTGGTAATGTCAGGTTTAGTCTTCTTTTTTTCCATAGAAGTTCAACTATCAACTCAATGGGACAAATAAAAGAATTTATCACGAGGAGCACTTCTGGACCCAGTCTGATGTATGGTGAGGCCCACTGGAATTATGCGATTGTTTGACTGCACCAACTTTCTCAGAAATATACATTTTCGGCATTAGCCACATAATTCATCATCTGCTCCCTAATCTGTAGATTTGAACAAAGAAAGCCTTGTTTCTAGCTCAAACGGCTCAAACGTTACCAAAAATGCAGCGGTAAGTATTACAACGTGTTGCAAGGCCCTTTGCAAACCTAGAATGGTCACCTGCTACTTATTGCTAAATTTGGGTGTTAAATTGGTACTAATGGTGTGCAAGTCACTTTTGCTTCCTTCTGCGCCTCTCTTGCCTCTTTCTGCATTTCTGTTGCTTCTTTCTGAACATTTCTTTCTTGTTCTTCAAATCTATTCTAGGTTCTGTATCTCTCTTGCCTCTTTCTACATGTCTGTGACCTCTTACTGAACCTCATTTGCTTCTTTCTGTATCCTCTTGCCTCTTTCTGTGCTCCTCTTATGTCTTTCTGTACCTTTTTTGCCTATTTCTGGACCTCTGTTCTTTCTGCACTTCTTTTGTTTCTTTCTGCACCTGACTTGCTTCTTTCTGTATCCTCTTGCCTCTCTCTCCACCCCTCTTTCTGCACTTCTGTTGCTTCTTTCTGTACTTATCTTGCTTCTTTTGTCACCTCACGTGCCTCTTTCTGCACTCCTAGTGCCTCTTTCTACTCCTCTCTTGCCTTACTCTGCCTACCTGCTTCCTCTTTATGCACCCCTTTCACCTGTTTCTGCCACTCTCTTTCATCTTTCTGCACTGCTCTTGCTTCTTTCTGCACTGCTCTTGCCTCTTCCAGCACTTCTGTTGCTTCTTTCTACACCTTTGTTGCTTCTTTCAGCAATTCTCTTACTTCTTTCTACACTTCTCTTTCTTCTTGATGCACCCTTTCTGCCTCTTTCTGAACCTCTCTTGCCTCTTTATGCACATCTCCTACCTCTTGCTACACTCCTGTTGTATATTTTAATACCTCTGTTGGTTCCTTCTGCACTGCTCTTGCTTCTTTCTGCACTTCTCTTGCTTCTTTCTAACCTCTGTTGCTTCTATCAACAATTCTCTTGACTCTTTCTGCAGTTCTCTTCCTTCTTTCTGCACCCTTCCTTCCTCTTTCTGTACCTCCCTTGCCTCTTTGTACACCTCTCCTACCACTTGCTGAACTCCTCTTGCGTCTTTTTGCACCTCTGTTGGTTCTTTCTGCACACCTCCTGCCAAGACCAAGGCCTTTCTCCCTGCCAAATTTGGCGTAATTCCGTTCAGCAGTTTGACCTGTAACCTAGTCTAGAGTTTACTATGGAAAATCCATTGAGAAAACACATTTTCACACCTCACACATAGCTACCTGTCACTGGCGTACTCGCTGTTGGTGTGCAGGTCAGTGCTCTAGTTGTCAACATGCCGTGGCCACTCCCTGATGGCAGGTTTGCACACATACCACACCCATCCGGCACATGCGTCAAAAGCCATGTGACCATGCAAAAATAATGGATCGACAACGTCACATCCGTTAGTGCCGATGGTGACTGGATGGCGGACACTCCACAGGTCTGAATCATAAACAGTCCATGAAAAGTTGCGCAGAGGGTTAGTGGCGCGGTGGGCTGTATGGCCGTCATGGGCCTACTACCACCTGTTGGGGACTTGAGTTGCACAGGGTTAGTGCTACCCGAAGCTGATGTGGCCATCAGGGGCCTACCACTACATGGCACGGACTTGAGTTGCATGGGCTTAGTGCCAACCGAAGATGATGTGGCCATCAGGGTCCTACTACCATGTGGGGCAGACTTCAGTTGCACAGGTTAGTGCCACCCAAAGCTGATAGGGTTGTCAGGGACCTACCACCACGTGGCGTGGACTTGAGTTGCACAGGGTTAGTCGCACCCTAAGTTGTATGGCCATCAGCGGCCTACCACCACATGATGCTGACTTGCAGTGCACAGGGTTAGCAGCACCAAAAGCTGATGTGGTCTCAGCCATTGATGACTCAGGATTCAGCGACATGTCTGGGATCTGCTGGGCCATGAATTGGGTCCACATAATATGCACTAAGCCATGGTGGTGGGACCGGGCCCTGCAGCTTTCCCAGGCACATGGCGATAGCAAGTATTTATTTGATCATGGATGTGCAGGGGCGGAAGAGTCTTTCTCTCTCTCACTTCCCTCTCTTCACTCTCTCTCTCACTGTCTTCCTTCCTTTCCATCTAAGTCTCTCATTCTCTCTCCCTTCTCCCTTTCTCATTCCCTTCCTTTCCTTCCCTCTATTTTTCTCTCTGCCTTTTTTTGCCTTCTCTCTTTCTCTGTGCCTCACTCCTTTGATATGCGCATTGCACACATCCTTATTTTGTGCTTTATTTTCCAGACTTTGTCATCGACATTTATAGTCCCGACTGGTGTCTTCCGCCTTATTGTTTTTTTGTTGAGTTTGTTAAATTTAGTTTATCCTCTATATGTACGTTAATGGAAAAATACAGTTTGAAAAATAAACAATAACGTTTTTGGTTGTTACTTAAGTGCTGTGTGCTCCTATTACAGTTATTTGGGGCACTTATCGCAGGAATACTGGTGATGTCTGCAGTTTTCCCTAGCTTCTGAATAGTGTGTTAGATTTATCTCAGCTTTAGTTGCATTAAAGTGCTGATAATGAGATGCAGAGTAGGTGTTCCTGTGTAAAAAGACACAAGGTGCACCTTTGCGATTTATTCTAAATACTAAAATCCTGTATAGAAATATACATTTTCGGCATTAGCCACATAATTCATCATCTGCTCCCTAATCTGTAGATTTGAACAAAGAAAGCCTTGTTTCTAGCTCAAACGGCTAAAACGTTACCAAAAATGCAGCGGTAAGTATTACAACGTGTTGCAAGGCCCTTTGCAAACCTAGAATGGTCACCTGCTACTTATTGCTAAATTTGGGTGTTAAATTGGTACTAATGGTGTGCAAGTCACTTTTGCTTCCTTCTGCGCCTCTCTTGCCTCTTTCTGCATTTCTGTTGCTTCTTTCTGAACATTTCTTTCTTGTTCTTCAAATCTATTCTAGGTTCTGTATCTCTCTTGCCTCTTTCTACATGTCTGTGACCTCTTACTGAACCTCATTTGCTTCTTTCTGTATCCTCTTGCCTCTTTCTGTGCTCCTCTTATGTCTTTCTGTACCTTTTTTGCCTATTTCTGCACCTCTGTTCTTTCTGCACTTCTTTTGTTTCTTTCTGCACCTGACTTGCTTCTTTCTGTATCCTCTTGCCTCTCTCTCCACCCCTCTTTCTGCACTTCTGTTGCTTCTTTCTGTACTTATCCTGCTTCTTTTGTCACCTCACGTGCCTCTTTCTGCACTCCTAGTGCCTCTTTCTACTCCTCTCTTGCCTTACTCTGCCTACCTGCTTCCTCTTTATGCACCCCTTTCACCTGTTTCTGCCACTCTCTTTCATCTTTCTGCACTGCTCTTGCTTCTTTCTGCACTGCTCTTGCCTCTTCCAGCACTTCTGTTGCTTCTTTCTACACCTTTGTTGCTTCTTTCAGCAATTCTCTTACTTCTTTCTACACTTCTCTTTCTTCTTGATGCACCCTTTCTGCCTCTTTCTGAACCTCTCTTGCCTCTTTATGCACATCTCCTACCTCTTGCTACACTCCTGTTGTATATTTTAATACCTCTGTTGGTTCCTTCTGCACTGCTCTTGCTTCTTTCTGCACTTCTCTTGCTTCTTTCTAACCTCTGTTGCTTCTATCAACAATTCTCTTGACTCTTTCTGCAGTTCTCTTCCTTCTTTCTGCACCCTTCCTTCCTCTTTCTGTACCTCCCTTGCCTCTTTGTACACCTCTCCTACCACTTGCTGAACTCCTCTTGCGTCTTTTTGCACCTCTGTTGGTTCTTTCTGCACACCTCCTGCCAAGACCAAGGCCTTTCTCCCTGCCAAATTTGGCGTAATTCCGTTCAGCAGTTTGACCTGTAACCTAGTCTAGAGTTTACTATGGAAAATCCATTGAGAAAACACATTTTCACACCTCACACATAGCTACCTGTCACTGGCGTACTCGCTGTTGGTGTGCAGGTCAGTGCTCTAGTTGTCAACATGCCGTGGCCACTCCCTGATGGCAGGTTTGCACACATACCACACCCATCCGGCACATGCGTCAAAAGCCATGTGACCATGCAAAAATAATGGATCGACAACGTCACATCCGTTAGTGCCGATGGTGACTGGATGGCGGACACTCCACAGGTCTGAATCATAAACAGTCCATGAAAAGTTGCGCAGAGGGTTAGTGGCGCGGTGGGCTGTATGGCCGTCATGGGCCTACTACCACCTGTTGGGGACTTGAGTTGCACAGGGTTAGTGCTACCCGAAGCTGATGTGGCCATCAGGGGCCTACCACTACATGGCACGGACTTGAGTTGCATGGGCTTAGTGCCAACCGAAGATGATGTGGCCATCAGGGTCCTACTACCATGTGGGGCAGACTTCAGTTGCACAGGTTAGTGCCACCCAAAGCTGATAGGGTTGTCAGGGACCTACCACCACGTGGCGTGGACTTGAGTTGCACAGGGTTAGTCGCACCCTAAGTTGTATGGCCATCAGCGGCCTTCCACCACATGATGCTGACTTGCAGTGCACAGGGTTAGCAGCACCAAAAGCTGATGTGGTCTCAGCCATTGATGACTCAGGATTCAGCGACATGTCTGGGATCTGCTGGGCCATGAATTGGGTCCACATAATATGCACTAAGCCATGGTGGTGGGACCGGGCCCTGCAGCTTTCCCAGGCACATGGCGATAGCAAGTATTTATTTGATCATGGATGTGCAGGGGCGGAAGAGTCTTTCTCTCTCTCACTTCCCTCTCTTCACTCTCTCTCTCACTGTCTTCCTTCCTTTCCATCTAAGTCTCTCATTCTCTCTCCCTTCTCCCTTTCTCATTCCCTTCCTTTCCTTCCCTCTATTTTTCTCTCTGCCTTTTTTTGCCTTCTCTCTTTCTCTGTGCCTCACTCCTTTGATATGCGCATTGCACACATCCTTATTTTGTGCTTTATTTTCCAGACTTTGTCATCGACATTTATAGTCCCGACTGGTGTCTTACGCCTTATTGTTTTTTTGTTGAGTTTGTTAAATTTAGTTTATCCTCTATATGTACGTTAATGGAAAAATACAGTTTGAAAAATAAACAATAACGTTTTTGGTTGTTACTTAAGTGCTGTGTGCTCCTATTACAGTTATTTGGGGCACTTATCGCAGGAATACTGGTGATGTCTGCAGTTTTCCCTAGCTTCTGAATAGTGTGTTAGATTTATCTCAGCTTTAGTTGCATTAAAGTGCTGATAATGAGATGCAGAGTAGGTGTTCCTGTGTAAAAAGACACAAGGTGCACCTTTGCGATTTATTCTAAATACTAAAATCCTGTATTGAATTGCACTGTGGTAGAGGGTGCATTTACAGTGTACACACAAAATCAATTAATAGATCTCATTGTATTTATATTGATTGGGAATAGTGGGTCAGTTGCTGCATCTTGACAGGATACACTGCCCAGTTTGTTTATTTTTCTGTACACGAAAAAAAAACACATCACAACTTTCACAACAAAAGGCAAAAACTGCAATGCGTCACAACCAGGGATTTTACTCCTGCTTTCTGCTGGTGTTAAGCAGGACGACTACCTGCAGCATGAAAGGGACCACAGCCAAGACCCACACTGGAACACCCGCATGTGCTATAGAGTTAATGAGCATGATACACAGATACCCATGAGGGCCACAACACTCATCGCAACAACCACAGTACTGCCAACACCCACCGAACCCGCATCTGAGCAAGTGTTTCCATGTGGTCATTGTGTTAGCATGATGGGCACGGGCCATGCAACATCACAGAGTGCTATCTTCAGCGGACGTTACCATGTCACCTCAGTGTTGGCAGTGAGCCCGGACATGTAGCTACGCATGCATCCTCCTACATGCACAAGCAGCGTGTGCTGGTCCAGCGTACACAGGTCAGTGCAGGGCTGTGCCTATCCGACAAGGGGAATAGGGTGTCTCAGAAATGTATTTGTGAGGAAGTACAGTGAGTGTGTCTCTGTGTTCTGGTGTGGTCGCCACAATAGTTACAGCAGTCGATGTTGTAAAGTGGCATGGACCCACCTTCAAACGGCTGTGTCACGGTGTGGTTGGAATACCGCAGGACATGCGCAAATAGGCATTACAATTGTGTGCAATAGGAGTGCACGGAATACAACAGCGCACTGCATGAAAGTGTGGGGGCTCGTAGGAGGGAGGAGCAGCTGTTTGGCAACGTAACACACAGTGAACCCGCACATGTGCCATGTGCTGGGCATCTCATCCATGATGACCAGGGTGGCAGACATCCCACAACACCCATGACCGGCCTTTGAACACATCCCGAATTAATGCAGCTGGAGAAGTTACTGTAGGAATGAGAGGTTCTTTGTCTGAGCTATGTTGCACTAGCACATCTGCTGCTCTGAGAAGGAACTTGCAAGTGGCCAGCCCCCTCTGACAGATATGATAATATTAGCATTTATCTCCCACACTACGCAATGCCCGATTTGAGAACGAGTACACATCCCACACTCAAACGTCTACTACCATGTGGGGCAGACTTCAGTTGCACAGGTTAGTGCCACCCAAAGCTGATAGGGTTGTCAGGGACCTACCACCACGTGGCGTGGACTTGAGTTGCACAGGGTTAGTCGCACCCTAAGTTGTATGGCCATCAGCGGCCTACCACCACATGATGCTGACTTGCAGTGCACAGGGTTAGCAGCACCAAAAGCTGATGTGGTCTCAGCCATTGATGACTCAGGATTCAGCGACATGTCTGGGATCTGCTGGGCCATGAATTGGGTCCACATAATATGCACTAAGCCATGGTGGTGGGACCGGGCCCTGCAGCTTTCCCAGGCACATGGCGATAGCAAGTATTTATTTGATCATGGATGTGCAGGGGCGGAAGAGTCTTTCTCTCTCTCACTTCCCTCTCTTCACTCTCTCTCTCACTGTCTTCCTTCCTTTCCATCTAAGTCTCTCATTCTCTCAGAAATGTATTTGTGAGGAAGTACAGTGAGTGTGTCTCTGTGTTCTGGTGTGGTCGCCACAATAGTTACAGCAGTTGATGTTGTAAAGTGGCATGGACCCACCTTCAAACGGCCGTGTCACGGTGTGGTTGGAATACCGCAGTACATGCGCAAATAGGCATTACAATTGTGTGCCGTAGGAGTGCACGGAATACAACAGCGCACTGCATGAAAGTGTGGGGGCTCGTAGGAGGGAGGAGCAGCTGTTTGGCAACGTAACACACAGTGAACCCGCACATGTGCCATGTGCTGGGCATCTCATCCATGATGACCAGGGTGGCAGACATCCCACAACACCCATGACCGGCCTTTGAACACATCCCGAATTAATGCAGCTGGAGAAGTTACTGAGAAGGAACTTGCAAGTGGCCAGCCCCCTCTGACAGATATGATAATATTAGCATTTATCTCCCACACTACGCAATGCCCGATTTGAGAACGAGTACACATCCCACACTCAAACGTCCTTCTTCATAGTTAACGTGTGTGAAATGGCCTTGACACATACTCTCACCACACCCCTGCCCTGCACCCAATGCACAGGGACCCGTCTCATTGGACTAAGCTGTGCCATTTCATCCACAAGACTGGCACATGGCAAGCAAGTGCAGCTATAAGCAGAGCCACTGACGCAATAGCAGGGCATCACAAACACATGGTTGACTCCATTCAAGTCAACCTATACCTTTCACATCTGCTGCATATCCTGAGTGCACTGGCTTTGGCAGTACTGCGGATCATTTACCGGCTGAGCTTCTGCATTGTGGACATTACCTGCATTGAACCTGTATTGAAATGTCACACGTGCCTATCCAAGTGGTGCATGGACATGTGCCTCTTAAACGGGTAGGTAGCTGACATGGATTACGACGGGTGTGTGCGCACTCTGTTTGCCCACGACCAGGAGTGTCATGGTGATGCCCGTTTTTGTCATGCATGGATGTTTGGCATGCATGTTGGGAACTGGGCCTGGGAGAGTGCACATGTCTTAGCCTGCAGTGAGCAAATTGACCCACTTCCCGATTCTGCTTTAGTGCACAATCGAAATTTCTCAAAAAAATACTGAACGGATTTACACCATTTTTAAAAAAGGTCGCTTTCTGAACGAAGCTCTATCATTCTGCCAAATTTGGGTAATTCCTTTCAGCAGTACAGGCTGTAGCTTGTCGCAAAATTTCCTATGGAAATGAACATGGAGTAAATGAGATTTGGGCCCACAGATTTATCTTTTTGTCATTTGGTGTAAATCTGTTCTCTAGTTTTTTAGATTTTTTAGGGCAAAAAAATCATTGTATATTTTGGCGATTGGGTTCACGAGAGTGTCAAGAAAATCTTGCAGGAATGCAAATTTAAAATGAGAGCATTCTGATTGGCCTAGGGAGCCTTATTTCCTCTGGGCCGTCTTGCTCTTCTGAAAGCGAGTGCTCTGTTGGCTGCCAGAACATGTTGCTGGTGGCCATCACAGGACTTGGGAATTTAAGAACAAATGTACAAAATTTGAATTTCAGCATTTCTTAAATTGCGAATCCTAAGAAACCACTATTTAGGAAATGCAAAATGGAATGTACAAAAAAAGTGATTTCCTAATTGTGATTCCTACAGAGTAGCAATCACTATTAGGAAATCGCTATTTAGGAAATGCACATCCATTTGTTCCTATGGTCCCAAAGAACTATAGGTATGAATGGTTTGTGCTACCCAATTTCCCTGAAAAAAAGTGGTGCACATGTAAAGCGCACACATGCCCTAGGGGCATGTGTGCGGTTTTTAGCATTTTAAAGAAAGCATTTTTGTATGTGCTTTTTTAAAAATGCACATGGTTACCATCGACTTCTAGTCAGTGGTAATTGCATTTTCTAAGTGTCCATTTCACATTTAGGAAGTGCTTTGTACATGTGCTTAGGAAATCGGAAATCAGAATTCCCTATTTGCGATTTCCTATTTGGGCATCACAAAATTCTTTTTCGACTCGATAGAAACCAAATTTTGTGATTCACAAATGGCCTTTACATATGGAAAGCACATTTAGCATTTCTTAACTGCCAGAAATAGTGATTCAGTCTTGTGAGAAATAGTAAAAGCTTTCCTACATCTGGCCATAAGTCCCCTGTCCTGAGCTACTAGCAGACCCCAATCCAAGTCACGTTACGAGCAAGCATGCACTGGTGGAAGTGGGAGGAGTGAGACCGAGAGCCGATCACAGCGTAAAGCTGCAGCCGTTATAGCCCTGACCAGTCTTACCGTCCCTCACGGGGGGGTTGAATTGGCTTGAATTGGCTCAGAAAGCATGCAGCAGCTGACAAGCTGCAGCCCCTCACCACCTCACACCCCCCCCACAGTCCCACACCAGGTAGGCTTAAATTGACCCAAGAGCTGTGGCCAAAATTGTGGACTTGCGGAGGCAGCCTGTGAGGTGGGTGTTGCCCAGGTCTGCCAAGATCTGTAGCCATAATTTCACCCCTCCCCCTCACGTCATTCGACCAGAGGACCTGGGTTCCGCAAACAGTTCCTGGAGATGGCTACCTGGGCCCAGAGGCAGGACACCAGTGGGGCTCCGGAGTGACCAGTGCAGCAGGACAGCAGGGTGGGAGCGCCATGTCAGGCATCTGGTTCAGGCCTGTTTGAGCCTGCTCAGCAACAGCCCTAGCCTCAGATACATGGTCCTGTCACCCCGCCACCACCATCTTGAACGCCACCAGCAGAAGTTCTGCCACCAGTCTGCCAACAAGGTAGTAGGAGGTGTTCCATGGTCAAGGGAGAGGCCGAAGTGACCAGTACCAATCTAGCAGCAACACAGCAGCAATCAAGCCGGTAAGGCTCAGAGCTGCACCGGTTACATGGGGGTTGTAAGCGACAAGTGGTAGGCTGGGGCGGCTTGCTCCCTCACAGTGAGCCCGCCCTGCTGTTCTGTCTGGGAAGTTATCTACTAAAACCAAGTCAGTCCCCCACATGTCATCTGTCACAGGTCTTTCTGCCCGGCCTTGCCCTAAAAACTACGTACATCTCATGACTCCTGTCTCCCCACCCTCTCCTGCCTCCCCTCCCTCGACCACATTCAGGGTCTGCAGGCGCTTCTCTCCAACAGAGGTCAGGACAGTGATCGAGACAGGACATGGCACGGGCGAGCAGTGTGGTGGAGATGGTCAACTGAAAGGGAGGGACCCTAGCTGGTCAGGGGTGCTGTGAACCTTCCTCCTCAGCCAAACCAGGAATCCCCACCAGAGCACTCCTCAGTCAGGACACTCCGGATGTTAGACAGCAAGAATTAGAGTCCAGAAAGCGCCAGTGGCCTTGGCGGCCTTACGTCTGGCAGTGGGAGAAAGAGGCCTCAAAAGGACTACGGCAACCTCAAGCCAAGGACACAATGCAGCCAGCAGCGTAAGGCTCGGCCAAGGAAACCAAGGAAATCCAGGAAACTAAGGAAACCAGTTGACTTGGACATGTGGTCAGGGAAAACAAGGGTATCTCTCCCCACATCCCAGAGGGGTGTAAGGCAAGAAGAAGGCATCGGAAAACTCAGGCGAGGAAGTACAGATGGAAACACCACTAATCTAACTCGAACGAGCAACACAGAACCTACCATCTACGAGTCATGAGGCCCAGCATGGTGATGGTGCAAGGTTTTGTGGAAAACTTACTAACGAAGTTATGAACAAAAAGTGACATGTACAACTAATATGCACCACGTGAACATACAGGTTAGTGAAGCTTGCTTATGTGTGTACTAATACAGATAACAATGAAGACGGACTAATACCGCTTTAAAAGAGGAACAGTTGGGCGCATGCGTCAACTACATCTATGTAGTATGATGTATTAATGCTTGAAGCGAAATTTTGGCACATGAGCAGAAGATTTTAAAATGGAGTCTTGAAGACTCATGTGCATGGCATCCGCTTACTTGAAATGAAAACAAGCTATTTTACTAATGCTAATGCGGGAAAAGTATTACTAAGTAAAGGGGAATAGAGCAGAGGTGGGTGGTATACAGTGTGACCACTTTCTAAGTGAAATTAATATTTGTCTTTCTGGCTTTATCACTAGTGTGTCTTTGGGACAATCTCGCATAACTGGAGTAAGCTGAATGACGTTAACTCCGCCCATGCACACTTAGTGAAGCCATGAAGGCCATGACTGGGCATTAGAAAGAGAGCCAAGATTGAATGTTACACCATGAGAACGGATGTGGAAGAGTTCAACGATGAAGACTCATAATGTTATTAAAATGCTGTAAAGTGTACTAAACAACGTATGAGAACTACATTTATGAATACAAATTAAGGGGATGGGTTTGCGAACAATAGTCGAACAGATTTTAATGACATGTAAGCATGGTGTCATGGAGCTTCCTCCCTTGCCTGACTAATCATATTTCGTACTTCTAAGGTATTGAAACATTAATGGGTGGAACACGCAGAATGAAAGGTATAATTAAGATAGCTTTAGTTTGTTAGTCAGAGGAAGAATTGCAGATATTGCGGGAGATGGTGTTGCTGGGAGAGATGCTGTGAGATACTGAATTGAATGCAGAGCCTGAATGCAGAGCCTGAAGCAGAACCTTCTATCCTAATTTAATTAGGTTATATCAGAAGATCGCTGAAGAATCTCAAGGAGGAAGAGAGCATCAGAGAGGAGTGCAGCCCAACGTCGGTATTCTAGAGAGGTCATCTATCCTGTCCTGATTTCTGTCTTGGAGTCTTTGTCTCCTGCCCTATCCTGGGGGACCCTCACCCGCCCTTTGGCCAGGGGTTGGTCTTTCACACCATCCTTGGTAACTATATTTTCTTGTTATTTGTTGATGTTGTTTTCTCTCTGTACTCTCCCTTTCTAAGCATTAATTATTGTATGAGTCTGAAGTCTATGCTTGGTGTTTATAAATTTAATTTTCTCTCCTATGAGTGATGGTGACTGCACTGTATTTTGAAATGGTTCACATGCATTCATTTAGATAAAGGTTTAAAACTTTCCAGAGTTTATGGGTATTTACTTTAAATAAAAGTATAGTTAATTTTATGTCATTTTCACCATCAACTAGTTCAACCAATTGTCCATTGACCAGAGGAAAGAACTATTTGGTCAGTGAAATGTTAGTTAGGAGCATTAAATAACTAATCTTCAACAATGAAAATTACAAACTTGACCCCCAGCAGTTTTACGTACTGTGAGTTTATGGGCCCAGGTGAGTATATGATAGTGAAATATCTGTTGTTGTTGAACCGCTGAATCAATGTGACATGCCGGACGCTTTCCCAGCCAGTTATCTATTCAAAATGTTTTGTTTTGAAAGCTTCAGCTTCTTCTATCATTTCTTCCAGCAGTGGGATACACGATCTTCAGGAACCCATTAGTCCATTGTCCTCAATGTCTGCAACATCTCAAGCTTGGCAAACAGCACCAGAAAAGCACCCTCTGGAAAATGTAATAGCAGTGGAACAAGCGGGTCCTGAGAAGCCAGAGGAGCGGGCCACCGCAATGGACCAGGATCAGGATGCCAGGACCCACACTTCAGAGGTGAGCCAAGGAGATCAAAGGAGCAGATGGGCCCAGCACAAACCCAGCACAAACACATTTGCACTTTCAAGACCTGACATCCCTCGAGTATATTGCCACTCATCAAGAGATGGATCCGTCGCCTAAATCTTCCAAACTACCAAGGCTTCCCCCTGAAAATCCAGAAACCCTCTATTCTACCTGTGGTTGGCAACAACAAGGAGCCAGAGGTGGGAATTTTGGCTCAAGAAAATGCAATAAACACCATGGCCGCAGGTCCATTGCAGACCCCTCTCCACTTTCCAGAGTGCCAGCTGGAAACATCACCTCAATCAGCGAACCCCAAGCACTGCATAGAGGCCAGTCCTAAAGAGAAACAAGAAGACAACCAGGATGTCCTCTCCTATCTTGGCATCCAGGAATGGGCAGGCATGGTGGCCTCTCACTCGCAGGACTACCCAAAAGGCTCCTGCTCATTTGACCTTCAATTAACCCCAGCAGAGACAGTGGAGCCAGCAAAGCCAGTATGGGAAAGGATCCCAACTGCAGAACACCTCTGAACAACACAGCTCCACCTAAAGGGAAAGTGTGTTCATCTCCCTGCTAACCACCATGCACAATCAATGGCAGCTCTCCTGCACCAATCAGAAAAGATGGACATACACTTGTCACTTCTTAATACCATAACCCTATTAGTGGGCAGTATAAGCAACACACTTGGGGATCTCAACAATCTGATAACTCAAGCTTAACAGTAGGGGTGGGCGGAATTTGCGAAATTGACTTTTGCAAATTATCACGAAATAGCTCAAAATCTCCGAGAGCACGTGGAACTTTCGCGAAGATGCGGAGATTGCTTTTCCCGCCCATTCGCGATGTGTTTTTGCGTGCCTGTGGGGTAATTTATCTTTTACTTTCCCATGCGGTCGCTAATGGGCATGGCCATCTTGCTAGCAATGCTTATTTCCTGTTAAGGGTCGCATGACGTGTACGCGATCGCAAACTCTCGCGGGATAGCACGACCGGCTACCAACAATCCAACAGCTCGTGGTGCATGCGAACGGATACGAAAACTCGTTGGCGAACGCATGGACCCGGTAAGTCGCTACCGTGCATGCAAGAATGCATTTTTAAAGCGCGAACAAGAAAAAACTTCCGTTTTGCGGCAGATTGCAAAAGTTTAGACATGTTTGCGCTCTCAGCGGAACGCGAAAATGTCAAAATATCGCAAATTCTGCAAGCGGAACGGAATTTGACACCCACCCCTACTTAAAAGGATGCAAGTCTGATCTGCGGCTGTGTTCCAGTTGTTGAGAACGGATAGGGCTGACCAACCTTGTTGAGGACTTGAAAAAAGAAATGAGATTTCATAACTACTTACTGATCAGTGATCCTGAAATCCTCAAAATACAAAACCCTGCAAGACAAGATGTCAAAAATTCACACTTAGACAACATAAGAAGCTCACCCAACAAGGCCCTCTCAGAAGTATTTACACCAACTCGAGCTGGAGATACTGCACTAAATGCCAAACAAAGGAGACAACTCAGGAGGAAAGGTCGCAGCAGAAGACCAGATTTAAAGCAGCCAAACATATACCTCCTCTTCTGCTCAAGGGATAGCTGCATGCCTGGGGATCGCACCAGCTCAATTTCACAAACATTGAGCCGTCAACCATGCCCAAATCAGGGGGCCATCTGTGACAATGGAGGGCCAATAGAAGCCACCATACAAAGCATTGCTAACATTGAAGCAAAAAAGCTCAACCACAGACATCACCCACCAAGAGTTCTCAATTCTGTGCAAGACACACCGTCCAAAATCTCACACACCTCCACTAGCATTCTACCAAATGGCCAAGGCCATATCACACAGTAAGCGTATATAAGAAACCTAGAAGCCTCAAGAGAAATTGCTACAAGTGAAAGCAGGGGCTGCACGACCACAACGACTGTGCAAGTAATCTCTATGAGCAATGACATTGATACCACGACCAACTATACAGCAGAAACTACGCAGCAAACTTCCACAATGAAGCAAGCCCCAAGAACGGAAGAATCAGGATCTGCCTGCCACCACTGGCCAGAGGAGGCTGGGCCTTTTTGCATGCCCCTCACCAGGAACTGACAATCCAATCAAACCTTGGCAAGGAGACATGACTGCCCAAGAGCAAAGTCCATCAGCTCTCCAACCACAACTGTATCATGCTTCTGAAGCCAAAATTCACGTCCAAAGGGCTATGGGATATTTTGAACATAAGTAACATTCTGCAGCTAATATGAACCATACCATCCTTAATGGAAACAAGATCAACAGACCTTCTCTCAATAGAATTTATCAAGCCAGATCAGCTCTCTGAGCCGGAGACGACTAAGGCTACTTGAGACTCACTGGCCTTGGCCAACAAAGTTCTCGATGAACAAGCCACATTCAAGGCATGTGGCATAACTATATCTGGCTATCATAGCACAGAAAACCCATCTCCTCTCCTTGCTAACATAGGGAACAATGGTGGCCCCAAAAAGAAAACAACTTCAATACTCAAGGGGGCCCAGGATAAATCCCCTTTGAGGAACCTAGTAAGAAACGATTGCTAGAGCCATCGCCAGCATCCTCTTCGGCAATCACCCTTGCATCGAGCACCAGAGCTTATCACTAGAACCGCTTACTGGACAAGGGGTCCCCAATGACAAACCAAGCAAGCCCTAGGGACAACTAGAAAGAGCAACACAAGGATCATTCTTTACTTATGGAGTGTAAACGGTCTAAAAGGTAAAATCGCAGACCCAGACTTCAACCAATACCTCATAAGACATGATATAACTGTACTCCAAGAAACATGGACAACTGAACCGCTATAATTGCAGGGCTACATCTGTTTTCATATGCCATCAATCAGGATCTCACAATATGGCCATCTATCAGGCGGGTTGGCAACTTACGTATCAATAACTATCTCAAAGGTAATTAAAGAATCCCCCGCTTCCCTATCAAATGTTAATGTGATCAAGATCTACCCCAACTCTAACTTTTTTATTTATTTTATTTATATCCTTTGTAGAGTGCCTGAATCACCCCGGGTGTGGTATCTCCGTGCTGAGGACGTGAAGAGGTGAGGACCAGGAGCTAGAAAAGTAATGTCTTTAGTTTTTTTCTAAAGGAGCAAGTAATTGGTGCATTGTTGAATATCTAGGGGAAGTTGGTTCCAGATATGTGGGGTATATCTGATTAAGGCCTTTGAACACCAGACAACAAATTTTGAATTGTATTCTCTTACGTATGGGAAGCCAGTGCAACTTGTGGAGAAGGGGCAGTGATGGGGAACAAGGAGGGGCACTGGTTACAAGACGTGCTGCTGTGTACTGTACCACTTGTAGACTATTTAACGATGTTTCTTTGGCAGAGATCAGCAAGGTATTGCTGAAATCTAGGAGACTGAGTACCAGGGCGTGTACCAGTGTTTTGCATGTGGAGGTAGGGAGGAAGTGGAAGACTTTCCGAAGCAGGCTGAGTGCATGGAATCAGGACCGTTTCGTTGCAGTTATGTGCTCATCCAGGTTTAGTTGATTATCTATTAATACTCCGAGACTTTTTACCACTGTCTTTAGAAGAGGTGGAGGCCCTAGTTTCTCTGGCCACCAGTTGGGTAACCAGCTGGTGGTGGAATTTTTAGATAGCATTATTTCTGTTTTGTCATCGTTCAACTGGAGGAAGTTGCTACTCATCCAAAATGTGATTGTTTTCATGCCTTCTGAAAAGATATTACCGATGTTAGGGGTGTTTTTGTCAAAGGTGAAGAGAAGTTGCGCATCGTCCACATAGGAAATGGGGGTGAACCCCATTTTCCTTAGAAGTGCTGATAGAGGGGAGATTTGAATGTTGAACAACAAGGGGCTGAGGCAGGAACCCTGAGGTACACCCTTGGATACCATTGTGGTCTTAGATTTAAATGGACCAAGGTTCACCGTTGGGGTTCTTCCCTCGAGGAAGTCCATCAGCCATTTAAGGGCTGAGTCCTGAATACCTATGGTACGTAGCCTTTCCAGTAAGATTTTATGTGAGATAGTGTTAAATATTGCGGACAGGTCGACCTGTATGAGAATTAATGCTCGGCCAACGTCCGAGTGCATTCTAATGTCATCTATGACATTTGTCAAGGCTGATTCTGTACTATACCTAGGATGGAATCCTGAATGTGAATGGCCCAAACAGTTGTAGGATTCAACGAATATTGAGAAGTGAGTGTTAATGTGCTTTTCCAACAATTTACTGTGGAGAGGGAGGAGTGAGATGGGTCTATAGTTTGTGATAATGTCAAGGGACAGTTTGGTGTTTTTTCCTGATGGGCATGATCTGGGGGGTTTTCAATTCCTTTGGGAGCTTACCTTCTATGATGGAGCTATTTAACATAGAGCACAATGGAGCGGCCAGCTCGACTGCGGGCGTTTTAGCTATTTTGGCAGGAATAAGGTCTTTAGGAGATCCAGATTTGGAAGTGGATAATAGGGATTTTGTATCTTGGATGGTGAGCAGAGGGAATGTTTTTAAGGTATAAGGGCTGGGTACGGGAGGGTTAGGATCAAAGATTGTGATGTGACCAGAAATTACAGTGTAGGAGGTTATCTAATTGTAGATATTGTCAATATTTTGTGTAAGGAAACTAGCGATATTATCAGAGAGAGATTCGTTTGGTGCATCTACTGGGTTAGGCTTGATAAGGGTATTGAGTACTTGGAAGAGTACTTTGAGGGTGTTGTCTGTTTGTCCCAGTTGGCTGGCTATGTGATTTTTCCGTGCGATCTTTATGTTTTTGTGGTAAGAGTTTAAGGCTGTTTTATATCTCTTTATCTAAAGGTGCCTGTGTTCGACACCATTGCCGCTCCATCTTTTCGCATTGGCTTTTCTTGTCTGAAGGGATGTCGAGTACCATGGGGTCTGGGGGCGTTGTGAAGCAGTGGATGATATCTTAGATGGAATGAGAGTGTCTATGGTAGATTTGACTGCATCTTGAAAGACCGTTAACACCTTGGGTGCTTCCCAGATTTTTCCCCTGTGCTGAACCTTATTGATTCCCATTGTTCATGACTAGCTCAGCTCGTCATGAGCACCCTAGAGGTATACCAGTTCGTCATGAGCATGGAAGGGGTTAAGCGATCCTCTACTGTATCCTTGGGGGTAAATTGAGGAGGGATGAAGACGTCACCGAACAGTGTGGGAGTTAGTTTGTGCAATTGTCTGTAGTCACGTATAATAGGTGTTTTCTTAACTGTGTGCTCAGGAGGACCCTGTAGACTGAATTTGATGATAGTGTGATCTGACCACGTAAGGGGACTGGTGGCTTTGTATAGTATTTGTGTTGATTTGGAGAGAACGAGGTCCGGGGTGTGGCCTGCGATATGCGTGGGTCCGTCATATATTTTTGTAAGTTCCAGTGTTGCCAGCTCGGTCAGAAAGAGAAGGCCTCAGGGTCCTTGGCGTTCTCGCTGTGGACATTGAAGCCGCCCAGTAGGAGGAATCTGTTCGTTGATATTACATGAGGAGCAATCAAGTTTAAGAGGAGACTGGTAAAGTCTGAAAGGGGTCCGGAGGGGCGGTATACAAGTGCCCCTTTCCAGCTCAACTACGAGTGGAGATCAATTCTAAAAATTAAAATTTCCAGTTTGTCACTACTAAATTGGTCCAAGATAGTGGCTTTTTTGCTTTGCGCGGTCTGTCTAGTTTGAGAATGCGGTATCCGTTGGGTAAGGCCATGGCGATAGCTGGCACGGAGGAGGCCTTTAACCATGTCTCAGTAAGGAAACCAATGTCAGGGAGCAAGGAGGAGAGTAGATCCCAGATGTTTATTGCGTGTTTTGGGAGGGAACGAACATTGGCCAACAGGCAGTTCCAGCTTGCTCCTTCCTCACCGGATTTGCACGCGTGAGATTTGTTTCGAGCGTCGGTAAGTTGGGGGGAAGCTTTGAAAACCGCAGGATAGGCATGTCAGAGGGCCTTCTATTGATGCTGTGAATTTGGCTGTGCAGGAGATCACCGCTTTACATGCATCGGGAGGTTGAGTGTTGTCCCTGATGTCTAATAGCTCTTGTTTGGTGTATTTGGTCAATAGATTGGGGCCGGCTGCCTTGTGTACCGCAAATCCGGCAGGGATTCTGGCTCCTGGCGACGGACTGGTGTGGATGGGCGCAGACGGGCTTGCCTTTGGCGGGCCAAAGTCGCACCCGCTGCGCGTTGTCCAGGGCATGCTATTTAGTAGTTCCAGGCCTAGAGACTCTGCGTCACTTCTGGGTGGTGCAGCACTCCCTCCACTCAAGCAGAACTTTCCGCGGTGGACCGGAGAGGCACCGCCCTGTGACCTTGCTCAGTGAGTGGTAGGTGACATCAATAAAATTGTGAATTTCAATGCAAACGTAACTTTTAAAAAATAGATGCTGCCATTTAAAAGTGTACATTCAATTGTACTTAATGTATTAAAAGAATGTAAGTGTGGCTTGCGAGCTGGGTGGGAGGAAAGCAGAGTGTGGAGCCCTCGCCAGGCGCTCCTGCGGGTGTAACTCGTACCTTCAAAAATAATTAATCAAGATGCCAAGTGCCTGCATCTTATCGCGTCCCTAATGAGAAATGGAATGAGGTGCTAATTTTCAATATGTAACCCGAGAAAGAAATCCAAAGATGCAAAACTCCTGGTGGACTGTATATTAACACATACTTCAAAACATGATACCTGGAAACTGGTGCTTTCAGGGGACATCACCTCTTATGCTCCTCAGAGGATTGAGAGACCTGGTATGTGGCATGGAGCATCCCGCAACAAAACCATAAACTTCAATGTAGACCAAGCACAATAGCCAAACGCCTGCTGGAAGACCTGGAGCACATCAACTTCAGGGCCCTCAATGGGATTTTTCTTGATGATTCACTGCCCCCTGCTTCCTTCTACTCTAAAAAGGCATCCTCAACTCTGGATTATACTTTGATTTCCCTCTCATCCTTCCACAGTGTGGTCACTTTACGAGTCGGTGACAACGTGGACAGCGACCACCAACCACAGGAAATCTTTCTCCTGGCAACTCCACCAACATTTGAGCCCCTAGTAGGGGTACCCTCCCCAACCATGCAATCAATCCAAATATATTTAAATCTACTCTTGTAAATACTGGGGAAGTGCTTCAGGTTGCAAAAGATTTACTACAGAACTTAAATGATCATACAAAATGACCAGTTGACAAATGGGAACAACTAAATTCCAGTTTATCAAGCACCTTTTCAACAGTAGCCAAATACCAGCCTCCAAATGACCCTATGGGAATTGGCGGATTCTTTGGAGTCCAAAATAAGTAATTCAAGCAAATAAAAAAGGCTTAAACAAAAGGCTGAGACTTTTGAGGATCAAAATGGAAGATCTAAACCTCAAATCATCCCTGCAACAACATAGGAAAAGCCTTAAGAAGCTAAAATGGGAACAGAGACGTTCCAAGGATGATGAGCTATGGGTGAAACTATTACACGATTCCAAATCTCACAATAACACATGCTTTTTGTTCAAGGTAAACAAAATAATGCTCCCATCGCATGGTGACTTAACTTCATATGTTACAGAAGAGGCATGGTCAGAGTTTTTGACATCGCACTTCATCCATCGAGATGTGCCCAGGCATTGCAATGAAATAAATGTCCCACACAGTCAAATTACATTTCTAAAATGGATAACTTGCACAAGGAAATGCAAGAGCCATCCGACATTGCAAAAATCAAATGCCAGATCACCAAAGGCAGGAGCGAAGGAACCCCAGGGCCCAATGGGATTCCCCAGCCCTTTTTAAGCAGGACGCCCATTGTTGGGCAGTGGCTTTGGGTCCACTATTCCATGAAGTCGGACAATTGGGACAGCTACTGGCCTCTTGGAAAGATCCCATTATTGCTCCCATCTATAAAAACGATGAGAAATCTGCTCCTAAAACTACTTTCTAGTTGCTCTACTAGACAATGAAGCCAAATACTTTGTGGGCACCTTACTTCAAGAACTTCAGTTATGGGCATCGGAACAAAGAATTATACCACTCAACCAAACCAGTTTCTCCAAAAACACAGGGACTTCAACCAATATCTCAACACTGTCATTACTTATGGACAAGGTAACATGAAAACAGTCACTTCATCTGTGCTTTGTAGACTTCAAGGTTACCTTTGATAACAAAGAGAGAGCCAATCTCTAGTAAAAGCTGGCAAACTGGACGATCCCACAGTCACTGCTGGGCGCACTAATATCCCTGCACACTGACACCTGGGTGCAGGTTAAACTGGGCAATGGCACATGCTTGTCAAGTCATGTTCCAACAACTAAAGTGTTCAAACAGGGCTGTGTGCTTGCCTCAATCCTGTCTAACCTTTATATGGCTGACCTGACACAGACCCTAGACCAATGCACCAAGGTTAGGAGGCAAGACTCTAACCAGAATCCTGTACATTGATGAATGACAACTTTCTGTAATTAAACATGAAAAAAAACAAGTCTATATCCATCAAAAGACAAGGGGAAAAACCCCACCAAAGAACTTAAGGCATACCCAAATACAAAATACAACAAGTTGAAAATACCTAGGGGTAATCTTTGACAATAGAGGCCAGTTAACAAGTCAGCTTGAGACAATAAAAAGAAAAGGAGTGGCCCGTGCGATAACTCTTAGGCAAATAAAATCCCAGCTTACTGGCCTGAAGCTTTTTTCACTCGTTTAGATTGTACAGGCAAAAATCCTGTCCATGATTAGATACAGCAGCAAAGCACTGAGAGGAAGAGACACACATACCCTGGACAGCACCCTAATCCGGACCTACGAAATTCTGTTCAACATCCCATCAAATGCATCTGCTGCCCATATCCGGCTAGAAGCTGGACTCATCAAACAACAGCAAGCAAGGCAAGGGGTGTATATAATGTCCTGGCATTAGATCAAGAACACCACCATAAACAGTTTATGCCATCTACTTTGGCAAGAGCTTCAACAGGGGACAGTGGCTCTGGCAAGCAAACACTACATAAAAACATGGGTCTCAGTCAGGCCTGGGTAGTTCCAACCATGCAAAACTGCCAGCTATTCAGCACATACCACCAAGGCTGCGGGGGTAAATGTCTCCAGATTGCCGGATGTGCAACAACAGAGTTGAGGACATGACTCACCTGATATGCACTTGCCCTAGTCTCACAAGAGAAAGAGCAGGCCTGCTCAAGTTCCATTTCAATCAGCGATGGATCTGAACACGGAGACAAGCTTTGATAGCCTGTTTTAGCTCAGACGATCCACAGTAGAATTACTTAGCACGGAAAGATGAGAAGCTGGTAAAGGTTGGTGAAACCACAGAAACATTTTTGAAAATCCCCGAACAGCTACAAAAGCTCACACAACTAATAAAACTGATGTGAATTTTCACGCAAGCAGGCTAATGAAATAAATGGCAAATGTTTTTAGAGTGTAAAACTTAAGGACAAGTGGTCTTATTCAGCCCTGCCAACTTGCGGGATAACTTTTTAATTACCTAATGTTTTTATCTGGTTTTAGTCAATTGTTTTAGTCATTTACAAGCATTATTTGCAGGACTTTTTATCTTCATTTTTGTATCAGTTTTAATCATCTTTTGACAATAACGTCTTACTTACTTACTTACTTACTGTCCTCAGATTAAAAATATTAATAATAATAATGATAATATTGTAACAGGGCAGAGATACCCTAAACCCCTGGCCCATGGGGGGAACCCAGTGGGACTCCACCTGAGGCTAAATTGAAAAAACTAAATGGAAAAAATGGTCAGGCCATATTCATTGGTGTCTGCCCCATTGAACTTACCCTTGGATTTTTTATAAAGGGGAGGGAAGCCAGATGCCTCAGATGTCCCTCCCTGGGCTGACAGCACCTTACATGGAAAGAGGGCCCCCCTTCCCAACCTCAAGAGGCCTCATGGAGCCCAACCCCAGGGCTGAAAGGTCACAAAATGGGGGCCTTATGATTCCCCTCCCCAAGTCACAAAAGGCTTTAGGGTCTATTACTTTACGGGAGGCAGCCTGACCCTGAACCTGAGCCCTTGATGGCTCCGGCGACTCTATCTCCCTGAGCCAACTCACACGCTATGTTCAAGGGAGCACAAACCCAAGGACATAGCATTTTCTCTTCCTGCAGCAGCACAGGCACTGAAACCAGTGGTGCTCTCACTTGCTGGAAGCATTTTTAAATGATTTGCCAAACAATAGCAAACACCATGTAAATGCCAAGTCAAACATGCTCCCGCCAGTGGACTTTACTTCTGTTTCAGTGTGGGCCGATAAGGCCGCAAGGAGGAGTAAAATCTGGATGTGGGGAGCTGACTCAGTCCACATTGGCCTTGGGGCTCCCTCCGTGGCTCCCAACAAGACTACGGTGTGTGTCCTGGGTGGCCATCAGGGTGACCACCTTTCCCAGGGATGGGGTCCCGGGGCCTAAATTGGCCCGGAAACTTGGCCATGTGCGCCGGCACTGTAAAACTGATGGCAGGTCCGAGGGGATGGAGTCTCTGGGGCCAAAATTAGCCCGGGGAGGGAGACTGCATGCCTCCCTCCCCATAAAGAATTTCAGCAGGCCCAGGAAATGGGGACCCCAGGGCTGAGATTGGCTCAAGAAGGGGGGCTGCAGCAACATTTTCACATCTAACTATAACGTTACTTAACCCTTTACTTTTTTTTGTGAAGTTCTAAGTTTTTTTTTATAAACAAAACAGATCTTGTGATTACACCTTTTTCAGTAAAAAAAAGAGCACAGAGCACCCTCAAAGTGAAATCATATTTATAAGATTGGTTTAAACATTTAAGAAACAGTTTTTCTTTGTAGGATGGAAATGAGGCAACCACTAGAGAACGTGAACCATCTCAGTCTCAATCATTTCCAGGTATGTTCAACATGATCAATGGTAGCATCCGCCCATGAGTTCAGCCAATCTGTGTGAAACCTTTGGGTATATATATTCACTGAAAAAAACCCATAGATTAGATGGACATTATAGTAAGGCTCAGTACCACCACCTCCCTGGGGGAAATCATTATAATTACAGAGGGGGACCTAGCGACCCCCGTAGCCCTGGGGACCACCACCTCCCTGGGGCTGTGATCTACAATACAGAAGGGCTGTGTGGCCCCCCTCATGGAGACATAGATGTCCGTAGATGGCCCTGGGGACTGCCACGCCCCAGGGCCTACTCCTGCTTACTCCCGAGGTGCACACCCAACCCTTTAGCGCTCCTGTCAAACCATAGTAACTAGGTTTATCATCAGCATGCCGCTTGCTGAAAGCAAGCACAATTGCCTGTTAGCAGCTCCCTCTCTGTCAAAGGAATGCCAGCTCCCACAGTAGGCCGGGAGCCGGAAGGGCCCACAGGGGCCTTGAGGCTCCCATGCAGACCCCAACGTTGCTAAGTGGGTGGGACCAGAGCACCGACACTCGAGGCAGGGTCCCGGGGATGGAGTCCCCAGGTCCGATATTGGCCCATGAAGGTGGCCTGCTCTCCACCGTTAACAAAGGACTAGTCCTGGGAAATGGGGTCCCCAGGTCTGAGAACAGCAGAAGGAATGGAGTGCAACGCAGCCTCCCTCCCTTAACCACTTCCACGCTAGCGGTTTTCCCGCTGTGCGCTGGATTTACAGAATCAACATGTTGAGTGACGAGTTCACCTTGTCATCCGCACAGGGTAGGTAAAGCTGATGACGAGCTGAGCTCGTCATCAGCATGGAAGGGGTTAAACAGAAATTCACAAAATGGAAAAAAACTCTGACAAGTTGTTGGAGGCCACGCCCCCTTCACCACCACTCTGCAATGTGCCTCCTGGTATACCTTCGCTTGGGGGATAATGTTCCCTTGGCTCCAGAGAGTCCTGGGGCCAACAAGTCATCCTGCTACCTTCAATGAGTCCCACACAGCAGGATTGTTGAGAGGTTGTTGGCAGATATACCCCTTTTCTCCAACAGTCTGCAAACACGCCTTCTGGTACACTGCTGGTTGCAGGATGAAGTCCCCTTGGCCTCAGAGGGTCCTTGGGGGCCAGCAACCCCTTTATGTACCTCCAGTAAGTACCCCACAGTGAGATTGCTGACAAGTCTTCAGAGGTCATACCTACTTTCTCCACCACTCTGCAAATGAGCCCCCTGCATGCTGCTGCTAGGGAAATTAAGGCCCCTTGGCTCCAAAGGGTACTTGGTGGCCAACTAGCCCTGTTGTTACCTGCAGTAAATCCCACAGTGCATGATTGCTGAGGGATCTTCAGAGGCTACCCTCCCTTTCTGCACCACTCTGTAAACACGCCACCTGGTGCACTTCTGGTTGGGGGATGTTGTCCTTTTGGATGCTGAGGGTTCTAGGCACCCAAAGGGCCTCCTGTTATCTCCAATAAGCCTGACACAGCAGGATTCCTAAGAGGTTGTCGGAGGCCTTCACCTTTTACCACCACTCTGCAAATGCAACTATGAGTTAACAAGCACTGGCGTTGCCAATAGGTCTCGCATTAGGAAAGTTTAACCTATTGGTATTGTAAATGACATAAACTTTCCTAATGCGAGACCTATTGGCAACGCCAGTGCTTGTTTCTACATGTGGTCCTTGTCTTTGGCCCCAGTTGGC
The DNA here is from genome assembly GCF_964261635.1 of Lissotriton helveticus. Classification (NCBI taxonomy): domain Eukaryota; kingdom Metazoa; phylum Chordata; class Amphibia; order Caudata; family Salamandridae; genus Lissotriton; species Lissotriton helveticus. Next base: position 1,609,614,890 of record NC_136069.1, read on the forward strand.
CTTAGCACGTTTTAGGTTCATTGCCAGTTGACATTGTTTTCGGGCATGAAACAGAAGCCTGTTTTCTATTCATACCAAGCGCGCTGCAGAACTCTCAGTGTATGTAAAGTGGACGTGGCCAACAAGTAAAAACATCTAGGGCAAGCTTCTGACGTAATTAGTAAGGGGTTTGGTGCCCCGTGGCGAAAACACGATATCTTAGGAGCTGTGTGACTGAATTAAGTCTTGAGTGCTTTTGTCTTTATGACGATTTCTTTAGCCGGTCATGTTACGAAGGCTGGAGGGGAATCTACTCCCTGCGAATGTGTGTCCACACCCCTGAGTTTATATTTGTTAGAATTATGTCATTGTTTTGAAAAAGCCGTGTAAGCGCTCTGTCATATCATGCATGGGAATGCAGGTCCAGAGCTTTAGAGGTTTGGCAAGTGCGCCACCTAGTGGTTTCTTTGGGTCTCCACTTCGACGTCATTTGTTATGTATTCGCGCAATTAAAGAAGCCCAGCTCTGCGTGAGCAAGAAGAGCAAATGTAACTAGATATTAATGTGCTGAAGGGGATTTTTATAGCAGACCAGTAGTGCAAAATAAATATAGAGAATCCCCTGTTGCACAGCAGCTGTTCGCACTATAGCAAACGAAGGCTGCCGAGGGGAGTTGAAATGTATTTTAGCAGGAAACAAAGAAAGACGGTGATTATGTTCAACACGGGGAGATGCAGTGCAAAGCTGCAAGTAACGCGGCCGGGAAACTGAAAGTACGGCCAGCAGAGCCTGGTGGGGGGCGGGAATGCGAGCGAGGGGAGGAGAATGGAGGGGGAGGCAAGACAGAGGCAAGGAGTGTGGCAAATGACCGGAGGGAAGCCGGAGAGACATGGGGGAAGCTGCTAATTAGGGGAGGAGAAGCCGCAGAGCGCACGCTGGGCGAAGCCCTTTGATGTGCTGTGCGGCCGTGAATGCGCGTGCTTGTTTGCTCACGTGATTCACGTGAACTTCAAGAAAACCGCACGAACGAAACCCTTGGTTTCACGATTGTTTTGAGCACTTGAATTCTCGCTCCCTCTATGCGCTTGCGCGCATTTAAAGGTCATGAGACCTAAAAAACCATAGCAGTTCCCTTGAAAAAAAAAAAGTTACAGGTACATTATAGTAAAGAAATAAAATTAACCGTGGGCAATGAACTCCGCTCTGCTAGCAGATGTTGTGGGGATTTGTTAACTGCGCATTACAGTGAAAACAAGGAATTCATGCAATAATTACGACTACGCCACCAAGCGGAATTAGCTACGGCACCCACAAAATTTTTTTAAAACAACTTTACCTTTACAAGCAAAAAAAAAAAAGCACAAAAGTGAACTTTGAAAAATACCAGGCAATGAGAGAGGTGATGATTTTTGGGCCACCCCTAACCTAGGGGAGGGCAAGCGGATGTCTTGAACACAAAGAGCATATTGTGCTGAATGATTTGGCTGTGGGCCCATCATCCTAGGACCACCCCAAGAAAAGTTTTGGGCAAAAATACAATGTCAACCAAAAGCCAAGCAAAGCATTATGGGGCGAGATTCTAGAATTCAGTGAAAATTATAGTATTAGCTCTCAGCTGAGCCCAAGAGCCTTCCCCTCGAGGAATGTTTTGATATTGGATACTATAATATTCACTACAATATTGTCCCATAATGCTTTGCAGGGCCTTTGGTTGGGATTGTATTTTTGGTCCTAACTGTGCTTGGGGTGGTCCTAGGAGGATGGGACCACCACCCAATCATTCAGCATGACGTGCTCTTTGTATTCAATGCATCTGCTTAGTTCTCTCTCTAGATTAGGGAGGACACTAAAATCATCACCTCTCTCACTGCTTGATGTATTTTCATTTTCACTCTTGTGAGATGACTATATGCATTTTTTCATGTAAAGATAGAGTTACTTGTTGCTTTATCAATGGTATGTGATGTGTCTGTTTTATTAATTGGGATGAGATGGAACGGAGTTGCGGAGTGAAGTTCACTGAGTTTTTGTTCAATTCTTCAGAACTCCGCGTAGTGGTACGCCACCAACTATGCCCAGCCTTAAACAAAATGTAAAAAAACCTTAGAAATTCTTTGAAAAAATGAAGGTTACAGGGAAGTTATAGTTTGGCTCAGGTATCACTTGTACGAAACCAGTGAAAATCAGCAGTTATGCAATGCACTGCTTATGACCGCACATATTACATCACTCATGACATGGGCAGGGATATCACTGATGAAATCACTGATGGCATCTCAAATGATTTCTCAAATGAAATAACTAATGACATCATAGACAAAATTATTAACACATCCACTCATACCCCAACAGTACCTTTCATACACGCACTCCCACTCAACCATTCCAAGACCTATACCAGTACCTACACACCCACTCACTGATTGATAGATCTATACACACATCTATTCACTTACAAATACTGCCACTCATATACTCACACACTCACTAATACAGTTGCTGACATATCCAATCATACACCCATACAGCTAGTCAGACAATGAGTCAGCCACTCATAGAGCTACTCACACACCAATACAGTCAATCACACATCCACTTACTCAATTGTACAGTTACACACACAACTTACCCATATATGCACTAACACATACTCTCTCACCTATACCGTGACTGACACAAGCACACACTCACCCATACAGCTACTTTCATATTCACTCACTCACTCACCCATACAGTCACTCATATCCCCCATCACTCACCAATACTAAATTTTACATACCCAGTCACTCATCCACTTCCCCTGTCACATACACTCACTCAACCACACAGCCATACACACACTCACTCACCCATAGATCCCCTCATACATGCACTCACTAACCCATACAGTCAATGACTCACCCACTCACGTATCTATACAGGCAGTCACACACACTCTCACCCACTTACACAGACTGTCAGACAACCATACATGTACTCAGAAAACCAATCACTCACCCATACAACCAATCACATACCCACTCACGCACCCATAAAGCCACATAGACACCAACTGACAGACTGTACAGACATTCATACAACCCATCACTCACCTATACATTCACCCAAACACCTAATACCTCACTTATACAGTCCGTCACGCACCCACTGAATCATCCATAGAGGCACTCATGCAGCCACTCATTCACCAATACACCTTTATATATATATTTTACACTCATAAATCTTTTAAAAACACATCACAGTCATCAGAGATGTCATTTGAGATTTAACCAGTGCTGTCACTGGCAATGTCAGGAGTGATGTAATATGTGAGGTCATAAGCAGTGCATTGTGAGGGCATGAGTTATGTGAATTGAGCTAACTGTGCTGAATTTCACTGGTATTGTACGATTGAAACCTGAGCCCATCTATATTATCCTTGTAACCTTTAGCTTTTTAAGTGAATATTATATCTATATATATATTTTTTTTTTAACAAAATTTAGCCGCACACAGCAATCCTTCTGCATTCAAAGATTTATTTCACAATCAGAGCCAGTCTGTCAACCGCCACGTTTCGGCCTTGGGGCCTTTGTCACGGTATATATATATATATATATATATATATATATATATATATATATATATATATATATATATATATATATCTCAATTCAAACAGAGTTACCTCATGAGGAAGAGCCGCTTTGGTAGGTAAAAATCACTCCTTTATTTCACACGAAGGCTGCATACAGATATATATATATATATATATTATATATATATATACTGCAGGAACCCGCCATGGGGTGGCGGTCCCCAGGGCCATCACAGGCTCCAGAAGTTGGGCAGTGCAGCCCCCTCCCATCAGTGACAAAGCCCCGGGGGGTGGTTGTCGTAACCGATCCCCAAATTAGAATATTAGTGCCCCAGGGAGGTGGCGGTCCCCAGGGTGTGTAAGCCCCCTCAACAGGTCTTTGTTTTTCCAAAAAAGTCCTGGGTGGTGGCTGTCCCCGGGCTGCGGGGGGGCCATTAGCCACCCCACAAATATTTTTGAAAAACTCCGGGGTTGGCGGTCCCCGGGGCTGGGGCACCCCTTTGGGCCCCTCATTACAATATAAGCATTGCCCCCGGGACTTGGCCCACCCCGGGGCTAAATAATAACAAAGCTAGTGCTTATTTTTTTTTGCGACAGGGTCCACGGATTATCCGCACGTTTTGCCGCTTTTTTTTAGAAAACAAATGCTTTTTTGGTCCTTGTGGGACCCCCTGAGCAGGCTTAGGGGGTCAGGGTGTTTCTACCCTGCCCCCTTTTCTCGATATGCATGTTTCTTTTACAGCTTTTTTGTGCCTCGGTTCTACCGAGGCACAAGATGGCTGCCATCACTTCCTGGTTTGAAGTGTTGACAGCCAATTAGCATGCAGCTCGTGATCAGCAGGGTGCACGGATATCAGCAACTACTGAACAGATTTACACCATTTAAGACAAAGAGTTCTTTCTAAGGCGAGGGCTACCTTCATGCCAAATTTGGTGTAATTCCATTCAGTAGTTCAAGCTGTAGCCGTGTATAAAGTTTCCTATGAGAAATGCATTTTTTCACCTAATTTTCATTAATTTCTCAGGAAATTCTGAATGGATTTACACCATTTAACAAAAAGAGTACTTTCTTAAACAAGGTCTACCTTTTTGCAAAATTTGGTGTAATTCCGTTCAGCAGTTCGGGCTGAAGCCATGTCTAAAATTTCCTATGGGAATTAACATGGGGAAAACACATTTTGTGATCCCCCTTTTTTCTCGGCCCGCTTGCCGAATCACCCTGAAACTTTCAAGATAGAAGTGCACCGGCGCCAAAGTTATTGGGAATAGAATGTTACAATTTTCCTATGGATAATAGGTCCTAACTATAACTACCTATTTTTTATTTTATTAATTTAAAGATTTGTAAAGCGCCTGGTGACACGGAGGCATCCCCGCACTGTGAGAGCTTGAAATTGGCCAAGAGGGGAGAAAAAACTTATTTAGGGAAAAGCAGAGTTTTGAGCTGCTTGCGAAAACGCAAGTAGCAGGGTTCCAACCGCACACTGCGGGGAAGCGAATTCCAGCGTGTGGCTGCCTTTACGGAGAAGCGACGGCCTCCAGTACGTACCCTCCTAAACTTGGGGACATTTGCCAGTCGCTCATTGTCCGAGCGCAGAGATCTCGAGACTTTGTACGGCGTGACCATATCTCCTAGGATCGAAGGGCCTTGTCCATTGAGGAGCTTGTGAGCGATGCACATTGCCTTGAACTCGATCCTCTCTCGCACTGGCAGCCAGTGGAGAGCCTTAAGCGCTGGTCTGGCAGAGGTTCTGGAAGGAAGACCCATCAGCATCCGGGCAGCCACATTTTGGGTTCGTTGTAGCTTGCCCAGAGTAGCTTCAGGGGCTCCTAAATAGACAGCATTGCTGTAGTCCAGTCGTGCAAGGACCAGTCCTTGAACCAGGAGTTTCCTGGATTGAAGGGGAAGCAGAGGAAGGATCTTGCGGACTGACCGCATAAGTCCAAAGCAGGTTCCAGCTGTTTTAGTTGCCTGGGTTTTCATTGATAAGTCCGGTTCGAGCCAGACCCCAAGCCTCTTAATTTCTTTCTTGGGGGCGGGCACCTCACCCATAGTATCGGGCCAAACAGATGATGGAATTGCTGACCACTTCTTGCCCATCAGCATAACTTCTGTTTTGGACCCGTTAAGTTTGAGTGAGGACTCGCACATCCATAGATGGATTTTCTGGAGGCAGTGCAAGAGATTATCTGGGCATTGATCAAGATGTGAGAGAGAGACGACCAATTGCGTTTCGTCTGCATAACTCACAATCTTGATGTCGAAGGGGGCAACTACATCCTCCAGAGGGGCCATATAGGCGTTAAAAAGAGTGGGACTAAGTGAGGAACCCTGGGGAACCCCACTTGTCAAAGGAAGAGAGTCAGAACGGGAGTTGCCATCCCAGACCTGGAACGAACGGCCCGACAGGAATTACTCTATCCAGGCCAACGCAGTGCCTCCGAGTCCTGCCCTGGCCAACCGGTGGAGCAGGACACGCTGATTCACCGTGTCAAAGGCTGCACTAAGGTCCAGGAGGATCACTGCCACGAACCCCCCTGAATCCAAAATGCACCTTGCCTCCTTGATGACGGCGAGGAGGGCAGTGTCCGTACCTTGGCCAAGGCGGAACCCCGTTTGGGAACATCGCAGCAGTTTGTTAGATTCCAGAAACTGGGACAACTGGACGTTAACCAGTTTTTCAGCAATTTTGCTGATGCCCGGGAGGAGCGAGATCGACCTGTAGTTGGCCAGATCAGCGGGGTCCAATTGTTTTTTTTTTAGAAGGGCTTTAACTACCGCCCCCTTCCAACTAGGAGGGACGGAGCCTTGGGACAGTGAGGCATTGATCAACTCCAGAGCTGGAGGAACAATCGCAGAAGCGACTGCTTTCAAAAACCTCATGGGAGCAGGGTCACGGGGAGAGCCACTTTTAATCTTGGCCAGAGTCTTTTCAACTTCGTCCGATGAGACCGCCCTAAAAGCATTAAGCTGCGGGCGAGGGTCGCCTACTGGACAAGTGTCAGGCGTCACGTTGTCCCAGCAGGGTAGCTGGCTGGGCTGCGGAAGTGAAGTTAAGATGTGGGAGATTTTAGAGTCAAAGTATTTTGCAAGTTCATTACTCCTGTCCGGTAGGGCCCTGGTCAATGAAGGGGGTTGTGGTACCTTTAGGAGTTCTTTGACGATGAGAAAGGATTCTCTCGCGGAGTTTGTGGCATTTTTTATCCTATCGTCATAGTAAGAGACCTTAGAAAGTTTCAAGGCAGATTTGTATGCTCTCACAGTCCTCCGGTAGGAATCTTTACTAGAATGGAGCCAGTCCTTCCTCCACAGTCGCTCCGCTTTTTTACATTCCTTGCGGAGGGCTCTGAGTTCCAGGCTAAACCAGGGGGCCGAGCCTGTCTTTCCACTCTTGTCTTCACGGGTTTTTATAGGTATGATGGAGTCGAGTGAGTCGGAAATCCACTTCCTGAAGTTACTATCAGCTACGACAAGGTCCCCCGAGGGGGCGGGGGTCGTCGATTTCAGAGCTCTGGCCCAGTCCTCGGTAGAGAGTCTGGACCATGCCCTGTCCTGGGTGTACGTGACGGGCTTGTGGGGCTTCCTGAATTCTCCTGGCCAGAAAGGAGGAACCAAAAAATGGTCTGTCCAGGGGAGGGGGCAAGAAGGTTTGGCCTGGAGGGTACGGACATTTGTAAAAACTGGGTCTAGCAAGTGGCCCTTGATATGGGTGGCTCCGGTATTGGCCAATTGGAGGCCATAAGCAGCCAAGTCTAGTATCAAGTCAGCAGCCCCTGTGTCTAGGGGATCATCAAAGTGAATATTGAGGTCCCCTAGCACAGTAAAGTTAGGTGTAGAGTGGGCAAGTGCTGAAATAGATTCTAGTAGGGCGCTAGCAAAGGGACCAAAATGGCCGGGGGGGCGATACACCAGAAGACCTGCCAGAGAGGTTGTCGGGGCCAGATGGATGGTAAAATGGCAGCTCTCTGAGTCCGTGATATGAGCATCGCTAATTCTGCATGAGAAATGGTCTCTGTGCAAAATGGCCAGTCCGCCCCCTCTACCAGAGGGACGTACTTGGGACTGGATAAGAAAACCCGGGGCCAGAGCCAAGGCCACATCCGAGTCCAAGTGTGTGGTGAGCCAAGTTTCCGTGAGAAACAGGATGTCTAGCTCATGGTCCACGAGCAGGTGGTTAATAAGCAGGGCGTGCTTGGGGAGCGACCTACAGTTCAATTCTGCTAATTTCAGGCCAGAGAGTGAAATTGGTGCCTGAGTCAGTTGTAAATTGACCGGGTGGCAGAGTGCACAATTTATAAAATGTCCATCTGATTTGTGTACGTAAATACACAGTGTGCTCTTTGTAGGTCTAAGACTTAGTAAGGCACGACGCGAATAACTCACCCTATCGGTGTCCACGCCCGGCATAGGTTCTGGCCCTAAGCCCGTTCGTGCGTGGACGGGCGCAGACGGGCTTGCCTTAGGCACGCCTTCGGCGCGCAAACGGCGCTCCCTCTGCGCTTCCTGGAAATGCACATATTTGTGGAAGAAAGAGGGCGTGGCCTCCAGCAGTGGGCGTGGCCAGGGGGTTTGGCGCGCAAAAGGCAGCACTGTTTCTTTCAACCCGTCAGCGCTAAAATCCGCTGTACGGTGTTGTCTCCTGCGGCGTGTAACAAGGGGAAGTGCTCAGGGGTAAGTGACAGTGGTTAAAAGCAAATGCTAAACAATTTTAGATACAAGTTAAAAATGCGAGCAAAATGCACCCGGCTTCCGCCTCAGGCGCTTAGGTCTCTTATGGCGCGACTAGCACTCAGTGTGCTTTAAGAAGCCTATGTTGAGGTGGGCGTGGCCTCCAGCAGTGGGCGTGGCCAGGGGCTTTGGCGCGCAAAAGGCAGCACTGTTTCTTTCAACCCGTCAGCGCTAAAATCCGCTGTACGGTGTTGTCTCCTGCAGCGTGTAACAAGGGGAAGTGCTCAGGGGTAAGTGACAGTTGTTAAAAGCAAATGCTAAACAATTTTAGATACAAGTTAAAAATGCGAGCAAAATGCACCCGGCTTCCGCCTCAGGCGCTTAGGTCTCTTATGGCACGACTAGCACTCAGTGCGCTTTAAGAAGCCTATGTTGAGGTGAGCGTGGCCTCCAGCAGTGGGCGTGGCCAGGGGGTTTGGCGCGCGAAAGGCAGCACTGTTTCTTTCAACCCATCAGCGCTAAAATCCGCTGTACGGTGTTGTCTCCTGCGGCGTGTAACGAGGGGAAGTGCTCAGGGGTAAGTGACAGTGGTTAAAAGCAAATGCTAAACAATTTTAGATACAAGTTAAAAATGCGAGCAAAATGCACCCGGCTTCCGCCTCAGGCGCTTAGGTCTCTTATTGCGCGACTGGCACTCAGTGCGCTTTAAGAAGCCTATGTTGAGGTGGGCGTGGCCTCCAGCAGTGGGCGTGGCCAGGGGGTTTGGCGCGCGAAAGGCAGCACTGTTTCTTTCAACCCGTCAGTGCTAAAATCCGCTGTACGGTGTTGTCTCCTGCGGCGTGTAACAAGGGGAAGTGCTCAGGGGTAAGTGACAGTGGTTAAAGCAAATGCTAAACAATTTTAGATACAAGTTAAAAATGCGAGCAAAATGCACCCGGCTTCCGCCTCAGGTGCTTAGGTCTCTGACTGCCAGTAGGTAATATGTATGTGTACGTATGTGTATGTATATATATATATATATATATATTCACTAAAAAAAACATAGGTTTCACCCATGTTATAGTTAGCTCGACATTTCTCTCATACAAAACCATTGAAATTCCCACCGCAATGCACTGCTGATGACGTCACATATTACAATACTCATCACATGGTCAGTGACATCACTGATGACATCATCCAGTGAATGTGTGTCTTTCTGAAAAATATATATTTTTATATATGTATATCTAAAGGTCGATGGAAGAATAAATGGATAAATAAGTGTTTAAATGGATGTTTTTTTTGTAAATTTCATTGTATAACTGACCTATTAAGTGTATCTTAGTGAATACATATATTAGCGAGTAATGTTTAAATATGTAAATATCTGTATCAGTGTCTCCCTTTGTGTATAAGTGGCTGCATCGGTTGGTGAGTAGCTACACGCGTGTCTATATGGGTTAATAGTTGGTTTTTTGAGTATCAGAATGAGTGTCTGTATGGTTTGGTGGCGAGTATTACTTAGGGCACAGATGCATGAATGACTGACTCACTGTTTGTATGTGTTTTGAAGACAGCATGTGTGCAGGACTGTACGGGTGGATGAATGTGTGTATGGGTGTGCTAGTGAGTGAATGACTGCCTCAATAGTGTCTTTATGAGTAAGTACATATGTTCTAAACTAGTATATGTGAATATTGATGTATATAAGTAAGGATGTATGACAGTGACAAATTGAAAAAGTTCCTGTATAAATAAGTATGTGTTTCTATAACTGATTGTTTAAGAGAGTAAGTATGTGTACGTTTCTGTAAAAGTAAGTGTAGTGGTGTGTGTATAGCTGTATATGCAAACAAATGGATGTTTGATAGTTTATTTGCATGTGTGACTATGTGTATGAGTAACTGTATGGATGAGTATCAGTGTGTAACAGGATGTATAGGTGTATGAGTACATATGATCAGTGAGTACATGTTTAAGTGACTATATAGAACTGTTGGTGGATGAGTGGATGTGTCTGTGTATGTTGGAATTACTGAATATGTTGTTGTAACTGGTATTGGTATCTCCTTTTTTTGAAAATGTTAGTATCTATTTTTGAATGTGTGTATCAAGGTTATATTAGGGTGAGAGGAGGTCTGCCACTCTTTCACAAGGATGATGTCATCAGTGATGTCATCAGTGATGTAATTTAGATGTCATCAGTGATGTCATCAGTGATGTCATTTGAGATGTCATCAGTGATCTCATCAGTGATGTCACTGACCATGTGATGAGTGATGTAATATGTGACATCATCAGCAGTGCATTGCGGGCGGGCGAGTTATAGTTAGCTGAACTAACTATAACGGGGGAATTTCAATGGTTTTGTATGAGAGAAATGTCTAGCTAACTATAACATGGGTGAAACCTATGTTTTTTTTGGTGAATTTCTAAGGTTTTTTAAATGCTAATTCCTAACTATAACGTGGCTGAAACCTATGTTTTTTTCAGTGAATTTCTAAGATTTTTTAAATGCTAATTCCTTACTATAACATGGCTGAAACCTATGGTTTTTTTCAGTGAATTTCTAAGGTTTTTTAAATGCTAATTCCTAACTATAACGTGCCTGAAACCTATCGTTTTTTCAGTGAATATATATATGCACTGGAAAACCAAACACCCACTTCCTTTACAAAGAAATGGAAAGTTTAAAACATTCCAACGTCCCATTATTCCATGTGTCACTGCAAAGGCCATAATCCCACCGCCAGAACAGAGCACATCATGAACCACTAAGGGGCTCATCAGCTGGTCATAATCCGCTTTGGGAGACACCGTACTGCAGAGACACAAATCCAGGGCCCAGTCGAAATCGCAGCTCAGGCAATGGAACACAGGTTGAACGCATGTGAAAAAGGAAAATCGAAACGATAATCCATAAACTGCACTCAATGTAGCCAAAGGCAGCGCTCCGTAATAACTAATCATTCGGTTGCGAACCAACAACAGCCGGGACATATTGTCGTCTGCTGCAAGATGTGCATCCATATTTATGTAAACAAATTAATAAAAGCACACCGGCAACTAATGCGAGTATTAAGCGCAATCCACCAAAGATGCTGAAAAAAATCGAATGAAAAAATCCCAAAAAGACACCAAATATACTTTCTACAGAAGTCACAAGGCCACTGCTTCTAACTTTAAAAAAGTAAGGTGAACCTGTAGTCAAGGACACATTAAAGATACTCTAAATTAACTCCCCAAATTCAGGAGCATGTCTGTATTTAATAAATCATGCACTTCTGTACGGGTGTTTGCTACATGAAGGACAAATGTTTCTGTACCAGATATAAGAGCGACCTCCTTTTGAGACAATAGCGCTCTTATACGACTCATTTGGTTGACTCTGCTTTCAAGGTCGAAATTGACAGCCAGATGGAAACATCCAGCTTCCCATGCAGAGGAGTTAACACAACTTTTTTTTAATCAAACCACACGCTCAGTTACCGTAATCATGTAAGCAATGCCTGCTAACATTGTACAACAATCTCCATTATTTCAAAGTAAATAACTCCCGTTTCAAATAAACTGAACGTTGTTATGATAGCAGGTGTCGGACTACCTTTCAAAACTCAGTCCAAATTAGGCGCATCTTGTATACAAGAGCCTTGCAATTGTATGTGTCTACAAATTAAGGATTGATCTGGTACTATTGTGCAATCCTCGCCATTCACATAGACTTCTTTTCCCTCCCTCAGACACCTATATGTAAATGGTAATAACCAAGCTTTATTCAGATAAGCGCTCCCTAAACATCCATATCTGCCTATTGTATAGTATTTAATGCAAACCCCAAACTTAACCAGGTTAAAAAATAACGTTATGATACTGTGGATAAGCCACACACCTGAATTGGTTCTTCAATGAGTGACCACTTCTAACCATTCTCATAGCGAGCCCTGTGCTCTGATTTGACAGTGAGAGAGTGATCGCACCATAGTTTGTACTGCTAATCATTCTCAGCATACGCTACGAATACCCTTTGACGTTACACGTCGCATCAAAGCTTCCGTGTGACGTCATGTACGGTGCCCCATACAAAAAAGACGCAAATGTTTTTCATTGTTTAAGAACATATATTCATGTATTTAATCTAAGAGAAGACTTAATCTAGGATAATTATGGAATACATTTTTTTAAGTTTTAAAAATCCTATATTACTTTTATATTGTATGATAGCAGCTGCGTGCCCCTCCGCCTGGTACCCTAGACTCCACCACGCCCAGACCCGGTTCATAAGCACGCTTGATCCTCACCACAAAACCATTAGCACGCATATCGCTTTTCCACACATGCTTTTACAACTAGTATGCATTTACCACACATGATAAACGCATATTCTTAATAATGTTTTTTTGTTGACCAACACGTGTTGTAATGGCTGTGCCTTACGTCCTTCAAATTAGTTTCTAGGTATACGTGTATAATAAAAATAATGGAGGAAAACTACTAAAATGGGGGTTGGATGGAGTATGTAATCAACGTTTGGCGCCTCGACACTACATTTCAAATAAATACATACAATATGTTTTTGTTAATATATTACAAAAGTATACCACCGGATGACACACATGACCTGGGAAAAGAAAGCGGCAAATTGAATACCTAAAATCAGGAGAGGTGTGCTTTGCGAACTTGAAGAAAAAGAAAAAAACGTGCACTTGCAAACAAGGCTGTGCATGCGTAGAGAGTACAACTGATGCAGGAAAAAAAACAGGAAAGTTTTACATACTGTCGTAGAAATATAGCTCTACAAATTGCCCCTATAATTTGCCCCCCCGGGACCTAATAAATAAAACGGACTTCTTGTTTTTTTTCACCTTTTCCACCACGTACAAGTACTGCACGAGTACCCCACCATTATTTATTTTTTTTTAAATAAAAATTGAGCCTAAAGATCCATGTACCAACCCCCTGGCACAGACTATAGGGTCAGAATGTTTCTACCCTGCCCCCTTTCCTTATTTCTCAACTTTGTTTTACTGTTATCTTGTGACTCGGCTCTCGCGACAAACAAGATGACTGCCAACATTTCCGGTTTTGGAGTATTGACAACCAATCAGCATGCAGCTCCTGCTCGTAATTGTACGTATTTCCGTATGCGTACACCGAGAATTTTTTTTTTTAAATAAATAAAAAAAGAGTCTAAACATCCATGTACGACCCCCTGAGTAAGCGTAAATGGTCAGAATGTTTCTAGCCTTCCCCCTTTCCTTATTTCTCAACTTTGTTTTACTGTTTTCTTGTGACTCGGATCTACCGAGGCGCAACATGGTCGCTAACACTTCCTGGTTTCGAGTGTTGACAGACAGTTCACAGCCAATCAGCATGCAGCTCGCGCTCGTAATTGAACGGATCTCCGTCCGCGTGTAGAACTCTGTCTCTAGATATCGCTATGACTTTACTTGTAATTTTCTCAGAAACTACTGAACGGATATACACAATTTAACAAAAAGCACAATCTGTGAACCGAACTCTACCTCTCTGCCAAATTTGGTGTAATTTCGCTCAGCTGTTCGGGCTGTAGTGCTGGCTAAAGGTCTCTATGGAAAATTGCATGGGGAAAACATGTTTTGGGACCCCCCTTTTTTCTCGGCCCTCACATGACGAATCAACCCCAAACTTTCAGGGAAGGAGCGGAACTGAGCAGGCCATTTTGTTTGAGAAATTCACAAAGATTCATCCACCGACGCCAAAGTTATTCCAAATAGAATGTTGTGGATTTCCTATGGAAAGTAGGTCCTAACTATAACTACCTCCTGGCGACCGACAGTAGGTAATATATGTAAACATATATATATATATATATGTGTATGTGTGCGTGTGTGTGTGCACATATATATATGCAAACATATATGTGTATAACAAGTGACAGCTGCCCATATGTAGTTACAGTTAGGACCATGGTTCCATAGGAAAAGTGTTTTTTAACCTGCCTATTACTTTAGCGCCATTTAACAAAACTTCATGCAATTTTGCCATAAAAGTGCCAAGTTTTTCTTATTGTGCATGGAAAATGTTGGGGTGATCCACCAAACAGGGGCCAGGAAGAATGGGGGTGTGGGTCCATGAAACTGTGTTTCCAATGTAAATTGCCATAGGGGCTTTGGAAATGACTACAGCCCAAACTGGTGAACAGAATTACGCCTAATTTAGCAGAAAGGTAGATTCTGGTATGCAGATCATGCTTTAATTGTGTACATTCATTCAGTAGTTTTCTTGAAATTAAAATAAATCCAAATGTGTATCTCTATGAATGTTCAGCCATTGTCAATAATGTGGAGCTTGTGCTGAGATCTGCAGAGCTCTGATTGGCTGCCAACACTTCAACAAGGGATCTTTGGCAGAAATCTTGTGACTCGAGGCTAACCCTGGGCGTAGTGGGCGTAGTGGAGCTTCGCGAAGCTACGTGAAGTGGGCGAGAAACTACGCCCACCTACGCACTTTGCATAGCCACACTACGCGCCACCTGCCTCCTTCCCGCCCTCCCTAAATACATAAATTAAATTTTAGAAATGATTAAAAACCACTTACCTTGTCCGCCGCCATTCGCGCCGCCGTCTTGGATAGTAATGCGTTGCGCGGCCGCCCGCGCATGCGCATTTCTCGCAAGAAATGCGCATGCGCGGGAGGCCGCGCATGCGCATTAGTGTCCAAGACGGCGGCGCGAATCGCGCGATGACGATAGGAAGCCCCGGGGACGCGGCGGACAAGGTAAGTGGTTTTTAATCATTTCTAAAATTTAATTTAAGTATTTAGGGAGGGAGGGATGGAGGCGGGTGGAGGGCAACTTCGCTACGCCCGCGGGGTGGGCGTAGTGTTGCCTACTATGCATACTTCGCAAATGGCGAAGAAGGCAACACTACGCCCACTCCGTTACTCGAGGCCCACAAAACCATGAAAAGGGGGCATGGTAGGAATACCCTAACCCCCCAGCCTCGGTTCTGGGGTCCCAGGGAAATAAAACATTTTTCATGAATATCCCTATGAATTTGAAAACAATTTGCAGTCTCCAACATTTGCTTTTAATATTGCCCCGGGTGGACCATATTCCAGGGGCACGTGTATTTTAATTAAAAATGAGGGGGACACAGAGCCCCCCTCCTAGGGGTTATTTATCCTCCGGGGACCACCTCCTCCCTGGGTCTATTCTTTATATTAAGGTAGGGGGCAGTGCAGACCCACTCAGGCTCCAGGGACCACCACCTCTTCATAGCATTTTACATAAAAATAGATAGGGTTATCTCCCTGGACCCATTGGACCACCACCTCCAAAGGAAAATAATAAAAAAATAGATGGTCAGGCACTGCATTGACCACTAGTGGACTGCTCTCTTTCCATGTGCAGATCTGTCAGGTAGTTGCTGCCCCCGTTGGTGCTGCTGACTCTTAACTCATGTGATTTAGGCCTTTCTCCACCCGCTGGCTCCTGCAGAGCATCATTCCTGGTACTGATGTGGTAGAGAATTACTGCACTGCTGCTGAACTGCCCTCTGTCTCTCTTTGTCTGCTTTTTTCTGTCTTTTGAGTGTCTTTTTCTGCCTTATTTTCTCTTTCTTTTTTCTCTATTTTGCTGCTCCTGACCTTTCCGTTGCGAGCCTCAGTGGCCCACACCACCCCTCCAGGGAATCTTTCCCACTAACTGCAATTTTTGTATTGTACATAAAGTATTCCATTTTAATCTATTTGTGCATTTTTGTGGACCTCCGTTGGAGTTCCATATAAATATCAAAATACATTGTTGTTATATGAGATCTCCCTGGGCCCCGCTTTCTTCAACATCTACATCGCCCCTTTCACGACCATCGTCAGGAACTATGGACTCAACATTGTCTTCTAAGCTGATGATACCCAATTGATCCTCTCCCTCACCAATGAACGAACAACCGCCAGAAACAACTTCCACAGAGTAATGAAGGCCATTGCCACATGAATGAAGAGCAGCTGCCACAAATTGAAATTGGACAAGACCGAAGTTTTCATCCAAGGACCCTCACCCTCAGCTTGGAATGACTCAGGTGGCCCTCCACACAGGGTACCTTCTCAGCCCCACAGACCCAACACAAAACCTTGGTATCATACTGGAGTCCTCGCTCACAATTAACCATCAGATCTATGCCATTACCTCATCATGCTTCCACACACTCCAGCAGACTAGACTACGGCAATGCACTCTAATCTCGCATCAACCAGAAATTCCTCTGAAAATTTAGAACATTCCACATCCTCATCAGTCACCCCTGCTCCACCCAGGTGGCCTTGGCTGCTGTCCCTCAGATCCACAAGACAAGAACCGGAGGAAGATCCTTCTCCTACCTCGCCACTTTGCTGACCCATCTCAGACCATCCCCTTCACTGACCCAATTCAGGAAGGACATCAAGACATGGCTCTTCGGCTAAACACCATAGCACAGATGGAGCAGCCGCCCCTCTCCCAGTGCCTTGAGACCCTCAAGGATGAGTAAATAAATAAATAGAAGGGGGCTCCCTGGGGGGGTTTAGGATAAACAGCAGGAATGGGGATTAGACAACACACATGTATGGAATGACTGAATTGTTGAATGATAGTTGTTTTGATATGATTGTGGCCATGAGTGTATAATGAAAGTTGAGTATGTGGTACCTTTTGTTCTATTTTTGACTATTAAATGTTATTGAGTGTATCCAGATTTTGATATTTGTAAATGCTTCCTTTTCTATTTGAAGAATCACAAAATCAACAAAAATATGAATAAAATAATCAATACGGAAGAAATGGCAGCCTTCTTGTGATAAATATGTTGTGGCTTTAATGGTACCCATTGTTGCACATTCTAAACCTTAGGATCCTGTTTCAGGACCTTCACGATATAGTCCCGGCAGGGTTCTCTTTCTAATTTCTTCACGGGTGAGTAGCCACACGTTACAAATCCCTGATTGATTGATTGTTTGATTGATTCATTAATTGATTGATAGGGGTGCCACATGGACCCCCAGGCCCCAAGGATCACCAACTTTCCACGGCCAATTTAAAAAGAGGGAGGGGGGTAAAATTTAGCAGAAAGGTAGCTGTGTTCCAGAAATCATCCGTTTCATCAATTGTTGTCAATCCATTTAGTAGTTGCAGAGTTATTTAATGATTTTTTTAATTGCATGAATGGAGACTCGGGGTCAGCGGCTCCAACGCAGGGCTACACGAACCCACATGGCAGGAGGACTGCTCTAATTGGGTGACTGCAAGTTACAGAAATTGTTGCGACCACCATTTTATGAAGTGGAGCCAGTCCTGGGAGAATGTTTTAAACATTTAATATCATAGAATGGGTCAGTGTAGGAGTATCTTGACTCTATGGGTATATTATTAGGGTGTCTTAGACATCCCTTATGCGTTTTAGAATTACTAGATTCACTTTTTTTCTCACATGAATGGAGTAGTGACCCCATCACAGTGCTCAGCGGGGTCCCCTTTGTAAAGTTGCAAGGGAGGCGTGAATGCCACCGAAACAAATAAAAATAATAATTAGGACCGCCATTTTATGGACCGTGACAGGAGATAGTTATGAATTTGAAAGAGTGTTGAAAGTGTCTGGATAGAAATACCCTGACCTCATGGCTATATTTTAGGTGCCACTGAGGGACCTGTTAAGAGTTTTACAATGTGAAAATAAGCTTCTTTTTCCCCCAGACATGGATTTGCCACTCAATCGCAGTGCTCAGTGCGGTCCTCATGTAGCATTGCAACAGAGTCATCAACCTAGCCAAAATACATTAAAAAAATAGATACATTCAAGCAATCACTCGTACATTAATGCATACACTCACAGACTCACACATACACTCACATAGCCACTCACAAATGCATACACCCACTCGGAGTCTCATTCATAGACTTATGCACTCACTCACAGACCCACTCATAGACTCACTGACAGATCTACTTTGTGTTAGTTTTTCAAAATACTCCTGCCAAGCGAGAAAAACACAGGTCTATGCAAGGATACCACTATGTCTCAGGGGTGGGAACCCCAGGACATAGCATGTAAGCCGGCCCAGAGTTATGGGGCCCCAGGGCCAATATTAACTCAAGGAGGGGGACATGTGACCCCTTCCCTTAAAGTAATCAGCCCCAGGGTCTGTTCCCTAAGTGTCTTTAATGGTTTGGGGATTTAAACTAGTTTGGGTACCAGGGTGGGATCCTCGGGCACCTGGAGGTTCGGAAATAGGTCCACATGGTCCCTCTCTGCTTATATGCAAATTTCATCCATGGAGGTGAACCATCCAGGGCCAATAATGGCTATGGGAAGGGGGACATGCAGCTCCTCAGCGTTATGAAAACAGCCCAGTGGTGGCCTCCCCGGTGGATACATTTAATAAATGCAGTCAAGCCACAATTTTTAGGTCTCGTGGCGTTAACCGCGCGAAAGCGCGGTCTTGCCAGAGACCTATTGTCAGCGACTCAGCTTTCCAGAAGACAGGACCTGGCCACGCACATGGCGATCGGAGCGGGCCATCTCCTGTCTCCTGGGAAGCTCCAACACACATGCATGCGCACACACAGAGACACACACACACAAGCGCACATACACGCATGCACGCACACACACACACACACACGAGCGCACA
This sequence comes from Lissotriton helveticus, assembly GCF_964261635.1. Classification (NCBI taxonomy): domain Eukaryota; kingdom Metazoa; phylum Chordata; class Amphibia; order Caudata; family Salamandridae; genus Lissotriton; species Lissotriton helveticus. The sequence goes on from NC_136069.1 coordinate 1,609,633,744, forward strand.
CACAGACACACACCACACCTCCCCAGCCGCCGCCGCAGTCCCCACACACACACGAGCACACACACGCACACATACAGACATCCCCCCCGCCGCCACTGCCGCCCGTGCCCCCATACACACACACACACACACATACAGAGAGACCCCCCAACTAACCCCACTCAGTGCATCGCCGGACTCTGCAGCCTCCGCGGGTCTCTCCCTCGGGCATGGGAGCCGCGCGTCACCACTGCTCCTCTCTCCGTGGCACGGGCTTCAGAAGACGGAAGTCCCGCCCCACGGTAGGTTTCGTTTTCTTTCACGTATTGTTGTGTTTAGATTCAGATTCCCGCCGGGTGCATAACTGCAGGCTTGTGGTTTCATATTCATTACTGTAACAATTTATAAAGTTATCAGACTAATTGTGTTTCTATTTAACTAATCGGATACTATATGTTCTTCGGTTTTGTTTTCAAACGTAAATACTTTTCTGACTCATAAAAATTCTAGAACAAACTGATGTTTTCACACGTCTCAGTATTGTGTAAAGAACTGTCTTTACGATGGGTACCTGCAGGCAACCAAATGATGACTTCATATAGTTTCCTTCTGGTACACAATGCCAGTTTTCAAGATGTGGCATTCTGACCTTTTATTGTGCCTCTAAAGTTAGCCCCAAGGTCATGGAATATGTGCTTTGGTTATTATGTGTTTGAATGCTGGATCCTTTGCATAGCTCCTTTTACGTTTTGCATTGGCGTCCATTCAGGTTGTATGGATGTCCATTGTAGATTTTCGTCTCTGAGTGCTGGATTTGGATCCACGGTGATGCTGCTGAGCTGTGACCGCTGTTAGATGTAATAAATAAAGATCGGTTATGCATAGGTACTCAGTAGGAATTGGCAGTGAGTAGTCCCATTCCTACACATTCTAAGATATTGCAGTGCAGATAGCTGGCATCATCTACAATACTTTTTTGCAAGCTACTGGCCAGCTGTATGAACCCTTAAAGGCTGATTCAGATTTTTTTTTTAAAGAGATCAGTAACATATGAACCTTTGAGTTGGTAATGACTGGGACAGAAATATGCAATATGAACCTTTGAGTTTGGTAATGACTGGGATAGAAATCTGCAAAAAGCGGGCAGGTGCACCAATATTGCACGATGCCAAAGTGCATCTCTCATATGTATATACTTTTCCATTTACCCATTGCACCATTTTTTTCAAATTACACGTTATGTGATTGCAAGACTGCTTTATGGGGTTCCCATCTCCAACAGAAATCTCTGTTTAATTTATGTATCACTGGTGTGAATTTCAGAAGCACTTACTCTGCCTTTCTTATTTCAGAGTTCGATAAAATAAACACCTGGAAAACGGCCACCTAATAAGATATTAGAGGACTGGCTATTGAATGCCGCATAACAGTAATAGTTGTCTCCGTTCACGGCTGTCGGGACAGGGCCTGTAGCTGATGCAACAGGCAGTGTCTGGTCGGGGACTCAAGCCCCGTCTGCCTTGGGGCTGCTCTATTTATACCCGCCCTATTTCTGGTGTTCTGGCGGAGGGCCCGTTTTCTCTCCGTTCTCGCCACATCGCTAATTGCCAGGCAAATGGTTTTGGGAACCGAACCGTATGGGTGTGGCGGAGCTGTTGTCTGTTGGGGATGGTTGCCCGGGGGACGGTGCAGCAGCTTTGTGTGATGGGTGGCATAGATAAAGTGCCTGATGGAGAAAGGAGGCTCCTTTCTTAGCCTCTCTCTAGCTAAAGTTACATTCAGCAATTATTCATCGTTATTCACAATAGAGAACAGAAGCACACAATCTCTTCTAGTCTACATAGCAGCAGTTAGCATAGCTTGTCCCTTAACAATGTCAAACTATATGGTCCACAAACAAGCATGTTAATATGGTGAGTATATAGTGTAGAACATTTAGTTGAACACACTCTAGTCCAGTTCCTCCAGGTCACCTGGAGTACCGTGATAAGGTAATTTACTTAACAGTTACATTCTGTTGGTTTTCTAAGGGTAGCAGCTCACAACGTTCACATTTCTTTAACCTCAGAGATTGATTCAAGCTATGCAAGTAGCACATTTGAGGCAACACATTGGTGAGAACGCGTGTGTAAATATTTATGTAACTTAAAGCTGACTGCAGCTAAGGGGGCTGAGTCCAAGGAGATAACCCTCGCACTGCACATCTGAGTCGCCACACTGCACATCTCAGGACCATCACACTCTGCACAGGTCACACGTTTGTTTCAGCAGGTGCATTAACCGAATGAGATATGTTGCTGACATTCAAAAGTATGTCCTACAGGTCACACACAGCAGGGGGTGCATTATTTACTTTGTTGGTGCACAAACATCTGTACAATACAGGAGTAAAGCTGCTGGGCTCTGTTGCAGGAATGCACATGTGCAGGTTTCAGGTCACACGTTTGTTTCAGCAGGTGCATTAACCGAATGAGATATGTTGCGCCCCATCCCTCGTGTTGCACCTCTCAGCCGCTCTTGTGTGCGTTCCTCTCTGCCTCCGCCGTGTGACCTCTGTGCCTCCCTATGCCCTCCTGTGTGCTCCTGTACACCCCCCTGTCTCCGTCCCTCTGTGTGCACTAATCTGCCCCATCCCTCATGTTGACCCTCTCGGCCTCTCTTGTGTGCGTTCCTCTCTGCCTCCGCTGTGTGACCTCTGTTCCTCCCTATGCCCTCCTGTGTGCTCCTGTACACCCCCCTGTCTCCGTCCCTCTGTGTGCACTAATCTGCCTCATCCCTCGTGTTGACCCTCTTAGGATCTCTTGTGTACACTTTTATCTGCCGCCAGCTGTCCGCACGCTTCCATTGTTTCATGTGTGCACGTCCCTGCTTCCTTGTATGTGCACACCTCTATCCCTTCTCTCTTTGTGCATGCTACTGTCATAAGAACGGATGTGGTACAGGTAGGCTGTTTTTTATTTATTTATTAGTTTTCACTTTTATATAGCTCTAACTTTACCCACAGGTATCAGAGCGCTTTAAATCAGCATGCTTATAACAAGCAATTCTACCACTCTATATTACTGCCAACTTAGCTTAGCATAAGCAAAAGCTAACCATTCACAAACAATGTTTATATACCAATTGCAAATTTAAAAAAAATGAATGCAAAGGATTGTCATTTACAATACCAGTAACTCAAACTTTAATGCTGCGAGACCTATTGCATTGTAAATGCTTGTTTTTATTCCAGCTGGTATGCAGCATTTTTTGCATATTATTATTATTTTTTTTTACCCAGGGCTTCCTTTAGGATCTAGGGGCCAGTGGGCCTGGGGAGTCAGGGTATCCCTATCCTGCTCCCTTAAAGTATTTGACTTATTTTTCTTCAGGACAGGGGACTAAGTCCCAGAGTTCGGTAAATGCTGCCAGCATCATTTTTCTCATTGTTATTGTGTAGGCATTGCCTATTCTTGATATAAAATGCTGTCATGATCTAGTTGGCTTGTTGGTGGGAATCAGACATGCTAAAACACAAGTCTTAAAGAATCAGCCTTAAATGCATGCCTCAGAGTCACTCTATGTGCCACATGGAATTCCAGAGGTTTTAAAAATGTACACCCCAGGTTTGTGAGAAAAAGGCACAGTAACTACATCATTCTGTTCCACTCTTTGTTCTCCATTTTCCAGAGTACTCGATATATTGTCATCTAGGTCCAGCGTTTTCATACCAGCCCCATCACTGACAACATTTACAAAAATATGAAGGTCTGTGGTAAAAGTGGGTAAGGGAAATAGGTTAAGCGAGAAATCAAATATATTAAGGGAGGGATGAAGCATGTAGTGAATCTCTATAAGACAAATAGATATCTTAAATAAATTGCATTGAGTGTGAATTCTAACTGGACATACCTTAACACTATCGTTTTATAGCCAACTCTGTGTCTCTTCCTGCACAAATCGATCCTGTCTGAAATGCAGGCACTCTTGCACCAAGGATGCCTGCTTGGGTGTATCTTGATAGATGTGAAACATGCTTCCCCTCTCGTTCACGCGGTGCAGAGCAGCAAGTTGTCTAGCAGCGTTGCGTTGCTTGAAAGCCCATGGTATGCTGCTATGTTATTCTCTGTATCCAGAAAAGAACAGTGATCCTAAACTCATAATGAGGACACCTATGTGTGTTCCTCCATATTGCTGGTCAGGTTCAGGATTTCACACAGTCAGGCAAAGTCTTAGGCTTCTGCACTTAGATTAAAATGATACCAGGGCAGAAAATTAAATCAGTATATTGTATATGCATGCAGCTGGGCAAATAGTACGGGGGGACATACCAGTTTATCATGGAGGGGAAAATATCTTCCCATTAGAAGGTATAACTGATAATCCAAGATTGAATGGTCTTTGTACAACATGGAAGAGTTTGTGGCTTTCTGGGAATCATAGTTCAGTGTCACATCAGCCACAGTGAGGTCTGTGTTGATCATAGAGACCTGTGTCACTGAGTCCATGATGAACACAGAGACCTGTGCTGTCATGAATACAATGTCCTTAAAGTCCAGAGATAGTGGAATCAGTAGTGACAATTTAGAATATTCTAACAAGTACAACATCCGGTTGTACTTTCAAAACTGAACATTGTACTAAGATAACACATGTCAGATCTATTTCAACTGATTCAGGAACAAGGACGACAAAACATCTGATCAGCTCTCTGTGTCCTTTGGCTTTCTAGGAAATGTTAGATTTTCAATACAATGCAATTTAAACTGAATTATGTTCAGGCATCACTTTTGTCACAGAAAGACAAACAATGAGGGGAAATGTGTCTGTTCCCTCCACAAGTAGAAGGTCCTCTAACAAAACACTGTATTCTTGAATACATTCCATGATCTCTGTAAAAACATGTGTCATGGGATGTCGTGGTCAATTAGGACACTTACTTGGGGTAAGAATGTGAGCTGGTCTCACAAAACATATGAATTTCAATTATTGATGTACGCCATTCTTGCAGTGACACGTGTTCCACATCCACATGCATAATTATGATATATGCATGTTGTTTTTTTTTTTTTCTGATTCTCAAAATATGTCTAGGCACCCCCCTTTGATACAATCTTAGTTTTTTTTACAGGTTTAAAGGAAACCTAACTTAGGTAGAGAATGACACAGGTCACCCTACATAGTGGTAGTATCTAAACCAGAAGTGGTTAGATGGGAGCCCTAGTGCCTTTATCCTGATGAATGCCACAGACCCTTTGGGCAGAAACATGTTGATGACACTAGTTTTGATGGGGTACAAGTTCCCCATATCCCCAAATAAATTTTTAATATTGTGTAAACACCTGATAAATACATGTATGTTGGTGTTTATATTGGTTTTTAAGCTATCACTTTATCACAAGCCCCCACTTATATATTAGAAGTGTCTCACTGTCTACAAGTGTAGGCCCTCTCTCTACCAAACACAGTTTCTAGAGAGCGAGGACTACCAATGATGAAGCAAGACACCTGGTGGTGTGTGAGGACATTCCTTCACATTTTTTGAGATGCCCAGCACCCCACTAATTAGTGCCTAGTGCTTGTCAGTTCAAGTGGAATTAACATTTTTTTCAGGGTATCATCTTTTTGTGTGTGCATAGGTAAAAAAAACAACATAATCTTTCACCAGCAAATGTCCTTTTATGCTCTGGCTTGGGTACTCAGGGCCAATTAATATGGGAGTGTTGTCGCGGACATGAGAGTGGCAGAATTCCTCTACTCAGGGGATAATATAGTTGAAGAAATTCAGCTAGTGGATTTTACTCCGTAATTAGACTTTGCCCTGGAACTGGAGGCTTTGCAATTCCCTGCAAACTCTAAATGTGGCCCTTAATTATACTAAAAGGACAAACAGAGGCCAGTCTAGTCCTTTTATAATGTGTATATTACAAAGCCATATAGGGCATTACTTCATAAGTAGCACAACACACCATTCAAGAATTATTGGGAAAAATGGAACGTAGCTCTAAAACATTGACAAAACAAATAAAAAAACATAGATACCAAAATTGGGATATAATGTTTTCCTTACCCGTAAATGCTAGGGAATACATAAGAAAGAGAAGACAGAGATATAAGAAATGTAGAACAAAGTTTTATACTTTGATGAAATGCATAGAATTCTTAGGCATTACATTGATATCATGAATGCACTTAAATATACACACTTGAAAAAAATAGAAGATTATATAGGGAAACAAATCTGATTTTGTCTACAAACATATAAGGATAATTTTGAAAAGAAAGAGTAGAAAATGCAGGGAGAGATGTAATAAAAAATGGAAGTGTCTTTACCGGGCCGCTGGCCACATAGTAGAAAATCTCTGCTATTTACCCAGTAGCCAGCAAATTTGTACATGATCTCTGCTGTTTAGCCAGCTATAGACTAAGTAGTAGATATGATGTACAATTTGACCAGCGGACGGATAAATAGTGTAAAGGAGGTCTTTATTTAGCAGGGCATGGAAAAAAAAGGATTCCAGACAATGGTAGTGGGGTGACCATGTTGCTATGGGGATGCAACATGTGTGAACCGTTTGAAAATAGGTGCGTATGCAAATGTGCAATAGATTGTATGGATTAAGCTAAGCTGTTTACATATACAAAAAATTAAATCAATTTTGAAAGAAAATATTTATGCTATTTTTATATTCAAATATGACATGTAGAAATCAAATATTCAGGATATGGCACATATATGTTTTGTGAATCAGTTAGGGAGTATTTGGCTATCAACAAAGTATTTTGAGTATGATTTTAAGGCATATTACATAAATGCTTTATCCATTCATGAAAATGTATTGTTTTTAATGGTTTTGTTGATCATTATTTTAGAGCTGGGATCCTTTTGGGCTTCTTATGGAAGGCCTTTCGCTAGCTTTGGGCTGCTTCTTATAGGAGATTGTGCTTGCTTAGTATTTCAAATCTGGCAACACAGCAGCAGTTATCAAGTAGCAGAAAACAGGGAATGCAGACATATAGGTAGTTTCTGGGTTCCAGAGGGAGGGACATGTAGAATAGGTCATTTGGATTTGAGTTTAGGGAGGTTATGAGCACTTGAAGGAACACAATTGAGTGAGACACTGTATTGAGGATTCTGTTGAATGGGAAAGTGAAAGCATAGGACTTTGAAGTAATGCATCTGGGTGATGCACAGCAGGAGTTCCCTCTGCTGCCTGTGAAGAAACACACTTTTTCATACTATTTACCCAGTAGAGTAGGTTCACAGCATTGAAGCTTTTTGGTCCTATGTCTTGAGTGTTCCCTTAAACCACCCAACATTTTAGTCACCTGCACAATACATGTGGTGACTGGTTGTTTTGATTTTTAACTTATTAAGCAGTGTTTTAAGTGGGCATCATCCTGTCTCCAATGTGCCCTCATTTCTGCGCTTGACATTGCTGTCTCAGGTAAATAAAGGAATATTAATACTGTGCCTTGGGAAAACCAATGAAAAATCTCTAGTAACAAAAATATTTTCTATAATGGATGCCTGGATGTTCCTTCTACAGGAATGTAGGTTTGGGCCATCCCCCTTGAACAAATAAACCAAGTCCAGCAGTACTTCCAAGTTTCTCCGGCAGGTCGATCTCTAAATCTGTCTGCCAGGCCAATCGTAGTTTAGAATAGGCGGCCATCCGCTCAGCCAGTGTGATATGATACAGGTTTGTGATAAGTTTGTTCGAAGACTTCGCTGTGACTATGTATTCGTACGTCACGACTGTTGGTGGCTCTGCCATGTCCTCACCGAGCTGGTCCTTAGGGCTTGTCGCACTCTATGAAATTGAAAGCGTGGGAGCAACATCGTCCCAGCCCCCTCCCGCGGGGTCAGGTCATCCCATGTACAAACCTTATCGCTCACAAAGAGATCCCCCATTTTAGTCACATTCAATTCAGACAGGGCAGCAAGTACCCCTTTATCTCTGCATGGACCCAGCCACGAGCACCAAGCCAATTTCGCCTCCGGAGCGTACAACAGGGAACAGGCCTGGGCATCCATTAAGTGGTACCACGAGTGCGTCACAACGTTCATAGAATCTAGTATTCCCGTTTGGCGATCTCTAGGCCATGACATCAAAGCAGGGAGCAGGGCTGGAGACGCCACCAGAGTTTCAATCCGTATGTGCGGGGCCTCCGCTGGTCCGTGAATCCAGCCATATGCATGTGCTCCCTGAGCAGCACGATAGTACAGCTCCAAGTCTGGAGCATGTAGTCCTCTGGACTCGTACAGTCGAGTCAAAATATCCCAAGCAACTCTGGGCTTTTTCCGTTTTACTCAATACCATAGGAATGGTGCTAAATAAGAATAGGAATCCAGGTAAAACCACCATTTTCAATAATGAAATACGACCCAGTAAGGACAAGGGCAGCCCAATCCACCTATCAACGTCGTCTTCTAGCTTAGAGATCGCCACTCCATAATTTTCCCGGAGTATTATATCGGGGTCCGTATGCAGCTTGATGCCCAGGTAGCGGACCGAGTCAGTAGTCCACTGTATGGGGTAATCTGGGTCAATTCTCGCATTGGCGGAAGTTATAGGGAACATAACAGACTTTCCCCAATTCACACTAATCTCAGACAGGGAACCAAACAGCACCACTTCCTGCAAAACCACTGATAGATTGTCCTCCGGGTGCCTCACGTACAACAGAGTATCATCTGCATATGTGGACACGATCAGGTGGTACGTGGGAAACCCAATGCCCCGGTGGCCTTGGTACTCGCGCAACGCACAGGCCAAAGGTTCCGCCACTAGGGTATATAATAGGGGGACAGTGGACAACCCTGCCTTATGCCATGTTCCACCGGGAAGGGGTCTGTCGTAATGGAGCCTATCCGGACCCTAGCCGTAGGGGAAGCTTACAGCGTGTTTCAAAAGTTGCAGAAAGAGCTCACCCACCCCCATGCGGCGTAGCACTGACCAAAGAAAAGGCCACTCGACGGAATCGAAGGCCTTCTCCATGTCTAGGAAAACTGCCACTGCAGGGACATCTAATCTTGTATGCTGGAATGCTGTAAACACCATCCGAAGATTGTAGGTCAGATTGCGTCCTGGGACAAAACCCACCTGCTCAGGAGCCACAAGAATCGGGATCAGTGGGCTGAGGCGGTTCGCAATGATTTTAGCAAATATCTTTGCACCCACATTAAGCAGCGACAGCGGCCTATATGAAGCGCAATCATCAGGGGGCTTCCCATGTTTAAGTATGGTCACTATTATAGCTTCCCTCATTGTCGGTGGCATCTCCTCTGCCTCCACCATCTCTTCAACTAGCATCAGTAGCTTAGGTATAAAGATCTCAGAAAACGTTTTGTAGAAGGAGGCCGGAAAGCCGTCACTGCCAGGAGCGCTCCTGGCCTTCATCGACAACAGAGCCCAGACTACTTCCTCCCTCTCGAACGGACGGACGGATCAGAAACTCTCTATGCGTATTTGTCAATCCAGGTAGTTGGATATGCGTCAAATATTCTAAGATTCGTTCTTCAGAAGCAGGCCCTCTAGAGGCATATAGCGCAGCATAATATTCACTGAACCGTGCTGCCACCTGTTCATCATTTAATTCCTCCTCCACACTCTCACCACTCAATTTGGGCACCCTCGTGTCCTGACGATGCTGTCACGCTAGCTGTGCCACCAAAGCACCCGGTCGCTCCTCCTCTCCATAGGACCTAGCTATGGCGTATTTCCCCAAATGCTTCACTTCAACATCCTCGTGATACTCGCGAAGAGTTCGCGCCAGTTCACTAGTCAGCTCCTCAGAAGGATCACGCAGCCGGCGCATTTCGATATCTTTCAATCTGGTTTCTAAAAGGGAGAGTCTAGCACGTATCGACTTTAGGACCCCTGCTTGCAATAGCCAGGCCGCGCATGTAAGCTTTGAAGGCCTCCCATACCGTGAGGAAGGAGTCCACCGAACCAACGTTTTCCTCAAAGAACCTCTCGGCTGCAGTCGCCAGTTCCTCCCGGAAAACCGCATCTTGTAACGCATATGGAGGTAATCGCCAAATAAACGGAGGGGGTCGGGATGTCAACGCTTCCACCTTGACGAGAACAGGGAAGTGGTCTAAGTACGTACGGGGTAATGTCACACACAACAATCACTTAAAAAGGAGCGGAACCGGAAACAGCCAATAATCTATTCTCGTGTGTATGCTGCGTTGCGCTGAATAGTGCGTGTAACCACCTCGTGCCGGATTTCGAGCCCTCCAGACATCTCGCAGTCCCAAACTAGTCATCTCAGCCTCTAGTGTACGTGCAGAACACGACGGTCTGCGATCAGGGCCGTCCGATCTATCCAGGACAGGGTGTCTTACCATGTTAAAGTCACCCCCCCATAATACGTGACCCCCACAGTGTTCCCTTATCTTGGTTGCCAAATTCAGATAAAAGGAAGGGCAGTCATAGTTCGGCCCATACGAGTTGACCACATGCAAAGACATGCCCTTACCCTCACATTTGGTGATGGTGTATCTCCCTTCCGGATCTGTGACCTCCTGCGCGATTGTCAAGCTGGACTTAGGGTTCACCCATGTTAGGACTCCACGCGCGTGTGATGTGAAACCTGCAGCGTGTACATGCCTGTGGAGTCCCCTGTAAGTTAGCGTTGGGCTATCAGGTCTTAGGTGTGTCTCCGGAAGCAGTGCAAGGTCAATAGTGTGACTTGAGAGGTATTGTAGAACCCTCCTGACCTTCCTGAGGTCATTGAGTCACCGCACGTTCCATGTCAGTAGTGTAATGGTATCCGTGGTGTGTGGCAACTGAGTCATGTTAGTGGGCATTTCATAGGAATAAGATTAGAGGGAACCGCCCATGATCCATAGTCCATTGTCCTGTGCAGTGTGCGAACATCAACAAGATTCCGAACAAGCCCCCGTACCCCCTAGTCCAACATTCGCCCGCAATGCGACAAAGTACCAATGCAGATCACCACCAGCACACCAGAAAGAACAAAGCAAGTGCGTCATGTTAAAAAATAAGTGCAAAAAGGAGGTACATTTCTCAACCCTTCCCCCACCCATGCTTGCCCAACCCCAACAAGGCCGCGTCCCATCACCCTACTTGCCCCGGATCCCTTCCTCCCACTCAAACCAGAACTACAATCCCCCACCCCACTCCCCACTCACCCCCGGCTCCAATGAACCCAAAGTCAAAGTCCCTGTGCACTACCACACAAAAAGGGAAAAAGAGAAAGAAAAGAAAAAAAAAAGAAAAGAAATGGGACATCAAAATTAGTGGGTAACACACTGGGGCGTAGGTAGCCTGCTCAAAAGTATACTACGTCTACAAGCAGTCCAGTGGCCAACCGCTCCATCCCGCCCCTCGAGCCCAGGCAAAAACTAAAAATACGACAAACAGTGCCTCCCCAATCACACTACGAATTCTCTGGAGTAAACAAGACAAATCTATTCCTAGCCCCATCTTCCCATCAATCTGCATAGCCCCCTGAACATACAACAGGAATATAGAATTAAGCAGATGAATTCCCCGCCAGTAACTAGTCCGCCCCATGTGTCAGAAAAACTGGGCCCCTCAACTGTTGCGCACCATGCAATAATCATCACAAAAATAATCATCACAATTCCCCACAGACAATATCAAAAATAGACAAAAAATAATAAGAGGGTGATTAGGGGAAAGCCCTCCATCATCCAACCCTCCAAACTCATTGTTACCCTTTGGTACTTATCAGTTCGGGATTCAACAATACTGCAATGAAGTGTCCGGACGTTTGTGTAACATCTGCTCAAATGTCCAAATGCAGAAATACATATACTCCCAAGACCGTAGCAGGGCAGCATCTCCTTCAAAGGGGTGTGCCGCAGTTACTCTTGCTCGTCCATGGCACCACCCGAAGCCTCCCCAGAAAGTCCATCTTCCGCCGAGCAGTGTCGATCTTTGGCCAGTCCTTCATGGCCTTCTGCAATGCTCTTGGGTCCGTGAAAATCGTGGACCTCCCTTGTCTGTTGACCCGCAGCTTGGCAGGATAGAGCATTGCATAGTCCACGCCAAGTTCCCTCAGCTGACGTTTCATAGGAACAAACTGTCGTCGGGCCTCCTGTACCCTGGCAGTGAAATCCGGGAATAGGGAAAGAGTACTCCCCTCATATTGCAGAGGTTGTTTCTCACGTGCCAGTTTCAGGGCCACATCGCGGTCTCTGTAGTTAAGGAGTTTGGCCACAATAGGGCGGGGAGGTGCCCCTGGCTTAGGTCACGGACCCAATGTGTGGTGCGCCCTCTCCACCACAAACATCCCAGAGAAGGCAGACTCGCCTAGCAGTTTCTCAACAGGTCCTCCACAAACAGCTCCATATTGCCGGTCTGGGTGGTCTCCGGCAGGCCCGTGATGCGTATGTTGCATCTACGGGACCTCGCTTCCAAATCTTCAGCTTTGTCCTGGAGAACCTGGAGTACCTTGCCCAACTGCTTGTGGCAAGTGTCCAGGGTCATCTGTGCTTCCTCCACTTCCCCTATGCGCCTCTCGGACATGTCGAGGCGTTCGGCGTGCTTATCAAGCCGTTCCGCCATGCGGTCCATTCTATATATGAGAGCATCCAGTTTGGTCCCCAGAGAAGCAATGCCGCCCTGTAGATTCTTCTCCATGGCTAGAAGGATAGTGCGAACATCCGGTTCAGTCGTCTCCCCTCTCGTCCCACCCTCAGCTGCCGCTCCCTCCACGCGGGACAGGACGTCCATGGCTCCGGGCGTCTTATTCTTCCCAAAGGTAAGTTTAGGCTGCGTCCTGTCCGGTCTCCCCATGGCAATCCACTGCCACTCTCCCCTGCTACGTGCACCAAGAAAGAAGGGGGGCCACCAGGCCAATTACCGGCCGCCTAGTACTGATTACGCTTGTTGAGACTGTAGCCTCTGCCCAGCAGGGATCCACGTGTTGCCTACGAGGTAAAGGACCCAGTACACACTTCCAGCAACATCAGCAGTCTAGCTGCTCAGGGGCAGTGGCTCCACTGCACTCTGGGCCACACCGTCTCAGTAACGGCAGAAGGATGTGTGCAGTAGGGTCAACTCACTGGGGAGTAAGTATGATGCCTCTCCATCCAGGTCCAGAAGTATCAGGCCTCATTGGGGCCTTGGTGGCTGCACCAGGCGTCAAACTGGCGTCAGCAGCCGGGCACTATAACGTCCGCGTCCCCTATCATGCCAGCATTCGTAGCGTACAACTGGGCCTCCCATCTACCAGAAAGAGGGACAACTCCAGGAGGGAGTCCCAGGAGCAGTCTCTCTTAGTTGTGTGACTCGCTCCAATCGTGTTCACTCAGCACCCCCTACTCTGGGCCTCCATGCGGGTGTCTAGACTGTTCATGGGGACCTCCTGCCGTCTTCTAGGTCCGTGCCCACAAGGACTCACCCCTCCGGTCACAGTGCGGGCTCTTTCGCTGATTCGCTGGGAGCTGCTGTCATCCACAGCTTCGCAGCTCCGTCAGGCCGCAGGGGGCATCAGGCCCAGCCACTGCTCGCCGAGCCGGGGTCTCAATTTTCTTGGCGGCGGCACCTCAGTCCAGCAAAGCAGGGCGCGCTCGCCCGCTCGGCTGCTCGGCCCGTCGCCGCTCGGCCGCCCAAGACCCCGTCACCGCACACAAGGCAGCGACGCGCCAGAGGTCCCCAGGACAGCCAGCAAGCAGCACACACTCCGCAGACACTCCCGGAGGGACTGGGCAGAGCCACCAGCTCGTTCCCGGTGAGTCGCACCCCCTACTACTCGCTGTCCAGCCGGGCTCCGCAAAGCTACGGAGCCACAGGGGCATGCAGGGAGAGCACGGGCTCAGATGGGTCACTGCACAGTCCGGAGCCTCTGGTAGGGTCTTTTAGGGGTATAACGCACCGATGCCCACAGGATAATTGTATGAATAATGGCCTAGGCGGAGGAGCCCGCGGTTCAAGCGGCCATCTCCGTCGCTGGCTAGCTCCGCCCCCCGCCTCTTTCTGTAGTTCTCCTGCCTCCTTCTGCAGCTCTGCTGCTATTTTTTGCACTTCACCTGCTTTTTTCTGTACCCCTCTAGCCATTGTCTGCATTCCTCTTGCCTCTTTCTGCACTTCTCTTGCCTCTTTCTACAAGTAAGTTTCTTCTTTCTGTACTTCTCTTTCCTCTTTCTGCACCTCTCTTGCTTCTTGCTGCACCTTCTTCCCTTTTTCTGTACCAATCTTGCCTCCTTCTGCACCTCTGTTGCTACTTTCTGTACTACTCTTGCATCTTTCTGCACCCTTCTAGCCTCTTTCTGTACCCCTGTTGCTTCTTTCTGTACTTCTATTGCTTCTTTCTTTATCTCTCTTGCTTCTTTTTGAACCCCTCTTGCCTCCTTATGTGCCCTCTTCCCTAAGTCTGCACATCTTATGCCTCTCTTGTCTCTTTTGGCACCTCTCTTGCTTCTTACTGCACCTCTCTTGCTTCTTTCTGCAAACCTGTTGCCTCTTTCTGTACTTGTCTTACCTATTTCTGTACCTCTCTTGCCTCTTTCTATATCCCTTTTGTTTCTTTCTATACCTCTCTTGCTTCTTTCTGCACCTTTTTCCCCCTTTTCTGCCCCTCTCTTGCCTCTTACTGCAGATCTCTTGCCTCTTTTTGCATTTCTCTTGCCTCTTTCAGCACCTTTCTTGACTCTTTCTACATCCCTCTTGCCTCTGTATGCATCTAGATTGCTTGTTTCAGCACTTTTCGTACTTTCTGCACTTCTCTTGCCTGTTACTGCAACTCTCTTGCCTCTTTCTGTAGCTCTCCTGCTTCCTTCTGTAGCTCAGCTGCTGCTTTCTGCACTTCTCCTGCTGTATTTCTGTACCACTCTAGCCACCTTCTTCACCCTTCTTGCCCCCTTCTACATTTCTCTTGCCTCTTTCTGCACCTCTGTTGCTTCTTTTTGCACTTCCCTTTCCTCTTTCTGCACCTCTATTGCTTCTTTCTGCACCTTCTTCCCTTTTTATGCACCTCTCTTGCCTCTTTTTGCACCACTCCTGCTTCTTTCTGCACCTCTCTTGCTACTTTCTGCACACCTCTTACCTCTTTCTGCACCCCTGTTGCTTCTTTCTGTACCTCTACTGCTTGTTTCTTTACCTCTCTTGCTTCTTTCTGTACCCCTCTTGCTTCGTTATGTACCCTCTTCCCTAAGTCTGTACATCTCATGCCTCTTTCTGCTCTTCTCTTGTCTCTTTCTGCATCTCTCTTGCTTCTTACTGCACCTCTCTTGCTTCTTTCTGCAACCCTGTTGCCTCTTTCTGTACTTGTCTTACCTCTTTGTGGACCTCTCTTGCCTCTTTCTATATCCATTTTGTTTCTTTCTGTACCTCTCTTGCTACTTTCTGCACACCTCTTGCCTCTTTCTGCACCCCTGTTGCTTCTTTCTGTACTTCTATTGCTTCTTTCTTTAACTATCTTGCTTCTTTCTGCACCCCTCTTGCCTCCTTATGTACCCTCTTCCTTAAGTCTGCACATCTCATGCCTCTTTTTGCTCCTCTCCTGTCTCTTTCGGCACCTCTCTTGCTTCTTACTGCATCTCTCTTGCTTCTTTCTGCAACCCTGTTGCCTCTTTCTGTACTTGTCTTACCTCTTTCTGTACCTCTCTTGCCTCTTTCTGTAACCCTTTTGTTTCTTTCTGTACCTCTCTTGCTTCTTTCTGCACCTTATTCCCTTTTTCTGCCCCTCTCTTGCCTCTTTCTGCAGATTGCTTGTCTCTTTTTGCATTTCTCTTGCCTCTTTCAACACCTTTCTTGCCTCTTTCTATATCCCTCTTGCCTCTTTATGCATCTCTATTGCTTGTTTCAGCACTTTTCGTACTTTCTGCAGTTCTCTTGCCTGTTACTGGACCTCTCTTGCCTCTTTCTGTAGCTCTCCTGCTTCCTTCTGCAGCTCAGCTGCTGCTTTTGCACTTCTGCTGTCTTTCTGTACCACTCTAGCCACCTTCTTCACCCTTCTTGCCTCCTTCTGCATTTCTCTTGCCTCTTTCTGCACCTCTGTTGCTTCTTTTTGCACTTCCCTTTCCTCTTTCTGCACCTCTATTGCTTCTTTCTGCACCTTCTTCCCTTTTTATGCACCTCTCTTGCCTCTTTTTGCACCACTCCTGCTTCTTTCTGCACTTCTCTTGCTACTTTCTGCACAACTCTTGCTTCTTTCTGCACCCCTGTTGCCTCCTCCTGCACTTGTCTTCATTCTTTCTATACCTCTATTACCTCTTTCTGTATCCCTATTGCCTCTTTCTGCACCTCTATTGCTTCTTATTGCACTTTCCTCACCTCTTTCTACACTTCTCATTTCTTTCTGCACCTTATTCCCATTTCTGCCTCTTTTCTGCCTCTATCTGCACCTATCTTGCCTATTTCTGCACTTCTCTTGTCCCTTCCTGCACATTTCCTGCCTCTTTCTGCACCCCTCTTGCCTCTTTCTGAATCTCTTGCATCTTACTGCATTTCCCTTGCTTCTTTTTGCACATATCCTGCCTGTTTCTGCAACTCGCTTGCTTCTTTCAGTAGTTCTCTTGCCTCCTTCTGTAGCTCTGTTGCTACTTTCTGCGCTTCTTTTGTATCTTTCTGTACCCTTCTAGCCTCTTTCTGTACCCTTCTAGCCTCTTTCCCCACCCCTCTAGCTATTTTTTACACTTCTCTTGCTGCTTTCTGCGCCTCTGTTGCTTCTTTCTGCACTTCTCTTTCTTCTTTCAGCAACTCAGTTGCTTTTTTCTGCACCTTCTTCGCTTTTTTTGCACCTCTCTTGCCTCTTTGTGCACCTCTCTTGTCTCTTTGTGTACCTCTCATGCCTCTTTCTGCACCTCTGTTGATTCTTTGATTCTTTCTTCACTTTGCTTGCCTCTTTCTGTAGTCCTCTTCCCTCTTTCTGCACTTCACTTGCTTCTTTCTGCAACCCTGTTGCCTCTTTCTGCACTTCTCTTCCCTCTTTCTGCACGTCTCTTCTCTCCTTCTTTACCCCTCTTGCATCCTTCTGCACCACTGTTGCTACTTTCTGCACTTCTCCTGTGTCTTTCTGTCCACTCAAGCCTTTTTCTGTACTCCTGGTGCTTCTGTCAGCACTTTTCTTGCTTCTTTCTCTACCTTGATTGCTTTTTTATGCACCCCTCTTGCCTCATTCTGCACCTTCTTCCCTCTTTTTTCATGTCTCTTCCCTCTTTCTACACCTCTTTCTGCACTCGGCGTCCCCCTTTCTGCACCACTATTGTGTCTTTCTACAGTTCTCCTGCCTCTTTCTCTTCCTCATTTGCCTCTTTGTGCACCCTGTCCCCTCTTTATGCACCTATCCTGCCTCCCTCTTCCCTAATTATTCAAGTCTGATGCCTCTTCATGTACCTCTCTTGCCTCTTTCTGCACCTCTCCTGCTTCTTTCTGCACCTCTCTTGCTACCTTCTGCACCCCTCTTGTTTCTTTCTGCACCTTTCTTGCCTCTTTCTGCACCACTGTTGCCTCTTTCTGCATCTCTCTTGCATATTTCAGCATTTCTCTTGCTTCTTCCTGCACATATCCTGCCTGTTACTGTAACTCTCTTGCTTCTTTCTGTAGTTCTCCTGCCTCCTTCTGCAGCTCTGTTCCTACTTACTGCACCTTCTTCCCTTTTTCTGCACCTCTCTTGCCTCTTTGTGCACATCACTTGCATCTTTGTACACCTCTCATGCCTCTTTCTGCACCTCTGTTGCTTATCTCTTCACTTTGCTTGCCTCTTTCTGTAGCCCTCTTCCCTCTTTCTGCACTTGTCTTGCTTCTTTCTGCAGTTCTCTTGCCTCTTTCTGCACCTCTGTTGCTGCTTTCTGCACTTCTTTTTCCTCTTTCTGCACCTCTATTGCTTCTTTCTGCACTTTCTCACCATTTTATGTGATGCTCTTGCCTCCTTCTGCACCTTTGTTGCTTGTCTCTGCACTTCTCTTCCCTCTTGTTGTAGCCCTATTCACTCTTTCTGTATCTCTCTTGCTTCTTTCTGCAACTCTCTTGCTTCTTCTGCACCCCTGTGGCCTCTTTCTGCATTTGTCTTCTCTCTTTCTGCACCTCTCTTCTCTCTTTCTGTACCCCTCTTGCCTCTTTTTGAACCACTTTTGCTTCTTTCTGTACTTCTCTTGCATCTTTCTGCACAGCTCTTGCCTGTTTCTGCAAATCTCCTGCCTCTTTCTACAGTTCACTTGCCTCCTTCTGTACCTATGTTGCTACTTTCTGAACTTCTCTTGCATCTTTCTGCACCACTCTAGCCTCTTTCTGCACCTCTGTTGCTTCCTTCTGCACTTCTCTTGCTTCTTTCTGTACCTCTCACATTTCTATCTGTACTGCTCTTGTCTCTTTCGGCACCTTATTACTTCTGTCTGCATATCTCTTGCCGTATTCTACACCTCTACTGCCTCTTTCTGTACCTCTGTAGCTTCTTTTTACGCCTCTGTTGCTTCTTTCTGCACTTCTGTTGCCTCTTTCTGTGTCCCTCTTCCCTCCTTCTGCACCTCTTTTGCTTCTTACTGCACCTCTCTTGATTCTTTCTGCACCCCTGTTGCCTATTTTTGCAATTGTCTTCCCTCTTTCCACAGCCCTCTATTGCTTCTTTCTGCAGTTCTCTTGCCTCTTTCTCCACCTCTCTTCCTACTTTCTGCTCCTCTGTTCCCTCTGTATGCACATATACTGCCTGTTTTCGCAACGCTCTTGCGTGTATCTGCATCTCTGTTGCTTCATTCTGTACTTCTCTTGCCTCTTTCTCCACCTTTCTTGCCTCTTTCTGTACCCTCTCTTCTGCATGTCTAATGCCTCTTTGTGTACCTCTCGCCTCTTTCTGTACATCTGTCACTTCTTTCTTCCCCTCTGTTGCTTCTTTCTGCACCTCTGTTGCTTTTTTCTGTACCCTTGTTGCCTCTTTCTATACTCACTTGTCTACCCTTTTTATGTACCTCTCTTGCCTCTTTCTGCACCCATTTTGCCTTTCTGTAACCCCTTCCTCTTTACACAGTTCTCTTGCTTCTTCCTGCACTTCTCTTGCTTTCTGAACCTTCCTTCCTTTTTCATCATCTCTCTTGCCTCTTTCTTCAATTGTCTTCATTCTTTCTGTACCTCTCTTCCTCTTTCTGTACCCTGTGTGCCTTTCTGTACCTCTCTTGCTTCTTTATGCACTTCTTTTATTTCTTTTTACAACGCTCTTGCCTCCTTCTGCACCATCTTCCCTTTTTCTGCATGTCTCTTGCTTCTTTCTGTACCTCTTTTACTTCTTTTTTCACTTTTCCTGCTTCTTTCAGTACCCCTTTTCCCTCTTTCTGTACTTCTCTTCTCTTTCTGCACTTGTCTTCTCTCTTTCTGCATCAATCTTGACTCTTTCTGCACCTCACGTGCCTCTTTCTGCACTACTCTTGCTTCTTTCTACCCCCCTCTTGCCTCTTTCTGTACCCCTCTCTCCTCTTTCTGCACCAATCTTGCCCTTTTCTGTACCCCTCTTGCCTATGTCAGCACTCTCTTGCCTCTTTCTGTAGTTCTCTTACCTATTTCTACACAACTCTTGCTTCTTTCTGCACCTCACTTGCCTCTTTCTATACCTCTTTTGCTTCTTTACACACTTCTTTTGCCTGTTTCTGCACCCTCTCCCCCTCTTTCTGAACGTCTCTTGCCTCTATCTGTACCTCTCTTACATCTTTCTGCACCCCTGTGACCTCTTTTTGTGATTGTCTTCTCTCTATCTGCACCTCTTTTTCTGTACCCCTCTTTCCTCTTTTCGTACCTCTTTTACTTCTTTCTGTACTTCTCTTGCATCTTTCTGAAATAGCTCATACCTGTTTCTGCAAATATCCTGCCTTTTTCTACAGTTCTCTTGCCTCCTTCTGTACCTCTGTTGCTTCTTTCTGGACTTCTCTTGCAAATTTCTGCACCACTCTGGCCTCTTTCTGTACCTCTGTTGCTTCGTTCTGCACTTCTCTTGCTTCTTTCTGTACCTCTCAAGTTTCTATCTGTACTGCTCTTGCCTCTTTCTGCACCTTCTTCCTTCTGTCTGCATGTCTCTTGCCTTCTTCCTCACCTCTCCTGCCTCTTTCTGCACCTCTGTAGCTTCTTTATACACCTCTGTTGCTTCTTTCTGCACTTCTGTTGCCTCTTTCTGTGTCACTCTTCCCTCTTTCTGCACCCCTTTTGCCTTTTTCTGTACTTATTTTGCTTCTCTTTGCACCTCTCTTGATTCTTTCCGCACCCCTGTTGCCTATTTCTGCAATTGTCTCCCCTCTTTCTGCATCGCTCTATTGCTTCTTTCTGTAGTTTTCTTGCCTCTTCCTCCACATCTGTTGCTACTTAATGCACCCATGTTCCCTCTTTATGCACATATACTGCCTGTTTCTGCAACTCTCTTGCATGTATCTGCATCTCTGTCGCTTCATTCTGCACTTCTCTTACCTCTTTCTGCACCTTTCTTTCCTCTTTCTACACCCTCTCTTCTGCATGTCTAATGCCTCTTTTTGTACCTATCTTGCCTCTTCCTGCACCTCTGTCACTTCTTTCTTCACCTCCATTGCTTCTTTCTGCACCTCTGTTTCTTCTTTCTGCACCCCTGTTGTCTCTTTTTACACTCACTTGTCTACCCTCTTTATGTACCTCTCTTGCCTCTTTCTGCACCCATTTTGCCTTTCTGTACCTCTCTTGCTTCTTTATGCACTTCTTTTGTTTCTTTCTACAACTCTCTTGCCTCCTTCTGCACCTTCTTCCCTTTTCTGCATATCTCTTGCTTCTTTCTGTACCTCTTTTACTTCTTTCTGCACTTTTCCTGCCTCTTTCAGTATCCATTTTCCCTCCTTCTCTACCTCGCTTGTCTCTTTCTGCACTCGTCTTCCCTCTTCCTGCACCAATCCTGCCTCTTTCTGCAGTTAGATTTCCTCTTTTTTACCCCTCTTGTCTCTGCCTTCACCCCTACTCTCTCTTTCTGCACCTATCCTGCACCCTGTCCCCTCTTTATGCACCTATCCTGCCTGTTTCTGCACCTCTCTTGCCTCTTTCTGCACCCCTTTAACCTCTTTCTGCGCCCTCTTCCATAATTCTTCAAGTCTGATGCCTCTTTATATACCTCCCTTGCCTCTTTCTGCACCTCTCCTGCTTCTTTCTGCACCTCTCTTGCTACTTTCTGCACCCCTCTTGTCTCTTTCTGCACCTTTCTTGCCTCTTTCTGTACCCCCTTGACTCTTTCTGCATCTCTCTTGCATATTTATGCATTTCTCTTGCTTCTTCTTGCACATATCCTGCCTGTTACTGCAACTCTCTTGCTTCTTTCTGTAGTTCACTTGCCTCCTTGTGCAGCTCTGTTGCTACTTTCTGCAATTCTTTTGTATCTTTCTGTACCCTTCTAGCCTCTTTCAGCAACCCTGTAGCCTCTTTCAATACTTCTTTTACCTCTTTCTGCACGTCTGTTGCTTCTTTCTGCACTTCTCTTTCCCCTTTCTGTAACTCGGTTGCTTCTTTCTGCACCTTCTTCTCCTTTGCTGCACCTCTCTTGCCTCTTTGTGCACCTCACTTGCCTCCTTGTGCACCTCTCATGCCTCTTTCTGCACCTCTGTTGCTTCTTTCTTCACTTCCCTTGCCTCTTTCTGTAGCCCTCTTCCCTCTTTCTGCACTTGTCTTGCTTCTTTCTGTACCTCTCGGCATCTTTCTGCACCCCTGTAGACTCTTTCTGCATTTGTCTTCTCTCTTTCTGCACCCCTCTTGCCTCTTTTTGAACCTCTTTTGGTTCTTTCTGTACTTCTCTTGCATCTTTCTGCACAGCTCTTGCCTGTTTTCACAAATCTCCTGTCTCTTTTTACAGTTCTCTTGCCTCCTTCTGTACCTCTGTTGCTACTTTCTGGACTTCTCTTGCATCTTTCTGCACCATTCTAGCCTCTTTCTACACCCCTGTTGCTTCGTTCTGAACTTCTCTTGCTTCTTTCTGTACCTCTCACATTTCTATCTGTAGTGCTCTTGTCTCTTTCTGCACCTTCTTACTTCTGTCTGCACGTCTCTTGCCTTATTCAACACCTCTCCTGCCTCTTTCTGTACCTCTGTAGCTTCTTTTTGCGCATCTGTTGCTTCTTTCTGCACTTCTGTTGCCTCTTTCTGTGTCCCTCTTCCTGCACCTCGTTTGCCTCTTTCTGTACTTCTTTTGGTTCTTATTGCACCTCTCTTGATTCTTTCTGCACCCCTGTTGCCTATTTTTGCAATCGTCTTCCCTCTTTCTGCAGCCCGCAATTGTTTCTTTCTGCAGTTCTCTTGCCTCTGTCTCCACCTCTCTTGCTACTTTCTGCACCTCTGTTCCCTCTTTATGCACATATACTGCCTGTTTCTGCAACTCTCTTGCATGTATCTGCATCTCTGTTGTCTCTTTCTGCACCTCACTTTTCTCGTTCTATACCTCTTTTGCTTCTTTACACACTTCTTTTGCCTGTTTCCGCACCCTCTCCCCCTCTTTCTGAAAGTCTCTTGCCTCTATCTGTTTCTCTTCCATCTTTCTGCACCACTGTGGCCTCTTTATGCGATTGTCTTTTCTCTTTCTGCACCTCTCTTACCTCTTTCTGTACCCTTCTTGCCTCTTTTTGTATCTCTTTTACTTCTTTCTGTACTTCTCTTGCATCTTTCTGCACAGCTCTTGCCTGTTTCTGCAAATCTCCTGCCTCTTTCTACAGTTCTCTTGCCTCCTTCTCTACCTCTGTTGCTTCTATCTGGACATCTCATACAGATGTCTGCACCACTCTAGCCTCTTTCTGCACCTCTGTTGCTTCCTTCTGCACTTCTCTTGCTTCTTTCTGTACCTCTCATGTTTCTATCGGTACTGCTCTTTCCTCTTTCTGCACCTTCTTCCTTCTGTCTGCATGTCTCTTACCTTCTTCTACATATCTCCTGCCTCTTTCTGCACCTCTGTGTCCCTCTTCCCTCTTTCTGCACCTCTTTTGACTTTTTCAGTACTTGTGCACCTCTCTTCATTCTTTCTGCACCCCTGTTGCCTATTTCTGCAATTGTCTTCCCTCTTTCTGCAGCCCTCTATTGCTTCTTTCTGCAGTTCTCTTGCCTCTTCCACCACCCCTGTTCCCTCTTTATGCACATATACTGCCTGTTTCTGCAACTCTCTTGCATGTATCTGCATCTCTGTTGCTTCATTCTGCACTTCTGTGGAGTAGTGTGGCTCACTGGTTAGAGGCGGCAGGCCTGAGAGCAGAAGTCAGCCCGGGACCAGGGTTCAATTCCCGACGCGGCAGGGTCGTGGACCTTGGTCAGCAGACTCGATAATTCTCGCTTCGGTGCTTACTATAATCAGGGGTTCCACTCGGCAACTCTGGGCATTAGCTTGCCTAATCTCCACAACGGCCCCACCAATTCCGGGGATGCCTGGCTCCACCTTGGGGACTCCCAGCAAGGGACCATCCCACAGGGAAAGCCAGGACGGGTTCCCCAGAGTTATACAGCGCCGGGACGCCCCGTTGCTGGGGCAGCTGTGCGCTTTACAAGTATACTACATTTACATTTATTTACATTTACTTCTCTTGCCTCTTTCTGCACCTGTCTTGCCTCTTTTTGCACCCTCTCTTCTGCATGCCTAATACCTCTTTTTGTACCTCTCTGCCTCTTTCTGCACCTCTGTTACTTCTTTCTTTACCTCCATTGCTTCTTTCTGCACCTCTGTTGCTTCTTTCTGCACCCCCGTTGCCTCTTTCTACACTCACTTGTCTACCCTCTTGATGTACCTCTCTTGCCTCTTTCTGCACCCATTTTGCCTTTCTGTACCT
Source organism: Lissotriton helveticus (assembly GCF_964261635.1). Lineage (NCBI taxonomy): Eukaryota > Metazoa > Chordata > Amphibia > Caudata > Salamandridae > Lissotriton > Lissotriton helveticus. The sequence continues at coordinate 1,609,657,436 of NC_136069.1, forward strand.
CTCTTGCCTCTTTATACAGTTTTCTTGCTTCTTCCTGCACCTCTCTTGCTTTCTGAACCTTCCTTCCTTTTTCTTCATCTCTCTTGTCTCTTTCTTCAATTGTCTTCCTTCTTTCTGTACCTAGCTTGCCTCTTTGTGTACCCTGTTTGCCTTTATGTACCTCTCTTGCTTCTTTATGCACTTCTTTTGTTTCTTTCTACACCTCTCTTGCCTCCTTCTGCACCTTCTTCCCTTTTTCAGCATATCTATTGCTTCTTTCTGTACCTCTTTTACTTCTTTCTGCACTTTTCCTGCCTCTTTCAGTACCCCTTTTCCCTCCTTCTGTACCTCTTTTGTCTCTTTCTTCACTTGTCGTCCCTCTTTCTGCACCAATCTTGCCTCTTTCTGCAGTTAGATTTCCTCTTTCTGTACCCCTCGTGTCTCTTTCTGCACCCCTGCTCTCTCTTTCTGCACCTATCCTGCCTGTTTCTGCACCTCTCTTACCTCTTTCTATTCCTCTGTTTGTTCTTTCTGCACTTCTTTTGCTTCATTCTGCTCCTTTCTTGAAAATTTCTGCAACACAGTTGCCTCTTTCAGCAGTTCTCTTGCCTCTTTTTTCCTGACTGTTGCCTCTTTCTGCACCTCACTTGCCTCTTTCTGCACTTCTCTTGCTTGTTTCTACACCCCTCTTGCCTCTTTCTGTAACACTCTCACCTCTTTCTGCACCCCTCTTGCCCTTTTCTGTAACCCTCTTGCCTATGTCAGCACCCCTCTTGCCTCTTTCTGTAGTTCTCTTACCTATTTCTGCACCACTCTTGCTTATTTCTGTACCTCACTTGCTCTTTCTATAACTCTTTTGCTTCTTTACACACTTCTTTTGCCTGTTTATGCACCCTCTCCCCCTCTTTCTGAACGTCTTTTGCCTCTATCTCCACCTCTATTGCCTCTTTCTTCACCTCTATTGCATCTTTCTGCACTTCTTTTCCTACTTTCCGCATCTATCTTGCTTCATTTTGTGCCCCTGTTACCTCTTTCTGCACTAGTCTTCCCTCTTTCTGCACCTCTCCTGACTTTTTCTCGTAGTTCTGTTGCCCCTTTCTGCACCTCTCTTGCCTCTTTCTGCAACCATGTTCTCTCTTTCTGCACCCATCCTACCTGTATGTGTACTTCCTTTGCCTCTTTCTATTGCTCGGTTGGTTCTTTCTGCACTGCTCTTGCTTCTTTCTGCACCTTCCTTACAAAGTTTCTGCTTCCCACTTTCCTCTTTCTTCAGTTCTCTTTCCTCTTTCTGCACCACTCTTGCCTCTTTTGGCAGCGTGCTTGCCTCTTTCTATACTTCTGCTTCATTCTACACCCCTTTTGACTCTTTACCCCTCTTTCCTCTTTCAATAACACTCTTGCCTCTTTGTGCACCCCTCTTGCCTCTTTCAGCATTACTTTTGCTTCTTTTTGCACTTCTCTGACCTCTTTCTGATCCCCTCTTGCCTCTTTCTGCATCTCTTTTGCCACTTTCTGTACCTCGTTTGCCTCTTTCTGTACCTCACTTGCTTCTTTTCTTTCTGCACTCACATTGCCTCTTTCTGCACCCCTCTTCCCTCTATTTGCACCCTTCATATCTCTTTCTGCACCCCTGTTCCCTTTCTGCACCATTCCTAAATGTTTATCCACCTCTCTTGCCTCTTTCTGTACCTCTCTTACTTCTTTCTGCATTTCTCTTGCCCTTTTCCGTACCCCTCTTGCTTACTTCTGTACCTCTGCTGCTTCTTTCTGGACTTCTCTGCATATTTCTGCACTTTTCTTGCTTCTTTCTGTACCTCTCATATTTAAATCTGTACTGCTCTTGCCTCTTTATGCACCTTCTTACTTCTGTCTGCATGTCTCTTGCCTTCTTCTACACCTCTCCTGCCTCTTTCTGCACCTCTATAGCTTCTTTTTATACCTCTATTGCTTCTTTCTGCACCCCTGTTGCCTCTTTCTACACGCACTTGTCTCCCCTCTGTTTATACCTCGCTTGCCTCTTTCTGCACCCATTTTGCTTTTCTGTACCTCTCTTGCCTCTTTATACAGTTCTCTTGCTTCTTTCTGCACATCTCTTGCTTTCTGCACCTTCGTCCCTTTTCCATCTCTTGCCTCTTTCTTCAATTGTCTTCCTTCTTTCTGTACCTCTCTTGCCTCTTTCTGTACCCTGTTTGCCTTTCTGTACCTTTCCTGCTTCTTTACGCACTTCTTTTGTTTCTTTCTACAACTCTCCTGCCTCCTTCTGCACATTCTTCCCCTTTTCTGCATCTCTCTTGCTTCTTCCTGTACCTCTTTTACTTCTTTCTGGACTTTTTCTGCCTCTTTCAGTATCCCTCTTCCCTCTTTCTTTACCTCTCTTGTCTCTTTCTGCACTTCTCTTACTTCTTTCTGTACCCCTCTTGCTTCTTTCTGCACCCCTGTTTCCTATTTCCACACTCTCTTCCCTCCTTCTGCACCAATCTTGCCTCTTTCTGCAGTTATATTTCCTCTTTCTGTACCCCTCTTTTCTCTTTCTGCACCCCTGTTCCCTCTTTCTGCACATATCCTGCCTGTTTCTGCACCTCTTTCTAATACTCTGTTGGTTCTTTCTGCACTTCTCTTGCTTCATTCTGTACCTTTCTTGAAAATGTCTGCATTCCGGTTGCCTCTTTCTGTACCTCACTTGCCTCTTTCTGCAATTCTCTTGCGTCTTTCTACACCCCTCTTTCCTCTTTCAGTACCCCTCTCTCCTCTTTCTGCACGCATCTTGCCCTTTTCTGTACCCCTCTTGCCTATTTAAGCACCCTGTTGCTTTTTTCTGTAGTTCTCTTACCTATTTCTGCACCACTCTTGCTTCTTTCTGCACCTCACTTGCCTCTTTCTGTACCTCTTTTGCTTCTTCACACACTTCTTTTGCCTGTTTCTGCACCCTCTCCCCTCTTTCTGAATGTCTCTTGCTTCTATCTGCCCCTCTTGCTTCTTTCTTAACCTCTATTGCATCTTTCTGCACTTCTTTTCCTACATTCTACATCTCTCTTGCTTCTTTCTGTACCCCTGTTCCCACTTTCTGCACCTATCCTGTCTGTTTCTGCACCTCTCTTACCTCTTTCTAATCCTCTGTTGGTTCTTTCTGCACTTCTCTTGCTTCATTCCGCACCTTTCTTGAAAATGTCTGCATTCCGGGTTGCCTCAATTAGGAGTTCTCTTGCCTCTTTTTGCCTGACTGTTGCCTCTTTCTGCACCTCACTTGCCTCTTTCTGCACTTTTCTTGCTTCTTTCTACACCCCTCTTGCCTCTTTCTGTACCCCTCCCTCCTCTTTCTGCACCCATCTTGCCCTTTTCTATACCCCTCTTGCCTATTTCAACACCCTGTTGCTTCTTTCTGTAGTTCTCTTACCTATTTCTGCACTACTCTTGCTTCTTTCTGCACCTCACTTGCCTCTTTCTGTACCTCTTTTGCTTCTTCACACACTTCTTTTGCCTACTTCTGCACCCTCTCCCCGTCTTTCTGAACGTCTCTTGCCTCTATCTGCACCTCTCTTGCCTCTTTCTTCACCTCTATTGCATCTTTCTGCACTTCTTTTCCTACTTTCTGCACTCGTCATCCCTCTTTCTGCACCTCCCCAGCATATTTCTGCAGTTCTGTTGCTTCTTTCTACACCTCTCTTGCTTCTTTCTGCAACCATAATCCCTCTATCTGCACCTATCCTGCCTGTTTGTGCACCTCCCTTGCCTCTTCCTATTGATCTGTTGGTTCTTTCTGCACTGCTCTTGCTTCATTCTGCACCTTTCCTGTACATTTCTGCATTCCACTTTCCTGTTTCTTTAGTACTGTTTCCTCTTTCTACACCATTCTACTGCTTCATTCTACACCACTTTTGACTCTTTCAATACCTCTCCTGCCTCTTTGTGTACCCCTCTTGCCTCTTTCAGCATTTCTTTTTCTTCTTTTTGCACTTCTCTTACCTCTTTCTGCTCCCCTCTTGCCTCTTTCTGCATCTCTGTTACTACTTTCTACACTTCTCTTGCCTCTATCTGCACCTCCTTTGTCTCTTTCTGTACCACGTTTGCCTCTTTATGTATCTCACATGCTTCTTTTCTTTCTGCACTCCCCTTGCCTCTTTCTGCAGCCCTCTTCCCTATTTCAGCATCCTTCTTACCTCTTTCTGCACCCCTGTTCCCTTTATGCGCCATTCCTGAATGTTTATCCACCTCTCTTGCCTCTTTCTTCACCTCTGTCCCTTCTTTCTGCATTTCTCCTTCCCTTGTCCGCACCCCTCTTGCCTACTTCAGCACCTCTGTTGCTTCTTTCTGTACTTCTCTTGCTTCTTGCTACACTCCTCTCTCTCTTGGTGCACCCCTCTTGCCTCCTTGTGTACCCCTCTTGCCTTTTTCTGCAGTTCTTTATCCTCTTTCTGCACCTCCTTTTCTTCTTTATGTACTTTGCTTGCCTCCTTCGGCACCATGTTCCCTCTTTCTACATGTCTCTTGCCTCTTTCTGCTCTTCTCTTGCCTTTTTCTGCATCTCTCTTACTTCTTTCTGCACTTGTCTTCCCTCTTTCTATGCTTACCTCTCTTGCCTCTTTCTGCACCCCTTTTGCCTCTTTCTGCATCTCTCTTATATCCTTCTGCATTTTTCTTGCTTCTTTCTGCACATACCCTGCCTGTTTCTGCAACTCTCTTGCTTCTTTCTGAGTTCTCTTGCCTCCTTCTGAAGCTCTGTTGCTACTTTCTGTGCTTCTTTTGTATCTTTTTGTACCCTTTTAGCCTCTTCCTGTACCCTTCTAGCCTCTTTCAGCACCCCTCTAGCCTCTGTCTACACTTCTCTTCCCTCTTTCTGCACCTCTGTTGCTTCTTTCTACACTTCTCTTTCCTCTTTCTACAACTTGGTTGCTTCTTTCTGCACCTTCTTCCCTTTTTCTGCACCTCTCTTGCCTCTTTCTGCACCTCTCTTGCCTCTTTGTGCACCTCTCTTGTCTCTTTATGCACCTCTGTTGCTTCTTTTTTCACTTTGCTTGCCTCTTTCTGCAGCCCTCTTCCCTCTTTCTGCCCCTCTCATTCCTCTTTCTGCACTTCTATTGCTTCTTTCTATATCTCTCTTGCATCTTTCTACACCCCTGTGGCCCCTTTCTGCATTTGTCTTCTCACTTTCTGCACCTCTCATCCCTCTTTCTGTATCCTTCTTGCCTCTTTTTGTACCTCTTTGGATCTTTCTGCACTTCTCTAGCTTCTTTCAGCACAGCTCTTGCTTGTTTCTGTAACTCTCCTGCCTATTTCTATAGATCTCTTGCCTCCTTTGCACCTCTTTTTTCTTGACATCTCTTGCATCTTTCTGCACCCCTCTAGCCTCTCTCTGCACCCCTGTTGCTTCTTTCTACACTTCTCTTGCTTCTTTCTGTACCTCTTTTGTTTATATCTGTACTGGTCTTGCCTCTTTCTGTACCTCCTTCCTTCTGTCTGCATGTCTCTTGCCTTCTTCCACACCTCTCCTGCCTCTTTCTGCACCTTTGTTGCTTCATTTAACACCTCTGTTGCTTCTTTCTATACTTGTGTTGCCTCTTTCTGTATACCTCTTTCCTCTTTCTACACCTCTTTTGCCTCTTTCTGCACTTCTTTTGCTTCTTTCTGCACCTCTCTTGAGTCTTTCTGCATCCGTGTTTCTATTTCTGCAACCATCTTCCCTCTTTCTGCAGCCCTCTATTGCTTCTTTCTGTAGTTCTCTTGCCTCTTTCTCCACCTCTCTTGCTTCTTTATGCACCCCTGTTCCCTCTTTATGCACATATACTGCCTGTTTCTGCACCTCTCTTGCATGTTTCTGTACCTCTGTTGCTTCATTCTGCACTTCTCTTGCATCTTTCTGCACCCTTCTTGCCTCTTTCTGCACCCTCTCTTCTGCATGTCTAATGCACATTTTTGCACCTCTCTTGCCTCTTTCTGCACCTCTGTGACTTCTTTCTTCACGTCTGTTGCTTCTTTCCTCACCTCTGTTGCTTCTTCCTGTACCCTTGTTGCCTCTTTCTGCACTTGTCCCGCCTCTTTCTGCACCCATTTTGCCTTTCTGCACCTTTCTTGCCCCTTTGTACAGTTCTCTTGCTTCTTCCTCCACCTCTCTCGCTTTCTGCACCTTCCTCCCTTTTTCTTCATCTGTCTTGCCTCTTTCTTCAATTGTCTTCCTTCTTTCTGTACCTCTCTTGCCTTTTTCTGTATCCTGTTTGCCTTTCTGTACCTCTCCCGCTATTTTATGCACTTATTTTGCTTCTTTCTACGCCTCTCTTGCTTCCTGCTGCACCTTCTTCCCTTTTTCTGCATCTCTCTTGCTTCTTTCTGTACCTCAATTGCTTCTTTCTGCATGTTTCCTGCCTCTTTCTGTACCCCTCTTAAATCCTTTGTCTCTTTCTGCACTTCTCTTGCTTCTTTCTGCACCATTCTTGCTTCTTTCTGCACCTCTGTTTCCTCTTTCTGCACTCGTCTTCCTTCTTTCTGCACCAATCTTGCCTCTTTCTGCAGTCATCTTTCCTCTTTCTGTACCCTTATTGTCTCCTTCTGCACCCCTGTTCTCCCTTTCTGCACCTATCCTGCCTGTTTCTGCACCTCTCTTACCTCTTTCTAATTCGCTGTTGGTTCTTTCTGCACTTCTCTTGCTTCATTCTGCACCTTTCTTGAAAATGTCTGCATCCCTGTTACCTCTTTCTGTACCTCACTTGCCTCTTTCTGAAGTTCTCTTGCTTCTTTCTACACCCCTCTTGCATCTTTCTGTACCCCTCTCTCTTCTTTCTGGACCCCTCTTGCCCTTTTCTGCACCCCTCTTGCCTATTTCAGCACCCCTGTTGCCTCTTTCTACAGTTCTCTTACCTATTTCTTCACCACTCTTGCTTCTTTGTGCACCTCACTTGCATCTTTATGTACTTTTTTGCTTCTTAACTCATTTATTTTGCCTGTTTTTGCACCCTCTCCCCCTCCTTTTGAACATCTCTTGCCTCTATCTGCACCTCTCTTGACTCTTTTTTCACCTCTTGTGCATCTTTCTGCACCTCTGTTCCTACTTTATGCATCTCTTTTGCTTCTTTCTGTACCCCTGTTGCCTCTTTCTGTACTCATCTTCCCTCTTTCTGCACCTCTCTTGCCTATTTCTGCATTCTGGGGCCTCTTTCTGCACCTCTCTTGCTTCTTTCTGCCTCCATGTTCCCTCTTTCCGTACCTATCCTGCCTGTTTGTGTACCTCCGTTGCCTCTTTCTATTGCTATGTTCGTTCTTTGTGCACTGCTCTTGCTTCATTCTTCACCTTTAATGCAAATTTCTGCATCCCTCTTTCTTCTTCCTTAACTTCTCTTTCCTCTTTCTGCACTACTCTTGCCTCTTTTGGCACCGTACATGCTTCTTTCTGTTCTTCTGCTTCATTCTGCACCCCTCTTGCCTCTTTCTGTACCCCTCCTCCTTCTTTCAATACCTCTCCTGCCTCTTTGTGTACCCCTCTTGCCTCTTTCAGCATTTCTCTTGCTTCTTTTTTGCACTTCTCTTGCCTCTTTCTGCTTCCTTTTTGCCTCTTTCTGCATCTTTGTTGCTACTTTCTGTACTTCTCTTGCCTCGATCTGCACCTCCTTTGTCTCTTTCTCTACCTCGTTTGCATCTTTCTCTACCTCACTTGCTTCTTTTCTTTCTGCACTCCTCTTGCCTCTTTATACACCCCTCTTCCCTCTTTATGCACCCTTCTTACCTCTTTTTGCACCCCTGTTCCCTTCTGTACCATCCCTGCCTGTTTCTCTACCTCTCTTGCCTCTTTCTGCACCTCTGTTACTTCTTTCTGCATTTCTCCTGTCCTTTTCCACACCCCTCTTGCCTACTTCAGCACCTCTATTGCTTCTTTCTGCACTTCTCTTGCTTCTTTCTACACCTCTCTCTCTCTTGCTGCACACCTCTTGCCTCTTTGTTTACTTCTCTTGCCTTTTCTGCAGTTATTTTTGCCTCTTTCTGCACCTCCTTTTCTTCTTTATACACTTTTCTTGCCTCCTTCGGTACCCTATTCCCTCTTTCTACATGTCTCTTGCCTCTTTCTGCTCTTCTCTTGCCTTTTTCTACCCCACTCTTGCTTCTTTCTGCACTTGTCTTCCCTCTTTCTGTACGTAACTCTCTTGCCTCTCTCTGCACCCCTTTTGCATCTATCTGTACCTCTCTTGCTTCTTTATTCACTTCTCTTGCTTATTTCTGTACCGCTCTTGCTTCTTTCTGCATTTCTCTTGCCTCTTATCGTATCTATCTTCCCTCTTTCTGCACCTCTCTTGCTAATTTCTGCACATCTCTTGCTTCTTTATGCACCTCTCTTGCCATTTTCTTTAACCATATTGTCTCTTTCGGCAGTTCTCTTGCCTCTTTTTCTACCTCTCTGTTCCTCTCTTGCCCCATTCTACATCCCTGTTCCCTCTTTCTGCACCTATCCTTACTGTGTCTTCACCTCTCTTGCCTCTTTTTGCAACTCTGTTGGTTCTTTCTGCTCCTTTCTTGCAAATTCTGCATCCCTCTTGCTTCTTTCTGCAGTTCTCTTGCGTCTTTCTGTACCTTTCTTGCCCCTTTCTACACCTCTCTTGCCTCTTTCTGCACCTCTGTTGATTCTTTCTTGACTTCTCTTGCTTACTTCTACACCCCTCGTGCCTCTTTCTGTATCCCTCTCCCCTTTTTCTGTACCCCTCTTGCCTCTTTGTGAACTCCTCTTGCCTCATTCAGCAACTCTTTTGCTTCTTTCTCTACTTCTATTGCTTCTTTCTGCACCCTCTTGCCTTTTTCTGCAATTCTCGTGCCTGTTTGTGTACCTCTCCACCCTCTGTTTGCATCGCTCTTGCATTTTCTGCATTTATATTGCTTCTTTCTGCACCTCTCCTGTCTCTTTCTGCACGTCTCCTGCTTCTTTATGCAACTCTTGCCCCTTTCTACATCCCTGTTCCCTCTTTCTACACCTAGCCTTACTGTTTCTTCACCTCTCTTGCCTCTTTCTGAAACTCTGTTGGTTCTTTCTGCTCCTTTCTTCCAAATTCTGCATCCCTCTTGCTTCTTTCTGCAGTTCTCTTGCATCTTTCTGTACCTTGCTTGCCCCTTTCTACACCCCTCTTGCCTCTTTCTGTATCCCTCTTCCCTCTTTCTGTACCCCTCTTGCCTCTTTCAGCAACTCTTTTGCTTCTTTCTGTACTTCTCTTGCTTCTTTCTGCACCCTTTTGCTTTTTTCTGCAATCCACTTGCCTGTTTGTGTACCTCTCCACCCACTGTTTGCACCTCTCTTGCATTTTCTTCATTTATGTTGCTTTTTTCTGCACCTCGCTTGTCTCTTTCTGCACGTCTGTTGCTTCTTTCTATACCTCTCTTGCATCTTTCTGCACCCCTTGCATCTCTTTCACACCCCTCTTCCCACAGTCCTCTTGCCTCTGTGTTGCTATTTCTGCACTTCTTTTGTTTCGTTCTGCATCTCTCACTTCTTTCTGCACCCATGTTGCCTTTTTCTGCACCACCTTCTCTCTTTCTGCACCACTCTTGCATCTTTCGGCGCCTCTGTTCCTTCTTTCTGCACTTCTTTTATTCCTTTCTCCAGCTCTCTTGATTCTTTCTGTGTCCCTCTTGCCACTTTCTCCTTCCCACTTCCCCCTTTCTTCATCTCTGTTGCTTTGTGCACCTTTCTTGCTTTTTTCTGCACCCCTCGTGCCTCTCTCTGCACCCCTCTTCCATCTTTCTGCATTCCTCTAGCCTCTTTCTGCACCTCTGTTGCTTTAATTTTCACTTCTTTCATTTCTTTCTGCACCTCTCATGCTTCTTTCTGTAACCCTCTTGCCTCTTTCGCCACCCCTCCTCCCCTTTCTGCATCTCTGTTATTTCTCCATTTCTATTCCCTTTTTCTGCACCGCTGACCCTTATTTCTGAAAACCTTGTGCCTCTTTCTGCACCTCTGTTGCTTTTCTCTCCATTTCTTTTGTTTCTTTCTGTACATTTCTTGCTTCTTTCTGCACCCCTCATGCCTCTTTCTACAACCCTCTTTCTCTCTTGATTCGTTCTGCACCCACTTGCCTCCTTCCCTCTTTATTTATCCCTGGTGCCTCTTTCTTCACCTCTGTTCCTTCTTTCTGTACTTCTTTTGTTTTTTTTTGCATATCTCTTGCTTCTTTCTGTACCTTTTGTGCTTTGTTCTGCACTCACCATCCCTCTTTCTGCACCTCTATTCCTTCTTTATGCTCTTCTTTTGTTTCTTTTTGTATCTCTTTTGCTTCTTTCTATACTTCTCTTGCCTCTTTTTCTATCCCTCATCCTCCGTTGTGTATATCTGTTGCTTCTTTCTGTACCTCTGTCCCTTCTTTATGCAACCCTCGTGCCTCTTTCTGTACCCCTCATGTCTCTTTCTGCTCCCCTCTTGTCTCTTTCTGCACCTCTGTACCTTCTTTCTGCACTTCTTTTGTTTCTTTCTGCAACTCTCTTGTTTCTTTCTGTGTCCCTCTTGCCACGTTCTCCATCTCTGTTTCTTATTTCTGCACTTTTCTTGCTTCTTTGTGCACCTTTCTTGCTTCTCTCTGCACCCCTCGTGCCTCTTTCTGCACCCCTCTTCCATCTTTCTGCATTCCTCTAGCCTCTTTCTGCACCTCTGTTTCTTTAATTTTTACTTCTTTCATTTCTTTCTGCACCTCTCGTGCTTCTTTCTCTAACCCTCTTGCCTCTTTTGCCACCCCTCCTCCCTCTTTCTGCATCTCTGTTCTTTCTCCATTTCTCTTTCCTTTTTCTGCACCGCTGACCCTTCTTTCTGAAAACCTTGTACCTCTTTCTGCTCCTCTGTTGCTTTTTTCTCCATTTCTTTTGTTTGTTTCTGTACCTTTATTGCTTCTTTCTGCACCCGTCGTGAGTCTTTCTACAATACTCTTTCCTCTTTCTGCTCTCCTCTTGCCTCTTTCTGCTCCTTTATTCCTTCCTTTTGTACTTCTTTTGTTTCTTTCTGTACCTTTCTTGCTTCTTTCAGGACTCCTGTTGCTTCTTTATGCACCCCTTGTGCCTCTTTCATACCCCTCTTCCCTCTTTCTGTACCTCTCTTGCCTCTTTCTGCACTTATGTTCCTTCTTTCAGCACTTCTTGCATTTTTTTCTGTACTTTATGTATCCCTCTTGCCTCTTTCTCCACTTGTCCCCCCTCTTTCTGCACCCATTTTGCCTTTCCGCACCTTTCTTGCCTCTTTATACAGTTCTCTTGCTTCTTCCTCCACCTCTCTCGCTTTCTGCACCTTCCTCCCTTTTTCTTCATCTGTCTTGCCTCTTTCTTCAATTGTCTTCCTTCTTTCTGTACCTCTCTTGCCTTTTTCTGTATCCTGTTTGCCTTTCTGTACCTCTCCCGCTATTTTATGCACTTATTTTGCTTCTTTCTACGCCTCTCTTGCTTCCTGCTGCACCTTCTTCCCTTTTTCTGCATCTCTCTTGCTTCTTTCTGTACCTCAATTGCTTCTTTCTGCATGTTTCCTGCCTCTTTCTGTACCCCTCTTAAATCCTTTGTCTCTTTCTGCACTTCTCTTGCTTCTTTCTGCACCATTCTTGCTTCTTTCTGCACCTCTGTTTCCTCTTTCTGCACTCGTCTTCCTTCTTTCTGCACCAATCTTGCCTCTTTCTGCAGTCATCTTTCCTCTTTCTGTACCCTTATTGTCTCCTTCTGCACCCCTGTTCTCCCTTTCTGCACCTATCCTGCCTGTTTCTGCACCTCTCTTACCTCTTTCTAATTCGCTGTTGGTTCTTTCTGCACTTCTCTTGCTTCATTCTGCACCTTTCTTGAAAATTTCTGCATCCTTGTTACCTCTTTCTGTACCTCACTTGCCTCTTTCTGAAGTTCTCTTGCTTCTTTCTACACCCCTCTTGCCTCTTTCTGTACCCCTCTCTCTTCTTTCTGGACCCCTCTTGCCCTTTGCTGCACCCCTCTTGCCTATTTCAGCACCCCTGTTGCCTCTTTCTACAGTTCTCTTACCTATTTCTTCACCACTCTTGCTTCTTTGTGCACCTCACTTGCATCTTTATGTACTTTTTTGCTTCTTAACTCACTTATTTTGCCTGTTTCTGCACCCTCTCCCCCTCCTTTTGAACATCTCTTGCCTCTATCTGCACCTCTCTTGACTCTTTTTTCACCTCTTGTGCATCTTTCTGCACCTCTGTTCCTACTTTATGCATCTCTCTTGCTTCTTTCTGTACCCCTGTTGCCTCTGTCTGTACTCATCTTCCCTCTTTCTGCACCTCTCTTGCCTATTTCTGCATTCTGGGGCCTCTTTCTGCACCTCTCTTGCTTCTTTCTGCATCCATGTTCCCTCTTTCCGTACCTATCCTGCCTGTTTGTGTACCTCCGTTGCCTCTTTCTATTGCTATGTTCGTTCTTTGTGCACTGCTCTTGCTTCATTCTTCACCTTTAATGCAAATTTCTGCATCCCTCTTTCTTCTTTCTTAACTTCTCTTTCCTCTTTCTGCACTACTCTTGCCTCTTTTGGCACCGTACATGCTTCTTTCTGTTCTTCTGCTTCATTCTGCACCCCTCTTGCCTCTTTCTGTACCCCTCCTCCTTCTTTCAATACCTCTCCTGCCTCTTTGTGTACCCCTCTTGCCTCTTTCAGCATTTCTTTTGCTTCTTTTTGCACTTCTCTTGCCTCTTTCTGCTTCCTTTTTGCCTCTTTCTGCATCTTTGTTGCTACTTTCTGTACTTCTCTTGCCTCGATCTGCACCTCCTTTGTCTCTTTCTCTACCTCGTTTGCATCTTTCTCTACCTCACTTGCTTCTTTTCTTTCTGCACTCCTCTTGCCTCTTTATACACCCTCTTCCCTCTTTATGCACTCTTCTTACCTCTTTCTGCACCCCTGTTCCCTTCTGTACCATCCCGGCCTGTTTCTCTACCTCTCTTGCCTCTTTCTGCACCTCTGTTACTTCTTTCTGCATTTCCCCTGTCCTTTTCCACACCCCTCTTGCCTACTTCAGCACCTCTATTGCTTCTTTCTGCACTTCTCTTGCTTCTTTCTACACCTCTCTCTCTCTTGCTGCACACCTCTTGCCTCTTTGTTTACTTCTCTTGCCTTTTCTGCAGTTATTTTTGCCTCTTTCTGTACCTCCTTTTCTTCTTTATACACTTTTCTTGCCTCCTTCGGTACCCTATTCCCTCTTTCTACATGTCTCTTGCCTCTTTCTGCTCTTCTCTTGCCTTTTTCTACCCCACTCTTGCTTCTTTCTGCACTTGTCTTCCCTCTTTCTGTACGTAACTCTCTTGCCTCTCTCTGCACCCCTTTTGCATCTATCTGTACCTCTCTTGCTTCTTTATTCACTTCTCTTGCTTATTTCTGTACCGCTCTTGCTTCTTTCTGCATTTCTCTTGCCTCTTATCGTATCTATCTTCCCTCTTTCTGCACCTCTCTTGCTAATTTCTGCACATCTCTTGCTTCTTTATGCACCTCTCTTGCCATTTTCTTTAACCATATTGTCTCTTTCGGCAGTTCTCTTGCCTCTTTTTCTAACTCTCTGTTCCTCTCTTGCCCCATTCTACATCCCTGTTCCCTCTTTCTGCACCTATCCTTACTGTGTCTTCACCTCTCTTGCCTCTTTTTGCAACTCTGTTGGTTCTTTCTGCTCCTTTCTTGCAAATTCTGCATCCCTCTTGCTTCTTTCTGCAGTTCTCTTGCATCTTTCTGTACCTTTCTTGCCCCTTTCTACACCTCTCTTGCCTCTTTCTGCACCTCTGTTGATTCTTTCTTGACTTCTCTTGCTTACTTCTACACCCCTCGTGCCTCTTTCTGTATCCCTCTTCCCTTTTTCTGTACCCCTCTTGCCTCTTTGTGAACTCCTCTTGCCTCATTCAGCAACTCTTTTGCTTCTTTCTCTACTTCTATTGCTTCTTTCTGCACCCTCTTGCCTTTTTCTGCAATTCTCGTGCCTGTTTGTGTACCTCTCCACCCTCTGTTTGCATCTCTCTTGCATTTTCTGCATTTATATTGCTTCTTTCTGCACCTCTCCTGTCTCTTTCTGCACGTCTCCTGCTTCTTTATGCATCTCTTGCCCCTTTCTACATCCCTGTTCCCTCTTTCTACACCTAGCCTTACTGTTTCTTCACCTCTCTTGCCTCTTTCTGAAACTCTGTTGGTTCTTTCTGCTCCTTTCTTCCAAATTCTGCATCCCTCTTGCTTCTTTCTGCAGTTCTCTTGCATCTTTCTGTACCTTGCTTGCCCCTTTCTATACCCCTCTTGCGGCTGCCTCTTTCTGTATCCCTCTTCCCTCTTTCTGTACCCCTCTTGCCTCTTTGAGTACCCCTCTTGCCTCTTTCAGCAACTCTTTTGCTTCTTTCTGTACTTCTCTTGCTTCTTTCTGCACCCTTTTGCCTTTTTCTGCAATCCACTTGCCTGTTTGTGTACCTCTCCACCCACTGTTTGCACCTCTCTTGCATTTTCTTCATTTATGTTGCTTTTTTCTGCACCTCGCTTGTCTCTTTCTGCACGTCTGTTGCTTCTTTCTATACCTCTCTTGCATCTTTCTGCACCCCTTGCATCTCTTTCACACCCCTCTTCCCACAGTCCTCTTGCCTCTGTGTTGCTATTTCTGCACTTCTTTTGTTTCGTTCTGCATCTCTCACTTCTTTCTGCACCCATGTTGCCTTTTTCTGCACCACCTTCTCTCTTTCTGCACCACTCTTGCATCTTTCGGAGCCTCTGTTCCTTCTTTCTGCACTTCTTTTATTCCTTTCTCCAGCTCTCTTGATTCTTTCTGTGTCCCTCTTGCCACTTTCTCCTTCCCACTTCCCCCTTTCTTCATCTCTGTTGCTTTGTGCACCTTTCTTGCTTTTTTCTGCACCCCTCGTGCCTCTCTCTGCACCCCTCTTCCATCTTTCTGCATTCCTCTAGCCTCTTTCTGCACCTCTGTTGCTTTAATTTTCACTTCTTTCATTTCTTTCTGCACCTCTCATGCTTCTTTCTGTAACCCTCTTGCCTCTTTCGCCACCCCTCCTCCCCTTTCTGCATCTCTGTTATTTCTCCATTTCTATTCCCTTTTTCTGCACCGCTGACCCTTATTTCTGAAAACCTTGTGCCTCTTTCTGCACCTCTGTTGCTTTTCTCTCCATTTCTTTTGTTTCTTTCTGTACATTTCTTGCTTCTTTCTGCACCCCTCATGCCTCTTTCTACAACCCTCTTTCTCTCTTGATTCGTTCTGCACCCACTTGCCTCCTTCCCTCTCCTCTTCCCTCTTTATTTATCCCTGGTGCCTCTTTCTTCACCTCTGTTCCTACTTTCTGTACTTCTTTTGTTTTTTTTGCATATCTCTTGCTTCTTGCTTTACCTTTTGTGCTTTGTTCTGCACTCATCATCCCTCTTTCTGCACCTCTATTCCTTCTTTATGCTCTTCTTTTGTTTCTTTTTGTATCTCTTTTGCTTCTTTCTATACTTCTCTTGCCTCTTTTTCTACCCCTCATCCTCCGTTGTGTATATCTGTTGCTTCTTTCTGCACCTCTGTCCCTTCTTTATGCAACCCTCGTGCCTCTTCTGTACCCCTCATGTCTCTTTCTGCTCCCCTCTTGTCTCTTTCTGCACCTCTGTACCTTCTTTCTGCACTTCTTTTGTTTCTTTCTGCAACTCTCTTGTTTCTTTCTGTGTCCCTCTTGCCACGTTCTCCATCTCTGTTTCTTATTTCTGCACTTTTCTTGCTTCTTTGTGCACCTTTCTTGCTTCTCTCTGCACCCCTCGTGCCTCTTTCTGCACCCCTCTTCTATCTTTCTGCATTCCTCTAGCCTCTTTCTGCACCTCTGTTTCTTTAATTTTTACTTCTTTCATTTCTTTCTGCACCTCTCATGCTTCTTTCTCTAACCCTCTTGCCTCTTTTGCCACCCCTCCTCCCTCTTTCTGCATCTCTGTTCTTTCTCCATTTCTCTTTCCTTTTTCTGCACCGCTGACCCTTCTTTCTGAAAACCTTGTGCCTCTTTCTGCTCCTCTGTTGCTTTTTTCTCCATTTCTTTTGTTTGTTTCTGTACCTTTATTGCTTCTTTCTGCACCCGTCGTGACTCTTTCTACAATACTCTTTCCTCTTTCTGCTCTCCTCTTGCCTCTTTCTGCTCCTTTATTCCTTCCTTTTGTACTTCTTTTGTTTCTTTCTGTACCTTTCTTGCTTCTTTCAGGACTCCTGTTGCTTCTTTATGCACCCCTTGTGCCTCTTTCATACCCCTCTTCCCTCTTTCTGTACCTCTCTTGCCTCTTTCTGCACTTATGTTCCTTCTTTCAGCACTTCTTGCATTTTTTTCTGTACTTTATGTATCCCTCTTGCCTCTTTCTCCACCCCACTTGCCCGTTTCTCCAGCTCTTTTGTTTCTTTATACACTCTCTTGCTTTTTTCTGTGCCTTTCTCCCTCAGTCTGTGCATGTCCTATCTATGTAGGCACAGTTACAAATTTGCATTTAAAAAACCTTTGAAATTCACTATTAGTAAGTTGTATATGTGGAAACCACTCAAGTACGGGGTGATAAATCTTATTACGCCGTATATCGGCAACTGTCCCTTCCAAGTAATGGCTGATGCTTACAAAGTCAGTTTACAATAAAGAATCAAATGAATGAACATTATTTCATAGTTTTACAAATGTATACACCCTCTTATTGCTGCTATTTAATGGTGTTCTCTTTACCCTTATATAGTTTACAAAGTCCCTCCTGTAGTCCCCCGTACTGGAGTGGTTTCCACGTATACAACTTACCAATAGAAATATTGTATTGAGAATATTAGGTATGGGAGTGTTTTGCTGTTCCCTACTCACAATATATATAGGATACAAGGCTGATACATGCATAATTAATTAAGATCTCAGCTGATTAGTAGGCTTGCTTTTGTGTATAAATGTTACGAAAAAGCATGCTACTGGGCATAGTAAACCAATAAGTAACAACATGTTAAAATGGCGCCCACGTTCAACTGAGGCTGATTTGTCTTTTCTTTATGTTGATGAATTGTGGGCTGTAATGAAACTTTATTAAGGTCGTAACTTCCTGGTGGCATGGACACCGAAGGAGGCTGGACGCCGAAACGCATCTGTTCATATCGAAATAAAGAAGTTTACCAAAACGTTCCCCCTCTGTGAGTGCCGTTCATTTTGCTACTACGAAGCAGTGACTGAGCTGTATGTTAGCAGGATTCCATGACCGCTGACCGCACCCGCTGAAGAGTGCCCCGTTGAACTGTGGAGAGTGAGCGTGAACATTTACTACGGAGCCCTGCTGCAGCTGTTTAACGGCGTCCTCTGGACTGAATTTCTCGGTGAAGATTGCTGAATACAACGAAAGCAACTGCTAACCCAAAGCTGAGCCGAGTCTTAGCTGCAACAGCATAACTAGCAGGGGGCAGGGAACGGAATAGGTAAACTTCTTCCACATGAAATAAGACACCGATGTGGACATGTTCTGTGAAAGCACACGCCCCGAAGCGGCAAGGGACATGTTAAAAAAACAGGATGGAGTAGCTTTGCAAACAGCACCAGCGATAGTGCAACCAAGCAGCAAACTAAATGACATATTGGCAAAAATGGAGAGATTATATGAACACGAAATACAAAAGTGGTGGGAGGCCACCAGCCTGCAAAGTTATATTGATGATAAGCGCGTCCCAAGGGGATTAAGGGTATACACAGTACCATCATATGAAAACCCGAACCCCCAATTCCTTACGGACTGGGCAGAACATACAGCCCACTATTGGGAGGGGACTCTAAGGATCCTTGTTCAATATGCCTGGAGTGATAGGGAGAAGGCACTAGTGGAAATTAAGGCACTAGAGGATGATCTGGACAAGGAAGAAGACAAGAGTCAGATTGAAGACTTGAAAGCACAAATGAAACTGCGCTTGAGTAAATACGGACAAAAAATCAAGACACGAAAACAAGAGAAGTATAACCGTGATGAGAACGACTATTTACAAGGCCGGGTTCTAACATTTGCCAAAAAATGTGATGCCCCAAGGAAAGAAGTAAATAGAAAGGTTCTAGAAACGGCAGCACCACGAGTTGAAACCTCTGAATTCGAGGTCACCGAGAATGATTCTAGTGACGAACAAACTAATCGTGGAGGAGAAGGGAGAGGGAAAGCTGTCCCTTTTTACAATGGATTCAAACTGATCAGACAGTCTTGGCTGCGGGGTGGAAAAAACAAACCCCTAGAAAGTCACGCAGAAAAACCCGCAGAGGAGGTGGGGGGAGGAAGAGGGGGAGGAAGAGCGCAAAACTGGACCAGCAGGAACAAGAAGAAAATCAACAGACGTTAAACGACACAATGAATTTAACGGTGGTGAATTTGACAAACAGACAGCTTACAGATATTGAATCTAAACTTTTGAGACTTGGATTGACATTCTGTCCCAGCAGTCAATTGGAATATACACTGCCTCGCATAGACTTGTAAACTCAAGTTACATAAATATTTTAAATTGAGACCGCACACTAAAGACATCAAAATGTTATCTCATAGATTAACAGCAACTGACATCCTGACTGGTAAAGATCTGGCAGGAATTGAACTTCTTGAGAATGTAAGAGAAGAACGAGAGGAACATGCCACTCAGAGAACGTTGGCAGAAAGAGCGGTAGCACAAGAAATCGAGCAAGACAGGGAGGATAGTCCCTTTAAACCCACATCGCTCTTTAATCCTCAAATGCCTTGGGACTCGATTGATAAATTTTCGGAGGCCATGATCAGTGATCTCCTGAAATTCCGAATGAAGCAAGATAAGACAGTGCAAGCAGGGAATATCACCTCGGAAGAAAGAGCAGCACTACAGGACCCCATGAAAGATGACTCAATTATCATCAAACCATCTGATAAGAGTGGGAATGTGGTCATTCTCACAAGAGATTACTATTGTCAAGAAGCAATCCGACAGCTGTCTGATGCCAAATACTATAAGAGTACCACCAATGATGCCTACAAACACAGTTTGAAATGCTTGGGACAGATGAACATCTGTTCCTACGCAGCAACAATCCGACCATCCCAACGTTCTATCACCTACCTAAATTGCACAAGAACAGCAAAGATTCACCTGGTAGGCCGATTGTGTCTTCTGTTAATGGCCATACATCAAAGACACAAAAGACTTTTTGAATAAAATCACTGATATTTCTCGGGACTCAAGCTATCTACTCATGGTCCTAGACATTACCAGTCTGTATACCAATATCAAACATGAGCATGGGCTGATTGCCGTTAGGCATAATTTAGAAAAGCGTTAGCTACGATATGCACAGCATAATGAGATGATACTGGAGTTTGTGGAATTTTGTCTGTCCAATAACATCTTCCTATTTGAGGAGCAATTCTTTAGACAGACCTCTGGCATGGCAATGGGCACCTGCTTTGCCCCCAGCTATGCGAACTTGTTCATTGGCTGATGGGAGGAGCGGGTGCCTAGGGTGTGCCAGGGGCTAGAAAGGGGCAGAGTGGTTCAGTGACATCGGTATATCGATGATCTTTTCATCGTGTGGCAGGGGACGGTGGATACAGCTCGTTGGTATATCGATGTCCTGAATGACAATGAGTGTGGTCTACACTTCACAGGCACCATTAGCCTAGTAACAGTTGACTATTTGGACCTTAGAGTGTTCATTGATGATGGTAGAATACAGACTGCACTCTTCCGTAAGCCTACAGCTGGGAATTCGACCTTAAGTGCTAGTAGTAACCATCCTCCTAAACTGGTTCAGAGCATTCCATATGGGGAGCTTTTAAGACTCCAAAGGAATAGCTCTAGAGACCAAGATTTCAAGGCGGCTGCCTCGGAGTGTATCGGTAGATTTAGGATGAGGGGTTACAATCTTGGTTCCCTTGAGAAAACTCTCAGTTGAGTAAGACAAATACCTAGAACAGAACTTCTGCTAGATAAGCAGAGAGATAAATCCAACAAAATAGGCGGGAAATTTCGGATGATTGCCCCCTACTCTACAGAAGCCAATCATATTAGAAAAATTTTGCAAAAAAACTGGCATATCCTACAGACGGATTCCACTATCAGGGATGATTTACCAGCATATCCCCTGGTTACATTCAGGAAGGCAAGATCTTTAGGAGACATGCTGGTTAGGAGTCACCTTGAAAAAGTTACACCTAAAACAGGGACTCTCAGAGAGATGAGGGGCTTTTTTCCCTGTAGCAAATTGAAGGCTTGCGCAGGGAGTAAACAGGTTTTGTCTTATAATCTACTGGATACAGGGCGATTGAAAACAATTGACAAATTCATGACATGCAGCGCCTCCTATGCCGTTTACTGCTTAGTTTGCCCATGCGGTTTACGATATATAGGCAGCACGATGCATCAGCTTAAAATTAGGATCTTGGAACATCTGAGGGCAATAGATAAGACTGATCCAGCCTATCCTGTCGCAAGGCATTTTGCAGAGTTTCATTAAAGTGATAGATGCAAACTGCAATATTTTGGCCTAGACTTCGTCCCTAATAGCATCAGAGGGGGCGACAGGTTGCGTAAGTTACGCCGCCTAGAGTCTAGGTACATTATAGACCTTATGTCGAAATCCCCAAGAGGTCTGAATAGTGGGGATGAACTAGCAGTACATTTGGGCAACTAGAGGGCTCTGATCTTAAATCAGTAATATAGTTAGTGGGGTGTATATTTGTGAACATATGTATATACTTGATTGTGGTACATTAATTGAACATCTACACACCGATGATGGATACCAGTGTTAAAATGTGTATATAATTGGAAGGACCCACATATAAATCGATGGTTATTGTACATACTATATATACTGTATATATTGGATATGCACCATATGGATACTGTAAATAACAGGTATTTTATGTCTACATATCACCCACCAGTGATTTTTCATGATTTTCCATGATTTATAACTTGCAGGATCTTTGTGACAACTCAAGTATTGAATTTGTAATTTTGATTGCGACCTAATTTAAGTAATGATCTTTACACAGTTTTTTGTTGGACTACAGGAGGGACTTTGTAAACTATATAAGGATAAAGAGAACACCATTAAATAGCAGCAATTTGAGGGTGTATAAATTTGCAAAACTATGAAATAATGTTAATTCATTTGATTCTTTATTGTAAACTGACTTTGTAAGCATCAGACTTTACTTGGACGGGACAGTTGCCGATATACGGCGTAATGAGATTTATCACCCCATACTTGAGTGGTTTCCACTTATCCAACTTACCAATGGAAATATTGTATTGAGAATATTAGGTATGGGAGTGTTTTTCTGTTCCCTACTCATAATGTATGTAGGGAACAAGGCCGATACACGGCATAATTAATTAAGACCTCGGCTGATTAGTAGGCTTGCTTTTGTGTATAAATGTTACGAAAAAGCATGCTACTGGGCATAGTAAACCAATAAGTAACAACATGTTAAAATGGCGCCAATGTTCAACTGAGGCTGATTTGTCCTTTCTTTATGTTGATGAATTGTTGGCTGTAATGAAAACTTCATTAAGGTCGTAACTTCCTGGTGGCATGGACACCGAAGAAGGCTTGACGCCGAAATGCATCTGTTCATAATGGAATAAAGAAGTTTGCCGAAACGTTTCCCCCCCCTGTGAGTGCGGTTCATTTTGCTACTACGAAGCAGTGACTGAGCTGTATGTTAGCGTGATCCCACGACCGCTGACCGCACTCGCTGAAGAGTGCCCGGTTGAACTGTGGAGAGTGAGCATGGATATACATACATACATATATATATATATATATATATATATATTCACTGAAAAAACCATAGGTTAGAGACCATATATAGTTAGCTGGACATTTTATTGACATAAAACCAATGAAATTCCATATATAGTTAGTTGCACTAACTATATATCGCGCACCCGCAATCCACTGCTGATGATGTCACATATTACATCATTCATGACATGGTCAGTGACATCACTGATGACATCACTGATGACATCTCAAATGACATCACTGATGACATCACTGATAACAACATCCAGTGATTTTTTGTTTCTGTAAAGTTTAAATATGTCTTACATATTGAAGAATGAGTGGATGTGTAAGTGTCTGGACGAAGGATTTAGTAGGTGCATGACTGACTGTATGAGTGAGTGATTAAATGTATCTCACTGAGTGCATGGGTTAGTGACTAAACTGTCTTAATTTGTGCATCATTATGTCTGTTGTTCTGTAAACTGCTGCATGTGTTGATCAGTAGCTATATGAGTAACTATATGGGTTATTGATTGATTGCCCAAGTATTTGTATGGGAGACTGAGTGTGTGTGTGGCTAGCTGGGAGGTGTGTGACTCTGTGCAGATCAATGTGTACTTGTATCAATGATTGTATAAGAAGGGAAGTATGTGTTAGTATACGTTTGAAAATGTAAGGTGCTCTATGTTTAACTGTATAGACAAGAAAATGGAAGTGTCATTGATTCTTTACAGGACTGACTAGGTGTGTGAGTAACTCCATGGATGAGTGGCAGACTGTGAGTGTCTGTATAGGTGTATGAGTGCATATGATAGTGTTGTAAAGATGAGTGATTGTACGTATGAATGATTGTATGGGTGAATGAGTGAAGGTGTGTGTAGACGTAGCAATCAGTGAGTGCGTATGTAGTAACTAGTATTGGTGTGTCAATGGTTTCAAAAATTATACTCTGTATTTAACACTGGGTGAAACAGAGGTTATATTAAAATGTGAGGAGATGCATTGTATTGTCACATGAATGATATCATCAGTGATGTGGTCATTGATGTCAAATGAGATGTCATCAGTGATGTCATCAGTGATGTCATTTGAGATGTCATCAGTGATGTCATCAGTGATGTCACTGACCATGTCATGAATGATGTAATATGTGACATCATCAGCAGTGGATTGCTGGTGCGCGATATATAGTTAGTGCAACTAACTATATATGGAATTTCATTGGTTTTATGTCAATAAAATGTCCAGCTAACTATATATGGTCTCTAACCTATGGTTTTTTCAGTGAAGTTTCAAGGTTTTGTAAATGCTAATTCCTAACTATATATGGTCTATAACCTATGGTTTTTTCAGTGAATTTTCTAGGTTTTGTAAATGCTAATTCCTAACTATATATGGTCTATAACCTATGGTTTTTTCAGTGACTTTCAATGGTTTTTTAATAGCAAATATCATAAGCTGTCGAATGTCAAGTACGTGGTAAGTAAAAACATTTTCGTGTTTATGCACACTGATCTGCTTTGAATGCTGCCCCCCACCCCTCATTTCTATTAGGAGTACTCTCTCTTTGCAGATAGTGAAGGGTAGTTAACGCAGGCCTTTGCCCCCGTTGTAATCCGTCGTGCCTGCTTCTCTCTCCATTTGATTGATTGTTCTCTTTGGGTCATTCTCTATTTACAAACAAGCACAGAGTCGCAATACTCTGTTTAGTCTTTGCAGATAGCGAAAAATCGTGTAAAAAAACAAAAGGAATCGAGCAAAATCAGTAGGCCACTAATGGGATCTCTTTTTGACCTCGCTAAAATAGAAACATTAGGAACAACCTGTTGAAAATAGCAATGTGTATGAACATAAGCGGCGTTCATTTGTGTTCACAGTACCCCTTGTTGATTGTTTGAATCGAGCATTGAATTGTTCGAAGTTGGTTCTCTTAAGGATCTTCTCTGCCTGCAAACGAGGAAGAATAGGAATATTCTCTCTCCCTTTGCAGATAGTGAAGGGTAGGTAACGCAAGCCTTTAACACGTCGTACCTATTTCATTCCTCATTGATTGATTGATTGTCCGAACATTGACTGTTTGGGAATTAGTTCTTTTTGGAGGTATTCCCTGTTTGCAAATAAACGTATGAAAATCTTTGCAAGTAGTGAAAGGGTAGGTAATGCGGACCTTTCTCCCCCGTTGTAATCTGTCATGCCTATCTACTCCCCACTGATTGATGCACCTGTTTCACCCGGACCATTTACTAGAGATAGGTCATCTGGCCCAACAAGAGAGCACCCCTAGTGAAAAGGACATATGCAATAATAACGAAGTGATCACTGTATCCTGTTAACAGAAACTTTAGCATGAAACAACCTGGAAAGAAAAGAATAGGAAAACGAAAATCAGTAGGCCACTGATGAACTTTTTATTAAATAACAAACAAAGAAACGATAACAATACGTAATGATAAAACCTATTATTGTCCTAGAAACAAGAAACGTTAGAAGTAAGCCCGTAATAAGAAACCTGAAAACATCGCCCCTCACTGCCCCAAAACGTGTCTGTCCCACCGCCTGCCACGGCCAAATAACGGCAAACTGGGAAAGATAGAAGTCAGCAGAAATCCGCCCCATTCTAGAAACTTCCAAAGGGCAACAGGTTTTCGGCTACGCCCAGCCGGAAGCAACACATATAAGGCGGGTCCTGCTGCCACGCCTCGGAGATCATCACGTAGGGTGTAGCCGTAGGAGAGGCCGAGGCCGAGGCCAGCGGGACCCGGCCAGGGGGATTGACAACGCTGGAGAGTTGCAGGGGGGGGAATGTCCGTGTCCTCGACCCTCCCCTCTCTCTCCCAGTCCGGCCGCGGTGGCCCTTGACAGTTTCAGGTAGTCCCGCCACATTCTCTACCGGTCCGGCCACCAACGGCTGGGGCCGATGGGATCCGGCTGCAGCCGATAAACCAAGGAACCCGTTCATGGGGCCAGAGCAAGGGGCGTCCGGCCGACATCCACCGGAAGCCCGGCCCGAAGACGGACGGGACACTTCTTCTTTCTTGGATAATGACTTTGACAACACTGGGGGGGATGTCTTGCACATGCCTCCGACCCCCCCCCTCGTCCTCATCGCCTGGTCCGGCCATAACAAATCTCAAGCGAGACGCCGTGGGGTGCACTGGGAGGGAGAGACGGTGCGAACAGGCCTCTCCCGCCTCCCCAGTGGAGGCTTCCCACCTGCACCCTCAGCGCTCCAGGCGCCCGGAAAAGGGTTCTTCCACTGTGGCGATGCTGCAACGTCTCGCCCGGCAGAGTGGAGCCCGTCCGCTCATTTGACCCCGCGATCGCCAGTAGCTACCGAACTCTCAAAATGGCGATCGACCTGGCAAGAGCGGGCCCAGCATAAAGAAATGGCCCGGTCACTGGTTGACTCCACCACCGTAATCCTCCACTACCTTGAAGATTCTAGAGGAGCCGCGGGAGTCTCCGACCCCCGCAGACACCCCCGATGGGGAATGACTGCCATGATCGCCCGTGGAGTGACGAAACTGTATCCGCGGGACGTCGGCGCTCCCATGCTGGCGCCAGCCTCACTTTGAATTACTAGAATGCTGCAAACCTCAGTTCCGGTGAAAGCACACTGTGACCCGGTAGGAAAAATTGTTGCACCCCCTCCCCTTTTTGACTGATAGTTCAAACCACCGATCCTTTCCTTTGCCCTTTTACCAGAACTTTGGACTGCCTCCCCCTCTTTTACATTTTCTAGAGAAAACAAAACATTAACCACTACATTAGCATAGCAGTTGACACCAGAACTGTTTTCAAATTGAAAACCAACAACATCTTCAACAGAATCCTTTTTGTTTCTGCTGTGACCCTGCTACAGCACAGGCATTGTCCCCAGCAGTAATTCTGCAATGCCGGTAAGAATAGCTGTGGTGCCTACTCTACTCACTCACCCCCGCGGCGCACCACGCCGTTATTTGCTGGGCGGCAACTTACTAGACATCACCTTCGTGCCATCTAGATTTCAGCGCGTTCTGCTGCCTTGGAACTATTCGCACAACAGACTGCTACTGACGACCCACCCCCAGGCAACATCTTCTGAATTTTCATAATTTGAAAGAACTAGTAACATGTCCTCATCAGGAATTTCCTCATGAAAAGTCTGCAATGATGATTCTTGTAACTCTATGGTCTCCAAACATTCGATAAATTCGCCATCAAGAGATTGATCAAAAAAATCATTCAAGTCATCTCCTCCTTGTGAGAATATTTCATTATTGGTGCTGTCAATTTCAATAAATGTATTGGATAATTCAAAAGAAATTGCCACGGTCTCTTCGTTGTTTAAATGTTTTTACTGTTTTTGTTTTGTTGTATATATTTATAAGTTATTAAAGGTTTATAATCCTACTACTTTGTTGGAGTGCTATATATTTTTAATGTGACACATAAATGTAAAAACTTTGATGTACAAAGAGTCATCCCTGGAATCTTCTGCTTCAGGCTCGGTCCCCTCCCCAATCACAATACAGGATGGTTTTCAGATAGTAGGAACACGTGTGGTGTGACGGATCTCATCGGGTGTGGGCCTTGATCTACTATAACTCATTGAAGAGGGGTGATTCTTTACAGCTGGGGCCATAAACTACATCTGCAGGGCTAGCTGATAGCCTGGACAATCGGACACAGAGGAAGAGGAGTGTCAGAGGGTGCGGTAGTGAATAGGGCGAAAGGGAGGTGTCGGGCGGGCACAGAGTGTGATTCTCAGGGAAGAGCAGCGCAGATGGGGAGAGGTTTATTGCCCATGGATAACACAGAGAGCGGGGGTGACCAGTGCCTGGGGAAGATGCTTGCGAGGGTGGGGAGCCATGCTACGAATCGACAGCGTGCAGAGAGTGGGTCTGGTCAAGGCATCTAAAATGGCTGCCGTGCACGACAAAAGTGTGGCATTTCAAAAAAGGCAAGATGGAGCAAACAATGTTTTTCAACACTTCCTCATTTCCTTCGAATCGAACGTTAACAGACGTTGGTGCATATTACCAAAGTTAAGCGATATTTATCGCTAACGATGCTTACCAACGAATTTTTTACCGCTAAGCATCGTCAGAAATTATCAAAGATAAACCTTGCTATTATCAAGGTTTATCGCAAATGCGATAAAAAACGACCGCAATGCATTAATATCGCTGAAAACTCAGCGATATTCATGCATTACCGAGCTAATGCTCTTAGCCATGTTATTCACCTCCCATTGGATAACATGGCTAAGAACTGCTCAGGGCAGGTGTTAGTTTTAGCGCGAATATCTCCAAAAGTTGGTAATAGGAGATATATATCTTGCATGTTGTAATGCAAATTATTGTGGTATATGGAACTCATACCATAATCTCTCAGGAAAGCAGAAACTGATCCTTTTGGGACCGCCTGAGAATGCCTAGGGGGTGAGGGGTACTCTACTTTGCCCCCTTTTCACGTTCCGAACTATTTTATTTTACTCTCTTCTGTATTTACACAAAATAGCAGCGATAAGATGCATCAGAGACACACAGTGAGAGAAAGGAGACCGGAGATGAAGAGATAATATAGTGGGAGAAGGGAAGTAAATATGAGTAAACTTACCATGTAACATAAAAATGTTGCACTCTATACTATAAGTCTCATTTTATACTACAATCACTTCGCTACAACCTCATAAATTAAAAATAAAAATGAATAATGTCTCAAACAATTTTTGATTTCTAAATATAAATTTATTCTTCTGAATTTTCTAAATTTGAAAGAACTAGTAACATGTCCTCATCAGGAATTTCCTCTTCAATCATCTCATCTGGAATCTCCTCATTAAAAGTCTGCAATGATGATTCTTGTAACTCTATGGTCTCCAAACATTCGATAAATTCGCCATCAACAGATTGATCAAAAAAATCATTCAAGTCATCTCCTCCTTGTGACAATATTTCATTATTGGTGCTGTCAATTTCAATCAATGTAGTGGAATCATTCAAGTCATCTCCTCCTTGTGACAATATTTCATTATTGGTGCTGTCAATTTCAATCAATGTAGTGGACAATTCAAAAGAAATTGCCACGGTCTCTTCATTGTGAGCCATTTTATTTTGAAATTGCTTGCTGTAAATTGCAGAAAAAAATAATCACTTTCATTTATCGTTTTTAGTAATACATAATATAAAACTAACTTTATCAAGTATTTAGTATAACAGAAGGACTGCAAATAAATAACAGAAAACATTTTTCAAATTATCTTCAAGTGTACAACATAGTTCCCCTTACAAAGAAATTGCCACGGTCTCTTCATTGTGAGCCATTTTATTTTGAAATTGCTTGCTGTAAATTGCAGAAAAAAATAATCACTTTCATTTATCGTTTTTAGTAATACATAATATAAAACTAACTTTATCAAGTATTTAGTATAACAGAAGGACTGCAAATAAATAACAGAAAACATTTTTCAAATTATCTTCAAGTGTACAACATAGTTCCCCTTACAAATTAACAACTCACCTTTTTAAAAGTAGGAGAAGTGTTAGTACTGTGTAAATCAAACACCAGAAATTCATCACCAAAAATTCCTCACAAATGTACCTCAGACAGTAGTATCACAAAATGGCTGTGGTTTCCTCTCATTTGACATATATACATAACCAATTAACTTTCATCACACACAAATACAAAACCAAAGTAACATTTTAATTGGTTCTAAATTTCAACACTTTCAAATGTGTTTTCCCCATGCAATTTTCCATAGGACATTTACATACGTCTACAGCCTGAATGGCTGAACGGAATTACACCAAACTTGGCAAAATGGTACATCAAACCTAAGAGGTCAGGAAGGATCTACTATGCCCCCTTATGGTCATTTCCCCCTTCGCTTTGGCCTCCTCTTGTCTCTCGATCCTACCGAGAGACAAGATGGCGGCCGCTACGGACTGTTTGGAATGTTGACAGACGCCGGAGAACCAATCAGCTTCGCAAAGCTCCGTAACGCGAAAAGTACGCGAAGCGGAGAGCTGTTACAGATATATATCTTTTTTTGAACGTTAATTTCTCAAAATCCACTGGAGCACATATATTGAGACCTAGCAAAGGCACATCGGGCTACCAGTCCCTAATATTTTGCCAAGTTTCGTGCAAATCCATTCAGCCGTTCGATTATTGACATTTAGATACGTCTACAGCCTGAATGGCTGAACGGAATTACACCAAACTTGGCAAAATGGTACATCAAACCTAAGAGGTCAGGGAGGATCTACTATGCCCCCTTATCGTCATTTGCCCCTTCCCTTTCGCCTCCTCTTGTCTCTCGATCCTACCAAGAGACAAGATGGCGGCCGCTACGGACTGTTTGGAATGTTGACAGACGCCGGAGAACCAATCAGCTTCGCTTCACAAAGCTCCGTAGCGAAAAGTACGCGAACTGGAGCGCTGCCCGGTCCGCTGTTACAGATATATATCTTTTTTTAAACGTTAATTTCTCAAAATCCACTGGAGCACATATATTGAGACCTACAAAAGGCACATCGGGCTACCAGTCCCTACAATTTTGCCAAGTTTCGTGCAAATCCATTCAGCCGTTCGGGCTAAAAGTGAGGCCAACCGCCCTATGGAAAACTCAATGTTAAAAACACGTTTTGGGACCCCCCTTTTTTCTCGGCCCCCCCTTGACGAACACCCCCCAAATTTTCAAGGGCTGCTCAGAAACAAAATGTTCCATTTTCCAGAAAATTTCAGCCAATTCCGTCCACAAACGCCAAAGTTATTAGACATAGAATTTTCAAAAAACCCATAGGGAAAAAATCCTAACTATATATACCTACTGGCGACCGCCAGTAGGTAATATATATATATATATAGGTATATATAGTTAGGATTTTTTCTCTATGGGTTTTTTGAAAATTCTATGTCTAATAACTTTGGCGTTTGTGGACGGAATTGGCTGAAATTTTCTGGAAAATGGAACATTTTGTTTCCAAGCAGCCCCTGAAAATTGGGGGGGGGTTCGTCCAGGGGGGGTTGAGAAAAAAGGGGGGTCCCAAAACGTGCTTTTAACATTGAGTTTTCCATAGGGCGGTTGGCCTCACTTTTAGCCCGAACGGCTGAATGGATTTGCACGAAACTTGGCAAAATTGTAGGGACTGGTAGCCCGATGTGCCTTTTGTAGGTCTCAATATATGTGCTCCAGTGGATTTTGAGAAATTAACGTTTAAAAAAAGATATATATCTGTAACAGCGGACCGGGCAGCGCTCCAGTTCGCGTACTTTTCGCTACGGAGCTTTGTGAAGCGAAGCTGATTGGTTCTCCGGCGTCTGTCAACATTCCAAACAGTCCGTAGCGGCCGCCATCTTGTCTCTCGGTAGGATCGAGAGACAAGAGGAGGCGAAAGGGAAGGGGCAAATGACGATAAGGGGGCATAGTAGATCCTCCCTGACCTCTTAGGTTTGATGTACCATTTTGCCAAGTTTGGTGTAATTCCGTTCAGCCATTCAGGCTGTAGACGTATCTAAATGTCAATAATCGAACGGCTGAATGGATTTGCACGAAACTTGGCAAAATATTAGGGACTGGTAGCCCGATGTGCCTTTGCTAGGTCTCAATATATGTGCTCCAGTGGATTTTGAGAAATTAACGTTCAAAAAAAGATATATATCTGTAACAGCTCTCCGCTTCGCGTACTTTTCGCGTTACGGAGCTTTGCGAAGCTGATTGGTTCTCCGGCGTCTGTCAACATTCCAAACAGTCCGTAGCGGCCGCCATCTTGTCTCTCGGTAGGATCGAGAGACAAGAGGAGGCCAAAGCGAAGGGGGAGAAAAAAGGGGGGTCCCAAAACGTGTTTTTAACATTGAGTTTTCCATAGGGCGGTTGGCCTCACTTTTAGCCCGAACGGCTGAATGGATTTGCACGAAACTTGGCAAAATTGTAGGGACTGGTAGCCCGATGTGCCTTTTGTAGGTCTCAATATATGTGCTCCACTGGATTTTGAGAAATTAACGTTTAAAAAAGATATATATCTGTAACAGCGGACCGGGCAGCTCCCCGATTCGCGGACCGGGGCGCGTACCAGAACTTCGCGTAGCGAAGCTGATTGGCTCTCCGGTGTCTGTCAACATTCTAAACAGTCCGGAGCGGCCGCCATCTTGTCTCTCGGTAGGATTGAGAGACAAGAGGAGGCCAAAACAAAGGTGGAAATAACCATAAGGGGGCATAGTAGATCCTCCCTGACCCCCTAGGTTTAATGTGGAGGCTTTAAAAGGGCCCCGCGGGGCAAAAAACATAATAATTTTTTTTTGTTTTTTTGCGTGGGTAGCGCCCGGTCCGCGAACCGGGAAGCGTTCTGGGCAGCGTACTACAATGAAAAATGAATGAGAGACTTTTCAAATGCAGTATGTTAATTGATTGTTGGTTTTGTTGATTATTTTTTATTTTCTTTATTTTTTAAGCATTTTTTTTTATTGTGATTGTGTTTCATAATTTATTAAACTTTCTAACATTTCATTGTCAGAAATTTCATAATTATCATGGAATATACATTGTAGTCTCTGAGGGTGTAAAATGTCCTCATTTGCAAGGAGGTTATCTACTGCTTGTACACATTGCAGTAGTTCATTGTCCCAAGTTTCATCGAAAAATTCAATGTCAATTTGATCAATTGTATCAATCAATTCTTGGCTGCTCTCTTGCAGGTCCATTTCAAAAGAAACTTGGTTTTCGCCTTCCATTTTGCCTGAAATTTGGATTAAAAAAATATATATTAGTAGAGATAGGGCAATGGTGGGAATAATTTTAGATAGGCATTTTTTATCAGTGAATTTATCTTTGGGCAGTGTATAGTATCAGAGTGGAAGTAGGAATATAAAAAAGTGTATGTGATTTAACGTAAGTAAATTCATAATTATACAAGAGAAGCCTAACTCCATCAATAACTATAACAGAGAAGTCTCTCTAAATCTATAACTACTACAGAGGGATAGTATATATCTATCAGAAAAAGTTTACCATATTAACTTA
Organism: Lissotriton helveticus; assembly: GCF_964261635.1. Lineage (NCBI taxonomy): Eukaryota > Metazoa > Chordata > Amphibia > Caudata > Salamandridae > Lissotriton > Lissotriton helveticus. Next base: position 1,609,689,099 of record NC_136069.1, read on the forward strand.
TAGTGCACAATATACTTCAGTTTTAAAAATAAAAACTTACCTTTAGAAAGAAGTTGAAGGAATTAGTGAAAATACTATTGAAATGTACAGCAAGAAGTAGTAGTCAAAATGGCTGTGTTTTCTTCTCTTCCTTTATATATATTCAGGTATATAACCAATGAAATGTCAGGTAAAAAAAGTAGAAAATGAAAGTAACATTTTCATTGGTTGTCAATTCCAACACTTCAGATGTGTTTTGTGAAGTAATTTACCTCAGGGTATTTAGAGAGGTCTACAGGCTAAATGACTAAATGGAATTCCAATCAAATTTGTGAAAATGGTAGGGATTGGTATGTAGTATGAGCTAATCTATATTTGGTGAAATTGTCTCCAGTGGCTTTTCTGTGAACTACTTTCCCACCTTTTTTGATGGTGCGCTTCCCAGGGAGCGACCCGGTACGCGAACCGCTGAGCGCCCCGGTTCGCGAACCTTAAGCGTTCCGGGAGTCCACCATTTTGTGTTTTGGTCGAATTAAGATACAAGATGGAGGGCAAATAATGTTCAGAATGGGTAGAAGGGGGCACGGTAGAGTTATCTTGACCCCCTAGGTTTTCTGAGGGTGGCTGAGGAGGCTTATATGTGCGAAAAAAAAACATTTTTTAAAAAAATTTCGCGAGGTTAGCTCCCGGTTCGCGTACCGGGTAGCGCCCCAGGGAGCGTACTTTGTTGAAAATTAGTGAAAAATGTTAGAGTAAAATAATAATTGTGAGTGATTAGATGTAGGGTAGCTCTGAGAAGAGCTTTTGGGTTTATGGTACATTTAGGTACTTATAAGTAGGTACCAATGCAAATTCTGAAATTCAGAGTGAAAATTCTGTTGCCCTCATCTGAGAAGTGAACTCCATCTCCTCTGTAGATATCTTGCATGTAGTAACGCAAGTTATTGTTGTACAGGGAGCCCATTCCATGGTCTCTCATGTAAGCTGAAACAGATTTGTTTACATGCTTCCTCGACTTCTCAATTTGTGGACAAAATTGGTTTGACCACCTCCATTTCTGTCTTTGGCATATATTTGAATATACCAAGGCAGTCTGAGGAAAAAGTGCCATTAATTGCTCAAAGGTGTCCTTTAAAAGCATTTCCAGACCTACACCAGTCAAAGTGCCCAAGTCATTACCTCCACAGTGCACAATTAACAGGTCAGGTTTGGGCAAATGCATAAAGGTTTTCACCAATGGTATCAATTGGTGACATTTTAATCCTCTGTGGCCAAACCACTTAATTTCCACATCTTGTAAATTGAGGTTAGGTAATTTCCTGTTTTCAACGTACCTTTGAGCCCAGTGAATATAACTATGTCCAACAATCCAGACAGAAAACATGGTGAGAGAAGGTTCTCCTGCAGTCAGATGAAGTGTGGCAATGAAATGGCAGTTGAAAAAATGAGAGTTTAAAATGAAAAAAACTGTGGAGTTTCTGTGTTCATGAAGCAGTAACAGTGATTGGTGGATTTTGATTGCTGAAAACAGAAAGTTAGGGTGCACGGATGTGTTCTTTGAAAGATGTATTTTGAATGGTCAATACAAAATCATTAAATGAAAGAATGCACTGGATATGCAGGTGCACTGAGAGTTCAGAGTTCAATTGCAACATTGTTGTGTGAACTTGCAAACACCAGAAGTCTTCCAAGAGTTGGTTGCCATGCAGAAAAGGCAGAAAGGGCAGAGGGGGGAAGGGTTTTCATTTGAAAAAAAGTGAGGGAAGAGTTTTGATTGGGTGACATGAGAGATATGTGTGAAGAATTACAGCATTTCTGTGCTTTTGATAGCTGCAGACTCTGGAGTGCATACCTTTTGCTCTGCTGAAGACAAATTGGTGTGTTTCTGAGACTGTTTTCAAACTCAAAGTATTTGCTAAGGTGAGAAAATATTTCTTTAATTTAGATAGAGAATAGTGTGCTTTAAGGAGAAAATTATGAATTATGTGGCGCAAATTGCTTGTAAATATGCTCCCACATGTGCATGGAAAATTTAGATTTTGAATGTTTGTGTTACATAGCCATGTTAAAAGTGATACAAACATGCTGCAAAGGCAATCAAAAAACGCTTTTATGTGTCTTAAGGACATTTTAAGTAATTTTCCCATGTGCAGTGTTTTGAAATTATGATTTGAAAATCGTTTTTGGGGAAAAGGAATTCTTTTTAAATTTATGACAAGGACATAATGGTGTATGCTTCTTTATACGGCAATTGACTGTCCCTGATGTTATTTTTCCCATTTTAATGTAAGACCTTTCTCTGTGGCGCAAGTTGCTTGTAAATATGCTCCGACCTGTGCATGGGAAATTTAGATTTTAAATGTTTGTGTTACATAGCCATGTTAAAAGTGACCCAACCATGCTGGAAAGGCAATAAAAAACCACTTTCATGTGTCTTAAGGACATTTTAAGTAATTTCCCTGCGGGCAGTGTTTTCAAATTATGAATTGAAAATCGTTTTTGAGGTAAAGGAATGTTGTTAAAATGTATGTGCGCCATATGCCCCCAAATTTCGTTTTCAGGGGTGCAGCAGGGTGTTCTTGAGACACCCCTGCACCTTTGGAAAAATTCCTAATTTGCGATGAGCTAATTGCTAATCGCAAATTGCACCTTCATTCCTATGGGCCTCCTGCTCCATGGAAATGAATGGGTAATTTGCAATTAGCAATTTGCTCATCGCAAATTAGGAATGGTAAAGAATCGCTATTTATTCCTTAAAATTCGCTATTTTGGAAATGCAAAATAGTTATATGATACATATGGCGGTTGATGTCTAACAAGATAAGAAGCTTAGGGATACATTTATGATGACTGGCGCAATGAAGTGGACATCACTTACTTCATTGGTAGAGCTTTACATGTATTATGTCCTCTGTATTCTTCATCAAGCGTAACTTTAATCTGCAATCCTGAGTAGGCCTCACCTTAAACAAACCTCTGGATAGGCCACACCTTATCGTCATCCTGAATTAATCATTTAAAATGCTAGGGACAGATTTATGATAGGTGTATGCCTCTTTTGCGCCACTTACAAAACACTGTCCACGGGGAAATGACTTAAAATGTCCTTAAGACACATGAATGTGTTTTTTTAAAGCGTTTGCAATTTTTTGGGGTGACTTTTAACATGGCTATGTGACTCAAACAGTCAAAATCTAAATTCACCATGCACAGGTGGGAGCATATTTACAAGGAATGTGCTCTATGGGGAAAGGTCTTATAATGTAATATGGGAAAAATGACATCAGAGACACTGAAATGCCTTATAGAGAAGCATACACCATTATGTCCTTGTCATAAATTTGCAAACCATTACTTTTCCCCAAAAACGATTTTCAAATCATAATTTGAAAACACTGCACATGTGGAAATTACTTAAAATGTCCTTAATTCAAAATTTGCTATTCCTTATTTTGCGATTGCACTGAAGGATTTGCAAATTTTGCGATTCCTTAAATGCAATGTATCAAACAAAAAATATGTAAAAAATGATATTAAGGATTTGGAAACTACCACCAACTTCTAGTTTGTGGTAATTTGCGAATTCTTTTCAAAAAGCATTTTTTTCCAAAAAACAAAAGGTGCCATATGACGCCTATACATGTCCTTAGGGCATGTATGTGTGCCATATGCCCCCAAATTTCTTTTTCAGGGGTGTAGCAGGGTGTTCTTGAGATACCCCTGCACGCTTGAAAAAATTCCTATTTTGTGATGAGCTAATTGCTAATCGCAAATTGCAACCTTCATTCCTATGAGCCTCCTAGCCCATGGAAATGAATGGGTAACTTGCAATTAGCAATTTGCTCATTGCAAATTAGGAATGGTAAAGAATTGCTATTTATTCCTTAAAATTTGCTATTTAGGAAATGCAAAATAGTTTGATGGTACATATGGTGGTTCATCTGTAACAAGATAAGAAGCTTAGGGATACATTTATGATGACTGGCGCAATAAAGTGGACATTACTTACTTCATTGGTAGGCCTTTACATGTATTATCTCCTCTGTATTCTTCATCAAGCGTAACTTTAATCTGCAATCCTGAGTAGGCCTCACCTTAAACAAACCTTTGGATAGGCCACACCTTATTGTCATCCTGGATTAATCATTTAAAATGCTAGGGACAGATTTATGATAGGTGTATGCCTCTTTTGTGCCACTGTGCGTCACTTTTATGATGCAGCGGCGGTGCAAAAGATTTGCTATGAGGCGACAACATTACAAATTGATGCATTTAGGCAGATATGTCATGGTGTAAAAAAAACGTACCACATGAAACCGATGCAGCAGTGATGCAAAAGATGCACCATGTCGCAAGACAGGCCTCACTTGGGGCCATATGTATCAAGCTAATTAGCATTCGCAAAGATCAAAATTCTACGAATTTCGGCCTTTGCGAATGGTAATTAGACAAATGGTATGTATCAAACAAGTTTGATGCAAAATAAGGAGTAGCAAAATTTGCTATTCCTTATTTTGCAATTGCACTGAAGGATTTGCAAATTTTGTGACTACTTAAATGCAATGTATCAAACAAAAAATATGTAAAAAATGACATTAAGGATTTGGAAACTATTGTGGTAAATTGGTGGTAATTTGTGAATTCTTTTCAAAAAGCTTTTTTTCAAAAAAACAAAAGGTCCCATATGACGCCAACACATGCCCTTAGGGCATGTATGTGTGCCATATGCCCCCAAATTTCTTTTTCAGGGGTGCAGCAGGGTGTTCTTGAGACACCCCTGCACCCTTGGAAAAATTCCTAATTTGTGATGAGCAAATTGCTAATCGCAAATTAAACCTTCATTCCTATGAGCCTCCTAGCCCATGGAAATGAATGGGTAACTTGCAATTAGCAATTTGCTCATTGCAAATTAGGAATGGTAAAGAATTGCTATTTATTCCGTAAAATTCGCTATTTAGGAAATGCAAAATAGTTTGATGGTACATATGGTGGTTCATCTGTAACAAGATAAGAAGCTTAGGGATACATTTATGATGACTGGCGCAATAAAGTGCACATTACTTACTTCATTGGTAGGCCTTTACATGTATTATCTCCTCTGTATTCTTCATCAAGCGTAACTTTAATCTGCAATCCTGAGTAGGCCTCACCTTAAACAAACCTCTGGATAGGCCACACCTTATCGTCATCCTGGATTAATCATTTAAAATGCTAGGGACAGATTTATGATAGGTGTATGCCTCTTTTGTGCCACTGTGCGTCACTTTTATGATGCAGCGGCGGTGCAAAAGATTTGCTATGAGGCGACAACATTACAAATTGATGCATTTAGGCAGATATGTCATGGTGTAAAAAAAACGTACCACATGAAACCGATGCAGCAGTGATGCAAAAGATGCACCATGTCGCAAGACAGGCCTCACTTGGGGCCATATGTATCAAGCTAATTAGCATTCGCAAAGATCAAAATTCTACGAATTTCGGCCTTTGCGAATGGTAATTAGACAAATGGTATGTATCAAACAAGTTTGATGCAAAATAAGGAGTAGCAAAATTTGCTGGACATGGCTAAATAATAGCTGCAAAATATTACTCTTGTTAAACAATTTTACTATTATAATCTCTGAGATTTGTCTCTTACTCTGCAACATCTCATTGTTGTTATCTTTCTTTAAAGATAAAGACAACCTCAACATGAGCGACAATCTGCAATCAGTTGATTTTGACCTCATCATTGAACTTGTAATTGAAACATCAGTGGATGTTGATCCCTTGGATGATTTAAATCCTGAGGATGAAGAAGAGCGTGATGAGGATGCAGATTTGTCCGAATTATATGACATAGGATGGGAAGCTGACCTGCTTGAGCCTATGGAAATATAAACATTTATTTTTAAAATTTATAATTAATAAAAAGTAAAAAGGTAAACCGTTTAATTTAAAAATAAAGACACCTTCAAAAGCAGGTTATGTGTAGTGTCTTCAATAAAATATTAAAATATGCTCATAAAATTAGATCAGATTCACATATAAAATAGCACAGGTAACATAAATATAAATGTCATTTCTTTTCTGCTATTTCTGTATTGTAAATTTGCAAGGACTAAAAAATCTTCTATTTAAAATGTCAAGTAGTGTGTTAAGTTTTTGATCACTGTTATTGTTTTACTGTTTGGTAATAATGGTTAATAACATTTTTTATTATATTTTACCACAGATTCAACTGCAGATCATTTCAAGATTTCACCATGCCAACAATAGAAAGACAGAGAAAGGCTGCAAAACGTCAAAGACAGCAGGTGAAAGAAAATAAGCAGCAGTCCTCTAACAAAAAGATTTGTCAAGTCACGAAGAAAGCGCCGGGTAAGAGCACAAAATATTTCATAAGAAATATGTGTAGTAAAAAAAATATTACTATAGAAAATGTTTCAGTCAATAAAACGAGAAGGAATTCAAATGGAAAGGAAAGGCCAATCAAAAATGTTACTGCTAGAGCAAGAGATAACTCTGTGCATGATAGTAGAAGGAAACAACAGTTTAGGGAGATTCGTAAACGAATGTTCCGCAACAGGATAATTGGCAATTTGTTAAAAAATATTAAGAAAGGTCAACAGAAACTGGTTTTTTATAAGAGAAAAAAAAGTTGAGAAAGTTATTGATCAGGCATTTGAAATTAAACGTAAGTTATTTATTTTGATAATCAATAGAATTAGGAAGCTAAACAAGGCAATTTATGATTTCAAAAGAAATAGTAGATGGAAGAGAATAGTTAATCGTAGTAATTTTTGTGAAGTTTTTTCTGGAGAATGGATGCATAGTTCAAGCTGTGAGGCATTTTTTAATGAGGAGAGTTATTTCCAGGATAATGATTTGGTGCATGCAGTTGACACCAGTGGTCGTGCTTATGAAGTGAAAGATGGTTGTCCAGTTGAAAAAGAAAAACTTGTGACAACAGAGGCAGAAGAGGTGTTAGGTAATGAGGTTTTAGGAAGACGTGCTAAGGGTCCTGTGTACACCTGGAAGTGTAGTAGTATTTGCAGTGTGCGACAGGATTCCATCAATTTGCTTTGTGATTTTGTACGGTCATTTAATAAGAAAAGTTTGAAGCAGAAAATAAGGTTGTTGCAAGAATTAGATCCTTGCAGAGTAAGCGAAGTGACAGGTTTGCATGGTCATTCACTGGCTTGTCTTTCCAGGAGAGTATGCCAGAGTGTTTTTCATCATTTCAGGATGCTAGCAGTGCATCATAATAAAGTGAGGAAATTAGTTAGAATGTTGTATTATGCTAAGAGTCCAGCAATTATGCTTAAACAATTATGCGCTGCTCTTTTGCATGGTTCTGAAATAGATGTGAAGAATATATGTGAAGAAATTGAGTTTTGTTACTTTGGAAGTAAAGAGGAGAATGTTGAAATTGAGCAAGAAGAAGAGGGTCATGTGGAAGATAGTGTACAGGTTTCCAGTACAGATAATTTCCAGAGGGAAATTGCGACGTTTGAGGTGAAATCAAGTGAGAGGCCTAATTTCACTTGTGTGTGTTGTCGACGCACTTATTATAAGAATCAGACTAAGTTAGTGGATTTATATGCAAAAAGTGAAAGGGAAAATAATAGTGAATGGAAGGATTTCGCAACATACTTGATGGTAGAAAATTGTTTTGATTTGGGATTGGATCAACGTGTGTGTAGTTATTGTTGTTGCAAATTAAATCAAAACCAGATGCCTGCTAGAGCAGTTCATAATAATCTGGAATTGGTTGAGATTCCTTCTGAATTGAAGGATTTAAATACTTATGAATCTATTTTGATTCAAAGTATCCATCCCTTTCAGGCTATTGTAAGAATGGAGCCAAAGACAGGGAAATTGCCTCCATCAGATTTACAGAGAGGATTAAAGGGAAGAGTTGTTTATTTGCCTCTAGATTTGAAGAAAAACATTAACACAATTGGAGTAGAAAAAGTGGAAGAGGAACCTCTGGTTATCTTAGTTAATGGGGTTCCGAAAAAGAATAAGAAAATATGGCAAGATTTAGTAGATGTTAGGAAAGTTAAAAAGGCAACATTGTATTTGAAAAAAAATAATAAATACTATAAGAATGTATATGTTGCAGAAGAGGAAGTAAGTGAGGAAGAGGATAGCGATTTGTGTGCTGGTCAAATTGAGAAAGTAGAACCCTCTACTAGTGAAGAAATATATGAACATTATAGTGTTCATCCTTTGCATTCCAAGGAAGTCATGGGGAATGCTATTGAGTTGTTTCAAATGAAACAAGCCAAAGGGAGTCCCATTAGTGTTTGGGAGGAAAGTTTGGAAGCTCGGTGTTTCCCACAGCTTTTTCCAACAGGTCAGGGAGGAAGATATGATGAGCGACCTCATCAAATTCCTGCTTCTGAATACCGGACTTTGCGATTGTATGCAGGAGATGCTAGGTTTCGACAATGCATTCCTTATTTGTTTCATCTCCTGTTTGAAAGCGATCTGTCTGGACTGTCATATGCAGTGAACCACATCTTGAAAAGTGGTATACACATGCAAAACATCTCGGCAAGTGACTTTATGGATAAAGTCAATGTCCAAGACAGTATTTTGGATTCTCACCTGATTAATCTCATGGCGTGTCAGCGTGGTACTAATGAGTACTGGTACCGTCGTCATGGTGATTTAAAATGTATGCTGAGGAACTTAGGTACTCCCACATGGTTCCTCACTCTGAGCTGTGCCGAGTATGGCTGGGAAGACTTACTTGAATTTCTACGAGAGGCAAATGCTAACGTAGATAACATCGAATTCAAGACACCCGGAGAACTGTGCTCTTTGGATCCAGTCAAGGTATGTAGGTACTTCAATCATAGATTTAAAGCTATGATGTCTTTCATCATGAATAAGAAGAATCCACCTCTTGGAGAGGTGTTGGATTTCTTCTGGAGATGTAGTGTAGCTCCTATTTTCCCAATAGGCTCTGCGCATTGGAATAGTACCTACAGCAGTAAAGGCCTAGGCCAGACGTTAACTAGGTCTACTACTGTCGATACTAGACTTAATTTTTGGGTTTGCCAGCTAAGCTCAGAGTTCGCTAGAAACTTTCTCGAATGTTCAAGGAAGGATTAACTCCCCTGATTAGACAAGAAGGGATTTAGTTTCTGACAACCATAGAACATGACAACTTTGCTCTCCCCTAATCAAGAGTCAATCTCAAGAGTCGTGTGAGCACAAGGCAATTATTTTACTCAGTCAGTACGTGCATTCTTAGTCTCATCAGAATGTAGAGAAAAGGAAGAGACGGGCGTGTTCAATAAAAGATGTTATTTATTGATCAGTCTCTTTTCTCGTACAAGAGAAATGGATCGATATTATTGCAATACTTATAGTTAAGTAAAGTGCATACATTAGAAGCAATAGTATAAAATAATACTGTAAAAACATTGATATGGTTTCTGAGCCATATGATGTTTAAAATGATTAAAATATATTTACATACACATATACATTTGACTAAACGCACTCAACTGGTGTTTCTAAATACGCCTACCCCGTGTACCTGACCTAAGTCTAATGCGTGGGCGGGAATAGAAAGTTACAGTTTAAGTTAAGTTTGTTTTTGCCAAGTGAATAACTAAAGAATTCTCTAGGAGGGGTTATTCAGTTCTGTACCTGGAAGTTAGGATGAATGAGGAATGGTATCTCTTTCTCTGCTCTCGATATTCCAGGCTGCCTGCGAGGGCTACCCGGAAGCGCCGGTGCTGGGTCTCTCGGCTTGAGATAGCAGCGCGTCTCTCAGCGCGTCAGGAAGGCGGGGCTGCTGCCTGCGGGGTCTGCTTCTGCTCTCGGCTTCGGCAAGTATGGCTGCTCCGTCTTGTCACCACGCGTGTGTTTGCATAGGGCAAGGTCGGCAATATTTATACCTTAAAGGTGCCGGGATTGACGTAAGGATGGACATAGGTACGTCAATAAAGATGTCATACGACTTGCTCGTTAGCACATTCTTTACTAAAATTCTCTGTGAAATCAAAACAATGGCCGCACGGATTATCCAGGTTGTCATAGGTTTGATTTGTTATGAGAACGTCGTATGCCTTATCAGGGGCTGGAGGAATGTCGCTTGTCTAATTAGATCTCAAGCGTTATGACCTAATCAGATAACACGTTCCTGTGCCGTAGTGTGACTGCGTCAGATAACGGTATCTGCATCATGGGGGTTTTCTTGCCTCATGGGCTGACTGTTAGTTAACTTGATAGTTAGTTTAACCAGAATAGGGTCAGGAATAGGGGGACTGATTCAGAACCTATAGAAATACACGACACCCACTCCACGCTAACTATGGTCATATCTACTAAACTATGCATAGTATAACATAGTACAACATACTATAGAGTATAGTGTATACCTTACCACCCCAAAATACATAAATGCATTTCGAAATTTTCAAATATACTGAAAAATTGCAGTCATATATATTGTATGCACTTAAGCTATGAATGAAATGCAAAAGTAAACACGCATTGTTATGCATTATTGCTTGTTGGTATATGAGAAATACACATGAAATGGCTCTTAATATGGCTATACAGAAAAAAAGTCGAAACCATTTCATCACATAAAATATATTGTGAACATACCAGCGGGCAGCTAAAGTCTATATAAAGTCTATAAAGTATCTAAAAAAAATAGAAATCTTAGTTCTCTAGGAATAGTTTCTTACTTTAAGCAGAAGATCAGTGTCCCGGGAAAAAATATATATAAAAATATTTTAGGGGCTTGCTGAAAAAAGTTGATGTCCGTGAACTGGATTGTAATTGTTCATGTGACTTTATTGTTAAAGTTGAAGGCCGAATTCAGGGAACGCCGTGTGCGAGTTTACTCAAAAGTCTCTATTTCTGTTCCGGAGAGAACATCATATCATTCAGGCTTTCGAAAAAACTGTCAACAGCTTCATGGGAAAGTTCCTCTAAGTCGGAAATAGGGGTAACCATGCATTCATGCGCATGATTGTCTCCATTGACATTCTGATTTGCATTGCTGACAGAAGGTCGTACCTGTTCGATGCTGCTTTCATCTCGTACTTCACTACTCTTCAATCGCAGTGGTGAAGATTCCATGAATGCCGTCATCAGAATTGGCAGCCTTTGAGGGCAGCACAGTGCGTGAACCTTGGTAGGAACCAGCAGTGTATCTGCATCCACCGGCGCATCCGATTGTAGCGTCAGACAGGTGTCTAACACGCATTCTTCTCCGCATAGCAGACACCTTAGTACAGGTAAAACACACCTTTGCCACATTGGTCGAAATGATAGAAACCAAGTCATGTTCAGGTCTCTAAGCCGGGAGAGTCCCAGGATTTTTGATATCCGGTCCCGGTATCCAATGGCTAGGATCGTTTCTTCCATTGTCGTCAGAGTTTGGTCTGTGACATGGGTTGCCATAACGAAAAATAAGGACTAGGAATAGGATTCCTGCAATTAGTCCCAGGATCAGGGGAAGTCCGCCAAAAATCGAATGGACGAAATCTGGAAAAATACCCAGTATGGCTTTGAATGGTGTTAATGCCATCGAAAATACTGTCTTAAATACCTTTGAGACCCCAGTGGTATCAGAAATATTTAAGATTTCGCTCAGGATTTCCGCGAAATGTACGGGGGAATTGGTTGATAATAATGTATGTATCTCTGCAGTCGTCCTTGCGACTTGTAGATCATACGTTTCTTTTGATGACGTGAGCCTTGTAGGCGTCTGAAGAAGCACTGTTTTCATTCTGCTTAAAGTGTCTATTCGAATAGAAGTAATTTTCAAACTGGGCCATGCCCTCGCCTCCCTGTCTGGAAAGGAGCTGGGGAACAAAGAACGTCCACAGCACTTGACCTTCGCTGTTGTAGTTACTAGATAAGGAGTCCCGGGCATAAGACTGCAACATCTGCGGTCTACAATAAGAATGTAACTCCCATTATAGAGTCTTTGAAAGAATGGTTCTATTTCAGTTGCAGGTGCGCCTTGCTGGTGACATGAAAGGTTGTATGAATTCCCTTCACAGGCTCCGTGCAAACTAATACCGTTACATAGAAGCGTGCCGCTTAGTGACATAGCACAATTGTTGCCACTAAGAAACACTTTCTGTCCTTTATTACTGACACATGCATGTGAATAGGGCAGGTTCCATGTTGTTTTAAGGTACCCCTTTCCCAATTTCTCGTACATGCCAGCCTGTATATATTTTTGGCAGTATTGAAACCTGAAGGTTGAGATTGGAATATTTATGATTCCGTGGATTATCCATTCACTGACAGGTCGTTCTGACATTGTCATTGGTAATCTTTCTAGTTTTTCAATGCTCAAGATTGTATAATCAGCACCCTTCTGTGCCATACCGATTTGTCTATCAGTAAGGTTAAAGATTTGGAATAGTGACGTTGTGTTGATTAAACGCCAAGGCACGTAGCCTGAACGCAGATTTTGTAACGTCCAGCCAAGCTGTACAATAGAACGCAATTGTGACTGACCATGTTGTAATAACAGTAAGTCTTGCGATAATATATCGATTGCTGAAGACACAATGCTGTCCAATGAAAAAATTCTGGAGGACAGAGTCATTAACCCATTGTCCACTACAGAAAGTGATTTTTCCAAATTAATACGGTCAATTTCCCGTATTCTTTCTGCTGTCTCAATTTGAGTAACCTTCCAGGCCTCATTGTATGCTGCATATACAGAGGCTGCTATGAAACGCTTTTGACGCTGTTTGCGTGGTCCCATTATGAAATCACGCAAGTCAGCACCATCAGTAAGTAAAGTTAGGTGTTGCTTAATTTCAGGCAGTGTGGAAGTTTGTAGCCATTGAAGGCATAATTTGCCCACACTGTAGGTTGTTATTATCCCTGGGTGATGTCTTTGGGGATATCTAGGGTCTGGCCTGGTCATTTTGAAACCCTGTGTTTTATTCAGGAATCTATCTTGACAGTTATTTGTATCTGTGGGCCAGATCAACCATTGTTTCCAATCAGGATGTGTTCTGTTTTGGTTAAGTATATGGTTTATGTCTATTTCTTCATCTGTATCAGAGTTATTGCTAAACATTGTTGGCTTTGGAATAGACAGGTTATTTAAATCTTTGATTTTGGCTAAGCCAAGACAGGTGGTTTGTTGAACAGTGTCATTTAAAAATATCATTTGTTCTGGGATCATGCAGGCTCTAAACAAAGCTTCTAAACCCTGTACTTGCCATTCTTTTGTGCCCCAAACACTTTTCAAATCAACATTTTTGTCCCAATAATCGAATCCAAAAGTATTCATTTTTTCAAAGAATGAATCAGAATAAATCAATTTTGTGTTGGTTATCATGGTTTTGGTCCCTGTCTTGTTTGACAATTTATAATAAAATGTTTCAGCATTACTAGTGTTAAAACCTGAAAAATATGAATATTTGCCATACACGGTTCTTGAGCTCCCTTTTGGAGGTGTAGCACAATGTTCCCATTGATTAAAATTTAAAACATTTCTAGGTTGTGCAGATTTATGCAAGAAATGGTTACCATAATGGTTATAGCAGTACATGCTGTCATAATTTGTAGAACCCTGCAAATAATCATGTTTTGTAAATTTAGCAGACATTACTAAGTCAGACATCATATTGTTAATACTTTCAAAGTCCCAATCATCAGCAAATGAGTTTGGTTTTGCAAAGTCACTCAAGGAGATCTTGATTTGGTGTGGATATTTCAGGATCTCGACCGGACCATAAATTTCATAGTCAGAGTTGTCCCAGGCTGCCCCACCAGGTATTGGAATTGCTGTAAAATTGGCTGAAGAAAGTTCTGAAGAAAGTTCTCGTTTCTCGACGTGTGAAGATGTGTGTGGTTTGAGGACCAAGTTGATGTTCTGACTTGCTGTGTCCATTTTAGCATATTTTCCCTCAATGAAGCGTCCCAAGGTAAATACCATGATGAGCCAAAGTATGAGGATAAATGCACCAAAACCCACCCAAAATTCAATCCATGGAGAAATCAGATATGTTTCTTTTAGTTGTTTCAAAAGTTCCTTTGCTTTGTCTTTAAAGGATTTTGGTGATGGCTGTGTCTTTTGTTCACTGAAACCTTCAGAGGAATCATCGAAGTTGATGAAGTAACCAGATGCAGTTCTATCAATTGTTCCAATTGGTTCAGGATTTTTGTTTCTTGCATTTTCACTTGGTACTTCTGTATAGATTGGTGTGTCTCTGCTAAATGTCTTTATTTGGGTTTTCAGAGGTCTTAGTTCTATTGCATTGTTGCATAGTCCTTGTTGTTCTTCTGTAGGCGTTTCGAATGTGATGAGCCTCTTTGATAGGACCTCTATACTGGTAGCAAACCTTGGTGTTCTGCTACTTATTGGGAGCCCACTTGGCCTACCGTTGGTTATCGGCCACATGTTGTGGTTTTACCAGGTCGATGGATACAACTCGGTTCTCCTTTTTTCCAGCAAGTGGCGGTAGTACAACTGATCTTGTCCCGTTGACAGACAATACAGGGACTGCTTTTCTGTAAGAAGGCCCAAATTCCTTCTTTACCGCGATCTTCTCCCTGACTAGATCCCCGACTTTTGGAATCCAGACAGGTCTTGCTGGGACAGGTGGTGAATCTTCAGTGGTCGTTGGCTGTTGTTTCAACTGTATGTTGCTCAGGTCTTTTCTTGTTTTGTTTAAGTCCTGCAAAATAGCCAAACGGTCTTTGACATCAAAGCTTTTTTCTGTTACCACTGAAGTCTGACTATCAAGCTCAGAGATCAACATCCTAGTTCCGAATAATAATTCGTACTGACTGAATCCCTTCAGAGAATTTCTTGGCAAGTTATTTAGACTACGTTGGACACTTATTAGATGTTTGACCCACCCAGCTCCCGAACCTAATACCTTTGCCGTTATAGATTGCTTTATGTCACGGTTTTTTCTTTCAACAATTCCGTTCCCCTCAGGGTGAAATGGACAAGAGTACCGCAATTGCACGCCCATGCTGACCATGGCCTCCTTATAAGCCCGAGAGCTAAAAGCAGGACCATTGTCCGAATGCAGAATGCCAATTGCGTATGTGCCGATAAAGACCCGCAAATCTTTTATAACAGTTCTGGCGTCAGCCGTTCGCTGGGGCCACATCCATATGAATCTCGTGCATGAGTCCACTGCGACCAAGATATATTTATAGTTACCGTCCCTTTGTAAGGGACCGCAGTGGTCTAGATAAACACAGGCTAATGGTTTATCCGAGATTAGAAGGGGCGTCTGTGCTGGACGTCTCACAGTTGATACTTTCATTTTTTGACATATTTCACATGCTAGAACATAGTTCCTTGTTTGTCTTCTCATTTGCGGCCCCCAGTATCTCTGTTTTAATAATGATACTGTGGCTGAGACGCCAGCATGGGTAGAAGCAAGCCCTTCGTGTGCCGCTATTATTAGTCCTAATCTGTGTTCCATGTTTGGAATTGCCCTATCCCCCACTCCAGGGATTTGAGCAAAAGGAACATTGTTTTCATCTGTTATGTATGAGTACTTTAATGGAAAGCCTTTAGGGAGTGGTTCTATCGAATCCTTTTCAGAAGCGCTGACAGCTTGTAATATTTCGCTGTCTATTTTTGTTTTTGACCGGGTGATGGCAGCTACGGAAGCCGTTTGCACAGCTGCCTTCGCGGCCTCATCAGCCAATGAATTCCCTGCAACGTGAACGCCATCACGTTGATGACTCAGTGTATGTATCACGTGAGTCTTTGGTAGTTCTTTTTGTAAAAGAGCTACTTGTTCCCATAGAATTTTATGCTTGATTGTGCCTCCTTTCGCATCCTTGAAACCATTTTGAAGCCAGATCTGCAAGTATTCATTATAAGATTGAACGCAATAATACGAATCGCACACTATGAGCGTGGGGAATTCTCGATCGGTATTTTCAAGCGCCATCTTGAATGCTAGTAATTCAGCTCGCTGAGCTGTGCAATCTCCTAGAGATTGGGTCTTAGTTAGGGTTGGTTTAAATTTCCCTTCGTGCCAACGACCTTTAACAATCGCGCACGCAGCACTGTAAGCTTGTTTACCCCCTACTGCGGGTTGTGCTGATCCGTCTGTATATATTATACAGCCGTATTGGTCTAGAGGCAGAATTTCGGTTGGCAGAGGACATTCGAATTCATATTGTAGAAATTCTTGTGTTTTTAAGTAAGGATCAAATTCGTACACCACGTCTGTTGCAGCAAGAGAGTTAGCCCATTGTATCCATCTCGGATGGAGTGCTTTCGCATTTGGAATGCTTGCCTTTGTTACCGCCTCTAAGGCTGGTATTGGTGTCACGATTATTATTCGTTTACCTTGTGCCAGGGCTCGTTCTTTTGCTATAGCTGTCTGTGTTGCTGTAAGAATTTTTTTCGTTGGGCTAAATTTCATTTCAGCCTTAGTGTACAAGTGCGATTTAAATGCAATTGGTACCTTATCTCCCTCATTAGAGGTTAGGTATGTGAATCCGCATCTCCCTGGGATGACTCGGATCACAAGGTTGCGTGTATTATCACGGGTTTCTAATTTTGTTTTAATTAGCATGTCTGTTTGTAAGGATCTCAAAATTTCTGTGTGTGCTTGAGTCCAACTGGATCTTTTAAAGTCTGGTTTAATTAGATCATAAAGGGGTTTGACCCTTTCTGCGTAATTTGCAATATATGTTCTTCCGAAATTTAGGAAGCCTAGAATTGACTGTAGGTTTTTTAGTGTTTTAGGAGCTTGGATTACGGCACATTTCTCTAGGAAATTGTCTGCCAGGCTTTTGCCTTCACTTGATAACTCATATCCTAAGAATAGGACCGTCAGATGGGCAATTCTGGACTTTTTGAAGTTGAATTTGTAACCCTCTGCAGCGAAACCAAGTATTATGGTGTTCACTCTTTTCAAGTGAGTCTCCAAGTCATCATCTGTTAAGTAAATGTCATCGACATAAGATAATGCTTCATCATCATATAGTTGTAGTAATTCTGTTACTCTTGCTGAGAATACCCCCGGGCTGTTCTTGTACCCCTGGGCTAACCGACAGAATTGTTTTTGAGTGCCATTTACTGAGAATGCAGTTAAATATCTGCTCTCTGGTGCTATGTTTTGACAAAAGAATCCGTTGGAGATGTCCAAGGTTGTTTTGTATTTTTTGCGCACTATGTTATTCATTAGTGCAGCACTGTGTGAGTTTTGCACTGCAAAAGTTTTGCAACATGTGTTAAGGTGTCGGTAATCCAAAACTAGACGGTACGAATTGTCTGGTTTGGAGACCGGAAACAAAGGATTGTTCATTTGTGAGGTGCAAGTTTCAATCACCCCCTGGTATTCTAGCTGATCTAGTATTTCATTTACTTGTTTTTTAGCTTCTTGCTTAATTGGGTACTGCCTTTGTGCAGTAGGTTGTGATTTTAACTGGATTTTGTGAGGAGGAGAATCCTCATCCCATCCTACATGATTTTTATATAAAGTAGGTGCTAAGGCCACTGCCCACTTTCTAGCAAGTGTATATTTTTTATGAATCGGTATTTGATTCGAGAAGGCAGGCATAATTACTTCTTCGCCATGAGGGCACTCCCTGACAAACTCTGGTGGCCAGTCTTTTTCAGCTAGAAGTATGTCATAACCCTTTGAGAGGTTATCCCAAAATAGTCCCCTTATTTTCCTAGTCTTATCTCCCTCTATACGTAATGTTATCTCGTATATTTTGTGGGGCTTGCTAACTCTGGTATCTGCAGTTTCCACTTGAAGATATTCATTCGTGTCCACTGTCTCCAGATGATTCATAAGGACTTTGCGAGCTATGCTCACCTCTGCTGCGCTGTCTAGCATTGTCTGAGCCCATTCTCCGTTTTTCAGTTGTGTCCTCAGTATTCTCGGCATTGTTAACTACCTTGATACTGGCTACCTTCTTTTTGGGAAATTGTAATTTCTTTTTCAGTTGAGCAGGTTCCTTGTCTTTGGACTTGGCGTGCTCTTCTGATCGTCCTCTTCTTTCCGATTTCTGCGAGGAAGTCTGAAAAGATTGAGAGGGACGTGTATCAATGTCTTGATATCTATCAGGTTTTTTAATATTATCCCTATTTCTAAGGTTATATCTATTCCCAGAGGGTTCACTCTGAGGTGACCTTTGTCTCGGGTTTGGAGATTTCTCTCTTCGCCTAGGAGACCTTCCTCTGGACTGGAATTTCTTTTCTTTAGGATTGGATTGTTTGTTTCCATCCCAGTTCTTTTTTGGTGAATTATTATTATTAAAAAATATTTTTTCTGGACTTGTAGTCAGTTGCGGTTTTACTGGTATTCCACCTAGACTATCTCTGCCTAGTTCTTCATAGGATTTTTCTATGATTCTGGCAATTTCAGCTGGTTGGTCTGCTATATCTGTCTCTTTTAACCTCTGGCGGATCGCCACGTTTGCTGCTTCACCCTTTATGTTGGCTAGTAATATAGCCGAGACCTGCTTGAAGTCTTTTAGTAATTTCATACCAAGAGTTAAAGCAGGTTCTGGACCGTATTCATCTTGAATTTGTTTTAGCACATCTGGTATTACCGAAATGGATGGAACACCGTGCGTTTTTGTGTAGATGGAAGCAAAGACTGTACCCCAAGTGTCACAGTCCTCAATGTGTGGTGCGATTCCCATTGGGAGACATATAGTCAGAATTCTGTGTTTTTCTAATGGGGTGGTGTCAGGAAACACCGCCTCTATTTGGGTAATTTTCTGTGCCAACCAGAATGGTATCTGTTCCCGTTTAGCTGGAACTTTACCTAGGCAGGATTGGATGTTCTGTGGTGTAATTTTATTTGTGTTCCCCTGGTGAGGGGTCAGCTGTGGAAGTTTAATCGCTGGCTGAATTGTTGAAGTCCGCATTACATACTGAACTAATTGTCTGTGAATTTTTAGTAGTTGTTTTAGCTGTATTAACAGCTCTGCTGCAGGCATTCTTTCGATGTCTGGATATGGTGTGTATCCGGCTAGGACCGGCCACGTTGCTCCTGGTCTTCCTAAAGGACCGAGCCTTGTAATGTGATTATTATGTTTTAGGGCGCCATCAAATAAGAGCAAATGCTCTTGGAATTTGAGTGGTACTTCCACTTCCTCGAAAGGAGTGTACTCATTAGGAGGTTCCTCTACTTTGTAATAGTGGAAGTACTTTGTTATAGTATTAGCTGCTGGAAAATGTATCCATGTATAGTATACCTCTGTCTGCCGATATTCGTGTGCCTCGATTACGAATATGACTGTGCCACCTCTAGGTGTCAGTCCATTTTCTATAAGTTTTAAGGTTATAGATCTCCTTTTGGCGACCGGAATGAGTATTATATCCGCGTCTGCTGCTTGCATGGTAGCATCAGCATCTGCTATTTCAGTAGCTAATCTAGTAACCTCTCGTTCTTCATCGCTGTCCATTTTGCTGACAGGATGGTATTATGTTTATTTGCAGATCAGGTTTCTTTATGGAAACAGAGATTAGATGCACAATATTTTGGAACTGTTTTATCCTTCAACGTTGACTAGACCAAGAACCATACATAGGAGTTCCCTCCTGCGAGGTTTTGGAGGATATTATAACCTTTCACCCACTCCAGACGTCTTTGGAGTATTTGGGAAAAGGGGTCTGAGTGAGAAAGCACGACTGAGTTACTCTAAATGTCTTACGTTAGTTTTATCGCCCTTTCCAAACGCGTTGGGCGCCATGTAGTGTAGCTCCTATTTTCCCAATAGGCTCTGCGCATTGGAATAGTACCTACAGCAGTAAAGGCCTCGGCCAGACGTTAACTAGGTCTACTACTGTCGATACTAGACTTAATTTTTGGGTTTGCCAGCTAAGCTCAGAGTTCGCTAGAAACTTTCTCGAATGTTCAAGGAAGGATTAACTCCCCTGATTAGACAAGAAGGGATTTAGTTTCTGACAACCATAGAACATGACAACTTTGCTCTCCCCTAATCAAGAGTCAATCTCAAGAGTCGTGTGAGCACAAGGCAATTATTTTACTCAGTCAGTACGTGCATTCTTAGTCTCATCAGAATGTAGAGAAAAGGAAGAGACGGGCGTGTTCAATAAAAGATGTTATTTATTGATCAGTCTCTTTTCTCGTACAAGAGAAATGGATCGATATTATTGCAATACTTATAGTTAAGTAAAGTGCATACATTAGAAGCAATAGTATAAAATAATACTGTAAAAACATTGATATGGTTTCTGAGCCATATGATGTTTAAAATGATTAAAATATATTTACATACACATATACATTTGACTAAACGCACTCAACTGGTGTTTCTAAATACGCCTACCCCGTGTACCTGACCTAAGTCTAATGCGTGGGCGGGAATAGAAAGTTACAGTTTAAGTTAAGTTTGTTTTTGCCAAGTGAATAACTAAAGAATTCTCTAGGAGGGGTTATTCAGTTCTGTACCTGGAAGTTAGGATGAATGAGGAATGGTATCTCTTTCTCTGCTCTCGATATTCCAGGCTGCCTGCGAGGGCTACCCGGAAGCGCCGGTGCTGGGTCTCTCGGCTTGAGATAGCAGCGCGTCTCTCAGCGCGTCAGGAAGGCGGGGCTGCTGCCTGCGGGGTCTGCTTCTGCTCTCGGCTTCGGCAAGTATGGCTGCTCCGTCTTGTCACCACGCGTGTGTTTGCATAGGGCAAGGTCGGCAATATTTATACCTTAAAGGTGCCGGGATTGACGTAAGGATGGACATAGGTACGTCAATAAAGATGTCATACGACTTGCTCGTTAGCACATTCTTTACTAAAATTCTCTGTGAAATCAAAACAATGGCCGCACGGATTATCCAGGTTGTCATAGTTTTGATTTGTTATGAGAACGTCGTATGCCTTATCAGGGGCTGGAGGAATGTCGCTTGTCTAATTAGATCTCAAGCGTTATGACCTAATCAGATAACACGTTCCTGTGCCGTAGTGTGACTGCGTCAGATAACGGTATCTGCATCATGGGGGTTTTCTTGCCTCATGGGCTGACTGTTAGTTAACTTGATAGTTAGTTTAACCAGAATAGGGTCAGGAATAGGGGGACTGATTCAGAACCTATAGAAATACACGACAGAGAAAGGAGTGATGAAGCAAAGCTTTGCATATTTTGCGGCTTGCCGAAGTCAAGAACCTCGTTTATGTGTAATACGGTAACAAGTGTATGTTCTACTAACATTTATGTTTAGTTTAGATAAGGATCGTGAAGCTTGCACATGTGTTTTACTAAAATAATTTACTCGAGTCATCTAAAATGGCCGCCGCTTGTATTTAGTTACTGCGCATGCGTCAGCCACACTCACGTGTCCTGACGCGTCTGCAGAAGTGGAGGGAAAGTTATGCGCATGCGTAATTCATAGCTGTGCTTATCATGTGGTACTGCTCGTGCCACTGCTCTTGTGACTGTGTCAATGTAGCTAACATTTAAATGCAATAGTTTTTTATTTCTTTATGATGAGTCAAAAGTATAAATCCTGTGATGTGTTTTCATAATGACATTATTATGTATTAATTTGTTTTTCGCTTACTTTTTATGTACCGCGGGGAATGGGGTTTGTCTGTGCCGGGAACCATCTTGGAGGTCTCTTCTGCGCCTGCGCGACTTGCCGAGGCCTAAACAGACCTTGACTGATGGAACGCAGCCAGTTGGCAGTGATGAGCAAGATGCTCCTGAGAACGACCCGAAAACTCGGCTGAACCAATCATATGTGCTCACAGAGCAACAATGTTAAAGTTGCCATTGTACTTCTGCACCAGTTCTCATGAGAACCCCAATCTAGTTAGGCGGTACCCTATTATGCAAATGTAGGCTTGAAGCGCTATGTCGTGATTGGTGTGTTACCCAAATCCTACCTTAGGACCAATCGAAATTAAGGGATTCTGACACTTTGCAACATTGGGGGGTGGTACGCTGTCCCCAAACTGTATATCTACCCTGGGTTCCCCTGGGGAGCCGTCCGACTTGTCTGGTTTAGCTGACCTGTCACTGACCCAACGCACTCAATAGGTGACTGAAGATACAGAGCGCTGCGAAGCACTCTGTCCGAATTTGACCATAGACTGAGGTTCTACTGAACCTTAAAGTGCTGGTGAAGCACTTTACTGGGAGTTCGCTGACCCAATCGGGGTCTTGATCGATAACTGCAGAGCGGGTGGAGCGCAGGCGTTGCTTCCAAACTGCGGGTGCGGTCCTGTCCTGAGCGGTCCTGTCCTGAGGGTTTGCTGTCCTGTCCTGAGGGTCTTGTCCTGATTCCTATTCCGAGGGTATCCTGTCCTGTCCTGGGTGTCCATTCTGCACCTGCTGTCCTTTGAGGGGTATCCTTCCTTGAGGGTTTCCTGTCCTTAACTGACCCGTGGCCAGGGTTTGGTTTCCACACCATTCTAGGTAAATATTGCTCTGAAACTCTTAAAATCTTGCACCTTCTGAATTTCTAACTTTTGCTTTAATAAAGTTCATCATTGCATATGTTATATTTTCCATGCCTTTCCGCAACTATTGAAAGTCAATGACATATTTTTCATAAGTTTGTTCCTATGTCTTCTCATTTGATAGAGATTATATTTTGCATTACAGTTTGTAATTTTCTGATTTGGTCTAGAATTTCATTGCCTAGATTGTTCAAAGGCCCATTCACCTTAAGTGAAGCGTGTTACTCTTTATAGGCCCTCCTATAGTTATCCATGCATAAACTGTCCATGCTTAAACATTTCTGAGATTTTATAGTATTTTTCCCATCTACATACCATATTACATTTGAATGATTACCCTGTCATTATTTCTTCATGCCTATATAATTTACGTTATCTTGGTTATTGATTGCTTTATTTTACTGTACCTCATGCAAGAAAATAATGAACTTTAGATAAACATTTTAAAACTTCCAGTTGTCCGTGGTCATTTCAATAGTATTTTGAATGTTATTGGTTGGGTTTGTATTTTGCTGCCTTTTCTTTTACAGCTAGCTCCCTGATTCATTGTGGTCATTAGGTACCCGCATCGGTGGATGGTAAGTCGGGTGCATTGAAAATTATTAGTAGGGAGAACACACACAAATTGGTAGAGCTCGTGAAGTCACCTGATCGATGTATATGGTGATTTGAAAGTATATGGGCCCTGAAGCCGGAAAACGGCGAAAACTATTGGTCGGGTGGCCTCGCGCGCTCTATCAGTTTTTCTGGTAGCTAGAGGATGGTTAGGGACTAGTTGAGAGTAAGGCAGGGATTAGTTGGACTAGTTGAGTCGGAAGCTGCTAGTATATTGATGCTGCTAGAAGAGCGGCTGTTCTAAGAGACCTGATCATTCTCTTGTGAATACGCTGCTGAAACTCATGAATTTTTGCATTGTTATTATTCTTGTTCTTATATTGCTATATGTACTAATCCATGCATTTGTAAACCGTATCGTTTCATGTTGTCCGAACTCCCCGGGGAATTGAAAGGGCAAGTGGTGAATAGAATCCATTGTCCTGAGGTCACAGGCTCGAGGAAAGTTAGGTGCAGGTTAAGATAACCGGGAAGCACTAACTAGGGTTTTTCTGAATACATGTGTGAATAAATGACAGTAACGGGGTTCATTGGCAAAATTCCCATAGTGGCGTAACCTAGTAAGGGTCACATCGGAAGAGTAGCAGGTTCCTCGTAGCTAACGTGAAAGCAGAGGGGTCCGCTGAGAAACCTTAAACTCGGAATATATCCCGGAAAGAAGTGGATGAGTTTAGGGGAATAACAGGTTCACCGATGCTAGAGTGAAGGGTAGGCGGAAGAGATCTGCCCGCAGCGAGTGAAAAGTAAATGGAAGTAGTTTACTTGCAGTAAAACAATTCTTTCTCTGTCTAGACACTTGAGCACTGTGGCGAATGTGTATTTGTTGTAAAATAACCAAGCACTGAGCACTTTAAAAGAAAGAAAGTTTCCGTTACCTTGTGAAGGGAGGGAGTCAGTCGCGAAGCGCCTCTGACGTCACTCTGTGCCGCGCTGGGATTGGTAGAAGCAGCGGGCGGGTAGCGGAGCTGGAATTGTAAAGGAGGGGTGAGCGCCGGAGCGTGGGAACTGTCTCACGAAGGGGCCGCGCACCCATTGGCGGAGCTTATTTAGTGTCGCGCACCCATTGGTTGCACGAATTTCTGAAGCGCGTTCTGATTGGAGGTAGTTTGTAAACAAAGTTTAGCGCAGAAGTCGTATGTGGCACTCGCAGACTACAGGAACTCGACCTGATCCAAGGCACCTAGGGTTTGAAAGGGATCAGTGGAAGACTAATAGATACGATATTATGTACGGAACCAAGAGAAAAATGTCCCTTGTAAGTAAAGTGAAAAATTATTTTAAAACGGACAAACCGATTAAATCTAGGGAAGGTGTTCTTGTCCCACCACCTAATACTCCTGCCTCATTTATGATGTTTGACCGAGGGTACAATACCTGTGTGTGGTTGGAGAATTGGGTGAAGTACACAAAAGATGACGGAGTATTGGCCTTTCCGTTAGATGGTACTTTCAATGGAAGGATCTTATTTAATTTAAGAACCCGAATGAATGAACTGCATCCCAGGCCAAGACTAACGCAGTATGAGGCATTAGAGGAATGGGAGATTGAGGCTTTTGAAAGAGAAAGACCCCGAATGGACAAGGGTTTGACCAAGTGGTACCCCAGGCAGAAACAGGAGTCCAGGGATAAAAGGATGAAACAGTGGAGGCAGAGCATGATTGTTGAGGGTCTGTTTCCCATGATGCCGGCATGTCATAACGTTGGAGCAGGTGAGAAAAGCACCGAAAAGTGTAAACATTGGGGGGGTCCGGGGGAATCAGATGATGAATTGCTAGATGACATTTGTACCAGAAGTCCGCCACCTTATAATGAGGGAACCCGACCTTCCAGTGTAGGAGATGCTCCCCGACGCCACTTCCTCAAGGAAGAAGACAGATTCTTAGGACTGGGAGGGGGTGGTCAAGTATTGCCCTATCCTGAGAAACCCGAACCGGCGGAAACAAGGGATATATATCCCAAAGTGCCCGCAAGCCAGGAAGAAAAATATTCAAGTACGAAAGTTTTTTTCCCCAGACCCTTGTATGAAAGCGAAGAGAAACCATCAAATTCAGGACTGCCTTTTGTTCAACCTCCATATGGGGAAGAACGCAGGTCCTTTAACACTGGAACTTTATTTCCGAAACCAAATTATGGTGGGGGACCAAGTGAAACGCATCCTACTGCCCCGAGTTTTACTCCTCCCTTGACCCCACAGATATTACAGGACACGACTTTAATGTTATGTTATGTTATGTTATTAGTTCATTTTTATAGCGCACGGCTACTCAAAAAGAGTGTCCCGGCGCTTTTATTGGAGAAGGCAAAAGGCAGCTGCAACATAATAACATAACACCAAATGAAAGACTAAAAGAGCAGTGAGCCAGGAGTTCAAGAGAGAACGGCTACTGAATAAAAAGCCACGTTTTAAGGCCCTTCCTAAAAGCCAGCAAGCTAGTGGCTCCCCGCAGGGCCAGCGGCAAAGAATTCCATAGCTGAGATGCCAGCAATCCAAAAGAGCGCCCGCCAAGGCGCGCTTTCTTTACCCGAGGGACAACAGCAAGGTGCAGGGATTCCGACCTCAAAGACCTGGTCGGATGATAAAAGACCAGTCTCTTTTGGAGGTACTTAGCTCCCTCCTTGTGAAGAGCTTTATAGACCAAGGTCAGAGCCTTAAAGGCGATCCTCTTGCGAATGGGCAACCAATGTAACGTTACCAGCAAGCCCGAGGCACTAGAACGCCTACTAAGGCCGAAGATTGCCCTGGCCGCGGCGTTCTGCACCACTTGAAGGCGCTGCAGCAAGTACTCTGGAAGGCCCAGGTAGAGAATGTTGGAATAATCCAACCTGGACCCAATCAGAGCCTGAACTGTCAGCGTCCTATGTTCCACGGATAACAGAGGAAGGAACCTCCGCAGCATCCTAAGGATGCCAAAGCACATGCCCGACACCCCCAGGATCTGAGATTTCAGGGTTAACCTGTTATCCAACTTTAAGAAGGATACTAGTGGAAAAAGAGCAAGAGGCTCTAGCTAGACAAAGGACAGAAATAATTCAGAAAATCTCCCAGTTAAATACTAGTCCTGAGGCATTGACTATTCCAGTAACTATTGGACCGGTGGTCCCGTTATACGGAAATGGTCAGGGAAATCCGATTACTCCAGTTATGACCCCAGTCATGGCAACCCCGAGACAGGAACCGATAATCATAGATGATCATTCCAGTGAGTGCGAGTCTGAAGTTGCGTTCTTGGACTTGCCAAACAAACCGACCGGAAAGGGAATGCAGCAGAGGTATAACCCTTTTAATGCGAAAGAGATTAAATTAGAATCAGCAACAGGTACTAGGAATGTCTCTCTGGTAACTCCAGATGAAATTGAGAGTTGGAGTCGTGAATTAGAGAAACAGACTCCGCAAACGAAACCTTTAGACCTCTACAAACTGAGGGTAGAAATAGAAGAATTAATGGCAGGAAATGTGGGGTTGGATCGATTGAACACTTACTCTGAAGAAGAATTGTCGTTCATATGTAAAAGCTTTACAAGGAACACCAGAGTGCTCCACGAAAAACTGAGCGAAACAGCAGTTAGTATGGGGGTAGACATCTCAAAATCCAAGCCCTTACAGAAACCGTACAGAGCAGACTTCTCAGACAAAGATATAGAGCACCTGAATGTGGCGGGGAAAAAGCTGCAGATTAAAGAATTAATGGGGGTACTGCAGAAATGGGGAGATGTGGAAAGATGGAGAAGCAGGTGGGCGAAAAAGAGGGAAGAGGTTCGCTCCCGACAAGTGACTCCTGAATTTACTTTAAGGGAGGTAGAAAAACCTGAGCAGTTATACCCCATGCGCGAAGTTCCAGGAGGGAAATATGTGCATGTCCCCTGGTCTAGGCAGGATATTGTGTCCTTCACGAACGATTTTCCAAAATTACGAGAGAAGCCAGTTGACTGGTACAGGCAGGTGGAGAGGTTCGTGAAGGTACAGAAATGTCTGTGGAAAGACCTGGATGGGTTTTTCGACATTGTGGTTCCAGTAGATTTATGGACCCAGTGTAAAATAGCCATAGACTGGCCCAGTGAGGAGTACCCAAGAAATAAGGAAACAGGGGAGCCATCAAAGGATGTCATGCGAAAATATGAGCAGGTAATTCAGCATTTGAAAGAAAAGGTGCCCGCAAAGGAGACGGATTGGACAAAAATAGATAGAACAACACAGGAAAGGGACGAGACAGTGCACTCCTTTTATGAGAGGTTATTGCAGGTATTTAAAACATACAGTGGTATTGATAACATCGATTTGAAGGACATGACGCACTTTATTTACAGGTTTGTAAATGGTTTAAGACCTGAAATTTGCCAGTGGATAAAAGATAATAAAATCTGCTGGCATACAAAGAAAATGGATGAGGTCCTGCGGTACGCTAAGTACTGCGAGGACGAGATGGCAGAAAAGAAAAAGGCCCTTAAGGAAAAGGTGATGTGGGCTCAGGTGAAGCTCGCAGAACAGCAGGAAAAACAATTGAGTAACATGGTTAAAAATGCTGAGAACAAAAGTCCTGGGGGAGGGGGTGGAGGAAAGCCCCGGCCAAAATTTAGCAGGGAAGAGGCTATGAAGAAATTTCCCTGCCATCAGTGCGGCGAAATTGGACACTGGCGTAACGAGTGTCCTCAATTAATGAATGATAATGCAAATACTCCTGATTTAAATCCACAGACGCAGAAAGAAAGGCCAAGAAAGACTCAACCCCAGGTAAAAACAGTTCAGGTGCCTCGAGCACCCAAGCAGGTATACAGGGGAAAGCAAGCAGAGGGTGAGGAGATAGAAGTTTGGGAAAGAGGTGAGAACAGAAATACAGCAACTTCGCAGTATCTGCTAAATGATACCTTCCTTTGTAATGATCAGGACTGACGGGGCCTGAGAGGGGAGGACGAGGAGTGCGTACTTGGCGCTTCCTTGCCGGTAGACCAGTCTGGACCATACATTGAAGGAAAGGTAGACGGAAATGATGTCACCTTTCTGTTGGACACTGGCGCTACCCGTTCTACTGTAAGAACAGTGGACGTTCCAAACCTACCCCTCTCGGGAGAAAATATCCAAGTAGTGGGTGTATCTAATCAATTGATTAGTACTCCTGTTACCGAACCAATGGAGATTTCAATTGGAAATTTTAAACAGATGCATAGATTTGTCGTCTGTGACACCAGTCCAGTGAATTTACTGGGTCGTGATTTGCTGTGCAAAATTAACTGTACCATCTTTTGCACACCAAAGGGTGTTGAAATACAGACCCCAGATGAAGATGGCATTTATAAACTATTGTTACTTAGACCTGACTCAGAAATTAAAAGATTGACCGTGCAGGACTTGCCCCAAGAACTCCAGGAAGCAGTAAAGCCAGAGGTGTGGGATTTCACTGGGAAGGATGTGGGGTTGATGAAAGATGTGGATCCCATACAGATAGCCATCAAGGACAATGCAGTATATCCTAACACTAGGCCCTACCGAATGAATGCTGAAGTGAAAGCAGGTGTCACTTTGGAAATTCAAAAATTATTAGAAGGAGACATCATACAGGAAGTAATGAGCAGCCCATGCAACTCACCGATTATGGGCATCAAGAAGCCTAGCGGCAAGTATAGGGTAGTGCAAGACCTGAGAAAGGTAAACAAAATTGTAGTTCCTTGCTGCCCTATTGTCCCGAACCCTGCAGTGATTCTGTACCAGATTCCTTGGGATGCTGAGTGGTTCACTGTGATTGATTTGTGTCATGCATTCTTTTCGATACCCCTGCACCCCGACAGCAAATTTCTTTTCTCTTTTGCCTTCGAGGGTCACGTGTATTGTTGGAACCGGGTCCCTCAAGGGTATACAGAGAGCCCCTCTATCTTTAATCAGATCTTGAAAAAATGTCTAGAGACTTTGATCTTACCTGGGAACTCTGTGTTAGTGCAGTACATAGACGACCTTCTACTGGCGTCTAAAAGTCATAGGGACTGTGTAGTTGACACCATTGCCCTCCTAAATCATCTGTGTGAGAAAGGGCATAAAGTGGCCCCTGACAAACTACAGTTCTGTGCGAAATCAGTGAAATATCTAGGACACCAGATAGAAAAGGGTGTCAGAAAAGTCACATCAGAAAGAGTGAGAATAATTCAAAAGATGCAGTTGCCCCGTACTCAAAAAGATGTCAGAATGTTCCTGGGTGTACTAGGCTACTGTAGGCAGTGGATTCTAGGATTTGCAGCCTTAGCCAGGCCTTTGATAAAAATGACCACGAGAGGAATGCCAGATATTGTAGAGTGGGACGATTTCACAAGACTGAAAAACTGTCTGTGTACAGCCCCTGCGCTGGGAATGCCTGATTATTCCAAAGAATTTGCCTTATTCTGTGACACTCGCGATAATTGCGCATTGTCAGTCCTGACTCAAGAACATGGCACGACCAGAAGGCCTGTGGCCTATTTCTCTGCCACTTTGGACCCAGTAGCTGCTGGGTTACCAGGCTGTCTGAAAGCAGTAGCTGCTACTTGTGCAAGTTTGGAACAGAGCGAGTCCATTGTCATGGGACATCCTGTGACTGTGTATGTTTCGCATGGAGTAGTAATTCTATTGACCAGAACTAAAACGCAGTATCTCACCCCTAGTCGGCTGACTAAATACGAGAGGATTCTTGTGGGTGCAGCAAATGTAAGCATTGTCAGGTGCGGTATTCTGAACCCTGCCACTTTGCTCCCCGACCCCTTGGAAATGGAAGGTGGGGATGATGATGAACATGACTGCATTGACCTGACAGAGTTCAGTACTAAACCACGCCCAGACATAAAAGAAACGCCATTGCCTGAACATGATAAAGAACTATTTGTGGATGGTTCCTGTCTAAGACATGAACTAGGAGGCCTGAGTGCTGCTTATGCAGTAGTCTCTTTTACAAAAATTGAAGAAGCAGGTTACCTATATAGCATCAAGTCTGCACAAGTAGCCGAATTGATTGCTATGATAAAAGCTTGCAAAATTGGGAAGGACTTACGCATAACAGTGTATACTGACAGTCAGTACTGTTATGGAGTTGTGCATGACTTTGGCCAATTATGGCTACAGAGGGAATTTATGACTTCCTCAGGTACTCCCATTCGGAATGCAAAGGTTGTTCATGACCTTTTAGAGGCCATCCAGTTGCCCAAAGAACTGGCAGTGGTAAAATGTGCTGCTCATAAAAAGAGCATGGACAAAGTATCACTGGGAAACGATTATGCTGATCGAGTGGCCCAATGGTGCGCCAAAGATCGGTATATTGTAAATCCAAAACGAGGGGGACCAGGAACCAGCTGCCAGCTTCAGGTGTTTGAGGAAGTACCTACTTGGGATGAAGTGAGAGAGTGGCAGGAATCGGCTCCTTGGCAAGAAAGAGAGAAATGGAAGGAGGATGGGTGTAGACCGAGACGTGTGGATGGTGTGATTTTGGGCCCAACTGGTATGCCTGTGTTACCCCGACACTTGCTTGGCACAATGGCAAGATTAATACACGAAGGATCACACATTGGTAGGGATGCCATGATTCTGGTATTTCAACAGACTTGGTACAGTAAAAAGTTCAGGAAGGTAGCAGAGTCCCTCTGCCAGAGGTGCCTGTCATGTCAACAGATGAACCCAGGCAAGAGGACAATGGTTGAACTGAGCAAAATTGGGAGATCAGGGGGTCCCTTTATAAAAATACAGACTGATTTCATCACCATGCCCCGTTGTGAAGGAAAGCGATATGTCCTTGTCATTGTGTGCGTATTCTCGAAATGGGTAGAAGCTTACCCTACTCCCAAAAGTGACGCACTGACAGTAGCGAAGTGTTTACTAAAAGAACTGATACCTAGATTCGGAATACCATACATTATTGAATCAGATAAGGGTGGACATTTCCAGAATGAAATACTGGCTGAACTCTGTAAGGCCTTTGGAATAAGGCAGAAACTGCATTGTGCATACCACCCAGAGGCTTCTGGAATAGTGGAACAAGTAAATGGAACTATCAAAAACAGGCTAGCAAAGCTGACAAATGCTACTGGCATGACCTGGGTGAAGGCCCTGCCCCTGGTCCTGATGGGACTGAGAAGTGTTCCTGACCGCAAGACAGGCCTAAGTCCCCATGAAATCATTATGGGAAGAGCAATGAGACAAGCATGGGTGCCAGGAAGCAAACTGTTGAGTATTACTGATGATTTGGTGCTTGAATACTGCAGAAGATTGGGTGACCAAGTGCGTTCTATCTCTCGCCAGATTGGAGACGACGGCATCCTCAATCCAACGACTCCTCTCCACAGCCTGGTTCCAGGAGACTGGGTCAAAATAAAGAAGCACACTCGATCAAGCTGTCTGGCACCAAGGTGGGGAAAGAAACGCCAAGTAATCCTGGTAACAACCACTGCAGTGAAGGTCGCAGGTGTTCCCCAGTGGATCCACGCTGGACACACCCAGAAGGTATTACCAGACAAAGAATTTGCAGAAGAAGGGCAACCAGCAGAGGACCCTGCAGGAGCCAGTCCAGAAGCAGCTGACAACGAGCAGCCCAGCACCAGTCAGGCTACAGGAACAGCAGACGTTGGCCCAGGAGTAGTTGACTACGAACTGCCAAGAATCCAGCCTGCTGAAGAGGTCCAGGAAACTGAGCCAGGAGTAGCTGAAGACGAGCTGCCAAGCATATGGCCAGAAGAATGGATACCGATGATTGATCTGACCGAAGATCCCATCAGAACAAGAGAACGACTGTGTGAAGGTAGAGAGTGGATTAGCCAGGAAAAGCAAGGCACAGGCGAAGAACCTCAGCCGCTTGAGATTCACATCAAAACTGAGGAAGGAGAAGGTCAGACAGGGACAGAACAGGTGTTCGATACACCACCGCTAACACCTGATGCAGATAAGGGAGAGACTAGAAATAGAGTGATAGTTCGAGCAGAAGAAAATCAAGAGATCGAAGTGCTTGAACAGGATCAGAGAGGGTTAGAAGAACGGGTTCAGGAAACAGAAACAGAAACAGAGACAATCGAAAGCCAAAAACAAAATATTCCTGAACAAGGCCAGATTAGCAACCAGGCAGAAGAATTTGATGCTAGCCCTGGAACTAGCCAGATAGGGGAAGTAGAAGAAGAAAGTGGAGAAGAATTGCCACAAGCTAAAGAGAACAAGAGGATAAGAGAAGAAGGTGAAGTCCAAGTACCAACTAAGAGACTAAAGAAAAGAAACAACCTTGAGCCTAGGTTCATAAAGAGACTAAGGCTAAGGATAAAGACGGTGGAAGAGAAACGTGCAGAAGCAAGGAGAAGTGCACGGATAGCAGAGCAAGAAGAAAACTCTAGCAAAAGAAGGAGTGAACGATTAAAAAGACAAAACAAGAAATACAAGTCTCCTGAATGGACACTGGTTTTGGAAGAACTTGAAGATCTTGATATAACTGACGTGAGCGACGGAGAGCCCGTCCCTGAGTACTCAGCTGAAGAAGAAGACGAACCACCGTGAATTTGCACAAAGTAAGCTAGTTGTGTAAAGCCAAAAAGAGGGGTCGAGAAACTCCTTCTGAGTCAAAATGTCTGATTCAACAGTGAATGGTAGACCTAGTTGCAGCCGTTTTAAGACGTGTTGCAAGGTGTGTATATGTAGTGTAGTAGTACTGATAGTTATCTGGATAGGACTAACAATTTTCATTCCCTTTGCTGTAAGTAAAGATACTAACATTGTCCCTACTGAAGTTGTAAATACTGACAGTGAGGAGCTAACAACACAGAGTGTAGCAAGACATGAAAGAGCCCTGAGACAAACAAAACAAAACTTAGAAGCATCAGATGAGGGAGGACTACATTATCATGGAGTTAAGAAC
Organism: Lissotriton helveticus; assembly: GCF_964261635.1. Lineage (NCBI taxonomy): Eukaryota > Metazoa > Chordata > Amphibia > Caudata > Salamandridae > Lissotriton > Lissotriton helveticus. The sequence continues at coordinate 1,609,721,946 of NC_136069.1, forward strand.
AAGACACACTTAAATGTTTTCGCAAACTTGTTAATACACTATGTAGAGACTATGGAAATTGAAGATTGCTATGTCTGCATGAAGCTACCTACTTCTGTGGCTGAAGGCGTGACATACCATCACCTGCCATTGACATATGGAATCTCCTGTAGCATTTTAGCTAGTTTATTTTACAAAAGGGGACCGTTACAGTACTATTACTCTAACAATGACGTGATCTTTTCTGAACTTCCTATACGTGGGAACTTGAATCCTGTACATACCAAAAGTGACACCATAAGATATATGGGAGACTACTTTCTGACTATAGGTAACATTGACATAGCAGACGCACACAGAGATAACTTGACTTGTTCTTTGCGTGAGCAGGAAAAGATGTTCCTGAACATGGCAGAGAAAAGAAGAATTAAAATTCAAAAGAAGGCTAATGACGAAAGTCAGAAAAAGCCAAAGTGGGCAGAGAACATGGAAGGCACCTCATCTGGTGGAGCGGGTCCTGCTCTGTTGCTGGATTTTGAAAAGAAAGGCAAGCTATGTCTTCACCGCGAGAAGACTAGCTATTATAATAATGTTTTCATTGGTTCCAGTGAATGCGAACATAATTACAAGGTAATTGGAGGTTGGGGTTTCAAAAATGGGTCAGAGCCTGTGTTTCCTGGAATTTATTATATTTGTGGAGACAAGGCTTATTTCAAATTGCCGGATCACTGGTATGGAAGCTGCTACTTTGGTATTGTCTTCCCGAAAATATACCATGTGAATGGGAAAGCTGGAAGCAATGAAGATACTAATGGCTTAGTGCGTAGTAAAAGAGAAAGTATAGGTGAAATTATGGGTAGTATTTTCAGTGCACTGATACCTGGAGTGGGAGTGGTTCTGAACACTCACAGAATTTGCAAATTGTCTACTATAGTAGATGTGCTGTCTACTGAAACAGCTCATGGATTTCTGCTGGTCAATACTGAAATGGTTGCGATCAGATCAATGGTTTTGCAGAATCGACTTGCTCTTGACACCTTATTAGCGAAAGAGGGCGGAGTCTGCCGGATGTTGAAGGCGCAACATTGTTGCACTTATATTCCGGATAAAAGTGTACAGATCAAAAGATATGTGAAAAACATTACTAATTTGGCAAAAGAACTCAAACCACTCGAGGTTGATAGTGCCTGGAAGAGACTGGTAGATGGTCTCTCAAATGTAGGTCATTGGCTTGCTAGCATAGGTAAAAGCTTATTGTTCAAAATTCTGATGCCAATTGGTATTATAGGTCTTATTATACTTTCCATTTTCTTGTGCTGTAAATACCGCAAGCGCACCAAAAAGCACGAGGTAAATGCAAGAGGAGTGAAACGAAGTGTGGATGAGATTGAATTAGAGGAAGTGAATGATCAGATATACAAAAAGGTGAAGACTTCTCACCCTACTAAAACTGAGAGAGAAAAGTTAGAACGGTTGCTGGAAGAGATAGAACTTTATAAAGTGTGAAAGAAAGTTGGCATCTGGTTCCATTATAATTTGTGATGATAGTAAATATCATCAAAGAGGGGATTGATGAAGCAAAGCTTTGCATATTTTGCGGCTTGCCGAAGTCAAGAACCTCGTTTATGTGTAATACGGTAACAAGTGTATGTTCTACTAACATTTATGTTTAGTTTAGATAAGGATCGTGAAGCTTGCACATGTGTTTTACTAAAATAATTTACTCGAGTCATCTAAAATGGCCGCCGCTTGTATTTAGTTACTGCGCATGCGTCAGCCACACTCACGTGTCCTGACGCGTCTGCAGAAGTGGAGGGAAAGTTATGCGCATGCGTAATTCATAGCTGTGCTTATCATGTGGTACTGCTCGTGCCACTGCTCTTGTGACTGTGTCAATGTAGCTAACATTTAAATGCAATAGTTTTTTATTTCTTGATGATGAGTCAAAAGTATAAATCCTGTGATGTGTTTTCATAATGACATTATTATGTATTAATTTGTTTTTCGCTTACTTTTTATGTACCGCGGGGAATGGGGTTTGTCTGTGCCGGGAACCATCTTGGAGGTCTCTTCTGCGCCTGCGCGACTTGCCGAGGCCTAAACAGACCTTGACTGATGGAACGCAGCCAGTTGGCAGTGATGAGCAAGATGCTCCTGAGAACGACCCGAAAACTCGGCTGAACCAATCATATGTGCTCACAGAGCAACAATGTTAAAGTTGCCATCGTACTTCTGCACCAGTTCTCATGAGAACCCCAATCTAGTTAGGCGGTACCCTATTATGCAAATGTAGGCTTGAAGCGCTATGTCGTGATTGGTGTGTTACCCAAATCCTACCTTAGGACCAATCGAAATTAAGGGATTCTGACACTTTGCAACATTGGGGGGTGGTACGCTGTCCCCAAACTGTATATCTACCCTGGGTTCCCCTGGGGAGCCGTCCGACTTGTCTGGTTTAGCTGACCTGTCACTGACCCAACGCACTCAATAGGTGACTGAAGATACAGAGCGCTGCGAAGCACTCTGTCCGAATTTGACCATAGACTGAGGTTCTACTGAACCTTAAAGTGCTGGTGAAGCACTTTACTGGGAGTTCGCTGACCCAATCGGGGTCTTGATCGATAACTGCAGAGCGGGTGGAGCGCAGGCGTTGCTTCCAAACTGCGGGTGCGGTCCTGTCCTGAGCGGTCCTGTCCTGAGGGTTTGCTGTCCTGTCCTGAGGGTCCTGTCCTGATTCCTATTCCGAGGGTATCCTGTCCTGTCTTGGGTGTCCATTCTGCACCTGCTGTCCTTTGAGGGGTATCCTTCCTTGAGGGTTTCCTGTCCTTAACTGACCCGTGGCCAGGGTTTGGTTTCCACACCATTCTAGGTAAATATTGCTCTGAAACTCTTAAAATCTTGCACCTTCTGAATTTCTAACTTTTGCTTTAATAAAGTTCATCATTGCATATGTTATATTTTCCATGCCTTTCCGCAACTATTGAAAGTCAATTACATATTTTTCATAAGTTTGTTCCTATGTCTTCTCATTTGATAGAGATTATATTTTGCATTACAGTTTGTAATTTTCTGATTTGGTCTAGAATTTCATTGCCTAGATTGTTCAAAGGCCCATTCACCTTAAGTGAAGCGTGTTACTCTTTATAGGCCCTCCTATAGTTATCCATGCATAAACTGTCCATGCTTAAACATTTCTGAGATTTTATAGTATTTTTCCCATCTACATACCATATTACATTTGAATGATTACCCTGTCATTATTTCTTCATGCCTATATAATTTACGTTATCTTGGTTATTGATTGCTTTATTTTACTGTACCTCATGCAAGAAAATAATGAACTTTAGATAAACATTTTAAAACTTCCAGTTGTCCGTGGTCCTTTCAATAGTATTTTGAATGTTATTGGTTGGGTTTGTATTTTGCTGCCTTTTCTTTTACAGCTAGCTCCCTGATTCATTGTGGTCATTAGGTACCCGCATCGGTGGATGGTAAGTCGGGTGCATTGAAAATTATTAGTAGGGAGAACACACACAAATTGGTAGAGCTCGTGAAGTCACCTGATCGATGTATATGGTGATTTGAAAGTATATGGGCCCTGAAGCCGGAAAACGGCGAAAACTATTGGTCGGGTGGCCTCGCGCGCTCTATCAGGAGTACCAAGCAAGAGGTGCTCCTCATATACATATGTTGCTGTGGATCAAGGATGCACCTAAATTTGGAACGGATCCAGAAGACTCAGTGATGAGTTTCATCCAACAGTATTCTACGTGTGCTGTTCCAAACGCAAAGGAGAAGAAAAGCCTAAGAGAAAAAGTTCTGCGTTTCCAAAGCCATCGATGTGGAAAGTACTGCCGTCGTAAATTCCGAAACAAGGACAAGTTCCACACTAAATGTCGTTTCGGCTTTCCACGACCGGTGATTTCTAAAGGAAGAGTAAACAGTTTGATGTCTTCGCTGCGACACAATGTCATGAAGAAATCACCTAAAAACACTTACAATTTGAAGAGGAACGAAGAGTCCAAGTACATCAACGACTACAACCCGGTGATTTTGTCCATGTGGAATGCTAACATGGATATACAGTTTGTGGCTGATAACTGTATGGCTGTGGCTCGGTATGTGACGTCTTACATCACCAAAAAAGAGAAGACAGAATTGAAGGATATGTGGGAGGACATTTCCCATGAAAAGAGCCTCAGCAAGAAGTTGTACAGTTTCAGTCTGAAGATGTTGTCGCATCGAGAAATCGGAGCGTACGAATGTTCTGACCGGTTGTATTCAGCAAGTCTCTATGCCAAGTCCAGGAGTATCGTTTGGGCGAGTCTTGGTCTTGCTGCAACGCGTAATCGAGTTCTCAAACCTGTGCGGGAAATTGAGTATTTGGCGGAAAAGGAGCCAAACAGTACCGACATTTTGAAGACCAACATGTTGGATACATATTATCCAAATCGAAGCATTCACCTCGAGAATGTTTGTCTGTATGAGGTTCTTCAAAATTACATATTCAAGAGGAACATCAAAGAAGATACTGAGAAAGGAGTGTATGCTGTAATAGGAAGTGAGGGATGTCTGGTCAAGCAAAGAAAATGCCACTTGGTAAACCATCGAAAATTGAGTGGCGAATCTCCTGAAAAAAAGGAGTTTTTCTATTTAGCACTTTTGCAACTTTTCAAGCCTTGGCGTGCAGAAGAGGAACTGCTTGGAGATTTCCTCTGTTACGAAGACTCTTTCAATGTCGCCAAGGAGACCATAGAATGTCCTGCTTTTCCCAAATATGTAGAAATGTTGAATGCGGAAATTGAGCCGGAAGCAACGATTGCAGCCGAGATTGCCAGAGACAGTTCTCAGGACAGTCAGAGTTCTGCTCCATTGAGTCAGGATCCACTAGGAGGACCTGTTATTGAAAATGAAGCTGCCACTGCTATGAATGAAGTGGAAAGAGCCATGGCACATGCTCAAGAGGATGCGGTTAACTTAGAAGAGTTGGAAAGACAACTCAACGTTGAGCAGAGGAAAATATATGACGAAGTTACCATGCAAATTGATCATGGATTAAGTCATGATAAGAAAGAGTGCTCATGTACGTCGTTGAAGCCTGTCCGACTGTACGTGAGTGGAGAAGCGGGAACTGGAAAAAGTTTCCTCATTAAAGCAATTTCATGCTATTTGCAGGAAAGGACAGAGTCATCGCTGTCTTGTGTTGTCACTGCTCCAACTGGACTGGCAGCACATAATATTTAAGGGATTACTTTACATCGTTTACTGATGCTGCCAGTGGAGCATGACAACAAATTACAATATCACAAGCTATCTGGAGATGCTTGTTTTGAAGTTTCAAGAATCTTGAGGAAAATGAAACTTCTTATCATTGACGAAGTAAGCATGGTTTCCAATGTCATGCTTGCCTTTGTGCATTTGAGGATGCAAGAAGTTCTCAAAACAGAGTATGATGTGTTATTTGGTGGCAAACACATCATTGTTTTCGGAGATCTTCTGCAGCTGACACCAGTGAAAGGGCAACCTGTGTTCAAAATGCTCACGCATGAAGATACCAGGAAGTGCCTAGGCAGCATTGGCAACGTCAATATATGGTTAAACTTCAATTATGCTGAACTGCATGAAAATATGCGTCAGGCGAAGGATGAAGTTTACAAGACTATTCTACAAGATGTTAGAATTGGAAAAGTGACCGAGCATGGGAAAGAAGCTTTACATGCACGATTACTGTCAAATTTATATCCAGAACAAGATGTTGTGCCTGAGAATATTTTTCAGAAAATTACTGAGAAGAAATCTGGAATATGTTTGATGCCAACTCTTGCAGAATGTGCCAAATTTAACAACAAAATGTTGCATTTAGAAAAGCAAGAGATTGTGAAACTGGAAGCTATTGATAGAGTAGAGCATATAGGATCAACAATTATTTTGTCTGAGAATCTGAAAACAAAATTGGATTCATTAGAGAAGAGTATATCTAAAACTGCAGGTTTTGAAAAGACTCTGAATGTGTGCTTGAACTGCCGTATAATTTTAAGAAGGAATTTACATGTTGAAAGAGGTCTGGTAAATGGATCAATGGGTAATGTTGTTGATTTTGTGAAATACAGAAATAGAGATGGAATTGAATTTTTAAAAATTAAATTTGATGGCATTGAGGAAGTACAGCTAATTGGTCGTTGTTCTGCTAGATTTTTGCTTGTAAAAGACTTATATGTTCGCCGTAAGCAGTTTCCTGTTTGCTTGGCATATGCGGTGACAATTCATAAATCGCAAGGTTTAAGTGTAGACAGTGCATTGGTGAATATTGGCAGTTCTGTGTTCAAGGAGGGTATGGCATATGTGGCATTGTCACGAATTAGAACTTTATCGGGATTGTACTTGATTGAGTGTGATGTCACAAACATTTGTGCGGATCTAGATTGTGTTAAGGAATACAATAGGTTAAGAAGAGAGTATGCGCCACATTTGCCTCAGTATCCTTTGTTTGAGAAACGTGTGGTAGGCCGGAAACGAAGAAATGTGACCAATACTGGGGAGGTTGTAGCAAAAAGACAAAAAGTCAATGAACCTAAAATTACAAGCAGAAACAAAAAGGATTCTGTTGAAGATGTTGTTGGTTTTCAGTTTGAAAACAGTTCTGGTGTCAACTGCTATGCTAATGTAGTGGTTAATGTTTTGTTTTCTCTAGAAAATGTAAAAGAAGAGATTGTGGTCAATTCTGATCAAAGATTTTGCAGTTTGTTAAATTCTGTGTTAGAGAAATGTAGCACTGATAGAAGAAACATAGAAAGTGTGTCTGAAATTCGAAATCTGTTAGACAGATGTTCAGGGCAAACACAATTCTCTCAAAATATTCAGCAAGATTGTCAGGAGTTTTTAATGTATATGCTTGATGTATTACATGCTGAAGGTGTAGATGTAGATCAGCTGTTTGGGCTTTCTTATCAATGGCAGCATGACTGCGAGAACTGTATGGTATCAAGTACTACTAGTGTAGACTCAGAAAGATTTATATATTTAACTTTGCCAGACAGTAAATCAGTCTCTTTTAATAAGCTAGTAAAAGCAGCTGATCACAACATGGAGTGTAGCCAATGTAAATCTGAAATGATGTCCACATTATTTATACGAACATATGGCCAGTATGTAATTTTAATGTTCCAACGATGTAGGCCTGATGGAACAAAATTGACAACTTTAATTAAAAATTTTGTAGCTTCGCAGTTGTCAATATCAGGAAGGACTTTTGTAACTGCAGCAATTATATATCATGACGGCCCTTCAATAACATCAGGACATTACACAGCTTATTTAAAGTCTAGAAATGGCTGGTCATTCTGCAATGATTCTGTTTTAATTTAAAAAAAAAAATTGCCGTATGACCTTAAAAACTCTTACCTGGTGTTTTTAAAACCAACATTTTAGGGAAATAATCTCAGGATGTGCTCTGTGGAATTTCAAGAAGTTCTAATGGCTCCTACACAATTTGGCCTTGAGGATAAGTGTAGTTCAGAGACATAACTTCTAACCATAAGACTGGACGTCATGGAGAAATACGTGCACTTTGAATGAGTTCAGAAAAACTGTTTCTTTTTATAAGCTAATTGAAGCAGCCAATCAAAACATGGAGTAGAGGGAATGTAAGTCTGCAATGCTGTCTACTGTTTTACATTGCTTTGTGATTAAAAGTGATGTAGAGAATTAAATAATTGTAGTAGTCATAGAGGTAGTGTAAGTCTGCTTCATAGTAAGCAGTATCAGTGTCATAGGAAATGTAGAACATGACTGAGCAAGAAGGGGAAGATATTACTATTCCAGGATTGTGAAAATGATCTTCAACATTTTAATTCTGAAAGTTGCGGAAATGCCAAATGACGGGATTGGCTTACAAGAAATCCAAGAGTTATAAATGGCTCTGACAAGATTTGGCCTTGTGGAAACTTGTGGTAGAGAGCAAGAAGTCATTTATTGCATGTAACGTGTTTTTAAAAACGATGGAGATTTTCTTTCAGAAAGTGGCGGGCTGAAAGTAATAACAGCACAAAAGAGTGTAAGCTGTTCATAGGACATCCTTTGACGTCATGGAAAGTAAGTTAACTTTAAGGAGTTCTGAATTCTGATTTCTTATGTTGTATGGGTTTTGTAAACACAATCATTTTGATTGTGTTTTTTTTTCCCCGCTGTTACATGATGAATACTTTCAAGTCACTGATTTAAGTGAAATTTGATACATTCTGAGAACAGCAAAAATAAACCATTTAACATGTATAATTAATGTTCTACTTTTTGTACTTATGATATACATTTAGAAATGTGAGGTAGATATGGAGAAACTGAGGCTTCTGTAAGTGTCAAAGTTAATGCTTACAGTGCTGCACTTCTGGGTACTGTTTTTTTTTTAAAACTGAATAGGCCTCACCTTAAAGAAACCTCTTGAAAGGACACATCTTATTTGTATCCTGAAAGAATCATTTAAAATGTTAGACACAATTTTATGATGGCTTTACATCTTTTTTGCGCTGCTATTGCATCACTATTGTGAGACATCAGCAGTGCAAAAGATGCACCATGTTCCAAAATAGGCCTCACTTCATCAGCATCAAGATACTGTTTGTTTAAAATATATATCTTTAGGATTGTGTAGGGGACGTATAGCAGCAGAGGCTTCTGTAAATCTCAAAGTTTTTGAAAAACTGTTTCTTCTTGAACCTTTTCCCTTGTCTTTTCAAATTTTTAAATACATGTTTTAATATTTTTGAAATGTTTCTTCTCTCTTTTACAGATTGAAAGTATGAAAAAATATTTGAAAAAGTTAACAAGAATTATAAGGTAAATGTTTTCTACTCTTTTAACCCGCAATCCACTGCTGATGATGTCACTGACTATGTCATGAATGATGTAATAAGTGGACATGACTTACTTCATTGGTAGGCCTTCACATGTATTAATGCATACACTGCTGCACTTCTGCGTACTGTTTCATATGCTGAACTACATCTGCACTATGAGATACCTAAGCAAAGGCAACACAGGTGATGTGATTGTGAAATGAGCAAAAGAAACTCCACGTTTTTCAATTACATTACTTGTGTTTTCTAAGTTTACGGATGACATTGTGCAGATGAACTTTAGGTCTGTCTATGGACACAGAAGAGGTCTGGCCGTTGTTCAAGAGTGAAGTGGACATGTTTTACTTCAATGGTAGGCCTTCACATGTATTATCTCCTCTGTATTCTTCAACAAGCATAAATTTGATATGCAACCCTGAGTAGGCCTCATCTTAAACAAACTTTTGGAGAGGACACACCTTATCGTCATCCTGAATCAATCATTTAATCTATCACATTTAACATCTATTAGTTCTACTGCTTCATTTCTTTAATCCTTACTTTCCTGTGTTTGCTACTTCTCTCATTCCTTTCTCTATTACTTAATTATTCTACTCCTTCCAGTATTTTTCTCAGTCCCTCTCTTCTCATACTTCTTCATTATTATTCACTCATTCTGTCTCTATTAATGTTACTGTTTCTGAATGATCTCAAAAACTTTTTAAAACAAGAACAGTAAGTATAAGGATAGGAAACAGACATTTATGTTACAAGAAAGACAGCTATAGGAAGTAAACAAAAGATACTGTTACTCGCAATCCACTGCTGATGATGTCACTGACCATGTCAAGAATGATATAATATGTGACATGATCAGAAGTGAATTGCGGGTAACAGTATGTTTTCTTTACTCCCTGTAGCTGTCTTTCTTGTAACATAACTGTCTGTTTCCTTCCCTTATACTTACTGTTCTTTTTTTAAAAAAAATTTTTTGGTTCGCTCCTGGTTCGCGTACCGGAGTGCGAACTGGAAGCGAACTAAAAGAAATAGAGGTTGGCAGAGTTTCAAAAATTCTACCAATTTTTTTTATAATGGGGAGGTAGTTCTGAAAAGAACTTTTTTTTTTGGTTTTTGTTGTTTTAAATTTTTTTTATTATTTTTCTGAACATTTTTTATATATTTTTTGTTTTTTCTGAACATTTTTTATTTTTTTTGTTTTTTGGGGGGAGGGGGGAAACAAAAATGATTAATTGAAAAGGGCTCAACAGGAGCAACGAAAAAAAGAAGAATTTATTTTTTGGGGCGTTTCGGGCAAACATGATTATTGATAGCTCTCATTATAAGAGTAATGCTACTTTCTCGGTAGCAAAGTGTTTGGTTGCACCACACGCACACTTGCTTTACTTCCCCCATGTCCATTTGAATGTTTGGGATCACCTCCCTCGTCTCTGGTCCCGATACTTCTTTGACAACAGATCTTCTCGCCATTGCCGGGGGATTTTGCTGTTCATCACGAAGCTGGGCAGCACTATAATTATTTGGGTGCCACCTACTCATATGCCTGTGCATCGTATAATTTCCGAAGCTGTATTTCTTCTCAGTGCCCCTTGAAAGTCGATCGTCGCAAATACGGCAAAACACATATCTGGCATTGACTTTTTTTTGCCCTGCTGGAAATTTAAAAAATTGCCAGATGTAGTTTTCTTTTCTATTGTATCTTCTGGGCTCCTCTCGCAAAAACTCAGGCTCTTCCTCCTCTTGCTCCTCTTCTTGATCTTCCTCTTCTTCTATGATTGCTTGAGCAGGTGGTCCTTTCTTCCCTTGAGGAGGTGGGGGTGGTGGTGGGGGAACACTAGCTGAAGCAACAATGGAAGCCATTTCTCTAGAATGTAAAAGGGTCTTTCTCTCACCAAGATGAAAGTCAGAGTGAGGAAAGAAGGAGGGGTTTTCATCATTTGGGAAAAGCAAAAGTTCTCAACCAATGAAAAGTGTTATTTTTAGGTCACCTGACCTAGCCTTACATCATTATGAAACCAAAAGTGAAATGAACCAATGAAAAGTTTTATTAACAAGTCACATGACCTCTCACGCTCATGTTACGCGCTGCGGAACGCGCCGCGGATCGCTTCCGGGGAGCTGCGTTTCGCGCCTCGGTCCGCGCCCCGGGGCACTTCCGGGTGCGCTAACGCAGTACGTCATAAGACGCATTACGCGGCAACGCGATACCGTCACTATGTTGATTTCTTATCGGTTCGCGGACCGGGTCGCGGCATCTATTTGAGCTAACGGAAAGCTTCCCGGTTCGCGGACCGGGAGCGAAACAAAAAAAATATTTAAAAAAAATTATTAATAAACATATAAAATATATTTTTGTATTTAAAGAAGAATACATTTTACAGCTATAGATATTAGCTTTTAAAAAACCAATGAAATTCATTGAAAAAACCATAGGTTATAGACCATATATAGTTAGGAATTTGCATTTACAAAACCTTGAAAATTCACTGAAAAAACCATAGGTTATACACCATATATAGTTAGGAATTAGCATTTAAAAAACCTTATTTTACTCACACAAAACCAATGAAATTCCATATATAGTTAGTTGTACTAACTATATATCACGCACCCGCAATCCACTGCTGATCATGTCACATATGACATCATTCATGACATGGTCAGTGACATCACTGATGACATCACTGATGACATCTCAAATGACATCACTGATGACATCACTGATGACATCTCAAATGACATCACTGATGACATCACTGATAAAATCTCATTTGACATTAATGATCACATCACTGATGACATCATTCATGTGATAATACGATGAACCTCTTCAGACTCTAATATAACCTTAGATACACTCAGTGTAAACAAACACTCACAGACTGTCACTCATCCATGGAGTTACTTACACACCTAGTCAGTCATGCAAAGAATCAATCACAGCTCCATTTTCACAACTATACAGTTATACACACCTTACTTATTCAAACATATACTAAAACATATTTACTCACTTATACAATCCTGGATACAAGAGCACAATGATCCATACAGCCACTCACACATTCACTGGCTCTTATGCACAGTTATTTATATATGTCAACTCTCACATGTACTGTATTTTACATATGTACTTACTTTGACATGTAGCACTGAGATATCTATTCACTCACCAATACAGTCATGCACACAGTCAACCACCCATACAGCTGTTTCCACATGCACTTTTGAACCCATACATCTATGCACAGAGTCATACACCTCCCAGCCACCCACACACACTCTCAGTCTCCCATACAAATGCTTGGGCAACCAATCAATAACCCATATAGTTACTCATATAGCTACTGATCAACACATGCAGCAGTTTACAGAACAACTGACATAATGATGCACAAATTAAGACAGTTTAGTCACTAACCCATGCACTCAGTGAGACACATTTAACCACTCACTCATACAGTCAGTCATGCACCTACTAAATCCTTCATCCAGACACTTATACATCCACTCATTCTTAAATATGTAAGACATATTTTAACTTTACAGAAAAATACAGTCACTGGATGTTGTCATCAGTGATGTCATCAGTGATGTCATTTGAGATGTCATCAGTGATGTCATCAGTGATGTCATTTGAGATGTCATCAGTGATGTCATCAGTGATGTCACTGACCATGTCATGAATGATGTCATATGTGACATGATCAGCAGTGGATTGCGGGTGCGTGATATATAGTTAGTACAACTAACTATATATGGAATTTCATTGGTTTTGTGTGAGTAAAATAAGGTTTTTTAAATGCTAATTCCTAACTATATATGGTGTATAACCTATGGTTTTTTCAGTGAATTTTCAAGGTTTTGTAAATGCAAATTCCTAACTATATATGGTCTATAACCTATGGTTTTTTCAATGAATATATATATATATATATATATATACATATATATATTTCCACCAAGTTCGCCCTAAAGCTCAAGGATGCACACCACAACAGCGGGTCTTCCAGAGAATTTACTTTGGGAAAACCAGCGCCTACATGCCCGTTGTTTCTGTGTCTGACCGGTTTCAGAGCCCAAAGTTCCTTCTTCAGAGACACAAGCTGCAAGCAAGCGGGTGTTTTCTTGGTGAGTGCTGCATATCCATGAGCTTAGTCTTTTTTCTACACTCCAGTGGGCGTATCTCTCAGGTGAGTTCACAGCCCCCCACTGCCCCAGGGACCGCCACACAAGCTATTTGCGGGACCACCTCCCAGGTTTCCTGCTCTTGCTCCAAATCCAAAGCAGGGTGCTTTTCCACATGAGGAGCTGCATGTCAGCAGCTCCATGTGTAGAAAAGCAATGCCGGCACCCACAGAAGGAGGTGAGCTGGCGGGACTGTGGAGGAATAGGAGTTCCCCTCAAGGTCCCCACTAGATAGGGCGGCCCCTGAGGATGGGGTCCCAGGTGCCAGAATTGGCCCATGAGGGGGGCCACACGGCCCACCTCCCCTTTATACAAAAAATAAGAAAAAATAAAAAAGCAGGCCGGCCCCTGGGGATGGGGTTCCCCGCGCCATAATTGGCCTGAGCAGGGGGGCCACACGGCCAATCTCCAAAAAATAATTAAAAAAAGGATGGCCAGGCGCCGGGGTTGGGGTCCCCGGGGCCCAAAGTGGCTTAGGAGGGGGGCTGCACGGCCCCTCTCCCCTAAAAAAAAAAGTTTTTAAAGGAAAGGCCGGGCCAGGGGATGGGGTCCCCAGGGCCATGAATGGCCTGAGATGGGGATCCACGTGGCCCCCTCCAAATAAAAAAAGAATACAATATTAAATACTCCAATGGAGGGGGTCTTGGGAGGGGAGTCGCGTGGCCCACTTCTGTTTTAAGAAAATAAAATTAACAAAATAGGGGTCAGGCTCTCGGGGATGGGGCTCCCAGGGCCCAAAAAATTAGAAAGGAAGGGGGCAAAACAGCCATCCTTCTATAAAATGGATACAAAAAAGCTGACATTGCACCGGAGGTCCCGCCCGCTCCCAGCAACACTCTGCAAACACACCCTAGGGTACATTTTAAATTAGGGAATTAATTCCCCTTCAATCCTGAGGATTCCTGGGGGCCAATTAGCCCACCAGGTACCTCCAGTGAGCGCCACAGGGCTGGTTTGCAGAGAGGTGGTCTGAGGCCACGCCCCGTTTTACACCTCTCTGCAATGCAGCTCTGTGGCGCTTACCGGAGGTACCTGCTGGGCTAGTTGGACCCCAGGGGCCCTCAGTATTCAAGGGGACTTAATCCTCCAACTTAAAGTGTGCCAAGGCCCCCAGGAACCATCAGGGTTCAAGGGGAATTAATCCCCCAACTTAAAACCTGCCAGGGGACGCGTTTGCACAGTGGTGAAGGGAGGGCGTTGGTTGGATGTGTGTACTTATCCAATCAATCCACCAAAACCCAAGCACTTATAAATTCACCATGCACTCTCTTTGTAGTACTCTAATCATCCAGTCGGTAGCCATGCACTCATGCAATGACCCATGCACTAACGTATGCACTGCTACAATACCCTGAGCACTACCCATGCAGTCCAGCCATCACCCTGTCACTACCAATGCACTACTCCAATCACCCAGCGAGCACCACATACTCATCCAATCACTCCACCAAAACCCAAGCACTCATAAATTCACCATGAACTCTCCTTGCAGTATTCTAATCACCCAATCAGTACCCATGTAATCTAGTAGTAGTAAACAAGCTTTATTTCGATATAATTCGTATATCTTAAAAAGCATTACAAATCGATAAAAACAGTAAAGGGTTCAATGCATAGTTAAAAAGATACAGTTCAAGCAAGAATGACATAGGAATTGCACATAGGAACAGACTTAAATAAATATTTATACAAGATACAGGAGCCTACGGGATCTAACTCGCCATGCCCAACCTAAAATATTTGGCGAGGCCACAAGCAAATAGGGGATGAGGGTCTGATCTTAAAATTCATAGAGCCTCCATATACGATCTAGTCCCAAGGGTGCTACAGAGTGGCTTCAGGCATTTGCGGCGTGGGGTAGCATAGGCTGGGCATTCGAACAGTAGGTGAGGGACTGACCCGGGCCTGTTCACACAGAAGGGGCAAAAGGGTGTAGTCTGTGCCGGAACCTTCCAGCTGGCAGTAGACCCACCCTAAATTTAAAGTATAGTGACCTGTCCCAGATTTTTGAGATCATATCCATATATGGTTCGCAAAGGGGCACATCCTTAACCATCAGAAATTCAAGAGTCGTTCTACAGAAGTTGGCCTTGCAATTTCTACCATCAGTCACCCAACTCCAGTATAACTTCTTCAGAATTGACTTGGGCGGGGCAGATCTATTACACCACGAATCCTCAAGGCCCAGGTCAAAAAGAAGGCGCTTGACTTCCTTTAGCCAACGAACCTTGGACCAGCCAGGTGTTAGGAGAAGTTCCCTTAGCCCCTCTGCATAGCTGGACAGTTCTGGGACCCTCCAGATCTGTGCCCACAAAAGAAGGGGGCGCAGCCTTGCCAGATCACTAATGGGCCGAGTACCCGCATCTAAGAGAAGTGGAAGAGATGATGTGCTATACGGGAGGCCCATAAGATCTTTATGGAATTTGTTGTCTGAGCGGGACAAGAAATCTACATTCTGCATAGCCCGAAGTTCTGCCCCGTACAAGGCTGCACTCACCCCTCTAGCCCTATAGATGTCCAGTACAGGAGCAATGGGTTTAAGTGAAGAAGCACATTGTTCCTTAAGAAGGGCCCCCATCACCCTCTTGTGGGTCAGCAGCATATTTTGGTGGTGGGGTTTCCATGTAATCATGCATTGGACCCAAGAACTAACACATGCACTGCTGCAATCCTCTGAGCATTACGGATGCAGTCCAGCCATCTCCTTGTCACTACCCATTCACTCCTCCAATCACCCAGCTAGTTCCATGTCCTTATCTAATCACTGCACCAAAACAAACGCACCTATAAATTCACCATGCACTCTCTTTCCAGTACTATAATCATTCAGCCACTACCCATGCACTCATGAATTGACCCAGGCACTAACACATGCACTGATACAATCCCCTGAGCACTACTGATGCAGTCCAGCTATCTCCTTGTCACTACACATGCACTCCTCCAATCCTGCTCATGCATGGGCACCCTCTAACACAAAACCAAGAACTCTGCCTTCAGGATTGATAAGGCCTGCCATAGGAGTGACTGGTAGGTTTATATGTGTCAGTGATTAAAGGTAGATATAGGTAACCTAAATCTTAGTAAAGGGTACATGCACCACCTTACCCAGGCTGCAGTAGCAGTCCTGTGGCCTCACTTTGGAAGGCTTCCCAAGGATGGCATAGTACATGATGCAGCCCCTGGTAGGCCTCTGGGGTACCTATGCCCTTAGTACATGATGGGCCATATACTGGGGACTCACACGGGTTCCCCAGTAACAAAATTAGAGTGTACCTAAAGTACATGCAATCATTTAAGAGAGGAAGCAGTTACGCTTCGGTCCTGGATAGCAGGGCCCCAGCCAGACTAGAGTCGAAAAACAGTGAAACACCAGCAAAAAGTGGGGGTAACCATAGTAAGCAGATCCTACTCTCCTACTCACTCTCCTTGTAGTACAGTAATCATCCAGTCACTACCCATGTACTCATGCAATGGCTCAGGAACTAAAACATGCACTGCTACAATCTCCTGAGCACTACTGATGCAGTCCAGCCATCTCCTTGTCACTACCCTCAATCTCCTACAATCACCCAGACAGTTCCATGTACTTATCTAATCACTCAGCCAAACCCCAAGCACATATAAATTCACCATGCACTCTCCTTGCAGTACTGTAATCATCCAGTCACTACCCATTTACTCATGCAGTGGCCCAGGCATTAACACATGCACTGCTACAATCCCCTGAGCACTAATGATGCAGTCAGGCCATCTCCTTGTCACTACCCATGCATGCCTTCAATCACCCAGCCAGCACCATGTACTTATCCAATCACTCTACCAAAACATACGCACTTATAAATTCCTCTTCCACTTATTGTAGTACTCTAATCATCCAGTCCCTTCCCATGTACTAATGCAATGACACAGGCACTAACACATGCACTGATACAATTCACTGAGCACTACTGATGCAGTCCAGCTATCTCTCTGTCACTACCCATGCACTCCTCCAATCAACCAGCCAGTTCCATGTCCTTATCTAATCACTGAGCAAAAACACAAGCACTTATACATTCACCATGCACTCTCCTTACTGTACTGTAATAATCAAGGCAGTACCTATGTACTTATGCAATGACCCAGGCACCAACACATGCACCTCTAGAATACACGAAGCAATACTAATACAATCCGGCCATCTCCTTGTCACTACCCATGCACTCCTCTAATCACCCAGCCGGCGCCATGTACTTATCCAATCACTCCGCCAAAACACAAGCACTTATAAGTTCATCATGCACTCTCCCTGCATTACTGTAATCATCCAGTCACTACCCTTATACTCATGCAATGATCCAGGTACTAACACATGTACTGCTCAATACCCTGAGCACTACTGATGCAGTCCAGCCATCTCCTTGACACTTCCTATGGAGTCCTCCAATCACCCAGCCAGTTCCATATCCTTATCTAATCACTGTGCCAAAACACAAGCACTTATAAATTCACCATGCACTCTCCTTGTAGTACTGTAATCATCCAGTCACTACCCATGTAATCATGCAATGACCCAGGTAATAACACATGCACTGCTACAGTTCCCTGAGCACTACTGATGCAGTCCAGCCATCGCCTTGTCACTACCCATGCTCTCCTCCATTCACCCAGACAGTTCCATCTACTTATCTAACCACTCAGCCAAAACCCAAGCACTTATAAATTTACCATGCACATTCCTTGCAGTACTGTAATCATCAATGCATGACCCATGTACTCATGCAATGGCCTAGGCAGTAACACATTTATTTATTTTATTTATTTTAACGACTTGTAGAGCGCCTGGTGACCCGAAGGCATCCCCGCGCTGTAATGATTTTGATATCCAGATGAGATGGAGGAGAAAAAAGAAGAAAAGAAGAAAAAGGGGGGGACGTTATTTCGGAAATAGAAGTGTTTTCAATTTTTTTCTAAAAATAAGATAGCTGGGTTCCAGTCTGAGGGTACGGGGGAGTGAGTTCCATCCGGTGGAAGCTTTCACAGAGAAGCGTCGGCCTCCAGTGCGTGTCTTTTTGAATTTGGGGATGTTGGCTAGATGTTCATTCTCGGACCGCAGGGATCTGGGAGCTATATAAGGAGTTACCAGGTCGCTGAGAATCGGAGGGCCAGCTCCATTAATCCGTTTGTAGGCCGTGCACATGGCTTTGAATTCCACCCTTTGACGCACCGGGAGCCAGTGCAGGGCTTTGATGGCAGGTTTAGCTGACACTCTGGAGGGAAGGTTCATGAGTAGTCGGGCTGCAGCGTTCTGTGTTCGTTGTATTTTAGCTAAGGTGGCCTCAAGGTGGCACTGCTACAATCCTCTGAGCACTACTGATGCAGTCCAGCCACATCCTTTCACTATCCATGCACTCCTCCAATCACCCAGCCAGCACCATATACTTATGCGAGCTCTCCGCCAAACCACATGCACTTATAAATTCACCATGCACTCTTCTTACTGTACTGTAATCATCCAGTCAGTACCCATATACTTATGCAATGACCCAGGCCCTAACCTATGCACTGCTACAATACCTTGAGCACTACTGATGCAGTCGAACCAGCTCCGTGTCACTACCCATGGAGTCCTCCAATCACTCAGCCAGTTCCATGTCCTTATCCAATCACTGCTCCAAAACACAAGCACTTATAAATTCACCATGCACTCTCTTTGCAGTACTGTAATCATCTAGTCACTACCCATGTACTCATTCAATGACCCAGGAAATAACTTATGCACTTCTACAATCCCGTGTGTATTAAGGGTGGGCGTAGTGAGCGTAGTGAGGCTACGCGAAGCTTCGTGAAGTGGGGAGGGCGCTACACCCATCCACACACTTTGCATAGCCCCACTACGCGCCGCCCGCCTCCCTCCCGCCCTCTTCTACATGCTTCTATTAATTTAAAATACAGTTAAAGTACATTACAACTAGCACTTACCTTATATGCGGCGTCCCGGGGCTCCCTCTTCTGATGACGCGGCGAGTTCTTCTAGCCAAATGCGCATGCGCGGGCGCCGGGCATGCATTTTTCTTGCGAGAAATGCGCATGCGCGGGCGCCTGCGCTTTTGGCTAGAAGAACTCGCCGCGTCATCAGAAGAGGGAGCACCGGGTCGCCGCATATACGGTAAGTGCTCTGAAGGTACTTTAAATGTATTTTAAATTAATAGAAGCATGTACTAGAGGGCGGGAGGGAGGTGGGTGCCGGGCAACTTCGCTCAGTCCACGGACTGTGCGTAGTGTGGCCTACTACGCCTACTTTGCAAAGTGCGAAGTAGGCAACACTATGTACACTCCATGGGCGGAGCGTAACACTGCGCCCAGGGTTAGTGAGTACTACTGATACAGTCCAGCCATCTCCTTGTCACTACCCATTCACTGCTTCAATCATCCAGCCTGCACCAAGTACTTATCCAATCACTCCGCCAAAACCCAAGCATTTATAAAGTCACCATGCACTCTCCTTGCAGTACTCTAATCCTCTAGTCACTACCCATGTACTCATGCAATGACCTAGACACTAACACATGCACTGCTACCATCCTGTGAGCACTTCTGATGTAGTCCAGCCATCTCCTTTTCAGTACCCATGCACTCCTCCAATCACCAAAGCAAAAGCACTCATAAAAAATTCTCCATGCACTCTCCATGCAGTACTGTAATCATCCAGTCACTACCCATGTACTAATGCAATGACCCAGGCACTAACACATGCACTGCTACAATTCCCTGAGCACTACAGATGCAGTCCAGCCATCTCTTTATCACTACCCATGCTCTCCTCCAAGGACCCAGACAGTTCTTTCTACTTATCTAATCACTCAGCCAAACCCCAAGCACTTATAATTTCACCATGCTCATTCTTTTCAGTACTGTAATCAGCCAGTCACTACCCATGTACTCATGCACTGGCCCAGGCACTAACACATGCACTACTACTATCCCCTGAGCATTACTGATGCAGTCCGGCCATCTCCTTCTCACTATCCATGCACTTCTCCAATCACCCAGCCAGCCCCATACACTTATGCAATCATTCTGCTAAAACACATGCACTTATAAATTAACTATGCACTTTCCTTACAGTACTGTAATCATCCAGTCAGTACCGATGTACTTATGCTATGACCCAGGTACTAACACACACACTTCTACAATCCCCTGAGCACTTCTGATGCAGTTCAGCCACCTCCTTGTCACTACCCATGGAGTCCGCAAATCACCCAGCCAGTTCCATGTACTTATCTAATCACTGCACCAAAGCACAAGCACTTATAAATAATTCATCTTGCACTCTCCTAACTGTACTGTAATAATCACGTCAGTACCCATGTACCTATGCAATGAAACAGGCACTAACACATGTACCTCAACAATACCCTAAGCAATACTAATGCAGTCCGGCCATCTCCTTGTCACTACCCATGCACTCCTCTAATCACCCAGCCGGCACCATGTACTTATCCAATCACTCCGCCAAAACACAAACACTTATAGGTTCATCATGCACTCTCCTTGTAGTACTGTAATCATCCAGTCACTACACATGTACTCATGCAATGACCCAGGTAATAACACATGCACAGCTACAATCCCCTGAGCACTACTGATGCAGTCCAGCCATCTCCTTGTCACTACCCATGCTCTCCTCCAATCACCCAGACAGATCCATCTACTTATCTAACCACTCAGCCAAAACCCAAATACTTATAAATTCACCATGCATTTTCCTTGCAGTACTGTAATCATCCATGCATGACCCATGTACTCATGCAATGGCCTAGGCAGTAACACATGCACTGCTACAATACCTTGAGCACTACTGATGCAGTCCTGCCATCTCTGTGTCTCTACCCATGGAGTCCTCCAATCACTCAGCCAGTTCCATGTCCTTGTCCAATCACTGCTCCAAAACACAAGCACTTATAAATTCACCATGCACTCTCATTGCAGTACTGTAATCATCTAGTCACTACCCATGTACTCATGCAATGACCCAGGAAATAACTTATGCACTTCTACAATCCCGTGAGTACTACTGATACAATCCAGTCATCTCCTTGTCACCACCCATTCACTGCTTCAGTCATCCAGCCAGCACCATGTACTTATCCAATCACTCAGCCAAAACCCAAGCATTTATAAATTCACACCATGCACTCTCCTTGCAGTACTCTAATCATCCAGTCAGTACCCATGTACTTCTGCAATGACCCAGGCACTAACACATGCACTGCAACACTCCCCTGAGCACTACTGAGGGATGCAGTCAAGCCATCTCCTTGTCACTACCCATGCACTCCTCCAATCATCCAGCCTGTTCCATAGCCTGTTCCATGTACTTATCCAATCACTACACCAAAACCCAAGCACTTATAAATTAACCATGCACTCTCCTTGCAGTACTCTAATCCTCTTGTCACTACCCATGTACTCATGCAATGACCCAGACACTAACACATGCACTGCTACAATCCCCTGAGCACTTCTGATGCAGTCCAGCCGTCTCCTTGTCACTACCCATGCTCTCCTCCAAGGACCCAGACAGTTTCATCTCCTTATCTAATCACTCAGCCAAAACCCAAGCACTTATAATTTCACCATGCTCATTCTTTTCAGTTCTGTAATCATCCAGTCAGCACCCATGTGCTTATGCAATGACCCATGTACTAACACATGCACTGCTACAATCCCCTGAGAACTTCTGATGCAGTCCAGCCATCTCCGTGTCATTACCCATGGAGTCCTCAAATCACCCAGCTAGTTCCATGTACTAATCTAATCACTGTGCCAAAGCACAAGCACTTATAAATTTACCATGCACTCTCCTTGCAGTAATATAATCATCCAGTCACTACCCATGTACTCATGCAATGACCCAGGTACTAACATATGCACTGCTACAATCCCCTGAGCTCTAATGATGCAGTGCAGCCATCTCCTTGTCTCTACCCATGCTCTCCTCCTATCACCCAGCCAGTTCCATCTACTTATCTAATCACTTATAAATTCACCATGCACTCTCCTTACAGTACTGTAATCAGTACCCATGTACCTAAGCAATGACCCGGTGCAGGAGAGTAGGATCTGCTTACTAGGGTTACCCCCACTTTTTGTTGGTGTTTTTCTGTTTTTCAACTTTAGTCTGGCTAGGGCCCTGCTATCCCGGACCCCAGCCTAGCTGCTTCCCTCTAAAAATGATTGTCTACACATTAGGTACACTCCAATGTGGTTACTGTTGTACCCTTGTTAGTCCCTAGTATATGGTACCTTAGGTACCAAAGGGCATATGCACCCCAGAGGCTTTCCAAGGGCTGCAGCATGTATTTAGCCACCCCTGGGAAGCCTTTGAAAATGACACCACTGGACTGCTACTGCAGCCTGGGTAAGGTGGTGCATGCACCTCTTACTAAAGTTACCTATATCAACCTTTCATCGCTAACACATATAAACCTATCACTCACTTCTAAGGCAGGCCGTATCAATCCTGGAGGCAGAGTGCTTGGTTTTGTTTGAGAGGGTGCCCATGCATGAGCTTGACCCCTCTGCAGCTTTCTGAAGCTGTTCTGTGATGCAGCCAGACCATATGCTCTTAAGTGCATTATAACCTTGTGGTAAATGCTAACTTTGGAATGGCTGCATAGAAACATGTGGTGTTAGGTGTCAAACACTTTGGAACCCTACCCCCCCACCAGTCCTGGCTGCGGGGTAGAATTCCATCCTTCTAGAGGGAGAGACATGTACACATTGGTCTGCCTGGTAATAGTTTAAATGATCCCCAGCATCACAAAATGGATACTGCAGCCACATACATGCATCTGACCTCCTGCTGCTGGATGAAACTCCGGCAGGGGAGGCCTGGACAATAGGTTTCCTGTCCCACGGAGGTGTAACCACCTCCCAGACAGGCTTTAGAGTGTTGGGGCTGGGTGGGTGCACTCTGAGGGTGCAAGAAAGTCTGCATTGGGGGCAAATGTATATCACTGTGCATAGTCCAGTTCAAATCTGTAGCAGGGACACTCAGCCCCTGCTCAGGCACAAAACTGGACAAAGGAAATGGGTGTAGCCACCCCTCTTTCCAAACCCTCCCATGGGTGTGTCCCCAGAGTATGTCCAACCCCCTTCTTCAGTATAAGTAAGGTACCCCTGGCTAAAGGACTTCAGGTTACACCTGGACAAAACTCTGAAACTGAATCTTGGAACTTAGATGCTCTACTAAAAACTAGAGAATGGAAGAATCTCCCTTGGGGTCAAGGAGTGACTCCCCTGCTCGAGCAGGCACCAACGAAGCATTTGCCGGTCTGCATCTCCGAAGCTTCCTCCAGACTCCGAAGTGATTGCAGCCCAGGAAGAGGATTTACAGACTTCTTGAAGGCAAATCTGAGACCCGCAGCCTTCACGAGTGACATGAAACTGGAACTCCTGGTAACCGTGCACATTTGCTAGTGCATTGAGTTCCCGAACTTTCCTGAAGTTGTGGTACAGGTTACTTGTAGCCCACGCCCAGCACCATTTGCTCCAAAGATTCTGGGCCTACACTCCACGAATGTTCCTTGAACCCGCTTCTTGCATTTCCATTAGAGGCTCCTTCGTGATCAGTCTTCTGTTGACTGGTGGGTCCCCACAAAGGCCATTCTGATTTCCTTGGGCTTTCCTGGTTGATCCAGAAGTGCCTTGTCCCTCTACCAAGTGGTGAGTCCCTCAGACCTTGCTGGTCTGCACCGAAGCCTATCTCTGCTTGCTTTCTGTGTGGGTTGCTGTTGCCAAGGCTTGTTGGGTCCAATCCGGCAAACCGACATAGCAACACTCGACATCCTTTATGGGACAGCTCGAATCCAGAACCTGGTCATGGTTGACGCCTCCTGGTCCTCGTGGCTGAAGAGTCAAGCTTCAACTTCTTCACCTGAAATCACCCGACATCGGTGGGCATTCGTCTATCGTGCTCCGGGTCCCTGACTAGTGACCCAGACTCGGTCCCCTCTGCTTTCAAGTTCTACACATCTCTGATCCAGGCTTGGATCACTCCGGACACTTTCCACTTGTTATGTTATGTTATGTTATAGTGGCTTTTGTAGAGCGCACGGCTACTCAAAAAGAGTGTCCCGGCGCTTTTAATTAACGAGGCTGCAGTGAAACTAACATAACACATTAAAAGAGAGAATTACAGATACAAAATAAAAAAATAAAACACAGGGGGCCTACTGGGAGAATAACCACGTTTTAAGGTCCTTTCTGAAGGCTAATAAACTAGATGCTCCCCGAAGAGACAGGGGCAAAGAGTTCCACAGTTGGGGCGCCAGTAAACCAAATGAGCGGCCTCCCAGGCGTGCTCGCTTCACTCGTGGAACGGTCGCCAGAAGTAAGGATTCTGACCTCAGGGAGCGCGCCGGTTGGTAAAAGGTGAGTCTCCTCTGGAGATACTTAGCCCCCGTCGCATGAAGCGCTTGGACCCCTGCAGCATTTTGCAGCAGATAGCCATTGAAAATGACGACAAAACCCGACACCAAAATACACCTGTGCACCTGGCTTCCCTGGGTGAGGTAACTTGAGTACTCCAGTGCTCCCATTGGTGTTGACTCTAGAACTCCCTTATTATAAAGGGGTTTGCACAAGTCCTCTTCTAAGTGTCCTTTATCTTTAAAATTCCAACTGCGACTTACCCGATAGGAGTTAGAGGGGATTTGTGGCTGTGTTCACACACTGTACGCGTCCCCTGTGTCACTACCTTGGTTGGTTCCTGTTGGCCCCAGCGGTTCTATAGGCTCTAGGCCTTGTGTCTATGCAAGTCGTGGTTCTTATACCACTTAATTGAAATATGGTTTGGTACACCCCTAGGGCTCAATGTATATTGTGGTAATTTACTGTGTGCTATTAAGTTTTCCTTAAGTACTTTTCCCTCTAGACTCATAAAGAGACTAGAGGGATGTGTTTAGAGTAAAAACATATATTTTATATATATATACCGGGTGTGGTTCTCCTTTTATTTGGTCATTCACAAGATTATAGTCTGGTAAAACCTGCTGCTTTACATTCCTCTAAGACTTAGCCTGAAGGCTGCTCTCCACAGCTACCACTAGGATATCTTTCTATAAAGGTTGTCTTTAACCTATCATCAATAAGGGGTCGTTTGGACTGGTACAAGGTGCCCACTAGAATAGTGGACAGCATATGCCAGGCCACCTTCTCCTATTGGTGTGCAGTGGGTAGGATTCCAGCATGCCATTGCTTTACCAGATAATCTCAAGTGTTTGACTAACTGAAAACCACTAAAGGTACCAGAGATACATATAATACAAGCTTAAATACAGTAAGTACTGAACTTAGAGTTTTGTGTCAAGAGCTTAGCACACTCTTTCTACAACTCAAGAGAGTTTAGTAGGCTACAACTAGAGTAGGCAGGTGCATACACCACACCTCACTAACAATGTATTCAAGGCCAGGAACTAGTGGATCCCTGCCAGATGTTAGTATGTTACAGGCATTCAAGTATGACACTTTCCCTTTTCTAGAGTTAAGGGCTCTGTGTACTATGAGGAAATTGAAGACTGGCAAAAGTGCCAATACCCAATGCCTCAGAGAGGTACTACTGTTAGATGATCTCAGCAAGGCTTCAGAGCCTGAGGGTTCAGGCAGCAGGGATGGGGCAGCAGCAGAGGGAGAGCCCAGTGGTACAAACCACCAGTACTCAGACTCTGATGCTGACCGGGAAGGTGATAATGACTTTGACTAGGACAATCCAGCTCCTACTGGAGGTGAGGAAGAAGGCAAAGGTGCCCCTATCTTTGTCCCCCCATGAAGAGTTGGGGCTATACCTATAAGGACCAGATCTCCTTCTGTGGAGTCTGACCATTCTGGTTTATCTATAGGGACCTCTGTCTCTTTTGATAGGAGGGAATCCTCCCAGGAGAAGAGAGAATCACAACTGAATTATCAGGAAGCCCAGGTGAGAATTAGAAGACAGCAGGTAGCCTTAGAAACGGAGGCCCTAGAGCTTGAAAAAGCTAGAAAGAAGATGGGACTAAAGTCCCATGGTGGCAGCACCTTCCCTAGTGGTATAGAAAGTTAATGGTGATTCGCGGCTGTGTTTAGACCCTGCACGCGTCCCCTGTGTCACTACCTTGGTAGTTCCTGTTGGCCCCAGCGGTTCTATAGGCTCTAGGCCTTGTGTCTATGCAAGTCGTGGTTCTTATACCACTTTATTGATATATGGTTTGGTACACCCCTAGGGCTCAGCGTATATTGTGCTAATTTACTGTGTGCTATTAAGTTTTCCTTAAGTACTTTTGCCTCTAGCCTCATAAAGAGACTAGAGGGATGTGTTTAGAATAAAAACATATATTTTATATATATATATATACCGGGTGTGGTTATCCTTTTATTTGGTCATTCACAAGATTATAGTCTGGTAAAACCTGCTGCTTTACATTCCTTTAAGACTTAGCCTGAAGGCTGCTATCCACAGCTACCACTAGGATAGCTTTCTAGAACGGTTGTCTTTAACCTACCATCAATAAGGGGTCGTTTGGACTGGTACAAGGTGCCCACTAGAATAGTGTACAGCAAATGGCAGGCCAACTTCTCCTTTGGTGTGCAGTGGGTGGGATTCCAGCTTGCCATTGCTTTACCAGATAATCTCAAGTGTTTGACTAACTGAAAATTACTAAAGGTACCAGAGGTACATATAATACAAGCTTAAATACGGTAAGTACTGAACTTAGAGTTTTGTGTCAAGAGCTTAGCACACTCTTTCTACAACTCAAGAGAGTTTAGTAGGCTACAACTAGAGAAGGCAGGTGCATACACCACACCTCACCAATAATGTATTCAAGGCCAGGAACTAGTGGGTCCCTGCCAGATGTTAGTATGTTACAGGCATTCAAGTATGACACTTTCCCTTTTCTAGAGTTAAGGGCTCTGTGTACAATGAGGAAATTGAAGACTGGCAAAAGTGCCATACCCAATGCCTCAGAAAGGTACTACTGTTAGATGATCTCAGCAAGGCTTCAGAGCCTGAGGGTTCAGGCAGTAGGGATGGGGCAGCAGCAGAGGGAGAACCCAGTGGTACAAACCACCAGTACTCAGACTCTGATGCTGACCAGGAAGGTGATAATGACTTTGACTAGGACAATTCAGCTCCTACTGGAGGTGAGGAAGAAGGCCAAGGTGCCCCTATCTTTGTCCCCCCATGAAGAGTTGGGGCTACACCTAGAAGGACCAGATCTCCTTCTGTGGAGTCTGACCATTCTGGTTTATCTATAGGGACCTCTGTCTCTTCTCATAGGAGGGAATCCTCTCAGGAGAAGAGAGAATCACAACTGAAGTATCAGGAAGCCCAGCTGAGAATTAGAAGTCAGCAGGTAGCCTTAGAAAGGGAGTCCCTAGAGCTTGAAAAAGCTAGAAAGAAGATGGGACTAAAGTCCCATGGTGGCAGCACCATCCCTAGTGGTATAGAAAGTTAATGGTGATTCGCGGCTGTGTTTAGACACTGCATGCTTCCATCGTGGGTCCACTGTGTCACTACCTTGGTAGTTCCTGGTGGCCCCAGTGGTTCTACAGGCTCTAGACCTTGTATCTATGCAAGTCATGGTTCTCATACCACTTTATTGATATATGGTTTGGTACACCCCTAGGGCTCAACGTATATTGTGCTAATTTACTGTGTGCTACTATACGTTTTCCTTTTGTACTTTTGCCTCTAGCTTCATTAAGAGACAAGAGGGATGTGTTTAGAATAAATACATATATTTTCTATATATATACCTAGTGTGGTTCTCCTTTCATTTGGTCATTCACAAGATTATAGACTGGTAAAACAAGCTGCTTTACATTCCTTCAAGACTTAGCCTGAAGGCTACTCTCCACAGCTACCACTAAGATAGTTTTCTATAAAGCTTGTCTTTAACCTACCACCAATAAGGATCGTTGGGACTGGTGCAAGGTGCCCACTAGAATAGTGTACAGCATATGCCAGGCCAACTTCTCACAGTATGTAAGTGTTTTCACTGTATTCTAAGTATCTTTTAGCATAGCACTCACTCTAGGCCTGGTTAGTCAGAGTCAGTTACCACCAGTAGCCTTCAGCAAAAAGTTGGGGGCATGGAAGGACTTTCTGCTCCTCTGTTGGTTCTTTCTGCACATCTCTTGCTTCTTCCTGCACTTTTCTTCCTCTTTCTTGACATGTCCTACATTTGTAGGCATAGTTCGGAATTAGCATTTAAAAACCATTTGAATTCACTGAAAAAAACATAGGTTTCAGGGAAGTTATAGTTAGAAATTAGCATTTAAAAAACCCATAGAACTTCAATGAAAAAACAAGCATTTACAATGCAACGGTTTCGCCTTTGCAAAAGTTAGAGCTATGAAAAAGGAAGGATAGAAGAGGGAAGAGTCTAGAAATGGTTATTTGGGAGATCATAGAAGTAAAATGAGGTTTGGGACAAGTCAGAGGGTGGAGGTAGAGCATACTACATGGTCACAATATCACAACTGCCCTCTTTTCAGTATTTGGGCCCCATTCTGTCCTGTTCCTGCTGCAAAAAAATGTGGAAAGTACAATAGACATGAATCTCCCAATGGGCTGCTTGTAATTTCTTTCGAACATATTTTCAGCTTTTTAATGCGTCAGGTCCAAAGCCAGTTTTGTTCTTTAAAATGTGTAGTTACATGTAGAAAGATCCATGTACTGATCTCAGCAACTCACTAGTTAACAACAAATATTTCCTTCCCTTATCTGTTAATGACTGACACATTTCATGCGACTCAAAGTTCCGGAGAATTTGAGAAGTTATTTATTCCTTTAATTCCGTTTGGAGTTTTGCTTGGGAAGATGATTGGGTCAAGCTTACTAAACAATGCATGCGCGGTCTGTTGCGAGCATATTGTGCATTACCATGAACATAGAAGGGCTTAGAGCCCGCCCATTTCTCACTATTGACTGGCTTTCCCTCGTCACTCTGATTTGCTTGCTTCTTATTCATGTCCCAACTTCATAACCCTATGTTTATCCCTCCCATGGAGCTTTGCCTCTTTACCATGTGAACTTGCCTGGTGTCTGTGCTTGATGCAAGGAAACTACTTTTTTCTTTTTGTTTAAGTACTCACAGAGAGTACAGGTGTTTTTGGGCCATCTCCTTAGTACATTTATCCCCCTGTGCTGCTGCCTGTTCCTTGGGCTCCACACCCTCCTTGTTGCGCTTCCCCATGTGCTTCTCTGTGCTGCATCCTTCACGCAATCCCTCATGTTGCTTTCATGTATCCCTGCGCTCCCCTGTGTTGTTGCTGCATCTCCTCCAATCACTTTGTGGCTTCCGTGTCCTCCAGCCTTCCATGTGTTACTTCCGTATCCCTCAACCTTTCTGTGTTGCTTCTGCGTCCTACTCTCCCATCACCTGCTTTAATAAATTTAAAAAAAAACACTTTTACAGATTTTGTTTTGTTTTTAGTTACTGATACGACTCGAAATTAAAAATAATTAAAAAGTAGCTGCATCATTTTGTTGGTGTACGCATGCATAGTCTGTGTGCCCACAAAATGACTTCAGCCTCATAAAAGTTGTTGTTGTTTTAATTTATCCATGTGGTACAGCATCGGGATACTGTGCATCGTGGTTAAAACCATTGTACAGGCCAATAGGTCATCAAGATGCGACCTATTTGCTCTGCAAATGCTTGTTTTTATCACTGCTGCATTCAGCACGTGTAACTGTGATGTCACAAGTCAACTCTAAAAATGGGGTAGCTGTGTCGGAAAAAATCACACCTTCCTCAATATTTATATATATAAAATAAATCCCTGTCTCGCTGTCATCGCCCACATTGCCCTCAAGAGTGTCTCTCACTCAAAGGACACAACTTTCCTGGCACCCTCCCTCCATCTTCCACTAACCTATGGTGCTTTCCTGCATGCCATCCATGAATAAAGAACCTAGGGGCAGATCTGCCTCGTTCTGTCCTTCGGCATTGGAATCCCCACCAAAACAAACCCACTGAGCCATCACTCACAAGCTCCTTATTCTGTCCACTCAAGTGTCTGTGGTTTAAAATTAGTTCCAAAATGGGCGTTAATCCTAATTTTAGACAAAATCTCCCATTTTTGCCTTCAACAATATATCTGGCGATATATCCATTTGAAAAAAAGTGGGTTGCATGATGTCCATAAAATTGCCTAGAATTCAAAATGGTAAATGAATACAACTTTCCATGTTATTCCCCATTGTAGACATGAAAATTCACAGCGTCCAGGCAGAGGCGCAGAAACACCGCCTTCTATTTGTAATATTGCATGCACTGTTACCTGCCGTGTTATCAGACCAGTGGTAACTGTGCCCGCTAATGCTCTCCATGGCCTGCTATGAGGGCTGCTTGGGGCAGCAGCCTGCCCTGCTAGTGCCAGAAGAATGCTGGGTAAGGAGCGTATGACCCATACTATTGTGACACAGCGCCTCCTCCCCGATGGGACCTTCTATGAGCAATCAAGCTTTTAGCAAAGGGGGTACGTTTTCGCAGCATGGGGCAGTTGTAAAATCTGATTTTTTTTGCTTTTGCTGGGAATGAATATATTGGCATTTGTGAGCTGCCTTCCCCAGCCACGGCGCGTGTTTGCGCAGCTGAGCCACCGTGCCCAGCTGTTACAATCTCTCGAGTGACGCTGTCACAGGGCAGCAGCGTGTGTGGTTATTTCAGGCAGACAAGGGGGGTTTATGAAGTTCTAATGTGATTTCAAGCTGTGAAAAGCAATTAATAAACAGATGCAAGGAAAACATAATATTTGCTCTGGGAAAAATTGCTGATTACTGTTTGAGGAGAACGAATTTTATGTTTTGCTGCGCCGGTGGGAATGCCTCGCCATCTAACTGGAGGGCACACAGCGCTCAAAAAAGGATTTCTTCCCCCACACTGAGATTGGGGCATATTTGCAAACAATCATTTTTGAGGATTAAAGGTGGGATGTTGGCATCCTGCAGAGACCGTCACCTCGCCGCTTCCAGATCTGATGCAGAAAGGAAAGCGATGCGCAGGAGCAGACAGGGAAGGGCGCCGAGGACAGGTGTTAAACAGTACTTTTAAAAACACTGTCCGAGTAACTTGCTTGTGTTTTCTTTACATTTACAGAGTGCCTCGCCCTGAACGTTAATAAGTGTCTTGCGCGGGAAATGAATGCCTTACATATGATGCTACAAAGCTCCGAGAAGCCCAGATGCTCTAATTCCAGCGCTACTGCTATAGCAGAGGCACTTTTCCCTGCACGACGCACACTGGCCAGCAGAGGGCAGTGAGGGTGGACCGGATATTATCAAGCAATGTAATGGCAAGTAGCTGCCAAGGATGTTACCCACAGGGAGGGCCAGACGTGTCCTATGTGCACCGCATGCTTTTTTGTACTAATACATGGCAAAACATACTCATTCAAAGGCAGCAGGAATCCCCACACGCAGAGTAGGACTGACTATTCGTCCCAATGGGCATTTCCGGGGGGCTGCAACTCTTGCTGCTCAGTTGTTGAACGAATCGGGGTGGCTGCGTTCTAAGATGTGAGGCACCGGGCGGGCGGCACACAGGAGGGAGAGAGAGGGGCAGAGAGAAAAAGAGAGAGAGAGAGAGTGTCTGAGACAGGAAGAGAGACAGAGAGAGAGAGAGAATTAAAAGAGAAAGCGAGAGAGATACGAAGCGGGGCTGCTTTGAACAGTCTCTCCAGGACCAGGACTGATTTTGGGCCCCCAGTCCGACCCCTGGGCAGCAAGCGCCTCCCGGCACAATTGCTAATGAGTGTAAAAGAGGTAGTGAGTGACAGTGCCCTACGGG
Source organism: Lissotriton helveticus (assembly GCF_964261635.1). Taxonomy (NCBI): domain Eukaryota; kingdom Metazoa; phylum Chordata; class Amphibia; order Caudata; family Salamandridae; genus Lissotriton; species Lissotriton helveticus. Next base: position 1,609,753,786 of record NC_136069.1, read on the forward strand.
TAGGAAAGCGAGGGCCCCTCCCTCGCTGGAGGCCCGCGCCCGCTCCCTCCCTCCCTCTTTTAATCCCTGGAAAGCTTGTTTGCAGACATTACCAGATTCAATAAACAGGTCCAATCCTTACTGAGAAGAGTCAAGGCGCTGTTTGCAGGGCAGCCCGACCCTGCTCGAGATGCGCGAGGCCCAGGGCATGCGCCAGCTTTCACTGTTTGCAGCCAGTGCGCCTTATTAGCCCATTCCATCAATGACAGCCCCTTCGCACTGTCGTGACACGGAGCCAAAGTCAATAGCAAGCTGAGCGCAGGCCCAGAGCGCCTCGTCATGCAGAGGGCGCTCGTGCTTACAGGAGCTCTTAATGGGAAAGGACGGTACCAGCGCCAACCTGCAATAAGCGGTAGAAGGTCTATCCCAAAATAATAACAAGTCAGGTCCCGGGCCGCGCTGTGATTGGCTGACGTCACGGGGGTGTCCCGGGCCGGCAGCCAATCACAGCGCGGCCCGGGAATGACGTCACGGGGGTGTCCCGGGCCGGCAGCCAATCGCAGCGCGGCCCGGGACAAAGGGGCGGGTCTTAAAAAAAGCACCAGAAACGCCCCCGAATCGCGTTTTCGTGAGAAACCGCGATTGACAGCCTCTGTCTCCCAATGGCTAGTCTCCATTTATGGAGCTAGCCAATTGGAAACAGAGGCTGTCCTAACCTCACTATTGAAAACAATAGATTTTGATCTGGGAGGGGCTTCGCCCCTCGCCAGGTTTCGAAACCTAAACACAGGTTTCAGGGACGTTATAGTTAGTTGGACATTTCACTCGTATAAAACCAGAGAAATTCAGCCGTTATAGTTAGTTAAACTAACTGTAACTCACGCCTCACAATGCACTGCTGATGATGTCACATATTACATCAATCATGACATGGTCAGTGACATCACTGATGATATCTATATATATATATATATATATATATACACAGAAAGAGGATTCTTGAGGGAGCCAAGTCCAGCATTGCTTCATTGCTTTGATTCACCCTCATCCTAAATCTACCTTCAAAATAATATATACTTGGTGTTCTGCTATTCACCCCCGATGCCATCTGGCTATCCTGCCTCTGTAGACACCAGACATGCGAGTGCCTACCATTCTCCCCATGCTCCTAACACTCGGTGTACCTTCACAGCACTTCCCTATCTTAACATTAAGAGTGGAGAGTAAATACCACACTTACAGAGGCTTTCTGGCAGTCACTGTCAGCATGAGCCCACGGTAGGCCCTCGATGAAGAGTAACACATATGCTTTAGTCAAACACACGGATAGATTGGCACTTCATATCCTTTTATTTTGGAGTATAATGGTACAGCTGACAGAAAGTAAAGTAAGATAACTTTACTAGTTACAGAGACTGGATGCTTCAGAATGCTGCTGTGGGTTTAGTGTATATATCTCTGAGTACTGGGAAGGGAACAATGAGAAATTAAAAAATATGCTTTCAGTCAAAGTGCAAATCAAATGTCTAACCTGTGATAGAACGCGACATGATTAGTGGGTGTTAGAAACTCTGCATTCTTGGAATCAAAATGCTGTCTGACTAGGACTGGCATCAAACTTTACAACAGGATCATATGCCCTGGCACGCGTGCAAAAAATGCAGAAATGGGTGGAGTTGAATTTTTCTCACTCTTCTTCAAAAATTGTTATCCTTATCTTTTAACGGATTGTAAAATCATGTGCAAACTATTGAAAATATTATCTGACTCAATGAGCAAAAATATGATTTGTTTTCGTTGACAAGTAATTGGGGACAAAATAATTAAATATCCTGCTCAAATAATACTACCAGGTTAAAAATGCTCTCGTAAGAGAACCACTATTTAAAAAAAATTCACAATTTAGCCCTAACATGCAGGAGACAGAATGAACATTTACCAGAACATCATTCAAGCAAAGATACAAATGTGCTCTTACCTCCATCTTTTGCTAAAGAATAGATAAATACATGAGGTTAGTTAGCAGCAGATATTAAGGATGTCTCACCATATAAAATCCCCTCTGTATCAGAGACATAGACCCCTTCAGTATTGTAGGTTTGCACGGTTTAGTTAAACACATTTAGTAGAAAAAAACTAAAATGCACTATAAAGTGTGTTCTAAAGAATGAATGCACTAATAACACAAGTGTAATAAGTCAACTATATAATTGATCAAGATTTATCGTATTTAGAAAACTAGTACCCAAAAGGACCCTCCTTTCTAGAAGACTCTGCCTCAATTATAACAATGAAGGCACTCCAAATGTTACTCTCCAAATAGGGTTGATCTAGATAAATGTACAAACTTGCTTGATATCCTCTATACAAGCCATGCTAACAGTCCCCGGCCCTGCACACATTCAGGAAGAACCTCAAGACCTGGCTCTTCAACTGATCCGGAGCCTCTCAACACACCCAGCGCCTTGAGACCCTCACAGGTGAGAAGCGCACTTTACTACCTCTGATTTATTTATTTATTGGTTAAAAGGGTAATACAGTTCAAATGATTATGGGTACACATTAACCTGTGATCAAGGCTTGTATGTCGAAACATATTTAAAGTAAAACACGAAACACTGAAATTCACCAGTTATAGTTAGTTCAGGTAACTATGACTGGCACCAAGCACGGCTTATGACCGCACATATTACTTCACTGATAAAAGATTCTATAGTTTTATTGATAACATCAATATGGCATCTGAAATGACCACACTTATGATGAAATTATGAGACTATCGTGTGCCCCCACTGTGCACAGTGTTGTCATCAGTGACGTTTTTTCAGATGTTGCATTGATGGTATCAACAATGTCATAGAACCTGTCAAGAGTGAAGTAATATGGCATATAATTTGAAGTTACACTGTCTGTCGGCAACATGTTTTTTGACAATAGTCCATCTTCAGTTTCCTGTTGCACTCCAATACGTTTGAGCTCGATAGGTATACTATGTGCCACACGCATGCTTGATACCTTCTGTACACACCAAGCTAACATATGTTTTGAAGGGTGATATAATTCTAAAGATAATTTGGCATGCATAAAGGATGATGAAATGTGTGTAAATAAAACAATATTATACTGATCATTATCAAGTAATACATACAGATATGTGTAGCTAAAGCTAAGGCTGAAAGGTAATATACAACTGTGGTTCACACATTCTATTAAGTAGTGTTTTGCACATAAGTCAAAACGAGCATTGGCAAAGCCGAAAAGTCTGAATGTGATCCGGAAACAGCATTTGGGCATGACTTTGTGTGCATGCAGTAGTCTTAAAGCCATCACTATTAACATTGCGAAGACATTTTTTGGTCACTTCAGTAGATGAGGGTAGTTATAATGTAAAGCCATTTGTATGGAAAGTAGAAACATTTAAGCAATAATATGGTTTTAGTGAGGTATTGAGTTCTGAGAACATAAAACAGGACCTTGGTATTTCTACGATGACGCATGGTTATATCAAAATGATTATTGCAGTGGGATATGTTATGTTGTGTAGGTTTTTTAAATGCTAATGTTTTATCACATTGTTCATGTCTATCCTTGTTTTAAATGTGTTGCATTGCACTGAAGTCAGATCAGCCTCTTTGCAAAACTTCAATAAAATATATTTTTATATATAGGCTAGTGGAAATATTAATGAATGTAGCTTAGTCCTTTCAGTGAGCATCATTAAAAAAGTGGTTATACTGTAATGCTCAGTTCTCTGCATAAACTTCATATTTATATACAACATTCCCCGAGCATATATTCTCCTTTACTCTGATTGTCAAATTCCCTTGTTATGCTGCAGTAACATTAATCTTTTTTATAGCTACATGTATATAGTACAATCAAATGTATTAGCTACTGGTCTCAGTTGTTGACAGCTTTGTCACTTTCCTATCTAAGAACACAAAGGGGCAGATTCTAAAACAACAATCACATATATACAATAGACAAGGAAATATATGAGTGGTGCTGTTCATTCTGCTGTTTCCAGTTAACAATCAGACTGGAGTGTTAGGATGGAACTCTAATTTGTGCTTGGGACGTGGTGCATCACACGTTTTCTTCTATGGACTGGTTCCCATATAAAATGTGAACGTTTTGGTTGGATGAAAGGAATACAAGGTGCCAGGCCAGGTCAGGAGGGTCCCTGAACCAGAACACTAGCAACTCAAAAACATTTTCCAATGAATGAGCCTTCAAGTAGCACAATGAGCATGGAAATAAGCTACACCCGACTGACAATCACCAATAAGGGTAAAGGTCTTGGGCACTTGCGTTCTGATTCATAAAGTACATGACCTGGGAGTTTGGGCTGAACTGTTCCTATTGGAGAAGGAACAGGCTTGGTCCAAACTAAGGTTGCACAGTTGATAAAAGAACAATGGGTTTGAATACTGCCCTTTTCAAATGTTCATGGTCCTACTTTTTGCAAGCATTTCTTATTTATTTGTTGGAGTCTCTTGATGTCAGTAGACATCTACCCTTTCACAAATAAGACCCATGTTATCTGTATTCACATGTAGAGTCCTAATGGGTACTTTATTAGCAGTGTATTGTATCACACTTATAAAAACTAAAAGGCTTATCTTGTATGGTCAGTGAGTCTATTGGTAGGCACTCTTAGATCTGTGTATAGTGGCAAAAACTGACATAGTAGACTACAGGAGTTAAGCTAACAAATAACACAATAGGGGGTTTAATGTGAAGGCTCTGATACAGAATTGGCTTGTTTGCCATTGTCCACTTGAAAAGGTCCATTAGAGGTCAATCTTGCCCTAGGAATAGGAACATATTTCATTGCTGCTGACCAAGATATGTACAGTGCAATTATTTTGTTTTGTTACTCAGATCTTCATCTCTAATCCTGTATTGGTATTATAGTTATATACCTTTATCCACCCCTGATAAGAAGTAAACGATTACTTATGTAGCACATTGCTCCAGATCCCAAGATTAGTATTTTTTGCATTTCTTGTTATTTGGCTCAAAGTTTGCCAAAGTGCATCAGATCACTTAACACAAGCACCAGATAACATGACCAAAGGTGAGATTAAATGTATTTTGGCATCAGAAGATTAACCCTGGTGGCTGAATCTCACAAACTCTCCCAAGTACATAGGTGGGGACAAAGCAGAATAGCTTCTGCTAGAGTCACCGCCCTACTCATGCTCACCTATGATATCAGCACACTATGAGGTTTATGAAGTAACTGATCCCCCACCAAAGTGACAAAGAACAACAGTGGAGTCATTTCTCGCAATCCTGCAGGGGATTTAGGACAAAAACACCCAGCCAAGGGATGAGGGAAACATCATCGGAAAATGGAAAGTCTACCCTTTCCTATGATGATTTCCTCAATTATCTTTTTGCTTGTGGATCACGGACGAGAAGCCATTAGGGGTTGGTGTACCTCAAGTCAATCCATGAAGTATAATCATCCAGACTTGACCCAAAATTATGTGAGATTCGCAAACTTACACTCATTTTCCATCCAGCTATATTTTTGTTGTGCAAAAATGGCCACTGGATTCATTTTAATCTATGAAATAGTACTAAATGCAACAGATCATGAATAGCAGCCACCCATGCTCACTAGACGTGCACTTTTGTTAAGATTTGCTCCCAAATTACCTCCAGCAATTGCCACTAGTTTCTTAGCACTAAATGCACCCTGATGACCAAAATGTACACAAGGATGGAATTTGAATTATGGAAATATTGTCAAATTCAACTGCTCACTCTTTGTAAATGTGCAACTGGAATGAAAGGTCCAGGGGTTCCAGCTCTATATCTTACTTCCTGAAGGGTTCAGTCAACGGGGGAACTCTGCTCATAGCTCTGGACCATAGAAGCTTCAAAGAAGGAATTGAGGTTTGAGTATGAGCTTACGTTCATTTAAAGAGTTAGTATCTTAGTATAGCATGGATAAATCCTTTTTATTTTAGTGACAAATTCAGTTGTTGCATATTACATTCATTCATCTTCTCGAGACCACTGCCCGATACCAGATTAACTGGAGGACGCTGCTGTTATAACATCTCCGATCTAAAAATAAATGTTTATGCATATTTACCCTACTGTGACTTTGAATGTTGGAAAAATCTGAAAATTACGTGACATAATTGTCTAGCCTTGAGAAAGCCCTGTCGTTATTTGCCATACAGGGTGAAACACGTGTCGGCTGTTCTTCTTCTTTGTGCAATAAAGTTATGAAAATCTATAACGAGAATGGATTCTTTAACCGCATGCGTGCGGCCGTTTTTCCCGCTGTATGCGGCAGTTTTCAAATTACCGCGATTCATGACGAGCTGAGCTCATCATCAGCACACGGCAGGTAACGCTGATGACGAGCTGAGCTCGTCATCAGCATGGAAGGGGTTAAGAAGATAAATGAATGTAATATGCAACATCTGAATTTGTCATTAAAATAAAAAGGATTTACCTGTGATATACTAAGATACAAAATCTTTACAGGAACGTACACTCATACCCAAACCTCCCCTCTTTGTAAATGTGCTCTTACAGTAAGGTTTATTTCTCCCAAATTAATATTAATTAAATGAGCATACATAATTGTGTTATTATCAGTATTCCCCATCAAAGATTAATATGGAATTACCACATTTACCCTGATTACTCAAGCACAATTAATATCCTGCCCTGGCATAGCAAAGCTTTGTTAGCAGGAAATCTCTGGATACCACAGATTGTCTTTCTTTGGAGGGTCCCCTGCCCCTTAGAAATGGGCTGAAAATTCAGGGAGGCAAATAAAGAATTATAAATGGATATTTTCTTCTGGTGGAGTGCATTCTGCCTACAAAGAGTGCATGCTCACTAGTTCCAGAAGAAAATAGTGGTGGACATCCTTTTCTTGAGGGGCTAGGTCCCCCTAGCTAATGGGGGGTCCCCATGGAAGATTATAAATAAATAATTGAAGAATATTTTTTCTCCCCATGAGGAAAAGAATGGTGGTCATAATTCTTTTGCTTGTCAGCCCCCCTGGGAAAAGAGTCATCATCCACCTCTGGAGCAAAATGTCAAAGTATGTTTACCCCTGGGAGGTTACATTGTGCCCTCATGGAGGGCACAATTCCACCCCTGCGCGGGAAAACATAATTACTACCATAATTTATTGAATTTTGGGGATTGGTCCCCTTGGAAAGGGCCAAACACCTTATGGGAATAAAAAAGTGTTAATGTATGTTTCCATCTGGGGGCACAATCACGCCAAAACAGCGGGCACAATTGTGGCCTCCAGGGAAAAACAAATGGCAGCCTTTAATTTGTGTTGTTTTGGACTTCGGCCACCTTAAGAAATATGCTGATTCCTGGGCATAATTATTTATTTAAAAGTATGTTTTCCCCTGGTGGTGCAATCATACTCCAAAGGAGGACTCAATTGCTACCCATAGAAAACCAAATTACTCTAGACCACTGATCCACCAGAGAGAGTGATGGCCCATAAAATCTGCATAGTTTTAGTGTTGTCTATTGAAATTGAAAACTTCCACAATATTAAAATATGGTCTACTTTTGATTTTACTATACTAAAATAGGGGCAGGCACACAAAGGTTTTACAACATGTTTGCATGACTTTTATCATGCCTACCCAACATAGGATTTTACAAATAAATTGATTTTTTAAAAAGCACACAAATAAAAGTAACAGTGCTTTGTGCTGCCTTGCATTACTTTCCCTTAGAGAGGCGTTCCATGGGTGGTGCATGGAATCCCCCTGCATTCACCCTTGGTTTTTGACACAAATCCATATCTATAATGATTTGTAGACATAGATTTGTGACAAAATCTGACACCTGGCATTGTTTTGAGACAGAAGGAGAAATATATTTTTCTTTAAGGAGAGTAGTTGTTATTCAGGAAGAGTTAACCTCCTGCACAAAATATATCTTGGGGCAGAAATTACACAGCTCTGCATACTAGCAGAGATGCATCAGTTAATTTGCACCACGCAAAAAACCCTTGCGCCACCATATATGCTTCACATTTACAATGCGGTGCACTGTAGCACACGGATTGACAGAAGCATGACACATCTACTGGCGTAAAGGCAATGCATAGATGGAGTTGTATCGCAAGCACAAGACAACTCCAGCAATGCTTCGGAATGTCTATTTCAATCATGCTGCATCACTCCTTACACCTGCTTCAAGCAGGAAAAGGATTTGACACAGTGGCATCGTAAACGTGATTTAGTGAAATCTTGTAGATTCACTACCTCACTTTTGCAAGGCTTTATTGAGTCGGAACTTCCACCCCACATACATTATACCTGACGCAGGTATAATGTGACGCAGGGCTTTACAACATGACACATCTCCATAGATGCATCACAATGTGAATGTGTTATGTTATGTTATATTCACTTGTAGCACGCACGGATGCGACGCCAGACGGGTACAAGGAGAGGCTAGCAAACAAAGAAGTGGGTCTTAAGTTTCCTTTTGAACACAGCTGGGTTCTGAATGGACCGCAAAGCAAGGGGGAGGGCATTCTAGGCTGCACTAGCCTTCACCACAAAAGAGCTACCGCCCATCCCCTGAAGCTTAAAGAGTGGAACCTGAGCCAGGCACATGGACATAGATCGGAGCGCACGCAATGGAAAGTAGAAGGAAAAGCACCTCTGAAGATAGAGGGGGCCAAATTAAATGGAAAAAAGGAATTTGCACTGGGCAGGAGTGCTACTGCTTAATATGTGTTACAACTATATCATAAGTGTATGGACAAAAACTGTAATACATACACAAATTATGCAAAAATATATCTGTTTTTTTTATTATTTCTTTTACTATTTCTTTAATTTTTTGGGGTTATTATCAAAAAGTATATCATACAAATAAACAACAGTAAAATCACAATGGAAAAGATTTTTGAGAAAAATTATTTCATTAATATATCTGATTTTGCAATGAAGTATTACCACACAAAGACAATCCAAAAAAAAAAAAGGGGGGAAACATATTGAAAAAATATTGACAAGAATCGGACGCTACGGTGGAGTTCCACGCCTCCACGTAGCACCTGGCCTTCCCCTTCCCTTGCTCCTCCCCACCCACGAGGTAGATGGCGGTGGTGAGATGCTGGCGTTCGGGCGGTTTTTGCTGAATCACTGCTGAGTTCGGTGCGGACCGAGGGAGACATATACCTTGGAGTCTGTGAGGGGCCGCAAGGGCTGAGGTGGGAGTTGGCTGCACAACTGTCAGCTGTCTGAGAAAGAGCCAGGAGCCGACCCACGGACGAGCCTGCTGCCAGGCGGAAAACTATTTGGACATTAGACTAAGTTTGGATTGGCTGCCTCGTATTCTGCCTTTCATCACTTGCCCTGATCCTCGCTGCATAACTTTGAGTCCCCCCCGGCGCCGCAGCCCTGGGACATCTGGCAGCGGTCGCAGTGCGGGAGGGACTACAAGCTCCAGGGTTCCTTGTGGCAGGTCCATCAGGTGCGGATACCGTGTGAGGGTCGGGTGCTTTGTAGCCGGAGGACTTTTTCTGGTCGGGGCTCTCAATACCTGTCGCCAAAGCGTGAAACATTCCTTTTTTTTTTTTTGTTTGCTGGAGATTGTTTGGATATTAACAACAAAAGAACCGGGGGTCTATAACGGAGCTTCAAGTACTCCGAGCTGCTGCAAAACTCCTACATAAGTGAGTTAGGCCTTCCACCAAGCTCGGGTCCTGCGATGAGACAACGCCGGACAGAGCGGGGCCTCCTTTTTCCTGAGCTGGGTTCCAGGAGAGGTGAGGTACACTCCCTGTACTATTCAGATGTAAGAGACACCGTTTGGTACAGAGGAACACGATTTTGGACTATTTATGTATATCCTTTACAGATTGTCGTTACGTTCACTTTATGTATGCAGTAGCTAATGCTTAGAACTCTGGCCCTGAAGAAAGCCATGGGATCTTGTCCCTACCGGCTGAAACATGTTGGCCTTGTAAATGCAGTTATATGTTTAGACTGCTTCCTCTGCATTGTTCTTGTTTGTTTGAGGGAAAGGACAAATTACATTAGAGTTTTTCGCCTATTGATCCTTTTACCCCTTGTTTTTAACTCACACATCTTTTGATTTTTGCACTGCACTCGATCCCATCTTTATCATTTGTTCATGGGTACCTTAGCGATTGATGGTGCGACCCAATTGAGTAAGGGCGATGGATGGGTCTCATTGATCAAGAGACATACCACCCCATTTTTGGATGACCAAATGAGAACACTTGATCTACATACCTATTTGATGGGAATCCAACACATCTCTGTACGGGTCTTACCAACAATCTCAGTAGGTCCTTTGACAGGTTTGTCCTGGCACACATTCTGATATAGAGACTTATGTAGCTCTATTAGCGCCTAACTCACTTATGTAGGAGTTTTGCAGCAGCTCGGAGTACTTGAAGCTCCGTTATAGACCCCCGGTTCTTTTGTTGTTAGGATTACAGTTAGGGGGATACGAACTGGGCAGGTCTTTCAATTTCCCTCAGACCCTTCTTCAATTGTTTGTGTTTGATTGTTTGGATATTGCCATAATTAGTTGGTGGCTGCTTTCCTTTGGGCCTCTTGAAGACTATAACTTTAAATAATCTACGTGATGGGGAAACTACTAACTGCCCGTACTAAGGCGCGAATACGACGCCAGCAAGCTAAAGAGGAGGCAGACGCTTCTAAACGGGCAGGTATGGAGATAGGCAAGGAAGAAGTACCTGATGATATTTGTGAGAGCTCTGGGGAGGAGAAGGAAGAGTCTCTGGGTGACATGCCTATTATGCCTATTATGTTTGCGCAGCCTAATTTAGGGAATATCTACCCCAATGTAGGAAATAATCTCGTACAAGCACAAGTTGCATCTGAGGGGGCTGTGGACAATTCTAAGGCTATATCGGCAGATCAGTGTGGGCAATCTACTTCAAATAATCTGAAGGTACTTAAAGACCCAAAGACGCCGACGTCGGCTATTAAAGCTCCCAAACAATTTCCTCTATTTGAGAAGAAATCCGGTATGTCAGCGCTTAATACTTCAACTCAGCCTGCCATGGGACTAATATCCAATGATATATCAGATATATCGGTCACATCTACTGCTACTCCCCTTTTGGAGAACCTGGACTCGGCTGTAAAATCTACTGATAACATTGCAGCTAATCTCTTACCTCCACACGAAAAAACCTTAATATCAGTTGTGAAAGAAACAGAGGTTCCGGTAAACCTTACAGATTCACAAGCTGATCTCAGATCTCAGGGTGCCATTGATCCACACAGTCCAATTCTAATGATGGACACTGAGATAACTGAGAAATTCAGATATCTGTTAAAGATATGTTAAATCTGATTTCAGACGAGGTGAGAGAAATGAAGAAATTTCAAAAAGCCAAACTCGCAGTTACTCATCAACGAATGGATAAAATTGAGGACTCAGTGTCCTCCTTTCCGGCTCGTCCACAAGAGGCATAGACCAGAATTTTGAGCTTGGAAGACCAAATGGTGGAAGTCAAGAAAGAAGTCCAAATCATTTCCAAATCCTCAAAAGATCTAGAGACTATGGATGATTTGGAAAACTATATTAGAAGATCGAGTCTTAGAATTGTAGGAGTTCCGGAAAAAATTGAGGGATCTGATATGATGCAATGGGTAATCTCTTTTCTTTGGCAAGAAGTAATTCCTGAGTTCAAAGGGGACTTAACGATCACCCGAGCGCATCGGGTGCCAGCTCAGCCGTTCCCTATGCTTCCCCGTACTATTTTGCTAAACTTTTCCGATGTCCGAGTTAAAGAGACAATTCTGTCTAAAGCCTATAAACAAAGACAATTCGCTGCTAATGCCACTACGAAATGCCGAATCTTTTCAGATATGTCTGCTGCTGCAGCCCAGAGGAGGAAGGAATTCGTTAAAATCTTGCACCTATTTAAGGCCAAAGGTGCAAAAGCCATGATTGCCCAACAATCTAAACTCAAAAATCTGCCTAAGGGCAAATTTTATATGTTGTCAGACATGAATGAAGCACAAGATCTACTTAACAGCATCTCACAAGATTAGAAAGAATTTAAGGATTTGACTTATCTCTATCTGGTTACTTGTATTTCTGTTCGAAAGGACCTGTTTCTGTGCTGAAATTATCTTATTTTTGCGTTGTATTCTTTTGTTGTGATTAACTTGGGCTTTTTTCTTTTTTCTTCTCTAGGAAATTATTAATATATTTTGCAGGATCTTGTAAGCAGGGGAGGGGTAGGGTTAAGGGGGGGACCCAGAGGGTTAAGGGGTGCAATAACAAGGCACTCTTAAATTAGGGGTTAGGACCTTGTGGCCAACGTGTGGGGGGAGCAACAGGAGCAGAGAGGGGCTATGGGGCGAGGAGTAGGACGGTGGGGTGGGACACGCGGGTGGTGGGGGTGAAAAAAGAAAAAAATATTGAAGTTGGTGGTGTTTTTCTTGGTGGAGCTGAATGTTTTCATTATCATATATTAGTAGTAAGATAAAAACTGCTCGGACAGAATTTGTGTATAATTGTTGAAATGTATGTTTTAAATGGTTATAATTTCAAATGTCTAATAGCAGGGGCCTTTCTTTCAATGTTAACGGTCTAAATAATAGGAAAAAACATGTGAGCATTTGATTCATGGATAAAACTGAAAATCCTGCGGTAATAATGTTACAAGAGACCCATATTTCTGCAGCCAAAATTGATGAGTTTTCAATGTTTAAGATATGGGCCTCATTCCGGGGGTTTTCATCCTCTACAATGTCCCAACAGGGGGTTGCTCTCTTTCTAAATAAGAATTTGGAGGCTGAAATTATACAATCAGAAGAAGGTGGTTTAGGCAGGTGGTGTTGGGCTACATGTCTAACGAAGAATAGACGTAGGCTGATTACCTTTGTTTGTTTTTATGCCCCAGTGGACGATAACCCTCAGATCTACGAGGATTTCTTTCAATCATTGTTAATGGTGGGGGTGATATCGTCATTGGTGGGGATTTCAATATTCTTATGCATACAAAATTAGACTCCACTACGTTCTCAAAAAAAACAGTTTAAACCTAAATCTCGGAGATCAATCTCTAATAATATGACAATACTTGATCTGTGGGACCCATGGCGTCTACAGAAACCACAAAAAAAAGATTTCACCTGCTGGTCGGGTAGGTTTAAGTACTCCTCCCGCATCGATTTTTATTTGGCCTCAAAGCAGTTAGATTTCTCCTACCAGCAGGTTTTCCATAATGGTTTTTCGGATCATGCGAGATTAGCCATTGTGTTCAAATTGGGAGAAGAGGTGAGAGTTCCTAAGAGATGGATATTTAATAAGACACATTTACAAAATGAAAACTGGGTCACTTCACTTAAATTGGAGATTACAGATTTTATTGCTCGTAATTCTGGAACAGCTCCTCTTCATATTATTTGGGATTCGTTGAAAGCTTTTATTCGTGGTATAGTGATAAGTAAGGATGCAGCTGACTGGTCGGCCGTCAAGGAATCTAGGTATTTATTACAACAAAAAATTCAGGCTCTAACCTTGCAAAGACAATCTAATCCCTCTGGTACTGTTCAAAAGCAATTAAATGAAGCTAAATGAGAACTTAGCTCTAATCTATTTCCACAAAGCGAATACATTTTCCGTAGACAATCTCAAAAAATCTATGAGGAAAGTAATTTCACTGGTAAATTCTTAGCCTGGCAGGTTAAAGAGCGTGCAGCTGCAAATCAGATCCGTTCTTTAAAATGCCCCATTACAAATAGTGAGATGTCACAGCCAAGGGAAGTTGGCTCCATTATGCTGTCTCACTATCAAAAAATCTATAGCAAACATCACGTTATAGATCATCAAAAGCTTTCTAATTTTTTGGGTAGATATCCGATATCTTTTCTTTCACAAATAGATCAGGAGACAATGTTGAGTTCATTCTCTAAGGAAGAATTGGAGTTGGTAGTTTAGGACCTTCCAATCGGCAAAGCTTATGGCCCGGATGGGCTCCCTGCTAAATTTTTTAAGGTATTTTTTAGCTCTTTTTCAGATTTATTTTTGCAATTGTTAAATTCTATGCTCGATGGTGGGCAAGTTCCAGAGTCTTTTCGTGAAGGTACGGTGGGGAGCTTTCTGAAGAAAGGGAAAGAATCAAAAGATCCCAATTCATACAGACCCATTACATTATTGAATTCAGACTACAAAATTACTACAAAATTACTATCAATTTGTTTTAACACTATTCCTGCTGATTTGATTCATCCGGACCAAAATGGCTTTATTGCGGGTCATCAATTAATTACAAAAAACACAGTTGATGGACAGAATGTAGAACAATGTCATACATTCACCCCAGTACAAGGATCTGGGCCTAAATCCATCGTTTTTTTGCACTCCACACCACCCTGGGTTAGACACTGGCTATATGCAAATCAGCTCTGACCCTGTGCCTCATGGGAACAGTCCAGTCCGAACTACCAAGCATGTCTTTCCCAGACCGGAATCAAGCATCCAAGGACCGGTTTCTGGCTATCAGCCTTCATCAGCCTGGATAGCTTGACTCCAGTGGTGTGGAGAGCCTGGGACTCACGTCTGAGCATACCCAGCCCACTCGGGGTGAAAATTGCAAAAAACACAGTTGATGGACAGAATGTAGAACAATGTCATACATTCACCCCAGTACAAGGATCTGGGCCTAAATCCATCGTTTTTTTGCACTCCACACCACCCTGGGTTAGACACTGGCTATATGCAAATCAGCTCTGACCCTGTGCCTCATGGGAACAGTCCAGTCCGAACTACCAAGCCATGTCTTTCCCAGACCGGAATCAAGCATTCAAGGACCGGTTTCTGGGTATCAGCCTTCATCAGCCTGGATAGCTTGACTCCAGTGGTGTGGAGAGCCTGGGACTCACGTCTGAGCATACCCAGCCCACTCGGGGTGAAAATTGCAAAAAACACAGTTGATGGACAGAATGTAGGACAATGTCATACATTCACCCCAGTACAAGGATCTGGGCCTAAATCCATCGTTTTTTGCACTCCACACCACCCTGGGTTAGACACTGGCTATATGCAAATCAGCTCTGACCCTGTGCCTCATGGGAACAGTCCAGTCCGAACTACCAAGCCATGTCTTTCCCAGACCGGAATCAAGCATCCAAGGACCGGTTTCTGGCTATCAGCCTTCATCAGCCTGGATAGCTTGACTCCAGTGGTGTGGAGAGCCTGGGACTCACGTCTGAGCATACCCAGCCCACTCGGGGTGAAAATTGCAAAAAACACAGTTGATGGACAGAATGTAGAAACACACATTATTTGACTGAGGCGTTAGACTTTTTTGCGACACGAGATGTTTCCGCTTTAATTTTACTGTTAGACGCAGAAAAAGCTTTTGATTTGGTGGTTTGGGCAACACTTTTTATTATCTGAGAGCACTTTAGAATACCGCGAGAAATTATTAATTTAATTCAGAATTTGTACACTGGCGCTAAAGTCAATGTGATTATTAACTCTGCTATGGTGGGATCAGTTTTAGTTAAACGTGGCAGGCGGCAAGGATGCCCTCTGTCACCTATCCTTTTTGCTTTTTTTATTGAGCCACTAGCCTTCGCTATTCGGAATTGTGCGAATATTGCCCCCCCGATTATATCTATGGGCAAAATTAAATTGTATGCTGACGATATGTTATTAATTAAACCAGATTTGCAATCTCAAACTTATGCTTTACAGATTTTTGAAGAATTTATCGTATTAATAAAAAAAAGACTTACATTTTGGTCTGCGGAGGCTCAGAGCCAGAATTACATCCAGATTTAAGCAGCTGTATTAATTCAAGGCCCAAACGATATTTGGGGGTCCTGTTCTCTGCTTCAGTATCAGACTTATATATACTTAACTTTGATCCTCTTCTTCAGAAAGTTCGCTCTTTGTTTGCTAAGTGGAGCCCATTGCCATTATCCATCTTAGGCCGGGTTGCACTGATTAAAATGGCATTTTTTTCTCAAAAGTAGAATTGTTTTCAGGTTTTGTGTGGTGTAAAAAAACTCCTTGTATCTCAATAGCTACACTTTATTTAGAAATAGAACAAGGAGGTCTCTCGCTACCAAATCTAAAAGACTACTACAATGCATACTTTGCACAATATTTAGAGAGATTCAAAAATGGATTTCACAGGTAGGATTTATTTATTTACTTTTTTTTTGATCGAATCAGTCATGAGGCTCAAATTTCCTCCCCCTCCAGGTACCCAAATCACCTAAACTTGTTCGATATAAGATCATGAACTGGTTGCTTAAAAGACGGGAAGCTATGATTAAAAGATACTCTCTCCCCCAGATTAATTTAATGACCTCTTTAGTTAATGTTTTCATCCTTACAGGAATAAAAATGGGATCAAAAACAATTCAAAATTGGGCCAAAACCAAAGATTTGAACCTAACTCTGTCAGCGACAGGAAGCCAGTGAAGAGATCGTAATTGGAGGGCCACACTGTTCCTCGCCCAAATGCCCAATAGCAGTCTGGCGGCCACATTATGGACCACCTCGAGCTTTTTAAGCAGGTATCCAGGGGTCCCAGCATAGAGGGCATTGGCGTAGTCCAAGCGAGATAAAATCAGGGCACATGTAACAGTTTCTCTAGCCGCTTGAGGGAGAAGCGGAAAGAAAGTCCTCAGAGTCTTAAGGAGGCCGAAACAACATCCTGCCAGTTTTTTGATATGAGTTGTAAAAGAAAGACTCTCATAAAACCATACTCCCGGAATTTGGCGGGCTGCCCCGATGCATGGGGAAGCGGGGAGTCAGATGGCCACAGCTGTTCGTGGAAGTCATAGAGCATGATCTCGGATTTTTGTTAGTTACATTTTAACTGTGCATCGGCCAGCCATTTAAAGATGGAAACTAGGCACTGTTGTGCCACTGAGATGGAGTCAGATGTTTTGTCCCAGGTAAACAGCAGCTGCGTGTCGTCCGCATGGGCCATCACCTTAGCCCCAAGCTCCTCTGTCAGATATATCAGTGGTGTAACATAAATGTTAAAGAGGAGCGGACTAAGGGAGGAATCCTGTGGGACTCCAGTGGTGACCAGCTGAGGTGAGGAAGAAAAAGGGGGGAGCCAAATCTGTTTGACCCGCTCCTCCAGAAAAGACCTAAGCCAGCCCCACACCGCTCCTGATACCCCAATCTCTGCAAGTCGGGCAAAAAGGAGAGCATGAGGGACCATTTCGAACACCTCCGAGAGGTCCAGCAAAATAAATGCCGCCCTCCCACCGGTGTCGAGGCACTCCCGAATAGCCTCCACCACCTCGACTAAAACAGTCTCAGTGCTGTGAGAGGCTCGAAACCCTGATTGTGCTGGGTTCAGGAGTCCCTCAGTCTCCACATCTTCTATCAGTTGTTTATTGACTACCTTCTCAAAGACCTTGGCAATGGCCAGAAGGAGGGAGATGGGATTATAATTCCCTGGGATAAGTGGATCCAAAGAGGGTTTTTTAAGAAGAGGCACGATCTTAGCCTGCTTCCACCCCTGAGGGACAGCCGCTGTCTGAAGAGACATATTGACAATACAATTCACCTCTGTATGCACACTCTCTGCCACTGCTGCCAGAAGCCTAGCCTTGCGGGAGTCCAAAGGAGAGCCGGACTTGAGCTCCCTGAGGATTTTGAAAAGTTTCCAGGGGATCGACTGCTCTGAATGCTGGCAGAGAGCAGTTGAGGATGGCAGATTGAACAGCCAAAGGGGGATTGTAAATCTTGCCCCTTGTCTTTAATACAAACACCCATGCACTATGGTGTAAGGGTGCCAGCATTGGATTAAGCACCACACAGTAAGCCGAAAGGGCCATTTCTTTGGAGACATTCTGCAGTTCTGCTCTTTCTAGGTGACACAGTGCTGCAACTTTATTCTTTGGGTCGCACCATATTCCACATTAAGGGGTCTATTAGGAAGGCGGGCGGACTCCAGTCCGCCCACCATCCTAGCGGTGCTGGGACCGGCTGCCAGTAGTACGGCGGTCCTGCACCGCCAATTAAGATGCAACTGCCTCCATGGCGGTCGCATCCTTTATATTTAACATTGTGGTGGGTGGTGCTGTATCCAGCACCCGCCACAATGTTAAAAGAGCACACTGTGCATTTGCATGCACAACGCTGAGCCTGTAACCAGGCGAGGTCGCCCCCACACACCCCTGCTACTGCCTCGTTTTTGCCTATCTTTGCCTTCGTTTTTACCTTTATTTGTGCCTTCGTTTTTCCTTCATTTTTAACCCGGACGACCCAGCCGCCGCTGAGCCGCCCTCTGACCTCCTTTCCCGCCGCTGCCTCCCTGCGGCCCCGCCCCCCTCCTGCCCATTCGTCGCCCCGCTCCTGCCACCCAGCTGATCCTCCCTCCCGGCTCCTTCTTATGACGCCCATGCATACGCGCAGCGTTGACGCGCAGCGGGCGTGCCGATTGTGCGCCGAAGGCGCGCCAAAGGAAATCCCGTCTGCGCTTGTCCACACCTGGCCCGCGCCCAGCGCCAGGACCCCTGGCCCCCGACGATGCCTGCCCACACGACAGACCTACGATGCCGCCACCCTCATCGCACTCAAACCCGACCGAACAAGAGCCTGCCACCGAGCCACCCCGAGACGCACCCACTGACCCTTCACCTGTCAAGCCTGCAAGTTCACCTGCCTCCGGACCTGCACCACAGCCACCAAGCCGAGCACCAACAACAGCCACCTCAAGTGCATCCTGCTCAACACCCGCTCCATCCAGAGACATGCCATCGAACTTTAGAACCTGCTCGACACAACCTCACCAGACGTCGCCTTCCTCACAGAAACCTGGATGAACGCCTCCTCAGCGCCCGACATCGCCATCGCCATCCCAGATGGATACAAGATCACCTGGAGAGACCGCGTCAACCAGACGGGAGGAGGCATCGCCATCGTACACAAGAACACCATCCGCATCACGACCGACTCCAACGACACCTTCGCCACCGCCGAGCACCTCCACTTCCAGATACACATCAACCCAAAGACGACCCTCAGAGGCACCCTCGTCTACAGACCCCCGGGACCACGTACACAATTCAACGAAGACATCACGGACTTCATCAGCCCGCACGCCCTCCGCTCCACTGACTACATCCTCCTAGGGGACCTCAACTTCCACCTGGAGAACTACAAGGACCGCAACACCGCCGCCCTACTGGACAACCTCGCCAACCTCGGACTCAAGCAACTGGTCAACAGCCCCACCCACTACGTCGGCCACACGCTTGATCCCGTCTTCTCATCCAGCAAGCACATCACCTTCAGCCACTCCACTGGACTTCACTGGACCGACCACAGCTGCGTCCACTTCAGCTTCAGAAGAACCACGACCCACCACCACCCGCAACAGGTTCCTCACAGGAGCTGGAGCAAGATCACCGCCGAGCAGCTCACCACCTCCCTCAGCCAGAACCCACCCGCCAGCACAACGAACCCCAACGAAGCAGCACACAACTTCACGCAGTGGCTGACAGCCTGCGCCGACGACCTCGCGCGACTGAAGAACCCTCCCAGCAGACCCAGAAGCAAGAAAGCCTCCTGGTTCACCGACGAACTCAAAGACTCCAAGAAAAACTGCCGCACCCTCGAGAAAGCCTGGCTCCGCGACCAGACCACAGACAACATGACCGCCCTCAAACACGCCACCCGGAAGCACCACCAGCTGATCCGCACCACCAAGAAGAAATCACTGAAGGAACGACAGCACAACAACACCCACAACAGCAAGGAACTCTTCAGCATCGTCAAGGAGTTCTCCAACCCCAGCACCGGCAACAACGACATCACTCCTTCACAAGATCTCTGCGACTCCCTAGCCTCGTTCGTCCACCGCAAGAGCGCCGACATCCACAACAGCTTCGGTGCACCATCCAAGCACCCAACCGCCGAACCAACGCTCTCCACCGCCACCCTCCGCACCTGGACCACGGTGACCACCGAAGACACAGCCCGCACGATGAACACCATCCACTCTGGATCTCCAACCGACCTCTGCCCCCACCACGTCTTCAACAAGGCCGACTCCATCATCGCACCCAAACTCCGGGACGTCATCAACACCTCCTTCAACACCGCCACCTTCCCGGAGAGCTGGAAGCATGCCGAGCTCAATGCCCTACTGAAGAAACCAACAACGGACCCCACCGACCTCAAGAACTTCCGCCCCATCTCGCTCCTCACTTTTCCTGCCAAAGTCATCAAGAAGACCGTCAACAGACAGCTTGCAGCCTTCCTGGAGACGAACGGATCCCTCGACCCTTTGCAGTCCGGTTTCCGAGCCAAACACAGCACCGAGACCGCCCTCATCGCAGAAACCGACGACATCAGAACCCTGCTCGACAACAGGGAAAGAGCGGCCCTCATCCTCCTGGACCTCTCTGCAGCGTTCGACACTGTCTGCCACCGCACCCTAGTTCAACGCCTCAGCAACATCGGTATCCACGAGAAGGCACTGGAATGGATCATCTCGTTCCTCGCCGGAAGAACACAGAGAGTCCTCCTCCCCCGTTCCGATCCAAGGCCACCGAAGTCATCGGCGGCGTACCGCAAGGATCATCACTCAGCCCCACCCTCTTCAACTTCTACATGAGACCTCTCGCAGCCATCGCACGCCAACACAACCTCAACATCATCTCCTACGCCGACGACACCCAACTGATCCTCTCCCTCACCAGAGACCCCGCCACCGCCAGAACGAGCCTACACAAAGGGATGAAAGATGTCGCCGAGTGGATGAAGAACAGCCGCCTGACATGAACTCAGACAAGACGGAAGTCCTCAGCCTGGGACCATCGCCCTCCGCCTGGGACGACTCCTGGTGGTCCCCCACCCTGGGCACCACTCCCAAGCCAACAGACCACGCACGCAACCTGGGCTTCATCCTGGACTCCTCCTTCTCGATGACCAGACAAGTCAACGCCGTCTCCTCATCATGTTTCAACACCCTACGCATGCTCCGCAAGATCTTCCGAGGGATCCCGACCGAAACCAGGAAGACGGTCACCCAGGCACTCGTCACCAGCCGACTGGACTACGGAAACACCCTCTATGCCGGAACCACAGCCAAGCTACAGAAAAGACTCCAACGCATCCAGAACGCCTCCGCTCGACTCATCCTGGACATCCCCCAACACAGCCACATCTCCGGCCACCTGAAGGACCTGCACTGGCTCCCCGTCAGCAAGAGGATCACGTTCAGGCTCCTCACCCACACACACAGTCTCTCCACGACCTGGGCCCCAAGTACCTCAATGACCGCCTGACCTTCTACATGCCCACCCGCCAGCTACGTTCTACAAGCCTCGCCCTCGCCACCATACCACGCATCCGAAGAGCCACCGCCGGAGGAAGATCCTTCTCCTACCTGGCGGCCAAGACATGGAACTCCCTCCCCATCCACCTTCGGCTGACCCAGGACCATCTCGCCTTCAGGAGATAACTCAAGACCTGGCTGTTCGAGCAATAGCTGGCCCCTTCCCCCAAGTGCCTTGAGACCCTGCCGGGTGAGTAGTGTGCTATAAAAATGTTATGATTGATTGATTGATTGTAAAAGCACATGAAAGACAGATCTTTTTGAGCTTTAAGTTGCTGCCACGGAAGGCATTAGTAAACGTTCACCTGGCAAGTATATGGGATTCGTCAGAACTTGAAGGATACAGTGACATGTACTGGTAGGAAAAGCTTAGTCTAGGCGAGCTTTTACTTAATCTTGCATGGGAAACAGGCAGATAGTCAAGTTGAGGAGTTTGGTTTCTTCTGAGGCACCTGTGTTTGCAAATGCCTGATTAGGTACTGTTAGAAATGAGATTTCTGGTTGGCTAAGGCTTGCGCCAAAGCCAGTGGCGTAGCTAGGGGGGGGGGGGACGGTTCCCCCCAGGCGGCACTAGTTTGGAGGCGGCGGCCCGTGGCAGCAGCCTTTATAATAAATTATTAGGGTACACCCGCGCTGACACTACTATAAGCTCACAGGTCGCATCTAGTCTTTCACTTTAGTATCCTATCGTTGTTTGTTTATATTTTATGCTTTTTCAGCTCTCTTGCCTGTGCTTGCCTCGTCGTTATAGGAAGCTGCTAACATAGGAGCAGTGTTAGCCTGCCCATGGAAAACCACGATGCCTGCCTTCTGCTATCTGCATCGTGCTCTGATCCTGCCTGACTTTGAGGCCGTTTCGGCAGCCTTGAAAGCACAATTGGCTCCGCATACCACAGTGCAGGAGATGCAGCACTTGCCACGCAGATGGGGCCGGGCACCAGGTTTGTAGGCAAGAGGACCGTAATTTAAAAAAAAGAAATCTCAGTACAATGCTTTTTTCATCCATCTAAAACCCGAGCAGTTTTCAGTACTCAAGAATCTTCAATGCCTTAAAAACACGAGAGTTGTGATTGTATAATGTTCCAGTTCTTATGGATAGATGGTATGGTATTAATCAATGCATTAAATATTGTTTAAACCATCGGGTAATCGCAACATGGTTCAATTTTTATAAGAACTATGGAACGACCACAATTCGCCAGTGACTTAGATGTTTTGCTTGACGCTGTTGATAGCTTCTTTCACTATCACACCAGGCGACGTGCACTTGCCATTTTCAGTGCAACCAGGCTCTTTCTATGCTGGACTACTGGTCTTGAGAATCGATCATGTTTTATAGTTCATGCATTAAATACAGTGTTTATAATTTATCCCATAAAATACACTATTTGTCTCGTAGCCCATAAAGTCCTTTCTGACCAGTGCGTGTCCCTTTGTGGTGTCTGGACCTTGGGGATGTCTAATTTTTTTATGTCCTCCTGACAGATTAGGTCTGCTTGGATAATGCAAAATTCCAATACATATAAAAACATTTGAATTACATTCCAATATGTATATTGTTTCAAGCGTATACAGGTAAAAGGTCCAAAAGTAGAAGCACATTTACCTGTCCTTGATACCCCAATTCGTCCTCTTACCCCTGCATTAAATGGCACCTGACCTTAGTATGATGTAGGTTGTTAGATATTTCCACCCTTCTCTAGCTTTTAAGTACATGGAATTTAGTCAACTTAAAAATCACTAATTACCCTCCCTCAACTTATAGATGTGTTTGGAGACAAACCATTCAATACCTGCAATTGCATCTGGTACAGTCTGTCATTGATAAAGCACTCTAGGCTCGACATTCTTCCAAACGTGGCTATGACTAGGGGTAAGATGACATCATTATGTCGAGTAATTGTGAAGTTTCTTTTTCGATAGCCATAAGTGCTCGTTTGAAGTACACCTTGGATCATGGCTATGCATTGTGTGGTTTACAATGTGATTTGTGCTGTAATGTAGTTGAGGGTATATAATGCAATGGTAATCATACATTGATACAGCATTGAAGTAAAACAGCATTTCACATTCATCTTTTATTTTTAAAGAAATAATATACCTTACACATTATTCCCAGCCACAAAGGAAACCAGAACATAATTATATGTCTATTCACTACATTTTAATGAAATAAGGGGTTATATGTAAAATTAAGTTCCTGGCTTCCGTTTGTGTACAGGGAGAACTTCCAAGAGGTGCTTTATTTAAAAAAAACAAAAATACCTATAAAACTGTGCTTTAATTTAATGATAACAGGAGAAATGTAAAATTAAGTGTTAATTTCATTACACAATGAATATAAGGGTTAACTTTTCACTTCAAATTTATCTCATTAAAAAAGTACCCAACCACTGCAGTGGCCATATATATCTGTTGTGAATAGGGCCAATAAATAACAGGGAGAACTGAGTATTGGTCAAGCGTAGGTCTGTGGCCCCTTCTTTCCATGAGTAAAGACGTAAAAATAATGCTAATAGTCACACAAAATTCATACAAAAATATGATTGAGCCTTTTAAAACATCATTATGTTTATTTCTCCCACATGCAGAAGCATTTCATGTGAACATCAGATTACATCACTACATTGAGAGGCATTTTTAGAAGTAATATCTTTGGAACATGAAAGGATGGACTCTCACCATCCATGATGACAATGCTATATTAATGAACTAAGTGGCAAGTCATGCACCATACATGTGGCATAAATTATTATCACATGGAGCAAATATATAGTATGGCAAGAGAGATTTTTGTACAGGGTTTTTGTACCGTGCTCACCCTGAACTCAGGTATTTCAAGGTCTCGGCATGTGATAATGTGGAAAAAGGAGACATGATGTAATAAAATAATTGTATTGCTGCATTTATATAGCGCTTCCTACCCTTATGTGGGGCACTGAAGCACTACACAGTCAGCACGTTGATCCATGTAGGCTGTATGGTTGGAAAGGGGTTGTCTTTATTTTGTGAATCTATGTGGTAAGTGTTTCCATGTTGTGCGTGATGACCACTGACTTGCGGTTACTGAGTTATGGAACATAGCAGTGTGGTGGATGAGCAGGTGTGAGAGACAAGTGTGTAGCTTATGGTTTTTAGTATGCTGGCAGCCGTGAACAGCACTGCAGGTCTGTTTGATTTATTATGATTGTAGTCTTCTTAGCTGTTGAAGAGGGAAGCCGGGACTAATACCAGGCTTTCTGGTTCCATATTGTGCATTGCAGGCATTAAATGGATATTACTTTATCCCTACTCAGTAAAGCTGGGCGCTGGTGGGAAATAATGCACACATTACTCTCCTTGACTGGAGCCCTTAGTTGCTCACCCCACACCTCATTCAGTGAATCAGTAAGCATCAGTAGCCTAGCAGCTCGTGCCTAATTAACCCCTAGACACAAGATAGAGGCTGATTATAAAACATGGAGGGTTTTACCGAATATCAAACGCCAGGGTTTGCTGCCTAACCGCGTAGCAGCCCCCTCTACTGCTAGGGAAGTGCTGCTGGGAAAGCCTGGATTTTAGTGCGGGGGGGATCGGAACAGCTGATTCAGGTGGAAGTAAGTGGTGCAAAAGAGCATCTGTACAACTATATTTTAAAAGTTAATGAGTTTCTTGTTTCCATATCCTTAAAAACCGAAGAACACACTCATGCGAGGAGCTCTTCTAGGGTAACATCCATTGTCCAGGTCATTACTTTAAACGTACAAATGTCTGGTGTCATGTGTCCTTGTCTAAGTAGTTCAATGGAAGTATAACATCACTACAAATCCCAGACTGCATTAGGATGTTACAGAACAATCCAGGCCTGGAAGCGGAGCCTGTAGTGGCCTGGGGTGAGCCAAACCATGGCAGGGACATGTTCTCAGCCCCTTAGCATGGGTAATTCAGAAGGTTAGGCCCTGATTATGAGCTTTGAACAACAGAAGTTCCTAACAGGATTGGGGTTTTGATCTGTGAGATACATACATACAAATTGCATCTCTGCTTTTTTACCATTACAGATTTTGGCAGGTCAAACTTGTGAAAATGTATTTGACGGAAAAGGCCTTTGAAAACGAGAAAACATGTTAAATTGGGTGAGTTAAATGTTGATTCTGCACATTATGCCACAGTGAAAAGCTTTGAATGTGTTCTATTTCTCACAACCAGTAAACACCTCACTTGGAGTAAGTAAGTGTGTCTACTGGATACAGGAAATACAGCATTCTATTCTCAGTTACTCGGGATCATGCACTTAGTAGAACTAGAAGAAGAAAAACCTGCAACAGAAAACAGGCATAGACAAACTCCCTCAGTGTACACCTCTCAACTCAAGACTGGATTTCTGTGCCCCCAGCCTGCCACCACACTTCTGCAGCCCAAGGGTGTAAATATCAATTATTTTCTGGTATGAACTGACCATACCTGACCAACAGGAATACCTTGGGTGCCTTCATTGGTCAATATAATCTCAGGTACAATACAACAGTAAATGCAATTGGTTAGCTACCTCAGGCAAGTGTCTATGTTCTCTGTATATCCTTTATCATGACGTACTACATTGAAGGTGATATGTGCAGACCGTTGCGCCAAGTCCACACTCTACAAATATTTATCTTGGTGTCTTAAACGAGTTAAAACCAACAAGTGGCACCTGGATAGAAAAGAGGTAGAGAGCTTGAGGCTGCTTGAAAGGAAGAGATAAGAGTGAGGGGTCTGGGCATAATGTGGCTCTGAGTGCCAACTGCATACCCTGCTTTCTTTGAAAAGTGAAAAACACAGAGGGAGCTAGTGAAAGTTATAAAGATGTGCCTTTCTACCTACTGGGTAGCCTTGGACTGTGTCCTGTATGAACATGTAAATTGCATGATCAAGGTAACTATTAGCGGCTATACTACGTGTCTCTCGGACCTCTGCTCGCCGTCATTTTTCTCCAGCACCTCCCCCCGCTCCCTGCCATGGGCGGCAATCTGAGGGATAGCCCCAGGCGCCAGAAGCTCTAGCTACGCCTCTGGCCAAAGCCAGGCAGAAACCACCACTTTAGTCAGGGCAAGGGAGTTACACACAAAAGATAACCCCTGCTCACCCCCTTGGTAGCTTAGCACGAGCATTCAGGCTCATCCCAGAGGCAATGTGTAAAGCATTTGCGCCCGCACACAGCAACAACATACCCGGCACACCACAAAAGGAACTCCACACAAGGTTATATAAAAATAGCCTTTGTATTCTCAAAACACATCAGATAGTAATCACACATAAGACAGGGCCACGTGGGCCACTGTCAGGATCAGCACTTAGCAGAAATTGGTACAAGTAAAAATAGTTCATAAAGATACCACCATTAACTACTGGTAATTACTGTACTCCACCTCAACCTGTAACATAAACTACATTATGCACAGTCTCATCAGGCGCAACTTACATCCTGCGCCAACCTCACCTGCATACACACAATATGCAATCTCCTCACTAGTCTAAACACAATAGACCCTACCCCCTAAGTATAACTCACATTTAGGGGCGTAAATCAAACAGTGAGACATCATCTTACTAACACAAACCTAAATAGGTAAAACAACCTCATAAGTCTAAACCATATCTAGAGGTATCAAACAGGGTGCGTAAAACATACTAAATGCATTACATTTCCTAGCACCACATCAAGAGCACATCAATCACATTAGGGCTTTGCGCCCTATACATCCACCAGCCCCTCTAGCCAACTGGCCATCTCCAAAGAGGGGCTCAAATGCCCTGTGTCCAGAATGTCAGGGCACGCTGCCAATGCAGCACATAGGTGGTGCGCCATCTGCGTAAACCTAAATATTGCAGCTGCCCACTACTTGCTGGGCAGCTGAGAATCACTACAGGGAGCCTAAATGTTGCAGCTTGCACTAAGTGCTGCGCAGCAGTGTAAGGCCTGGCACCTCTGTGCCACTTCTGCCCCTCTCAGGGACTCTCACCAGAATTGCGCCTAAACGGTGCAGCTGCCCACAACTTACTGGGCAGCTATAGAAGGTAAACTGTGGCAGGGGGCTCTCATTGGCCCTTAGGACAATTTGTACCACACGCTGGAGCCATCTGGCTCTAAAAACAAATAGGGGCCTTGGAGCACTCTGGCTCCTGAAATCAACTATGCCCCAGGAGCACCATGGCTCCTTAAATACTCAACTATGGCCCCAGGAGCACCCTGGCTCCTTTAAAGAATCAACTCTGGCCCCAGGAGCACCCTGACTCCTTAAACAATTGCACCCAAAACGGTGGAGCAGCCGCTGCAAGATGGTGCCGCTCAGGGATGTAGCAATGACCCTGTGCCTCGAGGGGCACAAAACATGGAGCCCCCACTCATCGGGCCTTTTGCAGCAGGATTCCGGCCTCAGCTCTCTGCTTCTTCTGCTACCATGGGGCTCTCCCTCGAGCATGGGAGCCCCGCGTCACAGACTCACGCCAGCCTCTTCTCACAATGCGGCAGGGGGGCAGGCACCAGCAATGTGCCTTGCATTCCCCCTCTACAGGACACAGGCGGTGGTGCCTGCGGGGCTCTCTCACCTCATGAGAGCGCCGCCTTCTCTATGCCCCCGTCTTTACCCCGTCCCCCATCTTGTACCGCTGAGCCTTGCCTTGCCTTGCCCAGGCCTGGTTGCCCCCACGCTCCTCCTGCTACCTGCTCCTGTGCCCTGCTCCTGAGCTTCACTTCGGACGACCCAGCCGCCGCTGTGCCACCCGCCCACCCGATTTTCCCGCCGCTGCCTCCCTGCAGCCCCGCCCCACACCAGCCCATTGGCCGCCCCGCTCCCGCCACCCAGCTGACCCTCCCTCCCGGCTACCTTCTTAAGGGGACCACGTCCTCAACCTCGGGAGCGACCGCTGAGCCTTGCCTTGCCCAGGCCTGGTCGCCCCCACGCTCCTCCTGCTACCTGCTCCTGTGCCCTGCTCCTGAGCTTCGCTTCGGGCGACCCAGCCGCCGCTGAGACGCCCGCCCGCACGCGACTTTCCCGCCGCTGGCTCCCCTCGGCCCCGCGCCAGCCCATTGGCCGCCACGCTCCCGCCACCCAGCTGACCCTCCCGCCCGGCTACCTTCTTATGACGCCCCCACGCATGCGCAGCGTTGACGCGCAGCGGGCGCGCCGATTGTGCGCCGAAGGTGCGCCAAAGGCAAGCCCGTCTGCGCCCGTCCGCGCCCCTCCGCGCTTGGACCGCGCCCAGCGCCAGAACCCCTGGCCCCCGCAGAGGCCATCCCACCCGCCGGACCTTCGACGCCGCCACACTCAACGCACTCAACACAGGCCGGATCCCCGGATGCTACCGAGCCACCCCGCGACGCACCCACGGACCCTTCTGCTGCCAATCCTGCAACTTCTCCTGCCTCCGGACCTGCACCGCACCCGCCAAGCCGAGCACCAGCATTAACCACCTGAAGTGCATGCTGCTCAACACCCGCTCCATCCACAGACACGCTGTGGAACTCTGGAACCTGCTCGACACCACATCTCCAGACGTCGCCTTCCTCACGGAAACATGGATGAACGCCTCCTCGGCGCCCGACATCGCCATCGCCATCCCCGACGGATACAAGATCACCCGGAGAGACCGCGTCAACCAGACAGGAGGAGGCATCGCCATCGTTCACAAGAACACCCTCCGCATCACTACCAACTCCAACGACACCCTCACAGCCGCCGAACATCTTCACTTCCAGGTACACACCGACCACAAGACCACACTCAGAGGCACCCTCATCTACAGACCCCCAGGACCTCGCACACAATTCAGCGAAGACATCGCAGACTTCAATTAGCCCGCACGCCCTCTCCTCCGCTTACTACATCCTCCTAGGGGACCTCAACTTCCACCTATAGAACAACAAGGACAGCAACACCACCACCCTGCTGGACAACCTCGCCAACCTCAGACTCAAGCAACTGGTGAACACCCCCACCCACTACGCCGGACACACGCTTGACCCAGTCTTCTCCTCCAGCAAGTACATCTCCTACAGCCACTCCACTGGACTCCACTGGACAGACCACAGCTGCATCCACTTCAGCTTCAGAAAGGCCATGACCCACCACCATCCGCGACAGGCTCCCCGCAGGAGCTGGAACAAGATCACCACCGACCAGCTGACCACAGCACTGAGCCAGAACACTCCCGCCAGCACAACGAACCCCAACCAAGCCGCCAACAACCTCACACAGTGGATCACCAACTGCGCTGACGACCTCGCACCCCTGAAGAACCATCCCAACAGGCCCCGCAGCAAGAAGGCTTCCTGGTTCAACGACGATCTCAAGAACTCCAAGAAGAACTGTCGCACCCTCGAGAAAGCCTGGCGCAAAGACCCGACTACAGACAACATGACTGCCCTCAAGCACGCCACCCGCAAACACCACCAGCTGATCCACACCACCAAAAAGACAACATTCAAGGAACGACTAGACAACAACTCACACAACAGCAAGGAACTCTATAGCATCGTCAAAGAGCTCTCCAAACCCAGCGCCGGAACCAACGACATCACCCCCTCGCAAGAACTCTGCGACTCACTCGCCTCGTTCTTCCACAGCAAGATCGCCGACATGCACAACAGCTTTGGCGCACAGCCCACGCACCCAACCACCGAACCGACACACTACACCACCACCCTCCGTGCCGGGACCCCGGTCAGCACCGTAGACACCATCCACACAATGAACACCATCCACGCCGGATCACCAAACGACCCTTGCCCCCCACCATGTCTTCAACAAGGCTTCCTACGTCATCGCACCCCAACTCCGAAACGTCATCAACTGCTCCTTCAACACTGCCACCTTCCTGGAGAGCTGGAAGCATGCCGAACTCAGCAACCTCCTGAAGAAGCCATCAGCAGACCCAACCGACCTCAAGAACTACCGCCCCATCTCGCTCCTCCCTTTTCCTGCCAAAGTCATCGAGAAGACCGTCAACAGACAGCTCGCCGCCTTCCTCGAGACAAACGGATCCCTCGACCCCTCGCAGTCCGGCTTCTGAGCCAACCACAGCACCGAGACCGCCCTCATCGCAGCCACTGACGACATCCGAGCCCTGCTCGACAACGGGGAAACAGCGGCCCTCATCCTCCTGGATCTCTCCGCAGACACTGTCTGCCACCGCACCCTAGTACAACGCCTCAACAACATCAGAATCCAAGAGAAGGGTCTGGAGTGGATCATCTCGTTCCTCGCCGGAAGAACCCAGAGAGTCCGCCTCCCCCGTTCAGATCCGAGGCCACCGAAGTCATCTGCGGTGTACCACAAGGAGCATCACTCAGCCCCACCCTCTTCAACATCTACATGAGCCCCCTCGCGGCCATCGCACGCCAACACAACCTCAACATCATCTCCTACGCCGACGACACCCAGCTGATCCTCTCCCTCACCAACGACCCAGCAACTGCCAGAACCAACTTACACGAAGGGATGAAAGACGTAGCCGAGTGGATGAGGAACAGCCGCCTGAAACTCAATTAAGACAAGACGGAAGTCCTCATCCTGGGACCATCTTCCTCCACCTGGGACGACTCCTGGTGGCCCCCTGCCCTGGGCAGCGCACCCAAACCAACGGACCACACACCCAACCTGGGCTTCATCCTGGACTCCTCCCTCTCGATGACCAGACAAGTCAACGCCGTCTCATCTTCATGCTTCAACATCCTACGCATGCTCCGTAAGATCTTCCAATGGATCCCCACCGAAACCAGGAAGACGGTCACCCGGGCACTCGTCACCAGCCGACTGGACTACGGAAACACCCTCTACACCGGAACCACAGCCAAACTTCAGAAGAGACTCCAACGCATCCAGAACGCCTCTGCACGACTCATCCTGGTCCTCCCCCATCACAGCCACATCTCCGGACACCTGAGAGACCTGCACTGGCTCCCTGTCAACAAGAGAATCACGTTCCGACTCCTCACCCACGCACACAAGGCTCTCCACGACCTGGGCACTAGGTACCTCAACAACCGCCTGACCTTCTACACTCCCACCCGCCAGCTTCGATCTACCAGCCACGCCCTCGCCGCCGTTCCACGCATCCGAAGAGCCACCATGGGAGGAAGATCCTTCTCCTACCTGGCAGCCAAGACATGGAACTCCCTCCCCATTCACCTCCGTCAGACCCAAGACCACCTCTCCTTCAGGAAGCAACTCAAAACCAGGCTGTTCGAGCAGTAGCAAACCCCCCTCCCCAAGCGCCTTGAGACCCCCGGGGTGAGTAGCGCGCTATATAAAATTCTTGATTGATTGATTGATTGACTTTGCAGATGGAACCTGCGAGGCTCCGGGACTTCCTTCTCCCCCCGCACTTCCGGTCCGCATGTGTCTCTTCTGTCCGGCAGCCCCGCCCACAGTCAGGAGGGCCGCAGACGACGATATGGGGGCAGGATGAGGGGTAGGCTCCCTCAGAGATACAATGCGGAAAACAATTAAATAAGCAGGGTGTCACCCGTAATTAGGTATGACAAAGCTGCCAGAATGCAGGGTGGGCACCTGCTTAACAACACTTAAAATAAGCGGGGGGGCAAATGCAGTTAAGCAATTTCAGGTGAATCCCTACGCTGTTGATTCCCTCCACACATATCCTTTGTTTCCAAAAGTGCAGGCAATGGGCGAACCAGATAAAACTGGTTCTGGAGCACTTTGTTTTGCTCAGCCCCTCTGCCTATTCACAGGGTGGGTCAGGGATATCAGACACACTAAAGGGGGTGGAGCCAGCATTGTGGAGAGAAGGCCCAGCCCTATTCAGGTCCCAGGTGCACTCCTCTCTCCTATCAACATGCAGATCTCTCCATTCACCGCCGGGCAGACCCATCCTGGCTCCTGGAGCCAAGCACACCAGCCAGCTCCAGCCAATCACAAGCAAGACAGTCAATTCACATTCACTAAAAGACATGCCAACTTCTAAAAGTGGCACATCTCCACTAGACATAATAAATCTGTGCACATCATCACGCAGCATTTAATCTCACAAATTTCACATACCAAACTTGCCCCTGCACTTCCCACACATCAGGGACTACCATGGACACACAAATCCCCATGCATTCCTATGGGAGGGCTGGCCACTCTCACCACACATACACAGAGAGTGCACACACTTCACACTGGACCACAGTGAAAAAGTGTGCAGAGGTCTAAAATCACCAACAACAGGTTCCAGAAACAGGCTAGGCAAATGCAAAAAGTTTCAGGGTGAACCTGCCAAAATGGCCAAGTCCAATAGGTATATTAATACTGTTGCTGTCTGACCATAATTTTGCAAATCATGGAAAATCTTGAACTCACGCTGGAGAAAATTACAATTTCGTACAAGGAAGGTGCAAATTTTATAAGACCCTAGAGTAAAAGTGATAGTGGTAGCAAGCAAGGTGAGATTGGGTCATTTGCTCCAGGGTAGAGCCTGTACAAAGAGTAAATCAAACCCTCTCTGCAATAAAGATGCTCCAGTTACAATGCTGAAAGTGAACAAAATGGAGATGGAGCTAATGGGAAAAGGAAGGGAAAAGGAGAAACATCTCCAAGTGGAAACAAATGTATTGTCTGAATCAAATGGGGGTCTAATGTTCCTTTTAATGTTGGTGTTAATGCTTTTGCTGATTTTGATGTTAATCTGCATTTTATGCAACCAGATGAAATGGATGAGAATTGTCTGTATCACAGAAGGATCCTGTACGGTGCTCTTGGGATATAAATAGCTTTCCATCCCATCTGCCCCCTTCAGGTCCACCCCTATCAGTGTCAGTGACGGTAATTGATTATCCACACATATTCATTCTAGAGGCTCCCTGTCCTCCGGTTCTTTGTTGTAGAAAATGTCCTGGGTGAGGATTTTTCCTTACCTGGTTTGGATTTAGACCTCTGTAAGAGACATGACTCATATGATATTAGTAAGATTGTGTCAACTGTTGGTACACCAGCTGTTTTTGCCCCAATGGGTTTAGAAATGTTTAGCAGAACTCCTTCAAATAATTCTTTGTTGATATATAATCTTTCTGTGACCCCCTATTTTGTTATAAGTGGCATTCAACCTAGTCAAACTTCAAACGAAGAGGTAAAAGCATCAGATTCTTTAGTGAACTTAGAAAGGATAATATCATCTATTCTAAAGCTTATGCAACATTTGTTGGTGGCTCTGACTATGGTATGGACTCAAATATTAAAGGAGCTGATTAGAAATTAAGAGTAAATGGAAATATATCCCATTGAACCAATATAAATAGAAGGTGTTTCCGTAAAGGGCTGTAAATGGACTGTTCAGATAGATGTTAGTTGTCAAATTGATTTTAGTACTCAGGCAGGTAACCCAAAATGGAAGAAGCTGGTTAAAAATCTTCTATTTCCGAGAGTCCTCCAGAAACTACATTTGAATCTATACAATATATTTCTGATACTACTCCTAATAGAAAATATCTGGGGGGTACATCTAGAAGGGTTGAACAGAAAGTGTTTCCTATTTTAAAAATCCAGTCGAGTCATAGAAAACAAATGTTAGTGACATAGGTGCCCCGTGATCAAAGGAGAAAGAAACATAAACCTATGCTTAGATTAGCCAAAAAGAGACATAGGAGACTACATTTTAGAGAACATATAGAGGCCCTAGAGGCTATCTAATATGGATGTTTTATTCAAACCCTGTAAGTATGTCCTCAAGGTATGGATTCTGCAAGTGGTTATTCTAATTTGCCGAATAGGATCCTACAGTATATTGAATGGAGGTGTACAGGGTGTCTCTCCATATCATCTCCATTGAATCCAACTGCTCTTGAAACCCGTTATGCTAATGCTCTAGCTGAGGGAACTGTAGCTGCACCAATGACAGATCATAGGTTGCCCCTCTCTAATCTTCCTTCTGTATTAAACCCAATGGTTGTTTCTTTTGTTGATTCAGGTAAGAAGAGAGTAACTTCAGATCTAGAATGGTTAGAACCTTCTTGATGTAATGTAGACATTTATAAGTTTGATTTTATTCCCTTGTTTGTTGAGGAGCTAATATTAAATAGGGCTTTATTGCTGGCATGTTTTTCAGAGTTTGAGGGTCTGTAGCTTTTCCAAGGTAGTGATATCAATCTACTTTCTCTTTTCCCATTGAAGTTGGTTTGAATCAAGGGCAATGTTTTACTCTAAAATTACTGCAAATGTGATATTGAGATTGTCTGAAGGTTTACAAAGTAAGGGGAATACTGCCACCCTCATTTTAGAAGAGGATGGAGACTTTGTTGTAGTTAAAAGATCTCTTGAAGAATCAATAAGAGAGCAAGGGTATGAGGGGCACGTCCTATTCCCCAGATGCGTAATATGTTTATACAATGTGGACTGGCCCACTATGTGTGTGTAATCATTTTAGTCACTGTTTTTGTTGCCTGAATTAGGACCCACTAGGTGTTATTAAAAGACCCCTCACACACCTACCTGGTTGGTGTCATGCTTCATCATCAGGGTCCCAACCAGGCGGCTTAGTGCCACCTGGTTGGGCTACGACGCCTGATTACAGCGGAGCAGGTGTGGGTGTAACAATGTGATGTGAATATAATACAGTGAAAAATATCTCTGGGAATCCTTGCCTTTGTATTTTAATGTTGGTGGCCCAGGGTATCGTTTAAAATATGTGTGGTTCAACTACTAAAGGAGTAATTTTCCTACAAGTTGACTTATGCGTGGCGGTCTACATGTTTCAGCCCACGCTGTGTAATTAATGGGGCTTTCTTCAGGACAAGGACGGTGAAAAGTAAGTGGCAAAAGGTAAAAGTTAGATTAACCCAATCAAGTAACAAAAATCACTTGACCCTACCCACACTTTGGGAGACATCCGTCTGTCCGTCTGTCCAACTTAATCAACAAAATTTTGTTCTATTATCACAATTATTACACTGAAAAATGAAAGGTTATCTACATATTTTACTCATTCTTTTGCAATAAACATCATCAATTGATGAATTCCTTTAAACTAAACAAAAACAATCCTTTCTACTTAGAACACAGCTATTATTTTAACAAATAACATTGTTGTTTCTTGAAAATGCTTGTTGTCCAATCCCAATTCATTTTGGGAATAAATCCTTTCTTCAGAGGAACTGCAAAAAATGTCCACACAAAAAACGTATGTTTTCACACTGCTCAGCACATTAAATAGCAGAACAAGTCACAATTTATACCTTAAAAAAATATAGTGTGACCTTCACTGCATGCATGTTTCAAAAAAATATAATAAAAGTACCAAAATCGTAATCCAAAACCAAAAAATGGTGTCATAAAAACACTACTCACCAACCTTCTTGCTATTAGAATGAATCTGCAAGTTCGAAGGAACTACAACGAATACGTACAATTTTTTTTACAATGATGTTACTCAAACCCGTTCAACATGGTTGTCAATATCACACCAGTAGTTTACTCAATACTACTATAATCTCTCCCTACTACCTCCACGAGTACAACAAAATCACATGTAACAAGATATTTGATTCCTAATCAATGCATTGAAATAAACAAAACTCCATTGTTTATCTCCTTTTTTGAAAAACCGAGCTTGGACCTTATAGTCATCAAAATCACTGAAATGTAGTTGACGCCGTCCTCCTTCCTTCCTGATAACCGAGTTGCCCCGTTCTGCAAAACGAAATGCTTTCTTAAAAAAGTGTTTGCAGCAACTGTATTGCCCATCAATGACACAAAGACTCTAAACTTCTGTTTTACCAGAAAAATATTCTGCTCTTCACTGCTGTTATGATTCCAGCAAATTGCTCCAAAGTGGATCCTTTTTCCCTTCCTCCATTGTGCAGAGAACTTCTTCCTGAAACAATATATATTCCTGCCTCATTAACCATCCTGTATATATCGTTTTTCATTACACAAACCTTTGTGACAAACAACCACTAATGACTACGAAATAAGGAGCCTTACACTGCTGTTTACTACATTCAAAAATCAAACCATTCTTTCCTCTCTTGCAAAATCTCATGCTTCGCCTCCTCCTACCTACCTCACTGTCAAACATTCCACATCTATGGATATTCAAACTGCAAAAACCCAATATAAGCAAACCTTCAGTACCGGAATGCGCTGTGCTCAGACATATATCCGTCACTTTGCTGTGAAAAGACTATTCCGCTCCGCTCCGCCTGTCGATACAATTCAACACATCAATTACTTACTGCTCACCGCAATACCCAACTTTTGCTAAACATGATTAGGTATCAGCCACGTACCTTTGAAGTTGCACTCCCTTGGTATAAACTCTCCCGTACTCAACTCCTGGTACAACGCCATAAAACGCCACTTTAATCATCTAAATACTATAAATAGTAAGCACCAACAAAAGACTCGAATAACCACGAAAAAGCGGCGGCCATCTTAGAACTAAAAAACCTCCTCCCAAATCAGCAACAACTTCACAAGAGAATGTGGTGTCCGACCAGAAGTTATCAACTTCAAGACAACCAACTACCGTTGAATCATCCCATATTACGAGTGAAAGTGACGGTACCCATGCATCCAGTAGCACACAATTCAACAACCTGGTTTTTTAGACAGGGGACCGACCACAGGAAATCCTCCAGAAGCTGTTGTTCCAAAAAGAACATACGTGGTAAAAGAAACAGTCAGTCAAAATCTACGGAGCAAAAACAAACATCAGTAATCAACATTTCCTGTAAAAAATTGAACACACAACAACTACGAGTACTTGAAAAAGGCACATCATTTGTACCTACGTATTGCTCTAAATTTGAGACTGAGACTCAAATTTGAGACTGAGGTGTGTTTTTTCAGATTCATGCGTACACTCAGGTTACAGCATTTTTTCAACACTATTGTACCTAATTTACCTAAATTTTCACAACCTAAAGTTACAAGTGAGTACAAAGAATTCAAAGCACCGAGTACTTATATGCCACCGATGTCTCACAAGATTCTGGATACAGTTGAAGTTCTAGTAAAGCAAGATTTACAGAAAGTAAATTGAAATAAACAAATCAGATCCAGCATCAATAAGCATGAACAAAGTATCATCACATGTTTGACGAGAGATACCATGATTACTATTAAAAAAGCAGACAAAGGTGGAGCATTGGTGTTATGGACACTGAGTTTTACGAAACCAAAGTCTCTGTTCATGTTAATGATGAAACAAAGTACTTGAAACTGCCTAACAATCCAGTATTATAAATAGCACACACTTTGGAGGTGATCTTAAATAAAGCATTGGAAATGGGATGGATTAATGTTAACACCAAAACCTTTTTTACCACTCAATATCCCAGGTGTCCTGAATTATATATGCTTCCAAAAAGTAAGTGGTTGTGGATCTATTTTTGAGCCTTTGGGTCACTACATTGACGAGTTTTTACAGATTTTTGTGCAAGGATGGGTTACGTATGTGAGAGATCCGGCTCATTTTCTACAATTGATACAAACTGTTGATTTGGACGAAGATGATGTACTTTTGTGTACTATTGATGTTACCGCATTATATACATCGATTCCAGTAGCAGAAGTTATGGAAGCGTGAAAATGGGCATTATTAAAAAACCTCAAGTAGCAGCAAACAAAATGTTCATATTGGAATTGTTACAATTTTGTTTGGTTCATTCATACTTCAAATGGAAGAACAACTACTATTTACAAATTAGTGGTACATCAATGGGGTTTTCTGGGGCCTCGGCTTTCGCTAATACCTTCACGGCGAAATTTGAAAACGATCATATTCTCACAGACGCAGTTTGGAACCAACACACAATTTTTTTATTAAAAAATCATTGATGACATCTTTCTGGTGTGGAAAGGATCTAAGTCTTTGTTGATCACCAAAATTGATGAATTAAACACCAAAAATATAAGAATACAATTGACGAACACTGTAGATAATTTTCAAAATCCGTTCTTGGATGTTCTAGTAAAGCTGAATAGGAATAAATTGGACATTGCGGTTTATCATAAACCTACAGATAGGAACATTGAGATACTGTACAGCAGCTTTCAACGGAAGGCTTTGCTGAGAAATTTGCCTTAATCACAATGTTTGCGCATTAAGCACATAGCTTCTAACAAACAAGCAATTACAGTAGAAGTGGACAAGCAAAGACAAAAGTTTCTTGAACGTGGATATCCGAGTGAAACTGTTCAAACTGCAGAAAATAGAATGCAACTAGTGCCTAGACAAACATTGATACAAAGCAAACCAAAGATCAAAAAGGAAAGGGTGGTGTTCGTTTCCAAATTTTCTTCACAGTCCTCACAAATCAAAAGCATTTTGAATGCCCGTCGGGAATTACTTTAACAAGAAGAAGACTTTCAAGGATTATTTGCTCGTAAACCGTTGTTATAATACACGAGAAGCAACAATTTGAAAGAATTGGTAACTACAGTTATAAAATCCCAACCGGAACAATGTTTGAATCCAGGTATCGAGAAATGTCACAATTGCACACATTGCAATAATGTCATAGAGGGATCATTCATTTTACATCAACAAACTGGCAAGAAAAGTAAAATTAAGATGTCAGACTGATTGTAATTCTTCTCAAGAAATTTACAGCATCAAATAGGCAAGACCGAGAGCAAAGTGAAAGTGCGTATCACTGAACATAAAAGCAGAATTCATAACAAAACCATTACATCTAGTTTAGTAACGCATTGGATGGAAATGAATCATACCATACAGCAATTACTGTTTCAAGTCTTAGAACAAATCAAAGTGAAACCCGATCGGGACAATGACAAATGGCTGTCTAAAAGGGAGATCTGGTGGATCAATTTTTTGGAAACTATGATGCTTAAGGGCCTCAATGACAAATTGGACATGATTTATTTTCTATGATAATAAGAGTTGGATTTTAGTGTAGTGAGGCTAAAACACAAGAGAGAAAGTCAGGGGTTAAAAGTAATTCATGACTATAAATCTCAATTTGGATGTTCTATGTTTTGGATAGTATGAACTTGTGATGGATCAAAAAGTATGTACTTGGTTGACACATTGTATACG
The DNA here is from genome assembly GCF_964261635.1 of Lissotriton helveticus. Lineage (NCBI taxonomy): Eukaryota > Metazoa > Chordata > Amphibia > Caudata > Salamandridae > Lissotriton > Lissotriton helveticus. Next base: position 1,609,793,141 of record NC_136069.1, read on the forward strand.
ATGTTTACATATTCAATAGGATCTTTGAGCAGAACCTAAAAATGTCATTAAGTTGTATTAATGTTTTTCATTTTATTGATTTTTTTTTGTATATTATTCTTTCTTTTTTCACTTTTTAAAGTTGATCAGTAAGTTTCATCACATATGGTGACGTATCATCCTACACTTGCGGTTTTTGTGTGGCCAAATATTGTGATTGAACATTTTGTACTATTCAAGATGTCCGTCGTTTATTTGATCTATTCGAGTCTGTCGCTCGTGTTTACTATTCATAACATTTCAGACGAGTGAGCGTTGTTTTATGGTGTTGCATCTTCAGTTGAGTATGAGAGAGTTCTGATTTATGGTGTTGCAACAACTTAGAAAGGGTGTAATAAAGTTAATAGAACCTTTTTACTATTCTAAGATGGCCTCCGCTTTTTTGTGGTTATTCGAGTCCTTTGTTGGTGCTTACTATTTATAGTATTTAGATGAGTAAAGTGGCGTTTCATGGTGTCGTACCAGGAGTTTAGTATGGGAGAGTTTATATCGAGAGAGTGCAACTTTAAAGGTACGTGGCTGATACATAATCATATTTAGCAAAAGTTGGGTATTGCGGTGAGCAGTAAGTAATTGATGTGTTGAATTGTATTGACAGGCAAAGCGGAGCGGAATAGTCTTGTCACAGCAAAGTGGCGGATATATGTCTGAGAGCAGCGCGTTCAGATACTGAAGGTTTGATTATATTGGGTTTTTGTAGTTTGAATAACCATAGATGTGGGATGTTTGACAATGAGACAGTTTGAATTAGCAGGTAGGAGGAGGCGAAGCATGAGGTTTTGCAAGAGAGGAATGAATGGTTTGATTTTTCAATGCAGTAAATAGCGGTGTAAGGCTCCACATTTCGTAGTCATTAGTGGTTGTTTGACACAAAGGTTTGTGTAATGAAAAACGATATATACAGGATGGTTAATGAGGCAGGAATATATATTGTTGCAGGAAGAAGTTCTCTGCACATTGAAGAAATAGAAAAAGGATCCACTTTGACTGGAGCATTGTGTTGGAATCATAACAGCAGTGAAGCGCAGAATATTTTTCTGGTAAAACAGAAGTTTGGAGTCGTTGTGTCATTGATGGGCAATATAGTTGCTGCAAACACTTTTTTAAGAAAGCATTTCGTTTTGCAGAGTGGGACAACTTGGTTATCAGGAAGGAAGGAGGACGGCGTCAACTACATTTCAGTGATTTTGATGACTAAAAGTTCCAAGCTCGGTTTTTCAAAAAAGGAGGTAATCAATGGAGTTTTGTTTATTTGAATGCATTGATTAGGAATCAGATATTTTGTTACATGTGACATCATTGTACTCGTGGAGGCAGTAGGGAGAGATTATAGTAGTATCGAGTAAACTACTAGTGTGATATTGACAACCATGGAGGACGGGTTTGAGTAGCATCATTGTAAAACTTTTTTTAGGTATTCATTGTAGTTCCTTCGAACTTGCAGATTCATTCTAATAGCAAGACGGTTGTTGAGTAGCATTTTTATGACACAATTTTTTGGTTTTGGATTCTCATTTTGGTACTTTTTATTATATTTTTTTTAAACATGCATGCGGTGGAGGTCACACTATATTTTTCAAAGGTTTAAATTGTGACTTGTTCTGCTATTTAATGTGCTGAGCAGTGTGAAAACATATGTTTTTTTTGGGTACATTTTTTACTGTTCTCCATAACAAGGGATTATTCCTGAAATGCATTGGGATTGGACAAGAAGCATTTTCAAGAAATAACAACTTTATTTGTTAAAATAATGCTGTGTTCTAAGTATAGGGGATTGTTTTTGTTTAGTTTAAAGGAATTTATCAATTGATGATGTTCATTCCAAAAGAATCAGTAAAATATGTAGATAACCTTTCATTTTTCAGTGTAATAATTGTAATAATAGAACAATAAAAAAAAAATTGTTGATTAAGTTGGGCAGACGGATGTCTGCCAATAGCTGTGCCGGTAGGGTCAAGTGATTTTTGTTACTTGATTGGGTTAATCTATTGTTTAATTTGGAGGGTAGCTTCCTCCTGCCCACCCAGCACACCCCATTACCAATTGATGAAAGAGGCAACTAGTGTAAACGGTTCATATCAGGTGTGCACTGCACAAACCCTCATTATTGAAAGGTAAAAGTTGCCACGTGAAAAAAACAGTGTTATCCCTAAACACTTGCTAAGGTGTGTGTAAAAGAAAAATGTCGGCGTACTCACAGACACTTTGGAGTAGCAAAAAATTCATGTGGTGAAAACATACAAAACATGTATGGTTTCTCAAACTAAAATGCAAACTTAAACATTCGTAACAGCGTCATTCATTTGTCATCTTGGAAGGCCATTATGGTGACTAAAACCCTGGCTCATGGGGAATGGCATGCATGGATACTGTGTTGCATGCCTGTACCAATTAGAATATAGAGCAATGGCTGTGCTTTCCTACTTTACTGGAAGCAGTAGTTGTGCCAGTGGAGCGCTGTCTGTGAATCTGTGCACTTGTGGCTGCGTTGTCTATACAACCAGGAGGAATGGCTGTGCCCAGGGGGCACAGCGTTTGTGCGAGAAACTGTGTCACAGGTGCTTGCTGAAGGGCTACTGGGGAGAGAACCCAGCAGTCTGTGGCACGCTGCGTGCTGTTATTGGTGGCATGCATTTGAGTAAATGAATGAGACACCCAAACACAGCCCCGAAAAGTCTCGTAAAGAAACCGCAATTGGTGCAGTGTATGTTACAATGCTACTTAATGAGTAAATGAGAAGTTGAAAAGTTAAAAGCATGCATCAATATTTACAATGCTAAAAGGTTTTAAGCAGAAATTGAAGCTCGGGGGAAGAGCCACATCCTGGGTCCTATCTGGAATTAAAAGTAAGAGCTCTGCTGTGAACTATATCGGGGCGATAAGTTCACTTGCGGTGCAGCGTCCGATATTACACAAGGCCTTACTTGGGAGAAATGTGTCCTTTGCTGCAAACCTATCTGTGGTCCCCTGTGGTCCTGGCTGGTGCCTGGGTACCGATGTCTGTTGTTTAAATAGTAAGGGCTGCAGATCTGGTAAGTGCGCCGGGGCACTTCCGGGAATGACCATGACTCGGGGATACTGATAGATCGCGCATGCGCGAATATGCGCAGATGGCCTGGGATCTAGAGTCTACTGAGGTGGCCATCTTGGAGAGGGGTAGAGAGCTGGATAACGCTTGGACTAGATATAAAGTGCCAACAATGTGCGTGTTAAGTTGAAAAATGGTAAAGAGGCAGCACTCATGGAGTTTGCGACTCTTCGGGGAGCGTATAACCCCAATGGCTGTAATTTTCTGAAACGTGACAGCAGGGGGAGACCACCCAGTGGGCATGCAGGGCAAAAGTCCTGTGTTGCGGTGCAGCAGAAGTGTAACTGAGCGGTAAGCTCGGAGTTACGCTAGTCCAGTTGCACAGTAGAGTAGTGCAGGGGACCGAATGGTCTCTTGGGTACAGAAGCACTACAGAAGTGTTGAATTGGACATTATACTCTAGGTGTATGTCGCGTTACTGTAGTGGTATGTCAAATGGCATCGGGGACCACAGTGTCATGCTAGTGTGGTGGCATCTGAGATGGTGTGGGTGCAAGAGATGCAGAGGGATGCCCAGGAGTATGGGACAAGTGTTTTTAGTTTTAGCATCTTCTGAGGCTGTTCCAAGGGATATTGTTATTAAGGCCAGTTTTGTGGCTGGAAAGACGGTAAATCGATCTCTGTTCCTTGAGCAATAACTGTTGCTGGATAGTTTTTCATAGTTTTTTGTGTCACTGAGTAGTCTTATTCACTCTTTTTGGTAATCTTCTTTGTTCATGATGACCGTGCCTCCACCTTTGTCAGCAGGTTTTATGACAATGGAATCGTTGGATCTCAATGACTGGATTGCTGCTCGTTCTCCAGTTATGGTGTTCTGAAAGGTGTGGTCCTCATTGAGCTTTTCAATGTCTCTGAATACCGCTTGTACGTATACTGTAATTTCTGGAGGAATGGCAGTAGGGGGCGGCATAAAGGTAGACTTTGCTCTGAATATGGTGTCCCCTTCAGCTTCCGGTGTTGCATCAAGAGGAGAGTTTTCAAAAAAGGCTTTATGTTTCAGTTTTCTGAAGAATGTCGCTAGTTTGCAATGTAGCTGGAATTTATCCAGTCAGGCCGTAGGTACGAACCCAAGTCCTTTCTCCAGGACTGTCTGTTCGTTTGGTGTTAGGTTGTGGGTCGAGAGGTTGGTGACCAAGCTCATCTTGTGCTGGGCCCTGGTCTTTTGATTTGCTCCTCCTCAGGGCTCCCTCATGTTGATCCTCTCTCCAGTGTACTTGGTTCCCTCGGTGTCTGCTCCCTAGGCCTCATGCCCCCCCCCTAAATAAGGGAACCATTGGTTCTGGTTTGGGTAGGGATGTGGTGGGGGTCCAAATGGCATGTTCCAGCCATACCCATATGGTGGATGCATTGGTAGGTACTGGCCAGGGTTGTTGCCACCAGGGGTTTCTACCTCTTCCTTGCTGCTTCCTCCTATAACTGCTTGAGCTGGAGTTGCTAATTCCAGATGAGTCTTCATCCAAAGATCCTCCTGAAGTGTCGCTTTTTTTGGGAGCTTTGTAGTCGGTGTCCGAGTAGGGGTATGTTTTAGAGTATGAAAACTTTTTGAGATCCTTCTGAAATGTATTCATCTTGCTTTGCGTCAGGCTTTCTTTTTATTCGTTAATTTCTTTGTTGGTCTCATCCAGTCGTTTTTTATATGAAGTGAGAGTGGCTTTGCAGTGTGATTCGGTGGCATGAATTTCAATGAGGATTGCTTCAGAGAGGCCTTTGGCTGTCTGGATTATCAGGACAATCCAATTTCTGGTGCATCTCCACGCTATTTGTGCCCTTGCGGAAGGTAGTTTCATCCAAAAAGATACGTGGGGCATTCGTCACTATGAGGCCTCTCGGGGCAGTGTTATTTCTTAGATATTCAGTGAGAATTACCCCGTGGAGGATGGTTCTTATGCGGTTACATTTTTTCTCATTCAGACTCTCCCAGTCTGCTGTTTGTGCAATGGATGTTGCCACATTGAAGTCTGCCATGAGTGGGGTGTTGGCTAAGATGCTGTTGGCGTCATCCATGGTAAAACCCAGGCCAGGGTTGTCTGCCATGGTTTTAGTTAAATATGGGTGCACTAGAATGTGTAAAAACAATGGTAGCTCAAAAAGGGAAGCACGCAGCGCGCCGCGGACTGCTGGGTTCTCTCCCCAGTAGCCCTCCAGCACGCACCTGTGCCACAGTTTCTCCCACAAATTCTGTACACCATGGGCACAGCCATTCCTCCTGGCTGTAAAGACAAAGCAGCCACAAGTGCACAGATTCACAGACAGAGCTCCACTGGCACAACTACCCCTTCCAGTAAAGTAGGAAAGCGCAGCCATTGCTCTATATTCTAATTGGTACAGGCATGCAACACAGTATCCATGCATGCCATTCCGCATGAGCCAGATTTTAGTCACCATAATGGCCTTCCAAGATGAGAAATGCATGACGCTGTTATGAATGTTTAAGATTGCATTTAATGTTGCGAAATCATATGTTTTGTATTGTTTTTTTCCCCACAGGAATTTTTTGCTACTCCAAAGTGTCTGTGAGTACGCCGCCATTTTTCTTTTCCACACACCTTAGCGAGTGTGTAGGGATAACACTGTTTTTTCACGTGGCAACTTTCACCTTTCGCCACTCACTTTTCACCGTCCTGGTCCTGAAGAAAGCCCCATTAATTACACAGAGGGGGCTGAAACATGTGGACCGCCACACATAAGTCAACCTATAGGAAAATTACTCCTTTAGTAGTTGCACCACAAATATTTTAAATGATACCCTGGGCCACATCATTAAAATACAAAGGCAGGGATTCCCAGGGGTATTTTTAACTGTATTATTTTCACATCACATCACATTGTTGCACCCACACACGCTCCACTGTAATCAGGCATCGTAGCACAACCAGGTGGCACTCGGCTGCCTGGTCGGGACCCCGATGATGATGCATGACACCAACCAGGTTGGTGTGTGAGGGGTCTTTTAATAGCACCTAGTGGGTCCTAATTCAGGCCACAAAAACAGTGACTAAAATAATTACACTCACATAGTGGGCCAGTCCACATTATTTAAATACATTAAAAGATCTTTGCCATTTCAATTTCTGCCTCTCAATGGGAGTCACTATCTCAAGCAAAATAGATAAAAATCCATTTAGATAAACATGGTAGACAAGTGTCACTCAGATAATCCCCTGCTTTTTCCTTACAGAGAATATCTAAAGATGAGAATCTCAAATGCAATAGGTTACACGGTGCATTATCCAATATTTCTCATAGTAACCACATGCAACATCCCTCCTATTTGCAATGAGTAGAAAATGATGTCCTGGAACACAGCAGGTATAAATAATAGTATTATCTGAGTTCTTTAGAGGCAGATGTGATGTGCCTCTAGGATCCCTGGTATGCAGTTGCATTGATTTGTGATGATTTTATAATTTTAGACTGTAAAGCAATACCTTCAAGGAGGGGGCATGCAAAGGGGTGGCATGTCTACACTTTAATAAGATCCAATGAAGATATGAATGTTATAAATATTTGAGTAACTTTTGTTTTGCTTATATTCCCCCAGAGGCCTAATATGATGTGCTTTTAAGTGAGGTATTTTCCTATAGTAAAAAAGCACATGATAAGGAGTTTCCCCCACACATACTGTTGGTAGGGTATTTGATTTATAAAATATCTAATTTTACTTTAGATTGGTTAGGGGGAGAAAGAAAAAGAGGAAGACATGCCCATACCAGAAGGTGTTTTCATCCAAAAATAAGAACTAATAAGAGATGGAAAATGTTAGGGCAGGGTTAAAAAAGTTTGATAGGGTCATAGTAAATGGGAAGTTACCTTTTGACTCACCTGCAGCATATGCACGCAAAACTCCAAGGGGAGAGTCTATTTTGGACTATGTGGTGGGAGGATGGGCTTCCTTCTTTTTATTGGATGATTTAAAGTTTTCCAATTCCTTTCTTACTGGCCATAAGATTCTAACTTTTGTGTAACTTGTAATATGTCCCCCATTAATTCTTGGGGGTTGGATGGTCAGTCCGCTAGGTTTGATAAGAAAAGAGTGAGAAGTCATTGGAATTACGGGGCAACTGCATGCCTTGTAAGTACCATAGAGACTTCTATAGACACATTGTTTGGCTGGTCAGGAAAGCAAATGGAAAGTTTCAAAGCTCTTGGGCAGCAATTACTTAAAACTACAAAACTAGTGAAACCAAACAAAAGGGGTTTCCCCAACCCACCTCTGGTTGAATTGTGAGATAAACACTTTGGTCAGGGAACAGTATTTGATTATACCCCTGAAAGATCTACTGGAGTATTGTTATTAAAAAGGAGGAGAATCTGGCTGAAACGCCAGTTAAGAAAGGAGGAGGAATATAGATTCTGAATAAAGCCGTACTAAAAGGGCAGATAAGGATTCTTTAGACTCTTGTTACAGAGGGTTGTGGTGCAAGAGTTAGACCTATCCCTTTTACTATTGAGGAACTGAAATAGACCAGCTTCATCCAAAATGTTTTTCTCAGATTGCACTTCTTGATACAATAGATAAAGTCTTGGCCTAATGCTTCCTAACCCAGATTGTTGAATGGGCAGAAGCTCATAAAAGCATACCTACGGAGAAAACTGGGTTCAGGGCGATTGATAATATGACTGCCCTTCAAGTAATAAATACATATTTTGTTATCCGCAGAGGGGGAAAGGTATAAACAGCTTTTATTGACTTCTCCACAGTATTTAATAAACTAGATCATCCTTTGCTGCAGTGTAAGATTTAAAATTTGGGTAAGCCGGGTCCCGTTTTTCGAGCTAGTTCACATACTCCATACTGATATTTTATGTAGAGTTGTATTGGGTGGGGACAGAGATTTATTGCAGGCTACCTCACAGCAAATGAGTTAAAACAAGGATGCTTGCTTGACCTCAGTGGTGACATTCAGAATAAAAAACAACATTCACCACTGAGGACAGAGAAAAGGGCTACATATAAAAAAAATGCTAGAATATCTCAATATGGAAACACCATGCGATCCGGTTTTGTACATCTTGCCAGAAAATCCCCAAAATACCACCACTCCTCCGTGGTGGCCCATCTTATCCGGTTGTGGCTTGGTTCTAGAAACTATTGGATGTTACATTGATATTTTCATCTGGGACTTAGTCCCCATACAAAGACTTAAGTGAGGGACAGTATGTTCATGATAAACATTATCGAGTACATGCCCTTCATTACAGAAACTGATTGGCTTCCACATTAGACATATTGTCATTATATACCAATGTTCCACTAGTAAGAAAGCATTTTGCTAATAGAAAACATACTGAATACACACATATACCACAAACAAGTTCCCACCAGTTTTATTATTCCTCTCCTGAGAATTGCATTTCAACAAAACTACTTTATGTCTGATGGTGATTTTTACCAACAATGTACTGGAACGTCGATGGGACCAGTTTTTGCTCCCAATCTGGCAAATATCTATATGCACTATATAGAGAAAAAAATATGCACTTTCTCAGCAAAATAGATTTTGTTCTAACATTTAATTTTTAAAATGTTATAAGATAGTAAAGAACTCCCTAAAACATGTGTGGTTTTGTCCAAGAGAGGAACTGCTTATTACCAAAAACAAAACTGCCCCTGAAAAATTTAATTGTGTTGCCACCTTTGGCACCCACACAAATAAGATCCAAAATCTGATTGCAAAAAAACTGGCATCTGATTTAAAGCCTTGTTTCCAACATTTAGTGCACTCATTAACACAACGAAGTACAAGTTGTAAACCTAGGACCCTAGCAACCGCATGGGGTCTTCCCCAAGTGAAAGGTAATTTCTGGTGTGGAAACTGTATTGCTTAAACTTTCTCTTTTGACACAAATTTCTTTGAGCATTATAACATTAAACAAGATTTGAATTTCTTCTCTAACTGGAATTTGTGCAATGTGGTTTACTGTATATGGTATCCATATATATTACATTATATTGGGCAAGCATCACAACCCATCAAGACACGCATCTGCCAACATCAAAGCAGGATAAGATGCCCTGTATTGAATGCACCCTTGGTCACTCATTTGAATGAAAACAAAACACACAGAGGATGGCAGATAATTGAAATGACTATCATTCCAGAAAAAGGAAGAGACATATCTCAGATTGTACAAAGAATGGAATGCAGATGATTAGAATGGGTTAAATAAATTTACCATGGACTCAACAAGTCTATAGAATTGTCATGATTACAATATATTTGTTGCGATTAGACCAGTCTCCTATTTTTACTTTGATGCCACACCAATTAAAAGCTGCTTTGAAACAGGACATCTGCTCCTTTAGTTTACTCATGGACAGGGAGGCCTATATTTTAAAAAAGGGTTACCATCCGTCTATTAATTCCTGTTTTATAAACAAAATAAAGATTTACATTTTATGGAATCTTCCATATGGAGTGTGCTCTGTTTTGATATTGTTGGAGTAGGGCATACTTCCTTTAAATAACCTCCTGGATAAATGGTATGGTTCATCACCAGTCTGTAATCTATGCAAACATCAATCATTTGTCCTGCTTTGTTATTATGTCTGCGGAACTGTCTGATACCATTATGTCTTTCCTCTCAGCCTCATTAGTATTACATTCACTTTATGATCCTCCTAATGAAATATTTTGTAATAGAGTTTTTCATTTTTTTCATTTTTTTATATTATTTGAAGGTGCATCAGTATGATGGTAGTAGAGGCTGAGAGCTAGTTTTTTATGTGGGAGACATTTATCTTTCATGTATTGTTCATGCGTAATGGTCGATTGTGTTCTTGTGGTATGCAAATTCATTTTTTATATATATATATATGTATATATATTTCTTAATTCCACTGTTTCCATATGGTCTCTATCACATGGTAGAAGAGAGGTATTAGTCAAACAAAAGCCAACCCAAATATTTTGGTATAGAGAGATACAGGCAAATTAACAAATAAATTAGTAGGATAATTGAGTTCCAGTCGATTTAGCAAATCAACAATAGAGCCAATCCAATCTCCTATTTTGAAAGTACTAACATTTTGATACCGAGTACTATGCAGAGGGAGTCTCTTCCTTTTAAAAATAATCCCTTAAAAAAGAAAGATTCAATAGTAAACCTCCTTTCTAGGGCATCAAATAAATTAATCAGGCTGCAATTTACAAACTTCTCTCTGGCTTGGAAGGCCAAAATTTCAATCCTGAAGAAAAAACGAAAATGCTCTGCATGAAAGAAAATATAATACAAATGGACATATACTGGGTATCCCTGCAAGTAGCAGTGCGACAAAAAAAATCAAGGCTTTCTGGGGCATCATTGCAGAAGCCAGTGTAAATAAAATATCCCTGACACCAACTCCAGTCTTACAAAAAGAATTGGTTGTTTACTTATCCAAACTGTATGGAAAAACCCTATTAACTATTGTCTTTGGGAAATCTCTATGCGATGGAAACTGCAGCAAGATCAATCAGCAGATAAAGTCTCCCACTCAACAGTAAATTGCAGTATATGTAAGGAAAGCAAGGGATACAGCAGCAATGGGACAGGCAGGATCCCGGTGAAGGTCCTAAAAGAAAACATAGAAGGATGGAATAAATTCTTGGCCCCTCTATTTATGTACTACTACCAAACTGGCCAAATTCTGAGTTCATGGATAGTTAGTATAGTGGTCCCTCTTCTGAAAAAGGTTCCCATTTTTCCCCAAGTAATTATCACCAAATTCCCCTCCTTGATGCTACAGGAAAAATATTTGTGGCCGTCGAAATCCCTCTGTAATTAACAATATTGCTATCCTGCAAACTATTATTGATACAAATGTTGTTAGTAAAGCTCAGGTAGTCTATAGTTTATTTATGGATTTCTCCACAGCTTTTGACAATGTGGACAGGCCTTCACTATGGAGAAAAACGTTGAAGTTAGGTGTTCTGATAACCTTATTAAGAATAATAGTAGTGCTCCATACATCCACATGGTGTAAGATACAGATGGAAGGAGATAAGGGTTTAACTCAAGAGATTTCCAAGCAAAATGGTCTTAAACACAGATGTTTACTTGCTGCCCTCCTCTTTTCGTTATTTCTTAGTGGAGGGAAATCATTTTCCACTTAAATTACCATCACAAAAAAAACATATTTTAATGTAAGCTGATGACGTGGTTAGATTTGATTTAACCCCAATTGGGCTGCAGCACAATTTAGAGGCTCTTTTGAACTACACAGAGAATTTATTTTTCATAATAAATATCTCAAAAACAAAAATAGTATAATTTAGGGTAGGAAAAAAGCTACACCTTTTACCTGGAAGTTAGGAGGATCTCCAGTAGATATAGCATCTACTTATATTAATATAGGGAGAGTTTTCTTTCAGTCTATTGGAGCTGCCTCACATTTTCAACGGACTAAATTAAAAATATTATCCCATGATAGTGCTATAAAAATGTTTTATTTAGCTACTGACATTTTTCAGCCCTCCTGGAAATTTAACAAACAAAGATTACCCCTTTTTTAATGTACAGTTTAGAATATATTCCTATAAATCGATGTGTTTTTTTAAATCAAAGAGGGAAAACTCTTTCCACTGCTTAGTTAAAAGCCAAGCCACTCACGTTCACACACTCCGACTGGAATTAGGGTTAGTGAGTGCATATACAAGATCTATAGCAAACCTTGGCCGGTGGGCTTATAATTTACTGCATGCACCTGAAGGTACATGGAGATCAATTATATGTCAAGAAACTTTTAAGGATGGTCCAGGAATAAATATGTTTAAAGGAAATTTAGAGATTACTTTGGAGCACTTCCAATGCTACAAGAATCTTTTACAAAGATGGTCTCCAGTTCTCCTGAAGTTTTTTCTGAATAAATCTACTACAAAGATTGAGCTATGAAATGGATAAACTTTATTGTTAACAGTTTCAGCATTATAAGCTTTCACTAGCCAGGTAGGAGTATAAAGAGTTCCCAAATATTTCAGTTTTAAATTGGTTAGGAATTGCATCCTGATGCTAAGACTGAGGACATTACTGCTAAAAGATATATCAACAAATTGGGGTGGTAATTTTGAAAAAACTGGCCAATGTGATTTGTGTAGTGGAGGAATCAAAGATTTGGTCAATTTCCTTTTTGTCTGACCAAATAGTAGCTTGGTAGATGCACGCTCTTGATTCTTAAATCCAATTTGCACAAAATATAATATTTTTAGAACAATGGATTAGCTTTAGCTCATAAGAACTCCACCTGATGAATTTGTATGTTACAAGGTTTTAATTTTTTTAAAGCGTTTCTTCTGTAATTTTAGAGAGCTTTAAATTGAGAACAACAATCTCTTTTGCATATGATGTATTTTGTGATATATCGTGGTACAAAGGAATCGGAAATCTGTTTATACTATTTCAACATATTGTGAATCTTGAAAGAGGACTATACCAATAAAAATGTTAATTTCATTTCATAATCCCCAGTTCTGATGGCACAAAGCACACTTTATATTTTGATCTGTATGACAAGCTGCTGCTTGTTGGAATTTTGTCAAATAATTTTTTTAACCTTGGATATCATTTATGATTGTCAGATCTCATGGAATATTTTGTTATGCTTGACTAACCTTATCACATTTATACATTTGTATTCTTGTAAATGTTATGTGGACCTCTTCAGAGTTCCTTAATCATAAAAAAAATAAACTGTAAAACTATTTTAAAAAATGGGAAGTTTTCCTTTTGTGACCTCTTCCAATGTGAAAATGGTGGTCAGTGGCTTAAGGGCAAGTGAAGTAAGGGTACAGTGGTCTTCCTATTATTTTTTTCTTACTACAACATCTGTGTCAAGGTTTGAAAAAGAAATGTCGACATTTGCATATAATATAAGCATAGAATGGAGGTCTGCTGTTCCAGATAGAGCTCTGTCCCTGTAGGAACAACCATTTGTAAGGTGATTAGCCTTCATAAATGTACTCAAAGATTTGTAACATCACGCAGATGTGCAATGCAGGTGGCAACCAGTCAGTGCACAATTACAGTAGCTGGTTGCCACCATACTAGTCTATCTTAAGCCCGGCCCATAATTATCAAACCACAAAATAATAGGAGATTTGGCCTGTTTGATGACACATTTCAAACTTGCTAAGTATGAAATTACCATTTGCAAATGTAATACATCCAGTGACAATGCTCACTGGTCGTTGTGCATCTGTAAACATGAGGTCATGCTGCACTTTGTCACAACAACCTTAAAGATATTTGTATGAACAAGATCAGACCATGTCAATATCATTCTGCAAGATGCATAAGAATTGTATCTAACCTCTGTGGTACTTGTGGTTCCATGAGGCATTCCCAACAAGTACATAAATCACACTGCCATAATTACATTTCTGCACTTTTGCAATGAATGATGGAACATACTTTCTATTCTGCTTGTGAAATCCAGAGAACCCTCTCTTAAGACCATCTCTCGATCTCAGCTGTTGCATGTAAAGAATCAACATCACCTGTCACCAGTAAACTTCCTTTTCTGCACTGGCTGGGGTACTTGGAGGCACTAAAGATATAAGTGGTGTCGGTAGCAGAATTGCCTCCTCCTTAAGGAAAATATTGTTGAAGAAATTCAGCATTGGATTATACTCCATATTTATACTTTCCTCTAAGAACTATAGGTTTTGACGTTCACGGCAAATTCTAAATGTTGTCCCTAGTTTTTACTGAAGTACAAAGAGGTGCCATTCTGGCCCTAATGTTAGTATATTCTGAAGCCTTATGTAGGGCATGCTGACTGTGGGCCCGATTTACAAAGGTAAACTGAGATGAAAATCTAACTTTACAACTTTCAGCATTGGCAAAGGGCATTTACGCATAGTAAAGTTAGACTTTTGTCTTAATTAAACTTAAGTTTTGGCTCTAGATTTAACTGAGACCTAAACTGCGACAAAAGTCTAACTTTACTTCTTTTTGAATTCTACTTTCGGTATTCACAAAAGGCATTTTGTTCGGTTCTCTACTTTCAGCATTCACAAAAGACATTTATGAGTAGTAAAGTAAGACTTTTGTCTCAGTTTTCTTTGTGAAGCTGGCCCTGTGTGTTTAATTACAGCAGAATTTCATAACCAGCATTACACACTATTCAAGACTTAGTGGGCAAAAAATGGAATGCAACTCTAAAACATTGAGCAAACAAATAAAAAAAAATATAGAGACCCAAATTAGATAATTATTGATGCCTTACCACTAATCCGTAGGGAATAAATAAGAACGAGAAGACAGAGTTGTAAGAAATGTAAAACAAGATTTATTTATTGGGGAAACGCATATAATTCTTAGCCATTACATCGATACTATAAATGCTTTAAAATAAAATTTCTCCAACAAATAAAACAATAGATAGGAAAACAAATCTGATTTTGTCACCAAAATTGTAAAATGATATTCTTCAAAAGGAAAAGTAGACAGCACAAAGAACAAAGTAATTGAAATAAAAAGATGTGCAGTATACATTTGCTAATTCATTCATTAAAAAATTATCTTAAACTAAGATAAATACATTTTAGGTTGATATTTACTGAATGTCAAGACACTGTTGTCTCGCTCAATTAAAGGATGCCCTCTTGTAGCAGACACAGAAGTAGCTGGCTTGGCATATCTAAGGGTCACAACTATGTGAGCATTTGCATGGGACTGCTTTGGGAATGGAAACATTGAAGGTAGAATTGTTAGTCCACATTGGCAAAGTGAATGTATATTCCTTCTGAAAATACTAAAGCATTCTTTTAGATATATTGAATGTGTTTTTCAAAATACTGTGGAGGGATTTTACAGTGCTCTCTTGTCATATGTTTCGGAGATAGGATTGGGAAAAAACAACACGTTTCATCTGAAGATTTGTCCTAAATAGGGGATGCCTTTGACCCCATGTATCAGGCATATACACAAGCACCACTATTCAAGCGCAAACCGCTTGACCTAACGCGCACTGTTGCACTTCCAAATGGAATACACTTTAATGTTATACGTATGGTACGGTTTCATTAGACAATATCAAATTTTGATAATCAGCAAACCATCATTGTATTTTGACTTGCATTGTAATTTACTGTATATGCTTATAAACATAAAACACAGTTTTCAATTTCATAACATTACATCATAAACATTTCACTTTTCATGATTATGACATTCGTATGTAACTCATTTTGCATTGCCCGCCCTATGCATTTCGGGCCTCCAGGCCCTTCTTCAGGGGCTGTATCTAGAAAATAAAAATAATTACACATTTTGTTGTAATGTTGCGGTCCTTCATACATGCAGAGTGAGCAATCTCACAACAGTTACCACTATGTTCCTACGTGATTATTTTTAGAACCAATAGTACATGAACCTTATGTGTGTGGACTCAGGTGGTTGGATGAGAGTGTCGGAGAATGAATGTAAATGAAAATACCAGTGCGAGTGAAGGGTGAAAAATAAATCACAAATGAAAAGTGAGAATTGACCAAAAAAGCTCAACTGATCTCCACAATGCCTAGGTGCCAATAGTAATAGTAAGAACACCCTAGTGTGACACTCGAAGTGAAGCATATAGCTTCTGTACTAACCTTGCTGTCGAATAGTTACACCGGTTCAGAATAAGTGGGATGTTAAGTCCTATAACGTAAAATATACCGGTACTTCATTAGTGCATGAACATTTTACCGGAAGGAATAGAAAATTAATAGAACTGGTCGGGTCATACCTTGCAGTTCGCTCGATATCAGTTATCTCGTTTCACGTGTTGACCGCTGTCTCTTTGGAGTTGCGGCGTGTAAATTCCTCGAACTATAAACAATGGGGAACCGCGGTTAGCATACTGTGTTGCCAACCGTCACTAATGAAAATAGTTACGTCTAGGAAATTCGACTTACCGGGAGCCCTGGAAGGTACTCTCGTATACAAACGAACGTCTCTGTTCTGATCGGCTTCCGTATGTGAGGTCGCGCATGCGCAATCTATAATCGAGGGGTGGATACTGAAAACGGACTACCGAGAGGTAAAAGGTAGATGAAGCGTGCGCCATATTAGGGGAACTAACGAAGTGCTACTCAGATAGAGATTATGAATAGAAAAGAGAGATGTTGAGAGCATGTAGAAAATTAAAAATAAAAAATAAATGGAAAATAAATAGAAAATAAATAAATAAATCAAATTGTGTATTAACATTAGCTGAATACAAGTTTCATAACTATTTACAGCTGTATAAATGTGCTATGAACCAACTGTCGCACGCAGGCGACTCGTGAACAATATTCATAGATAACATCCTAGATCCACTCTATCATTGATCCCTTTCGGATCCTGAGAATCTAGTTTCCTTATCCAGAAGATTTCCCTTTGCAATAACATCTTAGTCAGGTCCTTTCCTGGAGTGGGCTTGACTACCTCTAGTACCTGAAATTTTAACTGTGCTATGGTGTGTCTATGATTGGCCCAGTGTACAGCGAGACTGCTATTGGGGTTGTTGTTGCGTATTGTGCTTTTGTGTTCGGATATACGGGTTTTGATTTTTCGCTCAGTTTTACCTACGTACATTAGTCCGCAGGGACATTTTATGGCGTATATCAGATTCATGGAGTTGCAATCTGCGTTGTGTCTTGTTTTGATGGTTTGGCCTGTATATGGATGCTTAACATTGTCACTCACGATGACATTGTTGCACTGTACGCAATTTTGGCATTTTTTAGTTCCTCTGAAATTCTCTTCTGCGCTCTTGGATGGTGATTTCAACATTTCTTTGATATTCCTAGATCTTTTGTATGCAAAGATCGGTTTTTCTTTGAATTCTCCTTGAAAGTCATTTTCATTGCTCAATAAGTCCCAGTGTTGATTTATGCTCTTCTTTATCTCTTTTGAACTAGTAGAATATTTGGATACAAAAACTTGACGTTTCGTTTGTGGCTTATCTGCGGGAGACAGTAGTGATTCTCTGGTTTTGTTAGCGATTCTGAGTTTAGTGTCCTCCAATAATGTTTCAGGGTATTGTTTATCCAAATATTTCTCGGTAATGATTTCTATGTTATTCTTCAGTGACTGTGTGTCTGTACATATCCTTTTGGCTCGCAGCATCTGTGAGTATGGTAAGTTTTCAATGAGGTTCCTGGGGTGAAAGCTTTTGTACATCAGTGCTGTGTTTTTATCAGTGGATTTATGGTATACCTCTGTATTAATTTTGGTTCCATCTATTTGTACTAACACATCCAAGAAAGGTATCGTCTTACTTTCTATAGTTTGAGTGAACTGTAAATTCTCATCATATCTGTTGAGTTGTTGGATCTTCTGTTCTAGGAGTTCTTTGTTGTTGTGCCATATCAAAAAAATTTCGTCTGTATATCGACAATATAAGGTTAGATTGTCCATCCATTCATTATCTGATAGTAGAAATGTCTCTTCAAATCTCGCCATATAGGTATTGGCGTATGCAGGCGCCCCAGAAAATCCCATGGATGTGCCTCTATTTTGTAAAAAGAATTCATTTCGTGCTTGAAATATCCATGATGGAGACAAAAATGAAGTAGTTCAAGTAGAAAAACTTTATCTGCTCCGAGTGTTTCTTGTTTCAGTAGTGCCCATTCTACCGCTTCAATGCCTCCTGTGTGTGGAATGGAGGTATACAATGCTTTCACATCCAAAGTGATATTGTCTAATGAAACCGTACCATACGTATAACATTAAAGTGTATTCCATTTGGAAGTGCAACAGTGCGCGTTAGGTCAAGCGGTTTGCGCTTGAATAGTTGTGTTAATAGTTCATGCACGAGAGGGACATCGTGCCTACCTACGCAGCACGCATAGATAAGTTAGAGCTATATAGTTTAATTATCCTAAAGATAGGTGTGCCCAGCCTCTACCATACAATATACACAAGCACCACCATAACCTTGCATTTATTTGAGGTGGGGATACCAGTTTTAAGGCTACCCATATGACGTGCGAAATGTAGTACTTCTCAGCCACTGTACATTGTCACAGATATGGGCCTTTACAATTGAGTGACTCTCTTTGCCTCTTGGCTTGCATGATATTATAGACACAGGCTCAGACGCAAACATGCTCTTAGGAGGTGCACTGATGGTGTGCCCCAAAAATCTGGTGCACTGTCAGTGCAACTGCTAAATTGTGTTTTAAGTAGAGGGAAGTAATATTAATGGACTATTTAAATATCTCCCTGCAGGCAGATAGAGTCACTCACTGCACACGCCTGAAGTAGGTTCTCTTTCCCTAATCTGCAAGAGGGTTGCTAACTTCACTGTGCAAGATTGAGGGGCTTTGAGACTCCCACTCGATATTTCACTGGATGTGCTTCCTTCAGGGCAGTTCAAGTTTTCAGCTTCCCTAAGGGCAGCAGATTCACCAATATAGGGCACATTTTACCAGTTTGCACCTTGCTCACCTGTTTAAAGGTGAGTATGGTGCTATCAGGGAAAGAGCACTGAATTTGTAATATGGGCTAGGATTATTTAGCTTTTAATATAAACTGTTCCACTTAGAAAATAAATCCCTGAAACTCATTTTTTTTTGCTTTTCAAGTTGTTTATGAGTAGGTCACAAGTGAATATGCATTACGTAATGAGAAAATGGTGCAAGAATTGCACCCATAAGAAGACCAATGGTGGCCGATGGCTATCGAGGAGGAATCAAGGCATTATTAACATTTACTTGACTTGAGTTCAATTTACACTTTATGACTAAAACGCAAACATTTCACATAATAAGAAAAGCCTGGTATTTCCCTAACTTTTGTATTATGCATTTTGCTTAATTATTCACCTGGTAAGACTGGTTTAAGTAGAAATGTTTCATTAGGCCATATTTCACAGGCACATAAATGCAGCCAGAATGCAGTTTAAACCTGCGAATTCAACTTGGTAATATAACCCCTAGGCTAAACTGTAAACTCTTCTTTTATTTCATGTGTTACCCCTAAGTTAGGCCCTAGGTAGCAAAAAGGGCAGGGTGTATTGTAATTAAAAGGTTGGACATGCACTTTTAAATTCCTTTTTCACTACTGCAAGGCAAACTTGCCCCATAGGATAACATTGAGTTGTCTTAATACATTTAATAAGTGCAAGCTTTTGATTGCGACCCAGTAAGCATTTTGTGCTTGGTATCTATGAAATCGTAAAGAAAAGTCCTCTTTGAAGGCAAAGTCAAATTTCTATACACAATTACACCTTTTAGAAAGTTTCCATTTTCCTACCCTTAGACTTTTGATCCCTGCAGTTTCTGCTGGTTCAAATACCTCATAGTAACTGACAGGATTTGTGAATTTCTCACAGTGAGTCACACAATAGAGGGATTAAGAGTGCCTAAAGGGGTCAACTCCTGGCTGGATGGGAGGGAGATGGTGGGGTTGTATTTGGGCATTCCTAAACCCTTGGTTGCGGTGCTACAAGTGCCCAGAGTGTCAAAATCCAAAACAAGGGACTTAAATAAATGTTGACTAAAAGCTCCTCCAATACCGGGGGAAGATCAGGGCCAACATGCTTGTCAATCTGCCTAAGGCGCACTGCCATACGTCCTGCCTTTCTGGATCCACATTAAGAGTTATTTTAAATAAATAAACTGTGCGAGGTTAAAACTAGGCAATACAATAATCAATTAGCAATTCTCAGAAAAGATCTTCCCACATTTTGCCTAAGAGCTTGGGAACTGCACAGACTATCAGCAGCCTGGTATTGTATTTTAAAATGTGCAGTGCTGCTCTATGACAATGAGTACTGTGACTCTTAAAAAGAGAAGCCAGCCATCTCAATCTTGGGGCTCTATAAAGTGGACAAGTAAATAGTATGTGGGCTATAGACTCAGCAACTATGGGACTTCCTGGACCAAATCCCAATTGAATGGGAGACATTCACCAGGAGGCTGTGAGCAAAATCACCGGATTGGAGCCAAAGCCAAATTGCATGTTGAGCTTTATCTTCAGCTGAACCGTAATGGCCTCCAAGTATTGCTCACCTTTTCTTGTCAGTGTGAACTCAAGAAAGATCCAATGTAAAATGGCCCCATTGATGGTAACTTAAAGAAGACTGGGCCAGCCAGTCCCAGTCCCAGTATTGTTTCTTAATTAGGGCCTTACTGAGAAGTTGTGCAGGGTCCCTAACATCTCATAAGCCCTCTATCCCTGTTGAGGTAAGCAGACTTTTCAGTTTGTTAAACTAGCCAATTTTCTTGAAGTGGCCGAGGGCAGTTACCTCAGATAGAGCAGCTGCACATGGGAGAAAATCAGAAGTACTCCTAGGACGCAACCAAAACAAAAGGGGGTGGGACTTAGCCTTCTGAATGATAGAGGTTCTACCCATGTCCAGCCTGAGAGGATGCAGGGCGGTACTCTGTGGGAGTGAAACTAGGGCTCCAAAGAATTTGTTCTCTGTAGCCAGGAGACCATCCAAGATTTCAAACCTCCACAGTTCAGCACTATAGAGTGCAGAGATCACTGCCTTACAGTCATACATGTGAAGAGGAACTGCAATAGGTCTGCTAGAGGAGGTCCTATGCTCCTTAATCAGAGCCCCTGTGATCTGTCTGAGTTGCAGGTTCTGCTTTACTATATGGAGCTTCATGAGTGATTGTCATCAGGGTGATCCCCAAGTACTCAAAGGTATTCACTCTCTCCAGGGGAACAACCCCCTCCCCAATGTGAGCTTTCTATTAAAAGATTTGTGGGGATTGATCATTAGCAATTTAGTTTTCAAGGTATTAACCTCCAGCCCACGCATGGTACAAAAGGCCTCAAAGCAAGCCAGGAGCATCTGTAGCCCACTCTGGGTTTTGGATACCCACACAGTATCGTCGGTGAACAAGATTGTTACTATTTTTGAACCCCCTGAGGTAGGAGCATTCGCAGGAATATCGGAGAGATGTTGGACGACTCCATTACCAAAAAGAGAAAAGTGTGGGGGCAAGTACACAGCCCTGCCGAACCACTTTGTTAACTTGGATCGGGTCTGTTAACTGACCTTGGCTGCCCGATCAGACTCTTGCATAATTAGTCTCATGGAGACAAATAACTAGTGATAAGATGTCATGTGGAAGTCCCATTTCGTTTAAGACTAACCATAATCAATGAAAGCAACATAAAGGCTTCCCTCACCTATGACCACAGTCTTCCAAATGAATTAAAAGGAAGCAAAATACCCGATCAATAGTACTTATCTTTTGCCTGAACCCAGCTTGGAAGGGGGACAGAATGTTAAGGTGACTACACCAGACCTGTATTTTCATAAGAAGAGCTTGGGCGAACACCTTCTGAACACAGTCCATCAAACTGTTAAACCTGTAGGTAGAAGTTGAAGATCGATCGCCCTTCTTGTAGATTGGGATTACCTCAGCTCCCTTCTATGAAGGTGGAATCGTGGCATCCGCTGCAATACCATTTGCTAGTACTAGAATATAGGTAGTCAAATTTGCAACAACATCATTAAGAAAAACATCTCCCAAAATGCCATCAGGTCCAGCGCCCTGGCACCTATGATGGAAGCTATGCTGGACCTGATTTCAGCTCCTGTGAATAAATCAGCAGAATATAGATGGGGATGGTCAAGGGTATTGGCTATACTATCGGGATTACGTGGCTTGGAGTAAAATGTAGAAAAATGATCTTGCCAGGATGCAATGATGTTATTAATTGGAGACGGGGGCCTGATAGCATCCCCCCAGTGACTAAAAGCCACATTTCATTCCTTCTAAGTTAATGCCAAGCTACAAGGGGGTTAAGCATAGGTTAATGAAATGACTTTTGTGGTTCACCATGACAAGGATTGGAGTTGTTGATGAATACAGGTTTACTAGGCCTGGTCAGTGAACTTCACTCAGAACACAGAGCATGCAAGATTCCGAAAAAACTACCCTACCCTAGGCCACATTCCAGTGAGATTTTACAATGAGGGTGGGCAGTTGTGGATGGTCGTGATCACCCATGTTGATAAACCATCTCTTCTTGTGCTGTGTATGTAATGTAATGTAAAATAGATTTCTATAGCGCACTACCACCCTACGGTCATCTTGGTGCTGGGAGAATACCTTGTTGTTATGAGCATGTTTGATAAGTCACCCTAAGAAGAATTTACAGGAACTTGGTTAGAGAGAGAGGGGAGAACCAGACGAGATCAGAAGATGAATCAGTGACATTACATCTATGTATTATTTCTCCCTCTGGAATAACCATGTCTTCAGTTTCTTCCTAAATTGAATTACATTCTCACTCTGCCTGATGTTAGATGGAAGCTCATTCCACAGTCGTTAGGCCCCTGAGCTAAAAGCTCTTCCTCCTGTCCTAGCTCTTTTAAATCTTGGGATGTTGATCAGCTGTTGACAAGTGAAGATTTCTTATAGGAATATACCATGCAAAGTTTCTCTGCAGTGGTCTAGGACCCAGGCCATGTGCTGCCTTAAAAACAATGCAGAGAGATTTAAAATAAATCCTCTGCTGTATCGGTTGCCAGTGAAGGGCTCTTAGAGCTAGAGATGCAGAAGATCTGTACGCCTGATTTAAGGCCAGCTTTGCTGCTATTATTTTGATTCTTTGCAACTTCATTATCATTGAGTTAGGGACTCCAAGACACAGCGAGTTGCAGTAGTCCAGTCTGCTCAAGATAACACTCCTCACCACTTGTATTCTGGCAGAGACTGGTAATAGCGGAAGAATTTTACGTAAAGCTCAAATCAAGGAGAAACAAGTGCTGACTGTTTTGTTAACGTGTGAATCCAATTGGAAATTGTTATCCATCAGCACCCGCAGATTGCGTACTGTTTTAGTTGGAGTTAACACGCTATTCGTAGGGGTAGGCCGAAAATCAGCAGGAAGGGGATGGGCTATTTTGCTTGTGGTGCAGAAGCCAACTTCTGTATTGTCTCTGTCAAATTGGAGAAAGTTTGTTTCTAAGCCTGTTTGTAGTCCTCTCCATGTACTGATGAAATATATCCATGGAAATTGTTTCCAGCGAGAACATAAGCTGTGTATCATCAACATAGTTGACCAGTTCCACTCCAAAAGATTTAATGATGGGAATGAGTGGGCACAGGTAGATGTCGAATAAAAGCGGACTGATAGCAGAACCCTGCAGGACCCCATAATGAACAGCTGTCTTTAAATATGTAAAAGGTTGGATGCTTACTGCCTCCATCCTGTCCACTAAATAGGACTGAATCCCTTTTAATGCTTGACCTTTAACTCCAATAATTCTGAGTCTTTCAAGCAGGATTCTATGGTTCGCTGTGTCAAATGCTGCTGACATATCCAGCAGCACCAAGACGACCAATTGTCCATTGTCAGCTAGCATTGTCATGTCATCAGACATAATTACTAGGGCTGTTTCTGTTCTGTGCTCCTGACGGAATCCAAATTGCTGTTTATCTAGTAGCCCCTAGATAGTGGGACAAAGACTTGCTCACTATTCGCTCAAGGATTTTTACTGGATAAGGTAGTAAGGAGATAGGTCCATAACTAGACATATCAGAGGTGTCAAGTGTTGGTTACTAAGTAGCGGGGTCACTACTACCTGTTTCCAGCATTCTGGGACCTCTCCTTCCTGTAGCGATTGGCAGGATATCTGATGCAACCGGAGGAAAAGTTCCACCTTAAATTCCTTCCACACCCTCTAAGGGAGGGGCTCCAGTGGTGACCCCAAGGAAACGGTCAGAACTATATTATTACACGTTTCCTCCAGAGCCAATTGGAATAGCTCCAAAGTAGGCTGATGGTTACTATCTAGGCCCTCAATCTGCACAGTTGGCCCCAATAAATCATTCTCCACCTTTGTGGCATAGTGCCATTAGCACTGATTTTCCAATGTGGGACAAATACCTGGCACTAAAAATCAGTGCAAATGGCACTCCGCATGTTTGCAGAACTCCAGGTAGCGAGGTGGAGTTTTTTAGTCACTTCACGGAGTTTCACGTAGCACAACTCTGCGTACTCTGCCGTGACCTATGTTTTACCCAACTCAACCAACAACCCAGAGTCCTACATTGCATTTGAACCTGTCATCAGAAGGGCAGCTTGTGATTTGCATATCATGCATAGAATCTTGTATCTTCCCCAAAAACTGCTCTGAAACAGACAAAATTCAACCAACTATAAAAAACAAAATACCGTGGCATATTCTGCATCATGCCTGATATGTTTTATTAGCAAAACCCATTTCTCAATAGTATACTTAAAGATAATTTATTTTATATATTATATTGTTTTAAATATTTCTTTCCTTGAACCATGCAAGGATAATGAGAAACATGTATGTGAATCTTTCTGCATAACTTTCTTTATATTGTTATGTATTTTTACACATAATAATTTTAGGCTTATGTTGAAGTTTATGAAATTGTTTAGATATAGATTTTAATATCATACTTTATTTAGAGCATGGATTTCTATATAAAATATATGATTTGCTAAACTTGGCTCTGCTCTATTACATTAAAATCAGACACACAAACCGGGGATGACGTAAAATCCAAAAGGCCAGAAGCCATCTTGAGCTGGACGAGATTGTGTTTTCTCTATGTGCATAATCATCAAATGTCTACCTTTGAACGCAGATGGCAACTGTATTTATTTATCTGAAGAACTGTGAAAATGTCATGTCATTCAGACAATAACCTTTATAATACAGCTGATGTGACAAACTGGGACAAGTGCCTTGGTGTCTCTATTTTAAGGTCAGATAATAATAATAACATACAAAAGAGTAGTCTGCTTTGATTTTGTGTTTACCTTATTTGTTTATGATAATGTGTCTCCTGCTTGTATATTGATGCACGCAGGTTATGACAGACATTACTAAGGTTATGTCAGAAATTCAAATATCATGTACGTTATGGTATAATAGGCATGTCAAGCGACAACTTGGCAGGAGAGTTCCTTCACCTCAGATTATCATGAAAGATTATGACAGTAAATCTTGAAAGAGACTGCCAGACTGGGAGAGGAGAGGAGCTTTTGCTGATGCATGTTTTCCTTTCAATGGAAGACTCTCTCCTGGCAACTGATAATTACAGGCTTTTGCTGAAAACACATATGCAGTGCATTGATTATCTATTGGAAACTTTAGATGCAAGTTACACTACTCCATGCTCTCAAAGTATAGCACATAGAAGAAGGTTTGTAGGTGTTAGGATCCTAGATTACATTTTCACTACGATCAGCATTTTCATAATATTGTCATTGTTCAAAAGATGGATTAATGTTGTTTAATTAATACTCTGTATAGTTATTTTAAATCTTCTAAGCAGTATAATTATCTTGTTAAAATAAACATTTTTAAGCATAAAGAGGCAGATTTACAAGCCCCTTGCAGCGCTTTTACCCTGCCTTTGCGTCAGTTTTGTGATGCAGCGGCGGCGCAAAAGATGCACCCTGGTGTTATGTTGTCCCTTTAAGTATTTCTTAGAATTATCTGTATTCTATGTTCTGTTGTATCCAGGATTCCTTTCCTAGCAACTGTTGGCCAGTTGCTGAGGAAGAAGTCCTGTGTAGGATGTGACCTACCTTGCTCCTGTGCTTCCTTCAATAAACTACACTTTACTTATCTTCTTGTGTGTAGTCAACTTTACAATTTTGGCGACGATCTTCCACAGGAAGCACCAGGAAACTCAAGAACCCTATTTTAATTTTTTAAAAAGAATTCATCATTTTCGTATTCCTAACTAAATGGAAAGAAAACTTAAAAGGAATTCTCTTCATTACTGACGATTAATTATTGAAGATCTTCATCTTAGATAATTGAAGAAGTCTACTCGACCCCCGCTTCATTTAAGAAGAATCTTCTCATCGTTTGTAATGGACTCCTCGTCGTGAGTAAAAGACTTTTAATTACCCGTTTCATTCTCTACCTTTGCGCGTTACTATAGCGGTTCCATTTACTTTTCGCTTGCGCTTTTACTCGTAAAAACTCACAAAAAAAGGGAAGGAAGTGTTAATTTCGGTGCATCTTTCAAACCACAAACGGTTACCTTTTCATCGTGCTCCATTTCCTCACGCGCTTCCTTGTTGCTACCTCCGCCGCTTGTGATGTCACTTCGTCTACACGTTCAGACGCAGCATTTCCTCTGATATGTATTGACGTTTACGCACAGCAGCCATTTTAAATCTCCTTGGCAACGTTTACTACTTCCTTAACGAGCGTAGAGTACGGATTTCAACACTGATTTCATTTGAATACGAGACACTGGTTTTGCTACTAATTTCAGTTAATTTTCTAGAGTTTGTTAATTTAACCTTTAACATTATATTCATTTTCTTCAAGTTCAGAGTGTCTAAGGAGAAGACATTATAGCGAGTCATCGAGTCAAACTTCAAGTAAGCTTCATTCTTCACATAAAATTTTTTTTTTGCTTTCACAGTAATTTAAGTCTACAATTCAATATGGCTTCACAAAACTTTACTATTCAATCTCCACAACCATTTTGACCATCAGGTTTGGAACCATGTATGAAATGGCTTCAATGGAAAGCTTATTTTCTGAACTTTATTGATACTATTGATGAAGACGGTAAAATGAAACCTGAAAGGAAAAAGAAACTATTTTTACACTCGTGAGGTGCTGGTGGACTCAAAATGTATGAAGAAATGTCTAAAGGTAGCGGTGGTGGTGATTCTAATGTTTTTGATAATATTTTAAAAGACTTTGATAGTCACTTTTCTCCTAAAGTATGTATAGGTACTACTCGTTATACGTTTTTTCGCAGGAAACAAGGACCTGGAGAAAAAATTGATGTTTATATTGCTGAACTTAAAAAGATAGCGGAAGATTGTAAGTTTGACCATCTCCAAGAACAGTTTATAAGAGATCAAGTGGTGATGCACGCTTCCGATCCTTCTATTCAAGACAGACTTTGGATAAATGGCGATTCAGACCTTAAAGATATTTTAGCCATTGTCAGAAAGGCTGAACTTTCAGGCCGTAGTGCAAAAGCAATTAAAAATGAGGAGAAAACTATTCTTGAACAAAAATCCACCATTGATCAAACTGTCTCAAAAGTTGAAAGCAAATCTAATTATAAACAAAAATTTCAAACAAAAATTAAACCTACTGATATTAAAAAAAAAGATAATTTAAGGTGTTTCCGATGTGGTAGCAGCTCACATTTGACTAACTATAATCTTTGCCCTGCAATTAAGGAAAAATGCTCGCATTGTGGGTTAACTGGGCATTATTCCAGAGCTTGTAATAGAGTCAAAAGTAAAAAAGTTAAAGTAGTTTATGATTCTTCTTCAGATGATGAAGAGGATTTAACTAAAAAAGTCATGCATTGTTATGTCGATGATGATTGCATTAAAAATGTGATACCTTGTTCAATGGAAGATGATTGCATTCCAAAACCTATTGAAAAAGTTTACATATTCATTATTAATGATTCTTGTAAAAGAAATATTCTCAAAAAACCTATTTGCAATATGCTTATTGGTGGAGTTCCTATTGACATTTACGCTGATTCTGGTACTCCATATGCCATCATTAATGAGAATGTCTGGAATTCTGATTTTGCCTGTTATCTTGGAAATGATCTCTACACACCTGATATTTCCCCAGAAGGTTTTTCCGGTGGTAAGATTGACATGATCGGCTTCAAACCTTTGAAATTTAGGTTCAAAGGTAGAGAATCTTGTGGCAAATTATATGTAGCCAAACTTGGACCTTCAGTTCTCGGATGGAGAGACCAAAGAGATTTGGATATTATATTGAATCCTAACAGTCCTGATCCTGTTTTAGTTGTCAATGAAGGGGTAGAGATTGGAGAATCTATGCTTAAAAAATTTCCTAAAGTCTTTAGTGGTAAAATAGGCAATTGTCAGGGATTTTCTCATCACATCGTTCTAAAAGATAATGCTAATCCTAAAACTTTCAAAGCTAGGAACATTCCCATTTTAGTTCGAAGTGATGTAGAAAAAGAATCAGAAAAACTGGTTAAAGAAGACATTATTGAGCCCATTGAGTCCTCCAATTGGATTTCGCCAGTTGTTATCGCAAGGCGTGCCAATGGCAAAATCCGTCTTTGTGTTGATCTTCGTCATTTGAATGAGAATATTGTAATAGATAAATTTCCCTTACCTAAAAGTTCTGAAATTTTATCTTCAGTTAATGGTGCAAAGATCTTTTCAACAATAAATCTTTCTGCTGCATTTCATCAGATTTCTCTTGATATAGAAAGTAGACAACTTACAGCGTTTATTACTCCCATGGGGTGTTTCCAATTTAAGAGAATGCCATTTGGCTTAGCGTCTGCTGTCATTTTCCAACGCATAATGCATCAATTGTTTGGAAAACACCCTAAAGTTAAATTTTTTCAAGATGACATTCTTGTATATGGTGAAGATAAAGATGAACACAATTATATCCTTGAAGAAGTTTTAAGTATTCTTGAAGAAAAAGGATTAACTATTGAATTTTCAAAATGCAATTTTGCAGTTAAATCTGTAACTTACCTTGGTCATGTTTTATGTTGTGACGGTGTTTCTACCAAACCTAAATTGGTTGATGCTATAAAAGAAGCCCCCCCCCCTCCTACCAGTAAAGATGATGTAAGATCATTTTTGGGAATGGTAAAATTTTATTAAAAATTCGTTAAGAATTTTTCTAGCAAAGTTTTTAACATTAGGCAGCTTTTAAAAAGTAAAGTCAGATTTGAATGGTCTGCTTCTTGTGAAAATGAATTCAATAGTATCAAGTTGGACATCATTAATGCTCCAGTTTTATCTCCTTATGATTTAGATCTTGATTTTGTGATGACTGTTGATGCCAGCAACAAAGGGCTGGGCAGTGTTCTCTCTCAAATTGATGGTTTAGGAAAAGAACGTATTGTTGCATTCGCATCAAGAGCACTTTCGATTCCAGAGAGCAAGTTCTCTGTTATAGAGAAGGAAACTGTAGCAGTAGTCTGGGCCCTTGAACATTTTCGTAGTTTTGTGTGGGGGAAGAAATGTATAGTTAGATCTGACCACAAACCTCTCACCAAACTTCTTACTACTGAAGGTCTTTATGGTGCTACAGCTAGAATAGCTAAAATGTCTATGCGTTTACAGGATTTTATTATTAAGATTGAATACCTTCCTGGAAAAAGCAACGTTATTGCTGATTTTCTTTCCCGCATGCCTACTGACTTACAAGAGTGTGAGGTAAATGAATGGGATTCTTTCCACATTGCTCTTATTCTTGATACTAATCCTTTCTGTATTGAGAAAAAGATATGGAGTGAAGAATATTTGAAAGACAACATTTTAATCTCTGTTATTTCATTTATTCAGGAGGGGTGGACAGAAAAGAAAGAATTGTTACCTGATTTCAAACCTTTTTGGGAAGTTAGGAATGAACTTACTGTTTGTGAGGATACTATTTTTCGGGGTGACAGAGCTGTTCCTCCTTCATCTTTAAGGAATAATATTGTTGAGTTGTGTCACAAAGACCATTGTGGCATTGTTAAAACTAAACAAAATGTCAAACAATGGTATTGGTGGCCAGGAGTTGATATTCTTACAGAAAGAATCGTACGAGAGTGTGTTACATGCTCTAATTCGGATAAAGTACTCAACACTCTAAAACCTGGCATGTGTGAACCTTTAATACCAGAAGGTCCCTGGCATACAGTTGCAATGGATATCATGGGACCTATTGGGGATAATCATACATTTATAATTTCTATAATTGATGTTTTTTCAAGGTGGCCCTGTATTACCATTGATGATAAAGTTAATTCTTCATCTGTTTTAAATTTTATTGATAAGGTTTTTATTGAAGAAGGTCTCCCTAACCAGATCATAAGTGATAATGGTGTTCAATTTACATCTAAATTTACTCAATCTTATTTTGATAGAGTTGGTATTCTCCATAAAACCTCCTCTCTATATAACCCCAGTGGTAATGGATTATGTGAGAGATTCAATAGAGTTCTGAAGAATGCCATTCAAATTGCTAATCAAAAAAATGAGGATTGGGAAACTTCTGCTTTCAAAGCTGTTTGGTCTTATAGAACCAACATTCATGATGCTTTAAAAATGTCACCTTTTGAAGTCATGAGAGGTCGTGTTGCAAGAACCAAGTGTATTCCCAATTGGTTACACAAGAAATCTTGTTTGGATATATGTATGAATAAAGTAAGAACCAATGTTATTGATAAACATCTAGAGTATAAAAGGAATTTTGATAGTTAATATCGTACTAGCGCTGTGAATGTTGATGTTGGAATGTGGGTTAAAGTCAAGAAACCTTGGAGAGTTCGCAAAGGGGATTCTCAATTTTCTGAACCTTTAATGATTAAGAAAGTTTTACGGAATGCTGTTCTTTTAAGTGATGGTAAAGTGTGGAATCTTAAAAGAATCACTATTTACAGAGGAAAGAAAAATTTGAAGAAGGATCCTAATGATTCTTCTCATTGTTCAAACAATGTACCTGTTTCTCAATCTGTTCATGATGAGGATCATGGTGGTTTTATTGTAACAGAAAACGTTCCCATCTCTGACGTATGTTCCAGTACTCCAGAAGTTGCAAGTGATATTGATGGTTTTGATTCTCCTACCAACATGTCTAATGTGTGCACTTCACATGATGTTATTCCATCTAATCAAGTTTATAATTTTACATCTATTGATGAATCCAATTGTAACAGTGATACAGTTGTGAACCAGAAACGTGTTTGCTCAAAACCAAAGTGGTTGCAAGATTATGTTTGTTAATTTTTTTTATTTTTTTTTAAATTATTTTATAAATGGGAAGATGTGTTATGTTGTCCCTTTAAGTATTTCTTAGAATTATCTGTATTCTATGTTCTGTTGTATCCAGGATTCCTTTCCTAGCAACTGTTGGCCAGTTGCTGAGGAAGAAGTCCTGTGTAGGATGTGACCTACCTTGCTCCTGTGCTTCCTTCAATAAACTACACTTTACTTATCTTCTTGTGTGTAGTCAACTTTACACCTGGTACTTACAACGTGACGCATCTGGGAGATACATCACGATGTAAAGTCCTGCGCCAGAAGGAGGCGTTCCTGCGCAGGGGGGGCATTCCGGCGCAGGAACGCCACCTAAAAGTGGTTGAGTGAAATCTACAAGATTTCACTCAGTCACTTTTGGGCCCAAGCTGCGTCAAAACCCTGCACCTGCTGAAGCAGGCGTAAGGATTGACACAGCTTTGTAAGAATAGGGCCCCCCCAAGCCTTGCTAAAGCTGCGTCGTGCTTGCGACGCAACTCCAGCAATGCGCCGCTTTTACGGCACAGATGCGTGACACATCTGTGCCGTTTTTGCCCAATGGTGCGCCGCATTGTAAATGCAGCGCATCCATGGTGGCGTAGGCAAGGCGCACAATAAGTGGCGCATCCCTGCTGATATGCAGGGATGCGTCACTTATCGTAAATCTGACCCAAAGTGTCTTTGCTTTGTTGTGTGTTCCTTAGAAGCCTATTGTTGTTTTCCCTATGTTAGCCTAATTGTGGACATTGTAGGCCACTTTTGCTTTGCACAGGTTAACAAATAACACACTTGTTTTTTGCCGGATTGTAGTTTTGCTCATAGTCAGCCAATGTTTTTATATTTTGTTCCTTTCCAGGGATTTAGTAGGAACAGCCTAGGCAAGATCAACCCTAACTTATTGTTTTTCCTTGTGGTCAGACACTAGCACCTAGACTTAAAAGAGAAACGCAGCTGTTGTTTTTGAGAACACATATTTTGTTATGTAATTTTGCATGTGGGATTCAAAAACACTCAGATATAGCAAAGGTCCTGAGATGAGAGGACTGTGCCAGCTGGGGTGTTGAACAACAATCTGTGTATGTTAAAGTATGTGGTCTGCCACTAAGCTCAGAGATCTATAATCTATAATGACTTAGATTTTTGTAGTGAGGAGGGTTTAGGCATAACTTAAAAAAAATATGAAAGATGATTTCATTGACTATAGCCTGTTGAATATGCCAATAACATTACTGGCCTGCGTTGGTTTTATAGTTTTGGTGCACATATTGAATGGTAGAGCATGATAGTTTAAATACATATTTGAATCTTCCTTTGTGTCTCTTTGTTATTATTCCACCCTTTTTTATGTGAGAGAGATGAACAGGTGATTTTTCAGACAAAGTAATTTGTAGTGTTTGTAATGGAATATCCTGCATACCAATCTCCAAATCATACCAAAAGTCTGCTTTGATGAATATATAAAATACTTAATATATAACATTCTCATTGCTCCAAATTGAAATCACTGTTTTTCCTTTGTATTAGCATACTCTGGAATTAACATTTCTTTCTTTTTTTTAAAGAGTTATATTTAAGAAAACAGTGAAAGGTTCCCTAGAATGGCATTTGCTAACGGGTTATCATACAGTAATTATCTTGTTTTTATTTCTAAGTATCACAAATAAAGAACAATGTTCTAAAACTTGTCACAACCTGAGACATTTAGGTATACACCACAACATGTAATTATTTAACTAGGTAAGTTAAGAATTCTTTATTTAGGAGACTTTTTGGTTGTTATAGAAGTGTTTCAAGCCCAAAACTTTCAGTCAAATATTCCCATGAAAAATAAATCAATATTGAAGGCTCTGTTGCAAGCAAATATGTTGTTAACATATTTCAGGATGAAGAGCATGGGAGAGGATTTGAAGCCTGGCTTGAATATAATTAGGGAAACCAGAGTAATAAAACGCAGAGGTGGCTGATCATCAGCTACATTAAATGAGCTAGAAATTACGCCAACTGCAGAACATACAGAGGTATAGTTGGGTAACTCTTTATGATGGGTACCAAGTGACATCAAAAGAGGGAAGCTCAAGTTCCCATAATGTCACTTCAAATACCAGATATTGAGGACTGATCACTTACAATGTTATATTATGAGCACCTAATTTCCGCCACATTGCAGCTGATTGCATGGATTAGATTTACAGACAAAGAGGATTCTTGAGGGCGTCAAGTTCAACATGGCTTCATTGCTTTCAACCACTCTCATCCAAACTCTAGCATCAAAATAATACATACTTGGTGTTCTGCCAGTCACCCCCAATGCCATCTGGCTATCCCTCCTCCAGAGATACCAGACATACAAGTACCTTCCATTCTCCCCATGTCCCTAACACTCTCTGTATCTTCCCAATGCCTCCCTTTCTAAACATTAGGAGTGGAGAGTAAATACCACAATGACAGCGGCTTTCTGTCAGTCTCTGTCAGCATGAGTCTGCAGTAGGCCCTCGATGATGAGTAGCACATATGCTTTAAACAAACTCACTGATAGATTGGCACTACATAACCTTTTATTCTGGAGTATAATTGTGCAGTATACAGAAAGTAAAATAAAATAACTTTACTAGTTATCGAGACTGGATGCCTTCAGAATGCTGCTGCAGGTTTGGTGTTTATATCTCTGAGTACTGGGAAGGGTACTATGAAAAGTCACAAAATATGTTTTAAGTCAAAGTGCAAATCAAATGTCCACCCTGTGACAGAGCTCGACATAAGTGAGTGTTAGAAACTCTGCATTCTTGGAAACAACATGCAGTCTGACTAGAGCTGGCATCAAACTTTATAACTTGATTATATGTCCTGGCACGATTGCAAAAAATGCATAAAATAAATTTTCATTATTTTTGAGTTACTTCAAGTTACGAGTGAAGTTCAATTTCCCTCACACTTCTTCAAAACTTGTTATCCTACTCTTTTCACTGATTGTAAAATCATATGCAAACTATTTCAATTGTTTACTGATTCAATGAGCAAAAATATAATTTGTAATCCTTGATGAGCAATTGGGGACAAAAAAAAATGAAAGATCCTGCTCAAATATTACTACCAGGATAAGAATGCTCGACTAAGAGAATAGATATGACATAAAAACAATAAATCACAATTTAAACCTAACAATTGGAAAATGCAATTCGAAAGAGACAGAATGAACATTGAACATAACAAAGTTCAATCAAAGATACAAATGTGCTCTTACCTCAATCTTTGCCTAAAGCAGAAATAAATATATGCGATTAGTTAGCAGCAGTTAGTAAGGATGTCCCACCATATCAAATACTCTCTGTATAAAAGGCATATACCCCTTCAGTGTTGTAGGTTTGCAGTGTTTGAATTCAACACAACTACCAATGTGATTCAGTAGCAAAACATTGAAATACAACGCAAGGTGTGGACTAAACAATTAAGGTACTAACAACACAAGTGTACTAATTCAACAATAATATAGATCAAGATGTGGTATTTAGAATACCAGTACCCAATAGCAGCCTCCTTTCTTGAAGACTCTGCCTCTCTTTTAACAATGTGAACAACAACACAACTGCCAATACTGGACTTGGCTTGAATGCTTTTAACAAAAGAACCTGTTATGAATGAAACATACCGATCCGTTTTTACTAACGTCACTAGTTTATTAAGTCATTTTTTCTGACTGATCTAATTCTTTTTCATTTTTCTCAAAGACATTTTTTGGTGCATATACAAAATATATACAAATCAATACAATTTTTACAAAAACATCAATATCTGTACAAATTTACACCACATCCACAGCACACCTTGCTCACTCCATACAATCTACTCACATTCACAACCATACAACATATACCTCTGAGGTCTGGCCCTTTGTCAACAAGAATACTTAATTATACATATACATGAACCCTAGTTATTTCTTCATAGAGATTATGTAATAAAACAGAGTCAGTTGGAATAACTCCTGTATTTTCCTAATGCAGTCCTTCTAATGTTTGGTGACGCGTTTCGAACACCCTATTGCGGGGTTCTCCTCAGGACCAACATGTATTCTACAAAACAAAAAATACATAAACCGAATTAAGATCCCTATTATCCCAGTAAACGTGTTACCTAACACATAGCCACCATCCGGCTTTACCTTGTTTTCCAACTTGCCTTATTTTGCACTTTACAAAAGTGAAGTATTGGGAAATTGACTAAGTTAGAGCTGTCTTAGTATATATTTTTCAAAAGCTGTGCATTGATATATACCTTCAATGAGGCACAAATTCACTAGGCAGCAGCCTTTCAAATTGTTTCCTCTAGTTGATAAAATCCTTGACTTGCTTATGGGCTGCTTGACAACTTTATGTGCCTTTACAACGAGGTAGATGTACTGTTTGCCATATGACAAGTTCATTACAGTCACTGCACAGCACATAAGAGTGCAAATAACATATCCACATTGTCACAGAATAAACTTTGTAGTAAAACCTAAAGTCTTAAGCAATTTAGTAGTGTTTGAAGTGCTCTTTAAGGAACTTTGCTTTTTTTCCTTCGTTTTTAAAGTATATATGCTCACTCCGATCAGGGAATCTAGCTCTTGAGGCATCCTTAGTTACCTGCCAATTCACATCCACAAACTGAAAGGATTTTGATTTAGCAAAGTGAGTTTGTAAAGGCACGTGGAAGACAGATCTTTTTGAGCTTGACGTTGCTGTAATGAAAGGCATCAGTAAAGGTTCAGTAAATGGGATTAGTCAGGACTTTGAAGGAGA
Source organism: Lissotriton helveticus (assembly GCF_964261635.1). Classification (NCBI taxonomy): domain Eukaryota; kingdom Metazoa; phylum Chordata; class Amphibia; order Caudata; family Salamandridae; genus Lissotriton; species Lissotriton helveticus. The sequence goes on from NC_136069.1 coordinate 1,609,828,733, forward strand.
CAAAAGGAGGTGAAAAGCTGAGTCTAGATGTGCTTTTACATTTATCTTGCATAGGTTAAAGGCAGATAGTTGCGGTAGTTGAGCTACATGTTGTCATTTCATCTTCTCCAAGGGACTAAAACTATTTGCACCACACACCACACTCACCCTGATACTCAATTACTTCCTCACTAAACTAACCAGATGACTACAAACCATTGAGAAAGCAGCAGCCTGACACACACTCAACTTCCCATTAAGCACATACCTTGCACCTCAAAGAGCTTCACTGGCTTCCCATCAGCAAGCTACCTCTCTTCACATACATATTTAAAGCCTTATACACTGGGCCAGCATATCTCAACCACCACCCTACATTTAACAAGCCTTTCAGATACCTCCGCTTGACCAAACTCCTCTTTTCTCCCTCCCCTGCAAACACAGAACCAGTACAGTCAGTAGTGCCTTCTCCTACCTCACTCTGAAAGTTTGGAACAACCTGCGCCTACACTTCAATGACACCTTTCAGGTTCTTGGCTCTTTAACTAGGCAATTCATGGATCAGCTCAGTCTGCTCCTTCATCTACAGCAGTATACCTTCCTGGGTGAAAGTACAGGTGGCTCTCATAGGAGAAGTTACTGTGGGTATTCGCTCAGTAATGCTTAGGACATCAATCGAGGCAGATAATTGACAGACAGTAAAAAGTTAGTCATGCTGTTTTTTAATTTGGGATAGTTGTTGAGGCACCAACTGTCAACATGTCTAACCAAAAGTGTATAGAAGTTTGCTTGTGTGTGTTTGTATGCAAGTTGGTTGATGACAAGGAGAAAGATGTTTGACAGGGGATTCCGACCGGTGACATATGAATGTGATGGGCACTAGAATGACTTGAAAGTGTGTAAACCACTTTTTTTTCTTATTTATTTACTTATTGAGAAGAGCTCACCAATACCCAATGTAGACTTTAGCTTTAAATGACTGCTAATTTACAAATCAAAATAAAGCAATGTTAGATTTGGGGGTCTCTGGTTGGCACAGGTATACACTTGTGACAAACAGGGACCCTCTCCTCTAGTCAGGGCAAGGGACTTACTCCAACAAATAACCCCTGCTCACCCTCTAGGCAGTGTGGTGTGAGCAAACAAGGCTAATCTTCAGGGTGTTAGTAATTAAGCATGTATGACTACATACAGTAATACACCACAAATGGACACCAGTCTAGTTTTTATGTAAAAATAGGTTTCTGTATATATATATACATATATATATATATATAGATTTATGCAGACTTATACAAGACCAGTATAACATTTTTAAAAATAAGCCACAAGATTGTTTAGGCAAAGCGTTCTGTAAATAAGCGTATCTTCTTTTGTGGGGCGCGTTGCGCACTTTGTCCGACTCTGCCTGGGCAACAAAAAGGCAGTTTACCGTAGTGCGCGTCGAATAACTACCTTAGTGAGGAGGGGGGCAGAGTCCGACGTGTAGGCGGTGACGTCAGTGCACTGATGCGGTGCGGGCAACTCCTCTACGAGTCGAGCCCTGGCTCTGGAAGGTCTCGGTGCGAGACGTAGAGCGGGGGGCCTCAAGGAGCGGGGCAGGCGATGTAGTGCAGAGAAGCGTCCACGGCGTACGAGCCATACCTTCGGATCTGCTGGGGCGGTGCGGTACAATGTGGACAGGCGTGGCACGGGGCTCACAGTACGGAGCATACGGGGGAGCTCACAGCGTGCGGCGCGGCCCGGCGGGACTCGGGAGTGCGGAGCGGGGCGGCTGGGGTACGTCTCATATGTATGGACTGTCCGGGGCTCAAGGCAGCACTTGAGTTCGCTTCCAGCGGGAGGGGTAAGAGGCGCCCAATGTGGCGCAAACAGGACAAGGTGACAAAGTGCGGGCGGCCCAGCGGGACGGACGGTGAGCGGCTCGAACTCATGCAGGGTTCAAACGAGGCAGTGGCGGCCAGGCACAAGCGTCATGAACGAAAGAGGTGGCGAGGCGCACTGGGGATCACGGCTCCGGCAAAAGGAGATGGCAGCAGACCGGCAACAGACAGCGAAGGCAGGAGATGAGCCCAATGGACCTGGGGCTCAGTTCAGGGGGCAAGCTTGCTTCCAAGCCCTTGTAGATTATTTCAAAAGGAATGCACAGTAGATTTAAAAGTCTCTCTCAATCTTTTCCTCTCCTTCCTGCAGCAAGGCACCCACCACAGGCCAGTCTCTCAGGCTAGAGACAGTAGTTCTCCATGCAGCTTTTCCAGGTCCTTCTCTGCGGGCAGTGGTTCTTCCTGGCGCAAACAGGATCTGATTTCTTAGGAGCAGGGCTCCTAGTTTTATACACAAAATCCTTGGTTCTTTCAGGCCAGGGCGGCCTTTACCTAATCCAGTCCAGTTCCTGAGCTCTTTGTTTTGCAGACTCTGGCTTCTCCTTTCAGTGAGCAGGGCAGGAACATCAGACGCTCCGCAGGAGGTGGAGCCAGCATTGTGGTGACAAGTACAGTCCAGGAGTACTATGTTGATAGTCTTCCCCTCTCTCTTCACAAGGTGCAGGGCAGAGACATCAGACGCTCCCCAGGGGGCGGAGCCAGCATTGAGGTGGCAGAGCACAGCCCTATTCAGAGTCAAGGTGCACTCCCCCCACCCATCCTGGTGTAATCTCTCTAAGTGCACCAACCCCCCCACAATTGATTTATAAGATTACGTTCCAAGGAAAGTGATTGGATCCAACTCTTTTTTCCTTCTCCTCACCTTATGATTTACGAGTAATCTCTCTATTCACCACCTGTCAGCCCCAGACAGTCTCCTGGAATTCCCCATTCCTGTCACACACAGAAACCAGACAGCAAATACACATCCTAGCAGAGGTGGGCTGAAATGGTTAGGCAAGCAAATACTAACTTTCTAAACGTAGTATTTGCAAACACATTATTATTAAAATATACTTTAATAAAAGATGTATTTTATTACTCTGATTTTAAACATACTAAACTTGAATTTCTACCGTGTTCCCTGAGTCTGTTGGGATCATAGAGTGTAACAATTCCAACAGCCCATTCTGGCCTATGAGAACAGGTAGCCTTACGATAGTGAAAAACAAAAATGGCTGTAATTCACTATTAGGACATGCCACAAACATCAGGGCTTGTCCTACCTTATAATTACAATGCACCCTGCCCTTGGGCCTACCATAGGGGTGACTAATATGAAGTTAAGGGAAGGTTTAGGGACTGGCAAGGGGGTGCCCTTGTCCAGTCAGCATGACAGTACCAGACTGCACGCAGGTTCTGCAATGGCAGACCTTGAACATATTTTACCAGGCCGCTTCTGTGGGTGGCATAACCAGTGCTGCAAGCCCACCAGCAGCATTTGTATTTACAAGCCCTGGCGCTCCTGGTGTATTTTACTGGGGTCAGATAGTAAACCAAATAAGCCAATCATGGAATCCAATCAATGTATACATTACTTTACAGTAGGGAGAGCATGTGCACTTTAGCACTATCAGCAGTGGTAAAGTGCCCTGAGTCATTAAACCAACAAAAACAAGTCAGATTGAATATTGGAGGAAGGCAAAAAGTTCAGGGATGACCCTGGAGAAAGGCCAAGTCCAACAAGCAATTGAACATTTTTGAAGACACCTATACTTTTCTTTTATTAATTTTTTACCATTTTTATGTGTTCTTACAAAAAGAAAAGATTAAACTTAGACCATTTCAGCATGTTCAGTGTTAGAAGATATACATGTCTTGTTCAGCTGGGTTACATATATTTAACAGCCGTTAAACTTTTTGCCTGTCTCCTATCCTTTTCCCTGTGTGTATACTTTGTGGTTTTAGGCCTCTAGGCACTTTATCACTGCTGTCCAGTGTAAAGTGCATGTGCTTTGGGTTACATGTAGTGAGATTTGCCTGCCCTCCCATAGGAATGCATGGAGGATTCCCTGATGAATGTGGGTCAGTGATGAATCCTGATATGAGAGGTGCAGCGTGGTCAAGTCTGGTATGTATGAAATGGTATTAATAAATGCTGCACAATATTGTGGTTATGTTAGAAATGCCAATTTTAGAAGTTGGCATTTCTGTGTGCTATGTGTCGGCCTGCCTAATGTGAATTGCATGTCTGGCTTTTGAGTGACAGGGGTTGGTGAGGTGTGGGTGGCTCCAGGAGGGGCAGGGTAAGTCAGCGCTAAGCTGAATGCGACATCTACAGTTTGAGTAGTGGGAGGGGAAGTCCCTGGTCCCTGAATAGGATAGTGCCTGCCCTAGTGAATGCTGGCTCCATCCCCCTGTGGTGTGTCTGATGACCATCCCCCACCTACCAATATGGAAGAGGAAGCTGGTAAACAGAGTGCTCCAGAACCAGTTGAAAATGGTTCCCCCAAGCCCTGTTCTCTACAGACAAAGGTAAATGTCCTATAAATGACGGGGCTGTGACCCCATGAAAGTGTTGTGCTTGATCTTACTTTGAGAGGACACTCTGCCAGGAGGAACCATCGCGGGACCTAGCTGCTGATTCCTGGGGGTCCCTGTGTGGCTACACTTTGCAGTCCTCTCCCCAGCACCAAAGACCCTCTTATTTCTGCCTTTTTAAAGACTTTTATGGCCTAGCGCCTTGTGAGCACTGTATTTTAATTGATTAAGGGGTGAGGAGCTGAGCTGCGAGGGAATCCCAGCATGTGGGATTCCCCCTGAGCTCCTTATTGAAGCGGGAGCCCACCCTGCATTCTGTGCTGACTGGCGAGTACCCACCCCACTTACATGTTCATATTTGAGACGGGGGTGCCCACTCCGCATGGTGCCGATTGAACGGGAGCCTACACCGCTTTTGTGATTATTTTAATACAGGTGCCCACCCCGTGTCTGCCTTGGGTCTGGCTGGTGCCCACTCCGCCTTGCATCACACGAAGGAAGAACAACATCTGCCGCGATCACAAGGCACCCAGGAAGCCAGTGATGTCTGCCTGACTGTATGCAGGTCCTGCCACCTTCCACGTCCGGTGCCCAAGTAAGAAGGACATGGGGCAAAAGAGAAGCACCGGCCAGAAGACCCTGGTGGGAGCCCACCCCACTCTGGGCAGTGTGCCTGACGGCCCAGCGTGGTCCCCGTGCCAGTGAAAGCCCCGCATCTACAGACAAAGCCAGGCAGGAGCCTACCCCGTGACGATGATGGAGACTTTGCTCCGTAGGTAGGGGCTTCCCATGAACGGAGGAGAGCCCCTCGAATTCACAAGAAGGGATTTAGTTTCTGACAACCGCATAAACATGACAACTTTGTTTCCCCAAGATAAAACGTATCTTCAGAGTTGTGGAAACAATAGATAGATATTTCACTCAGTCAATCGTGCATGCTTTGTTTCACCAGACGTGCAGAGAAATAGAGAAACAGGCGTTTTCAATAAAAGTATTTATTGAACAGTCTTCTTTCTTATGCAGAAGAAATTAACTGCTACAATCGTAATCCTGGCTGGTAATGTATAATGCGTACAAAGAGTCTCAGTTCTTTGAAAGCTCCATGATTTCTTGGATAAATTATTATTCTAGCAAGGGGAAGGCCCCACCTGCTGAAGCCGAGTTTTTCACGAAATAGTTGTGGATTTTCGGAACTAATGGAAGTAGCCATGCCGTATTTGGACTGCATGAGCTATGTCTAAATATGGTTATGATTTCTATGCCAGGACATGATGATTTATACCTATATAAGGGCACGAATCGGGAAAATTACACTAGGGTCCTAAAATGCTTTACAACAATGCTCATGATTGGTGTAGGGGCAGGGTCCCGAAGCATGACCGGGCTTAACAGAGCCCCCTCCAGATGGATAGGGTCTGCCAAACAGTGTTCTGTGGCTACTTGAGGCCTATATTTGGGAGGATGAAAACAATAATGATCGTAATGCGCCTGTGTGCAGAGATAATAGAGTTCCATGTCAGGGATGTCAAACCCACCCTGTGAGTATGGTCTGGTGAGTGTGTCCCATTGTAGTCGAGGTCATTTGCCTCCCCAGGTCAGGCGTATCAGCTCCCTGCGAAGCGCCGAGAAAACATTTACACCTGGGTCGTATGGGATATTTAGTAAGATATAAAGTCGTTTTTGAAGTATGATAATTTTAATGAGCGACGTGCGTCCCGCCATGGAGAGTGGAAGCTCTATCCATCTTGTGACACTACTTGTTATGTGTTCCATCATTCTGCTATAATTTAGGTGCATCAATTCTTCGCGATCAGCGATTACATAAATCCCCAATTACTTGACCACAGCAGCGCACCATTAATTTTTGTGTCATTATTGAGAAGACACCTCTATTTACATGTGCATGTCATAGTGACCTTATGTTAAATCAATATTGCATAAGAAAAAATTCACTAATGGAATCATCATATCTCAACGGTTACTTTTCTAATATGTGAATATCTAATTATTTTTTATTTTTGAGGTATCATTCCCGTTTGATTGCAAAAAGTATATACATTTTGCTTGATTATCAGGATTATCCTTCCATCACGTCTCTTGAGAACTACCATGGCTCTTCAGCTACAGCTACCCATAAGGTCTAGGTTTGTGATAACAAAGTTTCATTGCATTACAAGTACTGTGAGTAATAGCTGCATGAATAGTGGCGGAAAAGGAGGACCGTGCCATATCTTAATAGATATGCTGATGTCCTGTTCTCTACCTCTCATGAAACCCAGTGCAGCAACATTAGTTGCTATGTAGCATTCAGTAACAGCTCTGTAAATCAGTCCCCTGGAGTAGGTACTGATTCATAAAGGACAAACTTCTCCTTTGACATCATTTTAGATTGTTTGTGAATGCGCAGGGTGCTGACGTCAGACGCCGAATACGCTGAAATGGAGAAACTCCACACAAAATCTGGAGCCTCAGGGCTCCTCTTCCTGGCCCTTGGCCTCCTTGCCCCAGTCTGTATTCTAGCAGGGGAAAGACAGACAGATAGGTAGATCCCAGATTAGGGCAGGAGCTGACTAGTACCAGGTGGTGCATGTTCCTGGAGCTTGGTGAGGAGGGTGTAGAAGGGTGCAGGTGAGGTCATAAGGCTACTGTTGACTCCCAGCAGGCACAGAAGTGGCTGGCATTAGGCATGTGAGGTTTGCTCCTGTTAGGGGGGCCCACACACTGCACTCCTTCTTTATTCCCCCATTTCTTTTATTTGCTCTGTAAACCTCTTCTGGGGGCTCACTGTTATCATATTCTCAGTGGAAGTAAGTTTGGATTAAGTTTAAAACAAGTTGGGATTAAGCTTTGTACCGGCCATTTTTGGTGGGCAGATGCCTTGTACAGCTAAGGAGGCTGAGATGACTATTTCCTCACCATCTCTTTGCCTTAAACCACCTGTACAAATGCTGTTTTAAAATGTTATAATCTATAGAGAGTAGTAGCCCCATTTATGGTGGAAGTGGTGGTTGGTCTGCCCCCAACCCCTCCACCACCTCCTTATGCTCTTAAGCTATTGTTACTCCAAAGTGAGGCATGCCTCGTTAGACTTCGATATCTCTCCTTCTCTGGCTTCATCAGCAGTTAAGGCCGGGTGGAGTGAGGAGTGTGGTTTATTGTGAGGCTCCTGAGGTTGCAAATGCAGGATTGGGTACATTAATACTGTTGCTGCCTGAGCATACTTTGGAAATCTTGGAAAATCTTGAAATCACGCTTGGAGAAAACTAACATTGCTTAGTCAGGAAGGTGCGATGTTTGTGAGACCTAGAGTAAAAACAATAGTGACAGCAAGAAAGTTGAGATATGGTCATTTGCTATGAGAAAAGCCTATACAAAAACTAAATGTAACCCTCTCTGGAATAAAGATGCTCCTGTTACAAAGTTGAAAGGGAAAAAGATATTCAGTTTATGGGAAAAGGAAGGGACAAGGAGAAATATATTCACTTGGAAACAAATGTATTGTCTGAATCAAATGGAGAGGAGACTAATATTTTTTTAATAATGGGAGTTTTAATGCTGTTGCTGATGCTAATGTTGATATGAATCTGCATTTTATGGAACCTGGTGTCATAGGGGGAGAATTTCCTGCATCACAGAAGGATCCTGTATGGTGCTGTTGGGCTAAAAATAGCTTTCCTTACCATCTGACCCCTTCAGGTCCACCTCTATCAGTGTCAGTGATGTTAATGGATAATCCACATATAATCATTCAAGAGGCTCCCTGCCCTCCTTTTCTTCATTAGTAGAAAATGTCCAGGGTGAGAATTTTACCTTACCCCTTTTGTTTATAGACATCTGTCGGAGACAAGACTCACATGATATTAGTAAGATTGTGTAGACTGTTGGTACACCAGCTGTGATTGCCCACATGGGATTGAAATTGTTTAGTGGCACGTCTTCAAATAATTCTTTTTTGATATCTCATTTTTTCTGTGTCCCCCTATTTTGTTATAAGTGGCATCCAACCCCGTCAACCTCCAAATAAACACGTCAAAGTATCAGATTCTTTAGTGTACTTAGAAAGGTTATTATCATCCATTTTAAAGCTGTTGGAAATATTTGTCGGTGGCTCTGACTGTGTTATGGACTCAAATATTAAAGGAGCTTATAAGAAATTAAAAGGAAAATGAAGCAGATCCAATTGAACCAATAGAAATAAAAGCATTTCTGTAAAGGGCTGTAAATGAAATGCTCAGATGGATGTTGGTTGTCAAATCGATTTTAGTACTCTGGCAGGTCACCCACAATGTAAGAAGCTGGTTAATAAACCTCTAGTTCTGAGAGTCATGCTGTAGCTACATTTTAATCTATACAATCTATTTCTGATACGTCTCCCAATAGGAACAATCTGAAGGGTTGAAAAGAAAGTGCTTCCCATTTTTAAAATTCAGTCTAGTTATAGAAAATTTTTGGTGATATGGGTGCCCCACGATCAAAGAGAAAGAGAGGAAGGAAAATAAAAGAGAAAGGAAACATAAACCTATGTATAGATTTGCCAAAAAGAGACAAAGGAGACTATGTTTTAGAGAACATATAGAGGCCATAGAAGCTACACTTATTATGGAGGTTTTAATCCAACCCAGCAGTTATGTCCTCAAGGTATTGACTCTGAAAGTGGTTATGATATTTTACCGGATAGGGGACCTACAGTGGATTCAATGCTGGTGTATATGGTATCTCTCCATATCATCTCCATTGAATTTGACCTCTCTTGAAACCGGTTATGCTTATGCTTTAGCTGAGGGGCCTCTAGGGGCACCAATGATAGATCAAAGAATGTCCCTCTCTCATATTTCTTCTGTATTCAACCCAATGGAACAGAAGAGAGGCAATTCAGAGTTAGAAAGGTTATAACCTTCTTGATGTGATGAAGACATTTATAGGTTAGTTTGTATTCTCTTGTTTAATGGAGAACTAATAGTAAATAGGGCCTTATTGTTTAGATGTTTTTTGGAGATTGAGAGTCTGAAGCCTATCCAATGTAGTGATTGCAATCTGTTTTCCCTTTTCCCTTTGAAGTTGGTTTTAAATCAAGGGCTACTTTTTATTTTAAAATTACTGCAAATTTGATAATAAGATTGCATGAAGGTTTAAAAAGTGGAGGGATTGCTGTAACCCTAATTTTAGAAGAGGATGGATAGTGTGCCGTGGATATAAGGTCTTCGCCATGTCTATTTCTGACTTTGAAAGGGAACACTAACTGACGCAAAAGAGATGAATGAATGAATGAATGAATACACACTTATATAGCGCATGGCTACCCAAAGGGCATCCCAGCACATACTGTAACAGCAATCATTCATCAATAATTAAGCAAAGAAAAAAGTCTTCAACTGTTTCCTGAACCTAAGATGGTCAACTTCAAGGCGGATAGAATCTGGAAGCTGATTCCAAAGCCTGGCCGCATTATAGGAGAACAGCCGTCCTCCAGTCCGGGACCGTTTGATCTTCGGAACTAACAGCAGATGTTTATTGATAGATCTCAAAGTCCTAACAATCCTTTTAGATAAACATGGTAGACATGTGTCACTAGGATAATCCCTCACTTTTTCCTTACAGGGAACGTCTAAAGATCAGAACCTCAAATGGAATTGGTCATAGTAACCGCCTGCAACATCCTTCTTATTAGCAATGAGTTAAAAATCATATCCTGGAATGCAGCAGCTTTAAAGAATAGCAGGGAAATGTCATATCATCTGAGTTCTTTAGAGGCAGATGTGGTTTGTCTCCAGGAGACCTGGTGTGCAGGTGGATTGATCTCTGATGATTTCATAATTTTAGACTGTAAAGCAACACCTGCAAGGAGGGGACATGCAAAAGGGTTGGCATGTCTACATTCTAATAAGATCCAATGAAGATACAAATGTTATGAAGATTTGAGTAACTTTTGTTTGGCAGTAACTTTGTTTAAAAATTATGGAAATTCTGAGAATACCCCTGCTAATGTTGATAACTGCTAATATTCCTCCAGAGGCCTCCGATGATGATCTTGTAAGTGAGGTATTTTCCTATAATAAAAAAGGGTATGATATGGAGTTTCCTGCACACATAATTTTGGTATGCGATTTGATTTGTAAAATATCGAATTTTACTTTAGATGAGTTACGGGAGACAGAAAAAGTGGAAGCCATGTGCATACCACAAGCTCTTTTCCCCCCCAAAATAAGAACTAATAAGATAGGGTTAATTTTAGCTACTGGGTTGAGAATGTTTGATGGGGTCATAATGAATGGGAAGGAACTTTCTGACTCACCCGCAGCCTATACACTTAGAACTCCAAGTAGAGCATTGATTTTAGACCATGTGGTGGGAGGATTGCTTCCTTTTTATTAGGTGATATCAAGTTTGTTGATACCTTTCTTACTTACCATAAGATTCTAAATGTTGTTGTATATTTTGATACGCCTCCCATTATTTCTTGGGGATGGATGGCCAGTCTGCTAGGTTTGATAAGAAAATAGAGAGAAGTCATTGGGATTACAGGGTAAATGCATGCCTTAGAGGAACCCTAGAGACTTCTTTAGATAAGTTGTTTGGCTGGTCGGGAAAATAAATAGAATGTAATAATACTTCTATGGAGCAATTACTTCAAACTGCTAAAAAAGTGAACCCAAAGGAAATGGGTCCGCATCCACTCCTCCAGTTAATTTGCGAGATAAACGCTCTGGTCAGGGAACAATATTTGATTATACCCCTGAAATATCTGACAGGGTGTTGTTATTAAAAAGGAGGAGGGCCAGGCTGAAACGCCGATTAAGAAAGGTGGATGAAGATACATTCTGAATAAAACGTAGGAAACTATACTTAAAGGCCAGGACAAGGTTTCTTTGGACTCTTGTTGAAGAGGGTTGTGAAGCTAGAGTTAGATCCATCCCTGTCACTATTGAAGAACTCAAGGGCATATTAACAAGGGCTTTATCTCCGCTTCTTTGGCTTTAAAAGCCAGAAAAGTGCAGATAAAGCTTTTGCCCTATTAACAAGAGGGTGCTAACATGTATAACCGCATCTTAGCACCCTTTTTCCCTATGCCATCCCTTTGAATCTCTAATGAGATGCAAAGTGGGCGTTCCACACCTAAATAACGTGAGAAATGTCGCTAACCGACATTTCTCCAATTAACAAGCTGCACGCTAAACAGCATAGCGATAAAAAAAGTAGCTCTAACCTCGGTTATCTCTACTTTCCATACGACTGCTTTCAGTCTGACTTAGCCTTTATATCCAATGATAGGTGGAAATAATGGCTAAGTATACCCTGCTCTATCATCAAGCTATCACCAAACATTGCGCGATTATAGCTGGATTTTTAGTGATATGTGCACTTTTGGCAGCTTGCACTTGGAATTGTATCGCTTTTGAGATAAGCGTTGCTGATAGCACTGCAATAATTATCCTTGCGCTAAGACCGCTGAGCGATAATTATCGCCGGCCCTTTCTGATATGCCCCTCTAATGGGCCAGCTTTATCCGGGGTCTCTACACATAAATTAGGATGCCGCCAAGTATTTTATAATAAAGGAAGATTCTGCTCGGTATGGACCACCCCATGAAATAGAAATGAAACCTGTTATTAGGGGAATGCGTAATTCAACTACTGTTATAAACCAAAATGTCCCTCTTTGGGGGGAAATTTTCCACCTCACTTTTAAATATTGTTATGAAAGAAAAATGTTTCCTCACTCTTGGAAGGGGAGTATCATTGTTCCACTCTTTAGGAAAGGAGACTAGCCTACCAGAAAACAACCAACCAATTTCCATTTCTTGACCCAGTGGGTAAAGTCTTTGCTAAATGCTTACTGACCCAGATTAGAGAATGAACAGAAGCTCATAAAATCATACCTATGGAGCAAACAGGGATCAGGGTTATTAATAATATAATCGACCTTCAGATAATAAATGAAAAATATGTTAACGTTAGAGGGGGAAAGGTATACTCCGTTTTTATTGACTTCTCCACAGCATTTCATAAAGTAGATCATCCTTTGCTGCTGAGTAAGATTTTAAATGTGGGTATGCGGGGTTCCCTTTTAGAGCTACGTCACATCGTCCATACAGAGAGTTGATGTAGAGTTTTAGTGGGTGGGGAAAGAGGTTTATCACAAGCTATCTTTAACACAAATGGGTTAAAACAAGGATGCTTACTTGAACTCAGTGGTGACCTTCAGAAAACATTCTGAAATCACCACTGAGAACAAGGCTGCATAACCAGAAAATAGCTTGAATATCTCAGTATTTAAATACCAGGCATTCCAGTTTTGTACACCCTTCGAAAAATTCCCAATAATGCCACGTTTCTTCGGGGTTGCCCCATCTTATCTGTTGTGGCTTGCTTCTAGAACCATTCAGACCTTAAATTGATGGTTTCGTCAGGGATGTTGTCCCCATACAAGAGACTTAAGTGAGGGACAGTATGTTCATGATAAACCTTATTGAGAACATGCAATTCAATACATAAACTGATCGGATTGCCACATTAGACATATCGTCGTTATATACCAATATAACCCAGGAAGAAAACATTTTGTTAGGACATTTCAATAGTATATTTTGTATAAAGATGAATGTTTCTTATTTGTACATTTGAACTTTTATGATCTTTTTGAACAAGGATCGAATAAAGTGATTTGACTGACTGACTGATGTGGACCTCTTCGGAGTTCCATAATCATAAATAAACTGTAACACTGTAAGTGAATTCAGGGTACAGTGGTCTTTATATTATATATATATTTTAAACAACACCTGTGACAAGGAAAATAAGCTTTGAAAAAGAAATGTTGACATGTGCAGATATAAGCATGGAATGGAAGTCTGCTGTTCCAGACAGACCTCTGTTTATGCCTCACAAATTTTACAAGGTTTTGTTACATCCCGCAGATATGCAATGCAGCCTGTAACCAGTCGGTGCAATATTACACAAGCTGGTCCACACCTACTCTATCTTGAATCAGGCTCATAAGTATCAATACACAAACATAATAACAGATTAGGCCTGGTTGATGACATATTTCAAACTGGTATAGCATCAAATTACCATTTAACAAATGTGAATACTTGGTGTGAATCTGTAAGCATGCCCAAAAGACAGTGCATTCCTATTCCACATGGGGTCATGCTGCATTTTGTCACCATAACCCGAAAACATGTGTATGGCCAAGATTGGATCCTATGAATATCAATCTGCAAGATGCATAAGAATCGTTTATAACCTCTGTGGTACTTGTGGTTCCGTGAGGCATTACCAACAGAAAAGGTATTAGCACGCACGCGCGCTATGCTGCTGTAATCTCTTTGTAAGCACAGCTTAGTTTTAAAATTACCGCATTTTGTATTTTATTTCTTCTAATTGCATTTTTCCCTGTTTTTAAATCTTTCACGTTGCGCCCACACACTTGCATTCTAATCGTGCCCCCCACCGCGTTTTGAGCGGATCTTTTACCTTCATACTCTCGTGTCTGGCGCCTGGTCGCCATCTTGGGGGAGGCAAGGGTCGAGTGTGCCACTTGGTTCAGCGCTCTAGCGCTGCTTAGGACCACAGGTGAGCCCTATTTAAGGTGAGCATTTCACTTGCTCGGCCTACCGCATTTTGTATTTTATTTCTTCTAATTGCATTTTTCCCTGTTTTTAAATCTTTCACGTTGCGCCCACACACTTGCATTCTAATCGTGCCCCCCACCGCGTTTTGAGCGGATCTTTTACCTTCATACTCTCGTGTCTGGCGCCTGGTCGCCATCTTGGGGGAGGCAAGGGTCGAGTGTGCCACTTGGTTCAGCGCTCTAGCGCTGCTTAGGACCACAGGTGAGCCCTATTTAAAGCTCGCCCGAGTCGCGCAGCGGTGACGCGCAGCGGTAGCGCCTGACTCGCGCCGGAGTCAAGCCAGAGTCCTGCCCGTCTGCGCCCGTCCGCGCCAGGACGCGTGGATTGTGGTAAGACTCTATTCCCCTTCCGCAAGAATGATTCACCAGTATTCCTCTGAGTCGTTACATCTGATCAGACATACATTGCCCCCCTGTTCACATGTGGGTTTCTATCCCCTGTGTGGTCCCCATATTTGTCCTTGTGGCCATTGGGAATTATTGGCTCCGCAAAGGGCCCCTAGTCAGGCTATGTTGCACCGGAATAAGGTACCTCCTCCTCCTAGTGTCATTAAACTGTGGCACCATAATGTCAGGTCCCTGTCCAAGCACCACCGAGATATTTACGAAGCTATCTCTTTAGAAGGCCCTGATGTCTTCTTTATGACGGAGACCTGGCTAGGAGATGAGGATTCGGCCATTATTAATCTGGCCCTCCCCCCAGGCTACGCTATTTACACCCTGAATCGCAAGGGGAGAGACGGAGGCATCGCCATGGCTTTTAAAAACTGTTTCACCTGTACTTGGAAGCCCATGGACCTGGTGGGCGCCGAATGTGCTCATTTTTCCATCAGCACTAGCCCGAACCAAACGTTCTCAGGTCTATTAATATACCGCCCTCCTGGGAGTGATTGTGCCTTTAGGAAAGCTCTTCTTGAGCTGGTAAGTTCTCTCTCTCTGCTCACCTCCAATCTCACTATTATCGGCGATCTTAACATCCATTTCGATGCCTTGGAAGTACCAGCGGTTAGTGGTCTACTCGACGATCTTGAAGCTGTACAGTTGACCCAGTTGGTCCGTCATCCGACTCATGAGGGTGGTCATATTTTAGATCCGGTCTTCACTAACCTTCAACTGATTGAGGTCTCCCCCCCTAAACCTATGGGATGGAGTGATCATCACCTCATTGAGCTTTTTATTACCACGGCAGCTTGCTCAACCGGGAAGCCTGATAAAACAACTTTCAGGCGCCCCTGGAAAAAGCTCAAATTGGAGGATTTCCATCGTGCTCTGACCATTACACCCTTAGTTTATTCGGATGACGTGTAAATTGGGTATCACACCTTTTGCGCCTGGATTGTTCGAGTGCTTGACCTACTGATACCAGCTACCTGGAGTAGGAACCGTTCCTCCCAGTCTAACCCTTGGTACTCGGAGGATCTCAGGAGATTAAAAGCTACCTGTCACCAAGCCGAAAGAGCTTGGAGGAAGAGATTTGAGAAAGACCTAAAAGTTGTCTACCTGCTAAAGGTCAAGGCTTACCATAGAGCTGTCTGTCGGGCCCGAGCTGATTATTATGCACGGGAATTTCAGGCTAGCTCTAACCCTTCCAAGTTGGTTTTTAAGGTCCTGAAGGAGCTCACAGTGAACAGACTCCCCAACAACGAGATCTGTTCCCTTGATCACTGTGAGGGTCTGGCCAGTTTCTTTGTGGAAAAAGTCAGCGCTATTTATCGCTCTTTTCCCAAAGTTGACCTGGATAGTACAATTATAACATCTCGTACTTTTCTAGGCATGGCCGCTCTTCCTATACCATCAGAATCAGAGTTTAACCTCTTGGTGGCCAAGGTTAAATCTGGCTCCCCAGATGACCCTTTAAGACCGGCCCAATTTGTGGAATCAGCGCCCCTTTGCCTTCCTCCCATTCGTCATCTTGTGGAGCAATCCCTAATCACCGGCTCAGTTCCGCCTGCCTGGAAAGCCGCCTGTGTTATGCCTATTATAAAAAAACCTGGACTGGATCCATCGAAGCCGGAGAGCTATCGTCCAATCTCTCTCCTTCCATGGGTGGCAAAGATCACAGAGTCCCATGTGAATAATCTTCTATCGAAACATCTGACTTCAGCTCAAATATTGGATCCCACACAGAACGGCTTTAGACCTGGACACAGTACAGAGACGGCACTCCTGTATATGGTTGAACATCTCCGCTCTGTACTAGATGCCGGTCAAACGGCGGCACTGGTCCTTTTGGACCTTAGTGCCGCCTTTGACACTGTATCCCATTCCATTCTTGTCCAAAGGCTTAGGGAGGCTGGCATCTCAGGCAGTGCCTTAGACTGGTTTCAGTCGTTCCTGTCGGAACGCTCCTTTCAGGTGGTTGTACCACCATTCAGATCTAAATCCCGTGCCATCACCCAAGGAGTTCCGCAGGGGTCGGCGTTGAGCCCCACTCTCTTCAACCTTTACGTTCAACCATTAGCGGAGCTTGCGAAGAGATGGGGTCTCACAATGGTATCCTACGCCGATGATACCCAGTTGGCGGTGGCCCTTAACGGAGATTCCGACCAACTGGCATCTAACTTTGCGGATGGTTTGAGGGCAGTTGCTAGCTGGCTAACGACCAACTGCTTACAGCTCAACGCCCTAAAAACCGAGGTGATGGTACTGGGTAAACAGCCAGATCTGTGGGGTGCAAATTGGTGGCCTAAGGAGTTAATCAATCAATCAATCAAGACATTTATAGAGCGCACTACTCACCCGTAGGGTCTCAAGGCGCTAGGAGGGGGGGAGTGCCGTTACTGCTCGAACAGCCAGGTCTTGAGCTTCTTCCTGAAGGCGAGGTGGTCTTGGGTCAGGCGCAGGTCGGTCGGGAGGGAGTTCCAGGTCTTGGCGGCCAGGTAGGAGAAGGACCTTCCTCCTGTTGTCGCTCTTCGGATGCGGGGGACGGCGGCGAGGGCGTGGCTGGTTGATCTGAGGTGGCGCTTGGGAGCGTAGAAGTTGATTCGGTTGTTGAGGTAGCTCGGGCCTTGGTCGTGTAGGGCTTTGTGTGCGTGGGTGAGGAGACGGAAGGTGATTCTCTTGTTGATGGGGAGCCAGTGCAGGTCTCTCAGATGTCCGGAGATGTGTCTGTTTCGTGGGATGTCGAGGATGAGTCTGGCTGAGGCGTTCTGGATCCGCTGGAGTCTCTTCTGGAGCTTGGCGGTGGTTCCGGCATAGAGGGTGTTGCCGTAGTCCAGTCGGCTAGTGACGAGGGCCTGGGTGACAGTCTTCCTGGTCTCGGTGGGGATCCACCAGAAGATCTTCCGTAGCATGCGTAGGATGTTGAAGCATGACGAGGAGACGGCGTTGACTTGTCTGGTCATGGAGAGGGAGGAGTCCAGGATGAAGCCCAGGTTGCGTGCGTGGTCCGTCGGTTTGGGTGCGGTGCCCAGGGCGGGGGGCCACCAGGAGTCGTCCCAGGCTGAGGGCGAGGAGCCCAGGATGAGGACCTCCGTCTTGTCTGAGTTCAGTTTCAGGCGGCTGGTCGTCATCCACTCGGCTACATCTCTCATCCCTTCGTGCAGGTTGGCTCTGGCGGCGGCGGGGTCGTTGGTCAGGGAGAGGATCAGCTGGGTGTCGTCGGCGTAGGAGATTATGTTGAGGTTGTGTTGGCGTGCGATGGCCGCGAGGGGGCTCATGTAGACGTTGAAGAGGGTGGGACTCAACGAGGATCCTTGAGGGACGCCGCAGATGACTTCGGTGGCCTCTGACTTGTACGGTGGTAGGCGGACTCTCTGTGTTCTTCCGTCGAGGAAGGAGGTGATCCATTCCAGTGCCTTCTCCTGGATTCCGATGTTGCCGAGGCGCTGCACTAGGGTGCGGTGGCAGACAGTGTCGAAAGCCGCGGAGAGGTCCAGGAGGATGAGGGCCGCTGTTTCTCCGTTGTCCATCAGAGTTCGGATGTCATCGGTGGCAGCGATGAGGGCGGTCTCGGTGCTGTGGTTGGCTCGGAAGCCAGACTGTGAGGGGTCGAGGGATCCATTCGTCTCGAGGAAGGCGGCCAGCTGTTTGTTGACGGTCTTTTCGATGACTTTGGCCGGGAACGGGAGGAGCGAGATGGGACGGTAATTCTTGAGTTCGATGGGGTCCGCTGTAGGTTTCTTGAGAAGAGCACTGAGTTCTGCGTGCTTCCAGCTCTCCGGGAAGGTGGCGGTGTCGAAGGAGGTGTTGATAATGTCCCGCAGGTGGGGTGCGATGACAGCGTCGGCCTTGTTGAAGATGTGGTGAGGGCAGGGGTCAGTCGGAGATCCGGAGTGGACGGAGTTCATTGTGCGGATGGTGTCTTCGGTGCTGATCGGAGTCCAGGCGCGGAGGGTGGTGGTGGGTGGCGTTGCTGCGGTTGTGGCGTGCGTTGGTTGGATGCTGAAGCTGTTGTGTATGTCCGCGATCTTGTTGTGGAAGTAGGACGCGAGGGAGTTGCAGAGGTCTTGCGACGGGGTGATGTCGTTGTTTCCGGCATTGGGGTTGGAGAGCTCTTTCACGATGTTGAAGAGTTCCTTGCAGTTGTGTGCGTTGTTGTCCAGCCGGTCCTTGTATGTGTTTTTCTTGGTGGCGCGGATCAGTTGGTGGTGTTTCCGGGTGGCGAGCTTGAGGGTGGTCATGTTGTCCGTTGTTGGTTCCCTTCTCCATACTTTCTCGAGGGCTCGGCAGTTCTTCTTGGAGCTCTTGAGTTCGTCGGTGAACCATGGGGTTTTTCTGCTGCCGGGTCTGCTGGGCGGGGTCCTCAGAGGGGCGAGTTCGTCCGCGCAGTTGCTGATCCACTTCGTGAGGTTGTCGGCGGCCTGGCTGGGGTTCGCTGAGCCGGCAGGAGGGTGCTGGCTCAGGGAGGCGGTGAGCTGGTCGGCTGTGATCTTGTTCCAGCTTCTTCGGGCAACCTGTTGCTGGTGGTGGTGGATCGTCGTTCTTTTGAAGGTGAAGTGGACGCAGCTGTGGTCCGTCCAGTGGAGTCCTGTTGCGTGGCTGAAGGCGATGTCTTTGCTGGATGAGAAGACGGCGTCGAGTGTGTGTCCGGCGAGGTGGGTGGGGGTGGACACCAGCTGCTTGAGTCCGAGGTTGGCGAGGTTGTCGAGCAGGGTGATGGTGTTGCGGTCGCTGTTGTTCTCCAGGTGGAAGTTGAGGTCCCCCAGGAGGATGTAGTCGGCGGAGGGGAGGGCATGCGGGCTGATGAAGTCGGCGATGTCCTCGCTGAATCGTGTGCGTGGTCCCGGGAGTCGGTAGATCAGGGTGCCTCTGAGGGTGGTCTTCGGGTCGGTGTGGATCTGGAAGTACAGGTGTTCGGCGGTGGTTAGGGTGTCGTCGGTGTTGGTCGTGATGCGGATGGTGTCTCTGTGGATGATGGCGATGCCTCCTCCCGTCTGGTTGGCGGTGCGGTCCCTCCGGGTGATCTTGTAGCCCTCTGGGATGGCGATGGCGATGTCGGGCGCAGTACAATTGCTAAACTACATTGGCTGCCAGTCATCAGACGCATTGAATTTAAAGCTTTATGTTTTGCTTTTAAAATCTTGAAATCTGATACTCCTGCCATTCTTCAGCATCTCCTGACTCCCTACACCCCTTCGCGTAGTCTGCGCTCTGCTGGCCAAAGTTTGGCATCTATTCCCCGATTTCGCAAATGCAGATTGGGTGGTCGATCGTTTATGGTGCTGGCCGCCAAATTGTGGAATGCACTTCCAGTCCATATTCGCTCTTTAGAAAACCTTTTTGCTTTTAGGAAAGCTATGAAAACTCATCTTTTCCCACTCCCCTATTAGCTTCCTACTTTGTTGTTTGTTATGTTCCTTTTCAGATATAGCGCCAGGACACCCCTTTGCTGGGGTTGCTGTGCGCTCAAAAAATACATTTAACATAACATAACATAACATCAATCACACTGCCATAATTACACTTCTGCCTCTTTTGCTATGAATGATGGAACATGCTTTCTACTCTGCTTGTGAAATTCAGAGAACTTTTGTCTCAGTTTTCTTTGTGAATCAGGCCCTTTGTGTTTAATTATAGCAGGACTTCGTAACCAGCATAAAATACTGTTCAAGACTTCTGGAGAAAAAATGGAATGCAACTCAAAAACATTGAGCAAACAAATAAAAAACATATAGAAACCAATATTAAAATATGATGAATTAGAAAGAGAAGACAGAGATGTAAGAAATGTAGAACAAGATTTACACTTTGAGGAAACACATAGAATTATTATGCAATACACTGATACCATAAATGCTCTAATTACTCAAAGAAATAGAACATTATATAGGAACACAAACCTAATTGTGTCACCAAAATTGTAAAATTATTTTCTTCAAGCGTAAATGTAGAACAGACAAAGAAAGAAGTAATCGAAATGTAAAGACGTACAGTATATGTGTGTTTATTCATTCATTCAAAAATAATCTTAAACTATGATATTTATATACATTTTAGTTTGTCATTTGCTGAATGTGAAACCACTGCTGGCTGGCTCTTTTAGCAGACTCAGAAGTAGCTGGCTTGTCATATCTAAGGGTCACTACTAGGTGAGCATTCTTTTAAGCAGCTCCCAGCACCCTAGTGGGACTGCTTCGAGGTATAACACAATAAAGGTACAGTTGATATTCCACATCGACATAGTGAATCTGTCTTCCTTCAGAAAATACTAAAGCATTATTCTAGGTATACTGAATATGTTTTCTAAAATGCAGAAAAGGAATTGTATGCGTTTTTCCTCTATGGTGTTCTCTTGCCATACCTCTCAGAGATGGGGCAGATAAGAGCCAGCACATGTAACATCTGAAGATTTTCTCTAAATAGGGCATACCTTTGATCCCATGTATCAGGCATGTACTCAAAAACCACCACAACCCTTCATTTATTTGAGGTAGGGGATACCAGTTTTAAGGCTACCCATATGACTTGCGAAATGTGGAAGTTCTCAGACCCCTTAATTGGTCACAGAAGTGGCCCTTTAAAGTTGAGGGAGTCTCTTTGCCTCTGGGCTTGCATCATATTGTAGACACAGGCTCAGATGCAAACATGCTCTTAGGAGGTGCTCTGATGGTGTGCCACAAAAATCCAGTGCGCACTGTCAGTGCAGCTGCTAAATTGTGTCCCAAGTGGAGGGAAGTAATTCTAATGAACTATTCAATTATCTCCCTGCAGACTGGTGGAGTCACTCACTGCACACACCTGAAGTAGGTTCTCTTTCCCCACTTTAATCTGAAGTAGGGTTGCTAACTTCACTGTGCCAGATTGAGTGGCTTTAAGACACACTCGATATTTCACTGGATGTGCTTCCATCAAGGCACTTCAAGTTTGAAGCTTCTCTAAGGAAGCACATTCATCATTATACAGCACATTTTACCTGTTTGCAGCCTGGGCACATGTTGAAAGGTGTGCCACAGTGCGAGCAGGGAAAGAGCACTCTATTTGTAATATGGGCCCAGATGTCCTTCTTCTTTAGATGTTATTATACACTGTTCCACTTGGAGAATACATCTCTTAACCTTAAGGCAGCTTTTAGTAAAATAAGGGGCTGCCTTTGAGATGTGGCCAGCTGGATGAATGCAAACAAACTAAAATTGAATGCAAGCAAAACGGAGGTACTATTCTTTGGAGAAAATACACATCCTCCTCCCGACCTGTGGTGGCCCCCCGAAATGGGCCCAGCACCAGTTCCCGGAACCAGTGCCAAGAATTTGGGAGTAAGATGGGACGAGAATCTTTCTTTCTCCTCGCACATACAGCAGGTCACCACTGGATGTCTCCACAAATTTAAAAACCTCCGTAAATTCCTTTCTTTTCTACCAGTTGAGTGTCGCAAAATGGTAGTCCATGCGACAGTCACATCCAGACTGGACTACTCGAACGGCCTCTACCTTGGCCTGCCCAAATATCTGGTGCAACGCCTGCAGATCGTGCAGAATGCGGCTGCGAGACTGATAAAACCTATTCCTTTCAGACATCATGTCTCTCCGCATCTGCGCGAACTGCATTGGCTCCCAGTGGTGAGCAGAATTAAATTCAAAGTTCTTACCTTGGCGTTTAGAGCATTAAAAGGGACCTGCCCCACCTATTTAAAATTCAGACTCCCCCGTTACCATCAGGAGAGACACCTACGATCCAATTCCCTGCTTCAGTTAACTGTCCCACGAGTTAGAAAAGCCAGACTTGGGGGCAGGTCTTTCTCTGCTGGCACGGCGAAACTCTGGAACGCCTTGCCCCTTGCCATCCAATCTGCTACGACAGAAGCTAGCTTTAAGAAGCTCCTAAAGACCTGGCTCTTTATGCAGAAAACCTAAGCAACTCACCATGCATCTTGTCTTACTGAAGTACTCTCTTAGCGCCGGGACACCTCCTCGTGAGGTAGCTGTTCGCGCTTTACAAGTATCAGTATTAATATTATTATTATTATTATTATTATTATTATTATTATTATTATTATTATCCTATTTTGGGGCATATTATCAAGAAACAGCGTCATAATTATCGCCGCTTTAGCGACCGGAAACTGTCGCTAAAACTGCGATAATAGGCTTGATAACCCTTGTGAATTCCCATGGAAGCCCATGCTCTGGAGTGAACATGGGCTTCTTTTGGAATTCTCAAGAGCATATTATCAAGCCCATTATCGCCGCTTTAGCTGCAGTTTCCTGCCGCTAAAGTGGCGACAATTTTAACGCTGTTCTTGATAATATGCCCCTTTGTTTTTGCTTTTCAAATTGTTCATGAGTAGGTCACAAGTGAATAAGCATTAATTACTAAGAAACTGACACAAGAATTGCACACTTAGACGACCAATTGTGGCTTATGGCTATAGAGGATAAATAGAGGCATTAATGACAATTACTTGACTTGAGTTTAATTTAAACTTTATGACTAAAAGACACAAATTTCACATAATAGGAAAAGCCTACTTTTGCATTATGTAATTTTGCTTAAATGTTCACCTGGGAAGACTGGTTTAAGTAGAAAATGTTTCACTAGGAGATATTTCATAGGCATGCTGTCCATGGTGCTGTATTCAGCCCTGAACGCTGCTCTGTAAACAGAGTAAAAGGGTCCTGTCATCTGCCCACTTTCAGGTACATTTCTTAAAACTTTAGCAGATGCTTTTACGTCCACGACAAAAGGGGTTATAAGTCAGTCATTCCTGGTAACTGTCAGGTCATCGTGCCAGTATCTCCATTAGAGAGTATGTCCTTGCATAAAAGAGTAATGCAAGAGGACAGCAAAGTAAACCTGAGCATAATTCATGCCATTCTTTCAGAGAATTTCTCATATTCACGGACAATTATGCAAACATTTTACCAAATGCCAAAAATTGTTGGTGGTACCTCATGACAATGGGTTGTTGGATCACTCCCAGTTTGGTTTCCGCAAGGAACACAGCACAGAGACAGCGCTTATCAAGGTGACCAAGGAGATCAGAGCGGTTATGGATGGAGGAGGTTCTGCCGCATTGATTCTCCTCGATCTCTCCGCCGCGTTTGACATTGTTGATCATACTCTCCTGCTGCACTGATTAAAAATCATGGGTGTGGACGGCATGGCTCTTGCACTGCTAGCTTCCTTTTTTGCAGGAGAGGAGATCGACGATGTCTCTCAATGGGTTTCATTCAGCTCCCTATCTGTTGCCTTGCGGAGTTCCGCAGGGCAGCTCGGTGAGTCCCTTGTTATTCAATGTCTATGTCTCCGAACTGGCTCCATTGGTCTGAGACGTTGGTTTTATGTTAACATCGTATGCTGATGATTCACAGATTGTGGTAGCAGCATATAAAAACCAGGTCTCGCCTGCCTTGCAGTTTCAAAACTGCATGGCTGTGATCAACAATTGGATGAGTAGGCATTGTCTTAAATTAAATTCCGACAAGACGGAAGTCTTGATTTTTGGGAACCTACATCCCTCTTGGAGCAATCTTTGGTGGTCGGCTGAAATGGGGGCCCTGCCTACTCCAACGGCAAAAACTAAAAACTTGGGTGTGTTGATTGATAACAGACTCTCGTTTGTTCAACAAACGAATGCCATCGTGTTTGCTTCCCATTTCCTTATAAAGAAAATTAGGAAGGTACTACCCTATATTCCTGCACAGACTAAGAAAGTGGTGATTACCTCCCTTATACAGTCGAAGCTGGATTACTCCAACGGGCTTTATTTGACTGCCCAGAAGCAATGTTTGAGGAAACTCCAGGTAGTGCCACAGTATAAGTCTGTTTCAGAGGGAATTCGGAAGCTTCTCTGGCTGCCAGTGGAGCAAATAATTAAATTGAAGGCTCTCTGTGTGGCTCATAAAGCCCTGATGCAAAATGTCTTTTTTTCAGAAGCTTTTTGTTTAGTATCAGCCAGCTAGACAGCTCCGTTCCACCGGGGTAAATCTGGTGGTGGTGCTTAAGTTCCGGACTTTGCACTGGGGCGGGCGGAGCTTT
This sequence comes from Lissotriton helveticus, assembly GCF_964261635.1. Lineage (NCBI taxonomy): Eukaryota > Metazoa > Chordata > Amphibia > Caudata > Salamandridae > Lissotriton > Lissotriton helveticus. The sequence goes on from NC_136069.1 coordinate 1,609,853,164, forward strand.
CAGCACAGGACATCCAGGTTGTGGAACTCTCTTCCACTTGAGATCAGGAAGGTCAGTTTCCGCATGAGTTTCAGAAAAAGCCTGAAAACCTGGTTGTTTCAGTGGGGGGTGATCTTGTGGGGATACTTGCTGTCCTTAGCACCAAGTCACCTTTATGGTATTTGTGCGCTCTATAAATAGCATTAACATTAACATGTCACAAACATGGACGCAAGGATGGAATTAGTGAAAGAGAAGTCTTGCAAGATTGTTGCATTACATGACCCGCATGAGTCACCCAATTTGGGACTAAGGCACGGCACCACTGTCTCCTCTTACCAACGCCCTGCCTGCTCTTACCTGCCTCCTGAATGCTATCCTGCTCAGACAATTCATGATTCCTATTTTATTTTTAACTTACAGTCCTGATATGCTCGCTCCATGCTGCTTTTTAAGTCTTTTTTTTTTATATTAATGTCTATTTTGAAATGTTATTATTTCTGTGTCATCCCTTCTTTCCGGTTGTCATGGCATGAGGTACAGAAGATGAGTCTCTGTCCTGCACTTGCCTAGAGGGGGTGATGCAGAGCAACATCTTTCCAGAACACCAAGTTTTGATACTTATGTTTTAGATGCTGCAAAACGTCCCTTCATGTTGGCAACAGGAAAAAGACCCACTAAGGGCCTCCAACTGCAGAGTGAGTGCATGGCAGACCCGACATCATGCGCACCTACCTGTGCAGGTGTCCTGGACCAGAAACAGGCCTGCATGCAGTACCTTGTGTTTGAGATTAAAACACGTAAATCATATTTATTATTTTTTATCACTAATAATTACCGAAAAAAGCAATTGTCGGTGCTTGTGGAATTGCAAATAGCAGCATTTGCTTCCTCAGTCTTTCTGTGCCTCACTCAGGTCAACTATGACCTTAGGGAAGTGATGGAATAGATGGTGGAGTGGGGCATCTTCTCACCACTCTCTGCAGACCACAGGAGTTTGTGGACTCATGCACTCACTCACATATCCACTTAGACACTCACCGATCCGCTAACAGGCCTTCTCAGAGACTCACAGACCCATTCAGATGCTCACCCGGTTACTCAAGCACCCATTCAAGCACTCACAAACCCACTCACAGACCCACTCACACACCCAGTGAGACACTTATGCAGGCACTACCCGACCGACTAAGGGAGTCACATACCCACTCACATACCCATTCAGACTCTCACCCGGATACTCATGCACCCATTCAGGCACTCACACACCCACTCACAGATTCTAGGTCTGTGTGTCACGCCGAAGAGCTGTTGTATGTGCTAAATTGTTTTTAAAAGCTGTTACTTCAGAGATTATCCTCTTTTGATTCTATGTTTTAAAACATTTACTTACTTTAGAAATCGTGGGAATCACTTGCTGCCCTCTTGTTGCTCCAGACACCACCCCGAAGCCTCAGCCAATCGGCCGCTTGGTGGGAGGAGCTGGAGGCAGAGCCTAGGGCTTAAAGTTTGCAGCAGCGTGACCTCAGGCGATTCTAGGCCTGTGTGTCATGCCGAAGGGCTGTTATATGTGCTAAATTGTTTTAAAAGCTGTTACTTCAGAGATTATCCTCCTTTGATTCTGTCTTTTAAATATGTACTTACTTTAGAAATCGAGGGAAGCACTTGCTGCCCTCTTGTTGCTCCAGACACCACCCCAAGGCCTCAGCCAATCGGCCGCTAGGTCGGAGGAGCTGGAGGCAGAGCCTAGGCCTTAAAGCTCACCGCAGCTCGACCTCAGGCAATTCTAGGCCTGTGTGTCACGCCGAAGGGGTGCTAAATTGTTTTTAAAAGCTGTTACTTCAGAGATTATCCTCTTTTAATTCTAAGTTTTAAAAATTGACCTACTTTAGAAATCGAGGGAATCACTTGCTGCCCTTTTGTTGCTCCAGACACCACCCTGAGGCCTCAGCCAATTGGTCGCTTGGTGGGAGGAGCTGGAAGCAAAGCCTAGGCCTTAAAGCTCGCCGCAGCTTGACCTCAGGCGATTCTAGGCCTGTGTGTCACGCCGAAGGGCTGTTATATGTGCTAAATTGTTTTTAAAAGCTGTTACTTCAGCGATTATCCTCTTTTGATTCTGTGTTTTAAAAATGTACTTACTTAAGAAATCGAGGGAATAACTTTCTGCTCTCTTGTTGCTCCAGACACCACCGAGGCCTCAGCCAATCGGCCGCTAGGTGGGAGGAGCGGGAGGCAGAGCCTAGGCCTTAAAGATCGCCACAGCGCGACCTCAGGCGATTCTAGGCCTGTGTGTCACGCCGAAGGGCTGTTATTTGTGCTAAATTGTTTTTAAAAGCTGTTACTTCAGAGATTATCCTCTTTTGATTCTGTGTTTTAAAAATGTACTTACTTAAGAAATCGAGGGAATCACTTGCTGCCCTCTTGTTGCTCCAGACACCACCCCGAGGCCTCAGCCAATCGGCCGCTAGGTGGGAGGTGCTGGCGGCAGTGCCTAGGCTTAAATGCACACAACATGGCGGGTGCGTAGAGGACGCGTGCAGCGGGCACGCCGAAGGCGCGCCAAAGGCGTGCCAAAGCCAAGCCCGTCTACGCCCGTCCGCGCCCTGATGGGCCCTGGGACAAGACACTATGGCCATTTTCTAAAATATTCCTCTGAGGAACTTAGATCTTTTGCTACACAGTGCTTACCTCTTGATGAAGCCACCTGTCATCGCATCAGGTCTAACGGAATTTCCCATACACACAGTTCCCTCCCTACCCTCATCTGCACTCCTCTGCATTCCCTCACCCCTGACCCAACCACTGCTAAACATTCTGTCATTCGCATTATGTACCTTAACACACGTTCCTTAGTTAAACATCAGCTTGATTTTTTTTATTGCTTTCTGAAGACAAACCAGATATATTTCTGCTTACTGAAACCTGGCTGTCTCAGGACTCTATCCCTGATGTTCTGGCCACCCTTCCCTAGGACTACTATATAGTACAGGCTAACCGATCCTCAGGTAGCCCCGGTGGTGGAGTCGCCGCTATTATACTTAAACATCACAAATTTACCTCTGTTTCTCCCCTGGCTCTGCCGGCGGTGGAGAATATAGTTATCAAACTTGACTCCAGCTTTGGAGCTCTTATTTTTGTCCTGCTTTATCCGCCGCCTCAGAACATGCCTAATTTTCCCATCTCCTTATGTGAACAGCTGGCCAATCTTGCCATGAACTTCACTCACATCTTACTTATTGGCGACCTGAAATATTGGTTCAATGACGCCTTAGGTGGGCCCCATGCTAAGAGCTACTTGACTTACTTTTAAATTTAAATGTTGTCCAACACATTCACTCTGCCACTCATACAAAAGGCCACGCATTGGACCCTATATGGTCCATTCATCTCACACTGACAGAATTGTCTATTTACCCATTCAGATGGTCAGACCACCATTTAATACAATTCAATGTCTTACTGCTTTCTAAGTCTAAGATCCTCACATCTGAGGGCGGGGTTCCCAGGAAATGGAGGGTTTTAGATAAACAAGCTTTTGCGGATACACTGGCCAGTTAAGTACCCACCTTTTACTCAGATGTTAACTTCATGGAAGCGAATATCTCCACTTGGTTACTGTCAGCCTGTCATACTCACGCCCCACTTACTAGGTTCACCCGTGCTCGTCATTCCGACTCCCAAAAATGGTTCTCTGCTGAGTTAAAAATACAGAAACTTGAGCTCCGACAAAAAGAAAGGAAATGGAGGTCTCACTATTCCTTGGAAGACAAACTCCAGTTTTCATTAGCTCATAAAGAATACAAAACTGCTATTCTGGGAGCTAAAGCAGCATATTTTTCTCAAAGAATATCAGACGCTCAGAATAAGTCGAAGGACATTTTTTCAATAGTCGATGACCTATGTAATTCCGAAAGGACCCTTCCCGTACAGACACCAACCCAAGATTTATGTGATTCTCTGAATAACTTTTTCCTGGAGAAGATCTCCACCATCAAAGCCAGTATTCCAATTTCAACTACATTGCATAGAGAATCCCTGGATAATCTGATAATTAATATATACACTCTGGATCAACTTCCCACTATTTGCCCTTCGACCTTTTCAGATTTGCTGACTCGTGTTAAATCCGGCTCCCCTAACGACTGTTGCCCCCCCATATCATGAGGGACGTTCTTTCCAACCAACCTCACAGCGTGTTACCCTTTCTTAACAAATCTCTCACGCAGGGTAGGGTCCCTCCTGCTTTTAAGAATGCTATTGTCGTCCCCTACTTAAAAAGTGGGGGGTTGATCCTCTGAATCCCTCCACTTACTGGCCTATCTCTCTCCTCCCTTTCCTTGCTAAGATTTTAGAGGCTCATGTGACTAAGAGCCTCTCCAACTTTATCGAACAGACAGAATATCTAGAGCCGCACCAAGCTGGCTTTCGGCCCGCCCATTCTACTGAGGCTGTGATTCTGGCTATGATGGATACTATGAGAGCCAATGCCGACAAAGGTGACCCTCAGGCTTTGGTGCTACTAGATCTGTCGGCCACGTTTGGCACGGTCGACCATAAAATCTTGTTGGACCGTGTCAAACAGGCTGGCATATTGGGTTCTGCCTACAACTGGATTAAATCATTTCTTGAAGGCAGAACCCAAGCTGTTCGCCTTGCTTCTTTCAGTGCTCCCATGCGACTTCATGTGGAGTCTCACAGGGCTCATCCCTTTCCACACTCCTGTTTAATATTTATCTCCAGCCTTTGATTCATTCCTTAAAAAACATGAAGGTTACTACCTTTAACTATGCGGATGACCTCCAGCTGGTTTTTACCCTGGACACTTCCTCTGATTCCATTCTTCAATTCCAAACCACTATGCTCCATATTCAGAGCTGGATTGACTTAAACCATCTGAAAATCAACCCTGGCAAGACCGAATTAATTTTGCCTGGGAAGAGCGAACTTTCCTGGGGCCCTCATTATTGGCCGGTGGAATTGGGTCCCTCTCCTGTCCCCTCTTCATCGAAAAAAGTCTTGGGGTCATCATTAACGCTGACCTCTCTCTCAGTGGCCAAGTGGGGCAGTGGTCTCAGCCTGCCTATTTCAGCTGTGCAGGATCAGGAAAATTGCCCACTTGCTTACCCACTCTGCCCTGATACAGGTTGTGATTGCTTTGGTACTGTCCCGCTTAGACTTTTCCAACTCCATCTACCTTGGCCTTCCCTTGTGCCTACTCAAGCGCCTCCAACTGGTACAAAATCAGGCCGCTAGGTTACTCCACAAGCAACCTAGATCGCTTTCTGTTAGACCTCTGTTGGATAAACTTCATTGGCTGCCCATTGCCCAACGTATTGCCTTTAAGTCAGGATGTATAATCCTTAAATCCCTGTACGGTAGTAGTCCCAAATTCATCAGATGCCTAATAGCAAGGCATGCTCCTCTCCGCAACCTATGGTCCGCCCATCTTCATCTCCTGTCTATCCCTACCTTCAAGCTCAGACGCCAAGGAGGGCTTAGGTTCTCCTACCTCGCCCCTAAATTCTGGAACTCCTTGCCTTCAGCAATCCGGATGAGCAACAATCTCCTGAGGTTCAGAAGATTGCTTAAGACCTGGCTGTACGAGCAAGCTCTTGTGTAGCTTCCCCTTGATGTGACATCTGCCTAATCAGCGCCATGAAACCTCAGGGTGAACGTGCACTTTATAAATTCCTATTAAGATAAGATAAGACCCACTCACACACCCAGTGAGACACTTATGCAGGCACTACCAGACCCACTCAGGGAGTCACATACCCACTCACATACCCATTGAAACACTCACACGCTTAGTCACAACCCACTGAGACACTCTTACACTCACTCACTCACTCACTCACACATTCATTCATTCTGAAATGTTACAGATTACAGTTAGAATTTATTTTTTTAATCCCTAGAAATGTACTGAAAAAACAAAGATTACAGAGACGCCGAGTTAAGAAATATCATTTTAATACACCATAGAAATGTAGTGAAAAGAACAAAGGTTACATGCATAGTACCTCAGCTAACTGTACCTTACACCCTACAATGCACTGCTGATGGCGGCACATATTACATCCCTGCTGACATGGTCAGTGACATCATTGATGAAATCACTGATGACATCTCAAATTATATCACTGATGACATCTTCCACAGGGCCACACTCACACTAACTCACGGCCCATGGAACCTTTCATAATCCTACTCCCACAATCTCACAACTACTCACATATCAATTCACAGACCCATTCTAGTACTCACACAACCAATAACTCAACCCTAGAGCCCCTCATATAACCACTCACTCATACTGCCCCTCATATAACCACTAACATACTCATACAGCCTCTAATGCACCCATTCTTTCACCAATACAACTACATACATATCCAGACATTCAGACATTTACACACCCATACATAAGTTCTTACAGCCACTCAAACAAAAATTCAATGACACATACAGTTCATCATACTGCCACTCACTCACCCATATAGGCACTCACACTTCTACTTACTTATCAATACAGCTACTCACATGCCTACTCATGTATCCATACAACCACTGGCAGCTACTAACTTAGCCATACAACCACACACAAACGCACTATGTCCGCATACAACCACTTACACAGCCATTCCGATACACATACAGCCACTCACACACCTATGCAGCCACTCATGCAGCCATTAACTCACCCATACAGTCTCTTCCACAGTCACTCACTCTCCAATACAGCTATTCAGTCATCTATACAGCTATTCTCATACCCACTAACACATCCATACATCCACTCAGAAACCCATACAGCAACTCAGACATCAACTCACACACTACTACAGACAGTCACACAGACACTCAGATGAGATATAGAAATAGTATGGCTAATTACTAGTAAATAAGAATAGTATTCTAACTTATATTGTAGTTTTGTTTATATCCTTAAGTCTCAAAAACATTAATGGGGTGAATTCATTTGAGATGTAATCAATGATGTCATCGACCATGTTATGAGTTATGTAATATGTGTGGTCATAAGCAGTGTATTATGGGAATGCAAGCTATAGTTAGCACAGGTAACTATATCTGCTGAATCGCTATGGTTTTGTATGAGTGAACTCTGAGCCTAACTATAACCTCCCTGCAACCCTTGGTTCTTTCAGTGAATTTCTAAGGTTTTTTTAACTCTATTTCCTATTCATAACATCCCTTTAACCTTTTGTCAGTGAATATGCAGTTATAGTTTGGACCTAGTATTATAGTAACATTTTTTTTTTGTTTCACCTATAACTTTGGCACCATTTGATTAAACTTTGCAAAAGAAAGTTCAGCTCCTACGCAGAAAGTTTCGGGGAATGAGAAACAAATTGTGTCCCAAAATGCAATTTAGCTATGCAATTTCCAAAGGGATTTTTAACAGTGCCACAACCAAAACAGCTGAATGAATTGCACCAAATTTGAGAGAAAGTTAGATATTCTTCCTAAAAGTATGCCTTGGTAATTTGATATGATTCTGTTTAATCGTTTTTGAAAACTTAAAGTTCAATATGTATAAATATCTGAACCATTCGGTTGAAATTCAAAACTTCAAGCCTTCTGATTGGCAGAGAAGGCTTTTTTCAGGGCGATCACTTTGATTGACTGGCTGCAACATGCATGAAAAGAAATGTTGTAACAGGCATTACAGGAGCCTGTCCTGACATTTTTGATTAAAAAAGAACATCAAGGGGCTGGTTAGGGATATCCCGACCCCATAGCCTTAGTGGGACCCCGGGACTTTTTCCATTTTGGTGTCCAATTGAAGTCCTGTAGGAACCCCACAGAACCACCAAAGAAAAGGGCAGCTCTGTTTTCATTTACATTCCCCTCAGGTGGGCTGGACTTCTGAAGGCTGTCACATTTTTAAATAAGATTTAAGTGGGTGAGGGGGGTGTACTTGGCCTTCCCTCCAAACCAACCATTCGCCCCAGAGACCTCATCCCCTATGACAAAATGCACATTTAATTTGCTAGGTCAGCACTTTTTATTTTTCCCTGCCCATGCTTGTTAAATCTCAGTGGGTTTGTTTGTTTGTTTAAAACTGTATGTTTTAACTGATATTTTAACATAACTATAAACTCCCTATTACCTTTGTTTCTTTTCTGTGAATATGTATATGTATATTTCATTATTTATCATGAAGTATTATTTAAAATCCATGTCATTATTTTCTTTGTGCGTTTGTTTTAGTACTTGTGAGCTGCCTTGTGGATTTCTTCAATGACCTTAGGGCTGGACTGGACTACATTTATTACTGTTTTGCCATGTTTAGGGTTGTGGTACTTAGATGTGTAGTTCGTTAAGAGATGTGTGGTTAGTCTTTTGTGGGTTGTTGACTGTAGAAGCCTATTTCTTCCTAAACGTATCCTTACATTTCTGTAAATCCCTCACATTTTTTGTTAATTAATTCCTATTTTCCCACCACTCTACCCCAGCCCCACATCTAAATCTGGGCACAATGCTTCCCGAACATGGCATTACCAGGTCTGGTATTTCCATACCAAGGTATCAAGGATCCAGAAACTCTAGTCTCCTCACAATAGCCTAGAGTGGTATGTTCCCCTAGTCATTATGCTGCCTATTGCTTATAATGTATTCCTGAATTTGTAGACTGTAGATTGATTTTTCATATTATACTTCTGGTTACATACATACATGCATGTGCCAATGCTCTTTACCATTGCCTATTATTGGTGACACCACCACTTTTCCTTTGGCACCATATGTGTCATGAACATCATTTCAAGCAATGCCACTGGACGAACACCAGAGAAAGGTGAGGTGGTACTAGAAAGCTCCTGACCAAAGAGGTCCTGCATACATTCTCCCAGTAGGGCAGTTGATGTCTGTCTGCTGCAATTTTCTCCATGAAAACATGGAAATCCATGTAATACAGAGCCACAGAACCTCTCTCACACACAGCTGCAGGAACAGAAACCAGGGAGCAACAAGGCAGAAACCAGAGTTGGCATCTGATAATGAATTAAGACCAGCAATCTTTGTGTACGACTCTCTCATGAAAGGATGTTTCATTGGATGTTTTATTGGATATATAATGGCTTAGGAACTTCACAATTAGTCGTAAGTTATCAGAGATCAGAAATTGGAAATGTACTTTCAAAGTAGGCTGTATTGCCCCAAACTACACCAGGTAGACTGAATCCTCACTTTTTCACATAGTTACAGGAGTCATCCAGGATTAAGATCTGTACTCTACCATATAAAGATACTAATCTTAGATTTCTTCTACCACTCTGAATACTTGGCCTCAGTGTAACTATTTTACTCCAGAGTAATTTAACATAATGTCATGAATTTTGCACTGGGGAAAATAACACCTAATGCTGAAAGTTATGCCATTATGCCCCTTCGCATGCATGATATTACCACTCAGTGGAATAATGATTTCAAGCACCAGTAAAAGCAATTTTGCGTTAATTCGTTTACCGGAGTGAACCTTTTGGGTACATTTTGAGCATCAAATGCCTTTTATTTTATTTCTTTGTTTTTGCACCGAGGGAATTCCATAAAAAAGTGAGGCTAATGTACACATGAATGCAACTTCCTCTTCCTGTCCTTAACATTCTCCTTTAGGTTTTTCCATGGTCATTTTGGATTTAGGTTCTGGAGGTAGAGCATTACACAGCCTTTGTTTGCACCTGCAGTTGTCTCTGTATCATACAACCCTAGTTTTCACTTTGTATTGCATTTATTTGTTACTGCTGACCTAGGGTTTAGAATAGGGAGAGTGACAATGTATGAAGGCACCATGCATGCATTTCCCATACATGCCTTTACTCCACAGTCACTACTCCAACTGTGACGTTACCACGCATTACGTTACCACAAAAGTTGTTACAACAACTTACATTAGGGGGGCACTGGACCTTTGAATAGTATAAGATACTATTCCAAATCCAGTCAGTGTATCAGTAGGGTAGGTGTTGGACATAAAATCGAACACTAGTTCAATAATGCACCTCCCCTAAAGCAAGTCGTTGTAAAGAGTTTTGCGGTAAAAGAATGCAGGATAACATTGCAGTTAAGGTAGTGACTGGGGAGTGAAGGTTGTGGTTTTTCCTGTTGGGAAAAGGGTGTTTCCCATCAGGACTGATTGAAATTAAGGTATGATGGACATTTTGGGGTTTTGGATGGCTGGAGTTAATAATAATTACAAATGTTACTGGTGCTTTGGTGAAACCCCCAGGGGTATATTTAAAATCCCTATAGCCACCAAAACATAATTTTTCAAGGTGTGCTAAGCAACTTAATGTGGCCTAACGCTGCCTTTTAAAAACGTCTCCCTTTCATGCTATACTTAGTGTGAAAGGGGAGGGCAATTGGTGTTGCGGTTCCACCGAAACACCCATTTATTTTGACGCTGCCCATATTTACAAGGGTGGCATACATTTTGGGGCTGCACCAAAATGAAGACCTGGGTAAACCTGGTATTACCCAGGCGCAACAAGGAGAAATTTTTGCTGTTTCCATGTGTGCTGCATTGTGCAGCACACATGGAAACAGCAAAACGCCATTGATTGTTTATGTGCAGGAGGGTGTCCCTTCCTGCACATAAACAATAATTAAAAACAATAACATTTTGCAACTTCTGTGTGTGTTGCATTAGGTAGCACACATAGAAGTTACAAAATACCTTTTAAAGAATGTTTAAGTGCAGGAAGGGACACCTTTCTGCACATAAACAACCTTGACGGCAACGCAGACAGTCATGCACTATGGCGTTGGCAGCTACATTTAGTGCCTGTGCAGGTGAAAACGCAGGGCTGCACCATTTTGTTGTAAATATGGTGCAGTCCTGAATTTAGTCAAGAAGTCTAGCACTGTTCTCCGCCACTTCTATTGTAAATATGGCCCTCACTTTCTAGAAGTACCAATAGATTCTGCTCACTGCCAATCAGTCGATCACATCGGCCCAGCAGGTTTTACATGCCGTTCAATAAATACAACCCTATTGAGGATGTGAATCTTAACTCTCTCTCTTGCCTCACTGTTCCTTCCTTTACGAGGAAGTACCACCCTTCCCATGCCTGCCGCCAGCCACCAACAAGAGGGGGGTGGTGCTGCACAAATAACAAGTTTTGCCACCTCTTCCTTAAAAAAATATTTAGTGGGGAACCCTTAATGGCTAGAGTTGGCATCCTAGTGTGGCATAAGCACACTGCCTGCCTCTGCCATTATTAAGGAGGCACATGTACCATGCAAATGAGGGATGTGAAATAGACGCATAGGGGTGCATTAAGGAGACAAAAAAGTGAAAAGAAAGTTAAAAAATATGAATTGGACAGGAATAGGATGAATATGGTTTGATTAGTCAGAGAAGTCAGCTACAAAAGAGCATGCTAGAGTCTGAAAACAACTTACTGTACAAAAACGATGTGCAAGTGTGCCAACCATCATGCTGGTTTGCATGCTATTATTTGTTTTAGTATGAGATGCTTATTTGGGCCATGTTAGTGGGACCCCAGGATCTGTATTTCACATATTGTGCCATTTTTGTATTTCATCTAGTTATACTAGTAGAAATTGTGCAATATAGTAACTCACATCCACTCACTTACCTCTACACACAATACAATATATATTCAGGCCCTCATTTATGAGGATTTGGTGTGCTGCCCCATACCAAAGTAAAAGGGCAAGAATGCACCATATTTATGCACTATGTTGCATCCATGTAATTTCCACCTGTGCTATTGCAATTTCTGCCGCTTAGCACCCATGCAGGCACCCTTGTACCTTAGTACAAGCGGGCCTGTGTTGTTGGCAGGATTGTTTTTGCGCAGGAAGTGGCCCTTTAATGCAGAGGAAAAATCATAATTGGCAGTTTCCTCTTTCTATGTGTGCTGCATAATACAGCAAACATAAAAAGAGGACAAAAAAAGGAGAAATAAAGTAATTTCTCCTCATTAGTGTTCACATTGGAAGGCAACAGTATTTGGCCCTTCCCCTGGGTTGCATGGTCTTGTACATCTGGGGAAGTATCAAAATCCATGGGTGTTGCATGTGAACACCCACAGCACTGCCCATGAAATGCCTCCAGAGCCCAGAGTAAGGCAATGCAGTAATTTGCTCTGATTTGCCTTTCTTCATATCTATGAGGTAATTCAAAGCTAAGCATAGGGGCTTTGTGTGGCCTCATAGATATGATTTTGTAGTCTTCGCTGCCGAAGCATCACAAAAAGCTTTACTCTGCCTCTGCATGAGGCTCGTAAATATGCTCCTCAGTTGGCAAGTGATTTGTTGATTTTTGTCACCCGACTTTCCACCCCACTTACTCTTTATTCTCTATGTGTCTTCCTTTGAATACAAGGAAATCTAAATAAAATGTATAAAGCAATTCCATATAAAGATAGGGGGCAGGTGCCTTGCTGCAAAGGTACCTGGTTCTGTCTCTTCTAAAATTACATTTACTTCACCCAATCTACCTCTTTTGGAAATCACATTCTAAAGAACTTCACAAAGCAAAACGTATATATATTACATATTTTTACCAGTGGATGGAACTCGAACGATTCTACAAAACAAAAAATAGGAAACAAAAAAAGGAAGGTTAATCAATATTGCAGTTATTAATATATGGATTCCTTATTGATAACACTGTCATCAGCAGAATTAATCACACCATGTCAAAGGTATGTCCTCTCAACCTCCATAATCCTTCATGCGTAACTAGTATTAAGCGAAATTCAGAGCTTAAGTTAGGCTCCCTGCCACATGCTGGCGGCAAGGTTATAGATAAATTCCACAAATAATTGAAACTAGCAATTGTTGCCCTCATATAGAAAAACCCATGAATAGATTGGATGCCGGATAGATTTGCAATGGTAAGCAACATAAAAGACATCTGCCTGCAAAGAATATATTTTAGTTTATCTTGGAAATATTTTACAATTTCTTTTGTTCTAATGCCAATTTTGTTCATGTCAAGGTTGTGTGGTATCCCTTCTTGTGCTATATTATATTTTATTGTAATGGTATTTACAGAGCACATTTACAAACCAACTGATGCTCTACAGAGTGATCTGGTGGTATTTTAATATAATGCTTTTTACTCTAGTTAAGTCTCTGGCCTAAGGCCCATCGCAGGCCCTAACAGACCCAAGCAGGAAAGATGCCACTGAAATAACACTCTCAATCTTCTGCCCTTCACCTGATTGCTCCGGGAGGAGGAGTGAACATTTAAACAACAGATGATCGTGATAACCTTCAACTAAAGAAAATACACAAATCTGTCTGCTCTGAGTCTTAAAAACCTGAGGATAGGGGGTAGGTTAGAAATGCAGTTAATGTGCTTTAATGTGGAGGGTTGTTGCTTTACAGCTTACGGTTATGGCTTAATTGTCCTAGAATGTTGGTGTAAATAGACTTGGAAATGCAAGGAAAATATACACAATGAGAACACCGACTAATCCCACATTCATTTGTATATACATTTGCAATGAACACATTTTTGTACAAGCATCATACAGGCAGTTTCCTACAAAAGAACTGAAACTTCCTCTCCTACCCTATGAAAAGATGTTTATTAATCTACCTCATGTATAAAGGTAACTGAATATAAACTTACCAGCACAGGAGAGAAGCGTCAGAACAATGAGGACAACAAATAGCTTCATGATGAAAGAGATGTTTGAGCCTGTTTCTGCAATACTCAGCTCAGTCTCAGGTGAATGTATTCATACATAGCTATAATAATTGTATAGATAGAACCTAGCAGCCTACGTTCCTCCCACAGTCACATGACAGGTCCATGTTCAATATTAGCAATACTTGCCAGATTATTTGCCCAGAAACCACTGTTCAGAACACAACCGCTTTCAGACCCTTTTGATGTGGAAAATGAATCACTGTACCAGACAGGCTCCATAGTAATGAAAGTTAAAAAATAAAAGTACTATTTGCTTTGAAAGTAAATCAATAGCCATGTTCATGCATACATAACCCTCACTCCCCTATTAAACATGTACATTGATTTTCATTCTGTTTACATCTTCTTTGGGGAATATCTTGAGTATTCACAGTGCAGCATGTGGGTTAGTGTGGAGCATGGATGACATTCTTCCAGGGATGTGTTGAGGCACACATTCATATGTTATAGGGGAGGAACATATATAGGCTCCTCTTGTCACAGCTATACCGGTAGATACAAATAGCTAATAATTCAGAATGCGGAGCCCTGATGCTGTCCTATTTCACATATAGTAACTAGAAAAATCAATTAACACATTAGAAAAGCACCACACCATAGCAGTTACATGACAATATTCAGAATGTACATTTTGGACAATAAAGGACCAAATACACTTTATATTTTGATTCTTGCTTCGATCATTTCTCACTCAAGGACACTCACTGTTTATCATACACAGGATGAAACACTGAATAAGATAACTGAACATCTAGCATAAACCTTCAGCATGAGCACAACACTTTTATGCATCCATGGTGACGTCAAATGGGATGTATAGACTCCTTTGTCTGTGGTGCTTGGAAAAACCTGAAACCCGTGGTACTACCTGACACTGAATGCTGCAACCAGTTGGTGATTCGGTGATAGCACCCTATATCTGATAATTCTGATTATCGATATGGCAGTGTATTGCTAGTAGTTTGGATTTGATTCAACCCATTGAAAGCACCAAACATTTACCCTTTATTCCCTTAAATGGTAATGCCTTTCCACACTATATGATGAAAAAGGAGGTCCACATTTATCCACTCTGATATAGCTTTTGTGAGAAATGTGGTTGTTGGTTGTGGGGTGTGTGGTCCCTTCTCAAGCAAACACCAGAATCTTTATCAGGGTGGACTACAAACAGTCAATAAATTAACCTGTGCTTAACCCTCTGGTAGCTTGGCACAAAAGCAGTCAGGCTTAACTTAGAGGCATTGTGTAAAGTATTTAGCAGGCACTCAAACAGTAAAAATGAGAAAACACCAGAAAAGAAAAATCACACACCAATTCATAAAATATAAAGGACAACGTAATACATTATTTTACACAGAAATGACACAGATCCAGTCAGTAGTACTGGAATTTAGTGAAATTTAGTGCCAACCACAAACATTTCATTGAATGAGTCTAGGACAAAGTCAAACATTATGGCCGACCATGATGGAATGCGGTTCAGATACATAAAGTGGATAGGCCAGTCTCTGCTTATCTTTGGACTTAAATACAATTTAAGAGAAAAATCTATGAGAAGGCAAAGCTCAGTTAGACAAGGCAGCCTATAGTCTCCATGGATGAATGATTATCGTGGGGGACCCACTGGGTGAAATCACATTGAAGATTTCCACATTCGGACTTAGCCTCTTTTTTGAAAGTTGAAAATCTCTAGAGGGATGAGGCTGAAGGCTGTAGCCAATGTGGGATTTATAGGGCCAGATTCCCTTCCAGAGAGGAGCCACTAATGATTTGCTGTTACAGACAGGAGCACAGCGGGTTCAACCGTTAAGTAAGGCTGACAGCGATGCACCTTGGGTAGACTGCCGAGCAGGTAGGTCCTGGTCTCTTCTCAGTTCCTAAAGTACATTTTGACCAAGGACTGGAGGGACACTACTTTCAGGGTCCGGATCCAGCTATGGGTTCACAATGATTGGAGTTTTTTATGTCCCTGAGGCTTCAAACAAGAGGACAGTCAACTAGCTCTTTGAGTCGCTCAGGTAGTCTTGTAAGCAGAAGAGCAGTACTCAAGCAGCAGGGAGGTCCTTTGACTGAGGGCACAAGGCAGGCGCTGCACAGAGGGCATTCCTCTTGGTGCAGACGGACAGTCCTCTGAAATACACATCAGGTCACATGAAGCAGGGAAGTCCTCTGAAACTCCTCCGCAGGTCGAAAAGTCAACTGATAAGTTGGTGTGAGGGTCCTACATTTATACCAGGTGCCAGCTTTGAAGTGGTAGAAACATCTGAAGTTTTCCCTTCACATAAGTGTCTGGGAATTTCTGCATCCGTGTCCAAGCTGAACTCGGTCTGGTGTCACAATTGTTAGTATGAAGTTCTTTGTGTGAGTGTGCAGAGGCCTTGTGAGTCATTGTCTTTGAGGTGCAAGTAGGGCTGTGCCTTGCTCCGTCCCTCCATTGTGCTGAAATGACCCACCATGCCAACACCCTGTCCCCCTACTATGTGGCTGTCTAGCAGGAATACACCCAGGTCAACTGTCAACTACAACTAGTCATGTTACCCAAGAAACAGGCTGACAGACCAAATGGTTAGGACACGAAAATGCCAGCTTTCAAATGTGCTATTTTCAAAATTGTGACTTAAAACCTGACTTCACAATTACAGTGAATTATAAATTTAGAACATTCACACTCACCAAACATGACATCTCTACCTGTTCCCACACAAATAATATCACTTCTTAAATGTAATAAGGTAACCCTAATGTTATTTCATGGGAGAGGTAGGCCTCACAGGAGGGAAAACAAATTTGGGGTTTTTGTTCCTAAAAAGGCCGGAAAAGCTTAAAAGTATATGTCCAATGTTTTAAATATACTACACCTGCCTTATGACTTGTTTAGGGCATACCTTAATGGTGATATATGTATTTAAAAGGAGGTTTTAGGCTGGAATAAGGTTTTTTTTTTACCAGGTCAAATTGGCAGTTTACAATTCTCAAAAGTCTACAAATGGCAGGCTTGTGACATGTTTGGAAGGGCTACTTAAGTGTGTGGCACAATCAGTGTTGACAGCTCACTAGTAGCAATTAATGTTTATATGGTATAGGACTTTACAAGGGGCTTCTGAGTAAATTAAATATGCCATTTAGGTGTAAGACAATTTGACCATATTCCGGGGTGAACACAAACACTTAACACTAGTTAGCAGACGTAAAGTGCACAGAGTCCTAAGTCCAATAAAATCTGATTCAGAAAAAAGTAGTGATGTAAAGTTTATAGGTAAATACCACCCTAAGGCTGACAGGTCCAACAGCTTTAATACCGGAAACACATTTGGTAAAGTGAATTATGTGTGTTGTCTCAGTCCACCAATCTTAACAGAAGTCTTGGTAAAATCAAAGAAAAGGGAATTTTGTGGTACTTCCCCAAAAATGTGTATCCGTAAGAATGCAACAAACCTTGTCTAACACATTGGAACATTTTGTTTAGGCAGCATTTAATATAGAAAACTCTTCTATCTATGCACTAGTTTTGGAATAAACATACTTTTTCATCACCTCCATTTGAAAAGAAAAGGTTATGGATAGATGGACTTCGGAATTCAACCATAGATATGAACTGAGACAGACCTGGATGGCCTGACCTTAAACACAAAAATGACAGACAAATAAGGGAGATGTTTTAATCAGCTACATATGGATCGATCCCTGATAACTTTTAAACCTTAAGAAGTAGGAACTACACTTCCTATGTTTATGATACAGTTTCACATTCCTGTTTCCACAACTCTAATGCAGAGACTTTCTTCAGCATCCATCATTCTGAACACAATCTGGGTAAAATATAGATGAACTTTACCTTATTGGTACTATTTACCTACCTGCTGGCTAAGCAGATTAGATTCCATAGTATTGTATTGTGGGAGGGATGGGCAAAAAGTAAATCTAAGAGGCTTGATGTGTTTCACAATCTTAGCGGTTTATTGTACAAAAGGTAGAGTCATGTGAGAGTAACAGGTTATAGGAGTATTCAGGTGATCTTTCTTCACAGTTGATTGTCTTTTCCTCTTTTAGGTTCTTCTCTTTCTTCCTCTCTTCGGTGCCCCAGGATCGCGGAAAAGGCAACTCTCCTGAGTGGGGGTGGCATCATCATTACTCCCAGGGCAACCACCACTCTTCCCTCCAGACCTCTGGAGCTTCGTCCCCTGGCTCGTCAGTCAGCAAAGGCTTTTCCTCTTTGGAGCACCGCTCCCTGCTCCTGTAGGGATCTGGATCCATTCTGGTGCAAAGGGTTTCCTCCTCTTTGTGTCTTCTCACTGTCCCGCTTGGCTCTTTGGCGTCTTCCGGTTTTTCCTCATGGCCTCTTCACTCGTATCCAGTGACACACATCTTGTTCTCCTCTCTGTCATCTGATTGGCCCGGTGTACTGTTCAGTCCGCCCCCTCCTGATGACGTTGGATCCCGGGCTGCTGAATTAACCCTTTCTTTTGATTTCCTCCAGGGTAGAGGCTGTTGGAATTGGTCATCTTGGCCATGCTGGAGTAAAAAAGGTAAGTGAGGGGAGTTTATGGGTGTTGGGTCATAGCCCTAATAAGATGCTGGGGATGGGTTCTCTTTACATGTACATTATGCAGATTTCAACTGGCACTTATCACCAAACATAAATGCAAATAAGGAGGGAACACAATTGTCACCCATCTCATTATGGTAGTCCTCCTGTATTATTATTCCATTTTCAAAAAATGGTCGCAAATTGCACACAGACTTTTTGTGAATGAAATAGAATTTTGAAAACTGAGCTATGTACTATTAGGTAAAAAATGCTGAATCACAAGGGGTTAAATATCACCTGCCTAATTGATGTTCATTAGTCTGGTGCCAATTTTTTGTTGTATGCAATATGTTGTAATTACAGGGACAGGGGCCTTCAAGGACAGCACGTTTCTATCATATATCTTTCCCTCTAATGAGTTGTTCTCTCTGTGATGCTTTCTGGCAAATGTGAAAAGTGTGTGAATGAGTGGTGGATGCACGATGCTAATGAATGTCAAATGATGATACAAACGTTTAGTACATATTTGATCTGACACTTAAATACCGTTCTCTACTTAAATCTGGTATAGTGCACTGCATGTTAGTGGGTAGAAATCTACCCTACCTTGCAGCATTCTAACTCTCCAAAATGCATTACATACCGGAGATGCAATGCTGCCTTTCTGTACTACATATTATACCACATAACCAACCACAATCCACTACATCCTATTGACACTAACACATACGCTTTTCAGCATTATTTGAACACTAATGGCCCTCACCCTCTGGACACTAAAATATCCTACTGCATTGTATTCAAAGGACAATGCCTTACTAAACAGTAGTCCATACCACCAGCATTACCCAATACATTATAGTGTCACTAACATTCCACTCTACAGCTTTATAGCTACAATATAGTTAATGTTTTCAGTTTTCTATAGCAGTTTATCCTCCTTGAGGGTATCCAGGCGATGTCCATGGGCATAGGGAGATAAAGTGATTTGTCCAGAATGTGAGTATGCTGTGCCGACACCAAGTCTCGAATCCGGATTCCCAGCTCCTGAGTCAGCAGCTCTGACTGCTGAGCCACATCCCCCTGTAACTAAAATATATCACGGCATCGTAGTAACACAATGTTAATATACTATTCATTACTTCATCATAACAATCACTACAGTATACTTCATCCTCCAGACAGTGGGGCCTGATTTATAGTATGTTTTGTAGTACGAGAAAACATACTGCAATCTTAGGTGCAAATAAACAGCAATTACATGAAACACAACATAAGGAAGATCCTACACCATTTTTTAAAATAAAGTACATTTTAATAAATTATTTGACTCATAGATGATAAAAATTCCAGTCAGAAGAACAAGAGTAATGAGTTTCTTAAAGTTTTTACTAGCACCTAAAATATCAAAGTGTAATACACAGACATCTGATCATGAGAGACCATGTTAAAGTTAAGAAATATAGCTGACCCCAATGTAGCATGATTCAGATACAAGAAGGGGAATGGGCCTGGTCAGTGCTTACCTTAGGATTAGAAGACATTTTGAGACAAAATGTTATGAGAAGGTAAAGGTCAGCAGGTCAAGGCTGCAGGTGATGTGCGAGTAGGGAGCGTAGATACGTATCGTGGAGCCTTGGGTCACAGTAGTGGTGAATATTTCTATGTTCAGACTACGTGCCAGATGTGCGACAAAAAATGTCTGCCCTATGTGCAAACCCAAACTTGCGAGTCAGTCACCTATTACCAACTAGCAAAATAGGGTTTGCGACTCGCGATTAGGAAGGGCCGTGCCAGGGGATGTCCCTTCCTAATAGCTAGTCTCACTTCAATGTACCGTAATTTCGGTCGCAATACATTCACAGTTTACCACGCATTTAAAAAAGATGTTAAGCCACTCGTAAACGGGAAGGGGTTCTCAGGGGAATACTTCTCCTTTATGACTGGCAGCAAAGCTATTTTCTCAGAGCATGCAGTGGTCCCACGGACCACTGCCTACTCTTAAAAAATGAGACAGAAATCTTTCATTTTTCTTTTTTAAATGCATCCCGTTTTCTGCTGCATTAAAAAATGCTGCTTTAATTAAAAGCAGTCACAGACAAGGTGGTCTGCTGACCCCAACAGGCATCCATCCCTGTGAGCGCTGGCCATTCCCAATGGTGTCATAAATTGTCTCCTGCCTCATAAATATTAATGAGGCAGGTCAGTTGCGACCCCAATGGGAATTGCAAACAGTGTGTGAGACTCTGTTGTAAATTCCATTTTGATAGTCGCAAAATGGAAGGGTCATACATCTGGCCCTAAGTCTCTATTTAGGAAGTCAAATATCTCTAGTGGTACAACACGAGAGACTGTAGCCAAAGATGCTTGGCTACAGAGATGCTTTTCAAAGACCATTGAGGGCAGTTTGCTGCCTCGGAGAACAACATTCCTGGAGAAGCTGCAAAGTCAATCCAAACGGTGATCCACTTCAGGCAGATAGGTGAGCTGGCAAGTCCTGGACTGGTCTTCTCTTGGGTCTCAGAGCAGTTTTTGATTTAGGCCATCTGGGTACTTGTAGCCCCACCACAAATGGTCCAGAACTGGTAGGGCACTACTTGGGAGTTCAGGACTCTCCCAGGCTGGGTCCAAGTGTGGGCTTATGAGTGTGGAAGCCTTTTGTTTTGCAGTGGCTCTGAACAGGAGGCCAGCAAACTAACCCTTGGTAGTCAATCTGATAGTCCTGGGTTCAAGTGAAGATGCAAGGCACACACACCAGGGCTGGCCTCTGAGGATCAAAGAAGGCTACAGTAAAGCAGTCTTGCAGAGTGCACAGAAGGTCACAGAAACTTGGAGTCCTCTGAGAGTCTTTCTGCAGGTCCAGAAAGTGAAGTGAGTGAGTCTGAGGGTCCTTTTTTTATAGCTGGTGCCCTTCCTCTGGAAGGTAGGACAATCTTCTAGCATGGTTTTTTGATGTGCGTTGATATGCGTTGGATTTTTTAACTCCCTTGCCCTGGCTACAACCTGGCAGCAGTGACAAAGGGGAGGTGATAAGTCCTTGTGTGAAGTCAGAGCACAACCTATTCAGTTGCAAGTGGGTCTGTGCTCAGCTCTGTCCCCCCATCCTGCAACCAGATGGTCCATTCAGGATCACCTAATCCCTCTATTTGTATGACTGTGTGGAAGGAATTAAAATAAAAACAATGTTACCTGTGGGATAGGTAGGTCTCACACACAGTAGTATGGTGTGTAAAACTTTAAAGTACATATTCAACATTTTAATTACAATTCACCCTGCCCTGTTAGCTACCTAGGGCCTACCGTAGGCGTGACCTTTATGTAATTAAAGGAGAGTTTAAGGCTTGGCAAGGAATACATTGCCAAGTCGAATTGGCAGTTTAAAACTGTACTTGGACTGCAATGACAGGCCTGACACGTGTTTAAAGTGGTACTGAACTGAGTGGCAGAATAAGTGCTGCAGTCCTAAAAGTTTAATGCAAAAAGATGTGAATATTCAGCTAGTCGTAATTTGTGTTTGATTTATTGAGAAATGTGGTGTTCAAACATAGCATTTTGCCTGTTGTAATTGTATTATATCACATTTGACTAGCTGTTGCTGGCAGGGTGCAATATTATGAATTTTAAATAATATGTACCGCCATTGCTTTATGTCCAACTGATGTACTGTTAATTTTTCTACAACGTTATGTGTCTTTTGAGCAATTGTTTACTGTCAAATGTATGTGTCATTCATTTTATGGTTAATTTCTCAACTGTTTGTTGTTTTTCTTGGTCCTGATATGTCATAAATGTTATATGTGTATACTGAAAAATAATTGAACTAAGAAGGTATAATAAAAACACCAAACCCCTTTAGTTGCCATAGTGGTTTCTGTTGAAATAATATCAATTTGAGACACACACCCTCACATCTTTTTGTATTAAACTATTGGTGAGGCCATGTCTGGGTGTGTCATCGGGCCCAGCCCCTCTTGTGCCTGTTTGCAGTCCTAAAAGTAGCATTTCACTTATTGGCCCTGGGTATATGGTATTTCATTCTAAAAGAGACTTATATATATATATATATATATATATATATATATATATATATATATATATATATATATATATATATATATATATATATATATATATATATATATATATATATATATATATATATATATATAATATGCCAATCAGGTATAAGTCAACCATACCATGTTTAGGAGAATGAGGACCAGCACATTAGTACTGGTTAGCAGATTAAAGTGCACAGAGTCCTAAGACTGACAAAACAAATTCCAGAAAAAAAAATGGAGGTAGTAGGCAAAACACTCTAGAATGCCAACATTTCCAATAAATAGCTGAAACTCAGGCTTTAATATTATCATATCTGCAAAGGAAATTTAAGCAACTACTGCCAGGATAATACAAGTGTAACAAGGTTACATGTTACTCCCTATTGCAATGGTGTTGCTGTAAAGGAAGAGATTTTAGGAGTTCTATTTAGTAATCATTGTCAATTTGAAAGCTTGCCAAACAAAATTACACAGAATATTTTACTCTAAAAAATACTTTTGGAAACTCAATTGTGATTCAATAACTTCCCCTCATTCTTGCAAAGCAGCCTGAATGGAGCTGCCTTGGTGCCAGCATCTGAGTTATTCTGTATTGAGTGTTTTTGTAATGGTTCCTTTGGTAACACTCTGGGATTTTCCACTTGCTGCATTGTACAAATATAGCTGGAACTTGGCAAAAAGCTTTCATTTTTGCGCTTATAAAAAAAAAGCTACCAGTTACTGTATTCATGAGTATGTGCATCGAACAGTGTCACAATGCATTCTCTGCCTATTGTTTGATGGTAATTAAAATTTGTTACATTGTCATTTGCATGTGCTTTATTTTACTGTGTGCACTCATGGAAAGAGTACCTGTCCTATGAATGTTTTACTACTGTTTTTAAGTCTACCCCTTACTGCAATGAAAAAGATTTATTAATGCTGAAGTTTAGGTGTAATTATATACAATAGACAGTATCCCAACTGGTATTATTTGTGGACGATTATGAAGGATATCTATACAGCATAATCCAACAAGGAACGAGAACAAGGAGACTCAATTTGATTTTCATATGTGCTGGATGCAGTGCTGTAAGGGAAAGAGAAGGAGAATGAGAGGCGGGAAAGGGGGGGGTAGGAGTGTTGGGCTCAAGGGGGGGGAGAATGGTGCTCACCGTCTAACAACTGATTTCAAGTATGGAGTTCCGTGGGTAGGGGATCTGTGGAGAAGTCTCGTGGGACGTCCCGGTGCAGGGTGGCACAATTGCCTGGGATCTGAGAACAAAAGACGGAAAGGCAATTACGGGTGTGGGGCTCGAGGGTCGGTTGTCCCTGGAGTCCATTGTAAGAACCAGGAGGAAACTTACCAGGGGGAAGTAGTCAAGACTTTAATTATCCGGAACCTGGTCGTCCGTTAAGGGCGAGAGCAGATCTCGGAGGGGTAAGGCGAGTCAATCTGTGGAGAAACGAGAATCAATCAATCAATCTTGACATTTGTATAGCGTGCTACTCACCCGGAAGGGTCTCAAGGCGCTGGGGGAGGGGATATGTTACTGCACGAACAGCCAGGTCTTGAGTTGCTTCCTGAAGGAGAGATGGTCCTGGGTCAGCCGAAGGTGGATGAGGAGGGAGTTCCCAGTCTTGGCTGTCAGATAGGAGAAGGATCTTCCTCCGGCGGTGGCTCTGCGGATGCGTGGTATGGCAGCGAGGCTGGTCGTCGTAGCTGCCGGGTGGGCGTGTAGAAGGTCAGGCGGTCGTTGAGGTACTTGGGGCCCAGGTTGTGGAGAGCCTGTGTGCTTGGGTGAGGAACCTTAATGTGATATTCTTGCTGATGGGGAGCCAGTGCAGGTCTCTCAGGTGGCCGGAGATGTGGCTGTGACGGGGGATGTCCAGGACGAGTCGTGCGGAGGCGTTCTGGATGCATTGGAGTCTTTTCTGCAGTTTGGCTGTGGTTCCGGCATAGAGGTGTTCCCGTAGTCCAGTCGGCTGGTGATGAGTGCCTGGGTGACCGTCTTCCTGGTCTCGGTGGGGATCCAACGGAAGATCTTACTAGGCATACGCAGGGTGTTGAAGCACGATGAGGAGACGGCGTTGACTTGTATGGTTATCGAGAGGGAGGAGTCCAGGATGAAGCCCAGGTTGCGTGCCTGGTCCGTTGGCTTTGGAGTGGACCCCAGGGCAGGGGGCCACCAGGAATCGTCCCAGGTGGAGGGCGATGATCCCAGGATGAGGACTTCTGTCTTGTCTGAGTTCAGTTTTATGCCGCTGTTCTTCATCCACTCAGCGACGTCTTTCATCCCTTCGTGTAGGCTGGTTCTGGCGGTGGCGGGGTCGTTTGTGAGGGAGAGGATCAGCTGGGTGTCGTCGGCGTAGGAGATGATGTTGAGGTTGTGTTGTCGTGCGATGGCTGCGAAGGGGCTCATGCAGATGTTGAAGAGGGTTGGGCTGAGTGATGATCCTTGTGGTACGCCGCAAATGACTTCGGTGGCCTTGGATCTGAAGGGGGGGAGGCGGACTTCCTGGGTTCTTCCGGCGAGGAACAAGATGATCCACTCCAGTGCCTTCTCTTGGATTCTGATGTTGCTGAGGCGCTGTACTAGGGTGCGGTGGCAGACAGTATCGAATGCTGCGGAGAGGTCCAGGAGGATGAGGGCTGCTGTTTCCCCGTTGTCGAGCAGGGATCTCATGTCATCGGTGGCTGCGATCAGGGCGGTCTCGGTGCTGTGGTTGGCTCGGAAAACGGACTGCGTGGGGTCGGGGGATCCATTCATCTCGAGGAAGGCGACGAGCTGTCTGTTGACGGTCTTACCGATGACTTTGGCAGGAAAAAGGAGGAGCGAGATGGGGCGGAAGTACTTCAGGTCGGTGGGGTCCGCTGTTGGTTTCTTCAGGAGGGCGCTGAGCTCGGCGTGCTTCCAGCTCTCCGGGAAGGTGGCGGTGTGGAAGGGTCAAGGATCGGAGTCGATCTGGAGGTCTGGAGTGGAGGAGGTTTTCGATCACTTGTAAACCTTTAAGGTGGGGAATGTTGTATATAACGACTCGATGTCCAGCCCTGCCATGAGATTTTGTTCTTCATCGTAGTCAAGGTCCTCGATGGTGTTTATAAGGTCTGTGGTGTCTCTGATGAATGTATCCGTGAGGTGGACAAATTCTTTGAGGATGGCATCGATGTATTTCCCTACTGGTTCTAGAATAGATCCACACCCGGATACGATGGGTCTGCCGGTCGGGTTATTTTGGTCCTTGTGGATCTTTGGCAAAACGTATATAACAGGAGTGCGTGGGTGGGGGTTGTTTAGGAAAAGGCACTCCTTGTGGGTGATTATATCCATCAATTTGGCTTGTTCAGTTACATCCATGATCTTCTTCCTGATTTCTTGCAGTGGGTCTTTAGTAAGTGGGCTGTAATGTTCGGCATTGCTCAGTTGGCGTTTAATTTCACAGTCGTATTTGTCAGCTTGTATAATGACAATTCCTCCGCCTCTGTCCGCAGGCTTTATAATAATTTCTGTGTTATTTTTCAAGGCCTCGAGTGCCTGTTTCTCAGCGAGGGGAATGTTGTAAGGGACAAATTGTGGTTGCGACTGTAGTTCAGCGATGTCACGGAGTACTAACCGTTCAAAGGCTAGGATTTCAGGTGGCATGGTTGCTGATGGAGGGTTGAAAGATGATGGTGGGTGGAACCGTTGTGGCATAGGTGCATTCGGTTTGGGTTCATTAATGAAGAACTGTCTGTGGCGTCATCACCCTTCTTTTGACCCTGCTGACTCTTCGCCGGGACATCGACACCAGTTCACACCTCTGGCCCGCCTCCGATCTAGCCTTCCTCCTTTCCTGTGTAACTCTCGTGACAGGAGTTCCGCCCCCTTCCCCACCCCAACCTTTTCGCCCTATCCCTGCGGCCCTACCTTCCTTAGGCAGCCCCACGTCATCTGGCGTGCCTATTCAGCCTATCTCTATTTAGCTCGGTCCCGGGAACCAGATTCCCATAGCAACCCCCGGACAGCGCTTCACTCGCTCGCCCACACCTCGAGGCCAGGTAATGCTCCTCGTTGTCTCCTACCTCCTATACTGCTTGCTGTTTCCCTCTGAGGCGGAAGCCGGAGGTCTTTTGCTCCCTTGCACTATTTACTACCTAAAACGATTGAATTACGAATTGGCTTTAAAACTTGTAAAATATTTTAATAAGGTGCGTTTTTACATTCCTGCCCTACCCTAAGGCGAGATTACTTCGCCGAGGCTCCAACACATCTCTTCCCACGGCGCTGCTGTATCCAGGCGCAGGGAAGCTTTCTGCATCATCTTGGCCTTCATCTTCAATTGGGAAGGCTGGCCGGATAGCTCTGCGCCCCTCCCGCCCTCCCAGGGTATTTAATGGGCGTTATCTGTCATCGCCAGTAATTGCTTGATGTTTCCCTCTGAGGCGGAAGCCGGAGGTCTTTTGCTCCCTTGCACTATTTACTACCTAAAACGATTGAATTACGAATTGGTTTTAAAACTTGTAAAATATTTTAATAAGGTGCGTTTTTACATTCCTGCCCTACCCTAAGGCGAGATTACTTCGCCGAGGCTCCAACACATCTCTTCCCACGGCGCCGCTGTATCCAGGCGCAGGGAAGCTTTCTGCATCATCTTGGCCGCCATCTTCAATTGGGAAGGCTGGCCGGATAGCTCTGCGCCCCTCCCGCCCTCCCAGGGTATTTAATGGGCGTTATCTGTCATCGCCAGTAATTGCTTGATGTTTCCCTCTGAGGCGGAAGCCGGAGGTCTTTTGCTCCCTTGCACTATTTACTACCTAAAACGATTGAATTACGAATTGGTTTTATAACTTGTAAAATATTTTAATAAGGTGCGTTTTTACATTCCTGCCCTACCCTAAGGCGAGATTACTTCGCCGAGGCTCCAACACATCTCTTCCCACGGCGCCGCTGTATCCAGGCGCAGGGAAGCTTTCTGCATCATCTTGGCCGCCATCTTCAATTGGGAAGGCTGGCCGGATAGCTCTGCGCCCTCCCGCCCTCCTCCCGTCCCGCCCAAACTATGTACATTAACAACAGTATCGCCCGACCGCGCAGCGGGCGGGCGCAGCGGGTGCGCCGGCGGCGCTCCGAAGGCTCGCCAAAGGCAAGCCCGTCTGCGCCCGTCCGCGCCGGGACCGGGCCGAGGGCCAGAACCCCTGTCCCTCCTCTTACGTACAATCGCAGTACGCTCTTGGAGCTTTGTCCCTCATATGCCCCTCTCTGCACCAAATACGATCTTTTACATATGCCCTCAGAGCAACAAATACAATGCCCACACTGCAACACTACGCTCGCGCTTAATAAACCTACCATCGCTGCTAAAACTCCAGTTTCTGAGAGAGATGCGCACATTACCATGGCACTCATTAATGCGCGTTCCCTGTGCAAACATAGCCAGGAAAAAGCTGATCTCATTATTGATCTTAATCTGGATGTTCTCTACATAACAGAGACATGGACCGATGAGGCATCTGCCCCTGACTACGTAACGGCAGCTCCCCCAGGCTATAATGCCTATCGGCAGGATAGGGCCAAAGGGAAAGGAGGTGGGCTAGCAATCATAGCAAGAGACCAATTTGAGGTCCGCCTCTCGCCTATTCCCATGACATCATGCGAAGCCATGCATTTTAATATAAAACTTACTTCAACCTATAACTTCAAGGGAGTACTTCTTTATAGACCCCCTGGGACCAGATCAGCGTTCCTCGCTAATCTAAGCAATATTACTGAGTCCATAATTACAGAAGAGTCCACCACAATCATGGGCGACTTCAATTTTTATCTGGAACATAGCAGTGATAGGGACACTACTGCCCTTATATCAGACTTAGAAATAATGGGCCTCAGACAATTGGTCATGACGCCTACTCACCAGGCAGGCCACACGCTGGATGGAATTTTCACAAATGTGGAAGGTCTGTGCATAACTTCAGTTTCCCCCATGACCTGGACAGACCACTCAGTCATTCTTAGCAGCCTCACTATTAAAGGCTCGTTGAGGAAAAAAACTGTTCACCCGAAAACAGCTACGTTTAGAGCATGGAAGGACATAAACCCTAATGACTTAACGTCGCTCTTAAACAATACCAGCCCGGAACTATCTACTGATCCGAACATTGCAACTAATCAATTCCAGAAATGGCTGGGCGATGCCACGACTCAGTTGGCTCCAATCAAATCCCTTTCAAGAAATAGAAGTTCGCCAACGGCCAAGTGGTACACAGAAGAATTAAACATCCAAAAACAATTAACTAGGAACAGGGAAAGGCACTGGCGAGGAACCTATGACAGCGACAATAAGGACAAATATAAAAAAGCTCTTGCCTCCTACAAAGCAATGATAACAGCAGCTAAAAAACATTTTTTTACAATTCATATAGAGACTGCGAATAACTCTAGCAAACAGCTCTTTAACATTGCCAAAACTCTTTCGGGTAACACCCCGGATCTCAATTCGCCCCCATCACAAGTATTATGTGATGCCTTATCTAAGTTTTTCTTCGCAAAGGTAAATGACATTTACCAGGCCTTTAACTCTAACTCTGGCAGCAGTAGTGCTTCCACCCCCATGACTACTTTAAAAAATACCATGACCAGTTTTAAACCCCTTACTACTGACCAAATCAAGGGCATAGTTAAATCAATTAAAGCTGGGTCAGCCCTGGATCCATGTCCAACTTCTGTGATCGCGATGGTGCCAGACACGATCATCCCTATTATCACTCATGTTTGCAATATAATTCTGACATCTGGAATTTATCCTGATTCTTTAAAAAACACGTTGATCAAACCCCTGCTCAAAAAGCCTAGTCTGGATAAGGGTGAACTCAAAAACTATCGCCCCATAGCGAGTCTCCCTTTTTTAGCTAAAGTTACAGAAAAGGCTATGAATCAGCAGTTGTCGGAATACATAAAAAGCAACAACTTGCTGGATGATACACAGTTCGGTTTCCGTAAACACCATGGTACGGAAACCGCTCTCATCAAAGCAGCTGATGATATAAGATTCATCCGTGATCAAGGAGGAACAGCTTTGCTTGTCCTTTTTGATCTATCAGCAGCCTTCGACAAGGTCGACCATAAGATCCTGGTCGATCGTGTCGAAAGGATGGGTATTCAGCTCACTGCAAGGGACCTACTCGCCTCCTTTCTAGCTAACAGAACCCAGGCGGTTACACTGGGCCCTTTTCAATCGGCAAATTTGTCGTTACCGTGTGGGGTTCCTCAAGGCTCATCCCTAAGTCCGACACTATTTAACATATATGTGTCGGACCTTGCAAGTGTCATCAAAGCATATGGGATGAGCCTAACCTCATACGCCGACGACACCCAATTGGTGTTGGCCATAAAGGGTGATGGACAGGAGGTGGCAGAGAGGTTTCAAAGTGGGATGATTGCTATCGGTGAGTGGATGGCAAAAAACTGCTTGAAGCTCAATTCCGATAAAACGGAGGTGGTTATCTTTGGCAACTTGCTGCCAGTCTGGTCTGTAGTTTGGTGGCCATCGGCTCTAGGCACTCCTCCCTGCCCCACCGCTAAGGTTAGAAACCTAGGAGTAACATTCGACGACCAGCTTAATTTCCTGGCTCATGCAAATAAGGTGGCAGCAAACGCCCATTTCAAGCTCAAAATGATAAGGAAAATTTTACCTTATCTACCAGACTCGGCTGCCAAGACGTTAGTCACCTCCCTGGTCTTGACATCCCTAGACTACTGTAATGGTCTTTTGCTCAATGCACAAAACAGAGTAACCAAAAAACTACAGACCGTGCAAAATGCGGCGGCACGCATGCTGTCCAAAAAACCTAAATTTGCACCCATCTCAGATACTCTGAAAAGCTACCATTGGTTAACCATCCAAAACAGGATAAAATTCAAATCACTGTGCATAGTTTACAAAACACTGCAGGACCAAGGACCGCGTTTCCTTAAAGAGCAACTAATTCCCTATAATCCGCCCAGAACACTCAGATCCACCTCACTTAACCAACTGGTGGTTCAACGAAGCAGAACAGTCTCTTGGGGTGACCGCCGCTTCTCAGTTGCGGCCCCTAAAATGTGGAACACCCTGCCATACCACTTAAAAACAAGCCCCTCACTCCTTCAGTTCAGGAAAAAACTGAAGACGTGGTTATTTAACCAGTAAATCAAGCTTCTGGATCACCTGTTCAGGGAGAGACATTTTTGCAGACAGCGCCGAGACGCCCACTGGTAATTGTATGCGCTTTATAAATGTCATTAAATAAATAAATAAATAAAATAAATACTGATCCGATTCCTTCCAGATCGACTCCGATCCTTGACCCTTCTCGTTTCTCCACAGATTGACTCGCCTTACTGCTCTGAGATCTGCTCTCGCCCTTAACGGACTACCCGGTTCCGGATAATTGATGTCTTGACTACTTCCCCCTGGTAAGTATCCTCCTGGTTCTTACAATGGACTCCAGGGACACCTGACCCTCGAGCCCCACACCCGAAATTGCCTTTCCGTCTTTTGTTCTCAGATCCCAGGTGTAGGAAGGTGGATATCTGACTATGGTTACCCCCAAACTTTTTGCCTAGTGTTTAGCTGGTTGTTGACCTAGTTGGCCTGGGATCCTGCTATTCAGGGCCCCAGGCCAATTGCTCTCTGCTTAAAATGGACTCCATGTACCTTAGGTACATACACAATTGGAATTGGTTCACCTTATTGGCCCCTGTAACAGTGTACCCCAGGTACCCAGGGCATAGGTGCTTCCAAGGCCTACCAGGGGCTGCAGCATGTATTGTGCCCCTCCTGGCCTGGCCTCCATATTTGACACAACTGGCTGATCACTCAGATGGCCAACTTCTCACACCAGGCAATTGTGCCACTTTGCACCGGGACGTCCCATGAGACTTCTCCACAGATCCCCTACCCACGGAACCCCCTACTTGAAATCAGTTGCTAGATAGTGAGCACCATTCTCCCCCCCTTGAGCCCAACAGTCCTCCCCCCCTTTCCTGCCTCTCATTCTCCTTCTCTTTCCCTTACAGCACTGCATCCAGCCCCTTAGTCCTGATGATGATCCTTATTCTCATGGATCGAAACGCCGTCGACTTCCCAGCAAGATACTAGGCGCCCTTCACACAGTGGTTCTCGAAAGAATGAAAAACAAAAACTGAACTGTTTGAAAACCACTCTGTTTTTACTCACTGTATATAATTATTCACAATACACCTTGCGCCGTCCACGCTGCTCTCACTGTCACTTGTGTCGCCGTAGTGCCACTCACCCTTGCACTCGTGCACCTTGTACAACTCTGGGCTTTCACCTGTTATTTATTAATTGCAGTGCTAATTCTAAGTCTAATTACACCTGTCCTATATTCTTGTATATGCTGATAAAAATGATGCCTTGAGCACATATGAAAATCAAATTGAGTCTCCTTGTTCTCGTTCCTTGTTGGATAATGCTGTATAGATAGCCTTCATAATCGTCCACAAATAATACCAGTTGGGATACTGTCTATTGTATATAATTCCCTACCCCAATCCCAACAAGGTTGATGGGTTTTTACTCCTGTTTTTTGACACACGAAGTTTAGGTGTAAGGCATTGTTTTTTTATAGTTTTTTTGTCCTCATATACACAACGGTTATGTCCACTGATTGCACACACTTAGCTATAATATAACCGTCTATTCATGGTCATTTATTCTTACACGGCCTTTTGACCCTGTATTGGAGAAATGCGCCAGGGTGTAATCACTGGACTAACCCATTCCGCTCATTCTCCAGTTCTCAAACGGTGACCATAAGTCAGTCTCACTCACTTAACACCTTGCCATGGCTAATGCATGCACATGTCTAACAGAGACAATTCAATCAGGGATAGTTGGGGGTCAACTCTTATCCACAATATATACATCTCTCTTCTTACTAAAAGCATCAGATACAAGGTCAGTTTGTTGTCATCTTGATTTTTCGCTCTTCCATCTGGGACCATTTCCAATGTTCTGAAAATGATTAGAGTAAGGCTTACCTCAATCTCAAACTTGAAAATGTTACTCAATGCCTTACCCACATCGCAATAATATGACCACAATACCAGGCATTTGAAAAGCATGGGTACATCATCTGCTGCTATCAGGGCACATAAAAAGATAGGCATATCCTATCTCGACACTGACTGCGGAGTCTCTGCAATTATAAATATTCTATTATCTCCCTGTCTTCGTGAATACCAAAACAAACGTAAACTTACACAAAAGTATGAGTTTACTTTTGTGAATATGACCCATAGTGTGTTTTCCCACCCCTCTTTTGGAGATCTTAGCACACAGACACTAGATGCAATCTATCTTCCTGTGGCATCCTTCAAGGAGAAGCAGTCTTGTACTTGATCTGGTAATGGCAACAAGTTCATATTAATGCACACGCAAGACCATAATTAAGCACCAGCATTTTATCTGTCCTTTATATGCATTCTTGGAACTGCCACTGTATAATATTTATTCCTCCCAAGGATGGAATAGAAAATGTACTTAAAAAAGCAATTGTTTGCCTTACAAAAAACCAAGGCCCAGATGTAGGTAAAACTTATTTACCGATTCTTAATTACCGAATTTTACCGATTCGGTAATTAAGAATCGGTAAATAAGAAGTGGGGGTATGTAGGAACATCCAGGGGCCAGATGTAGGTAGGGTTTTACCGGTCGGTAACGGCCGAATTCGGCCGATACCGACCGGTATTTGGCATTTGATATGTAGGGGCAGGTAAACAGGGAAAATCGGTAATTTTACCGATTCAGTAAATATACCGGTCGGTAAATTTACCGACCGGTATATTTACCGAATCGGTAACATTGATATGTAGGTGGGACTCTTCTGAGTCCCACAAGGCCTACAAAATCGGTATTTTACCATCAAATTGTATTTGATGTTAAAATACCGATTCAGGTGTGCATGCACATGTGTGCATGCACACCTGTGCCATATGACAGGCAGACCTGCCCTTAGGGCAGGTATGCCTGCCATATGGCCCCCGAACCTTTTGTGGGGGTGCTAGAGGGTGTCAAAGTGACACCCCCTGCACCCTTGTCAAAATCGGTATTTACCGAATCGGTAAATACCGACCGGTAATGCCCCATTCATTCCTATGGGCTTCAAAGCCCATAGGAATGAATGGAGCATTACCGGTCGGTATTTACCGAATCGGTAAATACCGATTCTTAACGATTCGGTAAATGGAACATCTGGATGTTCCTACATACCCCCACTTCTTATTTACCGATTCTTAATTACCGAATCGGTAAAATTCGGTAATTAAGAATCGGTAAATAAGTTTTACCTACATCTGGGCCTTGATGTTCCATTTACCGAATCGTTAAGAATCGGTATTTACCGATTCGGTAAATACCGACCGGTAATGCTCCATTCATTCCTATGGGCTTTGAAGCCCATAGGAATGAATGGGGCATTACCGGTCGGTATTTACCGATTCGGTAAATACCGATTTTGACAAGGGTGCAGGGGGTGTCACTTTGACACCCTCTAGCACCCCCACAAAAGGTTCGGGGGCCATATGGCAGGCAGACCTGCCCTAAGGGCAGGTCTGCCTGTCATATGGCACAGGTGTGCATGCACACATGTGCATGCACACCTGAATCGGTATTTTAACATCAAATACAATTTGATGGTAAAATACCGATTTTGTAGGCCTTGTGGGACTCAGAAGAGTCCCACCTACATATCAATGTTACCGATTCGGTAAATATACCGGTCGGTAAATTTACCGACCGGTATATTTACCGAATCGGTAAAATTACCGATTTTCCCTGTATACCTGCCCCTACATATCAAATGCCAAATACCGGTCGGTAACGGCCGAATTCGGCCGTTACCGACCGGTAAAACCCTACCTACATCTGGCCCCAAATCAGATACTCTCTAATGTTTTAGATTATTGTGAGGGTCAGCAGACTTAGCATTCCAATACTAGGGACAATGTAATTGTTTGAGTCTATGGTCAAGTGTAACTCAGGAACTTCCAAGGATGCCTTACATTGACAGTAAGTCCCCTTTTCTATTTAAATCACTGCTCCCATGAGTACATGAATGTAAGCTAAGCTCATATGCATAGTTGTCTCCTCAGATCTCCTGGTCTCTGATCTTTGATAAAGAGATTTTAAAAAGATAGGCTTAAGGAGTCACTCAAACAAATTATTTATTTTTATTTATTGACAGCTTTACTGAGCATAGATGAAGACATTTCAGTTGTTTTAGTTTTGTAATGCATACAATAACAATACCTTGGCATGCCAGTACTTATTCAATAATAAACTCATTATTTTATGTATAGCTACTATGAACACAAAAACATCAAACTTTGACCTTATCACTGTGAAACAAGGATTACTCAATACCAACACACCAGTCTCAGTGGTTTGGACTGATCATTTTCTCATCTGCTGCTCATTTCATTTCACTTAAATAGTAGTCACAGATACAACGAAAAGGCCCAAACTGTGGGACAGAGGTCTGAGGAATATTGTCTCTCTGTCACTAGCCTAGGAGTACTTTACACCTTCAAACCATATTATGAGAGCATAATTTCAGTGGCGCACATCCCAGAGATATAAATCAATGCTAGGGATCATAGCTATTATAGGTTCAAAAAAACACCAAATCATCTGCACAAAAAAACTGAACACAGAGGAAAACTGTGAAACAACTGAATGAGTGAGACATAAATATTTCTCCCCTAAATATCTGGTGTATTTGCAAATTACAATACACAAATATAAAGACACATTTTGATTTAAATCTACTCATTTCAAAAAGGAGACTAAATAAACTAATAACCACCAAAAATGTTATTCAACATTGTAAAGCAATCAACTCACCCCCATAGAAATGATCTCAAATGCCTCTAAAAAGCAGACGCAAGGGTGTGGCCAAGATGGTGAGAAGGTAAGACGTGTCTTGCATCATCTCCCCACTCCTGGGTGCTCAACTCATCCCTAAGTTACGCTATTCACCCTTTAAAAGTCAAACTTTGCAAGGGAAATTCTCCCTCAGTCTGTCTGATGCCTCAACAGAGCAAGGACTGAGGCTGGGGGCTCGAGAGTCGACTCACTCACCACGCATCGGAATGCGAGGAACTGACCTGAAAATGGCAGCCAGATCTGTCCGCTCCAACGGGGGCTGGTGAGAAGCAGCTGAGATCTCAGAGCCGCCAGAGAGGTAGTCGACGCTGTGGAAAATGTTGAAAAGCCGGTTGGAGCGCCCAACGCACGGCTTCAAGATGGAGGGAGAGCGGAAGCTGCCGGGTACCGGCATAACAGGCCGTAAAGAGTCCGCACAGAGAGTCACTGCGAAACTTCAGGAAGGTGCAGGCTTGCTGAAACGGAGCATCAGCTAGAGTTATCACTGGTGCTCCCTTGCAGGCCTAATATCAGAGCTGTGGCTTCTCTGCAGCCCTACACGGGGGAGATAGAGTGGTGCACCTGGGGTCCAGGACCACAGCAAGACCTAGTGAGGTACACGTAGGCCTGCAGCTAGGTAGCAGGGGCAGCAACAGTGCAGATGATGGAACAGCCACATGGCACAGAGGGGCATCAGCCAGGCTCATAGACTGGTGCCCGAGGGCAGCGGACAGTGAATACAGGGAGCCGGCACCAAGTACAGTTGAGCCCGCCAACCCCTGGAGAGAAGGGACTGTGCAACCCAAGCAGCGGTGCCAATGGGCCTGATGGACAATCTGGCCCACTCTGAGCCGAGAGCCTACCCAGAGCAGAAACTGTCTGAGGCAGCGCACCTCGGGAACCGCCTGGGGCTTAAAACCGGGGGTGATCCAAACAACGGAGAACCAGCCATCAGAAATACCCGGCTGCAGTGACGAGGAGATGACGACCACCCCCGGGGGTGAGCAGAGGACAACTGAAGGCGACTGACCACAGTGTGTCGAGTTGTGGGGAGCTCCACACAGAGATCGGCAGCGGAGGGAGCAGAGCAGCTGCCTGAGAGTGAGATGTGTGAAGGGGCCTAGAGATTCGCACAGGACCTAGGCACGCAGCAGATGAAGTGGAGCAGGGTGCAGAAGCGGCATGAAATACAGCGAAGCTAGGCCATCAGCCAGAAAAATGCTTGGTGCCTGGGACCACATACCAAGCCACATCGCTCACGTTGATGAAGCTGCCACATGCAGACATGGAGAGTCTAGGCCCTCTCATGCTGGGTATCATCAAACTGGACCAGTCCGGCTTCCTCCCTAACAGACAAAGCAGCAACATTACAAAACGCATTTTACACCTGGTCAACAAAGCCCACCGTACAAACATGAATGCTCGCCTCCTGTTGGAAGATGCCGAGAAGGCATTTGATTGGGTGGGCTGGGACTTTTTAGACCAGACCCTAGTGCACTTTGGTTTGGGAGACAGGTTCAGGGTCAGGGTGTCGAGGTGCTACACAGCGCCCACTGCGACTATTAGAGTCAATTGGGTCTCATCCAGCCCCTTTGCGATCCAGAGAGGGACCCGGCAGGGATTCCCGCTGTTGCCCCTCCTCTGCGTGTTGCGCATCAAGCCCCAGGCCTAGAGGATCAGGGATAATCCCAACATTTTTGGCATTCTGTTTGGCTGGGAGAGACAAACGGTCAGCCTCTATAAGGATGACATCATCGCATCCCTCGAATCAACACAGTGCTCGGTCCTGGCATTTTTACAGGAACTGGAATCCTTTAACCAGGTATCTGGGTTCCGAGTCAACGTTGGGAAATCAATGGTTCTTTGGTTGCACCAACAGGGGACAACAAATAGGCTGTGAAGGGACACCTATGTGGGGATACCAGTTATGACATATATCCCATACCTTGGAATTAAACTGGATCCCATCCGTTTCACAAACGGTTAAATGAAATTATTCAAAGTTAACCACTCAGTCAAGATATCCTGGCTGATGACGGCTGATAGCCAGAAACTAGTCCTAGGATGCTTGATTCCGGTCCAGGGAAGGCATGGCTTGGCTTTTCGGGCTGGACTGCTCCCATGAGCCACAGGGCCAAGACTGATTTGCATATGGCCATGTCTGAACCGGGGTGGCGTGGTGAGCAAAATAACGATGGATTTAAACCCAGATCTGTGACTGGGGGTGAATGTTTTGCCATTGTGCAACATTCCGTCCATCGTCTTGTGTGTTTTGATGTTCGCCCTATGTGGGAAGGGTATGCCCAGACGTGGGTCCCGTGCTCACTACACCACTGGAGTCAAGCTATCCTGGCTGATGACGGCTGATAGCCAGAAACCTGTCCTCGGATGCTTGATTCCGGTCCAGGGAAGACATGGTTTGGCAGTTCTGGCTGGACTGTTCCCATGAGGCACAGGGCCAAGACTGATTTGCATATGGCCATGTCTGAACTGGGGTGGGGTGATGAGCAAAATAACTATGGATTAAACCCAGATCTGTGACTGGGGTGAATGTTTTGCCATTGTGCAACATTCTGTCCATCATCTTGTGTGTTTTGCAGGTCGCCCTATGTGGGATGTGTGAGAAGTTAGCCTGGCATATATTGTCCACTACTCTAGTGGGCACCTTGCACCAGTCTAAACTACCTTTATTGATGGTGGTTGTAAAGTCAACCTTATAGACAAGCTATTCTAGTGGTAGCATGGACCAGCAGTCTTAGGCTAAAACCTCAGGGAGCATGTGAAGCATGCTGTTTTACCAATTATAATCCCTTGAGTACCAAATCAAAGGACACCACGCAAGGTATATATCAAATATATATGTATTTATTTCTAACACAACCCCTCTGAACTCTTTATGAGGTCAGAGATCGAAATGCATCACAAGTTACTCAT
This sequence comes from Lissotriton helveticus, assembly GCF_964261635.1. Classification (NCBI taxonomy): domain Eukaryota; kingdom Metazoa; phylum Chordata; class Amphibia; order Caudata; family Salamandridae; genus Lissotriton; species Lissotriton helveticus. The sequence continues at coordinate 1,609,891,265 of NC_136069.1, forward strand.
TAATCATACTATAATTTGCACAAATACAGTACTGCCCTAGGGGCCTCACAAACCATATACTAAGTACGTGGTCTAAGAACCACTTCAAGGATAGTGAATAAGCCTAGAGCCTAGGGGATCGCTGGGGCTACACTGAACAACCAAAGGTTAGGAAGTAGGAGACCCACGGGAGACGCGTGCAGTGTCTAAACACAGTCACGAGTTACCATTGACTTTTAATGGAAAAAGTAGATGTTACAAAGTTACGGATTAAGGACACTTCCGGATGGACTACGGTAAAACCCCTTTAACTAGGAAACTTCGAGAGTCAACACCCACGGGAGCACCAAAGTACTCGAGTTACCTCACTCAAGGAACCCGGGTGCATAGGTGTCTTTTCGTGTCGGGTTTCGTCGATGTTTTATATGAAGATCTGCAAAGAAGTGCTGCAAGCGACCAGAGGAAAAGTCTGGGTGGATCGGAGATGATAAGAACCTGAAAGCAGATGGGACAGAGTCCGGGTCACTAGCCAGTCACCAGGAAGGAACCAGGCGATGTCGAGTTGATTCAGGTGAAGAGGTGAAGCTTGTCTCTGCAGCCATGAGGACAAGGAGGCGTCGATGATGACCAGGAGCTGGCTTCGAGCTGTCCCAGAAAGGATCTAGGTGACTGCAGTGTCGGTATCTGGACTGGACCCAACAAGCTTTGGTAAACACAACCCACAGAGGAAGTGAAGATTGGCTTCGAGTCAGACCAGCTAGGTTTGGGGAGCTTCTCCTTTGGAAGGAAGCTGGAGCAAGCCTGGAGCAACCGGGAAAGCAGTTTAGTTTTAAAGGTTCGTCTTCGGAGGGCTCACTAGTCAATGGGCTAGCGACCGAGAAGACGCGTCGATCTGAAATTCAGGAGCAGGCCCCACACGGCCCTCGTGGAGTGTGGAGGGCTGAGCTTTGGTGCAAATGGCGATCCAGTCTGGGGCTTCTCTAACCCCAATGCACACCTTCGAGAGTACCTCGGTAGTTGCACTGTTAGCAAAGTGCAGGATGTCCAAGGTGTCCAGTCCCAGGTATCTCATGTCTGCCGCGGGTCTCAGCTTTGCTGTGGATCTGGATCGGACTCAGGGAAGTGTGGAAGAACAGTTCCTGAGTAGCTGAGTCTTCGCGTCCTGGAAGGAGCATCGACAAAGAAAACCAGCAAGTTACTGGTGGTGCCTGTTTGCAGATGTCTTCAGTCTTCTAGTCGATATAGAACGTCGAAGGTCCAAGAGTTCGTATCAAAGTTTCAGGATTAATCTAAAGTCTCTAAACACAGCTCCTTTCTTTATACTGATTTTCGGGGCTGTATTACCTGCTAGGTCCCTCCTTTAGGTGGACCCTGAGAAGGGGGTGGTAACACCCCTTTCTCTTTGTCCAGTTTCAACCCAGAGCGGGGCTGGAGTGCCCCAGCAACTGGTTTGAACCGGGCTATGCATGGAGCACCTTGTGTGCCCCAGGCAGTGTCTGGAAAAGAATCTTTCCATTCAACCCACCCTGCCCCAATACACTACAGGCTGTCTGGGGAGCTCGACAGGAAAACTATTGTACAAGCCTCCCTTGCTGGAGTTTCCCCCTGCTGCAGGAGGTCTGACTTGTGTATGTGGCAGCAGCATCCATTTTGTGATGGTGAGGCTCTGTTTAACTCTAACCGGGTAAAGCAGTAACTACCTGTCTTCTCCCTCTAGAAGGGTGGAATGATACCCCCGCCGCCAGAACTGGCATGGGGGGTAGTATTCCAAAGTGTTTGAAACCTTACACAACATGTTTTGATAAAGCCAAACCAAAGTGAGCATTAACCGCGAGGATTATAAAGCACTTAAGAGTATATGGTATGGCCATATCAGAGAACAGCTATGAGGAGATGGTTCCAAAAGCTGCAGAAGGGCTCAGCTCATGCTAGAGCACCCTCTCACATAAAGCCAAGCACTCTGCCTCCAGGATTGTTAAGGCCTGCCATAGGAGTGACTTATAGGTATATATGTTTCTATGTATAAGGGTAGATATCGTTATACTATACCTAAGTAAGGGGTGATTACACCACCTTACCCAAGCTGAGTAATCAGCCTGTGGTGTCAGTTTGGATGGCCAGCCAGTGGTGGCATAATACATGCTGCAGCCCCTGATAGGCCTTGGATGCACATATGCCCTGGGTATGTATGGTACACTATACAGGGGCTCACAAAGGTGATCCAATCCCCAATTAGGTATGTACCTAAAGTACATGATATCAATTTAGAGAGAGAACAGCTAGGCTGTGGGTCTGATTAGCAGACCCACAGCCACCCTAAAGTCGAAAAACCAGAGTATCACAGCAAAAAGTGGGGGTGACCATAGGAAGCAGACCCCACTCTCCTACACAACCCCCCCCCCCCAAATGAAGGAAAAATTAAACTAACCTTGACCAGTTGAGTCTTCATGTTCTAAGTGGAAATATCTGGAGAGTCCATCTACATTGCCATGGTCAGTTCCAGGTCTATGTTCCACTGTAAGGAAATGGACCACCTGAGCAGTTTGGGATTTTCACCCTTCATCTGATTTAGCCACAAGAGGGGCTTGTGGTCTGTCTGAATCTTGAAGTGAGTACCAAACACGTATGGCCTCAGTTTCTTCAGGGCCCAAACCACAGCAAAGGCCTCCCTCTCAATAGCTGACCAACGTTTCTCTCTAGGGTCAGCCTTCTGCTAATAAAAGCTATTGGCTGGTCTTGACCATCTTAATTCAATTGTGAAAGAACAGCTCCCACACCCAACTCAGAAGCATCTGTTTGGAAAATGAATTCTTTGGAGTAATCTGGACTTTTCAGAATAGGTGCAGAGCACATGGCCTGCGTCAGGTCATCAAATGCCTTTTAACAGCCTACTGTCCGCTGAAATTTCTTTGGCAATTTCTTTGAGGTTAAGTCATTAAGTGGTGTCACAATAGACCCATAGTTCTTAACAAACTTCCTGTAGTACCCAGTCAAGCCCAAGAAAGCTCTGACCTGTGTCTGGGTGGTGGGAGGAGTCCAGTCCTGTATGGTCTGAATCTTGCTCTCCAATGGTTGAACCTAACCTCCACCCACAAGATGTCCCAGGTACACAACCTTACTCTGCCATATATGGCACGTAGTAGCCTTGATAGTTAGGCCTGCCTTTTACAGGGCCTTCAAAACATTCTTTAGGAGGATCAGGTGATCTTCCCAAGTGGAGTAAAGACAGCAATATCATCAAGATAAGCTGCACAATAGTCATCCAGACCTGAGAGGACTTGGTTTGCCAGCCTATGGAATGTGGCAGGTACATTCTTTAAGCCAAAGGGCATCACCACGAATTGATAATGACCTCCAGGGGTTGAGAATGCTGTTTTGGCTTTCGCATCATCAGCTAGTCTGATCTGCCAGTAGCCAGTTGTTAGATCAAATGTGCTCAAAAACTTGGCAGAAGCCAATCTGTCAATTAGTTCATCTATTCTAGGTATTGGGTGGGCATCTGTCCTAGTGAAGGCATTGATGCCTCTGTAATCCACTTAAAACCTCATCTCTCTCTTACCATCTTGGGTGTGAGACTTAGCCACTAGGACTACAGGACTGGCCCAAGGGCTCTCTGAGGGCTCAATGACTCCCAACTCCAACATCTTTTGGACCTCTGTCCTGATACAGTCCCTGACATGGTTGCCTGTAGATTTTACTCTTCACAGGCAGACTGTCACCAGTGTCCACCTCATGGGTGCACCAGTTTGTTTGACTTGGAGTCAGTGAAAACATATGTCTATAGGACAGTAGAACTTGTCTGTAGTCCTGTTGCTGTTGGTCAGTGAGGCTGCCTGCCAAGGCTACACCATCAACGGAACCATCATCAGGGTTCTGAGAAAGCAGGTCTGGGAGTGGGTCACTCTCCTCTTCCTGTCCCTCATCTGTAGCCATGAGCACGCCCATGTCTGCCCTATCAATATATGGCTTCAATCTGTTGACATGAAGCGCCCTGTGGGGGCTCCTGGGAGTTCCAAGGTCAACCAGAAAGGTTACCTCTCCCTTCTGTTCAACAACAGTGTTGGGTACCGACAATTTGTCTTGGAGAGCTGCTGGGGCCACTGGCTCCAAAACCCACACTTTCTGTCCTGGCTGGTAAACAGTCAGCACAGCCTTTTGGTCATGCCAGGCTTTTTGGAGTTCATGGCTAGCCTCAAGGTTTTTGGATGACTTTTTTTACATAGTCGGCCATCCTGGAGCGGAGACCAAGTACATAATTCACTATGTCTTGTTTTGGAGCTTTGAGAGGTAACTCCCATCCCTCCTTAACCAGACAAAGGGGTCCTCTTAGAGGGTGCCCGAAGAGAAGTTCAAAAGGGCTGTAGCCAACCCCCTTCTGTGGGACCTCTCTGTAAGCAAAGAAAAGGCAGGGCAGAAGGATGTCCCATCTTCGCCTAAGCTTTTCAGGTTAACCCTTGATCATGCCCTATAAGGTCTTGTTGAATCTCTCCACCAGACCATTCCATTGTGGATGATAGGGTGTGGTGAACTTGTAGTTCACTCCACATTCCTTCCACATAGCAGTCAAGTATCCAGAGATGAAGTTGGCACCTCTGTCTGAGACAGCCTCCTTCGGAAAACCCGTTCTTGAGAAAACTCCCAGGAGGGCTCTTGCCACAACACGTGCTGTTGTGGTCCTTAGGGGAATAGCTTCTGGGTATCTGGAGGCATTATCCACTACCACCAGAACAAACCTGTGCCCAGATGCTGTTTGGGGATCCATTGGACCAACAACGTCTATCCCAACTCTTTCAAAGTGAACCCCCACCACCGATAATGGTATTAGGGGGCCCTTTGTGGTGCCACCTGATTTGCCACTGACTTGGAAGGTGACACAGGAGCGACAAAACTCCTTGGTATCTTCTGACATGTGGGGCCAGTGAAAGTGAGGGACAAACCTGTCCCAAGTCTTGATCTGTCCAAGATGTCCTGCTAGGGGAATATCATGGGCTAAGGCAAGAAGGAAGCCCCATAATGCCAAATGTATGACCAACCTCCTGGAAGCACCAGGCTTGGGTCTCTAGCCTCTGAATACAGGAGCCCTTAATCCCAATAGACTCTATGGGTACCTGTAGCATTCCCAGCAGCCTCAGCATCAGCTTGCTGTCTGAAGGGTTCAAGAGAGGGGCAGTCCAACTGATCCTGCCTCAGATCTACCCTTGAAGGTCACCCTGTCCCAAGAAACTCAACCTGATCAGGCTCAAGCTCTTCTAGGACAGTTCCTTCTAGGGTCTCACAGTCAGCTTCCTTGGAAGGCTGATCCTCACTCTGAGGCAAGGGGGAAGGCACTGCCTTAAGCCTACTGCTCTTTCTCTTGGTAGGCTACTAGTCCATTATTTCAGGATACAGGGCCTGTTCAGTTTTGCACTTTTCAGATTCCAGATCATTGCCAAGCAGACATTCTACAGGGAGGTCTGAACTAACAACAACTCTTTTTAGGCCAGTTACCCCTCCCCAGGAGAAATTAACAATTGCCATACTATGGGTGGTAGTGACATTGCTTGCATTGGTCACTAGGTAATTGTCACCTAGTATTATCTGTCCAGGGTCCACAAAGTTAGGCATCACCATGGTGACAATAAAGTCCACATTTGTAAAGCGCACAATCACCCGTAAGGGTCTCTAGGCGCTGGGGGCCGTCGGGAAGATTAAGCGAGCTATTGCCCAGAGTCACATGGTGCTGGGCTAACCTGCCGCCGGAGCCGGGGATCGAACCGTGGACCCCAGATTCCTGCGTCAGTTGCCCTGGCCGCGACGCCACACCTCTCCCACACAATGGCACATGTTTCCCCGAGCCACTTTATTATTAATCAAAGGAGTCTGTCTGTACTTGCCCAGGTTACTGGGGCTCACAGTAGATGACATAGCCATGTCCACATCACAGACAAGAACAGCCTGAGTGGGTATCCTGACTAGGCCAGAATCCACTTCAGTTCCCAGGGTCAACCCTACTACACCCTTCTGTTGAGAACCACCACTATTAGCTGTACTAGGGGGAGCAGTTGCCTTAGGGGCAATGGTGGCTGGAGCTGCCTCCTTCTTGGTGCAATCACTGGTCCAGTGAGTATTACTTTTACAAAAATTACACCATGGTTTCTTTGGACCTTCTTTCTTTTTGTATTTCTTGGAACCCCCCTCATTAGAAGCTTTTTGAGGGAGCAGCGGGGCAGTTGTGGTTGCTGGAGGCAAGATGGCGGTCGAGTGAGACCGTAGTGTGGATGGACCAGTGCTGGGAGAAGATAACAGCAGCTTTTTAGTGTGTAAACCGCCCAAGAAAATATGAAAATCCCATTTTAACCGTGCACATTATGTCAATATACTAAAAAGGTCAACAGAATAAAATAGGAAATGGCATCGATGGCGCTGATGGCGAATAAAAAGCTTAACCCAGAGGCGAATACAGTTAAGGTAGCGTCTGGACCTCATCTAAAGATTGTGGGCTCTCTGATTGGTTTGGCAGTAATTTGCTTTTTATGCCGGGATCACCGCGAAAACGTCAGGGAGGCTACGTATTGTGTACAAGATAAAATCAAAAGCACAGACGTGGAATCAACCTACCTCCCTCGAGGGACTGTGCGGGAGCCGCTTCTGGAGCGTTGTGGAGGTGGTGTGGAGATGGCCCAAAGAACGCGGGAGCGGCCGCTGCTGCTAAGGCAAGGGCTGCAGCGGGGGCGGCAGCAAAACAGGCTCAACGCGAGGACGCCGGGGCCGAGAGGCAAGATAATGGATCTAGGCCAGATGCGGCTGTCAGTTAAGCATGGGCGTAAAATCCGTTCCGCTCGCGGAATTTGCGGATTTTCGGCAAATTCGCAATCCGCGAACTCTCGCGAATTTGCCGAAAATTCGTAAATTCGCACGCAGCGGATTTTTTTTGCTTGGTGATACAATTTTGCGGCGCGTGGCGTTTACTTACCGTCATTCAGCGTTTGCAGAGTTGTTTTTCTCCATATTTTGCGTGTGCTGCGCCATTTTGGATCTTGCTGCGGGATCCCGCAGGAGTTTGGCGACCGCGATTACGTAATCGCGGCTTGCCACCTTGCACAGCACGCATCCCGAGAGTTCGCAATTGCGAACACGTAGATGCGGCGGGCAGCAGCAATCTCGCACTCGAGAAATTGCAAAATTTGCAATTCTGCACAAGTAATCCACCAGCAAGCAACATAAACCTTCTGGAAATGATGATTCCATTTTGGGGTGGGGGAAGGAAGGAAGTGCCCCACAGTCTCCAACTTCCTGTTCCTGTCCAGCAGGCTCCTCCCAGTGCTTTCTTCATATGCTGGTCACTTTCATTTGGATCTTGACCTGGAAGGATTACTTTTTGTGGGTGCTGCTGGATATTTGGGTTTGAGGCCTTTTTGACCTTCTTTGGATCACTTTTGGATTAGAAATCAACTTTCACAAGTAAGTTTGTTTTGGGCATTACAGTTGCTGCAACTACAATTTTGGAACTTTTTCAGAACATTAAATCAAATATATTGTGGGTAGCCACAGTATCCAGTAGGACCAGGGTTAGTTATGGGTGCATGATACAACTGTTTTGTTGAATTTAAACATCATTGAGGGCATGGATGGCCTGGGATTGTGCTGAATTTTGTGGGTTTTTCCCCATTTTTTTTGGGCTGCTGTTGGGGCCTTTTGCCCAGGGATAGTGAGTGGTGCATGGAATGAGTCTGCCTGTGGGGTCTCTTTAATGTAAACATCCTGGATGGCATTGGATTGTGGTGATTTTTGTGTGTTTTTCGTTTTTTTGGTGTGTACTGTTGATGTGGACTGGCCATGTGGGTGGTGGTGATCATCTTGAGTACTGGTACAGGCAGGCCCTGCACATGTGCTTGGGGTGCAAGGGGACATTTTGAAGACAGGCAGTGTTCTGAGGCCTGCACCCATTTTGCTCAGCTTTCATCCATTATGCCCAGGGGTAGTGAGTGGTGCATGGGCCTAGTCTTTCTGTGGGGTGTCTTCTTGAATTTAAACATCATTCAGGGCATGGATGGCCTAGGATTGTGCTGATTTTTGTGTGTTTTTCGATTTTTGGGGCTGCTGTTGAGGCCTTTTGCCCAGGGGTAATGAGTGGTGCATTGACTGAGTCTGTCTTTGGGGTCTCTTTAATGTAAACATCATGGATAGCATTGGATTGTGGTGATTTTTGTGTTTTTTTTCGTTTTTTTTGGGGTGCACTGTTGATGGGGACTGGCCATGTGGGTGGTGGCCATTTTGAGTGCTGGTACAGGCAGGCCCTGGCCATGTGTTTGGGGTGCAAGGGGCAATTTTGAAGACAGGCAGTGTTCTGAGGCCTGCACCCATTTTGCCTAGCTTTCATCCATTATGCTCAGGGGTAGTGAGTGGTGAATGGGCCTAGTCTTTCTGTGGGGTGTCTTCTTGAATTTAAACATCATTCAGGGCATGGATGGCCTGGGATTGTGCTGAGTTTTGTGTGTTTTTTGATTTTTTGGGCTACTGTTGAGGGCTTCTGCACAGGGGTAGTGAGTGGTGCATTGACTGAGTCTGTCTGTGGGGTCTCTTTAATGTAAACATCATGGATGGCATTGGATTGTGGTGATTTTTGTGTTTTGTTTCGGTTTTTTTGAGGTGTACTTTTGATGGGGACTGGCCATGTGGGTGGTGGCCATTTTGAGTGCTGGTACAGGCAGGCCCTACCCATGTGTTTGGGGTGCAAGGGGCCATTTTGAAGACAGGCAGTGTTCTGAGGCCTGCACCCATTTTGCCTAGCTTTCATCCATTATGCCCAGGGGTAGTGAGTGGTGCATGGGCCTAGTCTTTCTGTGGGGTGTCTTCTTGAATTTAAACATCATTCAGGGCATGGATGGCCTGGGATTGTGCTGATTTCTGTGTGTTTTTCGACTATTTAGGGTGTATAACTGATGTTCCTCTGTCTTCCATTGCTTTTAGGTGCACAAGAGAACCACCAGTGCCAGGAAGAAGTCCTGCAGCGGTGTGTGTGCAGCATAACGTCACGCGACGTCACGTGTGGCCACAGACAAGACAACTCTGCAACTCGTGCAACTGCGGCCTGCTGTTCTGACCTCTGAAGAAGATGGCCCCAAAAAAAGTTCCCCGTAGCTCCTCTAGCAAGAAAGTTGGCAGTAAGGAGCAGAAGAAGCAAGTGGCGCCACATACCAAGGAGACTGGTGTGCCGACCGCCACATTTTTTGGGGAAAAAAAAGTGAGCCTGCAGCAGCAGCGGGGTCTGCTGGGGACCAAGCTGCCGGGAACAGCACCCCTGCTCCATTGGGCTCAGTGCCACCACCACCACACCAACTTAGGTCCAAGCCCTTCAGTGCTTTAGAGGCCGCCAGTATAGTTGTTCAATCACCATCGACCAGTGATGTTGGCTCATCGCAAGAAAGTAGCAGCAATGTCCCTCAATCAACACAGGTTGTTGTAACTGATCTGACGAGTGTTCAACAAACACAGCCGCAACAACAACCACCTGTGCAAGTAGTACAAGCCCAAGTACATGTGGAAGGAGAGGCAGCGCAAGGAGATGCGCAAGCAGAGGTGCATGGAGCGGCACAAGTGCCCACAATAGTTGTTCCTCCCGAAGTAGGGGCACATCAGGAAATCGACATTGAAGCCGAGGTATCACATGAGGAAGCCACTCCTCCTGATGATTCATTGTCTTCCAGATACCCAACAAGGAAAAGATTAAGGATGGTGTCTACTTCTTCTTCAAGCCCCCTTCTTTCTGATGATATGGATGAAAATTGGGAACCACCAGTCCTGCCTGCGAGTGAGGCACACCATGATCTGACAAAGGTAGCTAAGCGTAAAAGGAAGGTTCCCGAAAGTCTCAGAGTTATGGAGTGTGATGATGACGCAGAAGAAGAAGTGGCGTATACTCCTGCTGATGAAGACTCTCCTGACGACGACGCAGTCATCATAGGCGTCACTCCAGCCTCAGCGGGCATGCAGCAAACAGACATTTTTACCCTATCCCGAAATGCTGCTGAGCGTGATGATGGCGACGTGACAACTGGACCACCACAAATGCAGTTAACTAGTACACCACCACCTACCGCTTCCATATTTTCTCGCCAGAAGGTACCTCCATCCACCTCCACCTCAATTAGTGGTGATGCAAGTGCACAACGTAGTAAAGTTCGGCAACACACATCCTCCACTTCATCTGGCATTAGCAGCATGACCAGCAGTATCGCCTCCTCCGCCCCCACAGACATTTGAAGTCCGCAGTTTGGGACTTCTTTAGTGTTTGCCCAAAAAGGGAAAACATAGCCATTTGTAGCATTTGTAAGCTTGCAGTTAGTCGTGGTAAGCTTGGTACCAACTATGGTACCGGAGGCCAGAGAGGTCATCTTAAGAGACAGCACACTGTCCAATGGCTTGCGCACCTAAAGGAGATCAAGGAAGCCCGAATTGGAAGTCAACAAACTGTATCCGTTGATGTTTCATCTGATGATGACGAGGAGGAAGAAGCGTCAAACATTTCTTCACCTACACCCAGTACCCCTGTCAGCAGCACACCCCCTGTGCGCCACACTAAGAGTGTGGGAGAGACACCAATGCGAAAAACTTCATCACCGAGCGTAACTGGGTCGAAGGAGTCATCATCATCTGCCCGTAAAAAAATGGTCCAGCCCACCATTAGAAGCATGTTGTTATCAGATGCGCCATTTGAACGCAACCACCCAATGGTGCGTCTGTATAACACTAAGCTGGCTAAAATGCTAGCGCTGGACCTTCTCCCTTTTTCTTTTGTGAAAGGGGTTGGTTTTCTTGAATTAGTGGCAACGCTCTGCCCTAAATGGAAGGTTCCTAGCCGGTACTATTTTGCCAGAGTTGCAGTTCCAGCACTACATGCAGATGTGCTGAAGGTGATTGGTGCAGCTTTGAAGAAGAGTGCTGTTCACACTATACATCTGACAACAGACATGTGGACCAGTGGCACAGGCACTGATTACATGTGCATCACTGGACACTGGGTCTCTTTTTCAGGAGTTACAGCAAAGCTAAGGGCAGGTGTTGACACGGACAATGTTTTTAAAGCTGCTCGGAAACAAGCAACACTAGCCATGTTTGGCATGGAGACAAGTCATACAGCACAAAACATTTTGCAGGAGTTTAACACAAAGGTCTTGAAATGGCTGTCCCCCAAAAAACGCATGATTGGTTATGTTTCCACGGATAATGGCGCCAATGTAGTTAAGGCCATGGATAAGGGTCACTATTTCAGAGTGCCGTGTTTGGCGCACTGTATAAACCTGGTTGTTAAAAAATTCTTGAGTGAAGAAAGTCCAGTGTGCGAGGTACTGACCACCTGCCGAAGAATGTGCACACATTTCAGCCGTTCTTTTAAGGCCCGGAAGCATCTGAGGGGCCTGCTACATGAACGTCGACTGCCATTGAAAGCACTCATCCAGGAGGTGGCAACACGTTGTAACTCAACCTTCTACATGCTTGAGCGTCTGTATGAGCAGTTTATGGTACTCGATCAGTATTTCCTTACACTGGGTACAGTTGCGAAGGACATGAGTTTACATGCGGAGCAATGGGAGCTAGTTAAAAGCCTGACAGACATGCTTCGTCCTTTTGAGGTCTTCACGCGTGCAGTCAGCAGGGAGGGCTATAGTTTGGGAAAAGCTATCCCATTGTTGTGCATGCTAGAGCACAAACTGAAGGAGGTGTCTTCTACGTTGCAAAAAGATGAAGAAAAGCAAGAAGCTTTTCATTTGGCGGAGAAATTATTACAGCGCCTACTTTGCGATGAACGTCTTCAAAAGATCAACACAGAACAGCATTACATTTGTGCCACTATTCTATATCCACGCTACAAAAAGGCACTGGCAGCCAGAGCATTGTTTGCTTTTGGTGACGAAGAAGTTTCAAAGTACAAACGTTGGCTAGCTCTGTCAGCCATGAGGTTTGAAAGAGAACGGCAGGAAACTGAAGGAAAAGGCAGTACATCAGCATCAGAAGGCCATCCGGAGCCCAAAGAATCCACTCCTGCACCTGTGGCTGTGGCAGAAGTGACCTCTCAGCTGTTAAAGACACCAGCAACCGGATCATCTGCACCAGACACAACAGGAACATTGTGTGAAGAAGACAATTGGCTAACTCAGCTTGGGTTTGCTTCTGAAAAGGTCCCAGCAAAAAGAAAGCAAAGTGGAGGAACCCTGCAGAACAACCTTGAGTCGATGGTGCAGGACTATCTGAATGACCCAACAGAGGTCTATATTCACGATGACCCATTGGCGTATTGGCATGGGAAAAGAAAATTGTGGCCAGAGATCACCAACCTGGCTATAAATTACTTGTCTTGCCCACTCGCAAGCGTGTCTTCTGAACGTGTTTTCAGTGCTGTTGGTGGCATTGTAACTTGCAAAAGGACCCGCCTCTCTCCGAAAAATGTGGAGAGGTTAACAATGATCAAGATGAATCAGCACCTCATACCACCAGATTGCAAAGTACGAGAATACACGCCGGAAGAAGACGAGGAGGACACCAACTTAGATGAGGGAATTTCTTCTCTGTTAGGTGACCTACTCCCGCCTGAATTCGCAGAGTATGAGGACAAACTCTGCTTCCCTGACACCGAGCCCTGAAAATGAGCCAATTAATCAATAACTTTCTTTTTCGTCCTTATTCACTTTTATTCCTGTGTGTATGTCTTTGTTTGTTTTGCAAAGTCAATATAAATAAAAAATGTAATCACCTAATCAATCACAAAAAGAAGCCCATCAGCAGAACTGTCTTCACTTATTTGCTTATTGATTTGAAGGTGCCGCTGTCTGCATTCCTCAGGTTCACAAGTTCACAAGAACATGCTCCTCTATTCTCCTCCTCCAGACTCCTATTTCCCTCAAAGCAGATGGCTGGATTATGCCCAATGAAGAAAGACTTTGCACTTGTGGGGGTGTTCTACTTCTTTGCGGGTGAGTTGACGACTCTGTGGCCATTGGTGGGAAGGTCTAATACTGGATAAAAGTGGTTTGGACAAAATCCATGAGGAAAAAGTTTTTGCATTTTCTGACATTTCGCTCAATGTAGCGTTGTTGGTGGCCTGTTTGGGGGGGTTCCTGGTGTTTGTGGGTGGGTTTTGGGGTCTGGTAGCAACGCTAGCACAGTCTAATTTTGATTGCATTTGTTTTCCAGGACATCCATGCTGGAAAAGTAGAGTTATGACCTTGCTGCACAGAGCATTTGGACAGAATTGAAAGAAGGCCAAAAAATATTCTAAGTATGAGATTTTCCATTTTTGCTTTTTGCCTGTTTGGGGGTGTTGTACTTTTTTGCGGGTGGGTTGGCGGGTCTTCGGGCATTGCTGGGAAGGTGTAATACCGGATAAAAGTGTTTTGAAGAAAATCCATGAGGAAAAGCGTTTTTGCATTTTCTGACATTTCGCTCACTACAGCGTTTTTGGGGGCCTGTTTGGGGGGCTTCCTGGTGTTTGTGGGTGGGTTTCGGGGTCTGGGAGCACTGCTGGGTATGGATAGTTTTGATAGCAAGAGGTTTGAAGAAAATCCATGGAGGCAGAGGGGAGTTAGGGCCTAGCTGCAGAGCGCGCGCGGAGTGATTTTGGAAATTTCCCCAAAAGTGACAAAGTCCCCATTTTTGTACTTTTGCTTTTTGGCTGTTTGGGGGTCTTCTACTTGTTTTCGCCTGGGTTGACGGCTCTGGGGCCATTGCTGGAAAGCTCTAATACCAGATAAAACTGGTTTGGAGAAAATCTGAGCAAAAAAAGTTTTTGCCTTTTTGCTCACTATCATGTTTTCGGTGGCCTGTTTGGGGGGGTTCCTGGTGTTTGTGGGTGGGTTTTTGGGTCTGGTAGCAACGCTGGCACAGTCTAATTTTGATTGCATTTGTTTTCCAGGACATCCATGGTGGAAAAGTAGAGTTATGACCTTGCTGCACAGCTCGTTTGGACAGAATTGAAAGAAGGCCGAAAAATATTCTAAGTATGAGATTTTTCATTTTTGCTTTTTGCCTGTTTGGGGGTGTTGTGCTTTTTTGCGGGTGGGTTGGCGGGTCTTTGGGCATTGCTGGGAAGGTGTAATACCGGATAAAAGTGTTTTGGAGAAAATCCATGAGGAAAAGCGTTTTTGCATTTTCTGACATTTCGCTCACTACAGCGTTTTTAGGGGCCTGTTTGGGGTGCTTCCTGGTGTTTGTGGGTGGGTTTTGGGGTCTGGGAGCACTGCTGGCACAGTCTAGTTTTGATTGCATTTGCTTTTCAGGAAATCCATGGTGGAAAACGGGAGTTATGACCTAGCTGCACAGCGCGTTTGGACAGAAGGCAGAAAAATATTGTAAGTAATATGAGATTTTCCATTTTGGCTTTTTGGCTGTTTGGGGGTGTTGTGCTTTTTTGCGGGTGGGTTGGCGGGTCTTAGGGCATTGCTGGGAAGGTCTAATACCGGATAAAACTGGTTTGGAGAAAATCCATGCGGAAAAGCCTTTTGGCACTTTTTGTAACTTAGGGTTCGTTAGGAATAGCCCTAGTAGCAGGATTGCATGTGTTTCGGGGTGTTCTAGATTTTTGCAACTGAGTTCTGGGGTATTAGAGCACTCGTGAGAATGTGTAATTTTGGTTGCAAGTGATTTGAAGAAAATCCATGGTGGGAAAGGGGGGATTTGGCATAGTTAAAGAAAGCGTTTGCCACTATTCTTAACTTAGGGCTCGTTAGGGTTAGCAGTATTTGTATTGCATGTGTTTGGGTGGGGGGCTGTTTGTGGGGGAGTTCGCGAGTCTTGGAGCGATCCTGGGTATGGATACTTTTGCTTGCTTGCAAGTGCTTTGAATACAATCCACGGTGGGTAAGGGGGGATTTGGGCCTACTTTTACTTTCAAAGTACGTTTTGTCACCAGTTTTCTACTAGGCCTCGTTTTTTGAGATCTGATTGGGGGTCTTCTACATTTTTGCGACTGGCTTTAGTAAGGGTCTGGGTGGGAGCACTGCTGGGAAGGTCTAATTTTGTTCTAAAACGCAGTTTACAGTACACCTAGCTTGAGGGGAAATATCTGCTAAATTAATTTGCCCATACTTATTTATCCTTCAAAAGGAGACTCAGACAGAGTACGCACTTTCAAAAATATTGTACTGTCTTTTAGGAAACTAAAAGTGTGACTTTTTGCACTACACAGCTTACATACCTTATATTTATTTGTCAGTGGTGTTCTAATATCACTTCCTGTTTTTCCATCAATAATTACAGGCCGGGTTTCAGTCTGTGCAATGGGAAAAAAAGGATGAAGTCAGGCTTCACATTAGCGAGCCGCAATTCAGCATCCGCCAGGCAGGCAGTGGACAGGGTGTCTTCTGGTCACCAACATTGATGGACGGAGCGTCAGCTGGAATGGAGGAGTCCCGCTAATATGAGGAATGGTTTGATGCATGCAACTTACCAAATTCAACAGGACAACTACAACAACATACAGATACAGTATCCGTTCTTTTCTAATTATCTTTAAAGTAATGTTATTGCTGTGAACTTCTATGAGTGTGACTCTGCATTTCTTGGATCTCCATTCTCTGCTTCTAAATTCATCCCTGCAGCCATTCTATAGGTTTTACTTCTGCTATTTTTTAAACCTAATTTAATGTAAGAAGTGTTTCTCTGAGTGCAGAGATAGGCAAGTGAAAACGCTGCAGCCCTGTACTGTCGCATTCTGTCATTCACGGTTGTCGAAAATAGTTCAGTAACCATGCATGCAGTTGTGCATGCACTTCCTTTATGTCACTTAAAAGATTTAGGGTTAGCTTTGTACCCAAAGATTTCTTTATCTTCAATTATTTTTTGTCCATGCTGTGCTTTTTTTTTCTTCTCTCAACAAAACTTACCCCAAAAAAAAAACCCATTCCCATTCATTTTCCAAACCCTAACCCTCTTCCCCTGGGCTGTGTGGTTTTGATTGATGTGTGACTAAATGACAGCAATAATTCCACACACTTGCTGGGGAGGATAAGGTCATAGCAACAGGCTGGTGAAAGAATCCGAGGATATATATTCTATTCTTACTCAGCTTGACACTCAGTCGCTATTGGCAAATGAAAGCAGATTTTCATGTGCGCCATCAACTTGATAGGTCATCAAGATTAGAACATCCTCCTCCTAGACGTGGCAAATTATTACGCTGCTGTGTCCTTCACCTTCGGTACTAATTCTTGTAGTAGTAGCCAATGTCAAATAAATTCAACGCAAGTACTAGTTATACTTTCAATACTTTACCATTTGTTAGGCTACATTGTGGCACTGTTCTAGTGTACTGTCACCTGCTATATTCTCTATCGTACCGTTCTAATGCTACGGTAAGGACAAACAAGGTTTAATTATCTTTTTTTTTCAGATACTGCAACTGCCACTGTGTAACACCACTAGTACCAACGCAATGATGACATTTCATCCGCCCAGGATTGCCAACCTTAATAGCCATTTGCCGTGCAGCCAGCCCTGTGCCTAGCCCTATTTCAATGTGTGTAAGAATAACAGGATGGGACCCATAAACCACGTTGGGATGGGTGTATACTGTAGATTAGAACAATTCCCAACAGGTATCATTTAAAAGACAATTTCAAAAGTGTATGCAGTACGCATCACATAAATAAACAGAAAGGAGTCTCTAAAGTTTTTTGAGAAAGGGTATTATTCACCACTTTAAGAGAAAGGGGGGTCTTTCACATGGTAATACAGTTGAACAGCACTGTACAGATCAAATCATGTGACAACCCGGTGACACTTGGTGAAAAGTGATATATATACAGTGATATATACAGTGGGTGATAGTGATAGTGCAAGTGCTGGAGTGAACAGCGTAGTTGGCGCGTTGTGACAATTTACGAAATTATAAAACAGAAATGTCTCCAAGGATCAAGTTGTAATCACTTAAAACATGAATGAGTAAATTTTTCAGGAGTACAAAACATAATAGGCGCCATAAAGTTAAGCTGTAAGGTCGACGGCGTTTCGATCCCCGTCAGTCGGGATCGTCATCAGGACAGGGTTGTCGATGAAAACAGTGCTGTGGGGGAAGAGAAGGGCGGGTAAGTTGGCGGGCAGGAAGGGAAGCGCAATGTGGGGTGAGGTGGGTACACCTAAGCGATTAAGGCAGGTGGCCGGGGCGTGCGGGTGAGGACGCTACTGCATTTAATTAGGGTGCTGGTGGAGGAGGGGCGCGAGATTATAGTAACAGCCGGGTCAGGAGAATGGTGACTAGAAACTAATGACTAAATTTAGAAATTAGAGGAGGGGCGCGAGATTATAGTAACAGCCGGGTCAGGAGACTGGTGGCTAGAAACCAATGACTAAATTTGGGGTATCCGGGGAGTCAGGAGTGGCGCTGTGTAGGGAACGGAGAAAGGGGGGCGCAAATGAGACAGGGCACTTACATAGTCACCCAAGGCGAAGTCGCGTGGATGGTTGGGGTCCAGGCAGTCTGTTGCTGGTCCACGGCTACAGGGAAGTGAAAAGTGGAGAAGCTGATTAAGGATCAAGCGCTCGGGGTGAGGGCGACCCGTCTATGTACTGGTAATTACCTGATCGGTGATTCGGTAGACTCTGGTCAGCGGGGTCGGGCGGCATCTGTTCAGGGAGGAAAGGAGGGGTAATGGGTTAGAGGAGACAGGGAAAGAAAGCGATCACACAGAAGGTGCGTATCTGAGGCATACCTGCATGAAACAGGACGGAGGAGGCGATAAGGGCTCTCACAGTTGGACATAGCTCGCAGTGAATGCAGGAGCTCCGCGCGGCTCGATGGCGGCGGCTTGGATAATGGGAAACGAATGAGGGTGGGCGGGGTCAGCGCGGGGCGTGCTCGGGAGGGGAGGCGGGCCGTGGGAGTGTCTGCTGGTTGCCCAGGTGACGTGGACAAACAGGAAAAGGTTTTGGTGGAAACTGGTATGCGTTCGATAAAATGCAAAGCCCACGATTACAAGGCTGAAGGGGTCAATTCAGCAACAGTCATGGCGTATATCGTGAAACAAAAACAGTAAAGAAAAAGGACATTCGATTTTTAAACGGTGCACAGTTACAGTTGGTTATAATGACTGGGTGAATATATTGATAGATATCGATCTATTTGGGCTAGACCTTACAATAGTTTATAGAGGAGCACAATAATTATGCAGATATTATACAAATTAAGGTCTATAGTCAGCAAGTTCATAACACTTGTTAAAGTACAAACACAGATAAGGTGACGTGTAAACCTGCCCGTACATGATTGGGTACAATTGTTTGCCTAGCAAGGCAGTGTGGTCTAAAACCGGGGGGTTAATTACATCGAGATCTATAGGTGGCTCAAGTTGAACAAATTATGAGACTATTGCCTAATGGAGCAGTGTGGTCTAAAATCTGGGGTTCTATATCGCAAGATTCTTAAGTGGTTAGAGGAGAGCACACTTTAGACAGTAATGGTGCTATTCCACTCATCAAAAGTGTTCAGTCCATGATTGACAGAATCAACCCGTGCAATCCATTTACATTCTGCTCTATTCAGAAGGGTAGCCATATTGCCCCCTCTGATGGGTAGTGTGAGTTTCTCGATAGCCAACCATCTCAGATCTGTATTGGCATGTGACTTTTCCAAGAAATGTGTGACCAGGGGAGCTGTAAGGACTTTACAGTTAATCCTGCTCGTATGCTGAATTATCCATTGTTTGACCATTTGTGTTGTTTGGCCAATATAGATGAGGTCGCAGGGGCAACGGATGGCATAGATGACATTTTGGGTTTTGCAGTTAGAGTGGTGTGTGAGATGATGGGTATGTCCATTGTACAAGAATTCTTTTGTGTTGGCAGTCAGCTCACAGACACTACAGGATTGGCATTTAAAATGTCCGATCACTGGATTCAAGCCCCAGGCAGCAGTGATGGTGTGCCGTTCCGTTGTTGTGGTGGGCCAGGTAATAGCACGTACCAGGTGGTTGGCGAAGTTGTTGCCCCTTTGATATGAAAATAAAGGTGGTTCCTGGAATTGTTCTTCAGACCGTAGAATAGGCACATTTTTCTTAATTATTTTCGCGATTTTGTTGCTGTCAGGGCTGTATACTGAGACAAAAGGGATTCTAGTCATAGTCTTTTTGTTGTTGTTTGGCACCAATAGATCTTCACGGTGATTGTACCAAGCCCGTTTCTTTGCTTTTGTTACCAAGCGTCGCGGGTAGCCTCTATTGATTAGCTTGGTGACCAATATGTCTGCCTCCCTGAAATAGTCTTTTCGCCATTTGCAGTTTCGGCGGATCCTTAGGAACTGACCGTAGGGTAGACCGTCACGTAGGCCTCTAGGATGGTAACTTGAGTAATGTAACAATGTGTTACGTTACGTTGGTTTTCGAAAGAGTAATGTACCCAGGACGCTGTCTTCAGCATGAATTATGACGTCAAGGAATGGTAGGTCATTGAATTTCCATTCACTGGTGAATTTTAAGTGTTCCTGTGCAGTATTCAGCCAGTCAACAAAGAGTAGAAGAGTGTCGGATGGTCCGTTCCAGATCAATAAAATGTCATCTATATACCGGCGCCACAGATGGATTTGGGGCCGGTATAGGTTGATGGAGTTTAGGATCAAAGATTTTTCCATGTCGTGGACAAATAGAATGGCAAAATTAGGGGCGAAGCAAGCGCCCATAGATACTCCTTTCACTTGTAGGTAGTAGCTGTTCTTATACATGAAGTAATTATTCTGCAGAGCAACACGTAGAAGGTCCATGATAAAATCAGTCGGGATCTGGGTGGGTTGTGGTCTGGAAAGTAGGAGATTTTTGATCACCTCGAGTCCTTCACGGTGGGGGATGTTGGTGTAAAGGGACTCGATATCCATACTAACCAACAGCTGGGTCTCAGGGTCAAAAGTTTGGTCTTCTATGGTATTAATGAGGTCCATCGTATCACGTATGTAAGTGTCAGTGACAGGTACAAATTCTTTGATGATAAAGTCTAAGTATTTTCCAAGGGGTTCCAGTATAGAGCCACATCCAGACACGATGGGGAATCCAGGAGGATTCCTGGCGTCCGTGTGTATTTTCGGAAGGACGTACAGGACGGGTGTCCTTGGGTGTGGATTGTTCAGGAATTCAAATTCCGTTTTGGTTATGATATTACGATCCTTAGCTGTGGTAGTAATTGAAAGAATCTTTTGTTTGATGTCAATCAAGGGGTCTTTGGTAAGGATACGGTAATGTTCAGTATTTGTAAGTTGACATTCAATTTCTTGGTCATATTGAGTATTGCTCAGGACGACAATACCACCGCCCTTGTCAGCAGGCTTGATGACGATTTCAGAGTTGTTTTGAAGGGAGTTGAGAGCTTCTTTTTCTGTAAGAGGAAGGTTGTAGGGGATGAATCGAGGTGTAGCTTTGAGGTCCATAACTTCCTTCATAACTAGCCTTTCGAAGGCCAGTATTTCTGGTGTCATTTGGTTAGAGGGGGGATTGAAGGTGGACGCAACCGGAAGGGGGAAATTAGATCTGTTCTGGAGTCTGATTTGTCAGCAAAAAATTGTTTTAGCCAGATTCTTCTGAAGAATTTAAGGAGGTTTGATTGTAGTTCTAAAAAGTTAGTTCTGACGGTGGGCACAAATGACAGTCCTCGAGACAACAGCGTGGTTTCTTCGTGTGTCAGAGTGTGGTTAGACAGGTTGAAAATGGGGATGGTCATTCCGATTGAACCTGTTTCATCATTTATTGAGGAGGGCCCCATTGGTAATAGCGATTGCGTGTTTGGCGGTTGCCTGGTGTTTGAGGTTGGTATTGCCTGCCTCTGGTTGCGCGGTTTTGTGGTGGCGGTTGTCCGCGTCCTCGGCCTCGAGCTAAAAAACCAGGTGGTAAGAGTGGTTGTGGTCCTGAGGTGGACGCAGACGTGGAGGCGTCTGTGTCGTCTCCAGAGCTGTTGGATGAGACCGAAAAGGTAGCCCTATTTCAAAACACAAATTACAGGTAAGATAAGCGTTTGGGGGGAGGAAGTATAATGGAGTATTAGGAGAGACGAGAGACTGACGCTAGTACTAGTAAAGTCCTAGGACTATTGAATTCACTTACTCTGTGAGAGGCACTTCGTTTTGAAAACATTTGGGCAATTAATTACACAACTTGAATCAAGATGCCACTTCAGTTTCACGAAAACAAAGTTACTGTTAAACCCCCACCCACCAGCCTCAAAAGCAGTAAAAAAAACATGTATGCTAAGATAAAGTTTAAAGTATATTTATATCCCTGACAAAAATAATCTCCCACAAGACCCAACCCACCCCCACTCCCTAACCCCAACGAATGTCCTTGAAAAGTCCAAAAAAGTGAAAAAACCCAACTCCCAATTCCCACCCCCAAGAAGTCTTTAAAAAAGGGGCAAGGGACAGTCTCTCCTCCTACTGCTGGCTACTGCTGTTGACTTTCCGGGCAAGGTCGAAATGCTCCTTGCGGAGGGTCTCAAGCAGGGTTTTCATGTTGAGCAGCTCCTGCTCGAGGTAGGAAACCCTCAGGGAAAGGCGGTGCATACGTTTTTTGCAACTGCTGTGGGGGGCAGCTGATTTCTTTGCTGCTCATCGGTGGTGGTGGCTGCGGCAGCGGTACCCCGGCTCCGTACCGCTGGAGACCTTCTGCGCTGACTGGGTGACCCAGGGAGCGCGGAGGAGGATGCAGCTGTGCCGGTAGATGTTGTTGTAGACTGCGAGTCCCCCTCCTCCTGGGCCACCAGCCGCCGATATTCAGCGACAGTGGCCTCCAGCCTCCGTTGCCGGGCCCGTGAAGCCAGCTCCTTCCGGGTTGGTTTGGAAGGAGCATCTATATGAAGAAAGAAAGACATAGTCTGTAACCAATGCTCTTTAAGATTAACACAAAATGATTCAGCAGAAAGTTGTGTCACAGTAGAAGTAGCAACTTGCAAGCGCAGTACATAACTATTGTGTCCAGTATCTATCTAACCTCCCACTTCTTCATCCTTGCTCTAACATTAGTGGGAGTTTAAGGAATCAATTCTACTAGCACTATGGACTCACTCCATTAGAGTCGACTATGACAGTACACCAGTCTTATTCTTCTTCTTCTCTATTGTTTAGCAAAATTGGTACGTTAACTTCTGCAAGCCGGCATAATGCCAGGGCAGTCAACTTGCACCCAAGAAAAACTGACGCCCGCCATGATGAGTGAGACAGACTTGCGTTACTGTACCAGTCCACTACATGCAGGTGGTGATGCTCTTACTTTTCTATTACGGGTGGCACTGAGAATACTCTGTTACAAGGGCTACTACTTAATTAATTTAACTTTCACCCTACAGTGCCAATGAATAGATACTTGAAAAGGAAAATGAAGAAGATAAATAATCTGATTATCTATCACTGCACATGGTATGTATTGCCTTACATATGGGATGACTTTAGGTGCTTTGCTTTTTATTGAGTGAACCGTGATACATCCACACAAGAATGACCGAGTTCTACTAAACTTATTAACAGAGGTAGTGAGTGGCCATCGTAATAGCCGGATATATGCTGTGCTTGCAATACAAACTACTGCTGCTATTCATGGTAGAATTCGGACAAAATTACAACTTCTTTTCCTTGCCTTTCCTACACTGGGACGGACGTGCGGGTGCGGTGTTACATGCTCTTCAAAGTAACACTTAGTTCATCCAGTGACCGTGTACTCTCTCGAGATACACATATGCTATCTAAGAGTCAGATAGTACCATGTTTCAGGCATCCATCCATTCAAACTATATGTCAATCATTCTTCTTCATGTCTCTCATCTGGACAAACCTTATGTTTTCTCACGGGGAGCACACTATGCAGTCTGAATTCTCAATAAGTAAGGAATATAAGAGCTTACCACTGCCCGCCACTACCGTGGCAACCCGCACAGCAGTTTGGTCCGGCACTTGCACCGCCTCCTCCCCAGAACTTTCCTCCTCCACCTCCGCGCTGGGCCCAGCACCAGATGTTCCACCTACAAAGTACATTTAAGAATGTTAGATGTCATAGACATACACCAATCACTAGTATTTTGTCTAGGAATGAAGAAATGTGAATACAGAAAACAATCTAATAATTTGTGACTGTCTACTCTAAAGTAAAAATGTCCCTTTTTCCAGGGAAGGGTGTTGTCTTGCTGCACTTTTTGGCACAACTGATAAATGCTTGCTTTTTAACACGCACCATTTGTCTCATAACAGACAGAAGCTTCACTTCTAAGAACAAATCATCATCACTAGGACGGAGGGACCAACGATTCAGCACCAAAAAGAAAATTAAAGTTCAAACCAGGTGAGGGTTCGGCTCGCCCACAATAAATGTATGAAATAAATCACTATAAGCACTTTTCCATTTTTAATCAACCGTTTATGTTTTATGACAAGCTTGGTTTTAATAAATATTTTTACTTTTAATAAAGCTTTAAAACTTAAATAGACTCTGTGGTTTTTGGTCATGAGTGAATGAGCAAAAGGTTTTGCAATTTGCAATGCATGAGCCCGTGCCTCTGACACTTCTGGACTCTGACTCCGTACTCTTGTCCTGCATTGGATAATCATCATTGGGGATCAATCATCGATGAATTCGGGAGCTAAATGACTCTGCCACACTATCTAGTCAGTAAGGAAATTGGGGGTTCTTCAAAGTCTGATATCACTGAGGTATGTGGACAGTCTACCTGCGCCTATTATAATTGACAAACAATGCACTATTTAGTGTCCATAGTTCTGTTTGTACAGATTTGTCCCTGCAACAGTAGTAGTATGGATTGTCCTCCTATCCAAACCAACAGTAAAGTAGTATCTTATTCTTTCTTGGTGGTCATTCACCTTTTATTGTTGGTAATTGTCAAAGCATAAACATTTAGACTTGAAAAGACATTATGGACAATCCCAGAGGACTGCACTCAGTGCATAGAGCTATTGCTGACTAGAATGGGAGTTTCGTTTTACACCTTTTGCCAAATGTTCAATCTTAGTTAGCTGCACAGACAGACTAATAAGAATAATCTAGTAATACCACAGGGAGTCATAGTCGAGGCAGGATAAGAATTTAGATACAGTCTACAAGAAGATCAAAGACGATTTAGAAAAAATCGAATGAGGAACGCTAGGAAAAAATAGGTACTCTATATTAAAATTAAAACTTACCGGGACCAGCAAAGGAGCCCTCGCCTGACCGATCCTGGCCTTGTTCAGCAGCAGCAGCAGCCTCCTCCACTGCCCTCTTGCCCCTGGGGGGAGCTGATGTACAACATGAAAGAAAGAAAGATCAGAATACATGGATGATATTTGTCAACCAAATCAAACATTTGAAAAGAACAATAACAAAATATTTTGGCAAAATAGCAAATGGACAAGTATTCCATGGGAAATATTGAGCTATCTCATGTGGTCTACTACGATATTAGTATTGCTTGATTTGCGGACCGTCGACTTGGAAAGTTATGTAACTCACTAAACAAACTACTAAAAAGGTTCGCCTAGGACTGGCAGGCAGCAGTCCGCAGGACGCAAAGTGACAGACAAAGTCCATCGTGATTGCAGATCAGCGACAACACTAAAAAGTTTCCTACTACATTAACCAGTCATTAAAATACTCAAACTTACTATCAATCCACCACCACTATTTCTTCTTATTGCCAGGTGTACAAAGGAAGGACTGGACTAGTCTGTAGGGGCTGATTTAGAAGCCCCTTGCGGCTCTTTTGCTCCATTGTTGCGTGACTTTTGTGACGCAGCGGCAGAACAAAAGAGGCGCCATGGTGCGGCGTATATTAACAACGTGACGCATATGGGAGATGCATCACATTGTAAAGCCCTGCGCCATCAGGGGGCGTTCCGGCGCAAGGGAGGGCGTTCCTGCGCAGGAACGCACCCTAAAAGTGGCTGAGGGAAATCTACAAGATTTCAATCAGTCACTTTGAGGACAATGATGCGTGACTCAAACCCTGCGCCTGCTTGAAGCAGACGTACGGCTTGACGCAGCATATGGAGATTGGGCACCCCAGAGCATTGCTGGAGCTCCGCCATCGTTGTGACGCAACTCCAGCAATGCGCCGCCTTTACGGCACAGATGCGTAACGCTTCGGTGACATTTTGGGCCCATAGTGCGCCACATTGTAAATACGGCGCACCATGGGTGGTGGTGGCGTGGCGCACAATTACTAGCGCATCCCTGCTACTTTGCAAAAATCTGACCCTTAGTGTCTAGCATTACGCAGTTCTTTAAACTACACTCATATATAATTTCACAGGCCAATGAAATGAACACAAAATAGAAAACAAATAAGCATAGTAGCAAGGCTACTGAGAAGGAGAGCAGTGCACCTGAAAGGCACAGGAGATTTTGAAATATAATTTACCTACAATGTAATCGGCAGCATTATTGCTCTTGGTAAAAACAAAAATTTGCAATATAATAACACACACACCGGGAGAAAACAGAGTAGTGATGAAATAGCTAGAAAGCAAGCCGCGTTCCCGGTCCATGAGATCCGTCCAGCGGTGGGTGGCCTGGTTGTAGGTGCGCCGGATCCCAGAGTGTTCAAACATGGCCCGGCACACCTTCGCCCACCACTTCCAGCGCTCCCGGATCCTGTAGCCGGTAGCGATCTTGTCGCCTCCCATGATGGTCTTGGGGAGGCGGCGCTGGACATGAAAGACTAGTGCGGCCACCTCCTCCGCACTAAAAATCTCCCGAGTTATAACTTGCTCCCCCCTCAAACGCCCGCACAGGAGCCGGGCACGGGGTGCGGGACCCTTCCCCTTCGCTGGCTGCTTCCCGGCTACCTTTACCATGGTCTGGGCAGAAAGGAAGGTAAATAATAAAGAAGAAATAGAATAGGGAAGAAGAAAAGAAAAGAGTTAAAAAAAGTAGTTTAAAATTAACCCAAAGTAGCAGAAAACACAAAAATATAGAGCTAGAAAAATAGAGGGATAGATAATAAGTAAAATAGAACAAAAAAAACTTCAAACAAGCAAAGGATGGCAGAGATTGACAGAGGAAACAGAAAGCATGCCCAGAAACATAGCAATGAATGAAAAACAAGATGGCCGCACCCGTTGACGAACGCGTGGGTAAGTTCGCGCGAGATTTTCCCCGCGATCACACGCGATTATGTACTAGCGAGCCGCACACTTTGCGAGATTACACATAGCTCCCAGAAACGGAATTACGTCACGCAAACAAGATGGCCGCGCCCATGTACGACCGCTAGGGTAACTTCGCAAACGTTGCGCTACAAGCGGCTTGCAAACACGCACAAAATCACGTGAACAAACACGCCGCAAAAAAAACAAATCATGTATTCGCACGAATTTGCGGCTTCCGAAATCGATCTCGCACGAATTCGCGCCCCGCGAATCGCGCGAAATTGCAGAAAAACGATTTTTGCAAAACTGGAAGCACTCAGCAGGTGCAACAGTTCAATCTTAACATTAGTAACAATTCCCTTTAGTGCTTCCTGAGGGGCCGCTCCAGAGTTCAGTTGCCTATTTGCAACTATTCTATGACCCTGCTCTGACCCTCACAGCAGGCTCATAGAATAGCTACAAGTAGGCCACAAAGGTCCTGTGAAAAAAAATTGCACTGCAACAGAAAGCAAATTACAGATAATGAAGCAGGTGCCAGCCAGACTGGAAGTTTAAATTCAGTGACACATTAATCAACCCCAAAATTAATTCATGTCAGTTGAAGCAGGGCAGGTGTGCTTGCTTTTTTTCACCCCCATAATCTACAGTGATAAACCAACCAGAGGGTGGCAGTGATGTACCAGAGGGTGGCATGGGTGTACCAGAGGGTGGCAGTGGTGAAACAGAGGGTGCTGTGAACCTGTGATGATGAACCAGACGTAGAAACAACATAGTCGCGGCCGTTGCGAGCTGACAAGTAAGTTCGCAATTGCGAACTGGTACACAACCCTCGCAAACTGGCAGAAACCCTTGCGAACACAAAAAAAATCCGCAAATTCGCGAGAGTGCGCGGATTTTGCGGATTGCGAATCCGTAAATACGCAAGTTCGCGGATTGCCAATTCGCAAAATCCGCCCATGCTTACTGTCAGTTTAAGTACTCCGAGGCAGGGAGCTGCCGTGTCAAGGAAGGGGAGTATCGCCGGCCCATCGGTAGCTGATCTCCTTCGGCAAACACCTGGGGCAGCCCTTCCGGGTCAGAGAAGGCAGAGCAAGATGGCAGACTTAGAGGGACAAGCGCCTGGATTGATCAATATGAATAGCGGGAATGTTGCTGATCAAGGCTGCCCCATACGCTCCCAAGTGCCAGAGGTTATTAACACTGAAGTAAGTCTTGACTCACATAAGACTATTGCAGTGGGGGGGCTGGTGCTAGTATAACGGGGGAGAACGAAGAGGGTGAGAGTATTCCCCCTGTATTGACTCTTCAGTTGGCAGAAATAAATATGGACCATAATGAGACCATAACCTCAGCACCAATACCAATACCAAAACTAGTGCCCATGATTGATTTGGAGGTTGGTGAAAAAGCGAGCCTAAGTAATCTACCTGGGGAAATTCCTCATTTAAATCCGCCAAGTCAATCTATTGATCCTCAGATAAAAAGAACTAATTCTAAAACCATAGATACAGATTTGGAAAAGGATCTGACTGACTTCTATTCCTTCTCAGACGAGCTTGAATGGTCTGACGAGACATGCTCCATTTCGACTGAAGGAAGTGACAACGAAAAAAGTTACGGAGCTCAAAAACAGTAATGAGAAAGAAAAGGGGACAACCGATTTGGTATGGGATTATACCCCTACAACACAACTTACCTCAAAACACAGCTTGACAAGCGCCCTACAACTGTCTCATCATTCAGGGGGTCCCGGGTCCGCAGACCTGCCCACAGATCCACCAGCTACTACATTGAAAACAGTAATGGCAACAGTCCTCCAAGCCATCGCGGCCCATCGAGAAGAGACTTCTCACGATGGACGTAAGGCCCAAGCCGCCCTACGGAAAGTACAAGGGGTGATACGCAAGCTAACCAGAACTGTCAGCACATTTGGGGATAGAATGGTAGAACTTGAATCCCGTATTGTCTCCAATGAAACAGAGATCGCGGCAAACCACAAACTAGTTGAATCACATGAAGCCGAATTGACAGACGTAAGGTGTAAACTGGAAGACTTTGAGAAATAGTCTCCACGTACTGGGAAGACCCGAGACTTTAGAGGGGGGGACGCCCACTCATTTGTGGTTAAACTATTTAGCGACTCCCTACCTGAATTATCTACTTGGAATTGGGACTTAGAAATTCAGCTCGCGCATCGTGTTCCATTGAATCTAAAGCAGCCTGTGAGACGTGGGGGCTATCCACGAGCCATTCTCGTCTATTTTGGCAATTTCCTTCTCAGACAGGTGATCTCTGAGAAGGCCAGGCCTGAGGCGAAGCGTGTTAGTGGTGCCATCTGCTATTTTGTTCGCCCAGAATTTTGCCACGCGACTGTGGAGAGGAGATGGCATCTCCACCAATTGATTAAACCTTTTCAGGAAAAGAAAGTGTTGCCGTATTTAAATAATCCTGCCCGTCTTAAAGTATTTAATGGGGGAGTAACAACATTTTTTACATCCAAAATTAAAGCCAAGGAATATCTTGATGGTCTCTAATTTAATTAAGTGTTTAGAGAGGAGTAGGATGTAAGAGGGTTTCTATCTTAGTAGGGCAGAGAGAGGTTTTTTTTGTATGTCAAGTAATGGGGAGAGTATCTATGTATAGGCATAAGTGCAAAAGTGTTAATACAATCATGGTGGTTTTTTGGGGGTTATTATAATTAAAATTGTTTGAAATATTGGAAACTGCTGATGCTTTAAAAGAGCTAGTATGAATATATATATGGTTCTGGCACTGGTCCAGGGAAGCACATCCATCAAATAGACTCTTATGGAGTCTAAATGCCTCACTTTATGTGTTTGGGGGGGCGGGGTAAGGGGAGGGTAGTAGTAAGGGGTTGGGAGGTTAGGGTAAGGGGAAAAAGAGAAAAAAAATAGCACCTCAGTATGTATATTGAATTTACAAAAAACAATAAAAGGAATGTTTTCTAAAATTGGAAAGGAGATAACCTGGATAATCAACCGAAAAGGGTCACGGGGAGGATGAGAATATGCTCCTGGAATGTTGCTGGCTCAATGATAGAGCAAAGAGAGCTAGTTTATATGAATTAATTAGGCAAGGGGCTTATGATATACTATGCTTTCAAGAAACCCATAGTCAATGGGAAGAGAGAGATCTGTTAAAAATGCCCGGCTACAACTTATTGGCAGCCACCACGCAGACTTCTAAAACTTGTGGGGTAGCTATTTTAGCCAAGGCTTTTCTGGGACAGGCCAAACGCAAGTTAGTTGATAGTTTTGGTAGATGGGTTATCATTGAATTGGAACACGGTATTACAATCTGTTCAGTTTATGCTTCCATTTACGATGACCCACAAATATTTGAAGATCTAGAATTGGAACTAGCATCTTGGCCTAGGATACTGATACTCTGTGGAGATTTTAATGTTTCTCTAGGCCCTGCGGGTATATGTCAAAAACAAGATATGCCTGCATGTATTGGAAGGAAACCAAAAGTCTTTAGAGCTATCTCTCAACTTAGGAAGAGTTTAGATTTAGTAGACATTTGGGCTTCTAGGTATCAATCGGATCCAGGCTACACGTATTTTTCATATCCCCATAATAAATATGTTCGGATTTATTATATCTGGGTAGTTAGCGCCTGTGCTGCAGATACAGAAATAGATAAATGTCCTAAAACAATCTCGGACCATAATATGCTTGTCCTTGTTATTAATCTAACTAATCTAAATAGGCCCCGCTCTATTTGGTCATTTGACAGGAAACGCCTCGCAAATAG
Source organism: Lissotriton helveticus (assembly GCF_964261635.1). NCBI lineage: Eukaryota > Metazoa > Chordata > Amphibia > Caudata > Salamandridae > Lissotriton > Lissotriton helveticus. The sequence continues at coordinate 1,609,921,095 of NC_136069.1, forward strand.
AGATTATATTGAGTATATAAAGATTTGGACACAAGGATACTTCGACTGCAATCGCTATAGCTCGTCGAGGGGTGTAGTATGGGACAGTTTTAAGGCTGCCCTCAGGGGAGAGACCATTAGTTTTGTGGCCAAACAAAAGAAATAACTAAATCAACCTAACCAACAACAGATGCAAGATCTGGCCAAAGCCGAGCAGGAACACACAGCGGCTATAACAAGAGGTGAAGATGGGGGAGCTTCGTTACGTAAAATGCTAATCCTTAAAACTGCGCTCAATAATAGGATCAATCAGAAAGCAGCAGAAATCTTTCAAACAAGTCGTAATAAACTCTACGAAGATGGCGAAAGAGTGGGAAAACAACTAGCTTTACGCACTCGGCAAAAACAATCACTTAATACAATTGTTAATATTAAAGGAGATGGTAGGGTCTATACGGAACCAGGGGATATTCTTGATGTTTTTAGAGGGTATTATCAAAACTTATACCGAAATGAGGAGATCCTCGACCTGGCTGAAATTTAAGAAGCTTTGCGGCTATGGCTGATAGATTGTGGCTCGAATAACATCCTTGATGAGATCGCTAGAGATGATCTTGAAAAAGATATTACGCTAACAGAGGTACAAGTGGCCCTGTCTGAACTCGCTTCCGGTAAAGCAGCGGGCCCTGATAAGATCCCTGTAGAGCTATATAAAATTTTGGGAGAAGATATTACACCCTATATATTAGATTTATGTGTAGGGATCCAGGGGAACGGTATTACATCGGAATCCTGGAAAGAAAGCAATATTATAATATTTCCCAAAAAGGGCAAGCCCCCAGACCTACCCACCTCCTTAATTAACTCAGATTCGAAACTGTATGCTAAGATCTTGGCCAATCGGCTAAGGAGGTTTGTGGAACATCTGGTCTCCCCGTGGCAGCACGGATTTATTCCTCATAAAGTCACTACGGATCATACCCGTAGGGTTATATCGCTGTTCGACATCATGGCTGCGACGGGGGGCCAGATGTTTATGATCCCCCTTGACGCCGGAAGGCCTTCGACCGAGTTTCATGGAAATACCTTTGGGCAATATTGGAATATAATAACTTCGGACCTGGCATTGTTAAATCCATCCAAGCAATGTACCATGATCCAATCGCCAAGGTACAAACAATGGGCCTTGAATCCAGAACATTTAACATCTTTAGAGGCACAAGGCAGGGCTGTCCCTGTTCCCCAATTTTATTTGCTCTATATAAAAATCCCCTGATTCTTAAGCTACTTTCAAACACTCTAACAAGACCTATTACTATTGGCATTCGATACTTGCCTATGCTGATGATGCGGCGGTAGTAACATCTATCCCCTCTGAGGCAATCAAAAATATAGAAAATATCACTCTTTCTTTTGGGGACAAAACCTTAGTCATCTGTACTAACAATATTCAATTTAAAGATTCTAGAAAGGCAGCTAGAGCCATGTATCTTGGTGTATTAATATCCCCTGAGATAGAAAATATTAACAAACTTAACTATGAGCCCCTTCTGGAAGCCATAAAGAAAGACCTTATGAGGATCAATAGTCTGCATCTGTCAATTATCGGCAGAGGAAACTTTGTCAAAATGAATATCCTCCCTAGGATATTATATCTATTTCGTGCAATCCCTATAATGCTGGAGGACAAGATGGTAAATGCCTTGGAATCACAAATTTCGAAATTAATTTGGGGCTATGGCAAAGTAAGGAGATCGTTGAAACTTCTTTCTCTACCACAGAAAAAAGGAGGTCTTGGGCTCCCAAATATAATGTACTATTTATGGGCTACTCTCCTCCAGGGAATGACTCCCTTATTGAATATAAGTCCAATGATTATAAACGTTGTAGAAAATAGGATCCCCACAATTTATGAGTTAGCTGTGGGGGACAAAGCAAAGGGACTCCTGCTGAGACAGATAGAACCTTCCTATTACAAGAATGTCAAGTTTAAAATTATAAATACTGCCTGGAAGATATGGAAGAAAGTCTCTAAACATCTCGCTATCCCAAAGATAAATAAATATACATAGCTATGGCACTCCTTTTTACTATCTAGGCAAGTGAATGATGATATTGCTAAGAGGTGGGAAACTCTTGGAGTAATCTCAGTGGGTGACTTTTTTGATGCTGACCCTGATATTAGGTTCTCTAACCTCCAAAACAATTTTAATATTCCATCCTCCGATCTTTTTAAGTTCATCAATCAATCAATCAATAAATCAATCATTCAGGTAAACACCATTCTTAGCTCAAAACGTTCAAATATTTCACTGTCTAATATCCCCATATATGAAGCTGTGGGTAAACGAACCACTAGGATAGGTACACTTTTTGGGCTAATAATGGACCAACAGCAGGATGATCTGGGGAGAACGGAGATAGTTTGGGCAAACAAATTGAATCACCCGAATGTTGATTGGTTTTGTACCTTCTGCTTCACCCTGGTTCTGACCCATTTGTCTGCCTTCTTTCCCAATTCTTGGGGAGAGGTCAGATCAGATTCAATCAGGTGTTGATGCAATAACTGGTTCTGACATTTACTAAGAATTTGTTCTCTCATAATCAAATTATATAATCCTGCAAAGTCTTTGACCTTACTGCCCTGTAACCAGCCTTCCGGAGCCTTAGTGGCACAATCTACAAAGTCAGTCCAGTCCTGAGTCTGCGTCTTCTGGGTGTCTCTGAACCGCAACCTATACTGCTCAGTGGTTAAGCCAAACCCATATATCAGAGCACTCTGTAGGACAGTGTAGTTGTTAGCCTCCTCATCACTAACTGTGAGGAGCTTGTCTCTACGTTTATCTGAAAAGGAGAGCCATAAGATTGATGCCCATGACTTTGGGGTACCTGCTGTACTTTGCAGGCCCTCTCCAAAGCAGTTATCCATTTGTGGATGTCATCCCCACTCTTGTAGGGAGGGACAATCAAGTCAAGTCAAAAAAAGGACAACCTTATTTAGGTTTTTATGGTCATAAGTCCTTTCCCCATCTCTAGGAATTATGCTGCCACCAGTGGGTTCTTACCCACTCAACTTTTGCTCTCTTGCAAGAGCCAGGGTCTCTTTGGCAAGGGCAATTTCTTGCCTCTTGATCCTAAGATTTACTTCCTTCATCCTAGGTTTATGCTCTGTTCTCTGAGGGGAAGTCATCCTCCTTAGAGCTGAGGGATTGGACCCTATTGAGCCACCAGAGTGGTTGGACTCACTGGATAGTAACCTCCCTCTCCTGTGCTCAGTGTTAGATCTACTTGGGGGTCTGGATTGGTTCCTACTATCTCGAGTTCCATGTAGATCTAAGTTAACCAGATTCAGTTCACTGACTTGCACCTGGTCCTCATCCACTTTATCATCAGTGTCCCCCTGATGTTCATCAGTGGGGTCATCTGTTGAGGGATGGCCCCCCTCTGCACTACCTGTTTGAGTAGGGTTTGATGCCTTATCAACATCATATTCATCTAAAATGTCTACCAGGTGATTAAAGGTTGGACTCTGTCCTTGTCTTAACTTTCTAGCTATACACAGACTTCTCAGTTCATGAAAAGTAATGTGTCATATTTAGAAGGGATCCTGGGAGGATCCTCTTCTTGCAGAGGCACACTAGACCCTGCATTCAAGGACATTTTATAGTGAGGTGTGGTGTGTGCACCTACCTACACTAAATGTTTTCCTACTAGAACCTCTCTAGGAGTTGTAGTCAGGGTGTGCTAAGCCCTCTGCTCTACAACAACTAAGTTCAGTAGAACTTAAGTATTATAAGAACTTGATTTATATGTACCTCCAGGTACCTTAATGTGATATTTCAAATGATATCTCAAGATTATATGGTAAAACAACAGCAAGCTCTTATCCCAACCGCTGCACACCAATGGTAGAATGTAGCCTGGCAAATGTTGTCCACTATTCTAGTGGGCACCTTGCACCAGTATAAACGACCCTTATTGATGGTGATTGTAAAGTCAACCTTATAGACAAGCTCTCCTAGTGGTAGCATGAACCAGCAGTCTTAGGCTACAACCTCAGAGAGCATGTGAAGCAACCTCTTTTACCAATTATAATCCCTGAGTACCAAATTAAAGGACACCACACAAGGTATATATCAAATATATATGTATTTATTTCTAGCACAACCCCTCTGAACTCTTTATGAGGCCGGAGTTCGAAATACATCACAAGTTACTCATTAAGCATACTATAAGTTGCACAAATACAGTTCTGCCCTAGGGGCCTCACAAACCATATACTAAGTAATTGGTATAAGAACCACTTCAAGGATAGTGAATGGGCCGAGGGACTAGGGAATCGCGGAGGCTACACTGAACAACCAAAGGTTAGGAAGCAGGAGACCCACGTGAGACGCGTGCAGTGTCTAAACACACTTGCGAGTTATCATTGACTTATACTGGAGAACGTGGAAGTTACAAAGTTACGGATTAAAGACACTTCCGGATGGACTACGGTAAAACCCCTTTAAACTAGGACACATAGAGAGTCAACACCCACGGGAGCACCGAAGCACTCGAGTTACCTCACCCAGGGAAGCCGGGTGCATAGGTGTCTTTTCGTTTCGTCAATGTTTTCGGTGGAGATCCGCAAAGAAGTGCTGCAGGCGACCAGAGGAAAAATGTCTGGGTGGATTCAAGGGTGGATCAGAGACGAGAAGAACCTGAAAGCAGAGGGGACAGAGCTGTCCCACAAAGGATCTAGGTGACTGCGGTGTCAGTATCCGGACTGGACCCAACAAGCCTTGGTAACTGCAACCAATGCAGGAAGTGAAGATTGGCTTCGAGTCAGACCAGCAAGGTCTGGGGAGCTTCTCCTTTGGAGGGAAGCTGGAGCAAACCTGGAGCAACAAGGAAAGAAGTTTAGTTTTAAAGGTTCATCTTTGGAGGGCTCACTAGCCAACGGGCTAGCAACCGGGAAGACGTGTCGAGCTGAAATGCAGGAGCAGGCCTCACGCGGCACTCGTGGAGTGTGGAGGGCTGAGCTTTGGTGCAAATGGCGCTCGGGTCTGGGGCTTCTCAAACCCCAATGCACAATTTCGAGGATGCCTCAGTGGTTGCACTTTAAGCAAAGTGCAGGATGTCCAGTGTGTCCAGTCCCACGTCTCTCGTGTCCGGGACGGGTCTCAGGTTTGATGTCGTTGTGGATCTGAGTTGGAGAAGTCTGGAAGTCCAGTTCCTGAGTAGCTGAGTCTTCAGGTTCCGGCAGGAGCATCAACAAAGCAAACTGGCAAGTTACTGATGGTGCCTGTTTGCACAGGGTTGTCACTCCTTGACCACATGGGAGATGTCTTCAGTCTTCTAGTCCATATAGAACGTCAAAGGTCCAAGAGTTTGTATTAAAGTTTTTTCCAGGATTAATCTAAGGTCTCTAGACACAGCTCCTACATTATACTGATTTAAGGGGCTGGATTACCTGCTAGGTCCCTCCTATGGGTGGACCCTGAGAAGGGGGGGTTACACCCCTTTCTCTTTGTCCAGTTTCGCACCAGAGCGGGGCTGGTGTGCCCCAGCAACTGGTTTGAACTGGGCTGTGCATGGAGCACCTTGTGTACCCCAGCCAGTGTCTGGAAAAGCATCTTTCCATTCAACCCACCCTGCCCCAATACAATACAGGCTGTTGGGGGGGGGGTGCTAGCACCTCCCTCGACAGGAAACCTATTGTCCAAGCCTCCCTTGCTGGAATTTCCCCCAGCTGCAGGAGGATAGACTTGTGTCTGTGGCAGCAGCATCCATTTTGTGATGCTGAGGCTCTGTTTAACTTTAACCGGGTAAAGCAGTAACTACCTGTCTTCTCCCTCTAGAAGGATGGAATGCTACCCCCGCCGCCAGAACTTATGGGGGGTAGTATTCCAAAGAGTTTGACACCTTACACGACATGTTTTGATAAAGCCAAACCAAAGTTAGCATTAACCACGAGGATTATAATGCACTTAAGAGTATATGGTATGGCTATATCATAGAACAGCTATAAGGAGATGGTTCCGAAAGCTGCAGAAGGGCTCAGCTCATGCTGGAGCACCCTCTCACATAAAACCAAGCACTCTGTCTTTAGAATTCTTAAGGCCTGCCAAAGGAGTGACTTATAGGTATATATGTGTCTATATATAAGGGTAGATATAGGTATACTATACCTAAGTCAGGGGTGATTACACCACCTTACCCAAGCTGAGTGATCGGCCTGTGGTGTCATTTTGGATGGTCAGCCAAGGGTGGCATAATACATGGATCAGCCCGTGGTAGGCCTTGGATGCACCTATGCCCTGGGTACCTATGGTACACTATACAGGGGCTCACAAAGGTGACCCAATCCACAATTAGGTATGTACCTAAAGTACATGGTATCAATTTAGAGAGAGAACAGCTGGGCTGTGGGTCTGATTAGCAGGCCCACAGCCACACTAAAGTAAAAACAAAGAGTATCACAGCAAAAAGTGGGGGTGACCATAGGAAGCAGACCCTACTCTCCTACAGGATGGGTATGCCCTGACATGGGTCCCATGCTCACTATGCCACTGGAGTCAAGCTATCCTGGCTGAAGACGGCTGATAGCCAGAAATCGGTCTTAGGATGCTTGATTCCAGTCCAGGGAAGACATGGCTTGGGTGTTCTGGCTGGACTGTACCCATGAGGCACAGGGCCAAGACTGATTTGCATATGGCCATGTCTGAGCTGGGGTGGCGTGTTGAGCAAAATAACGATGGATTAAACCCAGATCTGTGACTGGGGGTGACTGTTTTGCCATTGCACAACATTCCGTCCATCATCTTGTGTGTTTTGCTGTTCGCCCTATGTGGGAAGAGTATCCCCAGACATGGGTCCCGTGCTCACTACGCCACTGGAGTCAAGCTATCCTGGCTGATGACGGCTGATAGCCAGAAACTGGTCCTAGGATGCTTGATTTCGGTCCAGGGAAGACATGGCTTGGCAGTTCAGGCTGGACTGTTCCCATGAGGCACAGGGCCAAGACTGATTTTCATATGGCCATGCCTGAACGTGGGTGGCGTGCTGAGCAAAATAACGATGGATTAAACACGGATCTGTGACTGGGGGTGAATGTTTCCATTGCGCAACATTCCGTCCATCATCTTGTGTGTTTTGCTGTTGGCCCTATGTGGGAAAGGTATTCCCAGATGTGGGTCCCGTGCTCACTATGCCAATGGAGTTAAGCTATCCTGGCTGATGACTGCTGATAGCCAGAAACCAGTCCTAGTATGCTTGATTCCTGTCCAGGGAAGACATGGCTTGGCAGTTTGGGCTGGACTGTTCCCATGAGGCACAGGGCCAAGACTGATTTGCATATGGCCATGTCTGAACTGGAGTGGTGTGGTGAGCAAAATACAGATGGATTAAACCCAGATCTGTGACTGGGTGTGAATGTTTTGCCATTGTGCAATGTTCCATTCATCATATTGTGTGTTTTGCTGTTCGCCCTATGTGGGAAGGGTATGCCCAGACGTGGGTCCCGTGCTCACTATGCCACTGGAGTCAAGCTATCCTGGCTGATGACGGCTGATAGCCAGAAACTGGTCCTAGGATGCTTGATTCCGGTCCAGGGAAGACGTGGCTTTTCAGTTCAGGCTGGACTGTTCCCATGAGCCACAGGGCCAAGACTGATTTGCATATGGCCATGTCTGAACTGGGGTGGCGTGGTGAGCAAAATAACGATGGATTAAACCCAGATCTGCAACTGGGATTGAATTTTTTTGCCAATGTGCAACTTTCCGTCCATCATCTTGCGTGTTTCACTAATGAGCTCAGCATTGGAAGCACTGTCAACTATCACTCCTGGGAAGTGTAGCAGCGCTTAAGATGTCCATCCTTCCTAAATCACTTTATCCCTTCCAGACAATTCTGCTATGGTCCCACCGGGTACTCTCCATAAACTACAACAAGGGATACTACGATGAGTGAGGCTTGGGGATTCCTTGCATACTGGAATACTTTAGAGCAGCGCAATTCCGGTACTTTGTGGAATGGAATAGGTCAGAATCAGAAAATTGATGGATGTTCCAGGACAGAACGTTACCAATACTTTCCCTTTGGAAGGTCCCTTTCCTCAAGAGTGCAGATAAGCCCTTAAAGTTACGGGGATCACTCATCACACTCACACAACTCAGGGTTTGGGATGGTGTAGCCACTGAGAAAAGACTGACTTCTTTCCCCTCGCACATGACTACTCTATTGGAGAACAAAGACTTTACACCGGGGCTGGACAGAGGGTATTTCTGGGGTGGCGAGGAACTGAATGTAACTCGGCAGGGCACTTCTTTGACCTCAATGGGATTCTTTCATTTCCTGACCGCAGAGTAGAGTATAGCCTTCCCGAAGCGGTGCAATTCCAATATCTGCAATTCCAGCACTGGCTACTGCAAATGGAGGTGCAGCCAAATGTGAGCAGGAAGTTGAAAAACAGTTGCTAATAACAAAGAATACTGATAAGAAAATGATCTCCGAACTGTGTGATATGATAAGCCCCCTTAAGGATGTATGACGTTACAACGCATACATTCATAATGCATACCATTACAATGAAACTTTTAAAATGCAGGATCCATTAAAACGCATGCCATTACAACACAGCTGCTATTACAATGCATGCCATTACAACGTAAGTATGGGCACTTTTTTTTTCTTTTTTTATTAATGGGAATGTAATAGTAGTGTAAGTGTTGGATAGTGTAGGGGTTAAAATTACTATTCTAACTCCAGGGGGGCGTAATAGTAGGGTAAGTGTTGGATGGTGTAGGGGTTAAAATGAAATTAAATACTTACCCATACTTACGTTGCAATGGCATGCGTTGTAATAGCAGCTGTGTTGTAATGGCATGCGTTATAATGGCATGCGTCGTAATGGATCCTGCGTTGTAAAAGTTTTGTTGTAATTGTAGTGCGTTATTTTAGTTGCGTTGTAATGGCTGTTTCCCCCCCAAACACGTTAGGCGCCCACGGCTAGTCATAAAAGATAGGCGAAATACTAAGGAAGGGACCTCAATGGAAGGATATCTACTACTGAGCAAATCATACGGTGCGTAACACAGCCAGCAGGGAGTTCACAATTAAAATAGCCACATACTGTCACCAGTATGCCTTAACAAGGGGAACCAGGATCGCAGTCCGACCTGCTGGAGGGGCTGTGGGGAAGAGGGCACACTCGTACATCTGCCGTGGGAGTGTAGGTAACTAGGCTACTTTCACTAACTCCACAGCCAACTTTACTGAAATTTGGCAGCCAATAATCTCTTTGCTAGCCACTGTAATGATTGAAATCACATGCCCAAGGTACCTCCGGCTCCTCCGCCTCACATCTCTGGATACACCGACTCCGACCTCATGATCAGTGCCCTTGCCCTCTCCCAATATTCTGCTCCACTACAAATAGGCCTCAGGCACACCAGTTTGTGGGTGGGAAGGGGAGGGTGGGGGTTATGTTCTTGTTTTTTCTTCTGTTTCTGTTTTTTCTCCCTTCGGCATTGCTGCATAAGTATGATTTTTATTATACTGGAACATACAGAAACTTTATAGATTACCTCATAGCTGTTGACAGACATGGACCACATGACACCCATAAACCATCTGCAGATTTCCATATGTATGGCCCAAACAGGGCAGTGGTGATGAGGTGCTGTTTCACCCTTGAGATGTATGTTCTTTTATGGCTGCAGAATGTCAATAAAACAAAGTTAAACCTAAAAAAAGATGCAAGGATGTCTCTGCCTTCTTAGTAGAAAATGTAATAAGAGGTAGAGCTCTCAGTCGTATCGGATTACCAGATGGTGATGAAAAGTGATATTACCATATTGTTAGCCTTCCACACCAGGAACCTGTGAATAATCTTAAACATTATCTAGCTGCAAACCAACATAGTGTTATCCCCAAGACTAAACATTAAGCATGGGCGTAAAATCCGTTCCGCTCGCGGAATTTGCGGATTTTTGGTAAATTCGCAATCCGCGAACTCTAGCGAATTTGCCGAAAATCCATCAATTCGCACGCGGCGGATTTTTTTGCTTGGTGATACAATATTGCGGCGCGCGGCGTGGCGCACGGCGTTCACTTTCCGTCATTCAGCCTTTGCCGAGTTGTTTTTCTCGATATTTTGCGAGTGCTGCGCCATTTTGGATCTTGCTGCGGGATCCCACGGGAGTTGGCGCCCGCGAATACGTAATCGCGGCTTGCCACCTTACCTTGCACAGCACGCATCGCGAGAGTTCGCAATTGCGAACACGTAGGTGCGGCGGGCAGGAACAATCTCACACTCGCGAAATAGAGATTTTGCAACTCTGCACAAGAAATCCACCAGCAAACAGCATAAACCTTCAGAAAATGATGATTTTTATCAGAATCACTCCTCAGGTTGACATTTGCCTGCACTTTTTTGTTGCAAGGAGTCCATTTTTTTGGGGGGGGAAGGGGAGAGGAAGGAAGTGCCCCACAGTCTCCAACTTCCTGTTCCTGTCCAGCAGGCTCCTCCCAGTGCTTTCTTCATGTGCTGGTCACTTTCATTTGGACCTTGAATTGGAAGGATTACTTTTTGTGGGTGCTGCTGGATATTTGGATTTGAGGCCTTTTTGACTTTCTTTGGATCACTTTTGGATTAGAAATCAACTTTCACAAGTAAGTTTGTTGGGGCATTACAGTTGCGGCAACTACAATTTTGGAACTTTTTCAGAACATTAAATAAAATATATTGTGGGTAGCCACAGTATCCAGTAGGACCAGGGTTGGTTATGGGTCCATGCATTATACAACTGTTTTGTTGAATTTAAACATCATTGAGGCCATGGATGGGCTGGGATTGTGCTTAATTTTGTGTTTTTCGTCGTTTTTTGGGGGTTGCTGTTGGGGCCTTTTGCCCAGGGGTAGTGAGTGGTGCATGGACTCAGTCTGATTGTGGGGTCTCACTGTCTTTAATGTAAACATCCTGGATGGCATTGGATTGTGGTGATTTTTGTGTGTTTTTCCTTTTTTTGGGGGTGCTACTGTTGATTTGGACTGGCCATGTGGGTGGTGGTGGTGGCCATCTTGAGTGCTGGTACAGGCAAGCAACATGTGCTTGGGGTGCAAGGGGCCATTTTGAAGAGAGGCAGTGTCTGAGGCCTGCACTTATTTTGCTTAGCTTTCATCCATTATGCCCAGGGGTAGTGAGTGGTGCATGGGCCTAGTCTTTTTGTGGGGTGTCTTCTCGGTTTTAAACACCATTGAGGCCATGGATGGGCTGGGATTGTGCTGAATTTTGTGTTTTTTGTCGTTTTTTTGGGGCTGCTGGTGGGGCCTTTTGGCCAGGGGTAGTGAGTGGTGCATGGGCCTAGTCTTTCTGTGGGGTGTCTTCTTGGATTTGAACACCATTGAGGCCATGGATGGGCTGGGATTGTGCTGAATTTTGTGTTTTTTTGTCGGTTTTTTGGGGTTGCTGGTGGGGCCTTTTGGCCAGGGGTAGTGAGTGGTGCATGGGCCTAGTCTTTCTGTGGGGTGTCTTCTTGGATTTAAACACCATTGAGGCCATGGATGGGCTGGGATTGTGCTGAATTTTGTGTTTTTTGTCGTTTTTTTGGGGCTGCTGGTGGGGCCTTTTGGCCAGGGGTAGTGAGTGGTGCATGGGCCTAGTCTTTCTGTGGGGTGTCTTCTTGGATTTAAACACCATTGAGGCCATGGATGGGCTGGGATTGTGCTGAATTTTGTGTTTTTTGTCGTTTTTTTGGGGCTGCTAGTGGGGCCTTTTGGCCAGGGGTAGTGAGTGGTGCATGGACTGAGTCTGGCTGTGTGGTGGTCTCACTGTCTTTAATGTAAACATCCTGGATTGCATTGGATTGTGGTGATTTTTGTGTGTTTTTCCTTTTTTGGGGGTGCTACTGTTGATTTGTACTGGCCATGTGGGTGGTGGTGGTGGCCATCTTGAGTGCTGGTACAGGCAAGCAACATGTGCTTGGGGTGCAAGGGGCCATTTTGAAGAGAGGCAGTGTCTGAGGCCTGCACTTATTTTGCCTAGCTTTCATCCATTATGCCCAGGGGTAGTGAGTGGTGCATTGGCATAGTCTTTCTGTGGGGTGTCTTCTTGGATTTAAACACCATTGAGGCCATGGATGGGCTGGGATTGTGCTGAATTTTGTGTTTTTTGTCGTTTTTTTGGGGCTGCTGTTGGGGCCTTTTGCCCAGGGGTAGTGAGTGGTTCATGGACTGAGTCTGCCTGTGGGGTCTCACTCTCTTTAATGTAAACATCCTGGATGGCATTGGATTGTGGTGATTTTTGTGTGTTTTTCCTTTTTTTGGGGGTGCTACTGTTGATTTGGACTGACCATGTGGGTGGTGGTGGTGGCCATCTTGAGTGCTGGTACAGGCAACATGTGCTTGGGGTGCAAGGGGCCATTTTGAAGAGAGGCAGTGTCTGAGGCCTGTACTTATTTTGCCTAGCTTTCATCCATTATGCCCAGGGGTAGTGAGTGGTGCATGGGCCTAGTCTTTCTGTGGGGTGTCTTCTTGGATTTAAACACCATTGAGGCCATGGATGGGCTGGGATTGTGCTGAATTTTGTGTTTTTTGTCGTTTTTTGGGGGCTGCTGTTGGGGCCTTTTGGTCAGGGTTAGTGAGTGGTGCATGGGCCTAGTCTTTCTGTGGGTTGTCTTCTTGAATTTAAACACCATTCAGGCCATGGATGGGCTGGGATTGTGCTGATTTTTGTGTGTTTTTTCGACTTTTTGGGGTGTATAACTGATGTTCCTCTGTCTTCCATTGCTTGTAGGTGCACAAGAGAACCACCAGTGCCAGGAAGAAGTCCTGCTGCGGTGTGTGCAGCACAACGTCATGTGTGGCCACAGACAACTCTGCAACTTGTGCAACTGCGGCCTGCTGTTCAGAGTGACATCTGAAGAAGATGGCCCCAAAAAAAGTTACCCGTAGCTCCTCTAACAAGAAAGTTGCAAGTAAGGAGCAGAAGAAGCAAGTGGCGCCACTTGCCAAGGAGACTGCTGTGATGACGACCGCCACATTTTTTGGGAAAAAAAAGTACGCCTGCTGCAGCAGCGGGGTCTGCTGGGGACCAAGCTGGGAGCAGCACCTCCGCTCCATTGGGCTCAGTGCCACCACCACCACGCCAACTTAGGTCCAAGCCCTTGAGTGCTTCAGAGACAGCCAGTATAGTTCTTCAATCACCATCGACCAGTGATGTTGGCTCATCGCAAGAAAGCAGCAGCAATGTCCCTCAATCAACACATGTTGTTGTAGCTCATCTGACGAGTGTTGAACAACCACAGCCGCAACAACAATCACATGTGCAAGTACAAACCCAAGTACATGTGGAAGGAGAGGCGGCACAAGGAGAGGAGCAAGCAGAGGTGCATGGAGGGGCACAACAAGTGGCCACAATAGTTGTTCCTCCAGAAGTAGGGGCACATCTGGAAATCGACAATCAAGCGGAGGTATCATTCGAGGAAGCCACTCCTCCTGATGATCATTCATTGTCGTCCACATCCCGAGCAAGGAAAAGATCAAGGGTGTTGGTGTCTACATCTTCTTCAAGCCCACCTCCTTCTGATGATATGGATCTTACTTGGGAACCAGCACCACTGCCGTCTGAGAGTGAGGTTGAGGAGGCACACCATGATCTGACAAAGGTAGCTAAGCGTAAAAGGAAGGTCGTCGAAACTCTCAAAGTTATGGAGTGTGATGACGCTCAACAAGAAGTGGCGTATACTCCTGCTGCTGAAGACTCTCACGACGACGACGCAGTCATCATCACTAACGTCACTGAAGCCCCAGTGGGCATGCAGCAAACAGACATTTTGACCCTAGCCCAACAGGCTGCTGAGCGTGATGATGAAGTCGACGAGGAGGCAATGGGAACACCAGAATCATTGATGTTAACTAGTACACCACAACGTACTGCTTCCATATTTCTTACTCGCCAGAAGGGACCTCCATCCACCTCGACCTCAATTAGTGGTGGTGAAAGTGCACAACATAGTAAAGTTCAGCAATACACATCCTCCACTTCATCTGGCATTAGCAGCACGGCCACCACCAGTATCGCCTCCTCCGGCCCCCAGAGACATTTCAAGTCCGCAGTTTGGGACTTCTTTAGTGTTTCCACAAAAAGGGAAAACATAGCCATTTGTAGCATTTGTAAGCTTGCAGTTAGTCGTGGTAAGCTTGGTACCAACTATGGGACTGGAGGCCAGAGAGGTCATCTTAAGAGACAGTACACTGTCCAATGGTTGGCGCACCTAAAGCAGATCAAGGAAGCCCGAATTGCAAGTCGAGAAAAAGTTGATGTTCCATCTGATGATGACGAGGAGGAAGAAGTGTCACACACTTCACTTACACCCAGTACCCCTGGGAGCCACACTAAGAGTGTGGGACAGAGTGAGACACCAATGCGAAAAAGTTCATCAGCGAGCGTAACTGGGTCAAAGAAGTTATCATCGTCCCGTAAAATGGGCCAGGGCAACGTTAAAACAATGTTGTTTTCAGACGCGCCATATGACCGCAACCACCCAATGGTGCGTCTGTATAACACTAAGCTGGCTAAAATGCTAGCGCTGGATCTTCTCCCTTTTTCTTTTGTCGAAGGGGTTGGTTTTCTCGAATTAGTGGCAGCCCTCTGTCCTAAATGGAAGGTTCCTAGCCGGTACTATTTTGCCCGAGTTGCGGTTTCAGCACTACATGAAGATGTGCTGGAGGTGATTGGGGCAGCTTTGCAGAAGAGTGCTGTTCACACTATACATCTCACAACAGACATGTGGACCAGTGGCGCAGGCACTGATTACATGTGCATCACTGCACACTGGGTCTCTTTTTCAGGGGTTAAAGCAAAGCTAAACGCAGGTGCTGACCTGGACCAAGTTTTTAAAGCTGCTCGGAAACATGCAACACTAGCCATGTTTGGCTTGGAGAAACGTCATACAGCAGAAAACATTTTGAATGAGTTCCTCACAAAGGTCTTTCACTGGCTGTCTCCCAAAAAACGCGGCATTGGTTATGTTTCCACGGATAATGTCGCCAATGTAGTTAAGGCCATGGAACTGGGTGACTATTTCAGAGTGCCGTGTTTGGCGCACTGTATAAACCTGGTTGTTAAAAAATTCTTGGAGAAAGAAAGTCCAGCATGCCAGTTAGTGGTCACCTGCCGAAAAATGTGCAACCATTTCAGCCATTCTTTTAAGGCCCGGAAGCATCTGAGGAGCCTGCTACATGAACGTCGAATGCCAGTGAAAGCACTCATCCAGGAGGTGCCAACACGTTGGAACTCAACCTTCTACATGATTGAGCGTCTGTATGAGCAGTTTACGGTACTCGATCAGTATTTCTTAACAATGGGTACAGCTGTGAAGGAGGACCTGAGGTTAAATGCGGCGCAATGGGAGCTAGTTAAAAGCCTGACAGACATGCTTCGTCCTTTTGAGTTCTTCACGCGTGCAGTCAGCAGGGAAGACTGTAATTTGGGAAAAGCTATCCCATTGTTGCGCATGCTGGAGCACAAACTGAAGGCGGTGTCTTCAAAGTTTCAAAACGATGAAGAAAAGCAAGACGCTTTTCTTTTGGCGGAGAAATTATTAGAGCGTCTACGTGGCGATGAACGTCTTCAAAAGATCCACTCAGAACAGCATTACATTTGTGCTACTATTCTGCATCCACGCTACAAAAAGGCGCTGGCAGGCTCTGCATTATTTCCTTTTAGTTATGAAGATGCTACAAAGTACAAACGTTGGGTAGCCTGGTCAGCCATCAGGTTTGAAAAAGAACGGAAGCAAATTGAAGGAAAAGGCAGTACATCAGCATCAGCAGGCCATCCCCAGTCAGAAGACTCCACTTCTGCACCTGTGGATGTGGCACAAGTGACCTCTCAGCCGTTAAAGACACCGGCAACCGCATCATCTGCACCAGACACAACAGAAATATCGGGTGATGAAGACGATTGGCTAGCTGAGATTGGTTATGGTTCTGAAAAGGTCAGAGCGAAAATTCAGCAAAGTGGAGGAAACGTGGAGAACTTTGAGTCGATGGTGCAGGACTATCTGAATGACTCAACAGAGGTCTATGTTAATGCTGACCCATTGGCGTATTGGCATGGGAAAAAAGAATTGTGGCCAGAGATCTCCCGCCTGGCTATACATTACTTGTCTTGCCCACTCGCAAGTGTGTCTTCTGAACGTGTTTTCAGTGCTGCTGGTGGCATTGTAACTTACAAACGGACCCGCCTCTCACCCAAAAATGTGGAGATATTGACAATGATCAAGATGAATGAGCACCTCATACCACCAGATTTCAAAGTACCAGATCGCATGACGCAAGAAGACAGCAACTTAGATGAGGGAATTTCCTCTGCGTTAGGTGACACTGACCTATTCCTGCCTGATCATTTCGCAGAGTATGAGGACGAACTCTTCTTCCCTGACACCGAGGCCTGAAAATGAGCCAATGAATTCAGACATTTTCTTTTTCGTACTTATTGACTTTTATTCCTGTGTTTCTGTCTTTCTTTGTTTTGCACAAGTTAATATAATTAAAACTTTAATCACCTGTACTTTTGCTTTTTGGCAGTTTGGGGGTCTTCTACTTGTTTTCGCCTGGGTTGACGGCTCTGGGGCCATTACTGGGAAGGTCTAATACCGGATAAAACTGCTTTTAACAACATCCATGATGAAAAAGGTTTTGCATTTTCGGACATTTTGCTCAATGTAGCATTTTCGGGGGCCTGTTTGGGGGCCTTCCTGGTGTTTATGGGTGGGTTTCGGGGTCTGGGAGCACTACTGGGTATGGATAGTTTAGATAGCAAGAGGTTTGAAAGAAATCCATGGAGGCAGAGGAGAGTTAGGGCCTAGCTGCAGAGCGCGCGCTGAGTGATTTGGCAAATTTTCAGAAAAGTGACTAAGTCCACATTTTTGTACTTTTGCTTTTTGGCATTTTGGGGGTCTTCTACTTGTTTTCGCCTGGGTTGACGGCTCTGGGGCCATTGCTGGGAAGGTCTAATACCGGATAAAACTGCTTTTAACAACATCCATGATGAAAAAAGTTTTGCATTTTCTGACATTTTGCTCAATGTGGCGTTTTCGGGGGGCCTGTTTGGGGGCCTTCCTGGTGTTTGTGGGTGGGTTTCGGGGTTTGGGAGCACTACTGGGTATGGATAGTTTAGATAGCAAGAGGTTTGAAGGAAATCCATGGAGGCAGAGGAGAGTTAGGGCCTAGCTGCAGGGAGCGCGCTGAGTGATTTGGCGAATTTTCAGAAAAGTGACTAAGTCCACATTTTTGTACTTTTGCTTTTGGGCAGTTTGGGGGTCTTCTACTTGTTTTCGCCTGGGTTGACAGCTCTGGGGCCATTGCTGGGAAGGTGGTTTAAACAACATTCATGAGGAAAAAAGGTTTTCCCTTTTCTGACTTATTGCTCAATGTAGCGTTTTCAGGGGTCTGTTTGGGGGCCTTCCTGGTGTTTGTGGGTGGGTTTCGGGGTCTGGGAGCACTACTGGGTATGGATAATTTAGATAGCAAGAGGTTTGAAGGAAATCCATGGAGGCAGAGGGGAGTTAGGGCCTAGCTGCATAGCGCGCGCGGAGTGATTTGGCAAATTTTTAGAAAAGTGACTAAGTCCACATTTTTGTACTTTTGCTTTTTGGCAGTTTGGGGGTCTTCTACTTGTTTTCGCCTGGGTTGACGGCTCTGGGGCCATAGCTGGGAAGGTCTAATACCGGATAAAACTGCTTTTAACAACATCCATGATGAAAAAGGTTTTGGTACTTTTTGTAACTTAGGGTTCGTTAGGGTTAGCCCTAGCAGTAGGATTGCATGTGTTTCGGGGTGTTCTTGGTTTTTGCAACTGAGTTCTGGGGTTTTAGAGCACTCGTGGGAATGTGTAATTTTTGTTGCAAGCGACTTGAAGAAAATCCATGGTGGGAAAGGGGGGATCACTTACTCTGTGAGAGGCACTTAGTGTTCAAAAGATTTAGCCATGTACCCAAAGATTTCTTTATCTTCAATTCTTGATTGTCAATACTGTGCTTTTTTTTTTCTCTCAACACAACCTACCCAATGCTTGATGTGTGACTTAATGACATCAATAATTCCACACACTTGCTGGGGGGATAAGGTCATAGCAACAGGCTGGTGAAGGAATCCGAGGATATATTCTAGACTTACTCAGCTAGCTTCAGTACTATTTCTTGTAGTAGTAGCCAATGTCAAAGAAATTCAACACAAGTACTAGTTATACTTTCTACTTTACCATTTGTTAGGCTCTATGTGGCACTGTTCTAGTGAACTGTCACCTCCTATATTCTCTATCGTACCGTTGTAATGCTATAGTAAGGACAAACCAGGTTTCATTTTCTTTTTTTCCATATGCATGCAACTGCCACTGTGTCACACCACTAGTACCACCGCAATGAGGACATTTAATCCGCCCAGGATTGCCAACCTTAATCGCCATTTCCTGTGGAGCCAGCCCTGGGACTAGCCCTACTTTCAAACACAAATTACAGGTAAGATAAGCGTTTGGTGGGAGGTAGTATAATGGAGTATTAGGAATAGACGAGAGATTGACGGTAGTACTACTAAAGTCCTAGGACTCCTCAGGAAAACAAACTTACTGTTAAACCCCCACCCACCAGACTCAAAAGCAGTAAAAAACAGGTATGGTCAGATAAAGTTTCAAAAAGTATATTTTAGTAGCCCTAACAAAATAATCTCCCGCAAGACCCTCCCTAACCCCAACGATTGTCCTTCAAAAGTCCCACAACCCAACTCCCAATTCCCACCCCCCAAAGTCTCTAAAAAAGGGGCAAGGGACACTACACTACGGGAGGGTACTGTGGACTTTAGCAGCCAGGGCATCATACTCCTTGCGGAGGGTGGCATGGTCGAAGCGGAGGCCCTCCACCAAGTTCTTGTAGGTATGGACCTCCTGCTCCAGGTAGGACACTCTTAGGGATAAGCGGCGCTGGCGTGCCTTGCAACTCCTGTGGGGGGCAGCTGGTGTCTTTGCTGCTCGGCGGTTGGCTTTGGTAGCCCTGCTCCGTACCGCTGGAGCACTGCGCTGGCTGGCAGCCCGTGGGGCCACGGAGGAGGATGCAGCTGTCCCAGTAGATGTTGTTGTCGTACCGGTTGACTGCGTGTCCTCCTCCTCCAGGGCCACCAGCCGCCGATATTCGGTGACAGTGGCATCCAGCCTCCATTGCCGGGCCACTCAAGCCTGCTCCCTCCGTGATGGTCTAGTTGATTTGGAAGGAGCAACTATATGAAGAAAGAAAGACATAGTCTGTAACCAATGCTCCTTAAGATTAATAACACAAAGTGATTGAGCACAAAGTTGTGTCACAGCACAAGTAGCAAATTGAAAGCACAGTACATAACTATTGAGGACAGTATCTATCTAACCTCCCACTTCTTCATCCTTGCTCTAACATTAGTGGGAGTTTAAGGAACTAATTCTACGAGCACTATGGACTTCCATTACAGTCGACTATGACAGTCCACCAGTCTTATTATTCTTCTTCTTCTCTCTTGTTTAGGAAAATTGGTACGTTATCTTATGCAAGCCGGCATAATGCCAGCGCAGTGAACTTGCACCCGAGAAAAACAGACGCACACCATGATGAGTGAGACAGACTTGCGTTACTGTACCGGTCCAGTACATGCAGGTGGTGAAGCTCTTCCTTTTCTATTACGGGTGGCACTGAGAATACTCTGTTACAAGGGCTACTGCTTAATTAATTTAGCTTTCACCCTACAGTGCAAATGAGTACTAGAAAAGGAAAATGAAGAAGCTAAATAATTTGATTATCTATCACTTCACATGGGATGTATTTGATGACATATGGGATGATTTTAGGTGCTTTGCTTATTATTGAGTGAACAGTGATACACCCACACATGAATGATGTACTACTACTAAACTAAAGTTATTAAGAGAGGTAGGGAGTGTCCACCGTAAGAACCGGATATATGCTGTGCTTGCAGTTGCAATACAAACTACTGCTACTATTCATGGTAGTATTTGGACAAAATTACAACTTCTTTTCCTTGCCTTTCCTACATTGGAACGGACGTGCGGGTGCGGTGTTACATGCTCTTCAAGGTAACACTTAGTTCATCCAGTGACCGTCTACTCTCTCTAGATACACATATGCTATCTAAGAGTCAGATAATACCATGATCCAGGCATCCATCCATTCAAAGTATATGCACACACATACAGTTTCTGTTTCACCCACCCAGGCTGTTCTCCTTCCACCCATCCTTGCTTCATCATTCACCCAGCCATGCACCATACCATTTTCTTTCCTTCCCAGCCACCTCAGGGACCAAGCAAACAAATATCATTCTTCTTTGCCAGCCATCATTCCACACTTACTTACACCCGTCTTTCGCTTTTCGTTCATCCCATCCATCAAGTTCATCTCAGATCCTATTGGGATTCTTCTCGCCAAAAACTTCACAACTAAGTCAAAGTACATTTAGAGGAGGCTACTACCTGGTTGATTCATAAAACACCCGTGCAGAAAGCACACTATGCAGTCTTCAATCTCAATAAGTAAGGAATATATAGCTTACCTCTTCCCGCCACCACCGCGTGAACCCTCACAGGAACGTCCGGCACTTGCACCGCCTTCTCCCCAGAGTCCTCGTCCAACACCACCACCTCCGCGCTGGCCCCGCCACCAGATGTTCCACCTACAAAGTACATTTAAGAATGTTAGAATACACCACTCACTACTATATAATATTTGGTCTAGGAGGAATAAAGAAATGTGAAAAAAACTAAATACAATGTAATAATTTATTGCATTATTTCGTGTCGATAGTTCTGTTTGTGCAGATTTGTCCCTGCAACAGTAGTAGAATGGATTGTCCTAGTATCCAAACCAAAAGTAAAGTAGTATCTTATTCTTTCTTGGTGGTCATTCACCTTTTTATTGTTGGCAATTGTCAAAGCATAAACATTTCGAAGACTTGAAAAGACATTATGGTCAATCCCAGAGGACTGCACTCAGTGCATAGAGCTATTGCTGACTAGAATGGGAGTCCAATGGAATTGCCAAATGTGCAATCTTAGTTAGCTACACAGACAGACTAATAAGAATAATCTAGTAATACCACAGGGAGTCATAGTTGAGGCAGGATAAGAATTTAGATCCAGTCTACAAGAAGATCAAAGACGATTTAGAAAAAATCGAATGAGGAACGCTAGGAAAAAATAGGTACTCTATATTAAAATTAAAACTTACTGGGGCCAGCAAAGGAGCCCTCGCCTGCCCCATCCTGGCCTGCATCCTGAACAGCACCCTCCTCCTCCTCCTGTGTTCTCTTGCCACTGGGGGGAGCTGATGTACAACATGAAAGAAAGAAAGACCAGAAAACATGGATGATATTTGTCAACCAAATCAAACATTTCAAAATAACAATACAAAATATTTTGGCGAAATAGCAAATAGATAGACAACTATTCCACGGGATATATTGACCGATCTCATGTGGTATACTACGTTATTAGTATTGCTTGATTTGCGGACCGTTGACTTTGAAAGTTCCTATGTAACTCACTAAACAGACTACTAAAAAGGTTTACCTTGGCCTGGCAGGCAGCAGTCCGCAGCACGCAAAGTGACAGACAAAGTCCATCGTGCTTGCAGATCAGTGAATACTCAAACTATAAATCCACCGACCACCACCACTATTTCTTCTTATAGCCATGTGTCTAAAGGAAGGACTGGACTTGAGTCTGTAGGGGCTGATTTTGTAGCCCCTTGCGGCTCTTTTGCTCCATTGTTGCGTGACTTTTGTGACGCAGCGGCAGAACAAAAGAGGCGCCATGGTGCGGCGTATATTAACAAAGTGACGCATATGGGAGATGCATCACGTTGTAAAGCCCTGCGCCATCAGGGGGGGTTCCGGCGCAAGGGAGGGCGTTCCTGCGCAGGAACGAATCCTAAAAGTGGCTGAGGGAAATCTACAAGATGTCAATCAGTCACTTTTAGGACAATGATGCGTGACTCAAACCCTGCGCCTGCTTGAAGCCGACGTACTGCTTGATGCAGCATTGGGGAGATCGGGCACCCCAGAGCATTGCTGGAGCTGCGCCATCGTTGGCACGCAACTCCAGCAATGCGCCGCCTTTACGGCACAGATGCGTAAGGCTTCTTTGACGTTTTGGGCCCATGGGTGGTGGTGGCATGGCGCACAATTACTGGCGCATCCCTGCTACTTTGCAGGGATGCGCCGGTAATTGAAAATATGACCCTTAGTGTCTAGCATTACGCAGTTCTTTACACTACACTCATACATAATTTCTCAGGCCAATGAAATGAACACAAAATACAAAACAAATAAGCATAGTAGCAAGGCTACTGAGAAGGAGAGCAGTGCACCTGAAATGCATAGAAGATTTTCAAATATAATTTACCTACAATGTAATCGGCAGCATTATTGCTCTTGGTAAAAAACAAACATTTGCAAATAACAGAGCCGGATAAAGTAGAGTAGTGATGAAATAGCTCGAAATAGCTACTACTACTCACCAAGCCCGGGGATCTCTACGCCAAGCACGTCCAGCAAGTCGCGTTCCTGGTCCATGACATTCGTCCAGCGGTGGGTGGCCTGGTTATAAGTGCGCCGGACCCCAGAGAGTTTAAACATGGCCCGGCACACCTTCTCCCACCACTTCCGGCGCTCCCGAATGCCGTAGCCGGTTGCGATCTTGCCGCATCCCATGATGGTCTTGGGGAGGCGGCGCTGGACGTAAAATATTGGTGCGGCCACCTCCTCCGCACTAAAAATCTCCCGAGCTATCACTGTCTCCCCCCTCAAACGCCCGCACGGGAGCCGGGCACGGGGTGCGGGACCCTTCCCCTTTGCGGGCTTCTTCCCGGCTCCCTTTGCCATGGTCTGGGCAGAAAGGAAGCAAAATAAGAAAGAAGAAATAGAACAGGGAAGAAGAAAAGAAAAGTGTTTAAAAAAGTAGTTCAAAAGTAACCAAAAGTAGCAGAAAACACAAAAATATAGAGCTAGAAAAATAGAGGGATAGATAATAAGTAAAATAGATAAAAAGAAACTTAAAAAAAGCAAAGGATGGCAGAGATTAAGAAAGGATACAGAGAGCATGCCCAGAACCATAGCAATGAATGAGAAACAAGATGGTCGTGCCCGTTCACGACCACGTGGGTAAGTTCGCGCGAGATTTTCCTCGCGATCACGCGCGAAATTGTACTAGCGAGCCGCATACTTTGCGAGATTACACATAGCGGCCGGAAACGGAATTACGTCACGCAAACAAGATGGCCGCGCCCATGTACGACCGCTAGGATAACTTCACAAACGTAGCGCTACAAGCGCCTTGCAAACACGCACAAAATCACACGAACATACACTCCGCAAAAAAAACAAATCGTGTATTCGCTCGAATTCGCGGCTTCCGAAATCGATCTCGCACGGATTCGCGCCCGCAAATCGCGCGAAATTGCAGAAAAACGATTTTTGCAGAACTGAAAGCAATCAGCAGGTGCAAAAGTTCAATCTTAACATTAGTAACCATTCACTCTAGTGCTTCCTGAGGGGCCCCTCCAGAGTTCAGTTGCCTATTTGCAACTATTATATGACCCTGCTCTGACCCAAACAGCAGGCTCATAGAATAGCTACAAGTAGGCCATAAAGGTCCTGTGAAAAAAAAATTGCACTGCAACAGAAAGCAAATTACAGATAAGGAAGGAAGCAGGTGCCAGCCAGACTGGAAGTTTCAAAATCACTGACACATTAATCAACCCCAAATTAATTCATGGCAGTTGAAGCAGGGCAGGTGTGCTTGCTTTTTTTCACCCCCATAATTTACAGTGATAAACCAACCAGAGGGTGGCAGTGAGGATGTACCAGAGGGTGGCATGGGTGCACCAGAGGGTGGCAGTGGTGAAACAGAGGGTGCTGTGAACCTGTGATGATGAAGCAGACGAAGAAACAACATAGTCGCGGCCGTTGCGAGCCGACAAGTAAGTTCGCAATTGCGAACTGGCACACAAATCCTCGCGAAACCTTGCAAACACAAAAAACCACAAAAATCCTCAAATTCGTGAGAGTTCGCGGATTTTGCGGATTGCGAATCCGTAAATACGCAAGTTCGCGTACGCCAGATTCGCTAAATGCGCCCATGCTTACTAAACATTTCTCCCATGTTTAAGAATGTCTGGCAAAGAATAGTCCCAGAGAGCATAAATAGACCAGGTCTTAGTTTTACAAAAGAAATATGGCATGGGGTATATTTAGGTGAAATTAGTAACTTCTGCTGGTTTTCAAATTTACTATTCCGAACACAATAGTCTAGGACCACGATTTAACAAGGATTTGCATTGGGGTTGCATTACTTTTTTAACACAAACCGGATGTAAAATCTTTTTGGGGATTTACAAACCAATGCAAATTGTTATCTGCACTGGCTTGTAAGAAAAAGTTGCTGGTTTGCATTACTTGGCATCAAAGGGGTGTTACGTGGTGGTACATGGACAATTCCACTCAACCACTCATGGTTTTTTTTGTGTAGCAAAAGTAAGACATACAATACATAAATACTGTAGAAATGTTAACAATACATAACTCAGTATTTTTTTTGTTACAGTGGTCCAAAAAAGGAGGCAACAAATAATTCAGGTGTTGAGAAAATAATACTAGTCACAATTTAAGGGACAACAACCTTTTCCCAAAAAGAAACAACCAAGAAATAATAAAGAAGCTTCTGACATGAGGCCATAGCAGAGCATATTGTAAAGTGATAGTGCCCCGTTACCCCCATTGGAGACCGGTCCAAAACCAGTTTAATTTAAACCGAGAGCACGGCCCTCTAGCTTTAGCCAATGCATGTTCTATCACATATGTCCATCTGAGTAAAACCCAAAAATCATTAACAATAGGACTGGCATTATCAATCCAGACTCTGGCGACACATAGCCGGGCACATGCTATAATAATAGGAGCCAACAAGATAACATAGATAGCTGCCCCACCTTTAATCCCAAGAAATATTTCTTTCTCAGTAAGCTGAAAGTTTGGGCCGAGCAGCGAACTAAGAATATGGAGACCCTACTCCAAAACATATTCAGCCTTGGACAGTCGATAAACATGTGCCTGAGGTCTGCAGCATACAGTTGACATTTGTGATGAAGTGACTTTTCAGAAGATCAAGCGGCCCACTTAGATATCATCACTGATGTATAATACAGCATGTATACTACCCAGTGCTGTTGCAGCTTTAAATTAACCGTTGTTACCCCTTGGTCTAATGTACCCAAGGATTCCTGTATTTCCTCTGCCATTATTTCAGCTCTGATGGCCCAACTTAATTGGGCAGCGATCTGTAAGTTATTCTCACTGGTGCTAGCCAGAAACTGCTGATAGGCTAGGCCAATAGCCCCTTGGCCAGAATACGTATATATACCGGACACAATTCCCGATGGGTTCGGCATTGATAATACCTTTTTGTCTCATATGAAATAGTCCCTAACCTGTAGATACTTTAAGAACGTATTTTGCAAAAGGCCAAACTCGTCTTTAAGAGCAGTGAAAGAGCGGAACCCCCGTACATCATATAGTTGACACAGCCGTGTAATGCCCTTGCGTTGCCAAACTTTCCCCATAGGATCTTGAACTATATTGGGCAGCAGAGGATTACTCCATAACATCCTGTATTGATGAAGCACAGGAAGCAAATATTTTTTTCTAATATCTTGCCGTATCTGACTAATGTCCTTAACTACCTTGAATTTCACTCGCTTGCAGTAGTTAGGATCAAAAGTTTTATACAGCATAAACCCGACCAATGGGCCATTGGCTAACTGAAAACACAGCAAGGTTGGGCCAGCCTCCAGCCCGCAGAGCAAGCCACGACTCCGAAAAACGAAGGAAGCCCAGTAATGAAGCTTAAGATCTGGGAGCTTAAAGCCCCCTCGTACATATGGTCATTTATTCAACTTGAGAGTCCTCCTGGCACCCCCGTAATGAAACTGCCTAAGACACTATATACTTTCTTAAAAAAAGGACCATGGAACACACAAGGGTATTGCACGAAACACATATACAAATTTAGGGAGAATGTTCATTGTTATAACGCTACACCTCCCGTTTATACTTAACGGGTGCCAATGCCAGCTGTGCACTTTAGCAGATACTGTCTTCAGAAGAGGTTCGTAGTTCAGAGTTATGATATCATTGATCTGGCTACTAAGACAGACCCCCAGATAGACTGCTGTTTCTGTAACCACCACTCATGGGTTTTTATGCAAAATCCTGTTACTAACATTAGTTGACAGGGTTTGGTGTCAAACAATAATGCTGCTTGAAAGCAGGCCTTAAAAAGAGGCGTTTTCATTTCTCCTTTCTTTTCTGACTGCATGTGTGCTGTACTGGATAGCCCACATACAAAGTAGGAAAGGTTTAATAACTTGCCTTATCTTAGTATTTTGTACAGGGAAGCCTTCTACAAAACCTATGCTAGACTCACACACACACAACCTTGCACTACGGTGCAGAGTGGTGTACATGGCACTCAGTAGCAAAAATCTGCCCTAGCACTAGGGGGAGAGAAGGAGAGAGCCATATGTCTACAGATATGGCACTCTTTTGTTCTCTTCTTGTCATGCAAAGCAGCACAGATTTTTTGAGTGCTGTGTTGTGTGTCCCTTTTGTAAATCTGGGTTAAAGAGTGCTCTGTCAAGACTGAGCTTAGACGGAAACAACCTCTTTGAATGTCTCCGATCAAGCCTGGGGTAGGTGTCATCAACATTAGCATGTATTTTCAGACTGTTGGCAAACTAACAGCAGGCACTGTTTAATAAATGGAATGCATGGCCTCATGGCTATTTTATTTGGCAGCTTAAGAATGCATTTCAAATGTTTGCTGTTCAGGACATGCAAAGTTGTTGTGAGCGAAGTAAATACCATCCCCAATATGCTGTTGATTTTTTTAAGAGGGGCTCTTCTGCAAGAAGGTATGCCAAAACCAAGGTGATGAACAGTGGCTGAAAACTGACATCATGACACATTTCTTATATGAGATGTCTGCAATCCATTTTAAAAGTGTGCTGTGCTGCTCTAGTGTTAGTTAAGTTATTAAAACAAAATAGCAAAAAGATTGCTTGCAGCTTGCCATAGTACACCCAAGAAAAAGCACCCCCTAAAATGGTGTGGTAATGCAGCACCACTTCCCACACTCCGGCTGTCATTTGTTGCTTTATTTCTCTTAAGTGCAAGCATGAGGGTTCTAACATGGCCCCATGATTGATAGGGGCGGAAGGACAGATCTAAGTGGAGAAGGATATCCTCATGAGCAGGGTACGGGAAAATCAGTACATTTTAAAAACAGATCTGATTGGTTGTATGATGTGAATAATATTAAATAACAACTTTGGGCATAGTTTACATTAGAGCACCTAACATAAATGGAAATATGAGCTCAAAACGTCATGAAGCCCATGACAATTGAAGATGTGAAATAGAATGTTATGAAGTTGGAAGGTGGTGGAATATGAAGCATTGGTAGGTTTTGTAAAGTTTCTAACCCTCGGTCAGCATAGGATGCATCTTCACCCCATGGCCTCTCTGAGAAATGAATAATGTGGTCACTAAATGTACAAATGCACTAAGCTTCCTTAAAATAAATCACTACTTTGTGAAGCATTTCTTCATAATTTGTATGACACCTTCCCTTGACCCATTCCATCCATTACCAGATGAGATGTTGTAAACTGATGCTTTCCTTTAAAATTCTATAAATTGTCCTTCTTTCCTTTTCATTCTGCATGGCATTTATCTTTAACTGCTGCTTATTCTTCATGCTATGTTCCTCTGCCTTCCATATATGCCCAGTCTTTTCCCCTCATACGAAAACTTTGAAGGTGGAACTGTGGCAGCATGGAGGAAAGAGGATAATATGGTTTGGAGATGCTGTCTAACTGTTTACAATGAACTTCTTCTCTTACCTATAGTTAGCTAGTTGAGAGCTGTTTTATAAATATTTGCGATCACATTGGCAAAGGTAATCGATTTGGTAATTGTGATCATGGAACAAAATAGTGCTCAAAATAGCATGTTTTCTACAAGATGTCACAAAAATAAAAAGACACAGAACAAACAGTCCTGCTCATCAAAACAAAACAATCTGGCATGCTAAACACAAGCATTAGATCTGATGTGACATTTCTGAATGCCCCAGTTCAAGTTACACTCCTGAAACTTTGCTTACTGGAAGCATTACGGCAAAGATGTGTTCACAATACATCCCTTCAAAGAAGAGAAGATACAACTTTATGTATGACATAAGGCATGTCTTCAACACTAAACTATAAGAAAACTAGCACAATGAAATACATGCATTCTTTTGATTACAAGCGCCCATATATCACAGAAATCTTTTCTTCACATGATGTTAATTGCATTTTACACAGTTATTTTATTTGAATTTATTTTACAGACTTTTATACAACAAGTTTTATACAGCGCGAACTTGACCCGAATCGGGTATCAGAGCTCTTTACATAGCACCAGTTGCATTACATGAGGACATATTCATTTTTTTTAGGCACGGGGAGATTAAGAGATTTGCCCAAAATCACAGGCTGTTCAGCGTTATTACCGAGCCTCGAACCCAGTTCCCCAGATTTGAGGTCGACCAATATAGCCATGAGGCCAACTCCTCTCCCCATGTCTTCACTCATATTGTTGCGTAAACTGAGTCTCTGGCTCAACTTTACAAGTTTGCCTTCCTACATGGAACACTGACACATTATCGAAAACAACAATATTGTGAAGCAAAAATACTGTGTAAAAAATATTGTTTACGAAAATATTGTATCCTATACTTATAATGGTAAGTACAACAATATCGAAAAAAATATTGTTTCACAGCAATATCATTAAAAATATACAAAGCGCCCATGTCAGGAGCTCCCTTTGCCTGAAAGCAATGCTGGCTCCTGCAGGAGGCGGGGAGCGGGCAGGGACCGCGGGGCATTAGAGTTCCCCCACTGCCCCCAACAGAGAGGCCATGGATGGGGTCCCCGGGGCCCAAAATGGCATGTGAGGGCCCTGGGAGATGGGGTCCCAGAGGAAAAAATTGGCTTCAGGAGGGGGCCAGGCAGGCCCCATCCAAATTTCTTTTTTTTTTATAGGTTGGCAGGCCCCGGGAATGGGGCCCCAGGACAAAAGTGGCCCAGGGAAAGGAGGCACCTGGCCCCACTTCCAAAAAAAAATAACTGAAAAATTGGTCAGGCCCAGGAGATGGGGTCACTGGGACCCAAAAGGGACAAGGTCAGGGGGGCCACACAGCCACCTTCCTAAAATAAAAACAGAAACCAGCAACCGTCGGAGGCCCTGCCCCTTCCTTGCACAACTCTGCAAACACACCTCCTGGTGAACTCTGGATTGAGGGATTAAGTCCCCTTCGATCCTAAGTGTCCTTAGGGGCACATTAGCCCATCAGGTAACAAAAGGGCTAGTTGGCCCCCAGGGACCCTCTGGAGGCAAGGGGACTTCATTCCCCAACCAAAAGTGTGCCAGGAGGAGCGTTTGCAGATGGGTGGAGAAATGGGGCATGGCCGGTGTCCACCTCTCAGCAATCCCACTGTGTGGGGCTTACTGGAGGTATCAGGTAGGCTAGTTGGCCCCTAAAGATCCCCAAAAGGAGAGGGGACTTTAATGCCAATCCAAGAGCACCCCAGGGAGGATGCTTGCAGAGTGGTGGGTAAAGGGGGCATGTCCTGCTATGAGAATTTACCAATCCTGCTGTGCGTGACTTACTGGGGGTAATAGGAGGGGCACTTGGCTCTCAGTTATGTCCTTGGGGCCAACTACCCCTCTTGTTACTTCCAGTAAGTCCCACACAGTGGGATTGATAAGAGGTCTTCAGAGACCACACACCCCTTTCTTCACCACTCTGCAAAAGCACCTCCTGGCAAACTACTAGTTGGGAGATGAAAACCCTTTTACTCCTGATGGACTCGCACCTCCTGTAAGTCCTACACAGCGGAATTCCTGTGTGTTGGTTTGGGGATCGGCACCCTTTCTCCACCTCTCTGTAAACGCGACTACTAGTTAAAGAAGCATTTGCAAATAAATAGGTCTCGCTTTTGCAAAAGTCAGGGGCTATTGGCATTGTAAATGTAAATGTTTTTTACTAATGCTTTTTGGAGTGGATTGGATGTATGTTGTGTGTAGTGGAATTATGTGGTATGTTGTGCAGTGAAATTATGTGGATTGAAAGTAGGTAGTATTTAGTGTATAGGAATTATGTACAGTCAGATTATGTGTTATGGAGAGTAATTATGTGGTATGGTAGTCTGTGTTGTGGCGTGGTAAACTCAGGTTTACTCTTCCTCATTTCCACAGAAGCTAAACTATAAATTCAATGAGAAAAGAAGGAGCCACTGAGGAGCACTTCTGGACCTAATCGGAGGTATGGATAGGGCCACTGGAAGTATGTGAATGTTTGGCTGCATCAATTTTTGCATAATTATAAATTTTCTGCATTTGCCAAAAAATCCATCATGTTTTACAGTTTGTTGGAAGGCCCTTTGCAAACCTGGAATGGTTCTGTATTATTTATTGCTAAATGTGGGTGTTAAATTGGTACTGATGGTGCGCAAACCACCCTTGCATCTTTCTGCGCCTCTCTTGCCTCTTTCTTCATTTCTCTTGCTTCTTTTGTCGTGTAGTTCCTATATTACCTATGCAGGATCTGCATGTTTGGAGAACATAAACTGTGGGATTGGTGGCAGACTGGTTCCGAGCACCCCGCCGGATATGTTAGCCTGTCTGTATCAGCTAGCACACATTGCCACTAAAATCTACTCTTATTGGGGAGAGACTAGTTCTTGGCAACCTCAAAACATGACAACCCTGATCCCCCAATATTGTGGAAACAATATACTGCTTTTCGCTCAGTCACTCGTGCTCACTTAGGGCTAGATGTAGGTAATAGCAAATTACCGAATGGTAAATACCAAATTTTACCGATTCGGTATTTACTAATCGGTAATTGTTATGTAGGAAAAAAAATCGGTAAAAATACCGAATCGGTAAGATTTGGTAATTACCGATTCGTAAATACCGAATCGGTAAAAGTATTTGCCATTGATTCCTATGGGCCTTGAAGCCCATAGGAATCAATAGCAAATACAGATTTGGTAATTACCGAATCGGTAAAAATACTGAATTTCCAAGGGGGACAGGGTGTCACTTTGACACGCTGTTGCACCCCTGTTTCTGGCTTGTGTGCCATGTGACACGTGTATGTGTGCCACATGGCACAGGTGTACATGCACAGATGTGCATGTACACAGAAATTCGTAATTTACCACCCAATAGTTTTGGGTGGTAAATAACAAATTCTAAAGGCCCTGTAGCACTGTTTAAAGTGCTACCTACATAAGAAATTACAGATTCGGTAATTTTACCGATCGGTAATTTTACCGAATCTGTAAAATGACCGATTCGGTAAACTTACCGAATCTGTATGTTTTTCCTACCCCTACATACCAATGTCCAAAAACCGGTCGGAAACGGATGAAAATCGGTATTTTCGGCGGTTTCAGACCGGTATTTGGACACCTACATCTGGCCCTTAGTGTCTCCCAGAGATACACAGAATTAACATACTGGGCATTTGTCAATAAGAATTTATTGAACAGTTGTTATTCTAGTGTAAAATAGATGAGCTGTAACAATTATTAGACAGTAGCAGAGATATATGATTAGAAGCACTAAAAAGGTAAATGTATGGTATAGCTCTACCATCTTGGGATGATCATGAATACATACAAGAATATAAAACACATGATAAAAAGTGAGTGTTCCTACTATGCCTCCCTAACTAGATGTACCTGAATGTACCTAGCATATATATAGGTGTTATGCCAAGAATTCCTCTAGGATCTAGTCTGCCCCATTACCTGAGAATGAGAGAATCTAGGACCCCATTCTGGTCACGAGTTGGACACCCCGCGAGGAATGTTAGACCACTGCGAGCTGAAGTGTCTGTGGGCAGGAACCTCAGTGTCTCTGGTCAGTGTGTCTGCTGGGAAGTCACGGTCTCCTCTGTCATTCGAAATCAAGGTGTGATGTATATATACCCACAGGTCTCCCAAGGGGTCCTACCTTTCTGTGTTACTCTGTCAGCCTGAAGGATGACATTGGGCCTGAACTTTATACATAGATATTGTACAATAGATATTCATCCTGATGTGCTTCCAAGAAACCTCATGCATAATGTATGAGTTTTGAAAAAGTGAAAAACCAGCGTTCTGAATGCAGTGTTGTATCTAGGTAAAAGGTCAGTTCCTATGAACCGTTATGTATATAATGTAGGGAAGGATATAGGTGAAATATTGCAGTGTTACCTGCACCTATATACGGTAACTATATGGAATATAACACTTTGTGCACCTTTCTTCCTTTTTCTGCACTTCTCTTGCCTCTTTCTGCACATCTATACTGCTTTCTGCACCGTACTTCTTTCTGCACCTCTCTTGCTTTTTTCGGGACCTCTTGCTTCTTTCTTTACTTCTTTTATCTCTTTCTGCACCCTCTTCCCTCTTTCTGCACCTCTCTTGCCTCTTTCTGCACCACCCATGCCCTTTTCTATACTTCTCTTGCCTCTTTCGTTACCTCACTTGCTTCTTTCTGTACCTATCTTGCTTCTTACAGCACCCCCTTTGCCTCTTTCTGCACCTCTATTGCTACTTTCTGCACTTCTCTTGCATTCTTTTGCAATTCGCTTGCCTCTTTCTGCATTTATGTTGCTTCTTCCTGTACTTCTCTTGCCTCTTTCTCCCCCTCTCTTACCTCTTTCTGCACCTCTCTTGTCTCTTTCTGCATCTTCTTTTTTCTGCACCTCTCTTGCCTCTTTATGCACCTCTCTTGCCTCTTTCTACAGTTCTCTTTCCTCTTTCTACATGTCTTTTTTCTTCTTTCTGTACCCCTCTTGCCTCTTTCTGCACCCCTGTTGCTTCATTTTTTACTTCTCTTACTTCTTTCTGTACCTCACTTGCACATTTCTGTACCCCCTTGCCTCTTTTTGTACCCTTCTTCCGACTTTCTGCTGCTCTATTGCGTCTTTCAAAAAAATAGGGTTACCTGATTGTGGTCCTGTACCTGGATGTAGTACGATACAAAAAACAATGGTCCCAGACCTTAATCATACAGGATATAAATCAAAGATTCCTATTTAGTGCATTCAGTAAATAAACTAAAGCGCTTCATGAAGAGAAATGATTATTAATCTCACCCTGCTTAATACGTTAGTCAAATATATATAACAAAGTCCAATAAAACAATAGTCTCATTCAACATGCATTTTATTTTTATGTTAACTGGTGAGAGAAGGTCAAAAAGAATTTGACGGTACGGAATTTTCAAAGGAGGTTGCTCCTTGCCTCTTTCTGTACCCCTCTTGCCCCTTTCTGCATATCTGTTGCTTCTTTCTGCACTTCCCTTGCTCCTTTCTGCACCACTCTTGCCTCTTTCCCACCCTTTTTCCCCTTTGTGCACCTCTCTTGCCTCTTCCTGCACCTCTATTGCCTCATTCTGCACCCCTCCACCCTTTTCCTGCACCTGTCTTGCCAGTTTCTGTACCTCTCTTGCCTCTTTCGTTAGTTCTCTTCTTGCTGCAATCCTGTTACATCTTGCTGTACTTCTCTTGCGTCTTGCTGCACCCCTCTTGCTTCTTTCTGTACCTATGTTGCCTCTTTCTATACTTCTCTTGCTTCTTTCTGCATGTACCTTGCTTCTTTCTATACCCTCTTTCCACTTTCTTCACCATTCTTCCTTTTCATGCACCTCTCTTGCCTCTTTATGCACCTCTATTGCCTCTTTCTTCAGTTCCTTTTTCTCTTTCTGCACCTATTTCTTCTTTCTGCACCCCTATTGCCTCTCTCTGTACCTGTGTTGCTTCAGTCTGTATTTCTATTGCTTCTTTCTGTACCTCTCTTGCAAATTTCTGCACCCCTCTTGCCTCATTTTGCACCCCTCTTCCCTCTTTCTACAGCTATGTTTCCTCCGTCTCCCTGTTCCCTCTTTCTGCACCTCTTTTGCCTGTTTCTGCAACTCTGTTGCCTCTTTTTGGAGTTCTCTTGCCTTCTTCTGTACAGCAGTTGCTTCTGTCGGCACTTCTCTGATCTTTTTCTGCACCCCTATAACCTCTTGCTGCACCCCTATTGCTTATTACTGCACTTGTCATGCTTCTTTATGTACCTCTCTTCCTTCATTCTGCACTCTTCTTGCCTCTTTCTGCAACCCTTTTCCCTCTTTCTGCCCCTATTTTGGCTGTTTCCGCACCTCTCTTGCTTATTTATGCTCTTCCCTTGCCTCTTTCTGCACCTATTTTGCTTCTTTCTGCACTTCTCTTGCTTCTCTATGCATTTCTCTTGCCTCTGTCTCCACCTCTATTGGCTCTTTCTACAGTTCTATTGCCTCTTTATGCACCCCTGTTGCTTCAATCTGCTCTTCTCTTGCTTCTTCTTAGACCTATCTAGCTTCTTCTGCACCGCTCTTGCCTCTTTCTGCACCCTTTTTCCCCGCTCTGTGCACCTCTATTCTCTTTTTCTGCACCACTCTTGCCTCTTTATGCACCTCTTTTGCTTCTTTCAGCACTTCTAATGCCTTTTTTTTGCGCCTCTCCTCCCTCTTTCTGCACCTCTAGAATTTTTGCAAGAGGAACATTCAAATATAAAAAACATTCATTGAAAGACGCCAGGAGAACTAGAACTGTGCTCACTATACCCTTCAGATATTTGCACATATTTTAATCACAGATTTCAAGAAAGGTCAGCTTTCAGTTTGTACAAAACAAAACATCCTCTTTGAGATGAAAAGTGACATTACCACATTGTTAGCCTACCACATCAGGAACCTGTGAATATTCTTACACATTAGCTAGCTGCAAACCATTTCCAATAACAAACTGCTAACCAGATGCAAGCTTGAGAGGATACAGCCCCATCATTATTAGAAAAATGTGCAGATGGATAGGACACACCGTGAGAAGAGTACAAGAACAGCTCTTCATGGCCTCTTCAGGCCAAAGAACACCTGGAGGCAACTATGGAAGCTGAACTGAAGACTAAACCACATCCGGGTACCCGTACAGAAATCCATGCAAAACAAACCAGATGCAGAGTTCCTTCATTGAAGCACTTCATGCCAGCTGGCATAATGAGCAGTAGAGGTATTCTCACTCAAACTACACAGAGATTCTGAATCAAAAATAACATGCTCCCGAATTTGTAGGATTTCTCTTATGAGAAACAACAAAGTGTTATCACCAAGAATAAACATTTCTCCCATGTTTAAGAATGTCTTGTAAAGAATAGTCCCAGAATGCATAAATAGACCAGGTTTAAGTTTTACATAAGAAATATGGCATGGGGTATATTTCGTTGAAATGAGTAACTTCTGCTGGGTCTCAAATTTACCATTCTGAACCCAATAGCCTAGGGCCAAGATTTAACACACATTTGCATTGGGGTTGCATTACTTTTTTAACACAGACCTGATGTAAAATCTTTTTGGGGATTTACAAACCAATGCAAATTGTTACCTGCACTGGTTTCTAAGAAAAAGTTTCTGGTTTGCATTACTTGGCATCATAGGGGTGTTAAGTGGGTGGTACATGGGCAATTCCACTCAATCACTCATGTTTTTTTTTTGTGTAGCAAAAGTAAGACATACAATACATAAATACTGTAGAAATGCTAACAATACATAACTCTGTTGTTTTTTACCTTATACAGTAGTCCAGAAAAGGAGGCGACAATTAAATCAGGTGTTGGAGAAAACAATCCTAGTCACAATTTAAGGAACAACAACGTTTTCCCAAAAATAAACAACCAAGAAATAATAAAGAAGCATCTGACATAAGGCCATAGCAGACCATATTATAAAGAGATAGTGCCTCGTTACTCTCATTGGAGACCGGTCCAAAACCAGTTGAATTTAAACCGAGAGCACGGCCCTCAGCTTTAGCCAATGCGAGTTCCATCTCATATGTCTGTCTGAGTAAAACCCATAACTCATTAACACTAGGACTGGCATTATCAATCCAGACTCTGGCAAAACATAGCCGGGCACATGCTATAATATTAGGAGCCAACAAGTTAACATAGCTAGCCACCTCACTTTAAATCCCAAGAAATATTTCTTTCTCAGTAAGCGGAAAGTTTGGGCCAAGGAGCGAACTAAGAATATGGAGACCCCACTACAAAACATATTCAGCCTTGGACAGTCAACAAGCTTGTGCCTGAGGTCTGCAGCATACAGTTTACATTTCTGACAAGTGACTTTCCAAAGATCGAGAGGCCCACTTAGATGTCATCTCTGGTGTATAATACAGCATGTATACTACCCAGTGTTGTTGCAGCTTTTAATTAACTGTTGTTACCCCTTGGTCTAATGTGCCAAAGGATTCCTGTATTTCCTCTGCCGTTATTTCAGCTCTGACGGCCCAACCTAATTGGGCAGCGATCTGTAAGCTATTCTCACAGGTGCTAGTCAGAAACTGCTGATAGGCTAGGCCAATAGCCCCTTGGCCAAAGTACTTATATATACACCGGACACTATTCCTGATGGGTTCGGCAATGATAATACCTTTTTGTCTCATATGAAATAGTCCCTAACCTGTAACTACCTAAAGAACATATTTTGGAAAAGGCCAAACTCGTCTTTAAGCGCAGCGAAAGAGTAGAACCCCCGACCATCATATAGTGGACCCAGCTGGGTAATGCCCTTGCATTGCTAAACTTTCCCAATAGGATCTTGAAATATATTGGGCAGGTTGGATTACTTCATAACACCCTGTATTGATGCAGCACATGAAGCAAATATTACTTACTAAAATATTGCCATATCTGACTAATGTCCTTAACTACCTTGAACTTCACTCGCTTGCAGTAGTTAGGATCAAAAGTTGTATACAGCATAAACCTGACAATGGGCCACAGACTAACTGATAACACAGCAAGGTTGGGACAGCCTCGAGCCCGCAGAGCAAGCCGCAGATCCGACCAACGAAGGAAGCCCATTAGTAGAGATTAAAATCTAGGAGCTTAAAGCCCCCTCGTACATATGGTAATTTCATAAACTTGAGAGCCCTCCTGGCACGCCTGTAAGCCCAAATGAAACTGCCTATGACACTATCTACTTTCTTAAAAAAAGGACCATGGAACCCGAAAGGGTATTGAACTAAACAAATATAAAAATTTAGGGAGAATTTTAATTCCTATGACGTTACACCTCCCGTATATACTTAACAGGAGTCAATGCCAGCTGTGCAGTTTAGCAGATACTGTCTTCAGAAGAGGTTCATAGTTCAGAGTTACGATATCATTGATCTGGCTACTAAGACAGACCCCCAGATAGATTGCTGTTTGTGTAACCAACACTCATGGGTTTTTATGCAAAATCCTGTTTACTAATATTTGTTGACAGGGTTTGGTGATAAACAATAATGCTGCTTGAAAGCAGGCCTTAAAAGGAGGCGTTTTCATTTCTCCTTCCTTTTCCGACTGCATGTGTGCAGCCCACATACAAAGTACGAAAAGTTTAATAACTTGCCTTATCATAGTATTTTGTACTGGGAAGTCTTCTAAAAAACCTATGCTAGACTCACACATGCAACCTTGCACTTTGGTGCAGAGTTGTGTACATGGCATTCAGCAGCAAAACTCTGCCCTAGCACTAGGGGGAGAGGAGGAGAGAGCCATATCTCTACAGATATAGCACTCTGATGTTCTCTCCTTGTCACGCGACACAGATTTTTTTAGTGCTGTGTTGTGTGTCCCTTTTGTAAATCTGGGTTAAAGAGTGCTCTGTCAAAACTGAACTTAAATGGTTTATAGATGGAAACAACCTCTTTGAATATCTCCGAGCAAGCCTGGGGTAGGTGTCAGTAACATTAGCATATAGTTCAGACAGACTGTTGGCAAACTCACAGCAGACACTGTTTAATACATGGAAATGCATGCAGTCATGGCTATTTCATTTGGCAGCAGAAGAATGCATTTCAAATGTTTGCTGTTCAGACAAAGTCATGCAAAGTTGTTGTGAGGGAAGTAAATAGCATCAGCAATATGCAGCTGATTTTTTAAGAGCGGCTCGTCTGCGAGAAGGTATACCAAAACCAAGGGGATGAACAGTAAACTGACGTCATGACAAATTTCTTAAATGAGATGTCTGCGATCCATTTTAAAAGTGTGTTGTGCGGCCCTAGCGTTAGTTAAGTTAGTAAAACACAATAACAAGAAGATTGCTTACAGCTTGCCATAGTACACCCTAAAATGATGTGGTAATGCAGCACCACTTCCAACACTCTGGCTGTCATTTCTTGCTTCATGTCTCTTAAGTGCAAGCATGAGGGCTCTAACATGGCCCCATCATTGATAGGGGTGGAAGGACAGACCTAAGTGGAGAAGGATATCCTCATGAGCAGGGTATGGGAAAATCAGTAAATTTTAAAAACATATCTGATTAGTTGAATGATGTGAATAATATTAAATAACAACTTTGGTGATAATTTACATTAGAGACCTTACATAAATTGGATTATGAGCTCAAACCTTCATTAAGCCCATGAGAACTGTAGATATGAAATAGAACCTTATGAAGTTGGAAGGTGGTGGAACTTGAAGCATTGGTAGGTTGTGTATTTTTTCTAGCCCTCGGTCAGCATAAGATGCATCTTCAACCCATGACCTCTCTGAGAAATTAATAATGCGGTCACTAATTGTACAAATGCACTAAGCTTCCTTAAAATAAATCACTACTTTGTGAAGGATTCCTTTATAATTTGTATTACACCTTCCCGTGACCCATTTTATCCATTACCAGATGAGATGTTGTACACTGATGCTTTCCTTTAAAATTCTATAATTTGTCCTACTTTCCTTTTCATTCTTCATGTCATTTGTCTTTACCTGCTGTTTATTCCTCATGCTATGTTCCTCTACCTTCCGTATATGCCCAGTCTTTTCCCCTTATTAGAAACCTTTGAAATTGGAACTCTGGCAGCATGGACGAAAGAGGCTACTATGGGGCGGAGATGCTGTCTCTCTGTTTACAATGAACTTCTTCTCTTACCTATAGTTAGCTAGTTGAGAGCTGTTTTATAAATATTTGTGATCACATTGGGAAAGGTAATCGATTTGGTAATTGTGATCATGGAACAAAATAGCGCTCAAAATAGCATATCTTCTAGAAGATGTCACAAAAATGAGAAACCCCTGAAAAAAACAGTCCTGCTCATCAAAACAAAACAATCTGGCATGATAAACACAAGCATTAGATCTGATGTGACATTTCTGAATGCCCCAGTTCAAGTTACACTCCTGAAACGTTGCTTACTGGAAGCATTACAGCAAAGATGTGTTCACAATACAGCCCTTCAAAGAAGAAAAGATACAACTTTATATAGGTAATGTCTTCAACACTAAACTATAAGAAAACTAGCACAATTAAATTCATGCTGTCTTTTGATTACAAGCGCCCATATAACAGAGAAGTCTTTTCATGACATGATATTAATTGCATTTTACACAGTTATTTTATTTTTGTTAATTTTACAGAGTTTTATACAGCACAAACTTGACCTGAATCGGGTATCAGAGCTCTTTACATAGCCATTACATGAGGACACATTTATTTTTGTTAGGCACGGGGAGATTAAGTGATTTACCAAAAATCACAGGATGTTCAGCGTTATTGCAGAGACTTGAACCCGGTTCCCCAGATACGGGGTCGACCAACCTAGCCATTATGCCAACCCCTTTCCTAATGTCTTCACTCATATTGTTGCGTAAACTGATTCTCTTGCTCAGCTTTACAAGTTTGCCTTAATACATGGACATGGAACACGGACACAATATCGAAAACAACAATATGGTGAAACAAAAATATTGAGTACAAAATATTGTTTACAAAAATATTGCATTCCATTTATAATGTTAAGTACAACAATATCGAAAAAATATTGTTTCACAGCAATATCATAAAAAACTATACAAAGCGCCAATGTCAGCAGCTCTCTTTGCCCGAAATCAATGCTGGCTCCTGCAGGAGGCGGGGAGTGGGCAGGGACGGTGGGGCATAAGAGTTCCACCACTGCCCCCAACAGAGAGGCGATGGATGGGGTCCCCGGGGTCAAAAAAGGCATGAGAGGGTCCTGGGGAATGGGGTCACAGGGGCCAAAGTTGGCTTCAGGAGGGGGTCAGGCAGACCCCACCATAATTTTTTTTTTTTAAAGTTTGGCAGGACCCGGGAGATGGGCCCTGGGCCAAAAGTGGCCCAGGGAAAGGATGCACCTGGCCCCACATCCATAAAGAAAAATGAACCCAAAATTGGTCAGGCCCCAGGAAATGGGGTCCTTGGGAAGGGAAGAGGGACCACACAGCCCCCTTCCTAAAATAAGAAAAGAAACCAGCAACTGTTGGATGCCCTGCCCCTTCCTTGCACAACTCTGCAAACACACCTCCTAGTGCACTCTTGATTGAGGGATTAAGTCTCCTCCCTAGGGGCAAACCAGCTCGTCAGGTACCTTCAGTAAGCCCCACACAGTGGGATTGCTGAGAGATGGTCTGAGGCAACACCATCTTTAATGCCACACTGCAAACATGCCTCTTGGCGCACTGCTGGTGAGGCAATGAGGTCCCCTGTGTCCTGAGGATCTCATGACTAAAGTAGACTTCATTTCCCAAGCCACAATGTGCCAGGAGGCATGTTTTCAGAGTAGTGTAAAAAGGGTGTGTGGCCTCTAAGCCCTCTGAGCAATCCAGCTGTGTGGGGCTTATTAGAGGTAACAGGAGGGCTAACTGGCCCCCAGGGACCCTCAGGAGGCAAGGGAACTTCCTTCTCCAACCAAGAGATTGCCAGGAGGCATGTTAGCAGAGTGGTGGAGAAATGGGGCATGGCCTGTGTCCACCTCTCAGCAATCCCACTGTCTGGGGCTTACTAGGGGGTATCAGGTAGGCTAGTTGGTCCCTAAGGACCCCCAGTAGGAAAGGGGACTTTAATGCAAAACCAAGAGCCCAACAGTGAGGATGCTTGCAGAGTGGTGGGTAAAGGGGGCACGGCCTGCTATGAGAATTTACCAATCCTGCTGTGTGGGACTAACTGGAGGAAATTGGAGGGGTAGTTGGCTCCCAAGGATGTCCTTGCGGCCAACTACCCCTCCTGTTACTTCCAGTAAGTCCCACACAATGGGATTGATAAGAGGTCTTTGGAGGCCAGCCCCCCCTTTCTCCACCTTTCTGCAAAAGCCCCTCCTGGCAAACTACTAGTTGGGGGATGAAATCCTCTTTACTCCTGAGGGACTTTGGAGCTAAGACGCCCTCCTCGTACCTCTTGTAAGTCCTACACAGCAGAATTATTGGTTGGGGGACCGGCCCAATCTCTCCAACCTCTCTGCAAACGCAACTACTATTTAAAGAAGCATTTGCAATTTAATAGGTCTCGCTTTTGCAAAAGTTAGGGCTATTGGCATTGTAAATGCAAACGTTTTTTAAAAATTCTTTTTGGAGTGGAGTGGATGTATGTTGTGTGTAGTGGAATTATGTGGTATGTTGTGCAGTGAAATTATGTGGATAGAAAGTATGTGGTATTTAGTGTATAAGAATTATGTAGAGTGGGATTATGTGTTATGGAGATTAATTATGTCATATGGTAGTCTGTATCGTGGCGTGGTAAACTCAGGTTTACATTTCCTCATTTCCACAGAAGCTAAACTATAAATTCAATGAGAAAAGAAGGCGCCACTGAGGAGCACTTCTGGACATAGTCGGAGGTATGAACAGGGGCACTGAATTTTTGCATAATTATACATTTCTGCATTTTCACACATAATCCATCATGTTTTATAGTTTGTTGGAAGGCCCTTTGCAAACCTGGAATGGTTCCCTCTTATTTACTGCTAAATGTGGGTGTTAAGTTGGTACTAATGGTGCGCAAACCACTCTTGCACCTTTCTGCACCACTCTTGCCACTTTCTGCATTTCTCTTGCTTCTTTTGTAGTGTAGTTCCTATATTACCCATCCAGGATCTGCATGTTTGGATAACATAAACTGCAGGATTGGTGGCAGACTGTTTCCGAGCACCCCCACTGGATATGTTAGCCTGTCTGTATCAGCTGATTCACAGTGCCACTAGATTCTCCCCTTTCTATACTTCTCTTGCATCTCTCATTACCTCATTTGCTTCTTTCTGCACTTCTCTTTCCTCTTTATGCACCTCTCTTGCCTCTTTCTGCAATTCTCTTACCTCTTTCTACACATCTTCTTTCTTCTTTCTGCACCCCTCTTGCCTCTTTCTGCATCCCTGTTGCTTCATTTTGTACTTATGTTGCTTCATTCTGCACCTCTCTTGCACATTTCTGTACCCTTATT
The DNA here is from genome assembly GCF_964261635.1 of Lissotriton helveticus. Taxonomy (NCBI): domain Eukaryota; kingdom Metazoa; phylum Chordata; class Amphibia; order Caudata; family Salamandridae; genus Lissotriton; species Lissotriton helveticus. Next base: position 1,609,963,494 of record NC_136069.1, read on the forward strand.
GCCTCTCTTTGCACCCTTTTTCCTACTGTCTGCTGCTCTGTTGCCTCTGGCTGCACCCCTGTTTCCCTCTTTATGCACCTCACATGCAACTTTCTGTTTTTCTCTTGCCTCTTTCTGCACCTCTCTTGCTTCTTCCTGCACATCTCTTGCTTCTTTCTGAACCCACTTCCCTCTTTCTGCACATTTCTTGTTCTTTCTGCACTTCTCTTGCATCTTTCTGCGCTCCTCTTGCCTATTGCCTCTTTCTGCATTTCTGTTGCTTCTTGCTGTACTTTTCTTGCCTCTTTATGTACCCCTTTTGCCTCTTTCTGCACATCTGTTGCTTCTTTATGCACTTCTCTTGCTCTTTTCTGCATCACTCTTGCCTCTTTCCCACCTTCTTTTTCCCCTTTGTGCGCCTCTCTTGCCTCTTTCTGTACCTGTCTTGCCTCTTTCTGCATGCCTTTTTCTGTACCTCTCTTGCTTATTTCTGTAACTCTCTTGCTTCTTTATACACCCCCTTGCCGCTTTCTGCACCCTTCTTCCTTTTCCCGCACCTCTCTTGCCTTTTTCTGCAGTTCTCTTGCCTTTTTTGCACCCATGTTGCTGCAATCTGCACTTCTCTTGCTTCTTCCTTCTCCACTCTTGCTATTTTCTGCTACCCCCTTGCCTCGTTCTGTACCCTTCTTCCCTCTCTGCACACCTCTCTTATCTCTTTCTGTACCTCTTTTACTTCTGTGAACTTCTAATGCCTTGTTCTGTACCTCTCCTGCATAATTCTGCACCTCTGTTGCCTCTTTCTGCACTTCTCATGCCTCTTTATGTACCTGTCTTGACTCTTTCTATCTCCCTTTTGCCTCTTTCTGCATCACACTTGCCTCTTTCTGCACCCCTCTTGCCTCTTTCTGTACCTATGTTGCCTCTTTCTGCAACCCTCTTGCCTCATTCTGCACATGTTTTTCCTTCTTTGTGCACATCAATTGCCTCTTTCTACACCACTCTTGCCTCATTCTGCACTGCTCCTGACTCTTTCTGCAGCCCTCTTGCCTCATTCTGCACCCCTCTTGACTCTTTCTCCATTTCTCTTGCTTCTTTCTGCACCCTTCTACCCTTTTACTGCACCTGTCTTGCTACATTTTTCACCTCTTTTGCCTCTTTCTTTAGTTCTCTTTCTTCTTGCTACATTACTGTTATTTCTTGCTGTACTTCTTTTGCCTCTTTCTGGACTTCTCTTGCTTCTTTCTGTACCCCTTGTGCCTCTTTCTGCATCTCCCATGCTTCTTTCTATACCCTCTTTCTACTTTGTTCACCCTTCTTCCTTTTCATGCACCTCTCTTGCCTCTTTATGCACCTCTATTGCATCATTCTTCTGTTCTCTTTTCTCTTGCCTCACCTCTTTTCTTCTTCTTTCTGCACCCCTCTTGCCTCTTTCTGCACCCGTGTTACATCATTCTGTATTTCTATTGCTTCATTCTGTACTTCTCTTGCAAATTTCTGTACACCTCTTGCCTCATTTTGCACCCCTCTTCCCTCTTTCTGCAGCGATGTTGCCTCTGTCATCCTGCTCCCTCTTTCTGCACCTCTTCTGCCTGTTTCTATCACTCTGTTGCCTCTTTTTGGAGTTTTCTTGCCTCCTTCTGTACATCAGTTGCTTCTGTCGGCACTTGTCTGGTATCTTTCTGCAACCCTATAACCTCTTTCTGCACCCCCATTGCTTCTTACTGCACTTTTCATGCTTCTTTATGTACCTCTCTTCTTTCATTATGAACTCCTTTTGCCTCTTTTGCACCCCTTTTTCCTCTTTCTGTATCTCTTTTGCCTGTTTCCGCACCTTTCTTGCTTATTTATGCACTTCCCTTGCCTCTTTCTGCACCTATGTTGATGCTTTCTGTACTTCTCTTGCTTCTTTCTGCACTTTTCTTACCTCTTTCTACAACTCTATTGACTCTTTCTACAGTTCTATTGCCTCTTTCTGCACCCCTGTTGCTTCAATCTGTACTTCTCTTGCTTCTTCCTAGAACTTTGTTGCTTCTTTCTGCTCCGCTCTTGCCTCTTTCTGCACCCTTTTTCCCTCTCTGTGCACCTCTCTTCTCTCTTTCTGCACCACTCCTCCCTCTTTCTACACCTCTAGAAGTTTTGCAAGAGGCAAATTGGCAAATTCAAATATAAAAGACATTCATCTTAAGACGCCAGGAGAACTATGCTCACTATACCCTTCACATATTTGCACAGATTTCAAGAAAGGTTGGCTTTCATCTTGAACAAAACAAAACATCCTCTTGGAGAAGTGAATAATTTATTTTGGCATAAAGAATACCTAGCCAGAGGTGCTCCCCATTTTCACATGCTGTTGTGGGTAAAAGTTGCCCCAAAGTTTGGAACAGTGATGAGTCTGTATTGTCTGTAATAGATTGCTCCATCTCAAAGGAGAGTAGTAACAATATATTAAGACAACATGATCTACGATTCCAAAATCATAGATGTAGAGAATATTGTCAGCGAAAATAAAGAGCGAAAGAGAAATGTTATACAAGACATTGTTTCAGGTTCCACTACCAGTCATCTCATAAGGAAGAGACTTACCAGGAAATTACCCAAAATTACCTTCAATCTAAGAAGAACTTAGGCCTTTAAGTACATTAATAATATCAACCTTGTGATTCTGAAGATATGAAATGCAAACATGGATGTACAGTTTGTTGCAGACAACTCAATTGCTGTTCTCTATGTTACATCTTGTATAATAAAGTCGGAAAAAACTGAGATCAAAGAGATGTAGGAAGACATTTCAGTAGAAAAGAGTCTTACGAAGAAATTGTACTGTTTTAGTTTGAAAATGCTTTCTCACAGAGAGATAGGCTCCTATAAATGCGTAGACCAGTTAAGCTCAACTAGTAAATACACTGCACATGCACTATAGCCAGTTTAGGGCGTACCTAAGTGGTAACTTTGATCTTTTAGAAAAAAACATTTAGGCCTAACAAAAGGTTTATTTTGCCGGGTCAAAGTAGCACTTTTAAATTGTACACACTGCAATGGCAGGGATGAACATGTTCTTGTTTCAAGGGACTCTTAGGTAGGTGGCACACTATGTGTGGCAAGGCCAATATTACATTTATTTTATAGGCCTTGATACATGTAGTACCAAGGTCTAACACAGTCCTATTGTGATATGGAAAGATCTGACTACATTTGATGTAAATGCCCCTAGATGTGAGGCTACCTTTGTTGTATGGGATGATTGAATGATATTATATAATACTGGAGAGAGAGAGACAGCGTGAGGGAGAGAGAGAGAGACAGAGAGAGAGAGAGAGAGAGAGAGAGAGAGAGAGAGAGAGACTCTCAAGTGTCTGCCGTTGAATGTTTGCTGGCAGAGAATTTCCATTGACAAAAACTGCTAGTCGTGCTTGATCTGACCCAAAACATGTTTTATTATCCCCTTTCGAGCAGGCGAGCATGTTTGATTAAACCATCTTCAATGTTCCTTTAAAATGTATGTCACACCTTTTCATTTGAATGAAAAGTGTGTCTAGTCATGTTTTGATGTGATCTATTCACTAAAATAATTATTAATTCAGATATTTCAATCATAAGTGATGCTATAAACATGAAGCCATCACCAACAGATGACCTTATACAAGCGTCATACACAGTTACATCCTGACATGTAAATGAAGCACATAAGATATTTGTATTTGGTCCTGCACTAAGCTACAATGGTTTATCTTCAGACACACAATGAATATCAAATTTAAAACACTATTTGAATTGTAACACCATATTTCCAATTATTTGAACCCCACCTTTAATTTCCCAAATCATACTACATCATGCTTTTCAATATCATAATTATTGGTACTTTAATTGAACTATGCATTCTTAGAAGAGACATTAGGAATATCACTTTGTGATATCTCTGACTGTACAGTCTTCTGACATTTTTCCCATTGATATGCACTAAACTCTATAAGAAGGTATCTGCCTCTTCTATCTTTTCTGTGTGGAAATCTCCATAAACATACTCCTGCATTCTAGTGGTAAATGTGAGAGCAACGGAGAGTGGCTGGAAAAGGAGGGTCTTTACTAATGTATGCAAGTAGTTTTGGGAGGACTAAGGAGGAGTTAAGGGGTGGATGGGGGTTAAAGTGGAGATAAAGTAGAGATATGCGACCACCCACATATTGAGCCCATATCTATCTGCAGGTCCTACAGACATAAAGATCCAAAACATGTAAAACCCCATAGGAAATAATCTTAAAGAAATGATTAGTTTTGCAATTTTTTAAATATACATATATGAATATAATTACATATTTGAACATTATATCAAAAGTATAATTTTTATTTTATTTCAAAACTAATAAATTACTTTTTCAAAATACATGTTACTTTAGTGTATGATAATAATTAAGGTAATATAAATAAATTACATATATTTTAATTATTGTTAATGTCTAACACATACATATAAAAATGTCTTTAGCTGAAAATGTACACTAATAAATTAGGCTACCCCGTGTATATTTCTTCAATTTAGTCATGTCTTTAGTCATTTTATATAGCCTGTAAATTCCAAAAGGCAAAAAGCATTGAATAATCATTAGGTTTTCATTGCTTTACTAACATTCAAATAGCAAGTCATTGCTTGTCAAGTCCAGAGGAAGGAAATTCAAAAGTGAGGCTTCTTTGTGAGAGAAGACATGTCATCCTAACTAAAAATTGTTTATCCTAGGGATATACTTCGCTGAAGCCTGAGCAGAACATAACTTGCAAAAGGGAACATGGCAGACAAAAATAGCTGCAAAAATAAAATACTGCTCCAATATAATGTTTTGAAGCACAAAAAAGAAGCTTGTAAATGACAGCAATGGGAGTAAATTAAGGACATTTGAGTAACAGCCTTGCCACATTATTCTGGTATGATTAGTAACTGCAGGCAGTCCTAATTTTAAAATGTTGCCGTAATCTAAGTGAGAGCCCATAATAGCCGGACTGGGCAGCGATCTGTAAGGTAATGTCACTGGTGCTAGCCAGAAACTGCTGATAGACTAGGCCAATTGCCCCTTGGCCAGAGTACCTATATAAACTGGACACTCTTCCCGATGGGTTCGGCATTGATAATAATTTGTTGTCTCATATGAAATAGTCCCTAACCTGTAGATACTTAAACACATTTTGCAAAAGGCCAAACTCGTCTTTAAGCGCAGCGAAAGAGCGGAACCCCCGTCCATCATATAGTTGACCCAGCCCGGTAATCCCCTTGCATTGACAAACTTTCCCAATAGGATCTTGAAATATATTGGGCATGTAGGATTACTTCATAACACCCTGTATTGATGCAGCACAGGAAGCAACTATTGCTTACTAATATCTTGCCATATCTGACTAATGTCCTTAACTACATTGAACTTCACTCGCTTGCAGTAGTTAGATCAAAAGTTTTATACAGCATAAACCGGACCGTTGGGCCGCAAGCTACCTGATAACACAGCAATGTTGGGCCAACGTCCAGCCCACAGAGCAAGCCATGAATCCAACCAACAAAGGAAGCCCAGTAATAAAGCTTAAAATCTGGGAGCTTAAAGCCCCCTCGTACATATGGTAATTTCATAAACTTGAGAGCCCTCCTGGTACGCCAAACGAAACTGCCTATGATACTATCTACTTTCTTAACAAAAGGACCACGGAACCCGAAAGGGTATTGAACGAAACAAATATAAAAATGTAGGGAGAATGAACATTCTTATGACGTTACACCTCCTGTATATACTTAACAGGAGTCAATGCCAGCTGTGTAGTTTAGCAGATACTGTCTTCAGAAGAGGTTCATATTTCAGAGTTACAATATCATTGATCTGGCTACTAAGACAGACCCCCAGATAGATTGCTGTTTGTGTAACCAACACTCCTGGGTTTTTATGCAAAATCCTGTTTACTAACATTTGTTGAAAGGGTTTGGTGCCAAACAATAATGCTGCTTGAAAGCAGACCTTAAAAGGAGACATTTTAATTTCTTCTTTCCTTTCCGACTGCATGTGTGCTGCACTGGACAGCCCACACACAAAGTAGGAAAAGTTTAATAATGTGCCTTATATAGTATTTTGTACTGGGAAGCCTTCTACAAAACCTTTGCTAGACTCACACGCAATCTTACACTATGGTGCAGAGTTGTGTACATGTCATTCAGCAGCAAAATTCGAACCCAGCACTAAGAGGAGAGGAGTAGAGAGACATATCTCTACAGATATGCAGTCTTATGTTCTCTCCTTGTCACGCAAAGCAGCACAGATTTTTTGAGTGCTGTATTTTGTGTCCCTTTTGTAAATCTGGGTTAAATAGTGTTCTATCAAGACTGAGCTTAAATGGTTTATAGATGGAAATAATCTCTTTGAATATCTCCAATCAAGCCTGGGGTAGATGTCAGAAACATTAGCAAGCAGTTCAGACAGACTGTGGGCAAACTCACAGTAGACACTGTTTAATACATGGAATGCATAGCCTCATGGCTATTTTATTTAGCAGCATATGAATGGATTTCAAATGTTTGCTGTTCAGGCAAAGACATGCAAAGTTGTTGTGAGGGAAGTAAATAACATCACCAATTTGCTGTTGATATTTTTTAAGAGGGGCTCTTCTGCAAGAAGGTATACCAAATCCAAGGTGATGAACAGTGACTGAAAACTGACCTCATGACACATTTCATATGAGATGTCTGCAATCCATTTTAAAAGTGTGCTGTGCTGCTCTGGTGTTAGTTAACTTAGTAAAACAAAATGGCAAAAAGATTGCTTGCAGCTTTCCAAAGTACACCCAGGAGAAAGCCCCCCACCCTAAAATGAAGTGGTAATGCAGAACCACTTCCCACACTCTGCCTGTCATTTGTTGCTTTATTTCTCTTAAGTGCAAGCATGCCGGCTCTAATATGGCCCCATCATTGATAGGGGTGGAAGGACAGATCTAAGTGGAGAAGGATAACCTCATGAGCAGGGTATGGGAAAATCAGTACATTTTAAAAACAGATCTGATTAGTTGAATGGTGTGAATAATATTAAATAACAACTTTGCTGATAATTTACATTAGAGACCTTACATAAATTGGATTATGAGCTCAAACCTTCATGAAGCCCATGAGAATTGTAGATATGAAATAGAACCTTATGAAGTTGGAAGGTGGTGGAACATGAAGCATTGGTAGGTTGTGTAATTTTTCTAGCCCTTGGTCAGCATAGGATGCATCTTCAACCCATGGCCTCTCTGAGAAATTAATAATGCGGTCACTAATTGTACAAATGCACTAAGCTTCCTTAAAATAAATCACTGCTTTGTGGAGCATTCCTTTATAATTTGCATTACACCTTCCCGTGACCCATTCCATCCATTACCAGATGAGATGTTGTACACTGATGCTTTCCATTAAAATACTGTAAATTGTCCTACTTTCCTTTTCATTCTTCATGTCATTTGTCTTTACCTGCTGTTTATTCCTCATGCTATGTTCCTCTACCTTCCGTATATGCCCAGTCTTTTCCCCTTATAAGAAAACTTTGAAGGTGGAACTGTGGCAGCATGGACGAAAGAGGATAACATGGGTCGGAGATGCTGTCTCACTGTTTACAATGAACTTCTTCTCTTACCTATAGTTAGCTAGTTGAGAGCTGTTTTATAAATATCTGTGATCACATTGGGAAAGATAATCGATTTGGTAATTGTGATCATGGAACAAATTAGCGCTCAAAATACTATATTTTCTACAAGATGTCACAAAAATAAAAAAACACAGAACAAGCAGTCCTGCTCATCAAAACAAAACAATCTGGCATGCTAAACACAAGCATTAGATCTGATGTGACATTTCTGAATGCCCCAGTTCAAGTTACACTCCTGAAACTTTGCTTACTGGAAGCATTACAGCAAAGATGTGTTCACAATACAGCCCTTCAAAGATGAGAAGATAAGACTTTATGTATGACCTAAGGCATGTCTTCATCACTAAACTATAAGAACACTAGCACAATGAAATACATGCAGTCTTTTGATTACAAGCACCCATATATCACAGAAGTATTTTCATGACATGATATTAATTGCATGTTACACAGTTATTTTATTTGTATTTATTTTACAGACTTTTATACAGCAAGTTTTATACAGCGCGAACTTGACCCGAATCGGGTATCAGAGCTCTTTAAATAGCACCAGTTGCATTACATGAGGACATATTCATTTTTGTTAGGCGGGGTGAGATTAAGAGATTTGCCCAAAATCACAGGATGTTCAGCGTTATTGCCGAGCCTCGAACACAGTTCCCCAGATTTGAGGTCGACCAATATAGCCATGAGGCCAACTCCTCTCCCCATGTCTTCACTCATATTGTTGCGTTTACAAGTTTGCCTTCCTACATGGAACACTGACACATTATTGAAAACAACAATATTGTGAAGCAAAAATATTGTGTAAAAAATATTGTTTACGAAAATATTGTATCCTATACTTATAATGGTAAGTACAACAATATCGAAAAAAATATTGTTTCACAGCAATATCATTAAAAATATACAAAGCGCCCATGTCAGGAGCTCCCTTTCCCTGAAAGCAATGCTGGCTCCTGCAGGAGGCGGGGAGCGGGCAGGGACCGCGGGGCATTAGAGTTCCCCCACTGCCCCCAACAGAGAGGCCATGGATGGGGTCCCCTGGGCCCAAAATGGAATGTGAGGGCCCTGGTAGATGGTGTCCCAGGGGAAAAAATTGGCTTCGGGAGGGGGCCAGGCAGGCCCCATCCAAATTTCTTTTTTTTTATAGGTTGGCAGGCCCCGGGAATGGGGCCCCGGGAATGGGGCCCCAGGACAAAAGTGACCCAGGGAAAGGAGGCACCTGGCCCCGCTTCCATAAAAAATATAACTAACAAATTGGTCAGGCCCAGGAGATGGGGTCACTGGGACCCAAAAGGGACAAGCTCAGGGGGGCCACACAGCCCCTTTCTAAAATAAAAAAAGAAACCAACAAACTGTCGGAGGCCCTGCCCCTTCCCTGCACAACTCTGCAAACACACCTCCTGGTGCACTCTGGATTGAGGGATTAAGTCCTCTTCGGTCCTAAGGGTCCTTAGGGGCAAACTAGCCCATCAGGCACCTCCAGTAAGCCCCACACAAAGGGATTGCTGAGAGATGACCTGAGTCCACACCCTTTTTAATGCCACACTGCAAACATGCCTCTTGGCACACTGCTGGTGGGGCGATGAGGTCCCCTTGTGCCCTGAGGACCTCAGGACTAAACTGGACTTCATCTCCCAAGCTGCAGTGTGCCAGGAGGCATTTTGCAGAGTGGTGTAAAAAGGGTGTGTGCCCTCTGAGCACTCTGAGCAATCCAGCTGTGTGGGGCTTATTAGAGGTAACAGGAGGGCTAGTTGGACCCCAGGGACCCTCAGGAGGCAAGGGGACTTTATTCCCCAACCAAAAGTGTGCCAGGAGAAGCGTTTGCAGATGGATGGAGAAATGGGGCATGGCCTGTGTCCACCTTTCAGCAATCCCACTGTGTGGGGCTTACTGGAGGTAGCAGGTAGGCTAGTTGGCCCCTAAGGATCCCCAAAAGGAAAGGGTACTTTAATGCCAATCCAAGAGCACACCAGGGAGGATGCTTGCAGAGTGGTGGGTAAAGGGGGCATGGCCTCCTATGAGAATTTACCAATCCTGCTGTGTGTGACTTACTGGGGGTAATAGTAGGGGCAGTTGGCTCTCAATTACTTCCTTGGGGCCAACTACCCCTCCTGTTACTTCCAGTAAGTACCACACAGTGGGATTGATAAGAGGTCTTCAGAGGCCACACACCCCTTTCTTCACCACTCTGCAAAAGCACCTCCTGGCAAACTAATAGTTGGGGGATGAAAACCCTTTTACTCCTGATGGACTTTCGGGCTAAGAAGCCCTCCTCGTACCTCCTGTAAGTCCTACACAGCGTAATTCCTGAGTGTTGGTTTGGGGATGGGCACCCTTTCTCCACCTCTCTGTAAAGGCGACTACTATTTAAAGAAGCATTTGCAAATAAATAGGTCTCGCTTTTGCAAAAGTTAGGGCTATTGGCATTGTAAATGTAAACGTTTTCTACTACTGCTTTTTGGAGTGGATGTATGTTGTGTGTAGTGGAATTATGTGGTATGTTGTGCAGTGAAATTATGTGGATAGAAAGTATGTAGTATTTAGTGTATAGGAATTATGTAGAGTCGGATTATGTGTTATGGAGAGTAATTATGTGGTATGGTAGTCTGTGTTGTGGCGTGGTAAACTCAGGTTTACTCTTCCTCATTTCCACAGAAGCTAAACTATAAATTCAATGAGAAAAGAAGGAGCCACTGAGGAGCACTTCTGGACCTAATCGGAGGTATGGATAGGGCCGCTGGAATTATGAGAATGTTTGGCTGCATCAAGTTTTGCATAATTATAAATTTTCTGCATTTGCCACAAAATCCATCATGTTTTACAGTTTGTTGGAAGGCCCTTTGCAAACCTGGAATGGTTCTGTGTTATTTATTGCTAAATGTGGGTGTTAAATTGGTACTGATGGTGCGCAAACCACCCTTGCATCTTTCTGCGCCTCTCTTGCCTCTTTCTGCATTTCTCTTGCTTCTTTTGTCGTGTAGTTCCTATATTACCTATGCAGGATCTGCATGTTTGGAGAACATAAACTGTGGGATTGGTGGCAGACTGGTTCCGAGCACCCCACCGCTGTCTGTATCAGCTAGCACACATTGCCACTAGAATCTACTCTTATTGGGGAGAGACTAGTTCTTGGCAACCTCAAAACATGACAACCCTGATCCCCCAATAATGTGGAAACAATATACTGCTTTTCGCTCAGTCACTCGTTCTCACTTAGAGTCTCCCAGAGATACACAGAATAAACATACAGGGCATTTGTCAATAAGAATTTATTGAACAGTTGTTATTCAAGTGTAAAATAGATGAGCTGTAACAATTATTAGACAGTAGCAGAGATATATGATTAGAAGCACTAAAAAGGTAAATGTATTGATGGAGCGGGGTGATGAATAATATTTTGTACGAAAACTTGTCCAGAGTGGAGCCTTGCACATATTCAGAAGTGGAAACTTTTACCACGTTGACATTTTTGTCACAAAATGCAGTTTAATAAGTTGTGCTGAATGTGCTTATGGAGAAAAAGGCTCAAGGACAGGATATCAGTGAGACTGCCAAGGCAAGGAAGTTGTGGACTGTAACTCGAGAGAAAAGTATCTCTTTTGAGGAAGCCAAATGACGCAAAAGCAAAGGAAAATAGGGCTTAAGAAAAGCCTGAACTTGGTTTTGAAACGGAGATGACCTAACACCTTAATAGTGGACTGACATGGCGTAGCCAATGAGCGGCGTGGATTTCTAAGAAAATATATAATTTGTAGGCAGGAGGGTGCTGCTTGCTTTCCGATTCCTCAATGGCGTGACGTGCTGTTCGATTCTTTGGCGCACGTAAGGACAGCAGACTTTAATGAATATTCTTCTCTAGGTGGAGCGAGTTTAGACAGGGAAATAGAAATAGGAAATTGAAACTGTTATTTTTATTTTATTCATACTTACTGATTTGCTTTGAAAATGTGAGTCTAATAAATCATTTCCTTTATAAATGCTGCTTTCTTATTGCTAATAAAAGTAAAGATTCTTTATAAAATGCTCTTCCTTGAATAATAAAGATAATAAAAATTAGATTAGATTTTGAAACGACAAGCTGGTCTTGTTTATTCATGGTCTAGTTGCCATCAGTTGATCCATTTGCCTTAGTGGCTTAATTAAAATGATATATGTTTAAAACCAATGGTAAGAAAAGATAAAATGCAGTTGTATATAAATATGTAAATAGTTTGTAAAAAGTTCTGAATAATTAAGTCACATGATACAGTCGCTCTAAAATTGTCTCGTTGGTTTATGGGCCTTTATAAGTGATTCATGATTAATGGTGAGTATTGTGGTGATAGGTAGCGTTGGTGAGACAGTTTTTCATTAGGAGCGCTGGATCAATAACTTGGTGGTACAAAAGGTGGTGGTGATGGACGGGGCATCTGAATCAATCAAAAACTCACACCAAGTCAAAAGATCTGGGTTTAATCCATCACCGTTCTTTAGCTCACTCTGCCACCCCAGTTCAGACATGGCTATATGCAAATCAGTCTGACCCTGTGCCTCATGGGAAAAGTCCAGCCCGAACTGCCAAGCCATGTCTTCCCTGGACCGGAAACAAGCTTCCGAGGACCGGTTTCTGGCATTCCAGCTGTCTTCAGCCCGGCTTGCTTGAATCCATAACTTGGTAGCAGAATTATGGTTTCTATGGTAACTGACATGCTACATGGTAAATACATAGGATTGATGACTAAAACATGTTAAGTTTGTTCAGTTGTTATATGTAGTCGAAAGGTTTTTTCCAGCAGTGTGAAAATTCCTGGCTTGCCGGCAAAGTAAAAGTGAATTGTAACAGGTGAAGTTGCACAGTGCATTTGTTCTGTTTCAAAATAGTGGTATTGTCATATATCACTAGTGTTGTGGACGTACAGCACAAGTTTAGGGATTTTAGGTGTGTAAGGTAGAATGTATAGTGAGGATTGTCTATGAAATTGTAGCTTTCGAGTATAGGGACTGGTGTCCTGTTTTAAAACTCACTGTGAAAAGAGTAGTAGAATTTATCCAAGCTTGAGTGAAGGGTAAGGAAGCGTCGTCTATCTTACTGGCGAGTGAGGATTTCTATGGTGGGTTAAAGACCTACCAAGATTCATGTATGTATGGTTACAGATCTTTCCGTTTGAATGTGCGTAAATGATTTTGTAATATACGATCGAGTGAAACTATGAATTGTTACTATATGTGCATTCAGAGAGAAACAAGTTCGTTATTACTTGTTAGAAGGGTAGAGTAGCCTTACTTTATCAACGAATTTAAAATATTCTGTGAGAATAGCATCGTCTATTTCACACAAAAGAATACCTGAATGATTGGGAAAGCTATCACTTTATTTAGCGAAACAGACAAATGGTTTGTTTTTGTGGAGTTACTAACTGAAATCCTTTGAAAAGATTTGTAAAATATCGCGCTGTAAAAATATTTTGTAAAGGAGGAGTCAGTGTCAGAGCGGAGCGAGGACAGAGAAGTTGCAGCGGCGGTATACGTCACTAGTGTCGCGCTGTGATTGGCTAACATACGTCACAGTAATCGCGCACTGATTGGCTCATGTGACTGGGCAGGCTTGCAGCTGATTGGCTTATTCTGAAAAGCAGAAATTCTATTGGTTGAGCAAAATAGTGACGAAGTTTAACCTGATTGGCTTGTTAGTAAGTTTCGCGCAAGGATTGGTTGGTTTTGGGGAACAACAAGGAAATAGTTACGATCTATTCCGAAGTGAGCGGAATCGTTTAAAAACATGGATTATTATTACATGAAAGAGAAAAAGAAGCTTTCATGGTTTCAGAAATTGAAAAATAAAATTAAACCTGACAAGAAAATTGAAACGCGAGGTGGAAGATTACTTCATAAGTACAAAACACCTGCAGCTTATATGTTAGGTGAATATGGTTATCATACTTGTCTTTGGATTGAGAATTGGATGGAATATACCAAAAATGATGGTGTATTAGCATGGCCGGAAGATGGATCATTTAACATTAAGGTTTTGAAAAACTTAAGAGAAAAAATGATGACTCTTGTACCAAGACCTAGACCTACTCAATTTGAGGCTGTAGCTGAATGGGAGGATGAAATGTTTGAATTAGAACGAGAAAATAGAGGTTTAACAAGAGGTACTAGATTAGACATTAATAGTGAAACTCATGAGGATAGAATGCTTCGATGGAGACGTGCAGACATGTGTGATGGTTTGTATCCAGCAAGATTTGGTGAGGCAACTCGTCAAAAGAGTGCTCAAAAGAAAAATAATAATGGTGAAGAAAGTGATTTAGAAGATGCGGTTTTAGAAGAGATTTATATTACAAAACCGAAGCCGCCACCTTACCAACCAGTTTGTTCATGGTCTTCCCCAAGAGTTCCACCAGGAATTTCTCCAAGTGCTCCTCCACCTAGATTAAATCCGAATAATGGAAAAACACCCGAAAGAGTAGAAACAAGATCTAATTCTAGTATATCAGGAGAAAATAGAAAGTATGCTGAAACCCCAGTTCAGAGAAATGAAATCCCAAGAAATGTAATGAGAACAGAAAGAAGTGAGGAAATACCAAATACATCAGAATATTTTCGATCAAAAGATGAATTAATACAGCAGTTAACTAAAAGCATGGAAGCAGTAACAGTACCTGTAACGATTGGACCTGTTCTTCCAGTATTTGATCAAAGGGAAGTTAGACAATCAGCTTTAACTGTTCCATTAAACGCAGAAATTCAGAAAGTGGCTGAAAAACTTTAATCAGATGTATCTGAAATTCACAGAGAGAAAACAATGATGCCTGACTTAACTTTTAATCTAAGTTTGTCAAATAAAACTCCATCTGGTGCAGAATCTGATTCAGGAACTCCAGAAAAGAGCATAAATAAAATAGATTTAACGCATACTCCACGAAGCCCAGAATTTAAATTACTTGATGTTGCAAAATTGAAAGCAGATTTGGAGGAATTGATTATTGGTACGATTGTACCTGACAGTTTGAAGCTATATCAGGATGATGAATTATTATTTATTTGCAAAAGCATACAATGGAAAACGAAAACCAAGTATGATCAATTAGAGGAAATGGCTGCTGAATTAGAAGTAGATTTAAGTAGTCAGAAAAATTTGCAGACACATTATAGAGTGGATTTCTCTGAAAAAGACATTGAAAACATGAATACCACAGGAAGAATTATTCATATAAAAGATTTAATTGTGTTTCTAAAAAGTTTGGGTGAATTAAGTAAATGGAGAGTAAAATGGACAAAAAAAGAGACGAAGACAGAAGAGAAAGAGGAGAAGTAGCAAATGAGTTTCCAATGAGAGAAATACCAGGAGGAGGGTATGTGCATGTTCCATGGTCAAGGCAGGACATTTTACTGTTTACAAATGATTTTCCTCGGCTGAGAGAAAAAACCTGTGGAATGGTATCGACAAGTAGACAGATTTGTGAAAGTCTCAAAGGTTCTGTGGATTGATCTTGATGGATTCTTTGACATAGTTGTCCCATCAGATCTATGGACAGAATGTAAAATTTCTATAGATTGGCCTAAAGAAGAACCTACTCGAGATAAAGTAACAGGTGCTCCTTCATCAGATGTTATGAATCTGTACGAAAAGGTAATTGTGTGGTTGAAAAATAAGATTCCTCCAAAAGAAGTATATTTGGGTTAAAATAGATAGAACAAATCAAGAGCCAAAAGATTCAGTACATTCATTTTATGAAAGATTACTGCTGGTATTTAAACAATACAGTGGTTATGAAAAATTGAGTGAAAAGGATATGAGCCATTTCATATACAGATTTGTTTATGGCTTGAGACCTGAAATTGGTGAAATGATAAGATCTGGAATAGTTGGCTGGCAATCGTTCTCAGTAGATGACATTTTGAGAAAAGCAAAATACTGTAGTGATGAATTAGATGCTAAAAAAAAAGAAGCTAAAAGAAAAAGCTATGTGGACACAGGTGAAAGTGGCTGAACAACAAATAGCAACTCTAGAAAACAAAAATGTTAGTCAGAATCAAGGGAAATTTAAAGGTAATTATAGTAAGCCAAGATTGATGGGAAATATTGAAGAATTAAAGCAAAAACTCCCATGTTTTAATTGCGGTGAAATTAGACACTGGAAACACGAATGTAAGAATCCGCCCAGAAATGTTAAAAATGCATCATTAAATCCACAGATGCAGAATGAGATAAATCAGCAGCAACAGCTACAGCGACAGGTAGTGATTCAGCAAAGTCAGATACCACAACCGCCATTTCCAAACTGTGTAAATGTGAGGAGATACAATACAGAAACAGGATTCTGCGGAGGTGAACAGGTAAACACATCGCCAAGAGTGAATGTCTCAACAGTATTGGTTAAAATAAAATGGAGTGAGTGATTCTGAGGATTACTTATGACGGTGCCTGAGAGAGGAGGAAGAGTGTGTGCTTGGAGCCACTCTTGAGGTAGATCAGTCTGGTCCATTTGTAAATGGTAAAGTGAATGATGTAGAAATCACTTTTCTGGTGGACACAGGTATTACCCGTTCTACAGTTAGATCAGTAGAAATAGAAAACATGCCTCTCTCTGGGGAAAAGATCCAAGTAGTGGGTGTAGCTAATCAACAAATTAAAACAGATTTAACCGAATCAGTTGACGTTGAAATTGGTAAGTTTAAGGACAAGCATAGATTTGCAGTTTGTGACAGCAGTCCTGTAAACTTGTTAGGAAGGGACATCCTTTGCAAGATGAATTGTAAAATATATTGCTCACCGGATGGTATTGAGCTCCAAACTCAAGAAGAAGATGGGCTTTACAAATTAACAATGTTAATGGTTGAAGCAGAGGGAAGTAAATTATTTCCTGTATTTGATAAAAATAATCTGCCTGAAGAATTAAAAGAGATAGTCAATGCT
Organism: Lissotriton helveticus; assembly: GCF_964261635.1. Lineage (NCBI taxonomy): Eukaryota > Metazoa > Chordata > Amphibia > Caudata > Salamandridae > Lissotriton > Lissotriton helveticus. The sequence continues at coordinate 1,609,980,030 of NC_136069.1, forward strand.
AAAATTTGGGATTTCACTGTAGATGAAATGGGTTTGATGAAAAATGTGGACCCAGTAAAAATATCTGTAAAACAAGGAGCAGGTTACCCAAACATTCCTCAGTATGAAATGAAAGCAGAAGTTATTGAAGGTGTCACACCTGTAATTGATAAATTCATAAAACAAGGTGTTCTAAAATTTATTGAAAGCAGTCCATGTAATTCACCGATTATGGGAATCAAAAAGCCAAATGGAACTTTTAGGATGGTTCAAGACCTGAGAAAGGTTAATAAAATAGTTGTTCCATGTTGCCCAGTTGTGCCAAACCCAGCGGTAATTCTATATCAGATGCAGAATGGTATACAGTTCTAGATCTTTGTAATGCATTCTTTACTGTTCCATTGCATCCAGAAAGCCAACACATTTTTGCGTTTAGGTTTAAAAAGCGCATCCTAGCATGGTGTAGAATCCCTCAAGGGTACACAGAAAGTCCATCTATTTTTAATCAGTTGCTGAAGAAATCCTTGGAAAATCTAGATTTACCTGAAAAGTCAACGTTAGTGCAGTATATGGATGAACTCCTTGTGGCTGCAAAAACACGAGATAACTGTGTGACAGAAACCATTACTCTTTTAAATCATTTGGCAAATGAGGGACATAAAGTGTCTCCTGCAAAATTACAGTTTTGCACACAAGAAGTAAAATACCTTGGTCACAGAATTGCAAAAGGAATTAGGCAAGTGACAACTGAGAGAATTAAAATCATTCAGGCAATGCAACCTCCAAAAACACAAAGACAGGTCAGAATGTTTCTAGGTATGGTAGGTTATTGTCGCCAATGGATTAGTGGATTTTCAGTAATTGTAAAACCATTGCAGAGACTGACAAAGGCAGACATAAAAGACCCGATTACCCTAACAGAAACTGAGTTGGAAGCTTTTGAGCAGTTAAAGAAAAGTTTGTGTGAAGCTCCAGCATTAGGAATGCCAGACTACGAGAAGGAATTTGAGCTGTATTGCAGTGAAAGAGAAGGATGTGCATTATCAGTTTTGATTCAAAGACTATAGGCCAATTAGCCTAATTGCATGTATTCAGAAGGTGGTGGCCAGGCTCGTGCTCCTTAGGATTCAGAACTGGATCGACGACTGAGGGGTCATGTCTACGCTTCAGGCAGGCTTTCGCCCATTTACGAGTACTGTGGATCAAGTTTTTAGATGTTCTGCCATATATTGGAAATGGGTTATCCTTGGAGGGGGCACTCTTTACGCAGCCTTTGTCGATTTGAAATCGGCTTTTGATCTTGTGCCACGCACTAGGCTGTGGCGAGTGCATCATGAGCAAGGTATGCCACATGAACTCCTTGCCTTCCTGATCAAATTTCATGAAAATAACTACGCTCAGGTTAGGTGGGGAAACCAGGGCCAGGTTACTGATAAATTTGCAACAGAAAGGGGAGTCAGACAAGGGTGCGTCCTGGCACCAACACTGTTTATGTTATATATAAATAGGGTCACCGAATATTATAGGGAAGTACACACAGATGCACCCAAACAAAATGGCATCTTAGTTCCCCTATTAATGTTTGCAGACGACACCCTCATAGTCTCCAAAACGCAAGAAGGGCTTCAGAAAGCAATTGGTTGTTTTGAGATGTTCTGCAATGATTATGGCCTAATCATTAACGTGTTGAAAACAAAATTTATGGTAATGCATAGACACAAGAAAGTAAGGGGCACAGTTTTTATGAATTACGAGCTCTTAGAACAAACAGATAGTTTCAGGTATTTGGGTATCACACTGGGGTCTCGGTTAGAGTGGAAGCCACACATGACTTATTTAACCACTAAACATGCACAGTTGGCTGGTGTCCTACTTAGAGAGTTAAAATCCTCAGCCACACAACCAATAGCCCCAGCACTTAAAATATACGACACAAAAGTTAGGGCCTCAATGCTGTATGGGGCTGAACTGTGGGGGGTTTCCGACGTCACAGCCTTGACTAATGCACAAAACAATTTTTTGCGGTGCCTAACAAGGCTCCCGCAATCTACACCACTGGTACCTCTGTACATGGATCTGGGATGTCGAAAAATACAGGACATATCTAGCTTTAGACCTATCGCATATTGGAGGAGGCTATGGGTTACACTCGAACTTTCCCATTATGCTTTAGCGCTTCTCGAAACCAGAAATATGGATTCAGGGGGTAAAATACTATGGTTCAGACAGGTCAAGTCGCTTTTCAAAGCCTTAGGAATGATGGAACTATGGGAAAACCCTTCAGAAAATATATTTCCCTCTTAAAAGACCTTAAAAGAGTTGTACTGGGCGTACATAACTCAGAGGGAGTTTCAGAAATATACTGATCCATCACTCACTAGGGCCTTTCTGGAACAAAAACATACTCCTGCTTACGAGCGATATTGGGACCTCATTACAATCCCAAATGATAGGAAACTTTTCCATCAATACAGGGTGGGAACCCTTCCTATCAATACATTTACTAGCAAATGGTCAAGTAACAAAGATCACCATTTGTGTCCTTTTTGTGTAGCCCAATCTGAAAGTCTAGCTCATGTTTTGTTTATATGTCCAGCATATAAAGCCCCGCGCCATAAATGGATCAGACCAATTTGCATACAGAAAGGCATCCAAAGTGGCACTACGGCACTAAGAATTGTTAAAACAGATTGCACTGATAGCATGGTAATTGCACTTGCAAAATTTTTAAAATGGATGTGGTCAATACGCAGGAATACATTGAAATTACTGTAGTCTGCACTATTTTAATCTGGCCCCGAAACCCAAAAAATGTATGATAAGTAAAAATGGTACTACAATTTTAATGGATTTTATATTCACACAGTATTTATTTTCTTAAATGGTTGTGTTGGAACACCCTGTACATAGCAACGATTGGATAGATTAATTAATGAATTTTCCCTGTAAACTGTGAACAATGGATGTAACAAGTATGAAATGTTGTTTTTATTGTTTTTATTGTGTTGTCTTTTATGACTAATTGTCGAAATAAAGACTTATTTGACTTTGACTTTGATTCAAAGACATGGAAAACTGAGAGAGCCAATAGCATATTTCTCAGCTGTTCTTGATCCCGTTGCAAAAGCATTACCAGGCTGCTTAAAAGCTTTAGCTGCAACAAGTGTAAGTTTGGAGCAAAGTGAAGGGATAGTAATGGGATTCCCTGTAAAAGTATATGTACCCCATTCAGTTGAAATTCTCCTCACTAGAAGCAAAACACAGCATTTGACAAGTAATAGGCTAACAAAATATGAAAAAGTTATTCTTGGATCAGATAACGTATCGATTGCAATATGTGTGAATTTAAATCCTTCCACATTATTGCCTGATGGTACTGTAACAGAAATCAGATATGAAAATGATAATGATCATGAATGCTTGGATGTATTAGAATATTGCACTAAACCTAGGCAAGACATTAAAGATGTCCCATTAGCTGAATCAGATTATGGTTTATTTGTTGATGGTTCATGCTTAAGAACAGATGAAGGTGTTCTGAGTGCAGCATACTCTGTGTGCACAGTTGCAGATGTAATTGAAGCCTCCTGTCTCAAAGGAATTCGTTCAGCTCAAGTAGCGGAATTGATTGCTTTGATTCGTGCATGTGAAAAAGGAAAAGAGTTAAAAGTTACCATAGTGACTGATAGTCAGTATGGATATGGCGTAGTCCATGACTATGGCCAGCTCCGGTCTCAAAGAGGTTATTTAACTTCTGCAGGAACTCCAATTAGGAATGCAAAATTAATCAAAAGGATAATTGACGGAATTCAGTTTCCAGAGAAAATTGCTGTTGTAAAGTGCACAGCACACAAGAAAGGAGATGATTACATGACAAAAGGAAATGCATATGCTGACACAATTGCAAAATTTTGTGAAAAGAATAATATGTCCATTAATCGGGAAAAAAACAATGAACATGTTTTGAACTCACTTATGCTAACATCTGTAGTTGAGACTTGGCAAGGAGTAAAGGATTTACAAGATGAGGCAAGTGATGAGGAAAAAGGCACATGCTTAAAAGCAGGTTGCAGACAGAGAGAAGAAGATGAGATTTGGGTTTACAAAGATGACAGACCAGTAATGCAGATAGCATGATTGCTGACATGGCTCGAATGTATCATGGTCCAGGACATATTGGAAGAGATTCAATGATCAGATTGTTTAGGCAGACATGGTACAATCCAAAGTTTAGACTAATTGCAGAATCTTTTTGTCAGAGATGTTTGATCTGCCAGCAGATCAATCCAAACAAAAAAACAGTTGTGAGCATGGGAACCATAGGACGGGAGGGTGTTCCTTTTACCAGATTACAACTTGGTTTCATTGATATGCCACCTCATAACAAGTTAAGATAGGTCTTGGTGATAATCTGTCTGTTTCGAGATGGGTGGAAGCATTCCCAACACGTCACAATGATTCAGTTACTGTGGCAAAATTGCTTTTGAGAGAAATCATACCAAGGTATGGATTTCCAGTGACGGTCGAGACTGATCGTGGCTCACATTTTGAAAACAGATTGTTACAATTGATTTGTAAAGCACTGGACATAAAGCAAAAGCTTAATTGTGCTTAGAGACCAGAAGCATCAGGTGTTGTTGAGCAAGTGAATGGCACAATAAAAAATAGAATAGCTAAAATGTGTCTAGCTACAGGAATGAAGTGGACTGACGCACTTCCACTTGTTTTGATGTCTTTGATAAGTACTCCAGATAGAAAAACAGGTTTGAGCCCCCACGAAATAATTCTCATGGGCAGAGTTATGAGACAAGCATTTGCTCCAGTTGGTAAAGTATTGAGCATTAATGATAGCGTCATATTGGACTACTGCGAGAATCTATCTGATGTGGTAACTTCTGTGTTCCATCAGGTGGGAACTGAAGTGATAACAAAAGAGAAGGAACAAGCTCATGATCTGTTAGCAGGAGACTGGGTGAGAACAAAAGTACACCGAAGAAGAAATTGCCTAGTACCCAGGTGGCAGTAGGCAAGACAGGTGACACTCGTCATAACAAATGCAGTAAAGTGTAGAGGATTGAAGAGATGGATTCATGCTAGTTACACCATACGTGTGCCAGCTCCTGAAAACCCTGAGGAAGGTGACACTACAGCTGATTCAGATTCTGAAGAAGAACCTGAAAGAAATCCATATCCTGAAGATCGACAAGAAGGTCGACATCTGGAAAATTCAAATGCGAATGAAGCATTGAATGAAGAAATTGAAGAGATTGTGATACAAGACTCTGAAAATGATGAAGATCTGCTAGATCAAGAAGCAGAAAAAGGAGTCTGAACAAGAAGTGATTCAAGATCCGGAGAGTATTGAAAAGCAGATTGGAAGCTCTGGAAGAAGGAACACAAATTCTGAAACTGGTGGATTGGAAGTAATAGAAGGAGAAGAAGAAGAAGAAGACGAAATTCCGAGTACCAGCTATAAGGATGATGTTCCTAACAGAGTGAAACTGCTGAGTAAAGAAGTACCTGGATCTAGAGCTGATATCACAGAAAGCGAATCAGATGAAAGTGATGATGAATCCAAAATGAAAAGATCAAGGAAAAGAGCTTGGAGAGTAGAGTGTAATGTAACTGAACCAAAGAAGAAATTATTAAGAAAAGGAGATAATTGGGGCGATGAAAATGAGAGTCTAAAATTCAAATTAGTGAACAGATCAAAAGAGCAAGTTAATGCGGTCTCAAGTCAGAAAGAAGGAGACTCAGATAAGAAAAATCAAGCAGGAAAGAAAATAGAAGTTATAATTAATAGAGCAAAAAGAGTAATAAAGCCTAATCATAAGTATAAGTCACCTGAATGGACCTACATCATTATCCCACCAGTGGTGGAAGTGAATAGTAGTAGCCAAGAAGATTTAGATGATACAAGTGATAGTGATTGATTTTGTTCTGACACAAGGTTGAAGAAATTGTGTTAGGTGACACAAGGTCGAAGAAATTGTGTTAACTGGTAAAACACCATGAGGTAAGACAATAGGTCGAAGAAAAGCTGTTAGAAAATAGGGTTTTCTTTAAAAAAAAAAAAGTAAAATAGGGGGGTGTATATTTAGTGATTTTGTTAATTTTAGTTTTTTTTTAAAGGCTCTTGTTTCAAAGTAAAGATGCCTTCTACTAATAGCAATTCGAGATGTTCTATTTTCCGGAGATGTTGCAAAATGTCTTCTATATATGTAATTCTAATAATTTTGGTTTGGTTGATTTTAGCTGTCATTTTCCCTTTTGGAATTGATAAAGAGATGTATAAAACTAACATGACTAGTACAGTTGTGGTTAAACAAGGCAACCATGACATTGTAGGCAAGACTAATAAAATCATTGAGCATAAACCAGAGATCCACCAAGATAGATCTGTTGGAGATTTTTCTAGTAATACCTTTTCAAGACTTTTACCTGAATATGTTAAGGTGATGGATGTGAAAGATTGTTAGATTTGTGTGAAATTACCTACTTCTGTCTCTGAAGGCGTGACATATAATATGCTTCCTCTTACTTATGGCATCACTTGGAGTGTAATAGCTAGTCTGTTTTATCAAACATGTTGTTTAGAATATTATTACTCTAATTATGATGACATTTTTGCAAATGTAAAAGTTGTTTATAGCTTGAATAAACTAAAGCATGCTAAACAGATGAGGGAATTTTTCATAGTAACTAATGAACTTACTTATGAGTGTGCTTTTAGAAATAATTTAACATGTAAGTTGAGAACGGAAGAAAAATCATTTTTAAATATGGTTGAAGAGACAAGGGCAATCTATAAGCGAAATGAGATGCTGAAACAAACCAAATCTAAGTTTTGGCAAATAGAAGATGAAAAGCTTAATGGTAGAAACGAAAATGTTGTGATTCATATAGACAAACCTGTAATGTGGTACTGAAAATTCTGGACCCATGTCATAAACATCGTCGTATCATGACGAATTTGATATCAGCAGACCGAGAATGACTAGTAGACTATGCACAAGCATTTCCGTCATATACGAGTGACAAAATCACCCAGTTTTTGTCCTGAACCCTCGGGTTCCATTTTGTGAACGGCAGCCATTTTGTGATTGCCCTCACATAGGCCGATGACTAAGGCTAAAAACGACTCTGAAGGACACGTACACCTTCCTGACTTTTCTGTGACCTGGGCAAGCTGACTCCACTGCCTAAAGCCAAACCTGTTCGGTCAGTTCCTCTCCCAGTGGCTGAACGAGATAGTATCAAGGCACAACATGCCATAAACCTTTCGTCGCACACAAACCCTTCCTAATCTTACACACACCTGCCTCTGTTTCTTTCTTTATGACTTGCTTTATGAGCAGGAGGTGCACGTTTTTATTGGGGGTTCGTCGATATCTGATGAAAATACTGGGCCTTGCCGGGTAATTAATTGTGGGCTGGACAAACTGAAATATGGGCTTGTCATCATGACTCTGCTTTTCTTTTGTAGTGAAAATATGTGAATGGTCAACTGTAAAATAAGGAATGTTTGCCTAAAGCATAATATTTTGTATAAAAAGAGAAGGTTGGCTTTGTAAGATTGAGCAGTCTCCTGAGAATATACACCGTGTTGTACTTCTAGGATACCTGTTACTGGCTGCAGCCAATAAATTCGATCTTTGACTTCACCTAGAAGACTCTGTGTTTCTGTAGTCTGAAACAGGAAGGACTCGAAGTCTTAGGGTGTTGTCCATGGCACCGCTGGGTTCTGAAAAACCCAGTACTTCAGTTGGCGTCCAACGTGGGGCGATATCAGCTGTACCGGTCCAAGCCAGAGGTTCGTGAGGAGCTTCGTGTGAAAATTCTGGAGGAAGGCCGCCACTTCATCGACCCCTGCATGTCGACGTGGTCTGAAAGTCTTTGCTGCGAGGTTCCCCGCTTCCCGACGGCTACGAAGGACTGCTGCCCTGACTATCGCCCTGTTTTGGACCCTTGATGATTGGTAGAGCGAAACGATAGACGAGTCTTCTGGTGACGTCATCGATACCTCAGTTAAGTATAAGTGGAGCGTCTCCCAGTCCTTAGTTTGGTTCTTAGTTTGGGTATCCCCTTGGGATCTTTGATTTGGAACTTGCAAGTACCAAAGCTGAGGGAGTTGTGTATTCACGAGACTATCGTTTTCGATAATCCTTTGAAGTTTGAAGCTAGACTAGTGAGCGAAGATGCCTGGTCTTAGCAGACTTGGAAATTTGTTTTGTCTTGGTTGTAATAGGGATTCCCGATTGGAGGACTCATGTCCGGTTCCTCCGATTGGAACTCCAACCTATGAACTATATGTGAAACATGGCGTAGGCCCCATCACATACAATGAAGTTTGGATCCGATACACCAGAAAAGATGGTGTTTTAAAATGGCCCCAATACAGTAGCTTTGACACGGAAATCCTAGATAATTTAGAGGTTAAACTTTTCAAGAAGAAAGCCCGGCCGGCGATGTTTGACTCTTTCCGTCTATGGCGTAAGGAAGCCAAACAGAAAGAAATTAAATTAGCGAAGAAAAATAAGAGAGAAAGGGGTATCTCGATAATGCAAGCAGCTACGCAGTATAAAGATAACGAAGAAGAACAGGCAAGTGAGCAGTTGCACAGGCAACGTAAAATGGCGATTGATAAATGTTATCCAGTTTTGCCGCCTCTTCAGCAAGATGCAGCAAAAGAACTTGAAAAAGATCCTTTAATGTCACACTTATTGAGTTCGCCACCCCCTTATGCGCAGAGTGCTACAGCACCTCCGCAACCTTTAGTTGCGCAACCTCTTGTTGTGTTGCCTCCTGCTCCTCCACAACCGCCAGCTCCTCTTCAGGTGGCTCCTACTCCTGTGGTCCTGCCTCCTCAAGGGCCACTGACTTCGCTACCTGCTTCGTTACCTGCTCAGACTTTACCTCCTGTAACTTTTTCGCCTGTTCTTACTACCTCTTCCACTACTGCTCCTACGTTGCCTTTTTCTCAGTCTGCTTTTTCTCCCGTTCTATCGACTTCTCCTTCTGTTCGACAGAGAATGACTGATACTGTTGCTAGTCTTATATTTTCCCTCTTTGGGTCAGCTGGTGTAACCCCTAGTTCGGAACGAAAACAGTCACGCAGCCAACTGCCTGATTCAAGAGAGAGAGAAATGTTTGATCGTTTGGCGCGTAGATGGGTTACTCGCCCTTTAGGATATGATTTAGAATCTGTTATGGATGTCTTCCATCAATGGGATGCACCAAAGCAGAGATATGTTTTTGAGAAAATGTGTGTTTTTCTTTCTGAGGAATTGGAGGAAAATTATTTGGAATCCAATCCGCCTGAGTTGTGCCGTGGACGGTTCGAGTTTGCAAAAGGCACAATTGTGGGTTCCGATGTTGAGAAAGCAGTTGCGACATTATTATCGTTTAGAAGCGAGGAAGGTACTTCTCGGTCGTTGTTTGAGCCTGATTCTTCTGTTCAGAAAAAAGTGCGACAGTATCCAATGAGAGAAGTTCCTCCGGTATGGATGGAAGCAGTGCAGGCTGATGTAGGTCTTGGTATTGTAGCTGCACCAGCTCATTTTCAGCGTGTTTGGGTACATGTTCCATGGAAACGAGCTGAAGTCTTGGCCCTCAAACAGACATTGCCTGATCCCCGTAAAAATCCTGCAGGGTATTACAAGGAATTATCACAAACTGCAGGCTCATGCATAATGAATTTAGCTGATATAGACATGTTGTTTGGAAATGTTGTTCCACAGCCTTTATGGGGAAAAATCCATCATGCGGATCATGATCAGGAGTTAGGTGACTCATGGGCTAATATTAGTGCTGCAAATCATAGACAAGTTGGTGGTGCTAAACCCGAGCCTTTAGTAGCAGACCTTCCTGGTAGGATCATTAATTACATGAAGACGTTAATGCCTGCGATGCATGTGAATTGGGACAAATTGTCTGCGTGTAAGCAGAAGAAAGATGAAACAGTGTCTGATTTCTCACCAGGTTTGAAGAGACGTTTGTCGACCACAGTGGTCAAGATATGAGTACAGAAGGTGGTCAACGGTTGTTCGTTGACAAGTTTGTGCACAATTTGCTTCCCGAGTTGTGTAAGAAATTGAAAGATTCAGAAAGTTCTTGGGCCGTTTCCTCTTCAGCACAGATATTGGCTACTGCACAGTACTACGAAAATAGAGATAAAGAGGAGAAGGATAGAGCAGACAAGAAAAGGAAAGAGTTAAAAACGAAGGTTCTTTTACAGCAGGCGTACCCGCCACGTAGTGGCCAGAATAACTATCAACAACCTCAACAGTATCAGAGAAACTCGCAAAGGTTCGAGCCTTCTCAACCACGTTTTTCTGTAGGCCCTAATCAGTGTGCATATTGCAAAGAAGAAGGTCATTTTAAAAGTAGCTGCCCTGCCTTGTTACAGCGTATCAATGGTGTCCCTAGCACAAGAGGTCGAGGTATTTTTCAAGCTCCTAGAGGTAGAGGACGTGGAAATTTCCCACAGAACGCGGGTCCCTTTCCGCCTCAGAATTCAATGAATAGGTTTTATCAGAAGAATAACGCGTCTGGTAGGATGGCTCAGTACTATGCTGATGACTACTATGCAGAAGATGAGAATATGGAAGGTAATGATTGCTAGGACAGCCATAGACAAAGAGAGGGAGTTGTTTCACTTCCAGTAGATCAGAGTGGACGTTATGTTGAGGTGATTACATCAGGTGTGTCAGAGCCTTTTCTGTTGGATACTGGTGCTACAAAGAGTTCTATTATGCACTCAAAACTCCCTGGCGCACCTTTGACTGGCGAAATGAATGTTTCAGTAGGTTTTTCTGGCGCCCCGGTTAGGAACCCGATTTCTAGTCCTATGTCCCTTTTGGAAATACCGCCATATGTTGTGACATTGAAAGCCAATGTTAAAATGCCACGAATTCCCCAATATAAGATCTCTAGTGAAGGTGAAAAGGCGTTGCTAACGATCATTTATGATTTGATTGAAAAAGATGTAATTGAAGAGACAAGAGGCAATGTTTGCAATAGTCCTGTTCTGCCTGTTTTGAAGCGTACTGACCCTTCTCAGCCACCTGTTTACAGGTTTGTGATTGACCTTAGAGAGGTGAATAAAATCGTTGTGCCACAATTTCCAGTTGTTCCTGATATCACTGCCCTATTGACTATGATTCCAGCTTCTGCGACCTGGTTTTCGGTGATTGATTTGAAGAATGCTTTCTTCAGCATCCCGATAGCCGAGGAGAGTAGGGATATTTTTGGCTTCAGTTTAGGAGGCCGAAGCTTCCGCTTCAAACACGCTCCCCAGGGCTACTGTGAAAGCCCATCGATATATAGTCAGGCTTTAAAGACACAGCTTGATACGATTGTTTTACCTGAGGGCGCTACCCTTATTCAGTACATTGACGATTTGCTTGTCGCTGCAGATACTAAGGAGATTTGTAAAGAAGCCACGTTGTCGTTGTTGCGTCATTTGTCTGATCTGCATCACAAAGTGTCTCTTTCAAAATTGCAATATTGTCGACAAGAAGTGACCTACTTAGGCCATCTCTTATCGAAGGAGGGAAGGAAACAGACCCCAGAAAGAATTCAGGCAATAGCAACATTGAGTGTGCCAAGGACACAGAGAGAAGTGCGTGCCATCTTGGGTATTACATCATACTGCAGACAATGGATACCAAATTTTTCTTTGCTGGCCAAACCTTTGGTGGCATTAACTTGTAAAGATACACCGAATCCCCTTCCGTGGTCTGAAGAGTGTCAGAAAAGTTTTTCCGAATTGCGCAATGCATTATGTTCGGCTCCTGTGTTGGGTACTCCCGACTACAGTAAGCCCTTTACATTGTATGTCCATGAGAAAGAAGGTTGTGCATTATCAGTGTTGACTCAGTTGTTCGGAGACAAGCAGCGTCCATGCGCGTATTTTTCGTCGACTTTAGATCCGGTAGCTAAAGCGTTGCAGAGTTGCTTGAGAGACACAGCAGCAGCAGCTGTTTACATTCGGCAGTCTGCTGGTTTAGTGATGAATAAATGTGGGGTGGCGTGGCACACGTAAAGTGTTCAAGAGTTCAGAAATGTCTATCTTATTTAGGTGCTGGCCGGTCTGCTCCCTCTGCCCTGTGGGGAGTTAGTAAAATGCAAAGTAACCGCTGTCTGGGTTGACAGATTGGCCAACCGCACTCTTTTGGGAGAGTGACCTCTTCAAAGGTTTGAACCAAGTAAATCCAAAGCTTTAGCCAATGAAATAATCCAAAGAAATTCAATTAGTCCATTGGAATTTATTCGCTATGATTCAGTTTATAAATGAACGTTGTTATTTCACAACATTATCAGGGCTCATAGGTTCTCTTTTTTGTAAATGTTCACAACAAATAGTTCATCCACATGCCCAATGCATTTCGTGCTGGAAAGCACTTCATCAGGGGAAATACATTTCTGTGGGGTAATTAAAACAAACATAAGTTGATGGGAAGAAACAGGTCACAGTCTGCGTGAAATCAATCTTGCAATTCGTTTAAAGTGACTATAGCCCATATGGCCAGGTGCTCAGTACAATAGAGTGCGGTTGGCCAATCTGTCAACCCAGACAGCGGTTACTTAGTGATGAATAATACATTGATTGTGATGGTTCCACATGCAGTGGACACGTTGTTAAACAGGACCAAGACACAGCACTTAACTAGTGCTCGATTGTCAGGTTACGAGTTGACACTGTTAGCGAGTCATGTGCACATAAAAAGATGCAACACGTTGAATCCAGCTACGTTGTTGCCGATTATAGCAGAGACAGATGTTTCAGAACAGCATGATTGTTTTCTCAGAACAGAAGAAGATACGAAAGGGAGAGTAGATCTTCAGGACACTCCTCTTGTGAAGTGTGATGGTACCTTATGGGTGGATGGTTCATGCTTCAAGCTTCCGAATGGTGATACGACTGCAGCATATGCTGTTACGACTTTGCATACGATTGTTGAAGCTGCACGTATCCCACATAATTCTGCTCAAGCAGCGGAGTTGATTGCACTTACGAGAGCGTGTGTGTTGTCAAAAGGAATAAAAGTGACCATATTTACCGACAGCCAGTATGCATTTGGTGTGGCTCACAGTTTTGGACGATTGTGGAAAGAGCGTGGGTTTCTGACTTCGCATGGAGCTAAGATACAGCATGGTCAGTTGGTGAATGAACTTCTTGAGTCACTTACTTTGCCGTTGCAAGTTGCGATTGTAAAATGCAGTGCACACAAGAAGGTGACTGATGATGTTGGTCATGGAAATGCATTTGCTGATGAAGTCGCAAAAGAAACAGCAAGGGATGTGATGAGTCGAATGTATGTTGCGGGCCCTGCAAGATGGGTTGGTGATGTTGGAATGTGTGAAGATACGATAGAGAGTGTGAAGTCTATTCAAGCTGAAGCTACAGAAAAAGAGTTGAGTGTGTGGAGAGAGAGTACGGGTAAAATGGATGCAAATGGTTGTTGGATTGAATTGTCAGAGCATCAGCGATGGTTGCTACCCGATGCGTATGTGCTTGCAGTGGTTACAATGGCCCATGGAATGGCTCATATCAGTGTGAAAGGGATTTGTAAGTTGTTGGCTCCAGTATGGCAAAACGCTGGAATTCCTAAGTGTGCAGAGAATGTGGTCAAGAATTGTATGGTGTGTCTGAAATACAATCCTGGTAGGGGAACCCCAGCTCCAGCTGGTCATTTTGCGCCTCCTACGTATCCGTTCGAGGTTTTGCAGCTAGATTTCATCCACATGGAAAGGTGCAACAATTTGAAATACGTACTCGTTGTTGTTTGTGCCTTTTCGAGATGGGTAGAAGCATATCCCCTGAAAGACAACACTGCCTTATCCACAGCTAAAGCCCTTGTCAAAGAATTCTTCCCTAGATTTGGAATGCAGAGAATGGTCTGGAGTGATAATGGGAGTGAATTTGTGGGTCGAGTGATGAAGAAAGTATGTGAAGGGCTAGGTATCCAACAGAAATTCCACGCTGCAAATCACCCCCAATCAGCTGGATTAGTAGAATGTTACAACGGCACTCTTAAACTTAAACTGGCCAAGATATAAGCAAGCTCTGGCCTTAAATGTCCTGACGCTCTGCCTTTAGCACTCCTATCAACAAGAATGACTGTGCATTCACGAGTGGGACTTAGTCCATACGAGATTGTGTTCGGCCGCCCGGCCAACATATGGGGAGTGCCAAGGCCGACAAAATTAAGTGAGATCGAACACCCTGTACTGCTTGATTATTTGTACGAATTGACGGCTAAATTGCGTGTTTTACACCAACAGGTTCACGATACTCTGCCTCAGGTCTCTGAAGCTCCAGGACATCCGATCGATTCTGGAACATGGGTGCTGGTGAAGAATTTTCAGCGAACAAAGAAAGATCAACCCCGCTGGACCGGCCCCCATCTAGTTCTTCTCTCAACGAGATCAGCCGTTTGAGTGGAAGGAAAGAAAAACTGCATCCACGGCGTATATTGCAAGAGGGTCCCTTTGCCTCTGCCGTACGACCGGTGGGTCCAGGAGGGTGTCGCTGACTCAGAGACTGAAACTGTGCCTCGTTTTCTGCCTTTCAGTGATGCACATCTCAAAGGAACAATTTCTGAACAAGAAAGTGACAATCTTTTGCAAGAAGTTGTGCCGCCGTCAATTCGATTGGACACTACAGAGTCTGATCTCTAGTTTCAAAACCAGACATTACCTGGGAAAAGACGCTATAATCTGAGGCCGAGAACTATGGACTAATAAAAAAATTCCTTTTTCTTTACTATGTTTTAAAGTGCAGCTCTCTCATCTGAGAAACTTTTTTATTTTTGTTTTTCGAACCACCATCCGGGTTCAGCTGTAGGGTCGCGGTTGCTGAAGTCTTTGGGGTGCAGCTGAAGACGTTAGGTCGACAGTTCTGGTTGGTCTAAGGGAGTTGCCCTGGACTGACAGAAGCATTCCTTAGCATAGAACACCCTACCATCGCGAGCAGCATTTAGAGAGGATGGAGTTTTTCGAGATGGAGAGACCTGCCAAAGAAACGAACTCTAAAGATAAAATTTGTAGAATGATGACCAAGAAACGCTTTTTGATATTATGCATTTTCATGTTGTTTAGTGTAATGATGTTTTTAATAGGATATGTTTTATTCTCTTTTCAAGTGACATTTGCACCCACTACATCGCCCATACCTCCTCCTTCTACTGGTTCCTCACATTCTTTTCACCCTCTTCCTGAACATGAATCCGCTAGAAGATTAGAGTTTATCAATAACTCCTTTGTTCAGCTTTTGCACCAACACCAATTAGTAGTGAACACGACTAACTGCTGGGTGTGTGGTCTTATGCCTCATACTACCGATAAAGGTATCCCTTATCTGGTCCTGCCTTTCAGCCATAATGGTTCTGTGTGGGCATACAGAACAATGTTCATCTACGCACATGAAGTCTACCCCCTACGTTCTGTGAAAGATAATCCTAAGAATAGTGCTCTAGTCAAGGGTATAGTAGATATGATTAGGGAAGATGTTTCCTATGAGACTATCCCGAGAGATGAGACACTAGTATATATAGGATGGAACGTGACCGGATATGGAGTTACTCTGAGTGAGAAACAGCAAGCTAAGAGATATTCCCCGATTTGAAATGTACCCCATCAGGGTCACCTATGTCTGCAAGGTAATGGCAAGAATCCCAGAGCTCAGTTAGGGAAGAGTACCTGCACTGAAACATATGTTTTTGCGTCTCAGATTTCCCCTTCGTTCCTAGCAGCTAAGGGTACCTATTTCATCTGCCATGATAGAGCCTATACATGGTTGCCCCCTGACTTTTCGGGCACATGTTTTATTTCGTTCCTGTTGCCCCCCACCTACACAGCTACGGCAGATTACCATAAGACAAGGATAGTTAGAGGTGGCTTCAGTAAGGAAGACACTGCTGGACAAGAATTTGGAGACTTCGTGAAGGGTTTTCTGCCGTTTTGGGGACCCATGGTTAACAGCAGGAACATTAGGCAATTGACGAGGGTGGTTGAATCCACCGTAGTTGAAACTGCCGGTGCCCTTAGTAATTTGACTGCTGAGCTCCAGTCGGATCGTCTTATGACCCTTCAGAACAGGGTCGCGTTAGACGTCATCCTAGCAGACCGAGGTGGGGTATGTAGAGTGATCCAATCGAGTTGCTGTGTTTTCATTCCAGATAACGCTCCAACAGTGTACCAGGCCATTTCCAAACTGAATAAGATTTCCGAATCTATTCATGTGGATAAAGGAGATTGGTCGTTGATGGGATGGTTCTGGGAACTGATATCCGCCTGGGGATGGAAAATTCTGATGGTCATTGGGATGATCTTAGCCATTCTTTTCCTGTTCTGTCTGTGCGTACAGTGTGCTCCTGCAATATGTGGCCTCTGTGCTATATCATGTGTAAGGAAACCTGTATCAAGGGACGAGTTACGTAAAAGGATGATGCTACAGCAACATCTCAATGACTTTATGAATATAGACCCGGACTCAGATTAGCATGAGTATAGGTTATTGCCTATGTAAGGGCAAAAGGAGGGTCTGTGGTACTGAAAATTCTGGACCCGTGTAATAAACATCGTCGTATCATGACAAATTTGATATCAGCAGACCGAGAATGACTAGTAGACTATGCACAAGCATTTCCGTCATATACGAGTGACGAAATCACCCGAAAATTAGAGTTTTCGTCCTGAACCCTCGGGTTCGATTTTGTGAACGGCAGCCATTTTGTGATTGCCCTCACATAGGCCGATGACTAAGGCTAAAAACGACTCTGAAGGACATGTACACCTTCTTGACTTTTCTGTGACCTGGGCAAGCTGACTCCACTGCCTAAAGCCAAACCTGTTCGGTCAGTTCCTTTCCCAGTGGCCGAACGAGATAGTATCAAGGCACAACATGCCATAAACCTTTCATCGCACAAAAACCCTTCCTAATCTTACACACACCTGCCTCTGTTTCTTTCTTTATGACTTGCTTTACGAGGAGGAGGTGCCCGTTTTTATTGGGGGTTCGTCGATATCTGATGAAAATACTGGGCCTTGCCGGGTAATTAATTGTGGGCTGGACAAACTGAAATATGGGCTTGTCATCATGACTCTGCTTTTCTTTTGTAGAGAAAATGAATGGTCAACTGTAAAATAAGGAATGTTTGCCTAAAGCATAATATTTTGTATAAAAAGAGAAGGTTGGCTTTGTAAGATTGAGCAGTCTCCTGAGAATATACACCGTGTTGTAATTCTAGGATACCTGTTAATGGCTGCAGCCAATAAATTCGATCTTTGACTTCACCTAGAAGACTCTGTGTTTCTGTAGTCTGAAACAGGAAGGACTCGAAGTCTTAGAGTGTTGTCCCTGGCACCGCTGGGTTCTGAAAAACCCAGTACTTCAGTAAGTAGAAAGCTTTGTATAAGAGATAATACTATGTTTGATAATTACTTTGTAGGTGCTAGTCAATGTGAAGATACTTTTTGTATCTTAGGGGGATAGGGATTTAAAGGAGGTAAAGATCCAATTTTTCCTGGAATTTATTTTTTTGTGGGAACAAAGCTTATTTTAATCTCCCAGACCACTGGTATGGGACTTGTTATGTTGGTTTAGTTTTTCCAAAGATTTTTCATGTAGATAGAAATGTAAAGGGGTCATTTGAAATTGGCAAACACCTGAATAGATTCAAAAGGGAAAGTTTTTCAGAAATGTTGGCAGATATATTTGGTGCAGTAATACCTATGGTAGGAACAACATTGAATGCAAATAAAATCAGAAAAATGTCCACAATTGTTGATAGATTGTCAACTGATTCTGCTAGTGGATTTCAATTAGTGAATACAGAACTTATTGCCATGAGAACTATGGTAATGCAGAACCGTCTTGCATTAGACATTCTGCTCGCAAAAGAAGGAGGAGTCTGTGGAATTTTACATGTCCAGCACTGCTGTACATACATACCTGACAAGAGTCAGAATATAGAAATGTATATCAAGAATATAACAGAATTACATGCTGAGGTTGAACTTTTAGAGGATGAAATTTTTTCAAAACGTTTGAGCAAAAGATTTGCAGCAATCAGAAACTGGTTTCAAGAGATTGGTAGTTCAATTTTAGGTAAAATATTTTGTCCTTTAATAGTCATAGTCATAGTGATACTTTTGTTAAAAATGAGTTGCATGATACACAAGAGAAAGAAATATCTAAGGGAAAAGAAAAGAATTTACAAACTCAGAAAAGAAAAATAAAAATAAATAGAATTGGAAGAGTTTCGTAGATCTCAATATGGGATGTGCAGACAAACAGCTGAATCAAAAGTTTAGAAATACTAATATTAAGAAAGTCCAAAATATGTTCAAGGGTTGAAAATTTTCTAAAAATTTTGGGTGCTGTTTGGTGATTTTGAAATCACCAGATGAGGGAGTTGATGGAGCGAGCTGATGAATAAAATTTTGTTCAAACTCGCAAAGTTAAACTTCCATAATATATGTAACAGTATTAACAAGCATGTGGTGAAAATATTAATCAACTTAGTTTTAAAATGCATTTATTCAGAAAACACGTGGGATTAACTTATGTGCTCTATGTTGCAAATGCGAAAAGAAAATAATAAACTAACCTTGTCTATTGTCTTTGTCAGTATTAAATACGGCTGTCTAATTAATGGCATGTTCTTATTTTGTGTGCTTATGTTATGTCTTTCTGTGACAAAACGCTTAAAAGAGTTCGAGCAGTTTCTAAAGAAGAAGATAGATATAAATGCTGCTTTGTGTGCCCTGCTAGGTAACATAAATTAATGGGTTATTAATTATCAAAGGGGGTGGGTAACAGAATGGGTCTCACTTCTCTAATTATTTGATGTCTTGTGTTTGTTTGAATAATAGTTTCCGAATGAGGCCTAAGGCATGCAAAGAAATGGCATTACGAAAACTTGTCCAGAGTGGAGCCTTGCACATATTCAGAAGTGAAAACTTTTACCACGTTGACATTTTTGTCAGAAAATGCAGTTTAATAAGTTGTGCTGAATATGCTTATGGAGAAAAAGGCTCAAGGACAGGATATCAGTGTGACTGCCAAGGCAAGGAAGTTGTGGACCGTAACTCGAGAGAAAAGTATCTCTTTTGAGGAAGCCAAATGACGCGAAAGCAAAGGACAATAGGGCTTAAGAAAAACCTGAACTTGGTTTAGAAACGGAGATGACCTAATGCCTTAATCGTGGACTGACATGGCGTAGCCAATGAGCGGCGTGCATTTTTTAAGAAAATATATAATTTGTAGGAAGTTTAGTTCGATAGAAAGGTATCAAACCTGACCTCATGGGCAGGAGGGTGCTGCTTGCTTTCCGATTCCTGAATGGTGTGACGTGCTGTTGGATTCTTTGGCGCACGTAAGGACAGCAGACTTTAATGAATATTCTTTTCTAGGTGAAGCGAGTTTAGACATTGAAATAGAAATAGGGAATGGAAACTGTTATTTTGCTTTTATTCATACTTACTGATTTGCTTTGAAAATGTCAGTCTAATAAATCATTTCATTTATAAATGCTGCTTTCTTATTGCTAATAAAATAAAAGATTCTTTATAAAATGCTCTTCCTTGAATAATGAAGATAATAAAAATTAGATTTTAAACGACAAGCTGGTCTTGTTTATTCATGGTCTAGTTGCCATCAGTTGATCCATTTGCCTTAGTGGCTTAATTAAAATGATTGATGTATGTTTAAAACCAATGGTAAGAAAAGATAAACTGCAGTTGTATATAAATATGTAAATAGTTTTTGAAAAGTTCTGATTAATTAAGTCACATGATTCAGTCGCTCAAAAATTGTCTCGTTGGTTTATGGGCCTTTATAAGTGATTCATGATTAATGGTGAGTATTGTGGTGATAGGCAGCGTTGGTGAGACAGTTTTTCGTTAGGAGCTTTGGAAGAATATAAAACACATGATAATAAGTGAGTGCTCCTACTATGCCTCCCTAACTAGATGTACCTGAATGTACCTAGCATATATGTAGGTGTTATGCCAAGAATTCCTCTAGGATCTAGTCAGCCCCATTATTTGAGAATGAGAGAATCTAGGACCCCATTCTGGTCACGAGGTGGACACCCCGCGAGGAATGTTAGACCACTGCGAGCTGAAGTGTCTGTGGGCAGGAACCTCAGTGTCTCTGGTCAGTGTGTCTGCTGGGAAGTCACGGTCTCCTCTGTCATTCGAAAGCAAGGTGTGATGTATATATACCCACAGGTCTCCCAAGGGGTCCTACCTATCTGTGTTACTCTGTCAGCCTGAAGGATGACATTGGGCATGAACTTTATACAGAGATATTGTACAATAGATATTCATCCTGATGTGCTTCCAAGAAACCTCATTCATAATGTATGAGTTTTGAAAAAGTAAAAAACCAGCGTTATGAATGCAGTGTTGTATCTAGGTAAAAGGTCAGTTCCTATGAACCATTATGTATATAATGTAGGGAAGGATGTAGGTGAAATATTGCAGTGTTACCTGCGCCTATATAAGGTAACTATATGGAATATAACACTTTGTGCACCTTTCTTCCTTTTTCTGCACTTCTCTATCCTCTTTCTGCACATCTATACTGCTTTCTGCACCTCTCTTGCTTTTTTCGGGACCTCTTGCTTCTTTCTGTACTTCTTTTATCTCTTTCTGCACCCTCTTCCCTCTTTCTGCACCTCTCTTGCCTCTTTCTGCACCACCCATGCCCTTTTCTATACTTCTCTTGCCTCTTTCGTTACCTCACTTGCTTCTTTCTGTACCTATCTTGCTTCTTGCTGCACCCCCTTTGCCTCTTTCTGCACCTCTATTGCTACTTTCTGCACTTCTCTTGCATACTTTTGCAATTCGCTTGCCTCTTCTGCATTTCTGTTGCTTATTCCTCTACTTCTCTTGCCTCTTTCTCCACTTCTCTTGCCTCTTTCTGCACCTCTCTTGTCTCTTTCTGCACCTTCTTCTTTTTTCTGCACCTCTTTTGCCTCTTTATGCACCTCTCTTGCCTTTTTCTACAGTTCTCTTTCCTCTTTCTACACGTCTTTTTTCTTCTTTATGCACCCCTATTGCCTCTTTCTGCACCCCTGTTGCTTCATTTTTTACTTCTCTTACTTCTTTCTGTACCTCACTTGCACATTTCTGTACCCCTCTTGCCTCTTTTTGTACCCTTCTTCCTACTTTCTGCTGCTCTGTTGCATCTTTCAAAAAATGGGGTTACCTGATTGTGGTCCTGGACCTGGATGCAGTACGATACAAAAAACAATGGTCCTAGACCTTAATCATACAGGACATAAATCAAAGATTCCCATTTAGTGCATTCAGTAATTAAACTCAAGAGCTTCATGAAGAGAAATGATTATTAAGCTCACGGTACTTAATACGTTAGTCAAATATATATAACAAAGTCCAATAAAACAATACTCTCATTCAAGATGCATTTTATTTTCATGTTAACTGGTGAGAGAATGTCAAAAAGAATTTGACGGTATGGACTTTTCAAAGGAGGTTGCTCTTTGCCTCTTTCTGTACCCCTCTTGCCCCTTTCTGAATATCTGTTGCTTCTTTCTGCACTTCCCTTGCTCCTTTCTGCACCACTCTTGCCTCTTTTCCTCCCTTTTTCCCCTTTGTGCACCTCTCTTGCCTCTTTCGGTACATGTCTGGCTTCTTTCTGCACGCCTTTTTCTGCACCTCTCTTGCATATTTCTGTAATTCTCTTGCATCTTGCCTCTTTCTGTACCTCTCATGCCTTTTTTGCACCCCTGTTGCTGCAATCTGCAATTATCTTGCTTCTTCCTGCACCACTCTTGCTTCTTTCTGCACCCCTCTTGCCTCTTGCCTCTTATGCGTCTCTGCGCACCTCTCCTATCTATTTCGGTACCTCTTTTACTTCTTTCTGCACTTCTCTTGCCTCTTTCTGCACCTCTCTTGCTTCTTTCTATACCCCTTTTGCCTCTTTATGCATTACTCTTGCCTCTTTCTGCACCCCTCTTGCCTCTTTCCGTACCTATGTTGCTTCTTTCTGCACTTCTCTTGCTTCCTTCTGAAATCCTCTTACCTCATTCTGCATATGTTTTCCCTCTTTGTGCACATCTGCTGCCTCTTTCTGCACCTCTATTGCCTTATTCTGTACCCCTCCACCCTTTTCCTTCACCTGTCTTGCCAGTTTCTGTACCTCTCTTGCCTCTTTCTTTAGTTCTCTTCTTGCTGCATTCCATTTACTTCTTGCTGTACTTCTCTTGCCTCTTGCTGCACCCCTCTTGCTTCTTCCTGTACCTATGTTGCCTCTTTTTCATAGTTCTCTTGCTTCTTTCTGCACCCCTTGTGCCTCTTTCTGCATGTCCCTTGCTTCTTTCTATACCCTCTTTCCACTTTCTTCACCATTCTTCCTTTTCATACACCTCTCTTGCCTCTTTATTATGCACCTCTATTGCCTCTTTCTTCAGTTCCCTTTTCTCTTTCTGCACCTATTTTTTCTTCTTTCTGCACCCCTCTTGCCCCTCTCTGTATCTGTGTTGCTTCAGTCTGTATTTCTATTGCTTCTTTCTGTACCTCTCTTGCAAATTTCTACACCCCTCTTGCCTCATTTTGCATCCCTCTTTCTACAGCTATCTTTCCTCTGTCTCCCTGTTCCCTCTTTCTGCACCTCGTTTGCCTGTTTCTGCCACTCTGTTGCCTCTTTTTGGAGTTCTCTTGCCTCTTCTGTACAGCAGTTGCTTCTGTCGGCACTTCTCTGGTCTTTTTCTGCACTCCATTGCTTGTTACTGCACGTTTCATGCTTCTTTATGTACCTCTCTTCCTTCATTCTGCACTCTTCTTGCCTCTTTCTGCACCCCTTTTCCCTCTTTCTGCCCCTATTTTGCCTGTTTCCGCACCTCTCTTGCTTATTTATGCTCTTCCCTTGCCTCTTTCTGCAACTATTTTGCTTCTTTCTGCACTTCTCTTGCTTCTCTCTGCATTTCTCTTGCCTCTGTCTGCACCTCTATTGGCTCTTTCTACAGGTCTATTGCCTCTTTCTGCACCCCTGTTGCTTCAATCTGCTCTTCTCTTGCTTCTTCCTAGACCTATCTAGCTTCTTCTGCACCGCTCTTGCCTCTTTCTGCACACTTTTTCCCGCTCTGTTCACCTCTATTCTCTTTTTCTGCACCACTCTTGCCTCTTTATGCACCTCTTTTGCTTCTTTCAGCAATTCTAATGCCTTTTTTTGCACCTCTCCTCCCTCTTTCTGCACCTCTAGAATTTTTGCAAGAGGAAAATTCAAATATAAAAAACATTCATTGAAAGACGCCAGGAGAACTAGAACTATGCTCACTATACCCTTCACATATTTGCACATATTTTAATCACAGATTTCAAGAAAGGTCAGCTTTCAGTTTGTACAAAACAAAACATCCTCTTGGAGATGAAAAGTGACATTACCACATTGTTAGCCTACCACATCAGGAACCTGTGAATAATCTTACACATTATCTAGCTGCAAACCATTTCCAATAACGAACTGCTAACCAGATGCAAGCTAGAGAGGATACAGCCCAATCATTATTAGAAAAATGTGCAGATGGATAAGACACACCGTGAGAATAGAACAAGAACAGCTCTTCATGGCCTCTTCAGGCAAAAGAACACCTGGAGGCAACTATGGAAGCTGAACTGAAGACTAAACCCCATCCGGGTACCCGTACAGAAATCCATGCAAAACAAACCAGATGCAGAGTTCCTTCTTTGAAGCCCTTAATGCCAGCTGGCATAATGAGCAGTAGAGGTATTCTCACTCAAACTCCTCAGAGATTCTGAAGCAAAAATGACATGCTCCAGAATTTGTAGGATTTCTCTTATGAGAAGTCACTCCTAAGAAACAACATAGTGTTATCACCAAGAATAAACATTTCTCCCATGTTTCAGAATGCCTAGTAAAGAATAGTCCCAGAATGCATAAATAGACCAGGTTTAAGTTTTACATAAGAAATATGGCATGGAGTATATTTCGTTGAAATGAGTAACTTCTGCTGGGTCTCAAATTTACCATTCCGACAACAATAGTCTAGGGCCAAGATTTAACAAGGATTGCATTGGGGTTGCATTACTTTTTTAACACAGACCTGACGTAAAATCTTTTTGGGGATTTACAAACAAATGCAAATTGTTACCTGCACTGGTTTGTAAGAAAAAGTTTCTGGTTTGCATTACTTGGCATCAAAGGGGTGTTACGTGGGCGGTACATGGGCAATTCCACTTAACCACTCATGTTTTTTTTTTGTGTAGCAAAAGTAAGACATACAATACATAAATACCGTAGAAATGCTAACAATACATAACTCTGTTGTTTTTTAACTTATACAGTAGTCCAGAAAAGGAGGTGACAAATAAATCAGGTGTTGGAGAAAACAATACTAGTCACAATTTAAGGAACAACAACGTTTTCCCAAAAATAAACAACCAAGAAATAATAAAGAGGCATCTG
Organism: Lissotriton helveticus; assembly: GCF_964261635.1. Classification (NCBI taxonomy): domain Eukaryota; kingdom Metazoa; phylum Chordata; class Amphibia; order Caudata; family Salamandridae; genus Lissotriton; species Lissotriton helveticus. The sequence continues at coordinate 1,610,004,472 of NC_136069.1, forward strand.
ACATAAGGCCATAGCAGACCATATTATAAAGAGATAGTGCCTTGTTACTCTCATTGGAGACTGGTCCAAAACCAGTTGAATTCAAACCGAGAGCACGGCCCTCTAGCTTTAGCCAATGCGAGTTCCATCTCATATGTCTGTCTGAGTAAAACCCATAACTCATTAACACTAGGACTGGCATTATCAATCCAGACTCTGGCAAAACATAGCCGGGCACATGCTATAATATTAGGAGCCAACAAGTTAACATAGCTAGCCACCTCACTTTAAATCCCAAGAAATATTTCTTTCTCAGTAAGCTGAAATTTTGGACCAAGGAGCAAACTAAGAATATGGAGACCCACTCCAAAACATATTCAGCCTTGGACAGTTGACAAACATGTGCCTGCTCTGCAGCATACCGTTGACATTTCTGACAAAGTGACTTTTCAGAAGATCAAGATGCCCACTTAGATACCATCTCTGGTGTATATTACAGCATATATACTACCCAGTGCTGTTGCAGCTTTAAATTAACAGTTGTTACCCCTTGGTCCAATGAGCCAAAAGATTCCTGTATTTCCTCTGTCATTATTTCAGCTCTGACAGCCCAACTTATTTGGGAAGTGATCTGTAACCTATTGTAACTGGTGCTAGCCAGAAACTGCTGATAGGCTAGACCAATAGCCCCTTAGCCAGAGTATATATATATACCGGACACAATTACCGATGGGTTCATCATTGATAATACCTTTTGTCTCATATGAAATAGTCCCTAACCTGTAGATACTTAAAGAACATATTTTGCAAAAGGCCAAACTCATCTTTAAGCGCAGCGAAAGTGCAGAAATATATTGAGCAGATAGGATTACTCCATAACACCCTGCATTGATGCAGCACAGGAAGCAAATATTGCTTACTAATATCTTGCCATATCTGACTAATGTCCTTAACTACCTTGAACTTCACTCACTTGCAGTAGTTAGATCAAAAGTTGTATACAGCATAAACCTGACCAATGGGCAGCAGGCTAACTGATAACACAGCAAAGTTGGGCCAGCGTCCAGCCCGCAGAGCAAGCCACAAATCCGACCAACGAAGGAAGCCCAGTAATAAAGCTTAACATCTGGGAGCTTAAAGCCCCTCGTACATGTAGCAATTTCATAAACTTGAGAGCCCTCTTGGCACACCTGTAAGCCCAAATGAAACTGCATATGACACTATCTACTTTCTTAAAAAAAGGATCACGGAACCCGCAAGGGTATTGAATGAAACAAATATAAACATTTTGGGAGAATGTTCCTTCTTATGACGTTACACCTCCCGGATATACTTAACGGGAGTCAAAGCCAGCTGCGCAGTTTAGCAGATACTGTCTTCAGATGAGGTTTGTCGTACAGAGTTATGATATCATTGATCTGGCTACTAAGACAGACCCCCAGATAGGTTGCTGTTTGTGTACCCAACACTCATGGGTTTTTTATGCAAAATCCTGTTTAGTAACATTTGTTTAACAACAAATGGAGGAGTAACTCATAGAGGCTATATAATGCCTCTCTTCAGAGGTACTCCTCTATTTGTTGTTAAATACTGATTAAGGGGACCAGGAGTTTCCTCCCGACTTACAGTCAAACACCCTTTCTCTCCCATTTGTTTCTTATATAGTAACACTTGTTGACAGGGTTTGGTGCCAAACAATAATGCTGCTTGAAGGCATGCCTTAAAAAGGAGTCGTTTTCATTTCTCCTTTCTTTTCCGACTGCATGTGTGCTGCTCTGGACAGCCCACATACAAAGTAGGAAAAGTTTATTTACTTGCCTTATCATAGTATTTTGTACTGGGAAGCCTACAAAACCTATGCTAGACTCACACACGCAACCTTGCACTATGGTGCAGAGTTGTGTACATGGCACTCAGCAGCAAAACTCTGCCCAATCATAATGATGAGAGGAGGAGAGAGCCATATCTCTATAGATATGGCACTCTTATGTGCTCTCCTTGTCACGCAAAGCAACACAGATTTTTTTGAGTGCTGTGTTGTGTGTCCCTTTTGTAAATCTGCGTTAAAGAGTGTTCTGTCAAGATTGAGCTTAAATGATTTATAGATGAAACAATCTCTTTGAATATCTCCGATCAAGCCTGGGGTAGGTGTCATCAACATTAACATGTAGTTAAGACAGACTGTTGGCAAACTCACAGCAGACACTGTTTAATCAATGGAATGCATAGGCTCATGCTATTTTATTTGGCAGCATAAGAATGCATTTCAAATGTTTGCTGCAAAGACATGCAAAGTTGTTGTGAGGGAAGTAAATAACATCACCAATATGCTGCTGATCTTTTTAAGAGCGGCTCTTCTGCAAGAAGGTATACCAAAACCAAGGTGATAAACAGTGGCTGAAAACTGACTTCATGACACATTTCTTATATGAGATGTGTGCAATCCATTTTAAAAGTGTGCTGTGCTGCCCTAGTGTTACTTAAGTTAATAAAACAAAATAGCAAAAAGATTGCTTGCAGCTTGCCAAAGTACACCCAGGACAAAGCACCCCCTAAAATTATGTGGTAATGCAGCACCACTTCCCACACTCCGGCTGTCATTTGTTGCTTTATTTCTCTTAAGTGCAAGCATGAGGGCTCTAACTTGGCCCCATCATTGATAGGGGTGAAAAGACAGATCTAAGAGGAGAAGGATATCCTCATGAGCAGGGTATGGGAAAATCAGTACATTTTAAAAACAGATCTGATTGGTTGTATGATGTGAATAATATTAAATAACAACTTTGGGCATAGTTTACATTAGAGCACCTTATATAAATGGAAATATGAGCTCAAAACTTCATGAAGCCCATGCGAATTGTAGATGTGAAATAGAATGTTATGAAGTTGGAAGGTGGTTGAACATGAAGCATTGGTAGATTGTGTAATGTTTCTAGCCCTCTGTCAGCATAGGATGTATCTCCACCTGAAAAATGAATAATGCCGTCACTATTGTACAAATGCACTAAGGTTCCTTAACCCTTTCGGTGCTCATGACGAGCTCAGCTCATCATGAGGTACACCTCTTGTGTGCTCATGACGAGCTGAGCTCATCATGACCACACCCATTTCTATTATGGCCCAGCACAGCAGAGGAACATCTCAAGCAGCCAAGGTGTTAAAATAAATCACTGCTTTATGAAGCATTACTTTATAATTTGTATTACACCTTCCCGTGACCCATTCCATCCATTACCAGATGAGATTTTGTAAACACATTTTTTCCTTTAAATTTCTATCATTTGTCCTACTTTCCTTTCATTCTTCAAGTCATTTATCTTTACCTGCTGCTTATTACTCATGCCATGTTCCTCTACCTTCCGTATATGCCCAGTCTTTTCGCCTTGTAAGAAAACTTTGAAAGTGGAACCGTGGCAGCATGTATAGATCGTAAACGATCGCTAGCAAAGCTTTTTCACCTTCACTAGAAATTCTATATTGGGGAATTCGTGGCATTTTAACATTGGCTTTCAATGTTACAATATATGGTGGCATTTCTAAAAGACCCACATCATTAGCACCAGTAGCCCAAAGAATATCAGGGAGAAACGACAATTCTGATGGAAGTTTATCCCTTGACAAATACATAGGAGAAACCACTTTCTTACCTAAAGTAAGTTGTACTCCTGAAGGAGAACAGTACAAAGTCACATACAATCTTTTTAACAGATCCAATCCCAACAAGTTTTCACCACAACCTGTTGTCAGAATAAGGGGTGCTTCTAATTCACAAGGACCAACAGAAGGGGACATAGGACTAGAAATCGGGTTCCTAACCGGGGCGCCAGAAAAACCTACAGAAACATTCATTTCGCCAGACAAAGGTGCGCCAGGGAGTTTGGAGTGCATAATAGAACACTTTGTAGCACCAGTATCCAACAGAAAAGGCTCTGACACACCTGATGTAATCACCTCAACGTATGGTCCATTCTGATCTACTGGAACTGAAACAACTCCCTCTCTTTGTCTATGGCTGTCCTAGCAATCATTACCTTCCCAATGCTCATCTTCTGTATAGTAATCATCAGCATAGTACTGAGCTGTCCTACCAGATGCGATATTCTGCTGATCGAACCTATTCATAGAACTTTGAGGTGGAAGGGGACGTGCGTTCTGGGGGACGTTTCCACGTCCTCTACCTCTAGGCGTTTGCTGAACACCTCTACCTCTTGTGTTTGAACCACCATTTGCGCGCTGTAACAGAATAGGGCAACTATACTTAAAATGACCCTCTTCCTTGCAATACGAACACTGGTTGGGACCTACAGGAACACGTGGCTGAGTATACTCTACTCTTTGCGAGTTCCTCTGATACTGTTGAGGCTGCTGATAATTATTCTGATAGTTATTCTGACCACCATTATTCTGGCCACCACCACCACGTGGCGGATACGCTTGCTGTAACTAAACCTTCGTTTTCAACTCTTTAGTTTTCTTTTCTGCTCTATCTTTCTCGTCTTTGTCTTGATTTTCATAATATTGTGCAGTAGCCAATATTTGTGCTGAAGAGGAAACTGCCCAAGAACTCTCTGAATCCTTCAATTTTTTACACAACTCGGGAAGCAGATTGTGCACAAATTTATCGACGAACAATCGCTTACCACCTTCTGTGCTCATATCTTGACCACTGTGGTCGACAAACGTTTCTTCAAACCTGGTGAAGAAATCAGACACCGTTTCATCTTTCTTCTGCTTACATGCAGACAACTTATCCCAATTTACACGCATCGCAGGCATTATAGTTTTCATGTACTCAATTATCCTACCAGGGAGATCTGCTACTAAAGGTTCAGGTTTAGCACCACCAATTTGTAGGGCATCTGCAGCAGCAATATTAGCCCATGAGTCACCTAACTCCTGATCATGATCTGCATGACGAATATTTCCCCATAAAGGCTGTGGAACACCATTCCCAAATAACATATCGATATTGGCTAAATTCATAATGCATGACCCAGCAGTCTGTGACAACTCCTTGAAATACCCTGCAGGATTTTTACGGGGATCAGGCAATGTCTGCTTAAGGGCCAAAACTTCAGCTCGCTTCCAAGGAACATGTACCCACACACGCTGAAAATGTGCTGGCACAGGTGGTGGAACATTACCAGGACCAGCTGCTACTGCTTCCTTCCACACTGGAGGAACTTCTCTCATGGGATATTGTCTCGCCTTCCTCTTAGCAGAGGAATCTGACTCAAACAATGAACGAGAAATACCTTCAGTCCTAAGTGACAACAACGTTGCAACTGCTTTCCTAACATCTGAACCCACAATTGTGCCTTTTGAAAACTCAAACCGTACATGGCTCAACTCGGGCGGATTAGAGTCTAAATCATTTTCCTCTAAATCTTCACACAGGAAAGCACACATTTTCTCAAAAACGTATCTCTGCTTTGATGCTTCCCACTGATGGAAGACATCCATAACAGATTCTAGATCATATATTGTCGGGTCAGTCACCCATCTATATGCCAAATGATTTAACATTTCTTTCTCCCTAGAATCAGGCTGTTTGCTACGCAACTGTTTATGCTCAGAGACAGGAGCCGGACTTGCCGCTCTAAAGAAAGGATACAAAATACTAGTAACAGTGCTAGCCACTCTCTGACGAACAGAAGGAGAAGTCGAGGAAAAGACAAGAGGGAAAGCAGAGTTAGACGAGGCAGATGTAGAGGCAGTGTCAGGAGAAGTACTAGGAGTGGTAGTCGATATGGTAGTCAAAGTTGTAGCAGGTAAAGGCAGAGCAGATGTCAAAGTCAGTGGCCCTTGAGTAGGCTGCACCGGAGGAGCAGGAGCCAGCTGAAGAGTAGCTGGTGGGTGCTGTGGAGGAGCAGGAGGCAATGCAACTACGGGTTGCGCAGCTAAAGGTTGCGCAGGTGCCGTGGCATTCTGCGCATAGGGGGGTGGCGAACTTAACAAATGCACCATTAACGGCTCTTTTTCAAGCTCTTTTGCTGCATCTTGCTGAAGAGGCGGCAAAACTGGATAGCATGTATCTATCACCATTTTACGTTGCCTGTGCAACTGCTCACTCATCTGTTCTTCTTCATTGTCTTTAAACTGCATAGCAGCTTGCATTATCGAAATACCCCTTTCTCTCTTATTTTTCTTCGCTAATTTAATTTCCTTCTGTTTGGCCTCCTTACGCCATAGGCGGAAAGAGTCAAACATCGCCGGCCGGGCTTTCTTCTTAAAAAGTTTAACTTCAAGATTATCCAGGATTTCGGTATCAAAGCTACCATATTGGGGCCATTTCAAAACACCATCTTTTCTGGTGTATTTGATCCACACTTCGTTATATGTGATGGGGCCTACTCCATGTTTCACATACAATTCATATGTTGGAGTTCCAATCGGAGGAACCGGACACGAGTCCTCCAATCGGGAATCCCTATTACTACAACCAAGACAAAACAAATTTCCAAGTCTGCTAAGACCAGGCATCTTCGCCCTCTAGTCTAGCTCCAAACTTCAAAGGATTATCGATTACGATATTTCTCGTGAATACACGAGTCCTTCGGCTTTGGCACTTGCAAGTTCCAAATAAAGATCCCAAGGGATACCCAAAACTAAGAACCAACTAAGGACTGGGAGACGCTCCACTTATACTTAACTGAGATATCGATGACGTCACCAGAAGACTCGTCTTAGCGTTTCGCTCTACCAAACTTCAAGGGTCCAAATCAGGGCGATTGTCAAGAAGTGTACCTGAATTCCTGTGATTCCGTGGGGGCAGACAACTTGAAGGGAGGAAGCTTCTGGAAGAATATTTCCCAACTCCCCGACACCCCTGGGCCCAGATCTCTCTAAGTCCAGGAATATGGGGGAAAGGGGAAGTGGATAACAAACAAGAGAGACTGCCACACAGGTGTCTTCTCCAACTCGTCTTTTTGCTGATAAGTTACACCTAGAACATTTAGCAGAGGATTAATACAGTTCCCAAAAAGCCTTGTCAGTACATTTACCTCAACTACCTTATTCTAACCATACCTTTTTCTGTGTGGAATAGAGCCCCTCTCTGGTGAACTGTCAGTACATTTATAGATAGATGATTGAAGGAAGGTTGAAGAAAAATCCTGCTCAGGAGATAATTACGCTGACTGGAAGTGTTCTTTAAGTTGGTATCTAGCAGTATTTAACATATGCATATATTAGAAATACCCCCACATACATGCTGCAGAAAGTCTCTGTAATTATGCTTCCTTGCTGCTTGACAGATATCTCTGGAAACTTGACTGAGGACCCAGGTTGTAAGCTATGCCATTGTGCAGTTCAAAACTCCATTCAAAGGAGCGAGAGATCAGCTTGCCGAACACTGGGAAGTACACAAAGCTTGAAGAAGGAATTCTTATCCGCTTGAGGAGATTCCAAACGGGGACTGACCTTTGCCCATTGGAGACGCTGACTGACCATGGACTCGAAACGGGGACTGAACAGCACTAAACCCGGGAAAAACCCTGGAAACACTGGATTCAAAGACTTGGACTGACGTAGTCAAAATTCAGTTGGGTTCTCAAGAGATGTACGGGGAAAAACCTCCTTGAGCGGTAAAATACGGACGCGCTCACAGGAAGCACGTCTAAACACCAGAAAAATGTCAGTTGAAGTGCGCCGCGTGTAGAACGCGAGCGCACGAAATGGCGGACAGAATAACAAACTAGAGCGCTAACTTTATACAAGAGTGGCACAGCCAGGAAGTAAACTGAATTCCCTAATAAGACCAGGATTGCGCTAATCTCTGTCTCCAGCTCCATAAGGAGAGCGGGGTACTCGATATTCTGCGCAATTTGTTCAACTGGCTAAGGGTGGCTTGTTTACCAGACCGGGTCCTGACAGCGATAGCCAGGGCAGCAGTCATTTGTAGCCGTCGGGAAGCGGGGAACCTCGCAGCAAAGACTTTCGGACCACGTCGACATGCAGGGGTCGATGAAGTGGCGGCCTTCCTCCAGAATTTTCACACGAAGCTCCTCACGAACCTCTGGCTGGACCGGTACCGCTGGTATCGCCCCACGTGGGGCGCCAACTAAGGTACTGGGTTTTTCAGAACCGGTACCGAACCGGTAACCCAGCGGTGTCAGGGTACACCCAAAGACCTCGAGTACTTTCCTGATTCAGACCACAGAAACTCAGAGTCTTCTAGGTGAAGTCAGGGATCGATTTTATTGGCTGCAACCAAGTAACAGGTCCTAGAAGTACAACAACACGGGATGTATATTCTCAGGAGACTGCTCAAATTCACAAAGTCAGGCTTCTCTTTTTATACGAAATATTGTGCTTTAGGCAAACATTCTTCACATTTTACTATACCATTGAAATGTTTCCACTACAAAGGAAAAGCAGAGTCATGATGACAAATCCATATTACAGTTCGTCCAGCCCACAACAAATTACCCGGCAAGGCCCAGCATTTCCATCAGATACCGGTGGACCCCAAATAAAAACAGGCACCTCCCCATCATAAAGCAAGTGAGAGAGAAAAGAGCAGGGACAGGTGTGAGCAAGATTCGGCAGGGTGTGTGTGCGATGAAAAGGGTTTATGGCCTGTTGTGCCTTGATGCTATCTTGTTCGGCCACTGGGAGAGGAACTGACCAAACACGTTCGGCCTGGGGCAATGGTTCCAACTTGCCCAGGTCACAGGAAAGTCAATTAAGGTGTACGTGTCCTTTGGGATCGAATTTGGCTTAATTCGCTTGCCTATGTGAGGGCAAGTCACAAAATGGCTGCCGTACACAAAATGGATGCCAAGGGTTCAGGACGCAAATGACGATTTCGAGGTGAAATCGTCACTCGAATATGACGAAAATGCTTGTACATAGTGTACTAGCCATTCTCGGTCTTTTGATACCAAATTCGTCATGTTACGACGAAGTTTAATTCTCGAGTCCAGAATTATTACACTAGTCTAGAATTTTCAGAACCACAAATTTCTTGCTGATAGGTAATGGCATTTTGCATACATTGTCTACTATGGGTAACATGCCCTTCCAGACAAAATATGCTGTGTTGGAACTCCCACCCCAAGCCTCATTGGGCCCTGGGAACCCCAACCCCCAGGGTTGTATTTTTTAAAAGGTGTGTCAGGGATCATCATTTGGCTCTAGGTACTGCATAATATGTATATACAAATTGTAGGCTAGGAATGCAGGAATTGCCCTCCCAGCAAGACACATTCACTGAATTGAGCTGCACCGCAGTCACCAAATGGAAATTTAGGTTTGCCCTGTTGTTTTTGTAACCATAATTATATCTGGGTGACATTTATACACTAAGATAATTCCCTGGAAAGAAATGTTTCATGAAAAAATAATTCAAAGCTCATGAGTTTAAAATTACATTTAAAACTGACATATTCAGAATCAACCTATTGTACACTGTGGAAACAGAAAATAAAAGACATATGTGCTCCTATCTGGGAAGTGAATATCTAGTGTGGAGTGGTGAAAGTGAGAATAATGTCTAGCTAGCAACATTTAATGAAATATCAGCAAATAAAACAAACCCTGCTTCAATATCATGTGCCTTGATTATTGCAGCCATGGAATTCCCATTCAGAACGCACTAATATTGGGTATTGCTAAATATATATGAGCAACCAATTTAGTAGCAAGAAATGGAAAAACAGTGTGTATATGCTGCAAGAAAATAAGTCCGTATTGACAGAAGTATTGCAATTCCTTTTTATAGGAAAGAATACAGTTAGATTCAATTGTTGTGTCTAAAATATTGTGATGACCAAAATGTTTAGGGCCAGGATATAGCAGGTAAGATAATAATTCTTTCTGTAACATTAGTGTTAACGTTGTTTTTGTGTGTTAGAGCATCATTTATATTGTATTTATATTGCAATTTATAGTATGATTTTAAGTGTGTTGTGTATATTTTTATATATTAATATATTGTATTTGATTTTAAATAGTAGTATTCTTTGTATGATGATTTTTGGAGTAGAACTTTGGGTTTATAATGGAATTGGGTGTAGAGTAAATAATTAAATGTTTTGAAATTGTTCTTGATTGATTAGTTTTTTAGATCTATTGTGAAATATATAATATTTGTGAAAGTACATATGTACTTTTATTTTTTATGTTTACTTGTGGAAAATGTAAATATTATGTGTAATTATTATACTAAAAAAAGAATTTTAAAGTTTATATTTTTGCAAGGTTTAATAAATGATTTCTGCATATCATTGATTTTTTTAAGAATTTTGTCCCTTGCTATTTGAAATTCCTTTTTGTTCTTAAAAATATGTTTTAATTAAAAGAAATATACTTCAATATATTTCATTACTTTTTGGGGTTTGAACAAATGCATTTATAATGTTATATACTATTGGTAAATTGTATGCATTTTTTTTACAAGACTTATGATTATATAGTAAGTATTTGATAAATATGTTTTGCAATAATCTCTGTTTACCTTATTTATGCCCTGTAGCTTGTTTTTGGAATTTAAATATCTTTTAGCAATATATTCTTTTCTAATGTAATATCTATGAACATTTTGAGGCATTGGTTATTTTGAAGCCTAAAGTTCCAGCATTTTCTCATATGTGGTTACGTTTTTATTAGGAATAGTTCGTCTGAAGCCCCTTCTGAAAGTCAACGTTTCCCAAAGGAGGTATGTTTGAAGTGGGAGTAGCTCATTATATAAAAAAACATTTTTTCCAATGTGGCTTCCTTTTTTAGGGGAATAGTAGATGTGTATCCATAAACTAATTTTATTTTGTACATTAAAAAATTATAAAAATGTACACTAAACTTTGTGTTTTTTGTACTTTAGTTTTTGTGAAGTCATTTTTTTTTAGATTGTAATGTTATGTACAATTGCAAAATGTATTTTTTAACCTATACATTCTTTTTACTATGCATTAGTTTTCAATATTTACAAGGAATATTTGAGAGTTTTTGGTATGTTATGTATGCCCATGAAAATAATTAACATTGTACATTTGATTTGTAGTTATACACTTTTTTATATTTTTGCAACAATTTAAACATGCTGTATAGTAATTATTAACACATTTTGACGATGATGATAAAACAAATACTTGCTGTTATAATTAGTGGCATTTTGTAAAAGTTTACATTTTTTTAAAGTTCTGAAAGCGTTGGTTTTATATCTTAGCGGTATTTTTCAATAGGTTTATATATAAAATAGTATTACACATCTTGATCAGCAGAGAATATTTATTTAAATTGTTAACATGTCGTTTAATAGTCTAAAACATTCTACTTGTTTAGACAATAGATGAGTGAGGACACCATACAGGTAGCATAATTATTATGCAAAAGCACTGCATTTACAGGCTGAAAACACTTCAACTACTCTCAGGTGGCATGTTTCATCATTGGGCCCCTCCTGACACCAGCATAGGGAATAAATTGTGTGGGCTAAAATACCTATTGTTGGAATACCAGAAGCTATATTTAGATCTCAAATTATCGACTAAAAAGGAACAGGGATTTGTTTAACTCTTAGAAACGTTCAACACACTTCAGTCTAACAGACATTCAAATGAGGTGTACTGGCAATCAGCAGTACTATGTAATGCCTATTAGCTTAACTTTATGGTGTCCTCAATGATATATTGATGTCTAAGGAAGGAGTATCTTTTGTGATATTAAGCATTTACATATATCGTCACTGATTTTTGTGCTTGTTCCCTTCTTTATTTGTTTGTTTATTAATTAATGAACATTAACACATGAAGACATTGCTCACACTGATTCTATGGGATGTAAGTTTTTTTATGTTTTAATTTGTTTGCCAATTTGCCTTAATCGCTTTGATGTTGTTGTCTCTCTTCACAATTTTGAACTGTTCCTGGAGTTTGCATTTGCAGCTTCGAGTTGCTGGTCTCCAATGCAGATAAGGTTTGTATTCTTAAAGTTTAGTCATAGGGTGCAGTGCTTAGACTTAGTTAAGCTAGTCTGAATTATTGGATATTGAATTTGTGTATTTTTGTGTGAACTATATTTCAGTGTAGGGTGTTGTGGTAAGTTCTGAAATGTAATATTAGCATTTTATATGTGTATTCGATTGTTAGACTTTGTTTTTTTTTTAATTCTCTGCGTAAGATAAGCACAAAAAAGCTAAGAGAGATGTAAATGTATTTCAGAGTGTGTTTGTATTTCTTCATTTACAGGTTTCTATTTTCCGATGTTGAACTTTCATGTTTAACCAGGATGTGTTTCATTTTTTTTAAAGGAGAGCTACTTTTAAACAAAAATGATTTATGAATGTTACCTTGATTTACCAGGTTTTCTGGAGCACCCATTTATTTTTTAACTCAATTTTAGGGTTTTAAGTGGTTTCCATATATACTTAAAGTTGTATTTGATGTTCTATTTATCTTTGCTTTATTTCTGCATTGTGGGTGCTCTTTAGACTGTTATTTGTTAAGGGATTTTATTTTTTAGAGCAACTTTTAACAGACCATGACTTCAGTTGTAGTTCATTTTATTTACTTATGTTATTAGGTACAAAAAATTAAGTATATATATATCCAGATATTACCACCATATCCTGGAAACCTACAAACTGGCATGGACCATGCTACGTGTGTAAATCAATATTTATTTGATTCAGCCATTAAGTGTTTCAGTATTTGCGGGCCTTTATCACATGACAAATTCTGCGTAGCTGTTTTTCTCTTTTTAAGTGACAGGTGCTCATTACCACAGTCAAAGATATCAACAAAAGACTATACATTGTGCTTTGTACTGACAAACATGTTACAACAGCGTACATTTTTTCTTATAGTTTACAATGTTGTTGTAAAATCTTGTTGTTGTTTTCAAATAAAATGCTCAAATGCATTACATAAAACTTTGAACCACGCAAATACAGTGCAGGTTATATTGAAGTACAAACTGTATCCTATTCATGCCAAGCACAATTGACCATGCCGGCATTCTTCATCTTATTACATGTCAGCATCATTATTGGACTGACTGTTTAAAGTGCGTTTTGTGCCCAATCCTATTTTATAAAAAGTGCTATATGTACATTCTAACCCATTAGTCTCAATCTTAAGTGCTCTTGTGCTGATAAGCTTAATCTTATGTGCTTAGCTAAAACATTCGTTTGGGAAGTCTAGCAGCATATGTTATATATGCCTCGATATGTGATACATGTGTAAATACATATATTGTTCATTCTTTGTGTATTATGACACTATCATATGTTCCCCTCATTTGTTAACTTATATCTTGTGACCTTGATTTGATGATCCCCCTTATTTCATCTCTCATGTCACATGGTTTAGTCAATGGAGTTTCTCGAGCCCAGTGAGTATTTTGATTTCTATTTTTGTTTTTAAAGACACATGAACAGATCCTCTGTCATATTTAGAACTCCCGGATGTTAGGAGTCTAGTTCCCTGTTGGACCGTCTCCTATTGTGCAGCAAAATAATATTGGAAATGCTCAAGGTTTGTGTTTCTCCTTGAAATGCCGGGCCATGGGATATGTTGGGTTCTGGTTGGTGATTGCCCGTATGTGCTGGAGTATCCATTTGTGGGCTTGTAGCTTAGTGCTACCCACATAATGTAGTCCAGAAGAACACTCCAGCACGTATATCACATGGTCCATTTTGCATGTCAATAACTTTGAGATCTTAACCTCTCTATTGCCAAATGGTGTGGTGTATGTCACTTTGTTTATACCGTATTGGCAAGCCCTACAGGTTTTGCATTCATGAAAACCTTTTCATTGTGATCACCAAGTATTGCCATACCCTATCCATGGGCAACTTTTTACAAGGGAATGGCTCATGGAGAGTGCCCTCCTGAATGCAATCAATGGATTTCTAGGGAGAAGGTAGCCTATTACAGGGTCATTTAGGAAAATGGGCCAGTTGCTTTTCATGATGGTTCTCAGCGCCTTGTCTTGTTTATTGAATGCTAGCATCATTCTTAAATTATTGTCAGTTCTCTTTGATTTAGTGGTTTTGTTAGTGGCTGGGGGCACAGATTGACCTTTCTTATTTTACCCCAATTGGCTGTTAGTTAGCAAATCCAATATGTGTATATTGTTTGTTTTTGCAATGGCATTATCTACAGTTCTAATAGAGTACCCCTGTATTAGAAAACTCCGTTTGCTTGCCTGTTGAGCCATGTCTAAATCTAAATATATATTTTTTATGGGTAATGGAAAAGTATTTGAAATGTGTTTGATTAATGTTTAGAAGTAAATGTTAACGTTCTACAAGTGTTCAAGTACTAGTGAAGATAAATTGCATTGTTGTTTAGTATTTTTTTCAAATAGGGTTCTTGCTTTTCGGTCAGGATATGCCAGTCCTTGGTTGTTACAAATAAATGTACTCTGTGTACTAGGAGTCCATGCATTTATTTAGTTAGTGTTGTGTTTTTGGTTGGGTATTGTTCTTTTCTTAGCTCCTAGTAGTTTTGTTCTTTATTAAATATTTCTAGGAACGGGTAGAGAGTAGGCTGGTATTGGAAATCAGCATCTTTTGTGTTGTGTACCTCAGAATTTTGCTTTCACATTTTGTGCTGACTGTGGTAAATGCCTGTGCTTCCCCTTTCAACATGGTGAAGTCACCCTATCTGTAATTGGCATATCTAACCTACCTATTATTCCCTTGCAAATTATCCCCATTATTCAAAAGGTCTGTAAGTTAAATGTCACGAGTAGACTGTAGCACCAATTGTAACATCCACTACAGTGACAGTGTTAACACGACTACCGCTCTGCCTTGTGTAGCCGGGCTCTGCAGGTATAAACTGCAAATTTTAAAGGCTTAAACATTTCTTTTAAATATTAATACCCCACCCCTCAGTCAGTCCATGGTGCAGCGTCAAACCATAGTGACCAGAGCGTCTCTCCATGTCCTGCCTACCCCCTAAATGCAAGCGGAAAGTCACACCATCTCCCATAGGAATACATGGTGCGAAGAGATGTCTATAATTTGAGATTTGACGTCTCATTTTAAGCCATAGGAATCAAAATTTATGACTAAAGGGCGAGCTGTGCCAAAACTCCCTTTTTGAGCTCCTTTGAAGATTTGTTTCCTGCCAGATCTCCGAAGGAACATATATATTCAGTTAAATATACTCTTCTTTCATTCAGAGTATACAGAATAAAGGAAACTTGCTTAATAAGGCGGGTTGCCCAGGATCTGTTTGTCATCCTTATTTCCCCGGGCATAGTGAGTGCTCCAGCAGGACATCTTGGGCCCATAGGGGCTGGGGCTCTGGCAAGCTTCCAACCCTACCAACAGGCCACAAACTGCCTTCCCAGATAGTAGGGATGGAAGAAATGCTTACATTGCATGTAGGTGGCCTGCTGTGGACAGTCTACTCAACACTATACTCTGATCAATTGTGTACACTTGGGCTTCTTTGCCAGCTCCTCTTTCAAGAAAAGAGTTTTTACCTCAGCTGGCACTATCTAACGTGAGGATGTGCCTCTAAGAGGCCCTACCCAGGAGGTCTAATGCTGAGCCCAAGCATTCATGTATGCAAGAGATCAAATAAATGTTAGACAGTGTTAAAAAACAAACATTATAAGACTCAACAGAGATTATTTTAATTATTCTTTGGAAATACTGTCATCATATTACTGATGTGAAAACCCCCTTCATGGAGTCTATTTACCTGATTACTCCAACCAGTGGCTCTTATGCAAGTAGTAAAAGAAATCATCAGCCGACATATTGGGAAGGTGCCTATTAGAAAGTCTCTGCAATCTATTTGTGTCAAATGTTCCTCATATTGTGAGCTTGCAGTCCATATTTATGACTCCTAACGGACACCATCTTTCTTAGACTACTTTGTTGCATCATCACAATACCTAAGCATGCTTTAGAATTAACAAGTGAAGACTGCAGATTGTATTTTATTGAGATCAACATTTGAGAATTGTAGGTAGTATAGCAGAAGGTTTCAATCTCAGACTGGCAGATACATGTCAAGTTTGAACCATGGTATAAAGTATGCTCTTTTTAGTATTATCTATTTTTAAATGTTGTTATTTATTTATTAATTAGTCTCTAATGGTCTTACTGTAGATACAAAATGGCTACACATGTTTATAGTGCTCTCACAGAGTCAACAGTTAACTCCAATGTTCATTGACTTATTCATACCAAAATGTGCATAGCATTTTTCCAAGGATTGAATTGAATTTTAAAGTGTTTTTACACACTGGCATATTCATCTGCCACCTCAAAAGCATCACCATATTCACCTGTGTGTGTAAAGACCAACTTAACTGGTAATGTTTTCAAATAAATCTTTGAATGATAAACAAATCTCCAGGCATTGCTTTCAAATCTGCCTCCAATGATTCATGTCATTGTTTCCAGTTTAATGTAGGAGTACCAGTGGATGCCAAAAATAGAGGAGGGGGCATCAAACACTCCATAACTAATGTCAAAGTGAATGGGGTGAGCAGTATGTGTAAAAGTCACTAAATACACTCTGAAATATAACTCAATAAATGTGTGGGAAATATTGAATATGTTAGAACATTTTGACAGTAACTTGGCTGCTGGACTGTGTGCATGGTTAAACATAATCTTTCTTCTCCACCACGGCATGTCTTAAGCTCAGGAGAAGCTTTGCTTGTACGATAGGAACACCATTATGAAATAGTTAAACTACCAGTAGTGGGTACTGTTGAAGTAATGGTGGTAGATCACCAGTATGATGGAGGTATAGTAGGGCAGCTCATTGCCACTGTAGGGATCACAATGAAGTGGCAATCTTGTAATAAGAATATTGGTGCCCAAAACAACTATCAGCATTCCACTCCAAGTGTTGTGTTTCTATCTAGGACCCTAATTCGATATTCCCGATTTATGCCCTTGTATGGTTATAATAAATAATATCCTTATAGAGGCATAAGAATCATATCCATATTTAGTAATAGCCCATGCAGTCCAAATACGGCAAGGCTACTCCCCTAGACTCCTAGAAAGTACAACGCATTCTTTAAACAAACCAAGCCTCCAGCAGCCCGGGAAATCCCACTGCTCTTGTTTTGATTTGAACAAGAACTCCTAGAGTCTAGAAAGAACTGTTAGTCCTTATTGACGTCTTATGTCCAACCTTACTTCAAACCCGGCACCTTTCAGGTATAAATATACCAACATTGCCTTAAGCAAACACACGGTGGTTTGGAGCAGAGCGGCTATCTACTTGCCCAGAAGCCCAGCTGATGCGAGAGCCGAAGGAAGCCGCCCCTCCCCTTTGACGCACTGAGAGAGACGCTGTCTTTTTCTCCAGCCGAGAAAATCCAGCTCCGGTGTTTCCAGTCGCCCTTGCGGGTTGCTGGGATATCGAGTCCTGAGAGAGAGATACAAGACCTCCTACATTCTATTACCAAGGTACGGAGCTGACTAAACCCTTAAGAGAATTCTTGATTCAGATCCTTGGCAAAAACCAACTTAACTTAAACTGCACCTTACTTACTCCTTCCCAAGTATTAGGCTTAGGTCAGGTACACCAGGGTAGGCGTAGATTAGAAGCACCAGTTGAGTACGTTAGTCAATGTTTTTATGTATGTATCTATTTGATCAATTTTAAAGTATCATATGGCTAAGAAACCATATTAATGCTTTTACAGTATTATTTCATAATACTCCTTTTACTGTACGCACTTTACTTTATGATAAGTATTGCAATTGTGGCAATTCATTTCTCTTGCATGAGAAAGAAGACTGCTCAATAAATAACACCTTTTATTGAAAACGCCCGTCTCTCTATTTCTCTGCACTCTGGTGAAACTAAGTATGCACGATTGACTGAGTGAAATAACCGTCTATTGTTTTCACACAACTCTAGAGATACACTCTTTATTCTGAGGGAGCAAAGTTGTCATGTTTATGCGGTTGTCAGAAACTAATCCCTTCTTGTCTAAATCTGGAGAGTTAACTCTTTCCTGAACATTCAAGAAAGTTTCTAGTGACCTCTGAGCTAGCTGGCAAAACTAATTAAGTCTAATATAGTAGAGACCTAGTTGACCTCAGTCCTACGTCTACGCTGCTGTTTATATTATTCCAATGCGCAGAGCCCATTGGGAATATAGGAACTACACTACACAAGCAGCAACTGAACAATATGTAATGCTTGTGAGACAGTGACCGCTTTTGCATGTCTTCCCTGTTTTTTTAATTCTTTACACTGAGGCACTGCTGCCCATGCCCCAGTGTCTGTGCTCTGATAAATAAAACATTTTCAAATGTGCCTAACTCTTAGATGGCCTGATTAACTTTCCAGTAAGGCCATGGTGTGGTGTAGAAAAATTACATCAATGATATGGAGAAGTTAAATGTCACCTGTGGACTGTGTCACGTGGCTTTAAGCCTACTTGTGTAACCTGACTCCTGCCACTGCTTTAAACCTGCAAAGAAGAACTGTTAAAATACATCTTTTTGACAGGAAAGAACACTACTTCAAATTGTTGACTAAATCACCCAAAAGTTCAACTTGTAGCCTACAAAGTAGGATTATCAGTGTTCAAAACTGATGTATTCTAGAATTTTGTGTTGACGTGCATCCACAGTGTATAGTCCTCAAACAGTATCTTCACTGTGAAGGACTGTATCTTTCCAAAGAGGAATCTGAAGTTGAGAAAACAATCATAACTCTGATAACTTTAATTTAGGACAAGGTATCAGAATAATTCATATCCCATTTAGTGGTAAAGTCTGTTTTTTAATAAATATTTAGGAAAAGTAGCTTCCAAAAAGTTTGACTTTGTCTACCTGAACTTCTAGTAGTCTAATTAGCATTAGGCTGCAAGCAGCCGACCTCTCTGTGTTTCACCTTAATAAGGTTTGAAAAATGCTCACAAAGCAAAAAATAATAGTCTAGATCTGTTGGCATTAAAACCTGGGTGTAAAGTATGTGGCACAGATCAGCTTAGAAAGAGCCGCTGGAGAGGGTTCAGGCACTTAATTACCTTGAATGGGACAAGAATGAGGCCTACTCATGTACTCATTTACTACTGTAAAGGGAGACCTAGAAAATAATGGGTGGAGGATCTGGTCCCAGAAACAGTTTTTGAAGCTAAGGAGGGGGCGACTGCTCATTTCCCTAAACACACCCATGGCTGGAATGGCTGCTACCACCTACGGCAACAGGCACATGTAAGATTCAAGAGTCCTTTTAACTGAAGTAATCAGATGACCAGCTCCAACCATGCAGCCCCTGAGGTCTTGGGGGGCTTAGAAGTGAGAAAAAAGAGCTTCTCCAGAAACTCTTAAAAGTTCAGGCTTACAAAAGTGTGACACTTTCAGGATCTTAAGCCCTGCAGTAGGACCTCACAGCAATGATGGAGGATTTCGGGGGACTTTGTCACATACAGCTCCAGACTTGCCCCACAGGAAGATTTTGAGTCCGATTAAAAAAGAAGATAGATATCCTGAAGGGGCAAAAACGTTAAATCTAACCATCCAATAAGAACACTTCCACAGCTATTACATGTGTATTGCTCCTGTTCAGTGCTTTTTGCACCTAAACCAAAGGCGTCAGTGAACTCTCACACAACGGCTATCCAGCTTGAAAAACTGTTTTCGGATGTAGCCAAAAATATGCCTTTCTAGATTATTTTGACCTTCATTTTAGAGACCAAAGGCCTGATTATGAGTTTGGCCAACAGCAGTATTTCTGGCAAATTGGAATCAACGCTTTTATATCCTTCTAAGTCATAAACCAAGCCTAAACCTAGGAATAAAAAAAGAAAGAAAAACTTGCAGTTCTAACAATAACTTCGGTTGAAGAGAATTCTTTCTTGAATTGTTGCACTATTGGTTATTTATCACAAAAAACTCTAAATGGAAATCAATCAAACCCATAAGCACTACACTATTTCTAGTATTTAAAGTCACAAAAAATCCCAAAAGCTGAGGTGCTTCATTTTCACCATCCACAGTCAGTTTCCAAACAGTGTGCTCATTGTTGAAAAAACGTTTTGTCTCCCGTTTTCTTCTTCAGTATATATTGTTAGAGACCCTTTCAAACTATAGATACCCCTGGGTACACTGGTAATCTTGTTGCTTTTCCCAATCTTTCATGAATGGCATGGGTTAGCTTTCTTTCAGTTGAAGCCTGTTGTTTAATCATGTCTCAGAGAAAACTTCAAGGCAGCTGAAAAAGCTTTAAGTGGATACCTTTCCAGTTGCTAGTGAGTGAGCAATTGTGGTATCTTATCCAACACTGAATGTGGAATGCCCTGAAGGTGAAAGGGTAATGGTTTTCTATCTATATTACTAATTTATATCCTTTTTGTGGGTTGGCTTTGACTTGAGCACAAACTATGATGATTGAATGAAAAGAAGCACCTAATAAACACAGCAATTATTACTTATGAACTAACTTCTTTGACATTCAGTGTTAAAATATATTCAAACCAGTAAAGTGAGCAATGCAATGCTTTTCTTATAGGGAGGTCTCCAAAGGATGGATAAGAAAGCAATGAGAAAACGTACAACATTCTAAAGTGTTCACGATGTCCACATACCACTCCAGACAATGAAAGAGACATTTATGAGTGGATTGGCAACATAATTAGCACAGTAACAGAGCCTTGTCAATGAGGAAATAAGAAAAGGTCGAGTAAAAATGGCACAGAGACAGCAAATGCACCACTCTACTTCCACATGCTTTGAAGGGAACATGTTGAGAATGTGTGGTTTTCTTTTGATGCTCTTAAAAAAGACTGATATATGCCCTGTACAATCCAGACATCTCAAAACATCCAGATCTCCCTGCATTTTAATCCGCTGTGTCTATTTTGAGCTTTTCGTATACCAATATCCCAGTGGGTTCTCATCATGACAGACCTCTGTTGGGTCATCCAGATAGGCCTGCACCACCGACTCAAGTTTCTCCAGGGTTGATCCACTTTGCGTACCATCTGTGACCTTTTCATCAGTGGACCTTGCTGAGTTAGCCAATCCCCTAACGACAATATTTATTTGCGGCCTGGTGCTGGTGAGGGTGATGATATGGTTGCTGGTGTCGTTAACGGCTGTGAGGGAAAGTGACTCCCTTCGGCCACGGATTGAGAAGTGGAACTTGACGCCGGATGGCCTGCTGATTCAGTTGTACTTAGATTAGATTAGATTAGGCTTTATTTCGATATAATACATATCTTAAAAAGCAGCACATATACATAAAAACAATAAAAGCCAATGCATAAATAGTAAACATACAATTCATATTGCAAGTGGCATGAATAATTTGTATAGAAACAGTCTAAAATACATATTAAACAAGATACAAAAGCCTAGTAGATCTAATACGCCATGTCCAACCTAGAAATTTTGCCAAACCACATGCGAACAGGGGCCGCGGGTCCGTTTTTAAGATTCGTAAGGCCTCCTTATGGCATCTAGTCCCAAGCTCTCTACAGAGTGGCTTTAACCATCTGCGGCGAGGAACTACATAGGCCGGGCATTCAAACAATAGGTGGGGAACTGACTCTATCCTATTCACACAGAAGGGACAGAAGGGAGTTGTCTGTGCCGGGACCTTCCAGCTGGAAGTCAGATTCCCTACTGGAAGTAAGCCTACCCTAAATTTGAAGTATAGAGCCCTGTCCCAGGATTTTAAAATAATATCCAGATAAGGCTCGCAGAAGTGCACCTCCTTAACCAGAAGGAATTCCACAGTGGTCTTTCTCAAATTGGCATTACTATTTCTGCCATCAATCACCCAACTCCAGTATAACTTCTTCAGAGTTGACTTGGGCGGGGCAGTTCCAGTAATCCAAGCGTCTTCAAGGCCCAGGTCTATAAGAAAGCGCTTGACTTCCCTTAACCAGCGGACCTTAGACCAGCTAGGCATTAATAGAACCTCTTTTAAACCCTCGGCATAACTGGACATTTCTCGGACTCTCCAAATACGCGCCCACAGAAGAAGGGGACGCAGCCTCGCCTGGTCACTAATGGGCCGGGTACCCATATCTAAAAGAAGTGGAAGAGTTGGTGTGCTGTAGAGGAGGCCCATTAGGTCCTTTGGAATTTGTTTTCGGAGCGAGTCAACTGGTCCACATTCTGTACACCCCAGAGTTCTGCCCCATAAAGAGCTGTACTGACACCTCTTGCCCTGTAGATGTCAAGTACCGGTGCAATGGGTTTGAGGGATGGGGCATGCTGTTCTTTAAGGAGGGCCCCCACCACCCTCTTGGGTCAGCAGCATCTTTTGGTGATGACATTTCCAACTCATAGAGTCGCAGAGACGAATGCCTAGGTAATCGAACTCCTTGACCCTCTCTAGTGGAACTGATTCTAGGGTAGGTGGTTTAACAGTCTTCTTTGGAGGGTTTAGGACCAGAAACTTAGTCTTTCCTGTGTTTATAACTAGTCCCCTTGAGTCACAAAAGGAATTAAAGCTAGTTAAAAGACTCTGCAGGCCCGCTGGGGTTTTGGAGATCAGGAGGGTATCATCTGCAAATAAGAGGGTAGGTATTCTCCTGCCAGCCAGGGATGGTGCGTCTGCTGGATGTTGCAGCACGTGCTCCACCAGTCCGTTAACATACAATGAAAACAGAGTGGGGGCTAGCACACAACCCTGACGGACACCTCAATTTAAAGGAATTCGTGGTGTTTTTTGTCCCTGGTTACCCCACCTGATCTGTGCAAAGATATCTGCATGTAACTTTATCAGCATGTTTAATAAGTAAGGAGGAATACCCAGAGCATCGAGTACACTCCAAAGTTGGCTACGTGGGACCAGGTCAAAGGCAGTCCATAGATCTATAAATGCAAGGTACAGACTGACTTTGCCCAGTACAACCACTTTCCAAAAAAGCAACATTAGCCGGAATGATTGCTCAATAGTCCCCATACCTGATATGAAGCCAGCCTGGAAGTCTGAAAGAATTTACTTCTCCTCTACCCACTGTAAGACCCTTCCTAAAACCACTTTACCTGCCACCTTCTGTGTGGAATCCAAGAGGCTTATAGGGCGATAGTTAGCAGGGTCGTCCCGACTGCCTTTCTTAAAGACCTCTGCGCCCTTCCATGAATCCGGGAGAGCCGCACCAGCCAATCCAGCATTCAGTAGGGAAGCAATGAGTCTCTCCCATTCATCTGGATTAATGCGGAGCAAGTCTCCTGGGAGGCCATCAGGTCCCGCTGCCTTATTGGGGACAAGGCACTTAATCGCCCCCACCACTTCCTTGGATGTAAACAGGAATTCCTCATTAAGCTCAGTACAATCTATGCGGTACTGTTCCATCAGGGATACCTCAGTACCCGGAGCCATCGTGTAGAGCTGGGAAAAGTGGTCAAGCCACACGCCCTCCGTTATATTGCATGTTATGAGCGAGTCCACGGGTTTGTCCCTAGCTCTTATTAGGTCCCAAAATCCCTTTGAGTCCTTCCTTAAGCTACCCACCTTTAGGTCATCCCAAAACTGGTTCTCATGCTCGGCCTTGGCCTTAGCTACGGCCCTTCTATAATTACTCCTTGCAATACTAATCAGGCCACCATCCTTGGCTTTTACCGCCTTGATTAGCTCATTTTTGGCAATACGACAGGCAGAGGAAAACCAGCCCACATTGCCCATGGGTCCACCTCTTTTTTTTTTTTTTTAAACTTATAAAGCTCAACAAATACCACGAATGGTGTCTCGGCGCTGGGCAGACAGAGAGGCACCTACTGTGCATTATTGGATGAATAGCCATGTCTTCACTTGCTTTCTGAAAATCATCAGTGAGGAACTGCTTTTTATATGGTGGGGCAAGGTGTTCCAGAGCTTCGAGGCGGCTACCAGGAAGCGTCTGTCTCCCCATGTAACCGTTCTCACCCGTTGAATGCATAGAGATGCGGATGAGGCAGATCTTAAAGCTCTATTAGGGACATACACCAACAGTGATTCCCTAAAAAAGTCAGGTCCTAGGCTGTTCAATGCTCTATAGATGATACATAAAGCCTTAAATTTGGTTCTCTTTTTTACTGGGAGCCAGTGAAGTTGGTAAACAATAGGAGAGATGGATGCGAACTTGGGAGTTTTGGTCAGAATTCGTGCAGCAGCGTTCTGCACCATTTGTAGTTTTTTAAAAACCTGCTCCTGGGCATTCAACAGAAGCCCATTACAATAATCCACCTTGGATAACACCAAGGAGGACATAAGGGTTTTTCCCGCAGACAGGGGAAGGAAAGGTAACAACTTTTTCACTTTTCGTAACGTGAAAAAGGAAGAGGAAACTACCGCATTAGCATGACTGGTAAAGCTTAGTTTGTTGTCAAACAACACTCCCAGGTTTCTAACCTTTGAAACTGGGGTGGGTGGGTTACTCATTTCTGGTGGCCACCAGACCGGGGACCAAGATGGTTTTAGGTCTCCAAACACCATTACCTCGGTCTTATCGGTGTTTAATTTTAGACAATTACTGTCCATCCAGTGACTAATGGCTCTCATACCTGACTGAAAGTTGGCTGCCACCTCACTCCCATTTTTATGCACCGCTAGCACCAGCTGATATCGTCGGCATACGAAGTCACTCCCATTCCATGGGTTTTAATGACCCTCGCCAAGTCCGACACATAGATGTTAAAGAGTGTCGGACTTAGCGAGGATCCCTAGGGGACTCCGCAGGGCAGCACAAACGTTGGTGAATAGAAGCTCCCCATCTTTACCGACTGTTCTCTGTTAGACAGGAAAGAAGCCAGGAGCTCCATAGCTTTACCCTGTATGCCCATAGCAGTGACACGGTCGATCAGGATGTTATGATCGACCGTGTCAAAGGCCGCTGAGAGATCCAGCAAGATCAGGACTGCCGTGCCACCCTGGTCCATGATCTGTCTGATCTCCTCAGAAGCCTTTATGAGCGCCGTCTCTGTTCCATGGCCTCTCCTAAACCCAAACTGAGTGTTGTCTAACAGGTTATTATAGTCAATGTAGTTGGCCAGCTGTTTATTTATAATTTTTTCAAGTATTTTAGAAGGAAATGGGAGCGCTGCTATAGGGCGATAACTTTTTAATTCCAAGGTGTTAAGGGTGGGTTTCTTTAGAAGTGGCTTTATTATAGCTGTTTTCCATCTTTGAGGATAGTTTCCTGATTCGCAGATGGTACTGCAGATGTTTTCCAAGACTGGAGCTACCACATCAGTTGTTGATTTTATGATGGTCGGTGGGCAGGGATCCAGAGGGGAACCCGACATTGTAGATTTAATAAGATCTTTTATTTCTGACAGTGATGGAGGGAGGAATTCATTCAAAGATGAGGATGTGAGTTGTGTGTTCTTGAGGCTTTCTGATGATTCCCCTGTCATGTTACTGTTAAATTTATCAAAGATTTCTGTGACCTTGGTCCTAAAAAAATCAGCCATTTCATTGCAGAAGTCTTGGGTGACATCTGCAGTATTAGCTGTTGGTATATTTGTTAATGTTGCCACTACCTGGTATAATTGCTTACTAGAGTTCTGGGCCTTCTCTATCTGTTCACAAAAGTATTTACTCTTTTCCAGTCTTAACAGCTTCCTGTAGCCTGATAGTGCTTGTTTGTACCTTTCTTTATCGTTATTATCATAATTAACTCGCCAACATCTTTCTAGATTGCGGCATTTCTGTCTCTCCAATCTTAAAGGTTCAGAGAACCAAGGGGCTGATGGTGTTGCGCGATTTGGACGCATTTTCTTTAAAGGCGCTACCTGATTAAAAGTGTCTGTGAGCCATTGGTTGTAGTTATTTGCTGCTAATTGAGAATCTAACGCGTTAGATGGTTTGTTATTTTCTAGTTTCTCATATAGTGTTTTTATATCTATATTTTTCCAGTCCCTGCACATCCTCAGTTGCCTTTTAGCCGAGTGTTGATTTTTGTGTTTTTTGACACAGATATGAAAGACCATCACTGCGTGATCTGACCATACAATTGGAACAACAGTAGGGGGGGTAATGGCCGGGTTATTCGTGAATAGGCCGTCAGGAACATGACCTGCTTTGTGCGTGGCTGTAGTAACTAACTGGTTTAGCCCAGCTGCCTTAAGATCCTCAATAAGGCTCAATGTATCTTTGTCTGTTATTTTTTCTAAATGAAAATTAAAATCTCTAAGTATTGTGAAATCGGAGGCTTCTGCCACTGGTTCTAATAAGGTACTAATGGATTGGAGAAAAGGCGCTCGAGCCGCTGGGGGACGATAAAGCAGAACACCATTAAACATTTGGATGGGAGACAAAGTAATAGAGAAGGCTAGTGTTTCAGCGGGAATACTATCTGGTGTTCCTGTTTTTAATGCTAGTTCTAACCGTAAAATTATGGCGAGGCCGCCCCCTTTTTTCCCTGTCGGTCTATCTTGTCTGACGATGTAGTAGCCCTCAGGAATGGCTGCCACAAGGTCAGGGTCGGAAGCCAAATCGGCCCATGTCTCTGTTATAAACAGGATATCTAGTTTGTGTGCCGAGATTAATTTGGCCACATCTTCTCTATGTTTGCACATAGATCTAGCATTCACCAGTGCGCATTTAATGCGTTTGGCCTCATTAAAAGAAGCCCCTAGGACTGGTGGTATCTGAGTGAGGGAACGAGTGAATTTAAAATTACAATTTAAGCAAGCTACATGAGACATGTTAGAGCACTCTTCTAAATTGAAGTGTGTACATTTTTCCAAGGCCATCGTGTTTTTTATATCTAACAGGTCAGATGATGTGTATTTCAATAACTTACTGGAATGGTGTAGTACCCGGCCAGGAATTAAGGCACTAGGCACGGGTCCGGCGCGGACTGGCGCAGACTGGCACCCCTTTGGCGAGGCTTCGGCGCGCTGGAGGCGCTCCCGCTGCGCTCGGTGAAGCGCATCTTTATGACGAAGCGAGGCCCCGCCCCCAACTGGAACGCTAACTCGTTCGGTTGAAGCGGGAGCCTGCGAGATCAGTTTGAGACCCTGCCCGCCACTCAAACGACACACGCCGCGGTGGATCGGTGCAGGGGAGCACAGAGGTAAATTACAATGTAAAAACAATGCTTCCTGTGATTTTAAAATAAATTCTCGAAATACGCTCTCTGTCCAATACAATTCTCAAATTATGTGGGTCAATGAAATTGTGTGCGCTAAATATCCGTGGCAGAGGAGGAGCCCCTCGCAATCTGCCAAAACACAAAGCGTAGTAATGGAGCTGCCACCACCCTACTAAGGCCCACCGCTCGGAGACAAAGCTGTTTAAATAATCCAGGCCCCGCCCCCAACTCGAACGCTAACTCGTTCGGTTGAAGCGGGAGCCTGCGAGATCAGTTTGAGACCCTGCCCGCCACTCAAACGGCACACGCCGCGGTGGATCGGTGCAGGGGAGCACAGAGGTAAATTATAATGTAAAAACAATGCTTCCTGTGATTTTAAAATAAATTCTCGAAATACGCTCTCTGTCCAATACAATTCTCAAATTATGTGGGTCAATGAAATTGTGTGCGCTAAATATCCGTGGCAGAGGAGGAGCCCCTCGCAATCTGCCAAAACACCAAGCGTAGTAATGGAGCTGCCACCACCCTACTAACGCCCAGCGCTCGGAGACAAAGCTGTTTAAATAATCCAGGCCCCGCCCCCAACTCGAACGCTAACTCGTTCGGTTGAAGCGGGAGCCTGCGAGATCAGTTTGAGACCCTGCCCGCCACTCAAACGGCACACGCCGCGGTGGATCGGTGCAGGGGAGCACAGAGGTAAATTACAATGTAAAAACAATGCTTCCTGTGATTTTAAAATAAATTCTCGAAATACGCTCTCTGTCCAATACAATTCTCAAATTATTTGGGTCAATGAAATTGTGTGCGCTAAATATCCGTGGCAGAGGAGGAGCCCCTCGCAATCTGCCAAAACACCAAGCGTAGTAATGGAGCTGCCACCACCCTAATAACGCCCAGCGCTCGGAGACAAAGCTGTTTAAATAATCCAGGCCCCGCCCCCAACTCGAACGCTAATTCGTTCGGTTGAAGCGGGAGCCTGCGAGATCAGTTTGAGACCCTGCCCGCCACTCAAACGGCACACGCCGCGGTGGATCGGTGCAGGGGAGCACAGAGGTAAATTACAATGTAAAAACAATGCTTCCTGTGATTTTAAAATAAATTCTCGAAATACGCTCTCTGTCCAATACAATTCTCAAATTATGTGGGTCAATGAAATTGTGTGCCCTAAATATCCGTGGCAGAGGAGGAGCCCCTCGCAATCTGCCAAAACACCAAGCGTAGTAATGGAGCTGCCACCACCCTACTACCTCTTGCGTTGCCCCTTATGCCTACAGGACGTACTAAAAACAATTCACCTAAGGCGTTGGTGGTTTCGAAAAACAAAGCGGGAACCTCATGCATACTGAGTGCGAGGGAGTCTAAACGGGGCACGATATTGGACATTATGGATTTTACTTCCAAAATCTTCCCCTCGTTGGCAGCAAAGGTATTCCATTTCAGGCGCCTGCCACAGTTAGAAGGGCATACTTCGTGCGTTGTTTTCCATACATGTGGAGTTGGAGCTGAGGTTGCTCCCGTCCAAAAAGAGGACTGGGACAAGGATAGAGGATTGTGGTCGCTGTCAGTGGACGGTAAAACCACCATGTCTATCAAATGAGCCCAAAGTTTATAGTTCAAAAGAATAAAGTAAATTCGTGAAGAATGGCCTACTCTATTAAACGCATGTGCCCCGGTAGGGTCTGAATTTGATCTACCGTTAGTTGCCCTAAGGCCATGTTCCAGGCAGAGGGCATTAAGGTCAATGGCACTTTGGGGCCAGCTTCTAATTGGGGATAGTGTAAGGGGGGATGCCTCTCCTAGCATCGTCCTCCCGGGTACCCAATATATCCTCCCTAGCAAGTGGTTCAAATGTGCAATTGAAGTCCCCAGCCAGTATGACAAGGGAGTCGGCGCCACTAGATCTAAGTTCCTCGTCGATGCCCGTAAGGGACAATGTGGATGCACCACCCCTTGTTCCTCTAACATAGATATTAAAGACTTCAAGCGTCCCCCCCCCCCACGTGGTCCTCTAACTGATATTCTCTGCAGATCTGGTGATTTGGTGGCTATAGGCCTGATAGAGAAACCCAGGGAGACACTAGCCCAAATTAATAGGCCGCCAGAGGGGCGGCCCTTCCCTCCAGGCGATTGTAATGCAGGCACAAAGTAGGTGATATAACCCACCTTGTGGCGTGGTTCCAAGCACCATGTTTCCTGGAACAAGCAAATCCCGAAGGATTCAACAAATGAATTCCATTCAGGTATGTCGATATTCCGTGCAAGACCCGCTATATTCCAACTGACCACCTTCAGGGCTACACCACCAGCTACTCCCTGCCCTAACACAAGTTCGCTCGGAAGGGGGTCATGCACAGTGCTAGGGGCCTCATCCGAGATCAAAGATAGAACTTCCCCCTCAGGGCCCTCCAAGGGGGACCGAGCAGGCTCCCCCCACGAGATTAACGTCAACGGCGAGTCATATCTGCTACTCGGAGGTCCTTCATTTGAGGTAGCTACATCCGGTAATGGTGGCACCGGAAGAGACAACTCATCTTGAGACAATCTACGTGCTTCATGCACCTCCCTTTGTAAGGCATTTCCCATCACTCCCTGTTCAGCTGGTTCTAACAGGCATATCTTATCTCGTGGGAACTTAGGGACTGCCTCAATGTCTAAATAGTTGGCAGCTCCCACCCCCGCAATCATTTCTATGCTTTCTGCTAGATTACTTTCTTCTGGGTTACATGTAATCAGCATAGACCCAGTGCAAGATGTAGGGGATGTGCCATTCGTGCTAATTGTACAACCTATCTTTGTGGTGAGTCAATCTACTTCTTCTAGGCAACTAAACCTGTTGTAAGTTGGTGCCCCATTCCACCAGCTGTGGGTACCCTGCCAGCCATCTCCTCCCTGTACATGGTGTCTAGGCATTAACCAATTCCCCCCATAATTAGACCGCGTCTGCGGGGGATAGAAGAAAGTGAGTGGTCTAGCTTCAATAGGTGAGTTCCCGCCGTAGGTGTTCCATGAACATATGTGGTGTGCCGTGTTTGGATCTTCAAATGAAACAACAATACAATCCCCGGGAAGGATTTGTAAGAGGGGCCTATCCATGGCACCCTTCGCACCATTTAGATTTTGCTTCTCAAATGGTTGGGTAACGGCCTGTTTTCATCCAGCCAATGAGTTACTTTATTCCTCAGTGACCAGAAGTTTTCCTGATAGTGATTGCCTATTTCCGGTACCCCTGTTAGTACTACTACGTACAGCCTGGCATCTGGTGGAAGATCTATAAAGCACCCCCGATGTTCTCTATTGTTTGGATCCCCTGTAGATTAGATTCATGAGCCCTAGATTCTTTGACCCTCAAGGCAGCAGTATCTTTATGAGCTGGTACAGATTATGTAGGCAATTGCCTAGACAATTGCTTAGATACCTTCACTTTTAGGTAATTAACGTTGGATTCATGAGCCTTAGATCGGGGTTTGGGTATGGGGTTTACTAGCGGTAATGTTGGGGAAATAGCAATAGGTGCTGGTGTAGTTTTATCAACACCAGTTGTACTATTTGGTTTGTTTCCCACTATACTAAGGCTTGCTAGGGTTATAATGCTCTTTTCCACCTCAATCAACTGGTTTTCCATACGTGATAATCTAACTTCCAGAGGGGTTAGGAGTTTTTTTAACGTTTCCCATACAGTTTTCAGAAATTCCTCATTTCCTCCCTCTACCTCACACACGGACGCCCCACCAGTCTCAGATCCTATTAGGGAGTCTTGCTCCCCATCTGCTACATCTAAATTAGCCTCATCAGCATTCAGACGGTTTTTCTCAACAATTGGGGACGCCTGATGGAATATACCACTCCCACCACCTGCGATAGACCTCCCGCCATTAACACCTTGGCTGCTAAGGCTTTTGCCCTCGTGCGCTGAAAGTTTGATAATCCCATTATACATGACGAGTTCACCGTGTCATGAGCACAGCTCCAGTGTGCCTCATGACGAGTTCACCTTGTCATTAGCATGGAAAAGGTTAAGATACTGGGCCTTTGCTACTTTAGCCTTTTTCCTAGTATAGGCAGATGTGATATTACGTTTCCTTTTTTGGTTTACACCCTCTTTAATATCACGCAAATTACTCCCACACGCCCCGTTGCCCTTATGAACTATCTCTGTGGGTGCCCCCGGTAACGAATCCGCCACATCCAAAGATAAACTCTGGCTGGTGGATGGATGGAGTAACCCTGGATTAGGGGCTGACATGGGGGGGGATATGTCCAAGGTATGGTGCACATCCGCCAGTGTTATAATTGGTACTGGGCCAGTCAAGCGCTCGGGGGGTTTAGCAGATGCTATGTGACCTAAAGATGATTTCTTGGCCATTGCAAGATCCTGGGATAGTCTTCTTGCTGCTTCTAAATCCATAGAAACTCTCTGTTGCATTTTGTTAATCTCTACGTCTATGGCAGTGTTAGTCCTGGTTATAAAATCGTCAAGAGTCCCGTTTAACTGTTTCCCTCCTTTGGCAGCCCTGCTTCTACTTTCTCGTGTAGACATTATACCTAAATTCCCTCCAAAGGACTTATAGGCACAAAACAATAGTAATAGTACAGAACTAAAAGCCAAGAGGCTGGGCCCGGTCCGGTCTTACTCGGTCTCTAACGGGCTACAACGGGCCCGCTCTTGGCCCGGTCGCTCCCGCGCAGCGGCCACCTGGGACTAATATGTACACGCTGGGGGCGGGGCAAGCAGGGAGAGCGGTCCAGGTGGTGCCGGTCAGCTGAGCAGGGACTCCTGGGAATTGGAGTCCCTGTAGCGCCACTCGCAGCCCTGCCTTTAGCCCACACACACCCCAGCAGACCTCGGAGACAGGAGCAAGTCCGTCGGTGCAAAGGGTACTCCTGGACGAAGCGGGACCCGCGCAGCGGGTCCGGCAAGCAGTGGCGTTTCTCCTGGCAAAGGAATTCAAGCGTCCTCTCAGCAAGGTCAGTGGACAGAAGGTTCCCACGAGGGGTTGGGCCGGGACAGTTTTAAAAGGTTCAAGTGTGCTGGGGGCGGGGCAAGCAGGGAGAGCGGTCCAGGTGGTGCCGGTCAGCTGAGCAGGGACTCCTGGGAATTGGAGTCCCTGTAGCGCCACTCGCAGCCCTGCCTTTAGCCCACACACACCCCAGAAGACCTCGGAGATAGGAGCAGGTCCGTTGGTGCAAAGGGTCCTCCTCGACGAAGCAGGACCCGCGCAGCGGGTCCGGCAAGCAGTGGCGTTTCTCCTGGCAAAGGGATTCAAGCGTCCTCGCAGCAAGGTCAGTGGACAAAAGGTTGTACTTGTGCTGCCTGCTTGAATCTTCTGCCGCTCTCTTTCGAACCGAGTGGCTGACACAGCTAGCCAATGTTTGTACTTTGAAACTTCTGCTTCCGAAAAAGGAAAGAAAATATTGGTGGGCAGTGCCTTTTTGTACCGTGGATCAAGAATAGTGGCACAAATGTAATGTTGTTCTGCATGTATCTTTTTAAGCCTTTCATTGTCAAGTAGGCGCCATAATAACTTCTGCGCCAAACCTTATGCTTCTCACTTTTCACCATCATCTCGGAATGTTGATGGGATAGCTTTGGTCAAAGAACAGTCCTCCCTGCTGACTTCACGCGTGAAGAGCTCAAAAGGACGAAGCATGTCTGTCAGGCTTGCAATTAGCTTCCATTCCTCCATCTCTAGCATCAAGTCTTTGTGAGCAGAACCCAGTTTAAAGAAAAACTCATGTATTACCTCCCACTGCTCAGACAGACACTCAAGCATGTAAAAGGTTGAGTTCCAACGTGTTGCCACCTCCTGGATTAGTCCTTTGACTGGCAGTTGGCGTTCATATTGAAGGCTCCTCAGCTGCTTCCGGGCCTTAAAAGAATGGTTGAAATGGCTACAGATTTTTTGGCAGGTGATCAGTACATTGACGACTGGCTCTTCTGCTTTCAAGAAGGCTTGCACCACGATGTTAATACTGTGCGCCAAACACGGCACTCTGAAATAGACACCATCAGACATGGCCCTAACTATATTACTGCCATTATCCGTGGAAACATAACCAACTGTGCGGTTTCTTGGATGCAGCCATTCATTGACCTTCCTGTTAAACTCCTCCAAAAGGTTAGGTGCAGTGTGAGTTTTCTCCATGGCAAACATGCCTACTGTTGCATGTTTGCGAGTAGCTTGAAAAACTTCCTCCGTGTCAACATCTTTGTGTTTTAACTGTCTTTCGACCCCTGCAAAAGAGACCCAGTGTGCAGTGATGCACATGTAATCAGTGGCTGCGCAACTGGTCCACATGTCTGTTGTCATGTGGATAGTGTGAACAGCTCTCTTAAGAATAGCTGCGCCAATCACCTCCAGCACATCTTGATGTAGTGCTGGAACAGCAACCCTTGCAAAATAGCACCGGCTAGGAACCTTCCATTTAGGGCAGACTATTGCCACAAATTCACGAAAACGCACCCCTTCCACAAAAGAGAAAGGGAGAAGGTCCAGCACTAGTATTATAGCCAGCTTTGCGTTATAGAGACGCACCGTTGGGTGGTTGCGTTCAAATGGCGGATCAGACCAAAACATGCTGCTAATGGTGCGCTGGACCATTTTACGTGATGATGATGATGATGATGATGATGCAGACTTCAAACCAGTTAGGCTCATTGATTAACTTTTTTGCATTGGTGTGTCCCCTAGACTCTTATTGTGCCTCATACATATTGCAGGGGTAGAGGGTGTGGGCCCTACCACTGCAGTGCTGCTGCCAGGGGTACTGCGTGCACCTGAAAAAATGCCTGTCGCTTCTTCACTTCCCCCCTGCACGATCAGCCTCTCATCATCATCAGATGCAATATCAAGGGATACATTTGGATTTGTTTTGGCTTCATCGATGTCACTTAGGTGCTTATACCACTGGATAGGGTGGTGTTTTTTGAGATGACCTCTCCGGCCTCCGGTACCATAGTTGGTACCAAGCTTACCCCGACTAACTGATACTTTACAAATTGAACAAACAACCATGTTTTCCGCCTTTTTGCTAACAGTAAAGAAGTCCCAAACTGGGGACTGGAGATGTCTGCTGGTGGTGGTGCAGGTGCTACTTTGACTTCCAATGCCAGATGAAGTGTAGGTTGTGAGTGGCTGAATTTTTCCCTGTAGTTGACTTACAGCACCACTACTTGAGGTAATGGGGGTCGAGCTGGATGGAGGTCCCTGCCGGCCCTTCTGACGAGAAAATATGGAAGCTGTAGGTCGTGTTGGTGTTGTAGTTATCTGCGTTGGTGGTGGTACCACCAGGGCCGCGCCACCCTCATCCTGCTCAGCAGCCATTTGAGCTAGGGTTAAAATGTTGGTCTGCTGCATGCCCGCTGTGGCTGGAGTGACATCTGTGATGACTGGGTCATCGTCAGACTCTTCATCAGCAGCAGAAGGCACCACTTCTTGTTCGTCATCATCACCCATAAGTCGAAGACTTGCGGGAACCTTCCTTTTAGGCTTAGCTACCTTTGTCGGCTCATGGCGTGCCTCACTCTCAGACTGCATTTGTGGGTTCCAATCAGGATCAAGGTCATCAGAATGAAGGGGGCTTGAAGAAGAACTTGTAGTAGTAGCCCTCCTTGACCTTTTCTTGCGAAGACAATGGATCATCATCAGGAGGAGTGGCTTCCTCAGATGATACCTCCTCTTGAATATCAATTTCCTGATGTGCCCTTACTTCTGGAGGAACAAGCGATTTAGGCAGTTGTGCCGCTCCATGAACCTCTAGTTGCACCTCTCCATGCACCTGTCCATGCGCCTCTCCTTGCGCCTCTCCTTGCGGCTCTACTTGCGCCTCTCCGTGCGCCTCTCCTTGCCCATGTACTTGCACTTGTACTAGTTGCACCTGTGGTTGTCATTGCGGCTGTGGTTGTTGAACACTCGCCTGCTGAGTTACACCCGGCGTTGATTGGATGGTACTTTCTTGTGATGAGCCAACATCACTGGTCGATGGTGATTGAACAACCAAAGTGGCTGCCGCAGCGGCACTCATGGTCTTGGACCTAACTTGGCGTGGTGGCACTGACCCCAATGAGGCGGAGGTGCTTCTTCCAGCTTGGTTCCCAGCGGACACCGCTGCTGCTACAGGCGTTGTTTTTTTCCCCAAAAAAGGTGTCGGTGGGCACACCCGTCTC
The DNA here is from genome assembly GCF_964261635.1 of Lissotriton helveticus. NCBI lineage: Eukaryota > Metazoa > Chordata > Amphibia > Caudata > Salamandridae > Lissotriton > Lissotriton helveticus. Next base: position 1,610,039,588 of record NC_136069.1, read on the forward strand.
CTTGGTAGGTGGTGCCACTTGCTTTTTCTGCTCCTTCTTACTGGCAGTGGCACTGGCAACTTTCTTTGCTGAGGCGCTACGGACACCTTTCTTTGGGCCCATCTTCTTCAGATGTCAGAACAGCAGGCCGCAGTTGCACGAGTTGCAGAGTTGTCTTGACTGTGGCTACACGTGACGTCGCGTGACGTTGTGCTGCACACACCGCTGCAGGACTTCTTCCTGGAACTGGTGGTTCTCTTGTGCACCTAAAAGCAATAGAAGACAGAGGAACATCAGTTATACACCCCCAAAAATTTAAAAACACATAAAAATCACCACAATCCCATGCCATCCATGCCCTCAATGATGTTTAAATTCAAGACACCCCACTGAAAGACTAGGCCCATGCACCACTCACTACCCCTGGGCATAATGGATGAAAGCTAGGCAAAATGGGTGCAGGCCTGAGAACACTGCCTGCCTTCAAAATGGCCCCTTGCACCCCAGCACATGGCCCGTCCCTGCCTGTACCAGCACTCAAAATGGCCCCCACCCACATGCACAGTCCACAACAACACCCCCAAAAATCGAAAAACACATAAAAATCACCACAATCCCATGCCATTCATGCCCTCAACGATGTTTAAATTCAAGACACCCCACAGAAAGACTAGGCCCATGCACCACTCACTACCCCTGGGCCTACTGGCTAGTGGGGCTTTACAGGCCCCCCCCCCAAAAAAAAAAAACCCAACATATAACAGTGAGCTAAAATTCCATGACATATATGAGAATTAAGTTAAAAAAAACAGAGAAACAGTTGTATCATGCACCCATGACTAACCCTGGGCCTACTGGATACTGTGGCTAGCTACCACCACAATATATATTTTGTTAAAGTTGTGAAAAAAGTTTTAGAACCGTAGCTGCCTCAAGTGCAATGCCCCAAACAAACAACACCAACTTACTTGTAAAATCTCAAGTCCAAAAGTGATCCAAACTCCAAAAAGTCCTCAAATACAAAAATCCACCACCAACAAGAAAAAGTCATCCTTCCAGCTCAACAGCCAAATAAAAAGTGGCCAGGACATGGACAAAGCACTGGGAGGAGCCTGCTGGACAGGAACAGGAAGTTGGAGACTCTGAGGCACTTCCTTTCTCCCACCCCACCCCAAAAAATGAACTCCTCACCAAAAAGTGCAGCCAAATGTCAATCTGAGGAGTTATTCTGATCAAAATCATCATTTTCACAAGGTTTATGCTTCCTGCGGTGGATTTCTCGTGCAGAATTGCAATTTTTGCAATTTCGGGAACTTGAGCTGTTCAAACCTCCCGCCGGAAGTCAGCTGCGCGCCGTCGCGGGCATTTGTGACGTACTCGGGTTGTGAAACTCTCGCTGTGCAAGATGGCAAGCCACGATGACGTAATTGCATTCGAAAAACTCTCGCGCGATCACGCAGCAGGATTGAAAATGGCGCAGCACACGCAAAACCGGGAGAAAAACAACTCGGCAGGCTCAGAGTCAACGCCGCACGCACGATATTGTATTTTTAAAGCGCGACCAAGCAAAATAATTCGTAGCTTGCGAATTTGCGGATTATTGGGTAAATTCGCGAAATCATCAAAAATCCGCAAATTCGCCCGCGAAACAGATTTTACGCCCATAGTTACATATATATGTGTGCAGAATGAGAGGGAAAGTTTGCCATTTTTTGGTTTTGCTAAGAGCAGTGCAGTACAGACATTCTGTATAAGAAAATCTGGTGTGTGAGTGACATACTTCTTAATCTACAAATCAATTTGAAAGATGAGTTATTAATTTGTGAGAGGTTGTATGTGATGCCTTTGTTTTTAATAAGACTAATGTGTTTGTCCTGCTAAAGTCCAGGGGGTAGTCTTGCTTGTCTAGAATCATACTGTCAATCTGTGTGTATTTGGGCAACCATTGTGAGAGAAGTATTTGCTTTATTCCTGTCTTTTGTGACACATAACTTCTTTAAAACCTATCCTGTTCTCAAGTTTTAATAGAATTAGAAGTCCATCATTGCTTATGAGTTTGCAAAATGAGTCAGGCTTTCACACTAGAGTGCAGTACTGAAATATGTAGAATGTGTGCAGTCACCTTACCCCTTCCAGACTAGTGAATGTGTTTTGGTAACGTCCAAGGAATAGTGTTGCTTGTCTAGAATCACACTGTGAGTCTATGCACATTTGGGCAACAATTGTGAGAGAAGTATTTGGTTACTTCATGTTTGCAGATATATAACTGCTTTAAAACCTGTCATGTTCTCAAGTTTTAGTAGTATTACAAGCCAGTCATTGCTTATTCATTCGCAAAAAAGTCAGGAGTTCACACTAGAGTGTAGTTCTGAAATATGTAGAATGTGTGCAGTCACCTTACCCCTTCCAGACTAGTGAGTCTGTTTTGCTAAAGTCCAAGGAACAGTGGGGCATATTATCAAGAAAGGGCGTTACGGAGGAGCCAAGATGGCGATGAGGACGGACGTGTAGTCTCTCGGCTCCTCGATCCTTTGTTCCTCGCGACGATATCCTGATATTTCTCCTGCCATGGCGTAATAGCGGGAGGACGGCGAAAGAGGGCTGAATTGACTGTTGCTCCCCCGATGTCCCTGCCTGCCTCAGAACCCGATGTATTTTCGAGCGATTTGCGGATTTCGTTTCTGCCCCCGTTACCGAAGCCCAGGCTGGGATCCAGACATGGCGACTGCCGGAGCTACGAGGGGTTATGGATGCAGAGCGAACCTGGCGCCCTGATTGACGCTGCTGTCTGCTAAGGGTCTACGCCTGCCCTGAACTGTGTGCCTGCCGACCGGGGGTTCTCGCTGGTGCCTCTGCTGCTGGGATCTACAGGTGAGGGGCGCTGAGCCTCCCCCATGGTGGCCGACGTCTGAATACCGTAGCCCCCCCACAAGCCTGCTCCTGCTCCGTCTTGACTGCGTGCGGCTTCTATTACGACCTGAGTCCCTGTTGTTTCGAGATATTTGCGCCCACGCGCCCCTGTGTATTCCCCGGTGGGGCGGCTAAGATGGCTGGTCCGGCTGCACTGATTACCAACGTTGCCCCGGATAACAACTGGACTGTGCTGCGGGACCCTGGGCACTATACTGTCTTGGTGGCCGCGCCTGTGATTGTGGAAAAGATGAAACCCCCGGCCGCTCTAACTCGTGGCTCTATTCTCGATGCCATCGACGACTTGCGGGCAGAAATGCGTGAAGGCTTTCTGTCGCTGTGCGAGAGACTTTAGGCTGTTGCGCCCGGGGTGGATCGTACACCACTGGCTTGCTTTTCTCATTGTGACGCTTTGCCTATCCTGACTCATGATCGGGCTACATTGTTGCCGCATGAGTGCTCCACACTTCATCTCTCCGGCAGTGTTGGTGACCGCGGTTTGATGCCCGCTTTCTTCACCAGCGCTACACTGTTTCCACCTCTATCGGAGCTCATGATTTCTGCCGTGGTTATGCTGCCTTCGGGAATGGCGCCGCAGGCGCAGCATCTACTTCACCTGACTGCCCACGCTCAGTTGGCCCCGCTTCTGACTCTTATTATTTTGCAGCATTGGGGGCACCTGTTGGCGCTATTCAGTGGGGTTCATGGATCTGGTCGGGAATGGACCCGTCCATTTTGTCTCGGAACAACAACTCCCTGCAGAGAGCGGCCATCTTGTACCTTTGTTCTGCTGGTGGGGGTTGCCCCACGAGGGTTCTGGCCGGGGAGACGTGTGCGGACTGGCCAGGGTTAGCGGATTCCCTTGGTGGATGGTACATTCCTGGCTGGCGAGGTCTCGGACTGAAGCACTTCTTTACAGTGTGCTAATGTGACTCTCCTTGCTTTGTGTGATGCTCGTAGCTCACTGCTTTTGCTGGTACACATGAGGGGATATGACTACTTGGGTTTGATTGACGGGTGGGGATTCGGGAGGGGACGCCTCTTAAGTTCATACTGATATGACACTTGTGCTCTCCCTACTTTCCTTTGTGCTGTATATTCTCTATTCTTGTTACGGTGTATAGGGTAGGAGAGGATGTATGGTTGGGGTGTCCGAGAGACTTAGTATCCGGTGGGCTCCTCCCCCTCTTTTCTTCTTTACTGGGAGTTATAGATTAGATTGCTCTTTTCTTACTCCCTATATCTTAGAAGTCATCTATATTCTTTCCTTTTCTTCTCTCTTCCTATTCTATATTTCGGGTTTATTGGGCGACAGACACACTGCTGGGGGGGGGGTAGGCCGTAGCCTCTGCATGCGTGTAGGGTGGGGGTTGGGGGATGGGTTTTGAGTTTGGTTTCGGTTTCTATGGTGCCTTGTTTTTGCTTTCTTTCTTTTTGCCTTCGTTCCCCTTTCTTTATTTTCTCTTGGGTCCGTGTTTGGGATAGTTGGTGGGTGGGTGGTGATGGGCACTGTTTATGACGTTGACTATTATAATCTTGCGTACAATTTCAGAGCCGCTCTTCCGCCTGTGTGAATTACTTCTGGGTTTCATGATTGCATGATAGTATTGTGGTTACTATTACGTCATGCCTGCACGGACTCTGCTCTTTTGATTTCTTTGTTTATGCTAAAATGGCGAATGTCGACCTTCCTAACTGCCAGAAAATATAAAACAAACCTTTATTAATCCTGAGACGCAGTAACACCATGATCTACAGTGTAACTTTCGAATATTTGCTTTTCGTGACAAGATGTTACTGTGTCGCCGTGTTGCATGCGTTGGTGCTTCGAATGTATCCGTGGCCGGCCGGTTGGTTATGGGCCCGTATTTGTTCTTTTTTGATGGACAATAAAGGTTTTTAAAAAAAAAAAAAAATAAAAATAGAAAAAGAAAGGGCGTTACATTATCGCCGCTTTTATCGGCAGGAAACTGCCGATAAAGCGGCGATAATGGGCTTGATAATATGCTCTATGGAATGCCAATCGAAGCCCATGTTAAATGTGAAGACATCTAACATGGGCTTCGATTGGAATTCATAGAGCATATTATCAAGCCCATTATCGCCGGTTTATCGGCAGTTTCCTGCCGATAAAAGCGGCGATACTGTAACACCCTTTCTTTATAATATGCCCCAGTGTTCCTTGTCTAAAATCACATTGTGAGTCTGTGTGCATTTGGGAAACCATTGTGAGGGAAGTATTTGGTTACTTCATGTCTTTGCAGACAGATAACTACTTTAAAACCTGTCATGTTGTCAAGTTTTAGTAGTTTTAGAAGCCAGTCATTGTTTATGCATTCACAAAATGAGTCAGTCTTTCACACTAGAGTGTAGTCCTGAAATATGTAGAATGTATGCAGTCATTCGTTCAAAGACTTTATTCGAATTGAATTTACAATTCATAAATGTGTACAAATAAAAACACAATTAAAATTCCATCTTTTCCAATCAAGATTAAACATTATTACAGATAGATTTTTTTTTAAATTAGTAAAAAAAGCTAAAATAGATAAAACAGTGCAATCAGTTAAGTACATAATAGTTAAAAGTTGCTTAAGTATCTCTTTCTATCCCTTGACAATGGTCCTTCTTACTCTTAAAATTGTATTTAAGTAGAGGCTCACTGTGCTGATGGTAATACAATCATCTAAAGACCTGAGTTTGTTATAGGCATCTCTTGCTTTCCTTAGGCCCAGGTTAACAGAAGGGGTTTTAAAATTTGTCGTCTAGAATAGCTATATAAAGTGCAAAAAAGAATACAGTGTATATTTGATTGAAATGATTTGTCATCACCAGGACACCGCATTTTTACTCTCGTCCAGTCGTTACAGTTCGGAAATGATACGAGTCTGTAAAAGGTTTCCAGGCGGAAGTATGTCAGGAGCCTATGATGCTGTATGGGGAGATCTATCACAAGATACAACTGAGGGCCCCTCTGAGATGTCACATTGTTGTGGCTGATGACAGATTTTTTATTCCTTTCACCCTTCCACCTTTGCAATTCCAAGTGATCCAATAAGGTCTTTTTGAGCATGGATCGCGAGAGCTGTTCCAGTGAGGCTGGGTCGGTAAAGTATTCAGGATGACCAATCTCACTGACAAAGTTCTTGATATAGCTAAGCCATTTGATATTTTTCATCCCATGACAACTTAAGCAATCCTCAATAATAAACCTATTCAGTTCTGTGGCAGGGTTGGTCCAAACATTATGCCAAAGTAAGACCGGGGCTAATTTTATAGTGACCGTGATGTGTAAAAGATCAACTTCGGCATGTAAAACATATATAGGAGTGCTCTTCGGTGTGGCTGTTATAAATCGCAGGAACCTATTCTCGATTCGCTGTAACGCCTCCACTTGCTGCCAGCCCCAGATACCCGCCCCATAAGTCCCGATAGCCACACATTTCGATTTAAATATTTGGAGGAGCTCCCTGACAGGCCTGTTCCCTATTTTTTTTGCAAAGCACATAAGCGCACCAGTAGCTCTATTAAGTGCCAGGGCCCTTGCATTCACCGCAGGCTTCCTCGTGCCTTGCCTGTCAAAATGAACCCCCAAATAACAAAAGATGTCGGCTAGCTCCACCCTCCTTTCATCTAGAGTAACTAGACATGGTGATCTTTGCTTGTTTGGGCCGCATGACATGGTAAACGTCTTCGTGACATTTACACGTAACCCCTTATTCTTCATAAAGTTGGTAAAAGTCTGTACAGCTTTCTGAAGACCCACCTTTGTCTGCGAGAGGATTGCCGCGTCATCAGCGTAGAGTAAAATGGGGATGGGTTTGCCTTTGATTGCAGGATAATCGTGATACTGTTGTGTTAAGCAAGCTCCCACCCCATTAATATAGAGGTTAAATAGCAGGGGAGCCAATATGCAGCCCTGCCTTACCCCGCTATTAATCCTAAAGAGCTCAGTGCATTCCCCCCTCTGGCCGTATCTTACTCGTGCTCCCGCCTCGGCGTAAAGTTCTCTAATGTAATCTATTATTTTATTGTCCAGCCCAATGTCCCTTAAAGTCTGCCAGAGATTATCGCGCAAAACACAATCAAATGCAGAGCTAAGGTCTACAAATGTCACATATAGGTTGTTTTTTTTTTGCATGTATATATTTAGAGATGGTTAGGGATAGATTTAAGCCTTGCTCGATTGTCCCCCGTCCTCCCCTGAACCCATACTGAAAAGTTGATAGCACTTCCCGTCCCTCAAGCTAATCCTGTATGCGAGCAAGAATGACCCTGCCTGCCATCTTCATAAAGCCATCTAGCAATGAGATGGGCCGATAGCAGGCAGGATCATTCCTGTCCCCCTTCTTGTAGATCGGGACCAGGATTGCCTCCTTCCATGTTGGGATCAGACCTCTTTTGCCCATACAGTTCAGGACTCTAGTAAGTAGAGAAGCCCACAGATCTAAATGCATTTTGAACACGCCAATAAGGACAGAGTCTGGTCCTGGTGCTTTAGAGGCCGAGCTTTCCCCCAAAGCGTTATAGACCTCCTCTAGTTTGAAGTGGATATCTAATGGGAATGGGCAATTGGCAACCTCCCTAGTTGTTAATGTTTCCGGGCAAGGTACAGGTAGAACCGGTGAGTCATAAAGGGCTTGAAAATGACACACCCACTCCTGGGCCGTAATGGCGTTATCTAAACGAGGGCCATGGTCATCTTGGTAAAAGGGAGCGTTCACAGCCTTCCAGAAGGCAACAGTATCCTTTTGTATTGCTGCTGCGTGAAGAGCTTCCCAAGGTTCAGCTTTTATATCTTTCTTTCTCTTAGCCAGGGCGACGCGATAGTTGCGCCTTGCCATTTGTACCTGTGCTCTGTCTAGCGGGGTAGCATGCAATACTTGTTTGAGTACGCTCAGTGCCCTTGTGCAATTTGAATCAAACCACCCAGGGATTCTCTTAACTGTATTGCGCGGGTTTCTGGTCAAGAGTTGTTTAATTGAACAACAGATTTTATTAAAGGAGTCCAAAACATGTTTTCGTTCTCTTCTAGCGTCAAACACGTATTAATTTCCTTTTGGGAAATGGTCACTAATTTTTTTAGGAAGCTCTCTGGTATTACCTTCTCCCATTTAATTCAAAATCTGTTACGCTGACCTAAGATGGGATTAAGGTCATAATTACGTGCAATATTAAGGAACGGCGCATCCAGATTTAGCTTAAAGGTGACTGAGATAGGGTAATGATCACTAATGCCACTTATGAGTGTCTCCCATTTAGTGACTAGTGGGGCGTAGCAAGATGAAAGTAAAGTGAAATCAATAATTGATTTTACCCCTCTTCCATTAAAGGTGGGTGAAAATGTTTTAGGCGCGGAACAGGCCTCATTAATAAATACCATGGAGTAATCCACCAATAAGTTGTTTAGCATGTCCGCTAATTTTGTATGGCCAAAGTGGCTTGATGCCCCTAAGTTTTCATCTTCCCATCCACACACACCCTGTAGACTCCTTGGACATAAAGCGCAATTAAAATCCCCTACCCACATAAGAGCCAAGTCGCCCGGACAGCTGTCTTCAAACCTCTTAAGAGTGCCTGACAGTTTTTTAATTACAGTTTCCACGTGTACTTTCGGGACATTGTTATAGAAATTAATTATAGCTAGATTTTTAAGAGATCCCCATGTTACCATTAATATTTGTTAATATGGGCAGTCCAGAAAGCTCCCGCGAACAGTAGGACCTGAGTAAATTGACACATATATAGACAACCCTCCCTTGTGTCTACCCATTTTACTAGGGACTGCTGGCGTAAAGAAGGTTTTATATCCCATCAAAAGGGATTGCTCACTAGCCCATGTCTCCTGTAGAGCTATAATGGAGTAGGACATGGTTAGTAATCGCCAATCTGCGTCATTAATTTTTGAATCAAGGCCCGCTATATTCCACGATATTATACTACCGGGAATTTCTGTATCAATTGGGCATATTGCATCAGTAGATATCACAGGGGTTTATAAAACACTGGGAGTTATCCCTGAAAGATTAGCCAACTGGGGGAGCGATGTTATTTCTTCCCCAGGTACTTGGGTTTCAAGCTGAGGGACTATCTCAGGGCATGGTTCCTGTATACTAATTATATGTACCGGGACCAGGTTATATTTTTGGGTACTCGAATTATCTTTATTGACTTTTGTCTTAAAAATTGGGGACATGTTAGCAGGGGGCCCCAACCGTCATTCACAGTCGTCCAAGCCTGAAAAGGCTTCAAATCTGTTAGCGACTTCAAGGAAGGTAAATGGCAACAAATGCTCCATTCCCCTGGTTCCTTGCGAGTGGTCCAGCCCCACAAAATTATTACCATGTCCCCTATAAGGTACAGTATTCCACCCAAAAACATTGTTTGCCAGCAGAGAATTGGAAGCATGCGACATATATTGATTGTTAAATGTTGTTGGTGGATTATTCAGTGAACCAGAAGGGGCGCCTAAGCGCATTATAGGAATCACCTGGGATCTTGGGTAAAAGTAGGTCAGATCGCAGGGAACAATGGTTGTACTAGCAGTCCCTAGCCTCCAGTTTAGGATGTGTCTGACCGCACCTGGATCTCTGAAATTTATGACGATTAAATCGCCCGCAATGTCTTTCCCTCGGCTCCCCAGGCAGGAGAGTCGTCGCACATGCACAATCTCACCATTGATATTGCATGGGAGCGGTCTATGTTGGCTAAGCCAATGCATAGTTTTGTTTTTTAATTGACTGAAACCTTCCCTCCTGTCATCTTCTAAAGTAGGAACACCCGTAAGTATAACCACATAGGGGACTGCGTCTGGTGGTAATTCAACTTGAACTTGGCGGCCCCTATGGTTTACTGCTTTATCTGGATTCGCCCTCCCCCTTACCTCCTGTTTATTTCTGGTAGCGGCTATATTACCCCCCTTAAGCGGTTCCTTAAAAGTGTGTGGGAGTTGCTAGATCCTTTTGAATAGCAGGGGTAGAGGTTGGGGCTGCGGCTACGGGGGGTGAGACTGGCTTTGCAGTATCTTTCGGTAGGCCTGCTTTGTTGATAATAGCCATTTCCAAGCCCTCCAGCCGTGGCTCCATCCTCTTGAGCCTTTCTAGTATGGGAGATGCAAATAACTTAAGTAGATGTTCAATGCTGTCAAGGAAGACAGCGGACGACTGTTCATTGGACATGGGATTTCTGGTAGATAATGAGCCGGGACTAAGTGCAGTCAATATAGGGATATTTATAGAAGGTATTATTTCGAGCGGGCCTCTTGGGCTGAATCAGTAATTAAAGTAGTTTTTGTGGTGAGTACAGGTGTAACACTAGCCTTTTTGCCCTTGCCAAAATCAGTATGGCTAATCTTACCTTTTTGTGGAGCACCACCCCTTCTCCGTCTCTTATTTGGTGGCGGTCCAAAGACTTTGGAAACCTCCCGCTTCTCAACTTTCTTTTTGGAATCACCCACTGCTACTCGAGGAGTGTCAGATATAACTTCTATACCCGTATTAATAGCACTGGGGCTTAATATATTATTTGTACCCACGCTATTAAGAACAGCTGATGAGAGGGGAGTATCTCGCAGAAGCATTGGAATACCCTGCGTAGATAACGGATCCTCGTTTTCAGGAGTCAGACCTACTCCCGATGGATTGAACTGGTGTGATGTTATCAAAGGGGATCTGGATTTAATAGATTCAATAGAGCGACGGCGCTCTGCCCTACGCTCAGCCAATAGGGATTCCCTTTCTATGTCAGGGGCAAGTTTTATAAAATAGTTGTCCAGGGTACCTTTGCTATTTGCCCCTACGTCAGCCAACACAATTTGTTCAGGGGTGGCAGCCATAGAAGAAAACAAAAACAAATAATAAGGTAATATAGCAGAGTTAGATGGTATTTGTTAGTTACTTAGCTCTACCATAAAACAGACTATAATAGTAGCAGTGCAATCCCCAGGTCGATGAACCCCCGCACCGTTACCCAGCAAGTGAAATGGCTCTAAAAGGGCAACAAGGGGGGGTGCCCTATAGGTGTCAACAGGGTACAATATACTTTGTAGAATGTAGCATTAAAGGATAAATCCTAGATGAAGTTGGAAACTAAGCACATTAAAAGAATGTGCAATATAAGATTCAGCAACATCTTACTTTTAGATTTGGAGGCGACGAGCATCGGGCGGTGGAGGAAATGAACGTAAGAGAATGGGCCCAGCCCAGCCTCGCTCAGCCACCGAACGGCCACAAAACGGCCCGCCCTTTGCCTGGGCTTCGCCCGGCGTCCCGCGACGCGGAGGTCAGTGTCAGCTAAATACGCCTCCTGGCGCTTTAGCCGCGTCGATTAGGCACGCCACCGCTGAGGCTGCCGGGAGATGTAGTCCCGGGGCGGCGGCAACGCTAGTGGTGGTGCCCGTTGACTTCTGGCGGTGGCGGCTGCTAGGTAAGCCCCCTGGAAATGCTGGTGATAGCTGTTAATAGCTGTTAGTGTTTTAACAGTCTCGTGTGGCTTCTGCAAAGTTTCCCCGCTCCACCGAGGTCAGTGTCAGCTAAATACGCCTCCTGGCGCTTTAGCCACGTCGATTAGGCGCGCCGCCGCTGAGGCTGCCGGGAGATGTAGTCCCGGGGCGGCGGCAATGCTGGTGGTGGTGCCCGTTGACTCCTGGCGGTGGAGGCTGCTAGGTAAGCCCCCTGGAAATGCTGGTGATAGCTGTTAATAGCTGTTAGCGTTTTAACAGTCTCGTGTGGCTTCTGCAAAGTTTCCCCGCTCCCCCGAGGTCAGTGTCAGCTAAATACGCCTCCTGGCGCTTTAGCCGCGTCGATTAGGCGCGCCGCCGCTGAGGCTGCCGGGAGACGTAGTCCCAGGGCGGCGGCAACGCTGGTGGTGGTGCCCGTTGACTCCTGGCATTGGCGGCTGCTAGGTAAGCCCCCTGGAAATGCTGGTGATAGCTGTTAATAGCTGTTAGCGTTTTAACAGTCTCGTGTGGCTTCTCCAAAGTTTCCCCGCTCCACCGAGGTCAGTGTCAGCTAAATACGCCTCCTGGCGCTTTAGCCGCGTCGATTAGGCGCGCCGCCGCTGAGGCTGCCGGGAGATGTAGTCCCGGGGCGGCGGCAACGCTGGTGGTGGTGCCCGTTGACTCCTGGCGGTGGCGGCTGCTAGGTAAACCCCCTGGAAATGCTGGTGATAGCTGTTAATAGCTGTTAGCGTTTTAACAGTCTCGTGTGGCTTCTCCAAAGTTTCCCCGCTCCACCGAGGTCAGTGTCAGCTAAATACGCCTCCTGGCAATTTAGCCGCGTCGATTAGGCGCGCCGCCGCTGAGGCTGCCGGGAGATGTAGTCCCGGGGCGGCGGTAACACTGGTGGTGGTGCCCGTTGACTCCTGGCGGTGGCAGCTGCTAGGTAAGCCCCCTGGATATGCTGGTGATAGCTGTTAATAGCTGTTAGCATTTTAACAGTCTTGTGTGGCTTCTGCAAAGTTTCCCCGCTCCACCGAGGTCAGTGTCAGCTAAATACGCCTCCTGGCGCTTTAGCCGCGTCGATTAGGCGCGCTGCCGCTGAGGCTGCCGGGAGATGTAGTCCCTGGGCGGCGGCAACGCTGGTGGTGGTGCCCGTTGACTCCTGGCGGTGGCGGCTGCTAGGTAAGCCCCCTGGAAATGCTGGTGATAGCTGTTAATAGCTGTTAGCGTTTTAACAGTCTCGTGTGGCTTCTGCAAAATTTCCCCGCTCCACCGATGTCAGTGTCAGCTAAATACGCCTCCTGGCGCTTTAGCCACGTCGATTAGGCGCGCCGCCGCTGAGGCTGCCGGGAGATGTAGTCCCGGGGCGGCGGCAATGCTGGTGGTGGTGCCCGTTGACTCCTGGCGGTGGCGGCTGCTAGGTAAGCCCCCTGGAAATGCTGGTGATAGCTGTTAATAGCTGTTAGCGTTTTAACAGTCTCGTGTGGCTTCTGCAAAGTTTCCCCGCTCCACCGAGGTCAGTGTCAGCTAAATACGCCTCCTGGCGCTTTAGCCTCGTCGATTAGGCGCGCCGCCACTGAGGCTGCCGGGAGATGTAGTCCCGGGGCATCGGCAACTCTGGTGGTGGTGCCCGTTGACTCCTGGCGGTGAAGGCTGCTAGGTAAGCCCCCTGGAAATGCTGGTGATAGCTGTTAATAGCTGTTAGCGTTTTAACAGTCTCATGTGGCTTCTGCAGCAACTTTACCCCTTCCAGACTAGTGAATGTGTTTTGGTAACGTCCAAGGAATAGTGTTGCTTGTCTAGAATCACACTGTGAGTCTGTGTGCATTTGGGCAACAATTGTGAGAGAAGCATTTGGTTACTTCATGTCTTTGCAGACAGATAACTGCTTTAAAACCTGTCATGTTGTCAAGTTTTAGTAGTATTAGAAGTCAGTCATTGCTTATGCATTCGCAAAATGAGTCAGGCTTTCACACTAGAGCGCAGTATTGAAATATGTATAATGTGTGCAGTCATGTTACTCCTTCCAGACTAGTGAGTTTGTTTTGATGAAGTCCAAGGAATAGTGTTGGTTGTCTAGAATCACACTGTGAGTCTGTGTCTTTTAGGCAATAATTGTGAGAGACTCATGCCTTACAGCATGCAGTGCTTCAAACGCCTATCCACTATGCATGCAGTCCTCTAAACACCTACACACTTGTCTTTCACACGTTCAATTACCCAGTTAGTATCCATACACTCCTGCAAACACCCTGTTACTCCCCTTGCACTCCTCTAGTGGCCCATTCAGCACCATGTACTAATCCATTCACTGTGCGAAAACATAACCATTTATAAATGCACCAAGCCTTTCTCTTTGCAGTACTCTAATCATTCAGTTAGTACCCAAATACTCATTGATTGACTTAGCGCCTTACCACATAGACTGCTTCAAATTACTATCCAGTTTCATGTAGTCCTCTAACTATCCACGCACTTGTGTTTGAGGCCTTTAATTCCCCAGTCAGTCTCCTTACAGTCCAGGAAACACCCCGTCTCTCCCCTTGCAATCCTGTATTGACCCATTCAGCACCATGTACTAATGCATTCACCCTGCCAAAACCCAACTGCTTGTAATTTCACCCAGACATTCTCCTTGCAGTACACTAATCATTTAATCAGTACACAAGTAGTCATGCAGTGAGCCAGGCTTTAGCACATGGACTGCTACACATCTTTATTGAATATGCATGCAGTCCTTTAATCTCCCACACACTTATCCTACACTCCTTCATTTCCCCAGGCATTATCCATACACTCCAGCAAACATCCTGTAACTGCACTTGCACTGTTGTTATGACCCATTCAGCACTATGTACTAATCCATTCACTGCACCAAAACTGAACAACGTATAAATTCACCCAGGCACTCTCCTTGTAGTACTCTAATGATTGTTTTGATATCTAACTATTTATACAGTGAGCTAGGCCTTAACATGTGCAATGTGTTTGTATAGTAATGCAAAGGAATAATTTATGCATTTATTAAAATACATTTATTTATAATTATGTTTTACAGATATTGTTTATCATCATTAAAATAAAGTTATCATGCATGAAAAATCAAGAAAGAGAAAACAACAGCAAAAGAATAATTAATTGAACAAAACTGCAGAACAAGTATTGGATGACCAACATCATGTGGGTAAAAAGAAAGAGTCTTCCGGTAAGACAACAAAAGAATTCCTTAAAAGACTTTCAAAGCCTCGAAATAGTGTGCATATTGTACAAAGTATAAACAATGCTTCGACCAGAAAAAAGAATATGAGTAAAAAGAAAGGAGTAAATGGAAAATTACATTCAAAAGATACACTGAAAGGTAAAATAAGGCAAAGTCAGTATAAAGAAATCAGGAAAAAGATTTTTTATAATAGAGTTGTCTTTAACTTGCTTAAAGATTTGAAAACATATTAAAAAGAGCACTATTTTATAAAAAGAAGAAGCATATTGATCCATTGTTCAAAAAGTTTTGAATTAAAAAGGAAATTATTCATTTTAATTTTAAACAGAATTCGATCACTAGATAAACCAATCCATTTTATGAAGGCCAAAAGTAAGAAGAAAAGAGTAATTAACAGAATTAATGTTTGAGACATTTTTAGGGGTGAATGAAAACACAGTTCAAGTTCAGACCATTTCTTTAATGAAGAAAGTTATTTTCAGACCAATAATTTATTGCATGCAGTTGTTACCAGTGGTCGAGCTTATGAGGTTAGCAATGGTTGCCCAATAGAGAAAGAGAAGATGGTTCCCAGAAATGTAGCTGTGATAGCTGATGAAGTTCCAGGATGATGTCCTAAAGCCCCAGTGTATACTTGGGATTGCAGTAGTATTTGTAGTGTAGAGCAGGAAGCTATTGATATTTTACGCAATTTCTTACGAGAGTATACTAAAAAAAAGTGTTAAACAAAAGATTAGGATGTTGCAAGGACTAGACCCTTGCAGAGTGAGAACAAATACTGGTTTACAAGGTCATTCTCTGGCTTGTCTTTCTAGAAAAGTATGTCAAAGTATTTTTCATCATTTCAGGATGTTAGCAGTACATCATTCTCAAATGCGGAAGTTAGTCAGAAGATTGTATTATGCAAAAAGTCCAGCACTAAAATTAAATGAGTTGAACAGTGCTCTTCTGCGTAGGTCAGTATCAGATGTGAAGAAGGTTTGTGATGAAATTGAGTTTTGTTACTTTGGTCCTGAACAAGAGAATGCAAAAACTGAGACATTAACAGAAGAAAATGTTGAAGAGAATGTGCAACATACTACTACAAAAAATGTTGAGGATCAAATTACAAAGTATTAGGTGATTTCAGGTGAAAGGCCAAATTATTCTTGCATTTGTTGCCGGTGAACTCACTATAAAAATCAGACTACGTGTGTTGATCTGTATTTAAAAAGTGAAAGAGAAAATAATGATAAGTGGAAGGAATTTGCAACTTATTTGTTGGTAGAGAATTGTTTTGATTTGGATTCTGATCAGTGTATTTGCAAATATTGTTATAACAAATTTGACGAGAATAAAATGCCCGCTAGAGCTGTCCATAATAATCTAGAGTTGGTAACTATTCCTCCAGAACTGATAGATTTAAACATGTATGAGTCTATTCTGATTCACTGCGTACACCCATTTCAGGCTATTGTTTGTATGGAGCCTAAAACAGGTAAATTGTCTCCTACAGATTTACAGAGAAGATTAAAAGGAAGAGTTGTATATTTACCTCCAGATTTAAAGAAAACGATTGAAAATATTGGTGTAGAGAATGTAGAAAATGAACCACTAGTTATTCTAGTTAATGTCGCTCCTACTAAGAGTAAGAAAATCTGGCAAGAATTAGTGGATGTTAGGAAAGTGCAAAAGGCAACATGGTATCTGTTAAAAAAAACAATGAGTACTATAAAAATGTGTAAGAGGGAGAAGAAGAAATTCTTTTAGGAGATGACACTGAAACGCCAAGTAGTTAAATTGAAAAAGTTGGACATGTTGAAAAGTGTAGAAATCTATGAACATTATAATTCATTCGAAAGAAGGGATGGGAATACTATTGTATAATTCCAAATGAAGGAAGCAAAGGGAACTCCCATGAGTGTATGGGAGAAAAGTTTGGAAGCTTGTTGTTTTCCACAGATCTTTCCAACTGGAAAAGATGGATGATATGATGAATGCCCTGTGCAGATTCCTGCATCTGAATATCATACAACAGGATTGTATGCAGACGATCCAAGATTTCGACAATGTATCCCATATATATTTAATCTTTTGTTTGAGGGTGACTTATCTGGACTTTCATATGCAGTCAACCACATTTTGAAAACAGGAGTACATCTTCAAAATGTTTCTGCAAAGGAATTTATGGATAAAGTTCATCAGAGAGATGATCATTTAGAATCCCAGCTGATTTATATTGATGTCATGTCAGTGTGGTACTAATGAGTATTGGTGCAGTCATCTTGGAGTACTTAAATGCATGCTAGGGAACTTAGGAACTCTTACGTGGTTTCTTACCCTAAGCTGTGCTGAATACGCTTGGGATGATTTACTTGAATTTCTTCGAGAGGCAAATTCGGATATAGAAAATATTGAATACAAGAGACCTGGAGAATTGTGCTCTTTGGATCCTGTTAATGTATGCAGGTATTTCAATCATAGATTTGAAGCTATGATGTCTTTTATCTACAATAACATAAATCCTCCTCTTGGAGAAGTTGTGGATTTCTTTTGGAGAAAGGAGTATCAAGCTAGAGGTGCTCCTCATATATGTATAAATGTTTTCAAAAGTATGTATAATCGAGGAATATTGTGTTTAATGGGATATATTCTTTTATATGTATGTTTGTGCTTTTATGAGTTTATTCCTCGAATAAAGCTTTGAATACAATACATATGCTGATATGGATCAAGGGTGCCCCCAAATTCGGAATTGATTCTGATTTGTCTTTTATTGAAGAATATGCCACATGTGCCATACCCAAAACAACAGAAGAAAACAAGTTAAGACAACAAGTCTTACGATTCCAAAGCCATTGATGTGGAAAATACTGTAGATGAAAGTACAAGTCTAAGGAAAAGTTTTATACCAAATGTCATTTTGGATTTCCACGTCCTGTAATATCCAAAGGAAGAGTAAACAGTTTTATGTCAGCTATGAGACATACCATGACTAGAAAGTCTCCAAAAGATACATACAATTTGAGAAGAAGTGAAGAATCAAAATACATAAATGACTACAATCCGGTTATTCTCTCAATGTGGAATACTAATATGGATATTCAGTACGTTGAGGATAATTCCATTGCTGTTGCTCGGTATGTAACATCCTACATTACAAAATCAGAAAAGACCGACTTGAAAGTAATGTGGGAAGAGATTTCTCATGAGAAGAGTCTAAGTAAGAAATTATACAGTTTCAGTTTGAAGATGTTATCCCATTGAGAAATCGGAGCGTATGAATTCTCAGATCGGTTATCATCTGCAAATTTATACTCCAAATCTAGAAGAATCATTTGGGTGAGTCTAGGTCTTGCTGCAACGCGAAATCGAGTACTTAAATCTGTTAAAGAAATTGCATATTTAGCATATTTAGCAGAAAAAGATCCGGAAAGTATAGATATTGTGAAAACAAATATGTTGCACACATATTATCCAAATAGAACTTATCATCTTGAGAACATATGTCTCTATGAAGTGCTGCAAAATCACACTTTTAAACGGACTACTACAGAAAACATCAATGATGGAAAATGTGCAGTGATTGGATCCGAAGGATGTTTGTTGAAACAAAGGAAAGGAAATTTGATTAATCACAGAAAACTGAGTTGCGACACTCTTGATGAAAGGGAATTTTACTAGTTGGTACTTTTACAACTGTTCAAACCGTGGTGTTCAGAATTGGAATTCTTTGGAGATTTTCAGAGCTATGAAGATTCCTTCAATCAATGCTTGTAAAGATACCCTAGAATGTACTGTTTTAGCAAATTAAGTGAAAATGTTAAATGATGAAATTGATCATGAAGCTACTATTGCAGCTGAGATTGCTGGAGACAGTTCTCAAGACAGTCTAAGTTCTGCTTCACTGAGTCAAGATCACAAATTGTTGAAAATGAAGCAGCAATCGCAATGAATGAGGTGGAAACAGCAATGCATCAAGCTTAAGAAGATAATATGGACTTAGGCAACTTGGGAGAACAACTAAATGTTGAACAGAAAGAAATATATCAGCAAGTGAGACAACAGATTGACCATTGATTTGTTCATGAAAAGAAAGAATGCACATGCACATCATTTCAACCTATCAGAATGTATGTCAGTGGTCAAGCTGGAAAAGGAAAAAGTTTCTTAATTAAAGTATTGACCAGTTATCTGCAGAAAACAACTGATTCACCTTTGTCTTTTTTTTTTTTTTAAACTTTTTTTTGCTCCTCATCTCAACCATGGCTGGCCCAATAGTATCGTAAACAGGGAAAAATGTGGTATGAGAAAAAGACAAACTGTCACAGCGCAAGACTGGAAGGGGGGGTCGATCGTAATAGGGAGGCACCCGGACCCTACAGTCATGTTGATTTCACAAAGAATCACAAATCCTTGTATACCATTTTGGTAGTGTATGCCATTAGCCAGATTCCACCATTGCCGCTACCACCGATTGACCTTAAATGAGAGCAAGGACTTAGGTGATAGAGCAGAAAGAGTGTGTCATGGCTTCATAATCATTGGAACTGGGAAAAAAAAAAAAAAACAACTCTATTTATTGGAACCCATCAAGTTTCAACCAAAAGCTCTTTTTTCGGGATTTCCAGTCCTGCAAAGGTCCAATTTTGATATTTGAAGCTTCGAAGTACTCCAGTCATATAGCGTCGGAGGAGAGACCTCTTTCCAACGCCTGCAAATCTCACGTCGTGCCACCAGCATTGAGTAGAACAAGAGGTTGTAGTTAATACTACGTTTTTTGTCCATAACCCCGAAGATTACTAGGCTAAGATCTATGTTCACAGTAGAACCTATTGATGATGTTAATGTTTTGCCTATTGATTGCCAGAAGGATGTTAAACATGGGCAGTCGTAAAACATATGAGCATCTGAGGCTGCTACTTGGCCACATCGGGAACAGGCCACTGGTGAACCTGTTGAGAATTTGGACAACCTCTGGGGAGAATAGTAAGCCCTATGGAGGGTAAAAAGAACCATGCACATCATTTCAACCTATCAGAATGTATGTCAGTGGTCAAGCTGGAATAGGAAAAAGTTTCTTAATTAAAGTATTGACCAGTTATCTGCAGAAAACAACTGATTCACCTTTGTCTTGTGTTCTAACAGCTCCAACAGGGTTGGCAGCACACAACATTAAAGGAATCACATTACATCTGGAGAAGCTTGCTATGAAGTTTCAAGAGTGCTGAGGAAACACAAACTTGTAATTATTGATGAGGTAAGCATGGTCTTAAACTTAATGCTTGCTTTTGTGCATTTAAGAATGCAGCAAATTCTTAAAACTGAATCTGATGTCTCATTTGAAGGAAAACATGTCATAGTTTTTGGATATCTACTGCAACTTACTCCTGATAAAGGACAACCAGTATTTAAAACACGTGTGCATAAAGACACCAGAAAGTCTTTGGGAAGTGTTGGAAACATTAATATTTGGTCATATTTTGAATACAAAGAACTCATTACAAATATGCGACAGGCAAATGATGTTGATTATGGAACTATTCTTGAAGACATAAGAATTGGAGTTGTGACAGAACAAGGCAAACAAGCTTTGTAAAGTCGACTACTTATGAATTTGTTTCCAAATGAAAATATAGTTCCAGAAAAAATATATATGAAATTTGCAGAAAGTAAATCTATAATTTGCTTAATGCCAACACTGCGCCAGTGTTCTATATTCAATGAACAACTTTTGAAGCTAGAAAATGAAGAAATAATAAAAATGGAAGCCATTTATAAATAGAGCATGAAGGAATCACTATTATTTTGATGGAAAAATTGAAAACAAAATTGATATCCAAAACTGCTGGTTTAGAATAAAATCCATATGTATGTATAAACTGTCGGGTAATTTTAAGGGGTAATTTGGATGCAGAAAAAGGTTTAGTTAATGGAGCAATGGGTACAGTTGTGGATTTTGTTAATTATCAAAATAGAGATGGAATTGAATTTTTAAAAATATAATTTGATCAAATTGAAGAAGTAAAACAAATTGGTTGTTGTTCAGTTCGTTTTTTGCTTGTTAAAGATTTATGTCCGTAGAAAACAATTTCCACTTTCTCTGACGTATGCAGTGACTATTCATAAATCTCAAGGATTAAGTGTAGACAGTGCTTTGGTGAACATTAGAAGTACCGTGTTTAAAGAGGGTATGGCATATGTTGCTTTGTCCTGAGTCAGAACTTTATCTGGTTTGTTTTTGATTGATTTTGATGAGCCAAGGATTACTGCAGATGCAAACTGTGTAAAAGAGTATAATAGGATAAGAAGAGCGTATGCTCCCAATTTAGGTCAATATCCTGTATTTGAAAATCATGTGCTAGGTCGAAAAAGAAGATATGAGATATGAGAATGGATGAAATCCAGGATGACATGGAAAAAAACTGGAAGACCCGGATGTAGATCTGGACAAAGCTTTACAGCTGTATAAAAGATTTTTACGTTCCTCCAATTTAAAAGTGCAACATTTTAAAACACTCTTTAATCTATATTATACACCCTCTAAGGTGTTTGAATGGGGGAAGAGAGAGGATAACAGGTGTCCCAGATGTTTGGAGGGTCCAGCTGATTTACTGCACATGTTTCATCAGTGCGAAAAACTTAGTATGATTAAAAGTGAGATTGAGGCATTCTGGGAGAGGCTGTTAGACATCAAGATAAGTCTATCCCCAACATTGATGATTTTAGGTTGCGAAAGTAAGTTGGCCCTTAAGGCAGAGACGGAAGCTTTGGTTTTTATATCAGTGGCAGTCCTACGCATCCTTATTTCAGCTGCTTGGAAAGATACAGTCTCACCATCTTTCGGGATGTGGATGGCCAGATTTTAAGGCATACATTATCTAGAGGCCGTTTTATACGAGCTTAAGGGCAGAAAAGCACGGGAGATGGGTTTAAAGATCTGGGCACCCTTGGATAAATGGAGGGCCGTAAGGCTGTAGCATTAAATAACACATCGTAGAAATACATAGTAATGTATATAATGGTTTTTACTCTTCTCTGATCATTGTATAATTTGTAAATGTATGATTATGTATATATGGTGTCTCTCTTTTCTAAGGCTGCAAGCGGTTTTAGTGGTTTTAATGTCGAACAATATCTATTTTTTGTACTATGAAGTTATTTTTCTGTGCCAATTAATTCTCAATAAAAATTATATAAAAACAAAAAGAAAGAATATCTGTAGTGAAATTATAGAGAAGTAAACAAATCAAGATAATGTTGAGATTGCAAGCAAAAAGAAAAAGAACACTGTTGAAGAGATTGTTGGTTATCAGTTTAAAATAGTTCAGGAATCACCTGCTATGCTAATGTAGTGGTCAATGTTGGTTTTTTTCTTGAAAGTTTGCAACAGCAAATTATGGAGAATCGTGAAAAAAGATTTTGTTACTTGTTGCATTCTGTTTATGAAAAATTGACAACTGATAAAAGTAAAATGCAAAGCGTTTCTAAAATTCGTAACCTTTTGGATATATGTTCTGGTTCTACACAATTTACGCAGAATATCCAACAAGATGCTCAGGAATTTCTAATGTATATGCTTACCGTATTGGAAAAGGAAGGCATAGAAATTGAAAATCTTTTTAGACCTTTGTTATCAATGGTAACATCAATGTGAAAATTGTACGTTTACCTGTACCACTAACATAGACACTGAAAGATTTATATATTTGACATTACCAGACTGTAAATCAGTGTCTTTCAACAAACTAGTTAAAGCAGCAAATCAAAACATGTAGTGTAGCCAATGCAAATCAAAAATATTATCAACATTATTTATATGAAGATATGGACAATATATAATTTTAATGATGCAACGTTGTACAGTTTATGGAAGAAAGTTGGAAACTTTAATTAAACATTTTGTAGCAAGTCAACTATCAACATCAGAACTTTTTTCGTAGCAGTACCAATAATATTCCATGATGGTCCTTCTACAACATTTGGACATTACAGTGCCTATTTAAAATGTGATAAAGGATGGACATATTGCAATGATGCTCAATTGGTTAATAAACAACGTTTGCCTAGTGAATTACCAAATTCCTAGCTAATATTTTTAAAGCCAAAGTTTTAGGAACATAATTCAGACTCTGAGGAATTCATTAATATGTATTAATACGATTACTATTGGACAATTTCAATATAAAGGCTTTCAGTAATACCATTTGGCCTAGAGGAAAGGTATATATTTGAATTATGGACTTTTTCTTGCACATTCTCTCAGCATATATTTTTAAAGACCAACATTTACAGTGTATAGAAATTCAAGTAGGAACATTTTCTTAGAAGAGAGCATTTTATATATGTGTGATTTGTATTATATAGTATGTTATTGAGGATGTAGTTTTTATGGAATGTTCAGAAATAGTTGAGTATATTAAAAATATTTTAGGGGTACTTTTTTTTTTAAACAATCTTATTGATTGTTTTTTTTTTTGCCAGCTGTTATGTGATGAGTAACATTGAAATCACTGTTTGTAGTGACATTCAACAGCAACAGCAAAAAAGGCAAACAAAATAATTTATAAAATGTTAAAATTATGTTGTGTTGTAAAAAATATATTATTATATATTATAACTGTATTTATTCTTCTCTTTCACAGATCCTAATTCTAAAATATGACATTTTCCGAAATGTATGTTATAAAAAACAACTGAAAAAAATGTTTAGTGTTTTTTATATCTATTACTGTGAAGGTAAGATTAACTAAGCATTAAAATGGATATTGGGCTGTCTTTGCACACTGGTGAAAAAAGGGGGGATGGACGGAGTAGATATGTGTTGAAAGATGCTCTGTGGGCGTTTTAAGTTACAGGATAAAGTTGCTTTGAATCCTGAGTGTCCTTGGGGGCCAACTAACCCACCAGATATGTGCAGAAAGTGCCAGATAGTTGTATTGCTGAGAGGTGTAAAATGGGACATGGCTTCGAACCACCTCTCTGCAAAGCAGCTGTATGGTGTTCAATAGAGAGACATGTTGTGCTAGTAGGACCCAGGGACTTTCAATATTAAAAGAGACTTAATTCCTCAACTTAAAACATGTCACAGAGAGTGTTTGCACATGCCACATAAGGCCTCATCCCTTCCCTTCACCACTCTATAAACATGTCCTATCACTTTGCCAAAACCTAAGTACTTATAAATTTATGTTGTTCTCTGATTGCACTACTGAAATTACTCTACTTATTAGTCAAATAGTTAAGGATTGACCTAGCCCCTAACCCTAGAACAAGTCAATTTCTTTATATACTATGCATGCAGACCTGCAAGAAGCTACAAACGTATTAATACAGTCTTCAACATACCTAGTAGTTTTGGAATCACTCTGTCATAGGATCCCAAGTGACCTGAAAAAAAAAAGATTTGATTGGTTCATAACATTTCCCATTGTAATCAATTCAATCATTCTTCTTCGAGCATCTTTGGAGCGATAACTCTGTGCTTACCTCCTGTCAATCTCATGCAATTTTTCAAACAATGTATTATCAATATGTTTTTATTGTAACAGTCTGCCAATACCTAAGCACTGATGGGGGAAATTTAGAAGCATCATGTACCAACAATATGTCATTTTTTGTAACATAGAGATGGCGCGAGACACTCTTTCATATTTACAAGGAAAGGGAAAGGCACTCTGTGTATCTTTTCTTTTCATGTAAATACGACCTAATCATGCACACCACTTTGTGTTGAAGGGGTGTTCTATGGGTGTTGCTGCGCGTGTTTGTACAGAACACTCATAGAACAAGACTAACCCTGGGCGTAGTACGCGTAGTCGCGCTACGTGAAGCTACGCGAAGACGTTCGCGCACTACGCGAGCTTCGCGAGCATGCGTAGAAGCTTGCTGGTCCCGTTCGCGAGCCGTTTTTCTTGCTCGGGAGCGCGTAGTGCGTGGTCGGGGCGCTGTCTGCGTGTTCGGGGGATTGTAGCGTGCGACCTTACCCATGTGGTTGGGCTATGGGCGCGGCCATCTTGTTTTTTCAATTGTCCCGCCCGCCCGCGCCCCCTATTTCCTCTTCCGGGTCGCGAATAACGCGTTCGCGTGGGTCCGTCTTGTTCGGGAACACAACGACTTGTTCACACTGAGAAAGTGCGTGTTCGCGTGAAATCTCGCGCAAACTTACCCACGTGGTCGCGATGGGCGCGGCCATCTTGTTTTTCACACTGTATGCTATGGTTCTGGGCCTAGTTTTCTATCCACCTTATATCTGTTCAATCTTTTACCTATTTTCACAGTTTTTCTTACTTTTTTTACTTCTCATCTATTTCTCTCTGTCCCTAAGTTTATATTTTGCATTTTATTTCTACTTTTCCAGCTTTCTTTTTAGCTTTTCTACTGTTTTATTTTACTTCTTCATTTAAGCTCCTACTTCTTCCCCCTAACATTTTTTCCTTTTGTTCTAACTTTTCTTT
Source organism: Lissotriton helveticus (assembly GCF_964261635.1). Classification (NCBI taxonomy): domain Eukaryota; kingdom Metazoa; phylum Chordata; class Amphibia; order Caudata; family Salamandridae; genus Lissotriton; species Lissotriton helveticus. The sequence goes on from NC_136069.1 coordinate 1,610,064,570, forward strand.
TCCACCTCCACCCCAGAACCATGGCAAAGGGGAGCAGCAGAACCGGCTCGAAGGGCAAGGCGCCTGCGCCCAAGAAGAGCCGGCTGCCTTGCGACAGAATGCGACCTGCAGGGGTGCAGGCCCGGAATCTTTTCGGGGAGGCGGAGGTGGCCACCCTGGTTTTTTTCATGCAGCGCCACCTACCCTTGACCTTGGCAGCAGGCGGCAGGCCAGGGTCCGGTTACCTCACAGAGGAGCGTCACCGCCGGTGGGTGAAGGTGCGCCGGGAAGTGTACCGTCGCTCGCAAATCCGGCGCACCCACCAGCAGCTGGCCCACCGGTGGGCAGACATTCTGGACAGGGAGCAGGACGCTGTTGGACCTGCTAGGTGTTGAAGTCGTGGGGCTTGGTGAGTAGCTAGTAATATTAATAATTTAATATATATTATAGTAGTATAAGTATTGTGTATAATTCTTGGACGAATAAGTAACACGGTTACTGGTGTGCTTAGTTACATTGCCGATGAATTCCGTCTAAAATTCTTCTGTTATTGTATGACACAGGTGCTGCTCGCCACTTCTCTTACTGGTTTGTAACTTAGCGCTGGCTTGGGCTGCTGATTATTGATGTTAGAGTTTTTAGAGAACTGAAGTTAGTTGATGCTATTGCTAGAGTCTAGTCCTTACATTGTCCTTTAGTGAAATAGTGGTGGATGGATAGTATTAGTTCATATTTTTTAACGGTCTGCATGACGCCTCCTCTGTCACTGAATGCTTAGTTAGTTCTTATTTACCCCACCCCTCCATTGAAACCAGTTTGAGTTTGTTTACTGAGTGGTAGGCTTAGCAGCACAGCAATAGCATGGTCAGGTGAGTCAGTAGCAGTTCTGATGCAAGCAACCAACAATTACGTGTATGTACAAATTTATGCATGTGTCCTCCATCTCATCATCTATGCATGTTTGCGGGCAAAAATAAAATTGCAATGCCGACTTACTGAACAATTGGCCCATCTGGATTCTTGAATAGGTGTTGTATGTCAGGTGGTACTGGCTTCCTTAGCATATTCTGCAATCAGAATGTTTATGGCACATTTGATTAGTGTTCTATAAGTAGACGGTCTGTGGATCTTGCATTTATACTTTGAAGTCAATTTTATTGGAATTGTTGTTCCCTAAAATGTTTGAGAGGATTTTTGAATGAGGTCTTTGTTTCACAGCACTTAATGTTTCTCTTTCTTTATTATTTCTTACATGATCAGCACCACCCAAGGGCAAGAAGACGGGGTCCGAGTTGGCGGGACAACCACAAGAGGAGCGCTCCTCTACCGGGGATCCTGCTGCTGGCCCCAGTATGTCCTACAGTGCTTATATTAACAATTATATTTCCCTAACTTTTTAACGCACTTTATTTTTTCCAACCGATTAATCCTCCTTCCTAATTCAATGTTAGCAAAACCTTCTTTGGTCTTAAATTTGTTTTCCAAATTTTGGGTCACTAACTATCCAATGCCATCTCTGACTTTCAGTTCCTTCAAACTGCCTCTGCCACAAGACTCTCTGTGCTACTACTATTAGACTGTGTGTAGCTAAGCTTGCCCTGTGGGCCACTCTTTAGTTAAGGTATTCGTTTGAATAAAGCTGTGATAGAATAGCTGTAGGCACTGGGTCCATTCCTGTCTTTTGCGTTGTCCACTGTAATCTCCAGTCTTTGTCAATTCCCACCAACAAAAATGCACAACCAGATGTTTACCTACTAATTTTTGTTCAGTTAGTATACTTCTACTACTGTTGTGGTTATTATTCTCTGCACATACACATACAGAACTATGCACAAGAAATTAGGATGTTGTTGATGTTGGTGATAGGGAGGTTGGACCTTACCCCCTGGTCACAGAACTCAGTCAGAAGAACCCATAATCCAATGACCGTCTAGTCTACCTACCTAAGTGTCTTGGTCATAGTCATTTGTCCCACTCCCGACCCCCACACGAAGATAGTTAGATATACCCAATGATTTTATTACACAACCCAGAACAGAAGAAGAAGAAGACCCTTTCGCTCACTCACTCGTTTCACTCCACAACACCCCAGACACTGAAAATAATATACCACAGAGTCTACGTGCAAGTTCAAAAACTTTATTTTTTTTAATAACAAGCTTTGTATTGTTGTAACTTGTAAGTATTTCCATGAAAAACATCCTGCTCCACCATGCAAAATGAAGAAGATTAAATACTGTACATTTTGTACATCTAGTGCACGATAGAGAAATGTGTGAATTGTGGGAGACCTCTCACCGTTGAACGTATACTGTAAGTGGTTACACATGCATCTTTCGAAAGCTCTGCAAATCCCTTGTTTCGTAAAGCAATCTTCTCTTCTCATCTGCCTATGAGAAAAATGTTGCACGTTAGACAGTGAATAAAACTATGCCAGTTTTTAGCAGTCATGGCAAAAAGTGCAACATTACATTATGGATAAGCAACAGGGACTACCAATACTGGTTTGTCAATTGTATGCGACACTCATGTGGCCTCAATGGTGTCTTTCTTACTGTGCAACAAGCTGCGAGGTAACATGGGCAAAGCAGTAGACACGGATCTAAAAATGGTTATATGGCTCAGGCTAACTTTTCAAAGACTAGAGTAGGAGTAGATTAGATGACCCTAGGGACCATCTAATAAATGAAAACTAAACTCTGTCTAATATGACTGCTGTACATTAGGACGCAATTTGGACTAGTTACACTGTCACAACGATTCATGTTATACGTAACTGTTTTTTCAATCTTCCTTCCTGGTTAAAAAAGTACAACTAGTAAAATAGGGGGAGGTGTGCAGGCATCTAAAAAGGTGTACTTGATTTCATAGGTGCACAATCAATACTAACCACCAGTGCCGACGGGGCCAGCGGCGAAGAGATTGCCATCCAGGAGGGGACAGAGGATGCGGCACCTGCAGGAGCATCAGTGGGGGAGGAAAGTTCAGCGGTGGGCGGTGGTAAGTTATATTCATTACTTATTTGCATTACTAGGTGGATGAAGGACATTTTTTTCCTCACTGTGCTATGAGACTTATTAAGAAAGTATGAATTTTAAGTTGTACTGGACAATAAACAATGGTTGAAGAAGACACCCTTTGTAGCATTACCAGTTTTAGTTGAGTAAACAAGGCCTCTTCCATCAGACTCCAACTCAGCTGTGAAACTTATGGAGAAGACTAAAAGTCAGATCAGATGACCTTGAGGCATGTGTTGAACAAAAAGGGAAAGAAGTGAACTAGGGTAGAAGGAGGAAGGGAGGACTCAGAGATGTAATAATAAGACTAACTACCATAGAAGGATACTTTGGAAGGTTCATTCACATGGCTGATATGAATCGGATGCATGGGTTGTTAAAGGATGGGTAGAACTGTAAGGTCAAAGAAAATGCAGGCCTGGTTGGGCAAAAGAATATGGGTGCATGGATACAGTGGATAGCAAGAATCATGAGCGGAGTTTGTGTCAATGAAACCCAAGGCAAGGAAGGAGTGGACGCATGGGTGGTTGGGTTGCTGGTGAAAGTGAAACCAGCTAAGCCGATAATAAAGAATGATAGACATTTACTTTTAATGGGTGGATGCCCCCTAAATGTATTTGTATTCATCATAGGTGAAGACTGTCACTGGAAGCAGAGTCTTACTTTGAAAAAATAAAAGGAGATACAAAAAAGACTTTTGTTCTTATGTTTACTCAAGCCCACCCAGTACTAGGGCAAGTATAATGTCGGAAAAAACTTCAACAAATGCTACAGGCAGGGGAAGCAGGAGGACAGATTAGATAGATACTAAAAGTTGACACCAATTGTATGGACTGCGCTTGATAGTGCTACAATGCCACTATGTACTGTTGAATTCATTATGAAGAAGAGTTTGCTACAATTCTGTTTCTTTTTTTATAGATACTCCTACTCCTTCCTCAAAACCATCACGGAAGGAGTTGGCAGCCAGGGCCCGGCAAAGGAAACTGCAGGCCATTGTGGAGGAGTACCGCAAGCTGTTGGCTGAGGCTGAGGAGGAGGAAGAGGCGGCGGCAGCAGCTGCTGCCTCTTCCAATGCGTCTGGCCCCAGCAAGGCTCCACCTGCAGGAGTACGGCGCCGCGGCCAGGCAGCCGCCCACCGCCGCCATTCAACATATGCCACCCCCTCACAGCATGGATGCAAATGTAGGTGCCGTGCATTTCGGCAACAACTTCTCCTCCGGGTGGCCAAGCTGGAGGACCAATTAGAGGAGCGTGTAAAGATTTTAGTGGACAAACATCTCAAAGCCCGCCAATTGTAATGGACCCTGTTGATTTGCCCCTTTTTTAATACTTTTGTTGGTGGGTGGGAATTGGGTGTTGGGGTTATTTTTGTGGGACATTCTTTGGACTTGGACTATGGTTGGGGTTAGGGTGGGGATAGGAGGATATTTTTATACATGAATAAATGTTATTTATTTTCAACTAACACAGATATGATATGATGTTGTTTTGTGGTGGGGTTACTGTTGTACGTCACAAGGTTTACTCTACATGCAGGGCAGCGGCCAGTGTTTGATTGAAATACTTTATTAACTGACCACATGTGTAACATGCAAGCAGATAGATGCTGTGCCCCTCACTCAAAGTAACATTTGTCCTATTAGTACTACCAGCCTCTCCTCCATTAGACCTCCCAGCAAACTGCTCTTCTTACCTGTGATTGATGATGATTACGTTTGGCACCGCAAGGGCTGCATGGTTTCCCAAGACAACGGAGAATATGCCGTGGTTGTGTGATAGTAGTCAAGTAGACTCCTAGTCCTAGACACTGGCACTAGCATTGGAAAACAAAAACAAAGAGACGGTAATTTGCCTGAGAAAGAATGTGAGAGAAGTAGAAAATGACAGTACATTATACGGACCAAAAATACAAACAATATTGCAACAGCTAAACGAACTCAAAGAAATTAATGGTGTCGGGGACTGAAAAAGTAGAAGAAGATAACTGTAGTTGCGTTGTAGTCATTAAAACACAATACAAATCGTAAACGTACATGCTCTAAAATTAAATTCAAACAATCCCAGCAATGATTTACATTTATTCGTTGGGTCACTTTGGGAAATTGATTCCCTTGTAAACTATTACATAGAGTGAGCTTGGGTGGGCAAGCAGAAGAAGATCCTCGCCCTGCCTCGTTGACTTTTGATTTTATTAGTGTTGGTTTCACCACATCTGCCCCAGCAAGCGTGTGATCAATTGTTGGTGTACATTTAATGTAGTAACATCACACCTCAATAAAAACCACACAGCCTGGGGGAAGAGGGTTAGGGTTTGATGAATGGATGGGAACGGGGGTTTGGGGAAAGGTTTGACAAAGAAAAACAATACGCATGGAGACAAAAAGCAAAACAATGAAGACGATGAATGCTGATCCACAATTCCACAATAAATGTAAAGTCAATTAAGAACAACGAAATGGATGCACGATGAAGGTTTCATTAACTGGATGATTAATAAGAAGTGGTAATCACTTAACTACTACTACACAATTCAAAGGAAGTACTTCTTATGATATGAATGATATGACTTTTGCCTAGGCTGTATGCCCTCTGAGAAACCGTAATACCTGTTGTAGCGGGCTGAAAGCTAGCAAACAAAATTGAGATACTTTAAGTGAACAATCAATTACCAAACACAAGCATAAAATAAATGAAGAGGAAAAAGGAATCAAAGAAAAATATGAAAATGATACTAAAGTTAATGTATTATCCAGGGCCAAATGTGTAGTTGTATCTCGTCATTCATTTTTTCCTCCCTTCCATGGACACTGTTGTGACTGATTGATTGATTATATCATCCTTGGGCGCCTCTGGCAGAATGATGAGGAGGATTGGTAAGGTAAGTGTGAGTTGTTGCTCCACGTATAATATAGTAGCGCTGGGTGAAAGGCTGTCCTGTAAGTGTTGATGAAAGAAGAAATGGGGTATTACAAAATAAGTTAACAGAATGAAAACATAGAAATCAATTACGGTGTAGTGCGAAAAAGACAAGGCTCGTGAGCGAGAACATTTTCAGACTGAGGCTAATTGGATACATTGATTAACTCTACTCTTCTAGTTGCACAGCAGTCATCAGAAAGAACAACAAGATAGGAGCCAGCACAGAACAGTTACAGGGCCACAACACCGGGACGTGAGTCTGTGGCCCAAAGTCCATTTACCTACATTTTTCAGAGTTTCAGACAAAAGGCATATACATCAACCTAGTATTTCCAAAGCAAGAGATTAATGTAATTGTAAATCAATGCGCCAATGTCAATCATACCACTATTCCATTCCACCACTGCACACACATGTAGCCTAGGTCTGCTGTGCTTCTTCTTGATTGGTTGTGTGTTTACCTTGTATTCCACTTCCTGAACATATTCCATCATTCATCTCTGATCAAACTGACTGACATCATCATCCGGTGTGGCACGTGTACGTGTTCTCCAACTGACCAAAAACAGCAACTAAGTATGTATTGAGTGACTACGATTAAGTCCAGACTGCACCTGCAGTAGTAGGAGTACAATTGGATACATATTATTAAACAACATGGAAACATTGACCATCACGCGAGACACAAGCACTTTGAAACTACTAGTATACTTCGACTTCATGCACATTTGCTCTGAGTCAGCAAGCAGCCAAAGCAATGTATGGCATCATTTATTTCATATACCTGTCTTTCTCTTCTTTGTGACTGTCAGATCACAGATGCAGCAGAGCCTTCTGAAAGTGATGACGAGTTTAGTTTAATTTTGGAGCCCTGTTCAAGTTCTGACATTGAAGAGTTGTGTATGCCTGCAGACAGAGGTGTAGCCTTAAGACAGTGATGCATTTCAGATTGGAAACAAAACAGAAGATGGCTATAGTCACGTACGTTTCAATTGTTATGGAGGGACTGTTAGAGGCTACATTATTGCACTATTGTCCATCTCAATCCAAAGTATGGCAAGATGGAAATGTATTTAGGGTGAGTCAGGGAGATGGAGCAGGACTCTGATGAGTGAAGTGCACAGTAAATGGTCAGATGTGCAACTCCAATAGGTAATTAAAAGAGAAAGGAAGATGGACTTGGTTTTCAAGTTTGAGTCAGAAAGACAGATACACACAAATAACTAAGGATGGGAGAAATAAAGGAAGGAAGAATGTAACAATTTCCAAGCCTAGTTGTCAGGGAAGAGGAGCTCGTCCTCAAACCCTGGTGGCTCTTCTGACAGAAGTAGGTCCTGTAACCCAATACTTATCTCTTCCGACTCGCTCTCCTCTTCCAGCTCTGATTCACGGACTTGGTAGTCTGGTGGTATCAAGTGCTGGTTCATTTTTATCATAGTTAACCTCTCCACGCTTTTGGGCGAGAGACTGGTCCTTCTCACAGTCACAATGGCACCAGCAGCACTGAACACACGCTCAGAAGAGACACTTGCAACAGGGCAAGCTAGATACTTTATCGCCCGCCTGCTGAGCAGTGGCCATTGGCTTCTTGTCCTACACCAATACACCAATGGGCTTTGCTCCATGAACACCTCTGTTGTGTCATCCAGATAGGCCTGGACCATCCGCTCAATGTTCATTGGTGCTCTGGTTTGCTCGTCCTCTTTTTGCTTTGCGACAGCAACGGACTTCCCCATCCCTTTCTGTAGAAACCAAGCAGCTATTTTTTTGCTTGTGTCTGATGAATCAGATCCTGTTGGTGCGGTTGGTGTTATTGTTTGAGTTGGTGACTGCTGGGAAGCAAACGCACTGCTTGCATGCTGTGAAGAAGAACATGACTCTGTAGGATGCTCAGTAGTACTTGCACTGTCCTGGGCTGGCACTGGCAGTCCTCTAATTGAGAGCCATTCGTTTTCTAAATCAGTGGCTTCCTAGGCTATTACAGTTTTGTACTTGGAAACATCCTCTTCTGAAAAAGGTATTACTGCATTACTGTTCACAAATAATTTGTACCGTGGATCCAAAATTGTGGCAGTAATGTAATGTTGATGTGACACAATCTTATTTTGAATCCTTGTATTCTCAGGTAAGCGGCTTGCTAAGGACTTCGCTAAATTACATGCTTCACGTTTTCCTTCCACACCTTCGTACGTTTCAGACACCTCCTTCAGCTCTTGCTCAAGCATGTACAACAATGGGATTGCTTGGCTCATAGTACAGTCCTCCCTGCTGACTGCACGTGTGAAGACCTCAAAAGGAAGTAGCATCTCAGTCAGGCATTTAATGAGGTCCCATTGCCACATCTCAACGGTCATGGCTTTAACAGCATTATCCCCTGATCTTCTTGTCATGACATAAGCATTAAGTGGTATGTACTGCTCAAACAGCCGTTCAAGCATGTAATACAGAGAGTTCCAACATGTTGGTACCTCCTGAATGAGTGCTTTGACTGGCATGTTACACTCACGTTGAATGACCCGTAGCTGCTTCCGGGCTTTAAAAGAATGATTGAAATGTGTGCAGATTCTTCTGCAAATGGTCAGTAAGTTGCTGACTTTGCTTTCACTTTTCAGAAAGTCTTGAACCACAATGTTAATGCAGTGTGCCAAACACGGGACCCTGAAATAGCGGCCATCTTCCATGGCCTTAACTACATTACTGCCATTGTCGGTGGCAACAAAACCAATATTGAGGCCTCTTGGTTGGAGCCATTCAAAGACCTTGCTGTTGAACTCATCCAAAATGTTTGCAGCAGTATGCGATTTCTCCATAGAAAACATGGCTACAGTAGCATGTTTGCGAGTATCATTAAAAATCTCAGTAGTGTCAATGCCTGTAGATATCTTGTCTCTAACACCTGAAAAAGAGATCCAGTGTGCTGTGATGCACATGTAATCTGTGGCTTGACTACTGCTCCACATGTCTGTTGTCAGGTGGATACTATGCACAGCACTCTGCTGCAAGGCTTTTCCAAGCAATTCCAGCACGTCGTGGTGTAGTGCTGGAACAGCAACTCTGGCAAAATAGTAGCGGCTGGGAACATTCCATTTTGGGCAGAGGGTTGACACAAATTCCAGGAAACCCATCCCTTCAACAAAAGAAAAAGGGAGAAGGTCCAGAGCTAACATTTTAGCAAGCTTAGCATTATACAAACGTGCTATTGGGTGGTTGCGCTCGTACTTCCCCTCCTGCCTAAACATGCTAAGAATGGTACGCTGCTTGCTATTTCTTTCAGATATGCCCGATGCAGTACTTCGTGTCGCAGACTTCGCACCCGTACTCCTTGGTGTCTCCGGGTTACTCTTACTCTGGTGCCACAGAGATGTTGCTGATCCGGAGGATCTGGGTTCTACCACTGCAGTGCTGGGGAGTGGGACAGGGGTACTTAGTGTACCACTACCAGATAGAATGTCTCCCTCTTCATCCTGTCCGGTTACCCGTGGACCTTATACTGCTTCCCCACCAACATTAATGGTTCCTGCTTTTATGTTACGTAGGTGGTCCTCCCACCTGATTGGGTGGTGTTTTTTCATATGGGTCATTTGGCCTCCGGTACCATAGTTTGTGCCAAGCTTACCACGACTAACAGAGGAATGACAAATGGAGCATATAGCAATGTTGTCCTCATTTGCGCTAACTGTAAAGAAGTCCCACACTGAGGAGCTTAACTTTTGTCTCCTGCTAGAAGTGCCACTTCCAATGCCGGATGAACTGGAGGTTGTGTGGTGAACTGCACTATGTGGCTGTGCAGTAGTACCACTACCTCCTTCTGCTGAGGTGGAACTTGTGCTGGATGTAGGACGCTGCCGGCTTTGTGCAAATGTAAAAATGGAAGCTGGAGGTAGTTTTGGTGTGGCCTGTGTTGGTGGTATGCGTGCTACTACATCCCTAGTCGCAGCCATTCTTGATAGGTTTAAAATTTTGGTCTCCATGTCCTCAGGGCCAGGAGTAATGCTTGTGATGACTGGGTCTGACTCATCATCACCATCATTATCCGGCTGCTGAACATCGCACTCCATAAGTGGTAGGCTTCCTGGAACCTTCCTTTTCCCTAGCCTGGTCTTCTTGGGATGTCTCTCCCTCTCATGCTCAGATCGTTCTGGCTCCCAAGTGATGTCAAGATCATCAGAAGGGATGCTTGGCGAAGAACTAAATGGACCCTCCTTTTCCTTGGTGGGGATTTGGAAACCAATAGATCTCCTGCATGATGTGCTGCCTCTTCTTGCTCTGCATTAGGCTCAATTTCCTGAACTGCCCCGACTACGGGAGGAACAACAACTACTATTGCCAGTGGTGGTTCTTGAACAACTATTGCAGGCGGTGGTTGTGGTAGTTGTTTTTGTTGAACATCTACTATTGCGGGCAGGGGTTGTGTAACCACTGCTATTACAGGTGGTGGTTGTGGTTGTTCTTTTCGTTGAGCATTGTTACAGGTGCGGGATTAATTGGCAACAAACGTATTCTTGTTTTCTTATCTTTTATTTTACGGAACAACAAGTCCGAGCTTTTCTTTCCCTTAATTATAGTTCCACACGGTGAACGGCTTCTTGCTGTTTTTCTATGGCTTGACTCCGGGGGTTCTAGTCGACGGCCTCTTTCAGGTGTCCGTCTATACAGGGATTTGTCCGGATCCGTCTTGTGACTCAATGTAAACAAAAAGGAGAATGCACCGTATCAGTTGGGCGTTCACTTTGTATACGATGTTTTTACAGGAAAGGGAGTGAGGACCTAATAACTCGTGACACACATCTAGTAAAACTGATGACGTGAGGTGGAAGTGCTCAGGGTGGGGACCCAGTGCCAAGGATGTGGGAGTGCGGAGGTTATTCAGCAGGCTTCCCCTTATTACGAACCCAGCCCCTGATCTTGTTGCGTACCTGTGCTAGCCATACACCTCCCGCGGGTGTATGGCTGGGCGAATCGCAGGGTCGTTGGCCTCCTGGCGTCTCCCGTTTCTCCTCTTCTTCTCGGCGCCTCTTCTCCGTCTTGCCCAACTCCTCCGAACTCGTCTCCGCGTCGTCTTCTCCTTCCTCTCCGCTCCGGCCTCCTACTCGCTCCCTCCGGGTGAATAAACACACTGTTGATTCGTCTCTCTCTGTATAAGACGCCTCCGCGTCGTGACGTGACTCCTCCCACTCGCCACTCCATTCAAAGTTAAAGGGCCATTGACCCGTCTCCTCATCTGGTTGTTCCAGATCGTCGTCGACGTTCTGTGGGGAGTATAAGTGATGAGCAATGGTACCAGAGTTCTGTTTAATCTCTCTTCGTATCTTCCCCTGTTTTAGGGACAGTCCCGGCCCGTTACATACCTCCCCCTCAGGAAACTCACGATCGGTGAGTGGATGACGGGACAAAAAGTCAGCGCCTACGTTCTCAGTGCCTTTCCTGTGATGTATCGTAAATACGTAAGGCTGCAGGGACAGGAACCAGCGTAGAACTCTAGCATTATTGGCCTTGTTGCGAGCCATCCATAGTAGCGGAGCATGATCCGTAAAGAGGTCAAACCTCCTTCCCTCGAGATAATAGGCAAGTTTGTCAATAGCCCATTTAATCGCGAGGCACTCCTTCTCAATTGTGGCATATTTCAATTCGCGCGGGAACAGCTTCCTGCTGACATAAAGTATCGGATGGTCGTGACCGTCAGCACCCATTTGAGAGAGAACTGCTTCAATACCATAGTCAGAAGCATCCGTATGCAAAGAAAATGGCCGAGAAAAGTCTGGGGAAGAGAGCACTGGCGTAGATGTTATAATGGACTTCAATACTCTAAAGGCTTCCAGCATTTTATCGGAAGGTTGAACCGGAGTGGACGATTTCCCAGCTACCCTCAGTGCATCCGTCAGGGGGGCAGCTATGTCCGCAAATTGCGGAATAAATCGTCGGTAGTAACCGACGAGCCCCAAAAAGGATCTCACTTCCTTTCGGGTGGACGGGAAAGGGGTGTCGGCAATTGCCCGAACCTTTTCGATCTGCGGTTCAATTAGTCCGTGGCCCAGAACATAGCCAAGATATTTTACCTTCTGAAAGGCCATCTTACATTTTTTTGCGTTGACCGTGAGCCCCGCCTTCCGGAGGGCACCGAACACTTTGTGCAGATGGCCTATATGTGATTGCCAATCCGGACTGTATATCACCATGTCGTCTAGATATGCCGACGTGAATTCGGACAAGCCAGCCAGGACAGTGTTCATTAAGCGCTGGAATGTTGCTGGCGCCCCATGCAGTCCGAAGGGAAGCACCGTGAATTCAAAATGTCCCTCATGTGTGGAAAAGTCGTTTTTTTTGGCATCCTCCGGATGTAAAGGAACTTGCCAATATCCCTTAGTCAAATCCAGGGTAGTGATGTATTTCGAGCTGCCAAGTTTTTCAATCAACTCGTCCACCCTGGGGATAGGGTAGGCGTCAAAGAGTGAGATTTCATTCAAAGCTCGGAAGTCCATACAAAATCTCCTGCTGCCGTCAGGTTTGGGCACCATGACTATGGGGCTAGACCAGTCACTTTTAGAAGGACGTATGACCCCTAGGCGAAGCATCTCATCCACCTCATTTTTAATAGCAGCTCTCCTTGCCTCAGGGACTCGGTATGGTCTAATTCTAATTTTCTTGTCCGGCGGGGTCACAATACAGTGTTCTGCCAGGGACGTACGTCCCGGTCGACTGGAAAAGACACACTCGTAAGATTTCAGAGTATCCATTAGTTCTCTCCGTTGCACATCCGTCAACTCCTCATTATGTGTAAGCAACTCAACTGTAGATTCCCCGGGGCGGGAGACATCCGCCAAGTTCACCTGGGAAGGAGGAGGGCCTAGCCACTTCTTTAAAAGGTTGATGTAGTATGATTGTTGCTTGTCGCGATTAACCTGTAACTTATAGCTAGTGCGGCCAATCACTTCTACCACCCTATAGGGACCCATCCACTCTGCTTTAAATTTGTGGGAAGAGGAAGGCAACAGAACCAAGGCCCAGTCACCGATCTGTAGCTGTCTCCATTTCTTTCCCCTGTCATATGCAACTTGTTGTCGACGCTGGCTAGCATCCAAATTGGTAAAGGAAAGATCCCTTAATTTGCCCAGTTTAGATTTCAGGTCTCTAGCATAGTCTAGTGTCGCTGCAGTTTCCTCAGGAGCTTCATTAACCCATGCATCTTTAGTCATTTCTAAAAGAGAGCGGGGTTGACGCCCATAAAGCAACTCAAATGGCGACGTCCCCATGCTGGACTGTTTTTGAGCTCTTATGGCGTAAAGTGCTAGAGGCAACATCCTATCCCAATCCGCCCCGCTGACTACCATCATTTTGCAGAGGGTGGCCTTCAGGTTGCGGTTGTAACGTTCCACCAGACCGTCGGTGTGGGGGTGGTACACAGAGGTACGGATCTGGTGGATGTCCAACATGAGGCATATCTCCTTCATTAGTTTCGAAATGAAGGGAGTACCCTGGTCCGTCAAAATTTCTTTTGGAAAACCCACCCTACTAAACAGTTCTATCATCTTATCCCCAACTTGTTTAGAGTTTGCAGCAGATAAGGGAAAAGCCTCCGGAAACCTAGTTGCATAGTCGACTACGACCAAAATGTGTTGGAAGCCTTTTTATGTCTTAGGTAACGGACCAATAAGGTCCATTCCCACGCGTTCGAATGGCTTCCCAATTATCGGCAACGGCTGAAGGGGGACAGCCGGGGGCTTGGTCATATTGCACCGTTGGCAAATCTCGCACTTCCTACAATATGAATCGGTGTCCTTATAGATCCCTGGCCCAAAAAAAATTCTGAGTATATTTTGAGTTGTTTTTTCGGCGCCAGTGTGACCGGCGATCAGGTGGCTATGACCAAAAAAAAGGACTTGCTCCCTAAAGGAGACAGGCACCAGGAGTTGAGGGGAGTCACCCCGTTTACCTATTCTATACAGTAGCCCGTCTTGAATAACAAATCCGGGATAAGAGTCAGCCTCCTTGGGCCTCAGGTGTGCCTGTTCCCATGCATTGAAAAGAGTTGTGTCGCTAATTTGCGCAAACTTAAAGATTTTATCGAGGACCCAGGGGTCCTGTGCCAGAACCGCATGTATCGGTTCGCTATGTTGTCCAGAGGATCCAAACCCCTTCTCTCCTCGACCTGTGTCGTTTAGTTTATCCACTTCATGTATTGTAGGGGATGCTATATGTTCACATATTAGGTGTGCCACTCTGTCCCCTTTACGTACAAAAAATTTCTCTGTCCCAAAGTTAAACAGGAAAATGATTACATTACCCCTGTAATCCTCATCAATAACGCCCGCCCCCACGTCTATGAAGTATTTAGCGGCTAATCCAGAACGAGGAGCGATCAGCAGCCGGGCGGAACTGCAATTTGCAGGTCGGTTTTAATCAAGGCTTTTTCTTTGGCTGGTATGTCATATTCATAGGCACTATACAAATCATATCCGGCCGCTTTGGCCGAACCCTTGGTGGGGGATGTTGCGTGTTCCGATAACTTTACGAAGTTAAGACAGACCTCCCGCGGTTCTACCCCCTGTTCTTTGCTTCCCTCCCCGGTAGGTTTGTATTCGTTTATCGAGCGCTTGTGAGTATCTTCCAACTTTTTTTTAAACATGTTCAAGAAGCGGGGATTATCTGTCCCAATGATTATATCTTCAGGCAATTTGGACATCACTCCCACCCTCACTGTCTGGGGAGTCCCTACTGTAGGTTCTATTTCAATGTTAGCAATAGGATATAATTTGATATCCCCGTGAACACACTTAATATTAACGGTACCCAGAGGGATGTATTGCTTTGAGGACACATATTGGGATTGTATAACCGACTGCCTGCAGCCGGAGTCTAACAAGGCTAATAGTGAATTTCCATTAACTTTCACACTTACTCGGAATGAACTGCCAAGCTCCGCTGAGTAGAGTACCGTTTTGGGGAGGTACCCGACTTCCATAGGTTCTTCATCCAGTCTTTTTTTCGGACACAAGCGTGCGATATGACCCCACTGTCCACAATCGAAACATTGTGGTCCAAATGTCCCTGGGGTTTCTGTCCGCCAGGTACGAGTTCGTACTGGTTCTTTTCCCTTAGGGAAATTTCTTTCGGGTCGTGTAAATATTTTTTTCTCTCTCTCCAGGTCAAACGGGACGTTTTTTGGTTGTGCTCTGGAAAAGGATGATGCCATCTCTACGGCTTGGGCGGTTGTTAGGCTATGGTGTTGTCTAAGCCATTTTTGGGTAGCATAGGGGAGTGCCTCCAGAAACTGCTCCAGGTATATTCTGTCAAGTATTTCTTCCTTGCTACTAGTGTATGGGGTAAGCCACTTATCCGCGGCCATTTTTAAGCGCACAAACAAGGTTTTTGGATTTTCTCCCACCGTGCCTCTCTCCTTACGAAAGCGCAGCCGGTAGGCCTCCGGATCTAGTCCTAGATGATCTAGTATGATTCTTTTTATCTCTGCATAGGTAGTATCTCCGTTGGGGTTGGCCACTTGATATGCGGCCTGAGCCTCCCCCCCTAGTAGTGGAGCTAAGAAGAAAGGCCATTTCGTTACGGGCCAGCCACAGGCTCTAGCTGCCCTTTCAAAATGTAATAAGAAGGCATCCGGGTCTTCTCCTGATCTATATATTTGTAGGGAAACGGCTGGTGTTCCATGTGCCACGGGTCTTTCTGCGGCTCCTCCCCTAACCACGGGGTCAACCCAAGGCGGTTCCGTTTTTTCCTCAATGGCTTTTTTTAGTACTTCCCTATCTGCCTGGGCGGACACCAAATGCTGTTCTAGTACCCATTCGAGTTTTTCCTGCCCTTTCACTAGTTGTTGCACCACGGTTTCCATCTTTTCTCCAGAGATGGTAGCTATGCCCGCATTCTCCACCACTGTTACAGGTGCGGGATTAATTGGCTACAAACGTATTCTTGTTTTCTTATCTTTTATTTTACGGAACAACAAGTCTGAGCTTTTCTTTCCCTTAATTATAGTCCCACACGGTGAACGGCTTCTTGCTGTTCTTCTATAACTTGACTCCGGGGGTTCTAGTCGACGGCCTCTTTCAGGTGTCCGTCGATACAGGGATTTGTCCGGATCCGTCTTGTGACTCAATGTAAACAAAAAGGAGAATACACCGTATCAGTTGGACGTTCACTTTGTATATGATGTTTTTACAGGAAAGGGAGTGAGGACCTAATAACTCGTGACACACATCTAGTAAAACTGATGACGTGAGGTGGAAGTGCTCAGGGTGGGGACCCAGTGCCAAGGATGTGGGAGTGCGGAGGTTATTCAGCGGGCTTCCCCTTATTACGAGCCCAGCCCCTGATCTTGTCGCGTACCTGTGCTAGCCATACACCTCCCGCGGGTGTATGGCTGGGCGAATCGCAGGGTCGTTGGCCTCCTGGCGTCTCCCGTTTCTCCTCTTCTTCTCGGCGCCTCTTCTCCGTCTTGCCCAACTCCTCCGAACTCGTCTCCGCGTCGTCTTCTCCTTCCTCTCCGCTCCGGCCTCCTACTCGCTCCCTCCGGGTGAATAAACACACTGTTGATTCGTCTCTCTCTGTATAAGACGCCTCCGCGTCGTGACGTGACTCCTCCCACTCGCCACTCCATTCAAAGTTAAAGGGCCATTGACCCGTCTCCTCATCTGGTTGTTCCAGCTCGTCGTCGACGTTCTGTGGGGAGTATAAGTGATGAGCAATGGTACCAGAGTTCTGTTTAATCTCTCTTCGTATCTTCCCCTGTTTTAGGGACAGTCCCGGCCCGTTACAAGCATCTACTATTGCGGGCGGTGGTTGTTGAACATCTACTATTGCGGGCGCTGGTTGTTGTTCACCACTTTTCTGCTGTGTTCCCTCTTGCGTGGAATGTGTACTACTTTGAGATTGAGATAAGTTCAGGTCAGGCTCAGTATCACTGCTTTCCACCATTAGGCTGGCTACCTCTTCCCCACTCATCGGCTTGGGCCTGGGGTGGTGGCTTGGGCCCACTGATGCGGAGGTGCTGGACCCAGCTTGGACCCCGGTCACTGCTGCTGCAGGTGTACTTTTTTCTCCCAAAAAAGGTTTTCGGGTCAACACCAGACTTAAGTGTCAGTTCCTTCTTCTGTTCTTCCTTCTTCTCAGCAACTTTCTTGGTCTTGGAGGACCTGGTACCTGCTTTCTTTGGGCCCATCTTCCTCAGATGTCAGCAGCAAGACTCAGTTGCTGAGAATGATGTCTGGTCAGGTTAGTCACTCACACCACACGTGACGTAGTACTGAAGGACGTCCGTCTGGCAGTAGAACAGGCGATGAATGATGACAGACACCTCCTCTTCAGTCTTTTGTGCACCTACAAGCAAAGAAGGCAGAACAACATCAGTCGAATATGGATTTTTTTTAGCTTTAATTACTACTAGAAGTATTAGCACATCCAGTAAGAGTAAGAATAGCAAAAAATTAATATGCAAATGTAGTGGAAGTGGAACTTGTTTATCCATAATTTGTGCATCATGGATGCAGCATCAGTGACCTGCAGCAGATAGCAATGGGGATGTGAACAACTAGTAAGCCAACAGGAACAATGGCAAGACACAGGCTAATTTGTCAAAAACAAACGGCACACTACTACTACCACCACAGCTCCACATGGGCACTCATCACAGGTACATGGGTAAAGGGCAAAGGCTAGAAAAAAATAAACTCAACCAGGCCTATATCCCTCCCTATATGGCCAGAAAAAGGAGGATGCATACATCACAGCTTAATGCAAAAAAGAAAATCCCCATGGCTACAAGGTTTGAAAGTTACACAACAACACAAACAACAAAGGCATTTGGAGTTTTCCCCCAAACAGTTAACTACACCCCAAACACCACATTTGAAAATTTAATGCCTGGCCACCCATGCCCTAAATGATGTTAAATTCAACATACAAAATGGAAACCGCTACATCAAGCATCCCCGCTGACTATCTCTGGGACTCTAGGCCTACTGGCAGCAAAAAAATCACACAACTTTCTAGGCCTGCGGCAAACCGGCAACCAGGATGGAAGGTCACACAAAATGGCCGCCCCCACATGGCCTGGCCAGTGCCACCCCCAAAAACATGAAGAAAGAGAAGACAGACAATACATTCCTATGGCAAAAGGACAATGCTTGGCTTGACAAAATGGCCGCCACCAAGCCGCCCACATGGTCAGGCCACCGTCTAACAACAAGGTACATAGAGGACAGAAACAGTAAGTGGCCCATGCTCCAAAAACTACAAGCAAATGACAACCTGTGGAGTTTCTTTTAGCAAAATGACCAGCATCTACATTTTCGGGAACGTTTTAGGCAACTCGAGAGATATTGCTCGCGAGAATGCAAATTCAGCGTGTTCGGCGGCGCGAACTGAACAAAACGTTGTGATCGCGCCCCCGAGCTCTCACATTGAGCGCGCGAGGACGACAAAAACTGTAAGGTCGCGTTGCTGCACTGTGCAAACTTACCAAAACTACGCGAGCTGAATTCTAGGGTTACCTAGTGTGCAGGAAAAAGCCATATTATTCAACACAACCAAAACCTGCAATTCAACACCAAAGACACATTTTTCTAATTAATCCAAAGCCACCCACGACCCACATGATGTTACACTTACAACTTAAACACCCCTATAACAGTTGAACAACTTTCATGCACCCATGATGAGGAGGACTCTAGTAGTACCCTTGGGCCTACCTACTGGCACAGTAGGCCACAAGCTTGGAGGCCTATGGCAAAAACACAGAGGCTGCTACTAGTACCAGGAATTAAAATGGCCACCCCCACATGGCCTGGCCACCCCCAAAAACATAAAATGAAAGAGAAGACAGCCAATACATTCCTATGGCAAAAGGACAATGCTTGGCTTGACAAAATGGCCGCCACCAAGCCGCCCACATGGTCAGGCCACCGTCTAACAACAATGTACATAGAGGACAGAAACAGTAAGTGGCCCATGCTCCAAAAACTACAAGCAAATGACAACCTGAGGAGTTTCTTTTAGCAAAATGAACAGCATCTACATTTTCGGGAACGTTTTAGGCAACTCGAGAGATATTGCTCGCAATAATGCAAATTCAGCGTGTTCGGCGGCGCGAACTGAACAAAATGTCGTGATCGCGCCCCCGAGCACGCACATTGAGCGCGCGAAGACGACAAAAACTGTAAGGTCGCGTTGCTGCACTGTGCAAACTTACCAAAACTACGCGAGCTGAATTCTAGGGTTACCTAGTGCGCAGGAAAAAGCCATATTATTCAACACAACCAAAACCTGCAATTCAACACCAAAGACACATTTTGCTAATTAATCCAAAGCCATCCATGACCTACATGATGTTACACTTACAACATAAACACCCCTATAACAATTGAACAACTTTCATGCACCCATGATGAGGAGGACTCTAGTAGCTTGGAGGCCTATGGCAAAAACACAGAGGCTGCTACTAGTACCAGGAATTAAAATGGCCGCCCTCCACATGGAAAATGGCCGCCCCCACATGGCCTGGCCACCCCCAAAAACATGAAAAGAAAGAGAAGACAGACAAATAGACAATACATTCCTATGGCAAAAGGACAATGCTTGGCTTGACAAAATGGCCGCCACCAAGCCGCCCACATGGTCAGGCCACCCTCAAACAACAAGGTACATAGAGGACAGAAACAGTAAGTGGTCCATGCTCCAAAAACTACAAGCAAATGACAACCTGAGGAGTTTCTTTTAGCAAAAAAAACAGCATCTACATTTTCGGGAACATTTTAGGCAACTCGAGAGATATTGCTCGCAAGAATGCAAATTCGGCGTGTTCGGCGGCGCGAACTGTACAAAACGTCGTGATCGGGCGCCCGAGCACGCACATTGAGCGCGCGAAGAAGACAAAAACTGTAAGGTCGCGTTGCAGCACTGTGCAAACATGCCAAAACAGTACAGGCCTCCCCTAAAAAGAATATTTAGGAAAGGTTAAGAAGCACAGAAAACTGTAGTTAAAAAAAAAAAAAAAACATTTATACAGTACACCAATTCTCAATTCTCAAACTTACTTGTGAAAGAAAAGTTCAAATCCAAAATTCCTCAATAAATCCAATTAAATCATTTGCTATGATGCAGCAGACAAACACAAAGAGTGATCCTTCCCGCTCCAATTCCAAATGAAAGTGAACACCACATGGACAAAGCACTGGGAGGAGCCTGGTGGACAGGAACAGGAAGTTGGAGACTCAGGGGCACTTCCTTTCTCTTGAAAAAAAGAGTAGAAACAAAAAGAAGACTCCTAGCCCCAAAAAATACAGCCAAATAACAATCTGAGGGGTTAAATGAACATTTTTGAGAAGATTTTAACATGCTCGGGAGATATTCTGTGCCAGAATGCAGTTTCTGCGTGTTCGGAACGCGATCTTACCAACATGGGAGGATCGCACGTCCCAATGACATGTTCGCGGGCTCAAAGTCGCATAGGATTGTGCGGCCGGATTCCAAACATCGTAGCGAACGCGACCGGGAGAGAAAAGCGAGAAAGCGAACGCAGAACCATGGTAAGTCATTATCGCGCACGCGAGAATGCTATTGAGCGCGCGAGGAAGAAAAACTACTACGCTACGCTGTAGATTGCGAAGTAGGCGACAGCTTCGCGCTCTCCGCGTAGTGCGAAGTTGCCGAAACTTCGCAAACTCCGCGAACGGAGCGTAGTTCTCCGCCCAGGCTTAAACAAGACACATCTCCAGATTTATCAGAAAACATAAATCTGGACATGTGTGTGAATGCTGCACCATTCTCCAATTGGCGTAGCAAGGCTCAACAAGGAGAATTGTTTTCATGTCTCCTAATTTTTTACACCGTATCAGTTGGACGTTCACTTTGTATACGATGTTTTTACAGGAAAGGGAGTGAGGACCTAATAACTCGTGACACACATCTAGTAAAACTGATGCCGTGAGGTGGAAGTGCTCAGGGTGGGGACCCAGTGCCAAGGATGTGGGAGTGCGGAGGTTATTCAGCGGGCTTCCCCTTATTACGAACCCAGCCCCTGATCTTGTCGCGTACCTGTGCTAGCCATACACCTCCCGCAGGTGTATGGCTGGGCGAATCGCAGGGTCGTTGGCCTCCTGGCGTCTCCCGTTTCTCCTCTTCTTCTCGGCGCCTCTTCTCCGTCTTGCCCAACTCCTCCGAACTCGTCTCCGCGTCGTCTTCTCCTTCCTCTCCGCTCCGGCCTCCTACTCGCTCCCTCCGGGTGAATAAACACACTGTTGATTCGTCTCTCTCTGTATAAGACGCCTCCGCGTCGTGATGTGACTCCTCCCACTCGCCACTCCATTCAAAGTTAACGGGCCATTGACCCGTCTCCTCATCTGGTTGTTCCAGCTCGTCGTCGACGTTCTGTGGGGAGTATAAGTGATGAGCAATGGTACCAGAGTTCTGTTTAATCTCTCTTCGTATCTTCCCCTGTTTTAGGGACAGTCCCGGCCCGTTACAAGCATCTACTATTGCGGGCGGTGGTTGTTGAACATCTACTATTGCGGGCGCTGGTTGTTGTTCACCACTTTTCTGCTGTGTTCCCTCTTGCGTGGAATGTGTACTACTTTGAGATTGAGATAAGTTCAGGTCAGGCTCAGTATCACTGCTTTCCACCATTAAGCTGGCTACCTCTTCCCCACTCATCGGCTTGGGCCTGGGGTGGTGGCTTGGGCCCACTGATGCGGAGGTGCTGGACCCAGCTTGGACCCCGGTCACTGCTGCTGCAGGTGTACTTTTTTTTTTCCCAAAAAAGGTTTTCGGGTCAACACCAGACTTAAGTGTCAGTTCCTTCTTCTGTTCTTCCTTCTTCTCAGCAACTTTCTTGGTCTTGGAGGACCTGGTACCTGCTTTCTTTGGGCCCATCTTCCTCAGATGTCAGCAGCAGCTCTCAGTTGCTGAGAATGATGTCTGGTCAGGTTAGTCACTCACACCACACGTGACGTAGTACTGAAGGACGTCCGTCTGGCAGTAGAACAGGCGATGAATGATGACAGACACCTCCTCTTCAGTCTTTTGTGCACCTACAAGCAAAGAAGGCAGAACAACATCAGTCGAATATGGATTTTTTTTTAGCTTTAATTACTACTAGAAGTATTAGCACATCCAGTAAGAGTAAGAATAGCAAAGAATTAATATGCAAATGTAGTGGAAGTGGAACTTGTTTATCCATAATTTGTGCATCATGGATGCAGCATCAGTGACCTGCAGCAGATAGCAATGGGGATGTGAACAACTAGTAAGCCAACAGGAACAATGGCAAGACACAGGCTAATTTGTCAAAAACAAACGGCACACTACTACTACCACCACAGCTCCACATGGGCACTCATCACAGGTACATGGGTAAAGGGCAAAGGCTAGAAAAAAATAAACTCAACCAGGCCTATATCCCTCCCTATATGGCCAGAAAAAGGAGGATGCATACATCACAGCTTAATGCAAAAAAGAAAATCCCCATGGCTACAAGGTTTGAAAGTTACACAACAACACAAACAACAAAGGCATTTGGAGTTTTCCCCCAAACAGTTAACTACACCCCAAACACCACATTTGAAAATTTAATGCATGGCCACCCATGCCCTAAATGATGTTAAATTCAACATACAAAATGGAAACCGCTACATCAAGCATCCCGCTGACTAGCTCTGGGACTCTAGGCCTACTGGCAGCAAAAAAATCACACAACTTTCTAGGCCTGCGGCAAGCCGGCAACCAGGATGGAAGGTCACACAAAATGGCCGCCCCCACATGGCCTGGCCACCCCCAAAAACATAAAATGAAAGAGAAGACAGCCAATACATTCCCATGGCAAAAGGACAATGCTTGGCTTGACAAAATGGCCGCCACCAAGCCGCCCACATGGTCAGGCCACCGTCTAACAACAAGGTACATAGAGGACAGAAACAGTAAGTGGCCCATGCTCCAAAAACTACAAGCAAATGACAACCTGAGGAGTTTCTTTTAGCAAAAAAAACAGCATCTACATTTTCGGGAACATTTTAGGCAACTCGAGAGATATTGCTCGCGAGAATGCAAATTCGGCGTGTTCGGCGGCGCGAACTGTACAAAACGTCGTGATCGGGCGCCCGAGCACGCACATTGAGCGCGCGAAGAAGACAAAAACTGTAAGGTCGCGTTGCAGCACTGTGCAAACATGCAAAAACAGTACAGGCCTCCCCCAAAAAGAATATTTAGGAAAGGTTAAGAAGCACAGAAAACTGTAGTTAAAAAAAAAAACCATTTATACAGTACACCAATTCTCAATTCTCAAACTTACTTGTGAAAGAAAAGTTCAAATCCAAAATTCCTCAATAAATCCAATTAAATCATTTGCTATGATGCAGCAGACAAACACAAAGAGTGATCCTTCCAGCTCCAATTCCAAATGAAAGTGAACACCACATGGACAAAGCACTGGGAGGAGCCTGGTGGACAGGAACAGGAAGTTGGAGACTCAGGGGCACTTCCTTTCTCTTGAAAAAAAGAGTAGAAACAAAAAGAAGACTCCTAGCCCCAAAAAATACAGCCAAATAACAATCTGAGGGGTTAAATGAACATTTTTGAGAAGATTTTAACATGCTCGGGAGATATTCTGTGCCAGAATGCAGTTTCTGCGGGTTCAGAAACGCGATCTTACCAACATGGGAGGATCGCACGTCCCAATGACATGTTCGCGGGCTCAAAGTCGCATAGGATTGTGCGGCCAGATTCCAAACATCGTAGCGAACGCGACCGGGAGAGAAAAGCGAGAAAGCGAACGCAGAACCATGGTAAGTCATTATCGCGCACGCGAGAATGCTATTGAGCGCGCGAGGAAGAAAAACTACTACGCTACGCTGTAGATTGCGAAGTAGGCGACAGCTTCGCGCTCTCCGCGTAGTGCGAAGTTGCCGAAACTTCGCAAACTCCGCGAACGGAGCGTAGTTCTCCGCCAGGCTTAAACAAGACACATCTCCAGATTTATCAGAAAACATAAATCTGGATATGTGTGTGAATGCTGCACCATTCTCCAATTGGTGTAGCAAGGCTCAACAAGGAGAATTGTTTTCATTTCTCCTCATTTTTTCTCTTTCAATATATGCTGCATTGCACATCTACATTGAAGGAGAAAAATGCATTCACTGATTGTTTTTGTGGAGGAAGGTGAGTCTTCATGCACAAAAACAAACTCCTCATGACACTGATATCCTTGCACCATGGTGCAAGGGTGCCTGTGTCACCGCATGGCTGCAGTTTAAGCAGCAGTGCAGTGTGAAGGATAGACTTGCAACATATTTATGGACATATTTTGCATCCCTGTGCTTTGGAAGTACCACAGCACACTACACCTAAAGAGGTAACAGTGTCATGCTGCAGCAATTCCTTACAGTTCGAAACGTATACATTTACCATACACTACTAATGCATTCTTTCAGTTAATTATGCACTACGCATACATTCAACCAAACTTTCACACACTATCATACAAATATAGCTCTTTTTTTAACCAGAGAAGTTAGTTCTGAAAAGAACTTTTTTTTTGTTTTATATTTTTTTGTCGTTTTTTTAACGATTTTCTGATTTTTTTTTAATAGAAAAAAATGAGAACTGGAGGAACAAAACAATGAACTTCAGAAAAAAAAAATATGTTTAACACGGGTGTTTTTTCTCCGCTCTGCAGGTAAGGTCAATGGACTGCTCTCCATAGCAGCAAAACACACAAGATGATGGACAAAATGTTGCACAATGGCAAAACATTCACCCCCAGTAACAGATCTGGGTTTAATCCATCGTTATTTTGCTCATCAAGCCACCCCAGTTCAGACATGGCCATATGCAAATCAGTCTTGACCCTGTGCCTCATGGGAACAGTCCAGATCGAACTGCCAAGCCATGTGTTCCGTGGACCAGAATCAAGCATCCTAGGACCGGTTTCTGCTTATCAGCCGTCTTCAGCCAGGATAGCTTGACTCCAGTGGCTTAGTCAGCACGGGACCCACGTCTGGGCATACCCTTCCCACATAGGGCGAACAGCAAAACACACAAGATGATGGACGGAATGTTGCACAATGGCAAAACATTCACCCCCAGTCACAGATCTGGGTTTAATCCATCGATATTTTGCTCATCAAGCCACCCCAGTTCAGACATGGCCATATGCAAATCAGTCTTGCACCTGTGCCTCATGGGAACAGTCCAGACCGAACAGCCAAGCCATGTCTTCCCTGGAAGAGAATCAAGCATCCTAGGACCAGTTTCTGGCTATCATCCGTCTTCAGCCAGGATAGCTTGACTCCAGTGGCTAAGTGAGCACAGGACCCACGTCTGGGCACACACTTCTCACATAGGGTGAACCGCAAAAAACACAAGATGATGGACAGAATGTTGCACAATGGCAAAACATTCACCCCCAGTCACAGATCTGTATTTATGCCATCGTTATTTTGCTCATCAAGCCACCCCAGTTCAGACATGGCCATATGCAAATCAGTCTTGACCCTGTGACTTATGGGAACAGTCCAGACCGAACTGCCAAGCCATGTCTTCCCTGGACCAGAATCAAGCATCCTAGGACGGGGTTCTGGCTATCAGCCGTCTTCAGCCAGGATAGCTTGACTCCAGTGGCTTAGTGAGCACGGGACCCACATCTGGGCATACCCTTCCCACACAAGGTGAAAAGCAAAACACACAAGATGTTGGACGGAATGTTGCACAATAGCAAAACATACACTCCCAGTCACAGATCTGGGTTTAATCCATCGTTATTTTGCTCATCAAGCCACCCCAGTTCAGAAATGGCCATATGCAAATCAGTCTTCACTCTGTGCCTCATGGGAACAGTCCAGACCGAACTGCCAAGCCATGTCTTCCCTGGAGCAGAATCAAGCATCCTAGGACCGGTTTCTGGCTATCAGCCATCTTCAGCCAGGATAGCTTGACTCCAGTGGCTTCTTGAGCATGCGACCCACGTCTGGGCATACCCTTCCGACATAGGGTGAACAGCCAAACACACAACATGATGGACGGAATGTAGGATAGCTTGACTCCAGTGGCTTAGTTAGCACGGGACCCACGTCTGGGCATACCCTTCCCACATAGGGTGAACAGCAAAACACACAAGATGATGGACAGAATGTTGCACAATGGCAAAACATTCACCCCCAGTCACAGATCTGTTTTTATGCCATCGTTATTTTGCTCATCAAGCCACCCCAGTTCAGACATGTCCATATGCAAATCAGTCTTGACCCTGTGCCTCATGGGAACAGTCCAGACCGAACTGCCAAGCCATGTCTTCCCTGGACCAGAATCAAGCATCCTAGCACCGGTTTCTGGCTATCAGCCGTCTTCAGCCAGGATAGCTTGACTCCAGTGGCTGAGTGAGCACGGGACCCACGTCTGGGCATACCCTTCCCACATAGGGTGAACAGCAAAACACACAAGATGATGGACAGAATGTTGCACAATGGCAAAACATTCACCCCCAGTCACAGATCTGGGTTTAATCCATCGTTATTTTGCTCATCAAGCCACCCCAGTTCAGACATGGCCATATGCAAATCAGTCTTGTCCCTGTGCCTCATGGGAACAGTCCAAACCGAACTGCCAAGCCATGTCTTCCCTGGACCAGAATCAAGCATCCTAGGACCGGTTTCTGGCTATCAGCCGTCTTCAGCCAGGATAGCTTGACTCCAGTGGCTTAGTGAGCACGGGACCCACGTCTGGGCATACCCTTCCCACATAGGGTGAACAGCAAAACACGCAAGATGATGGACGGAATGTTGCACAATGGCAAAACATTCACCCCCAGTCACAGATCTGGGTTTAATCCATCCTTATTTTGCTCATCAAGCCACCCCAGTTCAGACATGGCCATATGCAAATCAGTCTTGACCCTGTGCCTCATGGGAACAGTCTAGACCGAACTGCCAAGCCATGTCTTCCCTGGACCAGAATCAAGCATCCTAGGACCAGTTTCTGGCTATCAGCCGTCTTCAGCCAGGATAGCTTGACTCCAGTGGCTAAGTGAGCACAGGACCCACGTCTGGGCACACACTTCCCACATAGGGTGAACCGCAAAAAACACAAGATGATGGACAGAATGTTGCACAATGGCAAAACATTCACCCCCAGTCACAGATCTGTATTTATGCCATCGTTATTTTGCTCATCAAGCCACCCCAGTTCAGACATGGCCATATGCAAATCAGTCTTGACCCTGTGACTCATGGGAACAGTCCAGACCGAACTGCCAAGCCATGTCTTCCCTGGACCAGAATCAAGCATCCTAGGACGGGGTTCTGGCTATCAGCCGTCTTCAGCCAGGATAGCTTGACTCCAGTGGCTTAGTGAGCACGGGACCCACATCTGGGCATACCCTTCCCACACAAGGTGAAAAGCAAAACACACAAGATGATGGACGGAATGTTGCACAATAGCAAAACATACACTCCCAGTCACAGATCTGGGTTTAATCCATCGTTATTTTGCTCATCAAGCCACCCCAGTTCAGAAATGGCCATATGCAAATCAGTCTTCACTCTGTGCCTCATGGGAACAGTCCAGACCGAACTGCCAAGCCATGTCTTCCCTGGAGCAGAATCAAGTATCCTAGGACCGGTTTCTGGCTATCAGCCGTCTTCAGCCAGGATAGCTTGACTCCAGTGGCTTCTTGAGCATGCGACCCACGTCTGGGCATACCCTTCCGACATAGGGTGAACAGCCAAACACACAACATGATGGACGGAATTTAGGATAGCTTGACTCCAGTGGCTTAGTGAGCACGGGACACACGTCTGGGCATACCCTTCCCACATAGGGTGAACAGCAAAACACACAAGATGATGGACAGAATGTTGCACAATGGCAAAACATTCACCCCCAGTCACAGATCTGTTTTTATGCCATCGTTATTTTGCTCATCAAGCCACCCCAGTTCAGACATGTCCATATGCAAATCAGTCTTGACCCTGTGCCTCATGGGAACAGTCCAGACCGAACTGCCAAGCCATGTCTTCCCTGGACCAAAATCAAGCATCCTAGCACCGGTTTCTGGCTATCAGCCGTCTTCAGCCAGGATAGCTTGACTCCAGTGGCTGAGTGAACACGGGACCCACGTCTGGGCATACTCTTTCCACATAGGGTGAACCGCAAAACACACAAGATGATGGACGGAATGTTGCACAATGGCAAAACATTCACCCGCAGTCAGAGATCTTGGTTTAATCCATCGTTATTTTGCTCATCAAGCCACTCCAGTTCAGACATGGCCATATGCAAATCAGTCTTGACCCTGTGCCTCATGGGAACAGTCCAGACTAAACTGCCAAGCCATTTCCTTCCTCGACCAGAATCAAGCATCCTAGGACCGGTTTCTGGCTATCAGCCATCTTCAGCTAGGATAGCTTGACTCCAGTGGCTTAGTGAGCACGGGATCCACGTCTGAGCATACCCTTCCGACATAGAGTGAACAGCCAAACACACAACATGATGGACGGAATGTAGGATAGCTTGACTCCAGTGGCTTAGTGAGCACGGGACCCGCGTCTGGGCATACCCTTCCCACATAGGGTGAACAGAAAAACACACAAGATGATGGACAGAATGTGGCACAATGGCAAAACATTCACCCCCAGTCACAGATCTGGGTTTAATCCATCGTTATTTTGCTCATCAAGCCACCCCAGTTCAGACATTGCCATATGCAAATCAGTCTTGACCATGTGCCTCATGGGAACAGTCCAGACCAAACTGTCAAGCCTTGTCTTCCCTGGACCAGAATCAAGCACCCTAGGACCAGTTTCTGGCTATCAGCCGTCTTCAGTCAGGATAGCTTTACTCCAGTGGCTTAGTGAGCACGGGACCCACGTCTGGGCACACCCTTTCCACATAGGGTGAACAGCAAAACACACAAGATGATGGACGGAATGTGGCCCAATGGCAAAACATTCACCCCCAGTCACGGATCTGGGTTTAATCCATCGTTATTTTGCTCATCAAGTCACCCCAGTTCAGACATGGCCATATGCAAATCAGTCTTGACCCTGTGCCTCATGGGAACAGTCCAGACCGAACTGCCAAGCCATGTCTTCCCTGGACCAGAATCAAGCATCCTAGGACCGGTTTCTGGCTATCAGTCGTCTTCAGCCAGGATAGCTTTACTCCTGTGGCTTAGTGAGCACACGACCCACATCTGGACATACCCTTCCCACATAGGGTGAACAGCAAAACGCACAAGATGATGGACGGAATGTTGCACAATAGCTAAACATTCACCCCCAGTCACAGATCTGGGTTTAATCCATCGTTATTTTGCTCATCAAGCCACCCCAGTTCAGACATGGCCATATGCAAATCAGTCTTGTCCCTGTGCCTCATGGGAACAGTACAAACCGAACTGCCAAGCCATGTCTTCCCTGGACCAGAATCAAGCATCCTAGGACCGGTTTCTGGCTATCAGCCGTCTTCAGCCAGGATAGCTTGACTCCAGTGGCTTAGTGAGCACGGGACCCACGTCTGGGCATACCCTTCCCACATAGGGTGAACAGCAAAACACGCAAGATGATGGACGGAATGTTGCACAATGGCAAAACATTCACCCCCAGTCACAGATCTGGGTTTAATCCATCCTTATTTTGCTCATCAAGCTACCCCAGTTCAGACATGGCCATATGCAAATCAGTCTTGTCCCTGTGCCTCATGGGAACAGTCCAAACCGAACTGCCAAGCCATGTCTTCCTTGGACCAGAATCAAGCATTCTAGGACCAGTTTCTGGCTATCAGCTGTCTTCAGCCAGGATAGCTTGACTCCAGTGGCTTAGGGAGCACGGGACCCACGTCTCGGCATACCCTTCCGACATAGGGTGAACAGCAAAACACACAAGATGATGGACGGAAAGTAGGATAGCTTGACTCCAGTGGCTTAGTGTGCACGGGACCCACGTCTGGGCATACCCTTCCCACATAGGGTGAACAGCAAAACACACAAGATGATGGACGGAATGTTGCACAATGGCAAAACATTCACCCCAGTCACAGATCTGGGTTTATTCCATCGTTATTTTGCTCATCAAGCCACCGAGTTCAGACATGGCCATATGCAAATCAGTCTCGACCCTGTGCCTCATGGGAACAGTCCAGACCGAACTGTCAAGCCATGTCTTCCCTGGACCAGAAGCAAGCATCCTAGGACCGGTTTCTGGCTATCAGCCATCTTCAGCCAGGATAGCTTGACTCCAGTGGCTTAGTGAGCACGGGACCCACATCTGGGCATACCCTTCCCACACAGGGTGAACAGCAAAACACACAAGATGATGGACGGAATGTTGCACAATGGCAAAACATTCACCCCCAGTCACAGATCTGGGTTTAATCCATCCTTATTTTGCTCATCAAGCTACCCCAGTTCAGACATGGCCATATGCAAATCAGTCTTGTCCCTGTGCCTCATGGGAACAGTCCAAACCGAACTGCCAAGCCATGTCTTCCTTGGACCAGAATCAAGCATTCTAGGACCAGTTTCTGGCTATCAGCTGTCTTCAGCCAGGATAGCTTGACTCCAGTGGCTTAGGGAGCACGGGACCCACGTCTGGGCATACCCTTCCGACATAGGGTGAACAGCAAAACACACAAGATGATGGACGGAAAGTAGGATAGCTTGACTCCAGTGGCTTAGTGAGCACGGGACCCACGTCTGGGCATACCCTTCCGACATAGGGTGAACAGCAAAACACACAAGATGATGGACGGAATGTTGCACAATGGCAAAACATTCACCCCCAGTCACAGATCTGGGTTTAATCCATCCTTATTTTGCTCATCAAGCCACCCCAGTTCAGACATGGCCATATGCAAATCAGTCTCGACCCTGTGCCTCATGGGAACAGTCCAGACCGAACGGCCAAGCCATGTCTTCCCTGGACCAGAAGCAAGCATCCTAGGACCGGTTTCTGGCTATCAGCCATCTTCAGCCAGGATAGCTTGACTCCAGTGGCTTAGTGAGCACGGGACCCACATCTGGGCATACCCTTCCCACACAGGGTGAACAGCAAAACACACAAGATGATGGACGGAATGTTGCACAATAGCAAAGCATTCACTCCCAGTCACAGATCTGGGTTTAATCCATTGTTATTTTGCTCATCAAGCCACCCCAGTTCAGACATGGCCATATGCAAATCAGTCTTCACCCTGTGCCTCATGGGAACAGTCCAGACCGAACTGCCAAGCCATGTCTTCCTTAAACCAGAATCAAGCATCCTAGGACCGGTTTCTGGCTATCAGCCGTCTTCAGCCAGGATAGCTTGACTCCAGTGGCTGAGTGAACACGGGACCCACGTCTGGGCATACTCTTCCCACATAGGGTGAACCGCAAAACACACAAGATGATGGATGGAATGTTGAACAAATGGCAAAACATTCACCCCCAGTCACAGATCTGGGTTTAATCCATCCTTATTTTGCTCATCAAGCCACCCCAGTTCAGACATGGCCATATGCAAATCAGTCTTGACCCTGTACCTCATTTGAATAGTCCAGAATGAACTGCCAAGTCATGTCTTCCTTGGACCAGAATCAAGCATCCTAGGACCTTTTTCTGGCTATCAGCCGTCTTCAGCCAGGATAGCTTGACTCCAGTGGCTTAGGGAGCACAGGACCCACGTCTGGGCATACCCTTCCGACATAGGGTGAACAGTAAAACACACAAGATGATGGACGGAAAGTAGGATAGCTTGACTCCAGTGGCTTAGTGAGCACGGGACCCACGTCTGGGCATACCCTTCCTACATAGGGTGAACAGCAAAACACACAAGATGATGGACGGAATGTTGCACAATGGCAAAACATTCACCCCCAGTCACAGATCTGGGTTTAATCCATCGTTATTTTGCTCATCAAGCCACCCCAGTTCAGTCATGGCCATATGCAAATCAGTCTTGACCCTGTGCCTCATGGGAACAGTCCAGACTGAACTGCCAAGCCATGTCTTCCCTGGACCAGAATCAAGCATCCTAGGACCGGTTTCTGGCTATCAGCCGTCTTCAGCCAGGATAGCTTGACTCCAGTGGCTTAGTGAGCAAGGGACCCACGTCTGGGCATACCCTTCCCACATAGGGTGAACAGCAAAACACACAAGATGATGGACAAAATGTTTCACAATGGCAAAACATTCACCCCCAGTCAGAGATTTGGGTTTATTCCATCCTTATTTTGCTCATCAAGCCACCCCAGTTCAGACATGGCCATATGCAAATCAGTCTTGACCCTGTGCCTCATGGGAACAGTCCAGACTGAACTGCCAAGCCGTGTCTTCCTTGGACCAGAATCAAGCATCCTAGGACCGGTTTCTGGCTATCAGCCGTCTTCAGCCAGGATAGCTTGACTCCAGTAGCTTAGTGAGCACGGGACCCACGTCTGGGCATACCCTTCCGACATAGGGTGAACAGCAAAACACACCAGATGATGGACAGAAAGTAGGATAGCTTGACTCCAGTGGCTTAGTGAGCACGGTCCCACGTCTAGGCATACCCTTCCCACATAGGGTGAACAGCAAAACACACAAGATGATGGACGGAAAGTAGGATTGCTTGACTCCAGTGGCTTAGTGAGCACCGGATCCACGTCTGGGCATACCCTTCCCACATAGGGTGAACAGCAAAACACACAAGATGATGGACAGAATGTTGCACAATGGCAAAACATTCACCCCCAGTCACAGATCTGGGTTTAATCCATCGTTATTTTGCTCATCAAGCCACCCCAGTTCAGACATGGCCATATGCAAATCAGTCTTGACCCTGTGTCTCATGGGAACAGTCCAGACCGAACTGCCAAGCCATGTCTTCCCTGGACCAGAATCAAGCATCCTAGGACCGGTTTCTGGCTATCAGCCATCTTCAGCCAGGATAGCTTGACTCCAGTGGCTTAGTGATCATGGGACCCACATCTGGGCATACCCTTCCCACACAGGGTGAACCGCAAAACACACAAGATGATGGACGGAATGTTGCACAATGGCAAAACATTCACCCCCAGTCAGAGATCTTGGTTTAATCCATCGTTATTTTGCTCATCAAGCCACTCCAGTTCAGACATGGCCATATGCAAATCAGTCTTGACCCTGTGCCTCATGGGAACAGTCCAGACCGAACTGCCAAGCCATGTCTTCCCTGGACCAGAAGCAAGCATCCTAGGACCGGTTTCTGGCTATCAGCCATCTTCAGCCAGGATAGCTTGACTCCAGTGGCTTAGTGAGCACGGGACCCACATCTGGGCATACCCTTCCCACACAGGGTGAACAGCAAAACACACAAGATGATGGACGGAATGTTGCACAATAGCAAAGCATTCACTCCCAGTCACAGATCTGGGTTTAATCCATTGTTATTTTGCTCATCAAGCCACCCCAGTTCAGACATGGCCATATGCAAATCAGTCTTCACCCTGTGCCTCATGGGAACAGTCCAGACCGAACTGCCAAGCCATGTCTTCCTTGGACCAGAATCAAGCATCCTAGGACCGGTTTCTGGCTATCAGCCGTCTTCAGCCAGGATAGCTTGACTCCAGTGGCTGAGTGAACACGGGACCCACGTCTGGGCATACTCTTCCCACATAGGGTGAACCGCAAAACACACAAGATGATGGATGGAATGTTGAACAAATGGCAAAACATTCACCCCCAGTCACAGATCTGGGTTTAATCCATCCTTATTTTGCTCATCAAGCCACCCCAGTTCAGACATGGCCATATGCAAATCAGTCTTGACCCTGTACCTCATTTGAATAGTCCAGAATGAACTGCCAAGTCATGTCTTCCTTGGACCAGAATCAAGCATCCTAGGACCTTTTTCTGGCTATCAGCCGTCTTCAGCCAGGATAGCTTGACTCCAGTGGCTTAGGGAGCACAGGACCCACGTCTGGGCATACCCTTCCGACATAGGGTGAACAGTAAAACACACAAGATGATGGACGGAAAGTAGGATAGCTTGACTCCAGTGGCTTAGTGAGCACGGGACCCACGTCTGGGCATACCCTTCCTACATAGGGTGAACAGCAAAACACACAAGATGATGGACGGAATGTTGCACAATGGCAAAACATTCACCCCCAGTCACAGATCTGGGTTTAATCCATCGTTATTTTGCTCATCAAGCCACCCCAGTTCAGTCATGGCCATATGCAAATCAGTCTTGACCCTGTGCCTCATGGGAACAGTCCAGACTGAACTGCCAAGCCATGTCTTCCCTGGACCAGAATCAAGCATCCTAGGACCGGTTTCTGGCTATCAGCCATCTTCAGCTAGGATAGCTTGACTCCAGTGGCTTAGTGAGCACGGGACCCACGTCTGGGCATACCCTTCCGACATAGGGTGAACAGCAAAACACACAATATGGTGAACGGAAAGTAGGATAGCTTGACTCCAGTGGCTTAGTGAGCACGGGACCCACGTCTGGGCATACCCTTCCTACATAGGGTGAACAGCAAAACACACAAGATGATGGACGGAATGTTGCACAATGGCAAAACATTCACCCCCAGTCACAGATCTGGGTTTAATCCATCGTTATTTTTCTCATCAAGCCACCCCAGTTCAGAGATGGCCATATGCAAATCAGTCTTCACCCTGTGCCTCATGGGAACAGTCTAGACCGAACTGCCAAGCCATGTCTTCCCTGGACCAGAATTAGGCATCCTAGGACCAGTTTCTGGCTATCAGCCGTCTTCAGCCAGGATAGCTTGACTCCAGTGGCTTAGTGAGCAAGGGACCCACGTCTGGGCATACCCTTCCCACATAGGGTGAACAGCAAAACACACAAGATGATGGACAAAATGTTTCACAATGGCAAAACATTCACCCCCAGTCAGAGATTTGGGTTTATTCCATCCTTATTTTGCTCATCAAGCCACCCCAGTTCAGACATGGCCATATGCAAATCAGTCTTGACCCTGTGCCTCATGGGAACAGTCCAGACTGAACTGCCAAGCCGTGTCTTCCTTGGACCAGAATCAAGCATCCTAGGACCGGTTTCTGGCTATCAGCCGTCTTCAGCCAGGATAGCTTGACTCCAGTAGCTTAGTGAGCACGGGACCCACGTCTGGGCATACCCTTCCGACATAGGGTGAACAGCAAAACACACCAGATGATGGACAGAAAGTAGGATAGCTTGACTCCAGTGGCTTAGTGAGCACGGTCCCACGTCTAGGCATACCCTTCCCACATAGGGTGAACAGCAAAACACACAAGATGATGGACGGAAAGTAGGATTGCTTGACTCCAGTGGCTTAGTGAGCACCGGATCCACGTCTGGGCATACCCTTCCCACATAGGGTGAACAGCAAAACACACAAGATGATGGACAGAATGTTGCACAATGGCAAAACATTCACCCCCAGTCACAGATCTGGGTTTAATCCATCGTTATTTTGCTCATCAAGCCACCCCAGTTCAGACATGGCCATATGCAAATCAGTCTTGACCCTGTGTCTCATGGGAACAGTCCAGACCGAACTGCCAAGCCATGTCTTCCCTGGACCAGAATCAAGCATCCTAGGACCGGTTTCTGGCTATCAGCCATCTTCAGCCAGGATAGCTTGACTCCAGTGGCTTAGTGATCATGGGACCCACATCTGGGCATACCCTTCCCACACAGGGTGAACCGCAAAACACACAAGATGATGGACGGAATGTTGCACAATGGCAAAACATTCACCCCCAGTCAGAGATCTTGGTTTAATCCATCGTTATTTTGCTCATCAAGCCACTCCAGTTCAGACATGGCCATATGCAAATCAGTCTTGACCCTGTGCCTCATGGGAACAGTCCAGACTGAACTGCCAAGCGATGTCTTCCCTGGACCAGAATCAAGCATCCTAGGACCGGTTTCTGGCTATCAGCCATCTTCAGCTAGGATAGCTTGACTCCAGTGGCTTAGTGAGCACGGGACCCACGTCTGGGCATACCCTTCCGACATAGGGTGAACAGCCAAACACACAACATGATGGACGGAATGTAGGATAGCTTGACTCCAGTGGCTTAGTGAGCACGGGACCCACGCCTGGGCATACCCTTCCCACGTAGGGTGAACAGCAAAACACACAAGATGATGGACGGAATGCTGCACAATGCCAAAACATTTACCCCCAGTCACAGATATGGGTTTAATCCATCGTTATTTTGCTCATCAAGCCACCCGAGTTCAGACATGGCCATATGCAAATCAGTCTTGACCCTGTGCCTCATGGGAACAGTCCAGACCGAACTGCCAACCCATGTCTTCCCTGGACCAGAATCAAGCATTCTAGGACCGGTTTCTGGCTATCAGCCATCTTCAGCCAGATTACCTTCACTCCAGTGGCTTAGTGAGCACGGTACCCACGTCTGGGCATACCCTTCTCACATAGGGTGAACAGCAAAACACACAAGATGATGGACGGAATGTTGCACAATGGCAAAACATTCACCCCCAGTCAAAGATCTGGGTTTAATCCATCGTTATTTTGCTCATCAAGCCACCACAGTTCAGACATGGTCATATGCAAATCATTCTTGACCCTGTGCCTCATGGGAACAGTCCAGGCTGAACTGCCAAACCATGTCTTCCCTGGACCAGAATCAAGCATCCTAGGACCGGTTTCTGGCTATCAGCCGTCTTCAGCCAGGATAGCTTGACTCCAGTGGCTTAGTGAGCACGGGACCCACATCTGGGCATACCCTTCCCACACAGGGTGAACAGCAAAACACACAAGATGATGGACGGAATGTTGCACAATGGCAAAACATTCACCCCAAGTCACAGATCTGGGTTTAATCCATCGTTATTTTGCTCATCAAGCCACCGCAGTTCAGACATGGCCATATGCAAATCAGTCTTGACCCTGTGCCTCATGGGAACAGTCCAGACCGAACTGCCAAGCAATGTCTTCCCTGGACCAGAATCAAGCATCCTAGGACCGGTTTCTGGGTATCAGCCGTCTTCAGCCAGGATAGCTTGACTCTAGTGGCTTATTCAGCACGGGACCCACGTCTGGGCATACCCTTGCCACATAGGGCGAACAGCAAAACACACAAGATGATGGACGGAATGTTGCACAATGGCAAAACATTCACCCCCAGTCACAGATCTGGGTTGAATTCATCCTTATTTTGCTCATCAAGCCACCCCAGTTCAGACATGGCCATATGCAAATCAGTCTTGACCCTGTGCCTCATGGAAACAGTCCAGACTGAACTGCCAAGCCATGTCTTCCTTGGACCAGAATCAAGCATCCTAGGACCGGTTTCTGGCTATCAGCCGTCTTCAGAAAGGATAGCTTGACTCCAGTGGCTTAGTGAGCTCGGGACCCACGTCTGGGCATACCCTTCCGACATGGGGTGAACAGCAAAACACACAAGATGATGGACGGAAAGTAGGATAGCTTGACTCCAGTGGCTTGGTGAGCACGGGACCCACGTCTGGGCATACCCTTCCCACATAGGGTGAACAGCAAAACACACAAGATGATGGACGGAATGTTGCACAATGGCAAAACATTCACTCCAGTCACAGATCTGGGTCTAATCCATCGTTACTTTGCTCATCAAGCCACCCCAGTTCAGACATGGCCATATGCAAATCAGTCTTGACTCTGTGACTCATGGGAACAGTCCAGACCGAACTGCCAAGCCATGTCTTCCCTGGACCAGAATCAAGCATCCTAGGACGGGGTTCTGGCTATCAGCCGTCTTCAGCCAGGATAGCTTGACTCCAGTGGCTTAGTGAGCACGGGACCCACATCTGGGCATACCCTTCCCACACAGGGTGAACAGCAAAACACACAAGATGATGGACGGAATGTTGCACAATAGCAAAACATTCACTCCCAGTCACAGATCTGGGTTTAATCCATTGATATTTTGCTCATCAAGCCACCCCAGTTCAGACATGGCCATATGCAAATCAGTCTTGACCCTGTGTCTCATGGGAACAGTCCAGACCGAACTGCCAAGCCATGTCTTCCCTGGACCAGAATCAAGCATCCTAGGACCGGTTTCTGGCTATCAGCCATCTTCAGCCAGGATAGCTTGACTCCAGTGGCTTAGTGATCATGGGACCCACATCTGGGCATACCCTTCCCACACAGGGTGAACAGCAAAACACACAAGATGATGGACGGAATGTGCACAATGGCAAAACATTCACCCCCAGTCAGAGATCTTGGTTTAATCCATCGTTATTTTGCTCATCAAGCCACCGCAGTTCAGACATGGCCATATGCAAATCAGTCTTGACCCTGTACCTCATGGGAACAGTCCAGACCGAACTGCCAAGCAATGTCTTCCCTGGACCAGAATCAAGCATCCTAGGACCGGTTTCTGGGTATCAGCCGTCTTCAGCCAGGATAGCTTGACTCTAGTGGCTTATTCAGCACGGGACCCACGTCTGGGCATACCCTTCCCACATAGGGCGAACAGCAAAACACACAAGATGATGGACGGAATGTTGCACAATGGCAAAACATTCACCCCCAGTCACAGATCTGGGTTTAATCCATCCTTATTTTGCTCATCAAGCCACCCCAGTTCAGACATGGCCATATGCAAATCAGTCTTGACCCTGTGCCTCATGGGAACAGTCCAGACTGAACTGCCAAGCCATGTCTTCCTTGGACCAGAATCAAGCATCCTAGGACCGGTTTCTGGCTATCAGCCGTCTTCAGAAAGGATAGCTTGACTCCAGTGGCTTAGTGAGCTCGGGACCCACGTCTGGGCATACCCTTCCGACATAGGGTGAACAGCAAAACACACAAGATGATGGACGGAAAGTAGGATAGCTTGACTCCAGTGGCTTGGTGAGCACGGGACCCACGTCTGGGCATACCCTTCCCACATAGGGTGAACAGCAAAACACACAAGATGATGGACGGAATGTTGCACAATGGCAAAACATTCACCCCCAGTCAAAGATCTGGGTTTAATCCATCGTTATTTTGCTCATCAATCCACCACAGTTCAGACATGGTCATATGCAAATCATTCTTGACCCTGTGCCTCATGGGAACAGTCCAGGCTGAACTGCCAAACCATGTCTTCCCTGGACCAGAATCAAGCATCCTAGGACCGGTTTCTGGCTATCAGCCGTCTTCAGCCAGGATAGCTTGACTCCAGTGGCTTAGTGAGCACGGGACCCACATCTGGGCATACCCTTCCCACACAGGGTGAACAGCAAAACACACAAGATGATGGACGGAATGTTGCACAATGGCAAAACATTCACCCCAAGTCACAGATCTGGGTTTAATCCATCGTTATTTTGCTCATCAAGCCACCGCAGTTCAGACATGGCCATATGCAAATCAGTCTTGACCCTGTGCCTCATGGGAACAGTCCAGACCGAACTGCCAAGCAATGTCTTCCCTGGACCAGAATCAAGCATCCTAGGACCGGTTTCTGGGTATCAGCCGTCTTCAGCCAGGATAGCTTGACTCCAGTGGCTTAGTGAGCACGGGACCCACATCTGGGCATACCCTTCCCACACAGGGTGAACAGCAAAACACACAAGATGATGGACGGAATGTTGCACAATGGCAAAACATTCACCCCAAGTCACAGATCTGGGTTTAATCCATCGTTATTTTGCTCATCAAGCCACCGCAGTTCAGACATGGCCATATGCAAATCAGTCTTGACCCTGTGCCTCATGGGAACAGTCCAGACCGAACTGCCAAGCAATGTCTTCCCTGGACCAGAATCAAGCATCCTAGGACCGGTTTCTGGGTATCAGCCGTCTTCAGCCAGGATAGCTTGACTCTAGTGGCTTATTCAGCACGGGAACCACGTCTGGGCATACCCTTGCCACATAGGGCGAACAGCAAAACACACAAGATGATGGATGGAATGTTGCACAATGGCAAAACATTCACCCCCAGTCACAGATCTGGGTTTAATCCATCCTTATTTTGCTCATCAAGCCACCCCAGTTCAGACATGGCCATATGCAAATCAGTCTTGACCCTGTGCCTCATGGGAACAGTCCAGACTGAACTGCCAAGCCATGTCTTCCTTGGACCAGAATCAAGCATCCTAGGACCGGTTTCTGGCTATCAGCCGTCTTCAGAAAGGATAGCTTGACTC
This sequence comes from Lissotriton helveticus, assembly GCF_964261635.1. Classification (NCBI taxonomy): domain Eukaryota; kingdom Metazoa; phylum Chordata; class Amphibia; order Caudata; family Salamandridae; genus Lissotriton; species Lissotriton helveticus. Next base: position 1,610,104,587 of record NC_136069.1, read on the forward strand.
CAGTGGCTTAGTGAGCTCGGGACCCACGTCTGGGCATACCCTTCCGACATAGGGTGAACAGCAAAACACACAAGATGATAGACGGAAAGTAGGATAGCTTGACTCCAGTGGCTTGGTGAGCACGGTACCCACGTCTGGGCATACCCTTCCCACAAAGGGTGAACAGCAAAACACACAAGATGATGGACGGAATGTTGCACAATGGCAAAACATTCACCCCCAGTCACAGATCTGGGTCTAATCCATCGTTATTTTGCTCATCAAGCCACCCCAGTTCAGACATGGCCATATGCAAATCAGTCTTGACTCTGTGCCTCATGGGAACAGTCCAGACCGAACTGCCAAGCCATGTCTTCCCTGGACCAGAATCAAGCATCCTAGGACCGGTTTCTGGCTATCAGCCGTCTTCAGCCAGGATAGCTTGACTCCAGTGGCTTAGTGAGCACGGGACCCACATCTGGGCATACCCTTCCCACACAGGGTGAACAGCAAAACACACAAGATGATGGACGGAATGTTGCACAATGGCAAAACATTCACCCCCAGTCAAAGATCTGGGTTTAATCCATCGTTATTTTGCTCATCAAGCCACCACAGTTCAGACATGGTCATATGCAAATCATTCTTGACCCTGTGCCTCATGGGAACAGTCCAGGCTGAACTGCCAAACCATGTTTTCCCTGGACCAGAATCAAGCATCCTAGGACCGGTTTCTGGCTATCAGCCGTCTTCAGCCAGGATAGCTTGACTCTAGTGGCTTATTCAGCACGGGACCCACGTCTGGGCATACCCTTGCCACATAGGGCGAACAGCAAAACACACAAGATGATGGACGGAATGTTGCACAATGGCAAAACATTCACCCCCAGTCACAGATCTGGGTTTAATCCATCCTTATTTTGCTCATCAAGCCACCCCAGTTCAGACATGGCCATATGCAAATCAGTCTTGACCCTGTGCCTCATGGGAACAGTCCAGACTGAACTGCCAAGCCATGTCTTCCTTGGACCAGAATCAAGCATCCTAGGACCGGTTTCTGGCTATCAGCCGTCTTCAGAAAGGATAGCTTGACTCCAGTGGCTTAGTGAGCTCGGGACCCACGTCTGGGCATACCCTTCCGACATAGGGTGAACAGCGAAACACACAAGATGATGGACGGAAAGTAGGATAGCTTGAATCCAGTGGCTTGGTGAGCACGGGACCCACGTCTGGGCATACCCTTCCCACATAGGGTGAACAGCAAAAAACACAAGATGATGGACGGAATGTTGCACAATGGCAAAACATTCACCCCCAGTCACAGATCTGGGTCTAATCCATCGTTATTTTGCTCATCAAGCCACCCCAGTTCAGACATGGCCATATGCAAATCAGTCTTGACTCTGTGCCTCATGGGAACAGTCCAGACCGAACTGCCAAGCCATGTCTTCCCTGGACCAGAATCAAGCATCCTAGGACCGGTTTCTGGCTATCAGCCGTCTTCAGCCAGGATAGCTTGACTCCAGTGGCTTAGTGAGCACGGGACCCACATCTGGGCATACCCTTCCCACACAGGGTGAACAGCAAAACACACAAGATGATGGACGGAATGTTGCACAATAGCAAAACATTCACTCCCAGTCACAGATCTGGGTTTAATCCATTGATATTTTGCTCATCAAGCCACCCCAGTTCAGACATGGCCATCTGCAAATCAGTCTTGACCCTGTGTCTCATGGGAACAGTCCAGACCGAACTGCCAAGCCATGTCTTCCCTGGACCAGAATCAAGCATCCTAGGACCGGTTTCTGGCTATCAGCCATCTTCAGCCAGGATAGCTTGACTCCAGTGGCTTAGTGATCATGGGACCCACATCTGGGCATACCCTTCCCACACAGGGTGAACAGCAAAACACATAAGATGATGGACGGAATGTTGCACAATGGCAAAACATTCACCCCCAGTCAGAGATCTTGGTTTAATCCATCGTTATTTTGCTCATCAAGCCACTCCAGTTCAGACATGGCCATATGCAAATCAGTCTTGGCCCTGTGCCTCATGGGAACAGTCCAGACTGAACTGCCAAGCGATGTCTTCCCTGGACCAGAATCAAGCATCCTAGGACCGGTTTCTGGCTATCAGCCATCTTCAGCTAGGATAGCTTGACTCCAGTGGCATAGTGAGCACGGGACCCACGTCTGGGCATACCCTTCCGACATAGGGTGAACAGCCAAACACACAACATGATGGACGGAATGTAGGATAGCTTGACTCCAGTGGCTTAGTGAGCACGGGACCCACGTCTGGGCATACCCTTCCCACATAGGGTGACAGCAAAACACACAAGATGATGGACGGAATGTTGCACAATGGCAAAACATTCACCCCCAGTCACAGATCTGGGTTTAATCCATCCTTATTTTGCTCATCAAGCCACCCCAGTTCAGACATGGCCATATGCAAATCAGTCTTGACCCTGTGCCTCATGGGAACAGTCCAGACTGAACTGCCAAGCCATGTCTTCCTTGGACCAGAATCAAGCATCCTAGGACCGGTTTCTGGCTATCAGCCGTCTTCAGAAAGGATAGCTTGACTCCAGTGGCTTAGTGAGCTCGGGACCCACGTCTGGGCATACCCTTCCGACATAGGGTGAACAGCGAAACACACAAGATGATGGACGGAAAGTAGGATAGCTTGAATCCAGTGGCTTGGTGAGCACGGGACCCACGTCTGGGCATACCCTTCCCACATAGGGTGAACAGCAAAAAACACAAGATGATGGACGGAATGTTGCACAATGGCAAAACATTCACCCCCAGTCACAGATCTGGGTCTAATCCATCGTTATTTTGCTCATCAAGCCACCCCAGTTCAGACATGGCCATATGCAAATCAGTCTTGACGCTGTGCCTCATGGGAACAGTCCAGACCGAACTGCCAAGCCATGTCTTCCCTGGACCAGAATCAAGCATCCTAGGACCGGTTTCTGGCTATCAGCCGTCTTCAGCCAGGATAGCTTGACTCCAGTGGCTTAGTGAGCACGGGACCCACATCTGGGCATACCCTTCCCACACAGGGTGAACAGCAAAACACACAAGATGATGGACGGAATGTTGCACAATAGCAAAACATTCACTCCCAGTCACAGATCTGGGTTTAATCCATTGATATTTTGCTCATCAAGCCACCCCAGTTCAGACATGGCCATCTGCAAATCAGTCTTGACCCTGTGTCTCATGGGAACAGTCCAGACCGAACTGCCAAGCCATGTCTTCCCTGGACCAGAATCAAGCATCCTAGGACCGGTTTCTGGCTATCAGCCATCTTCAGCCAGGATAGCTTGACTCCAGTGGCTTAGTGATCATGGGACCCACATCTGGGCATACCCTTCCCACACAGGGTGAACAGCAAAACACATAAGATGATGGACGGAATGTTGCACAATGGCAAAACATTCACCCCCAGTCAGAGATCTTGGTTTAATCCATCGTTATTTTGCTCATCAAGCCACTCCAGTTCAGACATGGCCATATGCAAATCAGTCTTGGCCCTGTGCCTCATGGGAACAGTCCAGACTGAACTGCCAAGCGATGTCTTCCCTGGACCAGAATCAAGCATCCTAGGACCGGTTTCTGGCTATCAGCCATCTTCAGCTAGGATAGCTTGACTCCAGTGGCATAGTGAGCACGGGACCCACGTCTGGGCATACCCTTCCGACATAGGGTGAACAGCCAAACACACAACATGATGGACGGAATGTAGGATAGCTTGACTCCAGTGGCTTAGTGAGCACGGGACCCACGTCTGGGCATACCCTTCCCATATAGGGTGACAGCAAAACACACAAGATGATGGACGGAATGTTGCACAATGCCAAAACATTCACCTCCAGTCACAGATCTGGGTTTAATCCATCGTTATTTTGCTCATCAAGCCACCGCAGTTCAGACATGGCCATATGCAAATCAGTCTTGACCCTGTGCCTCATGGGAACAGTCCAGACCGAACTGCCAAGCAATGTCTTCCCTGGACCAGAATCAAGCATCCTAGGACCGGTTTCTGGGTATCATCCGTCTTCAGCCAGGATAGCTTGACTCTATTGGCTTATTCAGCACGGGACCCACGTCTGGGCATACCCTTCCCACATAGGGCGAACAGCAAAACACACAAGATGATGGACGGAATGTTGCACAATGGCAAAACATTCACCCCCAGTCACAGATCTGGGTTTAATCCATCCTTATTTTGCTCATCAAGCCACCCCAGTTCAGACATGGCCATATGCAAATCAGTCTTGACCCTGTGCCTCATTGGAACAGTCCAGACTGAACTGCCAAGCCATGTCTTCCTTGGACCAGAATCAAGCATCCTAGGACCGGTTTCTGGCTATCAGCCGTCTTCAGAAAGGATAGCTTGACTCCAGTGGCATAGTGAGCTCGGGACCCACGTCTGGGCATACCCTTCCGACATAGGGTGAACAGCAAAACACACAAGATGATGGACGGAAAGTAGGATAGCTTGACTCCAGTGGCTTGGTGAGCACGGGACCCACGTCTGGGCATACCCTTCCCACATAGGGTGAACAGCAAAACACACAAGATGATGGACGGAATGTTGCACAATGGCAAAACATTCACCCCCAGTCAAAGATCTGGGTTTAATCCATCGTTATTTTGCTCATCAAGCCACCACAGTTCAGACATGGTCATATGCAAATCATTCTTGACCCTGTGCCTCATGGGAACAGTCCAGGCTGAACTGCCAAACCATGTCTTCCCTGGACCAGAATCAAGCATCCTAGGACCGGTTTCTGGCTATCAGCCGTCTTCAGCCAGGATAGCTTGACTCCAGTGGCTTAGTGAGCACGGGACCCACATCTGGGCATACCCTTCCCACACAGGGTGAACAGCAAAACACACAAGATGATGGACGGAATGTTGCACAATGGCAAAACATTCACCCCAAGTCACAGATCTGGGTTTAATCCATCGTTATTTTGCTCATCAAGCCACCGCAGTTCAGACATGACCATATGCAAATCAGTCTTGACCCTGTGCCTCATGGGAACAGTCCGGACCGAACTGCCAAGCAATGTCTTCCCTGGACCAGAATCAAGCATCCTAGGACCGGTTTCTGGGTATCAGCCGTCTTCAGCCAGGATAGCTTGACTCCAGTGGCTTAGTGAGCACGGGACCCACATCTGGGCATACCCTTCCCACACAGGGTGAACAGCAAAACACACAAGATGATGGACGGAATGTTGCACAATGGCAAAACATTCACCCAAAGTCACAGATCTGGGTTTAATCCATCGTTATTTTGCTCATCAAGCCACCGCAGTTCAGACATGGCCATATGCAAATCAGTCTTGACCCTGTGCCTCATGGGAACAGTCCAGACCGAACTGCCAAGCAATGTCTTCCCTGGACCAGAATCAAGCATCCTAGGACCGGTTTCTGGGTATCAGCCGTCTTCAGCCAGGATAGCTTGACTCTAGTGGCTTATTCAGCACGGGAACCACGTCTGGGCATACCCTTCCGACATAGGGTGAACAGCAAAACACACAAGATGATGGACGGAAAGTAGGATAGCTTGACTCCAGTGGCTTGGTGAGCACGGGACCCACGTCTGGGCATACCCTTCCCACAAAGGGTGAACAGCAAAACACACAAGATGATGGACGGAATGTTGCACAATGGCAAAACATTCACCCCCAGTCACAGATCTGGGTCTAATCCATCGTTATTTTGCTCATCAAGCCACCCCAGTTCAGACATGGCCATATGCAAATCATTCTTGACCCTGTGCCTCATGGGAACAGTCCAGGCTGAACTGCCAAACCATGTCTTCCCTGGACCAGAATCAAGCATCCTAGGACCGGTTTCTGGCTATCAGCCGTCTTCAGCCAGGATAGCTTGACTCCAGTGGCTTAGTGAGCACGGGACCCACATCTGGGCATACCCTTCCCACACAGGGTGAACAGCAAAACACACAAGATGATGGACGGAATGTTGCACAATGGCAAAACATTCACCCCAAGTCACAGATCTGGGTTTAATCCATCGTTATTTTGCTCATCAAGCCACCGCAGTTCAGACATGGCCATATGCAAATCAGTCTTGACCCTGTGCCTCATGGGAACAGTCCAGACCGAACTGCCAAGCAATGTCTTCCCTGGACCAGAATCAAGCATCCTAGGACCGGTTTCTGGGTATCAGCCGTCTTCAGCCAGGATAGCTTGACTCTAGTGGCTTATTCAGCACGGGACCCACGTCTGGGCATACCCTTGCCACATAGGGCGAACAGCAAAACACACAAGATGATGGACGGAATGTTGCACAATGGCAAAACATTCACCCCCAGTCACAGATCTGGGTTGAATTCATCCTTATTTTGCTCATCAAGCCACCCCAGTTCAGACATGGCCATATGCAAATCAGTCTTGACCCTGTGCCTCATGGAAACAGTCCAGACTGAACTGCCAAGCCATGTCTTCCTTGGACCAGAATCAAGCATCCTAGGACCGGTTTCTGGCTATCAGCCGTCTTCAGAAAGGATAGCTTGACTCCAGTGGCTTAGTGAGCTCGGGACCCACGTCTGGGCATACCCTTCCGACATGGGGTGAACAGCAAAACACACAAGATGATGGACGGAAAGTAGGATAGCTTGACTCCAGTGGCTTGGTGAGCACGGGACCCACGTCTGGGCATACCCTTCCCACATAGGGTGAACAGCAAAACACACAAGATGATGGACGGAATGTTGCACAATGGCAAAACATTCACCCCCAGTCACAGATCTGGGTCTAATCCATCGTTACTTTGCTCATCAAGCCACCCCAGTTCAGACATGGCCATATGCAAATCAGTCTTGACTCTGTGACTCATGGGAACAGTCCAGACCGAACTGCCAAGCCATGTCTTCCCTGGACCAGAATCAAGCATCCTAGGACGGGGTTCTGGCTATCAGCCGTCTTCAGCCAGGATAGCTTGACTCCAGTGGCTTAGTGAGCACGGGACCCACATCTGGGCATACCCTTCCCACACAGGGTGAACAGCAAAACACACAAGATGATGGACGGAATGTTGCACAATAGCAAAACATTCACTCCCAGTCACAGATCTGGGTTTAATCCATTGATATTTTGCTCATCAAGCCACCCCAGTTCAGACATGGCCATATGCAAATCAGTCTTGACCCTGTGTCTCATGGGAACAGTCCAGACCGAACTGCCAAGCCATGTCTTCCCTGGACCAGAATCAAGCATCCTAGGACCGGTTTCTGGCTATCAGCCATCTTCAGCCAGGATAGCTTGACTCCAGTGGCTTAGTGATCATGGGACCCACATCTGGGCATACCCTTCCCACACAGGGTGAACAGCAAAACACACAAGATGATGGACGGAATGTGCACAATGGCAAAACATTCACCCCCAGTCAGAGATCTTGGTTTAATCCATCGTTATTTTGCTCATCAAGCCACCGCAGTTCAGACATGGCCATATGCAAATCAGTCTTGACCCTGTACCTCATGGGAACAGTCCAGACTGAACTGCCAAGCCATGTCTTCCTTGGACCAGAATCAAGCATCCTAGGACCGGTTTCTGGCTATCAGCCGTCTTCAGAAAGGATAGCTTGACTCCAGTGGCTTAGTGAGCTCGGGACCCACGTCTGGGCATACCCTTCCGACATAGGGTGAACAGCAAAACACACAAGATGATGGACGGAAAGTAGGATAGCTTGACTCCAGTGGCTTGGTGAGCACGGGACCCACGTCTGGGCATACCCTTCCCACATAGGGTGAACAGCAAAACACACAAGATGATGGACGGAATGTTGCACAATGGCAAAACATTCACCCCCAGTCAAAGATCTGGGTTTAATCCATCGTTATTTTGCTCATCAATCCACCACAGTTCAGACATGGTCATATGCAAATCATTCTTGACCCTGTGCCTCATGGGAACAGTCCAGGCTGAACTGCCAAACCATGTCTTCCCTGGACCAGAATCAAGCATCCTAGGACCGGTTTCTGGCTATCAGCCGTCTTCAGCCAGGATAGCTTGACTCCAGTGGCTTAGTGAGCACGGGACCCACATCTGGGCATACCCTTCCCACACAGGGTGAACAGCAAAACACACAAGATGATGGACGGAATGTTGCACAATGGCAAAACATTCACCCCAAGTCACAGATCTGGGTTTAATCCATCGTTATTTTGCTCATCAAGCCACCGCAGTTCAGACATGGCCATATGCAAATCAGTCTTGACCCTGTGCCTCATGGGAACAGTCCAGACCGAACTGCCAAGCAATGTCTTCCCTGGACCAGAATCAAGCATCCTAGGACCGGTTTCTGGGTATCAGCCGTCTTCAGCCAGGATAGCTTGACTCCAGTGGCTTAGTGAGCACGGGACCCACATCTGGGCATACCCTTCCCACACAGGGTGAACAGCAAAACACACAAGATGATGGACGGAATGTTGCACAATGGCAAAACATTCACCCCAAGTCACAGATCTGGGTTTAATCCATCGTTATTTTGCTCATCAAGCCACCGCAGTTCAGACATGGCCATATGCAAATCAGTCTTGACCCTGTGCCTCATGGGAACAGTCCAGACCGAACTGCCAAGCAATGTCTTCCCTGGACCAGAATCAAGCATCCTAGGACCGGTTTCTGGGTATCAGCCGTCTTCAGCCAGGATAGCTTGACTCTAGTGGCTTATTCAGCACGGGAACCACGTCTGGGCATACCCTTGCCACATAGGGCGAACAGCAAAACACACAAGATGATGGATGGAATGTTGCACAATGGCAAAACATTCACCCCCAGTCACAGATCTGGGTTTAATCCATCCTTATTTTGCTCATCAAGCCACCCCAGTTCAGACATGGCCATATGCAAATCAGTCTTGACCCTGTGCCTCATGGGAACAGTCCAGACTGAACTGCCAAGCCATGTCTTCCTTGGACCAGAATCAAGCATCCTAGGACCGGTTTCTGGCTATCAGCCGTCTTCAGAAAGGATAGCTTGACTCCAGTGGCTTAGTGAGCTCGGGACCCACGTCTGGGCATACCCTTCCGACATAGGGTGAACAGCAAAACACACAAGATGATGGACGGAAAGTAGGATAGCTTGACTCCAGTGGCTTGGTGAGCACGGGACCCACGTCTGGGCATACCCTTCCCACAAAGGGTGAACAGCAAAACACACAAGATGATGGACGGAATGTTGCACAATGGCAAAACATTCACCCCCAGTCACAGATCTGGGTCTAATCCATCGTTATTTTGCTCATCAAGCCACCCCAGTTCAGACATGGCCATATGCAAATCAGTCTTGACTCTGTGCCTCATGGGAACAGTCCAGACCGAACTGCCAAGCCATGTCTTCCCTGGACCAGAATCAAGCATCCTAGGACCGGTTTCTGGCTATCAGCCGTCTTCAGCCAGGATAGCTTGACTCCAGTGGCTTAGTGAGCACGGGACCCACATCTGGGCATACCCTTCCCACACAGGGTGAACAGCAAAACACACAAGATGATGGACGGAATGTTGCACAATGGCAAAACATTCACCCCCAGTCAAAGATCTGGGTTTAATCCATCGTTATTTTGCTCATCAAGCCACCACAGTTCAGACATGGTCATATGCAAATCATTCTTGACCCTGTGCCTCATGGGAACAGTCCAGGCTGAACTGCCAAACCATGTTTTCCCTGGACCAGAATCAAGCATCCTAGGACCGGTTTCTGGCTATCAGCCGTCTTCAGCCAGGATAGCTTGACTCTAGTGGCTTATTCAGCACGGGACCCACGTCTGGGCATACCCTTGCCACATAGGGCGAACAGCAAAACACACAAGATGATGGACGGAATGTTGCACAATGGGAAAACATTCACCCCCAGTCACAGATCTGGGTTTAATCCATCGTTATTTTGCTCATCAAGCCACCGCAGTTCAGACATGGCCATATGCAAATCAGTCTTGACCCTGTACCTCATGGGAACAGTCCAGACCGAACTGCCAAGCAATGTCTTCCCTGGACCAGAATCAAGCATCCTAGGACCGGCTTCTGGGTATCAGCCGTCTTCAGCCAGGATAGCTTGACTCTAGTGGCTTATTCAGCACGGGACCCACGTCTGGGCATACCCTTCCCACATAGGGCGAACAGCAAAACACACAAGATGATGGACGGAATGTTGCACAATGGCAAAACATTCACCCCCAGTCACAGATCTGGGTTTAATCCATCCTTATTTTGCTCATCAAGCCACCCCAGTTCAGACATGGCCATATGCAAATCAGTCTTGACCCTGTGCCTCATGGGAACAGTCCAGACTGAACTGCCAAGCCATGTCTTCCTTGGACCAGAATCAAGCATCCTAGGACCGGTTTCTGGCTATCAGCCGTCTTCAGAAAGGATAGCTTGACTCCAGTGGCTTAGTGAGCTCGGGACCCACGTCTGGGCATACCCTTCCGACATAGGGTGAACAGCAAAACACACAAGATGATGGACGGAATGTTGCACAATGGCAAAACATTCACCCCCAGTCAAAGATCTGGGTTTAATCCATCGTTATTTTGCTCATCAATCCACCACAGTTCAGACATGGTCATATGCAAATCATTCTTGACCCTGTGCCTCATGGGAACAGTCCAGGCTGAACTGCCAAACCATGTCTTCCCTGGACCAGAATCAAGCATCCTAGGACCGGTTTCTGGCTATCAGCCGTCTTCAGCCAGGATAGCTTGACTCCAGTGGCTTAGTGAGCACGGGACCCACATCTGGGCATACCCTTCCCACACAGGGTGAACAGCAAAACACACAAGATGATGGACGGAATGTTGCACAATAGCAAAACATTCACTCCCAGTCACAGATCTGGGTTTAATCCATTGATATTTTGCTCATCAAGCCACCCCAGTTCAGACATGGCCATCTGCAAATCAGTCTTGACCCTGTGTCTCATGGGAACAGTCCAGACCGAACTGCCAAGCCATGTCTTCCCTGGACCAGAATCAAGCATCCTAGGACCGGTTTCTGGCTATCAGCCATCTTCAGCCAGGATAGCTTGACTCCAGTGGCTTAGTGATCATGGGACCCACATCTGGGCATACCCTTCCCACACAGGGTGAACAACAAAACACATAAGATGATGGACGGAATGTTGCACAATGGCAAAGCATTCACCCCCAGTCAGAGATCTTGGTTTAATCCATCGTTATTTTGCTCATCAAGCCACTCCAGTTCAGACATGGCCATATGCAAATCAGTCTTGGCCCTGTGCCTCATGGGAACAGTCCAGACTGAACTGCCAAGCGATGTCTTCCCTGGACCAGAATCAAGCATCCTAGGACCGGTTTCTGGCTATCAGCCATCTTCAGCTAGGATAGCTTGACTCCAGTGGCATAGTGAGCACGGGACCCACGTCTGGGCATACCCTTCCGACATAGGGTGAACAGCCAAACACACAACATGATGGACGGAATGTAGGATAGCTTGACTCCAGTGGCTTAGTGAGCACGGGACCCACGTCTGGGCATACCCTTCCCACATAGGGTGACAGCAAAACACACAAGATGATGGACGGAATGTTGCACAATGGCAAAACATTCACCCCCAGTCAAAGATCTGGGTTTAATCCATCGTTATTTTGCTCATCAAGCCACCACAGTTCAGACATGGTCATATGCAAATCATTCTTGACCCTGTGCCTCATGGGAACAGTCCAGGCTGAACTGCCAAACCATGTTTTCCCTGGACCAGAATCAAGCATCCTAGGACCGGTTTCTGGCTATCAGCCGTCTTCAGCCAGGATAGCTTGACTCTAGTGGCTTATTCAGCACGGGACCCACGTCTGGGCATACCCTTGCCACATAGGGCGAACAGCAAAACACACAAGATGATGGACGGAATGTTGCACAATGGCAAAACATTCACCCCCAGTCACAGATCTGGGTTTAATCCATCCTTATTTTGCTCATCAAGCCACCCCAGTTCAGACATGGCCATATGCAAATCAGTCTTGACCCTGTGCCTCATGGGAACAGTCCAGACTGAACTGCCAAGCCATGTCTTCCTTGGACCAGAATCAAGCATCCTAGGACCGGTTTCTGGCTATCAGCCGTCTTCAGAAAGGATAGCTTGACTCCAGTGGCTTAGTGAGCTCGGGACCCACGTCTGGGCATACCCTTCCGACATAGGGTGAACAGCGAAACACACAAGATGATGGACGGAAAGTAGGATAGCTTGAATCCAGTGGCTTGGTGAGCACGGGACCCACGTCTGGGCATACCCTTCCCACATAGGGTGAACAGCAAAAAACACAAGATGATGGACGGAATGTTGCACAATGGCAAAACATTCACCCCCAGTCACAGATCTGGGTCTAATCCATCGTTATTTTGCTCATCAAGCCACCCCAGTTCAGACATGGCCATATGCAAATCAGTCTTGACGCTGTGCCTCATGGGAACAGTCCAGACCGAACTGCCAAGCCATGTCTTCCCTGGACCAGAATCAAGCATCCTAGGACCGGTTTCTGGCTATCAGCCGTCTTCAGCCAGGATAGCTTGACTCCAGTGGCTTAGTGAGCACGGGACCCACATCTGGGCATACCCTTCCCACACAGGGTGAACAGCAAAACACACAAGATGATGGACGGAATGTTGCACAATAGCAAAACATTCACTCCCAGTCACAGATCTGGGTTTAATCCATTGATATTTTGCTCATCAAGCCACCCCAGTTCAGACATGGCCATCTGCAAATCAGTCTTGACCCTGTGTCTCATGGGAACAGTCCAGACCGAACTGCCAAGCCATGTCTTCCCTGGACCAGAATCAAGCATCCTAGGACCGGTTTCTGGCTATCAGCCATCTTCAGCCAGGATAGCTTGACTCCAGTGGCTTAGTGATCATGGGACCCACATCTGGGCATACCCTTCCCACACAGGGTGAACAGCAAAACACATAAGATGATGGACGGAATGTTGCACAATGGCAAAACATTCACCCCCAGTCAGAGATCTTGGTTTAATCCATCGTTATTTTGCTCATCAAGCCACTCCAGTTCAGACATGGCCATATGCAAATCAGTCTTGGCCCTGTGCCTCATGGGAACAGTCCAGACTGAACTGCCAAGCGATGTCTTCCCTGGACCAGAATCAAGCATCCTAGGACCGGTTTCTGGCTATCAGCCATCTTCAGCTAGGATAGCTTGACTCCAGTGGCATAGTGAGCACGGGACCCACGTCTGGGCATACCCTTCCGACATAGGGTGAACAGCCAAACACACAACATGATGGACGGAATGTAGGATAGCTTGACTCCAGTGGCTTAGTGAGCACGGGACCCACGTCTGGGCATACCCTTCCCACATAGGGTGACAGCAAAACACACAAGATGATGGACAGAATGTTGCACAATGCCAAAACATTCACCTCCAGTCACAGATCTGGGTTTAATCCATCGTTATTTTGCTCATCAAGCCACCCGAGTTCAGACATGGCCATATGCAAATCAGTCTTGACCCTGTGCCTCATGGGAACAGTCCAGACCGAACTGCCAACCCATGTCTTCCCTGGACCAGAATCAAGCATTCTATGACCGGTTTCTGGCTATCAGCCATCTTCAGCCAGATTACCTTCACTCCAGTGGCTTAGTGAGCACGGTACCCACGTCTGGGCATACCCTTCTCACATAGGGTGAACAGCAAAACACCCAAGATGATGGACGGAATGTTGCACAATGGCAAAACATTCACCCCAAGTCACAGATCTGGGTTTAATCCATCGTTATTTTGCTCATCAAGCCACCGCAGTTCAGACATGGCCATATGCAAATCAGTCTTGACCCTGTGCCTCATGGGAACAGTCCAGACCGAACTGCCAAGCAATGTCTTCCCTGGACCAGAATCAAGCATCCTAGGACCGGTTTCTGGGTATCATCCGTCTTCAGCCAGGATAGCTTGACTCTATTGGCTTATTCAGCACGGGACCCACGTCTGGGCATACCCTTCCCACATAGGGCGAACAGCAAAACACACAAGATGATGGACGGAATGTTGCACAATGGCAAAACATTCACCCCCAGTCACAGATCTGGGTTTAATCCATCCTTATTTTGCTCATCAAGCCACCCCAGTTCAGACATGGCCATATGCAAATCAGTCTTGACCCTGTGCCTCATTGGAACAGTCCAGACTGAACTGCCAAGCCATGTCTTCCTTGGACCAGAATCAAGCATCCTAGGACCGGTTTCTGGCTATCAGCCGTCTTCAGAAAGGATAGCTTGACTCCAGTGGCTTAGTGAGCTCGGGACCCACGTCTGGGCATACCCTTCCGACATAGGGTGAACAGCAAAACACACAAGATGATGGACGGAAAGTAGGATAGCTTGACTCCAGTGGCTTGGTGAGCACGGGACCCACGTCTGGGCATACCCTTCCCACATAGGGTGAACAGCAAAACACACAAGATGATGGACGGAATGTTGCACAATGGCAAAACATTCACCCCCAGTCAAAGATCTGGGTTTAATCCATCGTTATTTTGCTCATCAAGCCACCACAGTTCAGACATGGTCATATGCAAATCATTCTTGACCCTGTGCCTCATGGGAACAGTCCAGGCTGAACTGCCAAACCATGTCTTCCCTGGACCAGAATCAAGCATCCTAGGACCGGTTTCTGGCTATCAGCCGTCTTCAGCCAGGATAGCTTGACTCCAGTGGCTTAGTGAGCACGGGACCCACATCTGGGCATACCCTTCCCACACAGGGTGAACAGCAAAACACACAAGATGATGGACGGAATGTTGCACAATGGCAAAACATTCACCCCAAGTCACAGATCTGGGTTTAATCCATCGTTATTTTGCTCATCAAGCCACCGCAGTTCAGACATGACCATATGCAAATCAGTCTTGACCCTGTGCCTCATGGGAACAGTCCGGACCGAACTGCCAAGCAATGTCTTCCCTGGACCAGAATCAAGCATCCTAGGACCGGTTTCTGGGTATCAGCCGTCTTCAGCCAGGATAGCTTGACTCTAGTGGCTTAGTGAGCACGGGACCCACATCTGGGCATACCCTTCCCACACAGGGTGAACAGCAAAACACACAAGATGATGGACGGAATGTTGCACAATGGCAAAACATTCACCCAAAGTCACAGATCTGGGTTTAATCCATCGTTATTTTGCTCATCAAGCCACCGCAGTTCAGACATGGCCATATGCAAATCAGTCTTGACCCTGTGCCTCATGGGAACAGTCCAGACCGAACTGCCAAGCAATGTCTTCCCTGGACCAGAATCAAGCATCCTAGGACCGGTTTCTGGGTATCAGCCGTCTTCAGCCAGGATAGCTTGACTCTAGTGGCTTATTCAGCACGGGAACCACGTCTGGGCATACCCTTCCGACATAGGGTGAACAGCAAAACACACAAGATGATGGACGGAAAGTAGGATAGCTTGACTCCAGTGGCTTGGTGAGCACGGGACCCACGTCTGGGCATACCCTTCCCACAAAGGGTGAACAGCAAAACACACAAGATGATGGACGGAATGTTGCACAATGGCAAAACATTCACCCCCAGTCACAGATCTGGGTCTAATCCATCGTTATTTTGCTCATCAAGCCACCCCAGTTCAGACATGGCCATATGCAAATCAGTCTTGACTCTGTGCCTCATGGGAACAGTCCAGACCGAACTGCCAAGCCATGTCTTCCCTGGACCAGAATCAAGCATCCTAGGACCGGTTTCTGGCTATCAGCCGTCTCCAGCCAGGATAGCTTGACTCCAGTGGCTTAGTGAGCACGGGACCCACATCTGGGCATACCCTTCCCACACAGGGTGAACAGCAAAACACACAAGATGATGGACAGAATGTTGTACAATAGCAAAACATTCACCCCCAGTCACAGATCTGGGTCTAATCCATCGTTATTTTGCTCATCAAGCCACCCCAGTTCAGACATGGCCATATGCAAATCAGTCTTGACCCTGTGCCTCATGGGAACAGTCCAGACCGAACTGCCAAGCAATGTCTTCCCTGGACCAGAATCAAGCATCCTAGGACCGGTTTCTGGGTATCAGCCGTCTTCATCCAGGATAGCTTGACTCTAGTGGCTTATTCAGCACGGGACCCACGTCTGGGCATACCCTTCCCACATAGTGCGAACAGCAAAACACACAAATGATGGACGGAATGTTGCACAATGGCAAAACATTCACCCCCAGTCACAGATCTGGGTTTAATCCATCCTTATTTTGCTCATCAAGCCACCCCAGTTCAGACATGGCCATATGCAAATCAGTCTTGACCCTGTGCCTCATGGGAACAGTCCAGACTGAACTGCCAAGCCATGTCTTCCTTGGACCAGAATCAAGCATCCTAGGACCGGTTTCTGGCTATCAGCCGTCTTCAGAAAGGATAGCTTGACTCCAGTGGCTTAGTGAGCTCGGGACCCACGTCTGGGCATACCCTTCCGACATAGGGTGAACAGCAAAACACACAAGATGATGGACGGAAAGTAGCATAGCTTGACTCCAGTGGCTTGGTGAGCACGGGACCCACGTCTGGGCATACCCTTCCCACATAGGGTGAACAGCAAAACACACAAGATGATGGACGGAATGTTGCACAATGGCAAAACATTCACCCCCAGTCAAAGATCTGGGTTTAATCCATCGTTATTTTGCTCATCAAGCCACCACAGTTCAGACATGGTCATATGCAAATCATTCTTGACCCTGTGCCTCATGGGAACAGTCCAGGCTGAACTGCCAAACCATGTTTTCCCTGGACCAGAATCAAGCATCCTAGGACCGGTTTCTGGCTATCAGCCGTCTTCAGCCAGGATAGCTTGACTCCAGTGGCTTAGTGAGCACGGGACCCACATCTGGGCATACCCTTCCCACACAGGGTGAACAGCAAAACACACAAGATGATGGACGGAATGTTGCACAATAGCAAAACATTCACCCCCAGTCACAGATCTGGGTCTAATCCATCGTTATTTTGCTCATCAAGCCACCCCAGTTCAGACATGGCCATATGCAAATCAGTCTTGACCCTGTGCCTCATGGGAACAGTCCAGACCGAACTGCCAAGCAATGTCTTCCCTGGACCAGAATCAAGCATCCTAGGACCGGTTTCTGGGTATCAGCCGTCTTCAGCCAGGATAGCTTGACTCTAGTGGCTTATTCAGCACGGGACCCACGTCTGGGCATACCCTTCCCACATAGAGCGAACAGCAAAACACACAAATGATGGACGGAATGTTGCACAATGGCAAAACATTCACCCCCAGTCACAGATCTGGGTTTAATCCATCCTTATTTTGCTCATCAAGCCACCCCAGTTCAGACATGGCCATATGCAAATCAGTCTTGACCCTGTGCCTCATGGGAACAGTCCAGACTGAACTGCCAAGCCATGTCTTCCTTGGACCAGAATCAAGCATCCTAGGACCGGTTTCTGGCTATCAGCCGTCTTCAGAAAGGATAGCTTGACTCCAGTGGCTTAGTGAGCTCGGGACCCACGTCTGGGCATACCCTTCCGACATAGGGTGAACAGCAAAACACACAAGATGATGGACGGAAAGTAGCATAGCTTGACTCCAGTGGCTTGGTGAGCACGGGACCCACGTCTGGGCATACCCTTCCCACATAGGGTGAACAGCAAAACACACAAGATGATGGACGGAATGTTGCACAATGGCAAAACATTCACCCCCAGTCAAAGATCTGGGTTTAATCCATCGTTATTTTGCTCATCAAGCCACCACAGTTCAGACATGGTCATATGCAAATCATTCTTGACCCTGTGCCTCATGGGAACAGTCCAGGCTGAACTGCCAAACCATGTTTTCCCTGGACCAGAATCAAGCATCCTAGGACCGGTTTCTGGCTATCAGCCGTCTTCAGCCAGGATAGCTTGACTCCAGTGGCTTAGTGAGCACGGGACCCACATCTGGGCATACCCTTCCCACACAGGGTGAACAGCAAAACACACAAGATGATGGACGGAATGTTGCACAATGGCAAAACATTCACCCCAAGTCACAGATCTGGGTTTAAACAATCGTTATTTTGCTCATCAAGCCACCGCAGTTCAGACATGGCCATATGCAAATCAGTCTTGACCCTGTGCCTCATGGGAACAGTCCAGACCGAACTGCCAAGCAATGTCTTCCCTGGACCAGAATCAAGCATCCTAGGACCGGTTTCTGGGTATCAGCCGTCTTCAGCCAGGATAGCTTGACTCTATTGGCTTATTCAGCACGGGACCCACGTCTGGGCATACCCTTGCCACATAGGGCGAACAGCAAAACACACAAGATGATGGACGGAATGTTGCACAATGGCAAAACATTCACCCCCAGTCACAGATCTGGGTTTAATCCATCCTTATTTTGCTCATCAAGCCACCCCAGTTCAGACATGGCCATATGCAAATCAGTCTTGACCCTGTGCCTCATGGGAACAGTCCAGACTGAACTGCCAAGCCATGTCTTCCTTGGACCAGAATCAAGCATCCTAGGACCGGTTTCTGGCTATCAGCCGTCTTCAGAAAGGATAGCATGACTCCAGTGGCTTAGTGAGCTCGGGACCCACGTCTGGGCATACCCTTCCGACATAGGGTGAACAGCGAAACACACAAGATGATGGACGGAAAGTAGGATAGCTTGACTCCAGTGGCTTGGTGAGCACGGGATCCACGTCTGGGCATACCCTTCCCACATAGGGTGAACAGCAAAACACACAAGATGATGGACGGAATGTTGCACAATGGCAAAACATTCACCCCCAGTCACAGATCTGGGTCTAATCCATCGTTATTTTGCTCATCAAGCCACCCCAGTTCAGACATGGCCATATGCAAATCAGTCTTGACTCTGTGCCTCATGGGAACAGTCCAGACCGAACTGCCAAGCCATGTCTTCCCTGGACCAGAATCAAGCATCCTAGGACCGGTTTCTGGCTATCAGCCGTCTTCAGCCAGGATAGCTTGACTCCAGTGGCTTAGTGAGCACGGGACCCACATCTGGGCATACCCTTCCCACACAGGGTGAACAGCAAAACACACAAGATGATGGACGGAATTTTGCACAATAGCAAAACATTCACTCCCAGTCACAGATCTGGGTTTAATCCATTGATATTTTGCTCATCAAGCCACCCCAGTTCAGACATGGCCATATGCAAATCAGTCTTGACCCTGTGTCTCATGGGAACAGTCCAGACCGAACTGCCAAGCCATGTCTTCCCTGGACCAGAATCAAGCATCCTAGGACCGGTTTCTGGCTATCAGCCATCTTCAGCCAGGATAGCTTGACTCCAGTGGCTTAGTGATCATGGGACCCACATCTGGGCATACCCTTCCCACACAGGGTGAACAGCAAAACACATAAGATGATGGACGGAATGTTGCACAATGGCAAAACATTCACCCCCAGTCAGAGATCTTGGTTTAATCCATCGTTATTTTGCTCATCAAGCCACTCCAGTTCAGACATGGCCATATGCAAATCAGTCTTGGCCCTGTGCCTCATGGGAACAGTCCAGACTGAACTGCCAAGCGATGTCTTCCCTGGACCAGAATCAAGCATCCTAGGACCGGTTTCTGGCTATCAGCCATCTTCAGCTAGGATAGCTTGACTCCAGTGGCATAGTGAGCACGGGACCCACGTCTGGGCATACCCTTCCGACATAGGGTGAACAGCCAAACACACAACATAATGGACGGAATGTAGGATAGCTTGACTCCAGTGGCTTAGTGAGCACGGGACCCACGTCTGGGCATACCCTTCCCACATAGGGTGAACAGCAAAACACACAAGATGATGGACGGAATGTTGCACAATGCCAAAACATTCACCTCCAGTCACAGATCTGGGTTTAATCCATCGTTATTTTGCTCATCAAGCCCCCCGAGTTCAGACATGGCCATATGCAAATCAGTCTTGACCCTGTGCCTCATGGGAACAGTCCAGACCGAACTGCCAACCCATGTCTTCCCTGGACCAGAATCAAGCATTCTAGGACCGGTTTCTGGCTATCAGCCATCTTCAGCCAGATTACCTTCACTCCAGTGGCTTAGTGAGCACGGTACCCACGTCTGGGCATACCCTTCTCACATAGGGTGAACAGCAAAACACCCAAGATGATGGACGGAATGTTGCACAATGGCAAAACATTCACCCCAAGTCACAGATCTGGGTTTAATCCATCGTTATTTTGCTCATCAAGCCACCGCAGTTCAGACATGGCCAATTGCAAATCAGTCTTGACCCTGTGCCTCATGGGAACAGTCCAGACCGAACTGCCACGCAATGTCTTCCCTGGACCAGAATCAAGCATCCTAGGACCGGTTTCTGGGTATCAGCCGTCTTCAGCCAGGATAGCTTGACTCTAGTGGCTTATTCAGCACGGGACCCACGTCTTGGCATACCCTTCCCACATAGGGTGAACAGCAAAACACACAAGATGATGGACGGAATGTTGCACAATGGCAAAACATTCACCCCCAGTCACAGATCTGGGTTTAATCCATCCTTATTTTGCTCATCAAGCCACCCCAGTTCAGACATGGCCATATGCAAATCAGTCTTGACCCTGTGCCTCATGGGAACAGTCCAGACTGAACTGCCAAGCCATGTCTTCCTTGGACCAGAATCAAGCATCCTAGGACCGGTTTCTGGCTATCAGCCGTCTTCAGAAAGGATAGCTTGACTCCAGTGGCTTAGTGAGCTCGGGACCCACGTCTGGGCATACCCTTCCGACATAGGGTGAACAGCAAAACACACAAGATGATGGACGGAAAGTAGGATAGCTTGACTCCAGTGGCTTGGTGAGCACGGGACCCACGTCTGGGCATACCCTTCCCACATAGGGTGAACAGCAAAACACACAAGATGATGGACGGAAAGTAGGATAGCTTGACTCCAGTGGCTTGGTGAGCACGGGACCCACGTCTGGGCATACCCTTCCCACATAGGGTGAACAGCAAAACACACAAGATGATTGACGGAATGTTGCACAATGGCAAAACATTCACCCCCAGTCAAAGATCTGGGTTTAATCCATCGTTATTTTGCTTATCAAGCCACCACAGTTCAGACATGGTCATATGCAAATCATTCTTGACCCTGTGCCTCATGGGAACAGTCCAGGCTGAACTGCCAAACCATGTCTTCCCTGGACCAGAATCAAGCATCCTAGGACCGGTTTCTGGCTATCAGCCGTCTTCAGCTAGGATAGCTTGACTCCAGTGGCTTAGTGAGCACAGGACCCACGTCTGGGCATACCCTTCCGACATAGGGTGAACAGCAAAACACACAAGATGATGGACGGAAAGTAGGATAGCTTGACTCCAGAGGCTTAGTGAGCACAGGACCCACATCTGGGCATACCCTTTCCACATAGGGTGAACAGCAAAACACACAAGATGACGGACGGAATGTTGCACAATGGCAAAACATTCACCCCCAGTCACAGATCTGGGTCTAATCCATCGTTATTTTGCTCATCAAGCCACCCCAGTTCAGACATGGCCATATGCAAATCAGTCTTGACTCTGTGCCTCATGGGAACAGTCCAGACCGAACTGCCAAGTCATGTCTTCCCTGGACCAGAATCAAGCATCCTAGGACCGGTTTCTGGCTATCAGCCGTCTTCAGCCAGGATAGCTTGACTCCAGTGGCTTAGTGAGCACGGGACCCACATCTGGGCATACCCTTCCCACACAGGGTGAACAGCAAAACACACAAGATGATGGACGGAATGTTGCACAGTAGCAAAACATTCACTCCCAGTCACAGATCTGGGTTTAATCCATTGATATTTTGCTCATCAAGCCACCCCAGTTCAGACATGGCCATATGCAAATCAGTCTTCACCCTGTGCCTCATGGGAACAGTCCAGACCGAACTGCCAAGCCATGTCTTCCTTGGACCAGAATCAAGCATCCTAGGACCGGTTTCTGGCTATCAGCTGTCTTCTGCCAGGATAGCTTGACTCCAGTGGCTGAGTGAACACGGGACCCACGTCTGGGCATACCCTTCCGACATAGGGTGAACCGCAAAACACACAAGATGATGGACAGAATGTTGCACAATGGCAAAACATTCACCCCCAGTCACAGATCTTGGTTTAATCCATCGTTATTTTGCTCATCAAACCACTCCAGTTCAGACATGGCCATATGCAAATCAGTCTTCACCCTGTGCCTCATGGGAACAGTCCAGACTGAACTGCCAAGCCATGTCTTCCCTGGACCAGAATCAAGCATCCTAGTACCGTTTTCTGGCTATCAGCCATCTTCAGCAAGGATAGCTTGACTCCAGTGGCTTAGTGAGCACAGGACCCACGTCTGGGCATACCCTCCCGACATAGGGTGAACAGCAAAACACACAAGATGATGGACGGAATGTAGGATAGCTTGACTCCAGTGGCTTAGTGAGCACGGGACCCACGTCTGGGCATACCCTTCCCACATAGGGTGAACAGCAAAACACACAAGATGATGGACGGAATGTTGCACAATGGCAAAACATTCACCCCCAGTCACAGATCTGGGTTTAATCCATCGTTATTTTGCTCATCAAGCCACCCGAGTTCAGACATGGCCATATGCAAATCAGTCTTAACCCTGTGCCTCATGGGAACAGTCCAGACCGTACTGACAAGCCATGTATTCCCTGGACCAGAATCAAGCATCCTAGGACCGGTTTCTGGCTATCAGCCATCTTCAGCCAGGATAGCTTGACTCCAGTGGCTTAGTGAGCCCGGGACCCACGTCTGGGCATACCCTTCTCACATAGGGTGAACAGCAAAACACACAAGATGATGGACGGAATGTTGCACAATGGCAAAACATTCACCCCCAGTCACAGATCTGGGTTTAATCCATCGTTATTTTCCTCATCAAGCCACCCCAGTTCAGACATGGCCATATGCAAATCAGTCTTGACCCTGTGCCTCATGGGAACAGTCCAGACCGAACTGCCAAGCAATGTCTTCCCTGGACCAGAATCAAGCATCCTAGGACCGGATTCTGGCTATTAGCCGTCTTCAGCCAGGATAGCTTGACTCCAGTGGCTTAGTGAGCACAGGACCCACTTCTGGGCATACCCTTCCCACATAGGGTGAACAGCAAAACACACAAGATGATGGACGGAATTTTGCACAATGGCAAAATATTCACCCCCAGTCACAGATCTGGGTTTAATCCATCGTTATTTTGCTCATCAAGCCACCCCAGTTCAGACATGGCCATATGCAAATCAGTCTTGACCCTGTGCCTTATGGGAACAGTCCAGACCGAAATGCCAAGCCATGTCTTCCCTGGACCAGAATCAAGCATCCTAGGACCGGTTTCTGGCTATCAGCCATCTTCAGCCAGGGTAGCTTGACTCCAGTGGCTTAGTGAGCACGGGACCATAGTTATTTTGCTCATCAACCCCCCAGTTCAGACATGGCCATATGCAAATCAGTCTTGACCCTGTGCCTCATGGGAACAGTCCAGACCGAACTGCCAAGCCATGTCTTCCCTGGACCAGCAGAGCATTTTTTTTCATTTAATGCAACTAATTTTAGCTTGTCCGAATTCTGGTCGTATGTCCGGGTGACCTGGAGATGACGATCCCGCATATGTGCTTGCCACTGCTGGTGGAGGGTTGTCACACAGTCTTCTGCACTCCTCGTTCGCCAGGTTCACAGGGTGTAGAGTCTTGAGGTCTTTCATCATGCTTGCAGTCCCGCAAGAGTAATTCTTTGTTGGATCACCTCTCAACAGGACCCTTTGGCAGATTTTGCAGGTGACTTTATTCGCGTTTACTTTTTTCTGTCCTTCAGGAAAGGAAAAAAAAGTTCCACACGACAGAGGTGTATCTTTCTGGGCGTGGAGGTTCATGAACAAACCCATCATCAGAAGAGTGTTCCGTGTCTGATGGTAGCTGCTGTCCAGAAGCCATTCTCTTGAGATGGAAATCAATTGCATCTTGTGAGTCAGCAAAAAAAGTTCTTCTTAGCCCTGAGATGTTCCTCCAAAGAAGGTCTTAGAAGAATGATTTGAATGGGTGGGGTCCTTCAATAATTACAATAGGAAATGTTTTGAACCAATCAAATCTTTTTTTTTAAGGTCACATGGGATCCGCACACCGTGCGTACAGGCAGCACGCACCCAACGCGACTTCGCGAAATTGCATTTAAAACTAACATGAGTTTATTAAAAGTAAAAGTACAACACTATATGACGTCACACACAAGCGAGCGAGCGAGCGTCGCGTAAAGTAATACGTATGTGCCTAGAGTCGCGTACTGTTCTGATAGCAATCGCGCAGGAAAATACACACCAATCGCACATCCTACGCGGATCCTAGACAACAATCCTAAAATGGTGGCTAGGTTCCGCGCAGTGATCGAGAAAGGTACGCTTTGAATGAAAAAAAAAAAATAATATAAATATATTTAAAAAAATTATAAAACAAAAAATTTGAGTTTCAATATTTAAAAAAAACATTCTTTTTTCCATTTATATTAAAACTATATAGTGTAATTAAAAAATAAAATATGTAAAAATAAATAGTTAAAAAAAGTAAACAATCAGTATCAAAAAAGTAAATATAAAATGTATTATAATCCTTTGAAATTCACTGACAAAACCATAGGTTTCAGACATGTTATAGTTAGGAATTACCGTTTAAAAAACCTTACAAATTCACTGAAAAAAAGATAGGTTTCAGGGGTGTTATAGTTAGCTGGACATTTCACTTGTACAAAACCATGAAATTGCTCCGTTATAGTTAGTTCTACTAACTATAACTTGAGTGCCCGCAATCCACTGCTGATGATGTCACATATTACATCATTCATGACATGGTCAGTAACATCACTGATGACATCTCAAATGACATCACTGATGACATCATTGATGACATCATCCACGTGACCATCTGATATACCTTATATATATAGTATAACCTTTAAGCACTCAGTATAAAATACAAAGTACCATTTTTGAAACCATTGACACACCAATACAGTTGTGTTTATATCTAGGACCCTAATTCGATATTCCCGATTTGTGCCCTTATATGGCTATAATAAATAATATCCTTATAGAGGCATAAGAATCATATCCATATTTAGTAATAGCCCATGCAGTCCAAATACGGCAAGGCAACTCCCCTAGACTCCTAGAACGTACAACGCATTCTTTAAACAAACCAAACCTCCAGCAGCCCGGGAAATCCCCCTGCTCTTGTTTTGATTTGCACAAGAACTCCTAGAGTCAGAAAGAACTTTTAGTTCTTGGTGACGTCTTATGTCCAGCCTTACGTCAAACCCGGCACCTTTCAGGTATAATTATACCAACGTTGCCTTAAGCAGACACACGGTGGTTTGGAGCAGAGCGGCTATCTACTTTCCCGAGAGCCCAGCTGATGCGAGAGCCCACGGACGCCGCCCCTCCCTTTTGACGCACTGAGAAAGACGCTGTCTTTTTATCCACCCGAGAAAATCCAGCTCCTGTGTTTCCAGCCACCCTTGCGGGATGCAGGAATATCGAGTCCTGAGAGAGAGATACCAGACCTCCTACATTCTATTACCCAGGTACGGAGCTGACTAAACCCTTAAGAGAATTCTTGATTCAGATCCTTGGCAAAAACCAACTTAACTTAAACTGCAACTTACTTACTCCTTCCCACATATTAGGCTTAGGTCAGGTACACAGGGGTAGGCGTAGATTAGAAGCACCAGTTGAGTACGTTAGTCAATGTTCTTATGTATGTATATATTTTATCCATTTTAAAGTATCATATGGCTAAGAAATCTTATCAATGCTTTTACAGTAATATTTCATAATACTCCTTTTACTGTACGCACTTTACTTTATGTTAAGTATTGCAATTGTGGCAATTCATTTCTCTTGCATAAGAAAGAAGACTGCTCAATAAATAACACCTTTTATTGAAAACGCCCGTCCCTCTATTTCTCTGCACTCTGGTGAAACTAAGTATGCACGATTGACTGAGTGAAATAACTGTCTATTGTTTTCACACGATTCTAGAGATACACTCTTTATTCTGAGGGAGCAAAGTTGTCATGTTATATGGTTGTCAGAAGCTAATCCCTTCTTGTCTAACCAGGGAAGTTAAACTCCTCCTTGTTTATTCGAGAAAGTTTCTAGTGACCTCTGAGCTAGCTGGCAAAACTAATTAAGTCTAATATAGTCAGTAGAGAGCTAGTCGACCTCAGTCCTACGTCTACACTGCTGTTTATATTATTCCAATGCGCAGAGCCTATTGGGAATATAGGAACTACACTACATGGCGCCCAACGTTTGGTAAGGCGATAATCTAACGCAAGACATTAGAGTAACTCAGTCGTGCTTTTTCACACAGACCACTTTTCCCGTAAAAACTCCAAAAGACGTCTGGAGTGGGTAAAAGGTTAAAATCCGCCGGAACTTAGTAGGAAGAGATTCCTATGTATAGTTTTTGGTCTAGTCAACGTTGAAGGATAGTGTTCCAAAATATTGTGCACCTAATCTTTGTTTCCTTGGAAACTTACTCTGCAAACTTTCATTAAAACAATGTCAACTAACGGCGAAAGCAACGAAACCGGTGAAGCTGCAGTAGATGCGAATCAACCGGGTTTCGATGTTACAGGTTTTAATGATGAAGACCCAAATGCTGTTTTCATTCCGGTAAATGTAAGAAGAACTATAACTAAAAAACTTATAGAAAATGGAGTATCACCACGAGGTGGTACAGTCATATTCGTGGTAGAGGCCCATGGGTATCAGCAGACAGAGGTGTTCTATTCATGGATAAACTTTCCAGCAGCAAACGCTGTAACACACAAATTCCAATATAACAAAATAGGGAAACCTTCGGATGAATACGCTCCTTTCTAGGACGTTGAAATCCCACTAACTTACCAAGAGCACCTGCTCTGGTTTAATGGCGCCCTAAAATATCAAAATAACATCACCAGGCTTGGTCCACTAGGTAGACCAGGAGCCACGTGGCCGGTTCTAGCCAGCTACACACCACATCCAGACATTGAAACAATGTCAGACCAGGAACTTTTAGCACAGCTAAAATTGCTAATTAAAATACATAGACAATTGGTTCAATATGCAATGCGGACTTCAACAGTCCAACCAGCAATACAAATTCCACAGACCACCCCTCATCAGGGGAACACAAACAAAATAACACCACAGAAAATACAATCAGCCATTGGCAAAATACCCGCAAAATGGGAACAAATTCCATTCTGGTTAGCACAAAAAAATCATTCAAATAGAGGCAGTATTTCCTGATACTACACCTACTGAGAAACACAAAATTCTGACTATCTGTCTTCCAATGGGGATTGCACCACACGTGGAGGACTGTGACACTTGGGGCACAGTCTTTGCTTCAATCTACACAAAAACACATGGTGTTCCGTCCATGGCGGTTATACCAGACATACTAAGACAGATTCAAAATGAATACGGTCCAGAACCTGCTTTAACTCTGGGTATGAAATTACTGAAAGACTTCAAGCAGGTCTCGGCTATATTATTAGCCAACATAAAAGGAGAAGCAGCATCTGTGGCGATCCGGCAGAAATTGAAAGAAACAGATATAGCAGAACAACCTTTTGAACTTGCCTTAATCATAGAAAAATCCTATGGAGAACTAGGTAGAGATAGTTTGGTTGGTAAACCAGTAAAACCCCAACTACTTGAAAATCCTGAAAAAACTTTTATTAAAAATAAGCTAAACACTCCAAAAAAGAGTTGGGATGGTAATAAACAATCCACTCCCAAAGAAAAACGTTTCCAGTCCAGAGGAAGGTCTCCTCAACGGAGAGAAAGATCCCCGGACCGAGGACACAAGTCTCCCCAGAGGGAGCCCTCTGAGAAAAGATACAACCTTAGAGATAGGGATAAATTGAGAAAACCTGATAGATATCAAGATATTGATACACGTCCCTCTCGATATTTTCAGACTTCCTCACAGAAATCGGAAGAAAGAGGACCATCAGAACACAAGGAAGAGCACGTCAAGTCCAAAGACAAGGAATCTGCTCATCAAAGTAAACAATTACAATTTCCAAGAAAGAAGGTAGCCAGTATTAAAATAATAAAACATGCGAGGATACTGAGGACACAACTGAAAAACGGAGAGTGGGCCCAGACAATGCTAGACAGCGCAGCAGAAGTGACCATAGCTCGCAAGATCTTGATGAATCTTCTGGAGACAGTAAACTCGAATGAATACATTCAGGTGGAAGCTGCAGACACCAGAGTTAGCAAACCCCATAAGTTATACGAAATAACATTGCGTATAGAGGGGGACAAGACTAGGAAAGAAAGGGGTCTCTTTTGGGATAACCTTTCAAAAGGCTATGACATCCTGTTAGCTGAGAAAGACTCTTCACCAGAGTTTGTCAGGGAGTGCCCTCATGGCGAAGAAATGATTATGCCTGCCCTCTCAAATCATATTCCAATTCATAAAAAATATACACTTGCAAGAAAATGGGCAGTGGCCCAAGCTCCTGCATTATATAAAAATCATGTAGTATGGGATGAGGATTCTCCTCCTCACAAAATCCAGTTAAAAAGTCAACCCACTGCACAAAGGCAGTACCCAGTTAAACAAGAAGCTAAAAAGCAAGTCAGGGAGATCTTAGATCAACTTGAATATCAGGGGGTGATTGAAACATACACCTCACAAATGAACAATCCTTTGTTTCCTGTCTCCAAGCCAGACGATTCATATTGTCTAGTTTTGGATTACAGACACCTAAACTCCTGCTGCAAAACATTTGCAGTACAAAACTCACACAGTGCAGCACTAATGAATAACATCGTGCGCCAAAAATATAAAACGACATTAGACATCTCTAATGGATTCTTTTGTAAAAACATTGCACCTGAAAGCAGGTATTTGACTGCTTTCTCAATAATGGGGTCGCAAAAACACTTCTGTCGACTCCCACAGGGATTCAAGAATAGCCCAGGATTATTCTCAGCAAGAGTAACAGAGTTACTACAAATATATGATGATGAGGCATTATCTTATGTCAATGACATCTATCTCACAGATGATGACCTGGAGACTCACTTGAAAAGAGTGAACACCATAGTACTTGGGTTTGCAGCTGAGGGTTACAAATTCAACTTTAAAAAGTCACGAATTGCCCATCTAACTGTCCTGTTTTTAGGATATGAATTATCAAGTGAAGGCAAAAGCCTAGCAGACAACTTCTTAGCGAAGTGTGCTGTACTCCAAGCACCTAAAACGCTGAAGAACTTACAATCAATACTAGGTTTCCTGAATTTCGGAAGAACATACATTCTAAATTATGCAGAGACTAAACTATCTATGAATTAATAAAACCTGATTTCAAACCAATCAATTGGACTCAGAAACTCACAGAAATGTTAGGATCATTGCAAACAGACATGTTAGCTAAAACAAAATTGCAAACTCGCGAAAACATACGCAACCTTGTAATCCGAGTCATCCCAGAAAGATGCGGATTCACGTACCTGACCTCTAATGAGGGAGAAACGGTACCAATAGCTTATATAAATCACACTTGTACACACAAGCTGAAATGAAATTCAGTTCTACTGAAAAGATTCTAATAGCGGTTCAAACTGCTGTAGCAAAATAAAGAGCCCAAGCCAAAGGCAGAAGGATAACTGTTTTAACAGCAGAATCAGCCCTTGAGGCATTAACAAGCCCAGGCAATTTGAATGCTGTGGCATTAGATCCAAAATGGATACAATGGGAAAATTCTCTTGCTGCAGAAGACGTGAAATACTATTTTGACCCGAAAATGAAAAAACTAGAAAATCTAGAATATGAAGAAGAATATCCTCTGCCAATCGAAATTCTGCCTCTCGAACAGTACACATGTGTAATCTAAATGGACAGATTTGCACAACACCACGATGTAGAGAATAAATCCTACAACGCAGCGTGCGTGATTGTTTAAGGTCGCTGGCGCTTTGGTAAATTCAGACCATTAATTACCAAAACTGAATCACTCAGAAACTGTTCAACTCAGCGAGCTGAAATAAGGGATGTATGACATTACAACGCATGCTTTTACCACGCATGCCTTTACAACGCTGTTTTTACAACGCATTCCTTTACAACGCATAGTGCTTTGGGGCACTGGATAGTGAATAGTTTAATTTACTATTCCAACTCCAGTCCCCGTGGATAGTAGGGAAGTTGTTGGATAGTAAATTAAACCTATTCCCTATCCTAGAGCGCCCCCCAGCGCAATGCGTTGTAATGGTTTGCGTTGTAAAAGTTGCGTCGTAAAGGCACTGCGTGGTAAAAGTTGCGTTGTAAAGGATGTTTGCCGAAATAAGATCTTTAAAGATGGCGCTTGAAAATGCCGATCGCGAATTCCCCACACTAATAGTGTGCGATTTGCATTACTGCGTCAAGTCTTATAATAATGACATGCAGACATGGATTCAAAACGGTTTCAAAGATGACACAGGTGCCACAATAAAGCATAAAAAGCATTGGGAACAAGTAGTTCTTTTGCAGAAAGAACTACGAAAGACTGACGTGATACATACACTGAGTCATCAACGTGATGGTATTCACGTTACAGGGAATTCATTGGCTAACAGAGCCACAGCGGAAACGGTTCAACCGGCTTCCGTAGCCACAAAAAAGCGTTCTTAAAAAATACATAGGCGAGAAACTATGCTAGCGGTAAAACGCTCATTAAAAGGCGACTATGCATCATTACCTCTCGGCTATCCACTAAATTATACATAAATAATAGATGCAAACTCCGTTCCTTTTGCTCAAATCCCTGGAGTGGGGGATAGAGTAATTCCAAACACGAACAGGAGAGTCCTATTAATAGCAGACGCACGCATGGGAGAGGGTCTAGGGCACCTAGAGATCGTGAAATCTCTAAAAGAATTACAATCAGATTACTGGTGGCTGGGGATGAACTTGCAACATTACAAATTTGCAAAGGATTGTCCAGACTGCAACCAAGATCGCAGTCGTGAACCGGACCAGGCTAGTTTCAGGACACCTCTGTTAGAAAGCATAAGGCTATCTATCCGCGAAAATCCAGCAGGAGAAACGCGATCCCATAAATATTAAGACTAGATTCACTTAAAATGCAGACACCAGCGCTCGACTGACGCCAGAACTGAAATAAAAGATTTGCGAGTCTTTATCGGCATATACGCAATTGGCATGCTACATTCTGACCAGGGTCCTCAGTTCAGCTCTAGGGCTTACAAGGAGGCCATGGCCAGCATGAGCATTGCATTGCGGTACTCTTCTCCATTCCATCCTGAGGGAAATGCGGTAGTGGAAAACCGTGACATAAAGCAATCTATAACGGCGAGGGTATTAGGTTCGGGTGATGGGTGGGTCAAACATTTACCAAGTGTCCAACGTAGTCTTCATAATCTGCCAAGAAATTCTCTGAAAGGCCTCACTCCATACGAACTATTGTTTGGTACTAGAATGCATATCAGCGACTTAGATAGTCAGACTTCAGTGGTAGAAGAAAAAGCTTTTGATATCAAAGACCGTTTGGCTGTTTTACAGGACTTAAATGAAACAAGAAGAAATCTTAGTAACACAAAGTTAAAGCCAACAGCCAATGAATAAAAACCACATTTCCCAGCAAGACCTGTCTGGATTCCAAAGATTGGGAGTCTGGTCA
Organism: Lissotriton helveticus; assembly: GCF_964261635.1. Taxonomy (NCBI): domain Eukaryota; kingdom Metazoa; phylum Chordata; class Amphibia; order Caudata; family Salamandridae; genus Lissotriton; species Lissotriton helveticus. The sequence goes on from NC_136069.1 coordinate 1,610,136,298, forward strand.
GAGAGAAGATAGCGGTGAAAAAGGAATGTGGGCCTTCTTACAGAAAAGCAGTACCTGTCTTAGCTGTCAGCGGAACAAGATCAGTAGTACTACCGCCCCTTGCTGGTAAAAAGGAGAACCGAGTTGTATCCATCGACCTGGTAAAACCATAATCATGTGGCCAATAATAAGTAGTAGGCCCAGTGGACTCCCAAGAAATAGCAGAAGACCAAATCTTGCTACAATCCAAGAGGTTCAAACTGAGAGACTAATCACTTTGATAAACCTGCAGTGAATAAAAAAGGACTATGCAACAAAGCCATGGAACTTGTGCCTCTTGAAACCCAAATTGCAATAGTTCGTCAAGAAACACCTGTCTACAATGATGTAGCATCGGACTATACTAATGTCCCAAAGAAAGATCCAAAGGCTAAAGAAAATCCGGAAGCAATTCCAACAATTGACAGAACTACATCTGGCTACTTCATCAATTTCGATGACTTTTCTGATGATCCAAGTGAACATGAAGAAACACCAGCCACAAAAACTTTCAAAGACAAAGTAACTGAACTCTTTCATCAACTGAAAGAAACCTATCTGATTTCTCCATGGATTGAATTTTGGATTGTGTTAGGTGTACTTTTCCTCCTGCTTTGGCTCATCATGGTTCTATGTTTGGGAAAATTAATTGAAGGAAAATACAGTACAATGGACACAGCAAGTCAGAACATCAACTTGGTCCTAAAGCCTCACAAGTCATCTCACATCGAGAAAAGAGAACTATCATCAGTGAACATAACAGCCAATCCAATACCCGGTGGGGTAGCATGGGACAAAACGGATTATGAAATTTATGGCCCGATTGAGCTCTTAAAATATCTACACCAGTTTTTGTAAAACCAAGTACTTTCTCTGATGATTGGGACTTTGAAAATATTAATAATATGATGTCAGATTTAGTAATGTCAGCAAAATTTACAGAACATGATTATTTGCAGGGTTCGTCAAATTATGAAGAGTTATACTGTTATAATCATTATGGTCATCACTACTTGCATAAATCTGCTCAGCCTAGAAATGTTTTAAATTATAACCAATGGGAACATTGTGCAACACCGCCTAAAGGCAGCTCGAAAACATTTTATGAGAAATTCCAATACTTCTCAGGGTTTAACAACAGTGATCCAGAAACGTTTTATTTTAAAATGTTAAATAAGACAGGAATGAAAACAATGTTGACAAATACTAAATTGATTTATTCTGAAACATTTTATGAAAAAATGACTACATTTGGTTTTGAATTTTGGAAAAAAAACATTGAAACAAAAACCATCTGGGGTTCAAAAGACTGGCAGGTCCAAGGTTTAGAAGCATTATTTAGAGCCTGCATGATCCCAGAACAAATAATATTCTTGAATGACACCATTCAACAGACAACATGTCTTGGCCTAGCCAAGATAAAAGACTTAAACAAACCGTCTATTCCGAAGCCCATACCTGATAGCAATAGCACTACAGATGTGGAGATAGACGTAGCTCATATTTTACATCAAAACAGAACACATCCTGATTGGAAAAAATGGTTGATCTGGCCCACAGACACAAATAACTGTCAAGATAGATTCCTGAACAAAACTCAGGGGTTAAAACTGAACAGGCAAGACCCAAGATATTCCCAGAGACAACATCCAGGGACAGTGTAGGGAAACAATGCCTCGAATGGCAACAAAATTCCACACTGGCTGAAATTAAGCAACACTTGACTTTACTTAAAGACGGTGCTGACTTGCGTGATTTCATACTGGGACCACGCAAACTGCGTCATAAACGTTTCATATACGCCGGTATATACGCTGCTTACAACGAGGCTTGGAAAGTAACACAAATTGAAAAAGCTGAAAAAATACGAGAAATTGATCGTATTAATTTGGAAAAATCACTTTCTGTAGTGGACAATGGGTTAACGGCTCTGTCCTCCAGAATATATTCTCTGGACAGCATTGTATCATCTGCTATTGATATAATAGAGCAGGACTTACTAATGTTACAACATGGTCAGTCCCAATTACGTTCTATTGTACAGCTTGGCTGGACATTGCAAAATCTGCGTTCAGGCTGCGTGCCATGGCGTTTAATCAACACAAAGTCATTATTCTCTATCTTTAACTTTACTGATAAACAAATCAGTTTGGCACAAAAAGGAGCAGACTATACGATTCTGAGCATTGAAAAACTTGAGAGATTACCATGACAATGTTAGAGAGACCTGTCATTGAATGGATAATACATGGGACGATTACAATCCCAATAACAACTTTCTAGTTTAAGTATTGCCAAAAATATATACCAGCAGGCCTGTATGAAAGGTTGGGTAAAGGATACATCAAGTCGACATGGGAATTACCTTATACACACAAATGTTATAGTGAAGGGAAAAATGAGGTATTTCTTCGTGGTAACAATTGTAAAAAATCACTAAGCGGTACACTTCTGTGTCAAGGAATTAACTTGCATGGAGCCTGCAAAGGGTCTTCAAATAACCTTTCATGTCACCTGCTCGGCAGTCCTGCAACACAGATAGAGCCATTCTTTAGACAACTTTCCAACTGCAGCTATGTTCTAATAAGTGACCACAGCTGTTGTGTCATGATGCCAGGAAATGCCTATCTCGTGAGCGTTAGTTCCATGGTCACTTGCTGTATGCAAGTATTGTATCCAAACAGAAATCCAGACATGGAGGCGGCAATATGGCCTTCTTTGAATATCTCTTCTATACGAATTGATACTTTAAGCAGAATGAAATCCATTCTTTTACAAACAACTGTGTCTTTAACCTCGTCCAAAGAGACGTATGAACTGCAAGTTGCAAGGACAACGGCAGAGATACATTCCCTTTTATCACCAAATTGCCCCGTACATTTCGTAGAAATGTTAAGCCAAATTTTAAACATGTCTGATACCAGTGGCATCGCACATGCATTTAAGACAATTTTTTTCCGGACTGCTAACACCTTTTGAAACAGTTCTGGGCATCTTTCCGAATTTTGTCCATTCTGTGTTCGGCAGTCTGCCTCTTCTTTTGGGACTCGTAGCAGGAATTTTATTTTTGATTCTTCTGCTCCGATATGGCAAGCCAAGCCACAGACAAGACTCCAGCAACGATGGGAGAAACGATCCTAGCTATACCCTACAGGGACCGCATCACTAAAGTCCTCAGATTTCCCCGGCTAAGAGATCTAAGTACAACTTGGTTTCTTTCATTAAGACCAATCTGGCAAAATTGCATCTGACCTGTGCTTCGATGTCTGCTATGTGGAGAAGAATGCGTGTTGGACGTCTGTCTTACACTACCATCAGCGGTATATGGATATAGATACCTTGCTAGGTCCGGTAACAACTCATGCATCGTGTTGTCCCCAGCGGTTACCTATTCTGATGACGGCAGTCGTTGAGACTTCACCACTACGAGTAGGTGGCGGTGAGGTACGAGAGGAAAGCAGCACTAAACAGGTACAACCTTCTGTGAGCATTGCTGATCCTGACATCGATGATAGCAATCATTCTCACATATGCACAATTACAGCATTTTCGAACTTGGTTGAACTTTCACCTGATGTTGTAGACCAATTTTTTGCAAGCCTGTCTGATATGATGTTCTCCCCTGAACAACGAGAATAACTTTTTAAAACAACGAGCACACAGCGTTCCCTGAACTCTCAATTCGGCCTTCAGTTTTTGATAAACACAGCTACTGAAAACATTTGGAACTATTTTTCCCCCTGAAAATGAAATTATTTTTTCCACTTCCAAAATATTTACCTTTTTCTGGCATGCAGTAACCTGCTTAAAGTAGAACTATTCTTAAAGAACAGAGCTTCTATTTTAGGAACTCTAGAGACAATATTTTACCTCAGCCTCTAGCTCATGTACAGCATTTGTATAAATATGTGATGGAATGGTCTCGACCTTCTTTTCTGTATTCAGAGCCATTTCATGTGTCATTTTCGCAATTCATTCAGCTGATATATATATGCATTTAACTGAATGATAACACTGCTTTAAAAGCGTACAGTACCAATACTCATTTTCGTGTATTTACCATATACCATTTCAAATGCGAATTATGTATTTTGGGGTAGGTTGGAAAACACACATGCATCATTATGTTTAATATTGCTTAGTTTTTAGTAATGATGGACATTAATTCGTGGAGTGGGTGTTGTGTTTCTATCTTGGACCCTAATTCGATATTCCTGATTTATGCCCTTACATGGCTATAATAAATAATATCCTTATAGAGGCATAAGAATCAAATCCATATTTAGTAATAGCCCATGCAGTCCGAATACGGCAAGGCTACTCCCCTAGACTCCTAGAAAGTACAACGCATTCTTTAAACAAACCAAACCTCCAGCAGCCCGGGAAATCCCCCTGCTCTTGTTTTGATTTGCACAAGAACTCCTAGAGTCAGAAAGAACTGTTAGTTCTTGGTAACGTCTTATGTCCAGCCTTATGTCAAATCCGGCACCTTTCAGGTATAAATATACCAAATATACCAACGTTGCTTTAAGCATACACACAGTGGTGTGGAGCAGAGCGGGTATCTACTTGCCCGAGAGCACAGCTGACGAGAGAGCGCACGGTCGCCGCCCCTCCCTTTTGATGCACTGAGAAAGACGCTGTCTTTTTTTCCAGCCGAGAAAATCCAGCTCCGGTGTTTCCAGCCACCCTTGCGGGTTGCTGGGATATCGAGTCCTGAGAGAGAGATACCAGACCTCCTACATTCTATTACCCAGGTACGGAGCTGACTAAACCCTTAAGAGAATTCTTGATTCAGATCCTTGGCAAAAACCAACTTAACTTAAACTGCAACTTACTTACTCCTTCCCACGTATTAGGCTTAGGTCAGGTACACCGGGGTAGGCGTAGATTAGAAGCACCAGTCAATGTTCTTATGTATGTATATATTTTATCCATTTTAACCCCTTCGATGCTCATGACGGAACGGTTCCGTCATGAGCGTCGGTTGGCCTGTGCTCATGACGGAACCGTTCCGTCATGAGTCCATAGGCCCAATAGAACCTTCAGCCCAGCGTGAGAATTTGCGCCACGCTGAAGGGGTTAAAGTATCATATCGCTAAGAAACCATATCAATGCTTTTACAGTATTATTTCATAATACTCCTTTTACTGCACGCACTTTACTTTATGTTAAGTATTGCAATTGTGGCAATTCATTTCTCCTGCATGAGAAAGAAGACTGCTGAATAAATAACACCTTTTATTGAAAACGCCCGTCTCTCTATTTCTCTGCACTCTGGCGAAACTAAGTATACACGATTGACTGAGTGAAATAACCGTCTATTGTTTTCACACGACTCTAGAGATACACTCTTTATTCTGAGGGAGCAAAGTTGTCATGTTATATGGTTGTCAGAAGCTAATCCCTTCTTGTCTATCCAGGGAAGTTAAACTACTCCTTGTTTATTCGAGAAAGTTTCTAGTGACCTCTGAGCTAGCTGGCGAAACTAATTAAGTCTAATATAGTCAGTAGAGACCTAGTCAACCTCAGTCCTATGTCTACACTGCGGTTTATATTATTCCAATGCACAGATCCTATTGGGAATATAGGAACTACACTAGTTAGGAATTAGCATTTAAAAAACCTTTGAAAATTCACTGAAAAAACCAAAGATTTCAGACATGTTATAGTTAGGAATTACCATTTAAAAAACCTTACAAATTCAGTGAAAAAAAGATAGGTTTCAGAGCTGTTATAGTTAGCTGGACATTTCACTTGTACAAAACCATTGAAATTGCTCCGTTATAGTTAGTTCCACTAACTACTAACTATAACTTGAGCGCCCGCAATCCACTGCTGATGATGTCACATATTACATCATTCATGACATGGTCAGTAACATCACTGATGACATCTCAAATGACGTCACTGATAACATCATTGATGACATCATCCACGTGCCCATCTGATACACCTTATATATATAGTATAACCTTTAATCACTCAGTATAAAATACAAAGTACCATTTTTGAAACCATTGACACACCAATACAAGTTTCTAAAAAAACACTCAGTGATTGCTAGATCTACACACTCATTGAAACACTTACTTAGAGTCACTCATACAACAAAGATCAATAGAACACTATGAAATATACTTATATACCTATTTCAACATTACAAACCAGCATACATCCTATTCACGTATGCAGTCATCCTACTCACTTATGCAAACAATTGATCATACTTACATTTACTCAGCTATACACTTATACAAACACCACTTCATTTATTTATATAAATAGTAACTCATATGTAGTGTGTTAAAAAATCTCTATTACAATTATACATTTATCTATACAGTCACTCATACAATCACTGAGTCTTATGTATACTTATTTATATAGAACAACTGTCACATACACTGCCTTTTATATTTCTACTTTGTTTGACATGTATCATTGACAAATATATTTACTCATCACTACACCCATAAAGACATTCACTCACCCAAACAACTGTTTCTACATGCAATCTTAACCTCATATACCTACAAAATCAACTAGTCACACATCTTTGGACAGTCACACGCCTTCCACTCAAACACACATGTACTCTCCCATACAAATACTCACTTAACTAATCAATAACTAATATAGACTTTCACATAGCTACTAACCAACTTATGCAGTAGTTTACACAACAAGAGACAGACTGATACAGATATTCACACATTTTAATGACTATCCCATATATTTAGTGACACACTTTAACTTAGTCACTTAAACAGTCAATCACAATGCTAGTAAATCCTTCATCCAGTCACCTATACTTCCACTCATTCTTCAATGCAGATTGCTATATATATAATATATATTTAAATATCGAACCAATACACATTCACTGGATGATGTCATCAGTGATGTCATTTGAGATGTCATCAGTGATGTCACTGACCATGTCACGAATGATGTTATATGTGACATCATCAGCAGTAGATTGCGGGCGCGCACGTTATAGTTAGTAGAAATAACTATAACGGAGGAATTTCAATGGTTTTGTATGAGTGAAATGTCCAGCTAACTATAACAGCCCTGAAACCTATGTTTTTTTCAGTGAATATATATACATATTTACTGAAAAAACAACACGGTTTAGGACGTTATAGTTAGTTGGGCATTTCACTCATAAAAAAACTGAGAAATTCGGCCGTAATAGTTAGTTGAGCTAACTATAACTCTTACCCCCGCAATGCACTGCTTATGACGTCACATGTTACATCATTCATGACATGGTCAGTGACATCACTGATGACATCTCAAATTACATCACTGATGAATTAACTGATGACATCACCAAATGACTGTGAGTGTTTCTAACAAGTCAAAGAATGGTGTATATATATATATATATATATATATATATGTATTACCTACTGGCCAGTAGGTAGTTATAGTTAGGAGCTAGTTTCCATAGGAAATCCGCAACATTCTATTTGGAATACCTTGGCGCCGATCGACAAATCTTCGCGAAATTTTCCAAGAAAATGGCCTGCTCCGCTCTGCTCCTTCCCTGAAAGTTTGGGGGTGATTCGTGAAGAGGGGGCTGAGAAAAAAAGGGGTCCCAAAACGTGTTTACCCCATGCAATTTCTCATAGGACCTTTAGCCAGGGCTACAGCCCAAACGGCTGAACGGAATTAAACCAAATTTGGCAAAAAGGTAGATTTCGGTTCGCAGATCACGCTTTTGGTTAAATGGTGTAAATCCGTTCAGTAGTTCAGTAGTTCCTGAGAAAATAAAAATTTTTAATCATAGATATATCTATAGACGAAGTACCGTATGCGTACGGTAAGCGTACTTTAAAACGTACAATTACGAGCACGAGCTGCATGCTCATTGGCTGTCATCTGTCTGTCAACACTCCAAACCAGGAAGTGTTGGCAGCCATCTTGTGCCTCGGTAGAACCGAGGCACAAGAAAACATAAAAAGAAACACGAAAAACGTGAAAAGGGGGCAGGGTAGAAACCCCCTGACCCCCTAGGCCTGCTTAGGGGGTCCCACAAGGACCCCCAAGGCCCCCAAAAAATATTATTATTATTTTTTTAAATCGCGGGATACACGTATGGTGCGCGTACCCTGCCGCCCCCCCCCCAATAAATTAAGGCACCACTCTGCAAACGCGCCCCCTGGCGCGACTGCAGACAGGGAAATAATTCCCCTTGAATACTGGGGGTCCCTGGGGGCCAAGTAGCCCACCAGGAACCTCCAGTATGCGCCATGGGACTGCCTTGCAGAGACGTCTAAAGAGGCCATGCCCCTTTTTACACCTCTCGGCAACGCAGCCCCCTGGCGCATTCTGGAGGTTCCTGGTGGGCTAGTTGGCCCCAGGGACCCCCAGTATTCAAGGGGAATTAGTTCCAACTCTGCAAACCCGCCAGGGGGCTGCCTTGCAGAGTCCTGTAAAGAGGCCACGCACCTTTTTACACCTCTCTGCAAGGCAGCCCCCTGGCGCATACTAGAGGTTCCTGACCCCTAGGCCTGCTCAGGGGTCTCACAATGACCCCCAAGCCCCCATTAAATTATTATTTTTTTAAATCCCGGGATACATGTAGGGTACTCGTACCCTGCCGATCCCCCCCCAATAAATTAAGGCACCACTCTGCAAATGCATCCCCTGGCGCATTTGCAGAGGGGGAAATAATTCCCCTTAAATACTGGGGGTCCCTGGGTCCCTGGGTGCCAAGTAGCCCGCCAGGAACCTCCAGTATGCACGAGGGGGCTGCCTTGCAGAGACGTGTAAAGAGGCCATGCCCCTTTTTACACCTCTCTGCAACGCAACCCCCTGGTGCGTACTGGAGGTTCCTGGTGGGCTAGTTGGCCCCCAGGCATCCCCAGTATTCAAGGGGAATTAGTTCCCCCTCTGCAAATCTGGCTCCCCGCTAGACCAATGTCCTGCTAAATTCCTTGCGCAGATGGCCCCTACTCTTAACCATCTTATTAATCCAATACTCAATCTCTCGCTCAGTAGGGGTGAAGTCCCCCAGCCTTGGAAACAGGCACTCATTCTGCCACTGCTCAAGAAGTCCAACCTTAATCCTGAATCCCATGCCAACTACAGACCTATTTCCCTCTTGCCAGCACTTGCGAAAGTGGTCGAGAAGCATGTCCATAATACCCTGTCCCACTTTCTTGAAACAAACAACATACTCCATAAATCACAGTCCGGTTTCCCCTCCAACCTGAGCACTGAAACAGCTTTGCTCGAGGTCACCGAGGCCATCAAGGAAACTTTGGACAGGGGCGGTAAGGCCATGCTAGTGATGCTCGACCTCTCTGCGGCCTTCGACACCGTCCCCCATGACCGCCTCCTTTCTAGACTCTGGGAGGTGGGTCTAAGGGTGACGGTGTTCCGCTGGTTTAGGTCCTTTCTCTTGAATCGCCAGCAAACAATGTGGGCCCCACCTTTTTCTGCCGCAATGCCGCCTTTGGAAGTCGGAGTTCCGCAGGGCTCTATTTTGAGCCCTGCGCTCTTTAACATCTACATGACCCCCCTGGCGGCATGGCAGAGGAATATGGGGCCCAAATTGTGTTGTACGCGGACGACACACAACTTCTGTTCACCTGTGATAGGGGCCGCAATTTCGATGGGGCGTCTATTGGGGTCTGCTTCGGGGCTGTGTTTGACTGGTTTAGTCGCAACAGCCTCAAGTGCAACTCCGATAAGTCCGAAGTGCTGTTTTTCGGTTGCCCAGCGGACCCCAAATTGAAAGAATGGTGGCCTGTTGCCATGTTCCCTCCTGCCAGCGATTCAGAGGTTGCTAAAAATCTGGGTATCCAGATCTACAACAGCCTCTCCTTCAGGGCCCAGGTGTCTGGTCTGACTGGCAGGTGTTTCGCGATCCTGAAGATGTTGAGGACATTTTTGCCGCTCTTATCCTTAGAGCATAGAAAGATAGGCTCCCGCCTGGAATATTCCAACATACTGTACCTAGGCCTCCCGGATTTCCTCCTTGCGCGTCTTCAGGTTGTGCAGAACTCTGCGGCTCGGGCTATCTTTTGCCTCACTAGGAGAGCCAGGGCCAGTGAACTTCTTAGATCTCTTCACTGGCTTCCCATCAAGAAGCGGATCACTTTTAAGGCCCTGACCATTGCCTTTAAAGCCCTTCATGGTACTGGAGCCCGATATCTTCAGAAATGGATCAGCCTCTATCTGCCTTCCAGATCCCTGCGCTCCTCCACCCAGGCCAGGGCAGTTATCCCTGTGATCCGACGTGCCCGTTGTGGTGGGCGTTCCTTCAAACATCTTGCCCCCGACTATGGAACCCTCTTCCTCTTTCTCTCAGATCCAACACCAATCTGCTGGCTTTTAGGAAGGATTTGAAGACCCTGCTTTTCACGCAATAATCTGCTCTTTTATGAGCCTTGCCCTTTCTCGCGCGCCATCCTCTTCCTGGGTCCATGAGGTTCTTTCAGCGCCGGGACACTCTTCGGAGTAGCCATGCGCTATAAAAGTACCCCCTTTAACATAACATAACATAACATAACGTGCCAGGGGGCTGCCTTGCAGAGACGTGTAAAGAGGCTATGCCCCTTTTTACACCTATCTGCAACGCAGCCCCCTGGCACATACTGGAGGTTCCTGGTGGGTTAGTTGGCCCCCAGGGACCCCCAGTATTCAAAAGGAAATAGTTCCCCCTCTGCAAACACGCCAGGGGGCGCGTTTGCACAGTGGTACGATCCGTCACCTCAAGCTTAGTCCCCTCGCTTAACCACTCTACAAACGCGCCCCCCTGGCATGTTTGCAGAGGGGGAAGTAATTCCCCTTGAATACTGGGGCTACATGGGGGCCAACTAGCCCACCAGGCACCTCCAGTAAGCTCCACGGAGCTGCGTTGCAGAGTGTTGTAAAAAGGGGCGTGGCCTCATTACACCTCTCTGCAATGCAGCCCCCTGATTTGATGTCCACGAAGCAGGCAAACAGCCGAGATTTCCTTTTTTGTGCTGTTTCGGTGAGTAGTGCTAAGGTAGCGAGGTTCGTAGTAGTTCCCATGCCTTGCCTGAATCCCGTCTGGAACTTTGGGATTATGTTTTTTCGTCCATCCAGCCTTGCAGCTGGATTAACAGGCACGAGTCATACAGTTTGGCTTCTACATCAATCAATGAGATTAGTCTATAATTTCCCCACTTACGGCGATCTCCCTTTTTAAATATGGGGTGGATGATATTCCCCTTCCAGGAAGCCGGGATGTTGGTTTGCTTATAGATCTCATTGAAGAGAGCGTTGAAATACGAGGACCAAAACTCTGGTTCGTTTTAAAAGATGGCGTTGGGAATGCCATTTGGACCGGCCGCTCCCTCGGTCTTAAGTTTTAATATTAGGCCTCTTAGCTCCTTCGCGTTAGTCAAGGTGTTTGGCTCGTTGCTGAGTGGCTCTGATCAGTATGAACTACCTTCTGCATGATCCTGGGGGGGGAAGTGATTGTATTTCTTCCTGGACAAAATCCAGCCCCTGGGGCCATCCTGCATGGCCTGTCCCTACGTTCTTATACAGTGAATGTACATAGGCAATCCATATGTCTTCTCCGAGTCCCGCTTCTTGTTGAGATTTGGGACCGATTGCCAGTTTGTTAATTATGCCCCAGAATTCGCTGCTGTTGGGCTTTTTGCTAGCGGACAATAATTGCAGCCAGATTGACCCTGTGTGTGCTGTTTTAGCTCTCCCCAGGTTCCTCCTGTAATTACGCCTTAATTCATGCAGCTTCGATTTGTCTGTGCAAGGACCCAGTTTTCCCGCTAGTAGCTGGAGGCGCACTTCTCTTGCGATCTTTCTTTTTTGTGTTCTAAGATCTTGATTGAACCACGGATCGCTTATGGTCATCATTCTTGGAGTGCCTTTCAAGGAGACTGGGAATTTTAGGACTAGAAACTGGGCTAGATGCTCCCAGGTGTTAACGCAATCATTCTCTGTGTTGGGACCCAGTTTGGCCAAGAAAGCCTTGGCAGCCTCCTGGAAGGATTGGGGTGTCACTCCCCGCCACTTTAACTTTCGGAGGTTGAATATTTCAGGCGGTTGCATAATGGACCTGATTTGTTGTGCCAACTTTGCTTCAATACTCATTTTTAAAATGAGAGGAAGATGATCGCTTTCGGCTCGTGGAGTGATATTGAACTTGTCAATTTGAGGGAGCAGGTTGTTACTGATAATAATAAAGTCTATAGTTGAGGAGATTTTTCCGCTCAGGTATGTTGCGGCAGCTGGAATATCCCCCGGGGTATTACCGTTCAGAATTGTCAGGTCAAGAGCTTCTACTTTGATCAGTAGGGTTCTTGCTCCCTTAGTATCTTTTCTTTTGCATCCAGGCGAGGTACTAGCTAGGAGATTGCAAATGAAGTCGCCTGAGATAACAATGTGACAGTTCTCTTGGCTTCTCTGCATTGATTTTATTAAATTGGTTAGAATTATATATTTTCCCTTCTACATTTTTCTTTCTGGGTGGATGTAGACATTTATTAATAGAAGTTGCCTCATTAGTTCATCGGACATGTGTTTGCTGCTAACTTTGGTCGCTTGGATCCAATTGGTCCCCGTATCTAGTTCTTCTGATGTCCAATTCAGTTTTTGAGTGATGAAAGTTGATAGGCCCCCTCTTGGGTGTCCAAAGGTTGAGGGTCTTTCTGCCATGCAGTGATGTTCTATGAATCCTGGAATTGGGTTAGCAACCAGATTCCAGGTTTCCTGGAGCAAGATTATGTCTTGTTGGATGAAGAATGATAAAGTTTTGTAATCCTGCCCCAAATCTTTATATCCGTGAACGTTCCACGAGCAAAGCGTGATGTTGGTGGTGCAGGAGTCTACCGTAATGGGGGAACGTCCTCCTTTCTGTAATAGTGCATTTCTTGGCTTGATTAGGGATACTTATTAGAGTTCTGGGCACCCAAGACCAGTCCCTGGCTTCCTGTGAGTGATCCTCATTCTTCCCGGAACATTCTCTTGCGTTATACCTGTTCTTACTGGAGGATGTTGCTGGTGAGGTAGAACGCGCGCCGCGTACACATGTAGTATAGGGTTTCCCCGAAGTATCCGACTCTATTACATTTTTGAGGAGTGGATGCGGGTACCTTGGGCACTGGTGAACCTTCAACAAAATTCCCCAGGCTCCGAACCAAGCACTCATTGCCACTATTTTGTCCACCAAGTCCTTACGTGACCAGGTTGTCAGTGTCTCTTCGACTCCCCTCTTGGTTGTTTGTTTGAATTCAACCAATATTAGGTCACAAGAGCGGGTTCCTTTTAGCTCTGGAATTTTGTTGAAGAGCCTCAAAAGATTTCCTCTATTTAGCGTGTCCTGGCTTCCTTTAGTCTAGTATTCGGGGATGAATGACAATTTCCGTTCAAACTCCTCAGGTTGAACTTGATCGATTTGGAGGAACAGTGCATTTTCCTTTCTTCCGACTTCAGAGGTTGTAATTAATAAGGTGTGTCTATGGTTTTGAGAACGGTAGTCTAAAGTTTAGAGTAGGTGTATGAAAAGTTATATTGAGTGAATTTCAAAGGTTTTTTAAATGATAATTTCTAACTATAGCATCCCTGAAACCTATCGTTTTTTCAGTGAATTTAGAAGTTTTTTATGCTAATCCCTAACTATACCATCCCTGAAGCCTGTGGTTTTTTTTCTGTGAATTTCTCAGGTTTTTTTTAAATGCTAATTTCAAACTATGCCTAAATAGGTAGAACATGTACAAAAAAAAGGAAGAAGGGCGCAGAAAGAAGCAAGAGAAGTGCAGAAAGAGGAAAGAGAGGTACAGGAAGAGGAACAAAAGTGCAGAAAGAAAAAGAAAGGTAAAGAAAGAAGCAAGAGAAGTGCAGAAAGAAGCAACAGACTAATGATAGACCTATTACATTGCAAATACTTCATTAACTAGTAGTCATGTTTGCAGAGTCAAGGTGAAATGGTGCTGGGCCTTAACCAGCGCTCAGGAATTCCACTGCGTTGGACACACAGTGGATACCAGGAAGACTACTCGGCCCCCAAAGTCCCTCAGGAGTAAAGTGGAATTCATTCCCCAACCAGTGGTGTGCTAGGAGGCGTGTTTGCATAGTGGTGGAGAATGGGGCATGGCCTCCGAAGACCTCTTAGCAATCCCACTGTGTGGGACTTTCTGAAGGTAACAGGAGGGGTAGTTGGTGCACTAGGACATCCTTGAGGGCCAACTATCCCTCATTTCATCTCCAGTAAGTCCTACTCAGCAGGATTGCTAAGTTCTCATGGCAGGGAATGCCCCTTTGCCCACCACTCTGCAAATGCACTCCCTGGCAAGCTCACAGATGGGGATTGGAGTCCCCTTCACTGCTGGGGGTCCTTCGGGGCCAACTAGCCAACTTGCTACCTCCAGTAAGTCCCAGTCAGTGGGAATGCTGAGAGGTGGTAGCAGGCTGTGTGCCCCCGCATATGATAAAATAAGCCCTGGGGAGGTGGCAGTCACTGGGGGCCGCAGGGTCCCCCACAGGCCCCTGCTACATAATTAACTATTGCCCCCAGGACCTGGCCCACCCGTGTGCTTAAACAAAAACGAAGCACCAGAGCCCGCAGCTTTTTTATTTTTAATTTTCAGCAAGGTTCACGCACCCTGTGCGAATCCCGCTGATTTAAAAACAAATAAGATTTTTTTGTGCCCTCTGGGTCCCTGTGGGACCGCTTGAGCAGCCCTAGGGGCTCAGGGTGTTCCTACGCTGCCCCCTTTTCTTTTCCTAATCATTTTATTCCATTTTCTCTTGTGACTGGGTTTTACAGAGTCACAAGATGGCTGCCAACACTGCTTGGTTTGGAGTGTTGTTAGCCAATCAAAATGAAGCTCGTGATCGTGAGGGTTAGCGAATCCACTGCGGTCACCAGATATCAATATTTTTTGTTCATATTTCTCAGGAACTACTAAACATATTTACACCATTTGAAGCAAGTTTACCTTCTGGAACAACAGCTACCTCTCTGCCAAATATGGTGTAATTCCATTTGGCAGTTCGAGCTGTAGCCGCAACAAAGTTCCTGTTGAAATTAACATGAAGGAAACGCATTTTGAAGCCCCATTTTTTCTCAGCCCTTGCTGGAAGAATCACCCTGAAACTTTAAAGACAGGAGCTGACTGGAATGCCCCATTAGTTTTAGGAATTTTGTGAAGATTTGTCAAACGATGCCAACGATATTGGCAAATCAAAAAAAGCTTCTAGGTCCTAACTATAACTACCTACTAGTCATTGAAAAAAACACAGAATTTAGGAATTTATTGTTAGGCTGACATTTCATTCGTACTAAAACAGAGAAATTTGTCCATTATAGTTAGCTGAGCTAACTATAACTCACTCCCTTGCAATGTACTGCTGATGAAGTCACCTATTACATAACTAATGGCATGTTCAGTGACATCACTGATGATATCTCAAATGATATCAAGGATAACATCACAGATGACACCATCCACTGACTGAGTGCTTTTAAAAAGTGTAAGAATTGTGTATATATATATATATATATATATATATATATATATATATATATGTGTATATATATATATATATATATATATATATTACCTACTGGCGGTCGCCAGTAGGTATATATAGTTAGGATTTTTTCTCTATGGGTTTTTTTAAAATTCTATGTCTAATAACTTTGGCGTTTGTGGACGGAATTGGCTGAAATTTTCTGGAAAATGGAACATTTTGTTTCTGAGGAGCCCCTGAAAATTTGGGGGGGGTTTGTCAAGGGGGGGCCGAGAAAAAAGGGGGGTCCCAAAACGTGTTTTTAACATTGAGTTTTCCATAGGGCGGTTAGCCTCACTTTTAGCCCGAACGGCTGAATGGATTTGCACGAAACTTGGCAAAATTGTAGGGACTGGTAGCCCGATGTGCCTTTTGTAGGTCTCATTATATGTGCTGCAGTGGATTTTGAGAAATTAACGTTCAAAAAAAGATATATATCTGTAAGCGCGGACCAGGCAGCGCCCCGGTTCGCGGACCTTACGCGTATCGGAACTTCGCGTAGCGAAGCTGATTGGCTCTCCGGTGTCTGTCAACATTCTAAACAGTCCGGAGCGGCCGCCATCTTGTCTCTCGGTAGGATCGAGAGACAAGAGGAGGCCAAAACAAAGGGGGAAATAACTATAAGGGGGCATAGTAGATCCTCGCTGACCCCCTAGGTTTAATGTGGAGGTTTTAAAGGGGCCCCGCGGGGCAAAAAAAAATAAAAAAAATTTTTGTTTTTTTTCGTGGTTAGCGCCCGGTCCGCGAACCGGGAAGCGTTCTGGGGAGCGTACTACAATGAAAAATGAATGATAGTCTTTTCAAATGCTGTATGTTAATTGATTGTTGGATTTTTTGATTATTTTTTATTTCCTTTATCTTCCCAGGGAGTGACCAGGTACGCGAACCGTTGAGCGCCTCGGTTCGCGGACCTTAAGCGTTCCGGGAGTCCACCATTTTGTGTTTCGGTCGAATTAAGATACAAGATGGAGGGCAATTAATGTTCGGAATGGGTAGAAGGGGGCACGGTAGAGTTATCTTGACCCCCTAGGTTTTCTGAGGGTGGCTGAGGAGGTTTATATGTGCGAAAAAAAAACATTTTTTTTAAAAAATTTCGCGAGGTTAGCTCCCGGTACGCGTACCGGGAGCGAAACAAAAAAAATAATAAAAAAAAAATTGTATTAAAAACATGTAAAAAATATTTTTCTATTTAAAGAATAATACATTGTAAAGGTTTTGATATTAGCTATTAAAAAACCAATGAAATTCACTGAAAAAACCATAGGTTATAGACCATATATAGTTAGGAATTAGCATTTACAAAACCTTGAAAATTCACTGAAAAAACCATAGGTTATATACCATATATAGTTAGGAATTAGCATTTAAAAAACCTTATTTTACTCACACAAAACCATTGAAATTCCATATATAGTTAGTTGTACTAACTATATATCGCGCACCCGCAATCCACTGCTGATCATGTCACATATTACATCATTCATGACATGGTCAGTGACATCACTGATGACATCACTGATGACATCTCAAATGACATCACTGATGACATCACTGATGACATCTCAAATGACATCACTGATGACATCACTGATGACATCTCATTTGACATTACTGATCACATCACTGATGACATCATTCATGTGATAATACGATGAACCTCTTCAGACTCTAATATAACCTTAGATACACTCAGTGTAAACACAGACTCACAGATTGTCACTCATCCATGAAGTTACACACACACCTAGTCAGTCATGCAAACAATCAATCACACCTCCATTTCCTTAACTATACAGTTAAACACACCTTACTTATTCAAACATATACTAAAACATATTTACTCACTTATACAATCCTGGATACAAGTTCACAATGATCCATACAGCCACTCACACATTCACTGACTCTTATGCACATTTATTTATATATGTCAACTCTCACATGTACTGTAATTTACATATGTACTTACTTTGACATGTAGCACTGAGATATCTATTAACTCACCAATACAGTCATGCACACAGTCAACCGCCCATACAGCTGTTTCCACATGCACTTTTGAGCCCATACATCTATGCAGAGAGTCATACACCTCCCAGCCACCCATACACACTCTCAGTCTCCCATACAAATAATTGGGCAACCAATCAATAACCCATATAGTTAATCATATAGCTACTGATCAACACATGCAGCAGTTTACACAACAACAGACATAATGATGCACAAATTAAGACAGTTTAGTCACTAACCCATGCACTCAGTGAGACACATTTAATCACTCACTCATACAGTCAGTCATGCACCTACTAAATCCTTTGTTCAGACACTTCTACATCCACTCATTCTTCAATATGTAAGACATATTTTAACTTTACAGAAACATACAGTCACTGGATGTTGTCATCAGTGATGTCATCAGTGATGTCATTTGAGATGTCATCAGTGATGTCATCAGTGATGTCATTTGAGATGTCATCAGTGATGTCATCAGTGATGTCACTGACCATGTCATGAATGATGTAATATGTGACATGATCAGCAGTGGATTGCGGGTGCGCGATATATAGTTAGTACAACTAACTATATATGGAATTTCAATGGTTTTGTGTGAGTAAAATAAGGTTTTTTAAATGCTAATTCCTAACTATATATGGTATATAACCTATGGTTTTTTCAGTGAATATGTGTATATATATATATTACCTACTGGCGGTCGCCAGTAGGTATATATAGTTAGGATTTTTTTCCTATGGGATTTTTGAAAATTCTATGTCAAATAACTTTGGCGTTTGTGGGCGGAATTGGCTGAAATTTTCAGGAAAATGGCACATTTTGTTTCTGAGCAGCCCCTGAAAATTGGGGGGGGGTTCGTCCAGGGGGGGTTGAAAAAAAAGGGGGGTCCCAAAACGTGTTTTTAACATTGAGTTTTCCATAGGGCGGTTGGCCTCACTTTTAGCCCGAACGGCTGAATGGATTTGCACGAAACTTGGCAAAATTGTAGGGACTGGTAGCCCGATGTGTCTTTTGTAGGTCTCAATATATGTGCTACAGTGGATTTTGAGAAATTAACGTTTAAAAAAAGATATATATCTGTAACAGCGGACCGGGCAGCGCTCCAGTACGCTTACTTTTCGCGCAACGGAGCTTTGTGAAGCGAAGCTGATTGGTTCTCCGGCGTCTGTAAACATTCCAAACAGTCCGTAGCGGCCGCCATCTTGTCTCTCGGTAGGATCGAGAGACAAGAGGAGGCCAAAGCGAAGGGGCAAATGACCATAAGGGGGCATAGTAGATACTCGCTGACCCCCTAGGTTTGATGTGGAGGTTTTAAAAGGGCCCCGCGGGGCAAAAAAAATAAAAAATAATAATAATCGAACGGCTGAATGGATTTGCACGAAACTTGGCAAAATTGTAGGGACTGGTAGCCCGATGTGCCTTTGCTAG
The DNA here is from genome assembly GCF_964261635.1 of Lissotriton helveticus. Lineage (NCBI taxonomy): Eukaryota > Metazoa > Chordata > Amphibia > Caudata > Salamandridae > Lissotriton > Lissotriton helveticus. The sequence continues at coordinate 1,610,155,282 of NC_136069.1, forward strand.
GTCTCAATATATGTGCTCCAGTGGATTTTGAGAAATTAACGTTCAAAAAAAGATATATATCTGTAACAGCGCTTCGCTTCGCGTAACGGAGGTTTGCGAAGCTGATTGGTTCTCCGGCGTCTGTAAACATTGCAAACAGTCCGTAGCGGCCGCCATCTTGTCTCTCTGTAGGATCGAGAGACAAGAGGAGGCCAAAGCGAAGGGGCAAATGACCATAAGGGGGCATAGTAGATCCTCCTTGACCTCTTAGGTTTGATGTGGAGGTTTTAAAAGGGCCCCGCGGGGCAAAAAAAAAATAATAATAATAATCGAACGGCTGAATGGATTTGCACGAAACTTGGCAAAATTGTAGGGACTGGTAGCTCGATGTGCCTTTGCTAGGTCTCAATATATGTGCTTCAGTGGATTTTGAGAAATTAACGTTCAAAAACAAGATATATATCTGTAACAGCGCTCCGCTTCGCGGAGATAAAATTATATCTGTATTACCTAGCTGTTGCTAACACCAGTTAGCGACGGCTAGTAGGAGATAGCGACCATCTTGGGCCCCACTTTGCATGTGAGTGATATTTATCACTAATGACATGCAAAGTGGGCATGCCAAGATGTTAGCGACTGGAAACAGTCGCTAACATCGCTATCTCCTATTATCAACTTTTGGAAATATTCGAGATAAGCGCGAATATCTCCAAAAGCTAGCACCTGCCCTGAGCAGTTCTTAGCCATGTTATCCAATGGGAGGTGGATAACATGGCTAAGAGCATTAGCTCGGTAATGCATGAATATCGCTGAGTTTTCAGCGATATTAATGCATTGCGGTCGTTTATTATCGTATTTGCGATAAACCTTGATAATAGCAAGGTTTATCTGCGATAATTTCTGACGATGCTTAGCGGTAAAAAAATCGTTGCTAAGCATCGTTAGGGATAAATATCGCTTAACTTTGGTAATATGCCCCAACGTCTGTTAACGTTCGATTCGAAGGAAATCAGGAAGTGTTGAAAAACATTGTCTGCGCCATCTTGTCTTTTTTCAAATGCCACACTTTTGTCGTGCACGGCAGCCATTTTAGATGCCTTGACCAGACCCACTCTGTGCACGTTGTCGATCCTTAGCATGGCTCCCCACCCTCGCAAGCATCTCCCCCAGGCAGTGGTCACCCCCGCTCTCTGTCTTATGCATGGGTAATAAACCTCCCCCCATCTGCGCTGCTCTTCCCTGAGAATCACACCCTGTGCCCGCCCGACACCTCCCTTTCGCCCTATTCACTACCGCACCCTCTGACACTCCTTTTCCTCTGTGTCCGATTGTCCAGGCTGGTCCTAGGGTATCAGCTAGTCCTGCAGATGTAGTTTATGGCCCCAGCTGTAAAGAATCACCCCTCTTCAAAGGAGTTACAGTAGATCAAGGCCCACACTCGATGAGATCCGTCACAGCAGACGCGTTCCTATTATCTGAAAACCATCCTGTATTGTGATTGGGGAGGGGACCGAGCCTGAAGCGGAAGATTCCAGGGATGACTCTTTGTACATCAAAGTTTTTACAATTATGTGTCACATTAAAAATATATAGCACTCCGACAAAGTAGTAAGATTATAAAACTTTAATAATTTATAAATATATACAAGAAAACAAAAATAGTAATAACATATAAACATTTTTAGGGAAAAACAACGAAGTAGCGGTCGGCTGTGCGAATAGTCCCAACGCAGCACAACGTCCAAATTTCCGGCGTGGGGCGTCGCGGGGGGTGGGTCATCAGTAGCAAACTGTTGTGCGAATAGTTCCAAGGCAGCAGAACGATGGCACCAAGGTGATGTCCAGTAAGTTGCCGCACTGGTTTTGGTATCCTACAATGCTGCTCCGAATAACGGCGTGGGGCGCCCCGGGGGAGGCGGCGTGAACGGGCCTCTCCAGGTGGAGTGTCATCTGTTGTAGTGGGGCGCCCCTTTACCGTTTCAGTTGCCATTCCGTCCGTTTTTGGTCCACTGTGTCAAAAGCCGCAATTCAGCTGAGTTGCGCCCACTCTTGCGGTGCAGCGATAGGCGACTGTCACAGGACTCTCAAAATGGCGGCAGGCTCTTTCCTTTTTGGGCCTGGTCCACTGAAATGGCCCTGGGACACCTTGGAAATCGGACACTTGTCTGCTAGGTCTTGGACCCCATTCTCGAAAGCGTCCCCTCCGCCTTGAGAATTCATCAAAAGTTTTGGGGGCCCCCGACTCCTGTAGGCTTCTGGTGGGGAGCGGTTGCCATGATTGCTCGCGGAATGACCACGACGGAGCTACGAGATGGTGGTGCTCTCATGCTGACGCCAGCTTCAGTCTGAAACATCCAGAAACAAGGTGGGGCTTTCATCGTTTGGGAAAAAAAATGAAAAGTGTTGTTTTTAGGTCATATGATCAAGCCTTCCATCATTAGGAAACCAAAAGTAAAATGAACCAATGAAAAGTTTTATAAACAAGTCACATGACCTGTTATGCAGCATAGGGTATAAAATGCGGAGAAAATACGTTGGCACGTGAGGCGGCGTCAGTAGCAGACCGATGTGCAAATAGGCCGAAGGCAATACAACGCGCCAAGATCCGGATGGCACCGAGGTGGTGTCCAGCAAGTTGCAGCACTGGTGTGGCCATCCTACAATGCTGAAAGTCGGCGTGGGGCGCCCCGTTGGCCTGTGAGTTTGCGTCAGTAGCGGACCGATGTGCGAATAGGCCGAAGGCAGCACAACGCGCCAAGATCCGGATGGCACCGAGGTGGTGTCTAGTAAGTTGCCGCACTGGTGTGGCCATCCTACAATGTTGAAAGTCGGCGTGGGGCGCCCCGTTGGCCTGTGAGATGGCGGCAGTAGCGGACCGATGTGCGAATGGGGCCAAAGGCAGCGCAACAATATTTTCGGAATAGAAGACACCACAAGGCGCTGAGATGCCAAGATCTGGATGGCACCGAGGTGGTGTCTAGCAAGTTGTGGCACTGGTGTGGCCATCCTACAATGGTAAAAGTCAGCGTGGGGCGCCCTGTTGGCCTGTGAGATGGTGTCAGTAGCGGACTGATGTGTGAATGGGGCCAAAGGCAGCGCAACAATAGTTTCTGACTGACACCACAAGGCGCTGAGATGCCAAGATCCGGATGGCACCGAGGTGATGTCTAAGTTGCGGACCGATGTGCGAATGGGGCCAAAGGCAGCGCAACAATATTTTCTGTATGGAAGATACCACTAGGCGTTGAGATGCCAAGATCCGGATGGCACCGAGGTGATGTCTAGCAAGTTGCTGTACTGGTGTGGTCATCCTACAATGCTGAAACTCGGCGTTGGGCGCCCCATTAGCCTGTGAGATGGCGTCAGTAGCGGACCGATGTGCGAATAGGCCGAAGGCAGCACAACGCGCCAAGATCCGGATGTCACCGTGGTGGTTTCATAGTTGAGAGGCACTTCATCTGCAGTGGGGCGCCGAGATCCGGATGGCACCGAGGTGATGTCTAGCAAGTTGCTGTACTGGTGTGGTCATCCTACAATGCTGAAAGTCGGCGTGGGGCGCCCCATTAGCCTGTGAGATGGCGTCAGTAGCGGACCGATGTGCGAATGGGGCCAAAGGCAGCGCAACAATATTTTCTGAAGAGAAGACACCAAAAGGCGCTGAGATTCCGAGGTGGTGTCTAGCAAGCTATGCAGTTGAGTTGTGTGCGCACTTGCGGCGAATAGGTCGAAGGCAGCATAACGATGTTTTCTGAATAGAAGACACCACAAGGCGTTGAGATTCGGTTACCACCGAGGTGATGTCTAGCAAGTTGCCGCACTGGTGTGGCTATCCTACAATACTGCTCCGAATAACGGCGTGGGGTGCCCGAAGGGGGGGGGGGAGGCGGCGTGAACGGACCTTCCTAGGTGGAGGCTCGTCTGCTGTAGCGGGGCGCCCCTTTACCGTTTCAGTTGCCATTCAGCTGAGTTTCGGCTGCTCTTGATGCTACAGCGACAGGCGGCTGCAACAGGACTCTCAAAATGGCGGCCTGTTCTTTGGATTTGGGCCTGGTCCACTAAAATGGCCCTGGGACACCTTAGAACTCAGACGCTCGATTTTTTTTTCCTTTCCTGTACATGCAAAAAAAGGTAAATGCCCGGTACGTTACACGCTTCATCTGCCACGATGAACTCTCCAGAGGAACCGAAAAAAAATATAGTTATGGTAACTATACCATGCATCGTCATATGGAGAGGTGGCACCAATTAATTATAGTGCTGCATAAAAGAGAGATTCGGAGGAGAACCCCTGACCTGCTAGTACATTCATCAAAGAAGTGGCACTGACAGCATCAGAGGCAAGGGAAACGGTCCCAAATATTTAGAAGAACTTTGGAAAGATTAAAATGACATGTTTAGATTGTGGCAAATTAATTTCATGTGGACAGATGAGTGTTACTCTAATAAATACAGCATATGAACATCATCATAGTCGATGGTTGGTAGAGACATTTTGACTATATCCTGGACCTGCCCGTCCTCGCCCAAAATGGCGCCGGAATAAATGGGACTCGTAACTCCTTGTTGTGTACTGGTTGCAGAACCTTGAAATCACGAGATACGTATGCAGTTTTGAAGCACATGGCGGGCAGGGACGAGAATTGATTGAATATTTCGACATCCCTATTGATATTAAGTTCTGATGTGTTATTGATTACTGTACTATTGAAAGTTCGAATTAACGTCACCCATGGTACTTGCCCGCAAATGCATATCTAGATAATTTTATTGTAACTGGCCCTGTCGTATTTTAATTATAAAATGTACGTCCACCGATTCCGTAACTGTTTGACATCTTAGTTCTTGCAACCTAATGGCCCGCCCGTTACGTTCCTCTACAGTGTAAATGTCTACTCATCATATACGATTACAGTTTGCTCCGTGGCAGGCCCACGTGGTTATAGGCTCGTATTTGTATAATGAAATTTTCACAATAAAGGTTTTTAAAAGAAAACATGGTAGTAGTATATACATTGGTAAAGTTTTTAATAATAGTCACTGTTTTAGAATCATTAAAAGGCAAGTGAAATAAAGCAGACCAATTACATGAAGGGTAAAAGGTATAATACGAAGGAACGCAGTAAAGATAAATGGTCAAGGGCTGTTGTGTTTTCTATTCCTGCAACATAAAGTGATCGATAAGAATCTCATATTCAGGCGTATCGGCGACTAAGACAGCAGGTCGACCCTCTTTTGCTCAACGGCTCCGTCATGGGACGAAGAAACGCTCTTTTTCTCGAAAAAAGAATATATTTTACTTGCAGGACAGTTGTAAATTTTCCGGGAAAGTACATTAGCCTGGAACATTATAACATATATTTAAGAAAAAATAATGTTCGGAAGTAATAAAAAGCGTAATTTTTAGGTCATATGACAAAGCCTTTCATCATTAGAATAAGAAAAGTAAAATGAACCAATGAAAAGTTTTATTAACAAGTCACATGACTTGTTATGCTTACGTTACGCGCTGCGCGCCCCGGATGACTTCCGGATGCGCTAACGCGGCGCGTCATATGACGTATTACGCGACAACGCAGGTCCAGAATATAGTCAAAATGTCTCCACCAACCAGCGGTCGGAACACAACCCCTTTCAGCAGGCTAAATAGTTCTGTTAAATGACAACAGAAGGGACAGGCAACAAGAACCATCAGTCAAAGAGGGGAGGGCTAGTTCTTCTCTACCGGGTTACATTGGGGCGCTACCGGAACTGATCGAATTGGTAGTCTACAGTGTTTCTGGATGTTTCAGACTGAAGCTGGGGTTAGCATGAGAGCAGTACCATTTCGTAGCTCCGTCGTGGCCATTCCGCAACCAATCATGGCAGCCGCTCTTTATCGTTATTTTGGGCGGGGTGGGTGGCGGAGTCGAGCTGTTTTGCAGCCATCATTGTGTGGAGTTCAGTTCATTTCACTAGTTTTGTATTTGTCATGAGGGGTTGTTTCTATTTTAGCGAGGTCAAAAAGAGATCCCGTTAGTGGCCTACTGATTTTGCTCGATTCCTTTTCTTTTTTTTTTACACGATTTTTCATTATCTGCAAAGACTAAACAGAGTATTGCGACTCTGTGTTTGTTTGTAAATAGAGAATGAACCAAAGAGAACCAATTCTAAAACAGTAAATACTTGGATAACAATCAATCAAATGGAGAGAGAAGCAGGCACGCCGTATTACAACGGGGGCAAAGGCCTGCGTTAACTACCCTTCACTATGTGCAAAGAGAGAGTACTCCTAATAGAAATGAGGGGGGGGGGCACCATTCAAAGCAGATCAGTGTGCATAAACACGAAAATGTTTTCACTTACCACTTACTTGACATTCGACAGCTTATGATATTTGCTATTAAAAAACCATTGAAATTCACTGAAAAAACCATAGGTTATAGATCATATATAGTTAGGAATTAGCATTTACAAAACCTTGAAAATTCACTGAAAAAACCATAGGTTATAGACCATATATAGTTAGGAATTAGCATTTAAAAAACCTTATTTTACTCACACAAAACCATTGAAATTCCATATATAGTTAGTTGCACTAACTATATATCGCGCACCCGCAATCCACTGCTGATGATGTCACATATTACATCATTCATGACATGGTCAGTGACATCACTGATGACATCACTGATGACATCTCAAATGACATCACTGATGACATCACTGATGACATCTCAAATGACATCACTGATGACATCATGACACACCAATACCAGTTACTACATACGCACTCACTGATTCCTACGTCTACACACACATTCACTCATTCACCCATACAATCACTCATACATACAGTCACTCATTATTACAACACTATCATATGCACTCATACACCTATACAGACAGTCACACACTGCCACTCATCCATGGAGTTACTCACACACCAAGTCAGTCCTGTAAAGAATCAATCACACTTCCATTTCTTCATCTATACAGTTAAACACAGAACACCATACTTCAGTGACATCACTGTTGACATCACTAATGACATCTGAAATGACATTACTGATGACATCTCAAATGACATCACTGATGACATCATGACACACCAATACCAGTTACTACATACTCACTCACTGATTCGTACGTCTACACACACATTCACTCATTCACCCATACAATTACTCATACATACAGTCAGTTATTATTAGAACACTATCATATGCACTCATACACCTAGTCAGTCCTGTGAAGAATCAATCACACTTCGATTTCCTCATCTATAGTTAAACACAGAACACCATACTTTTCACACATATACTAACACATACTTACTCTCTTATACAATCACTGATACAAGTACACATTGATATGCACAGCGTCACACACCTCCCAGCCAGCCACACACACACTCAGTCTTCCATCCATCCAGTCATTCTTCAATATGTAAAACGTATTTAAACTTTACAAAAACACACAGACACTAGATGATGTCATCAGTGATGTCATCAGTGATGTCACTGACCATGTCATGAATGATGTAATATGTGACATCATCAGCAGTGGATTGCGGGTGCGCGATATATAGTTAGTGCAACTAACTATATATGGAATTTCAATGGTTTTGTGTGAGTAAAATAAGGTTTTTTAAATGCTAATTCCTAACTATATATGGTCTATAACCTATGGTTTTTTCAGTGAATATATATATATATATATATATATATAAATCGTATATATCTTGAAAGACTCCTCTGCCAGCCGACCTTTGCAATCACACACATAGGAGCACAGACCACCTTTGAGTGCACAGAATCCCCTTTATTCGGGTTGTACTCTGTCGGCCATAACGCGTTTCAGCACCGAAGTGCCTTGATCACATATATACGCCAAGGTGTATTGCAGAATAATTGGGTGTAGGTGTGTCTGAATGGATGATTTAGTGGGTGCATGACTGACTGTATAAGTGAGTGATTAAAGTCATCCTAGTGAATTCATGGGTGAATGACTAAACTGTATGACTGTCTGTATCAGTCTGTCAGTTGGTGTGTAATTGGCTGTATGAGTTGTTGAGTAGCTACATGAGTGTCTATATGTGTTAAATGATTCATTGTCTGACTATCTGTATGGGTGCCTGACTATCTGTATCGGTGGGTGGGGGTGTGAGGATCCCTGCATGGATGTTCGTTGTGTGATACACTGGATGTATGGGCTCATGAGTGCATTTGCAAGGGGCTGTATGGGTGAGTGAGTATACACATTGTTGTGTTGGTGAGTGAATGGATGTCTCAGTGGTATATGTGTACGTAACTACATATGTGAACGGCAGTATATGTGAGTGTTGAAGTTAATAAGTGACAAAATGTGAGAGTGATTGATTGTGAGAGTAGCTGTATGGATGAGTGTGTGCTTGTGTCAGTGATTGTAGAAGAGAGTAAGTATGCATTCCTATCTGTATGAATAAGTGAGGTGGCATGTGTGTATAACTGTATTGGTGAATAAATGGTTGAGTGACTGATTCTTTGGGTGACTGAATAGGTGCTTGAGTAACTCTATGGATGAGTGGCAGTGTGTGTATGGGTGAATGAGTGCATATATCATTGACTGTATTGATGAGTGACTACGTGTATGAGTTAGAGAGTGGATTTGTGTGTAGATCTATCAATCGGAAGGGGTTATGTACTAACTGGTATTGGTGTGTCTATGGTTTGGAGAATGGTAATCTGTATTTTAGAGTGGGTGTATCAAAGGTTATATTAGGGTGTGATGAGGTGCATCAGATATTAAGTGTATGATATCATCAGTGATGTAATTTGAGATGTCATCAGTGATGTCACTGACCATGTCATGAGGAATGTAATATGCAACGTCATCAGCAGTGCATTGCGGGGGCACAAGTTATAGTTAGCTCAGCTAACTATAATAACCCTGAATCCTGTGTTTTTTTCAGTGAATTTCTAAGGTTTTCTGTATGCTAATCCCTAACTATAACCTTCCTGAAACCTCTGTTTTTTTCAGCAAATTTCTAAGGTTTTTTAAACGCTAATCCCTAACTATAAAGTCATTGAACTGTAAATGTTTAAGTCTAACATCCTTGAAACCTGTGTTTTTAAGTGAAAATGTAATGCTTTGTAACTAGTACTGAAATGTTTAGAGTAGAACAACATGCTGTTACATGTTCGACTATTTCTGAAGAAGTGCAGTGTATACAAGTTACAATACATGTTAAGACTGTTTCTTCAAAATATTTTTTGCATTCAGAAAGGTGATGTAATTTTAGAATCCTTTGTTTCATATATATTTAGCAATGTATATATTGTTTGTAAAAAATTGTGTTAATCGTGTACCAATCGCGTACCGCTGGCGGTGAGTGCACAAATCCAAACATTGTGCCACCATAATTGTTTAGTCATTTAGCATGCGCGTAGGGTGTGCGATGGGTACGCAATTCCCACATTTTTTATTTTTATAAAATGTAAATACATGTTATATACTATATTTTTTTAATCAATCGTATATGCTTTATTGAAAGAGTTATAAAAATGATGTTAACATAAACATTTTGAATATTAGAGTTCTTAGAATGAAGTTATGGGAGCTGCGATTGTCCCGCATACCTTAACACACATATTTCTGGGTACCTGATAGGTACGTGAATCCAGCGCATATTTTAGTTCTAAAAATATATCTATATATAAATTATAATATTTATTATACCAAGAGATCTACATTCAAATTCGTAAGTTTACTATTTTGTAACTGGAATAAATATATATTATCGTTAATCATATTTTTGGGAAATGCGTCTGGTGGGCGGTGAATGCGTGTCCAGTACGCAAATTCCATGTGACTTCAAAAGAAAGCATTTAATTGGTTAAGAAGCTTTCTATTCCAGTACTTGGAGGACCCCACCCAATTTTTTCATTCTTCCAGGAGCATCTTTACAAGAAACGCCTCTTGTGTTTTCTGTGCCTCTTCATTTTTTTTTTTTGGGGGGGGTTTCAACCAAAGAAATGGCATCTCAAAATCCACCACAGTATGTTCCTGAAGATGAAGTGGAGCTGGGATAACCACCAAGAAATGGAAGGAAAGTGTTGTGTAGGCTTTTTTCTCAATTCCACCTGGTGAGGTCACTTGCATTGTGTGTGACAAAGTTTTATCTACGATGAAGCATCTTCAAATGATGAACCCAAACCGTCTTGCACAGGAACAACATCACTGAAAAATGCAAGAAAGACGACATGATGATAAAGTCACAGGAACTAGGACTTCTGCGGGATCCACTGCAACAATGCAAACATCGTTAATTGTACCAGATGTTGCAGGAGTGGAACAGCACTGCATAAAGTGCAAGAAACTTCTTTTTGCAGGCAAACAGTCTATTGCAGCAGTTGTTGTTGTTGCAAAATATATGTTATTTATTTGTTTGTTTTTGCAATGACTTTCTAATTCCAAAATGTTTTAAAATGTTTTTACAGTTCATTGCCTTATTTTTTTCAAGCTTTTAAAAAAATGAATAAATAAATAAAAAAGTTTTTAAAAAAGAAGAAAAAATAAAAAAGAAGAAAAAAGAAGACAAAAATGCTTCTTTTTAGAACCGCCTATTTGGTTAAAGATTTACAAACTTGTATGTGTTGGATGAATTACTGCAAGGATAATGTCTGAGGCATTGTATGAGTGCATGAGTACTGCCTGAGTGACTGAATGAGTGCAAAGGTAATGCCTGGGTCATTGGATGAGTGCAAGGGTAGTGCCTGGGAGAATGGATGAGTGCATGGGTAGTGCCTGAATGAATGGTTGAGTGAAACACTGGTGCCTGAGTGATAACATGTGTGCATGGGTAGTGCTGGTGTGATTGCATGAGAACAGGGATACTGCTGGGGTGATTAGAAGAGTGCACGGTTAGTGCCTGAGTAAATGGATAAGTGCAAGGCTAATGCCTGGTTGATTGGATGAGTGGATACCTACTGCCTGAGTGAAAGGATGAGTACAAAGGTAATGCCTAAGTCATTGAATAAGTGCATGGGTTGTGCCTGAGAGAATGGATGAGTACATGGGTATTGCCTGAGTGAATGGTTGAGTGAAACAGTAGTGCCTGGGTGATAGCATGAGTGCATGGGTAGTGCCTGGGTGATTGCATGAGTACTGGGATACTGCCTGGGTAATTGGACGGGTGCATAGGTAGTGCCTAAGTGATTGGATGAGTGTAAGGTTAGTGGCTGGGTGATTGGATGAGTGAATACATACTGCCTGAGTGTAAGAATGAGTACAAGAGAAATGCCTGGGTCAATGGATGAGTGCATGGGTAGTGCCTGAGAGAATGGATGAGTGAATGGGTAGTGCCTGAGTGAATGGTTGAGTGAAATAGCAGTGTGTGAGTGATAGCATGAGTGCATGGGTAGTAGCTGGGTGATTGCATGAGTACAGGAGTACTGCCTGGGTTATTGGATGAGTGCATGGGTAATGTCAGGGTAAATGGATGAGTGCAAGGGTAGCGCCTGGGTAATGGGGTGAATAGATGCATACTGCCTGAGTGAAAGAATGAGAACAAGAGTAATTCATGGGTCACTGTATGAGTGCATGGGTAGTTCCTGAGAGAATGGATGAGTGCATGGTTAGTGCCTGGGTCATTGGATGGGTGCATGGGTTGTTCCTGAGTCAATGGTTGAGTTCAAGAATAGTGATTAAGTGATTGCATAAGTGAAGGGGCAGTTGCCTGAGTGATTGGATGCGTTTATTGGAAGCGCCTGAGTAAAACGTGAGTGCCAGGGTAATACCTGGGCCATTAAATGAGTATATGGGTACGGCCTGAGAGAATGGATGAGTCCATAGTTAGTGCCTGAGTGAATGGTTGAGTGCAAGAGTAGTGCATGAACAGTTGCATGACTGTACTCTGAGTGATTGGATCTGTGCATGGGTAGTGCATGTGTGAAAGGATGAGTGCAGGGTAAAACATGTGTCATTGTAAAAGTGCATGGGTACTGCCTGGATGAATAGATGAGTGTATGGGTAGTGTCTGAATGAATGGTTGAGTGCAAGAATGGTGCCTTTGCATGAGTGTATGGGTATTGCTTTAGTGAATGGATGACTCCATGGGAACTGTGTCACTGAATGTAATAATCCAACTCTACTGCTTGGGTCATTGAATGAGTGTATGCATAATACTTTGGAGAATGGATGAGTGCATGGGTAGTCGCTGAGTGAATAGGTGAGTGCAAGAATAATTCCAGAGTGATTGCATGAGTGCAGGAGTAATGTTTGAGTGATTAGATCAGTGCATGGGTACTGCATGAGTAAAAGGATGATGGCAAGAGTAATGCCTGCATCATTTGAAGAGTGTACTGGTAGTACCTGAGAGAATGCATGGGTGCATTGTTAGTGCCTGGGTGAATGGTTGAGTGCAAGAGTGATTGCATAATTATATGGATGCATTTTGAGTAATTGCATGAGCGCATGTGTAGTGTCTGGGTGAATGCATAAATGCATGGGAAGTACCTGGGTGAAAGTATGATTGCAAGGGTAATTCCTGGATCACTGGATGAGTGCATGGGTGGTGCCTGAGTGAATGAATGAGTGCATGAGTAGTGCCTGAGTGAATTTGTTGAGTGGAAGATTAGCATTTTGGTGCATAAGTGCATCAGTAGTACCTAGGTGATTGCATACGTGCAGCAGTACTGCCTGGGTAATTTAATGAGTGCATGGGTAGTGCCTGTGTAAAAGAAATAATGCAAGCATAACGACTGTGTTTTGCTATTAAGGCAAAGCTTGTGCTTTAGAGAATGCATAAGTGTATGCATAAGGTATCAATGTAAGGATAACTGTCTACTAGATTACATGAGCAACATAATTAAAATGTTGTAGTAGTCTAAAGGATCATCATTATTTATATTAGAAACAAATAACATATAATTAAACTTTAAACATTGTTTCACGTTATCATGCATATTATATTAAGTATTCTTTTACATAATTTAGATACATTGCTCATTAGAAATATTTTAGAGTAGTATTGTCGTAAACAGCATTAAAACTCTTCTTGAACTTCAACAGTAACTACTATAAAGAAGAAGCAGAAAAACTGGTATTTAATGATAATGTATTACTGAAATTGTAAGATTATATTTTTTAACAACTCAACATAAATTTAGAATTAAATAACATTTTCAGATTCCCTTTTTTGCTGTTCTCAGATTCCACTTAACTTCAGTAGACACAATGATTTCAATGTGGTATCATAATTGAACAGCGGGGAAATAAACAATCTGATTGATTGTAGAAAAGAAAACTTTCATAAAGCATAATTTTCAATATGTGTAGCTATGTGTTTTTCTATCTACACGTTGTTAATTACGTTCTTCATCTACATAAATTATATTATTTATCTCAAATACATTTTCCAATATATAGACTCTCATTTACATATGGTTCAAAATAGACAACACATATATAAACTATTTCCAAATGCAATATCAATTACTGTAAATAATAATCCAAGCACTAATTATAAATACTAATAGTTTGCATTCCTGTTTAGTTTCTTTTCATATCTTCCTAATTGACTGAATGACGTACTCAAAACTTTGGCTTCAAAAATAACAAATATGAATTTGGTCATTCATAAGGCAATATAGGTTTGAATTCCAAGTTGGCATCATTGCAATGTGTCCATCCTTTATTATACTTCAACTACACTGTATAGTGTATATATGTTGTAGTAGGTCCATCATGGAAAATAATAGCCACTGCTATAAAAGATCTTCCTGAAATAGATATTTGACTTGCATTTAAATTTTACATTTTTGTTTCCAATTTTCTTCCATTTGCTCTAAAACGTTGTAGCATTAAAATTAGATATTTTTCCAAATCTTTCTATTTGTTTTCTTTAAAATAATTTTTATTGTTTTTTCCATCTATCAAACCATTATTACAAAACCACACTCAAGACCATCTGCCCAGATGGTCCACAAGCAAATGTATAACAACAGGAAAATAAATTCTCAGCGTTCTCCCCCTAACTACCCTACCCGCCTCCCTCTCTACTCCCACCCCGCCCTGTCAGTGTGCCCGTGTCTACCCCCTTCATCCAAACTGGTAACCCACCTATGTCAAAGCAAGGATCACAAATCAACGGATGATGATCTCATCTCCAGTCTCAAAAAGCAAGATATTCCGTTCAGTTACTTAGGTATGCTCAGGCCTCCTATCCCCATTCCCCATCTCACTCCCCAGTATTCCCTGGAATAGCCTCCTCGTCCTGGCCTCTTCCTGCGTCACCTCCATCCCCCTCATCCACTTCTACAGATGGATGTAGCTCTGTAACTAATACCCCCCAAGCTCTCTCTGACTCCAGTGCCTTCTCATTAGCGGTACACCTGGCTAATTGAAGACGAAGCGTCCCTTCACTGTCCGCCTTTCATCTTCGAAAATTAGGGCCTGCTCTCGCCTTCCAATGCATGGTGAGCTCCCTCTTAGCCAGTATCAACCCCAAATCACAGAACTTGCTAGTAACTTTAGTATTGGGAGTGTGCGGAAACCACAGCAAAAGGCGAGTTCCCATCTCTACCACTAGCTCACGCTCTGTTACTTGGTTCAGGCACGTCACCACATCTGCCCAGTAAGATCCCAGTCCTGCGCAGGCCCAAAACATATGACCAAAATCTGCGCCTTCCGCGTTGCATCTGGGGCATGAAGATTGAGTTCCCCCAAAATACTGTTGAAGTTTAACCGGAGTTAAATAGGCCCTGTGAAGAGTAAAAAATTGAAGCACTTTGAACCGGGCATTACGCGTGCCCGTCCAAGCCCTCCTCTGGAGCTGCGTCCATGTCGTCTCAGGTATGGTCCTGCCAAGGTCCTCCTCCCATTTCCCCTTTAACCCATCTAAGGGTGAGAGTCTCTCTGTGGACAGTCGTCTATACAGGCAGGTGATAGCTTTGTATGTACCCGCCGCCATAGTAACATATTGGCAATCCAACGAAGTCGGGGGTTCCGTCAGTCCCATCCTCCACTGTTTCTGGATTCCCGCCACCAGAGCCGGTGCAATAAATAATCTCCCTTCGGCAGGTCGAAGATATTCTGCAATTCTGCAAAAGGTAGTAGGGTGCCGTCTCTATATAAGTCACCAATCATATGGACCCCTCGCTCCTCCCAGCCGGCCAGCGCTGACCAGTCCCCTCCATGCGGGAGAGCTGTGCACATGCCTAAGGGAATTTCTGGAGCGTATGGGTTGATAAAACCCGCCCTTTTCTGGCTTAAAATCCTCAAGAGTGAGGTGGTCCAGCCTAATTCTCTGTCTAAGCACAATGAATGACAGCACATGGCGGGGAATCACTCTACCCTGCAGCCTGTCCGGGCCTTTAAACTCACGCGCTACGGCCTGTGTAAGCCACTGCAGCTGTGCCGCTAAATAATACCACTCAAAATCTGGGACCGCCAGTGCCCCCTCCCCCCTCGGCCTCATCAAGGTGTTCAATGCAACACGACTTCTGCCTGTGCCCCAAATAAACCCTGTCATCAGTGCCCGCAGTGTCTTGAAGAAGGACACAGGAATCCATATTGGTAAAGTACGAAAGAAGTAGAGCAGCCGTGGGAGTGCCACCATCTTTAGGAGTGCCACTCTCCCCGCCACCGACAGGGGGAGTGTACGCCAGAACCCCAAACTGCCTCTGAGCCCCCTCATTGCACCGCCCACATTCCCCTCGAAAAGGTCGGAGTGAGCATGGTATATGCGGACGCCCAGATACGGCAAGCACTCAGCCTCCCATTGTAGCTCTTCCAGCGCCAAGGGCCTCTGGCCCTCTGGGGCCAAGGGAAACAAACAGGTCTTGTTCCAATTGACTGGTAGACCCGACATTTGGCCAAACTCCCGAAGGAGAGCTCTAGCACCCCGCAGGGAATCTTCCGCATCAGCCCGATACATGAAAAGATCATCTGCGTAGAGGGAGATATAATGAATCTCTCCCCGCAGCAGAACACCCTCATACGACCGTCCCTGTCGAGCATGCGCCACCAGTGGTTCGATAGCCAAAGCGAACAAGAGCGGAGATAATGAACAACCCTGACGGGTACCTCTCTCCACCTGGCATGCCGCCGATATGGCGCACCCTGTGCGAACCCTAGCCAAGGCAGAGCTGTATAACAGTCCTGTCCATCGTACAAAATGATCTCCTAGGCCAAATCCTCGTAGTACCCGGAAAAGGTACGGCCATTCCACACTGTCGAAGGCCTTTTCGATATCTATCGACAATACCGCAGCCACCGGCGACCTCTCACCTCCCTCTCCCATGATCCGTATCAGCCGCTGTATACACGTCGCAGTGTTCTTAGCGGGGATGAAGCCCGATTGGTCTGGGTGCACCAGCGTGCTCATGTAATCCAACAGGCGCGTGGCCAAGATCTTGCTCAGCACCTTGTAGTCTACCGTGAGCATCGAGAGAGGCCGGTACGCCGACCTAGAAGTCGGGGCACCACCCTTCTTCAGTATTGGCACTATGATCGCTACTCTCGTGGTTAGCAGCAGTCTGCCCAATTCCTAGGCCTCACTGTACACTGCTTGCAAGTGTGGTATGAGGAGGTCTATATACGTGGCATAAAACTCCACCGGGAGGCCATCAGCCACCGGGGTCTTCCTCCTGGCCATGAGTTTAACCGACGCTCTGATCTCTCCCAGTGAAATAGCTGCACCCAGTTTGACGCTCTGTTCCGGATCCGGTTGTGGCAACCGTGCCGCTTCTAAAAAATCATTAAGACCATCAGGCGGTTCCCTCATCTTACTCCGGTAGAGCGATGTATAATAATCTAGAAACTGGTCATTGACCTCTCTCTGGGAGTATACCAGTCCCCCCTCCTGAGTAGCCAGTGACACTATTGGGGCAGCCCCTGGCAGTCGGGTTGGCCAGACATGCCAATAGCGACCCCACCCTGTCTCTTTCAGTGTGTGCACGTACCATATATTCTTTATAATCATAGCAGCGAAGCGCCTCAACCTGGGTGGCCACCCTCTGTCGTGCTGCCAACACCTCCTCCTGCCCAGTCCCATTCGACTGGCTATCTTTTTCTGCTTGGCGTAGGCGATCCTCCTCCCGATCTATGTCTTGCAACAACGTCTTCCATGTCCCCATGATGGACGAGATGCATATCTCCCTCACCACCGCTTTGAAGGCGTCCCACTCCTGGGCTCTACTCGACGCCGTCCCCGAATTTTCTAAAAAATAATGTTCAATGCCCTCTCTGACCTCTGCATAAAATACTGGGTCTTCCAGCGTCGCCGGGTTCAGACGCCACGTCGGAATCGCTTGCCGCTGTCGCAACCATAGGACTGTTATCAAGCAAGGGTTATGGTCTGAGAGCGTCTTTGCCAGATACTCGCTTCCTGGGCCCCCGGGGTACACAGAATACTATCAAGTTGTACATGTAAATCGTGCAGCACAGAGTAGAACGAATAGTCCCTGTCTGCGGGGTGGTGTTCCCGCCATGCATCTGTGAGGTCCCACGCTTCCTGCCATTCCCATTTCACCTTAGCCATTCTATGCACCACTGATTGGGCCAGTGGGGGGAGGGAACGATCCAATTCCACATCTGTGATGGAGTTAAAATCTCCCCCCACAAACACCGTGCCTGTTAAGAACGATGCCAACCTCCTAGAAAGCCGCGAAAAAAATGCGGTTTGTTCCGAATTTGGGGCATACACACTACAAAAGGTGACCTCTCTGCCGTCGAGGCAGCCCAGCACCGCCACAAACCTCCCCTCTGAGTCTACTATTGTGTTCATGGGTTGAAAGGGAACCCCTGATCACACCCAAATTAAGGTCCCCCTGGTGAATGCAGAATAAGTGGTGTAAAACAACTGTCCCCTCCATCTCCTCTGTAGTGGCCGCCCCTCCGCCTGATCTATGTGTGTTTCCTGTAAGAAGGCTTCCTGCATCCCCCTACGGACTAAATATGCGTGCACTTTGTAACGTTTCCTCATGGAATTCAGCCCTCGCACATTTCAAGTAATACATTTGAGCTCAGGTCGGGTCGCCATAGGAGAGTATGCAACAACAACACAGCCTAAAGGGCAGACTGACCAACCCCTGAGTTTCAGAACATCCCCAACAAACTCCCAACCCACCCTTCCCCAGAATAGGCGCTAAACCATAGTTACCCATCCAAACTCAATCCCTACTAAGGGAACTACTCTGGTAGCTACCAGAGTCTCACAATAAATGTGAGGTAGAGGAGGTGGCCCTACACCAAAATGAGCCGGACAACAATCGCATCGTCCCCATGTTTAGTCGAGCCTTGTATATGAAATTCCCCTCCCCTTGACAGCGTCCCACCCCGGGAGAGCCCCCCCCACTTAAGGAACCTACCTCCCCCCTCGCCACCCCCTCCCACAAGGGAACACGCCTCCCGCATTTTTCAACAAAACCATTCTCACTCCCCCCCAACATGGGACACCTCCAAAAGCATGCCCCCTTACTGTACACAGCCCGGAGTCCAGCATAGTCACTCATCTAATAGGCCATCGGCAGCCCCTGGCGTAACCTGAGGCAGGTTGCCGGAGTCCTCTTCAGATCCCTCCAATCCCACCTCTCCAGACCCCTGCTGGGATCCCGAATCCCCTAACGAGGCCGTGTTTACAGCACCAGAAATAACAGAAACCGGTTGTAAGGCCGCTTGTCTCTCCAGCGCCGTCTGGGAAG
The DNA here is from genome assembly GCF_964261635.1 of Lissotriton helveticus. NCBI lineage: Eukaryota > Metazoa > Chordata > Amphibia > Caudata > Salamandridae > Lissotriton > Lissotriton helveticus. Next base: position 1,610,173,923 of record NC_136069.1, read on the forward strand.
TCGAAGGCGACTGTTTGTTCATCCCGCGTCTCCTAGTGCGACGGCCCCTGCGAGGTTTCGGTTGAGTCTCGGCCACCTTTTCCCACCCGCCAGTACTGTCCGTTCCTGCACGATACGTTTCTATCTAGTGCCTTGCGTCCTCCGGCGTGTCGAAGAAGGTCGTATTCCCGTCTACCATCACCTTCAATCGCGCCGGGAATAGCAGAGCATATTGTATACCCTCCTCTCGTAGGGCTCTCTTGACCGCAGGAAATGAAAAGCGGCTCCGTTGGACCTCCTGGGAGTAATCAGGGTAAAGGGAGTCCGAGGCATTGTCCACACGATAGGGGCCAGACGTCCGGGCATTCTGTAGTATAATGTCACGGTCTTTAAAATGCCACAAACGTGCAACCACCGGTCGAGTGGGGCGACCCAGAGCCGGAGGGCGGGCCGGCACACGGTGAGCCCGTTCCAAGGTATAGAACTGAGTCAGGCCCTCGGGGATGACCACCTCCCGTAGCCATGCTTCCAGATAGGCAACCATGTTGTCCCCTTCAACTTTTTAGGTAAGGCCCACCACCCGTATGTTATTGCACCTGTTGCGCCCTTCTGCATCCTCAGCCCTCCTCTCCAGCTGATGTACTCTGCGCAACAGATCACCCACCGTTGCGTCCATCGTCTTATGAGCCGGCTCCAGCTTTTCCAGCACGAGTTCTGTGCTCTTGACGCGGTCGGCTAGCTTACCATGATGCGCCCGCAGTAGTCCTAGGCTCGTCGACACCTGTGCGATATCCTGGTGTAGTGCCTCCTTCGTGTCCGATATAGCTTTGAGGATCTGTTCCATCTGCTGTTGCTGTAGCCCCACAGCCGGAGTCCCAGCAGTTCCAGGCTCCTGGCTCTCGAGGAAGTCCTCAGCTTGCTCTGATTGCGCCGCCCCCTGTATCCGTCGTGGCTTCCCCATAGTCCTGTCCCCAATATAGTTCTCCAGCACCGAAATCAAGGACTATGTTTCTCAGTCGTGGTCTCCAGGAACAAATATATACAGGCCAGTCAGTCACTCCACACTGCCTCCGTTTGCCCGATTGGCCCTCAACGTTGTAGGGGGACCTCTCTGCCCGCTAGGCGCAGAACGGAAGCCAAGGAAGTCAGCCACTGCCAGCCAGCCGAGCATCTCCACCAGTCTCCGTCCTCTGGACCACGATTCGGCTGCCCTCAGTTGCCTCCACTGCCCACCTCCTAGCCAGGACGGGCCGCTCTCAAGTGCTGCCGCAGCGTCGCCAGCTTCCGCCCCAATCCTCACCCGGAATCTCCAACTGTCGCCAAGCGGGTCTCTCTGCTCCATAGCATCTGACATGGGCTGGCCTCCGGAGCGATGCCACAGAGGGGGGGGGGAGCAGCCACCAGCCCACCGCCTCCAATTCTGTTGTGTGGCCACCTCATTAATTCCGGGGAACCGCCAGTTCTCCTGTCCCTTCAGGCGCCGGGCCCCCAACCCTAAAATTACGGCGTGGTGAGAAGCCGCCTTCTCTGTTCTCGTCTATCCGCGGGTAAGGCCTGCCATCACCCCGATATACAGAGGGAGATGGGCGCGGGGGGGGGTTCACATAAGAAAGGGCCTCCTCAATGCCCAAGCAGTCTCAGTGCTCCTGCGACTGCTCCCCCAAGCTGGCTCAACCCACCACCCATCCCCGCCTCCAGCTCCACTTTCAGTCACCTGTCGGGCCCGGGTGGGTCCCTGCTGACCTCAAGTGTAGTCCCCTCAGCAGTGCTGTGAGCCTCACCGTCCGACGCCACCAGCTCCGCACCTCACAGATGACCGCCTGGCAAACCGGCAGCTCCGACCTCGCACTGTATGTCTCGCCGACTAATTATGCCGCTAGTGGTCTGCGGCGTCCCATGCACTTCCCGAAGCCAGCACCGGCTGCGCAGCCCAGTCCGCCACCATCAGCGATATGCCTTCCTGTGTCATCGGTATCCACTGCCCGTCTCGGCGCCAAACTCCGCCTCCACCAGGGCGCCACTTCCCTCCGGCGGCCTCCTATCTACATGAGGCCGGGGATGCAGGGCCCTCCACAGGCCGCAACTAAGATGGCCGGTCCTCTCCGAGGGGAACGGCAGCAACATCCGGGGGAGCAGCCCAAGGCCACCCCTTGACCTTTGGGGCCCTCCTCAGAGCGGCAGACGCCCCCCGGGGAACCTCACCAGAAGGATGTACATCGAGGCCGACACGGAGCTCTTAGCTCACGCGTCCATGCCCGATGATGTCCAAGCCACGCCCCCTCCAAATCTTTCTATTTGTAATGTAGACAATATCTATGATCTACAATGTGAACATGTCATGTCCTGATTGGCTGTTTTAATCAATTTCTTAAAAGGTACTGATTTGTAGTCTGGTATTGTCAAGCATATGAATTGTTCTGTTTGTATTTCAGTGATTGAGGTAAATGAACACTCTTCACATTTAAGACCCCATCTGTAACTTAGTCCAAATAAGTTTTCAATCTGTAGTGCTTCATGTTCTAACATTCTAAGCATAAGCATTAGAAATTCTTGTGCATGTTGTTGTACATTAAGAGTAAATGTCGTTGCACCAGTGCATTTATCCAAAAAATGCTGAACGTCAAAATCAGTATGGATTTTACTTCTGTCAGTTATCAACTGTTGAAATACATGATGTAATAAAGAACAGAATCTTTTTCATGATTTACCATGATTTCACAATGTGGATCTTCTAGATAAAACACAACATTCAGAATCACATTAGCATAGCAGTTGATTTCTAAACTATTTCCCAACTGGTATCCTACACTCTCATCAACAGTTTCCATTTTCTTTTTCTTTACACCTTCAAGTTTCTCTTCAAATTTTCCTTTTTTTGAACCTCAATTTCATCTGTGAGATATTTTCGTTTTAGACAGACTATATGTTTCTCATATATGGGATAATCACCTAGAGTAGAAGCATAAAGTCTTCTTAAACGCTTATACTCTGTTACACAATTTGCATCAGCACTAACTTTCTTTTTATATTCCCTCTTTGAACTTTGCACTTCTGATATTTACAAAAGCATGGTCTATACTGTAACCCTGAGATTTATGAATAGTTACTGCATATGCTAAGAACAGAGGAAGCTGTTTTCTGCAAACATACGCATCTTTTGCAAGCAAAAAATGTACAACACAATGCCCAATTTGTCTTACCTCTTTAATCTGATTACATTTTATAATCAAAAATTCTATTCCGTCTCTGTTTTGAAATTTCACAAAATCAACAACTTTTCCCATTGCTCCATTCACTAAACCTTCTTCTACATTCAAATTACACTGTATAATTACCCAACAGTCTTTACAAAGCCTGCAGTTTTAGATAGAGACTATTCCAAAGAATGCAATTTAGCCTGTAGTTTATCTGTAAGAAGAATAGTCACTCTCTGGTGTTCAATTTTATTGATAGCTTCAATTTGCACTTGTTCCTGTTTTTCCAGTTTCAAACGTTTTTGATTAAATGTAGAACACTCTTGCAGTGTAGGCATTAGGCAAACTAAAGACTTGTTTTATCCAAGCGTATCATGCATTACTCCAGCCACTGTGCTTCTTCTTGAATAATATTTCCATAATATTCATCATTAGCTTGTTGTATATTTGAATAAGTTCTTTATATTCAAAATGTAACTAAATGTTCACATTTCCAATACTTCCCAAAGATTTCCTAGTTTCTACATGGACAAGTGTTTGAAAAACAGGTAGTCCTTTTAATGGAGTAAGTTGTAGTAGATCTCCGAATACAATTAAATGTTTTCCTCCAAACAAAACATCGTAATCTGTTTTTTAAATCTGTTGCATTCTTAAATGTACAAAGGCAAGCATTACGTTTGTGACCATGCTCACCTCATCAATGATTAAATGTTTCATTTTCTCCATTACCCTTGAGACTTCATAACACACTTCTCCCGATAGGTTCCAATATTCCAATTTATTATCATGTTCAAAAGGTAGCATAAGTATTTAAAGTAAAGTAATTCCTTTAATGTTGTGTACTGCTAATACAGTTTGAGCTGTTACAACACAATATAAATGTGATTCTGTAGTTTTCTGTAGATTACTGGTCAAAATATTAATCAAGAAACCTTTTCCACTTCCAGCTTGACCGCTGATGTACATTAGAATAGGTTTAAAAGATGAACATTGGTATTATTTTTTTGTCATGTAGCAAACCATGTTGGATCTGTTCTTTCACTTGTAGATATATTTCTTTCTGTTCAATATTTAGTTGTTCTTCTAAGGTTTCCAATGGAGTAATATCTTGTTGTGCTTGTTGCATTGCAGTTTCTACCTCATTCATGGCTATTGCTGGTTCATTATCAATAATTGGTTGTCCCAGTGGATCTTGACTTAGAGGAACAGAACTTTGACTGTCCTGAGAACTGTCTCTAGCTATTTCAGCTATTTCAGCTGCAATAGTACTTTCTTGTTCAATATCTTCATTTATCATTTATCATTTGTAGATATATAGGGAAAATTGTGCATTGAATGCTATGTTCATAGCAGTCAAAATGTCCAAGTAATAACGTTTCACTACGCCAAGGCTTAAACATTTGTAGCAGTGCTAAATAGAAACATTCCTTCTTATCTAGACATTGGCAGCTGAGTTTTCTCAGGTTAATAAGATTTCCTTTGGCATGTTTTACTAAACATTCATCACATCTAATTACTGCATATCTTTCTTCTTTTATATTTTCTGTTACGTTTCTTTTAAAGCTGTAATGTTGAAGTATTTCATACAGACATAGTTTTTCCAAATGTGAACTCCTTTTGTGATAGTATGTATCCTGAAAATTAGCTTTAAGAATATCTGTACTTTCTGGTTCCTTGAGTGCTAAGTATTCGATTAATTGTAATGTTTTCAATACTCTCTTTCATGAGGAAGCAAGACCTAAACGTACAGATTCCTCTTAACTTTGAATATAAACTGGCAGAGCTCAAGCTATCCAAACAATCATTGGAACACATCTCTCAATGGGAAAGCATCTTCAAGATAGAGCTGTATACTTTCTAATTCGGTCATATATGATATAACATAGCGAGCAATAGCAATTGAATTATCTGCAACATATTGACTATCCATGTTTGCATTGCACATTTTCAAAATCACTAGATTGTAGTCATTAATATACTTTGAATCTTTGTTTTTTTTAAGTTGTATGTATTCTTCAGAGAATATTGAGTTACTGTATGCCTTACTGCTGACATAAAACTATTTACTCTTCCTTTAGAAATTATTGGACATGGGAATCCAAAACCACATTTTGTATACAATTTTCCTTTAGACTTGTATATTTATCTACAGTAATTTCGATATCAATTACTTTGAAACAATAAAACGTGTTGTGTCAAGCTGTTTTCTCCTCCTTCTCCTGAAATGGCACAGGTAACATACTGTTCGATGAAAGACAAGATACTTCATCTGTATCAGTTCCAAATTTTAGAGCATTCTTGATTCGGAATAGCCTATGTAGATGAGGATCACCTCTGGCTTGTTACTCTTTTCACCAAAAGAATTCTGTAACTTCTCCAAGAGGAGGAATATTTTTATTACAATTAAATTACATCATACTCCAGATGTTTTCAATTCAATATATTTTTACATTTAAATGTGTTTCTCATAGAAATTCAAGTAAATCGTCCCACAGCTAAGTGTTACAAACCATGTAGGGTTACCCAAGTTTCTTAACATGCATTTGAGTTCACTATAACAATGAAATTGTTGTTCATTGGTACCACGTTGACATGCCATCAAATGAAATAACTGTGATTCTAAATTTTCATCTCTTTGTTGAACTTTGTTCATGAATTCTTTTGCAGAAACATGTTGAAGATGAACTCCTGTTTTTAATGTGTTTCACTGCATATGAAAGTACAGACAAATCACTGTCAAACAAAAGAAGAAATATATATGGAATGCACTGTCAATATCTCGGCTCTTCATGGTACAATCGTGTAGAGCAGTGATCTGAAGCTGGAATCTGAACTGCTCAATCATCAAATCATCCACTTTTTCCAGTGGGGAACAGCTGTGGAAAACAATGAGTTTCTAAACGTTTTTCCCTTACACTCATGGGAGTTCCCTTTCTTTCCTTCATTTGAAATAATTCAATACTGTTTCATATCACTTCTTTTGAATTTGGGGGATGTATAGTGTAATGTTCATAGATCTCTTCAGTCCTAAACTTATTCACTTTTTCAATTTGGCCACTTGAAATTTCTGTCTCATCTTCTAAGCATATTTCCAGTTCATTAACATTTACATTCTCATAATAAATATTATTCTGTACCAGATATAACGTAGCCTTTGAAGTTTACTAACATCTACAATCTCTTGCTATATTTTACGACATTTTGGTAGTACACCATTAACTAGAATAACTACTGGGTCATTTTCCTCCCTGTCTATACCAATAGTTTCAATATTCTTCTCAAAATCTAAAGGTAAATACACTACTCTTCCTTTCAGACCCCTTTGTAAATTTGTTGGTGGCAGCTTACCTGTTTTTAGGCTCCATATGAAATACAGCCTAAAATGGGTGCACAGATTAAATAAGAATAGAATCATATGCATTCAAATCTGCCAGTTCCTGAGGAATAGCTACCAACTCTAAGTTGTTATGTACTGTTCAAGCTGGTGCTGGAGGCAAGATGGCAGCCACCCTGTCGGCCGAGTGACTGGTTCTCCAATGTTCTTCTGGCTAACTTCTCCCCCCCTCCTCACCCGGTCCCGAGCAATTCACTAGAGGAGAAGAACAATTGTAATGGGGGCTCTCGGCATGATCTGGTGCTCGTGGCTGTGGCTCTGGGAACAGTCTACACCTTCTAGGCTGGTTCACACTAGTCCTTTCTTTCCCAGTGCATTCACCACTGCTTTCACCCACTAGATCCTCCCGATGCCGGCTAAGACTTCCACCAGAGGCACTAGGACCCGGGGGCCACTTGCAGGCTTTGGGAGTCCCGGAAAAGCTACCACTGATGGCGATGGCATAGACGCGGAATCACGCCGGTCAGCTGTGGGGGTATCTACTGGACCTTAAGGAACTGGGTAGCGAGTAGGCAAAGGAAGTGTCCAGGCTTGTGGATGCCAGACGGTCCCCACACTATTCAAGGCACAGGCTGGAAAAATCAAAAATACAGGGGATACAGCTGCTGGAGGTAATGCCACAATAAAAACTCAATGGTACCAGTTACATCTGGGACATCCGCAGCACTTCGGGAAGGGCTTTCTCAAGGTACTGTATCTTCATCTTTGGTGGATGTGAATGAGCTGAGTATGGAGAGTGTGGTAAGGGGGGCACTGGAAGGTTCAAGTCAATTCCCCAGCATTATTGGCTCTCATGGAAACTAGAAACTCTGATTATTGTTGCAGCGCTGTTTGCTGGAGGGGATGGATATCTGATAAACAGCAAGAAACAAGCTTTATGCGAACTGTAGCCTCTCAAGATATTAGCCAGGAAAAAGTGATGGTCGGCCATCCTTAGCAAGAGTGCTGAAATAATGGAAATGGAGCCTCAGCAGGGACATCAAGAAGAACATTCAGCTACAGGTTTTGTAAAGGAGGGGGATTCAGGGGATACATTTTATTCCATGTCGGATCACTTCAATTCCTTGGTGGATGATAGTCTTGGAAGAGACTGGGCTGAAGATGAAAATGATGCAAGCAGTTTATACCTGTAAGAGGGAGAGACAGGAGATCCTATTCCACATACTCCTGGAATGGTTCGCAAGCAATGGGAGCAAGGAGATGCCTTGCCAAATAAGGCTTTAGGTTTGACCGGCTCAATGGTGTGGGACTACTCTTTTTTCCCTTAACTGGATGGGTGTGAAGCTGCTGCTAGACGGATGCCCAATAAAGCTTCAAGTGTAAATCTAGATGATCCCGATGAAATTGCTACTATCTATCAGAGTATCATGGTTTATCCGGATGAGACCCGGTTGGAGAGCTCACGTTCTCCGGGTGTGTGTCGTAAATTACAGAATTCAATACGTAGGGTCGCAAAGACTTGCTCTGATTTTGCAGTCAGGATTAAAGAATCTGAAGCTAGAGAGGAGGGTAGGTGGGGTGGTAGAGTGCTGGGTGTTTTCCATATATTGTCATGGCATTTGTCATTATGTAAGAATAATAGGAGATTTTGGTTTAATCTGTAATGCTTATTGGCACTGTCTGGATTGAACTTGGATGATCCATAAGTTTTGAATCACTTAAGCATAGAATTGGACCTATGGTCGCATCTGCTAATCTTCTGTGGAGACTTCAATATTCATTTGAATTGTAATTTTAACCTTTTCAGTAATTCTCCATATAAAGGAAGAAAGGTCAGAACGTTTAAGGCCCTCCAAGAATTGGTTAGGTAACACTGGTTGGTTGATGCCTGGTATAGGCATAGACAAGAGGATCCAGGGTTCACTTTTTTCTCAGTTCCTCATAAAATTGGACCGCCTGGATTCTTTTTTTATTTCACATCAAATGGCTGAGAGAGTCAGCATTGAGATCTTCCCAGAGTCATTTCCAATCACAACCCATTAGTAGTAGAATTCCCACTAAGCTGCATTTTAGAAATCCAGACTGTAGGGTAGGTGGGGGTGGTAGGAATCCAGAGGCCGTGGACTTTCACAACGAAATTGTTGCTTGACCAGTCATACTGTGAACACATGGTTAAGTGGATTTTTGAAATTTTCAATATTAATAGTAATACAGCTTCTGAAATTGTAGTCTTGGATGCATTTAATGCGGCCGCACGTGGTGAGACTCTTAGCTTTTCTTTCTACTGTCAGAAGGCTGTACAGGAGAAGATTAGGGGATGGGCCGAACAGCTCAGGCCGGCTGAGATTGAGCTCATGAGGAAAATAGGGGAGGGTCAAGACACAGAACAGTGCCAACAGTCAATAGCTATTATCAAATCTAGAATACATCAGTATTTTCGGGAAGAGCTTGCTACTAAGTATGTGCAGTATAGGGCTAAAATATATGAACTCGGAGAATTTACAATAGAGGAAAGTTTCAAATAGAATATGTAGGATCAAAGATCATCTTGATAAGATTAAGGAATCTCCAACAGGAGTTCTGTATGTATTTCAGAATTTTAACTAGCAGCTTTATACTGAGGAAGCAGCTGTGAAAGGGGAAGAATCTCCTGAGGAGTTTCTTGGAGACCTCCAAATAACAAAGGTTACATTTGATCAAAATGAGATTCTTGTAGCCCTGATTACATGGGAAGAGGTTAAAAGTGGTATAACTTCTTTAGCTATTGGTAAGGTTGTGGGTCCGGATGGCATCCTGTTAAAATGTTTTAGGACATTTTGTCAATCACTTCGGCTACATATTATGTCTCGATTTTCGCTGGGTCAAAGGGGCTGTACTCCTGACTTTTGGCGAAAGACTACCATAGCAGTATTTAAAAAGAAAGACAAACCTGAACTTAGCCCATCTTCATACAGACATATTTCGCTTATTAATTCTGACATAAATATCTATTCTAAAATAATAGCCTCTAGGTTAGGAAAGATTATCACCCTTCTGCTTTCCATTCGCCAGCATGGGTTTATCCCAAGTAGGGACACGACTGATCATGTTGGATGCATCATTGCCCTTCTTGACTGGGCTCAGGCCACAGAATCACTGTTAGAGGTGGTCCTGTTGGAAGCTGAGAAAGCCTTCAACAGGGTCTCCTGGCAGTGTCTGTGGTCTGTCCTGCTATGGAAGGGGATGTGCACTGAATTTATTCAAGCAGTACAGGCACTTTATCAATCACCGGAAGCTGGGATTTGTATATCGGGACAGGAATCATAACCATTCAGTATAAGTAGAGGCACTAGGCAGGGGTGTCCGTGTTCTCGCTGCTGTTTGTGTTATCAATGAATCCTTTTCTTAACAAACTAGAATTGCGTATAAATATCAAACCAGTGAAGGTCAATGATACTGAGTTTAAGACACTGGCGTATGCTGATGAGATTGTGATACTTACCAGCAAAATCACCTCGGCTTTCCCAGCAGTGAAGGCTTTGGCAGAGAAATTTGGGATCTCTTCGGGGTACAAATTAAATATTGACAAAGACTCAGATTCTTCATTCTGTTACTATGTTCACTGCAGATCTCCCAATCACTTCTGAAGCAATATACCTGGGGATTAGGATTTCAGTAGCGGTAGACCGAACCCATAAATTAAAGATTGGGCCAATGATTGATAATGTCCATAGGACACTGTGGAGGTTCAGATCATCTACATCTATCCCTACATGGACGATGTAACATTATTAAAATGTTGGTTTTCCCTAAAAGTTTATACCTCTTCAGGACCGTTCCCCTGGAGTTTTCTACAAGTGGTAGAAATGATATGTTCTAGATTTCTATGGGGGCATCATAGTTTGAGATGGGCACTTCCAAGACTCAGGGGTGGTGGGTTGTGCCCAACCTCCTTCTTTATTATTGGGCGTCTAAGCTGCAACATATGGGGATACTCTTAGTTGGGGCCAAGTTTGAAATTCCGGTGTCTGTCAGACCAACTATATTTGAAATAGGGCTGGGGGATAATAGCAAAGCAATGTTTGGTTAGGATACTAGAATGCAGCTACTACAAAAAGACTAGATTTAAAATAATTAAGCTGGCTTATTCGATCTGGAGACAGATACGGTGTAGATTGAAGATCTTAAACATAAATGTATATACTCCATTTTCGGCTTGTGGCATATTGAGATCAATTTTCCAAAACCAAACTACTTTCAGAAGGGGGAATATTGGAATGAATGATTTGAGAGACTTATGTAATGAAGACCAAATTGTTTCATTTATGTTTTTACAAGAGAGGTTTGGTCTGTACAAATGAGATTTGTTTAAGTATTTGCAGATTCAGATTTTTTTGGGGAGGAATGCGCAGGGGTTAGTCTTAAATCTTGAAAAGATACATTTGGTAGAAATAATACAAACTAAATCTCGAAATTGGGGATATCTATCAAAATCTATTGGAAGCTCTTTCCAATGATATATGTAGTCAGAATACCAGATGGGAGAGAAAGTTTGGGAAGGAAGGAATAAGCATTTAAGACTCACTTGAATTATCCAATCAGATTTTAATAACCGGAAGTCTTAGGAGTCAACATTATGTGTCTGTTTTCGACCTTTACTATACCCCTGCAAAGATAACTAAGTGGGGGGGGGTGGGGAGAGGTAAATGTAGCAGATGTAGGTTGCAGGCTGCTGATACCATACACATGTTTTATTCCTGCCCTAATTTAGGGAAGTTTCTACAGGATATCGAATCGTTTTTGAATACGGTTTGAGGGATCTTGTTAGCAATTACACAAGATCTTGTAATTCTGGGCATTGAGGGTAACATGGGGGAAAATGCGAGGCAGAGATCCGTGATTGGATTCTTGTTTATTGTAATTGTTATTGTGCGATTATGTATTACCTCTCAATGGATAAGTCCTGACTCTCATAATTTCTTTAATTGGCGGTCTAGGATATTGGCTATATATAATAGTGAATCTTCAGTATATAGGTTAGGAGGACGAAGGAGACGGAAGCTGGGGCAAAAAATCTAGGCTGGATAGAGTAAATCAGGACGAGACAATTTACAGATTAGTAATGGAATGCTTCTTTTTTCTTTTTTTTGGGTCTGGACTATGAAATTTTGTCATGAATTTCTATTGCTGATTTTGCCATTGTATTGTAAAAGCTTCAATGTATTGTTTTCTGATGAATTGGCCAAGACATGTAGATATAATTTTTGGGAAAAAAAATATTAATAAAAAAAAGAAAGTAAATCTGTTGGAGGCAGTTAACCTGTTTTAGGCTCCATGTGAACTATTGCCTGAAATGGGTGCACAGATTGATTAAGAATGGGCTCATATGTGTTCAAATCTGCCAGTCCTGGAGTAAAAGGCATAAACTCTAAGTTATTACTTACTGCTCAAGCTGGCATTTTATTCTCTTCAAATTTGTTGTAACAATTTTTACAAATATGTGGATCAGTAGCCAACTCAAACTGACCTTCTACCAACAAATAAGCACCAAATTGCTGCCACTTATCATTGTTTCCTTTTCACTTTTTAAATACAAATCAACATTCCTAGTTTGACTTCTATAGTTAGTATGTCAACAGCAAACACAAACATAGTTTGGGTTTTGAGATGAAATTGTCTTAAACTTTCTAATTTCTCCTGCAAACTCGTCAATTCTCATATCCTCCACCTGTTCGTCATAATCTACTCTTATCAAGCTCACACTTTTGCTACACTCCACTTGTAATCCCAAAAAACAAAATTGTATATCATCACAAACTTTTTTTTACATCTGAACCGTGCAAAGGAGCTGTGTTCATTTAACTTGAAGATAATGCAGGACGTTTTACATAGTAGAGTCTCCCTACTAACTTCCACATTTATGAGTGGTGTACTGCTAATATTCTTAAATGATAAAACATACTTTTACAAACCTTTCTTGAAAGACAAGCCAGAGAATGACGCTGCAACTTAGTATACTTTCTTATTTTGCATGGATCTAGCCCTAATAACATCTTAATCTTCTGTTTAAGACTTTTTCTCAGCATATTCTCCATAACAAATTCAAAATATGTCAATAGATTCCTGTTGAATACTGCAAATACTACTACAATCCCACTTATATACCGGAGCCTATGTACGCCTCCCTTTTACTTTTTCAGCTATTACTCTTCCACATTCCTAGTAGCCATCTTTTCTTTTGGAATGGGGCAACCATCTTTAATCTCATAGCACCGACCACTAGTATCAACTGCTTGAACTGATGTGTTCTGTTGAAAATAACTTTCTTCATTAAAGAAAGGCTCAGTACTATAAGTATGCTTCTATTTACCAGTGAAAATGTTATAAAAAGTTACTTCTATTAACCAGTAAAAAGCAGTATCTACTACTCTTTCAATGTGTTGCTTCTTCTTATATGCTGCTAATCTTCTTTTATACTTTTTGCAATCTTTTAATACATTTTGAATTACTCTACTTCAAAATAATCGTATATGTATCTGTTTAGACAGTTTTTTCTTTTAAATATATGTTGTTTTTCCATAAATTAATGTTATATTTTCCATTACATCAGTTTATTTGCTTGTGCTTTGTTCTAAAAATTTCCTTTTTGCTTTCACTACTACTTTCATTCTTTAATCTCTCTACAAGTGTTTTAATAAATTGTTTAGTACTCTTACCAGAAGAGACTTTATCCTCAATATCATTTTGGTCTTTTTCAAGTTATTTAAGTACTTCTGTTTTCTTTGTTCTTGTCTCTTTTCATGTTTTCTTGCCATCTTCAATTTATAATTGAAACAAAATAATTTTCTGAAAAACAAAGAAAAGTTTGTTACATCAATTAACAATTTAAAATTAATAGCATCTCAATATTTATAATAACTAGTAAGCAATTAGTTACAATTGCATTATTATTCTCTTTAAAACAAATACAAAAAGAAAGTGTAGAAACAAGTAAGTGAACTGCAGAAAGAGAAGGAATTGTGCTGACAGAAAGAAAGGGACAAAAACAAAGTTTAGAAACAATGTAAAGAAATACAGAAACAACACCACAGCAACTGAAAACTGTGAGAATTGAAGAAAATGCAGAAAGAGACAAAGAAGAAGAGAAACAAGCAAGAAAAGTACAAAAAGAACCAATACAATTACAAAAACACACAGCACAAGTGTAGAAAGACAGGAAAGAACAGATAAAAAAGACAGGATAGGTGCAAATAATTAGTAACAGGTGCAGAAAAGGGCAAAAAGGATATAGAAAGAGGCATGAAAGGTGCACAAACAAGGTACAGAGGTGCACAAAGAGGAAAGAACAATAGTGAAAGACACAAGCAGAATGGTAAAAAAGCAACAGAGGTGCACAAAAAGAAAAGCAAGTTGGACATAGAGGCAAACAAGTACAGACAAAAGAAACACGTGCCCATATAAACACAATATAAAGAGAAAGAACACAGAGAGCTCCTCAAATTGATAGGAGAGGTAGCCAAAAGGTTAAAGAAGATTCAGAAAGAATGAGAGATGTCCGAAAAGAGGCAAGAAAGCTGCAAAAACAGATAAGAGAGGTAGAAAAAGAGCAAAGACCAGTGCAGATAGACTTAGAGGGATCCACAAAGAAGCAAGTGCAAGTAGAGACATACCTCACTCATAAGACTATAAGACTATAAAGTTTCTTAAACTTGACAGACTTCCATTTCAAGGAGACACCTAATATTATGTAACATATTTTTAAACCTTATTTTGTGCTGCAGCTTTACTATTCAGCTATTCAGCAACTACTGAAATTGTTGGGGCTTGCCAAATATAAACAATCAACTTTTTTAATGCATCTGTTGTAACTCTCTCATAAAAGCATGCATGCTTGAGTCTATACCTTTTACTAGTTACATCATACATAAAAGAAACATACAAATACAAGTATACCTGTGTTTTATACCTGTACCATCTTCATAGTCATAACACATGTGAGAATACATCGGCAAGTACATATATACCGCAGTCAGAAAGGCATTTAAACTTGTCATACTCCACTTCTCATGTGAAAGAGACACTTAAATTTAACTGGCGTTTTTCAAATATACTTTTTCACAGACTCATACAAGGTTGCCTAATCACTGAGCCCTCTGCCAACATTTCTTAAACCTCACTTTTGTGCTGCAGCATCACTATTCAGCAACTACTGACAGTGTTGGGTGTAGCAATATATATCAAAATAACATACAACTAGACGTATACCTTCGGATGCATAACACATATTGAGAATGCATGAGTAAATAGAAGCATACCTCAGATTTATGGGGTGTACTTCAAGTGTACCTTTCCACAGACTTATACAAATTAGCCTAATCATTAGTTCATCTGCCAACATCTCTTAAATCTCACTTTTGAACTGTACATTCACCATTCTACTACTTCTCAGGTGTTAAATCTATCCAAATATAAAAGAGCAACCCTTCACATATCTCTGTTGCAAGTCTCACCATATTTCTGAAAGCATGCATACATGTGTCTCTACCATTTACTAGTGGCATCATTTATAAAAGAAACATACAAATAGATGTATACCTGTGTTTTATACCTCTACCATCTTCATACTTATAACATGTGTGAGAATACATACGTAAGTAGAGATGTACCTTAGTCACAAGACAATAAAGAACTTTGAACTTGTCAGACTCCATTTCCCATTTCCCATTTGAAAGAGACATCTACATTTAAACAGCATTTTTCAAGTGTACTTTTTCACAGACTTATACAATGGTGTCTAATCACTATTCCCTCTGCCTACATATCTTTAACCTCACTTTTTGGCTTCAGCATCAATATTCAGCAACTACAGAGAGTGTTGGGCCTAACCATATTACTAAAAGAATGCATGCAGGATTCTGTACCTTTTGCTAATGTCATGTACAGATCCATAACACATGTGAGCATACATGTCCAAGTAGAAATATACCTCATTCAAAAAAACTTGCAGACCTTAAAACTTGACATACTGCAGTTCTTATTTAAAAAAGAAACCTACAATTAGGTGGCTTCCCTAATCAGTAATCCCTGTGCCAACCTGTCCAAACCCCCCGATTTATCACGTACCTTCACTTATCTGTGAATAGTCAGAGTCTTGCTCCTAGGAAAATATAAACAACCAACCCTTCATATCTCTCTTTATAAGTCTCACACTATTATCGAAACTACACATGCTTCTGTCAGGACCTTTTACTAGTGGCATAATGTGTAAAAGAAACATACAAATAGATATATATTTTCTTTTTCACACAATACATATAATGCAGCACTCTCAACAATGTACAACCAGTAAATGCAAAGTTTCCCTCTCTTTCTCTAGACAAATATATGTAAGTAACAACTCATATTGCTATCCACACTATTTCAAATTGTGAAACACTTTTCAATTGGTTAAACATTTTAACCCTTTCCAACTATCTTCTAAAAGTGCCCACACTGGTTCTGTAACTGTCTGCAGTGTAGTTCCTATATTGCCAATAGGCTCTGCGCATTGGAAAAATATATTCAGCAGTGCAGACGTAGGACTGAGGTCGACTAGGTCTCTACTGACTATATTAGACTTAAGGTTTGCCAGCTAGCTCAGAGGTCACTAGAAACGTTCTCGAATAAACGAGGAGGAGTTTAACCTCCCTGGATAGACAAGAAGGGATTAGCTTCTGACAACCATAAAACATGACAACTTTGCTCCCTCAGAATAAGAGTGTATATCTAGAGCTGTGTGAAAACAATAGACAGCTATTTCACTCAGTCAAGTGTGCATACTTAGTTTCACCAGAGTGCAGAGAAAAGAGAGACGGGCGTTTTCAATAAAAGGTGTTATTTATTGAGCAGTCTTCTTTCTCATACAAGAGAAATGAATTGCCACAATTGCAATACTTAGCATAAAGTAAAGTGCGTACAGTAAAAGGAGTATTATGAAATAAAACTGTAAAAGCATTGATATGGTTTCTTAGCCATATGATACTTAAAATAGATAAAATATATACATACAAATATACATTGACTAACGTACTCAACTGGTGCTTCTAAATACGCCTACCCCGGTGTACCTGACCTAAGCCTAATACGTGGGAAGGAGTAAGTAAGTAGCAGTTTAAGTTAAGTTGGTTTTGCTAAGAATCTGAATCAAGAATTCTCTTAAAGGGTTTAGTCAGTTCCGTACCTGGGTATTTAGAAAGCAGGAGGTCTGGTATCTCTCTCTCAGGACTCAATATCCCAGTAACCTGCGAGGGTATCTGGAAACACCGGAGCTGAATTTCTCAGCAGGAGAAAAGACAGCGTCTCTCTCAGTGCGTCAAAAGGGAGGGGCGGCGTCCGTGGGCTCTCACATCAGCTGGGCTCCCGGGCAAGTAGATAGCCGCTCTGCTCCAAAACCACCACCGTGTGTTCGCTTAAGGCAACGTTGGTATATTTATACCTGAAAGGTGCCGGGTTTGACGTAAGGTTGGACATAAGACGTCAATAAAGATGTCACTAAGAACTGGCCGTTTTTACAGTGCTCACAGGAGTTCTAGGACGAAATCAAAACAAAAGCAATGGGGAATTCCCAGGTTGCTGGAGGTTTGGTTTGTTTACAGAACTCGTTGTACTTTCTAGGAGCCTGGGGAAGTAGCCTTGCTTAATTTGGACAGCATGGGCTATGACTAAATATGGATATGATTCTTATGCCTTTATAAGGATATTATTTATTATAACCACACAAGGGCATGAATCAGGAATATTGAATTAGGGTCCTAGATAGAACTACAACACCCAATCCATGACCTAATGTCCCTCACTACTTAAAACTAAGCAATAGTAAACATATAAACATATAATGATGCATGTGTTTTCCAACCCACCCCAAAATACATAAATTTGCATATTGAAATGGTATATGGCAATACACGAAAATGAGTATTGGTACTGTACGCTTTTCAAGCAGTGGTATCATTCAGTTAAAAAATGCATATATATATATCAGCTGAATGAATTGCAAAAATTTACACATGAAATGGCTCTTAATACAGAAAAGAAGGTCGAGACCATTCCATCACATATTAATACAAAATGCTGTACATGTGCTAGAGGCTGAGGTAAAATGTTGTCTCTAGAGTTCCTAAAATAGAAGCTCTGTTCTCTAAGAATAGTTTTACTTTAAGCAGAGTACAAGTGCCAGAAAAAAGGTAAATATTTTGGAAGGGAAACAAAAAAATTCGCTTCAGGGGACAAAATAGTTCCAAATACTTTCAGTAGCTTTTGTTTATCAAAGCTGAAGGCCGAAGTCAGAGTTCATGGAATGCTGTGTGCTCATTGCTTTAAAAGTTATTCTTTCTGTTCAGGGGAGAACATCATTTCAGAAAGACTCTCAAAAAATTGGTCTATGACATCAGGTGAAAGTTCGACCAAGTTTGAAAATGCCGAAACAGTACAGTCGTGAGAATGATTGCTATCATCGATGTCAGGATCAGCAATGCTCACTGAAGGTTGTACCTGGGTGATGCTGCTCTCACCTCGTACTTCACTACCCCCTAATCGTAGCGGTGAAGTCTCAACGAATGCCGTCATCAGAATGGGTAGCCGCTGGGGACAACATGATGCATGAGCCGTTACAGGACTTAGCAAAGTATCTGTATCCAATGGTACCGCTGATGGTAGTGTAAGACAGACGTCCAACACGCATTCTTCTTTGCATAGCATACATCGAAGCACAGGTAAGATGCAATTCTGCCAGATGGGTCTGAATGAAAGAAACCAGGTCATATTCAGGTCTCTTAGCCGGGCTAATCCAAGGACTTTAGTTATGCGGTCCCGATAGCGTATAGCTAGGATCGTTTCTTCCATCGTTGCTGGAGTCTTGTCTGCGACTTGGCTTGCCATATCAGAGCGGAAGGATCAAAAATAAAATTCCTGCTACGAGTCCCAAAAGAAGTGGTAGGCCGCCAAAGACAGAATGGACAAAATTAGGAAAAATGCCCAGGACTGTTTCGAAGGGTGTTAACAGTCCCGAAAAAATTGTCTTAAATATATGTGGGATACCACTGGTATCTGACATATTTACGATTTGGCTTAGCATTTCTACGAAATGCACGGGGCAATTTGTTGATAAAAGGGTATGTATCTCTGCCGTTGTCCTTGCGACTTGCAGATCATACGTTTCTTTTGATAACGTTAAGGGCACCGTTGTCTGTAAAAGAACAGACTTTATTCTGCTTAAAGTATCAATTCAAATAGAAGAGATATTCAAAGAAGGCCAAATTGTTGCCTCCGTATCTGGAGTGCTGTTTGGATACAATACTTGCATACAGCAAGTGACCATGGAACTCACGCTGACGAGATAGGCTTTTCCTGGCACCATGCCACAACAGCTGTGGTCATTTATTAGAATATAACTCCCGTTAGAAATTTGTCTAAAGAATGGCTCTATCTGTGTTGCAGGTGTGCCTTGCTGGTGACATGAAAGGTTATTTGAAGATCCTTCGCAGGCTTCATGCAGGTTAATGCCTTCGCAAAGAAGTGTACCGCTCAGTGATTTTTTACATTTGTTACCACTAAGAAATACATTTCTTTTCTTTTCACTGTAGCATGTGTGTGTATAAGGTAATTTCCATGATGACTTGATGTACCCTTTACCCAACCTTTCATACTGGCCCGCTGGTATATACTCTTGGCAGTATTTAAATTGGAAAGTTGTTATTGGAATTGTAATTATTCTGTGTATTATCCATTTAATGACAGGTCTTTCTAAAATTGGCAATGGTAATCTCTCAAGTTTTACAATGCTAAGAATCGTATAGTCTGCTCCTTTTTGTGCCAAACTGATTTGTTGATCAGTAAGGTTATAGATAGAGAATAAAGACGTTGTGTTGATTAAACGCCATGGTACGTAGCCTGAACGCAGATTTTGAAACGTCCATCCAAGCTGCACAATAGAACATAATTGGGACTGACCGTGTTGTAACATTAGTAAGTCCTGCTCTATTATATCAATAGCAGATGATACAATACTGTCCAGTGAATATATTCTGGAGGACAGAGTCGTTAACCCATTGTCCACAACAGACAGTGATTTTTCCAAATTAATACAATCAATTTCTCGTATTTTTTCTGCTGTTTCAATTTGCATTACTTTCCAAGCTTCGTTGTACGCAGCGTATATACCGGCCGCTATGAAACGTTTTTGATGCTGTTTGCGTGGTCCCAGAATGAAATCACGCAAGTCAGCACCG
The DNA here is from genome assembly GCF_964261635.1 of Lissotriton helveticus. Lineage (NCBI taxonomy): Eukaryota > Metazoa > Chordata > Amphibia > Caudata > Salamandridae > Lissotriton > Lissotriton helveticus. The sequence goes on from NC_136069.1 coordinate 1,610,193,674, forward strand.
TCTTTAAGTAAAGTCAAGTGTTGCTTAATTTCAGCCAGTGTGGATTTCTGCAGCCATTCGAGGCATAGTTTCCCTACACTGTATGTTGTGACTATCACTGGATGTTGTCTCTGGGAGTATCTTGGGTCTGGCCTGGTCATTTTTAACCCCTGTATTTTGTTCAGGAATCTATCTTGACAGTTATTTGTGTCTGTGGGCCAGATCAACCATTTTTTCCAATCAGGATGTGTTCTGTTTTGGTTACAAATATGGGATACGTCTATCTCAAAATCTGTAGTGCTATTACTGTCAGGTGTTGGCTTTGGAATAGACGGTTTATTTAAATCTTTTATCTTGGCTAGGCCAAGACAAGTAGTCTGTTGAATGGTATCATTCAAGAATATTATTTGTTCTGGGATCATGCAGGCTCTAAATAATGCTTCTAAACCTTGGACCTGCCAAGCTTTGGTACCCCAGATAGTTTTCGTTTCAATGTTGTTTTTCCAGAAATCAAAACCAAACATATTCATTTTTTCATAAAATTTTTCCGAATAGATCAATTTAGTATTTGTCAGCATTGTTTTTACCCCTGTCTTATTTAACAGTTTGAAATAAAACGTTTCTGCATCACTTGTGTTAAACCCTGAGAATAATGGGAATTTCTGGTAAAATGTTTTCGAACTGCTTTTAGGTGGAGTTGCACAATGTTCCCATTGATTATAATTAAAAACATTTCTAGGTTGAGCAGATTTATGCAAATAGTCATGTGCAAAGTGATTATAACAATACATTTCTTCATAATTTGATGAACCCTGTAAGTAATCATGTTCTGTAAATTTTGCTGACATTACTAAATCTGACATCATATCATTAATACTTTCAAAGTCCCAATCATCAGAGAATGTACTTGGCTTTACAAAGTCACTTAATGAAACCTTGAACTGATGTGGATATTTCAAGAGCTCAACCGGGCCATAGATTTCGTAATTCGTTTTGTCCTTTGCTACCCCACCGGGTATTGGATTGGCTGTGACATTCACTGATGATAGTTCTCTTTTCTCTATGTGAGATGACTTGTGAGGCTTCAGGACCAAGTTGATGTTCTGACTTGCTGTGTCCATTGTACTATATTTTCCCTCAATAAATTTTCCCAAACAAAGAATCATGATGATCCAAAGCAGGAGGAAAAGTACACCTACCACATTCCAAAATTCAATCCATGGAGAAATCAGGTTTCTTTGAGTTGATGAAAGAGTTATGTTGCTTTGTCTTTTAAAGTCTTTGTTGCTGGCGATTCTTCAGGCTCGCTTAGATCTTCAGAAAAGTCATCGAAATTGATGAAGTAGCCAGATGCAGTTCTGTCAATTGTTGGAATCGCTTCCGGGTTTTTATTTGCTTCTGGATTTTTCTTTGTTTCACTAGCATAGTCTGAGGCTACATCGTTGTAGACTGGTGTTTCTTGACGAACTGTTACAATTTGGGTTTCAAGAGGTACAAGTTCCATGGCATTGTTGCATAGTCCTTTTTTATTCACTGCAGGTTTGTCGAATGTGATTAGTCTCTCAGTTTGAACCTATTGTATTGTAGCAGATTTTGGTACTCTGCTATTTCTTGGGAGTCCACTGGGCCTACTACTTATTATTGGCCACATGATTGTGGTTTTACCAGGTCGATGGATACAACTCGGTTCTCCTTTTTACCAGCAAGGGGCGGTAGTACAACTGATCTTGTTCCGCTGACAGCTAAGACAGGTACTGCTTTTCTGTAAGAAGGCCCAAATTCCTTCTTCACCGCGATCTTCTCTCTGACCAGATGCCCAATCTTTGGAATCCAGACAGGCCTTGCTGGGACAGGTGGTTTATCTTCAGTGGCTGTTGGCTGCTGTTTTAACTTTACGTTGCTCAGGCCTTTTCTTGTTTCATTTAAGTCCTGTAAAATAGCCAAACGATCTTTGATATCAAAGCATTTTTCTTCTACCCCTGAAGTCTGAAGGTCCTGAATATGCATTCTAGTCCCGAACAATAGTTCGTACGGACTGAAACCTTTTAGAGAATTTCTTGGCAGATTATTAAGACTACGTTGGACACTTGTTAAATGTTGGACCCACCCATCACCCGAACCTAATACCCTCGCCGTTATAGATTGCTTTTTGTCATGGTTTTTTCTTTCCACTATCCCATTTCCCTCAGGATGGAAGGGACAAGAGTACCGCAATGCAATGCCCATGCTGGTCATGGCCTCCTTATAAGCTCGAGAGCTAAAAGCAGGACCCTGGTCAGAATGTAGCATGCTAATTGTGTATGTGCCGATAAAGACTCGCAAATCTTTTATAACAGTTCTGGCATCAGCCGAGCGCTGGTGTCTACATTGTAAGTGAATATAGTCTTGAACATCAATGGGACGCATTTCTTCTGTTCGATTTTTGCCTATAGATCGCCTTATGCTTTCTAAAAGAAGTGTCCTGGCATTACTCCGGCCGGTTCGCCACTGCGATCTCTGTTGCAGTTTTGACAGCCCATCGCAAATTTGTAGTTATGCAGGCTCATCCCCGGCCACCAGTATTCTGATTGTAATTGTTGGAACTGAGGTCACCAGTCCCCTAGGGTAGCATGGCACGAGCGGGTAGGCATCCGAAAGCACATGTGTTAAGCGACCATGCAGCACACGCAACCACTGAATCAGAAACATGGGCACGCAATTAGTGACACCACTCCAGTGAGCTTGTGTAAAAACTCAAGTCAACTTTATTAAGATAGAGCAGGATCAGGGTATTAGGAATTCATCATAAAATTAGCTTATTAGCTTTCCACTAAAATACATGTGTGAGAACACCTAGCATTAAATACTGGATGAATAACTCATAAATATTAAATATTCTATAAATATTAAATATTGAATAAATACATTTTTAGTATAACACAGGCCTGACCTATGCCTTGCTCCTGGTCAGCACCTGCATCAAAATACCTTAAGGAGTTATAACAGAAAGCATTTCAATAGATAACAGTAGGTTTCTACTTTTTACTCCCCAAACAAGGCTGAGCGTTTCAGAACAGCAACATGTAAATAGATCACTATAAGTTTCTAATAAATATAGCCCTATGTGGAAGAAAACATTTCATTTAACCAGCATTACCCATGTCATCAGGTAAGAATAAACCTTTCTTTTAATGGGAGTAACCATCTCCTTATATACCTAGAGGTCTTTGGGAACCATTGCATTAGGCAGGAGTATGCATGACATATGACCCAGGAACCATGTAATAATGTAGTATAAACATTTCCTGAGGTAGCAACAGCATTCAAATAACAGTGCCTTAGGCAGTAATATACCTGTCATGAGAGTAAAGGCAGAACATTTCATTAGTCATAAACTAACCAGACAGTTAATTACCAGTTTCACTTGGGAGGAATAACCATTCCTTTACCTAGAGCATTACTCAAAGCATATTTGAATGAACCTTTCATTGGGCAAACTACACATCGGCTGGTGCATAAATGAGCAGTAAAATGCTCCTATTAATCAGGGAACATTCCCATAAGGCAAGGGAAAAACATTAATCAACAATGCAGCCCAATTTAATAATTATCTCACTGCAGGAGTACAAGGTTCCTACCGCAGAAGACCCACAGTGACCTTCGTGGGCCCAGTCCCCATGCCTGAAGGGCTTCTGTAATTAATTAGGGCCAACTGGACCCAGTCACCAGTTCTCAGCAATTAATGTGGGCCAATGGGGCCCAGTGACATCTACCCCCGGGGAGGGGCGAACACGGGGCCTTCCGCCCTCCTCCCCTGGGGGATTACCTTTTGCTTCGGCCCTCCGGGGCCCATGCGCCGGTTCTGGAGCCTCACACGACCGGGCGCGGTGCAGGGAGCAGCTACAGAGCACCAGCGCCGGTCGCGAGGCAAGTCCAAGACGTTGTGGGGCAAATCGGAGGGGGCTCTCAGGCTTCACGGCCCCCTCCCGATGAGTGCTGGGCCCGGCCAGGCTTTTCCCCGAGGTCTCCTACACGTAGGTTTCCTCAATGCAGTGCCGGCCGCTGATCAAATGGTGGAGCGACTTCCGGCGGGGGCGCGGCCTATGACGAGGCGCCCCCATCACGTGAGAGGGGTAGGCTTGCTTCAGGCCTAACGCGGCCCGACTGGAATGCGCGGAGGCCCCCTCAATGATTTACAATGCGGCGGCCCTCTCCTGGCACATGGGGGCCGCCGAGGGGGGTCACGATGATGACGCTGGCTCTGCTAGGGCTCAGGGCTCAGTGCGGTGGCGGCAACAACGCCGGACGACCAACAGCGCCTCAGGGATCGTGAGCAGCTCCGGGCTTGTAGCGGTGAGTGGCGCCGGTAGCGCGTCTTGGGCTCAGCGCTTTGGGCAATTCAGCAATAGCGCCTGGAAGTGACAGCGCTTCAAGGGGCATGCATCACTTGGTGGGCCCCGCAGTTTGATAACAGAATAGCGCTTGGGAGACATGTATAGCGCTCCTCAGATAGCAGGATGCCGGGGTCCAACACTCCTCCGAGGGGCCTTTACAGCAGCTCTGTCAGATTGCAGCGCTGGGCAGTCTCTACAATAGCGCTTGGGAGACATGTATAGCGCTCCTCAGGGGCAGTACCTCACAACAGGTGAGCGCTTCTCAGGGGCAACAGTTCACAGCGCTTTACAAGCAACTTGACAGGCCAGGCAGTCTCTGATACAGCGCTTCATCCATAGCGGGTTTAAAATAAAAGCAGCTCACAGGACAACAATCCAGGCAGATATAGCGCTTCAGGATTCTAGCGCTTCAGGATCACTATAGCCTCAAGAATCACAGCGCACTCTGGCAATATCAGCAGGCTCAGTGCTTCTCACAGGGACACGGTAGATAAGCGCTTGGAGGGCAATGTAGCGCTTAGGCAGTTTCTAGGAGGCTAGCGCTTCAGCAGTAGCTGTCTTCAAACAAGGGCAGTTCACAGGTCAAGCCACACAGCAGTGGCAGGTTAGCGCAGGAACCCCAGGTGGCGTCAGGGGGGCACAGGGAGCGACACAGCGCCAATACCTGGTGGGTTCCTCAAAAGTCCTGTGGTGATTTAGTTTTCTTCTTGGCGTGATGTTTCTTGTGCCCTTAGTTTAGTTACTTGGTTTCTGGTTCCTTGATTTCTTCTTGGCGCAGCTGTTTCTGGCGCCCTTGTAAATAGCAGTTGGGTTCTTGTTTCCTTGAAGGGGGTTAAGTTGGTGGCTGGTGTTGGATCTCCTCAGCCAATCCCCTCAAGTGGTCCCTGGGGGTTCCCTTCCGCCGGGCTAGGTCAGGGGGGATTACAGGTGTGCTCAATACTTGAAAGGCAGTACTCAAAGTACTGTCACTTCCAGCATCATAGTCCCTGACTAGGCCCCTCTGCCTAAACTCCTGCGTAGGTTCCTCCCCTCAGCTTCTCTCCTTCTTCTCCTCAGGAAAGTTCCCTCCCTTTCCTTTTATAGAGCCAGTTGACAGTTGGTAGTGTCAGTTGGTGTCAGTTGGTGTCACCTCACCTCTCCCAGAAGGTTCCAGAGGCTTCCAGGAGGTTCCACCATTCTACCTGTGGACAGGCTGGCAGGCTAGGATGGATACATTGCCTGAGGGTTCCAGCCTGCCCCTGGCTACTAGAATGCGCCCTTTAAACCACGCTGCTGCAGCAGAGGTCTGTGGCGGCCATGTTAGGTGTAGAAGGTATCTGCATTTTAACACTAGTTTTAAACTAAACAGGGCATTCTCCACCACCCAAGGCCTATACACTGTTGTTTCCATAGGGGCATCCTAAATTAACAGGGGATAAAAAGCGAAAAATTTCTGGGGAAAGGGCCAAGTCTCACAGTAATTCTTTCAGAGATTTCATGATCCCCTGGTGCCTTAGACCTAATCCCATATGTGCTTCTTGAATCAAGAAGATTCTCCTGTTCGTGTTTGGAATCACTCTATCCCCCACTCCAGGGATTCGAGCAAAAGGAACGGATTTTGCATCAATTATGTATGTATAAGTGAGTGGATAGTTCAGAGGTAGTGCTGCACAGTCGCCTTTAGAAGACGTTTTTACCGCCAGCATGGTTTCCCCGTCTATGTATTTTTCTGAACGCTTTTTTGTGGCTACGGAAGCCGGATTAGTTGCTTCCGCTGTGGCTGTGTTACCCAATGAATTCCCTGCAGCGTGAACGCCATCACTCTGATGACTCAGTGTATGTATCACGTGAGTCTTTCGTAGTTCTTTCTGTAAAAGAACTACTTGTTCCTAAAGCGTTTTATGCTTTATTGTGGCACCTGTGTTATCTTTGTAATCGTTTTGAACCCAGATCTGCAAGTCATTATTGTAAGATTTGACGCAGTAATGCGAATCGCACACTATTAGTGTGGGGAATTCGCGATCGGCATTTTCAAGCGCCATCTTTAAAGATCTTATTTCAGCTCGCTGACTTGAACAGTTTCTGACTGATTCAGTTTTGGTAATTAAAGGTTTGAATTTACCCAAGCGCCAGCGACCTTTAACAATCACGCACGTTGCGTTGTAGGATTTTTTCTCTACATCGTAATGCTGTGCAAATCTGTCCATATAGATTACACATGTGTATTGTTCGAGAGGCAGAATCTCGATTGGCATAGGATATTCTTTTTCATATCTTAGATCTTTCCGTTTTTTCATTTTCGGGTCAAAATAGTATTTCACGTCTACTGCAGCAAGCGAATTTTCCCATTGTATCCATTTTGGATCTAATGCCACCTTAGTCAAATTGCATGGGCTTGTTAATGCCTCAAAGGCTGATTCTGCTGTAAAAACAGTTATCCTTTTGCTTTGGGCTTGGGCTCTTTCTTTTGCTACAGCAGTTTGAACCGCATTTACAATATTTTCCGTAAGACTGAACGTCTTTTCAGCTTGTGTGTACAAGTTTGATTTATAAGCTATTGGTACTGTTTCTCCCTCATTAGAGGTTAGGTACGTGAATCCGCATCTTCCTGGGATGACTCGGATTACAAGGTTGCATATGTTTTCGCATGTTTGCAATTTTGTTTCAGCTAACATGTCTGTTTGCAATGATCTCAAAATTTCTGTGTGTTTCTGAGTCCAATTGATTGGTTTGAAATCAGGTTTTATTAATTCATAGAGAGGTTTAACCCTCTCTGCATAATTTAGAATGTATATTCTTCCGAAATTCAGGAAACCTAGTATTGATTGTAAGTTCTTCAGCGTTTTTGGTGCTTGGAGTACAGCGCACTTCTCTAAGAGGTTGTCTGCTAGGCTTTTGCCTTCACGTGATAATTCATATCCTAAAAACAGGACAGTTAGATGGGCAATTCGTGAATTTTTTAAAATTGAATTTGTAACCTTCAGCTGCGAACCCAAGTATTATGGTGTTCACTCTTTTCAAGTGAGTCTCCAGGTCATCATCTGTTAGATAGATGTCGTCGACATAGGATAATGCCTCATCATCATATATTTGTAGTAACTCTGTTACCCTTGCTGAGAATAATTCTGGGCTATTCTTGAATCCCTGTGGGAGTCAACAGAAATTTTTCTGTGACCCCATTATTGAGAAAGCGGTCAAATACCTGCTTTCAGGTGCAATGTTTTGACAAAAGAATCCATTAGAGATGTCTAATGTCGTTTTATATTTTTTGCGCACAATGTTATTCATTAGTTCTGCACTGTGTGAATTTTGTACTGCAAATGTTTTGCAACATGAGTTAAGGTGCCTGTAGTCCAAAACTAGACTATATGAATCGTCTGGGCTGGAGACAGGAAACAAAGATCTCCCTGACTTGCTTTTTTGCTTCTTGCTTAATTGGGTACTGCCTTTGTGCAGTGGGTTGATATTTTAACTGGATTTTGTGAGGAGGAGAGTCCTCATCCCATCCTACATGATTTTTATATAATGCAGGAGCTTGGGCTACTGCCCATTTTCTTGCATATGTATATTTTTTATGTATTGGAATATGATTTGAGAAGGCAGGCATAATCATTTCTTCGCCATGAGGACACTCCCTGACAAACTCTGGTGGCCAGTCTTTTTCAGCTAAAAGGATGCCATAGCCTTTTGAAAGATTATCCCAAAAGAGACCCCTTACTTTCCTGGTCTTATCTCCCTCTATACATACATTTATCTCGTATATTTTATGAGGTTTGCTAACTCTGGTATCTGCAGTTTCCACCTGAATATATTCACTCGTGTCCACTGTCTCCAGAAGATTCATCAAGATCTTGCGAGCTATTGTCACTTCTGCTGCGCTGTCTAGCATTGTGTGGGCTCACTCTCCGTTTTTCAGTTGTGTCCTCAGTATCCTCGGCATGTTTAATTATTTTAATACTGGCTACCTTCTTTCTTGGAAATTGTAACTTTTTACTTTGTTGAGCAGGTTCCTTGTCTTTGGACTTGACGTGCTCTTCCTTGTGTTCTGACCGTCCTCTTCTTTCCGATTTCTGTGAGGAAGTCTGAAAAGATCGAGAGGGACGTGTATCAATATCTTGATATCTATCAGGTTTTCTCAATTTATCCCTATCTCTAAGGTTGTATCTTTTCTCAGAGGGCTCCCTCTGGGGAGACTTGTTTCCTCGGTCAGGAGATCTTTCTCTTCGTTGAGGAGACCTTCCTCTGGACTGGAATTGTTTTTCTTTGTGAGTGGATTGTTTATTTCCAACCCAACTCTTTTTTGGATTATTTAGATTATTTTTAATAAAGATTTTTTCAGGATTCTCAGTTAGTTGGGGGTTTACTTGTTTCCCACCCAAACTATCTCTACCTAGTTCTTGATAGGATTTTTCTATGATTCTGGCAAGTTCAAATGGCTGTTCTGCTATATCTGTTTCTTCCAATTTCTGGCGGATCGCCACAAATGCTGCTTCTCTTTTTATGTTGGCTAATAATATAGCTGAGACCTGCTTGACGTCTTTCAGTAATTTCATACCCAGAGTTAAAGCAGGTTCTGGACTGTATTCATTTTGAATCTGTCTTAGCACATCTGGTATTACCGCCATGGACTGAACACCATGTGTTTTTGTCTAAATGGAAGCAAAGACTGTGCCCCAAGTGTCACAGTCCTCCACATGAGGTGCGATCCCCATTGGAAGACAGATAGTCAGAATTATGTGTTTCTCAGTAGGTGTAGTATCAGGAAATACTGCCTCTATTTGAGTGATTTTTTCTGCTAACCAGAAAGGAATTTGTTCCCGTTTTGCGGGTGTTTTACCAAGACAGGATTGTATGTTCTGTGGTGTTATTTTGTTTGTGTTCCCCTGATGAGGGGTCAGCTGTGGAATGTTAATTGCTGGTTGGACAGTTGTAGTCCGCATTACATATTGGACTAATTGTCTATGTATTTTAATCAGTTGTTTTAGCTGGGCTAAAAGTTCTGGTACTGACATTTTATCAATGTCTGGATGTGGTGTGTAGCTGGCTAGAACCGGCCACGTTGCTCCTGCTCTACCTAGTGGACCAAGCCTGGTGATGTGATTGTTATGTTTTAGGGCGCCTTTAAACCAGAGCAGGTGCTCTTGATAATTTAATGGGATTTCAATCTCCTCGAAAGGAGTGTATACATCCGGAGGTTCCTCTATTTTGTAATAGTGGAATTCGTGTGTTACAGCGTTTGCTGCTGGAAAGTTTATCCATGAATAGAATACCTCTGTCTGCCAATATTCATGGGCCTCTATCACGAATATGACTATACCACCTCGTGATGTCAGTCCATTTTCCATAAGTTTAAGAGTTATAGTTTTTCTTATGTGGACCGGAATGAGTATAACATTCGGGTCATTGTCTTGGAGACTTGTGTCATCCGCTAGGAGTTGAGCTGCTATTCTAGCTGCCTCCCTTTCGTCTTCACTTTCCCCCATTTTACTGACAGAAAGTTTTTTGTTGCAGATCAAGTTTCAAGGAAACAAAGATTAGATGCACAATATTTTGGAACACTGTATCCTTCAACGTTGACTAAACCAAAAACTATACATAGGAATCTCTTCCTACTAAGTTCCGGCGGATTTTAACCTTTTACCCACTCCAGACGTCTTTTGGAGTATTTTACGGGAAAAGGGGTCTGTGTGAAAAAGCACGACTGAGTTACTCTAACGTCTTGCGTTAGATTTATCGCCTTACCAAACGTTGGGCGCCATGTAGTGTAGTTCCTATATTCCCAATAGGCTCAGTGCATTAGAATAATATATTCAGCAGTGCAGACGTAGGACTGAGGTCGACTAGGTCTCTACTGACTATATTAGACTTAAGGTTTGCCAGCTAGCTCAGAGGTCACTAGAAACTTTCACGAATAAACGAGGAGGAGTTTAACCTCCCTGGATAGACAAGAAGGGATTAGCTTCTGACAACCATAAAACATGACAACTTTGCTCCCTCAGAATAAGAGTGTATCTCTAGAGTCGTGTGAAAACAATAGACAGCTATTTCACTCAGTCAAGTGTGCATACTTAGTTTCACCAGAGTGCAGAGAAAAGAGAGACGGGCGTTTTCAATAAAAGGTGTTATTTATTGAGCAGTCTTCTTTCTCATACAAGAGAAATGAATTGCCACAATTGCAATACTTAGCATAAAGTAAAGTGCGTACAGTAAAAGGAGTATTATGAAATAATACTGTAAAAGCATTGATATGGTTTCTTAGCCATATGATACTTAAAATAGATAAAATATATACATACAAATATACATTGACTAACGTACTCAACTGGTGCTTCTAAATACGCCTACCCCGGTGTATCTGACCTAAGCCTAATACGTGGGATGGAGTAAGTAAGTAGCAGTTTAAGTTAAGTTGGTTTTGCCATGAATCTGAATCAAGAATTCTCTTAAAGGGTTTAATCAGTTCCGTACCTGGGTATTTAGAAAGCAGGAGGTCTGGTATCTCTCTCAGGACTCGATATCCCAGTAACCCGCGAGGGTATCTGGAAACACCGGAGCTGGATTTCTCGGCAGGAGAAAAGACAGCATCTCTTTCAGTGCATCAAAAGGAAAGGGCGGTGTCCGTGGGCTCCCGCATCAGCTGGGCTCTCGGGCAAGTAGATAGCCGCTCTGCTCCAAAACCACCACCGTGTGTTTGCTTAAGGCAACGTTGGTATATTTATACCTGAAAGGTGCCGGGTTTGACGTAAGGTTGGACATAAGACGTCAATAAAGATGTCACTAAGAACTGGCCGTTCTTACAGTGCTCCCAGGAGTTCTAGGACGAAATCAAAACAAAAGCAATGGGGAATTCCAAGGTTGCTGGAGGTTTGGTTTGTTTACAGAACTCGTTGAACTTTCTAGGAGCCTGGGGAAGTAGCCTTGCTTAATTTGGACAGCATGGGATATGACTAAATATGGATATGATTCTTATGCCTTTATAAGGATATTATTTATTATAACCACACAAGGGCATGAATCAGGAATATTGAATTAGGGTCCTCGATAGAACTACAACAGTGACTCCCCATGGTGCTGCAGTAGAATCGCAATGGAGCTGCAAACCCTGCAGGAGTTCAAAAACCTATTTACAATAATACTAGTATTATTTGTTAACAACACACTACTTCTAAACATACTACTGATTTTGGAAAACATAACATTAATAGCATACCACTTACATTTAAATTAGGTTTTCTTATTTTGATACCACATTTAAGTTTCAACCCATCCATCACTCTGCTTAATGCCAGTTTCATAGTAACAGTTTCTGCAACATTCAACTGTACTGGCAGGTCAGAGGTTTGCCTTATTTTCAAGCTCAGCACAGTAGCTTCCAAATGCAAATAGCAGGTGTGGTTGTCTTTTGGAAAATATTACTGTATCGTATTTACTGTGCCTTTCAAAATGTTTTTGAATAACCAATAATAAACATGCTTCTTCAGGAAAGTAACATGCATCCTATTTTTGATTGCACAATGTTAATGAACAGCAAATCACTTATTGGCTTTTTCAAAAACAGCATCTTCTCCACCATTTTAGATACCTCTCATTCTACCAACTGACTAACTGAACTACAGACTTCTTGTCATTCAGACATCCCTTCAAGATGCTTACAGTATGGATTTTAGGACACATCTATGTTTTATGGTGCAAAATGTATGCTGAACACAGAAGTATTGACAAAGACCTAGGTTTGCGAAATGTGGATAATAAATGGATTGCACAGAGAGAATTAAAGTGGCACCAATTGATGCCTTTAACTAAACATGTTTTGCATCTTCAACCCCCTGACATCATGATTGTGCACTGTGGTGGCAATGACCTAGGCAAATTGTCAGGGGTAGGTCTGGAAATGCTAATTAAGGATACCTTTGCACACTTGACGTTGTTTTTGCCTCAAACTGTCTTTGTATACTCTGATATATGCCAAAGACATAAATGGAAGTGGTCAAATCAATATTGTCCACAGTTTAAGAAAGCTAGGAAGAATGTCAATGTAGCTTTTTCTGTTTACCGCAAATGCCTTAGAATGGGGTCCATCTATTACAACAATCTAACTTTTGATATGGATGATATCTACAGAACTGATGGAGTACACTTCACAGATGAAGGAAACAGAGTATTTCTCAACAACCTTAAGCTGTGCATCCGGACTTACATGTAGCTCCAACAAAGTCATAATGGAAACAAGGTCTCTTTTAAGAACCACCCAACAATGAATCTTTATTTGATTTTTTTTTAAACATACATACTATTTTTATATTTTTGGGGGGATTTAGGAGCGCGTCGCAGATTTGCAAAACAAAAGCCTTATTTCAATGCACTACAACACAATACACTTTTGTAGGTTTCATTTGTAATTCTTATTTTTTATATTATTACTAACTATCAAATGTAATGTTATTATTAAATTCAATCTCTCTAGCTATATACAACAAGTTCACAAATGCAACACTACCTTCTAAATTATATGCTATTAAATTATTTATTTGAGGTGTATCTGCGAATCAAAAGCAACCTTACACTGGGGCAGTACTGAGATCTGCGATGAGTTCACAACTCCAAAATCAAGAGAAAGAAATGCTCCCCACTCCCATTACTAAATGTCTGCCCTGAGGACCACATCATCTGGGGCATGCCCTCACGTTTGGGACCGTGGAGGGAGCCCCAATACCCCCATGGTCCCAGCCAGCTCTCCACCTCCTGTGGGAGCTGGCATTTCTTTTGGACAAAGGGAGCTGTAAACATGCATCTCCTTTTGCCCAAAAGGAATTCTGCTGCGCTTCATGGAAGCAAGACCAGTTTTCCTGCTAACGCTTTCATGAAATGAAGCAAAAGTTTGCGATGGCAGAGTGGAAGCAGTGCTCCTGCCCTGCCATAGCAAACAGCATTGTACTAGGAGAGGGCACCCTGGGACAATCCTAAAGCCAGTCCTGGGGGGTCCTTGTCCCCAATACCAAGGTGGGCACCTAGAGGGGAGCCAGGCAGCCCCCCTCCCATCTCTGTACTGTCCTGGGGAGGTAGTGGTCCACAGGACCAGGGGACCAAAATGGACCCCGCACTTAATTGATGTATGCCACGTGGAGGTGGCGGTCCCTGGGCAGCTTGGGTCGGCAGGAGTCCCCCTGCGCTATTTTGTATTAAAAAACTCAGGAAGGGTGCAGTCCCTGAGGCTTGGGGGGGCCTAATTTAAAAAGCCCCGGGATGGTGGTGGTCCCCATGGCTCCAGGGGGGCTGCTTGCCATCCTGCACATTATTAAAAAAAGCCCCAGGGAGGTGACGGTTACTGGGGCAGTGGAGGCCCCCACGTGCCCCTGCTTATTACTTAATTATTGCCCCCAGGACCTGGTCCATCTGGGGCTTAAAAGAAATAACGCGCGGGATACCGTGCTTCTTTTTTTTCTATTTTTGGCAGGACTCAGGGACCCTATGTGAATACTGCCAAATTCTTTTTAGAAAAAAAGGCTTTTTTGGGCCCTCAGAAGGGTTTGCAGGTCCACTGCGGTGGCCAGATACTAATATTTGTACATATCATTTTCTCAGGAACTACTAATCGGATTTACAGCAGTTAAAGCAAAGAGTGCACGCTAGACCAATAGCTACCTCTCTGCCAAATTTGGTGTAATTCTGTTCAGCAGTTCAGGCTGTACCTGCAACAAAAGTTTCCTATGGACATTAACATGTAGAAAACAGGCTTTGGGACCCCCTTTCTCCTCAGCCCTGTTCAATGAATCACCCCAAAACTTTCAACACTGGACCTGACCGGAGCGGCCCATTACTTTTGAAAATTTCTCAAAGATTCATCAAATGGTGCTAAAGATATTGGCTAAAAAACAAAGGTTTTTGGAATAGAAACAAGGTCCTAACTATAACTACCTACTGGGGACTGCCCAGGCTCCCAGGCTTTTACTGTGTATCCCCTCTTTTTCGGAGACAAAGTTAAACATCTGAACAGCTATATTGATAGTGAAACACATTTAATAATACCGTGCATGGAGTGGTAAACAGCTTTTCTCATTTTACAGCTTGTTGAGGGTTACACTGTGCTAATCATATGCTTAACGACTTCGCTGTAAAAATTAGAAAGAATACTTTGTCCCTTTCTAGCTCAGCATGGGTGGCACTGTGCTAATCCTTTATATAAAATATCTATATAACTTAATTGGGTTAAGGATGTATGAAGCATCATGCTGGCTCTCACCCACTGTTACTTGTTAAGCAAACCAACATTTGTTTCATAATCTAAACATTGTTTTCCAATGGGGAGCAACAAAAAAAAAATACATGCCAAAGAACACATGAAATCACACAAATGTATTTAATACCCAATTGTTTCATATGACATTTTTAGTACATGACAGTACAACAAAATTCCAAAATGTGTACAAACGAGAACTATCATTCAAATGATTTTTGACACCAGGTTCTTAGGAATTGCACTACAGCAGATCTGCAATGTTCCAATATTCTTCAGACAAAATATCTTGATTAGCTATTCTGTAAATCTATTGCATTGGACAAATTGTTGAGATACGTCTTTAAAGCCAGCAGGTGTTTCGTTGCCTTTATGGACGCTTCTTCAGGGCTGCAAGGAATTAACACAAATCTGATGTCATTCTTATTTCTCATACAGAAACTTACCTATATTATAATATCCAACTTTATTTTCCTAACAGAATTGAGGGCGAGAGTGACAACAGCAATGTCCAATATCTCAGTTTGCAAAATATGACACATCACAAATTCATCAACAACATGTATTATTGGAAAAGTCCCCAAAGCATTCCAACTTCAGTAGCTCAATCCTCCCCTTAGGATTTTAAGAAATCTAACAGCAAGCTGCTTTCCCAGTAAGTACTGATGATGTGGTGCTAGTCAGACATTAAGCAATATGTAGTTAGTACAGGTATGCAACACACTTTGGGCTAAAAGGGCTTCAGCCACCTCGTCATGTGTTTTAGACCTGGCTAAAAGGGCTGCGCTGCAGATAGAGTGCAGTGACAGCCTTTTAAAAAGAACTTTGCAGGTCATCCAGAAACTGAATTACATTAAATATGGGAACTGTGACCCTGAATGTGAGAGTGAGGGCCTACATGGGAACACAATACTCCAACTGTTTTGTGGGCCTTTCAGCCTTCAGGTAAATGCATATAAAATGCAAGGTATACACTTTAAATACAAGTTAAAGTAATTGGCGTGGAATGTATTATTTTATGCTATAGACAGCGTATTTGGTTAATGTGATCCCTTCAAATGTCTGTGTGTTTAACCAGATAGTCACAAACTGCATCCCGTTAAATGAACAGGGAAATGGGGCTTTGTGTAGTCCTCCTCCACTGAAAGCCATAAGGTTGTTCAAGTCTTTATCTTAATACTAGCAGCCAGTCCCAACGTTGTCCGGGTATGAATTGCTGCCGGCCAGTAGTATATTGTTTTGTAGGGTTTCGTTTTGATAGCATTTCTTATCTGTGACAAGCCTGTGAAACACTCTGATTCCCAGTGCACTGCTGATGCACTGAAGAGTGCGCGTTCAGTAGTGTGTGAACTCGAGTTTCCCTACTTTATTATTTTATTTTTCCTTGCAATATTATATAGCGCGAACTCGACAACATGGCATGAGCACAATTTACATTACCGAAGAACACATTAATTTGTGGTAGGCACGGGGAGACAAAGCAATTTGCCTGGAATCACAGGATGTTGAGCTGATGCCGAGATTCGCACGTAGCTCCCCAGCTCTAAAGTTCGCAATTGTAGAACTTGTGGCGGGAGGTGTGTCTAAAAGTGTATGTCGGTGCTGGCCATCAATGAGAGAGACCTGTGCATTTTTCAAATCGGTGGTGAAAAAATATGTGTGTGTTGCTGGGGATGTGGGCCGCCGTGCCACCAATGTACTTACCGGGGAGGGTAAACACCCATTATTCCGCAACTTTCTTTCCGCATACCATCACTCCGCATACTTTAATTACGAAAGTACCATGACTCCGCAATGCCATTATAGCGCATGGCATTACATTTTATATGCTTTTACCACGCATACATTAACAACAAAATTCGTTGTAAATGCATGAATGGCAAAAGCATGTTTTTAAAAAAATGTTTGGATAAGGTAAGTATGGGTATAGGGGTATATGTTTTGGGGTACTGAGGTATATGTTTTGGGGTGTTTGGGTATTTTAAGGGTTCAGATATAGTTTTGGGTTATGGGGTACAGGGGTAGTTTTAGGGTTTAGGGATAGGTATGGGTTTTGGGGTACAGGGTTATTTTTAGGGTTCAGGGCTAGGTTTGGGTTTTGGGGTATAGGGGTATTTTTAGGGTTCAGGGGTAGGTTTGGGTTTTGGGGTACAGGGGTATTTTAAGGGTTCAGGGCTAGGTTTGGGTTTTGGGTTCAGGGTTAGGTTTGGGTTTTGGGGTACAGGGGTATTTTAGGGTTCAGCGGTAGGTTGGGTTTTGGGGTACAGGGGTATTTTTAGGGTTCAGGTGTAGGTTTGGAGGTACAGGGGTGTGTATAGGGTTCATGGCTAGGTTTGGGTTTTGGGGTACAGGGGTATTTTTAGGGTTCAGGGATAGGTTTGGGTTTTGGGGTACAGGGTATATTCATAGGGTTAAGATGGGTTAGTGTTTAAGGGTGTTGGGGTATTTTAAGGGGTATGGGTGGGTTATGATTATGGGGTGCAGGGGTATTTAAAGGGAGCAGGGTGGACACCCGGAGCTGGAATGTACAGAACCTGGGAAGAAATAACAATGAAATATTGGGCACAACGCTCGCTTTTTTCCAGTAATCCCGCGCCCCACACACGCCCACGCCCCCAGCACATGCCCACAGCACACGATATGAGACATGGCATGAAGGCCGGAACTTACCACATGCCCCCAGCGTTTGTCACGCCCCCAGCACACGCCCATAGCACAATGCCGACACGCCCACAAGGGACTACTTTGATGGCATGGTTCTTTTACCTTTTAAATGTATATGGTGGGCGTCTGCATAGCCTATGTCCTTCTGCTGCAACTGCCCTTTCCAACGCTGTATTGGGTGTGTGATTTGTGCTGTGGTTCCTGAGATTACCCGCCTCAAAGGTTTGGGCTCTCTCTTTATTATATTAGTATAGATTATATTCACCTAGGAGTGGGTGAGTCTCAGAATTCTCAAGCCAGGTGCTCAGCTTGAGCTCCTCCTGGCCCCTCAAGCCCTAAATGAAACGAGATTTTAAGTGTAATTTTTCTTTATAATTGCCTAAGAGAACTTTTTAACCTACATGAGCTTGAGATTTGTGCTGTACAAAAACCACTTGACTTTGATGTAATATTCTTCAATGTTGACCCATATGTAATAAAAAAGTAGATAACATTTAGGTTGCATGTCAAGTGACTTGCCTCATAGTTCACTAATAGCAAAGTCATCAGGCTGGGGGGGCGGTGGGATACATCACTCTAGATTCCTGTACTAAGGTGAAACGCTTCAGCATGTTCACAAATATATATTTATTTAATTTTAAAGGGACTTTCCTAATTTTTTCATAATATTTGCTGATTTATATGAAAACATTTTCAGGGCTCAGCTCATACACCGGCTCTTAGCGCAATTAAGACCCTCTGCTCGATTTGGCTGCAGATCAGCTTGTTGTGTCAATTTTAGGTCTCACCCTTTACATAACACTTTTACAGGTAAGGAAGTCTTTGTTAGCTTTTTCTTTGCTTCTCAATTCAATTCAAATGAGCTTTATTTGATTTTTGCAATAAAATCATAAAAACACATGATATTAAATAATATTATAAACAGTTCAACATTAAAGGAAAAATACTAAAAATACTAAGCATAGCATGCTTAAAAAGAAACCTTCTGTAAATAACATATTATGAGAAATTCATATATAAATAGTTTTCCTGTATTTAATGACACTTTTTAAGAATGAAGCTATAGACCTTGTGAAATGTCAGTTCTCTAAAAACTGTAACACTAAAAACACAGGGTGACATTGTCTAGGACCAAGTAGACTTAAAATTGGTAAACTCCACCTCTTTCTTGGTACAGAAGAAAATTAAAAAACTAAAAGAACATGCGTTGTTGCTTGCAGAGACTTATCATCACATGGGCACATAGTCATGATACTAGACCAATCATTCGTGATGCGGAAACTGATTAGCCTATGAAAGATCAGGCGCGGTGCGTCCATAGGGGCGTGGGGGCGTAGCCCCCCCGCCCGCAGCCGCTCGCAGGAGACACCGAGGGAGAACTGACACTGCATGCCAGTCAGCATGACGTTGGGAGGCGTCATGTTGATTGACATGATTGTCACCAGGCAGGCAGCAACACGAGTGCGCATGCGTGGGGACGGAGGGTGAAGTTTTTACCCATGCCCACGCATGCGCACTTGTGTTCGTGCTTTTTTGCGCATGCCCATTAGGAGCCCTTCGGTCTCCTAATGGGCGTGCTCTGGGCGTAGAGTAACCTGTGCCCCTGCAGCGCCAGGAGAAGTTTCTGTATAAGCGCTAACACTAAGGTAATCCTACTACATATGGAACATTTGTTATTGTTTACAGCTACGTTTAGGACAATGGTGTAGTTCTGCTGCACAAGAACACCCAAAGGTTTCATGAATATACAATTGTTATTGTTACATGTCAGACTTGCTCTTGAACATGCATTATCTCTCAATAAAGGTCACACAAGGGGAAAAGTGAAGAAAGACAACACTTCCCGGTGTGTATTCCAAAATGCACAGTTTAATCAAAGAGAACCTATCAGCGTTGGGCCCCTTTAGTGTATTAATGAGTTTCCTCTCTCGAATAACCAAGCTTTCAAATCTCAGAATGTCACCCCACTTCCGGTCAATGAGCGATTTCCTGTTGACCTCTGGCTTTAACAACGACGTACAGAGGGCTGCTTCCAGCAAGGCCCTTTGCCGAGCTCTGTGGCCGTTCCTTTCATAGAGGTTGGCAGTTTCTGGTGAAGATTGTAACCTGGCATGTTTGAGAGCTGGTTTGCCGCTGGCAAGCATGGCTGGCACGCGCAGATACCATCATTATATTTATCTAACGAGGAGCCGGCGCGTGCGAGAGGTAAACCTTGGAGTGTTTACAGAGATCATGCAGATAATGTGCCTTCTGTGTAATCTTACTAGCCGGCCACACGTCATGACGCAGGGCACCCCGGGGTGGCTGGGCCTCGCTCTCTGTCTGCATCGATCATGCACAGCTCGGCGCCCCAGTGAGGGCTCTCGCCAAACGAAAATGTAAATGTATGTAGTGCTTTCTGCCATAGCGTTTACCTTCGTGTTGCTGTAAATACATAAAACATGATGCTGTGGCCCAAAGCAATGGGACATACATGTTATCTTCCCCAGAAGGATAAAACGCCGCTCAGGCCTTGCCACAATTTGCATGTGATCTGAAGATCATAAGAGATTTCCAGAGCTGAATGATGTATGGATGCAGGATAGGTGGGTGGATGGATGAGTGGATGCATGAATGATGTATGTATGGATGCATAGATGCATGCATGATGGGTGGATGGATGAATGATGGATGGGTGGATGCATGAATGAATGATGTATGGATGCAGAAAAGCCTTATTTCAATGCACTACAACACAATACACTTTTGTAGGTTTCATTTGTAATTCTTATTTTTTATATTATTACTAACTATCAAATGTAATGTTATTATTAAATTCAATCTCTCTAGCTATATAAAACAAGTTCACAAATGCAACACTACCTTCTAAATTATATGCTATTAAATTATTTATTTGAGGTGTATCTGCGAATCAAAAGCAACCTTACACTGGGGCAGTACTGAGAGCTGCGATGAGTTCACAACTCCAAAATCAAGAGAAAAAAATGCTCCCCACTCCCATTACTAAATGTCTACCCTGAGGACCACATCATCTGGGGCATGCCCTCACGTTTGGGACCGTGGAGGGAGCCCCAATACCCCCATGGTCCCAGCCAGCTCTCCACCTCCTGTGGGAGCTGGCATTTCTTTTGGACAAAGGGAGCTGTACACATGCATTTCCTTTTGCCCAAAAGGAATTCTGCTGCGCTTCATGGAAGCAAGACCAGTTTTCCTGCTAACGCTTTCATGAAATGAAGCAAAAGTTTGCGATGGCAGAGTGGAAGCAGTGCTCCTGCCCTGCCATAGCAAACAGCATTGTACTAGGGGAGGGCACCCTGGGACAATTCTAAAGCCAGTCCTGGGGGGTCCTTGTCCCCAATACCTAGGTGGGCACCTAGAGGGGAGCCAGGCAGCCCCCCTCCCATCTCTGTACTGCCCTGGGGAGGTAGTGGTCCCCAGGACCAGGGGACCAAAATGGACCCCGCACTTAATTGATGTATGCCACGTGGAGGTGGCGGTCCCTGGGCAGCTTGGGTCGGCAGGAGTCCCCCTGCGCTATTTTGTATTAAAAAACTCAGGAAGGGTGCAGTCGCTGAGGCTTGGGGGGGCCTAATTTAAAAAGCCCCGGGATGGTGGTGGTCCCCATTGCTCCAGGGGGCTGCTTGCCATCCTGCACATTATTAAAAAAAGCCCCAGGGAGGTGACGGTTACTGGGGCAGTGGAGGCCCCCACGTGCCCCTGCTTATTACTTAATTATTGCCCCCAGGACCTGGCCCATCTGGGGGCTTAAAAGAAATAACGCGCGGGATACCGTGCTTCTTTTTTTTCTATTTTTGGCAGGACTCAGGGACCCTATGTGAATACTGCCAAATTCTTTTTAGAAAAAAAGGCTTTTTTGGGCCCTCAGAAGGGTTTGCAGATCCACTGCGGTGGCCAGATACTAATATTTGTACATATCATTTTCTCAGGAACTACTAATCGGATTTACAGCAGTTAAAGCAAAGAGTGCACGCTAGACCAATAGCTACCTCTCTGCCAAATTTGGTGTAATTCTGTTCAGCAGTTCAGGCTGTACCTGCAACAAAAGTTTCCTATGGACATTAACATGTAGAAAACAGGCTTTGGGACACCCCTTTCTCCTCAGCCCTGTTCAATGAATCACCCCAAAACTTTCAACACTGGACCTGACCGGAACGGCCCATTACTTTGGAAAATTTCTCAAAGATTCATCAAATGGTGCTAAAGATATTGGCTAAAAAACAAAGTTTTTTGGAATAGAAACAAGGTCCTAACTATAACTACCTACTGGGGACTGCCCAGGCTCCCAGGCTTTTACTGTGTATCCCCTCTTTTTCGGAGACAAAGTTAAACATCTGAACAGCTATATTGATAGTGAAACACATTTAATAATACCGTGCATGGAGTGGTAAACAGCTTTTCTCATTTTACAGCTTGTTGAGGGTTACACTGTGCTAATCATATGCTTAACGACTTCACTGTAAAAATTTGAAAGAATACTTTGTCCCTTTCTAGCTCAGCATGGGTGGCACTGTGCTAATCCTTTATATAAAATATCTATATAACTTAATTGGGTTAAGGATGTATGAAGCATCATGCTGGCTCACACCCACTGTTACTTGTTAAGCAAACCAACATTTGTTTCAAAATCTAAACATTGTTTTCCAATGGGGAGCAAAAAAGAAAAAAATACATGCCAAAGAACACATGAAATCACACAAATGTATTTAATACCCAATTGTTTCATATGACATTTTTAGTACATGACAGTACAACAAAATTCCAAAATGTGTACAAACGAGAACTATCATTCAAATGATTTTTGACACCAGGTTCTTAGGAATTGCACTACAGCAGATATGCAATGTTCCAATATTCTTCAGACAAAATATCTTGATTAGCTATTCTGTAAATCTATTGCATTGGACAAATTGTTGAGATACGTCTTTAAAGCCAGCAGGTGTTTTGTTGCCTTTATGGACGCTTCTTCAGAGCTGCAAGGAATTAACACAAATCTGATGTCATTCTTATTTCTCATACAGAAACTTACCTATATTATAATATCCAACTTTATTTTCCTAACAGAATTGAGGGCGAGAGTGACAAAAGCAATGTCCAATATCTCAGTTTGCAAAATATGACACATCACAAATTCATCAACAACATGTATTATTGGAAAAGTCCCCAAAGCATTCCAACTTCAGTAGCTCAATCCTCCCCTTAGGATTTTAAGAAATCTAACAGCAAGCTGCTTTCCCAGTAAGTACTGATGATGTGGTGCTAGTCAGACATTAAGCAATATGTAGTTAGTACAGGTATGCAACACACTTTGGGCTAAAAGGGCTTCAGCCACCTCGTCGTGTGTTTTAGACCTGGCTAAAAGGGCTGCGCTGCAGATAGAGTGCAGTGACAGCCTTTTAAAAAGAACTTTGCAGGTCATCCAGAAACTGAAGTACATTAAATATGGGAACTGTGACCCTGAATGTGAGAGTGAGGGCCTACATGGGAACACAATACTCCAACTGTTTTGTGGGCCTTTCAGCCTTCAGGTAAATGCATATAAAATGCAAGGTATACACTTTAAATACAAGTTAAAGTAATTGGCGTGGAATGTATTATTTTATGCTATAGACAGCGTATTTGGTTAATGTGATCCCTTCAAATGTCTGTGTGTTTAACCAGATAGTCACAAACTGCATCCCGTTAAATGAACAGGGGAATGGGGCTTTGTGTAGTCCTCCTCCACTGAAAGCCATAAGGTTGTTCAAGTCTTTATCTTAATTCTAGCAGCCAGTCCCAACGTTGTCCGGGTATGAATTGCTGCCAGCCAGTAGTATATTGTTTTGTAGGATTTCGTTTTGATAGCATTTCTTATCTGTGACAAGCCTGTGAAACACTCTGATTCACAGTGCACTACTGATGCACTGAAGAGTGCGCGTTCAGTAGTGTGTGAACTCGAGTTTCCCTACTTTATTACTTTATTTTTCCTTGCAATATTATATAGCGCGAACTCGACAACATGGCATGAGCACAATTTACATTACCGAAGAACACATTAATTTGTGGTAGGCACGGGGAGACAAAGCGATTTGCCTGGAATCACAGGATGTTGAGCTGATGCCGAGATTCGCACGTAGCTCCCCAGCTCTAAAGTTCGCAATTGTAGAACTTGTGGCGGGAGGTGTGTCTAAAAGTGTATGTCGGTGCTGGCCATCAATGAGAGAGACCTGTGCATTTTTCAAATCGGTGGTGAAAAAATATGTGTTTGTTGCTGGAGATGTGGGCCGCCGTGCCACCAATGTACTTACCGGGGGAGGGTAAACACCCATTATTCCGCAACTTTCTTTCCGCATACCATCACTCCGCATACTTTATTTATGAAAGTACCATGACTCCGCAATGCCATTATAGCGCATGGCATTACATTTTATATGCTTTTACCACGCATACATTAACAACGAAATTCATTGTAAATGCATGAATGGTAAAAGCATGTTTTTTTTTAAATGTTGGGATAAGGTAAGTATAGGTATAGGGGTATATGTTTTGGGGTACTGAGGTATATGTTTTGGGGTGTTTGGGTATTTTAAGGGTTCAGATATAGTTTTGGGTTATGGGGTACAGGGGTAGTTTTAGGGTTTAGGGATAAGTATGGGTTTTGGGGTACAGGGTTATTTTTAGGGTTCAGGGCAAGGTTTGGGTTTTGGGGTATAGGGGTATTTTTAGGGTTCAGGGGTAGGTTTGGGTTTTGGGGTACAGGGGTATTTTAAGGGTTCAGGGCTAGGTTTGGGGTTTGGGTTCAGGGTTTGGGTTTTGGGGTACAGGGGTATTTTAGGGTTCAGCTGTAGGTTTGGGTTTTGGGGTACAGGGGTATTTTTAGGGTTCAGGTGTAGGTTTGGGTTTTGAGGTACAGGGGTGTTTATAGGGTTCATGGCTAGGTTTGGGTTTTGGTGTTCAGGGGTATTTTTAGGGTTCAGGGATAGGTTTGGGTTTTGGGGTACAGGGTATATTCATTGGGGTTAAGATGGGTTAGTGTTTAAAGGTGTTGGGGTATTTTAAGGAGTATGGGTGGGTTATGATTATGGGGTGCAGGGGTATTTAAAGGGAGCAGGGTGGACACCCGGAGCTGGAATGTACAGAACCTGGGAAGAAAAAACAATGAAATATTGGGCACAACGCTCGCTTTTTTCCCGTAATGCCGCGCCCCACACACGCCCACGCCCCCAGCACATGCCCACAGCACACGATATGAGACATGGCATGAAGGCCGGAACGTACCACATGCCCCCAGCGTTTGTCACGCC
This sequence comes from Lissotriton helveticus, assembly GCF_964261635.1. Taxonomy (NCBI): domain Eukaryota; kingdom Metazoa; phylum Chordata; class Amphibia; order Caudata; family Salamandridae; genus Lissotriton; species Lissotriton helveticus. The sequence continues at coordinate 1,610,218,204 of NC_136069.1, forward strand.
CCAGCACACGCCCATAGCACAATGCCGACACGCCCACAAGGGACTACTTTGATGGCATGGTTCTTTTACCTTTTAAATGTATATGGTGGGCGTCTGCATAGCCTATGTCCTTCTGCTGCAACTGCCCTTTCCAACGCTGTATTGGGTGTGTGATTTGTGCTGTGGTTCCTGAGATTACCAGCCTCAAAGGTTTGGGCTCTCTCTTTATTATATTAGTATAGATTATATTCACCTAGGAGTGGGTGAGTCTCAGAATTCTCAAGCCAGGTGCTCAGCTTGAGCTCCTCCTGGCCCCTCAACCCTAAATGAAACGAGATTTTAAGTGTAATTTTTCTTTATAATTGCGTAAGAGAACTTTTTAACCTACATGAGCTTGAGATTTGTGCTGTACAAAAACCACTTGACTTTGATGTAATATTCTTCAATGTTGACCCATATGTAATAAAAAAGTAGATAACATTTAGGTTGCATGTCAAGTGACTTGCCTCATAGTTCACTAATAGCAAAGTCATCAGGCTGGGGGGGCGGTGGGATACATCACTCTAGATTCCTGTACTAAGGTGAAACGCTTCAGCATGTTCACAAATATATATTTATTTAATTTTAAAGGGACTTTCCTAATTTTTTCATAATATTTGCTGATTTATATGAAAACATTTTCAGGGCTCAGCTCATACACCGGCTCTTAGCGCAATTAAGACCCTCTGCTCGATTTGGCTGCAGATCAGCTTGTTGTGTCAATTTTAGGTCTCACCCTTTACATAACACTTTTACAGGTAAGGAAGTCTTTGTTAGCTTTTTCTTTGCTTCTCAATTCAATTCAAATGAGCTTTATTAGATTTTTGCAAAAAAATAATAAAAACACATGATATTAAATAATATTATAAACAGTTCAACATTAAAGGAAAAACACTAAAAATACTAAGCATAACATGCTTAAAAAGAAACCTTCTGTAAATAACATATTATGAGAAATGCATATATAAATAGTTTTCCTGTATTTAATGACACTTTTTAAGAATGAAGCTATAGACCTTGTGAAATGTCTGTTCTCTAAAAACTGTAACACTAAAAACACAGGGTGACATTGTCTAGGACCAAGTAGGCTTAAAATTGGTCAACTCCACCTCTTTCTTGGTACAGAAGAAAATTAAAAAACTAAAAGAACATGCGTTGTTGCTTGCAGAGACTTATCATCACATGGGCACAAAGTCATGATACTAGACCAATCATTCGTGATGCGGAAACTGATTAGCCTATGAAAGATTACCAGTAGTTGGCTTTAATATTTCAGTTGGGAATCTGTGTGTCTCAAGGAGCATCTAACAACTTATTTTTAGATTATTTCTCGAAACTGTAATTATGGTACCAGGGTTGTCAAAGTATTCTGGATGCCCAAGGTCTTTCATAACATTTTTTGACATATTTTAACTATGAGATACAAGAAGCCTGTTGTAATGTTAAGCTATCATTTAGAATATCCTGATTAAATCTGGTTATAGAGGTGGACCATATCCTGTGCCATGATACAATGGGTTGTATTTGTATAAGGTTGGATGTATGTGGCATCCCTAGTTCAGAATGACATATATGAGTAGATAATGATATACCATTTTGGTCTACCAACAAAAATCTAAAAAAGCCATTCTTAAATGATGGCAGGGTTTGATTGTTACACAGCCCCAGATGCCTGCACTCTAGATTGCCATAGAGACACATTTTGCTTTACAGATATGTAATATTTGGATGACCGGTCATCTTCCCAGTTTAATGGCAAAGTTGGCAAGTGTAGCAATAACTTTCATAAATAATAATTTTCTTGCTTTAACAGCCTGGAACCATGTCTCCTAATGCCTAAATAAGAAAATCTCTTGGTAATTTCAACCTTATTATGTTCAATAAATATGTCTCCACATTTCATATTATCTTTCTCACATTTCATGAGAAACGTTTCAGCGGTATTCACTCTAAGGCACAAATTATGCATAAATGTGGAAAAACTAGTCACAAGCCTTTGATCCCCAATTGCATTTGCAACATCAAAACAGCATTGTCTGCATACAGTAGGTATGGGTATAGTACACTTATCGATTTGTGGCAGGTCCTAGCATTGATTCGCTATGACTTGACCTAATTCATTATTATACAAAGTAAATAAAAAATGTGCTAAAACACATCCTTTTTTTTCTCTCTCCGTATTTTGAACATAGCTGTACACTTCATATGGGTCCCATAACAAAGCTTGCTGCCTCAAGAAGTGAATAAGTGGGGTTTCCACACCCATATCTTCTAAGATCTTCCATAGTTTGTCATCTATGGCACAGTTAAAGGCTGCAGTTAAATCTACAAATGCCAGATAGAGCCTACCTGCTTGGCTAGTGTGTACTTTCCCAAACAGATGTTTAAGAATAGTCCCTGATCGACCATGCCTAGGCCCTGTCGGACACCAAATTGTAGCTCAGTTATGATGCCATTGTCTTCAACCCTGTAATCTATTCAGTATAATGCGTCACACCACCGTGACCAAGGAATCTAGCAATGATATTGGTCGATAGCATGCAGGGATATGACAGTCTCCTTTCTTAAAAATTAGGACCAATGTTGATTCTGACTAAGTTGTCATGAAGCCAGAAGAGCAACATACATGCTGCTATTACTTGGGTTAGCTGATGGACCCATAGGGACAAATTTGATTTATAAAGGTCTATAGGGACACTGTCAGGGCTGGGAGCTGTCCCATGCAAACTTGCAATAAGGGTACAGTTGACCTCTTCTAAGGTAAAATGTACATCTATGTGATGGTAATTGGGTAGAGATATCTCATGAAATTATTCTGACGTAACCCTTCATGTCTCATATACATTGTTATTATACTAGTTCGAATAATGGTCCACTCATTGGTCCTTAGTAATTGCTATCTCTAGGGTTGGTATATCTCGAGGGGCCAGAAAAAGGGCATTTACTGACTTCCAAAAGGCAGTATTATCTTTGGTTAAAGTGGCTTTGTGCAGTGCTGCCAATGATTCTTCTCTTAACGCGCTTTTGCATTCTTTAAGGGCACTTTTATAATCCCCCGTGCCATTTTAATTTCTTGTAAATTTCTAGTAGGCTTGTGTAAAGCATGTTTCAGTTTACTATAATCTTTAGTGCATTTGGCATTGAACCAGCCTTGTTTACTGTTCTCCACAATTAAGGCCTTTTTAACATATCTTGTGATCTGTGTGAAAGAGTTTAAAATTTCAGCATTGGGGTAGTCTCTTCAAGGACAACTAAAGAGGCGAATTTACAGTTTATTTGTAGTGACCTTGAAAATTCAGTCGAGTCCACCATAGGCCAGCATAGAGAATAGACATTTGTTTTGCTCAGAACTAAGTTCTGAACAATATGAGCCGATTCAACCTTAGTATGTATCACTTTGCTCGGGAGTAAAAAAGTAATACTTAATGGAAAGTGATCACTCATGGCATTTTTATGGATGGTAATACATTTAAGCCTGCTGAAATGCCTGTTTGACAGAAGGTTAAAATCAATGGTTGAACATACCTCTTCTGTTAAAGGTATTTCTGAAGGGGACTAACAGAGAACATAAATCATTGGCGAAACCAACGTCAAGTGCAAATATAATTTCATTTAAATATTTGCCAAAGATTGTATGTAAGAAATGTATACAATTAGTCCCATCTTCAGACGTGATTCCAACAATGTTCCTCTAGGTATGCAGGCACAAGGCAGAGTTAAAATCCCTACCCCAAATGACGCAAACATCGTTTACATTGTCATTCTGTATAAAACTCAGGTCACTGCTCAAATTCCTTAGTACCCCCACAATCTGGTTTGATAGGGCATTATTATAAGAAAATCAACAGAGCATTACAATGCATTTTATCAATGTCAAATGTCACAATTGGGTAATAAACTTCTGATTTCTTCAATTCAATCATTTTATTTGCATTTACACGGTTGGATACATGAATGCATAACCCACCCTTATTTCTCCCGTGGGTCGATGGTCCTGCAGCGGTATAAAATGTTTTATACCGTTGATATGCATAGTGTTCTCCACCAGGTTTCAGAAGTCTCATGTGTTAAATGTTTTGCAAGTGCAACAGTAAGTACATGTTTTGGGGCATAATTAGTTGAAGTAAGAGTTTATCCCAGAGGCTTTCTTGGTAAAAAGTGAAAAACGAACTGAACACACAAATTGGTAGTAGCAGGTCCGAATGTTTATCAAATATGATTGCTTTAGACATTACATGGATATCTACTTGAGTGGGCTAAATATACAAAATTCATATCAATCAAAGTGGTGTGGTGTTGCTTTGGGTTTCGTTTTATTGTGTTGAATTGGAACTGAATCTCATAGCTTCATGAAACCAACACATACTTTGTTTTAAGACCATGTTTCCTCAGTTGGAAAAGAAAATATGAGTGCAGGGGGGGCATGAACAAACTGCGTATTATTAGTTCCTAATCAATAAATTACGTTATCATTTGCACTGCCTGAGGCACTTTGGAACTGTTTTGACAAATTGGTAACCACAGATGTTCACCATCCCATGAAGTGTAATTGATGGAGGAAGAAATACGTAATGTGCATACTAATAAGAATAATTAAAAGGGCAAGCTAAGGACTAAAATATACTTGAATGATTCATAATTCTCAGCAAATTTTCATTCTGAAAAACAACTACATCAAATATTTAGAAATCATTAAATTGCAATTAGAGTAAAAGAGATGTATTGGCACAAACACGAGTCTGCGTGATGGATTTATGGGAACATTTGAATATGAAAGGGAGATAGTTGCAGATAACCCCTACAGGGAGAGAACACACCAGTTCTTATAAAGCATGGGAATCAAAGGACAAGAGTGATGTTCCTGCCATTACTACAAGCAACTTGTAGCTGATGCTCAGGTTTACAACATCGAAAGACAATTGCTAGCTATTTGATACCTGACAAATGCTCCCTAAGCTTTCCAAGTCTCCCCTTAGTTTCTGAAGAAAATTCCAAGTGAGGCTCACCTAATAAATATTTCGTCTCATTTGTTTCTTCTCTCCAAGGGTCACCCCTTAACAAGGATAAGAGTCACAGTCAACTAACAATAAAATAATAATTGAATCCTATATCCACCACTGGCGTTAATAAGAGCCGGCTCTGTTCTGTACACTCCACCATGGTGTGCCATTTAGTTGTAATTTGCATGGCACACCGATCAATCAGGCCTATTGATTTTGTTTGGAACATGAAAGGTTTTTTGCAGTACCTCCCTGAGGAAAGAGGAGTCGTAAAAGGTGATACCACCAACCCAGAAGGAATGTCATGTATTCAATCAGGGTCAAATTCCAAGCTAGGAGGGTAAGTAGGGGAGTTGCTACGGAGGAGGATGTTGTTTGAGGTGTTACACCCCCCTAATAAATGTATTATTTAATACATAGAGGTTGATTATGATGTCGTTCAGAAAGGCTCCGAATCGGGTCTGCCGAATCAGATTCGGAAGCCTTGTTTGTGACTGATTCGGCAACCTTTCAGAACAACCAATTACTATGTTTGGACTTTCTGAATAGCTTCTGTATCCGAACCTGACGGCATTCGGAAAGTCTGAGTCATTCGGAGGCTAAACTTCAGTGTCTATGGGCTGCTTTTCCGAACAATTCGGAAGCTTTCTGAACAAGTGAATATGATGTCCGATTCAGACAGCCTTTCCGAATCGGTTGTTCTGACTCTGATCGGCTGTCGGAATCTGAATATGGGGACTTGTAGCAGGCTCCTGTTCACCAAGGGCCTTCCAAATCTGAAATCTGCACCTTGGGGGTACCCAAGGAAGCCCCATTTCCAACCATGTAGAGTGAGGCAGACACCATGGTGTGCTCGCCACATGGTGCACAATTTTCCACAGCCACCCCATTTTTTTCAATGGGAGCCCGTGTATTCGGTCGGAACACAGGCTCCCATAGAAGACAATGGGATTCTGATCGAATCGTATCTGGAAGCATCCGGATGCATCATAATCGGTCGGACTCCCCTGATCCGATTCAGTCGGAAAGAATTATGAGACCATTTTGGACGGAATGCTTTCCGAATGGCATCGTAATCGACTCTATAGTTGCGTACATGAGAGCTTTCAGTCCATAATGGTTAGGTGTCTTTCAGATTTCACCTCGGATCTTTAAATGCTTTCTGAGATAAAACCACATACACACACAAACACACAAACACACTCATCTTGGTTTTGAAGGTTCCTAAAACATGGTTATTCACAAAATCATGTGTTTTTATTTGTTTTCAGACAAAATGTCAAGTACAAAATATTAACTTACCAAAATATCTAGTAAAAAATATTGTAATGTGCTAATATCATCAGCAAGGATATCTTTGTCAAGAATAAGTTTAAGTTTAAGGTAAGTAATATTGTTTTCTTAAAATATCGAATACATTAACATAATTTACAAAAATACAGTAGGGTATAATTTTTAAATAACTGTCATGTATTTTAATAGATATGTTAAATGTATATCATGAAATAATAGTGTATAATTATTGTTTAGGATTGTTAATGTAGTTGTTAAATTTGTAATAGTTTTTAAATGTAATTTAATTTAATTTTGTGATTTTCAGTACTGTAGTGGGTTGTGGGTCTATAGGGGTACAGGATGGGAAGTAATTTAATTATAAAAAAATAATGAATATTTTGAAATTAATAGTATTTATTTAATCAATAATTATGTTGATTGTGAAATACATTTTTTAAATTCAATTTTTTGTGCAGATTGTGCAGTAATGGATGGGAAGTTATTTAATTGTAATTAATTAATACTCAGTTATTAATTAATATGAATTATTTAATTAACAATTAATTATGTGAATTGTGTAATACTTTTTTCCTTTTTAGGTGTGTGTTGTGAGGTTTATAGGGGTACAGGATGGAAAGTAAATACATTTTGATTAAATAATAATTAGTTGTTAATTAATATTATTTATTTGATAATTAATTATGTTATAATGGTGTTTATAGGGGTACATGGTGGGAAGTAAATTATTCCAAGTAATTAGACATAGTGATGGATGGAAGTACGTCTGGGCATTGAGGGATTGTCCCAGAATAAGGCACTAGGACTTGATGGGATTCCACATTACAACATACAAGACAACATACATGTGTGGGCCCGGTATTAACCAGGGGGCTGAAAACAGCAGCAAGAAAAAGGTATGAAACCTTCTTGGTCAACTGCTACCTATGTTCCAGTTTTCAAGAAAAGGGATAAAAATAATCCATACTGCTGCTGCCCCATTTCTCTCATTGACTCCACAGTTTTCTTTTTCTTTTTTTTTCAAAGACCTTTATTATACCAACACAGTTTAACACCGCATGATGCCAACAACCTCACGGGCCAGCTGCGTTCGTTGTAATCCGCTTTCAACAGCAATATCAATACACAGCCTAAGTGCGACATCCCGGAGGTCCGACGGCGTAATGCCTTAGAATTTTGCATACACTTAGCATTGTGTGGTATAAATAAGTCCAGGGGTCCCTGAAATTTTTATGTGTCCAACATCAAACCATAATGTAAACGAGGGGGGAGGGCTTTCCCTGTAATAGTCGTGTAAAGCACAATCTTATAGTTGCAACATTTTTCAGTATGTACATAGAGGCGCTGGCACATAAGGCAGGCACCGCTAAATAGCTGCGTTGGTCATCAGGACAGACACGTGAAAGGAGAAACATATCATGATACAATAACGAGGTAAAGACAACAAAAGTGGAGAGAGAAAATACCATATTTTTGTGCATTGCTAGCGGGTATCAGCGTAGAAAGTGTTGACACTTCACAACGGTACATTCTGTGCATTGGAGTTCTACATCATCGACCACTGGATGCTCTGAAGTCATCTTCCAATACAATCAAGTCAGTGCAGCAGCTTTTGCATACATGTACCGAAACACAATCCCAAACCAGGCATCCGGCAATCACAGCCATTCATTCTGCAGGTAACATACCCTAACACATAACAGAGACGTGTATTAGTCAGAGTCTGCAGCATATAGCCATCCTTCCTATCCCACCGTGGCATTGCCCGCATCATCCCGGCTCCCATCGTCCGAGGAAGCTGCAGTGGCCAGCAATTATTCCCGCAACGGGTCCCATATGTCTCTGGTCCTACTGCTCACCGGTTGTGTGTCTGCATACACCGTATGCTGATCTTGACAATAAATCAGATCATTCAACCAGTCCTTAAATTTCGGGGCTCGTCCCCTCCCCCATCTGCATGCCACTCTGCGTTTTGCCAACAATAATGCAACATTCATAAACTTCCGCATCAATTTAGGCAGCTGCATAGTGTAGCCCAACAACATAGTAAGTGGATCTTTATCAATCGTCTCGCTCACCATCTACTGGAGCGCCAGATGTACCCGAGTCCAGTAGTCAAAGACAACTGGGACCTCCCATGCTAAATGCAAGAAGCCCGCCGCGTCCGATCTGCAACGTTCACATCTAGCATTGTCCGATAATCGAAACCTCATCTTTTTCTCCGGCGTATAATACATCCTCTGCAGGAACTTATAATGAATAATTTTTAGTCTGCAGCTGGGCGACATATTAGCAGTGAGGCCACAGCAGTATGTCCACTGTGTATCAGTTATTTCCCTGCCAAGATCTGCACTCCAGTGTTTAAGCGCCCTGCTCTCACAGCCGTCACACTGCCCGCGAATACTACGGTAAAGGTGCGAAACCAGATGTCGTCCATCCGCAGACACAAGCATAGCTTGTAAAGGTAGTACCACTTCAGGCTAATCCGGGAATCGTGGCAGTACACTTCGCAGTCCCTGTCGTAACCTAACGTAATAAAAGAGTTCAAATGGTGTGGGCGAATGTCCCTGAAAAAACTGTTCACGCATTTTAAACTTGCCACCCGAGAACAAATGCCCCCAGGTACACAGTTTCAGTTTATGACATAGTGTGTGGAATCCCCCTTCTGCAACAGGGAAAGCCCTGGATGATACACGAGAGGCATGCTCGGTGCATATAGGAACGCGACCAGCAGTATATTAAGAATTCGGTTCCATGCATCGATCGTGCATGTCACCGTGGTGGCCGGTGTCTCTACAAAACTGGCCGGGCCATAAATAATACCTTTCAGAGGAAGAGGTCGGACTATCCAATCCTCCACAGCCAATTGTGGCATGAACGATGTTGGATCAAACCAATGATAAGCATATTGTGCCTGAGCACTCAAATAATATATCCGAAAATCAGGGACATCAAATCCCCCATTGACATAAGGTTGGGTAATGACCGACCACGCTACTCTCGGTTGCTTGCCTCCCCAAAATAACCGTACTAATTCCGACCGCAACGATTTAAAGAAGAAGGCGCCCGGATAATATGGGTTGTTCTGAAATAGGTATAGAAAACGGGGCAGGACCACCATCTTGATCAGCGAGGCTCTGCCAGCCATGGATAGCGGCAATGATATTAACCGTGTAATATCATCCGTAAGTTTAGTGATGGCAGTGCCATAATTCAGTCGTTTCGTTTCATCCTTTACAACCGAAACCTGAATACCTAGGTAGCGAAGGTCCGAACCACACCATTCAAGCGGGTAATCCAGAGAGAATTGAGAAACGGCAGGAGTCAAGGGGAAAAATTGGGATTTTCTCCAATTAATTTGTATGCCAGACAGCCGACCAAACACCAAGAACTCTCGGAGCAGTGGGTTAAGATTTGTCTGCGGGTCCACAACATATAACGTCAAGTCATCAGCATAGAGCGATATATCGATCTGCCGTTGAAAGCATTTAAAGGCGCTCTGCTTGTGCAGTTGTCGGATGCGACAAGCCAGGGGTTCTATCGCTATCGCGAAAAGCAATGGAGACAGCGGACACCCTTGCCTGGTGCCTCTGGATATCGATATTTAAGCCGAAAGCTCACCATTAATCAGCACCCTTGCCGTTGGATCGGTATATAGGAGCCGTATCCAGGCAATAAATATTTTCGGGAACCCCATTCTGGCTAAGATTTCGAAGAGGTAACTCCATTCAACCGAATCAAACACTTTTGTAGCATCTAGAAATATAGCAGCCACGGGTAGGTCAGGCGCTACGTTTGAATCAGAGAAAACAAGGTACGCAAATTGTGATTGGTAGACCTACCGGGGACAAATCCCGCTTGGTCAGGAAGCACTATCCTCGTCATAAGCAACGAAAGCCTGGTCACTAGAACCTTCGTCCATATCTTAGCGTCACAATTTATAAGGGATAGCGGTCTATATGAATCGCACTCCGTAGGTTCTTTCCCTGGCTTTCAAAGAGACGTAATTACTACCTCCCTCATTGACCTGGGCAAAACTCCCACCTCCAAGGACTCTTGAAAGACCTCCTTTAATACCAGGGCCATTATATCAATATAGCATTTATAAAATTCGGCCGGCAGGCCATCTATCCTGTCGCCTTACCATTATTGAGGGACATAATAGCATCCCGAATTTCATCAATTTCGAGAGGAGTGCCAAGATACTGTCTTTGGTTGTCACTGAGCCAACACAACGCCACATCATCTAAAAATTCTCCAAACCGTACTTCCCCAGAACTTTGCATAGAGTATAACCTTCCATAATGTGCTGTAAACATGTCCAATATTCCCTTCATATCTTGGCACAGTCTACCCTCCTGTGCGTGTAATTCCAGTATATGTGTGTTATTTCTTGGGTGTCTGGTGATTTCTGCTAGAGCCCGTCCGGCCTTTCCCCCTCACAATATCACCTCGCTTGCCAATATTTGCCTCTGAACTTGGCTTCTCTGGCCGCCTCCTCCTCGTATTGTGTGAGCTTGTCCCTAAAGTCTTTGTGTACAGGCCCCATCGGTTCCTCAGTCATACTTGACTCTAGCTCCTTCAATTCTCGCTCCAGCTTCGTAATAGTGCCCCTAATATCTCGCAGCACCCCAAAGCTCTTTGATATGTAATACCCCCTGACCGTCACTTTAAACGCCTCCCAGATGGTGTCTACGCTCTCAACCGATATATAATTATTAATGTTTTTAGTATTTTATAATTTTTTTGTAAAATCTACATTTTGTTTTTTATTGTAATTAAAAAATATATATATTTATTTTCGATTATAAGTATAGAAAGTTGATATTTTTAACATAGATATGTTTGACTTGATATTTTTGTATGGAGATATTTTGGGAGTCGATATTTTGTCAGTGAACGTTTTAAGTATCCCTCACAATCATCATTCCTTTCTCTTTTCCATTGGCCCTTAACCTGCACAGGTCCGTCATTGGCCATGGCACTCCTGTGCCGATGACGGAACCATTCCATCATGGCACCCACCCACAGAGGAAGCCCCCAGTTGGTAATCTGATGACATGGAGTGTTTAGAGTAGTAGAAATTCTTTATTTAGATATAACACAGATATCTTTAAAAGAGGATTACATAGTTCATGTTGTATACAACTTACTAAAAATAAAAACAACAAGACAGTCAATTAGCCAGGCATGATAAAAATAGGGGTCTTCCGCATCCTCAGCCTCCTAGGTCCATTTTCCTTCCTTTCCCTTCTCTTTTTTTCTCTTTTTTATTTATTTATTTTTATAAAGGATAAAAACCAGAAGAAAAAAGAAAAAAAGTAAAAATAATACAAAAGTTAAAATCTAATATACTGGGAACTTCACCCCATTTTCTTTACTCTCACTGAGTTGGATATCAAACAACTAAAAAACGACCCAATTCTCCTAGGGGTACTACTCATATTCTTTTCGTTTCATCCCCCTAGAAATTTGGGATGTATCGTAAGGGTCATTAAGTAATAAAAAAGAAAAAGGAAATAAGAGGGAGGATTTACCAGGACCTCTTTAAGTTAAAATTACGATAAGCTTGCTGGATGAACTTTGTAAGTCTGATATTCAAGTCAGTGTTTTCAGGGTTCAGAGCCACAATGATGGCTTGCCTGCAGGTTCGGGCGCCCAACCTATTCCATTCGGGTTTTAGTTTGCACCTGCGTTGGAGGTTAAAGGCTGGGCAAAGGCAAACCACGTGTAGCAATGTTTCGGCTGTTTTACCGCACCCTCTGCAGGTTAGATCTTCCACTGTCCGTCTCCAGGGAGGTAAATCTTGCAGAAAACGCCAATCACCCATTCTAATGGCTATAAGGGTTCGTTTTAGATACAGTGGATATGTGCAGGAAAAGTAAGCGGCGGGGAGTAGCCGACTGTAAGAATTTACAAGGGCCCAAGAATGGCTGCGTTTTGAGAAGAGTGCTTTGTCTGTGATGAGTGATCTCATTCTTACACATTTTTTGATGGCGATTTTAAATGCTGTCTGACTGGGGTTAAGAGCCCATAGGTCACCTGCTGACATTTGTTGAATGTAGTCCTTAAAAAGGCGACCAAACGTTCCACCTGGATTTTTCTGGGAGATTTCCAGCCAGACTAGAGATTCTAATGAGCCTGGGTTAGCCTGCCTCAGCTTGTGACACAAGTTTAGATATGCACCAATATTGAAAACCTCATAGTTTGGTAGCCCCATCTCCAGTCTTATCTGTGCAGCAGATGCAGAAGTTGGCAACTGGAGGACCTTTTTATAGATTTTGGTGGTATGTTGATTTAGGGCCGTATTCAATTTACCCTTGAATGACTCTATCCCGTATGATAGGGTGGGGCCGATTTTCGCTCTCAGGACTTCCAGGAGGGGCGAGAGGGTTGGACCTGAGAGGTTTTTTGAAAGCTTGCTTAAAGATACTGCAAGGGTCGTGGCTTTAACTGCAATCTCATGACGCTGTTTTAAAAGGTTGCCCCTTGAATCCAGGTGGACACCAAGATATTTATACGATTTACCAATCGCGAGGCTTATGTTGTTGAAAGTCCACCCACCGCAGACATGTCGTTTCTTCCCAAAGGGGACTACTTGGGTTTTCTTTAGATTGACTTCTAATTGATTCGCTATTGTGTAGCGAAGCAGTGTGTCAAGGAGCCTTTGCAGCCCGACCTTGGTGAGGCTGAAAAGAACTAGGTCATCGGCATATAACAGATTGCTGAGTGCCGTGCCGCCCACCTTTGGAGGATGACTATTAGTTTCATCCAGGGTCTGTGACAGATCTGCTATAAACAGATTAAAGAGAAGGGGGGCCAGCACGCATCCCTGTTTTACACCTCTCGTTGTCATAATTTTCCGGGAGAGATGCGTGCCGGACCCTAACTTCACTCGTACCCAGGTACGAGAGTGAAGTTGAATCATGGCCTCCAGTAGTTTGTCAGGGATTCCCCACTTCCTTAGCTTTTCCCATAGGGCCGCCCTAGGAACCCTATCAAATGCTGCTTTGAAATCGACAAAGCAGCATAGCACTGTCCTGGATGTTAAGAGTGCTTTGTCGACGATGGTTGACACTGCTAGGAGATTGGTCATAGTCCCTGAGTTGGCAACAAACCCCGTTTGATTCATCGGAATCCGGTTGTGTTCCGTTGCCCAATGCTTCAGGTCCTCCAAGAGGAGGCCTGCATAGTGCTTAGCCTCAATGTCCAAAAGAGCTATGAGTCTGTAGTTGTTAGGGGCAGCGCGAGATCCTGATTTATAAATTGGATGTATTATTGCACCCCGCCATGAGTCTGGGATGGTTGCGGTTCTCAGGGCGTAGTTGAAAAGGTTTGTTAGAGTTCCTGACCAAAAAGCTACATCAGATTTAAAAAGGTTCTGTGGCAGGCCATTTGGGCCCGGTGCTCCATCTGATCTTGCTTTAGTCACAACCGTCGCTACTCTGTCTTGGGACACCTGAAGATCCATATTAAGTGAGCTTGATGGCTCATTGAGTGTGTTCCGCTGGGTGCTGGCCCCGATCGCGGTCTCTCTCAACGGTCCACATCCTATGGGTCCTAGATGTTCTGGGGAACTGAAATGATCTGTGAGGAATAATGCCCATTCAGACTCTTGTATATTTGCTGATCCGAAGCTGGTGGTGCTCGGATTGGTGTGGTTTATTAGGGCCCAGAACTTTCTTGGGTTTTTGCTCTTACTCTCCCACACCAGTTTGCACCAAAATTGATTTCGTGGTTCTGTTTGTCTTTGAAGGTCGCCATCCTAAATGACTTTTGGGCAGCTTGATAGAGATTTAAACATTCGCTGTTCCCAGGATTTTTTGCAAGTGACCGCAGGGCCTTATTCCTGGCTTTCTTAAGTAACTTTGACTGTAATGAAAGTTTGAAATTGTGAGGCTGAGTTGTCCTTCGGGCCTGCTGTATTACTGGAAAACAGTTGGTCAGATGGGAGCACAGCGTTGTCCATATTACGAGATGGAGTGTTCATGGCACACCAACATAATGAAGTGCAGCCGGGGATGCTGAGGGGGCCATATGCTTCCAGCGGGTCTAACAGGAGGATGTACTTCTGGTGAGTCCTTCTCCAGGTGGTGTTTTATTTGGGGAAAACAGACACACGAGGAAACTGTTTTGAGTGGATTCCTGCTCCACAATCGTGGTGAGACTCGCAATCATAGGGCAGTAATCCAACCACTGGACCACCAGGGATTTCTTTCTTGCTGGGAGAGCAACCCTTTGGGCAAGTTTTGCTCCTCTGGGGGCTAAATTGTTTCCCTGTGTTTCAACCCCGCTGGGGAATAGAACAGCTGTTTTTTATTCATCCAGTCTGCCCATGTCAAGGATGTATATTTTGGCATAAATTAATAAATTATAGGAAGTAACCCCTTGGGGGAGATCTTTGTTTTGCCTATTCCACCTCTACAGAGGGCAGATCAGCCATTTTTAGCCTGATCTGCCCTCTGCTGGAGTGGAAGCCCACTAAACCAATAGGGATTGTTTTCTTGTTCGGAGAGAGCCCCCTTGGGCAGAGGTTGCTCCTCTTGGGGAAGAATTATTTTACTCCCATAGGGCAAATCAGCTGTTTTAGGCCTATCTGCCCCCTGGTGGTCAGAAGACCACCAGGGATTGCTTTGTTGGGCAGGAGTCACTCACCTTGGGGGGCATTTTTTTGTATACCCCTCTAAAGAGCATAACACCATTTTAGGCGGATTTGCCCCTTGTGGGGGTGGAAGTCTACTATATACCAGGGAATTATGTTTTGAAAGGGAACAACCCCTGGGTAAGCCTCACTGCCCTTGGTGGCCCTGGGGTGTGATTTTGCCCCCTCAAGAGATTTGTGAGTGGATTGAGCATCAGTGTGGGTGGTAACACTTGGGTCACCTGGGAGTAAGGTTGTGTATATGGTGGGAGTCCTGCTTCGGGTGTAATGTTTACTTCCATCTGGCGGTGTCATGCCTCCTTTCAGGAGAATATCAGTGTCTTTTGATATGTTGTTATAATTAAATTCGTATTTTAATTTTCTTTTATATTGTCAAGCCAGTTGTTTCCTTTGTCTTGTTGGTGAATCCTGTTTGCGGGTGCAGCTGTGGCAGTTCTGCAGTTTGTGGAATTGTGTTTAGTAAGCACCTAAATGTGTAATCTTTTCACCTAATGTGCATCTTTTGCCTGGTTGTATAATTTGTTTTGTTAGCTATGTGTGTGATTGTCTGTCAAAGTTACATATTGATTTGTGGATATGATATACTGCCTTGTGTGCAATTTTGTTTATTTTTGTTTCTTTCTGGTGCTTGCTGTGTCTGTGTAGAGTAAGGGCAGTTGATCATCTGTGCTAGTGTCTCTAGTATTGCGTATTTTTGACATATTTGTCAAGTTACTTTTCTTAGCAAGGATCATGGCTAGCCAAAGGATGACCTCTGCAGGTTGTTGGTATGATTTTCAAATCTTCCTCTGACCATGATTTTGATACTGACTCTGCGTCTGAGGCAGAAGAGGCAGGCCAGTATTCTGACCATGAATTTTCTGTCCAAGAGGAATCGTGTGATGATGAAGCTAGTCTCAGTACAGGGAAAGTGTCTCTTTTAGAGGAAGATACAGATGTTGGGCTGAAGGCTTCCCATTGGAAGAGCTTAACATTGGGTTGTTTCAAACATGGTGCAGCCTAATTGCCTGCCTTTAATGGTTAGCAGGGTGTACAGTGAATACAGAAAAATGACAGCCCATGCATTTCTTTCAGTCCTTTATGGATTAGGCATTTTTGAATGAGGATGTTGACCAGACTAATTTTTGATGAACAGTGTTTGAGGGACAACAGTACCAGACTAAGCCCCACTCTAGAGCTACCCGGAGGACTACCACAATCTGCATGAGTTGAAGTAGTTTGTGGGTTTTACATTTTGTGATGGTCCTGATAAGGAAGCCATCACTGGCTTCATATTGGTCTACTAGTCCCTTGATGGCAACAGCTATATTTCCTGAAACCATGAGTCGTAATTGGTATTTGCTTCAATAGATGCTGCATTTTGTTGATAATGTTTTAGCGCTGCAACATGAGCTCCATCATTGTGACCATTTTTTAAAGATTTGGCCTGTCCTTGATCACTTTGTAGATCAATTTTTTCAGAGGTCTATACTTTTGCATCTACTACCAATTGGTTTGTGTTTTCTGTTTTATTAAAGCAAATGGGATGGCGGTGTGCGTGGACTGGCGTTTGTCTGGTGGTATGCATGGACTGGCTCTTAGCTGGCAGTGGGTTTGGACTGGTATTTGACTGGTGGTGTGCATGGAATAGCATTTGGCTGACAGTGTGTGTGGTTTGATAGGTTTCCCTAGATGGACGTCGAACTTGAGACCAAAAACACTGGTTACTCCCTTGCAAAATCAGGTCATTTTGTGATAGATAATTCTGATATATCTAAGGTACATTTTGGGCCATATCCTGTCGTGGACACTAGGCCTACCCACACAAGTGAGGCACTGTTGTTATCAAGGTCTTGGGGGGGTGGAGATTTGTGTCTCACCACAAATTCCAGAACTTTCAGTCACAGAAATGTGAGAGAAATTAGTTTTTTAGACAAATTTTGTGGTTTGCAAAGAATGCTGGGTGAGAGACCCTGGAAAGTGCAACACACGAGTAACACCATCCTAGTTCTCCCTGTGCGTCTAGGTTTAAAATGTACAGGTTTGCTAGGTTTCTCTAGGTTTCCCTAGATACTGACTCAGCTAGGGCCCAAAATCCACAGAAAGGCCCAATGCAAAGAGGGACAGTTGTCAGTGGAAAAACGTGGTTTTTTTAGCCGTTTCCTGTCTCAGGTACTAGGCCCACATACACAAGAGAGACTTGAGGGAATGCTGGGTGGGTAGAAGTTTGTGGTTCCCCACGGATTCCAGAATTTCCATCACGGAAATGTTTTTATTAGACACATTCTCAGGTTTGCAAGGGATTCTGGGTATGAAAACATTGAGATCTATGCAAGTTAGCCCTTAATGGACTCCCCTAGGTGTCTAGTTTAAAAACAATGTACAGGTTTGCTAGGTTGCCCTAGATGCCAGCTGAGCTAGGTCAAAAAATCAACAGCTAGGCACATTGAAAAAGAGGGACAGTTTTCATTGGAAAAATATGTTGTGTTTGTACTGTGTCTTGGGCCATTTCCTGTCGCGGGCAGTAGGTCTACCCACACAAGTGAGGTACCATTTTCATCAGCAGTCGTAGAAAAATACAGAATAGTATAACAACTATAATTAACAAATGTCTTTCTCTGCATTTCTGCCTTCCAAGTAAGACAGTGTATAAAAATGAAGACAATTTGAAAAATGCCTGTTACATCACATGGTAGTATAGGTACCCACAAATTCAGAGATGTGCAAAAAACTACTGATTCTAAACTTCATATCTTGTTTCCCATTTTGGAGACACATAGGGTTCCTTGATACTTATTTTTCATTCTTTGCATTTCACCATATGGATTGCTGTATACACTGTATACAATGAAAAGCCATTGCCAGGTGCAGCTCAGTTATTGCCTCTGGGTATCTTGGTGAAAGTACAAGCCTATATATCCCTGTAAATAGAAGGGTCCAGTGGACTTAACATTATATTTTCAACTCAATTTCAATATTTGATTTTTTAAACTTGTTACTTTCAATTACAAAAACTTGACGGATCTACACAAATGAACACTTGCTGAATTCAGAATTCTGTTCACATTTCAGAAATATATAGCTTTCTCGGATCCTTTGTTATTTTTATGCCCATTTCTAACACTAACTGAAAGGAGGTTGAAAACACAAAAAATAGGAAAAATGGGCTCTGTACCAGTAAAATGACAAGACTGCCTTGAAAAATGTTGTTTTCTGATGAAGGTCTGCCTGTTCCTGAAAGCTGGGAAGATGGTGATTTTAGCACAATAAACCCTTCAATGATACCATTTGAAGGGAAAAAACAAACACTTGCTTCTACAGCACTCTTTTCTGATTTTTCCCCAAAAACTTCTTGGTTCCCTCCAGGGGATTTCACAAACCCTGGGTACCGTTAGAATCCCCTGGATGTTGCTAAAATGACACAAATTTGGCATGGACACCTTATGTGGGCAAATCAATACGGGGGCCTACGGGTGTACTACCAATAATAGCCAACAAAAAAGGCTTGGCACATTGGAGGGAAAGGCCTGGGAGTGAAGGGATGTACTGCTTCTTACATAATGATGAAATGATATTATAGCTAAAGCGTGAGTGTCGAATTCGTATATTCTGAAGGTTACACCCCCCAGTTCTACTGACCAAGCTATGCCCCTAGTGGTAGGATTCATGTTTGGGTGGAGCTGGATGTAGCAATGAAAGAAAACTACAAATGTGCCCTCGAGAGATGGCATAAACATGGTTTTCAGCCCAATTCCCACCCCAGGAGGGGTAGTAGGCATAAATAAGTAAGAAATGGGGAGGAAAAGAAAAATACGCTATTTTATAATACAGGAAGCCTTCCAACAGCTGCTGAGAGTTGTGTTTTTGTCTATGATTACTAGGAAGGGAAAAGTCATTCTAATGCCCTCACATAAAGTTTGAGCAAAATATCCCACCTGTAGTAAAGTCCATTCTGCTTGAGCTGTAGAGGCATAATCACCAGTAAATCACACTAGACTAATGCTGCCATGTTCTATTTTTTTAGCACAGGTACAACCATCACTGGGGTTATCTAGACTCTGCATCTAATGTAAAATGTTGATATATGGTAATTGAAATAAATTTAGCATTAGTGGCATTTAGGTACAGAGCAAGTTCTTCTTAGTTTAGTTCAGCCTTCACTGATAGTAATTAATTGCACCTGCAAAGTTAATGAAATACAATTAATAATTCATGAACAATGGACTTGACCTGGTTCTGTTCCTTTTTTCTAGGCCTGGGCGGTAAATTCCGTTCCGCTTGCGGAATTTAGGTAATTTCGCGCTCCGCGGAGAACGCGAAATTGCCCAAAAGTCTGCATTCCACGGCTTCGCGAAATTGTTTGTTTGTTCGCGTTCTCAAAATGCGCGTTTGCAAGATATTTCCCCTCGAGCACGCAAGCAGCGATTGTGAACAGGATAAAGGCATCGCGAACAAGCAATTCCGCGTGTTCACGGAATTTCTGCGTGTTCACAGAGATTTTTTACTCTTTTGCCAAGATTTGCGTAACGCGATTACACAAATTCCCCCCCACCTACTTTTTTCCATGTGATGTCCCATCAACAATTTGGGAGCAAACACATTACACAGAAGAACCTGAAATTTTGATTGTGCCTAGGTTTTTTTGTATGAATGATATTTTGTTGGTGGCAATTACTCATTAGGATTATTCCATGGAAAGCAGAGTTTCATGAAAATAACAAATCACAAATGAAACCTCATGACTCAAAAATGTAAATGTAATACTGACTAATTCAGAGTCAACTTATTGCAAGTGCAAAATGGGGAAATAAAGGAAATCTATCCTTACCTGTGTGACACTCTAAGATACAAGAGAAAGTGAGGAGAAAATGATGTCATCAACATTTATTAATGAAAATGTAGTATATCAGTACATAAAGCCCCCCGGCAATAGAACTGTGAATCTTGAGTATTACTGGCACTTTAAAACCATGAAGGAAGGACCACTTTCCAATCTTTACCTCACTATTTATGCAGAACCATTGCATTAAGAAGCTATAAATGAAAATGAAACTTACATGAGGTCAGCATTGACAAAAGTATAATTCACATCATGGTCAATAAGATAGATACTGTTTCTAAAAATGTGAATATTGTCAAAAACCAGTATATTTGATAAAGATCAGGAGAGAGGGATACTATTTAGTACAAGCCTTGTAGTATATCATTCAACCCTAAATCACAAACAAAATGTCTACGTTTAGCACTAAAAATAGTGGGAAGGGAAGGGTCAAAATAAGGCTGCACAAAGTAGAGGTTTTTGACATTTGTAGATGCTACAGTGTTTCTACAAGTAATTCCTCATAGTTTTGTTATTTAATTTTCATCAAAATACTGTCTTACAATATGGGGAACCCAGAATGAGGCAGTGAAAATGGAATATGCATGTAGCTAAACCATGATGGACAATGTACATGCCAAGCATACATATTTTTGTTTGAACAAACATGAAACAGTCCGATTAGCCTCAGCTAGTTGTGGCCTGTGGAGGTATATTTTTTAAGGTTATTGCATATCTACATTTTGTAATATGTATCAAAGAGTTAAGGTAAAGATATGGCTGTAAAGTAGTAAGTACTGCATGTGATAAAAAGTCTCTTTTTCGGTGGTTTGTGTTTCTGGTTTTTAGACTCTGTATAGTGGGCAGGTTCTAACCAGTGTCCAGTGTATCTGTCTTGACCGCTAAAACATGTAGACAATGGCTAACCTTTTATTGGAATATTAACTCTCCTTTAAGGCCATAGCATATGATGTAGAATTTGACACAGAGGGCCTTACTCAGAAAGGTTAACATACACTTTTGTGTATGTTTACTAAGTCTTTAATACTTTCCGGTATTCACAAAGGTAAGTTTCTACTATTGAAGTTAGAATTTTGGTCTAAGTTTACCTTTGTGAATACCAAAAAGTAGTAAAGTTAGGCTGTGGCCTAAGTTTATTGTAAAGTAGTAAACAAAGACTTATGATCTAAGTTTACCTTTGCGAATAGCAAAATGTAGTACATTTATACAGAAGTGTACGTTTACCATTATGAATTGGGACCAGGGCATGGAAAATGTATTCTTACTAGTTGACTGCAGCAAATTTTATTCACTCCTCTAGTGTGGAAGGAAAAACATGACTTTTATTCTGACTGCTGCAGATTAAGTCTGCAGTCCGGGCGGTCAACATAACCCCTTTTGAAACTCATTTTCACAAGTTCACAATTTATGGTACGATGACAAAGCCCCAGCAGTTATGTTCACTGTGTCAAGTCCTGGCTGTCCCATAAGGAAATCTGAGGTACACTCTCTCAAGTTTGAAACTCATTAGAACAATGATTAAACCACTATTTTTAATAATGATTAAATGCTCAATTAAATGTTAAGTTAAATCCTAAGTTCTGATTTTTAATGAATATTTTGGAAACGTTACTATTAGAACAAAATTTGTTTTGTGCCTGTAGGTCATTGAGGCTAATTTGCATCAGCTCTCCAGTAGCTTCCCAACCTCTACTTGGCATTGTTAAGGTATAACAAATGCTCCCAGAGAAGGGATAATTGCCTGGATGCAGGATGGTCTGTTTCCTTCTCTGGTATGAAGACCAATTGGGGTGGGTCCAGGAACCTGATTAACTTTGAAGTCACCTGCCTTGTCAAAAGCAAATGTATGGTTGCACATTGAGATGACCAGCCTTTGGATATAGGGGCCCTAAATTACCAATAAATAATAGGTTAACATGCAGTTGGTACAAAGAACAAATTGACGAGGGAGTATGGGTGATGGAGAAAGGAAGAGGGAGATGGCTAAGAAAGGTGAGGATGTGTAGGACAGAGGTGTACCAGGAGAAGGGATGGAAATTTGTTAACTCATCAAAAGGAAGTGAGGTGTGGCTGCCAGGAAATACTCCAGGCATGATAAGAGGAGAAGAAAACAACTAAACAAAAAAAAATCAGACAAGTCAGGTCCCATCCCAAAGCTCAAAGAGACTGCTATCCATACGGGGGTCGAACAAAGAAAAATTATCAGATGTGCGGAAATATGTCTAGGATATCTTGTAGTCTGTAGATAGGGTGCTCAAATGAGGTTGTCTTATATATTTCTTGCAGCCATTCATCATCTGTGGAATTTGTGGGGCCCTCCAGTGTATCTAGATGCAACAGTCATAGTTGAGGCTACTAAACGCCGTTGATGGTCTGTCCCTATGAGCAAATCTGCTGTATCATGTAAAAGGACGAGTATTCTAATTAATTGTAAAGGCATGTCTAGTATGTGGCCCAGTGTTATACTTATCTAAACCCAGAGATGGCTGGTATCTGTGTAGCAAGCTAAAACATGTAGAGTGAGGAAGAAGCCATGCACTCATAAGCTGAGATGCCAAGTAACAATGTTGCAATGACTTGAAAAGGCAGAATTTCATTCTGGATTCATTCACCCCCTTGGTGAAATTCACTACAACTTACAACCTAGCTGTCTCAGTGTATTTAATTCATAGAGTAAGTTGCCATTTCCTGCACAACATGAAACGAAAAGGGGTTGAAAGTAGTGTCAGGCTGTCAGGTTGAAGGCTTTATGAGGAACAACACTCCCTTATCAAGAACCCAGTGTTTTTAGATATTGATGAATGGTTCAATGAGTACTCCCCCCAGTATGCGACATGCAATGTATATGTTTTGTGTAATGCTATGCATGTGATTGGAAGATTGAATTCCACCTGCAGGACCACAAAGGGTTTGTGAGTCCCTTGAGCCAACAAATGACTAAGGGTGAGTATGCCTTTCCCTTACCAAATCTCCCAACTTAAGGGAAACCCCTCTATGCACAAGCTGGAATTCTCCGAGTAGGCGTACCTGGGGGTGAAGTCTGGCATTATCAGGGCCACTTTGTGTGCTCTGCCTTTCCAAATGGACCCATTGGAGCGTGTATCTTGTCTCTGGCCAAAAGGTAAACTACTTATGACAGTTGTAGTTCAGTACAGCAGAGTTCCACACAAGGGAGTCTCAGGCCCCTGTATCGTCTGTTATTAATCAGTTTGGAGAGACTGATTTGAAGTTTCATTTCACCCATTACTAATATGTTGATGGTGGTATCGATAGTTCTCAAAATCCGGAGCTTTAAAGGAATTGGGTATATCCGAGGAAATATGTGAACCGGGGTACCACAACCATCGTTATGGATTGTAACCTACCCCATAGCAAGAGATGGAGGTGCGTCCATCTCCTACAGTCTGACTGGGCTTTTGTGATTAAGGTTCCTGATTGTTGTTGGTTGTGATTGCCTGGTACCATGTTGCGTAGGCCCCTGTTATTGTATGCCCCCAGGTACCAGAAGCATTATGATTTCCATTGGAGCTGATACCCTTCTATGGCAACTCTCATCATAAGTGCAGCATTGGCAAAGCAATGTTCTTCCGCCAGTTAATCTTATTGCCTGACATATTGGAAAAAGCATTTATAGTCAATGTGAAAGTAGGGAGTGATGTGTCCACATTGGTAAGTGTAAGGAGATTATCATCAGTATACAGGAGGAATTTGGAAGCGCCTGCAGGTGTGGGGATACTGCTGATGTCTGATGATTGTAGGCTAGCCACTGAGAGGGTTATTAGGGCCTATAGGAACATCAACTGCCATTTTCTCCGTGGATAGGAAAGGGGTCCAAAAAAAACCACCACAATTTACCTTTGCCCTAGGGGACTTATGGAGACATGTGACTTTGGTAATGAAATCATCCCCTTTCTATATGGTCAAATGCCTTCTCTGCATTGAACAACATGGCATGTGTGTCCTTTAACAAATCCTTAAATAGCCAAAGTTGAGTGAGAGCATACACATATGGTTACAGGAGGTACAGTCAGGTGCAAAGTCTACTAGTCAACTGAGGTGTGGATGAGGTACAAATTACCTGTTTAAACCAGGCAGCCAAGATACTGGCAAGCAGTCCATATTAAGAAGGGATATTGGGTGGTAACTCATACAGTCCAAAGTATTTTTCCCATTTTTAGGGAAGACAGAAATCACTTTATTGGATAGATATGATCGTCTAGTGGAATCTACATGATGCCACTGGTCAACATCAATCAAGCTCACAACATAATCATCCTCACATATACTGGCAACATGCAACTGATACTGTCCCTCTCAGACAAAACACCCAACACCAGAAACACGTTCACCACATGTATGATAGAAGTGGCCACTTGGATAAAATCTAACTGCCTAAAACTGAACTTGCAGTCTTCTGGTACATCGCCTCACCATGGAACCTTGGACACACCTCCAATCCCTACTCACAAGCAATTAACTTCAGAATCATCACAACAAACTGGATATGACTGCCCAAGTCAACGCAATGGTCTTGCCCTGCGTCAACACCTTTGGGATGCTGAAGAAAATCTTAAATAATTACCAGACAACACCAGGAAAACTATCAATCAATCTCTCATCACCATCAAGATTAGACTACAGAAATGCACTGGGTACAGGGATAGCCAACCAGCAAGCAAAAAGGACATCCAAAATGCAGCAGCCTCACTAGCCCTCACACTCCTGCACAGAGTCCACATTACACCAAACCATAGTTAACGCCACTGGCTCACAATACACAAGCGTGCAAACGTCAATCTCCTCTCCATCTCCTACAAAGTGCCCCACAGCACTGACCCGGCCTACCTGAACAAACTCTGTTGTCTCATAATCAGCCCACACATACACAGTATGCCTGTAGGGCTGGCCACAGAAAACCCCACCCCACTCGGTCAAATGCTTTTTCTGCATCTAGTAAGATCATACCGAGTGGGGCGGACTGTATCCGTGCAACATCAAAAGCAGAGATGGCCATATTAATGTGTGCTGTTGTATCACGTTTTGGTATGAATCCATGTTGTTGGGAAGATACTAATTGAGACATAACTGGTGCAAGCCTAGTGGCCAATATTTTAGCAAAAATTTTGGCATCGCTATTGATAAGTGAGATTGGTCGATATGATCCCCTCTCATGAGGTACTTTACCCTTTTTTAAGAAAAAAATGATCTGAGTTAGATTCCAAGATTTAGGTGCTTGTTGTCCATTACCAATTGCCCGGATCACTTCCAATAATAAAGGTATTAATTCCTCGGCACAGCATTTGTATAGTTCCAGAGGAATAGAATCCTCCCCTACTGCTTTCCCTGTTGCTAAGGAGTTAATAGCCTCTCTAATTTCTCTTACTGTGATGTCTTCCTCTAGTTGTTTTGTTTGTTGTGGATTTAAAACATTTACTGTGTTAAGTTCTATATACTTTTTAACACTATCTTCCGAGGTTGCATATGCTTTTTAACATGCATCACCCCGATGTCTGCTTTTTTACTGCTACCTATCTTTATAAATCAATCCATATAAGAAAAAATATGGTGTTTTAACTGTTTTTAATATACGATTGTCTGTAATAACTACCTCTGCAATTTTACTAGTTGTAAATATTTGTTTGTATTTGTTATGTGCTTTTATGGTCATTGTTGATATGCACCGAATAAAGCTTTATGAAATGAAATGAAATGACTGCCCAAGTCAACACAATGGTCTTGCCCTGCTTCTACACCTTTGGGATGCTGAAGAAAATCTTAAATGACTACCAGACAACACCAGGAAAACTATCAATCAATCTCTCATCACCATCAAGATTAGACTACAGAAATGCACTGGGTACAGGGATAGCCAACCAGCAAGCAAAATGCAGCAGCCTCACTAGCCCTCACACTCCTGCACAGAGTCCACATTACACCAAACCATAGTTAACGCCACTGGCTCACAATACACAAGCGTGCAAACGTCAATCTCCTCTCCATCTCCTACAAAGTGCCCCACAGCACTGACCCGGCCTACCTGAACAAACTCTGTTGTCTCATAATCAGCCCACACATACACAAAAGCAGGGTAAGGGTGCACATTCTCATACCTGGTCCCTGAAGCCAGGAACTACCTTCCACAACACATCAACATCTCCTCCTCTATTCTTGAGGTTTGCAAGTAGCTGAAGACCTGTCTTTTCAAATATGTCACTAGAGCTATCCTCACACACCTGCTACAGTGAGGATACCCACAGGGTATTGCTATAAAAAACACTGATAACATAATACCAACATAGACCATTGGAGCATATCACTTTTTAATGGCACTTTAAAGTGATTCCATGGGATCTAGTTTAAGCCATTTGAAAAATTCACATGAAAACCCTTGTTCTGTGGGGCCTTATTGCAGCACACATGAGTGATTGCTTGGGTGATTTCATATCTAGTGATCTCTAGGACTAGGAAGATTTTTTATTACGCCATTGTATTTGGAATATTTTCAGTAATTCCACTTTACTCTTTTAAAATAATTATCAATAATTATGTGATTGCTCCTCCTCATGAAATTAAGAGTAATTTGTTGAACAAATCGCACTTTAAGAGCACATTTAGTGAGCATGAGGATTCCTTGGTGTTCCTGGACTTCAGCTTATGGGTGGGCAATATTTATGTATTTTAAAGTTCTTTGATTTACTATTTGCTTTCTAGGGTATTATGCATTGTTTTACTTTTTTTTCATTTTAAAAGGTGTTTGTTTTTTACTGTTATTTAATTATTCTTTATTTAAGTACTTTTCATTTTCAATCTGACTGGCTTTTGCTTCAAATTAAATATATATTTTTAACCGAATATTAATGATCAATACATTATTTAAATATGAGATTGATTTTCAGAGTTTTAAATTAAGTTTGTATATTTGGAGTATTAGAGTAATAGTTGTAGGGATTGGTCAGGTATAGGGAGGCTTTGTCTAAGGTTCCTTGTAAGGAGGGGTACCATCTTTCCATTGCATTATTTCTTTTGAGATTGTTATGCCATTGTGCTGTCATATATGTTCTTCCATGACATGGGATACTTGGGCGCTCATGAATATTTTTTGCATGAAAACTACACAATATTGCTAGAGCTAATGTTTAGACATTGGGTGATTTTGTGCCATTTTATTCATATATATTGATTTTTAAATATCAACTAATAGATCAGGATTCTTTTCCCATAGTAAGGCCGCACAAAATAGGAAGCCAGGACAATGTCAATATGTCTCTTTTATAAATGAAATCGATTATTTATGAGTTTTTATTTTTTTGTGGGTGCATATTAGAATGCCTCAATGAAAGAATGATTGAATGAATGCATGGATGAATAGCTTACTGAGCACAAACAGATGGTTCTATAGATGGATGTGGTGAATCTAAATCTTCCTGGTAGAATAATGAATGCATGAATCTATATTGGCCTATATTGACCTATTTGAATGACTGCTTGCCATGGAAATTAGTGTGGAGAAAATACTTTGACCCAATTGTGGGCAGCCTGATTATGTGTGATATGTGCAGTAACCCCTGCTACCACACATATTGTTATTACAATGAACATACGCCGTTTCTGTTCCCAGTATCTATATTTTGCCCCAATGAAATTTTGAACCTAACACTGTGCAATCACAAATCGGATAATGTCATTGTGCACCTGTGTTTTTGTACCAATAATATTTTGTGGGTGGCAATGAATCGCTAGCAATATTCCCTGGAAAGCATGTCTTCATGAAACCAAACAAATAACAAATCAAACATCATGAGTTAAAAATGTAATTTGAAATAAACATATTCAGAGTCATCTTATACTACGCTTTTGTACAATCATGGTAAATAATTAAAAAAAAACTGTTCTTACCATCAAGGCACGCTAAGATAGAGAGAAGAAAGTTAGGAAAAAGATTAGGAATAAAAATTGTATAATAAAATACCAGGATATAAACCCATTCAGCAGCAAAACTTGCATATTGAGTATTGCTCACACTCTAAAGCAAAATAAAAAAGAACAAAATCCAAAGTTGAGTTCACAACTAATTAACAATCAATGCAATTTAGTAGCAACAAATGAAAATGCAACATACACATGTATCAAGAGATGATGTCAATATTGGGAAAATTATTATTCCACGTCATGTTCCATTAGGAATATACCATTTATAAAGATTAACATATTGTCAGCACAAAATCTGATATATTTGAGCATATACAGGAGATAGGGAAACAATTTAATACAAAGTTGGCACTGTACTGCTCGACCCAAGGTCACCAATTAGCTGCCTACATTTAGCCCTAAAAGCAGTGAGATTTGAAGGGATATAATAAAGCTGAACAAAGTAATGGTGCCTAAAATGTGCATATGCAAAAAAAGTCTGCATACAATTCTTCGTAGTTTAGATATCTAATTTGCAGCAAACTGCTATCTTGCAATAAGTGGAGCCCAGAATGACACACTCAAATTGAAACCTGGTTGCACCCAAACTATGATATTTACCTTCATGAAGGTACAGAAACTTGGATAGACCATTAGCACTGGTGTAGTCTGACCAAGTATGCTGTTCTACCACAAAGTTCATACCTTTCAGTGAAATGGACCACCTTAACAATTCTGGATTCTCACCCTTCCTGTTCATCACCTCCTAAAGCTGTCCAGGGGTCCTTGAGAACCCTGGGCTGCATTAGCTCCATCAACCATACTTTCAGTCCATGCTGATATTCTACTTTGGTAACTGCTTAGTCATACCATTGCTTCATTTACTCCTGCCTAACCTCAAAAATATCAGAAGCCTTCTTTCAGAACTTAGTCATCTGTTTCCAAAGGGCTAGAATTTAGCGAACCACATCCTGAGGGAGATTCTTGGGAGCTTGCTCTCACCCATCCTTCACCAGACTAAGAGGTCCTCTGACAGGATGACCATACAGAGGTTCAAATGGGCTAAACCACATTCTCTTCTTTGGTATCTTCCTCTAAGCAAAAAGCGTGCATGGTAAGAAGCCACCCCATTTCTGCCTCATGACCACAGGCAGGCCCATAATCATGTCTTTTGGGGTCTTGTTGAAACTTTCCACAAGCCCATTGGTTTGTGGGTGGTAGGGTGTGGAGAACTTATGAGTGACTCCACACTCCTTGCTGATTGACATCATGTACACAGACATGAGGTTGGTGTCTCTGTCTGGCTCCACTTCTTTGGGGAAACCCACTATGGCCCAAATCCCCATCAAGGCCGTGGTGACAGTGCAGTGACAGTCCTCAGTGGGATTGCCTTGATTACCTAGTGGAATGGTCCACCAACACCCAGATGAACCTCTTGCCTAAGGCTGTCTTGGTGGTACAAGGATCCTACAAAGCCAACCGTCTCAAATGGTGTAACAACGACAGGCATAGGAAAAAGAATAACACTACAGCTTTTTAAAAGTCTTCCCACTAGCCTGGTACATGAGTTGCCCCATGCACAGGAGCCTTAGGCACACAATAAAGTAGGTAATTCTCCTAATATATAAGGTGATTTCCATTGGGCTACAGCTTACCCGCTCAGGCCCTCAAGGATTGGGCACTTCTTCTGTGACTTGAATATTTCCTTTCTAGAGGGTACCTCTTCCACTTGCCATCCAAAAAGCTCAGACAGGTGACCAAGGAAGACACTGTACTCCCTAATAGGCTTAGAGGCACATGCTCCAGTGCCCCAACTACCTGTGTTATGGGACTTGCAGGGGCTGGGTTCCCACGCCCCTTGCCCGTCCATTTCCTGGCAGCTGTCTGGACCATTCTTCCATGCTCCAGACCTTCTTGAATCCCATCCTGGGCAGCCAAGGAACAGGTGACTGCACAGACCCACTCAGGCAATGCTAGCATATCTTGGTGTAACCTGAGCTCTTCTTTCTTCATAGAAGTGTGCACCAGGTCATTCCCCAACAGATAGTCCACAGGCATAGCAGAGCTCACAACAATGTTCAGAGGATTTGAGACCCCACCCCAGTAAAAGGGAACCAGAGCCACATGGTAGTGCCTCTCCTAGCTGTCTGCTACTAAAACCTGGTGGAATGTATAGGAGATCTCTTGCTCTGAGGATACAAAATAATACCTGACACCTGACAGTAGTCATACTGGCTCCTTTGTCCCTCAGAGCTTCTACCCTCTGCCCATTGATGGTGACACACTGCCTATACTTTTAATTATTGAAGGGCATGTGAGCTTTGGGCACCATCTCCTTTCCACCCCAGGACACTAGGGTAGACTCACAAACTGGGACCATCTCCTTCTCAAGTGCTATGCTAGCCAATCCCTGTGACTGCCTATGACGGTGGGTGGTGCCCTTTTGAAGCACTTGGCATCTCCCTTGACATGCCCATATTGGTCGCATTCTTAGGACCTAGGGACCAACTTTGCATCATTCTTGTCTATGAAGCATTTCTTCTGGTCTCCAGATTAGGATTGGGGCCCTTGTGTACTTTACTGGGGGCCTTGAGAGAACTCCTTCATAATATTTTTATCTTCCTCCCTCTTTCTTCTTTTGGGAACTATGACCACACTTTTGGGTGTGCCCTCCAGGTGCCCTTTTAGACTTTCCGGTGCTGACCCAGGAGGCTGCCTCCTGAAAAAGCTTCTGGGATTAGAAAGAATGCTATCCACTTGGTGTCAGCACAGCTCTGTAAAACATATATTAAGCACGTGCTCCCTCAAAATATTGTTGTTCATCCTAGTAAAATGTTTGCCTTTGCTGCTCCTCACCCAACCCTTTAATGCCGTGCTGGAATAATTTAAAAGTTCACTTAGGACTGGTTTGGGAGTTTATTGCTGTCCTGAACCTCTGATACCAGCCCAAATCTAACAGCAAGTATACATTTCATGGGGCTTACTTTGTCATATTCCCTTGCCTCTAGTGTAAGGATAGTATCCATCCCCACTGTGGGCATGCATTTCCACAAGCTGTCATCCCACTATTCCTTTGGGAATTTGTGCACCCTGAGTGCAATGTCATGTGTAGCAAACCTCTTGGCTATATAATCTCCAACTACATAGGCACTGCCTTCTGTGGTATGCAGACTGCCACCTAAGCGGCAGACACAATTGGTACAATGTCACCATTACTGTTGTGTCCTGAAGGGTGCCTTGTATTTATCTCCATATCCCTCATGCTTTTATCAAGTTCCAACAGTATTGTCCTTTCAACTAGGACCCTCCCAGCTTTCTCCTTATCCAGCTTTAATTTGGGCAGCTCCAACTTCAGCTGGAGATATACTGCTCCTAACCCCATCTTGGTTATCAGTGTTTCTCTTTGGGGTCCAGTTGGGCTCTTCTTGCAGCTCAGAGTTCCTTTCTGGATCCTTCTCTCCCTCTTTAACGGAGTCCATGTCCTCCTCATGGTTATCCTCTACTGTTGCTACCTGCAACCTTTACATTTCTTCATAGACCCAGAGGATTTTCTACAAATTGCATTGGAACGTTTTCCTGCACACATTCAACCCTATTTGCTTACAGAGCCTATTGAGGTTGTCAGCATTGATCAGATCCATCTCTGTAGTAAAAAGAAGAGGGTATGGTACTTACATTTAATAAAGAGGAAAACAGCCAATGAAAGACTAAGGAGAATTTAAAAATGCTCAATTTGGTATTACACAATTTAATTAGGATATTGTGTTACACAAATCACTGTATGTCACTGCACAATTACAAGTCCTGATCCACACCGCTGTTAGGACACTTGCATTTACAAATGGGCAATTGAAAAAACTAAGGAAGATTTGAATAATTTATCTTGGGTTTTTGTGTAACACAAATCATTGTATAGTACAGCATAAATATAAGTCCTGATCCACACTCCTGACACAATGTGAAAAATTGAGTTGTTGGTTGAAGTGGTTATGAGCCCTATTCAAGCACCAGCCATGGTCCCTTTCAGGGTGAACTACAAAAAGTCACTAAATTGACCTGTGCATACCCCTGGGTAGCTTGTCAGAAAAAGCAGTCAGGCATAACTTAGAGGTTATGCAGCACACAAACAAAGTGAAAACACCACCCAAGATAAAACCTAAGTTAAATAAATTATTTGACACCCTAACTGGAGTAAATAGTTTCAGCGCCTAAAAGATCATAGTGCCAACTATGGACATCTAATCTTATGAGACTGGGTCAGTCAAAAATATGACTGATTGTGATGGGATAAGGTTCAAATACAAGAAGTGGAATTTGACTGATCAGCGCTTAGCTTGAAGAATTGCTGAGAAAAATGTTTTGAGAATGTAATATTCAGCCGGTGGTATCCGAGGAGTGTGAGCCATCATGCGGGAGACTTGGGTTGAAGCTGCAGTGAAGATGTTTATGTTTGGACTCTTTTTCAGAAGTTGAGAATATGCAGCGGGTTAAAGCAGAGGGCTGTAGCCGAAGACAGATTCACAATTCTAGATAACCCTTTGGTTGAGGACTGCTGAGCACGATTTGCTGCTGTGGAGAAGAACATAGCAGTTGAAGCTGTGCAGCCAATCCAACTGGCTATATACCATGGGCAAATAGGCTAGCTTGTTTATTATGGTCTCTTCCAGGTTGTCAGAGCAGTTGTTGGCTACAAATGTTCTACGCCCTCTGTTTTGGGATTTGGCCATCTGGGCATATTTGGCACCACAACCAAGGGTCCCGGACCGATGGAACACCACTTGGAAGGTCAGGACTCAGGCTGGGTTTGGGTATATGTCTAAGGCGAAGGGAACATATATATATATATATTTTTTAAAAGGTCCTCATCCTGTCAATTAACTTCTTGTGATACTCAATTTCCGAAACTGAGGGCCGGGTGGAAATAGAGTCTTTCCAGACAAGAAATAGCTGCTTCCATTCCTACCCCTCATATCTCACGAATGAGAGGGAACAGGACCAACAACTACAAGCGACTTAATCATTGGACCCCAATCTCTGACACCAGTCAACCAACAAGACCCAAACCTTATCCTGGCTTCTAGGATCACATGCAATATCTGATTGGCTGGTTCGTATAATATTTGGTTACACTCAGAGAAAAGGGGTGGGACAGCCGATTTCCAGGCTTTACATATTTCTCGTCTTCCAAATAAAATAACATAAAAAATTAATCTTGTGGCCCTCTTATCACATGTCAATACATTATCTTGACATGAAACATAAAAAATAAACAACAGTGTAATTTCTAGCTGAATTCCTGTGACGTCCTTCAAAAATTCAACAATATCAACCCAAAATTTGGCTAACGCTGGGCAGGTTAAAAACATATGATGGTCGTTCGCTAGAGGATTCTTACATCTTGAACATACATGTTGAGTTCCCAAAAAATGTTGTTACCTTTGCAGGGGTCCAATAAACTCCGTAAAGGGTGAACAGGTGATTATGCTTAAAATATGCTGGTCTAACTATTTCCCCTAGCAATGTAAAGGAGGCTTGCCAAGCATTGTGCAAATCAATATTTTCTAATGCATTTTGCCATAACTGTTGAATATCATTAGCAAGATTATCCTCTGCTTGAATAAGCATACGATACAACCAGGCAACCTCCTTATTGGTTTGTTCGGTCTTCATAGCCTGAATTAACCACTCATCATCCTGATGTTCTAGCCACTACTGTCTGGCCCACTAGGCTGAATGCTGATAGTATTTAAATCGGGTTAACTATCCTTGAGTACATAATGACAATGATTCCCATGTCATCAAGCCCTCACATGATTTCAAATCTCCCCAACAGAGAGAGCCTGCTTGTTTCAATGGCAGTCTGAGGACATCATCCAGACATTCTGGCGTATCTGGTGAACCCCAAATCGGAGAATAATTAGAGTAGTACTTTACTCCCATCTTATTCCTTATAAAAACCCAATCTTTCACTGCCTGCAATAAAATCTTAAGTTGAACCTTCATTTTGTGTCCCCGATGCTCAGATCAGGAGACCAGCAACCTAGCCCTTCATCATCAATATGGTGTTCCTAGGTTCAAGTTGCAAGTCTAATCTTGCTTCCCCAGGGAAGGTGGTAGCAGGGCAGAAAGGGAGCAGTTCAGCAAGGCAGCAGGTCAGCAGTCCAGCAGAGTGGCAGTCCTTTCAGCAGCACAACAGTCCTTCATCCTCACAGTGTATCCACAGGAATTGTATTGAAAAGTTGGTATCCAAGGTCCTCCTTTATACCCTGAAAGTCTCCTTCTGGAAAGTGGGAGATACTTCTAAACTGTGGCTTTGAAGTGCATTGAATTTCCTGACTCCCCAGCCCTGGGTCCAAGCTAGCTGCAGTGACAAAGTGGAGGTGATGGGTCCTATGTATAAAGAAAAACCCTCCCTACTCAGTTGCAAGTGGGGCTGTGCTCAGCTCTGCCCTCCATCTTGCCAGCAGATGGCCCATTCAGGCACACCTAATCCTTCTATTGTGTGACTGTCTGGAAAAAAATCAGGAAGTCTAGCTTGCAATTGCAAGTTTTGTGACCCAAGAATGGCTGCAGTCACAAAAGGGCTAAGGGCAGAAAAATGCTAACTTTTTCAGAGTGATGAATGTAGCTACAAGACCTTACCATAAACCAGTAAGGCCTAGGAATAAATGCTCGTAGGTATCAATCAACTGTCAATATGAATAGAGTTGCTGAAATAACTGCATCAAATGCAATTATCCAATTATTAATAATCTACAGACCACCTCATTTTGGCAATTTTGTAACAAGGGCATTCTTATACATGACTTTCATAAAGCATTGTCATATTAATTTACAACAAAATTTTGTCCGGGCATTCAACTTTCTCAAGGGGCATATAGCGAGCCCGTTGAGCTGAATCACAAACGATGTATATATGTGGATCACGTGATACAGTTCCAGTAGCCTGTAGACTCCAGTGTGCAGTCACTGCCCCTTGAGTATGCTGACTTTTTCTTGTCACCCTATATACTTTAGAATATCACCAAATGCAACGTGTCCAACATGTGTCATATTTTTTGTTACAATTGCTATCATGCACCTTGAAATGTTGAAATTTATTTTTTTCTGATTACGTTTTTATTTTTCTTAATGGCTTCATTTTTTTAACACATGTAGATTAGGTTTTAGGCATTGCAGTCATTTGCTTTATCTCCTGTTTGATGTGGTAAAGAAATATCTTAGCAAGTCTTAGGCCACAGTCACAGTCAGGGTTGCTGGAAGAAGAAGTACTTGAACACAGACTAATGTGCACTCTAGTATTCCATAGCTTCACAGATGAATATGAAGAAGCTTTGTTTATAAAATGATGGCTGCAGAGCGGGTAAGCTAATAAGGGGCATCCAAAAAAGGGTCTTGGCGTGAGTCTCCATTTATTAATGAACATTTTTTATATCAGTACGGTTTTAAGGAAAACTGTCTGCCATTTTTTTTAAAGGAATAACATTTTATGTCATAAAATGTGAAAAGTGAAATGTAATGAAATGAAAAATGTGTGTAGATTCTTCAATGAGTGTTTTTTCAGCACAGCTCTGTTTGTGTTACACATGTAGATTAGGTTTTCAGTATTGCTGTCAGTTGCTCTATCTACTGTTACGGTAAAGGGAGATCTTACCACATCGGAGGCCTGGGGCAAAATCAGGGTTACTGAAAAGTTGTTTTTAGTCATAGAGTGACACCGTTTTGTATTGGGCATTCTCTATTGTTCCATAGCTCCATGGATGAGTGGGAAGAGGCTAAGTTTATAAAATGATGCCCTCAGCTCAAACTTGCAGGGGAGGCGTCGCCGGTACACCAAAGGCACGCCAAAGACAAGTCCGCCTGCACCCATCCTCTTTCCGCCTGTGGCCAGCGCCAGGCAATATGCTAGTTCCACCCCAGAGGGCAGACCTGCTAAGACCTATACATCAGAGCAACTCATAGGTAGGACTTGGGCATTTGATAGGGTGTAGGACTTTTCTATTGGATGCTACTTTTCCTGTCTCATGTGGCAAGAGTAAATATGTTTTTTCTGCCTTGAACCATCCAGTCACTACTAACGCAGCTCCAAGAAACTGTCAGAGGAAAGTGAAGGGCAAACTGAATAATGTGTGTTCTCTGCATAAGCATGCTCTAGATATATATGAATATAGCTATAGCATGAGTGTTAGATAATCTGAAGGTTACACTTCCCCAGTTTTACTGACCAAGCTGTGCCCCTGGTGGTAGGATTCATGGGTGGGTGGAGCTGGATGTAGCAATGAAAGAAAACTACAAATTTGCCCTCCAGAGATGGCATAAACATGGTTGTCAGCCCAATTCTCGCCCCAGGAGGGGTAGTAAGCATAAGTATGTAAGTAATGGTGAGAAAAAGAAAAAAAAACTATTGATTAATGCAGGAAGCCTTCAAACAGCTGCTGAGAGTTTAGTGTTTTGGCCATGAATACTAGGAAGGGAGAAGTCATTCTAATGTCCTCACATGAAGTTAGAGCAAAATATCCCACCTGTGGTAAAGTCCATTCTGCTTGAGCTGTAGAGGCATAATCACCAGTAAATCGCACTAGAAACATGCTGTCATGTTTAGATTTTTTTTAGCACAGGTACATCCATCACTGGGGTTATATAGACTCTGCATCTAATGTAAAATGTGGATATATGGTAATTAAAAGAAATTTTGCATTAGTGGCATTTAGGTACAGAGCAAGTCCTTCTTAGTTTAGATCACCATTCACTGGTAGTAATTAATTGCACCTGCAAAATTAATATGATACAATTAATAATGCATGAACACTGGACTTGACCTGGTTATGTTCCTTTTTTCCATGTGATGTCACATCAACAATCTGGGAGCAACCACATTAAACTCACCAACCATAACAAAATTGTTGAGCCTAGGTGTTTTTGTACTAATGATGTTTTGTTGACGACAATTACTCACCAAGATGATTCCATGGAAAGCAGAGTTTCATGGAAATAACAAATCACTAATGAAACCACATGGCTCAAAAATTGAAATGTAATTCTGACAAATTCAACTTATTGCAAGTGCAAACAGGGGAAATAATGGAAATCTATCCTTACCTTTGGAGAAAGTGATGTCATTACCTTTTTTTTTATTTGTTTATTTTTTTAAATTTATATTAGAAAAAAATTATACAAACAGCAAGACAAGGATTACATTACACGAAGCACCAGTTCCAGACAGGGAAGGAAGAGAAAAACAATACAATGAAATCAACAGTTAATGTTAGGGAAGGGGAGGGGGGAGGGCAAGGGTAAAGGAGATGTTCATACAATAGAATAATCAGAATGCGGGTTCAGGGGGAAAGCGATGGGTCAAGGTTATCTACAATAGGTGGTGTACATATGTCTCCACGGTAGCTATTCCAAGGACCCCACACTCTACACCATTTTCGGGGTCGACCCTGGGCCAAATATACTGTTTTTTCTCTAAACATGCACCAGTCCATGTTCTTTTTCCACACTTCTACTGTAGGTGGCCTTTGGGAGCCCCACAATTGAGCAATGTCTCGCTTGGGAATCATGTTCCCCAGGGCCGCCCACTGAGTCTGAGCTGCGTTGTAATCTGTGGGCTCCCAGACATTCAATAAACATCGTCTGACCTCTGGCAAAAGGGCAATCCCCGTAACGTCCTTCATAATTTCATGTACCCCACTCCAGAAGGTAGCCACCCCTCAACACTCCCAGATAATATGGAGAAATGTCCCTACCTGCCCACATCCTCGCTTACACAACCCCTCCTCGGAAAAGCCCATGCAAACCAAACGTGGGCCCGTGACGTATATCCAATGGAGTATCTTTAGTAGAACAAGCCGGAGTCGAGATGGAATTGCGACCTCCTTCGGAGAGGAGATTGCTGACTGCCAGTCCTCGTCATCCAGCTCTAGGTCGTCACGGGTCCACAAGTCACGAAGATGTGATAGGAGGCTTGATCTATCATTTATTAATTTCTTGTAGACTAGGGAGATTGTGCTGTCCGGCACATGGCCGTCCAGCAACCTATCTTCAAGCTGGGACGATTCGGGGACCACCTCTCCCTCCAGGAAAACATATCGCAGCACGTGACGAACCTGGAAATACCGGAAGTATTCCAATGCACCTAACTCGAACTCTTTCCGCAATGACTCGAATGATTTAACCTGACCCTTAACCCAGAGGTCTCCCACCTTACTAATACCAATAAGATCCCATTTATCGAACCCTTTGGCATTCCACAGTTTACCGAGTTTATCAGAGTCAAAAAGCGGAGTTGCTCAAGTCACGCGATCTTTCCACCCCATGGAACTATTCGCGTCCTGCCACAGGCGTACAGCTGTCCTGGTAGATCCTGACAAATCCTTAATCACCAAGTGAGAATACAGCGCTCTATAGTAATTACCCCCAGGTAACATCCATCTGTCCATGGCAAAGGCGGGATTCAATTCGGGACTATATAGACTATGGTTTATGGCACTCAGTTGCGACGCCCAATAGTAACCTTTTATATCGGGGCGAGCGATACCTTCGTCGTACCACGGGAGTGTTAATTTAGCTAGCGCAATACGAGGTCTCCCGTCTCATACCAACTTCCTCTGAAGATCTTCAATTGCCTGGAAATAGCTAGCCGGTACTACATCAAGAGCATTTTGGAGAGCATAAAGAAAACGAGGCAGCAACATCATTTTGAAGAGGGCTGCGCTGCCAAGCGGGGACAGTGGAAGCTTACGCCAACCCTCGACATCTTGCTTCAATCTAGACAGTGGTGGGAGGAGATTTTGCTCATATGGAAGTGCGGGGTCCAATGTTATATAAATACCAAGGTATTTAAACCCCGTTTGTGCGATCTGGATGGGACAGTTTTTCGGAAGAAGAGGAAAGTTGCCAGAAAGGACATACAGATAGGATTTCGACCAGTTGATAATGAGGCCAGAATTCCTACCAAATGAAGTCAAGACATCGCACAATACCATCAGGGAATTCCGGGGAGATGTCGAGTACAATAAGATATCATCCGCATAAAGTGAGATGCAATCTTCAAATTCCGAGGACCACCGAATACCCTTCATCAAGCGCTCCCATCGAATCCACGCTGCAAGGGGCCCAAGCGCCAGAGCGAACAGGAGGGGTGATAAAGGACACCCCTGATGAGTTCCCCTCCCAAGACTAAACGGAGCAGAAACTCGGCCGCTAACAACAATTTGTGCGAGGGGGTCCTCATAGAGGAGTCTCACCCAACCGATAAAACAGGACAAAACCCAAATTTAGCCAAAGCGGCCCATAAATATGGCCATTCCACAGTATCGAAAGCCATTGTGGCATCCAGCGACGCCAAGATGGCCGGCTCACACAACGTTGCGGCTCTTGCGAGAACCCCATTCACACGTCGAAGATTAAGGGCAGTGTTCCTGTGCGGGATGAAACCGGATTGATCCGGATGTATCAACTCACTAATAACAGTGATCAATCGGTTAGCCAACACTTTTGCAAGAATCTTAGGTTCGGCGTTGAGAAGAGAAATAGGTCGGTATGACGCACATCGATCTCGCGGTTCCCCTCCTTGTGAATCACCACAATAGTCGCTAGACGCTGATCACGGGGGAGAGAACC
This sequence comes from Lissotriton helveticus, assembly GCF_964261635.1. Classification (NCBI taxonomy): domain Eukaryota; kingdom Metazoa; phylum Chordata; class Amphibia; order Caudata; family Salamandridae; genus Lissotriton; species Lissotriton helveticus. The sequence continues at coordinate 1,610,257,529 of NC_136069.1, forward strand.
ACACTCCCGAGATTCCAAAAACATGTCACGTAGATACGGCGCCATCTTGTCAAGCCGCAATTTATATAGCTCAATAGGCAAGCCATTGGTACCCATCGCTTTCCCCGAACGCAGGGAACGGATCGCAATAGCCACCTCGTCAGCCGTTATTGCAGCATCCATATGTTCCCTGTCAACATCAGAGAGGCGTGGTAAAGCGATATCTCGCAACAATAGATGTGAGTCCTCCTCTGGCCTGTCCGACAGGGAGGAGTACACTGTTTGGAAGTGCTTCGCGAAACACTGAGCGATTTCTTTAGGATCTGAGACCCGAACGCCACTAGCCAGCTCGACAACAGGCACCACCCGACTAGCTCTATCTTTCTTATTACCCACATCATACAAACGTCCCTGCTGCTCCCTACTCATGACCTTAGCCGCATCGGTGACCAATGCCCTGTATTCAAGTTGTTTGAGCCTTAGAACATGCGTCGCAGCACGGGTGACGCCCCGCCCCAGGTCAAGCTCCAAGTCCGCTTTCTCCGTCTCGATCCTAACAACCTCCTCATCACGTCGTTTCTTAACATCCGCTATCAAGGATAGGGCCTGACCCCTGAGGACGGTCTTGAAAGCCTCCCAAAGCGATACGGCAGACGAAACTGAACCCTCGTTTTCCAAGAAATACAGGTCGAGAGCTTTTATCAGGGCAACACGAGTTTTAGGGTTACGGAGATACCAAGGGTTAATCGGGGCGACCCGTCCCTCAGTCCCCGAGTCCAACACTATCCTAAGCCACAGTGGGGAGTGGTCTGAAATTCCCCGAGCCAAATGCCTGGCCTCAGCGACAGTGAGGGCCTATGCAGATGGCACCAAAACATAGTCAATCCTAAAGAGACTACCATGAGCGCCCGAAAGGAACGTATATTGCTTCTGTGTGGGGTGCAACAACCTCCAACAATCCACCAGTCCCAAAGTGTTGAGGAAATCATGAAGCCAGTTCTGTGCTCCCCTCAGGTCCCTGGGAGGGTGCCAATCCTCCAGACCGGAAACCACTGCGTTAAAATCACCACCTAAAATCAATGACCCCTCAGGGAGGGCGAGAATAACTCTCCCCAAGTCTGCAAAAGTGGTGGACTGTAAACTAGGGGGGACATATACAGAAACCAGGGAAAGAGTCCGGCCCTCCCACCTACCCGTGAGAGCGTCATAGTGCCCTCGATCATCTATGACTGTGGAGTCAATCTCAAACGGGAGAGAGTTTTTAATGAGGACACCGACTCCCCTGGAGCCAGAGGAAAACCCAGAGTGGGCGACCAAACGATAACCCTTCCTGTTAAGAGCATGACAAGTATTACCAATCAAGTGCGCCTCCTGAAGAAGGACTACATCAGGGGAGAAACGCTTCAACAGTTGCAATACCACACCACGTTTTATCCTATCTACGAGCCCATTCACATTCCAACTTATCAATTTCAGCCCTTTACCCTCCATCCATAAAGAGAAAGAGGATCCAACCCCTGACAGAACCCGTCACGTCCATCAAACACTCTAAGGATACATAGCCTTGCAAAAAAACAAACACACACCCCAACAGAACCCCCGGTCCTTCCCACCCACATCCCGTTTCAAAACCCCCCACCCTGCACCCCTGCTTAAGACTAAAAAGCCACCCCAACTTGCAGTGTGCCTATCGCCCCCACATCTACCTAAACTACAAAAAGAAACTCAGAGGAGGAAAAGGACCCACCAATGGCCCCACAACCCCCTCAATGTCCCATTGATCAATTGTCAGGATTATCGAACCACAGTTTGAGGCCAACAACAGACCCCAGAGTACCAAGCAACCGGAGTTTATCCCTGTTCCGTTGGACCACCTTTTGCCCCGCAAGACTGCTCTTCCGGTGGATACTGCTTCGGCAGAGCGTCCAACCAGTCAGAACCCACTTCAGGGCTATCGAAAAAATAAGTTTGCTCTGCATGTTCGGTTCGTAGTTTGGCTGGGAAAAGAATGGCGTATTTGAGACCCATGTCGCGCAATCGCCTCTTCACCCCCAGAAATCCAAGTCTTTGCTTCTGGACCGATTGAGTGAAGTCCGGGTAGAAACTGATGGTAGTATTCTCGAACTTTGCGTGGCCATCCATCCGGGAGGCCTGCAGGATAGCGTCTCTATCACGAAAATTGAAAATTCTCGCAATGATAGGCCTAGGTGGTGCACCCAGTTTCGGACATCCGCCCGGAACTCTGTGGGCCCGTTCACCCGTAAAAAACTTACTCAGTCCTTTAGGTGCAAGGTGGTTAACAATGAGATCCTCCACAAATAGGTCCACCGCTGGTTCCGTGGCTTTCTACGGAACCCCAATAATACGAACATTGTTCCGCCTGGCCCTTCCTTCATAATCCTCCAGACGACGTGCGAGGATATCACTGGTAGTTCTCAAGCGACCGACTTCAGTCTGTAAACTAGCGACATCACCCGTCAGGCTGGAAGTCTTAAGATCCAAAGACTTGACTTTTTCATTAGTCTTCGCCAAGTCTATACGGATCAAATTGACGTTTATTGCCACAGTATCAAGCTTATGGTCGAGAGTCGCTATTTGTTGTCCCAATGTGGACTTAATCCCCTTGATCGCGGCCATTACATCCTGTAAGGTCAGCTCAGTCGCCGGAGTCGGTGGGCCTTTCAAGTCTTCCTGCGACCTACCCGATCCACCGGGGGAACCCTTAACTTGGGCATAGCGATCCATGCTATTAGTCTGGGTATAGCCACCTCGCCGAGTGGTCTTAAGTTTCTGCGTGGCACCCTCTAGTTTCCCAGTCATTGCGGGCGAAAGTCGAATCTTGGCCGATGAGACAATGCTGGACGATGGCGGTCTTCGTCCCACCTAGGGCTTAAGAAATCACAGCTGGAGGGCACAGGCCGGATGGTCTCAAAGATCGGCACGGCGATGAAGAGTAACACTCGTGGGTGACACAGGGCGGCAATACTCGGGGACTGGGGTGGGCTCTTCACCAGTCACAGGTCTTCCCTGGAACCAGATCGAAAGTGAAAGTAACCAGACCGGACGTCCCAGCCCCCACAAGCTGATGTTGTTCAATTACTGCTCTGGCACCATGCCAACTCCACAGCCGGGCTTCACGTAGACGTAGGTCTCAATCTTTGAAGCTCCGTAACACCGGTTTCCGGGGTCTGATTCAGAATCTGAAAGCGAGTTTCGCCTCACTCGCGGTTCACCTTCACGGATACGTCAATGAGGAACAGGATAGATGACAGGATAAATGCGGGAGGTTACGAGGGTCTCGGGAGCCCTAAGCTCACGCGGCCATCTTGGTTGCGCGCGAAGCTCCTCCTCGTCATTAACATTTATTAATGACATTTTTTTTATATCAGTACGTAAAGCTCCCGGCAATAGAACTGTGCATCTTGAGTATTACTGGCACTTTAAAGTCAAGAAGGAAGAAACACTTTCCAATCTTTACCTCACTATTTATGCAGAACCATTGCATTGAGTAGCAACAAATGAAAAAGAAACTTACATGAGGTCAGCATTGACAAATGTCTAATTCACATCATGGTCAATAAGATAGATACCGTTTCTAAAAATGTGAATATTGTAAAAAAAAAAACAGTAGATTTGATCATGATCAGGAGAGAGGGATACTATTTAGTGCAAGCCTTGTAGTTTATCATTCATCCCTAATTCACAAACAAACTGCCTACGTTTAGCACTAAAAGTAGTGGGAAAGGAAGGGACACAATAATGCTGCACAAAGTAGAGGTTTTTGACATTTATAGATGCTACAATGTTAATACAAGAAATTTCTCATAGTTTTGGTATTTAATTTTCACCAAAATACTGTCTTACAGTAAGGGGAACCCAGAATAAGGCACAGAATATGGAATATGTATGTAGCTAAACAATGATGGACCCTGTACATGCCAAGCAAACAAATATTTGTTTGAACAAACATGAAACAGGACCATTAGCGTCAGCTAGTCGTGGTTTGTGGAAGTTCATTTTTAAAGTTGTTCCAGAACTACATTTTGTAATATGTATCAAAGAGTTAAGCTAAAGATATGGCTGTAAAATAGTAAGTACTGCAGGTGATAAAATGTCTCTTCTTCGGTTGTTTGTATTTCTGGTTTTTAGAATCTGCATATTGGGCAGTTCTGACCAGGGTCCAGTGTATCTGTCTTTACCGCTAAAACATGAAGACAATGGCTAACCCTTTATTGGAATATTAACTCTCCTTTGAAGCCATAGCATATGACGTGGAATTTAACACAGAGGGCCTTACTCACAAAGGTTACCATACACTTTTGTGTATGTGTACTAAGTCTAAATTTACTACTTTTCGGTATTCACAAAGGTAAGTTGCTACTAGTGAAGTTAGACATTTGGTCTAAGTTTACCTTTGTGAATACCAAAAGGTAGTAAAGTTAGGCTGTGGTCTAAGTTTATTGTAAAGTAGTAAACAAAGACTTTTGATCTAAGTTTACCTTTGTGAATACGAAAATTTAGTAAATTCATACCAAAGTGTAAGTTTACTATTTTGAATCAGGACCAGGGTATGGAAAATCTATTGTTACTGGTTGACTACAGCAATTAGTATGCTCCTATAGTGTGAAAGGGAACATGACTTTTATCCTGAATGCTGCAGATTAACTTTACAGTCTGAGCGGTCAACATACCCCTTTTGAAAATATTTTTCACAAGTTCACAAGTCAAGGTGCATGGTACGATGACAAGGCCCCAGAAGTTATGTTCTCTGTTTCAAGGCCTGGCTGCCCCATATGGAAATCTGAGGTACAGAATAAGATTCTGCTCTTTGAAGCCCATTAGAAAAAATATTAAACCACTATTTTGAATAATGATTAAATGCTCAATTAAATGTTAAGTTAAATGCCAAATTCAGATTTTTAATAAATATTTTGAAAAAGTTACTATTAGAAAGTAATGTGTTTTGTACCTTTATGTCATTGAGGCTAATTTGAAACAGCTCTCGAGAAGCTTCACAACCTCTACTTGGCTTTAATAAGGTATCCAACATGCTCCCAGAGAAGGGACATTGGCCTGGATGTAGGATGGTCTGTTTACTTCTCTGGTATGAAGACCCATTGGGTGGGTCCAGGAACCTGATTAACTTTGAAGTCACCTGCATTGTCAAAAGCAAATATCTGTTGGCACCTTGAGATGATCAGCCTTTTATAATAGCTGCCTAAATTACCAATAAATAATGGGTTAACATGCAGTTGGTACAAAAAACTAATTGACAAGGGAGTATGGGTGATGGGGAAGGGAAGAGGTACATGGATAAGGAAGGTGAAGATGTGAAGGACAGACTTGTAGCCAGGAGAAATAATGGAAATTGGTTCTGACCAAGTCGAAGTAACAGTATATTTCTTCAAAAAATCTACCATAGTTAGATGAAGTTACAGTTGAAAATGTAGCACAAATGGCTGTATTTTTTCAACTGAATTTCAATATTTTTTTTTTAACTAGTTACTTTCAATAGGAAAAACTTGAACGATCTACACAAATGACCACTTGCTGAATTCAGAACTCTGTTCACATTTCAGAAATGTATAGCTTTCTGGGATCCACTGTTGTTTTTATGCACATTTCTAACACTAACTGACACTAACTGAAAGGAGGTTGAAAACACAAAAAAATAAGAAAAATGGTCTCTGTACCACTAAAATGACAAGACTGCCTTGAAAAAGGTTGTTTTCTGATGAAGGTCTGCCTGATCCTCAAAGCTGGGAAGATGGTGATTTTAGCACAATAAACCCTTCAAATATTCCATTTGCAGGGAAAAACAAACACTTTCTTCAGCAGCACTCTTTTCTAATTTCTTTTCTTGGATCCCTCCAGGGGATTTCACAAACCCTGGGTACCATTAGAATCCCCCGGATGTTACTAAAAGGACACAAATTTGGCATGGACACCTTATGTTTAACAAATCGATACGGGGGCCTAAGGGTGAACTACCCCACATAGCCAACAAAAAGGCTTGGCACATTGGAGGAAAAGGCCTGGGAGCGAAGGGATTAAGCCCCCCTCATGTACTGCTTCTTATATAATGATACAATTATATTATAGCTATAGCGTGCGTGTTGGATTCGGATAGTCTGAAGGTTACACACCCCCAGTTCTAATGACCAAGCTATGCCCCTAGTGGTAGGATTCATAGGTGGGTGGTGCTGGATGTAGCAATGAAAGAAAACTACACATTTGCCCTCCAGAGATGGCATAACATGGTTTTCAGCCCAATTCTCTCCCCAGGAGGGGTATTAGGCATAAATAGGTAAGTAATGGGGAGGAAAAGAAGAAAAAACTATTGAATATTACAGGAAGCCTTCCAACAGCTGCTGAAAGTTTAGTGGTTTTGTCTATGAATGCTAGGAAGGGAGAAGTCATTCTAATGCCCTCACATAAAGTTTGAGCAAAATATCCCACCTGTTGTAAAGTCCATTCTGCTTGAGCTGTAGAGGCATAATTACCAGTAAATCACACTAGACGCATGCTGTCATGTTCTGTTTTTAGCACAGGAACAAACATCACTGGGGTTATATAGTCTCCGCATCTAATGTAAAATGTGGATATATGGTAATTGAAAGAAATTTAGCATTAGTGACATTTAGGTACAGAGCAAGTCCTTCTTAGTTTAGTTCAGCCTTCACTGATAGTAATAAATTGCATCTGCAAAATTAATTAAATAAAGTTCATAATTCATGAAGAATGGACTTGACCGGGTTCTGTTCCTTTGTTCCATGTGATGTCACATCAACAATTTGGGAGTAAACACACATTACACAGAAGAACCTGAAATTTTGATTGTGCCTAGGTTTTTTTGTGCAAATGATATTTTGTTGGTGGCAATTACTCATTAGGATTATTCCATGGAAAGCAGTGTTTCATGAAAACAAATCACAAATGAAACCTCATGACTCAAAAATTGAGTCAACTTATTGCAAGTGCAAAATGAGAAAATAATGGAAATCTTTCCTTACCTTCAAGACATCCTAACATACAAGAGAAAGTGAAAAGAAAGTGATGTCATCAAAATTTATTAATGAAAATGAAGTATATCAGTACATAAAGCCACCGGCAATAGAAATGTGCATCTTGAGTATTGCTGGCACTTTAAAGCCATGAAGGAAGGACCACTTTCCAATCTTTACCTCACTAGTGGGAAGGGAAGGAACACCATAAGGCTGCACAAAGTAGAGGTCTTTGACATTTGTAGATGCTACAGTGTTTCTACAAGAAATTCCGCAAAGTTTTGTTCTTTAATTTTCAGGAAAATACTGTCTTACAATATGGGGAATCCAGAATGAGGCACTGAAAATGTAATATGCATGTATCTAAACCAAGATGGACCATGTACATGCCAAGCAAACATATATTTGTTTGAACAAACATGAAACAGCCCTATTGGCGTCAGCTAGTCGTGGCCTGTGGAGGTTTATTTTTAAAGTTATTCCATAACTACATTTTGTAATATGTATCAAAGAGTTAAGCTGTAAAATAGTAAGTACTGCATGTGATGCAATGTCTTTTTTTCGGTGGTTTTGTATTTCTGGTTTTTAGACTCCTCATAGTGGGCAGTTCTGACCAGTGTCCAGTGTATCTGTCTTGACCGCTAAAACATGTAGACAATGGCTAACCCTTTATTGGAATATTAACTCTCCTTTAAGGCCATAGCCTATGATGTAGAATTTAACACAGAGGGCCTTACTCAGAAAGGTTAACTTACACTTTTGTGTATGTTTACTAAGTCTAACTTCAACACTTTTCAGTATTCACAAAGGTAAGTTACTACTATTGAAGTTAGATATAGTGGCCCTAAATTACCAATAAATAATGGCTTAACATGCAGTTGGTACAAAGAACAAATTGACGAGGGAGTATGGTGGATGGAGAAAGGAAGAGGGAGATGGATCAGGAAGGTGAGGATGTGTAGGACAGAGTTGTACCAGGAAAAGGGTTGGAAATTGGGTCTGACCAGGTATCCAGCATGGCTAACTCATCAAAAGGAAGTGGGGTGTGGCTGCCAAGAAATACTCCAGGCATGATAAGAGAAGAAGAAACACCTAAATAAAAAAAAACAAGAAAAGTCAGGTCCCATCCCAAAGCTCAAAAAGACTGCTATCCATACGTGAAGACCGGAGGTAGACCAATGAAAGATGATCAGATGTGCAGAATTATGTCTTGGATATCTTGTAGTCTGTAGATAGGGTGCTCAAAGGAGGCTGACTTATATATGTCTTGCAGCCATTCATCATGTGTGGAAAGGTGTGGGGTCCTCCAGTGTCTCTAGATGCAACAGTCATAGTCGAGGCTACTAAACGGCATTGATGGTCTTTCACTATGAGCAAATCTGCTATATCATGTAAAAGGACGAGTATTCTAATTAATTGTAAAGGCATGTCTAGTGTGTGGCCCAGTGTTATACTTATCTAATCCCAGAGATGGCTGGTATCAGTGTAGTAATATAAAACATGTAGAGTGAGAAATAAGAGAACAACATTGAATAACTGTGGGTCAAAAACAACATAGGATTATGTGTGTGTAGCTGGCTCTGGGTCTGTTTAAGAGTGTGAAGTGAAAACAGACTAAAGGACGATCACCCTTTGTGAAAATATGTCCATCAGTTACGTATTTTGTACCACCCAGTACATCATTTGGTCTACTCCACAGTAGGTAGTCCTTGTTGCATCTCCGGAGATAGTAACAGGAGATAGTTGTCAAAAGCGGATGTCTGGTAGATGTTAGTTAGGTCGTAACTGAAAGCAGTGCATTAGTGATAAGTGAAAAAATGAATATGTGTTGAATAAAATTGGATAGTGCACGCAATGTAACTTTATTCTGGAGTCATGCACCTCCAACGCTAAAATCAATCAAGTGCAAAAAAGTCAGATGGTGCAAATAAATAACTACTGACTGGGTAATCTGGTCGACATGTTTCTGCGGACATTTAAAGGCCAAACATTGTACCTGACACTTCCTCAGGACCCATTAACTTAATTGCTACTGCTTAAACGTGATTAATATATACAAAAAGGACAAACGTGAACAAAAATGCTTAAATGTCACCTGTTCACTTCTGGTTCTCCTCCTGAAGGAGTCAGAGGATCCCAATGTAGAGCCGCCACCATACACACACATAAACAAGACATAAGATAACACACCTTCATTAGTAAGGGCTATCAAATCACATTACTCAATTGCTATGCCTAACATTTATGGTATAATAACCATTCAATGTCTCCCATCAATTAAATTATCATGGGCTCACCTTAATTTGTAAGGAGAGAAATCCTCGCCTCGTGCACTATCCAATTTTATTCAACACATATTCATTTTTTCACTTATCACTAATGCACTGCTTTCAGTTACGACCTAACTAACATCTACCAGACATCCGCTTTCGACAACTATCTCCTGTTACCATCTCTGGAGATGCAACAAGGACTACCTACTGTGGAGTAGACCAAATGATGTACTGGGTGGTACAGAATACGTAACTGATGGTCATATTTTCACAAAGGGTGATTGTCCTTTAGTCTGTTTTCACTTCACACTCTTAAACAGACCCAGAGCCAGCTAGACACACATAATCTTATGTTGTTTTTGACCCACAGCTATTCGATGTTTTTCTCATAGTCTGTTAGGGGGATAATAACTGTCCGCAGGTCATTAAACCGTCCCTTGAACCCTCCTTTAATTATTTGTATGTTGGAGTGAGGAATAAGCCATGCTCTCATAAGCTGAGATGCCAAGTAACAATGTTGCAATGACTTGAAAATGCAGATTTTCATTCTGGATTCATTCACCCCCTTGGTGAAATTCACTACAACTTACACCCTAGCAGACTCAGTGTATTTAATTCATAGAGTAAGTTTCCATATCCTGCGCAACATTGAAATTGAGTCCAGACAAAACGTAAGTGATTCTGATAGGCGGATCCTTGAACCCCTGGAACATTCAGTTTTGGCCAAATAAACTAGTTTCCCCTCCTATCCCTTCTTCCTTAGATAAAAGTTTGCGAGTAATCATCAATAGTGATCTCACTATGCAATCTCAGATAGGGGCAGTAACATCTACCTGCTTCTTTCAGTTGAGGAAGATAAGGAAGATCAGAAGACTACTCACTCGGGAAGCCTTAATCCAGGTGGTTCTAGCGATGGTGATGTCACATCTGGACTATGCCAACTCTCTATACTTTGGCATACCGCTCTATCTTACCAAAAGATTGCAGATGGTACAGAACCAGGCAGCCAAATTGATATCCCAACAACGTAGGTGGGAACACATCTCTCCCACCATGAAGGAGGTACACTGGCTCCCCATCCAACAAAGATGAGAATTTAAAGTTGGGTGCCTTATTTTCAAAACTCTGCATGGGGCTAGTCCAAAATTGTTAACCAAACGTGTCCAGAAATACTTACCTGTGCGTAGTCTGCACTCTGCCAACAAGAATCTGCTAAACCATCCCTCTCTACAAACGGAAACGACAAGGTGGCTGCAGATTTGCTGTACTGACACCCAGCTTCTGGAATACTCTACCGTTAGACATAAGAACCTGCACTGAATTATCTAGATTCCGCAGGCTTCTTAAGACTTGGTTATTCATCCAAGCCTATAACTAGACTTTGTAGACATCCACAACACACGGGCACCAGCATTACTTCAAGTTAGCGCCAAGAAACCAATCGGTGTATGTGCGCTTTACAAGAAACTTTAATATACCAACATAACATAACATGAAATGAAAAGGGGTAGAAAGTAAGTGTTGGGCTATCAGGTTGAAGGCTTTATGAGGAACATCACTCCCTTATCAAGAACCCAGTGTTTTTAGATATTGATGAAGGATTCAATGATTGTTCCCCCAGTATGCAACATGCAATATATATGTTTGGTGTAATGCTATGCCTGTGATGGGCATATTGAATTCAACCTGCAGCACCACAAAGGGTTTGTGAGTCCCTTGAGCCAACAAATGACTCAGGGTGTGTATGCCTTTCCCTTACCAAAGCTCCCAACTTAAGGGACACCCCTTTATGCACATGCTGGAATTCTCCCAGTAGCTGTGCCTGGGGGTAAAGTCTGGCATTATCAGGGCCACTTTGGGTGCTCTGTCTTTCCAATTGGACCCATAGGAGCGTGTATGTTGTCTCTGGCGAAAGGTAAACTACTTATGACAGTTGTAATTCAGTACAGCAGAGTTCCACACAAGGGAGTCTCAGGTCCCTGTATCGTCTGTGATTAATCAGTTTGAAGAGACTGAATTGTGGTTTTATTTCACAAATTACTAATTTGTTAATGGTGTTATCGATAGTTCTCAATATCAGGAGCTTTACAGGAACTGGGTATATCCCTAGGAAATATGTGAACCTGGGTCCCACAACCATCGGTATGGTTTGTAACCTACCCCATAGCAAGAGATGGAGGTGCGTCCATCTCCTACAGTTTGACTGGGCTTTTGTGATTAAGGTTCCAAATTGCCAGGTGCCTTGTTGCGCAGGCCCCTGTTATTGGATGTCCCCAGGTACCAGAAACATTCTGATTTCCATTGGAGCTAATACCCTTCTATGGCAACTCTCATCATAAGTGCAGCTTTGCCAAAGCCAAGTTCTTCCACCAGTTAATCTTATTGCCTGAATTCTTGGAAAAAAGCATTTATACACAATGTGAGAGAAGGGAGTGATGTGTCCACATTGGTAAGTGTAAGGAGATTATCATCAGTATACAGGAAGAATTTGGAAGCGCCTGCAGGTGTGAGGTTACTGCTGATGTCTGGTGATTGTAGGCTAGCCACTGAGGGGGGTATTAGGGCCTATAGGAACATCAACTGCCATTTTCCCCGTGGATAGGAAAGGGGTCCAAAAGGAACACACCGCAGTTGACCTTTGCACTAGGGGAGTTATGGAGATATTTGCCTTTGGACTTTGGTAATGCAATCATCCCCAGGATGTGTTTCTGTAGCATATGGAACACAAAATCCCATTCTGTATGGTCAAATGCCTTCTCTGCATTGAACAACAAGGAATGTGTGTCCTGTAAGGAGTCCTTAAATAGCCAATGTTGTGTGAGAGCATACACATATGGTTACAGGAGTAATAGTCAGGTACAAAGTCTACTTGTCAACTAAGGTGTGGATGAGGTACGAATTACCTGTTTAAACCAGGCAGCCATATCCATATTAAGAAGGGATATTGGGTGGTAACTCATACAGTCCAAAGTAATTTTCCCATTTTTAGGGAAGACAGAAATCACTTTATTGGATAGATATGATCGTCCAGTGGAATCTACATGATGCCACTGGTCAAAATCAATCAAGCTCACAACATAATCATCCTCACATACAGAAGCAACAAGCAAGTGATACTGTCCCTCTCGGGCAAAAAACCCAACACCAGAAACAAGTTCACCACATGTATGAGAGAAGTGGCCACTTGGATAAAATCTAACTGCCTCAAATTGAACTTGCAGTTTTCTGGTACAACACCTCACCATGGGACATTGGACCCACCTCCAATCCCTACTAATAAGCAATTAACTTCGGAATCATCACAACAAACTGGATATGACTGCCCAATGTTTGATGGATAGGTTCTCCACTTTTATCAAGGATAGGAAACTTCTTATAAATAAAACTAAAACTTATACAATGACCTGTGGGGTCGGTCGCAGGAGACCCCATACCTATTTTATTGATGGGCACAAGGTTCACCAAGTTGACAGATTTTGCTACCTGGGAATCATATTTGCAAAAGACTGTACATGAACCCATGAAATCACCAATGTACTGGCTAAGATGGCTAAAGGTGCCCATGGGGTTTTCAAATTTGCAACTAAAATAGGGGATAGACGCATCAGAGACATGCTGCAGATTTATCAATCGCGATGCGTGTCTATTGCCCTTTATGGGGCTGGGGTTTGGGGTCACGTTTCCAACAGTAGCCTGCAAGTTGAAGAAAATCTTTTCCTCAAAAAACTTCTGTGTCTACCCAAATCTGCTCCAAACGACCTAACCCACAGAGAGCTAGGGATTAACTATCTGTCTGACTTGATATCTCTAAGGCCGCTAATGCTATGGCGTTCGATCTGGCAGAAGGATGAGACATCCCTGAATCGAACAGTTATCAATAATTGTCTCTCTGTAGAAAAACATCTTAAGATCCCGTGGTTAAATTATATTATTTGTAGTTTCCAAGAAATTTTTGGTATCAACATTGTTGATGATCGCTATGCTGCAACTGTGTTGTCAAAACAGGAAACAAAGAACACATTTATGAATTATAGGATAGAGGGGCGGAAGAGAAGGACTGGCCAACTATCCAATTGTATTTTTTATAATAAATTTAGAGGGAATGAGGGGTTTCAAACCTATTTAAGCCAAGTGACCAAAGCCTCCCATCGATTTGTTTTAACTAGGTTGAGGCTCGGGATTGTACATCACCTGGTGGCCTTTCCGTCTCTTAAAAAACATCCAGTTGGCCCCTGCCAGTGTGATGGCACCTCAGTCCAAAGCACTTTGCACTTTCTCCTGATTTGCAATTTGTACGGAAATTTGCGCATAGCTTATCTAAAATCAATTTTTGTAAAATATGGAGTTTGTCCCTTAAATGATTCTATGATACTGCTTTTTAACATGCATCACCCCGATGTCTGCTTTTTTACTGCTACCTATCTTTATAAATCAATCCATATAAGAAAAAATATGGTGTTTTAACTGTTTTTAATATACGATTGTCTGTAATAACTACCTCTGCAATTTTACTAGTTGTAAATATTTGTTTGTATTTGTTATGTGCTTTTATGGTCATTGTTGATATGCACCGAATAAAGCTTTATGAAATGAAATGAAATGACTGCCCAAGTCAACACAATGGTCTTGCCCTGCTTCTACACCTTTGGGATGCTGAAGAAAATCTTAAATGACTACCAGACAACACCAGGAAAACTATCAATCAATCTCTCATCACCATCAAGATTAGACTACAGAAATGCACTGGGTACAGGGATAGTCAACCAGCAAGCAAAAAGGAAATCCAAAATACAGCAGCCTAACTAGCCCTCACTCTCCTGCACAGAGTCCACATTACTCTAAACCTTGGCTAACCGCATGCGCGCTGCAGCGATTTTCGCGCTACGCGGCTTTTTTAAAAAAGCAGCGTTACATGACAAGCTCAGCTCGTCATCAGCGTGCGAGCGGTGCAACTGATGACGAGCTGAGCTCGTCATCAGCGCCGAAGGGGTTAACGCCACTGGCTCCCAATACACAAGCATACAAACTTCAATCTCCTATCCATCACCTACAAAGTGCCCCACAACACGGACCCTGCCTACCTGAACAAACTCTGTTGTCTCATAATCAGCCCACAGTCCTTTATGGATGATGCATTTTTGAATGAGGTTGTTGACCAGACTAATTTTTGCTGACCAGTGTTTGAGGGACAACAGTGCTTGACTTAAGCCTCACTCTAGAGCTACCTGGAGGACTTCTACAATCTGCATGAGTCGTAATTGGTATTTGCTCCATTAGATGCTGCATTTTGTTGATAATGCTTTAGCATTGCCACATGATCACCCTGATTGTGATATTTTTTTGAAGAATTGGACTGTTCTTTATCACTTTGTAGATCAATTTTCAGAGGTCTATACTTTTGTATCTTCTACCAATTGGTTTGTGTTTTCTTTTTTATTAAAGCAAATGGGATGGCGGTGTGCGTGGACTAGTGTTTGGCTGGTGGTGTGCATGGACTGGCTCTTAGCTGGCAGTGGGTTTGGACTGGTGTTTGACTGGTGGTGTGCATGGACCAGCATTTGTCAGACAGTGTGTGTGGTTTGGTAGGTTTACCTAGATGGACGTCGAACAACGTAGGTTACTCCCTGGGAAAATCAGGTTATTTTGTGATAGATAATTTTGATATCTCTAAGGTACATTTTGGGCCGTATCCTGCTGCCTAAACTAGGCCAACCCACACAAGTAAGGTAGCGTTGTTATCAGGAGACTTGGGGGATCACTTGGTGGGGGCTGGTTTGTGTCCCACCACAAATTCCAGAACCTTCAATCACAGAAATGTGAGAACATTTTATTTTTTAGACACATTTTGTGGTTTGCAAAGAATGCTGGGTGAGAGGCCCTGAAGAGCGCAAGACGCGAGTAACCCTGTCATAGATCTCCCTGGGTGTCTAGGTTAAAAAATGTACAGGTTTGCTAGGTTTCTCTAGGTTTCCGTAGATACTGGCTGAGCTGGGGCCCAAAATCCACAGAAAAGCACAATGCAAAAAAGGGTCAGTTGTCAGTGGAAATCTTGGGGTGTTGAGATGTTTCCTATCTCAGGTACCAGGCCCACCCACACAAGTGAGACTTCAGGGAATGCTGGGTGGGTAGAAGTTTGTAGGTTCCCCACAGATTCCAGAATTTCCATCACAGAAATATTTTTATTAGACACATTCTGAGGTTTGCAGGGAATTCTGGGTATGAAAACATGGAGAGCAATGCAAGTCAGCCATTCCTGGACTCCCCTAGGTGTCTAGTTTTAAAAAATGTACAGATTTGCTAAGTTGCCCTAGATGCCAGCTGAGGTAGGTCAACAAATCCACTGCTAGGCTCATTGCAAAAAAGGGATAGTTTTTATTGGCAAAGTATTTTGTGTTTGTGTTGTATCTTGGGCCATTTCCTGACTTGGGCAGTAGGCCTACCTACACAAGTGATGTACCATTTTTATCAGTCGTCGTAGAAAAATACAGAATAGTATAACAAGTATAATTAACAATTGTCTTTCTCTGCATATCTGCCTTCCAAATGTAAGACAGTGTGTAAGATTAAAGACAATTTGAAAAATGCCTGTTAAATCGTATGCTAGTATAGGTACCCACAAATTCAGAGATGTGCAAACAACTACTGATTCTAAACTTCAGATCTAGTTCCCAATTTGAAAACACATAGGTTTCCTTGATACTTATGTTTCACTCTTTGCATTTTGCTATATGGATTGCTGTATACACTGTATACAATTAAAAACCATTGCCAGGTGCAGCTCAGTTATTGCCTCCGGGTATCTCGGTGAACCTACAAGCCTATATTTCACTGCAAATAGAAGGGTCCAGTGGATGTAACAGTATTTTTCTTTAAACAAACTTCCATAGTTAGATGAAGTTAATAATAATAATAATAATAATAAAAGCCTTTTATATAGCGCCTGGTTACACTAGGGAAACAGTGTGTCCCCGCGCTTTTTGAACAAGGACTCTGTTGATAGTCGGAAACTGGGGGAGAGATTTGTGAAGGGAATCTGAAAAGAGACTCATACTTTCGGGAACAGGTGGGTTTTTAATTTTTGACGAAAGATTTTTTCTGAAGGTTCCATTCTGAGCTCAAAGGGAAGTGAATTCCATTGTTTGCTGGCCAGGTATTTGAAGGATCTACCCCCCATGCGTACCCGATAGATTCTGGGCACTTGGAATAACATACATCCCTGAGATCTTAAGAGTCGTCTGGGTTGATACTTGGTCAGTAATTTTTTAAGGTATTTTGGTCCTTTTCCTTGGGCGGTACGGTGAGTCCTACACATTGTTTTGAATGTAATGCACTCACGTATAGGGAGCCAGTGAAGAGTGGCTAGAGAGCTTTTCCCTGACGATCTTCTTGATAGATTAAGTGCCAGGCGGGCAGCTGCGTTTTGGACACATTGCAAACGCTGAAGACCTTTTTTACTCAAGCCTATATACAGTGAATTACTGTAATCAAGGTGAGGTGTTACTAGAGCATGGATTAGGGTTTTCCTATTTGTAGCAGGAAGGGAATCCAGAGTTTTACGTAGAGTTTTAAGGATTCCGTAGCATTTGCCAGCAATCCCCCTAGTGTGGTGTTCGAGGGATAGAGTAGAATCTAGTCTGACTCCTAGGTTTTTCACCAGTTACAGTTGAAAATATAGCACAAATGGCTGTTTTTTTCCAACTCAATTTCAATATTTCTTTTTTTAACTAGTTACTTTCAATAGGAAAAATGTGAACGATCTACACTAATGACCACTTGCTGAGTTCAGAACTCTGTTCACATTTCAGAGATGCATAGCTTTCTAGGATCCATTGCGGTTTTCATGCCCATTTCTAACGCTAACTAAAAGGAGATTGAAAACACAAAAAATAGGAAAAATGGCCTCTGTACCAGTAAAATGTCAAGACTGCATTGAAAAAGGTTGTTTTCTGATAAAGGTTTGCCTGTGTCTGAAAGCTGGGAAGATGGTGATTTTAGCACAATGAACCCTTCATTGATTCCATTTGCAGGGAAAAACAAACACTTTCTTCTGCATCACTCTTTTCTAATTTTTCCCCAAAAACGTCTTGGATCCCTCCAGGGGATTTTACAAACCCTGGTTACTATTAGAATCCCCTGGATGTTGCTAAAATGACACAAACTTGGCATGGACACCTTATGTGGACAAATCGATACGGGGGCCTAAGGGTGAACTACCCCAAATAGCCAACTAAAAGGTTTGGCACATTGGAGGAAACGGCCTGGAAGTGAAGGGATTAAGCACCCGTTATGTACTGATTCTTATATAATGATAACATGATATTATAGCTATAGCTTGAGTGTTGGATAATCTGATGGTTACACTCCCCCAGTTTTACTGACCAATCTATGCCCCTGGTGGTAGGATTCATAGGTGGTTGGAGCTGGATGTAGCAATGAAAGAAAACTACACATTTGCCCTCCAGAGATGGCATAAACATGGTTTTCAGCCCAATTCTCGCCCAGGAGGGGTAGAGGGTATAAGTAAGTAAGTAATGGGGAGGAAAAGAAAAAAAAACTATTGAATAATACAGAAAGCCTTCCAACAGCTGCTGAGAGTTTAGTGTTTTTGGCTACGAATACTAGGAAGGGAGAAGTCATTCTAAAGCCCTCACATAAAGTTAGAGCAAAATATCCCACCTGTAGTAAAGTCCATTCTGCTTGAGCTGTAGAGGCATAATCACTGGTAAATCACACTAGAAACATGCAGTCATGTTCTGTTTTTTTTAGCACTGAACAAACATCACTGGGGTTATACAGACTCTGCAACTAATGTAAAATGTGGATATATGGTAATTGAAAGAAATTTTGCATTAGTGGCATTTAGGGAGAGACCAAGTCCTTCTTAGTTTAGATCACCATTCACTGGTAGTAATTAATTGCACCTGCCAAATAAATTAAATACAGTTGATAATCCATGAACAATGGACTTGACCTGGTTCTGTTCGTTTTTGCCATGTGATGTCACATCAACAATTTGGGAGAAAACACAGTACACTCACCAACCTGAAATTTTGATTGTGCCTAGGTGTTTTTGTACTAATGATATGTTGTTGGTAACATTTACTCACTAAGATTATTCCATGGAAAGCAGTGTTTCATGAAAATAACAAATCACAAATGAAAACTCATGACTCAAAAATTGAAATGTGATACTGACAAACTCAGAGCCAAATTATTGCTAGTGCAAACAGGGGAAATAATGGAAATCTATCCTTACCTTCGGGACATCCTAAGATACCAGACAAAGTGAGGAGAAAGTAATGTCATTAACATTTATAAATGAAAACTTTGTATATCAGTACATAAAGCCCCCGGCAATAGAACTGTGCTTTTTTAATATTGCTAGCACTTTAAAGCCATGTAGGAAGGAACACTTTCCAATCTTTACCTCAATATTGACGCAGAACCATTGCATTAAGTAGCAAAAAATTAAAAGGAAACTTACATGAGGTCAGCATTAACAAAAGTAGAATTCACATGATGGTCAATAAGATAGATACAGTTTCTAAAAATGTGAATATTGTCAAAAAGAAATTGATAATGATCAGAAGAGTGGGATACGGGGGGGCGTGGCTTGGCGCCGTAGGTAATGGCAGCGCCTGAGTGAGGCTCCGGCAGGACACCGGGAGAATTCCTTTTCTCCTCACCAAGTTCCTGCTTTGAAGTCCTGTACGCTCGTCGGAACACCTACGCCATGCAGAGGAACCTCCGTGGACCTTTTCCCGACGTCGGAGGCAGAGATATCAATTGTTTCGCCTTCAGGGACGCTCCGGTGTTCGTGGCCGCCATTTTGCGGCTTTAGTCACGGAGCAGTCCTCTGGGGAAGGCGCCTGTGGTTTCACACCAGCGTAAGCGTTTCTCCTCATTATGCTTACAGACCGCGTCTGACTCCCTTTCCAGGACCGCGCTGCATGTCTCGCCTGTTCTGCGCCCTCTGCTGGCAGCAACACTTCTCCTCACACAGCGAGGTCGCCATCTTGCGCACTCCGGAGTGTTTCAGCCTGGAAAGCGGTATGTTTGTCACGCTTTCGTTTCCCCTCACGGCTTGAATTCTCCTGCCTTTATTTCCATCTAGATACTTTTTGGAACGATTTCTTGTATTTGTTTTACACCAGCAGGCACCAGTTCTTATGTTTCTATGGGATGTAATTCAATGTTGCAGACGCCTCATTCCTGCCTATTACTAATTTTGGTGACGCACTGGTGATGTGCACTATTTACAAGCTTGCGGTTTGGAATCTCTCCACATTTCTGCTGAGCTTTATTTGTTTTTCAGTCTCTCATGACATTTAAAGCAGAATTTAATTTTCTTATGTGACGCAACTGAACGCAAGTTCCTATCCTCATGCATTGCACGCTCCATGTGCGCACGTGCTTCTTCATTGACTTTGTCTGGTTGATTCTTGCATGGGTTATATTTGTATGAGCTCATTTCTTCTTTCCTTCAGCGGTGCACCTTCTTCACTAATGTTGTACTAGTGCTTATGCTCGCTGCCACCAAGTGTTTGCCATTCTTCGCCTTTGGCTCCTATACATGGGAAAACAACAACACATGTCTCGCTTTTCATCCAAGCCACCTGCAAAGGTGGCTTTTGTTAAGAACTCTAAAGTTTTTTCGGCTCTGTCCCAACTGGAAGACTCCCTTCCACCTTCAGACTCGGAGACACTCATGGACACGCCCTCTCCTACTTCTTCAGGAAAAGTAACTGCCAAACGGCTAAAAACACATCCTCCGTCACCACCAAAACCATCGTCACCTGTGTCCATGGAACTATTATTGGAGGAAATCCGCTCTTTTCGTCCTTTCCTTGAGGAAATTGGAACTTTACGCCCTTTCATGGAGGAAACTAACACCAAACTTCAAGTTCTGACAGACAATTGGTCTCAAATTGAAACGAGAGTCTCTACAGTGGAGCAATCTGTCGCATCTTTTCAAGAATCTCAAACTAAAGTTCAACACTTGTCCTCACAGGTAGGAGCCCTTCAGAAGCAGGTGGAGGAGTTGGAAAATAGAGGCAGGCGCAATAATCTCCGCATTTACGGCCTGGCGGAAAATCTTGAAGGGTCTGACCCGCTTGCCTTTTTCAAGTCCTTCCTTCCCAAACTGCTACACTTACCACAAGATACCTCTCTCAACATTCAACGGGCGCATCGTCTAGGTCGTCTGCCTACATCCCTCTCCATGTCACAGAGGCCAAGAGGAGTCATTCTTTACTTCCTGGAATATACTGACCTCCTGAAAGTTCTAGCAGCTGCCAAGGCTATTCCCAAACTGTCTTGGCTTGAATCTCCATTGTTCTTCGCCCAGGACTATGCTAAAGCCACTGCTAATCGTAGGAAAGCTTTCCTCAGCATGAGAGAGGTCCTCCGTGCCATGGGTGCCCGATATGGCCTATATCATCCATGTCTGTTTAAGGTCACCTACAATAACAAGACCACCACTTATGAGGATCCTGTGAGACTGCAGAGTTTCATTAATGCGCACCGCACCTCTACCATGGATACCTCCGGTCCTTCGTCCTCCTCTCCTGGCTGACTTTTCGCGTCACACGTCTGTTTTAAGATTCCAGCTCTCTCAATGATGTGTTCTTGTTTGCCTCATGTTTTTGGCTAAATCTCTGGTTATGTTGGCACAGTTCTTGCTCTCTTCATACGTTCAGTTAATGTGTTTTTCCCCTTTTTGAAATTTTCTGATTGTTTGTGTATTTTATCCCTTTTTCATATTGTACTGCATTTTATTAAGCTTCGTTCCCTTCTTTTCCGTTTTTGCTACTGCTCTTTGTATTATTGTCTCAGTTTTACCCCGTCTTTGTTCCCGCAGGAACTCCTCAGCGTACGATGTCATCTCCCTGGTTCCTTGCCCGGCTGCCCTCAGTTGTGTTGCCTTTCCTACCTGGCTCCTTCCCCCCTCAACTTCTTCTCGTACTTCCCCTTAGTAGGTATGTTAT
The DNA here is from genome assembly GCF_964261635.1 of Lissotriton helveticus. NCBI lineage: Eukaryota > Metazoa > Chordata > Amphibia > Caudata > Salamandridae > Lissotriton > Lissotriton helveticus. The sequence continues at coordinate 1,610,278,772 of NC_136069.1, forward strand.
TTTCATGTTTTTTGTACCTTCCTTCTTTTTTGTTCTTCTTCACTCCCCCTTCCTTCATCAATGACTTCATGTTTTGCTTTACGATGATGATTTTTTTCTCCTCAGGTTATATTTCATCTTTCCTTCCTTTCTTTCCTCTTTATCTCTCAATCCTGTCTTCATCCTTCTGTTCTCCTTTTCTACTTCCTGCTCTTTACTCGTCACTCTTTGATCTCTTTCCTCTGTATAACCTTACTCTTCATGTATATCTTTTCCATCTTCCACAGTTTCCTTTCATCTTTCTTCATCTTTTTTTCCTCGTTCTTTCATTTATCTTTACCTTCTTTTCTTCTAGTCCTCATTACTTCTTTGAATCGTTGATCAAGGGATTTATGGCTTTTATGTTCATAATATGTCTTTAAATTTGGTTTCATGGAATGTTAAGGGTATTAATTCCCCAATTAAACGTCAGCGCATTCTATCTCACTTAGCTAAATTAAATGTTGACATTGCGTTTCTTCAAGAAACTCACCTTTCGGATTCAGAATCTGAAAAGCTCAAAAGAGGTTGGGTGGGTGATGTCTTTTTTTCACAGGGTGATGGGAAACGTAATGGTGTTGCCATTTTATGTCGTAGGTCACTCCCTCTAACGGTTCTTTCTCAAGAATCGGATACTAATGGCAGATGGATTCATGTCAGACTGTCACTTAGAGGTGTTCCAATCTCTCTCCTTAATGTTTATGGTCCCACAGCCGGTGAACCCCTTTTTTGGGCTGATCTTTCTCCCCGCATCACCCAATTCATGGATGATAACTTCATCCTTGCGGGAGATTGTAATCACCCTTATGATCCTTTTCTGGACAGAAAGTCTGATGCCACTTATATTCCACCGAAATCGCACAAATTGTTTACTCAAGCTATTTCGCAACATAAGCTTGTGGACTCCTGGCGTTTAGTTAACCCAACTTTACAAGAATTCACTTTTTACTCCCCCCACCATCGGTCCCAATCACGGCTTGATTACATTTTTGTCTCCCACGCACTTACTCAAACTCTCCAGGCAGCAGAAATTGGCCCGATTTTACTTTCTGACCATGCTCCTGTACTGGTCAGTCTCGAAGTTTTACCCAAAACTGATGGTCCTAAACGATGGCGTTTCAACAATGCCCTTCTTTTGGATCCCAACTTTTCTGCTTCTTTTTCTGCCTTTTTTGATGAGTTTTTCCTCTTTAATGATATCCCACCCATTTCAAAACATACCCTTTGGGATACCTTCAAGGCAGCTGCTCGTGATTTTATCATTAATTTTGTTGCTAAAAAACGTAAATCTGCCCGCCAATTTACCAAAACCCTTCTTCACGACATTAAAAGATTGGAACACGCCTATTTCACTTCTCATTCCTCAGACAGTCTGACATCTCTAGTTGCTGCCAAAATTAAATTTAATGAACGGTCTACTGAAGATGCCTCTCTGTACTTGCTTAAATCTAGTGCCAAGTTTTATGGTGGTAGGAACAAGGCCGGGAAGATTCTTGCTAATTACTTAAAGATCAAACAAAATAGAGTAAATATTGATTCGATTTATGATGATAATGCCCATCTACAGCGTAAAGATGCCGACATTCTTGCTACTTTCTCACATTTCTATGAGTCCTTATACACTTCAGATACACCCTCTTCTCCTCAGACTCTTACTCACTTTTTCTCTACCATTCAGACCCCCCCTTCCTTCCCTCTTGACCTTTCCTCCTTAGAATCTGATGCCTCACAGAAAGAATTGCTTGCTGCCCTTCATCGATTGAAAGTTAACAAAGCCCCTGGCCCTGACGGGTTCACTGTTGAGTTTTATCTTCACTTTTCAAAGCTTCTTATTCCAAAACTTCACTCCCTTATATCCTCTTTTACTGAATTAGGCACTTCTTCTGGTACTTTTTCAGACGCCCATATCTGTCTAATTCCCAAACCTGGAAAAGATGTCCAATATTGTAAAAATTACAGACCTATTTCACTAGTTAATATAGATTACAAAATTTTCGCAAAATTATTGGCAATGAGATTAGATCATTTACTCCCTGACCTGCTTGGAGATGAACAATCAGGCTTTGTTAAAGGCCGTTACATTACAGATAACACACGGCTCTTATTCAACATCTTAACAAAATCTTCTCATCTCCAATCTCCCCTTGCAGCCATAGCCTTAGATGCTGAAAAGGCATTCGACAGGGTCGAATGGTCGTACCTTTTCCACACCCTTAATTGGTTTGGGTTTGGTCCTAAATTTATCTCCCTAGTCTCATTGTTATACTCTCATCCCCGTGCTGCAGTTTTCGCTAATGGCCAAATCTCTTCTTATTTCGATCTCGGTAGAGGTGTCCGTCAAGGTTGTCCCCTCTCACCCTTCCTCTTCAACCTGGCCCTCGAACCTTTTTTATCCAAACTCCGTCAAAATCCTAATATTACTGGTTTCCGTACTACAGACCTCTCCGTAAAACTGGCTGCTTACGCGGACGACATTTTATTATTTATTTCGAATCCTACTGTTTCCATCCCCGCTTTTTTAGCGGAAGTACATCATTATTCTTCAGTTTCTGGTTATAAACTTAATAACGATAAATGCGAAATTTTACCTTTAACAAAGTTTACTTTTAAGAATGATTTCACTGCCTCGAACTTCACCTGGAGTCCTTCCAGTATTAAATACCTAGGTTTACATATTACCCCCTCAATCCGTGATACTGTCTCCCTTTGTTTAACCAAGTGCATCCAGAAAATATCTGATCTCACAGCTAGGTGGCATCCCCTCTACCTATCCTGGTGGGGTCGCCTTGATACAATCAAGATGATGCTTTCCCCTGTTATTCTTTACACCTTATCCAATATTCCCGTTCCCATTCCGGCTAAATTCATAAAAAAAATAAATTCAGTGTTATCCTCCTTTCTTTGGCATAAAAGCAAACCCAGAATGTCTTTAGCTCGGCTCAGTCGTCCTGCCTCCGAAGGTGGGGTCAACTTTCCAAATTTCTCCGCTTATCACAAGGCCTTTCTGCTACGTCAGTCATCCTTCTGGTTACAGGACCCTGATTCTCCCTGCCCTTTGTGGACGAAGGTAGAGCGCCTTTTTCTCTCACCCTTCTCTTTCGCTGAATGCATCTCCTTTTCCCGTAAGCCTGCCTCCCTTCTTACCCCTATTCATAAATTTACCCTTAAACTCCTCATTTCCTCTCACCCTCCGGCCCCTACTTGTATTGCGGACTTCCTCTCCTCTACTATATGGCATAATAAGTACCTTCTGATTCGGGGTAAACCCATTCTATGGAAGTCTTGGAGATCCAAAGGACTGCTCTGGGTTTCCCAATTGTTTTCACAATCCACTTTCTTACCCTTTTCCACTCTTCGTCTCGCCTTTCATTTACCCCTCTCTTGTCTTCCCCAGTATCTTCTCCTTAAGGCGTCAGTCATGAACGTGTATGTCACACTTCCCGCCACTCCTCCTCCTCAACCTACTCCAGACCCTGTTGCTCACCTTCATTCCACTTTACTCACCTTTCCAACAGCTTCTGTTCTTTATAAACAGCTTCATGTACACACTCTTCCCAGACTTAAAAGCAAAGTTGAGGAGCAGTGGGAGATTGATCTTTCCCTCTCCTGGCCGACTTCCCTTTGGGATAGGATCTGGTTAAAGATTCGTAAATCCTCCAGGGCTGCTTCCTTAACACAATCTCTATTCTTCATTTATAACCGTCTATTACATACTCCTTCCACCCTTCACAAACGTTTCCCCAACACACCCGATACTTGTTGGTCATGTACTTCTCCGCATGCTACCTTGTTTCACATGTTGTTCCTTTGCAAGAATGTTCATACCTTCTGGTTACAAATATGGGCACAAATCAATGTCATTTTTTCCACTAATATTCCGTTTTCCAATGCTCATGTTTTCCTGGGTAGCCTATCTCCTTGTTGGGACTGTACTGACCTTAATGTTCGAATTGTTGATCTATTATTAGCGGTTGCCTTTCAACAGATCACGATCAATTGGAAGTCCACGTCCAGTATTACTTTTAAAGCTTGGTGGTATAATGTATGTCACAACCACAGACTCGATACTGCTTTTGTTTTTCCTCCGCAGATGGCAACTAAACGTGCTGATTTATGGCTCCCTATTACATTGTATTTAGATAAATGTGCACTCCGTTCTTTTCGCCCTCGACCTGCGCAGCAGGAAGTCCCTAAACCTCCTTGATACCCTTCACATTTCTTTCTATTCAACCATTATATTTTACTGCATAGCCATATTTGCATTCTATTACATTGCTTATTTATTGTACCCTTCATTTCTTGTGCTTTCTCAATTATGATTCACTTTTATATTTTGTATTTTTTATTGAATGTTTTGCATTGCATTGCTCTTCTTTTTATTACTTCATCATTGTAAGTTTTTATTTCCCCTTCCCCCTACTCCCTTCTTATTATTTTTTCCACCAATGTTCCCCTATTAGTATTGTTCCTAATTGTATTCTTACCATGCTCTTCTTTAATAAACTTGATTTTGAACTGAAAAAAGAAGAGTGGGATACTATTTAGTGCAAGCCTTGTAGTTTATCATTCAACCCTTATTCACTAACAAACTGTATACGTTTAGCACTAAAAGTAGTGGGAATGAAGGGAGACAATAAGCTGCACAATGTAGTGGTCTTTGACATTTGTAGATGCTACAGTGTTTCTACAAGAAATTCCTGATAGTTTTGTTATTTTACTTTCAGCAAAATACTGTCTTACAATAAGGGGAACCCAGAATGAGGGATTGAAAATGGAATATGCATGTAGCTTAACCATGATTGACCCTGTACATTGCAAACAAACATATATTTGTTTGAACAAACATGGAACAGGCCCATTTGCGTCAGCTAGTTGTGGCTTGTGGAGGTTTATTTTTAAAGTAATTCCAGAACTACATTTTGTAATATGTATCATTGAGTTAAGCTAAAGATATTGCTGTAAAATAGTAAGTACTGCATGTGATAAAATGTCTCTTTTTCGGTGGTTTGTATTTCTGGTACTTAGACTCTTCATAGAGGGCAGTTCCATACAGTCACTTCATAAATTTGGCCCTTATTCCCTCCTGTATGCAATGCTCCTTTTAGCATTGATGTTTTTCCTAAAAGGTGAATAAAACTCATTATATTTTCATATTGACTACATGCCTTAAATTTATTGCATTTCGTAATACCTGCTTTTGGTTTTACCCTGACTCCTTTTCCTTCGTGATGTCACTCCATACAAGGTGATCTTTCATCAAGCAGTCCTAACTATATGTAATAAGTGGTGTCCTGGTCATGAGTGTCCCAGCAGGGTTGCATTTCACTAAATGCCATTGCTTTGTTGTCACTTGGAGATGGCAATTGTGGGCTTTTTTACTGTGCAGCCACATGTGATATACACTATCACCCACATGCATCAATATTGCATTTTGTGATTCCCTAATTGCGAACATTAAGGAATCGCAATTAAGGAATCCCAAACTGCAATGCATCAAGAAATCGCTATTTAAATAGCGATTTCCTAAAATTCCTTAATTGCGATTCTCAAATTGAGAATCGCAATTAAGGAATACCTATCCATTCATTCCTATGGGCCTAGAGGCCCATAGGAATGAATGGAAAGACATTCTTAATTTGCAATTCATCATTGGAAATTTGCAAATTAAGAATGCAATTTCAAGGGTGCAGGGGTGTCCAAAGGACACCCTGTTGCACCCCTGAAATCTGCTTAGGAGTACATTTTACACACACACATGCCCCAAGGGCATGTGTGTGTGTAAAATGGAACTTAGAAAAATGCACTTTAGAGCATTTTTCTAAGTTTTCTCAAATTTCCATGAAGATCAACTTCATGGTAATTTGCTCCCCTTATTTGCGAATTGGCAAATTTTTAAAGTTTGATGAATTGCATTTAAGGAATCTCAATTTGAGATTCCTTAAATGCAATCGCAATTTAAGAAATCGCAATTTTGCGATTTCTTAAATTGCGAAAATGCAAAAAAGGTTAATGCATCCCAAAAATGGAAATTGCATTCGCAAACGGCCGAATTTTGCGATTCTCACCGTTTGCGAATGCAATTTCCTTTGATGCATGTGGGCATATACAGAATGGAGAGGATGGTATCTGATTTTTGATGAACACAATAAAGATTATTGGGTAGATATTGATGTTCCACCAACTATATTTGTTATATAAATTTGAAGGGGTTAAATGCAGAATGACAAATGCAGAGTTTTGTTTTGGAAAGGAGTGTTCACATTTGTTTTTAGCCATGCTATCTGTGGCTTGCATGATGAAGGCACTTGGGTTACCGAAACACGCGTAGACACGACACAACAGGATCCATCCATGATCTAAGCCACTTGACTGTCTCTTAATTTGGACATATGTGTTACTTCATAGTTTTTCTCTTGGTTTTTTCATATATTATTGATTTTTGATAAATATTTAGACATTCGTGGTTTTCATTGTATGACTAATTTGACTTATTCTGCAATACTATTCCTACATTAGTTCTATTGTCGAAGCAATATACATGAAATAATTGTTTGATTATAGTTGTTCATTAAGACGTATTTATTCAATGGAGCATATGTCTTGTCTTTCTTTGTTTTTCTAAGTTTTGCCATGTAACATTACCAAGTCTGGGCATAAAAACTCTGCGGAGTTCCGCAATTGGTGGAGTTCAATTCGTACTGCCGTTTCTAACCGAGCAGCAACTTGGGCAATAACCCGGCATGAGTTTTCTGCACTCCACTAGTTTTGCGGAGCGCCAAGTGTAAAACTCCTCAAATTCTGCAAGCAGAGTTCTGTGCCCAGGCATAAACATTACAGGCAGGATGCATCATACCTTTTTAGATAATTTGTACTAATATAAATATTGTTTACATTCTTTATAAGTGGTTAATTAGCGTTTTTCAGTATCATATTGCAATTATGTCATATAATGTAAATTAGAACAATAATTGACTAGAAAGTTGTTCTTTACAATGGTATGTTCCCTACATTTCGAATAGGCCAGTCCCTACTACATACAGCTTCCTCCATGTGCAGAAGTCTTTAAGGTGAGTGATCAATCCTTCAAAGCAGCCAATTGGCATTGGTCTCAAATATAAACACCCTAAACCTCAGGGCACTCAATCCCATTAGGTGGTCATGCCCCTACTAAACACAGACTTCATCTTGTATAGAAGTATTTATGAAAAGCCTACTCATCCAGTCACCCCAATCTCACTTTGAACACACTTTTTATCATGGCCTTCATCTTGTGAGTAATCTTTACAGAGAATTGACCTCCACCAGACACCCAAGCCTCATTGGGTGGCAAAGCTTGATTTACGCATAGCCTTCAATGTGTTCAGAAGACTTTGTGGAGAGTCCAATCCTAAAAAAAACACCTAATCCCATTACACAGCCAACCTGCGACTGTGCAGAGACTTCACCTGTTACAAATGTCTTCCAGGAGAGCCCACACAATCAAGACAGCCAGACCCCATTAGGTGGCCATGCCCTTACTATGCACACCATTCCCCTTGTGCATAAATCATCATTTAGAGCCCACTCACTCCAGACAACCAAGTCCCATTAGCATGCAAAACATACTTTTACATCCAGATACCCATGCCCGATTAAGTGGTTAAACCCCCATTAAGCACTGGCTTCCTCTTGTACAGAAACATTTATGGAGTACCCACTCCTACCAGACAAATAAGCTCCATTATGCGTTCCAGCCCCTGCCACACACAGCCTTTCATTTATACAGAAGTCTTCATGGAAAGCCCCCTTTTATGGTGGCCAATTCCCTACGATGCAGATCCATCACCTCAAGACACACTAGTTCCAGTAGGTGGCCAAGCTTATTCCATGCACAACTTTCGCAATGCGCAACAGTCGTCAAGGAGAGCGTACTCTGTACACACAGCCAAACCCCATTAGTCGGCCAAGCCCCTCCTACTTATACCCTAAGCTCAATTAAGTGAACAAACCCTTAATAGGCACAGATTTCGACTTGTATTGAATTTTTTCCTAAGAACCCACCCCCACCAAATACCAACCCACATTTGGTAGCAAAGCAACTATGCACAAACGTCCTCTACAGATACACAAACCCCATTATGTGTTGAAACCATTACTACACACATCTTGCACCCTGCAAAGAAATTGTCACAGAAAGCCCACTCCCTCCAGACATCCAAGCCTCATTAGGTGGCCATGATCATACTATGCACAACCTTTGCCTCCAGATATCAAATCCCACTAAGTGGCCAAGCAGCAGCCATTCTCAGCTTTTTACCTTGTACAGATGTCTTCACCGGGATCTCACTACTCTAATACAGCCAAGCTCCACCCCTACTATGAACTTCTCTGGTCAATCCCCTTGTAGGCACAGCCTTTACCTTGTGCAGACGTTTTTTATGAAGAGTCTTTTTTCACATACATAGATCTCCGTCCTGGCTCAAGCGTTGAGTTCAGATGCGGCTGTCTGTTTGTGAACATTCTAGTTTTTTCCTTGGTGGATGAAAACTTGCAATGTTGATTAAGCATGAGCGCAAAATCCGCTCCGATCGCGGATTTTGCGGATTTTCGGCAAATCCGCGATCCGCGAACTCTCGCGGATTTGCCGAAAATCCGCAATCCGCGATCGGAGCGGATTTTGCGGTCAAAAGTTCAAGCGCGCGCGCCTAATTAACGATGGCGCCGGCAAGCTGCCAGCGCCCATCCTGCAATAGTTACTTAATTAGCTTCAACAGGAAGCTCTAACAGATAAGATACAGCAGGGGCTCGAGCGCCTGCTTTATTTTAGCAGTTGGAGCTTCCTGTTGAAGCTAATTAAGTAACTTTTGCAGGATGGCGCTGGCAGCTTGCCGGCGCCATCGTAAATTACTTCAACAGTGGTGTCTTCTTGAATAAATATGAAGGGCAGGGTTCATTCGGGCACGACGGTCCTGGCACAATTAAATAATTAATCTGCTGCTCTGATCGGTCTCTGACCTTTTATACACACAAGAGGCATGCTCGCATGGACGCCCCGTCCGTTTGGCCCCGCCCACACACTCGAGGTGTGCACCGTCTTCCCGCCATTTACCCACTATGATGGACATTTCACTCAAGGGACCCCCGCGCACTTCGGCGCGATTGCATAGTGACACACACTTGGTCGCTGGAACTAGTTGAAGCGCAAATGCAGTGACTCATTCAGCAGCCCAAAAAAAAACGTGAGCGTTGGGAGGCTGGGCATCTTTGACTTTTACGAGCGCAACCCCCGTGCTGTTCCTGTGACCAGGGGCTTCTGTCTCTTAATCTGCTGCTCTGATCGGTCTCTGACCTTTTAGACACACAAGAGGCATGTGCGCTCGCGTGGAAGCCCCGTCCGTTTGGCCCCGCCCACACGCTCGAGGAAGCCCCGCCCCCAAATCCGCAAATCCGCAGAATCCGCGGATTTTGCGGATCCACGATCCGTGAATCCGCTGAATCCGCGAATCGTGGATCCGCAAAATCCGCCCATGCTTAATGTTGATTAAATATACAATCAACATTGCAAATTCCCATCCAGCAAGGAAAATGCATACTTTTATCTGTGACCAGGGTGACCAGATCCGCAAAATGTGTCAGGTGTTGTACGTGCCACCCGCTTACATTTACCATTTGTCTATCAGCTTTAGAAATCTGTGGTAATCAACTTGGGTGCATGTTTTACTTATCAGATTGAAACTTGCAATGTTGATTTAAACCTCACACCGACAGTGCACTGCTGCCATTTGAGCTTGGGACCTGGTAAGACTTTGGGGCTATATAGTTACACACACACATCAACACACATACACGCAGACACGTCTCTCTCAATATATATGTATTTAGATAAGCACACACACATACCTACACACACATACATATCTATGTATATACATACAAAGAAACATTTACATATCTAACAAAAACAAAACCATCTCGTGCCACTACATTCATTTTACATATTTCATTCCCATAATCCTTTCATCAAACCCTTTTTGAGCAAATAATGTACAAAAGATATAGAGTCTTTCCTAATGCTTTAAAGATTGTAAAGATGGCCCACCTCGGGTGATTTTCCACAGGATCCTGGAGTCTAGAAAAGCAATTCAGTAAACAAACACAAATTTAAAGTATATTTCAAACCACATATAAAAATACTTCTCAAAAATATGATTCTCTTATCAGAAAAGACAACCAAACACATTTCTGTTATGAATGATACATACATCTCTTCACCAATGTTTACACTCCTTGGTATACATTAATATTGTAGGAGAGTAGGGTCTGCTATCCTATGGTCACCCCAAATTTTTGCTTTTTGCTTCACTGGTTTATGACTTAATGTGGCTGTGGGCCTGCTAATCAGACCCACAGCCTGCTGTTCTCTCTCTAAATTAATGCCAATGCACATTAGGTGCATTACGAAATTGGAACTGGTTCACCTTATTGGCCCCTGTAACAGTGTACCCCAGGTACCCAGGGCATAGGTACTTCCAAGGCCTACCAGGGGCTGCAGCACGTATTGTGCCACCCCTGGCCTGGCCTCCATATTTGACACAACTGGCTGATCACTCAGCTGGGGTGAGTCGGTGTAATCACCCCTTACTTAGGTATAGTATGTCTATATCTAATTTAAAATGGACACATATGTTCCTATCAGCCACTCCTATGGAAGACCTCATCAATCCTGGAGGCAGGGTGCTTGGAAATATGTGAGATGGTGCTCTGGCATGAGCTGAGCCTGTCTGCAGCTTTCGGAACCACGTCCTTTAGCTGTTCCATGATACTGCCATACCATATACTCTTAAGTGCATTACGAACCTCGCGGTTGAATGCTATCTTTAGTTTGGCTTTATCAAAACATGTCGAGTAAGGTGTCATACGAATTGGAATACTACCCCCTCACCAGTTCTGGCGACGGGGGTAGCATTCCACCCTTCTAGAGGGACACGACATGTACATAACCTGAAACCCGGGTAAAGTTAAACATGAGCCTCAGCATCACAAAATGGATGCTGCCACCACAGACACAAGTCTGACCTCCTGCTGCTGGGAGTCCTTCCAGCGAGGGAGGCTTGGACAATGGGTTTCCTGCCTTGGGAGGTGCTAGCACCACCCCAGACAGGGTTTTGTGTATTGGGTAGGACAGGGCTGAATAGAATCAGACATGCCTGGGGCACACAAGGTGTCCCTGTGCATATGCCAGTTCAAACCGGTGCTGGGGCTCTCCAGCCCCAGTCTTGGCACGAAGCTGGACAAAGGAAAGGGGGTGTAACCACCCCCCTTCCTGGTCCCACCCAGAGGAGGGACCTAGCAGGTAATCCGGCCCCTAGATTTAGAATAAGAGTAGGAGCTGTGTCCCAAGACTTCAGATCATCCTGAACTCGACTTAAAACTAAGAAGAAAACTGGACTTCGACATTCTGCTGCACAGAAGACTGAAGAGAATCTCCCTTGTGACCACCCTGTGAATACAGGCACCAACCAGCAATTCGACATCTGCTTTGCCGCCGCCTCCTGCCGGAGCCCGAGCCCAGGGCCCGACGAGACCCAGACTCCCAGACATCTCAGAGCCCGATCCACAGTCCGTGCAAAGAAGAGACCCGTGGAGGCACGAGAGACGTGGGACCGGCCATCTCGAAAGACCCCCGAGAAGCTGACTGCGCAGCTCCCGAGGCACCCCCGATGCTGTGCTTTGGGGTTTGGGAAGCCCCACCACCGAGCAGCATCTGCACCGAAGATCAGCCCCGCAGCATCTCCACGATCTGTGTGGGGCCCTTTTGCACTTTGCCACTTGACGCGCCATCCCGGCCAATTGCCACGTGGCTAGCGGCCATCTTGGCAACAAAACCTACAGTCTACACTGCTGGTCTGGTTGCTCCAGACTTGCCCTTGCTCCCCTGAGAAGGAGCACCCGCTCTGACCTTGCTGGTCCGAGTAACAAGCCTTTTCCCCTTCCTGCGTGGCCTGCATTAGCCAAGGCCTGTTTGCTCCAATCAAGTTGCCGACACCGCCATCAGCTAGAACCTTCGTGGGAGAGCTCATGATTGACTCCTGGACGTCCATGACCTCTTCGTGTCCACGTGGCTGTGGAGACAATCTGCACCTCATCACCTGTTTGCACCCGACATCGCCTGGTTCCATCCTGGTTCCACAGTAGTCACTGGCTAGTGACTTTGAACATTGTCCCCTCTGCTTTCAGGTCTTCACATCTTCAGATACATCCTTGGATCCACCGGAACTCTCCTCGATGACCCGCCTGCAGCATCTTCATCTCCAGGCACCATCGACCTGCGTGACGAAACCCGACACATCTTCGCACCTGTGCACCCGTTCCTGTGGGTGAGGTAACTCAGCAACGCCGGTGTTCCTACACTGGTACACACCTCTAGTGCCTAGATCTAAAGTTTTGTCCTCCTAGGTCAGTCGGAATGTTCCTAAAACACTAACTTTGTAACTTTTACGCACCATTGACATTGCATTGGTGCATGCGAGTGCTTTAAGCGCTGCACCCGAGTCCGCGGGCCTTTCCCGACTTCTTCACTGTTAGTCCTGAACAGCTCCAGCGATTTCCCAGGCCCTAGGCCTATTTCCTTTCAGATTGGTGGTTCTTATACCACTATTTTAATATATGGTTTAGGTGGCCCCTAGGGCTCATCCATATTGTGCAACTTTTGTGTATTTAAACTGTGTTTTGTTTTAACGCATTTGCTTCTGTGCTCATAAAGAGTATAGGGGATTTTGTAGTAAATAAATATATATATATTTTCAATATATATCTGTGTGGTGTCCTTTCATTTGGTATTCAAGGGGATTGTGTATGGTAAAACAGCTTGCTTCACATGCCTATACAGAGTTTAGCCTAAGACTGCTTTGTCCACGCTACTAGGATAGCTGGTCTATCAGGTTGACTTACAACCAATCATCATAAGGGTTGCTTGGCATGGTACAAGGTGATCACTAGAACTAGTGAGCATCATATACCAGGCCAACTTCTCACAAATATGATAATAGATGATAAAAGATCATTGTGCTCTAATGCACAAAAACATCTTTCCGTTCCCAGCGTCCACAGGGCAAGCAGAGGAGGTTGCTCCTTTTTTGCCACCAAACTCTGGAACCCATTGCCTATGACCCTACGTTTTGCTCCTTCCAAATAATTTCTTAACAAACTGCTAAAGACTTCTCTTTTTGATGCATAAACTTTCTGTTGATGTTTAACTAGTCTTCTTCTCTTATACAATTGGGAGGCTAGCGCTGGATACTTCTTTGGTAGCAGCTGCATGCTTTATACATTTTATCATAGTGTATTATATTGTATGATATACCTGGACTCTGATCTACCTAGCTCCTTTTCCCTGTCACTCTCTTGCGCACCAATAATGTTGACCTCCCTATAAATACTTTGGAGCAAGAACATTGCAGCATATAAATAACATAGGCTCATATTGAATTACTCTGTCCCCATGGTTAATGTTAATGTTAATGTTAATGTTAATGTTAGTGATATTTATAAAGCACACTGTTGCCCAATGGCGTCCTGGCGCTATACATGATGATCCCCTGCAGGTGAAATAATGTGCTTAGATTTTATGTGTTGAATAGCCACGTTTTTAATGCTTTTCTGAAGGTGAGCAATTCCTTTGTGCCAATAAGTGAGATTGGGAGGGCATTCCAGGCCTTGGCTGCGCCCACAAAGAAACTTCTCCCACCCCAGTTGGCTTTCTTTGCCAACTGAGTCCGAATCAGTTTAGCATCAGAGGACCGTAGGGATCTAGAAGGCACATACCATTTTGTATTTTGGATCATGTGTCTAAGACCCATACAATGCAAAGCTTTATGGGTTATGCACAGGGCTTTAAACAACACCCGCTTCCTTACCGGGAGCCAGTGTCGTTTTTTTTTATTTCTGCCGAGATTGATTTATGTTTTGGCGTGCCCGATAGCAGTCTTGCAGCAGCATTTTGTAGGAGTAGCAGTTTCCTAATTAGACCCTCTTGTACATTGATGTATAGACCATTACAATAGTCCAGACTGGACATTGTGAATGCTGTGACCACCGTTTTTTGACTCGTAGTAGGAAGAAAGTCCAATATTTTCCTGCAAGATTTGAGGATGTATGATGTTGTGGCCACCACTGAGTTAATGTGCTCTATATGGGTTAATTTATTATCAATGATGAAGAGTGGTGGAGAGGCCAATGGTGGAGAGGCCAATAACTTAATTTATAAATGACCCCCAAGATGGCAATCATTCATGAAGGTATTGAAAGGAACCACGACTGCAGTGGTTCCTGGCAAAGCATTTTACTGATTGTTTCAGGGCTGCATCGGAAGGATGCAGTCTTGTAGCAAACAGCATTCTTTTCAAAACAAAAATCCCAAAACAGGATTTTCTATTTGAAAATAAGAATTATAATGCTTCCCTCACCATGTGAGTCTTCTCCCAGGGCAGGGGGAGCACAATAGTTTTAATGTTCTTTACTACCAGAATTTACAGTAAACAATTACTACATGTCTGCCTAAATAGATCAGGAAAACAGGAAGCTATTTATCGGATGGCCCTGGTAAGTAAGGCCTGTCAGAGAAGTTTGGCCACAGTGGAGACAGTACTCTCCACTGTGCCCAAGCTGAACGTCCGATGTTATTGATATGGGGCAGCCAGACCTTCGTATTGGTGGTATATATAACCAGTCATCATTGTGATGGATTGTCTATACAGTCACTTTAGAAATCCGGCCCCTAGTCATTCCTAAGTGCAATGCTCCTTTTAGCATTGATAATCTTCCTAAAAGGTGAATAAAACTCATTATGTTTTCATATTGACAGCATGCCTTACATTCATTGCATTTCGTAAAACCTGCTTTTGGTTCTACCCTGACTCCTTTTCCTTTGTGATGTCACTCCATAGAAGGTGATCTTTCCTCATGCAATGCTATCTATATGTAATAAGCGGTGTCCTGGTCATGAGTGTTCCAGCAGGTGTGCACTTCACTAAATGCCATTGCTATTGTAGTGTAGTTCCTATATTCCCAATAGGCTCTGCGCATTGGAATAATATAAACAGTAGTGTAGACGTAGGACTGAGGTCGACTAGGTCTCTACTGACTATATTAGACTTAATTAGTTTTGCCAGCTAGCTCAGAGGTCACTAGAAACGTTCTCGAATAAACAAGGAGGAGTTTAACTTCCCTGGATAGACAAGAAGGGATTAGCTTCTGACAACCGTATAACATGACAACTTTGCTCCCTCAGAATAAGAGTGTATCTTTAGAGTCGTGTGAAAACAATAGACAGCTATTTTACTCAGTCAATCGTGCATACTTAGTTTCACCAGAGTGCAGAGAAATAGAGAGAGACGGGCGTTTTCAATAAAAGGTGTTATTTATTGAGCAGTCTTCTTTCTCATGCAACAGAAATGAATTGCCACAATTGCAATACTTAACATGAAGTAAAGTGCGTACAGTAAAAGTAGTATTATGAAATAATACTGTAAAAGCATGGATATGGTTTCTTAGCCATATGATACTTTAAAATGGATAAAATATATACATATATAAAACCTTGACTAACATACTCAACTGGTGCTTCTAATCTATGCCTACCCCGGTGTATCTGACCTAAGCCTAATACGTAGGAAGGAGTAAGTAAGTTGCAGTTTAAGTTAAGTTGGTTTTTGCCAAGGGTCTGAATCAAGAATTCTCTTAAGGGTTTAGTCAGCTCCGTACCATGGTAATAGAATGGAGGAGGTCTGGTATCTCTCTCTCAGGACTCGATATCCCAGAAACCCGCAAGGGTGGCTGGAAACACCGGAGCTGGATTTTCTTGGCTGGAGAAAAAGACAGCGTCTTTCTCAGTGCGTCAAAAGGGAGGGGCAGCGTCCGTGGGCTCTCGCATCAGCTGGGCTCTCGGGCAAGTAGATAGCCGCTCTGCTCCAAACCACCGTGTGTTTGCTTAAGGCAACGTTGGTATATTTATACCTGAAAGGTGCCGGGTTTGACGTAAGGTTGGACATAAGACGTCAATAAAAGATGTCACTAAGAACTGGCCATTCTTTCAGTGCTCGCAGGAGTTCTAGGACAAATCAAAACAATAGCATGGGGAATTCCCAGGTTGCTGGAGGTTTGGTTTGTTTAAAGAACGCGTTGTACTTTCTAGGAGTCTAGGGGAGTAGCCTTGCCATATTTAGACTGCATGGGCTATTACTAAATATGGATATGATTCTTATGCCTTTATAAGGATATTATTTATTATAACCATATAAGGGCATAAATCAGGAATATCGAATTAGGGTCCTAGATAGAAACACAACACCCACTCCACGAATTAATGTCCATCATTACTAAAAACTAAGCAATAGTAAACATATCGATGCATGTGTGTTTTCCAACCCACCCCAAAATACATAAATCGCATTTGAAATGGTATATGGTAAATGCACGAAAATGAGTATTGGTACTGTACGCTTATTAAGCAGTGTCATCATTCAGTTAAATGCATATATATATCAGCTGAATGAATTGCGAAAATTACACATGAAATGGCTCTAAATACAGAAAAGAAGGTCGAGACCATTCCATCACATATTTATACAAATGCTGTACATGTGCTAGAGGTTGAGGTAAAATATTGTCTCTAGAGTTCCTAAAATAGAAACTCTGTTCTCTAAGAATAGTTCTACTTTAAGCAGAGTACTTTGTGCCAGAAAAAAGGGTAAATTAGGGGAAAAAATAGTTCCACATGTTTTCAGTAGCTGTGTTTATCAAAAACTGATGGCCGAATTCAGAGTTCAGGGAACGCTGTGTGCTCATTGTTTTCAAAAGTTATTCTCGTTGTTCAGGGGAGAACATCATATCAGACAGACTTGCAAAAAATTGGTCTACGACATCAGGTGAAAGTTCGACCAAGTTCAAAAATGCTGTAACAGTGCATGTGTGAGAATGATTGCTATCATCGATGTCAGGATCAGCAATGCTCACAGAAGGTTGTACCTGTGTGGTGCTGCTTTCATCTCGTACTCCACCGCCACCTACTCGCAGTGGGGAAGTCTCAACGAATGCCGTCATCAGAAAAGGTAGCCGCTGGTGACAACACGATGCATGAGCCGTTACCGGACCTAGCAAGGTATCTGTATCCATTGGTACTGCTGATGGTAGTGTAAGACAGACGTCAAACACACATTCTTCTCCGCATAGCATACATCGATGCACAGGTAAGATGCAATCTTGCCAGATTGGTCTGAATGCAAGAAACCAAGTTGTACTTAGATCTCTTAGCCGGGCAAATCCGTGGACTTTAGTGATGCGGTCCCGGTAGCGTATAGCTAGGATCGTTTCTCCCATTGTTGCTGGAGTCTTGTCTGTGGCTTGGCTTGCCATATCAGAGCAGAAGAATCAAAAATAAAATTCCTGCTACGAGTCCCAAAAGAAGAGGCAGACCGCCAAATAATGAATGCACAAAATTCGGGATAATGCCCAGAACTGTTTCAAAGGGTGCTAACAGTCCCGAAAAAATTGTCTTAAATACATGTGCGATGCCACTGGTATCAGACATGTTTACGATTTGACTTAACATTTCTACGAAATGCACGGGGCAATTTGTTGATAATAGGGAATGTATCTCTGCCACTGTCCTTGCAACTTGCAGATCATACGTTTCTTTGGACGAGGTCAAAGGCACAGTTGTTTGTAAAAGAATGGATTTCATTCTGCTTAAAGTATCAATTCAAAAAGAAGAGATATTCAAATATGGCCATATTGCCGCCTCCATGTCTGGATTGCTGTTTGGATACAATACTTGCATACAGCAAGTGACCAGGGAACTAACGCTCACGAGATAGGCTTTTCCTGGCACCATGCCACAACAGCTGTGGTCACTTATTAGAACATAACTGCCGTTGGAAAGCTGTCTGAAAAATGGCTCTATCTGAGTTGTAGGAGTGCCGTGCAGGTGACATGAAATGTTATTTGAAGACCCTTCGCAGGCTCCATGTAAGTTAATACCTTGACACAGAAGTGTACCACTTAGTGATTTTTTACAATTATTACCACTAAGAAATACCTCCTTTTTCCCTTCACTATAACATTTATGTATATAAGGTAATTCCCATGTCGACTTGATGTATCCTTTACCCAACCTTTCATACTGGCCCGCTGGTATATACACTTGGCAATATTTAAACTGGAAAGTTGTTATCGGAATTGTAATAATTCCGTGTATTATCCATTCAACGACAGGTCTTTCTGACAATGTCAATGGTAATTTCTCAAGTTATTCAATGCTCAGAATCGTATAGTCTGCTCCTTTTTGTGCCAAACAGGTGTATTTATCAGTAAGGTTAAAGATAGAGAATAATGACGTTACGTTGATTAAACGCCATGGCACGTTGCCTGAACGCAGATTTTGCAACGTCCAGCCAAGCTGTACAATAGAACGTGATTGGGACTGACCATGTTGTAACATTAGTAAGTCCTGCTCTATTATATCAATAGCAGATGATACAATGCTGTCCAGTGAATATATTCTGGAGGACAGAGTCGTTAACCCATTGTCCCCAACAGAAAGTGACTTTTCCAAATTTATACGATCAATTTCTCGTATTATTTCTGCTGTTTCAATTTGTGTTTCTTTCCAAGCCTCGTTGTATGCAGCGTATATACAGGCCGCTATGAAACGTTTTTGACGCTGTTTGGTGGTCCCAGTATGAAATCACGCAAGTCAGCACCGTCTTTGAGTAAAGTCAAGTGTTGCTTAATTTCAGCCAGTGTGGATTTCTGTAGCCATTCGAGGCATAGTTTCCCTACACTGTATGTTGTAACTATCCATGGATGTTGTCTCTGGGAGTATCTAGGGTCTGGCCTGTTCAGTTTTAACCCCTGTGTTTTGTTCAGGAATCTATCTTGACAGTTAATTGTGTCTGTGGGCCAGATCAACCATTTTTTCCAATCAGGATGTGTTCTGTTTTGGTGTAAAATATGGGATACGTCTATCTCCACATCTGTAGTGCTATTACTATCAGGTATGGGCTTCGGAATAGACGGTTTGTTTAAGTCTTTAATCTTGGCTAGGCCAAGACAGGTTGTCTGTTGACTGGTGTCATTCAAGAATATTATTTGTTCTGGGATCATGCAGGTTCTAAATACTGCTTCTAGGCCTTCTACCTGCCATTCTTTTGTACCCCAGATGGTTTTTGTTTCAATGTTGTTTTTCCAAAATTCAAAAGCAAATGTAGTCATTTTTTCATAAAATGTTTCAGAATACATCAATTTAGTATTTCTGCATCACTTGTGTTAAACCCTGAGAAGTATGGGAATTTCTCATAAAATGTTTTCGAGCAGCTTTTAGGCGGTGTTGCACAATGTTCCCATTGGTTATAATTAAAAACATTTCTAGGTTGAGCAGATGTATGCAAATAGTGATGGCCAAAATGATTTTAGCAATACAATTCTTCATAATTTGATGAACCCTGTAAATAATCATGTTCTGTAAATTTTGCTGACATTATTAAATCTGACATCATAATATTAATATTTTCAAAGTCCCAATCATCAGAAAAAGTACTTGGTTTTACAAAGTCACTTAATGAAACTTTAAACTGGTGTAGATAATTTAAGAGCTCAATCGGGCCATAAATTTCATAATCCGTTTTGTCCCATGCTACCCCACCGGGTATTGGATTGGCTGTGATGTTCACTGATGATAGCTCTCTTTTCTCGATGTGAGATGACTTGTGAGGCTTTAGGACCAAGTTGATGTTCTGACTTGCTGTGTCCATTTTACTGTATTTTCCTTCAATGAATTTTCCCAAACAAAGAACCATGATGAGCCAAAGCAGGAGGAAAAGTACACCTAACACAATCCAAAATTCAATCCATGGAGAAATCAGATAGGTTTCTTTGAGTTGATGAAAGAGTTCAGTTACTTTGTCTTTGCAAGTTTTTGTTGCTGGCGTTTCTTCATGTTCACTTGGATCATCAGAAAAGTCATCGAAATTGATGAAGTAGCCAGATGCAGTTCTGTCAATTGTTGGAATTGCTTCTGGATTTTCTTTAGTCTTTGGTTCTTTCTTTATGACATTAGTATAGTCCGATGCTACATCATTGTAGACAGGTGTTTCTTGACAAACTGTTGCAATTTGGGTTTCAAGAGGCACAAGTTCCATGGCTTTGTTGCATAGTCCTTTTTTATTCACTGCAGGTTTATCAAATGTGATTAGTCTCTCAGTTTGAACCTCTTGGACTGTAGCAAATTTTGGTATTCTGCTATTTCTTTGGAGTCCACTGGGCCTACTACTTATTATTGGCCACATGATTGTGGTTTTACCAGGTCGATGGATACAACTCGGTTCTCCTTTTTACCAGCAAGGGGCGGTAGTACAACTGATCTTGTTCCGCTGACAGCTAAGACAGGTACTGCTTTTCTGTAAGAAGGCCCAAATTCCTTCTTCACCGCGATCTTCTCTCTGACCAGATCCCCAATCTTTGGAATCCAGACAGGTCTTGCTGGGACAGGTGGTTTTTCTTCAGTGGCTGTTGGCTTTTGTTTTAACTTTATGTTACTCAGGTTTCTTCTTGTTTCATTTAAGTCATGTAAAACAGCCAAACGGTCTTTGATATCAAAGCATTTTTCTTCTACCACTGAAGTGTGACTATCAAGATCCTGAATGTACATTCTAGTACCGAATAATAGTTAGTACGGAGTGAGACCTTTTAGAGAATTTCTTGGCAGATTATTAAGACTACGTTGGACACTTGTTAAATGTTTGACCCACCCATCACCCGAACCTAATACCCTCGCCGTTATAGATTGCTTTATGTCACGGTTTTTTCTTTCCACTACCGCATTTCCCTCAGGATGGAATGGAGAAGAGTACCGCAATGCAATGCCCATGCTGGTCATGGCCTCTTTGTAAGCTCGAGAGCTAAACGTAGGACCCTGGTCAGAATGTAGCATGCCAATTGCATACATGCCGATAAAGACTCGCAAATCTTTTATAACAGTTCTGGCATCAGCCGAGCGCTGGGGCCACATCCAAATGAATCTCGTGCAGGAATTCACTGCGACCATGATATATTTATAGTTGCCATCCCTTTGTAAGGGACCACAGTGGTCCAGGTAAACACATACTAATGGTTTATCAGAGATTAGAAGGGGCGTCTGTGCTGGTCGTTTCACTGTTGATACTTTCATTCTTTGGCATATTTCACATTCTAGAACATAGTTCCTAGTTTGTTTTCTCATGCGCGGCCACCAATATCTCTGTTTTAATAACGATATTGTGGCAGAAACACCAGCGTGTGCAGAAGCCAGCCCTTCGTGTGCCGCTGTAATTAGTCCTAACCTGTGTTCCATGTTTGGAATTGCCCTATCCCCCACTCCAGGGTTTCGAGCAAAAGGAACATTATTCGCATCAGTTATGTATGAGTACTTTACTGGAAAACCTTTCGGGAGTGATATTCTATCATCTTTTACTGGAGCACTGACAGCTTGCATTACATCGCTGTCTATTTTTGTTTTTGACCGGGTGATAGCAGCTACGGAAGCCGTTTGCACAGCTGCCTTCGCGGCCTCATCAGCCAATGAATTCCCTGCAACATGAACGCCATCACGTTGATGACTTCAGTGTGTGTATCACGTGAGTCTTTTATAGTTCTTTCTGTAAAAGAACTACTTGTTCCCAAAGCGTTTTATGCTTGATTGTGCCACCTTTTGCATCTTTGAAGCCGTTTTGAACCCAGTTCTGCAAGTATTCATAATAAGACTGGACGCAATAATATGAATCGCACACTATTAGTGTGGGGAATTTGCGATCGGTATTTTCAAGCGCCATCTTAAATGCTAGTAGTTCAGCTCGCTGAGCTGTACAATCTCCTAGAGATTGGGTTTTAGTGACCAGTGGTCTAAATTTTCCTTCGTGCCGACGACCTTTAACAATCACGCACGCAGCACTGTAAGCTTGTTTACCCCCAACTGCGGGTTGTGCTGATCCGTCTGTATATATTATACAGCCGTAATGTTCCAGAGGAAGGATTTCGGTCGGCAGAGTACATTCATATTCATATTGGAGAAATTCTTGTGTTTTTAAATTAGGATCAAATTCGTATATTACGTCTGTTGCAGCAAGATAATTGACCCATTGTATCCATCTCGGATGTAGTGCTTTAGCATTTGGAATGCTTGCTTTTGTTACTGCTTCTAGGGCAGGTACTGGTGTAACGATTATTATTCGTTTACCATGTGCTAGGGCTCTTTCTTTTGCTACAGCAGTTTGAACCGCAGTTAGAATTTTTTCTGTAGAACTGAATTTCATTTCAGCTTGTGTGTACAAATGTGATTTGTAAGCTATTGGTACCGTTTCTCCCTCATTAGAGGTCAGGTACGTGGATCCGCATCTTCCTGGGATGACTCGGATTACAAGGTTGCGTACGTTTTCGCGAGTTTGTAATTTTGTTTTAGCTAACATGTCTGTTTGCAATGATCTTAAAATTTCTGTATGTTTCTGAGTCCAATTTATTGGTATGATATCAGTTTTTATTAATTCATAGAGAGGTTCAAACCTCTCTTCATAATTTAGAATGTATGTTCTTCCGAAATTCAGGAAAACTAGTATTGATTGTAAGTTCTTCAGCGTTTTAGGTGCTTGCAGTACAGCACACTTCTCTAAGAAGTTGTCTGCTAGGCTTTTGCCTTCACTTGATAATTCATATCCTAAAAACAGGACAGTTAGATGGGAAATTCTTGACTTTTTAAAGTTGAATTTGTAACCCTCCTCTGCGAAACCAAGTATCATGGTGTTCACTCTTTTCAAGTGTGTCTCCAGGTCATCATCCATAAGATAGATGTCATCGACATAAGATAATGCCTCATCATCATATATTTGTAGTAACTCTGTTACTCTTGCTGAGAATAATCCTGGGCTATTCTTGAATCCCTGTGGGAGTCGACAGAAGTGTTTTTGCGACCCCATTATTAAGAAAGCGGTCAAATACCTGCTTTTGGGTGCAATGTTTTGACAAAAGAATCTATTAGAGCTGTCTAATGTCGTTTTATATTTTTTGCGCACGATTCATTAGTGCTGCACTGTGTGAGTTTTGTACTGCAAATGTTTTGCAACAGGAGTTTAAGTGTCTGTAGTCCAAAACAAGACGATATGAATCGTCTGGCTTGGAGACAGGAAACAAAGGATTGTTCATTTTTGAGGTGCATGTCTCAATCTCCCCCTGATATTCAAGTTGATCTAAGATCTCCCTGACTTGCTTTTTAGCTTCTTGTTGAACTGGGTACTGCCTTTGTGCAGTGGGTTTATTTTTAACTGGATTTTGTGGGGAGGAGAATCCTCATCCCATCCTACATGATTTTTATATAATGCAGGAGCTTGGACCACTGCCCATTTTCTTGCTAATGTGTATTTTTTATGAATTGTAATATTATTTGAGAAGGCAGGCATAATCATTTCTTCGCCGTGAGGGCACTCCCTGACAAACTCTGGTGGTCAGTCTTTCTCAGCTAACAGAATGTCATAGCCTTTCGAAAGGTTATCCCAAAAGAGACCCCTTACTTTCCTAGTCTTGTCCCCCTCTATACGCAGTGTTATTCCGTATATTTTATGAGGTTTGCTAACTCTGGTATCTGCAGTTTCCACCTGAATGTATTCATTCGTGTCCACTGTCTTCAGAAGATTCATCAAGATCTTGCGAGCTGTTGTCACTTCTGCTGCGCTGTCTAGCATTGTCTGGGCCTACTCTCCGTTTTTCAGTTGTGTCCTCAGTATCCTCGGCATGTTTAATTATTTTAATACTGGCTACCTTCTTTCTTGGAAATTGCAATTTTTTACTTTGATGAGCAGGTTCTTTGTCTTTGGACTTGACGTGCTCTTCCTTGTGTTCTGACCGTCCTCTTCTTTCCGACTTCCGTGAGGAAGTCTGAAAAGATCGAGAGGGACGTGTATCAATATCTTGATATCTATCAGGTTTTCTCAATTTATCCCTATCTCTAAGGTTGTATCTTTTCTAAGAGGGCTCCCTCTGGGGAGACATGTGTCCTTGGTCCGGAGATCTTTCTCTCCATTGAGGAGACCTTCCTCTGGACTGGAATCGTTTTTCTTTGGGAGTGGATTGTTTATTACCATCCCAACTCTTTTTTGGAGTATTTAGATTATTTAAAAAAAAGTTTTTTCAGGATTTTCAGTTAGTTGGGGTTTTACTGGTTTCCCACCCAAACTAGCTCTACCTAGTTCTTCATAGGATTTTTTCATGATTCTGGCAAGCTCAAATGGTTGTTCTGCTATATCTGTTTCTTTCAATTTCTGACAGATCGCCACAGATGCTGCTTCTCCTTTTATGTTGGCTAATAATATAGCCGAGACCTGCTTGAAGTCTTTCAGTAATTTCATACCCAGAGTTAAAGCAGGTTCTGGACCGTATTCATTTTGAATCTGTCTTAGCACATCTGGTATTACCGCCATAGACGGAACACCATGTGTTTTTGTGTATATCGAAGCAAAGACTGTGCCCCAAGTGTCACAGTCCTCCACATGTGATGCAATCCCCATTGGAAGACAGATAGTCAGAATCCTGTGTTTCTCAGTAGGCGTAGTATTTGGAAATACTGCCTCTATCTGAGTGATTTTTTGTGCTAACCAGATTGGAATTTGTTCCCGTTTTGCGGGTGTTTTGCCTATGGCTGATTGTATATTCTGTGGTGTGATTTTATTTGTGTTCCCCTGGTGAGGGGTGGTCTGTGGAATTATTATTGCTGGTTGGACTGTTGAAGTCTGCATGACATTTGGACCAATTGTCTATTTATTTTGATTAGTTGTTTCAGCTGGGCTAAAAGTTCTCGGTCTGACATTTTTTCAATGTCTGGATGTGGTGTGTAACTGGCTAGAACCGGCCACGTGGCTCCTGGTCTACCTAGTGGACCGATCCTGGTGATGTGATTTTGATGTTTAAGTGCACCTTTAAACCAGAGCAGGTGCTCTTGGTAATTTAGTGGGATTTCAACCTCCTCGAAAGGAGTGTATTCATCCGGAGGTTCCTCTATTTTGTAATAGTGGAATTCTTTTGTTACAGCGTTTGCTGCTGGAAAGTGTATCCATGAATAGAATACCTCTGTCTGCCGATATTCATGGGCCTCTACCACGAATATGACTGTACCACCTCGTGATGATGGTCCATTTTCTATAAGTTTAATAGTTATAGTTCTTCTTATATTTGCCGGGATGATAATTGCATCCGGGTCATTCTTTTGGATAGTTGTGTCATCTACCAACAGTTGATACGCTGTAGCATCTCTTTCTTCATCACCGTCCGGCATTTTACTGACTTAGGGCCTCATTAGGATCGCGACCCCAGAGGATGAGGGAACATCCGCATGGGCTGCGGCGTTCCCTCATGTGCGATTAGGATGTGACCGCCACCCTGGCGGTCACATCCTGGATATTTAACATTGTGGAGGGTGCTGCTTCAAGCAGCACCCGCCGCAATGTTAAAAGTGCATGTTTAACATTTACATGCACAAAGCGGCAGGCACCGCGCGGTGCCTGCCGCTTTGTGCATGTAAATGCTGGGGGGTACCATAGGTACCCCCCATGTGCACCCCCCACCCGCCAACACCCTGGGGGCCCGCAACGGGCCCCCAGAATCAAAAGTACACATGCTTTTCCATGGCGGAAAAACCACCGCGGAAAAGCATGTTTAGAAATGCATCCTAATTCGGCTGGCGGTGTCTGATAGACACTGCCAGCCAAATGAGAGCTTTTCCGCTGCGGTTGTAATCCGACCGCGGTGGAAAAGCGGCGGACAGAAACCAAGACCCACCAGCCATCGTAATGCGGCGGTGGGTCTTTGGTGAGTCCGCAGAGGATTTTCCGCCTCCTCCGGGCCGGAGGTGGCTTCCGCCGGCCCGGAGGAGGCGGAAAATCCTCCATCATAATGAGGCCCAGAATTTTTTTTGTTGCAGAGCAAGTTTCAAGGAAACAAAGATTAGGTGCACAATATTTTGAATCACTGTATCCTTCAACGTTGACTAAACCAAAAACTATACATAGGAATCTCTTACTACTAAGCTCCGGCGGATTTTAACCTTTTACCCACTCCAGACGTCTTTTGGAGTTTTTACGGGAAAAAAGGGGTCTGTGTGAAAAAGCACGACTGAGTTACTCTAATGTCTTGCGTTAGATTATCGCCTTACCAAACGTTGGGCGCCATGTAGTGTAGTTCCTATATTCCCAATAGGCTCTGCGCATTGGAATAATATAAACAGCAGTGTAGACATAGGACTGAGGTCGACTAGGTCTCTACTGACTATAGTAGACTTAATTAGTTTTGCCAGCTAGCTCAGAGGTCACTAGAAACGTTCTCGAATAAACAAGGAGGAGTTTAACTTACCTGGATAGACAAGAAGGGATTAGCTTCTGACAACCATATAACATGACAACTTTGCTCCCTCAGAATAAGAGTGTATCTCTAGACTCGTTTGAAAACAATAGACAGCTATTTTACTCAGTCAATCGTGCATACTTAGTTTCACCACAGTGCAGAGAAATAGAGAGACGAGCGTTTTCAATAAAAGGTGTTATTTATTGAGCAGTCTTCTTTCTCATGCAAGAGAAATGAATTGCCACAATTGCAATACTTAACATGAAGTAAAGTGCGTACAGTAAAAGTAGTATTATGAAATAATACTGTAAAAGCATGGATATGGTTTCTCAGCCATGTGATACTTTAAAATGGATAAAATATATACATACATAAAAACTTTGACTGACGTACTCAACTGGTGCTTCTATTCTACGCCTACCCCGGTGTACCTGACCTAAGCCTAATACGTGCGAAGGAGTAAGTAAGTTGCAGTTTAAGTTAAGTTGGTTTTGCCAAGGATCTGAATCAAGAATTCTCTTAAGGGTTTAGTCAGCTCCGTACCTTGGTAATAGAATGGAGGAGGTCTGGCATCTCTCTCTCAGGACTCGATATCCCAGAAACCCGCAAGGGTGACTGAAAACACCGGAGCTGGATTTTCTCGGCTGGAGAAAAAGACAGCGTCTTTCTCAGTGCGTCAAAAGGGAGGGGCTGCGTCCGTGGGCTCGCGCATCAGCTGGGCTCTCGGGCAAGTAGATAGTCGCTCTGCTCCAAACCACCGTGTGTTTGCTTAAGGCAACGTTGGTATATTTATACCTGAAAGGTGCCGGGTTTGACGTAAGGTTGGACATAAGACGTCCATAAAAGATGTCACTAAGAACTGGACGTTCTTTCAGTGCTCGCAGGAGTTCTAGGACAAATCAAAACAAAAGCATGGGGAATTCCCAGGTTGCTGGAGGTTTGGTTTGTTTAAAGAACGCGTTGTACTTTCTAGGAGTCTAGGGG
The DNA here is from genome assembly GCF_964261635.1 of Lissotriton helveticus. Lineage (NCBI taxonomy): Eukaryota > Metazoa > Chordata > Amphibia > Caudata > Salamandridae > Lissotriton > Lissotriton helveticus. The sequence continues at coordinate 1,610,306,165 of NC_136069.1, forward strand.
AGTAGCCTTGCCGTATTTGGACTGCATGGGCTATTACTAAATATGGATATGATTCTTATGCCTTTATAAGGATATTATTTATTATAACCATATAAGGGCATAAATCGGGAATATCGAATTAGGGTCCTAGATAGAAACACATCACTATGTTATCACTTAGAGGTGGCATGTGTTGTCTTTTTACTGGGAAGTCACATGTGATATATACTATGTACAGAATTTAGAGGATGGTATCTGACTTTAGATGAACAAAATAAAGATTATTCAATAGATATCGATTTCGCACCAACTATATTTGTAATATAATTTGAAAGGGTTAAGTCCAGAATGACAAGTGCAGAGTTTAATTTGAGAAAGGAGTGTTCACATTTGTTTTTAGACATGCTATCTGTGGCTTGCCTGATGAAGACGCTTGAGTTACTGAAACACGCCTAGACACAACACAACTGGATCCATCCATGATCAAAGCCACTTGACTGTCTCTCACTTTGGACACATGTGTTACTTCATAACTTTTCTCTTGGTTTTTTCATATATTATTGATTTTTGATAAATATTTAGACATTCACGGTTTTCATTGTATGACTAATTTGACTTATTCTGCAATACTATTCCTACATTAGTTCTATTGTCGAAGCAATATACATGAAACAATAGTTTGTTTATAGTTGTTCATTGAGAGACATTTATTCAATGGTGCATATGTCTTGTCTTTCTTTGTGTTTCTAAGTTTTGCCATGTAACATTACCAAGCCTTGGCAAAAAAACTCTGCAGAGTTTCGCAAATGGCGGAGTTCAATTCAAACTGCCGTTTCTACCCGGGCTGTAGCTAGCGCAATAACTGTTCATGAGTTTTCTGCACTCCGCAAGTTTCGCGAAGCGCCGAGTGTAGAAAACTCCTCAAACTCAGCAAGCGGAGTTCGCTGCCCAGGCCTAAATATTACAGGCAGGATGCATCATACCGTTTTAGATAATTTGTACTAATAAAAGTATTTTTTTCATTATTCATGAGTGATTAATTAGCCTTTTTCAGTATCATGTTGCAATTATGTCATATAATGAAAATTAGAATATTAACTGATTTGTTATTTACAATGGTATTTTCCTTGCCGTTTGAATAGGTATAAGTAGCATCGGGTCCTTAGATAGACACTCAATTCCCTACTACATACAGCTTCCACCTTGTGCAGAAGTCTTTAAGGTGAATGACCACTTGGCTTGGTCTCAAATATAGATACCCTACACATCAAGGCACTCAATCCCATTAGGAGGTCATGCCCTTACTAAACACAGACTTACATAACATAATTATTTGTAAAGCGCATGATTACCCGTAGGTGTCTTGGCGCTGAATAACAGATGTTTATTGTTACCCAACGGTACTAATTTTATCGACCTCAGATCAATGAAACGCTGAGTGGACCCACAGGGATTTGAACCTGTGACCATGAGGTCAAACACAGGATTTGAACCTGTGACCATGAGGTCCAATGGGCGCATTAGTCCACTGAGCCACCAGACCCGACTTCATCTTGTACAGACGTTTTTATGAAGAGCCTACTCATCCAGTCACCCAAATCCCACTGTGAACACTCTTTTTATCATGGCCATCATCTTGTGAGAAATCTTTACAGAGAGATGAGCTCCACCGGACACCCAAGCCTCATTGGGTGGCAAAGCTTGATCTGCGCATAGCCTTGAATGTGTTCAGAAGACTTTCTGGAGAGACCAATCCTCAAAAACACCCAAACCCATCACCCAGCCAACCTGCTACTGTGCAGAGACTTCACCTGTTACAAATGTCTTCCAGGAGAGCACACCCCATCAAGACAGCTAGACCCCATTAGGTGGCCATGCCCTTACTATGCACATCATTCCCCTCATGCATAAATCATCATTGAGAGCCCACTCACTCCAGACGGCCAAGTCCCATTAGCATGCACAACATACTTTTACCTTCAGATACCTAAGCCTCATTAAGTGGAGAAACCCCCATTAAGCACTGGCTTCCTCTTGTACAGAAAACTTCATGGAGTACCCAATCCCACCAGACAACTAAGCTCCATTATGTGATCAAGCCCCTGCCACTCAGAGCCTTTCCTTTATACAGAAGTCTTCATGGAAGGCCATCTTTTGGTGGCCGATTCCCTACTATGCAGATCCATCACCTCAAGACACACTTGTTCCATTAGGTGGCCAAGTTTATACTATGCACAACTTTAGTGCGCAACAGTCTTCAAGGAGAGCTCACTCTGTCCAGACAGCCAAGCCCCATTAGTCGGCCAAGCTCCTCCTACTTATACCCTAAGCTCAATTAAGTGAACATACCCTTACTAGGCACAACCTCTGACTTGTACTGAATTTATTCCTGGAGAACCCACCCCCTCAAAATACTAAACAACATTTGGTGGTAAAGCTACTAGGCACTAACTTCCTCTACAGATACACAAACCCCATTATGTGTTGAAACCATTAATACACACATCTTGCACCTTGCAAAGAAATTGTCACAGAAAGCCCACTGCCTTCAGACATCCAAGCCCCATTAGGTGGTCATGCCCATACTATGCACACCCTTTGCATCCAGATATCAAATCCCATTAAGAGGCCAAGCAGCAGCCATTCTCAGTGTTTTACCTTGTACAGACGTCTTCACCGAGATTTCACTACTCCAATACAGCCAAGCTCCAGCCCTACTTTGTAATTCTCTGGTCAATCCCCTTGTAGGCACATCCTTTACCTTTTGCAGATGCTTTTTATAGAGAGTCTTTTTTCACAAACAGACATCTGCGTCTTGGCGCAACCGTTGAGTTGAGATGCGGCTGTCTGTTTGTGAACGTTCTAGCGTTTTCCTTGGTGGATGGAAACTTGCAATGTTGATTAAATATACAATCAACATTGCAAGTTTCCATTCAGCAAGGAAAATGCATACTTCTATCTGTGACCAGGGTGACCAGATCCCCAAAATGTGTCAAGTGTTGTTCGTGCCACCCGCACACATTTACCATTTGTCTATCAGCTGTATAAATCTGTAATAAGCAACTTGGGGTGCACGTTTTACTTATCAAATTGAAACTTGCAATGTTGATTTAAATCTCACACCGACTGTACACTGCTGCCAATTGAGCATGGGACCTGGTAAGACTTTGGGCTATATAGTTACCCACACACATACACGCACACAAGTCTCTCTCAATATATATATATGTACTTAGATAAGCACACACACATACACACACACACATATATATATATATATATACACACACACATACATATACACTCACATGTTTACACATACATACAGACACATTCATAACTATGTATATACATACAAAGACACATTTACGTTTCTAACAAAAACAAAACCATTTTGGGTGCCTATGTTCATTTTACATTTTGAATTCCCATAATCCTTTCATCAAACCCTTTTTGAGCAAATAATGAACAAAAGATATAAAGTCTTTGATAATCCTTTAAAGATTGTAAAGATGTCCCACCTCAGGTGCTTTTCCATATGATCCTTGAGTCTAGAAAAGCAATTCAGGAGACAAACACACATTTAAAATATATTTCAAACCACATATAATATATGATTCTCTCCTCAGAAAAGACAACCAAACACATTTCTGTTATGAAATATACATACATTTCTTCACCAAAGTTTACATTCCTTGGTATACATTAATAAGATAATAGATGATGAAAGATCATTGTGCTCCAATGCGCAAAAACATCTTTGCGTTCCCGGGCTCCACAAGGCATGAAGAGGAGTTTGTTCCTTTTTTGCCACAAAACTCTGGAACCCATTGTCTATGACCGTACGTTTATACTTCCAGATACTCAAGCCCCATTAAGCGGTGAAACCCCCATTAAACACTGGCTTCCTCTTGTCCAGAAACCTTTATGGAGTACCCACTTCCACCAGACAACTTAGCTCCATTATGTGATCAAGCCCCTGCCTCTCACAGCCCCCTTTTTTGGTGGCCAATTCCCTACTACGTATATCCATCATCTCAAGACACACTAGTTCCATTAGATGGCCAAGCTTATACTATGCACATCTTTTGCATTGCGCAACAGTCTTCAAGGAGAACCAACTCCATCCAGACAGCCAAGCCCAATTAGTCAGTATTGCCTCTCCTACTTATACCCTAAGCTCAATTAAGTGAACAAACCCTTCTAGGCACAGCCTTTGACTTGTACTGAATTTTTTGCCTGAGAACCCACTCCCTCCAAATACCAAACCCCATTTGGTGTCAAAGCTACTGTGCACAAACGTCCTCTACAGATACACAAACCCCATTTTGTGTCAAAACCACTACTATACACACCTCACACCTTGCAAATAAATCATCACAGACAGTCCTCTCCCTTCAGACATCCAAGCCCTATTAGGTGGTCATGCCCATACTATGCACACCCTTTACCTCCAGATACTCAATCCCATTAAGTGGCCAAGCAGCAGCCGTTCTCAGCTTTTTAGCTTATAGGGGCGTCTTCACCAAGATCTCAATACTCCAATACAGCCAAGCTCCATCCCTACTTTGTACTTTTCTGGCCAATCCCCTTTTAGCCAGATCCTTTACCTCATGCAGACTTTTTTATGGAGAGTCTTTTTTCACAAACAGACATCTGCATCTTGGCTCAACTATTGATTCGAGATGGGGCTGTCTGTGAACGTTATAGCATTTTCTGTGCTGGATGGAAACTTGCAATGTTGATTAAATATATAATGAACATTGCAAGTTTCCATCCAGCAAGGAACATGCACACTTCTATCTGTGACCAGGGTGACCAGATCACCAAAATGAGTAAGTGTTTTCGGTGCCACCAGATCACATTTTCCATGGGTCTATCAGATGCATAAATGTGTGGAAAGCAACTTGGGGTGCATGTTTTCCTTATCAGATTGAAACTTACAATGTTGATTTAAATATCACACCGACAGTGCACCGCTGCCAATTGAGCATGGGACCTGGTAAGACTTTGGGGCTATGTAGTTACACACACACACACACACATCTACACACATGCACACACACATACATCTATCTCTCTATATATATATATATATATCTCTATATATATATATATATATATATATATATGTATTTAGATGAGCACACACACACACACACACATATATATGTATACACACACACACACATATATACACTCACATTTTTACACATATACACACACATATCTATGTATATACACACACAGACATATTTACATATCTAACAAAAACAAAACCACCATGGGATAATACATTCATTTTACATTTTGCATTCCCATAACCCTATCATTAAACACATTTTGAGCAAATAATGTACAAAAGATATACAGTCTTTCATAATCCTTTAAAGATTGTAAAGATGTCCCACCTCAGCTACTTCTCCATAGGATCCTGGAGTCTAGAAAAGCAATTCAGTAGACAAACAGGAATTTTAAGTATATTTAAAATCACGTGTAAAAATACTTCTCCAAAATATGATTCTCTACTCGAAAAAGAAAACCAAACACATATCTGTTATGAATGAAACATTCATCTCTTCACCAATGTATAAACTCCTTGGTATTCATTCATATGATAATAGATGATAAAAGATCATTGCGCTCCAATGCGCAAAAAACATCTTTGCATTCGAAGGGTCCACAAGGCAAGAAGAGGAGGTTGGTCCTTTTCTTTTCTGACCACCAAACTCTGGAACCCATTGCCTAGGACCCTGCATTTCGCTCCTTCCGAATCATTTCTTCAAACTGCTGAAGACTTCTCTTTTTGATGCATAGACTTTCTATTGAGGTTTAAATAATCTTCTACTCTTATACAATTGGGCAGCTAGTGCTGGACACTTCTTTGGCAGCAGCTGCATGGTTTATATATTTTATCATATTGTATTATATTGTCTGATAGACCTGGACTCTAATCTACTTAGCTCCTTTTCCCTGTCACTCTGTATCAATCTCCCAGGGGCAGAATATATTTATTTACTTATTTTCTCATCTCCCACTGACATTTTTTGGGGGGCAGGGATTATCTGGCAGCCTGGTAGATGGAGGCTTTCTTTCTAATAGCTCTTTGACACTACAATATTCTCCTGTACACCGATAATGTTGTACTCCCTATATATACTTTGGAGCAAGAACATTGCATCCTATAAATAACATAGGCTCAGATGTAATTACTCTGTCCCCATGGTGAATAGGCCAACAACCTAATGTATAAATGACCACCATGCTGGCAATCTATATCTATACTAATATAATAAAGAGAGAGCCCAAATCTTTGCGGCGGGTAATCTCAGGAACCACAGCACAAATCACAACACCCAATACAGCGTTGGAAAGGGCAGCTGCAGCAGAAGGACATAGGCTATACAGACGCCCACCATATACATTCAAAAGGTATAAGAACCATGCCAGCAAAGTAGTCCCTTGTGGGCGTGTCGGCGTTGTGCTGTGGGCGTGTGCTGGGGCGTGACAAACGCTGGGGTTGTGTGATACATCCCGCCCTTCATGCCATGTCTCATATCGTGTGCTGTGGGTGTGTGCTGGGGGCGTGGGCGTGTGTGGGGCATGGGATTACAGGAAAACAAAGCGAGCGTTGTGCCCAATATTTCATTGTTTTTTCTTCCCAGGTTCTGTACATTCCAGCTCTGGGTGTCCACCCTGCTCCCTTTAAATACCCCTGCACCCCATAATCATAACCCACCCGTACTCCTTAAAATACCCCAACACCCTTAAACACTAACCCATCTTAACCCTATAAATATACCCTGTACCCCAAAACCCATCCAATCCCTAAACCCTTAAAACACCCCTGTACCCCAAAACCCAAACCTAGCCCTGAACCCTAAAATACCCCTGCACCCCAAAACCCAAACCTACCCCTGCACCCTAAAAATACCCCTGTACCCCAAAACCCAAATCTAGCCCTGAACCATAAAAATAACCCTGTACCCCAAAACCCAAACCTACCCCTGAATCCTAAAATACCCCTGTACCCCAAAACCCAAACCTAGCCCTGAACCCTAAAAATACCCCTGTACCCCAAAACCCAAACCTAGCCCTGAACCCTTAAAATACACCTGTACCCCAAAACCCAAACCTACCCCTGAACCCTAAAAATACCCCTATACCACAAAACCCAAACCTAGCCCTGAACCCTAAAAATACCCCTGTACCCCAAAACCCATAGCTATCCCTAAACCCTAAAACTACCCCTGTATCCCTTAACCCAAAACTATATCCAAACCCTTAAAATACCCAAACACCCCAAAACATATACCTCAGTACCCCAAAACATATACCCCTATACCCATACTTACCTTATCCAAACATTTAAAAAAACATGCTTTTACCATTCATGCATTTACAACGAATTTCGTTGTAAATGTATGCGTGGTAAAAGCATATAAAATGTAATGCCATGCGCTATAATGGCATTGCGGAGTCATGGTACTTTCGTAATTAAAGTATGCGGAGTGATGGTATGCGGAAAGAAAGTTACGGAATAATGGGTGTTTACCCTCCCCCGGTAAGTACATTTGTGGCACGGCGGTCCACATCTCCAGCAACATACTCATATTTTTTCACCACCGATTTGAAAAATGCACAGGTCTCTCTCATTGATGGCCAGCACCGACATACACTTTTAGACACACCTCCCGCCACAAGTTCTACAATTGCGAACTTTAGAGCTGGGGAGCTACGTGCGAATCTCGGTATCAGCTCAACATCCTGTGATTCCAGGCAAATCGCTTTGTCTCCCCGTGCCTACCACACATGAATGTGTTCTTCTGTAATGTAAATTGTGCTCATGACATGTTGTCGAGTTCGCGCTATATAATATTGCAAGGAAAAATAAAGTTATAAAGTAGGGAAACTCGAGTACACACACTACTGAACGCGCACTCTTAAGTGCATCAGCAGTGCACTGTGAATAGGAGCGTTTCACAGGCCTGTCACATATAAGAAATGCTATCAAAACAAAATCCTACAAAACAATATACTACTGGCCGGCAGCAATTCATACCCGGACAACGTCGGGATGGGCTGCTAGTCATTTATAAAGGTATTGAAAGGAACTGCCGCCGCAGTGATTCCTGCCAAAGCATTTGACTTTTTGCTACAGGGATGCATCAGAAGAATGCAGCCTTGTAGCAAACAGTATTCTTTTCAAAACAAAAATCGCAAAACAGGATTTTCTTTTTTAAAAGAAGAAATATAATTCTTCCCTCATCATGTGAGTTTTCTCCCAGGGCAGAGGGAGCACAATACTTTTAATGTTCTTTACTATAATAATTTACAGTAAAATAATACTACACGTCTGCCTAAATAGGTCTGGAAGACATTAAGCTATTTCTTGGATGGCCCAGGGAAGTAAGGGCTGTCAGAGGAGTTTGGCCACAGTGGAGACAGTACTCTCCGCTGTAGCCAAGCTGAATGTCTGCTGTTATTTAAATGGGGCATGCGGCCCTTGTATTGGTGGTATTTATAACATATCATAATTGTGATGGAATGCATCTACGATCACTTACTACATTTGTCATTTAATCACTCCTATATGAAATGCTCCTTTTAGCATTGATATTTTTCCAAAAAGGTGAAGAAAACTCATTATGTTTTCATATTGACAGCACGCCTTACATTTATTGCATCTAGTAGAACCTGCTTTTGGTTTTACTCTGCCTCCTTTTCCTTTGTGAAGTCACTCCATACAAGTTGTTCTGTCCTCAAGCAATCCTATCTATATGTAATAAATATTGTCCTAGTCATGAACAGACATCTGCGTCTTGGCTGAACCATTGAGTCGAGATGTGGCTGTCAGTTTGTGAATGTTCTAGCGTTTTACTTGCTGGATGGAAACTTCCAATGTTGATTAAATATATAATCAACATTGCAAGTTTCCATCCTGCAAGGAAAATGCACACTATAAGTGACCAGATCACCAAAATGTGTAAGTGTTGTCCAGGCCACCTGCGCACATTTTCCAAGGATCTATCAGCTGTGTAAATCTGTGGTAAGCAACTTCGGGTGCACCTTTTACTTATCAGATTGAAACTTGCAATGTTGATTTAAATCTCACATCGACAGTGCACTGCTGCTAATTGAGCATGGGATCTGGTAAGACTTTGGGGCTATATAGTCACACACACACACCCACACACATACACGCACACACGTCTCTCTCAATATATATATATATATATCATATATGTATTTAGGTAAGCACACATACACACACACATATATATATATATATAATGTACATATATACACACACACACACACACACACCTACGTATACACTCACATGTTTAGACATACATACACACACATACATATCTCGTGTATATACACACAAAGACACATTTACATATCTAACAAAAACAAAACTATCTTGGCTACTACATTCATTTTACATTTTGCATTCCTAAAATCCTTTCATCAAACACTTTTTGAGCAAATAATGTACAAAAGATATACAGTCTTTCATAATCCTTTAAAGATTGTAAAGATGTCCCACCTCGGGTACTGTTCCATAGGATCCTGTAGTCTAGAAAAGCAATTCAGTAGACGAACACAAATTTAAAATATATTTTATACCACATATAAAAATACTTTTCCAAAATATGATTTTCTGCTCAGAAAAGACAATCAAACACATTTCTGTTATGAATGATACATACATCTCTTCACCAATGTTTACACTCCTTGGTATACTTTAATATGATAATAGATGATAAAATATTATTGTGCTCCAATGCGCAAAACCATCTTTGCGTTCCCAGGGTCCACAAAGAAAGAAGAGGAGGTTGCTCCTTTTTTGCCACCAAACTCTGGAACCCATTGCCCATGACCCTACGCTTTGCTCCTTCCGAATAATTTCTTCACAAACTGCTAAAGACTTCTCTTTTTGATGCATAAACTTTCTGTTGAGGTTTAACTAGTCTTCTTCTCTTATACAATTTGGCGGCTAGCGCTGGATACTTCTTTGGTAGCAGCTGCATGCTTTATAAATGTTATCATAGTGTATTATATTGTATCATATACCTGTACTCTGATCTACTTTGCTCCTTTTCCCTGTCAATCTGAATCAATCTCATAGAGGCAGAATATATTTATTTACTTATTTTCTCATCCCCCATGGACTTTTTTGGGGGGGGGGATTATTTGGCAATCTTAGCTGGAATCTTTTGATACCGATTCCCATGACATTCTATTAGATACTCCTCTGGCCTGGTTCAGATGTTATCTGATGGGTAGATTGCAGCAGGTCCTCCTCCGGCCTTTTGTTTCTGAAGAAAAACCTCTGCTTTGCGGGGTCTCCCAGGGCTCCGCACTTAGTCCTCTTTTCTTCAATATCTACCTTACTCCTTTAGCGGAAGTGGTTGAATCCTGGGGGTCGTAGTGATCTCTTATGCTGATGACACTCAGCTCGTTTTCTCCTTTAGAGATCACTCTGACGGCAGCCTGTCTAAATTTCGAGGCTGCCTTACTAACATCTCCCGTTGGATGAATACTAACACCCTCAAACTTAATACGGATAAGACAGAGGTCTAATTCTTCAAACAAAGTTCTCCACTCCCCTCTATATTGTGGTGGCCATCGGAGTTAAACCCCCCTCCAGTTCCAGTCCAAACAGCTCGTAATTTGGGTTTTCAATCCGACAGCGACCTGTCTTGCAAAAGCCAAATCAATAAAGTTACCCCAGCATGCTTTTGTAAACTCTGCATGATCAGGAATATTCTAAAGTTTCTCCCCCTTGATTCCCGTAGGACCGTCATACATGCCTTAATCACCTCTCACCTTGATTATTCTAACAGCATGTATGTTGGAGCTCCAGCTTACCTGATCAAGCGGCTGCAGATTGTGCAGAATGCAGCAGCCAGATTGATTTGTAACATCCCTTATCGTCATTCTATTACTCTGTACTTGGTGAAGTTACACTGGCTGCCAGTTACCTGTCGCCTTCAATTCAAAGCGCTGGTCTTTGCCTTCAGGGCCCTTAATGACCTTGGTCTGGTCTATCTGAGAAAATGGCTTAAACCTGTCCACACAACCCGAGCCCTCAGATCTAATCATCTCCAGCTTCTCTGTACCCCTCGTTTTTGCCGTTCTAGAACGGGGGGCAGAGCCTTTGCTGTGGTGACCGCAGAAGTCTGGAACAGCCTCCCATTGGGCCTTCGGCTCATTACATCGGAACCATTGTTTCGAGGCAAACTGAAAACCTGGCTGTTTTCCAATCTTTAGTTGCGCGAGACCTCTCCCGTGGCCCATTGTCTCCTGTAGTGCCTGGACACCCTCATTGAGGGTAGCCGCGCGCTCTAAAAGCTTCAAAAATAAATAAAATGAAATAAATATTTCCATCTTATAGCTCTTTGATAATGCATACTTCTCTTGTACACGGCTAATGTTGTACCCACTATAAATACTTTGGAGCAAGAACATTGCAGCATATAAATAACATAGGCTCAGATTTCATTACTCTGTCCCCGTGGTGGAGAGGCAAATAACTTAATTTCTAAATGACCCCAAAGATGGCAATCTATACTAATATAATAAAGAGAGAGCCCAAACCTTTGAGGCGGGTAATCTCAGGAACCACAGCACAAATCACAACACCCAATACAGCGTTGGAAAGGGCAGTTGCAGCAGAAGGATATAGGCTATGCAGACGCCCACCATATACATTTAAAAGGTAAAAGAACCATGCCAGCAAAGTAGTCCCTTGTCGGCGTTGTGCTGTGGGCGTGTGCTGGGGGCGTGACAAACGCTGGGGGCGTGTGGTACGTTCCGCCCTTCATGCCATGTCTCATATCGTGTGCTGTGGGCGTGTGCTGGGGGTGTGGGCGTGTGTGGGGCGTGGGATTACGGGAAAAAAAAGCGAGCGTTGTGCCCAATATTTTATTGTTTTTTCTTCCCAGGTTCTGTACATTCCATCTCCGGGTGTCCACCCTGCTCCCTTTAAATACCCCTGCACCCCATAATCATAACCCACCCGTACCCCTTAAAATACCCTAACACCCTTACACACTAACCCATCTTAACCCTATAAATATACCCTGTACCCCAAAACCCAAACCTATCACTAAACCCTAAAAATACCCCTGTACCCCAAAACCCAAACCTAGCCCTGAACCCTATAAATACCCCTGTACCTCAAAACCCAAACCTACCCCTGAACCCTAAAAATACCCCTGTACCCCAAAACGCAAACCTACCCCTGAACCCTAAAATACCCCTGTACCCCAAAACCCAAACCTAGCCCTGAACCCTAAAAATACCCCTGTACCCCAAAACACAACCCTAGCCCTGAACCCTTAACACCTTGGCTGCTATGACTTTTCCCCTCCTGTGCTGATTGATTGATAATCCCATTGTTCATGACAAGGTCAGCTCGTCATAAGCACAGCTCCAGTGTGCCTCATGATGAGCTGAGCTCGTCATGAGCATGGAAGGGGTTAAAATACCCCTGTACCCCAAAACCCAAACCTACCCCTGAACCCTAAAAATACCCCTATACCCCAAAACCCAAACCTAGCCCTGAACCCTGAAAATACCCCTGTACCCCAAAACCCATATCTATCCCTAAACCCTAAAACTACCCCTGTACCCCATAACCCAAAACTATATCTGAACCCTTAAAATACCCAAACACCCCAAAACATATACCTCAGTACCCCAAAACATATACCCTTATACCCATACTTACCTTATCCAAACATTTAAAAAAAAACATGTTTTTACCATTCATGCATTTACAACGAACTTCGTTGTAAATGTATGCGTGGTAAAAGCATATAAAATGTAATGCCATGCGCTATAATGGCATTGCGGAGTTATGGTACCTTCGTAATTAAAGTATGCGGAATGATGGTATGCGGAAAGAAAGTTGCGGAATAATGGGTGTTTACCCTCCCCCGGTAAGTACATTGGTGGCACGGCGGCCCACATCTCCAGCAACATACTCATATTTTTTCACCACCGATTTGAAAAATGCACAGGTCTCTCTCATTGATGGCCAGCACCGACATACACTTTTAGACACACCTCCCACCACAAGTCCTACAATTTGCGAACTTTAGAGCTGGGGAGCTACGTGCGAATCTCGGTATCAGCTCAACATCCTGTGATTCCAGGCAAATCGCTTTGTCTCCCCGTGCCTACCACAAATGAATGTGTTCTTCTGTAATGTAAAGTGTGCTCATGCCATGTTGTCGAGTTCGTGCTATATAATATTGCAAGGAAAAATAAAGTAATAAAGTAGGGAAACTCGAGTTCATACACTACTGAACGCGCACTCTTAAGTGCATCAGCAGAGCACTGTGAATCGGAGCGTTTCACAGGCCTGTCACAGATAGGAAATGCTATCAAATCGAAATCCTACAAAACAATATACTACTGGCCGGCAGCAATTCATACCCGGACAACGTCGGGACGGGCTGCTAGTCATTTATAAAGGTATTTAAAGGAACTGCAGCTGCAGTGGTTCTTGCCAAATCATTTTACTGTTTGCTTCAGGGCTGCATCGGAAGGGTGCAGACTTGTAGCAAACAGCATTCTTTTCAAAACGAAAATTCCAAGACAGGATTTTCTTTCTGAAAAGAAGAGATATAATGCTTCCCTCATCATGTGAGTCTTCTCCCAGGGCAGAGGGAGCACAATACTTTTAATGTTCTTTACTACCAGGATTTACAGTAAAAAACTTGCTACATGTCTGCCTAAATAGGTCAGGAGGACATGTAGCTATTTCTCTGATGGCCCTGCGAAGTATGGGCTGTCAGAAACGTTTGGCCACAGTGGAGACCGTACTCACCACTGTGGCCAAGCTGAAGGTCTGCTGTTATTTGAATGGGGCAGGCGGACCTTCGTATTGGTGATACATTTAACCTGTCATCATTGTGATGGATTGCATATACCGCCAATTTATACATTTGGCACTTATTCACTCCTATATGCAATGCTCCTTTTAACATTGATGTTTTTCCTACAAGGTGAATAAAACTCATTATGTTTTCATATTGACTCACATTTTTTGCATTTAGTAAAAGCTGCTTTTGGTTTTCCCCTGACTCCCTTTCCTTTGAGATGTCACTCTATACAAGTTGATCTCTCCTCACGCAAGCCTCCCTATATGTAATCAGTGATGTCCTGGTCATGAGTGTCCGCATAGTTGGGTCGCATTTCACTAAATGTCAGTGCTATGTAGTAGAAAGTAGAAAAATTCTTTATTTAGATATAACATAGATATCTTTAAAAGAGGGTTACATAATTAACTTCATATGCAACTTGTTAAAAATGAAGACAACAAAACAGTCGGTAAGCCAGCCGTAGTAAGAGTAATAAAAGAAAGATAAAAACCAAGAAAAAAGAGAGGAGAAAAAAAAATAATAATAATATAATACAAAAGTTAAAACCTGGTATACAAGGAACTTCACTCCTTTTTCTTTACTCTAACTGATTTGTATATCATACATTTAAAAGACGACCCAAGTTTCCTAGGGGTACTGCTCGTATTCTTTTCAGTTCATCCCTCTAGAAATTTGGCGTGTATCATAACGATCGTTAAGTGATAAAAGAGAGAGAAAATAAGAGGGAGGATTTAACAGGACCTCTTTAACTTAAAATTGCAATATGCTTGCCGAATGAACTTTGTTAGTCTTATGTTTAAGTCAGTGTTTTCAGGGTTCAAGGCCACAATAATGGCTTGCCTGCTGGTTCGAGCGCCCAGCCTGTTCCATTCTGCTTTTAGTTTGCACCTGCGTTGGGAGTTGAAGGCTGGGCAAAGGCAAACCACGTGTAACAGTGTTTCGGCTGTTGTACCGCACCCTCTGCATGTTAGATCTTCCGCCGTGCGTCTCCAGGGTGGTAAGTCTTGCAGGAACCGCCAGTCACCCATTCTAATGGCTATAAAGCTACGTTTTAGAAACAGTGGGTATGTGCAGGAGAGATAAGCGGCAGGAACTAGCCGGCTATAGGAGTTTACAAGGGCCCAAGAATGGCTCCGTTTTGAAAAGAGTCCTTTGTCTGTAATAAGTGATCTCATTCTTACACATTTTTGATAGCAGTTTTAAACGCTGTCTGACTAGGGTTAAGAGCCCATAGGTCTCCTGCTGACATTTGTTGGATATAGTCCTTGAAGAGGCGACCAAACGTTCCTCCTGGGTTTTTCTGGGAGATTTCTAGCCAGACTAAGGATTCTAGTGAGTCTGGGTCAGCCTGCCTCAGCCTGTGACACAGGTTAAGGTATACACCAATATGGGAAACCTCATAGTTTGGTAGCCCCATCTCCAATCTTATCTGTGCGGCAGATGCAGAGGTTGGCAACTGGAGGACCTTTTTATAGATTTTGGTGGTATGTTGGTTTAGGGCCGTATTCAGTTTACCCTTGAATGTCTCTATCCCGTATGATAGGGTGGGGCCGATTTTCGCTCTCAGGACTTCCAAGAGGGGCAAAAAAGTTGGACCTGAGAGATTTTTCGAAAGCTTAGTTAGAGATACTGCAAGAGTCGTGGCTTTAACTGCTATCTCATGGCGCTGTTTTATAAGGTTGCCCCTTGAATCCAGGTGGACGCCAAGATATTTATACGATTGACCTATCACGAGGCTTATGTTGTTAAAGGACCACCCACCTCCAACATATCGTTTCTTCCCAAAGGGAACTACTTGAGTTTTCTTTAAATTGACTTCTAATTGGTTCACCAATGTATAACGAAGCAGTGTGTCAAGAAGCCTTTGCAGCCCGACCCTGGTAAGACTGAAGAGAACAAGGTCATCGGCGTATAACAGATTGCTAAGTGCCGTGCCTCCCACCTTTGGAGGATGACTATTGGTTTCATCCAGGGTCGACGACAAGTCTGCTATGAACAGATTAAAGAGCTGGGGGGCCAGACGCATCCCTGCTTGACACCTCTCGTTGTCATAAATTTGCGCGAGAGATGCGTGCCGGACCCTAGCTTCACTCGGACCCAGGTACGAGAGTGAAGTTGGATAATTGCCTCCAATAGTTTGTCAGGGATCCCCCAATTCCTAAGTTTTTCCCATAAAGCCGCCCTGGGGACCCTGTCAAATGCTGCTTTGAAATCGACAAAGCAGCATAGCACTGTCCTAGATGTTAAGAGAGCTTTATCGACAATGGTTGACACTGCTAGAAGATTTGTCATGGTCCCTGAATTGGCAACAAACCCCGTTTGATTCATCGGAATCCGGTTGTGTTCCTTTGCCCATAGCTTTAAGTCCTCCAGAAGGAGGCCTGCATAGTGCTTAGCCTCAATGTCCAAAAGAGCAATGAGTCTGTAGTTGTTAGGGGCTGCGCGGGTTCCTGAATTATAAATTGGGTGTATTATTGCACCCCGCCATGATTCTGGGATAGTTGCGGTTCTCAGGGCATAGTTGAATAGGTTTGTTAGGGTTCCTGACCAAAAAGGAATATCATATTTAAAGAGGTTCTGTGGTAGGCCATTTGGGCCTGGTGCTCCGTCTGATCTTGCTTTAGTCATAGTCGACGCTACTCTGTCCTGGGACACCTGAAAGCCCATATTAAGAGGACTTGGCAGCTCAGTGGGTGCACTCCACTTACTGCTGGCCTCGGTATCAGTCTCTCCTGGCGGGCCACCTCCTGTGGGATCTAGATGTTCTGAGGACCTGAAATGTTCTGTGAGGTATGATGCCCATTCAGACCCTTGTATATTTGCTGATCCAAAGCTTGAGGTACTCGGGTTCGTGCGGTTAACCAGGGCCCAGAATTTTTTGGGGTTTTTGCTCTTACTCTCCCACACCAATTTGCACCAAAATTGATTTTCGTGTTTTTGTTTGTCTTTGATGATCGCCAGCCTGAATGACTTTTGGGCAGCATGATAGAGATTTAAACATTCACTGTTCCCAGGGTGTTTTGCAAGTGACCGCAGGGCATTATTCCTGGCTTTCTTAAGTACCTTTGACTGTAATGAGAGTTTAAATTTGTAGCACTGGTTTGTCCTTTGGGCCTGCTGTTTTACTGGAAAACAACTAGTCAGGTAGGTGCACAGCGTCGTCCATGTTACAATGGGGGAGGCATCATGTTCGTTTCCGCTTTTTATACGTTCCATGCATACCTGTAAGATGGACGGGCTGATGTCTTCGCTCCACTTGAGGCGCTTAAGATTTTCCGTATATGTTCCCCGACACGTTGGAGGTGCGGGTTTGTGCTTCACTGGGTTTGTGTTAAGAGATATCACCTGAGACCTGTGGTCGCTTTCAGGACGTGGATGAATACGAAAGTCGGACAAACAGTGAAGCAGATCAGCGTTGCAAATGGTGTAGTCCAGATAGGAGTGTTTGCTACCATTTGTCCAGGACCAGTTCGGGGGAGTATCCCCCGCCGACCTGCCATTCAGTACCAGGTAGCCGGCGCTGTAAAGTTTCGTCACACAGATCTCACCCAGACCACAGTGGGCTAGGTTAGTTGGTTTGGTTTGTGTCACGGCCTCAGTGATGGGGAATAAGAAGGGCCCGTTGATGTCTGCTAGTTCCCCCTGAAATAGGTTGGTATTAAAATCCCCCGTGGCAATGCAATCTGAGTTGGGATGTTCCGCAGCTATGTCGCACATTATTTCCGTTAGGCGTGCCAGGTGTCCTTTTTTTGTACGTGTATTTGGATTGATGTATACATTTAAAAGGAAAAGTGGGCGCTGTTTTCGCCATGAGGTAATTTTGACCCCGAGTAGCCAGTCTTCCTCAAAGCTTAGCCGTGAGATTGGGCCTTTTAAATTGTTTGATATGTATAGTGAAAGGCCGCCTTTGGCATGGCCGTAGCGGCTATCCCTGAGAGCAGGTTTCCATAATTCAATATAGCCGATGACGGGAAATCCATCTGTAGCCCAGGTTTCCTGTAGGGCTATTACAGCATGTTCGCATAGGAAAGATAAAGTATCAGGGTGCGTGATTTTCTGTTGAAGGCCGCTAATATTCCATGAACACATAAAAAAGGTGGAATCGGCTTCTGGAGTGGGAGCGGTTGTAGATTCCACTACTAGAAGAGTTGGCACTGCTTGGAGTTTGTAATTATGGGAAGAGGGCTCTACTTCAGAAGGTCAATCTGTGCTTGTGGTTGACAAAATTGCTGGGAGCCATTCCCAGCCTTGACTTGTTTCAACATTGGAGGCCACTGTTGGAGGAGTTTTGTACAGTTCCTCGGGTCCTCCCCGTTTTTTAGAATCGAATATGGTCTTGAATGAAGCACTGGACAGGTAATGCCAGTGTTTCGCGGGGGTGTTGGCTGGGTTAATAGGGAGATGGGGTAGCCTGGAGTGGAGTATGAATACACACTAATGCCCCAATCCCGCAGAGTGGTCTTGTGGTTCAAAAAGGCCCCTGCCCAGCTTGCCGATTTAAATGATACCAGCGTTACCTCAGACGGTTGAGTACCTCTTGGTGGGAGGAATTCGATGGATTCTATATCCTCCGATGCCAGGCCTGCAAGCCCCGGAATGCCTTCCACTAATTTTATTATGTTAGATCTATTGAGAATATCTTGTCGACCCTTTGATTTGTATTCTGGTGCCAGTATGATGTGGAAGAGTAAGGAATCATTTTTATTCTCTTTTTTGGGAGCGCTTTGCGGCGACTTGTTAATTTTATTGCTGAACAGGCTTGTATCTGGTTTCTGCTCCTGTTGCGTTGAATAGTTGGACACCTTCAATGGGAGATGACCGGTTTTTGGAACGGTTATTTTTTGGTTGTGGATTGTTTTTGTGAGATTCAATCTTGTTTTTGCGGTATCCACACAGAGAGGAGTTGTGGCCGACACTAGGTTAGATTTTATTAATGTAACTGTGGGCCCTATTGGGTTTCACTCGATGAGTTTGGTCGTTGGATTTTCCGTAGCTGTGCTTGATTCTTCAATTGCTGCTCCCATAACTGGCTCGGTTGGGTCTTGGGGACCCCCAGAAGATGGCTGGGTGACACTTGTTGGTAAATCCCCTTTTGATTTGCAGGCGCTTGGAGTTGCTGAAGTTGTTGGTGTGTCCGTCTCACTTGAGGCTTTCTTATCAACTGCCTTCACAAAGAGGGGAAAGAATTCCTGGTGTGCGGCATTCGCTTTTGTGCTTATTTTGTTTCTGCGTTTGCGCTGACGTTTGCGGTCTCTCTTGATGCATGGTAGCGGAGGGGCTGTCGACGCTTCCAGTTTGGAGGGTACCAGGGTCACTGGGCTGGCCATTGGCCTGGTCGCTAGGTTATCCATGCAGATTGTGTGTCTGGAGGGGACCCCGACGTTTTCAGTCGTCACTTCGGTCGGGTCAGAGCCCCTTGTTGCTGGTTGAAAGTGGCCGCTTTTTGGCTGATCGTTTAGCTGGTTTGTACATGGTTCTGTTCCTCCACTTGACTTTGTGCCTTTTTTTATAATGGGCCACGGGTCAGCAGAATCTTGGTCCGTTTTTGATGGTTTTTGCTGTTGCAGAGCGAGATTTGTGGATAAGTTACCCCCCTTCAGCGACTTGACTTCCTTTATAACACTGGATAGAAAGACTGGGAGCGAAGAAAGTGAGTTAATGATTGGGGAGCAACAGCAGACCGATTGTACGAGCTTAGTCGAAGCTTGTGCTCCTAGTATTAGGTTGTTCAGTTTGTCAAGTTTGTTATCTATCCCTGCCGTGAATAGGGCCAGGGTGTTCAGGAGGTCAACCTGCACGTCCAGTTTATCCGAGTGATAATTTAATGCATTGACTGTTTGTTGAAACGTTAGAAGGAGTTGTGACCAAACTCCAGTTGCTGTTGAGTCTTCTTTTTTAGAATTAATGTCTGGCCTATGATTGATGGAATTTTCGGTGTTTTTGAAGAAAAATGAAAGATCCGCTAAAAACTGGTCATTCGGATCGGTTTTCTTAGTTGTTTTTTGAGGGGGTGTTATTTTTGATGCTGGTGGTGAAAGTATGTTGTACTTAGGACTTGACACGACTTTGTCGATGGACTGGAGATTTGACGTGACCAGACACTGATTAAATGTGTTTATGGCTTGCGGTGAATGGGGCATTTGGGCAGTGATATCGCACACTTCGGAATTTTGCACGTGTATTTGTGCAAAAGTTGGTTGTCACTGGAGACCCATTGTACGTTCCTTTGGAGTAGCATGCTCTTGTTGGGGGGTAAGTACAAGGGAGTCAGGTCTCTGTTTTTGATCTGAGAAAGAACTTCGGGTGGATTGCAGGTCCACCGGAGAGGATTGGAGCAGGCATACTCCTTGCTTGTCCGCACCTCCGGTTAAAAGTTGCTGACCTGATTGGAGCTGTGGTTGAAAAATAACTGGGAGGTTTTGCTTGGGGCTTGCATCCCCGGGCCAAGCCGAGATCGAGTTGTTGAAAGTTGATCCGAAAATATACATTCCCGGGGGTTGAGCAGACTTTTTGGATTTCATTGACCGCTGTAATGGGGATAGTAGGTGTGGAGGGGGCGCGCTTATTTCGGCCAGTTGGTCCAGGGCTCCGGGCCTTACTGCCTCCTGAGACTGGGGCTGTGGATGAGTATCAATCAGAGTTGGTGTTTTTTTAAAATAGGCCAATAAGTTTGAATGCTTCATGGTTTTTGGCATATCTGAGCTCTTGTCTTTCTGACTTGGGTGGGTGTAGCAGGTTGGAGATGATTTTGCTGCGGTCGCTGTTTCCTCGGGACCCGGGAGGGATGAATGGCTACCCAGGCGGGATTCCCTTTTGGCTGCCCGCTGCTTTGTATTCCTCCATTTGGGCGCCGCTGTGATCTTTCGTACCTTCCCCGATCTCATTGCCTCAATTCGGTGGGGCTAAGGTGAGCTACAAAGGCTATTAGGAACCCGAAAGTAGTCCAAAGGAGAGGGTTGCTATAGCCTTAGGTCTCCGATAGCTATGCAATGGCTCTGCTGTTGAGGGGTTGGAAGAAATTCTGTAGTCTTGAAGCACTGATGGATCAGGTCAGTATATTCCCTCCGAGGGCACTGCAGCTGGTTGGATCACCCCGATCGGGTCCGCTATAGTTTGACTGACCCTGTCGTCGGAGGCAGCCCAGTTGGATAATGGGTGATTATTTAAGTGACGCTATGGCGTGCACCTGTGCGCTGTCTGTGCTTGACGGCGCCCTAAGGTGCTTGACGGTACCTTAGGGTGTAGCACCCCCCTGCTCCTTTGTTTCCCAGCCCCTTCCGCCTAACCCTCGACTGCTGGCACACACCGCACCCCCCAAGACAGGTCTCAGGGAGAGTCTAAGCCTTGGGTAGGGCCACACAGGTAAGGGGTTAGTGTGTGTAACCAGGTCTGGCCGACTCAACCAGTTGATGTCCTGAACTTGCTGAGCGCGGTTAGGCCGGCTGTCACAGGGCAGACTCTGGGGAGGGGGGGCAGGGGGAGCAGCCCCAGAGCTAAAAAGAATGGCTGGATACCTCACACGCCCGACCAGCCAGGCTGGCGGGTGAATTGCGCAAGAGTGCTGATGCAAGGCAAGGCGATGCAGGGATGCAGGGCAGAGCACACCAGGCAGCCTTCTAGGCAGGCAGGAGCAACACAAAGGATACCTGGGAGACACCCAGCGATTCTCCGAGGTAGGGGGTCTCTCCGCGGGCAGGTAGCGGCTCTACGCGACTGCGTGCATTTCAGGGGAGAGGGGGGAGGACTTACACTGCGTTTTTGTCGAGCAGTTCTTGCTGGCCCGCCCTACCCCGCCACAGCCGACAATCCGACAACAACCGGCAGCCTGACAGTGGTGGGGCACCTCACCGCACCCTCACTCCCTCCCACACGGATTAGCCGACTTACCGGCACACCACCGCTCTCACCGGAAACCCGACTTGGCCCGAACCGAAGCTCACGGGACCCTGCGCGGCTTCCCGGCCAGGCCCGCACAGCTCGCTGCAATCCTGCAATCCTGCCACAGCCACCGTCAGCCTCCGCCCTCCTCACACATGCCACACCTGCCTGGCGGCTCGTCCGACGATCAGCCGCAGTTTTCGTTAGTGGGGCGCGGCCTCGTCAATTGCAAAGTTATGCTATGTTATCTCACGGAGTTGCCAATTTTGGGCTTATTTACTGGGCTATCACATGTGATATACACTAAGGGGCTCATTAGGATGGCGGAGGGAAGGACGACCGCTGTCCTGGAGTAGGCAGAAAAAGCCTTATTTCCGTCGGCCTGCCGCGGACAGTCCGACCGCCATATTAGGATGGGAAAAACTGTCAAAACTCCGTACGCGGTGGACGAGAACGCACCGCCGCGGAATTATACCCAACCCCGCGGCAGACGTAACCAATCCAGAGACACCGCTGTACGGAATGACGTCTCCAACCGTGCCCCAAATCACGATGGCGGAAAACACACATAAAACCGCTGCGGAAAAACAACCTGCCTGAACACGGCGGATTCCCCACAGCTAACAAACCACACATTGCGAAGATACCCACCACAAGCAGCTCGCCCACATGGACCCAGCGCTACACGCTTTTCCGATACTCTTCGCGATCCTCCACCAGCAAGTCATGGACCATCATCGACGACGACGCAGGTACGCTACACACCATTTACTTCCGGAAGGGGATAACCTGGCAGGGCCGTGACGTTGGGAGGGGGAGTGTCATGTCACAGGAAATACATTGACGAACGCACCAAAATATACACAATGGAAGTACACAACCAGGAATGACAGCGACAAACCTTAAAACATGATTCATTAGCTTTATTCAACATAATAGGTGCATAATATCAGAAAATCCAAGAGCATGGGCATTGTGCCCAACAGAGCAGGTATATCATTGGCAGCACGTGAGAGGGCATAATTCAGTATCAGAACAGCAACAGGGCAGTGTGCCCAACACAGCAGGTACATCATTGGCAGCACGTGAGAGGGCAGAATGCAGTATCAGAACAGCAACAGGGCAGTGTGCCCAACACAGCAGGTACATCATTGGCAGCACGTGAGAGGGCAGAATGCACTATCAGAACAGCAACAGGGCATTTTGGACAACAGAGCAGGTACATCATTGGCAGCACGTGAGAGGGCAGAATGCAGTATCAGAATAGCAACAGGGCATTGTGCCCAACAGAGCAGGTATATCAGAGGCAGCACGAGAGAGGGGCTAAGTGCATCAACAGTCCATTGCACTGGACAGGTCCATTAGAGGCAGCACGTGAGAGGGGCTAAGTGCATCAACAGTCCATTGCACTGGACAGGTCCATCAGAGGCAGCACGTGAGAGGGGCTAAGTGCATCAACAGTCTATTGCACTGGACAGGTCCATCAGAGGCAACACGTGAGAAGGGCAAAGTGCATCAACAGTCCATTGCACTGGACAGGTCCATCAGAGGCAGCACGTGAGAGGGGCTAAGTGCATCAACAGTCCATTGCACTGGACAGGTCCATTAGAGGCAGGACGTGAAAGGGGCTAAGTGCATCAACAGTCCATTGCACTGGACAGGTCCATCAGAGGAAGCACATGAGAGGGCAGAATGCAGTATCAGAACAGCAACAGTGCAGTGTGCCCAACAGAGCAGGTACATCAGAGGCAGTAAGCGAGAGGGCAGAATGCAGTATCAGAACAGCAACAGGGCAGTGTGCCCAACACAGCAGGTACATCAGAGGCAGTAAACGAGAGGGCAGAATGCAGTATCAGAACAGCAACAGGGCAGTGTGCCCAACACAGCAGGTAAATGATTGGCATCACGTGAGAGGGCAGAATGCAGTATCAGAACAGCAACAGGGCAGTGTGCCCAACAGAGCAGGTACATCATTGGCAGCACGTGAGAGGGCAGAATGCAGTATCAGAACAGCATCAGGGCAGTGTGCCCAACAGAGCAGGTACATCAGAGGCAGTAAACGAGAGGGCAGAATGCAGTATCAGAACAGCAACAGGGCATTTTGGACAACAGAGCAGGTACATCATTGGCATCACGTGAGAGGGCAGAATGCAGTATCAGAACAGCAACAGGGCAGTGTGGACAACAGAGCAGGTACATTATTGGCTAGCCAAGAACATGTTTCAAGCGACCCCTCACAAGGAGATTAACAAAACATAGGTGGTTACATTCGACAATCTACACACAAACTTAAATGACATGTGACTGATGGCAACTAGACCTCACACCACAGAATCTGGTGGACTGCTTGAACAACTCGCCTCGGACACACCGCCAGCACCAGCAACAGGAAGGTGAGACACAGCCGCCGATCTACTGACTGACACATGAGCCATAGACCCAGACACACCGCCAGCACCAGCAACAGGAATGTGAGACACAGCCACCGATCTACTGACTGACACATGAGCCATAGACCCAGACACGCCGCCAGCACTAGAAACAGGAGTGTGAGACACAGCCACAGCTGTGGTGACTGACACATGTGCCATAGACCCAGACACACCGCCAGCACCAGAAACAGGAGTGTGAGACACAGCCACCGATCTACTCACTGACACATGTGCCATAGACCCAGACACACCGCCAGCACCAGAAACAGGAGTGTGAGACACAGCCACTGATCTACTCACTGACACATGTGCCATAGACCCAGACACACCGCCAGCACCAGAAACAGGAGTGTGAGACACAGCCACCGATCTACTCACTGACACATGTGCCATAGACCCAGACACAGCGCCAGCACCAGCACCAGGAGTGTGAGACACAGTCACAGCTGTAGTGACTGACACATGAGCCCTAGACCCAGACACACTTGCCGGACATGTCCCTGTACACTAACCAACAAATACCACGCCTGCACCTGACACATGTGAGTGAACAGCAGCTGAGCCACTAGGACCACTGAAATGGTGAGCCACAGGGCTGTATGGGCCAGGAGGCAGGGTGGCTCTGGGAGCTGGGGACAGCTGTACTGTAGCGACATTGGGGTGTTCAGGTCTCACTGGTGTGTGTCTCTATTTCTTTGTGAAACGTAGGGGTACCCCGGACATGCCTGGACTGGTAAGTGGAGTGGCATCACCAGACATCAAAGGTGTATCATGTGCTTGTGGTGGTCTGCTCTCTGGGGACGTGCTGAACCCTGCCTGCCGTTTGCTGTGTGCCTGCCTTCTGCCCTCTGCATCATGTGTAATGGGTGAAGCAACAACAGTGTACTCCTTCCTCTGCTTCAGTGGGCCGTGGATGGGAGTAGAGGTATGGGGGGACTCCACCGCTGATACATGTGTTGTACGTTCCTTAAACATCATCCTCAGTGCAGCCAGGGGTGAAATATGCCTGTCCTTGATGGTGCTCGTGTCCATGGGAGAACCCCTGGCCATGGGATGTGCCTTGGACGTCGGAGGTGTCCTGTCCCTGGAATGGCCCTGATCCCTTCCCGGTGCCCTGTCCCTGGGTGCAGACATGTCCATTGTAGTGTCCCTCTCCTTTGAAGCTACCCTGATCTTGGGAGGTGCCCTCGCCTTGGTACTGTCCTTGTCCTTGGGAGTGTCCCTGCTCTTGGGAGGTGGCCTTTCCTTGGTACTGTCCTTGTCCCTGGGAGTGTCCCTGCTCTTGGGAGGTGGCCTTTCCTTGGTACTGTCCTTGGGAGTGTCCCTGCTCTTGGGAGGTGGCCTTTCCTTGGTACTGTCCTTGTCCTTGGGAGTGTCCCTGCTCTTGGGAGGTGCCCTTTCCTTGGTACTGTCCTTGTCCTTGGGAGTGTCCCTGCTCTTTTGAGTGTCCCTGCTCTTGGGAGGTGGCCTTGGCTTGGGAGTCACGTTGGTGGGGGATGGCTGTGTAGCATGTGAATCCATTTCCATACACAACCCTCCATGATCATGTCTGTCAACTCCAGTGTTGGACACGCCGTCTTCGGATAAATAGATCACAGGCTTAGGGGATGGTGTCTGTGCCCTCCGTGCCCTGCCTTGCTGCCTGTGGCTGCTCCTAGTGTAATAACCAGAATAAGAGGCCTGGTCTGAAGACTCACTCTCCCCTGTAACATGAAGTGGTGTGGATGGTTGTACAGAAGTAGCACCCTGTCTATGCGACTGTACAATGGCTGAGGACACAGTGTTTGCCAATGACTGAACTGTTGTGTGGAGACCAGCAATATCGCCATGCATCCCCTCCATGAATGCCACCACCTGCCCCAACTTCCTATCGTGGTCTTGGAATGCATTGATCATGTTGGTCTGCCCTACACACAGCTGTCGCAGCAGATCAACAGCCTCTGCACAAAGTGCACTTTGTGTCACTGGGGCAGGGGCGGCGGTTCCTGCACCGAAGGCAACTCTGCTCCCCTCCTCTGGCGAGCACGAGCAGTACATGTTGCTGTGGGTGGCAGTGTGGGCCCTGTGTGCTGTGTCCCGACTGAAGGTGTCGATTGCCCACTCCCTGTCTGTGCCAACAGTGGGGACTCACCAACATTTTCTGAGGAGGAAGGCGATGGTGTTTCCATATGCGAGTCCTCAGGGACGGTCCTGTCCCCCTCTCCGGGGCTGCCCTCTTCAGTGTCAGTCTGCGTGTGTGTGACCTCTGATTCGGAAGCATTGCCACCACTCATCGCCGTCGTCTGCGGGTTAGTGCCCTCTGCCAAAGCTGAAATAGAGAGAAACGCGGTGTGAGTAAGTGCCGCACACACGTACTGAAGGACAACGGATCTAGGATTCAATTACATACATTGTACATGTAGCACACATCCTGCACACGTCCCAGCCCTACTATCTGCAAACATGTCATGCCATAGGACCACAGACCTCAACGGCATGCCCTGGAACCCTCCACTACCAAGCAAGTGGGCTGTCCACCTGGCGGACATGGATGCCAACGCCTACTCCGCTAATGGCACCAGCATGGTATTTCACATAAACATACGCACCACGGAAGCCACTACTGTGTCCGAGCAGCAATACATGCATTGCAGGCCCAAGTAACATACACATACAATCTGCTTACCGCTACTTTGCTGTGGTTCCCCACTCAGCTGGGCGGACAGGTCAGGATGCGTCACAGCAATGATACGGTGCATAAGAGGGGTCATGGTGCGGTGGGCCAGACGTGTAGATCTTGGAATCATCCCCAGTGTCATCTCCGCCACAATCTTGCTAAGCCTGGAGATGTCGTCCCAGCGCTTGTGGCAGTGTGTGTGTCGTCTATTGAACCCCTCCACTGCCCGTACATCACGTGCTATCGTCCTCCACACGGCCTTGCGAACGTGCAGCTTTACCTGCCTTGATGGGAGACAAGAGGGTAAAGTAAGTGGACAGTATGATATGCACAAACATCGCAGGAACACGATTCAACATGCAGCCATGCTCAGCACTACACATGTAAAGATCCCACAGCACACCGGCAGGCCTGCAGAAGACAGGAGACACTGAACACCTCATGACCAACAACATGTACACCACTGTATTTACCACCTGTCTGGGTGCACCGTAGAGCCGTTGGTAGTGGCTGAGCACACCGTCCACAAGGACATCCAGCTCCGCTGCGGTGAAGGGACGCGACCGGCTCTCTCGCACTCCCTCCATGGCAAGGTCCTGGACTGTGGCACAACAGCAGCAGCCGTTGGTCAGCTCAGCAGCAGCAGGTCGAGGTGATGGTCACAGGCAGCAGCCGTTGGTCAGCTCAGCAGCAGCAGGTCGAGGTGATGGTCACAGGCAGCAGCCGGTGGTCAGCTCAGCAGCAGCAGGTCGAGGTGATGGTCACAGGCAGCAGCCGTTGGTCAGCTCAGCAGCAGCAGGTCGTCAGCTCAGCAGCAGCAGGTCGAAGTGATGGTCACAGGCAGCAGCCGTTGGTGAGCTCAGCAGCAGCAGGTCGAGGTGATGGCCACAGGCAGCACTGGATCAAAGCAGTGAATGTGTGCTTGTGAAAGTCACACATATATAGGGACCAGAGCCCATGTCAGTGGCACACGTGGCCAGCTATTGGTTCCCCCTGGAAGCCTCATTCGAAAAGGCCCAATGACAGGCCCTGGTGTGGCGGTGCACTGTTTCCGCCATTTTCGATGGCGCATACGCGCCCCGCGTGACCCCTTCCCATTGGCTGCCTGTGCACGTGCCGTCACGGACACACATCGGCAACCGCAAGTGCGCACTTCCGCGACGGTTGCATCTTTTGCAACAATGTTCAATCAGTGGCGCCACCATGGCGGTGCACGCATTCCGCGGGGGAGGTGCAGGCCTAAACATCCTTCTGATGATGTCAATTTGCATCATCCACCGTATACAGTCCCTGCCCGGCCCGGTGCACAACCGCCGTGCCAGGCCGGTCACCCACCACTGGGCCAGGCCGGTCACCCACTGCCGTGCCAGGCCGGTCACCCACCGCCGTGCCAGGCCGGTCACCCACCACCGGGCCAGGCCGGTCACCCACCGCCGTGCCAGGCCGGTCACCCACCGCCGGGCCGGACACTGGTGGGTGACCGGCCTGGCACGGCAGTGGGTGACCGGCCTGGCACGGCGGTTATGCACCGGGCCTGGCCCGGCGGTGGGTGACCGGCCTGGCCCGGCGGTGGGTGACTGGCCTGGCACGGCGGTGGGTGACCGGCCTGGCACGGCGGTGGGTGACCAGCCTGGCACGGCGGTGAGTGACCGG
This sequence comes from Lissotriton helveticus, assembly GCF_964261635.1. Classification (NCBI taxonomy): domain Eukaryota; kingdom Metazoa; phylum Chordata; class Amphibia; order Caudata; family Salamandridae; genus Lissotriton; species Lissotriton helveticus. Next base: position 1,610,334,667 of record NC_136069.1, read on the forward strand.
CCTGGCACGGCGGTGGGCGACCGGCCTGGCACGGCGGTGGGTGACCGGCCTGGCACGGCGGTGGGTGACCGGGTGTAGTTAGCTTCTATAGATGAAGCACGCAGGTGGAACTTGTAAATATTAGGTTTATTCGCAGCACAGAAATAAACAAGCAGATCAACATCTGGCCAGGCACCAACTGCCAGCATAACAATTCTTAAGTAGAATCATGACTTTAGGAACACACTAAAGTTCCACATAAGAAACAGATGAAACAGACTAAATGGATAACGCTATTTACAACACCGGGCCGGCCCGGCGGTGTGTGAACGGCCAGGCACTGCGGTGGGTGACCGGCCTGGCCCGGCGGTGGGTGACCGGGCCTGGCACGGACGGTGTACGGTGGATGATGCAACGTGACTGTAAGGGGGGTCATGAACTGCCATCTCCATTGACATCATCAGAAGGATGTGTAGGCCGGCACCGCCCCCGCGGAATGCGTCCACCGCCATGGTGGCGCCACTGATTGAACATTGTTGCAAGAGAAGCATCCGTCCCGGAAGCTTGCACATGCGGTTGATGATGTGTGACCGTGACGGTCCGTGGACATGCAGCCAATGGGATGAGGGAACGCGGGGCGCGTATGCCCATTTGGAAATCGCGGAAGCAGTGCACCGCCATGGCGGCGCCAATGTTGTTAATATTTGGACCGCTGCACCGTGCTGTATAGTCCGCTCTTGCGTTATGAGGGTTGTGACCGTGCTGCCGAAACTGCATCTGTCATGCACTGTATCATGTGTGTTCATACTATGCCCATTGATGTGCACACAATGTGCTACACATGTGCATGTCGACGTGTTGACGTCTTGTATTTCCCTACATACGTTTCAAATACTTCACATCTACACAGTACATCAGGCCTGTCTCGCCACATTCTGAATCTGTTGTCAGTGTGTAGTTAATGTGTACTAATAACAATGGTGGGGGTCCACATGCATTCTGTGTATGCGTATGTGTGTTGCCTGTTTGACCATGCATGTAATGAGCGGATGCTCACCATTGTCAGTCTTGTCATTGGTGCATGATGACATGGAGTGTGTGTAGCATTATTCTTTTGTGTTTGCACGTGCATGTGTGACTGTGAAAATTGGGTCCTAACACATGTCTTGTTGGCAGTAATGTTGACATGAGACTAAGTTGTATTGTACATGTTGACGCACTTCATGTTGCTAGTGGCAGCACATTGTTCATAGGGCACTCCGTATTGTCATAACTTTCTGATATGTCACACATATGACTATTGTCCACAACATTTATCTTCTTGCTAGTGTTGGCTTACATGTGATGGAGTTGCACAGCCATGCGTTGTTTGTAAGTTGACTTATATCACGTCTACTCCCACACAGGAGGGCTCCAAATGTCCATCGCCCATACACTGTGCTGGAGGATATGGTTGACGAGGAGGTGATCAGGAAATTCCGGCTAGATCGACGTAGATTGATGGAGCTTGTAGACCAATTGTCTCCTCATCTGCAGCCACGAAGGATGTATCCTGGTTCCATTACACCCACAGCTAAGGTGATGGCGGCACTACACTTTTTTGCTACTGGCACCATTCAGTACACAGTTGGACATGCCGGGGGGATGTCACAGTCCATGTTCAGCATGGTACTTCGGGATGTTCTAAAAGCCATGATGCTGTACAAGGATGACTACATACATTTCCCACGGCCAGCAGAGTTGGCAGCAGTCAAAGCAGACTTCTATGCACTGGGCCAGATACCACACGTAGTGGGTTCCATTGATGGCACACATATCGATCTCATTCCACCTCGGGCACGTGAGCCGGTATATAGGAATAGGAAGCACTTTCATTCGCTCAACGTGCAGGTGGTGTGCCTGGCCGACAACATCATCTCCCATGTGTGTGCAAGATTCCCAGGCTCCGCACATGACTCCCACATCATGCGGAGCAGCATTGTCCCCCAACTGATGGCTAATCTGCGTCCAGGACACACGTGGCTTGTTGGTGAGTATGCTGTGGGGACATTTGTGATTTCTGTGTGGCATGGGGTACCCACCTATTCTGGTTGTGATATTTGTGTCTGTCATCCACCTACATAGGCGACTCGGCGTACCCAAACCGGCCCTGGCTCCTGAGTCCCATACGTAATCCTACTACAGCGGGTGAAATGCGCTACAGTGATGCCCATGGAAGGACACGTAGAGTGGTGGAACGTACTTTTGGACTGCTAAAGTCCAGGTTTCGGTGCCTGGATAAGACCGGAGGGGCCCGCCTTACTCACCAGGCAAAGTATGAAGGATCGTGATTGCCTGCTGCATGCTCCACAACCTGGCAGTGCGCAATAACATTGAACTGATCTTGGACCCTGAAGACCAAGAAGTTCCTCGGCCCCCCATCCCACCCATGTCGACTGATGAGGATAGTGGTGAGGAGGAAGGTGTGGACCAGAGGCGTCAGCTCATTGATCGCTATTTCCCTTGAATGTGAGTGACTACCTCTTGTGCCGGTTGACAATGCGTTATGTATGTTTGCTGGTGGTGTGTGGATGTGGTGTTCATCAGCTGCCTGTTCTGGTATGTTATGTTTGCATGTGTGTGTATTTATTTCTCTGGACATGCAAGTCTCCATGATGTGTGTCCTCTCATCCACTGATTTTGTGATGGGTGTGATTTGTGGAATTTTACACTGCTGTGTGTTGTGATGGTTGTGATTCACTTACCTGACGTGTGTTTGCTGTCTCTGATTTTCCCTAGGTCACTCCCACCAGCGGCAGGATTCTGTACGACATGGTTCCCTGCACCAGGTCAGGTCTGTTTCTGAGACAATCATGTGAATAAACATGGAGTCAACACATCATTGAGTGTGTAAGTGAAATTTATTTACAGGTTGTGCATTGGTGCTGGTGGATATATATACAAGTAAGTGTTGGGTGGGGGAGTGTGAGTTGAAGGTCATGGTAGATGAAATGTCCGTGCTGACACCACATTGCGTGATGTCCGGCTAGTCCAGCAGACCTGTGCCAATACTTGGCGTGGTGGGACAGGATAGTTTGCGGGTGGATGGGAGCCTCAGGCAGGGTAACAGTCATTGTCGGCCCCTCTTTGAACGTGTAGATGGAGCATCCCCACTGCTCTCCCCTCCATCCAGCCTCGGACGGCCCCTCCGTCTTGGAGGCGGTGCGGAGTCAGCTTGTGGGGCAGGTTGCTCAGGGGCCACATCCGTCTCCAGGGGCACAGGTGGCGGTGGCGGTGGCGGTGGTGTTGCTGACCGTGGCGGCTGGACACTTGGTTCAGGGGGGGGGGTGTTGCGTTCTAACCATACCCTCCACAATGATGTGTGCTGGGCCAGGAGGTCCACTATTTGGCCAATGCGGCTGTCAATGGACCGCAACACGTTGGTGTTGTTAACTGAGTCCTGGTGTGCACGATCAGCATGTCCCTGCCCACGATCATAGGAAGCCTGGACTCTGCCTAGGGCTTCCAGTGCCTCAGCGCAAGGATGGGGTGGGTGTCCTTCCCCAGCTCGCGGGGTGTGAGGTACTCCTGCTTGACGGATGTTGCCTCGGCTCTCTCCTTTCCCGTCCACTCCCTGCTTGCCTGGGATGTTGATGTCCCTGCGTCTAGCGGTGGGTCAGGCAGGGTGGCACAGGCTGGAGTGGTGGTAATGGTGGTGGTGGTGGTCTACAGCTCACTGTGGCAGGTGTTGCAGGAGTGACACAGGCCATGGTTGTTGAGGCAGGGATTTCCAGTGTGCCAGATGGCCCTGGCAGGGTGCATTGGCCCGCTTCCTCCTCCGCACCGGAGCTGGCTGTGGCATCGTCCCCAGAGAGTCCTGGATGTGAGTGAGGAGAATGTTGCGGCGGGTTGCTGGTTCCACCAGTCAAATTGTGATCACCTGTGGGAAAAGATTTTGATGATCAATACATTGGACATGACATGTTTTGATTGCCATACATTACTTTTCAGTGTCCTCTCTCACACACCCCACCCTCCCTGTGGAAATGGGGGCCTGTTGGGAGTTGTAGTTGTGACCTCTCTCACATACCCCGCAACCCACCACCCTCCCTGTGGACATGGGGGCCTGTGGGAGTTGTAGTGCTGGTCTAACACACACCCCACCCACCTCTCACACACACCCGACCCACCAACACCCTCCCGGTGGACATGGGGGCCTGTTGGGAGTTGTAGTTGTGACCTCTCTCACACTCCCCACCCTCCACCACCCTCCCTGTGGACATGGGGGCCTGTTGGGAGTTGTAGTTGTGACCTCTCTCACACACCCCACCCTCCACCACCCTCCCTGTGGACATGGGGGCCTGTTGGGAGTTGTAGTTGTGACCTCTCTCACACACCCCGCCCTCCACCACCCTCCCTGTGGACATGGGGGCCTGTTGGGAGTTGTAGTGCTGGTCTAACACACACCCCACCCACCTCTCACACACACCCGACCCACCAACACCCTCCCTGTGGACATGGGGGCCTGTTGGGAGTCGTTTACATTTTGGTGAGTATGTAGCCCACATGCATAGGTTAGGGCCTGGGAGCTTTTTCATCTCAGTTGTGTGAGGCAGGCCATGTCTATGTGCTTGTGGTGCTTGGTTTTTACTTACCAGCCTCTTCTCCTTCCTCAATTCCTCCAGGCTCTCTGGGTGCAGTATGCCCAGCACCTTTTCCTCCCAATCGGTATAGGGTATGGGCTCCGGGGGTGTGCCTCCGCCAGTGTGATGTGCTCGCAGATGCTTTTTCGCACGGATGCCTCTGACCCTGGTTTTTAGGTCATGCCACCGCCTCTGGATCTCGTGCTTTATCCTTGGCACGGTCCCTGACGCATTCACCCGAGTTACTATCCTGTCCCACATGTGATTTTTCTGGGCCATGGTGGTCTGCTGGACTAGTGTCCCGAATAAGTGGGGTTCAACATGGATTATTTCATCCACCATGACCTTCAACTCTGTCTCCGTGAATTTTTTTTTTTTTGGGTGCCATGGTGTGTGGTCCTCAAGGTGTGGGTTGATTGTTTTGGGAGGTGCAGGTGTGTGGTGTGTAGGAATGGTGTGGTGAGTGTTTGTATGGTGGGTGTGTTTGGGTGGTGGTTGTATGTGTGCAATTTGTCTCTGCTGTTCGTCGTCTCGGGCCTCTTGCTAGCAGCTATGCTGTGATGCAAAGGATTGTGGTAGTGGGTGGGAGTAATTTTATAGTCTGTGTCGTGGTTGTGTCCCAATGGTTGATGGCAGTCAGGTGCTAGGTGGATGTGTTGACATCAGTGGATTAGTAGGTGCTTGGGGGGTTGTGATTGGTGTGGGTGTTTCAGGTGGGTGGGTGTCCTGTGAAGTGTGTTTTGTATTTACTTCCGTCAGCCATTTGTGAATTGGTTTGACGGTAGGGATGGTGTCCGTGTTGTCCTTTCGCTGGGATGCTGGGTTTCACGTTGCATTGTTTCCGCAGCGGTCGTGGATGGAGGTGAGTTCCGTGGGACTGGCGGCGTTATCCTTATCGCGGGAACGAAGCATCCGCAGGTATTGCGGTGGCTGTGCCTGTTCCCGCGGTCATGTTCGTCCGCGGCGGACGGTGTTTCTTAGGTTCCGTCTGCTTGCGGCGGTCTCAGGTGTACTCCGTCCGCCGCGGACGGGGTTTGATGTACTCCGTCCGCCGCGGACGGAGTTTAATGGCATTTTTATCCTAATCGCAATGGCGGTTTCTCCGCGGCGCGGTCGGGAGTATCTTGGCCGCGTCAGTGGCGGACGGATCCCGTTTCCGTCCGCCATCCTAATCGACCCCTATGTACAGAATGGAGAGGATGGTATCTGATTTTTGATGAACACAACAAAGATTATTGGATAGATATCAATTTCCCACTAACTATATTTGTTAAACAATTTTTACATGGTTAAGTCCAGAATGACAAAAGCAGACTTTTGTTTGGGAAAGGAGACTCTGAACATTATTTTATTAAGATTTCATTGATTTAATATGTTGTAGATTGAATTGTCTTTATCCTCCACTTCATTTGGGAGGTTTGTTTAATATTGTGTAGATTGCATTGTTTTTCTCTTGCACTTTATGTAGTTATTGCTTTACTAGTTTTGATTTCACTTTGTGCAACACTTAGAACTTTGCCTCTCATAAGATGGCACTGGCTGTAGCATCTACGTGGGTCTGCTTTCTGTGTTGTTGAATTTGGTTTTATTTAAAATCTGTACTTCACTATTGTCGTCATGTGAACACGTCATGGGTAATGAAGAATACATATCCTTTGCTCCTCTATTGTATGTGTGTGTTTTCCTCTAATAACATGTTTTGAAATTCGTTTTGTATCTATATACACATGCACGCACCCACAACACACAGATATTAATAATGGTTAAGGTACATATATGTATATATATAAAGTTAGGCAGAATAAACTATTTTTACGTCAGTACGTACCTTCATTATATTTGGTACTTAGAATTTAGGGCTTGAGATTTAGGCTCATGATATTATGTAGTCGATATTCTGGTGGAATACTACTCATATCACTTGTTAGATTCACATGTGTGTTCAGCCAAAAGCATCACAACAATCACATGCTTGGGGCCAGATTTAGCTACACTTTGCACAGGTGCAGTGTCACAAAAATAACTTTGTGTGAAGGGTGCACTTTCAGGACAAAAACTATGGTAAATATCACACATTGTGTAAGAGCATAGATACAGGACCTAACATGTGCCAGCAAAACGGAAAGAGCAAAAGTGCAATACCTTAGGAGATAGATCAATATCCCACTATCTACCTTTTTATGCAATGCAGTGCAGCAAGGTTGGTTGCTGATCTGCATTGCTTGATTTCTTAGTAAAATTATCCCTAAATGTTCAGGTCATCTGAACTGTGCTATCTGTCTAAATCCTAAACAAAAAAACGCAGTGCCTCTTTCTCTCTGTCAGTCCTGCTTAAAGCCTTTATCTCCCAAGTTTATAACATGATATTAACTTGCCCACATTGTATCTGCCAAGGAAAAGAGAGAGTCCCATGGTGTAGAAATAATAGAGATTCATCTTTCTATGTTCTCTTAGGAGAGTGCAACTCCGCTCTGACCCTCACGACGGACAAAACTGATGTACATGAGCTTACAACCTCTACAATGACAAGATACTTGAAACTCTGGACTCCACAGCGCCGCTGCAGGAAAAAAAAAATCCACTAAGATTTCCAAGCCTTTGTTCAATGAAGATCTGAACTTGGAATGTAGACAGCTTAGAGCTGCTGAAAGTCTTTGGAAATCGGCTCCTACCTCTCTCAACCTGAAACATCTCAGAAAATTAAGGAATTCGTACAATAGGAAGATCCTTAAGGCGAAGGCAGACTTTATCCGAACTCAGTTGAACCTAGCAAGGAACCGACCCAAAAAACTCTTTGAAATTATCAAGCAACAATCTTGCAATACAACTAACTACAGTGAATTAAATGACCTGGCCACTTTTCAGGTGACGAGCTTGCCAATTTGTTCATGAAAAGACTAGAGCTATTGAGCTAGACATCCAATCAAAGTTGACCCCCCGCCAACCTATGGCACTAGACCCCAAACTGGACAGTTTATCCGAAGCTTATTCTAATTTTATCAACCCAAGGGAAGTTGCAAAAAACAACGCCTCCTGGCACACCTTCACGCCAATCTCTCAACAAACTATCTACAACACTCTCCAGGTAATCAACCCTTCCAATCATTTCTCGGATCCCTTGCCACCTGCCCTTTTCACGATCTTAAATACTTCTATACTACCATTATGGTCTAAAATTGTAAACGCCTCCCTGGCTCAAGGTGTCATTCCAGACTGTCTTAAAATAGGACAGGTCACTCCTATTCTAAAGAAGGCTGACGCTTCTCCATCGGGAAACATCCTTTACAACACAACTTTTACCACGCAGTGCCTTTACGATGCAACTTTTACAACGCAAACCATTACAACGCATTGCGCTGGGGGGCGCTCTAGGATAGGGAACAGGTTTAATTTACTGTCCAACACCTTCCCTACTATCCACGGGGACTGGAGTTGGAATAGTAAATTAAACTGTTCACTATCCAGTGCCCCAAAGCACTATGCGTTGTAATGGTATGCATTGTATAAACCGCGTTGTAAAAGCATGCGATGTAAAAGCATGCGTTGTAATGTCATACATCCTTCTCCATCTGATCCTAACAACTGCCGTCCTATAACCAATATCCCCACCTTGGCTAAACTATTGGAGAAATGTGTTCAAATACAATTATGTAATCACATTGAGAACTTCAACCTCTTAAACAGTCACCAAATGGGCTTCCGAAGTGGACACAGCACAGATTCTGCACTCATGCATATTATGGATGAAATACTAATCATGCTTGATCGAAATGAGTCATGCCTTTTGATACTTCTCGATCTGACATCCGCCTTCGATATGGTCAAGTACGACAAGTTCCTAGCCCAATTGGAAAGAAGGATGGGCCTCTCGGGCATTATGCTACAGTGGTTCTCCTCCTTCCTGAATAACAGATCTCAATGATTCAAAATGAAGAACTCACTCTTGCAACCCTCCATGGTCACTCTTGGTGTGCCCTAGAGATCTGCCCTCTCACCCATTCTCTTCAATTTGTTAATGAAGCCCCTGGCGAATGCCCTGAAGTCTGCGAACATTCTATATCACCTATATGAGGATGACACCCAGCAATACCTTAAAATCACCTCGCCAGATGACCTCATTGCTCTTAATACTACGCTTCTGAACACGCAAAGCTCGCTCACCAACAACCATCTGATGTTGAACACCAAAAAAAACAGAAATCATTCTCATCTCACCACCAAACTACACTCCAAAGATAGACCTCTAGTTAAAACACCTATCCTCCTTTGACTGTGTCCCCCTCATCATAGACTTGGCGAAATCCCTAGGTGTCACCATTGACAAACATTTGAATATGCAGTTGCACATCTCTACGGCCACCAAGGGAGCTAATCACAAAATGAGTATACTAAGGAAACTTAAACCCTTCCTCCCTCAGGCTGACATAAAAGTTGCTGTACAAGCTCTTGTACTACCTAGATTAGACTACGGAAGCACCACCCACTCTGGTCTCCCTAAATACAGGCTTGCACCCCTGAAATCAGCTCTGAATGCTGCTGTCAGACTGGTATCAGGAACCAAAAGAAACAGCCACATCTCACCAACCTTGAAAGCACTGAACTGGTTGCCGTATGAAGCAAGAATACACCTTAAAGTGGTGTGAATGAAGCACAAAGCAATTCACAACACACCCAGCTACTTGGCACTAAAGTTGGAAAAATCTGGAGACTGTAGACAACTATGAAGTGCGAGCACTCTACTTCTGAAACCCCAATCATTCCGGAAGAAGAGAACAGGCTGTAGAGCTTTCTCAGGGATTGCTCCAAAGATTTGGAACTCTCTACCACCCTTAGTGTGTGGAATCACCTCCCTTACTGTATTCAAAAAGGTAGTAAAAAGTCTACTAATGAACAATTTCATATCCTACATTTAAGTATTGGTTTTATTTGATGTCTTTTAATCACATCCCCCGCAATTGTTGCTGATTAATGTTTTCGATGGATGGAGAGCTGTTTTAGCTCTTTCACTTTTATATATCTACCTTTAATCGATCTAGGAATTTGATTGGCTGACATCATAATGTCTAATTTACATTGTTCTGCAGATGCTATTGCTGGTCCTTTACCTTTTCTATGTATATACTTTTCATTTATATCTCTATTATGACAAATTGACATTTTGTTTGTGTTGACTACCTCTTTGACTGTTATCCTTCTATTGTAAAGTGCTCTGATACCCTCGTGGGTCACGTACACGCTATATCAGAATTTATAAATAAAATAAAATAAATTATGTTTTTTTATTTAGGGCCTGTCTATGATTTTAGTCGCAGTTGGCTCCAACCAACGTCTCTGCGGTTTCAGAACAAACTGCCCTTCGGTGGGTGGTCCGAAACTGCAATTACTATGCCATTGCTGTCGCAGGGATTCTTCTCCTACACAGAACTGTGCATGGAGACTTGGAACCTCAGTAAATTAGGATGTACCAAAACTCACCTTAGTATCCAAAATCCCCGATCAGACTAGCAATCAGTGTCTCATTGGTTCTTCCATACGCCAATGATTAGACAACCAAGAACATGGACTTAAAACACCTCAGGTAACGTGGAACACATGAACACTCTTTCGTTATACTATCATTCCATTCCAAAACTAGGAGCAAATTAAGACACGTGCAAGTTTGAAATATTTATTCCTAATGCTGTGTTCTCAAGCGCAGTATCTTAGCTAATACAAGCAAACATATTATAAGCAACAAGGTTATCAGCATAGTTACTATTCCATAAAATACAAAGGGAGAAAGCATGTTAAAAATGCTAAAGGGAAGACGGCTAAATGGAACCTCAGTCTTACCCTCCCTTGCTAGTATATTGTATTATATCTACAGAAGGTCTCTTTGGGCTTAGAATGGTGGCCCCATACCTCTGGTTCTAATAGAAAGGGAGCACATCATTTTCTACACCAGCTCTCTGCATGCAAATGTTCTCCAAAGTGCGTTTGCATGCTCTGCGCAGTGCATTATTAAACGCGCCAAAACCAGAGTTGCCCACTGCTGCATATGTGTTATGTCTCGGACGTGCGTTGAGCAGACCGAACAACAACCACTGTGTTGAAATAACCTTGAAGGCCTCGGCACTCACTGTTCAGACATAGCTTCAAAGCCGATACAGTAGGAAAAACATATTATTCTCGTGTGAAGGAAAATATTCTGCTTGACTCTAAACATTTATAATAATATGTGCCGTGTGCAAAGCAGCAGAAAGGAAAAATGGCGTTTAAACTTCTAATAAGCTCATGCTAACTTAACACAGTGTAAAGGCAAAGCCCATCTCCATGACACTGCACTTTTCTCAATAGAGTTTGTGCAGCACAGGCTACCATAGAGAAATGGGAGTTACTGTAATCCTTACCCTGATGGTGCCTGCCACACAGTGCAGGGATTTACAGGGGGCACAATAGGTGCCCCCTGCCCAAAACTGGAGGCCGCGGAAGGAGGGGGGCCCTGCTAGGGGCCCCGCAAAGTCACTTTCCAACCAGCCTTCCATGTCAGAATATTCCAGACAAGTTTTCCATGTCAGAAAACCTGCCATGGAAAGCCTATGGGAAACAGATCTCATAATCTATAGACAATGGTGTAGGGTCTCCTAATGTGCACCCAAGGGGTAATTCCCACAAAAGTAATATGAATCACTAATCAGAATCTATGCACACTCTCAACCTCCCCAAGGTACACCATCCTAACCTCAAAAATACTGGGTAAAAACTGGAAAGTGGAGGGAGTATGCAAAATCAAATCCAATATTACAACAATTTCTGTATTAGTATTGCTAGGTCAAAAGTTCACATAAATACGCCTCCAAACAAGTGAAAATTGACGTTGTTTTTTCTTTATTCTGAAGCATATATTCATTTCAGTCAGCTTCCAGAAGACACATCACTTTTTTTAAATGTACAACCAAAATTACCAGCTTAACAGCCAATGCGTTTCGTACCAATCCGGGACGTCATCAGGGCTGTAAACAAGGAAAATATGAATAAATATGTCAAAAAATTATATATATAAAAATGTCGTCACCATACATTCAAAAACATGGTAATTTGTCACAATCTCATAGTACAATTAAACATGACACAATTCCATTGTATAATCAGAACACTGCAAAGATACCATTCTACCTATTGAACTATCTGTTCATCAAAATATTTGCCACCTGTCACGGTGATCTCAAATGTAAGCAGTAAGTCAGTGTACCACTCTTACCCTCAAATCCGACATGGAGAACTATTATTACTCGCCAAAAATAGCATCTATCCCCTGTGTATAATGTAGAGACATGAACATTCCGAAATCCACCCCAAGGGTCCACTGTACCCCTCTGTATTGGTGTGTTAGTCACTAGCTAAACTTAAGCTCACCTTGCTAGATACAGCCGTCACTATCATCAAGATTAATTATCTTTGTGTCCAAACAAAAATAGAGAGAGCTCCGCGCATTTGGTAATATCCCGGTAGTTCAATACTGCAAGAAATGTTGGAAGCAATTGTAAGACCTCTCACTATTTAGGGTCAAAAACATTTCCAAATTATCCACCTAACATGCCCCTTCATATTCTTACCAATTCATCCCTGCGAATTCCAATCAGTTTCTTCCGATATCTCTTTCAATGATTTCTTATTCAAACATCAAATGCCACTATAATAAAAAAGCGTATGATTCAAATACAGCGCAACACCTTTAATCAATACACCCCTGTATAAAACTGCCTGTAACGTCCTACCCATACTCATGTAATGAGAATGATATCTTACCTAAACACATTTTTCTTTCTGGCCCGAAACACTATGTTCCCCGACCTTCAGTGAAGTAAAGTAATGCGTGTGCTGATGCCAAGCTCGAAAAAACGTTCTGAGGCAGCATTTCCTGGTCCATCAAGTCGCTTGACGAATATGCCACTGTACCAGATTATAACTAAAGGGAAAGAATAAATATATATATGTGTCCCGTAATTCTACACATCCCTTGTGCCATTATCACTATTGTCCCCCGCAAGCCTTGGTGATGCTACCTACCAATATTCCTAATGCCCGTCGTCTCAGCAGCAATCCTGGCTCCCGGCCCGATAAATCCAGAATGCACGGATACCTAATACAGCCCTCCTTTTTCTACTCTAACCACGCCAATCAAAATCTATGTTACAAAACAGGCGCATCTATCAAAGTTGCGGGTTGTTCCCAATCAGGTCTGCCAGTTCAATTGTTTCCGGTAATTCCTTCGTCCCTTCCTGTATATACCTATTCAATTCCCCATAGCACACAAGCCTCGACGGTCAAAAGTTCTTCTGTACTGCTCCTCTATTTCAAAAGCTGTCTTTCTATTGGCCTGCTATTCAGACCACCTGATAACGTGCTGTTCCCTTTCCGGTCCGCCTTCCTTCATTCGACCTCGTCTTACTAAGCAAAAGAAAGAATACAATTCCAATGTCCCGTATTAAATCACACACTGATATTATCATCTAGTTTAATGGATCACCAAGACAATCCAGTTACCAATGCCTATTCTCCTATTCCGCGCTAAATGTCAGTAAATACCACATTCACCTTTTAAAACACCATCGCTGCCATGATGTCAATTGGCCGGGCAACAACCAATCGCGAACTGCCTCCCAACACTACCGGCCACATTAAATATATGTATATACCAATCAGCCCGTAAAAAATCCATGTTAATACCAAAGAGCTAGCGGCTGCCCTTGCCACCTGCCCAGGTGAATCTAAGCGAATACAACGGCTCAGCTTTTGAATGATAATAGTGGCAGCTGCCACCAAATTTGGTTCTAGCACACATAGTGATGTAATAGATGTAAAGACGATTTTGTGCTTAGCATGCTCTAGCTGAAGCTCGTTACATATTCAGTCTATAGGGAGGAATTATGAACATAGGGATTTTGTCAGGTAGTTTATGTACACTGTTGAAGGATGAATTTTCTTAGTGTATCAATATTGGCAGGATTATGAGACAGACGAATTTGCTTCTTGGGTAAACAGATGGACATAGGATATCAAAAGGAAAAGGGGCAGAAAGTTGATTGTGGTTACACTCGGAATCGGGTTGAACTTGCTTATTGCGTCAAGACGTTGAGTGGTAAGTTCTGCTGGTGCAGACAGACATATGGAATCAAGGATGTTGCAAGGAACCCTAAATGTTAGGCGGACGTTCCAACTATTCATGGGTCATCGCAGAGGTGAAATCATGTTGGAATGGGATTGTTTAAGTAGGCCTGATGGTCGAAATGAAAGGTAGAATTTTGATTTGCCTAATAAACAGAAGCATGATTCACTTAGATCCACAGTACAGAAGAACTTTTGACCATCGAGGCTTGTGTGCTTAGGGGAATTGAATAGGTATATACAGGAAGTGTCGAAGGAATTACCGGAAACAATTGATCTGGCGGACCTGATTGGGAACAGCCCGCAACTTTGATAGATAGGCATGCGCCTTTTTTGTAACGTAGATTTCGATTGGCTTGGTTAGAGTAGAAATAAGAGGGCTGTTCGAGGTACCTGTGCATTCCGGATTCATTAGGTCGGTAGCCAGGATTGCTGCTGAGACGACGGGCATTAGGAATATTGGTAGGTAGCATCCCCAAGGCTTGCGGGGGACAATAGTGATAATGGAGATCAAGGGATGTGAAGAATTACGGGACACATATATATATTTATTCTTTCCCTTTAGTTATAATCTGGTATAGTGGCATATTCGTCAGGCGACTTGATGGACCAGGAAATGCTGCATCAGAACGTTTTTTGAGCTTGGCATCAGCACACGCATTACTTTACTTCACTGAACGTCGAGGAACGTAGTGTTTCGGGCCAGAAAGAAAGATTTGTTCAGGTAAGATATCATTCTCACTACATGAGTATGGGTAGGACATTACAGACAGTTTTATAAAGGGGTGTATTGATTAAAGGTGTTGCGCTGTATTTGAATCATACACTTTTTTATTATAGTGGCATTTGATGTTTGAATAAGAAATCATTGAAAGAGATATCGGAAGAAACTGATAGGAATTTGCAGGGATCAATTGGTAAGAATATGAAGGGGCATGTTAGTTGGATAATTTGGATAGGTTTTTTACCTGAAATAGTGAGAGGTCTTACAATTGCTTCCAACATTTCTTGTAGTATTGAACTACCCGGGATATTACCAAATGCGTGGAGCTCTCTCTATTTTTGTTTGGACACAAAGATAATTAATCTTGATGATAGTGACGGCCATATCTACAAGGTGAGCTTAAGTTTAGCTAGTGACTAACACGCCAATACAGAGAGGTACAATGGACCCTTGGGGTGAAGTTCGGAATGTTCATGTCTCTACATTATACACAGGGGATAGATGGTATTTTTGGCGAGTAATAATCGTTCTCCA
The DNA here is from genome assembly GCF_964261635.1 of Lissotriton helveticus. Classification (NCBI taxonomy): domain Eukaryota; kingdom Metazoa; phylum Chordata; class Amphibia; order Caudata; family Salamandridae; genus Lissotriton; species Lissotriton helveticus. Next base: position 1,610,349,673 of record NC_136069.1, read on the forward strand.
TGTCGGATTTGAGGGTAAGAGTGGTACAATGACTTACTGCTTACATTTGAGATCACTGTGACAGGTGGCAAATATTTTGATAGGTAGGATGGTATCTTTGCAGTGTTCTGATTATACAATGGAATTGTGTCATGTTTAATTGTACTATGAGATTGTGAAAAATTACCATGTTTTTGAATGTATGGTGATGACATTTTTATATATATAATTTTTTTATAAATTCATTCTTTTTTTCCTTGTTTACCGCCCTGATGATGTCCCGGAAGGGGACGAAACCCGTTGACTGTTAATCTGTTAATTTTGGTTGTACATGGAAAAAAAGTGATGTGTCTTCTGGAAGCTGACTGAAATGAATATATGCTTCACAATTAAGAAAAACCAACGTCAATTTTCATTTGTTTAGAGGCGTATTTATGTGAACTGTTGACCTATCAATACTAATACAGAAATTGTTGTAATATTGGATTTGATTTTGCAAACTCCCTCCACTTTCCAGTTTCGACCTCATAATCTCCACAGCGGAAACACCATCGGTAAGGGAATATGTGGTGGGTACAGCTAGCCGAAGGACTCCTTGATCCAATTGGAAGCCATTTGGATTGACTGGCCAGTTTGGACTACAACCACTGTCATTGAAAAATGGCGGTTGGACTTTAAACAAAGAATGTCAGTCGGTAAGCCTCCGACTAACAGTCGAATGCTTACCGACCAACATCCTAATCAGGCATTTAGTTGTTAATTATGTATGTGCTGTTTAAACCACATACATGTATTTCTTGATTTAATTAAATATATTTTGTAATGAGAATGAAAATTGTAGTTATTTTCATTTAATTCGAATTTAAATTGTTCATATATGGAAGAAAAGTGTTACATAATTTAATTATTGTAAAATATGTTATTACAATGGTATTGTAATATTCTTCAGTTTAAAGTTGAAACATTAGTTCTATACTTTTGCAATTATGAGTTTTTTGAAGAATATATGGAGTGGAGTGGAGCTTGCATATGATCTAAGTTACGAGCGCCCTGAATATCTCGGGCACCTAGGTCCCTATCAGCTGTGTTCTCAGGCTCCTGAGGGCAGACAGCCTCCTAAATGTTCGATTTCTGCACTTCTTCTGTCTAACAGTTATCATGCGTGCCCTCACCTTGCTATAGCGGGCCTTTACCTGCTGCACTGGATACTGTCTCTCCCCACCCTATCCATGTTGTGCTGCCAAAGAGTGTGGCTGCCCTCTGCCCTCAAGGCTGCATTCTTCACACCATCAGGCTTCCCTGACAGTGAGGGTGGCCTGCATCCATTTGCCCCATGAAGATCTGCCATACATGGATGGGATGGTAGAGCTTGCAAGTTTACATGCTATATGTACCCATGATGCTATGTAGGCAGTGGTGAATGTAGGATGCCCTAGGGTGCTGCAACTCCCACCCATGACTCCCTAAATGGGATATATTCCTGGAGAGAGAGGTAGGCCTGCAGCATCAGTGGAATGAGCTCCTCTGTGCGTATGTAATGTTGTCAGGAAATACCTTTGGTGAAACATGTTGTCACTATGTGTGGTATTCTGGCATCCAATTCACATTATAAGTCTAAGGTTTTCATAGATGGGCTAATTTAATGCATTTGTAGATTGCTCAGATCATAGCAGGAAGAATTATAAAAAAAAAAAGGAGCTTATTTACTTTTCAGAAGATAGGACAACTGTCAGTTGACTTTTACCCTTCCAATTGTGTTACACATGAATGAAGTTATGGTGTTACAGTACTAACATGTCAAACATGATGCTACCATCAGGTGGTACTACTTAAAGACATTCTTCCATTGTGAACACTACTTTGAAATCTGTGCTGCATTTCAATGCGCATTCACAAACTTGAATTCTTGCCATATTCTGAAACAAGGTCCAATCAATTTTTGACTCTGAATTTTTGTTTTGCCCTCTTGTTGATTTAACTCCTAATGCATTATGATACTTGTATGCCTTCCTTGAGTCTACCCATTGGAAGGGAGAATTGTACTTATTCTTATAATACTTTGATTGCTAAGTTTCAAATTCCATCATGCACATGTTCTCTCTTGTATGAATTCCTGTCATATTCAAAAACAAGATCAACTTGATGTTACATGTTGGTTGCTTTGTGGGACTTCAGTGCACTCCTTTAGTCAGATAGTTGAAGGAAGGACTAAAACTGCTCTCCTCTGCATCATGCCTTTAATACTTCTTGGCAGGAGCGGTTAAGAAATCACATGTGTAAAAGTTGTTCCTTCTGTAACAATGATGCCACTTAGCCAGCTTGACCTGCAATATACTGATGCTTTTATTGGGGATGAAACTCTGCCATGGCCGGTCCAAATTCCAGGTGTAAAAGGAGGAGGGTTATGTGAGAGGTTAGCTACCCCAACATGTAAAAAAAAATTTTAGCTACAGAAATGTCAACCAAAAGACATCCCAGCCTTGGGGAAAGAGGAATGTCCTTCACAGAGAGCTATGATGCCTTGAGGTGAAAGCCAGACATCCTTAGAAGCCACAAAGATGACTAAGAGCATCACCATGGGAACATAGAATATGAGGACTATGTACCAGACATGTAAGACAGCCCAAGTGGCAGTGAAGATGAAAAAATTAAAACTGGTCCTACTTGGCATCAGCGAGACCAGGTGGACACAGCCCAGACAGAAAAGACTGGCTCCAGGCAGAATGCTGCTTTATTCTGGACATGCGCAAGAGAAGACCCAGCACACTCAGGGAGTAGCACTGATGATGATACCAGCATCAGACAGAGCTCTGAATGTAAACTATTGCTATGCAGCCATAAATGACAGCAAAGGAGAAGAAATTATAGTCCATTCTGGAGTAATGCCTTGAGAGAGACTTCACCATACTGATGAGAGACCTCAATGCGAAGATTGGAAGCAGCAACGTTGGGTAAAAAAAGTCATGAGCAACCATAGACTTGGCAACATGAAGGAGATTGGTGAAAGGCTCACAGATCAAGGTTCCCTGAACAGTCTGGTGATAGGCGGTAGTGTATTCCAACACAAGAGAATACACAAGGAAATGTAAGTGTCACCAGACCATTTAAGTGAGAATAAGATTGACCATGTGTGTAATGCCAAGAAGCTCCAGAGGTTCCTGTATGATGTGAGAATACTGAGAGGAGCAGATATGGTATCAGACCATCACCATGTAATGGCCAGGCTAAAGCTCAAGCTGAAGAAAGCATTGATGGTTTGAACCAGCAAGCCAACACCAGTGATGTAACATGAGAATCCTAAAGGATGCACACAACACCAGTTAATACTCAGTTACCCTCAGTAACAAGTTTCAGGTCCTGCAAGAACTAGCGGACCACAGAGACCCAGTAGATCGAAGATCAAAGAATCAGTGACTGGTCAGGATTACCTGCCAGGAGGTACTGCGTCCCAAGAAATACCACCATAACAAATGGATATCCACTAAGACTCTCCACAAAATCGAAGTGTGAAAGGAAAAGAAAGCTACAAATCTGCACCAGCTGAACATAAGCCATAAGTACTCAAGGCGAGTACATCAAAACCATAAAGGAAGCAAAGAGTAGCTTAACAGCAGACAAGCAAAGATTCATCTAGGGTCTTGCCACAGAAGCCTAGGAAGCAGCAAACCATGGAATTATGAAAGAACTTGATGACATATATATATTTATATTTAAGATTTAGGGAGAGTAACATTCACCCAACTGACATTTTGGGATGGTAGCAATGTCATTTTACTCAGAAGGTCTTACTTGCAGCAAAGGTTATTGGTAGAAAGACTGTATTATATCATGCTAATTTTGGAGAAGAGCCATGTTTTCAGGCTGTTTATGAAACTCAGCACATTTGAGTTTAGTCTTGGAGAATTTGGGAGTTTATTCCAAATCTGGGCTGCTTTCACTTGAATCACCTCCCTCCTTATTTTAACTTTTGAAAACTAGGTACCCAGACCAAGTTTGTTGGGGAAATAACAAGGAAACTGTCCAGCAGCTACTGAAAGCCATAAAGGCCTGTTAAAGACAAAGCTGTGAAGACAATCGAGGCTGAGGAAGGCCAACAACAAAGATGGGTGGAGCACTTTGAAGAATTGCTGAACCAGCTGTACTGCATTTTCTGCCAGACATACATCCAGTTGACAAGGACTTGCAAATTGACTGCAACAGGCCAATCAAGGAACAAATGGGAAGACAGCTGGACCTGACAACAATCACTACAAGGCACTAAAGGCAGACATTGAAACATCAGCAGGCATGCTCACCCCCATGTTGGGAAGGATCTGGTAAGAGGGAAAAGTGCCAGTCGACTAGAAGGAGGAACATCTCATCAAGATCCCCCAAAAAGGTAACCCGAGTAACTGCGCAAACTACAGAGGATAACTTTTCTATAAATCCCAGGCAAACAGATGAGGGAGCAAATTGATGCTCAGTTGTGAGACCAGCAAGCCAGCTTCCACAGACATAGATCATGCAAATAAATAACAGATTGCAACATTGTGCCTACTCATTGAGCAGTCGATGGAATGGAACACTCTCCCATGTGAATTGTTTTGACTATAAGAATGCATTTGACAGCTTGGGCGGACTGACCCTCTGGAAAATCCTCTACCACTATTGTCTGCCAGATAAACGTATAAGAATCGCCAGCACCTCTTATAATGGAATGACCTTAAAGATAGTTCATGGAGGACAACTCACAGACGTCTTACTAGTGAGAATTGGAGTCTGCCAGTGTTGTTTTTCTTGTCTTTTCTCTTCCTGATAGCCATAGGCTAGATCATGATGACATTCACAGCAAGGAGAAAAAACAGAATCCAGTGGAAACCTTGGATGCAGCTCAACGACTTGGACTTAGTGGACAACATGCCCCTCCTCTCCCATACCTATCTGCAGATGCAAGAGAAGACCGACAATGTGGCAGCCACATCAGCACAACTTGATCTCCACATCCACAGGGGAACACCAAGTTCATAAAGGCTAACACAGCCAACACCAACTGCAGTCACTCTGGACACTGGACGACAATGAGGCCTTCACCTGCCTGGGCAGTGTCATAGACAAGCATGGTGGACCATGATCACATACCTATTGTGACACCCACACGCTTAGTCACAAACCCACTGAGACACTCTTACACTCACTCACTCACACATTCATTTTGAAATGTTACAGGTTACATTTAGAATTTATTTTTTTAAATACTAGAAATGTACTGAAAAAACAAAGGTTACAGGGACGTTAGGGTTAGGAAATATCATTTTTAACACACCATAGAAATTTACTGAAAAGAACGAATTACAGGCATGTTATAGTAAGGTTCAGATTTCATTAGTTCAATCCAGTAAAATTCAACAGCTATGCTTACCTCAGCTAACTATACCTTACACCCCACAATGCACTGCTAATGGCCTCACATATTACTTCCCTACTGACATGGTCAGTGACATCATTGATGAAATCACTGATGACATCTCAAATTATATCACTGATGACATCTTCCAAAGAGCCTCTCTCACACCCACTCACGCCCCATGGAACCTCTCATAAACCTACTCTCACAATCTCACAACTGCTCACATACCAATTCACAGACCCATTCCAGTACTCACACAACCAATACCTCAACCCTAGAGCCCCTCATATAACCACACACTCATACTGCCCCTCATATAACCACTAACATACTCTTACAGCCACTAATGCACCCATTCATTCACCAATACAGCTACATACATATCCAGACATTCAGACATTTACACACCCATACATATGCTCTTGCAGCCACTCAAACAAAAATTCAATCACACATACAGTTCATCATACAGTCACTCAATCACTCATAAAGGCACTCACACTTCTGCTTACTTATCAATACAGCTACTAACACAACTACTCACTTATCCATACAACCACTGACGGCTACTAACTCGCCCATACAACCACTCACACATCCACTCTGTCACCCATATAACCACTTACACAGCCATTCAGATACCTATACGACCACTCACACACCGTTGCAGCCACTCATACAGCCTCTAACTCACCCATACAGTCTCTTCCACAGCCACTCACTCTCCAATACAGCTATTCAGTCATCCTTACAGCTATTCTCATACCCACTAACACATCCATACAGCCACTCAGAAACCCATACAGCAACTCAGACATCAACTCACACTCTTTTACAGACAGTCAACCAGCCACTCAGATGAGATATAGAAATAGTATGGCTGATTACTAGTATAGAAGAATAGTATTTTAACTTATGTTGTAGTTTTGTGTATATCCTTAAGTCTCAAAAACATTTATGAAACACTTGCACTCACAGAGTGATTTCATCTGTTAAGTCATCAGTGATGTCATTTGAGATGTAATCAATGATGTCACTGACCATGTTATGAGTTATGTAATATGTGTGGTCATTATGAAGTGTATTATGGGAACGCAAGCTATAGTTAGCTCAGGTAACTATAGCCGCTGAATCTCTATGGTTTTGTACGAATGAAATCTGAGCCTAACTATAACCTCCCTGCAACCCTTGGTTCTTTCAGTGAATTTCTAAGGTTTTTTATTTCTATTTCCTATTTATAACATCCCTTTAACCTTTTTTCCAGTGAATATGCACTTATAGTTTGCAGCTAGTATTATAGGAAATGCATTTTTTTTGTTTCACCAATAACTTTGGCACCTTTTGATGAAACTTTGCAAAAGAAAGTTCAGCTACTAAGCATAACATTTTGGGGAATGAGAAACAAATTGTGTCCCAAAATGCAATTTAGCTATGCAATTTCCAAAGGGCTTTTTAACAGTACCACAACCAAAACAGCTGAATGGGATTGCACCAAATTTGGCAGAAAGTTAGATATTCTTCCAAAAAGGATGCTTTGGTAATTTGGTATGATTCTGTTTAATAGTTTTTGAAAACTTAAGTTCATAATGTATAAATATCTGAACCGTTCGGCTGAAATTCAAAACTTCAAGCCTTCTGATTGGCAGAGAGGGTTTTTTCAGGGCGATCACACTGATTGACTGGCTGCAACATGCATGAAAAGAAATGTTGTAACAGGCATTACAGGAGCCTGTTGTCCTGAAATGTTTGATTAACAAAGAACATAAAGGGGCTGGGTAGGGATATCCCGACCCCTTGGCCTTAGTGGGGAGCTCCGAGAGGGACCCGGGGACTAAAATAAAAATAAATCCTTTTTCTATTTTGGTGTCCAATGGAAGTCCTGTAGGAACCCCACAGAACCACCAAAGTAAAGGTCAGCCCTGTTTTTGTTTACATTTTCCTCGGGTGGGTTGGAATTCTGAAGGCTGTCACATTTTTAAATAAGATTTAAGTGGGTAAGGGGGATGTACAGAGTCTTCTCTCCAAACCAACCATTCGCCCCAGAGACCTCATCCCCTATGACTCAATGCAAATTTAATTTGCTGGTGGATTCCAACCCTAGGTCAGCACAATCTATCTTTTTTCCCTGCCCATGCTTGTGAAATCTCAGTCGTTTTGGTTGTTTAAAACTGTATATTTTTAACTGATATTTTAACATAACTATAAACTCCCTATAACCTTTGTTTCTTTTCTGTGAATATCTATATGAATATTTAATTATTTATCATGAAGTATTATTTAAAATTCATGTCATTATTTTCTTTGTGAGATTGTTTTAGTACTTGTGAGCTGCCTTGTGTATTTCTTTAATGACCTTAGGGCTGGATTGGACTACATTTATTACTGTTTTGCCACTTTTAGGGTTATGGTAACCTTAGATGTGTAGTTCGTTAAGAGCAATGGGGTTAGTCTTTTGTGGGTGGTTGACTGTAGAAGCCTGTCTCTTCCTAAACTTATCCTTACTTTTTTGTAAATCCCTCACATTTTGTGTTAGATAATTCCTATTTTCCCATCACTCTACCCCTGCCCCAGATCTAAGTCTGGGTACAGTGCTTCCTGAGCCTGGCATTACCAGGTCTGGTATTTTCATACCAAGGTATCAAGGACCCAGAAACTCTAGTCTCCTCACAATAACCTAGAGTAGTATGTTCCCTGTCAGGGATACTGTTGTATTCTACTTAATGCATATTCCTATGTATGCCTTTACCCACTTCATGCCTTCTAGTGGAATGCCTCTGCACTGTGATGCACCATGGAATGTTGGGTGCTGGTTGAAGATAAGCCACAGTTATGATGGAGCTGAGCTGCCTGCTGGCTGCTCCTGGTGGGGCTTGTTCCAGGCTACTTAACAACTTACAATAAATCTACATGAAATACCTCAACCAGTCTGGAGTCGATAACTACATTTTGATGGCGACAATTTGATCTTACCTATGTGCTCAACTCAAGAAGTCAAGCTTCTAGAAGGCAAGATAATCAAAATCTTCATCAATTTCAATCTTCAAGGAAAGACTCTGGCATCTAAGCCCCACCAGTGACCTCTACACCGGTCGCCCCTAACCTCCACATGCCAGATCTATTTTCTACACTCATCAATTCAAGTTTGTTTTCAACATCATCAAATGTCAAGGGAAATCATCTACTTTAACCTCAAAAGAACTCACTACAACTACAGCATCTCAATAAGAAAGGTAACTGGTGCTTGTCTGATTGTGTCTGCCTGCGTAGTGTAGTGTCCAAGTTCTGTGCATTTCAACCTCAAACAGATTCGAAATTGGCCAGTTATTCCTGCCTGCGCCACAGTCTGTTGAAGGAGGGTGTCTTCTCATGCCAGTTACAATCTCCTTGCACCTCAAAGTCTTTGCCTTCTGTTCCTACAGTGTGTGTAAAGGACTAATCTTTCAACGCATGCAGCACCTCAAGCGTTTTCTGCCTCTACTGCAGCTTAAGCCTCTATATGCTGTAGTGACAGTTCAAGTGAGGGTTAGCCTGCCTACGCCTGCGTCTTGTGTAAGAAGCCTGCCATGTACATGCCTACACACTGTCTTGTGAAGAAGTGTGTTTTCTAATGTGTTTGCCAGTTCAAGTTTTCTTACACACCTCAAGTTACTACCTGCTGTGCCTACAGTATCTCCAAAGGTCAGTTCCAGTTGTCTCTACTGTGTCCCAAGATATTAGGTTCTGGTGTCCTCACAGAATCTCTGCTATCAAGCTGCTACCAAGACAATCAGAACAAGATTAACCATTGGATGTATGACATTACAACGCATGCTTTTACCACGCATGCTGTTACAACGCAGTTTTTACAACGCAAACCTTTACAACGCATAGCGCTTTGGGGTGCTGGATAGTGTATAGTTTAATTTACTATTCCAACTCCAGTCCCCGTGGACACTAGGGAAGGTGTTGGATAGTAAATTAAATCGATTCCCTATCCTAGAGCGCCCCCCCAGCGCAATGCGTTGTAATGGTTTTCGTTGTAAAACCTGCGTTGGGAAAGCACTCTGTTGTAAACCTTTCGTTGTAAAGGATGTTTCCCTTAACCATCATCTCTTAGGGAGAATTTTCTGGGAGAATGATGTCACGCGACAACTGGTGTTTAATGTCTAATAGTTATGGTGTCATCAAACGACAACTAACTTTTCGTCTTGACACAGTTCATTTGGAGGAAGCTGCACCACACAAGAGTCTATACAACATCATTTATGAAATGGTGTGTGTTAATGTGGGAGTGACTGGGAAACTACTCTTTCAGATGAGCACTCACATTTTTATTTGGAGGCCTTGTGGGGTTGGCACTGCAACATGGCAGTTTGACTGGTGCCATTTGAACATTACTGCACGAGCGTTGCCCGAGACCCAGCGCAAGCATTCATGCAACGTCTGCAGTATCTCCTCACCTGCTATGCCTTCGTCTGGCTGCATTCGAACTCTTCTAATTTCATGTTCTGTCCTCACTGCAATGTGCTTCTCTATGGCGCACCACAGTTCCCTGCTGTGCAATGTTGGGGTGCACGCTTTTGCCGTGAGCCACTCTGCACAGGCGTCTCTGCGTGCCACCATTTCTTCACTTCATCCACAATTATCTCCGGAGTGCCATTTTCAGTCTCACGTCGGGTTTGTGTTGCTGTGCATTATAGTTAAATATAATTGCACATAGACTGGAATCAACTCTGCATTATCACAATCTTGTCAAGATGAAGATTGGTTACAGTTCTGTGCTGCAAGTTATTTGGACATTGGAGTCACATTTCTATTACCACACTTTACGTCCATCATCAACAGGGACTCATTTTTTTTAAGGTGACATTCTTTGCTCGAGTGGAGTGTAATATTGTAAAAATTGTACAATCTAGTTTACATGCAATCTCTTTTCTGTGTTATGCTGCCACCTAGTGTCTAAACTTCACGTTTTGCATTGAATGTCTAATTTCTTTTACTTCTTTTAATGTTCAGCTTCCACATTTCATACTAGTGTCCCCATTTTTAATTTTCTTCACAGTGGATTAGCTGAATTTCACATGGCTCCTACACAGGACTCTATTCCTTTCATGGGGTAACTCTATCTGAGGGCTTACTCTAATTACTTTAGTCAACTTACTCAGTGTCTCTCTCAATGGTGTACATATTTGACATTAGTTATACATTCCTCATGTGACCTCTGCTCGAGATTGACCAGGGTGCACATTTTCAAAGTTGCACATTTTCAAAAGTTCTATTACTCTATTTTCTCAACATTTTCTATTTGAGCAACATTACTCAATTTCAATTTATGCAGGATTGCCTGGCAATGATTGCGTAATTCAATTACTCATGTATCTCTTTTTGTTCATTATCAATGTACATGCATATGTACAATTATCTCATGCATGCGTGCATTATTTCTTTGTAGGGGATGCGTATCAATTTGCATGAATACTAGTAGTATTCCCTTGTTGGGATTACATTGTGTTGTACTTGTCACTGTACTCACAGATTCAAATGGTCACACTCAATAGTTCAATTCTTCAAGTTTTTCAATGTGTGACCTTCATGAGGTTGTAAAATGTTGTTACTGCCTTTCATCAATTTCAATGTTTTCAATGCTTTTTCTGTATAACCTTCACTGTTTTGTGAGGTTCCACTCATCAATTTTTCAATGTGTGACCTTTTATGAGGTCGTGTCTATAGGAGTTTTACACTCTCAATTACTCAGTACATTCTTGCTGAATTGTATTGCTTGATATTCAAAGTGTCTACATTATATTTTTAATTGCTATGTTTACAGGGTAGTATGAAAAATCTCCTGTCCTTTCCTCTGCTTCTCTGTTTACTATTTTAATTTACTCAATGCCTGACTGCTTTCATACTGTTCGGTTGGTTGGTGTGTCTGGTGTAGTTCTTGGGTTTATAGGTTTATTCTCTTTTTCTCGTTGTTTTATGGAGAAGGGACGTAAGGTATCTAGTTTTGTGTTCATACCTTTTCTGTTTTACTCCTCAAGTCTTACTGTTTCTTTATGCACTTTGCATTGCCTTGTGTCCTTTTCTGTATTTTCTATCTCTCATGCTGTGCAGTGTCTCCTGTCACATCTGTCTGGCCAGCGGGTGTATCAGAAGGTAATTATCTGTATGTGTTCGCTTTCTTTTATGTTCTATGCTCCTATCTTCATAGTTCTGTTGTGGAAGAAGGGGAGGTATGTTGTATTCTACTTAATGCATATTCCTATGTATGCCTTTACCCACTTCATGCCTTCTAGTGGAATGCCTCTGCACTGTGATGCACCCTGGAATGTTGGGTGCTGGTTGAAGATAAGCCACAGTTATGATGGAGCTGAGCTGCCTGCTGGCTGCTCCTGGTGGGGCTTGTTCCAGGCTACTTAACAACTTACAATAAATCTACATGAAATACCTCAACCAGTCTGGAGTCGATTACTACAGATACTCTGGAGCCAGCATCTTTAAAGTACATGAGCAAAGAGAGAGGTGGAGGCTAGAGGCTTGACAAAAAATTGGTCATAATGCTGCCTATTGCTTATCATGTATTCCTGAATTTGTAGACTGTAGATTGATTTTTCACATTATACTTCTGGTTACATACACACATGCATGTGCCAATGTTCTTTACCACTGCCTATTATTGGTGACACCACCAGTTTTCCTTTGGCACCATATGTGTCATGAACACCTTTTCTAGCAATGCCACTGGACACACACCAGAGAAAGGTGTGGTGGTACTAGAAAGCTTCTGACCAAAGAGGCCCTGCATACATTCGACCAGTAGGGCAGTTGCAGTCTGCCTGCGGCAATTTTCTCCCTGTATACAGGGAAATCCATGTAATACAGAGCCACAGAACCTCTCACACACAGAGCAGCAGCACCAGAAACCAGGGAGCAACAAGACAGAAACCAGAGTTGGCATCTGATAATGCATTAAGACCAGCAATCTTTGTGTACGACTCTTTCATGAAAGGATGTTTCATTGGATGTTTCATTGGATATATAATGGCTCAGGAACTTCAAAATACGTCGCAAGTTATCGGAGATCAGAAATTGGGAATGTACTTTCAAAGTAGGCTGTATTGCCACACGCTCCACCAGATAGACTGAAGCCTCACTTTTTCACATAGTTACGGGTGTCATCCAGTATTAAGATCTGTATTCTACCATGTAAAGATGCTAATCTTAGTTTTCTTCTACCCCTCTAAATACTTGGCCTCAGTGTAACTATTTTACACCAGTGTAATTTAACATAATCTCATAAATTTTGCACAGGGGAAAATAATACATAATGCTGGAAGTTATGCCATTATGCCCCTTTGCATGCATGATATTATCACTCAGTGGGAAAAAAAGTATTCCAGGAACATAGCCACTGCACAATCAATCCAACCACCAGCAATATTTCTTTAATTCAAGCGCCAGTGAAAGCAATTTTGCGTTAATATTTTTACCAGAGTGAACCGTGTGGGTAAATTTTGAGCGTCAAATGCATTTTATTTTATTTCTGTGTTTACACCGAGGGAATTCCATAAAAATGTGAGGCTACTGTACACATAAATGCAACTTCCTCTTCCTGTCCTTAACACTCTCCTTTGTGTTTTCACAGCCCATGGTCATTTTGGATTTAGGTTCTGGAGGGAAAGCATTTCACACCCTTTGTTTGCATCTGCAGTTGTCTCTGTATCATCCAACACTAGTTTTTAATTTGTATTGCATTTATTTGTTACTGCTGGCCTAGGATTTGAACAGGGAGAGTGATGATTTATGATGGAACCCTGCATGTATTTCCCATACATGCCTTTACTCCACAGTCACTACTCTAACTGTGATGTTACCACGCATTTCTTTACCACAAAAGTTGTTACAACAACTTACATTAGGGGGCACTGGACTTTTGAATAGTATAAATTACTATTTCAACTCCAGTCAGTGTATCAGTAGGGAAGGTGTTGTACATAAAATCCAACACTAGTTCAGCAATGGAACAGCTAAAGCAAGTCATTGTAAAGAGTTTTGTGGTAAAGGAATGTGTGATAACATTGCAGTCAGGGTAGTGACTGGGGAGAAAAGGCAGTTTGTGATTTTTCCTGTTGGGTAAAGGATGCTTCCCGGCAGGACTGAGTGAAATTAAGGTACGATGGACATTTTGGGGTTTTGGATGCCTGAAGTTATTAATAATTACACATTTTACTTGTGTTTTGGTGAAACACCCATGGGCATATTTACAAGCCCCTATATCCCCCAAAACATCATTTTCCGCGACATTGTGGTAGTGATAAGGGCTTCACTTTATTTACAAGGAGTGTTAAGCCACTTATTGTGGCCTAACGCTGCCTTCTAAATACGGCTCCCTTTCATGCTATACTTATTGTGAAAGTGGAGGGCAATGGGTGTTGCGGTGGACGTTCCACCGCAACACCCATTTATTTTGACGCTGCCCATATTTACAAGGGTGGCATACTTTTTGGGGCAGCTCCAAAATTAAGACCTGGGTAAACCAGTTTTTTTCCTGGTGCAATAAGGAGAAATGTTGCTATTATTGAGGAGCCACATGTACCATGCAAAGGAGGGATGACAAATAGAAGCATAGGGGTGCATTAAGGAGACGAAAAAGTGAAAAGAAAGTTAAAAAATGTGAAGTGGACAGGAATAGAATGAATATGGTTTGATTAGAGAAGACAGCTACAAAAGAGCATGGTGGATTCTGAGAACAGCTTACTGTTCAAAAACGATGTGCACCTGTTCCAACCATCATGCTGGTTTGCATGCTATTATTTATTTTAGTATGAAATGCTTATTTGTGCCATTTTTGTGCATGAGACCCCAGGATCAGTATTTCACATAAATTGCCAATTTTGTATTTCATCTGATTATACTAGTAGCGATTGTGCAATATAGTAACTCACACCCACTCACTTACCTCTACACACAATACAATATATATGTAGGCCCTCATTTATGTGGATTTGGTGTGCTGCCCCATACCAAAGTAAAAGGGCAAGACTGCACCATATTTATGCAATATGTTGTATCCATGTAATTCCCACCTGTGCTGTTGCAATTTCTGCAGCTTAGCACCCTATGCAGGCACCCGTGTACCTTAGTGCAAGCGGGCCTGTGTTGTCGGCAGGATTGTTTTTGCACAGGAAGTGGCCCTTTAATGCAGAGAAACAATCCTAATAGGCAGTATCCTCTTTCTATGTGTGCTGCATAATGCAGCAAACATAAAAGGAGGACAAAACAAGGAGAAATAGAGTAATTTCCCCTCATTACTCTTCACATTGGGAGGCATAAGGATTTGGCACTTCCCCTGGTTTGCAAGGTCTTGTAAATCTGGGGAAGTATCAAAATCCATGGGTGTTGCATGTGAACACCCACAGCACTGCCCATGACATGCCTCCAGGGCCCAGAGTAAGGCAATGCAGTAATTTGCTCTGATTTGCCTTTCTTCATATCTATGAGGTAATTCACAGCTAAGCATAGGGGCTTTGTGTGGCTTCATAGATATGATTTTGTAGTCTGCACCCCTGGAGCTTCACAAAAAGTGTTTTTGAGATGCATTATCATTTTTGTTATTTTCGAAATTTAAGAAATTGCAAAATTGGGATTTCTTAAATTGCGATTGCATTTAAGGAATCTCAAATTGAGATACCTTAAATGCAATGCATCAAACTTTAAAAATTTGCGAATTCGCAAATAAGAGGAGCAAATTACCATAAAGTTGACCTTCATGGTAATTTGCGAAAACTTTGAAAAATGCACTAAAGTGCATTTTTCAAAGTTCCATTTTACAGTGTGCAAAATGTACTTCTAAGCAGATTTCAGGGGTGCAACAGGGTGTCTTTTGGACACCCCAGCACCCTTGAAATTGCATTCTTGATTTGCGAATTTCTAATTGTGAATTGCAAATTAAGAATCTCTTTCCATTTATTCCTATGGGCCTCTAGGCCCATAGGAATGGATGGGGAGGTATTCCTTAATTGCGATTCTCAATTAGATAATCGCAATTAAGGAATTTTAAGAAATCGCTATTTTTTCAGCAATTTCTTGATGCATTGCAGTTTGCAATTCCTTAGTTACGATTCCTTATTTTTCGCAATTAAGGAATCGCAACATGCAATATTGATGCATGTGCCAGTATGTGTCTTCCTTTATATACAAAGAAATCTAAATAAAATGTATAAAACAATTCCATATAAAAGATAGGGGCAGGTGCCTTTCTGCAAAAGTATCTGGTTCTGTCTCTTCTAAAATTAAATTTACTTCACCCAATCTACCTCTTTTGGAAATCACATTCTAAAGAACTTCACAAAGCAAAACGTATATTTATGACATCTTTTTACCTCTGGATGTACCTCGAAAGATTCTACAAAACAAAAAATAGGAAGCAGAAAAAAGGAAAGTTAATCAATATTGCAGTTATTAATATATGGATTCCTTATTGATAACACTATCATCAGCAGAATTAATCACACCATCTCAAAGGTATGTCCTCTCAACCTTCGTAATCCTTCATGCCTAACTACTATTAAGCGACATTCAGAGCTAAAGTCTGGTTCCCTGCCACATGCTGGCGGCTTGTTTATAGATACATTCCACAAATAAATGTAACCACCAATTGTTGCCCTCATATAGAAAAACCCATGAATAGATTGGATTCTGGAGAGATTAGAAATGGTAAGCAACACAAAAGACATCTGCCTGCAAAGAATCTATTTTAGTTCATCTTGGAAATATTTTACAATTTCTTTTGTTGTTATCATTTTACTAATGACAATTTCGTTCATGTCAAGGTTGTGTGGTATCTCTTCTTGTGCTATGTTATATTGTATTGTAATGATATTTCCAGTGCAAATTTACAAACCTACTGATGCTGTACAGAGTGATCTCTTGGTATTTTAATAAAATACTTTTTACTCTAGTTAAGTCTCTGGCCCAAGGCCCATCGCAGGCCCTATTAGACCCAAGCAGGAAAGATACCACTGAAAAAAACACTCTCAATCTTCTGCCCTTCACCTGATTGCTCCGCAAGGAGGAGGGAAAATTTAAATAACAGATGATCGTGATAACCTCCAACTAAAGAAAATCCACAAATCTGTCTGCTCTGAGTCTTAAAAGCCTGAGGAAATGGGTAGGTTAGAAATGCAGTTAATGTGCTTTAATGTGGAGGGTTGTTGCTTTACAGCTTACTGTTATGGCTTAATTTTCTTAGAATGTTGTTGTAAATACACTTAGAAATGCAAGGAAAATATACACAATTAGAACACCGACTAAACCCACATTCATTTGTAAATACATTTGCAATGAACACATTTTTGTAAAAGCATCATACAGACATTTTCCTACAAAAGAACTGAAACTTCCTCTCCTACCCTATGAAAAGATGTTTATTAATCTACCTCATGTATAAAGGTAACTGAATATAAACTTACCAGTGCAGGAGATAAGCGTCAGAACCATGAGGACAACAAATAGCTTCATGATGAAAGAGATGTTTGAGCCTGTTTCTGCAATACTCAGCTCAGTCTCAGGTGAATGTATTCATACAGAGCTCCTATATTTATATAGAACCTAGCAGCCTACCTTCCTCCCTCAGTCATGTGACAGGTCTATCTTCAATATTAACAATACTTTCTACATTATTTGCTCAGACACCACTGTTCAGAACACATCCGCTTTCAGACCCATGTGATGTGGAAAATGAATCACTGTACCAGACAGGCTCCAAAGTAATGAAAGTTAAAAAATAAAATCACTATTTGCTTAGAAAGTAAATCAAAAGCCATGTTCATGCATACATAACCCTCACTCCCCTATTAAAAATGTACATTGATTTTCATTCTGTTTAAAGCTTCTTTGGGGAATATCTTGAGTATTCACAGTGCAGCATGTGGGTTAGTGTGGATGACATTCTTCCAGGGGTGTGTTGAGGCACACATTCATATGTTATAGGGGAGGAACATATATAGTCTGTTCTTGTCACAGCTATACCTGATGGATGCCTATAGCTAGTAATTCAGAATGTGGTGCCCTGATGCTGTCCATTTTCACAAACAGCAACTAGAAAAATCAATAAACCCAATAAAAAAGCACCGCACCATAGCCATCACTTGACAACATTCAGAATGTACATTTTGGACAGTAAAGAACCAAAGGCACTTCATTATTTACAAATCAAATAGAACTGTTTTTCTTGATGCTGAGTCTTGCTTCAATCATTTCTCACTTAATGGCACTCACTGTTTATCATACTTCAGGATGAAACACTGAATAAGATAACTGAACATCTAGCACAGTCCTTCAACATGTGCACAACACTTGCATGCATCAATGGTGATGTCTAACTGGATGTATAGACTACTTTGTCTGTGGTGTTTTGAATAGCCTGAAACCTCTGGGGCTACCTGACACTGAATGCTGCAACCAGTTGGTGATTCGGTGATAACACACTGCATCTGATAATACTGATTATTGATATGGCAGTGTAGTGCTTGTAGTATGGATTTGATTAAATCCTTTGCAGTCACCAACCATTTGTCCTTTCTTCCCTTAAATGTTAATGCCCTTACACACTGTATAATGAACAAGCATTTGCAATGCAATAGGTATCGCATTTGCGACAGTTGGAGTGATTGGCATTGTAAATGACAGTGCCTTTTATTTATGTTTTGAAACCTGAAAGCGGTGCTTAAACACCCACTTTGTACTTATAAACATTGCTTAATAGAAGCAAGGCTGGCAGTAACTGTGCTTCTTTTACTGCCAGCCTTGCTTCTCATAAGCAACAATTACAACTTATAGTACAAAGTGCGTGTTCAGGCACCGCTTGCACTTTTCAAAACATAAATAAAAGGCACTGTCATTAACAATGCCAATCGCTCAAATGTTTGCAAATGAGAGACCTATTGCACTGCAAAGGCTTGTTTTTTTAGTCCCTGAGTCTAACACCGAGGCATCAGTGAGCATGGAAGTTGCCTTAATAACATAAAGCTACAGTCCTTGCTGAGGTGTATGGGGAACGCTGTGGGTGTAGTGTAGTAACATTTGCAGGCTTGGGTTCTGGTAATGTGATTTAAATAAGCAAGCACAGGGGAAAGAGGAAAGGGTGGTAGTGAGGAGCCGAGAGAGAGAGCCCAAGACATGTAAAGGAGTATTGGGGGATTGGGAATCAACCTTGGGACCGGCTTAACACCTGGGGTTTAGTACTTCAGACACGGATCCTGTAATTCTGATCCAATCACTACAACTCCCTAACTGTTAAAGTGCAGAGCAGTAGTTCTGTCACTTTAAGAGGTTAGGTAGAGCCCGGCAGACTACTTTCGGCCAAACACACACAAAACCATTTGGCAAGAAAAAAAATTAAAAATACACTTTGCATTAAAACACAGCCATCGCTTTTGGTTGCTTTCTTTGCTCTGGCCCAAGCCTCTGCTCTATTTGTTACAAGTTACTCCAAATACAAAGGTAACAAGGAAGGAGTGTGAAAAGAGCAGAGTGAGGCTCAAGGACGGAGAGTGAGGAGAAGAGCAGCTTGAGGCACAAGGATAGAGGATGAGGAGGAAAAGAAAATGCCTCAAAACAGTCACGCACGATTGAGTCACAGTTTGCATTCCTGCGGTAACGTCAAACATTGCATTTATGCGGTAACATCAGACAGAAGTGTAAATAATACCTCAGTTTCACCTCCACGTTCAACACTTAATTACACGTGTACACACAAGGAGAGGGGGAGTTCACAAGAAATGCTAATGTAAGTGGGTTTCCGCCCTCGGTGAATGCATTTATCACCCCCTGGGTATTAGCAGCGCCGGCTTCTGGGCTGGAGAAGGGGACTTGGGCCAGGGTTGTGTAATCGGCAGTAGGTATAGATTATTAGGCCTCCCTGGCGACTAATTGACAAATGTTGGTGTGAGAAGACGAGAGAAAGTGCAACCATTAATGTTACTTTCTTATAACAATACTTTAAATAGTGCTGAGTCCGTCAGATTGCTGCCCTCGCATCATAGGATCTCCGTAACCTAGAAAGTATATCCAATCTTTTGTGTTTATATTTATTAAATTGGTACGAGATCCGGGAACTGAACCGAAAGCATTTGGATCTAGAGAGCAGGGAGCACGAGGCTTGGGGATCAGGTAAACACTGCCAGAGTGACACTTCAGGGTAACTCCAAGGGCGCAGCTACCATTGATGCAGCAGGTGCAGTGCCACCAGGGCACTGGAAACCCTGATTAATGCTGCAATTTTTCTACCCCTTCAGCAGTCAAAGGAGACACTTTCCTTCCTTGCAGGGCCCAGGTCATCTTTGCCGCGCTACTGGTAACCTATGATATTTATTAACACCAGGCATGGAATGCACCAGCGGTAACTCGCTTAACACCGCTGCATTCTGCAGTAATGCTGGTGGTAATGGTACTCCTGCTGCCAGAAGCGCTTAAGGAGGAGTAAAGTTCCTACGGGCCCTTACTGCCATGGACAGCGCTTTGTTTCTGTCCAGTGAGGTGTGCCTTAAAGAGCAGAGCAAGAAATACACTCACAATAGGTACGCGTCACAGCAGTGCAGCGCCGAGAAGCAGGACAGGTAGCACAAGGTTAACTGTTGTAGTGCTGCTGGGCACCACAGCTGTATGAGTCTGTAACCATCAAAGGGTAAATAATACATCAGTGCAGCACTGAGAAGCACGACTGGTAGCGCAAGATTAATCAGTGCACTGCTGCAATGTAGTGCTGTAGTATAACTGTGTAACCATTAAACAGTAAACATCACATCACAGCAGTGCATGAGATGCCCTACTGCAGTGCTGCACTGCAGCAGTATAACTGTGTAACAATCAAAGGGTTAATTTTAAATATCATCAGTGCAGCGCCGATAAACATGACTGGTAGCGCAAGGTTAACTGTTATAGTGCTGCGGTGCGTAACTATCAAAGGGATAAATATAGGCAGTGCAGCACCGAGAAATACAACTAGTAGCACAAGGTTAACCGCTGCAGTGCAGCAGTAGAACTGTCTTCCTGAAAGTTAAACATCAGTTGTGCAGCGCAGGGAAGCACGGCTGGTAGGACACAGTTAGCAGCGCTGCCGTGCAGAAGTATAACTCTGTAACCATCAATAGGTAAACAACATAGCAGTACAGCGCAGAGAAGCGTGACAACACAAGGTTAACCACTGCAGCGCTGCAGTGCAGTGCAGCAGTATAACTGTGTAACCAAAGGGTTAAATATCATCAGTTCAGCGCCGAGAAGCACGACTAGTAGTGCACGGTTAACCACTGCAGTGCAGTGCAGCAGCAGTGTCCTCCTGAAAGAGTTAAATATTAGCTGTGCAGCGCAGAGAAGTACGACTGGTAGCACACAGTTAATCACTAATGCGCTACAGTGCAGTGTAGCACTACAACTGTGAAATCATCAAAAGTTTAAATATAGTAAAGCAGTAACGTTTACTAATGGCATAAAAGTGTAGTGCTTCTTATGCTGCAGCATACATTGGTAAATAATCCCACAATGAGAGATATTAGCAGTCCAGTGTAGCGCAATGATGCAGAGACACTTAAATACCTACAGATGAAGCCTCACGAAGTTGCCAAATTGGAACAAGCTGTTGCCATGCCATTGCGTGAATGAACAAAAACAAGCAAAACAGAAAGCAACTTTACATATGGCCGGGGAGGAGACCTGGGAGGGCGAAGGCTGCCTGCACATGCGTGGTACCTGCAACTTTTGCGTGCCCTGTGGTTCCTGCCCAGTGGCGGCGCTCCCGTGGTGAAGAGCGAGCCCCGGCGCCAGAGAGGAAGACCGGCACATAGCAGTGTGGGGCTCCCATGCCTAAGGAGAGAGCCACGCGTCATGCAGCCAGAAGTCTAGAGGAGCTGGAGTGCTCTGGCCACAGCCAGCCAACGTTCAAGAGTATCCCCCCCAGACCGGGTAAGTGGGGGATTCTCAATTTGTGCCGATTAAGGCACAGTATCAATGTTTATTTTCTGAGCGGACCCGCCATTGCAGGCCACTCCAACGATAGGGCGAAAGTGAGGGGCGAAAGTGAAACTGCATGCTGGTTTGCCTGGGAAGAGGGACAGGAGATGTGCGCGTGCCTGTACGTGCGTGTCCACAGACCCCAATCGCCTGCGCGTGCCCCTGTCGGTACCACTTGAGAGGCAAGCCGCAGACAATAAGTCTCGCTGGCGACAGCGCTTTGCGCTGCATCTCCAGGAGCAAGACCTAAAAAGGAGGTCCACATTTTTCCAGGTGCCAGACACTCTGATATAGTTATTTTGAGAAATGTGGTTGTTGTTTGAGGGATGTGTGATCCCTTCTCAAGCAAATGCCACAATCCTTGTCAGGGTGAACTACAAACAGTCAATAAATTAACCTGTGCTTATCCCTCTGGTGGCTTGGCACAAAAGCAGTCAGACTTAAATTCAAGGCTATGTGTAAAGTATTTAGCCGGCACTCAAACAGTAATAAAGTGAAAACACCACAAAAGAAAAATCACACACTAATTTAGAAAAAATAAATGACAATGCAAGAAATTACACAAAAAAGACAAAGATCCAGTCAGTACTAGTGAAAGTTAGTGCCAACCACAAACATTTAGTCCCATGAGACTGGGACAAAGTCAATCATTATGGCCGACCATGATGGAATGAGGTTCAGTAACCCAAAGTGGGTTGGCCCAGTCTCGGATTATCTTTGGACTTAAATGAAATTTCAGAGAAAAATATATAAGAAGGCAAAGTTCAGTTGGGCAAGGCAGCCTGCAGTGTCCAAGGAGAAAGCGGATTCACAGTGGAGATTTACACATTTAGACGTAGCCTCCATTTTGATAGCGGAAAATTTCTAGAGAGATGAGGCTAAAGGCTGTAGCCAATGTGGTATGTACATGGCCAGATTCCCTTCCAGAGAGGAGCCACTGATTTGCTGCTGCAAACAAGAACAGAGTGGGTTCTACGTGAAGTAAGGCTGACAGCGATGCACCTTGGGTGGATCGGCGAAAAGGTAGGTCCTGGTCTCCTCTCAGTTCTTAAAGTACATTTTGGCCAAGGACTGGAGGGGCACTACTTTCAGGGTCCAGACTCACTCAGGCTAGGTCCAGGTATGGGTTCAAAATGGTTGGAGCCTTTTACACCCCTGAGGCTCTAAACAAGAGGGCAGTCAATTAGCTCTTTGTGTTGCTCAGGTAGTCTTGTAAGCAGAAAAGCAGTTCTCAAGCTGCAGGACACTCCTCTGACTGAGGTTATAGACACAAAAGGGCTAGCGGGGATGTCAAAAAGAAATACACCAACAATTTGGGAGAAATCTCAACACTGTTTATATACTTCAAAACATTAGTTGCATAATTATGCAAATGTATTCAGTTTGTCACATAGTCATGTAAACACAAAAACAGGGGGGTGCACAGTGTCCCAAGTGTACATTTGAAACCAAAAATTAACTATACAAACGACATAAAATAAATACAGGCACAATGGTTTCTCATAGAATGACAAAGAAGAAGGAAAATGACCAAGATATGGATAAATAATTGTTTTAGTGTCTATACATAATCCTAGGCACTAATTGTTGGTTCAATTCCTTGTGGCGTCGACGGCGTTTCGACCCTCAGGGATACGGGTCTCATCAGGACAAGGCATTGAGGGACATCTACAATTAAAAAGGACGGAGTGGGAGTGAGTATGGTATGTGACATTTTAATATACTATGTATATGGACAAGGGACCAAGGTACCTGAATATTAACTTGTTCTCCCCCATGTGTGGTAAAGAATTAGGATTGACTTACCGGTAGCCCAGCCGGGTACTGTTGTTATATGTAGAAAAAATGAAATATAAGTTAGGGAACAACAGATTGGCTCATTTTCACACTGGCACTTAGTGTACAAAAATAGGAAAATAGGAAATGGGCAGGTAAATTACTCACCACTGTAGTGGTCAGAGAATCAAGGTGTGATGCTCACACGTGATGGTGTTTTCAATATATACATGACGAAGCCTGTAGAGGACACAAATCAAGGGGATACGTTGTTAGTAATTGCATCCACGTACATATGGTATCTGGAGCTAATGTAATGATGAGGTTTACCTTCAACCATGGGAGTGGCGCCTAAGAGCGTTTCCCTATTTAAAGGAAGACTACTATACACATTTTCTAACTCAGAACAGACAACAAACCTGGGGCCGTTTTAAACGAAACCAGCCTGTAACGTTCTCAGAATCATCCGGAGATTCGAGTGACTCAAATAATTCAGCAGGCCCTAGTAACTTCAATACACATCAAGGACAACCTTTTTTAGAGAGAGGAGGGAAGACCAAGAGGAAAGTATGGTATCAATATGCCGGGGAGCAGCAGACCCGCAACAAGCACTATCAGTGGGGACCACAACCATACTAGAACAATCTTTGGCCTCACAAAATATTGAAACCATACCTATCTTTAATTTATCAGACCACAAATTGTCTACCTCTGAAATATCTGTACTAAGTAAAGGTCTATCATTTGTGGTTACAGAGAGGACACATTTTTTTAATCTAAAGTCTGAGTTGTTTCAGTTCTTTAGAAAGATTTGTCTAAGAATATTCTTTAAGGACAGGGCATATTCCGCTAAGGAATCGGTAACAGGCCTCAGACCCCCTTCTGTCTTTTACCCAAATAACAGCATGATGCCCCCAGAAATTATCGCTTTTGAGAAAGTAATTCTACAAAATGTAGAGACGATGAAGACTAACAGACAATACACTCCTTATAACATCACACTCTTGAAGCGTCAGGCCCTGAACAATCTAAAACGTGATCCCTCAATAATACTGAAACCAGCTGATAAGGGTGGGGGTATTGTTGTTCAAAATCGCTCTGACTATGAAACAGCAATAAATAAGCACATTTCTGAACAGAAACATTATAGAAAACTGACACACAATCCACTTGGTGACATTAGAGAAGAAATCCTTGGTATTACCAAGGTTGGTTTAGATCGTGGCTTCTTAAGTAAACACGAATTTGCATTTTTGAATTCAGAAAACCCCAGGACTCCTGTCCTTTACACCTTACCGAAAATCCACAAAAGCATTACACATCCTCCCGGTAGACCAATCTTATCGGGATGTGGCTCAATTTTAGAGCCCATTGGTAAATATGTGGATTTTTTCATTCATGAATATGTACCAAGTCAACCTAGTTATGTTCGAGACACTATGCATATGATTAATTTGGTTGACATTGTGTTATTTAATGAGGATACTGACTGGTTGGCTACTCTAGATATTTCAGCTTTATATACAAACATCCCACAAGATGATAGTATCAAAAGTATTGAATATCTCCTTGATACTAGGGTTAGGCCCATGACTGTTCCTACCTCATTTATAATCTCTCTACTACGTGTTGCCCTCCAAAAGAACTATTTTGTGCATAATGGTGTATATTATCAACAATGCTGCGGGACAAGTATGGGAGCAATTTTTGCTCCCAACCTGGCGAATATTTATATGGACCATATAGAACGAACCTTTGCCATTAATGATTCGAATCCGTATCGTGCCAACATTAAATGTTGGTATCGGTACATCGATGATATTTTTTTTGTTTGGAGCGGCACTAAGGAAAATTTCAATGCTTTTGTGTTATATCTGAATGGTATTCAACAACATCTTACATTTACATCCACAATTCAAAAGGACACCATTGCCTTTCTGGATCTTAACATCATGAATGAGGGTGATAAGTTGATCACCTCGCTACACAGAAAGGAAACAGAAAGAAATACATTACTTTCGTATAAAAGACACCATCCAAGAGCTCTAAGAGATGGCCTTCCCTTCTGGCAGTTTTTGCGCATTCGTCGCAACTGTGCCCGAAGGGATGACTATATGAGGGAAGCGGGAATTTTGAAATCAAAGCTACTTAGTAGAGGCTATCCTAATAAATTAGTAAAGTGATCACTAAAACGCGCTTGGTATTGTCCGCGAGAAGAACTTTTAGTGACATGACCGAAAAAAGAGATGCAGAAAATTGTATGTGTTACCACTTTTGGCACACATACAAACAAGATCCGCAGTCTAATAATCAGAAACTGGCACATCATTAGGAGTATTGATTCATCTTTTGAGGTCCCATTGTTTCCTTACAAACAAGCCAAGAATCTGAAAGACCATTTGGGGAATTCCTCGAATGAAAAGACAAGAGATACAACAGGGACATTGGAGTCGATATGGGGCCTGCCACCTGTAGTAGGTCATCACCCATGTGGCAATTGTGTGGCCTGCCCCTTTACGTCTAAGACTACCTTGTTCCAGCATGGGGAAATCACACATACACTGAGAGCATTTTCAAATTGCAACACACGCAATGTTGTGTATTGCATATGGTGTCCCTGCGGGCTGCCCTACATTGGTCAGACGCAACAGTCCATTAAAGCGAGGATAGGCCAACATCGTAGCCGGATCAGAAAACTAGTCCTGACAGCACCACTACTGGCACATTATTAAGACCACAACCATACTGCGGACCAAATAAAAAGGCAGGTTATTGACAACATAACCATACCTGATGGAGGAGGGGACATCTCCCAGATTCTACAACGTAGGGAATGCCACTGGATCGATAGACTTGATTCCATTAGCCATGGGCTAAATTCTGCTGATGAATGGAGAGGATATGTGCCTAACATTACAAATTAGCCTCCCTGACATGGGTCCTGGAATAATGTGCTGCTGCTAAACATCAGTATAGAGGTACACACTCATAAATTGCCACAGATATACAGGATAATGGGGCAATCTAATATATGTGCTTGAAAGTATTTCTGGTTGATTCAAATTCAATGCATAACTATGTATTACCATTGTTTTTTCATAAATTGTAAATAGAATGTAAATTTCGAGTTTTCAAGATATTCGAAATTTGTGTAACTTTCCTGTAACTTCATATTGTCTTTTGAACATCAATATGTGTTTCTAATCTGTTTCCTTGTGGTTTGGCACTACCTCACTCCTTTACGTAGAGCCGGCAACTTGTGCTCACTCACTCGGCAATCCATTGGTGGTCCTTACGAGGATCGAGTTCTCGTAACTCTCCCCGTCGGGTCTGCCAATGGTTTTAACCGGAAGGGCAGCCAGACTCCTCCAAACAGATTGGCTGAGAGTCACTGCTGAACGCTATCAAGCGGCACGCATATCATTTTTCAGGTAAACTTCCACATCAAAGCTATTGGTAGACATAGCTTGAAACGCGCATGTGGTTAAATTATTAACGACGCGCTTTCCTTACTTTTTCTTTCACAGGCATCGTCCTGTAAATAATATCGAATTCATCCCTCTAAAGTCAAACTACGACATGGGTGCATCATGCGCTATTAGTCGCCACTCCCATGGTTGAAGGTAAACCTCATCATTACATTAGCTCCGGACACCATATGTACGTGGATGCAATTACTAATGACGTATCCCCTTGATTTGTGTCCTCTACAGGCTTCGTCCTGTATATATTGAAAACGGGAAACAACCATTACAACGCAACTTTTACAACGCACTACCATTACAACGAAACTTTTACAACGCAAAAACCATTGCAACGCATGTATTTACAACGCATGTTTTTACAACGCAGGTACCTTTACAACGCATACCATTACAACGTAAGTATTGGTAAGTATATAATTATATTTTACATTTTATATGTTTGGGGTTTTTTAAGGGGTATTTTTAGGGTTGAGGGTCAGTTTTTAGTTTTTGGGTAAAGGGGTATTTTTAGGGTTCAGGGTTAGTTTTCAGTTTTTGGGTAAAGGGGTATTTTTAGGGTTGAGGGTCAGTTTTTAGTTTTTGGGTAAAGGGGCATTTTTAGGGTTCAGGGTCAGTTTTCAGTTTTTGGGTAAAGGGGTATTTTTAGGGTTCAGGGTCAGTTTTCAGTTTTTGGGTAAAGGGGTATTTTTAGGTTTCAGGGTCAGTTTTTAGTTTTTGGGTAAAGGGGCATTTTTAGGGTTCAGGGTCAGTTTTCAGTTTTTGGGTAAAGGGGTATTTTTAGGGTTCAGGGTCAGTTTTGGGTTTTGGGGGTACAGGGGTATTTTTAGGGTTCAGGGTCAGTTTTGAGTTTTTGGGTAAAGGGTTATTTTTAGGGTTCAGGGTCAGTTTTGGGTTTTTGGGGTACAGGGGTATTTTTAGGGTTCAGGGTCAGTTTTGGGTTTTTGGGGTAGAGGGGTATTTTTAGGGTTCAGGGTCAGTTTTGAGTTTTTGGATAAAGGGTTATTTTTAGGGTTCAGGGTAAGTTTTGGGTTTTTGGGGTACAGGGGTATTTTTAGGGTTCAGGGTCAGTTTTGGGTTTTTGGGGTACATGGGTATTTTTAGGGTTCAGGGTCAGTTTTGGGTTTTTGGGGTACAGGGGTATAAGATAAAAATAAAATTAAATTAAATTTAAATGAAATCAATTAAATAAAATTAAATTAAATTAAATTAAATTAAATTAAATTATTTTCAATTATTTTAAATTTAAAAAAATTAATATATACTTACCAATACTTACGTTGTAATGGTATGCGTTGTAAAGGTACCTGTGTTGTAAAAACATGCGTTGTAAATACATGCGTTGTAAAAGTTTTTGCGTTGTAAAAAATTCGTTGTAATGGCATGCGTTGTAAAAGTATGCGTTGTAACGTCATACATCCATTGAAAACACCATCACATGTGAGCATCACACCTTGATTCTCTGACCACTACAGTGGTGAGTAATTTACCTGCCCATTTCCTATTTTCCTATTTTTGTACACTAAGTGCCAGTGTGAAAATGAGCCAATCTGTTGTTCCCCAACTTATATTTCAATTTTTCTACATATGACAACAGTACCCGGCTGGGCTACCTGTAAGTCAATCTTAATTCTTTACCACACATGGGTGAGAACAAGTTAATATTCAGGTACCTTGGTCTCTTGTCCATATACATAGTATATTAAAATGTCACATACCATACTCACTCCCACTCCGTCCTTTTAATTGTAGATGTCCCTCAATGCCTTGTCCTGATGAGACCCGTATCCCTGAGGGTCGAAACGCCGTTGACGCCACAAGGAATTGAACCAACAATTAGTGCCTAGGATTATGTATAGACACTAAAACAATTATTTATCAATATCTTGGTCATTTTCCTTCTTCTTTGTCATTCTATGAGAAACCATTGTGCCTGTATTTATTTTATGTTGTTTGTATAGTTAATTTTTGGTTTCACATGTACACTTGGGACACTGTGCACCCCCCTGTTTTTGTGTTTACATGACTATGTGACAAACTGAATAAATTTGCATAATTATGCAACTAATGTTTTGAAGTATATAAACAGTGTTGAGATTTCTCCCAAATTGTTGGTGTATTTCTTTTTGACATCCCTGCTAGCCCTTTTGTGTCTTTAGATTCTGCTATTAAGCTATACATTGAATATTTATTATATAGTACTATACCACAGGAGCCGTTGTTCTATGATATAATTTAATGCCCTGGTTCCTATGAGAGCAGGGTTCTCCTTGTTCTTTTCTGAAACTCCCCTGACTGAGGGCACAAGGCAGGAGCTGCACAAATGGCAGCCAGGCAGTCCTCTGAAATACACAGTAGGTCACGTGAAGCAGGGAAGTCCTCGGAGACTCCTCCGCAGGTCAAGAAGTCAACTGATAAGTCTGTATGAGAGTCCTATATTTATATCTGGTGCCAGCTTTGACGTGGTAGAAACGTCAGGAGTTTTTCACCCACATAAGTGACTTGGATTTTCTGCATCCTTGCCCAAGTGCCACTGGATCTGGTGTCACAAAAGTTAGTATGAAGTTCTTTGTATGTGTGCGTGCAGATGCATTGTGAGCCATTGTTTTTGAAGTGCAAGATGGGCTATCTCTGTCTCAGTCCCTCCATTGTGCTGAAATGACCCACCCTGCCAACACCCTGCCCCCTACCGTGTGGCTGTCTCGCAGGAATACACACAGGTCAACTGTCAACTAGACCTAGTCATGTTCCCATGAAACAGGCTGACGGCACCAAATGGTTAGGACAAGAAAATGCCAGCTTTCTAAAAGTTATTGCAAACACAACTCCACACCACTGGAGTCAAGCTAGCCGGGCTGATGAGAGGTGTTACCTCGAAACCGGGCCGGTCCTCGGATGCTTGATTCCGTTCTGGGAAGGACATGGCTTTTGTAGTTCGGACTGGACTGTTCCCATGGGGCACAGGGTCAGTTCTGATTTGCATATCGCCATTGTCTAACCCAGGGTGGTGTGGAGTGGAAAAACGATGGATTTGGGCCCAGATCTTTGGACTGGGGTGAATGTGTGACATTGATCCACATTCTGTCCATCACTGTTGTGCTTGCAATTACCGCTCTAAGTGTACTGGGGATGCTCAGACGTGAGTCCCAGGCACTCCACACCACTGGAGTCAAGCTAGCCGGGCTGATGAGAGGTGTTACCTCGAAACCGGGCCGGCCCTCGGATGCTTGATTCCGTTCTGGGAAGGACATGGCTTTTGTAGTTCGGACTGGACTGTTCCCATGGGGCACAGGGTCAGTGCTGATTTGCATATCGCCATTGTCTAACCCAGGGTGGTGTGGAGTGGAAAAACAATGGATTTGGGCCCAGATCTTTGGACTGGGGTGAATGTGTGACATTGATCCACATTCTGTCCATCACTGTTGTGTTTGCAATTATAGCTTTCTAAAAGTGGCATTTTCAAAATTGTGATTTAAAACCTGACTTCATAATTAAAGTGACTTATAAGTCAGAACATTCAAACTCACCAAACATGACATCTCTACCTGTTCCCAAACAAATAATTTCACTTAAATGTAATAAGGTAACCCTAATGTTATCTTATGGGAGAGGTAGGCCTCCCAGTAGAGAAAAACAAATGTGTGGTTTTTGTTCATACCAGGACCGTAAAAACTTAAAAGTATATATCCAATGTTTTAAATATACTGCACCCTGCCTTATGACTTGTTTAGGGCCTATCGTAATGATGATATATGTATTAAAAAGGATGTTTTAGGCTTGAATAATTTTTTTTTAGCAAGTCAAATTGGCAGTTTAAAAAGTCCAAGAGGCTGCAAATGGCAGGCTTGAGACAAGTTTGGAAGGGCTACTTAAGTGGGTGCCACAATAAGTGTTGCAGGCTCACAAGTAGCAATTAATGTTTATAAGGCATTGGACTTTAAAAGGGACTAAAAAATAAATTAAATACGCCAATAAGGTGTAAGCCAGTTTGAGCATGTGTTAGGGCTAAGCACAAGCACTTAACACTGGTTAGCAGAAGCAAAGTGCACAGGGTCCTAAATCCAATAAAATATAGTTCAGAGAAAAGAAGGAGTGCTAAATGTTTCGGGGAAGACCACCCTAAGGCTGACAGGTAAGGTGATTTGTGTGTATTGGTCTCAGTCCACCAATCTTAACAAGAGGTCTTGGTAAAATCAAAGAAAAGGGAATTTTGTGGTACTTCTCCAAAAATCTGTATCCAAGTGAATGCTTAAAATCTAGTCTAACACATTGGAGCATTTTGGTTAAGCAACATTTTATCTAGAAAACTCTTCTGTCTATGCACTGGTTTTAGATAAAGCATACTTTCTCATCACCTTCTTTTGGAAAGCAAAGGTTATTGAAAGGCGGACTTTGGAATTCAATCATTGATATGAACTTAGACAGAACTGGAAGGCCTGACCTTAGACACATGAAGGACAGACAAAGAAAGGGAGATGTTTTAGCCGGCTATACACTGATCGATCCCTGACATCTGGTAAATCTTAGGGAGTAGGGACTACACTTCCTATGTTTATGGTACACTTTCACATATTGATTATTTCCGGTTTTCCACAACTCTAATGCAGAGGCTTTCTTCAGCGTCCATCATTCTGAACATAATCTGATTGAAATACTGATGAAAGTTGCCTTATTGGTATTATTTACCTGCCTGCTGGCTAAGCAGATTAGATTTCATATTATTGTATGTTTTGCAGATTTCAACTGGCACTTATCACCAAGCATAAATGCAAATAAGGAGTGAACACAATTGTCATCCATCTGATTATTGGAGTCCCCCTGTATAAATATTCCATTTTCAAAAAATGCACACAGACTTTTTGTGAATGTGATAGAATTTTGCAAACTGAGCTATGTAATATTAGGTAGGTTCACAAAATACTGAATCACAACGGGTTAAAGATCAGCCGCCTAATTGATATTCATTAGGCAGGTGTCAATTTTTAATTGTATGCAATATGTTGTACTTGCAGGGACAGTGGCCTTCAAGGGACAGCTACAACTAACAAATGTTATGATTATGTACCAGGGCTAGATACAGAATTACCAAAATAATTAGTGTTATTAGACTAGAGCTTTTTCTACATTTTGAAATAATACATTCTGGTTCATTTCACTTGAACAAATTAGACTAAAACATTTGAACAATAATTTGTAAAAGCAAAGGCCAGAACTGGTAAAGTTGCATTAAATGATGTATCTTTTATTGTGATCATTAGTACCATTTTTGTACACTCAGAAACAAATTGGGCATTCAAAGGACTTCTGTGCATGGATTAGAGTGGCAGGCCTGTGTAGATAGTGCTCATCTTCCACATGTGCAGCCTTCCAGAAGGGAAGCAGACGGGTGCTTGGTTCTGTTAACATGGAAATCGATGCATTAATTGATGAAAATTAAATCTTGTCCTAATTAACATATTTGCCAATTGTGAACTCCACATCAACCGTGACTCACAAATATGTAGTCAAGTAGGCCCTGAGACCAGGGCCCGGGATTGTTAATTGATAGGTGACAGGAGGAAGGATGTGTAGCTGTCAGTCAAATGCTCGGGCAGGAAACTCTTGATCCATCCCATGGATAGGTGCAGCAACATTACAAGGGTCAAGGGAGATTGCCCCGGTAAAGCACACATGACCGGTATGGATATGAATGTTTTTAAAAAGATATAAAAAGTCAGATGCTACATGAGTTAGGAACGCATAGCCAATGAGGAAGTAGCATATGCAGTGATCACGTGCTTCCCATGCCAGACACCTGCACATGTTATCCACTGTCACATTGTGTCCACATGAGGTAGAGAGCCACATGTGGTAACCATTAGACAATTGATTTACAATTTTGAAGGCAGCAACCAACATTTCTCACCACATATGATACGTTGGAAGCTTTTGTAACCCATCATGTTTTGTATAACATAAGGAAATATCCTGATTGTAAATAACGAGAGTCCCCAGACCTGGTGCCTATAACTGTTCGCTTGGCCGGAAAATGTATTTAAACAAGCTGTTCCTGTTTTGCCAACTGCCTCTTTCCTTCTCTTTGTAAAGGCTTTTGAACTTAAGTTCAGGAGTCGCAGCTCCCTGCCCGGATCTCCAGTGTGTGTACAGCTTCAGCTGTTGAGACTCCTCTATATGGATCATGGCATTTGCATTGGTGGTGACAATGGCTCCTCTTCTACTAAAGTCACAGCATCTGGAAGTGGTGCACCAGTCTCTAAGCATATGTCATTGATGCCACAAGATGCTGCTCTTCAGTTGAATGTCTTGCCTCAGTTCTGTATGGGAACTGCTGAGGGAAACTCAGAGACCCTTCATGACATGGATTACCTCCTGACTGTTCCCTTCTGTTTTTTCTCATGCTAGGCTTCTCTAACTGGACAGTCTATCTCCTTCTATCTCTGAGAAGACAGGTAGCCAAGTTTCTAGGTGGCAGGCACTCCATCAGGTCCCCCAGCAAGAAGTGCACACTTCAACTGATGGCTGTCATCGCTGGGAGATTGTCTGTCATGCAAATACCAGCCCTGAGCACACAACAGCTTTTCAAGCACTCTGCAGAGAACTCCTTTCCTTGGTCATGAAGAACCTGGAATTTGTTGAAAGTGGGGTAATGTTGGTCCCTCTGTCACATTTCAAAGCAGGCCCTGTCAGACAAGGGACTTACCAGGTAATGCAATACTGGAAAAACGTATAGCAAAAACAATTCAGTAGTACAGTGACCACACAATCTCTAACAACACAAATGGTTATAGTTTATCATCCTTTGTCACTGATACAGTAGCAGATCCTACTTTGAAAATTAAATAGGCGAACCCTCATACATACCATCTACCCTATGTCATTACTTATAAAGAACTAATTACAGCCCTTTGCTAACAAAGACCTCACTGAATTTCATACATACATGGAATATCAGCACAACGTTTTGGGAGTCACATAGACAACTCTACTGGTCTTGACTCTCAATACCTCTTTATAGACCTTCCAAACACTTCTGCCACATATGTACACATATTGTTAGATTAGTGGACAGAGGCACAAGGAGAGCATCAATTTCCCAGAATTTAAACAATTACTTAAAGAAGTAGACACAAGACTGCAACACTGCTACTTTCTGAAAAGGCTACACATTGCCACCATTTTGCATTTTGGTGAATATACCATGAGAATAGGCGCTTTCTCCTCCCCCAAAGAACAGCCTGGCCATTTTTAACCACACACTTACTGCAGTTATCATATCGATTCTAAAAGCTCATAATTGTGTCTAAGGAATAAGTTAGAAAAGTGATGATTTTCTGCCTGCGCAAAACCACAGTTTGACAAATTGGAAGCTGTTATTTAAAACTGTATTTACTAGTTCCACATTTTCATGTAGTTCACTAGTGGCAGTGACTTTGATGGCAAGTTTGTGGGGTTGCCTTTCTAAGAAGTTGTGCTGTAGGCCATATACAGCTTTAAAATATAGAGTTTATTTTCAGCATATTTGTGTCAAATTGTAACACTGAGATTAGATCTTTGGTATCCTAGGTCCATGGCTAAAACATTATCAACCGAATCAGATCCTGTGACATTAGCAGGTACTGAGCATCATGCATGGTATATACAGATATTTACCATTGATGTTTCAAATCTCAAGACTATTTCATTCTTCTTAGAGTCCAAAGTTGCTCATTTTTAAAACATGGCAACTTCATGTAACTTGTGAATTCTGATAAAAATGTACATCATAAGGACATTAACCCAGCATAGCATCAGAGGAAAACTAAGTACACACACTGAAAGTATTCTCGGAACACTAGCCAACCATATTTCACTTTGCTCTTTCAGCTTTAAATTTACCACAATGAATTGTTGCAGTTGAGTAAAAACTCTATCACATAGCATAATAATGTACACTAATCCCCCAAAACGGAAGTGCTTTATACTGCATTTTGAGCTCTTGGGACACTAGTTCACCATTCTTTATTATGTCCCAGGCACATCAATGCACAACACTGTGCTGCATAATAAAGTTAGAAAACAGCAGGCTGAGCTTCACTCTATGAGCATTACCTGCGCCTTACAGTGCTGATTAACCCCTCCGACGCGCATGACGAGCTGAGCTCATCATGAGCCACGGTTCTCGTGTGCTCATGACGAGCTGAGCTCATCATGACCATTAGAACGCTCTGCTCGGCTAATTTCCCTGCTGTGCTGGGCATTCTAACGAATGGGAGTAGTCATGACGAGCTCAGCTCGCCATGAGCACACGAGAAACGTGGCTCATGACAAGCTGAGCTCGTGATGAGCACCGGGGCGCTGTGCGCGCCCCCCTCCCCCCAGCACAGCAGGGGAATCGGCCCGCAGCCAAGGGGTTAACCATAATGCTTCACATCACACCTCAAAATGCTATGTCCTTTGTGACTTAACACACTCAATCCAACCTGCAGTCCAACTTTAGAAAACTTAGATCTTGATGTTGTGTTTGTTGAACTGGGTATGTCTCAAACACAAATGTTGGTGAGTGCCCTATCTGCCACAATGACAATCCACCAGCTCCATTATGTTTTGGGTTGACAATTATTTCTCCAACAGTGATCTCCATCTGGCTCTGCAAGTGACACATTTGAAGTTAATGGTGTAGGTGTATTTGAGTCTCCAACTTATTTAGAATGAAAGGTCTAATGTACTTTTTTCAGCTTGGAACTGCCAGGATACATGGTGGCCACTAAGAAAATTCCAATGTCAGAGTAGCTTCCATGGCCGTGGCTAGTATGAAGGCTCAGAGACCTCAGCAGGGCCTCTGGCGATATCAAAATATGGTAGGCAGTATTCGGGCCGGCCACCCACTAAAGTCAAAATCAGGCATAAAATCATCACGCTACATTAAGTCTTATTAGAACAAAATTACCTAAACAAATTTACCTCAGCATTCCAGAAGCAATATGCATCAGCTTGCACCCAGGGTGCTGTCACCACATTGTGGTGCATCCTAAGAAAACTAGTCATCATACTGTAATGATTCCTTTCCTTTCACATGTGACCCAGCAGTTCATTATAGGGGCATTAAGGGTTAGATGTACGAAATTCTTATTTTGTATGCCCTAAATAGCAGTTACGTAGGAAGGTATATTTAGGAAATGCAAAATGGTATGTACAAAATTAGAGATTTCCTAATAGTGATTCCTACAGATTAGATGTTGGTATTAGAATATTGCAATAGGAGTTGTTATTGTATTCCCACCTATGGGTGAAATAGGAAATTGTTTGCATTTCCTAAACTGTGATTTCCTAATAGGAATTCACAATTTAGGAAATCAAAAGCTAAGGGCCCCTGGAGGCACCCCAAAAATCGTAATGCACATGTAAGTTCACATATGCAGTTTTTAATTGTGCACATGGTTACCATCTACTTGGGGTCGATGGTAATAGCATTTCCTAAAAGCCCATTTTGCATTTAGGAAATGCTTGTACATGTGCTTTAGGAATTGCAAATAGGTAATCCCTATTTGCGTTTCCCAAATTGCGCTCACAATTTGCGATTTCTATTGGGGTAGAAATCGCAGATTTTGGCCTGTGGACATATGAAAAGACTGTTTTGCATTCTTAACTAGCCAAACTTGTGATTCAGCCCCTTAAATCTTTTGTACTTCAGGCCCCTAAATTACTATGCTACTGTGCCCTGCATCATGGGGAAATTAACATACTGCATTGCTTGCAAAGCAAGACTAACTTCCAACACTGAACTATACTCAAGAGATGGCAACACATTATATTGCATTATATTCAGGAGGACACTAACTCTTAAATACATCACATTGCTCTGACCACAGACACCCTACCCATCACGGTATGCTGTTTCATTTGGACACTAATTCACTACATTGCACTGCATCCTACTCCAATTACCATGCACTTTACCATACCTACATTTGATTCCACGCCACAGTGTAACATATGATCACTTATTGTCATGATTCTGTCCTTGTGGACCTCTGGTGCAGCTAAGTTTGAAAGCCACACCTGATCTAGAACTCCTTCATTGTTTTTGAGGCTTGGGGCCTGATTTAGATCTTGGCGATCAGGTTACTCCATCACGGATATTCTGTCCAACGGTGATGGATATCCTGTCCCCTGAAATATAAATCTCATTATATCCTAGAGGATTTATATTTTGCCTTGGTGAGATATCTGACACCATTGTGATGGAGTAACCTGTCCACTGAGGTCTAAATCAGGCACTAATTCTGATTCCAGCTATTGAGCCTGCCCCAGCTCTTGGATGTGTTTCAGTATGAATCTTTCACCTTGCCTCTGAGACTTATGAATAGGAGGAAGCAGGATCTCTACAGACTCCAGCTCTTCAGACTCCAGACTAGGCAATCTCAGTGCTTCACCATATTCTTGTAGTGTATGAGCTCTCCATTTTCATGGCACTAAGGGTAGGGTATACATATGGAATGGTTTTACAATTACCAAAAAGCTAATTTTTTTGATTCCCTATTTGGTGATTGCGAATACCTATGTAAAAATGTCTGTGTTTAACACATTTTGTGATTCCCAGTGAGTCACAAATATACCTACCTCATTAATATTCATGAGATAGGTCTCAGTTTGCAACTTTTTAGGAATTGTAAAAAATAACAGGAATGGTGATCTGCTGAGGTAGGCAACCCACCATGTCTGTGACTGCTTTTGAATAAAAGTAAAGTTTTTTTGTAACCTTAAATGATAATGTGAGCATTTAAAAAATTATAAAAAATGTCTATTCATTTTTAAACAGTGGGGACCCCTTTCCATTTGCGAATGGGTTACCACCTACTTGAAGAAGGTGAAAAAACATCACTCATACCACTGAGATTCGGTATTAGGAAGGGACAACCTAAACATGCCCCTTCCTAATACCGAGTTGCAAAACCAATTTGCGATTTGGTAATAGGTTACTGAGTCGCAAATTGGGCCTTTTAACATTAGAAAAAATATTTTTCCATCCGCAAAGGCCCTATTCTGTGAAGCAGGCTCTTTGCGAACTAAAACAAACTTTGTACATCTGGCCCTAGGACTCATTGGCTCCACCATTTCAGTTCTATCACCCTCTTCCAATTTTCACTTCAGTACCTGCTGGAATCTCAAAACGCAAACTAGATTAATTAGTTTATTACATGTTCAGTAGTTGTTCTTTGCCTGTATTTTGCAGTTACGACCTTAGGACTTTTGTTATATTCAATTTCCAAGAATGACTTAGTCAGTTCCCCTGCCAAGCCTGGTGGTGGCAATTATAAAATACACATCTTTTTCATACAGTCTGCTAAGGTCCATTTGGAACTTGATCAACCTGTAACATCTCAGATCATTCAGTTGGCGTTTAACTTCTTGTTTGTATCTGTTCATGTCCCAGAGGACTTACACAGCGATTTCAATGAACCGCCGCTCTTCGCTTTTAAAAAACAAAAAAGCGTGGCGCAACATATTGTCAGAGCAGCATTGCCATCAGCCCCCAAAACAACTCTCAGAGGCATGATGGGACTCCCTCCAGTAGTAGGCCACCACAAATGCGGCAATTGTTCCTGCTGTGCACAGACAAATGAAGGGTCAGTCTTTACATTCTACGGAATACACTGGAAACATGACGCTTTTACAAACTGTCTGACCAAGAATGTGGTATATGGGATCACGTGTCCGAAATTATATATAGGGAAGACCACTCAGGAGGCACGACACCGGATCACGCAACATAAGTCTAGAATAAGAAAAGATACACCGAATGCCCCTCTGGTACAACACTGGATTTCAAACCAACATAAAGAGGAAGACTTACGGTGGACCATTATTTCTAAGATCGAGAAGGATCCACGTGGAGGCGACATTAAAGGCAAATTGAATCAGCGCGAGGCGCTATTGATAATGAAATTCAATACAGCAACTACCGGGCTTAATGAAATTTCAGAGATCGTGAAAATGAATACATGAATTAACATCGTTAAAAATGTACTCATAGGGGGGCGTGGCTACGAGCCGACCATGATGGCTGTGTAGCGCGGGTGCTCTGACACCGAGGCGGCTCCATTTCCATTGATCCGACTATTACTCCGCAGCTAGTGTACCATCAGACGCGGGCTCTGGGAGAGGAGACCAAGCGACGCCGGTTAACGCTTCCCCGGCCAAAATCGAGCAGAGAGAAC
Organism: Lissotriton helveticus; assembly: GCF_964261635.1. NCBI lineage: Eukaryota > Metazoa > Chordata > Amphibia > Caudata > Salamandridae > Lissotriton > Lissotriton helveticus. Next base: position 1,610,388,480 of record NC_136069.1, read on the forward strand.
CGGTGGAACTCCGACGGTCCAGAAGGGGCCCTGCCGCTTGTGTAAGCGCCGACCTGCCGCAGCACCACAGCCCGACCGGAAGTAGCCTTGAGGCGGGCGGCCGGACCGGAAAGAGCCGCTGGTGACGGAGGTCCGCCGAGGGTAGTTTGTGTTCCCCAGAGGCGACGCGCCGTTCCAGACGGGGGTTCTCCCCCTGTGCAGCCTCGATCCTCGCCCGTGCAGCCCTGAGGTGCGGATACCTTGCGAGTGACCCGTGACCGGCTTCACAGTCGGTACGAAGCCGGGAGGGGGAGAGTGTGAGTTGAGCGCTCACTTTGCCTGGCACTGATGCCTGTATAAAAGACGGTGGGCTGACCTGTGACATTGCTCTTCAGGGCACAAGAGTGAAAGTCTGCTGGGCTCCGGGTGGAGCGCCCTGAAGGACGCGCTTGACTGGCTGGGAGGTAGGAGCGAGGAGTGCCACCGGCCCTTGAGTCCGACAGTGGCTGCTTTCCCGAGTATTGTGCCGGGGCCCCTGGGTGCGGGGGTGCGCAGACGGCTGAACCACGAGAGCCGGTGGGCGCCCATAACCAGAGACACGTCTGAGGCCTCAGCGCCCGCTGCTTCGCAACTCTGAGCCACGTAGCATACAGCGAGGGGCAGTGGCGATAACGACTGAAGGAGGGTCACCTAGTGCTGCACAGAGACGTCAGCTTTGGGGGTCCTACAGCGCTACTGACCTGCGCACCTGGTGAAGTGGTGGAACTTTGGCGATCGGCGCCATCTTGTTGCTGAGGCTGCACTGTGAAGCAGCCCCCCCCACGTGCTGGCTACCTAGAACTATGGCGAACAGAGGTCCCAGGGCCGCCGCAGCACAGGCGAAGCTGGAAAAATTTGCCTTCGACAAGTCTGCCGCAAATCATTCAGAGGGTCGCCCCTCCGTGGGCAAGAGTCCGGAAGGTGAGGGCGCCAAACGGGTGACATTGGAGGATCTGATGAAGATGCTCACGAGTGTGCAGGCGACGGTGGGAGCAATCTCTACTGATGTTGGGCTGCTGAGGGCGGACTTCCACAAGATGACGGAGCGTGTAGCCCAGGTGGAAGTGGTAACTAAATCCTTGGTGGAGGACACCTCTGAGCTGCAGTTAGCCACTGAACGACTGGAAGCGGTTGCCAAGAAGCTGCAAGAACGACTGGACGATCAAGAAGGGAGGTCACGAAGAAACAACGTCCGCATCCTGGGCATACCGGAGTCGGAGGGCAAACGTTCGATGGATTTATACGTGGAGGAGCTCATTACGACGAAGCTGCAGCCGAAGGGTCTCTCCCGTTTCTTTTCTGTTGAAAGAGCGCACAGGGTCCCCGGGGGGACACCGAAGCCAGGGGCGGCGCCACGACCGGTGCTGGCTAAACTCTTTAATTTCAGAGATAGAGATGCCATACTTCAGACTGCCAGGAATTCCGCCCCCATCAAAGTGTTAAACTCTACGATAGCGTTCTTCCCTGATTACACAGCTGAGGTGGCCCGACGACGTAAGACTTTTATCGACGTCAAGAAAAGCCTGCGGGACAAGGACATACCATACTCCATGTTGTTTCCAGCAAGACTGAGAGTCGTGGACAATCACAAGGCATGGTTCTTCGACACGCCAGAAGCTGCGAGGGACTGGCTTGGACGGGTGGCGACGTGTGGAGGCACCTAGGCGAGGAGGCAGAAGTCAACGCGATAGAGGAACACTACATCAATCGGACCAGGTGCCATCGCAAGGACATAGCCAAGATCTATTTGAAGAACCGGGTCTGGAGGAGAGAGAGTATCCGGAGGAATAGGGGCCGGCGATCATGGGCCATACACTGACTTTGGACACTGGGGCCCCGCTCTGAGTCGGGCGGCTGAGGACTCATGGAGCTGCCGTCGGATTGCAGAGCTTCATAACCCCGACAAGCAAGTACAATGGTTTGGGATGGGACAAAGCGCTCTGCTAAGTTGGGGGAGGCGGGCGGTTTCAGACCCGTGCAGCAGGGAGGCAGGAAGGGGGGTGGGGGGGTTTTGCTGGTTGTTTTGGTTCTAGTTTTCTTGTTCTCTTGTTGTATTTTATGGCATAGCACAGGTGACAATGCACTGCGTGAGGGTGACACATTAATTGGTGACGGGGCTCCACTGGGATCGTCCCTCCTGGACACATACGACACCCTGCTCGATGGCGACACACTCGAAGGCTACACCTGAGCGCCACGTGACACGTCCTTCCCGCTCACCAACACTTACGGCACTCACATGGAATGTTCGGGGATTGGGCGATAGAGTGAAGCGAGGCCTAGTGTTGCAATATTTGAAACGCTGTAAACCGGCGATAGTCATGCTGCAAGAGACCCATCTAGTGGGCACGGCATCTAAAGCAATGGACAGATGGGGGTATAAATTCATCTCTCATGCGGACTTCTCATCCGGCTCCAGGGGAACTGGGATCCTTATACGGAAGACCTTTCCTTTGCTCTGCCAACAAACTAAGATAGATACTCAGGGCCGCTTCGCAGCAGTAACGGTGCAGTGGGAGGGCCAGCTCTTCAACTTTGTATCTGTCTACATCCCGCCTGGCCTGCAAGCCGCAGCTCACACTGACCTAGCTTCCTTCCTCCTGGCCCTACCGACGGCGACACTGGTTTTAGGGGGCGACTTCAATGACGTTGTGGACCATACACTTGATAGACACCCGCAGGCTGGGACGGCGCGGGGAGGCGGGCGACTCTCCGGTCTGTTAGACGCCTTGGGACTGACGGACTGCTGGCGATACAAACACCCCTATGACAGACACTACACCTACTACTCAGCTACACATAATTGCCTCTCACGGATTGACCACGTTTTAATATCGGGTGAGGGGCTTCGTGGGGTGGGGGAGGTAGTAATCTGCCCCAGAGGGATCTCCGACCACTCCCCGCTACTACTCACATACACGAACCATCGCTCTCATAGGTCTCGTATGTTTCCGGTTCATGCAAATTATCTGCAACACGCCCCATTGAAAAAATCCCTCACCACTACTGCTGAGCACTTTTTTCGGGAGAATGCGGGCTCAGTAGACTCCCTGAGTACCCTGTGGAAGCGTTTAAAACAGTCTTGCGGGGGCAGGCCATTGCGTCGGTAGCGGCCCACAGGAGAACGCAACAGCAAGAACTTAGCGCCCTGGAGGAGGCCCTTGCAACGGCCATCTCCAGACAGGACTCAGATCTATCTCTGGGGGCCGCCCAGGCGGTCCGGTTGTGCCGAATAGAATGGATGGCATATCAGAAATAAATGGTTCGGTCCTCGATTCAGGCCACCCGACATCGGGTTTACGAGCTGGGCGATAAAGCGGGAAAAATGCTGGCTTGGCTCGATAAAAAAGAAAGGGCGGGTAGAGTTATTGGACAATTGAAGTTGCCTGACGGAAGCGCGACCTCTGACCCCGGTGTCATAGTTGACCTGTTGGCTGATCACTATGAAGCGATCTACGCTCCCCGGGCGGGGTTCTCGGCAGAGGAGGCATATGACTACATTAAGGATCTGGCGATTCCCTGTCTCCCACCTGAGACTGCGCTATTATTAGAGGCCGATATTACAGTGGAGGAGGTGAGGGACGCGACGGAGGCACTGGCGTCAGGGAAAGCACTGGGACCCAACGGTCTCCCGGTGGAACTGTACAAACAAACAGCCCAGATGACAGCCCCCCATCTCCTTAACATGCTCAGGGACAGCCTAGCAGAGGGTATGCTACCGCATGATCAACGTCTGGCCACGATCATCCCGATCCGTAAGCCTGGTAAGGCAACAGAGGAATGTACCTCTTACCGACCTATTTCCCTGCTCAATGCGGAGCCAAAGATCCTCTCCAAGTTATTGGCGCTGCGGTTGGCCCCCCACCTTGCCACTCTGGTACACCCGGATCAGTCCGGCTTTATGCAGAATCGTAATACCTCGCATAATTTGCGACGTCTCCAATCGGTGCTGGCTCGCCGAGAATGTATACAGGAGCCAGCGGTATTGCTTTCCCTGGACGCCACTATGGCGTTCGACACTGTGGAGTGGCCATATCTATTTGCTGTGCTTCGCCACATGGGCTTCGGACCCCAATTTTGTGCGTGGGTCCGACTGCTTTACAACGGCCCCTTGGCTCAGGTGGCGGCGAATGGTCACATCTCCAGGGACTTTCCGCTTGGGCGTGGGACGCGGCAGGGATGCCCGTTATCTCCTCTGCTGTTTACCTTGGTCCTGGAGCCGCTGGCGATTTGGGTCAGATGGGAGCCGTCCATTAGGGGTATCCGATGGTCACCGACATGGGAGGATCGGATATCACTATACGCTGATGATGTCCTGCTCTATCTCACCTCTCCGAGGAAATCGGTCCCGGAACTACTCAATGTTTGCGAGAAGTTTGGGAGGGTGTCAGGCTATAGCATTAACTGGTCAAAGTCCGTTCTATTCATTCTTGCTGGTCGCCCCCCCCCCCCACCGAGGGACTGTCCGTTAAATTACACTACTGCCCCCTTTAAATATTTGGGAGTTTACGTCACTCCTAGCCCGGACGAATTTCACGTTTTGAACCTGAAACCCCCCCTGGAATGGTTTATTAGAGATGTCAGGGTGTGGCGCTCCCTTCCACTCACTCTGTTGGGCAAAGCCGCCCTGTTTAAAATGATGGCATTGCCCCGTTTTTTGTACCTCCTTGAGAACTCACCGTTTCCAGTGCCCCCCTCCTATTTTAAAGCCATCGCAGCGGCAGTTTCTAATCTGCTTTGGGACACCGGCCCGTATTGCTCAGGACAAGCTGGTGAAAGACTGGTACGATGGGGGTATAGCGCTCCCTAATATTGAATTGTATTATTGGGCTGCCCACCTTAAACAGATCAACTACTGGCTGCACGCCCACAAACGGAACCGGCCTACATGGCGGACAGGCAGAATGTCGAATCCCGGGGTCTGCTGAGGAACCTCTATAGCCGCGCCGTCCCGTCTGAGCTACTTGGCCCGACCCGTCACACGATCCAAATCTGGTATAAAGCACACAGACGTCTTCAATGCGCGAACACAGTTACACAGATGACACCCCTGTGGGACTCACACAGGTTGGGTTACATGGGCAATACTAAGGGGTTCAAGGCATGGGACGACATAGGAATTTCGGTGGTGGGGGACCTCTGGAAAAATCACAAAGTCGTGGATTTTGGATTTCTACAGACCAAGTATGGTATGGCTGGGTCAGAACAGTACAGATTCATGCAGATACGGCATGCACTGAGAGCTGCCATTCCGGTGGGCACGAATTTGCAGGAATCTACCCCTCTAGAAGACAGACTGTTAACGGAGCACATGCCCCAAAAAGCCACCTCCTACACATACCGGAAACTAGTTAACAACCTCCCCGACATGTTGTCCAAATTACGCTCCAGTTGGGTGGCAGATATAGGTGACCTTGATGACTCGGAGTGGCAGGAGGCTCTCTCATCACCGCGCGAGTCTGCGATTCCCTCCAGGCTTAAACTGGTGCAGCTGAAAGTACTACATCGCACATACTATACCAGGACGGTCCTGTACAAGATAGGAAAGGCTGCACAAGATTACTGTCTCCGTGGGTGCGGAGAGAGGGGGACGTTCTATCATACCATTTGGGATTGCGGGAGGTTGACAGGGTACTGGACAGCGGTGATGCGAACTATCTCTCAGACTGTGAATGCCTCGCTGCTGCCTGACCCGCGATGCTGCTTACTGCACATATGGGACGCTACGGACTTAACACATCGACAGCGGGATTGGGTGATGTTGGGCCTGATGGTAGCGAAGCGTAATGTGGCTAAACTGTGGGGATCACCTGTAGTACCCAAACTGAGAGAACGGTGCAACGACATGGATGATGCGATGGTGGCCGAGAGGGCAGTGTTTGTTCGGAGAGAAAAAAAAAAAAAAAAAAAAAGAAAAATGTACTCATAATTCTACAGTCTAAAGTGCTTTGGGCTCATACCCCTGACTGTTGTTGTACCTAGCAGGCACCAAGCCAACTATAACTAAACTTATAGGCACATATATGTTGGACTGCAAATTATGGAGAGGAGATTGAATCGTTAAATGGAACCACACAAATATAAGGATTTGGTGTAGTAACAACTCCAAAATAATAACTGGATTTAGTGCACTGTAGGTGCTTGAATATTTAGCAGCACGATAGCGGTATATGTTCGCATTAGGCTCTATGTACAATTCCATTGGGACCCGCTTTCCACAGTTCTATTGTTAATGATCGCGAGTATTTAATAAAGCTTCGCAAACATGACGCATTGAAACACTGTTGCTTTAAGTGCTGTTCTTCACAACGCGTCATTAGATCATGTGATTGTTCCTTGGACCAATAATACAACGCGAGACTCAATGGAGTTTGAATCAGATTTCCGGAATACTGTGAGAGGTGCGAGGAAGCCGACACGAAGGTAATAGGCAAATCCATTCCCTTAGATACGAGTTCTAGTAACTCGCCGGCGCTTCCCCATCTAATTTTCAGTATGTCTCTGCTTGTAGGACGCGAGTCAAAAGAAATACGCGGTGCCTGGAAAATTCAATTACAGGTTGGAATACCAAAGCATCCACACGCGGTAAGCAACCTTGAATGGTGCTCGCTCTTCTCGTTCTTAAATTACGAAGCAGCACGGCGTTTGAAGCGAGGCTTATAATTCCTCCTCCTTTCTTCCCCAGACAAAGCTTCCACACTACCTTATGGGTAAGTGCCCTGAAATGATGCACAGATGTATGTAGTAGATTAAGTGTAAAAATGGCTGTGACTGTGTTGGTCTCTAAGATGTCTGTTATGTCTCTTCTATTCAGAGTATCTCTTCATCTGAACACCACCTTCTGTAGAAGTGTTTTTCACATTAATAAGGTAGGGACGCTTGGTATTGACAGTTGGTGCCACTGTTAGTGATTATATTCGGTTTTTGGACATCATATTTAAATTAGTGTTTGTTTGTTTTTTATAGATTGTTGGTCCTGAGGAGAACCCCGCAATTGGGGGTTCGAAACGTGTCGAGCTGTTTTGGTTCCTTTTGTCAACTGGAAATATAGTGTAAATAGTGTTCATTAAGCAGGATTACATTTCTAAACTGCTTTCATCGTACTGAATTAAATCCTTGGATGCAAAACCATTTATATGGGCAGAGAATCCACTATTGACATTAAGACCTAAGTGTATATTTTTGGTATGTTAGGAAAAGGGTGAATGTATTGGCCAGTGTGTGAGTTGGATGTGTTGTAAATTTGTAAATTGTATTGTTTATTGAAACCTTGATGTAATGTAATTTTGTATATTTGTACATGCACATATAATTGTTGACTTGTTTATGAAAAGAATGTTCCACTAGTGAAAAAATGAATGAATAAACAAGTGATGTAAGTAAAAAACAGACCGTTATGCTTTTTTCATAAAGGTCGGCATACATATATTTAAGTGACGTCCAGTACTGGCAGTTGTGTTGTTCTTTAGATAGTTTGGGCTCAGCCTTGCTGTTTCAGAGTAACGACCCTGTGTCGTTTTTCCCTGACTACAAGCTGGCAGCAGTGACAAAGGGGAGGTGATAAGTCCTTGTGTGAAGTCAGAGCACAGCCTATTCAGTTGCAAGAGGGTCTGTGCTCAGCTTTGCCCCCCCATCCTGCCAGCAAATGGTCCATTCGGGCTCACCTAATCCCTCTATTTGTGACTGTGTGGAAGGAATTAAAAAAAACAACGTTACCTGTGGGATAGGCAAGACTCACACACAGAGGTATAGTGTGTAAAACTTAAAAGTACACCTTTCAACATTTTAATTACAATTCACGCTGCCCTGTGAGCTACCTAGGGCCTACCGTAGGCATGACCTTTATGTAATAAAAGGGGAGTTTAAGGCTTGGCAGGGAATTATATTAGCAAGTCGAATTGGCAGTTTAAAACTGCACTTGGACTGCAATGACAGGCCTGGGAAATGTTTAAAGTGGTACTGAACTAGGTGGCAAAATGAGTGCTGAAGTCCTAAAAGTTTAATGCAAAAATATGTGAATATTCAGCTAGCCGTAATTTGTGTTTGATTTATTGAGAAATGTGGTGTTCAAACATGGCATTTTGCCTGTTGTAACTGTATTATATCACATTTGACTAGCTTTTGCTGGCAGGGTGATATATGATGAATTTTACATATTATGTACCGCCATTGCTTTATATCCAACTGAAGGAGTAGTCATTTTTCTACAACCTTATGTGCCTTTTGAGCAACTGTTTACTGTCAAATGTATGAGTGTGATTCATGTTATGGTTAATTTCTCAACTGTTTGTTGTTTTTCTTGGTCTTGATGTGTCATAAATGTTATATGTGTATACTGAAAAGTAATTGAACTAAGAAGGTGTAATAAAACACCAAACCACTTAAGTTGCCATAGTAGTTTCTGTTGAAATAACATCAATTTGAGACAAACACCCTCACATCTTTTTGTATTAAACTATTGGTGAAGCCCTGTTTGTGTGTGTTATCGGGCCCAGCCCCTATTGTGTCTGTTTGCAGTCCTAAAAGTAGCATTTCACTTATAGGCCCTGGGTATATGGTATTTCATACTAAAATGGACTTATTTGTATATTAAATATGCCAACCAGGTATAAGCCAACCAAACCATGTTTAGGAGAATGAGTGCAAGCACATGAGTATGGGTTAGCAGATTAAAGTGCACAGCGTCCTAAGACTGACCAAACAAATCCTAGCAAAGAAATGAAGGGAGTAGGCAAAACCTTTGAGGGAAAAACACTCTAAAATGGCAATATTTTCAAGAAATAGTTGAAACTCAGGCTTTAATATTAACATATCTGGAAAGACAATTTAAGGTCCTACTCCCAGGATATTACAAGTGTAACAAGGTTATATGTTACTCCCTATTGCAATGGTGTTGCTGTAAAGGAAGAGATTTTTGGAGTTCTATTTAGTAATCATTGTCAATTTGAAAGCATGCCATACATAATTACACAGAATATTTTACTCTAAAAATGTATTTTGGAAACTCAATTGTGATTCAATAACTGGCCCTCATTCTTGCAAAGCAGTCTGAGTGAGCTGCTGTGGTGCCAGCATCTGACTTATCCTGTATTGGGTGTTTTTGTAATGGTTCCTTTGGTAACACTCTGGGATCTCCCACATGTTACATTGTACAAATACAGATGGAACTTGGCAAAAATCTTTCATTTTTGTGCTTATAAAAAAGCTACCAGTTACTGCATTTACGAGTATGTGCATCGGACAGCGTCACAATGCATTATCTGCTTATTGTTTGATGGTAATTAAAATTACTTACATTGTCATTTGCATGTGCTTTATTTTACTGTGTGCAGTCATGGAAAGCGTACCTGTCCTATTAATGTTTTAGTACTGTTTTTAAGTCTCCCCCTTACTACAATGAAAAAGATTTAATAATGCTGCAGTTTAGGTGTAAGACTTATTGTTTTATTATAGCTTTTTGTCCTCATATACACAACCTTTATTTCCACCGATTGTACACACTGACCTATACTTTATCGGTCTCTTCATGGTAATTTATTCATACACAGTCTTTTGAACCTGTATTGGAGAAATACGCCAGGGTCTAATCACTGGACCAACTCATTCTGCTCATTCTAAATTTCTCAAATGGTGACCATAAGTCAGTCCCCATCACTTAACACCTTGCCACGGCTCAACTCTTATCCACATTTTATAAATCTCTCTTCTTGCTAAAAGCACCAGATACAAGACCAGTTTTATGTCATCTACATTTATCGCTCTCCCATCTGGGACCAATTCTACTGTTCTGAAAAAGATTAGAGTAAGGCTTACCTCAATCTCAGACTTGAAAATTCTACTCAATGCCTTACCCACTTTGCACCAATATGACAACAATTTCAGGCATTTGAAAAACATGGGTACATCATCTGCTGCTATCAGCGCACATAAAAAGATAGGTATATCCTATCCCTACACTGCCTGCGGAGTCTCTGCAATTATAAACATTCTATTCTTCTCTGTCTTTGTGAATACCAAAGCAAACGTAAACTTACACAAGAGTACGAGTTTACGTTTGTGAATATGAGCCATAGTGTGTTTTCCCAATCCTCATTTGGAGCTCTTAGCACACAGACACTAGCTCCAATCTATCTTCCTGTGGTATCCTTCAAGGAGAAGCAGTCTTGTACTTGACCTGGTAATGGCAACAAGTTCATATTAATGCACACGACAGAGCATGATTAAGCACAAGCTTGTTATCTGTCCTTTATATGCAGGCTTGGAACTGCCACTGTATATTATGTATTCCTCTCAAGGCTGGAATAGAAAATTTACATAAAACAGCAATCCTCTATCTTACAAAAGCACCACATCAGATACTCTCTAATGTTTTAGATTATTGTGAGGGTCAGCAGACTTAGCATTCCAAGACTAGGGACAATCTCATTGTTTGAGTCGATTGTGAAGTGTAACTCAGGAACTTCCAAGGACGCCTTACATTGACATTAAGCCCACTTTTCTATTTAAATCACTGCTCCCATGAGTACATGAATGTAAGCTAAGCTCATATACATAGTTGTCTCCTCAGATCTCCTGGTCTCAGATCTTTGATAAAGAGATTTAAAAAAGATAGGCTTAAGGAGTCACTCGAACAAATTATTTATTTTCATTTATTGACAGCTTTACTGAGCATAGATGAAGACATTTCAGTTGTTTCAGTTTTGTAATGCATACATTAACAATACCTTGGCATGCAAGTACTGATTCAATAATAAACTCATTATTTTATGTATAGCTACTATGAACACAAAAACCTCAAACTTTGACCTTATCACTCTGAAACAAGGATTACTCAATACCAATACTCCAGTCTCAGTGGATTGGACTGATCATGTTCTCATCTGCTGCTCATTTCATTTAACTTAAATAGTAGTCACAGACACAACTAAAAGGCCCAAACTGTGGGACAGAGGTCTGAGGAATATTGTCTCTCTGTCACTAGCCTAGGAGTACCTTACACCTTCAAACCATATTATGAGACTATAATTTCAGTGGCCCACATCCCAGAGATATAAGTCAATGCTAGGGATCATAGATATTATAGGTTCAAAAAAACACCAAATCATCTGCCCAAAAAACTGAACACAGAGGAAAACTGTGAAACACCTGACTGAGTGAGACATAAATATTTCTCCCCTAAATATCTGGTGTAATTGCAAATTGCAATAGACAAATATAAAGACACATTTTTGATTTAAATCTACTCATTTCACAAGGGCGACTAAATAAACTAATAACCACCAAAAATGGTATTCAACATTGTAAAGCAATCAACTTACCCCCATAGAAATGATCTCAAATGCCTCTAAAAAGCAGATGCAAGGGTGTGGCCAAGATGGTGAGTGGGTAATACGTGTCTTGCATCGTCTCCCCACTCCTGGGTGCCCAACTCAGCCCTAAGTTACGCTCTTCACCCTTTAAAAGTCAAACTTTACAAGGGAAATTCTCCCTCAGTCTGTCTGATGCCTCAACAGAGCAAGGACTAAGAGTGGGGGTTCGAGAGTCGACTCACTCGCCACGCATCAGAACGTGAGGAACTGACCTGAAAATGGCAGCCAGATCTATCTGCTCCAACGGGGGCTGGTGAGTAGCAGCTGAGACCTCAGAGCCGCCGGAGAGGTAGTCGAGGGCTCCCCGGAGGCTGTGGAACACGGTGAAAAGCCGGTTGGAGCGCCAAACGCACGGCTCCAAGATGGAGGGAGAGCGGAAGCTGCCGGGTACCGGCCTAACAGGCTGTAAAGAGTCTGCACAGAGAGTCACTATGAAACCACTGGGAGGTGCAGGCTTGCTGACACGAAGCATCAGCCAGAGTTATCGCTGGTGCTTCCTTGCAGGCCTAACATCAGAGCTGTGGCTTCCCTGCAGCCCTACACAGGGGCGATAGAGCAGTGCACCTGGGGCCCGGGACCCCAGCAAGACCTAGTGAGGTACACGTAGGCCTGCAGCTAGGTAGCAGGGGCAGCAACAGAGCAGAAGATGGAGCAGCCACATGGCACAGAGGGGCATCAGCCAGGCTCATCGGCTGGTGCCGGAGGGCAGCGGACAGTCAATACAGGAGTCGGCACCAAGTACAGTTGAGCACGCCAACCCCTGGAGAGAAGGGACTGTGCAACCGAAGCAGTGGTGCCAAGGGGCCTGATGGACAATCTGGCCCACTCTGAGCCGAGAGCCTACCCGAAGAGGAAACTGCCTGAGGCTCCGCACCTCGAGAACCGCCTGGGACTTAAAACCGGGGGGTGATCCAAACGAGGGAGAACCAGCCATCAGAAATACACGGCTGCAGTGACGAGGAGATGACGACCACCCCAGGGGGTGAGCAGAGAACCACTGAAGGCGACTGACCGCGGTGAGTAGAGTGGTGGGGAGCTCCACACAGAGATCTGCAGCGGAGGGAGCAGAGCAGCTGCCTGAGAGGAAGTGGTGGGAAGGGCCCAGAGAGTAGCACAGGACCTGTGCACGCAGCAGATGAGGTGGAGCAGGGTGCAGAAGCGGCATGAAATACAGCGAAGCTAGGCAATCAGCCAGAAAACGCTCGGTGCCTGGGACCCCATACCAAGCCACATCGCTCCCGATGATGAAGCTGCCACATGCAGACATGGAGAGTCTAGCCCCTCTCATGCCGTGTATCATCAAACTGGACCAGTCCGGCCTCATCCCTAACAGACATAGCAGCGACAATACAAAACGCATATTACACTGGGTCAACAAAGCCCACCATACAAACATGAATGCTCGCCTCCTGTTGGAAGATGCCGAGAAGGCATTTGATTGGGTGGGCTGGGACATTTTAGACCAGACGCCAGTGCACTGTGGTCTGGGAGACAGGTACAGGGCCAGGGAGTCAAGGTGCTACACAGCACCCACTGTGACTATTAAAGTCAATTGGGTCTCATCCAGCCCCTTTGCGATCCAGAGAGGGACCCGGTGATCCAGCGGGCTATAGAAAATATATCATAAACTACGCTACCCAACTTCATAACCTATAAACAAAATTCTATACTAAACATGGACCCATTTATGAACCTGATATATTTTGGGCCTACTGAATCAGGTGGTCAGAATAAATCTATATACACATTATCCACACACTATATACATATTTATACATTTGCAGAAAGAATATTGTCATTAGAATAAAACTCAACCATTTAAACGACCACCATAGGTGACGTGATCTAGCTAATGGTAACCTATACTTCTAAATAACCAAGACCAGCTTGTTTGTCAAAAGTAAGATTTTATTTTCTAAATTATGGTATATATGTTGTAAGTTTTATAAATGAAATTTATTTGCAATAAAGCAAGCATGATGGTAAGAAATATGGAAAAACACAATTTAAGCAATTGAATCAAATTTAAAGAAATTATATAAAGTTTAGCATTTCTAAAACCTATTTCCCTAACTGAGCTAAATAGACAGAAATTAAAGTAAAGTTCTTTGAGGATTCTTACGTGCTCCACGCAAAGTCCAGCAGCACATCACCCTCATCGGAAAGTCAGAAAGCAGCAGCCAGCCCAACCCTAAGGGCATGACTTTTTATACCTTTCTACGCTAACTAAACTAGCAAAGGAAAGTTTTCAGAAATCCTCGACGTCCCATTGGCTGAGAGTGACAAGTGACATGTCACCCGATTCTTAAAAAGTTCCACAAAATCATGTCTTACAAAGACCATTGTCTCTTCCACGTGAAGCCAGAAGCTTCCTGCGATTGCAACTATGTATTAAGTCATCCTCGCAGCTTCCATAGTCTTTCAGTGCAACTTCCGCGGATGCCAAGTTAAGGACTGACAAAAAGTTCACTTTCGACCTTGGCCATGTCCGACAGAATGATGTCAGCTCATCAGTTTTTGCTTTGTGAATGCAGCTTCAATAAACGTTTTAATTCAGAATGGGCGTCTCGTGACTTTCTGCAGAATTATAGATCAGCTTTTATTTTGCGGCTCAAATAGCTAGGCCTCAAAAGCAGGCAACTTATGATTTCTAGTATAAAACAAACACAAGAAAAGTATTAATGTAAGAAATAAAGTATTTTCTGTATCCACCCCATGGTTTACTAATTAATTAACCCACCCTATTAATCAAAATGTTACCTAGCCATTGCAAACAAATAAAGCAGCGTTTATATTTACCAGTCTCCGTTTTTCAATGAGACCCATATGCACCTAGAATAGTAGAAATGACATTACACAGACAAGGAAAAGCAAAACAAGCACATGCTTATTTAAGTTTGCAGCAGTTAGTAATGACAAAAACGAAAACAATAATTTATTTTATTAATTTGCACAAACAGAAAGATGCAACATTTATGCACGTTTATGAGCACACATGTTAGTCCCTCCACGTGTAAAGTTTAATCTAGGTTGTATTAGCACAACATATCACAAATCATTAATAATTTTATTCATGTTATGGAAATGTGACTTTGCGAGTTTAAACAAAATTTTGTTTTCTATCTCGCTCCATCAACTCCCTCATCTGGTGATTAACAAATCACCACACCAGCACTCAAAATTTTGGTAAATTAAATTTTTAAGAAATCGATTCAAATTCATTTGTATTAGTAAACCTAAAAGTCTGTTTCAGCATAATCTTTGCAATTAACATGACGCTCTCTATGTAACTCCTGTAACTCGATCTCCCTTTCCTCTTCTTTTCTGAGTTTATAGATTCTCTTCTTTTCCTTTAAGTGTTTCTTTCTTTTATGTAACAAACAACCTACTTTAGTCAAAATAAAAATGAATATTATTATAATCAAAGGTGCCAGAATCTTGCCAAGAATTGAACTTCCGATATTATGAAACCAGTTTTTAATTGCTTGAAACCTTTTTGAAAGTTTCCCAGTAAAATCTTCTTCTTCTAAAGGAATTATTTCTGAATGCATTTGTGTAATATTCTTAATATACATTTCAATATTCTTACTTTCATCAGGTATATATGTACAGCAATGTTGGACATGTAAAATGCCACAGACTCCTCCCTCTTTTGCTAGGAGTATGTCTAAAGCAAGACGATCTTGAATTACCATGGATCTAATTGCAATAACTTCAACATTCACTAATTGAAATCCATCAGCAGTGTCAGTTGATAATCTATCAACTATAGTGGACAATTTTCTGATTCTCCCTGCATTTAGGGTTATACCAACAAAAGGTATTACAGCTTGGAAAATATCTCCCAGAACTTCAGTAAAAGTTTCTCTTTTAGCTCTATTTACATAATTATGAATTTTAAACAATCCTTCTGAATCTCTGTCAACATGAAACACTTTAGGAAAAACAATTCCCACATAACAAGTTCCATACCAATGGTCTGGAAGGTTATAGTAAGCTTTGTCACCACAAACAAAATAAATTCCAGGGAAGATAGGATCTTTTCCACCTTTAAATCCCCAACCTCCCATAATCTGATAAGTATCTTCACAGTTGCTTGCACCTACAAAATAATTATCAAAAAGTGTATTATCTCTTCTAATGCAAAGCTTTCCACTAACAGGTTTGTCTATGTGAATTGCAATATTTTCAAGCATTTTGCCATTTAATTTCTCATCCTCTTTTTGCCAGAAGGATGACTTAGTCTGCTTGACTAATTCATTTCTCTTATAAATTGCTCTTCTCTCCTCAACCATATTCAAAAATTTCTTTCCTTCAGCACTTAATTTACATGTTAGATTATTTTTGTAAGCATACTCATAAGTGAGTTCGTTAGTAACAAGGAAATATTCTCTCATTTGTTTAGCTCTCTTATGTTTATTTAAAGCATTATCAATTTTAACATTAGCAAAAATCTCATCATAATTTGAATAGTAATATTCTAAACGACCAATTTGATAAAATAAACTAGTTAATACACTACATGTAACAGCATAAGTGAGAGGAAGCATATTATATGTTACTCCCTCAGAAACAGAAGCGGGTAATTTAACGCATACATAACAGTCCTTTGCATCCATTACCTTTACATATTCACTCAAAAGCTTTGTGAATGTATTGCTTGAAAAATCACCTATTGATTTATCTTGATGAATGTTAGGCTGATGATCAATTACTTTTGCAGATGTACTATGTTTAGTTTGGCTAACCAGAGCTTTGCTTGTTATGTTAACTTTGTGTAATTCTCTATTCATTTCTAAAGGTATAATCACAGCTAGTACCAACCAGAGCAGAACTAAAATGAGCAGACATACCAGAGTCATCTTACAGCATCTTTTAAAAACAGAACATTTTGAAGTGCTCTCCAGTGTATTTTCTGCTCAATGCTCATAGCTTCACAAATTAATTTCAACAGTTTGTTATCAAAATGGCTTCCTCCATCACTCTCAATAGTGACTGGAAAACCGTACCTTGGGATGATTTCTCTGAGCATTAGTTTTGCTACTGTAATTGAATCACAATGTCGTGTAGGGAAAGCCTCTACCCACCTTGAGAATAAGCATACAATTACAAGTACATATTTCAAACAGTTGTGTAAGGGCATTTCAATGAAATCTATTTGTAACCTGGTAAAGGGACCACCCTCTCGACCAATTATTCCTGTCCCCACCACTGATTTTCTGTTTGGATTCATTTGTTGGCATGACAAACACCTTTGACAAAAAGATTCTGCAATGGTTCTAAATTTGGTATTGAACCAAGTTTCTCTAAAAAGTCTGACCATAGAATCTCTTCCTAAATGTGCAGGACCATGATATAATCTGGCCATATCAGAAATCAAACAATTTGGTAACACTACTCTGCCATCTTTGTAAACCCACACTCCATCTTCATCACGTGGTCTACAATCTGATCTTAACCATAGGTCTTTTTCATCATCTTCTGCTTCGTTTTGTAAATCTCTAATCTCATTCCATGTTTCTACAACAGTTGTTAGCATTAATGAATTTGAATCAGTTTCTGTACTTCTATTCCGATTGTAAGAATAATTTTTTCTTGCGCAGTACTTTGCTGTCTCGTCTGCGAAGGCATTTCCTTTGGAAATATAATCAGTTCCTCTAGTGTGTGCTGCACACTTGACTATGGCAATTTCTTTTGGCAATTGTATTGCTTCAATTAATCTTCTAATGAAAACTGCATTTTTAATTGGTGATCCTGTTGATGTCATGTATCCTCTCTGTGACCAGAGTTGTCCATAATCATGCACAACTCCGTACCCATACTGACTATCAGTAATGATGGTAACTCTTATATCTTTTGATATTTCACATGCACGAATTAAAGCAATCAATTCAGCCACTTGTGCTGAACGAACTCCTTCAAGACATGATGCTTCTTCAACATCTTCGACTGTACAAACTGAGTATGAAGCTTTCAAGACACCTCCTTCGGATCTTAAGCATGAGCCATCTACAAAGTAGACAAAATCCGATTCAGGCAAAGGTCTGTCTTTGATGTCTTTTCTTGGTTTTGTGCAGAATTCCATGACATCTAAACATTCATGTTCTGTCTCAATGTCATCAACAATTTCAGAATCAGGCAGTAATGTAGAAGGATTCAGATTCAGACATCTTGAAATTGAAACATTATCTGCTCCCAGTATGATTTTCTCATACTTTGTCAATCTGCTACTTGTTAAATGTTGAGTCTTACCTCTTGTCAGTAATATTTCAACTGAATGAGGCACAAAAACTTTCACAGGAAATCCCATAATGATTCCTTCACTTTGTTCAAGGCTTATACTTGTAGCTGCAACTGCTTTCAAACAACCTGGTAATGCTTTTGCGATTGGATCAAGAACTGCAGAGAAGTATGCAATAGGTTTCTTTAAATTTCCATGTCTCTGTATTAATACAGATAATGCACATCCTTCTCTCTCACTGCAATACAGTTCAAAATCTTTCTCATAATTTGGCATACCCAAAGCAGGAGCTTGGCATAAGCTCTTTTTCAGGTTCTCAAAAGATTCCATCTCAGCATCATTGAGAATGATTGGATCTTTTACATCTGATTTGGTCAGTCTTTGTAGTGGTTTTGCAATTACTGAAAATCCACTTATCCATTGTCGACAGTAACCTACCATTCCCAAGAACATTCTAACCTGTCTTTGTGTTCTTGGCGGTAACATTGCTTGAATCATTTTTATTCTCTCTATTGTTACTTGTCTTTTTCCCTTTGCTATTCTGTGACCAAGATATTTTACTTCTTGTTTGCAAAACTGTAGTTTTGCTGGGGACACTTTATGTCCTTCTTCTGCAAGGCGATTCAACAGAATTATTGTGTCTGTTACACAATTTTCTCTTGTCTTTGCAGCTATTAACAAATCATCAATATACTGCACCATCGTAGACCTACCTGGTAAGTCTAAATCTTCTAGTGATCTTTTTAACAGTTCGTTAAAGATTGAAGGACTTTCTGTGTAGCCCTGAGGGATTCTTGTCCATCCAAGGGTCTTACCTTGGAATCTGAAAGCAAAGATTTCATAACTGTCTGGGTGTAAGGGAACAGTAAAGAATGCATTGCAAAGGTCAATGACTGAGTACCATTCAGCATCATGTGGAATCTGAAATAGAATTACTGCTGGATTTGGAACCACAGGACAACATGGAATGACAATTTGATTAACCTTTCTCAAATCTTGTACGATCCTAAATGTTCCGTTAGCCTTTTTAACTCCCATAATTGGTGAATTACAAGAGCTACTCTTCATTTCTTTTAATACACCTTGCTTGATTAACTTTTCAATTATAGGTGTAATACCTTCAATTGTTTCTGTTTTCATTTTATACTGTGGAGTATTTGGAAATTCTATTCCCTGTTTCAATGCAATTTTTACAGGATCTACATTTTTCATTAGACCCATCTCATTTCCAGTAAAATCCCATATTTCAGATTTCACTGTTTCTTTTAGCTCTTCAGGTAAATCCTTTTCTTCAAATGCAGGAAACAATTTTGTTTCTTCTGCTTCTATCATCATCATTGTCATTCTGTACAAACCATCTTCCTCCATTGTTTGTAATTCAACTCCTTCAGGAGAACAATATATTCTGCAATTCATTTTACATAGTATGTCTCTGCCTAATAGATTTACTGGACTACTGTTACAAACCACAAATCTGTGTTTATCTCTGTAATTTCCAATTTCAACTGGTACTGGATCAGTTAAGTCTGTTTTAATTTGCTGATTACTTACTCCGACAACTTGGATGGTATCCCCAGAGAGAGGTAGGTTTTCAATTTCCACTGATCTAACAGTAGAACGGGTAGCACCAGTGTCCACTAGAAAAGTGATGTCTACATCATTAACTTTCCCGTTTACATAAGGACCAGACTGGTCAACCTCAAGAGTGGCTCCAACAACACACTCTTCCTCCTCTCTCGGGCACCGTCAGCAATAATCATCAGAATCACTGTCTTGACTTTCTGTTAATAAAAATTGTTGTGAAGCATTTTGCATTTGAACCTTTTGCTGTTTTTGCCGTTTTTGTGGTTTTATTACCTGTTCACATCCCTGAAATCCCACGTTTGGATTATATTTTTGAACTCCCCCACAATTCGGAAAAGGTGGTTGTGGCAATTGGTCTTGACGATTATTCACCTGTTGTTGTTGCTGTTGTTGTAACTGTCGCTGAATATTAAATTCATTTAACCCCTGTTGCATCTGTAGCTGTTGCTGCAGGTTAACACCATTCTGCATCTGTGGATTCAATAAGGGATTCTTTGAGTTTCTAGGAGGATGAGGACACTCGTCCCTCCAATGTCCAATTTCGCCACAATTAAAACAAGGTAATCTTTGTTTCAGCTCTTCTATCTTTGGGCTAAATTTCTTTGGGAAATTATTACTTTTAAACTTTCCTTGTATCTGGTTTGTATTTCCAGTTTGAACAAAATTTGTGTTCTTATTTCCCATACTGGCAATCTGTTGCTCAGCCACCTTTACCTGAGCCCACATGGCTTTCTCCTTCAGCTTCTTTTGTTTTACTTCTAATTCATCGCTACAATATTTTGCTTTTCTTAGAATATCATCTACAGATAGTGCTTGCCATCCGACAATACTAGTTCTGATCATTTCTCCAATTTCAGGTTTTAGTCCATAAACAAATCTATAGATAAAATGACTCATGTCTTTTTCATCTAATTTTTCATAACCACTGTATTGTTTAAATATTAACAATAGTCTTTCATAAAAAGAATGAACTGATTCTTTTGTTTCCTGTTCTGTTCTTTCTATTTTAACCCAATCAACTTCTTTGGGTGGAATTTTGTTTTTCATCCAAACAATTACTTTCTCGTAAAAATCCATTACAAGTGGATTTGGGGCACCTGTTTCTTTAATTCTTTCAGGTTCTGCTTTTGGCCAACTAATAGATATTTTACATTCTGTCCAAAGATCAGATGGAACTACAATGTCAAAAAATCCATCTAAATCAATCCACAGAACTTTTGACACTTTGATAAATCTATCGACTTGCCTGTACCACTCAACAGGTTTCTCTCTTAATTTTGGAAAGTCATTTGTGAATAACAGAATGTCCTGTCTTGACCATGGGACATGAACATATCCTCCACCTGCAACTTCTCTCATTGGAAATTGTTTTGACAATTTTTCTAATCTTTCATCTTCCTTCCTTTTGGTCCATTTCACTCTCCATTTGTTCAGTTCTCCTAGCTTTTTGATATAGACAATCAAATCTTTAATGTGAACTATTCTTCCCATTGAGTTCAAACTCTCAATGTCACTTTCTGAAAAATCTAATCTGTAATGCTTTGCAAAATTCTTTTGTTTACTTACATCGATTTCAAGTTCTGCAGCTAGATCCTCTAATTGATCATATTTATTTTTCGTTTTCCACTGAATACTTTTGCAAATGAATAGTAGTTCATCATCCCGATAGTAATTTAAACTATCTGGGCCAATTGTTCCAATTATTAATTCTTCAATATTAGCTTTTAATTTGGCCACATCAAGTTTTGGTGTGGTTACCCTGACTTCAGGACTTCCTACATCTGACATAGCACCCATTGGTGTTTTTGGAGATAATTCCTCATTAAAGGTTAAATCAGGCATTCTCGATCTAGAAGTGTTTAATTCAGTCATGTCTGAATAAAATTTTTCAGCAGGCTTTTGAATTTCTGTATTTAAAGGAATAGTCAATCCATTTTTGTTTGTATCTCTTTGATCAAATACAGGCTGAACAGGACCTATTGTTACTGGAACTGTAACAGCTTCCATGCCTTTTGTCATTCTTTTAATTAATTCTTCTTTAGACCTTAAATATTCATTATAATCGACATCATCAACATTCCTTGTCTCTCTTGCATAATCTTTTGGAGGTTCCCTTGCTCTTGGAGTCATTGAAAAATGTCTACCTTCATTTCGAGCATTCTCAAATTCTGATCTTCTAGGAGTTTCAGTGATTTCACTATTATTTGGGTAAAGTTTAGGAGCTTCGCTAATTGGAGGTGCACTCGGTGAAGTTTCAGTAGAAACCACCGGAGTAGACCATGATCTAGGAGGTCTCAAAGGCTGATTAGGCTGTTTCTTTCTAGCAGTTGTATATATTTCTTCCATAACTGCATCCTCAGATTCACTTTCCATAGATTTTCCTGTAGGAGAACCCATTACCATTTCATGAATTAAATACAATCCTTCACTCATGTTTCCCTGTCTCCACATTCGTAATCTATCTTCATGAGTTTCTCTTTTCCATGATGGATTTTTAGAAGGTCTTTTAATTCCACTAGCTTCTCTTTGTAACTGATACATCTCATCTTCCCACTCAACTAAAGCTTCAAATTGAGTTGGTCTCGGTTTTGGAACAAGAGCATTCATTTTTTCTCGTAAGTTTCTTAAAACTCTTACATTAAATGAACCATCATCAGGCCAAGCCAAAACACCATCGTTTTTAGTATAACGTTTCCAACTGTCGAACCATAAGACAGTATGATATCCGTATTCACCTTCCATGTACGCTGCAGGTGTTTTATACTTATGAAGTAGTTTACCACCTCGCGTTTCGATTTTCTTATCAGGTGAAAATAAATTCTTAAATTTCTGAAATAATGTTGTCTTTTTCTCAGCATATTTAAAATGATAACTCATTTTTAAGAGTTAAATTTAATTCACAAAATCGTTCGTAAAATATTTCCGGGATGTTCCGCAAAACAACCAATCCGTGCGCGAAACACACCAACAAGCCAATGGCAGTTGAGCTGCGTCACTTTTCTGCTCAACCAATAAATTTAGAGTTTTTCCGAACTACCAATCAGCTCACTGGCCGTCAGAGACTCAAGAGCCAATTAGAATACAGCTTGTGACGTAGTTCATCCAATCCCAGCGCGGCTCTGTGACGTACACAGCAGCTGCGGTTTCTCGCTTCTCACTCCTGGCGCTTACCCCTCCTTCACAAAATCCTTTCACAGCGCCATTTTAAGAACACTTTTCAGTGTTAATTAATTCTTAACAATGACTATAAAGACAACATCTGTTCGTTTCACTATTTAGGATAGTTTACATACATTCAAGTATCCACACTTCGGAATAGACGGCGCTATTCACATTAAGGATAATATTCAATTGTCAGTAGAGTAACCTTACCCCACCCTTCTAACACGTATAATTATGAACTCGCTTTGCTCTGAACCCACCGCGAAGTGAAAGTTCTAAGAGTTCCACTTGAACATAAAATACAATTCAAACTCGCACTTTTACACGGAAAATTCCCTAAATTCAAACACACATGAAATCCGTACAGGACTCTCACCTGTTTATAGAATTCATGCACCGTTAGCAAAATAACGACGTTATCCGTACAGGGCTCTCACCTGTTTATAGATATGAAACATGTACCCGTACAGGACTCTAACCTGTTTATAGATAATCATGCACCGACGTTAATTTTACCCTTCACTCAAGCTCGAATATAACTAATACTCTCATCACAGTGAGTTTTATGGAAGGCGCTTTGTCCCTATTCTCATGCTGCTTTGATTTCTTAGAAAACCCTCACTATACAAGATTCAGACCTAGCCCTAAAACTGTGCTGCTCGGCGACAACACTATGGTACACGGCGATACCTCTTGTGATACTCGGCGATATCACTACAAACTGAACAGATGGCTTGCGTGACTAATTTCTCGCCACACAATCTATACCGGTATAGCTTACAGATAGGCACGAAAAACGAACTTAACATGTGTTAAAACATCGATCCTATTTGCATACCATGACGCAACCCTTAGCAACCAACATGTTACCTTGGTTACCCCTTAGCAACCATCAATTTCTGCTACCAGATAATTGATCCAGCGGGCTATAGAAAATATATCATAAACTACGCTACCCAACTTCATAACCTATAAACAAAATTCTATACTAAACATGGACCCATTTATGAACCTGATATATTTTGGGCCTACTGAATCAGGTGGTCAGAATAAATCTATATACACATTATCCACACACTATATACATATTTATACATTTGCAGAAAGAATATTGTCATTAGAATAAAACTCAACCATTTAAACGACCACCATAGGTGACGTGATCTAGCTAATGGTAACCTATACTTCTAAATAACCAAGACCAGCTTGTTTGTCAAAAGTAAGATTTTATTTTCTAAATTATGGTATATATGTTGTAAGTTTTATAAATGAAATTTATTTGCAATAAAGCAAGCATGATGGTAAGAAATATGGAAAAACACAATTTAAGCAATTGAATCAAATTTAAAGAAATTATATAAAGTTTAGCATTTCTAAAACCTATTTCCCTAACTGAGCTAAATAGACAGAAATTAAAGTAAAGTTCTTTGAGGATTCTTACGTGCTCCACGCAAAGTCCAGCAGCACATCACCCTCATCGGAAAGTCAGAAAGCAGCAGCCAGCCCAACCCTAAGGGCATGACTTTTTATACCTTTCTACGCTAACTAAACTAGCAAAGGAAAGTTTTCAGAAATCCTCGACGTCCCATTGGCTGAGAGTGACAAGTGACATGTCACCCGATTCTTAAAAAGTTCCACAAAATCATGTCTTACAAAGACCATTGTCTCTTCCACGTGAAGCCAGAAGCTTCCTGCGATTGCAACTATGTATTAAGTCATCCTCGCAGCTTCCATAGTCTTTCAGTGCAACTTCCGCGGATGCCAAGTTAAGGACTGACAAAAAGTTCACTTTCGACCTTGGCCATGTCCGACAGAATGATGTCAGCTCATCAGTTTTTGCTTTGTGAATGCAGCTTCAATAAACGTTTTAATTCAGAATGGGCGTCTCGTGACTTTCTGCAGAATTATAGATCAGCTTTTATTTTGCGGCTCAAATAGCTAGGCCTCAAAAGCAGGCAACTTATGATTTCTAGTATAAAACAAACACAAGAAAAGTATTAATGTAAGAAATAAAGTATTTTCTGTATCCACCCCATGGTTTACTAATTAATTAACCCACCCTATTAATCAAAATGTTACCTAGCCATTGCAAACAAATAAAGCAGCGTTTATATTTACCAGTCTCCGTTTTTCAATGAGACCCATATGCACCTAGAATAGTAGAAATGACATTACACAGACAAGGAAAAGCAAAACAAGCACATGCTTATTTAAGTTTGCAGCAGTTAGTAATGACAAAAACGAAAACAATAATTTATTTTATTAATTTGCACAAACAGAAAGATGCAACATTTATGCACGTTTATGAGCACACATGTTAGTCCCTCCACGTGTAAAGTTTAATCTAGGTTGTATTAGCACAACATATCACAAATCATTAATAATTTTATTCATGTTATGGAAATGTGACTTTGCGAGTTTAAACAAAATTTTGTTTTCTATCTCGCTCCATCAACCCGGCAGGGATTCCCGCTATTGCCCCTCCTCTGCGTGTTGCACATCAAGCCCTTGGCCTAGAGGATCAGGGATAATCCCAACATTTTTGGCATTCCGTTTGGCAGGGAGAGACATGCGATCAGTCTCTATACGGATGACATCATTGCATCCCTCAAATCACCACAGCGCTCGGTCCTGGCATTTTTACAGGAACTGGAATCCTTTAGCCAGGTATCTGGGTTCCGAGTCAACGTTGGGAAATCGAATGTTCTTTGGTTGCACCAACAGGGGACAACAAATACGCTGGTAAGGGACACCTATGCGTGGATACCAGTTATGACATATATCCCATCCCTTGGAATTAAAGTGGACCCCATCCGTTTCATAATGGTTAAATTAAATGATTCCAAGTTAACCACTCAGTCAAGATATCCTGGCCGATGATGGCTGATAGCCAGAAACTAGTCCTAGGATGTATGATTCCGGTCCAGGGAAGACAGGGCTTGGCAGTTCGGGCTGGACTGTTCCCATTAGCCACAGGGCCAAGACTGATTTGCATATGGCCATGTCTGAACTGAGGTGGTGAGCAAAATAACGATGGATTAAACCCAGATCTGTGACTGGGGTGAATGTTTTGCCAATTTGCAACATTCCGTCCATCATCTTGCGTGTTTCACTAATGAGCTGCAGCATTGGAATCACTGTCCACTATCACTCCTGGGAAGTGTAGCAGTGATAAAGATGTCCATCCTTTCTAAGGCACTTTATCTCTTCCAGACAATTCTGCTACGGTCCTGCTGGGTACTCTCCAAAAACTACCACAAGGGATACTACAGTTTGTCTGAGCTGTCCTCGAATGCGAAGGGAGATTGGTTACCTTCGACTCGATGAGTGAGGCTTGGGGATACCGTGCATACTGGAATACTTTAGAGCAGCGCAATTCCGGTACTTTGTCGAATGGAATAGGTCAGAATCAGAAAATTGATGGCAGTTCCAGGACAGAACGTTACCAAAACTTTCCCTTTGGAAGGTCCCTTTCTTCAAGAGTGCAGATAGGCCCTTAAAGTTACGGGGATCACCCATTAGACTCACCCAGCTCAGGGTTTGGGATGGTGTAGCCACTAAGAAAGGACTGACTTCTTTCCCCTCGCACATGACTCCTCTATTGGAGAACAAAGACTTTACACCGGGGCTGGACAGAAGAGCATTTCTGGGGTGCCGAGGAACTGAATGTAAGTCGGCAGGGCACTTCTTTGACCTCAATGGGATTCTTTCATTCCCTGACCTCAGAGTAGAGTATGGCCTTCCCAAAGCATAGCAATTCCAATATCTGCAGTTCTGGCACTGGCTTCTGCAAATGGAGGTGCAGCCAAATGTGAGCAGGAAGTTGACAAACAGTGGCTATTAAGAAAGAATACCGATAAGAAAATGATCTCCGAACTGTATGATATGATAAGCCCCCAAACACTTTAGGCGCTCAAGACTAGTCAGAAAAGATAGGCGAAATACTAAGGAAGGGACCCCAATGGAAAAGAATGGAAGGATATCTACGACCGAGCCAATCATATGGTGCGTAACACAGCCAGCAGGGAGTTCACAATTAAAATAGCCACATACTGGTGCCTGACACCAGTTTGCCTTAACAAGGGGAACCAGGATCGTAGTCCAACCTGCTAGAGGAGCTGTGGGGAAGAGGGCACACTCGTACATCTGCCGTGGGAGTGTAAGGAACTAGGCTACTTTCCCTAACTCCAAAGCCAACTTTAATGAAATTTGGCAGCCAATAATCTCTTTGCTAGCCACTGTAATGATTGAAATCACATGCCCAAGGTACCTCCGGCTCCTCCGCCTCACATCTCTGGATACACCAACTCCAACCTCTTGATCAGTGCCCTTGACCTCACCCAATATTCTGCTCCACTACAAATAGGCCTCAAGCACACCAGTTTGTGGGTGGGAAGGGGTGGGTTAGGATTATGTTCTTGTGTTTTCTTCTGTTTCTGTTTTTTCTCCCTTCGGCATTGCTGTATAAGTACGATTTTTATGATACTGGAACATACAGAGACTTTATAGATTACCTCATAGCTGTTGACAGACATGGACCGTATGACACCCATAAACCATCTGCAGATTTCCATATGTATGGCCCAAACAGGGCAGCGGTGATGAGGTGCTGTTTAACCCTTGAGATGTATGTTCTTTTATGGCTGCAGAATGTCGATAAAACAAAGTTAAACCTAAAAAAAAGATGCAAAGATGTCTCTGCCTTCTTAGTAGAAAAGGTAATGAGAGGTAGAGCTCTCAGTCGGATCGTATTACTAGATGGTGATGAAAAGTGACATTACCACATTATTAGCCTTCCACACCAGGAACCTGTGAATAATCTTACACATTATCTAGCTGCAAACCAACATAGTGTTATCACCAAGACTAAACATTTCTCCCATGTTTAAGAATGTCTAGTAAAGAATAGTCCCAGAATGCATAAATAGACCAGGACTTAGTTTTACAAAAGAAATATGGCATGGGGTATATTTAGGTGAAGTGGAGAAGCGTGGCTCAATGGTTAGAGCGGCAGACCCTGATGCAGAGGTCTGACCAGGGTTCAATTCCCGCCTCGGTGGCTCTTGGACACAATTTCCCTTGACCTGATAATTCTCGCCTTGGTGCCTTGTCTAATCATGGGTCCCACTCTGTGACTCTGGGCAATAGCTTGCTTAATCTCCACAACGGCCCCAGCAGCGCTTGGATGCCTGGCTTCACCTTGGGGGTGCTCAGGAGTGGACATTTCATAGGAAAGCCAGGAAGGGTTCCACAGCGTTATGAATACAGCGCTACGAGACCTCAGGGTAGAAGGCGCTATATAAATACAAACACATTTACATTAGTAACTTCTGCTGGGTTTCAAATGTACTTTTCCGCACACAATAGTCTAGGACCACGATTTAACAAGGATTTGCATTGGGGTTGCATTACTTTTTTAGCACAAACCTGATGTAAAATCTTTTTGGGGATTTACAAACCAATGCAAATTGTTATCTGCACTGATTTGTAAGAAAAAGTTGCTGGTTTGCATTACTTGGCATCAAAGGGGTGTTACGTGGTCGTACATGGACAATTCCACTCAACCACTCATGTTTTTTTTTGTGTAGCAAAAGTAAGACATACAATACATAAATACTGTCGTTTTTTTTACTTATACAGTAGTCCAGAGAAGGAGGCAACAATTAAATCAGGTGTTGAGAAAATAATCCAAGTCACAATTTAAGGAACAACAACCTTTTCCCAAAAAGAAACAACCAAGAAGTAATAAAGAGGCATCTGACATGAGCCCATGGTAGAGCATATTATAAAGTGATAGTGCCTCATTACCCCCATTGGAGACCGGTTGAATTTAAACCGAAAGCACGGCCCTCTAGGTTTAGCCAATGCAACTTCCCTCTCATATGTCCATCTGAGTAAAACCCAGAACTCATTAACAATAGGACTGGCATTTTCAATCCAGACTCTGGCGACACATGCTATAATAATAGGAGCCAACATGATAACATAGCTAGCCGCCTCACTTTTTTTTGTCAAAGGTATGTTTATTGAGTTTTAAACACAAGAAGAAAATGCGACAGTCCCGCACATTGTCCCACACAGGGGATAGCGTTGAGTCCGCCTTCATGCACCCCTGACGCTAGCAAGAGTACTCTTACCCAGGCCCCCAGTAGAATAACGCTTCAACAGGCACAGTGTCTGACATGGGTGGGGACTCCAGGTGGTCAACGGGGGGTCAACGACAGTTCGACAAATGCATCTAGGGTAGATGGGTGGAGAGTTATGTGCCCTGGGCAGGGGTCTTCAGTCGCCACCTTGCGTTAGGTCAGGCGGCGCCCTGCTGCATGCAAGTACCCCCGGGGGGCTCTGCCGTGGGAAGAGCTCATGCGGGATGCATATAAAGAACAACAAAACCCATATCCCCTCCCCCTCCCCCCCTGGTCCCTCCCCCCTCCCCAGTGGTGGTAGCTACTTTGAAGGACATGAAACAAGGTACATGAAGATGGGAATTCACAATTGAAATAGGTGGAGTGATTTAACACTAGCCGGGCATACTGCAGATGGCAAGCCCTGGAACAGAAACCTAACCAGTGGGCCCCAACGGAATTCAAAGTTCTTGAAATCATCCAAGAAGATGTCCGCCATTCTCGCCAAACTCAATAGCCTCCACAGCCGTGAATGCCAGAGGGAGATGGCCGGTGCCTCCCCCCGTTTCCACGCAACAGCAAGGGTGAGCTTGGCCGCCCCAATGCAAAGCCACATAATCTTCTTGTCCGCCCTAGTCTGATGTTCGAGACTAGAATCACGGAGACCCAGAAGGGTAGTGGCTATCGAGGTAGGAATGGGGTACCCCAGAATCTCCTTTATTGGGCGAGAATTTCTTCCCAGTATGGTCGAATGATAGGGCAGTCCCACCAGATGTGCTGAAAATCTCCTAACAGCCCGCACCCCCTCCAGCATTTATTAGAAGTGTTAGGAAATATCTGTCGCAGTATGACTGGATGAAGATACCAATCCATCATGGTTTTCATGTGTGCTTCCCTGAGTTCCATGGAGTGGTTAAACTTGGGTATGTCGGACCATAAGTGTGACCACTCAGCTTCAGTAATGTCCCGCTGAAGGACTCCCTCCCACATAGACATGTATCGGGGTCTAGGTGAGATCGCAGTGGCAAGCAGGAAACCATAAATAAAAGTGATAGCACCTTTCATGGAGGAGCTTTTAGTCAGAAAGGCTTTAAACTTTGTGAGGGGGAGTGTGGCTGCATCTCTCACTGGGGGAGACATTGCCCAATGTAGTAGCTGAGCATGGTGGTAGCGTTCCTTTTCCTGAATCCCGTAGTCCCTCTTACAGTTATCGAAGGTGAGTGGGTCAAAGCTGTGGAATAGGAGTGTGAGTGCCAGATAACCCCCCTCCCTCCAGGCGTCAAAGGGCCCCTCAGATGCTGCCGGGCGAAAAGCAGGATTAAAGTGTAGAGGTGTAAAGGGAGAGGGAAATGTAGTCCATCTATCGTCCCTGGAGACGGAGTCCCAAACCTTCAAGGTGGTGCGGGTGGGGGTAATGATGTAAGCATTTTTGGGCCTGTCACTCTTGGGCCTCTACACTAGGTCCCAGATAGTCCTCCCCGCAACGCTCCGATCCATATGTAGAAACTGTTTTTCTGACTCTTGCTGCGACCATTCTACTAGCACTCAAAGCTGTGCCGCTTTATAGTATAGATGAATATCGGGTAGCCCCACCCCCATCTGTCTTCAGTCTGCGTAGTATGGCGAAGGAGAAGCGCGCTCGACCCCCCCTGCCAGATGAAGCGTAGCATCATGGATTTCACCCTCCGGAAAAATTATCCGTCGAGTTCAATGGGCAGGGCCTGGAACAAGTATAGGAGCCTGGGGAGAAGGGACATCTTGATCGCATGAATCCTTCCTAGCCAAGATATGAACAATGGCTTCCAGGGGTTCAAGTCGGCCTGAATCTTGGCTAACAAGGGGGGAAGTTGGCAGAATAGAGTTTCCCCAGCATGGGCGTCAGGTGGACTCCCAGATAAAGAATGGAGGAACTGGCCCACGAAAGGTGTATTAGTGTCGCGAGATGGTGGACCTTCGACTGGGGAAGTGTGAGGTTAAGGACGTAGGATTTAACATAGTTGACCTTGAATCCCGACAATGCTTCAAAACGCTCCAGTTCCGTTTGCACATGGGGGAGAAATCGGGCCGGGTCAGAAAGGGAGAGAAGGACATCGTCCCCGAAGAGAGTGATCTTGTGCGCTTCCCCAGTGAAGGGTAGGCCGTGGATATCGAGGTTGGCCCTCACCGCCAGTGCCAGCGGTTCTATGCTTAGAGCAAAGAGTAGAGGCGATAGAGGACAGCCCTGTCTAGTGCCCCGTGAGTGTGTGAAGAAGAAGGACGCGTGGCCATTCACCGATATTCTGGTTCTGGGGGAGGGGTAGTTCACCCGAATCATCGTCAAGAATTTTGAGGAGAAGCCGA
This sequence comes from Lissotriton helveticus, assembly GCF_964261635.1. Classification (NCBI taxonomy): domain Eukaryota; kingdom Metazoa; phylum Chordata; class Amphibia; order Caudata; family Salamandridae; genus Lissotriton; species Lissotriton helveticus. The sequence continues at coordinate 1,610,419,319 of NC_136069.1, forward strand.
AGGCGGCCTGCGTTTGAAAGAGAAACCCCCAGTCAACCCTGTCAAACGCCTTCTCAGCGTCAAGCCCCACCAGTACTGCCGGGATTTTGAACTTATTGGCCTTTTCGATCAGGTGTATCACCCGTCCCTTGATGAATCCGGATTGGTCCAGGTGTATGAGTGCCGTCATCAGGTCATTGAGCCGCTGGGCAATGATGGAGGAGTAAAGTTTTGCGTCCAGGTTTAGGAGAGCAATCGGCCTATAGGAGGCACATGCACTGGGGTCCTTCCCGGGTTTGGGTATGACCGAAATCAGGGCTTCAGCCATCGTACCCGATGTCTCGCCTTCGTCCGCGGACTAGATACGGGCAGAGTTCCGAGGAAAAGGTTTTATAAAAAATGGCAGTGTATCCATCCGTCCCCGGGGCCTTATGGGGTTTCAAGGCCTTGATAGCTGCCATCACGTCGTCACGAGTGATGGGAGCAGAGAGCGCCTCATTCCACTCCGCTGAGACCTGGGGTAAGGGTAGTTTTTGCAAGTAGTCTCTCTGCGCAGCAGTATCTAGTGAGCCCCCTGAGTAGAGAGTTCGGTAGAAGGAGCCGAAAAGCTCGGCTTTAGTTTCGTCTTGATGTGTCAGGTCTCCCCGCGCATCCCAAATCCCCCCGATGTATTCCCGTTCTCTCTTGTCCCGAAGTTGCCTGGCTAGATGCTTTCCCACCTTGTTGCCCTGGGTGTAGGACAGACGCCGTAGTTTTTGTAGAGTGTACTCTGTTCTATTATCATAGTGCGCCCGCAGCTTCCCCCTGACAGCCGTAAGTTGCCGTATTGCACGCCTAGAAGGGTTCTCCTTTTGTGCGTTCTCCAAAGTGGAGAGTTCCTCCTCCAGTTGCTCCCTTTCAGGTGCTCGCTGCTTGTTAAGCGCAGCATTCAGGGCCATGCATTGCCCCCGGATACAAGCTTTAAGAGCGTCCCATGTGGTAAAGACTGAGGTATCCCCCGTGTCATTGTGGGTAATGAACTCCGATATAGCTCCCCTCAAGGTGTTACAGGAGGTTTTGTCCCGAACCAAGGATGCCGGGAAGTACCACCTAGTGCCAGTCTTACTCTTCACTACCCACTGGATGCCCACCGCAAGCAAACTATGATCGGACACCGATAAAGGGAAGATCTGAGCCTCGCGAAGATCGCCCCAAAGTGATTGACTCAGGAAACAGTGGTCCAGTCGGGAGTACGAGCGGTGAACGTGTGAAAAGAAAGTGTAGTCTCTAGAATGGGGGTATAGGAACCGCCATGCGTCAAAAAGGCCCATATCCAAGATCTTCTGCTGCGACTCCGGAGAAAAGGAGCCCGTGTCGGATCTGTGAGCGTGAGTACTATCCATGTCCCTCTGCCGGACCAGGTTGAAGTCCCCCATAATAAGCAGAGGCCCTTCAGCAAAATCCAAGACCCTACCCAATAGAGTGAGGAGGAAGCCGTTCTGACCAGAGTTGGGTGCATATAGTACGACTAAGGTGCATAGTCTACCCCGCAGGAGGCCCTTCACCATGACCCAGCGCCCTTCTCTATCGCTTTGTACTCCCGTGGGTTGGAAATGTAAGGTCGAGCGGAACATAAGGGCCACTCCCCTCTGCTTCTTGGAGGCGGACGACCTATAAATAAGTGGGAATTGGTTGCGCTTAAGGCGGGAGTCATCCGTTTTAGTCAAATGGGTCTCCTGAAGGCCCACGACATCGAGCTGGTGGTCCATAATATATTTTTAGACCTTTTGACGCTTCTGGGGGGAGTTCAATCCCTTAACATTCCATGTGCCTAGAGTTAGCGGCATCATTTAGTGTGTGGGAACCCCTCCACTAGCTGTGTACCCTCAAGGATCGAACCCCTGCTACCACCCCCCCCCCTCCCCCCTCCATCCCCTGAAACCACCCAGAACACACCAAACTGAACTGGGTGGTCGCAGAGAGATCTTGGTACAGGGCCACCGGGTGGCCCTGGAAGTGAAGGGGTTGTTTCAGCCGGGCTTCCTTCAAAATTCTTTCCTTCAGAGGGAAATCAGGTAGATAAGCCAGGATGTCCGACGGGGGGGCGGGTGCGCGCCGTGCCAGACCAACTCTATGTTATGGTATGTTATGTTATATTTGTCTTGTATAGCGCACGGCTACTCAAAGAGTGTCCCGGCGCTTTGATGCACACCTGTATCACAACATAACGGAAAGAAAAAGCAAAAAAGAGGAGGGAAATCCAGACTAACCAAGAAAACTTATATCTAAGAGGTAAAAAGCCAGGTTTTAAGGCCCTTCCTGAACGTCAGTAAATTTGGAGTACTGCGCAAAGTCACTGGCAGAGTGTTCCAGAGCTGCGGAGCCAACAGTCTGAAAGATCGGCCTCCTATGCGCGCCCTTTTAATACGAGGGACTGTGGCAAGGAACAAAGACCCGGACCTCAAGGATCTTGTGGGGTGGTAGAAAACTACCCTTTTTTGTAAATATTTTGCTCCTGAAGCATGAAGAGCTTTATGAGACAAAGTCAGGGCTTTGAAAAGTATCCGCTTCCGGATGGGGAGCCAGTGAAGTGAGTCCAGGAGACCCGAGGTTCTAGCACGGCCTGATAATCCGAAAATGGCCCGTGCTGCCGAATTCTGGACCACTTGCAGTCGTTGTAACAGATACTCCAGCAGGCCGAGATACAGAATGTTAGAATAATCCATTCTTGATCCGATTATAGCCTGCACCGTTATCTTCCTGTGATCTTCCGATAGTATGAGAAGAAACTTGCGTAGCATCCGGAGCAAACCGAAACAGGTGCCAGTGAGACCGATTATCTGGGATCGCAGTGTCAAGCAATTATCGATCTTAATCCCCAGGTTCTTGGTCACCTGGGACGAACCTACAGGTGGAAACATATTCTCCGGCCACCATTCCTGCCACTCTGGATCCGAACTGCACCCGAAGAAGAGTACCTCCGATTTATCCGAGTTGCACTTGAGGCCGTTAAGTTGGAACCAATTAAAAACGGCCCCAAGGCAACCCCGGATACTCTCTCCATCAAAATCCGCACCTTTCCCTCACATGAAGAGGAGCTGGGTGTCATCGGTGTAGGAAATGATCTTGGCCCGAAAGATTCCGCCAGTGCCGCCAGAGGGGTCATAAAGATGTTAAAAAGAGTCGGGCTCAGCACAGAGCCCTGAGGGACTCCGACACCCAATGACGGCATCTCGGGGGAACTGGAGGAGGCCCAGACCGTTTGTCGACGGCCCGCCAGGAAAGATCGAAACCAGCTGAGCACCATCCCCCTCAGACCGATCTCATAAAGTCTGGCGAGGAGACCCTCGTGGGGGACGGTGTCAAAGGCCGCCGACAGATCGAGCATCACCAGCATCGGTTTGCCACCTCAGTCCAGCACCTCCTTAATAGCCTCCGAAACTTCCAAAAGCGCTGTTTCGGTGCTTAAATTGGTGCGGAAGCCGGATTGAGTGGGGTGCAGTAGATCATGTGATTCCAGATAATCGGAGAGCACCTTGTGCACATGCTTCTCGAGGATTTTGGCAAAGGCGGGCAGAAGCGAAATAGGCCTATAATTAGCCAGTACCTCCAAGTCCAGACCGGGCTTTTTGAGCAGAGGTATAATCATCGCCTGCTTCCAGATCTGGGGGACTACACCCCCACTAAGGGAGCAGTTCAAAAGGGGGTTCACAATGGGATTAATGACTTCGACCATTTTAGCCAAAAATTTGGCAGGGCATGCGTCACGAGGTGAGCCCGATTTAAGGCAGGCCATCCGGTCCAAGGATGAGGAGGCTGAGAGTGATGGAAAGTCTGCCAGAATCGAGTCTACACTAGTAGCGGAAACAGGGCCACCCTCCGAAGAGTGAAAAACATCAGGCCCCTTCAAGGGAAAGGAATCCGGAATCTGCTTGATCTTGGAGGTGAAGAAGTTGGCAAGGGCACTCACCCATGCCTCCGTGGGAGGTGCCTGGGTCGAGGAATCACGAGGGGCCATAAATTCCCTCACAATGGCAAATAACTCCTTGCATGAATTGGAGGCAGTCTCAATTTTTCTAGAAAAATAGCCTCTCTTCTCAGAGAGAATGTCGCGATGGTATGCTTTAACAGAGGCTCTGTAGGCGAGTTTAGCCACCGGTTCATATTGCGCACGCCTGGCTCTTTCTGCCACCTTACACTGCCGTCGTGAAACCGCCAGTGCTTCGGTAAACCAGGGGGCGTACGCCCGTTTTCCAATATTGCGAGGAGGCCTCACCGGGGCAAGATCATCCAGCCTCTCCGAGAGCCACAATTGCAACTGCTCTGAATTCCTTTCCAAATCTCCTGTCAGGATACACGGATGAGCCAGACATGCCTGTGTCAGCAGTTCTGGAGTAACCCGATGGAATGCCCTAGATCCTTGGGAAAGCTGCCGAGAGACACTAGATGGTTTTCTTGTCTCCGACACATAATACTTGACCAGCCTGTGATCCGACCATAGCACCTGAATAGGTGTTAGAATCTCTATAAAGGTCGTCGAGAAGACCAGATCCAGGATATGGCCCTTTTCATGCGTCGGTCCGCAGTGATAAGGCAGAAGGCCTAGAGGAGCCGTCACGTCCATCATTTTAATAGTGTCTGCATCCCTTTCGTCATCCATATGGATATTAAAGTTGCCGGCCACTCTACACTGCTCCGATCTAAGCGCCAGTGTTGAAATTATCGACTGGAACTCTTCAAAAAAGGTGCCAGTCGGCCCCGGGGGCCTATAGACAAGGAGTCCTTTGAAGGATTGGTGCGGCGATAATACAATGGAGAAAGCGAGGGATTCGCAACCCATGATAGTCTCCATAGGAATGGTGGTACAGGTGGCTCTGCCAGACCAGGTTGAAGTTCCCCATAATAAGCAGAGGCCCTTCAGCAAAATCCAAGACCCTACCCAATAGAGTGTGGAGGAAGCCATCCTGACCAGAGTTGGGTGCATATAGTACGACAAAGGTGCATAGCCTACCCCGCAGGAGGCCCTTCAGCATGACCCAGCGCCCTTCTCTATCGCTTTGTACTCCCGTGGGTTGGAAATGTAAGGTCGAGCGGAACATAAGGGCCACTCCCCTCTGCTTCTTGGAGGCGGACGACCTATAAATGAGTGGGAATTGGTTGCGCTTAAGGCGGGAGTCATCCGTTTTAGTCAAATGGGTCTCCTGAAGGCCCACTACATCGAGCTGGTGGTCCATAATATATTTCTAGACCTTTTGACGCTTCTGGGGGGAGTTCAATCCCTTAACATGCCATGTCCCTAGAGTTAGCGGCATCATCTAGTGTGTGGGAACCCCTCCACTCGCTGTGTACCCTCAAGGATCGAACCCCTGCTACCACCACCACCCCCCCTCCCCCCTCCATCCCCTGAAACCACCCAGATCACACCAAACTGAACTGGGTGGTCGCAGAGAGATCTTGGTACAGGGCCACCGGGTGGCCCTGGAAGTGAAGGGGTTGTTTCAGCCTGACTTCCTTCAAAATTCTTTCCTTCAGAGGGAAATCAGGTAGATAAGCCAGGATGTCCGACGGGGGGGCGGGTGCGCGCCGTGCCAGACCAACTCTATGCGCTCTGTCTATGCAGATTTCATAGTCTGCAGGCTCGCCGATAATGTCTCTGAACAGCCCCTGTAGGTATTCGGTCATGCTGTTACCCTCCGCTTTTGGTGGCACTCCCCTGACTCGGATGTTGTTCCTCCGGGAGCGAGTTTTCATGATCTTCCATGTGTGCTTGGAGGTTCACCAGTTGCTCCCGGAGACGGATAACCTCTTGTTGTAGTTGGTCAACCTCCGCACTCCTTGTCTGGTCTGCTTCCTCCACCGTCGCTTTCCTCTCCCCTAGGCTGTCCACATCGCGGCGGAGTTCACGCTGTTCCCCCGCCAGTTCTTGCTTCAGGGTCTGGAAGTCCTCCCTCAGGGTATTGAAAAGGGACTCGAGGAAGGCCTTGGTGATCGGGCCCCCCCCTCTTCCTGTCCCAAGACGCCTGCCGCCGCTGGAGGGGACGGGCTTTTGTCCCCTTTTGGAGTACCTTTGATGAGCATGTCGGTAATTGTGCGGCCTCCTCTGCGCCCCGTGTTAGCCATCCTTCTCTTGTCTTTCTGTTGGCTAGACCCGCCCGACCTGTTGCGCTCCCCCAAGGCGGCCGGGCAGGGCTAGGTGTGCTCTGGTCACGTACAAGCGGCCTGGATTTCGGTAGCAGGGATTACTGCACGGGGGACGCTTTCTCACCAATCTGGCTTCCCCCCAATAGGCCCGCTTGGGGGGTGAAGTATGCTACGAATGGGCACCCCCGGCCCCTCCGTGCCCCTCCTCACCTTGCGGCAGGGTGCCTCCTCCCAAGATTGCTGTCAGCTCCCCTTGATCCGAGCCCCGGGGTGTACCTTGGGGTAGTCGGACAAGTTACTGTTCCCCCGCTGACCACTCTTCGAGGTAGGCCCCAAAGCCTGGCCTTCAATTCCCTCGATATGCTAGGCCCTCAGCGGAGGAGTCTGTATCCTTTGGATGGATTCATCCGATTATCCCGGCAAGAGGGTCAGTCTCACTGTGTTGTATGTGGGGGTTCACTTGTTTGGCTCCCTGGCACTGCACAATCGCTGCAAGGCCCGTCGCGGTTCTCCCGCAGGCCTGAAGCCGGGGCCTCAAGTGTCGCGGCACTCGCATGATGTCTGATGGTCCCCACCGCCTCTGCTGTCTGCAGCGCTGTGCCTCCCGTGTTGGGACCCACCTTGTCGGACGGGAACCTGTCCTCCTCCCGTGATGATCTGCGGGCCGCCTCAGGCTCGCGATGGCGCTCACTCTTGCCGATGGGCACCCCCGGCCACTCCGTGCCCCCCCTCACCTTGCAGTAGGTCGCCTCCTCCCAGGGGTTCTGGCAGTTCCCCTTAGTCTGGGCCCCGGGATGTTTCTTGGGGTGATCGAACAAGTTGCTGCTTCCCTGCTGTCCACTTTCTGTAGTGGGACCCAAAGCCTGGGCCTCAATTTTCGCGATATGGAGGGGTCCTTAGCGGAGGTGTCTGTGCCCCTAGGGCGTGTCCATCCAGTTGTCCAGCTGGGGGGGGGTCAGCCACTCTATTTTGCTGCCGGGGTTGAGTGAGGGGGGTCACCTATTAGGCCCCCTGATGATGCACCGGCTCTCTAGTTCCGCCGCATTTCTTCACACAAGCCCGAAGCCGGGGCCTCAATTTTTGCGGTCCCCGCCGCCTCTGCTGCCTGTTGCACTGTACCCCCTGTGTTGGGACCACCTATCCGGATGGGGCCCTGGACTCCTCTCGGGACGCTCTGTGAGTCGCCTCAGGTTGCGGAGCCGCTCACTCTTCTCCTGCTACCGGAGCTCGGCGCCCGCCTCCTTGATGAACTGCCGCCATTACACTGGGACCTTTGGCCAGGTCCCGGGTCTTCGTCCGGATGGCGCTCCGCGGCTGCTTGGACTGTCCAGCCCTCACCAAAAAGTGGCCTGATGATGTCGGCTGTCGATAATGTGGATCGCCAACACTGCTGGGGGATTTGCAGGCTGGGATGAAAGCTATTTGGGGTCCATGACGGAGGAGCCTCGTAAGTCTGCGTCCTCTCAGGCCGCCATCCTAGACACGCCCCCAGCCGCCTCACTTTTAATCCCAAGAAATATTTTTTTCTCAGTAAGCTGAAAGTTTGAGCCGAGGAGCGAACTAAGAATATGGAGACCCCACTCCAAAACATATTCAGCCTTGGACAGTCGATAAATATGTGCCTGAGGTCTGCAGCATACAGTTGACATTTGTGATGAAGTGACTTTTCAGAAGATCAAGAGGTCCACTTAGATATCATCTCGGGTGTATAATACAGCATTTATACTACCCAGTGTTGTTGCAGCTTTAAATTAACCGTTGTTACCCCTTGGTCTAATGTACCCAAGGATTCCTGTATTTCCGCTGCCATTATTTCAGCTCTAATGGCTCAACTTAATTGGGCAGCAATCTGTAAGTTATTGTCACTGGTGCTAGCCAGAAACTGCTGATAGGCTAAGCCAATAGCCCCATGGCCAGAGTACGTACATATACCGGACACTATTCCAGGTGGGTTCGGCATTGATGATACCTTTTTGTCTCATATGAAATAGTTCCTAACCTGTAGATACTTAAAGAACGTATTTTGCAAAAGGCCAAACTTGTCTTTAAGCTCAGCGAAAGAGTGGAACCCCCGTCCATCATATAGTTGACCCAGCTGTGTAATGCCCTTGCATTGCCAAACTTTCCCAATAGGATCTTGAAATATATTGGGCAGCATAGGATTACTCCATAACACCCTGTATTGATGCAGCACAGGAAGCAAATATTGTTTACTAATATCTTGCCATATCTGACTAATGTCCTTATCTACCTTGAACTTCACTCGCTTGCAGTAGTTAGGATCAAAAGTTATATACAGCATAAACCTGACCAATGGGCCACAGGCTAACTGATAACACAGCAAGGTTGGACCAGCGTCCAGCCCGCAGAGCAAGCCACGAATCCAAAAAACGAAGGAAGCCCAGTAGTTTAATAAACTTGAGAGCCCTCCTGGCACCCCTGTAAGCCCAAATGAAACTGCCTATGACACTATCTACTCTCTTTAAAAAAGGACCACGGAACCCGCTGGGTATTGCACGAAACACATATATTAATTTAGGGAGAATGTTCATTCTTATAACGTTACACCTCCCGTTTATACTTAACGGGTGCCAATGCCAGCTGTGCAGTTTAGCAGATACTGTCTTCATCTGGCTACTAAGACAGACCCCGACATAGATTGCTGTATGTGTAACCACCACTCATGGGTTTTTAAGCAAAATCCTGTTACTAACATTAGTTGACAGGGTTTGGTGCCAAACAATAATGCTGCTTGAAAGCAGGCCTTAAACTGAGGCGTTTTCATTTCTCCTTTCTTTTCTGACTGCATATGTGCTGCCCTGGACAGCCCACATACAAAGTAGGAAAGGTATAATAACTTGCCTTATCATAGTATTTTGTAATGGAAGTCTTCTACAAAACCTATGCTAGACTCACATACACACAACCTTGCACTATGGTGCAGAGTTGTTTACATGGCACTCAGCAGCAAAAACCTGCCCTAGCACTAAGAGGAGAGGAGGAGAGAGCCATATCTCTATAGATATGGCACTCTTATGTTCTCTTCTTGTCACGCAAAGCAGCACAGATTTTCTGAGTGCTGTGTTGTGTGTCCCTTTTTTAAATCTGGGTTAAAGAGTGCTCTGTCAAGACTGAGCTTAGATGGAAACAACCTCTTTGAATGTCTCCGATCAAGCCTGGGGTAGGTGTTATCAACATTAGCATGTATTTCAGACTGTTGGCAAACTAACAGCAGACACTGTTTAATAAATGGAATGCATATCCTCATGGCTATTTTATTTGGCAGCTTAAGAATGCATTTCAAATGTTTGCTGTTCAGGACAAGCAAAGTTGTTGTGAGGGAAGTAAATAACATCCCCAATATGCTGCTGTTTTTTTTAAGAGCGGCTCTTCTGCAAGAAGGTATACCAAATCCAAGGTGAAGCACAGTGGCTGAAAACTGACATCATGACACATTTCTTATATGAGATGTCTGCAATCCATGTTTAAAAGTGTGCTGTGCTGCTCTAGTGTTAGTTAAGTTAGTAAAACAAAATAGCAAAAAGATTGCTTACAGCTTGCCATAGTACACCCAGGAAAAAACACCCCCTAAAATGATGTGGTAATGCAGCACCACTTGCAACACTCTGCCTGCCATTTGTTGCTTCATTTCTCTTAAGTGCAAGCATGAGGGCTCTAATATGGCCCCATCACTGATAGGGGTGGAAGGACAGATCTAAGTGGAGAAGGATATCCTCATGAGCAGGGTACGGGAAAATCAGTACATTTTAAAAACAGATCTGATTAGTTGTATGATGTGAATAATATTAAATAAGAACTTTGGGCATGGTTTACATTAGAACACCTTACATAAATGGAAATATAAGCTCAAAACTTCATGAAGACCATGAGAATTGTAGATGTGAAATAGAATGTTATGAATTTGGAAGGTGGTGGAACATGAAGCATTGGTAGGTTGTGTAATGTTTCCAGCCCTCGGTCAGCATAGGATGCATCTTTACCCCATGGCCTCTCTGAGAAATTAATAATGCGGTCACTAATTGTACAAATGCACTAAGATTCCTTAAAATAAATCACTAATTTGTGAAGCATTCCTTTTCTAATTTGTATTACACCTTCCCGTGGCCCATTCCATCCATTACCATATGAGATGTTGTAAACTGATGCTTTCTTTTAAAATTCTATAAATTGTCCTACTTTCCTTTTCATTCCTCAAGTCATTTATCTTTACCTGCTGCTTATTCCTCATGCTATGTTCCTCTACCTTCTGTATATGCCCAGTCTTTTCCCCTTATAAGAAAACTTTGAAGGTGGAACTGTGGCAGCATGGACGAAAGAGGATAACATGGGTCGGAGATGCTGTCTCATTGTTTACAATGAACTTCTTCTCTTACCTATAGTTAGCTAGTTGAGAGCTGTTTTATAAATATTTGTGATCACATTGGGAAAGATAATCGATATGGTAATTGTGATCATGGAACAAAAAAGCGATCAAAATAGCATATTTTCTACAAGATGTAACAAAAATAAGAAACCACAGAAAAAACAGTCCTGCTCATCAAAACAAAACAATCTGTCATGCTAAACACAAGCATTAGATCTGATGTGACATTTCTGAATGCCCAGTTCAAGTTACACTCCTGAAACTTTGCTTACCCGGAGCATTACAGCAAAGATGTGTTCACAATACAGCCCTTCAAAGAAGAGAAGATACAACTTTATGTATGACCTAAGTCATGTCTTCAACACTAAACTATAAGAAAACCAGCACAATGAAATGCATGCAGTCTTTTGATATTAATTGCATTTTACACAGTTATTTTATTTGTATTTATTTTACAGAGTTTTATACAGCAAGTTTTATACAGCGCAAACTTGATCCGAATCGGGTATCAGAGCTCTTTACATAGCACCAGTTGCATTACATGGGGACATATTTATTTTAGTTAGGCGCGGGGAGATTAAGAGATTGGCCCAAAATCACAGGATGTTCAGCGTTATTGCCGAGACTAGAACCCAGTTCCCCAGATTTTAGGTCGACCAACCTAGCCTTGAGGCCAACTCCTCTCCCCATGTCTTCACTCACATTGTTGTGTAAACTGATTCTCTGGCTCAGCTTTACAAGTTTGCCTTCCTACATGGAACACTGACACAATATCGAAAACAATGATATGGTGAAACAAAAATATTTTGTAATAAATGTTGTTTATGAAAATATTGTATCCTATACTTATAATGGTAAGTACAACAATATCGAAAAAATAATTGTTTCACAGCAATATCATTAAAAATATACAAAGTGCCCATGTCAGGAGCTCCCTTTGCCTGAAAGCAATGCTGGCTCCTGCAGGAGGTGGGGAGCGGGCAGGGTCAGCGGGGCATTAGAGTTCCCCCACTGCTCCCAACAGAGAGGCCATGGATGGGGTCCCCGGGACCCCATCTCCCAGGGCCCTCACATGCCATTTTTGGCCCCGGGGGCCAAAATTGGCTTCAGGAGGGGGCCAGGCAGGCCCTATCCAAATGTCTTATTTTTATAGGTTGGCAGGCCCCGGAGATGGGGCCCCAGGACAAAAGTGGCCCAAGGAAAGGGGGCACCTGGCCCCACTTCCATAAAAAAATGTACTGAAAAATTGGTCAGGCCCCAAAAGGGACAAGGGGAGGTGGGCCACACAGCCCTCATCCTAAAATAAAAAAAGAAACCAGTAACTGTCGGAGGCCCTGCCCCTGCCTTGCACAACTCTGCAAACACGCCTCCTGGTGCACTCTGTATTGAGGGATTAAGTCCCCTTCGATCCTAAGGGTCCTTAGGGGCAAACTAACCCATCAGGTCCCTCCAGTAAGCCCCACACAGTGGGAATGCTGAGAGATGGTCTGGGTCCACACCCATTTTAATGCCACACTGCAAACATGCCTCTTGGCGCACTGCTGGGGGGGCGATGATGTCCCCTTGTGTCCTGAGGACCTCAGGACTAAAGTGGACTTCATCTCCCAAGCTGCAATGTGCCAGTAGGCATTTTGAAGTGTGGTGTAAAAAGGGTGTGTGCCCTCTGAGCACTCTGAGCAATCCAGCTGTGTGAGCTTATTAGAGGTAACAGGAGGGCTAGTTGGCCCCCAGGGACCCTCAGGAGGCTAGGGGACTTCATTCCCCAACCAAGTGTGTGCCAGGAGGCGCGTTTGAAGATGGGTGGAGAACTGGGGCAAGGCCTGTGTCCATCTCTCAGCAATCGCAGTGTGTGGAGCTTACTGGAGGTATCAGGTAGGCTAGTTGGCCCCTAAGGACCCCCAACAGGAAAGGGGACTTTAATGCCAATCCAAGAGCACACCAGGGAGGATGCTTGCAGAGTGGTGGGTAAAGGGGGCATGGCCTGCTATGAGAATTTACCAATCCTGCTGTGTGGGACTTACTGGAGGTAATAGGAGGGGTAGTTGGCTCCCAAGGATGTCCTTGGGGCCCACTACCCCTCCTCTTACTTCCAGTAAGTCCCACACAGTGGGATAAATAAGAGGTTTTCGGAGGCCACACACCCCTTTCTCCACCACTCTGCGAAAGCACCTCCTGGCAAACTACTAGTTGGGAGATGAATTCCTCTTTACTGCTGAGGGACTTTGGGGCTAAGAAGCCCTCATCGTACCTCCTGTAAGTCCTACACAGCGGAATTCCTGAGTGTTGGTTGGGGGATCAGCCCCTTTCTCCACCTCTCTGCAAACGTGACTACTATTTAAAGAAGCACTGGCAATTTAATAAGTCTTGCTTTTGCAAAAGTTAAGGCTATTGGCATTGTAAATGTAAAAGTTTTTTACTAATGCTTTTTGGAGTGGAGTGGATGTATGTTGTGTGCAGTAAAATTATGTGGATAGAAAGCATGAATTATTTAGTGTACAGGAATTATGTAGAGTGGGATTATGTGTTATGGAGAGTAGTTATGTGGTATAGTAGTCTGTGTTTTGGAGTGGTAAACTCAGGTTTACTCTTCCTCATTTCCACAGAAGCTAAACTATAAATTCAATGATAAAAGAAGGAGCCAGTGAGGAGCACTTCTGGACCTAGTCGGAGGTATCGATAGGGCCTCTGGAATTATGCGAATGTTTGGCTGCATCGATTTTTGCATAATCATACATGTTCGGCATTTGCCACATAATCCATCATGTTTTACAGTTTGTTGGAAGGCCCTTTGCAAACCTGGAATGGTTCCCTGTTATTTATTGCTAAATGTGGGTGTTAAATTGGTACTAATGGTGAGCAAACCACCCTTGCGTCTTTCTGCACCTCTCTTGCCTATTTCTGCATTTCTCTTGCTTCTTTTGTCATGTAGTTCCTATATTACCTATGCAGGATCTACATGTTTGGAGAACATAAACTGTGGGATTGGTGGCAGACCGGTTCCGAGTACCCCTACCGGATATGTTAGCCTGTCTGTATCAGCTAGCTCACAGTGCCACTAGAATCTCCTCTTATTGGGGAGAGACTAGTTCTTGGCAACCTCAAAACATGACAACCCTGATCCCCAAGGATTGTGGAAACAATATACTGCTTTTTGCTCAGTCACTCGTGCTCACTTAGTTTCTCCCAGAGATACACAGAATAAACATAGTGGGCATTTGTCAATAAGAATGTATTGAACAGTATTCTAGTGTAAAATAGATGAGCTGTCACAATTATTAGACAGTAGCAGAGATATATGATTAGAAGCACTAAAAAGGTAAATGGATGGTATAGCTCTACCATCTTGGGATGATCATGAATACATACAAGAATATAAAACACATGATAAAAAGTGATTGCTCCTACTAAGCCTCCCTAACTAGATGTACATGAATGTAACTAGCATATATGTAGGTGTTATGCCAAGAATTCCTCTAGGATCTAGTCAACCCATTACCTGAGAAAGATAGAATCTAGGACCCCATCCTGGTCTTGAGGTGGACACCCCGCGAGGAATGTTAGACCACTGCGAGCTGGAGTTTCTGCTTGCAGGAACCTCAGTGTCTCTGGTCATTGTGTCTGCCGGGAAGTCACGGTCTCCTCAGTCATTCTAAAGCAAGCTGTGATGTATATATACCCACAGGTCTCCCAAGGGGGTCCTAATTTTCTGTGTTACCCTGTCAGCCTGAAGGATGACATTGGGCCTGAACTTTATACAGAGATATTGTACAATAGATATTCATCCTGATGTGCTTCCAAGAAGCCTTATGCATAATGTATGAGTTTTGAAAAAGGGAAAAACCAGCGATCTGAATGCAGTGTTGTATCTAGGTAAAAGGTCAGTTCCTATGAACCGTTATGTATATAATGTAGGGAAGGATATAGGTGAAATATTACAGTGTTATCTGCACCTATATAAGATAACTATATGGAATATAACACTTTGTGCACCTTTCTTTTTTCTTTTTTCTGCACTTCTCTTGCCTCTTTCTGCACATCTATACTACTTTCTGCATCTTCCTTCTTTCTGCACCTCTCTTGCTTTTTTCTGCACCTCTTGCTTTTTTTCTCCTGCACCTTTCTTGCCTCTTTCTGCAACTCAGTTGCTTCTTTCTGTACTTCTCTTATCTCTTTCTGTACCCTCTTCCCTCTTTCTGCACCTCTCTTGCCTCTTTCTGCATCACCCATGCCCTTTTCTATATACTTGTTTTGCCTCTTGTGTTACCTTACTTGCTTTTTTCTGTACTTTCCTTGCTTCTTTTTGCACCTCTCTTGCTTCTTGCTGCTCCCCTTTTACCTCTTTCTGCACCTCTATTGCTCCTTTCTGCACTTCTCTTGTTTCTTTCTGCACCTCTCTTGCTACTTTCTGCACCCCTCTTTATTCTTTTTAAACCCCTCTTAACTCTTTCTTAACATCTCTTGCCTATTTCTGCACTTCTCTTGCATCTTTTTGCAATTCGCTTGCCTCTTTCTGCATATCTGTTGCTTCTTTCTCCTCTCTTGCCTCTTTATGAACCTCTCTTACCTCTTTCTACAGTGCTCTTTCCTCTTTCTACATGTCTTTTTTCTTCTTTCTGCACCCCTCTAGCCTCTTTCTGCACCCCTGTTGCTTCATTTTTTACTTCTCTTACTTCTTTCCGCACCTCTCTTGCACATTTCTGTACCCCTCTTGCCTTTTTTGCACCCTTCTTCCTACTGTCTGCTGCTCTGTTGCCTCCTTCAAAAAATGGGGTTACCTGATTGTGTTCCTGGACCTGGGTGCAGTACGATACAAAAAACAATGGTCCTAGACCTTAATCATACAGGATATAAATTATAGATTCCTATTTAGTGCATTCAGTAAATAAACTCAAGAGCTTCATGAAGAGAAATGATTATTAAGCTCACAGTACTTAATACGGTAGTCAAATCTATATAACAAAGTCCAATAAAACAATAGCCTCATTCAGCATGCATTTTATTTTCATGTTAACTGGTGAGAGAAGGTCAAAAGGAATTTGACGGTACGGAATTTTTAAAGGAGGTTGCTCCAGAGGGACATGCTTTATTATCCCCTTTTAACATGTTTGATTAAACCATCCTCAATGTTCCTTTAAAATGTATGTCACACCTTTTCATTTTAATGAAAAGTGTGACTAGGCCTCTTTTGATGTGATCTATTTACCAAAATAATTATTAATTCAGAAATTTCAATCATAAGTGAGGCTATAAACATGAATCCGTCACCAACAGATGACCTCATACAAGCTTCATACACAGTTACGTCCTGACATGTAAATGAAGCACATAAGATATTTGCATTTTGTCCTGCACAAAGCAACAATGGTTGAATATCAAATTTAAAACTCCATTTGAATTGTAACGCTTTATTTTCAATTAATTGAACCCCACCTTTAATTTTCAAAATCATATTACATCATGATTTCAATATCATAAATATTAGTACTTTAATTGAACTATGAAACATAGAATAGACATTAGGAATATCACTTTGTTATGTCTCTGAGTGTACAGTCTTCTGTCATTTTGCACAATACTATGCACTAAATTCTATAAGAAGGTATCTGCCTCTTCTATTTTTTCTGTGTGGAAATCTCCCCAAACACACTCCTACATTCTAGTGGTGAATGTGGGAGCAACGAAGAGTGGATGGAAAAGGAGGGTCTTTACTAGTTTATGGAAGTCGTTTTGGGAGGAGTAAGGTGTTAAGGGATGGGGGTTAAAGTAGGGATGTTAAGGGATGGGGGTTAAAGTAGAGATATGCATCCATCAACATATTAAGCCCATATCTATCTGCAGGTCCTACAGACATAAAGGATCCAAACCATTAGTATATGTATTTCAGCTCAAACCTGGATTAAGTCTGGTACTGCACCACCATCCTATGGAAAATAATGGAGGCATGGACTTAAATAAAATCACATAGGAAATAATCTTAAAGAAATTATTTGTTTTGTCATTTTTTAAATATACGTATATGACTATAATTACATATTTGAAAATTATATCAAAAGTATAATTTATATTTTATTTCAATAAATGATTTTTTTCAAAATACATGTTACTTAAGTTTATGATACTTATTAAGTTAATATAAATGAATTACATATATTTTAATCATTGTTAATGCCTAACACATATAATATAAAAATGTATTTAGCTGAAAATGTACACTAATAAATTAGGCTACCCCCTGTATATTTCTTCTATGTAGTCATGTATTTATCAATTTTATATTTATTTATTTATTTATTTATTCATTTATTCAAAGTTTTATATAGCACGAACAAGATCCTTACAGATATCAGAGCGCTTCACAATGACAGGGTAGGGGCAGTAGGAATGAACAGAGGTAATGGGAGCAATGTAGTAGTCACAAACATGAAAGGAAAATAATAACATACATAAAACATATCAATATACAGTACGGTAAACAAGTAATATAAGACGGCACAAGTCATTGATCCCACTACAGAGGTGTTCAGATACACCTTGGGTGAATGGAAGGCTTATACCAGTGTTTTAGTATAGAGAGAGCACTGAGTGGGGGCATCGGGAGGGTGAATCAGTGTCCCAGCGTGTATCATATATTGGTCGGTAGTAAGAAAGTAGCGCAGTAGTGTCTCCATCAAGTAGAGGTATAGTGCCAAAGGACAAGGTGAGCATTGACACAAGGCAATGCAGAGTCTCTGATCCAGCACCTATGAAGTTCAGGAGATCTTGGCCAGAAGGATGGTTTTCACCTCTTTCTTGAAGAGTGCAGTGGAGGAGATACGCCTGGTTTCAGGAGGGAGCGCATTCCAGATCCTGGGTGCCATTCCTGAGAAGGAGCGCTTGTAAGTTTTCTCTTTCCGGAATCTGCGGGGTTTCAGGAGTAGATTTTTTGAGCTTCTATTGGATCTCGAACCTCCTGATATAGACAACTTTTGAGCGAGGTAGTTGGGTGCATTGTGGTGCACGGCCGCGTGTGTCATAACTGCAATATTTAGTTGTATTCTGGCTTCAAAAGGCAGCCATTTTAGGGACTTTAAGTCTGGGGAAATATGCGAATGTTTTCTTGAGCCAGTAATGAGTCTTGCGGCAGCGTTCAGAGAGGCTCTTAAGGGTGCTGTTGTGGATAGCGGGAGGCCGCTGAGGGACACAATTCCGTAGTCTATTTGAGGGATGACTAACGCTTGTACAGCTGTTTGGAAGTCTTCAGCAGGGAGGAAGGGTTTAATTTTCCTCAGTGTGTTGATTTGGAAATTAGCTGCTTTTGTGGCTTTGCTGACGTGCTGCTGCATGTTGAGCTTGGCGTCCAGTGTGATGCCTAGGGATTTCGCTGAGTCCACGATGGTGGGTTGGACATTGAATGCTGTTAGGTTGTTGTGCCATGTTTGGGTGGTGGAGATTTTCGCCGGGGGTGAGATGAGAAGGAACTCAGTTTTCAGAGCATTTAGTTTGAGGTGATTATCGGCTAGCCAAGATTGAGTGTTGATAAGCGTGGAATTCAGATGTTTGATATCATCCGGAGATTGAAGCTTTAGGTACAGTTGTGTGTCGTCGGCGTACATATGGAATTGGACATTGGAAGCTTGGAGCAAGGTGGCGAGCGGTTCCATGACGAGGTTGAACAATGTAGGGGAGAGGGAGGATCCTTGTGGAACACCTAGATCTGCAGGCACAGGTGAAGATAGCACATTGTCGATCTTGAACTTCTGGGACCGGTTGTGAAGGAAGGACGAAAACCATTTGAGAACAGTTCCTGATAGACCCATTCTAGTGCTTAGCAGCTCTAGCAAATTCTCATGTTTGACCGTGTCAAATGCTGACGAGAGGTCAAGAAGGATGAGGAGGCAGGACTCATTGCGATCAAGAATTTGGAGGGCGTCATCAATTATGTGTGTCATAGCTGTTTCGGTGCTATGTTTCGCTCGGAAGCCTGATTGATGAGAGTTGAGGAGGTCAAATTGGTCAATGTGTCTTGTTAGTTGGAGTTGGACACATTTCTCCAGCAGTTTGGCCAGGGTGGGGATATTGGTGATGGGCCGGTAATTGTTTAGGTCAGACGGATCAGCTGTAGGTTTCTTGAGTATAGGCGTGACTTGTCCCACCTTGAGGGAGTCTGGAATGAGGCCTTGTTGCAGGGAGCTGTTGATGATTTTGGTCCAGAGAGGGAGGAGCAAGGGGATGAAGTCTTTTACAGCATTCGCAGGTAGTGGGTCTGTGAGGTGATTAGAGGGCTTCAAGGTGCAGAGCAGTTTGTGTATTGTTTCTTCCGAGTTGGTATCGAAGTGCAGCCAAGATGCCATGTTTTTAGGTTGAGTGTTAGCCATTCTGGTGTGGTTGGGGAATCGGCTTACATCCAAGATGAGGTCATTTCTTATGTTGTCAGTCTTTAGCTTAAAGAAAGCAGAGAAGTCCTCGCAGTGTGGGGTGTCGCTTGTTGTGCTATTTGATTGTAAGGGTTGTGCCTTTGTTTGGGTCTTGATTAGTTCGAATAGTTTTCTTGGCCTGTTTTTTGCTTGGTCCAACTGGCGGCTGAAGAAGTCTAACTTTGTGCGCTTTATTTTCCTGAAGTAGGCATTTCTCTTGTTTTTAAGCCTTTTGAGGTGCAGTGCTGAAGGGTCCGATCTCCAGGTGCGCTCTGCCATTCGCATCGAACGCCTGTCGGCATTGAGTCTGTCGTCATACCAGGGGTTAGAAGTTTTGGTGGAGACTCTCTTCAGTTGCAGTGGGGCGACTTCATTGACTAATGTATTCATAGATTCAAGGTAGTGGTCAGTCAGTGATTGGACATCCGAGGCACCAGAAGGGGGAAGGAGGAGATTGCTGATGTGGGGAGGCAGAGTGGAGGGGTTGAGATTCTTCATGTCCCTTTTCCATGTTTTGGATTTGATTGGTTGAGCCGGGTAAGGTTTAACTTTTTCATTGATAAAGAAGGTGATAATGTGGTGATCTGACCAGTCGCAGGGTAGAATCGTCTCTAGTTGTGTAGAGTTCTCTTTGGCAATGATGAGATCAAGTATCGAGCCTTTGTCGTGTGTTGGTCTATCGCATATTTGGGTAAGGTCAAGCGCATTAAGGAAGGTTTTGAGACTATTCACCACTGTGTCTTTCTGATCGTTCCAGTGGAGATTGAAGTCACCCAGGTAGATTTGGGTGGTCTGCCGACCGGCATTGGAAGTGATCATGTCCATGAGTTGTTGGGTGAATATGAGATTGTCACCAGGCGGGTGATAAATGAGATGTAAAGCACAAACTTGTTTGCCCTCGCTGGTGATGTCGAGGCAGAGGAGTTCACAGGAGGAGAGGGAGGGGGAGGTGACTTTAGTAACGGAGAGGTTGCTCCTAAAAATGCATGCAATTCCCCCGCCCGTCTTGTCTGAAGACCTTTCTAGCCTAATGATGTGATAGTTGGGGGGACTAGTATGTCCATTATCGGGGTATCATATAGCGTGTAACTTCCCAAAGGCAAGCAGCATTGAATATTGACTAGGTTTTCATTGCTTTACTAAAATTCAAATAGCAAGTCATTGCTTATCCAGTCCAGAGGAAGGAAATTCAAAAGTGAGGATTCTTCGTGAGAGAAGACATGTCATCCTAACTAAGATTTGTTAATCCTAGGGACATACTTCGCTGAAGCCTGAGCAGAACATAACTTGCAAAAGGGAACATGGTAGACAAAAATAGCTGCTAAAATAAAATACTGCTCCAATGTAAGGTTTTGAAGCACAAAAAGAAGCTTGTAAATGACAGCGATGGGAGTAAATTAAGGACGTTTGAGTAACTGCCTTGCCACATTATTCTGGTGTGACTAGTACCTGCAGGCAGCCCTAATTATAAAATGTTGCCATAATCTAAGTGAGAGCCCATAATAGCCTGATTGAAGTTGGAGTTGATATGTTCAAGAACAAACTGAAACTCTTCATCCTAGACCTTGTGTTGGGATAAAGAATTAGAAGCAATTTTCGAAATCCGTGGTTATAGGGAAATTTGTTCTTCAAATAGATCCAGAGATATTTAGCACATTAGGAAAGGAGTGTGACGAGGTTCTCAAGAAGCTGGTGACCACACCAGATGCCAGATCAATGGCAATCTTTTCAGCACTACTATCTCCATAAAATACAGGACTTGGGAAATGTTTGGATTAGCACAGTTTAAGCAAAGCGGCTTCTTATATAATTCGACAAACCAACTTTTTTCATAGGTGTTGTCATAACTGTGGACCAAGAGCACTAGAAATATATATTATGAACAGATAAACATGCAAATGCATATAATGATAAAATATTACTTTATTCAAATTCTAAAATTTGTTGCAACTCCAAAGAAGCCGAACTATATAATGTGTGAGAACTAATACGAAAGCGATTTAGAGACTCATTTAGACTGCATTATTGAATGCAAGTGAGTAAAAATAAAAGCATGATTAGAGGGAGCAATAGTGAGTAAATGTATGTAAGTGTGAATTCAATTGTGGTGTTATGCTTACGAGTCTGCCATTAGCCTTGGCTTATGAAAACAAATTCTAAGCTTATAACAGTGCCTACAGCAAAATACCGGTCCTGCCATACCTAGGGAATTCTTAGCATGGCAGGTACTTGTCAAATGATACTGGCACTGTTGTACCGGGGGTAATCCTTCGCATAATGAGCACCCACCATGACATACTGGTACTAATGTACTAGTGGTAATACTTGAAGAAATGTTTATCATAAGCAGAATATCAGATAAAATGATGAATCCAACATATTGTAGGTGTGAGATTCTGGGTTGTTGGTTGACTCGGTGTGAGCTCTGGTCAAGTAACAGCCACAATCCCTTCTAGGGTGAAGAACAAAAAGTCACAAAATCAACCTGTGCCTCTCAGACTGAACTTAGAAGAAATGTGCAAAGATTGTTTGCAGCACACAAAAAACAATAAAGTGAAAACTCAATACATGAAGCATTCCAAACCAAGTTAGAAACATGTATGATACTTTTAGAAATTAGTTGACACCAAAATGACAAAATCAATAAGTAAGAGTAGAGAGAGACATTGCGGCACATGTATCATCATTACAAGTAGCGATTACCTAATTGTGATTTTCTCCAAATCACAAGTTGGTATTTGCTAATCCTAAGGTATGAAACTGTTTTCAGTTTCATTAGCAATTCTTAATGGGTCACAAATATACCTACCTCATGCATATTAATAAGTTAGGTCACAATTTCCAAGCCATTAGGAATCTACGCCCTCACAGGGATGGTGGCCTGCCGAGGTCAACAGACCACCATGTCTGGGATTGCTTTTAAATAAAGTAATCTATTTTTTTGTAAAGCATCCTGTTTTCCTTAAAGGAAAACGCGATGCTTTAAACCCTTCCATGCTCATGACGAGCTCAGCTCGTCATGCAGTACACTGCTCGTGTGCTCATGACGAGCTGAGCTCGTCGTGAACAAAGAGATTCTAAAGAGTTCAGCACCAGGGATGAATTGCTGTAGCATTCAAGGTGTTTAAAAAAAGTTAAATGAAAAATGTTCTTTTCATTTTTTAAGACTAGGCAGTGGTCTGTGGGAACACTGCCTGTTCTTAAAAAGGTGTTTATATTCATACACAAAGGGGAAGGCGTCCCTTGGGGGCCACTTCCCTTTTGTGAATGGGTTACCACCTACTTGTAGTTTGTGGTAATGTGCAAATGTTTTGCGACTGCATTCACATTCATAAAACATTCATGCATACCAATAGGATTCGCTATTTGGAAGGGACGCTCTAAACACGCCCCTTCCAAATACTGACTTCAAACACATTTTGTGTTTCTGTAAAAGTATACCAAATCACAAATTAGGGTTTGCTGCATCTAAAACATTTATTGCATTTGCAAACAAGCCAATTCTGTGAATCGGCAAGTTTGTGAATGTAAATAATGCTTGATGCATGTTCTCCATTGAGTTTTAAAGAATTAAGTAAATATTGCACCAAAAAGAGCAAATTGCCATTAAAGGATATCCAGTCGCGCTCGAAAAGTCAAAAGGTTAGGCTGATTATAAGCTACAGAGACCAGGTTTTACCTGCTGAACAAAAATACCTTAGTCCAGGTCTGCATCAATGTCTAGGATCCTGTCGACAATGAGAATGAGGAGGGTAGGCAAGGTGATGTGTCTGTGTTGATCCATGTGGCGGGTTGATGTGCTCATCCTGGTCGTGCAGCAACTAAGATGGCTCCCCTCTAATGAGCTAGTTGCTGCAATGAGGTGGTTCAGTGTCTTCATTGAGGCTATCATCGGCTGGGTACTTGTACCTTGGTTTA
Source organism: Lissotriton helveticus (assembly GCF_964261635.1). Lineage (NCBI taxonomy): Eukaryota > Metazoa > Chordata > Amphibia > Caudata > Salamandridae > Lissotriton > Lissotriton helveticus. Next base: position 1,610,442,113 of record NC_136069.1, read on the forward strand.
AGTAGAGAATTGTGCTGTGGTGGTTCCTAAGGTGAGACAGCGTCTCTGATACACACTGCAGGGGCAATGGGCCACTTCTGGTCCATCCAACAGTGGTGATGTTCTGGTTCTGGTCCACACAGTCACTGCTTTGCTTCAGTGCTGACCCACGTCATGGTGGTGATGTGCTGGTTCCGTTCTCTACAGTGATGATATTGCATTGGTTCTGTTAGAGCGGGCACCTTAGGCGCACATCCAAGGGTCCAGGACAGGAGAGGCACCACTTGGAAGGGCAGACTCACAACAATTGGCAGTGTCCATGTGCTGAAGAAGGATAGTTGGATGTTGTGTATGTGCCTGACACTTCAGATCAGGAGGCCAGTGAACCAGCCCCAGGAGTCAGTTTAGGTTCTGGGGACTAGTGTTGCAGGTCTAGTCTTTCTGACCCAGGCAAGGTGGGCAACCAGCACCAGGGCAGAACAGAAAGACAGCAGTTCTTTCTTCTTTCTTTCACAGCCAGAAGAGTGATTGTCCAGGCCCTTGTCTGGTGTAATCACGTCGAAAATAGAGGAATGCCTTGTATTTGTTTCACCCTGTTATGTTATCAGAAGGCTGTAGACCATGGATAATGCTGCTGCACGACTTCTTAGGAACATCCTTGAAAATCAGTCTGTTACCAGGACTCTCCAAGATCTCTTCTGGCTTGTGTTGGAACAATTAGTTCAGTGTAAGACAGTATGCATTATGCACAGGGTAATTAATAAAAAAGGACCTTTACTGTTAAGACATCTAGCTTCCCCATACTTGCGCAGGAGATCTCTTAGGTCTTCTTCAGTGCATGTATTAAATGTCCCAGGAGATCCCTAGATCCTGAAATGGTGGCCGCTCAACTTCTTACCTAGCACCTACATTTTTAATAATCTACGTGTGGAACTCTGCTTTACTAGAGAAATAACTCTCCTTTCAAATAATTATTGAAGACCTGGCTGTTCAGATACTAATTCGCCTTACAGCTTCTGATGACCTGAGATGTCTGTTGCAGCACTGGGTAGCCATGGACTATATAAAATACTCCATACTAGACTGGACAGTACACAGCCTATTCAGGTCTAAGTGTGAGGCTGTGCCAAGCTCCTCCCTCCCAGCATCCCAGGTTGCCCATCAAGTCACACCTAAGTTCCCATTGTGTGTGGCTGTCTATACACAAAGACCAGCTGTCACCCGACCTAGACATGCAATCAGAGGCAGGCTGCTGGGAAAATGGCAACTTTCTAAAAAAAAAAAAAATTCTACGTCAAACTCACGTTGAACGCTGAGGGACAGAGATGGTGATTCCATGACCAAAGGAAAGACATTGTTGCCGAACCTTGAAAATGGTGATTCCTTTACCCCATTAAATTTCCTGCATACAATGATGTATATTTGCTCGCTGAATCTGTAAAATAATTTATCACAAGGAACAATTAAACCATCATTGAAATGATGAATTGTTGTGACTTTAGATTGCATGACATCAATCGTAGCATGCCCCGCCAGTTCAAGTTACAAATCATCTTCCCTTGAGCCTCAGAGAGTCTTTCATCATCTTGAAATTCCCATAGCTCTGATGATGGTCTCACTGATATGTAGTGATAGAGAAGGAAATCTTGATGTACTGTCCAACTTCCTTCAGAGTTATTGCTAAACATATTACCCAAGTTCTGTTTATAGGAATTGGATATTTGATACATTGTTATATGAGCTCCACAGTTGTATACAATTTAGCAATGACCATTGTCAATGTACTATGAGATGTATTTCTGTTAACACATATTGCATATTTGAAAATGTATTTATTCCAATACGAACACAAATAGACACATTGTTCAGAATTTTCTTGCACTCTTTAAAAAAAATTTTCTTGAATTTACCTCTAAATAACTTTTAATTAAGTTTTGTTGTCAATTATGACAGTTTTAAATGTTTACAAATCTATATATAAATATACATATTTGAATAAATCCCTTATGGGCATTTTTACCTTGTATACAACTTTCTAAAATTTGGATTTTCAAAACTGTAGTAATATATTCGACTTTGTCATTAAAGAGGATTCATCTTTACAAATCCAGAGGTACCACACATGACAGACCCACCTACTTTCATTTATGAATTACAGCTTCCCAAAGATAATAGGAATTCAAAATGCTATCCAATGTGAGAGGGTTAGGCCTCACAGTAATAACAAACTATTTTGGGAGTCTTTGACTTCCAGGACATGTAAAACTTAAAAGGACATATCTTCCCTTTTAGTTAAATAGCCCCTTGCCCTATGGGCTACCTAGGGCCTGCTAATCAGGGCACCAGTCTCTCTGCTTTCTCCCCTAAATTGTTATGGTAAGTACTTAGGTACATCCTAGAATGGATACTGGGGTACCCTTATGAGTGAAATCCCTGGGTCTATGAAGTGCAAGATATTTGAAAATTGGAAAATAATAGTTAAGCCAAAGACTATCCCACACAGACTTAACTGTGGGAACATCCCTTTTTAGGACAAAATCCCTCGCTCACCAGAGGTGACATGCTTCATCATATGGGATTCTCCTCTCAAAGGAAAAACCTAGTTCTTTCGAGGGCTACAATCCCCTCTCTGAGAGGGAGGAGCTCAGGGATGTTTTTATAGGTATCTAATCGTAGGATGTTCTTAATCCACATGTGATGAGCAGAATAATGTGAGTGAGGGTGCAGCACAAAGAAAATAAGAAATGTGAAGGAAGTGTGAATAAAACTAGCTAGGGGGCATCAAGAATATGTTTTGTTCAGGAGAGCCCTCTGCCAGTATTAAAAACAGTGCATCAGCGACATGGATTTTAAGTAACCCTGGGCGAAGTACCTCGGTACGCTCGTGTAGTTTGCGAAGTTTGAGCTAATTTGCACTAAGCGAATTGCACGTAGCACAGTGCAAACATGCATAGCACTAATGACTGACAGCGTCATTGAGATCTCTAGAAAGCTACTCACACTCACTTGTGTGGATCTATTGCCTAGAGGAAATTTCATTTTTGCACAAAATATTTATGTACAGTAACATCCTTGGTTGCATTAATTGTGTAGTATGTCACTGCCTACCTTAATGTAACATGATGTTTCGACTCTCCAAAGAAATATTATTTCTAAGGTTTTCGACTCCAGTAATACTGTTATCCATTATATATCATGTAGTATTTCTGGCCACATGATTTATATCATTTAAATTTATGTGTTGATTCTTTTTGTTTTATTACAATTCAACAACTGTGCATGTACAGGATGACATATTTGTTTGCAAAACAATGTTTTGTGTCCTTTAAAGTATGAGATTGGGGCGTGGCTAACCGCCAAGCATGGCAGACGTGTAGAAGCGGAGCTCCAGGCTGGTTCCAGAAAACCTGCAAAATACGGACTACAACGGGGGCAGGGATGGCTTAAAGTCACTGTCGAGGTTGGCTGAACACTCGAGGAATGCAGAGCTGTGGTGAAAAGTGGAGTTGCCGAAACTAAATACTACTATGCAAACCGGAAAAGGGAACAAAGGGACTTGCCCTGAAACCACAGACCTGGGAACGGTCGGGTCAGAGCGAAATGCTGATATCTGTGTCACTCTGACAACAGCCGTCACACTCACCGCCATCTACATAAGTGGTTCTGCAGATTGGAAGTCGAAGGCTAGCGGTGAGAGAAAGGCACCATTCAATATGGCGTCGGAAGCACCTGAAGACGCGGAGCTGCCCTTCCCCAGGGAGGACACTGAGTAAAGGCGCATCCCTGCAGAAACCGAGAGCGGTGGCAGTGCAGCAGGTAGCGGACAAACCTTTGTAGCGACACAGAGCAACATTGCTGCGATTGCCAGCCCTCAACAGATAATGACATGGATTCCACCAAGATAATAAGGCGAGTGGAGGGTTTGCTGCGTATGGCTATTGAGTTCCCTGGCAAACTTCTAGATGTAATCGGCTGCAGAGATAGTGTCGATGTAAATTATAGCATATCCCTAGTGGCCATAAGAGAGGTCTCCAACTGACTTTAATAGAGGCCCTCCCCCGCATAACTAAATGACCTAAGAGACTGACACATGTAGAGTGCTTGCAAGACACGCGCTAAACTGGAGTATAAGACACACAGCAAGACGGAGTTTCGTTGTGGGCCCCTTATATGTGATTTTGACAAGCAACGAGCTAATAGCCACCTTACGTTGCTGTTTCTCTCCATCTGACATTACACAGGCAATGTAAGATCGCACCAATAAATAATCCCAAAGGGAGGTACCTTTTGGCAAATGCTGCTTTGAAAACAAGCCGAATGCACACTGCTGGAGTGGTTGAAAATCACACTGGTGCGCTGTGCACTAACAAAGAAGTTCATGTTGACAAAGCAAAACTTCGGTCTGGTGACCTGATTCTTGGATAAAGGGGATAGCCCCAGGAATTACTTTTCAACGTTTAGCAGTGATAAAAGAGCGATGTTTGGTGACATGGAATGTCTTTTAGTGATACGCAGTATGAGACAGTAACTAAATGATGTTTATTGACTATATGGCTTGGTTACTGTGAGCTGTATTGGCAGAGAGTGTGTAAGTGTTTTACTTTGTTGTAAAAAAAACGACTGCACGCTGTTGTCTGGTGTAATGCCATCGAAACACAAATAGGGACACTGTCTACTAGCTTAATGGTGCCTAAGGATGACCACACAAAACTTGCAGATAACGTAAAAAATCATAAAATACTGCTAGATGACCTGGTACCACAGAAGACAGCTAACTCTACCCAATTGGAAAAATTACAACACCAATTGAAAGGTCTACAAGACAAACTGGATGACGTGGAGGACAGGTACCGCCGCAATAACGTAAGAATTTTGGGCATTCCAGAGTGCAGGGAAGGAGCTAACCCTAAACAGTTTATTGAAAACTGGCTGACAGATCACGTTGCCAAAACAGGACTAACAACCATGTATACCGTAGAAAGAGCGCATAGAGTACCGCCTGACCCCCGCGACCTGGGGCACCGCCCAGACCGATTACATGGCACCGCTTGCCCATGTCGCATGACAACATAACCTCAACATCATCTCCTACACCAACGACACCCAGCTGATCATATCCCTCACCGAAGACCCCCACACCGCCACAGCCAACCTCCACAGAGGAATGAAGGCCGTAGCCGACTGGATGAAGGACAGCAGACTGAAGCTGAATTCAGACAAGACGAAGGTCCTCATTCTCGGACCCACCCCATCAGCCTGGGATGACTCTTGGTGGCCCACATCGCTAGGCACAACCCCGGAACCCACAGACTACGCACGCACGCAACCTGGGGGTCAGCCTTGACTCCACCCTCTCCATGACCAGGCAAGTCAACGCCGTCTCCGCGTCCTGCTTTAACACCCTCCGAATGCTCCGCAGGATCTTCAAATGGATCCCCCGACACAAGAAAAACCGTCACCCAGGCCCTCATCACCAGCAGACTCGACTTCGGGAACGCCCTCTACTCAGGAACAACAACCAAGCTCCTGAGACGACTACAAAGAATCCAGAACGCCTCAGCACGACTGATCCTCGACGTCCCCCGACGCCGCTACATCACACCCCACCTGAGAGGCCTGCACTGGCTCCCATTCGACAAGAGGATCACCTTCAAACTCCTCATCCATGCACACAAAGCACTACACAACACCGGACCTACATACCTCAACAACCGACTCAGCTTCCACACCCCCACCCGAAGCCTCCGCTCAGTCAACCTCGCCCTCACCACAGTTCCCCGTATCCGGAAGACCACCACCGGCGGCAGATCCTTCTCCTACCTCGCCGCCAAGACCTGGAACACTCTCTCTACCAACCTACAACAGACTCAGGACCTGCTGGCCTTCAGAAGACTTCTCAAGACCTGGCTCTTCGATCAGTCGCGGCCCCCCGCCATCCCCCCAGTGCCTTGAGACCCTCACGGGTATGTAGCGCGCTTTAGAAATGCAGTGATTGATTGATTGATTGATTATTGCCCAGATTTTAAATTATAAAGCTAGAGATACAATACTGAATGATGCTGGAGACAATGCTCCTATTCAATACGAAAACAAACGCATCTCCATTTACCCAAACTTCACAATGGTGGTCCAAAAGGCTAGGAACACGTTCTGTAAAGTTAAAAGACACTTCAAACTCATAAATTGAAATACGCCATGCTATTTCCAGTACGATTGAAGATTATCTACAACCAAAAATCTTTGTTTTTTGATAACCTGGAGGATGCAACGGATTGGGCTGAAATAACTCTCACACCACATTCTACACAAAGCTTGTCACTGGCCAGTCAGGGGCAAAAAACTCAACAGACTGAAGATGACAAACTTAAATCAGAAAAATACAAGATAGGAGGACTTACTTCGGGGAAGAGCCCCACTTTGGCACAAATCACAGACAGACAGTCAACATGATGTTTTGTTGGCAGCAGCGGCACTAATGGCCCGGGACACCAGTTCCATTGCTGAAACTGTGGGCTCCTCGGATGACCCATAGGAACACTCAGACTCCGAAAGTAGCTTGGCGCTGTTTCCAATGGTGACTCCACAAACTGCATTGTATTACTGTGACTGCTGCTTACTGGTATTGTTTGCCAAAGATAAGTATGATAACAAGCAAATTTAATTTGAGTTAATTTACCGCCTCTCTATATTTCACATTATTGGGACTTCAGCCAGAGCTTTAGAAATGTGAAGTGTAAGAGCAATACATCCGCAGAAAAAATAAGGCGGTTACCACCCCCCCAATGGCGACTGTTTTATATTGTTTGCTTCTCTAATGTTATTGGAGGGAACCTAGTAATACTAATCCACATTTGTAAAGCGCGAACAATCACCCGTAAGGGTCTCTAGGCGCTGGGGGCCGTCACGAAGATTAAGCAAGCTATTGCCCATCGTCACATGGTGCTGGGCTAACCTGTCGCCGGAGCCGGGCATCGAACCGTGATTCCCAGATTCCCAGATTCCAGCGTCAGTCGCCCTGGCCGCAGCGCCACACCTCTCCACTCAGATACATATGCATTTTTAACTACACGCAGTGGCGGGGCATCAGTAAATACTAGATTCCATTACAAAGGGATCTCGCAACCTAGCAAATATATAAACACGTCCCGGAATGTACGGGGACTAGACTCTGTACATAAAAGTCATAGAATTATAGCACACCTCAATCGCAGGAGAGTACACATTGGATTACTACAGGAATCCTACCTTACACCTACAGAGGCAGGTAAAATAGAAAAGAAATGGTGGGGGAAACTGTTTCATACATCTTACTCTGCTTTTGCACGTGGAGCAGCGATTTGGATACGGAGTGGCATTCCCTTTGATTTGCTAGAGCAGAGAATAGACATACATGGCAGATACATACTCTTGCTTGGTAAACTAGATGGGCAACCGATTGTGATAGGCAGTATATATGCTCCTGACACAGATCAGGATTCTTTCTTAGACTCACTCTCCATGGTGCTAATGGATTGGGATGTTAACCCTTAGATAATTGGGGGCGATTTCAACACAATACTAGATGTAGACCAAGATAGATCGGATCCACCTTTACAAGGTACCGGTTGCAGAAAACAAGCAGAAGCACTAAGGAGATGGGCAGTGGGCTGGAACATGGGTGAGTCATGGCGGATGAAACATCCGGATAGTAAAGAGTACTCCTTTTACTCTGCACCACGTGGATTACACACGCGCATAGACAGGATATTTAGCTCTATGGGATTTATTCCTACCGTGACGGACAATATATATTTGGGGAAACCCTTTCTGACCATAACCCACTGGAAGTTGCTTTCAAATGGGGCAGGGTACCCACACCAATACCCACATGGAAATTACAGCCTTTGTTACTGGAGGACTCAGTTTTCCACAATACTTTAGCTGAAGCGATTAATAATTACTTTCAAGAGGGAAGGGGCGTGGCTTAGCACCCAGTGGTGATGGCGGCGCCGCCGTGAGGCTCTGTTGGGAGGCTGGGTGACTTGCCGACCGAATCCTGACTTCTCCTGCGTGACGGACATGGAGCTGCGTCGGAACATCCCGGGACTCTGATGCGGCGCCCGCAGTGACATTTCCTGGCTTTGTGATGGAGTGCTCCTCTTCAGTAAGTTGCTCCGCCCTGGCTGTGGCCGCGACCGCCATTTTCTGCGGCGGCGCGGACCCGACCTCTTTGCCGGTGCACGGAGCTCTGTCACCTAGCACTCTTCCTTTCGGCTCCGCTTCTCAGTTTTGCTCAATTTAAGACTTTGCCTGGGCTTTTCAATACAATGGAGTACTGCCTATATTTTTCAGTTGATGTGTTCTTGGCTTTATTGGTGTTTTTTCGGCCGCCATTTTGAATGCCTCAGGCGCTGACTTCTGCAATTACCATATATGACGCAGCAGTGCCATTAAGCCCTTGGAGAAGTTTCTTCTGCATAATTGTTCCTAATTTCGCTGGGCACTCTAAACCATGGTACATGAGCATTTTTGAGACCTAGTTCACTGTTTTTTCTCATGCTGTCTTTCTTTCCGATATTTCTTATTGGATTTGGGGCTTTCAATGCTACGATGAGAGAGTGTTTCTACGCCCAAGGAATCTCATTTTCTTCCCCTCCCACTACTTGTTAACAGCGCTGAGCTTATCTTTACTGTTGGCTCAGTGATTGAATACTTTGTCCTCCAGTACCTGCACGCGCTTCTATTTTTTGCATTCAGTGCTTTCTTGCGGGGTGTTGTTTTCTTGCCTCGTTGTACGGACCGACTCAGGACGATGCCGCACGTGCCTACCACTACTAAAAAGACTGTCGTTTTGAAAAACTCTAAAGTTTTTTCTGTTCTATCCAAACTTGAGGATCTACTGGCCTCCTCTGGGTCTGACACACTCATGGAATCGTCTCAGACGCCATCTGAGAAAGCTACCACTAAACGTCACAGGAAGCATCCGCCTTCACCTCCTAGTCAGCATACGCCTGTTTCAATGGAGCTTTTGCTAGAGGAAATACGATCTTTCCGCCCATTCCTGGAGGAAATTAGAGCTTTACGCCACTTCATGGAGGAAACGGATGTCAAGCTCCAAACTCTTACAGACAATTGGTCCAACATGGATACCAGAGTTTCTTCTGTCGAACTTGCAGTCTCATCCATTCAGGACACGTGCTCTAAAGTTCCACATCTAGCTTCACAAGTATCCGCTCTCCAGAGACAAGTGGAGGAGTTGGAGAACAGGAACAGGCGTAACAACCTACGTATTTATGGCCTGGTGGAGGGTCTTGAGGGCTCGGATCCACTCGCCTTCTTTAGATCTTTCCTTCCCAAGGTGTTACGTCTACCAGAAGGTACTACTCTTAACATTCAACGTGCTCATCGCCTTGGTCGTCCATCTACTACTTCTTCGCCTTCCCAGAGGCCACGAGGTGTCATTCTATATTTTCTGGAATACACTGATCTCCTTAAGGTACTGGCAGCTGCTAAATCCACCTCTAACTTGACATGGTCTGGCTCTTCTCTATTCTTTGCCCAGGACTACGCAAAGGCAACGGCAAACCGTCGAAAAGCCTTCCTGAACATGAGGGATGATCTCCGCTCAATTGGTGCCAGATATGGTTTGTTCCACCCTGGCCTATTCAAAGTCAGCTATAACAACAGGACCACCACCTATGAGGATCCGGTTCGACTGCAGAGCTTTATTAACGCACATAAGACTTCAGCCATGGACTCTTCGGGTCCTTCCTCATCTGCTCCTGGCTGAGATGCTCTGGACTGCATTGTTGTTTCTGTACTCTCGTAGTTCTGCCATGTATTGCTCCTTTTTTCTTGTTTTTGTTTATGGAGCTTTCTAATTCATGTTCATGTTGATGTTCTCTTTAAGTCGCATTGTTGTTTCTTGTTTTTATTGCTCTTGTCCGACTCAGTTCTGTAATTTAATCTTATGTTTTTTCTGTCCTCGTCCCCGCAGGAATCCTATCTTGTCTGGTGATGTCTCCCTGGGTCCCTGCTTGGCCGATCCCGGATGTGCCGCTTCACCCTTGTGGTTCTTTCCCCCCCCCCCGTCCTCTTCTCGCTTTCTTCTTGTGTAGGTATGTTATTACCTTGTCTTTTCATCTGTCCCTCTATTTGGTTTGTTTTTCCCTTTTATGGATTCATTTGTCTTGTTCATTTGTGGATGATGTTTTCTACGACTCGGACTCTGTTTACTTCCTTGCCTCTGTTCTTTTTCTTCTGCTTCCTTTCATTCTTCTCTTCCACATTTTGTTTCTATTCATTGCTGCTGTTTCACACTTTGCTTTCCTTAATTCCTCCTCCTTCCTATTTCACCATCTTCCTTACAGGTGCTCTTCTCCTCGCGTCTCATTCTTTCTTTTGGGATTTGTTTTCCATGCACTTTGCATTTACCGTGTTTATGATGTTATTCTCCTTTTGTCTTTTTTCCACCTCTTCATGTTTTTTTTTTTCCATTTGAACTTGCTGTTAACCATGCTTTGCTTTATATGCTATGTCTCTTAATTTAATTTCGTGGAATGTTAAGGGTATCAACTCTCCAATTAAGCGTCAGCGTATCTTATCTCATTTAGCCAAGTTGAACGTTGAAGTAGCTTTTTTGCAGGAAACTCACCTATCTGACACTGAATCTGAGAAACTTAAAAGGGGGTGGGTGGGTGAGGTTTTCTATTCACAAGGTGATGGGAAGCGCAATGGTGTCGCAAACCTTTGTCGTAAATCACTTCCTCTCACGCTTATATCACAAGAATCGGATGTCAACGGCAGATGGGCATTTGTCAAGCTGTGCCTTAGGGGTGTTTCAGTCTCTTTTCTCAATATTTATGCCCCTACGGGTGGTGAGCCTCTTTTTTGGGCTGAGTTTTCCCGGCTCATCACACGTTTCCAGGATGATAACTTTATTCTTGCTGGTGATTGCATTCACCCTCTAGATCCCTTCACTGATAGGCGCTCCACTGCCCGTTATATCCCCAGCAAATCACACAAACTTTTTACCCAAGCCATTTCCCTACATAAGCTCGTCGACGCATGGCGTCTCTGCAATCCCACGTTAGAGGAATTCACTTTTTATTCCCCTTTACACCATTCTCAGTCATGTATTGATTATATTTTTGTCTCTCACCACATGGCTCAATCTCCACGTGCAGCTGAAATCGGTCCGATCCTACTTTCGGATCACGCCCTTGTTTTGATTGGCATAGATGTACTCCCTAAATCTGTAGGCCCTAAGAGATGGCGTTTTAATAATAGTCTTCTCTTGGACCCTAAATTTACTAGTTCCTTTTTGGCTTTTTCAGATGAATTTTTCAAATTTAATGATGACCCCACTCTCCCCTCTCACACTATCTGGGATGCATTTAAAGCTGCGGCTCGCAATTTCATTATCACTTTTGTGGCGAGGAAACGCAAAGCTGCTCGCACATTCACAAGGAATCTTCTCAAGGACATTAAGAGACTGGAGCATGCCTATTTTACATTGCATGCGCAGGACAGCTTGACTGCTCTTGTGGCTGCTAAAATGAAGTTCAATCAAAAATCCACTGAAGATGCTTCTTTGTTTTTGTGAAACTCTAGTTTTACGGGCGGCGAAATAAAGCTGGGAGACTTCTTGCGAATTATTTAAAAGTTAAGCATAATAAGCTGAATATTGAGTCTATTTATGATGACAACTCTGTTCTCCATTACAAAGATGCTGACATTCTCACTGAGTTTTCCCTTTTCTATAAGACCTTGTACTCCTCCGAGATCTCTCCTTCTCCTCCCTCCCTCACACAATACCTTTCTACCATTCGCAAACCCGACCATTTCCCTCTTGATTTGACCCACTTAGAATCTGATGTTTCCCAAGGAGAATTGCTAACTGCACTTAAACACCTCAAATTAAAGAAGGCTCCAGGGCCTGATGGTTTTACTGTAGAATTTTACTTGCATTTCTCTAAGTTCCTCATTCCCAAGCTCCACTCTCTTTTAGGCTCCTTTTCTGCGCTTAGGTCTTCCTCTGGGTCCTTCTCCGATGCCCACATCTGCTTAATACTGAAAGCTGGCAAGGACGCCCAGTACTGTAAGAACTACAGGCCCATATCCCTAGTGAATATTGATTATAAGATTTTTGCCAAGTCTTTGGCTGCTCGACTTGACCAACTGCTTCCAGACCTTCTTGGGGAGGAGCAATCTGGCTTCGTCAAAGGCCGCTATATCACCGACAATACCAGTCTCCTGTTTAATATTTTATCCAAGTCCTCTCGCCTTCAACATCCTCTTGCAGCAATTGCTTTGGATGCCGAGAATGCATTTGATCGGGTGGAGTGGCCTTACCTTTTCCACACTTTAGAATGGTTTGGCTTTGGCCCTAAATTCATTTCCCTGGTTTCCCTCCTGTATTCCAACTCGCGAGCGGCGGTTTGTGCAAATGGTCAGATTTCTTCCTTCTTTGGTCTTTGCAGGGGTGTTCGTCAGGGTTGCCCCCTATCTCCTTTTCTTTTCAATTTAGCGTTGGAGCCCTTCCTCTCTAAGCTCCGCCAGAACCCTGACGATCATGGATTTCAAACGGCGACCTCTCATGTCAAACTTGCTGCATATGCAGATGATATTTTACTCTTTCTCTCTAATCCCACGATCTCCATCCCAGCTTTTTTGGAGGAAGTGCGGAATTACTCTCTCATTTCTGGATATAAACTCAGTAACGATAAATGCGAGATTCTTCCTCTCACAAAGTTCACTTTTAAACCGGATTTTAGCGCTTCCAATTATACCTGCAGTCCTTCGCACATTAAATATCTGGGTTTGCATATTACACCTTCAATCTTTGACACTGTTGCCCTCTGTCTCAATAAATGCATTCAAAAAGTTTCCGATCCAGCAACCAGATGGCACCCTCTGTATCTCTCTTGGTGGGGTCGCCTTGACACTATTAAAATGATGTTGTCCCCTATAATCCTTTATACTATTTCTAACATTCCGGTCCCGATCCCTTCCAAATTGTTTAAAAAATTGAACGCAGTCTTATCCACCTTCTTGTGGAACAATAAACGCCCCAGGATGTCGCTGGCTAGACTGATTCGCCCTGCATCTGAAGGCGGAGTGAATTTTCCCGATTTTCCGACCTATCAGAAGGCCTTTTTGCTTCGCCAAGCATCCTTTTGGTTAGCAGACCCTGACACCCCATGTCCCTAATGGGCTAAAGTTGAACGCCTTTTCTTGTCTCCTTTCTCCTTTGCTGAGTGTCTTTCTTTTTCCCGTAACCCTTCCTCACTTTTCACTCCGATTCATAAATATACCATTAAACTTCTTCTATCCTCCAAACCTTCTCTTCCTGTTACTGTTGCAGTAAACAGAACTACACAAGGATGAATCTTATTAGATTTACGACAGACGTTAGATTCTCTGTGCTGGAGGGACATGTTAAGTATGATGCAGCGCTACTCCGGAAATAATTTCTAAAACCATGTCACCTTTCCCTGAAGTACAAAATTCATATATCTACTCGTCGTTGGGGCCCATAACACGGCGAGTCACTCACAAAACACTTCCACCCTACTTCAAGGTTCGGTGAGATTCAAAGAAGAGCTGCTGTATCATAGGGGGGCGTCCAAACTAAAAACTGAATATTTATACTATTTACACCTGCAGTTTAAATGAGTTTACCATGGCTTTTATTAACAATACATTCCTTTAGACACACCACCAATGTGGTCAACGGATCTGCTAGTAAATAATTAGGTGTAGGAAAATACAAGACCAGCTTAATTCTCCATTTACCTAATTTGTATTAAAAGCAAAGTTTAGCATGTCTGAAAATGTATTCACTTTATTTATTTCTTTATTCAAAACAACATTAAAGAAAAAGAGTTTTATCTCAAACAGTTATATTCATTTATTTTAGAAAATTCAGTAATAGTCATTATTATTTAGATTTCAGAGATACAAGTATTAGCAAAAGACAGATAGTTCCCAAAATTCATTTACTCCTAACTTCCCTAACTAATAACCTCATCTAAAGATCAGTTCTCATTCAAAAGGAAATAGAAAAATATTCTAAGTCTTACATCTCAGGAAAATCAGCATTCCAACAGCATCTCTGGAGGAAATTGAAGAAACGTTTTTTCTTAAGTAAAATCAGCACTTTTTATACCTTTTTCACTAACTTTATCTATCTACAAAAGTAACTATCAGCATAAAATCGAGTTCTGATTGGACAATTTAGAGGTGGATGAGCATCACCTCATCATTCTAATATTCGCTTTCTGTTGTATCAGCCGGATTTTAAAGGGTCCTTTCTTTAAAAAAAGTCTTTGGCCTAGTCACATCCTCAAGTAGCAACTCCACTGTTCTTTCCCACGTTCAGTAATTCAAACGTCCATTCTTCTGGCAGTCATCAGGACTTCCAGGGCATGTTGGCCTTGAACTGTTTTTTTCAGGCACAGGCAGCTCGCATTCATTCTTGTCTTTCAGCCGCGCATGCGCTTTATCTCTCGGTGTCACAATAATCGAGAGACTCCATTTTTCAGTTGGCCTCACGAGCCAGAATGGGAACTATCATAGAAACAAACACAAATAAATGTTAAATATGGTACTATTGTAGTGTAGTTCCTATATTCCCAATAGGCTCTGCGCATTGGAATAACATATACTATAGTTTAGAAGTAGAACTGAAGTCGACTAGGTTTCTATCGTATATATTAAACTTAATTGTGAGTGCCAGCTAGCTCAGAGGTCACTAGAAACTTTCTCGAATTCACAAGAAGGGATTAGTTTCTGAAAACCGCATAAAAATGACAACTTTGTTTCCCAATAATAAGAAATCAATCTCGCGGAAACAATAAATAGCTATTTTACTCAGTCATTCGTGCATGCTTCGTTTCACCAGAGGTGCTGAGAAAATAGCGAGACGGGCGTTTTCAATAAAAGTATTTATTGAACAGTCTTCTTTCTCAAGCATAAGAAATGTACTGCTACAATCGTAATACCGGTAATAGAGTACAGAGTATATAATACGAACAGTATTATAAAGTAGTACTGTAAAAGCATGATATGGTTTCTAAGCCATAAATTGCCTTAAAACGAATAAAATACATACAGTGTTAAAATGATGGCTAAAAGTACTCAACTGGTGCTTCTAAAATACGCCTACCCCGGTGTACCTGACCTAAGCCTAGCACAAGGGAAGATGTAAGTGAGGTGTAGCTTAAGTTTAGTATTTATTGCCAAGAATCTAATCAAGAATTCTCTAAGGGTCTAATCAGCTCCGTACCTTGGTTTAGAATGAAGGAGGTCTTGTATCTCTCTCTCAGGACTCGATTTCCCAGCAACCGGCAAGGGTATCCTGGAAACACTGGAGCTGGATTTCTCGGCAAGAGAAAAGACAGCGTCTCTCAGTGCATCAGCTGGAGGGTCGGCTTCCTTCGGCTCTTGATGCTGCAGGGCATCGGGCAAGTAGTTAGTCGATCTGCTCCAAACCACCGTGTGTTAGACTGGGCAAATCTAGGCATATTTATACTTTGTAGATGCCGAGTTTTACGTGTGATTGGACTTAATAACGTCATCAAAGACTCAGTTCTTCGAAAACTCCATGATTTCCTAGATAAATTAGTATTCAGGCAAGGGGATGTCCCTAGCTGCTGAAGGCGGGATTTTCTAAGAAATCGTTGTTGATTCTTGGAACTTAGGGGAAGTAGCCTTGCCGTATTTGGGCTGCATAGGCTCAGTCTAAATATAGTAATGATTTCTATGCCTATATATGGATTAAATAATGTATACCTGTATAAGGGCATGAATCGGGAAAATTTACACTAGGGTCCTAGATTCATTTACAACACTATAGCCCTTCTGTTTCCCTCCCCCCACAAATACATAGACAGAAAGCACATTTATGCTGCTTTTCATTAATTTAAAGCTGCTTATTAGTTCAGGACATGACAGAATCACATAATTAGTTAATTATGATTACAACATAAGCAAAATTAGTTTCCCACGTGTACTTGTGTAGGTGCAAGTTTTATTCTAGGTTGGTTAATTTCACACATCACTCAATTAGTTCAAGTTATGGTTATGGAAGTGTGATTTCATGAGGGGTACACACAATTTTTTTTCTTCACCTCCCTCCATCAAGTACTCTACTGAGATATGGAATACCAGAAACATACATGAAATGGTTGCCGTCCTGTGCTCAAACCCAAACGTGCATTCTCGCTCGGGTGCTTATATCTTTTCACAATATAAAGTGGCATGAGGAGTGAGACAGGGCTGTCCACTTTTGCCTCTAATATTCGTACTTGCCCTTTAACCACTATTAGTTAAACCACAGTACAACATGGTATATGCATAGAACATGAAACACATATTATATCGGCTTATGCAGATGGCATTATATTATACTTTGCAGACCTACGGGGGGATCATGCAACTATCTCGGATATATTTTGGAAGTTTCAATCGTTGTCTGGGTTGTCTATTAATGAAACAAAGTCTTATGCATACTCCTCCACAGACTCTGCACGGCATGACCCATTAAAGTTTGGTCAAGGGACATTTCAAACAGTGCCAGTAACTTTCCGATACCTAGGTATTAATATTTACAAGAATGCGGAGGACATGATAGATGGCAATATAGCACGTGCAATCAACACACTCAAACCACAGATAATGTTTTGGACATCTTTACTTCTGTCAGTGGCGTGGCGGGTGACTAATACTAAAATGGGGATGCTTCCCTGATTACTATATTACTTCACGAACATACCACTACTACTCCATATGCATATTTTTAAAACACTGGACACATTGTTGGTTGAATTGACTTGGGGTGCTGGAAGACGAAGAATAGGGCTCTCCAAGCTCCAGATTGATACTAAAAGTGGGGGACTGGGAGTCCTGGACTTTAAGACATATTGCTATGCAAGTCAGCTGCAATGGCTGGCGTATTGCATTGTAGGGCTCAATTTACACGAAATCGGGACGACACCAACGGTATGTGGTCGGGGTAGGTTACATACCTTTCTGCTGCCTAATAGTAAGATTCTACCACACGCACGCCCACTGATGAAGGTGGCATTGTTATACTGGAGAAAAGCATTGGGATTTACCAAAAGGCAGATCCTGTATGCACCAAACATACCACTGTTGGGTATCCCACTACATTTCTCTCTGGTTGGAAGAAGGTGTAGATACAGTGGGAATACTGTTTGCAGATGGCACACTGTTAAACGATGCTATATTTGTGAGAGAACAGGGAGTACCAAATACATTATTTGAAATACATGCAAACATAGTGAGATTTACACGTAATACATGGGCACCGAATGGGGTTGAACCCAGGACTCATGATTTGGTGCATATGCAGTATCTAATGGGTAGTGGCAGTCACTTAACAAAATTGTTAGCTCATGGGATAAAAGCACATATGGCAGTGCCATTACAAACCCTTCGGGAAAAATGGTGTACTGATACAGGCAGGGTGCTGACGGACAAGGAATGGGGAACTATTCTCGAATAACCCAGGAAGGTATCGCGAAACCCGAAATTCAAATTTATCTAACTCATGATTGTGCATGGGGTGTATTTATCCCCTCACAGACTTAGTGTCATGTTTCCAGATATGTTAGATGTATGCCCCCGATGTCAAGACACTAATGCCAATTTACTCCACATGCTGTGATCTTGTCCGAGACTAGCACATTATTGGTCTATGGTTCACACAATATTAAACACAATAGTACCGGGAAGAAGATGGAATACTGTTTATTAGGTGTGGATATCAAAATGAAAAGAGGGAACCCTACATCTCGCTTTATTAATTTGGCACTGATATTAGCTAAACAAACATTAACAATGCGATGGAAGGCGAGGAAACTACCAGCAATCAAAGATTGGTATAATGAGGTGGTCAGATGGGGTAAAGCCAAAGGTATAGAATTACAAAGAGAGGAGCAACGTGGCCTGCACAAGAAGCCTATATCACTTGACTGGAATGTCCTAATGGAAGAATTTAATGCAACAGAGATATAACCATTTTGATGTAACTGATTAACAATTAACGTTACAGCTCTTAGAAAGATGTATAATGTAAATATATCTAGGATGTACCGATGTAATCTTTGATACTAGTTCTCCTGTTCGTGGCAAGATAATGTATGTACTTGATGGGTAGTACAATGCTTACTGCTATTGTAATATTCACAAGCCTTGCTGAGTTCATGGGTAGGGGGGTGGGATATGTTATGTTTTTAAGTTGGTCCAATATGCAGAGACAAGGAATAGACAGTAGGATATGCTACAATGGTGTTGTTACCTGCACTGCAGTGAAATGACAATGCATATGTTATTGTATTGAAGCGATTAACACTGTGAGCAGCTATTGTACTGTACCGACAGTCCCTATACCTCAGTTATTCTGACATGATAAGCACAGCTGCATGGGTCTAGTGCAGCATATAAGATTTGCAAACATACAATGTGTATATGTAATGTTATAGTATTGACCAAAATTAAACAAAATATGTAAAAAAAAAAGTATGAGATAACTCTGGCCGCTACTTCAAAGAAATCAATTCCATGGAACCAACAAAAACAACTTTGTGTTTATCATTCCTGCCCGTCTTTCAATTTGTTTTATTTTTAATGATCTCCAATTAGCTTGTTCTGTACATTCTTAGAAGACAAGTGTCTACGCTCTCACACATATGCTGGTGTCTGACAGCTCTTTGGCATGCATGCTTACGTAGCATCCACCGTACCTATTTAATCACATGTCCTATTGATAAAGGGCATCTCCGCATGATCAAACAACACAGCCATTTACTGCTGGTCTTCAAAAGAGGTAAGCCATGTCTTTAGACTACCCACCATGCATATTCTCTGAGCCTATTAACTGTCCCTGAAACCTCTTTTGCGCACATTTTTCCCTTCAGATTGCACCCGGATGGTGGAATTTGTTAACCGTCCAGGATGTATTGCCTACCACTAAAACAGAGAAAAATTCCAGGATTTATTGCATATCACTAAAATAAAGAATCTAATCAAGATTATTACGCGTGGTAAGTCCACCACAAGTTCCTTTTCTTTTTCACCAAGAACACTTATCAGTTAGGGGCTTTTAGAAAACTGGACATTTCCACATTCCTCATTATAGATTCATGTTTTGTTGGTCACAAATTCCAGTGCTTTAACCCCTTGTGTGCGCACGACGGCAGGGAGACGTTGTGCGCCACAGTGCTCATGTGGGCAGGATGGCTCCTGGCCGTCCTGGCACAAGGCACTGGAACTCCCTCTGGTGCAGGCACCAGAGGGATTTATTTTTCTCCTCAAAAGCCTCGGGAGCTGGGGAAGAGCTTCCCCAGTTCCTGAGCCCCGCCCCCCCAATTTCTGTGAAATGACGATCGCGCTGACGTCATTTTATAGAAACTGAAACTGTAATGAGCTTTTAGGGTCATTTCAGTTTCACTTTCTATGTGCTCAGGGGGCTATCGCAACCTATCAGCCCCCGAGCATGTAGAAAGGCAGGAGAGGCATCAATAGAAAGGGGAGAATATCCCCTTTCCAATGGTACCTCTCCCAAGTAGATCCCCGCTTGGGGATCATCCCAGGAGGGTAATCCCCAGGCAGGGATCCACTCACTAGACACCAGCGAGGGAGGAGCAGCCCTTGCCCTATCAAAATTGGCAACATTCAGTGGTTCTTCCCCCCCTGGGAGGCACATGGGACAGTAGCCCCCAATCTGCCCCCCCCCCCGGGGTGCAGAAAGCTCACTAGTAACCAGGGATTTTTTTGGGGCCATTTGAATTAGGGTGGGGGCTGCCCAAAATGGGCATGCCGATGTCCCCACCCTGCAAAAATTACAGTCTTTCTGAAGCCCCTAATATGCCTCCTGGGGGACAGAAAGCCCAATAGAACCCGGAATTTTTTGGGGCAATTACAATTAGCGGTGGGGGCTGCCCAAGATGAGCATGCCAATGCCCCCACCCTCCCACAAAAAATTACAGCCTTTCTGCCCTCACGGGGGCAAAAAGCCCACTAGAAACCAGGGATTTCTTTTGGCAAGTTTAATTAAGGGTGAAGGCTGCCCAAAATGGCCATGTCAATGCCTCCCCCCTGCAGAAATTACAGCCTTTCTGCCCACCCCGGGGGGGAAAAAGCCACTTTGAATTAGGGGTGGGGGCTACCCAAAATGGGCATGCCAATGCCCCAACCTCTGTAAAATTTACAGTCTTTCTGCCCCCCTGGGTGGCAGATAGGGGCAGTAGCCTTCAATCTGCCCCCTGTGGGGGCAGAAAGCCCACAAGAAATCAGGGATTTTTTGAGGCAATTATAATTAGGGGAAGGGGCTACCGAAAATGGGCATGCCAATGCCTCCGTCCCCCCCTGAAAATGACAGCCATTCCATCTCCCCTGGGGGGCAGATAGGGGCAAGAGCCCCTAAGGGGTAAACATCCCTAGACAGCAGGGATGAATTAGGGGTGGGAGCTGCCTAAATGGGCATGCCAATGGCCCCAT
Organism: Lissotriton helveticus; assembly: GCF_964261635.1. Lineage (NCBI taxonomy): Eukaryota > Metazoa > Chordata > Amphibia > Caudata > Salamandridae > Lissotriton > Lissotriton helveticus. The sequence goes on from NC_136069.1 coordinate 1,610,462,597, forward strand.
CCCCCACACATATTCCAGTCTTTCTGCTACCCCTGGGGGCAGTAGCCCCCGATCTGCCCCCTGGGGGGCAGAAAGCCCACTAGAAACCAGGGATTTTTTTTTGTATTTAAGTAGCAGTGGGGGCTGCCCAAAATGGGCATGACAATATCCTGCAAAAGGGGGCATATGAGTGCAGTGGCCCCTGACCTGCTCCCGGGAGGGCAGAAAGTCCACCAGGTGCCAGTGGTGCGTGGGGCCTGCCCAGAAATGGCCTACCTATGCCTTCAACCCCCAAAAAATTGCCACTGTCTTTCTGCCCGCCCGGGGGCGTATCGGGGCAACCCTCCGATATACCCTCAGGGCGGCAGAGAGCCAACTAGGCACAGATTTGTTTTTTAGCAAAGTGTCTTCCTGATGCGGTCACTAGGCCTACCCACACAAGTGAGGTACCATTTTTCTATGAAGACTTTGGGCAATTCGGAGTGGGTGGAATTTTGTGGATCCACACAGATTAATCACAAAAAACAACCTGGGGATCCGTATGTTATTTATGATCCACACAGATGCCAGAACTTTCACCACCGAAATGTGAGGAATATGTGTTTTATTTTACAAAGTTTGAGGTTTGCAAGGGTATCTGGTTAATAGAACCTGGTGAGATCCAGTCAAGTCACCCATTCTTGCATTTCCCTAGGTGTCTATTTTTGAAAAGTGTATAGGTTTGCTAGGTTTATCTAGGTGCCGGCAGAGCTGGGGTTCAAAATCTACAGCTAGACACTTTGCAAAAAAAGGGAACATTTTCACTGTTAAAATGTGGTGTGTCCACGTTGCCTTTTGGTCTGTTTCCTGTAGCAGGCACTAGGCATACCCACACAAGTAAGGTAGCATTTTTATCGGGAGACTTAGGGTAACACAGAAGTGTAGAGCAACTGTTATTACCTATTGACTTTTGATGCATTGCTGCCTTCCAAATGAAAGACAATGTGTAAAAAAGAAGTCACTTTGAAAAATGTCCTCATGCTAGTATGGTTACTCACAATTTTGGAAATGTGTAAATACCTACAGTTTCTGAACTCTATATTTTGTTCCAATTTCAGAAATACATAAGTGTCTTTCATCCCCAATTTTTCACTGTGTATATTTTCCCATATGAATTGCTATGTACCCAATACACAATAAAAAAGCATTGCAAGACGCTGCTCAGTAATTGGCTCTGGGTTCGTCTGGTTCTAGGTGAACCTACAAGTCCTATATATCCCCACAACCAGAAAGGGGCAGTAGATGTAACTGTATTTTGCTTTCAAACATCTGTCATAATTAGAAGAAGTTAATGGTGAAAACGCTGGCACAAATTGTTTTTTTTAACGCATTTTCAATTTTTCCTACTTTCAACTATAAATTACTATAAAGAAACCTTGAAGGATCTACACAAATGACCCCGTGCTGATTCCAAAATCTTGTCTACTTTTCTGAAATTTATAGCTTTCCAGGATCCATTATAACTTTCATACCCATTTCTACCATTAACTGGAAGAAGGTTGAAAGAACCAAAAATAGCAAAAATAGGCTATGTCTCAGTAAAATGCCAAAACTGCGTCAACATTTTTGCTTTTTCTGACAAAAGTCTGTCAATCCCTGAAGGCTGGGGAAATGGTTATTACAGCCGTAGAAACCCTTTGTTGATACAATTTGCAGAAAAAAAACCAGACACTTTTATTTACAGCACCTTTTCCCCATTTTACTTCCCAAAAAATAGATTTAGTGTATTTTGGCTAATTTCTGGGTTTCTTCTAGGGAAATCCACAAACCCTGGGTATTTTATGAATTCCCATGATGTTGGAAGAAAAGGATGCAAATTTGGCATTGATACCTTATGTAGTTAAAAAGTTACAGGGGCTTAAGGGCAAACTACCCTAAATAGCAAAAAAAAGGATTAGCACAGGGGGGGAAAGGACATAGCAGCAAAGGGGATAAATAAAAATTGGCTTGATGAAGACTACCCAATGAACTCAATGAGAGATGATACATGAGTCTTCATCCAGGATTGGAGGAGTTTTTAATAATTGGTCACTACTCCAATTGTTTCTCACCTTTTTTGAGTTGCAAATTAGTCTTTATGCACCCCACTCATTACATTAATTTCTTCATTACATGCTGTCAGAGTCAATGCACCAGTCCTGAGGAAGACCCACAGTGACACTCATTTAATTATATATACCTCGGGTGAAAACATTGACGCTTCATTTATATGTCTAATAGCCTAGTCTCTCCACCCTTTTACTAAAAGGAAGGCAGTCCAATGGGTGTTCTGAGAACCTTTGTACTTGAAAAGGGATTGAACTACATCTAATGTATGTTTATTTCCTTCTTAAATTTCATGAGCACTCTATGTCACAATTGTTCACCAAAGGCAAGTCCTTTTTCTTGGTTGCTCTATCATTTGTGTACGTGACAGCCATTTACAAATGTTACTATTATAAATATTATATACATTTTGTAAAAACGGATTTATCATTTGTGGTTAATCTTTTACTTTTATTACCCTTCTTAAATAGTTCCAAGACCATTCCCTGACATTATGTGTTATTTGGGATAAATACGTTTTATTATTTATAAAATATTTCTATGCGATTTTGTAACCCGACAAAACTTACTGTAGCTTCTATCACACTCACAAGCGTGGCAGGACACGAGTCGGCCTTTCATTGTGGGGTTAGGTCTGTCAATGTGAACTTTGCCTGACTAATGAAAGTAGCAGAGAAAAGTGAGCTTTAACCCCTTCACTGCTGGGCATATTCCCCTGCTGTGCTGGGGGGGAGCGCACAGCGCCCCGGTGCTCATGACGAGCGCAGCTCGTCATGAGCCACGGTTCTCATGTGCTCATGGCGAGCTGAGCTTGTCATGGCCACACCCGTTTTCATAGAACGTTCAGCACAGCAGGGGAATTATCCCCGCGTGCGAACGTTCTAACGGCCGTGACAAGCTCATCTCGTCATGAGCACACGGGAACCGTAGCTCATGATGAGCTGAGCTTGTCATGAGCATGGGAGGGGTTAAAACATGTTGCTAGATGTATTACCCTTTATCCTAGTCCATATAAGTCTCTGCAATGGTAAACAGCAAGTAGATTGTACATACTGAGATGTGTGCATTAAACTGAAATTTGAATAACTGACTGCTACCATGTGTTAGGTATGTCTGTACTTCTACGTTTAGTCTGACATGTATGGTGCAGCTCATGACCCTAACTTAAAACCTATGCAGTCTGTCTGTCATATACAAGTACAAATATTATCACAGCTACATCAGCATTCAGTTCCAAAAGCAATGACCTGTTAGTTAGACAGGCATCACAGAACCACTTGAACATAGCTTCATACCTGGCTGTCCTGTATAATGTGGAGGGAATGATGCATGCTGCTTCTACTACAAACATTCGGAGGGTACTTAGTGAGGTATGTGCTTTAAAATAAAAGTATACTCAAGTGTCATGTTTGAATATCTGACTGCTACGATGCCAAAAATATGTCTGCACTTGAAATTGTAGTGCAGGTGATGACCTTAACTCACACACTGTCAATCACTCATAGAGCTACTCACACACCTACTCACTCACCTATAGAGTCAATCCCTCAGCCATTTACTCACCTTTAGAGTTATACACACACTCACTGACTTATACATACAGATACTAACATATAATCACTCAGAGCTATAGCCACTTACACACACACTCACTAACCCATACAACCACTATTACAATCCCTCACTCACACATACAGTCACTGCTGTACTCCAATAAGTATGGGCTGAAAATCCATTCCGCTCGTGGAATTTGTGAATATTTGGCAATTTCGCAGTCTGCAAATTGCGCAAAATTGTCAAAAAATTTGCAATTCGCAAGCTGGTGGATTTTTTTGCTTGGTTGCACTTCAAAAATACAATCTTGCGTGCACGGTGTTGACTTACCGTGATTCTGAGTTCGCCAAATTGTTTTTCCTCCCGGTTTGCATGCGCTGCGCCATTTTGGATCTGGCTGCTTGATTGCGCGAGACTTTTTGATCACGAGTACGTCATAGCGGCCCGCCATCTTGCACTGCGAGAGTTTGAGAACGCGACTACGTCATAAGGGCCCGCGATCACGCATCGCGGGAGTAAACAATTGCGAACACGTACATGCGACTCCCGGCTTAAATTTAAACATCATTTAGGGCATGGATGGCATTGGATTGGGGTGATTTTTGTGTGTATTTCGATTTTTGGGGTGTTGTTGGGGCCTGGTACAGGGCCTGGCCATGTGGGTGGGGGCAATTTTGAGGCCTGGTCCAGGGCCTGGCCATATGGGTGGGGGTCTAGGAGCAATTTTGAAGCCAGGCAGTGTGCTTTGTGTCATAGGCCTGCACCCAGTCGGCATCCTTTCATCCATTATGCCCAGGGGTACTCAGTGGTGCATGAAACAACACTCTCTGTGTAGTCTCTCTTCTATTAATGTAAACATCCATTTTTTATTAGAAATAATAGCAATTTTTATTTTTGGTCTTTCCGTTTTTGGGTGTGTTGTAATAATAATAAATGCCTAGTTGCAAATATTAATTGAGGCACGACATATGCAACATTTATTTAACTGATGTTCCTCTGGCTTCCTTTGCTTTTAGGTGCACAAAGAGAACCACAAATCATCCTCATTGTTCATCATCAGTGCCAGGAAGAAGTCCTGCTGCAGTGTGTGCATCACAACGTCACGTGGCGTCACATGTGGCCACAGACAACTCTGCAACTCGTGCAACTGCGGCCTGCTGCTCTGACATCTGAAGAAGATGGGCCCAAAGAAATGTGTCCGTAGCTTCTCTACCAAGAAAGTTGCCAGTGACACTGCCAGTAAGAAGGAGCAGAAAAGCAAGTGGTGCCACTTACCAAGGAGACTGGTGTGCCCACAGACACTTTTTTGGGAAAAATAAAAACTACGCCTGCAGCAGCAGTGTCCGCCGGGGACCAAGCTGGGAGCAGCACCTCAGATTCATTGGTCTCAGTGCCACCACGCCAAGTTAGGCCCAAGGCCATGAGTGCCGCAGAGGCAGCCACTTTAATTGCTCAATCACCATCGACCAGTGATGTTGGCGTTGACTCATCACAAGAAAGTAGCATCCAATCAACGCAGGGTGTAACTCATCTGATGAGTGTTCACCACAGCCGCAACGACAACCACAGGTGCAACAAGGAGAGGCGCAAGGAGAGGCGCAAGGAGAGGCACAAGGAGAGGCGCAAGGAGTGGTGCAAGGAGTGGCGCAAGGAGTGGCACAAGTAGAGGCGCAAAGAGTGGCGCAAGAAGTTGCGCAAGTAGAGGCGCATGGAGAGGCGCAAGTAGAGGCGCATGGAGAGGCGCATGGAGAGGCACAACTGCCCACAATGCTTGTTCTTCCAAAAGTAGGGGCACAGGGGCACATCAGGAAATCGAGATTTAAGCAGAGGTATCATCCAAGCAAACCACTCCTCCTGATGATCCATTGTCTTCCAGATCCCCAGCAAGAAAAAGGTCAAGGAGGGCTAGTACAAGTTCTTCTTCAAGCCCCCTTCCTTCTGATGATCTAGATCTTGATTGGAACCCACCAATGCAGTCTGAGAGGGAGGCACGTCATGAGCCGACAAAGGTAGCTAAGCCTAAAAGGAAGGTTCCCGCAAGGCTTTCACTTATGGGTAGGGCTCCCGGTTTTATGGTATTTATTTTTTTGCCATTTCCCTCTGTATTTATCCATATTTATTTTGGGGGCATTTTTTCTGTATTTATCCGCATTTATTTTTGCCACAAGCAAAAGACGACGCTACACCTAGTATTTTTCCACATTTATTTCAGTCCCCAAAAACACATGTGCAACTGCTTCTACACGGACACAAGAGCTGAGGGAACAACAAACCTCGCTGCCTTCCTCCTCACTAGCAGACTCTCTACTACCAACCTCCTCACTGGCAGCCTCCTGACTAGATTTAAGTAGATTCAAATGCAAATGCAAAACTCTTCTAGGAACTTTAAGAAAAACATTTCAAAGACCATAGGTTTAAATGAACTCAAGTCAAATACTGGTAGTGGCTCATCAGCAGCTGGAACGTGGTCCCTGAGTCTGACTGAATAAAATCTTTATTCGGAGTGAACCATGAAAGCAAATAAAAAGAGCACATATAATGCATTAAATAAATAAATAATGCTTTTCCAGCTAAAAAGTAAAATTGTTAAAATAGCGTTACAGCGACCATTGTAGAACGTATGTGGTGTAGAGATAGCATAGTAATAAGACCCCTACAACATTCAATAAGTAAAAGTTTATGAATTATAAGAAGCTAAAATTATAAAATATCTATGCAACAGCTAGTTCGGAGCAGGGTTAATGCAACGATCACAGAAGGATGACCTCATACCTTTTTCTAATAACTAATGCCCTTCTCATAAAATGTAGCACTCCATAGCATGTTTCTTTTGCAGGAATGTTCTGTAGAAAAACTAGGCCTTCCCTATGGGTACTCAATTCTACCCTCTAGAGAATGTTTTTGTGTGCATACCCCCATAGACCTGCTCCATATGACCCTGCAGAAATCCAATTGGTTTTGTACAAGTTAAGCAATTCTTTTGTTGATTTCTGTCCGAGCCTTCGGGAAAATCTGAAGATTGCCTCAATGTGCCTATTAAATTGTTGTGCTCTGGCGGTTAAAAGTGAGTTCCATGCAAGAGAAGAGCGGAAGAAGAGCCCTAAATAGTTAAAATCATTCTCTGTCTCCAAAGCTGATTTCCCCGTAAAAAAGGTTTTTGCTTTCGTACTGCGAGGTCTGCAAGTCATGATAAAAGACTTGGAATAGTTGACCCCAAGATTCAAATTGCAGAGCAGAGCCTCAGGGACACTTAGAAGGGGTGAGAACACACAAGAAAGCCTCGTTAGCAAATAAACGGTCTTTTAACGAACTGTGAAGTACTCTGCTGCCACTGTGTGTGTGTTTCCGCGAAGCTGTCTCTTCTGCCGGGCTGACACACACGGGGGGGGGAGGCAGGGGTGTCTGAAGCTCTTTAATCCCATGCGCGTTGCGCGCCATTAATCTGTCACCTGAGGTCACTTAAATGCATGCCGAATTTAAAACAAAGGCTGAGGCAGCAACAAAAGGACCAGGCGCATGCTGGCTAAATTTACTAGTATTTTACCGTTTTTACATATAAATACAGACAAAGGAAAAATTGTTTTCCGTCTGTATTTATATGTAAAAATCCGTTTAAACGGAAAACCGGGAGCCCTACTTATGGGTGATGACGACGAACAAGAAGTAGAAGTGGTGTATTCTGCTGCTGATGAACAGTCTTACGATGACGACCCAGTCATCACAGTCATCACTCCAGCCCCAGCGGGCATGCAGCAGACAGACATTTTTACCCTATCCCGAATTGCTGCTGAGCGGGATGTGGGCTGCGTGGCACTGGTACCACCACCAACACAGGTAACTACTACACCAACACAACCTACAGCTGCCATATTTTCTCTTCAGAAGGGTCAGCAGGGACCTCCATCCAGCTTGACCTCCGTTACCTCAAGTAGTGGTGCTGTAACTGTAAGTGCACAACGGAGTCAAATTCGGCCACGCCCATTCTCCACTTCATCTGGCATTGAAAGCAGCCCCTCCACCCCCACCACCAGAAATCTCAACTCCTCTGTTTGGGACTTCTTTAGAATTAGCAAAAAGGCGGAAAACCTAGTTATTTGTTCGATTTGTAAAACTGTGGGTAGTCGGGCAAGCTTGGTACCAACTAAGGTACCGGAGGACAGAGAGGTCATCTGCAAAAACACCACACTATCCAGTGGGAGGCGCACCTAAGTAAGATCCGGGAAGCCAAAAGTACAACAAATCCAAATGTATCCATTGATATTGCATCTGATGATGACGAGGGGCTGATCATGCAGGGGGGAGGTGAAGAAGCGACAGACATTTTTTCTGGTACACACAGTACCCCTGGCTGCAGCACTGCAGTGGTAGCGCCCACACATTCTACCCCAGCAACATCTGTGAGGCACACTAAGAGTCTGGGAGAGACACGAATGCGAAAAAGTACATCAATGAGCTGGGTTGAAGAAGTCTGGATCATCATCATCACGTATGAAAATGGTCCAGACCACTATTAAAAGCATGTTTTGGTCAGAGGCGCCATTTGAACGCAACCACCCAATGGCACGTCTTTATAATGCAATGCTGGCTAACATGTTAGCGCTGAACCTTCTCCCTTTTTCTTTCGTGTAAGGGGTGGATTTTCTAGAATTTGTTTCAACAGTCTGCCCTGAATGGAAGGTTCCTAGCAGGTCCTACTTTTTCCAGAGTTGCGGTTCCAGCACTACATCAAGATGTGCTGGAGGGGAATAGGGCAGCTTTGCAGAAGAGTGCTGTTCACACTATCCACCTGACGACAACAGACATGTGGACCAGTTGCCAAGCCCTTGATTACATGTGCATCACTGCACACTGGGTCTCTTTTGCAGGGGTTAGAGACAAGATATATGCAGGTGTTGACACTGACACAATTTTTCAAGCTAGTCGGAAACATGCAACAGTAGCCATGTTTGCCATGGAGAAATCTCATACTGCAGTAAACATTTTGGAGGAGTGTAACAATAAGGTTTTTAAATGGCTGCATCCAAGAAAGCGCATGATTGGTTATTTTTCCATGGATGATGGCAGTAATATAGTTAGGGCCATGAATGATGGTGATTATTTCAGACTGCCGTGTTTGGCGCACAGTATTAGCATTGTTGTTGAGGATTTCGTGAAAATAGAAAACAAAGTCAGCAAGTTACTGACCTCCTGCCGAAGAATCTGCACACATTTCAGCGTCTGTTTGAGCAGTGATTGGTAATCAATGAGTATGTCTTTGCACGGGATTCTTCTATGAAAGACATGAGGCTAGAGGTAGAGGAATGGGACCTAGTTCAAAGCCTGACAGACATGCTTCGTCCTTTTGAGGTCTTCACAGCAGGGAGGACTGTACTTTGGGCAAAGCTATCCCATGGTTGTGCATGTTAGAGCACCAACTGAAGGCGGTGCTCAAAGATGATACTGATGAACAAGACGCATATCAATTGGCGGAGAGGCTTATTAACCTGCCTAGTTGACAATGAAATGCTTAAAAAAATACATTCAGAACAATATTACATTTCTGCTACTATTCTGGATCCACAGTACAAAAAGGCACTGGCCAGCAATGCATTCATTCCTTTTACTGAAGCAGATGTTTCAAAGTACAAACATTGGCTTGCTCTGTCAGCCACTCGGTTCGAAAAAGAGCGACAGGAAATTGAAAGAACCGGCAGAAGTACTACTGAATCAGCAGGCCATCCGGCGTCAAGGTCCACTTCTGTGGCCGAAGGCAGTCACTTTCCCTCAAAGCCGTTACCGACACCAGCAACCGTATCATCATCCTCACCTGCACCAGGCCCAGCCATAATATTGTCAGAAGCGGATAGGATAACTCATCAAGAGTTTGCTCGTTCCAGTGTTGATGCAAAGGCGAGCACCCCTGGATGACCTTGAGTGGATGGGGCAGGCCAATCTGGATGACCCAACAGAGGTCTTCATTGATCACAACCCATTGCTGTATTGGTATGGGAAAAGGGGTCAATGGCCACTGATCACCAAGCTGGTTCTAAATTATTTGTCTTGCAAACTCGCAAATGTGTCTTCTGAACGTGTTTTCAGTGCTGCTGGTGCCATTGTAACTTCAAAAAGGACCCGCCTCTCCCAAAAATGTGGAAAGGTTAAAAATGATCAAGATAAATCAGCACTTCATAACACCAGATTACAAAATACGTGAATCCACGCATGAAGAAGAGTACACCGACTTAGGCGACGGAAGTTCTTCTCTGTTAGCTGACCTACTCCCGTCTCAATTCACAGAGTTTACGGACAAGCTCTACTTCCCTGACACCTAGGCCTGAAACTGACTTCCTTTTTTTTCGTCCTTATTCACTTTTATTCCTGTGTGTCTTTCTTTGTTTTGCAACTTTTACCACAACAAAACTCTAATCACAACAAATCCATCAGCAGCACTGTCTTCGTCTTATTTCCTTGTTGAAGGTGCCGCTGTCTGCATTCCTGAAGTTCACAAGTTCACAACTCAGTCATGCTCCTCTATCCTCCTCCTCCAGACTCCCCCTATCCATTTCCTTCAAGGCAGATGGCTGGATTACGCAGAATCAAGAAACTGTCGCTTCGTAGACGAGTCCCCTCAAATGAAGTGGGACTGGAATTACTCACTATATGCTGATTGCTGACAGTTACTTCTGAAATTGGCACGAGACCCTGCCCTGTGGGCCTTCACTTTAAGAACAAGATGCGGACAAAAAGTGGAACAGGTAATGAATAATAAGATGGCATGCAGTGGACAGCACTGGCTGTCTGGCTCTCATGAAAGCAATTGCTGTTTGTTTGTTGTGCATGAAATGAATTGATGTATGTCATTACAATGCATGCTTTCACTCCGCATGCCATTACGACGCAACTTTTACAACGCAAGTCGTTATAACGACTTGCGTTGGGGGGCGCTGGATAGTGGAATAGTTTAATTTACTATTCCAACTCCAGTCCCCGTGGATAGTAGGGAAGGTGTTGGATAGTAATTAAACTATTCCCTATCCTAGAGCGCCCTCCAGCGCAAGTCGTTGTAATGACTTGCGTTGTAATAGTTGCGTCGTAATGGTAGTGCGGAATAAAAGTTGCGTTGTAAAGGATGGTTCCTAAATGAATTATATGTCTTCTGTTATTATTTAATCTTTTACACACTAAATGTGACTCAAGTCTACTCTGTTTTTTTACCTTGTTTAATTCAAATTGTACTTCTACTGCAGGGGCCACTACGTTGCATTTTTTAATATGCAAAATGTCCTTGGACTCACTGTGTGTATAGACTGCGACTGCATAAACAACATTGAGGTTGACAATATACCATGATGATGATGAGTCTTGATGATCAAAGTTACATAATATCTTTTTTCTTTACAGTCACTCACTGGGATGGATGGATCATCATTGTTGGTTTACGGAAGAACTATGACCATTTCGTGAGTGGCAAACAGGTAAACCAGTCAACAACAACTACAGCAGAACTACATGTCTGTCTAGTCGTGGTATGGAGTGGTCGAGCCAGTGTAGTGTTGTTATGCCAGAGTCCAGACAGCAGTTCATGTAAAATTGCGGCTATGTGGCTTGCTGCATACAATTAGATATGCTATGTCTGCCTGTGTCAAAGAGGTATGCTACATAAGGTTGCTTCACTCAGTGGTGCCAGCCTTGACCGTCTGCATGGCCCTGGCCTGCTGTGTGCTAATTACTATCCTTGAAAAGGAGACTCAGAGTACGCACTTTAGAAATGATGCTTGTATGTAATACTGTCGCCTCTGAAACTGAAAGTGTTATTTTTGCACTACACACCGTACCTTATATTTTTTTCTCCGTGGTGTTTTAATATCGCTTCCTGTTTTACAGGCCGACTTTTACCCTGTGCGATGCAAAAAACCATTAAGTCAGGCTTACCATTAGCGATCCGCAATTCCGCATCCGCCAGGCAGGCATTGGACAGTGTGTCTGGTCACCAAGATTGATCGACGGAGTGTCAGATGGAATGGAGGATTTACCGCGAATAAGAGGAATGGCTGGATGCATGCAACTTCCCAAATTGAACAGGACAACTACAACATACAGTTACAGTATCCTCTTCACTTCTCCTTATCTTTTAAATAATGTTATTGTTGTTAACTTCTATGAGTTTGACTCTGTGTGTTTGTTTGCTCTCTGCTTCAAGTTCATCCCTCCAGCTATTTGATAAGTTTCTTTACTATTTTGAAAACTAATTTATTGTACTAATAAGTGTTTATTCTCTCTTAGGGCAGATAGGCAAGTGAAATTGTGTAATTACTGCAGCCCTGTACTGTCAAATTGTTTCTTCATAGTTAGTAAGTACTACTTTTCAGTAACCTAACCATCCATTTAGCAAAGAACTTCATGCATGCAGTAGTGCACTTCCTTTATGTCCCTTAAAAGATTTATGGATATCTTTGTATCCAAAGATTTGTTTTTCTTAATTTGTTGCTGTGTTTTTTTTTCCTCTCTCCACAAAACTTTCCCAAAAACTCCCATTCCCATCCAATTTTCAAACCCTATTTATCTTCCCCCGGGCTGTGTGGTTTTCATTGAGGTTTGACTAAATGACAACAATAATTCCACACACTTGCTGGGGAGGATAAGGTCAAAGCAACAGAAAATCAATTTCAAGGCTGGTGAAGGAATCCAAGGATATATTCTTATTCTTATTCTGCTTGACACACACCCATGAGTATTTGGAAATCAAATCAGAATTTCATGTGCGCCATCAAGTGGATTGATCATCAACAACATCCTCCTCCTACACGTGACGGATCGAATGCTTACGCTGCTGTGTCCTTCACCTTCAGTACTATTTCTTGTAGTAGCCATACTCCACGCAACTAGTACTTGTATTGTGAATACTTTAGCATTGCTTAGGCTACACTTTGTGGCACTGTTCTAGTGTACTGTACTATCTATTGTGCTGTTCTAATGCTACGCTCATGCCACTCAATGTTTCATTTCCTTTTTTTTTCATATGCTGCTACTGCCAGTGTGTACCACTACTACTACCACCACAACAATGACATTTCATCCGTCCAGGAATCCATAGCCAACCTTAATCGCCATTTGCCATGCAGCCAGCCCTGTGACTAGCCCTATTCTCAAATCACAGGTAAGATAAGCATTTTGGGGGAGGAAGAATAATGGAGTAGGAGGAGAGGAGAGACTGACGGTAGTACTAGTAAAGTAGTAGGACAATTGAATTCACTAACTCTGTCAGTGGCACTTTCGTACAAATTTGGGCGATTAGATAATTTGAATCAACCAGCCAGTTAAGTTTCAGGAAAAGAAACGTACAGTTAACCCACCCCTGCCTCCCCCACAAAACAGTAAAAAACGCGGATTCTATGTTTAAGTTGAAATAAATAATTATTTGAACCCTACCAAAAATAAACTATACCATAAGAAGACCCGACTCACCCTCCTCCCTAACCCCAACCAATGTCCATGAAATCAATGTCCCCAGTCCAAAAACCCCAACGCCCAATTCCCACCCAGCCAAAGGTCTTTAAAAAAGGGGCAAGGGGCAGTCTCTCTACTTCCACCGGCGGTGTCCTTTGGCCAGGTGGTCACAGTGCTCTCTCCGGAGGTCCTTGAGCAGGGCTTTCAGCCTCGCCACCTCCTGCTCAAGGTTGGACACTCTGAGGGTCAAGCGGTGCACATGACCCTTGCCCTTGCAGGTACTGTGGGGTGCAGCTGTTCTTTTTGCTGCTCGGCGGTGGCGGGTGACTGCCAGACCACGGCTCCGTACCGCTGGAGTATTGCGCTGACCGTATGACCCAAGGGCAGCGGAGGAGGATGCAGCTGTTGTCGACTGCAATTCCTCCTCCTCCTGGGCCACCAGCCGCCGATATTCGGCGACAATTGCCTCCAGCTTCCGTTGCCGGGCCTGTCTTGCCAACTCCTTCCTTGTTAGTTTGGAAGGAGTATCTATATGAAGAAACAAAAACATACTGTAACCAATGCTCTTTAAGATTAACACAAAATAATTCAGCAGAAAGTTGTGTCACAGTAGCACCAGCAACTTGCAAGCACAGTACATAACATTTGTGGCACGTATCTATCTAACCTCCCACTTCGTCGCCCTCTGCTCTAACATTAGTGGGAGTTTCAGCAATTCTACTACCACTATATGGTCTCACTACATTAGACTCAGATAGTACACCAGTCTTCTTCTTCTCTCTTGTTTCGCGAAATAGGTACATAAACTTGTGGAAGCCGGCATAATGCCAGCGCAGTCAACTTGCACCCGAAAAAAACAGACGCAAGCCATGATGACACAGACTTGCGTTACTGTTACCAGTCTAGTACATGCAGGTGGTGAAGCTCTTACTTGTCTATTACGGGTGGCACTGGCCATACTCTGTTACAAGGGCTACTGCTTAATTAATTTAACTTTGACCCTGCCCAGCCCCTGACTACTACAAAAGGAAAATGAAGAAGATAAATATTATGATCATCTATCCCTTCACAGGATATTTGCTTACATATGGGATGACATGCAGGTGCTTTTTTTTTCATTGAGTGAACACCGGTAGGCCACACATGAATGACAGAGTTGTAAAAAATTATTAACAGAGGTAGTGAGTGAGTGGTCACCGTAATCGCCGGATATATGCTGTGCTTGCAAACTACTGTTACTAGTCATGGTAGTATTCTGAAAAATGACAACTTCTACTTTCGTCGGCTTTGCTACTCTGGCACGGACGTGCGGTGTTACATGCTCTTCAAAGTAACACCCTTTATCCAGTGACCGTCTACTGTGTCTACATACACCTATGCTAACTATGAGGAAGATAACATCCAGGCAGGCAGGCATCCATCCATTCAAAGTAAATGTCAATAATTGTTCTTAATGTCTGACTCTCAACTCTCTCTCAACTCGACAACCTTTTTTTATTTTTTTTTGTAAAATGCCAGCCATTCATCCGTGCTTGACTTGCATTTGAATTTGAACCAAAGCATATATTGCACACAGATACAGTTTCTGTTTCACCCACCCAGGCAGTCCTCTTTTCTTTCTCCTTTCACCCATCCTTGCTTCAGCCTTCAACCGGCCATGCATCAGATTCCCAGCCACCTCGGGTAGCATTCAAAAACAAGTATCATTCTTTTTCAGTCATTAATTTTCACTCGCTCGTCCTTCCTTACACCCTTCTTTCCCTTTTCGTTCATCCCATCCATCAAGTTCATCTCTGATCTGACTTGGCTTCTCGATAAAACTTTCACAGCTGAGTTGAAGTCAAATTTAGAGGAGGCCATTGGTTACTCGTCAACTTCTGCCGCTATTGCTAATGAGAAGTCAAGGGTGACTGTCTTCTACCTGGTTGACAAAAACTTAGTTCTACACTTGTAAGTCTTCTTAACAGTAGAGTGTACTTGCACTGTACAACATATACACCCCTGCAGAGAGCCCACTCTGCAATCTCAATAAGTAAGGAATATAATAGGTTACCACTGCCCGCCACTACCGTGGCAT
Organism: Lissotriton helveticus; assembly: GCF_964261635.1. Taxonomy (NCBI): domain Eukaryota; kingdom Metazoa; phylum Chordata; class Amphibia; order Caudata; family Salamandridae; genus Lissotriton; species Lissotriton helveticus. Next base: position 1,610,477,718 of record NC_136069.1, read on the forward strand.
CCCCCTGGAGTGCCCACCTCCGCGCTGGACCCGGCACTGTGGTTGGCTGTGCCGATGGTGTTACGCCTAGAAAAACATTTAATATTTTTAGATGCCATATACACCACTCCCTATTTTGTCTAGGAATGAAAAAAAGTTACTAATACTACATAAACAAATTTAATAATTTGTTACTCTATAGTCTAAACTAAAAATGTACCTTTCTTCAGGGAAGGTTTTTTTTTATTTATGCTTAGCCATAACATGTGATGCTACACTTTTTGACACAACTGATGAATGCTTGCTTTTTAACACGCACCATTTTTCTCATAACAGACAGAAGCTTCTCTTCTAAAAACAAGAGCAAGATCATCATCATATGTTCAGCGGAGTCGTCAATGATTCATCCCAACCAAGACTTTAAGTTCCAAACAGGTGAGGGCTCTCCCACAATTAATGTGTGAAATCGGCCACTTTTCAGTCGCTCACCGTTTGTTATATGACATTGATTTTAATAAATGTTTTTATATAATGCACAATTTAAATTTTTACAGAGTACACACAGAGCTAGTTGTTTTACTTTTAATAAAGCTTTAAAACTTACATAGACTCTGTGGTTTTTGGTCATGAGTGAGTGAGCGAAAGGGTTTGTAATTTGCATGCCTGAGATGAGTCTGTGACTCTGAGAGGTCGGGACTCTGACTCCATAGTCTTATGTTCTGGGTTGTATATTCATTGGGGATCATCGCTGCATTCGGGAGCCAAATAATGACTCTCTGACACACTAGTTAGTCTGTAAGGAGATTGGGGGCTTCAGCTTCTGTTATGACTGAGGTATGTGGAAAGTCTAACTGCGCCTATTATACTTAATAACCAATGCCCTATTTCTTGTCCATAGTTCTGTATGTGCAGAATAGTCCCTGCAACAGTAGTAGTATGTCCTCCTATCCAATCAAAAAGTAAAATAGTATCTTGTTTTTGGTGGCCATTGACATTTAATTTTTGGGAATTGTCAAAGCATAAACATTTAGAAGACTTCAATAGACATTATGGCCAACCCAGTCGACTACACTCGGTGCCTAGAGCTATTCCTGAATATGAGTTTTGTTTAACAGTACACCTTTTTCCAACTGTGCAAGCTTAGCTAGCTACACAGACAGGCTAAGAATAATCTAGGAGTAGCACAGAGAGTCATAGTAGAGGCAGGATAAGAATTTAGAAACAGTCTACAAGAAAATCAAAGACGAATTAGGAAAAACTAGAATTATGAGGAACATTTGGAATAAATAGATGCTGTAAAAGATAGGGAAGTATAATTAATAATATTAACAGGAAAACTTACTGGGGCCAGCAGAGGAGCCCTCGGCGGACCTATCCTGGCCTTCCTGTTGTTCCTGCTCCGCAGACGCTGCTACCTCCTCCTCTGTCCTTTTGCCCCAGGGGGGAGCTGATGTAAACATGAAAGAAAGGCACAAATATGGATGATTGTTGTCAACCAAATCAAACATTTAAAAAAAACAATAAATTATTTCAGGGAAATAGACAACAATTGCACTAAATTTATTGACCTATCTGATGTGGTCTACTAGGATATTAGTATTGCTGGATTCCCGGACCGTCTACTTGGAAAGTTATGTAACTCACTAAACCAACTACAAAAAGGTTCTACTAGGACTGGAAGGCAGCACTCCGCAGCACGCAAAGTGACAGACACAGTCCGTCATGATTGCAGACCACTAAAAAGTTTCCTACTTAATAACCAGTCATAATATACTCAAACTATCAATCCACCACCACTATCTCTTCTTGATTTGATTTGATTGGGGGATTTATAATGCGCACGAATGCCCACGGGCATCAGAACTGTAGAAGTGAAAAGTGCCTAGCGGTGCACAGTGCTGGTCTAAGCTGAGAAAAGCCAGGTTTTCAGGTTTTTCCGAAAGGCCATCAGTGAGGGGCTGTTTTTTAATTCCATCGGAAGCTTGTTCCATGTTTTTGCTGTATTTAGTAGGAAACTTCTCCCCCCCCAACGTAGTTGTTTAAATCTGGGAGTTATGAGAAGTTTAGTATTACTTGATCTTAGTGTCCTGGATGGTTCGTAAGGTTTTAGATTTCTCTTTAGGAAGTGAGAACCCGACCCATGCAGTGTTTTGTAGGCCAGGCATGCTGATTTAAACTGGATCCTTTTATCTATAGGGAGCCAGTGTAGCCTCTCATTTTTTTGGCAACTGGTTCAAACCTAGAAATGTTCAGTGCCAGCCGTGCTGCCGCGTTCTGCATCCGCTGGAGTTTTGCTAATAGCTGTTTTTGCAAGCCTGCATAAAGTGCGTTTCCATAATCTAATTTTGAGAGGACCAGCAAGGTGAAGAGGGTTTTGCATGTGTCCGGTGGAATGTATGGCAACAGCTTCCTGATTAGTTTTAGTGTGTACCATACAGGGGATGCAAGTTTGTTTATTTGGGTCTTAAAGGTGAGTTTGGAGTCGAATGTGACCCCAAGGTTCCTTACGTTGTCGACTGGCGATGGACATCTTCCGAGGCTGTCGGGCCACCAGTTGCTGGACCAGTGGCAGAAGTACAAAGGAAGGACTGGACTTGAGTCTCTAGTGTCTATCATTATGCAGTTCTGTAAAGTACACTCATACATAATCACTCAGGCCAAATGAGCACAAAATTGAAAACAAGTAAGCATAGTAGCACCGCTAGTGAGCAGGTGAGCCTCTGCAATCACAAAAGCTTTTGGAACATAATTTACCTGCAATGTTATGTAATCTCTCTAGTGTCTAGCATTATGCACTTCTGTAAAGTATGCTCATTCATAATCACCCAGGCCAAATGAGCCCAAAATTGAAAACAAGTAAGCATAGTAGCACTGCCAGTGAGCAGGCGAGCACCTGCAATCACAGAAGCTTTTGAAACATAATTTACCTGCAATGTAATCGGCAGCATTCTTGCTCTTCTGAAAAAAACAAATCTTTGCACTATCATAACACAGAGCAGGAGAAAACAAAGTAGTGATCAAATAGCTACTAGTACTCACCAAGCCCAGGGATATCCACACCAAGCAGGTCGAGCAGGTCGTGTTCCCGGTCCAGGATATCGGACCACCGGTGCATCGCCTGGTTGTAGGTGCGCCGGACCCCAGACTCCCGATAGATGGCCCGGCACACCTTCCCCCCATAGCTGGCGATACTCCCAGAGGCCGTACCCAGTACCGGGCCTGCTGCCTGCCGAGACAGTCTTGGGGAGGTGGGGCTGGACAAAGAAAACCAGTGTGGCCACCTCCACCGCGTTGAAGATCTCCTGGGCAGTTACTGCCTCCCCCTTAAGCGCCCGCAAGGGAGCCGGGTACGGGGCGCGGGACCCTTCCCCTTCAGGTTCTTCTCGGCTCCCTTTGCCATGGTCCTGGACAGAAAAGGAAAATAAAATAGGAAAGAAAGAATAGGGAAAAAGTAAATAAAAGAAAAGAGTTTAAAAAAGTAGTTTTAAAGTAACCAAAAGTAGAAAAAAACTCAAAATATAGATGTAGAGAAATAAAGAGATAGATAATGAGTAAAAAAATAATAAAAAATTCAAAGAAACAAAGGATTGCAAAGATTAAGGGAGGATTGAAAAAGCATGCCCAGACCATAGCAATGAATGAAAAACAAGATGGCCGCAGCCATTGCGACCACGTGGATAAGTTTGCGCAATATTTCCCCCGCGAGCACGCAAAAACGGCCGCAAACACGCCATAGCGGCCCGCACGTAGGAAATGCACAACGTGGGCATGCAACTGGCGCCCGGAAACGGAAATACGCAACGCGAACATTGAAAACAAGATTGGCACGCCCATGTACGACCGCATGGGTTACTTCACGGTCGCCACGCTGAAAAAACCCTGCGAACATGCAAAGCGCCCCGTGAACACGCAAAAATAAAAAAATCCACAAATTCGCACAAATTTGCGGATTTTGCGGACTGCGAATTCGCTTTCACGTGAATTTGTGTATCGCAAATTCGCAAATTTCGCCCATCCTACACCTATACTGCCTTTCTCAAATCTACTTACTCACCCACATACCACTGACACATCCATTCACTTTCCAACACAGCCATGGTCACACTCAGTCACTTATATAGCCCTTCTCTTACACTCTCACTAATCCATACACCCACTAACTCCCCCACTCTCTTATAGGGGTGGGTGGAATTTGCGTAATCGTGTTACACAAAGCTCCGCAAAACAGTAAACAATCTCTGAGAGCACGCAGAAGTTCATCCAACACGCGGAATTGCTTGTTCCTCCCATTTGTGATGCTTTTTTCCGTTCGCGAACGCTGTTTGCGTGCTCTCGGAAAAATATCTCGCGGACACGCATTTTGAAAGCGAGAAAAACAAAAAATTGCACAAAGCAGTGCATCGCAGAATTTTTGGCAATCCCGTATTCTCTACAGAACGAGAAATTACCCAAATCCGCAAATTCCGTGAGCGGGACAGAATTTACTGCATAGGCCTACTCTCTCATCCAGGCAGGCACTGACACATCCTATCACCCAGACACACAGGCACTCATACGTCCATACAGGTACGCAGACAACCAATCAATCACCCATACATGTTACCACTCACCAACCAATGCCACCTCTTCAACACCAACTGACAGACAGATACAGACATTCAGACAACTTAATCAGTGACCCATAAATTCACTGAGACACCTAATCACTCACTTAAGCAGTTATTCACTCACTTACTGAATCATCAGCACAGGCACTCATACACCCACTGATTCATTAATACACATTGGTATATATATATCTAACACTCATAAACATTTAAAAAACACTCACAGTCACTAGATGATGTCATGAGTGATGTCATGAGTGATGTCATTTGAGATGTCATGAGTGATGTCACTGACCATGTAATCAGTGATGTAATATATGAGGTCATAATCATTGCATTGCGGGGGCACAAGTTAACTGCTGAATGTGTCTGGTTTTGTTGCATGAGTAAAATGGCAGCCTAAATATAACGTCATTGTAACCTTTGTTTTTCAGTGAATAAATATATATATATATATATATATACACACATACATACACATATATGTATATATATATGTATATATATATATATATATTACCTACTGGCAATCACTAGTAGGTAGTTATAGTTAGGACCTATTATCCATAGGAAATCTGCAACATTCTATTTGGAAGAACTTTGGCGCCGGTTGACGAATCTTCACGAAGTTTTGAAAACTGGTGGCCCGCTCCGGTCCACTCCTATCCTGAAAGTCTTGGGGTGATCTGTTGAGCGGGAGCTGAGAAAAAAGGGGGCCCTAAAATGTGTTTTCCCCATGCAATTTTCCATAGGAACCTTTAATTGCAACTACAGCCCAAACTGCTGATCGGAATAACACCAAATTTGGCAAAGAGGTATCCCTTAGTTCAGACTTGTGCCTTTTGGTTAAATGGTGTGAATCCGTTCAGTAGTTGCTGAGAAAATCAAAAGTAAAATCATGGATATATCTATGGCTGCGCTGGATCCTGGCACCCTGAGCGCACCCTTCCGATCAAGAGGTGCACGCTAATTGGCTGTCAACTGTCTGTCAACATTCCAAACCAGGAAGTGTTGGCAGCCATTTTGTGCCTCGGTAGAAGCGAGGCTCAAGAAATCAGTGGAACAAGTGTGCAAAACGTATAAAGGGGGCAGGTAGAAATATCCTGACCCTCTCAAACTGCTTTTTTCAAAATAACTGAAAAACACGTGCAGGGTGCACGGATCCGCCGTAAAAAAATAAATAAAAATGAAGCACAGGCTTCTTTAATAATTAGCCCAGGGGCAAAACATATTTAATTTGATGGGGGTCACAGAGGGGCCCCTAGCCCCGTGAACCGCTACCCCCGGGGCTCCAAATATAAATGGGTGGGGGGGCTTAAAGGCCACCCCTTAGGAAAATAAATGGGTGGGGGGCTCAAAGGTCCCCCAGCCCCGGGGACTGCTGCCCCCGGAGATTAAAAAAAAATGGGTGGGGGAGCTCAAAGACCCCCAAGCCTCGGGGACCAGCACCACCCGGGGCTTTGTATACTGTGGGTCTGTCGAAGGCCCTGGGGACTGCCACCCCCCCAGGGGCATCTCCTGCAGTGTTTCTGGGTGCCCACCCATGGATACTGCTGTTTGCTATAGCAGGGTGAGAGCCGAGGCTCCCGCCCTGCCATAGCAAACTTGGTTTGGATTTTGAAAGAGAGAGCATGGAAACCCGCTCTCTCTTTCAAAATTCAAAGCAGATTGCTTTTCCACACGGGGAGCTGCATGTTAGCAGCTTCCCGTGTGGAAAAGCAATGCCGGATCCCGAAGGACGCGGGGAGCCGACTGGGATAGTGAGGGCATTGGGGCTCGCCCCATGGTCCCCAATGTTGTATATAGGCCCCGGGGGAAGGGGTCCCCGGGGAGAATAGAAATTAGTGAAAGGTGCTATTTTTTTTTTACCGGCAAATTTGGAGTCGCACACCCAGCGTGACCCCCTGGTGTGCACGAGGTGGGTGCGCGTCTTCAGCGTGGTGCCTGCACGACACCTAACGTGTTGGGTGCACGACTCCTAACTCGTTGGGTGCGTGACTCCAAGCAAAAAAAAGTTATATTTTTCAGATATATATCAAGCTTATGTGTTCAGGTCTTAGGTGGCTCTAAAAATAACCCTAGTGTTTATTGAGAGATTTTGGTACCTACAAGTAAGTACCGATGTAGAGTCTAACGTTGATGAGGAAGACTCTGTTACCCTCATCTGTAAAATGTACACCATCTCTCCTATAGATGCCATAATATTGAATCGCAGATTTTTGTGGTAAATGGACCCCATTCTATAATCTCAGAGAAAAGCAGAAACAGCTTTATTGAAATGTTTCCTAGCTTTCTGAATCTGTGGACAAAATTGATTGGACCAGTTCCATTTCTGCCTTTGGCATATGTTAGAATAGACAAAGGTAGTTTGTGGAAAATGTTACCTTAATTCTGCAAAGGTGTCCTTCATAAGCATTTCCAGACCTACCCCAGTCAAAGTGCCTAGGTCAGTGCCACCACAGTGCACAATTATGAGGTCAAGGTGTTGGAGATGCAAAAAGGATTTAACCAATGTCATGAATTGGTGCCACGTTAATCCTCTCTGTCCAATCCATTTAATGTCTACATTTGGCAAAGCTAGGTTTTTGTCAATGCCTCTGTTTTCTGCATAGCTTTGGCTCCAGAAAATATAGCTGTGACCCACAATCTTCACTCTAAGCATCTTGAAGGGAGGTCTGCATGCAATCAGAAGTGTATATATGTGAAATGGCAGTTTGACAAGTAAGATTTTTCTAAAATGGTGGATAAGATGCAGTTTTGAAAAAATAAAAGAAATGATTGGCTGCTTGAGAACATTGTACACTAAAAAATAGGGTGCATTTAAAAGCATGTTTCCTATTGGTTAAGAAAAACAGTTTGAAAGGAACATTACATAGGATAAGGTGCTATTTTGAACAGTCAAGCACACTTGCTATTTGGATTAGCAACATTGTGTCCTAAACTTGTGAACTGTGTGCTCAGTTGAGTGTCCCATGAACTGTTACTATGGTAACAGGCAATAGGCAGATTCGGGGTAGGGTTCAAACTTATGTCAATTTGAAAGTGTTGAAATGTGTAACCAATAGAAATGTGTGTTAGCTTTTGAATTAATGTGGGAAGCATTGTGATTTGATATTTACATGTATATGTGTGCAGAATGAGAGGGAAAGTTTGCCATTTTTTGGTTTTGCTAAGAGCAGTGCAGTACAGAGATTCTGATTAAGAAAATCTTGTGTGACTGACATACTTCTTAATCTGTAAATCAATTTGAAAGGGGAGTTATTAATTTGAGAGGGGTTGTATGTGGTGCATTTGTTTTTAATAGGAGTAATGTGTTTCTCCTACTAAAGGGCAGGTTGTGGTCTTGCTTGTCTCGAATGACATTGTGAGTCTGTTTGTATTTGAACAAGCATTGTGGGAGAAGCATTTGGGGGCATATTAACAAGGGCCAAATTACATAACCCTATTTACTATGCAGCGCTAACATGCACTAACGCATGTTAGCAGCCGGTTTGCTAACACCTCGCATCTCCAATGAGATGCAATGTAGGCATTCCCAGATGCAAGGTAGGTGTTCCTATGACAATACAACATGGAAGAGGGCGCTACCACAACAGCGTGTATTTACAATGTGGCCCTGGACTTGAGGAGCGATAGCAAAACTCCTGGTAACTGCGGTTTATACCGGATCCTAACGTCTGCTCTGAAGTTGACTTAAGCATCCTTAATATGGGAGGTGGATTGACATGCTAAGTCCACACTCTCATAATAACAAGCTCTTCACTTGTGAACGGATGTATGACATTACAACGCATGCTTTTACCACGCATGCTTTTACATCGCAGTTGTTACAACGTATACCATTACAACGCATAGCGGTTTGGGGTGCTGGATAGGGAATAGTTTAATTTACTATTCCAACTCCAGTCCCCGTGGACACTAGGGAAGGTGTTGGATAGTAAATGAAATCTATTTCCTATCCTAGAGCGTCCCCCAGCACAATGCGTTGTAATGGTTTGCGTTGTAAAAGTTGAGATGTAAAAGCACTGCGTGGTAAAAGTTGCGTTGTAAAGGATGTTTCCTCTTGTGAACATACATTATCGCTGTATTTCTCGTGATATTGATGCTTATTGCCGGTATAGCTGGATTTCTTTTCGCCCAGTGTTGGTTGTCTAGAATCACGCTGTGAGTCTGTGTGCATTTGGGAACTATTGTCAGAGAATAATTTGGGTACTCTGTGTATTTGTAGACACATAACTGCTTAGAAACCCATCCTGTTCTCAAGATTTGGTAGAATTAGAAAACAACCATTGCTTCTGCATTAGCAAAATGAGTCAGGCTTTCAGACTAAAGTGCAGTACTGAAATATATGGAATGTGTGCAGTCACCATACCCCTTCCAGACTACTAACTGTGTTTTAGTGAAATCCAAGGGATAGTGTTGCTTGTCTAGAATCATTTGGGAATCATTGTCAGAGAAGCATGTGGGTACTTCATGTCTTTGCAGATACATAACTGTTTAAAAACCTATCCTGTTCTCAAGTTTTGGTAGAATAAGAAACCTGTTATTGCTTATGTATTTGCAAAATGAGTCAGGCTTAAATATTAAAGTGCAGTACTAAAATATGTTGATTGTGTGCAGTCACCTTACGTCTTCCAGACTAGTAAATGTGTTTTGGTAAAGTCCAAAGGATAGTGTTGCTTGTCTAGAATCACACTGTGAGTCAGTGTGCATTTGGGACCCCGAGGGCCAGAAAAAGTATTTAGTCAGTATCCAAGTATTCATGCATTGACCCATCGGCCCTATTATATGGACTGCTTCAAACCCCTATCCACTAAGCATGCAGTCCTCTAACCACCTACACACTTGTCTTTCAGGCCTATAATTCTCAGTCAGTATGTATACACTCCTGCAAACACTCTGTTACTCCCTTTGCGCTCCTTCAGTGACCCTTTCAGCACCATGTACTAATTAATTCACTGCAGTAAAACTCAACCAATTATAAATTCACCCAGTGTCTCTCATTCTACTACTCTAATCTTTCAGTCAGTATCCATGTACTCATGCAGTGAGCCAGGCCTTAGGACATAGACTGCTTCAAACTCCTATGCACTATGCATGTAGTGCTCTAACCACCTACACACTTTTTAAGGTCTAAAATTCTCCAATCAGTATCCATACACTTCTGCAAACACTCTGTTATTTCTCTTGCTCTACTTCAGTGACCCTTTCACGACCATGTACTAATCCATTCACTGCAGTAAAATACAACCAATTATAAATTCACCCAGTGTCTCTCCCTGTAGTACTATAATCTTTCAATCAGTACATAAGTACACATGCAGTGATCTAGGGCCATAGCACTTGGACTGGTACACAGTCATATGCACTATGCATGTAAACCCAACCCCCCTACACAGTTGTGTTTCAGGCCTACAACGCTCCAATCAGTATCCATACACTCCAGCAAACACCCTGTCACTGCTCTTGCAATCCGATAGTGACCTATTCAGTACTATGTACTAATCCATTCACTGCAGTAAAATATAAACAATTATACATTTACCCAGTGTCTCTCCTTATATTACTCTAATCATTCAGTTCGTATCCAAGTACTCATAAAGCGAGCCAGGCTTTAGCACATGGACTGCTTGAAACTCCTATGCACTATGTATGTCATCATCTAACACCTACACACTTGTGTTTCAGGCCTACAATTTCCCTGTCAGTATCCACACACTGCTACAAACACCCTGCCAATCCCCTTGCATTCCTATACAGTTATTTGTACACCTTGAATTACAATTTCAATTAGTGACGACAAAATAAAGTGGTTAAATGGTTTTTATATAGAATGTGTTTGTATAGTAATATAAAAATATAATTTATATATTTATTAAAATACATTTATTTATGTTTATTTTTTAAAGATATTGTTTATCAGCATTAAAATAAAGTTATCATGCCTGAAAAATCAAGAAAGAAAAAAGGACAGCTAAAGGACAATTAGGTGAAGAAAATTCAACAAGTATTGGATGACCAACATTACATGGGTGAAAAGAAGAAGCTTCCGGTAAGACAAGGAAGGAATTCATTAAATTTTTTTTAAAGGGGGGCGTGGCTAGCAGCCAAGCATGGCGGCAGCATAACGTAAGAGCTCCTGAAGGCACTGTGGCCTAACATCAATCCGGCACATTAATCCGGCACGAAACCCACCTGAAGCGGCGGCGGCTGGGACTGGGTCCGAAGCGGTACCACTTGATCCGCTTTGGAAGAACAGCGGACTCTGCAAACTACTCCGACACCATCTGACGCGGTTGGGCCTGCACCGGCGAGAGAAGCACCGGACTAGCGTGAACCTCCGGCCCCGGCGGAAGTGGGACCGGACCGGCGTATTGGTGGGAGCGACTCCCGGTGCCCGACCGACAACTGCAACCCACCCACAGTAGAGACCGGACAGACGGACGGGACCCCTGCGGTACGGCCCGGGGGTGCGGCAGCCTGCGGAGCCTGCCGACGGCTGCCCCATATAGCCGGAAAGAGACGAGCCCCTCGGAGGCTGGCGGGAGGGGACGCCGCAGGAGACATAGCGGGAGCCACGGAGAGACGCTGAACGGCGAAAGGCGATAAACGGCAGCAGCGACCTGTGAGGACGCCACTGGCCCCCCAGGACTGTCGGGTTCCACACAACGAGGACAGGCCGACGGCGGTGAAGGCGAGTACCCCTGGGGGACTAACGAGCGCACAGTCAGACGGCAGGCAATGGCAGAGGGAGGAAAAGAACTGGTAAATGCGGCGGAGTCTGGCTGGTGGAGGTAAAGACGGGGAGCTGGAGGGAGCACCACAGATCTATAAAATTACTCAACAGGAAGAACGGCGCTTACCCTGCGATTTTAATAACGCCAGTGCTGCATTAATGTGGGGCCTGTGATTAAGACTTGGTGAAGTGAGCACCCCACTGAGGCCCTGAACGATCTGGCAGCGCGCGTCCAGTGCGAGGCACACCGGCACCAAGACACGTCCATACCAGGGCGCCCCTCTAACGAATACACCATCCATCTGTGCAGATCCGGTGGCCCCGTGTGGAGCGCGTTGGGAGCGTGGGACGCTTCAGACTTGAGGCACTGGTAATTAGACTGGACATTGTGTAATGTAGGAGCGGGAAGACCACATGGCTTGAACGAGAACGAGCAACCAGCGACCACTAAGGATACTATATCACCAAGCAGGAGTGAGGCGGCGAGGGGGCAGACTACAAGGCAGAGGGAAGCGGAGAGGAGAATTCCTCTAGAAGCACGGCTAGACTTTGACCCACGGAGCCCTGCCCCAGACGCAGTTTCCTACATCATCTCACCGAGACACAGGGAGGGTCGAAGACGCTTCCTGCAGGCCTCAAGCCATGACGGGCAAGACTAATAGGAGTGGCTCCACGCAGGCCAAGCTGGACAAGTTCGCTTACAGCCAGCATGCACATTCTCAGCCCACTGGGCGGAACTCCACCGGGACTTCCCAAGATAAGGAAGGGACCACGAAGGTAACGTTGGAAGACATCATGAGAACACTATCAGATGTCAAAACCACAGTCGGGTCCATCTCATCTGAAGTCGCACTACTGCGAGCGGACTTTCAAAAGATGACAGAAAGAGTGTCCCAGGTATAGGTGGTGACGAAATCACTGGTGGAGGACACATCGGAGCTGCAGACGGCCATGGAGTGGATGGAGAAGTTCACCAAGCTTCTGCAAGACAAGCTGGACGACCAAGAGGGACGCTCACGAAGAAATAATGTACGAATCCTTGGACTTCCCGAGACGGAGGGTAAGGGAGCCATGGACCTCTACATTGAAGACCTCATAAAAACCAAATTGCAACCGAAAGGGCTGTCCCACTTCTTCTCCGTGGAAAGAGCACACAGAGTTCCAGGCGGAGTACCCAAATCAGGTGCAGCTCCGCGGCCTGTACTGGCTAGGCTCTTTAATTTCAGAGACAGGAACGCCATCCTGCAGGGGGCGAGAGTCTCCCCCCGTCAAGATTCATAACGCAACCCTGGCCTTCTTCCCGGACTACACGGCGGAAGTGGCCAGACGCCGCAAATCGTTCACAGAGGTTAAAAAAGCACTGAGAGACAGGGAACTCCCATATTCCATGTTATTTCCTGCCAAACTGAGAGTGGTCGCCGACGGAAAGACTTGGTTTTTCGATAATCCGGAAGTGGCCCGAGACTGGCTCGATGGATGGCGCCAGAGAGGGCAACAACATCGTGCACACAGAGATCGACCTGATCAACGTAACGGCAAACAACTGAGCGGACAGGTCGAACACCCGACGCACCAAGACGGCCCGGACGGAACTGAACTTAACGCGACACAGGATCTCCTCGATTCGGGACAACCAGCCCCGGTCTGATGTCTACCTATAGCAGAGTGGGACAAAATGAGACACGATGGACCTGGGTCCCGATGCAGCTGAGTAAGGTGGGCACAGTTAGTGCCTGTAAGGAACTCACCAACCCCACGAGAAAGTAAGATAGTTGGGGAAAGACTAAAGCACTCTGCGAAGTTGGGGTCGCGGGCGGGGGTTTGTCCGTGGAGCAGGGGAGCAGGGAGGGGGGAAGGAGTTAAAGTTATGTTGTTCTTGTTTCTGTTTTTAGCCGTCATTCACACCACGCACTACACTATCTCCCGAAATGGAGCCACACGCTTACATACTGTCATTACACATCAGGTCGGCATTGACCCAAGCGCCACGGTCCGCAATACATTAACACACCGGTTAAATGACCCAACCACTGCATGTAACGCCCGCACGGGCTGACTCCAGAAAGATACATGTGCCCCCTCTGCGCCTCTTAACTTGGAACGTCAGAGGCATAGGAGATAAAATAAAGAGGGGGTTAGTGTTGCAAGCCATAAAGCGACAGAGCCCAGATTAAGTCCTACTCCAGGAAACACATATGGCAGGGACAACATGTAAAGCACTTGATAGGCGCGGCTATGATATGGCAACGCACGCAGAATTTACCACCGGTTCAAGGGGGACAGGAATCCTAATAAAAAAGAAGTCGCCCTTTATCATCACTCACCGTGTGACAGACGACCAGGGTAGTTTCGCCGCTATACATGGCCAATGGGAGGGAAGATCGCTGAATGTAGTCTCTGTCTATATACCCCCGGCACTCCACTCCGTAGCTCTGCCTGTTCTAGGTGAATTCCTCCTGGACCTACCTGAAGGGGACACGATTATAGGGGGGGACCTGAATGCCATAATGGGCCCGGAGGTAGACACCTTACCCACTCGAGACAACCCAAGACGGAACGCAGCATTACCTGACTTTCTAGACGCCTTTGGCATCACGGATGTATGGCGGCATCTGCACCCCACAGCGACACAATACACTTATTACTCAGCGGTACACAATAGCCTATCTAGAATAGACTACTTCCTGTTCCTAGGGATGGGGCTGGGAGCCGTGGACAAGCTAGATATCCTGCCCAGAGGTATATCTGACCACTCGCCACTCATTTTGTCACTCACCACCGGGGAAAAGACGTGCGCTAGAATCTACCCACTATATCCGAATTACTTAAAAATCCCTAAGATGCGGAAACAACTAAAGTAAGCAACAACACACTTCTTCGCAGAAAACACAGGCACGGTGACTTCACCGTCGGTCTTATGGGAAGCATATAAGACGGTCCTCAGGGGCGCAGCGATAGCATCAATAACGGGACACAAATGAGATTCCCGGAGGAAACTCACGGAGAAGGAACTGTTACTGAACGACGCTAACACCGCCCATATGGCGAATCCCACCCCGGCCACAACACACACATTGCAACTAAGACAGCAGCAATATCAGAATCACCTCAAAACGACGGTTCAGGGTTACGTCACCAACACTGCACACACAATTTACGATGTGGGCGACAAAGCAGGAAGGATGCTGGCGTGGTTAGATAAGAGAAGGGGAGGAGCAAGGGGTATCCAAAAGCTTCACGCTACTGACGGCCAAGTACTGACACATCCGGAAGACATTGTACACACTTTAGCGACTCACTTGCAAGAAATATACACCCCGGAGCGTATCATCACCGCTCCAATAGCATCGGAATCGTTAAATGCAATTGACGTCCCCAGTATCTCACATGAGGTTCGGCAAGACCTAGAGAAAGACCCGACAAAGGAGGAAATACAATTGTCAATCCAGGCGTTGCAATCAGGCAAGGCACTGGGCCCTAATGGACTGCCCATTGAGTGGTACAAAGCCATGGCGTCGGAGCTTAGTGGACCATTGTTAGCAATGTATAAAGAGAGCAGAGACAGGGCGGAATTACCACTTGATCAGCGTACAGCCACGATCATAGCCATACCGAAACCCGGAAAACCGCCAACTGATTGTCCCTCTTATCGCCCAATCTCACTGCTTAATGTGGAGGCCAAGGTCCTGGCCAAGCTTCTGGCTAATCGTTTGATACCACACCTACAAGCCCTGATCCACCCTGACCAATCAGGCTTTATGCCTAATAGGAGTACAGCGTTGAACCTGAGGAGGGTCCATGGAGTACTGGCACGTGCACACCTCCTCACAGAGAGGGCTGTAATTATCTCGCTTGACGCCAAAATGGCCTTCGACCTGGTGGAGTGGGAATATCTCTTTGAGGTTCTCGCACGTATGGGCTTTGGGCCGAACTACATAGCCTGGATACGACTCCTATACACACAACGGGTGGCGCAAGTGATAGCAAACGGCCACATCTCGCCAACATTCCCATTGGGCAGAGGGACTAGACATGGGTGCCTCTTGTCACCTTTGCTGTTTGCATTGGGGCTCGAACCCCTGGCTATCCTGCTTCGGATGACGCCCCTGTTCCGGGGCATTAAGTGGGAGGATGGATGGGAAGACAAAGTGTCACTATATGCGGACGACATGCTCGTCTATATGGTCGACCCTGATGCCGGGATCCCGGCCCTATTAGAGCTTTGCAACACACACAGGAAGTCCTCGGGCTACACCTTAAACTGGTCAAAATCAGTGATATACCCACTGAAGGGTCCGGCGCCAAACCTACAGATGGACTGCCC
Organism: Lissotriton helveticus; assembly: GCF_964261635.1. Lineage (NCBI taxonomy): Eukaryota > Metazoa > Chordata > Amphibia > Caudata > Salamandridae > Lissotriton > Lissotriton helveticus. The sequence goes on from NC_136069.1 coordinate 1,610,493,364, forward strand.
TTTGATGACATCGTTGTCCTCCTTTAAATACCTGGGCATTGTTGTCACACAGGATGCAACAGCCTTCTTTAACGACAACTTGAAACCGCCTATGGAACGCCTACGTGCAGATGTTAAACACTGGGCCACCCTGCCCCTGACCCTCCTAGGAAGAGCAGCCTTATACAAAATGATAGCACTGCCCAGGTTCCTGTATATATTTGAAAACACCCCGTACCTTGTCCCACCACGTTATTTTAAGCAAATTGCGGAGTTCGTCTCCAACCTGCTCTGGAACGCTGGCCCGGCACGTATAGCCTATGACAAACTGGTAAGAAGTTGGTATGAAGGGGGAATAGCATTACCCAACATACAGCTATATTACTGGGCAGCTCAACTTAAAATAATAAACCAGTGGCTCCATGCCCCGAGGAACGACCCAGCTTATCAAGCAGACTGGTCTCAACTGGGGACGGATTGTATGCTCTCGGTACTCTATAATAAATCGAAGCTTGGGCGCCTGACTGGCCCAACGCGACACACAGCGACATTGTGGCACATAGCGCAGGCGCGGATGGGCTGGAAAGGAAAAATAACGAAAATGACACCATTGTGGGACACAAAGGCACTGGGATCCCTGAGAATATGCAAGGGATTTACACAATGGGACCTTATAGGCATTTCCACAGTAGGGGACATGTGGGACAAAGACACAGTAATATTGTTTCCGCAATTACAACATCTGTACGGCCTTAGATCTACGGAGACGTATAGATATGTCCAAATCAGGCATGCACTGCTACGGGCGATTCCGGCGGGCACGGACTTACCGGAATCCTCGCCCCTAGAAGATAGACTACTAACTGATTTTATGCAACACAAAGCGACCTCTCTTACCTATAAAAAGCTAACTAACAACCTAGCTGACCCTACACAAAAACTGAAAGAGAAATGGGAAAGGGAAGTAGGGGAGCTGGATAAATCAGAATGGAACGAGGCACTGGCCTCCCCAAGAGAGGTGGGAATTTCGACAAAGTTCCGCATTTATTATACCAGAACATTACTTCATAAAATACATAGAGCGCCACACCCCTTCTGCCTGCGGGGATGCGGGGAGGAGGGAACACTGTTCCATTCACTATGGGATTGCACACGTATACAAGAATACTGGAAACGAGTGCTGCGTACTGTCTCTCAAGCACTTAAAATCACTGTTTTGCCTGAACCGCGCAAATGTCTCCTAAATGTCTGGGAGCCCAACGACTTGGACAGGCATGGGCTACTGTGGGTTACACTGGCCATGACAGTGGCTAAGCGAGACATCGCGCAGAAATGGGGGGCTCCGGACCTACCCACGGCGAGCAGATGGGCAAAAAATATGGACGAACTGATGGTAACGGAGAGGGCGGTCTATGTCCTCAGAGCTTCCCCCCGGAAGTGGAACAAGGTTTGGGCAGCATGGAATGTCTATCGAGGGGAGATTTGCGAACCACTGCCGGAGGGAGAAGATATAGACTCCGAAGGGGAAGATGAGTGAGGAAAAGGCTAAGAGGTGATCACTGTTGAGGGCCGAATGCAAGGGTGGATTGATATATGAAGATTAAGTGGTGCTGGGAAGGGATGCGGACTTGACTGTGGACAATGGGAGATGGTAACGTAAAAGGTATGATGGCTAAAGTTGGGGGGGCAGGGGGTGTTTCAGAAGGTTCCTATGGATAGGGGGGCATATTGGGCACTGTAACTAAGAAGAAGGGTGATGACCTTCAGAAACCTTGATAAACACAAACACGAATGGTCGCACTCATGGCAAGAGGGATAAATAGTATTATTGTTTGAATCTTTCTGCTACAAAATACGTAATGCAAGACAGTCAACTTGTCAAAAGGAAAATTATGTTGAAATGTAACACGATAACTGCTTACTTTGCCTTCATGTCAATAAAGATTTTCAAAAAAAAATAAAAATAAATTTAAAGCCTAGAAACTGTGTGCAGAATGTAGAAACTACTTAGAATAGTACAACTAGACAAAACAATATGAATAATAGGAAACGAAAAAAAGAAAATTTACATGCAAAAGATTCTAAGTATGGTAAAAGAAGGCAAAATCAGTATAAAGAAATACGTAAAGATTTTTTTTATATTAGAGTGGTTCTTAATTTGCTCAAAGATATGAACAAATATAGAAAAAGAGTACTATTTTATAAAAAGAAGAAGCATATTGAATCCATTGTTCAAAAGGCTTCTGAAGTAAAAAGGAAACTATTCATTTTAGTTTTAAACAGAATTCGAACGGTAGATAAACCAATCCATTTAATGAAGGCCAAAAATAAGAGTAAAAGAGTAATTATCAGAACAGATTTTTCTGATTTTTTTTGGGTGAATGGAAACACAGTTCAAGTTCAGAGCCTTTCTTTGAGGAAGAGAGTTATTTTCAGACCAATGATTTATTGCATGCAGTTGACAATTGCCAGTGGTCAAGCTTATGAGGTTATTTATTTATTTTTTTTTTTATTTTTATTTTTTATATAGCGCACTACGACCCAAAGGCATCTAGGCCCTAGCCTGGCGGAAACAAATCACAACTGCCACATAAGAAAAAGCACAGAAGATTAGATGGTACAGAGCCAAGTTTTTAAATCTTTTCTAAACAGCAAAAGATCTTTAGCTGATTTCAGATGAGTGGGAAGTGCATTCCACCACCTGGCCGTAACGAGATGAAAGCTTTTCCCTCCCCATCTCTGTAGGCGGTAGTTGGGAATCTTTACATTATTGGCCGATGAGGAACGAAGCGTCCTAGAGGGTAGATACCTTTGAAAAAGATTCTGCAAAGACTCCGGGCCAGTACTGTGTAAATCCTTGAAAGGCGATGCACAGGGCTTTAAAGCGAATACGCTTTATAAAAGGCAGCCAATGTAATTCATTTAAGGCATGTTTTGCAGAAGAAAAACGGGAGAGTCCGAACAAAAGGCGGGCCGTTGCATTTTGGAGAACCTGTAACTTAGCAGTCACAGATTTGCAAGCGCCCACCCACAGCCCGTTACAGTAATCCAACTTGGACATGACCAGCGCTGCCATCACTGTTCTTTGTTGATCAACTGGAATAAAAGGAAACACTTTTCGAAGAATACGAAGGGTGTAATAAGTAGAGGATGTCAACATGTTTATGTGTTTAGAGAAACCAAGAGAGGAATCAATGATGACACCAAGTTTTTAAGCTTTTACTACCGGAAGTGGGGTGGGGCCAAACTCGGCGGGCCACCAGTCAGCAGACCACATTGAGGCATCCTTTCCGAAAATTAGTACCTCAGTCTTATGAGAGTTAAGCTTTAAACAATTAGTATCCATCCGACTGCTGACATCACTCATACATTTTTGAAAATTAGAAGCTGACTCAGAAATATTACTGGAGACAGACACAATGATCTGTGTATTGTCAGCGTAGGAAACTAAATTAAAACCATTACTTCTTATTAAATTAGCAAGGGGGGCTACATAAACAATAAAAAGGGTAGGGCTTAGAGAAGAGCCCTGAGGAACCCCACAAGGAAGTTTAAACTCTTCAGACTTAAACCCTCCCATTTCAACGTACTGATGCCTGTGGGTCAAAAAGGAAATCAGCAGAGCAAGAGCAGTGCCTCCAACACCTGATGCTTGAAGACGATGGGAAGGAAGAACATGATCCACCGTGTCGAAGGCGGCTGACAAATCAAGGAGAATCAATACAGCAGTACCTCCTTAGTCGACTGCCTAGAAATGGTTGTTCAATTGAGAAATAGAAAATGGTTCCCAGAAATGCAGAAGAAGTGTTAGCTGATGAAGTTCCAGGCAGACGTCCTAAAGTCCCAGTGTACGAGCAATTTAATACGAGTATATACTAAATAAAGTGTTAAACAAAAAATTAAGATATTGCAAGAACTAGACCCTTGCAGAGTGAGAAAAAATACTGGTTTGCAAGGTCATGCTCTGGCTTGTCTTTCTAGAAAAGTATTTCAAAGTGTTTTTCACCATTTCAGGATGTTAGCAGTACATCATTCTCAAATGCGGAAGTTAGTCAGAAGATTGTATTATGCAAAAAGTCCAGCACTAATGTTAAATGAGTTGAACAGTGCTCTGTCGCGTGGATCAGCATCAGATGTGAAGAAGATTTGTGATGAAATCGAGTTTTGTTACTTTGGTCCTGAACAAGAGAGTGCAGAATCTGAGACCTTAATAGAAGAAAATATTGAAGAGAATGTGCAACAAAAATTTTGAGGAACCAATTACAAAGTTTCAGTTAACTTCAGGTGAAAGGCCAAATTATTCTCGTATTTGTTGTCGTTGAACTCACTATAAAAATCAGACTAGGACTGTTGATTTGTATTTAAAAAGTGAAAGAGAAAATAATGATAAGTGGAAGGAATGTGCAACTTTTTTGTTGGTAGAGAATTGTTTTGATTTGGGTTCTGATCAGCGTATTTGTAAATATTGTTATAATAAATTAGATGAGAATAAAATGCCCGCTAGAGCTGTCCATAATATTCTAGAGTTGGTAACTATTCCTCCTGAACTGATACATTTAAATACATATGAATCTATTCTCATTCAATGTGTGCACCCATTTCAGGCTATTGTTCGTATGGAGCCTAAAACAGGTAACTTGCCTCCTTCAGATTTACAGAGAGGAATAAAAGGAAGAGTTGTATATTTACCTCTAGATTTAAAGAAAATTTTTGAAACTATTGGTGTAGAGTGTATAGAAAATGAACCACTAGTTATTTTAGTTAATGGCGTGCCTACTAAGAGTAAGAAAATCAGGCAGGAATTAGTGGATGTTAGGAAAGTGCAAAAGGCAACTTTGTATCTGATAAAAACAATGAGTACTATACAAATGTGTATATGGGAGAAGAAGAAATAATTTTAGCAGAAGATACTGAAACGTCAAGTGGGCAAATTGAAAAAGTGGACATGTTCTGAAGTGAAGAAATCTATGAACATTACAGTGTACATCCACTTAATTCAAAAGAAGTGATGGGGAATACTATTGAGTTATTCTAAATGAAAAAAGCGAAGGGAAGTCCCATGAGTGTATGGGAAGAAAGCTTGGAAGCTCTCTGTTTTCCGCATTTGTTCCCAACAGGAAAAGGAGGACGATGTGATGAACGACCTGTGCAGATTCCTGAATCTGAATATCGGACAACAAGATTGTATGCAGAAGATCTAAGATTTCAACAACGTATCCCATATATATTTCATCCTTTGTTTGAGAGTGAATACAGGAGTACATCTACAAAATGTTTCTGCAAAATAATTAATGGATAAAGTACACCAGAGAGATGATCATTTAGAATCTCAGCTGATTAATTTGATGGCTTGTCAGCGTGGCACTAATGAGTATTGGTACCGTCGTCATGGAGAACTTAAAAGTATGCTAAGGAACTTAGGAACTCCTACATGGTCGCTTACCCTAAGCTGTGCTGAATACGCTTGGGATGATCTATTTGAATTTCTTCGAACGGCAAATTTAAATATAAAAAATATTGAATACAAGACACCTGGAGAATTGTGCTCTTTGGATCCATTTAATGAATGCAGGTATTTCAATCATATATTTTAAGCTATGATGTATTTTATCTGCAAAAAAAAAATACTCCACTTGGAGAAGTTGTGGATTTCTTTTGGAGAAAGGAGTATCAAGCAAGAGGTGTTCCTCGTATACATATGCTGATATGGATCAAGGATGCCCCCAAATTCGGAACAGATTCGGATTATATTGTTTTTTCTTTTATTGAAGAATATGCCACATGAGCTATACCCAAAAGCACAGAAGAAAACAACCTAAGACAACAAGTCTTACGATTACAAAGTCATCAATGTAGAAAATACTGTTGACAAAAGTACAAGTCTAAGGAAAAGTTTCATACCAAATGTCGTTTTGGATTTCTACGTCCTGTAACATTAAAAGGAAGAGTAAACAGTTGTATGTCTGCTATGCGACATACCATCACAAGAAAGTCTACAAAAAATACCTACAATTGGAGAAGAAACGAAGAATCAAAATACATAAATGATTACAATCCGTTTATTCTGTCCATGTGGAATGCTAACATTGATATTCAGTACGTTGAGGACACTTCCATTGCTGTTGCTTGTACGTCCTACTTTACAAAATCAGAAAAGATGGAATTTAAATAAATGTGGGAAGATATTTCTCACGAGAAGAATCTAAGTAAGAAATTATACAGCTTCAGTTTTAAGATGTTGTCTCATCGAGAAATCGGAGTGTATGAATGCTCAGATTGGTTATCATCTGCAAATCTATACTCAAAATCTAGAAGAATTATTTGGATGAGTCTAGGTCTTGCTGCAACGCAAAATTAGGTACTTAATTCTGTTCAAGAAATTGAATATTTAGCAGAAAAAGATCCAGAAAATACAGATATTGTGAAAACAAATATGTTGGACACATATTATCCAAATAGAAGTCATCATCTTGAGAACATATTTCTCTATGAAGTGATGCAAAACTACACTTTTAAATGGAATACTACAGAAAACATCAATGATGGGAAATATGCAGTTATTGGCTCCGGATGTTTGGTGAAACAAAGGAAAGGAAATTTAATTAATCATAGGAAATTTTGTTGCGAAAGTGCTGATCAAAGAGAATTTTACAACTTAGCACTCTTGCAACTGGTCAAATCGAGGCGTACAGAATTGGAATTACTTGGAGATTTTCAGAGCTATGAAGATTCCTTCAATGCTTTTAAAGATAGTATAGAATGTACAGTTTTTGCAAATTATGTGAAAATGTTGAACGATGATATTGATCAAGAAGCTACTATTGCAGTTGAGATTGCTAGAGACAGTTCTCAAGATAGTCAAACTTCTGCTCCGCTGAGTCAAGATCCACTAGGACAACCAATTGTTGAAAATGAAGCAGCAATCACCATGAATGAGGTGGAAACAGCAATGAATCAAGCTCAAGAAGATATTATGGACTTAGCAAACGTGGAAGAACAACTAAATGTTGAACAGAAAGAAATATATCAGCAAGTGAGACAACAGATTGACCATGGATTACTTCATGAAAAGAAAGAATGCACATGCACATCATTTCAACCTATCCAAATGTATGTGAGTGGACAAGCTGGAACAGGAAAACGTTTCCTAATTAAAGTAGTCACCAGTTATCCACAGAAAACAACTGACTCACATTTGTCTTGTGTTGTACCTGGTCCAACTGGGTTGGCAGCACACATCATTAAAGGAATTACATTGCATCATTTATTTATGCTGCCTGTGGAGCATGAAAACAAATTAGAATATCAAAAGCTATCTGGAGAAGCTTGTTGTGAAGTTTCAAGAGTGCTTAAGAAAATGAAACTTCTGATTATTGATGAGGTAAGCATGGTCTCAAACTTAATGCTAGTTTTTGTGCATTTAAGAATGCAGCGATTTCTTAAAACAGAGTATGATGTCTTATTTGGAGGAAAGGATGTCATAGTTTTTGGAGATCTACTGCAAAATGGAACTATTCTTGAAGATATAAGAATTGGAGTACTGACAGAACATGCCAAACAAGCATTGCAGACTTGATTACTTTCCAATTTGTTTCCAAATGAAAATATAGTTACTTATAAAATATATAGTGGAGGAGTGTGGCTCACTGATTAGAGTGGCAGACCCTGATGCAGAGGTCTGGCCCGGGACCAGGGTTCAATTCCCGACGCGGCAGGGTCCTGAGCCTAAAAATGTCCAGGGACTCGATAATTCTCGCCTCTGTGCCTATTCTAATCATGGGGTCCCACGCTGCAACTCTGGGCAATAGTTGCTTAATCTCCACTACGGCGGCCCACCCGCTGCGGGATGCCTGGCTTTCACCCTAGGGATACCCAGTAGGGGTTATCTCACAGGGAAAAGCCAGGACGGGTTCCCAAGGCAAGCGCCTTGATGCCTTCGGGTGATACGTGCGCTATATAAGTCGCAATACATTTACATATATGAAAATTGCAGACAACAAATCTGTAATCTGCTTAATGCCAATACTGTGTGAGTGTTCTATATTCAATGAACAACTTTTGAAGCTGGAAAATGACGAAATAATAAAAATGGAAGGCATTGATAAAATAGAGCATGAAGGAATCACTATTATTCTGACAGAAAATTGAAAAAAAAATCCGATTCTTTAGAAAATCGATATCTAAAACTGCACACGACACGGAGGCCATATTATGCAAATCTCCTTTATTACCACAGCTCAGTAGCAACAATAGAATGTAGAACATCAATGAACATTCTGAGTAGGAATAAAGTCCCATAGAAACCATCTCCCAGCCTTCTTTGTTGCTGCTGCTCAGAAAGATAAGTAACTCTTCTATTCTCTCAGACTTAGTGATATCTAATCTTATACTATATGTCTATTGATTGATATATTTACCTTATATGGGAAACTACTAACGTGGGAACGCCTCCCTAGATAATACCAATACTTTATATATAGTCTATATATAATTTCACTGTATTTCGTCATTTTAGCGGTGCCCTATATCACTGCATTTTATAGCGCTTTCCCCTTCCCAGCCGATCGGCTGTCACACCCCTCGCAAATGCCCCCTCCGGTCCTATTTCGGACCGGCCTGCCCTCCTTGTTTACTTTTGAATACTCACACACACAACGCGATTGAGCCCCTCCGCTCTTCGCAACCACACGCGCTCACCGCGCACCAACCTCCAAACTGCGCTCACCTCCGCGCTCACGGGCCGACTCTTTCTCCCCTTGGAGACGCTTCCCCGCTCAAGGAGCAGCCTACGGCAACGAGATTGCCACCCGCCCGGCATTTTTTTTATATTTCCAGCCCCCTCACCAGCGTCACTCGAGAGGGGCCGGATTAAAGAAACGGACCTTGGCAACGGCCGACCAGAACGCGAGACGTGCGTGTCGGCCATCTTAAGACTTTGGGCAACACCTATGCCTTTGCATTAGCCACCCATTTTAAAGGGTTGGTTTGGCCGTCTACATCGACCAGATGACAGTTATCCACACAGACAACGTTTTTCTTCGTAATCCAGCAGCGTTTTTTCGAGCTCAGGGCCCATTGACCTAATACTCTAATATTTACTCCCCTTCTCAGATTCTGACTACGATTAAAGTTAAAATGTCGGAACCCATTCCCAACATTGAGGGTCACCTAGAGAAACTGGTTAATAAGGCCTTTGAGAAGGTCCTTAATTCAATTGATGACAATATCAATAAAAGGCTTGAGGCCTTACATTCCCCCCTCCCCTCTACCAGTGGTACCCAAACAGGAGCAATTAAGGCTTCCAAAAAAAGGGCAATAGGAGGTAAGGATCGCAAGGATTAAAAAAAAGCCAAGCCACCTCCGCCCCCTCACACCCTCGGGGTGGTGACAAAAATGGTGCCTCGGGCACCCCATGTGGGCAAAATGAAGGCCCAGAGCCCCCTATTAATATGGATACCGAGGATAGCTCGGACCCAGAAATAGACCTATCCTACTCATCGGAATTCAACACCGATGAAGACGAATACCAAAAAAGAGGAACGGGGAGCTCAGAGGGGACACCTAAGGTCCCAGAGAAAAATACAACCCTACTAGACCCCTTTGGTGACCCTATGTTCGACCCACTCCTGATAAAACACCCTCTATCCCCCGGATGGGCTCCCTCCCAACATGTTGCTGACTACCTGTCATTTTGGCTACGGAGGGAAATCCCACAAGAAGTCAGGGCAAGACTCCGATCGGAGTGCCCCAGACCCTCTCTACCCAATAAAATAACAACAACCCCTGAACTTGACCCCAAAGTAGTGGCCTTTATCACTAAATCCTCCCGAGACCCTAGAAAAGGGTTAGACAAAGGCCTTAGGTCATGCCAAGACCGCCTACTAGACTCAATTGGCCCTATAACCAAAATTTTCGACATGGCCGAAACAGCCTATCTGGAGGACCGTCAGGTCGATCCTAAGGAACTAAGGGAGTGGGTCCAAAGGGCTATATGCCTAATTGGAAATGCCAATACCGCCCTATCTATAGAAAGAAGGAAAGGAGTCCTATTCAAAATCGATCCTAAACTAATAGAACTAGCAAAACACGATGGAGGTCAAACTACCCAAGGCTTCCTCTTCGGTGAAGATTTCATTAAAGACATGGCTAGGTACGTAGGAGCATTTAGCTCCATCCAAAAGTCACAAAAAGATATAAAGCGAGTATTCCAGGATCGTGTTTTCACCCGGGCCGGGAGAATGCGGGGTCGTTTTCCCGGCCGAGGAAACTCGAACTCAAGCCCCTTTATGTCTCGTGGCGGTGGCAGATTTAACTCCAACAACTCCAACAACTTTGGACAATTTTATCCCCAACGACAAAGATCCCGTGGAATAAACTTCAGAGGCGAGAGGAGACAACGTTCCTTCCCTGCAGGTAAGAACCTTACCAGACCGTTTACATACCCCTCCAAAATTGGGAGGAAGGTTACGCCAATTTGCTGGATTCTGGCATTTGGTGACAAAAGACCCGTGGGTACTCAATACAGTAAAGGGCTACAAGATAGACTTTATAGACACCCCCTTTCAGACAAGGACACCAGGAGAAATAACATTCTCGGACAAGGACAAAACTCTAGTCTCTCAAGAAGTTCAAGAACTCTTAAAAAAAGGCGCAATAGTCGAGAGTTCTTCCTTGGGTTTCCTCAGCAACATATTCCTGGTAGAAAAGACTCGACCTAAAGGATGCATACCTAACGATACCCATCTGGGAACCCCACCAAAGGTTCCTTCAATTTACATGGGAAGGCCGTCTATACCAATTTTGCAGCCTTCCTTTCGGCCTTTCGTCCTCCCCCTGGTGTTTCACCAAGGTACTACGACCCGTCGCATCTTGGTTGAGACAGAGGGGAGTGAGGATGATTATTTACCTCGACGATATCCTTATTATGGCACAGTCAAGAAAGACTGCCTCATCCCATACAGACCTCACAATACGTCTCTTACAACATCTGGGTTTTGTCATAAACCTAAAGAAATCTTGCACAATTCCCTCTCAACAAACCCAGTTCCTAGGCTTCATGGTGGATACTGTCAAGACAGAACTCCGTCTTCCCAGCGAGAAAGTCAGGAAAGTCAGAAAAGAAGTGAGGAAAACACTTCTTCTAAGAGTTTTTCCCCTGAGATATTTAGCCAAAATCCTGGGCCTTCTTTCCTCCACAATCCAAGCCATATTCCCAGGTCCCCTTCATTATCGGGCTCTACAGAGACTGAAATCGAGACACTTGAGATCCAACGGATCGTACTCCCAATTGATCACCCTAGACCAAGAGTCAAAAACCGAACTACTCTGGTGGCTCAAGAATTTAGAAGCATGGAATGGCAAAGCCATTTTCGGAGACCTACCAGATCTCATAATAGAATCCGATGCAAGTTTAGAAGGCTGGGGTGCAACATGCGGGAACTTATCAACAGGGGGTCGCTGGACCCAACAAGAAAAAGAATTGCATATCAATTGCTTAGAATTACTAGCAGGATCATTTGCGATTCGCTGCTTCACTCAAGATTCAATGAAATGCTCTAAAACCCTACGAATGGACAATGTGTCCGCAGTTCGATATGTCAGCAAACTGGGCGGCCCTCACTCCAAAGACTTGACAGACTTAGCTAAGGGCCTATGGAACTATTGTTTGAGCAAAGGTATTTCAGTTGTGGCGGAACATATTCCCGGACTGAAAAACGAAGTTGCAGATTGGTACTCCAGGAATTTCAGGGACTCCAGCAACTGGAGACTGAACAGAGACGTGTTCCTATCCATCCAGTCAAGATGGGGCCCATTCAAAACAGATCTATTTGCAGACCGTATAAACACACACCTGAAACAATTCTTCAGTTGGAGGCCGGACCCTCAAGCCACGAAAGTAGATGCCTTTCTACAAGACTGGACGAACCTAGCGCCTTATGCTTTTCCCCCCTTCTCAATGCTACCTCGACTTCTTCTTCACGCTCGACGTTACAATCAGAGCATGGTCGTGATTGCCCCTCTTTGGAGATCCCAAGCGTGGTTTCCTATCATCCTAGAGATGAGTATAGACTTTCCAATCCTAATTCCTTCCTTCAGGGAAATCCTTCTAGATCCAGAAGGTCATACATACCCCCTTGTGGAACAAGACCTTCTAATTCTGACGGCATGGAAGATTTCAGGAGACAGTGGAATGTCCCTGGACTTTCGCCAAATGCTTTCAGACTCATTTCAGAGTCATGGGCATCTGGCACAAGAAAAGCTTATAGACTGGCATGGAACAAATGGGTTCGCTGGTGCCTTCAACGAAGTTACGATCCCATTTCAACTGATCTAGTCAATATTATCAACTATCTTTCGGATCTTTTTACCTCAGGTCTTTCCTATAGAACTGTTAACGTTTATAGGTCCGCTATTTCTGCCGGTCATTCCTTAATTAACGGAATTTCTATTGGACAAAATCTTCTTACTAAAAAAGTAATGAGAAGCATGAGAGTTATAAAACCTCCTGGTCCTAGATACACTACATTGTGGGATGTCACTCTCGTTCTTAGGACTCTATCGTCTTGGGGAGATAATTCCTCTCTGTCCCTTAAACGCATCTCTTTTAAGATTACTGTCTTATTATGTTTCGTGTCTTTTCGTAGAACTTCCGACGTTAAAGCATTAGACATTTCTAGTAGGGCCTTTCAACCCGAAGGAGTCTGTTTCTTCCTTAAGAAAAGGACAAAAACAATGTCCTCTACAATTTTCTATCCCTTCTTCCCTGCTAATGAAAGACTCTGTGTGGTTAAATGTTTAAAAGAGTATGAAAAAAACTAAACATCTTAGAATGAATGAATCACAATTACTGATTTCTTTTAGATCTCCTCATAAAGGAGTCTCTTCTCCTACTTTAGCCAGGTGGGTTAAAAATGTCATGCATGAAAGTGGTATTGATATTTCTGTTTTTGGTGCTCATTCCTTAAGAGGTGCCTCAGCCTCAAAAGCTTTCTGCTTAGGAGGAGGATTACAAGATATCCTTAGAGCTGCAGATTGGTCAAGTGATAGTATGTTTAGAGCATGTTATTTCAAACCAATACCTAATGTGATTGACAATGTTCTTAATGCACTTTAAACTTGCATAATATGGCCTCCGTGTCGTGCCATAAAATTTAGATTTTTCACAGCCTGCTGGGCAGAAAATCTGGATTTTATTAAGGACACGGAGGCTAATATTATCCCACCTCTTATTATACCCTCCCATTTAAAATATTTTTACGATGTTTACTTTTTCCTTTCAGAATAACCTGATTTTGGATTTTATCTGTGGAATTTGGATCTTCAAGTTTTTGGATCCTCAAGTTTATCTCACGTTGATCTTTCTTCGCAGTTTCTGAACAAAGAAGGCTGAGAGATGGTTTCTATGGGACTTTATTCCTACTCAGAATGTTCATTGATGTTCTACATTCTATTGTTGCTACTGAGCTGTGGTAATAAAGGAGATTTGCATAATATTAGCCTCCGTGTCCTTAATAAAATCCAGATTTTCTGCCCAGCAGGCTGTGAAAAATCTAAATTCTTTAGAAAATCGATATCTAAAACTGCTGGTTTAGAAAAGAATCTATATGCATGTATAAACTGTCGGGTAATCTTAAGGCGTAATTTTGATGTAGAAAAAGTTTTAGTTAATGGAGCAATGGGAAACATTGTGGATTTTGTTAATTATCAAAATAAAGATGGAATTGAATTTTTAAAAATTAAATTTGATCAGATTGAAGAAGTGAAACAAATTGGTTGTTGTTCAGTTCGTTTTATGCTTGTTAAAGATTTATATGTCCGTAGAAAACCGTTTCCATTTTCTCTGGAATATGCAGTCACTATTCATAAATCTCAAGGTTTAAGTGTAGACAGTTTTTTGGTGAACATTGGAAGTACCATGTTTAAAGAGGGTATGGCATATGTTGCTTTTTCCAGAGTCTGAACTTTATCTGGATTGTTTTTAATTAACTTTGATGAGACAAAGATTACTGCAGATGCAAACTGTGTAAAAGAGTATAATAGGTTAAGAAGAGCGTATGCTCCCAATTTAGGTCCCCAATTTCGGTCAATATCCTGTATTTGAAAAGCGTGTGGTAGGTCAAAAAAGAAGTTATGAGAATATCTGTAGTGAAGGTATAGAGAAGGAAAAAAACAAGATAATGTTGTGATTGCAAGCAAAAAGAAAAAGGACACTGTTGAAGAGATTGTTTGTTATCAGTTTAAAAATAGTTCAGGTAACAACTGCTATGCTAATGTAGTGGTCAATGTTGTTTTTTTCTTGAAAGTTTGCAACAGCAAATTAAGGACAATCGGGAAAAAAGATTGTGTTCCTTGTTGCATTCTGTTTATGAAAATACAAAGCGTTTCTGATATTCGTAATATTTTGGATATATGTTCTGGTTCTACACAATTTACGCAAAATATCCAACAAGATGCTCACATATTTCTAATGTATATGCTTACTGTATTGGAACATGAAGGCATAGAATTCGAAAATATTTTTGGCCTTTGTTATAAATGGGAACATCAAAGTGAAAATTGTTTGTTTACATGTAGCACTTACATAGACACTGAAAGCTGTATATATTTGACATTACCAGACTGTAAATCAGTGTCTTTCAACAAACTAGTTAAAGCAGCAAATCAAAACATGGAGTGTAGCCAATGTAAATCAGAAATGTTATCAGCATTATTTATAGAAAGAAATGGACAATATAATATTTTAATGATGCAACTTTATACAGCTGATGGAAGAAAATTGGAAACTTTTATTAAACATTTTGTAGCAACTCAAGTATCAATATCAGGAAGAACTTTTGTAGCAGAAGCAATTATTTTCCATGATGGTCCTTCTACAACATCTGGACATTACACTGCCTTTTAAAAATGTCATAAAGGATTGCCTAAATAATTAACAAATTTCTACCTAATATTTTTAAAGCCAAAGTTTTAGTAACATAATTCAGCCTCCGATTAATGTATTAATATGTATTAATACGATTACTATTGGACAATTTCAAAGCAAAGGGTTTCAAGAATACTATTTGGCCTAGAGGAAAAGTATCTATTAGAATTAAGGACTTTTTCTTGCACATTCTGTCAGAATATATTTTTAAAGAACATTATTTACAGTGGATGAACATTAACAATGATAATTGTTCACTATGTCATTATTTGAGTTCTTTCTTATTCAAGTAAGACATTTCTCTTAGAAGAAAGCTTTTAAGATATGTGTGATTTGTATTTTTTAGATTGTTATTGAGAATGTATTTTTTTTTTAAACAATCTTATTGATTGTTTTGTTGCGCGCTGTTATGTAATGAGTACGATTGAAATAACTGTTTTTAGTGAAATTCAATATATTCTGAGAACAGCAAAAAAAGCAAAGAAAATAATGTATGAAATGTTAAAATTATGCTGTGTTGTAAAAAATATAATATTATATATTATAACTGTATTTTCTCTTCTCTTTCACAGATCCTAATTCTAAAATATGAAATTCTCAGAAATGTAAATGATAAAAACAACTGAAAAAAAATGTGTAGCGTTTTTTATTTCTATTACTGTGAAGGTAAGTTTAACTAAGTATTAAAATGTGCAATGGCCTGTGTTTGCACACAGGCGAAGAAAGGGGGGATGGACCGAGATGTGTCAAAAGACACAGTTTATAGCTATGTAGTTTGGGAATCTCCCTGTGATAGGCTTTCGTGTGACCTGAAAAAAACAAGATTTGATTGGTTCATAATATTTCCCATTGTACCTATTGAAGGACCGCAATCATTTCAATCATTCTTCTTTGAGCATTTTTTGGAGACATAACTCTGTGCTTACCTCATGTTACTCTAATGCAATTTTGTATACAATTAACTAGCAATACGTTCTTATTGTAACAGTCTGCTAATACCTAAGCACTTATGGGGCAAATTTAGAAGCATCATGTGCCAACAATATGTCACTCTTTGTAACATACTTATAGCAGAAGACACTCTTTCATATTTACAAAGAGAGTTAAAGGCACTCTGTGTACCTTTTCTTCTCCATGTATATACGACCTCATCATACAGGCCACTTTGCGTTGAAAGGACGTTATATAGGTGTTGCTGTGCGTGTTTGCACAGAACACTCATAAAAGTAGACACATCTCCAGATTTATCAGAAATCATAAATCTGGACATGTGAGTGAATGCTGCACCATCCTCCAATTGGTGTAGCAAGGCACAACAAGGAGAATTATTTTCATTTATCCTAATTTTTTCTCTTTCAATGTATGCTACAATGAACATTGAAGGGGAAAAATGCCTTCACTGATTGTTGTTGTGCAGGAAGGTGTGTCTTCCTGCACAAAAGAAAACTCAACATGACACAGATACCTTTGCACCATGGTGCAAGAGTACCCGTTTCACCACATGACTGCAGTTTAAGCAGCAGTGCAGAGGGAAGCATAGACTTGCAACATATTTATGTACATACATACTTCGGAAGTACCACAGCACACTACAACTAAAGAGCTTACAGTGTCATGCTGCAGCACTGCCTTATAATTCTGCACTTATACATTCACGATACATACACTACTAATATATTCTTTCAGTCAATCATGCACTAAGCATACATTCATCTAAACTTTCACATACTATCATAAAATTATAGCTCTTTTTTTAACCAGAGAAGTTAGGGCCATATGTATCATTGAAATTCGCATTCACAAAGGCCAAAATTCGCAGAATTTCGGCCATTGCGAATGCGAATTCTCAATATGGTATGTATTAAACAAATGTGGTTCAAAATAAGGAATCGCACAATTTGCTATTCCTTATTTTGCGATTGCATTTCAGGAATCGCAAAATTTGCGAGTCCTTAAATGCAATGTATGATGAAAAAAATATTGGCAATTGTCCCTAAGGAATCGCAAATTATCACCAACTTCAAGTTGGTGGTAAGTTGCGAATTCCTTTTAAAAAGCATTTTATTTAAAAACAAAAGGTGCCATTGGACACCCCTGCAACCTTGAAAAATATTCTTAATTTGCGATTAGCTAATTGCTAATCGCACATTTCCCCTTCATTCCTATGGGCCTCCTGGCCCATTGAAATGAATGGGAAATTATTCCTTAATTGCGATGAGCAATTTACTAATCGCAATTAAGGAATTTCAAGAAATCGCTAAAAAGAAGCTGATTTCTACATACATACCATTTTGCGATTCCTAAATAGCGATTCCTTAAAAATCGCTATTTAGGAATCGCAAAACGGAATGTTGGTACATATGGCCCTTAGTTCTGAAAATAACTTTTTTTTTTCGGAACGATTTTTTAGATTTTTGGGGGTTTTTTCACGATGAAAAAAATAGAACTGGAGGAACAAAAGAATGAACTTCAGGGGAAAAAAAAACCTCTATCACCGATGGTTATCTATTGCTCGGCAAACCAAATCCACAGACTGCTCACAATAGCAGAGCAATCTATTACACTTAACGCAGTGTATCTTTGCGTTTGCAAATTGGGGATGTATGTCCAGATGTTGGTTAGATGGAGACATCCTAGAAGTGCTTGGTACTGCCGGTGGTGGTGGTGGGTTCTCCCGGAGTCTTCCAGGTTAACAGGATGTAGAGATTTTAAATGTTTTAGCATACTTGCGGTCCCGCAAGGGTACTTCTTATTAGGATCTCCACGTGAGAGTATAGCTTTACAGATTTTGCAAGTGACCTTGGTAGCAATCACTTTCTTCTGTCCTACAGGAAATGTGAAAAATTTCCAGACAATTGAAGTATACCTCTCCGGGCGTGGATGTTTCTGTATAAATCCTTCATTATTGAAATGTTCTGAATCAGATGATTCTTGCTGTGCAGAAGCCATTGTCTTTTAATCAAAATCAAAACCAGGTGTGCAATCAACATAAAATCAGGTTCTTATCAGTAGAGTGTTGCTCCAAAGAAGGTCTAAGAAGAATGATTGAAACTGGTGGGGTCCTTCAATAGTTAGAATAGGAAGTGCTATGAACCAATCAAATCTCTTTTTTTTCTGGTCACATGGGGTCCGTGTAGGGTGCGCACAGGTATCACACACCCAGCGCGACTTCGCAAAATTGCATTTAAAAGTAATATAAGTTTATTAAAACTAAAAGAATATTATTTTATGATTAACTCAGATAATTTCTTGCCTTAACCTTTATATTAAATACATATATATATCTTTTTACACATTAAAACATTTTGCGGGAGTCTTGCACTCATCGCGTCAAACATGTATATGACGTCACGGGGAAGCGCGCGAGCGTCGCATAACGTAATACGTATATGTCGAGTATGCTGTTGGAGTCGCACCCATCGCACACCTTAATCAGATCCCACACAACAATCCTAAAATGGTGGCTGGGTTCCGCGCAGTGATCGAGAAAGGTATGCTTTGGGTGCGTGACTCCCAAAAATATTTGAAAAAAATAATAACTAAAGAAAATAATATTAAAAAATATAAAATAAAATAAATAGAATTGCAATATTTTTAAAAACCTTTTTTTTCAATTTATATTAAAAATATGTAATGTAATCTAAAAAATAAAATATCTAAAAATAAATGTAGTAAATCAGTATCAAAAAAAAATATATATAACAACTTTGTCATTTACAAAACCTTTGAAATTCGCTGAAAAAAATCATAGGTTTGAGGCATGTTATAGTTAGGAATTAGCATTTAAAAAAACTTTAGAAATTCACTCAAAAAACCATAGGTTTTAGGGGTGTTATAGTTAGCTGGACATTTCGCTCGTACAAAACCATTGAAATTCCTCCGTTTTAGTTAGTTGTACTAACTATAACTCACGCGCCCACAATCCACTGCTGATGACGTCACATATTACATCACTCATGACATGGTCAGTGACATCACTCATGACATCACTGATGACACCATCCAGTGAATGTGTGTCTTTCTGAAAAATGAATATGTGTTATATATGAAAATGTAAAAATTGATGGAAGAATAAATGTTTAAATAAGTGTTTACATGGATGTTTTTTATAGAAAAATTGATTGGTTAACTGGCTTATTAAGTGTATCTTAGTGAATACATATATTAGTGAGTAATTTTTAAATATTTAAATATATGTATTAGTGTTTCACTTTGTGTATAAGTGGCTGCATGGGTTGGTGAGTAGCTACATGTGTATGTATATGGGTTATTAGATGTTTTTTTAGTATCCGTATGAGTGTCTGTATGGTTTAGTGGGGGTATTACTTAGCACATAGATGCATAAATGACTGACTCTCTCTTTGTATGTGTTTTGAAGACAGTATATGTGCAGGACTGTATGGGTGGATGAGTGTGTATATGTGTGTGTTAGTTAGTGAAAGACTGTCTCACTAGTGTCTTCATCAGTAACTACATATGTTTTAATCTAGTATATGTGAGTATTGATGTATATAAGTGAGTATATTTGAGAGTGAGAGATAGTAAGAGTTCCTGTTTAAATAACTATGTGTTTCTATAAGTGATTGTTTAAGAGAGTAAGTATGTGTAAGTTTCCTTAGAAGTAAGGTGGTAGTGTGTGTATAGCTGTATATGCAAATAAATGGATGTTCAATACTTTATTTGTGTGTGTGAGTATGTGTGTGAGAAACTTTTGGATGACTGTCGGTGCGTAACAGGATGTATAGGTGTATCACTACATATGATGAGTGAGTATATGTATGAGTGACTATATAGAACTGTTGGTGAATGAGTCGATGTGTATATAGATGGTGGAATTACTGAATTGGTTGTTATAACTGGTATGGGTATCTCCATTTTTTTGTAAATTTTAGTTTCTATTTTTGAATATGTGTTTCAAGGGTTACATTACACTGAAAGGAGGTCTGTAACTCTGTCACAAGGATTGTGTCATCAGTGATGTCACTGACCATGTCATGAGTGATGTAATATGTGACGTCATCAGCAGTGCATTGCACGCGCAAGTTATAGTGAGTCCAACTAACTATAACGTGGGAACTTCAATGGTTTTCTATGAGTAAAATTTCCAGCTGACTATAACTGGTGTGAAACCTATGGTTTTTTCAGTGAATTTAAAAGGTTTTTTAAATGCTAATTCCTAACTATAACTGGTGTCAAACCTATGTTTTTTTAGTGAATTTCATAGGTTTTGTAAATGTTAATTCCTAACTATATATGGGCCTCACACCTATGTTTTTTTCAGTGAATTTCATAGGTATAGCTATGAAATATTATATTTTTTATAATAAATCCTATATTGTATATTTATGTAATACTATTTTTTTTATGTATATATATTTTTTTTTTGCCTTGGTGCGCTCCAGGTGCATGTACCGGTGAACGCACGGGTAAGCGCAGTGTTTTGCCACACCCCAGTGCGCATACCAGTGAGCGTCCCATTAGCGCCATTGCCGCGAACGAAAACATAATCGTGACGTATCGCGTAGGCACGTGATGCGTCTTATGACGCACGGCGTCAGCGCACCCGGAAGCGCCCGAGCGCATACGATCGCGCAACGTAAGCGCCACCGGGCGCGCCCCGGGGCGCGTCCCAGGCACGCACAGGGGCGCGTAGCGTTTGCGCGTCGGGTCATGTGACCTGAAAATAACACTTTTCATAGGTTCAGAACACTTTTGGTTTCCAAATGATGAAAGCCCGGGTCAGGTGACCTGAAAATAACACTTTTCATTGGTTCAGAACAGTTTTGTTTTCCAAATGATGAAAGCCCCCACCTTTTTTCTTCATTCTCACTTTGTTCTTTGAGTGAGGAAGACCTGCTTCTATTGTTAGAGAAATGGCTACATTAGCAGCAGCAGCTGGAGCATCTGCACCACCACCACCACCACCACAAGGGCCACTACAACATCACATTGGTGGTGAACAAGAAGAGGAAGACGAGGAGGAGGAGGACGAGAGAAGGCAGTTTCTGCCTGAAGACAATCCCCCATATAAACCTAAGGAGCACTTTATATGGGAGTTTTTTAAAATACCAAGGGGTGCAAAGAAGGTAAACGATGCAAAGGTGACCTGTCTCATCTGTGGCGCTGTACTCTCCAGGGGGAACCCTGCCAAAAAATATTCATTTGGGAATCACACAATGATTCGCCACATGCAACGATTGCACCCCAATAACTATTCTGCAGCAGAGGTGAGAGAATTGGGCAGAAACCTTCCCCAAACATCTTCCAGAGCCTCAACAAGCAAAGAACCCACTCCATCGGGTCCAGAGGCAAGGGAGATGATACCAAACATTCAAACCAAGTTTGGTAGATACAAAATTGTTTGTATTTATTGTGGTAAAACAATTAGCTATGGTGAGCAAAGTATAAATCTCATCAACATTGCTGGTGATAACCACAAGTGCCCAAAGCACCCTTAATTTTTTCCTGATTTTTTTTTGCTCCAGTTGAGGCCTTTACAATTCCCTGTTTTTTGTTTCTCCCCATAAAAAATACAAAAAAAATATAAAAGTGTTCAGAAAAGCCAAAAAAAGTAAAAAAAATTCAAAAAAACAATAAAAAAAATATAAAACAACAAAAAGAATAAAAAACAGTTCTTTCCCAGGTTACTCGCACCGGTACGCGTACCGGGGCAGGCACCCCAAAAAAAAAAAAAAAAAATAAGGGGGTGAGCATGAGGGAAAGACACAGAGAGAGTGATGTTAAGAGAAAGACAGCTAGAGGGAGCAACACAGAGGGACTGTTTATTACATAGTAAGACAGAGAGAAGGTGTAATAGGGTGTAAGTGAGAAAAGGAAAATGAATAAGGGAGCGAAAGAAGGGAAGAGAGGGGAAGAAGACTAAAGCAGAGGTACTGGGAGAATGTGAGTGGGTGTTGAAAGTAAAAGGAAGGACAGTAAAGGATGAGGAATGAGGGGTAGTGGCAGAACCGGAGTAAAGGAACAATGGTGAGGGAGGGTGAGAAAAGAGCAGTGAGTGTAAGTAAAGAGGGGTGAAAGAGGGTGGATAAGAGTAAATAAGGGTAAGACATGGGGAGTGACAGAGAGAAAAGACAGAGAGAGTAAAGGAAGGAGTGACTGAAAGGGTCTGAGTGAAGCAGCAAAGAAAGGTAAGTAAGGGAGTGTGGGTGAGTTGTAGGGAGTGAGCATGACGAAAGAGTAGTGACAGAGTGAGGGGACAGAGACAGCGACGGTAAGAGAGACAGAGTGAGGGAACGGAAGTGAGGAACTGTGAGGACAGACAGACTGAGAGAAGGAGTGAGAGGAGTGAAGTAAATGAGTAAGGGAATGAGTGAGGGAGCGAGGGAAGGGAACAGAGGGTAAGGGAAGTAAAGCAGGGGGACTGAAAGAAGTTGAATGCGGTAGGAGAGTAAGGGAAAGAGGAGTAAACATGGAGGATAAGAATAAGTGAGGGAAGCAGAGTAAGGAAACAGGAGTGAGGTAGGGTGAGAGGATAGTAGTGAGGTTAAAGCAAAGGGTGATGACAAACTATATTTTTTTAGTCACACTTACCATATAATTAATGTAAATTTAATTACATGTTTTTACTACACTTTGTATCTGTGAAAGAGAGAAAAAAAATAAGTTATAATTAGTAAAATATATATTTTAAAATAGAAGAGACAATTCAAGAGGTTAAAAATCATAAAAGTGTACTAAGAAATAAAGTAAGAGTGAAGGACTAAGAAAAGGAAATAAAGCAATGTAGAAGGACAAAAAGAGGGAAAAAGAAATAGAAGGAGAGCAAATTAGTAAGAGTAAGGCAGATACATTCAGTGACAGAGAGGAAGAGAAGAAGAGAGAAATGAACTGAAGGTAAGAAAGATACTAATAGAATGTGAGTTAGCAAAGCTAAATCAGGAAAGAGGAGTAAGTAAAAGGGGAATGACTAAGAGGGAAAAGAGTCTCATTGAGGATGCATTTACAAGAATGAGGAATGGAAGATGACTGAGAGTGAGTGAAGGGGAGTCACAGAGTGAAGGGATGAAGGGAGAGAGAATAATATAGAAGGATTCAGGGAAAATGAGTGAGGACGTTAGTAGACAGAGGGACTAAGGGAAGGACTGAGTGAAGTGGAGTACAATGAGTGAGGAAAGGAAAATGAGCAAGGGAGCAAAAGAAGGAAAGAGAGGGGAAGAGGACTAAAGCAGTGGAACAGAGAGAATGAGAATTTAAATTACACAATACAAACTATAGAATAACTTGTACAACATGTTACATAGTTTATTTTTGCTGTTGTCAGAATATATTGAATTTCACTAAAAATAGTGACTTCAAACTACTCATCATATGACAGCGGGAAAAAAAATCTCAATCTAAAAGATCGTGTTTAAAAAACTCATATAAACTTACAAATCACATATGTACACTAATCTTTGATTCACTTACTTTTCTTTTAAGCCAAATAGTACATCATGAAGGCCCTTTTCGTTGGAAAATACTCTACTGTTCTCTAAAACTTCCATTTCATCGACTTTCTATAAGAAAAGCTCCAAGAATATGTGAAATATTTTTCAATGTTTTCATTTCCTTCTTGTGTTCAGTCATGACTCTTTGCTTATTCCTTCACTTTTCCATAAGGCCAAAGAGTGTCAGATGTATCAGTATGTTTTCAAATAACTTAAAACAAAGTCGGAAATTACCGTTTTCCCAACGTTCTGAAAGAAAAGCTCCTACAACATTTTCACAATGTTTAAATATGCATATTTCCATCTCTGGCTCACTGTTATTCAACATTTCCTATAATACTGATATCACTTACTATGAGATCCATTTACAGTACCTATATGACAACTAGAATTTTTATATTATCTTGAACACTTTTACTCACAATATAATTTTATACAGCAGACTAACTTTTATTAACTGCTCCCGTCTTCATAGGCCAATTACCTTTACTTAAATTTTGGTTGTAAAAACACTAGGTATGAATTTTTTAAGTCAAAAGGCAAACGTAGTTTGAAAGTCAAATGAGTATCATTACAGTTAGTCCAACCTTTTCGAGATTTTAAATAAATTGTATAATGCCCTGATGTTGTTGAAGGACCGTCATGATAAATAATAGCTACAGTTGCAAAAGTTCTTCCTGAAATTGATAACTGAGAAGCCACGAAATTTTTCATAGAAGTTGTCAATTTAGTTCCATCAGGTCTACATCGTTGGAACATTAAAATGACACACTGACCATAATTGTGTATACATAATGTGGACAGCATTGCAGACTTACATTGGGTACACACCATATTATGATCAGCTGCTTTAACTAGATTATTAAAAGGCACTGATTTGCAGTCTGGTAAAGTCAAATATATAAATCTTTCGGTGTCTATTGTAGTAGTACATGATAAACTACAGTTGTCGCAGTCATGCTGCCATTGATAAGAAAGGCTAAAAAGATTTTTTATATCTACACTTTCATCTTCCAATACATCAAACATATACATTAAAAATTCCTGACAATCTTGCTGAATATTCTTTGAAAATTGTTTTTGACCAGAACATATGTCTAAAAGATTTCGAATTTCTGAAACACTTTCGATTTTTGCTCTATCACTGCTACATTTCTCAAACACAAAATTCAACAAACAACAGAATCTTTGATCCCGATTTTCAGCAATCTGTTCTTGTAAAGTTTGAAGAAAAAAAAATAACATTAAACACTACATTAGCATAGCAGTTGACACCAGAACTGTTTTCAAATTAAAATCCAACAACATCTTCAACAGAATCCTTTTTCTTTCTGCTTACAATACCAGTTTCATCTACTTTTTGTCTTTTTGCTACTACCTCACTGCAATTATTCTCATTTCTTATTTTTCAGCCTACCACACGTTTTTCAAACAGAGGATATTGAGGCAAATGTGGAGCATACTCTCTTCTTAACCCCTTCCAGGCTGATGACGAGCTCAGCTCGTTATGAGCGTAACCTGCCGTGCGCGCATGACGAGCTGAGCTCGTCATGAACCGCGGGTTTTTTAAAACCGCCGCGCACAGCGGGAAAAGCCGCCGCAGCGATGCGGTTAACCTATTGTATTCTTTAACACAATCTAGATCTGCACAAATCTTTGTTTCATCACACTCAATCAAGTACAATCCTGATAAGGTTCTGACTCGTGATAATGCCACATATGCCATACCCTCTTTAAACACAGAACTTCCATTGTTCACCAAAG
Organism: Lissotriton helveticus; assembly: GCF_964261635.1. Taxonomy (NCBI): domain Eukaryota; kingdom Metazoa; phylum Chordata; class Amphibia; order Caudata; family Salamandridae; genus Lissotriton; species Lissotriton helveticus. The sequence continues at coordinate 1,610,518,477 of NC_136069.1, forward strand.
CGCTATCTACACTTAAACCTTGAGATTTATGAATTGTCACTGCATATGCCAAACAAACAGGAAACTGTTTTGGCGAACATATAAGTCTTTCACAAGCAAAAAACTAGCTGAACAACAACAAATTTGTTCTATTTCGTCAATGCCATCACATTTAATTTTTTAAATTTCAATTCCATCTCTATTTTTGTAATTCACAAAATCAACAACATGACCCATTGCTCCATGTACCAGACCTCTTTCAACATTTAAATTCCTTCTCAAAAAGATACGACAATTTAAACACACATTCAGAGTCTTTTCAAAACCAGCAGTTTTAGATATAGTCTTCTCTAATGAATCCAATTTTGATTTCAAATTTTCAGACAAAATAATTGTTGCTCCCATATGCTCTATTTTATCTGTAGCTTCCAGTTTCACTATCTCTTCATTTTCTAACTTTAACATTTTGTTGTTGAACATGGAACATTCTTGCAGAGTTGGCATCAAACATATCCCAGATTTGTTCTCATTCATTTTCTTAAAAATATTCTCTGGAAGAATGTTTTCATGTGGGTACAAATTTGAAATTAATCGTGCATGTAAAGCTTCTTTCCCATGCTCACTTACTTTTCCGATTCTTACATCTTGTAGAATATTTTTATAATCTTCATCCTTTGCCTGTCGCATATTTTGGAGTAGTTCTGCATATTTGAAATTTAACCATATATTAACGTTTCCAATGCTTCCTAGGCACTTCCTGGTATCTTCATGCGTGACCATTTTAAACACTGGTTGTCCTTTCACTGGAGTCAACTCCAAAAACAATGATGTGTTTCCCTCCAAATAACACATCATACTCTGTTCTAAGAATTTCTTGGATTCTCAAATGCACAAAAGCAAGCATTAGATTTGAGACCATGCTTACTTCATCAATGATAAGAAGTTTCATTTTCTTCAGGACTCTGGAAACTTCGGAACACGCATCTCCAGATAGCTTGTGGTATTGCAATTTGTTATCATGCTCAACTGGTAGCATTAGTAAACGATGTAATGTAGTGTAGCTCCTATTTTCCCAATAGGCTCTGCGCATTGGAATAATACCTACAGCAGTAAAGGCCTAGACCAGACGTTAACTAGGTCTACTACTGTCGATACTAGACTTAATTTTTGGGTTTGCCAGCTAAGCTCAGAGTTCGCTAGAAACTTTCTCGAATGTTCAAGGAAGGAATTAACTTCCCTGATTAGACAAGAAGGGATTTAGTTTCTGACAACCATAGAACATGACAACTTTGCTCTCCCCTAATCAAGAGTCAATCTCAAGAGTCGTGTGAGCACAAGGCAATTATTTTACTCAGTCAGTACGTGCATTCTTAGTCTCATCAGAATGTAGAGAAAAGGAAGAGACGGGCGTGTTCAATAAAAAGGTGTTATTTATTGATCAGTCTCTTTTCTCGTACAAGAGAAATGGATCGATATTATTGCAATACTTATAGTTAAGTAAAGTGCATACATTAAAAGCAATAGTATAAAATAATACTGTAAAAACATTGATATGGTTTCTGAGCCATATGATGTTTAAAATGATTAAAATATATTTACATACACATATACATTTGACTAAACGTACTCAACTGGTGTTTCTAAATACGCCTACCCCGTGTACCTGACCTAAGTCTAATGCGTGGGCGGGAATAGAAAGTTACAGTTTAAGTTAAGTTTGTTTTTGCCAAGTGAATAACTAAAGAATTCTCTGTGAGGGGTTATTCAGTTCTGTACCTGGAAGTTAGGATGAATGAGGAATGGTATCTCTTTCTCTGTTCTCGATATTCCAGGCTGCCTGCGAGGGCTGCCCAGAAACGCCGGTGCTGGGTCTCTCGGCTTGAGATAGCAGCGCGTCTCTCAGCGCGTCAGGAAGGCGGGGCTGCTGCCAGCGGGGTCTGCTTCTGCTCTCGGCTTCGGCAAGGATGGCTGCTCCGTCTTGTCACCACGCGTGTGTTTGCATAGGGCAAGATCGGCAATATTTATACCTTAAAGGTGCCGAGATTGACGTAAGGATGGACATAGATACGTCAATAAAGATGTCATACGACTTGCTAGTTAGCACATTCTTTACTAAAGTTCTCTGTGAAATCAAAACAATGGCCGCACAGATTTTCCAGGTTGTCATAGGTTTGATTTGTTATGAGAACGTTCTATGCCTTATCAGGGGCTGATGGAATGTCGCTTGTCTAATTAGATCTCAAGCGTTATGACCTAATCAGATAACACGTTCCTGTGCCGTAGCGTGACTGCGTCAGATAACGGTATCTGCATCATGGGGGCTTTTCTTGCCTCATGGGCTGACTGTTAGTTAACTTGATAGTTAGTTTAACCAGAATAGGGTCAGGAATAGGGGGATCGATTCAGAACCAATAGAAATACACGACACCCACTCCACGCTAACTATGGTCATATCTACTAATCTATGCATAGTATAACATAGTACAACATACTATAGAGTATAGTGTATACCTTACCACCCCAAAATACATAAATGCATTTCGAAATTTTCAAATATACTGAAAAGTTGCAGTCATATATACTGTATGCACTTAAGCTATGAATTAAATGCAAAGAAAACACGCATTTTCTGCATTATTGCTTATTGGTATTTGAGAAATACACATGAAATGGCTCTTAATATGGCTATACAGAAAGGAAGTCCGAGACCATTTCATCACATAATAAAATATTTGTGAACATCCCATCGGGCAACTAAAGTTTATAAAGTATCTAAAAATAGAAATCTTAGTTCTCTAGGAATAGTTTCTTACTTTAAGCAGAAGACAAGTGTCCCGAAAATTTTGTAAAAAATAATTTGGGGCTGCTAAAAAATTATTGTCCGTGAACTGGTGGGAAGAATTGTTCATGTGACTTTATTGTTAAAGTTGAAGGCCGAATTCAGGGAACGCCGTGTGCGAGCTTGCTCAAAAGTCTCTATTTCTGTTCTGGAGAGAACATCATATCATTAAGGCTTTCGAAAAAACTGTCAACAGCTTCATGGGAAAGTTCCACTAAGTCGGAAATAGGTGAAACCATGCATTCGTGCGCATGATTGTCTGCATTGACATTCTGATTCGCATTGCTGACAGAAGGTCGTACCTGATCGATGCTGCTTTCATCTTGAACTTCACTACTCTTCAATCGTAGTGGTGAAGATTCCACGAATGCCGTCATCAGGATTGGCAGCCTTTGAGGGCAGCACAAAGCATGAACCTTGGTAGGAACCAACAGTGTATCTGCATCCACTGGCGCATCCGATTGTAGCGTCAGACAGGTGTCTAACACGCATTCTTCTCCGCATAGCAGACACCTTAGTACAGGTAAAACACACCTTTGCCACATTGGTCGAAATGATAGAAACCAAGTCATGTTCAGGTCTCTAAGCCGGGAGAGTCCCAGGATTTTTGATATCCGGTCCCGGTATCCAATGGCTAGGATCGTATCTTCCATTGTCGCGATAGTTTGATCTGTGACATGGGTTGCCATAACGAAAAATAAGGACTAAGAATAGGATTCCTGCAATTAGTCCCAGGATCAGGGGAAGTCCGCCAAAAATCGAAAGGACGAAATCTGGAAAAATACCCAGTATGGCTTTGAATGGTGTTAATGCCATCGAAAATACTGTCTTAAATACCTTTGAGACCCAAGTGGTATCAGAAATATTTAAGATTTCGCTCAGGATTTCCGCGAAATGTACGGGGGAATTAGTTGATAATAATGTATGTATCTCTGCAGTCGTCCTTGCGACTTGTAGATCATACGTTTCTTTTGATGACGTGAGCCTTGTAGGCGTCTGAAGAAGCACTGTTTTCATTCTGCTTAAAGTATCTATTCGAATAGAAGTAATTTTCAAATTGGGCCATGCCCTTGCCTCCCTGTCTGGAAAGGAGCTGGGGAACAAAGAACGTCCACAGCACTTGACCTTCGCCGTTGTAGTGACTAGATAAGGAGTCCCGGGCATAAGACTACAACATCTGCGGTCTACAATAAGAATGTAACTCCCATTATAGAGTCTTTGAAAGAATGGTTCTATTTCAGTTGCAGGTGCGCCTTGCTGGTGACATGAAAGGTTGTATGAATTCCCTTCACAGGCTCCGTGCAAACTAATACCGTTACACAGAAGCGTGCCGCTTAGTGACATAGCACAATTGTTGCCACTAAGAAACACTTTCTGTCCTTTATTACTGACACATGCATGTGAATAGGGCAGGTTCCAAGTTGTTTTAAGGTACCCCTTTCCCAATTTCTCGTACATGCCAGCCTGTATATATTTTTGGCAGTATTGAAACCTGAAGGTTGAGATTGGAATATTTATTATTCCGTGGATTATCCATTCACTGACAGGTCGTTCTGACATTGTCACTGGTAATCTTTCTAGTTTTTCAATGCTCAAGATTGTATAATCAGCACCCTTTTGTGCCATACCGATTTGTCTATCAGTAAGGTTAAAGATTTGGAATAGTGACGTTGTGTTTATTAAACGCCAAGGCACATAGCCTGAACGCAGATTTTGTAACGTCCAGCCAAGCTGTACAATAGAACGCAATTGTGACTGACCATGTTGTAATAACAGTAAGTCTTGCGATAATATATCGATTGCTGAAGACACAATGCTGTCCAATGAAAAAATTCTGGAGGACAGAGTCATTAACCCATTGTCCACTACAGAAAGTGATTTTTCCAAATTAATACGGTCAATTTCCCGTATTCTTTCTGCTGTTTCAATTTGAGTAACCTTCCAGGCCTCATTGTATGCTGCATATACAGAGGCTGCTATGAAACGCTTTTGACGCTGTTTGCGTGGTCCCAGTATGAAATCACGCAAGTCAGCACCATCAGTAAGTAAAGTTAGGTGTTGCTTAATTTCAGGCAGTGTGGAAGTTTGAAGCCATTGAAGGCATAATTTGCCCACACTGTAGTTTGTTATTATCCCTGGGTGATGTCTTTGGGGATATCTAGGGTCTGGCCTGGTCATTTTAAAACCCTGTGTTTTATTCAGGAATCTATCTTGACAGTTATTTGTATCTGTGGGCCAGATCAACCATTGTTTCCAATCAGGATGTGTTCTGTTTTGGTTTAATATATGGTTTACGTCTATCTCTTCATCTTTAGAAGTGTTGCTAAACCGTGTTGGCTTTGGAATAGACGGGTTATTTAAATCTTTGATTTTGGCTAAGCCAAGACAGGTGGTTTGTTGAACAGTGTCATTTAAAAATATCATTTGTTCTGGGATCATGCAGGCTCTAAACAAAGCTTCTAAACCCTGTACTTGCCATTCTTTGGACCCCAAACGCTTTTCAAATCAACATTTTTGTCCCAATAATCAAATCCAAAAGTATTCATTTTTTCAAAGAATGAATCTGAATATATCAATTTTGTGTTGGTTATCATGGTTTTCATCCCTGTCATGTTTGACATTTAAAATAAAATGTTTCAGCATTACTTGTGTTAAAACCTGAAAAATATGAATATTTGTCATAAACGGTTCTAGAGCTCCCTTTTGGAGGTGTAGCACAATGTTCCCATTGATTATAATTTAAAACATTTCTAGGTTGTGCAGATTTATGTAAAAAATGGTTACCATAATGGTTATAGCAATACATACTATCATAATTTGTAGAACCTTGCAAATAATCATGTTTTGTAAATTTAGCAGACATTACTAAGTCAGACATCATGTTGTTAATGCTTTCGAAGTCCCAATCATCAGCAAATGAGTTTGGTTTTGCAAAGTCACTCAAGGAGATCTTGATTTGGTGTGGATATTTCAGGATCTCGACCGGACCATAAATTTCATAGTCAGTGTTGTCCCAGGCTACCCCACCAGGTATAGGATCGGCTGTGAAGTTGGCTGAAGAAAGTTCTCTTTTCTCGACGTGTGAAGATGTGTGTGGTTTGAGGACCAAGTTGATGTTCTGACTTGCTGTGTCCATTTTAGCATATTTTCCCTCAATGAAGCGTCCCAAAGTAAATACCATGATGAGCCAAAGTATGAGGATAAATGCACCAAAACCCACCCAAAATTCAATCCATGGAGAAATCAGATATGTTTCTTTCAGTTGTTTCAAAAGTTCCTTAGCTTTGTCTTTAAAGGATTTTGATGATGGCTGTGTCTTTGATTCACTGAGGCTTTCAGAGGAATCATCGAAGTTGATGAAGTACCCGGATGCAGTTCTGTCAATTGTTCCAATTGCTTCAGAATTTTTGTTTCTTGCATTGTCACTCGGTACTTCATTGTAGATTGGTGTGTCTCTGCTAAATGTTTTTATTTGGGTTTTCAGAGGTCTTAGTTCTATTGCATTGTTGCATAGTCCTTGATGTTCTTCTGTAGGCTTTTCGAATGTGATGAGCCTCTTTGTTAGGACCTCTGTACTGGTAGCAAACCTTGGTGTTCTGCTACTTATTGGGAGTCCACTTGGCCTACTGTTTGTTATCGGCCACATGTTGTGGTTTTACCAGGTCGATGGATACAACTCGGTTCTCCTTTTTTCCAGCAAGTGGCGGTAGTACAACTGATCTTGTCCCGTTGACAGACAAGACAGGAACTGCTTTTCTGTAAGAAGGCCCAAATTCCTTCTTTACCGCGATCTTCTCTCTGACTAGATCCCCGACTTTTGGAATCCAGACAGGTCTTGCTGGGACAGGTGGTGATTCTTCAGTGGTTGTTGGCTGTTGTTTCAACTGTATGTTGCTCAGGTCTTTTCTTGTTTTGTTTAAGTCCTGTAAAATAGCCAAACGGTCTTTGACATCAAAGGTTTTTTCTTTCACCACTGAAGTCTGACTATCAAGGTCAGAGATAATCATTCTAGTTCCAAATAATAATTCGTACGGACTGAATCCCTTCAGAGAATTTCTTGGCAAGTTATTTAGACTACGTTGGACACTTATTAGATGTTTGACCCACCCAGCTCCCGAACCTAATATCTTTTCTATTATAGATTGCTTTCTGCCTTGGTTTTTTTCTTTACACCATCCCGTACCCTCAGGAAGGAAGTGAGAAGATTCCCGCTGGGCTGTGCTCATTTGGCCATGTTTCCCCCCAGGCTGGTGTGCCTGAGTGAAAACAATGGTCGAACGTAGCATGCTCTTAGCGTATATGCCATTTAGACTCGCAAATCTTTGTATAACAGTCCGGACGTCAGCCGAGTGCTGAGGATCTACATTATAAGTGGAAACTAGCCTGTATATGTTAATCGCAAGCCATTCTTTTTACTGGTGATGTTATCTGCAGTCAGATTCCACCGTATTATATTTTTTCTCTCCCCACTGCGATTTCTATTGCAGTTTGGGCAGTTTTTTACAAACATGGTATGATGTAGGCTCATGCCTGGCCACCAGTACCGTGATTGTAAATCTTCCAGAGAATCTTTTAGTTTGAGGTGTCCAAGACCCTCACCCATATGTGCGTCTGCGATTAACAAGCTTCTCCTGTCCATGTTTGGAATCACTCTATCCCCCACTCCAGGGATTTGAGCAAAGGGGACGGAGTTTGCATCGATTATGTATGTATAATTGAGTGGATAGTTGATCGGTAATGCTGAGCAGTCGCCTTTTGATGACGTTTTCACCGCCAGCAATGTTTCACCGTCAATGTATTTTAATGTACGCTTTTTTCGAACTACGGGAGCCGATTTAGTGGCTGCCGCTGCGGCTGTTTCAGCCAATGAATTCCCTACAACGTGAACGCCATCACGTTGATGACTCAGTGAGTGTGTCACGTGAGTCTTTGGTAGTTCTTTTAGTAAAAGAGCTATTTGTTCCCAGAGCAGTCTCTGCTTTATTGGTACATCTGTGTCATCTTTGTAACCGTTCTGAATCCATGTCTGCAAATCGCTGTTATATGATTTGACGCAGTAATATGAATCTGACACTATAAGTGTCGGGAATTCGCGATCCGCATTATCCAGCGCCATTTTCAATGCTATTATTTCAGTTTGTTGTTCTGAATTAGTTTCTACTGAGTGTGATTTTGTTAATAGAGGTTTTAATATACCTCCGCACCACACTTCTTTTGTAATCTCACATGTGGGGTTGTATGCTTGTTCTCCCCAAACGGAGGGTTGAGCATGTCCGTCTGTATAGATTACACAGGCGTAATGTCGTAGAGGCAGAATGTCGATTGGCAGAGGATACGTCTTTTCATATTTTAGATTTTTTAATTCTTCTAGTTCTGGATCAAAGTAGTAGTATACTTTGTCCGTTGTGATTGAATTCACCCATTGTATCCATTCCGGATTCAATGTTGTTGTTGGTAAATTACACGGTGTTGTTAGTGCCTCAAAGGCTGATTCTGCTGTTCTGACTGTGATATGTCTACCATCAGCTATGTCTTTTTCTCTAGCTATTGCGGTTTGAACTGCACGAATGATTTTTTCTGTATTACTGAATTTCTGTTCAGCTTCTGTGTACATGTGTGATTTGAATGCAATTGGTACCTTTTCTCCCTCATTAGAGGTCAGGTATGTGAATCCGCATCTCCCTGGGATGACTCGAATCACAAGATTGCGTGTGTTATCACGTGTTTCTAATTTTGTTTTAATTAGCATGTCTGTTTGTAAGGATCTCAAAATTTCTGTGTGTGTTTGAGTCCAATTGGATCTTTTAAAGTCTGGTTTAATTAGATCATAAAGGGGTTTGACCCTTTCTGCGTAATTTGCAATGTATGTTCTTCCGAAATTTAGGAAACCTAGAATTGACTGTAGGTTTTTTAGTGTTTTAGGAGCTTGGATTATGGCACATTTCTCTAGGAAATTGTCTGCCAGGCTTTTACCTTCACTTGATAACTCGTATCCTAAGAATAGGACCGTCAGATGGGAAATTCTGGATTTTTTGAAGTTGAATTTGTAACCCTCTGCAGCGAACCCAAGTATTATGGTGTTCACCCTTTTCAAGTGAGTCTCCAAGTCATCATCTGTTAAGTAAATGTCATCGACATAAGATAATGCTTCATCATCATATAGTTGTAGTAATTCTGTTACTCTCGCTGAGAATACCCCCCGGGCTGTTCTTGTACCCCTGGGCTAACCGACAGAATTGTTTTTGAGTGCCATTTACTGAGAATGCAGTTAAATATCTGCTCTCTGGTGCTATGTTTTGACAAAAGAATCCATTGGAGATGTCCAAGGTTGTTTTGTATTTTTTGCGCACTATGTTATTCATTAGTGCAGCACTGTGTGAGTTTTGCACTGCAAAAGTTTTGCAACATGTGTTAAGGTGTCGGTAATTCAAAACTAGACGATATGAGTTGTCTGGTTTGGAGACCGGAAACAAAGGATTGTTCATTTGTGAGGTGCAAGTTTCAATCACCCCCTGGTATTCTAGCTGATCTAGTATTTCATTTACTTGTTTTTTAGCTTCTTGCTTAATTGGGTACTGCCTTTGTGCAGTAGGTTGTGATTTTAACTGGATTTTGTGAGGAGGAGAATCCTCATCCCATTCTACATGATTTTTATATAAAGCAGGTGCTAAGGCCACTGCCCACTTTCTAGCAAGTGTGTATTTTTTATGAATCGGTATTTGATTCGAGAAGGCAGGCATAATTACTTCTTCGCCATGAGGGCACTCCCTGACAAACTCTGGTGGCCAGTCTTTTTCAGCTAGAAGGATATCATAGCCCTCGGAGAGATTATCCCAAAATAGTCCCCTTATTTTCCTAGTCTTATCTCCCTCTATACGTAATGTTATCTCGTATATCTTGTGGGGCTTGCTAACTCTGGTGTCTGCAGTTTCCACTTGAAGGTATTCATTCGTGTCCACTGTCTCCAGATGATTCATAAGGACTTTGCGAGCTATGCTCACCTCTGCTGCGCTGTCTAGCATTGTCTGAGCCCACTCTCCGTTTTTCAGTTGTGTCCTCAGTATTCTCGGCATTGTTACCTACCTTGATACTGGCTACCTTCTTTTTTGGAAATTGTAATTTCTTTTTTAGCTGAGCAGGTTCCTAGTCTTTGGACTTGGCGTGCTCTTCTGATCGTCCTCTTCTTTCCGATTTCTGCGAGGAATTCTGAAAAGATTGAGAGGGACGTGTATCAATGTCTTGATATCTATCAGGTTTTTTAATATTATCCCTATTTCTAAGGTTATATCTATTCCCAGAGGGGTCACTCTGCGGTGACCTCTGTCTTTGGTTTGGAGATTTCTCTCTTCGCCTAGGAGACCTTCCTCTGGACTGGAATTTCTTCTCTTTAGGATTGGATTGTTTGTTTCCATCCCAGTTCTTTTTTGGTGAATTATTATTAAAAAATATTTTTTCTGGACTTGTAGTCAGTTGCGGTTTTACTGGTATTCCACCTAGACTATCTCTGCCTAGTTCTTCATAGGATTTTTCTATGATTCTGGCAATTTCAGCTGGTTGGTCTGCTATATCTGTCTCTTTTAACCTCTGGCGGATCGCCACGTTTGCTGCTTCACCTTTTATGTTGGCTAGTAATATAGCCGAGACCTGCTTGAAGTCTTTTAGTAATTTCATACCAAGAGTTAAAGCAGGTTCTGGACCGTATTCATCTTGAATTTGTTTTAGCACATCTGGTATTACCGAAATGGATGGAACACCGTGCGTTTTTGTGTAAATGGAAGCAAAGACTGTACCCCAAGTGTCACAGTCCTCAATGTGTGGTGCGATTCCCATTGGGAGACATATAGTCAGAATCCTGTGTTTTTCCAGCGGGGTGGTGTCAGGAAACACCGCCTCTATTTGGGTGATTTTCTGTGCCAACCAGAATGGTATCTGTTCCCGTTTAGCCGGAACTTTACCTAGGCAGGATTGGATGTTCTGTGGTGTAATTTTATTTGTGTTCCCCTGGTGCGGGGTCAGCTGTGGAAGTTTAATCGCTGGCTGAATTGTTGAAGTCCGCATTACATACTGAACTAATTGTCTATGAATTTTTAGTACTTGTTTTAGCTGTATTAACAGCTCTGCTGCAGGCATTCTATCGATGTCTGGATGTGGTGTGTATCCGGCTAAGACCGGCCACGTTGCTCCTGGTCTTCCTAAAGGACCGAGCCTTGTGATGTGATTGTTATGTATTAGGGCGCCATCAAATAAGAGCAAATGCTCTTGGAATTTGACTGGTACTTCCACCTCCTCGAAAGGAGTGTACGTTTCAGGAGGTTCCTCTACTTTGTAATAGTGGAAGTACTTTGTTACAGCATTTGCTGCCGGAAAATGTATCCATGAATAGTATACCTCTGTCTGCCGATATTCGTGTGCCTCTATTACGAATATGACTGTGCCACCTCTAGGTGTCAGTCCATTTTCTATAAGTTTTAAGGTTATAGATCTCCTTTTAATGACCGGAATGAGTGTTATATTCGGGTCTGCTGCTTGCATGGTAGCATCAGCATCTGCGATTTCAGTTGCTAATCTAGCTGCCTCTCTTTCTTCATCACTTTCTGACATTTTACTGTTAGAAAGGTTATGCTTTTTGTTTGCAGATCAGGTTTCTTTATGGAAACAGAGATTAGATGCACAATATTTTGGAACAGTGTATCCTTCAACGTTGACTATACCAAGAACCATACATAGGAGTTCCCTCCTGCGAGGTTTTGGAGGATATAACCTTTCACCCACTCCAGACGTCTTTGGAGTATTTGGGAAAAGGGGTCTGAGTGAGAAAGCACGACTGAGTTACTCTAAATGTCTTACGTTAGTCTTATCGCCCTTTCCAAACGCGTTGGGCGCCATGTAGTGTAGCTCCTATTTTCCCAATAGGCTCTGCGCATTGGAATAATACCTACAGCAGTAAAGGCCTAGACCAGACGTTAACTAGGTCTACTACTGTCGATACTAGACTTAATTTTTGGGTTTGCCAGCTAAGCTCAGAGTTCGCTAGAAACTTTCTCGAATGTTCAAGGAAGGAATTAACTCCCCTGATTAGACAAGAAGGGATTTAGTTTCTGACAACCATAGAACATGACAACTTTGCTCTCCCCTAATCAAGAGTCAATCTCAAGAGTCGTGTGAGCACTAGGCAATTATTTTACTCAGTCAGTACGTGCATTCTTAGTCTCATCAGAATGTAGAGAAAAGGAAGAGACGGGCGTGTTCAATAAAAAGGTGTTATTTATTGATCAGTCTCTTTTCTCGTACAAGAGAAATGGATCGATATTATTGCAATACTTATAGTTAAGTAAAGTGCATACATTAAAAGCAATAGTATAAAATAATACTGTAAAAACATTGATATGGTTTCTGAGCCATATGATGTTTAAAATGATTAAAATATATTTACATACACATATACATTTGACTAAACGTACTCAACTGGTGTTTCTAAATACGCCTACCCCGTGTACCTGACCTAAGTCTAATGCGTGGGCGGGAATAGAAAGTTACAGTTTAAGTTAAGTTTGTTTTTGCCAAGTGAATAACTAAAGAATTCTCTGTGAGGGGTTATTCAGTTCTGTACCTGGAAGTTAGGATGAATGAGGAATGGTATCTCTTTCTCTGCTCTCGATATTCCAGGCTGCCTGCGAGGGCTGCCCAGAAACGCCGGTGCTGGGTCTCTCGGCTTGAGATAGCAGCGCGTCTCTCAGCGCGTCAGGAAGGCGGGGCTGCTGCCAGCGGGGTCTGCTTCTGCTCTCGGCTTCGGCAAGGATGGCTGCTCCGTCTTGTCACCACGCGTGTGTTTGCATAGGGCAAGATCGGCAATATTTATACCTTAAAGGTGCCGAGATTGACGTAAGGATGGACATAGATACGTCAATAAAGATGTCATACGACTTGCTCGTTAGCACATTCTTTACTAAAGTTCTCTGTGAAATCAAAACAATGGCCACACGGATTTTCCAGGTTGTCATAGGTTTGATTTGTTATGAGAACGTCGCATGCCTTATCAGGGGCTGGAGGAATGTCGCTTGTCTAATTAGATCTCAAGCGTTATGACCTAATCAGATAACACGTTCCTGTGCCGTAGCGTGACTGCGTCAGATAACGGTATCTGCATCATGGGGGCTTTTCTTGCCTCATGGGCTGACTGTTAGTTAACTTGATAGTTAGTTTAACCAGAATAGGGTCAGGAATAGGGGGATCGATTCAGAACCAATAGAAATACACGACAGTAAAGTAATCCCTTTAATGTTATGTGCTGCCAGCCCAGTTGGAGCGGTAACAACATAAGATAGCGGTGATTCAGTCCTTTTCTGCAGATAAGTTGCAATTGCTTTAATCAGAAAACTTTTTCCAGTTCCCGCTTCTCCACTCACGTACAGTAGTACAGGCTCAAATGATGTACATGAGCACTCTTTTTTCTCATGACTGAATCCATGTTCAATCTGTTCTGTGACTTCGTCATACATCTGTTTCTGCTCAAGGTTTAGTTGTTTCACCAAATCTTCTAAGTTAACTACATCATCTTGAGCTTGTTCCATAGCTCTTTTCACCTCATCCATGGCAGTGGCAGCTTCATTTTGGATAATTGGTCCTCCTAGTGGATCCTGACTCAATGAAGCAGAACTCTGACTGTCTTGAGAACTGTCTCTAGCAATCTCTCCAGCAATTGTGGCTTCTTGCTCTATTTCTTCGGTCAACATTTGCAGATAATTTAGAAACACAGGACATTCTATGGTATCCTTGGTTGCATTTAAAGAATCTTCGTAACAGAGAAAATCTCCCAGTAGTTCCTCTTCTGTGCGCCATGCCTTAAAGAGTTGCAAAAGAGCTAAATAATAAAATTCCCTTTTCTCTGGATTTTCGCAACTCAAGTTTCGATGATTAATCAAATGGCCTTTTCTCTGCTTCACTAGACATCCTTCACAACCAATGACAGCATATATTCTATTATTGATATCTTCTCTGATGTTCCTCTTATAAATATAGTTTTGCAGAACTTCATACAAACAACTGTTCTCAAGATGACTACTTCTATTTGGATAGTATGTATCCAACATGTTTGTCTTCAAAATATCTGTACTGTTTGGTTCTTTCTCCGCCAAATACTCAATTTCTTGTACAGATTTCAAAACTCGGTTTCGTGTTGTAGCAAGACCTTGACTTGCCCAAATAATTGTTCTAGACTTGGCGTAGAGACTTGCTGATGATAACCGATCAGAACATTCATATGCTCCAATTTCTCGATGCGACAACATCTTCAGACTGAAACTGTATAATTTTTTACTTATACTCTTTTCATGTGAAATGTCCTCCCACATTTCCTTCAGTTCTGTCTTTTCTTTTTTTGTGATGTAAGACGTCACATATCGACCCACAGCAATAGAGTTGTCAGCAACAAACTGAATATCCATGTTAGCATTCCACATGGACAAAATCACTGGGTTGTAGTTGTTGATGTACTTGGACTCTTCGTTTCTTTTTAAATTGTATGTATTTTTTGGTGATTTCCTCGTCACAGTATGTCGCAGAGAAGACATCAAATTATTTACTCTTCCTTTAGAAATCACTGGTCGTGGAAACCCGAAACGACATTTTGTGTAGAACTTGTCCTTGTTTCTGAATTTTCCACAACGATGGGATTGAAAGCGTAAAACTTGTTGCCTTAAACTGTTTTCTTCAGTAGTTTTCGGAACAGCACATGTTGAAAACTCTTCAATGAAGCTCATCACTGTCTCATCCGAATCTGTTCCAAATTTGGGTGCATCTTTAATCCACAACAACATATGTATGTGAGGAGCACCTCTCGCTTGATACTCCTTTCTCCAAAAGAAATCCAAATCCTCTCCAAGGGGAGGATTTTTTTTGTTGGTAATAGAAGACATCATAGCTTCAAATCTATGATTGAAATATCTGCATACATTCACTGGATCCAAAGAACACAGTTCTCCAGGAGTTTTGAATTCTATATTTTGTATATTTGCATTTGCCTCTCGTAGAAATTGAAGTAAGTCGTCCCATGCATACTCAGCACAGCTAAGAGTGAGGAACCATGTAGGAGTTCCTAGGTTTCTTAGCATACATTTCAATTCCCCATGACGACGGTACCAATACTCGTTTGTACCACGCTGACATGCCATGAGATTGATTAGATGAGATTCCAAAATATTATCTTGCAGATTCACTTTCTCCATTAAGTCCCTCGCCTAAACATTTTGCAGATGTGCTCCACTTTTCAGTATATGGTTTACTGCATAAGAAAGCCCAGACAAGTCACTTTCATACAGTAGATGAAACAAATATGGAATGCATTGACAAAACCTTGGATCTTCAGCTTATAGTCTTAAAGTTCGATATTGAGATGCAGGAATTTGAAGTGGTCGATCGTCATATCGTCCACCTCGACCTGTTAGAAATAAATGTGGACAACAACGAGCTTCCAAACTTTCTTCCCATACACTAATGGGACTTCCTTTTAAGCATGGGCGGATTTTGCGGATTCGCAATCCGCGAAAATGCGGATTTGCGGATTGTGAAAATCCGCAAATTCCGCGAATTCTTGCGGATTTGCGGATTTTTTTTGGGGGGGGGTGTGTTCGCACGGGTTTCTGCAAGTTCGTGAGGGTTTTGTACAATTTCGCAAATTGCGAACTTACTTGTCGGGTCGCCAGTTTTGCGAACTTGTTGTTTCTACGTGCACAGCCTGTTTGCAAGGATTTCTTCATCACTGCCACCCTCTGTCACCACTGGCACTCTCTTTGGTCACCCATGCCACCCTCTGGCTCACCCATGTTACCCTCTGTGTCATCACAGCACCCTCTGGTTCACCAGTGTACATTATTGGGGCAAAGCAAAGCACTGCCATCCTCTGTCAACACTGGCACTCTGGTTCACCCATGCCACCCTCTGGCTGGCACACCCATGCCACCCTCGGTGTCATCACAACACCCTCTGATTGACCAGTGAGTGTACATTATTGAGGCAAAGCAAAGCACACCTGCTAAGTGCTTTAAGTTTTGCAAACAACAACACCTGCCCTACCCCAACTGACATTAATGAAGGCTGGCACCTGCTTGTCTGCTCCCTTTCCTTTTTTTTGCAATGTAAATTTTTTTAACAGGATGCAATGGCATACTTGTAACTATTCTGTGACTGTCAGAGCAGGGTCACACAATAGTTGCAAGTAGGCAACCGGATTCTGGAGGGCCCCTCCAGGAAGCACTACAGGTAAATGGTTACAAATGATGCGCTCGAACTTTTGCACCTGCTCGTTGGTTTTGCTTTTGCAAAACTCGTTTTTCGGTAATAACGGTATCTGCATCATGGGGGCTTTTCTTGCCTCATGGGCTGACTGTTAGTTAACTTGATAGTTAGTTTAACCACAATAGGGTCAGGAATAGGGGGATCGATTCAGAACCAATAGAAATACACGACAGTAAAGTAATCCCTTTAATGTTATGTGCTGCCAGCCCAGTTGGAGCGGTAACAACATAAGATAGCGGTGATTCAGTCCTTTTCTGCAGATAAGTTGCAATTGCTTTAATCAGAAAACTTTTTCCAGTTCCCGCTTCTCCACTCACGTACAGTTGGACAGGCTTAAATGATGTACATGAGCACTCTTTTTTCTCATGACTGAATCCATGTTCAATCTGTTCTGTGACTTCGTCATACATCTGTTTCTGCTCAAGGTTTAGTTGTTTCACCAAATCTTCTAAGTTAACTACATCATCTTGAGCTTGTTCCATAGCTCTTTTCACCTCATCCATGGCAGTGGCAGCTTCATTTTGGATAATTGGTCCTCCTAGTGGATCCTGACTCAATGAAGCAGAACTCTGACTGTCTTGAGAACTGTCTCTAGCAATCTCTCCAGCAATTGTGGCTTCTTGCTCTATTTCTTTGTTCAACATTTGCAGATAATTTAGAAACACAGGACATTCTATGGTATCCTTGGTTGCATTTAAAGAATCTTCGTAACAGAGAAAATCTCCAAGTAGTTCCTCTTCTGTGCGCCATGCCTTAAAGAGTTGCAAAAGAGCTAAATAATAAAATTCCCTTTTCTCTGGATTTTCGCAACTCAAGTTTCGATGATTAATCAAATGGCCTTTTCTCTGCTTCACTAGACATCCTTCACAACCAATGACAGCATATATTCTATTATTGATATCTTCTCTGATGTTCCTCTTATAAATATAGTTTTGCAGAACTTCATACAAACAACTGTTCTCAAGATGACTACTTCTATTTGGATAGTATGTATCCAACATGTTTGTCTTCAAAATATCTGTACTGTTTGGTTCTTTCTCCGCCAAATACTCAATTTCTTGTACAGATTTCAAAACTCGGTTTCGTGTTGTAGCAAGACCTTGACTTGCCCAAATAATTGTTCTAGACTTGGCGTAGAGACTTGCTGATGATAACCGATCAGAACATTCATATGCTCCAATTTCTCGATGCGACAACATCTTCAGACTGAAACTGTATAATTTTTTACTTATACTCTTTTCATGTGAAATGTCCTCCCACATTTCCTTCAGTTCTGTCTTTTCTTTTTTTGTGATGTAAGACGTCACATATCGACCCACAGCAATAGAGTTGTCAGCAACAAACTGAATATCCATGTTAGCATTCCACATGGACAAAATCACTGGGTTGTAGTTGTTGATGTACTTGGACTCTTCGTTTCTTTTTAAATTGTATGTATTTTTTGGTGATTTCCTCGTCACAGTATGTCGCAGAGAAGACATCAAATTATTTACTCTTCCTTTAGAAATCACTGGTCGTGGAAACCCGAAACGACATTTTGTGTAGAACTTGTCCTTGTTTCTGAATTTTCCACAACGATGGGATTGAAAGCGTAAAACTTGTTGCCTTAAACTGTTTTCTTCAGTAGTTTTCGGAACAGCACATGTTGAAAACTCTTCAATGAAGCTCATCACTGTCTCATCCGAATCTGTTCCAAATTTGGGTGCATCTTTAATCCACAACAACATATGTATGTGAGGAGCACCTCTCGCTTGATACTCCTTTCTCCAAAAGAAATCCAAATCCTCTCCAAGGGGAGGATTTTTTTTGTTGGTAATAGAAGACATCATAGCTTCAAATCTATGATTGAAATATCTGCATACATTCACTGGATCCAAAGAACACAGTTCTCCAGGAGTTTTGAATTCTATATTTTGTATATTTGCATTTGCCTCTCGTAGAAATTGAAGTAAGTCGTCCCATGCATACTCAGCACAGCTAAGAGTGAGGAACCATGTAGGAGTTCCTAGGTTTCTTAGCATACATTTCAATTCCCCATGACGACGGTACCAATACTCGTTTGTACCACGCTGACATGCCATGAGATTGATTAGATGAGATTCCAAAATATTATCTTGCAGATTCACTTTCTCCATTAAGTCCCTCGCCTAAACATTTTGCAGATGTGCTCCACTTTTCAGTATATGGTTTACTGCATAAGAAAGCCCAGACAAGTCACTTTCATACAGTAGATGAAACAAATATGGAATGCATTGACAAAACCTTGGATCTTCAGCTTATAGTCTTAAAGTTCGATATTGAGATGCAGGAATTTGAAGTGGTCGATCGTCATATCGTCCACCTCGACCTGTTAGAAATAAATGTGGACAACAACGAGCTTCCAAACTTTCTTCCCATACACTAATGGGACTTCCTTTTAAGCATGGGCGGATTTTGCGGATTCGCAATCCGCGAAAATGCGGATTTGCGGATTGTGAAAATCCGCAAATTCCGCGAATTCTTGCGGATTTTTTTTTTGGGGGGGGGGTGTTCGCACGGGTTTCTGCAAGTTCGTGAGGGTTTTGTACAATTTCGCAAATTGCGAACTTACTTGTCGGGTCGCCAGTTTTGCGAACTTGTTGTTTCTACGTGCACAGCCTATTTGCAAGGATTTCTTCATCACTGCCACCCTCTGTCACCACTGGCACTCTCTTTGGTCACCCATGCCACCCTCTGGCTCACCCATGTTACCCTCTGTGTCATCACAGCACCCTCTGGTTCACCAGTGTACATTATTGGGGCAAAGCAAAGCACTGCCATCCTCTGTCAACACTGGCACTCTGGTTCACCCATGCCACCCTCTGGCTGGCACACCCATGCCACCCTCGGTGTCATCACAACACCCTCTGATTGACCAGTGAGTGTACATTATTGAGGCAAAGCAAAGCACACCTGCTAAGTGCTTTAAGTTTTGCAAACAACAACACCTGCCCTACCCCAACTGACATTAATGAAGGCTGGCACCTGCTTGTCTGCTCCCTTTCCTTTTTTTTGCAATGTAAATTTTTTTAACAGGATGCAATGGCATACTTGTAACTATTCTGTGACTGTCAGAGCAGGGTCACACAATAGTTGCAAGTAGGCAACCGGATTCTGGAGGGTCCCTCCAGGAAGCACTACAGGTAAATGGTTACAAATGATGCGCTCGAACTTTTGCACCTGCTCGTTGGTTTTGCTTTTGCAAAACTCGTTTTTCTGTAATTTCGCCCTATTCGCGAGGCGCGGCGTCGTGCGAAATCGACCATGGAAGCCGCGAACTCGTGCGAGTTACCCCAAGGTTGAGTATGGGCACCGCCATTTGGTTTGCGTGACGTATTTCCGTTTCCGCCCGCTATGTGTAATCTCGCGCGATGAGCGCCTTGCGAATACAAGTTCGCACGAGTTCGCGAGAGAAATCGCGTGCGAACTTACTTACACGCACGTGTTCGGGCGGCCATCTTGTTTTTCATTCATTCCTATGTGTCTGGGCATGGTGTTTCTATCCTCTGTATATCTCTGCCATCCTTTGCTTGTTTTATTATTTTTTTGATCTATTAAACTTTTTTTCTATCCCTCTTGTTTTCTAGGTCTATATTTTTGTGTTTTAGTCTACTTTTGTTTACTTTTCAACTACTTTTTTAAACTTTTATTTCCTTCTTTTCTACTCTTATTCTTTTTCATTTTATCTCCTTACCTGCCCAGAACATGGTGAAGACAGCAGTCAAGCTGCCCAAGACGGGCGCCGCAGCCCGTGCCCGGCTCCCGTGTGGCCGCTTGAGGGCGGAAATGGTGGTGCCCCGGGAGATCTTCAGTCCTGAGGAGGTGGGCTCACTGGTTTATTTATGTGCAGCGCCGTCTCCACAGGACCATCGCGGCAGGCGGCAGGATCGCTGCCGGTTACACCAACAGCCAGGAGCGACGGAAGCGGTGGGGGCAGGTGTGCCGGGCCCTTTTTAACATCACGGGGTCCAGCGCACCTATAATCAGGTGACCCACCGCTGGACCGATATCCTGGACCGGGAGCACGACCTGCTCGACCTGCTGGGAGTGGAGGTCCCCGGGCTTGGTGAGTAGTAGTAGCAGTTTTTTCATCACTCGTCACTACTCTGTTTTTTCTCCTGCTCTGTGTGTTATATAATATTGCAAATGTTTGCTTTAACTTTTTTACGAAGAGCAATAATGCTGCTGATTACATTGATAGGAGAGGTAAATTAATATTTCAAAATCTTCTGTGCATTTAAGGTGCACTGCTCTCCTTCTCTGTGGCGGTGCCACTGCTTATTTGTTTTCTATTTTGTGTTCATTTATTTGGGCTGAGTAATGTATGAGTGTACTTTACAGAACTGCGTAATGCTAGACACAAAGGGGCAGATTTACAAGCCCCTTGCGCCACGTTTACGCTGCCTTACCTGACGCACAGCGACGTAAACGTGGCGCATCCCTGCGAGTCATGTACAACGTGATGCATCTAGGGAGATGCGCCACGTTAAGACCTGGGCCTGCGCCACAATGGGAGCGTTACCACGCAGGGGGGGGGGGGTGGCGGTCAGGCAGATGTGTGCCTCGCAAAAGTGCCTGCGTGAAATCTACAAGATTTAACGCAGGCACTTCCGCGACGCTGCTACGTCAATTCTTTATGCCTGCTTGCTTGAAGTAGGCGTAAGGACTGATGCGGTATGTTGAGTATTGGGCAGCCCTGAGCATTGCTAGAGTTGCATCGCGCCTGCGACGCGACTCTAGAGATGCACCCCTCTTTCGTCACGAGAGGGTTTGCCGCATTGTAATTGCGGCGCATCTGCCGTGACGCAAGGTTAGTTTTGCGTTACGCATTTGTTCTGGTGCACATCTGGAGGTGTCCAGCTCAGAACTCGTAAGTATGCCCCTAAGTGTCAGATTAGCAACTACCTGCGCATCCCTGCAAAGTGTGAGGCATGCCAGCACCACCCATGGTGCGCCGTATTTTCAATGCAGCACGCCATGGTGCCAAAACGTCACCGAAGCGTTACGCATCAGTGCCGTAAAGGCGGCTCATTGATGGAGTTGCGTTGCAACGATGGCGCAGCTCCAGCAATGCTGTGTCAAGCCGTAAGTCTGCTTCATGCAGGCGCAGGGTTTCAGTGACGACGCATCATTGTCCTAAATGACTGATTGAAATTTTATCTATTCCCCATTCGCCACTTTTAGCATGCGTTCCTGCGCAGGAACGCCCTCCCTTGCGCTGGAACGCTCCCTTATGGCGCAGGGCTTTAGAATGGGATGCATCTCCCATATGCGTCACGTTGTTAATATACGCCACACCATGGCGCCTCTCTTGTTGTGGCGCTGCATCACAAAAGTGACGCAAGAACGGAGCAAAAGAGCTGCAAGGGGCTTGTAAATCTGCCCCTAGAGTAGAGGCTCAGGTGCAGTCCTTCCTTTGGCTGAAATAGTTGGTTCTTGTTCTTTCTAATGTTTGATTTGGTTGACAAGGACATCGACACGCAGCAATCATCAATTTTTTCTGTTCTTTCTTTCATGTTGTACGTCAGGTCCGCCCAGGGGCAAGCGGACAGAAACAGTGGATGCAGTGGCTCCAAAGGAGGAGGATGCAGGCCAGGGCGGCGAGTGCTCCTTTGCTGGCCCCAGTAAGTTTTCATTTAAATATAGAGGACCTATTGTTGTCCAAGCGTTCCTAATTTAATTTTTTCGAAACAGTGTTTAGATAGGAGCAAAATCAATAATACTACTGTTGCAGGGACAATTCTCCACAAACCAAACTATGGACACCAAAGACCAGAGTCATAATATTTCAGAGTGGTGTGTTTGACACACTGTATAAACCTGGTAGTGTCAGCGGCACGGACTCCTCCTTGCAAAAATTACAAAACCTTTCGCTCAGTCACTCCAGTCTGGAGGACCAAAAACCACAGAGTCTATTCAAGTTTAAAAGCTTTATTAAAAGTAAAAGTAAACACATATATTAAAATAAAGTTAGCTGGAAAAGGAAAAGTGCTTGGTGCTGAGTTGATGAGTAATGGAAGTTGGAACACATTTCTTGTGGTCGAGCCGAGCTTTCACCTGGTTTAGTTGATGTTGCTCTTGTCCGTAGAAGTCCAGCGTCTGTCTGTTCAGAGAAAAATGGTGTGTGTTAAAATTAAGCAAGCATTCATCAATTGTGACAAAAAAAAGCAGCAAGACAACAGCCTTCCCTGGAAGGAGGGACATTGTTAATTTAGACTAGAGTAGACAGTCAATTATTTGTTCTGTTGTTTTCAAATTTCTTCCTTCCTAAACCAAATACTAGTGAGTGGTGTAATCTAACAGTCTTAAATATATTTTTTAGGTGGAACATCTGGTGGCGGGGCCAGCTCGGACGTGATCGTGATCGACTCCGAGTCTGAGGACTACTCTGTGGAGGATGCGGCGCCAGAGGACAATCAGACTGTGAGGAAGCAGGCAGTGGTGGTGGCGAGTACAGGTAGGCTGGATCATGGTACTATCTGACTCTTAGATAGCATATGATGTGTATCCAGTGCTGGCCCAGTGACAAATTACAATATGGTAATTACAGCAGGATGGGACCGACAGACAGATAGAGGCAGAGAGAGAGGAAGACAGAAGGAGAGAGAGAGAGAGGGAGGGAGCCAGAGGGAGGGTGAGGGAGGGAGACAGAGAGAGAGAGAGACAGCGAGGTAGAGGGAGACACAGGGAGACAGAAAGAGGGAGACAGAGAGAGCGAGAGAGAGAGGGAAACAGACATATCGCCTGAGCCTGGTGCCGATGATACGGTTGCTGGTGTGGTTAACGGCTCAGAGGAAAAGTCACTCACTTCTGCCAGATCTCTTTCATATGAAAGAGCACCAAACCATAAGCGCCCCACCTTGCCCCTCCATGCAGACGCCCATGATACTGGCCTGAATAGATTTGTACTGCGCTGGCTAGTTGCTAGTTGTACTGTGACACAACTTCCTGCTGAATCATTTTGTGTTAATCATATTTTTAAAGAGCATTCGTTACAGATTATGTCTTTCTTTCTTCATATAGTTGGTAATACTAATACTGCAAAACCGAGCAAGAGTATGCTGGCTGTACTGGCCCGGCAACGGAGGCTGGATGCCACTGTTGCGCAATATCGCCGGCTGGTGGAAATGGAGGGGGACGACACGCACTCAAGTGCATCAAATGTTACATCTTCTGCATCCTCCTCCGTGACCCCACGTTCTGCCGGTAAGCGCAGTGCTCCAGCCAACCAGAGCCATGCTGGAAGACGCCACCGCCGAGCAGCAAAGGCTGCACCTCCTCACAGTACTGTAAAGGCTCGCTTGCGCCGTGCACTCCGCAGAGTGTCCAACCTGGAGGCAGAGGTCAAGAAATGGGAGGAGTACAAAAAGGTGATGGAGGGCCTCCGCTTAGATCACGCCATGCTCCTGGAGGAGTACGATGCCCTGGCCCTAAGGCATGATGCCCTGGAGGCCAAAGTGAACAACCTGCATCCGTAGAGTGTCCCTTGCCCCTTTTTTAGAGACTTTTGGGGGGTGGGAATTGGGAGTTGGGTTTTATGGGGACTTTTGATGGACTATTTATTTGGGGTTAGGGAGGGTCTTGCGGGAGATTATTTTGTTAGGGATATAAATATACTTTTTCAAACTTTATCTGAGCATACCTGTTTTTTACTACTTTTGAGCCTGGTGGGTGGTGGTTTTGCAGTAAGTTCGTTTTACTGAACACTGTCATCGTGTTGGTTCACGTGTAATAGGCCAAATGTTTTCCAAAGTAAATGCCTGTCACAGAGTTTGTTAATTCAAGAGCCCTAGGACTTTACTGCTAGTACCACTGTCACTCTCTCTCCTCTCCGAACACTCCATTATACTACCTCCCATCCAAACGCTTATCTTACCTGTAATTTGTGTTTGAGGGCTGGCTCCACCTGGAATTCACAGTGTCCTAAGGCGTTCTGCAGCAGGGCCCCAACTGGAGTTTCCCGGCGTGGATTTTCTGCGAAACAAAAGCAATCAACATTAGAAATGTGGCAGCGGTGCTCACACAACCCAAAAACCTAGAAGCCCCACAGACAGCACCTCTGAGACAGGCAAGCGAGCAATAATAACGCCTAAACGTTCACGTGTAATAGGCCACATGTTTTCCAAAGTAAATGCCTGTCACAGAGTTTGTTAATTCAAGAGCCCTAGGACTTTACTGCTAGTACCACTGTCACTCTCTAGCCTCTCCGATCACTCCATTATACTACCTCCCATCCAAACGCTTATCTTACCTGTAATTTGTGTTTGAGGGCTGGCTCCACCTGGAACTCACAGTGTCCTAAGGCGTTAGGGGACTCGTCAACGTAAGTTTCTTCATTGTGCAGAATCCAGGCATCAGCATTATGGGTAATGGATAGGGTGAGTCTGGAGGAGGAGGACTCAGGATAGACGACCAGGACTGAGTTCTTGTCAACTAACTGTTGTGAACCTGAGGAATGCTGCGGCATCAAAATCAAGACAGTTCTGTTGATGAGCTTGTTGTTTTATTGGTTGATTACAATTTTGTTGGGAATGTGATGAAGCACTTGCTAAAGAAAGACAGACACACAGGAATAAAAGTGAATAAGGAGGACTAAATTTACAATTAATGAATGATTGACTCATTTTCAGAACTCGCTGTCAGGGAAGCAGAACTCGTCCTCATACTCTGCTAAATCATCAGTCGGGGTTACTTCTAGTAACTGAGGAGAACTTTCCTCAGGTAGGTCGGTGTCCTCTTCTTCCTGCGTGGATTCTCGTACTCTGTAATCTGGTGGTATGAAGTGCTGGTTCATCTTTATCAAGGTGAGCCGCTCCACATTTGCGGGCAAGAGGCGGGACCTTTTGGAAGTCACAATGCCACCAGCAGAACTAAAAACACGTTCTGAGGACACGCTTGCGAGTGGGCAAGACAAGTAATTGATAGCCAGGTTGGTGAGCTCTCGCCATATTTTTCTTTTCCCATGCCAATACGCCAATGGGTCCTCAGTAATATTGACCTCTGTTGAGTTATCCAGATAGGCCTGCACCATTGAAAGAATGTCCTCCCGGATTCCTGTACTTTGCACTTCTGTGTCCTTTCTAGGACAAGGAAACCCTAGCTGAGTTAGCCAACCCGCTTCAGACATATCGCCTGGGCCTGGTGCAGATGATACGGTTGCTGGTGTGGTTAACGGCTCAAAGGAAAAGACACTCACTTCTGCCACAGGCACAGATGCAGAAGTACTTTTTGGGGATGCCTGATGGCCTGCTGATTCACTAGTAGTACTGTCTTCTCCTACAGTTTCCTTCCGCTCTCTTTCAAAACGAATGGCTGACTGAGCTAGCCAACCTTTGTACTCTGTAACATCCGATGTTTCAAAAGGAATTATTACTTTGCCAAACAATGGCTTTTTGTAACGTGGATCCAGAATAGTAGCACAAATGTAGTGCTGTTGTTTCTTGATTTTTACAAGCCGTTCATTGCTAACTAGGCGTTGTAATAATCTCTGCGCCAACTCATGTGCTTCGTTCTTTCCAACGTCCTTTAATTGTGAAGACACCACCTTGACTTGGTGCTCGAGCTTCAGCAACAATGGGATAGCTTTGCTCAAAGAACAGTCCTCCCTGCTGACGTCACGCGTGAAGACCTCAAAAGGACGAAGCATGTCTGTCAGGCTTTTAACTAGATGCCATTGCTCCACCGCTAGCATCATTTCTGTCGTATCACCACCCAGGTTGTAGAAATACTCATTGACTACTGGAAACAGCTCATGCAGACGCTCAAGCATGTAGAAGGTTGAGTTCCAACGTGTTGCCACCTCCTGGATAAGTGCTTTCACTGGCATTCTACGTTCATTTTGCTTGCGCCTCAGCTCCTTCCGGGCCTTAAAAGAATGGTTGAAATGTGTGCATATTCTTCTGCAGATGGTCAGTGTTTTGTCGACTGCAAGTTCTTTTTTCAAAAAATGTTGCACAACAAGGTTGATACAGTGCGCCAAACACGGCACTCTGAAATAGAAACCGTCCTCCATGGCCCTAACTACATTGCTGCCATTATCTGTAGAAACATAACCAACCTTGCAATTTCTTGGGGGCAGCCATTGCGAGACCTTTTTGTTAAAGTCAGCCAAAATGTTGACTGCAGTATGACTTTTCTCCATGCCAAACATGGCTAATGTTGCATGTTTACCAGCACCCTTAAAAATCTCGACCAAGTCACCACCTGCATTTATCTGTTTTATAACTCCTGAAAAAGAGACCCAGTGTGCAGTGATGCACATGTAATCAAGGGCTTGGCAACTGGTCCACATGTCTGTTGTCAGGTGTATAGTGTGAACAGCACTCTTCTGCAAAGCTGCCCCCACCAACTCAAGCACCTCTTTATGTAGTGCTGGAACAGCAACCCTGGCAAAATAGAACCGGCTAGGAACCTTCCATTTAGGGGCCAGTGTTGCCACGAGTTCAAGGAAACCCACACCTTCGACAAACGAAAAAGGGAGAAGGTCCACCGCTAGCATTTTAGCCAGCTTAGTGTTATACAGGCGTACAGTTGGGTGGTTGCGTTGAAATTGCACATCTGAGGAGAACATGGCTGAAATGGTGCGCTGGACAAATTTACGGGATGATGCTGATGCCTTCTTCGACCCACTTCTGATCAGTGTTGACATTTTCCGCATTGGTGTGTCTCCCAGACTCTCAGTGTGCCTCCTATGTGTTCCGGAGGGTGTGGTGCTGCCAGGGGTACTGGGTGCAACCGGACACATGTCTGACGCTTCTTCTACCTCCCCGTCATCTTCAGATGAAACACCTAGTATGGGTATATTTTGGCCACTTGCCCTTTGGGATCGCTTTCCCTTGACGTTTGCTAGGTGCGGAAACCATTCGACAGCGTGCTTTCTTTCAAGATGACCTATCTGGCCTCCGGTTCCATAGTTGGTACCAGTCTTACCACGGCTAACTCTAGTCTTACAAATGCAACAAACGGCTATGTTATCATACTTTTCATGGACACTAAAAAAGTTCCAAACTGGGGACTGGAAACTTCTGGTTTTGCCGCACGAGGTGATACTGCTGCCAATGCCAGATGAAGCAGTGGTGGATGAGCCTTGCAGACATCTACTGGATTGTGCAATTATTGCAGCAACCTTACTTTAGGAAGTCGAGCTGGATGGAGTCCCCCTCTGGAGAGAAAATATGGGAGCTGTAGGTTTTGTTGAACTTGTTGTACTACTTGACTGCGTTGGTGGTGCTACCAGTGCCACGTCGCCAGGGTCACGCTCAGCATGACGTCGGGATAGGGTATAAATGTCTGTCTGCTGCATGGCCGGTGTGGCTGGAATGATGTGTGTGATGACTAGGTCATTGCTGTCATCCTGTTCATCAACATCAGAATGAACCACTTCATCAAGTCCGACGTTCGCATCCATAAGTATGAGCTTTCCGGGGCCCTTCCTTTTAACATTTGATACCTTTCGCAGCTCATGGTGTGCCTCCCTCTCAGACGTCGGAGATGGTTGCCAATCTAGATCCAGATCATCATCTGATGGAGCGGGGCTTGAAGAGGAACTTCTACACACCCTCCTTGATCTTTTCCTTGCTGGGGAGCTGGGAGAAAATGAATCATCAGGAGGAGTGGCTTCGTCTTCCTGACATGATACCCCGGCTCCAAAGTCGATTTCCTCCTGTGCCCCTACTTCTGGAAGAACAACCATTGTGGGCACTTGCACCGCTCCATGCGCCGCTACATGGGCATCTTCACTGACCTCTACTTGCAAGTCTCCATGGACCTCTCCTTCTCGGTCTTCTCCTTCTCGGCCTTCTCCTTCTCGGCCTTCTCCTTCTCGGCCTTCTCCTTCTCGGCCTTCTCCTTCTCCTTCTCGGCCTTCTCCTTCTCGGCCTTCTCCTTCTCGGCCAGCTCCTTCTCGGCCAGCTCCTTCCCATCCAGCTCCTTCACAGCCAGCTCCTTCACAGCCAGCTCCTTCTCGGACAGCTCCTTCTCGGACAGCTCCTTCTCGGACAGCTCCTTGCGCATGTACTTCTGCTTGTACTAGTAGCCCATGCAGTTGTTGTTGCGGCTTTGGTTGTTGAATAGTACTTGTGAGATGAGTTACAACCTGTGTTGATGGTGTGCTACTACTTTCTTGCGATGAACCAACATCACTGGTCGTTGGTGATTCAACAACTAAACAGGCTACCTGTGCAGCACTCATGGTGGGCCTTTGTTTTTTTTGCTGTTTTTCCCCAAAAAATTTATTGGTTGAGCCACCAGTCTCCTTGGTAAGTGGGCCACTTGCTTCTTCTTCTCCTTAGTAGAGACATCTTTCTTGCAAGAGGACCTACGGGCACCTCTTTTTGGAGCCATCTTCTTCAGATGTCGGAACAACAGGCCGCAGCAGGACTTCTTCCTGGCACTGATGCTCAACGATGATGCGGAGTTTTGTGCACCTAAAAGCAAACGAAGACAGAGGAACATCAGTAAATATATGTTGCTTATGTAGCGCTTCAATAAACAGTTTGCAAGTAGGCATTTATGAATACACACGTGCACAACACACAATATGGAAATTTCAAAATTAGGATTTGCTAAATTTTTGGGAAACAGGAATTTAACATTGATCCAAGAGAGCACACACAGAGAGGGTTGTACTTTCATGTACCCCTGACTCCACCTGGCCACAATGGGTGAAAGCAAGGCACTATGGGTGCAGGCCTATGTCTCAAAGCTCACTGCCTGCCTTCAAAATGGCCGCTTGACCCCCATCCACATGGCCACCACCAACATAGCCAGCCCCCAACCCCTACTCCAAAAAGTCAAAAATCACAACACAAATCAAATCACCACAATCCAATGCCATCCATCAAGTTTCAGAAGGCTTATGCTGCCTGCTGGTGGTTTTCTGGTGCAAAATTGCAATTTTTACAATTTCGCGAGTGCGAGATTGTTGCTTCACGGCGCGAACGTGGCGAAAAACCAGCAAAATCCGCGAACAGACCGATTCTGGGACCCCCTGGGCATAATGGATGACATCAGAGCACACTGGGTGCAGGCCTATGGCACAAAGCACACAAACTGGCTTAAAAATGGCCCCTAGACCCCCACCCACATGGGACCAGGCAATAAAATGGCCCCCACCCACATAGCAAGCCCCCAACACCACCTCAAAAAGTCGTAAAACACACAAAAATCACCACAATCCAATGCCATCCATGCCCTGGCCAGAATCATGTTAAAAAAAAAATTCAACAAAACAGTTGTATCATGCATGCACCCATAACTAAGCCTGGTGGTTTTCAATTCATGTGCAGAATTGTAATTTTTACAATTTCGCGAGTGTGAGATTGTTGCTGCGCGGGACACGAGCAGTGCGAACACAAGCAAAAACATCCTCAGCTCGCGAACTTGCAGATTTTCCCCCCCAAAAAGTCGAAAAAAAAGCAACACACACAAAAATCTTCTTTTTGAAATCAAATTTCGAATCCAAAAGTAATCCAAAAGGCCTCAAATCCAAATATCCAGCAGCAACCACAAAAAGTAATCCTTCCCAGTCAAGATCGAAATCAAAGTGGCCAGGAAATGGAATAAGCAATGGGAGGAGCTTGCTGGACAGGAACAGGAAGTTGGAGACTGGGGCACTTCCTTCACCCCACCCCTATGGGAGGAGCTTGCTGGACAGGAACAGGAAGTTGGAGACTGGGCCACTTCCTTTACCCCTCCCCTTGTAATTTTTGTACTTTCGCGATTGCGAGATTGTTGCTGCCCGCGCCGCGGACCGCGAGCAGTGCGAACACAAGCAAAAAATCCGCTTCGCGCGGATTTGCGTATTCTCGCCACATCCGCGAGAGTTCGCGGATTGCGGATTCTCCGAAAATACGAAAAATCCGCGAGCGTAACAGATTTTACTCCCATGCTTACTTCCTTTTGCTGCTTTCATTTGAAACAAGTCAATTGCATTCCCCATTACTTCTTTAGAATGCAAAGGATGAACAGTATAATGTTCATATATTTCTTCACTTCTAGACACATCAACTTTTTCAATTTGGCCAGCTGAACAATCACTGTCTTCATTTGCAGCTGTTTCCTCTGCTCCAACACATACATGTTTGTAGTACTCATTGTTTTTGACCAAATACAACGTTGCCTTTTTGACTTTCCTAACATCCACTAAATCTTGCCAGATTTTCTTACTCTTTGTCGGAACCCCATTAACTAGAATAACCAGAGGTTCCTCTTCCACTTTCTCTACACCAATTGTATCAATATTTTTCTTCAAATCTAGAGGCAAATAAACAACTCTTCCCTTTAATCCTCTCTGTAAATCTGAAGGAGGCAATTTCCCTATCTTAGGCTCCATGCGAACAATTGCCTGAAAAGGATGGACACATTGAATCAAAATAGATTCATATGTATTTAAATCCATCAATTCAGGAGGAATGTCTACCAACTCAAGATTATTATGACCAGCTCTAGCAGGCATTCTGTTTTCATTTAATTTATTATAACAATATTTACAAATACGCTGATCAGAACTCAAATCAAAAGAATTCTCCACCAACAAATTAGTTGCAAAATCCTTCCACTCATAACTATTTATCTTTTCACTTTTTACGTATAAATCAACTAATCTAGTTTGATGCTTATAATGAGTTCGTCAACAACACACACAAGTAAAATTAGGCCTTTCACTTGATTTCACCTTAAACCTGGTAATTTCCTGGTCAAACTTTTCTGTACTTGAAATCTGTACATTGTCTTCCACATTACCTTGAATTTCTGTGTCAATTTCTACACTGTCCTCTTTTTCACCAAAATAACAAATCTCAATTTCTTCACAAATCTTCTTCACATCTAATTCAGTTCCATGCAAAAGAGCACTGTTTAATTGTTTAAGCTTAAGTGCTGGACTTTTTGCATAATACAACCTTCTCACTAATTTCCTCATTTTGTTATGATGCACTGCTAACATCCTAAAATGATGAAAAACACTCTGACATACTTTTCTAGAAAGACAAGCCAGTGAATGCCCTTGCAAACCTGTGTTTTAACTCACTCTGCAAGGATCTAAGTCTTGCAACATCTTCATTTTCTGTTTTGGACTTTTCTTACTATATGTACGTAAGAAATTACGAACAAATCGATTGAATCCTGTCGTACACTACAAATACTACTACACTTCCAAGTGTACACTGGACCCTTAGTACGTCTCCCTAAAACTTCATCAGTTAACACCTCTTCTGCATCTCTAGGCACAAGTTGCTCTTTTTCAATCGTACAACCGTCTTTCACCTCATATGCTCGACCACTGGTGTCAACTGCATGCACCAAATCATTCTCCTGGAAGTAACTCTCCTCATTAAAAAATGGCTCACAACTTAAAATATGCATCCATTCTCCAGAAAAAACTTTACAAAAATGATTCCGATTAATTACACTTTCGCATCAACTGTTTGATTTGAAAACATCAATTGTCTTGTTAAGTGTCCTAATTCTATTGATTATTAAAATAAATAATTTTTTCTTAACTTCAAAAGCCTGATCAACAATCTTCTCTACACTTTTCTTTTTCTTATAAAAAGCAGCTCTCTGTTTACCTTTCCTAATGTTTTTTAACAAATTTAAAACCACCCTATTGCGAAACATTCGTGTACGAATGTCCCTAAATTGATTCTGCCTTCTATTCCTATACATATTATTCTCTCCTGCTCCAGTAGTAACATTTTTGGGGGGCCTCTCCTTCCTTTTCAAATTTGCTCTCTCCTTCTCTTTAGTCACATTGTCATCAACATTTTTTTGTGATCTACATATGTTCCGTAAGAAAGACTTAGTTGTCTTACCAGGAGCTTTTTTTCTGTTTTTTGAAGTATTTGTTGTAGAGGAGTGCTGTAATTCCGTTGCTGTTTTTGATTTTTTCCGCTTGGCATCTTTTCTTCTCCTCTGCCTTGAGGGCATATTTCCTTACTATTGAAATCTTGATTTCAATCTGTGTTAAAGAAAAAATAACACATTATAGACCACTATTACCAAACAACAAAGCAATGACAATAAGCAAACAATATAAACACTAGTTTACAACATATCTAAGTTTATATCACAGCAACTATATAAATAGGAGTAAGACAGAGAAAAAGAGCTAGAGGAGCTAACACAAAAAGACAGAGAGAGTCAGACAAAGAAACAGGTTGAGGGAGTAAAACATAGAGAAGGAGTAAGACAGAGGAGTGTATAATATGTTGTAAAACAGAGAAAGAATGTAATAGGGAGAGGGAGTAAGTCAAAGAAAGGGATAAAGGGAGTAAGTCAGAAATAGGGTGTAACAGGGTGGAAGACAGAGAGAGGGTGTAAGAGGATGTAAGACAGAGAGAGGGGGTTAGAAGGTGAGAGGATGTAAAAGAGACTAAAACAGAGAGAGGCTGTTAAAGAGAGAGAGAGAGAGAGTACGTTTGAGAGAGGGTGTAAGAGGAAGTAAATCAGAGAGAGGATGTAACAAAGAGTAAGTCAGACAGAGGGTATAACACGAACAGAGGAAGAGAATAAAAAAGTCAGAAAGAGGGAGAGAGGGTGTAAAACAGACAAATGATGTAATAGGGAGTAACTCTGGGAGAGAATGTTACAAAGAGAAAGGTTCTAAGACGGAGTAAATCAGGAAGAGGATGTAAGAGAAAGTATGACTTACAAATTGCTGTAAAAAAGAGAGAGAGGGAATAAATTAGAGACAGGGTGTAAGAGAAAGTAAGTCAAAGAAAGAGTGTAACAGAGTGTAACACAGAGTCAGGATGTAAAAAGGAATAAGTCAGAGAGAGCGTGTTAGAAGGGGACAGGTGGAAAAATAGAGTAAGTCAGGAAGAGAATATAATAGAGACTAATACATTGTTGATAATCCTTGGTAAAGAAATGTTAGTGCATAAAGGAATTGTATTTTCTAAATGAGTGAGCTTTCAGTAGTGTAATCAAATGCTTATACATATGACCTATGCTCTGTTTTGTAAATGTTATTTAAAAAAAGATTTCGGGCACATGAATTGGTTTTACATTATTGACAAGGATTAGATAGTATCTGCATAATTAAAAAATATATTAGCACATTTCACAATCATGTCACCTGTGTTTCCTCAGATTAGTAAGCAGATTGTGCAGATGAGGTGAGGCCTGTCCAGGGGTGCAAAGGAGGTGACACCTGTGTCCATGAGTGCAGTCGAGAGGACTGACCTCCTCTGACCCTTGGACATGCCTTAACTCATCTGTGTCCTCTGGACAGGCCTCAATGTATTGGGTATAATTGATGGTAACTGGGTGCAGATGAGGTGAGGTGTGTCCAGGGGTGTAGATAACCTGAGGCCTGTCTACGGGTGCAGATGAGTTGAGGTATATTCAGGGTTGCAGATGAGGTGAGGATTGTCCAGGGGTGCAGAGGAGGTGAGGCCTGTGTTGAAGAGTGTAGTAGAAGAGAGGTTTGTCCAGGGGTGCAAAGGAGGTGAGGCCTGTGTCTAAGAGTGCAGTGGGGGATAAGCTTCATGAAGTCTAGTCCACTGCACTCTTGAACACAGGCCTCACCTCCTCTGTACCTCTAGACATGCCTCACCTCATCTGCATAATCTACTTCCTAATCCGAGAAAACACAAGTGACATGATTGTAAAAGGTTGAAATATATTTATTTAATCATGCAGACACTATTTATTCCTTCTCAAAAATATAAAAGCCATTGATTTGCCCCCAAATCGTTTTTTAAATAACATTCAATAAACAGTGCGCAGATCCTATGTACAAGCTTAAAATGTCACTACTAAAACCTTACTATTTCACAAAATACAATTCCTCTATCTTGCAAATGTTGATACCACGCATTATCAAAAAACATGACACAAACCAACAAGAAAGAATTTCAATCTGCTTCCTAATCTGAGGTAACACAGGTGAGGTGACATCATTGTGAATGGTTCAAATACATTTATTTAATCATGCAGACACTATTTATTCCTTCTCAAAAATGTAAAAGCCATTGATTTGCCCCAAAATCGTTTTTTTAATAACTTTTTAGAAACAGAGCGCAGGTCCTATGTACAAGCATTCAATTTCACTACTGAAACCTTACTATTTCACAAAATACAATTCCTTTATCTTGCAAATGTTGATACCAAGCATTATCAAAAAACATGACACAAACCAACAAGAAAGAATTTCAATCTGCTTCCTAATCTGAGGTAACACAGGTGATATCATTGTGAAAGGTTCAAATACATTTATTTAATCATGCAGATACTATTTATTCCTTCTCAAAAATGTAAAAGCCATTGATTTGACCCAAAATCGTTTTTTAAATAACATTTTAGAAACAGAGCGCAGGTCCTATGTACAAGCATTCAATTTCACTACTAAAACCTCACTATTTCACAAAATACAAATCCTCTATCTTGCAAATGTTGATACCAAGCATTATCAAACAACATGACACAAACCAACAGCAAAGAAGCTCAATGTGCTTCCTAATCTGAGGTAACACAGGTGACATCATTGTGAAAGGTTTGAATATATTAATTTAATCATGCAGACACTATTTATTCCTTCTCAAAAATGTAAAAGCCAGTGATTTGCCCCAAAATCGTTTTTTAAATAACATTTTAGAAACAGAGTGCAGGTCCTATGTACAAGCATTCAATTTCACTACTGAAACCTTACTATTTCACAAAATACAATTCCTCTAACTTGCAAATGTTGATACCAAGCATTATCAAAATACATGACACAAACCAACAGCAAAGAAGCTCAATGTGCTTCCTAATCTGAGGTAACACAGGTGACATCATTGTGAAAGGTTCAAATATATTTATTTAATCATGCAGACACTATTTATTCCTTCACAAAAATGTAAAAGCCATTGATTTGACCCAAAATCGTTTTTTAAATAACATTTTAGAAACAGAGCGCAGGTCCTATGTACAAGCATTCAATTTCAGTACTGAAACCTCACTATTTCACAAAATACAATTCCTCTAACTTGCAAATGTTGATACCAAGCATTATCAAAAAACATGACACAAACCAACAGCAAAGAAACTCAATGTGCTTCCTAATCTGAGGTAACACAGGTGACATCATTGTGAAAGGTTCAAATATATTAATTTAATCATGCAGACACTATTTATTCCTTCTCAAAAATATAAAAGCCATTGATTTGCCCCAAGATCATTTTTTAAATAACATTTAATAAACAGTGCGCAGATCCTATGTACAAGCATTCAATTTCACTACTAAAACCATACTATTTCACAAAATACAATTCCTCTATCTTGCAAATGTTGATACCACGCATTATCAAAAAACATGACACAAACCAACAGCAAAGAAGCTCAATGTGCTTCCTAATCTAAGGTAACACAGGTGACATCATTGTGAAAGGTTCAAATATATTTATTTAATCATGCAGACACTATTTATTCCTTCTCAAAATTGTAAAAACCATTGATTTGCCCCAAAATCGTTTTTTGAATAACTTTTTAGAAACAGAGCGCAGGTCCTATGTACAAGCATTCAATTTCACTACTGAAACCTTACTATTTCACAAAATACAATTCCTCTATCTTGCAAATCTTGATACCAAGCATTATCAAAAAACATGACACAAACCAACAAGAAAGAATTTCAATCTGCTTCCTAATGTGAGTTAACAGGTGACATCATTGTGAAAGGTTCAAATACATTTATTTAATCATGCAGACACTATTTATTCCTTCTAAAAAATGTAAAAGCCATTGATTTGCCCCAAAATCGTTTTTTAAATAACATTTTAGAAACAAAACGCAGGTCCTATGTACAAGCATTCAATTTCACAACTGAAACCTTACTATTTCACAAAATACAATTCCTCTATCTTGCAAATCTTGATACCAAGCATTATCAAAAAACATGACACAAACCAACAAGAAAGAATTTCTATCTGCTTCCTTATCTGAGGTAACACAGGTGACATCATTGTGAAAGGTTCAAATATATTTTTTTAATAATGCAGACACTATTTATTCCTTCTCAAAAATGTAAAAGCCAGTGATTTGCCCCAAAATCGTTTTTTAAATAACATTTTAGAAACAGAGCACAGCTCCTATGTACAAGCATTCCAGGTCACTACTGAAACTTCACAATTTTACAAAATACAATTCCTCTATCTTGCAAATGTTGATACCAAGCATTATCAAAAAACATGACACAAACCAACAGCAAAGACGCTCAATGTGCTTCCTAATCTGAGGTAACACAGGTGACATCATTGTGAAAGGTTCAAATATATTTATTTAATCATGCAGACACTATTTATTCCTTCTCAAAAATGTAAAAGCCATTGATTCGCCCCAAAATCGTTTTTTAAATAACATTTTAGAAACAGAGCGCAGGCCCTATGTACAAGCATTCCAGGTCACTACTGAAACTTCACAATTTTACAAAATACAAATCCTCTTTGCAGCAACAACTATTTAGCAAGCATTTTCAAAAATCATGACACAAAGCAACATTAAAAAACCACAATTTGCTTCCAAATCTTCTCTATAGAGTATACAAGTCTCTATCTATATTAAATGAATCATTACTCACCTTTACAAATGCTTTGGGAGATTGAGAACAGTGTCAGACACACACACCAATATTTCTCTAGCAGAGCAAAAGGTACGTACTCCAGGCACTGCAACCATGAATGGCACAGAAAACCTCTAATTCTACACACATATCCTTCATGTTAACCAATTAAAACTCTTCCCTCTCTATTTTCAAACCAACACCCTTCCCCCCCTCAGCCCTTTCTACCTGTTACCATAGCAACTCCCTCCTCACTGAGCTCTCAGGTTTAAAAGTTTATTCTACAATGTTGCAAATGAACTCAGCAAGGATGTTTGACCTCTCAATACACCAGCTTACCGGTGCAATGTTTCTTTAAATGACTTTTTCCTAACCATTCAAATTACTTGTTTCACAGAACAGAACCATGCACCCTAACTTCCAGTTTTCAACTATCTGAATCCACCAATCATTGCTTGTGATTCAAGAGCACTGAAACTCCACAGTTTTTTTTACAAACTCCTACTGTTCCAACTGCCATTTCATTCCCACACTTCATCTGACTGCACCAGAACCTCCTCTTACCATGTATTCTGTCTGGATTATTGGACATAGCTACATCCAATGGGCTCAAAGGTATGCAGCTACCAGACATTTTCACAACCTTGATTTACCAAATGTAGACATCAAGTGGATTGGCCAAAGAGGATTGAGATGTCATCAATTGATACCATTGATGAAAACCTTTTTGCATCTGCCACACCCTCACCTCATAATTCTGCACTGTGGTGGAAATGACTTAGGCACTTTGACTGGGGTAGGTCTGGAAATGCTTTTAAAGGACACCTTTGAGCAATTGATGGCACTTTTTCCTCAAACTGCCTTGGTATTTTCCAATATATGCCAAAGACAGAAATGGAAGTGGTCCAACCAATTTTGTCCACAATTTGAGAAAGCACGGAAACATGTGAATAAATCTGTTTCTGCTTACATGAGAGACTATGGAATGGGTTCAATATACAACAATACTTGCGTTACAACATGCAAGATCTCTACAGAGGAGATGGTGTGCACTTCTCAGATGAGGGGAATAGAATATTCCTCAGGAATTTAAGACTGTGCATTGGAACCTACTTGTAGGTACCTAAATCAGCCACAGAACCCAAAAGCTCTTTTCAGGGCTACCCTACCTCTGATCACTCAAAATGATTATTTTACTCTAACTTTTTTCACTGTTTTTCACCAAAGTACGCTCCTCGGTACGCTCCCCGGTTCGTGAACCGGGCGCTCCCCCCGCAAAAATGTTTTTGTTTGGTTTTTTTGGCCTATATGGGCCTCCTAAGCCCCCCTCAGAAAACCTAGGGGGTCAGGGGGTGTCTACCGTGCCCCCTTTTACCCATTCCCAACGTTGTTTGTCCTCCATCTTGTGTCTCAAATCTACCAAAACACAAGATGGAGGACTCCCAAAGCGCTGCCGGTACGCGTACCGGGGCACGCACCGGTAAGCGCTCCCAACAATTTTTAAAAGTTAATTTACATAAAAACCACTGGAGAGACTTTCACCAAATATAGAATAGGCCCTACTACATACCAGTCCCTACCATTTTCCTAAATTTGGTGGAGTTCCATTGAGCCATTTGGGCTGTAGCCCTGTCTAAATATCCTGAGGTAAATTACATGACAAAAACACATATGAAGTGTTAGAATTTACAACCAATTAAAATGTTACTTTCATTTTCTAGTTTTTTTTCCTGACATTTGATTGGTTATGTACATGAATATAAATGAAAAATGAGAGTGAAACACGGCCATTTTGACTACAACTACCTGAGGTACATTTTTAAAGGCTTTTCTCATTTATCTTCATCACCTTTCTATAAGGTAAGTTGTTAATTTGTAAGGGGCACTTTAAGTCAATTTGTAAAAACGTTTTCTGATAGTTATTTACTGCACCTCTGTTATAGTTATAGATTGAGATAGGCTTCTCTGTTATAGTTATAGATTCAGTTAGGCTTCTCTGGTATGATTATGAATTTACTTAGGCTTCTTCACATACAGTTTTTTATATTTCTACTTCCTGCCTGATACCATACACTGCCCAAAGAGAACTTGACTGTTAAAAACTCAGAAGTACCTCTCTGAACTCAAACCCAACAGTGCCCTACCTCTACTGATATAGTTATTTTTTATGGAATTTACAGCAAGAAAATGGAAGATACACAACAGACCAACAATATTTCTTTCGATATAACTGATGAGCAGATTCATTTCGAAATAACTGATGAAGAGATTCTTCAAGAAGATTTTCTTGACTTCCTGGATGAGTCTCTTGACCAACAATTCATAGAATGTTTAGATAATATGGAATCATGCAGTACAAATTTGGGGGAGATTTCGGATAATGAAATGTTGCAAGTGTTATTAAATTATGAAAATTCAGAATAATAAATTAATATTTAATAATTAAAAATTGTTTGAGACATTAGTCATTTTTATATGTAATTCATGAAGTAGTACCAAAATGATTATAATATAAAGTGAGACTTACAGTATACTGTGCAACTTTTTTGTGTTACATAGTAAGTTTGCTCATAGTTACTTCCTTTCTCCCACTATATTATCTCGAATGTGTATTTGACATCTCTTTTTGATCTACAGCCTCCTTTCTCTCACTGTCCGTCTCTAATGCACCATATCACCACCAATTTTGTGTAGATTCAGAAGAGAGTAAAATGTAATACTTGAAAACATCATAAGGGAGTAGGATAGACTACCCATGATCCCATAGGCTTTCTCAAGGAGTGCTTAAAGGATCTGTTTCTGCTTTCTTGACACACTATGGTATGGATTCCATATACCACAATAACTTCTGTAACAACATGCAAGATATCTACAGAGGAGACGGTGTACATTCAATTTAAGACTCTGTATTGGTACCTACATGTTGGTACTTAAATCACCCACACAACACAACAAGTCTATTCACAGCTACCCTACCTCTAGGCACTTTAAATTATTATTTTACTGTTTCACTGGGTTTTCCCCTAGGTACGCTCCCGGGTACGCTCCCCGGTGCGCGTACCGGGCGCTCCTCCCGAGAAAATCGAATTTTTTAAAAAAAAAATGTTTTGCCCCGCGGAGCCCTTTTATAGCCCACACATCAAACCTAGGGAGTCAGAGGGGGTCAGCCCTGCCCCCTTTTGGTCATTTCCCCCTTTGTTTTTGCCACCTCTTGTGTCTTGATCCTACCGAGACACAAGATGGCGGCCGCTCCGGACTGTTTGGAATGTTGACAGACACCCGAGAGCCAATCAGCTTTCCGCTCGCGAACTCGCGTTACGCGCCGGGTGCGCTCCCCGGTGCGCGTACCGGGGCGCGCTTATAGATATATATATTTTTTGGAACCTAAATTACTCAAAATCCTCTGGAGCACATATCTTGAGACATAGCAAAGGCACATCGGGCTACCAGTCCCTACAATTTTGCCAAGTTTCGTGGGAATCCATTCAGCCGTTCGGGCTAAAAGTGAGTCCAACCGCCCTATGGAAATTAACATGGGGAAAACACGTTTTGGGACCCCCCTTTTATCTCGGCCCCCCTTAACGAATCCCCTCAAACTTTCAGGGAAGGAGCGGAGCGGGCCATCTAATTTGAGAAATTCGCAAAAATTCGTCCACCGGTGCCAAAGTTATTCCCAATAGAATGTTGCGGATTTCCTATAGAAACTAGGTCCTAACTATAACTACCTACTGGAGACCGCCAGTAGGTAATATATATATATATATATATATATATATATATATATATATATATATATATATATATATATATTACCTACTGGCGGTCGCCAGTAGGTATATATAGTTAGGATTTTTTCCCTATGGGATTTTTGAAAATTCTATGTCTAATAACTTTGGCGTTTGTGGACGAATTGGCTGAAATTTTCTGGAAAATGGAACATTTTGTTTCTGAGCAGCCTCTGAAAATTTGGGGGGGGTTCGTCCAGGGGGGGCCGAGAAAAAAGGGGGGTCCCAAAACGTGTTTTTAACATTGAGTTTTCCATAGGGCGGTTGGCCTCACTTTTAGCCCGAACGGCTGAATGGATTTGCACGAAACTTGGCAAAATTGTAGGGACTGGTAGCCCGATGTGCCTTTTGTAGGTCTCAATATATGTGCTCCAGTGGATTTTGAGAAATTAACGTTTAAAAAAAGATATATATCTGTAACAGCGGACCGGGCAGCGCTCCAGTTCGCGTACTTTTCGCGTAACGGAACTTCGCGTAGCGAAGCTGATTGGCTCTCCGGTGTCTGTCAACATTCTAAACAGTCCGGAGCGGCCGCCATCTTGTCTCTCGGGAGGATTGAGAGACAAGAGGAGGCCAAAACAAAGGTAGAAATAACCATAAGGGGGCATAGTAGATCCTCCCTGATCCCCTAGGTTTAATGTGGAGGCTTTAAAAGGGCCCCGCGGGGCAAAAAAATAAATATTTTTTTTTTTGTTTTTTTTCGTGGTTAGCGCCCGGTCCGTGAACCGGGAAGCGTTCTAGGCAGCGTACTATAATGAAAAATGAATGATAGACTTTTCAAATACTGTATGTTAATTGATTGTTGGTTTTGTTGATTATTTTTTAATTTTTTTATTTTTTAAGCAATTATTTATTATTGTGATTGTGTTTCAACATTTAATAACATTTCTAACATTTCACTAGTTTATGAATTACATATAAAAATGATTAAAGACTCAAATAATTTTTTAATATTACATATAATTTTATTTTTCGGATTGTTTTTCAAAATTTAATAGAATGTCTAACATTTGACTGTCAGATATGTCCTCTTGTTGAGTGAACATAACTTCCCACATTTGACCGTCATCATAATGAAGTAAATGATCCACAGATTCTACACATTGAACTAATTCATGGTCCCGTGATTCATCCATGAAATCTGAGTCATCATTGTCCTCAATATCTTTTTCTGTGTTGTTCTCCAGAACAATTTCGAAGGAAATATTCTGCTCTCCTTCCATTTTCTTGCTGTAATTTGCATAAAAAATAAATATATCAGTAGAGATAGGGCACTGTTGGGTTTAAGTTCAGACAGGTACTTGTGAGTTTATAACAGAGAAGTAATCTATGGGCACTGTATGGTTTCAGGCGTGAAGTAGTACTATTAAAAAGTGCCTGTGAAGAAGCCTAAGTAAATTCATAATTATACCACAGAAACCTAAATCAATCCATAATTATAATAAAGAAGCCTTTCTCAATGTCTAACTCTTACAGAGGGATAGTATATAACTATCTGAAAATGTTTTCAAATTTATAAAATAATATCTCACCTTCTAAAAAGAAGTTTAAGTTGTGAGTGAAAATGATCTTGCAATGTAATTCAGGAAGTAGTAGTCAAAATGGCTGTGTTTCTCTCTCTTTCTTTATATATATTCAGGTACATAACCAATCAAATGTCAGGTAAAAAAAGTAGAAAATGAAAGTAACATTTTCATTGGTTGTCAATTCCAACACTTCAGATGTGTTTTGAGAAGTAATTTACCTCAGGGTATTTAGAGAGGTCTACAGGTTAAATGGTTAAATGGAATTCCAATCAAATTTGTGAAAATGGTAGGGATTGGTATGTAGTATGAGCTAATCTATATTTGGTGAAATTGTCTCCAGTAGATTTTCTGTGAACTACTTTCCCACCTTTTTTGATGGTGCGCTTCCCAGGGAGCGACCCGGTACGCGAACTGTTGAGCGCCCCGGTTCGCGAACCTTAAGCGTTACGGGAGTCCACCATTTTGTGTTTCGGTCGAATTAAGATACAAGATGGAGGGCAAATAATGTTCAGAATGGGTAGAAGGGGGCACGGTAGAGTTATCTTGACCCCCTAGGTTTTGTGAGGGTGGCTGAGGAGGCTTATATGTGCGAAAAAAAACCATTTTTTTTTTAAAATTCGCGAGGTTAGCTCCTGGTTCGCGTACCGGGTAGCGCCCCAGGGAGCGTACTTTGTTGAAAATTAGTGAAAAATGTTAGAGTAAAATAATAATTGTGAGTGATTAGATGTAGGGTAGCTCTGAGAAGAGCTTTTGGGTTTATGGTACATTTAGGTACTTATAAGTAGGTACCAATGCACATTTTTAAATTCAGAGTGAAAATTCTGTTGCCCTCATCTGAGAAGTGAACTCCATCTCCTCTGTAGATATCTTGCATGTAGTAACGCAAGTTATTGTTGTACAGGGAGCCCATTCCATGGTCTCTCATGTAAGCTGAAACAGATTTGTTTACATGCTTCCTCGACTTCTCAATTTGTGGACAAAATTGGTTTGACCACCTCCATTTCTGTCTTTGGCATATATTTGAATATACCAAGGCAGTCTGAGGAAAAAGTGCCATTAATTGCTCAAAGGTGTCCTTTAAAAGCATTTCCAGACCTACACCAGTCAAAGTGCCCAAGTCATTACCTCCACAGTGCACAATTAACAGGTCAGGTTTGGGCAAATGCATAAAGGTTTTCACCAATGGTATCAATTGGTGACATTTTAATCCTCTGTGGCCAAACCACTTAATTTCCACATCTTGTAAATTGAGGTTAGGTAATTTCCTGTTTTCAACGTACCTTTGAGCCCAGTGAATATAACTATGTCCAACAATCCAGACAGAAAACATGGTGAGAGAGGGTTCTCCTGCAGTCAGATGAAGTGTGGCAATGAAATGGCAGTTGAAAAAATGAGAGTTTAAAATGAAAAAAACTGTGGAGTTTCTGTGTTCATGAAGCAGTAACAGTGATTGGTGGATTTTGATTGCTGAAAACAGAAAGTTAGGGTGCACGAATGTGTTCTTTGAAAGATGTATTTTGAGTGGTCAATAAAAAATCATTAAATGAAAGAATGCACTGGATATGCAGGTGCACTGAGAGTTCAGAGTTCAATTGCAACATTGTTGTGTGAACTTGCAAACAACAGAGGCCTTCCAAGAGGTGGTTGCCATGCAGAAAAGGCATGAAATGGCAGAGGGGGGAAGGGTTTTCATTTGAAAAAAAGTGAGGGAAGAGTTTTGATTGGGTGACATGAGAGATATGTGTGAAGAATTACAGCATTTCTGTGCTTTTGATAGCTGCAGACTCTGGAGTGCATACCTTTTGCTCTGCTGAAGACAAATTGGTGTGTTTCTGAGACTGTTTTCAAACTCAAAGTATTTGCTAAGGTGAGAAAATATTTCTTTAATTTAGATAGAGAATAGTGTGCTTTAAGGAGAAAATTATGAATTATGTGGCGCAAATTGCTTGTAAATATGCTCCCACCTGTGCATGGAAAATTTAGATTTTGAATTTTTGTGTTACATAGCCATGTTAAAAGTGACCCAACCATGCAGGAAAGGCAATCAAAAAACGCTTTTATGTGTCTTAAGGACATTTTAAGTAATTTTCCCATGTGCAGTGTTTTGAAATTATGAATTGAAAATCGTTTTTGAGGTAAAGGAATTGTTTTTAAATTTATGACAAGGACAT
This sequence comes from Lissotriton helveticus, assembly GCF_964261635.1. Lineage (NCBI taxonomy): Eukaryota > Metazoa > Chordata > Amphibia > Caudata > Salamandridae > Lissotriton > Lissotriton helveticus. The sequence goes on from NC_136069.1 coordinate 1,610,562,630, forward strand.
AATGGTGTATGCTTCTTTATAAGGCAATTGACTGTCCCTGATGTTATTTTTCCCATTTTAATGTAAGACATTTCTCTGTGGCGCAAATTGCTTGTAAATATGCTCCCACCTGTGCATGGTAAATTTAGATTTTAAATGTTTGTGTTACATAGCCATGTTAAAAGTGACCCAACCATGCTGGAAAGGCAATCAAAAAACGCTTTCATGTGTCTTAATGACATTTTAAGTCATTTTCCCATGTGCAGTGTTTTGAAATTATGATTTGAAAATCGTTTTTGGGGAAAAGGAATTGTTTTTAAATTCATGACAAGGACATAATGGTGTATGCTTCTTTATAAGGCAATTGACTGTCCCTGATGTTATTTTTCTCATTTTAGTGTAAGACCTTTCTCTGTGGCGCAAATTGCTTGTAAATATGCTCCCACATGTGCATGGAAAATTTAGATTTTGAATGTTTGTGTTACATAGCCATGTTAAAAGTGACCCAACCATGCAGGAAAGGCAATCAAAAAACGCTTTTATGTGTCTTAAGGACATTTTAAGTAATTTTCCCATGTGTAGTGTTTTGAAATTATGATTTGAAAATCGTTTTTGAGGTAAAGGAATGTTGTTAAAATTTATGTGCGCCATATGCCCCCAAATTTCTTTTTCAGGGGTGCAGCAGGGTGTTATTGAGACACCCCTGCAACTTTGGAAAAATTCCTAATTTGTGATGAGCAAATTGTTAATCGCAAATTGCACCTTCATTTATATGAGCCTCCTAGCCCATGGAAATGAATGGGTAATTTGCAATTAGCAATTTTCTCATCGCAAATTTGGAATGGTAAAGAATCGCTATTTATTCCTTAAAATTCGCTTTTTTGGAAATGCAAAATAGTTATATGATACATATGGCGGTTGATGTCTAACAAGATAAGAAGCTTAGGGATACATTTATGATGACTGGCGCAATGAAGTAGAAATCACTTACTTCATTGGTAGAGCTTTACATGTATTATCTCCTCTGTATTCTTCATCAAGCGTAACTTTAATCTGCAATCCTGAGTAGGCCTCACTTTAAACAAACCTCTGGATAGGCCACATCTTATTGTTATCCTGAATTAATCATTTAAAATGCTAGGGACAGATTTATGATAGGTGTATGCCTCTTTTGCGCCACTTAGAAAACATTGTCCATGGGGAAATGACTTAAAATGTCCTTAAGACACATGAATGTGTTTTTTTAAAACGTTTGCAATTTTTTTGGGTCACTTTTAACATGGCTATGTGACTCAAACAGTCAAAATCTAAATTCGCCATGCACAGGTGGGAGCATATTTACAAGGAATGTGCTCCATGGGGAAAGGTCTTATAATGTAATATGGGAAAAATGACATCAGAGACACTGAAATGCCTTATAGAGAAGCATACACCATTATGTCCTTGTCATAAATTTGCAAACCATTACTTTTCCCCAAAAACGATTTTCAAATCATAATTTGAAAACACTGCACATGTGGAAATGACTTAAAATGTCCTTAATTCAAAATTTGCGATTCCTTAAATGCAATGTATCAAACAAAAAATATGTAAAAAATGATATTAAGGATTTGGAAACTACCACCAACTTCTAGTTTGTGGTAAATTGCGAATTCTTTTCAAAAAGCATTTTTTTCCAAAAAACAAAAGGTCCCATATGACGCCCATACATGCCCTTAGGGCATGTAGGTGTGCCATATGCCCCCAAATTTATTTTTCAGGGGTGCAGCAGGGTGTTCTTGAGATACCCCTGCACGCTTGAAAAAATTCCTATTTTGTGATGAGCTAATTGCTAATCGCAAATTGCAACCTTCATTCCTATGAGCCTCCTAGCCCATGGAAATGAATGGGTAATTTGCAATTAGCAATTTGCTCATTGCAAATTAGGAATAGTAAAAAATTGCTATTTATTCCTTAAAATTTGCTATTTAGGAAATGCAAAATAGTTTGATGGTACATATGGTGGTTCATCTGTAACAAGATAAGAAGCTTAGGGATACATTTATGATGACTGGCGCAATAAAGTGGACATTACTTACTTCATTGGTAGGCCTTTACATGTATTATCTCCTCTGTATTCTTCATCAAGCGTAACTTTAATCTGCAATCCTGAGTAGGCCTCAACTTAAACAAACCTTTGGATAGGCCACACCTTATTGTCATCCTGGATTAATCATTTAAAATGGTAGGGACAGATTTATGATAGGTGTATGCCTCTTTTGTGCCACTGTGCGTCACTTTTATGATGCAACGGCGGTGCTAATTTGCAATTAGCAATTTGCTCATTGCAAATTATGAATGGTAAAGAATTGCTATTTATTCCTTAAAATTTGCTATTTAGGAAATGCAAAATAGTTTGATGGTACATATGGTGGTTCATCTGTAACAAGATAAGAAGCTTAGGGATACATTTATGATGACTGGCGCAATAAAGTGCACATTACTTACTTCATTGGTAGGCCTTTACATGTATTATCTCCTCTGTATTCTTCATCAAGCGTAACTTTAATCTGCAATCCTGAGTAGGCCTCACCTTAAACAAACCTCTGGATAGGCCACACTTTATCGTCATCCTGGATTAATCATTTAAAATGCTAGGGACAGATTTATGATAGGTGTATGCCTCTTTTGTGCCACTGTGCGTCACTTTTATGATGCAGCGGTGGTGCAAAAGATTTGCTATGAGGCGACAACATTACAAATTGATGCATTTAGGCAGATATGTCATGGTGTAAAAAAAACGTACCACATGAAACCGATGCAGCAGTGATGCAAAAGATGCACCATGTCGTAAGACAGGCCTCACTTGGGGCCATATGTATCAAGCTAATTAGCATTCGCAAAGATCAAAATTCTACGAATTTTGGCCTTTGCGAATGTTAATTAGACAAATGGTATGTATCAAACAAGTTTGATGCAAAATAAGGAGTAGCAAAATTTGCTATTCCTTATTTTGCAATTGCACTGAAGGATTTGCAAATTTTGTGACTACTTAAATGCAATGTATCAAACAAAAAATATGTAAAAAATGACATTAAGGATTTGGAAACTATTGTGGTAAATTGGTGGTAATTTGTGAATTCTTTTCAAAAAGCTTTTTTTTAAAAAAACAAAAGGTCCCATATGACGCCAACACATGCCCTTAGGGCATGTATGTGTGCCATATGCCCCCAAATTTCTTTTTCAGGGGTGCAGCAGGGTGTTCTTGAGACACCCCTGCACCCTTGGAAAAATTCCTAATATGTGATGAGCAAATTGCTAATCGCAAATTAAACCTTCATTCCTATGAGCCTCCTAGCCCATGGAAATGAATGGGTAACTTGCAATTAGCAATTTGCTCATCGCAAATTAGGAATGGTAAAGAATCGCTATTTATTCCTTAAAATTTGCTATTTAGGAAATGCAAAATATTTTGATGATTTATATGGCAGTTCATCTCTAACAAGATAAGAAGCTTAGGGATAGATTTATGATGACTGGCGCATCACCAGGGATGTGCCAGTCATCTTGCGCCGCTGTTCCGCCACCCATGGTGTGCTGCATTTACAATGCGGCGCAGCATGGGGCAAAAACGGCACAGATGCTTGACGCATCTGTGCCGTTAAGGTGGCGCATTGCTGGAGTTGTATCGCAAGTGCGATGCAGCTCCAGCAAGGCTCAGGGTTGCACCATCTCCACAATGTTGCGTCAAGACCTATGCCTGCTTCAAGCAGGCGCAGGGTTTTGACGCAGGTTTCTCCTATCTGATTGTAAATGCGGCACACCATGGGTGGCAGAGCAGTGGTGCACGTTAACTGGTGCATGCCTGGGGACGTGCCATTTAACATAAATCTGCCCCTTTACATTTAAGTATGTGCAGGGGACACAGAGTCGGTGAGGCTTATCCAAGGTTAAGAAGAGATGAGTCCTGTTCAGTGAAAAATTAGACATAGGCTTCACCTGCTCAGCATCACTGGACATGGCTAAATAATAGCTGCAAAATGTTACTCTTGTTAAACAATTTTACTATTATAATCTGTGAGATTTGTCTTTTACTCTGCAACATCTCATTGTTGTTATCTTTCTTTAAAGATAAAGACAACCTCAACATGAGCGACAATCTGCAATCAGTTGATTTTGACCTCATCATTGAACTTGTAATTGAAACATCAGTGGATGTTGATCCCTTGGATGATTTAAATCCTGAGGATGAAGAAGAGCGTGATGAGGATGCAGATTTGTCCGAATTATATGATATAGGATGGGAAGCTGACCTGCTTGAGCCTTTGGAAATATAAACATTTATTTTTAAAATTTATAATTAATAAAAAGTAAAAAGGTAAACCGTTTAATTTAAAAATAAAGACACCTTCAAAAGCAGGTTATGTGTAGTGTCTTCAATAAAATATTAAAATATGCTCATAAAATTAGATCAGATTCACATATAAAATAGCATAGGTAACATAAATATAAATGTCATTTCTTTTCTGGTATTTCTGTATTGTAAATTTGCCAACGACTAAAAAATCTTCTAATTAAAATGTCAAGTAGTGTGTTAAGTTTTTGATCACTGTTACTGATTTACTGTTTGGTAATAATGGTTAATAACATTTTTTATTATATTTTTCCACAGATTCAACTGCAGATCATTTCAAGATTTCACCATGCCTACAATAGAAAGACAGATAAAGGCTGCAAAACGTCAAAGACAGCAGGTGAAAAAAAATACGCAGCAGTCCTCTAACAAAAAGATTTGTCAAGTCACGAAGAAAGCACCGGGTAAGAGCACAAAACAATTTATAAGAAATATGTGTAGTAAAAAAATATTACTACAGAAAATGTTTCAGTCCATAAAACGAGAAGGAAATCAAATGGAAAGGAAAGGCCAATGAAAAATGTTACTGCTAGAGCAAGAGATAACTCTGTGCATGATAGTAGAAGGAAACAACAGTTTAGGGAGATTCGTAAACGAATGTTCCGGAACAGGATAATTGGCAATTTGTTAAAAAATATTAAGAAAGGTCAACAGAAACTGGTTTTTTATAAGACAAAAAAAGTTGAGAAAGTTATTGATCAGGCATTTGAAATTAAACGTAAGTTATTTATTTTGATAATCAATAGAATTAGGAAGCTAAACAAGGCAATTTTTGATTTCAAAAGAAATAGTAGATGGAAGAGAATAGTTAATCGTAGTAATTTTTGTGAAGTTTTTTCTGGAGAATGGATGCATAGTTCAAGCTGTGAGGCATTTTTTAATGAGGAGAGTTATTTCCAGGATAATGATTTGGTGCATGCAGTTGACACCAGTGGTCGTGCTTATGAAGTGAAAGATGGTTGTCCAGTTGAAAAAGAAAAACTTGTGACAACAGAGGCAGAAGAGGTGTTAGGTAATGAGGTTTTAGGAAGACGTGCTAAGGGTCCTGTGTACACCTAGAAGTGTTGTAGTATTTGCAGTGTGTGACAGGATTCCATCAATTTGCTTTGTGATTTTGTACGGTCATTTAATAAGAAAAGTTTGAAGCAGAAAATGATGTTGTTGCAAGAATTAGATCCTTGCAGAGTAAGAGAAGTGACAGGTTTGCATGGACATTCACTGGCTTGTCTTTCCAGGAGAGTATGCCAGAGTGTTTTTCATCATTTCAGGATGCTAGCAGTGCATCATAACAAAGTGAGGAAATTAGTTAGAATGTTGTATTATGCTAAGAGTCCAGCAATTATGCTTAAACAATTATGCGCTGCTCTTTTGCATGGTTCTGAAATAGATGTGAAGAATATATGTGAAGAAATTGAGTTTTGTTACTTTGGAAGTAAAGAGGAGAATGTTGAAATTGAGCAAGAAGAAGAGGGTCATGTGGAAGATAGTGTACAGGTTTCCAGTACAGATAATTTCCAGAGGGAAATTGCGACGTTTGAGGTGAAATCAAGTGAGAGGCCTAATTTCACTTGTGTGTGTTGTCGACGCACTTATTATAAGAATCAGACTAAGTTAGTGGATTTATATGCAAAAAGTGAAAGGGAAAATAATACTGAATGGAAGGATTTTGCAACATACTTGATGGTAGAAAATTGTTTTGATTTGGGATTGGATCAACGTGTGTGTACTTATTGTTCTTGCAAATTAAATCAAAACCAGATGCCTGCTAGAGCAGTTCATAATAATCTGGAATTGGTTGAGATTCCTTCTGAATTGAAGGATTTAAATACTTATGAATCTATTTTGATTCAAAGTATCCATCCCTTTCAGGCTATTGTAAGAATGGAGCCAAAGACAGGGAAATTGCCTCCATCAGATTTACAGAGAGGATTAAAGGGAAGAGTTGTTTATTTGCCTCTAGATTTGAAGAAAAACATTAACACAATTGGAGTAGAAAAAGTAGAAGAGGAACCTCTGGTTATCTTAGTTAATGGGGTTCCGACAAAGAATAAGAAAATATGGCAAGATTTAGTAGATGTTAGGAAAGTTAAAAAGGCAACATTGTATTTGAAAAAAAATAATAAATACTATAAGAATGTATATGTTGCAGAAGAGGAAGTAAGTGAGGAAGAGGATAGCGATTTGTGTGCTGGTCAAATTGAGAAAGTAGAACCCTCTACTAGTGAAGAAATATATGAACATTATAGTGTTCATCCTTTGCATTCCAAGGAAGTCATGGGGAATGCTATTGAGTTGTTTCAAATGAAACAAGCCAAAGGGAGTCCCATTAGTGTTTGGGAGGAAAGTTTGGAAGCTCGGTGTTTCCCACAGCTTTTTCCAACAGGTCAGGGAGGAAGATATGATGAGCGACCTCATCAAATTCCTGCTTCTGAATACCGGACTTTGCGATTGTATGCAGGAGATGCTAGGTTTCGACAATGCATTCCTTATTTGTTTCATCTCCTGTTTGAAAGCGATCTGTCTGGACTGTCATATGCAGTGAACCACATCTTGAAAAGTGGTATACACATGCAAAACATCTCGGCAAGTGACTTTATGGATAAAGTCAATGTCCAAGATAGTATTTTGGATTCTCACCTGATTAATCTCATGGCGTGTCAGCGTGGTACTAATGAGTACTGGTACCGTCGTCATGGTGATTTAAAATGTATGCTGAGGAACTTAGGTACTCCCACATGGTTCCTCACTCTGAGCTGTGCCGAGTATGGCTGGGAAGACTTACTTGAATTTCTAAGAGAGGCAAATGCTAACGTAGATAACATCGAATTCAAGACACCCGGAGAACTGTGCTCTTTGGATCCAGTCAATGTATGTAGGTACTTCAATCATAGATTTGAAGCTATGATGTCTTTCATCATGAATAAGAAGAATCCACCTCTTGGAGAGGTGTTGGATTTCTTCTGGAGAAAAGAGTACCAAGCAAGAGGTGCTCCTCATATACATATGTTGCTGTGGATCAAGGATGCACCTAAATTTGGAACGGATCCAGAAGACTCAGTGATGAGTTTCATCCAACAGTATTCTACGTGTGCTGTTCCAAACGCAAAGGAGAAGAAAAGCCTAAGAGAAAAAGTTCTGCGTTTCCAAAGCCATCGATGTGGAAAGTACTGCCGTCGTAAATTCCGAAACAAAGACAAGTTCTACACTAAATGTCGTTTCGGCTTTCCACGACCGGTGATTTCTAAAGGAAGAGTAAACAGTTTGATGTCTTCGCTGCGACACAATGTCATGAAGAAATCACCTAAAAACACTTACAATTTGAAGAGGAACGAAGAGTCCAAGTACATCAACGACTACAACCCGGTGATTTTGTCCATGTGGAATGCTAACATGGATATACAGTTTGTGGCTGATAACTGTATGGCTGTGGTTCGGTATGTGATGTCTTACATCACCAAAAAAGAGAAGACAGAATTGAAGGATATGTGGGAGGACATTTCCCATGAAAAGAGCCTCAGCAAGAAGTTGTACAGTTTCAGTCTGAAGATGTTGTCGCATCGAGAAATCGGAGCGTACGAATGTTCTGACCGGTTGTCTTCAGCAAGTCTCTATGCCACGTCCAGGAGTATCGTTTGGGCGAGTCTTGGTCTTGCTGCAACGCGTAATCGAGTTCTCAAACCTGTGCGGGAAATTGAGTATTTGGCGGAAAAGGAGCCAAACAGTACCGACATTTTGAAGACAAACATGTTGGATACATATTATCCAAATCGAAGCAGTCACCTCGAGAATGTTTGTCTGTATGAGGTTCTGCAAAATTACATATTCAAGAGGAACATCAAAGAAGATACTGAGAAAGGAGTGTATGCTGTAATAGGAAGTGAGGGATGTCTGGTCAAGCAAAGAAAATGCCACTTGGTAAACCATCGAAAATTGAGTGGCGAATCTCCTGAAGAAAACGAGTTTTTCTATTTAGCACTTTTGCAACTTTTCAAGCCTTGGCGTGCAGAAGAGGAACTGCTTGGAGATTTCCTCTGTTACGAAGACTCTTTCAATGCCGCCAAGGAGACCATAGAATGTCCTGCTTTTCCCAAATATGTAGAAATGTTGAATGCGGAAATTGAGCAGGAAGCAACAATTGCAGCCGAGATTGCCAGAGACAGTTCTCAGGACAGTCAGAGTTCTGCTTCATTGAGTCAGGATCCACTAGGAGGACCTGTTATCGAAAATGAAGCTGCCACTGCTATGAATGAAGTGGAAAGAGCCATGGCACATGCTCAGGAGGATGCGGTTAACTTAGAAGAGTTGGAAAGACAACTCAACGTTGAGCAGAGGAAAAAATATGACGAAGTTACCATGCAAATTGATCATGGATTAAGTCATGATAAGAAAGAGTGCTCATGTACGTCGTTGAAGCCTGTCCGACTGTACGTGAGTGGAGAAGCGGGAACTGGAAAAAGTTTCCTCATTAAAGCAATTTCATGCTATTTGCAGGAAAGGACAGAGTCATCGCTGTCTTGTGTTGTCACTGCTCCAACTGGACTGGCAGCACATAATATTAAAGGGATTACTTTACATCGTTTACTGATGCTGCCAGTGGAGCATGACAACAAATTACAATATCACAAGCTATCTGGAGATGCTTGTTTTGAGGTTTCAAGAATCTTGAGGAAAATGAAACTTCTTATCATTGACGAAGTAAGCATGGTTTCCAATGTCATGCTTGCCTTTGTGCATTTGAGGATGCAAGAAGTTCTCAAAACAGAGTATGATGTGTTATTTGGTGGCAAACACATCATTGTTTTCGGAGATCTTTTGCAGCTGACACCAGTGAAAGGGCAACCTGAGTTCAAAATGCTCACGCATGAAGATACCAGGAAGTGCCTAGGCAGCATTGGCAACGTCAATATATGGTTAAACTTCAATTATGCTGAACTGCATGAAAATATGCGTCAGGCGAAGGATGAAGTTTACAAGACTATTCTACAAGATGTTAGAATTGGAAAAGTGACCGAGCATGGGAAAGAAGCTTTACATGCACGATTACTGTCAAATTTATATCCAGAACAAGATGTTGTGCCTGAGAATATTTTTCAGAAAATTACTGAGAAGAAATCTGGAATATGTTTGATGCCAACTCTTGCAGAATGTGCCAAATTTAAGAACAAAATGTTGCATTTAGAAAAGCAAGAGATTGTGAAACTGGAAGCTATTGATAGAGTAGAGCATATCGGATCAACAATTATTTTGTCTGAGAATCTGAAAACAAAATTGGATTCATTAGAGAAGAGTATATCTAAAACTGCAGGTTTTGAAAAGACTCTGAATGTGTGCTTGAACTGCCGTATAATTTTAAGAAGGAATTTACATGTTGAAAGAGGTCTGGTAAATGGATCAATGGGTAATGTTGTTGATTTTGTGAAATACAGAAATAGAGATGGAATTGAATTTTTAAAAATTAAATTTGATGGCATTGAGGAAGTACAGCTAATTGGTCGTTGTTCTGCTAGATTTTTGCTTGTAAAAGACTTATATGTTCGCCGTAAGCAGTTTCCTGTTTGCTTGGCATATGCGGTGACAATCCATAAATCGCAAGGTTTAAGTGTAGACAGTGCATTGGTGAATATTGGCAGTTCTGTGTTCAAGGAGGGTATGGCATATGTGGCATTGTCACGAGTTAGAACTTTATCGGGATATTACTTGATTGAGTGTGATGTCACAAACATTTGTGCGGATCTAGATTGTGTTAAGGAATACAATAGGTTAAGAAGAGAGTATGCGCCACATTTGCCTCAGTATCCTTTGTTTGAGAAACGTGTGGTAGGCCGGAAACGAAGAAATGAGAACAATACTGGGGAGGTTGTAGCAAAAAGACAAAAAGTCAATGAACCTAAAATTACAAGCAGAAACAAAAAGGATTCTGTTGAAGATGTTGTTGGTTTTCAGTTTGAAAACAGTTCTGGTGTCAACTGCTATGCTAATGTAGTGGTTAATGTTTTGTTTTCTCTAGAAAATGTAAAAGAAGAGATTGTGGTCAATTCTGATCAAAGATTTTGCAGTTTGTTAAATTCTGTGTTAGAGAAATGTAGCACTGATAGAAGAAACATAGAAAGTGTGTCTGAAATTCGAAATCTGTTAGACAGATGTTCAGGCCAAACACAATTCTCTCAAAATATTCAGCAAGATTGTCAGGAGTTTTTAATGTACATGCTTGATGTATTACATGCTGAAGGTGTAGATGTAGATCAGCTGTTTGGGCTTTCTTATCAATGGCAGCATGACTGCGAGAACTGTATGGTATCAAGTACTACTAGTGTAGACTCAGAAAGATTTATATATTTAACTTTGCCAGACAGTAAATCAGTCTCCTTTAATAAGCTAGTTAAAGCAGCTGATCACAACATGGAGTGTAGCCAATGTAAATCTGAAATGATGTCCACATTATTTATACGAACATATGGCCAGTACGTCATTTTAATGTTCCAACGATGTAGGCCTGATGGAACAAAATTGACAACTTTAATTAAAAATTTTGTAGCTTCGCAGTTGTCAATATCAGGAAGGACTTTTGTAACTGCAGCAATTATATATCATGACGGCCCTTCAATAACATCAGGACATTACACAGCTTATTTAAAGTCTAGAAATGGCTGGTCATTCTGCAATGATTCTGTTTTAATTTTCAAAAAAAAAATTGCCGTATGACCTTAAAAACTCTTACCTGGTGTTTTTAAAACCAAAAGTTTAGGGAAATAATCTCGGGATGTGCTCTGTGGAATTTCAAGAAGTTCTAATGGCTCCTACACAATTTGGCCTTGAGGATAAGTGTAGTTCAGAGACATAACTTCTAACCATAGGACTGGACGTCATGGAGAAATATGTGCACTTTGAATGAGTTCAGAAAAACTGTTTCTTTTTATAAGCTAATTGAAGCAGCCAATCAAAACATGGAGTAGAGGGAATGTAAGTCTGCAATGCTGTCTACTGTTTTACATTGCTTTGTGATTAAAAGTGATGTAGAGAATTAAATAATTGTAGTAGTCATAGAGGTAGTGTAAGTCTGCTTCATAGTAAGCAGTATCAGTGTCATAGGAAATGTAGAACATGACTGAGCAAGAAGGGGAAGATATTACTATTCCAGGATTGTGAAAATGATCTTCAACATTTTAATTCTGAAAGTTGCGGAAATTCCAAATGACGGGATTGGCTTACAAGAAATCCAAGAGTTATAAATGGCTCTGACCAGATTTGGCCTTGAGGAAACTTGTGGTAGAGAGCAAGAAGTCATTTATTCGATGTAACGTGTTTTTAAAAACGATGGAGATTTTCTTTCAGAAAGTGGCGGGCTGAAAGTAATAACAGCACAAAAGAGTGTAAGCTGTTCATAGGACATCCTTGGACGTCATGGAAAGTAAGTTAACTTTAAGGAGTTCTGAATTCTGATTTCTGATGTTGTATGGGTTTTTTAAACACAATCATTTTGATTGTGTTTTTTTTCCCCGCTGTTATATGATGAATACCTTTAAGTCACTGTTTTTAGTGAATTTTGATACATTCTGAGAACAGCAAAAATAAACCATTTAACATGTATAATTAATTCTGTACTGTTTGCATTTATGATGTACATGTAGAACTGTGTAGGAGGCATGGAGAAGGTGAGGCTTCTGTAAGTGTCAAAGGTGTTGCATACAGTGCTGCACTTCTGCGTATTCTTTCATATGCTAGACTACATCTGCACAATGAGATACCTAAGCAAAGGAAACGCAAGTGATGTGATTGAGAAATTAGCAAAATAAATTGCACGTATTTCAATTACATCACCTGTGTTTCCTATCATTACGAATCACATTGTGCAGATCAAGTTTAGGTCTGTCCAGGGAAACATAGGAGGTTTGTACTTTGTTGAAGAGTGCAGTGGACATGACTCACTTCATTGGTAGACTTTCACAGATATTATCTCCTCTGTACACTTCAACAAGTGTAAATCTCATCTTGAACTCTGAGTAGGCCTCACCTCAAACAAACCTCTGGATAGGAGACATGTTATTGGCATCCTGAAGCGACACTTTTCTGAAACAAGAGCAATGCAAAAGATGCACCATGTTTTAAGATAGGCCTCACTTCATCTGTATCAAGATACTGTTAGTTTAAAATGTATATCTTTAGGACTGTGTAGGGGGCCTGGAGAAGCAGAAGCTTCTGTCAGTGTCAAAGTTGTTGAAAAACTATTTGTCCTTCAATCTTTTCCCTTGTCTTTTGTAATTTTTAAATACATGTTTTAATATTTTTCAAATGTTGGTTCTCTCTTTCACAGATTGAAAGTATAAAAACAAAAAGTGAGTAATTTAACGGCAATTATAAGGTAAATATTTTGTACTCTTTTCGTTACATTTCTATCACATTCACCTACTATTAGTTCCACTGCTTCACTTCTTTAACCCTCAGTTTCCTGCCTTTGCTACTTTCCTCATTCCTTTCTCTATTACCTACTTACTCAACTCCTTCCACTCTTTTTCTCAGTCCCTCTCTTCTCATAGTTCCTCAGTCTTGTTCACTCACTCCGTCTCTATTACTCTTAGTGTCTGTGAATTACTTTCCCACCTTTTTTTTTAACCGCTTCCCGGGAAGTGGCCCGGTTCGCAAACCAGCAGCGTTACGGGAGTCCACCATTTTGTGTTTCGGTCGAATCAAGATACAAGATGGAGGGCAAATAATGTTCAGAATGGGTAGAGGGGGGCACGGTAGATGTATCTTGACCCCCTTGGTTTTCTGAGGGTGGCTGAGGAGGACCATAGTTCTTCACTCTTGTTCACTCTCTCTGTTTCTATTAATGTCACTGTTTCTGACTGATCAAAAAATTTTTTTAAAAAAAGAACAGTAACTATAAGGGAAGGAAACAGACAGTTATGTTAAAAGAAAGACAGCTATAGGGAGTAAACTAAGGATACTGTTACCCGCAATCCACTGCTGATGATGTTACTGACCATGTCATGAATGATGTAATATGTGACATCATCAGCAGTGGATTGTGGGTAACAGTATCTCTTGTTTACTCCCTAGAGCTGTCTTTCTTTTCACATAACTGTCTGTTTCCTTCCCTTATACTTACTGTTCTTTTTTAAAAAAAATAATTTTTTTGGTTAGCTTCCGGTTCGCGTACCGGGTAGCGCTCCGGGGAGCGAACTAAGAGAAATAGAGGTTGGCAGAGTTCCAAATATTCTACCAATTTTTTTATAACGGGGAGGTAGTTCTGAAAATAACTTTTTTTTTATGTTTTTGTTGTTTTATATTTTTTTTGTATTTTTTGAACATTTTTTTACTTTTTTTGTATTTTCTGAACGTTTTTATATTTTTTTTTGTTTTTTTGGGGGGGGGGAAACAAAAACGATCCATTGTAAAGGGCTCAACAGGAGCAACAAAAAAAAAAGAATTTATTTTTTGGGGCATTTCGGACAAACATTAACATGATTCTGAATAGCTCTCATAATCAAAATGATGCTACTTTCCCTGTAGCAAATGAAATCGCCGCAGTGCACGCACACTTGCTTCACGTGCCCAAACAACATTTGAATGTTTGGGATCATCTCCCTCGCCTCTGGTCCCGACACCTCTGGAACAACCGATCTTCTTGCCATCGGAAGGGGATTTTGTTGCTCATCACGTAGCTGGGCAGCACTATAATTATTAGGATGCCACCTACTCATATGCCGATGCATAGTGTAATTGCCGTAACTGTACTTTTTTTCAGTTCCCCTTGACAGTCTATCACCGCATATACGGCAAAACACGTAGCGTGCATTTACTTTTTTTTGCCCCTCAGGAAATTTATAGAATTGCCAAATGTAGTTCTCTTTTCGATTATACCTCCTGGGCTCCTCTGGCAAAAACCTTGGCTCTTCCTCCTCTTCCTCCTCTTCCTGTTCTTCCTCTTCTTGTTGTAAAATTACTTCAGCAGGTGGTCCTCTCTTCTTTGGATTTGGTGGAGGTGGTGGGTTATAACCAGCTGAAGCTACTAATGAAGCCATGTCACAATGTAAATAAAGGGTCTTTCTCTCACCAAGATGAAAGTCAGAGTGAGGAAAGAAGGTGGGGTTTTCATCATTTGGGAAAAGCAAAAGTTCTAAACCAATGAAAAGTGTTCATTTTAGATCACATGACCTAGTATTACATCATTAGGAAACCAAAAGTGAAATGAACCAATGAAAAGTGTTATTACCGAGTCACATGACCTGCTGTGTTTACGTTACGCGGTCGGCGCCGCGCCGCGGATCGCTTCCGGTTCGCGTACCGCTGCGCTTCCGGGTACGCTAACGTAGCACGTCATATGACGTATCACGCGAGAACACGAAACGTCATGCTGACGCGACGCGTCACGATGTTGTTTTCTAACGCGACAGTTGCGCAAACGGAACGTTTACCGGTTCGCGGACCGGGTCGCGGCTCCGAATTGAGCTAACGGGAAGCTAACCGGTTCGCGTACCGGGAGCGAAACAATAAAAATAATTAAAAAAAAATTGTATTAAAAACATGTAAAAATTTTTTTTCGATTTAAAGAAGAATACATTGTAAAGGTTTTGATATTTGCTATTGAAAAACCATTGAAATTCACTGAAAAAACCATAGGTTATAGACCATATATAGTTAGGAATTAGCATTTACAAAACCTTGAAAATTCACTGAAAAAACCATAGGTTATAGACCATATATAGTTAGGGATTAGCATTTACAAAACCTTATTTTACTCACACAAAACCATTGAAATTCCATATATAGTTAGTTGTACTAACTATATATCGCGCACCCGCAATCCACTGCTGATCATGTCACATATTACATCATTCATGACATGGTCAGTGACATCACTGATGACATCACTGATGACATCTCAAATGACATCACTGATGACATCACTGATGACATCTCAATGACATGACTGATGACATCACTGATGACATCTCATTTGACATTACTGATGACATCACTGATGACATCATTCATGTGATAATACGATGAACTTCTTCAGACTCTAAAATAACCTTAGATACACTCAGTGTAAACAGACACTCACAGACTGTCACTCATCCATGGAGTTACTCACACACCTACTCAGTCATGCAAAGAATCAATTACACCTCCATTTCCTCAACTATACAGTTATACATACCTTACTTATTCAAACATATACTAACACATATTTACTCTCTTTTACAATCCCTGATACAAGTTCACAATGATCAATACAGCCACTCACACATTCACGGGCTCTTATGCACAGTTATTTATATATGTCAACTCTCACATGTACTGTGTTTTACATATGTTCTTACTTTGACATGTAGCACTCAGATATCCATTCACTCACCAATGCACTCAGTCAACCGCCCATACACCTGTTTCCACATGCACTTTTGAATCCATATATCTAGTGAATCAACTGCTTACACATCTATGCACAGAGTCATACACCTCCCAGCCACCCACACACACACTCAGTCTCCCATACAAATACTTGGGCAACCAATCAATAACCCATATACTTACTCATATAGCTACTGATCAACACATGCAGCAGTTTACAGAACAACAGACATAATGATGCACAAATTAAGACAGTTTACTCACTAACCCATGCACTCAGTGACACACATTTAATCACTCACTCATACAGTCAGTCACACACCTACTAAATCCTTCATCCAGACACTTATACATCCACTCATTCTTCAATATGTAAGACATTTGAGATGTCATCAGTGATGTCATTTGAGATGTCATCAGTGATGTCATCAGTCATGTCATTGAGATGTCATCAGTGATGTCATCAGTGATGTCATTTGAGATGTCATCAGTGATGTCATCAGTGATGTCACTGACCATGTCATGAATGATGTAATATGTGACATGATCAGCAGTGGATTGCGGGTGCGCGATATATAGTTAGTACAACTAACTATATATGGAATTTCAATGGTTTTGTGTGAGTAAAATAAGGTTTTGTAAATGCTAATCCCTAACTATATATGGTCTATAACCTATGGTATTTTCAGTGAATATATATATATATTCACTGAAAAAACCATAGGTTATAGACCATATATAGTTAGGAATTAGCATTTACAAAACCTTGAAAATTCACTGAAAAAACCATAGGTTATAGACCATATATAGTTAAGAATTAGCATTTAAAAAACCTTATTTTACTCACACAAAACCATTGAAATTCCATATATAGTTAGTTGTACTAACTATATATCGCGCACCCGCAATCCACTGCTGATCATGTCACATATTACATCATTCATGACATGGTCAGTGACATCACTGATGACATCACTGATGACATCTCAAATGACATCACTGATGACATCACTGATGACATCTCAAATGACATCACTGATGACATCACATCACAACTGAATGAGTGGATGTATAAGTGTCTGAATGAAGGTTTTAGTAGGTGCGTGACTGACTGTATGAGTGAGTGATTAAATGTGTCTCACTGAATGCATAGGTTAGTGACTAAACTGTCTTAATTTGTGCATCATTATGTCTGGTATTCTGTAAACTGCTGCATGTGTTGATCAGTAGCTATATGAGTAACTATATGGGTTATTGATTGATTGTCCAAGTATTTGTATGGGAGACTGAGTGTGTGTGTGGCTGGCTGGGAGATGTGTGACTCTGTGCAGATCAATGTGTTCTTGTATCAATGATTTATAAGAGAGTAAGTATGTGTTAGAATATGTTTGAAAATGTAAGGTACTCTATGTTTAACTGTATAGATTAGAAAATGGAAGTGTGATTGATTCTTTACAGGACTGACTAGGTGTGTGAGTAACTCCAAGGATGAGTGGCAGAGTGTGAGTGTCTGAATAGGGTGCATGAGTGCATATGATAGTGTTGTAAAGATGAGTGATTGTATGTATGAATGATTGTATGGGTGAATGAGTGAATGTGTGTGTAGACGTAGGAATCAGTGAGTGCGTATGTAGTAACTAGTATTGGTGTGTCAATTGTTTAAAAAAATATATTCTGTATTTAACACTGGGTGTAACAGAGGTTATATTAAAGTGTGAGGAGATGCATTGTATTGTCACATGAATGATATCATCAGTGATGTGACCATTGATGTCAAATGAGATGTCATCAGTGATGTCATTTGAGATGTTATCAGTGATGTCATTTGAGATGTTATCAGTGATGTCATCAGTGATGTCATTTGAGATGTCATCAGTGATGTCATCAGTGATGTCATTTGAGATGTCATCAGTGATGTCATCAGTGATGTCATTTGAGATGTCATCAGTGATGTCATCAGTGATGTCACTGACCATGTCATGAATGATGTAATATGTGACATGATCAGCAGTGGATTGCGGGTGCGCGATATATAGTTAGTACAACTAACTATATATGGAATTTCAATGGTTTTGTGTGAGTAAAATAAGGTTTTTTAAATGCTAATTCCTAACTATATATGGTCTATAACCTATGGTTTTTTCAGTGAATTTTCAAGGTTTTGTAAATGCTAATTCCTAACTATATATGGTCTATAACCTATGGTTTTTTCAGTGAATATATATATATATATCCTCCAAAGTTGCCCCAGAGCTTAGAGACGCCACTCTACAAGCAGGGTGTTCTCCGAACCTTTATTTCACAAAACAGCACACCTTTGGCTCGTACATTTATGCTGCCCTGACGCGTTTCGATGATCCTTCATCTTAATCATAGGGCGGGGCTCCAAGAGCAAAACGTGGATAATGCACCACAACCTTCATTCTTCCCTAAACATGCCCTCTCCAGTGAAAAGCATGCTGGGGGTTGTAGTGCCCGATTTGACCTCAGCAGGCTCCACGCTGTTGCTCAATATTTCAAAAACACCCCAATGTTAAAAGTAATGTTTCTGGCCCTCCAGTGGGCTTTGAGGAAAGATGTGCGGTTTCCAATTTCTATTCCCCGCTGTACTGGAATCGGGCTGCCATCCGGTTGTAGCCCCCCAGACCTGCATTTTGTTAGGCGGTGCATCTCCCACGGCCGAGGCCGCCGTGTAACATATCCTCCAAAGTTGCCCCAGAGCTTAGAGACGCCACTCTACAAGCAGTAGAGTGGCGTCTCTAAGCTCTGGGGCAACTTTGGAGGATATATATATATATATATATATATATATATATAAATATGTGTGTGTGTGTATATATATATATATATTCACTGAAAAAACCATAGGTTATAGACCATATATAGTTAGGAATTAGCATTTAAAAAACCTTATTTTACTCACACAAAACCATTGAAATTCCATATATAGTTAGTTGTTCTAACTATATATCGCGCACCCGCAATCCACTGCTGATCATGTCACATATTACATCATTCATGACATGGTCAGTGACATCACTGATGACATCACTGATGACATCTCAAATGACATCACTGATGACATCACTGATAACAACATCCAGTGATTTTTTGTTTCTATAAAGTTTAAATATGTCTTACATATTGAAGAATGAGTGGATGTGTAAGTGTCTGGACGAAGGATTTAGTAGGTGCATGACTGACTGTATGAGTGAGTGATTAAATGTGTCTCACTGAGTGCATGGGTTAGTGACTTAACTGTCTTAATTTGTGCATCATTATGTCTGTTGTTCTGTAAACTGCTGCATGTGTTGATCAGTAGCTATATGAGTAACTATATGGGTTATTGATTGATTGCCCAAGTATTTGTATGGGAGACTGAGTGTGTGTGTGGCTAGCTGGGAGGTGTGTGACTCTGTGCAGATCAATCTGTACTTGTATCAATGATTGTATAAGAAGGTAAGTATGTGTTAGTATATGTTTGAAAATGTAAGGTGCTCTATGTTTAACTGTATAGACAAGAAAATGGAAGTGTCATTGATTCTTTACAGGACTGACTAGGTGTGTGAGTAACTCCATGGATGAGTGGCAGACTGTGAGTGTCTGTATAGGTGTATGAGTGCATATGATAGTGTTGTAAAGATGAGTGATTGTATGTATGAATGATTGTATGGGTGAATGAGTGAAGGTGTGTGTAGACGTAGCAATCAGTGAGTGCGTATGTAGTAACTAGTATTGGTGTGTCAATGGTTTCAAAAGTTATACTCTCTTTTTAACACTGGGTGAAACAGAGGTTATATTAAAATGTGAGGAGATGCATTGTATTGTCACATGAATGATATCATCAGTGATGTGGTCATTGATGTCAAATGAGATGTCATCAGTGATGTCATCAGTGATGTCATTTGAGATGTCATCAGTGATGTCATCAGTGATGTCACTGACCATGTCATGAATGATGTAATATGTGACATGATCAGCAGTGGATTGCGGGTGCGCGATATATAGTTAGAACAACTAACTATATATGGAATTTCAATGGTTTTGTGTGAGTAAAATAAGGTTTTTTAAATGCTAATTCCTAACTATATATGGTCTATAACCTATGGTTTTTTCAGTGAATTTTCAAGGTTTTGTAAATGCTAATTCCTAACTATATATGGTCTATAACCTATGGTTTTTTCAGTGAATTTCAATGGTTTTTTAATAGCAAATATCATAAGCTGTCGAATGTCAAGTACGTGGTAAGTAAAAACATTTTCGTGTTTATGCACACTGATCTGCTTTGAATGCTGCCCCCCACCCCTCATTTCTATTAGGAGTACTCTCTCTTTGCAGATAGTGAAGGGTAGTTAACGCAGCCCTTTGCCCCCTTTGTAATCCGTCGTGCCTGCTTCTCTCTCCATTTGATTGATTGTTCTCTTTGGTTCATTCTCTATTTACAAACAAGCACAGAGTCGCAATACTCTGTTTAGTCTTTGCAGATAGCGAAAAATCGTGTAAAAAAACAAAAGGAATCGAGCAAAATCAGTAGGCCACTAATGGGATCTCTTTTTGACCTCGCTAAAATAGAAACATTAGGAACAACCTGTTGAAAATAGCAATGCGTATGTACATAAGCGGCGTTCATTTGTGTTCACAGTACCCCTTGTTGATTGTTTGAATCGAGCATTGAATTGTTCGAAGTTGGTTCTCTTAAGGATCTTCTCTGCCTGCAAACGAGGAAGAATAGGAATATTCTCTCTCCCTTTGCAGATAGTGAAGGGTAGGTAACGCAAGCCTTTAACACGTCGTACCTATTTCATTCCTCATTGATTGATTGATTGTCCGAACATTGACTGTTTGGGAATTAGTTCTTTTTGGAGGTATTCCCTGTTTGCAAATAAACGTAGGAAAATCTTTGCAAGTAGTGAAAGGGTACGTAATGCGGACCTTTCTCCCCCGTTGTAATCTGTCATGCCTATCTACTCCCCACTGATTGATGCACCTGTTTCACCCGGACCATTTACTAGAGATACGTCATCTGGCCCGACCAGAGAGCACCCCTAGTGAAAAGGACATATGCAATAATAACGAAGTGATCACTGTATCCTGTTAACAGAAACTTTAGCATGAAACAACCTGGAAAGAAAAGAATAGGAAAACGAAAATCAGTAGGCCACTGATGAATATGAACTTTTATTAAACAACGAACAAAGAAACGATAACATAACGTAATGATAAAACCTATTAATGTCCTAGAAACAAGAAAACGTTAAAATATGCCAGTGGTGAGAGACCAGAAAAACAGTAACAGAAACCAAATCACCCCTCGCTGTCCCACTGCCTGCCACGCCAAAAAAATCGATAGACTAGGGAAAATGCAAGTCAGTAGAACATCCGCCCCCACTCTGGAAACTTCCAAGGTGGGGCAGGGTTCCGGCTACGCCCAGCCGGGAGCAGCCCATATAAGGCAGGTCCTGCTGCCACGCCTCGGCCAGGAGATCCTAACGTAGGGTGTAGCCGGAGGAGAGGCCGAGGCCAGCGGGACCCGGCCAGGGGATTGCCTTTACAACGCTGAACAGTTGCAGGGGGGGGGAATGTCTCCTCGACCCTCCCCTCTCTCTCCCAGTCCGGCCGCGGTGGCCCTTGAGAGTTGCAGGTACTCCCGCCACATGCTCTTCCGGTCCGGCCACCAACGGTCGGGGGGCCGAGGCCAACGGGATCCGGCTGCAGCCGATAAACTAAGAAACCCGTTCATGGGGCCAGAGCCAGGGGCGTCTGGCCGACATCTACCGGAAGCCCGGCCCGAAGACGGACGGGACACTTCTTCTTTCTTGAATAATGGCTGCGACAACACTGGGGGGGGATGTCTTGCACATGCCTCCGACCCCCCCCCCCCCGTCCTCATCGCCTGGTCCGGCCATAACAAATCTCAAGCGAGACGCCGTGGGATGCACTGGGAGGGAGAGACGGTGCGAACAGGCCTCTCCCGCCTCCCCAGGTGGAGGCTTCCCAGCTGCACCATCAGCGCTCCAGGCGCCCGGAAAAGGGTTCTTCCACTGTGGCCATGCTGCAACGTCTCCCCCGGCAGGGTGGAGCCCGTCCGCTCATTTGACCCCGTGATCGCCAGTAGCTACCGAACTCTCAAAATGGCGGTCGACCTGGCAAGAGCGGGCCCAGCATAAAGAAATGGCCCGGTCACTGGTTGACTCCACCACCGTAGTCCTCCACGACCTTGAAGATTCTAGAGGAGCCGCGGGAGTCTCCGACCCCCGATGGGGAATGACTGCCATGATTGCCCGTGGAGTGACGAAACTGTATCCGCGGGACGTCGGCGCTCCCATGCTGGCGCCAGCCTCACTTTGAATTACTAGAATCCTGCAGACCTCAATTCCGGTGAAAGCACAGTGTGACCCGGTAGGAAAAATTGTTGCACCCCCTCCCCTTTTTGACTGATAGTTCAAACCACCGATCCTTTCCTTTGCCCTTTTAACGGAACTTTGGACTGCCTCCCCCTCTTTTACATTTTCTAGAGAAAACAAAACATTAACCACTAGATTAGCATAGCAGTTGACACCAGAACTGTTTTCAAATTTAAAACCAACAACATCTTCAACAGAATCCTTTTTGTTTCTGCTGTGACCCTGCTACAGCACAGGCATTGTCCCCAGCAGTAATTCTGCAATGCCGGTAAGAATAGCTGTGGTGCCTACTGGACTCACTCACCCCCGCGGCGCCCCACGCCGTTATTTGCTGGGCGGCAACTTACTAGACATCACCTTCGTGCCATCTAGATTTCAGCGCGTTCTGCTGCCTTGGAACTATTCGCACAACAGACCGCTACTGACAAGAATATTTCATTATTGGTGCTGTCAATTTCAATAAATCTATTGGATAATTCAAAAGAAATTGCCACGGTCTCTTCGTTGTTTAAATGTTTTTACTGTTTTTGTTTTGTTGTATATATTTATATGTTATTAAAGTTTTATATTCCTACTACTTTGTTGGAGTGCTATATATTTTTAATGTGACACATAATTGTAAAAACTTTGATGTACAAAGAGTCATTCCTGGAATCTTCCGCTTCAGGCTCGGTCCCCTCCCCAATCACAATACAGGATGGTTTTCAGATAGTAGGAACACGTGTGGTGTGATGGATCTCATCGGGTGTGGGCCTTGATCTACTATAACTCCTTTGAAGAGGGGTGATTCTTTACAGCTGGGGCCATAAACTACATCTGCAGGGCTAGGTGATAGCCTGGACAATCGGACACAGAGGAAGAGGAGTGTCAGAGGGTGCGGTAGTGAATAGGGCGAAAGGGAGGTGTCGGGCGGGCACAGAGTGTGATTCTCAGGGAAGAGCAGCGCAGATGGGGGGAGGTTTATTGCCCATGCATAAGACAGAGAGCGGGGGTGATCAGTGCCTGGGGAAGATGCTTGCGAGGGTGAGGAGCCATGCTACGAATCGACAGCGTGCAGAGAGTGGGTCTGGTCAAGACATCTAAAATGGCTGCCGTGCACGACAAAAGTGTGGCATTTAAAAAAAGGCAAGATGGCGCAGACAATGTTTTTCAACACTTCCTCATTTCCTTCGAATCGAACGTTAACAGACGTTGGGGCATATTACCAAAGTTAAGCGATATTTATCGCTAACGATGCTTACCAACGAATTTTTTACCGCTAAGCATCGTCAGAAATTATCGAAGATAAACCTTGCTATTATCAAGGTTTATCGCAAATGCGATAATAAACGGCCGCAATGCATGAATATCGCTAAAAACTCAGCGATATTCATGCATTACCGAGCTAATGCTCTTAGCCATGTTATCCACCTCCCATTGGATAACATGGCTAAGAACTGCTCAGGGCAGGTGTTACTTTTTGGAGATATTCGCGCTTAGCGCGAATATCTCCAAAAGTTGGTAATAGGAGATAGATATCTTGCATGTTGTAATGCAAGTTATTGTGGTATATGGAACTCATACCATAATCTCTCAGGAAAGCAGAAACTGATCCTTTTGGGACCGCCTAAAAAGGCCTAGGGGGTGAGGAGTACTCTACTTTGCCCCCTTTTCACGTTCCGAACTATTTTATTTTACTCTCTTCTGTAATTACACAAAATAGCAGCGATAAGATGCATCGGAGACACACAGTGAGAGAAAGGAGGCCGGAGATGAAGAAGAGATGTCAAATACACATTGGAGATAATATAGTGGCAGAAGGGAAGTAAATATGAGTAAACTTACCATGTAACATAAAAATGTTGCACTTTATACTATAAGTCTCATTTTATACTACAATCACTTCGCTACAACCTCATGAATTAAAAATAAAAATGAATAATGTCTCAAACAATTTTTGATTTCTAAATATAAATTTATTCTTCAGAATTTTCTAAATTTGAAAGAACTAGTAACATGTCCTCATCAGCAATGTCCTCATGAAAAGTCTGCAATGATGATTCTTGTAACTCTATGGTCTCCAAACATTCGATAAATTCGCCATCAAGAGATTGATCAAAAAAATCATTCAAGTCATCTCCTCCTTGTGACAATATTTCATTATTGGTGCTGTCAATTTCAATCAATGTAGTGGAATCATTCAAGTCATCTCCTCGTGACAATATTTCATTATTGGTGCTCTCAATTTCAATCAATGTAGTGGAATCATTCAAGTCATCTCCTCCTTGTGACAATATTTCATTATTGGTGCTGTCCATTTCAATCAATCTAATGGAATCATACAAGTCATCTCCTCCTTGTGACAATATTTCATTATTGGTGCTCTCAATTTCAATCAATGTAGTGGAATCATTCAAGTCATCTCCTTGTGACAATATTTCATTATTGGTGCTGTCCATTTCAATCAATCTAATGGAATCATACAAGTCATCTCCTCCTTGTGACAATATTTCATTATTGGTGCTCTCAATTTCAATCAATGTAGTGGACAATTCAAAAGAAATTGCCACGGTCTCTTCATTGTGAGCCATTTTATTTTGAAATTGCTTGCTGTAAATTGCAGAAAAAAATAATCACTTTCATTTATCGTTTTTAGTAATACATAATATAAAACTAACTTTATCAAGTATTTAGTATAACAGAAGGACTGCAAATAAATAACAGAAAACATTTTTCAAATTATCTTAAGTGTGCAACATAGTTCCCCTTACAAATTAACAACTCACCTTTTTAAAAGTAGGAGAAGTGTTAGTACTGTGTAAATCAAACACCAGAAATTCACCACCAAAAATTCCTCACAAATGTACCTCAGACAGTAGTATCACAAAATGGCTGTGGTTTCCTCTCATTTGACATATATACATAACCAATTAACTTTCATCACACACAAATACAAAACCAAACTAACATTTTAATTGGTTCTAAATTTCAACACTTTGAAATGTGTTTTCCCCATTCAATTTTCCTTAGGACATTTACATACGTCTACAGCCTGAATGGCTGAACGAAATTACACCAAACTTGGCAAAATGGTACATCAAACCTAAGAGGTCAGGAAGGATCTACTATGCCCCCTTATGGTCATTTCCCCCTTAGCTTTGCCCTCCTCTTGTCTCTCAATCCTACCGAGAGACAAGATGGCGGCCGCTACGGACTGTTTGGAATGTTGACAGACGCCGGAGAACCAATCAGCTTCGCAAAGCTCCGTAACGCGAAAAGTACGCGAAGCGGAGCGCTGTTACAGATATATATCTTTTTTTGAACGTTAATTTCTCAAAATCCACTGGAGCACATATATTGAGACCTAGCAAAGGCACATCGGGCTACCAGTCCCTAATATTTTGCCAAGTTTCGTGCAAATCCATTCAGCCGTTCGATTATTATTATTATTTATTTTTTTTTGCCCCGCGGGGCCCTTTTAAAACCTCCAAATCAAACGTAGGGGGTCAGCGAGGATCTACTATTCCCCCTTATGGTCATTTGCCCCTTCGCTTTGGCCTCCTCTTGTCTCTCGATCCTACCGACAGACAAGATGGCGGCCGCTACGGACTGTTTGGAATGTTGACAGACGCCGGAGAACCAATCAGCTTCGCTTCACAAAGCTCCGTTGCGCGAAAAGTACGCGTCCTGGAGCGCTGCCCGGTCCGCTGTTACAGATATATATCTTTTTTTAAACGTTAATTTCTC
The DNA here is from genome assembly GCF_964261635.1 of Lissotriton helveticus. Classification (NCBI taxonomy): domain Eukaryota; kingdom Metazoa; phylum Chordata; class Amphibia; order Caudata; family Salamandridae; genus Lissotriton; species Lissotriton helveticus. The sequence continues at coordinate 1,610,588,487 of NC_136069.1, forward strand.
AAAATCCACTGTAGCACATATATTGAGACCTACAAAAGGCACATCGGGCTACCAGTCCCTACAATTTTGCCAAGTTTCGTGCAAATCCATTCAGCCGTTCGGGCTAAAAGTGAGGCCAACCGCCCTATGGAAAACTCAATGTTAAAAACACGTTTTGGGACCCCCCTTTTTTCTCGGCCCCCCCTTGACGAACCCCCCCAAATTTTCAAGGGCTGCTCAGAAACAAAATGTGCCATTTTCCTGAAAATTTCAGCAAATTCCGTCCACAAACGCCAAAGTTATTAGACATAGAATTTTCAAAAATCCCATAGAGAAAAAATCCTAACTATATATACCTACTGGCGACCGCCAGTAGGTAATTCACTGAAAAAACCATAGGTTAGACACCAGTTATAGTTAGCTGGAAATTTTACTGATATAAAACCAATGAAATTCCGCGTTATAGTTAGTTGGACTCACTATAACTTGCGCGTGTAATGCACTGCTGATGACGTCACATATTACATCACTCATGACATCACTGATGACACCATCCAGTGAATGTGTGTCTTTCTGAAAAATAAATATGTGTTATATATGTATATATTATTGAATATCTTAGTGAATACATATATTAGTGAGTAATGCTTAAATGTTTAAATATATGTATTAGTGTTTCACTTTGTGTATAAGTGGCTGCATGGGTTGATGAGTAGGTACATGTGTATGTATATAGGTTATTAGATGTTTTTCTTAGTATCAGTATGAGTGTTTGCATGCTTTGGTGGGAGTATTACTTAGTACATAGATGCAAGAATGACTGAGTCTCTGTTTGTATGTGTTTTGAAGACAGCATATGTGCAGGACTGTATGGGTGGATGAGTGTGTATATGTCTGTGTTAGTGAGTGAATGACTGTCTTATTAGTGTCTTTATCAGTAACTACATATGTTTTAATCTAGTATATGTGAATATTGATGTATATAAGTGAGTATATGTGAGAGTGAGGGATTGTAAGAGTTCCTGTTTAAATTAGTATGTGTTTCTATAAGTGATTTTTTAAGAGAGTAAGTATGTGTAAGTTTCCCTAGAAGTAAAGTGGTAGTGTGTGTATAGCTGTTTATGCAAATAAATGGATGTTCAATAGTTTATTTGCATGTGTGAGTATGTGTGTGAATAACTTTTGGATGACTGTCGGTGTGTAACAGGATGTGTAGGTGTATCACTACATATGATTAGTGAATATATGTATGAGTGACTATATAGAACTGTTGGTGAATTAGTGCATGTGTATATAGATGGTGGAATTATTGAATTGGTTGTTGTAACTGGTATGGGTATCTCCATTTTTTTGAAAATTTTAGTTTCTATTTTTGAATATGTGTTTCAAGGGTTAGATTACAGTGAAAGGAGGTCTGTCACTGTGTCACAAGGATGGTGTCATCAGTGATGTCATGAGTGATGTAATATGTGACGTCATCAGCAGTGCATTACACGCGCAAGTTATAGTGAGTCCAACTAACTATAACGTGGAATTTCATTGGTTTTATATCAGTAAAATTTCCAGCTAACTATAACTGGTGTCAAACCTATGGTTTTTTCAGTGAATTTCATATGTTTTGTAGATGCTACTTCCTAACTATAACGTGTGTAAAACCTATGGTTTTTTCAGTGAATTTCATTGGTTTTTAAAATGCTAATTCAGAAATATCTCGTGTATACAACCTATACTTTTGTCAATAAAGTTCTGGCAATATTTTTTTCGGAAACAAGCCGTTTTCTTCACTGTTCAAGTTGCATAGAGACTCCTTGTAAAGCGATACAGAATTAGAAAGTCTGTACCTTGCCTTTTTTTCAACGCATTAAAATTTGCCTGTAAATAAAAATAGCCTTTCTAAACTTTCGTGCACGACCCTGTGTGCGCACTCTCGGCAACAGTTCTCAATAAAATGGATAGCGCATTTCCAGACTTTCGTGCGCGACCGACTGCGCGCACCTGCCTATATATTTCGTGAAAACTTTGCAATCTGAACTTATTGAATTTCTTCATAGACCCATCAAAGAACTTATACTACGTCAAAGACACTAAACCTAGGCTTCTTTTTTATTATTATGAAAATTTTCATTAAATGGAGCCGAATGTCTTTTTAAACTTTCGTGCGTGACCGAATGTACACACCTTGGTATTTTAAAAAAAATATAGAAAAGGTTTTATACTTTAACAATTGTATGCTTGAATCGAGCTCAGAAGATATATTAAATCCGGATGTGTTTGGATTTACTCCTTTTCACGTTTTGAAACTTCGCTGAATTAGACCGCTACTTCCAAATGGCGTACGTGACCAGATACTATCACCGCGTACACATCCTGAGACGCGCATGTGAAGTCATGTGACTTGAAAACAACACTTCCAATTGGTTCTTAGTAGTTTCTATTCTGCAATTTACACGGAGCACTCCACCCACTTCTCTCACTATCTTTTCTACTCTGAAAAGAGAACAACGTTCAACATCTTTCGAAAGACTTTCTTTTCACGCGATAATGTGAAATACTGAGATTGTTACAGGATTTTCTATCAGATATGTGTTCCCATTTCTGTTGAAGCACTAACACCGTGGAAAATTCCACCGATAGCAGTGATATTTTTAACGCCGAGCACCGGCGATTTTTATCACTTAGAAGCCTTCCTATTATGAAGGTTTATCTCCTAAGTCTCTGATTCTCAAACTGTGCAACACGGCTCCCCTGTGTGCCGTAATGAAGTGCTAGGGGCGCCGCCCACACTCGAGTGTGACTAACCATCTATAAATTCCACAGACATCTCTACCCTGTTATCTGCAATTGTGAGCATCAAAAGGAGCTGCGCTACGCCCCTGTGAGAGGCCTCACTCCCACTGCTGCAACGGCTTGGCAGTCCTCCAGATGCACAGGAACAGCCCCTCCGATCCATTGAAGTTCTGTGTCGGTCTCAATACCACTTACGAAATGAAAATAAGCACTGAAGAATATTCAAGCATGTAGTACTCCTCCTGCTACAGCATACAGAATGCATTGTATTACCTATAAAAAAGTGAAACACCCACGCTACAATCATATAGAATACTTCCTCTAAAGAAGCCTGTGAATAACTTTAAAACATCAGGTTAACCTTTTTTTACTCTCTCATCATTGTTAAAGATAAGTATTTACAATACTATATTAAACAATGCCATGGTTGTTGCTTTTTAATTTAAAAAATCTTGCAATCTTTCACAAACCCAATACTCATGGCTTCTTTTTCATGACAAAAATATTGCAATATTACATACCTACATAGAATAACAGAAAAAACATAAAACTACAAAGGCCAAACAGTCTACTAAAAGTGGATTTGTAACCTATGGGGCAGATTTATGTTAACTACTTCATACCCAGATATGCACCAGTTAAAGTGCACCACAGTATGCTAGTGCTCCGTTACCCATGGTGTGTCACATTTGAAATGTGGCGCACCATGGTACAAAAACACCATACGTGCGTAACACATCTGTGCTGAAAAAGTAATACATTGCTAGAGTTGCATCGCAAGTGTGATGCAGCTCCAGCAAGGCTCACCAATGCACTATATTCACAATGCTGCGTCAATACCTACGCCTGCTTCAAGCACATGCACAGTTTTGAAACAGCATGGGCCTGAAAGTCACTGAGTGAAATATCATACATTACAGTCAGCCACTTTCAAGACGCATTCCTTCAGAGGAACACTTACCGTTTATTAGAGGTAGATCGTCCGACTCCACCGGAGGACACCCCTAATAAAAAAGACATATATATAAAATGCGGACTAGCCGCTGTATCGTGCTAGCAAATTTTAACTTAAAAATCGTTAGAAAAAACAAAAGGAATCGAGCAAAATCAGTAGGCCACTGATAGGATCTCTTTTTGACCTCGCTAAAATAGAAACATTAGGAACAACCCCTCATGAGAAATATGAAACTAGTGAGAGAAACCGAGCTCGACGCCATGATGGCTGCAACATAGCTCGGCTCCGCCGCCCACCCCGCCCAAAATAACGACAAACCCTATGCAAATATTATAAATAAACACAACACACCAGCAAAGTAACAGGGTAAAACGTTTTATTAAATAACTATTTACATGGCAGCCTGCTGCAACATGAAAACAACACTTCCAATTGGTTCTTACTAGTTTCTATTCTGGAATTTACACGCAGCACTCCACCCACTTCTCTCACTATCTTTTCTACTCTCAAGAGAGAACAACGTCCTACATTTTTCGGAAGACTTTGGTGAAATGGCTACCGTATCTCATTCATCTTCCGAATCTGAACAAAATGATCGACTACCTTTAAGAAGAAAAAAACAATCTTTCATCTGGCAATTTTTCACTTATCCTAAAGATCAAAAGAAAGTAAATGCACCAAAAGTAACCTGCACGATATGTGACTCGTTTCTCTCAAGAGGAAAACCAACAAAAAAATATTCCATTTCCATACATACCATGGTGCAGCATGTCAAACAAGTGCACCCTGTGCAATTTGCATAGGCATCGACAAAAGCCCTGGCCACGCTATTACCATTAGAGGTGGCCAGCACATTTTCTGATCGACGACCTGTATCTCCATCGAGTGCACAGATGGACTTGAGATATTTAACTATATATGGTCTATAACCTATGGTTTTTTCAGTGAATTTTCAAGGTTTTGTAAATGCTAATTCCTAACTATATATGGTCTATAACCTATGGTTTTTTCAGTGAATTTGCTCTGCCGCCCACCCCGCCCTAAATAACGACAAACCCTATGCAAATATTATAAATATATACAACACACCAACAAAGTAACAGGGTAAAACGTTTCATTAAATAACTATTTACATGGCAGCCTGCTGCAACATCGATCCAAATGCATGACACTGTTCCTGTCAAGGTAGCATAGCTGGCGGCCTAGGGGTGGAGGACCGTTGTGCAAATACCCCGGGGAGGACTCTGGATATGCTTGGTCCCTGAGATTCTTCGATGTCACTGCCTTCCACAAATGGCATAAGTCCTGGATGTTCGGTGCCATACTTGAGGGTTTGACCTAAAGACACGTCCTGCGGTGCCCTGGTCCAACCGTCACATATACCTCCGCCAGGAGACGGCGTGGGTTGCACTGGAAGGGAGAGGCGGCGCGAACGAGCCTCCCCCACCTCCCCAGGTGGAGGTTTCTCAGCTACACCCCTAAAGACACGTCCTGCGGTGCCCTGGTCCAACCATCACATATACCTGCGCCAGGAGACGGCAACATCCACGACTTATGCCATTTGTGGAAGGCAGTGACATCGAAAAATTTCAGGGACCAAGCATATCCAGAGTCGTGGATGTTGGGTGCCATAGTTCAGGGTTTTACCTAAAGAAACGTCCTGCGGTACCCTGGTCCAACCATCACATATACCTGCACCAGGAGACGGCGTGGGGTGCACTGAAAGGGAGAGGCGGCGCGAACGAGCCTCCCCCACCTCCCCAGGTGGAGGTTTCTCAGCTACACCCCTAAAGACACGTCCTGCGGTGCCCTGGTCCAACCATCACATATACCTGCGCCAGGAGACGGCGTGGGGTGCACTGGAAGGGAGAGGCAGTGCGAACGAACCTCCCCCACCTCCCCAGGTGGAGGTTTCTCAGCTACACCCCAGCGCTTCACTGATTTCCTTGTCCTCAGTCAAGCATCAATAGTAAGATTTTCATAGGTGAGTGTAGGTTCATAGTTTGCCATCCACAGACTAAAAGCCTGGAGTGGGAGTGAAAAAACCATAACTAGGTAAGAAGGAACGCAGAGGCTGTAGGAAGGACTCTGGATATGCTTGGTCCCTGAGATGCTTCGATGTCACTGCCTTCCACAAATGGCATAAGTCCTGGATGTTGGGTGCCATAGTTGAGGGTTTCACCTAAAGACACGTCCTGCGGTGCCCTGGTCCAACCATCACATATACCTGCGCCAGGAGACGGCGTGGGGTGCAATGGAAGGGAGAGGCGGCGCGAACGAGCCTCCCAGGTGGAGGTTTCTCAGCTGCACCCCAGCACATCACTCGACATAGGCGGCCGGCTCCCGGGGTCCGGCGGAACTTTTAGCCTTTTGGTGACTCTTCCATTCTGGACCTTGTTCCACAATCCGTTTGACCTGAAGACACGTCCTGCGGTGCCCTGGTCCAACCATCACATATACCTGCGCCAGGAGACGGCGTGGGATGCACTGGAAGGGAGAGGCGGCGCGAACGAGCCTCCCCCACCTCCCCAGGTGGAGGTTTCTCAGCTGCACCCCAGCGCGTCACTCGACAAGATGAGTTGCGCCCGCTCCTGCGGCACATTGCCTCGCTCGGCCAGCTCAATTACGCCTGCTCTTGCTATTACAGCGTCTCACCCGCCATCCGGCTGAATTGCACCCACTCTTGCGGTACAGCGACAGGCGGCTGCCACGGAGCTCAGGAAATGGCGGTCGGCTCCACAGACTTGGGCCTGGCCTGCAAGGATGGCTCTGGACAACCCTGGAACTCGGACGCTTGACTGCTACGGCATGGGCCCCATTCCCAAAAGCGTCCCATCAGCCTTGAAGATTCTACAAGAGTCACCGGGGCCCCTGACTCCCGCAGAGTTCCGGTGGGGAGCTTCTGCCATGATTGCTCGCAGAATGGCCACGACGTAGCCACGGGGTGCTCTCATGCTGACGCCAGCTTCAGTCTGAAACTTCCAGAAACACTGTAGACTACCAATTCAATCAGTTCCGGTGGAGCCCCAACGACGTATCGCGTTGTTGCATAATGCGTCATATGACACGCCGCGTTAGCACACCCGGAAGTGCTCCAGTGCGCGAGGCGCAAAGCGCAGCTGCCCGGAAGCGGAGCGCGTAACGTAAGCATAACAGGTCATGTGACTTGTTAATAAAACTTTTCATTGGTTTAGAAATATTTTTATGAGCATATTTGACTATTTTATTAAAGACACTACACATAACCTGTTTTTCAAGTTGTGTTTAATTTTAAATGAAACGGTTTACATTTTTACTTTTTATTTCCAGTAAATTTTAAAAATAAATGTTTATAGTTCCATAGGCTCAAGCACGTCAGCTTCCCACCCTATGTCATACAATTCTGACAAATCGGCATCCTCATCATGTTCTTCATCATCCTCAGGATTTAAATCATCTAAGGGATCTACTTCCACGGACGTTTCAATGACAAGTTCAACGATAAGATCGAGATCAACGGATTGCTCATTATCACTCATGGTTGATGTTGTCGTTATCTTTAAAGAAAGAGAACAACAATAAGATGTTGCAGAGTAAGAGACAAATCTCAGAGACTATAATAGTAAAATTGTTTAACAAGAGTAACATTTTGCAGCTATTATTTAGCCATGTCCAGCGATGCTGAGGAGGTGAGGCCTATGTCCAAGTTTTCAGTGAACAGGACTCATCTCTTTTTAACCTTGGATAAGCCTCACCAACTCTGTGTCCCCTGCTCATACTTAAATGTAAAGGGGCAGATTTATGTTAACTGGCGCATTCCCAGAGATGCACCAGTTAATGTGCACCGCTGCTCTGCCACCCATGGTGTGCCACATTTACAATGTGGAGCACCATTGAGCAAAAACAGCACAGATGCGTCACGCATCTGTGCCGCAAAAGCAGCACATTGCAGGAATCACGTCGTAAGCGCGACATGTCTACTGCAATGCACAGGAGCAAGCCACACATTGCATGGTGCATCACTCCTTATGCCTGTTTCAAACAGGCGTAAGGATTTGATTCAGCAATGCTATAAAGCTGACTCAGTGAAATCTTCTAAATTTCACTGTGTTAGTTTTACAGGGCTTTCATGCAAATGAATGCCCACCCTGCAACAAAACGCCAATATGAAACCTGACGCAGGTTTCATGTGGCACAGGACTTTGCAGCATGACACATCTGCCTAGATGCATCAAGTTGTAAATATGTCGCAACATAGCGCATCTTTTCAGCCGCCGCTACGTCACAAAAGTGACGCACAGCGGCGCAAAAGAGGCACACGACTATCATAAATCTGTCCCTAACATTTTAAATGATTGATTCAGGATGACGATAAGGTGTGCCCTATCCAGAGGTTTGTTTGAGGTGAGGCATCCATATTAATATATATCCTTAATATAATAATCCTCTAAGGATGCATACATATTTGCGTAGCGGCCCATGGCAGGAATTTGGCGTGCTCTGGCTCTGTTCCACTTCCAAACACCTTGATCCACCTTGATCCACCCCCCTTCTTCACTGGGCTCCGCACTCCACCCCGCCCGGACCCCCTGTTACAGGGCCCCCTACCTACGCTCCCTGCCCACGGCCACCATGACCCTAGATCCGCCCCTTAAAAATGTATAAGACACAGCAATAGTAAAACTCAAACAATAAGCAACATGCTGAAAATCTACACAGTAGATAATGAAACATATTTTTTAGATAACTCAATTGAAAAACATGAAGTAATTTTTTTTATCTACCATACATCTGGCCCTCCACGACCGCTTTGGAAACTCCTGCTTTAAACCTTTACATTTGATTTTTAAACCATACCCACGTTTTTTTTCAAAGCTGCATATTAAACGCCTAAACATGTATTTAGTCGTCCACATGCAGGCACTTTCAATTACATGACTTATTTAAGTGGAATCCCTGTAATGTTGCATATCTTTCCAAAAATACACCAGTGCCTATTATTATAACGATTTTTTTTCATTCTTCATCAGTGATATTATTTTTTACATATAATGAAAATCACTATGACTTTTTAAACGACAAAGCTTACGCGGTAAAAATCACTCTGCATTTGCTTCCCTTTAAGAATGTAGTTTATCTACCCCACGCATGTGAACCTTGATTTTTCCATCTGGCAGCGAATTCCGGCCAAGACATGAACAACAGCCTTATTGTCACAAAAAGAAGTTAGCGTAGCATCTGTTCGCGAACATATCTTTCACTTAGCTAATATTCACAGACAACACCATTCCTTATAAAAGAGTGGCCTTCCTTTACAATTTACTGAGGTGACTCCCTTAATTTTAAACGCATCCTCCACTTCAAGACAGGCTATTTTTTTTATAACTACTAAGCAATGGTTTAGTGACCGGACTGCCAAAAATTATATCAAGTCATTCTGCTACTCTTCACTCCATGCTCTGCGACCTATTTCTGTGGACTTCCTGTTGAACTGCCAGTGCTGCGACGTTTGTGTTCCCATCTCGTTTATTTCAAAATGGATGTCCCTCTTGTCTTCGCAAACAAGCCGGAACACTTAGAACTATTTCGCCAGAAGATGCTTGACTACTACGGCATCTTAGCACTCTCGACTTTGAATACTTCATATCGATTATCATTTCGATATTCCTATTTCACCTGTGTACAGCCTGTATTTCATTGCCTGAGCTGTGATTTCATGTGGGCCCTGGACTTATGTCTCTGCAACTTGGTACCTCCTGAAGTGAATTACAATCATCTCATGAATCCGTTAATTGATCATGAACAGCTATGTTGCAACGGAGGGATTATGGCCTTTGCAGCGATACAAGGAGTTCTAGGTCATTGGAATATATTCGCAGCGGCGCAAGATTTCCTGGCAGACAGCTACATTGAAAACCCACCGAGCTGTCCTCTGATGGTACTAGAGGCTCCGATAATAACAGATCATGAATGCTGCTTTCCTCTTTTCAATTGGATGGCTGACATGTTTTCGGATCATAACAGTGACTTCCTGTTAGAGGCACTTGCTGCCTACTTTGCCTATACAATACTTGGATGACTGTTATGCAAGCCATTGACGTCCACATTTCATTTTGCCTCCCTATCTTTTTCACGTTTTCTTGGATATTTTCTTAACATGAACAGACCTATTGGCTTTACTAACAGTGGACATTATGATTTCCTGCTGGTTAAATTTTGATCTTTTCTGTGGACTACATTTTTGAACTTTATTTTTTATTTTTTATTAAAGTCTAATCTCAACAATTCTATTGTATATCTTATCTTATGTTCTTTCAAACGTACTCGAAGCAAAACTCGGTAATATATGCTACATGTGCCCTAATTAATGTGTAAATATAGAATGAGTTTTTTATAACTGTAAACGCCATTTCGCATTTGAACTGCTTATTTCCGCCTCACACACCTCTGCTCCTTTAATTTTCCATAAACGAAAATATTTTTTAATACATAACAGAAAAATATGTTCTTTCAATAATATTTCCATTGTTTTTCGTACTGTACTTCAAATGCAATACTGCAACCTTCAAAAGATATCTCAATACAGTAGTTCTTCTCAACACTGATTTGCGAACGATCCAACACATTACATACATGCACCTCTCGCCATTTTGTCGGTTTTGGCGCGTTTTTTTCCCTTACACAATAGCATAACAGAAACGTGATAGTGCTTCGCATGCAGAGAGCTCATTGATAAAGACATATTGTCTAACCACTAGCATTTTCATGTATCGTTCCTAAACTGAAAGGCCAGAGACCTTCTTCCATTTATTAACATATAATGAGCCTTATTTATGAAGGCCTTGCGCCGCCGGTGTGTCACTTTTTCCCATGTTAAAAGTGACGCACCGGCGGCGCAAGGCCTTCATAAATCTGCCCCAATATACTTCCTCATAAGAGTGTATAATTAATTTTGCTAAACCATATTCATTTTTCATCAACTATACCGTTTGTATTTTATGTACTAGTGGCTATACCGATTACTTTGTTTTTTGCAATGTCTGTACTCGTATTAGATAAGAAACGTGCCTTGAAAACAGTGCATTTCTGAATAAACATTTCAAATATACACGTTCTCTCTTTTAATCCATAATCTCAACTAAAATGATTGTATATTGAAACAGTATTCATGTGTTCCACGTAACTTCAGCTGTACTAACTTAATATTTTCTTTTGTCGACCTGATTTACTCATACTAGAACCCACAGGCCTATAACAGCCCGTGAACCCTTTCTTAGTAGGTCGCGCACCATCAGACAGTTGTACCTCTGTAAAAAAATAATTTATTACTCTTAGCAAGCACTACAGCAGTTCCGCTTCTCTCATTGTTAATCACTGCTCCCACGCTTCTACAGACCAGACGCTATGTTGTATTTCACTCCTTATCACGCTTTAATCTCCACAATAACAAACACTTCTCCGCCAGCCACCAGAGAACAGAGTGCAGATGCAGAGGCACTAAGTAGTGAAATACAACATACCCTCTGCTCTATGGAAACAACCGAGCGGTAATTGTGAAAGAAAACATTCACTAGCGCTTCAAAATAGCATTTCAATTATATAAATAGTTTTTTCAAAACGTTCCAACTACTTTGATGAGACTATCTGTGTGTGCCTACACAGCAAAGTTCCTCAACCCGAACTGAAGGCAGACACAGGCAGACACACACACAATAAGAGAACACAGGGCAACGGAGACGGAAAACAGAAGGGAGATGAAGATGCAGTCAAACAGCAGGAGTGAGAGAGATATTTTTATACTCCGTTTGGTACCTCAATTTACGAACACATTTACTGCACAAATCTGTGTACAACCTCATGGTCAGAACTATGAGGAAAATCAATCATTGTTTGTGAGTAAACCATATTTTATGGTACATGACAAAACAAACAGTTACAGACTTACCTTTACCAATGCTTTGTACGATGTACAACAGTGACAGTCACAAAATAGATATTCGTTTGACGGAAGTCTCAATTATGCTGCTATCACTGCAACCAAAATTCAATGGCACAGATATCCAGTCAATACAGACTCATATATGTCTCTTCAGCCGATCATATTTCCTCCCGCAAAATTTTGTATTCAAATTTACATTTCAGTTGGCTGTCCCTCACAATATTTTCAATGTCACATAAAAGTCACCCATCACCCATTGCCATCTCTGGCTGTTTCCATGGTAACACCTCATTCTGCACCTGGCTGAAGGCACAGGTCAAAAGTTCATATCTCAACGTTCTAGAGCAAACTAACAACACTGTTTTCCCTCCAGAAACACCTGCCTATCCACAGCTCTGTTACATGTCTTTTTTTTCACACTCAATACTACTTTTTCTTTTACATAACATTAACATGCAACGTAGTCTTCAATCTTCACGTATTACAATCAACCAATCATTTTTCGTTTTTCAACCACACCAAGCTTCATCCATTTTTTTATCCTGACTTTCAGCTTCTAACTGCCATTCCACTTCCAGAACCCATCGGAGTACGAGTGCATCTGCCTTGAAAATGAAGGTTTGGCTTTTAGGACACAGCTATATTCACTGGAGTGGAAAATTTGCAGCAAGCAGACGAATTTCCAACCTTGATTTACCAAATGTGCAGATAACGTGGATTGGGCAAAGAGGATTAAGATGTCACCAATTAATACCATTGGTGAAAACTTTTATGCATCTCCCAGAACCAGACCTTATAATTGTGCACTGCGGTGGGACCGATCTAGGCACATTGACTGGGGTAGGTCTGGAAATGCTTCTAAAAGACACCTTTAGACAATTGATGACACTTTTTCCTCGAACTGCCTTGGTATATTCCAATATATGCCAAAGACAGAAATGGAATTGGTCCAATCAACATTGTGCACAAATTGAGAAAGCAAGGAGACATGTTAATAAATCTGTTTCTGCTTTCCTCAGAGATTATAGCATGGGTTCTATTTACCACAACAACTTGCGTTACCACATGCAAGACATCTATAGGACAGATGGTGTTCATTTCACGGAATGAGGGAAACAAAATCTTCCTCTGCAACATCAGACTCTGCATCGGTACTTACTTATAAATGCAGAAAAAACTCAATTAACACAAGGGCTCTTTTCAGAGCCACCTTATATCAAAGCACTCAAACTTCTAATTTATCTCCATTTTCACACTCTTGTAAATAGGTGCGCGCACCCCGCAACTTAAAAAAAAAATATATATATATATATATATTTTCGCGTTTAAGGGCCTTACTGCACACCCTGAGAGAACCTACGCAGCAAAACAATCTCTACCTTCTCCCCTTTCCATGTTCCAACGCTTTGAAATGACAATATATTTACTCGCAGTGACAAAATGGCGGTCAACACTTCCTGGTTTCCTTCGAATCGAACGTTAACAGACGTCACGCAGCAAAAAAAAAATTCCGCTCGCACGCAGCCGCTTGAGTGCGCGCACCTGTGCGCGCTTATAGATATATAATTGACTTTAACTTTAATTTTCTCAGCAACTACTGAACAGATTTACACCATTCCAAAAAAAGCATAATCTGTGAGCCGGACTCTACAGTTTTGCCAAATTTCTTATAAATCCATTCAGCCGTTCGACCTGTAGCCGTGTCTAAACGTCCTATGGAAAATAACATGGAGAAAACACGTTTTGGGACCCCTTTTATCTCAGCCCCCACTTCAACATTCCCCCCCCAAACTTTCAGGGAAGGAGCGCAACGGACCGAGCCATCTTCTTTGAGAAATTTGCAAAGATTCATCCACCAGGGCGAAAGTTAATCCAAATAGAATGTTGAGGATTTCCTATGGAAACTAGGTCCTAACTATAACTACCTACTGGCAACCGCCAGTAGGTAATATATATATATATATATATATTCACTGAAAAAACCATAGGTTATACACCATATATAGTTAGGAATTAGCATTTAAAAAACCTTATTTTACTCACACAAAACCATTGAAATTCCATATATAGTTAGTTGCACTAACTATATATCGCGCACCCGCAATCCACTGCTGATCATGTCACATATTACATCATTCATGACATGGTCAGTGACATCACTGATGACATCACTGATGACATCTCAAATGACATCACTGATGACATCTCAAATGACATCACTGATGACATCACTGATGACATCTCAAATGACATCACTGATGAGATCACTGATGACATCATCCAGTGACTGTGTGTTTCTGTAAAGTTTAAATATGTTTTACATATTGAAGAATGAGTAGATGTATAAGTGTCTGGACGAAGGATTTAGTAGGTGCATGACTGAATGTATGAGTGAGTGATTAAATGTGTCTCACTGAGTGCATGGGTTAGTGAGTAAACTGTCTTAATTTGTGCATCATTATGTCTGTTGTTCTGTAAACTGCTGCATGTGTTGATCAGTAGCTATATGATTAACTATATGGGTTATTGATTGATTGTCCAAGTATTTGTATAGGAGACTGAGTGTGTGTGTGGCTGGCTGGGAGGTGTGTGACTCTGTGCAGATCAATGTGTACTTGTATCAATGATTGTATAAGAAAGTAAGTATGTGTTAGTATATGTTTGAAAATGTAAGGTGCTCTATGTTTAACTGTATAGACAAGAAAATGGAAGTGTGATTGATTCTTTACAGGACTGACTAGGTGTGTGAGTAACTCCATGGATGAGTGGCAGAGTGTAAGTGTCTGTATAGGTGTATGAGTGCATATGATAGTGTTGTAAAGATGAGTGATTGTATGTATGAATGATTGTATGGGTGAATGAGTGAATGTGTGTGTAGACATAGGAATCAGTGAGTACGTATGTAGTAACTAGTATTGGTGTGTCAATGGTTTCAAAAATTATACTCTGTATTTAACACTGGGTGAAACAGAGGTTATATTAAAACGTGAGGAGATGCATTGTATTGTCACATGAATGATATCATCAGTCATGTGGTCATTGATGTCAAATGAGATGTCATCAGTGATCTCATCAGTGATGTCATTTGAGATGTCATCAGTGATGTCATCAGTGATGTCACTGACCATGTCATGAATGATGTAATATGTGACATGATCAGCAGTGGATTGCGGGTGCGCGATATATAGTTAGTGCAACTAACTATATATGGAATTTCAATGGTTTTGTGTGAGTAAAATAAGGTTTTTTAAATGCTAATTCCTAACTATATATGGTGTATAACCTATGGTTTTTTCAGTGAATTTTCAAGGTTTTGTAAATGCTAATTCCTAACTATATATGGTCTATAACCTATGGTTTTTTCAGTGAATTTCAATGGTTTTTTAATAGCAAATATCATAAGCTGTCGAATGTCAAGTACGTGGTAAGTGAAAACATTTTCGTGTTTATGCACACTGATCTGCTTTGAATGGTGCCCCCCCCCCCTCATTTCTATTAGGAGTACTCTCTCTTTGCAGATAGTGAAAGGTAGTTAACGCAGGCCTTTGCCCCCGTTGTAATCCGTCGTGCCTGCTTCTCTCTCCATTTGATTGATTGTTATCCAAGTATTTACTGTTTTAGAATTAGTTCTCTTTGGTTCATTCTCTATTTACAAACAAACACAGAGTCGCAATACTCTGTTTAGTCTTTGCAGATAACGAAAAATCGTGTAAAAAAAAAGAAAAGGAATCGAGCAAAATCAGTAGGCCACTAATGGGATCTCTTTTTGACCTCGCTAAAATAGAAACATTAGGAACAACCCCTCATGACAAATACAAAACTAGTGAGATGAACTGAACTCCACACAATGATGGCTGCAAAACAGCTCGGCTCCGCCACCCACCCCGCCCAAAATAACGATAAAGAGCGGCTGCCATGATTGGTTGCGGAATGGCCACAACGGAGCTACGAAATGGTGCTGCTCTCATGCTAACCCCAGCTTCGGTCTGAAACATCCAGAAACACTGTAGACTACCAATTCGATCAGTTCCGGTAGCGCCCCAATGTAACCCGGTAGAGAAGAACTAGCCCTCCCCTCTTTGACTGATGGTTCTTGTTGCCTGTCCTTTCTGTTGTCATTTAACAGAACTATTTAGCCTGCTGAAAGGGGTTGTGTTTCGACCGCTGGTTGGTGGAGACATTTTGACTATATTCTGGACCTGCGTTGTCGCGTAATGCGTCATATGACGCGCCGCGTTAGCGCATCCGGAAGTCATCCGGGGCGCGCAGCGCGTAACGTAAGCATAACAAGTCATGTGACTTGTTAATAAAACTTTTCATTGGTTCATTTTACTTTTCTTATTCTAATGATGAAAGCCTTGGTCATATCACCTAAAAATTACGCTTTTAATTACTTCCGAACATTATTTTCTCT
The DNA here is from genome assembly GCF_964261635.1 of Lissotriton helveticus. Classification (NCBI taxonomy): domain Eukaryota; kingdom Metazoa; phylum Chordata; class Amphibia; order Caudata; family Salamandridae; genus Lissotriton; species Lissotriton helveticus. Next base: position 1,610,604,540 of record NC_136069.1, read on the forward strand.
TAAATATATGTTATAATGTTCCAGGCTAATGTACTTTCCCGGAAATTTTACAACTGTCCTGCAAGTAAAATATATTCTTTTTTCGAGAAAAAGAGCGTTTCTTCGTCCCATGACGGAGCCGTTGAGCAAAAGAGGGTCGACCTGCTGTCTTAGTCGCCGATACGCCTGAATATGAGATTCTTATCGATCACTTTATGTTGCAGGAATAGAAAACACAACAGCCCTTGACCATTTATCTTTACTGCGTTCCTTCGTATTATACCTTTTACCCTTCATGTAATTGGTCTGCTTTATTTCACTTGCCTTTTAATGATTCTAAAACAGTGACTATTATTAAAAACTTTACCAATGTATACACTACTACCATGTTTTCTTTTAAAAACCTTTATTGTGAAAATTTCATTATACAAATACGAGCCTATAACCACGTGGGCCTGCCACGGAGCAAACTGTAATCGTATATGATGAATAGACATTTACACTGTAGAGGAACGTAACGGGCGGGCCATTAGGTTGCAAAAACTAAGGTGTCTAACAGTTACGGAATCGGTGGACGTACATTTTATAATTAAAATACGACAGGGCCAGTTACAATAAAATTATCTAGATATACATTTGCGGGCAAGTACCATGGGTGACGTTAATTCGAATTTTCAACAGTACAGTAATCAATAACACATCAGAACTTAATATCAATAGGGATGTCGAAATATTCAATCAATTCTCGTCCCCGCCCGCCATGTGCTTCAAAACTGCATACGTATCTCGTGATTTCAAGGTTCTGCAACCAGTACACAACAAGGAGTTACGAGTCCCATTTATTCCGGCGCCATTTTGGGCGAGGACGGGCAGGTCCAGGATATAGTCAAAATGTCTCTACCAACCATCGACTATGATGATGTTCATATGCTGTATTTATTAGAGTAACACTCATCTGCCCACATGAAATTAATTTACCACAATCTAAACATGTCATTTTAATCTTTCCAAAGTTCTTCTAAATATTTGGGACCGTTTCCCTTGCCTCTGAAGCTCTCAGTGCCACTTCTTTGATGAATGTACTAGCAGGTCAGGGGTTCTCCTCCAAATCTCTCTTTTATGCAGCACTATAATTAATTGGTGCCACCTCTCCATATGACGATGCATGGTATAGTTACCACAACTATATATTTTTTCGGTTCCTCTGGAGAGTTCATCGTGGCAGATGAAGCGTGTAACATACCGGGCATTTACCTTTTTTTGCATGTACAGGAAAGGAAAAAAAAATCGAGCGTTCGAGTTCTTAGGTGTCCCAGGGCCATTTTAGTGGACCAGGCCCAAATCCAAAGAACAGCTATCTCACAGGCTAATGGGGCGACCCACGCCGAGTTTCAGCATTGTAGGATGACCACACAAGTACAGCAACTTGCTAGACATCACCTCGGTGCCATCCGGATCTCGGCGCCCCACTGCAGATGAAGTGCCTCTCAACTATGAAACCACCACGGTGACATCCGGATCTTGGCGCGTTGTGCTGCCTTCGGCCTATTCGCACATCGGTCCGCTACTGACGCCATCTCACAGGCTAATGGGGTGACCCACGCCGAGTTTCAGCATTGTAGGATGACCACACCAACTTGCTAGACATCACCTCGGTGCCATCCGAATCTTGGCATCTCAACGCCTAGTGGTATCTTCCATACAGAAAATATTGTTACGCTGCCTTTGGCCCCATTCGCACATCAGTCCGCAACTTAGACATCACCTCGATGCCATCCGGATCTTGGCATCTCAGCGCCTTGTGGTGTCAGTCAGAAAATATTGTTGCGCTGCCTTTGGCCCCATTCACACATCAGTCCGCTACTGACACCATCTCACAGGCCAATAGGGCGCCCCACGCCGACTTTTACCATTGTACGATGGCCACACCAGTGGCACAACTTCCTAGACATCACCTCGGTGCCATCCGAATCTTGGCATCTCAACGCCTAGTGGTATCTTCCATACAGAAAATCTTGTTACGCTACCTTTGGCCCCATTCGCACATCGGTCCGCAGCTTAGACATCACCTCGGTGCCATCCGGATCTTGGCATCTCAGCGCCTTGTGGTGTATTCTCTTCAGAAAATATTGTTGAGCTGCCTTTGGCCCCATTCGCACATCCGTCCGCAACTTACACATCACCTCGGTGCCATCCGGATCTTGGCATCTCAGCGCCTTGTGGTGTCTTCTACTCCGAAAATATAGTAGAAAATATTGTTGCGCTGCCTTTGGCCCCATTCACACATCAGTCCGCTACTGACACCATCTCACAGGCCAACAGGGCGCCCCACGCCGACTTTTACCATTGTACGATGGCCACACCAGTGCCACAACTTGCTAGACACCACCTCGGTGCCATCCGGATCTTGGCATCTCAGCGCCTTGTGGTGTCTTCAAATCAGAAAATATTGTTGCGCTGCCTTTGGCCCCATTCGCACATCGGTCCGCTACTGACGCCATCTCACAGGCCAACGGGGCGCCCCACGCCGACTTTCAACATTGTAGGATGGCCACAGAAGTGCGACAACTTACTAGACACCACCTCGGTGCCATCCGGATCTTGGCGCGTTGTGCTGCCTTCGACCTATTCGCACATCGGTCCGCTACTGACGCAAACTCACAGGCCAACGGGGCGCCCCACGCCGACTTTCAGCATTGTAGGATGGCCACACCAGTGCGGCAACTTACTAGACACCACCTCGGTGCCATCCGGATCTTGGCGCGTTGTGCTGCCTTCGGCCTATTCGCACATCGGTCCGCTACTGACGCAAACTCACAGGCCAACGGGGCGCCCCACGCCGACTTTCAGCATTGTTGGATGGCCACACCAGTGCGACAACTTACTAGACACCACCTCGGTGCCATCCGGATCTTGGCGCGTTGTGCTGCCTTCGGCCTATTCGCACATCGGTCCGCTACTGACGCAAACTCACAGGCCAACGGGGCGCCCCACGCCGACTTTCAGCATTGTAGGATGGCCACACCAGTGCTGCAACTTGCTGGACACCACCTCAGTGCCATCCAGATCTTGGCGCGTTGTGTTGCCTTCGGCCTATTCGCACATCGGTCCGCTACTGACGCCGCCTCACGTGCCAACGTATTTTCTCCTAATTTTACACCCTATGCCGCATAACAGGTCATGTGACTTGTTTATAAAACTTTTCATTGGTTCATTTTACTTTTGGTTTCCTAATGATGGAAGGCTTGATCATGTGACCTAAAAACAACACTTTTCATAGGATGAAAACTTTTTTTTTTCCCCAAACGATGAAAGCCCCACCTTGTTTCTGGATGTTTCAGACTGAAGCTGGCGTCAGCATGAAAGCACCACCATCTCGTAGCTCAGTCGTGGTCATTCCGCGAGCAATCATGGCAGCCGCTCCCCACCAGAAGCCTGCAGGAGTCGGAGCCCCCAAAACTTTTGATGAATTCTCAAGGCGGAGGGGACGCTTTCGAGAATGAGGTCCAAGACCTAGCAGACAAGCGTCCGATTTCCAAGGTGTCCCAGGGCCATTTCAGTGGACCAGGCCCAAAAAGGAAACAGCCTGCCGCCATTTTGAGAGTCCTGTGACAGCCGCCTATCGCTGCACCGCAAGAGTGGGCGCAACTCAGCTGAATTGCGGCTTTTGACACAGTGGACCAAAAACGGACGGAATGGCAACTGAAACGGTAAAGGGGCGCCCCACTACAACAGATGACACTCCACCTCGAGAGGCCCGTTCACGCCGCCTCCCCCGGGGCGCTCCACGCCGTTATTCGGAGCAGCATTGTAGGATACCAAAACCAGTGCGGCAACTTACTGGACATCACCTTGGTGCCATCGTTCTGCTGCCTTGGAACTATTCGCGCAACAGTTTGCTACTGATGACCCACCCCCCGCGACGCCCCATGCCGTTATTTGCTGGGTGGCAACTTACTAGACATCACTTTCGTGTCATCTAGATTTCAACGCGTTCTGCTGCCTTGGAACTATTCGCACAACAGTTTGCTACTGATGACCCACCCCCCGCGACGCCCCACGCCGGAAATCTGGACGTTGTGCTGCGTTGGGACTATTCGCACAGCCGACCGCTACTTCGTTGTTTTTCCCTAAAAATGTTTATATGTTATTACTATTTTTGTTTTCTTGTATATATTTATAAATTATTAAAGTTTTATAATCTTACTACTTTGTCGGAGTGCTATATATTTTTAATGTGACACATAATTGTAAAAACTTTGATGTACAAACAGTCATCCCTGGAATCTTCCGCTTCAGGCTCGGTCCCCTCCCCAATCACAATACAGGATGGTTTTCAGATAATAGCAACGCTTCTGCTGTGACGAATCTCATCGAGTGTGGGCCTTGATCTACTATAACTCCTTTGAAGAGGGGTGATTCTTTACAGCTGTGGCCATAAACTACATCTGCGGGGCTAGCTGATACCCTAGGACCAGCCTGGACAATCGGACACAGAGGAAAAGGAGTGTCAGAGGGTGCGGTAGTGAATAGGGCGAAAGGGAGGTGTCGGGCGGGCACAGGGTGTGATTCTCAGGGAACAGCAGCGCAGATGGGGGAGGTTTATTACCCATGCATAAGACAGAGAGCGGGGGTGACCACTGCCTGGGGGAGATGTTTGCGAGGGTGGGGAGCCATGCTAAGGATCGACAGCGTGCACAGAGTGGGTCTGGTCAAGGCATCTAAAATGGCTGCCGTGCACGACAAAAGTGTGGCATTTGAAAAAAGACAAGATGGCGCAGACAATGTTTTTCAACACTTCCTGATTTCCTTCGAATCGAACGTTAACAGACGTTGGGGCATATTACCAAAGTTAAGCGATATTTATCCCTAACGATGCTTAGCAACGATTTTTTTACCGTCAGAAATTATCGCAGATAAACCTTGCTATTATCAAGGTTTATCGGAAATACGATAAAAAACGACCGCAATGCATTAATATCGCTGAAAACTCAGCGATATTCATGCATTACCGAGCTAATGCTCTTAGCCATGTTATCCACCTCCCATTGGATAACATGGCTAAGAACTGCTCAGGGCAGGTGGTAGCTTTTAGAGATATTCGCCCTTATCTCGAATATTTCCAAAAGTTGATAATAGGAGATAGCGATGTTAGCGACTGTTTCCAGTCGCTAACATCTTGGCATGCCCACTTTGCATGTCATTAGTGATAAATATCACTCACATGCAAAGTGGGGCCCAAGATGGTCGCTATCTTCTACTAGCCGTCGCTAACTGGTGTTAGCAACAGCTAGGTAATACACATATAATTTTATCTCCGCGAAGCGGAGCGCTGTTACAGATATATATCTTGTTTCTGAACGTTAATTTCTCAAAATGCACTGAAGCACATATATTGAGACCTAGCAAAGGCACATCGGGCTACCAGTCCCTACAATTTTGCCAAGTTTCGTGCAAATCCATTCAGCTGTTCGATCCTACCGAGAGACAAGATGGCGGCCGCTACGGACTGTTTGGAATGTTTACAGACACCGGAGAGCCAATCAGCTTCGCTTCGCAAAGCTCCGTAACGCGAAAAGTACGCGAAGCGGTGCGCTGTTACAGATATATACCTTTTTTTGAACGTTAATTTCTCAAAATCCACTGGAGCACATATATTGAGGTCTAGCAAAGGCACATCGGGCTACCAGTCCCTACAATTTTGCCAAGTTTCGTGCAAATCCATTCAGCTGTTCGATTATTATTATTTTTATATTTTTTTGCCCCGCGGGGCCCTTTTAAAACCTCCACATCAAACCTAGGGGGTGAGCGACAATGTACTATGCCCCCTTATGGTCATTTGCCCCTTCGCTTCGGCCTCCTCTTGTCTCTCGATCCTACCGAGAGACAAGATGGCGGCCGCTACGGACTGTTTGGAATGTTGACAGACGCCGGAGAACCAATCAGCTTCGCTTCACAAAGCTCCGTTGCGCGAAAAGTCCGCGAACCAGAGCGCTGCCCGGTCCGCTGTTACAGATATATATCTTTTTTTAAACGTTAATTTCTCAAAATCCACTGGAGCACATATATTGAGACCTACAAAAGGCACATCGGGCTACCAGTCCCTACAATTTTGCCAAGTTTCGTGCAAATCCATTCAGCCGTTCGGGCTAAAAGTGAGGCCAACCGCCCTATGGAAAACTCAATGTTAAAAACACGTTTTGGGACCCCCCTTTTTTCTCGGCCCCCACTGGACGAACCCCCCCCAAATTTTCAAGGGCTGCTCAGAAACAAAATGTGCCATTTTCCTGAAAATTTCAGCCAATTCCGTCCACAAACGCCAAAGTTATTAGACATAGAATTTTCAAAAAACCCATAGAGAAAAAATCCTAACTATATATACCTACTGGCGACCGCCAGTAGGTAATATATATATATATGTGTGTGTGTGCGTATATATATATATATATATATATATATATATATATATATATATATCCAACAAAAGAGAAGCCCATTTAGGAGAGCCCACACAGATAGCAGGAATCTCATTTTTAATTGGGAAGTTGCAGCATGCGGTTATTTTGCCCTTTGCGCCTCCTTTCAGTTCAATCAATCAATCAATAATTGCATTTCTAAAGCGCGCTACATACCCGTTAGGGTCTCAAGGCGCTGGGGGGGGTCGCTACTGATCGAAGAGCCAGGTGTTGAGGAGTCTTCTGAAGGCAAGCAGGTCCTGGGTCTGTCCTGGGTCTGTCGTAGGCTGTTTGGGAGAGTGTTCCAGGTCTTGGCGGCGAAGTAGGAGACGGATCTCCCACTGGCTGTGGTTTTCCGGATACGAGGGACTGTGGCGAGGGCGAGGTTGGCTGAGCGGAGGCTTCGGGTGGGGGTGTGGAAGCTGAGGCGGTTGTTGAGGTAAGTAGGTCCGGTGTTGTGTAGTGCTTTGTGTGCGTGGAGGAGGAGTTTGAAGGTGATCCTCTTGTTGACGGGAAGCCAGTGCAGGCCTCTCAGGTGGGGTGTGATGTGGCTGCGGTGGGGGATGTCGAGGATCAGACGTGCGGCATTCTGGATTCGTTGTAGTCGTCTCAGGAGCTTGTTTGTTGTTTGAGTAGAGGGTGTTCCCGTAGTCGAGTCTGCTGGTGATAAGGGCATGGGTGACGATTTTTCTAGTGTCGATAGGGATCCATTTGAAGATTCTGTGGAGCATACAGAGGGTGTTGAAGCAGGATGCGGAGACGGTGTTGACTTGCCTGGTCATGGAGAGGGTGGAGTCGAGGATGACCCCCAGGTTGCGTGCGTGGTCCGTGGGTTCCGGGGCTGTGCCTAGCAATGTGGGCCACCAGGAGTCATCCCAGGCTGATGGGGCGGGTCCGAGTATGAGGACTTCCGTCTTGTCTGAGTTCAGCTTCAGTCTGCTGTCCTTCATCCAGTCGGCTACGGCCCTCATTCCTCTGTGGAGGTTGGCTTTGGCGGTGTGGGGTTCTTCGGTGAGGGATATGATCAGCTGGGTGTTGTCGGCGTAGGAGATGATGTTGAGGTTATGTTGTCGTGCGACGTGGGCGAGAGGTGCCATGTAGATATTGAACAGCGTCGGGCTGAGGGAGGACCCCTGTGGGACACCGCAGATGATCTCGATGGTTTTTGAGCGAAAGAGTGGGAGGCGGACGCTCTGGGTTCTGCCGGAGAGGAAGGATGAGGTCCAAACTAGGGCCTTCTCTTGAATACCGGCATCATGGAGGCGTGCTGATAGTGTGCGGTGGCAGACTGTGTCAAAGGCTGCTGATAGGTCCAGGAGGATGAGGGCGACTGTCCTTTGTCCATCAGGGTCCTGATGTCGTCAGTGGCGGCGATGAGGGTGGTCTCTTTGCTGTGGTTGCTGCGAAAGCCGGATTGGGAAGGTTCCAGGATATTGTTGTCTTCAAGGTAGCGGGTTAGCTGTTTGTTGACAATCTTCTCAGTCACTTTTGCCGGGAATGGGAGCAGGGAGATGGGCCGGAAGTTCTTGAGGTCCTTGGAGTCCGCCTTGGGCTTCTTCAGAAGGGCGTTGATCTCGGCGTGCTTCTAGCTTTCCGGGAAGGTGGCTGTCTCGAAGGAGGAGTTGATAGCTTTCCGGAGGTGGTGCGTGATGGTTGTGCTGGCTTTGTTGAAGCCGTGGTGAGGGCAGGGTTCCGATGGGGATCCGGAGTGGATGGAGTTCATGGTTTTGATGGTTCATCGCTGACACTGGAACAGGTGGTCACTGCAGCGCGGTCCATCCTTACATGGCAGGGCTTTCCTATGACCGGGACCGTCCGTCATTAAATACAACAAAAGAGAAGCCCATTTAGGAGAGCCCACATAGATAGCAGGAATTTTGTTTTTAATTGGGAAGTTGCAGCATGCTGAATGCAAGTTTGTTCCAGAAAAAATAAAACAGCCTGACGCCTTTCATGCTTCACCCAGCATTTCCTCAGAGGCATGAGTACTTCTCAAGTGAAGCACACCGGCATTACTCAAATAGTCTCACCAGCTGCACCAGTGGGCGCTGGCTCTCGCTTAGCATGCTGGTTCTTGTAGTGCCGTTAATAATACTAAAGTGAGTTGCTTACACTTAATAAAAATTGGACACAAATGAAAACCCCAGTGTGTCTGGAAAAGAGTCCCGCTCTCACCATGTTGCATCTTGTTGCCTTCCAAAACGGCTATTCTGCCCTTTGCGCTGCCTTTCAGTTCACTGCAGCGCGGTCCATCCTTTCATGGCAGGGCTCTCCTACGACCGGTACCGGCCGTCATAATATCCAACAAAAGAGAAGCCCATTTAGGAGAGTCCACACAGATAGCAGGAATTTCGTTTTTAATTGGGAAGTTGCAGCATGCAGAATGCAAGTTTGTTCCAGAAAAATTAAAACAGCCTGACGCGTTTCATGCTTCACACAGCATTTCCTCAGAGGCATGAGTCCTTACTCCGATGTAATCCAATAAAATGTTGTGAATTACGAAGGTGAGCAAAGTGGCCCCGAAATGCGTTGGATCTGGTAATAAGCATGGAGGGGGGCTGAGGAGTTGCACAGGAACCAGGAAGCCGGATGTCAGAGCATCGCGGTGTGCCCTTCCAAAAGCTTATATATATTACCTACTGGCGGTCGCCAGTAGGTAGTTATAGTTAGGATTGTTTTCCATAGGGAAATCGCAACATTCTATTGGGAATAACTTTGGCGCCGGTTGAGGAATCTGCCTAATATTTTCCTCAAATTTGCCTCATGGCGCTCCGGTCCTTCCCTTAAAGTTTGGGGGGGATTCGTCAAGCGGGGCCGAGATAAAAGGGGGCCCCAAAACGTGTTTTCCCCATGTTAATTTCCATAGGGCGGTTGGACTCACTTTTAGCCCGAACGGCTGAATGGATTTCCACCAAACTTGGCAAAATTGTAGGGATTGGTAGCCCGATGTGCCTTTGCTATGTCTCAAGATATGTGCTCCAGTGAATTTTGAGTAATTTAGGTTCAAAAAATATATATCTATAAGCGCGCCCCGGTACGCGTACCGGGGAGCACACCGGGCGCGCTACGCGAGTTCGCGCGCGGAAAGCTGATTGGCTCTCGGGTGTCTGTCAACATTCTAAACAGTCCAGGGCGGCCGCCATCTTGTGTCTCAGTAGGATCGAGACACAAGAGGTGGCAAAAACAAAGGGGGAAATGACCATAATGGGGCAAGGTAGATCCCTCCTGACCCCCTAGGTTTGATGTGGGGGCCATAAAAGGGCCCCGCGGGGCAAAAAAAAAACAAAAACATTTTTTTCGATTTTCGTTGGGGGAGCGCCCGGTACGCGCACCGGGGAGCGTACCAGGGAGCGTACCATGGGGAAAAATAGTGAAAACAGTTAGTGTAAAATAATTATTTTGAGTGATCAGAGGTAGGGTAGCTGAGAAAAGAGCTTTTGGGTTCTGTGGCTGATTTAGGTACCTACAAGTAGGTTCCAATGCACAGTCTTATATTCAGGAGGAATATTCTATTCCCCTCATATGAGAAGTGCACACCATCTCCTCTGTAGATATCTTGCATGTTGTAACGCAAGTTATTGTTGTATATTGAACCCATTCCATAGTCTTTCATGTAAGCAGAAACAGATTTATTCACATGTTTACGTGCTTTCTCAAATTGTGGACAAAATTGGTTGGACCACTTCCATTTCTGTCTTTGGCATATATTGGAAATTACCAAGGCAGTTTGAGGAAAAAGTGCCATCAATTGTTCAAAGGTGTCCTTTAAAAGCATTTCCAGACCTACCCCAGTCAAAGTGCCTAAGTCATTTCCACCACAGTGCCGAATTATGAGGTGAGGGTGTGGCAGATGCAAAAAGGTTTTCACCAATGGTATCAATTGATGACATCTCAATCCTCTCTGGCCAATCCATTTAATGTTCACATTTGGTAAATCAAGGTTGTGAAAATTTCTGGTATCTGCATACCTTTGAGCCCAGTGGATGTAGCTATGTCCAATAATCCAGACAGAATACATGGTAAGAGGAGGTTCTGGTGCAGTCAGATGAAGTGTGGGAATTAAATGGCAGTTGGAACAGTAGGAGTTTGCAAAAAAAACTGTGGAGTTTCAGTGCTCTTGAATCACAAGCAATGATTGGTGGATTCAGATAGTTGAAAACTGAAAGTTAGGGTGCATGGTTCTGTTTTGTGAAAGAAGCAATTTGAATGGTTAAGAAAAAGTCATTTAAAGAAACATTGCACTGGATAAGCTGGGGTATTAAGAGGTCAAACATCCTTGCTAAGTTGAATTGCACATTGTAGAATAAACTTTTAAACCTGAGAGCTCAGTGAGGAGAGAGTTGCTATGGTAACAGGTAGAAAGGGCTGAGGGGGGGAAGGGTGTTGATTTGAAAATAGAGAGGGAAGAGTTTGTATTGGTTGCCATGAGGAATATGTGTGTAGAATTAGAGGTTCTCTGTGCCATTCATGGTTGCAGTGGCTGGAGTACATACCTTTCTCAATCTCCTAAAGCATTTGTAAAGGTGAGTAATGATTCATTTAATATAGATAGAGAGTTCTATACTCTATGGAGAAGATTTGGAAGCAAATTGTGGTTTTTTAATGTTGCTTTGTGTCATGCTTTTTGATAATGCTTGGTAAAATGTTTTTACTGCATAGAGGAATTGTATATTGTAAAATTGTGAAGTTTCAGTAGTGACATGGAATGCTTGTACATAGGACCTGTGCTGTGTTTCTTAAATGTGATGTTAAAAACGATTTTGGGGAAAATGAATGGCTTTTACATTTTTTAGAAGGAATAAATAATGTGTGCATGCTTAAAGAAATAAATTTGACTCTTTCACAATGATGTTATCTGTGTTAACTCAGTGTAGGAAGCACATTGAGTTTCTTTGCATAGAGGAATTGTATTTTGTAAAATTGTGAAGTTTCAGTAGTGACATGGAATGCTTGTACATAGGACCTGTGCTGTGTTTCTTAAATGTGATGTCAAAAACGATTTTGGGGAAAATGAATGGCTTTTACATTTTTGAGAAGGAATAAATAGTGTCTGCATTCTTAAAGAAATACATTTGACCCTTTCACAATGATGTTACCTGTGTTAACTCAGTGTAGGAAGCACATTGAGTTTCTTTGCATAGAGGAATTGTAGTTTGTAAAATTGTGAAGTTTCAGTAGTGACATGGAATGCTTGTACATAGGACCTGTGCTGTGTTTCTTAAATGTGATGTCAAAAACGATTTTGGGGAAAATGAATGGCTTTTACATTTTTGAGAAGGAATAAATAGTGTCTGCATGCTTAAAGAAATAAATTTGACCCTTTCACAATGATGTTACCTGTGTTAACTCAGAGTAGGAAGCACATTGAGTTTCTTTGCTGTTGGTTTGTGTCATGTTTTTTGAGAATGGTTGAATTTCAGTAGTGAAATTGAATGCTTGTACATAGGACCTGTGCTGTGTTTCTTAAATGTGATGTGAAAAACGATTTTGAGGAAAATGAATGGCTTTTACATTTTGGAGAAGGAATACATAATGTCTGCATGATTAAAGAAATACATTTGAACCTTTTACAATGATGTCACCTGTGTTACCTCTTACTAGGAAGCACATTGAGCTTCTTTGCAATTAGTTTGTGTGATGTTTTTGATAATGCTTGGTATCAACATTTGCAAGAAAGAGGATTTGTATTTTGTGAAATAGTGAGGTTTCAGTAGTTGAATTGAATGCTTGTACATAGGACCTGTGCTGTGTTTCTTAAATGTGATGTGAAAAATGATTTTGGGGAAAATGAATGGCTTTTACATTTTTGAGAAGGAATAAATAGTGTCTGCATGATTAAACAAATACATTTAAACCTTTTACAATGATGTCACCTGTGTTACCTCATACTAGAAAGCTCATTGAGCTTCTTTGCTGTTGGTTTGTGTCATGTTTTTTGATAATGCTTGGTATCAACATTTGCAAGATAGAGGATTTGTATTTTGTGAAATAGTGAGGTTTCAGTAGTGAAATTGAATGCTTGTACATAGGACCTGTGCTGTGTTTCATAAATGTGATGTGAAAAACGATTTTGGGTAAATGAATGGCTTTTACATTTTTGAGAAGGAATAAATAGTGTCTGCATGATTAAAAAAATATATCTGAACCTTTTAGAATGATGTCACCTGTGTTACCTCAGATTAGGAAGCAGATAGAGCTTCTTTGCTGTTGGTTTGTGTCATGTTTTTTGATAATGCTTGGTATGAACATTTGAAAGATAGGGGATTTGTATTTTGTGAAATTGTGAAGTTTCAGTAGTGACATGGAATGCTTGTACATAGGACCTGTGCTGTGTTTCTTAAATGTGATGTGAAAAACGATTTTCGAGAATGAATAAATAGTGTCTGCATGATTAAAGAAATACATTTGAAACTTTCACAATGATGTCACCTGTGTTACCTCAGATTAGGAAGTAGATTGTGCAGATGAGGTGAGGCATGTCCAGAGGTAGAGAGGAGGTGAGGCCTTTGTTCAAGACTGTAGTGGGAGAGAGGCCTTTCCTGGGGAGCATATGTGGTGAGGCCTGTGTCTAAGAGTTCAGTGGACTAGACTTCATGAAGCCTATCCCCCACTGCACTCTTAGACACAGGCCTCACCTCCTCTGCACCCCTGGACAATCCTCACCTCATCTGCAACCGTGAATAGACCTGAACTGATCTGCATCCTTAGACATGCCTCAGCTTATTTACACTCCTGGACATGCGTGACCTCATCTGCACCCAGTTACCATCAATTATACCCAATACATTGAGGCCTGTCCAGAGGACACAGATGAGGTAAGGCTAGTCCAAGGGTCAGAGGAGGTCAGTCCTCTCCACTATACTCATGGAGACTCAATGCTTGTTCATAGGACCTGCGCTTTGTGTCTAAAATGTTATTTAAAAAACGATTTTGGTGCAAATCAATGACTTTTAGATTTTTGAGAAGGAATAAATAGTGTCTGCATGATTAAGTAAACATATTTCAACCTTTCACAATAATGTCACCTGTGTTACCCCAGATTAGGTAGTAGATTGTGCAGATGAGGTGAGGCATGTCCAGAGGGACAGAGGAGGTGAGGCCTGTGTTCAAGACTGTAGTGGGAGAGAGGCCTTTCCTGGGGAGCATAGGTGGTGAGGCCTGTGTCTAAGAGTGCAGTGGAGTAGGCTTCATGAAGCCTATCCCCCACTGCACTCTTCGACAGAGGCCTCACCTTCTTTGTACCCTTGGACAGACCTCTCTTCCACTACACTCTTCAATACAGGTCTCACCTCTTCTGCACCCCTGGACAATCCTCACCTCATCTGCAACCCTGAATAGACTTCAACTAATCTGCATCCTTAGACAGGCCTTAGCTTATTTACACCCTTGGACATGCATCATCTCATCTGCACCCAGTTACCATCAATTATACTCAATACATTGAGGCCTGACCAGAGGACACAGATGAGGTAAGGCTTGTCCAAGGGTCAGAGCAGGTCAGTCCTCTCCACTGTACTCATGGACACTGAATGCTTGTACATAGGACCTGCAATGTGTGTCTAAAATGTTATTTAAAAACGATTTTGGAGCAAATCAATGACTTTTAGATTTTTGAGAAGGAATAAATAGTGTCTGCATGATTAAATACATATATTTCAACCTTTCACAGTGATGTCACCTGTGTTATGTCAGATTAGGAAGTAGATTGTGCAGATGAGGTGAGGCATGTCCAGAGGTACAGAGGAGGTGAGGCCTATGTTCAAGACTGTAGTGGGAGAGAGGCCTTTCCTGGGAAGCATAGGTGGTGACGCCTGTGTGTAAGATTGCAGTGGACTAGACTTCATGAAGCCTATCCCCCACTGCACTCTTAGACACAGGTCTCACCTTCATTGTACCCGTGGACAGACCTCTCTTCCACTACACTCTTAAATACAGGCCTCACCTCTTCTGCACCCCTGGACAATCCTCACCTGATCTGTAACCTTGATTTGACCGTTTGCTTTTTGTCATTGCTTTGTTGTTTGGTAATAGTGGTCTATAATGTGTTATTTTTTTCTTTAACACAGATTGAAATCAAGATTTCAAGAGTAAGAAAATATGCCCTCAAGGCAGAGGAGAAGGAAAGATGATAAGCGGAAAAAATCAAAAACAGCAACGGAATTACAGCACTCCTCTACAACAAATACTTCAAAAAACAGGAAAAAGGCTCCTGCTAAGACAACTAAGTCTTTCTTACGGAACATATGTAGATCAAAATAAAATGTTGGACAGAATGTAGAAAAAGAGAAGGAGAGAGAAAAGGAAGGAGAGGCCCTCAAAAATTGTTACTACTGGAGCAGGAGAGAATAATATGTATAGGAATAGAAGGCAGAATCAGTTTAGAGACATTCGTAAACGAATGTTTCGCAATAGGGTGGTTTGAAATTTGTTAAAAAACATTAGGAAAGGTAAACAGAGAGCTGCTTTTTATAAGAAAAAGAAAAGTGGAGGGAAGATTGTTGATCAGGCTTTTGAAGTTAAGAAAAAAATGATTTATTTTAATAATCAATAGAATTAGGACACTTAACAAGACAATTGATGTTTTCAAATCAAACAGTAGATGGAAAAGATTAATTAATCGGACTAATTTCTGTAAAGTTTTTTCAGGAGAATGGATGCACAGTTCAAGTTGTGAGCCATTTTTTAATGAGGAGAGTTACTTCCAGGAGAATGATTTAGTGCATGCAGTTGACACCAGTGGTCAGGCATATGAGATGAAAGACGGTTGTCCGATTGAAAAAGAGAAACTTGTGCCTAGAGAACCAGAAGAGGTGTTAACTGATGAAGTTTTAGGGAGACGTACTAAGGGTCCAGTGTACACTTGGCAGTGTAGTAGTATTTGTAGTGTGCGACAGGAATCAATTGATTTGTTTTGTAATTTCTTACGTACATATAGTAAGAAAAGTTTAAAACAGAATATGAAGATGTTGCAAGACTTAGATCCTTGCAGAGTGAGAGAAAACACAGGTTTGCAAGGGCATTCACTGGCTTGTCTTTCTAGAAAAGTCAGTCAGAGTGTTTTTCATCATTTTAGGATGTTAGCAGTGCATCATAACAAAATGAGGAAATTAGTGAGAAGGTTGTATTATACAAAAAGTCCAGCACTTAAACTTAAACAATTAAACAGTGCTCTTTTGCATGGAACTGAATTAGATGTGAAGAAGATTTGTGAAGAAATTGAGATTTGTTATTTTGGTGAAAAAGAGGACAGTGTAGAAATTGACACAGAAATTCAAGGTAATGTGGAAGACAATGTACAGATTTCAAGTACAGAAAAGTTTGACCAGGAAATTACCAGGTTTAAGGTGAAATCAAGTGAAAGGCCGAATTTTACTTGTGTGTGTTGTCGACGAACTCATTATAAGCATCAAACTAGATTAGTTGATTTATACGTAAAAAGTGAAAAGATAAATAATTATGAGTGGAAGGATTTTGCAACATATTTGTGGGTGGAGAATTGTTTTGATTTGAGTTCTGATCAGCGTATTTGTGAATATTGTTATGATAAATTAAATCAAAACAGAATGCCTGCTAGAGCTGTTCATAATAATCTGGAGTTGGTAGACATTCCTCCTGAATTGATGGATTTAAATACATATGAGTCTATTTTGATTCAATGTGTCCATCCTTTTCAGGCTATTGTTCGCATGGAACCTAAGATAGGGAAATTGCCTTCTTCAGATTTACAGAGAGGATTAAAGGGAAGAGTTGTTTATTTGCCTCTAGATTTCAAGAAAAATATTGATACCATTGGTGTAGAGAAAGTGGAAGAGGAACCTCTGGTTATTCTAGTTAATGGGGTTCCGACAAAGAGTAAGAAAATCTGGCAAGATTTGGTGGATGTTAGGAAAGTCAAAAAGGCAACGTTGTATTTGGTCAAAAACAATGAGTACTACAAACATGTATGTGTTGAAGCAGAGGAAACAGCTGCAGATGAAGACAGTGATTGTTCAGCTGGCCAAATTGAAAAAGTTGATGTGTCTAGAAGTGAAGAAATATATGAACATTATACTGTTCATCCTTTGCATTCCAAAGAAGTGATGGGGAATGCAATTGACTTGTTTCAAATGATAGCAGCAAAAGGAAGTCCCATTAGTGTATGGGAAGAAAGTTTGGAAGCTCGTTGTTTTCCACATTTATTTCCAACAGGTCGAGGTGGACGATATGACGATCGACCACTTCAAATTCCTGCATCTGAATATCAAACTGTAAGATTATATGCTGAAGATCCAAGGTTTCGTCAATGCATTCCCTATTTGTTTCATCTACTGTATGAAAGTGACTTGTCTGGGCTTTCTTATGCAGTAAACCATATACTGAAAAGTGGAGCACATCTGCAAAATGTTTCGGCGAGGGACTTTATGGAGAAAGTGAATCTGCAAGATAATATTTTGGAATCTCATCTAATCAATCTCATGGCATGTCAGCGTGGTACAAATGAGTATTGGTACCATCGTCATGGGGAATTGAAATGTATGCTAAGAAACTTAGGAACTCCTACATGGTTCCTCACTCTTAGCTGTGCCGAGTATGCATGTGACGACTTACTTCAATTTCCACGAGAGGCAAATGAAAATGTACAAAATATAGAATTCAAAACTGCTGGAGAACTGTGTTCTTTGGATCCAGTGAATGTATGCAGATATTTCAATCATAGATTTGAAGCTATGATGTCTTTTATTACAAACAAAAAAAATCCTCCCCTTGGAGAGGTTTTGGATTTATTTTGGAGACAGGAGTATCAAGCGAGAGGTGCTCCTCACATACATATGTTGTTGTGGATTAAAGATGCACCCAAATTTGGAACAGATTTGGATGAGACAGTGATGAGGTTCATTGAAGAGTATTCAACATGTGCTGTTCCGAAAAAAAACCAAGAAAACAGTTTAAGGCAACAAGTTTTACGCTTTCAATCCCATCGTTGTGGAAAGTACTGTCGTCGAAAATTCAGAAACAAGGACAAGTTCTACACAAAATGTCGTTTCGGGTTTCCACGACCAGTGATTTCTAAAGGAAGAGTAAATAATTTGATGTCTTCTCTGCAACATACTGTGACGAGGAAATCATCAAAAAATACATACAATTTAAAAAGAAACGAAGAGTCCAAGTACATCAACGACTACAACCCAGTGATTTTGTCCATGTGGAATGCTAATATGGATATTCAGTTCGTTGCTGACAACTCTATTGCTGTGGCTCGATATGTGACATCTTACATCACAAAAAAAGAAAAGACAGAACTGAAGGAAATGTGGGAGGATATTTCACATGAAAAGAGTCTAAGCAAGAAATTATACAGTTACAGTCTGAAGATGTTGTCACATCGAGAAATTGGAGCATATGAATGTTCTGATCGATTGTCATCAGCAAGTCTATATGCCAAATCTAGAACCATCATTTGGGTGAGTCTAGGTCTTGCTGCAACACGAAACCGAGTTTTGAAATCTGTACAAGAAATAGAGTATTTGGCGGAGAAAGAACCAGAAAGTACAGATATTTGGAAGACAAACATGTTGGATACATACTATCCAAATAGAAGTCCTTACCTTGAGAACGCTTGTCTCTATGAAGTTCTGCAAAGATATATTTATAAGAGGAACATCAGAGAAGATATCAATAATGGAATATATGCTGTCATTGGCTGTGAAGGATGTCTAGTGAAGCAGAAAAAAGGCCATTTGATTAATCATCGAAAAATGAGTTGCGAAAATCCAGAGAAAAGGGAATTTTACTATTTAGCTCTTTTGCCACTCTTTAAGCCATGGCGTACAGAAGAGGAACTACTTGGAGATTTTCTCTGTTATGAAGATTCTTTTAATGCAACCAAGGATACCATAGAATGTCCTGTTTTTCCAAATTATCTGCAAATGTTGAACGAAGAAATAGAGCAATAAGCCACATTTGCTGTAGAGATTGCTAGAGACAGTTCTCAAACAGTCAGAGCTCTGCTTCATTGAGTCAGGATCCACTTGGAGGACCAATTATTCAAAATGAAGCTGCCACTGCCATGGATGAGGTGGAAAGAGCTATGGAACAAGCTCAAGATGATGTAGTTAACTTAGAAGATTTGGTGAAACAACTAAACCTTGAGCAGAAACAGATATATGACGAAGTCACAGAACAGATTGAACATGGATTCAGTCATGAGAAAAAAGAGTGCTCATGTACATCATTTAAGCCTATCCGACTGTATGTGAGTGGAGAAGCGGGAACTGGAAAAAGTTTTCTGATTAAAGCAATTGCAACTTATCTGCAGAAAAGGACTGAATCACCGCTGTCTTGTGTTGTTACCGCTTCAACTGGGCTGGCAGCTCATAACATTAAAGGGATTACTTTACATCGTTTACTGATGCTACCAGTCGATCATGATAACAAATTGCAATACCACAAGCTATCTGGAGATGCGTGTTCCGAAGTTTCCTGAGTCCTGAAGAAAATGAAACTTCTTATCATTGATGAAGTAAGCATGGTCTCAAATCTAATGCTTGCTTTTGTGCATTTGAGAATGCAAGAAATTCTTAGAACAGAGTATGATGTGTTATTTGGAGGGAAACACATTATTGTTTTTGGAGATCTACTGCAGTTGACTCCAGTGAAAGGACAACCAGTGTTTAAAATGGTCACGCATGAAGATACCAGGAAGTGCCTAGGAAGCATTGGAAACGTTAATATATGGTTACATTTCAAATATGCAGAACTACTCCAAAATATGCGACAGGCAAAGGATGAAGAATATAAAAATATTCTACAAGATGTAAGAATCGGAAAAGTAAGTCAGCATGGGAAAGAAGCTTTAAATGCACGATTAATTTCAAATTTGCACCCAAATGAAAACATTCTTCCAGGGAATATTTTTAAGAAAATTAACGAGAAGAAATCTGGGATATGTTTGATGCCAACTCTGAAAGAATGTTCCATCTTCAACAACAAAATGTTAAAGTTAGAAAATGAAGAGATTGTGAAACTGGAAGCTATAGATAAAATAGAGCATATGGGAGCAACAATTATTTTGTCAGAAAATTTGAAATCAAAATTGGATTCATTAGAGAAGACTATATCCAAAACTGCTGGTTTTGAAAAGACTCTGAATGTGTGTTTAAATTGTAGTATCATTTTGAGAAGGAATTTAAATGTTGAAAGAGGTCTGGTAAATGGAGCAATGGGTCATGTTGTTGATTTTGTAAATTACAAAAATAGAGATGGAATTGAAATTTTAAAAATTAAATTTGATGGCATTGATGAAATAGAACAAATTTGTCGTTGTTCAGCTAGATGTTTGCTTGTGAAAGATTTAATATGTTCGTCGAAAACAGTTTCCTGTTTGTTTGGCATATGCGGTGACAATTCATAAATATCAAGGTTTAAGTGTAGATAGTGCTTTGGTGAACATTGGAAGTTCTGTGTTTAAAGAGGGTATAGCATATGTGGCATTATCATGAGTCAGAACTTTATCAGGATTGTACTTGATTGAGTGTGATGAAACAAAGATTTGTGCAGATCTAGATTGTGTTAAAGAATATAATAGGTTAAGAAAAGAGTATGCTCCACATTTGCCTCAATATCCTCTGTTTGAAAAACGTGTGGTAGGCCAAAAAAGAAGAAATGAGAATAACTGCAGTGAGGTAGTAGCAAAAAGACAAAAAGTAGATGAAACTGTAATTGTAAGCAGAAGGAAAAAGGATTCTGTTGAAGATGTTGTTGGATTTCAGTTTGAAAACAGTTCTGGTGTCAACTGCTATGCTAATGTGGTGGTTAATGTTGTTTTTTTTCTTCAAAATTTACAAGAACAGATTGTTGAAAATCGGGATGAAACACTCTGCTGTTTATTGAATTCTGTGTTTGAGAAATGTAGCAGTGATAGAGCAAACATAGAAAGTGTTTCAGAAATTCGAAATCTTCTAGACATATGTTCTGGTCAAAATCAATTTTCACAGAATATTCAGCAGGATTGTCAGGAATTTTTAATGTATATGTTTGATGTATTGGAAGATGAAGGTGTAGACATAAAAAATCTTTTTAGCCTTTCCTATCAATGGCAGCATGACTGCGACAACTGTAGTTTATCAAGTAGTACTACAATAGACACTGAAAGATTTATATATTTGACTTTACCAGACTGCAAATCAGTGTCTTTTAATAATCTAGTTAAAGCAGCTGATCACAATATGGTGTGTAGCCAATGTAAGTCTGCAATGCTGTCCACATTATTTATACAAAATTATGGTCAGTATGTCATTTTAATGTTCCAACGATGTAGACCGGATGGAAGTAAATTGACAACTGCTAATAAAAATTTCGTGGCTTCTCAGTTATCAATTTCAGGAAGAACTTTTGCAACTGTAGCCATTATTTATCATGACGGTCCTTCAACAACATCAGGGCATTACACATGCTATTTAAAATGTCGTAAAGGTTGGACCCACTGTAATGACAATCATTTGACTTTCAAACAACGTTTGCCTTTTGACTTAAAAAATTCATACCTAGTGTTTTAAGAACCAAAATTTAAGTAAAGGTAATTGCCCTATGAAGACGGGAGCAGTTAATAAAAGTTAGTTTGCTGTTTAAAATTATATTGTGAGTAACAGTGATGAAGATAATATAAAAATTATAGTTCTTATAAAGGTATGGTAAGTGGATCGCATAGTAAGTGATATCAGTATTATAGGAAATGTTCAACATGAGAGAGCCAGAGATGGAATTATGAATATTTAAATATTGTGAAAATGTTGTTTGAGCCTTTCTTTCAGAACATCGGGAAAACGGTAATTTTAGAGTTTGTTTAAACTAATTTGAAAATATACTGATACATCTGACACTATTTGGCCTTAAGGAAAGGTGAAGGAAAGAGTCATGACTGTACTGAAGGAGTTTATGAAAACATTGAAACATATTTCAGATGTTCTTGGAGCTTTTTTTCTAGAGAGTCGATGAAATGGAATTTTTAGAGAACAGCAGAGTACCTTCCAACGTAAAAGACCTTCATGATGTACTATTTGGCCTAAAGGAAAAGTAAGTTAATCAAAGATTAGTGTAGATATGTGATTTGTAAATTTATATGTTTTTTTTTAAAGACAATCTTTTTGATTGTGTTTTTTTTCCCGCTGTCATATGATGAATAGTTTGAACTCACTGTTTCGTCCGTCTTTTCCTCTTTTGCTCTCTTAGTAATTCCTCTTTACTCACTGAGCAGTATTGTCGCACTCTATCACTATAACTCACCCACTCTCCCTCGCTTATATTTGTTTGCTCCTTTCTTTTGACCTCTTCTCTCTATTTTCCGTTCACTACCTCTATGTCCTCACTCCCTCACTCTCCTTGTGTTATGTTCACTTGTGTTTATCTACCTTCTATCATTTCTCTTACAACAACTTCACTGCTCCTCTCTCATCGTTCTTCATCCCATTTCTTTTACTCTGGTTCCATTACTACCCCTCATTTCCTATCTTTCAGTGTCCTTCTCTTTACTTTCATCACCGAATCACTTTCTCTCAGTACCACTGTTTTAGTCCTCTTCTCCTCTCTTTCCTTTTTTTGCTCCCTTACTCATTTCCTTTCCTCACTCATTGTACTCCACTTTACTCAGTCCTTCCCTTAGTTTCTTTGTCTACTAACTTCCTCACTCCTTTTCCCTCAATCCTTCTATATTATCCTCTCTCCTTTCATCCCTTCACTCTATGACTCTCCTTCACTTACTCTCAGTGACCTTCCATTCCTCATTCTTCTAAATGCATCTTTAATTAGACTCCTTTCCCTCTAGGTCATTATCTTTTTCCTTACTCCTGTTTCCTGATTTAGTTTTGCTAACTCACATTCTTTTAGTATCTTTCTTACCTTCAGTTCATTTCTCACTTCTTCTCTTCCTCTCTGTCAGTGAATCTATATGCCTTACTCTTTTTGTCCTTCTACCTTACTTTATTTCCCTTTCTGTGTCCTTCACTCCTACTTTATTTCATAATACACTGTTATGATTGTTAACCTCTTCATTTGTATCTTTTATTTTAAAATACATATTTTACTAATTATAACTTATTTTTTCTTCTCTCTTTCACAGATACAAAGTGTAGTAAAGAAATTTAATTAAAGTTACATTAATTATATCGTAAGTATGACTATAAAAATGTAGTTTGTCATCACCCTTTCCTTTAACCTCACTATTATTCTCTCACCCTACCTCACTCCTATTTCTTTACTCTGCTTTCTTCACTTATTCTTATCCTCCATGTTTACTCCCCTTTCCCTAACTCCCCTCGCACATTCAACTTCTTTCAGTCCTCCTGCTTTACTTCCCTTACTCTCTGTTCCCTTCCTTTGCTCCCTCACTCATTCCCTTTCCCTTAATCATTTACTTCACTCCTATCACTCCTTCTCTCAGTCCGTCTGTCCTCACAGTTCCTCACTTCCGTTCCCTCACTTTGTCTCTCTTATCGTCGCTGTCTCTCTCCTCTTAATCTGTCAATACTCTTTCGTCATGCTCACTCCCTACAACTCACCCACACTCTCTCACTTACCTTTGTTTGCTGCTTCACTCACTCCCTTTCAGTCACTCCTTCCTTTACTGTCTCTCTCCTTTCTGTCACTCCCCGTGTCTTACCCTTATTCACTTTTATCCACCCTCTTTTACCGCTCTTTACTTAGAGTCACTTCTCTTTTCTAATCCTCCCTCACTGTTTTACTATCTAATACACAGTCCCTTCGTGTTGTTCCCTCTAGCTCTCTTTCTCTTAACATAACTCTCTCTGTCCCTTTCCCTCATGCTCACTCCTTAATTCTTTTTTTTTCTTTTTTTTTTATAAATTAGAGGTAGTTCTAAAAAGAACTGTTTTTTTATTCTTTTTGTTGTTTTATATTTTTTTATTGTTTTTTTAACATTTTTTACTTTTTTTGGCTTTTCTGAACAGTTTTATATTTTTTTGTATTTTCTTTGGGGAGAAACAAAAAACAGGGAATTGAAAATGGCTCAACTGGAGCACAAAAAAAATCAGGAAAAATTATGGTTTCCTCGGAAATTTGTGGTTATCCATAGCAACATTAATTAGTGTGATGCTTTGCTGACCATAATTAATTGTTTTATTGCAATATATACAAACAATTTTGTAATCCCCAAACTTTGTTTGTATATTTGGGACTGTCTCCCTTGCCTCTGGACCCGATGGAGTGGGTTCTTTCGATGTTGAGGGTCTGGCTGTTGATTGGGGTAGCTTACTGCAGAGGTCCCTTACCTCTGCTGCAGAATAGTTGTTAGGGTGCAAACGCATCATGTGCCGAATCATCGTATGATTCCCAAAGGAATATTTTTTGTTAGGGTTTCCCCTGGACAGCTCAGCACCACAGATCAGACAAGTCACCTTCGCAGCGTTGACTTTTTTGAAACCCCTTGGGATTTTGAAATACTCCCATATGAAGTGCTCTTTGGGTTTGTAAGGGGGATTATCTTCAGGCAGGAAGACCCTTGTCTGTTCCTCCTCTTCATCATCCTCCTCCTCTTCTTCTTGACCACCAATGTGATCTTCTGGTGGTCTTTTTGAGGGTGGTGGTGGTGGTGGTGGGGCAGATGCTCCAGCTGCTGATATGACTGTAGCCATCTCTGTAAGGAAAAAGCAGGTCTTCCTCACTCAAATAACAAAGTGAGAATGAGGAAAAAAGGTGGGTGCTTTGATCATTTGGAAAACAAAACTGTTCTGAACCAATGAAAAGTGTTATTTTCAAGTCACATGATCCGGGCTTTCATCATTTGGAAACCAAAACTGATCTGAACCAATGAAAAGTGTTATTTTCAGATCACATGACCCGACGCGCTTACGCTACGCGCCCCGGTGCGCGCCCGTAGTCGCGCTCCGGGGCGCGCCCGTAGTCGCGCCCAGGGGCGTGCCCGGCGGCGCTTACGTTGCGCAATCGTATCTGTTCGGGTGCTTCCGGATGCGGTTACGGCGTGCGTCATATGACGCATCACGCGGCTACGCGATACGTCACGATGTTGTTTTCGTTCGCGGCAATAGCGCTAACGGGGCGCTCACCGGTACGCGCCCTGGGGCGCGCCGTAACACTGCGCTCACCGGTGAGCGCATCGGTACGCGCTCCGGGAGCGCTCCGGGGCACACAAAAAAATAAATAAATAAATAAACATAAAAAAAAATATTACATAATTATAAAATATAAAATTCATTATAAAAATGATTACATTTCATACCTATAGAGATTTGCTATTAAAAAACCTATGAAATTTACTGAAAAAAACATAGGTTTCACACCAGTTATAGTTAGCTGGAAATTTTACTCGCATAAAACCATTGAAATTCCCACGTTATAGTTAGTTGGACTTACTATAACTTGCGCGTGCAATGCACTGCTGATGACGTCACATATTACATCACTCATGACATGGTCAGTGACATCACTCATGACATCACTGATGACACCATCCTTGTGACAGAGTGACAGACCTCCTTTCACTGTAATGTAACCCTTGAAACACATATTCAAAAATAGAAACTAAAATTTTCAAAAAAATGGAGATACCCATACCAGTTACAACAACCAATTCAATAATTCCACCATCTATATACACATCCACTCATTCACCAACAGTTCTATATAGTCACTCATACATATACTTACTCAGCATATGTAGTGATACACCTATACATCCTCTTACACACCGACAGTCATCCAAAAGTTACTCACACACATACTCACACATGCAAATAAACTATTGAACATCCATTTGTTTGCATATACAGCTATACACACACTACCACTTTACTTCTAAGGAAACTTACACATACTTACTCTCTTAAACAATCACTTATAGAAACGCATACTAATTTAAACAGGAACTCTTACAATGCCTCACTCTCACATATACTCACTTATATACATCAATATTCACATATACTAGATTAAAACATATGTAGTTACTGATAAAGACACTAGTGAGACAGTCATTCACTCACTAATGATGTGATATGTGGCATCATCATCAGTGGATTGCGGGTGCGCGAAATATAGGAGCAATTTCAATGGTTTTGTATGAGTGAAATGTCCAGCTAACTATAACACCCCTAAAACTTATAGTTTTTTGAGTGAATTTTAAAGGTTTTTTAAATGCTAATTCCTTAATATATAAGGCCTGAAACCTATGGTTTTTTCAGTGATTTTCAAAGGTTTTTTAAATGCTAATTCCTAACTATATAAGGACTGAAACCTATGGTTTTTTCAGTGAATTTGCAAGGTTTTTTAAATGCTAATTCCTAACTATATAAGGCCTGAAACCTATGTTTTTTTCAGTGAATTTCAAAGGTTTTTTTATGCTAATTCCTAATTATATAAGACCTGAAAGCCCACCAGGAATCTCCAGTATGCGCCAGGGGACTGCATTGCAAAGAGGTGTAATGAAGCCACGCCCCTTTTTAAACCTCTCAGCAACGCAGGCCACTGGCGCGTTTGCAGAGGGGGAACTAATTCCCCTTGCATACTGGGGGCCCCTGGGGGCCAACTAGCCTGCCTTGAACCTCCAGTATGCGCCAGGGGGCTGCATTGCAGAGGTGTAATGAGGCTATGCCCCTTGTTACACCTCTCTGCAACGCAGCCCCCTGGCACGTTTGCAGAGGGGGAACTAATTCCCCTTACATACTGGGGGTCCCAGGGGGCCAACTAGCCCACCAGGAGCCTCCAGTATGCGCCAGGGGGCTGCATTGCAGAGAGGTGTAATGAGGCCACACCCATATTCACACCTCTCTGCAACGCAGCCCCCGTGCATGTTTGAAGGGGGGGAACTAATTCCCCTTGCATACTGGGGGTCCCTGGGGGCCAACTAGCCCACCTGGAACCTCCAGTATGCGCCAGGGGGCTGCATTGCACAGAGGTGTAATGAGGCTCTGCCTCTTTTTACACCTCTCTGCAACGCAGGCCACTGGCGCGTTTGCAGAGGGGGACTAATTCCCCTTGCATACTGGGGGTCCCTGGGTCATATCTGCCCAAACGCCGAAATTCCGAACGATTGAAAATGACTTTTCTTGAGAAACATTTGGATTTGGATTATCATGTCCTATACTTTGGAATTTTTGAAAGACTGACTTTGAGGATGCTATAAATTACTCAAGTCTGCCCGAATTGTGTGGGTAAAATTGATACCTAGTCACTTTGAATAAGAATGTACTTACGTCTCGTCTAACATTTGGAAGAAATATCTAGTTATATGACAACAGGATACCGACATAACTTGAAGGAAATAAGAACGCCCTGAAGAGGTTCTGTTGTACAGAACGAAACGCCTCAGCTGGCTGTGGTACATAAACTTAAGGAAAATAAAAGCATTTGAATATACACCAAGATTCAGCGCTTCAATAAGGACTCTATGTGATATTATTTGATTGGACTTATTGTGCAAGTGGTGCTGTGCCAAACTTTGGAATATTCTCCACTACTCTCTACTACTTACTCTCCTATACTCCACTACTCTCTAATACTCACTCTGTACTACTCATTCTCTATTTATTTATTTATTTCATTTTTGACATTTATAGAGCGCGAACGAATACCCGCAGGCGTTTCGGTGCTAACAATTCACATACTTGAAGTTGGTGTTGAAACTAGTGAGGGAATAGATGAGTCTTATTGGTCGAACAGCCATGTCTTTAGATGTTTGAGGACCTGAAGAAGTGAAGGGCTCGTCCTGATGTTTTGAGGAAGAGTGTTCCATAATTTGGGTGCTGCCACTAGAAAGTGGCGATCACCCCAAGACACTGTTTTGGGTTGTGGGATCACTAATTGGGTTAGGGTGGAGGAGCGAAGCTGTCTACAAGGTGTGTAGGGTTTCAGTTGATCCTTCAGAAAGTGAGGTCCTTGATTGTTAAGTGCCTTGTACACTATACATAATTTATTCTGTTTCGGATCGTCAGCCAGTGGTATTCCTTAATGATTTCGGATATGGCCTCAAATTTGAGCGTTCCAGAGAGCAGACGTGCTGCGGCATTCTGTATTGACTGCAACTTCCTCGTGACCCTGACCTGGGCATTAAGGAATAGACCGTTACAATAATCGAGGGACGACAGAACTAAGGAGCTGACCAGTGTTTTAGTCACTGCCTCTGGAAGGAAGGGGCTGATTTTTCTAATCATTCTGAGTTTGTAGTGGGCAGTGGTTGCTACTTTATTTGCGTGATCCATAAAATTGAGACCTTCGTCAAAAATTACTCCCAAATTCCTGACCGTAGCTGTCGGACTGGGAGGTGTTCCGAAGGCTGATGGCCACCAGCTTGATGGCCAAGCTGGTAAAAGGGG
Source organism: Lissotriton helveticus (assembly GCF_964261635.1). NCBI lineage: Eukaryota > Metazoa > Chordata > Amphibia > Caudata > Salamandridae > Lissotriton > Lissotriton helveticus. Next base: position 1,610,632,294 of record NC_136069.1, read on the forward strand.
TCCAAAAATAACTACCTCAGTTTTTTCTGAGTTCAGCTTGAGGCAGTTTGTAGCCATCCAGTCTCCTATTTCGAGCATTCCATTTTTAAAGTCTTGTGTCACTTTTCCTCCATCACCTTTGATGGCCAGTACCAACTGCGTGTCGTCCGCATAGGAGGTTAGGCTCATCCCATGTGCTTTGATAACATTAGCAGGTCCGATACATAGATGTTAAATAGTGTCGGACTGAGGGATGTGCCTTGGGTACCCCGCATGGCAACGAGAGTTGAGCAGATTGGAAAGGTCCCAAGGTGACCGCTTGTGCTCTGTTAGCCAAAAAAGATGCAAGCAGGCCGCTGGCTGAGTGACAGATGCCAGCTTTCCGACACGGTCGACCAGGATATTATGGTCGACCGTGTCGAAAGCGGCAGATAGATCAAGCAGTACTAGAATTGCTGTCCCACCTTGGTCCCGAATTGCCCTGACGTCATCTGCGGCTTTAATCAGGGCCGTTTTGGTCCTGTGATACTTCCAGAAGCCGAATTGTGTGTCGTCCAACAATCGGTATTTCTCAATGTATTCCGATAGTTGAGAATTCATGGCCTTTTCAGCCACTTTAGCTAAAAAAGGGAGACTAGCAATAGGCCTGTAGTTTTTCAATTTGTTTTTGTCGAGGCTTGGTTTTTTAAATAAGGGTTTCAATAAGGTGTTTTTTAACGAGTTAGGATATGTCCCAGATAACATACTCTACTACTCTACTACTCTACTACTCTCTACTACTCTCTCTCTACTACTCACTCCCTACTACTCACTATCTACTACTCTCTACTACTCACTCTCTACTACTCTCTACTCTCTACTACTCACTCTCTACTATTCTCTCTCTACTACTCACTCTTTACTACTCACTATCTACTACTCTCTACTACTCACTCTCTACTTCTCACTCTCTACTACTCTCTACTACTCACTCTCTACTACTCTCTCTCTACTACTCTCTACTACTCACTCTCTACTACTCTCTCTCTAATACTCCCTACTACTCACTCTACTACTCACTCTCTACTACTCTCCACTATTCTCTCTCTCTGCTACTCACTCTCTACTACTCTCTACTACTCACTCTTTACTACTCTCTACTACTCACTCTCTACTGCTCTCTATTACTCACTCTACTACTTACTCCCTACTACTCTCTACTACTCACTCTCTACTACTCACTCTCTACTACTCTTTACTACTCACTCTACTATTCACTCTACTACTCTCTACTACTCACTCTCTGCTACTCTCTCTACTGCTCTCTACTACTCTCTACTACTCACTCTCTACTCTATTACTCACTCTCTTCTCTCTACCTCTCTACCTCTCTCTACTTCTTTCTCTACTAGTCTCTACCTCTCTACCTCTACCGCTCTACCTCTCCCTCTCTACCTCTACACCTCTACCTCTCTACCTCTCTCTACTGGCACACATATACACATATATATATGCATATATATGTATATGCATTTATGTATGTGTATATATATATATATACATACATACATATACAAACATATATAATCTGCATATCTATATACATACAAATATAAATGCATGCATACATATACATATATGCATACATATGCATGTTATTTACATGAAAGTTTTAAAAACACTAATAAAAGCAAAGCTAAAAAGCCACTTCATTACAAACAGAATGGCTTTAACTTAAACGAGGGCGAGATCTATTGCATTTTCAATGCTTGTTTACTTTGGTTCCATCAAGAAGGCATTCAGATGTGTCACACATTTGCCATAAATTCTGAATGTTAGCACTCTAGTTGCTCATTAGATCACTGTAGTAAAGCAACTGCTCACCAGGGAAGTCTGCTGCTAATCATACTTTCTATGGCAAAATGAACCCCCTCATTTTGTTCATTTTTAAATTAAATGTTTTCAGACTTACCACTTCATTCCAATCAAGATGGCTTCTGGTGTGCCATACTTTTGTCATAAGTAAGACTGTTAGCGCTCTAGTTGTTCTTTAGAACACTCTGGGACATTCTGTCATTGGGCTATACTTGGGCTACATCTGGGTGTTATTTGGGCTACATTTGGGCTCTTTTGTCTCTGGTGGCCATCTTGGGAGACTGCATGTCAGAATTTTTTAATGAAATAGAAGAGGATTTGGGAAGTCACTCAAAATGTGCCCTAATTTTTCTTTCTGCAGCACTAATCATACTTTCTATGGCAAAATATACCCCCTCATTTTGTTCCTTTTTAAATTAAATGTTTTAAGAGTTACCACTTTATTCCAATCGAGATGGCTTCAGGTGTGCCATACCTTTGTAATAAGTAGGACTGTTAGCGCTCTAGTTGTTCTTTAGAACACTCTAAGAGGCTGCAGTAGAACACAAAGGAATCAACTGACAGTCTCTGTCCTTGTTGGATGTACATGTTTTACTGAGAATGTCAGACTTCATTCTCACATGACTTAGAAAGATAATGTGAATTTACAGAAAATATGCTTTCAGTTTAGCTTATAGATCCCCTTCCAAACCACTGTGGGAAAAGCATGAGATAATAGTTTTCTTTCAAACATGATTCATGATATCCCAGCAGAATGCTTTTTCACATGGTAAAATCACCTTAGAACACACCACAATTCCTAAAATGAGTATGGTACCATCAACAAATGATTTATAATGTAACTAAAGTCCTAAAACCCTCTATTAACTACAATGCTTTTTAATGAGGTGCTATCATGCATATTGGTCCCAAGATGGCTGCCAACACTTCTTGGATGAAGTGCTGACAGCCAATCAGATCTCACGATGAGATGTGTGGTTAGGCTCCGCCCACATTTATATGTGTTTTTAAAGTTAATATTCATAAAAACCACTGGAGCAATTTTCACCAAATATAGCAAAGGCACTTCTGCGTACCAGTCCCTACAATTTTGCCAAGTTTGGTGTAATTCCGTTCAGCGGTTCGGGCTTTAGCCTTGTCAGAACGTCCTGTGGAAATTCACATGGAGAAAACACGTTTTGGGACCCCCCTTTTTTCTCAGCCCCCACTTCGCGTATCTCCCCGAAACTTTCAGGGAAGGTGCCCAGCGAAGTTGGCCAACATTCTGGAAAATTACACGCAAATTCCTCAACCGGCGCCAAAGTTATTCCCAATAGAATGTTGCGGACTTCCTATGGTAGCTAGGTCCTAACTATATATACCTACTGGCTATCGTCGCGAGTAGGTAAGATATATATATATTCAGTTTTAACAAATACGTAGTGACAAGAAAATATGGTGACACGCTTTGGTCGGATCCTTTAACTGGCTATGCATTTATACACACACATATATATAAATATTAGTGGAATATTTTTCATTTACATTATATTAAATTTATGTATTAAAAATTGTTTACTGCTTTAAGCTCAATTTTCTGCAAAAAATCAATATCTTTGTCTATGTTTGGATGATATCAGTGTCAACAATATTTTTAAAATCTTTTTAACAGACTATTTTTGTCAATTATATTGTTTACCATGACTCTGTGTCAGTGATCAGGCAATTGAAATAAAACTGATGGGCTATCTGTCACATTTGCGACTGAGTATACCATTGACCAAGCTATACATTAGATGTGTTTTCAAGTCTAGCTACATTACATATAATTTCTCAATGTTAGCTTGACTTGTAAATTATTAGTTGCCATTTTTTTTAAATTCCACATTGTGTACGTTTCATTCAGAGTACTATAATTTTTACAATAATTCAGAACAACCTTGATGTATTATTATTTTGAAATTTCTCTCTACATTCCTTAACTGATGTGTTTATTTATCTGCTTTCAGCTTCTTCTAGCACCACCACCGCTGCCAACTACACCAACTCACTCCTGGTCCATGATACCAAGTTACCATTCAGTCTGAAAATTGATTGGGGTCGCCTTCATCTTGAGCCATTTGTTCTCCAACTTCCTTCCTGCTAACACTGGTGATAGAGGAAGTGCTGGCGTTTCTAAAAAACCTCTCTGTTGGTCAGACCGCACTAATGGATAGGCAACTAGTGAGGATAACTGACATACTGAAGTACATTCAGTAAGCCTTGACTGCCCTACAGAAAGTACCTTACAGTTCTGGCAGTTCCTCATCCACCAATGTTTCTGGGACTCCTCCCCCAATTCCTCCATCTGACCGAATTCCTCTACCTCTGAGAATTCATTGACCTCACTAATTTTCTCCAACAACAACAATCTTTCCACCTACCCCTTAACCTCACCATGCCCATGATCTGCCCATGCTCCAGGACCTTATTGTGCCCTATCGCTCCACCATGATCCAGCACATCCACCTGAAATGCTATCCCTGGAGATCCATACCCTGTTGATCTTGTCCATTGTTCTAAAATCTTGAAGACCCCAACCCTCCCCAAAAAATAGGTGCCAAGTTGACCGTCTGCTTCATGAGGATGGAATGCCCCCAAGGAGGAAAATGTTCATTATTTTCGGAGGCACGCTCCAAGGATGGAGTCTATTCCAGAAACTGAATGCAAATTGAAACTGTGATAGGACACCATTTAAGCTCCCACCATGCCCATAATTTTTTTTAAATACATTTTGAGCATTTGTTGTTTTTGCATATTTGAACATTTATTTGAAACATTAACAGAGTATGGCAGTTGTTGTTGCATTCAACCTTTGTGTCTAATTTTAATTTTTACTATTAGTTTTGATGAAAAAAACTGAATTTATGCCACATGAGATTGCATATTTTACTATGTTGCTTATATGGGAAACATCCTTCACAACGCAACTTTTACCACGCAGTGCTTTTACATCGCAACTTTTACAACGCAAACCATTACAATGCATTGCGCTGGGGGCGCTCTAGGATAGGGAATAGATTTAATTTACTATCCAACACCTTTCCTAGTGTCCACGGGGACTGGAGTTGGAATAGTAAATTAAACTATTCACTATCCAGCACCCAAAAGCGCTATGCGTTGTAATGGTATGCGTTGTAAAAACCGCAATGTAAAAGCATGCGTGGTAAAAGCATGCGTTGTAATGTCATACATCCTGCTTTTATTACCAACTTGATTTATTTACAAGGTACTGTTATTGTAGTGTAGTTCCTATATTACCAATAGGCTCTGCGCATTGTAATAACATATACTATAGTTTAAACATAGGACTGAAGTCAACTAGGTCTCTATTGTATATATTAGACTTAATTGTGAGTGCCAGCTATCTCAGAGGTCACTAGAAACTTTCTTGAAAGTACAAGAAGGGATTAGTCTCTGACAACCATATAAAATGACAACTTTGTTTCCCCAGAATGAAACGTATCTCTAGAGTCGCGGAAACAATAGACAGCTATTTCACTCAGTCATTCGTGCATGCTTCGTTTCACCAGAGTTGCTTTAGAAATAGAGAGACGGGCGTTTTCAATAACAGTATTTATTGAACAGTCTTATTTCTTAAGCATAAGAAATGCACTGCTACAATTGAAATGCTAGTTAAGAAGTACAAGGCATATAATACGAATAGTAATATAAAATAGTACTGTAAAAGCATGATATGGTTTCTAAGCCTTAAACATAGAATACAAAAAATGCATAAGATACATACAGTGATAAAATAGTGGCTAAAAGTACTCAACTGGTGCTTCTAAAATACGCCTACCCTGGTGTACCTAACCTAAGTCTAGTACGAGGGAGGAGTAAGTGTGGTGTAGCTTAAGTCTAGTAATTTTCTGCCAAGAATCTGTTCCAAGAATTCTCTAAGGGTCTAATCAGCTGCGTACCTTGGTTTTGGAATGATAGAGGTCTTGTATCTCTCTCTCAGGACTCGATCTCCCAGCTACCCGCAAGGGTAGCCGGAAACACCGGAGCTGGATTTCTTGGCAAGAGAAAAGACAGCGTCTTCTCAGTGCGTCAGTTGGATGGTCTGCTTCCTTCGGCACTTGCTGCTGCAGGGCGTCTGGCAAGTAGTTAGTCGAGCTGCTCCTTATCCATCGTGTGTTTGACTGGGCAAATGTAGGCATATCTATACTTTGAAGGTGCCGTGCTTGATGTAAGATTGGACATAATATCGTCACTAGTGCCTCAGTTCCTTGAAAACTCCAGGAGTTATTGGATAAATTAGCATTCAAGCAGGGGGAAGTCCCTGACTGCTGAAGGCTGGTTTTTCCAAGAAATCGTTGTGGATTCTCGGAGTTTAGTGGAAGTAGCCATGCCATATTTGGGCTGCACAGGCTAAGACTAAATAAGGTAATGATTCCTTATGCATATATAAGGATTGGGTGAATTATACCTATATATGGGCATGAATAGGGAACATTTCACTAGGGTCCTAGATTCCGAGATAACACCCACTCCACGAATATTAAGTTCAATAATACCTAAGCACTGAGCATATCTAAAGCAAAGTGTTAACAATCACACCCCAAAATACAACAATGCATTTGAATAGGCTTGTTCACATGAAATTAGTATATACTGTGTGCAAAAGTTATAGGTGTCATTTAAAATCAAGCATAAATCATGAGCATATATCCTCTTATTAAATAAAACGAAAGTACATTCATCAATTTGATACCTGAAATCTGTCCCAAAGCATACGTTTATTAACTGTGTTTGTTTTCTAGGTTGAAGCCAAATATTGTCTTTTTAGGAAGTTCAAACACAAAATCTTGTTCTCTAAGAATAGTTCTACTATAAGCAGATTACTCTGTGCCAAAGTTCTAAAAAAAAGTTCAAATTAGTGGATTGTTTTGAAAAATGAAGGCCGAATTGCAGAGTTCAGGGAACGCTGTGTGAATTAATCAAAAGTTATTCTCAGGAGTGTCAGAAGAAAACATCAGATCATCTAGGCTGGCAAAGAAACCGTCTACCGTAGTAGGTGAAAGTGGAAACACTTCAGTTAGCAGATCAAAAGTGCAGAAGTGTGGATCATCAACGGCAGCGTTTGATGCATTAGCAATGTCCGTAGTAGATGGTACCTGTGTGCCTGAAGTTTCTCGTATCTTACCCTCAGTTAGACTTGCCAGTGAGACCTTAATGAATGGCGTCATCAGAATAGGCTGCCGTTGGGGGCAACACGATGCATTAGCCGTTACAGGACCTAGCAAAGGGTCAACATCCGATGGCAGTACTGATGGAAGTGTAGGACAAATGTCCAACACGCATTCCTGTCCGCAAAGCAGGCATCGAAGAACAGGTAAGATGAAATCTTGCCAGATTGGTCTGAACGAAAGAAACCAGGTTGTGTTCAGATCTCTTAAACAAGCCAAGCCAAGAATCTGTGAAATCCTCTCACGATACCTCATGGCAAGGAGGCATTGTTCCATGGTGGTCTGGGTGTTGCTGGTGGCCGGACTTGCCATATCGGAGCAGAAGGAATAAAAATAGAATTCCTGCTACTAGTCCCAAGATGAGAGGCAGGCCGCCGAACACAGAGTGCACGAAATTTGGAAAAATGCCGAGGACTGCTTCAAATGGTGTTAACAGTCCCGAAAAAATCATCTTAAATACATGTGCGATGCCGCTGGTATCAGACATGTTTAAGATTTGAATTAACATTTCTGCGAAATGTACTGTACAATTTGTTGATAATACTGCATGTATCTCTGCAGAAGACCTTGCAACTTGCAGATCATACGTTTCTCTAGACGAGGTCAGTGGCACATTTTTTTGTAAAAGAATGGCTTTCATTCTGCTTAAAGTATCAATTCGTATAGAAGAGATATTCAGTGAAGGCCATAAAGCCGTCTCCCTTCCTGTCTTGCTTTTTGGATACAATACTTGCATACAACAAGTGACAGTGGATGACACAGTTACGAGATAACTTTTTCCGGCCAACATGCCACAACAGCTGTGATCATTGAGAATAACGTAGCTGCCATTGGATAGCTGCCTGAAAATCGGTACTATTGCTGTGGAGGAGGAACTGTGCGGGTGGCAAGAGAGGTTATTTGCAGAACCGTCGCAGCCTCAGTGCAAATTAATATCCTGGCACAAAAGTGTACCACTCAGTGAGTTTTTGAAATTCTTACCACTAAGGAATACTTCATGTTCCCCATTCCAACATCTGTGTGTGTATTGTAAAACCCAGGTCAACTTAATGTATTCTTTACCCAACCTTTCGTACAGTCCCGCTGGTATATGCTCCAGACAATACTGAAACAGGAAAGACGTCACTGGTATCATAATGGTGCCATGAATTATCCATTCAATGACAAGTTTCTCAGAAACTGTTAATTGTAATCTTTTGAGTTTTTCAATGCTCAGCACCGTATAGTCTGCTCCTCTTTGTGCCAAAGAGATTTGTTTATCTGTAAGGTTGAATACAGCAAAAAATTACGTGGTATTGATTAGATGCTATGGCTCATAGCCTGAACGCAGATTTTGCAACGTCCAGCCTAACAGCATGATAGAACGTAATTGAGTCTGCCATGTTGTAACATTAACACGTCTTGTTCTATGATGTCAATGACAGATGACACGATGCTGTCCAAAGAATACATTCTGGAGGACATACTCGTTAACCTATTGTCCACTACAGATAGTTTTTTTTTCTAAATTAATACAATCAATTTTTCGTATTCTTTCTGCAGTTTCCATTTGCGTCACTTTCCATATTTCGTTGTATGCCGCATATATTCCGGCGTATATGAAACGTTTTTGCGGTGGTTTGCGAGGCCCCATAAAGAAATCTCACAAATCATTGCTTTCTTTAAGTAAAGATAAGTGTTGTTTTAGTTCTGGAAGTGTAGATTTCTGAAGCCACTCAAGGCACACTTTCCCCACACTGTAAGTGGTTATTATCCCTGGATGTTGTCTCTGGGGATATCTTGGATCTGGCCTATTCATTTAGAAACCCTGTGTTTTGTTCAGGAATCTATCTTGACAGTTATTTGTGTCTGTGGGCCAGATTAACCATTTTTTCCAATCAGGATTTGTTCTTTCCTGTTTTAAAATATAGGGTACGTCTACCTCCTCTTCTGTAGCATTATCACTGTCAGATGTGGGTTTAGGTATAGACGGTTTATTTAAATATTTTATCTTAGCTAGGCCAAGACAAGAAGTTTGTTGAACAGAGTCATTTAAAAACATTATTTGTTCTGGTATAATGCAGGCTCTGAACAGGGCTTCTAAACCTTGCACCTGCCAGTCTTTCGTGCCCCAGACAGTTTTTGTCTCGATGTTGTCTTTCCAAAAGTCAAAACCTAATGTAGACAGCTGAGCATAAAAGTTAGCAGAATAAATTTGTTTAGTATTGGTCAACATTGTTTTCATACCTGTCTTATTTTATATGTTTTATAGCTGCCTTTTGGCGGCGTAGGACAATGTTTCCATTGATCGTAATGAAACACATTTCTAGGGCTTGCAGATTTATGCAAATAATGGTGACCATAATGATTAAAACAATACATTTGTTCATAATCTGATGACCCTTCTAAGTAGTCATGTTCTGTAAATTTAGCTGACATTTCTAAATCTTTCATCATATTGTTAACAGTCTCAAAGTCCCAATCATCAGAAAATTTACTGGGTGCGACAAAGTCACTCAAAGAAACCTTAAACTGATGTGAAATCTTCAATAATTCCACTGGACCATAGATGTCATAATCAGTTCTGTCCCATGCTATACCCCCAGGTATAGGAATGGCTGTGATGTTCACTGCTGACAGGCCTCTTCTTTCACGATGAGATGATTTGTAACATTTCAGGACCAAGTTGATTTTCTTACTTGCTGTGTCCATAGTACTATATTTTCCATCAATCATCCTTCCGAAGCTTAACACTAGTATGAGCCAGAGCAGGAGGAAAATATACCTAATCCAATCCAAAATTCAATCCATGGTGAAACCAGATATGTTTTTTCCAGTAGATGAAGGAGTTCTGTTACTTTTTCCTTGAAGTTTGTCTTTGCTGGCTTATCCTCAGGTTCACTGGGATCCTCAGAAAAGTTATCGAAGTTGATAAAGTAGCCAGAAGCAGTTCTGTCAATTGTTGGGATTGCATCCGGATTACTTGAAATCACTGGAGCTGCTTCTTCCTTTGTCATATTGGTATAGTCAGACGCTACATCATTGTAGACAGGTGTTTCTTGACAAACTGTTATTTGGGTCTCAAGAGGCACAAGTTCCATGGCTTTGTTACATAGTCCTTCTTTTCTTACTGCAGGTTTATCAAAGGTGATAAGTCTTTCAGTTTGAACCTCTTGGATAGTAGCGAGGTTTGGTCATCTGCTACTTCTCGGGAGTCCACTGGGCCTACTACTTATTATTGGCCACATGTTGTGGTTTGACCAGGTCAATGGATACAACTCTGTTCTCCCTTTTACCAGCAAGGGGCGGTAGTAAAACTGATCTTGTTCCGTGGATGGCCAAGACAGGTACTGCTTTTCTGTAAGAAGGCCCAAATTCCTTCTTTACCGCGATTTTTTCCCTGACCAGATCCCCAATCTTTGGAATCCAGACAGACCTTGCTGGGACAGGTGGTTTTTCTTCAGTGGTCATTTGCTTCTGTATTGTATCACTCAGACTTCTTCTTGTTTCATTTAAGTACTGTAAAACAGTCAAACGATATCTGACATCAAAGGGTTTTTGTTCCACCACTGAAGTCTGACAATCGAGGTCTTCGATTATCATTCTAGTACCAAACATTAGTTCATACGGAGTGACTCCACCCAGAGAATTTCTTGGCAGATTGTTAAGACTACGTTGGACACTTATTAGATGTTTGACCCACCCATCACTCGAACCTAATACGTTAGCTGTTATGGATTGCTTTATGCCACTGTTTTTTCTTTCCACTACCGCATTACCCTCAGGATGGAAGGGACTTGAATACCGCAATGCAACACCCGAGCTAGCCATGGCCTCCCTGTAAGCTCGAGAGCTAAACGCAGGACCCTGATCAGACTGTAGCATGCCGATTGCGTATGCCGATAAAGACTCACAAATCCTTCATAACAGTTCTGGCGTCAGCCGAGCGCTGGGGCCACATACAAATAAATATTGTCCTATTAGTTGTGGGACCACATTTGTCCATCATGACATCTGCGTGTAGATAGTGTAATGCTGTCTAACAATGGTATCTGAACTGGGCTGGCTACACTGTAGTCAGGTATCTGGTGGTTGTCAAAGCTATGATATCTGTAACAGGTATCACAGTTTATTCCAAATTCGTAGACTTTGAAGCTCATTCCTGGCCACCAGTACATCTCTTCTAATTCTATTAGAGATTCTAAGATCCCGTGGTGTCTCAGACCCGCTCCCATATGTGCTTCCTGTACCAAAGCAGCTCTCTTGTTCCTGTTTGGAATTACTCTATCCCCCACTCCAGGGATTCGAGCAAAAGGAACGGAGTTTGCATCAATTATGTATGTATTACCGAGTGAATAATTTAGAGGTAACGCTGCATGATTGCCTTCCATAGAGGCTTTTACTGCTAGCATCTTTTCACCATCTATTACTTTTTTTGAGCATTTTATTGTAGCTACGGAAGCCGTTTGCACAGCTGCCTTCACGGCTTCATCAGCCAATGAATTCCCTGCAACGTGAACGCCATCACGCTGATGACTCAGTGTATGGATCACATGAGTCTTTTGTAGTTCTTTTTGCAAAAGAACTACTTGTTCCCAAAGCGTTGTATGCTTGATTGAGCCACCTTTTGAATTTTTGAACGCGTTTTTAACCCAGTTCTGCAAATTTTCGTTGTAAGATTCAACGCAGTAATACGAATCGCACACAATGAGTGTGGGGAATTCGCGATCGGTATTTTCAAGCACCATCTTGAAAGCCTGTAGTTCAGCTCGCTGAGCTGTACAGTCTCCGAGTGATTGAGTTTTAGTGACCATAGGTCTGAATTTACCTTCACGCCAGCGGCCTTTAACAATCGCGCACGCAGCTCTATAAGCTTGTTTACCCCCAACTGCGGGCTGTGCTGATCCGTCTATATAGATTATACAGCCGTAATGTTCTAGAGGCAGAATTGCGGTCGGCAGTGGACACTCATACTTGTATTGTAGGAATTTTTGTGTTTTTAAGTTAGGGTCAAAAATGTATTCAACGTCTGTTGCAGCAAGAAAATTAACCCATTGTATCCATCTTGGATGTAAAGCTTTAGCATTGGGAATGTTTGCTTTTCTCACTGCCTCTAAGGCAGGTACAGGCGTAACGATGATTATGCGTTTACCCTGCGCGAGAGCTCTCTCTTTTGCTACTTCAGTTTGAACCGCTGTCCGAATTTTTTCTGTTAAAGTGAATTTCATTTCAGCTTGTGTGTACAAGTGTGATTTGTATGCAATTGGTACCTTTTCTCCTTCATTAAAGGTCAGGTATGTGAATCCGCATCTCCCTGGGATGATTCGGATCACAAGATTGCGTACGTTTTCGTGTTTCTGTAATTTTGTTTTTGCTAACATGTCTGTTTGGACTGAACACGAAATTTCTGTATGGTTTATGAGTCCAATTTGTTGGTTTAAAATCAGGTTTGATTAGATCGTAGAGAGGTTTAACCCATTCTGCGTAGTTCAGAATGTAAGTTCTTCCAAAATTCAGGAAACCTAGAAGCGTTTTCGGAGGTTGAAGCAGCGCACATTTTTCTAGGAAGTTTGCTGCCAGGCTTTTGCCTTCACTTGATAACTCGTATCCTAAGAATGGGACGTTGAGGTGGGCAATTCGTGATTTCTTAACATTGAATTTGTACCCTTCAGAAGCAAACCCAAGTATTACGGTGTTCACTCTTTTCAAGTGCCTGTCCAAATCGTCTACTGTAAGATAGATGTCATCGACATAAGATAATGCCTCATCGTCATACATTGTAGTAACTCTGTTACTCTATCTGAAAATAACCCTGGACTATTCTTGAATCCCTGGGGGAGACGGCAAAATTGTGACTGTGTCCCCAAGATTGAGAAAGCGGTCAATGCCTGCTTTCCGGTGCAATGTTTTGACAGAAAAACCCATTTGAAATATCTAATGTGGTTTTATATTTTTTCTGCACAATGTTATTCATCAGTGCTGCACCGTGTGCATTTTGTATTTCAAATGTTTTGCAATAGGAGTTTAAATGTCTGTAATACAAAACTAGACAATATGAATTGTCTGGTTTGGAGACAGGAAACAAAGGATTGTTCATTGACGAGGTGCACGCTTCAATCACCCCTTGGTATTCAAGTTGATTTAATATCTCCCTGACTTGTTTTCTAGCTTCTTGCTTTACTGGGTACTGCCTCTGTGCAGTAGGTTGATTTTTTAACTTGATTTTGTGGTGAGGAGAATCCTCATCCTATCCTACATGATTTTTATATAATGCTGGGGTTTGAGCTACTGTCCATTTCCTGGCATTTGTATATTTTTTATGAATTGGAATGTGATTTGAGAAGGCTGGCATAATTATCTCTTCGCCGTGTGGGCACTCCCTAACAACTGCAGGTGGCACTCTTGTTCAGCTAGAAGAATGTCATAGCCCTTAGAGAGATTCTCCCAAAAGAGTGCTCCTATTTATCTAGTTATGTCCCCCTCCATCCGGAGTGTTACTTCATATAACTTGTGAGGTACACTAACCCTGGTGGCGGCAGTGTCAACCTGAATGCATTCATTCAAGTCCACTGTCTCCAGATGATCCATCGGGGTCCTGCGAACTATGGTTACTTCTGCTGCGCTGTCTAGCTTTGTCTGAACCCAATCCTCGTTCTTGAGTTGTGTCCTCAGAATCCTCGGCATGTCTGATCTTTATGCTTGCTACTTTCTTTTTTGAAAATGTAGCTTTTTAACTTTGGTGAACGGGTTCTTTGTCTTTGGACTTGACGCGTTCTTCTTTGTGTTCTGACCGTCCTCTTCTTTCTGATTTCTGTGAGGAAGTCTGAAAAGATCGAGAGGGACGTGTATCATTATCTTGATATCTGTCAGGTTTTCTTAAAGTATCCCTATTCCTAAGGTTATACCTTCTTTCAGAGGGCTCCCGTTAGGGAGACCTACCTCCCCGTTCAGGAGACCTAACTCTCCTTTAGGGAGACCTTCCTCTGGACTGAGAACGTTTCTCTTTAGGAAGTGTCTGTTTACTGTTTTCCCACTTCTTTTTAGGAGTAGTGAGATTATTTTTAATAAAAACTTTTTCAGGATTTTCTGTTAGTTGTGGTTTTAGTAGTTTCCCACCCAAACTATCCCTACCTAGTTCTTCATAGGATTTTTCAATGATTCTTGCAAGCTCATACGGTTGCTCAGTAATGTCTGTTTCTTTTAATTTCTGGCGGATTGCCACTGATGCTGCTTCTCCTCTAATGTTGGCTAATAGTATAGCCGAGACCTGTTTTGTCATATAGATATGCTTTGCCTTCACACTGTGTTAAGTTAGCATGAGCTTATTAGAAGTTTAAATGCCATTTTACCTTTCTGCTGCTTCTGCACACGACACATAATTGTTACTTTAGCGTTGAGCCTAGTAGAATGTTTGGCTTCACACGAGAATAATATGTTGTTGCTCTGATATCAGCTTTGCTTGGTGAGCTGTGTCTGTACAGTGAGTGCCGAGGCCTTCAAGGATATCTCAACACAGTGGTTGTTGTGAGGTCTGATCTTCACACGTCCTAGACATAACATACATGCAGCTGCGGCCAAGTTCTGGCTTTTGGCGCGTTTAATATTGCACTGCACAGTAGAATGCACACACTTGATGGAGCTTCGCATGCAGAGAGCTGGTGGAAGATGATGTGATCCCTTACCACTAGGATCTGAGGTATGGGGCCGCTTTGCTAAAACCCAAAGAGAACTTCTTAGATATAATATAATATACTAGCAAGGGAGGGTGAGAATTAGGTGACTTTTAGCCTTCTTCCCTGTAGCATTTTAACATGCTTTCACCCTTTGTATGCTATGGACTAGTAACTATGCTGATTACTTTGTTTCTTATAATATGTTTGCTTGTATTAGCTAAGATACTGCGCTTGAGAACACTGCATTAGAACATAAACATTTCAAATGTGCACGCGTCCTCATTTACTCCTTGTTCTGGATTGAAATGATTGTATAACGAAAGAGTGTTCATGTGTTCCACGTTACCTGAGGTGTTCTAAGTCCATGTTCTGGTTTGTCTAAACATTGGGAGTTTGTAATAACCAATGAGACACTGTAGCTAGTCTGGTAGGGGATTTTGAGTACTTAGGTGAGTTTTGGCACACCCTAATTCACTGAGGTTCCAAGTCTCTATGCACAGTTCTGTATGAGAGCGGAATCCCTGCGACAGTTTGAAATCTTTCAGTAATTTCATACCTAGATTTAGGGCCGGTTCTGGACCGTATTAATTTTGAATCTGTCTTAGAACGTCTGGTATCACCGCCATGGACGGAACACTATGTGTTTTAGTGTAGATTGAATCAAAGACTGTGCCCCAAGTGTCACAATCTTCTACGTGTGGTGCAATCCCCATAGGTAAACAGATTGCCAGAATCCTGTGTTTCTCATGAGGTGTTCTATCAGGAAATGCTGCCTCTATTTGAGTAATTTTTTGTTCTAACCAGAACGGAATTTGTTCTCGTTTTGCTGGTAGTTTACCAATGACTGACTGTATAGTCTGTGGTGTAATTTTATTTGTGTTCCCCTGGTGAGGGGTGTGCTGTGGAATTCTTACAGCTGGTTGGACTGTTAATGTCCGCATGACATATTGAACCAATTGTCTATGTATTTTAATTAACTGTTTTAGCTGAGCTAACAATTCTGCATCTGACATCCTTTCAATGACTGGATGTGGTGTATAGCTGGCTAGTACCGGCCATGTTGCTCCTGGTCAACCTAGTGAACCGAGCCTGGTAATGTGATTTTCATGTTTTAGGGCGCCATTAAACAAGAGCTGATGCTCTTGGTAAGTTAGTGGAATTTCAACGTCCTCGAAAGGAACGTATTCCGCTGGAGGTTCCTCTGCTTTATAGTAGTGGAACTCACGTGTTCCCGCGGTAGCTGATGGAAACTGAATCCATGAATAGAATACCTCTGTCTGCCGATATTCATGTGCCTCTATTTCAAAGATTACTCCGCCACCTTCTGATGATACTCCATTATTTATGAGTCTGTAAGTTATACTTTTCCTTACATTTACCGGGAGCAGTATAGCATCCGTGTCATTTTCTAGGATAGCAGCATCATCTAAAACCGCTTGAGCTGCTGCTGCAGCTCTCTCTAATTCGGTATCACTATCCGGCATTTTAGTCGGCTGAGAGTTTGCAGAACAAGTTTCAAGGAAACAAAGATTAGGTGCACAATATTTTGGAACACTGTATCCTTCAACGTTGAACAAACCAAAAACTAATACATAGGATTTTTCCGCCTACTCAGTTTTGGCAGATATTATCCTTTCACCAACTCCAGACGTCTATTGGAGTTTTGACGGGAAAAGGGGTCTGTGTGAAAGAAACGCCTTACCAAAGGCCTTACCAAATGTTGGGCGCCATGTAGTGTAGTTCCTACACTCCCAATAGGCTCCGCGCATTGGAATAACATATACTATAGTTTAGATGTAGGATTGAAGTCGACTAGGTCTCTATAGTATATATTAGACTTAATTGTGAGTGCCAGCTATCTCAGAGGTCACTAGAAACTTTCTCGAAAGTACAAGAAGGGATTAGTCTCTGACAACCATATAACATGACAACTTTGTTTGCCCAGAATGAAACGTATCTCTAGAGTCGCGGAAACAATAGACGGCTATTTCACTCAGTCATTCGTGCATGCTTCGTTTCACCAGAGTTGCTTTAGAAATAGACAGACGGCCGTTTTCAATAAAAGTATTTATTGAACAGTCTTATTTTTTAAGCATAAGAAATGCACTGCTACAATTGAAATGCTAGTTAAGAAGTACAAGGCATATAATACGATTAGTATTATAAAATAGTACTGTAAAAGCATGATATGGTTTCTAAGCCATAAACATAGTGTAGGGAAGTCAATATCCGTAAAAATAACACAGTATCAAGAAATGTGTTATTAGAAGAGAAGGTTTAATGAAGCTTCACAAGTCAGAGCAGAACAGTTAATGCATCACATTCTCCCCGTGACTCAACTCTCCCATACAAAACATAACAATTCTTAAAGCGAACACTATCACCGTGCTCGTGGAAGATAGTAGCATAACAGTATATATGCAACACATCTCCCCCCCCCCCTTTTTTTTTTTTTTTTTTTTAATTTTCTATAGTCATAACAAAATCTTTGAACCTACCCGGCACATGATGTTCCCTTTTCTCCCTTTGGTTTATCACATTTTCTTTAGAACAACTTGGAATAGACTTAGGAGAAGCACAAGATCGTACACTTTACCCCAACTCGGACTCTTTTGCACTTTTGACAGAACAATCAAATCCTTTATACAATGAAATCCTATTAAAATTCCACACACTTCCACCTTTTACTCTAACTGCATTATTAAGGACCTCAATAACCTCCTTAGGATCAGACCAACATTGAGATCCTTTAGCAACATTGATGTTCCTTTTGACTCGAACAAAATCACCAACGACAACCTTTTGCTTGCTCAGATGACCTCTTTTGTTGTCCATGTCCACTTTCATTTTACCTTTATAACTCTCAACTCTTTCCTTTACTACACCATAATCAATATTACTCCATTTACTACTTGAGACTTTCCCTTTCAACCACCAACGGAACCTAAGTATTACTAGTTTTCCTCCCCCTCAAAAGTTCAAATGGGCTAACTAAATTAACTGAATTAGGAGAAGTCCTGTAAGACAGAAGCATGGAGCCTAAAGCATTCTTCCAATTTAGACCACTATTAACAGAAAGCTGAATAGCCTCTTTCACCACCCGATTAAAGCGTTCTACCTGTCCATTTCCTTCAGGATGGAAAATAGCAATCCTCTTGTGAGTTATTCCACACTTATTAAAAAAAAATTCCTTACTAATAAATTGCGGACCTTTGTCCGTGACGATAACTTGCGGAATACCCTCTCTGCAAAAGACACTATCTAAAAACTCAATAATTCTCTTAGATGTGACCTCTTTTACCATTTTTACTTCAGGCCATTTAGAAAAGTAATCGATCAAAACAATACCAAAACTCTCTTCCTTAGGCAACACATGAAAAGGCCCAATAATATCAATGCCCAACTTCCTCCATGGCCCATCTGGAAATTCCACAGGAATCGATTCAGCACGCAAAGGAAAAGCAGACATATCACTGTTTGCACAACTACCACAAAGTCGTACAAATTGTTCAATAGAAGAACCAATCACCGGCCACCAAAACATTTCCTTAATACGCCTTCGCATCAAAGAGATACCCAGATGTCCCTCGTGGCCAATCTCCATGATGGTGCGCCTCAGATTAAAAGGAGGAATTATTTTATCTTCCCTTAGAACAATGCCATTTTCAATAGCTAACTCACCATTAACCTTAGCGAAGCTCATTAACTCCCCAGACCATTTCCTCATCTCAGGCCAACCCTGAACAATAAACTTCTTTACTTCACTTATCACAATATCTTTCTCCATTTCAGAAATCCATATTTCTTCCCTCAAGACATGCTTATCACTACCAATCAAGTTCACATCCCGAGCAGTAAACGCTACCTCACAATCATCTTCCTGAAACACACCTTCATCAACAATGGGCAACCTGGACATGCAATCCGCGTGGATATTGGCCTTACCCTGGACATATTCAATACTGAATCAAAAGGATTGTAATCTTGAGGAAAGTCTTGCCAACCGCGCCGACATAGACCTACCTCCACCCGGCGACATCAGAAACTCAAGGGGCTTATGGTCCGTTTGAATTATGAACTCAGCTCCCCAAAGGAAACTTCTAAAGTGCTCAGCCCCCCACTCACAAGCTAATAATTCCCTCTCGATCACAGAGTAATTCTTTTCAGCTTCCCTCAACGCCCTAGATGCATAAGCCACTATCCATTCATTATTATCATCCCTCTGTAAAAGAACTCCACCCAGTCCTAAATTGCTTGCATCCACCATCACAATACATTTCTTCCCAGGGATGAAAGGTTTTAGGCACGGAGCATTGACAATAAACTCCTTCAGTACATTAAATGCAACCGACATCTCTCCAGACCATTTAAAAACAGCATTCTTCTTAAGTAGGCATCTGAAAGGATCAACCTTGACTGAGTAGTTAGGAATGAATTTAGCATAAAACTCAGTTAAGCCCAAAAACGCCACTAATTGTTCCTTAGAAGATGGAAAGGGTGCATTCACAATGCTTTTAATATACTTCCCTTTAGGCCTAATACCATCCCCACTAATAGTGTGACCAAGGTACTCAACTTCCTTCGCATTGATGTTGCATTTATCTAACCTGAGAGTGAGACCCTTTTTGGCTAACGCAGCAATAACACGGTATAAATTGCGATCATGATCCTCATCACATTTCCCATATACAAAGATGTCATCTTGGAAAGCGATGGCCCCATCCAAACCGTCTAAGGTATCCCTCATTAATCTCTGAAATACAGAGGCCGCACTCGCAAGACCAAAAGGCATGCAGCAATAGCTGTAGAGACCCTCAGGAGTAATGAAGGCAGTCATATTTTTAGAATCTTCCGACAATACCACTTGGTGGTACGCACTGGTCAAGTCAATGCACGAAAACCATCTCATGTAAATTAGGTAAGGGATGGGCATGAACCCAAATAAAGCGATTCACACTGCGTAAATCGACACACAATCTGAGCTCACCATGAGGTTTGACCGAAATCACAATTGGAGAAACCCACGGTGAGGATTCAATAGGTTCTATTATCCCATCATTACATACATTTTTCAACAAATCCTTTCATTTACCACGAAAAGAAATTAGAACATTTCTTACTTTATGTCGTATGGGAACAGAATTTTCGTGTAGCTTGATAGTGTGCTCAAACCCAAGATACTTGCCTAATTTCCCACTAAATACTTCAGGAAATTCTCCTCTTAGCTTCTCAACCAACACTTCACTATTTTGCGTAGATGGTTCAACAGCAAATACAGGCGGATTTGCCCTAGGGTCGAGCTTAACTCCGAAATCATATTGTTGTGGCCATCCAAGTAGTGACTTCCCACTTTTTGTCACATAAACTTTGCTTGATGCATGGTTTTTGCCAAATACCAATTCAGCTGAGAAATATCCCACTAAATCAATTTTATGGCCTGTATACCCACAAGGAGATACATCCGGTGATATTAAACACCTCCTAGGCAATTGTCCTCAAATCTTGCGGGAAATATTAGTAAACCAAGCACAGGAATCCACAAAGAAGTCTAACTCAATACCATCTACTTTGACGATACAAGATGGAAATTTGGAAACGCCATCAACACAACATTCATTAATAACAGTGTTGATGTCATACTCGTCATTACCCATACTGAAATCATCATCACTTGAATAATGCATATAATTAACTTTCTTTGGTGGTGATTTACAGAATTTAGTAAAATGCCCTTTTCTATTACATTTGGCACAAACTTTATCAATGCCAGGACAAATTCTTGTAATTGGCTAAATGTGAATTACTACCGCATCTAAAACACAATAGTGTATGACTCCGTTTTTCACTATACTGATTCATACTTTTATGACTAGTGTCATTTTTGTTGGAGGTGTAACTCTTTTGACTGGAAGTCAATCTTGTCTTATTCTGTTCTTTCAGTTCCTTATTTACATTAAAAACATCACTCTTATCCTTACCCCTAATCTCTTTAACAAACTTTTCTGAATGCTCAATTGACTTAGCAATATCAATCGCGGCATTCAAGGATAAGTCAGGAGTAGACCACAGTTTCTCTTGAACCTTTTTACTATTCGTACGCATCAAGATCTGGTCTCTTAGCACCTGATCATAAGAGATATGTTCAAATGCGCAAGAAGCTGCGAGTGATCTTAGAGAAGATACATAATCCTCAATAGATTCCTCATCATGCTGTTTCCGAGAATAGAAAATAAACCTTTCCATCACAACATTTTTCTTTTTTACAAAACTAATGTTAAGTTGGGTAGATGCATACTGATACACATTATTTCTTCCCGGGTTAATTAAAGCAGGAAGGGTTTTAAATTCTTTAAGTCCAAAACCACCAAACAGTGTTTCAAAAGTGAAGGTTTCCTTTCTGCTACACAATCCTCACCTTCCATTACTTCTACATATGCTAAAAACATGGGTTCCCAAACTTCCCAAGACATGGGAGGTTCACCAGAAACTGTCAAGAATGAAGGAGGAGGTAATATACCAGACATTTTCCAAGAAATGAGAAAAATAAATAAACAAGTAATAATAAAAAAAATATTAATGTAAAAGGATAACTTAAAAACGTATTGACTGTGTTTAAATTCGAATCATCAATATAATAATTATAAATGAGGCAAGAACAATGCCAAAACCCCCTTCATGTGAACCAAAAAACGAGCATAAAAGTAACTTAATAGGTAAACGATTGACGCGTTACCAAGGAAACAAAGAACAAAAAAAAATTATTGCCGACGTGCTTAGCGTGATGATGTGGGACCACAATACATCACTTTCCCACAATCCTTAGCGTCAATCCAGAGCACAGGGAAGACGCAGCTAAGCAACTACATGGACGTTCGTATAGAAGAATCTTAAAGAATCCGTTGATCCGTGCCTGCCATGCTCCAATGTAAGTTCAATTATATACAACAGCATTCAGAGGATGTCGTGAAGAAAAGAAATAAAATAAATAATAATAAATCAATCCTCAGATATGTGAAAACAGCCGCAGGTGCTATCACATGCACAACAATAAAGCGTAACTGTAGACTGCCGCAGGAGCGATCAGAGCTCAAGTAAAATAATTTATAATCCCAATCCAGGAATAAATTACGAAGTGTAGTAGAAGAACACGGTAGAAATAAAATAAATCAATACACCACCGCTTGATTTACGCGGTCGAATAAATTCCAAACAATGTAGCACCACCGCTTGATAACTGCGGTCGAAAATAAAAATAGAATAAATATTCTCACGTGAATATACTCCTTATGCAGGATTCGTACCCCTCGTCGCCAGTGTAGGGAAGTCAATATCCGTAAAAATAACACAGTAGCAAGAAATGTGTTATTAGAAGAGAAGGTTTAATGAAGCTTCACAAGTCAGAGCAGAACAGTTAATGCATCACATTCTCCCTGTTACTCAACTCTCCCATACGAAACATAGCAATTCTTAAAGCGAACACTATCTTCAGGGAGCACGGTGTGCTCGTGGAAGATAGAAGCATAACAGTATATATGCAACACTTAGAATACATAAAATGCATAAGATACATACAGTGATAAAATAGTGGCTAAAAGTACTCAACTGGTGCTTCTAAAATACACCTACCCCAGTGTACCTAACCTAAGTCTAGTACGAGGAAGGAGTAAGTGTGGTGTAACTTAAGTCTAGTAATTTTCTGGCAAGAATCTGTTCCAAGAATTCTCTAAGGGTCTAATCAGCTCCGTACCTTGGTTTTGGAATGATAGAGGTCTTGTATCTCTCTCTCAGGACTCGATCTCCCAGCAACCCGCAAGGGTAGCCTGGAAACACCGGAGCTGGATTTCTCGGCAATAGAAAAGACAGCGTCTTCTCAGTGCGTCAGTTGTAGGGTCGGATTCTTTCGGCACTTGCTGCTGCAGGGCGTCGGGCAAGTAGTTAGTCGAGCTGCTCCTAAACCACTGTGTGTTTGACTGGGCAAATGTAGGCATATTTATACTTTGAAGGTGTCTAGTTTGACGTAAGATTGGACATAATATCGTCACTAGTGCCTCAGTTCCTTGAAAACTCCAGGAGTTCTTGGATAAATTAGTATTCAAGCAGAGGGAAGTCCCTGACTGCTGAAGGCTGTTTTTTCGATGAAATCATTGTGGATTCTCGGAGTTTAGTGGAAGTAGCCATGCCGTATTTGGGCTGCACAGGCTAAGACTAAATAAGGTAATGATTCCTTATGCCTATATAAGGATTGGGTGAATTATACCTATATATAGGCGGAATCGGGAAAATTTCACTAGGGTCCTAGATTCCCACATAACATTATTTCCTAGTTGTAGCATGGTAGGTGATTTAGTTAATTCCCTTTCCCTTGTGTGTTAATGCTATTGAGAGTGGCTGCATGTGGGAATAGTGCATGTGGCATGCAGAGTGGCTGAGTGAATGATTGTATCTTACATTGGTACTGAGGTGAAACATTGTAGGCATGTCTTCAGGCGTTGGGCTTCATGTAGAGTGCCCGTTATATGTTTAATATGCATACACCTAGGTTCCCCAAATGAGTGGGATGTTGGATGTGTGGGTGTGCAGCCTGACTTTCTTTTAGACGTAATATATCAACACTGGTAGTGAGTGTGTTAGTAATATCTTTATGAGGTATATGGCTGATCCATATGAATTGATTGTGTAAGGCAACTGTACAGACACGGAACAGTGGAAGGATCAGTTTTTGATCAAACCATGTTTGGTGAGAGTCATTACAACATTATAAAGACTTTAATAAAAAATATAAACAGGTAATCTATAGTGTGCTTGCATACTATGTTGGGCTGATCATGTACATTTCCAAACATTTTCTGTTATAATTATCATATGCTTTCACTTTTAGGTATCCCATTTGAATTTATACATGTTCATTTATTTAGGTGTTTATTTCAAACATAAATGCACATGTATTAATTATTCATTGTAACATGAATACATTTTTATTTTTTCTGGAGGCTTTAACATTTTTTCCAATTATTGCTTTTAAATAATGAACAAGGCATCATAAGAATTTATATCTTGCCTTCTAACTTATGGGTTTTAAACAATCAACTAGGTTTCACAGCAGTAGGTGAAATTTGGCAAGAGCTTTACTACTAATTGTTTATATTGGAAATGGTCAATCAATCAATCAATCAAAGAAACTTCATTCCATCCTTCTTAAAATACAGACCATAAAAGTACAAAAAGAGTAAACCACTTTTTTATCCAAGTCGATTTGCACAATTCCTGTTTTGATTTTGACACCCAACATGCTAAAAAATATTAAACATTCATTTCATAAATGCTAATTACAGATACTCATGTTACATGGTTAATAATGATCAGACACAAAATATAGATTAGAACACATGGTAATGGAATAGACAGCAAATGTATACCAGGAATTTGAGACTGAGCTGTAATCACCTTCCTTTGCAGAAGCCTACAAGAAATTTACGTCCACTCTTCACTCAACTTATCTGCCATCTTTCAGACGTAGATGAGAGTAGTAGTAGATGCTTTACTGCGGAACACTGGTTCTATTGTTCAGAAGAGGGACGCAGCTGTAAACCAGCAATAAAACTCAAAGTAGGCATCTTCCAGTGGTAAATGTAGATTAACAAAACTAGAGAAAGGTGGGGGGTATATGTGTTGACACAAAGAGGCTTCATGATTCCATCATAATGTTATACTATATTTTATTATTCTGCCTCCTGATAAGTATCATTGCCACAATTTTGTTTATTTGTATAGATGCTATTCATATTGTGTGTCCTAGGCTAGGATTTGGATTTTAATAAATCTAGAAAATATATTCCTGGTTCACTAGGGTTCTTGAGTGCTTATCCATGAAGAAATGGGGCTTTGGTTCCACTAACTATCCCTGTGAAATCTCACTGTAATTACCATTAGCTAATATGCAACTCACTCACGTAATGCTAAGTGGGCTGTGAGGGGGTTACAGTCCATCATGTTTTCTGTCACAGGTTGGAATATTTACTAAATTCTTAGAACCAAAGTCTCCTGAAAAACCATTCCCCATCCTTGTTCTGGAAATTCAAAAAACTTATCAACACATTACCTTAAAGATCTGAAGTTGATGGGTATTAACAAAGTCTTAAATAAGTGTTTTGTATAGGTAGGTATTTTGAGTTACGTGACGGGACAGGGAGACAGCCGATATTTTTTAAGATATGCTTCGGTGTACATAAATGTAAGTTTTGTGACATAGGTTAATTAACACAGTGCAAACAAAAAAGTGGTGCTTACCTTCTATTTTATTGTGCAATTTTTTGTTGTTCATCCACCACTGCCACATAGAGTCCCAAGACTAGTAGTAGCAGGGGCATAGTGCTGGAGTAGTTAAGGGCTGTGGGCAGGGTTCCTTTAATTTGTTTTTTTGCCTCCAACGTAGGTGTAGAGGGTAACTGTTATGTTTCTGTCAAATGAATTTATACTCTAAATACAGCAGACAAAGCATTGGTTTTCCTTTGTTAGGGCATATCCCCCATAAAAAGAATATGTAACATGGTGAAGGTGGTGGTTGAAAGACAGATTTTTACTGTCATACTGCCAACATTTTAATCAGGTGGTTGGACCTCCTTGGTGGCAGATGGTTGATCATACGTTTTTTGAGGATCTTTCTACATCTGCCAAACTCTAGACCAGGCCCTAGGTCTTACACTTGCTTAAACATTATGCATTATTGCATACAGACATGGAGTCACATCTGGGGTTCCTGATCACCTCCAAGGAAACTAGTCAATTTAATCAGCAACATTTTTCAGAAAGCTTCACATAATAAACATTAGAAGAATATTTACATTCAATCAAGGTACACCAAAAGAGCTAAGAAAGTCTGAACATGGGATTGTTATCAATGGCCCTATGCATAAAGAGTTAGCCCTTTAAAACTGTTTATCTTCAAAGGAATTATGTGAGAAAAGGTCACTGTGTATGGTAAGCAGGTATAATTTCAATGTATTCTGACAACAGTCCCTAGTATATGGTAGGGCATGCTGATTTAGAAGCTGGGACATTATAAATTATTTTTCATATGGCCTAGTGAGGAAAAAACTGCCACATTCAATTTTCTCATTGCAAGCTCCACAGGCTAACATGGGAAGGCAATAATAATTACGCCTTTTGACAGGAGTGAGCTAGAAATATAATTCAAAGTATGGAAATAAAAGTTACACTAAAGCCAACAGCTTGTCAAGGTTGGATTACTTATAACTATTGTATGGGAGACGTAACTGAATTACTTTTCCTAAAGTTACCTAACATCAGCCTTGTGACAATCTCTTCTGATTGGCCAGCCTTTGACAGGCTAAACTATGCTTCCTTATTGAAGTGTGAAGTGGTCTGTGTTGAGAGAAAGATTCCATTTGGTAGGAGGAGTTCTGCAGCTGCAAATGCCATGACAGGAAGGGAACTGGATAGTCAAACTAGTATTCAAATGAAGAAAGAAAGCTAGCACAGAAACCAGGCCCACCCTCACGTTATGCAGCCCCAGCCAGTTGAGAGTCCCTGTAATTAAATTTGGAGAGGGGCTAGAAGGGGAGTGTAGGATAATGTAGCCAAACCTATGGGTTGGGTTAGCCAGACTTGAAGCTTCACAAGCGATTTTCTCCATTTTCGATTTTGTGAGAATATATTTCTTGAACAAATATATGCCACACTTCTAAGGAAGTTTTTATCACTGAGGGTGCCACCTAAGTGCAGGCAGTAATATCCGCTATGCCAGCGGAGTTACTCTATAGTTTTGTGTGCTCCCCTTGGGGGATGGAGTTCACAAAAAACTCTGGCATCACCGCATAGCAAAGTTTCCTGGCCACATTCACAAAGCTTACCATTAGTTATCTTGCATTTACAAAAGTGAAGTCGGCACTCTCTTTATTTACAGCTTCCTGAGATGTGCTGGAATGCTGAGAGCGACCATGTGATCTGGAAAAAGCAGTTAGTCCAGGGGCTGCTGGTGCCAACACATCTCGCTGCTTCACTCCAGTCCCAGACAAACTCATGATACTCTTGAGGCCCATGTGGGGGTCCCATGATCCAGCCTGATGTCCTGAGCCTGCAAGGAATACTCTGCTGCTGGAGGGGAATGTGGAACCCAAGGAAACAGGCATGGTCCCTCTCAGCTGCTAACCTGTTCGTGTCCCAGGCGGCCTCATAAGGATTTCACCATGGTCTGGGGTCTCATGAGGCTGCTTCGAAGTGACACAAGTTCGGCTTAGGTGGGGACACTTCTTGTTACTGACAAAACTTCTTGAGCAACCTCGGGCCAGGGTCCAGGCAGGACTTTTAGATTAGTACTGACTGTGGAGCAAAGGGCAGAGTGCAGCTCCTAGAGCCAGGGGAGTGATTGATCCTGGTGACCTAAAAAATGTGATGGGTATTTATTGGGTGCTGCTCACCCAATGTACTTGCACTCAGACTATCGTTGAAGAATGGCATTCTCCTGTGTGCGCCACATATGTTATATTAGGGTAGGAATGTATTGTGCCATACATCATGTAGTGTAAACTGTAAAACTCTTGTGTGCCCACTTAGCAGAAATATTGTTGTGTATGTATCACTCGTCAAAACTCATGCGGTATCCCAACAAAATGCTTGCTTTCTTTTAACCCCAAGTATTGCTTCCTGCCACCTGGTAACTTAACATGCGTATGCAGCATCTCAGCAAGAAGTAGATCAGAGAAAACAAAAGCAGAATTTAGTTTATAAAGCGATGCAAGTGCAACATCAAAATCACCCTTTTAACCTTTTAACGATTAATGGCTCCTGTTTGACAGTTGTGCCTGTTATTTAAATCTGAAGACCTGAATTTCTGCGTATATATTTTTATGTAAACGTAAGACTTGTCTGTGTTTTGTACCGATAACATAATAAAGGTTTTATGAGCCAACTGAGTATTAAACCATGACATAACAGAAATCCAGGGAATTGCACTGAGTTTTTGTGCAACCCATCATAATTCCACAGAGTACAACTCTGTTAGCTCTGCCCACCCTTAGTTGCACCCAGCACCCCATTGGTCAGGGCTACACCATATTGCCAGCCCAGAAAATAGAATAATTATGGGAGAGCTGCGTAGCAACTCAGATCCCTGCCTGTAAACATCAAGAGAAGAAGAACAACCCTGCTGAACCCCTGGTCTGCACACAGAGAGGACCGTAGGCTGAAGGACTATATCTGCTGCACAATCTGGGCTTCATACAATAGGACTTTGCCATACTTGAATGGATTAAGGAGTGGACTCCCTGAAAACAAAAGGTAGATAAGAGCTTCAAGAAGTCACCTGTATCAACTCCACCATGACAAGCCCAGAGTATCAGCTGCAACTGTACTTTGAAGGATTTGACTGATCGGATGCATTTTGGGAATTGCAGTTCCCAACCTCCAAGAGGCAACTCAGAGATTCTGGATCTTTTGCTGGTGTTATTGATGCTCAAATTCACAAAGGAGACATTTGAAAGAAGATCCAGATGTTTGGAATCATTTGCACAACTTTGTCAAAAAACTCCATAAGTTGACCGACCCTGACGATGAGAGTCAAGCCAGAGGCGATGAACCAAGGCTCAGCCTGATATCCAGGTTTGCACTGCTGAAAACTCGGGAGCTCTTGCAGTCGATGATGAGAACTAAGACCTCCAGGAATCACTGAGGCACAACTCTGAAGCTGTCTGCCCTCATCAAACTGTAGCCTGGCTTGACTCACTCAATAAGGGAAAAAGAAAGAACCAAATTAGTGCCTAATTGTGAATGCAAAATTTTGACTGGCCCCAACCACCTAATGTACCCAACCGCGCTCAGTTGTGATCATCCTGAAACTTTGACTGGGCTCTGGTCAAGTGCAACCAGATGTCCTCAGTTGGTGCTTTATGCTTTTCAGCACTAGAAAGCACATTTTTACATTTAGAGCCTGATTTCGATCTTGGTGTGAGGGAGCAACTTGCTTGTACTCAACATCCTCGAAATAACATATAATGAATTAATCAACATGTTTTGTCTTATTAATATTGCACCTCACGACATATTGGGCATCTAAGAGAAGCTTGCCTATGTGCTTTTACTAACGATAATCCGCTAGAACTAAATTGGCTGCTGCTACGTGGGATTCCTTACTGCACATACATCTGTCATACTCACGTGACATGACGTACTATCTGCTTTGGTGGGAAACTTTTGCTTCTGCGCACTAGAACTAAGACGGCTGCTATGTAAAACAACGTGGAAGAAGCTTGCATCGCAGCTTTTGCTAAGTTGTTTGTTCTGCCTAATCCTAACGCTGTAGTTAAATATAAAATAATGGGAATAGAGTAGAGATAAGTGGTATAGAGAATATTAATTTATTCTTTCTTCTAAAAACTGTTTGTCTTCTATTTTTTATATGTAACATTTCAGGCCTGATGAAACCCCACTGCATCCATTTTGAACATGCGCACAAGAACCCAAGAACACTTCAGTCATGTCGTTGAATGAGTGCCAGGGACAGTCTTAGCTGAGATGCACCCGGAAAGCTGACCTCTCAACCCTGCCAGAAGAAGCTGAACTAAATAATTGAATATCTTTGTATTTACTATTAGAACATTCATTGTCGGGTGGAATAAAGATGCATGGGAAAATAAAATTGATCGGCGGGAACGTTGATATTAATATTCATCATAAAAGTTTCATTTTGGTATGGTGTGATGACCTCTCCTCATCCTTTTGTCCAATCAAAATTGGGGATCCTTACATCTGCAACATTGGGGGGTGGTACACTGTCCTGAAAAATAGTATAACTAGAGTAGGCTTAGATAGCTAGTTTGTCCGTCATGTCCGAATAGCTGACTTGTCACTGACCCAACGCACTCAATAGGTGATCGAGATCAGAAGTGCTGGCAGAGCACTCTGTCAGAATTTTCGATAACCCAATCGGGTTCGGGAGCTGAAGTGCTGGCGAAGCACTTTGTCGGGAAATTCGATAACCCAATCGGGGTTCTGGCTGTTAGCTGCAGAGAGGGAGTAACGCAGGCATTGCAACTTCAACTGTGGGTGCCAGTCTTAACCTTTGGAGGTCCTGTCCTGATCCATATTGGCTTTACCTGTCCTGATTCGGATCTGCACCTGCTTGCCTACTGGTGCCTGCACTTTTGGGGTTTTGTCCTTTAACCAGCCCGTGGCCAGGGTTGGTCTTCACACCATTCTGGGTACATATAAATAAATGTGAGTTTGTCATTATATTTGATTCCTTCTATTTACCCTACCTTTTACTCAATGCTGGAACACAGCCTTACAAAATTTTTGCATATTTTCATTCTAATCGTTATCTTCTTGATTGAAAATGTACTGGTCTTTAATGTTTGGATTATGACATTTAATAAGTTTCATAGATAAAGAGTTTAAACCTTTCCCAAGTTTGTGGTTATTATATGAGTGTAAATGTTATTTTTTCGAGCTGTTATTCTAACTCCTTGATCCAATAGGTTTCTAGGTACCGGCGACAAGAATTTGGTAAGTCAATGGCAATGGACTTAATAGGTAAAACACATGACTTGGTAGAGTGTGATGGTCATCTGTTTAAGTATAGGTGTTAAATGTATATGGGCCCAGGTGAGTATGGTAAATGAGCAGGTTGACCATCGCACCCTATCAGGTGGATGGGTCACTATGGCACAATGGTGATGGATATCCCGTCCATCAAAATATAAACCTCATTATAACCTATGAGATATATATTTTGGCTGACGGTATATCTGTCACCATTGTGACAGAGTACCTCAAGACCTTTAGTCTTTAACATTTTCTATCTCCAGGTCCCAACTTTAGATTTTGGTCATTTTGATGTAATTTTAAAGATACAAATATTTCCTACATTTATAAATTGGTGTTCGATTTTTATTTTGTGTTGTGTCATATGTATTTACTGTTTTGGTGATATTAAATGCTTTTCACCCCTATATCCTCAGTTAAGCCTGACTGCACATGAGCCAAGCTACCAAGGGTTGAGCAAGGATTAATTTATTGAAACTTGACTGGACCTTGTTTGTGATTGTGGTGTTATTAAAAGGTGTAGGTACCGATATACCTCAATGGAAGGTGTGTGTTATTCAATGAAAAGTGTCTTTAATAAAATATTGCTTCTTGACAAATCCAATCCACAAACAGCCTTCCTTTGTTCAAATCTAAACGTTATTATCCGTTATATCCAGTTATCATTTTCAAGAGTTCATCAACAAGAATTCAAGATATCAATTTCCAAAAGTTCATCAACATGAATTCAAAACATAAACAGCCTACCTGTTTTGTCCATCATCGGACGTCATCAGGGCTAAAAATTGAAATGAAATATGCCTTCCACTTGCTTCACAAAGATAAATATAATTATGTTCCCTCCTGATTTTTCCATTTTAATTTCTCTCTTAATAATGCAGTATTCCAATTAATGTTCAAAAATATAGTCCCTCAGCTATATATACCTTCCTTATTTCAGTAAAGTATCTCCAGTTCTAGGCTATGTGAATTAATTCCATAAAATATAACAAAATGGCCTTGTCTGGGAAGAGATACAACCTCCTACTTGCAGGATGGTCTGAGTGGAGTGCCCACCAACTGTACAAGAGTCAAAGGGTCAGCCATTATCAAAAGTAGATGTAGCTTGTGCCTAGTTCTACCCTTGCAGTTGTCCAAGCAGTCAGACTGGCACCCATCCCAGTGAGGGGAAACCCTGTACCAGAACTGGTTTGTGATCAAGAAAGACAAAAGGCTGTTCCTTACTTAAAGGGACACATCTCACCATGTACAGCAGTCTGCACTCACCCCATTCACTGAAAAAAACTGCTTCTTACAATTAGTCTTCTGAGTCACACGTGAAACTATACATCACAAGACAGCCTCTTCACCATTCGCAGAATGTCCTACACAATGTTAGCATTATTTAATCTTATATTTTTTCATATTTCTTTGATCATTAGGTTACTGGTTCCATTGAGCACAGTCTAAAGCACCTGGGCCCAGATTTGCTAAGGTTTCATGCAACGCAATGCAGCAAGGCAAGTTGCTGTACTGCATTGATTTCTATTAGGATAAGAAAGCTGAACTGCTTCACATTATAAATATATGGAGCTGTTACTCTCTCTACCTAACTGTCACTTATGACTACCTAGCACCAACACTGGCATCATTGCACCATGGTGCAAGCATTTCAGATTTGTCAGCACAATTCTTTTGTTCAGGAAGGCAAACCTTCCTGCACAAACACAATCCTTAGACACCTTGTTGGATGTGTGCTGAAAGGATTGCACACATGCAAAAAAAAAAGTAACACGGAGAAATAAAAGATATTTCTCTTTGCTATGCCAATGGTCTGATAGGCACATCATTTAATCACAAATCAAGGATTACTAAATTTACTTAAAACTGGGTTTGCATCAAAAAACATGGAATGACATACATAAATGCCCATGGTCCAACAATGCACTTCCCATGTAATGCCTCCCCGATGCAGGGTAAAGCAAGATAGTGCAAGGGATTGCTTTGTGTTCATTTGCAGTTGTGAAATGCTGTATGGCAGAGCATTATCAATGTTCATGGCTTTCTAAATGTCAATGCAAGTGCTGTATATATCTGGGCCTTAATGTTTCCCAGTATGTGTGTCCAGGCATTACTTTATGCTTCCAAATCCTGTACTGACAGCTGACTTTGCTGGATCAGTGGTCAAGTGGTAGCCTTAAACTAGACACAGTTTTCCTGATTTTGATGCCTATCAAAAGTACCTAATCGTTCCGTATCTTTACATACAATTTATGCAATTTCTTTCCGTACCCTTGTTTCCTTAAATGACATGCTATCTCAAAAAGCAACCTCTATATTTCTAAATCCGACTCGAAAACTGACAGAACTTCTGATTCTTGCCTCTCCATTTTTCTTTCAAGTGGCCCTCTTCTTCCCTCCCATTCTTTGCATGCCGCAGCATTCTCTTAGCACAATCTTCTCACAAACAAATGCATGTTTGCCTAAATCACTATAATAGTATTTTTGAAATCAACCCACAACTCCTATCAAAGATCACAACCTCTCCTTCTTGGAAAGCAATACATCTGCAACCCACAAATACCTAATCTCTATGCAGAGCAGATGGGTAGTAATGAAGTAAATCATGAATACTTTTGTTAAAACCATAGGATGTTATGCTTGCTCTCCCACTATTGTTTACTCACAGTAGCATTTGGTTAGCAAAGCCCTGCTTGTATCGTGCTTTAGGCATGTGGAGTCACAGAGTTTCTTTTTCCGCAATGGTAGAGTGTGTTTAGGTATATGTTCTTGCTACAGCTATGGGTCTAAACAATCAATTGACTTTAAGATTTGATCTATGTGTCTGAGCCATGGCACGTTTTGACAGTTCTGGGATGTCAGAAGGTTCCTCAAGCCCCTGTGGTACTTCAACAGGGGGTGAAGTCCTAATCCCTGATATGTTGATTGGATGTGCATGATCTGGTTGACAGTGAAGATCCAGAACACATTGTGCCTCTGTTTTCCTCACATTTCCTTTTAGGATTTCGGGGGCACATTTATGAACACACCAAACAACACAGCACAGCAAGCCACCTTGCTGCAATGCATTGTGTGATATGGAAAGGGCAGGAATCTGCTGTACTTAATGTTATACAGCACATTCCTATCTTTTACTGGCCCTAGAGGACAGTGTGCTGCCTACCACCAAGGAAGGAACCCTTGCACCATGGTGGCTGCATTGTAAGAAGGATTGTTTTTGTGAAGGAAGGGACAGCTTCCTGCACAAAAACAATCCTCTGAGGTATTTTCCTCTTTCTATGTGTTGTGCAGACTGCAGCACACATAGAAAGAGAAATAAAACAAGGAGAAATACATATATTTCCCCTTGTGGTGCCTCACCTGGGGAGGCATAGCATTTTGACACATTCCCAACTTTACCATTATTGGCCCAAAATCCATTGGTGGAAGCTGGGGAACACCCACCTTCCACCCATGAAATGTCTCAGTGGAGCAGAGTAATGCCTTACATGGCTTGATTATTCTTACTTAGTGGTGGTGTCCCCTTATGTACCATTGCGTGGCACCAGGACAATGCAACTACTTGAAAAATATGCCCTTACTGTATTAAAAACAGATAGTACATTTTATTTAAACTATGGGATGGGAGATTGCATTGCTATTGCAGTTAAAAGCTTCACGATGTACTTTTTGGAATCATTGATTCAACCATGCAATATCATTATCTGTATGAGAAAGGACACAAATGACAAAACAATCATAATCTATCCAATTGCTGATTATCTTTGAAGCATTGCTAGACTTATAATGACCAAGAGGCAAGAACAGTGATGCTTCACTGCTTCATTCAAAAGTGCTGCAAAGGACACATAGGAATCTCCTTTCTCATGGTTAGAAAATACATAGAGTTCAGAGTGTCACTAAATGGAAAAACAGAAGATACAGAAATCCTCATATGCCTGGAATGATTCATTTGTAACAAAGATCAGGGTGAGAAGGATCAGGTGTAGAAAACACTAAACAAATAACATCATAATGGAAAGGGGATCAGGTGAAGGCAGATCCTAAATACCCACAAAAGAAAAAACGTAATCCCCCCAAGTTGGCATTTTGAAAGAACTAACATGCAGGGGGACTCTCTGGTTGGTGGCCAAGGGATAAACCTAGATCTGTGCTTCACACTCTTGCTCAAATTCTGCTCCATCATGATACAGCTATATGGTACAATATTGGCACCGTTAATACCAATTTGAAACAATATCTACCCCACAATATCAATTACCACTTTATTGTCAAAGTATTCACTTGTATAAATGCTGATTTCAGTGATGATTATTTGTTTTACGCATTAGCTTTCAGTATTAAATTTGTCAATTTTATGGATGGTCAGGGCTTCAAAATAGGTGGCCCATCTGTGGGCAACTGGCTTTGACAACCGGGGAACACACGCAACAAGAGAGGCATTAGATAGCCCTGTATGCAGCCTTATTGTACAGTCTAGAAATAATTATTTAGGTAAGTGCATGTGCACTCTTCATTCATGTTTCACTTGTATCAGAGTTAACAGGAATTTTCACTTGTTCACTGTAGGAAGCGCACTCTGTATATACTATACCAAAGTAGGTTATATTGCGCACAGAGTCCAGTGGATCCCCAGAGGTATAGCAGAGACTGTAGTAGATAATATCTTACTCTCCTTTGTGGTAGTGTGGTTGAGCAGTCAGGCTTATAAGAGAGTAGTGTTAAGAATTTGTTGTAGGCACTCAGGCAATACATTGTGTCACACACTTAAAGACTGAATCCAGACCAATTGTTTGCAAGATTTACTTAGTAGCAATACAGTAATACTTTTCAAGATACGGTGTGTACTGGTTTTGTAGAAGCATACAAGTTACTTTGCAGTAGAGAAATGGGTTGGAAGCGTTTTAGAATTATTGACATTACTTTAGATTACTTGCTAGTTACTTTTAGTTGCTTTACTAGCTTTGGACAAAACAAGCTAATAACACAGTTTAGACATTATGGTACATGAGTAAGTAGGTTAACTAATTTCAAGACACTACATTTATTTTGCAGTACAATACAGGGTCAACATTGAAAATTTTTCAGGGAAAAACACATCATGCAATCAAATAGAAATAACGGATTCTTAAGCTTGCAGGAAAGTTTGTTTTTCCGTTCCTATTCAAGCTGGTAGCACTTACACAGGGAAGGGGTCAGATAGGTAATCAGAGTATACCCCCAGCGGCAGAGGGGCGGCTGGGTGCAGAGGTCAACAGAGAGGTTGGCCCCAATGAAGAGCTAAACAGGCAGGGAGTACTTGGAGGAGCACTGGTCATGGGTGGGTACCTGGGGTTGCTGAGTCAGGATCCTTAGATCGAAGGTAAGCACAAAGGGGGTTACAAGTAGGGACCAATAGCACACTTCCAGCGGCACTCGGGTTTTAGGGTGCAAAGTAAGTGTTGGGCTCCCGATGGAAACCAATGGAGGACTTTGGTTGTGAAGAAATGTTGCAGGCTGGATTCCAGAAGCTAGACAAAGGCAACCATTGTCTGGAAAGGTAAGCTGGATAGCTGGGGGTCAGCTGGGCACCATCAGCAGGGCTACCCAAGTCAGAAGTTGGAGGACACAGTGGTGCCTTTTAGTTTTGGGTTTCTCTACCTGGGTCAAGTCACGATCGGGACGACCCTTCAAATAGAGGCTTCAGGCATCAATGATGGGTCTTTCAAGAGGTCAGCCTTAGTTCTGATGAGGTCAGGATTTCTGGGGAGGCATCTCAGGGTAAGTGGGTCATTCAAATCAGACCATGGGAGTCGGGTGCAGAGTGGTGCAGTGTCATGGATCTGCCTATTTCCAGAGACTAGTTTTGGTTTGCTTGCTGGACAAATCCAGTGTCCACAGTAAAGTGGAGTTTTTGTCAACGTCAGCACGGGCCACACTGATTTCTGGAAGCAGCATTGCTGGAGGAGGAGACAGGCCGTTGGAGCTGGGGCCAAGCCGGTGCCATCTTCTTTTTCATGACTGCACGTCTCTTCAGTCCTTCTCCTTAGGTTTTTGTATCTAAATTCTTGGGTTTATGGATGCCCCTAAATACCATATTTAGGGGTCTCAAGGCAGTAGCCAATGGGCTATTGACCATCTTGGAAGCAGAGTACCCCCTCAATTCCCAAGAACACAACAGTCATCTTCCTATGGATGAGACAGACTACAGGCCAAAATACATCCGCATGTAGCAGAATGCACTCTCCAAAGTCATGAAAGTCATGAGATGCCTAGATTCCTATGCAGCTCAATTTGAAGACTTGCTGGTGATTCATTAAGGGAGGCTAGCACAGCAGCATATTTGAAGGTGGACAACATCTTGTTGATGTTAGGTAAAGGTTGACAGTAGACCTATATTTCACCGGTGAATGTATAATCTTACAGATCTTTCAACCTTGCATGGAGTTCGGAACTCTCTATGGCATCAATCATCCCTAGAGTGCATAATGTTTCCAGTTCTATTCAGAATTTCTGGCTGATAGGTAATGGCATTTAGCATACATTGTCTACTATGGGTAACATGCCCTTCTGGACAAAATATGCTGTGTTGGAACTCCCACCCCAAGCCTCATTGGGCCCTGGGAACCCCATCCCCCAGGGATGTATTTTTTAAAAAAGGTGTGTCAGGGATCCTCATTTGGCTCTAGGGACCGCATAATATGTATATACAAATTGTAGGCTAGGAATGCAGGAATTGCCTTCCCAGCAAGACACATTCACTGGATTGAGCTGAACCACAGTCACCAACTGGAAATTTAGGTTTGCCCTGTTGTTTTTGTAACAATAATAATATATGGGTGACATTGATACACTAAGATAATTCCCTGGAAAGAAATGTTTCATGAAAAAAAAAAATCAAAGCTCATGAGTTTAAAATTAAATTTAAAACTGACATATTCAGAGTCAACCTATTGTACACTGTGGAATCAGAAAATAAAATATATACGTGCTCCTATCTCGGAGGTGAATATCTAGTGTGAAGAGGAGAAAGTGAGAATAATGTCTAGCTAGCAACATTTAATGAAATATCAGCAAATAAAACAAACCCTGCTTCAATATCATGTGCCTTGATTATTGCAGCCATAGAATTCCCATTTAGAACACACTAATATTGGGTATTGCTCAATATATATGAGCAACCAATTTAGTAGCAAGAAATGGAAAAGCAGTGTGTATATGCAGCAAGAAAATAATTCCATATTGACAGAAGTATTGCAATTCCCTTTTATAGGAAAGAATACTGTTAGATTCAATTGTTGTGTCTAAAATATTGTGATGACCAAAATGTTGTGGGCCAGGATATCACAGGTAATATAATAATTATTTCTATAACATTAGTGTTAACATTGTTTTTGTGTGTTAGAGCATCATTAATATTGTATTTATATTGCAATTTATAGTATGTTTTTAAGTGTGTTGTGTATATTTTTATATATTAATATATTGTATTTGATTTTAAATAGTAGTATTCTTTGTATGATGATTTTTGGAGTAGAACATTGGGTTTATAATGGAATTGGGTGAAGAGTAAATAATTAAATGTTTTGAAATTGTTGTTTGATTCGTTTTTGAGATCTATTGTGAAATATATAATATTTGTGAAAGTATATATGTACTTTTAATTTTTTATGTTTACTTGTGGAAAATGTAAATATTATGTGTAATTATTTAACTTAAAACAATAATTTTAAAGTTTATATTTTTGCAAGGTTTAATAAATGATTTCTGCATATAATTGATTTTTTAAAGAATGTTGTCCCTTGCTATTTGAAATTCCTTTTTGTTCTTAAAAATATGTTTTAAATAAAAGAAATATATTTCATTATTTTTTGGGCTTTGAACAAATGCATTTATAATGTTATATACTATTGGTAAATTTTATGCATTTTTTTTACAAGACTTATGATTATAAAGTAAGTATTTGATAAATATGTTTTGCAATAATCTCTGTTTACCTTATTTATGCCCTGTAGCTTGTTTTGGTAATTTAAATGTCTTTTAGCAATCTATTCTTTTCTAATGTAATATCTATGAACATTTTGAGGGATTGGTTATTTTGAAGCCTAAAGTTCCAGCATTTTCTCAAATGTGGTTAAGTTTTTATTAGGAATAGTTCATCTGAAGCCCCTTCTGAAAGTCAACATTTCCCAAAGGAGGTATGTTTGAAGTGAGAGTAGCTCATTATATAAAAAAAAACATTTTTCCAATGTGGCTTCCTTTTTTAGGGGAATAGTAGATGTGTATCCATAAACTAATTTTATTTTGTACATTAAAAAGTTATAAAAATGTACACTAAACTTAGTGTTTTTTGTACTTTAGTTTTTGTAAAGTCTATTTTTTTTAGATTGTATTGTTATGTACAATTGCAAAATGTCTTTTTTAACCTATACATTTTATTTTACTATGCATTAGTTTTCAATATTTACAAGGAATATTTGCGATTTTTTGGTATGTTATGTATGCCTATGAAAATAATTAACATTGTACATTTGATTTGTAGTTATACACTTTTTTGTAGTTTTGCAACAATTTAAACATGCTGTACAGTAATTATTAACACATTTTGACGATGATGATAAAACAAATACTTGCTGTTATAATTAGTGGCATTTTGTAAATATCATGACATTTTTTTAAAGTTCTGAAAGCGCTGATTTTATATCTTAGCAGTATTTTTCAATAGGTTTATATATAAAATAGTTTTACACATCTTTATCAGCAGAGAATATTTCTTTAAATTGTTATCATGCTGTTTAATAGTCTAAAACATTCTACTTGTTTAGACAATAGATGAGTGAGGACACCATACAGGTACAATAATTATTATGCAAAAGCACTGCATTTACAGGCTGAAAACACTTCAACTACTCTCAGGTGGCATGTTTCATCATTGGGCCCCTCCTGACACCAGCATGGGGAATAAATTGTGTGGGCTACAATACCTATTGTTGGAATACCAGAAGCTATATTTAGATCTCAAATTATCGACTAAAAAGGAACAGGGATTTGTTTAACTCTTAGAAACGTTCAACACACTTCAGTCTAACAGCCATTCAAATGAGGTGTACTGGCATTCAGCAGTACTATGTAATGCCTATTAGCTTAACTTTATGGTGTCCTCAATGATCTATTGATTTCTAAGGAAGGAGTATCTTTTGTGATATTAAGCATTTACGTACATCCTCACTGATTTCCCTGCTTGTTCCCTTCTTTATTTGTTTATTTATTAATTAATGAACATTGACACATGAAGAAATTGTTCACACCGATTCTATGGGATGTACGATTATTTATGTTTTAATTTGTTTGCCATTTTGCCTTAATCGCTTTGATGTTGTTGTCTCTCTTCACAATTTTGAACTGTTCCTGGAGTTTGTATTTGCAGCTTCCAGTTGCTGGTCTCCAGTGCAGATAAGGTTTGTGTTCTTAAAGTTTGTAGCTTAGTGCTACCCACGTAATGTAGTCCAGAAGAACACTCCAGCACGTATATCACATGGTCCATTTTGCATGTCAATAACTTTGAGATCTTAACCTCTCTATTGCCAAATGGTGTGGTGTATGTCGCTTTGTTTATACCGTATTGGCAAGCCTTACAGGTTTTGCATTTATAAAAACCTTTTCATTGTGATCAC
This sequence comes from Lissotriton helveticus, assembly GCF_964261635.1. Lineage (NCBI taxonomy): Eukaryota > Metazoa > Chordata > Amphibia > Caudata > Salamandridae > Lissotriton > Lissotriton helveticus. The sequence goes on from NC_136069.1 coordinate 1,610,672,200, forward strand.
CAAGTATTGCCATACCCTATCTATGGGCTACTTTTTACAAGGGAATTGCTCATGGAGGGTGCCCTTCTGCATGCAATCAATGGATTTCTAGGGAGAAGATAGCCTATTACAGGGTCATTTAGGAAAATGGGCCAGTTGCTTTTCATGATGGTTCTCAGCGCCTTGTCTTGTTTATTGAATGCTAGCATCATTCTTAAATTATTGTCAGTTCTCTTTGATTTATTGGTTTTGTTAGTGGCTGGAGGCACAGATTGACCTTTCTTATTTTTGCCAAATTGGCTGTTAGTTAGCAAATCCAATCTGTGTATATTGTTTGTTTTTGCAATGGCATTATCTACAGTTCTAATTGTTATTGTTATAATTGCCCATTGAGCCATGTCTAAATCTAAATATATATTTTTATGGGTGATGGAAAAGTATTTGAAATGTGTTTGATTAATGTTTAGAAGTAAATGTTAACATTCTACAAGTGTTCAAGTACTAGTGAAGATAAATTGCATTGTTGTTTAGTATTTTTTTTAAATAGGGTTCTTGCTTTTCGGTCAAGATATGGCAGTTGTTACAAATAAATGTACTCTGTGTACTAGGAGTCCATGCATTTATTTAGTTAGTGTGGAGATTTTTGATTTGTGTTTTTGGTTGGGTATTGTTCTTTTCTTAGCTCCTAGTAGTTTTGTTCTTTATTAAATATTTCTAGGAACGGGTAGAGAGTAGGCTGGTATTGGAAATCAACATCTTTTATGTTGTGTACCTCAAAATTTTGCTTTCACATTTTGTGCTGACTGTGGTAAATGCCTGTGCTTCCCCTTTCAACACGGTGAAGTCACCCTATCTGTAATTGGCATATCTAACCTACCTATTATTCCCTTGCAAATGATCCACATTATTCAAAAGGTCTGTAAGTTAAATGTCACAAGTAGACGGTAGCACCAATTGTAACATCCACTACAGTGACAGTGTTAACACGACTACCGCTCTGCCTCGTGTAGCCGGGCTCTGCATGTATAAACTGCAAATTTTAAAGGCTTAAACATTTCTTTTAAATATTAATACCCCATCCCTCAGTCAGTCCATGGTGCAGCGTCAAACCATAGTGACCAGAGCGTCTCTCCATGTCCTGCCTACCTCCTAAATGCAAGTGGAAAGTCACACCATCTCCCTTAGGAATACATGGTGCGAAGAGATGTCTATAATTTGAGATTTGACTTCTCGTTTTAAGCCATAGGAATCAAAATTTATGACTAAAGGGCGAGCTGTGCTAAAACTTCCTTTTTGAGCTCCTTTGAAGATTTGTTTCCTGCCAGATCCCCGGAGGAACATATATATTCAGTTAAATATACTCTTCTTTCATTCAGAGTATACAGAATAAAGGAAACTTGATTAATAAGGCGGGTTGCCCAGGACCTATTTGACATCCTTAAATTTCCCCGGGCATACTGAGTGCTCCAGCTGGGACATCTTGGGCCCTTAGGGGCTGGGGCTCTGGCAAGCTTCCAACCCCACCAACAGGCCACAACCTGCCTTCCCAGAGAGTAGGGATGGAAGAAATGCTTACATTGCAGGTAGGTGGCCTGCTCTGGACAGTCTACTCAACACTATACTCTGATCAATTGTGTACACTTGGGCTTTTTTGCCAGCTCCTCTTTCAAGAAAAGAGCTTTACCTCAGCTGGCACTATCTAACGTGAGTATGTGCCTCTAAGAGGCCCTACCCAGAAGGTCTAATGCTGAGCCCAATCATTCATGTATGCAAGAGATCAAATAAATATTAGACAGTGTTAAAAAACAAACATTATAAGACTCAACAGAGATTATTTTTATTATTCTTTGGAAATACTGTCATCATATTACTGATGTTTAAACCCCCTTGAAGGAGTTTGTTTACCTGATTAGTCCAACCAGTGGCTCTTATGCAAGTAGTAAAAGAAATGGTGAAAGTGGACAGCCCTGCCTCATCAGCCTACATGTTGGGAAGGTGTCTATTAGAAAGTCTCTGCAATTTATTTGTGTCTAATGTTCCTCATATTGTGAGCTTTCAGTCCATATTTATGACTCCTAACTGGCACCATCTTTCTTAGACTACTTTTTTGCATCATCACAATACTTAAACATGCTTTAGAATTAACAAGTAAAGACTGCAGATTGTATTTTGTTAAGATCAACTTTTGAGAATCTTAGGTAGTATAGCAGAAGGTTCTAATCTCAGACTGGCAGATACATGTCAAGTTTGAACCATGGTATAAAGTATGCTCTTTTTAGTATTATCTATTTATAAATGTTGTTATTTTTTTATTAATTAGTCTCTAACGGTCTTACTGTAATTACAAAATGGCTACACATGTTTATAGTGCTCTCACAGAGTCATCAGTTAACTCCAATGACTTATTCATACCAAAATGTGCATAGCATTTTTCCAAGGATTGAATTGAGTTTTAAAGTGGTTTCACACACTGGCATATTCATCTGCCACCTCAACAGTATCACCATATTCACCTGTGTGTGTAAAGACCAACTTAACTGGTAATGTTTTCAAATAAATCTTTGAATGATAAAAAAAATCTCCATGCATTGCTTTCAAATATGCCTCCAATGTTTCATGTCATTATTTCCAGTTTAATGTAGGAGTACCATTGGATGCCAAAAATAGAGGAGGAGGCATCAAACACTCCATAACTAATCTCAAAGTGAATAGGGTGAGCAGTATGTGTAAAAGTCACTAATTACACTTTGAAATATAACTCAATAAATGTGTGAGCAATATTGAATATGTTAGAACATTTTGACAGTAACTTGGCTGCTGGTCTGTGTGCATGGTTAAACATAATCTTTCTTCTCCACCACGGCATGTCTTAAGCTCAGGAGAAGGTTTGCTTGTACGATAGGAAGACGTTCATGAAATAGGTAAACTTCCAGTGGTGGGTACTGTTGAAGTTGCTGTATCAATGATAGGAAGCAATGGTGGTAGATCACCAGTATGATGGAGGTATAGTATGGCAGCTTATTGCCACTGTAGGGATCACAATGAAGTGGCAATCTTGTAATAAGATCATTGGTGCCCAAAACAACTATCAGCTTTCCACTCCAAGCAGCAACTGAACAATATGTAATGCTTGTGAAACAGTGACCGCTTTTGCATGTCTTTCCTGTTTTTTTAATTCTTTACACTGAGGCACTGCTGCCCATGCCCCAGTGTCTGTGCTCTGATAAATAAAACATTTTAAAATGAGGCTAACTCTTAGATGGCCTGATTAACTTTCCAGTAAGGCCATGGTGTGGTGTAGAAAAATACATCAATGACATGGACAAGGTAAATGTCACCTGTGGACTGTGTCACATGGCTTTAAGCCTACTTGTGTAACCTGACTCCTGCCACTGCTTTAAACCTGCAAAGAAGAACTGTTAAAATACATCTTTTGGACAGGAAAGAACACTACTTCAAATTGTTAACTAAATCACCCAAAAGTTTGACTTGTAGCCTTCAAAGTAGGATTTTCAGTGTTCAAAACTGATGTATTCTAGAATTTTGTGTTGACATGCATCCACAGAGACTAGTCCTCAAACAGTATCTGAAGTTGAGAAAACAATCATAACTCTGATAACTTTAATTTAGGACAAGGTATCAGAATAATTCAAATCCCATTTAGTGGTGAAGTCTGTTTTTTAATAAATATTGAGGAAAAGTAGCTTTCAAAAAGTTTGACTTTGTCTACCTGAACTTCTAGTAGTCTAATTAGCATTAGGCTGCAAGCAGCCGACCTCTCCGTGTTTCACCTTAATAAGGTTTGAAAACTGCTCACAAAGCAAAAATAATAGTCTAGATCCGTTGGCATTAAACCCTGGGTGTAAAGTATGTGACACATATCAGCTTAGAAAGAGCAGCTGGAGAGGGCTCAGGAACTTCATTACCTTGAATGGGACAAGGATGAGGCCTACTCATTCATAGTTAATTGTAAAGGGAGACCTGGAAAATAATGGGTGGATGATCTGGTCCCAGAAACAGTTTTTGAAGCTAAGGAGGGGGCGACTGCTCATTTCCCTAAACACACCCATGGCTGGAATGGCTGCTACCACCTATGGCAACAGGCACATGTAAGATTCAAGAGTCCTTTTAACTGAAGTGCTCAGATGACCAGCTCCAACCATGCAGCCCCTGAGGTCTTGGGGGGCTTAGAAGTGAGAAAAAATAGCTTCTCCAGAAACTCTTAAAAGTTCAGGCTTACAAAAGTGTGACACTTTCAGGATCTTCAGCCCTGCAGTAGGACCTCACAGCAATGATGGAGGATTTTGGGGGACTTTGTCACATACAGCTCCAGACTTGCCCCACAGGAAGATTTTGAGTCCGATTAAAAAAGAAGAGAGATATCCTGAAGGGCCAAAAACTTTAAATCTAATCACCCAATAAGAACACTTCCACAGCTATTACATGTGTATTTCTCCTGTTCAGTGCTTTTTGCACCTAAACCAAAGGCGTCATTGAACTCTTACACAACGGCTATCCAGCTTGAAAAACTATTTTCGGATGTAGCCAAAAATATGCCTTTCTAGATTATTTTGACCTCCATTTTAGAGACCAAGGGCCTGATTATGAGTTTGGCCAACAGCAGTATTTCTGGCAAATTGGAATCAACGCTTTTATATCCTTCTAAGTCATAAACCAAGACTAAACCTAGGAATAAAAAAGAAAGAAAAACTTGCAGTTCTAACAATAACTTCAGTAGAAGAGAATTCTTTCTTGAATTGTTGCACTATTGGTTATTTATCACAAAAAACTCTAAATGAAAATCAATCAAACCCATAAGCACTACACTGTTTCTAGTATTTAAAGTCACAAAAAATCCCAAAAGCTGAGGTGCTTCATTTTCACCATCCACAGTCAGTTTCCAAACAGTGTGCTCATTGTTGAAAAAACGTTTTGTCTCCCGTTTCTTCTTCAGTATATATTGTTAGAGACCCTTTCAAACTATAGATACCTCTGGGTACACTCGTAATCTTGTTGCTTTTCCCAATCTTTCATGAATTGCATGGGTTATCTTTCTTTCAGGTGAAGCCTGTTGTTTAATTATGTCTTAGAGAAAACTTCAAGGCAGCTGAAAAAGCTTTAAGTGGCTACCTTTCCAGTTGCTAGTGAGTGAGCAATTGTGGTATCTTATCCAACACTGAATGTGGAATGCCCTGAAGGTGAAAGGGTAATGGTTTTCTATCTATATTACTAGTTTATATCCTTTTTGTGGGTTGGCTTTGACTTGAGCACAAACTATGATGATTGAATGAAAAGAAAGACCTAATAAACATAGCAAATATTATTTATGAACTAACTTCTTTGACATTCAGTATGAAAATATATTCAAACCAGTAAAGTGAGCAATACAATGCTTTTCTTATAGGGAGGTCTCTAAAGGATGGATAATAAAGCAATGAGAAAAAGTACAACATTCTAAAGTGTTCACGATGTCCATATACCGCTCCAGACAATGAAAGAGACATTTATGAGTGGATTGGCAACAGATTCAGCACAGTAACAGAGCCTTGTCAATGAGGAAATAAGAAAAGGTCGAGTACAAATGGCACAGAGACATCAAATGCACAACTCTACTTCCACATGCTTTGAAGGGACCATGTTGAGAATGTGTGGTTTTCTTTTGATGCTCTTAAAAAAGACTGATATATGTCCTGTACAATCCAGACATCTCAAAACATCCAGATCTCCCTGCATTTTAACCCGCTGTGTCTATTTGAGCATCTGGCAGACTACATTTCTATCACATAAAATCCTAAAGAGCCCTCTATATTTCAGGCCTCATTGCGTAACCTATACTTCAATAAATTCCATGCTCCTTACAATAGGCTGTTGAGTAACTGTTGCAAGGTACATTCAAGGTTGTTGGAGATATGCTTGTTTTGTGGATACCGTAATAATTGATCATATTGGAATCTGACCCAACTGGGACACATTCAGATACATTTTAGGTCCCTGCTGGTAAAACTGAGTGCTGCCATTAGCTCCCTTTAATGATGTCCTTATGACTGTGGGTCCGAATGAAGGTCTAAGCATTTCTGCATGTCAGATGTTGCTTGGCTTTTTGTACAAAAAGCATATGTTCCACACAAGCCAGACCTGATGGCATGCCACCATCGGCACACTAACACAGGGGTTTGCATGTGACAGCGCCTAGAAACTGTCTGAATGAAAATGCTAACACATGAGTGCTTCATTGTTATTTTAGATTATGAAACCCGTTTTGACATTATTCATGAGAATAGGGCAGATACAGATCCCTTTTTATGAGGGTGTGGATTCGGTGCCAGCGCAAGATGGTGGCTGCTCCCTAAACTCTGTAATCACGCAGAGCTTTTTTGCTTTTGTTGCCTCTTCCATCCAGTTCTTATCTATTCCGGATGTGGCCCTGAGCTTCTTATCATCGGCAGTGAGTCTGAAAGCCATTTTGGCAGCATGCAGGTGTGTTCTTTGACCCTTGAGCCGTGGCGGTTATTCTCCACATCTAGACGCATGGGGCAACATTTTTAGGTCATGGCGCTCACGCTAAAGGTTTTCCCCTTTTTTCAACTTTTCTCTTGCAATGCATCTGATTTTCCTTTGCCTTGGCTGATTTGGACTTCATTTGATCATTGTCAATCAATCAATCAATCATTGACATTTATAAAGCGCGCTACATACCCGTAGGGTCTCAAGGCGCTGGGGGGGGGGGGTGCCGCTACTGCTCGAACAGCCAGGTCTTCAGCTTCTTCCTGAAGGAGAGGTGGTCTTGGGTCAGGCGCAGGTCGGTCGGGAGGGAGTTCCAGGTCTTGGCGGCCAGGTAGGAGAAGGACCTTCCTCCTGTAGTCGCTCTTCGGATGCGGGGGACGGCGGCGAGGGCGTGGTTGGCTGATCGGAGGTGGCGTTTGGGAGCGTAGAAGTTGACTCGGCTGTTGAGGTAGCTCGGGCCTTGGTCGTGTAGGGCTTTGTGTGCGTGGGTGAGGAGGCGGAAGGTGATTCTTTTGTTGACGGGGAGCCAGTGAAGGTCTCTCAGATGTCCGGAGATGTGGCTGGTTCGTGGGATGTCAAGGATGAGTCTGGCTGAGGCGTTCTGGATCCGCTGGAGTCTCTTCTGGAGCTTGGCGGTGGTACCGGCGTAGAGGGCGTTGCCGTAGTCCAGTCGGCTGGTGACGAGGGCCTGGGTGACGGTCTTCCTGGTCTCGGTGGGGATCCACCAGAAGATCTTCCGTAGCATGCGTAGGATGTTGAAGCACGCCGAGGAGACGTTGTTGACTTGCCTGGTCATGGAGAGGGAGGAGTCCAGGATGAAGCACAGGTTGCGTGCATGGTCTGTCGGTTTGGGAGCGGTGCCCAGGGCGGGAGGCCACCAGGAGTCGTCCCAGGCGGAGGGTGAGGAGCCCAGGATGAGGACCTCCGTCTTGTCCGAGTTCAGTTTCAGGCGGCTGGTCGTCATCCACTCGGCTACCTCTTTCATCCCTTCGTGCAGGTTGGCTCTGGCGGCGGCGGGGTTGTTGGTCAGGGAGAGGATCAGCTGGGTGTCGTCGGCGTAGGAGATTATGCTGAGGTTGTGTTTGCGTACGATGGCCGCGAGGGGGCTCATGTAGACGTTGAAGAGGGTGGGGCTCAGAGATGATCCTTGGGGGACGCCGCAGATGACTTCGGAGGCCTCTGACTTGTACGGTGGTAGGCGGACTCTCTGTGTTCTTCCGTCGAGGAAGGAGATGATCCATTCCAGCGCCTTGTCCTGGATTCCGGTGTTGCTGAGGCGCCGTACTAGGGTGCGGTGGCAGACCGTGTCGAATGCCGCGGAGAGGTCTAGGAGGATGAGAGCCGCTGTTTCTCCATTGTCCATCAGGGCTCGGATGTCATCGGTGGCGGCGATGAGGGGGGTCTCGGTGCTGTGGTTGGCTCGGAGCCGGACTGTGAGGGGTCGAGGGATCCGTTCGTCTCGAGGAAGGCGGCCATCTGCTTGTTGACGGTCTTCTCGATGACTTTGGCTGGAAACGGGAGGAGCGAGATGGGGCGGTAATTCTTGAGGTCGGTGGGGTCCGCTGTTGGTTTCTTGAGTAGAGCGCTGAGTTCGGCGTGTTTCCAGCTCTCAGGGAAGGTGGCGGTGTCGAAGGAGGTGTTGATGATGTCCCGCAGGTGAGGTGCGATGACAGTGTCGGCCTTGTTGAAGACGTGGTGAGGACAGGGGTCGGTCGGTGATCCGGAGTGGATGGTGTTCATCGTGCGGATGGTGTCTTCGGTGCTGATCGGGGTCCAGGCGTGGAGGGTGGTGGTGGGGGGTGGTTGTTCGGTCATGGTGTGCGTTGGTTGGTTGTTGAAGCTGCTGTGTATGTCCGTGATCTTGTTGTGGAAGTATGAAGCGAGGGAGTTGCAGAGGTCTTGCGATGGGGTGATGTCGTTGTTTCCTGCGCTGGGGTTGGAAAGCTCTTTCACGATGTTGAAGAGTTCCTTGCAGTTGTGTGCGTTGTTGTCCAACCGGTCCTTGAATGCTGTTTTCTTGGCGGCGCGGATCAGCTGGTGGTGTTTCCGGGTGGCAAGTTTGTAGGGGGTCCTGTTGTCCGGTGTCGGTTCCCTTTTCCAGACTTTCTCGAGGGCTCGGCAGTTCTTCTTGGAGCTCTTGAGTTCGTCGGTGAACCATGGGGCCTTCTTGCTGCCGGGTCTGCTAGGCGGGGTCCTCAGTGGGGCGAGTTCGTCCGCGCAGTTGCTGATCCACTTCGTGAGGTTGTCGGCGGCCTGGCTGGGGTTCGCTGAGCTGGCAGGAGGGTGCTGGTTCAGGGAGGTGGCGAGCTGGTCTGCTGTGATCTTGTTCCAGCTTCTGCGGGCGGCCTGTTGCTGGTGTTGGTGGGTTGTCGTTCTCTTGAAGGTGAAGTGGACGCAGCTGTGGTCCGTCCATTGAAGCTCTGTGGCGTGTCTGTGGAATATGTTTTTTTGACCAGCTGATGCAGTAGTTTCTGGCCCCCTTTGGCTGCTTGATGTTTCCCTCAGTGAAGATTCTTCTCCTCAACATGTCTCCTTTTAAATGACTTTACCTATTCGTACCCTGGGTCTCCTTTTATTTATACTCCCATATCTGGATGCCTACAAGTGTGTCAATACTGAAGTTATTTGGTTCTTTGACCTCCTTTTTCCTAATAACTTGCTCTTCGACGAACATTTGACCTGACTATATTCCCGTTGGTGTATGGGCCAGACTCGTTCCTCTCAATTGCTTACACAGCGTTCTATTCATTATAGCATGATGACCAGTGACTTGCACACATCCTCCAATCCTGCTTCTTCAGGTACGCAACCAAAAAGAGTGAAGAACAATCCACCTTCTCTTATTTTATGTTCCCAGAATCCTGTCTTTGATTCTATCTTGCACGAGGTACCTAGTCTTCAACCATTAATGTGTGTAACCAATCACAAATTACAACAAATTGAGGATCGTTGGATTGTTCTTGACGGGAAGATTTTGGAATTAGAACAATATGTTGGAGACCTTCAAGATATATTTACTAAAATACCTATGTTAGAACAAGAAATCCAAAAAGCTTTAGCTACACACCGAAACCTTGAAAATCAAAATAGACAGAATAATTTTCACATTTACGGTCTTCCTGAGAATGTTGAGGGCTCTGATCTTCTGTCCTACCTGAAGCAATTTCTTACGGACTTCCTGGAGCTATAATCTTCACCTCCTCTCAACATTCATTGTGCACATGGGTTGGGCTGTTCTCAACCTCATTCAGCTAAATGACATGGCAACATAATGCTCTTTTTGAATTCACTTACCTAATGCATGTCCTGAAGGCTACTAAACGTTGCCTTATTTGGTCTCATCACAATTTTCTCTCATTTCACAGATGTCTCCAATGCATCCAATGCCTGTCAAAAATAATTCCTAGCTCTTCGTCCCCAGATGGGATGCTTGAACATTCAATATGTCATTCTTCATCCACGCCTCACCAATGAAGGCATCTTACATTCCTCAAATGATCTGGCCAAGCTTCAACTTTTTCTGCATAGTATTTCATCTCACAACATGGAGACAAATGCTTGTTATTTTCAAATATTGTTAAGCTGACTCATAGATTCGTGTGGTTTTAACTTTAATTACAGATTTCTTTTTGTTTATTACTAATATTTTGCTCTATAGTACTTCTCTCTTTCTCTATGTATGTAACAAATTATCTTTAATTTCCTGTACACTATGTTTCACCTTACTCATAAGTTATTACTTTTCCATTTCTTATGAGGCTAATTGTTGTACAATTTCTTTATTTCCTCCATGTTGCTGTCCTTGTCCTCGGAGTTAACATACCTTTCGCTTACCCATTAACCGTTTCAATTCAGATCTGGATCTTTATCCTTCATCTGTCTCTCATTTTTCTCCTTCATATCTCTTTCTCCCATCATCCTCTTTCTTGTATTCGACTCTTTTCTTTTGTATCTTCCTCTTTCTTTATTCTTGTTTTTACATGAGTGTAGATTGGTTTTGCACCACACTGTGCCTGTTTCCTTATACCTTTCCTTATCCTGCAATATGTTTAATGTTGTCTTGTGGAATGTCCATGGTGTGCGCCATCCCGTAAAGCGTCAAAAGGTACACTCTCATTTATTTAAACTTAATACCCATGTTGCTTTATTACAAGAAACACATTGTAATGATGCTGAATCTCTCAAACTGAAACATCAATAAGTTAATAGGGTTATTGTTTCTCCTGCTGCGAATCGCAAAAGTGGTGTTACCATTTTCTTTCACAAATCACTTAATATTCAAATTCTAGCAACTGAATGTCATACAAATGGAAGATGAGTTTTGGTTGACGCTATTATATCTCAAAAGCAAGTCACTTTTTTAACATCTATGGCCCAGGGAAATCTGACCCTGAATTCTGGCACAATATCAAATTGAAACTCTCTTCTATTTCCAATCTCAACATAATTGCTGCTGGTGACTTTAATGATTGGTTGCACTTGTTCACTGGTAGAAAGTCTAAAGTAAGTTTAAACCTGCTAAATCTCACAAAGATTTTCAATCCGCCATTCCCTCTCATTCATTCTTAGATGTATGGAAAACATGCAACCCTGATATATGTGAATATGTTTTTACAATGTACATCACACTATGTTTGGTATTGATTATGTTTTGGTATCCAAAGCTCTACTCCCTTATATTCAATCATCAGAAATTGTTTTTATTTTCATTTCTGACCATGCTCCTGGTTTGTCTTCTTTTAATATGTCCTTCAACACCTCTAAACAGGGCCAGTGGCGCTTTAATAATACTTTATTATCAGACCAAACCTTTATTTCAGAAGTGGCCTCTTTTATTATTTATTTTTTCAAATCAATCAATCAATCTTAAGATACCTCTGCTCATATTAAATGGGGTGCTTTTAAGGCATCCTTCAGGGCCGTTACAATTGCTTATACTGCCAGATAGAAAAAAAGCATTGCATGCTAAGTACCTCTCATCCATCCAATATATAAAAGCCCTCGAACACACCTAATTCACCTCCAGATCTTCCTCGAGTTTACTGGATTTGATTAAAGCCCTTCTTATAATTATGTCTAAATACCATGGAGGCCAAAATAAGGCTGGTAAAACTTTTACCAAATTTAAAAAAATCAAATCACAGCAGAAAACTGTTGGCCCTATTCGTTGTTAGCATAGTAACACAATGTTGCTCTCTAATTCTAACATTAAAAATGCCTTTTCAGGACTAGTATGAACAGTGTTATACTGAGGCTCTTGATCCTTCTGAATGTGATATTAAATCTTTATTTCAGGGACTCCCTAACTCTCCCTCTATTCCTGAAATTCTTATACCTCTTGAAAAGGATATTTCCATTTCAGAAATTACAGATGGTCATAAGCCCCTAAAAAAAGCCAAATTTCCTGGCCCTGGTGGTTTTTCCGTTGAACTTCTCTAATTTTTTTCCTCCACCTTTGCTCTGAAATTACTTGAATTTTTTAATTTGTTTTTGTCTAACTCCAAGACTAGTGGTTCTTTTCTGGGAGCCCTTATTGTTATCATCCCGAAGCCTGATAAAAAAAGAAATTGTGAAAATTGAAGCATCTCATTTGCAGGCCATCATTCTTCTCCTTATTCAACCTGACCAATTGGGTTTCCTCAAGGGCAGGCTTGCATCTGATAATTCCATAATGTTCTCCAATATTCTTGCCCTTGGAAAAACATATTCTTCTCCCCTAGCAGCCTTGTTGCTTGACACTGAAAAAGCATTTGATTGTATAGATTGGCAATTTATGTTTTCTACTCTTTGGTGGTTTGGCTTTGGTCATAAATGTATTTCTTTATTCAAACTGTTTTATTCTGAACCATGTACCTGTGTACTTATTAATGATCAATTCTCTCCCTTTTTTAAATTAAATAGAGGTAATAGACAAGGTTGTCCTCTTTCTCTGATACTTTTCCTCCTCAGTTTAGAACTTTTTCTTGAAGGGATCAGATGCAACCCTGGTACAACTAGGTTTAAAATTAATTCCCAAGAAATCAAATTCTCTGCGTATGCAGATGATATTCTAGTTTACATGTCTAATCCTTCCACTTCCCTGGATGCTTTTTTACAAGAGATTGCTATATTTTCTAATATCTCTGGTTACAAGATACATTTCTCTAAAACTGCGACCTTACCACTAAATTCTTCTTGTTATCATTAAATGTTTGACAAGACTAACTTTACATGGTGTCCCCAAAAGATTAGATACCTGGGGGCCTGGTTTTCTCCCACTATGCCAGATATACTTAATCATATTTTCACTGCCCTAAAACCTAAACTCCATGTCACATTTAAGTTTTGTAATTAAATGTGAAAGGAGAGCTGTTTTACAGAAGCTTGTGTATTCTGTATTTAGATTATAAGCTGTTGAATCTAAGGAGGGCCATCCAGAAGTTCTGAGCTCCATACCATTGTTAATCCAATAGTGGTGGAAACAGGGAGGCACAAGAAAGGCATTATTGTTTTATAAAAGTTTACAAAATGTGAACTGAAAGACGTACTGGCTCAATTACTTAATTCTCTCACTGAATGTGCAGAACGTATAGTTCCATTTGTGCAATTAAATCACCAATTGGTTGGGAGCTATTCAGGAAAAACTAAAGTAATAATAATTCTGTCCAGCCATCAGTCTTTTAAGGTATGCTGCCAAATAATCTACCATGAAAACTAGTAATTATATTAAACTCTCGGAACTGAGCAAGGACCGTTTTCGATGAAACCCAAGTCCTGCAAGCAACGGATTCAAGGCCAAACCCAGGTTGTCAAGTAAAATAAGACTGTCTGGGGCCCTGAACAATATGTTATCCAAATAAATGATCATCAAGATGCCCTTCGGTCACAGAAATCCAGAGCTTTACCCCACCCTTAGTAAAACGCGAAGGGGCTGCATAGAGTTCAAAGCATACGTCTATGACCTTGAACATGTGTTCCACCACCTGAACCTTTACTGTCCAGGCAACCCATGCTGTTTCTTGGTTGCAAAATGCCTCTGAAAAAAATTATGCTTTCTCCATTTCATAATGTCTGTACCGGATCTATGCTGTGGACTCTTTCAAATGTATTACACTCCTGAAGCTCCTGTTCTATTTTGTTTTAAGTGCAAGGCTAACAAAGGGAAACCTACAATGGACCATGCAGGAAAAACATAACACCCTCTCTTTGGTCAGGATAATAGCACCAGAGAGGTTACTAAATATAATACATTTAATTAGAGGGTAAACATACTCAAAGCATATTGTTAGACATGAGTTTGACCAAAAAAGCAATAGAAGAAATCTAATCAAATCAGGGCGCTTTGGAAGAATCCATTATGTCACTTGCCATCTTAAAGGCTAAAGACTCAATAAAGGAGTCTGAATCTCATATGTTGGTTAGATAACTGCCCAAGTCATGAGCTTCAAATACCAGACCGGATCTCAGGTCCCAGCTGATGCTGAGACAGTTGCCCGGAAACTTGTGTCCCTGTCAGCAAAGCCTGTATCCTGTAGTACATGTGCCAGTGCACATGTTTCCTCATAGTCTAGTAGCTTAAACATTGCATTGTGAATAAGTTGAAAACCCAAAGGGCAGCTCTGAAAATGGGTCGCTTAGGGACTCATTACAGGTCTAATGTCCAAGGTTTAGAATGTCTGCAAAGCCAGGCAAACACCCAGTACCCATTTAAAGGGGCACCAGATACTGTGTAATACATGTTGCACACAGGTAAACCAGGATGGTTGAAATGTTAGTGACCAATCGAGATCCAGCTTCTGGCTGAGAATGCAGCAAATGAGGACTAACAGCAATTTGAATCTTCCAAATACACTTGAATAAATCTAGAAGATATAAGCTGGCATAAATCCAAAAGATAGTATGAAAATAACAAATTAACCTGGAGCCGACAACATAAACAGTGGTCGATACCGGCCATGCTAGAGTGATTGAAGGTTTGATGCACTAAATCTCCGAAATGCAGGGGATGGTTTGTATTTAAAAGTGACTTCAGTTCACTACAAGTTCTAGCCACCTACAATTCGAAGGTTTCACAAGCAGACATGAAAGCTACTTCTTGTTGAAACAATAATGCTTTGAGTCTGGATAGCTTGTTGAAACCTGCCTTCACATTTGGAATGGATGGGCTCAATGACCTATCTACAATCCCATGTGGAGGGGGATGGACCACCTTGCTGCAACAGGGAACTAACCGGGAAACAAAATGTATGGGACTCCAACCCGTATTCTGATCATTAAGCATAAAATAACTCCCATTAGAGAGTACCGTAATGAAAGGGAGAATTGTGGGAACTGAAATGCTTTTTAAATAACAAGCTCAAGTAGGCGGTGATGCATTACATGCTCCATTGATTTTAATGTGTTTACAAACAAGTGAATGTCTGACAGTATAGTCACTTTCTTCTCCAGTAACAAAAATGTCCTCATTGGCACCTTCGCAACAATAAGTAAAGGGAAGTGACCATCAAGGGCAACTAGCATGGATTGGGGTGGTGGGGCAGGGAGGCGCACGTGGTGGGAGGGGGTAATTTAAAAAAATTTTAACTTACCTCCTCCCAGCATACTCATCGTCGCATCCTGCTCCTCGTGTCTCTCCTCCTCCGCTAGAAACACTGAACACTAAGCACCAATGCTTCCCAGTGCCAATCACAATGCTGCAATGCAGTTTTGTGATTGGTCTGAGCATCACTGTTCACTGTTCAGACGGGGAATGGGAGCCTGGGCATATTTTCTACACAGCCTGGGAGGAGAACATGCTAAGTGGACATTAGGTTTGGCCAGCCCGAGATGGCCGGCCAAACATTTATGCACACTTAGGGAGTGAAAACCACTCTTTCCTTCTCCTGCTCTATCAGCAGAGCAGCCTCAACAACAAAGCTGCAGACCCACAACAGGAACAACTATAATAATAATAACATTGAGATGTTATCATTTTATTTTTCCTTACACTGCTGAAAAACAGTGGGGCAATGCTCCTGCGCCTTGGCAGAGGATCTGCCACTGCTGACCATAATTCATGAATGAATCAGCTTCCAAGGGATTCATATCTACCTACAGGGAAATGTGTCCTGCAAGCTGTGAATTGAAAGGTTGAGATAGTCAGTGATATAACCCTGGGAATTAACCACACTACCAAAGGCATTTCAGCTACAGTGAATGACAGATTTTATAATTTTTCTAAATCCAGCATTGTGCAGTTCACATCTTTCATTGACAACAATTGTTGTTTATGTGTTAAATTAAAAGGTTGGAACAAATTGCTGCAATTCAAGTAATGCCTTGAAATGCTCCCATGTTTAAGCCTTTGAAGCATCCAGCTAAATTGCATAAAAGATTTAAGCTTACTTTGCCCATGGTACAATGTTGGCATGTCACTGTGAACAATATGAATAACAGACAACAACATGTTGTTCATATTGTGAATAGGAGATGACAACATATAATATTATTATCTACTACAGCAAGCAATTTATCTAAATTATCTTGGCCAATTTGTGTTAAACATGCATCAGCATCCATGTGGGATAGTTTCCAAATTTCATTATAGGTAACATAAATAAATCTGGAGATTTGGGACTTAAAAGACAATCTGATAAATTCATGACTTCTGACAGGAAAGAAAGATGTTGTTTCACCGCAGACAGTGTGGAATGTTCCAAACATTGTTCATATAATTGTCCCATGATGAAATACTATGGACATTGACATGGACATTGTCCATGATGAAATACTATGCAGAAAAAGTTGAAGCTTGGCCAGTGTGAGAAGTTGGCCTGGTATATGATGCTCACTAGTTCTAGTGATCACCTTGTACCATGCAAAGCAACCCTTATGATGATTGGTTGTAAGTCAACCTTATAGACCAGCTATCCTAGTGGTAGCATGGACAAAGCAGTCTTAGGCTAAACTCTGTAAAGGCATGTGAAGCATACACAATCCCCTTGAATACCAAATGAAAGGACACCACACAGATATATATTGAAAATATATATATATTTATTTACTACATTATCCCCTATACTCTTTATGAGCACAGAAGCAAATGCGTTAAAACAAAACACAGTTTAAATATACCAAAGTTGCACAATATGGATGAGCCCTAGGGGCCACCTAAACCATATACTAAAATAGTGGTATAAAAACCACCAATCGGAAAGGAAATAGGCCTAGGGCTTGGGGAATCGCTGGAGCTGTTCGGGACTAACAGTAAAGAAGTCGGGAAAGGCCCGCGGGACTCAGGTAGAGTGCTTAAAGCACACGCATGCACCAATGCAATGTCAATGGTGCGTAACAGTTATAAAGTTACTGTTTAAGGAACCTTCTGACTGACCTAGAAGGACAAAACTTTAGATCTAGGCACTAGAGGTGTGTACCAGTGTAGGAACACCGGTGTTGCTGAGTTACCTCACCCACAGGAAGCGGGTGCACAGGTGCCAAGTAGTGTCGGGTTTCGTCACGCAGGTCGATGGTGCCTGGAGATGAAGATGCTGCAGGCGGGTCGTCGAGGAGAGTTCTGGTGGATCCAAGGATGGATCTGAAGATGTGAAGACCTGAAAGCAGAGGGGGCAATGTTCAAAGTCACTAGCCAGTGACTACCGTGGAACCAGGATGGAACCAGGCGATGTCGGGTGCAAACAGGCGATGAGGTGCAGCTTGTCTCCGCAGCCACGTGGACACGAAGAGGTCAAGGACGTCCAGGATTCGATCACGAGCTGTCCCACAAAGGCTCTAGCTGATGGCGGTGTCGGCAACTTGATTGGAGCAAACAGGCCTTGGCTAATGCAAGCCATGCAGGAAGTGAAGAAAGCTTGTTACTCAGACCAGCAAGGTCAGAGCGGGTGCTCCTTCTCAGGGGAGCAAGGGCCATTCCGGCGCAACCAGGTCAATAGTGTTGTTTGTAGATTTCATCGCCAAGATGGCCGCTAGCCACGTGGCAAGTGGCTGGGATGGCATGTCAAGTGGCCAAGTGCAAAAGGGCCCCACGCAGATCGTGGAGATGCTGGGGGGCTGATCTTCGGTGCAGATGCTGCTCGGTGGTGGGGATTCCCAAACCCCAAAGCACAGTGTTGAGGGGGCCTCGGGTGCTGCGCAGTCAGCTTCTCAGGGGTCTTTCAAGATGGCCAGTCCAACATCTCTCGATGCCTCCACGGGTCTCTTCTTTTCAGGGACTGTGGATCGGGCTGTAAGATGTCTGGGAATCCAGGTCTTGTCGGGCTCTGGGCTCGGGCTCCGGCGGGAGGTAGCGGCAAAGCAGATGCCGAGTTGCTGGTTGGTGCCTGTATTCACAGGGTGGTCACTCCTTGGCCACAAGGGAGATTCTCTTCAGACTTCTGTGCAGCAGAATGTCGAAGTCAAGTTTTCTTCTTAGTTTCAAGTTGAGTTCAGGATGATCTGAAGTCTTGGGACACAGCTCCTACTCTTATTCCAAATCTAGGGGCCGGATAACCTGCTAGGTCCCTCCTCTGGGTGGGACCAGGAAGGGGGGTGGCTACACCCGCTTTCCTTTGTCCATCTCCACACCAGGACTGGGGCTGGGAAGCCCCAGCACCGGTTTGGACTGGCTTATGCACAGGGAAACCTTATGTGCCCCAGGCATGTCTCATTCTATTCAGCCCTGTCCTACCCAATACACAAAATCCTGTCTGGGGTGGTGCTAGCACCTCCCAAGACAGGAAACCCTTTGTCCAAGCCTCCCTCGATGGAAGGACTTCCAGCAGCAGGAGGTCAGACTTGTGTCTGTGGTGGCAGCATCCATTTTGTGATGCTGAGGCTCATGTTTAACTTTACCCGGGTTTCAGGTTATGTACATGTCGTGTTCCTCTAGAAGGGTGGAATGCTACCCCCGTCACCAGAACTGGCGAGGGGTTAGTATTCCAATTCATATGACACCTTACTCGACATGTTTTGATAAAGCCAAACCAAAGATAGCATTTAACCGCGAGGTTCATAATGCACTTAAGAGTATATGGTATGGCAGTATCATGGAACAGCTAAAGGATGTGGTTCCGAAAGATGCAGACAGGCTCAGCTCATGCTAGAGCACCATCTCACATATTTCCAAGCACTCTGCCTCCAGGATTGATGAGGCTTTCCATAGCAGTGGCTGATAGGAACACATGTGTCCATTTTAAGTTAGATATAGACATACTATACCTAAGAAAGGGGTGATTACACCAACCTACCCAAGCTGAGTGATCAGCCAGTTGTGTCAAATATGGAGGCCAGGCCAGGGGTGGCATAATACATGCTGCAGCCCCTGGTAGGCCTTGGAAACACCTATGCCCTGGGTACCTGGGGTACACTGTTACAGGGGCCAATAAGGTGAACCAGTTCCAAATCTTAATGCACCTAGTGTGCATTGGCATTAATTTAGAGAGAGAACAGCAGGCTGTGGGTCTGATTAGCAGGCCCACAGCCACATTAAGTCATAAACCAGTGAAGCAAAAAGCAAAAATTTGGGGTGACCATAGGATAGCAGACCCTACTCTCCTACACAACCCCCCCCAAACGCAGGGACATTAGACTAACCTTGATCAGTTGTGTCTTCATGTTCTAAGTGGAAGTACCTGGAGAGACCATCTGCATTACCATGGTCAGTCCCTGGACGGTGCTCCACTGTAAAGTCCATCCCCTGTAGGAAAATGGACCACCTGAGCAGTTTGGGGTTTTCACCCTTCATCTGATTAAGCCATAAGAGGGGCTTATGGTCAGTCTGAATCTTGAAGTGAGTGCCAAACAAGTATGGTCTCAACTTCTTCAGGGCCCACACCACAGCAAAGGCCTCCCTCTCAATAGCTGACCAACGTTTCTCTCTGGGGGTCAGCCTTCTGCTAATAAAAGCAATGGGCTGGTCTTGACCATCTACATTAAGTTGTGAAAGCACAGCTCCCACTTCCAACTGAGAAGCATCCGTTTGGACAATGAACTCTCTTGAGTAGTCAGGTCTCTTCAGAATAGGTGCAGAGCACATGGCCTTCTTCAGGTCATCAAATGCCTTTTGACAGTTTACTGTCCGCTGAACCTTTTTGGGCATCTTCTTGGATGTTAGATCATTAAGAGGGGTCACAATGGACCCATAGTTCTTAAGAAACTTCCTGTAGTACCCAGTCAGGCCCAAGAAAGCTCTGACCTGAGTTGGAGAGGACCAGTCCTTTATGGTCTGGATCTTACTCTCCAGTGGTTGAACTTGGCCTCCACCTACAAGGTGGCCCAAGTATACAACTTTACTCTGACCTATCTGGCACTTTGTGGCCTTGATAGTGAGGCCTGCCTTTTGCAGACCCTCTAGCACTTCCTTCAGGTGGACCAGGTGATCCTCCCAGGTGGAGCTGAAGACAGCAATATCATCCAGATATGCTGCGCAAAAGTCATCCAACCCAGTAAGGACTTGATTCACCAACCTTTGGAAGGTGGCAGGTGCATTTTTCAAACCAAAGGGCATCACCACAAACTGGTAATGAGCTCCTGGGGTAGAAAATGCTGTTTTGGCTTTGGATTCCTCAGCTAACCTGATTTGCCAATAGCCAGCTGTCAAATCAAATGTGCTCAAATATTTGGCAGAAGCCAACTTGTCTATGAGCTCATCTGCCCTTGGAATAGGGTGTGCATCTGTCCTGGTGACAGCATTGAGTCCTCTGTAATCAACGCAGAACCTCATCTCTCTCTTGCCATCTTTGGTGTGAGGTTTGGGGACCAGAACCACTGGGCTAGCCCAGGGGCTCTCTGAAGGCTCAATAACACCTAATTCCAGCATCTTTTGCACCTCAGTCTTTATACAGTCCCTGACATGGTCAGGTTGCCTGTAAATCTTGTTTTTCACAGGAAGACTGTCACCAGTGTCCACCACATGGGTACACCAGTTAGTCTGACTGGGTGTCAATGAGAACATATGTCTATATGACTGCAAAACTTGTCTTCAGTCCTTTTGCTGATGTTCAGTGAGGCAGCCATCTGAGGCCACACCATCAACTGAGCCATCCTCAGGGTTCTGAGTCAACAGGTCTGGGAGAGTGTCACTCTCTTCCTCCAGCCCTCATCTGTAGCCATGAGCAAGCCCATGTCTGCCCTGTCAACACATGCCTTCAATCTCTTAACATGGAGCACCCTGTGGGGGCTCCTGGGAGTTCCTAGGTCCACCAAGTAGGTAACCTCTCCCTTCTTTTCAATGATAGTATGGGGTCCAGACCAGTTGTCATGGAGTGCTGCTGGGGCCACTGGCTCCAACACCCATACTCTCTGTCCAGGCTGGTACTCAGTCAAAACAGCCTTTTGGTCATGCCAAGCTTTCTGTAATTCTTGGCTGGCCTCAAGGTTTTTGGATGCCTTCTCCATATACTCAGCCATCCTGGAGCGGAGACCAAGTACATAGTCCACTATGTCTTGCTTGGGTTTTCTGAGAGGTAACTCCCATCCTTCCCTCACTAAACACAGGGGTCCTCTTACAGGGTGCCCAAACAACAATTCAAAGGGGCTGAAGCCAACCCCCTTTTGTGGGACCTGTCTGTAAGCAAACAGAAGGCAGGGTAGAAGGATGTCCCATCTTCGCCTGAGCTTTTCTGGTAATCCTTTGATCATACCCTTTAGGGTCTTGTTGAACCTCTCAACAAGCCCCTTGCATTGTGGATGATAAGGAGTGGTGAACTTTTAGCTGACACCACATTCCTTCCACATAGCTGTCAAGTATCCTGACATGAAGTTGGCGTCTCTATCAGATACTACCTCCTTAGGAAACCCCACTCTGGAGAAAACTCCAAGTAAGGCCGTGGCCACAACAGGAGCTGTAGTGGTCCTTAGGGGAATTGCCTCTGGGTACCTGGTGGCATGGTCCACCACCACCAGTATGAATCTGTGCCCATATGCTGTAGGGGGATCCATTGGACCTACAATATCAATCCCCACTCTTTCAAAGGGGACCCCCACCACAGGTAGTGGTATCAGGGGGGCCTTTGTTGTTCCACCTGCTTTGCCACTGGCTTGGCAGGTTACACAGGAGCGACAAACCTCCTTTGTATCTTCAGACATGTGAGGCCAGTGAAAGTGAGGGACAAGCCTGTCCCAAGTCTTGTTCTGGCCTAGGTGTCCTGCTAAAGGAATATCATGGGCCAAGGTTAGAAGGAAGCCCCTAAATTGCAGAGGTATAACCAACCTCCTGGTTGTACCAGGCTTGGGGTCTCTACCCTATGAATAAAGGAGCCCATCATCCCAATACACTTTATGGGTACCTTGAGCATTCCCAGCAGCCTCAGCAGCAGCCTGCTGTCTGAGGGGTTCAAGAGAAGGACAGGTTAACTGAGCCTGCCCCAAGTCTGCCCTAGAAGGACACCCTGTCCCCAGAAACTCAACCTGATCAGGTTCAAGTTCTTCAGGGACAGTTCCTTCAGGGGTCTCAAGATCATCTTCCTGTGAAGGCTGATCCTCACTTGTAGGCAGTTGGGAAGGCACAGCCTTTACCCTCCTGTTCTTCTTCTTGGAAGGTGCTTGGTCCATTGTTCCAGGATCGAAAACCTGAGGTTCAGAGAGGCACTTTTTGGCCTGTGACCTGGTCACAGCAAGGACATGTGATGATATCCCTAACATCTCTGCATGAGTCCTGTACTCAACTTCTGACCATAGAGAGCTCTCCAGGTCATTGCCCAACAAACATTCAACTGGGAGATCAGCACTAACCACAACTCTTTTTAGGCCAGTTACCCCTCCCCAGGAGAAATTAACAATTGCCACACTATGTGTAGTAGTGACATTGCTGGCATTGGTCACCAGGTAATTATCACCTGGTATGTATTGTCCAGGGTCCACAAAGTTAGGTGTCACTATAGTGACACTGGCACATGTGTCCCTGTATGCTTGAGACACTTTTTCATTAATCAAAGGCGTCTTCCTGTACTTGCCCAGATTACTGGGACTGACAGTAGTGGACAAATCTATTTCCACATCACAAATCAGAACAGCCTATGTAGGGGTTCTGACAAGGCCAGACTCTCCCTCAGTTCCCAAGGTGATATCTACTACCCCCTTAGTTTGTGGACCAACACTCCTGACTGTACTATTGGGTGCAGGTGCCTTAGGGGCTGCAGTGTTGGGGGATCCACCCTTTTTACACTCACTGGTCCAGTGAGAGGTGTTTTTACAAGTACTACACCAGGGTTTTCTTTGACCTTCTTTCTTCTTCTTCTTGGAAGTTTGGGACCCACCCTCAGTATTAGTTTGGGGCCCTGTTGAAGACTTCTGGTCTTTAGCTTTCTGCTCCCCACCCTCTGGTCTGTTTTCTTTTGGTCACCACCCTGGTTCTGGTTCTGGTTCTTTTGCTTAACTCTGGTTCTAACCCATTGGTCTGCCCTCTTTCCCAATTCTTGGGGAGAGGTCAGATCTGAGTCAACCAAATGTTGATGCAACTGCTGGTTCTGACAAATATTTAAAATGTGTTCTCTCATAAGTAAAGTGTACAATCCTTCATAGTCTGTAACCTTACTTCCCAAAAACCAGCCCTCCAGAGCCTTAGTGGCACATTCAACAAATTCAGACCAGTCCTGAGTCTGTGTCTTCTGGGTTTCTCTGAACATTAACCTGTACTGTTCAGTGGTTAAGCCTAACCCATCTATCAGAGCACTTTTCAGGACCAGGTAGTTTCTAGAATCCCCATCACTAACTGTGAGGAGTCTGTCTCGGCATCTACCTTCAAAGGAGAGCCACAAGATTGCTGCCCACTGCTCCTGAGGGATCTGCTGTATTCTGCAGGCTCTCTCAAGTGCAGTCATCCATTTGTGGATATCATCCCCAGCTTTGTAGGGGGTCACAATCTTACTCAGGTTTCTATTGTTATAGGACCTGTCTTTATCCTTAGGGATAGTGCTGCCACCAGTGGATCCTAATCCACTCTCTCTAGGCTGTCTTGCTCTAGCAAGTTTCTCTTGGGCCAGGGCAACTTCTAATTCTTGCTTCTGGATCCTAAGCTCAGCCTCTCTCATTTTGGCCTCATGTTCCCTCCTCTGAGGGGATGTCAGTCTCCTTCTGGAGTGACCATGAGAACTCTAGAAGCATGGGAAGTGTCAGATTCACCTGAGTGATTCCTTCTCCTCCTAGACTCCTGGTTAAGTCCACTTGGGGGTCTGAGTGGGTTTGACCCTGACTCAGTCCCAAATTGGCTTAAGTTAGCCTGGCTAAGTCTCCTGACTGGCACCTGACTAAGTCTCTCATCATCAGAATCACTTTCTTCTTCCTCCTCTTCCTCCTCCTTATCCTCAGGCTGAGTATCTCCAGTGGTCTGGTTTTCTTTATCTATCTGGACGACAGGGACAGGGTCATCAGTGTTATCATCTTCAGAGGGAGAGCCTCCTTCTACAGACCCGTTGGGGTTTGGATGGGAGGTCTTTAGAGCTTCAGAATGGTCCAAAAGCTCTCTGAGGTGTACTGTGGTAGGGGTTGGACCTGTCTTGAGACCTCTTAAGGTACACAGTTGCCTCATTTCTTTAAAGTTTAACATAGCAAATTTGGATGGTGCCTTTGGAGAGTCACTCTCAACAGGGACAGGTCCAGTGGACCCCTCTTCTCCAGACATTGCTCTAGTGTGGGTGGATATGTTGCAATCTACCTACACTGGTGTTTACCTACCAAACCAATCTAGTAGTTGTAGTCAGGGTGTGTTACTCCCTATCCTCTACAACAACTAAGTTCAGTAGAACTTAAGTATACTAGTCTTGTTTTATATGTACCTAACAGGTACCTGTATGATCTTTCAAATGATAATCTCAAAGATTGTAATGGTAAAACAACAGCAAGCTCAAATCCCAACCACTGCTCACCAATGTGAGAAGTTGGCCTGGTATATGATGCTCACTAGTTCTAGTGATCACCTTGTACCATGCCAAGCAACCCTTATGATGATTGGTTGTAAGTCAACCTTATAGACCAGCTATCCTAGTGGTAGCATGGACAAAGCAGTCTTAGGCTAACCTCTGTAAAGGCATGTGAAGCAAGCTGTTTTACCATACACAATCCCCTTGAATACCAAATGAAAGGACACCACACAGATATATATTGAAAATATATATATTTATTTACTACAATAACCCCTATACTCTTTATGAGCACAGAAGCAAATGCGTTAAAACAAAACACAGTTTAAATATACAAAAGTTGCATAATATGGATGAGCCCTAGGGGCCACCTAAACCATATACTAAAATAGTGGTATAAGAACCACCAATCGGAAAGGAAATAGGCCTAGGGCTTGGGGAATCGCTGGAGCTGTTCGGAACTAACAGTGAAGAAGTCAGGAAAGGCCCGCGGGACTCGGGTGCAGCGCTTAAAGCACACGCATGCACCAATGCAATGTCAATGGTGCGTAAAAGTTATAAAGTTACTGTTTAAGGAACCTTCCGACTGACCTAGAAGGACACAACTTTAGATATAGGCACTAGAGGTGCGTACCAGTGTAGGAACACCGGCGTTGCTGAGTTACCTCACCCACAGGAAGCGGGTGCACAGGTGCCAAGTAGTGTCGGGTTTCGTCACGCAGGTCGATGGTGCCTGGAGATGAAGATTCTGCAGGCGGGTTGTCGAGGAGAGTTCTGGTGGATCCAAGGATGGATCTGAAGATGTGAAGACCTGAAAGCAGAGGGGACAATGTTCAAAGTCACTAGCCAGTGACTACCGTGGAACCAGGATGGAACCAGTCGATGTCGGGTGGAAACAGGCAATGAGGTGCAGCTTGTCTCCGCAGCCACGTGGACACGAAGAGGTCAAGGACGTCCAGGAGTCGATCACGAGCTGTCCCACAAAGGCTCTAGCTAATGGCGGTGTCGGCAACTTGATTGGAGCAAACAGGCCTTGGCTAATGCAAGCCACGCAGGAAGAGAAGAAAGCTTGTTACTCGGACCAGCAAGGTCAGAGCGGGTACTCCTTCTCAGGGGAGCAAGGGCCAGTCTCGAGCAACCAGACCAGTGGTGTTGGTTGTAGATTTCATCGCCAAGATGCCGCTAGCCACGTGGCAAGTGGCCGGGATGGCGCGTCGAGTGGCAAAGTGCAAAAGGGCCCCACGCAGATCGTGGAGATGCTGGGGGGCTGATCTTCAGTGCAGATGCTGCGCGTTAATGGCGCTTCTCAAACCCCAAAGCACAGCATTGAGGGGGCCTCAGGTGCTGCGCAGTCATCTTCTCGGGGGTCTTTCAAGATGGCCGGTCCCACGTCTCTCGATGCCTCCACGGGTCTCTTTTTTTTAAGGACTGTGGATCGGGCTGTGAGATGTCTGCAAATCCAGGTCTTGTTGAGCTCTGGGCTCGGGCTCTGGTGGCGGCAAAGCAGACATCGAGTTGCTGGTTGGTGCCTGTATTCACAGGTCCTCCTTCTGAAAATGTTATTAAACTGGCTATTAGGGAACTGCGTTCCTCTGGGGCAATGGGACCGGATGAGCTTCCTATTTCAGTCCTAAAGCAAAATGGCATAATGTGGAGTTGTGATGTATTCCTATAGGTTCTGTATCGATCCCCCTATTCCTGACCCAATTCTGGTTAACAAGTTAACTAGCAGCCATCCCATGATGCAGAAAACCCCCATGATGCAGAAACCGTTATCTGATTAAGCCACACTACGGCACAGGAACGTGTTATCTGATTAGGTCATAACGCTTGCCATCTAATTAGACAAGCGATATTCCTCCAGCCCCTGATAAGGCATACGGAGTTCTCAAAACAAATCAAACCTATGACAACCTGGGAAAAACCCTGCGGCCATTGTTTTGATTTCATCGAGAACTTCAGCAAAAGAATGTGCTAACGACCTGGTCGTATGACATCCTTATTGACGTATCTATGTCCATCCTTACGTCAATCTCGGCACCTTAAAGGTATAAATATTACCGATATTGCCCTATGCAAACACACGCGGTGGTGACGAGATCGGAGCAGCCAGACTTGCCGAAGCCCAGAGCAGAGCAGACCCCGCTGGCGCAGCCCCGCCTTCCTGACGCGCTGCCGAGAAATCCAGCTCCGGCGCTTCCGGGTAGCCCTCGCAGGCAGCCTGGAATATCGAGACCAGAGACGAGAGATACCATCCCTCATTCATCCTAGATTCCAGGTACAGAACTGAATAACCCCTCGCAGAGAATTCTTTAGTCAGTCACTTGGCAAAACAAACTTAACTTAAACTGTAACTTTCTATCCCCGCCCACGTATTAGGCTTATGTCAGGTACACTGGGGTAGGCGTAGTTAGAAACACCAGTTGAGTACGATTAGTCAAATGTAGATGTGTATGTATCTATTTTATTCATTTTAAACCATCATATGGCTTAGAAACCATATCAATGTTTTTACAGTATTATTTTATACTTCTGCTTTTAATGTATGCACTTTACTTAACCATAAGTATTGCGATAATATCGATCCATTTCTCTTGTATGAGAAAAGAGACTGATCAATAAATACCATCTTTTATTGAACACGCCCGTCTCTTCCTTTTCTCTACAATCTGGTGAGACTAAGAATGCACGTACTGACTGAGTAAAATAAATTGCCTTTTGTTTTCACACGACTCTAGAGATACACTCTTGATTAGGGGAGAGCAAAGTTGTCATGTTCTATGGTTGTCAGAAACTAAATCCCTTCTTGTCTATCCAGGGAGGTTCAACTCCTCCTTGCCTATTCGAGAAAGTTTCTAGTGAACTCTGAGCTAGCTGGCAAACCCAAAACTTTAAGTCTAATATCGACAGTAGTAGACCTAGTTAACGTCTGGTCTAGGCCTATACTATTGAAGGTATTATTCCAATGCGCAGAGCCTATTGGGATAATAGGAACTACACTACATGGCGCCCAACGCGTTTGGATAGGCGATAAAACTTACGTAAGACATTTAGAGTAACTCAGTCGTGCTTTTTCACTCAGACCCCTTTTTTCCCATAATACTCCAAAGACGTCTGGAGTGGGTGAAAGGTAATATCCGCCAGACCTCGCAGGAGGGAACTCCTATGTATGGTTCTTGGTTTAGTCAACGTTGAAGGATACACTGTTCCAAAATATTGTGCATCTCATCTTTGTTTCCATAAGGAACCTGATCTGCAAACAAAAGAAATAACCTTCCTGTCGGAAAAATGGTAGACAGTGATGATGAAAGAGAGACGGTTAGAATAGCAACTGAACTCGCAGCAGCTGATACTGCTATGCAAGAAGCAGACCCGGGTATAATAATCATCCCGGTCAACACAAGAAAATCTATAACTTTAAAACTTATAGAAAATGGACTGACACCTAGAGGTGGCACAGTCATATTTGTAATTGAGGCACACGAATATCGGCAGACAGAGGTATTCTACACATGGATAAACTTTCCAGCAGCAAATGCTGTAACAAAGTACTTCCACTATTACAAAACAGAGGAACCTCCTGATGCGTACACTCCTTTCGAGGAGGTGGAAGTACCACTTAAATTTCAAGAGCACCTGCTCTTATTTAATGGCGCCCTAAAACATAATAATCACATCACCAGGCTCGGTCCCTTAGGTAGACCAGGAGCAACGTGGCCGGTCCTAGCCGGATACACACCACATCCAGACATCGAAAGAATGCCTGCACCAGAGCTTTTAACACAGCTAAAACAATTAATAAAATTACATAGACAATTAGTCCAATATGTGATGCGGACTTCAACAATCCAACCAGCAATTAAAATTCCACAGCTGACCCCTCACCAGGGGAACACAAATAAAATTACACCACAGAACATACAGTCCTGCCTAGGTAAAGTACCAGCTAAACGGGAACAAATACCATTCTGGCTAGCACAAAAAATCACCCAAATAGAGGCGGTGTTTCCAGACACCACCCCGTTAGAAAAACACAGGATTCTGACTATCTGTCTTCCAATGGGAATCGCACCACACGTGGAGGACTGTGACACTTGGGGTACAGTCTTTGCTTCCATTTACACAAAAACGCATGGTGTTCCATCCATTTCGGTAATACCAGATGTGCTAAAACAAATTCAAGACGAATACGGTCCAGAACCCGCTTTAACTCTTGGTATGAAATTACTGAAAGACTTCAAGCAGGTCTCGGCTATATTATTAGCCAACATAAAGGGAGAAGCAGCAAACGTGGCAATCCGCCAGAGGTTAAAAGAAACAGATATAGCAGACCAACCAGCTGAAATTGCCAGAATCATAGAAAAATCCTATGAGGAACTAGGTAGAGATAGTTTAGGTGGAATACCAGTAAAACCAAAACTGATTGAAAGTCCTGAAAAAATATTTTTTAATAATAATTCAACATCACAAAAAAAGAGCTGGGATGGAAATAAACAATCCAATCCTAAAGAAAAGAAATTCCAGTCCAGAGGAAGGTCTCCTCGGTGGAGAGAAAAATCTCCAAACCAAGGACACAGGTCTCCCCAAAGGGAGCCCTCTGGGAAAAAATATAACCTTAGAAATAGGGATACTATAAAGAAGCCTGATAGATATCAAGACATTGATACACGTCCCTCTCAATCTTTTCAGACTTCCACGCAGAAATCGGAAAGAAGAGGACGATCAGAACATAGAGAAGAGCACGCCAAGTCCAAAGACAAGGAACCTGCTCATCTGAAAAAGAAATTACAATTTCCAAAAAAGAAGGTAGCCAGCATTAAAATAGTTAACAATGCCGAGAATACTGAGGACACAACTGAAAAACGGAGAATGGGCTCAGACAATGCTAGACAGCGCAGCAGAAGTGAGCATAGCTCGCAAAGTCCTTATGAATCATCTGGAGACAGTGGACACAAATGAATACCTTCAAGTGGAAACTGCAGACACCAGAGTTAGCAAACCTCACAAAATATATGAAATAACTTTACGTATAGAAGGGGATAAGACTAGAAAAATAAGGGGACTATTTTGGGATAATCTCTCCAGGGGCTATGACATCCTTCTAGCTGAAAAAGACTGGCCACCAGAGTTTGTCAGGGATTGCCCTCATGGCGAAGAAATAATTATGCCTGCCTTCTCAAATCATATCCCAATTCATAAAAAATACACACTTGCTAGAAAGTGGGCAGTAGCTCAAGCTCCTGCTTTATATAAAAATCACGTAGGATGGGATGAGGACTCTCCTCCTCACAAAATCCAGTTAAAATCACAACCTACTGCACAAAGACAGTACCCAATTAAGCAAGAAGCTAAAAAACAGGTAAAAGAAATACTAGATCAATTAGAATACCAGGGGGTGATTGAAACTTGCACCTCACAAATGAACAACCCTTTGTTTCCGGTCTCCAAACCAGACAATTCATATCGTCTAGTTTTGGATTACCGACACCTTAACTCATGTTGCAAAACTTTTGCAGTGCAAAACTCGCATAGTGCTGCACTAATGAATAACATAGTGCGCAAAAAATACAAAACAACATTAGACATCTCTAATGGATTCTTTTGTCAAAACATAGCACCAGAGAGCAGATATTTGTCTGCGTTCTCAATAAATGGCACTCAAAAACAATTCTGTCGGTTAGCCCAGGGGTACAAGAACAGCCCGGGAGTATTCTCAGCGAGAGTAACAGAATTACTACAAACATATGATGACGAAGCATTATCTTATGTCGACGACATATACCTAACAGATGATGACTTGGATACTCACTTGAAGAGAGTGAACACCATAATACTTGGGTTCGCAGCAGAGGGTTACAAATTCAACTTTAAAAAATCCAGAATTGCCCATCTAACAGTCCTGTTCTTAGGATATGAATTATCAAGTGAAGGCAAAAGCCTGGCCGACAGTTTCCTAGAGAAATGTGCCGTACTCCAAGCACCTAGAACACTAAAAAACCTACAGTCAATTCTAGGCTTCCTAAATTTCGGAAGAACATACATTACAAATTACGCAGAAAGGGTCAAACCCCTTTATGATCTAATAAAACCAGATTTTAAAAGAACCAATTGGACTCAAATACACACAGAAATTCTGAGATCCTTACAAACAGACATGTTAATTAAAACAAAATTAGAAACACGTGATAACACACGCAATCTTGTGATTCGAGTCATCCCAGGAACATGCGGATTCACATACCTGACCTTTAATGAGGGAGAAAAGGTACCAATTGCATTCAAATCACACTTGTACACAGAAGCTGAAGAGAAGTTCAGTATTAAAGAAAACATGTTCATGCAGTTCAAACCGCAATAGCAAGAGAAAAAGATAAAGCTGACGGTAGACATATCACGGTCAGAACAGCAGAACCAGCCTTTGAGGCATTAACAACACCATGTAATTTACCAACAACAACATTGAATCCGGAATGGATACAATGGGTGAATTCAATTACAACGGACAAAGTATACTACTATTTTGATCCAGAATTAAAAGAATTAAAAAATCTAGAATATGAAAGAACATTCCCTCTGCTAATCGATATTCTGCCCTTACGACAATACGCTTGTGTAATCTATACAGACGGACATGCTCAACCCTCCGTTTGGGGAGAACAAGCATACAACCCCACATGTGAGATTACAAAAGAAGTGTGGCGTGGAGGTAAACTGAGACCTCTATTAACAAAAACACACTCAGTAGAAACTAATTCAGAACAACAGACTGACATATTAGCTTTGAAACTGGCGCTAGATAATGCGGATCGCGAATTCCCGACACTTATAGTGTCCGATTCATATTACTGCGTCAAATCATATAATAAGGATTTGCAGACATGGATTCAAAACGGTTACAAAGATGACACAGGTGCAACAATAAAGCAAAAACTGCTTTGGGAACAAATAGTTCTGTTACAAAAAGAACTACCAAAGACTCACGTGACACACTCACTGAGTCATCAGCGTGATGGCGTTCACGTTGCAGGGAATTCATTGGCTGAGACAGCCACAGCGGCAGCAACTAAATCGGCTTCCGTAGTCAGAAAAAAGCATACAATAAAATACATTGACGGTGAAACAGTGCTGGCGGTGAGAACGTCATCAAAAGGCGACTGCTCAGCGCTACCGATCAATTATCCACTCAATTATACATAGATAATCGATGCAAACTCCGTCCCTTTTGCTCGAATCCCTGGAGTGGGGGATAGAGTAATTCCAAACATGGACAGGAGAACATTATTAATTGCAGACGCACATATGGGTGAGGGTCTCGGACACCTCAAACTAAAAGATTCTCTGGAAGAATTACAATCAAGGTACTGGTGGCCAGGCATGAGCCTGCAGCATCACATTTTTGTAAAAAAATGCCCAAACTGCAACAGAGATCGCAGTGGCGAGAGAAACGGTATACTACCGTGGCGTTTCACTCCAGAAAAGATCAACAGTAAAAAGCAAAGCGTCCGATTAACATATACAGGCTAGTTTCCACTTATAATGTAGATCCTCAGCACTCGGCTGACGTCTGGACTGTTATACAAAGATTTGCGAGTCTAAATGGCATATACGCTAGGATCATGCTACGTTTGACCAATGTTTTCACATTTAGCCCTCAAGCCTGTGGGGAAACGTGGTCAAATGAGCATAGCACAGCGGGATTCTTCTCACTTCCTTCCTGAGGGATACGGGATGGTGTAAAGAAAAAACCAAGGCAGAAAGCAATCTATAACGGAAAGGGTATTAGGTTCGGGAGCTGGGTGGGTCAAACATCTAATAAGTGTCCAACGTAGTCTAAATAACCTGCCAAGAAATTCTCTGAAGGGATTCAGTCCGTACGAATTATTGTTTGGAACTAGGATGTTAGTCTTAGACCTCGACAGTCAGATTTCAGTGGTGAAGGAAAAAAGCTTTGATATCAAAGATCGTTTGGCTATTTTACAGGACTTAAAACGAAACAAGAAAAGACCTGAGCAACATAAAGTTGAAACAACAGCCAACAACCACTGAAGAACCACCACCTGTGCCAGCAAGACCTGTCTGGATTCCAAAAGTCGGGGATCTAGTCAGAGAAAAGATCGTGGTAAAGAAGGAATTTGGGCCTTCTTACAGAAAAGCAGTTCCTGTCTTGTCTATCAACGGGACAAGATCAGTTGTACTACCGCCGCTTGCTGGTAAAAAGGAGAACCGAGTTGTATCCATCGACCTGGTAAAACCACAATCATGTGGCCGATAACAAATAGTAGGCCAAGTGGACTCCCAATAAGTAGCAGAACACCAAGGTTTGCTACCAATACAGAGGTCCTAACTAAGAGGCTAATCACATTCGAAACGCCTACAGAAGAACAACAAGGACTATGCAACAATGCAATGGAACTTAAACCTCTGAAAACCCAAATAAAAACATTTAGCAGAGACACACCAATCTACAATGAAGTAACAAACGAATATGCAAGAAACAGTAATCGTGAAGCAATTGGAACAATTGACAGAACTGCATCTGGCTACTTCATAAACTTCGATGATTCCTCTGAAGCCTTCAGTGAATCAAAAACACAGCCATCAACAAAAACCTTTAAAGATAAAGCTAAAGAACTTTTGAAAGAACTGAAAGAAACATATCTAATTTCTCCATGGATTGAATTTTGGGTGGGTTTTGGTGCATTTATTCTCATACTTTGGCTCATCATGGTACTAACTTTGGGACGCTTCATTGAGGGAAAATATGCTAAAATGGACACAGCAAGTCAGAAAATCAACTTGATCCTCAAGCCACACACATCTTCACACGTCAAGAAAAGAGAACTTTCTTCAGTCAACTTCACAGCCAATCCTATACCGCGTGGGGTAGCATGGGACAACACTGACTACGAAATCTATGGTCCGGTTGAAATCCTGAAATATCCACACCAAATCAAGATCTCATTGAGTGACTTTGTAAAACCAAGCTCATTTGCTGATGATTGGGACTTCGAAGCATTAATAATATGATGTCTGACTTAGTGATGTCTGCTAAATTTACCAAACATGATTATTTGCAGGGTTCTACAAATTATGATAGTATGTACTGCTACAACCACCATGGTAACCATTTTTTACATAAATCGGCACAACCTAGAAATGTTTTAAATTATAATCAATGGGAACATTGTGCAACCCCTCCAAAAGGAAGCTCAAGAACCTTTTATGACAAATATTCATACTTTTCAGGTTTTAACACAAGTAATGCTGAAACATTTTATTTCAAATTGTCAAATAAGACAGGGACAAAGACCATGATAACAAACACGAAATTGGTATATTCAGACTCATTTTTTGAACAAATGAATACTTTTGGTTTTGATTATTGGGACAAAAATGTTGAAGTAAAAAGTGTTTGGGGTACAAAAGAATGGCAAGTACAAGGTATAGAATCTTTGTTTAGAGCCTGCATGATCCCAGAACAAATTATATTTTTAAATGACACTGTTCAACAAACTACCTGTCTTGGCCTAGCCAAAATCAAAGACTTAAATAAACCGTCTATTCCGAAGCCAACAATGAACAGCAATAGCTCTACAGATGAAGAGATAGACGTAAACTATGTATTAAACCAAAACAGAACACATCCTGATTGGAAACAGTGGTTGATCTGGCCCACAGATACTAATAACTGTCAAGACAGATTCCTGAACAAAACACAGGGGTTCACATTGACCAGGCCAGACCCTAGATATTCCCAAAGACAACACCCAGGGATAATAACCACCTACAGTGTGGGCAAACTGTGCCTTCAATGGCTACAAACTTCCACACTGACAGAAATTAAGCAACACCTAACTTTACTTACTGATGGTGCTGACTTGCGTGATTTCATTATGGGACCGCGCAAACAGCGTCAAAAACGTTTCATAGCAGCCTCTGTATATGCAGCTTACAACGAGGCCTGGAAGGTAACTCAAATTGAAACAGCAGAAAGAATACGGAAAATTGACCGTATTAATTTGGGAAAATCACTTTCTGTAGTGGACAATGGGTTAATGACTCTGTCCTCCAGAATTTTTTCTTTGGACAGCATTGTGTCTTCAGCAATCGACATATTATCGCAAGACTTACTGTTGTTACAACACGGTCAGTCTCAATTGCGTTCTATTGTACAGCTTGGCTGGACGTTACAAAATCTGCGTTCAGGCTATGTGCCTTGGCGTTTAATCAACACAACGTCACTATTCAATATCTTTAACCTTACTGATAAACAAGCAGTATGGCACAGAAGGGTGCTGATTATACAATCCTGAGAATTGAGAAACTCGAGAGATTACCAGTGACAATGTCAGAACGACCTGTCAGTGAATGGATAATACATGGGATAATTAATATTCCAATATCAACCTTCAGGTTTCAATACTGCCAAAAATATATACAGGCTGGCATGTACGAAAAATTGGGAAAAGGGTACATTAAGACAACATGGAACTTGCCCTATTCACATGCATGTGTCAGTAATAAAGGACAGAAAGTGTTTCTTAGTGGCAATAATTGTGCGATGTCACTAAGCGGTACACTTCTGTGTAATGGAATTAGTTTGCATGGAGCCTGTGAAGGGAACTCAAATAACCTTTCATGTCACCAGCTAGGCACACCTGCAACAGAGATAGAACCATTCTTTCAAAGAATCTATAATGGGAGTTACGTTCTAATTGTGGACCGCAGATGTTGTAGTCTTATGCCCGGGACTCCTTATCTTGTAACTACGACTGCGAAGGTCAAATGCTGTGGACACTCATTGTTCCCCAGCTCCTTTCCAGACAGGGAGGCAAGGGCATGGCCTAACTTGAAAATTACTTCTATTCGAATAGATACTTTAAGCAGAATGAAAACAGTGCTTCTTCAGACGCCGACCAGACTCACGTCATCAAAAGAAACGTATGATCTCCTAGTCGCAAGGACGACTGCAGAGATTCACTCTTTATTATCAACTAATTCCCCCATACATTTCGCAGAAATCCTGAATGAAATCTTAAATATTTCTGATACCAGTGGAGTCTCAAAGGTATTTAAGACAGCATTTTCGATGGCATTAACACCATTCAAAGCCATACTGGGTATTTTTCCAGATTTCGTCCATTCGATTTTTGGCGGACTTCCCCTCATTTTGGGACTAATTGCAGGAATCCTATTCTTGGTCCTAATATTTCGTTATGGCAAACCGTGTCACAGACAAAACACCTGCGACAAGGGAAGAAACAATCCGAGCCATTGGATACCGGGACCGGATATCAAAAATTGTGGGACTATCCCGGCTTAGAGACCTGAACATGACTTGGTTTCTTTCATTTCGACCAATGTGGCATCAATGTGTTTTACCTGTATTAAGGTGCTTGCTATGCGGAGAACAATGCGTGTTGGACACCTGTCTGACGCTACAATCAGATGCGCCAATGGATGCAGAAACATTGTTGAGTCCAATAAAGGCTCATGCTTTGTGCTGCCCTCAACGGCTACCAATCCTGATGACGGCATTCGTGGAAACTTCACCACTACGATTGAGGGGTAGTGAAGTTCAAGATGAAAGCAGCATCGATCAGGTACGACCTTCTGTCAGCAATCCTAATCAAAACGTCAATGGAGACAATCATGCGCACGAATGCATGGTTACACCTTTTTCCGAGTTAGTGGAACTCTCCCAGGAAGCTGTTGACAGCTTTTTCGACAGTCTAAATGATATGATGTTCTCACCAGAGCAGAAATAGAGACTTTTGAGCAAGCTAGCACACGGCGTTCCCAACACCATGAATTTGGCCTTCAACTTTAATAATAAAGTCACATGAACAATTTTCCCTCCAGTTCACGGACAGCAATTTTTTTTTCAGCAGCCCCAAAACATTTTTACGCAATTTTCGGGACACCTATCTTCTGCTTAAAGTAAGAACTATTCTTAGAGAACTAAAATTTCTACTTTTAGATACTTTATAGACATTAGCTGCCCGCTGGTATGTTCATAATTATTCTTATTCTGTGATGAAATGGTCTTGAACCTTTTTTCTGTATTAAGAGCCATTTCATGTGTAAATTCTCATATACAAATTAGTAATAATGTATAGATATGCGTGATTACTTTAGCATTATTCTACAGCTTGAGTGCATATAATACATGTGACTGCCTTTTTCGTATATTTGATCATTTCAAAATGCATTTATGTATTTTGGGGTGGTAAGGTATACACGATACTCTACAGTATGTTTTACTATGCCTAGATTCGTAAATATGTCCATAGTTAGCGTGGAGTGGGTGTGATGTATTCCTATAGGTTCTGTATCGATCCCCCTATTCCTGACCCTATTCTGGTTAACAAGTTAACTAGCAGCCATCCATGATGCAGAAAACCCCCATGATGCAGAAACCGTTATCTGATTAAGCCACACTACGGCACAGGAACGTGTTATCTGATTAGGTCATAACGCTTGCCATCTA
Organism: Lissotriton helveticus; assembly: GCF_964261635.1. NCBI lineage: Eukaryota > Metazoa > Chordata > Amphibia > Caudata > Salamandridae > Lissotriton > Lissotriton helveticus. Next base: position 1,610,708,983 of record NC_136069.1, read on the forward strand.
ATTAGACAAGCGATATTCCTCCAGCCCCTGATAAGGCATACGGAGTTCTCAAAACAAATCAAACCTATGACAACCTGGGAAAAACCCTGCGGCCATTGTTTTGATTTCATCGAGAACTTCAGCAAAAGAATGTGCTAACGACCTGGTCGTATGACATCCTTATTGACGTATCTATGTCCATCCTTACGTCAATCTCGGCACCTTAAAGGTATAAATATTACCGATATTGCCCTATGCAAACACACGCGGTGGTGACGAGATTGGAGCAGCCAGACTTGCCGAAGCCCAGAGCAGAGCAGACCCCGCTGGCGCAGCCCCGCCTTCCTGACGCGCTGAAAACGAGACGCTGCTTTCTCCTGCCGAGAAATCCAGCTCCGGCGCTTCCGGGTAGCCCTCGCAGGCAGCCTGGAATATCGAGACCAGAGACGAGAGATACCATCCCTCATTCATCCTAGATTCCAGGTACAGAACTGAATAACCCCTCGCAGAGAATTCTTTAGTCAGTCACTTGGCAAAACAAACTTAACTTAAACTGTAACTTTCTATCCCCGCCCACGTATTAGGCTTATGTCAGGTACACTGGGGTAGGCGTAGTTAGAAACACCAGTTGAGTACGATTAGTCAAATGTATATGTGTATGTATCTATTTTATTCATTTTAAACCATCATATGGCTTAGAAACCATATCAATGTTTTTACAGTATTATTTTATACTTCTGCTTTTAATGTATGCACTTTACTTAACCATAAGTATTGCGATAATATCGATCCATTTCTCTTGTATGAGAAAAGAGACTGATCAATAAATACCATCTTTTATTGAACACGCCCGTCTCTTCCTTTTCTCTACAATCTGGTGAGACTAAGAATGCACGTACTGACTGAGTAAAATAAATTGCCTTTTGTTTTCACACGACTCTAGAGATACACTCTTGATTAGGGGAGAGCAAAGTTGTCATGTTCTATGGTTGTCAGAAACTAAATCCCTTCTTGTCTATCCAGAGAGGTTCAACTCCTCCTTGCCTATTCGAGAAAGTTTCTAGTGAACTCTGAGCTAGCTGGCAAACCCAAAACTTTAAGTCTAATATCGACAGTAGTAGACCTAGTTAACGTCTGGTCTAGGCCTATACTATTGAAGGTATTATTCCAATGCGCAGAGCCTATTGGGATAATAGGAACTACACTACAGAGCAAAATTCTTCACCCGGTGTTTAAACTTTGTTTTTTGAGTAGAACTGTTCTCCCCTCTTGGAAGGGGAGTATATTGATTCCCCTTTTTAAGAAGGGAGATTGGATGGCCCCACAAAATTATCGCCAAATTGCCCTTTTGGACGCAATTGGAAAAGTCTTTGCAAAGTGTCTCCTGAAGTTAATTCAGGATTGGGTGGATAAGAATAATGTACTACCCTTTGAGCAGACGGGTTTTCGCAAAGGGCATGGCACGATGGACAACTTAACGGCCCTTCAAGTAATATCTGATAAATACATCAAGGTCCGAGGTGGGAGAGTTTATGCAGCCTTTATAGATTTCTCCACAGCTTTTGACAAAGTCGATCGTCCGTTGCTGTGGAGGAAACTATCAGACCTTGGCATGCCATCTCTGTTACTGGATTTAGTCCAGGATCTTCATTCTGACACCTGGTGTAGAGTTCTTCAGGGAGGGGAAAGAGGCCTATCTCAAGTCATTCCTTCCGCCAATGGACTAAAACAAGGTTGTTTATTGGCTCCATTACTATTTTCCCTATATATATCTGATCTTCCCCAGTCCTTATCCTTAAGTGAAGGTATTGCCCCTGCTTTGGGGGATAAACCAATTATATGTTTGTTGTATGAAGACGACATATTAATATTGGACCTAACTCCAAAAGGATTAAATAGCCGTCTGCAGGCACTTCACATATATGCAGAGACTCACCACTTGCAGCTAAATATTTTAAAAAGTAAAATCATGTGTATGACAGGAAAGAAAAAACAGGTACATGGGAATTTTAGGTGGTCGGTAGGTGGACATAAGTTAGAAGTTGTAAAATCATATGTCTTTCTAGGGAAAATAGTATCTGCTAATTTGAGTGATAAAGCCCATATAGATTACAACATTCGGAAGGCAATGGCACAAGGCAAGGGTTTAAGTGCGCTCTATAAATCCACAGGCAAAAGACATTTTGTTTATTTGTTAGAGGCCTTCCGCGCTAAAATCCCGGCCTCTTTACTTTATGGTACCGAACTACTTGAACTAGGGCAATGGGGTTTCTTACATACTACTGAGGGCAGACTCTTACGTTACTTAGCTTCGGGTATCAATGGCTGTACTGTGGCTTCCCTTAGGTTAGAATTTGGTATGCGTAGCAGCTGGGTTCAGGGCCTTGCTGGGATAGTACGATGGGTTTCATGTCTGGCAAAGGGTAAACCGGATACTCTAAGATACCTTATACAAAAAGAACTATTGGGATCACTAAAAGAGTATTCTCTAATTGTAAAAAACTTTAGAAGGGCGGTTGCTCTATTGCAATTGGATGAATCAACTCTGTTTACTCTATCTACATACCAGTTGAAGTCCACTCTAAGACTGGCTACATGGAATCTAAGTTTTGGGATGGATAAGGATACCCGTATCTTAAAGAAAGGTGTCTCTTCGGTCATTGGATCCTACTTATTTAGAAATATGCAACCTTATGCCTCTTGGAACCTTCCTCATGGTATACGGCGCTTTTGGTTCCTTTTGAGACAGGACCTTCTCCCTTTGAACAATTTATTATCCAGATGGAATGGTTCCTCAGCAATGTGCAACCAGTGTAATAATTCGATCCAGGACATCGTTCATGTTCTTTTTGTATGCCCGGCTCTATTGTTATACCGACTAAAGTGGTTGAGACCAATTTGTTTACAATTAAGTATTTCGACTGCCAGCTCTTTAATGGATACCATTTACAATCCCCCTAATGAAATGTTTTGCTATAGAATTTGTAACTTTTTTAAATGTTTTCTAGACTTATATTAATGAATATGAAATAGCTTTTTTGCTTCTCCACCGTATTTGTATTTGAACGTAATTGTAATTTTTTCTTACGCTGCTCTTTTATGTGGATCTCATGTGAGTTCCAAAATCATAAATAAATAAATTGAATTTGCCTGTATTCACAGGGTGGTCACTACTTGGCCACAACGGAGATTCTCTTCAGTCTTCTGTGCAGCAGAATGTTGAAGTCCAGTTTTCTTCTTAGTTTCAAGTCGAGTTCAGGATGATCTGAAGTCTTGGGACACAGCTCCTACTCTTATTCCAAATCTAGGGGCCGGATTACCTGCTAGGTCCCTCCTCTGGGTGGGACCAGGAAGGGAGGTGGCTACACCCCCTTCCCTTTGTCCATCTCCGCGCCAGAACTGGGTCTGGGAAGCCCCAGCATCGGTTTGGACTGGCTTATGCACAGGGACACCTTGTGTGCCCCAGGCATGTCTCATTCTATTCAGCCCTGTCCTACCCAATACACAAAATCCTGTCTGGGGTGGTGCTAGCACCTCCCAAGGCAGGAAACCCTTTGTCCAAGCCTCCCTCGCTGGAAGGACTCCCAGCAGCAGGAGGTCAGACTTGTGTCTGTGGTGGCAGCATCCATTTTGTGATGCTGAGGCTCATGTTTAACTTTACCTGGGTTTTAGGTTATGTACATGTCGTGTCCCTCTAGAAGGGTGGAATGCTACCCCCGTCACCAGAACTTGCGAGGGGTTAGTATTCCAATTCATATGACACCTTACTCGACATGTTTTGATAAAGCCAAACCAAAGATAGCATTTAACCGCGAGGTTCATAATGCACTTAAGAGTATATGGTATGGCAGTATCATGGAACAGCTAAAGGACGTGGTTCCAAAAGCTGCAGACAGGCTCAGCTCATGCTAGAGCACCATCTCACATATTTCCAAGCACTCTGCCTCCAGGATTGATGAGGCTTTCCATAGGAGTGGCTGATGGGAACATATGTGTCCATTTTAAGTTAGATATAGACATACTATACCTAAGTAAGGGGTGATTACACCAACTTACCCCAGCTGAGTGATCAGCCAGTTGTGTCAAATATGGGAGGCCAGGCCAGGGGTGGCATAATACATGCTGCAGCCCCTGGTAGGCCTTGGAAACACCTATGCCCTGGGTACCTGGGGTACACTGTTACAGGGGCCAATAAGGTGAACCAGTTTCAATTTGTAATGCACCTAGTGTGCATTGCAATTAATTTAGAGAGAGAACAGCAGGATGTGGGTCTGATTAGCAGGCCCACAGCCACATTAAGTCATAAACCAGTGAAGCAAAAAGCAAAAATTTGGGGTGACCACAGGATAGCAGACCCTACTCTCCTACAGCCAGATCATTTGAGGAATGTAAGATACCTTCATTGGTAATCTTGCAGAGGCGTGGATGAAGAATGACATATTGAAAGTAGTGAGCTTGTTACTAAGTGTACATGCACACAGCTTCTGCCACTGCATTACACGCCCACATTATGCTTCTAAGATGCTGTATGTTCCTTTATATGTGAAGCTTGTTATCACATATTATTATTTAACCTTGTGTATTCTCGTGCACGCCAACTCCTCTTTGAACCACGATTACCACTAACGGTTGGTAGATCGTACTTCAAAAATCGTAGGATGCACTCAACTCCTATTTTCTATCAAGCAGACATTTCCACCATTCAATTATTTCTCCCTTTTCAGACATTCCACTGATTGCCTCAAGAAGTGCGGAGCCGCAGCTGATCCCGCAATGATGCCCTGGGCATTCTGACACCTTCCATTGTGGTATCAAGACGCCCATCACCAACCGGGGACCTGGTCTTGGAGCTTACACAAACACGTTGTGGGACACACCGATGGTGGCAGGTGAGCAGTGAAGCCTTGGTGTGCAAGACCTACAACTGAGCATAGTGCGAGAGAAGGGCCTGGAGTGCAGCACCCTGGGTGCACAGGTGCATGCAAGTGATTTTCCCGTAGCTAATAATGTACGACTATATTATCAAAGAACGGCGATAACATTATCACCACTTTTGCAGCAGATAACTTCAGCTAAACCGGCTAAAATGGGCTTCCTAATATGCCCTTCTGAATTACGATAGAAGACCAGGTTCACACCAGAACCTGGGCTTCTATGGGAATTCACAAAGGCATATTATCAAACCCTTATCGCCACTTTAGCGGCAGTTTCCAGCCGCTAAAGCGGAGATAATGTTATTGCCGTTCGTTGATAATATGGCCCATAATCCCTGGCCTCATGTGTTTCATTTTAAGGACTGGCTGAACCGCACTCTTTCTCAAGGACCCCAGGTCCTAGACAAATGGGTGACGGGAGGGTAAACACTAAGGACTGGGTGCAGTAGGGACCCCAGCATCCTAGACTAATGGGTGATGGGAGGGTAAACACTAAAGGCTGGGTGTAGTAGGATGCCATTCTGTCTCCTCCTCCCTCTCTTCTTTTCACTCTCCCTCCCAGCCTCCCTTCCACCCACTCCCCCTTTCTTCCATTCCCACTATCGTCCTTTCATTCGGACTACATTTCTTTAACTCTTCCACATAGCGCACATACTTATGTGTCATTTTTGTCTTGCAGGTTTTCCACTGAAGTCCAACCCATGTTTTTTTATTATACTGTTTCTTCTATTAACCCGTTCCATGGTCGTGACGGAAGCGCTCCGTCACAAGCACAGCCCACCCGAGGCTCGTGACGGAGCGGTTCTTTCACGAGTATGGGAGCGCCGCGTTGTCCCCCCTCCCCCCTAGCGCTGCAGCGGAATAGACGCCGCAGCTAAGGTGTTAAAGTTACTTTTCTATTTATTTCTGTTAATAAAGGTTACTTGTTTTTCAAATACATAACTGAGTGTATAGGTCTTCTTTTTCTGACAACACTTGTCTATTATTTATTGTGAAAATCAGCTGTTTATAGGAGCCTTTATGTACAGACTTATCTAATATTACCATCAAGTTGAATGTTTTAGTGCATTATGCCTTATACCACAATTCATTTGTGAATTGCAGTCAGTACACCATATTGCTGTGATACGTGATGTGTATTCCATATTTCCCTTTTTATAATTATCTTTTTAATACATGCTGTATTTTGTCTATGTCTATGATTCAGACAGTATAAATAAATTGACTAAAATGGTGTGAACTAGATTGACAAAGGTGGCTGCAGCAGCCGAAACGCATCTCTCTTGTTTTTTTGGGTCGAGAATGGCCTGATGAAATAAAAAGCCTTAAAACCTACCGCCCTCATGTACATGCTACCTTCCGTCTGGAGGGAGAGTTGTTGGGATATATATATAAATATACATATACAAATATATATATATATTCACTGAAAAAAACATAGGTTTCACACCAGTTATAGTTAGCTGAACATTTTACTCATACAAAACCATTGAAATTCCCACGTTATAGTTAGTTGTACTCACTATAACTCGCGTGCCCGCAATCCACTGCTGATGATGTCACATATTACATCATTCATGACATGGTCAGTGACATCACTGATGACATCACTGATGATATCACTGATGACATCACTGATGACATCTCAAATGACATCACTGATGACATATGTTTATTAAATTTAATATCTGTGGAAGAGGAAAAAAAATACTTATAATTTTAATAATATTTATTTCAAAATACAAGAGGCGAGGCAGTAGATTAAAAGTCATAAAAGGGTACTAAGTGATAAAGTAGGAGTGAAGGACACAGAAAGGGAAACAAAAGAATGGTGAAGGACAGAGAGAGTGAAAAAGAAATAGAGGGAGAACAAATTACTAAGAGGATGATGAGGCGGATAGGAAAGGGGAGTAAGGAAAGGGGAGTGAATAACAGGGAAGGGGGAGTGAGTGAGGGTGGATTCACGACAATGAGGGATGGAAGGTGAGTGAGGGTGAGTGTAGGGGCATAAGAGAGTGAGAGGACAATGGGAGTGAGGGTAACAGAAAGGGAATGAGGGAAGAGGAGTGAGGAAGTGAGAGGACATAGGGAGTGAGAGAAGGAGTGAGTAAAGGGGAGTAAGGTGAGTGAGGGAAAAATAATGACTGAGGGAGCAAAAGAAGGAAAGAAGGGGAAGGAGAGTGAAGCAGAGGGACTGGGAAAAGGTGAGTGCATGAAGAGATAAAGGGAAAGGGGAGTCAAGGATGGGGAATGAGGATAAGTGAGGGAACCAGAGTAAGGGAACAGGGGTGAGGGAGGGTGAGGGAAGGGCAGTGAGGTTGAGGAAAGAGGGATGATAGAGGGTGGATAAAGGTGAGTGAGTGTAAGACAAGGGGACTGAGGGAGTGAGGACATAGAGGTAGGGAAGGAAAGAGTGACAGAAAGGGACTGAGTCAGGGAGCAAAGAAAGGTAAGCGAGGGAGTGTGGGTGAGTAATAGGGAGTGAGTGTGATGGAAGAGGAGTGAGAGAGTATAGGGACGGAGAGAGTAAGGCTAAGAGAGAGGGAGTGAGGGAAGGGGAGTAAGAAAGTGAGAGGACAGAGGGAGTGACAGAAGGAGTGAAAGAATTGGAGTAAGGTGAGTAAGGGAAGGGGAATGAGTGAGGGAGCGAAGGAAGGAAAGAGAGGGGAAGGGAAGTGAAGAAGGGAGACTGAAAGAAGTCGAGTGTGGGAGGGGAGTGAGGGAAAAGGGAGTAAACATGGGGAATGAGAATGAGTGAGGGAAGTGGAGTAAGGGAAAGGGGGTGAGGGAGGGTGGGAGAAGAGTAGTGAGGTTAAGGAAAAGAGTGATGAGAAACTAAATTTTGTTTGTCAAACTTACCTTATAAGTAATGTAAACTAAATGACATATTTTTACTAAATTTAATATCTGTGGAAGAGGAAAAAAAATAAGTTATACTTTTTATAATATATATTTCAAAATACAAGAAACAAGGCAGGAGATTAAAAGCCAAAAAAGGGTACTAAGAGATAAAGTAGGAGTGAAGGACACAGAAAGGGAAACAAAGGAATGGTGAAGGACAAAGACAGGGAAAAGAAATAGAGGGTGAGCAAATTACTAAGAGGATAATTAGGCAGACAGATTCAGTGACAGGGAGGAAGAGAGGGAGAGAGAAATGAACCGAAGGTGAGTAAGATACTAAAGGAATGTGTGTTAGCAAAACTAAATGAGGAAAGGGGAGTAAGGGAAGGGGAGTGAGTGAGTAGGAAGGGGGAGTGAGTGAGGGTGCAATCACGACAATGAGGGCTGGAAGGTGAGTGAGGGTGAGTGAAGGGGCGTGAGAGAGTGAGGAGACAGAGGGAGTGAGGGTAACAGAGAGGGAGTGAGGGAAGAGGAGTGAGGAAGTGAGAGGACAGAGGGAGTGAGAGAAGGAGTGAGTAAAGTGGAGTAAGTTGAGTAAGGGAAAGACAATGATTGAGGGAGCAAAGTACGGAAAGAAGGGAAAGGGAGTGAAGCAGAGGGACTGTGAAAAGGTGACTGCGGGAGCAGAGTGAGAGGAAGGGCACTTAAGGATGGGGAATGATGATAAGTGAGGGAAGTGGAGTAAGGGAACGGGGTGAGGGAGGGTGACAGAAGGGCTGTGAGGTTGAGGAAAGAGGAGTGATAGAGGGTGGATAAAGGCGAGTGATTGTAAGACAAGGGGACTGAGGGAGTGAGGACATAGAGGTAGTGAAGGAAAGAGTGAGAGAAAAGGACTGAGTAAGGGAGCAAAAAAAGGTAAGTGAGGGAGTGTGGGTGAGTTATAGGGAATGAGCGTTGCGGAAGAGGAGTGAGAGAGTAAGAGGACGGAGAGAGTGAGGCTAAGAGTGAGAGAGTGAGGGAAGAGGAGTGAGGATGTGAGAGGACAGAAGGAGTGAGAGAAGGAGTGAGTGAAGTGGAGTAAGGTGAGTAAGGGAAGGGGAATTACTGAGAGAGCAAAGAAAGGAAAGAAGGGGAAGGGGAGTGAAGTAGAGTGACTGACAGCTGGAAAGTGGTGGATGGGGGAGAGGGAAAGGGCAGTTAAGGAATGGGGAATGAGGATAAATGAGGGAAGTGGAATAAGGGAAGGGAGGTAAGGGAGGGTGAGAGAACGGCAGTGAGGGTGAGTTAAGAGGAGTGATAGAGGGTGGAAAAAGGTGAGTGAGAGTGAGACAAGGGGAGTATAATATATATTTCATAATACAAAATATAATTTAACTTGTACAACATGCTATATGGTTTATTTTTGCTGTTTTCAGAATATATTGAATTTCACTTAAAACAGTGAGTTCAATATTACTCATCATATGACAGAGGGCAAAAAAAACACAATCAAAAAGATTGTGTTTAAAAAACTCATACAAAGTTTCAATAAATCATGTAAAATTTAGAAAAAACATATCTTAACTCACTTTTGAACCACGTACATTTCCACGAGGCCAAATAGTATATTGAAAGTCCTTTTCTTTGGAAATTACTCAATAGTATTCTTAAACTTCCATTAACCCGAGTTTCTGAAAGAAAACCTCCAACATCTTTTACATCATGAAACAATAGTTATCTTTTCACCTCTGGCTTACTCATGATTAACATTTCCTTTTATAGTCATATCACTCACTATGTGATACACTAACACTACCTCTATGACAACTACAAGTTTTTTAATATCAATCTCACTCACAAAGTAATTTTGAACAGCAGACTAAGTTGTATATATGTATATAAGTGTTCTTTAAAAGCCATTCATGGTATTCTGTTGATTGTTGCTGAAACGAAAGATCGACAACGTTTCTCAATTGAGTCCATGAACAAAACATGGGAACCATCGTTTACAACGCGGTGTTTACACCGCACTACCTTTACAGCGAGGCCATTACAACGCAAGTCGTTACTACGACTTGCGCTGGATGGCGCTGTTGGGTAAGGAATATTGTAATTTTATATTCCAACACCTTCCCTACTGTTACGTGGACTGGTGTTGGAATATAAAATTATAATAATCCTCAATCCGCGCACACCAACGCAAGTCGTTGTAACGACTTGCGTTGTAATGGCAGCGTTGTAAAGTACCGCGATCTAAAAGATCACGTTGTACTGACGTAAATCCACAAAACATCCCAAAGGTTCTCACTTTCAGATGTCCACAGCTGCTAAGTTTTCAGTTAGATCATTTGAACCATTTAATGGATTTCAGTGGTCTTTTGTGACATTTAAATGCCATGTGTATGACTCTTTGAGTGACATTCATCATAAGTTGAACGAAGCAATTATGTTCATATAGGAGAATACATAAATATACCCTTTCTATGGACTGCACTGAACTGGAAGCTGCCTTAACTGCTGCCATGTGATTACAAATGTATTCAAGGTCACAAATCTATCTATTTTCTAACACAACACTGTCCTCCTCAGCAGCATTTAGAATCTAGATGCGTTTTGACAAAAAACTGGGCCCAGGACTGGCAGTGAGCCAGGGCCCAGCTAAAGCAAACACTGTCTCCAGAAGCCCGCGACTGGCACATATCAAACCCTTTGGATAGACAGATAGATTCAGCCAGTGGAACCTCTCCAGGACAGTATGTGCACAGCAACTAGCAGGAGATAGCCTGGAACTAGTGCAGTAAAGTATCAGGAAGCCCTCATCTAAATGGACCTTATTCCAGTCTGCGACAGGTCGGGATGGTAGTGGAGTAGCTGAGAAGTGCTAATTACACAAGCATTTAGAAAGCAAAATAGAAACAGTTGGTTTGAGGTGCTCTGAGCAGTTCCTAACCCTGTGAGACCCTGTGCATTGACCCAATGCCATTGACTATTGTTAGGGCTAAAGGCTGGAATGCTTTAAGACAAATGGAACTGGTATGTATTCTAGCAACTCTAAATATATAAACATTAATATTGCTACCTTGCTTAGTGAAGTGTCTGTATAGCTAGTGCTGACAACAGTTTCATTAGGGAGCTTTCCTGCAGATTTTGAATATCTCCAGTCAGTACAACAAGGCTCAAAGAGTCATCTCCACAAAGTGTGGCCAAACCATGGTCTTCTTCTGAAATCACTTCTTCCTCACGTGACGGAGCCAGGTGTTTGAAGGGGAGGAGAATGCACCTATTACTAAAGTATATTCCTGTTCTACTCTAGTGGCGGAGAAATATCTGAACATATTTCTGTCTGAAACATTTTACAATATGAGCAACATATTTAGAGAAATTAATGGCTGATCGTATATTTTACAATCTCTTATACCTGTGCTTTCAATGGTGCAGTACTCAGATAATTAAAACAATTTCAGTCTTCAAATGTCTTTGGACTTAGAAAAAAGGCATTTGATTAAGATCTTCAAACCTGACGTTGGCACACATAATTGCTCCATTCTGTACTTTGAAAAGAAACGTTCTATAGCAAGCCCTACTAGTGATTACCTCAACTGGACAGCTGTCTGGTGACCTCTCCATGGAGCCCTAACTACATAGTTGAGTCTGGGATGCAATGGACTTTTAGAAAAGCATGTATAATATACCACAATGCTTAAAGGCTATGCTGTAAAACACTATCATAATTGAGGGGAGTGAGTCTCTTACATGCTCAGGCCCCGGTATCACTACACATGCTGAAGTACCACTTGGAGACACTAATGTCAGAAAAAAGCCCATGCCAGAATCTCCACCATTTTTGCATATTTCTATTGTAAGGTCACACAACACATGGAATCTGAACACTTTGGGCCCGATTCACTAAAGTAATCTGAGACAAAATCCTAAGGTTACGACTTTTTGTATTCACAAAAGGCATTTAGTAGTAGTAAAGTTGGGATTCCTAACTTTACTACTACTAAATGCCTTTTGTGAATACCAAAAGTCATAAGGTTAGAATTTTACTCAGTTTTGTAGTAGTAAAGTTAGGAATCCTAACTTTACTACTCCTAAATGCCTTCTGTGAATACCGAAAGTCGTAAAGTTAGGATTTTGCCTCAGATTAATTTTGTGAATCGGGCCCTATGTCTTCCTGGGATACCTCAACTTCCACCTGGACAACCACACTGACACCAACTCCACTGACCTACTGGAAAGATTATACAACTTTGGACTCATGCAACTGGTTACATACCCCAAACACAAAAAAGGACAAACGCTAGACCCCATCTTCACGTCCATCAACAGAATATGATACAGCCACGAGGAACGTGATAAATCGAATAGGCTAATTATTACCATTTCATATAACTGGGTTCTTTATACACCCTTTACTCGCTCTACGTACAGTTGGGTGATGGAGGGCTTTTTGATGTAAGGTTGTTTGCACACTATGGTAAACATGTTTCTCCTTGGTTTTGCATGTTTCATAGAGCGGTGCTTCACTCCAATCCTGAGCCACTGCCAGGTGGGGTGAGGTCTTCATGTCTCACAGACTATGGTAAGATGTGACTTTTATTCTATTGGGCATATAAATCTATTATCCTGATATTGAGCACTTAACCAGACTACCTTTAGGAGTGTTTTAGTCACTTTTGACTTGATCTAAGGTTTATACCGAATATACCTAGTTCCTTTGTGAGTTAAAGTGAGCACTTAATTAGTCGGAGGCTTGACCCTTGTCTTTTCTGACTTCACAGTGAACGACACTAGCTGTGAGATAGGACAAGACTCTTTTACCTGGAGACTGCAGGTGATTTATTGTACTTGTCTGTTTTATATTTTCACTTATATAATTTGGTTGCAGTAGCATTTGATTGTTATGAGGTCCTGATGAAAGCAAGGACAACTATGTCCGTAAATTGCTGAAACATGTTGGCCTGGTTCCACCTCTAGACAGCGCATTTTTCAAACTGTCTTCACATAATAATTTTTAAATTTGGCAAAGCGAGCATCATCTCAATAAAGTTTGTTCTATGCTCCCGTATCCAATTTTAGACACATTTTTCTAATATCCTTTCACGTTATCTTTGGTTTTTTGCACTGCACACCCTCAGTCACACCACGCCTTACCACTTATTAGTCTTAGAAAGTGGCAAACCATACTATTACTACTCAGCGGGGGAGAACTATTCACCATCTAGTCTCCTCACGTCTGGTTACTACCAACTTATATGGATGGTTTCAGGAAATCCCAAATGATGAAGGGCGGTTTCGAGTGGTGACTGATGGGTACTTTGGATCATCCACTGGGTTGTCATTGTGTACCGTGTTGGTAGTCAGTTTGGGGTCCTATGTTCTGACTGTTTTTTGCTCACTATAGACTCACACCTTGTCCTAGACCCTCTGGAACTCTTTTGTTGTCATATGATACAGCCACATCACAGAAGCCACCTGGTCAGACCACTCCATCATACACTTCAACCTCGATGGACCCCCCACACCACCCCCAACTGCCCCAGTGCCCCACTCCACAGCTGGACCAGGGTCACTCAGAGCCAGTGGATCGACGCTCTCAGCATCACACAGCCTAACACCATGACCAACTTGGGCCAAGCAGTAGAGTACTTCAATGCCTGGATCCCCAGCGCATCCAACTGTCTCTCCCTAGAACAGCCAAAATGCTCAGATCCACCAAACCTGCCAATTTGTACACCCTGGAAGTGGTAAACTGGATTTTTTGTTGCCGTATCACCCACTTTTTTTCTGGTTTGGTGATGCTACTTTGACTGAGGTGTACTGTGTCCCTGCTAACCAGTTTCCCAGTAGCAGTGTTCTTTCCCAATAACTGTACACTGGTTTCCTCAATTGGCAAAACTTTAGATACCACTGTAAGCCCCTAGAAAAGGGTATACATGGTAGCTTGGGCCTGGGGTACTAATGGAGGGTTCCCCAAGGGCAGCAGCACAAATTGTGCCTCTCCTCACCAAGCACATGCACAACTACCATAGCAGGCTGCGTCTTGTGTGCTTGCTGCCTCAATTCTGCCAGCCTGCCACCAAGTACTATACCTGGCAGATATTGGCAGCCATCGGCAACCCCAGTACACGGCCTATCCCTGCTGATGAGGGGTAATACCCCGAAACACGTGTCCAGGGATGGCGAAGACAGCGAAGATAGCAGAAGATCGAAAGATGATGCATCGCGAACACTTTACTACATTGACCAGAGTCCTTAGGGGCGACACCGCCGGTGTGTGAGTAGTGTGCGACCCCACCCTCATTTGTAACTTTAAAGCTCCCTTGAGCAGCGGGCTGACGAGCCTGGGATCCCGCACCTACGCGCCTGAGTGGTACTATACCTGGCAGATATTGGCAGCCATCGGCAACCCCAGTACACGGCCTATCCCTGCTGATGAGGGATAATACCCCGAAACACGTGTCCAGGGATGGCGAAGACAGGGAAGATAGCAGAAGATCGAAAGATGATGCATTGCGAACACTTTACTACATTGATCAGAGTCCTTAGGGGCGACACCGCCGGTGTGTGAGTAGTGTGCGACCCCACCCCCATTTGTAACTTTAAAGCTCCCTTGAGCAGCGGGCTAACGAGCCTGGGATCCCGCACCTACGCGCCTGAGTGGTACTATACCTGGCAGATATTGGCAGCCATCGGCAACCCCAGTACACGGCCTATCCCTGCTGATGAGGGGTAATACCCCGAAACACATGTCCAGGGATGGCGAAGACAGCGAAGATAGCAGAAGATCGAAAGATGATGCATCGCGAACACTTTACTACATTGACCAGAGTCCTTAGGGGCGACACCGCCGGTGTGTGAGTAGTGTGTGACCCCACCCCCATTTGTAACTTTAAAGCTCCCTTGAGCAGCGGGCTGACGAGCCTGGGATCCCACACCTACGCGCCTGAGTGGTACTATACCTGGCAGATATTGGCAGCCATCGGCAACCCCAGTACACGGCCTATCCCTGCTGATGAGGGGTAATACCCCGAAACACGTGTCATGGGATGGCGAAGACAGCGAAGATAGCAGAAGATCGAAAGATGATGCATCGCAAACACTTTACTACATTGACCAGAGTCCTTAGGGGCGACACCGCCGGTGTGTGAGTAGTGTGCGACCCCACCCCCATTTGTAACTTTAAAGCTCCCTTGAGCAGCGGGCTGACGAGCCTGGGATCCCGCACCTACGCGCCTGAGTGGTACTATACCTGGCAGATATTGGCAGCCATCGGCAACCCCAGTACACGGCCTATCCCTGCTGATGAGGGGTAATACCCGAAACACGTGTCCAGGGATGGCGAAGACAGCGAAGATAGCAGAACATCGAAAGATGATGCATCGCGAACACTTTACTACATTGACCAGAGTCCTTAGGGGCGACACCGCCGGTGTGTGAGTAGTGTGCGACCCCACCCCCATTTGTAACTTTAATGCTCCCTTGAGCAGCGGGCTGGCGAGCCTGGGATCCCGCACCTACGCGCCTGAGTGGTACTATACCTGGCAGATATTGGCAGCCATCGGCAACCCCAGTACACGGCCTATCCCTGCTGATGAGGGGTAATACCCCAAAACACGTGTCCGGGGATGGCGAAGACAGCGAAGATAGCAGAAGATCGAAAGATGATGCATCGCGAACACTTTACTACATTGACCAGAGTCCTTAGGGGCAACACCGCCGGTGTGTGAGTAGTGTGCGACCCCACCCCCATTTGTAACTTTAAAGCTCCCTTGAGCAGCGGGCTGACGAGCCTGGGATCCCGCACCTACGCGCCTGAGTGGTACTATACCTGGCAGATATTGGCAGCCATCGGCAACCCCAGTACACGGCCTATCCCTGCTGATGAGGGGTAATACCCCAAAACACGTGTCCGGGGATGGCGAAGACAGCGAAGATAGCAGAAGATCGAAAGATGATGCATGGCGAACACTTTACTACATTGACCAGAGTCCTTAGGGGCGACACCGCCGGTGTGTGAGTAGTGTGCGACCCCACCCCCATTTGTAACTTTAAAGCTCCCTTGAGCAGCGGGCTGACGAGCCTGGGATCCCGCACCTTTGCGCCTGAGTGGTACTATACCTGGCAGATATTGGCAGCCATCAGCAACCCCAGTACACGGCCTATCCCTGCTGATGAGGGGTAATACCCCGAAACACGTGTCCAGGGATGGCGAAGACAGCGAAGATAGCAGAAGATCGAAAGATGATGCATCGCAAACACTTTACTACATTGACCAGAGTCCTTAGGGGCGACACCGCCGGTGTGTTAGTAGTGTGCGACCCCACCCCCATTTGTAACTTTAAAGCTCCCTTGAGCAGCGGGCTGACAAGCCTGGGATCCCGCACCAACGCGCCTGAGTGGTACTATACCTGGCAGATATTGGCAGCCATCGGCAACCCCAGTACACGGCCTATCCCTGCTGATGAGGGGTAATACCCCGAAACACGTGTCCAGGGATGGCGAAGACAGCGAAGATAGCAGAAGATCGAAAGATGATGCATCGCGAACACTTTACTACATTGACCAGAGTCCTTAGGGGCGACACCGCCGGTGTGTGAGTAGTGTGCGACCCCAACCCCATTTGTAACTTTAAAGCTACCTTGACCTGATTGTCTCAACACGCGCCTTTCCTTTTACACCCCCACCTGCCAGCTGCGTTCGTCCAACCAAGCCCTCGCGGCTGTTCCACGCATCCACAAAGCCACCATGGGGGGAAGATCCTTCTCCTACTTAGCGGCCGAAACCTGGAATTCCCTTCCCATCCACCTCCGCCTTACTCAAAACCACCTAGCCTTTAGAAAACAGCTTAAAACCTGGATATTCGATAAATAAACCTCCCCCCTCTTCCTCAAGCGCTTTGAGACCCTCTGGGTATGTAGTGCGCTATATAAATTCTGACTTGACTTGACTTGACTTGAGCAGCTGGCTGACGAGCCTGGGATCCCGCACCTACGCGCCTGAGTGGTACTATACCTGGCAGATATTGGCAGCCATCGGCAACCCCAGTACACGGCCTATCCCTGCTGATGAGGGGTAATACCCCGAAACACGTGTCCAGGGATGGCGAAGACAGCGAAGATAGCAGAAGATCGAAAGATGATGCATCGCGAACACTTTACTACATTGTCCAGAGTCCTTAGGGGCGACACTGCCGGTGTGTGAGTAGTGTGCAACCCCACCCCCATTTGTAACTTTAAAGCTCCCTTGAGCAGCGGGCTGACGAGCCTGGGATCCCGCACCTACGCGCCTGAGTGGTACTATACCTGGCAGATATTGGCAGCCATCGGCAACCCCAGTACACGGCCTATCCCTGCTGATGAGGGGTAATACCCCGAAACACGTGTCCAGAGATGGCGAAGACAGCGAAGATAGCAGAAGATCGAAAGATGATGCATCGCGAACACTTGACTACATTGACCAGAGTCCTTAGGGGCGACACCGCCGGTGTGTGAGTAGTGTGCGACCCCACCCCCATGTGTAACTTTAAAGCTCCCTTGAGCAGCGGGCTGACGAGCCTGGGATCCCTCACCTACGCGCCTGAGTGGTACTATACCTGGCAGATATTGGCAGCCATCGGCAACCCCAGTACACGGCCTATCCCTGCTGATGAGGGGTAATACCCCGAAACACGTGTCCAGGGATGGCAAAGACAGCGAAGATAGCAGAAGATTGAAAGATGATGCATCGCGAAACCTTTACTACATTGACCAGAGTCCTTAGGGGCGACACCGCCGGTGTGTGAGTAGTGTGCGACCCCACCCCCATTTGCCACCAAGACAAGTTTATGACCTCCTAGGTTGAGCCCCTTTTGCTCTCAGGAGTTCAAGAAAAAAAGCCTGTCCGGGGAGAGGGTGTATCACCCCCCTCCCACAGGATGAACTGCTGATTAGCCTCCTTGGGTTGGGGAGCTTCAAAGGAGCCACCACCTTTGGAATGCTAATCTGCCTCCCCTCACAGGAGAGGAAGCCACAACCCCTGTCCAGACCCCACTTGGCATCTAGACAGGTGGGGACGATTAGCTAGTCAGGTAGGCGTGCCACCCCAGGCTAGTACCACCCCTAAGGTGCAAGGTGGACATAGATTTTCAGAGGTAGCTATCTTTGCAATGATATACCTAGGAATTCTGGGACAGGGTTATGCCTCCTTTTCAGAGGGGGCATAGACCCAAGGGGCAGTAATCCATGGACTGCTATCCTTTGCTGCGCTAGCAACTCTAAATTCAGTATTTAGGTTAGTCCCTCGCGATAGACAATTGGATCCTGATGACCTAATAAGAGAGAGGACACCACCGAGCTGCAAAGGCAGAGAAGCTTGTCTGCAGCCCTCATCGAAAAATGTTCCATAGTCAACATGTCCTGCAGCTGTGACTTCAGAAACTTGGGAGGACTTCTTGTCTTTGAAAATGACTCAAGACATCCATGAACAGCAGACCTGTTCAGCATAAACTCCAAAAAGAAGTCTCTGAGGTCTCCAGAACAACCAAAACCCAACATCTGAATCAGCCACTGCATCCGTTGCCTTCGGCCCGAGTTGTAGTGGGCTAGTGGGGCCAACAAGATTCTCCAGTCCTCCAGAACTTGAGTCCATTGTGGTTTAACAACCCCTTGACCCTGCCCTCATCTTCAACCTCTGCACACAGGCCCCATCTACGGCGACTGCCCCGGTAAGGAAAAACCCAATGCCTAAAGACATCTCCGCACCCACTGCCCCTGGGCCTTGGAGAAGAGGATCAAAGGTGTACCCCTGTCCCGGAACATCACAAGGCTTGACCCCACTTGCTGGTTCAGCCTCACTGGCCTCCTGGCCAGAGCTTGTAGGCTATTTTTGCCGTGACCAATCTCCATTGAATTATATTGGGCTTCCAATTCTGTATTTCACCCTGCATCCGGCCGCCCTCATGCCATTTATGGTGTTCTGTTGATGCTGCCTTGGACTTTGCCCACTACTCACCTTTACTCCTGGAGATTGGTCTTGCAAGTCGTAGTAAAATACCTGTGTGCACAACTTGTTCTTCCTTCCATGGGATGGTATAGCAGAACTCAGAAATTGCACTTTTTAAAGTGCAAAGAATTTATATCTGAAAATGTTCTTACCTGAATGATTTTTCTCTGATGCCTAAACTTATATAAAGATACTAGCAGCCCGTCCCGACGTTGTCCGGGTATGAATTGCTCCCGGCCGATTGTCGTGCCCATTGGCCACGCCCCCAGAACACAAAATATTGCCCAATAAAAATTACCATAACAAATGCCTAAATCCTAATATGTGAGCGCCCTCCATAGATTTTCTGGCAGGAGGTGTGTCTAAAAGTGTATCTCGGTGCTGGCCATCAATGAGAGAGACTTGTGCATTTTTCAAATGGGTGGTAAAACAATATGAGTATGTTGCTGGAGATGTGGCCCGCCGTGCCAGCAATGTACTTACCGGGGGAGGGATAGGCCCTTTCTTGCTATTTCCGTGGAGGCGGGCCTTGTTTCTGGATGTGCGTCGTGCGAGGCCTGTGCGCAACAGAAGTGATAAATCTCCATTGTGCGCATCAGGCGTCACCGGACGGTAAGGCGAGATTAGGTTTCCTGCACAATGGCCCCTGTTTGCGCTCCTTCCGGCCCTTGTGCATAGCGCCATGCCTCACCTACATACAGTAAAGCAGGTGCACGGCACTGGGAGAACGGGGCAAGCATACCCGGAGCTGGAATGTACGCTCGCTTTTTTTTTTACGTGATGCCGCGCCCCGCACAGGCCCACGCCCCCAACACAGGATATGAGACATGGCATGAAGGGCAGGACCTACCACACGTTATCGTAATGCCGCGCCCACAGCACACGATATGAGACATGGCATGAAGGGCGGAACGTACTACACGCCCCCAGCGTTTGTCAGGCCCCCAGCACACGCCCACAGCTCAATGCAGACACGCCCACAAGGGACTACTTTCCTGGCAAGGTTCTTTTACCTTTTAAATGTATATGGTGGGCGTCTGCATAGCCTATGTCCTTCTGCTGCAACTCCCCTTTCCAACACTGTATTGGGTGGTGTGATTGGTGCTGTGGTTACTGAGATTTCCCGCCTCAAAGGTTTGGGCTCTCTCTTTATAATATTAGTATGGATTTGCTATTTTTATAAACTATTGTGGATCTCCTTCTTGAGTTTTGTTAGTTTTATTTATTCATCATTGTGTGTATTTGCAAATGTCTTACACTTTCTGTGTTGAGCCTAAGGCTGCTCAAGTGAAATCCTTCTAGGAAGAAATCAATCCAGTCGTCATAAATAGCAATCAACGCATCTACGCAGGTTATCGAAAGAATGGCCAATATATTACTGTAAGTTATATATATAGTATTCAGTTAGTGGCATACCATAGGTTCCCAGAACAATCCACTGAGTTCTTCCACAGTAAATCCTATGTCTCATGAATATCACAAGCACCACACTGCACAGCTGAAAGAATATAGCCAGAAAATTCTCTCTTCTAATGCTTACATCACTGACTTGCAAACCTTCTTCCTATGTGAGCCTGTACACCATATCCATCTGCTTAGTAATGCCCAGGCAAAGAGTGCATAAAAATTGATGTGATCAAAGCATGTGCAAACTTTCTAGGACATCATATCAAACATATCCTTTAACCATGTCTTGTATTTAGTAAAACATGTTGTCTTTCAATATTTCAAGTGCCTATTTTGGTCACCATGAACTAAGTGGATAATTTGAATTTGAATTTAAAAACATTTATTCAGCGCTCTTTTACCAAGCGGTTTCATGGCGCTATGTGTGATGCAGTGGGCGGCAGCAGCTGGGAGAGGCTAGGCAGTGTAAGCTCGCAAAAATAGGAAGGTTTTAAGATCCTTCCGGAACTGTAGATAAGAAGGCGATGTGCGAAGGGCAGCAGGGAGGGAGTTCCAGAAGGCTGGAGCAAGAACAGCGAATTTCGCTCCACCAGCCTTCTGTTTTTTAAAACGGGGGGTAGCTAAAAGGGCCCTATGAGTGGAGCGAAGTTCTCTACCCGGAAGGTAGGGCTTGATAGCTGAGCATACGAACTCGGGGGCAGTGCCCGACCTAGCCTAAAAAGGGCGCGCTCTCTCACCGGCAGCCAGTGTAGTGCTTTAAGCAGTGGAGTAGCCCGATGATATTTAGGTAGGCCATGAATCAGGCGGGCAGCCTGGTTCTGTACCAGCTGCAGGCGGTGAATCGCATAGGCAGGAGCCCCATTATAGATTGTGTTGCCATAATCGATGCGTGAGAGTACCATAGCCAGCACGATGATTTTTAAAGCCGAGAGGGAAAAGAAACGGGAAACTTTCCTAATTATTCTGAGGGAAAAAAAACAGGAAGAGACCACTGAGCCGACTTGTGAGTGAACAGAAAGTTGTGAGTTCAGGAGGATCCCAAGGGTTTTAACTGTAGGTACAGGGAGTGGAGGGACACCAAGTGACGAGGGCCAAAGGAGGGGGGACCAGGGACTGCAACCACCTCCGGTCAGGACCAGCTCGGTCTTGTCCGGATTGAGTTTGAGGTGGTTGCAGTTCATCCAGTCCTGAATGAACGTCATGACTGTCTGGACATTCTGGGCGGATGAAGGTGAGTGGGAGAGGTTTAAGATTAGCTGGAGGTCATCGGCGTAATTAAACACCGTGACCTCCAGCTGCTGTAACATAAAGATAAGGGGGTAAATGTATAAATTAAACAGAAGAGGGGAAAGTGATGAGCCCTGAGGGACCACGCACTCCACCTTACGGGAGGCCGCGGTGAAGCCAGCCAGATGGACCGCTTGAGCTCTCCCGGCTAGGAAGGACTTGAGCCATGAGAAAGCCAAGCCCTCTATGCCCGCCGCCCTGACACGGCTGAGAAGGATGGAGTGGTCCACCGTGTCAAAAGCGGCGGACAGGTCCAGGAGGATCAGGGCTTGCGGAAGGTTGGTGTCAATACCTTCACGCAGCTCGTCCATCACTGAAATCACCACCTTCTCCGTGGAGTGCAGGGGGCGAAAACCGGCTTGGCAGGGGGAGAGGCAATGATTTGCCTCTACGTGAGTGCTCAGGGTGGCCGTGACATGGGTTTCGAGAACTTTTGCTAAATAGGGCAGAAGGGAAATAGGGCGGTAATTGGAAGGGGAGGATGGGTCGGCGTCAGGTTTTTTTATGATTGGAATCACAACCGCTGATTTATGTGGACTGGGGACAATGCCATTTCTGAGTGAATCATTAAGAAGAGTCAGGGGTGGGGTAGGGCAAGCTAGATAGATTTCCCTAAGGATGTGAGCCGGGGCAAAATCCAGGGGGGAACCCGATTTAACCGGTGAAGCAGCGGGGGAAGTGTGTCATCGGTTAACGGTGGAATAGTGGTCAATTTAAGGGCCGTAGAGGTGGGGAGGGATTAACAAATGTAGGGGAGGGCGGGGGGATATTGATTTTGATTTTGGCAACTTTGTCGATGAAAAACTCGTTAAGCGAGTTGCAGAGGGACTGGGAAGGGGGGATAGTGGCCGTAGCTCTGCTGGATGATGCCAGTTCATGTACAGTGGCGAAGATTTCCTTCGAGTGGGACTCTGCTGCCATTATCCTGCTCGTATAGAACTCTGTTTTGGCCTCAAGAATGCCCTTTTTATAGGCTTGTAGGACAGACAAGTAGATTGTCTTCTGCGCGGGACAATAGGTTCTTCTCCATGCTCGCTCGGCTTTCCTTGCAGCTTATTTCTTTTCTTTTAGGTCTGAGGTAAACCACCGATTGGCTGCGTGGGCTCGATTGACTGTGAGCCGCCTCAGGGGAGCGGACTCGTCACCCGCCAGGGTCAGCCAGTTGTTAATAGCGGCCAGCTGGGTAGTAGCTGCAAGGCCTGAAAGGTCAGGGCTGGTTTTGGTTTAATCATCCCGGTAAGATATAGGAAAGTCAGAAATGCACTTGTCATTTACCAGTGCAATATTTGTAGTTAGGGGCTCATCTAACTCAAGGTTTATCACCACATCTCCCCAAATTCACGCCTACTATTGTGTCAGCATTTGGGATCTCCATATAATATGTAGTATGTCACACCCCAGTTGAACTAATGGTAATTGGGGTAGTGAGGAGCACTCCGAGTATAAACAAGTCCTTTAGGTTTCTCCAATGGTGCTATGATTAATCAGGAGAGTCACTCCTGAATGCTTAAGTCAATGGTTATGGTGGGTTTTAGCTCACCTAATCATGCACTGTTCACTTGGTGCTCCGCACCTTAGTAAATAAAATGTTTAACACCACTCCTTAAAGGTCATATTTACACATGTTTGTGCATTTATTTTCAATTTTTCTATTGTGTTTCTTGGCATTTGTTATTTGCATTGTTCATAACGGATATCCACCGGGTAGCGGCATTTTCATGGCGGCCGATTTTTGCAACATGACAGACGAAGGAACATTACAACGAAGATAAGCTTATCAAGAGCAAGACAAGCAGCTATCCGGGCCACTACCCAAGTATACCAACACTTGAATTTCAGTTGACACCAGAATTGCCCCTGATGAAGGCACCACCCGGGTGCCGAAATGCATTGGGCCTATTGATAAATGCTTGAAAAACAATGTCATGTTTATAATTTCAATGCAAATGGATCTGTAAATGTTTATGGAAATTGTTATGAACAATGCAAATAACAAATGCCAAGAAACACAATAGAAAAATTGAAAATAAATGCACAAACATTTGTAAATATGACCTTTAAGGAGTGGTGTTAAACATTTTATTTACTAAGGTGCGGAGCACCAAGTGAACAGTGCATGATTAGGTGAGCTAAACCCCACCATAACCATACACCCCAGTTGAAAGCACCACTAGAATTCTGAGTGTTGTTTGGAAGTGGGCTGATGACCAATGCCAAGAATGCAAAATCTATTACTAACTCAATTAAGGCACACCTCACATAGCACTTTTTCATGGGAATTTAGCAAGTCCCTCCAAGTCTCATGTGTGAAGTTAGATTGGGTGTGGTTTTCCAATCATGATATAAGTTTGGCAGCTGTCTGCATTGAAAAACAGGCCAATCCTTACATCATAAATGCTAAAGACCCTGCCTACGGAGGTTCTCCACTTCCTCAAATATTGCAACTTAAGAGCGGTCTCCAAGATTAGATCCTACATGCCAGGCACATGCCCAAGACAGTACAAGAGTTGTCTGTACTCCCAAAACTGGGAATGCAGCAATGAAAAATCACTGCTAAGGGTCTCAAACGTTTTTATGATTGTGCCCACAAGTACATCATCTACAAATAGTATTTTCTTTCCACTCGTGATATCCAGAAGGCCTCTTTCCCTGTAATAAATATATATTCATTGCGCCGGAGGAGCACATAGCATGGAGTCTACCAATCAACTTTAAAACCCTTTGAACCATTTGTCATGCATGGGCAATGGCAGCAATAATAGCGTATTTGGTCATTACAAGTTTCAAGGATACTGTAGAAAAAAGCACTCTTCCTTCTTCGAAAGGTAGTATAGCCCTTTGTATATGATCCATAGACGTGTATCAGTGCAGGACATAGTATACACACATAACAGTCCATTGGGTAGGCCAAAACACAAAACATACGCAAATGTGTCAGTCTAAGGCATCCGGTCATCAGGGGCATGTGAACACTTGGTGATTTCGGTCTAGGTCTTGTGTTCCCCATACACAAGCTAATTAATTTTCCTATCATGATTCTCTAGCTCAGGAGGAACCTTTAGGGGAACTCTTCTGACTATATTGCTATACTATGGGGCTATCATCATCTCTACCATCTGTATCCTCCCCCACATTTACCACTGTAACGTCATCAAGAATGAGGAATCATTGATCGTTTTTTCAGTAGGGGATTATATTATATTTAACCATATTCTCCAGTCTCTTGATGCAAGCCTATATACTTAAAGCAGAAGGGTTCCTACTTAAAGGAGTACCTCCTAGTAATGCTGCTGTTGTGGTTTTTGTCATGGCCAGAGCTTTACGAACAGACCAGTTAATTTTGTAAAAAAAGTTATCAGTACATTAATGTTGGTTTGGAAACCTCGATCGTTACAAGTGCAACCACAGTACCATCTGCATAAAACAGAAGTGTCATTATGATCCATATGTCTCTGATTTGTGTGATTGCCATCTCAAATAAAAACAGAGTTAGCAAAACAAGAGTGGGGACAGAAGACCGACCATTGTAGGGCCCCTTAGGACGAGGAACGGTTGTGAGAGAAAGCTCCAAAGGTTTATCTAAGTCACAGTCACTTTATATAGCTTCTGCACTTTTCAATGAAATACCTGCACAGACTCAATTTACCTATTACCATGAATAGATACCTGCACTCTACATAGTCAAGGGCCTTTTCTGCAACCAGCAATATTGCTAGTTTGTCATTTGCTTCATTCGTTACGTGCCACTGTAGGTGTATAATGGTTCTAAGGTGATTGCCAGCTCATAAGCCTAGAAAAAACACCACTTTATCCGTGTACACCTGTATAATAGTGGTACCAGTTTTACTTTATTCAATTTAAAATATTGAACTGGAAAGCAATCATCATGCATATCGTTCCCCTTACTCATATTGTCAAGTTCATTGCTAGTTCATCTTCCTTGATGTCCCCAAGCAGGAAAGGCCTCCATCTCACTGTCTGTCATGCTCTCGGAAGTGGCTTGGCAATTACTATCATGATGCATAAACTCTGACGGGACAATCATTAGACTATCATTAGACTCTATCTCAGTGGGGGCCGTAGCATTACTGTAATCACTTATTACCTCTTCACGGACATGAACTTGATTATCATACTATATATGTGTGACATTAAACTTGTCTATCCTCCTTTTTGAAGGACCGACCCCAGGCAGTCAAGCTGGAGAATTTTACGGCACCTACACTCTCCACTACATGCGGTGTTCCGCAGGGTTCATCATTATCCCCCCTCCTATTTAACCTATACCTCAAACCATTGCTGCAGTCCCTAAAAAACAGGAAAGTCACCATCTACAATTATGCAGATGACTTGCAGCTGGTTTTCCCTCTAAACTCTGCGGACTCGGCTGAAGAATTTCAGTCCACTATGCTGCATATTCAGGGTTGAATGGACGAGAACCATTTAAAGCTTAATCCTGGAAAGAAGGAGTTGGTACTCCCTGGTAATAGTGCAACAAGTTGGGGCACTCATTTTTGGCCATCCTCGATGGGGTCCCCTCCAAACCCTTCCCAGTCGGTGAAGAGCCTTGGGGTCACTCTTAATTCCGACCTCTCACTGAAAAGTCAGGTCGGTACAGTGATCTCTTCCAGTTTCTTCCAACTTCGAAACATCAAGAAAATCGCCCATCTATTGACACACTCTGCCCTCATCCAAGTGGTTATTGCCTTGGTTCTTTCCCGCCTAGATTTTTCCAACTCTATATATCTGGGCCTCCCCCTTACTCTATCCAAACGCCTGCAGATTGTCCAAAACCAAGCTGCTAGATTAATATTCAAAAGCAATCGCAGGAATTCGGCGAAACCTCTGCTAGCCTCCTTTCATTGGCTTCCTATCGCTCACCGGATCACCTTCAAAGCAGGATGCTTAGTTCACAAGGCCCTCTATGGCAAAAGCCCAAGGTTCATTAATCATCTAATAAATAAATACGAACCGACCCGTAACCTTCGTTCTGCCCACCAGTCCCTCCTCAAGCTGCCACTGTACAAAAGAAAACGACTGGGCGGATGTCGATTCGCTTACCTTGCCCCTAAGATCTGGAACGCCTTTCCCCTGTCTCTCCTGACCTGCACTAATCTGGCGAAATTCAGGGGTGCTTTGAAGACTTGGTTATTCAAGCAAGCGCACGGTTAGGCCTTCGTTTTACCATCCGTCTCATCCTAGCGCCATGAAACCTCTGGGTGACCGTGCGCTTGACAAATTCCGAATAACATAACATAACATAACACATACTATCTGTGGGGAGGTTTGAACATGACTTTTATCATGTACTGAGACAATCTGGTCATTAGAGTAATCACATTCTATCTGTGTGGGGGCTTGCACGGCTATCAGCACACTCTATCTCAGCATGTCTTGAATAAGAACACTGTAACATACTATCTCCCTGGGGACCTGGCCATTACCCTCATCACACAGTATCTCGGCATGTCTTGGATATGAATATCTCAACTACTATCTCTGTGGGGAGTTGAACATGATGGCCACCACATACTAACAGATGTATGGTTCACAATCTTGCAATAGGGTTTTTATTAAAGAAACCTCATTTTAAGGTGGCCGGCAATATGCCACATGCACAAGCGTGCGCCGTGATATGTGTCCTAATGCATGTGTGAATGAGCTTCATGACACAAGAATGTGTCATGACACAAGCCTCCGCTTTTAATGTGCTAATCTAACATGGCGGACAACCATGTTAGATTAGTAAATTCAAATGTAAATAAAGTGAAAATAAAAGAGTGCAATATACAGAAGGAAGCAAATGGCGCAGAAGCATTTTGCAGATGCCAGCCCATTGTAAACCAATAAATATAGACAGAAAGGAAATACCTGCACTCCCATGGAATGGTAAATCAGAAATAAAAAACAGCTCCTCAAGTATGAGGAAGAGGGATAAAAAACATTCACTCACAACACTGTGAGGTCCAAAGGCCCCTGGGTGAACAAACACAGGGACAGTGAGAAAAGCCATTGAATCAAGACATCTGATATAAACAACAATGGCTGTCCAATCACGAGCAAGTGGCTGTCCCAAAGTTCACTCTAAGTACATGTAATGTTTTGGACACAACAGGTCTTGCCAATTTGATGGTCAGGATGGTGCTTGGCTTCATGTGGGTGGGATGGCGGGTACTGAATTGATGCATAGTGGTATCCATTGCTTGTACTGCATAGCATGATGGGTCCGCTTGCGTTAAGCTGATGTTGTCTATCCCTGAAATCTCAGCATAGTTGTAATCCATGGCTGTTCCTACCTTCCTAACATCTGTGCTCCTGATGCCTGAGGGAAGTTGCCTTCCCCCTTTGTACGTCACTTACTGGGTGAAATTCACTAATTCCCAATTCTGTGGCCAGGATCTCATTTCCGAAAGTGCATTCAGATGTATAGTGGATACAATTTTGATAAATCAGATAGATAGATAGATAGACTGATCGACAGATTTACAACTAGCTAGAGGGGTGGGCTGACAGATGTACAGATGTACATACAAGTAGAGGGATATATAGATGGACAGATGCACTACTAGGGCTAGATTGAAGGAGAAACAAATATAGACAAAGACCGATCTATGTAGCTAAAGATGTCTCTGTTACAGGTAGAGGGATCAAGAGAGGGTGGGATAGAGGTTAATGGACAAACAACTTTAGATAGAAATGCATTTATATTCAGTTCAGTGTCTCTTTCCTTTCTTCCTTCTGTCCTCCTTCCTGTCTTTCTAGTATGTTTCATCAACCCACCCCTCTCCTTGTCTTATTCTTTCCCTGTCTTTTACTGTCCCTCCCACTGCCTCACTCCATTTCGATTTCACATATCTCCCTGTCTTTTTCTTTTTTTCTCTCTTCTTATCTTTCCATCTCTGTTTCTGTCTTTCGCCCACTGTTTTTGTCTCTCTACCTATCTCTCCCTCCTTATGACAGTATCTGGCTTTATTTCTCTCTCACCAATAGTAACCCTGCTTCTCCTTGACTCACATATGTCTCATATTTGGCTGTCTTTCCCTATTTTTCTCTCTCCCTTCTTGTCGTTCTCTGTTTCTGTCTTTCTTTCTTGTTCCCTGTCTATCCCTGTATCTCTAGCTTTCGGTGCCTCTCACTAGTTTTAATGTATCTGCCTCTCCTTTCATTCCTGTGCTCTCCCCTGTCTCCCCATATCTCTGACTTTCTCTCTCCCTGTCTATTTCTCTCACTGTTTTTGTTTTACTTTCATTATCTCTAAATCTCTCTCTCCTGTTTATCCCTATCTCTTTGTTTGTCTCCATGACTTTTACCACGTCGTTCTCTCCCGAAATCTCCGACCCACCTTGTATCTCTCCCCATCTCTCTCTGTTTTCTCTGACTTTGCCAATTTCTCCCTATGCTCCTCTTACTATTTTCCCCATTCCCTTTCCATTTTCCTCCCCTGGGCCATTCTTACTGTCTTGAGTGAAATGTACATTCGAGGCTCGATGCTTTATTTTCCTGTGCACAGCTATTTATGCTAAATAAAAGAAAGAGGATGCCGACTCCATAAATGGGGAACCAGGTTTGATTCTCGGAGCTCAGTGTCAGCTCAACACCCTGTGATTCTCGGCGTCACTTTTTCTCCCTGTGCCTAGGAACCTGAATGTGTCCTTGTGTAACGTACCTGGTGCTGTGTAAAGCGCTCCAATGCCTTCAGGTGGAGTTTCTGCTACATAAACCTGCAAAGGTTTCAGTCCTGGAAGGTTAGACCTGCAATGTTTACATTGAAGGATGAATAAGTCGACTTGAATTATTTGCCAGCATGTAGTGCACCAAAGTCCTCCCTCTTGTTTGCTTCACTAACAAAAAATAAAATGTATCAAATCTATTGACTTTAGTTGTTGTGTTGTCACCCTGGAATTTCTAGTGCATAATCATGTAGTTATTGGTACACTGCAAAGACCTATTAATGGCACAAATTGTCACACGCAAAACAAACTATGGGTCTTCCGCGGTTGCCTTGTAAAATTCAGTGTCGTTTTATGTGTTCAAGACTGGTTCTCATTCTTTTAACCAACCTGTGTTTGGTGCTTATAAACAATGGGTTGGACCCTATAAAGTCGAAAAGGACCTGGGTAACAGTAGGAATGAGGGAGAAAGGTCCTAAGACTAGGTACAAAGATTTTAACACATTAATTCCATTACATTAATTTAAATCAATTCAAAGAAGCAAAGCTATTCAATGCAAAAGAATTTAATTCAAAGTTTGCATATATATCCTTCTCAATGGATTACAACTTATGTGACAATAAACACATTTGTGAACATGTTTGTGCCCACAATCACAACAGGGAGGGGTAAAGTGAAGGGAGTGTCGGGAAAAGGGTAAACGTGATCTGAGTCATTCAGTGTCAAATCTTATTTTTATTCAAAACAATACATATAGGTGGTCCCTTGAGACAAAGGCCACATTACAAGGCTCGTAGACAGTCCGAATTTGTTCAAGTAGAAAGAGCCTAACTCCCTTGTAGCGATCAGTGTCTATATGGGGACGGGAGTTGGTCACTGGTGTGTAGTTGTCTACGTTTCGACCCCAAAGGACAGTAGGAGTTTCTTCCTTACAAATGGGTCTTCATCAGGACAAAGAAGTTGTGGGCGGGCAACCTCCTAGGGAATAATAAAAGAATTGTTTAAGTTTTTTACGTTAGAAACCACCACATCCAGTTATATTTTCAATGGATGGTGGGAATAACATTAAAATATAAAGCCGTGTCGTCTGATAGTGTCTGATTTGCACACTATTACGTCTAAACCTACGTACATAACTAGTTCTCACCTAACGCCGAAGGCGAGGGAAGTCGGAACTACTTCAAAATGGATTATCTGATCCTAAATCCAATCCTTTTTGGTCGTGCCGTGGATAGTAAGTAAGTTTGTGCAGCGTACTTGGTATTGTCTAAAGTAAAAGGAAATTCGAACTTAGTGAAACCAGTTCATTAATATTGCTCCTAGACCACAGAAAGATTTCCATAACATTGGGAGCGTTTACGTACACGTTGGAGAATAACACCTTGTTTTATTACCTATTAGCCTCTAAAAAGTCAGCTTTAAGGGGATTTACGACAGATTTTCTTTCTCAGTAAGTTTGGCACCCTACAGAAATAATAAATAAAAGGAAGTTGGTTACCATGTTGTAGGCGTGATTGTATTCTACCACAATGCATTAAGTGTGTCCATACCTCAACGCGTACTACACAGCTACTTCCGGATTAATCTGGTAGTGCTAATGGGTTCAGCATCAAGTGAATGTTTATTGTGAGCTCTATTTCATATTCATATTCGCGTTAGGGATCCATGAAACCTTAATTGTAAAATGACAAGTAAAATCATACATTCATTATCTTAGTCTGAGTGATAACTCCAAAAAAGAAAGAGGATATATTATTGCTATTATTATCATACTTAAAAATTACCGCTTTCTCTTAGCGTGGCTCCTAACAAGTAGGAGAAGTGAGGAATACAGCCTGAAAATGTAAGAGAAACTTATTAACAATGGATAATTTAAACTGATGTGCGCGATCTCAGAGGGATCTCAAGGTTATCAATTCATACCTTCAACAGAGGATTACTGTCAACGGTGATAGATTTGATCATGTGGTATGTTCTCAGCTGTCTGTTGGACAATAAAGCGGACACCTACGTTTTAAAAAAGGTGTCTTGAAATTCATCCCGCGATTTTTTTTTTTACAAAAACATATACAAGGAGCTCGTGTTAAATACCTTGAGACGTCTTGAATTATTCCAATAGATCGTCAGGTATTCCTCGCATGTATGGTAGTTCACAGATTACTGTAGGACATTAAAGAAGACAACCACGTTTTAAAAAACGGGGTCTCATGTTTATAGCGCGATTGGTTTAAACAAAAGCCGGGCTCGCGGTAAATACCTTAGAACGCCATACGTCATCCCAAAGAGATTGTCGGGTATTTCTCCCACATGCAATTACTCCGAACGCCAAACCTGGGCTACACTGGCATCATCACGCCGTGGACTTTTACTGAAAGTTGCCTAGGTTACACCACTTCCTGGTTGTTTGAGGGGTGGGCGGGACTACTGCGGTAAAACTAAAAGAGAGACTATCCTTGGTAAAGGAATCGTAGTTCGAAAGCCATTCAGTTTATTAGGACTACAAATTGCTCAAAAATCGTCGTGCCACTTACAATGCATGGCCCCATAATTATATATTATAGGTCAGGCGAAATCCTTCATCTATGGGCATATATGGTGATCATTTAGTTTCATACCATTATCACATGTGTTCAGTGCATATTCAACACAGGTTGGTATGGACTCATCACAAAAGTCAAAAAGTCACGTGTAAATTCAGAATACATCCATATTATACAGAAAAGCGATCCGAGTGCACTTAACTCGCAGGTTAGTGAAAACTCATCACTTCAATGAATTCTACATAAGTTCCTATATACACACCGAAAAAGAGGGGGTTCAACAGCCATTGGCTATGTCTGATCACGTTATTGCATATCTATTCAGATGTTCGTTTTTGGATTTTAACAGGTGCAAAAACACACAAAGCGTTATACATTTAAAGGATCACGTGATTCCGGTAGTAGACACTTAATAAAACGGAAAGACATTAATCACCATCTTATCATATTGTACTATGTAGTTCCCTAAGGGAAATTACCTGTTGGAAGAGTGCACTTATCACATAGGATAGTGAAGACTCTACCGGTTGTCATGTTGAAAATGAAACGAAATTGTACATTCAGGCTCTCAGTTATCCAACTCAAAGAGGATTCAACGTATATATGCTTAGAGATTCGCTAATTGTGCAAAGCTATTTTCTGATTCATTGAGACCTTCAGCCACAGAGTTAAAGATATGCATCCACTTTAGCTCTCTAATGTTCAGAATGTTGGACAGATCTCCGCCCCTAGGGCCAAGTGTGATGTGTTCCAAAATTACCCATTTCAGTGACTCAGGTAAACGGTTGTGTTTCGTGCAGTGCTCAACTAGAGGTGCCCCAGGTACCTTGCATCTGATTCTGCTACAGTGTGAAAGGAAACGTGCCTTGACACACTGTTGAGTCTGACCTACATATATGAGATCGCACGGACAAATTATTCCATAGATCACATTTTTCGTGTTACAGTTCGTGTGGTGTTTGTGAGTATGACGATGGTTCTTAAAGACAAAGTCTTTCGATTGAATCGTAGAAGGGCAAGCCTTACATTTCCCACATCTATAGTGTCCCACTATCTGGGGGAGATTCCAGCATGAGGCTAAAGTAGGTTCAGGTGGACACTCTAAAAAAGATGAAACTACATAGTCTTTAACATTCCTGGCCTTTTTGAATGCATGCATCGGTACGTTCGCTATTCCGAGATCTTTAGCAACCATGCTCCAGTGCTTGTTGATAACTTTCTTAATAGAGTTACTTTTCGTGGAAAAAGTAGTAACACAAATCATGCGTTCCTCCGACTGGTTGTTACGTGTTGCAGGTTCCAGAAGTGTTTCGCAGTGACAAAACCAGGCTCTTTTCCTGGATCGTTTCGTGAGCCGTTTAGGATAGCCTCTCTCTAATAGGCGTTTCATCAGAATCTCTGATTGGAGCATATAATCTTCTTTTTTACTGCAGTTCCTTCGGATACGGAGGAACTGCCCGTAGGGCAAGTTATCTCGAAGGCTCCTAGAATGGTGGCTAGAGTACTGTAACAGGGAATTCCTTTCCGCAGGTTTCCTGAATAGAGTCATGTGTAGTGTGCCATTTTCTACCACTACCGTGATGTCTAGAAAGTCAATCTTTTCATTGCTGGCTTGTATAGTGAATTGGATATCTGGAGACCGTGAATTAAGCCATGTATGAAAAAGCGTGAGTTCATTATTGTTGCCTTTCCAAAGTAACAGCACATCATCTATGTACCGAACCCAAAGTTGTATGTGGTGTTGAAAGGGATTGCGGTCACAAATGACAAATGTCTTTTCATACGAGGCCATAAATAGGATGGCCAGGTCCGGGGCAAAGGCTGCCCCCATTGCCACGCCCTTTGTTTGCAGATAAAATACATTTTGGAAAATGAAAAAGTTTCTCATCATTGCTATTTTCAGTAGGAGAATTATGAATGAGGTGGGCACTTGCACTGGGGCTTCGCGACTATCTAGGGCTTCAGTGATCACCATAAGGGCTTCGTCCTGCGGTATGCTCGTGTACAATGACACTATGTCACAGGTTACAAGTAGCTCTTCGTCAGGATTAAACGCTTTGCCGTCTACCAAGGTGATGGTCTGTGTGGTATCTCTCAGGTAGGTGGAAGTCGCTTCTGCCAGAGGTTTTAGGAAAAAGTCTATATAGCGACTAAGAGGTTCAAGGATGGAACCACATCCGGAGACAATAGGTCGCCCCGGGGGGTTGTGCAGATCTTTGTGCACCTTCGGCAAGGTGTATATCGTTGGTATACGTGGGTGACTCTGGTTGAGATATTGGTATTCCTGATCCGTTAGGAAACCCTGTTGGACTCCTTCCTGGGTTACTCGTTGAATTTCAGTGGCTAAGTCGCGTGTTTGGTGGTTGGGGGGAGGGGAGGTGTTCCTTTCATTCCTAACTTGAGGCGCACCTCTATGATCAGCCGAAACACAAAGGCTGTGATCTGCATACATTAACACTTTGACGGCTGACCAGGAAGTGCTCTGCCCAGAAGGAACTGCTAACGCCCTGCTTGCACCTGTTGCCTGAGGAAGGGGAGAGTTTTCTTTACAGTTGTTTTGTAGGGCCCGAATTATGTTCTCTTGCTGTTAAAATTATAACGTGGTTTTACATGGAGTAGCAGGAGGCAATTTTGCCGTTTTATTTTTCATGAGTTTATGCACATTCATAAACCTATTTAACCCCTATTAACCCCTACCGCGCTACCGCGTTTTCCCGCTGTGCGCTGAAAAAAAAAATGGCTTGTTTATGAGAAAGCCAGCTCGTCATCCGCGCAGCGCAGGTAACGCTGATGACGAGCTGGCTTTGTCATCAGCGCCGAAGGGGTTAAGGCACTTTGGCACCTCATTGAAGGCATGACTAAGATAATCAAAGAGGCGAGCACAGCTCTATGCAAACAATTCGAGACTGCCACCACTTAGGCTGTTCTCAAACAGAGTGGACGCAGACATACAAGGTAAAAAGCAAAGCGCTATGTGGAGGCCAAATTCTAAACGATTCCTAGCTGTGAATGGCAATGCACATCCCTGATCAGTTAAAAAAAAAGGCAACATCATATATAGCAGGTGTAGATTAACGCAGGCACTCTTGTGTTAACCTGTGAAGTCCTACCTGCAAAATCAGATTTCAAACTTCTATTACTTCCTTCACTAAAATTGTATTTAAAACATCACAGAGCAAAATTGTAGGCATGGACTACTAAATTTCCTTTGGGGATTTGAAGAAGTTGAGTTTGTAATTGCATTTATATAGCGTTTACTACCCCTGACGAGGCGTCAAAGTGCTTTTGAGACCTTCTGTAAAGTCACTGACTTCTAAATCATGTTTGTTTTTTCTTGAGACATTGCAATACTTTGCAAAAAGTTGTATTTGGTAAATTAGAGGCGGGCCATCATATATGTAGGGTGCTCTGCATTCCAAGCAATTCATTTAGCACTACAAACAGCAAAGCACATGCATTTCATTCCATGTTGCTCGCTGATTAGATTTCCACTACCTATTCAAATAGTATTTGTATTTTGTCTTCTTGGACATGTTGTGACTGAGGCCTCTTATGTCTCCTATTGTTTTTGTTCTTTAAATGCAGTGCACTGTATCAGCACTCGAGAGACAAGCGATCCACTGGTGTAATGCCCATTTCTATAGGTTGCGCCCGGAATACCTGGGTGATCTCTTCAGGCATATGCTATAGTCAGGGGCACTGGAAGTATGCAGCAGGGGAGGACCAAATTATGCAGCAGGCTTGAACAGATTATGCATAAGAAGAGGGAAATTATGCAGCAAAATATGGCAGATTCTTTAATAGTATTACTTGATTCTTTTCTCATTTGTAAACTTGGTAACACTGTCAGTGCATTGGCTGTGCCTCTTTGGAACCAGTTTACCACTCTAATATAG
The DNA here is from genome assembly GCF_964261635.1 of Lissotriton helveticus. Classification (NCBI taxonomy): domain Eukaryota; kingdom Metazoa; phylum Chordata; class Amphibia; order Caudata; family Salamandridae; genus Lissotriton; species Lissotriton helveticus. The sequence continues at coordinate 1,610,744,503 of NC_136069.1, forward strand.
TAATAACAACAGAAAGGTGACTGGTTAACCTTTGCAAAGATCCTTCCATTGTGTGGCAATAGATGTTGCTTCTTTTTTAGTAATTTTTGAACCATTCAAACAAGAAACAATTTTGTTGTTACATTCTGCAGATTATGCGGTAGAGAGTGGATTCTGTGACGAATGCGGCATATCTATACTTATGTTAAAATCGCTGCAGCCACACAATTGCATAATTCCAGTGGCCCTGACTATAGCTTACCATACAGTGATTGTTCCTCTGCTGGTACACAGTGGATTCATTAGAGTTTATATTGTTTCTGGTTAAAAAATAGCCATTCTGATGGGTAGCTCTTGTAATGGTCCTGTGTGGAGGCAAGAGTATTTACTATAGTTTATCCATGATTGACCCCCACCACAGCTCCCTCGCATTTTAGCTTCTTTTACATCTGGACACCTCCAATGCCAATATTCAGGGTTCTTTAAACTGTTTGATAGTCCAATCCAAATGGTAGATGTCCACTAGGCCTGAGAAAAATGTAAATTACCCTTGCATAGTTTAAGTAATTTGGGGAATTAATTCCCCAACTTAAAACGCGCCACAGGGCATGTTTGCACACATATCACCTCAAGGGTGTGTGTGAGTGCTCCGTGAAAACTTTACTTTGTTGCTGTGTTTTAAATGAGAGTATTTGCATTATTTTTAGAATTATTGTGTATTCCATTAGCCCTTCGAATTTTAATTAAGCTACCTCCGTTTTCTGGCTTGATTTTACTGTTTTGGCTGACCTCTTTGTCTGACCCTAGCAGTACCCGGAAGTTAGGCGGGACCGCACTGCACTTGGGGTTGGCGCTCTAGTTTTTTCTTGGCCGACAGCATTTAAACCCATGCTGAGGCGTCCGCGCCAAAGACGTGCCCGTCTGCGCCCGTCTGTGCCTAGCCCGGGCCTAGGGTCAGGACCCCTGGGGGTTCAATACTGCATAAGTATAGTCAAGCTCAGCTCCTTGCTCTCCGGAACACTGCCTCTCGGCCTTTGGGTGCATCTCTGTTAGCTTCAAGTACTCTAGAGGGTCAGATCGCTGACTGGCCCCCCCCCCCCCACCCTTTGACAGACAGCATAAAACTCTCCGACCAGAGTAATAGGACCTAGGAACTGCAGATAAAGGAGTCAGTGGAATTGGACAAGGTGGGAGGCAGGAAGACATGGGGAAAGGCTTCCAACAATGAGGGACTAATTGAGGACCGACATGGGACAACTCAAGGCATTGCTAAATGTATTCTATTAAACGTCCGCTCTATGGGAAAACATAAATACGAAGTGGAGGATATGATTCAGGCATCCTCCCCAGACTTACTATTCCTGACAGAAACATGGACGGACAATACTGCTGCTCCCGATTGGAACATTGCAGTGCCTGAGGGATGTGCCATCCTATCACAAGATAGAGAAAAGGGTTGTGGTGGGGGAATAGCTATCATATACCGGGAGCATTTTGAGATACGGACACAATCTATATCAGTCTTACCGGCAGAAGAATTACGCTTCTGTATTAAATTAAACAATGCTACCTCATTTCAGGGATACTTAGTATACCGGCCGTCTGGGGCAAGGCAAGCTTTTACTCATGCCTTGCAGACACTGTTGGAGTCCTGTACCAACGCCTTGCCTCTCAAAATTCTGGGGGATTTTAATTATCACCCAGAACTGTCAGATAATTCAGAATCCGCCAAACTGATAGATACATTGGAGGCGTACGGTTTCAGTCAATTAGTTACTGGACCGACCCATAAGGAAGGCCATACTTTAGATGGCATTTTCACAAATAACCCCGATCTTGAGCTGGGGGACATATTGCCCTTGACCTGGACGGACCATAAGGCGATCCATTTCACTATCCGACTCACAAATCTTATCCGAGATCCCGCTACCAAATCTGGTAAAGTAAAGGTTCGGGGCTGGAAAAAGGTTCAGGGTAGTGATTTTGAGATGGCGCTGGGCATGGGCCCGGGCTTGTCCTCTTTAGACAATGATGGGGCGGCATCCCTGTTCAATGATTGGATTGAGGCGGCGGCCAAGCAGGTAGCCCCGGAGAAAGAGCTAATTGTAAGGAAGCCAAGGATATCCTCTCCTTGGTATAGTCCTCAGCTCAAAGCTCTAAAGGTGGAATGCAGGAGAGCGGAAAGTCGGTGGAGGCAAGATTATAGTGAGAGCAGTAAAACAATTTACAACCATGCATTGCAGAAATATAAGAATGAGATAGTTCTTGCTAAGGAGCAATACTTTACTATCAAAATCAGAGACGCGGCCAACTCTAATAAAGAACTTTTTAGAGTGGTCAATTTTTTGGCAAAACCTCAGCAGAAAAACGCTTTTAAGGCTGACCAGAAGATGTGTAATAATCTGACCCTGTTCTTTCATAACAATGTGCAAGTGATATATGAGGAACTTTTGAATGGACAGGGAGTATGATCAGCCGCTGACGCAGTGCAAGTTATCCTGTTTCCCAGAATTGGCAAAGAAGGAGGTGCAAAAGCTGCTCCTCTCCATAAAGTCAGGCTCTCCCAGAGACCCTTGCCCTCCCGCCATCATGCATCTAGCCCCTAGAGAAGATTCGTGAAAAGCTGACTCCCCTCATTAATCAGGTACTGACCACAGGATCATATCCGGCTCGGTGGAAACAAGTGGCCATTAGGCCCTTGCTTAAAAAACCCAACCTGAATCCGGAGGTACTAAAGAACTACCGTCCGATTGCAGGACTACCCATGGTGGCGAAGGTCATTGAGAAATCACTGAACAAAGTGCTGAGTGACTATCTAAATTCTTACAAGCTGCTAGACTCAACCCAACATGGCTTTTGCGCCTGTCATTCCACCGAATCGGCCTTGGTTGTTGCAACTGAGGAAATTCGGAGGGTGGTTGACGAAGGGGGCAGGGCGGTCCTCATACTCCTAGACCTATCGGCAGCATTTGACACCGTGAATCACACAGTGTTAGTGCAGCGGTTGAAGGATCTGGGGGTTGAGGAGACCGCCCTAGCCTTGATCGCCTCCTTTTTGGAAGATAGGGAACAAAATTTGGTTTGGGATGGACTGGAGTCTAAGAGTTTTCATCTTCCATGCGGGGTCCCACAGGGATCATCCTTATCCCCCACACTTTTCAACATATATGTTACCCCATTAGCGAGGCGCATCAGAAGACATGGTTTCACGTTGGTATCTTATGCTGATGACTCACAGCTTGTTATTTCCATCTGCAAGAAGCCTGAGGTCACAGCTGCTAAATTCCACGCTTGCCTATCTGAGATCATTGTCTGCATGAACCACAATTTTCTGAAGATTAATACAGATAAAACGGAGGTAATAGAATTTGGAGGGGGTTCCTCCGTATGGAATGACTCATGGTGGCCAGCCGAGGCTGGGAAATGTCCGGTTCCTGTCTCTAAGGCTAGAAACCTGGGGGTCATCTTCGATGACAAGCTAAATTTCTCTGCCCAGGTCAGTAGTTTGACATCGTCCTGTTTCTTTCTCCTAAAAACCTTAAAAAAATGTCCATTCACCTCACGTGACCTCCAGAAGACGGTGATGGTGGGTCTTTTTCTCTCCAAATTAGATTACTGCAACGCCCTGTTTATGGGCATAGATAAAACGCAGATGGGAAAGCTCCAGTTCCTTCAGAATGCAGCAGCAAGGCTGCTTCTGAACATCCCAAGGGGTTGTCCAACCTGAGCTGGCATTAAATCACTGCACTGGCTTCCAGTACAGCAGCGCATTGATTTCAAGGCCTTGTGCCTGGTTCACAAGGCACTCTATGGAGGGGGTGCCGATGAAATCTCTAAATTATTCACGCCCTATGTTCCCTCACGTCATCTGAGGTCTACTAATCTAGGGCTTCTTAAGACTATCAGAGTTAAAGGGGCTAGATGGGGAGGTAGGACACTATCCAATGGGGCGGCATGCCGGTGGAACAGAATACCTCTGGATATGAGATTCCAACCAGATATGAGGCTGTTTAGGAAGAACCTGAAGACGCTGCTGTTTGTAACTTAGGCTGGCATAATCTACCACTTTGGATCTGTACTCACACACACTAGCGCCAAGACGCCACGGCAATCGAGCGCTTTACAAACCTCTTATCCTATCCTATCCTTTGCCCCGCCCCCTACCTTCACTACTGTGCAAACGCACCCCGTAGCACGTTCTAAGTTGGGGGAGTAAGTCCCCTTGCATACTGGTGGTCCCTGGGGGCCAACTAGCCCACCAGGAACCTCCAGTATGTGCCAGGGGGATGCATTGCACAGAGGTGTAATGAGGCCATGCCCCTTTTTACACCTCTCTGCAACACCGCCCCCTGGCGCGTATGCAGAGGGGGAACTAATTCCCCTTGTATACTGGTGGTACCTGGGGGCCAACTAGCCCACCAAGAACCTCCAGTATGTGCCAAGGGGCTGCGTTGCAGAGAGGTGTAATGAGGCCATGCCCCTTTTTACACCTCTCTGCAAGGCAGCCCCCTGGCGCGTTTGCAGAGGGGGAACTAATTCCCCTTGCATATTGGGGGTCCCTGGGGGCCAACTAGCCCACCAGGAACCTCCAGTATGTGCCAGGGGGCTGCATTGCGGAGAGAGGTGTAATGAGGCCACGCCCTTTTTTACAACACTCTGCAACGCAGCTCTGTGGCGCTTACTGGAGGTACCTGGTGGGCTAGTTGGCCCCCCAGGGACCCTCAGTATTCAAGGGGAATTACTTCCCCGTCTGCAAACGCTCCAGGGGGTGCGTTTGCAGAGTGGTGCAGGAGGGGTGGGGCTTGAGTTGACAGATTTCACCACTCTGCAAACGCGCCCCCTGGCACATTTGCAGAGGGGGAACTAATTCCCCTTGAATACTGGGGGTCCCTGGGGGGCAACTCGCCCACCAGAAACCTCCAGTATGCGCCAGGGGGCTGCGTTGCAGAGAGGTGTAAAAAGGGGTGTGGCCTCTTTACACGTCTCTGCAAGGCAGCCCCCTGGCGCATACTGGAGGTTCCTGGTGGGCTACTTGGCCCCCAGGGACCCCCAGTATTCAAGGGGAATTATTTCCCCCTCTGCAAACGCGCCAGGGGGCGCATTTGCAGAGTGGTGCAGGGAGTGGACAGGGCTTGAGGTGACGGATTGCACCACTCTGCAAACGCGCCCCGTGGGGGCCAACTAGTCCACCAGGAACCTCCAGTATGTGACAGGGGGCTGCGTTGCAGAGAGGTGTAAAAAGGGGCGTGGCCTCTTTACACGTCTCTGCAAGGCAGCCCCCTGGCACATACTGGAGGTTCTTGGTGGGCTACTTGGCCCCCAGGCACCCCCAGTATTCAAGGGGAATTATTTCCCCCTCTGCAAATTTGCCAGGGGGCGCATTTGCAGATTGGTGCTTAATTTTTTGGGGGGATTGGCAAGGTACGCGTACCCCGTGATTTAAAAAGGAAATATTAATTTTAGGGGGGCCTTGGGGGTCCTTGTGAGACTCCCTAAGCAGGCCTAGGGGGTCAGGGTGTTTCTACCCTGCCCCCTTTTCGCGTTTTTCGCGTTTCTCTACCGAGGCACAAGATGGCTGCCAACACTTCCTGGTTTGGAGTGTTGACAGACAGTTGACAGCCAATCAGCATGCAGCTCGTGCTCTGGAAGGTACGGAGTACAGTACAAAGTACTGAACTCTGTCTCTAGAGATCGCTATGATTTTACTTTTGATTTTCTCAGGAACTACTGAACGGATTTACACCATTTAACAAAAAGCACAATCTGCGAACCAAACTCTTCCTCTCTGCCAAATTTGGTGTAATTCCGTTCAGCCGTTCGGGCTGTAGCTCTGGCTAAAGCTCAGCCCCAAACTTTCAGGGAAGGAGCCGAGCAGAGCAGGCCATTTTCTTGGAGAAATTCACGAAGATTCGTCCACCAGCGCCAAAGTTATTCCAAATAGAATGTTGTGGATTTCCTATGGAAAGTAGGTCCTAACTATAACTAGCTACTGGCGACCACCAGTGGCTTATCCATCTATCTATCTATCTATCTATCTATCTATCTATCTATCTATCTATCTATCTATCTATCTATCTATCTATCTATCTATCTATCTATCTATCTATCTATCTATCTATCTATCTATCTATCTATCTATCTATCTATCTATCTATCTATCTATCTATCTATCTATCTATCCTCCGTGATCCGCCAGATGTCTGCGCACTCGCTAGTGAGTGAGCTGTCATGCGAGGGCAGACTTGCATCTTTGTTCTGGTTTCTAACAAAACAGTCAAAACCACAATTGGAGCCAAGAGGGAAGAACAGACAGGGTCGCCCTCCACTCAAAAGTTATAGAACAATCAAAAAGACCCTATCCAGGGGCGTCAACAGAAGTCAGTAGGGAGGAAGAACAGTCATTTCGTACTGATAACTACTCCAAAGCTAACCACAACTTGTGGGGGTACTTACACTGCTCAGCGCCCAGATTCCTAAAAAACCAAATTTCCTTGGCAGAAACGCAGAACACCCAATCGTATGACCCACCTAGGTCTATCACCAAGTTCCACCCTCAAGGTGTGGGATCACATTCTCATCAGAAAAAATGTGTGAAAAGCAAGTGACACCTCACTGAAACACCACCAACGGGGTAACTGGTATGTAATTTCCAGACAAGCCCCTGTCTCATCATCGGTAGTCACTTGATTCTCAAAGAAAAAGAGGAAAGTGTCCAAACACAAACAACACAAATATGTGACAAAATGTGAAAAGCAGAAACAGTCTGCTAGTGACAAACATACAACATCAAAAACAACATAAAAAAGTGCATAAAACACACAGCAACCAGTTCCCTTAACCAACTTTATTCATAGGGAAAAAGTTTAGGTGCTGTATCAATAAAAAGGCTGGTAGCTAGTCATGCATACCATTACCTAGTGCCAGTGCCGACATGTTTCACTGCCATATACTTTAAGGCAGTTTCATCAGGGCTGCACTATATGCTGCCACTCCACTTTGGACACTTGTTCTTTGTTTACCAAAGACCACCTGGTTGATCATACCGGTTGCCTAAGGGATGGACAAGATGTATGGCACTCCAGACGTGAGATCATACCTTCCCTTTAGCCAATAGCTTTCGTAAACGCTCAGTCGGAGCGTATTGTCTCATCCATGTTCTAAGAAAACAGACCAGCAATTGTGGGAGAGGTAAGTCCTCCTTCAGGATTTGTTTGTACTATACATAAATAGCAAACGCATTTCGGTGGTAACTATAACTCACGGATTATGGTATCCCTCTGTAGTTATAGTTTGGGTTACTAGAGAAAGGAATTTCTCAGATTTTTTAACACTAACAACTTTGTGCGATTTGCTGAATCTCCATGAATAATTGCAGACCCATTCCTTGTTTATGGTCTACAAATGATCCTTGTGGGTACTACTGGTATATAGGGTATGGATTCCTTAAGCTGTAAGCTATTTTAACTTTGTGATATCTGTTGTTGTGGCATTTTTGCAAACTTTTATGGTATTTTCTAGAAGTACAGCGGCACTTATGTGATTGGCTAATGATTGCCTTTACAAAAGTTAAAGGCAGTCATGTTGTTTTTAGGTAAACGTTGGCTGTGTTCTGCGTACGCCTTCAGATATAGGTAAGTATTAGGTTTTATAGTTTTCTCCTACCTATGACCACTTTACAGAAGTGGTCATAGGTAGGTAAAAATGTTAATTTGTTTCTATATGTTAAAATAAATGTATGGAGTACCCCTGTACTGCCTCAGAGTGCCCCAGTACTTAAAAAAAAATTCAAACATAAAAATAAAATCAAATGCAATATGATACACTATATTTTACAACTATAATGTACTACAGTGTATTGTCTGGTATTAAAATATTTAAATATGTTCAAAATGGTCTATGCATTACTGTGGGAATACCTGCAAATTATTGTGCTACAATAAAAAATGTAAAATAATGCGCTGTGCTCCCTAAACTGCTGGAAAAATATGCATTGCCATACTAACAAAGTGGTAATAGTAGTGACACAATATTTCATCGCATATTCGTTACAGACTATACATCTCCTAATATCAGTTGAGTTGTGGGTGGATCGATGTCGATGAGTTCGGGGAGTCACCCCCATCAGTTATTGGCTCCGCAATGAGGAGATGCAGGCGCTGGTGACGACAGGTGTCAGAGCGAGCCCTGATGTCTGGAAGAATCATAACTGGCAGGTGTCAGCTGTTGTCGGAGCTGCGGTGCAGTCAGGGCAGTGCGTTGTACACTTCACGAACTGTGCCCACGGCTTCGGTGCATGTCACGGCATCACTGGCAACATCGCTGACCCAGGAATTGGCACCCTTTGGCAACCAGGAGTCCAGCAGAGGAAGCCAGGTGCTGTTTAGCAAGTTGCAGGTAAAGTCTTTGTGTCCCTGAAACTTCAGAACAGGAGGCAAGCTCTAGTTTAAGCCCTTGAAGAATCTTCTTCAATAGGATACCACAGCAAGGCAAACATCCATCTTTTCCACTGCCCACAGACAGAAGCAGCAACTGTAGGCCAACCCGACGAAGCAACACTTGTTCCAATTGCTCTGTGTGCTGCACAGAGACCAAGCATTGGATCAGCATGTAATATGCACACATTTATGACCCAATGCCATGCGATGTGAGAAACTCTCACTGCCTTCATCTTCAACTGTGAAGTCCTCAACTATGCCCCATTTTGAACTGCCATCCCCAACCCAAATTCACCCAGACACCTATGGGGGCGACTCAGTTCACAGTAAGCACTAGACAAGAATTCCATGTTGCATGAAAAAACCTACCGAAAAATATCGTCTGGCAAAACTAAATTCCACTTGGGTAATGCAGCATGAAATAAAATGTGAAATGTAAACAGGGACTGCATTGCTAACATGGATTACTGTTGGTCAGGAGCAAAGGCTTAAATCTGGTTAACCAGTTGCACAGTCTACAGCTCTGGCCATATCACCACATCCTGGGAAGAGGGAGGAAGGCAGGCAAAAGCGACATGAAATATAGGCTTGTGTTTTTTATCAAGGTTCTAACAGAACCTCAAGCTGAGCCAGAGCCAGGATTCAGGCTCAAGCTTGACTCAAAATCTCAGTGTCCTGACCCACCTCTAGTCTGTTTGGTAGGAAAATCGAGTCCTCATCTTCTTGCAGAATTCAAGAAGAGCAGAAAGAAGGAGGCTCCTATGTGGAGTGGGAGGCCGTTCCATACTTTAGGAGTGATGTAATAGAACACCCATCTCCTAGTTCTGCATATGCGTGGAATGTATGCAGATTGGAGTCCTGGGGAACAGTGGTGCCTAGTCTGGTTGGTGGAAGGAGATGCAGCTATTCAGATATGTGGTGTCTGAGTGGTCTGGTGCCTTCAGTGAGTATGTGAGGTGTTTGAAATGAGTGTGTTTGTGTATCAGGAGTCAGTAGAGCTCCATGAGGTTTGGTGTGATGTGAGCACTATGTGTGGCGTTGTGGATGAGTAGGACTTCGGAATGGTTTGTAGTCTTCTAGTGGGCTGCTTGGTGATCTCAGAGTAGAGGCTGTTCTGGTAGTCTAACTTGCTAGAACTCCAACCATGTTAAACCCTAAAAATTCAAACCCAAAAACTAATACCCACCTTAATGCCTAAAGTATCCCTAACAAAATCCCATACTCACCCAAACTCAAAAAATTCCCTTACCAATCAAAAACCAATACCCACCCTAAAAAATGCCTTGCCACCCAAAAACCCATACAAACACTAAGCCCTAAAAGATTCATTACTACCCAAAAACCCATACCCACCCTAAACCCTAAAGGTTCCCTTGCTACCCAAAACCCATACCCACCCTAAAACCTAAGACAAGTCTCACAACCCAACAACCCATAACCACCCTAAACATTCCTTATCACAAAAAAAACCATACCCAACATAAATGATAACATTTCCCTTGCCCCCCAAAAACCCACATCCACTCTAAACCATAAATATTCTCTTGCCACCCAAAAAACCATACCCGCCCTAAACCCTAAAAATTCCCTTGCCACTCAAAACACCCATACCCACCCAAAACCCTAAAAAAGCCCTTATCACCTGAAAACCCATACCCACCTTAAACCATAGAAATTCCCTTGCCACCCAAAAACCCATATGCACCCTAAAACCAAAAAACCCTTATCACCTGAAAACCCACACCTACCCTAAAACCTAAAAAAGCCCTTACCCCCCAAACCCCATACCCACCCTAAACCCTAAAAATTCCCTTGCCACTCAAAAACCCATGCCCACCCAAACCCTAAAAAAGTCCTTATCACCTAAAAAACTATAATCACCCTAAACTCTAAAAAATACCTTCCACCAAAAACATATTTACCCTAAACCCTCAAAAATATCCACCCTAAACCGTAGAAATATGCTTGCCACCCAAAAACACATACTCACCCTAAGACAAACAACCCAACCGAAAAACCCATAACCACCCAAAACCCTAAACATTCCTTATCACTGAAAAACCCACACCCAAAATAAACCATACAATTTCCATTGCCTCCTCTAAACCTTAAACATTCTCTTGCAACCCAAAAACCCATGCCCTTATCACCTAAAAACCTATACTCACCCTAAAAAATACCTTACCACCCAAAAACCCATACGCACCCTAAACCCTGGAAATTCCTTTGCCACCCAAAAACCCATATGCACCCTAAAACTAAAAAAAAGCCCATATAATCTAAAAACCCATACCTACCCTAAACCTAAAAAATCCCTTGCCACTCAAACACCCATACCCACCCTAAACCCTAAAAAACCCTTATCACCTACAAACATATAATCACCCTAAACCCTAAAAAATACCTTGCCACCAAAATCCCATACCCACCCTAAACCGTAGAAATTCCCTTGCCGTCCAGAAACACATATTCACCCTAAACCCTATGACAAAGCTCACAACCAAAAACCTATAGCCACCCTAAACTCTAAAAATTCCTTATCACCAAAAAACCCATACACACCTTAAACCCTAAAATTTCCCTTGCCTCTCAAAAACCCACACCCACCCTAAACCCTAAAAATTAAATTGCCACCCAAAAACTCATACCACCCTAAACCCTAAAATATCCCTTACCATTCAAAAACCCATACTCTCCCTAAACCCTATAAATTCCCTTGCCACTCAAAAACCCATGCCCACCCTAAAAAAGATTCTTGCTACACAAATAGCCACACAAACACTAAACCCTAAAAGATTAATTACCACCCAAAAACCATACCATCCTAAACCCTAAAGGTTACCTTGCCACCCAAAACCTATGCCCAACCTAAACCCTAAAAAATACCTTATCGCCTAAAAACCTATAATCACCCTAAACCCTAAAAAATACCATGCCACCAAAAGCCTATAATCACCCTAAGCCCTAAAAAATCCCTTTCCATGCAAAACCCCGTACAAATGCTAAACCCTAAAAAATCCAATGCCACCCAATACAAATGCTAAACCCTAATAAAATAATTGTCTCCCAAAAACCCATACCCAACCTAAACCATAAAATTTCCCTTGCCCCACAAAATCCCACACCCACCCAAAACCATAAAATTTCCCTTGCCACCCAAAAACCCTTACCCACCGTAAATCTTAAAAAAATGCTTTGCCACCAAAAATCACACACCCATCTTAAATGCTAAAAATTCCCTTGCCACTCATAAAACCCATACCCACCCTAAACCCTAAAAAGTCCCATACCACCCAAAAACCTACACCCACCCTAAACCCTAAACATTCACTTGCGGCCCAAAAATCTTACTCATCTTAAACCCTAAAATAGCTCTTACCACCCAAAAACCTATAACCACCCAAATACCTATCCTAAATCTAAAAAATTCAGTTGCCACCGAAAAATCCATACCCACCCTAAACCCTGAAAAATACTTTACCACCCAAAAATCCATACCCACCCTGAACGCTAAAAATTCCCTTGCCACCCAAAAACCCATACCCACCCTAAATAAAAAAAATCACTTGCCACCCAAAAATCTTACCCATCTTAAACCCTAAAATAGCTCTTACCACTCGAAAACCTATACTCACCCAAATACCCATCCTAAATCTAAAAAATTCAGTTGCCACCCAAAAATCCATACCCACCCTAAACCCTGAAAAATACTTTACCACCCAAAAATCCATACTCACCCTGAACCCTAAAAATTCCCTTGCCACCCACAAACCCATACCCACCCTAAAGAAAAAAAACCTTATCACCTAAAAACCTATACTCACCCTAAATCCCTAAAAAATACCTTAACCCTCAAAAACACATACCCACCCTAAACCCTAGAAATTCCCATGGCACCAAAAAACCCATACACACCCTAAGCCCTAAAAAAGCCCATATCACCTAAAAACACATTTCTATTGTAATTTGATGTCATACCCTTTATTCCAGAAACAGTAAGAAAGCCTATAGCTTTAATTTATATTTACATTTGGGTAGAAATGTTTACTGTTAATGTTTGTGTGTTTTTTTTTATAGTTAGAAGCATATATATAGTGCAATTGCCTTCTTTTTCTTATAACATGCCCTACTCTTTATAAGTGTAAGAACAACAGGAGTAAACCCATAGACCACGTTGGGATGGGTGTGTAGTATAGACAATAACAATTCCCAACAGGTGTCAGTTTAAGGCAGTTAAACGATGTATGCAATCAGCATTACATGAACAAGAAACAAGGAGGCTTGAAAAGTTTAAAAGCTTGTTATTCACTAATTCAAAGCAGGGTCTTTCACATGGTGATACAGTTAGACAGCACTGTACAGAGAAAATCATGTGACAACCCGGAGGCACTTGGTGAATGGTGATATATACAATTAGTGAAGGTGAAGGTGCAAGTGCTGAAGGTGAACAGCGTGGACGGCGCGGGGTGACAAAGAAAAATTACAGTGATGGCTCCACAGGATCAAGTTACAGTCACTTAAATCATGGTACAAATAATTTTACAGGAGCTCAAAACGTAAAATGCGCCATGTAATTGTGCTGTGATGTCAACGGCGTTTCGATCCCCGTGAGTCGGGATCGTCATCAGGACAGGGTTGTCGGATTAGGGCAGTGCTGTAGGGAAAAAGGGCGAGTCAGAGAAGGTCAAGGAAGAACCGCGGGGCGGTGGGCAGCTGGTCCGGTATCAGAGACAGGCAGTAAATTAAGGCGGGGGTGGTGTTAACAAGGAGAGTGAGGAAGGGAGTCTAAGCAGTGCCTATAGGGGGTGTGTGGTATTGGACAGGGTGTGATAGTGGGTGAATACTAGCGCGTGAGGGGGCGGAGAGACAAGTCATCAATGCCACGAATTAGGGGCGGTGTACAGAGGGGCGGTCATCGCAAGAGCTGGGATGCGCACGGGTGGGGGATTAGCAAGGATGTGAGGGGGTGGGTGGGTGAGGCAGAGCGCAGTTAATGTGGTTTACTGAGGCAGGGTATTAAACGGTGAATGGAAAGGGGCAAAACATACTTTTGCACGCAATCAAGGTAGCGTGAGTAGCTGGAAACCGGGCGGTGGCTCAGGTTCCGGCGTCTGGGGGGAGAGAAGAGACATTAGGATCGGTATCCGGCGTGATCAGCGGACATAATCCGATCTGGAACTAGATTACCTGGTAATGAATAAGTCGTCGTAGGCAGGACCAGCGGGGGCAGCGCCTGTGGGAACGAGACAGGACAGAACAAGGTTGATGAACCTCGGATGGTGGGTCGGAGCAAAAAGAGAAATCACAGCAAGCTCCGTAGTTGGAGCCTAGCATTAGGATCTCATCGGGTAGTAGGGGGTGAAATACCTGAATGAAGCAGGGCAGCCACGAGCGATGAGGGCTCTCCACGTCCGGGCCTGTGGCAGTAAATGCAGGGCTCCGTGGGTCCGGGAGGGGTCTGACCTGGTTAATGAACGTGAATTGAACGGCGAGCGAGGAGGGGGCGTGGCCGGGAAAGGAAGGGGCGGGACAGGGAGCGCGTCACGGCGTTGCCGGAGCAACGGAGTCAAACAGGAAGAACTATCGTAGAAGGAAACAAATCAGGTGTGAGCGAGGGCACAATAACAAAGTAGTGGCTGGGACAGTCGACAAAATGACATTTTGGGAAGCTCAATTAAACAGGATTAGTGCTCAAAGGGGCACACGGTCTGCACCCAGTAAGTTAGTTACCATGGTCGGTGGAAGGGGCGGGGCAGCGAACAGATCAAGGCGTTGCCAGAGCACTGAGGTGTAGCGGGAGGCACTTAAGTCGAGGGAATCAAATCGGGTGTAAGCAAGGGCACAGTGTCACAGTGAAGGCTCAAACAGTTGATGAAATAACATGTAGTTCGCTTCAATTACACATGAGTAGTACCCAAAGGGGCACATAGTATGAAACCAGTAAGTTAGTTCACATGATCAGTATAAAGGGAGGATGAACCAGCACGGGTTCAGTGCGCCGTAGGAAACAATTGACATAGGCTGGTAAGGATAGATAGAGAAACACAAAATAATTAACCCTTCATATATAGTACACATATATTACTTGATAGTCCTGAGAAATAGGAAGGGTGAATACAGGGTCAAGTCGAATTAGTAGGGTTCCTAATGGAGAAAGAGTGGTTAAGGGGTCAGGGTCATAGTGTTGTACGGTAATGGTACTGTTCCACTCATCAAGTATGTTGAGCCCATGGTTGACCGAGTCAACGCGTGAAATCCATTTGCATTCAGCTCTATTTAAGAGGTTAGCCATACTCCCACCTCTGATAGGTAGTGTAGGTTTCTCAATGACCAACCATCTCAAGTCTGTGTCAAGATGTTATTTTTCAAGAAAGTGTGTGACTAAGGGAGCAGTCAACACTTTACAATTAATTCTGCTCTTATGCTGAATGATCCGTTGTTTGACCATTTGGGTGGTTTGGCCGATGTAAATGAGGTCACATGGGCAGTGGATTGCATAGATAACATTTTGATTCTTACAGTTAGAGTGGTGGTTGAGTTGGTGAGTAAGTCCATTGTAGATAAATTCTTTAGTGTTGGACGTAAGATCACAAACACTGCAGGATTGGCATTTGTAATGGCCGGAGACAGGATTCATGCCCCAGGCGGCTGTGATGGTGTGTTTGTCCGTGGGTTGGTTGGGCCAGGTGATGGCATGTACAAGATGGTTGGCGATGTTGTTGCCCCTTTGATATGAGAACAAGGGTGGTTCCTGAAATTGTTCTTGAGAGCGTAAGATGGGCCAATTTTTCTTGATTATTTTGCTAATCTTGTTGCTGTCAGGGCTGAATACGGAGACAAAAGGGATTCTGGTCAATGTCTTTTTGTTGTTCGGGGTCAGGAGATCTTCACGATGGTTGTACCAAGCACGTTTCTTAGCTTTCGTAACCAGGCGTCGTGGGTACCCTCTGTTGATGAGCTTGGTGACCAATATGTCCGCTTCCCTGAAATAGTCTTTACGCCATTTGCAGTTGCGGCGGATCCGCAAGAATTGGCTTTAGGGAAGTCCGTCGCGCAGGCCTCTAGGGTGGTAGCTTGAATAATGTAACAATGTGTTACGTTACGTTGGTTTGCGGTAGAGTGATGTCCCGAGGACACCATCCTCTGCATGGATAGTGACGTCAAGGAATGGTAAGTCGTTGATCTTGTATTCGCTTGTAAATTTGAGGTGTTCCTGTGCGCTGTTGAGCCAGTCGACAAAGGGTAAAAGAGTGTCGGGAGAACCATTCCAGATAAGAAAGATATCATCTATATACCGACGCCATATATCAATCTGGGGTTGGTATGGAACTCTTTATAAGATCATCGCATGAGGGCACTTCTTTTAGTTTAAAAATTTTCAGAGCATCAGTCTTTCCACAGCATATTGTTCTTCCCCAAGTCAATGACATTTTATCGTACAGTACTAGGCAGTGTCCCTGTGTTCAAAAAAAGGTGCATTACTACTTCTCATATCACCAACTCCCATTATTACGGTTTACTATCATTTTTAGACCATAAGAAATTTTTAAAAAGCAGCGAAAGTCACATAATTTTTTGACCTTTGCTCTACACCTGCTAAGCAAAATTTCCAAACTTGCAATACTTCACATACTATTGTGTCATTTGCAGCAACATTTTACTGCAAGTACATGAGACTTGCGAATGGTCTGAACATGAACGGCTGTTGATTGTGCTGCCTGCATTTTTTCATGCTATGTTTTTACCACAGCGCGTATTTTGTGGTTCAATATTGCATTCAATGATGGATTCTCATTTTGAGTAATTGCATGTGATTTTTCATATTTTTCCTAAAAATTCGCATCATAATGTAAAAACAAATCATGAGAATATCACATACTGTATCATTTTACACATTTGACAGGATCTCTGCCTTCCAAATCTTGCCAAATTGATTACTAGGCCTTCTCTGATTACCTCTTTTGTAGTGTGCATGCACACATATCCCCTTGTTGTCCCTTTAACTAGGCTACTGCTGTGTTGTTGCCTATATGTTTTAGACTTAACTATATCATAATTTGTGTGTATCTCTCATAGCTAATTATTATTATTTGAATTTGTAATGCAAACAGTTACCCCAAGGGGTATCCCAGCGCAAAGAAGGGAGAGGAAAGATTCCTGAAATAAAAGAGCCAAGGGGGTCATTAGCATGATGGGAGGATCGCCACCGCGGGCAGGCTGTGGTCACTGCCGGCCCGATGGTGGTCACCGCCGGCCGACGGTGGTGATCCGCCCGCCTGATGGCCCTGTATCACCCCCACCATATATGTATGGCATAGGGCACTGCAGCGGGCAGGAAGACCGTTCACTGCTTTTCCATCGGTCGGATTTCCGACCGGGCGGAAAAAGCCCTTAACATGGTGGCAGGCACCGCCATCCATATTAGTATGTGGCTTATTCAATGCCTTTACCTGACAGAGACTCCGCCATGGAAAGGCATGCGGTTTTCGCTTTGGGGACCCGTTGAGGGCCCCCAGGGCGGTGTGGCACTGCACTTGGGGGGTACCTATGCAGTCTAAAAGAATAACACACAAGCCCCAAGCCCACCGAAACACCCTGTGTTCCCACACCAAGCAAGGATTTAAAAAAACAAAGCAAGCATAATTAAAAACAGAGTAACTAAAACACAGTATTAGCCAACATACAGGGGAATGCAGGGAAAAGTTATATTTTTAAAAAGCCCTAGCAGACAAGATAATATAGGTAGAACAAACAGTAGAAGAGGCAACTTTAATCAAGAAACAAGCCTCTACCTTACCACTAAAGCAAATGCTTACATTCCTAGGCACTGTGCCCTAAGATAAATTTATGAAATCAAAACATTTCCCACTAAGGAAGGTAATAGATATCACTCTACTAGCCACACATGCTACCTGTCCAAAAATGTACTTTGGCTCCACACATGAAGCACTGTACAATGCAATACAATAGCAGCACCTCAACCCTTTAGTTCAGAAACCGGCTGCTGTTGGCTCTTCACCCCACCTTTTCCCAGTTTCACTCCACCTGCTACACTAATGATAGCTAGACCCATAGGCTCAGGTTCACTGTAATTATGCAATTGTGCCGCTACGGCGATTTCCTTACAATTTTAAATTTGGGGATGTTGGATATTGAGCGATAGTTAATTAAGTCCGACTGGTCCGCCGATGACATCTTTAAGGTAGGGGATACCTGCCCTAGTGTAAGGATTTCTGTGATGGTTCCTTGAAGGAGAGAGGTGTTTGTAATCTTGGTCCATAGAGGCAGTAACAATGGAATGAAGTCTTTTATGTAGTTTGCAGGAAGAGTGTCTGTGAAGTGGCTGGAGGGAGTCAGGGCCGTAAGCGTTTTTAATATAGTTTCTTTACTGTAAGTGTTGAAGAAGGACCAGGATGCGTTGTTTTTGAGGTCGCACTTTGCGGAACATATGAGTGGGGCTTCTAGAGATGGCAATGAAGTGTTCATGTGAGTGTCGGTATGGGATATTAGCTTGTTCAGCAGGTCCGTCTTTGTTTTCTGTCTTCATAGTAAAGAAGGAGACACATTCATCACAATTGGTTAGTGTGTCCGGGTTAGCTAGGGGGCGGTGGGGTACACCCTTAGATTGAGGTTTGATTAGTTCGAACAGCTTTTTGGGACAGTTCTTGGCTTGGTCTAATTGCTTACTGAAGAATGCTGCTTTTGATCATCTGATCTTTCTGTAGTAGGAGTTTCTCGTGCTTCTTAGTAACTTGAGGTGATCAGAGGATGGTGCCGATCTCCATCCATAGTGTACGGAAGAGTGTTGTAGAGTGGAGTGATGTGTTGCAGAGTATAATAGAGTGGTGTAGCGTTGTGAACCTAAACCCTGCATTTGAGCTAGTCCCACAAACAAAACTCAGGTCAGTTTTGGAGAGGATGGGGGTCCCTAGTAAAATATTATCAACATTAATCTGCTTACTCAATGACAGTTATGCCCAGGTGTGGAGGGCTAGTCAGGGTAACTGGCAGAATGTATCATCATGAATAAAGGGGTGCGGCACAGTTACATGCTTACTCCATTATTTTCCTTTTATTTATATGATCTAGTTGCATAGTTCGAGCTAATGCATCTCCAATACATGCAGATAGCAAAGTCTCTCTGTTATTGTTTGCGAAAGATACATTGCTTGCCTCAAAAACCCTCAGAGGGTTACAACTTTTAATTGAATACTTTTTGCTGATCTGCATAGAGAGTAGACTGGGGACAAACTCCTCTAAAACAGATTATATAACCATCAATCTGCAAAAATCATACCGGGAGAACATCCATGAGTGGAGTATATTTTGAAAGGGTAAAAACGGACTTTGAGTATTTGGGAAAAAGGTAATGGTCTTTACTTCCTTGGCCCAACATTACACAGCTCTTCCAACTAATTTTCAATGATTCAGCATTAATATGTATTTCTCAAAATGTCTATGATCACACACATTCTCTTTGGCAACCATGGTAATACTATAGTCACACACAATCTCTGTGGGGACCTGGCCATGTCTATAATCACACACAATCTCTGTGGGGACCTGGCCATGTCTATAATCACACACTATCTCTGTGGGGACCTCCACATCTCTATAATCACACACTATCTCTGTGGGGACCTGGGCATCTCTATAATCACACACTATCTCTATGGGGACCACGACATGTCTATAATCACACACTGTCTCTGTGGGGACCTGGGCATGTCTATAATCACACACTATCTCTATGGGGACCACAACATGTCTATAATCACACCCTATCTCTGTGGGGACCTCAACATCTCAATAGTCACACACTATCTCTGTCGGGACCTGGGCATGTTTATAATCACACACTATCTCTGTGGGGACCTGGGCATGTCTATAATCACACACTTTCTCTTTTGGGACCTGGGCATGTCTATAATCACACACTATCTCTGTGGGGACCTCAACATCTCTATAATCACACACTATCTCTGTGGGGACCTCAACATCTCTATAATCACACACTATCTCTGTGGGGACCTCAACATCTCTATAATCACACGCTATCTCTGTGGGGACCTGGGCATGTCTATAATCACACTATCTCTTTGGGGACCTGGGCATGTCTATAATCACACACTATATCTGTGTGGACCTCAACATCTCTATAATCACACAGTATCTCTGTGGGGACCTCAACATCTCTATAATCACACACTATCTCTGTGGGGACCTCAACATCTCTATAATCACACACTATCACTGTGGGGACCTGGGCATGTCTATAATCACACTATCTCTATGAGGATCTGGGCATGTCTATAATCACACACTATCTCTGTGGGGACCTCAATATCTCTATAATCACACACTATCTCTGTGGGGACCAGGGCATGTCTATAATAACAGACTATCTCTATGGGGATTTGGGCATGTCTATAATCACAAACATTCTCTTTGGCAACTGTGGTAATACTATAGTCACACACCATCTCTGTGGGGGCTTGCGCATTCCTGTAATTACACGCAAGCACTATTTTGGATTGAGCATCATCAGCTTTGCATTATCTGTATGGGGCTTTATGAATACTGAAAAGTAGTAAAGTTAGACTTTTGGTGTAAGTTTACATTTGTAAAAACTGAAAAGTAGAAAAGTTAGATTTTTTTGTCTAAGTTTACTTTTGTGAATAGGGCCCTATTTTAATGAGGACTTACACATTCATCTTCATGTACTATCTCTGTGGGGACTTAAATAATGCTGTAATACACACTATCTTTATGGGGGTTTGAAAAAAAACTATAATAAAACACTCTTTGTGGGGACTTAAACATCACTATAAAAACATACCATCTCTGTGGGAACTTGAGCATTCCTGTAATTAAACACAAGCTCTGTTTCTACTTGAAGTACCAGGGGGTGCCATGAGGCGGAGGGTCAAGACTGATTTGTATGTAGCTGGGTCTGAACTGGGGTGGCGAAGTGAGCTAAAGAACGATGATGGATTCAACCCAGATCTGTGTCTGGGGGTGAGTGTTTGAAAAGTTTCAGCGCTCCGTCCATCATCTCCTTGTGTTTGCATTGACTTAAACATCATCAGCCTCACATTCTCTGTATAGGCCTTTGAGAATCTTGAAAAGTAGTAAAGTTAGACTTTTTGTCTAAGTTTACCTTTGTGAATTGGGCCCTATTTTAATGAGGACTTACCAATCACCTTCATGCACTATCTCTGTGGAGACCTAAACATCGCTATAATAACACACTATCTTTGTGGGGACTTACACAAAACCGTAATAACACACCACCTCTGTGGGGACTTGAACATCTCTATGATAACACACTATCTCTGTGCGGACTCAAGTATCGCTATAATAACACACTATCTCTGTGGGGACTTAAACATCGCTATAATAACAACCTAACTTTGTGGGGACTTGAACATCACTATAATAACACACCATCTCTTTGGGGACTTGAACAACTCTATGATAACACACTATCTCTGTGGGAACTTAAACATCGCTATAATAACATACCATCTCTGTGGGGACTTGAGTATTCCTATAATTACACACAACCTCTGTGTGGACTTAAACATCATTAGCTTCATACTCTTTATAATGGCATTTAAGCTTTGAATGTGCACACTATTTCTATGGAGACTTAACCACAATGTTCTTCACCCACTATCTCTATGGAAACTTGAACATCTATTTTGGCAAAAATGTTAGCAGCTAATTAAGCTCTGGGTTCCACTTGACCATATTCCTTAGTTCCATATGTTAATTGATTTTCCCTTACCTCCTAAGATTTTAGGCACTAATAAATAGGTTAAATACAGCTTTAAGTGTCTTTCTTTAAGCATGATATGATATTTTCTGACACATTAACATACTCTGTCTTTAATGTATACCCCTAGTATATATGCAGCAATTCATATATGAATATATTATAATGTTCTTTGTATATATTGTTGATAAAATAAACATTTAGCCATGTGCCTTCAACTGTATTCAACCACAAATAGTGTTACAGACTAGGTCCCCACAAGGATGGTAGCACGTGTTCAAGTCCCCGCAAGGATGGTGATGTGCGCGCGATTAAATAACGATATATTTGAAAATTTGAAGCAGGATCCTGTATCATGAATTTTTCCTTTTTCTGTTATTAATGTATTTTAAAAACATTGGGAAAGGTTAGTCCCCACAAGGCAGGTATTGACACATAGTCCCCACAAGGATGGTAACACGTGTAGGTGTGTGTGGGTGTGTGTGTGTGTGAGGTGTGTGTGTGGTGCGTGTGTGTGTGTGTGTGTGTGGGGTGTGTGTCAGAGGTGTGTGTGTGTGTGGGGGGGTGGGGTGTGTCTGTGAGGTGTGTGTGTGTGTGTGGGGGGGAGTAAGGTGTGTGTGGGTGGGGGTGTGTGGGGTGTGTGGGTGTAGGTGGGGGTGTGGGGGTGTAAGGTGTGTGTGTGGGTGTGGGTGTGGGTGTGTGGGGTGTTTGGGTGTGGGTGGAAAACACGGCCATTTTGACTACAACTACCTGAGGTACATCTTGAAAGGATTTTCGCATTTTTTCTTCTTCACCTCTCTGTAAAGTAAGTTGTTGATGTCCTGACAGACTATGGTATGGATTCCATATACCACAATAACTTCTGTAACAACATGCAAGATATCTACAGAAAAAAAGGTGTACATTGAATTTAAGACTCTGCATTGGTACCTACATGTTGGTACTTAAATCACCCACACAACACAACAACTCTATTCAAAGCTACCCTACCTCTAAGCACTTTAAATAATTATTTTACTGTTTCACTGGCTTTTCCCTTTGGTACGATCCCTGGTACGCCCCCCGGTACGGTTCCCCCGTGAAAATCGATTTTTTTTTTTTGCCCCGCGGGGACCTTCAAACCTAGGGGGTCAGGGGGGGTCTACCCTGCCCCCTTATGGTCTTTTCCCCCTTTGTTTTTGCCACCTCTTGTGTCTCGATCCTACTGAGACACAAGATGGCGGCCGCTCCGGACTGTTTGGAATGTTGACAGACACCCGAGAGCCAATCAGCTTTCCGCGCGCGAACTCGCGTTACGCGCCGGGTGCGCTCCCCGGTGCGCGTACCGGGGCTCGCTTATAGATATATATATTTTTTTGAACCTAAATGACTCAAAATCCTCTGGAGCACATATCTTGAGACATAGCAAAGGCACATCGGGCTACCAGTCCCTACAATTTTGCCAAGTTTCGTGGGAATCAATTCAGCCGTTCGGGCTAAAAGTGAGTCCAACCGCCCTATGGAAATGAACATGGGGAAAACACGTTTTGGGACCCCCCTTTTATCTCGGCCCCCGCTTGACGAATCCCCCCCAAACTTTCAGAAAAGGAGCAGAGCGCAGGGAGGCAAATGTGAGGAAAAAAACAGGCAGATCCCTCAATCTGCGCCAAAGTTATTCCCAATAGAATGTTGCGGATTTCCTATGGAAAACAATCCTAACTATAACTACCTACTGGCGACTGCCAGTAGGTAATATATATATATATATATATATATATATATATATATATATATATATATATATATATCAACAACGAAGAATGGTGGATTTGCTTTGTTTGATCAGCACATCATAACATCATATTTCCCTTGTCAAGATTTCGTATGGTATGAGTTTAGTACACTTTATGGGAGTGTTCACCCGGTATCGTGCTCATCCACCTTGTAGCACCAATCCACGATATCCCGCTCACTCCAGGTGAGACAGAGTATCATATATACATTATAACCAAGATACCAGTGCACATCCCTTCGTAGAGGCTGTTGAAAAGTAGTCCTTTAAGCCTTAAGCTGGTGCACAAAAAGGGTGTCAGTCCACCGTATATATGAATAGTCCAATCCTATAGGAATATGCAAGGTACTGAGCGCTATCTGGAGCCTTGATAAGTTCCATCGCCATAGCGCATTACTTTGGTGTTCGTATGGACTCCTTCTTTCGCGTTCGTCTTCCCAGGGAATATATATATAGGATATACGACAGTCTCTACAACATATTAGCTCTTGTGAACTGGACTTAAGTACTTGAATTATTGATGTTATTTCTGCTCACCATATTATATTCTGGCCTTGAAAAAGCCCGCGGAGGGCGAAACGCGCGTCGGCTGTGACGGTGTGGCAAAAGAAAGAAACCAATAATAAATGGAAACTGAACATTAATGAACATTGTATTTGTTTGTTTGAGGACAACGAGGAGAGTGAATATATTGAACGATCGTGGCTAGTTACCAATTGGATAATAGTAACAAGAAGGGATGTGCACTGGTATCTTGGTTATAATATATATATATATATATATATATATTACCTACTGGCGGTCGCCAGTAGGTATATATAGTTAGGATTTTTTCCCTATGGGATTTTTGAAAATTCTATGTCTAATAACTTTGGCGTTTGTGGACGGAATTGGCTGAAATTTTCTGGAAAATGGAACATTTTGTTTCTGAGCAGCCCCTGAAAATTTGGGGGGGTTCGTCCAGGGGGGGCCGAGAAAAAAGGGGGGTCCCAAAACGTGTTTTTAACATTGAGTTTTCCATAGGGCGGTTAGCCTCACTTTTAGCCCGAACGGCTGAACGGATTTGCACGAAACTTGGCTAAATTGTAGGGACTGGTAGCCCGATGTGCCTTTTGTAGGTCTCAATATATGTGCTGCAGTGGATTTTGAGAAATTAACGTTCAAAAAAAGATATATATCTGTAAGCGCGGACCAGGCAGCGCCCCGGTTCGCGGACCTTAAGCGTACCAAAACTTCGCGTAGCGAAGCTGATTGGCTCTCCGGTGTCTGTCAACATTCTAAACAGTCCGGAGCGGCCGCCATCTTGTCTCTCGGTAGGATCGAGAGACAAGAGGAGGCCAAAACAAAGGGGGAAATAACCATAAGGGGGCATAGTAGATCCTCGCTGACCCCCTAGGTTTAATGTGGAGGTTTTAAAAGGGCCCCGCGGGGCAAAAAAAATAAAAAAAAAATTTGTTTTTTTTCGTGGTTAGCGCCCGGTCCGCGAACCGGGAAGCGTTCTGGGGAGCGTACTACAATGAAAAATGAATGATAGACTTTTCAAATGCTGTATGTTAATTGATTGTTGGATTTGTTGATTATTTTTTATTTTCTTTATCTTCCCAGGGAGCGACCCGGTACGCGAACCGTTGAGCGCCTCGGTTCGCGGACCTTAAGCGTTCCGGGAGTCCACCATTTTGTGTTTCAGTCGAATTAAGATACAAGATGGAGGGCAAATAATGTTCAGAATGGGTAGAAGGGGGCACGGTAGAGTTATCTTGACCCCCTAGGTTTTCTGAGGGTGGCTGAGGAGGCTTATATGTGCGAAAAAAAAACATTTTTTAAAAAAAATTTCGCGAGGTTAGCTCCCGGTACGCGTACCGGGTAGCGCCCCAGGGAGCATACTTTGTTGAAAATTAGTGAAAAAAGTTAGAGTAAAATAATAATTGTGAGTGATTAGATGTAGGGTAGCTCTGAGAAGAGCTTTTGGGTTTATGGTACATTTAGGTACTTATAAGTAGGTACCAATGCACATTTTTAAATTCAGAGTGAAAATTCTGTTGCCCTCATCTGAGAAGTGAACTCCATCTCCTCTGTAGATATCTTGCATGTAGTAACGCAAGTTATTGTTGTACAGGGAGCCCATTCCATGGTCTCTCATGTAAGCTGAAACAGATTTGTTTACATGCTTCCTCGACTTCTCAATTTGTGGACAAAATTGGTTTGACCACCTCCATTTCTGTCTTTGGCATATATTTGAATATACCAAGGCAGTCTGAGGAAAAAGTGCCATCAATTGCTCAAAGGTGTCCTTTAAAAGCATTTCCAGACCTACCCCAGTCAAAGTGCCCAAATCATTACCTCCACAGTGCACAATTAACAGGTCAGGTTTTGGCAAATGCATAAAGGTTTTCACCAATGGTATCAATTGGTGACATTTTAATCCTCTGTGGCCAAACCACTTAATTTCCACATCTTGTAAATTGAGGTTAGGTAAATTCCTGCTTTCAACGTACCTTTGAGCCCAGTGAATATAACTATGACCAACAATCCAGACAGAAAACATGGTGAGAGAAGGTTCTCCTGCAGTCAGATGAAGTGTGGCAATGAAATGGCAGTTGAAAAAATGAGAGTGTAAAATGAAAAAAAAACTGTGGAGTTTCTGTGTTCATGAAGCAGTAACAGTGATTGGTGGATTTTGATTGATGAAAACAGAAAGTTAGGGTGCACAGATGTGTTCTTTGAAAGATGTATTTTGAGTGGTCAATAAAAAATCATTAAATGAAAGAATGCACTGGATATGCAGGTGCGCTGAGAGTTCAGAGTTCAATTGCAACATTGTTGTGTGAACTTGCAAACACCAGAGGTATTCCAGGAGGTGGTTGCTATGGAAAATAGGCAGAAAGGGCAGAGGGGGAAGGGTTTTCATTTGAAAAAAAGTGAGGGAAGAGTTTTGATTGGGTGACATGAGAAATATGTGTGAAGAATTACAGCATTTCTGTGCTTTTGATAGCTGCAGACTCTGGAGTGCATACCTTTTGCTCTGCTGAAGACAAATTGGTGTGTTTCTGAGACTGTTTTCAAACTCAAAGTATTTGCTAAGGTGAGAAAATATTTCTTTAATTTAGATAGAGAATAGTGTGCTTTAAGGAGAAAATTATGATTTATGTGGCGCAAATTGCTTGTAAATATGCTCTCACATGTGTATGGAAAATTTTGATTTTGAATGTTTGTGTTACATAGCCATGTTAAAAGTGACCCAACCATGCTGGAAAGGCAATCAAAAAATGCTTTCATGTGTTTTAATGACATTTTAAGTCATTTTCCCATGTGCAGTGTTTAGAAATTATGATTTGAAAATCGTTTTTGGGGAAAAGGAATTGTTTTTAAATTCATGACAAGGACATAATGGTGTATGCTTCTTTATAAGGCAATTGACTGTCCCTGATTGTATTTTTCTCATTTTAGTGTAAGACCTTTCTCTGTGGCGCAAATTGCTTGTAAATATGCTTCCACATGTGCATGGAAAATTTTGATTTTGAATGTTTGTGTTACATAGCCATGTTAAAAGTGACCCAACCATGCTCGAAAGGCAATCAAAAAACGCTTTCATGTGTTTTAATGACATTTTAAGTCATTTTCTCATGTGCAGTGTTTTGAAATTATGATTTGAAAATCGTTTTTGGGGAAAAGGAATTGTTTTTAAATTCATGACAAGGACATAATGGTGTACGGTTCTTTATAAGGCAATTGACTGTCCCTGATGTTATTTTTCTCATTTTAGTGTAAGACATTTCTCTGTGGCGCAAATTGCTTGTAAATATGCTCCCACATGTGCATGGAAAATTTAGATTTTGAATGTTTGTGTTACATAGCCATGTTAAGAGTGACCCTACCATGCAGGAAAGCCAATCAAAAAACGCTTTTATGTGTCTTAAGGACAATTTAAGTAATTTTCCCATGTGTAGTGTTTTGAAGTTATGATTTGAAAATCGTTGTTGAGGTAAAGGAATGTTGTTAAAATTTATGTGCGCCATATGCCCCCAAATTTCTTTTTTAGGGGTGCAGCAGGGTGTTCTTGAGACACCCCTGCACCTTTGGAATAAATTCCTAATTTGTGATGAGCAAATTGTTAATCGCAAATTGCACCTTCATTTATATGAGCCTCCTAGCCCATGGAAATGAATGGGTAATTTGCAATTAGCAATTTTCTCATCGCAAATTTGGAATGGTAAAGAATCGCTATTTATTCCTTAAAATTCGCTTTTTTGGAAATGCAAACTAGTTATATGATACATATGGCGGTTGATGTCTAACAAGATAAGAAGCTTATGGATTCATTTATGGTGACTGGCGCAATGAAGTAGACATCACTTACTTCATTGGTAGAGCTTTACATGTATTATCTCCTCTGTATTCTTCATCAAGCGTAACTTTAATCTGCAATCCTGAGTAGGCCTCACTTTAAACAAACCTCTGGATAGGCTACATCTTATTGTTATCCTGTATTAATCATTTAAAATGCTAGGGACAGATTTATGATAGGTGTATGCCTCTTTTGCGCCACTTAGAAAACATTGTCCATGGGGAAATGACTTAAAATGTCCTTAAGACACATGAATGTGTTATTTTAAAACGTTTGCAATTTTTTTGGGTCACTTTTAACATGGCTATGTGACTCAAACAGTCAAAATCTAAATTCGCAATGCACAGGTGGGAGCATATTTAGAAGGAATGTGCTCCATGGGGAAAGGTCTTATAATGTAATATGGGAAAAATGACATCAGAGACACTGAAATGGCTTATAGAGAAGCATACACCATTATGTCCTTGTCATAAATTTGCAAACCATTACTTTTCCCCAAAAACGATTTTCAAATCATATTTTGAAAACACTGCACATGTGGAAATGACTTAAAATGTCAATAATTCAAAATTTGCGATTCCTTAAATGCAATGTATCAAACAAAAAATATGTAAAAAATGATATTAAGGATTTGGAAACTACCGCCAACTTCTAGTTTGTGGTAATTTGCGAATTCTTTTCAAAAAGCATTTTTTTCTAAAAAACAAAAGGTCCCATATGACGCCCATACATGCCCTTAGGGCATGTAGGTGTGCCATATGCTCCCAAATTTCTTTTTCAGGGGTGCAGCAGGGTGTTCTTGAGATACCCCTGCACGCTTGAAAAAAATCC
This sequence comes from Lissotriton helveticus, assembly GCF_964261635.1. NCBI lineage: Eukaryota > Metazoa > Chordata > Amphibia > Caudata > Salamandridae > Lissotriton > Lissotriton helveticus. The sequence continues at coordinate 1,610,772,642 of NC_136069.1, forward strand.
TATTTTGTGATGAGCTAATTGCTAATCACAAATTGCAACCTTCATTCCTATGAGCCTCCTAGCCCATGGAAATGAATGGGTAATTTGCAATTAGCAATTTGCTCATTGCAAATTAGGAATAGTAAAGAATTGCTATTTATTCCTTAAAATTTGCTATTTAGGAAATGCAAAATAGTTTGATGGTACATATGGTGGTTCATCTGTAACAAGATAAGAAGCTTAGGGATACATTTATGATGACTGGCGCAATAAAGTGTACATTACTTACTTCATTGGTAGGCCTTTACATGTATTATCTCCTCTGTATTCTTCATCAAGCGTAACTTTAATCTGCAATCCTGAGTAGGCCTCACCTTAAACAAACCTCTGGATAGGACACACTTTATTGTCTTCCTGGATTAATCATTTAAAATGCTAGGGACAGATTTATGATAGGTGTATGCCTCTTTTGTGACACTGTGCGTCACTTTTATGATGCAGCGGTGGTGCAAAAGATTTGCTATGAGGCGACAACATTACAAATTGATGCATTTAGGCAGATATGTCATGGTGTAAAAAAAATGTACCACATAAAACCCAAGCAGCAGTGATGCAAAAGATGCACCATGTCGCAAGACAGGCCTCACTTGGGGCCATATGTATCAAGCTAATTAGCATTTGCAAAGATCAAAATTCTACGAATTTCGGCCTTTGCGAATGTTAATTAGACAAATGGTATGTATCAAACAAGTTTGATGCAAAATAAGGAGTAGCAAAATTTGCTATTCCTTATTTTGCAATTGCACTGAAGGATTTGCAAATTTTGTGACTACTTAAATGCAATGTATCAAACAAAAACTATGTAAAAAATGACATTAAGGATTTGGAAACTATTGTGGTAAATTGGTGGTAATTTGTGAATTCTTTTCAAAAAGCTTTTTTTCAAAAAAACAAAAGGTGCCATATGACGCCAACACATGCCCTTAGGGCATGTATGTGTGCCATATGCCCCCAAATTTGTTTTTCAGGGGTGCAGCAGGGTGTTCTTGAGACACCCCTGCACCCTTGGAAAAATTCCTAATTTGTGATGAGCAAATTGCTAATCGCAAATTAAACCTTCATTCCTATGAGCCTCCTAGCCCATGGAAATGAATGGGTAACTTGCAATTAGCAATTTGCTCATCGCAAATTAGGAATGGTAAAGAATCACTATTTATTCCTTAAAATTCGCTATTTAGAAAATGTAAAATATTTTGATGATACATATGGCAGTTCATCTGTAACAAGATAAGAAGCTTAGGGATAGATTTATGATGACTGGCGCATCACCAGGGATGTGACAGTCATCCTGCGCCGCTGTTCCGCCACCCATGGTGTGCTGCATTTACAATGCGGCGCAGCATGGGGCAAAAACGGCACAGATGCGTGACGCATCTGTGCCGTAAAGGTGGCGCATTGCTGGAGTTGTATCGCAAGTGCGATGCAGCTCCAGCAAGGCTCAGGGGTGCCCCATCTCCACAATGCTGCGTCAAGACCTATGCCAGCTTCAAGCAGGCGCAGGGTTTTGACGCAGCTTTCTCCTATCTGATTGTAAATGCGGCACACCATGGGTGGCAGAGCAGTGGTGCACGTTAACTGGTGCATGCCTGGGGATGTGCCATTTAATATAAATCTGCCCCTTTACATTTAAGTATGTGCAGGGGACACAGAGTCGGTGAGGCTTTTCCAAGGTTAAGAAGAGATGAGTCCTGTTCAGTGAAAAATTAGACATAGGCTTCACCTGCTCAGCATTGCTGGACATGGCTAAATAATAGCTGCTAAATGTTAATCTTGTTAAACAATTTTACTATTATAATCTCTGAGATTTGTCTCTTACTCTGCAACATCTCATTGTTGTTATCTTTCTTTAAAGATAAAGACAACCTCAACATGAGCGACAATCTGCAATCAGTTGATTTTGACCTCATCATTGAACTTGTAATTGAAACATCAGTGGATGTTGATCCCTTGGATGATTTAAATCCTGAGGATGAAGAAGAGCGTGATGAGGATGCAGATTTGTCCGAATTATATGATATAGGATGGGAAGCTGACCTGCTTGAGCCTTTGGAAATATAAACATTTATTTTTAAAATTTATAATTAATAAAAAGTAAAAAGGTAAACCGTTTAATTTAAAAATAAAGACACCTTCAAAAACAGGTTATGTGTAGTGTCTTCAATAAAATATTAAAATATGCTCATAAAATTAGATCAGATTCACATATAAAATAGCATAGGTAACATAAATATAAATGTCATTTCTTTTCAAGTATTTCTGTATTGTAAAATTGCCAATGTCTAAAAAATCTTCAAATTAAAATGTCAAGTAGTGTGTTAAGTTTTTGATCACTGTTACTGATTTACTGTTTGGTAATAATGTTTAATAACATTTTTTATTATATTTTTCCACAGATTCAACTGCAGATCATTTCAAGATTTCACCATGCCTACAATACAAAGACAGATAAAGGCTGCAAAACGTCAAAGACAGCAGGTGAAAAAAAAACGCAGCAGTCCTCTAACAAAAAGATTTCTCAAGCCACAAAGAAAGCACCGGGTAAGAGCTCTAAATATTTCATAAGAAATATTTGTATTAAAAAAAATATTACTACAGAAAATGTTTCAGTCCATAAAACGAGAAGGAAATCAAATGGAAAGAAAAGGACAATGAAAAATGTTACTGCTAGAGCAAGAGATAAATCTGTGCATGATAGTAGAAGGAAACAACAGTTTAGGGAGATTCGTAAACGAATGTTCCGCAACAGGATAATTGGCAATTTGTTAAAAAATATTAAGAAAGGTCAACAGAAACTAGTTTTTTATAAGAGAAAAAAAAAAGTTGAGAAAGTTATTGATCAGGCATTTGAAATTAAACGTAAGTTATTTATTTTGATAATCAATAGAATTAGGAAGCTAAACAAGGCAATTTTTGATTTCAAAAGAAATAGTAGATGGAAGAGAATAGTTAATCGTAGTAATTTTTGTGAAGTTTTTTCTGGAGAATGGATGCATAGTTCAAGCTGTGAGGCATTTTTTAATGAGGAGAGTTATTTCCAGGATAATGATTTGGTGCATGCAGTTGACACCAGTGGTCGTGCTTATGAAGTGAAAGATGGTTGTCCAGTTGAAAAAGAAAAACTTGTGACAACAGAGGCAGAAGAGGTGTTAGGTAATGAGGTTTTAGGAAGACGTGCTAAGGGTCCTGTGTACACCTGGAAGTGTAGTAGTATTTGCAGTGTGCGACAGGATTCCATCAATTTGCTTTGTGATTTTGTACGGTCATTTAACAAAAAAAGTTTGAAGCAGAAAATGATGTTGTTGCAAGAATTAGATCCTTGCAGAGTAAGAGAAGTGACAGGTTTGCATGGTCATTCACTGGCTTGTCTTTCCAGGAGAGTATGCCAGAGTGTTTTTCATCATTTCAGGATGCTAGCAGTGCATCATAATAAAGTGAGGAAATTAGTTAGAATGTTGTATTATGCTAAGAGTCCAGCAATTATGCTGAAACAATTATGCGCTGCTCTTTTGCATGGTTCTGAAATAGATGTGAAGAATATATGTGAAGAAATTGAGTTTTGTTACTTTGGAAGTAAAGAGGAGAATGTTGAAATTGAGCAAGAAGTAGAGGGTCATGTGGAAGATAGTGTACAGGTTTCCAGTACAGATAATTTCCAGAGGGAAATTGCGACGTTTGAGGTGAAATCAAGTGAGAGGCCTAATTTCACTTCTGTGTGTTGTCGACGCACTTATTATAAGAATCAGACTAAGTTAGTGGATTTATATGCAAAAAGTGAAAGGGAAAATAATAGTGAATGGAAGGATTTTGCAACATACTTGATGGTAGAAAATTGTTTTGATTTGGGATTGGATCAACGTGTGTGTACTTATTGTTGTAACAAATTAAAACAAAACCAGATGCCTGCTAGAGCAGTTCATAATAATCTGGAATTGGTTGAGATTCCTTCTGAATTGAAGGACTTAAATACTTATGAATCTATTTTGATTCAAAGTATCCATCCCTTTCAGGCTATTGTAAGAATGGAGCCAAAGACAGGGAAATTGCCTCCATCAGAATTACAGAGAGGATTAAAGGGAAGAGTTGTTTATTTGCCTCTAGATTTCAAGAAAAACATTAACACAATTGGAGTAGAAAAAGTGGAAGAGGAACCTCTGGTTATCTTAGTTAATGGGGTTCCGACAAAGAATAAGAAAATATGGCAAGATTTAGTAGATGTTAGGAAAGTCAAAAAGGCAACATTGTATTTGAAAAAAAATAATAAATACTATAAGAATGTATATGTTGCAGAAGAGGAAGTAAGTGAGGAAGAGGATAGCGATTTGTGTGCTGGTCAAATTGAGAAAGTAGAACCCTCTACTAGTGAAGAAATATATGAACATTATAGTGTTCATCCTTTGCATTCCAAGGAAGTCATGGGGAATGCTATTGAGTTGTTTCAAATGAAACAAGCCAAAGGGAGTCCCATTAGTGTTTGGGAGGAAAGTTTGGAAGCTCGGTGTTTTCCACAGCTTTTTCCAACAGGTCAGGGAGGAAGATATGATGAGCGACCTCATCAAATTCCTGCTTCTGAATACCGGACTTTGCGATTGTATGCAGGAGATGCTAGGTTTCGACAATGCATTCCTTATTTGTTTCATCTCCTGTTTGAAAGCGATCTGTCTGGACTGTCATATGCAGTGAACCACATCTTGAAAAGTGGTATACACATGCAAAACATCTCGGCAAGTGACTTTATGGATAAAGTCAATGTCCAAGATAGTATTTTGGATTCTCACCTGATTAATCTCATGGCGTGTCAGCGTGGTACTAATGAGTACTGGTACCGTCGTCATGGTGATTTAAAATGTATGCTGAGGAACTTAGGTACTCCCACATGGTTCCTCACTCTGAGCTGTGCCGAGTATGGCTGGGAAGACTTACTTGAATTTCTACGAGAGGCAAATGCTAACGTAGATAACATCGAATTCAAGACACCCGGAGAACTGTGCTCTTTGGATCCAGTCAATGTATGTAGGTACTTCAATCATAGATTTGAAGCTATGATGTCTTTCATCATGAATAAGAAGAATCCACCTCTTGGAGAGGTGTTGGATTTCTTCTGGAGAAAGGAGTACCAAGCAAGAGGTGCTCCTCATATACATATGTTGCTGTGGATCAAGGATGCACCTAAATTTGGAACGGATCCAGAAGACTCAGTGATGAGTTTCATCCAACAGTATTCTACGTGTGCTGTTCCAAACGCAAAGGAGAAGAAAAGCCTAAGAGAAAAAGTTCTGCGTTTCCAAAGCCATCGATGTGGAAAGTACTGCCGTCGTAAATTCCGAAACAAAAACAAGTTCTACACTAAATGTCGTTTCGGCTTTCCACGACCGGTGATTTCTAAAGGAAGAGTAAACAGTTTGATGTCTTCGTTGCGACACAATGTCATGAAGAAATCACCTAAAAACACTTACAATTTGAAGAGGAACGAAGAGTCCAAGTACATCAACGACTACAACCCGGTGATTTTGTCCATGTGGAATGCTAACATGGATATACAGTTTGTGGCTGATAACTGTATGGCTGTGGCTCGGTATGTGACGTCTTACATCACCAAAAAAGAGAAGACAGAATTGAAGGATATGTGGGAGGACATTTCCCATGAAAAGAGCCTCAGCAAGAAGTTGTACAGTTTCAGTCTGAAGATGTTGTCGCATCGAGAAATCGGAGCGTACGAATGTTCTGACCGGTTGTCTTCAGCAAGTCTCTATGCAAAGTCCAGGAGTATCGTTTGGGCGAGTCTTGGTCTTGCTGCAACGCGTAATCGAGTTCTCAAACCTGTGCGGGAAATTGAGTATTTGGCGGAAAAGGAGCCAAACAGTACCGACATTTTGAAGACAAACATGTTGGATACATATTATCCAAATCGAAGCAGTCACCTCGAGAATGTTTGTCTGTATGAGGTTCTGCAAAATTACATATTCAAGAGGAACATCAAAGAAGATACTGAGAAAGGAGTGTATGCTGTAATAGGAAGTGAGGGATGTCTGGTCAAGCAAAGAAAATGCCACTTGGTAAACCATTGAAAATTGAGTGGCGAATCTCCTGAAAAAAAGGAGTTTTTCTATTTAGCACTTTTGCAACTTTTCAAGCCTTGGCGTGCAGAAGAGGAACTGCTTGGAGATTTTCTCTGTTACGAAGACTCTTTCAATGCCGCCAAGGAGACCATAGAATGTCCTGCTTTTCCCAAATATGTAGAAATGTTGAATGCGGAAATTGAGCAGGAAGCAACAATTGCAGCCGAGATTGCCAGAGACAGTTCTCAGGACAGTCAGAGTTCTGCTTCATTGAGTCAGGATCCACTAGGAGGACCTGTTATCGAAAATGAAGCTGCCACTGCTATGAATGAAGTGGAAAGAGCCATGGCACATGCTCAAGAGGATGCGGTTAACTTAGAAGAGTTGGAAAGGCAACTCAACGTTGAGCAGAGGAAAATATATGACGAAGTTACCATGCAAATTGATCATGGATTAAGTCATGATAAGAAAGAGTGCTCATGTACGTCGTTGAAGCCTGTCCGACTGTACGTGAGTGGAGAAGCGGGAACTGGAAAAAGTTTCCTCATTAAAGCAATTTCATGCTATTTGCAGGAAAAGATAGAGTCATCGCTGTCTTGTGTTGTCACTGCTCCAACTGGACTGGCAGCACATAATATTAAAGGGATTACTTTACATCGTTTACTGATGCTGCCAGTGGAGCATGACAACAAATTAGAATATCACAAGCTATCTGGAGATGCTTGTTTTGAAGTTTCAAGAATCTTGAGGAAAATGAAACTTCTTATCATTGACGAAGTAAGCATGGTTTCCAATGTCATGCTTGCCTTTGTGCATTTGAGGATGCAAGAAGTTCTCAAAACAGAGTATGATGTGTTATTTGGTGGCAAACACATCATTGTTTTCGGAGATCTTCTGCAGCTGACACCAGTGAAAGGGCAACCTGTGTTCAAAATGCTCACGCATGAAGATACCAGGAAGTGCCTAGGCAGCATTGGCAACGTCAATATATGGTTAAACTTCAATTATGCTGAACTGCATGAAAATATGCGTCAGGCGAAGGATGAAGTTTACAAGACTATTCTACAAGATGTTAGAATTGGAAAAGTGACCGAGCATGGGAAAGAAGTTTTACATGCACGATTACTGTCAAATTTATATCCAGAACAAGATGTTGTGCCTGAGAATATTTTTCAGAAAATTACTGAAAAGAAATCTGGAATATGTTTGATGCCAACTCTTGCAGAATGTGCCAAATTTAACAACAAAATGTTGCATTTAGAAAAGCAAGAGATTGTGAAACTGGAAGCTATTGATAGAGTAGAGCATATGGGATCAACAATTATTTTGTCTGAGAATCTGAAAACAAAATTGGATTCATTAGAGAAGAGTATATCTAAAACTGCAGGTTTTGAAAAGACTCTGAATGTGTGCTTGAACTGCCGTATAATTTTAAGAAGGAATTTACATGTTGAAAGAGGTCTGGTAAATGGATCAATGGGTAATGTTGTTGATTTTGTGAAATACAGAAATAGAGATGGAATTGAATTTTTAAAAATTAAATTTGATGGCATTGAGGAAGTACAGCTAATTGCTCGTTGTTCTGCTAGATTTTTGCTTGTAAAAGACTTATATGTTCGCCGTAAGCAGTTTCCTGTTTGCTTGGCATATGCGGTGACAATCCATAAATCGCAAGGTTTAAGTGTAGACAGTGCATTGGTGAATATTGGCAGTTCTGTGTTCAAGGAGGGTATGGCATATGTGGCATTGTCACGAGTTAGAACTTTATCGGGATTGTACTTGATTGAGTGTGATGTCACAAACATTTGTGCAGATCTAGATTGTGTTAAGGAATACAATAGGTTAAGAAGAGAGTATGCGCCACATTTGCCTCAGTTTCCTTTGTTTGAGAAACGTGTGGTAGGCCGGAAACGAAGAAATGAGAACAATACTGGGGAGGTTGTAGCAAAAAGACAAAAAGTCAATGAACCTAAAATTACAAGCAGAAACAAAAAGGATTCTGTTGAAGATGTTGTTGGTTTTCAGTTTGAAAACAGTTCTGGTGTCAACTGCTATGCTAATGTAGTAATTAATGTTTTGTTTTCTCTAAAAAATGTAAAAGAAGAGATTGTGGTCAATTCTGATCAAAGATTTTGCAGTTTGTTAAATTCTGTGTTAGAGAAATGTACCACTGATAGAAGAAACATAGAAAGTGTGTCTGAAATTCGAAATCTGTTAGACAGATGTTCAGGCCAAACACAATTCTCTCAAAATATTCAGCAAGATTGTCAGGAGTTTTTAATGTATATGCTTGATGTATTACATGCTGAAGGTGTAGATGTAGATCAGCTGTTTGGGCTTTCTTATCAATGGCAGCATGACTGCGAGAACTGTATGGTATCAAGTACTACTAGTGTAGACTCAGAAAGATTTATATATTTAACTTTGCCAGACAGTAAATCAGTCTCCTTTAATAAGCTAGTAAAAGCTGCTAATCACAACATGGAGTGTAGCCAATGTAAATCTGAAATGACGTCCACATTATTTATACGAACATATGGCCAGTACGTCATTTTAATGTTCCAACGGTGTAGGCCTGATGGAACAAAATTGACAACTTTAATAAAAAATTTTGTAGCTTCGCAGTTGTCAATATCAGGAAGGACTTTTGTAACTACAGCAATTATATATCATGACGGCCCTTCAATAACATCAGGACATTACACAGCTTATTTAAAGTCTAGAAATGGCTGGTCATTCTGCAATGATTCTGTTTTAATTTTCAAAAAAAAATTGCCGTATGACCTTAAAAACTCTTACCTGGTGTTTTTAAAACCAAAATTTTAGGGAGATAATTTCGGGATGTGTTCTGTGGAATTTCAAGAAGTTCTAATGGCTCCTACACTATTTGGCCTTGAGGATAAGTGTAGTTCAGAGACATAACTTCTAACCACAAGACTGGACATCATGGAGAAATAAGTGCACTTTGAATGAGTTCAGAAAAACTGTTTCTTTTTATAAGCTAATTGAAGCAGCCAATCAAAACATGGAGTAGAGGGAATGTAAGTCTGCAATGCTGTCTACTGTTTTACATTGCTTTGTGATTAAAAGTGATGTAGAGAATTAAATAATTGTAGTAGTCATAGAGGTAGTGTAAGTCTGCTTGTAGCAGTGTCATAGGAAAAGTAGAACATGACTGAGCAAGAAGGGGAAGATATTACTATTCCAGGATTGTGAAAATGATCTTCAACATTTTAATTCTGAAAGTTGCGGAAATGTGAAAAGACGGGATTGGCTGACAAGAAATCCAAGAGTTATACATGGCTCTGACAAGATTTGGCCTTGTGGAATCTTGTGGTAGAGAGCAAGAAGTCATTTATTGTATGTAACATGTTTTTAAAAACGATGGAGATTTTCTTTCAGAAAGTGGCGGGCTGAAAGTAATAACAGCACAAAAGAGTGTAAGCTGTTCATAGGACATCCTTGGACGTCATGGAAAGTAAATTAACTTTAAGGAGTTCTGATTTTTGATTTCTGATGTATGGGTTTTTTAAACACAATCATTTTGATTGTGTTTTTTTTTCCCCGCTGTTACATGATGAATACCTTCAAGTCACTGTTTTTAGTGAATTTTGATACATTCTGAGAACAGCAAAAATAAACCATTTAACATGTATAATTAATTCTGTACTGTTTGCATTTATGATGTATATGTAGAACTGTGTAGGAGGCATGGAGAAGGTGAGGCTTCTGTAAGTGTCAAAGTTGTTGCATGCAGTGCTGCACTTCTGCGTATTCTTTCATATGCTAGACTACATCTGCACAATGAGATACCTAAGCAAAGGAAACACAAGTGATGTGATTGTGAAATGAGCAAAATAAATTGCATGTATTTCAATTACATCACCTGTGTTTCCTATCATTACGAATCACATTGTGCAGATCAAGTTTAGGTCTGTCCAGGGAAACATAGGAGGTTTGGACTTTGTTGAAGATTGCAGTGGACATGACTCACTTCATTGGTAGACCTTCACATGTATTATGTCCTCTATTCTCTTCAACAACTCGAAATTTCATCTGCAACCCTGAGTAGGCCTCACCTGAAACAAAACTCTGGATAGTAGACATCTTATTGGCATCCTGAAGCAATTATTTAAAATTTTAGTGTCTTGCAACACTTTTCTGAAACAACAGCAATGCAAAATATGCACCATGTTTTAAGATAGGCCTCACTTCATCTGCATCAAGATAGTGTTAGTTTAAAATGTATATCTTTAGGACTGTGTAGCTTCTGTAAGTGTCAAAGTTGTTGAAAAACTGTTTGTCCTTCAATCTTTGCCCTTGTCTTTTGTAATTTTTTAATACATGTTTTTATATTTTTCTAATGTTTGTTCTCTCTTTCACAGATTGAAAGTATAAAAACAAAAAGTGAGTAATTTAACGACAATTATAAGGTAAATATTTTGTACTCTTTTCGTTACATTTCTATCACATTGAACTACTATTAGTTCCACTGCTTCATTTCTTTAATCCTCAGTTTCCTGCCTTTGCTACTTCCCTCATTCCTTTCTCTATTACCTACTTACTCAACTCCTTCCACTCTTTTTCTCAGTCCCTCTCTTCTCATAGTTCCTCACTCTTGTTCACTCACTCCATCTCTATTACTCTTAGTGTCTTTGACTGATCACTGTATCACTATTTGTTCATAATGCTTTCTCTGTGTAGTTGAAGCACACTAAGTGGCATATTATGAATACAGCCAATAAAATTATTGCTCTTTTTATTGGCAGAAAACTGGTGCAAAAGCGGCTTTAGCGGCAGTTTTCTGCCGCAAAAGCAGCTTTAGCGACACATTTCTGCCGATAAAAGCTGCAAAACTTTTATTGCCTATGTTGATAATATGCCCCTATGTTATTTACATTAGGGCTATATTGTCCAGTATAACAATCAAAATTGCTCTCCAAAGACACCAGGCAAAGCAGACGCTCCCTCAAACAGATCACCAAGCGCAATTTACCCTACTTACAGCCTAGCCTGTTCTCTGTCGAGACTTTAGCAATCTTTAGAGCACAAGATAAGATCTTTTCACATGGAAGAGTCAGACATATTGCAATTCTACTTAAGAAACAAGCATTGGCATAGACAATAGGTCTCGCTTTTGGGACCTTATACGTGTTTAGACATGCAACAGTTGATGTTGCTGCACCAAGGATATTATGCTGCATAACTAAATACTTAGAAGGTCCCAAAGGCGAGACCTATTGGCTATGCCAATGCTTGTTTTTCTTTCACTTCGTTATCTATTTTGTTTTTCACAATTATACCCTCTTCTGTCTTTTCTTCGGTAAATAGATCTATTAAACAGTATCTCTTCTTTACTCCCTATAGCTGTCTTTCTTTTAACATCACTCTCTGTTTACTTTCCTTCTACTTACACTTTTTAAAAAAAAAAAAAAAATTTGGGGTTAGCTCCCGGTCCGCGTACCGGGAAGCTAACCCGGGAGCGAACCAAAAGAAATAGAGCTTGCCAGAGTGCTAAACATTGTAGCAATTTTTTTTGAAAGGGAAGGTAGTTCTGAAAAGAACTTTTTTTTTTATATTTTTGTTGTTTTATATTTTTTTTGTATTTTTTGAACATTTTTTGTTTTTTTGTATTTTTTGAACAATTTTATATTTTTTTTGGTTTTTTTGGGGGGGGGGAAACAACAAAAAACAGGCGTTGAAAAGGGCTCAACAGGAGCAAAAAAAAATTACTGGGGGCGGTTAGGGCAATCATGGTGTTCATATGCAAGGTTGAGTGCATTGATGCTCATGTTGCCACAAGCTAATAATGCACGACAGTGCATACATAAATGTATCATATGCCCAAAATTTGGTTGGATATTTGGCACAGTTTCCCGTGCCTCCTCTGGTGTTAAAGAAACCGATGTTGTTGATCTCGCCACAGGAGTTGCTCTAGGATTGTCCATCATATCCCTTAATTCCGCCCGGCTGTAATTTAGGGGATGTTTCCTCGTCATGTGCCTATGCATGGTGTGATTACCATAACTGTATTTTTTGTCCGTCCCTCTGGACAATTGTTCCTTGCATATGAGGCATGTTGCGTACCTGGCATTGACCTTTTTTTGGCCAGGAGGGATGGAAAAAAACTGCCAGATGAAACTGGCTTTCTTTCTTGAAACCCGGGGCAACTCTTCCAGGAATTGTGGTTGTTCTCCCTCCTCATCCATTTCTTCATCTTCCTCCTCAGTGTTGGTAACCACCTGGGGAGGTGGTCCTCTCTTCCCATGAGGAGGTGGAGGTGGTGGTGGGGGTGCACCAGCTGCAGCAATCAATGAAGCCATTTTCACACAACCAAAATAGGTCTTCCAAGAAGCAAAATAGGTCTTCCTCTCACAATAATGAAAGTCAGAGTGAGGAAAGAAGGAGGGGTTTTCATCATTTGGAAAAAACAATACTTCTCAACCAATGAAAAGTGTTATTTTTAGGTCACCTGACCTAGCCTTCCATAATTATGAAACTAAAAGTGAAATGAACCAATGAAAAGTTTTATTAACAAGTCACATGACCTCTAACGCTCATGTTACGCGCTGCGGAACGCTCCCCGGTTAGCTTCCGGTTCGCTGCGCTTCGCGCCTCGGTCCGCGCCCCGGGACACTTCCGGGTGCGCTAACGCGATACGTCACAAGACGCATTTCACGGCAACGCGATACGTCGCGCTTTCGCGCCGCGGATCGCTTCCGGGGAGTTGCGTTTCGCGCCTCGGTCCGCGCCCCGGGGCACTTCCGGGTGCGCTAACGCAGTACGTCATAAGACGCATTACGCGGCAACGCGATACTGTCACTATGTTGATTTCTTACCGGTTCGCGGACCGGATCGCGGAATCAAATTGAGCTAACGGGAAGCTTCCCGGTTCGCGGACCGGGAGCGAAACAAAAAAAATATTTAAAAAAATTATTAATAAACATATAAAATATATTTTGGGATTTAAAGAAGAATAAATTTTACAGCTATAGATATTAGCTTTTAAAAAACCAATGAAATTCATTGAAAAAACCATAGGTTATAGACCATATATAGTTAGGAATTAGCATTTACAAAACCTTGAAAATTCACTGAAAAAACCATAGGTTATAGACCATATATAGTTAGGAATTAGCATTTAAAAAACCTTATTTTACTCACACAAAACCATTGAAATTCCATATATAGTTAGTTGCACTAACTATATATCGCGCACCCGCAATCCACTGCTGATCATGTCACATATTACATCATTCATGACATGGTCAGTGACATCACTGATGACATCACTGATGACATCTCAAATGACATCACTGATGACATCACTGATGACATCTCAAATGACATCACTGATGACTACATCCAGTGACTGTACAATTCTGTAAAGTTAAAATATGTCTTACATATTGAAGAATGAGTGGATGTATAAGTGTCTTGATGAAGGATTTAGTAGGGGCATGGCTGACTGTATGAGTGACTGATTAAATGTGTCTCACTGAGTGCATGGGTTAGTGACTAAACTGTCTTAATTTGTGCATCATTATGTCTGTTGTTCTGTAAACTGCTGCATGTGTTGATCATTAGCTATATGATTAACTGTATGGGTTATTGATTGGTTGCCCAAGCATTTGTATGGGAGACTGAGTGTGTGTGTGGGTGGCTGGGAGGTGTATGACTCTCTGCATAGATGTGTGAGCAGTTGATTGACTAGATGTATGGGTTCAAAAGTGCATGTGGAAACAGCTGTATGGGCGGTTGACTGTGTGCATGAGTGTATTGGTGAGTGAATGGATATCTCAGTGCTACATGTCAAAGTAAGTACATATGTAAAACACAGTACATGTGAGAGTTGACATATATAAATAACTGTGCATAAGAGCCAGTGAATGTGTGAGTGGCTGTATGGATCATTGTGAACTTGTATCCAGGATTGTATAAGTGAGTAAATATGTTTTAGTATATGTTTGAATAAGTAAGGTGTGTATAACTGTATAGTTGAGGAAATGGAGGTGTGATTGATTCTTTGCATGACTGACTAAGTGTCTGAGTAACTCCATGGATGAGTGACAGTCTATGAGTGTCTGTTTACACTGAGTGTATCTAAGGTTATATTAGAGTCTGAAGAGGTTCATCGTATTATCACATGAATGATGTCATCAGTGATGTGATCAGTAATGTCAAATGAGATGTCATCAGTGATGTCATCAGTGATGTCATTTGAGATGTCATCAGTGATGTCATCAGTGATGTCATTTGAGATGTCATCAGTGATGTCATCAGTGATGTCATTTGAGATGTCATCAGTGATGTCATCAGTGATGTCACTGACCATGTCATGAATGATGTAATATGTGACATGATCAGCAGTGGATTGCGGGTGCGCGATATATAGTTAGTGCAACTAACTATATATGGAATTTCAATGGTTTTGTGTGAGTAAAATAAGGTTTTTTAAATGCTAATTCCTAACTATATATGGTCTATAACCTATGGTTTTTTCAGTGAATATATATATATATATATATATATATATATATATATATATATATATATATATACATATATATATTACCTACTGGCAGTCGCCAGTAGGTATATATAGTTAGGATTTTTTCTCTATGGGATTTTTGAAAATTCTTTGTCAAATAACTTTGGCGTTTGTGGACGGAATTGGCTGAAATTTTCAGGAAAATGGCACATTTTGTTTCTGAGCAGCCCCTGAAAATTGGGGGGGGTTTGTCCAGGGGGGGTCGAGAAAAAAGGGGGGTCCCAAAACGTGTTTTTAACATTGAGTTTTCCATAGGGCGGTTGGCCTCACTTTTAGCCCGAACGGCTGAATGGATTTGCACGAAACTTGGCAAAATTGTAGGGACTGGTAGCCCGATGTGCCTTTTGTAGGTCTCAATATATGTGCTACAGTGGATTTTGAGAAATTAACGTTTAAAAAAAGATATATATCTGTAACAGCGGACCGGGCAGCGCTCCAGTACGCGTACTTTTCGCGCAACGGAGCTTTGTGAAGCGAAGCTGATTGGTTCTCCGGCGTCTGTAAACATTCCAAACAGTCCGTAGCGGCCGCCATCTTGTCTCTCGGTAGGATCGAGAGACAAGAGGAGGCCAAAGCGAAGGGGCAAATGACCATAAGGGGGCATAGTAGATCCTCGCTGACCCCCTAGGTTTGATGTGGAGGTTTTAAAAGGGCCCCGCGGGGCAAAAAAAAAAAATAATAATAATAATCGAACGGCTGAATGGATTTGCACGAAACTTGGTAAAATATTAGGGACTGGTAGCCCGATGTGCCTTTGCTAGGTCTCAATATATGTGCTCCAGTGGATTTTGAGAAATTAACGTTCAAAAAAAGATATATATCTGTAACAGCGCTCCGCTTCGCGTAACGGAGGTTTGCGAAGCTGATTGGTCATTCTGTCACTGGGCTATAGTTGGGCTACATCTGGCTGATATTTGGGCTACATTTGTTTTTTTTGTCTCGGGCGGCCATCTTTGGGCTACATTGGGCTTCATTGGGCTTCATTGGGCTACATTGGGCTACATTTGGGCTCCAACATATATATAGGCCAATGTAGCCCAATATATATTTTTCAAAGTTAATTTTCGTAAAAACCACTGGAGCATATATCTTGAGACATAGCAAAAGCACATCGGGCTACCAGTCCCTACAATTTTGCCAAGTTTCGTGGAAATCCATTCAGCCGTTCGAGCTAAAAGTGAGTCCAACCGCCCTATGGAAATGAAGGAAATGAATGGGGAATTTGTAATTAGCAAATAGCTCATCGCAAACTAGGAATGGTAAAGAATCGCTATTTATTCCTTAAAGTTCGCTATTTAGGAAATGCAAAAAACTTTGATGATACATATGGCGGTTCATCTCTAACAAGATAAGAAGCATAGGGATAGATTTATGATAACTGGCGCATCACCAGGGATGTGTTAGTCATTCTGTGCCGCTGTTCCGTCACCTATGGTGTGCTGCATTTACAATGCGGCGCATCATGGGGCAAAAACAGCACAGATGCGTGATGTATCTGTGCCGTAAAGGTGGCGCATTGCTGGAGTTGTATCGCAAGTGTGATGAAGCTCCAGCAAGGGTCGGGGGTGCCCCTGTCGCAGGGTTTCTGTTCTCACACAGAACTGTGGACAGAGGATTGGAACCTCGGCGAATTAGGGTGCCCCAAAACTCACCTTAGTAATCAAAAACCCCTTAGCAAGCTAGGTACAGTGTCACATTGGATATAACAAACTCTCAATGTTTAGACAATCCAGAATATGAACTTATAGTACCTCAGGATACGTGGAACTCATGAACAGTCGGTCGTTATATATTTCTTAGAAACCAGAACATGGAGTTAAGAAGAACACATGTGTATTTGAAATGTTTATTTACTAATGCCGTCTTCTCAGGCGTAGTATCTTAGATAATACAAGTACACATATTATCAGTAGCAAAATTACCAGCATAGTTACTAGTACATAAAAAGCGAATGGTGACAGTATGTTAACATGCTGTAAATGAATAAGAGTTAGCAAAACTTATAAGCAGCCACGGGCCGTGGAGGGAGTTACGGTGGGGCAGGGAGGCGGGAAGGGGGAGGGGCAGGGTGGAAAGGGCTCCACCCTGCCCCTCCCCCTCCCCGCCTCCCTGCCCCACCGTAACTCCCTCCACGGCCCGCGGCTGCTTATATCTCACCCTCCCTAATACACATATTATATTATTTGCTAAGAAGGTCTGTTTGTGTTGGTTTAGGGCGTGCCCATACTTTAGTGTCTTAGATTTGAAGGAATCACATCAGCATACACCAGCTCTCTCTTCATGTGAACCGCATCAACTGTTGTGTATGTGTGTTCGGCAAAGCAATATAAAACCCGCCTCATGCCCAGAATTGGCAGAAGCTGCACTTATGTCATGAGTATGAAGTCGTGGAGATCAGACCTCATAACAATTCTGTATCGTGTTGTTCTTGAAACTTCAGCACTCGCTGTACAGATATAGTTTAACAAGCAAAGCAGATAGTAGAGCAATAACATATTATTCTCATGTAAACCACGATGAACTACTAGGTTGAAAGCTAAAGCAACAACTAAGTGTCGTGTGCAGAAGTTGCAAAAAAGGAAAAATGGCGTTTAAACCGGTAATGAGCCCATGCTAACTTAACACGGTGTAAAGATATCCAGGACCTAGATGACACCTCCCCATGATCCGGAAACAAACTGAATAAGATAATAGAAGTGCCATCTCATGAGAGCAGATTGCAACTTTATATGTGGACGGTCCGCAAGGTAAAACATTAAAAACTAGGAAAATTTAATGCTAAAGAAAAATAAAACAGCCAAGTACTTTATCGAGTCTTAAGCCAATAGGCAAGCTAAATAATAAAAACTTGACAAATAAGTCAATGAATTGTCAATGAAATGCTAGTACTCAGCATATCAAACATGAAAAAGGTCTATGACATAACTGTGTATGCAAAATAAGCTGCAACAGCCTCCAATAGGAAGTCACCGTCTTCATCCGAAAAGAGTTCAGCCATCCAATTTAAAAGCGGAAAAGAACATACGTGCTCTCCCAGCACCGGATCCTCTATCACCATCAGCGGACAGCTCGGTGGGTTTTCAAGAAAGCTCTGTTCCAAGAAAGACTGTGTTGCCGCCAGTAAATTCCAGGGACCAGTTAGTCCATGCATCAATGCCACAGCCATAATCCTTTCGCCAGGACAAACCAACTCGTGAGTAATGATAGGAGTCATCAGCTGATTAAAGTCGACGTCAGGAGAAACCGGTCCGCAGAGACACAAATCAATGGCCCAATCGAAATCACAGGTCAGGCAGTGAAATACAGGCTGGACACAGGTGAAGTAGGAGAATCGAAAAGATAATCCATATGCCGTGCTTAATATCGCCAACGGCATTGTGCCATAATATTCTAGCATGCGATTGCGGAACAGTGTCAGCAGCTGCAGGGCGGGAGCTTGCACAGGAGGGACATCCATATTTAAAAATGTAAAAAACCACAAGAGCGTCCGCTGGTAATGCAAGTAAAAATGGGATTCCACGAAGCACAGTGGAAAAAATAGAATGAAAGAAAGCAGGGATGACTCCAAAGATTTTCTCAAATGAAGTCACGAGACCACTGGTAACAACTTTAAAAAAGTGCGCCAGGGCCTTTGTGGAGGACGCGTTAAAGATAGTCCGAACCATCTTGCTGAAATGGAAAGGCGAATCAGTATTGAAAAGGGTCTGCACCTCTGTACGGGTGTTCGCTATGTGAAGTACGAAAGTTTCACGGGCCGAACTCAAGGCCACCTCTCTCTGAGACAAAAGAGCTCTTATTCTTGCCATGCCGTTGAAATCTGCTCCCAAGGTTGGTATTTGTGGCCAGATTGAAAACTCCCTATGTTCATGTGTGGGAGGAAATACAACATTTCTGCAGCAAATAACCCGTTCACTTACTGTTACGATAAAAGGAATACTTTTAATTAACCCAGAACAATCTTCATTATTGAGCATCAAATAACTACCATTTTCCAACAACTTGAACATGGGGATGAAAGCAGGAACTGGCGTGCCTTGCAACACGCAAGCCATATTTGGTCGGTGTTTGTTGCATGAACCGTGTAACTGTATGTGCCTACACATTAGTGAATGATCTGGCGTCTCAGTGCATTCCTCTCCATTCAGATAAACTTCTTGATCATCTTTGAAACATCTGTATGTGTATGGAAGCGACCAGACCTCATGAAGAAAAGCACTACCTAAAGGTTCATAACGACCTATTGGTATATATTTCATACAATTTGAAAACTTATATAAAGCAAAAGGCAGCGTTATTAAACCGTGGATAAGGCACGTTGCCAAAAAACCCGCAATCCTCTGCTGATGATGTCACTGAGCATGTCATGAATGATGTAATATGTGACATCATCAGCAGTGGATTACGGGTAATAGTATCTCTAGTTTACTCCCCTATAGCTGTCTTTCTTTTAACATAAGTGTCTGTTTCCTTCCCTTATACTTACTGTTCTTTTTTTTAAAAAAAATGTTTGGTTCACTTCCGGTTCGCGTACCGGCGAGCGAACTGGGAAGCGAAGTACGAGAAATAGAGGTTGGCACAGTTCCAAATATTGTACCAATTTTTTAATAACGGGGAGGTAGTTCTGAAAAGAACTTTTTTTTTATTGTTTTTGTTGTTTTATATTTTTTTTATTATTTTTCTGAACATTTTTTTACTTTTTTTGAATTTTTCTGAACAGTTTTATATTTTTTTGGGTTTTTCTTGGAGGGGGCAATGAAAACGATTCATTGTAAAGGGCTCAACAGGAGCAACAAAACAAAAAAAAGTATTTATTATTTGGGGCGTTTCGTACAAACTTGCATATGATAGTCAATAGCTCTGTTGATCAGAGTGATGCTTCTTTCTCCGTAGCAAATGAATCCACTGCAATATACGCAGACTTGTTTTACTTCATGAAATCTCGTTTGTATATTTGGCACCATCTCCCTGCCCTCTGGTCCCGTTACTTCCGGTACAACAGATCTTCCGGCCATAATAGGGAGATTATCTAGGTCGTTACGAAACTGTACAGCACTGTAGTTGTTAGGATGCCACCTAGTCATATGGCGATGCATTGTGTAGTTTCCAAAACTGTATTTTTTGTCGGTCCCTCTGGACAGTCTATCTTGACATATAAGGCAAGTTACGTATCTTGCATTTACTTTTTTCTGACCTTTGGGAATTTTAAAAAATTGCCAAATGAAGTTTTCTTTCCGGTGTGACGTCCTGGGCTCCTCAGGCAAAAAGTGCCTCTCTTCGTGCTCGTCGTCCTGTTCCTCTTCTTCCTCTTCTTGCTGAATTATAACTTGAGCAGGTGGTCCCCTCTTCCTTGGATGTGGTGGAGGTGGTGGGGAAGCACCAGCTGAAGCTACTAAAGAAGCCATTGCTCACTGGTAACAAAGGGTCTTTCTCTCACAATGATGAAAGTCAGAGTGAGGAAAGAAGGAGGGATTTTCATCATTTGGGAAAAACAATAGTTCTCAACCAATGAAAAGTGTTCATTTTAGATTATATGACCTAGTCTTACATCATTAGGAAACCAAAAGTGAAATGAACCAATGAAAAGTGTTATTACCAAGTCACATGACCTGCTGTGTTTACGTTAAGCGCTTTGCAGGGCCTCCCGGTTTGCTTCCAGAAACCTGTGCTTTGCGACTCGGTAAGCGTACCAGTTCGCTAACGTAGCACGTCATATGACATATCACGCGACAACGCGAAACGTCATGCGGACGGGAGGCGTCACGATGTTGTTTTCTAACGCGGCAGTAGCGGTAAAGAAACGTTTACCGGCTCGCGGTCTATTTCGCGGCATCAAGGTCAGCTAACGGGAAGCTTCCCGATTCGCGAAGCAGGAACGAAGAAAAAAAAATATTTAAAATTTGTTTTTATTAATAAACATATAAAATATATTTTTGGATTTAAAGAAGAATACATTTTACAGCTACAGATATTAGCTGTTAAAAAACCAATGAAATTCACTGAAAAAACCATAGGTTATAGACCATATATAGTTAGGAATTAGCATTTACAAAACCTTGAAAATTCACTGAAAAAACCATAGGTTATAGACCACATATAGTTAGGAATTAGCATTTAGAAAACCTTATTTTACTCACACAAAACCATTGAAATTCCATATATAGTTAGTTGCACTAACTATATATCGCGCACCCGCAATCCACTGCTGATGATGTCACATATTACATCATTCATGACATGGTCATGAATGATGTAACTATATATGGTCTATAACCTATGGTTTTTTCAGTGAATTTTCAAGGTTTTGTAAATGCTAATTCCTAACTATATATGGTCTATAACCTATGGTTTTTTCAGTGAATTTCAATGTTTTTTTAATAGCAAATATCAAAAGCTGTAAAATGTATTCTTCTTTTAAAGGAAAAATATATTTTATATGTATTTAATATAATTTTTTTATGTATATAAATTTTTTGAGGGAACAAATTTATCAACTATCATGCTGAAGAAGAGTGTGGGGAAAAAAAAAACAAAGAGGAGGACTAAGAGGAAAGAACAATCAGTTCAAAAATACAATTGCTTTAAAGCATGAAGTGCTTTTCCACACATTTACATTTAAATAACCCATATTAGAACATACAAAATATCTACAGAGGAGACGGTGTACATTGAATTTTAGACTCTTCATTGGTACCTACATCTTGGTACTTACATCACCCACACAACACAACAGATCTATTCAGAGCTACCCTACCTCAAAGCACTCTAAAATATTATTTTACTATTTCCCTTGGTTTTCCCCTTGTTAAGCTTTCCGGAACGCTACCCGGTGCGCGGTCCGGGCGCTAACCGTGCGAAAATATGAAAAAAAAAGTTGTTTTTTTTTACATATATGGGCCTCCTCTGCCACCCTCAGAAAACCTAGGGGGTCAGGATATGTCTCCCGTGCCCCCTTATACCCATTCCCAACATTGTTTATCCTCCATCTTGTGACTAAATTCGTCCGAAACACAAGATGGCGGACTCCCGTTACGCTACCGGTGAGCTACCCACTGGAGCACATATCTTGAGACCTAGCAAAGGCACATCTGGCAAACAGTCTCTACAATTTTGCCAAGTTTCATAGAAATCCATTCAGCCGTTCGAGCTAAAAGTGAGTCCAACCGCCCTATGGAAAACTCAATGTTTTTCTCGGCCCCCGCTTGACAAAACCCCCCCAAACTTTCAGGGGACGCTCAAAAACAAAATGTGCCATTTTCCTGAAAATTTCAGCCAATTCTGTCCACAAACGCCAAAGTTATTAGACATAGAATTTTCAGAAATCCCATAGAGAAAAATTCCTAACTATATATACCTACTGGCTATCTGCAGTAGGTAATATATATATATAGATATATATATATATATATATATATATATCTATATATATATATTATAACCAAGATACCAGTGCACATCCCTTCTTGTTACTATTATCCAATTGGTAACTAGCCAGTAGGTATATATAGATAGGATTTTTTCTCTATGGGATTTTTGAAAATTCTATGTCTAATAACGTTGGCGTTTGTGGACGGAATTGGCTGAAATTTTCAGGAAAATGGCACATTTTGTTTCTGAGCAGCCCTTGAAAATTTGGGGGGGGTTCGTCAAGGGGGGGCCGAGAAAAAAGGGGGGTCCCAAAACGTGTTTTTAACATTGAGTTTTCCATAGGGCGGTTGGCCTCACTTTTAGCCCGAACGGCTGAATGGATTTGCACGAAACTTGGCAAAATTGTAGGGACTGGTAGCCCGATGTGCCTTTGCTAGGTCTCAATATATGTGCTCCAGTGGATTTTGAGAAATTAATGTTCAAAAAAAGATATTTATCTGTAACAGCGGACCGGGCAGCGCTCCGGTTCGCGGACTTTTCGCGGTACGGAGCTTTGTGAAGCGAAGCTGATTGGTTCTCCGGCGTCTGTGAACATTCCAAACAGTCCGTAGCGGCCGCCATCTTGTCTCTCGGTAGGATCGAGAGACAAGAGGAGGCCAAAGCGAAGGGGCAAATGACCATAAGGGGGCATAGTAGATCCTCGCTGACCCCCTAGGTTTGATGTGGAGGTTTTAAAAGGGCCCCGCGGGGCAAAAAAAAAAAATAATAATAATAATCGAACGGCTGAATGGATTTGCACGAAACTTGGTAAAATATTAGGGACTGGTAGCCCAATGTGCCTTTGCTAGGTCTCAATATATGTGCTCCAGTGGATTTTGAGAAATTAACGTTAAAAAAAAGATATATATCTGTAACAGCGCTCCGCTTCGCGTAACGGAGGTTTGCGAAGCTGATTGGTTCTCCGGCGTCTGTAAACATTGCAAACAGTCCGTAGCGGCCGCCATCTTGTCTCTCGGTAGGATCGAGAGACAAGAGGAGGCCAAAGCGAAGGGGCAAATGACCATAAGGGGGCATAGTAGATCCTCCTTGACCTCTTAGGTTTGATGTGGAGGTTTTAAAAGGGCCCCGCGGGGCAAAAAAAATAATAATAATAATCGAACGGCTGAATGGATTTGCACGAAACTTGCAAAATTGTAGGGACTGGTAGCTCGATGTGCCTTTGCTAGGTCTCAATATATGTGCTTCAGTGGATTTTGAGAAATTAACGTTCAAAAACAAGATATATATCTGTAACAGCGCACCGCTTCGCGGAGATAAAATTATATCTGTATTACCTAGCTGTTGCTAACACCAGTTAGCGACGGCTAGTAGGAGATAGCGACCATCTTGGGCCCCACTTTGCATGTGAGTGATATTTATCACTAATGACATGCAAAGTGGGCATGCCAAGATGTTAGCGACTGGAAACAGTCGCTAACATCGCTATCTCCTATTATCAACTTTTAGAAATATTCGCGATAAGCGCGAATATCTCCAAAAGCTAGCACCTGCCCTGAGCAGTTCTTAGCCATGTTATCCAATGGGAGGTGGATAACATGGCTAAGAGCATTAGCTCGGTAATGCATGAATATCGCTGAGTTTTCAGCGATATTAATGCATTGCGGTCGTTTTTTATCGTATTTGCGATAAACCTTGATAATAGCAAGGTTTATCTGCGATAATTTCTGACGATGCTTAGCGGTAAAAAAATCGTTGCTAAGCATCGTTAGGGATAAATATCGCTTAACTTTGGTAATATTCCCCAACGTCTGTTAACGTTCGATTCGAAGGAAATCAGGAAGTGTTGAAAAACATTGTCTGCGCCATCTTGCCTTTTTTCAAATGCCACACTCTTGTCGTGCACGGCAGTCATTTTAGATGCCTTGACCAGACCCACTCTGTGCACGCTGTCGATCCTTAGCATGGCTCCCCACCCTCGCAAGCATCTCCCCCAGGCAGTGGTCACCCCCGCTCTCTGTCTTATGCATGGGTAATAAACCACCACCCATCTGCGCTGCTCTTCCCTGAGAATCACACCCTGTGCCCGCCCGACACCTCCCTTTCGCCCTATTCACTACCGCACCCTCTGACACTCCTTTTCCTCTGTGTCCGATTGTCCAGGCCGGTCCTAGGGTATCAGCTAGCCCTGCAGATGTAGTTTATGGCCCCAGCTGTAAAGAATCACCCCTCTTCAAAGGAGTTATAGTAGATCAAGGCCCACACTCGATGAGATCCGTCACAGCAGACGCGTTCCTATTATCTGAAAACCATCCTGTATTGTGATTGGGGAGGGGACCGAGCCTGAAGCGGAAGATTCCAGGGATGACTCTTTGTACATCAAAGTTTTTTACAATTATGTGTCACATTAAAAATATATAGCACTCCAACAAAGTAGTAAGATTATAAAACTTTAATAACTTATAAATATATACAAGAAAACAAAAACAGTAATAACATATAAACATTTTTAGGGAAAAACAACGAAGTAACGGTCGGCTGTGCGAATAGTCCCAACGCAGCACAACGTCCAGATTTCTGGCGTGGGGCGTCGCGGGGGGTGGGTCATCAGTAGCAAACTGTTGTGCGAATAGTTCCAAGGCAGCAGAACGATGGCACCAAGGTGATGTCCAGTAAGTTGCCGCACTGGTTTTGGTATCCTACAATGCTGCTCCGAATAACGGCGTGGGGCGCCCCGGGGGAGGCGGCGTGAACGGGCCTCTCCAGGTGGAGTCTCGTGTGTTGTAGTGGGGCGCCCCTTTACCGTTTCAGTTGCCATTCCGTCCGGTTTTGGTCCACTGTGTCAAAAGCCGCAATTCAGCTGAGTTGCGCCCACTCTTGCGGTGCAGCGATAGGCGGCTGTCACAGGACTCTCAAAATGGCGGCAGGCTGTTTCCTTTTTGGGCCTGGTCCACTGAAATGGCCCTGGGACACCTTGGAAATCGGACGCTTGTCTGCTAGGTCTTGGACCCCATTCTCGAAAGCGTCCCCTCCGCCTTGAGGATACATCAAAAGTTTTGGGGGCCCCCGACTCCTGTAGGCTTCTGGTGGGGAGCGGCTGCCATGATTGCTCGCGGAATGACCACGACGGAGCTACGAGATGGTGGTGCTCTCATGCTGACGCCAGCTTCAGTCTGAAACATCCAGAAACAAGGTGGGGCTTTCATCGTTTGGGAAAAAAAAAAAGTTTTCATCCAATGAAAAGTGTTGTTTTTAGGTCATATGATCAAGCCTTCCATCATTAGGAAACCAAACGTAAAATGAACCAATGAAAAGTTTTATAAACAAGTCACATGACCTGTTATGCGGCATAGGGTATAAAATGCGGAGAAAATACGTTGGCAAGTGAGGCGGCGTCAGTAGCCGACCGATGTGCGAATAGGCCGAAGGCAACACAACGCGCCAAGAACCGGATGGCACCGAGGTGGTGTCCAGCAAGTTGCAGCACTGGTGTGGCCATCCTACAATGCTGAAAGTCGGCGTGGGGCGCCCCGTTGGCCTGTGAGTTTGCGTCAGTAGCGGACCGATGTGCGAATAGGCCGAAGGCAGCACAACGCGCCAAGATCCGGATGGCACCGAGGTGGTGTCTAGTAAGTTGCCGCACTGGTGTGGCCATCCTACAATGTTGAAAGTCGGCGTGGGGCGCCCCGTTGGCCTGTGAGATGGCGTCAGTAGCGGACCGATGTGCGAATGGGGCCAAAGGCAGCGCAACAATATTTTCTGACTAGAAGACACCACAAGGTGCTGAGATGCCAAGATTCGGATGGCACCGAGGTGGTGTCTAGCAAGTTGTGGTACTGGTGTGGCCATCCTACAATGGAAAAAGTCGGCGTGGGGCGCCCTGTTGGCCTGTGAGATGGTGTCAGTTGCGGACCGATGTGCGAATGGGGCCAAAGGCAGCGCAACAATATTTTCTGTATGGAAGATACCACTAGGAGTTGAGATGCCAAGATCCGGATGGCACCGAGGTGATGTCTAGCAAGTTGCTGTACTGGTGTGGTCATCCTACAATGCTGAAAATCGGCGTGGGGCGCCCCATTAGCCTGTGATATGGCATCAGTAGCGGACCGATGTGTGAATGGGGCAAAGGTAGCGCAAGAATATTTTCTGAAGAGGAGACACCACAAGGCGCTGAGATTCGGTTACCACCGAGGTGATGTCTAGCAAGTTGCCGCACTGGTGTGGCCATCCTACAATACTGCTCCGAATAACGGCGTGGGGTGTCCGAAGGGGGGGGGGGAGGCGGCGTGAACGGGCCTTCCTAGGTGGAGGCTCGTCTGCTGTAGTGGGACGCCCCTTTACCGTTTCAGTTGCCATTCAGTTTCGGCTGCTCTTGATGCTACAGCAACAGGCAACTGCAACAGGACTCTCAAAATGGCGGCCTGTTCTTTGGATTTGGGCCTGGTCCACTAAAATGGCCCTGGGACACCTTAGAACTCGGACGCTCGATTTTTTTTTCCTTTCCTGTACATGCAAAAAAAGGTAAATGCCCGGTACGTTACACGCTTCATCTGCCACGATGAACTCTCCAGAGGAACCGAAAAAAAATATAGTTATGGTAACTATACCATGCATCGTCATATGGAGAGGTGGCACCAATTAATTATAGTGCTGCATAAAAGAGAGATTTGGAGGAGAACCCCTGACCTGCTAGTACATTCATCAGAGAAGTGGCACTGACAGCATCAGAGGCAAGGGAAACGGTCCCAAATATTTAGAAGAACTTTGGAAAGATTAAAATGACACATGTGTTGATCAGTAGCTATATGATTAACTATATGGGTTATTGATTGATTGTCCAAGTATTTGTATGGGAGACTGAGTGTGTGTGTGGCTGGCTGGGAGGTGTGTGACTCTGTGCAGATCAATGTGTACTTGTATCAATGATTGTATAAGAAAGTAAGTATGTGTTAGTATATGTTTGAAAATGTAAGGTGCTCTATGTTTAACTGTATAGACAAGAAAATGGAAGTGTGATTGATTCTTTACAGGACTGACTAGGTGTGTGAGTAACTCCATGGATGAGTGGCAGAGAAAAACCCAAAAAAATATAAAACTGTTCCGAAAAATTCAAAAACAGTAAAAAAATGTTCAGAAAAATAAAAAAAAAAGTTCTTTTCAGAACTACCTCCCCGTTATTAAAAAATTGGTACAATATTTGGAACTGTGCCAACCTCTATTTCTCTTAGTTCGCTTCCTAGTTCGCTCGCCGGTACGCGAACTGGAAGCGAACCAAAAACAGTAAGTATAAGGGAGGGAAACACACACTTATGTTAAAATAAAGACAGCTATAGGGGAGTAAACTAGAGATACTATTACCCGTAATCCACTGCTGATGATGTCACATATTACATCATTCATGACATGCTCAGTGACATCATCAGCAGAGGATTGCGGGTTTTTTGACAACATGCCTTATCCACGGTTTAATAACGCTGCCTTTTGCTTTATATAAGTTTTCAAATTGTATGAAATATATACCAATAGGTCGTTATGAACCTTTAGGTAGTGCTTTTCTTCATGAGGTCTGGTCGCTTCCATACACATACAGATGTTTCAAAGATGATCAAGAAGTTTATCTGAATGGAGAGGAATGCACTGAGACGCCAGATCATTCACTAATGTGTAGGCACATACAGTTACACGGTTCATGCAACAAACACCGACCAAATATGGCTTGCGTGTTGCAAGGCACGCCAGTTCCTGCTATCATCCCCACGTTCAAGTTGTTGGAAAATGGTAGTTATTTGATGCTCAATAATGAAGATTGTTCTGAGTTAATTAAAAGTATTCCTTTTATCGTAACAGTAAGTGAACGGGTTATTTGCTGCAGAAATGTTCTATTTCCTCCCACACATGAACATAGGGAGTTTTCAATCTGGCCACAAATACCAACCTTGGGACACGTTTCAACGGCATGGCAAGAATAAGAGCTCTTTTGTCTCAGAGAGAGGTGGCCTTGAGTTCGGCCCGTGAAACTTTCGTACTTCACATAGCGAACACCCGTACAGAGGTGCACACCCTTTTCAATTAAGATTTGCCTTTTAATTTCAGCAACATGTTTCCGACTATCTTTAACGCATCCTCCACAAAGTCCCTGACACACTTTTTTAAAGTTGTTACCAGTGGTCTCGTGACTTCATTTGAGAAAATCTTTGGAGTCATCCCTGCTTCCTTTCATTGTATTTTCTGCACTCTGGTTCGTGGATTGGCATTTTTACTTGCATTACCAGCGGACGCTCTTGTGCTTTTTTACATTTTTAAATATGGATGTCCCTCCTATGCAACCTCCGACCCTGCAGCTGCTGACACTGTTCCGCAATCGCATGCTAGAATATTATGGCACAATGCCGTTGGCGATATTAAGCACGGCATATGGATTATCTTTTCGGTTCTCCTACTTCACCTGTGTCCAGCCTGTATTTCACTGCCTGACCTGTGATTTCGATTGGGCCATTGATTTGTGACTCTGCGGACCGGTTTCTCCTGACGTCGACTTTAATCAGCTGATGACTCCTATCATTACTCACGAGTTGGTTTGTCCTGGCGAAAGGATTATGGCTGTGGCATTGATGCATGGACTACTTGGTCCCTGGAATTTACTGGCGGCAGCACAGTCTTTCTTGGAAGAGAGCTTTCTTGAAAACCCACCGAGCTGTCCTCTGATGGTGATAGAGGATCCGGTGCTGGGAGAGCACGTATGTTCTTTTCCGCTTTTAAATTGGATGGCTGAACTGTTTTCGGATGAAGACGGTGACTTCCTATTGGAGGCTGTTGCAGCTTATTTTGCATACACAGTTATGTCATAGACCTTTTTCATGTTTGATATGCTGAGTACTAGCATTTCATTGACAATTCATTGACTTATTTGTCAAGTTTTTATTATTTACCTTGCCTATTGGCTTAAGACTCGATAAAGTACTTGGCTGTTTTATTTTTCTTTAGCATTAAATTTTCCTAGTTTTTAATGCTTTACCTTGCGGACCGTCGACATATAAACTTGCAATCTGCTCTCATGAGATGGCACTTCTATTATCTTATTCAGTTCGTTTCCGGATCATGAGGAGGTGTCATCTAGGTCCTGGATATCTTTACACCGTGTTAAGTTAGCATGGGCTCATTACCGGTTTAAACGCCATTTTTCCTTTTTTGCAACTTCTGCACACGACACTTAGTTGTTGCTTTAGCTTTCCACCTAGTAGTTCATCGTGGTTTACATGAGAATAATATGTTATTGGTCTACTATCTGCTTTACTTGTTAAACTATATCTGTACAGCGAGTGCTAAAGTTTCAAGAACAACACGATACAGAATTGTTATGAGGTCTGATCTCCACGACTTCATACTCATAACATAAGTGCAACTTCTGCCAATTCTGGGCATGAGGCGGGTTTTATATTGCTTTGCCGAACACACATACACAACAGTTGATGCGGTTCACATGAAGAGAGAGCTGGTGTATGGTGATGTGATTCCTTCAAATCTAAGACACTAAAGTATGGGCACGCCCTAAACCAACACAAAGAGACCTTCTTAGCAAATAATATAATATGTGTATTAGGGAGGGTGAGATATAAGCAGCCGCGGGCCGTGGAGGGAGTTACGATGGGGCAGGGAGGCGGGGAGGGGGAGAAGCAGAGTGGAGCCCTCTCTACCTTGCCCCTCCCCCTCCCCGCCTCCCTGCCCCACCGTAACTCCCTCCACGGCCCGCGGCTGCTTATAAGTGTTGCTAACTCTTATTCATTTACAGCATGTTAACATACTGTCACCATTCGCTTTTTATGTACTAGTAACTATGCTGGTAATTTTGCTACTGATAATATGTGTACTTGTATTCTCCACCCTGCTTCTCCCCCTCCCCGCCTCCCTGCCTCACCGTAACTCCCTCCACGGCCCGCGGCTGCTTATAAGTGTTGCTAACTCTTATTCATTTACAGCATGTTAACATACTATCACCATTCACTTTTTATGTACTAGTAACTATGCTGGTAATTTTGCTACTGATAATATGTGTACTTTTATTATCTAAGGTACTACGCCTGAGAAGACGGCATTAGTAAATAAACATTTCAAATACACATCTGTTCTTCTTAACTCCATGTTCTGGTTTCTAAGAAATCTATAACGACCGACTGTTCATGAGTTCCACGTATCCTGAGGTACTATAAGTTCATATTCTGGATTGTCTAAACATTGAGAGTTTGTTATATCCAATGTGACACTGTACCTAGCTTGCTAAGGAGTTTTTGATTACTAACGTGAGTTTTGGGACACCCTAATTCGCCGAGGTTCCAATCCTCTGTCCACAGTTCTGTGTGACAACAGAAACCCTGCGACAGGGGCACCCCCGACCCTTGCTGGAGCTTCATCACACTTGCGATACAACTCCAGCAATGCATTCGCCGAGGTTCCAATCCTCTGTCCACAGTTCTGTGTGAGAACAGAAACCCTGCGACAGGGGCACCCCCGACCCTTGCTGGAGCTTCATCACACTTGCGATACAACTCCAGCAATGCGCCACCTTTACGGCACAGATACATCACGCATCTGTGCTGTTTTTGCCCCATGATGCGCCGCATTGTAAATGCAGCACACCATAGGTGACGGAACAGCGGCACAGAATGACTAACACATCCCTGGTGATGCGCCAGTCATCATAAATGTATCCCTATGCTTCTTATCTTGTTAGAGATGAACCGCCATATATATCATCAAAGTTTTTTGCATTTCCTAAATAGCGCACTTTAAGGAATAAATAGCGATTCTTTACCATTCCTAGTTTGCGATGAGCTATTTGCTAATTAGCCGAATGTAGCCCAATGAAGCCCAATGTAGCCCAATGTAGCCCAAAGATGGCCGCCAGACACACAAAAAAACAAATGTAGCCCAAATATCAGCCAGATGTAGCCCAACTATAGCCCAGTGACAGAATGACCAATCAGCTTCGCAAACCTCCGTTACGCGAAGCGGAGCGCTGTTACAGATATATATCTTTTTTTGAACGTTAATTTCTCAAAATCCACTGGAGCACATATATTGAGACCTAGCAAAGGCACATCGGGCTACCAGTCCCTAATATTTTGCCAAGTTTCGTGCAAATCCATTCAGCCGTTCAATTATTATTATTATTTTTTTTTTTTGCCCCGCGGGGCCCTTTTAAAACCTCCACATCAAACCTAGGGGGTCAGCGAGGATCTACTATGCCCCCTTATAGTTATTTCCCCCTTTGTTTTGACCTCCTCTTGTCTCTCGATCCTACCGAGAGACAAGATGGCGGCCGCTACGGACTGTTTGGAATGTTGACAGACGCCGGAGAACCAATCAGCTTCGCTTCACAAAGCTCCGTTGCGCGAAAAGTCCGCGAACCAGAGCGCTGCCCGGTCCGCTGTTACAGATATATATCTTTTTTTGAACGTTAATTTCTCAAAATCCACTGGAGCACATATATTGAGACCTACAAAAGGCACATCGGGCTACCAGTCCCTACAATTTTGCCAAGTTTCGTGCAAATCCATTCAGCCGTTCGGGCTAAAAGTGAGGCCAACCGCCCTATGGAAAACTCAATGTTAAAAACACGTTTTGGGACCCCCCTTTTTTCTCGGCCCCCACTGGACGAACCCCCCCCCCAAATTTTCAAGGGCTGCTCAGAAACAAAATGTGCCATTTTCCTGAAAATTTCAGCCAATTCCGTCCACAAACGCCAAAGTTATTAGACATAGAATTTTCAAAAAACCCATAGAGAAAAAATCCTAACTATATATACCTACTGGCGACCGCCAGTAGGTAATATATATATGTATATGTATATGTATATGTATATGTATATATATATATATATATACACAGAAAAAACCATAGGTTATAGACCATATATAGTTAGGAATTAGCATTTAAAAAACCTTTTTTTACTCACACAAAACCATTGAAATTCCATATATAGTTAGTTGTACTAACTATATATCGCGCACCCGCAATCCACTGCTGATCATGTCACATATTACATCATTCATGACATGGTCAGTGACATCACTGATGACATCACTGATGACATCTCAAATGACATCACTGATGACATCACTGATGACATCTCAAATGACATCACTGATGACATCACTGATGACATCTCAAATGACATCACTGATGGCATCACTGATGACATCACTGAAGACATCTCAAATGACATCACTGATGACATCACTGATGACATCTCATTTGACATTACTGATCACATCACTGATGACATCATTCATGTGATAATACAATGAACCTCTTCAGACTCTAATATAACCTTAGATACACTCAGTGTAAACAGACACTCACAGACTGTCACTCATCCATTGAGTTACTCACACACCTAGTCAGTCATGCAAAGAATCAATCACACCTCCATTTCCTCAACTATACAGTTATACACACCTTACTTATTCAAACATGTACTAACACATATTTACTCTCTTATACAATCCCTCATACAAGTTCACAATGATCCATACAGCCACTCACACATTCACTGGCTCTTATGCACAGTTATTTATATATGTCAACTCTCACATGTACTGTGTTTTACATATGTACTTACTTTGACATGTAGCACTGATATATCCATTCACTCACCAATACACTCATTCACACATTCAACCGCCCATACAGCTGTTTCCACATGCACTTTTGAACCCATACATCTAGTGAATCAACTGCTCACACATCTATGCACAGAGCCATACACCTCCCAGCCACCCACACACACACTCAGTCTCCCATACAAATACTTGGGCAACCAATCAATAACCCATATAGTTACTCATATAGCTACTGATCAACACATGCAGTAGTTTACAGAACAACAGACATAATGATGCACAAATTAAGACAGTTTAGTCACTAACCCATGCACTCAGTGAGACACATTTAATCACTCACTCATACAGTCAGTCATGCACCTACTAAATCCTTCATCCAGACACTTATACATCCACTCATTCTTCAATATGTAAGACATATTTTAACTTTACAGAAACATACAGTCACTGGATGTTGTCATCAGTGATGTCATCAGTGATGTCATTTGAGATGTCATCAGTGATGTCATCAGTGATGTCACTGACCATGTCATGAATGATGTAATATGTGACATGATCAGCAGTGGATTGCGGGTGCGCGATATATAGTTAGTACAACTAACTATATATGGAATTTCAATGGTTTTGTGTGAGTAAAAAAAGGTTTTTTAAATGCTAATTCCTAACTATATATGGTCTATAACCTATGGTTTTTTTCTGTGAATTTCAATGGTTTTTTAATAGCAAATAACAAAAGCTTTAAAACGTATTTTTCTTTAAATCAAAAAATATATTTTACATGTTTTTAATACAATTTTTTTTTTGTTTCGCTCCCGGTCCGCGAACCGGTTAGCTTCCCGTTAGCTCAATTTGGTGCCGCGAACCGGTAAACGTTCCGTTTCCGCAACTGCCGCGTTAGAAAACAACATCGTGATGCGTCGCGTCAGCGTGACGTATCGCGTTGTCGCATAATACGTCATATGACGCGCCACGTTAGCGTACCCGGAAGCGAACCGGTACGCTAACGAGGCGCGAAGCGCAGCTTCCCGGAAGCGATCCGGGACGCGGCGCAAAGCGCGTAACGTAAACACAACAGGTCATGTGACTTGGTAATAACACTTTTCATTGGTTCATTTCACTTTTGGTTTCCTAATGATGTAAGACTAGGTCATGTGATCTAAAATTAACACTTTTCATTGGTTTAGAACTATTGTTTTTCCCAAATGATGAAAACCCCTCCTTCTTTCCTCACTCTGACTTTCATCTTTGTGAGAGAAAGACCCTTTGTGATCACTGAGCAATGGCTTCATTAGTAGCTTCAGCTGGTGCTTCCCCACCACCTCCACCACCTCCAAAGAAGAGAGGACCATCTGCTGAAGTTATCATTCAGCAAGAGGAGGAAGAAGAGGAAGAAGAGGAAGAGCAGGAAGAGAGGCAGTTTTTGCGTGAGGAGCCCAGGAGGTCTCATGTCAAAGAAAATTATATTTGGCAATTTTTTAAATATCCCCGGGGCCAAAAAAAAGTCAATGCACGGTACGTAACTTGCCTTATATGTAAAGATAGACTGTCCAGAGGGACCGAGAAGAAGTACAGTTACGGCAATTACACAATGCATCGCCATATGGGTAGATGGCATCCTAGGGAGAGGTGTGGCGCCGCGGCCAGGGCGACTGACGCTGGAATCTGGGGATCACGGTTCGATCCCCGGCTCTGGCGGCAGGTTAGCCCAGCACCATGTGACTCTGGGCAATAGCTCGCTTAATCTTCCCGACGGCCCCCCAGCGCCTAGAGACCCTTACGGGTGATTGTGCGCTTTACAAATGTGGACTTTACTTTACTTTACTTTATCAACTACAGTGCTGCGCAGTTACGTGACCAGCAAGATAATCCCCCTTCTATGGCCAGAAGATCAGTTGTACAGGAAGTGACGGGACCAGAGGCGAGGGAGATGGTCCCAAATATACAGATGAGGTTCGGGGAAATCAAACAAGTGTGCGTGCGTTGCGGTCAGTTGATTTGCTACAGAGAAAGTAGCATCAATCTAATCAACAGAGCTATCGACAATCATGATTGTCCGAAACGCCCCAGAGAATAAATTCTTTTTTTTTTGTTGCTCCTGTTGAGCCCTTTACAATGAATCGTTTTCGTTTCCCCCCCCAAAAAAAAACAAAAAAAATATAAAACCGTTCAGAAAATACAAAAAAAGTAAAAAAATGTTCAGAAAAATAATAAAAAAATATAAAACAACAAAAACAATTTAAAAAAAAGTTCTTTTCAGAACTACCTCCCCGTTATAAAAAAATTTGATAGAATATTTGGAACTCTGCCAACCTCTATTTCTTTTGGTTCGCTTCCCGGTTCGATCTCCGGTACGCGAACCGGGAGCGAACCAAAAAAAAATTTTTTAAAAAAAAGAAGAGTAAGTATAAGGGAAGGAAACAGACAGTTATGTTAAAAGAAAGACAGCTATAGGGAGTAAACTAGAGATACTGTTTAATAGATCTATTTACTGAAGAAAAGATTTAAGAGGGTATAATTGTGAAAAACAAAATAGATAAGGAAGTGAGAAAAAAAAGGAGAGTAGAAGAATAACAAACAAGAGTTTCTTAGAGAATGTGACTGAATGATCAAATTAAGATTAAAACATTGGAATAACAGAGAGAAAAAAACACAATGCAGAAAAGAAGAAGTAACAGAAAAGGAATGATTGAAACAGCAAAGAAATTTAAATAACATAGGGGCATATTATCAACATAGGCGATAAAAATTTTGCTTCTTTTATCAGCAGAAATCTGACGCTAAAGACGCTTTTGCGGCAGTTTTCTGCCGATAATTACTGCTTTTATCGGCAGAAAACTGCTGCTAAAGCTGCTTTTCCGGAAGAAAACTGCTGCTAAAGCCACTTTTGCGGCAGTTTTCTGCCGATAAAATCACCGATAATTTTATTGCCTGTGTTGATAATATGCCCCTTACTGTGCTTGAACTACAGAGAGAAAGCATAATGAACAAGTAGTGAAAGAGTGATCAGTCAGAAACAGTGAGAGTAATAGAGACAGAGTGAATGAACAAGAGTGAGGAAGTATGAGAAGAGAGGGACTGAGAAAAATAGTGGAAGGAGTAGAGTAAGTAAGTAATAGAGAAAGGAATGAGGGAAGTAGCAAAGGCAGGAAAGTGAGGGTTAAAGAAATGAAGTAGTGAAACTAATAGAAGTTAAATGTGATAGAAATGTAACGAAAAGAGTACAAAACATTTACCTTATAATTGTCGTTAACTTAGTCACTTGTTATTTTTATACTTTCAATCTGTGAAAGAGAGAACAAACATTTGAAAAATATTAAAACATGTATTTAAAAATTAGAAAAGACAAGGGAAAAGATTGAAGGACAAACAGTTTTTCAACAACTTTGACACTTACAGAAGCCTCTGCTTCTCCATGCCCCTACACAGTCCTAAAAATAAACATTTTAAACTAACAGTATCTTGATGCAGATGAAGTGAGGCCTATCTTGCAACATGGTGCATCTTTTGCACTGCTGCTGTCTCACAACAGTGATGCAATGGCAGCGCAAAAGAGGCGCACACCTATCATAAATCTGTCCCTAACATTTTAAATGATTGATTCAGGATGACGATAAGGTGTAACCTATCCACACATTTGTTTCAGGTAAGTCCTACTCAGGGTTGCAGATGAAATTTAGGCTTGTTGAAGAATACAGAGGAGATAATACATGTGCAGGCCTACCAACGAAGTGAGTCATGTCCACTGCACTCTTGAACAAATGTCAGACCTCCTCTGTCTCCTGGAACAGGCCTAAACCTCATCTACACAATGTGATGTGTAATGTTAGGAAACACAGGTAATGTAATTGAAAAACGAGCAATTTTTTTTGCTCATTCCACAATCACATCACCTGTGTTTCCTTTGCTTAGGTATCTCATTGTGGAAATGTAGTCTATCATATGAAAGACTACGTAGAATGTGAGCACTGTATGCAACAACTTTGACACTTACAGAAGCCTCACCTTCTCCATGCCTCCTACACAGTTCTAAATGTACATCATAAATACAAACAGTACAGAATTAATTATACATGTTAAATGGTTTATTTTTGCTGTTCTCAGAATGTATCAAATTTCACTAAAAACAGTGACTTGAAGGTATTCATCATATAACAGTGGGGAAAAAAACACAATCAAAATGATTGTGTTTAAAAAACCCATATAACATAACCAATCAGAAATCAGAACTCCTCAAAAGTAACTTACTTTCCATGACGTCGAAGGATGTCCTATGAACAGCTTACACTCTGTTGTGCTGTTTTTATTTTCAGCCCGCCACTTTCTGAAAGAAAACCTCCATCGTTTTGAAAAATATGTTACATACAATAAATGACTTCTCGCTCTCTACCACACGTTTCCACAAGGCCAAATCATGTAAGAGCCATTTACAACTCTTGGAATTCTTGTAAGCAAATCCCCTCATTTTCTATTTCCGCAACTTTCAGAAAGAAAACGTTCAAGATCACTTTCACAATCCTGGACTAGTAATATCTTACCCTTCTTGCTCACTCATGTTCTACATTTCCTATGACACTGATACTGCTTACTATGAAGCAGACTTACACTACCTCTATGACTACTACAATTATTTAATTCTCTACATCACTTTTATTCACAAAGCAGTAGATAAAATTATATCAACCCCTAGAATCATTATACGCCAGTTACCTACCCTAAATTCTCTTTTCTGAAAACAGAAAGTAAGAATATTTTTAAGTAAAAAGGCAACATTGTATCGTAGTCAAATGGGAATAGTTTCCGAAACAGCACATTTTTTTACATTTTCAATAAGCTGTGTGATAAGCGGATCTTGTCAAATGACCATCATGCCATATAATAGCTGCAGTTACAAATGTTCTTCCTAAAATCAACGACTGTTTAGCCACAACATTTGTAATTAAAGTTGAAGACTTACTTTCATCAGGTTTATATAGTTGGATTTTTAAAATGACATTATAATCAAAAGTTTGGACCAATAATCTAGACAGCATTGCAGACTTACATTCCCTCTACTCCATGTTTTGAATTAGCTTATAAAAAGAAACAGTTTTTCTGAACTCATTCAAAGTGCAGTTATTTTTCCATAACGTCAAGTGTTATGGTAAGAACACCGTTTGCTTTGGGAAATACTCTGTTGTCCTTCAACTAATCTCTTCCCACCACTTTCTGTAAGAAAATCTTCTTTTTTTCCAGGAACTATTTAAAACTCAAAAATAACTTTTGACTCTGTACTACACTTATCCTCAAGGCCAAATCGTGTAGGAGCCATTAGAACCTCTTGAAATTCCTCAGAGCAAATCCCGAGATTCCTTCTCTAAAATTTTGGTTTTAAAAACACCAGGTAAGAATTTTTAAGGTCATACAGCAATTTTTTTTTTAAAGTTAAAACAGAATCGTTGCAGAATGACCAGCCATTTCTAGACTTTAAATAAGCTGTGTAATGTCCTGATGTTATTGAAGGACCGTCATGATATATAATTGCTGCAGTTACAAAAGTCCTTCCTGATATTGACAACTGCGAAGCAACAACATTTTTTATTAAAGTTGTCAATTTTGTTCCATCAGGCCTACATCGTTGAAACATTAAAATGACATACTGGCCATATGTTCGTATAAATAATGTTGACATCATTTCAGATTTACATTGGCTACACTTCATGTTGTGATCAGCTGCTTTTACTAGCTTATTAAAGGACACTGATTTACTGTCTGGCAAAGTTAAATATATAAATCTTTCTGAGTCTACACTAGTAGTACTTGATACCCTACAGTTCTCGCAGTCATGCTGCCATTGATAAGAAAGCCCAAACAGGTGATCTACATCTACACCTTCAGCATGCAATACATCAAGCATGTACATTAAAAACTCCTGACAATCTTGCTGAATATTTTGAGAGAATTGTGTTTGACCCGAACATCTGTCTAACAGATTTCGAATTTCAGACACACTTTCTATTTTTGTTCTATCAGTGCTACATTTCTCTAACACAGAATTTAACAAACTGCAAAATCTTTGATCCGAATTGACCACAATCTCTTCTTTTACATTTTCTAGAGAAAACAAAACATTAACCACTACATTAGCATAGCAGTTGACACCAGAACTGTTTTCAAATTGAAAACCAACAACATCTTCAACAGAATCCTTTTTCTTTCTGCTTATAATTTTAGGTTCATCGACTTTTCGTCTTTTTGCTACAACCTCCCTACTTGGTCACATTTCTTCGTTTCCGGCCTACCACACGTTTCTCAAACAAAGGATATTGAGGCAAATGTGGCGCATACTCTCTTCTTAACCTATTGTATTCCTTAACACAATCTAGATCCGCACAAATGTTTGTGACATCACACTCAATCAAGTACAATCCCGATAAAGTTCTAACTCGTGACAATGCCACATATGCCATACCCTCCTTGAACACAGAACTGCCAATATTCACCAATGCACTGTCTACACTTAAACCTTGCGATTTATGGATTGTCACCGCATATGCCAAGCAAACAGGAAAATGCTTACGGCGAACATATAAGTCTTTTACAAGCAAAAATCTAGCAGAACAACGACCAATTAGCTATACTTCCTCAATGCCATCAAATTTAATTTTTAAAAATTCAATTCCATCTCTATTTCTGTATTTCACAAAATCAACAACATTACCCATTGATCCATTTACCAGACCTCTTTCAACATGTAAATTCCTTCTTAAAATTATACGGCAGTTTAAGCACACATTCAGAGTCTTTTCAAAACCTGCAGTTTTAGATATAGTCTTCTCTAATGAATCCAATTTTGTTTTCAAATTCTCAGACAAAATAATTGTTGATCCCATATGCTCTACTCTGTCAATAGCTTCCAGTTTCACAATCTCTTGGTTTTCTAAATGCAACATTTTGTTGTTGAAGATGGCACATTCTGCAAGAGTTGGCATCAAACATATTCCAGATTTCTTCTCAGTAATTTTCGGAAAAATATTCTCAGGCACAACGTCTTGTTCTGGATATAAATTTGACAGTAATCGTGCATGTAAAGCTTCTTTCCCATGCTCGGTCACTTTTCCAATTCTAACATCTTGTAGAATATTCTTGTAATTTTCATCCTTCGCCTGACGCATATTTTCATGCAGTTCAGCATAATTTAAGTTTAACCATATATTGACATTGCCAATGCTCCCTAGGCACTTCCTGGTATCTTCATGCGTGAGCATTTTGAACACAGGTTGTCCTTTCACTGGTGTCAGCTGCAGAAGATCTCCGAAAACAATGATGTGTTTGCCACCAAATAACACATCATACTCTGTTTTAAGAACTTCTTGCATTCTCAAATGCGCAAAGGCAAGCATGACATTGGAAACCATGCTTACTTCGTCAATGATAAGAAGTTTCATTTTCCTCAAGACTCTTGAAACTTCACAACAAGCATCTCCAGATAACTTGTGGTATTGTAATTTGTTGTCATGCTCCACTGGCAGCATCAGTAGACGATGCAAAGTAATACCTTTAATGTTATGTGCTGCCAGTCCAGTTGGAGCGGTGACAACACAAGACAGCGATGACTCAGTCCTTTCCTGCAAATAACATGAAATTGCTTTAATGAGGAAACTTTTTCCAGTTCCCGCTTCTCCACTCACGTACAGTCGGACAGGCTTCAACGACGTACATGAGCACTCTTTCTTCTCATGACTTATTCCATGATCAATTTGCTTGGTAACTTCGTCATATATTTTCCTCTGCTCAACGTTGAGTTGTCTTTCCAAGTCTTCTAAGTTAACCGCATCCTCCTGAGCATGTGCCATGGCTCTTTCCACTTCATTCATGGCAGTGGCAGCTTCATTTTCGATAACAGGTCCTCCTAGTGGATCCTGACTCAATGAAACAGAACTCTGACTGTCCTGAGAAGTGTCTCTGGCAATCTCGGCTGCAATCGTTGCTTCCTGCTCGATTTCCGCATTCAACATTTCTAGATATTTGGGAAAAGCAGGACATTCTATGGTCTCCTTGGCGGAAGTGAAAGAGTGTTCGTAACAGAGGAAAACTCCAAGCAGTTCCTCTTCTGCACGCCAAGGCTTGAAAAGTTGCAAAAGTGCTAAATAGAAAAACTCCTTTTTTTCAGGAGATTCGCCACTCAATTTTCGATGGTTTACCAAGTGGCATTTTCTTTGCTTGACCAGACATCCCTCACTTCCAATTACAGCATACACTCCTTTCTCAATATCTTCTTTGATGTTCCTCTTGAATATGTAATTTTGTAGAACCTCATACAGACAAACATTCTCGAGGTGACTGCTTCGATTTGGATAATATGTATCCAACATGTTGGTCTTCAAAATATCGGTACTGTTCGGCTCCTTTTCCGCCAAATACTCAATTTCCGCACAGGTTTCAGAACTCGATTACGCGTTGCAGCAAGACCAAGACTCGCCCAAACGATACTCCTGGATTTGGCATAGAGACTTGCTGAAGACAACCGGTCAGAACATTCGTAAGCTCCTATTTCTCGATGTGACAACATCTTCAGACTGAAACTGTACAACTTCTTGCTGAGGCTCTTTTCATGGGAAATGTCCTCCCACATATCCTTCAATTCTGTCTTTTCTTTTTTGGTGATGTAAGATGTCACATACCGAGCCACAGCCATACAGTTATCAGCCACAAACTGTATATCCATGTTAGCATTCCACATGGACAAAATCACTGGGTTGTAGTCGTTGATGTACTTGGACTCTTCGTTCCTTTTCAAATTGTATGTGTTTTTAGGTGATTTCTTCATCACATTATGTCGCAGCGAAGACATCAAACTGTTTACTCTTCCTTTAGAAATCACCGGTCGTGGAAAGCCGAAAAGACATTTGGTGTAGAACTTGTCCTTGTTTCTGAATTTACGACGACAGTACTTTCCACAACGATGGCTTTGGAAATGTAGAACTTGTTCTCTTAGGCTTTTCTTCTCCTTTGCGTTTGGAACAGCACACGTAGAATACTGTTGTATGAAACTCATCACTAAGTCTTCTGGATCTGTTCCAAATTTAGGTGCATCCTTGATCCACAGCAGCATATGTATATGAGGAGCACCTCTTGCTTGGTACTCCTTTCTCCAGAAGAAATCCAACACCTCTCCAAGAGGTGGATTCTTCTTATTCATGATGAAAGACATCATAGCTTCAAATCTATGATTGAAGTACCTGCATACATTCACTGGATCCAAAGAGCACAGTTCTCCGGGTGTCTTGAATTCGATATTTTCAATGTTTCCATTTGCCTCTCGTAGAAATTCAAGTAAGTCTTCCCAGCCATACTCGGCACAGCTCAGAGTGAGGAACCATGTGGGAGTTCCTAAGTTCCTCAGCATAATTTTAAATCACCATGACGATGGTACCAGTACTCATTAGTACCACGCTGACACGCCATGAGATTAATCAGGTGACAATCCAAAATACTGTCTTGAACATTGACTTTATCCATAAAGTCACTTGCAGAGATGTTTTGCATCTGTATACCACTTTTCAAGATGTGGTTCACTGCATATGACAGTCCAGACAGATCGCTTTCAAACAGGAGATGAAACAAATAGGGAATGCATTGTCGAAACCTAGCATCTTCTGCATACAATCGTAAAGTCCGGTATTCAGAAGCAGGAATTTGATGAGGTCACTCATCATATCTTCCTCCTTGACCTGTTGGAAATAGCTGTGGGAAACACCGAGCTTCCAAACTTTCCTCCCAAACACTAATGGGACTCCCTTTGGCTTGTTTCATTTGAAACAACTCAATAGCATTCCCCATGACTTCCTTGGAATGCAAAGGATGAACACTATAATGTTCATATATTTCTTCACTTTTAGAGGGTTCTACTTTCTCAATTTGACCAGCACACAAATTGCTATCCTCTTCTTCACTTACTTCCTCTTCTGCAATATATACATTCTTATAGTACTTATTATTTTTTTTCAAATACAATGTTGCCTTTTTGACTTTCCTAACATCCACTAAATCTTGCCATATTTTCTTACTCTTTGTCGGAACCCCATTAACTAAGATAACCAGAGGTTCCTCTTCCACTTTTTCTACTCCAATTGTATTAATGTTTTTCTTCAAATCTAGAGGCAAATAAACAACTCTTCCCTTTAATCCTCTCTGTAAATCTGATGGAGGCAATTTCCCTGTCTTTGGCTCCATTCTTACAATAGCCTGAAAGGGATGGATACTTTGAATCAAAATAGATTCATAAGTATTTAAATCCTTCAATTCAGAAGGAATCTCAACCAATTCCAGATTATTATGAACCGCTCTAGCAGGCATCTGGTTTTGATTTAATTTGTTACATCATCATCATCATCATTTAACTTTATTTCGGTTTGTTAATGAACCATAAAAGTACATTGAAAATACAAAAAAACATTGTCAGTTCAACTAATGCACAGTTACATCTCAATTTGGCCATTTACAGTAAATCAGTTGTCGTGCGGTTTATAATATGACGATAAAAGCACTATGACAGTAAAATCCATGAAATAACAAGGTTTAAAACACGTTAAAAAAACTAACTGTTGCTGAGACAGAGCAGTCTACTTACAATAGTAGGATACTACAAACGAATCAGTCTTCGTCTAATTAACCACATCGAAAACAAAAATTTAGAAATGGCAGTAACTATCAGTGCATTGGTATCAGTTTTAAAAATTCTAAAATAATCTATATAATTCCTGACTCCTAGGTTCACACATAGCTGTATGATCCATTTTTTTCTGATAACAGAATAAACAGGACAAAACAAGATCACATGGATTAAGGATTCATTTGGATCATTGCAACCTGGGCAAGGATGAGCTAAACCCAATTTCCATTTGTCAGTATAAGAATGGAGGGGTAATGTACCATATCTGAACTGTAAAAACAGTTTTTTTGCTAAGACAGGTTCTATAATGTCTAATTCTTTCTCAAAACTATAGACATTTTTAAAATCCAAAAAGCTGTTGGTGAGACTAGAAGGTCTGGCTGTTCGAAGAACCTCTTCTAAATTAAAATGTTTTATAGACTCAGCCAGGGTTCTCTTCGAGATGGATTTACATGTGTCCTCCGGGTTGGACCAGAGATTCTCCATGCCGATCCTAGACGCCTGCCTCCTTATAAAAGATAACCACTTTATCCTCCCTACACCCGGGCGTGCCATCACGATCTTTAATTCTTCTCTATAGCACTCAAGCTCCGGGACACTCCACAATCTACGCCAGTAGAGAAGCGGACGTGAGGCAATTACTTCTGCAATAGGCCTCAAGTTTGTATCCAACCTTAGTGGAACTAGGGAGTATTGGTTGGTAAGGAGAGCAGCTGTCTAATAAATTTGTTCTCGGTTATACTAATCTCGTTCGCTGGACAGTGGCCC
The DNA here is from genome assembly GCF_964261635.1 of Lissotriton helveticus. Lineage (NCBI taxonomy): Eukaryota > Metazoa > Chordata > Amphibia > Caudata > Salamandridae > Lissotriton > Lissotriton helveticus. Next base: position 1,610,816,688 of record NC_136069.1, read on the forward strand.
CAGAGTTCCGCCCCGTAAAGGGTGGATGATCTGGTTTGAACCTTATATATTTCTAGGGGTACACTGACTAGCTTATGGACGCAGGATTTCTGGACTTTAAGAATACCCCCCATAGACTGGGAAAGGGTTAAATTAGCCTTGGTCATTTGGGTTTCCCAACTCATTTGATCGTTTAAGGTCAGGCCTAGATAGGTGAAATTATTTACCCTTTCCAGGGCTCGTCCGTCCATAGTCGGGCGAGGGCAATTAGTTGCAGTGCCATTAAACACCATGTACTTTGTTTTGTCTATGTTAATTACCAAATTCCTGTCCCTACAGAACTTGGTAAACTGATCTAACACCCGCTGCATCCCCATAGGTGTTTTTGAGAGCAGCAGGGTGTCATCTGCAAACATGAGTGCAGGAAATTTACCACCCGCTAAATTAGGGGCGTCACTGTTTGGTACACCAGTTAGGTCATCAACAAGGCCATTTAGAAAAAGGGAAAATAGCGTAGGGGCAAGTACGCATCCCTGCCTAACTCCCTTCTCAATAGGAAAATCTCTGGTTAGCTGGCCATTTTTGCCATAACGAACCTTTGCATAGGTTCCTTCGTGGAGTCTTTTAAATTGGAGACATAAATAGGGTGGAATCCCATTGATGTTAATATGCTCCAAAGTTGGTTTCTATCCACCATGTCAAATGCGGATTTGAGGTCCACAAATGTCAGGTAAAGACTCCCCCCTTCCATCACCACATGCTTCCAGTAAAGGACCTGGAGCCGTAGTAATTGATCGATGGTCGATGTTTTAGCACGGAACCCTGCTTGCAGGTGGGAGAGGATGTTATTCCATCTAATCCAATCTTGCAAGCGTTGCAAAAGCAGTTTGGCATAGATCTTTTGAGTAACGTCAATAAGACTGATTGGTCTATAGTTTGACGGGGCCAACGGAGATCCCTTTTTATAAATCGGAATAATTTCGGCCCCCAGCCAAGTACTTGGCAGCTCTTGGCCGTCAAGAATAGCGTTAAATATGACGGTCAGGTAGGGGACCCAAATCTGTGGCTCATCTCTGAAGAGATCACCAGGAATCTTATCCAGCCCAGGGGCCTTGTTACATTTTAGCCCTTGAACTGCGAGTGTAACTTCCGAGATAGTAAAGGGGGAAGGCGAGCATTCTAGGCCCGATCTCAAAGGCTTTATCGATAGTACATTATTGGAGGAAGTAGTGCTGGAGTAGAGATCACCAAAGTAAACACACCATGCTTCCTCAGCAATGTTAGGATCGATCTTTACCTTCCCTTCTGGCTTCCCAGTGTGCACCAAGTTCCAAAAGGTTCGGGCATCTTTCGCTAATAATGCCTTTTTAATGGCCTTCCATTTCTCTGTTTCCCATTCTGATTTTGCGTGAGAAAGGAGATTCTTGTAGGCGTTCCTTGCAGCCATAATGGTTGCTCTGTGGCCTAATTTGATGGCGGAAATAAGAATGGTCTTCGCCTTCCTACAAGACTGGTTGTACCAGGGATTTGTGCCACAAACTTGTCGGTTAGTCTGTTTTGCCGGTTTAGAAAAACTAGCCGCTAGGGTCAACATTAGTTCTTTATGTAAAGTTAAAAATTCAACATCTTTATCAGGTTGTAAGCGTCTTCATACAATATGTTGAGGCGCTCTAGCTGGGGAATAACACTTTTATACAATAATGCCAGGTTATCTGGCGATGACTTGATAGTAGACCATCGAATTGTTTTACCACCCTGGGTAATCCTAATGGCATTAGAGACCACATCAACTTCTTGGTGCTCACCGTCATGGTTGGGCACATCTAGTTCTGCTACCAAGGGGTTGTGGTCACTTTCCACACGATCAAATATGTGGAAACATCGAATCAAATGCCATAAGGACATACTAACCAGAAGATAATCTATTGTTGACGAATGACCCATCCCATTATAAGTAGTCCTTCCCGGGCTGTCCCCCGGGAAGCGGCCATTGCAAGCTCTAAGAGAGAATGTATATGTCAATGAAGTGAGCTGCATGGCCATGGGAGTCCAGATTTTGACTTGATAGACGTTTGGAGGTGGAATCTGACAGGCATCATCCTCATCTGTTGTTAGCTGAGAAACTCCCCCAAGTGGTTCATAGTGGCAATTAAAGTCCCCCCCCATTATGACCTTGGTATCAGTCGAGAGACTATTTAATAGTATAGTCAAGGACTCTAGAGTATGAGAAACCGTACTCCCCAAAACCGGACGTAGGTAGATGTTAATAATCGCTATTTTGGGTGTGTTTCTGCGGGTTAGGAGAATGCAAGAAATATCACAAGAATTGGTGTTGATTCTTTTAACCGAAAACCCAAGATGAACACCAACCCATATGGTCAGTCCACCAGATGGTCTGCCTCTAAGGCCTTTAATAGCAGGCTCGGCATAGGTTGCAAAACCCACTCTATGCTGGGTTGTCCTAGCCCAAGTCTCTTGGAATATACAGATACCATGATTGTCCACATAGTCACACCACTCCATGTTATCTAGCTTTGCAACCAAACCCGCCACATTCCATGATAGCAACATTAGATTTTTATTATTGGAACAATGTTTTTCAACTGGGTGGTTTGGGAGTGTAACATTTTCCACAGTAAAATCACCCACTTCGGGACAAATCTGTTCCTTAGAGATCTCATGGTTATTTACAGTGCAGTTAACATCATCTATACTAGAGGGACAGCTAACACATTGGGGGAATGTAATCAAATACCTTGTCCCACTCTGAATGTCATCCTCTACTAGTCCCCCACCACCAACACTAGAATCCTTAGCAAGGGGGGCAGCCATAGCCTGAAGTCAGTCACAGCCATCAAGGCCGGAAATGGCTCCATATCTGTTCGAGGTTTCCAGTGGAGTAAAAGGGATCAAATGATCCATGTTTCTATTCCCCTGGAAAAACTCTGGCCCCACAGGGGGCTGGCTGCGGCCACTAGCAGGGACTATATTCCACACTGGATTATTCCTAGGAGGGGGAGGCCTTTGAAAGTGACACATATAGGTATTGGTTGGAGGCAGATGAGTATTCCTAGAATCATTGTGATCTAGTACCCCCCCAGAAAAGAGGGCTGGAGTCACATACGACCTTGGGTAAAAATAAGTTAGGTCGTGTGGGACTATAACAGTATTCAGATTCCTAGGGGGCCCTGTTAGTATAGCCCTAACAGCCTCTGGATTCCTAAAGTTAATTTGTTACAACAATAAGTACACACACGTTGATCTGATCCCAAATCAAAACAATTTTCTACCATCAAGTATGTTGCAAAATCCTTCCATTCACTATTATTTTCCCTTTCACTTTTTGCATATAAATCCACTAACTTAGTCTGATTCTTATAATAAGTGCGTCGACAACACACACAAGTGAAATTAGGCCTCTCACTTGATTTCACCTGAAACGTGGCAATTTCCTTCTGAAAATTATCTGTACTGGAAACCTGTACACTGTCTTCCACATTACCCTCTTCTTCTGGGTCAATTTCAACATTCTCCTCTTTACTTCCAAAGTAACAAAACTCAATTTCTTCACAAATATTCTTCACATCTATTTCAGAACCATGCAAAAGAGCAGCGCATAATTGTTTAAGCATAACTGCTGGACTCTTAGCATAATACAACATTCTAAATAATTTCCTCACTTTATTATGATGCACTGCTAGCATCCTGAAATGATGAAAAACACTCTGGCATACTCTCCTGGAAAGACAAGCCAGTGAATGACCATGCAAACCCGTCACTTCTCTCACTCTGCAAGGATCTAATTCTTGCAACAACTTCATTTTCTGCTTCAAACTTTTCTTATTAAATGTCCGTACAAAATCACAAAGCAAATTGATGGAATCCTGTCGTACACTGCAAATACTACTACACTTCCAGGTGTACACAGGACCCTTAGGACATCTTCCTAAAACCTCATTACCTAACACCTCTTCTGTCTCTGTTGTCACAAGTTTTTCTTTTTCAACTGGACAACCATCTTTCACCTCATAAGCTCGACCACTGGTGTCAACTGCATGCACCAAATCATTATCCTGGAAATAACTCTCCTCATTAAAAAATGCCTCACAACTTGAACTATGCATCCATTCTCCGGAAAAAACTTCACAAAAATTACTACATTTAACTATTCTCTTCCATCTACTATTTCTTTTGAAATCATAAATTGCCTTGTTTAGCTTCCTAATTCTATTGATTATCAAAATAAATAACTTTCGCTTTATTTCAAATGCCTGATCAATAACTTTCTCAACTTTTTTTTTTCTCTTATAAAAAACCACTTTCTGTCGACCTTTCTTAATATTTTTTAACAAATTGCCAATTATCCTGTTGCGGAACATTCGTTTACGAATGTCCCTAAACTGTTGTTTCCTTCTACTATCATGCACAGAGTTATCTCTTGCTCTACCAGTAACATTTTTGATTGGCCTTTCCTTTCCGTTTAAATTGCTTCTCTTTTTCTGGACTGAAACATTTTCTGTAGTAATATTTTTTTTTCTACAAATATTTCTTATGAATGATTTTGTTGTCTTACCCGGTGCTTTCTTGGTGACTTGACGATTTTTAATTGTAGAGGACTGCTGCAATAATTGATGAACCTGCTGTCTTTGACGTTTTGTAGCCTTTCTGATTCTATCCTTAGATGGCATTCTGTAATTTTGAAATGATCTGCAGTTGAATCTGTGGTAAAATATAATAAAAAATGTTATTAACCACTATTACCAAACAGTAAATCAATAACAGTCGTCAAAAACTTAACACACTACTTGTCAATTTATCATATATAATAATTTTTAGTGCATTGGCAAATTTAGTATTCACAAATAATAGCAAAGAAATGGAATGCTTCTACATTTTACCTGTGCTATTTTATATGTGAATCTGATCTAATTTTATGAGCATATTATACTATTTTATTAAAGACACTACACATAACCTGTTTTTGAAGTTGTGTTTAATTTTAAATGAAACGGTTTACATTTTTACTTTTTATTTCCGTTAAATTTTAAAAATAAATGTTTATAGTTCCATAGGCTCAAGCAGGTCAGCTTCCCACCTACGTCATACAATTCTGACATATCGGCATCCTCATCATGTTCTTCATCATCCTTAGGATTTAAATCATCTAAGGGATCTACTTCCACTGACGTTTCAATCACAATTTCAACGATAAGATCGAGATCAACTGATTGCTCATTATCACTCATGCTTGATGTTGTTGTTATCTTTAAAAAAAGAGAACAACAATGAGATGTTGCAGAGTAAGACACAAATCTCAGAGACTATAATAGTAAAATTGTTTAACAAGAGTAACATTTTGCGGCTATTATTTAGCCATGTCCAGCGATGCTGAGGAGGTGAGGCCTATGTCCAAGTTTTCAGTGAACAGGACTCATCTCTTCTTAACCTTGGATAAGCCTCACCGACTCTGTGTCCCCTGCTCATACTTAAATGTAAAGGGGCAGATTTATGTTAACTGGCACATCCCCAGGGATGCAAAAGTTAACGTGCACCGCTGCTCTGCCACCCATGGTGTGCCGCATTTACAATGTGGAGCACCATAGAGTAAAAACAGCACAGATGCGTGACGCATCTGTGCCGCAAAAGCAGCACATTGCAGGAATCACGTCATAAGCACAACATGTCTACTGTAATGCACAGGAGGAAGCCACACATTCCATGGTGCATCACTCTTTATGCCTGTTTCAAACAGGCATAAGGATTTGATTCAGCAATGCTATAAAGCTGACTCAGTGAAATCTTCTAAATTTCACTGTGTTAGTTTTACAGGGCTTTCATGCAAATGAATGCCCACCCTGCAACAAAACACCTATATGAAACCTGACGAAAGGTTTCATGTGGCACAGGACTTTACAGCATGACACATCTGCCTAGATGCATCAAGTTGTAAATATGTCGCCACATAGCAAATCTTTTGCACCGCCGCTGCGTCACAAACGTGACTCACAGTGGCGCAAAAGAGGCATACACCTATCATAAATCTGTCCCTAACATTTTAAATGATTGATTCAGGATGACGATAAGGTGTGGCCTATCCAGAGGTTTGTTTAAGGTGAGGCCTAATCAGGGTTGCAGATCAAATTTACACTTGTTGAAGAGTACAGAGGAGATAATACATGTGAAGGTCTACCAATGAAGCAAGTCATGTCCACTTCACTCTTGAACAAAGGCCAGACCTCTTCTGTGTCCGTGGACAGACCTAAACTTCATCTGCAAAATGTCATTCGTAAACTTAGGAAACACAGGTGATGTAATTGAAAAATGTGGAGTTTCTTTTCCTCATTTCACAATCACATCACCTGTGTTTCCTTTGCTTAGGTATCTCATAGTGCAGATGGAGTCTAGCATATCAAAGAGTACACAGAAGTTGAGCAGTGTATACAACAATTTTGACATTTACAGAAGATTCAGCTTCTTATCTTGTTGGAGATGAAGTGAGGCCTGTCTTGCAACATGGTGCATCTTTTGCATCACTGCTGCATCGGTTTCATGTGGCACGGGACTTTACAGCATGACACATCTGCCTAGATGCATCAAGTTGTAAATATGTCGCCACATAGCAAATCTTTTGCACCGCCGCTACGTCACAAAAGTCACGCACAGTGGCGCAAAAGAGGCATACACCTATAATAAATCTGTCCCTAACATTTTAAATGATTAATTCAGGATGACGATAAGGTGTGGCCTATCCAGAGGTTTGTTTAAGGTGAGGCCTACTCAGGGTTGCAGATCAAATTTACGCTTGTTGAAGAGTACAGAGGAGATAATACATGTGAAGGCCTACCAATGAAGTAAGTCATGTCCACTTCACTCTTGAACAAAGGCCAGACCTCTTCTGTGTCCGTGGACAGACCTAAACCTCATCTGCACAATGTCATTCGTAAACCTAGGAAACACAGGTGATGTAATTGAAAAATGTGGAGTTTCTTTTCCTCATTTCACAATCACATCACCTATGTTTCCTTAGCTAGGAAACACAGGTGATGTAATTGAAAAATGTGGAGTTTCTTTTCCTCATTTCACAATCACATCACCTGTGTTTCCTTTGCTTAGGTATCTCATAGTGCAGATGGAGTTTAGCATATCAAAGACTACGCAGAAGGTGAGAACTGTATGGAACATGGCTATGTAAGTCAAATAATCAAAATCTAAATTTGCCAAGCACAGATGGGGGCATATTTACAAGGACCTTGCACCACGGGGAAAGGTTTTAAATTAAAATGGGAAAAATACCATCAGAGAGACTCAAAGGCCTTATAAATATGCCCCAAGCAACCTATGAAACTCTAGCACTACATATCCAGAAACCTAATTGATGTCCAAAAACGTTTTAAAACACATCATCTAATTCAATTATATACCTACATTCATCAGGAAGTGACTTAAAATGCCCTAAGACACATGAAAGCGTATTTTTTTAAACCCTTGCTCCATTTTTAGATCACTTTTAACATGGCTATGTAAGTCAAATAATCAAGATCTAAATTTGCCAAGCACAGATGGGGGCGTATTTACAAGGACCTTGCACCACAGGGAAAGGTCTTAAATTAAAATGGTAAAAATAACATCAGAGAGACTCAAAGGCCTTATAAATATGCCCCAAGCAACCTATAAAGAAACCTAATTGTTTTCATAAATCGTTTTTAAACACATCATGTAAATCAATTATATACCTACATTCAAGGGGAAATGACTTAAAATGGCCTAAGACACATGAAAGCGTTTTTTTTAAGGCCCTTGCAACATTTTTGGGTCATTTTTAACATGGCTATGTTAGTCAAAGAATTAAAATCTAAATTTGCCAAGCACAAATGGGGGCATATTTATAAGGAGCTTGCACCACGGGGAAAGGTCTTAAATTAAAATGGGAAAAATAACATCAAAGGAACTCAAAAGCCTTGAAAATATGCCCCAAGCAACCTATGAAACTCTAGCAGTACATATCAAGAAACCTAATTGATTTCAAAAAACGTTTTTAAACACATCTTGTAAACAAATTATAATCATACATTCATGGGGAAGTGAGTTAAAATACCCTAAGACACATGAAAGCATTTTTGTAAGACCCTTGCACTATTTTTGCATCACTTTTAACATGGCTATGTAACACAAAGAAACAAAATCTATTTGTAAAACACTTGACACAAAGCAACATTTTAAATACACAACTTTCTTCATAATTTTCTCCCTAAAGCATACTATTCTCTATCTAAATTAAATGAATCTTTTCTCACCTTAGCAAATACTTTATGAGTTTCAAAACAGTCTCAGAAACACACCAATTTGTCTTTTGCAGAGCAAAAGGTATGCACTCCAGAGTCTGCAGCCATAAAAAGCACAGAAATGCTGTAACTCATCACACATATCTCTCATGTCACCCAATCAAAACTCTTCCCTCACTTTTTTCAAATCAACACCCTTCCCCCCTCTGCCCTTTCTGCCTTTTTTGCATAGCAACCACCTCCTGAAAGACCTCTGATGTTTGCAAGTTCACACAACAATGTTTCAATTGAACTCTGAACTCTCAGTGCACCTGCATATCCAGTGCAATCTTTCATAAAATGATTTTTTCTTGACCATTCAAATTACATCTTTCAAAGAACTCATCCATGCACCCTAACTTTCTGTTTTCAGCAATCAAAATCCACCAATCACTGCTACTGCTTCCTTAACACAGAAACTCCACAGTTTTTTTCATTTTAAACTCTTATTTTTTCAACTGCCATTTCATTGCCACACTTCATCTGACTGCAGCAGAACCTTCTCTCACCATGTTTTCTGTCTGGATTGTTGGACATAGTTACATCTACTGGGCTCAGAGGTATGCTGATAACAGAAATTTACCTAACCTCAATTTACAAAATGTGGAAATTAAGTGGATTAGCCACAGAGGATTAAAATGTCACCAATTGATACCATTGGTGAAAACCTTTATGCATTTGCCAAAACCTGACCTGTTAATTGTGCACTGTGGAGGTAATGATTTGGGCACTTTGACTGGGGTAGGTCTGGAAATGCTTTTAAAGGACACCTTTGAGCAATTGATGGCACTTTTTCCTCAAACTGCCTTGGTATATTCAAATATATGCCAAAGACAGAAATGGAGGTGGTCGAACCAATTTTGTCCACAAATTGAGAAGTCGAGGAAGCATGTAAACAAATCTGTTTCAGCTTACATGAGAGACCATGGAATGGGCTCCGTGTACAACAATAACTTGCGTTACTACATGCAAGATATCTACAGAGGAGATGGAGTTCACTTCTCAGATGAGGGCAACAGAATTTTCATTTTGAATTTAAGACTGTGCATTGGTACCTACTTATAAGTACTTAAATGTACCATAAACCCAAAAGCTCTTCTCAGAGCTACCCTACATCTGATCACTCACAATTATTATTTTACTCTAACTTTTTTCACTAATTTTCAACAAAGTACGCTCCCCGGAGCGCTACCCGGTACGCGCACCGGAAGCTAACCGCGCGAAATTTTTTAAAAAAATGTTTTTTTTTCGCACATATGGGCCTCCTCAGCCACCCTCAGAAAACCTAGGGGGTCAAGATACGTCTACCGTGCCCCCTTCTACCCATTCTGAACATTATTTGCCCTCCATCTTGTATCTTAATTCGACTGAAACACAAAATGGTGGACTCCCGTAACGCTGCCGGTTCGCGTACCGGGGCGCTCACCGGGAAGCGCTCCATTAAAAAAGGTGCGAAAGTAATTTACAGAAAAACGACTGGAAACACTTTCACCAAATATAGATTAGGTCATACTACATGCCAATCCCTACCATTTTCACAAATTTGGTTGGAATTCCATTTAGCCATTTAGCCTGTAGACCTCTCTAAATACCCTGAGGTAAATTACTTCACAAAACACATCTGAAGTGTTGGAATTGACAACCAATTAAAATGTTACTTTCATTTTCTACTTTTTTTACCTGACATTTGATTGGTTATGTACCTGAATATATATAAAAAAAGAGAGAGAAACACAGCCATTTTGACTACTACTTCCTGAACTACATTGCAAGATCATTTTCACTCACAACTTAAACTTGTTTTTAAAAGGTAAGATATTATTTCATAAATTTGAAAACGTTTTCAGATAGTTATATACTATCCCTCTGTAAGAGTTAGACATTGAGAAAGGCTTGTTTATTATAATTATGGATTGATTTAGGTTTCTGTGGTATAATTATGAATTTACATAGGCTTTCTCACAGGCACTTTTTAATAGTACTACTTCATGCCTCAAAGGTACCTGTCTGAACTTAAACCCAACAGTGCCCTATCTCTACTGATATATTTATTTTTTATTCAAATTTCAGCACAAAAATGCAAGGAGAACAGAACGTTTCCTTTGAAATTGTCCTAGACATGAATAATGAGGAAAAAATTGAACCCATTGACTTGGAATTCATGGATGAATCACGAGACCATGAACTTCTACAATGTGTAGAATCTGTGAATTATTTACTTCATTATGATGACGGTCAAATGTGGGAAGTTATGTTCACTCAACAAGAGGACATATCGGGCAGTCAAATGTTAGACGTTCTATTACATTTTGAAAAAGAATCAGAAAAATAAAATTATATTTAATATTAAAAAATTGTGTGAGTCTTTAATCATTTTTATATGTAATTCATAAACTAGTACCAAATTGATTATAATGTAAAGTCAGACTTATAGTATACTGTACACAATTCCAAAAATACATTTATATTTAATAATCATTAATACTGCTACTTAAATAAAAAAAAAAAGCAACAAAAAGAACAATCAATAAACATATAATATTTCAAAATATCATAGTCTATCATTCTTTTTTCCTTATAGTACGCTCCCCGGACCGCTTCCCGGTGCGCGAACCTGGCGCTCCCCACGCAAAAAAAACAAAAAAAAAATTTATTTTTATTTTGCCCCGCGGGGCCCTTTTAAAACCTCCACATCAAACCTAGGGGGTCAGGGAGGATCTACTATGCCCCCTTATGGTCATTTCCCCCTTTGTTTTGGCCTCCTCTTGTCTCTCGATCCTACCGAGAGACAAGATGGCGGCCGCTCCGGACTGTTTAGAATGTTGACATGCACCGGAGAGCCAATCAGCTTCGCTTCGCGAAGTTCCGTTACGCGTCAAGTACGCGAACCGGGGCGCTGCCCGGAGCGCGCTTACAGATATATATCTTTTTTTGAACATTAATTTCTCAAAATCCACTGGAGCACATATATTGAGACCTAGCAAAGGCACATCGGGCTACCAGTCCCTACAATTTTGCCAAGTTTCGTGCAAATCCATTCAGCCGTTCGGGCTAAAAGTGAGGCCAACCGCCCTATGGAAATTAACATGGGAAAAATGCGTTTTGGGACCCCCCTTTTTTCTCCCCCCCCCTTGACGAACCCCCCCCAAATTTTCAGGAGCTGCTCAGAAACAAAATGTTCCATTTTCCTGAAACTTTCAGCCAATTCCGTCCATAAACGCCAAAGTTATTAGACATCGAATTTTCAAAAATCCCATAGAGAAAAAATCCTAACTATATATACCTACTGGCGACCGCCAGTAGGTAATATATATATATATATATATATATATATATATATATATATATATATATATATATATAACCTACTGGCGGTCGCCAGTAGGTAGTTATAGTTCGGACCTATTTTCCCTAGGAAATCCACAACATTCTATTCCTAATAATTTCGACGCTGGTTGACGAATCTTCACGAAATTTTACAAATTTGTAGGGTGCTCTGGTAAGCTCCTATCCTGAAAGTCTAGGGGTGACTCGTCAAGCGGGGGCGAAGAAAAAATGGGGGGCCCAAAACGTGTTTTCCCCATGCAATTTTCCATAGGAACTTTTAGTCTCAGATACAGCCCGAACTGCAGAACGGAATAACACCAAATTTGGCAAAAAGGTAGCCCTTGGTTCAGAGTCGTGCCTTTTGGTTAAATAGTGTAAATCCGTTCAGTAGTTCCTGAGAAAATCAAAAGTAAAATCACATATATATCTATGGGGGCTGTGCATCCGCTCACCCTGAGCGCACTCTTCAAGCTCCCTCCTGATCAAGAAATGCATGCTAATTGGCTATCAACTGGCTGTCAACAATCCAAATCAGGACGTGTTGGCAGCCATTTTGTGCCTCGGTAGAACCAAGGCACAATAAATCCTTGAGAAAAGTGTGCAAAACGCAAAAAGGGGGCAGTGTAGAAACACCTTGCCCCCCTAGGCCTACTTAGAGGGTCCCAAAAGGACCCCCTGGGGCAAAAAAAATATATATTTTAAAAACGGGATGATGTGCACAGGGTGCGCGGATCTTGTCGATAAAAAAAATAAACGAAGCGCCGGCTCCCGCGCTTCGTTGGTAATAAGCCCCCGTGGGGCCAATTTTATAATGTGAATGGGACCAAGAGGGGCCCGCCAGCCCAGGGGACTGCCAACCTCTGGGGCTTTAATAGTCATGGGGGGGCTCAAAGACCCCCAAGTCCCAGGGACTGCCACCCCCTGGGCTTCTTTAGAATATATGTGGGGGGCTCACAGACCCCTTCAGCCCCAGGGGCCACAACCCCCGGGGCTTTTTAAAAAGCAAAAACCTGTGTGGGGGGTTTGAGCCCCCCAAACACCCCAGGGACCGACATGTCCTGGGGGCACTAAGTATTTTAATTAGGGGGTCCGTGACGGACTCCCAAGCTCCGTGGACCACCACCCCTGGGGCTATGTAAGTGGTGGGAGGAGGGCCACGCTGCTCCCCTCCTGGAACCTGTCATGGCCCTGGGGACCGCCACCCCAAGGGCCGGATCCTGCAGTGTCCCTGGGTGCCCACCCCGGGACACTGCTGTTTGCTATGGTAGGTTTAGAGCCGAGGCTCCCGCTCTGTCATAGCAAACCTGGTTTGGATTTTGAAAGAGAGAGCACGGAAACCTGCTCTCTCTTACAAAATGCAATCCAGATTGCGTTTCCACACAGGGAGCTGCATGTTAGCAGCTCCCCATGTGGAAAAGCAATGCCAGCTCCCGAAGGACGCGGGGAGCCGGCTGGGATCATGGGGGCTTTGGGGCTCCCCTCACGGTCCCCTTCATTGGATATAGGCCCTGGGGGATGGTTTCCCAGGGAGAATAAAAAATAAGTGGTAGGTGCAAAACATTTTTACAGTAAAATTAGGAGTCGCTCATCCAGCCTAGCGCTCAGCGTGGCCCCCTGGTGTGCAAGGGTTGGGTGCGCGATTCCTAACTCATTGGGTGAACGACTCCTAACGCGTTGGGTACGCAACTCCAAGCAAAAAAAAGTAATATTTTTCAGATATATATCAAGCTTATGTGTTTAGATCTTGGGTGGCTCTAAAAAGAGCAGTTGTGTTTATTGGGAGAGTAAGTACCTATGCAGAGTCTAAAGTTGTTGAGGAAGACTCTGTCACCCTCATCTTTAAAATGCACGCCATCTCCTATAGTTGCCATCCGTATTAAAACGCAGATTGTTGTGGTAAACTAAGATAAGCAGAAACAGCTTTATTAACATGTTTCCTAGCTTTTTCAATCTGTGGACAACATTCATAGAACAAGTTCCATTTCTGTCTTTGCCATATGTTAGAATAGACAAAGGCAGTTTGGGGGAAAAGTAAAATCAGCTCTGCAAAGGTGTCCTTCATAAGCATTTCCAGACCTACCCCAGTCAAAGTGCCTAGGTCATTGCCACCACAGTGCACGAGTATGAGGTCAGGATGTTGGAGATGCAAAAAGGATTTGACCAATGGCATCAGTTGGTGCCACTTTAATCCTCTTTGTCCAATCCATTTAACATCTACATTTGGCAAAGCTAGTTGTTCAAGATGATGCCACACAATGTAAGGTGAATAGAAATGGATTTATTAAGGAGCACAGCAAACGAGGTCCTCACACCAGCTGACCTAGACTCCAACTGACATTAGCAGAACACTCAGCAAAGAATACAGAATACATACAAGCATTCTTAAACAATAAACACAGAAAAGGTACAACATATTTACAACATACCTTACTCCTTTAGGGAAAAGAAACAAAAGATCATACAAACTGTTATACAGTAAAAACTTGAAGTAATATTAAAAGAAAACATAATTAACAGCAATAATCATTTAAATACGCTGGTGGTCTGAACACCTCTGAATCCTAGATTCAATAGACACAGGAACATTATGACTGTCCTGTACCTGGACAGAATCAGAAGCATCACCGCCGCCAACCATTTGTCTACTGAATGAACTCAAAGAAAAATTGGACTCTTCAGGAGTGGTATACATGTAGCCACTATTCTCTCTGTTAGAAGAAAAAGAATGAGTGACATCAGTGGAAACACTAGAATTCTTTTGATATAAAGCCACACAACGAAGGTTTCACTTTTCACTATTGGTTAAGACAATGTAATGAGGAAAAACTTCTTTAACACACAATGGACCTTTGAACTTAGACAACCCTTTATGAGTAGAAATGGATTTATTAAGGAGCACAGCAAACAAGGTCCTCACGCCAGCTGACCTAGACTCCAACTGACGTTATCAGAACACTCAGCAAAGAATAAAGAATACATACAAGCATTCTTAAACAATAGACACAGAAAAGGTATTACATATTTACAACACCAGGTCTATGTCAATAGCTCTGTTTTCTGCTCCAGAAAATGTAGCTGTTTCCCACAATCCACACTCTAAGCATCTTGAAGGGAGGTCTGGATACACTCAGAAGGTGTCTTTATATGAAATGGCAGTTTGACAACCAAGGTTTTTCTACAATGGTGGCTAAGATGCAGTTTTGAAAAAAGAAAAGAAATGATTGGCTGGTTGAGAACATTATAAAATAAAAAGTAGGGTGCATGTTTTTTGTTCTTTAAAAGCATGTTTCTTATTGGTTAACAAAAACTGTTTGAAAGAAACATTACATAGAATAAGCTGATATTTTGAAAAGTCAAGCACACTTGCCGTTTGGATTAGTAACATTGTGTGCTGAACTTGTGACCTGTGTGTTCACAGGTTCCATGAACTGTCACTAAGGTAACAGGCAGTAAGAAGATTGGGGGTAGGGTTCAAAGTTATGTCAATTGGAAGGGGTTGAAAGGTGTAACCAATAGAAATGTGTGTTAGCTTTTGAATTAATGTGGGAAACAATGTGATTTGATATTTACATGTATATGTGTGCAGAATGAGAGGGAAAGTTTGCCATTTTTTGGTTTTGCTAAGAGAAGTGCAGTACAGACATTCTGTATAAGAAAATCTGGTGTGTGAGTGACATACTTCTTAATCTACAAATCAATTTGAAAGGTGAGTTATTAATTTGTGAGGGGTTGTATGTAGTGCCTTTGTTTTTATTAAGACTAGTGTGTTTGTTCTGCTAAAGTCCAGGGAGTAGTCTTGCTTGTCTAGAATCTTACTGCCAATCTGTGTGTATTTGGGCAACCATTGTCAGAGAAGTATTTGCTTTATTCATGTATTTTGTGACACATAACTTCTTAAAAACCTATCCTGTTCTCAAGTTTTAATAGAATTAGAAGACTTTCATTGCTTATGCATTTGCAAAATGAGTGAGGCTTTCACACTAGAGTGCAGTACTGAAATATGTGGAATGTGTGCAGTCACCTTACCCCTTCCATACTAGTAAATGTGTTTTGGTAAAGTTCAAGGAATAGTGTTGCTTGTCTAGAATCACACTGTGAGTCTGTGTGCATTTGGGCAACCATTGTGAGAGAAGCATTTGGTTACTTCATGTCTTTGCAGACAGATAACTGCAATAAAACCTGTCATGGTGTCAAGTGTTAGTAGTATTAGAAGCCAGACATTGCTTATGCATTCACAACATGAGTCAGGCATTCACACTAGAGTGTAGTTCTTAAATATGTAGAATGTGTGCAGTCATGTTACTCCTTCCAGACTAGTGAGTTTGTTTTGATGAAGTTCAAGGAATAGTGTTGCGTGTCTATAATCACACTGTGAGTCTGTGTGCATTTGAACAACCATTGTGAGAGAAGCATTTGGTTATTTCATGTCTTTGCAGACAGATAACTGCAATAAAACCTGTCATGGTGTCAAGTTTTAGTAGTATTAGAAGCCAGTCATTGCCTATGCATTCGCAAAATGAGTCAGGCTTTCACACTAGAGTGTAATTCTGAAATATGTAGAATATGTGCAGTCAACTTACCCCTTCCAGACTAGTGAATGTGTTTTGGTAAAGTCCAAGGAATAGTGTTGCTTGTCTAGAATCACACTGTGAGTCTGTGTGCATTTGGGCAACCATTGTGAGAGAAGCATTTGGTTACTTCATGTCTTTGCAGACAGCTAACTGCTTTAAAACCTGTCATGTTGTCAAGATTTAGTAGTATTAGAAGTCAGTCATTGCTTATGCATTCACAAAATGAGTCAGGCTTTCACACTAGAGTTCAGTATTGAAAAATGCATACTGTGTGCAGTCATGTAACTCCTTCCAGACTAGTGAGTTTGTTTTGATGAAGTCCAAGGAATAGTGTTGGTTGTCTAGAATCACACTGTGAGTCTGTCTGCATTTAGGCAATCATTGTGAGAGACTCATGCCTTACAACATGCAGTGTTTCAAACGCCTATCCACTATGCATGCCGTCCTTTAAACACCTACACACTTACACACTTGTCTTTCACACCTTCAATTAGCCAGTCAGTATACATACACTCCTGCAAACACCCTGTTATTCCCCTTGCAGTCCTCTAGTGGCCCACTCAGCACCATGTACTAATTAAATCACTGTGCGAATACATAACCATTTAACCAAGTCTTTCTCTTTGCAGTACTCTAATCATTCAGTTAGTACCCAAATACTCATTGATTGACTTAGAGCCTTACCACATAGACTGCTTCAAACTACTATCCAGTTGCATGTAGTCCTCAAACCATCGACGCACTTTTGTTTGAGGCCTTTAATTCCCCAGTCAGTCTCCTTACACTCCAGAAAAAACCCCGTCACTCACCTTGCAATCCTGTATTGACCCATTCAGCACCATGTAGTAATGCATTCACCCTGCCAAAACCCAACCGCTTGTAATTTCAACCATACATTTTCCCTGCAGTACTCTAATCATTTAATCAGTACACAAGTAGTCATGCAGTGATCCAGGCTTTAGCACTTGGACTGCTACAAATCTTTATTGAATATGCATGCAGTCCTTCAGGCATTATCCATACACCCCCGCAAACATCTTGTAACTGCACTTGCACTGTTGTGGTGACCCATTCAACACTATGTACTAATCCATTCACTGCGCCAAAACTGAACCACTTATAAATTCATCCAGCCACTCTCCTTGTAGTACTCTAATGATTGTTTTGCTAGCCAACTACTTATACAGTGAGCTAGGCCTTAACACGTGCAATGTGTTTGTATAGTAATAGAAAGGTATAATTTATACATTCATTAAAATACATTTATTTATAATTATTTTTCACAGATATTGTTTATCATCATTAAAATACAGTTAACACGCATGAAAACAACAGCAGAAGGATAATTATTTGAACAAAACTGCAGAACAAGTATTGGATGGCCAACATCATGTGGGTAAAAAGAAAGAGTCTTCCGGTATGTGCATATTGAACAAAGTACAAACAATGCTTCGACCAGTAAAAAAGAATATGAGTAAAAAGAAAGGAGTAAATGGGAAATTACATTCAAAAGATACACTGAATGGTACAAGAAGGCAAAATCAGTATAAAGAAATCAGGATTTTTTTTTATATTAGAGTTGTATTTAAGTTGCTTAAAGATGTGAAAAAATATAAAAAAGAGCACTATTTCATAAAAAGAAGAAGCATATTGAATCCATTGTTCAAGAAGCTTTTGAATTAAAAAGGAAATTATTCATTTTAGTTTTAAACAAAATTCGATCACTAGATAAACCAATCCATTTTATGAAGGCCAAAAGTAAGAAGAAAAGAGTAATTAACAGAACTAATTTTTGTGATTTTTTTTGCGGTGAATGGAAACACAGTTCACGTTCGGAGCATTTTGTTAATGAAGAGAGTTATTTTCAGACCAATAATTTATTGCATGCAGTTGATACCAGTGGTCGAGCTTATGAGTTAAGAAATGGTTGTCCAATTGAGAAAGAGAAGATGGTTCCCAGAAAAGTAGCTGTGATAGCTGATGAAGTTCTAGGGCGATGTCCTAAAGCCCCAGTGTATACTTGGGATTGCAGTAGTATTTGTAGTGTAGGACAGAAAGCTGTTGATATTGTACGCAATTTCTTACGAGAATATACTAAAAAAGTGTTTAACAAAAGATTAGGATGTTGCGAGGACAAGACCCTTGCAGAGTGAGAAAAAATACGGGTTTACAAGGTCATTCTCTGGCTTGTCTCTGTAGAAAAGTATGTCAAAGTGTTTTTCATCATTTCAGGATGTTAGCAGTACATCATTCTGAAATGCAGAAGTTAGTCAGCAAATTGTATAATGCAAAAAGTCCAGCACTAAAATTAGATGAGTTGAACAGTGCTCTTCTGCGTGGTTAGTATAAGATGTGAAGAAAGTTGGTGATGAAATTGAGTTTTGTTACTTTGGTCCTGAACAAGAGAATGCAGAACCTGAGACATTAATAGAAGACACTGTTGAAGAGAATGTGCAACATACTACTACAAAACATTTTGAGGAACAAATTACAAAGTTTAAGGTGATTTCAGGTGAAAGGCCAAAATATTCTTGTATTTGTTGCCGGAGAACTCACTATAAAAAACAGACTAGGAGTGTTGTATTTAAAAAGTGAAAGAGAAAATAATGATAAGTGAAAGGAATTTGCTACTTATTTGTTGGTAGAGAATTGTTTTGATTTGGGTTCTGATCAGTGTATTTGCAAATATTGTTTTAACAAATTAGATGAGAATAAAATGCTCGCTAGAGCTGTCTAAATAATCTAGAGTTGGTAACTATTATTCCAGAACTGATAGATTTAAACATGTATGAGTCTATTCTGATTCAGTGTGTACACCCATTTCAGGCTATTGTTCGTATGGAGCCTAAAACAGGTAAGTTGACTCCTAAAGATTTACAGAGAAGATTAAAAGGAAGAGTTGTATATTTACCTCTTGATTTAAAGAAAAGGCTTGAAAGTATTGGTGTAGAGAATGTAGAAAGTGAACTATTAGTTGTTCTAGTTAATGGTGTTCCTACTAAGAGTAAGAAAATCTGGCAAAAATTAGTGGATGTAAGGAAAGTGCAAAAGGTAACATTGTATCTGATAAAAAACAATGAGCACTATAAAAATGTGTAAGAGAGAGAAGAAGAAATACTTTTAGGAGATGACACTGAAATGTCAATTGGTCAAATTGAAAAAGTTGGACATGTCGAAAAGTGTAGAAATCTATGAACATTATAATGTACATCCACTTCATTTGAAAGAAGGGATGTGGAATACTATTGTATAATTCCAAATGAAGGAAGCAAAGGGTACTCCCATGAGGGGAACATCCTTTACAACGCAACTTTTACCATGCAGTGCCTTTACAACGCAACTATTACAACACATGTTAATACAACGCATAACGCTGGGGGCGCTCTAGGATAGGGAATAGATTTAATTTACTATCCAACACCTTCCCTACTATCCACGGGGACTGGAGTTGGAATAGTAAATTAAACTATTCACTATCCAGCACTCCTTAATGCTATGCGTTGTAACAGCATGCGTTGTAAAAACTGCGATGTAAAGGCATGTGTGGTAAAACCATGCGTTGTAATGCCATACATCCCTCCCATGAGTGTATGGGAGAAAAGTTTGGAAGCTCGTTGTTTTCCACAGCTCTTTCCAACTGGGAAAGGTGGACGATATGATACACGACCTGTGCAGATTCCTGCATCTGAATATCATACAACAAGATTGTATGCTGAAGATCCAAGATTTCAACAATGTATCCCATATATATTTCATCTTTTGTTTGACAGCGACTTATCTGGACTTTCATATGCAGTCAACCACATTTTGAAAACAGGAGTACATCTTCAAAATGTTTCTGCAAAGGAATGTATGGATAAAGTTCATCAGAGAGACTATTATTTAGAATCTCAGCTGATTAATTTTATGGCATGTCAGCGTGGTACTAATGAGTATTGGCACCGTCGTCTTGGAGTACTTAAATGCATGCTAGGGAACTTTGGAACTCCTATGTGGTTTCTTACCCTAAGCTGTGCTGCATATGCTTGGGATGATTTTCTTGAATATCTTAGAGAGGCAATTTCGGATATAAAAAATATTGAATGCAAGAGACCTGGAGAACTGTGCTCTTTGGATCCTGTTAATGTATGCAGGTATTTCAATCATAGATTTGAAGCTATGATGTCTTTTAGCTGCAATTAAAAGAATCCTCCTCTTGGAGAAGTTGTGGATTTCTTTTGGAGAAAGGAGTATCAAGCTAGAGGTGCTCCTCATATACATATGCTGATATGGATCAAGGATGCCCCCAAATTCGGAATTGATTCTGATTTGTCTTTTATTGAAGAAAATGCCACATGTCCAATACCCAAAACAACAGAAGAAAAGAACTTAAGACAACAAGTCTTACGATTCCAAAGCCATTGATGTGGAAAAATACTGTCGGCGAAAGTACAAGTCTAAGGAAAAGATTTTATATCAAATGTTATTTTGGATTTCCGGATGTATGACGTTACAACGCATGCTTTTACATCGCATGCCTTTACAACGCAGGTTTTACAACGCATGCCTTTACAACGCATAGTGCTTTGGGGTGCTGGATAGTGAATAGTTTAATTTACTATTCCAACTCCAGTCCCCGTGGACACTAGGGAAGGTGTTGGATAGTAAATTAAACCTATTCCCTATCCTAGAGCGCCCCCCAGCGCAATACGTTGTAATGGTTTGCGTTGTAAAAGTTGCGTCGTAAAGGCACTGCGTGGTAAAAGTTGCGTTGTAAAGGATGTTTCCCTGGATTTCCACGTCCTGTAATATCCAAAGTAAGAGTAATCAGTTTTATGTCAGCTATGAGACCCACCATCACTAGAAAGTCTCCAAAAGATACATACAATTTGAGAAGAAGTGAAGAATCAAAATACATAAATGAATACAATCCGGTTATACTCTCAATGTGGAATACTAATATGGATATTCAGTACGTTGCGGATAATTCCATTGCTGTTGCTCGGTATGTAACATCCTACATTACAAAACCAGAAAAGACAATTTGAAAGTAATGTGGGAAGAGATTTCTCATGAGAAGAGTCTAAGTAAGAAAATATACAGTTTCAGTTTGAAGATGTTATCCCATTGAGAAATCAGAGCGTATGAATGCTCAGATCGGTTATCATTTGCAAGTTTATACTCAAAATCTAGAAGAATCATTTGGGTGAGTCTAGGTCTTGCTGCAACGCGAAATCGAGTACTTAAATCTGTTCAAGAAATTGGATATTTAGCAGAAAAAGATCTGGAAAGAACAGATATTGTGAAAACAAATATGTTGCACACATATTATCCAAATAGAAGTTATCATCTTGAGAACATATGTCTCTATGAAGTGCTGCAAACCCACACTTTTAAACGGAATACTACAGAAAACATCAATGATGGAAAATTTTCAGTGATTAGTTCAGAAGGACGTTTGTTGAAACAAAGGAAAGGAAATTTGATTTATCACAGAAAACTGAGTTTCCAGACTCCTGATAAAAAGGAATTTTACTATTTAGCACTTTTACAACTGTTCAAACCGTGTTGTTCGGAATTGGAATTACTTGGAGATTTTCAGAGCTATGAAGATTCCTTCAATGCTTGTAAAGATACAATAGAATGTACTGTGTTTGCAAATTATCTGAAAATGTTGAATGATGAAATTGATCATGAAGCTACTATTGCAGCTGAGTTTGCTAGAGAGAGTTCTCAAGACAGGCAAAGTTCTGCTTCACTGAGTCAAGAACCACTAGTACAACAAATTGTTGAAAATGAAGCCGCAATCGCTATGAATGAGGTGGAAAGCTTAAGAAGATAATATGGACTTAGGCAACTTGAGAGAACAACTAAATGTTGAACACAAAGAAATATATCAGCAAGTGAGACAACAAGTTGACCATGGATATGTTCATGAAAAGAAAGAATGCACATGCACACCATTTCAACCTATCAAAATGTATATCAGTGGTCGAGGTGGAACAGGAAAAAGTTTCTTAAATAAAGTATTGACCAGTTATCTGCAGAAAACAACTGACTCACATTTGTCTTGTGTTCTAACAGCTCCAACAGGGTTGGCGGCACAGAACATTAAAGTAATCACATTACATCTGGAGAAGCTTTCTATGAAGTTTCAAGAGTGCTGAGGAAAAACAAGCTTCTAATTATTGATGAGGTAAGCATGGTCTTGAACTTAATGCTTGCTTTTGTGCATTTAAGAATGCAGCAAATTCTTAAAACAGAATATGATGTCCTATTTGGAGGACAACTTGTCATAGTTTTTGGAGATCTACTGCAACTTACTCCTGTAAAAGGACAACCAGTATTTAAAACACTTGTGCATGAAGACACTAGAAAGTCTTTGGGAAGTGTTGGAAACATTAATATTTGGTTATATTTTGAATACAAAGAACTAATTACAAATATGCGGCAGGCAAATGATGTTGATTATGGAACTATTCTTCAAGACATAAGAATTGGAGTTGTGACAGAACAAGGCAAAAAAGCTTTGCAAAGTGAACTACTTACGAATTTGTTTCCAAATGAAAATATAGTTCCAGAAAAAATATATATGAACTTTGCAGAAAGTAAATCTATAATTTTCTTAATGCCAACATTGCACGAGTGTTCTATATTCAATGAACAACTTTTGAAGCTAGAAAATGAGGAAATAACAAAATTGACATCTAAAACTGCTGGTTTAGAAAAGAATCCATATATATGTATAAACTGTAGGCTAATTTTAAGGGGTAATTTGGATGTAGAAAAAGGTTTAGTCGATGGAGCAATGGGTAAAGTTGTGGATTTTGTTAATTATCAAAATAGAGATGGAATTGAATTTTTAAAAATCAAATTTGATCAAATTGAAGAAGTAAAACAAATTGGTTGTTGTTCAGTTCGTTTTTTGCTTGTTAAAGATTTACGTCCGTAGAAAACAATTTCACTTTCTCTGACATATGCAGAGACTATTCATAAATCTCAAGGATTAAGTGTAGACAGTGCTTTGGTGAACATTAGAAGTACCATGTTTAAAGAGGGTATGGCATATGTTGCTATGTCCTGAGTCAGAACTTTATCTGGTTTGTTTTTGATTGATTTTGATGAGTCAAAGATTACTGCAGACGCAAACTGTGTAAAAGAGTATAATAGGATAAGAAGAGCGTATGCTCCCAATTTAGGTCAATATCCTGTATTTGAAAAGCAAGTGCTTGGTCGAAAAAGAAGATATGAGAATATCTGTAGTGAAGTTATCGAGAAGTAAACAAATCAAGAACATGTTGAGATTGCAAGCAAAAAGAAAAAGGACACTGTTGAAGAGATTGTTGGTTATCAGTTTGAAAATAGTTCAGGAATCAACTGCTATGCTAATGTAGTGGCCAATTTCTTTTTCTTTCTTTAAAGTTTGCAATAGCAAATTATGGAGAATTGGGAAAAAAGATTTTGTTCCTTGTTGCATTCTGTTTATGAAAAATTGACAACTGATAAAAGTAAAATGCAAAGCGTTTCTAAAATGTGTAATCTTTTGGATATATGTTCTAGTTCTACACAATTTACGCAGAATATCCAACAAGATGCTCAGGAATTTCGAATCCATATGCTTACCGTATTGGAAAAGGAAGGCATAGAAATTGAAAATCTTTTTTGAACTTTGCTATCAATGGGAACATCAATGTGAAAATTGTACGTTTACATGTACCAATGACATAGACACTGAAAGATTTATATATTTGACATTACCAGACTGTAAATCAGTGTCTTTCAACAAACTAGTTAAAGCAGAAAATTAAAACATCGAGTGTAGCTAATGCAAATCAGAAATATTATCACCATTGTTTATATGAAGATATGGACAATATATCATTTTATTGATGCAACGTTGAACAGTTGATGGAAGAAAGTTGGAAACTTTAATTAAACATTTTTGTAGCAAGTCAACTATCAATATCAGGAAGAAATTTCGTAGCAGTACCAATATTATTCCATGATGGTCCTTCTACAACATCTGGACATTACAGTGCCTATTTAAAATGTGATAAAGAATGGACATATTGCAATGATGCTCAATTGGTTTTTAAACAATTTTTGCCTAGCGAATTACCAAATTCCTACCTAATATTTTTAAAGCCAATGTTTTAGGAACATAATTCAGACTCTGAGGAATTCATTAATATGTAATAATACGTTTGCTATTGGACAATTTCAATATAAAGGATTTCAGTAATGCCATTTGGCCTAGAGGAAAGGTATTTATTTGAATTATGGACTTTTTCTTGCACATTCTCTCAGCATATATTTTTAAAGAACAACATTTACAGTGTATAGAAATTCAAGTAGGAACATTTCCTTAGAAGAGAGCATTTTATATATGTGTGATTTGTATTATATGGTATGTTATTGAGGATGTAGTTTTTATTGAATGTTCAGAAATAGTTGAGTATATTAAAAATATTTTAGGAGTACTTTTTTTCTTTTTTAAACAATCTTAATGATGAGTAACATTGAAATCACTGTTTGTAGTGACATTCAATATATTCTGAGAACAGCAAAAAAGGCAAAGAAAATAATATATAAAAGGTTAAAATGATGTTGTGTTGTAAAAAATATAATATTATATATTATAACTTTATATTTTCTTCTCTTTCACAAATCCTAATTCTAAAATATGAAATTTTCAGAAATGTATGTTATAAAAAACGACTGAAAAAAATGTTTAGTGTTTTTTATATCTATTACTGTGAAGGTAAGATTAACTAAGTATTAAAATGGATAGTGGGCTGTGTTTGCACACTGGTGAAGAAAGGGGGATGAACAGAGTAGATATGTGTGGAAAGATGCTCTGTGGCCGTTTTAAGTTCCGGGATAAAGTTGCTTTGAATCCTGAGTGTCCTTGGGGGGCAACTAACCCACCAGATATGTGCAGAAAGTGCCAGAGAGTTGTATTACTGAGAGGTGTAAAATGGGACATGGCTTCGGACCACCTCTCTGCAACACAGCTGTATGGTGTTCAATAGAGAGACATGTTGGGCTAGTAGGACCCAGGGACTTTCAAGATTAAAAGAGACTTAATTCCTCAACACGTCACAGCGAGTGTTTGCACATGTCACATAAGGCCCCAACACTTCCCTTCACCACTCTATACACATGTCCTATCACTTTGCCAAAACCTAAGTACTTATACTTATAAATGTATGTTGTTTTCTGTTTGCACTACTGAAATTACTCTACTTATTAGTCATATAGTTAAGGATTGACCTAGCCCCTAACCCTAGTACAAGTCAATGTCTTTATATACTATTCATGCAGATTGCAAGAAGCTACAAAAGTATTAATACAGTCTTCAAAATACCTAGTTTATACCTATGTAGTTTTGGAATCATAGGATCCCATGTGACCTGAAAAAAAAAAGATTTGATTGGTTCATAACATTTCCCATTCTACCTATTGAAGGACCGGAATCATTTCAATCATTCTTCTTTGAACATCTTTGGAGAGATAACTCTGTGCTTACCTCCTGTCAATCTCATGCAATTTTTCAAACAATGAATTAGCAATATGTAACAGTCTGCCAATACCTAAGTACTTATGGGGCAAATTTAGAAGCATCCTGTGCCAACAATATGTCAATTTTTGTAACATAGTGATGGCGCTGGACACTCTTTCATATTTACAAGGAAAGGAAAAGGCACTCTGTGTATCTTTTCTTTTCCATGTAAATATGACCTAATCATGCACACCACTTTGCGTTGAAGGGGTGTTCTAAAGGTGTTGCTGTGCGTGTTTGCCCAGAAAACTCATAGAACAAAACACATCTCCAGATTTATCAGAAAACATGAATCTGGACATGTGTGTGAATGCTGCACCATTCTCCAATTGGTGTAGCAAGGCTCAACAAGGAGAATTGTTTTCATTTCTCCTCATTTTTTCTCTTTCAATTCATGCTTCACTGCACATCATACATTGAAGGAGGAAAATGCATTCACTGATTGTTTTTGTGGAGGAAGGTGTGTCTTCCTGCACAAAAACAGACTCCAAATGACACAGATATCCTTGCACCATGGTGCCAGGGTACCTGTGTCACTGCATGGCTGCAGTTTAAGCAGCAGTGCAGAGTGAAGGATAGACTTGCAACATATTTATGGATATATATTGCATCCCTGTGCTTTGGAAGTACCACAGCACACACTGCACCTAAAGAGGTTACAGTGTCATGCTGCAGCAATTCCTTAAAGTTCTACACTTATACATTCACCATACACTACTAATGCATTCTTTCAATTAATTATGCACTACGCATACATTCAACCAAACTTTCACACACTATCATACAAATATAGCTCTTTTTTTAACCAGAAAAGTTCGTTCTGAAAAGAACTTTTTTTTTGTTTTATATTTTTTTGTAGTTTTTTTAGATGGAAACCAATATCAGCTTGTGAATCAGTTAAAAAAACTTCTTCTTAGCTCTGAGATGTTCCTTCAAAGAAGGTCTAAGGAAAATGATTGGAATGGGTGGGGTCCTTCAATAGTTACAATAGGAAATGTTTTGAACCAATCAAATCTTTTTTTTAAGGTCACATGGGATCCGAGAACCGTTTGCACAGGCAGCATGCACCCAACGTGACTTCATGAAATTGCATTTAAAACGAACATAAGTTTAATAACAGTAAAAGTACAAAACAATATGACGTCACACACAAGCTTGCGAGCGAGCGTAACATAATACGTATGTGTCGCGTATGCGCCTAGAGTCGCGTACTGGTCTGATAGCATTCACGCAGGAAAATACGCACCCATCGCACATCCTACAGGGATTCTAGACAACAATCCTAAAAGGCGGCTAGGTTCCACGCAGTGATCGTGAAAGGTACGCTTTGGGTGAGCGACAAAAAAAATTCGAAAAAAAAACAATAATATAAATATATTTAAAAAAAATTATAAAACAAATAAAAAACATTAAAGTTTCAATATTTAAAAAAAACATTATTTTTCAATTTATATTAAAAATATATAATGTAATTAAAAAATACATTATGTAAAAATAAATAGTTAAAACAACTTAGAAAATCGTTATCAAAAAATTTAATATAAAATGTATTTTATTTAAAAATTGTCATTTAAAAATCCTTTTGAAAATTCACTGAAAAAACCAAAGGTTTCAGACATGTTATAGATAGGAATTAGCATTTAAAAAACCTTACAAATTCACTGAAAAAACTAAAGGTTTCAGGGACATTTCACTTGTACAAAACCATTGAAATTGCTCCGTTATAGTTAGTTCTACTAACTATAACTTGAGCGCCCGCAATCCACTGCTGATGATGTCAGATATTACATCATTCATGACATGGCCAGTAACATCACTTACGACATCACTGATGACATCTCAAATGACATCATTGATGACATCATCCACAGGACCATCTGATAAACCTTATATATATATAGTATAACTTTTAATCACTCAGTATAAAATACAAAGTACCATTTTTGAAACCATTGACACACCAACACAAGTTTCTAAAACACTCACTGATTGCTAGATCTACACACACATTGAAACACTTATTTACAGAGTCACTCATACATGCTGACAAAGATCAATAGAACACTATCAAATATACTTATACACCTATTTCAACATTACACACCAGCATACATCCTATTCACGTATGCAGTCATCCTACTCACTTATGCAAACAATTAATCATACTTACATTTACTCAGCTGCACACTTATACAAACACCTCCTCATTTATTTATATAGATAGTAACTCCTACGTAGCGTGTTAAATAATCGCTATAACAAGTATACAGTTATCTATACAGTCACTCATACAATCACTGAGTCTTATGTATACTTATTTATATAGAACAACTGTCACATACACTGACTTTTATATTTCTACTTTGTTGGACATGTATCATTGACAAATATATTTACTCATCACTACACCCATAAAGACATTCACTCACCCAAACAACTGTTTCGACATGCAGTCTTAAGCTCATATACCTACAAAATCAACTATTTACACATTTGTGGACAGTCACACACCTTCCACTCAAACACACACATGTACTCTCCTATACAAATACTCACTTAACTAATCAATGACTAATATAGACTTTCACATAGCTACTAACCAACTTATGCAGTATTTTACACAACAAGAGACAGACTGATACAGATATTCACACAGTCTAATGACTATCCCATATATTTAGTGACACACTTTAACTTAGTCACTTAAACAGTCAATCACACTGCTAGTAAATCCTTCATCCAGTCATTCATTCATTCATTTCAAAGCTTTATTCGATTATTAAAAACAATCACAAAAGCATACAATATAAAAACACACTATACGAACATTACAATGAGAACAATAACTCAACAGTAAAGAATTTAAAAGTATTACAACACCAGACTTTTCCTATGCGAAATGGCTTTAAGTAAAAAGGTATTTACAACAAGGGGTGGTGATAGACAGAGTCTCTGAATTAAGCAGAGTACTCTCACCCAGTCAAGAGATCAGGGCTAGATCCAACACCGTTTTTTAGCTCATTGCACCATCCCAGTTTCAGAACCTGGCTGTATGCAAACTAGTCTGTCCCTGGCCCAGTGCATCATGGGAACAGGGCAGACCAGACTACAAAAGCCAATTCTTACACTGGGAAGGAAACAAGCTTCCGGGGACCGGTTTCTGCCATTTCAGGCGTCTTCGGCCCGGCTTGCTTGAATCCTGATGGTGCAATGAGCAAGGGACTCACATCTGAGTATACACTTCCACGCTTAGGGTGGACAAAATTATTTACAACAAGGGGTGGTGATGGACAGAGTCTCTGAATTAAGCAGAGTACTCTCACCCAGTCAAGAGATCAGGGCTAGATCCAACACCGTTTTTTAGCTCATTGCACCATCCCAGTTTCAGAACCTGGCTGTATGCAAACTAGTCTGTCCCTGGCCCAGTGCATCATGGGAACAGGGCAGACCAGACTACAAAAGCCAATTCTTACACTGGGAAATAAACAAGCTTCCGGGGACCGGTTTCTGCCATTTCAGGCGTCTTCGGCCCGGCTTGCTTGAATCCTGATGGTGCAATGAGCAAGGGACTCACATCTGAGTATACCCTTCCACGCTTAGGGTGGACAAAATTATTTACAACAAGGGGTGGTGATGGACAGAGTCTCTGAATTAAGCAGAGTACTCTCACCCAGTCAAGAGATCAGGGCTAGATCCAACACCGTTTTTTAGCTCATTGCACCATCCCAGTTTCAGAACCTGGCTGTATGCAAACTAGTCTGTCCCTGGCCCAGTGCATCATGGGAACAGGGCAGACCAGACTACAAAAGCCAATTCTTACACTGGGAAGGAAACAAGCTTCCGGGGACCGGTTTCTGCCATTTCAGGCGTCTTCGGCCCGGCTTGCTTGAATCCTGATGGTGCAATGAGCAAGGGACTCACATCTGAGTATACCCTTCCACGCTTAGGGTGGACAAAATTATTTACAACAAGGGGTGGTGATGGACAGAGTCTCTGAATTAAGCAGAGTACTCTCACCCAGTCAAGAGATCAGGGCTAGATCCAACACCGTTTTTTAGCTCATTGCACCATCCCAGTTTCAGAACCTGGCTGTATGCAAACTAGTCTGTCCCTGGCCCAGTGCATCATGGGAACAGGGCAGACCAGACTACAAAAGCCAATTCTTACACTGGGAAGGAAACAAGCTTCCGGGGACCGGTTTCTGCCATTTCAGGCGTCTTCGGCCCGGCTTGCTTGAATCCTGATGGTGCAATGAGCAAGGGACTCACATCTGAGTATACCCTTCCACGCTTAGGGTGGACAAAATTATTTACAACAAGGGGTGGTGATGGACAGAGTCTCTGAATTAAGCAGAGTACTCTCACCCAGTCAAGAGATCAGGGCTGGATCCAACACCGTTTTTTAGCTCATTGCACCATCCCAGTTTCAGAACCTGGCTGTATGCAAACTAGTCTGTCCCTGGCCCAGTGCATCATGGGAACAGGGCAGACCAGACTACAAAAGCCAATTCTTACACTGGGAAGGAAACAAGCTTCCGGGGACCGGTTTCTGCCATTTCAGGCCGGTTTCTGCCATTTCAGGCGTCTTCGGCCCGGCTTGCTTGAATCCTGATGGTGCAATGAGCAAGGGACTCACATCTGAGTAGACCCCCTTTCTCACTGCTCCATCAGGATTCAAGCAAGCCGGCCCGAAGAGGCTGAAATGCCAGAAACCGGTCCCCGGTAGCTTGTCTCCTTTCTGGTGAAGAATTGGCTTGGTAGTTTGGTCTGCCCTGTTCCCATGATGCACTGGGCCAGGGACAGACTAATTTGCATATAGCCAGGTTCTGAGCTGGGATGGGGCAGTGAGATAAATAACAGTGATGGATCAAGCCCTGATCTTTGGACTGGGTAAGAGTGGTCTGCTTAATTCAGACACTCTGTTCATCACCACCCCCTTTTCTGAATCGTTTTTGGCCACTATAGGTGTGGCAGGGTATACTCAGACATGAGTCCCTTTCTCACTGCTCCATCAGGATTCAAGCAAGCCGGGCCGAAGAGGCTGAAATGCCAGAAACCGGTCCCCGGTAGCTTGTCTCCTTTCTGGTGAAGAATTGGCTTGGTAGTTTGGTCTGCCCTGTTCCCATGATGCACTGGGCCAGGGACAGACTAATTTGCATATAGCCAGGTTCTGAGCTGGGATGGGGCAGTGAGATAAATAACGGTGATGGATCAAGCCCTGATCTTTGGACTGGGTAAGAGTGGTCTGCTTAATTCAGACACTCTGTTCATCACCACCCCCTTTTCTGAATCGTTTTTGGCCACTATAGGTGTGGCAGGGTATACTCAGACATGAGTCCCTTTCTCACTGCTCCATCAGGATTCAAGCAAGCCGGGCCGAAGAGGCTGAAATGCCAGAAACCGGTCCCCGGTAGCTTGTCTCCTTTCTGGTGAAGAATTGGCTTGGTAGTTTGGTCTGCCCTGTTCCCATGATGCACTGGGCCAGGGACAGACTAATTTGCATATAGCCAGGTTCTGAGCTGGGATGGGGCAGTGAGATAAATAACGGTGATGGATCAAGCCCTGATCTTTGGACTGGGTAAGAGTGGTCTGCTTAATTCAGACACTCTGTTCATCACCACCCCCTTTTCTGAATCGTTTTTGGCCACTATAGGTGTGGCAGGGTATACTCAGACATGAGTCCCTTTCTCACTGCTCCATCAGGATTCAAGCAAGCCTGGCCGAAGAGGCTGAAATGCCAGAAACCGGTCCCCGGTAGCTTGTCTCCTTTCTGGTGAAGAATTGGCTTGGTAGTTTGGTCTGCCCTGTTCCCATGATGCACTGGGCCAGGGACAGACTAATTTGCATATAGCCAGGTTCTGAGCTGGGATGGGGCAGTGAGATAAATAACGGTGATGGATCAAGCCCTGATCTTTGGACTGGGTAAGAGTGGTCTGCTTAATTCAGACACTCTGTTCATCACCACCCCCTTTTCTGAATCGTTTTTGGCCACTATAGGTGTGGCAGGGTATACTCAGACATGAGTCCCTTTCTCACTGCTCCATCAGGATTCAAGCAAGCCGGGCCGAAGAGGCTGAAATGCCAGAAACCGGTCCCCGGTAGCTTGTCTCCTTTCTGGTGAAGAATTGGCTTGGTAGTTTGGTCTGCCCTGTTCCCATGATGCACTGGGCCAGGGACAGACTAATTTGCATATAGCCAGGTTCTGAGCTGGGATGGGGCAGTGAGATAAATAACGGTGATGGATCAAGCCCTGATCTTTGGACTGGGTAAGAGTGGTCTGCTTAATTCAGACACTCTGTTCATCACCACCCCCTTTTCTGAATCGTTTAAGTAAAAAGGTAGCGGTAGAAAAACAGATATCTGCAGAATCAAGTGCAAATAACAATTTCAGGGCTTGGACTGTAGTATACACAGAGAATTTTAGAAACATGGGTCTGAGGTAGAAACGGCGAAGGTGCATATAGAGTGGGCCAATAAGCATAAAGTGCAGAGTGCTTTGCCTAGACTGGCCATCACAAGGGCAGGGGGAATGGCTATGTAATTTCATCACTGGGAAGGCCACTAGATTATGTGCAATACCAATTCCAAATCTCGTAAGGACGAACTGATGAGATTGCTTGGTTATACATTTTAGATACATAGGCATGCCCTTTTCTTCCAACTTATTAGAGTGATAAAATACATGAGTAGGCATGGAGATACACTTCGCTCTGCGTAAGTCAGATTTAGTTCCAATAAAAACATCTTTGAGTTCCTTTTTTGATATAGTAACGGCGCAATATGGGTCATTGACGATGTCAAAGTTAAAAACACCACTATAGGAAGAAGAGACATAACTTAACCAGGGGATCTTGAGGGCTTTGTCCAGCTTCAGGCAATCTAAGATAATCCGCCTGGTAAAGTCAGCCTCTTCTTTAGCCCAGATTGACCTCCATACCATTAAAGGTCTCATTTCCATCAGATCTGTCAAATAATTCAGGCACACCTCGCTATGACACAATACAGTGGGTTCCGAGGGAGGTAAACAAAGCAGCCTTCTAAGGAACCCATTCTCGGTGACTTGCAGTACCCTATGCTGGCAGTAGCCCCAAATACCAGAGCCATATAGAGCTATAGATACACACCTATGCCTGTATATATCTACCATATCTGGTATGCGGCGACTCCCTAGTTTTGCTGCAAATCGAAAAATTCCGGAGGAACTTTTAGCCATTCTACCGTTGACATTTAAAATCTCTTGCGCCCAAGTCCCTTTGTCGTTGAAAGTAACTCCAAGGTAGCAGAATCTGTCCACAACCTCAATTTTATGATTATTAAAATGGAACGGCATGGCAAATTTCATCCGTTTACCACAAGCCATAATAAAAGTCTTGGAGTTATTAACTTTCAGTTTTCTCACGGTAATAAAATTATAAAAAGTATTCATGAGTTTCTGAAGCCCATTTGGAGTGCGCGAGAGCAGCACCGTGTCATCGGCATAGAGCAGGATTGGTACCGGGTGGCCACCAACCTGGGGGGAGTCTGCCTGTACATTCTTCAGTTCCGATTCTATAGAATTAATGAAGAGGGAAAATAACAGGGGGGCCAGTACGCAGCCCTGCCTTATGCCTGATTTAACCTTAAATTTCTCTGTACATTCACCTGACCGGCCAAAACATTTCGGGGCTGATAACTTATTGTAGAGTCGTGCCAGGAAGTGAATGATTGCTGGGGGGGCACCCATACCCATCAATGTGGAGCATAACAAGTTATGATCCACAAGGTCAAAGGCACTCGAAAGATCAGCGAAGCAGAGAAATAAGGAACCCTGCTTCGCTCTCGTGTACTTTCCAATGAGGAGGTCAAGATTGATGCACTGCTCGGTTGTCCCCAATCCTTTGCGAAAGCCATATTGGGGTTCAGACAGAATTTTATCATCCTCTACCCATTCCTCCAGCCTCATCAGGAGAACCCTACTCATAATCTTCAGGGAGGAATCAAGAAGGGAGATAGGGCGGTAGTTCTTGGCCTCTCCTCTATCTCCCTTCTTGTAGATGGGTAGAATTATAGATTCACTCCAAGTAGGTGGTGTATTCTCCAGAACTGACGCATTAAACACCTGCGTCAGGAGTGGACTCCAAAGAGTCGGATTAGATTTATACAGGTCAACCGGGACCCCGTCGGGTCCCGGTACCTTACCCCCTTTACTCCGGCTTATGGAAATAACCACCTCTGATAGGGTAATATCCTAGGGTAACCTCGTTTCAGACATCAGAATAGGAGAGCTGACAAAGTCCTCCCTAGGCGGGTTAAAAATTCCAGAGAAGTGGGCAACCCAGTTTGCTTCGCTGACCTGCGCTGACAGTACGGGAAACTCGTCATTGGCAAGAAAGGGGCTATTAACCGTAGACCAAAAAAGCCTGCTGTCCCGTAGTACCGATGCTTGGTTCAAGGCATCCCAGGCCAGTTCCCTAAGCTCTTGCTTCCTACGTACAAGATTGTTTTTGTAGGTAAGTCTAAGTGATTTAATAGCCTCCCTGTCTCTGGGAAGTTTAGTTAAAGCCTGCTTAAGTTCCCGCAGAGATTTGGTACACATGCTATCAAACCAACCCACATTTTGCTTCCTAATTCGGGCTTTAGTAATAGTAAGACACCTTTTTATAACGATGCCAAGTGCCACAAAATTAGTTGTAATGCTCCCATAAAAGGCCTCAGATTCTAAACAATTGTAAATTTCAGCGAGCCCAGCTTTTAGGATTTTGGCTTGCAGCTTTTCAGAGTTGTCCAAGCTCCACTTTATACGGGTACCATTCTGTCTACAAGGGGCGACATCTTCAATAACCAGATGATCACTATTGGCTGGTGACACCCAAGCAGAAATGAGCATGGTAATAGCATGGTGATCGCTACTTCCAAGGTCAATGACAACAGGGATCGTACAAAGTGGAATAAGATACGTAGAGGCCAAAAGGTGGTCAATAACAGAAGCCGAGATGGGTCCTACAAAAGTTGGAACAGGTTTGCCATCAGCATCTACAGCCGGGGGATGGATCATAAGATCCATACTTAGCATAAGGGAATTAAGGGAGTCACCATAAGGTGAGTGAACAAAATGTGCCCGATTTTCCCCGTTGTCCCAGTCGTATCCACAGATTCTAGTAAATGAATGAGGACAGGTACGAAGGTTGAAATCCCCGCCCCATATGATATCAATTGGTTTATTGATATCTCTTCGCAAGTTCCTCAAGGCAGAACCCAACTCCTCCACCACCGAAGTATTAGAAGCATCAAACAGGTTATTATAGTGGTTGATCACCATTATTACATGGCCCTTTACATGTTCTAATATTAGGATTTGGGAGTGGTAACCCACAGGGTGGTGAGATTTCATACAGACTGGGAGGTTTACTGACAATAAGATCACTAACCCCCCTTTAGCCCTACCCATACCTGACCTTAGTGCTAAGTTATTATATGACACAAACCCATCAAGTTTAATGTCAGTAGTTGCCCAGGTCTCTTGCATGCATAAAATATCATAGTCACAGAGGATCTCACTCCAGCCTAGGGACGCCGATTGCCTACTCCAACCAGCAATATTCCAAGTAGCTAACCTAAAACCAGGGGAATAAGGGGAAGGTTTAATGGGCGCTAGTTCAGTGGTAATTAAAAAGTTGTTAGCAACTAGGGGAACCAGTGAAACAGGGAAAACAGCGGGAAGCACCGAGGCAGTCGAGGACGTTACAGGGCTTGGGGTAGGAATGGGGGTACTGCCAGACGTTATAGTAGGCCCTTTGTCAGAGGAAGGGGGAATGGGATCTGGGGGTGGGGGCAGTCAATCTACACCATCCAGTCTGTTCAAACAACTGAAACGGTTATGATCACAAAAGGGTATCAATGGGGGTTGAAAAACAGGGCGTGCTGTATACCCACAGTGTCTGCCCACCCGATCAACCCTCGTCCAATTACCTTGGGTTTGGTCATGGTACATATGTATACGGGGGAAGAAAAAAGACACTGGCAGAGTCCGAATGGTGGATTCAAGAGATCTATTCGACCCTGCACATATGTGAAGAACAGTCCTTGTATCTCGGAAACTCACCATGATACAATCCCCTGTTATTGACTTCTTGGTCTTACCCAGCCAGGGTACCCTTCTCACCATGATGATTTCGTTGTTAAAATACGCTGGGAGGGGTCTATTCCAGTTCAACCATTTGATTGCTTTGATTTTAAGTGAACGGAAATTCTCACTTTCACCCGCCTCACGGGGGGGAACCCCAGCCATAACTACCATAAAGCCATTAGCCTCGGGGGGAGGTCAGGTCTCCGGGGTCTGGGAGCAGATTTCTCGGGAAGTAGGAGGGGGATACTGTCACCGGTTTTTGCCCCACTAGGGATTATCACTGTGGGGGCTGGACCTGGGGGTTGTGATGGAGGGATGATAGATTTACTATGATGAGACGGGGCTAGTTTAGCCATAAGTGGTTGCAAAAGGGGGATAGCAGTAGTCACCAAGGGAGGTCCCGGGTTAACTAAGGGAGTTTGTGGGGTATGTGAAGTGGTAGAAGGGGGCTTAGACTCAAATAATCTACCTTGGGAGGTTACCTGAGATTTCATACTACTTATTGTAGCCTCCAGAATAGTGAGTCTAATCTCCACTTTCTTGATGCTCTCGCTGATAGGCAAGAGCAAAGATCTAAGAAGGAATTCCAGGTTCCCTAGAGGAGCAGCCGGGGGCAATGTATTAGACGGGTTATTCCCAGGGGCAACAGCAGGATCCAACACATTAATACCCTTATCTGGAATTGGGGTGGGCTTAGAGGATTTTCCGAAATCAGAATGGGGTAGTTTGGATTTACCCTGCCCTCCCCTTGTCTTCCTTCTTCGCTTATTAGGGGGAGGGCCATGCAACTCCACCACAGCAACTAACTTCGGCTTAGCTTTCCTAGCTTTAGATGTTGGGATGGGTTGAGAAGTTAGATCAACAGACGTACAACTAGGGCTGGTGGGAAGGGTAACCGTAGAGGCCTGCACAATGGGTAGACAGGGACTAATAGTACAATCCCTAAACAAAAGCGGGACGTCGTCCTGGGATAATGGCTCCTCACTAACATTCAAAGGGGAGCCACCCTCTATGGAGATAGAGGTATCTACCAGGGGTCTATGTTTCAGATTTTCAATGGAGCGTCGGCGCTCGGCCCTGCGCTCCGCCAGGGAGGTTTCCTTATCCCCATCCCCATCCCCCCCAAAGGGAGTGAAAAATAATTATCCAAAGTCCTGTTTTTCCCACCCCCCGCCTTCACAGTAGGTCCGTCCAGAGCTGGTGAAGGCATAGCAGTTATATAGTACCAGAATGAGAAACAGGGGCAAATTTAATCCAGAACCCCTACAACAGATACAAGAGGGTAGGCCCAGCCCGGCCTACTCCGGCCAATGAGGGCCTTAGAGGGCCTGCCCTTTGCCCGGGCTTCGCCCCGAGCTTCGGCCCGCGCGCGTCCCGCGTGCGCGTGGATGGGCGGGGCTAAATAGGGAGGAGGGGGGAGGGCGGGAAGAGTCGCAGGTGCGCTGGTGACCTGAGCGCTACTCCTGCTGGGACTCGCAGTCCCGCCCTCGCAGCCCACACAAGCTTCTTCACTGCCCCTTGCAGTCCAGGAGGTCCAAGTCAGCACACACGGCAATATTCCGCTTTCCCCCGCCTTCAAAAATCACCTCGGAGTCTCTAGCACAATCACAGGCTGCAAGCGGCTCCCGCGGAGCGGGGGCCGCGAGCCGTCTTTGTACAGCAGGGGGAGGGAGGACGGGGGAGGGCGGGAAGAGTCGGAGGTGCGCTGGTGACCTGAGCGCTACTCCTGCTGGGACTCGCAGTCCCGCCCTCGCAGCCCACACAAGCTTTTTCACTGCCCCTTGCAGTCCAGGAGGTCCAAGTCAGCACACACAGCAATAATCCGCTTTCCCCCGCCTTCAAAAATCACCTCGGAGTCTCTAGCACAATCACAGGCTGCGAGCGGCACCCAGTCACTTATACGCCCACTCATTCTTCAATGCAGATTGCTATATATATAACATATATTTAAATATCAAACCAAAACACATTCACTGGATGATGTCGTCACTGATGTCATCAGTGATGTCATTTGAGATGTTATCAGTGATGTCACTGACCATGTCACGAATGATGTTACATGTGACATCATCAGCAGTGGATTGTGGGCGCGCAAGTTATAGTTAGTAGAACTATCTATAATGGAGGAATTTCAATGGTTTTGTATGAGTGAAATGTCCAGCTAACTACAACACCCCTGAAACCTATGTTTTTTTTAGTGAATATATATATATATATTTATATATATATATATATATACATATATATTTATATATATATTACCTACTGGCGGTCGCCAGTAGGTATATATAGTTAGGATTTTTTCTCTATGGGATTTTTGAAAATTCTATGTCTAATAACTTTGGCGTTTGTGGACGGAATTGGCTGAAATTTTCAGGAAAATGGCACATTTTGTTTCTGAGCAGCCCCTGAAAATTGGGGGGGGGTTCGTCCAGGGGGGGTCGAGAAAAAAGGGGGGTCCCAAAACGTGTTTTTAACATTGAGTTTTCCATAGGGCGGTTGGCCTCACTTTTAGCCCGAACGGCTGAATGGATTTGCACGAAACTTGGCAAAATTGTAGGGACTGGTAGCCCGATGTGCCTTTTGTAGGTCTCAATTAAGCATGGGCGGATCTAGCGGATCTCGCGTACGCGAAATTGCGGATTTACGGATTCGCAATCCGCGAAGATCCGCGAACTCTAGCGGATTTGCGGATTTTTCCGTTTTTTGTGTTGGCGCGTGTTCGCGCCGATTTTGGGACAAGTTTGCAATTGCGAACTTACTTTTCGGCTTGCAACGGCCGCGACTATGTTGTTTCTACGTCTGGTTTATCATCACAGGTTCACAGCACCCTCTGTTTCACCACTGCCACCCTCTGGGACACCCATGCCACCCTCTAGTACATCCTCACTGGCACCTATTAGGTTTATTTATCACTGTAGATTATGGTGGTTGAAAAAAGCAAGCACACCTGCCCTTCTTCAACTGCCATCAATTAATTTGTGTTTCATTAATGTGTCAGTAATTTTGAAAGTTCCAGTCTGGCTGGCACCTGCTTCCTTCCTTATCTGTAATTTGCTTTTTGTTGCAGTGAATTTTTTTTTTTACAGGACCTTTATGGTGCTATTCTATGAGCCTGCTGTTTGGGTCATAGCAGGGTCATAGAATTGTTGCAAACTCTGGAGGGGCCCATCAGGAAGCACTACCTTGAATGTTACTAATGTTAAGTTTGAACTTTTGCACCTGCTCATTGCTTTCATTTTAGCTAAAATCGTTTTTTTTGCAATTTCGCGCGTTATTTGGGGCGCGAATCCGTGCGAGATCGATTTCGGAAGCCGCGAATACGTGCGAATACAAAATTGTTTTTGTTGCGACGTGTATGTTCGCGTGATCTTGCGCGTGTTCGCGAGGCGCTTCTAGCTATTCGTTTGCCAAGTTACCCTATCGGTCGTACACGGGCGCGGCCATCTTGTTGGCGTGACGTAATTCCGTTTCCGCCCGCTATGTGTAATCTCGCAAAGTGTGCTGCTCGCTAGTACAATTTCGCGCGTACTCGCAAGGAAAATCTCGCGCGAACTTACCCACGCGGTCGTGAACGGGCGCGGCCATCTTGTTTCTCATTCATTGCTATGGTTCTGGGCATGCTTTCTGTATCCTCTCTCAATCTCTGCCATCCTTTGCTTGTTTGAAGTTTTTTTGATCTAATTTTACTTATTATCTAACCCTCTATTTTTCTAGCTCTATATTTTTGTGTTTTCTGCAGCTTTTATTTACTTTTAAACTACTTTTTTAAACTCTTTTCTTTTCTTCTTCACTATTCTATTTCTTCTTTATCATTTAAGTTTATTTCTGCCCAGACCATGGTAAAGGGAGCCGGGAAGCACCCTGAGAAGGGGAAGGGTCCCGCACCCCGTGCCCGGCTCCCGTGCGGGCGTTTAAGGGGGGAGCAAGTGGTCCCGAGGGAGATCTTCAGCGCGGAGGAAGTGGCGGCACTGATCTTCCACGTCCAGCGCCGCCTCCCCAAGACGATCCTGGGAGGCGGCAAGATCGCGACCGGCTATGGCATCCGGGAGCGCCGCCAGCGGTGGGAGAAGGTGTGCCGGGCCATGTACAAGATCTCTGGGGTCCGGCGCACATATAACCAGGCCACCCACCGCTGGACCGATGTCATGGACCGGGAGCGGGACTTGCTGGACGCGCTCGGCGTAGAGGTCCCCGGGCTTGGTGAGTAGTAGTAGTAGTACATTTACTACTCTGTTTTATCCTGCTCTGTTATTTGCAAATCTTTGTTCTTTACCAAGAGCAATAATGCTGCTGATTACATTGAGGTAAATTATATTTCAAAATCTTCTATGCATTTCATTTTCAGGTGCACTGCTCTCCTTCTCAGTAGCCTTGCTTGCTACTATGCTTCTTTGTTTTGTATGTTGTGTTCAGAAGCATTTCATTGGCCTGAGAAAATATGTATGAGTGTACTGTAAAGAAAAGAACTGCGTAATGCTAGACAGTAAGGGTCATATTTTCAATTACCGGCGCATCCCTGCAAAGTAGCAGGGATGCGGCAGTAATTGTGTGCCATGCCACCACCACCCATTGGCCCAAAACGTCACAGAAGCCTTACGCATCTGTGCCGTAAAGGCAGCGCATTGCTGGAGTTGCGTGCCAACGATGGCGCAGCTCCAGCAATGCTCTGGGGTACCCTATCTCCCCAATGCTGCATCAAGCCGTACGTCGGCTTCAAGTGCGCAGGGTTTGAGTCATGCATCATTGTCCTAAAAATGACTGATTGACATCTTGTAGATTTCCCTCAGCCACTTTTAGGATTCGTTCCTGCGCAGGTACGCCCTCCCTTGCGCCGGAACGCCCCCTGATGGCGCAGGGCTTTACAACGTGATGCATCGCCCATATGCCCATATGTGGGTTTTTTTTAATATATACGCCGCACCAACACCATGGCGAGTCTTTTGTTCTGCCGCTGCGTCAGAAAAGGCACGCAACAATGGAGGAAAATCAGCCGCAACTTCCGCAAGGGACTTATAAATCAGCCCCAACAGACTGAAGTCCAGTCCTTCCTTTAGACAGTCACATGGCTATCAGAAGAAATAGTGGCGGTGGTGGCGGGTGGATTGATAGTTTGAGTATTCACTGATCTGCAAGCAGGATGGACTTTGTCTGTCACGTGTTGCGCACTGCTGCCTGCAGTGCCAGGCCTAGGCAAACCTCTTTAGTAGTCTGTTTATTGAGTTACATAGGAACTTTCTAAGTCAACGTTCCGCAAATCAGGCAATACGAATAACGTAGTATACCACATGAGATAGATCCCGTGGAATAGTTGTCTATCTATTTGCTATTTTTCCAAAATATGTTGTTATTGTTCTTTTGAAATGTTTGATTTGGTTGAAAAATCTCATCCATGTTTTCTGGTTTTTCTTTCTTTCATGTTGTACATCAGCTCCCCCCAAGGGCAAGAGGACACAGGAGGAGGGTGCTGAGGATGCAGGCCAGGATCGGGCAGGCGAGGGCTCCTTTGCTGGCCCCAGTAAGTTTACATTTTAATAAACAGTACCTATTTTTTCCTAGCGTTCCTCATTCGATTTTTTCTAAATCGTCTTTGATCTTCTTGTAGACTGGATATAAATTCTTATCCTGCCTCGAATATGACTCCCTGTGGTATTACTAGACTATTCTTATTAGTCTGTCTGTGTAGCTAACTAAGATTGGACATTTGGCAATTCCATTGGACTCCCATTATATTCAGCAATACCTCTATGCACTGTCTCCTTACTGACTAGATAGTGTGGCAGAGTCATTCAGCTCCCGAAGTCACCGATTATAGATCCCCAATGATCTCTAGATTATCGTACGCAGGACAAGAGAGTAGTACGGAGTCACAGCACAGTCAAGAAGTGTCAGAGGCACTCATGCTTGCAAAAATTCCAAAACCTTTAGCTCATCCACTCTAGTCTAGAGGAACAAAAACCACAGAGTCTATTTAAGTGTAAAAGCTTTATTAAAAGTAAACACATTTATTAAAATCTACTTTGTCATAAAACTATTTAACTGTAAACGGAAAAGTGGTTAGTGCTGACGATTAATTGGAC
Source organism: Lissotriton helveticus (assembly GCF_964261635.1). Taxonomy (NCBI): domain Eukaryota; kingdom Metazoa; phylum Chordata; class Amphibia; order Caudata; family Salamandridae; genus Lissotriton; species Lissotriton helveticus. Next base: position 1,610,858,611 of record NC_136069.1, read on the forward strand.
ACATTTCTTGTGGTCGAGCCGAACTCTCACCTAGTTTGAACTTGATCCTGGTCGTGTTCTTAGGACTCAGGAGTCAAGCTTCTGTCTGTTAGGAGAAAAAGTGGTGCGTGTTAAAAATCAAAAGCAAGCATTCATCAGTTGTGCATAAAAGTGCAGCAAGACAACAGCCTTCCCTGGAAAATGGGACATTTTTACTATGGAGTAGACAGTCACAAATTATTACATTGTATTCTGTTTTTTTAACATTTCTCCTAGACCAAATATTATATAGTAGTGAGTGGTGTATTCTAACATTCTTAAATGTACTTTGTAGGTGTAACATCTGGTGACGGGGCCAGCGCGGAGGTGGCTGTGTTGGACTTGGACTGGGAGGCCTCTGGGGAGGAGGCGGCGTTAGAAGAGCTGGTGGCCGTTCCTGTGGGGGATCAAACGGTGGTGGCGGAAACAGATAAGCTATATATTCCTTACTTATTGAGATTGAAGACTGCATAGTGTGCTTTCTGCACGGGTGTATTACAATTACAAATCAACCAGGTAGTAGCCTCCTCGAAATGTACTTCGACTTAGCTGTGAAGTTTTTGGTGAGAAGAATCCCAATAAGTTCTTAGACGAACGTGATGGATGGGATGAACGAAAAGCGAAAGAAGGGTGTAAGTAAGTGGGACGCGAACTTGTATGATGGCTGGCAAAGAAGAACGATATGTGTTTGCTTGGACCCAGAGGTGGCTGGGAAGGAAAGAATATGGTATGGTGCATGGCTGGGTCAATGATGAAGCAAGGATGGGTGGAAGGACAGCAGCCTGGGTGGGTGAAACAGAAACTGTATGTGTGCGTATACTTTGACTGAATGGATGCCTGGAGCATGGTATTCTCTGACTCTTACATAGCACATGTGTATCTAGAGAGAGTAGATGGTCGCCAGGTGAAGTAAGTGTTACCTTGAAGAGCATGTACCACCGCACCCGCACGTCCGTCCCAGTGCAGGGAAGGCAAGGAAAAGAAATTGTAAATGTGTCCAATACTACCATGAATAGTAGCAGTACTTTGTATTGCGTTTGCATTCACAGCATATATCTGGTTATTACGGTGGACACTCCGTACCTCTCTTAATAACTTTAGTTTACTTGTAGTACGTCATTCATGTGTGGGTGTATCACTGTTCACTCAATATTAAGCAGAGCACCTAAAGTCATCTCATCTGTCATTAAATACGTCCCATGTGAAGTGATAGATAATCAAATTAGTTAGCTTCTTCAGTTTCCTTTTCTAGTACTCATTTGCACTGTAGGGTGAAAGGTAAATTAATTAAGCAGTAGCCCTTGTAACAGAGTATTCTCAGTGCCACCCGTAATAGAAAAGTAATAGCTTCACCACCTGCATGTACTGGACCGGTACAGTAACGCAAGTCTGTCTCCATCATCATGGTGTGCAACTTTTTTTCTCGGGTGCAACTTCACTGTGCTGTGTCCATGTCATTCTGCCGGCTTGCATAAGATAACGTACCCATTTCCCTAAACAAGAGAGAAGAAGAAGAATAAGACTGGTGTACTGTCATAGTCGACTGTAATGGAAGTCCATAGTGGTCGTAGAATTAGTTCATTAAACTACCACTACTGTTAGAGCAAGGATGCAGAAGTGGGAGGTTACATAGATACTGTCCTCAATAGTTATGTACTGTGCTTTCAATTTGCTACTTGTACTCTGTGACCCAACTTTCGGCTCAATCACTTTGTGTTATTAATAAGGAGCATTGGTTACAGACTATGTCTTTCTTTCTTCATATAGTTGCTCCTTCCAAATCAACAACAAGGAGGGAGCAGGCTAGATTGGCCCGGCAACGGAGGCTGGAGGCCACAGTCGCCGAGTATCGGCGGCTGGTGGCCCTGGAGGAGGAGGAGGACACGCAGTCGAGCGGGGCAACATCTTCGACTGTGACCACTGCATCCTCCTCCGTGACTAAGCCAGCGGGACCGAGCCGGGCTAAGAAAGCCGACCGCCACCGCCAAGCAACCGAAATACCAGCTGCCCCCCACAGGAGCTGCAAGGAACGCCAACGCCGCCTACGAGTCCGCATGTCCAACCTGGAGCAGGAGGTCCTGAGGTATAAGACCATGGTTAAGGGCCTCCGCTCCGAGCTTGCCACCCTCCGCAAGGAGTATGATGCCCATGCCGCATCATGCACCAGCACCAGCACCCTCCAGTAGTGGAGTGTCCCTTGCCCTTTTTTTATAGACTTTTGGGGGGTGGGATTTGGGAGTTGGGATCGTTTTGGGACGTTTCAGAGACAATCGTTGGGGTTAGGGTGGGTGAGGGAGATTATTTTGTTAGGGATAAATAAATATATTTTTCAACTTTATCTGACCATACCTGTTTTTTACTGCTTTTCAGTCTGGTGGGTGGGGGGCGGGGGTGTAACAGTAACTTTGTTTTCCTGAACAGTCGTAGGACTTTAGTAGTACAACCGTCAATCTCTTGTCTACTCCGAAATAATACTCCATTATACTACCTCCCACCAAACGCTTATCTTACCTGTAATTTGTGTTAGAAATTAGGGCTAGGCCCAGGGCTGGCTCCAGGTGAAATGGGGATTAACGTTGTCATTCCTGGGCGGGTGACATTTCCTCATTGCGGTGGTACTAGTGGTGTGACACAGTGGCAGTTGCATGCCTATGGAAAAAAAGAAAACAAAACCTTGTTTGTACTCCTTATTGTAGCATTACAACGGTTACGGTACGATCGAGAAAATAGCAGGTGACAGTACACTAGAACAGTGCCATAATGTAGCCTAACAAATGGTAAAGTATTGCAAGTATAACTAGTACTTGCGTTGAATTTATTTGACATTGGCTACTACTACTAGAAGATATAGTACTGAAGCTGAGTAAGTCTAGAAGATATCCTCGTATTCCTTCACCAGCCTGTTGCTGCTATCACCTTATCCTCCCCAGCAAGTGTGTGGAATTATTGATGTCATTTTAGTCAGACATCAAGCAAAACAACACAGCCCGGGGGAAGAGGGTTAGGGTTTGTAAAATGGATGGGAATGGGGGTTTCTTTTTGGGTAGGTTTTGTTGAGAGAAGAAAAAAAAAGCAGAGCATGGACAAACAATAATTGAAGATACAGAGTTTACAGACAATCTTTGGTTACAAACTAAAGGTAAGCACATGCAGTCACACTCATAGAATAAAAGACAACAATGGATACTGTATCTGTATTGCGTATGTTGTTGGAGTTGTCCTGTTGAAATTGATAAGTAAGTTGCATGCAGCAAACAATTCCTCTTATTGGCGGCACTCCTCCATTCCAGCTGACGCTTCGTCCATCAATGTGGTGGTGACCACTGACAGAAGAGACACCCTGTCTACTGCCTGCCTGGCGGATGTTGACTGAAACCCGGCCTGTAATTATTGAACGGAAAACAGGAAGTGCTATTACAATACCACTGATAAATAAATAAAAGGTATGTACGCTGTGTGGTTCAAAAAGTGACACTTTGATTTCCCTAATAGACAGTACAATATTTTTGAAATTGCGTGCTCTGTCTGAGTCACCTTTTTAAGGATCAATAAGTATGGCCAAAATATTATAGCGGATCTTTCCCCTCAAGGTGGGTGTACTACTGTGTTTTAGAACAAAATTTGACCTTCCCAGCAATGCTCCCACCAAGACCCTTACTAAAGCCAGTCGCAAAAATGTAGAAGAACCCAATCATATCTCCAAAAACGATGCCTAGCAGAAAAATGGTTACAAAACGTACTTTGAAAGTAACAGTAGACCCAAATACAGACCGTGGATTGTATTCAAACCACTTGCCTGCAAGCAAAAGTATCCATAGCCAGCATCGCTCCAACAGTGCTCTACAACAACAGAACCGCGTTGCAATAGAACCCCCCTAAACACATGCAATCCTGCTGCTAGGGCTAACCCTAACGAACCCTAACTTACAAAAAGTGCCAAAACTGGTGTTTCCTTATGGATTTTGTCCAACAAACTTCTAGCCGGTATTAGACCTTCCCAGGAATGCCCCAGGCAAGACCCGCCAACCCACCCGCAAAAAAACACGCGACAACACCCCCAAACAGCGAAAAAGCTAAATCTCATACTTACAATATCTCTCGGCCTTCGGTCCAAAGTAACGCGCTGTGCAGCTAGGTCATCATCAATCATCATAACTCCTGTTTTCCACCACGGATTTCCTGAAAAGCAAATGCAATCAAGATTAGACTGTCGCAGCAGTGCTTCGACAGAGACCCCGGCCGCAACCCACCCACGAACAGCAGGAAGCCCCCCAAAACGCTACATTGAGCAAGATGTCTGAAGAAATGGCAAAAAAAATGCTTTTCCTTAAGGATTTTGTCCAAAACACTTCTATCCGGCATTAGACCTTCCCAGGAATGCCCCAGCCAAGACCCGCCAACCCACCCGCAAAAAAACACGCGACAACACCCCCAAACAGCAAAAAAGCTAAATCTCATACTTACAATATCTCTCGGCCTTCGGTCCAAAGTAACGCGCTGTGCAGCTAGGTCATCATCAATCATCATAACTCCTGTTTTCCACCACGGATTTCCTGAAAAGCAAATGCAATCAAGATTAGACTGTCGCAGCAGTGCTTCGACAGAGACCCCGGCCGCAACCCACCCACGAACAGCAGGAAGCCCCCCAAAACGCTACATTGAGCAAGATGTCTGAAGAAATGGCAAAAAAAAGGCTGTTCCTTATGGATTTTGTCCAAAACACTTGTATCCGGTATTAGACCTTCCCAGGAATGCCCCAGGCAAGACCCGCCAACCCACCCGCAAAAAAACACCCGACACAACACCCCCAAACAGCGGAAAAGCTAAATCTCATACTTACAATGTCTCTCGGCCTTCGGTCCAAACGCGGCGCTGTGCAGCTAGGTCATCATCATCATCAATCATCATAACTCCTGTTTTCCACCACGGATTTCCTGAAAAGCAAATGCAATCAAGATTAGACTGTCGCAGCAGTGCTTCGACAGACACCAAAAATTACACACAAACCCCCGGAACCCCGCCAAAGAGCACCTCAAAGGCAAGCAAGTCAGCAAAAACGGCAAGAAATTTCCACCTCATATTTGGTCCAAAACACTTTTGTCCATTATTAGAGCTTCACAGCAATGGGCCCAAAACCGTCAACTCACCCGCAAAGAAGTACAACACCCCCACAAGTGCTGAGTCTTTCTTCATTGTGCGTAATCCAGCACTCTGCTTGGAGGGAAATCGCAGTCTGGAGGAGGAGGATAGAGGAGCATGTTCTTCAGAACTTGTGAACCTGAGGAATGTAGACTGCGGCACCTTCAAATCAATAAGCAAACAAGTGAAGACAGTTCTGATGATGGTCTTGTTTTTGGGATTAGGTGATTAAAGTTTGAATTAAATTAACTGTGCAAAACAAAGAAAGAGAGACACAAAGCACACAGGAATAAAAGTGAATAAGGACGAAAAAGAAAGTTCTTGATTGATTGTCTCATTTTCAGGGCTCGGTGTCAGGGAATAAGAACAAGATTTCGTCATCATACTCTGCGAATTCAGGCTGGATGAGGTCAGTGGCACCGAACAGAGAAAAAATCCCCTCATCTACGTTGCTGTCCTCCTCGTCTTCATGCGGCGTGCTTTCTCGTACTTTGTAATCTGGTGGTATGAGGTGCTGATTCATCTTGATCATTGTCAGCCGCTCCACATTTTTGGGCGAGAGGCGGCTCCGTTTGGGAGTTACAATGCCTCCAGCAGCACTGAAAACACGTTCAGAAGACACACTTGCGAGTGGGCAAGACAAATAGTTTATAGACAGGTTGTAGAGCTGTGGCCACAATTGTTTTTTGCCATGCCAATACTGCAATGGCTCCTCATTAAGAAAGACCACTGTTGAGTCATTCAGATAGTCCTGCACCATCGACTCAAGGTCATCAACTGTTCCTCCACTTTGCTTACTTTTTGCTGTGCTGGCTGTGACATTTTTTCGAGAACCATACCCCATCAAACGTAGCCAATCCTCCTCCCCAGCCACTGTTAGTGTTGTCATTGTGTGTGGTGCAGATGATCCAGTTGCCGGTGTCTTTAACGGCTGAGAGGTCACTTGTGCCCCAGCCACAGGTGCAGAAGTGGATTCTTGTGACTGCGGATGGCCTGCTGATGCTGATGCTGATGTACTGGCTTCTCCTTCAATAACCTGCCGTTCTTTTTCAAACCTCTTGGCTGACCAGGCTAACCAATGTTTGTACTTTTGAACATCTGCATCAGCGAAAGGAAAGAATGCGTTGTCTGCCAGCGCCTTTTTGTAGCGTGGATCCAGAATAGTAGCACAAATGTAATGCTGATCTGAGTTGATGTTTTTAAGACGTTCATCACCACGTAGGCGATGTAATAATTTCTCAGACAAAATGAAATGGGTTTTTTTTTTTTCATCTTTTTGAAACTCAGAAGAAACCGCCATCAGTTGGTGCTCCAGTATGCACAACAATGGGATAGCTTTTCCCAAATTACAGTCCTCCTGGCTGACTGCACGCGTGAAGAACTCAAAAGGACGAAGCATGTCTGTCAGGCTTTTAACGATGGCCCATTGCGCCTTACTCATCCGCAGGTCCTCCTTCTGAGATGTAGCCTCTGTCAAGAAATAGTGATCGAGTACCGTATACTGCTCATACAGACGCTCAAGCATGTAGAAGGTTGAGTTCCAACGTGTTGCCACCTCCTGGATGAGTGCTTTCACTGGCATTCCACGTTCAAGTAGCAGTCTCCGCAGATGCTTCCGGGCCTTAAAAGAATGGCTGAAATGGTTGCACATTTTGCGGCAGGTGGCCATTACCTCGAACGCTGGACTCTCTTTATCACTCAAGAATTTTTGAACTACCAGGTTGATACAGTGCGCCAAACACGGCACTCTAACATGGTCACCCTTCAACATGGCCTTAACTACATTGGCGCCATTATCCGTGGAAACATAACCAATCTTGCGTTTTAGGGGGGATAGCATTGTCAAGACCTTTTTGTCAAACTCTTCCAAAAGGTTTTCTGCTGTGTGACTTTTCTCCAAGCCAAACATGGCTAGTGTTGCATGTTTCCGAGCAGCTTTGAAAACTTGGTCCGGGTCAACACCTGCGTTTAGCTTTGCTATAACACCTGAAAAAGAGACCCAGTGTGCAGTGATGCACATGTAATCATCGCCTGGGCCACTGGTCCACATGTCTGTTGTCAGATGTATTGTGTGAACAGCACTCTTCTGCAAAGCTGCCCCAATCGCCTGCAGCACATCTTCATGTAGTGCTGGAACCGCAACTCTGGCAAAATAGAACCGGCTCGGAACCTTCCATTTAGGTCAGAGCGTTGCCACTAATTCAAGAAAACCTACCGCTTCTACAAAAGAAAAAGGTAGAAGGTCCACAGCTAGCATTTTAGCCAGCTTAGTGTTATACAGACGCGTCAGTGGGTGGTTGCGTTCATATGGCACGTCTGAAGTAAGCATTGTTCTAATGTTGCCCTGGACCAAGCATTTACGGGCTGATAATGACTTCGTTGACCCAATTTTGCTCGCTGGTGAACTTTTGTGCGTTGGTGTCTCACTCGCTCCAACACTCTTAGTGTGCCTCACATTGGGTGTGCTGCTGACAGGGGTACTGGGTGTAAGGGAAGTGTTTGACACGTCTTCTTCCTGCTCGTCATCATCAGATGAAACATCAACGTTTCCTTGAATTTGGCCTTTCTTGATCGCATCTAGGTGCGCAAACCATTTGACAGTGTGCTGTCTCCTAAGATGACCTCTCTGGCCTCCGGTACCATAGTTGGTACCTGGCTTACCACGACTAACTGCTTGCTTACAAATGGTACAAATGGCAAACTTTGGATTTTTTGGACAAACAGTAAAGAAGTCCCAAACTGGGGACTTGAAGTGTCTGTGGGACATGGAGGAGGCGGCGATACTGGTGGTGGTGGTCATGAAGCTAATGCCAGATGAAGTGGAGGATGTGGATTGCCCAACTTTTGTACGTTTTGCACTTTCACCGCCACTAATTAACGTCGAGATTGACGGAGGTCTCTTCTTGCCAGAAAGAAATATGGAAGCGGGACGAGTTGGTGTACTACTTAACTCCAATGATTGTGGTGTTTCCACTGCCTCCTCATCGACAACATCATCATCACGCTCAGCAGCTCTTCGGGCTAGGGTCAAAATGTCTGTTTGCTGCATGCCCGCTGGGGCTGCAGTGACCTTTATGATGACTGGGTCGTCGTTGGCAGAGTCTTCATCAGCAGCAGTATCCGCCACTTCTTGTTGAGACTCATCACACTCCATAACTCTGAGACTTTGGACGAGCTTCCTTTTACGCTTAACTACCTTTGTTTGTTCCCAAGTTTGATCCGTATCATCAGAAGGAGGTGTGCTTGAAGAGGATGTAGACACCACCCTTGATCTCTTCCTTGCTAGGGGTGTGGAAGACAATGAAGGATCATCAGGAGGAGTGGCTTCCTCAAATGATACCTCGCCTTGATTGTCGATTTCCTGATGTGCCCCTACTTCGGGAGGAACAACTATTGTGGGCACTTGTTGTGACCCTCCATGCACCTCTGCTTGCGCATCTCCTTGCGCTGCCTCTCCTTCCACATGTACTTGGGCTTGTACTTGCACATGTGATTGTTGTTGCCGCTGTGGTTGTTCAACACTCGTCAGATGAGCTACAACAACCTGTGTTGATTGAGGGACATTGCTGCTGCTTTCTTGCGATGAGCCAACATCACTGGTCGATGGTGATTGAAGAAGTATACTGGCTGCCTCTGCAGCACTCAAGGGCTTGGACTTAAGTTGGCGTGGTGGTGGTGGTGGCACTGAGCCCAATGGAGCGGGGGTGCTGCTGCCAGCTTGGTCCCCAGCAGATCCCGCTGCAGCTGCTGCAGGCATACTTTTTTTTTTACTCACAAAAAAAGGGGCGGGCGGCACACCAGTGTCCTTGGTAACTTGCTTCTTCTGCTCCTTACTGGCACCTTTCTTGCTAGAGGAGCTACGGGTTACTTTTTTTGGGGCCATCTTCTTCAGAGCAGGTCAGCAGGCAGCAGTTGCACGAGTTGCAGAGGGTTCTGTGTCCAGACGTGACGTCGCGTGACGTTATGCTGCACACACCGCTGCAGGACTTCTTCCTGGCACTGGTGGTTCTATTGAGTCTTCTTGTGCACCTAAAAGCAATGGAAGACAGAGGAACATCAGTTCAGTTATACACCCCAAAAAATCGACAAAACACAGAAAAATGAGCACAATCCCATGCCATCCATGATGTTTACATTGAAGACACCCCACAGAAAGACTAGGGACATGCAAGTATGCAACACTCACTACCCCTGGGCATAAGGGATGAAAAGTAGGCAAAATAAGTGCAGGCCTCAGACACTGCCTCTCCTCAAAATGGCCCCCTTACACCCCAAGCACATGTTGCCTGTACCAGCCAGCACTCAAGATGGCCACCACCACCACCCACATGGCCAGTCCACATCAACAGTACACCCCCAAAAAACAGAAAAACAGCCAGAAATCACCACAATCCAATGCCATCCATGATGTTTACATCAAAGAGAGTGAGACAACACCACAGGCACACTCAGTCCATGCACCACCACCACCCCTGGGCAAGCAAAAGGCCACACCAGCAGCCCCCCAAAAACGACAAAAAACAATAAAATAAGCACAATCCCAGCCCATCCATGGCCTCAATTATGTTTAAATTCAAGAAGACATCCCACAGAAAGACTAGGCCCATGCAACACTCACCACCCCTGGGCAAAGGGCCACACCAGCAGGCCCAAAAAAACGACAAAAACCAATAAAATCTGCACAATCCCAGCCCATCCAGGGCCTCAATGGTGTTTAAATTCAAGAAGACACCCCACAGAAAGACTAGGCCCATGCAACACTCACCACCCCTGGGCAAAGGGCCACACCAGCAGGCCCAAAAAAACGACAAAAAACAATAAAATCTGCACAATCCCAGCCCATCCATGGCCTCAATGGTGTTTAAATTCAAGAAGACACCCCTCAGAAACACTAGGCCCATGCAACACTCACTACCCCTGGGCATAAGGGATGAAAAGTAGGCAAAATAAGTGCAGGCCTCAGACACTGCCTCTCCTCAAAATGGCCCCCTTACACCCCAAGCACATGTTGCCTGTACCAGCCAGCACTCAAGATGGCCACCACCACCACCCACATGGCCAGTCCACATCAACAGTACACCCCCAAAAAACAGAAAAACAGCCAGAAATCACCACAATCCAATGCCATCCATGATGTTTACATCAAAGAGAGTGAGACCACACCACAGGCACACTCAGTCCATGCACCCCACCCCTGGGCAAGCAAAAGGCCACACCAGCAGCCCCCCAAAAACGACAAAAAACAATAAAATAAGCACAATCCCAACCCATCCATGGCCTCAATTATGTTTAAATTCAAGAAGACACCCCACAGAAAGACTAGGCCCATGCAACACTCACCACCCCTGGGCAAAGGGCCACACCAGCAGGCCCAGAAAAACGACTAAAAACAATAAAATCTGCACAATCCCAGCCCATCCATGGCCTCAATGGTGTTTAAATTCAAGAAGACACCCCTCAGAAACACTAGGCCCATGCAACACTCACTACCCCTGGGCATAAGGGATGAAAAGTAGGCAAAATAAGTGCAGGCCTCAGACACTGCCTCTCCTCAAAATGGCCCCCTTACACCCCAAGCACATGTTGCCTGTACCAGCCAGCACTCAAGATGGCCACCACCACCACCCACATGGCCAGTCCACATCAACAGTACACCCCCAAAAAACAGAAAAACAGCCAGAAATCACCACAATCCAATGTCATCCATGATGTTTACATCAAAGAGAGTGAGACCACACCACAGGCACACTCAGTCCATGCACCACCACCACCCCTGGGCAAGCAAAAGGCCACACCAGCAGCCCCCCAAAAACGACAAAAAACAATAAAATAAGCACAATCCCAGCCCATCCATGGCCTCAATTATGTTTAAATTCAAGAAGACACCCCACAGAAAGACTAGGCCCATGCAACACTCACCACCCCTGGGCAAAGGGCCACACCAGCAGGCCCAAAAAAACGACAAAAACCAATAAAATCTGCACAATCCCAGCCCATCCATGGCCTCAATGGTGTTTAAATTCAAGAAGACACCCCACAGAAAGACTAGGCCCATGCAACACTCACCACCCCTGGGCAAAGGGCCACACCAGCAGGCCCAAAAAAACGACAAAAAACAATAAAATCTGCACAATCCCAGCCCATCCATGGCCTCAATGGTGTTTAAATTCAAGAAGACACCCCTCAGAAACACTAGGCCCATGCAACACTCACTACCCCTGGGCATAAGGGATGAAAAGTAGGCAAAATAAGTGCAGGCCTCAGACACTGCCTCTCCTCAAAATGGCCCCCTTAGACCCCAAGCACATGTTGCCTGTACCAGCCAGCACTCAAGATGGCCACCACCACCACCCACATGGCCAGACCACATCAACAGTACACCCCCAAAAAACAGAAAAACAGCCAGAAATCACCACAATCCAATGCCATCCATGATGTTTACATCAAAGAGAGTGAGACAACACCACAGGCACACTCAGTCCATGCACCACCACCACCCCTGGGCAAGCAAAAGGCCACACCAGCAGCCCCCCAAAAACGACAAAAAACAATAAAATAAGCACAATCCCAGCCCATCCATGGCCTCAATTATGTTTAAATTCAAGAAGACACCCCACAGAAAGACTAGGCCCATGCAACACTCACCACCCCTGGGCAAAGGGCCACACCAGCAGGCCCAAAAAAACGACAAAAAACAATAAAATCTGCACAATCCCAGCCCATCCATGGCCTCAATGGTGTTTAAATTCAACAAAACAGTTGTATCATGCACCCATAACCAACCCTGGTCCTACTGGATACTGTGGCTACCCACAATATAATTTATTTAATTTTCTGAAAAAGTTCCAAAATTGTACTTGCAGCAACTGTAATGCCCCAAACAAACTTACTTGTGAAAGTTGATTTCTAATCCAAAAGTGATCCAAAGACAGTCAAAAAGGCCTCAAATCCAAATATCCAGCAGCACCCACAAAAAGTAATCCTTCCAGCTCCAGATCCAAATGAAAGTGACCAGGAGATGGACAAAGCACTGGGAGGAGCCTGCTGGACAGGAACAGGAAGTTGGAGACTGTGGGGCACTTCCTTCCCCCCCCCCCCAAAATGGACTCCTTGCAAAAAAAAAGGCCATGCAAATGTCAACCTGAGGAGTGATTCTGATAAAAATCATAATTTTCTGAAGGTTTATCCTGTTTGCTGGTGATTTTCTTGTGCGAAATTGCAAAATCTCTATTTCGCAAGTGCGAGATTGTTCCTTTCCGCCGCAACTACGTGTTCGCAATTGCGAACTCTCGCGAGGTGTGCTGTGCAAGGTGGCAAGCCGCGAGTACGTATTCGCGGGCGACAAACTCCCGCGGGAACACGCAGCAAGATCTAAAATGGCGCGTCACTCGCAAAGAAAAACAACTCGGCAAACGCTAAAATGACGGAAAGTGAACGCCGTGCACCACGCCGCGCGCCGCAACCAAGCAAAAAATCCGCCGCGAGCGGATTCACGGATTTTCGACAAATTCGCGAGAGTTCGCGGATTGCGAATTTGCCGAAAATCCGAAAAATCCGCGATCGGAGCGGATTTTACGCCCATGCTTAGTCTCAATATATGTGCTTCAGTGGATTTTGAGAAATTAACGTTCAAAAAAAGATATATATCTGTAACAGCGGACCGGGAAGCGCTCCGGTTCGCGGACTTTTCGCGCAACGGAGCTTTGTGAAGCGAAGCTGATTGGTTCTCCGGCGTCTGTAAACATTCCAAACAGTCCGTAGCGGCCGCCATCTTGTCTCTCGGTAGGATCGAGAGACAAGAGGAGGCCAAAGCGAAGGGGCAAATGACCATAAGGGGGCATAGTAGATCCTCGCTGACCCCCTAGGTTTGATGTGGAGGTTTTAAAAGGGCCCCACGGGGCAAAAAAAAATAATAATAATAATAATCGAACGGCTGAATGGATTTGCACGAAACTTGGTAAAATATTAGGGACTGGTAGCCCGATGTGCCTTTGCTAGGTCTCAATATATGTGCTCCAGTGGATTTTGAGAAATTAACGTTCAAGAAAAGATATATATCTGTAACAGCGCTCCGCTTCGCGTAACGAAGGTTTGCGAAGCTGATTGGTCATTCTGTCACTGGGCTATAGTTGGGCTACATCTGGCTGATATTTGGGCTACATTTGTTTTTTTTGTCTCTGGCGGCCATCTTTGGGCTACATTGGGCTACACTGGGCTTCATTGGGCTTCATTGGGCTACATTGGGCTACATTTGGGCTCCAACATATATATAGGCCAATGTAGCCCAATATATATTTTTCAAAGTTAATTTTCGTAAAAACCACTGGAGCATATATCTTGAGACATAGCAAAGGCACATCGGGCTACCAGTCCCTACAATTTTGCCAAGTTTCGTGGAAATCCATTCAGCCGTTCGAGCTAAAAGTGAGTCCAACCGCCCTATGGAAATGAAGGAAATGAATGGGTAATTTGTAATTAGCAAATAGCTCATCGCAAACTAGGAATGGTAAAGAATCGCTATTTATTCCTTAAAGTTCGCTATTTAGGAAATGCAAAAAACTTTGATGATACATATGGCGGTTCATCTCGAACAAGATAAGAAGTATAGGGATAGATTTATGATGACTGGCGCATCACCAGGGATGTGTTAGTCATTCTGTGCCGCTGTTCCGTCACCTATGGTGTGCTGCATTTACAATGCGGCGCATCATGGGGCAAAAACAGCACAGATGCGTGATGTATCTGTGCCGTAAAGGTTGTATCGCAAGTGTGATGAAGCTCCAGCAAGGGTCGGGGGTGCCCCTGTCGCAGGGTTTCTGTTCTCACACAGAACTGTGGACAGAGGATTGGAACCTCGGCGAATTAGGGTGCCCCAAAACTCACCTTAGTAATCAAAAACCCCTTAGCAAGCTAGGTACAGTGTCACATTGGATATAACAAACTCTCAATGTTTAGACAATCCAGAATATGAACTTATAGTACCTCAGGATACGTGGAACTCATGAACAGTCGGTCGTTATATATTTCTTAGAAACCAGAACATGGAGTTAAGAAGAACACATGTGTATTTGAAATGTTTATTTACTAATGCCGTCTTCTCAGGCGTAGTATCTTAGATAATACAAGTACACATATTATCAGTAGCAAAATTACCAGCATAGTTACTAGTACATAAAAAGCGAATGGTGACAGTATGTTAACATGCTGTAAATGAATAAGAGTTATCAACACTTATAAGCAGCCACGGGCCGTGGAGGGAGTTACGGTGGGGCAGGGAGGCGGGGAGGGGGAGGGGCAGGGTGGAGAGGGCTCCACCCTGCCCCTCCCCCTCCCCGCCTCCCTGCCCCACCGTAACTCCCTCCACGGCCCGCGGCTGCTTATATCTCACCCTCCCTAATACACATATTATATTATTTGCTAAGAAGGTCTGTTTGTGTTGGTTTAGGGCGTGCCCATACTTTAGTGTCTTAGATTTGAAGGAATCACATCAGCATACACCAGCTCTCTCTTCATGTGAACCGCATCAACTGTTGTGTATGTGTGTTCGGCAAAGCAATATAAAACCCGCCTCATGCCCAGAATTGGCAGAAGCTGCACTTATGTTATGAGTATGAAGTCTGCAGATCAGACCTCATAACAATTCTGTATCGTGTTGTTCTTGAAACTTCAGCACTCGCTGTACAGATATAGTTTAACAAGCAAAGCAGATAGTAGAGCAATAACATATTATTCTCATGTAAACCACGATGAACTACTAGGTTGAAAGCTAAAGCAACAACTAAGTGTCGTGTGCAGAAGTTTCAAAAAAGGAAAAATGGCGTTTAAACCGGTAATGAGCCCATGCTAACTTAACACGGTGTAAAGATATCCAGGACCTAGATGACACCTCCCCATGATCCGGAAACGAACTGAATAAGATAATAGAAGTGCCATCTCATGAGAGCAGATTGCAAGTTTATATGTGGACGGTCCGCAAGGTAAAACATTAAAAACTAGGAAAATTTAATGCTAAAGAAAAATAAAACAGCCAAGTACTTTATCGAGTCTTAAGCCAATAGGCAAGCTAAATAATAAAAACTTGACAAATAAGTCAATGAATTGTCAATGAAATGCTAGTACTCAGCATATCAAACATGAAAAAGGTCTATGACATAACTGTGTATGCAAAATAAGCTGCAACAGCCTCCATTAGGAAGTCACCGTCTTCATCCGAAAAGAGTTCAGCCATCCAATTTAAAAGCGGAAAAGAACATACGTGCTCTCCCAGCACCGGATCCTCTATCACCATCAGAGGACAGCTCGGTGTGTTTTCAAGAAAGCTCTGTTCCAAGAAGGACTGTGTTGCCGCCAGTAAATTCCAGGGACCAATTAGTCCATGCATCAATGCCACAGCCATAATCCTTTCGCCAGGACAAACCAACTCGTGAGTAATGATAGGAGTCATCAGCTGATTAAAGTCGACGTCAGGAGAAACCGGTCCGCAGAGACACAAATCAATGGCCCAATCAAAATCACAGGCCAGGCAGTGAAATACAGGCTGGACACAGGTGAAGTAGGAGAATCGAAAAGATAATCCATATGCCGTGCTTAATATCGCCAACGGCATTGTGCCATAATATTCTAGCATGCGATTGCGGAACAGTGTCAGCAGCTGCAGGGCGGGAGATTGCACAGGAGGGACATCCATATTTAAAAATGTAAAAAAGCACAAGAGCGTCCGCTGGTAATGCAAGTAAAAATGGCAATCCACGAAGCACAGTGGAGAAAATAGAATGAAAGAAAGCAGGGATGACTCCAAAGATTTTCTCAAATGAAGTCACGAGACCACTGGTAACAACTTTAAAAAAGTGCGCCAGGGCCTTTGTGGAGGACGCGTTAAAGATAGTCCGAACCATCTTGCTGAAATGCAAAGGCGAATCAGTATTGAAAAGGGTCTGCACCTCTGTACGCGTGTTCGCTATGTGAAGCACGAAAGTTTCACGGGCCGAACTCAAGGCCACCTCTCTCTGAGACAAAAGAGCTCTTATTCTTGCCATGCCGTTGAAATCTGCTCCCAAGGTTGGTATTTGTGGCCAGATTGAAAACTCCCTATGTTCATGTGTGGGAGGAAATAGAACATTTTTGCAGCAAATAACCCGTTCACTTACTGTTACGATAAAAGGAATACTTTTAATTAACCCAGAACAATCTTCATTATTGAGCATCAAATAACTACCATTTTCCAACAACTTGAACGTGGGGATGATAGCAGGAACTGGCGTGCCTTGCAACACGCAAGCCATATTTGGTCGGTGTTTGTTGCATGAACCGTGTAACTGTATGTGCCTACACATTAGTGAATGATCTGGCGTCTCAGTGCATTCCTCTCCATTCAGATAAACTTCTCATCTTTGAAACATCTGTATGTGTATGGAAGCGACCAGACCTCATGAAGAAAAGCACTACCTAAAGGTTCATAACGACCTATTGGTATATATTTCATACAATTTGAAAACTTATATAAAGCGAAAAGGCAGCGTTATTAAACCGTGGATAAGGCACGTTGCCAAAAAACCCGCAATCCTCTGCTGATGATGTCACTGAGCATGTCATGAATGATGTAATATGTGACATCATCAGCAGTGGATTACGGGTAATAGTATCTCTAGTTTACTCCCCTATAGCTGTCTTTCTTTTAACATAAGTGTCTGTTTCCTTCCCTTATACTTACTGTTTTTGGTTCGCTTCCGGTTCGCGTACCGGCGAGCGAACTGGGAAGCGAACTACGAGAAATAGAGGTTGGCACAGTTCCAAATATTGTACCAATTTTTTAATAACGGGGAGGTAGTTCTAAAAAGAACTTTTTTTTTATTGTTTTTGTTGTTTTATATTTTTTTTATTATTTTTCTGAACATTTTTTTACTTTTTTTGAATTTTTCTGAACAGTTTTATATTTTTTTGGGTTTTTCTTGGAGGGGGCAATGAAAACGATTCATTGTAAAGGGCTCAACAGGAGCAACAAAACAAAAAAAAAGTATTTATTATTTGGGGCGTTTCGTACAAACTTGCATATGATTGTCAATAGCTCTGTTGATCAGAGTGATGCTACTTTCTCTGTAGCAAATGAATCCACTGCAATGTACGCAGACTTGTTTTACTTCACCAAATCTCATTTGTATATTTGGCACCATCTCCCTGCCCTCTGGTCCCGTTACTTCCGGTACAACAGACCTTCTGGCCATAATAGGGAGATTATCTAGGTCGTTCCGAAACTGTGCAGCAATGTAGTTGTTAGGATGCCACCTAGTCATATGGCGATGCATTGTGTAGTTTCCGAAGCTGTATTTTTTGTCGGTCCCTCTGGACAGTCTATCTTGACATATAAGGCAAGTTACGTATCTTGCATTTACTTTTTTCTGACCTTTGGGAATTTAAAAAAATTGCCAAATTAAGTTTTCTTTCCGGTGAGACGTCCTGGGCTCCTCAGGCAAAAACTGCCTCTCTTCGTGCTCGTCGTCCTGTTCCTCTTCTTCCTCTTCTTGTTGAATTATAACTTGAGCAGGTGGTCCACTCTTCCTTGGATGTGGTGGAGGTGGTGGGGAAGCACCAGCTGAAGCTACTAAAGAAGCCATTGCTCACTGGTAACAAAGGGTCTTTCTCTCACAATGATGAAAGTCAGAGTGAGGAAAGAAGGAGGGATTTTCATCATTTGGGAAAAACAAGAGTTCTCAACCAATGAAAAGTGTTCATTTTAGATTATATGACCTAGTCTTACATCATTAGGAAACCAAAAGTGAAATGAACCAATGAAAAGTGTTATTACCAAGTCACATGACCTGCTGTGTTTACGTTAAGCGCTTTGCAGGGCCTCCCGCTTTGCTTCCAGAAACCTGTGCTTTGCGACTCGGTAAGCGTACCAGTTCGCTAACGTAGCACGTCATATGACGTATCACGCGACAACGTGAAACGTCATGCGGACGGGAGGCGTCACGATGTTGTTTTCTAACGCGGCAGTTGCGGTAAAGAAACGTTTACCGGCTCGCGGTCTATTTCGCGGCATCAAGGTCAGCTAACGGGAAGCTTCCCGATTCGCGAAGCGGGAACGAAGAAAAAAAAATATTTAAAAAAAAAATTATTCATAAACATATAAAATATATTTTTGGATTTAAAGAAGAATACATTTTACAGCTACAGATATTAGCTGTTAAAAAACCAATGAAATTCACTGAAAAAACCATAGGTTATAGACCATATATAGTTAGGAATTAGCATTTACAAAACCTTGAAAATTCACTGAAAAAACCATAGGTTATAGACCATATATAGTTAGGAATTAGCATTTACAAAACCTTATTTTACTCACACAAAACCATTAAAATTCCATATATAGTTAGTTGCACTAACTATATATCGCGCACCCGCAATCCACTGCTGATGATGTCACATATTACATCATTCATGACATGGTCAGTGACATCACTGATGACATCACTGATGACATCTCAAATGACATCACTGATGACATCACTGATGACATCTCATTTGACATCAATGACCACATCACTGATGATATCATTCATGTGACAATACAATGCATCTCCTCACATTTTAATATAACCTCTGTTTCACCCAGTGTTAAATACGGAGTATAATTTTTGAAACCATTGACACACCAATACTAGTTACTACATACGCACTCACTGATTCCTATGTCTACACACACATTCACTCATTCACCCATACAATCATTCATACACACAATCACTCATCTTTACAACACTATCATATGCACTCATACACCTATACAGACACTCACAGTCTGCCACTCATCCATGGAGTTACTCACACACCTAGTCAGTCCTGTAAAGAATCAATGACACTTCCATTTTCTTGTCTATACAGTTAAACATAGAGCACCTTACATTTTCAAACATATACTAACACACACTTACCTTCTTATACAATCATTGATACAAGTACACATTGATCTGCACAGAGTCACACACCTCCCAGCCAGCCACACACACACACTCAGTCTCCCATACAAATACTTGGACAATCAATCAGTAACCCATATAGTTAATCATATAGCTACTGATCAACACATGCAGCAGTTTACAGAACAACAGACATAATGATGCACAAATTAAGACAGTTTAGTCACTAACCCATGCACTCAGTGAGACACATTTAATCACTCACTCATACATTCAGTCATGCACCTACTAAATCCTTTGTCCAGACACTTATACTTGCACTCATTCTTCAATATGTAAGACACATTTTAACTTTACAGAAACATACAGTCACTGGATGTTGTCATCAGTGATGTCATCAGTGATGTCATCAGTGATGTCATTTGAGATGTCATCAGTGATGTCATCAGTGATGTCACTGACCATGTCATGAATGATGTAATATGTGACATCATCAGCAGTGGATTGCGGGTGCGCGATATATAGTTAGTGCAACTAACTATATATGGAATTTCAATGGTTTTGTGTGAGTAAAATAAGGTTTTGTAAATGCTAATTCCTAACTATATATGGTCTATAACCTATGGTTTTTTCAGTGAATTTTCAAGGTTTTGTAAATGCTAATTCCTAACTATATATGGTCTATAACCTATGGTTTTTTCAGTGAATATATATATATATATATATATTACCTACTGGCGGTCGCCAGTAGGTATATATAGTTAGGATTTTTTCTCTATGGGAGTTTTGAAAATTCTATGTCTAATAACTTTGGCGTTTGTGGACGGAATTGGCTGAAATTTTCAGGAAAATGGCACATTTTGTTTCTGAGCAGCCCTTGAAAATTTGGGGGGGGTTCGTCAAGGAGGGGCCGAGAAAAAAGTGGGGTCCCAAATTGTGTTTTTAACATTGAGTTTTCCATAGGGCGGTTGGCTTCACTTTTAGCCCGAATGGCTGAATGGATTTGCACGAAACTTGGCAAAATTGTAGGGACTGGTAGCCCGATGTGCCTTTTGTAGGTCTCAATATATTTGCTACAGTGGATTTTGAGAAATTAACGTTTAAAAAAAGATATATATCTGTAAGCGCGCTCTGGGCAGCGCTCCAGGACGTGTACTTTTCGAGCAATGGAGCTTTGTGAAGCGAAGCTGATTGGTTCTCCGGCGTCTGTCAACATTCCAAACAGTCCGTAGCGGCCGCCATCTTGTCTCTCGGTAGGATCGAGAGACAAGAGGAGGCAAAAGCGAAGGGGCAAATGACCATAAGGGGGAATAGTAGATCCTCGCTGACCCCCTAGGTTTGATGTGGAGGTTTTAAAAGGGCCCCGCGGGGCAAAAAAGAAAAATCATAATAATAATCGAATGGCTGAATGGATTTGCACGAAACTTAGTAAAATATTAGGGACTGGTAGCCCGATGTGCCTTTGCTAGGTCTCAATATATGTGCTCCAGTGGATTTTGAGAAATTAACGTTCAAAAAAGATATATATCTGTAACAGCGCTCCGCTTCGCGTAACGGAGGTTTGCGAAGCTGATTGGTCATTCTGTCACTGGGCTATAGTTGGGCTACATCTGGCTGATATTTGGGCTACATTTGTTTTTTTTCGTCTCTGGCGGCCATCTTTGGGCTACATTGGGCTACATTGGGCTTCATTGGGCTACATTGGGCTACATTTGGGCTCCAACATATATATAGGCCAATGTAGCCCAATATATATTTTTCAAAGTTAATTTTCGTAAAAACCACTGGAGCATATATCTTGAGACATAGCAAAGGCACATCGGGCTACCAGTCCCTACAATTTTGCCAAGTTTCGTGGAAATCCATTCAGCCGTTCGAGCTAAAAGTGAGTCCAACCGCCCTATGGAAATGAAGGAAATGAATGGGTAATTTGTAATTAGCAAATAGCTCATCGCAAACTAGGAATGGTAAAGAATCGCTATTTATTCCTTAAAGTTCGCTATTTAGGAAATGCAAAAAACGTTGATGATACATATGGCGGTTCATCTCGAACAAGATAAGAAGCATAGGGATAGATTTATGATGACTGGCGCATCACCAGGGATGTGTTAGTCATTCTGTGCCGCTGTTCCGTCACCTATGGTGTGCTGCATTTACAATGCGGCGCATCATGGGGCAAAAACAGCACAGATGCGTGATGTATCTGTGCCGTAAAGGTGGCGCATTGCTGGAGTTGTATCGCAAGTGTGATGAAGCTCCAGCAAGGGTCGGGGGTGCCCCTGTCGCAGGGTTTCTGTTCTCACACAGAACTGTGGACAGAGGATTGGAACCTCGGCGAATTAGGGTGTCCCAAAACTCACCTTAGTAATCAAAAACCCCTTAGCAAGCTAGGTACAGTGTCACATTGGATATAACAAACTCTCAATGTTTAGACAATCCAGAATATGAACTTATAGTACCTCAGGATACGTGGAACTCATGAACAGTCGGTCGTTATATATTTCTTAGAAACCAGAACATGGAGTTAAGAAGAACACATGTGTATTTGAAATGTTTATTTACTAATGCCGTCTTCTCAGGCGTAGTATCTTAGATAATATAAGTACACATATTATCAGTAGCAAAATTACCAGCATAGTTACTAGTACATAAAAAGCGAATGGTGATAGTATGTTAACATGCTGTAAATGAATAAGAGTTAGCAACACTTATAAGCAGCCGCGGGCCGTGGAGGGAGTTACGGTGGGGCAGGGAGGCGGGGAGGGGGAGGGGCAGGGTGGAGAGGGCTCCACCCTGCTTCTCCCCCTCCCCGCCTCCCTGCCTCACCGTAACTCCCTCCACGGCCCGCGGCTGCTTATATCTCACCCTCCCTAATACACATATTATATTATTTGCTAAGAAGGTCTCTTTGTGTTGGTTTAGGGCGTGCCCATACTTTAGTGTCTTAGATTTGAAGGAATCACATCAGCATACACCAGCTCTCTCTTCATGTGAACCGCATCAAGTGTTGTGTATGTGTGTTCGGCAAAGCAATATAAAACCCGCCTCATGCCCAGAATTGGCAGAAGTTGCACTTATGTTATGAGTATGAAGTCGTGGAGATCAGACCTCATAACAATTCTGTATCGTGTTGTTCTTGAAACTTTAGCACTCGCTGTACAGATATAGTTTAACAAGCAAAGCAGATAGTAGAGCAATAACATATTATTCTCATGTAAACCACGATGAACTACTAGGTTGAAAGCTAAAGCAACAACTAAGTGTCGTGTGCAGAAGTTGCAAAAAAGGAAAAATGGCGTTTAAACCGGTAATGAGCCCATGCTAACTTAACACGGTGTAAAGATATCCAGGACCTAGATGACACCTCCCCATGATCCGGAAACGAACTGAATAAGATAATAGAAGTGCCATCTCATGAGAGCAGATTGCAAGTTTATATGTGGACGGTCCGCAAGGTAAAGCATTAAAAACTAGGAAAATTTAATGCTAAAGAAAAATAAAACAGCCAAGTACTTTATCGAGTCTTAAGCCAATAGGCAAGGTAAATAATAAAAACTTGACAAATAAGTCAATGAATGGTCAATGAAATGCTAGTACTCAGCATATCAAACATGAAAAAGGTCTATGACATAACTGTGTATGCAAAATAAGCTGCAACAGCCTCCAATAGGAAGTCACCGTCTTCATCCGAAAACAGTTCAGCCATCCAATTTAAAAGCGGAAAAGAACATACGTGCTCTCCCAGCACCGGATCCTCTATCACCATCAGAGGACAGCTCGGTGGGTTTTCAAGAAAGCTCTGTTCCAAGAAAGACTGTGTTGCCGCCAGTAAATTCCAGGGACCAATTAGTCCATGCATCAATGCCACAGCCATAATCCTTTCGCCAGGACAAACCAACTCGTGAGTAATGATAGGAGTCATCAGCTGATTAAAGTCGACGTCAGGAGAAACCGGTCCGCAGAGACACAAATCAATGGCCCAATCGAAATCACAGGTCAGGCAGTGAAATACAGGCTGGACACAGGTGAAGTAGGAGAATCGAAAAGATAATCCATATGCCGTGCTTAATATCGCCAACGGCATTGTGCCATAATATTCTAGCATGCGATTGCGGAACAGTGTCAGCAGCTGCAGGGCGGGAGGTTGCATAGGAGGGACATCCATATTTAAAAATGTAAAAAAGCACAAGAGCGTCCGCTGGTAATGCAAGTAAAAATGGCAATTCTCGAAGCAGAGTGGAAAAAATAGAATGAAAGAAAGCAGGGATGACTCCAAAGATTTTCTCAAATGAAGTCACGAGACCACTGGTAACAACTTTAAAAAAGTGCGCCAGGGCCTTTGTGGAGGATGCGTTAAAGATAGTCCGAACCATCTTG
Source organism: Lissotriton helveticus (assembly GCF_964261635.1). Lineage (NCBI taxonomy): Eukaryota > Metazoa > Chordata > Amphibia > Caudata > Salamandridae > Lissotriton > Lissotriton helveticus. Next base: position 1,610,882,061 of record NC_136069.1, read on the forward strand.
CTGAAATGGAAAGGCAAATCTGAATTGAAAAGGGTCTGCACCTCTGTACGGGTGTTCGCTATGTGAAGCACGAAAGTTTCACGGGCCGAACTCAAGGCCACCTCTCTCTGAGACAAAAGAGCTCTTATTCTTGCCATGCCGTTGAAATCTGCTCCCAAGGTTGGTATTTGTGGCCAGATTGAAAACTCCCTATGTTCATGTGTGGGAGGAAATAGAACATTTCTGCAGCAAATAACCCGTTCACTTACTGTTACGATAAAAGGAATACTTTTAATTAACCCAGAACAATCTTCATTATTGAGCATCAAATAACTACCATTTTCCAACAACTTGAACGTGGGGATGATAGCAGGAACTGGCGTGCCTTGCAACACGCAAGCCATATTTGGTCGGTGTTTGTTGCATGAACCGTGTAACTGTATGTGCCTACACATTAGTGAATGATCTGGCGTCTCAGTGCATTCCTCTCCATTCAGATAAACTTCTTGATCATCTTTGAAACATCTGTATGTGTATGGAAGCGACCAGACCTCATGAAGAAAAGCACTACCTAAAGGTTCATAACGACCTATTGGTATATATTTCATACAATTTGAAAACTTATATAAAGCAAAAGGCAGCGTTATTAAACCGTGGATAAGGCACGTTGCCAAAAAACCCGCAATCCTCTGCTGATGATGTCACTGAGCATGTCATGAATGATGTAATATGTGACATCGTCAGCAGTGGATTACGGGTAATAGTATCTCTAGTTTACTCCCCTATAGCTGTCTTTCTTTTAACATAAGTGTCTGTTTCCTTCCCTTATACTTACTGTTTTTGGTTCGCTTCCGGTTCGCGTACCGGCGAGCGAACTGGGAAGCGAACTAAGAGAAATAGAGGTTGGCACAGTTCCAAATATTGTACCAATTTTTTAATAACGGGGAGGTAGTTCTGAAAAGAACTTTTTTTTTAATTGTTTTTGTTGTTTTATATTTTTTTTATTATTTTTCGGAACATTTTTTTACTTTTTTTGAATTTTTCTGAACAGTTTTATATTTTTGGGGGTTTTTCTTGGAGGGGGCAATGAAAACGATTCATTGTAAAGGGCTCAACAGGAGCAACAAAACAAAAAAAAAGTATTTATTATTTTGGGCGTTTCGTACAAACTTGCATATGATAGTCAATAGCTCTGTTGATCAGAGTGATGCTTCTTTCTCCGTAGCAAATGAATCCATCGCAAAATACGCAGATGTGTTACTTCACCAAATCTCATTTGTATATTTGGCACCATCTCCCTGCCCTCTGGTCCCGTTACTTCCGGTACAACAGATCTTCTGGCCATAATAGGGAGATTATATAGGTCGTTCCGAAACTGTGCAGCACTGTAGTTGTTAGGATGCCACCTAGTCATATGGCGATGCATTGTGTAGTTTCCGAAACTGTAGTTTTTTCTCGTTCCTTTGGACAGTCTATCTTGACATATAAGGCAAGTTATGTATCTTGCATTTTCTTTTTTCTGACCTTTGGGAATTTAAAAAAATTGCCAAACGAAGTTTTCTTTCCGTGAGACGTCCTGGGCTCCTCAGGCAAAAACTGCCTCTCTTCGTGCTCGTCGTCCTGTTCCTCTTCTTCCTCTTCTTGTTGAATTATAACTTGAGCAGGTGGTCCACTCTTCCTTGGATGTGGTGGAGGTGGTGGGGAAGCACCAGCTGAAGCTACTAAAGAAGCCATTGCTCAGTGATCACAAAGGGTCTTTCTCTCACAATGATGAAAAGTCAGAGTGAGGAAAGAAGGAGGGATTTTCATCATTTGGGAAAAACAAGAGTTCTCAACCAATGAAAAGTGTTCATTTTAGATTATATGACCTAGTCTTACATCATTAGGAAACCAAAAGTGAAATGAACCAATGAAAAGTGTTATTACCAAGTCACATGACCTGCTGTGTTTACGTTAAGCGCTTTGCAGGGCCTCCCGGTTTGCTTCTAGAAACCTGCGCTTTGCGACTCGCTTCGCGTACCAGTTCGCTAACGTAGCACGTCATATGACGTATCACGCGACAACGTGAAACGTCATGCGGACGGGAGGCGTCACGATGTTGTTTTCTAACGCGGCAGTTGCGGTAAAGAAACGTTTACCGGCTCGCGGTCTATTTCGCGGCATCAAGGTCAGCTAACGGGAAGCTTCCCGATTCGCGAAGCGGGAACGAAGAAAAAAAAAATTATTCATAAACATATAAAATATATTTTTGGATTTAAAGAAGAATACATTTTACAGCTACAGATATTAGCTGTTAAAAAACCAATGAAATTCACTGAAAAAACCATAGGTTATAGACCATATATAGTTAGGAATTAGCATTTACAAAACCTTGAGAATTCACTGAAAAAACCATAGGTTATAGACCATATATAGTTAGGAATTAGCATTTACAAAACCTTATTTTACTCACACAAAACCATTGAAATTCCATATATAGTTAGTTGCACTAACTATATATCGCGCACCCGCAATCCACTGCTGATGATGTCACATATTACATCATTCATGACATGGTCAGTGACATCACTGATGACATCACTGATGACATCTCAAATGACATCACTGATGACATCACTGATGACATCTCAAATGACATCACTGATGACATCATGACACACCAATACCAGTTACTACATACGCACTCACTGATTCCTACGTCTACACAGACATTCACTCATTCACCCATACAATCACTCATACATACAGTCACTCATTATTACAACACTATCATATGCACTCATACACCTATGCAGACACTCACACACTGCCACTCATCCATGGAGTTACTCACACACCTAGTCAGTCCTGTAAAGAATCAATCACACTTCCATTTCCTCATCTATACAGTTAAACACAGAACACCATACTTCAGTGACATCACTGATGACATCACTGATGACACCTCAAATGACATCACTGATGACATCTCAAATGACATCACTGATGACATCATGACACACCAATACCAGTTACTACATACGCACTCACTGATTCCTACGTCTACACACACATTCACTCATTCACCCATACAATCACTCATACATAGTCACTCATTATTACAACACTATCATATGCACTCATACACCTAGTCAGTCCTGTGAAGAATCAATCACACTTCGATTTCCTCATCTATACAGTTAAACACAGAACACCATACTTTTTCACACATATACTAACACATACTTACTCTCTTATACAATCACTGATACAAGTACACATTGATATGCACAGAGTCACACACCTCCCAGCCAGCCACACACACACTCAGTCTTCCATACATCCACTCATTCTTCAATATGTAAAACATATTTAAACTTTAGAAAAACACACAGACACTAGATGATATCATTTGAGATGTCATCAGTGATGTCATCAGTGATGTCATTTGAGATGTCATCAGTGATGTCATCAGTGATGTCACTGACCATGTCATGAATGATGTAATATGTGACATCATCAGCAGTGGATTGCGGGTGCGCGATATATAGTTAGTGCAACTAACTATATATGGAATTTCAATGGTTTTGTGTGAGTAAAATAAGGTTTTGTAAATGCTAATTCCTAACTATATATGGTCTATAACCTATGGTTTTTTCAGTGAATTTTCAAGGTTTTGTAAATGCTAATTCCTAACTATATATGGTCTATAACCTATGGTTTTTTCAGTGAATATATATATATATATATATATATATATATATATATATATATATATATATATATATATATATATATTACCTACTGGCGGTCGCCAGTAGGTATATATAGTTAGGATTTTTTCCCTATGGGATTTTTGAAAATTCTATGTCTAATAACTTTGGCGTTTGTGGACGGAATTGGCTGAAATTTTCTGGAAAATGGAACATTTTGTTTCTGAGCAGCCCCTGAAAATTTGGGGGGGGTTCGTCCAGGGGGGGGCCGAGAAAAAAGGGGAGTCCCAAAACGTGTTTTTAACATTGAGTTTTCCATAGGGCGGTTGGCCTCACTTTTAGCCCGAACGGCTGAATGGATTTGCACGAAACTTGGCAAAATTGTAGGGACTGGTAGCCCGATGTGCCTTTTGTAGGTCTCAATATATGTGCTCCAGTGGATTTTGAGAAATTAACGTTTTAAAAAAGATATATATCTGTAACAGCGGACCAGGCAGCTCCCCGGTTCGCGGACCGGGGCGCGTACCAGAACTTCGCGTAGCGAAGCTGATTGGCTCTCCGGTGTCTGTCAACATTCTAAACAGTCCGGAGCGGCCGCCATCTTGTCTCTCGGTAGGATTGAGAGACAAGAGGAGGCCAAAACAAAGGTGGAAATAACCATAAGGGGGCATAGTAGATCCTCCCTGACCCCCTAGGTTTAATGTGGAGGCTTTAAAAGGGCCCCGCGGGGCAAAAAAAAATAATATTTATTTTTTGTTTTTTTTCGTGGGTAGCGCCCGGTCCGCGAACCGGGAAGCGTTCTGGGCAGCGTACTGCAATGAAAAATGAATGAGAGACTTTTCAAATGCAGTATGTTAATTGATTGTTGGTTTTGTTGATTATTTTTTATTTTTTTTATTTTTTAAGCAATTAATTATTTTATTGTGATTGTCTTTGAAAATTTAATAACATTTCTAACATTTAACTAGTTTATTAATTACATATAAAAATGATTAAAGACAAACAATTTTTTAATATTACATACAATTTTATTTTTCGGATTGTTTTTCAAAATTTAATAGAACGTCTAGCATTTGACTGTCCGATATGTCCTCTTGTTGAGTGAACATAAGTTCCCACATTTGACCGTCATCATAATGAAGTAAATGATCCACAGATTCTACACATTGAACTAATTCATGGTCCCGTGATTCATCCATGAAATCTGAGTCATCATTGTCCTCAATATCTTTTTCTGTGTTGTTCTCCAGAACAATTTCGAAGGAAACATTCTGCTCACCTTCCATTTTATTGCTGTAATTTGCATAAAAAATAAATATATCAGTAGAGATAGGGCACTGTTGGGTTTAAGTTCAGACAGGTACTTGTGAGTTTATAACAGAGAAGTAATCTATGGGCACTGTATGGTTTCAGGCGTGAAGTAGTACTATTAAAAAGTGCCTGTGAAGAAGCCTAAGTAAATTCATAATTATACCACAGAAACCTAAATCAATCCATAATTATAATAAAGAAGCCTTTCTCAATGTCTAACTCTTACAGAGGGATAGTATATAACTATCTGAAAATGTTTTAAAATTTACAAAATAATATCTCACCTTCTAAAAACAAGTTTAAGTTGTGAGTGAAAATGATCTTGCAATGTAGTTCAGGAAGTAGTAGTCAAAATGGCTGTGTTTCTCTCTCTTCCTTTATATATATTCAGGTACATAACCAATCAAATGTCAGGTAAAAAAAGTAGAAAATGAAAGTAACATTTTAATTGGTTGTCAATTCCAACACTTCAGATGTGTTTTGTGAAGTAATTTACCTCACGGTATTTAGAGAGGTCTACAGGCTAAATGGCTAAATGGAATTCCAATCAAATTTGTGAAAATGATAGGGATTGGTATGTAGTATGAGCTAATCTATATTTGGTGAAATTGTCTCCAGTGGCTTTTCTGTGAACTACTTTCCCACCTTTTTTGATGGTGCGCTTCCCAGGGAGCGACCCGGTACGCGAACCGTTGAGCGCCTCGGTTCGCGGACCTTAAGCGTTCCGGGAGTCCACCATTTTGTGTTTCGGTCGAATTAAGATACAAGATGGAGGGCAAATAATGTTCAGAATGGGTAGAAGGGGGCACGGTAGAGTTATCTTGACCCCCTAGGTTTTGTGAGGGTGGCTGAGGAGGCTTATATGTGCAAAAAAAAAAAACATTTTTTTTTAAAATTTCGCGAGGTTAGCTCCCGGTTCGCGTACCGGGTAGCGCCCCAGGGAGCGTACTTTGTTGAAAATTAGTGAAAAATGTTAGAGTAAAATAATAATTGTGAGTGATTACACGTAGGGTAGCTCTGAGAAGAGCTTTTGGGTTTATGGTACATTTAGGTACTTATAAGTAGGTACCAATGCACATTCTTAAATTCAGAGTGAAAATTCTGTTGCCCTCATCTGAGAAGTGAACTCCATCTCCTCTGTAGATATCTTGCATGTAGTAACGCAAGTTATTGTTGTACAGGGAGCCCATTCCATGGTCTCTCATGTAAGCTGAAACAGATTTGTTTACATGCTTCCTCGACTTCTCAATTTGTGGACTAAATTGCTTGGACCACCTCCATTTCTGTCTTTGGCATATATTTGAATATACCAAGGCAGTCTGAGGAAAAAGTGCCATTAATTGCTCAAAGGTGTCCTTTAAAAGCATTTCCAGACCTACACCAGTCAAAGTGCCCAAGTCATTACCTCCACAGTGCACAATTAACAGGTCAGGTTTGGGCAAATGCATAAAGGTTTTCACCAATGGTAACAATTGGTGACATTTTAATCCTCTGTGGCCAAACCACTTAATTTCCACATCTTGTAAATTGAGGTTAGGTAATTTCCTGTTTTCAACGTACCTTTGAGCCCAGTGAATATAACTATGTCCAACAATCCAGACAGAAAACATGGTGAGAGAAGGTTCTCCTGCAGTCAGATGAAGTGTGGCAATGAAATGGCAGTTGAAAAAATGAGAGTGTAAAATGAAAAAAAACTGTGAGTTTCTGTGTTCATGAAACAGTGATTGGTGGATTTTGATTGCTGAAAACAGAAAGTTAGGGTGCACAGATGTGTTCTTTGAAAGATGTATTTTGAGTGGTCAATAAAAAATCATTAAATGAAAGAATGCACTGGATATGCAGGTGCACTGAGAGTTCAGAGTTCAATTGCAACATTGTTGTGTGAACTTGCAAACAACAGAGGTCTTCCAAGAGGTGGTTGCCATGCAGATAAGGCAGAAATGGCAGAGGGGGGATGGGTTTTCATTTGAAAAAAAGTGAGGGAAGACTTTTGATTGGGTGACATGAGAGATATGTGTGAAGAATTACAGCATTTCTGTGCTTTTGATAGCTGCAGACTGTGGAGTGCATACCTTTTGCTCTGCTGAAGACAAATTGGTGTGTTTCTGAGACTGTTTTCAAACTCAAAGTATTTGCTAAGGTGAGAAAATATTTCTTTAATTTAGATAGAGAATAGTGTGCTTTAAGGAGAAAATTATGAATTATGTGGCGCAAATTGCTTGTAAATATGCTCCCACCTGTGCATGGAAAATTTAGATTTTGAATGTTTGTGTTACATAGCCATGTTAAAAGTGATACAAACATGCTGCAAAGGCAATCAAAAAACGCTTTCATGTGTCTTAAGGACATTTTAAGTCATTTTCCCATGTGCAGTGTTTTGAAATTATGATTTGAAAATCGTTTTTGGGGAAAAGGAATTGTTTTTAAATTTATGACAAGGACATAATGGTGTATGCTTCTTTATAAGGCAATTGACTGTCCCTGATGTTATTTTTCCCATTTTAATGTAAGACCTTTCTCTGTGGCGCAAATTGCTTGTAAATATGCTCCCACCTGTGCATGGTAAATTTAGATTTTAAATGTTTGTGTTACATAGCCATGTTAAAAGTGACCCAACCATGCTGGAAAGGTAATCAAAAAACGCTTTCATGTGTCTTAAGGACATTTTAAGTCATTTTCCCATGTGCAGTGTTTTGAAATTATGATTTGAAAATCGTTTTTGGGGAAAATGAATTGTTTTTAAATTTATGAGAAGGACATAATGGTGTATGCTTCTTTATAAGGCAATTGACTGTCCCTGATGGTATTATTCCCATTTTAATGTAAGACCTTTCTCTTTGGCGCAAATTGCTTGTAAATATGCTCCAATGTGCATGGCAAATTTAGATTTTGAATGTTTGTGTTACATAGCCATGTTAAAAGTGATACAAACATGCTGCAAAGGCAATCAAAAAACGCTTTTATGTGTCTTAAGGACATTTTAAGTAATTTTCCCATGTGCAGTGTTTTGAAATTATGATTTGAAAATCGTTTTTGAGGTAAAGGAATGTTGTTAAAATTTATGTGCGCCATATGCCCCCAAATTTCTTTTTCAGCGGTGCAGCAGGGTGTTATTGAGACACCCCTGCACCTCCGGAAAAATTCCTATTTTGTGATGAGCTAATTGCTAATCGCAAATTGCAACCTTCATTCCTATGAGCGTCCTAGCCCATGGAAATGAATGGGTAATTTGCAATTAGCAATTTGCTCATCGCAAAATTGGAATGGTAAAGAATCGCTATTTATTCCTTAAAATTCGCTATTTTGGAAATGCAAAATAGTTATATGATACATATGGCGGTTGATGTCTAACAAGATAAGAAGCTTAGGATACATTTATGATGACTGGCGCAATGAAGTGGACATCACTTACTTCATTGGTAGAGCTTTACATGTATTATCTCCTCTGTATTCTTCATCAAGCGTAACTTTAATCTGCAATCCTGAGTAGGCCTCACCTTAAACAAACCTCTGGATAGGCCACATCTTATTGTGATCCTGAATTAATCATTTAAAATGCTAGGGACAGATTTATGATAGGTGTATGCCTCTTTTGCGCCACTTAGAAAACACTGTCCATGGGGAAATGACTTAAAATGTCCTTAAGACACATGAATGTGTTTTTTTAAAACGTTTGCAATTTTTTTGGGTCACTTTTAACATGGCTATGTGACTCAAACATTCAAAATCTAAATTCGCCATGCACAGGTGGGAGCATATTTACAAGGAATGTGCTCCATGGGGAAAGGTCTTATAATGTAATATGGGAAAAATGACATCAGAGACACTGAAATGCCTTATAGAGAAGCATACACCATTATGTCCTTGTCATAAATTTGCAAACCATTACTTTTCCCCAAAAACGATTTTCAAATCATAATTTGAAAACACTGCACATGTGGAAATGACTTAAAATGTCCTTAATTCAAAATTTGCTATTCCTTATTTTGCAATTGCACTGAAGGATTTGCAAATTTTGCGATTCCTTAAATGCAATGTATCAAACAAAAAATATGTAAAAAATGATATTAAGGATTTGGAAACTACCACCAACTTCTAGTTTGTGGTAATTTGCGAATTCTTTTCAAAAAGCATTTTTTTCTAAAAAACAAAAGGTCCCATATGACGCCCATACATGCCCTTAGGGCATGTATGTGTGCCATATGCCCCCAAATTTCTTTTTCAGGGGTGCAGCAGGGTGTTCTTGAGATACCCCTGCACGCTTGAAAAAATTCCTATTTTGTGATGAGCTAATTGCTAATCGCAAATTGCAACCTTCATTCCTATGAGCCTCCTAGGCCATGGAAATGAATGGGTAATTTGCAATTAGCAATTTGCTCATTGCAAATTAGGAATGGTAAAGAATTGCTATTTATTCCTTAAAATTTGCTATTTAGGAAATGAAAAATAGTTTGATGGTACAAATGGTGGTTCATCTGTAACAAGATAAGAAGCTTAGGGATACATTTATGATGACTGGCGCAATAAAGTGGACATTACTTACTTCATTGGTAGGCCTTTACATGTATTATCTCCTCTGTATTCTTCATCAAGCGTAACTTTAATCTGCAATCCTGAGTAGGCCTCACCTTAAACAAACCTCTGGATAGGCCACACCTTATCGTCATCCTGGATTAATCATTTAAAATGCTAGGGACAGATTTATGATAGGTGTATGCCTCTTTTGTGCCACTGTGCGTCACTTTTATGATGCAGCGGCGGTGCAAAAGATTTGCTATGAGGCGACAAAATTACAAATTGATGCATTTAGGCAGATGTGTCATGGTGTAAAAAAAACGTACCACATGAAACCAATGCAGCAGTGATGCAAAAGATGCACCATGTCGCAAGACAGGCCTCACTTGGGGCCATATGTATCAAGCTAATTAGCATTCGCAAAGATCAAAATTCTACGAATTTCGGCCTTTGCAAATGTAAATTAGACAAATGGTATGTATCAAACAAATTTGATGCAAAATAAGGAGTAGCAAAATTTGCTATTCCTTATTTTGCAATTGCACTGAAGGATTTGCAAATTTTGTGACTACTTAAATGCAATGTATCAAACAAAAAATATGTAAAAATGACATTAAGGATTTGGAAACTATTGTGGTAAATTGGTGGTAATTTGTGAATTTTTTTCAAAAAGCTTTTTTTTAAAAAAACAAAAGGTCCCATATGACGCCAACACATGCCCTTAGGGCATGTATGTGTGCCATATGCCCCCAAACTTCTTTTTCAGGGGTGCAGCAGGGTGTTCTTGAGACACCCCTGCACCCTTGGAAAAATTCCTAATTTGTGATGAGCAAATTGCTAATCGCAAATTAAACCTTCATTCCTATGAGCCTCCTAGCCCATGGAAATGAATGGGTAACTTGCAATTAGCACTTTGCTCATCGCAAATTAGGAATGGTAAAGAATCGCTATTTATTCCTTAAAATTCGCTATTTAGGAAATGCAAAATATTTTGAAGATCACTGTTATTGTTTTACTGTTTGGTAATAATGGTTAATAAAATTTTTTAATATATTTTACCACAGATTCAACTGCAGATTATTTCAAGATTTCACCATGCCTACAATAGAAAGACAGAGAAAGGCTGCAAAACGTCAAAGACAGCAGGTGAAAAAAAATAAGCAGCAGTCCTCTAACAAAAAGATTTGTCAAGTCACGAAGAAAGCACCGGGTAAGAGCACAAAACAATTCATAAGAAATATGTGTAGTAAAAAAAATATTACTACAGAAAATGTTTCAGTCCATAAAACGAGAAGGAAATCAAATGGAAAGGAAAGACCAATGAAAAATGTTACTGCTAGAGCAAGAGATAACTCTGTGCATGATAGTAGAAGGAAACAACAGTTTAGGGAGATTCGTAAACGAATGTTCCGCAACAGGATAATTGGCAATTTGTTAAAAAATATTAAGAAACGTCAACAGAAACTGGTTTTTTATAAGAGAAAAAAAAAAGTTGAGAAAGTTATTGATCAGGCATTTGAAATTAAACGTAAGTTATTTATTTTGATAATCAATAGAATTAGGAAGCTAAACAAGGCAATTTATGATTTCAAAAGAAATAGTAGATGGAAGAGAATAGTTAATCGTAGTCATTTTTGTGAAGTTTTTTCTGGAGAATGGATGCATAGTTCAAGCTGTGAGGCATTTTTTAATGAGGAGAGTTATTTCCAGGATAATGATTTGGTGCATGCAGTTGACACCAGTGGTCGTGCTTATGAAGTGAAAGATGGTTGTCCAGTTGAAAAAGAAAAACTTGTGACAACAGAGGCAGAAGAGGTGTTAGGTAATGAGGTTTTAGGAAGACGTGCTAAGGGTCCTGTGTACACCTGGAAGTGTAGTAGTATTTGCAGTGTGCGACAGGATTCCATCAATTTGCTTTGTGATTTTGTACGGTCATTTAATAAGAAAAGTTTGAAGCAGAAAATAAGGTTGTTGCAAGAATTAGACCCTTGCAGAGTGAGAGAAGTGACAGGTTTGCATGGTCATTCACTGGCTTGTCTTTCCAGGAGAGTATGCCAGAGTGTTTTTCATCATTTCAGGATGCTAGCAGTGCATCATAATAAAGTGAGGTAATTAGTTAGAATGTTGTATTATGCTAAGAGTCCAGCAATTATGCTTAAAAAATTATGCGCTGCTCTTTTGCATGGTTCTGAAATAGATGTGAAGAATATATGTGAAGAAATTGAGTTTTGTTACTTTGGAAGTAAAGAGGAGAATGTTGAAATTGAGCAAGAAGAAGAGGGTCATGTGGAAGATAGTGTACAGGTTTCCAGTACAGATAATTTCCAGAGGGAAATTGCGACATTTGAGGTGAAATCAAGTGAGAGGCCTAATTTCACTTGTGTGTGTTGTCGACGCACTTATTATAAGAATCAGACTAAGTTAGTGGATTTATATGCAAAAAGTGAAAGGGAAAATAATAGTGAATGGAAGGATTTCGCAACATACTTGATGGTAGAAAATTGTTTTGATTTGGGATTGGATCAACGTGTGTGTACTTATTGTTGTTGCAAATTAAATCAAAACCAGATTTGCAACAACAATAAGTACACACACGTTGATCCAATCCCAACATCAAACCAATTTTATACCATCAAGTATGTTAATACTTATGAATCTATTTTAATTCATCCCTTTCAGGCTATTGTAAGAATGGAGCCAAAGACAGGGAAATTGCCTCCATCAGATTTACAGAGAGGATTAAAGGGAAGAGTTGTTTATTTGCCTCTAGATTTGAAGAAAAACATTAACACAATTGGAGTAGAAAAAGTGGAAGAGGAACCTCTGGTTATCTTAGTTAATGGGGTTCCGACAAAGAATAAGAAAATATGGCAAGATTTAGTAGATGTTAGGAAAGTTAAAAAGGCAACATTGTATTTGAAAAAAAATAATAAATACTATAAGAATGTATATGTTGCAGAAGAGGAAGTAAGTGAGGAAGAGGATAGCAATTTGTGTGCTGGTCAAATTGAGAAAGTAGAACCCTCTACTAGTGAAGAAATATATGAACATTATAGTGTTCTTCCTTTGCATTCCAAGGAAGTCATGGGAATGCTATTGAGTTGTTTCAAATGAAACAAGCCAAAGGGAGTCCCATTAGTGTTTGGGAGGAAAGTTTGGAAGCTCGGTGTTTCCCACAGCTTTTTCCAACAGGTCAGGGAGGAAGATATGATGAGCGACCTCATCAAATTCCTGCTTCTGAATACCGGACTTTGCGATTGTATGCAGGAGATGCTAGGTTTCGACAATGCATTCCTTATTTGTTTCATCTCCTGTTTGAAAGCGATCTGTCTGGACTGTCATATGCAGTGAACCACATCTTGAAAAGTGGTATACACATGCAAAACATCTCGGCAAGTGACTTTATGGATAAAGTCAATGTCCAAGACAGTATTTTGGATTCTCACCTAATTAATCTCATGGCGTGTCAGCGTGGTACTAATGAGTACTGGTACCGTCGTCATGGTGATTTAAAATGTATGCTGAGGAACTTAGGTACTCCCACATGGTTCCTCACTCTGAGCTGTGCCGAGTATGGCTGGGAAGACTTACTTGAATTTCTACGAGAGGCAAATGCTAACGTAGATAACATCGAATTCAAGACACCCGGAGAACTGTGCTCTTTGGATCCAGTCAATGTATGTAGGTACTTCAATCATAGATTTGAAGCTATGATGTCTTTCATCATGAATAAGAAGAATCCACCTCTTGGAGAGGTGTTGGATTTCTTCTGGAGAAAGGAGTACCAAGCAAGAGGTGCTCCTCATATACATATGTTGCTGTGGATCAAGGATGCACCTAAATTTGGAACGGATCCAGAAGACTCAGTGATGAGTTTCATCCAACAGTATTGTACGTGTGCTGTTCCAAACGCAAAGGAGAAGAAAAGCCTAAGAGAAAAAGTTCTGCGTTTCCAAAGCCATCGATGTGGAAAGTACTGCCGTAGTAAATTCCGAAACAAGGACAAATTCTACACTAAATGTCGTTTCGGCTTTCCACGACCAGTGATTTCTAAAGGAAGAGTAAACAGTTTGATGTCTTCGCTGCGACACAATGTCATGAAGAAATCACCTAAAAACACTTACAATTTGAAGAGGAACGAAGAGTCCAAGTACATCAACGACTACAACCCGGTGATTTTGTCCATGTGGAATGCTAACATGGATATACAGTTTGTGGCTGATAACTGTATGGCTGTGGCTCGGTATGTGACGTCTTACATCACCAAAAAAGAGAAGACAGAATTGAAGGATATGTGGGAGGACATTTCCCATGAAAAGAGCCTCAGCAAGAAGTTGTACAGTTTCAGTCTGAAGATGTTGTCGCATCGAGAAATCGGAGCGTACGAATGTTCTGACCGGTTGTCTTCAGCAAGTCTCTATGCCAAGTCCAGGAGTATCGTTTGGGCGAGTCTTGGTCTTGCTGCAACGCGTAATCGAGTTATCAAACCTGTGCGGGAAATTGAGTATTTGGCGGAAAAGGAGCCAAACAGTACCGACATTTTGAAGACCAACATGTTGGATACATATTATCCAAATCGAAGCATTCACCTCGACAATGTTTGTCTGTATGAGGTTCTTCAAAATTACATATTCAAGAGGAACATCAAAGAAGATACTGAGAAAGGAGTGTATGCTGTAATAGGAAGTGAGGCATGTCTGGTCAAGCAAAGAAAATGCCACTTGGTAAACCATCGAAAATTGAGTGGCGAATCTCCTGAAAAAAAGGAGTTTTTCTATTTAGCACTTTTGCAACTTTTCAAGCCTTGGCGTGCAGAAGAGGAACTGCTTGGAGATTTCCTCTGTTACGAAGACTCTTTCAATGCCGCCAAGGAGACCATAGAATGTCCTGCTTTTCCCAAATATGTAGAAATGTTGAATGCGGAAATTGAGCAGGAAGCAACGATTGCAGCCGAGATTGCCAGAGACAGTTCTCAGAACAGTCAGAGTTCTGCTTCATTGAGTCAGGATCCACTAGGAGGACCTGTTATTGAAAATGAAGCTGCCACTGCTATGAATGAAGTGGAAAGAGCCATGGCACATGCTCAAGAGGATGCGGTTAACTTAGAAGAGTTGGAAAGACAACTCAATGTTGAGCAGAGGAAAATATATGACGAAGTTACCATGCAAATTGATCATGGATTAAGTCATGACAAGAAAGAGTGCTCATGTACGTCGTTGAAGCCTGTCCGACTGTACGTGAGTGGAGAAGCGGGAACTGGAAAAAGTTTCCTCATTAAAGCAATTTCATGCTATTTGCAGGAAAGGACAGAGTCATCGCTGTCTTGTGTTGTCACTGCTCCAACTGGACTGGCAGCACATAATATTAAAGGGATTACTTTACATCGTTTACTGATGCTGCCAGTGGAGCATGACAACAAATTACAATATCACAAGCTATCTGGAGATGCTTGTTTTGAAGTTTCAAGAATCTTGAGGAAAATGAAACTTCTTATCATTGACGAAGTAAGCATGGTTTCCAATGTCATGCTTGCCTTTGTGCATTTGAGGATGCAAGAAGTTCTCAAAACAGAGTATGATGTGTTATTTGGTGGCAAACACATCATTGTTTTCGGAGATCTTCTGCAGTTGACACCAGTGAAAGGGCAACCTGTGTTCAAAATGCTCACGCATGAAGATACCAGGAAGTGCCTAGGCAGCATTGGCAACGTCAATATATGGTTAAACTTCAATTATGCTGAACTGCATGAAAATATGCGTCAGGCGAAGGATGAAGTTTACAAGACTATTCTACTAGATATTAGAATTGGAAAAGTGACCGAGCATGGGAAAGAAGCTTTACATGCACGATTACTGTCAAATTTATATCCAGAACAAGATGTTGTGCCTGAGAATATTTTTCAGAAAATTACTGAGAAGAAATCTGGAATATGTTTGATGCCAACTCTTGCAGAATGTGCCAAATTTAACAACAAAATGTTGCATTTAGAAAAGCAAGAGATTGTGAAACTGGAAGCTATTGATAGAGTAGAGCATATGGGATCAACAATTATTTTGTCTGAGAATCTGAAAACAAAATTGGATTCATTAGAGAAGAGTATATCTAAAACTGCAGGTTTTGAAAAGACTCTGAATGTGTGCTTGAACTGCCATATAATTTTAAGAAGGAATTTACATGTTGAAAGAGGTCTGGTAAATGGATCAATGGGTAATGTTGTTGATTTTGTGAAATACAGAAATAGAGATGGAATTGAATTTTTAAAAATTAAATTTGATGGCATTGAGGAAGTACAGCTAATTGGTCGTTGTTCTGCTAGATTTTTGCTTGTAAAAGACTTATATGTTCGCCGTAAGCAGTTTCCTGTTTGCTTGGCATATGCGGTGACAATCCATAAATCGCAAGGTTTAAGTGTAGACAGTGCATTGGTGAATATTGGCAGTTCTGTGTTCAAGGAGGGTATGGCATATGTGACATTGTCACGAGTTAGAACTTTATCGGGATTGTACTTGATTGAGTGTGATGTCACAAACATTTGTGCGGATCTAGATTGTGTTAAGGAATACAATAGGTTAAGAAGAGAGTATGCGCCACATTTGCCTCAGTATCCTTTGTTTGAGAAACGTGTGGTAGGCCGGAAACGAAGAAATGAGAACAATACTGGGGAGGTTGTAGCAAAAAGACAAAAAGTCAATGAACCTAAAATTACAAGCAGAAACAAAAAGGATTCTGTTGAAGATGTTGTTGGTTTTCAGTTTGAAAACAGTTCTGGTGTCAACTGCTATGCTAATGTAGTGGTTAATGTTTTGTTTTCTCTAAAAAATGTAAAAGAAGAGATTGTGGTCAATTCTGATCAAAGATTTTGCAGTTTGTTAAATTCTGTGTTAGAGAAATGTAGCACTGATAGAAGAAACATAGAAAGTGTGTCTGAAATTCGAAATCTGTTAGACAGATGTTCAGGCCAAACACAATTCTCTCAAAATATTCAGCAAGATTGTCAGGAGTTTTTAATGTATATGCTTGATGTATTGCATGCTGAAGGTGTAGATGTAGATCACCTGTTTGGGCTTTCTTATCAATGGCAGCATGACTGCGAGAACTGTATGGTATCAAGTATTACTAGTGTAGACTCAGAAAGATTTATATATTTAACTTTGCCAGACAGTAAATCAGTCTCCTTTAATAAGCTAGTAAAAGCAGCTGATCACAACATGGAGTGTAGCCAATGTAAATCTGAAATGATGTCCACATTATTTATACGAACATATGGCCAGTATGTCATTTTAATGTTCCAACGATGTAGGCCTGATGGAACAAAATTGACAACTTTAATTAAAAATGTTGTAGCTTCGCAGTTGTCAATATCAGGAAGAACTTTTGTAACTGCAGCAATTATATATCATGATGGCCCTTCAATAACATCAGGACATTACACAGCTTATTTAAAGTCTAGAAATGGCTGGTCATTCTGCAATGATTCTGTTTTAATTTTCAAAAAAAAATTGCCGTATGACCTTAAAAACTCTTACCTGGTGTTTTTAAAACCAAACTTTTAGGGAAATAATCTCGGGATGTGCTCTGTGGAATTTCAAGAAGTTCTAATGGCTCCTACACAATTTGGCCTTGAGGATAAGTGTAGTTCAGAGACATAACTTCTAACCATAGGACTGGACGTCATGAAGAAATACGTGCACTTTCAATGAGTTCAGAAAAACTGTTTCTTTTTATAAGCTAATTGAAGCAGCCAATCAAAACATGGAGTAGAGGGAATGTAAGTCTGCAATGCTGTCTACTGTTTTACATTGCTTTGTGATTAAAAGTGATGTAGAGAATTAAATAATTGTAGTAGTCATAGAGGTAGTGTAAGTCTGCTTCATAGTAAGCAGTATCAGTGTCATAGGAAATGTAGAACATGACTGAGCAAGAAGGGGAAGATATTACTATTCCAGGATTGTGAAAATGATCTTCAACATTTTAATTCTGAAAGTTGCGGAAATGCCAAATGACGGGATTGGCTTACAAGAAATCCAAGAGTTATAAATGGCTCTGACCAGATTTGGCCTTGTGGAAAATTGTGGTAGAGAGCAAGAAGTCATTTATTGCATGTAACGTGTTTTTAAAAACGATGGAGATTTTCTTTCAGAAAGTGGCGGGCTGAAAGTAATAACAGCACAAAAGAGTGTAAGCTGTTCATAGGACATCCTTGGACGTCATGGAAAGTAAGTTAACTTTAACGAGTTCTGAATTTTGATTTCTGATGTTGTATGGGTTTTTTAAACACAATCATTTTGATTGTGTTTTTTTTTCCCCGCTGTTACATGATGAATACCTTCAAGTCACTGTTTTTAGTGAAATTTGATACATTCTGAGAACAGCAAAAATAAACCATTTAACATGTATAATTAATTCTGTACTGTTTGCATTTATGATGTATATGCAGAACTGTGTAGGAGGCATGGAGAAGGTGAGGCTTCTGTAAGTGTCAAAGTTGTTGCATGCAGTGCTGCACTTCTGCGTATTCTTTTATATGCTAGACTACATCTGCACAATGAGATACCTAAGCAAAGGAAACACAAGTGATGTGATTGTTAAATGAGCAAAATAAATTGCACGTATTTCAATTACATCACCTGTGTTTCCTATCATTATGAATCACATTGTGCAGATCAAGTTTAGGTCTGTCCAGGGAAACATAGGAGATTTGGACTTTGTTGAAGAGTGCAGTGGACATGACTCACTTCATTGGTAGACCTTCACATGTATTATCTCCTCTGTACTCTTCAACAAGTGTAAATCTCATCTGCAACCCTGAGTAGGCCTCACCTGAAACAAACCTCTGGATAGTAGACATCTTATTGGCATCCTGAAGCAATTATTTAAAATTTTAGTGTCTTGCGACACTTTTCTGAAACAACAGCAATGCAAAAGATGCACCATGTTTTAAGATAGGCCTCACTTCATCTGCATCAAGATACTGTTAGTTTAAAATGTATATCTTTAGGACTGTGTAGGGGGCCTGGAGAAGCAGAAGCTTCTGTAAGTGTCAAAGTTGTTGAAAAACTGTTTGTCCTTCAATCTTTTCCCTTGTCTTTTCTAATTTTTAAATACATTTTTTAATATTTTTCAAATGTTTGTTCTCTCTTTCACAGATTGAAAGTATAAAAACAAAAAGTGAGTAATTTAACGACAATTATAAGGTAAATATTTTGTACTGTTTTCGTTACATTTCTATCACATTTAACTACTATTAGTTCCACTGCTTCATTTCTTTAACCCTCAGTTTCCTGCCTTTGCTACTTCCCTCATTCCTTTCTCTATTACCTACTTACTCAACTCCTTCCACTCTTTTTCTCAGTCCCTCTCTTCTCATAGTTCCTCACTCTTGTTCACTCACTGCGTCTCTATTACTCTTAGTGTCTTTGACTGATCACTCTATCACTACTTGTTCATAATGCTTTCTCTGTGTAGTTGAAGCACACTAAGGGGCATATTATGAACACAGCCAATAAAATTATTGCTCTTTTTATTGGCAGAAAACTGGTGCAAAAGTGGTTTTAGTGGCAGTTTTCTGCCACAAAAGCAGCTTTAGCGACACATTTCTGCCAATAAAAGCTGCAAAACTTTTATTGCCTATGTTGATGATATGGCTCTATGTTAATTACATTTCTTTGCTGTTTCAATTAATCTTTTTCTGTTATTTTTTGTTTTCTGTTTTCTATTTTTTCTCTCTGTTATTCCTCATGTTTTAATCTTATTTTGAACATTCACTCACATTCTCCAAGAAACTCTTCTTTGTTAATGTTATACTCTCTTTTTTTTTCTTTCACTTCGTTATCTATTTTGTTTTTCACAATTATACCCTCTTCTGTCTTTTCTTCGGTAAATAGATCTATTAAACAGTATCTCTTCTTTACTCCCTATAGCTGTCTTTCTTTTAACATCACTCTCTGTTTCCTTTCCTTATACTTACACTTTTTTTTTTGAAAAATTTTTTTTGGTTAGCTCCCGGTCCGCGTACCGGGAAGCTAACCCGGAAGCGAACCAAAAGAAATAGAGCTTGCCAGAGTGCTAAACATTCTAGCAATTTTTTGGGAAAGGGAAGGTAGTTCTGAAAAGAACTTTTTTTTTTATATTTTTGTTGTTTTATATATTTTTTTTATTTTTTGAATTTTTTTGTTTTTTTTGTATTTTTTGAACGATTTTATATTTTTTTTGGTTTTTTTTGGGGGGGGGGGAACAACAAAAAACAGGCGTTGAAAAGGGCTCAACAGGAGCAAAAAAAAATTACTGGGGGCGGTTAGGGCAATCATGGTGTTCATACGCCAGGTTCAGTGCATTGATGCTCATGTTGCCACAAGCTAATAATGCACGACAGTGCATACATAAGTGGATCATGTGCCCAAAATTTTTTTGAATATTTGGCACAGTTTCCCGTGCCTCTTCTGGTGTTAGAGAAACCGGTATTGTTGGTCTGGCCACAGGAGTTGGTCTGGGATTGTCGTGCATATCCCTTAATTCCGCCCAGCTGTAATT
Source organism: Lissotriton helveticus (assembly GCF_964261635.1). Classification (NCBI taxonomy): domain Eukaryota; kingdom Metazoa; phylum Chordata; class Amphibia; order Caudata; family Salamandridae; genus Lissotriton; species Lissotriton helveticus. The sequence goes on from NC_136069.1 coordinate 1,610,902,088, forward strand.
TAGGGGATGTTTCCTCGTCATGTGCCTGTGCATTGTGTGATTGCCAAAGCTATATTTTTTGTTCGTCCCTCTGGACAATTGTTCCTTGCATATCAGGCAGGTGACATACCTCGCGTTGACTTTTTTTTCGCCACGAGGTATTGAAAAAAACTGCCAGATGAAACTGGCTTTCTTTCTGGAAACCCGGGGCAACTCTTCTAAAAATTGTGGTTCTTCTCCCTCCTCATCCATTTCTTCCTCTTCCTCCTCAGTGTTGGTAAGGACCTGGGGAGGTGGTCCTTTCTTCCCATGAGGAGGTGGTGGTGGTGGTGGGGGTCCACCAGTTGAAGCTACCAATGAAGCCATTTTCCAAGAAGCAAAATAGGTCTTCCTCTCACAATGATGAAAGTCAGAGTGAGGAAAGAAGGAGGGGTTTTCATCATTTGGGAAAAAACAATACTTCTCAACCAATGAAAAGTGTTATTTTTAAGTCACCTGACCTAGCCTTCCATCATTATGAAACCAAAAGTGAAATGAACCAATGAAAAGTTTTATTAACAAGTCACATGACCTCTCACGCTCATGTTACGCGCTGCGGAACGCTCCCCGGTTAGCTTCCGGGTCGCTCCGCTTTGCGCCTCGGTACGCGCCCCGGGACACTTCCGGGTGCGCTAACGCGATACGTCACAAGACGCATTTCGCGGCAACGCGATACGTCGCGCTTTTGCGCCGCGGATCGCTTCCGGGGAGCTGCGTTTCGCGCCTCGGTCCGCGCCCCGGGGCACTTCCGGGTGCGCTAACGCAGTACGTCATAAGACGCATTACGCGGCAACGCGATACCGTCACTATGTTGATTTCTTACCGGTTCGCGGACTGGGTCGCGGCATCAATTTGAGCTAACGGAAAGCTTCCCGGTTAGCGGACCGGGAGCGAAACAAAAAAAATATTTAAAAAAAATTATTAATAAACATATAAAATATATTTTTGGATTTAAAGAAGAATACATTTTACAGCTATAGATATTAGCTTTTAAAAAACCAATGAAATTCACTGAAAAAACCATAGGTTATAGACCATATATAGTTAGGAATTAGCATTTACAAAACCTTGAAAATTCACTGAAAAAACCATAGGTTATAGACCATATATAGTTAGGAATTAGCATTTACAAAACCTTATTTTACTCACACAAAACCATTGAAATTCCATATATAGTTAGTTGTACTAACTATATATCGCGCACCCGCAATCCACTGCTGATCATGTCACATATTACATCATTCATGACATGGTCAGTGACATCACTGATGACATCACTGATGACATCTCAAATGACATCACTGATGACATCACTGATGACATCTGATTTGACATCAATGACCACATCACTGATGATATCATTCATGTGACAATACAATGCATCTCCTCACATTTTAATATAACCTCTGTTTCACCCAGTGTAAAATACAGAGTATAATTTTTGAAACCATTGACACACCAATACTAGTTACTACATACGCACTCACTGATTCCTATGTCTACACACACATTCACTCATTCACCCATACAATCATTAATACATACAATCACTCATCTTTACAACACTATCATATGCACTCATACACCTATACAGACACTCACACTCTGCCACTCATCCATGGAGTTACTCACACACGTAGTCAGTCCTGTAAAGAATCAATGACATTTCCATTTTCTTGTCTATACAGTTAAACATAGAGCACCTTACATTTTCAAACATATACTAACACATACTTACCTTCTTATAGAATCATTGATACAAGTACACATTGATCTGCACAGAGTCACACACCTCCCAGCCAGCCACACACATTTAATCACTCACTCATACATTCAGTCATGCACCTACTAAATCCTTTGTCCAGACACTTATACTTCCACTCATTCTTCAATGTGTAAGACACATTTTAACTTTACAGAAACACACAGTCACTGGATGATGTCATCAGTGATGTCATCAGTGATGTCATTTGAGATGTCATCAGTGATGTCATCAGTGATGTCATTTGAGATGTTATCAGTGATGTCATTTGAGATGTCGTCAGTGATGTCATCAGTGATGTCATTTGAGATGTCATCAGTGATGTCATCAGTGATGTCACTGACCATGTCATGAATGATGTAATATGTGACATGATCAGCAGTGGATTGCGGGTGCGCGATATATAGTTAGTACAACTAACTATATATGGAATTTCAATGGTTTTGTGTGAGTAAAATAAGGTTTTGTAAATGCTAATTCCTAACTATATATGGTCTATAACCTATGGTTTTTTCAGTGACTATATATATATATATATATATATAGTCACTGAAAAAACAACACGTTTCAGGACGTTATAGTTAGTTGGGCATTTCACTCGTAAAAAAAAACAGAGATATTTGGCCGTAATAGTTAGTTGAGCTAACTATAACTCGTACTCCGCAATGCGTTGCTGATGACGTCACATATTACATTATTCATGACATGGTCAATGACATCACTGATGAAATCTCAAATTACATCACTGATGAATTAACTGATGACATTACCCAATGACTGTGAGTGTTTCTAACAAGTCAAAGAATGGTATATATATATATATATATTACCTACTGGCGGTCGCCAGTAGGTAGTTATAGTTAGGATTGATTTCCATAGGGAAATCGCAACATTCTATTTGGAATAACTTTTGCGCCGGTTGAGGAATCAGCCAGAATTTTTCAGCAACTTTGCCTCGCGGCTCTACGCTCCTTCCCTGAAAGTTTGGGGGGGATTCGTCAAGGGGGGCCGAGATAAAAGGGGGTTAATTTAGGGCGGTCTGTTTCACTTTTAGCTCGAATGGCTGAATGGGTTTTCACCAAACTTGGCAAAATTGTAGGGACTGGTAGCCCGATGTGCCTTTGCTATGTGTCAAGATATGTGCTCCAGAGGATTTTGAGTAATTTAGGTTAAAAAAAATGTATATATCTATAGCCGCGCCCCGGTACGCGTACCGGGGAGCGTTCCGGGCGCGCCACGCGACTTGCGCACGGGAAGCTGATTGGTTCTCGGGGTCTGTAAACATTCGAAACAGTCCACAGCGGCCTCCATCTTGTGTCTCGGTAGGATTGAGACACAAGAGGTGGCAAAAAACAAAGGGGGAAATGACCAAAAGTGGGCAGGGTAGACCCCCCCTGACCCCCTAGGTTTGATGTGGGGGCCATAAAAGGGGCCCGCGGGGGGAGCGCCCGGTACACGCACCGGGGAGCGTACTGGGGAGCGTACTACGGGGAAAACACAGTGAAACAGGAAAATAATAATTTAAAGTGATTAGAGGTAGGGTAGCTCTGCATAGAGTTGTTGTGTTGTTTGGGTGTTTTAAGTACCAACATGTAGGTACCAATGTTGAGTCTTAAATTTAATGTACACCGTTTCCTCTGTAGATATCTTGCATGTTGTTACAGAAGTTATTGTGATATATGGTATCCATATCATAGTCTGTCAGGAAAGCAGAAAGAACATGGAGGCAGGAGATGAAAAAGAGATGTCAAATACACATTGGAGATAATATAGTGGGAGAAAGGAAGTATCTATGAGCAAAATGACGGAGCGTACTACGGGGAAAACACAGTGAAACAGGAAAATAATAATTTAAAGTGATTAGAGGTAGGGTAGCTCTGCATTGAGTTGTTGTGTTGTTTGGGTGTTTTAAGTACCAACATGTAGGTACCAATGTTGAGTCTTAAATTTAATGTACACCGTTTCCTCTGTAGATATCTTGCATGTTGTTACAGAAGTTATTGTGATATATGGAATCCATATCATAGTCTGTCACGAAAGCAGAAAGAACATGGAGGCAGGAGATGAAAAAGAGATGTCAAATACACATTGGAGATAATATAGTGGGAAAAAGGAAGTATCTTTGAGCAAAATGACTATGTAACACAAAAAAGTTCCACAGTATACTATAAGTCTGACTTTACATTATAATCAATTTGGTACTAGTTTAAGGATTGCATATAAAAATGAATAATGTCTCAAACAATTTTAGAATTATTAAATATACATTTATTTTTCAGATTCTTTTTCCAAATTAACCATAACTTCTATCATTTGACTGTCAGAAATGTCCTCATTTTGAATGAACATAACTTCTATCATTTGACTGTCAGAAATGTCCTCATTTTGAAGGAGGAAATCCACAGATTCTACACATTGTAGAAGTTCATGGTCTCGTGATTCGTCCATGAATTCCAAGTCATTGGGTTCAATGTTTTTCTTCATTGTTCATCTCTAGGACAATTTCAAATGAAACTTTTTGTTCTCCTTCCATTTTGGCTGAAATTTGCATAAAAAAAATATATATCAGTAGAGATAGGGCACTGTTGGGTTTAAGTTCAGATAGGTCGTTTTTAACAGTGAATTTATCTTTGGGCAGTGTATGGTATCAGACCAGAAGTAGAAATATAAAAAAGTGTATGTGATGAAACCTAAGTAAATTCATAATTATACAAGACAAGCCTAAATCCATCCATAACTATAACAGAGAAGTCTATCTAAATCTATAACTATTACAGAGGGATAGTATATAACTATCAGAAAAAGTTGTCCATATTAACTTAAAGTGCATAATATACTTCAGTTTTCAAAATACCAACTTACCTTTCAAAAAGAAGTTGAAGTTCTTAGTGAAAATTTTTATGAAATGTACTTCAGGAAGTAGTAGTCAAAATGGCTGTGTTTCCCTCTCTTTTTTTTATATATATTCATGTACATAACCAATCAAATGTCAGGAAAAAAAGTAGAAAATTAAAGTAACATTTTAATTGGTTGTCAATTCTAACACTTCAGATGTGTTTTTGTGAAGTAATTTACCTCAGGATATTTAAAGAGGTCTACAGGCTAAATGGCTCAATGGAATTCCATCAAATTTGGGAAAATGGTAGGGATTGGTATGTAGTATGAGCTATTCTATATTTGGTGAAAGTGTCTCCAGTGGTTTTTATGTAAATTACCTTTTAACATTTTTTGGGAGCGCTTCCCGGCAGCGGTACGGGAGTCCTCCATTTTGTGTTTCGGTAGATTTGAGACAGAAAATGGCGGACAAACAACGTTGGGAATGGGTATAAGGGGGCACGGTAGGCACTCCCTGACCCCCTAGGTTTTCTATGGGGGGCTTAGGAGGCCCATATAGGCGAAAAAAATATATATATTTTTAAATTTTCGCGGGGGAGCGCCCGGTACGCGCACCGGGGAGCGTACCGCGGAGCGTACTTTGGTGAAAAATAGTGAAAAAAGTTAGAAAAAGGTAATCATTTGGAGTGATTAGAGGTAGGGTAGCTCTGAAAAGAGCTTTTCGGTTCTGTGGCTGATTTAGGTACCTATAAGTAGGTTCCAATGCACAGTCTTAAATTCAGGAGGAATATTCTATTCCCCTCATCTGAGAAGTGCATACCATCACCTCTGTAAATAGCGAGTCTCAAAACCATGTACAAATGTTTTTCGGTCGCAAAACACTTGCAATTACCACCTACTTCAAGTAGATGGTAATGCATTCGCAAATGGGAAGGGGTCCCCAGGGGACCCCTTCCCCTTTGCAAATGCAGGCAAGCAGAGGTACTAGGGACCTCTGCCTGCCCTTAAAAAATTAAAACTAAAACGTTTCATTTTCATTTTTTTTTTAAATGCATGGTAAACAGGCTGCATTTTTTAAAAAAAAACTGCTTTATTTAAAAGCAGTCGCAGACGTGGTGGCCTGCTGAGCCCAGCAGGCCACCAACCCTGGGAGGGCGAGCATTCCCAATGGGCTCGCAAATTGCGAGAGGCTCATTAATATTAATGAGCCCCGCAATTTGCGACACCATTGAGAATCCCAAACAGTATTAAACACACTGTTGTACATTTCATTTAGCGACTCGCAATTTGCAACTCGGATTGTGTCGCCAATTGCGAGGCGCTAAATGAAATGCTTGTACATCTGGCCCCAAACTCCTTAGTAGTTTGAAAATTAGTTTTGTGTGTACACGTGTTTTTTTACATAATTTTTTTAATATTTGATATTTAACTCATACAAATTGCTTGGGGGTTCCCGGCTTCCAGTGGTGACTCAATGGGGGTCCTCAGGAGTCAAAAGTTTGGGAACCACTGCTGAATGTGATCTTAGTGTGTGTGTGTCTGTGTGTGTGTGTGCGTTCAGTCCGGGCTGAGGAAGTTTGTTCTGCAGGGAGACGCAGATAGTCACATCAAATTATGTGGCAGGTTTCTAGAATACTATTTATATAATTGAGATGGTTTGGGAAGCGTTAGTCAGTGAATGTCAAGTTTCAAGATTTACCGCTCGGTCGGCTCCACAGAGCACAGGGTTTGTCGTATTTCATTTCTTACTTCCTTTGGTTTTTCACTTTGTTCTCTGGTGGCTGGCAAAGAAGTGTTTGTTATAGAGGAGATGAAAGGGTGATAAGTACTGAAATACGACATAGCGTGTGCTCTGTAGAAGCGGGGGAGCTGTGATTATCAGTCTGAGTGAAGCACAACTGCGGCGGTGCTTGGTTACAGCAATACATTTTTTTTTACACAGAGGTACGATTGTTTGATTGGTTCACGACCCGCTAACAAAGGCTTGACGGGCCGTCACAGGCTAGCGAGTTGCACCATGAATAATTCAGGTTGAGAAAAGAAAACATGAAGTGAGTACAGTTGAGATTACGTCAAACACATGAATACAGTTTTAGTACACAATAAATTCAGTTGTGAATATGGATTAAAAGAGGGAACGTATATATTTGAAATAATTATTCAATGATGCAGTGCTTTGAAGCGAAGTTTATTATGTAATATGAGTAAAGATATTATAAACAAAGTAATCGGCATAGTTACCAGTCCATACAACATAAATGGTGGAAGTATAGTATGATGCAAAATGAATAAGGTTTCAAAAAACATATTGTACAGCCTCCTAACCAAATATATTAAATTATATAAAATGTAAGCAGGTGTCTTTTGATTTTAAGTTCAGTAATCATATATGAAAATGCTAGTGGTAAGACATCACCTCCATAACAGTTAGTTCTCTGCATACGAAGCACTATCAAGTTTGATGTATGGTATTGTGTAAGGAAATAAAAAACGCGCCAAAAGCGAGAACTTGGGTCGAGGTGCATGTATGTTATCTGCAGGGACGTTCGAAAATCAGTGTTCAGAACAACTACTGTATTGAGATAATTTTTTGAAAGGTTTCAGTACTCGATGTCACATACAGCTCAATAAGCAAGGGTAATATCAGTGTAATCACATACTTTTCAGTTATGAATCAAAAATAGTTCACTAGGCAGAAAACAAAAGCAGCACATGTGTGTGAGGTGGAAATAAGGAGAGAAAGGGAAAATGGCGTTTAACCATATAAAAAGTCATTGTAACTATACACATTTATCACGGCACATTTAACCATATTTTACCAAGCCTTGTTTCGAAAATGTTTCAAATAAGATAAGATAACATAAGCGAGTGATTTGTTGAAATTAGAGCACCATGAAATGTTTTGAACGAAATCGAGTAGGTGAGGAAAAAAATTATCTGCACATAAAACACGAAAATCTCACCAGCACGAAATTTCAATGTCCACTGTTAGTAAAGCCAATAGTTCTGTTTATATAAAAAAAATAGAAAAAAAATAAGAAAAATAGGAAGGGAAAAAAACAGTTAAGACGTCAATGGCTTGCATAACAGTCATCCTTGCATTGAGTAGGCAAAGTAAGTGGCAACCGCTTCTAAAAGGAAGTCATTGTTATCGTCCGAAAACAAGTCAGCCATCCAATTGAAAAGAGGAAATGAACATACATGTTCTTTAATTATCGGAGCCTCTAGTACCATCAGAGGACAACTCGGTGAATTTTCAATGTAGCTGTGTGCCAAGAAATCTTGCGCCGCTGGAAATATATTTCAATGACCCAGAACTCCATGTATCGCTGCAAAGGCCATAATCCCTCCGTCGGAACAAAGCTGTTCATGATCGATTAACGGATTCATGAGATGATTGTAATTCACTTCAGGAGATACCGAGTTGCAGAGACATAAGTCCAGGGCCCACATGAAATGACAGCTCAGGCAATGAAATACAGGCTGCACACAGGTGAAATAGGAAAATCGAAATGATAATCCATATGATGCACTCAAAGTCGTGAGTGGCAGAATGCCATACTGGTCAAGCATCCTGTGGCGAAACAGTTCTAAGTGTTCCAGCTCGTTTGCGAAGGCAGGACGGAAATCCATTTTGTAATAAAGAAAATTGGAACAGAAAAGTAGCGGCTGCTGGTAGTAGATCAGGAAGTTCAGAAACATAGGTCAGAGAATATGGAGTGAAGAATAGCAGAATGTCTTTAAATAATTTGAATGCAAAAAAATCAGCAAACCATTGGTTAGTAGTTGCAAAAAAAATAGCCCAGATGCGAAGTGGAGGAGCGTTAAAGATTATGGGAGTCACCTCAGAAAATTGTAAAGGAAGGTCACTATTTAATTAGGTATGCAGTGTTCTGCGAGTGTTAGCTAAGTGAATGAGATATGTTTCTGAACAGATGCTCGGGTAACTTCATTTTGTGACAATAAGGCTGTTGTTCAAGTCTTAGGATGGAACTTTGAATTCAAGGTCGGATTTCGCGGCCAGCTGGAAACATCAAGGTTCCCATGCGGGGGTGGATAAACTACATTTTTATAGGGAGGCATATGTAGAGTGACTTTTACAGAGTAAGGCTTGTCGTTTAAAAACTCATAGTAATTCTCATTCTTTGTAAATAAATAACCACTGTTGAGCAATAAGGTAAAAGTCGGCATTATAGCAGGCACCGGTGGACCTTTGTGAACACAAGCAATATTACAGCGCTTCCTGTTAAATAATTTATGCCATTGGTAGTGCCTGGATTTGAAGGACTAATTCCATGTTTCAGTACGCTCATATCTATACAAATATAATTTTTTGCCGTCTCTAAGGCATTAGTAAGTAAAAGGGAGCGACTTGGTTTCATGTTACTAAGAGGTACTTAGCCGGTGGTATGTATTTCTATGAAAAAAATCTGTGGAATTTAAACATTGAAAAAGCGCGAAAGATAGAGTAATTAATTCATAATTTAAGCATGTTGGAGGTGCAGCTTCTGACTAAAAAGGGTAAAGTGTCTAAACGTTGAATGTGGATCACCGAAAAAGAATCGTGTGTGATGGAAAGGAAACGTGGTTTGAAAATAAGAATTAAAGGTGGAAAGGGAGAGGTAACATGAAAATAGTTTCAGGGCTTTAACTTGCTTCAGTAGAGGCACTTTCTTAACCCTAGGTTAAATCGTGTTCATCCTGTAGCTCTCTTTTTCTTAACATTATTCTCTTTGTGTTCTTTCCTCATGCTAACTCCTTCATTAATTTTTTTTTAACGTTTTTTTTGGGGTGTGCTCCCCGGTGCGCGCCCCAGTGCACGTACCGGTAGCGTACCGTGCTGAAAAAAGATTGACACAGATTCATTAAAAATATAGGTTTATTTTTATAAAGTAAAGGTAGTTCTAAAAAGAACTGTTTTTTTTTCTTTTTGTTGTTTTATATTTTTGTTATGTTTTTTTGAAAATGTTGTACTTTTTTGGCTTTTCTGAACACTTTTATATTTTTTTGTATTTTTTATGGGGATAAACAAAAAACAGGGAATTGTAAATGGCTCAACTGGAGCATAAAAAAAATCAGGAAAAATTAGGGTTTCATTGGACAGTTATGGTTATCACCAGCAACCATGATAAGTTCGATGCTTTGCTCACCATAGCAAAGTAACTTGTTGCAATATCTGCATAAAATTTTGTAATCATTAAACTTAGGTTGGATAGTAGCCAATGTGTCTGTTGCTCCCGAACCAGATGGAGTGGGTTGTTTTGATGTTGAGCGTCCAGACGTTGATGGGGGTAGTTTACTGCAGAGGTCCCTTAACTCTGCCTTAGAGTAGTTGTTTGGATGCGCACGCGTCATGTGGCGAATCATCGTGTGATTCCCGAAGGAATACTTCTTGTTAGGGTTCCCCCTGGATAGCTCAGCACCACAAATTAAACAAGTCACCTTTGCTGCGTTGACTTTTTTAAAACCCCTTGGGAGTTTGTAGAACTGCCATATAAAGTGTTCTTTGGGTTTGTAGGGCTGTTTATCTTCAGGCAGGAACTCCATTCTCTGTGACTCCTCTTCATCATGCTCCTCCTCTTCATCTTGACCACCAACGTAATCTTCTGGTGGTCTTTTAGATGGTGGTGGTGGACCAGATGCTCCAGCTGTTGATACTACTGTAGCCATTTTCTGAGATAGAACTCGAAACAGGTCTTCCTCAGTCAAAGGACAAAGTCAGAATAATGAAAAAAGGAGGGGGCTTTCATCATTTGGATAACAAAAGTGTTCTGGACCAATGAAAAGTGTTATTTTCAAGTCACATGATCCAAGCTTTCATCATTTGGAAACCAAAACTGATCTGCCCCAATGAAAAGTGTTATTTTCAGATCACATGACCCGACGCGCTTACGCTATGCGCCCCGGGGCGCGCCCCAGGGCGCGCCTCGGGGTGCGTCGCGTAAGCGAGTCGAGAGGTTGCGCGATCGTATGCGATCGCATGCTTCCGGGTGAGCTTACGCAGTGCATCATATGACGCATCACGCGACGACGCGAAACGTCATGATGTTGTTTTCGTTCGCGGGAATAGCCCTCCCGGGACGCTCCCCTGTACACGCCGCGGAGCGCTTCGTAACATTGTGCTTACCCGTACGTTCACCGGTACGCGCCTCGGGAGCGCCCGGGGGCAAACAATTTTTAAAAAAAAACATATTTACACAATTTAAAATTTGTTATAAAAATTATTACTTTTCATACCTATAGATATTTGCTATTAAAAAACCTATGAAATTCACTGAAAAAACCATAGGTTTCACACAAGTTATAGTTAGGAATTAGCATTTAAAAAACCTATTAAATTCACTGAAAAAACCATAGGTTTTACACCAGTAATAGTTAGCTGAAAGTTTTACTCGCATAAAACCATTGAAATTCCCACGTTATAGTTAGTTGGACTCACTATAACTTGCGCGTTCAATGCACTGCTGATGACGTCACATATTACATCACTCATGACATGGTCAGTGACATCACTCATGACATCACTGATGACACCATCCTTGTGACAGAATGACAGACCTACTTTCACTGAAATGTAACCCTTGAAACACATATTCAAAAATAGAAAGTAAAATGTTCAAAATAATGGAGATACCCATACCAGTTACAACAACCAATTCAGTAATTCCACCATCTATGTACACATCCACTCATTCACTAACAGTTCTATATAGTCACTCATACATATACTAACTAATCATATGTAGTGATACACGTATACATTGTGTTACACACCGACAGTCATCCAAAAGATACTCTCAAACATACTCACACATGCAAATAAAGTATTGAACATCCATTTATTTGCATTTACAGCTATACACACACTGCCACCTTACTTCTAAGGAAACTTACACATACTTACTCTCTTAAACAATAACTTATAGAAACACATACTTATTTAAACAGGAACAATCTCTTACTCTCAAATGTACTCACTTATATACATCAATATTCACATATACTAGATGAAAACATATGTAGTTACCGATAAAGACACTAGTGAAACAGTTATTCACTCACTAACACACACATATACACACTCAACCACCCTTACAGTCCTGCACATATGCTGTCTTCAAAAGACATACAAAGAGAGAGTCAGTCATTCATGTATCTATGTGCCAAGTAATACCCCCACCAAACCATACAAATACTCATACTGATACTAAGAAAAACATCTAATAACCCATATACATACACATGTAGCTACTCACCAAGCCATGCAGCCACTTATACACAAAGTGAAACACTAATGCATATATTTAAATATTTAAAAATTACTCACTAATATATGTATTCACTAAGATACACTTAATAAGCCAGTTAACCAATATTTTTTTTTTAAAACATCCATGTAAACACTCATTTAAACATTTATTCTTCAATCAATTTTTACATATACATATATAAAACATATTTATTTTTCAGAAAGACACACATTCACTGGATGGTGTGATCAGTGATGTCATGAGTGATGTCACTGACCATGTCATGAGTGATGTAATATGTGACTTCATCAGCAGTGCATTGCACGCGCAAGTTATAGTGAGTCCAACTAACTATAACGTGGGAATTTCAATAGTTTTATGCGAGTAAAACTTTCAGCTAACTATTACTGGTGTAAAACCTATGGTTTTTTCAGTGAATTTAATAGGTTTTTTAAATGCTAATTCCTAACTATAACTGGTGTGAAACCTATGGTTTATTCAGTGAATATATATATATATATATATAAATATATATATATATATATATATATATATATATATATATATATATATATATATATATGTCAAGGTGTATTCAAAGAATGAATGGGTGTATGAGTGTCTATGTTGACGATTAGTTGAATGTGTGACTAACTAGATGAGTGAGTGATTAAACGTAACAATGTATGGGTGAGTGACTAATGTGTGAAAATGTGGGTATCAGTCTGTCAGCTGGTGTGTAAGTGGCTGAATGGGTTGTGAGTAGGTATATGAGTGTCTATATGGGTTACTTATTGGTTGTATGAGCACCTGTATATGTGCCTGAGTGTCTGTGTGGGTAGGTGAGGGGCTATGTGACTCCCTGCAGTGAGGGATTGTAAGAGTTCCTGTTTAAATTAGTATGTGTTTCTATACGTGATTGTTTAAGAGAGTAAGTATGTGTAAGTTTCCTTAGAAGTAAAGTGGTAGTGTGTGTATAGCTGTATATGCAAATAAATGTATGTTCAATAGTTTATTTACATGTGTGAGTATGTGTGAGAGTATCTTTTGGATGACTGTCGGTGTGTAAGAGGATGTATAGGTGTATCACTACATATGAGGAGTGAGTATATGTATGAGTGGCTATATAGAACTGTTGGTGAATGAGTGGAATGTGTATATAGATAGTGGAATTATTGAATTGGTTGTTTTAACTGGTATGGGTATCTCCATTTTTTTGAAAATGTTAGTTTCTATTTTTGAATATGGTTTTTTCAGTGAATTTAATAGGTTTTTTAAATGTTAATTCCTAACTATAACTGGTCTGAAACCTATGGTTTTTTCAGTAAATTTCATAGGTTTTTTAATAGCTAATTTCTATTTTATAATGAATCCTATATTGTATATTTATGTAATACTATTTTTTTTTTATTTTTCATTTATTTTTATTATTTTGCCCTGGAGCGCTCCCGGTGCGCGTACCGGTGAGCGCACCGGTTAGCGCAGTCTTGCTGCGCGCCCCGGTGCATGTACCGGTGAGTGTCCCGTTAGCGCTATTGCCGCGAACGAAAACAACATTGTGACATATCGCGTAGCCGCGACGCCGTGCGTCATAAGACACGTATCGCGTAGCCGCGAGATGCGTCTTATGACGCACGGCGTAAGCGCACCCGGAAGCGCCCGAGCACATACGATCGCGCAACGTAAGTGCCCCAACGCACTTACGCTACGCGCCCCGGGGCGCGCCCCCGGGCGCGTAGCGTAAGCGCGTCGGGTCATGTGACCTGAAAATAACACTTCTCATTGGTTCCTAACAGGTTTTTTTTTGACAAAGAATGAAATCCCCATCCATTTCCTTCACCTTTTTGCTGTTGGATCTTTGTGGGAAGAAAATCTTGGATTATCATGGCTGCCAGACCATCCAGCAGTGAAGATGACTCCAATGAATTTCTTGATGAAGAGGCTCCTCAGCCGAAACTAAAAGAACACTTTATTTGGACGTTTTTTTCTATTCCTGATGACCAGAAAAAAGTAAATGCTCCAAAAGTGGAGTGCAGGATTTGTCACACTGTCCTGTCATGGGGTGACCCCTGTAAGAAATATTCATTTGGTAACTCCACAATGATTCGCCATGTGGAGAGGAGGCACCCCCAGAATTTTGCCCGGGAAAGTGTCATGGCTCTGGCACGAGAGGCTCCCAGTGATGGGGCCTCTACTTCAACCGGAGGACAAACTGCATCAGGGAGGGAGCAATCACAAGAGCAGATTCCCAACATCCAGCCTGCTTTTAATAAAGGCGTTATTAAATGCAGATATTGCGATAAGTTACTTTGCTATGGGGAACCAAGTGTTCTGCTCATGGTTCGAGCATTGGATAACCATCGCTGCCGTTTCCAGCCCTAATTTTGTTTTGTTTTTTTGCTCCTGTTGAGCAGTTTCCCATTCCCTGTTTTTGTTTTTGTTCTAAAAAAAGAAAAAAAGAAGAAAAAAAAAGTTCTTTTCAGAACTACCTCCAATTCTCATCAAAGAGCTGTGTTCTTAAAAAAACGAAAAAGAGTAAGTGAAATGACATGATTGTGAAAGGGTCAAATATATTTATTTAATCATGCAGACCCATGGTACGCTCCCCTGTATGCTCCCCGGTGCGCGTAACGGGCGCTCCCCCCGCAAAAATCGAAAAAAATATATATGTTTTTTCCCGCGGGGCCCTTTTATAGCCCCACATCAAACCTAGTGGGTCACGGGGTTCTACCCTGCCCCCTTATGGTCATTTCCCCAACACAAGATGGTGGCCGCTCCGGACTGTTTGGAATGTTGACAGACACCCGAGAGCCAATCAGCTTTCCGCTCGCGTACTCACGTAGCGTGCCGGGTGCGCTCCCCGGTGCGCGTACCGGGGCGCGCTTATAGATATATATATTTTTTTTAACCTAAATTACTCAAAATCCTCTGGAGCACATATCTTGAGACATAGCAAAGGCACATCGGGCTACCAGTCCCTACAGTTTTGCCAAGTTTGGTGGGAATCCATTCAGCCGTTCGGGCTAAAAGGGAGTCCAACCGCCCTAGGGGAATTAACATGGAGAAAACACGTTTTGGGACCCCCATTTTATCTCGGCCCCCGCTTGATGAATCCCCCCCAAACTTTCAGGGAAGGAGCAGAGCGGAGCGGGCCATCAAATTTGAGAAATCCGCGAACATTCGTCCACCGGCGCCAAAGTTATTCCCAATAGAATGTTGCGGATTTCCTATGGAAACTAGGTCCTAACTATAACTACCTACTGGCGACCGCCAGTAGGTAATATATATTCACTGAAAAAACCATAGGTTTAACATTTGTTATAGTTAGGAATTAGCATTTAAAAAACCTTTGAAATTCACTGATAAAACCATGGGTTTCACACCAGTTATAGTTAGCTAAACATTTTACTCATACAAAACCAATGAAATTCCCACGTTATAGTTAGTTGGACTCTATAACTCGCGCACCCGCAATCCACTGCTGATGATGTCACATATTACATCATTCATGACATGGCCAGTGACATCACTGATGACATCAATGATAACATCTCAAATGACATCACTGATGACATCACTGATGACATCATCCAGTGTCTGTGTGTTTCTGTAAAGTTAAAATATGTTTAACATATTGAAGAATGAGTGTATGTATGAGTGTCTGGATAAAGGATTTAGTAGGTGCGTGTCTGGCTGTATGAGTGGGTGATTAAATGTGTCTTACTGAATGCATGGGTTAGTGACTAAACTGTTTGAATGTGTGCATCATTATGTCTGTTGTTGTGTAAGCTGCTGCATATATTGATTAGTAGCTATATGACTGGCTATATGGGTTATTGATTGGTTGCCCAAGTGTTTGTATGTGAGGGTGAGTGTGTGTGGGAGTGGCTGGTGGGTGTGTGACTGTGTGCCTAGATGTGTGAGCAGTTGATTCACTTGGTGTATGGGTTCAAGAGTGCATGTGGAAACAGCTGTATGGGTGGTTGACTGTGTGCATGGGTGTGTTGGTGAGTGAATGGATATCTCAGTGTACATGTCCAAGTAAGAACATATGTAAAACACAGTGCATGTGAGAGTTGGCATATATCAATGACAATACATGGGAGCCTGTGATTGCGTAAGTGGCTGTATGGATCAATGTGTAGTTGTATCAGTGATTGTAAAAGAGAGTAAGTATGTGTTAGTATATGTTTCAATAAGTAACGTTATGTGTGTATAACTGTATAGATGAGGAAATGGGAGTGTGATTGATTCTTTGCATAACTGACTAGGTTTGTGAGTAACTCCATGGATGAGTGGCACTGTGTGAGTGTCTGTATAGGTGTATGAGTGCATATGATAGTGTTGTATTGATGAGTGTCTGTATGTATGAGTGATTGTATGGGTGAATGAGTGGATGTGTGTGTAGACTTAGGAATCAGTGAGTGTGTATGTAGTAAATGGTATTGGTGTGTCAATGTATCAGGAATGGTAGTCTGTATTCAACACTGGATGTATCAATGGTTAGATTAGAGTGTGAGGAGGTGCATTATATTATCACATGGATGATGTCATCAGTGATGTCATCAGTGATTTCATTTGAGATGTCATCAGTGATGTCACCAGTGATGTCACTGACCATGTCATGAATGATGTAATATGTGACATCATCAGCAGTGGATTGCGGGCGCGCGAGTTATAGTGAGTCCAACTAACTATAACATGGGAATTTCATTGGTTTTGTATGAGTAAAATGTTTAGCTAACTATAACTGGTGTGAAACCTATGGTTTTTTCAGTGAATTTCAATGGTTTTTTAAATGCTAATTCCTAACTATAACAAATGTTAAACCTATGGTTTTTTCAGTGAATTTCAAAGGTTTTTTAAATGCTAATTCCTAACTATAACAAATGTGAAACCTATGGTTTTTTCAGTGAATTTCAAAGGTTTTTTAGATGCTAATTCCTAACTATAACGATTGTGAAACCTATGGTTTTTTCAGTGAATTTCAAAGGTTTTTTAAAAGCTAATTCCTTTGTATATCGAGTTTGTAATCTACGATTATTAAAGTTTTTTTTATTAGCTTTTTTTTATAACTATTAATTATTATTTTTATTTTTTTCAAAAAATATTTTTTCAATGTATTTTTCATGTTTTTTTTAAAATAATTTTGTCTTGGAACTAGCAAAACGTCATTTAGGCGCGCCGCGTAAGCGCCCCCGGAAGCGCCTACGTTCGTGCTGCGTAAGCGCCCCCGGAAGCACTCCGGTGCGCGCAGCGTAAGCGCATCAAGTCATGTGACCTTAAAATAACTCTTTTCATTGGTTGTTAACAGTTTTTTTTACAAATAATGAAAACCCCACCCATTTCCTTCACTTCTTCTTTCACTTTGGAGACAGCAAGACCTGTTCTTTTCTGTTCTACCTTTTTGTGAAAAGAATGGCTGCTAGACCACCCAGCAGCAGTGAAGAATCGGATGAGTTCATTCAGGAAGAGCCTCCTCAGCCCAAGATCAAGGAGCACTTTATATGGAAGTTTTTTTCCATACCTGAAGGTTTGACAAAGGTTAATGCTCCAAAGGTGGAGTGTAAAATTTGCCAAACTGTGCTTTCACGGGGTGACCCTAGAAGGTATTATAATTTTGGCAACTCGACGATGATTCGCCATGTTCAGAGGAGTGTCAGGGCTCTGGCACGTAATCCCCCAAGGGATGGCACCTCAACATCTACTGGAGGACCAACAACATCATCCGTGAGATGGAGAACTGAGCAGCTAATCCCTAACATTCAGCCTGTTTTCGATGACATCGTTATAAAATATAAGCAGTGTGATGAACTGCTTTGCTACGGAGAGCAGAGCATCATGAATATTGTACGTACAAGGGAAAATGACCGCTGCCGTCCCCAGCCCTAATTTTTCCCCTTTTTTTTGCTCCTGTTGAGCAGTTTGACATACCCTGTTTTTGTTCAGAAAAATTACTAAAAAAGAAGAAAAAAAACAGTTCTTTTTAGAACTACCTCCAATTCTTCAAAAAGAGCTGTATTCTTAACAAATTCAAAAGGAGTGAAGTGGAGTGCAGTGAGAGAGGAAAGGAAAATGAGTGAGGGAGCAAAGAAAGGGACGAGAGTTGAAGGGAAGTGAACTAGGGGGACTGAAAGAAGGTGAGTGTGGGAGGTGAGTGAGGAGAAGGGGAGTGACCAAGGTGAATGAGGATAAGTGAAGAAAACAAAGTAAGGGTACGGGGGGGTGGAAGGGTAAGAGAAGAGCAGTGATGTTGAGGAAACAGTGGTGATAGAGAGTGGATAAAGGCAAGTGAGCGTGAGACAAGGGGTGTAAGGGAGTGATGAGACAGAGGAAGTGAAGGAAAAAGTGAGAGTAGAGGACTGAATGAGAGAGGAGAGAAAGATAAGTGAGGGAGTGTGGCTGAGTTATAGGGAGTAAGCAAGTCAAGTTTCAATACTTTATTCGACAGCATTGTCATAAAAGCATTTTTCCCCTAATCTAAACAGAATAAATACTATGCTAAGTTTTAAGATCGACATAAAATACATATTAAATTCAATCAAGTACAATAAATGCTGGCGAATTATTCAGATTAAAAGGATTGATACATAACAAAATCAGAGTCACAATGCCTAGTTCATAACAAGTGGGGTTGATCCTAGAGTTAGATATTTTTTCCATTATATATAATCAATTGCAGTAAAGGTACGCATGCGGATTATCCAGGCCCATCCCAGGTATTTGGCCAAAGTGATTGCAAGACTGGGAGCACAATTTGATATTAATATTCTTAGTGCTTCTAGATGTTTCCTTATACCCATGTTCCTGCAAACCGGTTTTAGCCATCTTTTTCTTGGGGCCGCATATAATGGGCAGACAAACAAAAAGTGTGGGATGTCCTCAACATGTATCTTACAGTAACAACATGTATTTACATTGCCTGGAGACCATTTAAAGGTAAAAGCATTCAAAGGCAGGGAGCCAACTCTGAACTGGAAGTACAGTTTTCTGTCCAGGGGTTTAGTGATCAAATTCCAGTACTGTTCACATTCCGGGATTATTTTGTACTCCAAGTACTGGGATGTCAACATAGACGATTGGTTGGAAGTTAAAACAGAACCATATACCATGTCCCAATACATTTGTTTTAGTAACGCCTTAGATGGAAAGGCGGAGGGA
The DNA here is from genome assembly GCF_964261635.1 of Lissotriton helveticus. Classification (NCBI taxonomy): domain Eukaryota; kingdom Metazoa; phylum Chordata; class Amphibia; order Caudata; family Salamandridae; genus Lissotriton; species Lissotriton helveticus. Next base: position 1,610,921,114 of record NC_136069.1, read on the forward strand.
TCAGTGGCAGTCCATAGGTGGTCTAAATGCAATTTCTGAAGCAAGTTCCTAATTTCTTTAAGCCAGGTTATTTTGTGAAACCGATCAGAGCTAATAATATCCTTAAGGGCAGATGCTTAATGACCCAATTCAGGAGTGGTCTTTATGCGCCTCCAATATAGCAATGGGCGCAATCGCGCCATGTCCTCGATCTTTTTCCTCCCAAGGTCATATTGGAGCGGAATCGATGGAGTGCTCTGCGGGACTCCAACCAGCCTCCGAAGAAATTTGTTTTCTGCGGTAACCAAGACACTCAGATTGGTAAAGCCCCATAGCTCTGATCCATAAAGGCAAGCGCCCAGCACTTTCATACTATAAATCTCCATTACAGGCTGAATAGGCTTTGTTAATGAGGATTTATATTTTAGTGCTATGGCCCCGGCCAACTGATATTACTTTAGGACCACACAGTCCATGTGAGATTTCCAATTCATATTGCCCTGTAAAGTAATACCAAGATATGTAAAGGCATTCACTTCTTCCAAAATGGACCCATTAAAATGTATTTTTCCCTTGAATTGCTTGACAGGGTTCAAATTCATAAACTTGGTCTTTGTAGTATTTAGCTCCAATCCCCGGATCCGGCAGAACTCACCAAATGCATCAATAGTCTTTTGTAGTCCACTTGGGGTCCGCGAGACCAGTAAGGTGTCATCAGCAAACATTAGTACTGGTACCCGCTCCCCGTCTAGCATTGGTGCATCTGTTGGGGATTTCTTTATATGATCTACTACGCCATTAATGTAAAGAGACAAGTAAGCATAACAGAAGAGGAGTGAGAGACTAAGGGGACGGAGAGAATGGGGCTAACAGAGAGACAATGAGGGAAGGGGAGTGTAGAACTAAGAGGACAGATGAAGTAAGAGAAGGAGTTAGTGTAGTGGAGTAAGGAGAGTAAGGGAAGGAAAAAGAGTTAAGGATCAAAAGAAGGGAAGAGAGAGGAAGGAAAGTAAAGGAGAAGGTCTGAAAGAACGTGACTGTGGGAGTATGGCTGAGTTATACGGAGTGAGCGTGACAGAAGAGGAGTGAGAGACTAAGGGGACGGAGAGAATGGGGCTAACAGAGAGACAATGAGGGAAGGGGAGTGTAGAACTAAGAGGACAGATGGAGTAAGAGAAGGAGTTAGTGAAGTAGAGTAAGGAAAGTAAGGGAAGGGAAAAGAGTGAAGGAGTGAAAGAAGGGAAGAGAGAGGAAGGAAAGTAAAGGAGAAGGTCTGAAAGAAGGTGAGTGTGGGAGTATGGCTGTGTTATAGGGAGTGAGTGTGACAGAAGAGGAGTGAGAGACTAAAGGGACGGAGAGAATGAGGCTAACAAAGAGAGAATGAGGGAAGGAAAGTGTAGAACTAACAGGACAGAGGGAGTAAGAGAAGGAGTTAATGACGTGGAGTAAAGAGAATAAGGGAAGGGAAAAGTGTGAAGGAGCGAAAGAAGGGAAGAGACAGGAAGGAAAGTAAAGGAGAAGGTCTGAAAGAAGATGAGTGTGGGAGTGTAGCTGAGTTATAGGGAGCTAGTGTGACAGAAGAGGTGTGAGAGACTAAGGGAATGGAGAGAATGAGGCTAACAGAGAGAGAATGAGGAAAGAGGAATGTAGAAGAAAGAGGACAGAGGGAGTAAGAGAAAGAGTTAGTGAAGTGGAGTAAGGATAGTAAGGGAAGGGAAAAGAGTAAAGGAATGAAGTAAGAAAAGAGAGAGGAAGGAAAGTAAAGGATAAGGTCTGAAAGAAGGTGAGTGTGGGAGTATGGCTGAGTTATAGGGAGTGAGTGTGACAGAAGAGGAGTGAGAGACTAAGGGGACGGAGAGAATGAGACTAACGGAGAGAGAATGACGGAAGGGGAGTGTAGAACTAAGAGGACAGAGGGAGAAAGAGAAGGAGTTAGTAAAGTGGAGTAAGGAGAGTAAGGAAAGGGAAAAGAGTGAAAGAGCGAAACAAGGGAAGAGAGAGGAAGTAAAGTAAAGGAGAAGGTCTGAAAGAAGGTGAGTGTGGGAGTATTGCTGTGTTATAGGGAGTGAACGTGATAGAAGAGGAGTGAGAGACTAAAGGGACAGAGAGAATGAGGCTAACAGAGAGAGAATGAGGGAAGGAAAGTGTAGAACTAACAGGACAGAGGGAGTAAGAGAAGGAGGTAGTGAAGTGGAGTAAAGAGAGTAAGGGAAGGGAAAAGTGTGAAGGAGCGAAAGAAGGGAAGAGACAGGAAGGAAAGTAAAGTAGAACTTTTGAAAGAAGGTGAGCTTGGGAGTGTAGCTGAGTTATAGGGAGTGAGCGTGACAGAAGAGGAGTGACAGACTAAGGGGACGGAGAGAATGAGGCTAACAGAGAGAGAATGAGGGAAGGGGAGCGTAGAAGTAAGAGGACAGAGGAAGTAAGCGAAGGAGTTAATGAAGTGGAGTAAGGAGAGTAAGGGAAGGGAAAAGAGTGAAGGAGCGAAAGAAGGGAAGAGAGAGGAAGGAGAGTAAAGGAGAAAGTCTGAAAGAAGGTGAGTGTGGGAGTATGACTGAGTTAAACTGAGTGAGCGTGACAGAAGAGGAGTGAGAGACTAAGGGGACGGAGAGAATGAGGCTAACAGAGAGAGAATGAGGGAAGGGGAGTGTAGAACTAAGAGGACAGAGGGAGTAAGAGAAGGAGTTAGTGAAGTGGAGTAAGGAGAGTAAGGGAAGGGAAAAGAGTAAAGGAATGAAGTAAAAGAAGAGAGAGGAAGGAAAGTAAAGGATACGGTCTGAAAGAAGGTGAGTGTGGGAGTATGGCTGAGTTATAGGGAGTGAGTGTGACAGAAGAGGAGTGAGAGAATAAGCGGACGGAGAGAATGAGGCTAACAGAGAGAGAATGAGGGAAGGGGAGTATAGAACTAAGAGGACAGAGGGATTAAGGGAAGGAGTTAATGACGTGGAGTAAGGAGAGTAAGGGAAGAGAAAAGAGCGAAGGAGCAAAAGAAGGGAAGAGACAGGAAGGAAAGTAAAGGAGAAGGTCTGAAAGAAGGTGAGTGTGGGAGTGTAGCTGAGTTATAGGGAGTGAGCGTGACAGAAGAGGTGTGGGAGACTAAGGAAATGGAGAGAATGAGGCTAACAGAGAGAGAATGAGGGAAGAGGAATGTAGAAGAAAGGGGACAAAGGGAGTAAGAGAAAGAGTTAGTGAAGTGGAGTAAGGAGAGTAAGGAAAGGGAAAAGAGTGAAAGAGCGAAACAAGGGAAGAGAGAGGAAGGAAAGTAAAGGAGAAGGTCTGTAAGAAGGTGAGTGTGGGAGTATTGCTGTGTTATAGGGAGTGAGCGTGATAGAAGAGGAGTGAGACACTAAAGGGACGGAGAGAATGAGGCTAACAGAGAGAGAATGAGGGAAGGAAAGTGTAGAAGTAACAGGACAGAGGGAGTAAGAGAAGGAGTTAATGAAGTGGAGTAAGGAGAGTAGGGGAAGAGAAAAGTGTGAAGGAGCAAAAGAAGGGAAGAGACAGGAAGGAAAGTAAAGAGAAGGTTTGAAAGAAGGTGAGTGTGGGAGTGTAGCTGAGTTATAGGGAGTGAGCGTGACAGAAGAGGTGTAAGAGACTAACGAAATGGAGAGAATGAGGCTAACAGAGAGAGAATGAGGGAAGAGGAATGTAGAAGAAAGAGGACAGAGGGAGTAAGAGAAAGAGTTAGTGAAGTGGAGTAAGGAAAGGGAAAAGAGTAAAGGAGTGAAGAAAGGGAAGAGAGAGGAAGAGAAATGAAGGAGAAGGTCTAAAAGAAGGTGAGTGTGAGAGAGGAGTGAGGAAAACGGGAGTAAACGTGGGGATTCAGAATAAGTGAGGCAAGCGGAATAAGGGAACAGGGGTGTGGGAGCATCAGAGAACAGTAGTGAGGTTAAGGAAAAGAGTACAGGGAAAGTACATTTTGTACATCAAACTTACCTTATAAGTATTTTAAACTTAATTACATATTTTCATTCAATTTATTATCTGTGAAAGAGAAAACAAAATAAGTTACAATATTTATAATATAAATTTTACAATACAAGAGACTAAGTAGGAGATTAAAAGTCATAAAAGGTTAGTAAGAGATAAAGTAGAAGTGAAGGACTCAGAAAGAAAAACAAAGGAATGGTGAAGGTCAGAGAGAGTTAAAAAGAAATAGAGAGAGAGCAAATTACTAAAAGGATAATGACATGGATACATTCAGTGACAGTGAACAAGAGCAGGAGAGAGAAATGAACTGAAGGTGCGTAAGATACTAAAGGAATGTGCATTAGGAAAACTAAAGGAAGAAAGAGGAGTAAAGAAAGGGGAGTGAGTGACAGAGAAGCAGGAGTGAATAACGGTGGATTAATGACAATGAGGCAAGGAAGGGGAGTGAGGGTGAATGTAGGGTTGTAAGACAGTGAGGAGACAATGGGAGTGAAGGTAACAAAGAGGGAGTGAGGGAAGACAAGTGAGAATATGAGAGAACAGAGGTGAGTGAGAGAAAGAGTGAGTAAACGGCAGTAAGGTGAGTTAAGGAAGGAGAATGACTGAGGGAGCAAAGGAAGGGAAGAAAGGGAAGAAAAGTGAAAAAGGGACTGGGAAAAGGTGAGTGTGTGATGAGAGAAAGAAGAAGGGTAGTTAAAGATGATGAATGAGGATAACTGAAGGAACTGGAGTAAGGGAACAAGGGTGAGGGAGGGTGAGTGAAGGGCAGTGAGGTTGATGAAAAAGGGAAAATAAAGAGAGGATAAAAGCAAGTGAGTTTGAGACAAGGGAAGTGAAGGAGTGAGAACATAAAGGTAGTGAAGGAAAGAGTGGCAGAAAGGAACTGAGTAAGGGAGTGTGGGTGAGTTTTAGGGAGTAAGCGTGACGGAATAGGAGTGAGAGAGTGAGAGGATTGAGAGACTGAAGCTAAGAGAGAGGGAGTGAGGGAAAGGGTGTGAGGATGTGAGAGGACAGAGGAAGTGAGAGAAGGAGTGAGTGAAGTGTAATAAGGTGAGTGAGAGAAGGGGAATTATTGAGGGAACAAAGAAAGGAAACAAGGGGAAGGGTAGTGAAGTAGAGTGACTGACAGCTGGAAAGTGGTGGATGGGAGAGAGGGAAAGGGCCCTGAAGGAGTGGATAATGAGAATAAGTGAGGAAAGTGGAATAAGGGAAGGGAGGTGAGGGAGAGTGAAAAAAGGCCAGCGAGGGTGAGTTAAGAGGAGTGATAGAGGGTGGAAATAGGTGAGTGAGCATAAGAGAATTGGAAAATAATATATATTTAATATTAGAAAATACAAAATAATTTCAACAACATGTTACATGGTTTATTTTTGCTATTCTCAGAATATATTGAATTTCACTTAAACAGTGACTTCAATAGTACTCATCATATAACAGCGGGCCAAAAAAAAACACAATCAAAATGATTGTGTTTAAAAAACCCATACAATCTTTTAATAAATAATGTACAATTTAGAAAAAACATATCTAAACTCACTTTTGATCCATCTACTTTTCCACGAGGCCAAATAGTGTATGTTAAGTCCTTTTCTTTGAAAATTAGTCCAGAGTATTCTTAATGTCTCATTTCCCCGAGTTTCTGAAAGAAAAGCTCCAACAGCTTTTACATTATGAAACAATAGTTTTATTTCCACCTCTAGCTTACTTTTTATAAATATTTTCTATAATACTCACAGCACACACTATGTGATATACATATACTATCTCTATGAGAACTACATGTTTTTTATTATCTTCATCACTCTCATTCAGAAAGTAATTTTGAACAGCAAACTAATTTATATTAATTGCTGCAATCTTCATAGGCCAATTACCTTTCCTAAAATTTCGGTTGTAAGAACACTAGGTAAGAATTTTGTAAGTCAGAAGGCAAACGTTGTTTGAAAGTCAATTGAGTATCATTACAGTGATTCCATCCTTTAAGACATTTTAAATAAGCTGTGTAATGTCCTGATGTTGTTGAAGGACCATCATGGTAAATAATTGCTGCAGTTGTAAAGGTTCTTCCTGAAATTGATAATTGAGAAGCCACAACATTTTTAATTAATGTTGTCAATTTAGTTCCATCAGGTCTACATCGTTGGAACATTAAAGTTACATACTGTCCATATCTTTGTATAAATAATGTTGATAGCATTGCAGATTTACATTGAGTACAGACCATGCTTTGATTTGCTTGTCTAACTAGATTAATAAATGACACCGATTTACAGTCTGGTAAAGTCAAAAATATAAATCTTTCAGTGTATATTGTAGTACTACTTGAAAAGGAGCAATTGTCGCAGACATGCTGCCATTTATAAGAAAGGCCAAAAAGATTTTCTACATCTACACCTTCATCTTGTAAAACAACAAGCATATACATTAGAAATTCCTGACAATCTTGCTGAATATTCTGTGAAAATTGTTTTTGACCAGAACATATGTCTAAAACTTTTTGAATTTCAGAAACACTTTGTATTTTTGTTCTATCACTGCTACATTTGTCAAACACAGAATTTAATAAACAACAAAATGTTTGTTCACGATTTTCAGCAATCTGTTCTTGTACAGTTTGGAGAAAAAAAACAACGTTAACCACTACATTAGCATAGCAGTTGACACCAGAACTGTTTTCAATCTGAAATCCAACAACATCTTTACCTGCATCCTTTTCCTTTCTGCTTACAATTACTGGTTCATCTACTTTTTTTCTTTTTGCTACAACTTCACTACAATTTTTCTCATTTCTTCTTTTTCGGCCTACCACACGCTTTTAAAATAGAGGATATTGAGGTAAATTTGGAGCATACTCTCTTCTTAACCTATTATATTCTCTTACACAATTTAGATCTGCATTTATCTTTTTCTCATCAAAATCAATCAAGTGCAATCCAGATAAAGTTCTGACTCAAGATAAAGCAACATATGCCATACCCTCCTTGAACACAGAACTTCCAATATTCACCAAAGCAGTATCCACACTTAAACCTTGAGATTTATGAATGGTCACTGCATATGCCAAAGAAACAGGAAACTGTTTTCGGCGGACATATAAATCTTTCACAAGCAAAAATCGTGCAGAACAACGACTGATTTGTTGTACTTCTTCAATACCATCAAATTTAATATTTATAAATTCAATTCCATCTCTATTTCGGTAATTCACAAAATCAACAACATGACCCATTGCTCCATTTACTAAACCTCTTTCCACATGTAAATTACGTCGTAAAATTATACGACAATTTAAAGATGCATACAGAGCCTTTTCCAAACCAGCAGTTTTAGATATTGTCTTCTCTAAAGAATCCAATTTTGATTTGAAACGATGATGTGTTTGCCTCCAAATAACACATCATACTCTGTTTTAAGAATTTCTTGCCTTCTTAAATACACAAAAGCAAGCATTACATTTGATACCATGCTTACTTCATCAATGATAAGAAGTTTCATTTTCTTTAGGACTCTTGAAACTTCCCAACAAGCTTCTCCAGATAGCTTGTGGTATTGTAATTTATTATCATGCTCTACTGGCAGCATCAATAAGCGATGTAAAGTAATCCCTTTAATGTTGTGTGCTGCCAACCCAGTTGGAGCGGTAACAACAATAGACAGCAATTACTCTGTTCTTTTCTGCAGATACGTTGCAATTGCTTTAATCAAGAAACTTTTTCCAGTTCCTGCTTCTCCACTCACGTACAGTCGGACAGGTATAAATGATGTACATGAGCACCCTTTTTTCTCATGAGATAAACCATTCTCAATGTGTTCTGTGACTTAGTCATATATTTGCCTCTGCTCAACGTTTAGTTCCTTTTCCAAATCTTCTAAGTTAACTACATCCTCCTGAACTAGTTCCATGGCTCTTTGCACTTCATCCATGGTAGTGGGAGCTTCATTTTGTATAATTGGTCCTCCTAGTGGATCCTGACTCAATGAAGCAGGACTCTGACTGTCTTGAGAACTGTCTCTAGCAATCTCTGCTGCAATTGTAGCTTCTTGCTGTATTTCCTTGTTCAACATTTGCAGATAATTTGAAAAAACAGGACATTCTATGGTATCCTTGGTTGCATTGAACAAATCTTCATAAGTAAGAAAATCTCCAAGTAGTTCCTCTTCTTTATGCCAAGGCTTAAAGAGTTGCAAATGACCGAAGTAATAAAATTCCCTTTTGTCTGGAGATTCACAACTCAATTTTCAATGATTAATCAAATGGCATTTTCTTTGTTTCACTAGACAGCCTTCACATCCAATAACAGCATATACACCTCTATTGATGTCTTCTGTGATGTTCCTCTTAAAAGTTTAGGTTTGCAGAACTTCATAGAGACAAACGTTCTCAAGATGACTACTTCTATTTGGATAGTATGTATTCAACATGTTTGTCTTCGAAATATCTGTACTGTCTGGTTCTTTCTCCGCCAAATACTCAATTTCTTGTACAGATTTCAAAACTCGGTTTCGTGTTGCAGCAAGACCAAGACTCACCCAAATGATGGTTCTAGATTTGGCATATAGACTTGCTGATGATAACCGATCAGAACATTCGTATGCTCCAATTTCTCGATGCGACAACATCTTCAGACTGTAACTGTATAATTTCTTGCTTAGACTCTTTTCATGTGAAATTTCCTCCCACATTTCCTTCAGTTCCGTCTTTTCTGATTTTGTGATGTACGACGTCACATATCGAGCCACCGCAATAGAGTTATCAGCAACATATTTAATATCCATGTAAGCATTCCACATGGAAAAAATGACTGGGTTGCAGTCATTTATGTATTTTGACTCCTCATTTCTTCTTAGGTTGTATGTATTTTTGGGTGATTTTCTTGTCACAGTATGTCGTAGAGAAGACATAAAATTATTCACTCTTCCTTTCGATGTTACTGGACGTGGAAATGCAAAACAACATTTCCTGTAGAACTTGTCCTTGGATTTGTATTTTCGACGACAGTATTTTCCACAACGATGAGTTTGAAAGAGTAAAACTTGATGTCTTAAATTGTTTTCTTCTGTACTTTTCGGAACAGCACATGTAGAATACTGTTTAATGAAACTCATCACTTTCTCATCTGAATCTGTTCCAAATTTTGGTGCATCTATAATCCATAGCAGCATATGTATGTGAGGAGCACCTCTTGCTTGATACTCCTTTCTCCAAAAGCAATCCAACACCTCTCCAAGCGGAGGATTTTTTTTTGATTGTAATAAAAGACATCATAGCTTCAAACCTATGATTGAAATACCTGCATACATTAACTGGATCCAAAGAGCACAGTTCTCCAGGTGTCTTGTATTCAATATTTTCAATGTTTTTATTTGCCTCTCGTAGAAATTCAAGTAAGTCTTCCCAAGCATACTCAGCACAGCTAAGAGTGAGGAACCATGTAGGAGTTCCTAAGTTTCTTAGCATACATTTCAATTCCCCATGACAACGGTACCAATACTCGTTAGTACCACGCTGACATGCCATGAGATTAATTAGCTGAGATTCCAAAACACTGTCTTGCAGTTTCACTTTATCCATAAAGTCCCTTGCCGAAACATTTTGCAGATGTGCTCCACTTTTCAGTATATGGTTCACTGCATGACAAAGTCCAGACAAGTCACTCTCAAACAGTAGATGAACAAATATGGAATGCATTAACGAAACCTTGGATCTTCTGCATATAATCTTGAAGTCCGTTATTCAGATGCAGGAATTTGAACAGGTCGGTCATCATATCGTCCACATTCACCTGTTAGGAATAACAGTGGAAAACAATGAGCTTCCAAACTTTCCTCCCATACACTAATGGGACTTCCTTTGGCTTCTTTCATTTGAAACAAGTCAATAGCATTCCCCATTACTTCTTTGGAATGCAATGGATGAACACTATAATGTTCATAAATTTCTTCACTTCTAGAGACATCAACTCTTTCAATTTACCCAGCTGAGAAATCAGTGTCGTCTTCTACAGTTGTTTCCTCTTCTTCCACATACACATTTTTATAGTACTGATTATTTTTTACCAGATACAACGTTGCCTTCTTGACTTTCCTAACATCCACTAATTCTTGCCAGATTTTCCTACTCTTTGTCGGAACACCATTAACTAGAATAACCAGAGGTTCCTCTTCTACTTTTTCGACACCAATTGTATCAATATTTTTCTTAAAATCTAGAGGCAAATAAACAACTCTTCCCTTTAATCCTCTCTGTAGATCTGAAGGAGGCAATTTCCCTGTCTTAGGCTCCATGCGAAAATTGGCCTGAAAAGGATGCACACATTGAATCAGAATAGACTCATACGTATTTAAATCCATACCAACTCCAGATTATTATGAACAGCTCTAGGAGGCATTCTGATTTCATTTAATTTAATTTATTATAACAATATTTACAAATACGTTGATCAGAACCCAAATCAAAACAATTTTCTACCAACAAATACATTGCAAAATCCTTCCACTCATTATTATTTATCTTTTCGCTTATTACTTATAAATCAACTAATCTAGTTTGATGCTTATGAGTTAGTCGACAACACACACAAGTAAAATTAGGCCTTTCACTTGAATTGACCTTAAACTTTGTAATTTCATGTTCAAATGTTTCTGTACTTGAAATGTCTACATTCTCTTCTACATTACCTTCTATTACTGTATCAATTTCTGCACTGTCCTCTTTTTCACCAAAGTAACAAAACTCAATTTCTTCACAAATGTTTTTCACATCTAATTCAGTTCCATGCAAAAGAGCACTGTTTAACTGTTTTAGTTTAAGTACTGGACTTTTTCCATAATACAACCTTCTCACTAATTTCCTCACTTTATTATGATGCACTGCTAACATCCTAAAATGGTGAAAAACACTCTGACATACTTTTCTTGAAAGACAAGCCAGCGAATGCCCTTGCAAACATGTTTTTTCTCTCACTCTACAAGGATCTAACTCTTGCAAAATTCTCATTTTTTGTTTTAGACTTTTCTTAGTATATGTCCGTAAGAAACTGCGAAACAAATCAATTGAATCCTGTTGCACACTACAAATACTACTACAATTCCAAGTATAGACTGGAGCCTTAGGACATCTCCCTAAAACTTCAGCAGCTAACACCTCTTCTGTATTTCTAGGCACAATATTTTCTTTTTCAACCGGACAACCGTCCTTCACCTCATATCCTCGACCTCTGGTGTCAACTGCATGAACCAAATCATTATCCTGAAAATAACTCTCTTCATTAAAAAATGGCTCACAACTTGAACTATGCTTCCATTCTCCATAAAAAACATCACAAAAATGAGTCCGATTAATTACTCTTTTCCACTTACTTTTTGATTTCAAAACATTGATTACCTTCTCTAGTGTACAAATTCTATTGATTACTAAAATATATAATTTTTTTTTCATTTCAAAAGCCTGATCAACTATATTGTCTATACTTTTCTTTTTCTTGTATAAATCTGTTTTCCTTTTACAATTCTTAATTTTTTTAAATAATTTTAAAACAATTCTGTTATAAAACATTCGCCTACGAATGTCAATGAACTGATTTTTACGTCTATTAATATAGACAATATCATCTCCATAAACGTTTTCTACATTTTTGCTGGGATTTTGGTTTTTCTTTGTAGTTGCAGAAACATTTTTTTTCTTTTGTGCATTATCTTGACTTTTTTTACATTGAGTTCATTTCCGTATAAAATGCTTTGTTGCCTTACCAGGAACATTCTTCTTTTTCTCCATATTTTGTTTTTTACATACATCTTGTAATTGCGTTTTCTTGGAAAAGTACGTTTTTTTATATTTTCTTCTTCGAACAGATTTAGTAGGCATATTGCTTCTTCTTTTTGTAGATAATTACAATCTGTTGTAAAGAAAAAAGAACATATTTTAGACCACTACTAACATACTACATAGCAATTACAATAACTAAACGATATAAACACTAGTTTACAACATAAGTAAGTTTATAGCACAGCAACTGTGTCTCACCAGAGTAGGAAATCATGCAGTGAGTGTTGTTTCTCACTTTATGGCAGTGCAGAACAGCTTCAACATTAATGTCACTCTCTGCCTGCATCATCTCTCTCTTTGCGTGTGTCATCTCACTCTCTGCCTGTGCCATCTCACCCTCTACCTGCATCATGTCTCCCTCCACTTGCGTCATCTCACTCTCTGCCTGCGTCATATCTCGCTTTGCGTGTGTCATCTCACCCTCTGCCTGCATCATGTCTCTCTCCACCTGTGTCATCTCTCTCATTGCGTGTGTCATCTCAGTCTCTGCCTGCATCATCTCTCTCTTTGTGTGTGTCTTCTCACTCTCTCCCTGTATCATGTCTCTCTCTACCTGCGTCATCTCTCTCTATGCGTGTGTCATCTCTCTCTTTCCCTGCATCATGTCTCTCTCCACCTGCGTCATCTCTCTCTTTGCGTGTGTCATCTCTCTCTTTGCGTGTGTCATCTCACCCACTGCCTGCACCATCTCTCTCTTTGCGTGTGTCATCTCACTCTCCGCCTGCGTCATCTCTGTCTTTGCGTGTGTCATCTCACTCTCTGCCTGCGCCCTCTCACCTTCTGCCTGCATCATTTCTCTCTCCACCTGCGTCATCTCTCTCTTTGCGTGTGTCATCCCACTCTCTGCCTGCGCCATCTCACCCTCTGCCTGCATCATGTCTCTCTCCACCAGCATCATCTCTCTCTTTGCGTGTGTCATCTCACTCTCTGCCTCCACCATCTCTCTCTTTGTTAATATCATCTCACTCTCTACCTGCGTCATCTCTCTCTTTGCGTGTGTCATCTCACTCTCTGCCTGCACCATCTCTCTCTTTGCGTGTGTCATCTCTCTCTTTGCGTGTGTCATCTCACTCTCTGCCTGCACCATCTCTCATTTTGCATGTGTCATCTCTCTCTTTGCGTGTGACATCTCACTCTCTGCCTGCACCATGTCTGTCTTTGCGTGTGTCATCTCACTCTCTGCCTGTGCCATCTCACCCTCTGCCTGCATCATGTCTCTCTCCACCTGCGTCATCCCTCTCTTTGCATGTATCATCTCACTCTCTGCCTGTGCCATCTCACCCTCTGCCTGCATCGTGTCTCTCTCCACCAGCGTCATCTCTCTCTTTGTGTGTATCATCTCACTCTCTGCCTGCACCATCTCTCTCTTTGCATGTGTCATGTCTCTCTTTGCGTGTTTCAACTCACTCTCTCCCTGCACCATCTCTCTCTTTGCATGTATCATCTCTCTCTTTGCGTGTGACATCTCACTCTCTGCCTGCACCATGTCTCTCTTTGCATGTGTCATCTCCCTCTCTGCCTGCGCCATCTCACCCTCTGCCTGCATCATGTCTCTCTCCACCAGCGTCATCTCTCTCTTTGCGTATGTCATCTCACTCTCTACCTGCGTTATTTCTCTCTTTGCGTGTGTCATCTCACTCTCTGCCTGCACCATCTCTCTCTTTGCATGTGTCATCTCTCACTTTGCGTGTGTCATCTCACTCCCTGCCTGCACCATCTCTCTCTTTGCGTGTGTCATCTCCCTTTTTGCATTTGACATCTCACTCTCTGCCTGCACCATCTCTCTCATTGCGTGTGTCATCTCACTCTGCCTGCATCATCTCACTCTCTGCCTGCATCATGTCTCCCTCCACCTGCGTCATCTCTCTCTTTGCGTGTGTCATCTCACTCTCTGCCTGTGCCATCTCACCCTCTGCATGCATCATGTCTCCCTCCACCTGCGCCATCTCTTTATTTGCGTGTGTCATCTCACTCTCTGCCTGCGCCATCTCTCTCTTTGCGTATATCATCTCACTCTCTACCAGCGTCATCTCTCTCTTTGCATATGTCATCTCGCTCTCTGCCTGCACTGTAGGAGAGTAGGGTCTACTATCCTATGGTCACCCCAAATTTGTGCTTTTTGCTTCACTGGTTTATGACTTAATGTGGCTGTGGGCCTGCTATTCAGACCCACAGCCTGCTGTTCTCTCTCTAAATTAATGCCAATGCACACTAGGTGCATTACGAAATTGGAACTGGTTCACCTTATTGGCCCCTGTGACAGTGTACCCAGGTACCCAGGGCATAGGTGCTTCCAAGGCCTACCAGGGGCTGCAGCACGTATTGTGCCACCCCTGGCCTGGCCTCCATATTTGACACAACTGGCTGATCACTCAGCTGGGGTAAGTTGGTGTAACCACCCCTTACTTAGGTGTAGTATGCCTATACCTAACCTAAAATGGACACATATGTTCCTATCAGCCACTCCTATGGAAGGCCTCATCAATCCTGGAGGCAGAGTGCTTGGAAATATGTGAGATGGTGCTCTGGCATGAGCTGAGCCTGTCTGCAGCTTTCGTAACCATGTCCTTTATCTGTTTCATGATACTGCCATACCATATACTCTTAAGTGCATTATAAATGCTATCTTTGGTTTGGCTTTATCAAAACATGTTGAGTAAGGTGTCATACGAATTGGAATACTACCCCCTCGCCAGTTCTGGCAACGGGGGTAGCATTCCACCCTTCTAGAGGGACACGACATGTACCTAACCTGAACCCCGGTTAAAGTTAAACTGAGCCTTAGCATCACAAAATGGATGCTGCCACCACAGACACAAGTCTGACCTCCTGCTGCTGGGAGTCCTTCCAGCGAGGGCAGCTTGGACAAAGGGTTTCCTGCATTGGGAGGTGATAGCACCACCCCAGACAGGATTTTGTGTATTGGGTAGGACAGGGCTGAATAGAATCAGACATGCCTGGGGCACACAAGGTGTCCCCGTGCATTTGCCAGTTCAAACCGGTGCTGGGGCTTTCCATCCCCAGTCTTGGCACGAAGCTGGACAAAGGAAAGGGGGTGTAACCACCCCCCTTCCTGGTCCCACCCAGAGGAGGGACCTAGTAGGTGATCCGGCCCCTCGAATTGGAATAAGAGTAGGAGCTGTGTCCTGAGACAGCAGATCATCCTGAACTCGACTTGAAACTAAGAAGAAAACTGGACTTCGACATTCTGCTGCACAGAAGACTGAAGAGAATCTCCCTTGTGGCCAAGGAGTGACCACCCTGTGAATACAGGCACCAACCAGCAACTCAACGTCTGCTTTGCTGCCGCCTCCCACCGGAGCCCGAGCCCAGAGCCTGACAAGATCCAGACTCCCAGACATCTCAGAGCCCGATCCACAGTCCCTGAAAAGAAGAGACCCGTGGAGGCACCGAGAGACGTGGGACCGGACACCTTGAAAGACCCCCGAGAAGCTGACTGCGCAGCACTCGAGGCACCCTCGAAGCTGTGCTTTGGGGTTTGAGAAGCCCCGACATCGAGCAGCATTTGCACCGAAGATCAGCCCCCCAGCTTCTCCGCGATCTGTGTGGGGCCCTTTTGCACTTTGCCACTCGACGCGCCATCCCGGCCACTTGCCACGTGGCTAGCGGCCATCTTAGCAACAAAAATTACAAACTACATTGTTGGTCCAGACTGGCCCTTGCCCCCCTGAAAAGGAGCACCCGCTCTGATCTTGCTGTTCCGAGTGAGAAGCTTGCATCGATTCCTACGTGGCTTGCATTAGCCAAGGCCTGTTTGCTCCGATCAAGAAGCCGACACCGCCATCAGGTAGAGCCTTCGTGGGACAGCTCGTGACCAATGCCTAGACGTCCTTGACCTCTTCGTGTCCACGTGGCTGCAGAGACAATCTTCACCTTTTCACCTGTTTGCACCCGACATCGCCTGGTTCCATCCTGGTTCCACGGTAGTCACTGGCTAGTGACTTTGTATTTGTATTTGTATTTGTAGGTATTTA
The DNA here is from genome assembly GCF_964261635.1 of Lissotriton helveticus. Lineage (NCBI taxonomy): Eukaryota > Metazoa > Chordata > Amphibia > Caudata > Salamandridae > Lissotriton > Lissotriton helveticus. The sequence continues at coordinate 1,610,936,840 of NC_136069.1, forward strand.
TTAAGCGCAACCTATTGCTCCGAAGGGAGCATCATGGCGCTAATTGTGCGTGGATGGGAATTAGGTAATGGAAAAAGGAAAAAAAAATCTAAATAGCGGCCATCACATAAGTATCAGATTGCCGATAGACCCAGGTCTTCAGTTGTTTCCTGAAGAGGCTTTCTGTCTCGACCAATCTGAGGTTTAAAGGCAAGTTGTTCCAAGCCCTGGCTGCTAGGACTGTGAAAGTCTTTCCGCCCCTGGTTTTGTATTTATACCTCGGGATCTTGGTGAGGTTTCCACCAGAGGATCTCAAACATCGTGCAGGGTTATAGTGGACAAAACGATTGGCGAGGTATTTAGGACCTGTGTTTTTGAGGGCTTTGAAAACTGTTAGTAGGAGTTTGAAAAGGATCCTCTTGTGTAGTGGCAACCAGTGGAGACAGTTTAATGCTGCTGAGGCTGAGGATTTCCTGGGAAGTTTTAACACTAATCTAGCAGCTGCGTGCTGTACACTTTGCAGCTTCTTCAGAGTGGACTTTTTCCCTCCAGCCATCAACCCATTGCAGTAGTCGAGTCGAGAGAGTATTAATGCGACCACAACCGATTTCCTGGAAGCAATGGGGAGGAAGTCAAAGAATTTTTTTAAAGATTTGATGAGTCCGAAACAGCAACCGGCCGTGATCCTGACGTGATCGTCAAAGGAGAGGTCTGAATCAAATTGTACGCCAAGATTGCGCGCAGAGGTCACTGCACTAGGCGGGGCCTCTGAGTCTTTGGGCCACCAATCCTTAGGGCAGAAAAGCAGATCTTTACCTAATGGTATGATTTCAGTTTTCCCACTGTTGCACTTCAAGTGGTTTTTATTCAACCACTGAAAAACCTCCGTGAGACAGTTCTGGAAACGCAGCTCTGTGTCCGTACATTTATTGTCGATAAGTTGGGTGTCGTCAGCATAGGACGTGACTAGGATCCCATGAGACTCTATCACAGCTAGGAGGGGTGCCATATAAATGTTGAAAAGTAATGGACTTAATATGGACCCCTGCGGTACTCCCGATGTAATGGTTTTTTCGCTGGATAGGTAGGGACCCAAAGACACAGATTGGGACCTGTTAGTCAGGAAAGATGTTACCCATGCCAAAGCTGTGTCTGTCACGCCAATCTCACGCAACCTGTCAATCAGGATGGCATGAGATATTGTGTCGAACGCTGCTGTGAGATCGAGCAGGATGAGGACGGCTTTCCTTCCCTCATCCTGCAGGAACTTGATGGAATCGGAGAGTTCTATTAGGGCCGTTTCGGTAGAGTGGCTGGGGCGAAAGCCAGATTGCTGGGGATGCAAAATGTTATGGTCCTCCACAAAGGCTTTTAGCTCCCAGTGCACTATCTGTTCCGTGATCTTTCCTAGAGCGGGCAGGAGTGAGATAGGACGCATGTTTGTCAGATCTGTGGGGGATTTATTTAGCTTTTTCATTAAGGGTTTCACGATGGCCTTCTTCCATTCGTTGGGCACCACTCCCGAGTCTAGGGAGGCATTGATGATGGCATTGATAATTGGATTGACTGCCTCGATTAAGTGATGCAGTATGCGAGGGGGACAGGAGTCGGTAGGTGCTCCTGATTTGCAGGCCATGATCACTTTGCGGGTCTGTTGAAGGGAGACAGGTTGGAACCTGCAAAGGGAATGAAGTTTATGGACTACCTGCTTCTGGGGTCCTAGAATGGGAATGATCAGGGGGGGCGGAAAATCCTTTTGGATGGTAGCAATTTTTTCCCCAAAGAAATCTGCAATATTGTTGCACAAGGTTTCAGAGGGAGGGATTTCTGGCTGGAGAGCTTTGGGGTGGGTGAAGGATTTAACGATTGAAAAAAACGTTTTTTGCTTCTGGTGAGCGTTGTTGATAGCTTTAGTGTAATACTCTTTTTTGGCAGATTTTATGCTTGAGAGGTATAGTTTCCTCTGCTGAACATAGAGGGCTCTGGAAGCCTCATCATATGTTTTCCTCCACTTCCTTTCTTTTATCCTGCAAAGTAGGTGGCTCTCAGTTAAGGCCTGGGTATACCATGGGGCGCTCAGTTTCCTTCTGAGACACTTCACACGGTCACCTTTAGGATTAGAGTTGTCCGAGATAATCTGATTTATCCAGATGTGAAAATTACATGAGTCAACCGACGCGTCTCCCACCAACTTAGGTGCCTGTGCCAGTGGTTGGGAGTTCTGCTTAATGCGGTCGGTCACCTTTCTCCAGTTTACCGGAAAGGAGGGTTGAGAACGCTTTATAGTTGGTAGAGCTTGGACTTTTTGCTCAATGTCAAAGGGGATGAAACTATGGTCAGTCCATATTTGCGGAATGGGAGGGGACGTGGACATAGTACCTAGATTGGAACAGATACCGTCCAACGTGTGATCGGCTAGATGGGTAGGTGCGGTCACTAATTGGACCAGTCCAAAGATGTTATGGGTATGTTGAAAGCAAATGGCATGTGGGTCGTCGCACGACTCCAGTTGCAAATTCATGTCTCCCATTAGGGTGAAATGAGGGTAGCTTAACATGAGTGACCCCAGTATTTCATCTAGGGAGTCCAAAAAGGAGGTGGCATTGCCTGGAGGGCGATAGATTAGGCCTCCCGTGAAAGAGGTGGAGGCATTGAGCTTGATAGAGAAGCCAATACTCTCACTACCCTTGAGATGGCCTAGGTCGAATATGTGGCACGAGAAAGATTTTTTTACAATGAATGCAACTCCACCTCCTCGCCCGATTGGTCTATCCCGTCTGAAGATGGTAAAATCAGGGGGGAGGGCAATAGCCAGATCAGGATTAGAGGAGTCATTGAGCCATGATTCTCTTATGAAGAGAGCGTCAAGATCGTGACACATGATTAAATCGTGTATATCTTGGCTGTGGCAACATAGTGAGCGGGCATTGATGAGACCTCCCTTAAAGTTGTTACTACTATTCTTAGAAGGAGCAGAGCTTTTGGGAATCTCTATAGGTGTTCAGGCAGATGTCCATTTGCAGTGTGAACATGAAAAGGAGCCCCACAGTTGGTCGGTGGGGAGACAACCCTTACATGTATCACCTATCTTGGGACGGATTGCCAACAATTCCCTACTGTGATACCTGGTGTTGGGCGGATGTTGTCCAGCATGCCCTGCGCCAGGCGCGATCCTGGCGCGGACGGGCGCAGACGGGCTTGCCTTTGGCGCGCCTTTGGCGCGCCCTCGGCGAGCCCGCTGCGCCCGTCCGCTGCGCCTCCGGGGTAAAGGCTCCATTTTGTAGTGGCCGAGGGCGGGGGGCCGGAGGGGCCTAGCGCTAGACTGGTGTCCCTGTCCCAGCTCCTCACGTAAGATGGCGTCCTCCCAGGCAGTGTCCAATCGGCTGCTGGAGGTGAGGTCAGGCAGGGAATGACAGCTTAGACAACCCTGAAGTGACCGAAAATGTTCCGGTTTTGGGGAGCAATATGACCGCTGAAGAAGCGGCGGTATGGAGGCAGGTGGGAGACAATTTAGTCTGCAAATTCAGCAAGATGTGCAAACAAGTTATTAAAATACGACGAGCATAAAAATAACTGAATAAATTGACAGAGTCCCGGCTTTCCGCCTCAGGACGATTTTTGCATTCACCTAACACACACAATTTCAATCATTGGGGTGAGGGAGCAAGGGCTTTTTGTAGTGGCCGAGGGCGGGAGGGGCATAGCGCTAGACTGGTGTCCCTGTCCCAGCTCCTCACGTAAGATGGCGTCCTCCCAGGCAGTGTCCAATCGGCTGCTGGAGGTGAGGTCAGGCAGGGAATGACAGCTTAGACAACTCTGAAGTGACCGAAAATGTTCCGGTTTTGGGGAGCAATATGACCGCTGAAGAAGCGGCGGTATGGAGGCAGGTGGGAGACAATTTAGTCTGCAAATTCAGCAAGATGTGCAAACAAGTTATTAAAATACGACGAGCATAAAAACAACTGAATAAGTTGACAGAGTCCCGGCTTTCCGCCTCAGGACGATTTTTGAATTCACCTAACACACACAATTTCAATCATTGGGGTGAGGGAGCAAGGGCTTTTTGTAGTGGCCGAGGGCGGGAGGGCGGGAGGGCGGGAGGGGCCTAGCGCTAGACTGGTGTCCCTGTCCCAGCTCCTCACGTAAGATGGCGTCCTCCCAGGCAGTGTCCAATCGGCTGCTGGAGGTGAGGTCAGGCAGGGAATGACAGCTTAGACAACCCTGAAGTGACCGAAAATGTTCCGGTTTTGGGGAGCAATATGACCGCTGAAGAAGCGGCTGTATGGAGGCAGGTGGGAGACAATTTAGTCTGCAAATTCAGCAAGATGTACAAACAAGTTATTAAAATACGACGAGCATAAAAACAACTGAATAAATTGACAGAGTCCCGGCTTTCCGCCTCAGGACGATTTTTGCATTCACCTAACACACACAATTTCAATCATTGGGGTGAGGGAGCAAGGGCTTTTTGTAGTGGCCGAGGGCGGGAGGGTGGGAGGGGCCTAGCGCTAGACTGGTGTCCCTGTCCCAGCTCCTCACGTAAGATGGCGTCCTCCCAGGCAGTGTCCAATCGGCTGCTGGAGGTTGGTCAGGCAGGGAATGACAGCTTAGACAACCCTGAAGTGACCGAAAATGTTCCGGTTTTGGGGAGCAATATGACCGCTGAAGAAGCGGCGATATGGAGGCAGGTGGGAGACAATTTAGTCTGCAAATTCAGCAAGATGTGCAAACAAGTTATTAAAATACGACGAGCATAAAAACAACTGAATAAATTGACAGAGTCCCGGCTTTCCGCCTCAGGACGATGTTTGCATTCACCTAACACACACAATTTCAATCCAACATTGAACATTGTCCCCTCTGCTTTCAGGTCTTCACCTCATCAGATCCACCCTTGGATCCACCGGAACTCTCCTCGACGACCTGCCTGCAGCATCTTCAGCTCCAAGCACCATCGACCTGCGTGACGAAACCCGACACCACTTCGCACCTGTGCACCCGCTTCCTGTGGGTGAGGTAACTCAGCAACGCCGGTGTTCCCACACTGGTATTCACCTCCAGTGCCTGTGTCTAAAGTTTTATCCTTGTAGGTCCATCGGAAGGTTCCTTAAACACTAACTTTGTAACTTTTACACACCATTGACATTGCATTGGTGCATGCGTGCGCTTTCCGCACTGCAACCGAGTCCCGCGGGCCTTTCCCGACTTCATCACTGCTAATCCCGAACAGCTCCAGCGATTCCCCAGGCCCTAGGCCTCTTTCCTTTCCCCATAGTGGTTCTTATACCACTACTTTAGTATATGGTTTAGGTGGCCCCTAGGGCTCATCCATAAAGTGCAACTTTTGTATATTTAAACTGTGTTTTGTTTTAACGCATATGCTTCTGTGCTCATAAAGAGTATAGGGGATATTTGTAGTAATACATCTATATATATTTTCAATATATATCTGTGTGGTGTCCTTTCATTTGATATTCAAGGGGATTGTGTATGGTAAAACAGCTTGCTTCACATGCCTTTACAGAGTTTAGCCTAAGACTGCTTAGTCCATGCTACCCCTAGGATAGCTTGTCTACAAGGTTGACTTACAACCAATCATCATAAGGGTTGCTTGGCATGGTACAAGGTGATCACTAGAACTAGTGAGCAGCATATACCAGGCCAACTTCTCACATTGGTGAGCAGCGGATTGGGATTTGAGCTTGCTGTTGTTTTACCATTACAATCTTTCAGAGTATCATTTGAAAGATCATACAGGTACCTGATAGGTACACTAAAACAAGACTAGTATACTTAAGTTCTACTGAACTTAGTTGTTGTAGAGGATAGGGAGTATCACACCCTGACTACAACTACTAGATAGGTTTAGTAGGTAAACACCAGTGTAGGTAGATTGCAACACATCCACCCACACTAGAGCAATGTCTAGAGCAGAGGGATCCACTGGACCTATCTCTGTTGAGAGTGACCCTCCAAGGGCACCATCCAAATTTGCTATCTTTAATTTTAAAGAACTGAGGCAGCTGTGTTTCATAAGAGGAATCAAAACGGGTCCTACCCCTACAGCAGACCACCTCCGGGAGCTTTTAGACAAGTCTGAAGCTCTAAAGACCTCCAAACCAGGCCCCTCAGGGACTGGAGATGGAGGCTCTCCCTCTGAAGATGATAACACTGATGCCTCTGTCCCTGTCATCCAGATAGATGAGGAAAACCAGAGCAGTGGAGATACTCAGCCTGAGGATGAGGAAGAAGAGGAGGAGGAGGGGGAAAGTGGGTCTGATGATGAGAGAAATCGTCAGGTGTTAGTCAGCAGGCTTAACCAGGCTAACTTAATCCTATTTGGGACTGACAGTGGGTCCAACCCATTCAGACCCCCAAGTGGACTTAACCAAGAGCCCAGGAGGAGGAGGAATCCCTCAGGTGAATCCAACACCTCCCAAGCTTCTAGAGGTTCTCATGGTCACTCCAGAAGAGTGATGTCTAGCCCTCAGAGAAGGGAACATGAGGCCAAAATGAGAGAGACTGAACTTAGGATCCAGTAGCAAGAATTAGAAGTTGCCCTGGCCAAAGAGAAGCTTGCTAGAGCAAGACAGCCTAGAGAGAGTGGATTAGGATCCACTGGTTGGTGGCAGCACTATCCCTAAGGATAAAGACAGGTCCTATGACAATAGAAACCTGAGTAAGATTGTGCCCCCCTACAAAGCTGGGGATGATATCCACAAGTGGATGACTGCACTTGAGAGAGCCTGCAGAGTACAGCAGATCCCTCAGGAGCAGTGGGCAGCAATATTGTCGCTCTCCTTTGAAGGTAGAGGCCGAGACAGACTTCTCACAGTTAGTGATGGGGATTCTAGAAACTACCTTGTCCTGAAGAGTGCTCTGGTTGATGGGTTAGGCTTAACCACTGAACAGTACAGGTTAATGTTCAGAGACACCCAGAAGACACAGACTCAGGACTGGTCTGAATTTGTTGAATGTGCCACTAAGGCTCTGGAGGGCTGGTTGCTGGGAAGTAAGGTTACAGACTATGAAGGATTGTACAATTTGCTTATGAGAGAACAGATTTTAAATAACTGTCAGAACCAGCAGTTGCATCAACATTTGGTTGACTCAGATCTAACCTCTCCCCAAGAATTGGGAAAGAGGGCAGACAAATGGGTTAGAACCAGAGTTAAGCAAAAGAACCAGAACCAGAACCAGGGTGGTGACCAAAAGAAAACAGACCAGAAGGCTGGGGAGCAGAAAGCTAAAGACCAGAAGTCTTCAACAGGGCCCCAAACTAATACTGAGGGTGGGTCCCAAACTTCCAAGAAGAAGAAGAAAGAAGGTCAAAGAAAACCCTGGTGTAGTTTTTTATAAAAACACCTCTCACTGGACAAGTGATTGTAAAAAGGCTGGAGCCCCCAACACTGCAGCCCCTAAGGCACCTGCACCCACTAGTACAGTTAGCAGTGTTGGTCCACAAACTAAGGGGGTAGTGGGTATCACCTTGGGAACTGAGGGAGATTCTGGCCTAGTCAGAACCCCTACACAGGCTGTTCTGATTTGTGATGGGGAAATTAATTTTTCCCCTACTGTCAGTCCCAGTAATCTGGGCAAGTACAGACAGACACCTTTGATTAATGAAAACGTGGCTCAAGCATACAGGGACACATGTGCCAGTGTCACTATGGTGACGCCTAGCTTTGTGGACCCTGGACAATACATACCAGGTGATAATTACCTGGTGACCATTGCCAGCAATGTCACTACTACACATAGTGTGGCAATTGTTAACTTTTCCTGGGGAGGGGTAACTGACCTAAAAAGAGTTGTGGTTAGTGCTGATCTCCCAGTTGAGTGTTTGTTGGGCAATGACCTGGAGAGCTCTCTATGGTCAGAAGTTGAGTACAGGACTCATACAGAGATGTTAGGGATATCATCACATGTCTTTGCTTTGACCAGGTCACAGGCCAAAAAGTGCCTCTCTGAACCTCAGGTCTTGGATCCTGGAACAATGGACCAAGTACCTCCCAAGACAAGGAACAGGAGGGTAAAGGCTGTGCCTTCCCAAATGCCTACAAGTGAGGATCAGCCTTCACAGGAAGATGATCTTGAGACCCCTGATGGAACTGTCCTTTTAGAGCTTGAACCTGATCAGGTTGAGTTTCTGGGGACAGGGTGACCTTCTAGGGCAGACTTGGGGCAGGCTCAATTAACCTGTCCTTCTCTTGAACCCCTCAGACAGCAGGCTGCTGCTGAGGCTGCTGGGAATGCCCAAGGTACCCATAAAGTATATTGGGATAATGGGCTCCTTTATTCAGAGGGTAGAGACCCCAAGCCTGGTACCACCAGGAGGTTGGTCATACCTCTGCAATTTAAGGGCTTCCTTCTTACCTTGGCACATGATATTCCCTTAGCAGGACACCTAGGCCAGGATAAGACGTGGGACAGGCTTGTCTCACACTTTCACTGGCCTCACATGTCTGAAGATACAAAGGAGTTTTGTCGCTCCTGTGTAACCTGCCAAGCCAGTGGCAAAGCAGGTGGTACCACAAAGGCCCCCTTGATACTACTACCTGTGGTGGGGATGCCCTTTGAAAGAGTGGGGATTGACATTGTTGGTCCAATGGACCCCCTACAGCATCTGGGCACAGATTCATACTGGTGGTGGTGGACCATGCCACCAGGTACCCAGAGGCAATTCCACTTAGGACCACAAAAGCACCTGTTGTGGCCAGGGCCTTACTTGGAGTTTTCTCCAGAGTGGGGTTTGCTAAGGAGGTAGTATCTGATAGAGGTGCCAACTTCATGTCAGGATACTTGACAGCTATGTGGAAGGAATGTGGTGTCAACTACAAGTTCACCACTCCCTATCATCCACAATGCAATGGGCTTGTTGAAAGATTTAACAAGACCCTAAAGGGCATGATCAAAGGATTACCAGAAAAGCTCAGGCAAAGATGGGACATCCTTCTACCCTGCCTTCTGTTTGCTTACAGAGAGGTCCCATAAAAGGGGGTTGCTTCAGCCCCTTTGAATTGTTGTTTGGGCACCCTGTAAGAGGACCCCTGTGTTTGGTGAGGGAAGGATGGGAGTTACCTCTCAAAAAGCCCAAACAAGACATAGTGGACTATGTACTTGGTCTCCGCTCCAGGATGGCTGAGTATATGGAGAAGGCATCCAAAAACCTTGAGGCTAGCCAAGAATTACAAAAAGCTTGGCATGACCAAAAGGCTGTCTTGACTGAGTACCAGCCTGGACAGAAAGTATGGGTGTTGGAGCCAGTGGCCCCAGCAGCACTCCAAGACAGATGGTCTGGACCCCATACTATCATTGAAAAGAAGGGAGAGGTTACCTACTTGGTGGACCTAGGAACTCCCTTGAGCCCCCACATGGAGCTCCATGTTAACAGGCTGAAAGCATATGTTGACAGGGCAGACATGGGCTTGCTCATGGCTACAGATGAGGGGCAGGAGGAAGAGAGTGACCCTCTCCCAGACCTGCTGACTCAGAACCCTGAGGATGGCTCAGTTGATGATGTGGCCTTAGATGGCAGCCTCACTGAGCATCAGCAACATGACTGTAGACAAGTTTTGCAGTCATATCGACATATGTTCTCTCTGACACCCAGTCAGACTAACTGGTGTACCCATGTGGTGGACACTGGTGATAGTCTTCCTGTGAAAAACAAAATTTACAGGCAACCTGACCATGTCAGAGATTGTATCAAGACTGAGGTGCAAACGATGCTGGAATTAGGTGTCATTGAGCCTTCAGAGAGCCCCTGGGCTAGCCCAGTGGTACTGGTCCCCAAACCTCACACCAAAGATGGAAAGAGAGAGATGAGGTTCTGTGTGGATTACAGAGGACTCAATGCTGTCACCAGGACAGATGCACACCCTATTCCAAGGACAGGTGAGCTCATAGACAAATTGGCTTCTGCCAAGTATTTGAGTACATTTGACTTGACAGCTGGCTACTGCCAAATCAGGTTAGCTGAGGAGTCTAAGGCCAAGACAGCATTTTCTACCCCAGGTGGGCATTATCAATTTGTGGTGATGCCCTTTGGTTTGAAATATGCACCTGCCACCTTCCAAAGGTTGGTGAATCAAGTCCTTACTGGGTTGGATGACTTTTGCGCAGCATATCTGGATGATATTGCTGTCTTTAGCCCCACCTGGGAGGATCACCTGGTTTACCTGAAGGAAGTGCTAGAGGCTCTGCAAAAGTCAGGCCTCACTATCAAGGCAACCAAGTGCCAGATATGGCAGAGTAAAGTTGTATACTTGGGCCACCTTGTAGGTGGAGGCCAAGTTCAACCACTGGAGAGTAAGATCCAGACCATAAAGGACTGGTCCCCTCCAACTAGGTGGCACTAAAAAGACCACGTAGTTCCTCCACTACGCTGGCGCCCAGAGACCTACATTGGCTGCCAATTGGGAGTAGAGTCGCTTTTAAGTCCCTATGTATTGTATATAGAGCCCTGCACAATACGGGACCCATTCCTTTACAGGAAAGGCTTTCATGGTATAAGCCCATCAGGTCCCTGCGTTCCTCTAGTCAGGGTCTGGCAGTAACTACCAGGATCAAGAGATCGAGGATGGGAGGCAGAGCCTTTAGCACCTCTGCATCTAAGCTGTGGAACGAGCTTCCTCAGAACATCAGGCAAATTGACACCCTACTGGGATTCAGAAAAAGCCTGAAAACATGGCTGTTCGCCAAAGTCTAACCCCCGTGATTCTATCTAATAGTTCCGGCGGCTGTTTTATATAAGCTATAACAGCTAGTGTATTGTCGTACCATCTGACTACTTTCTGTTTGGGCGCCAGGATACCCGTAGGGTGACAGTTGCGCGTTACAAATAATAAATACAATACAATACAATACAACTACCCAGACTCAGGTCAGAGCTTTCTTGGGCCTGACTGGGTACTACAGGAAGTTTGTTAAGAACTATGGGTCCATTGTGACTCCTCTTAATGATCTGACATCAAAGAAGATGCCCAAAAAGGTTCAGTGGACAGTAAACTGTCAAAAGGCATTTGATGATCTGAAGAAGGCCATGTGCTGTGCACCTATCCTGAAGAGTCCTAACTACTCAAGAGAGTTCATTGTCCAAACAGATGCTTCTGAGTTGGGAGTGGAAGCTGTGCTTTCACAACTTAATGTAGATGGTCAAGACCAGCCCATTGCTTTTATTAGCAGAAGGCTGACCCCCAGAGAGAAACGTTGGTCAGCCATTGAGAGGGAGGCCTTTGCTGTGGTGTGGGCCCTATAGAAGTTGAGACCATACTTGTTTGGCACTCACTTCAAGATTCAGACCGACCATAAGCCCCTCTTATGGCTTAATCAGATGAAAGGTGAAAACCCCAAACTGCTCAGGTGGTCCATTTCCCTACAGGGGATGGACTTTACAGTGGATCACCGCCCAGGGACTGACCATGGTAATGCAGATGGTCTCTCCAGGTACTTCCACTTAGAACATGAAGACACAACTGGTCAAGGTTAGTCTAATGTCCCTGCGTTGGGGTGGGGGGGTTGTGTAGGAGAGTAGGGTCTGCTATCCTATGGTCACCCCAAATTTTTGCTTTTTGCTTCACTGGTTTATGACTTAATGTGGCTGTGGGCCTGCTAATCAGACCCACAGCCTGCTGTTCTCTCTCTAAATTATTGCCAATGCACTTTAGGTTCATTACGAAATTGGAACTGGTTCACCTTATTGGCCCCTGTGACAGTGTACCCAGGTACCCAGGGCATAGGTGCTTCCAAGCCCTACCAGGGGCTGCAGCACGTATTGTGCCACCCCTGGCCTGGCCTCCATATTTGACACAACTGGCTGATCACTCAGCTGGGGTAAGTCGGTGTAACCACCCCTTACTTAGGTGTAGTATGCCTATACCTAACCTAAAATGGACACATATGTTCCTATCAGCCACTCCTATGGAAGGCCTCATCAATCCTGGAGGCAGAGTGCTTGGAAATATGTGAGATGGTGCTCTGGCATGAGCTGAGCTTGTCTGCAGCTTTCGGAACCATGTCCTTTAGCTGTTTCATGAGACTGCCATACCATATACTCTTAAGTGCATTATAATCCTCGCGGTTAAATGCTATCTTTGGTTTGGCTTTATCAAAACATGTCGAGTAAGGTGTCATACGAATTGGAATACTACCCCCTCGCCAGTTCTGGTGACGGGGGTAGTATTCCACCCTTCTAGAGGGACACGACATGTACCTAACCTGAACCCCTGTTAAAGTTAAACTGAGCCTTAGCATCACAAAATGGATGCTGCCACCACAGACACAAGTCTGACCTCCTGCTGCTGGGAGTCCTTCCAGCGAGGGCAGCTTGGACAAAGGGTTTCTTGCCTTGGGAGGTGCTAGCACCACCCCAAACAGGATTTTATGTATTGGGTAGGACAGGGCTGAATAGAATCAGACATGCCTGGGGCACACAAGGTGTCCCCGTGCATTTGCCAGTTCAAAGCGGTGCTGGGGCTTTCCAGCCCCAGTCTTGGCGCGAAGCTGGACAAAGGAAAGGGGGTGTAACCACCCCCCTTTCTGGTCCCACCCAGAGGAGGGACCTAGTAGGTGATCCGGCCCCTAGAATTGGAATAAGAGTAGGAGCTGTGTCCCAAGACTTCAGATCATCCTAAACTCGACTTAAAACTAAGAAGAAAACTGGACTTCAACATTCTGCTGCGCAGAAGACTGAAGAGAATCTCCCTTGTGGCCAAGGAGTGACCACCCTGTGAATACAGGCACCAACCAGCAACTCGACATCTGCTTTGCCGCTGCCTCCCGCCGGAGCCCGAGCCCAGAGCCTGACAAGACCCAGACTCCCAGACATCTCAGAGCCCGATCCACAGTCCTTGAAAAGAAGAGACCCGTGGAGGCACCGAGAGACGTGGGACCGGACACCTTGAAAGACATCCGAGAAGCTGACTGCGCAGCACCCGAGGTACCCTCGATGCTGTGCTTTAGGGTTTGAGAAGCCCCAACATCGAGCATCATTTGCACCGAAGATCAGCCCCCCAGCATCTCCACGATCTGCGTGGGGTCCTTTTGCACTTTGCCACTCGAAGCTCCATCCTGGCCACTTGCATCATGGCTAGCGGCCATCTTGGCAACGAAAACGACAAACTACATCATTGGCCTGGTTGCTCCAGACTGGCCCTTGCCCCCCTGAAAAGGAGCACCCGCTCTGACCTTGCTGGTTTGAGTGAGAAGCTTGCATCGATTCCTGCGTGGCTTGCATTAGCCAAGGCCTGTTTGCTCTGATCAAGAAGCCGAGACCGCCATCAGCTAGAGCCTTTGTGGGACAGCTCCTGACCAACGCCTGGATGTCCTTGACCTCTTCGTGTCCATGTGGCTGCAGAGACAATCTTCACCTTTTCACCTGTTTGCACCCAACATCGCCTGGTTCCATCCTGGTTCCATGGTAGTCACTGGCTAGTGACTTTGAACATTGTCTCCTCTGCTTTCAGGTCTTCACCTCTTCAGATCCACCCTTGGATCTACCGGAACTCTCCTCGACGACCCGCCTGCAGCATCTTCAGCTCCAAGTACCATCGACCTGCGTGACGAAACCCGACACTACTTCGCACCTGTGCACCCGCTTCCTGTGGGTGAGGTAACTCAGAAACGCTGGTGTTCCCACACTGGTATACAGCTATAGTGCCTGTGTCTAAAGTTTTATCCTTGTAGGTCCATCGGAAGGTTCCTTAAACACTAACTTTGTAACTTTTACGCACCATTGACATTGCATTGGTGCATGCGTAAGCTTTCCGCACTGCACCTGAGTCCCACGGACCTTTCCCGAATTCATCACTGCTAGTCCCGAACAGCTCCAGCGATTCCCCAGGCCCTAGGCCTCTTTCCTTTCCCCATAGTGGTTCTTATACCACTATTTTAGTATATGGTTTAGGTGGCCCCTAGGGCTCATCCATAAAGTGCAACTTTTGTATATTTAAACTGTGTTTTGTTTTAACGCATATGCTTCTGTGCTCATAAAGAGTATAGGGGATATTTGTAGAAATAAATCTATATATATTTTCAATATATATTTGTGTGGTGTCCTTTCATTTGATATTCAAGGGGATTGTGTATGGTAAAACAGCTTGCTTCACATGCCTTTACAGAGTTTAGCTTAAGACTGCTTAGTCCATGCTACCCCTAGGATAGCTTGTCTACAAGGTTGACTTACAACCAATCATCATAAGGGTTGCTTGGCATGGTACAAGGTGATCACTAGAACTAGTGAGCAGCATATGCCAGGCCAACTTCTGACATGCACCATCTCTCTCTTTGCATATATCATCTCACTCTCTACCTGCGTCATCTCTCTCTTTGCGTGTGTCATCTCACTCTCTGCCTGCACCATCTCTCTCTTTGCGTGTGTCATCTCTCTTTTTGCGTGTGACATCTCACTCTCTGCCTGCACCATCTCTCTCTTTGCGTGTGTCATCTCACTCTGCCTGCATCATCTCACCCTCTGCTTGCATCATGTCTCCTTCCACCTGCATCATCCTCTCTTTGTGTGTGTCATCTCACTCTCTGCCTGCACCATCTCACCCTCTGCCTGCATCATGTCTCCCTCCACCTGCGCCATCTTTCTCTTTGCGTGTGTCATCTTACTCTCTGCCTGCACCATCTCTCTCTTAGCATGTGTCATCTCTCTCTTTGCGTGTGTCATCTCACTCTCTGCCTGCACCATCTCTGTCTTTGCGTGTGACATCTCACTCTCTGCCTTTGCCATCTCACCCTCTGCCTGCATCATGTCTCTCTCCACCAGCGTCATCTTTCTCTTTGCATGTGTCTTCTCACTCTCTGCCTGCGCTATCTCACCCTCTGCCTGCATCATGTCTCTCACCACCTGCGTCATCTCTCTCTTTGCGTGTGTCATCTCACTCTCTACCTGCGTCATCTCTCTCTTTGCGTGTGTCATCTCACTCTCTGTCTGCACCATCTCTCTCTTTGCGTGTGTCATCTCTCTCTTTGCGTGTGTCATCTCACTCTCTGCCTGCACCATCTCTCTCTTTACGTGTGTCATCTCACTCTGTCTGCATCATCTCACCCTCTGCCTGCATCATGTCTCCCTCCACCTGCGTCATCTCTCTCTTTGCGTGTGTCAACTCACTCTCTGCCTGCGCCATCTCTCTCTTTGCGTGTGTCATCTCTCTCTTTGCATGTGTTATCTCACTTTCTGCCTGCACCATCTCTCTCCTTGCGTGTGTTATCGCTCTCTTTGCATGTGTCATCTCACTCTCTGCCTGTGCCCTCTCACCTTCTGCCTGCATCATGTCTCTCTCCACCTGCGTCATCTCTCTCTTGGCGTGTGTCATCTCACTTTCTGCCTGCACCATCTCTCTCTTTGCATGTGTTATCTTACTCTCTGCCTGCACAATTTCCCTCTGCCTGCATCATGTCTTCCCTCCACCTGCGTCATCTCTCTCTTTGCGTGTGTCATCTCACTCTCTGCCTGCACCATATCTCTCTTTGCGTGTGTCATCTCACTCTTTGCCTGTGCCATCTCCCTCTTTGTGTGTGTCATCTCACACAGAGAGAGATGCCACAGGCACAGGGAGAGATGGTGCAGGCAAAAGAGACATGGTGCAGACAGAGGGGAGAAATAATGCAGGCAGATGGCAGATAGCGCAGGCAGAGGAAGAGATGTCACCAGCACAGGGTAACATGACGCAGGCAGTGGGAGAGATGGCGGAGACAGAGAGTGAGATGACACAGACAGAGAGTGAGATGGCACAGGCAGAAGCAGAAATGATGCAAGAAGAGGGTGACACAGCAGAGGGTGAAATGGTACAGGCAAAGGGAGAGGGCTTGTGCAGTATGAATATACATTTACAATTTACAGCACTACGAGCATTGAATGAAAGCAAGAGAAACAATATTAAAAAAAGAGTACCCTATAAGCAAAGAGATGCAAACTGTGAGGAGACACAGGTGACATTATAGACAAAGGTGCACATATAATTGTTTAATTTACACAGACACTCAGTGTGATCCTAGACAAAAATGTTAAAGCCATTCATTTTACCAAAAAACATCTAGCATAGTAAATCGTTTAAGACACAGAGCACAGCCCATATAAATGACCACTACATTACAATCAGAAACCTGACTCATTTCCAAAATACATTTCCAATATGCACCATTCGTTTTTTACCAGCATTACATACAAACATGAGACACAATGCATAAAGAAACAGTACCCTATAAGCAAACATATGCAAACTGTGAGGAGACATTATAAAAAATGTGCAAATATAATTCTTTAATTTAGTGTGATCCTAGTTAAAAATGTTAAAAACAATCATTTTACCTAAAAACATGTACCACAATAAATCATTTAAAAGACAGAGCACAGCCCATATAAATAAGCACTACATTACAGTGCAAAAACCTGACTCATTTCCAAAATACATTTACAATATGCACCATTAATTTTTTACCAGCCTTACAAAAAAATATGAGACACAATGCAAGAATAAAGAAGCCCAATATGCTTGGTAATCTTCCCCATAGTGTATACAGCACTCTATCTATATTAAATGAATCATTACTCACTTTTAAAAATGCTTTTGAAGATTTAGAACAGTGGCAGTCACAAACCAGATTTTCTTATGCAGAATCTCTGAATGATGCTTCTGTCACTGCAGCCTCACAATAATGGCACAGATTCCCTCTCATTTCAGACCCATGTTCATGTACATAACCAATCAAATTTCTTCCCACACAAATTCAAAATCAAACTAATATTTTAATTGGTTCTACATTTCAACACTTTGAAACTCACATAATATTCACCCATCCCCCTACTGCTCTTTCTGCCTGTTACCATGGTAACACTCCACACATCACCTAACTGAGCACACAGGTGAAAAGTTCATGATACAATGTTGCAAATGAACCCAGCAAGGGTGTTCGACTCCTCAATATACCAGCTTATCCTGTGCAATGTTTCTTTCAATTACTTTTTCTCAACCATTAGAATTACTTCTTTCAAAAAACAGAAGCATGCACCCTAATTTTCAGTGTTGAATTTTCAGACACCACCAATCATTTCTTATTCTTCAAGTGCACTGAATCTCATCCACATTTTTTTAAACTCCTACTTTTCAAACTGCCATTTCATTTCCAGAGCCCATCTGAGTACAACAAAATCTCCCTTCAAGATGCCTAAAGTGTGGATGGTGGGACACAGCTATGTTCACTGGAATGAAAGGTATGCAGCAAGCAGAGGTATTCCCAACCTTGATTTACCAAATGTGGATATTATGTGGATTGGCCAGAGAGGATTGAGATGTCACCAATTGATACCATTTGTAAAATCCTTTTTGCATCTCCCACACCTGACCTCATAATTGTGCACTGTGGTGGAAATGACCTAGGCACATTGACTGGGGTAGGTCGGGAAATGCTTTTAAAGGACACCTTTGGGAAATTGATGTCACTTTTTCCTCAAACTGCCTTTGTATATTCTAATAGATGCCAAAGGCAAAAATGGAAGTGGTCCAACAAATGTTGTCCACAGATTGAGAAAGCAAGGAAACATGTGAATACGTCTGTTTCTGCTTTCCTCAGAGACTATGGTATGGGTTGTATATACCACAACAACTTGCGTTACAACATGCAAGGCATTTATAGAGGAGATGGTGTACATTTCACAGATGAGGGGAACAGAATACTCCTCTTGAATTTTAGACTCTGCATCGGTACCTACTTGTAGGTACTTAAATCACTCACATAACACAACAGCTCTTTTTAGAGCTACCCTACCTCTAAGCACTCTAAATTCTTATTTTACTCTATTGTTTTTCACTGTTTTTCCCCGTGGTACGCTCAGGGCACGCGTACAGGTAAACGCACATGTAAACGTACATGTAAATGCGCCCTGAGCATACGCTGCAAAACGTTAAAAAAATAAAGAGTTTTTTTGCTCTTCGTGGTCCTTCTAGGCCCCCCTTAGAAAACCTATGAGGTCAGGGGGTCTCTACCCTGCCCCCTTTTAATGTTTTCCCCTTTTGTTTTTCACCTCTGGTGTCTCGGTTCTTCCGAGACACAAGATGGCGGACTCTCCGGACCATTTGAAATGTTTACAAACACCCGAGAGCCAATCAGCTTTCAGCTCGCGCACTTCCGTGGCACTCCGGGTGCGCTTACTGGTACGCATACCCAAAGCGCTCGAAGCACGCATATAGATATATACAATTTTTTTGAAGTTAATTTTCATAAAAACCACTGGAGCGATTTTAACCAAATATGGAAAAGGCCCTACTGTGTACCAGTCCCTACCATTTTGCCAAGTTTGGTGTAATTCTGTTCTGGGGTTCGGGCTGTAGCCGTGTCTAATCGTCCTATGAAAATTAACATGGGGAAAACACATTTTGGGACCCCCCTTTTTTCTCGGCCCCCGCTTCACGAATCCCCCCGTTACTTTTAGGGAAGGAGTGGAGCATACCGGGCCATCTTCTTTGAGAAATTCACGAAGATTGATCCACCGACGCCAAAGGTATTCCCAATAGAATGTTGCGGATTTCCTATAGAAACTAGGTCCTAACTATAACTACCTACTGGCGACCGCCAGTAGGTAATATAAATATACGTATATATAAATGTATATAGATATATATTTATGTATATATATATATATATGCGTGTGACGCTCCACAGAAGCACCGAAGAAACAGCACTCCCAGGCAGAGAAACGGACACCACTCCGCTAATTTCTGCAGCAAATTCTTTTTTATTTTTTCATTTTAAATGCAGTGTCAAAGGTGCCGCGATCCTATATATATATATATATATATATACGCCAAGGTGTATTGCAGAATAATTGGGTGTAGGTGTGTCTGAATGGATGATTTAGTGGGTGCAGGACTGACTGTATAAGTGAATGATTAAAGCCATCCTAGTGAATTCATGGATGAATGACTAAACTGTGTGACTGTCTGTATCAGTCTTTCACTTGGTGTGTAATTGGCTGTATGAGTTGTTGAGTACCTACATGAGTGTCTATATGTGTTAAATGATTCGCTGTCTGACTATCTGTATGGGTGCCTGACTATCTGTATGGGTGGGTGGGGGTGTAAGGCTCCATGCATGGATTTTCGTTGTGTTATACAGTGGATGTATGGGTTCATGAGTGCATTTGCAAGGGTCTGTATGGGTGAGTGAGTATACACATTGCTGTGTTGGTGAGTGAATGGATGTCTCAGTGGTATATGTGTAAGTAACTAAATATGTGAACAGCAGTATATGTGAGTGTTTGAGTTATTAAGTGACTAAATGTGAGAGTGAGTGATTGTGAGGGTGGCTGTATGGATGAGTGTGTGCTTGTGTCAGTGATTGTAGAAGAGAGTAAGTATGCATTCCTATCTGTATGAATAAGTGAGGTGGCATGTGTGTATAACTGTATTGGTGAATAAATGGTTGAGTGACTGATTCTTTGGGTGACTGATTAGGTGTTTGAGTAACTCTATGGATGAGTGGCAGTGTGTGAGTGTCTGTATTGGTGAATGAGTGCATATATCATTAACTGTATTGATGAGTGACTACATGTATGAGTGACTGTATGGGTTTGTGAGTGGATTCGTGTGTAGATCTTCCAATCAGGAGGGGTTTTGTACTAACTGGTATTGGTGTGTCTATGGTTTGGAGAATGGTAATCTGTATTTTAGAGTGGGTGTATCAAAGGTTATATTAGGGTGTGATGAGGTCATCAGATATTAAGTGTATGATGTCATCAGTGATGTAATTTGAGATGTCATCAGTGATGTCACTTACCATGTCAAGAGCAATGTAATATGTCACGTCGTCAGCAGTGCATTGCGGGGGCACAAGTTATAGTTAACTCAGCTAACTATAAATGGCCCTGAAACGTGTGTTTTTTTCAGTGAATTTCTAAGGTTTTTTGTACGCTAATCCCTAACTATAACCTTCCTGAAACCTAGTTTTTTTCACAAATTTCTAATGTTTTTTTAATGCTAATCCCTAACTATAATGTCACTGAAATGTACATTTTTAAGTGTAACATCCTTGAAACATGTGTTTTTTGAGTGAAAATGCAATTCTTTGTAACTAGTACTGACATTTTTAGAGTAGAACAAAATGCTGTTACATGTTCAACTATTTCTGAAGAAGTGCAGTGTATACACATTATAATACATGTTAAGAAGATTTCTTCAAAATAATTTTTGCATTCAGAAAGGTGATGTAATTTTAGAATCCTTTGTTTAATATATATTTAGAAAAGTCTATATTTTGTTGTAAAAAATTGTGTCAATCGTGTACCAGTAGCGTACCGCTGACGGTGAGTGCACAAATCCAAGCATTGTACCACCATAATTGTTTAGTCATTTAGCATGCATGTAGGGTGTGCGATGGGTACGCAATTCCCACATTTTTCATTTTTATAAAATGTAAATATGTTATATACTATATTTTTTATCGTATATGCTTTATTGAAAGAGTTATAAAAATGATGTTAACATAAAAATGTTGAATATTTGAGTTCTTAGAATGAAGTTATGGGAGCTGCGATGTTCTCGCATACCTTAACACACATATTTCCGGGTACGTGATAGGTACGTGAATCCAGCGCATATATTTAATTCTAAAAATATATCTACATATAAATTATAATAATATATATTATACGAAAAGATCTACATTCAAATTTGTAAGTTTACTATATTTGTAACTGGAATAAATATATATTATCGTTAAACGTATTTTTGGGAAATGCATCTGGTGGGCGGTGAATGCGCGTCCAGTACGCAAATCCCATGTGACTTCAAAAGAAAGCATTTCATTGGTTAAGAAGCTTTCTATTCCAGTACTTGGAGGACCCCACCTAATTTTTTAATTCTTCCAGGAGCATCTTTACAAAAAACACCTCTTGTGTTTTCTGTGCATCTTCATTTTTTTTTGGGGGGGGGGGGGGGGGTTCAACCAAAGAAATGGCATCTCAAAATCCAACACAGTATATTCCTGAAGATGAAGCTGGGAGCTGGGAGAGCCAACCAAGAAACAGAAGGAAAGCCATGTTTAGGCTTTTTTTTCAATTCCACCTGGCGGGGTCACTTGCATTGTGTGTGACAAAGTTTTATCCATGATGAAGCATCTTGAAATGATGCACTCAAACCGTCTTGCACATAAATAACATCACTGACAAATGCAAAAGAGACGACATGATGATAAAGTCACAGGAACTAGGACTTATGCGTGATGCACTGCAACAATGCAAACATCATTAATTGTACTAGATTTTGCAGGAGTGGAACAGCACTGCATAAAGTGTAAGAAACTTCTTTTTGCAGGCAAACAGTCTATTGCAGCAGTTGTTGTTGCAAAATAAATTTTATTTATGTGTTTGTTTTTGCAATGACGTTCTAATTCCAAAATGTTTTGAAACGTTTTTACAGTTCATTGCCTTATTTTTTTCAATCTTTAAAAAAAATGAATAAATAAATAAAAAAGTAAAAAAAACACGAAAAAAAAAGAAGAAAAAAGAAGAAAAAAATGCTTCTTTTTAGAACCGCCTATTTGGTTAAAGATTTACAAACTTGTATGTGCTGGATTAATTACTGCAAGTGTAATGTCTGAGGCATTGTATGAGTGCATGAGTACTGCCTGAGTGACCGAATGAGTGCAAAGGTAATGCCTGGGTCATTGGATGAGTGCAACGGTAGAGCCTGAGAGAATGGATGAGTGCATGGGTGGTGCCTGAGTGAATGGTTGAGTGAAACACTGGTGCTTGAGTGATAACTTGTGTGCATGGGTAGTGCTGGTGTGATCGCATGAGAACAGGGATACTGCTGGGGTGATTAGATGAGTGCATGGTTAGTGCCTGAGTAAATGGATAAGTGCAAGGCTAATGCCTGGTTGATTGGATGAGTGAATACCTTTTGCCTTTCTGAAAGGATGACTACAAAGGTAATGCCTAGGTCATTCAATGAGTGCATGGGTTGTGCCTGAGAGAACGGATGAGTACATGGGTATTGCCTGAATGAATGGTTGAGTGAAAGAGTAGTGCCTGAGTGATAGCATGAGTGCATGGGTAGTGCCTGGGTGATTGCATGAGTACTGGGATACTGCCTGGAAAATTGAACGGGTGCATAGGTAGTGCCTCAGTGATTGGATGAGTGCAAGGGTAGTGCCTGGGTGATTGGATGAGGGAATACATACTGCCTGAGTGAAAGAATGAGTACAAGAGAAATGCCTGGGTCAATGGATGAGTGCTTGGGTAGTGCCTGAGAGAATGGATGGGTGAATGGGTAGTACCTGAGTGAATGGTTGAGTGAAATAGCAGTGTGTGAGTTATACCATGAGTGCATGGGTAGTAGCTGGGTGATTGCATGAGTACAGGAGTACTGCCTGGGTTATTGGGTGAGTGCATGGGTAATGTCTGGGTAAATGGATGAGTGCAAGGGTAGCGCCTGGGTAATGGGGTGAATAGATGCATACTGCCTAAATGAAAGAATGAGAACAAGAGTAATTCATGGGTCACTGTATGAGTGCATGGGTAGTGCCTGAGAGATGTGGATGAGTGCATGGTTAGTGCCTGGGTTAAGTATGGGCAAATTTTGCGGATTCGCGGTCGGCAAATTCACGCGAAATGGCAAAAAAATCCACGAGTTCGCGGATTTTCCCTTGAACTCGCGGATTTTTTTGCCATTTGTGACACGTGTGTCTGTAACTTTGCCACCGTGCCGAAAGGCGCCGAGGTCCCTCGAGTGAGATGTCCATCATAGTGAGGAAAGGGCGGGAAGACGCTGCATACCCTAGTGTGTGTGTGTGGCGGGGCCAAACGGGCGGGGATTCTATGCGCGTTAACATGCCTCTTGTTTATAAAGGGTGAGAGACCGATCAGAGGAGAGCACCAGATGAGGAGAAAGCAGCCTCATGTTCACAGGAAGTACAAGGGGATTGCGCTCGAGAAACTCATGGATGCAGACCTCCATCAAGGATTACATTTAATTGTAGGTGGTAGATATGGGGAGGAAGCACACCTGCCTAGCCTCGATTATGCTCACTAGTTGTTTGGGTGCTGAGGTCCCTCTAGTGAGCTTTCCATCATTGTGAGGAAAGGGCGCAAAGTCGTTGCATACCATAGTGTGTGTGTGGCGGGGCCAAACGGGCAGGACTTCTATTCGAGTACACATGCCTCTTGTTTATAAAGGGTCAGAGACCACTCAGAGGAGAGCACCAGATGAGGAGAAAGCAGCCTCCTGTTCACAGGAAGTACAAGGGGATTGCGCTAGAGAAACTCGTGGATGCAGACCTCCATCAAGGATTACATCTAATTGTAGGCGATTGATAAGGGGAGGAAGCACACCTGCCAAGCCTCGACCGTGCTCATTAGTTGTTTGGGCTGATTATAATGCATGACTGAATTTGAGCTTCAACCCGGGCACCTGCTTTATTTATATCATTATGTAAGTGCTTCCTGTTGCGGTTTAATTTTTGTGACAGGAGCATTGTGCCAGAATGAATCCTGCCTGCATTATCTACGAAGATGCCGAAAATTCGCAAATTTCGCGAGCAGAACTAATTTTGCGCCCATACTTGGCCTGGGTCATTGGATGGGTGCATGGGTTGTTCCTGAGAGATGTGGATGAGTGCATGTTTAGTGCCTGGGTTAAGTATGGGCGAATTTTGCGGATTCGCTGTCCGCAAATTCACGCGAAATGGCAAAAAAATCCGCGAGTTCGCTGATTTTCCCGCAAACTCACAGATTTTTTTGCCATTTGCGACACGTGTGTCTGTAACTTTGCCACCGTGCCGAGAGGCGCGAGGTCCCTTGAGTGAGCTTTCCATCATTGTGAGGAAAGGGCGCAAAGACGTTGCATACTATAGTGTTTGTGTGGCGGGGCCAAACGGGCGGGACTTATATGCGAATACACATGCCTCTTGTTTATAAAGGGTCAGGGACTGATCACAGGAGAGCACAAGATGAGGAGAAAGCAGCCTCCTGTTCAAAGGAAGTACAAGGGAATTGCGCTCGAGAAACTTGTGGATGCAGACCTCCATCAAGGATTACATCTAATTGTAGGTGGGAGATATGGGGAGGAAGCACACCTGCTTAGTTCTCTTGTGCTAGTAGTAGAGGTTGTTATTAGTTTCTCTCTGTAGTGTGTGGTGGCATGGTAATGGTAAGATACGCATATGAAGAGAGGGAATTGTAGCTTGGGGTGATGGGTTTCAGATAGGACACGGGATACAGGACTCGGGACACGGCAGGACTCACTCACTTACACAATCACTTACCATCACTGAGGACTTGGTCCTTAAGCCTCTATTGGGTGGGGTCACAGAGGGTGGGGGGCGGTGGGGGGGAGTGGGAGAGGGAGAGGGAGGGGGAGGGGCATTGGTGTATGGGGCAAGGAAAAACAGGAAAAACAGTAAAAGAATATTTTGGGCAAACCAAATTCGAGACTTAGCCAATTTGTATCATTTTTGTGTTGTAGCCGCTGTTGTGAGCATTGGTTGCTTTGTCTTTTTGGTACATTTAGATTTGAAAATGGGCAGATTTATAATATGTTCTTGGAATATCTGTGTTCTCAATGACAAAAGGAAAAGGGGTATAATGGCTCAAATACTGAAAACTATAAAAATCGATGTCTTGTGTATCCAAGAAACACATATAACCTGGAAGAATAGAAACTGTCTTAAAGATTTAGGACTTGAATTAGTAGGATGCACTCGACAGGGTACCACCACAAGAGGAGTTGCTATATTAAAAAGGGGCGATGAGTAATTAGTGAATTACGGTTGGAAGCCACACTTTTGACTACTATCTATGGCCCCAATTCAGATGATCCGGATATGCTGAACCAATTGAGTATTGTATTAGCATTGTGGCCGTCCCCTTTACTTTTATGTGGGGATTTTAACCTACATCTGGATGGGAAATATGACATCTCTAGTAATCACATCTATGGTGATAGGAAAAAAAATGTTTTAGGAACATGAAGGGGGTTATTGATGAATTTGGGCTAGTAGATGTAGGCAATGGAGGGGGTACCCCGGGAGCACTTTTTATTCAGCTCCGCACCAGAAACATTTTCGTTTAAATTACTTTTTTGTTACGGCTGGATACATTAATACTGCCAAAAACACCAGGTTTGAAATTGTGCCTAAACTAATTTCCGCCCACAACCCTATCACTTTGGACTTGGATATTATTTTTAGACAATCCCCTAGGCTGTGGTCTTTTGAGCGGAAGTTACTTTTCAACCCCCTTTATATTGAACACATGGGGAAGTGGTTCCCTGAGTTTTTCGGAATTAATCAAGGCTCAGCATCAATCGAGATTGTGTGGGATGCTTTTAAATCAGGGGTTCGGGGAGAAACGTTAAGTTACTCAATAAATAAACAGCTTGAAATTAAGAAGGCAGACGATATTGAGATGGCTAAATGGCGAGATATCGAAATCCAGTTGATGACGTCATGTAGTAGAGGGATATGCACTGAGCAAATAAAAAAAAAACTTAGCTGTACAGAAAGCAAGGATTCATCAGACCTTTGCCACAAAATTGGCTCAACAAATTGCAGCTTTTAGATCAGAGATGAATGAGGTGGGGGAAAATTCAGGCAGGCTCCTAGCGAAAAGACTTCGACAGAAGGCGGTATTCGCAAATATAGATAAGATCATGGATATTTCAGGGCAGCTACATGATAATCCATCGGATATACTGTTTTTTTTCGTGAATTCTATCATAATTTATATACAGAAGACATCATTAGAGATATTGAAGGAAGGGTAATGGATTTCATTGATTCCTTACCCAATATTATTTTGCCACCAGAAGAGTCTGAACAATTGGACACCCCTATTACTTGGGAAGAAATAGAATTATCCCTAATGTCATTAGCTTCAGGTAAAACTGTTGGCCCTGATGCTATTCCTCTTGAGTCCTTCAGGATCTTCCGAAATATTCTAAAAAAAGAAATGATCATACTCTTTACGGAGACCCAAAAAGGAAAGACTCCATCCTCCTGGCAAGACTCAGTAATTACTGTCTTTCTTAAAAAAGATAAATCCCCTTTACTCCCGTCTTCATTTCGCCCCATCTCATTGATAAACTCGGATAGCAAGGTATACTCTAAGATCTTAGCCTCACGCCTTTCTAGAATTATCACACCACGTGTGTCAAATTTCCAAATTGGGTTTATTCCCGCACGCGATACAGCAGACCATATTCGCCGCTTGATTACATTTTTGGATTGGGCTCAGGCAACTGGCTCCACCATTGGTATAACCCTGTTGGATGCTGAAAAAGCATTCGACAGGGTTGCCTGGGCATCCATGTGAGACATCTTAACTAGAAAGGGACTTGGTCCAGGTATTCTAACAGCCTTAAAAACTATGTATCATTCTCCTACTGCTTCTATTCGTTTGAACGGTCAAACATCTTCTCCATTCAGGATTACCTGTGGCACGCGGCCAGGGTGTCTGTGCTCACCGTTACTCTTTGCTTTTTATATCGATCCTTTTTTCAATTGTTTAAATCTCGCTGAAAACATCAAACCAATTAATTTAGCCCATACAGATTATTGAGCCCTAGCCTATGCGGCGATATTGTGGTAGTCACAACAGATATTGAAACTGCGCTTCCAGCTATTAACGATTTAGAGGCACAGTTCGGGTCTTTTTCAGGATATAAGTTGAATCTATCTAAAACTCAGACTCTGTATGTTGGAGGTAACCCGCCCACTACTGTACCAATCGTCCCAGAAGTTACATATCTGGGAATTAAGATCTCCCTCCCAGTCTCTAATATCCCAGAACTAAATATTAATCCACCAGTGGTTAAATTCAATGTGATATTAGAAAGATTAGACCATCTTCACTTATCTGTATATGGTAAAGCAAACGTACTAAAAATTTTAATTTTACCAAAATCTTTATATATGTTTCGTACAATACCCATTGAATTCCCTCTTGCTTGTTTTAAAATATTAGAAAGGGCAAACTCCAGATTTTTGTGGGGTTACAAACGGCAACGCCGAGCTCACAAAAAGATGATTCTTCCTAAAGAGCGCGGCGTGGGGAGTATTCCCTACTTTCTATTCTATTATATTGCCACGTCTCTACAACCCATTAGTCCACTCATAATTGGGGATAAAGCTTGAATCCCTCTTTGCAATGCTCCATCAATCTACGAGTTGGCTATGGGCAAAGAGATGAAAGGATGTCTCTTGAAGGTAGTCAAACCTAGCTATTTCAAGAAGACCAAATTTAAGATCATAAAAGCGGCATATGTAGTGTGGAAATTAGTCAGGCGACATTTGGGTATATCAAAATTAAATGTATATACACCTTTCACCGCATCTGATTGATTACCCTATATTTTTGGGGATCAATTTGCTATTAGGTGGGGTACTAAAGGAATTTGCTGTTTAGGGGACTTGTTTAAAGAGGGTCATTTAGTTTCTTTTAACGACTTACAAACCAATTTTG
The DNA here is from genome assembly GCF_964261635.1 of Lissotriton helveticus. Classification (NCBI taxonomy): domain Eukaryota; kingdom Metazoa; phylum Chordata; class Amphibia; order Caudata; family Salamandridae; genus Lissotriton; species Lissotriton helveticus. The sequence goes on from NC_136069.1 coordinate 1,610,964,282, forward strand.
CTTTATCTAAAAATGATTTTTTTTAAATACCTTCAAATCCACAGTTTTTTACAGAATGTAGGACCATCATTAGAACACCAAATGAGTAAAATCCCGCTTATCGAACATATGGCGAAAGAGATATCAATTGGCCTATTCTATTCGTGTCTGATTCAGTAATTTCCGGATGATTTGAAAAACTGTCAATTAAAATGGGTCACTAAGCTTGGGATACCTGAAATCAATATTTCTGAATCTATTATGTTGGCCAATTGAGTTCTTATAACGGGTATGATGAGATCACAGTGTGTTTTATGTCCATACACGATTTATACTATACCCCTAGGAAGATTTCTAAATGGAGCTTGACCATAGGGACAAAATGCAACAGGTGTGGTCAACTCGCCGCTGATGCGGTACATAGGTTTTTTCAATGCCCCAAACTTTCTGAATTCTTTTCTCATATTGAACATTTTTCGGGTGTAATTTTGGGGCGTATCATTAGTATAACCGGTGAGCTGGTATTGATTGGCTGTGGCTCGGGAACTGTGGGTCAGCCAAGACCAAAAGCTACGGCATGTTTTCTTTTTATTTGTATGGCTGAGATACAATCTTGTATTACAAGAGATGGGATTAATCCCGAGCCCCCCTCCTTTTTTAGTTGGCGTGAAAGACTATTGTCAATGTATAATCTGGAATTGGCCATTTATAAATCTAAAGGATAAAGAGGAGGGTTATGGGAGCAAAGATATAGGCACCTATTACAGAATGGATTTAGGAAATGGCAATGTCTTAGGTTCGCTCCGTATTATTATTTACTGTTTTTGATTAATTGGTTTAATAATTCTGCAATATTTTGAAACATTTGATCTGTATTTGCTGTTTTTTTCCTTGCATAAAATAAAAAAAGAAAAAAAGAAAGCACACCTGCCAAGCCTCGACCGTGCTCATTAGTTGTTTGGGCTGATTATAATGCGTGACAGAATTTGAGCTTCAACTCGGGCACCTGCTTTATTTATATCATTCTGTAAGTGCTTCCTGTTGAGGTTTAATTTTTCTGACAGGAGCATCGTGCCAGAATGGATCCTGCCTGCATTATCCACAAAGATGCTGCAAAATACAAAAAAAAAAAGAAATCCCCCCGCGAGCAAATGTGCGAATTGTTGGCAATTTTGCGAGATTCGCGGTTCACGAAATTGACGAAAATTCACAAATTTCGCAAGCGGAACGGATTTTGCGCACATATTTTGCCTGGGTCATTGGATGGGTGCATGGGTTGTTCCTGAGTCAATGGTTGCGTTCAAGAATAGTGATTAAGTGATTGCATAAATGAAGGGACAGTTGCCTGGATGATTGGATGCATTTATTGAGTGCCAGGGTAATACCTGGGTCATTGGATGAGTATATGGGTACGGCCTGAGAGAATGTATGAGTCCATTGTCAGCGCCTGAATGAATGGTTGAGTGCAAGAGTAGTGCTTGAACATTGCATGACTGTACAGGTACTGTCTGAGTGATTGGATCTGTGCATGGGTAGTGCATGTTTGAGAGGATGAGTGCAGTGTAAAACATGTGTCATTGCAAAAGTGCATAGGTACTGCCTGGATGAATAGATGAGTGTATGGGTAGTGTCTGAATGAATGGTTGAGTGCAAGAATGGTGCCTTTGCATGAGTGTATGGGTAGTGCTTTAGTGAATGGATGACTCAATGGGACTGTGTCACTGAATGTAATATTCCAACTCTAGTGCCTGGGTCACTGAATGAGTGTGTGCATAGTACTTTGGAGAATGGATGAGTGCATGGGTAGTCTCTGAGTGAATAGGTGAGTGCAAGAGTAATGCCAGAGTAATGTTTGAGTGATTAGATCAGTGCATGGGTACTGCATGAGTGAAAAGATGAGGGCAAAAGTGTATGGGTAGTGCCTGAGGGAATGGTTGAGCGCAAGAATGATTGAATAATTATATGGATGCATTTTGAGTAATAGCATGAGAACATTTGTAGTGTCTGGGTTAATGCATAGGTGCATGGGAACTACCTGGGTGAAAGTATGAGTGCAAGGGTAATTCCTGGATCACTGGATGAGTGCATGTGTGGTGTCTGAGTGAATGAATGAGTATATGAGTAGTGCCTGAGTGAATTGGTTGATTGGAAGATTAGCGTTTAGGTGCATAAGTGCATCAGTAGTGCCTAGGTGATTGCATACATGCAGCAGTACTGCCTGGGTAATTTCAATGAGTGCATGGGTAGTGCCTGTGTAAAAGAAAGATGCAAGCATAATGACTGTGTTTTTCTATTAAGGCAAAGCTTGTGCTTTAGAGAAAGCATAAGTGTATGCATAAGGTATCCATGTAAGGATAACTGCCTACTAGATTACATGAGCAACATAATTAAAATGTTGAAGTAGTCTAAAGGATCAACATTATTTATATTAGAAATAAATAACATATAATTAAACTTTAATTATTTTTTCACGTTATCATGCATATTATATTAAGTATTCTTTAAAATAATTTAGATATATTACTAAGTAGAAATATTTTGGAGTTAACAGCATTAAAACTCTTTTTGAACTTCAACAGTACCTACTATAAAGAAGAAGCTGAAAAACTGTTATTTAATGATAATATATTACTGAAATTGTAAGATTATATTTTTAACAACTCAGCATAAATTTAGAATTAAAGAACATTTTCAGATTCCCTTTTTTGCTGTTCTCAGATTACACTTAACTTCAGTAGACACAGTGATTTCAATGTGGTATCATCATTGAACAGTGGGGAAATAAACAATCTGATTGATTGTAGAAAAGACAACTTTCATAAAGCATCATTTCCAATATGTGTAGCTATGTGTTTCTTCTATCTACACTTTGTTCATTACATTCTTCATCTACATAAATTATATCATTTATCTCAATTACATTTTCCAATATATAGACTCTCATTTACGTATGGTACAAAATAGACAACAAATATATAAACTATTTCCAAATGCAATATCAATTACTGTAAATAATAATACAAACACAAAATATAAATACTAATAGTTTGCATTCCTGTTTAGTTTCTTTTCATATCTTCCTAATTGGCTGAATGATGTACTCAAAACTTTGGCTTCAAAAATAACAAATATGAATTGGGTCATTCATAAGGCAATATAGGTTTAAAATCCAAGATGGCATCATTGCAATGTGCCCATCCTTTATTATACTTCAAATACACTGTATAGTGTCTATATGTTGTAGCAGGTCCATCATGGAAAATAATAGCCACTGCTATAAAAGTTCTTCCTGAAATAGATATTTGACTTGCATTCAAATTTTACATTTTTGTTTCCAATTTTCTTCCATTTGCTCTAAAACTTTGTAGCATTAAAATTAGATATTTTCAAAATCTTTCTATTTGTAATCTAGACAATATCTCTGATCTACAATGTGAACATTTCATGTCCTGATTGGCTGTTTTAATCGATTTGTTAAAAGGTAATGATTTGCAGTCTGGTATTGTCAAGCATATGAATTGTTCTGTTTGTATTTCAGTGATTCTAGTAAATGAACACTCTTCGCATTTAAGATCCCATCTGTAACTTAGTCCAAATAAGTTTTCAATCTGTAGTCCTTCATGTTCTAACACTCAAAGCCTAAGCATTAGAAATTCTTGTGCATCTTATTGTACATTAAGAGTAAATGTCATTGAACCGGTGCATTTATCCCAAAAATGCTGAACGCCAAAATCGGTATGGATTTTACTTATGTCAGTTATCAACTGTTGAAATACATGATGTAATAAAGAACATAATCTTTTTCATGATTTCCCATGATTTCACAATGATGATCTTCTAGATAAAACACAACATTCAGAATCACATTAGCATAGCATTTGATTCCCAAACTATTTCCCAACTGGTATCCTACAATCTCATCAACAGTTTCCATTTTCTTTTTCTTTACACCTTCAAGTTTCTCTTCATTTTTTTCTTTTTTTGAACCTCAATTTCATCTGTGAGATATTTTCTTTTTAGACAGACTATATGTTTCTCATAAATGGGATAATCACCTAAAGTAGAAACATAAAGTCTTCTTAAACGCCTATACTTTCTTACACAATTTGCATCAGCACTAACTTTTTCTTATATTCCGTCTTTGAACTTTGCACTTCTGATATTTACAAAAGCACGGTCTATACTCGAACCGTGAGCTTTATGAATAGTTACTGCATATGCTAAGGACAGAAGAAGCTATTTTCTGCAAACATACGCATCTTTTACAAGCAAAAAACGTATAGCACAATGCCTAATTTGTCTTACCTCTTTAATCTGATTACATTTTATAATCAAAAATTATATTCCATCTCTGTTTTGAAATTGCACAAAATCAACAACTTTTCCCATTGCTCCATTCACTAAACCTTCTTCTACATTCAAATTACACTGTATAATTACCCAACAGTTTATACATACATCTAAAGTCTTTACAAAGCCTGCAGTTTTAGATAGGGACTATTCCAACGAATGCCATATAGTCTGTAGTTTATCTGTGAGAAGAATAGTCACTCTCTGGTGTTCAATTTTACTAATAGCTTCAATTTGCACTCTTTCCTGCTTTTCCAGTTTCAAACGTTTTTGATTAAATGTAGAACACTCTTGCAGTGTAGGCATTAGGCAAACTAAAGACTTGTTTTATCCAAGCGTATTGTACATTACTCCAGCCACTGTGCTTCTTCTTGAATAATATTTCCATAATATTCATCATTAGCGTGTTGTATATTCTAATAAGTTCTTTATATTCAGAATGTAACTAAATGTTCACATTTCCAATACTTTCCAAAGATTTCCTAGTTTCTACATGGACAAATGTTTGAAAAACAGGTAGTAGATCTCCGAATACAATTAAATGTTATCCTCCAAACAGAACATCGTAATCTGTTTTTAAAATCTGTTGCATTCTGAAATGTACAAAGGCAAGCATTACGTTTGTGACCATGCTCACCTCATCAATGATTGAATGTTTCATTTTCTTCATTACCCTTGAGACTTCATGACAAACTTCTCCCGATAGGTTCTGATATTCCAATTTATTATCATGTTCAACAGGTAGCATAAGTAATCAATGTAAAGTAATCCCTTTAATGTTGTGTATTGCTAATACAGTTTGAGCTGTTACAACACAATATACGTGTGATTCTGTAGTTTTCTGTAGATAACTGGTCAAAATATTAATCAAGAAACCTTTTCCACTTCCAGCTTGACCGCTGATGTACATTAGAATAGGTTTAAAAGATGAACATTGGTATTATTATTTTTTCATGTAGCAAACCATGTTGGATCTGTTCTTTCACTTGTAGCTATATTTCTTTCTGTTCAATATTTAGTTGTTCTTCTAAGTTTTCCAATGGAGTAATATCTTGTTGTGCTTGTTTCATTTCAGTTTCTACCTCATTCATGGCTATTGCTGGTTCATTTTCAATAATTGGTTGTCACAGTGGATCTTGACTTAGAGCAGTGGTTCCAAAACTGTGCGCCGCGGCACCCCAGTGCACCGTAATGAGGTGCCAGGGGGGCCGCGCGCACAATGTGGGAAAAAATAGCATGCTAGCGAGTAATGGGCAGGGAGTGAGTGGCGCAACTAGAGCCACATTTCGGGGGGGGGGGCTGAATCTTTAAGCAACAGGCAGAGCGGATCTGCAGTGGCTCTTTAAAGGGCAGCAAGACCTCATTAACATGCAAATGGTATTTTAAAGACCTGTGAAATGCTCGGGTACGGCTGTGTGCGCGCCGGGGAAACTGTCTCATCCCGGGCTGCCACACACAACAGGGGGGGGGCAAGAGTGCTGATGCCTATATAATAAATAAATATTTAACATGTGCTTTAGCATCGACTACCTTCAGGTTCATGAACCCAAATATCTACCTTAATGGCAACCGTTACATTATATCACCATTAAAAATCTGTCATCAAGGCCACAGAGCTGAAGACACCCCCCCTCCTGCAGCTCAGGGGCAGACTGTCATACTTAAAGACCCCTGAAATGTTTGTGGGGAAACTTCACTGAACATGCCCCAGCTGAAACACCATATTTTTGTTTTACAGAAGCAAATTCAAAAGATGTAGTGTGTTTCAGTAAAACAAGAATTCATTATGCCTGAAGCACTACAATATTTTTTCCAGCATATATCAGTCTTTGGGTGTGAAGCAACTGCTATGCTTTTCATGGTACCTGTCAACAGGAATAAACAGTTTTGGAATACCTGCACTGAATAAGATGGGCCTTCTGCAGTTGTTTTTCCATTGGCCCTCTGGTGGTTGCCCACAGTGAATAATTTTAAATGGTGGAGACAGCGGAGGCTCTGACATCAAAAACAAGGGGCTTCACAATACTAAATTAGGTGGGTGGGATGTGCCATCTGCTGATTTATGGCGGAGTACTCTTACAACCGCCTCTAAAGAATACCCTGAGTGAATACGCTTGTAAAGTACATCTAACTTAACTAAAATTATTGTCAAGGCCCCTTATGAAATATCATAGTAAGTTTAATAAACATGACTCCTTAGTCAGAAAACCCAAGCATCAAATTGAAAAAGGTCCTTGAGTGATGCAAGAAATGCCCTTTTAGCATCAACTCACATTGGTGGATGCATTTGCCTCATCTAGGCTGAACTGTGGCAGCAGTCTATAACGTCCCTTCAAAGTTTACAATTACCAGATTGCAGCTGCTTGAAATCTGCTGCACTTGGACAATGTAGTAATGCTATGCCAGCACTCAGAAGTGGCTTTCAAAAAAATGGAGCACGCATATTCAGGTTATGTGTATTCTTGCAAGTGGGACCTGGCTTTTAAATTGGTCCAGATCCTTCGATCCAGGTGACAACTGAAATCTATTGATCGCCATTTGCTTCATTTACGTGGCAATGAAGATTGCACTTTCACATGCTTAGCAACAACACTGAGGAGTGCATTTAAAGTTAACCTATGTGAGATACAAGGGGCCAAGCCAATATGGAATTCTTTGCAGTGTCGTAAAAACACACTTCCCGATCATGAAATTTCACTGCATCAAATTGCTAATAATTGCTACCGTTTGACAACTTAACCATAAAAACTGACTATGACTTTTAAGGTGTTATGTTGCTTTTCAAAATTCACCTTTTCACCCCTATCAACTATTTATTTTTACCCAGTATCTCAGAAATAGAAAAGGTGAACGTCTCTGTTCATATCTTGAAAGATAAAGGCAATAGCCTGTAGATACAAAGGTCTTGACATCTGTGTCGCATCCACTGATTGACAGTGGGTGATGAACGCAGGTATACTGCCAAACACATAGTGGCTATGCAAACCGTTTCCACCCCATTAGTCAACAGAACATCTAATAAGTCAGAATCGAGCCATGACGCTCCTCCGCACCACGTCACAGTTAGGCTACACTGGCAGTGGTTCCCAAACTGTGGACCGCCTGTGCAAGTGTGACTGTGAGGCAGAAAGCGCTTTGATATTTATTTGCCTGAGAGGTCGCCGTTGTGTTCTTGAATTTCAAGAGCACAAAGACATGTAAGGGAATGGCAGGATTACGAAGTTGGGGTCAAGCTGAGTGTACATTGCAAGGTTTAGAGGCAGAAGGCTGACTCCTCTAGGCCGCAGGGGTCAGGCTTTAGATGGGTGCAGGGGCCAGTTTGCAGGCTCCAGAGTGGCCAGGGACCCGGATACTGGTTCCACAGTGCCCAGGGGCCAGGTTGGGCACGCCGACCTGCAGGAGTTAGAAGCCTGCAGGGGTCACGCTGAAGTGCTACAGCCTGATGGAATTTGATGGCGCAGGGGTCAGGCCAGGTGATCCAAGCTGCAGGAGTTATATTTATATTTGTCAGAAACATGGGTTCCTGAAGCTTTGAGCAGTCCTGGGCTGTGTACAGAGTCGGTCCACGGTGGGAGGGAGTAGGGGGTCAGCAACCGGCAGTCAATCGACCATGATGGGCATTCTAGAAACAAACGCGCGTTACTGGAATTGTAAAAGGTCGCCTCTCGAGGGACTATTCATGGATTCCTCTGAGAATGATATTTAAGTTCTAAATGTCCACACTGCGGTGATGGGCCTGTGGTATTTGAGCTTGTAGAAAGCTGTTGTGGGCCCTAGCTCAAGCACAGAAAACGGTCCTGATACCTTGGGTTGGCAGTTAAAGAGCACCTACAGTTGGGGTCGGAGAGCAGTGGGTCCCTCAGAACTCTGGGCCCTGGTGCTCCTGCCCGGCTGCACTATTAAACGTTATGACCCTGCAATGGCATCTGAAGGGCAGGAGAAAGGACACATTGCCTCAGCTCCTCAAAATAAAGCCAGGAATACAGAGAACCTGGAAGGTGAATTAACTCAATAAACAAAAGTCAGAAATGAGAACTGATGTACACATTCAACATTGTTCTGCGACATGGTGATAGTGGCAGCATATTATAGAGCGCGGGGGCTGGGGTTACCACAGACACCAGAGGCCTCTTCGTACAAATGGAGTGGTAAAAAAATGGTGGGAGCCACGGCCAACTGCCGATTGGGTCAAGGGAGCCACAGGTCAAAAAAGTTTGGGAACTACTGCCTTAGAGGAACAGAACTTTGACTGTCCTGAGAACTGTCTCTAGCTATTTCAGCTATTTCAGCTGCAATAGTACTTTCTTGTTCAATCTCTTCATTTATCATTTGTAGATATTTAGGGAAAATTGTGTATTGAATGTTATCTTACATGCATTAAAAGTATCTTCATAGCAGTCAAAATGTCCAAGTAATAGTGTTTCACTACGACAAGGCTTAAACATTTGTAGCAGTGCTAAATAGAAACATTCTTTCTTATCTGGATATCAGCAGCTGAGTTTTCTGTGGTTAATAAGATTTCCTTTGGCATGTTTTACGAAACATTCATCACATCTAATTACTGCATATTTTTCTTCTTTTATATTTTCTGTTCCGTTTCTTTTAAAGCTGTAATGTTGATGTATTTCATACAGACATAGTTTTCCAATTGTGAACTCCTTTTGGGATAGTATGTATCCCGAAAATTAGTTTTAAGAATATCTGTACTTTCTGGTTCCTTGAGTGCTAAGTATTCAATTAATTGTAATGTTTTCAATACTCTCTTTCATGAGGAAGCAAGACCTAAATGTACGGATTCCTCTTAACTTTGAATATAAACTGGCAGAGCTCAAGCTATCCAAACAATCATTGGATCCAATCTCTCAATGGGAAAGCATCTTCAAGCTAGAGCTGTATAATTTCTAATTTGGTCATATATGATTATAATATAGCGAGCAATAGCAATTGAATTATCTGCAACATATTGACTATCCATGTTTGCATTACACATTTTCAAAATCACTGGATTGTAGTCATTAATATACTTTGAATCTTCGGTTCTTTTTAAGTTGTATGTATTCTTCAGAGAATATCAAGTTACTGTATGCCTTACTGCTGACATACAACTATTTACTCTTCATTTAGAAATGATTGGACATGGGAATTCAAAACCACATGTTGTATAAAATTTTCCTTTAGACTTGTATTTTTATCTACAGTATTTTCAACATCAATTACTTTGAAACAATAAAACTTGTTGTCTCAAGCTGTTTTTTCCTCCTTCTACTGAAATGGCACAGGTAACATACTGTTCGATGAAAGACAAGACACTTCATCTGTATCAGTTCCAGATTTTAGAGCATTCTTGATTCGGACTAGCATATGTAGATGAGGATTGCCTCTGGCTTGTTACTCTCTTCACCAAAAGAATTCAGTAACTTCTCCAAGAGGAGAAATATTTTTATTACAAATAAATTACATCATACTTTGAATCCTATGGTTAAAATACCTGCAGACATTTATAGGGTCCAAGAAACAGAGTTCTCCAGATGTTTTCAATATAATATATATTTACTAAATTTGTTTCTTGTAGAAATTCAAGTAAATCATCCCACAGCTAAGTGTTACAAACCATGTATGGTTACCCAAGTTTCTTAACATGGATTTGAGTTCACTATAACAATGAAATCGTTGTTCATTGGTACCACGTTGACATGCCATCAAATGAAATAACTGTGATTCTAAATTTTCATCTCTTTGTTGAACTTTGTCCATGAATTCTTTTGCAGAAACATGTTGAAGATGAACTCCTGTTTTTATTATGTGTTTCACTGCAAATGAAAGTACAGACAAATCACTTTCAAATAAAAGAAGAAATATATATTGAATGCACTGTCAATATCTCGGCTCTTCATAGTACAATCTTGTAGAGCAGTATTCTGAAGCTGGAATTCGAACTGCTCAATCATCAAATCGTACACTTTTTCCAGTGGGAAACAGCTGTGGAAAACAATGAGCTTCTAAACTTTTTTCCCTTATGCTCATGGGAGTTTCCTTTCTTTCCTTAATTTGAAATTATTCAATACTGCTTCATATCACTTCTTTTGAATTTAGGGGATGTATAGTGTAATGTTCATAGATCTCTTCAGTCCTAAACTTATTTACTTTTTCAATTCGGCCACTTGAAGTTTCTGTCTCATCTACTAAGCAAATTTACAGTTCATTGACATTTACATTCTCATAATAAATATTATTCTGTACCAGATATAACGTAGCCTTTTGAAGTTTATTAACATCTACAAACTCTTGCCATATTTTACGACATTTTGTTAGTACACCATTAACTGGAATAATTACTGGGTCATTTTTCTTCCTGTCTATACCAACATTTTTAATATTTTTTCTCTAAATCTAAAGGAAAATACACTACTCTTCCTTTCAGACCCCTTTGTAAATCTGTTGGTGGCAGCTTACCTGTTTTGGCTCCATATGAAATATAGATTGAAATGAGTGCACAGATTAAATAAGAATAGCTACCAACTCTAAGTTGTTATGTACTGCTCTAGCTGGTGCTGGAGGCAAGATGGCAGCCGCACTGTCGGCTGAGTGACTGGCTCTCCGATGTTCTTCTTGCTAACTTCTCCCCCCTCCTCACCCGGTCCCGAGCAATTCACTAGAGGAGAAGAATAATTGTTTGGGGGCTCTCTGCATGATCTGGTGCTTGTGGCTGTGACTCTGGGAACAGCCTGCACCTTCTAGGCTGGTTCACATGGGTCCTTTCTTTTCCAGTGCATTCACCGCTGCTTTCACCCACTAGATCCTCCAGATGCCGGCTAAGACTTCCACCAAAGGCACTAGGACCCGGAGGCCACTTGCAGGCTCTGGGAGTCCCGGAAAAGCCACCAAGGATGGCTATGGCGTAGACGCGGAATCACGCCGGTCAGGTGTGAAGATTCCTACTGGACCTTCAGGAACTGGGGAGCGAGTAGGCAAAGGGAGCGTCCAGGCTTGTGGATGCAAGATTGTCCCCACACTATTCAAGGCACAGGCTGGAAAAATCAAAAATACAGGGGATTCAGCTGCTGGAAGTAATGCCACAATAAAAACCTCAATGGTACCAGTTACATCAGGGACATCCGCAGCACTTCGGGAAGAGCTTACTCAAGGTACTTTATCTTCATCTTTGGTGGATGTGAACGAGCTGAGCATGGCGAGTGCAGTAAGGGGGCACTGGGAGGTTCAAGCGAATTTGCCAGCATTATTGGCTCTCATGGAAACCAAGGGACTCTGATTATTGTTACAGGGCTGTCTGTTGCAGGGGATGGATGTCTGCTAAACAGCAAGAAACAAGCTTTTTGGGAACTGTAGTTTCTCAAGATATTAGCCAGGAAAAAGTGATGGTCGGCCAGAAGGATGGTAATATCCTTAGCAAGAGGGTGAAATAATGGAAATAGAGCCACAGCAGGGACATCAAGAAGAACATTCAGCTACGGGTTTTGTAAAGGAGGGGGATTCAGGGGATACATTTTACTCCATGTCGGATCACTTTAATTCCTCGGTGGATAATAGTCTTGGAAGAGACTGGGCTGAAGATGAAAATGAAGCAAGCAGTTTACACATGTAAGAGGTAGAGACAGGAATACATATTCCACATACTCCTGGAACAGTTCGCAAGCAAAGGGAGTAAGGAGATGCCTTGCCAAATAAGGCTTTAGGTTTTGACTGGCTCAATGGTATGGGACTACTCTTTTTTCCATTAACTGGATGGGTGTGATGCAGCTGCCGGAGGGGTTCCCACTGGATCGAACTGGGGTTGGCACTGTCTGGATCGAACTTGGATGATCCAGAGTTTTGAATCACTTAAGCATAGAATTGGACCTATCTTCTGTGGAGACTTCAATATTCATTTGAATTGTAATTTTAACCTTTTCAGTGATTCTCCATATAAAGGAAGAAAGGTCAGAACGTTTAAGGCCCTCCAAGAATTAGTTAGGTAACACTGGTTGGTTGATGCCTGGTATAGGCATAGACAAGCGGATCCAGGGTTCACTTTTTACTCAGTTCCTCATAAAATTGGACCGCCTGGATTATTTTTTTATTTCACATCAAATGGCTGAGAGAGTCAGCATTGAGATCTTCCCAGGGTCATTTCCAATCACAACCCACTAGTAGTAGAATTCCCACTAAGTTGCATTTTAGAAATTTAGACTGGAGGGTAGGAGGAGGTGGTAGGAATCCAGAGGTCATGGACTTTCGAAAGGAACTTGTTGCTTGACCAGTCATATTGTGAACACATGTTTAAGTGGATTTTTGAATATTAATAGGAATACGGCTACTGAAATTGTAGTCTTGGATGCATTTAATGCAGCCGCACGTGTTAAGACTCTTAGCTTTTCTATCTACTGTCAGAAGGCTGTACAGGAGAAGATTAGGGGATAGGCCGAACAGCTCAGGTCCGCTGAGATTGAGCTCATGAGGAAAATAGGGGAGGGCCAAGACACAGAACAGTGCCAACAGTCAATAGCTATTATCAAATCTAGAATACATCAGTATTTTCGGGAAGAGCTTGCTGTAGGAGAGTAGGGTCTGCTATCCTATGGTCACCCCAAATTTTTGATTTTTGCTTCACTGGTTTATGACTTAATGTGGCTGTGGGCCTGCTAATCAGACCCACAGCCTGCTGTTCTCTCTCTAAATTAATACCAATGCACATTAGGTGCATTACGAAATTGGAACTGGTTCACCTTATTGGCCCCTGTAACAGTGTACCCCAGGTACCCAGGGCATAGGTGCTTCCAAGGCCTACCAGGGGCTGCAGCATGTATTATGCCACCCCTGGCCTGTCCTCCATATTTGACACAACTGGCTGATCACTCAGCTGGGGTAAGTCGGTGTAATCACCCCTTACCTAGGTATAGTATATCTATATCTAACCTAAAATGGACACATATGCTCCTATCAGCCACTCCTATGGAAGGCCTCATCAATCCTGGAGGCAGAGTGCTTGGAAATATGTGAGATGGTGCTCTAGCATGAGCTGAGCCTGTCTGCAGCTTTCGGAAACACGTCCTTTAGCTGTTCCATGATACTGCCATACCATATACTCTTAAGTGCATTATGAACCTCGCGGTTAAATGCTATCTTTGGTTTGGCTTTATCAAAACATGTCGAGTAAGGTGTCATACGAATTGGAATACTACCCCCTCGCCAGTTCTGGCGATGGGGGTAGCATTCCACCCTTCAAGAGGGACACGACATGTACATAACCTGAAACCCGGGTAAAGTTAAACATGAGCCTCAGCATCACAAAATGGATGCTGCCACCACAGACACAAGTCTGACCTCCTGCTGCTGGGAGTCCTTCCAGCGAGGGAGGTTTGGACAAAGGGTTTCCTGCCTTGGGAGGTGCTAGCACCACCCCAGACAGGGTTTGAGTGTATTGGGTAGGACAGGGCTGAATAGAATGAGACATGCCTGGGGCACACAAGGTGTCTCTGTGCATATGCCAGTTCAAGCCGGTGCTGGGCTCTCCAGCCCCAGTCTTGGCGCGAAGCTGGACAAAGGAAAGCGGGTGTAACCACCCCCCTTCCTGGTCCCACCCAGAGGAGGGACCTAGCAGGTAATCCGGCCCCTAGATTTAGAATAAGAGTAGGAGCTGTATCCCAAGACTTCAGATCATCCTGAACTTGACTTGAAACTAAGAAGAAAACTGGACTTCGACATTCTGCTGCACAGAAGACTGAAGAGAATCTACCCTGTGACCAAGGAGTGACCACCCTGTGAACACAGGCACCAACCAGCAACTCGACATCTGCTTTGCCGCCACCTCCTGCCGGAGCCCGAGCTCAGAGCCCAAAAAGACCCAGACTCACAGACAACTCAGAGCCCGATCCACAATCCCTGCAAAGAAGAGACCCGTGGAGGCACCGAGAGACGTGGGACCGGCCATCTCAAAAGTCTCCCGAGAAGCTGAGTGCTCAGCACCCGAGGCACCCTCGATGCTGTGCTTTGGGGTTTGAGAAGCCCCACCAGGGAGCAGCATTTGCACTGAAGATCAGCCCCCCAGCCTCTCCACGATCTGCGTGGGGCCCTTTTGCACTTTGCCACTTGACGCGCCATCCCGGCTACTTGCCACGCGGCTACCGGCCATCTTGGCGACGAAACCTCCAATCTACACCACTGGTCTGGTTGCTCCAGACTGGCCCTTGCTCTCCTGAGAAGGAGCCCTCGCTCTGACCTTGCTGGTCCGAGTAAGAAGCTTTTTCCACTTCCTGCGTGGCTTGCATTAGCCAAGGCCTGTTTGCTCCAATCAAGTTGCCGCCACCGCCATCAGATAGAGCCTTTGTGGAGCAGCTCGTGATCAACTCCTGGACGTCTTTGACCTCTTCGTGTCCACGTGGCTGCGAAGACAAGCTGCACCTCTTCACCTGTTTGCACCCGACATCGCCTGGTTCCACGGTAGTCACTGGCTAGTGACTTTGAACATTGTCCCCTCTGCTTTCAGGTCTTCTCATCTTCAGATCCATCCTGGGATCCACCGGAACTCTCCTCGACGACCCGCCTGCAGCATCTTCATCTCCAGGCACCATCGACCTGCGTGACGGAACCCGACACGACTTGGCACCTGTGCTCCCGCTTCCTGTGGGTGAGGTAACCCAGCAACGCCGGTGTTCCTACTCTGGTACACACCTCTAGTGTCTAGCTCTAAAGTTTTGTCCTTCTAGGTCAGTCGGAAGGTTACTAAAACACTAACTTTGTAACTTTTACGCAACATTGACATTGCATTGGTGCATGCGTGTGCTTTAAGCGCTGCACCCGAGTCCCGCGGGCCTTTCCCGACTTCTTCACTGTTAGTCCCGAACAGCTCCAGCGATTCCCCAGGCCCTAGGCCTATTTCCTTTCAGATTAGTGGCCCTTATACCACTATTTTCGTATATGGTTTAGAGGGCCCCTAGGGCTCATCCATATTGTGCAACTTTTGTATATTTAAACTGTGTTTTGTTTTAACGCATTTGCTTCTGTGCTCATAAAGAGTATAGGGGATATTTGTAGTAAATAAATATATATATATTTTCAATATATATCTGTGTGGTGTCCTTTCATTTGGTATTCAAGGGGATTGTGTATGGTAAAACAGCTTGCTTCACATGCCTTTACAGAGTTTAGCCTAAGACTGCTTTGTCCACGCTACTAGGATAGCTGGTCTATAAGGTTGACTTACAACCAATCATCATAAGGGTTGCTTGGCATGGTACAAGGTGATCACTAGAACTAGTGAGCATCATATACCAGGCCAACTTCTCACATTGGTGAGCAGCGGTTGGGATTTGAGCTTGCTGTTGGTTTACCATTACAATCTTTGAGAGTATCATTTGAAAGATCATACAGGTACCTGTTAGGTACATATAAAACAAGACTAGTATACTTAAGTTCTACTGAACTTAGTTGTTGTAGCGGATAGGGAGTAGCACACTCTGACTACAACTACTAGATAGGTTTAGTAGGTAAACACCAGTGTAGGTAGATTGCAACATATCCACCCACACTAGAGCAATGTCTGGAGCAGAGGGGTCCACTGGACCTGTCCCTGTTGAGAGTGACCCTCCAAAGGCACCATCCAAATTTGCTATGTTAAACTTTAAAGAAATGAGGCAACTGTGTACCTTAAGAGGTCTCAAGACGGGTCCAACCCCTACCACAGCACACCTCAGAGAGCTTTTAGACCAGTCTGAAGCTCTAAAGACCTCCCATCCTAACCCCAAAGGGTCTGGAGAAGGAGGCTCTCCCTCTGAAGATGATAACACTGATGCCCTTGTCCCTGTCATCCAGATAGATGAGGAAAACCAGACCACTGGAGATACTCAGCCTGAGGATGAGGAGGAGGAAGAGGAGGAAGAAGAAAGTGATTCTGATGATGGTAGGAATAGCCAGGTGCTAGTCAGCAGGCTTAACCAGGCTAACATAAGCCTATTTGGGACTGAAAGTGGGTCCAACCCATTCAGACCCCCAAGTGGACTTAACCAGGAGCAAAGGAGGAGGAGGAATCACTCAGGTGAATCCAACACCTCCCAAGCTTCTAGAGGTTCTCATGGTCACTCCAGAAGGGGGTTGACTTGCCCTCAGAGAAGGGAACATGAGGCCAAAATGAGAGAGGCTGAGCTTAGGATCCAGAAGCAAGAACTAGAAGTTGCCCTGGCCAAAGAGAAACTTGCTAGAGCAAGAAAGCCTAGAGAGAGTGGATTAGGATCCACTGGTGGCAGCACTATCCCTAAGGATAAAGAAAGGTCCTATGACAATAGAAACCTGAGTAAGATTGTGCCCCCCTACAAAGCTGGGGATGATATCCACAAATGGATGACTGCACTTGAGAGAGCCTGCAGAGTACAGCAGATCCCTCAGGAGCAGTGGGCAGCAATATTGTGGCTCTCCTTTGAAGGTAGAGGCCGAGACAGACTCCTCACAGTTAGTGAGGGGGATTCTAGAAACTACCTGGTCCCGAAGAGTGCTCTGATAGATGGGTTAGGCTTAACCACTGAACAGTACAAGTTAATGTTCAGAGAAACCCAGAAGACACAGACTCAGGACTGGTCTGAATTTGTTGAATGTGCCACTAAGGCTCTGGAGCGCTGGTTGCTGGGAAGTAAAGTTACAGACTATGAAGGATTGTACAATTTACTGACGAGAGAACACATTTAAAATAATTGTCAGAACCAGCAGTTGCATCAACATTTGGTTGTCTCAGATCTGACCTCTCCCCAAGAATTGGGAAAGAGGGCAGACAAATGGGTTAGAACCAGAGTTAAACAAAAGAACCAGAACCAGAACCAGGGTGGTGACCAAAAGAAAACAGACCAGAAGGGTGGGGAGCAGAAAGCTAAAGACCAGAAGTCTTCAACAGGGCCCCAAACTAATACTGAGGGTGGGTCCCAAACTTCCAAGAAGAAGAAGAAAGAAGGTCAAAGAAAACCCTGGTGTAGTACTTGTAAAAACACCTCTCACTGGACCAGTGAGTGTAAAAAGGGTGGAACCCCCAACACTGCAGCCCCTAAGGCACCTGCACCCAATAGTACAGTCAGCAGTGTTGGTCCACAAACTAAGGGGGTAGTAGGTATCACCTTGGGAACTGAGGGAGAGTCTGGCCTAGTCAGAACCCCTACACAGGCTGTTCTGATTTATGATGTGGAAATAGATTTGTCCACTACTGTCAGTCCCAGTAATCTGGGCAAGTACAGGCAGACGCCTTTGATTAATGAAAAAGTGGCTCAAGCATACAGGGACACATGTGCCAGTGTCACTATGGTGACACCTAACTTTGTGGACCCTGGACAATACATACCAGGTGATAATTACCTGGTGACCAATGCCAGCAATGTCACTACTACACATAGTGTGGCAATTGTTAATTTCTCCTGGGGAGGGGTAACTGGCCTAAAAAGAGTTGTGGTTAGTGCTGATCTCCCAGTTGAATGTTTGTTGGGCAATGACCTCGAGAGCTCTCTATGGTCAGAAGTTGAGTACAGGACTCATGCAGAGATGTTAGGGATGTCATCACATGTACTTGCTGTGACCAGGTCACAGGCCAAAAAGTGCCTCTCTGAACCTCAGGTCTTGGATCCTGGAACAATGAACCAAGCACCTTCCAAGAAGAAGAACAGGAGGGTAAAGGCTGTGCCTTCCCAACTGCCTACAAGTGAGGATCAGCCTTCACCGAAGATGATCTTGAGAACCCTGAAGGAACTGTCCCTGAAGAACTTGAACCTGATCAGGTTGAGTTTCTGGGGACAGGGGGACCTTCTAGGGCAGACTTGGGGCAGGCTCAGTTAACCTGTCCTTCTCTTGAACCCCTCAGAGAGCAGGCTGCTGCTGAGGCTGCTGGGAATGCTCAAGGTACCCATAAAGTGTATTGGGATGATGGGCTCCTTTATTCAGAGGGTAGAGACCCCAAGCCTGGTACAACCAGGATGTTGGTTATACCTCTGCAATTTAGGGGCTTCCTTCTAACCTTGGCCCATGATATTCCTTTAGCAGGACACCTATGCCAGAATAAGACTTGGGACAGGCTTGTCCCTCACTTTCACTGGCCTCACATGTCTGAAGTTACAAAGGAGTTTTGTCGCTCCTGCGTAACCTGCCAAGCCAGTGGCAAAGCAGGTGGAACAACAAAGGCCCCCCTGATACCACTACCTTTGAAAGAGTGGGGATTGATATTGTAGGTCCAATGGATCCCCCTACAGCATCTGGGCACAGATTCATACTGGTGGTGGACCATGCCACCAGGTACACAGAGGCAATTCCCCTTAGAACCACTACAGCTCCTGTTGTGACCAGGGCCTTACTTGGAGTTTTCTCCAGAGTGGGGTTTCCTAAGGAGGTAGTATCTGATAGAGGCGCCAACTTCATGTCAGGATACTTGACAGCTATGTGGAAGGAATGTGGTGTCAACTACAAGTTCACCACTCCTTATCATCCACAATGCAATGGGCTTGTTGAGAGGTTCAACAAGACCCTAAATGGTATGATCAAAGGATTACCAGGAAAGCTCAGGCGAAGATGGGACATCCTTCTACCCTGCCTTCTGTTTGCTTACAGAGAGGTCCCACAAAAGGGGGTTGGATTCAGCCCCTTTGAATTGTTGTTTGGGGACCCTGTAAGAGGACCCTTGTGTTTAGTGAGGGAAGGATGGGAGTTACCTCTCAGAAAACCCAAGCAAGACATAGTGGACTATGTACTTGGTCTCCGCTCCAGGATGGCTGAGTATATGGAGAAGGCGTCCAAAAACCTTTAGGCCAGCCAAGAATTACAGAAAGCTTGGCATGACCAAAAGGCTGTCTTGACTGAGTACCAGCCTGGACAGAGAGTATGGGTGTTGGAGCCGGTGGCCCCAGCAGCACTCCAAGACAAATGGTCTGGACCCCATACTATCATTGAAAAGAAGGGAGACGTTACCTACTTGGTGGACCTAGGAACTCCCAGGAGCTCCCACAGGGTGCTCCATGTTAACAGATTGAAGGCATATGTTGACAGGGCAGACATGGGCTTGCTCATGGCTACAGATGAGGGGCAGGAGGAAGAGAGTGACCCTCTCCCAGACCTGCTGACTCAGAGCCCTGAAGATGGCTCAGTTGATTGTGTGGCCTTAGATGGCAGCCTCACTGAGCATCAGCAAAATGACTGTAGACAAGTGTTGCAGTCATACAGACATATGTTCTCATTGACACCCAGTCAGACTAACTGGTGTACCCATGTGGTGGACACTGGTGACAGTCTTCCTGTGAAAAACAAGATTTACAGGCAACCTGACCATGTCAGGGACTGTATAAAGACTGAGGTGCAAAAGATGCTGGAATTAGGTGTTATTGAGCCATCAGAGAGCCCCTGGGCTAGCCCAGTGGTTCTGGTCCCCAAACCTCACACCAAAGATGGCAAGAGAGAGATGAGGTTCTGCGTGGATTACAGATGACTCAATGCTGTCACCAGGACAGATGCACACCCTATTCCAAGGGCAGATGAGCTCATAGACAAATTGGTTTCTGCCAAGTATTTGAGCACATTTGACTTGACAGCTGGCTATTGGCAAATCAGGTTTGCTGAGGAGTCTAAAGCCAAAACTGCATTTTCTACCCCAGGTGGGCATTACCAATTTGTGGTGATGCCCTTTGGTTTGAAAAATGCACCTGCCACCTTCCAAAGGTTGGTGAATCAAGTCCTTACTGGGTTGGATGACTTTTGCGCAGCATATCTGGATGATATTGCTGTCTTCAGCTCCACCTGGGAGGATCACCTGGTCCACCTGAAGGAAGTGCTAGAGGCTCTGCAAAAGGCAGGCCTCACTATCAAGGCAACAAAGTGCCAGATAGGTCAGAGTAAAGTTGTATACTTGGGCCACCCGGTAGGTGGAGGCCAAGTTCAACCACTGGAGAGTAAGATCCAGACCATAAAGGACTGGTCCCCTCCAACTACCCAGACTCAGGTCAGAGCTTTCTTGGGCCTGACTGGGTACTACAGGAAGTTTGTTAAGAAGTATGGGTCCATTGTGACTCCTCTTAATGATCTGACATCCAAGAAGATGCCCAAAAAGGTTCAGTGGACAGTAAACTGTCAAAAGGCATTTGATGACCTGAAGAAGGCCATGTGCTCTGCACCTATCCTGAAGAGTCCTGACTACTCAAGAGAGTTCATTGTCCAAACAGATGCTTCTGAGTTGGGAGTGGGAGCTGTGCTTTCACAACTTAATGTAGATGGTCAAGACCAGCCCATTGCTTTTATTAGCAGAAGGCTGACCCCCAGAGAGAAACGTTGGTCAACCATTGAGAGGGAGGCCTTTGCTGTGGTGTGGGCCCTGAAGAAGTTGAGACCATACTTGTTTGGCACTCACTTCAAGATTCAGACAGAGCATAAGCCCCTCTTCTGCGTAATCAGATGAAGGGTGAAAACCCGAAACTGCTCAGGTGGTCCATTTCCCTACAGGGGATGGACTTTACAGTGGAGCACCGCCCAGGGACTGACCATGGTAATGCAGATGGTCTCTCCAGGTACTTCCACTTAGAACATGAAGACACAACTGGTCAAGGTTAGTCTAATGTCCCTGCGTTTTGGGGGGGGGGGTTGTGTAGGAGAGTAGGGTCTGCTATCTTATGGTCACCCCAAATGTTTGCTTTTTGCTAACTGGTTTATGACTTAATGTGGCTGTGGGCCTGCTAATCAGACCCACAGCCTGCTGTTCTCTCTCTAAATTAATACCAATGAACATTAGGTGCATTACTAAATTGGAACTGGTTCACCTTATTGGCCCCTGTAACAGTGTACCCCAGGTACCCAGGGCATAGGTGCTTCCAAGGCCTACCAGGGGCTGCAGCATGTATTATGCCACCCCTGGCCTGGCCTCCATATTTGACACAACTGGCTGATCACTCAGCTGGGGTAAGTCAGTGTAATCACCCCTTACTTAGCCTCGGCGAGAACCCTCCAAAGTTTGGAACGGGGGACTAAATCGAAAGCCGATTTTAGGTCTACGAAGACCGCGTAAAGGGTCCCCTTGGTCAAAGCCACATTCCTCCAGTAGAGTGCAATGAAATAAAAAACCTGGTCAATTGAGCTAGTACATGGCCGAAAACCGGCTTGATATGGGGACAAAATATTATGTTCTTCTATTCATTGTTGCAGTTTATTTTGTACCAAACGACCCATGAGTTTTTGGGCTGAGCCTATAAGACTGATGGGTCTATAGTTACTGTGTAGAGATTTGTCACCCTTTTTAAAAACCGGTATTATTTCTGCGCCTTTCCAGGATGGTGGGATTGGTGCACCCCTAGCCACCGAGTTAGCTAGACAATCAAAGTACCTACACCAAGATGATCTATCACTTAAAAACACGTCAGCAGGAATACCATCCATACCTGGGGCTCTACCCCCATGTCACGCAATCTAGCGCTATGCTAACGTCCTTAGCTGTGAAAAACTGATTCTGGTAAAAAATAGTTGGGGGAAGTGGGCAGTCCACTTCAGTAGAGTTTCGTGCGTATTGTGGTCTAAAGAAATCTACCCACTCTTGCATTGCAACATTATTTTGGGGGGCCTCAGCTACGCCAACTCTGTCCCATTTCACGATGGCCCAAAATTGTTTTGAATCCCTTGCTCCACAGGCCTGTTTCAAGTCACGCCTTGGTCCTCGTCCCACTGTTTTTTAGCTTCCTTCTGGGCAAGCCTATAAATCTCCCTTGCCTTCCTTACTTCTATCGGGTTCTTACTCCTTATTTCTGTACACAGGTTTAGACGGGCCACTTTACATGCGTTGTTATACCACTTCTCCTTCGGTGGTTTGTTATTCCCCTTATCTAATTTTATGGTTTTATGAAATAAACAAATTATCAATAAAAACTGGCCCTTAGTAGCTGATGAGATAAAACAACCATCTCTCCCCCTCCATTCCTTTAAAAGGGCAAAAACATTCGTGACATGGTGGTCCACTCCTTTTTGGAACCAGAGCGACAACCCAGCATAACCACTTTATGGAATCTGCCGCAGGTGGTGGGACACTACAGATGCGGTAATTGTACTGCATGTGATACCACCATCCAGACCAAGTCATTTTCCCATGATGGCCGTGTCTTCACCCTTAAGCAATACACCAACTGTAATTCGACTAGTGTAATTTACATGATACAATGCCCATGCAGTCTTGTATACGTCGGCCAAACACAACAGAAAATAAAATCCTGCATCTCCTCTCATTGTAGTAGATTACGATGCAATGTACTAGGAGCCCCCCTGGTAGAACATTGGCAAAAGACAGGACACATAGTGTCTGACCTGAAATGGTTAGTCCTTGAAAAAGTCTCATTGGGGAGGAGAGGAGGTAATTTACGTATAGCTCTAAACACACGAGAATCTAAATGGATGTCCCTTCTGGACACGATTAAAAATGGGCTTAACGAACATGAGCTGTTCGAGTTTTGCCTCTGTATGAGAAATTACCATATTTGATTCTGCTTGTCTATACACCTCATGCATCAGAATTGTGGTTAGATAATAAATCGCTATACTTACTCGATAACAACCTCCTGTGAGAGAGTTGCTTGAGTTTTGCCACTGTATGAGACATTATTATTTATCATATTGCTTATGCGTCAGAATTGTGGTTAGATGACAATTTTGTCACAGCTACTCGACTACAACCTCCTGTGAGAGAGTTGCTCGAGTATATCCTCTGTTAACAGTACATGTTTGATTGTTGATGAATGCATTTGAAATCAGGGCATTTATTATAATCCATAGGTATCTACAGCGTTAGATGGGAACTCCTTTACGTTTATGGTTAATTACCCCGAGTAGTACAAACCCCGCCCCTAACTCCGCAAAGTCTTTCTCCCATGTTCACTAAGTCTGTACAACAATAACTCCACCCCAAACTCCGCGAAGTTGTTTGACGGAGTTGGGTTCGAGCAAGAGTAGACTGCAGCGACTACGATTAACCGGTAATTATTTATGTCTCCCCCGGGCATTCTTTCTTGACAATCCCCTCCGTCAAAGTTCCCAGTGAGGCAATTTTGTTGGCTTTCCTCTCATGTAGGATATACATTTTTCCAACGAGGTCGGCATCCCGGAAAATGATTTATGGGAAGCAACGAGGCGGCTAGCAATCTGACGTTGGATGACGCAGCAGCCGTCTAACCCTCGCCTCGCTTAAATTTAGAGATCGAGCTTGCGAAATACAAGAACACATTTATAGGTATGTGATTTTTCGTGCCGATCACGGAGTAAGCATCTCATTAGATCTGTTATTGACAAATCTTTCATGATTATTTTTACAGTGGCGCAACTAAATAACAATTCATAAATGGCCTGGAGCCTCGTTATCCCGCCAAGTTGAGTTCCAATGTAAGTCTTTTTCAAATTATGCCATATTATGACACCACGGCTGAGTTTTTGTTGTACCAGCTGGTTTTTTAATCTATTTTCACAGAAAAAAAACACACTACCAAACCACTTCAGAATTAATACCCCCAGGGTAAAGGCCGACAGCGCTTTACTTCCTGTATCTAATGTAAGTGACCAGACGACTTATATGCTTTTTCGTTGGTCCAGTAGTAAGAATGTCATGTCCCTAAATGAGTTTCTTATTTTAATTTAGAATTCGTGTAATTAAGTGTACCTTGCCCGGGTGCGGATAACGGCAATTGGTATTTTTATACCACCATCACCCTCCATCACTTTGTGTCTAAATTTGATGTAAGTTCATGAAGTACAATACTGTCTGAAATTATGTGACAGTGATTAATCTCTCCTTTAATGTGGATAGTGTATGTCATTTGGTTGGTTTTTGACCACTAGCTTGGTCATAGTTTTTTACGAGTTACAATACTGCCCGAACTTAGGCAACACTGATTACTCCCTCCTCTAATATGGATATTGATTAACATTTAGTGAGACCTTGACTGCGAGCTGGGTTCATTTAATCTTCATACCATGGTAACTGTGATATATTTGATGTTAAATAACACGACATGCAATAGCTCGCATAAACGAATCGATCTAACGTTCAATTTTAAATTACAGATTCAAATGCCCCACAACCCCCCTACAATTGTCCTGATGAAGACCCCGTTATAGGATTAAAAGTAACGTACGGCTAGGGGTCAAAACGTCGACACCTTCTTCTTTTTTGGACTTCCGGCACATGCCCATGATTTTTTCAACCATGTATGTAGCCGTAGAATGTTCTTAGATTGATTGTTTTCAAATGATGCCTTAACCACTTCGGCTTTATTTTGAGTCATTTCGAAATCTATGTAAAATTGTAGCAAATGCACCTTTTCTTGATTGTATCTATTTCTTTACGACTTTGCACTGTCCTGAGCACCCCCCTTCCCCTTCTTTTTCTTACCCGATTGGGGCCTATTACTAATTATAAATACGATGTGTGTTTTACAAATGAAATCTGGTATTGTTAAATAAAGGACAATATTTTTTCATAAGTAATTTGGATTTAAGTTTTTCTAGTTTAATTGTCCTTCATAGTGTGTGTCGTACACAGCACTCTCTCCTTGCGGGGACCCCCCTTCCAGTATACCATACATCAGTAATAGGCATGATATTTAACTCAGGGGAATCACTAACAGATAAATCCGGATTCACAATAACATTGCAAACTTCCCGTGCCATTAAATCATGTGAGGGCTGCGCATTGGGCAGGGTGAGCGATATAGGAGATGTAGGGGAACAACTTAGCCCTACTGACTGCCGTCGCTCGCTGTTAATTTTGCTCACTACCTTCACCAGATAATTGTCCAAGGTATTAAGCAAAAACGAACCCTTCTGATTAAACATGGCCAGGAAGATGACAAGGATGGTACAGTAAAAAATAGGCGTTACCTCGGTACACAAGATAGATAACAGTGCCTTGTACAAATGCTTAGAGAGTATTTAAATTTAAGTCTCACTGTTTAGAGTCTCAAAGGTCCTCCACAAAAGTATCAAGGTCCCTGGCCCAGCCTAGTCCGTCCAGTCCCGGACTGTTACAGACTGTCCGCCCTTAGTCCGGGCTTCGTCCGGCACGTCCTGCGCGCGTCCCTTGGTTGCGGGAGGCGTTTCTTTCTTTTCAAGCACCTCCGGGCGCGGTGTTGCTGGCGTCAGGGGAGCGCCGCCGGGGCACCTGGGTAATGTAGTCCGGCCGTTCCCCTCATGGCGCTGGCTGGACTCACCCCGGTGCGGCCGTTTCCCTCACAGCAATGGCGAAATGCAGGACGCCTGGTAAGTTGCACAAAATAGCTTCCCCGGTGAGCGCTCGGTGCTCCTTCCTTTTCAAGCGCCTCCGGGCGCGGTGTTGCTGGCGTCAGGTGAGCTCCGCCGGGGAACCTGGGTAATGTAGTCCGGCCGTTCCCCTCACGGCGCTGGCTGGACTCACCCCGGTGCAGCCGTTTCCCTCACGGCAATGGCGAAATGCAGGAAGCCTGGTAAGTTGCACAAAATAGCTACTATTTTTATATTTTTGGGGGGATTTAGAAGCGCGTCGCAGATTCGCAAAACAAAAGCCTTATTTTAATGTACTACAACACAATACACTTTTGTAGGTTTAATTTGTAATTCTTATTTTGTATATTATTACTAACTCTATCAAATGTAATGTAATTAATAATTCAATCTCACTAGCTCTATAAAACAAGTTCAGAAATGCAACACTACCTTCTAAATTATATGCTATTAAATTATTTATTTGAGGTGTATCTGCGAATCAAAAGCAACGTTATACGGGGGCAGTACTGAGAGCTGCGATGGGTTCACAACTCCAAAATGAAGAGAAAAAAATGCCCCCCACTCCCATTACTCAATGTCTGCCCTGAGGACCACATCCTCTGGGGCATGCCCCCACATTTGGGACCCTAGGGGGAGCCCCAAGGGTCCCATGGTCCCAGCCAGCTCTCCACCTCCTGTGGGAGCTGGCATTTCTTTTGGACAAAGGGAGCTGTAAACATGCAGCTCCTTTTTCCCAAAAGGAATTCTGCTGCGCTTCATGGAAGCAAGAGCAGTTTTCCTGCTAACGCTTTCATGAAATGAAGCAAAACTTTGCTATGGCAGAGTGGGAGCAGTGCTCCTGCCCTGCCATAGCAAACAGCATTATACCAGGGAAGGGCACCCTGGGACGATTCTAAAGCCAGCCCTGGGGGGTCGTGGTCCCCAATACCAAGGTGGGCACCCAGAGGGGAGCCATGCAGCCCCCCTCCCATCTCTGTGCTGCCCTGGGGAGGTAGTGGTCCCCTGGACCAGGAGACCAAAATGGACCCCTACACTTAATTGATGTATGCCACGTGGAGGTGGCAGTCTCCGGGCAGCTTTGGTCGGCAGGAGCCCCTCTGCACTATTTTTTATTTAAAAAACTCAGGAAGGGTGCAATCACTGAGGCTTGGGGCCCTAATTTAAAAAGCCCCGGGATGGTGGTTGTCCCCATTGCTCCAGGGGGGCCGCTTGCTCCCCTGCACAATATTAAAAAAAGCCCCAGTGAGGTGACGGTTACTGGGGCAGCAGAGGCCCCCTGCGTGCCCCTGCATAATATTTAATCATTGCCCCCAGGACCTGGCCCATCCGGGGGCTTAAAAGAAACAAAGCGCAGGAGACCGCGCTTCTTTTTTTCTATTTTTGGCAGGACTCAGGGTCCCTGGGTGAATACTGCCAAATTCTTTTTGAAAAAAAGGCTTTTTTGGGCTCTCGGAAGGGTTTGCAGATCCACTGCGGTGGCCAGATAATAATATATTTACATATAATTTTCTCAGGAACTACTAATTGGATTTACAGCAGTTAAAGCAAAGAGTGCACGCTAGACCAAGAGCTACTTCTCTGCCAAATTTGGTGTAATTCTGTTCAGCAATTCGGGCTGTACCTGCAACAAAAGTTTCCTATGGACATTAACATGTAGAGAACAGGTTTTGGGACACCCCTTTCTCCTCAGCCCCGTTCAATGAATCACCCCAAAACTTTCAACACAGGATCTGACCCGAGCAGCCCATTACTTTTGAAAATTTCTCAAAGATTCACCAAATGGTGCTAAAGATATTGGCTAAAGAACAAAGGTTTTTGGAATAGAAACAAGGTCCTAACTATAACTACCTACTGGGGACTGCCCAGGCTCCCAGGCTTTTACTGTGAGTCCCCTCTTCTTCATAGACAAAGTTAAACATCTGAAGAGCTATAATGATAGTGAAACACAAGCCAGTGGTTGTTTTTACCCATTTAAGGTTGGCCTGGATGGTATTCATCAATCCAAAGCTTTAATACCGTGCATGGAGTGGTAAACAGCTTTTCTCATTTTACAGCTTGATGAGGGTGACACTGTGCTAATCATATGCTTAAAGACTTCGCTGTAAAAATTAGAAATAATACTTTGTCCCTTTCTAGATCAGCATGGGTGGCACTGTGTTAATCCTTTATATACAATATCTATATAACTTAATTGGCTCACACCCACTTTTAGTTGTTAAGCAAACCAACATTAGTTTCAAAGTCTAAACATTGTTTTCCAATGGGGAGCAAAAAGAAAAAATACATGCCAAAGAACACATGAAATCACACAAATTTATTTAATACCCAATTGTTTCATATGAAATTTTTAGTACATGACAGTACAACAAAATTACAAAATGTGTACAAATGAGAACTTTCATTCAAATGATTTTTGACACCAGATTCATAGGAATTGCACTACAGAAGATCTGCAATGTTCCAATATTCTTCAGACAAAATATCTTGAATAGCAATTCTGTAACACTATTGCATAGGACAAATTGTTGAGACACGTCTTAAAAGCCAGCACGTGTTTTGTTGCCTTTATGGAAGCTTCTTCAGGGCTGCAAGGAATTAACACAAATCTCATGAGTCATTCTTATTTCTCATACAGAAACTTTCCTATATTATAATATCCAACTTTATTTTCCTAACAGAATTGAGGGACAGAGTGACAAAAGCAATGTCCATTATCTCAGTTTGCAAAATATGACACATCACAAATTCATCAACAACATGTATTATTGGAAAAATCCTCAAACCTCCCCTTAGGATTTTAAGCAATCCAACAGCAAGCGTCTTTCCCAGTAAGTACTGATAATGTGGCGCTAGTCAGACATTAAGCAATACGTAGTTAGTACAGGTATGCAACGCCCTTTGGGCTAAAAGGGCTTCAGCCACCCTCGTCGTGTGTTTTAGACCGGGTTAAAAGGGCTGCGCTGCAGATAGAGTGCAGTGACAGCCTTTTACAAAGAACTTTGCAGGTCATCCAGAAACTGAAGTACATTAAATATGGGAACTGTGACCCTGAATGTTAGAGTGAGGGCCTACATGGGAACAAAATATTCCAACTGTTTTGTGGGCCTTTCAGCCTTCAGGTAAATGCATAAGAAATGCAAGGTATACACTTTAAGTACAAGTTAAAGTAATTGGCGTGAAATGTATTATTTTATGCTATAGACAGCGCATTTGGTTAATGTGATCCCTTCAAATGTCTGTATGTTTAACCAGACAGTCACAAACTGCATCCCGTTAAATGAACAGGGGAATAGGGCTTTTTGTAGTCCTCCTCCACTGAAAGCAATAAGGTTGTTCAAGTCTTTATCTTAATATTATATTCACATAGGAGTGGGTGAGTCTCAGAATGCTCAAGCCAGGTGCTCAGCTTGAGCTCCTCCTGGCCCCTTAAGCCCTAAATGAACAAAGATTTTAAGTGTCATTTTTCTTTATAATTGCTTAAGGGAACTTTTTAAACTACATGAGCTTGAGATTTGTGCTGTACAAAAACCACTTGACTTTGATGTAATATTCTTTAATGTTGACCGATATGTAATAAAAAAGTAGATGACATTTAGGGTGCATGTCAAGTGACTTGCCTCATAGTTCACCAATAGCAAAGTCATCAGGCTGGGGGGGGGCGGTGGGCATACATCACTCTATATTCCTGTACTAAGGTGAAAAGCTTCAGCATGTTCACAAATATATATTTATTTAATTTTGAAGGGACTTTCATAATTCTTTCATATTTGCTGCATGATTTATATGAAAACATTTTCAGGGCTCAACTCATACACCGGCTCTTAGCGCAAACACGACCCTCTGCTCCATTTGGCCACAGATCAGTTTGTTGTGTCAATTTTAGGTCTCGCACTTTACATAACACTTTTACAGGTAAGGAAGTATTTGTTCGTTTTTTCTTTGGTTCTCAATTCAATTCAAATGAGCTTTATTTGATTTTTGCAATAAAATCATAAAAACACATGATATTAAATAATATTATAAACAGTTCAAGATTAAAGGAAAAACACTAAAAATACTAAGCATAACATGCCTAAAAAGAAACCTTCTGTAAATAACATATTATGAGAAATTCATATATAAATAGTTTTCCTGTATTTAATTACACTTTTTAAGAATGAAGCTATAGACCTTTTGAAATTTCTGTTCTCTAAAAATTGTAACACTAAAAACACAGGGTGACATTGTCTAGGACCAAGTAGGCTTAAAATTGGTCAACTCCACCTCTTTCTTGATTCAGAAGAAAATTAAAAAAATAAAAGAACGTGCGTTGTTGTTTGCAGAGACATATCATCACATGGGCACATAGTTATGATAATAGACCAATCATTCGTGATGGGGAAACTGATTAGCCTATGAAAGATTACCAGTCTAAAATGAGTCAACATCATTCTGTCATTGGGTGTCAAAGCTTGATCTGCGCATAGCTTTCAATGTGTTCAGAAGACTTTGTGGAGAGTTCAATCCTCAAAAAAACCAAACCCACTACACTGCCAACCTGCTACTGTGCAGAGACTTCACCTGTTTCAAATGTCTTCCAGGAGAGCCCACCCCATCAAGACAGCTGGACCCCATTTGGTGGCCATGCCCTTACTATGCACACCATTCCCCTTGTGCATAAATCATCATTGAGAGCCAAATCACTCCAGACAACCAAGTCCCATTAGCAAGCAAAACATACTTTTACCTCCAGATACCCAAGCCCCATTAATTGGTGAAACCCCTATTAAGCACTGGCTTCCTCTTGTACAGAAACCTTCATGGAGTACCCACTCCCACCAGACAACTAAGCTCCAATATGTGATCAAGCCCCTGCCACTCACAGCCTTTCCTTTATACAGAAGTCTTCATGGAAAGCCCCCTTTTTGGTGGCCAATTCCCTACTATGCAGATCCATCACCCCAAGACACACTAGTTCCAATAGGTGGCCAAGCTTATACTATGCACATCTTTTGCATGCGCAACAGTATTCAAGGAGAGCACACTCCGTCCAGACAGCCAAGCCCCATTAGTCAGCCAAGCCCCTCCTACTTATACCCTATGCTCAATTAAGTGAACAAACCCTTATTAGGCACAGCCTTTGACTTGTCCTGAATGTTTTCCTGAGAACCCCCCCCCTCCAAATACCAAACCACATTTGGTAGCAAAGGTACTATGCACTAACTTCCTCTACAAATACACAACCCCCCAATTATGTGTTTAAACTATTACTACACACATCTTGCACCTTGCAAAGAAATTGTCACATAAAGCCTACTCCCTTCAGACATCCAAGCCCCATTAGGTGGTCATACCCATACTATGCACACCTTTTGCCTCCAGATATCAAATCCCATTAAGGTGCAAAGCAGCAGCCATTCTCAGCTTTTTACCTTGTACAGATGTCTTAACCGAGATCTCACTACTCAAATAAAGCCAAGCTCCATCTCTACATTGTACTTCTCTGGTCAATACCCTTGTAGGCACACCCTTTACCTTGTGCAGATGTTTTTTATAGAGAGTCATTTTTCACAAACATACATCTGCGTCTTGGCTCAACCTTTGAGTTGAGATGCGGCTGTCTGTTTATGAACGTTCTAGCATTTTTCTTGGTGGATGGAAACTTGCAATGTTGTTTAAATAAACAATCAACATTGCAAGTTTCCATCCAGCAATGAAAATGCATACTTCCATCTGTGACCAGAGTGACCAGATCCCCAAAATGTGTCAGGTGTTGTACGTGCCACCCGCACACATTTACCATTTGTCTATCAGCTGTATAAATCTGTAGTAAGCAATTTGGGGTGCACGTTTTACTTATCAGATTGAATGAAATCTCACACAGACAGTGCACTTCTGCCAATTGAGCATGGGACCTGGTCAGACTTTGGGGCTATATAGTTACACACAAACACACACACCCACACACATACACACACACATGTCTCACTCAATATATATATTTATTTAGATAAGCTCACACACACACACAAACATATATATATATACACACACACACACATACATATACACAGACATGTTTACACATACATACACATACTTTTCAATGTATATACACACAAAGACACATTTACATATCTAACAAAACCAAAACCACCTCGGGTGCCTACGTTCATTTTACATTTGGAATTCCCATAATCCTATCATCAAACGTTTTTGAGAAAATAATGTACAAAAGATTTAAAGTCTTTCATATCCTTTAAAGATTGTAAAGATGTCCCACCTCGGGTCCTTTTTCATATGATCCTGGAATCTAGAAAAGCAATTCAGTAGACAAACACAAATTTAAAATATATTTCAAACCACATATAAAAATAGTTCTCCAAAATATGATTCTCTCCTCAGAAAAGACAACATAACACATTACTTTTATGAATGATACATACATTTCTTCACAAGGTTTACTCTCCTTGGTATATATTATTATGATAATACATAATACAAGATCATTGTGCTCCAATGCGCAAACACATCTTTGCGTTCCCAGGGTCCACAAGGCAAGAAGAGGAGGTTGCTTCTTTTTTGCCACCAAACTCCGGAACCCATTGCCTATGACCCTACGTTTTGCTCCATCCAAATCATTTCTTCACAAACTGCTATAGACTTCTCATTTTTGATGCATAAACTTTCTGTTGAGGTTTAACTAGTCTTCTTCTCTTATATAATAGGACGGCTAGCACTGGACAGTTCTTCGGTAGCAGCTGCATGCTTTATAAATGTTATCATAGTGTATTATATTATATGATATACCTGGACTCTGTTCTACTTAGCTCCTATTCACTGTCACTCTTTAGCAATCTCCCAGGGGCAGAATATATTTATTTACATATGTTCTCATCCCCCATGGACTTTTTGTGGGGGGGATTATTTGGCAATCTCATAGATGGAATCTTTCCTTCTTATAGCTCTTTGATAATGCATAATTCTCTTGTACACAGCTCATGTTGTACTCTCTATAAATACTTTGGAGCAAGAACATTGCAGCATATAAATAACATAGGCTCAGATTTAATTACTCTGTCCCCATGGTGGAGAGTCCAATAACTTAATTTATAAATGACCCCCAAGATGGCAATCTTTTATAAAGGTATTGAAAGGAACCGCCGCTGCAGTGGTTTCTGCCAAAGCATTTCACTGTTTGCTTCAGGGCTGCATCGGTAGGATGCAGCCTTGTAGCAAACAGCATTCTTTTCAAAATGAAAATTCCAAAACAGGATTTTCTTTTTGAAAAGAAGAAATATAATGCTTCCCTCATCATGTAAGTCTCCTCCCAGGCCAGGGTAAGTAAGTAAGTTTATTTGCACAGTTAATTAAAACCAATGCAGTACAATTACAAAATATGAATTAAAATAAAACACAATAGAAAATGACATATATTTTAAAACCAGCATGTCGTGGACGTAGCTGTTCTGTTCATCCTGATTATAAAACGTGTTGGCCTTTCATTTATCACACAAGTATTTAGACAATAGACATAGTTTCTGTTTTAAAACAGGTTAAAATCCCAAAAATGTTTTTTTTTGGTTTTAAGTCAGTTTAAGAATCAAGTCCGGGCATTTTTTTTTCCACTGCCTTTAAAGATTTTACAAGGCTGCAGCTCAGCTGGGGGTCCTGAGATGAAAAACAGGTAAGAACTGCGCTCCTTCGTGTGCGTGTCCCATGTCGGATAAAATGGTGTTTCAAAAGAAGTTTCCGCTCCTCTAGCATTTTCTCACAGGAGCATAGCAGATGAAGCATGTCTTCTTGCGTGGCACCACATAGCCGGCATAGCATGCCTGCTTTCTTTTTTAGCCAGTGTGGGAGATGCTGAGTGCACAGCAGCAGACTGTTGTTTGATCGACTTCTTTGCCAGTTTATTAAACGTTTTGTGATCTGTAGAGGAAGCCCAGAGCTGTTCCAGCCCGGTGTTTACAAGACTTTTTGCTAAGTATTTAGCTGCTGGTGAGGTCGGATACTGCTCTAACTCCCTCCATAGATATTCGTTCAATGTTCCTTGTGCGGATTTCCTCACTTTGACCCATAAACAAATGTAGGCCCCCTGTCGTGCCAGGAGCTGTTGTTGAATGCCAAACTCCAGCCTGATCTGTGGTGGGGAGGTTCGCTTCGGAAGGCTAAAGATGATTCTATATGCGGCTATAATTGTGCTGTCAAGTATTGTTGCGTCTCTGCCTCGTAGCACCTCGCTTCCGTAAGTTATTGTAGGCAGCAGTTTGGCACGGATAACTTGTACCAAAGGTGTTAGAGATGGGCCAGAAAGCTTGTTATTCAGTGTTTTTAAGGCGATTGCCAATGCAAGTCCTTTGCCTCTGATGCTAGACCTTTGCACACTGAATCGGCCGCCGTTATCAATCTTCACGCCTAGATATTTATATGTCGACTGGTCTTTGATACGAGAATTGTTCCAAAACCACAAAAAAAA
Source organism: Lissotriton helveticus (assembly GCF_964261635.1). Classification (NCBI taxonomy): domain Eukaryota; kingdom Metazoa; phylum Chordata; class Amphibia; order Caudata; family Salamandridae; genus Lissotriton; species Lissotriton helveticus. The sequence goes on from NC_136069.1 coordinate 1,610,998,300, forward strand.
TTCCTTTTTCTTTTGCTAATAGTCATAGTTTGGGTTTTCTCGAGGTTTACTATTAGGTCGTTTGTCTTGGAATAGCTCTGCGTGGTGTTCAAAAGGTTTTGGAGCCCTACTTTGGTGTGGCTTATTAGGACAATATCGTCTGCGTATAAGAGGCATGGTAGATTAAGCCCTCCTAGTTTAGGTGCATGTGAGTTGCAGTTGTTCAAAGTTGGAGCCAGATCGCCCAAGTACAGATTAAACAGTGTGGGGGCCAAGACGCAGCCCTGCTTGAGGCAATTGTTGGTCTGTATGCGCCTTGACAGCAGTGAGCCGTCCCCCACCTTTATCTGTATCCAGGTCTCCGTGTGCAGGTTTATTAACAAGTCCAACAGTGGTTTTGAGATCCCCCAGCCGTTTAATTTTGACCATAGGAGATTCCGGTTGATGTTATCAAAAGCTGCTTTATAATCTATGTAGCAGAGGTGTAGTGACACTTTTTTGTCTCTACCTTGTCTATTAGTATGCCCATAGTTAGTATGTTGGTCATCGTGCCCACTGATTTAACAAAGCCTGTCTGGTAAACCGGTATCAGAGCTTTCTTTGTGGCCCATGCCTGTAGTTAATCCACCAGTAGGCCTGCAAAGTACTTCGCCTCATTGTTAATTAGGGCCACTAGTCGATAGTTTTGAGGGAGAGCCCTGTCCCCTGCTTTATATATTGGGGTAATGATAGAGCCCTTCCAGGAGCCTGGCAAGATGTTCGAGCTCCTGATTTCCAGAAAAAGGGGTTCGAGAGCTGCTGCCCAATAACCCACATCTTGTTTGAAGAGATTTGGCGGGATCCCGTTTGGTCCCGGAGCTCCTTCCCTTCTGCCTTTTTTGATTTGGCATTTGATGTTATGTTGCAGTTTTGGGTGATTAATTAATTCATAACTGTCTTTAATGTTTGTGCACAATTGTGTTTGTTGCACATTGTCAACTTTATAGTCTATTATGATGTTAGAGTTGGATAAATCCCGGTTATTGGGTAAGTCTTGATTGAAGTGCTTACCAAGATAGAGTGCCCATGTTTCCTTTGTGATGTTAGAAGAAACCCGCAAGTTTGCTGGACATGTTAGGGAGTTAACGGTTTTCCAAAACCTTGCCCCATCATTCTGTTTAATATCTGAGTGGAGTCTTGCCCACAAGTTGTCCTCCATTGTTTTGTTTGCTTCCCATTTCAGCTTTTTTAGTGAAGATTTCAGTGTCCGAAGATGGTTTTACTTTGCTTTTTCTTTAGGATCCAGCTGTATTTCTCTCATTAAACAGTAAATCGAGTTTTTTGTTTCCTTAATTTTTTCTCTGTACTCTCGAGATAGGTTGTCCATATTGCTGAGCTTTGCATATGCATTGGGCTTCGTTGCATAATTCGACATGGTGGTTGTAAATTGTTCCCATTTTGTGATTTCAATTTATCCAGTGCGCTCCGTAAAGTGATGTTGTGCCCTTCCTATTAAAGTTTCGCCCATCGCTACTGAGTACTTGATTTTTTTAAATTAACAGTATGAATAGTCTCTTTTGGGGCATTTGATCGCTCGAGTATGGGTCTCGCAATGTCCAAAGCGATTTCCTGAGGGCAATGGTCACTGTCCGTTTTTTTTCCTATCCGGAACGAAGTTGTATAATGAAAAAGAGGTAGTGAGATAAAGGTGTAATCTAATATGCTGTTTGCTCTTGTTGGGTAATAAGTTGGGGCTGGCGGCCTATCTCCCACAAACCTACCATTTAGGGCTCTGATATTGAAGTGTTCCAATTCTTCAAGAATCTGCGCTCCCAATTTTGTTTGTTTAGCTGTTTGTAGCTTCCCTTGCGACGGTAGGTCCCAAGTTGTATTTTGAGCTAAGATTACCTCTTCTTGTGGTGTGCCCATGAGGTTGAGGTTGAAATCCCCTGTAAGTACAATGTTAGGGGGAGCACAATACTTTTAATGTACTGTACTACCAGAATTTACAGTAAACAACGTGCTACATTTCTGCCTAAATAGGTTAGGGGACATGTAGCACTTTCTCTGATGGCCCTGCGAAGTAAGGGCTGTCAGAGTCGTTTGGCCACAGTGGAGACAGTGCTCACTACTGTGGCCAAGCTGAAGGTCTTCTGTTATTTATATGGGGCAGGCGGACCCTCATATTGGTGGTACATTTAACCTGTCATCTTTGTGATGGATTGCATATACCGCCAATTTATAAATGTGGCCCTTATATAGTCCTATATGCAATGCATTGATGTTATCCTAAAAGGTGAATACAACTCATTATGTTCTCATATCGACTGCATGCCTTACATTACTTGCATTTAGTAAAACCTGCTTTTGGTTTTACCCTGACTCCCTTTTCTTTGTGATGTCACTCTATACAAGTTGATCTCTCCTCGCACAAGCCTTCCTATATGTAATCAGTAATGTTCAGGTCATGAATGTCTGTATAGTAGGGTCGCATTTCACTAAATGCCAGTGCACAGTTGTCCCATAGAGGTGGCAATTTTGGGCTTATTTACTGGGCTGTCACATGTGATATACACTATGTACAGAATGGAGAGAATGGCTTCTGATTTTTGATGAACACAATAAAGATTATTGGATAGATATCAATTTCCCACCAACTATATTTGTTATATGTTTTTTACAGGGTTAAGTCCAGAATGATGCGGCTTAGGAACCTTGCTATTATCAAGGTTTATCTCCTAAGCGATAAAAATCGGCCGAAATGCATGAATATCACTGAAAAGTCAGCGATATTCATGCATTACCGAGCTAATGCTCTTAGCCATGTTATCCACCTACCATTGGATAACATGGCTAAGAACTGCTCAGGGGCAGGTGTTAGCTTTTGGAGATATTCGCGCTTAGCGCGAATATCTCCAACAGTTGGTAATAGGAGATAGCGATGTTAGCGACTGTTTCCAGTCGCTAACATCTTGGCACGCCCACTTTGCATGTCATTAGTGATAAATATCACTGACATGCAAAGCGGGGCCCAAGATGGTCGCTATCTCCCACTAGCTGTCGCTAACCGGTGTTAGCGACAGCTAGGTAATAGGGAGATAATTTTATCTCCGCTTTCTTGGCTTTTAAAGCCAAAAAAGCAGAGATAAACCCCCTTGATAATATGCCCCTGGTTTTTATTTTTCTGAAGCCCGGTTCATAATTCCTTATCTTTGTTTTGCCCTGTCTCCTTGCTGTCTTATTTGCTCTATATTCTGATTATTCTTTCAGTTTGAAAATATTGAGAGGATTCTCAGTTGTTATGTTTTTTTAATTTAGGGCCTGATTATGATGTCAGACGGAGTTGCCTCTAACCGACATCTCAGTGGTTTCAGAACCAACCCCCCTTGGGTGGGTGGTCCGAAACTGCAATTACTATGCAACTGCACATTTCCCAATGGAGTTTGTGCTGCACAAGCTACCATAGAGAAATTATGTTACTGTAATCCATATCCTCATGGTGCCTTCCACACAGTGCAGGGATGTACAGGGGGCCCTCTGCCCAGAACCGGAGGCCGCGGAAAGAGGAGGGCCCTGCTAGGGGCCCCACAAAGTCACTTTCCGACCAGCCTTCCATGTCGGAAAACTCCAGACAAGTTTTCCATGTCGGAAAACCTGACGGGGAAAGCCTATGGGATTATGTGGTGGTTACGACTAGCCGATGGACTCCTTGAGCCAGTTCAAAGACATTTGTATTGACTGCCCGGTTTGGACTCCGACCACTGTCATTGAAATACGGGGTTGAACTTTAAGCTAAGAATGTCAGTCGGTAAGCCTCGACGAACGGTCGAAGGCTTACTGACCAACATCCTAATCAGGCATTTAGTTGCTAATTGTTTGTGTGCTGTTTAAACAAATACATGTATTTCTTGAATTAATTAAATATATTTTGTAATGAGAATGAAAATTGTATGTTATTTTTATTTCATTCAAATTTAAATCGTACATATATTGAAGAAAAGTGTTACATATTTTAATTATTGTAAAATATGTTATTACAATGTTATTGAAATATTCTTCAGTTTAAAGTTGAAAAATTAGTTCTAAACCTTTGCAATTATCAGTTTTTTGAAGAATTTATGGTGTGGAGTGGAGCTTGCATATGATCTAAGTTACGAGCGCCCTGGATATCTCTGGCACCTGGGTCCCTATCAGCAGTAATCTCAGGCTCCTGAGGGCAGACTGCATCCTAAATGTTGGATTTCCGCACGTCTTCTGTCTAACAGTCATCGTGCGTGCCCTCACCTTGCTCCAGCGGGCCTTTACCTTCTGCACTTAGTACTGTCTCCCCCCCACCCTATCCAGGTTGTGCTGTCATAGAGTGTTGCTGCCCTCTGCACTCACGGCTGCATCCTTCACACCATCAGGATTCCCCGACAGCGAGGGTGGCCTGGAGCCATTTGCCCTATGAAGGTCTGCCATACATGGATGGCACAGTAGAGCTTGCAAGTTTGCATGCTATATGTGCCACTGATGCTATGTAGGCAGTGGTGAATCTAGGATGCCCTAGGGTGCTGCAACTCCCACCCATGACTCCCTATATGGGGTATATTCCTGGACAGAGAAGTAGGCCTGCATCATCAGTGGAATGAGCTCCTCTGTGTGTGTGATGTGTTGTCAGGAGATTCCTTTGGTGAAACAGGTTGTGACTATGTGTGGTATTCTGGCATCCAACTCACATTATAAGTCTATGGTTTTCATAGATGGACTAATTTCATGCACTTGTAAATTTCTCAGATCATAGTTGGAAGATTTATTAAAAAAGAAAAAAAGAGCTTATTTACTTTTCAGAAGATAGGGCAACTGTCAGTGGACTTTTACCCTTCCAATTGTGTTACACATGAATGAAGTTATGGCGTTACATTACAAACTTGTCAAACATGATGCTGCCATCAGGTGGTACTACTTAAAGACCTTATTCCTTAATAGTGAACTCTAATTTGAAATCTGTGCTGCATTTCAATGCTCATTCACAAACTTGAATTCTTGCCATATTCTGAATCAATTTTCGACTCTGAAGGTTTGTTTTGCCCTCTGGTTGATTTAACTCCTAATGCAGTATGATACTTGTATGCCTTCCTTAAGTCTACCCATTGGAAGGGAGAATTGTAATTATTCTTATAATACTTTGATTGCTAAGTTTCAAATTCCATCATGCACATGTGCTCTCTTGTATAAATTCCTGTCATATTCAAAAACAAGATCAAATTGATGTTACGTGTTGGTTGCTTTGTGGAACTTCAGTGCACTCCTTTAGTGAGATAGTTGGAGGAAGGACTAAAACTGCTCTCCTCTGCATCATGCCTTTAATACTTCTTGGCAGGAGTGGTTTAGAAATCACTGCTGTCAAAGTTGTTCCTTCTGTAACTATGATGCCACTTAGCTGGCTTGACCTGCAATATACCGATGCATTTAATCGGGATGAAACTCTGCCTTGGCCAGTCCAAATTCCAGGTGTAAAAGGAGATTTATGTGAGGGGTTAGCTACCCCAACATGTAAAATAACTCGTAGCTACAGAAATGTCAACCAAAAGACATCCCAACCTTGGGGAAAGAGGAATCTCCTTCACAGAGAGCTATTATGCCTTGTGGCGAAAACCAGACATCCTTAGAAGCCACAAAGATGTCTAAGACCATCACCATGGGAACATAGAACATGAGGACTATGTACCAGACATGCAAGACAGCCCAAGTGGCAGTGAAGATGAAAAAATGTAAACTGGCCCTGCTTGGCATCAGTGAGACCAGGTGGACACAGCCCAGACAGAAAAGACTGACTCCAGGTGGAATGCTGCTTTATTCTGGACATGCGCAAGAGAAGACCCAGCACACTCAGGGAGTAACACTGATGATAACATCAGCATCAGACAGAGCTCTTATTGGATGGGAATCTTTTGGTTCCAGAATCATCACAGAGACCTTCTACACAAAGAATAATGGATAAACATAAATGTAAACTATTGCTATGGATCCATTATTGACAGCAAAGGCGAACAAAAATAACAATTATACAACAGCTATAGTCCATTGTGGAGTAATGCCTTGAGAGAAACTTCACCATACTGATGAGGGACCTCAATGCAAAGATTGGAAGCAGCAAAGTTGGGTATAAAAAAGTCATGAGCAACCATAGACTTGGCAACATGAAGGAGATTGGTGAAGGCTCACAGATCATGGTTCCCTAAACAGTCTGGTGAAAGGCGGTAGTGTATTTCATCACTGAAGAATACACAATGAAATGTAAGTGTCACCAGACCATTCAAGTGAGGATAAGATTGAACATGCCTATAATGCCAAGAAGTTCCAGAGGTTCCTGCATGATGTGAGAATACTGAGAGGAGCAGATATGGTATCAGGCCCTCACCAAAGCATGGATGGTTGGAACCAGCAAACCAACACAAGTGATGTAACACCAGAATCCTCAAGGATGCACACACACCAGTTAATACTTAGCTACCCTCAGTAACAAGTTTCAGGTCCTGCAAGAACTAGCGGACCACAGAGACCTAGTAGATAGAAGATCAAAGAGTCAGTGACTTGTCAGTACCTGCCAGGAGGTACTGGGTCCCAAGAAATAACACCATAATGAATGGATATCCACTGAGAATCTCCACAAAATCTAAGTGTGAAAGTTAAAGAAAGCTGCAAATCTGCACCAGCCAAACATAAGCCATAAGTACTCAAGCCGAGTACATCAAAACCAACAAGGAATCAAAGAGGAGCTTAACAGCAGACAAGTGAAGATTCATCTAGGGTCTTGCCACAGAAGCCTAGGAAGCAGCAAGTCATGGAATCATGAAAGAATCAATCAATCAATTTACACTTATAAAGCACGCTACTTACTCGTGAGGGTCACAAGGCGCTGTGGGGAGGGGGCCCTGCTACTGCTCGAAGAGCCAGGTCTTGAGGAGTCTTCTGAAGGTGTGCAGGTCCTGGGTAAGTCGTAGGTGGGTAGGGAGGGTGTTCCATGTCATGGCGGCGAGGAAGGAAAGAAGGATCTACCGCCGGAGGTCGTTCTTTGAATGCAGGGGACAGCGGCGAGTGCGAGGCTGGCGGAGCGGAGCTGGCGGGTGGGGGTGTAGAAGCTGAGTCAGTTGTTGAGGTAGGCTGGTCCGGTGTTGTGGAGGGCTTTTTGTGCGTGGGTGAGTAGTTTGAAGGTGATCCTCTTTTCGACGGGGAGCCAGTGTAGGTTTCTCAGAAGGGGAGTGATGTGGCTGCGGTGAGGGACGTTGAGGATCAGTCGGGGGAAGGAGTTTTGAATGCGTTGAAGTCGTCGTAGGTGTTTGGCCGGGATGCCCGCGTAGAGTGCGTTGCCGTAGTCTAACCTGCTGCTGATGAGGGCCTGGGTCACCGTTCTTCTTGTTCCGGTGGGGATCCACTTGTAGATCCCGCGGAGCATGCAGAGGGTGTTGAAGCAGGAGGAGGAGATGACGTTGACCTGCTTTGATATGGAGAGGGAGGAGTCAACGATGATTCCCAGGTTGCCTGCATGGTCAGTGGGTGTTGGTGCCATTCCCAGCGTGGATGGCCACCAGGAGTCATCCCAGGCAGAGGGGGTGGTTCTGAGGAGGAGGACCTCTGTCGTGACCGAGTTCAGCTTCTGTCCGCTGTTCCTCATCCATTTGGCGACGGCCTTCATTCCCTCGTGGAGGTTGGTTTTGGTGGTGTGCGGGTATTTGGTGAGGGAGAGGATCAGCTGGGTGCCGTCCGTGTAGGATATGATGTTGAGATCTTGCTGGCGGGCGACGGGGGCCAGGGGGGCCATGTAGATATTGAACAGCGCGGGCTGAGGGATGAGCCCTGGGGTACGCCGCAGATGATGTAGGTGGCTTTGGAGTGGAAGGGGGGAGGCAGACGTTCTGGGTTCTGCTGGAGAGGAAGGATGTGGTCCAGTCCAGGGCCTTCTCTTGGATTCCAGCTTCTTGGAGGCGTGTCTTTAGTGTGCAGTGGCAGACCGTGTCGAAGGCGGCTGACAGGTCCAGGAGGATGAGGGCTGATGTTTCGCCGTTGTCTAGTTGGATCCTGATGTCGTCTGTGGCAGCGATGAGGGCTGTCTTGGTGCTGTGGATTCTTCGGAATCCGGACTGGGACGGGTCTAGGATGTTGTTGTCCTCGAGGTAGCGGGTGAGTTGCGTGTTCATGATTTTCTTAATGACCTTCGCCGGGAACGGGAGCAGGGAGATGGGCCCTGAAATTCTTTAAGTTCTTGGGGTCCGCCTTGGGTTTTTTGAGGAGGGCGTTGATCTCGGCGTGCTTCCAGCTTTCCGGAAAAGTGGCTGTATTGAGGGAGATGTTGATTACCTTTCGTAGTTGGGGTGAGATGGCTGCGCCTGCTTTGTTGAATTTGTGGTGTGGGCAGGGGTCAGACGGAGATCCGTGGATGGAGTTCATGATCTTGCGTGTTTCGTCTTCGTTGACGTTGGTCCAGGAGGTCAGCCGGACGAGGCGGGTGGTGTAGTAGTCTGGCATAGTCGGGGCGGTCATGGTGTTGAAGCTGTTGTGGATGTCAGCGATCTTGCAGTGGAAGAAGGTGGCCAGCGAATTGCACAGTTCTTGGGAGGGTGGCATGTCATTGGTGTTGGCGCTGGGGTTGGAGAGTTCCTTCACGATGTTGTGGAATTCCCTTCCACCGCAGCTGAGACAAATCTCCAATCTTTTTTCCTTTAGGAAGAAACTAAAAACGTTCCTGTTCACATCAGGTTAACCGGACCTTTCTCTCTGTCACTTTCTTAATATAATTTGTCCATCTCATACAGTAGCCACGCGCGGAGATACCCCTTCGGGGCTGATTCAGGCGCGCTATAAGAATATAAATAAATAAATAAATAAGAGCTCTTTGCTGTCGTGTGCGTTATTGTCCAGGTGGGTTTTAAAAGAAGATCTCTCGGCTGGTCTGCTGAGGTGATGATGTCTGCGGGTGGCGTCTTTGTGGGCTGCGTAGCTGTCTGATGTTCGTTCGTGGAGCCATTTCTTCTCCAGTTTCCGGCATGCTAGTCTCATTTAGTCTCATTTGTTTCTTCTCTCCAAGGGACACCCCTTAACAAGGATAGGAGTCACAGTCAAATAACAATAAAATAATAATTTAATCTTTTTTCCACCACTGGCGTTAATAAGAGCCGGCTCTGTTCTGTACACTGCACCATGGTGTGCCATTTAGTTGTAGTTTGCATGGCACACCGATCAATCAAGCCTATTGATTTTGTTTGGAACATGAAAGGTTTTTTCCAGTACTTCCCTGAGGAAAGAGGAGTTGGAAAAGGTGATACAACCCGTCCAGAAGGAATGTCATGTATTCAATTAGGGGCAAATTACCAGCTCGGAGGGTAAGCAGGGGAGTTGCTACGGAGGAGGATGTTGTTTGAGATGTTACACCCCCCTAATAAATGTATTATTTAATACATAGAGGTCGATTACGATGTCGTTCAGAAAGGCTCCGAATCGGGTCTGCAGACTTAGATTTGCAAGCCTTGTTTGTGACCTATTCAGCAACCTTTCAGAACAACTAATTACTTTGTTTGGACTTTCTGAATAGATTCCGAATCCGGCATTCGGAAAGTCTGAGTTATTCGGAGGCTAATCTTGTGTGTCTACGGGCTGCATTTCCGAACAACTCAGAAGATTTCTGAACGTGTGATTACCATGTCAGATTCAGACAGCCTTCCCAAATCGGTTGCTCTGACTCTGATCGGCTGTCGGAATCTGAATATTGGGACTCGTAGCAGGCCTTTACTCACCAAGGCCTTCCAAATATGAAATCTGTACCTTGGGGGCACCCAAGGAACCCCCTTTTCCAACCATGTACAGTGAGGCAGGCACCCAGGTTGTGCTCGCCACATGGTGCACAATTTTCCACAGCCACTCAATTTTTTCAATGGGAGCCTGTTGTTATGTATTATTTTAGGACCCTATTGTCAGTTTCCCGATTCATGCCCTTATATAGGTATAAATCACCATATCCTTATATAGGCATAGAAATCATAACCATATTTAGGCATAGCTCATGCAGTCCAAATACGGCAGGGCTACTTCCACTAGTTCGAAAATACACAATGATTTCTTGGAAAGCTAGGGACTTCCCCTTGCTTGAATATTGATTTGTCCAGGAACTCAGGGAGTTTTCAAAGAACTGAGACTCTTTGATGACGGTATTATGTCCAACCATACGTCAAACCCGGCACCTTCAAGGTACAAATATGCCCACACTTGCCCAAGCAAACACATGGTGGTTTGGAGCAGTTCTACTATCTACAGCGAGTGCCGAAGGAAGCCGACCCTCCAGCAGACGCACTGAGAGAGACGCTGTCTTTTCTCCTCCCGAGAAATCCAGCTCCAGTGTTTCCAAGCTACACTTGCGGGTTGTTGAGAAATCGAGTCCCGAGACTGACCTTCTTCATTCTAAACTAAGGTACGGAGCTGATTAGACCCTTAGAGAAATCTTGGACAGATTCTTGGCAAAAGAATACTACATTTATGCTACACCTCACTTACTTCTTCCCTCATACTAAGCTTAGGTTAGGTACACCGGGTAGGTGTATTTTAGAAGCACCAGTTGAGTACTTTTAGCCTCTGTTATTTATGTATGTATTTATCTATGGTTTAGGAACCATACAATGCTCTTGCAGTATTATTTTATTCTACTATTTATACTGTATGCATTATATTTCACAACCAGTTTTACGATTGTAGCAGTTCATTTCTTATGCTTGAGAAAGAAGACTGTTCAATAAATCCTTCTATTGAAAACGCCTGTCTTTCTGCTTTCTCTGCACCTCTGGAGAAACGAAGCATGCACGATTGACTGAGTGAAATATCTATCCATTCTTTCCACGACTCTGAAGATACGTTTTATCTTGGGGAAACAAAGTTGTCATGTTTATGCGGTTGTCAGAGACTAATCCCTTCTAGTAAATTCGAGAAAGTTTCTAGTGACCTCTGAGCTAGCTGGCACACACAATTAAGTCTAATATATTCGATAGAGACCTAGTCGACCTCAGTCCTACGTCTAATCTATAGGATATACAATTCCAATGCGCAGAGCCTATTGGGACTATAGGAACTACACTACACCGTGTATTCGGTCGGGACACAGGATCCCGTTGAAGACTATTGGATTCTGACCGAATCGTATCCGGAAGCATCCGGATTCATCATAATCGGTCGGACTCCCCGGATCCGATTCAGTCGGAAAGAATTCGGAGACCGTTTTGGACGGAATGCTTTCCGAATGGCATTGTAATCGCCCCTATAGTTGGGTACATGAGAGCTTTCAGTCCTTAATGGTTAGGTGTCTTTCAGATTTCACCTCGGATCTTTAAATACTTTAGGAGATAAAACTACATACACACACAAACACACTCATCTTGGTTTCGAAGGTCCTAAAACATGGATATTCACAAAATCCTGTGTATTTATTGGTTTTCAGACAAAATGTCAAGTACAAAATATTAACTTACCAAAATATCTAATAAAAAATATTGTAATGTGGTAATATCATCAGCAAGAATTTCTTTGTCAAGAATAAGTTTAAGTTTAAGGTAAGTAATATTGTTTTCTAAAATATCAAATACATTAGCATAATTTACAAAAATACAGTAGGATATAATATCTTTTTTAAATAACTGTCATGTATTTTAATAGATATGTTAAATGTATATAATGAAATAATAGTGTATAATTATTGTTTAGGTTTTTAATGTAGTTGTTAAATTTGTAATAGTTATTAAATGTAATTTAAGTACATTTTTAGATTTTTAGTACTGTAGCGGGTTATCGGTTTATAGGGGTACAGGATGGGAAGTAATTTCATTATTAAAAAAAATAATGAATATTTTGAAATTAATAGTATTTATTTAATCAATAATTATGTTGATTGTGAAATACATTTTTTAAATTTAATTTTATGTGCCGATTGTGCAGTTTATTGCGGTAAAGGATGGGAAGTTATTTAGTTGTAATTAATTAATAATCAGTTATTCATTAATATGAATTCTTTAATTAAAATTATTTATGTTAATTGTGTAATATTTTTTTCCTTTTTAGGTGTGTGTTGTGAGGTTTATAGGGGTACAGGATGGGAAGTAATTACATTTTGATTAAATAATAATTAGTTGTTAATTAATATAATTTATTTGATAATTATGTTATAATAGCGTTTATAGGGGTACATGATGAGAAGTAAATTATTCCAAGTAATTAGACATAGTAATGGGTGGGCCTTGAGGGATTGTCCCAGAATAAGGCACTAGGACTCAACAAGATTCCACATTACAACATACAAGACAACATAGACGTGTGGGCCCCGGTATTAACCAGGGGGCTGAATACAGCAGCAAGGAAAGGGATGCAACCTTCTTGGTCAACTGCTACCATTGTTCCAGTTTTCAAGAAAAGTTATAAGCATAATCCATACTGCTACTGCGCAATTTCCCTCATTGACTCTACAGTTAAGGTTGTGGGTCAGGTTTTACTTGACTAGGCTTTCTGATTGGGTTGACACAAAACACATAATTTCTGAGGCGCACTTTGGTTCTCACTCAGGAAAATCAACCTCCAACCAATGCCTCAATATCTACCTACTAGTGTCCAAATACACAGTAGCTCAACCTGTTGCACGTTTTTGTGTTTTATGGACCTTAAGGTTGCCTTTGAGCGGGTGAACTGTAAGAAACTCTGGGACTTACTCACCTCTTTGGAAGCCGAAGCCACTATAGTTACCCTCTTAATGAACCTTCATGCCCACACCATGGCAGCAGTCAGATATTGACTAAGGGGGGGCCTTACTGGTTATTTTAGCAGCACCAGGAGGTTCCACCAAGATTGCATTCTAGTGTATTTTTTATTTACCATCTATACTATTGGCTTAGAAGCCACTCAGACCTCATTACAGTCCGATTGACCCCAAGTAGGTAGGAAAGCATTGCCGACAATGCAGTGCTGATGACACGCACACCTATAGTACTCCAAGTTCTGATCAAGGGGTTTATCTCTTTTATGGACGGGTTGGATCTGATGGCTAACTTCACAAAATCATACACTTAGGAAGTTGGCCCTCTGGCGACTCAGACATAAACAGTTAAGGCTGGAGCCCACATTCTTGAAAAGGTTCCAACTTTCTCCTACCTGGGAATTTTATTTGACCCAAAACTTAACTGGAATCAACTGATGTAGGGAAAACTGGGCGATATGAATAAAGATATGGGAGCTATTGCCAACTATGCTTACAGATTGGGTACTTGGTCCCCAGGGGTGATTTTAAAGATATACCAGTCTATATGAATTTCCAAAGTCCTATAGGGTATCAATGTTTGGGGTACATGGCAGCTAATAAGCTACAGTGCGCTCAAAACAAGTAGAAGGTTCCACAAGGGCAGATATTCTTTTAAATGTGACACACTGAGGAATCAGGATGTGAGCATAGTAAAGGAGCTGTTTTTTTAAACCTGCCATTATACAGAATGAAAATACTGAGCTCATGAAACCAGCTATGAGAGGGCATGTCATGCTAAAATCAGTGCAGGGAATGCAGAAATACTTATTGACCCTTACAAGCGCTTCTGATAGATTTATAGTAACCTGATTCAGATGTAATCAACTCCATTACTTCCTGACTTCCCTACTTTTTTTTTTACCTGCGAACATGCAAGTGCCATGTGGCTGCGATGCTAGGTCTCCACAGGACACCTTACAGTTTGTCCTCTTACACAAATAATTTAGCTATTCCAGGAGATTATTTTTTAACCCCTTCTAAAAGCTATGCAATTTATAAAAAAGATTTAAACCATGAAAGCTATGAAATTTAGACAAGCCTGCATTGAACGTATGTATTTACAGTTTTTGCCCATTGATCACATCCTGTTTGTTGTCACGAATATCCTGAGGACCGCTTTTAGATCAATAAGATCAATATGTGACTGACAGCTGCTTGGACATTGCGATTCTTGCACACCTCTTTCCATAATTCATAACTGTAACTTTTTGTTTCATGGATTGCCTCCTTTTATCTTTTATGATTGTGATTACTTCCGAATAAAGATTTATTATATGTATTTAAGTAATTAATATATATATATATATATGGGTCATTAATAATAATGGCGTAAATGTGTTAACTGTGAAATTACATTTTTTCTACTTACATTTTAAGAGTGGGCTGTGGGTTTTGTAGGTGTATATGGTGGGAGGACAATTAATTTTAATTAAGTAATAATATATTTTTTAAATGAGATTAATGATTAAATTGCTTTTTAATTTTCTTAATTATGTAAATGTTTTAGGAGTGTGTTGTGTGTTTTGTGCTTGTATATTGTGAGGAGTAATTTATTTAAATGTATTTTTTTTAATAATGATAATTAGTTTGTTGATAAATATTTATGTTGATTGTAAAATTTGCTTTCTAAAGTTAAGTTTAATTTGCAGGTTGTGAGTTTAATGTGCAGCTGTGAGTGGGAAGTAACTAGATATAAATCATTTAAAAATATTTTTTGTTAATAGATAAATTATAATTTAAAATATGTATTTAAAGGAAAAATATGTATGTGTTTTCAAATGTAATAATATGTGCAGTTATTTATGAAGTGCATTTACCGTTATGATATGTATTTATTTTATTTAATTTTGAATATAAAATATATTTGGATTTTTTGAACATATATTTTTTTACCATGTTTTGCTTTTATTGTGTTGAAGAGAATTTGTTTATTTCTAATGTTGCATTCACTGTAGTGGGAATCGTAAATTTTACCCCTCCACAATCCATCAGTTTTCCTACTGTTGCACTGGCTGGAGATTCAATATTAAATTCCACCCTGCTGCGATAGATCACTTTCCCTACTGTTGCAATGATTGGAGTGGGAATAGTTTATTTTTCCCCTCCTGAGTACGGCACTTTACTGACTCTTGTATAAGTTGTAGTGGGAATAGTATATGAATTAATTTTGAAATGTTGAAGTTTACTTTATATTGTTTAAATTTACATTAGTATGTTTTGGTCATTTAAATGTATATTATTTATAATTATTAATGTTTTTAATATTTTATTAATTTTTTGAAAAATCTACATTTAGTGTTTTATTTGTAATTAAAAAAAATAAAAAATATGTATTTTCAATTATAAGTATAGAAAGTTGATATTTTTGACTTGATATTTTTGTATGGAGATATTTTGGTAGTCAATATTTTATCAGTGAAGTATCCCTCACAATCATCATTCCTTTCTCTTTTCCACTGGCCCTTAACCTGCACAGGTCAGTCATCGGCCATGGCACGCCTGTGTCGATGACCGAACCATTCCATCATGGCACCCACCCAGAGAGGAAGCCCCCAGTTGGTAATCTGATGACATTGGAGTGTTTATGGCACACCAACCTAATGAAGTGCAGCCGGGGATGCTGAGGGGGCCATATGCTACCAGCGCGTCCAACAGGAGGATGCACTTCCGGTGAGTCCTTCTCCCGGTGGTGTTTGTTTTGGGAAAACCAGACACACGAGGAAACTGTTTTAAGTGGATTCCTGCTCCACAATCATGGTGAGACTCGCAATCGTAGAGCAGTAATCCAACCACTGGACCACCAGGGATTTCTTTCTTGCTGGGGGAGCAACCCTTTGGGCAAGTTTTGCTCCTCTGGGGGCTAAGTTGTTTCCCTGTGTTTCAACCCTGCAGGGCAGTGGTTCCCAAACTTTTTTAACCTGTGGCTCCCTTGAACTAATTGGCAGTTGGCCGTGGCTCCCCACCATTTTTTTACCGGTGGGCGGGTGGGGGGATGTAAGCAAGACCTCGGGAATACTTACTATTGGCTTCCTTAAATTAATTGGGATGCAGTGAAGGTATTAGGGATAAAAAGGATAGCAGCTGCTAGCTAGCTATTCACAAACTACCAGCAGACCATTAGTCATTCTCAGACGTGTTGTAAGCACATCAACAAGTACCCGAATAGCGTCACATCGCAACATTTTGGTACACTGGACAGATGATTGTTCACCTTTTCTTTAAATTAAAGGTGACAAGTAGCATATTGGCAAGACCTGGGGTGCACATCTACAGCACTTTTTCCATTTCAAAAGTAAACAAAAAATATTTTTTATAAATTCACATTAGGGAGGGCGAGATACAGGATGTACTTAAATATTGCAGTGGTTCACGTATTTGTTGGGTTGACTTGACATGGTGGCCCACCCAGAGCCCACTCTCCCACCTCATTCCATTGGCATTTCACCTTTTATTATGGAGTTTGCGCACTGAAATGAAGGAGGGATCATTTTAATTCTCCACAGCACACAGATTAATAATCTGTACTTCATACATGCATTTTGTGGTCATAGCAATCCTTTTTGTTTTTCTATCCTCAATGCAGCAAGTTTCTTTTTTATGTTTTATTCAGGATTTTAATTTTACCTGCTGGACCATGCCAAAGACTGATAAATATTGGCAGAGCCCACAGGTCTAATTATTTTCAAAAGGCGAGTCTGGCTGCTAGTTGTAACAAATAAATGCAGTAGCCGAGAGCATTGGTGGATCTACAGATGTGGGGGTGTGATCACTGACTCATTGTCAGTGAAATTGCTCTCCATCCCAGCTCCCCCATTAAGTGAGGCCTTTCCCCACCCAAGCCCCTGCACTTTTGAGTGTTGGGTTTGGAGGCCCTCTCCCACCTGCAGGTTTCACCTGCGCCTCATCCCTGGTGGTCCAGTGGACCTCTGTCTCCATTCTCTTGCTCCGTTTTTCTCTCCTTTTTCACTCATTTTTTCCTCACTTCTATCTCCCCCCTTCACTCTCCTTCTGGGTCTTTCCTCCACTTTGTCGTTTCCCCCTCATTTCAATCTCCTCCTTTCACTCTCCTGTGTCTTTCCTCCACTCTTTCTTGCACTTTTTCTGTTTCCCCCTCATTTCAAGCTCCCCCTTCACTCTCCTATGTCTTCCCTCTGTTTTTTATCCTCATCTCAATCTCCCCCTTTCACTCTCCTGTGTCCTCTGTGTCTTTCCTCCACTCTTTCTTGCACTTTTTCTGTCGTTTCCCCCTCATTGACCTTCATTGACCTAAAAAGTGGCAGTAGATTGAGTCAGCACTTTGACCTAATACATGGGTGCCACCTTGTGCCAGTCACATTATTGCTTTATAAAATGCTTTCACACCTTCCGTAATAATTCTTTTTGGACCCATTTTGTTTGTTGCACCATTCATATATCACAATGCTAATTATCTGATAACATAATCTTTACAGCCTGATTCAGAATTGGTTGAGCAATAACTATCATCTGTTTGTTTTTTTACGGAAGAACAAAATGAATGAAAAAAATATCCTTGCTTTTCTTTGGAGGACATTTCTATATCAATATTAGTTTGTAAACAGATTGAAATGAAGCAATGCATCTGTTAAGTAACTTTTCACTTACAGGGCCATCGGCATGTTCAAAAATCTACACCTCTACTTTTTTATTATGAGATCTTTGAAACTCAAATATATGTTTCAGCATGCCATCTGGAGACCGTGTGCTTGAATGCAAATGTAAACATTGTATTATTGTCGAACTTGTGGCGGGTGCTAGCTAGTTAAAAACAACTGACTTGGCTGTTGCTAAAATGTATTGCAATAACAAAATGCTTGTCAATCAGCACGTACATAATGCTAACATTTTAAATCATTTGTGAGACAACTCGGCTTAAAGTTGCCTACAATTAAATAGCGTGGCACGTGACAGCGGTTTCATAACAATGCCATATTCCTTTCAGTGTTTCCCGTGGCTGCATTTTGTATTTCGCCTCGTAGCACAGTGCCTGAAATTTCTGCAAGTCAGATGGTATGATTTATTGGTTTTCATTTCACCGTTATAGGTTATTTGCCATCCGGAATATTTTCTCATAGCTCTGCTTGACGCCTGTTATTCTTCAGATCATTCAAACGGTATCCATGTATAAAGACCTGATAATCATTAAAAAAAATGTTAGCCACCCTCTGCTAGCAAAAACATGTTCCCCTGTCAGACTCTGAAGTCATAAATCTTTGCAGTGTCTAGCCTGCCAACCTCTCCATGGTAGTTAAATTTTTCCCCATGTAGGAAAAGAAAGAAAATGGGTCTTGGTTTGTTAGAAATGAAGCATGTGCGCAGCGTTTGTTTATTCATGCAGGAGTGTGCGTGTGATCTTGTGTTTTTTTGTTTTAATCGCGCAACTCTGGTGTTCTGGCACTCTGCACTTCTGACATCGCTGCACAGGGGGCCTAACGAGGCCAGGTGCTATCTTTCCCACATAGTGCGGCGGCGCCACTGATAACGGCGCACCAGGGGAATAGAACAGCTGGTTTTTTTCATAAAGTCTGCCCATGTCAGGGATGTATATTTTGGCATAAATTAATAAAGTACAGGAAGTAACCTCTTTGGCAAGGGCCACTGTCCTTGGGGGAATTCTTTTTTTGCCTATTCCACCTCTACAGAGGGCAAATCAGCCATTTTTAGCCTGATCTGCCCTCTGGGGGAGTTAAAGCCCACTAAACCACAAGAGATTGTTTTCTTGTTCGGGGCGAGCCCCCTAGGAGAGAGGTGGTCCTCTTGGGGAAGAATTATTTTACTCCAATAGGGCAAATTAGCTGTTTTAGGCCTATCTGCGTTCTGGCGGACGGAAGACCACCAGGGATTGATTTGTTGGGCAGGAGTCACTCCCCTTGGGGGCATTTTATTGTAACCCCCCTAAAGAGCAAATCTCAATTTATGGCGGATTTGCCCCTTGTGAGGGTGGAAGTACACTATATACCAGGGAATTATGTTTTGAAAGGGAACAACCCCCTAGGTAAGCCTCACTCCCCTTGGTGGCCCATATTTATTTTAATGTTGACCTACCATGTCTGCCCTCTGGGGTGTGATTTTGCCCCTTCAAGAGATTTGTGAGAGGATTGAGCATCATTGTGGGTGGTAACACTTGGGTCACCTGGGAATAAGGTTGTGTATTTGCTGGGAGATCTGCTTCTGGTGTAAGGTTTACTTCCATCTGGTGGTGTCATGCCTCCTTTCAGGAGAATATCAGTGTCTTTTCATATTTTGTCATCATTTTTATTTGTATTTTAATTTTCTTTTTTATTGTAGAGCCAGTTGTTTCCTTTATCTTGTTTGCGGGTGCAGCTGTGGCAGATCTGCAGTGTGTGGAATTGTGTTTAGTAAGCACCTACATTTGTAATCTTTTCACCTAATGTGCATCCTTTGCCTGGTTGTATAATATGTTTTGTAGCTATTTGTGTGATTGTCTGTCAAAGTTACATATTGATTTGTGGATATGATATACTGCCTTGTGTGCAATGTTGTTTATTTGTGTTTCTTTCTAGTGCTTGTTGTGACTGTGCAGAGTAAGGGCAGTTGATCATCTGTGCTGGTGTCTCTAGCTAGTGGGTGGTATTTGTGGGAGTAAACAGGTCTTTGTGTGCTTTGTATTGATTGTTTTTTCCTTCTAGATTTTACTATATGTCAGTAGTTGTTCTTTCTGTTTGATAATGCCATACTTTGTTTATTACTTATTTTACAGTGTGGCGTATTTTTGACTTATTTGTCAAGTTACTTTTCTTAGCAAGGATCATGGCTAGCCAAAGGATTACCTCTGCGGGTTGTTGGTATGCTTTTCAAGGTTTCCTCTCACCATCATTTTGATACTGACTCTGCATCTGAGGCAGAAGAGGCAGGCCAGTTTTCTGACCATGAATTTTCGGTCCAAGAGGAATCGTGTGATGATGAAGCTAATCTCAGTACAGGGGAAGTGTCTCTTTTAGAGGAGGATACAGATGTTGGGCTGAAGTCTTCCCATTGGAAGAGCCTAACATTGGGTTGTCCCAAACATGGTTCAGCCTGTTTTGCCTGACTTTAATGATATATCAGGGTGTACAGTGAATACAGAAAAATTATGGCCCATACACTTCTTTTAGTCCTTTATGGATTAGGCATTTTTGAATGAGGATGTTGACCAGACTCATTTTTGATGAACAGTGTTTGAGGGACAACAGTGCCAGACTAAGCCCCACTCAAGAGCTACCCAGAGGACTTCCACAATCTGCATGAATTGAAGCAGTTTGTGGGTTTTACATTTTGTGATGGTCCTGATAAGGAAGCCATCACTGGCTTCACATTTGTCTACTAGTCCCTTGATGGCAACAGCTATATTTCCCGAAACCATGAGTCGTAATTGGTATTTGCTTCATTAGATGCTACATTTTGTTGATAATGTTTTAGCGCTGCCATTTGAGCACCCTGATTGTGACCATTTTTTAAAGATTTTGCCTGTCCTTGATCACTTTGTAGATCAATTTTCAGAGGTCTCTCCTTTTGTATCTACGACCAATTGGTTTGTGTTTTCTGTTTTACTAAAGCAAATGGGATAGCGGTGTGCGTTGACTGGTGTTTGGCTGGTGTTATGCATAGACTGACTCTTAGCTGGCAGTGGGTTTGGACTGGTATGTGATGGGTGGTGTGCATGGAATAGCATTTGGCTGACAGTGTGTGTGGTTTGGTAGGTTTCCCTAGACTGACGTGGAACCTGAGATCAACAACGCAGGTTACTTCCTTTCAAAATCAGGTCATTTTGTGATAGATAATTCCGATATATCTAAGGTACATTTTGGGCCATATCCTGCTGTGGACACTAGGCCTACCCTCACAAGTGAGGCACCGTTGTTATCAGGAGACTTGGGGGAATGCTTGGTGGGTGGAGAAATGTGAGAAAAAATATTTTTTTAGACAAACTTTGTGGTTTGCAAAGAATGCTGGGTGAGAGACCCTGGAAAGTGCAACACACAAATAACCCCATCCTAGATCTTCCCGTGTGTCTAGTTTTAATATTGTACAGGCTTGCTAGGTTTCCATAAATACTGACTCAGCTAGGGCCCAAAATCCACAGAAAGGCACAATGCAAAGAGGTGTTTTTAGCCGTTTCCTGTCTCAGTTACTAGGCCTACACACACAAGGGAGACTAGAGGGAATGCTGGGTGGGTAGAAGTGTGTGGTTCCCCACGGATTTCAGAATTTCAATCACGGAAATATTTTTATTAGGCACATTCTGAGGTCTGCAAGGCATTCTGGGTATGAAAACATGGAGAGCAATGCAAGTCAGCCATTCCTGGACTCCCCTAGGTGTCTAGTAATAAACAATGTACAGGTTTGGTAGATTGCCCTAGATGCCAGCTGAGCTAGGTCAACAAATCAACAGCTAGGCACATTGCAAACAAGGGACAGTTTTCATTGGAAAAATATGTTGTGTTTGTGCTGTGTCTTGGGCCATTTCCTGTCATGGGCAGTAGGCCTACCCATACAAGTGAGGTACCATTTTCATCAGTAGTTGTAGAAAAATACAGAATAGTATAACAATTATAATTAACAATTGTCTTTCTCTGCGTTTCTGCCTTTCAAGTGTAAGACAGTGTGTAAAAATTAAGACAATTTGAAAAATGCCTGTTACATCACATGTTAGTATAGGTACCCACAAATTCAGAGATGTGCAAATAACTACTGATTCTAAACTTCATATCGTGTTCCCATTTTGGAAACACAAAGGTCTCCTTGATACTTATTTTTCACTCTTTGCATTTCACCATATGGATTGCTGTATACACTGCATACAATGAAAAACCATTGCCAGGTGCAGCTCAGTTATTGCCTCTGGGTATCTTGGAGAAAGTACAAGCCTATATATCCCTGCAAATAGAAGGGTCTGGGAAGATGGTGATTTTTGCACAATAAACCCTTCATTGATACCATTTGCAGGGAAAAACAAACACTTTCTTCTGCAGCACTCTTTTCTGATTTTTCCCCAAAAACGTCTTGGTTCCCTCCAGGGGATTTCACAAACCCTGGGTATGTAAGAATACCAAGGATGTTGCTAAAAGGAACAAATTTGTCATGGACACCTTATGTGGGCAAATCAAAATGAGGGCCTAAGGGTGAACTACCCCAAATAGCCAACAAAAAGTCTTGGCACATTGGAGGAAAAGGCCTGAGAGCGAAGGGACGTACTACTTCTTATATAATGATAAAATGATATTATAGCTAAAGCGAGAGTGTCGGATTCGGATAATCTGAAGGTTACACCCCCAGTTCTACTGACCAAGCTATGCCTCTAGTGGTAGGATTCATGATTGGGTAGAGAGATGGCATAAACATGGTTTTCAGCCCAATTCCTGCCCCAGGAGGGGTAGTAGGCATAAATAAGTAAGAAATGGGGAGGAAAAAGAAAAAAACACTATTTTATAATACAGGAAGCCTTCCAACAGCTGCTGAGAGTTTAGTGTTTTTTTCTATGAATAGTAGGAAGGGAGAAGTCATTCTCATGCCATCACATGAAGTTTGAGCAAAGTATCCTAATTGTAGTTAAGTCCATTCTGCTTGAGCTGTAGCGGCATAATCACCAGTAAATCACACTAGAAACATGCTGTCATCACTGGGGTTATATAGACTCTGCATCCAATGTAAAATGTGGATATATGGTAATTGAAATAAATTTAGCATTAGTGGCATTTAGATACAGAGCAAGTCCTTCTTAGTTTAGTTCAGCCTTCACTGATAGTAATTAACTGAACCTGCAAAGTTAATGCAATACAGCTAATAATTCATGAGCAATAGACTTGACCTGGTTCTGTTTCTTTTTTCTAGGTCTGGGCCGTAAATTCCTTTCCGCTTGCGTAATTTGGGTAATTTCGCCCTCTGCTGAGATCGCGAATTTTCCCAAAAGTCTGCGTTCCGCGTCTTCGCGAAATTGTTTGCTAGTTCGCGTTCTCAAAATGCGTGTTCACAAGAGTTTTCCCTCGAGCATGCAAACAGTGATTGCGAACAGGAAAAAAGCATTGCGAACAAGCAATTCCACGTGTTCGCGGAATTTCTGCGTTTTCGCAGAGATTTTTTACCGTTTTGCGAAGATTTGCATAACGTGATTACGCAAATTCCGCCCACACCTACTTTTTTTCCATGTGATGTCCCATCAACAATTTGGGAGCAAACACATTACACAGAAGAACCTGAAATTTTGATTGTGCTTAGGTTTTTTTTACTAATGATATTTTGTTGGTGGCAATTACTCATTAGGATTATTCCATGGAAATCAGTGTTTCATGAAAATAACAATTCACAAATGAAACCTTATGACTCAAAAATGTAAATGTAATACTGACAAATTGAGAGTCAACTAACTGCAAGTGCAAAATGGGGAAATAATGGAAATCTATCCTTACCTTGAAGACATTCTAAGATACAAGAGAAAGTGAGAAGAAAGTGATTTCACCAACATTTATTAATGAAAATGTATTATATCAGTACATAAAGCCCCCGGCAATAGAACTGTGCATCTTGAGTATTGCTGGCACTTTAAAGCCATGAAGGAAGGACCACTTTCCAATCTTTACCTCACTATTTATGCAGAACCATTGCATTAAGTAGCAACAAATGAAAATGAAACTTACATGAGGTCAGCATTGACAAAAGACTAACTCACAATAAGATAGATACTGTTTCTAAAAAAGTGAATATTGTGAAAAACCAGTATATTTGATAAAGATCAGGAGAGAGATATACAATTTAGTGCAAGCCTTGTAGTATATCATTCGACCCTAAATCACAAACAAACTGTCTACGTTTAGCACTAAAAGTAGTGGGAAGGGACAAAATAAGGCTGCACAAAGTAGAGGTTTTTGACATTTGTAGATGCTACATTGTTTCTACAAGAAATTCCTCATAGTTTTGTTATTTAATTTTCAGCAATATACTGTCTTACAATATGGGCAACCCGGAATGAGGCAGTAAAAGTGGAATATGCATGCAGCTAAACCATGTTGGACTATGTACATGCCAAGCAAACATATATTTGTTTGAACAAACATGTAACAGGCCCATTAGCGTCACCTAGTCATGGCCTGTGGAGGTTTATTTTTTAAAGTTTTTCCATATCTACATTTTGTAATGTGTATCAAAGAGTTAAGCTAAAGATATGGCTGTAAAGTAGTAAGTACTGCATGTGATAAAATGTCTCTTTTTCAGTGGTTTGTGTTTCTGGTTTTTAGACTCTGCATAGTGGGCAGTTCTGACCAGTGTCCAGTGTATCTGTCTTGACAGCTAAAACATGTAGACAATGGTTAACCCTTTATTGGAATATTAACTCTCCTTTAAGGCCATAGCATATGATGCAGAATTTAACACTTGGGCCTTACTCAGAAAGGTTAACATACACTTTTGTGTATGTTTACTAAGTCTAACTTTACTACTTTCCGGTATACACAAAGTTAAGTTTCTACTATTGAAGTTAGAATTTTGGTCTAAGTTTACCTTTGTGAATACCAAAAAGTAGTAAAGTTAGGATAAGTTCTAAGTTTATTGTAAAGTAGTAAACAAAGACTTTTGATTTAAGTTGACCTTTGTGAATACCAAAATGTAGTACATTTATACAGAAGTGTACGTTTACCATTTTGAATCGGGACCAGGGCATGGAAAATGTATTGTTACCATTTGACTGCAAGAAATATTATACACTCCTCTAGAGTGGAAGGAAAAACATGACTTTTATCCTGACTGCTGCAGGTTAAGTCTGCAGTCCGAGCGGTCAAAATAACCCCTTTTGAAACTCATTTTCACAAGTTCACAATTTAAGGTGCATGGTACGATGACAAAGCCCTAGCAGTTATGTTCACTGTGTCAAGTCCTGGCTGTCCCATAAGGAAATCTGAGGTACAGAAGAAGATTCTGCTCTCTCAAGTTTGAAACTCATTAGAACAATGATTAAACCACTATTTTTAATAATTATTAAATGCTCAATTAAATGTTAAGTTAAATGCTAAATTCAGATTTTGTATTTTAAACTTTATTTTTCCCCAAGGTTAGCATACAGGATTAAAATGATCAGCACAGTGCGGAGTATAAAAGCACCATCAATAAAAGGAGCATACACATTAAATTGGTCAGAAACAATAGCTGCCTGTGACATAAATGGACCAACATTGCAGGTACATGACAATGGCAAGGCAAATGCGGACAAAACAAAAATATGCATTGTTATAAGACCACTATCCCAAAGAGAGCGGGTACAACCCAATCAACACTGCACCACCAGTGGCAGCAAGTCAAGAGATGACCATGAAAAAGCAAACAGAGGAGCCCATCCCCTTACCTAACCGACCCCCTCAGGAACTATTCCATCAATCGTTTGCGACAGTCGATTAGATCTTTTCTTAGCAATGTATTGCCAAACTGGCAAGCCAACCCTTCAATGTTGGGGACCTCCTGCTGCCCCACAACAGAGCAACGTCCCTTTTGGGCAACAAGAAGCCCTGAGCAGCGAGTTTCCGCCCTGACCGAGGGAAATTGGCCACATACCCTAGCAATGCGATCTCAGGGGTGGGAACAAGTTACATGGAGCGTATGTCACCCATACTAGTGTGTATCAAGGACCAGTACTGATGTATCTTAGGGCAAGTCCAGTAAAGGTGAGCGAAATCAGCAAATGGAGTCCCACATTTCAGGCAGTGATGGGGCTTGCTGGGGTCAATTCTGTGAGAACGTGCCGGTGTCTGGTAAATTCAGTGGATAAACTTAAAATGCAGGAGTTTGTGTCTGCTATTTAAAGAGATTTACTTTGTAGCCCTACAACACTGCTCCCACTGGTCGTCAGTAATGGGCCTACCCAAGTCCACCTCCCATGCAGCACGCACCTTGATATCAGAAATGGGAATGGAGTCGCAACATAGTCTATATAGTTTAGAGATCAGATGTGCGCCAGTAGGATGTTAGAAAATCAGCGTCAATAGAAGGGTCGGTTCAGGAGCCGTCGGGAAGGAAGGGAACGTGGCCCGGAGCATGGATTGCAGACATGTCAAAACAAACGTGTCCATGAACAAGCGTTCAGAGAATCGGGTATCCTCAACCACAGAGAAGGCATGACCCTCGGGGAATAGGTCACCAATTGTGTGAATGTTGAATTTTTCCAACGTGCGCTGAATCAGAGGCTCACCAGTGATTGGAAACCAAGAAGCATTAGGTAAGGGTAATGCCGGGGAGTATAACCAGTCAAGGCCGAGCAGTCTGCGTAGCCTGTCCCAAGCCCAGTAAATTCTGATTTTTATAAATATTTTGGAAACGTTACTATTAGAACAACATTTGTTTTGTGCCTGTAGATCATTGAGGCTAATTTGCATCAGCTCCCCAGTAGTTTCCCAACCTCTACTTGGAATTAATAAGGTATACAAAATGCTCCCAGAGAAGGGACAATTGCCTAGATGCAGGATGGTCTGTTCCCTTCTCTGGTATGAAGACCAATTGGGGTGGGTCCAGGAACCTGATTAACTTTAGAGTCACCTGCATTGTCAAAAGGAATTGTCTGGTTGCACCTTCAGATGACCAGCCTTTGGATATATAGGCCCTAAATTACCAATAAATAATGGGTTAACATGCAGTTGGTACAAAGAAAAAATTGACGAGGGAGTATGGGTGATGGAGAAAGGAAGAGGGAGATGGATAAGGAAGGTGAAGATGTGTAGGACAGAGTTGTACCAGGAGAAGGGATGGAAATTTGTTCTGACCAGGTATCCAGCATGGCTAACTCATCAAAAGGAAGTGGGGTGTGGCTGCCAAGAAATACTCTAGGCATGAAAAGAGGAGAAGAAAACACCTAAACAAAAAAAAAAAAAAAGAAAAGTCAGGTCCCATCCCAAAGCTCAAAAAGACTGCTATCCATACATGAAGGCTGGGGGTAGACCAATGAAAGATGATCAGATGTGCAGAAATATGTCTAGGATATCTTGTATTCTGTAGATAGGGGGCTCAAAGGAGGCTGTCACATATTTTTTGCAGCCATTCATCATGTGTGGAAAGGAGTGGGGCAGTCCAGTGTCTCCAGAAGCAACAGTCATAGTCGAGGCTACTAAACGGTGTTAATGGTCTGTCACTATGAGCAAATCTGCTGTATCATGTAAAAGGACGAGTATTATAATTAATTGTAAAGGCATGTCTAGTGTGGGGCCCAGTGTTATACTTAACTAAACCCAGAGATGGTTTGTATCTGTGTATTAATATAAAACATGTAGAGTAAGGAAAAAGCCATGCTCTCATAAGCTGAGATGCCAAGTAACAATGTTGCAATGACTTGAAAAGGCAGAATTTCATTCTGGATTTATTCACCCCATTGTTGAAATACACTACAACTTACACCCTAGCAGCCTCAGTGTATTAAATTCATAGAGTAAGTTGCCATATCCTGCGCAACATGAAATGAAAAAGGGGAGAAAGTAAGTGTTGGGCTATCAGGTTGAAGGCCTTATGAGGAAAAACACTTCCTTATCAAGAACCCAGTGTTTTAGATATTGATGAACGGTTCAATGATTGTTCCCCCTAGTATGCGACATGCAATGTATATGTTTGGTGTAATGCTATGCCTGTGATGGGCAGATTGAATTCAACCTGCAGCACCACAAAGGGTTTGTTAGTCCCTTGAGCCAAAAAATGACTCAGGGTGTACATGCCTTTCCCTTATCAAAGCTCCCAACTTAAGGGACACCCCTTTATGCCCAAGGTGGCATTCTCCTAGTAGCTGTGCCTGGGGGTGAAGTCTGGCATTATCAGGGCCACTTTGGGTGCTCTGTCTTTCCAAATGGACCATAGGACCCATATGTTGTCTCTGGCCAAAGGTAAACTACTTATGACGGTTGTAGTTCAGTACAGCAGAGGTCCACAGAAGGCAGTCTCAGGTCCCTGTATCGTCTGTGATTAATCAGTGTGGAGGGACTAAATTGTGGTTTCATTTCACCCAGTACTATTTTGTTGATGTTGTTATCGATAGTTCTAAATATCAGGATCTTTACAGGAATTGGGTATATCCCTACGAAATATATGAACTGGGGTCCCACAACCATTGGTATGGTTTGTAACCTACTCCATATCAAGAGATGGAGGTGCGTCAATCTCATACAGTCTGACTGGGCATTTGTGATTAAGGTTCGAAATTTCCAGGTGCCATGTGGCGCAGGCCCCTGTTATTATACGCCCCCAGGTACCAGAAACATTCTGATTTCCATTGGAGCTGATACCCTTCTATGGCAACACTGATCATAAGTGCAGCATTCGCAAAGCCAAGTGCTTCCACCAGTTAATCTTATTGCCCGACATCTTGGAAAAAACATTTATACTCAACGTGAGAGAAGGAAGTGATGTGTCCACATTGGTAAAATTATCAACGGGATACAGGAGGAATTTGGGAGCTCCTGCAGGTGTGGGGATACTACTGATGTCGGGTGATTGTAGGCTAGCCACTGAGAGGGGTATTGGGGCCTATAGGAACATCAACTGCCATTTTCCCAGTGGATAAGAAAGGGGACCAAAAGGAACCCACCACAGTTGACCTTTGCACTAGGGGAGTTATGGAGATATTCGCCTTTTGACTCCGGTAATGGAATCATCCCCAGGATGAGTTTCTGTAGCATATGGAACACAAAATTCCATTCTATATGTTCAAATGCCTTCTCTGCATTGAACAAAAAGGCATGTGTGTCCTGTAAGGAGTCCTTAAATAGCCAAGGTTGTGTGAGAGCATACACATATGGTTACAGGAGCAATAGTCAGGTACAAAGTCTACTTGTCAACTGAGGTGTGGATGAGGTACAAATTACCTGTTTAAACCAGGCAGCCAAGATACTGGCAAGCAGTTTGATTTCCATATTAAGAAGGGATATTGGGTGGTAACTGATACAGTCCAAAGTAATTTCCTCACTTTTAGGGAAGACAGAAATAACTTTATTGGATAGATATGATCGTCCAGTGGAATCTACATGATACCACTGGTCAACATCAATCAAGATCACAACATAATCATCCTCACATACACTGACAACATGCAACTGATACTGTCCCTCTCAGACAAAAAACCCAACACCAGAAACAAGTTCACCACATGTATGAGAGAAGTGGCCACTTAGATAAAATCTAACAGCCTCAAATTCAAATCGCAGTTTTCTGGTACAACGCCTCACCATGGGACCTTGGACCAGCCGCCAAATCCCTACTTACAAGCAATTAACTTCGGAATCATCACAACAAACCGGACATGACTGCCTAAGTCAAAACAATGGTCTTGCCCTGCTTCAACACCTTTGGGATGCTGAAGGAAATCTTAAATGACTACCAGACAACACCAGGAAAATTATCAATCAATTTCTCATCACCATCAACATTAGACTACAGAAATGCACTGGGTACAGGGATAGCCAACCATCAAGCAAAAAGGACATCCAAAATACAGCAGCCTAACTAGCTAACTAGCCCTCACACTCCTGCACAGAGTCCACATTACACCAAACCTTGGTTAACGCCACTGGCGCCCAATACACAAGCGTAAAAAATTCAATCTGCTCTCCATCATCTACAAAGTGCCCCACAACTCTGACCCTGCCTACCTGAACAAACTCTGCTGTCTCATAATCAGCCCACAGTCCATTATGGATGATGCATTTTTGAATGAGGTTGTTGACGAGACTAATTTTTGCTAACCAGTGTTTGAGGGACAACAGTGCCAGACTTATGCCCCACTCCATAGCTACCTGGAGGATTTACACAATCTCCATGAGTTGAAGAAGTTTGTGGGTCTTACATTTTGTGATGGTCCTGATAAGGAAGCCATCCCTATAGTTGGGTACATGAGAGCTTTCAGTCCTTAATGGTTAGGTGTCTTTCAGATTTCACCTCGGATCTTTAAATACTTTAGGAGATAAAACGACATACACACACGAACACACTCATCTTGGTTTCGAAGGTCCTAAAACATGGTTATTCACAAAATCCTTTGTTTTTATTGGTTTTCAGATAAAATTTCAAGTACAAAATATTAACTTACCAAAATATCTAGTAAAAAATATTGTAATGTGGTAATATCATCAGCAAGAATATCTTTGTCAAGAATAAGTTTAAGTTTAAGGTAAGTAATATTGTTTTCTAAAATATCGAATACATAAACATAATTTACAAAAAAACAGTAGGGTATAATATCTTTTTAAAATAACTGTCATGCATTTTAATAGATAAGGTAAATGTATATAATGAAATAATAGTGTATAATTATTGTTTAGGATTTTTTATGTAGTTGTTAAATTTGTAATAGTTAATAAATGTAATTTAAGTACATTTTTAGATTTTTAGTACTGTAGCGGGTTATCGGTTTATAGGGGTACAGGATGTGAAGTAATTTAATTATAAAAAAAATAATGAATATTTTGAAATTAATAGTATTTATTTAATCAATAATTATGTTGATTGTGAAATACATTTTTTAAATTTAATTTTACGTGCCGATTGTGCAGTTTATTGCGGTAAAGGATGGGAAGTTATTTAATTGTAATTAATTAATAATCAGTTATTCATTAATATGAATTATTTAATTGAAATTAATTATGTTAATTGTGTAATATTTTTTTCCTTTTTAGGTTTGTGTTGTGAGGTTTATAGGGGTACAGGATGGGAAGTAATTACATTTTGATTTAATAATAATTAGGTGTTAATTAATATTATTTATTTGAGAATTAAGTCTAATATATTCGATAGAGACCTAGTCGAGCTCAGTCCTACGTCTAATCTATAGGATATACAATTCCAATGCGCAGAGCCTATTGGGACTATAGGAACTACACTACACCGTGTATTCGGTCGGGACACAGGATCCCATAGAAGACTATTGGATTCTGACCGAATCGTAATCGGAGGCATCCGGATTCATCATAATCGGTCGGACTCCCCAGATCCGATTCAGTCGGAAAGAATTCTGAGACCGTTTTGGACGGAATGCTTTCCGAATGGCATTGTAATCGCCCCTATAGTGGGGTACAAGTTTAAGTTTAAGGTAAGTAATATTATTTTCTAAAATATCGAACATAATTTACAAAAATACAGTAGGATATAATATCTTTTTTAAATAACTGTCATGTATTTTAATAGATATGTTAAATGTATATAATGAAATCATAGTGTATAATTATTGTTTAGGATTTTTTATGTAGTTGTTAAATTTGTAATAGTTAATAAATGTAATTTAAGTAAATTTTTCGATTTTTAGTACTGTAGCGGGTTATCGGTTTATAGGGGTACAGGATGGGAAGTAATTTAATTATAAAAAAATAATGAATATTTTGAAATTAATAGTATTTATTTAATCAATAATTATGTTGATTGTGAAATACATTTTTTAAATTTAATTTTATGTGCCGATTGTGCAGTTTATAGCGGTATAGGATGGGAAGTTATTTAATTGTAATTAATTAATACTCAGTTATTAATTAATATGAATTATTTAAATAAAATTAATTATGTTAATTGTGTAATACTTTTTTCCTTTTTAGGTGTGTGTTGTGAGGTTTATAGGGGAACAGGATGGGAAGTTATGACATTTTGATTAAATAATAATTAGTTGTTAATTAATAATATTCATTTGATAATCATGTTATAATGGCGTTTATAAGGGTACATGATAATTCCAAGTAATTATACATAGTAATGGATGGAAATACATCTGGGCATTGAGGGATTGTCCCAGAATAGGACTCAACAAGATTCCACATTACAACATACAAGACAACATAGACGTGTGGGCCCCTGTATTAACCAGGGGGCTGAATACAGCAGCAGGGAAAGGGATGTAACCTTCTTGGTTAACTGCTACCATTGTTCCAGTTTTCAAGAAAAGGGATAAGCATAATCCATACTGCTACTGCGCAATTTCCCTCATTGACTCCACAGTTAAGGTTCTGGGTCAGGTTTTATTGACTATGCTTTCTGATTTGGTGGACACAAAACACATAATTTCTGAGGCGCAATTTGGTTTTCACTCAGGAAAATCAACTACCAACCAATGCCTCAATATCTACCTACTAGTGTCCAAATACACAGTAGCTCAACCTGTTGCACATTTTTGGGTTTTATGGACCTTAAGGTTGCCTCTGACCGGGTGAACTGTAAGAAACTCTTGGGCTTACTCACCTCTTTGGAAGCCGAGGCCACTATAGTTACCCTCTTAATGAACCTTCATGCCCACACCATGGCAGCAGTCAGATATTGACTAAGGGGGGCCTTACTGGTTATTTTAGCAGCACCAGGAGGATCCACCAAGATTGCATTCTAGTGTCTTTTTTATTTACCATCTATATTATTGGCTTAGAAGCCACTCAGACCTTATTACAGTCCGATTTACCCCAAGTAGGTAGGAATGCCTTTCCAGTTCTAATAAATGCCGACAATGCAGTGCTGATGACACGCACACCTATAGTACTCCAAGTTCTGATCAAGGGGTTTATCTCTTTTATGGACGGGTTGGATCTGATGGCTAACTTCACAAAATCATACACTTAGGAAGTTGGCCCTCTGGCAACTCAGACATAAACAGTTAAGGCTGGAGCCCACATTCTTGAAAAGGTTCCGGCTTTCTCCTACCTGGGAATTTTATTTGACCCAAAACTTAACTGGAAACAACTGATGGAGGGAAAACTGAGCGATATGAATAAACCTATGGGAGCTATTGCCAACTATGCTTACAGATTGGGTACTTGGTCCCCAGGGGTTATTTTAAAGTTATACCAGTCTATATGAATTTCCAAAGTCCTATAGGGTATCAATGTTTGGGGGTACTTGGCAGCTACTAAGCTACAGTGTGCTCAAAACAAGTAGAAGGTTCCACAAGGGCAGATATTCTTTTAAATGTGACACACTGAGGCCTCAGGATGTGAGCATAGTAAAGGAGCTGTTTTTTAAACCTGCCATTACACAGAATGAAAATACTGAGCTCATAAATCCAGCTGTGAGAGGGCATGTCATGCTAAAATCAGTGCAGGGAATGCAGAAATACTTATTGACCCTTACAAGTGCTTCTGATAGATTTTTAGTAACCTGATTCAGATGTAATCAACTCCATTACTTCCTGACTTCCCTACTTTTGTTTTTACCTGCAAACATGCAAGTGTCATGTGGCTGCGAAGCTAGGTCTCCACAGAACACCTTACTGTTTGTCCTCTTACACAAATAATTTAGCTATCCCAGGAGATTGTTTTTTAGCCCCTTCTAAAAGCTATGCAATTCATAAAAAAGATTTAAACCATAAAAGCTATGAAATTTAGACAAGCCTGCATTGAACTTATGTATTTACAGTTTTTGCCCATTGATCACATCCTGTTTGTTGTCACAAATATCCTGAGGACCACTTTTAGATCAATAAGATCAATATGTGACTGACAGCTGCTTGTACATTGCGATTCTTGCACAACTCTTTCCATAATTCATAACTGTAACTTTTTTTTTATGGGTTGCCTCCTTTTATCTTTTATGATTGTGATTACTTCCGAATAAAGATTTATTATATGTATTTAAGTAATTAATATATATATATGTGTAATAATAATAATGGCGTAATTGTGTTAACTGTGAAATTACATTTTTTCTACATACATTTTAAGAGTGGGCTGTGGGTTTTGTAGGTGTATATGGTGTTTGGACAATTCATTTTAATTAGGTAATAATATATTTTTTAACTGATATTAATGATTAAATTGCTTATTAATTTTCATAATTATGTAAATGTTTTAGGAGTGTGTTGTGTGTTTTGTGCATGTATATTGTGAGGAGTAATTTATTAAAATGTATTTTTTTTTAATAATGATAATTAGTTTTTTGATAAATATTTATATTGATAGTAAAATTTGCTTTCTAAAGTTAAGTTTAATTTGCAGGTTGTGAGTTTAATGTGCAGCTGTGAGTGGGAAGTAACTAGATATAAATTATTTAAAAAATAATTTTTGTTAATAGATAAATTATAATTTAAAATATGTATTTAAAGGAAAACTATGTATGTGTTTTCAAATGTAATCATATGTGCAGTTATTTATGAAGTGCATTTAACATTATAATATGTATTTATTTTATTTAATTTTTAATATAAAATATATTTGGATTTTTTTAACATATATTTTTTTACCATGTTTTGCTTTAATTGTGTTGAAGAGAATTTGTTCATTTCTAATGTTGCATTCACTGTAGTGGGAATCGTAAATTTTACCCCTCCGCAATCCATCAGTTTTCCTACTGTTGCACTGGCTGGAGATTCAATAATAAATTCCACCCTGCTGTGATGGATCACTTTCCCTACTGTTGCACTGACTGGAGTGGGAATTATAAATGTTTCCCCTCCTGAGTACGGCACTTTGCTGACTCTTGTATAAGTTGTAGTGGGAATAGTATATGAATTAATTTTGAAATGTTGAAGTTTACTTTATATTGTTTAAATTTACATTAATATGTTTTTGGTCATTTAAATGTATATTATTTATAATTATTAATGTTTTTAATATTTTAGAATTTTTTTGAAAATCTACATTTTGTTTTTTATTTGTAAGTAAAAAAAATAAAAAATATTTATTTTCAATTATAAGTATAGAAAGTTTATATTTTTAACATAGATATGTTTGACTTGATATTTTTGTATGGAGATATTTTGGTAGTCGATATTTTGTCAGTGAAGTATCCCTCACAATCATCATTCCTTTCTCTTTTCCACTGGCCCTTAACCTGCACAGGTCCGTGATTGGCCATGCCACTCCTGTGCCGATGACGGAACCATTCCATCATGGCACCCACCCAGAGAGGAGCCCCCAGTTGGTAATCTGATGACATTGGAGTGTTCATGGCACACCAACCTAATGAAGTGCAGCCGGGGATGCTGAGGGGGCCTTATGCTTCCAGCACGTCCAACAGGAGGATGCACTTCCGGTGAGTCCTTCTCCAGGTGGTGTTTGTTTTGGGAAAAACAGACACACGAGGAAACTGTTTTAAGTGGATACCTGCTCCACAATCATGGTGAGACTCGCAATCGTAGAGCAGTAATCCAACCACTGGACCACCAGGGATTTCTTTCTTGCTGGGGGAGCAACCCTTTGGGCAAGTTTTGCTCCTCTGGGGGCTAAGTGGTTTCCCTGTATTTCAACCCCGCAGGGGAATAGAACAGCTGTTTTTTTTTCAGAAAGTCTGCCCATGTCAGGGAGGTATATTTTGGCGTAAATTAATAAATTAAAGGAAGTAACTTCTTTGGCAAGGGCCACTGTCCTTTGGGGAGTTATTTTTTGCCTATTCCACCTCTTCAGAGGGCAAATCAGCCATTTTTAGCCTGATCTGCCCTCTGGGGGAGTTGAAGCCCACTAAACCACAAGAGATTGTTTTCTTGTTCGGGGAGAGCCCCCTTGGACAGAGGTTGCTCCTCTTGGGGAAGAATTATTTTACTCCAATAGGGCAAATTAGCTGTTTTAGGCCTATCTGCGTCCTTGTGGATGGAAGACCACCAGAGATTGATTTGTTGGGCGAGAGTCATTCCCCTTGGGGGGCATTTTATTGTATCCCACCCCTAAAGAGCAAATCTCAATTTATGGCGGATTTGCCCCTTGTGGGGGTGGAAGTCCACTAAATACCAGGGAATTATGTTTTGGAAGGGAACAACCCCCTAGGTAAGCCTCACTCCCCTTGGTGCCCCATATTTATTTAAATGCTGACCTACCATGTCTGCCCTCTGGGGTGTGATTTTGCCCCCTCAAGAGATTTGTGAGTGGATTGAGCATCATTGTATGTGGTAACACTTGGGTCACCTGGGAATAAGGTTGTGTATATGGTGGGAGATCTGCTTCTGGTGTAAGGTTTACTTCCATCTGGTGGTGTCATGCCTCCTTTCAGGTGAATATCAGTGTCTTTTCATATTTCGTCATCATTTTTATTTGAATTTGAATTTTCTTTTTTATTGTAGAGCCAGTTGTTTCCTTTATCTTGTTTGCGGGTGCAGGTGTGGCAGATCTGCAGTGTGTGAAATTGTGTTTTGTAAGCACCTACATTTGTAATCTTTTCACCTAATGTGCATCCTTTGCCTGGTTGTATAATATGTTTTGTTAGCTATTTGTGTGATTGTCTGTCAAAGTTACATATTGATTTGTGGATATGATATACTGCCTTGTGTGCAATGTTGTTTATTTGTGTTTCTTTCTGGTGCTTGCTGTGTCTGTGCAGAGTAAGGGCATTTGATCATCTGTGCTGGTGTCTCTAGCTAGTGGGTGGTATTTGTGAGAGTAAACAGGTCTTTGTGTGCTTTGTATTGATTGTTTTTTCCTTCTAGATTTTACTATATGTCAGTAGTTGTTCTTTCTGTTTGATAATGCCATACTTTGTTTATTACTTATTTTACAGTGTGGGGTATTTTTGACTTATTTGTCATGTTACTTTTCTTAGCAAGGATCATGGCTAGCCAAAGGATGACCTCTGCAGGTTGTTGGTATGCTTTTCAAGGCTTACTCTGATCATCATTTTGATACTGACTCTGCATCTGAGGCAGAAGAGGCAGGCCAGTATTCTGACCATGAATTTTCGGTCCAAGAGGAATCGTGTAATGATGAAGCTAATCTCAGTACAAGGGAAGTGTCTCTTTTAGAGGAGGATACAGATGTTGGGCTGAAGTCTTCCCATTGGAAGAGCTTAACATTGAGTTGTCCCAAATATGGTTCAGCCTGTTTTGCCTGACTTTAATGATATATCAGGGTGTACAGTGAATACAGAAAAATTATGGATCATACACTTCTTTTAGTCCTTTATGGATTAGGCATTTTTGAATGAGGATGTTGACCAGACTAATTTTAGATGAACAGTGTTTGAGGGACAACAGTGCCAGACTAAGCCCCACTCAAGAGCTACCCGGAGGACTTCCACAATCTGCATGAGTTGAATCAGTTCGTGGGTTTTACATTTTGTGGTGGTCCTGATAAGGAAGCCATCACTCGCTTCACATTGGTCTACTAGTGCCTTGATGGCAACAGCTATATTTCCCAAAACCATGAGTCGTAATTGGTATTTGCTTCATTAGATGCTGCATTTTGTTGATAATGTTTTAGCGCTGCCATATGAGCACCCTGATTGTGACCATTTTTTAAAGATTTTGCCTGTCCTTGATCACTTTGTAGATCAATTTTCAGAGGTCTCTACTTTTGTATCTTCTACCAATTGGTTTGTGTTTTCTATTTTATGGGATAGCGGTGTGCGTGGTGCGGTGTGCGTGGACTGGTGCGGTGTGCGTGAACTGGTGTTTGGCTGGTGTTATGCATGGACTGGCTCTTAGCTGGCAGTGGGTGTGGACTGGTATGTGATGGGTGGTGTGCATGGAATAGCATTTGGCTGACAGTGTGTGTGGTTTGGTAGGTTTCCCTAGATGGACGTGGAACCTGAGACCAACAACGCAGGTTACTTCCTTGCAAAATCAGATCATTTTGTGATAGATAATTCTGATATATCTAAGGTACATTTTGGGCCATATCCTGCCGTGGACACTAGGCCTACCCTCACAAGTGAGGCACCGTTGTTATCAGGAGA
Source organism: Lissotriton helveticus (assembly GCF_964261635.1). Classification (NCBI taxonomy): domain Eukaryota; kingdom Metazoa; phylum Chordata; class Amphibia; order Caudata; family Salamandridae; genus Lissotriton; species Lissotriton helveticus. Next base: position 1,611,035,657 of record NC_136069.1, read on the forward strand.
CTTGGGGGAATGCTGGGTGGGTGGAGAACTTTCAGTCACAGAAATGTGAGAACAAATATTTTTTTAGACACACTTTGTGGTTTGCAAAGAATGCTGGGTGAGAGACACTGTAAAGTGCAACACACTAGTAACCCCATCCTAGATCTTCCCGTGTGTCTAGTTTTAATAATGTACAGGTTTGCTAGGTTTCCATAGATACTGACTCAGCTAGGGCCCAAAATCCACAGAAAGGCACAATGCAAAGAGGTGTTTTTAGCCGTTTCCTGTCTCAGTTACTAGGCCCACACACACAAGGGAGACTTGAGGGAATGCTGGGTGGGTAGAAGTGTGTGGTTCCCCACAGATTTCAGAATTTCAATCACAGAAATGTTTTTATTAGACACATTCTGAGGTCTGCAAGGGATTCTGGGTATGAAAACATGGAGAGCAATGCAAGTCAGCCCTTCCTGGACTCCCCTAGGTGTCTAGTAATACACAATGTACAGGTTTGGTAGATTGCCCTAGATGCCAGCTGAGATAGGTCAAAAAATCAACAGCTAGGCACATTGCAAAAGAGGGACAGTTTTCATTGAAAATATATGTTGTGTTTGTGCTGTGTATTTGGCCATTTCCAGTCACGGGCAGTAGGCCTACCCATACAAGTGAGGTACCATTTTCATCAGTAGTCGTAGAAAAATACAGAATAGTTTAACAATTTTCTTTCTCTGCGTTTCTGCCTTTCAAATGTAAGACAGTGTGTAAAATTGAAGACAATTTGAAAAATGCCTTTTACATCACATGTTAGTATAGGTACCCACAAATTCAGAGATGTGCAAATAACTACTGATTCTAAACTTCATATCTTGTTCCCATTTTGGAAACACAAATGTTTCCTTGATACTTATTTTTCACTCTTTGCATTTCACCATATGGATTGCTATATACACTGTATACAATGAAAAACCATTGCCAGGTGCAGCTCAGTTATTGCCTCTGGGTATCTTGGTGAAAGTACAAGCCTATATATCCCTGCAAATAGAAGGGTCTAGTGGATGTAACATTATATTTTCAACTCAATTTCAATATTTCTTTTTTTAACTTGTTACTTTCAATAAGAAAAACTTGAAGAATCTACACAAATGAACTCTTGCTGAATTCAGAACTCTGTTCACATTTCAAAAATATATAGCTTTCTAGGATCCACTGTTGTTTTTATGCCCATTTCTAACACTAACTGAAAGGAGGTTGAAAACACAAAAAATAGGAAAAATGGGCTCTGTACCAGTAACATGACAAGAGTGCCGTGAAAAATGTTGTTTTCTGATGAAGGTCTGCCTGTTCCTGAAAGCTGGGAAGATGGTGATTTTTGCACAATAAACCCTTCATTGATACCATTTGCAGGGAAAAACAAACACTTTCTTCTGCAGCACTCTTTTCTGATTTTTCCCCAAAAACTTCTTGGTTCCCTCCAGGGGATTTCACAAACCCTGGGTATGTTAGAATACCAAGGATGTTGCTAAAAGGACACAAATTGGGCATGGACACCTTATGTGGGCAAATCAAAATGAGGGCCTTAGGGTGAACTACCCCAAATAGCCAACAAAAAGGCTTGGCACATTGGAGGAAAAGGCCTGGGAGCGAAGGGATGTACTGCTTCTTATATAATGATAAAATGATATTATAGCTAAAGCGAGAGTGTCGGATTCGGATAATCTGAAGGTTACACCCCCCAGTTCTACTAACCAAGCTATGCCCCTAGTGGTAGGATTCATGATTGGGTGGAGAGATGGCATAAACATGGTTATCAGCACAATTCCCGACCCAGGAGGGGTAGTAGGCATAAATAAGTAAGAAATGGGGAGGTAAAAGAAAAAAAAACACTATTTTATAATACAGGAAGCCTTCCAACAGCTGCTGAGAGTTTAGTGTTTTTTTCTATGAATAGTAGGAAGGGAGAAGTCATTCTCATGCCCTCACATGAAGTTTGAGCAAAGTATCCTAACTGTAGTAAAGTCCATTCTGCTTTAGCTGTAGAGGCATAATCACCAGTAAATCACACTAGAAACATGCTGTCATCACTGGGGTTATATAGACTCTGCATCCAATGTAAAATGTGGATATATGGTAATTGAAATAAATTTAGCATTAGTGGCACTTAGATACAGAGCAAGTACTTCTTAGTTTAATTCAGCCTTCACTGATAGTAATTAACTGAACCTGCAAAGTTAATGAAATACAGCTAATAATTCATGAACAATGGACTTGACCTGGTTCTGTTTCTTTTTTCCAGGTCCGGGCCGTAAATTCCTTTCCGCTTGCGTAATTTGGGTAATTTCGCCCTCTGCTGAGAACGCGAAATTGCCCAAAAGTCTGCATTCCGCGTCTTCGCGAAATTGTTTGCTTGTTCGCGTTCTCAAAATGCGTGTTCACAAGAGTTTTCCCCCCGAGCACACAAACAGCGATTGCGAACAGGAAAAAAGCATTGCGAACAAGCAATTCCACGTGTTCGCGGAATTTCTGCGTGTTCGCAGAGATTTTTTACCATTTTGCAAAGATTTGCGTAACGCGACTACGCAAATTCCGCCCACACCTACTTTTTTCCATGTGATGTCCCATCAACAATTTGGGAGCAAACACATTACACAGAAGAACTTGAAATTTTGATTGTTCTTAGGTTTTGTTTACTAATGATATTTTGTTGGTGGCAATTACTCATTAGGATTATTCCATGGAAATCAGTGTTTCATGAAAATAACAAATCACAAATGAAACCTCATGACTCAAAAATGTAAATGTAATACTGACAAATTGAGAGTCAACTAACTGCAAGTGCAAAATGGAGAAATAATGGAAATCTATTCTTACCTTCAAGACATTCTAAGATACAAGAGAAAGTGAGAAGAAAGTGATTTCATCAACATTTATTAATGAAAATGTAGTATATCAGTACATAAAGCCCCCGGCAACAGAACTGTGCATCTTGAGTATTGCTGGCACTTTAAAGCCATGAAGGAAGGACCACTTTCCAATCTTTACCTCACTATTTATGCAGAACCATTGCATTAAGTAGCAACAAATGAAAATGAAACTTACATGAGGTCAGCATGGACAAAAGTATAACTCATATCATGGTCAATAAGATAGATACTGTTTCTAAAAAAAGTGAATATTGTGAAAAACCAGTATATTTGATAATGAGATATACAATTTGGTGCAAGCCTTGTAGTATATAATTCGACCCTAAATCACAAACAAACTGTCTACGTTTAGCACTAAAAGTAATGGGAAGGGACAAAATAAGGCTGCATAAAGTAGAGGTTGTTGACATTTGTAGATTTGTAGATGCTACAGTGTTTCTACAAGAAATTCCTCATAGTTTTGTTAATTTTCAGCAATATACTGTCTTACAATATGGGCAACCCAGAATGAGGCAGTAAAAGTGGAATATGCATGCAGCTAAACCATGTTGGACCATGTACATGCCAAGCAAACATAAATTTGTTTGAACAAACATGAAACAGGCCCATTAGCGTCAGCTAGTCGTGGCCTGTGGAGGTTTTTTTAAAAAAGTTTTTCCATATCTACATTTTGTAATATGTATCAAAGAGTTAAGCTAAAGATATGGCTGTAAAGTAGTAAGTACTGCATGTGATAAAATGTCTCTTTTTCGGTGGTTTGCGTTTCTGGTTTTTAGACTCTGCATAGTGGGCAGTTCTGACCATTGTCCAGTGTATCTGTCTTGACAGCTAAAACATGTAGACAATGGCTAACCCTTTATTGGAATATTAACTCTCCTTTAAGGCCATAGCATATGATGTAGAATTTAACACAGAGGGCCTTACTCAGAAAGGTTAACATACACTTTTGTGTATGTTTACTAAGTCTAACTTTACTACTTTCCGGTATTCACAAAGTTAAGTTACTACTATTGAAGTCAGAATTTTGGTCTAAGTTTACCTTTGTGAATACCAAAAAGTAGTAAAGTTAGGGTAAGGTCTAAGTTTATTGTAAAGTAGTAAACAAAGACTTTTGATTTAAGTTGACCTTTGTGAATACCAAAAGGAGTACATTTATACAGAAGTGTACGTTTACCATTTTGAATCGGGACCAGGGCATGGAAAATGTATTGTTCCCATTTGACTGCAAGAAATATTATACACTCCTCTAGAGTGGAAGGAAAAAATTGACTTTTATCCTGACTGTCTGCAGTCCGAACGGTCAAAATAACCCCTTTTGAAAATCATGTTCACAAGTTCACAATTTAAGGTGCATGGTACGATGACAAAGCCCTAGCAGTTATGTTCACTGTGTCAAGTCCTGGCTGTCCCATAAGGAAATCTGAGGTACAGAAGAAGATTCTGCTCTCTCAAGTTTGAAACTCATTAGAACAATGATAAAACCACTATTTTTAATAATGATTAAATGCTCAATTAAATGTTAAGTTAAATGTTAAATTCAGATTTGTTTTTTTTTACTTTATTTTTTCCCAAGGTTAGCATACAGGATTAAAATGATCAGCACTGTGCGGAGTATAAAAGCAGCATCAATAAAAGGAGCATTCACATTAAATTGGTCAGAAACAATAGCAGCCTGTGACATAAATGGACCAACATTGCAGGCACACTATCACAAAGAGAGCGGGTACAACCCAATCAACACCACACCACCAGTGGCAGCAAGTCAAGAGATGACCATGAAAAAGCAAACAGAGGAGCCCATGCCCTTACCTAACCGACCTCCTCAGGAACTATTCCATCAATCGTTTGCGACAGTCGATTAGATCTTTTCTTGGCAATGTATTGCCTGTATGGGCCCCAAATGTCTACCGGGCGGGACAAGCTAGGAATCAAAGTGGAATACTCTTCACAGCTAACATTACAAAATGTCAAACCGGCAAGCCAAGCCTTCAATGTTGGGGACCTCCTGCTGCCCCACAACAGAGCAACGTCCCTTTTTGCCAACAAGAAGCCCTGAGCAGTGAGTTTCCGCCCTGACTGAGGGAAATTGGCCACATACCCTAGCAATGCGATTTCAGGGGTGGGAACAAGTTACAAGGAGAGTATGTCACCCAGACTAGTGTGTATCAAGGACCAGTACTGATGTATCTTAGGGCAAGTCCAGTAAAGGTAAGCGAAATCAGCAAATGGAGTCCCACATTTCAGGCAGTGATGGGGCTTGCTGGGGTCAATTCTGTGAGAACGTGCCGGTGTGTGGTAAATTCTGCGGATAAACTTAAAATGCAGGAGTTTGTGTCTGCTATTTCCTTTGTAGCCCTACAACACTGCTCCCACTGGTCGTCAGTAATGGGCCTACTCAAGTCCACCTCCCATGCAGCACACACCTTGATATCAGAAACGGGAATGGAGTCGCAACATAGTCTATATAGTTTAGAGACCAGATGTGCGCCAGTAGTATGTTAGAGAATCAGCGTCAATAGAAGGGTCGGTTCAGGAGCCGTCGGGAAGGAAGGGAACGTGGCCCGGAGCATGGATTGCAGACATGTCAGACATGTCAAAACAAACGTGTCCATGAACGAGCGTTCAGAGAATCGGGTATCCTCAACCACAAAGAAGGCATGACCCTCGGGAAATAGGTCACCTATTGTGTGAATGTTAAATTTTTCCAACGTGTGCTGAATCAGAGTCTCACCAGTGATTGGAAACCAAGAAGCATTAGGTAAGGGTAATGCCGGGGAGTATAACCAGTCAAGGCCGAGCAGTCTGCGTAGCCTGTCCCAAGCCCAGTAAATTCTGATTTGTATAAATATTTTGGAAACGTTATTATTAGAACAACATTTGTTTTGTACCTGTGGGTCATTGAGGCTAATTTGCATCAGCTCTCCAGTAGTTTCCCAACCTCTACTTGGAATTAATAAGGTATACAAAATGCTCCCAGAGAAGGGACAATGACCTAGATGCAGGATGGTCTGTTTCCTTCTCTGGTATGAAGACCAATTGGGCTGGGTCCAGGAACCTGATTAACTTTGAAGTCACCTGCCTTGTCAAAAGGAATTGTCTGGTTGCACCTTCAGATGACCAGCCTTTGGATATAGGGGCCTAAATTACCAATAAATAATGGGTTAACATGCAGTTGGTACAAAGAAAATATTGACGAGGGAGTATGGGTGATAGAGAAAGGAAGAGGGAGATGGATAAGGAAGGTGAGGATGTATAGAACAGAGTTGTACCAGGAGAAGGGATGGAAATTTGTTCTGACCAGGTATCCAGCATGGCTAACTCATCAAAAGGAAGTGGGGTGTGGCTGCCAAGAAATACTTTAGGCATGAAAAGAGGAGAAGAAACACCTAAACAAAAAGAAAACAAGAAAAGTCAGGCCCCATCCCAAAGCTCAAAAAGACTGCTATCCATACATGAAGGCTGGGGGTAGACCAATTAAAGATGATCAGATGTGCAGAAAAATGTCTAGGAAATCTTGTATTCTGTAGATAGGGGGCTCAAAGGAGGCTGCCATATATTTTTTGCAGCCATTCATCATGTGTGGAAAGGAGTGGGGCAGTCCAGAGTCTCTAGATGCAACAGTCATAGTCGAGGCTACTAAACGGTGTTAATGGTCTGTCACTATGAGCAAATCTGCTGTATCATGTAAAAGGACGAGTGTTCTAATTAATTGTAAAGGCATGTCTAGTTTGCCTCCCAGTGTTATACTTAACTAAACCCAGCGATGGTTGCTATCTGTGTAATAATATAAAACATGTAGAGTAAGGAAGAAGCCATGCTCTCATAAGCTGAGATGCCAAGTAACAATGTTGCAATGACTTGAAAAGGCAGAATTTTATTCTGGATTCATTCACCCCATTGATGAAATACACTACAACTTACACCCTAGCAGCCTAGGTGAATTAAATTCATAGAGTAAGTTGCCATATCCTGCGCAACATGAAATGAAAAAGGGGAGAAAGTAACTGTTGGGCTATCAGGTTGAAGGCTTTATGAGGAACAACACTTCCTTATCAAGAACCCAGTGTTTTAGATATTGATGAATGGTTCAATGATTGTTCCCCCTAGTATGTGACATGCAATGTATATGTTTGGTGTAATGCTATGCCTGTGATGGGCAGATTGAATTCAACCTGCAGCACCAGAAAGGGTTTGTGAGTCCCTTGAGCCAACAAACGACCCAGGGTGCATATGCCTTTCCCTTACCAAAGCTCCCAACTTAAGGGACACCCCTTTATGCACAATGTGGCATTCTCCCAGTAGCTGTGCCTGGGGGTGAAGTCTGGCATTATCAGGGCCACTTTGGGTGCTCTGTCTTTCCAAATGGTCCATAGGACCCATATGTTGTCTCTGGCCAAAGGTAAACTACTTATGTTATGTTATGTTATGTTACTTTGGTTTATATAGCGCCGACTCACCAACAGGTCTCAAGGCGCTCCAGACCAAAGAAAACACACTGTATTCTTACTCACAGAAAGATAAGAACCAAGTACAGGTTAACCTGTATATCCAAAAGCCTCCCTAAACTAGATCGTTTTCAACTGTTTTCTGAAGCAAAGAAGATTTGACTCCTTGCGCAAGGAAACTGGTAACTTGTTCCATAACAATGGGGTAAGTATGGAAAAGGACCTTCCGCCTTTTGTGGCCATATTAAAACGGGACAAGTCAACAACAAGGCGTCGGATGATCTTAAGGTTAGTTTCGGGTTGTAAGGCATTAAACGATCCTTAATATAAACAGGGGCTTGCCCATGGATTGCCTTGTGTGCAATACACAGGCTCTTGAATTCTATCCTCTGCTTCATAGGAAGCCAATGCAGCTTAGACAGTAAGGGGGATGCATGTGATCTTCTCGGAAGTTTGAAGATTAGACGTGCAGTGTCGTTCAAAACGACCTGCAGTCTACTGATCAAATTCTTTGGTAGGCCTAAATAAAGGACATTGCCATAGTCCAGTCTTGATAATATGGTGGCCGAAACCACCGTCCGAAGCATGGATTCGGATAAAAGGGGGACTAGTCTGTGCAATTGCCTTATTAGGCCAGTACAGGTTTCTACGACAGTAGAAATCTGGGTAGCCATCGACAAATACTTGTCAATTTTTATACCCAGACTTTTCACATTGGGCACTGGTGTTGGGGTGGGCCCAAGTTCTTTTGGCCAAAACAAGTCTGTGACATGCCAGTTGACACCACCAAAACCTCCGTCTTCTCGGGATTAATTTTCAGCAGATTGTCACTCATCCAGCTAACTGTATACCTAAGGACCTCCTGTATATGTAGCTGTGCTGCTTTAGAGTTCTCAATGCTAAAAAGCAGTTGGGTGTCGTCCGCGTAGTTAAATACCCGACAACCCATCTGCTCTAAGGACTCAATAAGGGGTTTCAGGTAGAGATTAAAAAGTAACGGTGATAGCGCGGATCCCTGCGGAACCCCACAGTTCATCCTGCCCAACTCAGAAATCTCCTCTCCCAATTGAATCCTCTGCTGCCTCCCTTCCAAAAAGGACTCTAGCCATTTGTAGGCTGTGTCCTTTATTCCAAAACTCGCCAGTCTGTCCAAGAGCAGATCATGGCTGACAGTGTCGAATGCCGCTGACAGATCTAAAAGTATCAGGGCACTCGGTTTCCTACTGTCAACCATGTCCCTGAGCTCATCCAACACCGAGAGCATCACCAGCTCGGTGCTGTGATGTGCCCGAAAGCCTGCTTGGCGTCCCTGGAGAAGATTGTGTTATTCCAGGAAAGCAGACATCGACTGTAGCACATGCTGTTCCAACATTTTGGACATAAACGGCAGCTGAGAGATTGGTCGATAATTTTTCAGATTTGTTGGTTCAGCTCCTAGTTTTTTCAGCAAGGGTAGTACCCGAGCTTCTTTAAGCCTTATTGGGAGATAGCCCATCCGTAGTGAGCTATTTAAAAACGAGACAATGTGGTCTGACAAAAAGGCTAATGCTCCTCGGAAGATGGTCGGAGGACACGGATCCGCCGGTGAGCCAGATTTTATAGAGGACATGAGATGTTCAAGCCTCGTAAAGTCCAACTCTGGGAAAGTCGAAATAATGCAATCCTGCGGTATTTCGACCAACTACGGTGGGTAGAGCCCACTCACCGTGTTGCTCTTGATCTCAGAGAGGATGATCTCAACTTTTTCTAAAAAGTAATGTTGGAACGTGTTACACTCAATCTTTGTAACCGCATTCACTGGTTTCTTTGTCAATTCTGACAACATGCTGAAGGTTTCCTTCTGCACATTGTGTGCACGCTTAATGCGGATATCAAAGTATTCAGCTTTAGCCCCCAACATACTTTTCTTATATACTTTTGAAAAAGTTTTATATTGTTCCCTGTCGGATTCCTCCTTGGATTTCCTCCATCTCCTTTCCATGCTACGGAGCTTTTTTTTAAGTTCTCTCAGAGAGGGGGTATACCAAGGTGCCCCCTTCCCCAGACCCTTTACTCGTTGTAATTTCTGTGGGGCTATCTGATCGATTGCCTGGGAAATGGTCTGAGTTAGACACAAATAATCCTCATCTAAATTTCCACTGAGCGGGACAAGGTATTGTGGAAGAATGTCCGACAGCGCTTGTGAGTTAACCTTCCTCCATTGGCGTACTCGCTTCAGTTTTGGAGCTTGACAAGGGGGTTTCCCACTAATAGGGATAGTACAGTAGATGAGGAAATGATCTGACCAAAGACATGGTAGGACGCTATCTATAGTGACTTCAGGATCTGAGGTCGAAATCAGATCAAGCGTATGTCCTTTAATGTGGGTAGGGCATTCTACCAACTGTGTCAGGCCACTTAAGGACATGACGTACTCCAGTTGTCGAGATACTGATACTTTAGGGGATTTTTCCCAATGAAGGTTAAAATCACCAGTAACCACCACTTTTTGGTATCTTGAACAGATGTCAGATATAATGGGACAGAAGAGATCGTTAAAGGCAGGCGAGGAGTTGGGGGGACGATAGATGGTAAGAATCACCCAGCAAGAGTTTTCAAAAGTAAACCTGACACCAAGTATGTCAGCCAAGTCTATCGAGTCTGCCATCAAGTTTTCCATTGTCAAATGCCTTTTGAAAAAAATTGCAACTCCTCCACCTCGCAAGTTGTTAGCGCGATTTTGCCAGACAACGTCATATTCACTGGGCAAAGCGGCTATGATATCTGGGGCTGAGTTTTCATCTAGCCACTTCTCAGTTAAGGTTAGAATATCGATATCACCATCTTGGAGGAGTGTGAAGATATCGAGATGGTGTTTATGAAGGGATCTTGTATTCAGACTAACCACTTTCAACTGGTGTTGCCGGCAATAAGGCGTAGTATTAGGAGATCTCAAAATATGCAGCTCTTTCAGCCTATCAATAACATTCGTCTCTAGCCTCACCTTATTTGCGTTAAGCATATGTAAGGAATCCGCATGATAGATATAGTTTTGACCAAGAGTCCTGGCCCCTGGGCCCGTTCGTGCGTGAACGCTGCGCGTATTCATGGCCACCTTAAGTAGATGTCCAACCCCTAGCACGCTAACCACAATGGCGCCGCCGAGCGTGCAATCGTTACCCCCAAGATGGCGCTGGCATTCAGTGCGAGTAATCGGGACCCGCCAAATGCGGTGTTGAAACAATTATAGAGCAGGTAAGGGCCAAGTCTTTAAGCTAAAAGCCAGGGTAAGATTAAACAATATTAACTAAAATAGAAAACGGGTAATTAAAAGTCTGGGCCTAAGCGCGAATATTAACAAATTGTGAGTCTCAGCGCGACCTGAGCGCGACCTGTTCTAGAGCGCTGCTTTCAGAGTGAATGCGCATTTACCTGGTCAAGCACCTACCTCCTGACACAGCTCACCTTAAGTAGATGTCCAACCCCTAGCACGCTAACCACAATGGCGCCGCCGAGCGTGCAATTGTAACCCCCAAGATGGCGCTGGCATTCAGTGCGAGTGATCGGGACCCGCCAAATGCGGTGTTGAAACAAATATAGAGCAAGTAAGGGCCAAGTCTTTTAGCTAAAAGCCAGGGTATGATTAAACAATAATAACTAAAATAGAAAACGGGTAATTAAAAGTCCGAGCCTAAGCGCGAATATTAAAAAATTGTGAGTCTCAGCGCGACCTGAGCGCGACCTGTTCTAGAGCGCTGCTTTCAGAGTGAATGCGCGTTTACCTGGTCAAGCACCTACCTCCTGACACAGCTCACCTTAAGTAGATGTCCAACTCCTAGCACGCTAACCACAATGGCGCCGCCGAGCGTGCAATCGTTACCCCCAAGATGGCGCTGGCATTCAGTGCGAGTGATCGGGACCCGCCAAATGCGGTGTTGAAACAATTATAGAGCAAGTAAGGGCCAAGTCTTTAAGCTAAAAGCCAGGGTAAGATTAAACAATAATAACTAAAATAGAAAACGGGTAATTAAAAGTCCGAGCCTAAGCGCGAATATTAATAAATTGTGAGTCTCAGCGCGACCTGAGCGCGACCTGTTCTAGAGCGCTGCTTTCAGAGTGAATGCGCGTTTACCTGGTCAACGGCGGTTGTAGTTCAGTACAGCAGAGTTCCACAGAAGGCAGTCTCAGGTCCTTGTATCGTCTGTGATTAATCAGTTTGGAGATACTAAATTGTGGTTTCATTTCACCCATTACTATTTTGTTGATGGTGTTATCGATGGTTCTAAATATCAGGATCTTTACAGGAATTGGGTATATCCCTATGAAATATGTGAACTGGGATCCCACAACCATCGGTATGGTTTGTAACCTACCCCATATCAAGAGATGGAGGTGCGTCCATCTCCTACAGTCTGACTGGACTTTTGTGATTAAGGTTCCAAATCGCCAGGTGCTATGTTGCGCAGGCCCCTGTTATTGTATGCCCCCAGGTACCATAAACATTCTGATTTCCATTAGAGCTGATACCCTTCTATGGCAACTCTGATCATAAGTGCAGCATTCGCAAAGCCAAGCGCTTTCACTAGTTAATCTTATTGCCTGACATCTTGGAAAAAAGCATTTATACTCAACGTGAGAGAAGGAAGTGATGTGTCCACATTGGTAAGATTATCATTTGGGAGCTCCTGCAGGTGTGGGGATACTACTGATGTCTGGTGATTGTAGGCTAGCCACTGAGAAGGGTATTAGGGCCTATAGGAACATCAACTGCCATTTTCCGAGTGGATAAGAAAGGGGACCAAAAGGAACCCACCACAGTTGACCTTTGCACTAGGGGAGTTATGAAGATATTTGCCTTTGGACTTTGGTAATGGAATCATCCCCAGAATGAGTTTCTGTAGCATATGGAACACAAAATCCCATTCTATATGGTCAAATGCCTTCTCTACTTTGAACAACAAGGCATGTGTGTGCTGTAAACCAGGCAGCCAAGATACTGGCAAGCAGTTTGATTTCCATATTAAGACTGGATATTGGGTGGTAACTGATACAGTCCAAAGTAATTTTCTCATTTTTAGGGAAGACAGAAATAACTTTATTGGATAGATATGATCGTTCAGTGGAATCTACATGATACCACTGGTCAACATCAATCAAGATTACAACATAATCATCCTCACATACACTGACAACATGCAACTGATACTGTCCCTCTCAGACAAAAAACCCAACACCAGAAACAAGTTCACCACATGTATGAGAGAAGTGGCCACTTAGATAAAATCTAACAGCCTCAAATTCAAATCGCAGTTTTCTGGTACAACGCCTCACCATGGGACCTTGGACCAGCTGCCAATCCCTACTTACAAGCAATTAACTTCGGAATCATCACAACAAACTGGACATGACTGACCAAGTCAAAACAATGGTCTTGCCCTGCTTCAATACCTTTGGGATGCTGAAGGAAATCTTAAATGACTACCAGACAACACCAGGAAAATTATCAATCAATTTCTCATCACCATCAACATTAGACTACAGAAATGCACTGGGTACAGGGATAGCCAACCATCAAGCAAAAGGACATCCAAAATACGGCAGCCTAACTAGCTAACTAGCCCTCACACTCCTGCACAGAGTCCACATTACACCAAACCTTGGTTAACGCCACTGGCTCCCAATACACAAGCGTACAAACTTCAATCTGCTCTCCATCATCTACAAAGTGCCCCACAACTCTGACCCTGCCTACCTCAATAAACTCTGCTGTCTCATAATCAGCCCACAGTCCATTATGGATGATGCATTTTTGTATGAGGTTGTTGACGAGACAAATTTTTGCTAACCAGTGTTTGAGGGACAATAGTGCCAGACTTATGCCCCACTCCATAGCTACCTGGAGGATTTCCACAATCTCCATGAGTTGAAGAAGTTTGTGGGTCTTACATTTTGTGATGGTCCTGATAAGGAAGCCATCACTGTCTTCATAGTGGTCTAATAGTCCCTTGATCACAACAGCTATATTTCCTGAAACCATGAGTCGTAATTGGTATTTGCTTCATTAGATGCTGCATTTTGTTGATAATGCTTTAGCACTGCCACATGATCACCCTGATTGTGACCATTTTTTTAATATTTGGCCTGTTCTTGATCACTTTGTAGATCAATTTTCAGAGGTCTATACTTTTGTATCTACTACCAATTGGTTTGTGTTTTTTTTATTAAACCAAATAGTATGGCGGTGTGCGTGGACTAGTGTTTGGCTGGTGGTGTGCATGGACTGGCTTTTAGCTGGAAGTGGGTTTGGACCGGTGTTTGACTGGTGGTGTGCAAGGACTAGCATTTGGCAGACAGTGTGTGTGGTTTGGTAGGTTTCCTTAGATGGACGTCGGACCCGGGACCAACAACGTAGGTTACTCCTTTCCAAAATCATGTATTTTTGTGATAGAAAATTGTGATATCTCTAAGGTAAATTTTGGGCCAAATCCTGCTGGGTACACTCGGTCAACCCACACAATTAAGGTAGCGTTGTTATCAGGAGACTTGGGAGAATACTTGGTGGGTGGTGGTTTGAGTCCCAGAACAAATTCCAGAAACTTTAATTACAGAAATGTGAGAAAAATTTATTTTTTTGACAAATTTTGTGGTTTGCAAAGAATGCTGGGTGTGAGGCCCTGGAGAGTGCAACACATGAGTAACCCTATCATAGATCTCCCTGGGTGTCTAGGTTTAAAAATTTACAGGTTTGCTATTTTTCTCCAGGTTTCAGTAGATACTGGCTGAGCTAGGGCACAACATCCACAGAAGGCACAATGCCAAAAAGGGTCAGTTGTCAGTGGAAATCTTGGGGTGTTGAGATGTTTCCTGTCTCAGGTACTAGGCTCACCCACACAAGGGAGACTTGAGGGAATGCTGGGTGGGTAGAAGTTTGTGGTTCCCCACGGATTCCAGAATTTCCATCGCTGAAATGTTTTTATTAGACACATTCTGAGGTTTGCAAGGGATTCTGGGTATGAAAACATGGAGATCCCCTTGGTGTCTAGTTTTAAAACATGTACAGATTTGCTAGGTTGCCCTAGATGCCAGCTGAGCTAGGTCTAAAAATCCACATCTAGGCTCATTGCAAAAGAGGGATAGTTTTTATTGGAAAAATATTTTGTGTTTGTTCTGTGTCTTGGGCCATTTCCTGTTGTGGGCAGTAGGCCTACCCACACAAGTGTGGTACAATTTATATCAGTAGTCATAGAAAAATGCAGAATAGTATAACAAGTTTAATTAACAATTGTCTTTCTCTGCATATCTGCCTTCCAAATGTAAGACAGTGTGTAAGAATGAAGATAATTTGAAAAATGCCTGTTAAATCATACCTAGTATAGGTACCCACAAATTCAGAGAGGTGCAAAAAACAACTGATTCTAAACTTCATATCTTGTTCCCTATTTGTAAACACGTAGGTTTCCTTGATACTTATTTTTCACTCTGTTGCATTCTACTATATGGATTGCTGTATACACTGTATACAATGAAAAACCATTGCCAGGTGCAGCTCAGTTATTGCCTCTGGGTATCTTGGTGAACCTACAAGCATATATTTCCCAGCAAATAGAAGGGTCAAGTGGATGCAACAGTATTTTTCAATAAACAATCTACCATAGTTAGATGAAGTTATATTTGAAAATGTAGCACAAATGGCTGTTTTTTTCAAACTCAATTTCAATGTATCTTTTTTTAACTAGTTACTTTCAATAGGAAAAATGTGAACGATCTACACTAATGACAACTTGCTGAGTGCAGAACTCTGTTCACATTTCAGAGATATATAGCTTTCTGGGATCCATTGCTGTTTTCATGCCCATTTCTAACACTAACTGAAAGGAGGTTGAAAACTCAAAAAATAGGAAAAATGGGCTCTGTACCAGTAAAATGACAAGACTACATTGAAAAAGGTTGTTTTCTGCTAAAGGTCTGCTTGTTCCTGAAATCTGGGAAGATGGTGATTTTAGCACAATGAACCCTTCATTGATTCCATTTGCAAGGAAAAAAACAAACACTTTCTTCTTCATCACTCTTTTTTAATTTTTCCCAAAAAACATCTTGGTTCCCTCCAGGGGATTTTACAAACCCTGGGTACTATTAGAATCCCCAGGATGTTGCTAAAATGACACAAACTTGGCATGGACACCTTATGTGGACAAATCAATACGGGGGCCTAAGGGTGGACTACCCCAAATAGCCAACTAAAAGGCTAGGCACATTGGAGGAAATGGCCTGGGAGCGAAGGGATTAAGCACCCCTTATGTACTGCTTCTTATATAATGATAACATGATATTATAGCTATAGCGTGAGTTTCGGATAATCTGAAGGTTAATCTCCCCCAGTTTTACTGACCAAGCTATGCCCCTGGTGGTAGGATTCATAGGTGGGTGGAGCTGGATGTAGCAATAAAAGAAAACTTCACATTTGCCCTCCAGAGATGGCATAAACATGATTTTCAGCCCAATTCTCGCCCAGGAGGGGTTGTAGGCATAAGTAGGTAAGTAATGGGGAGGAAAATAAAAAATAAACTATTGAATAATACAGAAAGCCTTCTAACAGCTGCTGAGTGTTTTTGGCTATGAATTCTAGGAAGGGAGAAGTCATTCTAAAGCCTCACATAAAGTTAGAGCAAAACATCCCACCTGTAGTAAAGTCCATTCTGCTTGAGCTGTAGAGGCATAATCACTGGTAAATCCCACTAGAAACATGCTGTCATGTTCTGTTTTTTTAGCATGGGAACAAACATCATTGGACATATGGTAATTGAAGGAAATTTTGCATTAGTGGCATTTAGGTACAGAGCAAGTCCTTCTTAGTATAGTTCAGGAATCACTGATAGCAATTATTTGCACCTGCAAAATTAATGAAATACAGTTGATAATCCATGATCAATGGACTTGACCTGGTTCTGTTCCTGTTTGCCATGTGGTCAGATCAACAATTTGGGAGAAAACACATTACACTCACCAACCTGAAATTTTGATTGTGCCTAGGTGTTTTTGTACTAATGATATTTTGTTGGTGACAATTACTCACTAAGATTATTCCATGGAAAGCAGTGTTTCAGGAAAATAACAAATCACAAATGAAAACTCATGACTCAAAAATTGAAATGTAATTATGACAAATTCAGAGTCAACTTATTGTAAGTGCAAACAGGGGAAATAATGGAAATCCATCCTTACCTTCGGGACATCCTAAGTTACAAGACAAAGTGAGGAGAAAGTTATGTCATTAACATTTATAAATTAAAATTTTGTATATCAGTACATAAATCCCCTGGCAATAGAACTGTGCATCTTGAGTATTGCTGGCACTTTAAAGCCATGTAGTTAGGAACACTTTCCAATCTTTACCTCAATATTTATGCAGAACCACTGCATTAAGAAGCAACAAATAAAAATGAAACTTACATGAGGTCAGCATTGACAAAAGTATAATTCACATCATAGTCAATAAGATAGATACCGTTTCTAAAAATGTGAATATTGTCAAAAACCAGAATATTTGATGATGATCAGAATAGAGGGATACTATTCAGTGCAAGCCTTGTAGTTTATCATTATCATTCAACCTTTATTCACTAACAAACTGTCTACGTTTAGCACAAAAAGTAGCGGGAATGAAGGGACGCAATAAGCTGCACAAAGTAGAAAGTAGTGGTTTTTGACGTTGGGAGATGCTAGAGTTTTTCTACAAGAAATTCCTGATAGTTTTGTTATTTAACTTTCGGCAAAATACTGTCTTTACAATAAGGGGAATGCAGAATGAGTCATTAAAAATGGAATATGCATGTAGCTTAACAATGATGGACCCTGTACATTGCAAGCAAACTCATATTTGTTTGAACAAACATGAAACAGGCCCATTTGCATCAGCTAGTCGTGGATTGTGTAGGTTTGTTTTTAAAGTAATTCCAGAACAACATTTTGTAATATGTATCATTGAGTTAAGCTAAAGATATTGCTGTAAAATAGTAAGTACTGCATGCGATAAAATGTCTCTTTTTTGGTGGTTTGTATATCTGGTACTCTTCATAGTTGGCAGCTCTGACCAGTGTCCAGTGTATGTGTCTTGACCGCTAAAACATGTAGACAATAGCTAACCCTTTATTGGAATATTAGCTCTCCTTTGAAGCCATAGCATATGATGTAGAATTCAACATGGAGGGCCTTACTCAGAAAGGTTAACGTACACTTTTGTGAATGTTTACTAAGTCTAACTTTGCTACTTTTCGGTATTCACAAAAGTAAGTTGCTACTAATGAAGTTAGACTTTTGGTCTAAGTTTACCTTTGTGAATACCATAAAGTAGTAAAGTTAAGCTGTGGTCTAAGTTTACCACTGTGAATATTCCAAAGTAGTAAACATAGACTTTTGATCTAAGTTTACCTTTGGAAATACCAACATTTGGTAAATTTAAAGAAAAGTGTAAGTTCACCATTTTGAATCAGGACCAGGGCATGGAAAATGTATTGTTACCGGCTGACTGCAGCAATTATTTTGCACTCCTATAGTGTGAAAGGGAATACATGACTTTTAGCCTGACTGCTGCAGACTAAGCCTACAGTCCAAGCGGTCAACATAACCCCTTTTTAAACTCATTTTCACAAGTTCACAAGTTAAGGTGCATGGTACGATGACAAGGCCCCAGCAGTTATGTTCCCTGGCTGCTATATAAGGAAAACTGAGGTACAGAATAAGATTCTGCTCTCTCAAGTTTGAAGCCCATTAGAAAAATGATTAAACCACGATTTTTACTAATGAGTAAATGCTCAAATAAATGTTAAGCTAAATGCAAAATTCAGATTTTTAATAAATATTTCGGAAAATGTACTATTAGAAAGTAATTTGGTTTGTGCCTCTATGTCATTGAGGCTAATTTGCACCAGCTCTCCAGAAGCTTCCCAACCTCTACTTGGCATTAATAAGGTATACAAAATGTTCCCAGAGAAGGGACAATGGCCTGGATGTAGGATGGTCTATTTACTTCTCTGGTATAAAGAGCAATTGGGGTGGGTCCAAGAACCTGATTAACTTTGAATTCACCTGCTTTGTCAAAAGCAAATGTCTGGTTGCACCTTGAGATGACCAACCTTTGATAATAGCGGCCCTAAATTACCGATAAATAATGGGTTAACATGCAGTTGGTACAAAGAACAAATTGACAAGGGAGTGTGAGTGATGGAGAAGGGAAGTGGTACGTGGATAAAAAAGGTGAGGATGTGTAGGAATGAGTTGTACCAGGAGAAGGGATAGAAATTGGTTCTGACCAGGTACCCAGCATGGCTTACTCATCAAAAGGAAGTGTGGTTGTCGCTCGCTCGGTGGAGAAGACGTGTTCGTCTGTCTCATATGCTACTTCTATATGGAGCGCTCACTTTGCACTGTAATGCCTGTGTCTTTTATTGAAGCTAATAAAACAAATGTGAATTTAAGAGGAAGTGTGGTGTGGCCGCCAAGAAATACGCCAGGCATGATAAGAGAATAAGAAAACACCAAAACAAAAAAAAAGCAAGACAAGTCAGGTCGCATCTCACAGCTCAAAGAGTCTGCTATCCAGACATGAAGGCTGGGGGTAGACCAATGAAAGATGATCAGATGTGCAGAAATATGTCTAGGTTATCTTGTAGTCTGTAGATAGGGGGCTCAAAGGAGGCTGTCTTACATATTTCTTGCAGGCACTCATTATGTGTGGAAAGATGTAGTGCCCTCCAGTGTCTCTAGATGCAACAGTCATAGCTGAGGCTACTAAATGCCATTGATGGTCTGTCACCATGAGCAAATCTGCTGTATCATGTAAAAGGACGAGTATTCTAATTAATTGTAAAGGCATGTCTAGTGTGTGGCCCAGTGTTATACTTATCTAAACCCAGAGATGGCTGGTATCTGTGTAATAATATAAAATATGTAGAGTGAGGAAGAAGACCTGCTCCTATAAGCTGAGATGCCAAGTAACAATGTTGCAGTGACTTGAAAAGGCAGAATTTCATTCTGGATTCATTCACCCCCTTGGTGAAATTCACTACAACTTAGACCCTGCAGCCTGAGTGTATTTAATTCACAGAGTAAGTTACCATTTCATGCGCAACATGAATAGAAAATGGGTCGAAAGTAAGTGTCAGGCTATCCGGTTGAAGGCTTTATGAGGAACCACATGCCCTTATCAAGAACCCAGTGTTTTAGATATTGATGAATGGTTCAGTGATTGTTCCCCCAGTATGCGACATGCAATGTATATGTTTGGTGTAATGCGATGCGGCAATGGGTAGATTGAATTCCACCTGCAGCACCACAAAGGGTTTGTCCCTTGAGCCAAGTGACTCAGAGTGTGTATGCCTTTCCCTTACCAAAGCTCCTAAACATAAGGGACACCCCTCTATGCACAAGCTGGCATTCTCCCAGTAGCTGTGCATGGGGGTGAAGTCTGGAATTATCAGGCCACTTTGTTTGCTCTGCCTTTCCAAATGGACCCAAAGGAGTGTGTATCGTGTCTCTGGCCAAAGGTAAACCAGTTGTAATGGTTGCCAGTATGGAGAGACTGAATTGTGGTTTCATTTCACACATTACTAATTTGTTAATGGTGTTATCTATAGTTCTCAATATCAGGACCTTTTCAGGAATTTAGGATATCCCTAGGAAATATGTGAACTTGGGTACCACAAGCATCATTATGGTTTTTAACCTACCTCATAGCTAGAGATGGAGGTGCGTCCACCTCCTACAGTCTGACTGGGATTTTGTGATTAGGGTTTCAAATTGCCAGGTACTATGTTGCCAGACCCCTGTTAATGTATGCCCCTAAGTACCAGAAACATTCTGATTTTTTTTGGTGCGGATACCCCTCTATGGCAGCTCTCATCGTAAGTGCAGAATTGGCAAAGCCGAGTTCTTCCAGCAGTTAATCTTCTTGCCTGATGTCTTGGAAAAAGCATTTATAGTCAATGTGAGAGAAGGGAGTGATGTGTCCACATTGGTAAGTGTAAGGAGATTATGATCAGTATACAGGAGGAATTTGGAAGCGTCTGCAGGTGCGGGGATACCGCTGATACCCTGTGATTGTAGGCTAGACACTGAGAGGGGTATTAGGGCCTATAGGAACATCAACTGCCATTTTCCCCGTGGATAGGAAAGGGGTCCAAAAGGAATCCACCGCAGTTGACCTTTTGTGCTAGGGGAGTTATGGAGATAGTTGACTTTGGTAATGAAATCATCCCCAGGACTCTGTTTCTGTAGCATGTGGAACATAACATGCCATTCTATATGGTCAAAGGCCTTATCTGTATTGAACAACCTGGCATGTGTGTCCTGTAAGGAGTCCTTAAATAGCCAAAGTTGTGTGAGACCATACACATATGGTTACAGGAGTAATAGTCAGGTACAAAGTCAACTCTGGTGTGGATGAGGTAAGAGTTACCTGTTTAAACCAGGCAGCCAAGATAATGGCAAGCAATTTGATATCCATATTAATAAGGGATATTGGGTGATAACTGATACAGTCGAAAGTAATTTTCCCATTTTTAGGGAAGACAGAAATCACTTTATTGGATAGATAAACATCAATCAATCTAACAATATATTCGTCCTCACATACACTGGCACCATGCAACTGATTCTGTCCCTCTCAGACAAACCCCCCAACACCAGAATCAAGTTCACCACTTGCATGAGAGAAGTGGTCATTAGATACAATCTAACTGCCTCAATTTGTACTTGTAGGTTTTAGGTACAACACCTCACCATGGGACCTTGGGCACACCTCCAATTCCTACTCACAAGCAATTAACTTCGGAATCCGATTCAGATTAGCTTTATTCGATTTTAGTTTAAAAATCATAAAAGCAGCAATAATACAAAGATAAATACCTTAACATTTCATTACAAAGTTAATATCAACTATTAAAACAGGATTAAATGGATATGAAGGATCAGCTAATCAATATAAAACATTTCATAACAGCTCTAAAAGAAACAAGAAGGGTCATGCATACAGTGCCACAAAATAGCTAAAGTTTAGGGGAAGAACGTCGGGCAAAGCTATATCGGCACTTTACTTGTTAATTGCTTACAACCGTGTCAGTTGAGCTGGTACTCATGAGTGGCCTCTTAAAATTTGGTTATCAGAAAATAAAATTTTTAAGCCATGGTTCAAATCTGTTAGAGACTAGATGGTTAGTGGCGCTAGATGCACAGGGTCCCCTTCCCCAGGGGTTGTATTTCTTTGCCATTAATCTGGGTAACGGAATGTGTGGGATACTTGGGTAAAAGTCATGCAAGTCACAGATGCAAATGGGGCCATCTCCTTCTTTGGACAGGCAGGATCGTAAGTATGGGGTGGTGTTCTTATTCTTAAATCTAATTAACACCAGGTCCCCAGAGGTGTTTTTGGGCAACGTACCTATCCACCCCACCCTCCTGACGCTCAGGATTCCACCGTCTAGATCAGGTGGCAAAGGTCTTTTGTTCTGTAACCAAAAAATAGCCTTATTTAGCAGGTCCTGGTATGTTTCGTGTTTTTCCTGGCTAAGTGGGGGAACCCCAGAGAGGACAGCCACGTATGGGGCGGCTGCAGGAGGTAAGTTAATATGTGGCATTCTTACTGGATCGGCTCTGGCCACTGTGTAATTGATTAACAATGGTTTCAATGCCACTTTGGGACCTGTTGCGGTGGGTGAGTTAAGAGGAAGTATGTTGGTTTGGACATTCTTACGAGTAGTTGACTTGAACTTAACAGGGGTAGTGGGAGGGTTAGGATAAGCGGGTGTTACCAACTTATTGGTTGGTGCGGAATTCCTTTTAATTTGTTTCTCCATGCTAGTCAGCCTGTCCCCCAAGTCATTAAGTTTTGTAACCAAAGGTGATATAACAGATAGGAACAATTGCTCGAGCTGAGCCAGCAAAGTCAGTTGGGTGGTCGGTACAGGGTCATCTGTTATGTCCACATCCATATCCGCCATAGGTGTGGTTGGATTAGAGGGGGATGATGTGGGGCTGGTGCATAACTTTTGAGTTTTTGGTGGGTTCTCATTGACATTTGCCCCATCATGCTTCATTTTAATATTGAAACCCCGAGACAGAGCAATGGGCCCATTTTTGTCTTTTTTTAAGGGTAGAGGTAGGTCCCGCGGAGTACCGTTTACATTGTCAGAATTATTGCCCACGACTGTAATACTTGGGGGGGTGATGCATCAGGGACATACTTGGTGCCACACAGGGCATTGAGCTCCTCCCAAACGGACATGTTTAGTATACGATCCCCCACAAAAACGACAATAAGCAGTACAGAGCAAGTCAAAACGTAAAGTGCGTCTCAATACCTCATCCAATGGAAAGGTCAGGTGGAGTAGCCCGTCCCGGCCTCCTCTGGCCTCTGAGGGCCTTAGAGGGCCCGCCCTTTGCCCGGGCTTCGTCCGGCGTTGGTCCCGCGCTGCGTCAGCCTGATGCAGTTTTGTGCACCGGTGGGCGGGTGGGCGGGCCTCTACGCTGTGCTGGTCCTGCACGGGCTCCTGGGCAATGGAGTCCCGTGCATTAATCAGGCGAGTGGTGCGGGGCTCCTCCTGGAGCGGGAACAGCTTCCCTCACAGTATGCCTCTACCGGCGCTGCGGGACCCGCGCCAGCGGGTCCGGCGAGGTGTTTTGTGCACCGGTGGGCAGGTGGGCGTGCCTCTACGCTGTGCTGGTCCTGCACGGGCTCCTGGGCAATGGAGTCCCGTGCGTCAATCAGGCGAGTGGTGCGGGGCTCCTCCTGGAGCGGGAACAGCTTCCCTCACAGTATGCCTCTACCGGCGCTGCGGGATCCGCGCCAGCGGGTCCGGCGAGGTGTTTTGTGCACCGGTGGGCGGGTGGGCGTGCCTCTACGCTGTGCTGGTCCTGCACGGGCTCCTGGGCAATGGAGTCCCGTGCGTCAATCAGGCGAGTGGTGCGGGGCTTCTCCTGGAGCGGGAACAGCTTCCCTCACAGTATGCCTCTACCGGCGCTGCGGGACCATTTCAACAAACTGGATATGGCTGCCTAAGTCAATGCAATGATCTTGCCCTGCTTCAACACCTTTGGGATGCTGAAGGAAATCTTAAATGACTACCAGACAACACGAGGAAAACTATCAATCAATTTCTCATCACCATCAAGATTAGACTACAGAAATGCACTGGGTACAGGGATAGCCAACTAGCAAGCAAAAAGGACAACCAAAATGCAGCAGCCTAACTAGCCCTCACACTCCTGCACATAGTCCACATTACACCAAACCTTAACGCCACTGGCTCCCAATACACAAGCGTGCAAACTTCAATCTCCTCTCAATCACCTACAAAGTGGCCCACAACACTGACCCTGCCTACCTGAACAAACTCTGTTGTCTCATAATCAGCCCACACATACACAAAAGCAGGGTTAGGGTTGCACAATCTCATACCTGATCCCTGAAGTCAGGAAGTACCTTCCACAACACATCAACGTCTCCTACTCTATTTTTGAGGTTTGCAAGTAGCTGAAGACCTGTCTTTTCAAATATGTCACTAGAGCTATCCTCACACACCTGCTACAGAGTGAGGATACCCTCAGGGTATTGCTGTAAAAACACTGATAATATAATAACAACATAGACCATTAGAGCATTTCACTTCTTTAATGGCACTTTAAAGTGATTTGGTGGCATCTAGTTTAAGCCATTTGAAAAATTCACATGAACACCCTCCTTCTGTGGGGCATTATTGCAGCACATGTGAGAGATTACTTGGGCGATTTCATATCTAGTGATCTCTAGGACTAGGAAGATTTTTTATTACGCCAAAGTATTTGGAGTAATATCAATAATTCCACTTTACCCTTTTAATGGAATTACCAATAATTATGTGATTGCTCCTCCTCATGAAATTAAGAGTCATTTGTGGAACAAATCACAATTAAGAGCACATTTAGTGAGCGTGAGGATTCCTTGGTGTTCATTGACTTCAGCTTCAAAAACATGTTACATTTTATTACCTTTTCTATGGGTGGGCAATATTTATGTGTTTTAAAGTTCTTTGTTTTACTATTTGCTTTCTAGGGTATTATGCATTGTGTTTCTTTTTGTTTCATTTTTCCATTTTAAAAGGTGTTTCTGTGGTTTACTGTTATTTTATTATTCTTTATTTAATTACTTTTAATTTTCAGTCTGACTGGATTTTGCTTCAAATTAAATATATATTTTAACCGAATATTAATGATCAATACATTATTTAAATTTGTTATTGATTTAAATTAAGTTTGTATTTTTGGAGTATTAGAGTAATAGTTATAGGGATTGGTAAGGTGTAGGGAGGCTTTGTCTAAGGTCCCTTGTAGGGAGGGGTACCATCTTTCCACTGCATTATTTCTTTTGAGATTTTTATGCCATTGTGCTGTCATATATGTTCTACCATGACATGGGATACTTGGGGGCTCATGAACATTTTTTGCATGAAAACTACACAATATTGCTAGAGCTAATGTTTAGACATTGGGTGATTTTGTGGCATTTCAATCATATATATATATATTTTTTAATATCTGCTAATAGATCAGGATTATTTTTCCATAGTAAGGCCCCACGAAATAGGAAGCCAGGACAATGTCAATATGTCTGTTTTATAAATAAAATCGATTATTTATGAGTTTTCGAGTTTTTGTGGGTGTGTATTAGAATGACTCAATGAAAGAATGATTGCATGAATGCATGAATGAATAGCTTACTGAGCACAAACAGATGGTTCAAACAGATGAGGCGAATCTATATCTTACTGGTAGAATAATGAATGCGTAAATCAATGGTTTATGAATGCATTCCAATCTATATTGACCTGTATTGAACTATTTGAATGACTGCTTGCCATGGAAATTAGTGTGGAGAAAATACTTTGACCCAATTGTGGGCAGACTGATTATGTTTGATATGTGAAGTAACCCCTGCTACCACACATATTGTTATTACAAAGGACGTACGCTGTTTCTGTTCCTATTATCTATATTTTGCCCCAATAAAAATGTTGAACCTAACACTGTGCAATCACAAATCGGAGAATGTGATTTTGCACCTGTGTTTTTGTACCAATAAAATGTTGTGGGTGGCAATGAATCACTAGCAATATTCCATGGAAAGCATTTCTTCATGAAACCAAACAAATAACAAATCAAGCATCATGAGTTAAAAATGTAATTTGAAAAAAACAAATTCAGAGTCAACTTATACTACGGTTTTGTACAATCAGGGTAAATAATTTAAAAACAAAAACTGTTCTTACCATCATGGCATTGGCACCCTAAGATAGAGAAAAGAAAGTAAGGAAAAAGATTAGGAATCAAAATTGTATAATAAAATACCAGGATATAAACCCACTCTAAAGCCAAATCAAAAAGAACACATTCCAAAGTTGAGTTCACCACTAATGAGCAACCAATGCAATTTAGTAGCAACAAATGAAAATGCAACATACATATGTATCAAGAGATGATGTCAATATTGGGAAAATTATTATGCCACGTCATGTTCCATTAGGAATATACAATTATTAAAGAGGAATATATTGTCAGCACAAAATCTGATATATTTGAGCATATACAGGAGATAGGGAAACAATTTATTACAAAGTTGACATTGTACTGCTCGACCCAAGGTCACCAAGTAGCTGCCTGCATTTATCCCTAAAAGTAGTGAGATTTGAATTTATATAATAAAGCTGCACAAAGTAATGGTGCCTAAAATTTGCATATGCAAAAGCAAACAAATCTGAATGAAATTTTTCGTAGTTTAGATATCTAATTTGCAGCAAACTGCTATCTTGTAATAAGTGGAGCCCAGAATAACACACTCAAAATAAAACCTGGATGTACCCAAACTATGATATTTACCTTCATTAAGGTACAGAAACTTGGATAGACCATTAGCACTGGTGTGATCTGACCAGGCATGGTGTTCCACCACAAAGTCCATTCTTTGCAGTGAAATGGACCACCTTAACAATTCTGGATTCATCACCTCCTAAAGCTGTCCAGAGGTCCTTGAGAACCCTAGGCTGCATTGGCTCCATCAACCATACTTTCTGTCCATGCTGATATTCTACCATGGTAACTGCTTAGTCATACCATTGCTTCATTAACTCCTGGCTAACCTCAAAATTATCAGAAGCCTTCTTTCAGAACTTAGGGCCATGTGTAGGTAATCGTGAAATACTGATTCCATAATACCAAATTTTACCGATTTGGTATTAAGAAATCGGTATATCCGATTGTTCTGCTCGATTTTCCCGCCCCTTTTTGGAGGAAAGGTGATTGATGGTGACTTCAGTCTCTTATCATTCCGGTACATGGGTTAGAATAGTGGATAGAGCCTATTTACAAGGCATTTTGACATGATTCTGTATCCTATTCCCTAGATTAGGGATTATATATATAGGCTAGGGGATAGATTCGTTAGTCTTAGGGATAATTCGCCCTTTAGTTAAGGTATTAGTATACTTTCCATGGAGTTATGCTGAATTCGGGCCTGGTAGGCCTCAAACGGGAGAGACTCCATCTTTCTTTCTGCCCCGGCAGCTTGGGATGCTTCTAGGTCAAGTGTAATGTTTTAGTTACGAGGTGTTGTTCGCTTGGAGAGAACCGGTTCAGGCCGGCCCTTGTCGAAGGATTGTATTTTTCTTCATACTGAAGACACAACATCAGGCCGGCCGGCTGGGAACGTGTCCTTGGTACGGGGAGGTACAAGAATTTGGTGGGCGGCAGGTTACTGGCTGGAATTTTCCGTGAAGAAACACGCCTCTATATTAGTGAAAGCCCGAGATAGTTGCGGAGTTAGTTTTGCAGGCGATATCTGGCCGTCAGTAGAAAACCTATCACTTATTCCAGGGAAGACAGACGCCAGTCCAAAGGCGGAGAAGAATCGAGAGACATACACTCTCCTAGCAGACCAGCAAGGAAAGGAGAGTATTTGATGAGGGGAAGGTCCCAGGGGCTTAGAGAGGAGTGAAGGGAACAGTGCATAGCGGTGCCGCCGTGTACCCGTGATTGCAGAGGTGTGACTTCAAGACGAACTAAAAGCCCAGACGAGAAGGGAACCTAGATGACTGCTGACTGTGGACTCCATATTAATAAGGTGATGTCGACCCTTTCTTATTAGAGTGTACAGCCTAATCTTTTCCTTTCCTTTCCAGGCTATGTGTTGTAATGTGGTATTATGTGTTTATGTGTAACGATGAGAAATAAAGTACTTAGTGAACCAGTGTGTAGACGTTATTGTCCCTAGTGGGGCTAACCTTTCTTCTAGTCAGGTGCAGGTGAACAGATGCATCTCCCGTCCATGTGGGTCTGAACAAGGGGGAGAGGAGGGCTTACATTTGATAATAACCTTTGCATAGTGTGCTCCTTATTCTTGCATGAAAAGATAACCTATTCTTCTAGTCAGATGCTACTATGTGAACAGATGCTAATCCTGGTCAGGTAAGTGGTAACTGAATAAGGGAGAGAGGAGCTCTTGGATTGAAGGATAGGTGGTACATCACCTAATTTGGCAACCATTGTGTGATCCAAAATAATGTAGTACTATACCCCTGATGAATAGTGAGATCGATCCCTTTATGTAATGGTAATCATAGGATAAGCTGCTGGTTGGGTAGGTTGACTGGGTTCGACTGGGACCGCGAGATCATTGATTCTACTGCTGCCAGTTGGGTAGGTTGACTGGGTTCGACTGGGACCGCGAGATCATTGATTCTACTGCTGCCGATTGGGTAGGTTGACTGGGTTCGACTGGGACCGCGAGATCATTGATTGCTAATGCTGCCGGTTGGGTAGGTTGACTGGGTTCGACTGGGACCGCGAGATCATTGATTCTACTGCTGCCGATTGGGTAGGTTGACTGGGTTCGACTGGGACCGCGAGATCATTGATTCTAATGCTGCCGATTGGGTAGGTTGACTGGGTTCGACTGGAACCGCGAGATCATTGATTTTACTGCTGCCGATTGGGTAGGTTGACTGGGTTCGACTGGGACCGCGAGATCATTGTGTTTCTAATGCTGCCGGTTGGGTAGGTTGACTGGGTTCGACTGGGACCGCGAGATCATTGGTTGCTAACGCTGCCGATTGGGTAGGTTGACTGGGTTCGACTGGGACCGCGAGATCATTGATTGCTAATATTATAGGAGGTACCTGGTATGTATCTTAGGAATTCCCTGTCCTTAGGGGGTAGATACCTGTCGTGAATAGGCCCTAGGGAGGGGAGAGAGTAACGTTCTGGCTGGGTTAGTGAGGCTCTGATGAGCTGGGTCCATTTAATCTGAGAACCCAAGCAGAACACCGATGTACGTAAACAATCGGTAAAATCTACCGATTCGGTAAAGATCGGTAAAAAAAAACGAATCGGTAAAAAAAAACGATTCGCTTAAAAAATACCGATTCAGAAGCAATCGGTAAAAAAAAATTCCCAAGAAACTAATACCGAATCTGTATTACCGAATCCATTACCTCGGTAATTCAAAAAATAGTTTTTTGATGAATCAGCCAATCCTGTGCCTCTCAATTACCTCAAAAACAGCAAGTGGCAACAACCAGGCAGCTGCACTGAACCTGGAGCTGACTGTGAGGCAGGCAGGTGAGCTGAGGATCCAGGAGCAACAGAGCCACACATCCACAAATCCCCCCCAACAAACCTTGGAAATGGCAAGCCAGGACAGAGAGAAGGAGGGATCAGAAAGGAAAAGGAAGCTGCAGTTCAGCAAGAAGGAGCTGGAGGTACTCATACAAGATGTGAGCCAGGACCATGACAATGTTTTTGGAAAGCATTCTCTCCATGTGCCTGAGTCTCAGAAGAGACAGATCTGGACTGGGATCCAGAGTAAAATTAATGCAATTGGGGTCACCCAGCGTTCCATAGAGGACATAAAAAAGTGTTACGCCCTCAGGAAGACGGCGAAGGCAAGGATGGCTGAGAGGCAGAGGCAGGCCGGCAAAACTGGTGGAGGAAAGAACACAGCACCTGCACCAACCTCACTGGATTTGATGGTAGAGTCAACCCTCCAGCCAGAGAGTGTGAGTGGTGTGGGAGACGCAGACAGCTCTGCCAGAGCTGCCAGGAAACAAGGTAAGATGCATGCCGAGCATGCTGTGCTACCCCCCCCCCCCCCAACCCCAATCCCCATAGAGGCATAGGGGCTCCCACTGCACTACATGTCTTACACATTACCTGCTATGCAATGTGGGAGATGTAGTTCTAGGGAACAGATGTATAGGACAGTCAGCCTAGCAAACTCAATAGCATGTGAAAGAAATTAGCAAGCTGAGGACAGTCAGTGTGAACTGTAGGCATGATGTTTAATGCAATGCAAATGCAGCCACAGAAGTGAGTATATGTACATTCTGTCATTACAGGCGAGTCATCTCACAGTGCTGCAGAGGGGAGCAGACTAAAGGCAGCCAGACCAGAGGGGAGGCAACAGGAGGAAGAGAGTTTGCCTGCAGGGCACACAACCTCTGCACCGCCACCACCATCACCAACAACTCCTTCCCCAACATCACCACAGCACCAGAGAATGCCGCCATCTCCTCTAACTCAATCCCCAGTGCCACAATCACCACCACCACCAGCACCACAATCAGGCAGGAGGCATGCCGTGGCCACCCTCCAGCAGATGGAGGAGTTGGAGGAGGAGGGTACAGTGGGCCAACAGTCTCCTGTCCATGAGGAGGGCAACATGGTGAGGGCAGGGACTCCATCTGAGCGCGCCCACATATCCTCAAGATGCCGCAGGCCAAGGCCGGCCAGTCCTTAAGGCTCAGAACATGATGAAAGTGTTTTTGCTGGACTGGAAGGCAACATGCTCAAGGTCCAGCACCTGCAATGGTGAGAGATGCGATCATTGCATAGGGAGGTGGCTCACATCAACAAACATATGTACAGAATTGAGAAGGGCATCACTGCAATGGGCAACAACATGTCTGAGGGCATGAGAGACCTCTGTGGACAAGCTCTGCAGCCAGTTGGAGCAGGACCGTCTTGGTAGGCGCAGGGAGAGGCAGAGACTCCAGGCCTATACCATCGCAGTGAACCGGCTGGCCACTGCTGCCTCCCTAATGTGTAGAAGGTCCATCACCATGCACCATGCAGGAGGAAATGGCACATTGTAGCAGGGACCTGGCCAAGGGCATGGTGTCAATGACCTCTGCACTGGAAGTGCTGCAGAATGTGAAGGCGGCCACTATGGAAGTGGGGGGGGGATAGTGAGGAGGCTACCAGCCGTGGTAGCATTACGCCCTCTCCCACCGAGGGGAGGAGGTGCCACGAACGCCACAGCGCCACGCAGGAACATAGCGGCAGCACAGACAGTGTGGCCAGTGAACGTGGACATGCAGCGCGTTGTCGCTAAAAATAGATCCTACAGTTATTTGGAACTCATTTAAGGGGTGATGTAACCCATGTCTTTATGGACACTGGTTCAGATCCGGGTGGTGTGCTGATTAAACACTATTACACATATACAGTAACTGGCTCTGTCTCTTTACTCACTCAGAAATAGTTGGATGTTATCTCAGCCCGTCTGTGTCTCCCATCCTGTTCTACTGCAACACGAGCTGCGCAGGGCTCTGGCTGGGGATTGTCCTCGCCCTTGTCCTCAGAGTCAGTTAGTTCCACTGCTGTTCCTTTTTTGTGGCTAGATTATGTAGCATTGCACATGTAGCAATTATTTTGCAACAATTTGATGGGGCTGTACTGACGTGCACCTCCACTTTTGTGGAGGCAACCGAATCTGCTTTTAAACAGTACAAAGGTGCGCTCCACCACGTTGCGTGTGCTCTTATGTGCCACATTGTATCTCCTCTCCCTTGCTGTGGATGGGTTGAGATATGGTGTGAGTAGGTAAGACCGGAGGGCATATGCGCTGTCACCTAAATGCACACAAAGTGCCATTAATTTATGTCACCAATAGTTTGAGGCAAGGTATACATCAGGGTGTGTCACATTGATTTACCTAGTAGGTATCCTTCTCCAAATTCACCAGCAGCCACACGTGTATGGATACCACTGTTCCTGAATATGTACGAGTTGTGGGTACTCCCTGGGAATTTTGCCACAATGTCAGTTATGATGAACTTTGCATCACATAACACCTGCACATTAATGGAGTGTGTGGATTTGTGGTTGCGGTAAATGTATTCTGTTGCTGCAGGTGGAGAGATTGGTATGTGGGTCCCATCGACGCAGCCTATTACGTGTGGGAACTGTGCCATTTGGTAGAAATCCAGCTTGGCCTTCTGCAGCTCCGCCTGTGTACTGGGGAAGGTTATGTAATGATGCATTTGGTCCATCATGGCGTCCAAGAAGCTGTTGAAAAATCTGGATAGGGCAGCTCTGTGACACACCACCCACCCTGGTAACTTCCTGAGGCCAGGAGGTGCAGGCAACAGAGCACCTGTACATGGGTGGGTATTGCGTGCGCCCTTGGTCTCTGATGCTCAAGATATGGTTTGAGGTCCTGTATGAGGTCAAGGATGGTGTGTGGGAGCAGCCTGTACCTCTCACGGATTTCTGGTTCAGTCAATTGGAACAATGTGACACCCAGTCTGTACACTCGCTCTTCCCGTCTCCAAATCCTCACTCCTGTTGCTCTAAAATGTAGCTGCCTTGCTATGAGGTAGAGGCCCGCCATTGTGTTCACACTGTTGCATTTTGGGGCTGTTTTTATGCACTGCACCTGATTACCACCTGCTCAGGATCAGTGGTAAATAACGATTCATTAATACCGATTTTGGTCAAATTCAGTATTACCGAATTTTGCTACATCGCGTTTCGTAATTATTACCGATTCGTTATTTACCGATTCGGTAATCTTTGTTTCGGTGTTCACCGATCGGTAAATAAGGATTCGGTAACGATTTCCCGATTCGTTATTACCGAGGGCATTCGGTAATACGTACGTCGCACAGGGCTAAATACCGGTCGGTAAAGACGAAATGTACCAAATATCGGCTTTACCGACCGGTATTTGGCCACCTACATATGGCCCTGAGTCAACTGTTTCTGAAGGGCTAGCATTTAGCGAACCACATCCTGAGGGAGATTCTTGGGAGCTTGCTCTCACCCATCCTTCACCAGACTAAGAGGTCCTCTGACAGGATGACCATACAGAGGTTCAAATAGGCTAAACCACATTCTCTTCTTTGTATTTGTATTTGTATTTGTATTTGTATAGCGCGAATTGCTGCTCTAAGGCGTCCAAGCGCTGGTGAGACCAAAACCTGTCAGAGAAGCAGAGGAGGGGGCATGGGTTAAAGGAGTGAATTGAAAAGAAGGGTTTTAAGCTGTTTGCGAAATGAGGTAAGGTTGGGGTTGGCTCTGAGGTGAAGTGGAAGGGCATTCCATGTCCTGGAGGCGTTGTGGGCAAAGGTCCTTCCGCCGGACCTGGATCTTTTTATTCTGGGAGTCACTGCCAGAAAGGTCTGGCTGGAGCAGAGGCTTCTGTTGGGCAGATAATGGGTGACTAGGTTGCGGGTGATGCTCGGGCCAGTGTCCCAGAAAGCTTGGTGGGCAATGCACATTGCCTTAAACAGAATTCTTTGGCGGATTGGTAGCCAGTGGAGGCTAGCCAGGCCGGCCCTCGTTGAATGTCTGCGAGGGATCTCCAGCAGTAATCGGGCTTCGCAGTTCTGCACTATCTGCAGCCTACGGAGAGTGTAGTCTGGGGCGCCGAGATAGAGCACATTGTTAAAATCAAGGCGTGATTGTATAAGGCCTTGTATAGCCACCTGTTTGGCTTCCATGGGGAGGAGGGGGTATATTCCTCTAAGCAAAAAGCGGGCATGGTAAGAGGACGCCCCATTTCTTCCTCATGACCTCAGGCAGGCCCATAATCATGCCTTTTAGGGTCTTTTTGAAACTATCCACAAGCCCTTTAGTTTGTGGATAGTAGGGTGGGGAGAACTTATGGGTGACTCCACACTGCTTGCTGATTGACATCATGTACACAGACATGAGGCTGGTGTCTCTGTCTGGCCCCACTTCTATGGGGAAACCCACTGTGGCCCAAACCCCCATCAAGGCCCTGGTGACAGTGCAGTGACAGTCCTCAGTGGGATTGCCTTCATTACCTAGGGAATGGTCCACCAAGACCCGGATGAACCTCTTGCCTAAGGCTGTCTTGGTGGGACAAGGATCCTACAATGCCAACCGTTTCAAATGGTGTAACAACAACAGGCATTGGAAAAAGAATAACACTACAGCTTTTCCATAGTCTTCCCACTAGCCTGAGTTTCCCCATGCACAGGAGTGTTAGGCTCATGATAAAGTAGGTAATTTTCCTTATATATAAGGTGATTTTCAATGGGCATCATCTTGCCCGCTCAGACACTGAAGGATTGGGCACTTCTTCTGTGACTTGAATATTTCCTTTCTGGTGGGTTCCTCTTTCACTTGCCATTCATAAAGCTCAGACAGTTGACCAAGGGAGACAATGTCCTCCCTAATAGGCTCAGAGGCAGATGCTCCAGTGCCCCAACTACCTGTGTTATGGGACTTGCAGGGGCCTGGGTTCCCACACCCTTTGCCCGTCCCTACCCTGGCAGCTGTCTGGACCATTCTTCCATGCTCCAGACCTTCTTGACTCCCCTCCTGGGCAGCCAAGGAACAGGTGACTGCAGTTTTCTGGTCTATGAAGCATTTCTTCTGGTGTCCAGATTAGGATTGGGGCCCCTGTGAACTGTACTGGGGGCCTTGAGAGAACTCCTTAATAATATTTTTTTCTTCACCCTCTTTCATATGTTGGGAACTGTGACCACCCTTTTGGGTGTGCCCTCCAGGTGCCCTTTTAGATTTTCCGGTGCTGACCCAGGGGTCTCCCTCCTGAAAAAGCTTCCTTGGATTAGAAAGAATGCTATCCACTTCGTGTCAGCACAGCTCTGTAAAACATATATTAAGCATGTGCTCCCTCAAAATATTGTTGTACATCCCAGTAAAATGTTTGCCTTTGCTGCTCCTCACCCAACCTTTTAATGCCTTGCTGGCATAATTTCAAAAGTTCACTCATGACTGGATTGGGAGTATGTTGCTGTCCTGAAACTCTGATGTCAGCCCTAATCTAACAGCAAGTATACATTTCATGGGGCTTACTTTGTCATATTCCCTTTCCTCTAGTGTAAGGATAGTATCCATCCCCACTGTGGGCGTGCATTTCCACAAGCTGTCATCCCACTATTCCCCAGGGAATTTGTGCACCCTGAGCGCAATGTCATGTGCAGCAAACCACGTGGCTATATCATCTCCAACTACATAGGCACAGCCTTCTGTGGTATGCAGACTGCCACCTAAGCAGCAGACACATTTGGCACAATGTCACCATTCCTGTTGGTTCCTGAAGGGTGCCATGTATTTTCCTCCATCTCCCTCATGCTTTTATCAAGTTCCAACAGTATTTTCCTTTCAACTAGGGCCCTCCCAGCTTTCTCCTTATCCTGCTTTAATTAGAGCAGCTCCAACTTCAGCCGGAGATACACTGCTCCTAGCCCCATCTTGGTTATCAGTGTTTCTCTTTGAGGTACGGTTGGGCTCGTCCTGAAGCTCAGGGTTCCTTTCTGGATCCTACTCTTCATCTGTAATTGAGTCCATGTCCTCCTCATGGTTACATGGGTATCCTCTATTGTTGCGACCTGCAACCTTTACATTTCTTCTTAGACCCAGAGGATTTTCTACAAATTGTGTTGGAAAGGTTTCCTGCCCACATTCAACCCTATTTGCTTACAGAGCCTATTGAGGTTGTCAGCATTGATCAGATACATCTCCATGGTAAAAAGAAGAGGGTATGGTACTTACATTTAGAAAAAAGGAAAACAGCCAATGAAAGACTAAGGAGAATTGAAACACTCTCAATTTGGTATTACACAATTTAATTAGGATATTGTGTTACACAAATCACTGTATGTCACTGCACAATTACAAGTCCTGATCCACACCGCTGTTAGGACGCTTATATTTACAAATGGGCAATTGAAAAAACTAAGGAAGATTTGAAAAAGGGGTTACTATGATATCAAATAATTTATCTTGGATTTTTGTGTAACACAAATCACTGTATAGTACTGCATAAATATAAGTCCTGATCCTCACTCCTGACACAATGGGAAAAATTGGGTTGTTGGTTGATGTGGTTATGAGACCTATTCAAGCAAAAGCCTCGTTCCCTTTCAGGGTGAACTACAAAAAGTCACTAAATTAACCTGTGCATACCCCTGGGTAGCTTGCCAGAAAAAGCAGTTAGGCATAACTTAGAGGTTATGCAGCACACAAACAAAGTTAAAACACGACCCAAAATAAAAGCTACACCAATTTATAAAAATATAGACAATTCAAATAAATTATTTGACACCTTAATGACAAAAATTAGTAGAACTAGAGTTAATATTTCAGCGCCTAAAAGATCAAAGCGCCAACTATGGACAGCTAATCTTGTGAGACTGGGTCAGTCAAAAAATATGGCTGATTGTGATGGGGCAAGGTTCAAATACAAGAAGTGGAATTTGACTGATCAGCGCTTAGCTTGAAGAATTGCTGAGAAAAATGTTTTGAGAAGGTAAAGTTGAGCCGGTGGTATCCGAGGAGGGAGAGCCATCATGTGGGAGACTTGGGTTGAAGCTGCAGTGAAGATGTTTATGTTTGGACTCTTTTTTAGAAGTTGAAAATATGTAGCGGGTGAAAGCAGAGGGCTGTAGCCAAAGGCAGATTCACAATTCTGGATAACCCTTTGGCTGAGGACTGCTGAGCACGATTTGCTGCTGTGGAGAAGAACATAGCAGTTGAAGCTGTGCAGCCAATCCAACTGGCAATATACCAAGGGCAGATGGGCTAGCTTGTTTATAATGGTCTCTTCCAGGTTGTCAGAGCAGTTGTTGGCTAAAAATGTTCTACTCCCCCTGTTTTGGGATTTGGCCATCTGGGCATATTTGGCACCACAATCAAGGGTCCAGGACCGATGGAACACCACTTGGAAGTTCAGGACTCAGGCTGGGTTTGGGTATAGGTCTAGGGCGAAGGGAACATTGTGTGTCACTGATGCTCAGATCAGGAGACCAGCAACCTAGCCCTTCATCATCAATATGGTGTTCCTAGGTTCAAGTTGCAAGTCCAATCTTGCTTCCCAAGGGAAGATGGTAGCAGGGCAGAAAGGGAGCAGTTTAGCAAGGCAGCAGCAGGTCAGCAGTCCAGCAGAGTGGTAGTCCTTTCAACAGAACAACAGTTCTTCATCCTCACAGTGTATCCACAGGTAGAAAATGGTATTGAAAAGTTGGTGTACAAGGTCCTCCTTTATACCCTGGAGGCCTCCTTCTGGAAAGTGGGAGATATTTCTAGACTGTGGCTTTGAGGCGCATTGAATTTCCTGACTCCCCAGGCCTGTTTCCAAGCTAGGTGCAGTGACAAAGTGGAGGTGATAGGTCCTATGTATAAAGAAAATCCCTCCCTATTCAGTTGCAAGTGGGGCTGTGCTCAGGTCTGCCCTCCATTCAGGCACGACTAATCCTTCTATTGTGTGACTGTCTGGAAAAAATCACAAAGTCTAGCTTTCAATTGCAAGTTATGTGACCCAAGAATGGCTGCAGTCACAAAAGTGCTAAGGGCAGAAAAATGCAAACTTGTTTAGAGTGATGAATGTAGCTACAAGACCTTCCCATAAACCAGTAAGGCCTAGGAATAAATGCTTATAGGTATCAATCAACTGTCAATATGGATAGAGTTGCTGAAATAACTGCATCAAATGCAATTATCCAATTATTAATAATCTACAGACCACCTTATTTTGGCAATTGTATAACAAGGGCATTCTTATACATGACTTTCACAAACCATTGTCATATTAATTTACAACTAAATGTTTCTCTGGGCATTCAACTTGCTCAAGGGGCATATAGCGTGCCCCTTGAGCTGAATCACTACTGATGTGTATGCTATTTGTTATGTTATTTGCTTTTTATATAGCGTAGGTTCACCATCAGGTCTCTTTGCGCTTCGAGGGGAGAAATTCACCACAGGCAGTGGGTATGAGCTAGTGAGGATGACTTATTTCATGGTCGCTGCCTCCAAGAACAAGATAGTCTTACATTTTTTCCTGAAGGGAAGAAGGACTGGTTCCCGGCGCAGGTGTTCGGGTAGGTTATTCCAGAGCTGAGGTATCAAGATGGAAAAAGCTCTACCCCCTTTGCGAGTAGAATGGAAGCGTGGAGTGACCAAGCGTCAGGCCACAGAGGAACGGAGCGTTCGTGCAGGGGCGTAGTTTATCAGCCGGTTCTTAATATAGGACGGGTCTTGACCATAGATGGCCTTATGTGCGATGCAGAGGCCTTTAAAGACTGCACGTTGCTTAATAGGGAGCCAGTGCAGTTTCAAGAGCAATGGAGAGGCATGAGCCCGTCTTGAAGATGAGGCGTGCCGCATCTTTCTGCACAACCTGCAATCTTCTTGTCAGATTCCAAGGGAGGCCAATGTAAAGGGCATTCCCATAGTCCGGCCTGGACATTATTATAGCAGTGAGAATTGCCTGTAGGGAGTCTGTAGTGATAAGGGGAACAAGTTTCCGTAGGCATCTAATAAGCCCTATGCAAGTGCCAACCACCGCAGACACTTGATTAGTCATTGAAAGTTCTGCATCAATATGTGGATCATGTGATGCAGTTCGAGTAGCTGCAGACTCCAGTGTGCATTCACTGCCCCTTGAGTACGCTGACTTTTTCTTGTCACTCTATATCCTTTAGAAATTCACCAAATGCAACGTTTCCAACATGTCTCATTTTTTTTTACAATTGCTATCATGCACCTTGAAATGTTGAAATTAAATTTTTTCTGATTACGTTTTTATTTTTCTGTATGGCTACGTTTTTGTAACACATGTAGATGAGGTTTTAGCCATTGCTGTCAGTTGCTTTATGTCCTGTTTGATGTGGTAAATAACTATCTTAGCATGTCTGAGGCCACGGGCACAGTCAGGGTTGCTGGGACAAGAATTATTTGGACACAGATTAATGGCATTTTGCATTGGGTGCACTCTAGTATTGCATAGCTCCACAGATAATTATGAAGAAGCTTTGTTTATAAAATGATGGCTGCAGAGCGGGCAAGCTAATACTAGGGGCCAGATGTAGGTAGCCCTTTACCGGTCGGTAACGGCTGAAAATCGGTATTTTCGGCCGTTACCGACCGGTTTTGGGCAATTGGGATGTAGGGAAGTGAAAATCGTCAGAATCTGTAAATTTACCGAATTGGTAAAGTTACCGAATCGGTAAAATACCGAATCGGAAAAATTACCGAATAAGTAAATATACCGATTCGCAACGGTTTGCGATTCGGCAAATTTACAGAATCGGTAAATTTACAGAATCGGTAAAGTTACCGATTCGGTAAAATACTGAATCGGTAAATAAGAAGTGGTAAAAATGAATATTGAGATGTAGGGAAGCTCTGAAATACCGAATTTGCTTGAAATTCGGTATTTAAGAGTCGGTATTTACCATGGATTGAAATCAGGTGGTAACCAGGTGCAGCCCATAAAAAAGGACCCAAAATGCAATTCTTCTTGCACAATGGCGGCATTTTATATCATTGCAAGACGGCTACGGCTACAGGAGGAAGGAGAGAGGGAATGGCAGAGAGAGGAGCAGGTCTATAGACAGAGAGTCACCTTGTTCATGCTCACAGAGGCAGAGATACTCCAGAGGTACA
This sequence comes from Lissotriton helveticus, assembly GCF_964261635.1. Classification (NCBI taxonomy): domain Eukaryota; kingdom Metazoa; phylum Chordata; class Amphibia; order Caudata; family Salamandridae; genus Lissotriton; species Lissotriton helveticus. The sequence continues at coordinate 1,611,074,718 of NC_136069.1, forward strand.
GGTTGGCCCCAGACACCATCACGGACCTCATCAGGGACCTCCACCCACTGTTGGAGCATACTACCCCAAGGGCACACGCTATTCCACCCCACGTGCAGGTGCTGTGCAGCCTACACCTGCTTGCGTCTGGGAGCTACCAGAGCATGGTAGCTGCGGTAGGTGGGGTGACCCAGAGCAGCCTGTCACGATTTTTCCACAAATTCCTTGATGCTATGTTACAGAGGATGGACCATTACATATCTTTTCCTGCAACCCATGCGGAACTGGTCCAAACAAAATCTGACTTTTACCAGATGGCTCGATTCCCCAATATAATTGGCTGCATAGATGGCACGCACATTCCCATTTGTCCCCCTGCTGCCACCGAATATATTTACCGGAATAGGAAGTCCACCCACACCATCAATGTGCAGGTGATATGCAATGCAAAGTGCGCCATCACCGACCTTGTGGCTAAATTCCCTGGGAGTACCCACGACTCCTATATATTTCAGAATAGTGGCATCTATGCACGGCTGACTGCAGGGGAATTTGGTGAAGGATACCTCCTAGGTGAGACATAGTGTGCGCCCCGAAAACACCTATTGCAGTAAGAAGTACAAGTATGCATGTGAGTAATGTATTCCCATTTCATTTCAGGAGACAGTGCATATGCCCTCCGGTCCTTCATACTCACCCCCTACCTCAATCCCTCAACACCCAGCCAAAGGAGATATAACCGGGCCCACAAGAGCACAAGAAATGTCGTGGAGCTCACGTTTGGTATCTGGAAAAGCAGGTTCAGGTGTTTGCACAAGAGCGGAGGTGCAAGGCAGTATACCCCCATCACCTGCTGTAAGATCATTGCTGCCTGTGCTATGTTGCACAACCTTGCTGTGAAGAAGGGTACTGAGGTGGAGTTGTCAGACTATGAGGATCATGACGACGACATGGCTGTGCCTGAAACACAACCTGCTGGAGTGTCAACACCAAGTGATGGCAGACACAGACGTGAGGAGATTACACGCAACTATTTCTGAGTAAGTAATGAGACTGACACCTATGTTGAAAGCACATATTTAGTTTAATGTACTATGTATCTTGGTATGTTAAATAACAGAAGTGCACCAGAAAGCATTTCACTGCAATGCTCACTGTGAGTAAACACACACAGACAGGTGTTGATAGCACCCACCGTAGTTGTATATTGTCACTACGCAGGTTTAAATGGCATAAATGTGCAACAAAAACTTTCAAAGTACTCAATTGTCTGTCCAATGGCAGTAGCCCATACTGATAACTGTTCATTTGCGGCCACGCTTTGCACTGCCAGATGTAAGTGGCTCACTCTGTTCACTGGGCGTTTGCCATGTAGCCTCACTCTGTCGCCTGCTGCTCCTCCTTGTCTCTACAACAAGGGGGCTTGCCGTGCTGCTCCTACTGGTGCTACCTTCACTCTCCAGCACGTCAATAGCAGTAGTTTGTGCAGTCTGAGCATGTAGTAGAGCCGCTAGCGCACCGGTCATTCCGGCTATGCCCCTTGTCAGCTGATTGCTGTTTTGAGTCAGGACTTCCTGACTGTTCATGCTACGCCTGCATAGCAGGGATGTGGCTGTTGCCAGGTGGTGAATAGCTTACTCAGTTCTCTGTGCACGCTGCTTCTCCCTGCGCCTTGATGTGATTTCAGAGTCCAGTTTTGTGCACAGTTGCTGCATGGATTGGGTCATGTCATGTATCCCTGTAGCCATGTTCTTATTAATTTCAACTAGTTCTCTGATGCCCTTACCAATTTCCTGCATGTTCATATTGAGGTTCCGCATTTGTCTTTGACAGGACATGATGCCCTTGCCCTGCATCCTCTGAATCCTGACCATGGATCCCTCCAGGCCTTGGAAGACACTGGACCCCTCCCCACGTGCACCTACACTCCTTCCTGTTGATGTGCGGCGTCTAGTGGTACTAGGTACTGCCTCTGCGCTGGGCTGCAGTGTGGCAGAGATGTCAGCTCCAGGCAAGTTGTGTGAGTCCTCACCCACCATTTCAGCTGCAGCTGTCTCCATTTCCATCAGTGGGGAAACGACATGCCTCCTGCTAGGTTGTGCTGCAGGTGTCTCAATATCCAGGGATGCTGGCATTTCAGGTGAAGATAACAGTAGTGGGGACTGTGATGGTCTTGGGGATGCCTGCATTTCTTCTGTAACGTCAGGTTCTTGGGAAGGTGGCTGCCCACTCGGTACACCTGTGTTCTGTGATGCACTGGGACCTGGCTCATGACTTTCCTCCCTCTCGGGTGCCGTGCCTTCTGCCTCCTGTGACTGCCTTCTGGATGTGTGACCTGTGGACATATGAGCGCATATCAGCTAGGTGCAAATGTCTCACAGCCACTACAATTAAACTTAGGAAATTGCACTTATTACATGCTGCCTGCCCTTCATTATGTATGCAATCATTTGCCTAACTTTGTGGTTACTGTGCTGTATGACATGGTCTTTCATTTACTGACTACATGTACCATGATGCATTGCTACTGTTTTGCACAGTCACACTGGGACTGGGGTAACTTAGCTTCAAGGGGTGAGGGATGGCAGAGGGTGTGAGGGGGATTGCTGTGCATGCATCTTACCTTTTTTACTTGCAGCTTTCGCCGAGATGTCCTCTTCTCCCAATCCGTGGACGCTTTCTGGCTCCAAGGTTGTGGCCACCATCTCCTCCAGGTCAGTGAGGGGGGGTGCTGTGTTCTTTCCTCCACCTGTTTGCGAGGCCTGTTTGTGGTGGTCAGCAATTTTCTTTTTTGTGAGGCTCCTTAGGTCATAAAACCTCTTTTTTAAATCTTCACTGACTCTGGCGGTCACTCCCACTGCATTAACTTTTTCAAGGATTTCGAGCCAAATCTTTCTTTTTGCTGATTCAGGCACAGTGAGGGAATGCCTTCCAAAAAGTTTGTGGTGCACCGTTACCACCTCCTCCACAAGGACCTGGAGCTCCATGCTGCTGAATTTCAGCTTTCTTTTTCTTTCTGTCTGCTCTGTGTCCTTGCTGCTTGCCATGTTTAAGGTTTAAATCTGCACAAACTCTGTCTGCTGCTGCTCCCAGTCTCTCTGCTCCAACTGCCTCTCCAGAACCTTCTAATTAGTTGCAGCTGCCGGTGTAGTCACTTCCTGGTAGGAAGGGGGAGGGTGGTTGCACCTGATTGGCTGTTGACTTAAGTTTCACTTTTGCATGCTTTCCGATTCGGTATTTACCGAATCGGTATTTACTAATTCGGTATTTACCGAATCGGTATTACCAATGCATTCCTATGGGCCTTTTGGCCCATAGGGATGAATGGGAATTACCAATTCGGTAACTACCGATTCGGTAAATACCGATTCGGTAATTTCCGAAAGTCAGTTACCGAATTTTACCGATTCGGTAAAAAATACAGAATTTTTCCCTACATCTCATTTACCGATTTTTAAATACCGATTCGGTAAAATTCGGTATTTAAGAATCGGTAATTGACATTTACATACATCTGGCCCTAGGTATCCAAAAAAGGGTCTTGGAGTGAGTTAGCATTCTCCGTCTCATGCACTGTATTGAGGGGTTGAGGGGGATTTTTTTGGTTTTAAGGAAAACTGTCTGCCATTTTTTTAAAGGAATGACATTTTATGTCATAAAATGCGAAAAGTGAAAATTAATGAAATGAAAATTGTGTGTAGGTTCTTCAATGAGTGTTTTTTTCAGCACAACTCAGTTTGTATTACGCATGTAGATTAGGTTTTCAGTATTGCTGTCAGTTGCTCTATCTACTGTTACAGTAAAGGGAGATCTTACCACGTCGGAGGCCGGGGGCACAATCAACGTTACTGAAAAGTTGTTTTTAGTCATGGAGTGATGCCATTTTGAATTGAGCATTCTCTATTGTTCCATAGCTCCATGGATGAGTAGGAAGAGGCTTAGTTTATAAAATGATGCCCTCGGCTCAAACTTGCAGGGGACGCGTCACTGGTGCACCAAAGGCACGCCAAAGACAAGTCCGTCTGCACCCACCCCAGAGGGCCGACCTGCTGAGATATATACATCAGAGCAACTTCTAGGTAGGATGCGGGCATTTGATAGGGTGTAGGACTTTTCTATTGGATGCTACTTCTCCTGTCTCATGTTGCAAGAGTAAATATGTTTTTTCTCCCTTGAACCACCTAGTCACTACTAAACGCAGCTCCAAGGAACTGTCAGAGGAAAGTGAAGGACACACTGATTAATGTGTGTTCTCTGCATAAGCATGCTCTGGATATATATGATTATAGCTATAGCATAAGTGTTGGATAATCTGAAGGTTTCACTTCAACAGCTTTACTGACCAAGCTATGCCCCTGGTGGTAGGATTCATAGGTGGGTGGAGCTGGATGTAGCAATGAAAGAAAACTACAAATTTGCCCACCAGAGATGGCATAAACATGGTTGTCAGCCCAATTATCGCCCCAGGAGGGGTAGTAGGCATAAGTAAGTAAGTAATGGGGACGAAAAAAACAACTGTTGAAAAATACAGGAAGCCTTCCATCAGCTGCTGAGAGTTTCGTGTTTTTGGCTATGAATACTAGGAAGGGAGAAGTCATTCTAAAGCCCTCACATAAAGTTAGATCAAAATATCCCACATGTAGTAAAGTCCATTCTGCTTGAGCTGTAGAGGCATAATCACCAGTAAATCACTATAGAAAAATGCTGTCCTGTTCAGTTTTTTAGCACAGGAACAAACATCACTGGGGTTATATAGACTCTCCAACTTGAGGAAAATTGAATTTTGCCCTGTCATGTGTCCCTACGTGTTCCCCATCATATGTTATATGTGCATGATTAATATGCATATTTACACCCTTGTACACCCTTTGCCAAATAAAGACGCATTTATAGTTGCGTCCAACGTTAGTATGCCAGTTATCCAGTCCCCCGTGAAAGCAACGTGAATTAGGCTTCTAGGCCTATGTTGCCAACGTCTTTACATTGTGCACGACATATTATCGAGTTGCACCCGTTTCTAGGCCTCACAGGGCCCGGACACCAGATTCAAGTCTCAAGTCTCCTGAACCACTCCGAGGAGAGATGCAGCCCCGCCCGCATCCCTGACCCTTCACTTACTCCCTGCCAAGCAGCGCGGTGCCCGGCCTGGCCTGCCTGCCTGTCTGCCAAGAATATGTTATGCCTACAGTTATCAGTTCAGCTCCCCCGGTTTCGCATTCCTAGCTAACGAACCGCATAAACATCTTCATCTATAGTCTAGTCTTTCTGTCTCCAGGCAAGAGAATTACTGAATTAGTATCCATAGAAGATCCATAGCACACGCAATACATGAGGAGATATATGCATGCACTAGCCTTAGTGACAAGTAGCTTTTTCCCTGATGACTTTTGGATTCAAGTAACATGTACTCCAAACACAAGATATTAGATATGCTATAGGTACAGGTCGTTCTGACATCCCAGACTTCAGTCTCCTCTTCTACTGCTAGAAGTCAGAGCCCCCAGCTCTCCCCAGTTACACGTCATGTTTCGTTTGCGCGCACCAGTAGGTTAAAGGTTCTAGCTGCCCAGGTAGCCCCCTCCATGTATCCACCCACTTATGACACTTCTGTGACGTTCACCTCACACACCTCCGTGCACGCCCTGTGCACGCCTTCTTTTTACGCCCATATGTTCTTATCTTCCGTTTGTCACTTGTTACGCCTACTGTATTCAATGCAATTGTACTGTTTTACTATATATACTGTATGATGTTAATATGAGGGGGCTGCTGCGCGACTTCCCTTTTTCCTGTGTCTGTCCCTTCCTGAACCTTCGCAGGTGATGGAACCCGATGGTCCATTGGCTCGAGCCATCTAATTAAAGCCCTTATGACTCCGATACCACGGATTCTGCCTCTTATTTATTGAGCTATCCTTTTCAGTTAATGCATAGAAAAATAGTACCGGTAATTATTTATTTATTTACCACATAATGGCGCCCGAACAGGGACGAGCCCCTTCCCCACGCGCCGGCGATGTAACGCAGGCCCCCTGACCCTTCTACAGCCGTGATGGACCCCTACTGTGCACCTGCAGATATTTCTGCTCAAGTCTCCCTCAGGCCCACGGAGGAGACGGAGACTGCGGTCCGGCATCCAGACGAGGCGGTGAGGAAGGCGGAACGTCCCGACCAGAGCCCAAGCCGAGAGAGCAAGGTCCGAGGTATCCGGAGGCCCACCCGTTTCCGAAGCCCGAAGTGCATGCGTAGTGCGTAGCAGTAACCAGACGTTGTAGCTGTCCAGTCCAGTCCGAGGCCTTCAGTTTGCTTCCCGGTGAGTACCGTTGCTGGGGAAGTATCTAGACGGGTTCATTAATTTGTCCCCGGTCCGACGGGTTTGGGTACACAGATCCGGTCTGACGTGTTCACTCAGGTGGATACGGTATGACGTGTCTCTTTAGGAGACCGGTATGTTCTGTACTGTTTTAGCAGTGCATCCAGTACTTCTAGTAAGTCTGTTCTCGAGAAATTCAAGTATTATGTTTTCAATGTATCAGGTACCTGTTCGAACTGTTATTTAATGTGTTTTTGATGTCGTGGTATGAGTGATTTGTCTGCTATTCATTACTGTGTTCATTGTGTATTGTGTTCAAGTTCAAGTACGGTCCAAAGATGCCTCTGTTTTCAAAGTTACGTCAGATAAAAACCAGAAAAGGGTTACTCGAAGAATCAGTTCCTGTCCCTCCTAGGGACAGTCCAGGACATTTCATGTATCATAAACATGGCTTAGACGCCATACTGTATCTAGATTTATGGGTCGACTATACCAAAGATCTCGAGGAGAAATATAGATGGCCTGTTTCAGGAACATGGGATGCCGAGTGCATCATGAGAGTAGAAGAAGCATTATGGAAAAGGAAAGCCAGACAATCTCAGAAAGATGCCATAGAATTGTGGCGTAAAGAATCGCATAAAAGAACTGAGAAAGAATTCAGAAAAGCAGAACTAAGTAGGGAATCCTCAGAAAGAGCCCGAGAAAGGGAACTGCTAGAAGAAGGTGAACGAGTTAGAGCAGAACAGTCAGACAGACAAAGAAATGCCCTTATTAAAGGTATGTACCCTCTTCTCGCCGAGGGTTTGCCGAAGGCGACCCCGGAAACACCCTGTAATTTACCGCCACCATTGGTCCCGACTAAGCTACGTCATAAACCGACTGCAGCTGAAATCTTCCTTTCTTCCTATCTAGACGATACTGTCCCAGAATATGCTAATACGAATCCTACCCCTCCAGTTCAACCTCAGCACCCTGTTAATAATGTAATTACTGTGCCTCCAGCCGTTGGTCCCGGAAATCCTGTCCATGTGCCAGTACCCCCGGACCAACCCACATTACGTACACCTACTTTACCAGTCACTTTAACAGCAGCCGCACATTCAGTATTAATTGACGATTCTAGTTCAGGAGGAGCAGGGGGAGGTATTCCTATCACCCCGCCTCAAACAAAACGCTTGACACTGAGAGACACAGCATTACAGCGCACGCCAAAAGTGGCTACGTACGAAGCCCTCAAAAGGTACCTTACTGATTGCAGATATGACCCAGTGCCAGGCGAAGATCACATGATATTATATTCCGTACGTTTACGACGAGTTGCAAACTTTTTGACTACCATGCCAGATATGAAGGAACATTTAGACAGAATATATCATTTTATCCGGAAAGGGGAGAAACCAGAAAGTATTCACGAAGCTATGGCACACAGGAAAGTCGAGATTCAAAGCATGATTTTGCAATTTCTAATAAATTGTTTAATAAGAGAACAGGATTATCCTGATAGAGACAAAGATGAGATGAAGGTCCTGACAAGATGGAGTGACAATATAGCAGATGGAAAACACAAGACACAAAATTGTATAGAATCTATGTACAGAAAGATTCGTAAAGAAATTATAGCTATACACGAGAAGGAGAAAGCAAGGAGAGTAGCCGAGAAAGAGAATGACTCTTCAGACGAAGATGTAGACACCGAGAATCCCACCAGAAAAGCGTATGTAGGTAGGACGAGACCTTTTGACAGACACACACGTCTAGACTACAAGAAAGCTTTTCCTCCTCCCGTACCAGAACAGTGTTCTCTTGAACATTTATTCCAGACTACCGATAAAGTTCTGAAACTACGAATAGGTTACAGTGAGCTTAGTACCATGCATGAACAGGAACTAGCACGGTCAGCAGTTCAATGGTCTAGTGATTCTACCACGTATTCAGACGAAGTAGTGGCCCGTATGTTTCTGAAACTGCCCCCAGACGAACAGCGACTGGTGGGTATGTACATGATCCAGCACCTCATTACACTGTACGAGGATCAGCATTCTGATCCAGGTCCTTTATATAATGTATTGAACGAGTTACTCCTAAACAGATGGAAAGGTCTAGGTACCGATTTAATTAGTGTCATTTTAGAACAGCGCCACAAATACAGAACGTTCCTGACTCCACATTTTGTTCCTGTTCCACCTCCATTTTTCATAGATAAACAGAATCCCTTGCGAGAAGTGCATCCTGTTAAGGGAACGGGGGGTGAGCTCGAACGATTATTCGTTTACACCCCCATAACGAAAATAGAACTACTAGAAATGAAGAAGTTAGTGCCCTGTCACGATAAAGATCCAGCAGGGTTCCATCGTGAATTAAAAGACATGCTCCGTATGGGAGAATACACGTATCCTGATATCATCAAAATGTTAAAGGTCCTGTTGCCTGCGGGCATATATGAAAAACTCAAAGAAAAAGAATGGGAGGTGGGAGAGAAAAAGATTGATTGGACCGCGTTAGAGAACGAAGATAACACACGAGTCCCAGGTACTGGTCTCGGGGATGAAGCCAAAGAATTGCCCGAGTTGTTAATACAGGTCTTGCCAAGATTACTAGCCACGAAAAAGGAAGACTGGGATGCTATCTCAGCCTGTAAGCAGAAACAAGACGAAGACACTAGTGATTTCTATTCCAGATTTTAGAAATGTTTCATTATTAATAGCGGCTTGAAAACAAGTAGTGAGTCGTACCCACATCTTTTTGTCACCAAACTAGTTGAGAATTCTCTACCACAAGTTAAAAACCGAGTACTAAAAGTCGAGAGTACCTGGCAAGCTAATACCCCGTCTCAAATGCTACAGATGTTACAGTACCACCAGAACCGAATCAGGGAAGAGCAAGAACACGAAAGAAGACGTATGAAAGACACGAAAATGAAAGTACTAGTTGCACAGTCTGTTCCAGCAGATAGTCAGAAGAGGGGTACGAATCAGACTACTCATTCTGCAGCTCCCGTTAAAGGGACATGCAATTACTGTAAACAGCCAGGTCATTACATAAACGAATGTGCCGTTCTGAAACACAACATAGCTACAGGTAAGACGAAAGAGAGACCGCGTCCTCCTAGACAGGAACAGGCTCCGCAAAGTTCGCAACCACCGCAGAACGCACAACAGACAGTTACAGTACCGCAGCCTATAGCTGCCACACAACACGTTACACAACAGATGTACCAGTATGCACAGTCAGATTATCCAGAATATCAGCAGTATTCATGAAACAGCCTAGAGAGGGAGGTTGGCTTGCCTCTCATCGAGGTTCCTGTAGATCAAGAAGGTCCCTATGTACACAGTCAGGTACTAGGGAAAGACAGAAAGTTTCTGATTGATACAGGGGCAAGTAGGACTACCATCAGTCATGACGAGGTTCCAGGGGCTCCACTCTCAGGCTCAAGAAATGTTTCCCTGGGATTTTCAGGAAAGCCTATTGTTAATGAAATATCGAAACCAGTTTCCCTAGAAGTTGGTCCATTGTCCCGAACTACAGACTTGTTACTTACGAAATCATGTCCTGAAAACTTACTGGGTATTAAAACATTGAAAGAATTAGGTGCAGTAATATGTTGTTCTCCGGAAGGAGTGAGATTGTTTTTACGTGATTTTAAAGGACATTATGTGTTAAGAGATTTTGATCCCCGATTACTGAATGTACCACAGCATTTATGGGCACGAGGTCCAACTGATGTAGGTTGTATGCACATTACACCATATCGTGTCACTCTGAAACAAGGAGTTGTGTTACCCAGAATTCGACAATACAAGTTACCACCTGAGGCTGTAGCAGCCTTATCGAAAATCATTGACAAGCTCATTGCTCAAGGAGTAGTTGTAGAAACTGACTCCAATGTATGTAATTCTCCTATCATTCCGATTCTTAAACGTACTGACCCAAATGCACCTCCAGTTTATCGATTAGTGATTGACCTTCGAGAACTTAATAAATGTATCATACCCCAGTACCCAGTGGTTCCAGATATTTCTTCCCTATTGACTGCCATTGATTCCGAAGCAGAGTTCTTTACTGTTATTGATCTCAAGAACGCATTCTTTAGTGTCCCCATTCATCCAGACAGCCAGTTCCTTTTCGGATTCTGTTTAAATGGAAGAAGCTATAAATTCACACGTGCACCTCAAGGTTTCACAGAAAGTCCTAGTATTTACAGTCAGGCACTTAAACGACAACTCGACAGTATTCACATGCCAACTGACACTGCCCTGCTCCAGTATGTCGATGATCTATTGATCACAGCCCGTACAGAACGTGACTGCGAACGTGCATCACTGACCGTCTTGTACTTTCTGGCAGAGATGGGGCACAAGGTGTCCCCAAAGAAACTGCAATTCTGTGTCCAGCAAGTTGTATACCTTGGACACTTGCTGTCCAAGAGGGGTAGACAGTTGACACCTGACCGTATCCAGTTAATTGCACATCTTTCACAGCCCAAGACACAGAAGGAGGTACGAGCTTTTATCGGCCTCACTTCTTACTGCAGACAATGGATTCCTCAGTACGCATATCTAGCCAAGCCACTGATACAGTTAACAACACAGGAGGCAGCGACATCGACTGTCCTCCCTTGGACCCAGGAACATACACTTGTTTTTAATGAGTTAAAGAAAGCTTTATGTAATGCGCCTGTGTTAGCGACACCAAACTACAGTAAGCCTTTTACACTCTTTGTTACTGAACGTGATGGTACAGCATTATCTGTTCTCACACAAGATCAAGCAGGACAGCACAAGCCCTGTGCTTATTTTTCTAGCACATTAGATCCAGTAGCCCAGGCTCTGCCTGCGTGCCTCAAATCAGTTGCCGCCACACCTCTAGCTATCAGACAAAGTGATTCCATAGTGTTAGGACACTCCCTGACAGTACAAGTTCCACACTCCGTGGAAGTTCTTTTAAACCGAACACAGACTCAGCATTTGACAATTGCACGATTAACAGGATATGAACTGACATTGTTTCAGCCACACATAGAAATCAGACGCTGCAACATATTAAATCCTGCTACACTGTTACCCTCGATTACCTCAAATCCTGCCACACATGACTGTGTGGAAGTTATTAACACCATGACAAAGCCAAGACAAGACTTGACGGACATTGCATTACCTGACCCAGACCTGACACTTTACGTGGATGGTTCATGTATGAGAACAAGTACAGGAGAGTTAGTAGCCGCATATGCAGTGACTACTGAAACTGAAGTCATAGAAACACATCGTATTGACACCTTGTCTGCTCAAGCGGCAGAGCTTATCGCTCTGACCCAAGCCTGCATACGAGCTAAGAACCTGAAAGTAAACATATACACAGATTCACGTTATGCATTCGGAGTCGTACACGACTTTGGAGTCCTCTGGCAAGAAAGAGGTTTCATGACCTCTCATGGAGCCAAGATTCAGCATGGCCCCTTCATTCAAGCTCTGTTAGAAGCAATACATTTACCGACAGCCATTGCCATTATGAAGTGCAAAGCACATACGAAAGCCACTGACACCATTTCCCAGGGTAACGATCTAGCAGATCGAACAGCCAAGCTTACAGCTCAGACTCCAGACATTTCAGTTAACACGACACAGACAGATGTTCCAGACCAGATAACTTGTATGACAGTTAAGGACCCTACACAAGATGTACTAGACATACAGACACATGCTACCCCAGACGAAATCAAGAAATGGTCTGAACAAGGAGGGGTCCAGACAGATCAGGGATGGTTGACGAAGGGAAAAGCCACATGGTTTCTCCCCGACTCTATGGTTCAAGTCATTATTAATACAGCACATAGTCCAGCACATTTAGGAGAAAAAGCCATGTTAGATAGTATCCAGAACCTCTGGTTTAACAAGCATTTACGAGCAGCAGCTAAGCAGAAAGTGCGTACCTGCATGATCTGTTGTCAGTTCAATCCAGGTAAAGGTGTTCCCGTGGAACAAGGTGGATTCCATCCTCCTGACCACCCTTTTGAAGTCCTCCAGATGGATTATATGCAGACGGATCGATGCCGAGGTTTCAAGTATGTTCTCGTAGTTGTATGCGCTTTGTCCAGATGGACAGAAGCATATCCAGTCCCAGATTACACTGCCGCGACCACTGCCAGGCATTTGGTTCGTGAGTTCTTCCCTCGCTATGGTTTGCCGAGGGTCGTGTATTCAGACAACGGACAGCCATTCTCATCCGAACTCATGAAACAAGTATCACTTCTGTTAGGGTACCAGTGGAAGTTCCACTGTGTACGACACCCCGAGGCAGCTGGCCTCGTCGAGAGACACAATCAAACTCTGAAAATACGTATAGCGAAGGTTTGTGCAGAGAAAGGTGTAGATTGGTTGGTAGCTCTGCCGGTTGCCCTTTTCTACATAAGAATGGTCGCCCACTCCCGTTCAGGTCTGTCACCTTATGAAGTAGTATTTGGCCGTCCCCCAAACGTGTGGGGTACACCTATGCCACGTAAAATAACTGATGTTGACAGTAATATGCTGACAGATTACCTAGCTTCCTTGATGTCTGCACTACTCTCTTGTCGTTCACAGGTCGCGGCTGCCTTTCCAGACAACACCCAGGTGAAACCGCACGAGGTCATTCCAGGCGACCTCGTCCTAGTTAGGAATTTCGATCGTTCAAGCCCGCTGGAGCCCCGCTGGAAGGAGCCGAAACTTGTTTTGATGACCACAAGGACCGCCGTGAAACTAGAAGGCAGGAAGGGCTGGCTACACTCCAGCCACATCCAGCGTTTCCATGGACTGCGTCCAAAGACTTTTCTCAAGGACTGCCCCGATACTGACTCTAAACTTCCCCTGTTAGAGAAAACTCCGCAGCAGGAGTATAAACTAAAATTGAGGTCTAGCAAGTCAGACAGTTTAATTGTTTAAGTCCCTCTCGGGTGAAGCGGTTAGACAGGTTCCTGACATGTATGAGATAGACCCACATAGTGAGAGAGATAGACGAAACTCCAAGAAAATACGTTATTGTAAGAGTCTGCGAAGCAGATATATTGTTACGTTATTGTTTATGTTATTTCTGAGTCTTACGATCACATGCATAAGTTATGTTTTACATGTATTTTTTCCTCCTCTTGATTCACATGTACATCTTTCTTCTAATGATACAGTAGAGCACACATTTAGTGAACTACCTCCTCACGAGTTATCCTACCGACTTGCAATGCGCAACAATACTTTTATACGTATGTTACACTATTCACACCAGATCAGCAATGCCACTAATTGTTGGGTGTGTGGTCGACCCCCCCCTTACCAGACACCGAAGGGAGTTCTACCACTCTTTCCCTATCCATTTCCACACAATGGTTCGTGTGGAGCATGGTTTACGTTAACATCATCCTTAGACGATAAGTCCATTCTGAATAGAACATGTTTCCCAGACAAGGAAGGTTTTTCCCATAGGACAGGGTTAGATCTAGAAAATGAAGTATATGATCTAGGTAATTTTTCCTCCAACTTCATGGTTTTGAATGTTCAGTCCGAGACCACTCCAGACTTGCCTTCTATAACAGTTCTACCAATGAAAGGCAAATTATGTATTAGAAAGAATGGTTCAGTACATCTAGGACACAGTGATTGTAATACTGTGGTCGAGTATAGTGACAGTGGGAAATCTACTTTTAAAGCCTCACGTCATTCATATTTTATATGTGGTCAGACCGCATATGTACGTTTGCCCCTAGATTGGGATGGAACATGTTACATTGCATTCCTACTGCCACCAGTTTTCCTAGCCCCATCCGATTATCACAGAAATACACATCTAGTACACGTCAGACATAGAAGGGAGATCGAGTCCCCGATTGTCGATCAGACTGAAACTGCCTTAGAACAGTATACGGATTTCAATAAAGGTTTCTTTTTCTTTATAGGTCCTGTCCAGAATAGTAAGCTAATACGTAGGTTAACCAGAACCCTTGAAGCAGTAGTGAATGAGACTACTTCCGCTCTAGGTAACTTAACAGAAGAGCAATCTGCTATGAGATTTGTCGTTCTTCAGAACCGCCTTGTTCTTGACGTCATACTGGCCGATAGGGGCGGAGCTTGTAGAGTCATCGGATCTAGTTGTTGCATTTTCATTCCTAATAACACACCGTCTGTATATTCAGCAATAACTAGACTTCATAAAATAGCCCATCAGCTACACCAGAATCCAGGCACCTGGACATGGTCCGGTTGGCTCTGGAGTATAATATCTGCCTGGGGATGGAAAGTACTGTAATTCCTAGGAATAGTAGTAATGATCATATTCAGTTGTTGCCTTTGTTTACAATGTGGCCCTGCGATTTGCGGCTTGTGCGCTACATCTTGTATTCCAAGTCCAAAGTCCTATTCCCAAAGGATTAAAGATGAGCAAATGATGCTGTATGAACAGATGGATGGTATCATGAATATTGATGTTTCCTGAAGGAAACGTAGGGAACAAGGAGGGAATGAGGAAAATTGAATTTTGCCCTGTCATGTGTCCCTACGTGTTCCCCATCATATGTTATATGTGCATGATTAATATGCATATTTACACCCTTGTACACCCTTTGCCAAATAAAGACGCATTTATAGTTGCGTCCAACGTTAGTATGCCAGTTATCCAGTCCCCCGTGAAAGCAACGTGAATTAGGCTCCTAGGCCTATGTTGCCAACGTCTTTACATTGTGCACGACATATTATCGAGTTGCACCCGTTTCTAGGCCTCACAGGGCCCGGACACCAGATTCAAGTCTCAAGTCTCCTGAACCACTCCGAGGAGAGATGCAGCCCCGCCCGCATCCCTGACCCTTCACTTACTCCCTGCCAAGCAGCGCGGTGCCCGGCCTGGCCTGCCTGCCTGTCTGCCAAGAATATGTTATGCCTACAGTTATCAGTTCAGCTCCCCCGGTTTCGCATTCCTAGCTAACGAACCGCATAAACATCTTCATCTATAGTCTAGTCTTTCTGTCTCCAGGCAAGAGAATTACTGAATTAGTATCCATAGAAGATCCATAGCACACGCAATACATGAGGAGATATATGCATGCACTAGCCTTACTGACAAGTAGCTTTTGCCCTGATGACTTTTGGATTCAAGCAACATGTACTCCAAACACAAGATATTAGATATGCTATAGGTACAGGTCGTTCTGACATCCCAGACTTCAGTCTCCTCTTCTACTGCTAGAAGTCAGAGCCCCCAGCTCTCCCCAGTTACACGTCATGTTTCGTTTGCGCGCACCAGTAGGTTAAAGGTTCCAGCTGCCCAGGTAGCCCCCTCCATGTATCCACCCACTTATGACACTTCTGTGACGTTCACCTCACACACCTCCGTGCACGCCCTGTGCACGCCTTCTTTTTACGCCCATATGTTCTTATCTTCCGTTTGTCACTTGTTACGCCTACTGTATTCAATGCAATTGTACTGTTTTACTATATATACTGTATGATGTTAATATGAGGGGGCTGCTGCGCGACTTCCCTTTTTCCTGTGTCTGTCCCTTCCTGAACCTTCGCAGGTGATGGAACCCGATGGTCCATTGGCTCGAGCCATCTAATTAAAGCCCTTATGACTCCGATACCACGGATTCTGCCTCTTATTTATTGAGCTATCCTTTTCAGTTAATGCATAGAAAAATAGTACCGGTAATTATTTATTTATTTACCACAAACTAATGTAAAATGTGGATATGTGGTCATTGAAAGAAATTTTGCATTAGTGGCATTTAGGTACACAGTAAGTCCTTCTTAGTTTAGTTCAGCATTCACTGGTAGTAATTAATTGAACCTGCAAAATTAATATAATACAGTTAATAATTCATGAACAATGGACTTGACCTGGTTCTGTTCCTTTTTTCCATGTGATGTCAGATCAACAATTTGGGAGTAAACACATTACAAAGAAGAACTTGAAATATTGCTTGTTCCCAGGTTTTTTTGTACTAATGATATTTTGTTGGTGGCAATTACTCATAAGGATTATTCGATGGAAAGCAGTGTTTCATGAAAATAACAAATCACAAATGAAACCTCATGACTCAAAAATTGAAATGTAATACTGAAAAATTGAGAGTCAACTAATTGCAAGTGCAAAATAGGGAAATAATGGAAATCTGTCCTTACCTTCAAGACATCCTAAGATAAAAGAGAAAGTGAGGAGAAAGTGATGTCATCAATATTTATTAATGAAAATGTAGTATATCAGTACATAAAGCCCCCGGCAATAGAACTGTGCATCTTGAGTATTGCTGGCACTTTAAAGCCATGAAGGAAGGACCACTTTCCAATCTTTACCTCACTATTTATGCAGAACCATTGCATTAAGTAGTAACAAATGCAAATGAAACTTACATGAGGTCGCATTGACATAAGTATAATTCACATCATGGTCAATAAAATAGATACTGTTTCTAAAAATATGAAAATTGTAGAAACACCGGTATATTTGATAAAGATCAGGAGAGAGGGATACTATTTAGTGCAAGCCTTGTAGTATATCATTCGACCCTAAATCACAAACAAACTGTCTACGTTTAGCACTAAAAGTAGTGGGAAGGGAAGGAACACAATAAGGCTGCTCAAAGTAGAGCTTTCTGACATTTGTAGATGTTACAATGTTTCTACAAGAAATTCCTCATAGTTTTGTTATTTAGTTTTCAGCGAAATACTGTCTTACGATATGGGGAACCCAGAATGAGGCACTGGAAAAGGAATATGCATGTAGCTAAAGCATGATGGACCATGTACATGCCAAGCAAACATATATTTATTTAAACAAACATGAAACTGGCCCATTAGCGTCAGCTAGTCGTGGCCTGTGGAGATTTATTTTTAAAGTTATTCCATAACTACATTTTGTAATATGTATCAAAGAATTAAGCTAAAGATATGGCTGTAAAATAGTACCTACTGCATGTTTTAACATGTCTCTTTTTCGGTGGTTTGTATTCCTGGTTTTTAGAGTCTGCATAGTGGGCAGTTCTGACCAGTGTCCAGTGTATCTGTCTTGACCGCTAAAACACGTAGACAATGGCTAACCCTTTATTGGAATATTAACTCTCCTTTAAGGCCAAAGCTTATGATGTAGAATTTACCACAGAGGGCCTTATGTACACTTTTGTGTTTACTAAGTGTAACTTTACTACATTTCGGTATTCACAAAGGTGAGTTACTACTATTGAAGTTAGACTTTTGGTCTAAGTTTATCTTTGTGAATACCATAAAGTAGTAAAGTTAGGCTATGGTCTAAGTTTATTGTAAAGTAGTAAACAAAGACTTTTTTTTTTCACAACCAATTTTATTGAGCAAATGAGCATTGAGAATGTGGCATATCCACAACCGAAGAACACCACGACAATATCAAAACAGCAATTACATAGGCAGCAAATGATGGAGCAGACTCAAAAAATAGGCTCAGTATAGAAGCTCCCCGGCGACCCACCCTATCCCACAACTCCACCCCCCCAACCCCGGACACCCCTCAACCCCCCCCTACCACACGTGCATAGAGAGCAATAAAGAAAAGTAAGTAGGTGTAGCGCCACCAGGGCGACGCTGCTTCGGGCCAATAGTGTCACTGTGGTCAAATGTCCTCCTCTCGCTCCGTTGGGGGGTCCAGGGATAGACCACGGTAGTCAGCCCAACGCTTCCAAATTTTGTAGTGCTTGCGAGGGCAGCCCCGCGCTTCAAAGATCGGCCTCTCCAGACCCATGAAGTAATCCAGCCCAGCCTTCCATGCAGACAGGGGGGGGGCCCTCACTGCTTTCCATGCCCGGGCCAGGTCCTGCTTAGCCACGACCAGCCCTAATAGCAACAAGTGGCGCTTATATATGTTACCCCCAACCCCTTCCATGATGTGCAGTAGGCCCAACCGGTGGGTACGAGGAAGGTCCCAGCCCAGCACCTCAGCCAGGCAACTCCACACACCCCTCCAGAACCCAGTCAGCCGGCCACACGTCCACACAGTGTGCATTAGGGACCCAGGCACCGACCCACAGCGCAAGCATTCCGGGGATGCAATCAAACCAGCTTTCCACAATCGTTCACGCGTATAGTAAGCTCGATGCAGGTATTTGAATTGAATGAGCCGGAGCCGGACAGCAATGGCGGTTCCACGTGGGAACTCCAGTGCCTCCCTCCAATCGTCTTCATCGAGGGGGCCCACGTCCACTTCCCATGCCTCCCGAAGAGAGTGCAGGGTGGAGGAGCAGTGGATAATAAGCGTCTGGTATATCCTGGAGACCTTTCTGTCTCCCAAGTCTCCCATAAACACTTTAGCCTCGACCGGGCTAAACTCTGGCAAGGAGTCGAGGCCGGCGATGCTCGGGGTGAGGGCATGTCGCAGCTGAAGGTAGCGGAAGAATTGGGACTGAGGCATTTGGAATTCCGTGCGGAGCTCCTCGAAGGACTTGAGGGTGGTGCCGGACATGACCTGGCCCAGTTGTGTAACCCCTATGGCTTCCCAACCCTCAAAGCCGGTCAAGGCCGCCAGCTCCGGGAGTAGACCATTATGCCAAAGCGGCGTCTCAGCCGTCAACCTGCCCCACCATCCCATGAGGCGCAAGGATTGTCGCCACACGGCAAAGACTACCCTTGTGACCGAAGGTAACCCACGACGCAGGCGAGCCGAATATAGGATGGTGTGGAGCATGCGATCACCCATGAGCGATCGTTCCAGGGCGTAGGCCGGATCACCTCTATCGCCATACCACCACTCATTAACACCTTGAACGCTATGGGGATTTTTCTCCTGTGCTGGGATTGTGCAGATACCACTATACATGACGAGCTGGGCTCGTCATCAGCGTAGCAGGAGGCTACTGCATGACGAGCCCAGCTCGTCATGAGCGTCGAAGGGGTTAAGAACAAGTAGCTGGGAAGCCTGGTAATAGGAGATGAGGTCCGAGGTGGCCAGGCCGCCACAGTATGTGGACAGAAAACACGTCCTCAATGCCACTTTGGCCGCACCACCATCCCATAGGAAGTGACCCAACACCGAATTAACCTGACGGAACCACTCCAGGCCGATGGGGTATGGGAAATTCTGGAGCTGGTATAGGAGACGCGGAAGCGCCACCATCTTGAAGATGGCCGATCTTCCAAAGATAGTGAGCGGCATCCTGGACCAAGTTTTGACATCAGCCTGTACCCGCTCCCACACCGGCAGGACTCCACGCGCCCAGGCCACGACCCGCGACTCCGATAGGAAAACGCCCAAGTATTTCAGGCCATCCGTCACCACTCGCAACTCCGCAGCCCAGGGGTCAGCAACCACTCCGCCACCCAGCACCCACAGGGTCGATTTATTAAGGTTAAGACGAAGACCCGAGGCCTCGCCAAACGCACGCATAATCTCCAGGACCCGGGGACCCGAGAGCCGTAGGTCGGTGAGAAAGAAGAGGACGTCATCCGCATACAGCGCAATCCTATCCGCCAGGTCCTCATTCCAGACAAAGCCACACAACTGGGCATCCACTCGTACCCGCGACGCCAGGGGCTCCATGGCAAGGGCAAACAGATACGGGGACAGAGGGCACCCCTGCCGAGTACCTCGACCTATATGGAAGCGCCCAGAGGTAGCTCCGGCCACTCGGACCGAGGCCGTCACGTTTGTGTAGAGAAGACGGACATATGACAGGAAAACCGGCCCCAGGTTGAGGCGGGCTAAGAGGGCGAACAGGTATACCAAACTCACAGAATCAAAGGCTCTGTCCATATCCGCCAAGAAGAGTGCCGCCTGCTTGTCTCTAGCACCCATAGCATCCACTGCCGCTTGCGCCCGTCGGATGTTATGCCGGGTGGCCCTCCCAGGCATGAATCCAGCCTGGTCGGGGTGGACCAGGTCAGTAATGTGGGGCAATAGGCGGTTCGCTAGGGCCTTAGCCAAAATCTTGGCCTCGATGTTTAACAGGGAAATAGGCCGGTAAGAGTCGTGCCTGTCCGGCTCCCTGCCCGGCTTTAAGAAGACCACGATCTCAGCGTGGCGCCAGTCCGGCGGCAGCTCCCCCCGAGCCCGCGCCGCCTCCAGGGCACGCCGATAGTGGGGCCCCAGCTGGACGTGAAACTTTTTATAGAATTCGCACGGGTATCCGCTCGGGCCGGGCGCCTTCCCGGTATTCAGTTGACCAAGGGCCTCCCCGAGTTCTTCAGCCGTGAGCGGGGCGTCCAGGGCGGTCCTGGTCTCATCAGGAACGGCCCGTGGTAGCAGGTCATCAAGATATGCGGAGATCCCACCCACTTCCAAGTGGTCACAAGGGGCGTACTGCGTCTCGTAATAGCGGGCAAAGCTAGCTGCCAGTAAGGCTGGGTCAGTCATAATTGAGCCGTCCTCCGCCGTAAGACCCGGCAACACAAGAGGCTGGAAGGTCGCCTGACACAACCTATGTAGCATAGTACAGGACTTGTCGCCCCACTGGTACACCCTGCTGCGCGTGGCGCGTGGCGGGCTTCATCGTGTAGGACGGAGGCGTACGACTGTTGGGCCTGCAGGAGCCGCCGCACCACGCCTTCGTCGCCCCGAGACTACCACGCTGCTCCAGCTCCTCTACACGGGCGGCAGCGGTCACAATGGCCTCCCGATGCTTCCGCCGAGCTGCCACGCACCAAGCAATATCAATACCCCGCAGCGTGGGTTTCAGCGCCTCCCACACCACCATTGCATCCACATCACCCACTAGATTCTCGCGCCAATAGTGATCAATCGCCTCGCGCAGGTGATGCACGTACTCGGGCCGTTGCAGCTGCCAGGACGACATCCGCCATCCAAACGGCTGTCGTTTGGAAGGGAGGGTCATGGTAGCTAGGACCGGGGAGTGATCAGATAGGCCCCTGGGGAGTATCACAGCATCTCTGACTCGACTCAGACATGCACCCGGCACAAACAGATAGTCCAGCCTCGAAAAGGACCCATGCACCGCCGACACAAATGTGAATTCACGCGCAGCAGGGTGAAAATGACGCCACACATCAACCCATCCCAGGCCACTCACAGTTGCACGCAATCTGGTGGGAGCAGCCGCGGGAGGGGATCCACCACAACAGGCACCCGCCTCCGACGATCCAGGCCCACATCCATAACCTCATTCCAGTCACCTCCCACCATGGTCAGCACCTCCGGAATCTCGTCCCACAGCGCAAACAGCCGCTCAGACAGGGCCCATTGGAGAGGGGGGGGGCGTACACGCTACCAAACACCACCTGTTCGGTACCCAGCAGGCCCTTGATGAAAACATATCGGCCCTGAGGGTCAATCCATTGCTTTTCATGCACGTAAGCCACCCTGCGGTGCACCAAGATAGCCACCCCCCGCGAGCCCCTCGTGAAACCCGCATGGTACACTTGTTGAAAACCAAACCTCTGGAGGCTAAGGGCCTTGGAACCCAGCACGTGGGTCTCCTGAAGCAGCAGCACGTCCACCATCTCCCTCTTCCCCCATCGTAGCACAGCCCCTCGCTTGATTTTATCTAAAATTCCTCTCACATTCCATGTCACGACACGCAGGGTCTTTTGAGGAGACATAGTCGTACAATCAGCCATAATCAACACAGTGACCAGCACCCGGCCCTCCACACCACCCCGGCGCACCCCACAAAGCAACAAAATCAACAGTCATAGGCACGTGTGGTCCCACCCTTCCAACCCCAACACCCAGCAACCCCCCCCAGACCCAAACCCCCTCAACCATTAGCAACAAAAGAACATCCCCCCTCGCCCCGCTCCCCCCACCCCAATACCTCAGAGAACATTGCAGTATCTGTCGCGGCATGGAGAGACCCGGGTCCAGAACGGAGAACCCAGGGCCCGCCATACCAATGGATCCCAACACCCCAATCAACACACACACACCACCCCCCCCACAACACTCACAACCGTGAGGGTCAGAGGCCCACAAAAGGTGCCTCCCGAGCCCCACTGCGCTCCCGCTAAAAGTGATAGGAGTCCGCAAACGGGAACAGACTGGTATAGGGAAGTCAAAATAGAACAGTCTCACCAGCCTATGAAGGGCAACTCAGCACTCAGCAACAAGGCCCAGTCCCATCAAAGTTCAACCGCCGGCATCAGAGTGTTCCGAGTCCCTCGCACCACCTGTCTGCGATGCACTGGCGGAGGCCGACCGCTTCCGAGATCGGGACCTCCGGTGTCGACCCTTCCGGTTCTGGCGGTTCGTCCGCTCCGGCGATGACCTCTGGAACCCGCCCGGATTCAGACCCGGCTGGGCATGCGGCCGGAGCTGCACCATCTCGTCGGTCCAACGGACAACCTCCTCGGGCGAATCAAAGAAATGTGTTCTGGACTGGTGCACCACTCGTAGACGGGCTGGGTATAGGAGAGAGTATTGGAGCTTCAAGCCCATCAACTTGGCTTTGGCGGCCACAAAGGATTGTCTCTGCTGCTGCACCATCTTCGTGTAGTCAGGAAAGATCATGATGGTACGATTTTCAAAGGTGAGCGAGCCTTTGGTCCTCGCCTCCCGCAGGATGACATCGCGGTCGTGATAGTTCAGCAGCCGGGCTATGACTGGCCTGGGACGCTCACCCTCCGGTGGCCGCTGGGTTAGGGCCCTGTGCGCCCTCTCGATAACAAAGCACGTGGATAGCACCCCTTTGGGGAGCCAGCTCTCCAGCCACCGGGTCAAGAACCCCTCCATGTTGTCCTTCTCGCACCGCTCCGGAAAGCCAATAAAGCGGAGGTTGTTCCTCCGTGCGCGCCCCTCGGCATCCTCCACGCGGGCCGCCAACGTCTTCTGGACTCCCTCCACCTCCGCCAACCGCTTCTTTAGGGCGCCAATGTCCGTTTCGGTCACCGTGATCCGGGACTCGGCCTCGGTGATCCGAGCCACCGCATTCCGGAGGTCCTGGCGCAACAGCGCGACATCCGCTCCTACCGCTCCGATTTTAGCATCAAGCGTGTCCCGGGATTGGGTGATGGCCGCCAGGATCACCGCATTGTCCGGCCCAGGGCCACCGCTGCCACCAGCCGCTCCGGAGCCACCACTAGGCCCCGTGAATTTATCAATAGGGCCATGCTTAGGCAGGCCGCCACCTCCGGTTCTGGTCATGGCCCAACGCGGGCTCGCCGGGACCGCACACCGGGCAGGGCCGGCACTCCTCCCAACAAGGCTCAGGACCCCCTAGGTACTGCCACTAGTGCTGGAGGCCCCAGGCCCCTGGATAGAGCGTCAATGTAGGAGTCCCAGGAGGCCGGCTCAGGCCAGAGGCCGCGAAACTCGAGGTCCCGGCTTCACCCAGGCGGGACAGGCCGTCCCCACGTTTGTCGCCGCAAGTGTCCGCCCAAGGCGCAGGAAAGGGTGGCGCCGCCGTGATCTGTGGGCAATCGTAGCAGTAGTAGGGCTGAGCCAGGAGTGGCGCAGCGGACGCCACCGCCACCCGCAGGCCCACAGCCGCCGCCAGGCGTCACGAAACTCGGGGGCCCCGGTCTCCAGCCGGTCACCAGGCCGCTCTCCGCCGTCGCCTCCCCCCGATTGCAGGAGAGAGAGGTGTCCACCCAAGGCGCAGGGATGAGAGGCGCCGCTGTGATCCGCGGGCAGCCGCAGCAGTAGAGTGGAGCCAGGAGCGGCGCAGCGGAAGCCGCCACCACCCGCGAGCCCGCGACCGCCGCCGGGCATCTCGAAACTCGAGGACCCCGGTCTCCAGCCGGTCACCAGGCCGCAGGGCGCCGTCGCCTCCCCTCGGGCACAGGAGAGAGAAAAGTGCAGGATCGGTACACCGGAGCAGGCAGGGGACTCCACCGACTCAGTGCCAGTCACCGGGTAGCAGTATCGGGCTCGGGGGCCAGGATAAGTGAACGAATGAAGTCCGGGCCGGCGGGAGCTCTACAAAGCTGCGACCGCCATCTTCCGTAAACAAAGACTTTTGATCTAAGTTTACCTTTGTGAATACCAACATTTTGTACATTTATACAGAAGTGTAGGTTTACCATTTTCAATTGGGACGAGGTATGGAAAATGTATTGTTACCGGTTGACTGCAGCAAATATTATGCTCTCCTCTGGTATGGAAGGGAAAACATGACTTTTATCCTGACTGCTGCAGAATAAGTCAGCGGTCCGAGCGGTCAACATAACACCTTTTGAAACTCATTTTCACAAGTTCACAATTTAAGGTGCATGGTACGATGACAAAGTCCCAGCAGTTATGTTCACTGTGTCAAGACCTGGCTGTCCCATAAGGAAATTTGAGGTACACAATAAGATTCTGCTCTCTCAAGTTTGAAGCCCATTAGAAGAGTTATTAAACCACTCTTTTAATAATGATTAAATGCTCAATTAAATGTTAAGTTAAATGCTAAATTCTGATTTTTAATAAATGTTTTGGAAAAGTTACTACTAGAACAAAATTTGTTTTGTGCCTGTAGGTCATTGAGGCTAGTTTGCATCAGCTCTCCAGGAGTTTCCCAACCTCTACTTGGCTTTAACAAGGTATACAGAAAGCTCCCAGAGAAGGGACAATGGCCTGGATGCAGGATGGTCTGTTTCCTTCTCTGGTATGAAGACCAATTGGGGTGGGTCCAGGAACCTGATTAACTTTGAAGTCATCTACCTTGTCAAAAGCAAATGTCTGGTTGCACCTTGAGATGACCAGCCTTTGTACATAGTTTCCCTAAATTACCAGTAAATAATGGGTTAACATGCAGTTAATACAAAGAACAAATTGACGAGGGAGTATGGGTGATGGAGAAAGGAAGAGGGAGATGGATAAGGAAGCTGAGGATGTATAGGACAGAGTTGTACCAGGAGAAGGGATGGAAATTGGTTCTGACCAGGTAGCCAGCATAGCTAACTCATCAAAAGGAAGTGGGATGTGGCTGCCAAGAAATACTCCAGACATGATAAGAGAAGAAGAAAACACCTAAACAAAAGAAAACCAAGAAAAGTCAGGTCCCATCCCAGATGCTCAAAAAGACTGCTATCTATACGTGAAGGCCGGGGGTAGACCAATGAAAGATGATCAGATGTGCAGAAATATGTCTAGGATATATTGTAGTCTGTGGATAGGGTGCTCAAAGGAGGCTGTCGTATTTATGTCTTGCATCCATTCATCATGTGTGGAAAGCTGTGGGGTCCTCCAGTGTCTCTAGATGCAACAGTCATAGTCGAGGCTACTAAAAGCTGTTGATGGTCTGACACTGAGCAAATCTGCTATATCATGTAAAAGGACGAGTATTCTAATTAATTGTAAAGGCATGTCTAGTGTGTGGCCCAGTGTTATACTTATCTAAACCCAGAGATGGCTGGTATCTGTGTAATAATATAAAACATGTAGAGTGAGGAAGAAGGCATCTGGCAGTTTATATAGATAATAAACTTTGCCTTAAGGACCAGGTGAATGCCGTGATTTCTTCCACCTCTTTTATCATAAGCTCCTGTAAAAAAATCCTTCCTCTTCTTCCTTCGGCCAGTCGAAAAACCATTGTCACGGCACTAGTCATGTCAAAACTGGACTATTGCAATGGCCTATATTTGAACATGCAAGAGGGCCTGTTAAGAAAACTTCAGCCCCTGCAGAACGCGGCAGCCAGACTATTCCCCAAAAAACACCTATATTTGCGTCAATCTCAGCAGATTTAAAGAAGCTTCACTGGCTGCCCGTCTAAAAGCGGGTCTGTTTGACGGTTCTGTGCATAGTTCATAAATCTCTTTATGGGCTTAGCCCTCAATATCTTAGACAAAACCTTCATTGGTATGTGCATAGGAGAACCCTGTGTTCATCAGAAGCAAAACTGGTCCAGGTTCCTCGGGTTAGAAGAGCTAACTGGGGAGGCAGACGCTTTGTGCTTGGAGCATCTAAGACAAGGAATGAGTTGCCATTGCCTATTAGATACATCTCCAACCATCTGGAATTCAGGAAAACAGTAAAAACCTGGCTGTTCCAATCCTTTTAAACATGGTTCTCTCCCGCTTGGTCATATCTCTGTCTGGACACCAATCGTTATGCGCCAGGACACCCATTGGGTAACATTGCGCTCTATAAATGGCAATAACATTAACATTAACCTACCCCATAGCAAGAGATGGAGGTAAATCCATCTCCCACAGTCTGACTGGGCTTTTGTGATTAAGGTTACAAATTGCCAGGTGCCATGTTGTGCAGGCCCCTGTTATTGTATGCCCCCAGGTACCAGAAACATTCTGATTTCCATTGGAGCTGATACCCTTCTATGGCATCTGTCATCATTAGTGCAGCATTGGCAAATCCACGTTCTTTCACCAGTTAATCTTATTGTCTGACTTCTTGGAAAAAAGCATTTATACTCAACGTGAGAGACGGGAGTGATGTGTCCACATTGGTAAGTGTAAGGAGATTATCATCAGTATACGGGAGGAATTTGGAAGCGTCTGCAGGTGTGGGAATACTGCTGATGTCTGGTGATTGTAGGCTAGCCACTGAGAGGGGTATTAGGGCCTATAGGAACATCAACTGTTATTTTCCCTGTGGTTAAGAAAGGGGTCCAAAAGGAACACACCGCAGTTGACCTTTGCACTAGGGGAGTTATGGAAATATTTGCCTTTGGACTTTGGTAATGAAATCATCCCCAGGATGAGTTTCTGTAGCATATGGAACACACAATCCCATTCTATACGGTCAAATGCCTTCTCTGCATTGAACAACAAGGCATGTGTTTCCTGTAAGGAGTCCTTAAATAGCACATGCGGTGTGAGAGCATACACATATGGTTACAGGAGTACTAGTCAGGTACAAAGTCTACTTGTCAACTGAGGTGTGGATGAGGTAAGAATTACCTGTTTAAACCAGGCAGCCAAGACACTGGCAAGCAGCTTGATATCCATATTAAGAAGGGATATTGGTTGGTAACTGATACAGTCCAAAGTAATTTTCAGATTTTTAGGGAAGACAGAAATCACTTTATTGGATAGATATGATCGTCCAGTGGAATCTACATGATACCACTTGTGAACATCAGTCAAGCTCACAACATACTCATACTCACATACAGTGGCATCGTGCAACTGATACTGTCCCTCTCAGACAAAAAACCAACAGCAGAAATAAGTTCACCACATATATGAGAGAAGTGGCCACTTGGATAAAATCTAACTGCATCAAATTGAACTCTCAGTTTTCTGGTACAACGCCTCACCATGGGACCTTGGACCCACCTCCAATCCCTACTCACAAGCAATTAACTTCGGAATCATCAATGGTCTTGCCTTGCTTCAACACCTTTGTGATGCTGACGAAAATCTTAAATGACTACCAGACAACACCAGGAAAACTATAAATCAATCTCTCATCACCATCAAGATTAGACAACAGAAATTCACTGGGTACAAGGATAGCCAACCAGCAAACAAAAAGGGCATCCAAAATGCAACAGCCTAACTAGCCCTCACACTCCTGCACAGGGTCCGCATTACACCAAACCTTGGTTAACGCCACTGGCTCCCAATATACAAGCGTACAAACTTCAATCTCCTTTCCATCACCTACAAAGTACCCCACAACACTGACCCTGCCTACCTGAACAAACTCTGTTGTCTCATAATCAGCCCACAGTCCTTTATGGATGATGCATTTTTGAATGAGGTAGTTGACCGGACTAATTTTGGCTGACTAGTGTTTGAGGGCCAATAGTGCCAGAATTAAGCCCCACTCTAGAGCTACCTGGAGGTCTTCCACAATCTGCGTGAGTTGAAGAAGTTTGTGGGTGTTAGACCCGTCTGCTTCTGAGAGTCCCCTCACCACTCTGATTTCTTTTGTTCCCCTGTACCTCCCAAAATTTGTCGCTTTTTATTTGTCTACCAGGACTTTTTATGTGTTGTCTCATGGAGTTAGATGTTCCTTGATGCCCAGTTGCTCACAAGGTTTGTGGCACCTATTTACAAGGCGCCTGGCCCAAACCTGTGGCATTACAAACTGGGGTTATCAACCTGTATAAATGAACCTAAAATGGTGGACACCCTTTTTCCTCATGTGAAGTGACTCCCATTGGAGCCTTCATGAACCCTGGCCTTTTGAGGTTTTGGTGCCCTTTGTTTGGCGCGCATTTCTGACAGGAATTCCTTTATTTTCCTCAGGTACACAAAATGGCTGCTCTAGAACCCCAGTACGGTGGCTGTGAGTGTCCTAAATACCCCTCAAGAGTGCCTTGTCATTGTCACAGCCAGAGAAGTTTCTAGAACATTCTGGCTCGTGCCAGTACCCCAGGGCACTGGCTATATAAGGCCCAGTCCCTGGCGGCCATTTTAGTTCAGACTAGAGAAGAGGAGATTAAGAGATTCCAGACTTGACACCAGATTGACACCTGCCCTGTTGACCCCTGAGGTGGCTGGTAGTGCAGGCAGTAGAGCAGCAAAGGGTTGCTGGCGTTGTGTCTGACTGGCGTTCCAGTCAGCTACGTGAGAAGTGATCTAGCGCCTACAGCGCCTGCCCAGCGAGTACCTCATTGCCCCCAAAGACTGTGGCCAGGTTCGTGTGCCTCCCCGCCCCCCGGTGGTGAACTGTGATCGATTTATCGAGTCGCGAGGCGAGTGCAAGTTCGCCGCGACCGCGATCGTCAGCTGTGCCCCCTTCGCGACAGGTGCCTCTAGAGGGGAGCTCGGACGTCTCCGAGCCCCACCAGCGTAGAGCGTTTCCTGCGCAGATTGAAGGTGAGGTGGTGCGCCGTGGCGGGGAAAGGCCGGCCTTCGTTGGGCGGGACTAGCGTCTCTGCCACTCCCCAGTGACCCGGGAGCTGTAGCTGTGGGCGGGAACCACCCTGTATGCGGAAGTCGGAGGGAGGTCCATGGAGCCCCTGAGAGCCCCGTCGCTAACGAGAGAAGTGCTGTGCCTGATTGAATCGTATTTTGATTGCAGCCGATGTGAGGTGGGCCCGTTTCTTCATAGTGAATGCAGCGTTGGGAAGGAACCGTGAACCGGCCTTCATTTGACTGTGCGCGAAGGTTGTGTGACCTCTCCGGCAGCCCGTCCGTCAGTCTAAAGACTTTGAACTGGTGCCGCCTGTGCTCAAGTGGTGCTGAAGCCCGTAGGCGCGCATAGACTTCACCGGCAAAGCAGAGATCCTATCCCGGTGACCGCCGAGTGCAAATGATGTATTTACTGTGTTTCCTTGCCTTTTAGATATACGAGCATACGCCCTGAGTGATTATTAAAGAGTCCCAAACCTTATTTTGTGCTCAGAGAAGCCGTATACCTGGTCATTGAAAACAGCATAAACTGTAAGAGTTATCTTTCCCATTTGAAGCGTATTGCACATGTAATGATTCTAAAGTATTTAATTGGTGGCAGCGATACCAGAAGAAACATGTGGTTGTTTATTTAAATGAACCAATATTTATTCTGATATTTATTCTGATATTTATCCTGATATTTATTCTGATATTTATTGTGATACTCATCCCTGAAGTTATTCTATTTATTAATACTATTTATTACCAGAACTGTATGACCAAAAGAAATGTATATGTGCTTTCCCAGTCAACCCTATTGACAACAAAGAACTTTTATATAAAGGAATCGTATTTTTCTACAGCAGTGGTGTGGTGTCCTTCTTTTTGGTGTGGATGTACAAGGAGTTATTATTAGGTCAGAGCCGGCTTAACACTACAGCCTTCACTTGCCTTGTCACTTGAGCCAAGCTACCCCCTTTGTGCTGGGCTTGCCCATCGCCGGTCCAACAGTGGGTCTTACATTTTGTGATGGTCCCGATAAGGAAGCCATCACTGTCTTCATAGTGGTCCAATAGATTCCTTGATAGCAACAGCTATATTTCCTGAAACCATGAGTCGTAATTGGTATTTGCTTCTTTAGATGCTGCATTTTGTTGATAATGCTTTAGCAATGCCTCATGATCACTCTGATTGTGACCATTTTTTTAATATTTGGCCTGTTCTTGATCACTTTGTAGATCAATTTTCAGAGGTCTATACTTTT
Source organism: Lissotriton helveticus (assembly GCF_964261635.1). NCBI lineage: Eukaryota > Metazoa > Chordata > Amphibia > Caudata > Salamandridae > Lissotriton > Lissotriton helveticus. Next base: position 1,611,104,937 of record NC_136069.1, read on the forward strand.
GTATCTACTACCAATTGGTTTGTGTTTTCTTTTTTATTAAAGCAAATGGGATGGCGGTGTGCGTTGACTAGTGTTTGGCTGGTGGTGTGCATGGACTGGCTCTTAGCTGGCAGTGGGTTTGGACTGGTGTTTGACTGGTGGTGTGCATGGACTAGCATTTGGAGACAGTGTGTGTGGTTTGGTAGGTTTCCCTAGATGGACGTCGAACCCGAGACCAACAACGTAGGTTACTCGCTTGCAAAATCAGGTAATGTTGTGATAGAAAAATGTTGTGGTTTGCAAAGAGGTTTAAAATGTACAGGTTTGCTTGTTTTCTCTAGGTTTCTGCAGATACTGGCTGAGCTAGGGCCCAAAATCTACAGAAATGCACAATGCAAAAATGGGTCAGTTGTCAGTGGAAACCTTGGGGTGTTGAGATGTTTCCTGTCTCGGGTACTAGGCCCAACCACACAATTGAGACTTGAGGGAATGCGGGGTGGGTAGAAGTTTGTGGTTCCCCACGGATTCCAGAATTTCCATCATAGAAATGCTGGACGTCTAACCCGGGACCAACAACGTAGGTTACTCCTTTCCAAAATCAGGTTATTTTGTGATAGAAAATTGTCATATCTCTAAGGTACATTTTGGGCCATATCCTGCTGCCTACACTAGGACAATCCACTCAAGTAAGGTAGCGTTGTTATCAGGAGACTTGGGGGAATACTTGGTGGGTGGTGGTTTGTGTCCCAGAACAAATTCCAGAACCCTCAATCACAGAAATGTGAGAAACATTTACTTTTTTAGACAAATTTTGTGGTTTACAAAGAATGCTGGGTGAGAGGCCCTGGAGAGCGCAACAGGTGAGTAAACTTATCATAGATCTCCCTGGGTGTCTAGGTTTAGAAATGTACAGGTTTGCTAGTTTTCTCTAGGTTTCTGTAGATACTGGCTGAGCTAGGGCCCAAAACCAACAGAAATGCACAATGCAAAAAAGGGTCAGTTGTCAGTGGAAATCTTGGGGTGTTGAGATGTTTCCTGTTTCAGGTACTAGGCCCACCCACACAAGTGAGACTTGAGAGAATGCTGGGTGGGTAGAAGTTTGTGGTACCACATGGATTCCAGAATTTCCATCACAGAAATGTTTTTATTAGACACATTCTGAGGTTTGCAAGGGATTCTGGGTATGAAAACATGGAGAGCAATGCAAGTCAGCTGTTCCTGGACTCCCCTAGGTGTCTACTTTTAAAAAATTTACCGATTTGCTAGGTTGCTCTAGATGCCAGCTGAGCTAGGTCAAAAAATCCACAGCTAGGCTCATTGCAAAAGATGGATAGTTTTTATTTGAAAAATATTTTGTGTTTGTTCTGTGTCTTGGGCTGTTTCCTGTTGTGGGCAGTAGGTCTACTCACACAAGTGCGGTACCATTTTTATCAGTAGTCGTAGAAAAATACAGAATAGTATAACAAGTATAATTAACAATTGTCTTTCTCTGCAAATGTAAGACAGTGTGTAAGATTGAAGATAATTTGAAAAATGCCTGTTAAATCATATGCTAGTATAGGTACCCACAAATTCAGAGATGTGCAAATAACTACTGATTCTAAACGTCATATCTTGTTCCCAAATTGTAAACACATAGGTTTCCTTGATACTTATTTTTCACTCTTTGCATTTTACTATATGGATTGCTGTATACACTGTATATAATGAAAAACCATTGCCAGGTGCAGCTCAGTTATTGCCTCTGGGTATCTTGATGAACCTACAAGCCTATATTTCCCTGCAAATACCATAGTTAGATGAAGTTATAGTTGAAAATGTAGCACAAATGGCTGTTTTTTTAAAACTCAATTTCAATATTTCTTTTTTTAACTAGTTACTTTCAATAGGAAAAATATGAACGATCTACACTAATGACCACTTGCTGAGTACAGAACTCTGTTCACATTTCAGAGATATATAGCTTTCTGTGATCCATTGCTGTTTTCATGCCCATTTCTAACACTAACTGAAAGGAGGTTGAAAACACAAAAAATAGGAAAAATGGCATCTGTACCAGTAAAATGACAAGACTGCCTTGAAAAAGGTGGTTTTCTGATAAAGGTCTGCCTGTGCCTGAAAGCTGGGAAGATCGTGATTTTAGCACAATGAACACTTCATTGATTCCATTTGCAAGGAAAAAACAAACACTTTCTTCTTCATCACTCTTTTCTTATTTTTCCCAAAAAACAACTTGGTTCTCTCCAGGGGATTTTACAAACCCTGGGTACTATTAGAATCCCCAGGATGTTGCTAAAATGACACAAACTTGGCATGGACACCTTATGTGGACAAATCAATACGGGGGCCTAAGGGTGAACTACCCCAAATAGACAACTAAAAGGCTAGGCACATTGGAGGAAACGGCCTGGAAGCGAAGGGATTATGCACCCCTTATGTACTGCTTCTTATATAATGATAACATGATATTATAGCTATAGCGTGAGTGTCGGATAATCTGAAGATTAATCTCCCCCAGTATTACTGACCAAGTTATGCCCCTGGTGGTAGGATTCATAGGTGGTTGAAGCTGGATGTAGCAATGAAAGAAAACTTCACATTTGCCCTCCAGAGATGGCATAAACATGGTTTTCAGCCCGATTCTCGCCCAGGAGGGGTTGTAGGCATAAGTAGGTAAGTAATGGGGAGAAAAAGCGATTGAATAATACAGAAAGCCTTTTAACAGCTGCTGAGTGGTTTTGGCTATGAATACTAGGAAGGGAGAAGTCATTCTAAAGCCCTCACATAAAGTTAGAGCAAAATATCCCACCTGTAGTAAAGTCCATTCTGCTTGAGCTGAAGAGGCATATTCACTGGTAAATCACACTAGAAACATGCTGTCATGTTCTGTTCTTTTTTAGCATGGGAACAAATATCACTGGGGTTATATAGACTCTGCAACTAACGTAAAATATGGACATATGGTAATTGAAAGACATTTTGCATTAGTGGCATTTAGGTACAGAACAAGTCCTTCTTAGTGTAGTTCAGGATTCACTGATAGTAATTAATTGCAACTGCAGAATTAACGAAATACAGTTGATAATCCTTGATCAATGGACTGGACCTGGTTCTGTTCCTGTTTGCCATGTGGGCACATCAACAATTTTGGAGAAAACACATTACACTCACCAACCTGAAATTTTGATTGTGCCTAGGTGTTTTTGTACTAATGATATTTTGTCGGTGACAATTACTCACTAAGATAATTCCATGGAGAGCAGTGTTTCATTAAAAGAACAAATCACAAATGAAAACTCATGACTCAAAAATTGAAATGTAATACTGACAAATTCAGAGTCAATTTATTGTAAGTGAAAACAGGGGAACTAATGGAAATCCATCCTTACCTTCGGGACATCCTAAGATACAAGACAAAGTGAGGAGAACGTTATGTCATTAACATTCATAAATTAAAATGTTGTATATCAGTACATAAAGCCCCCGGCAATAGAACTGTGCATCTTGAGTATTGCTGGCACTTTAAAGCCATGTAGTTAGGAACACTTTCCAATCTTTACCTCAATATTTATGCAGAACCACTGAATTAATTAGCAACAAATGAAAATGAAACTTATATGAGGTCAGCATTGACAAAACTATAATTCACTTCATGGTCAATAAGATAGATACCGTTTCTAAAAATGTGAATATTGTCAAAAACCAGTATATTTGATAATGATCAGAAAAGAGGAATACTATTCAGTGCAAGCCTTGTAGTTTATCATTCAACCCTTATTCACTAACAAACTGTCTACGCTTAGCACAAAAAGTAGTGGGAATGAAGGGACACAATAAGCTGCACAAAGTAGAAAGTAGTGGCTTTTAACATTGGGAGATGATACAGTGTTTCTACAAGAAATTCCTGATAGTTTTGTTATTTAACTTTCAGCAAAATACTGTCTTTACAATAAGGGAAACTCAGAATGAGTATTAAAAATGGAATATGCATGTAGCTTAACCATGATGGACCCTGTACATTGCATGCAAACTCATATTTGTTTGAACAAGCATGAAACAGGCCCATTTGCGTCAGCTAGTCATGGCTTGTGTAGGTTTGTTTTTAAAGTAATTCCAGAACAACATTTTATAATATGTATTATTGAGTTAAGCTAAAGATATTGCTGTAAAATAGTGAGTTCTGCATGTGATAAAATGTCTCTTTTTTGGTAGTTTGTATTTCTGGTATTTAGACTCTTCATAGTGGGCAGTTCTGACCAATGTCCAGTGTATGTGTCTTGACCGCTAAAACATGTAGACAATAGCTAACCCTTTATTGGAATATTAGCTCTCCTTTGAAGCCATAGCATGTGATGTAGAATTCAACATGGAGGGCCTTACTCAGAAAGGTTAACGTACACTTTTGTGAATGTTTACCAAGTCTAACTTTGCTACTTTTCGGTATTCACAAAAGTAAGTTGCTACTAATGAAGTTAGACTTTTGGTCTAAGTTTACCTTTGTGAATACCAAAAAGTAGTAAAGTTAGGCTGTGGTCTAAGTTTACCATTGTGAATATTCTAAAGTAGTAAATATAGACTTTTGATCTAAGTTTACCTTTGTGAATACCAACATTTGGTAAATTTACAGAAAAGTGTAAGTTCACCATTTTGAATCAGGACCAGGGCATGGAAAATGTATTGTTACTGGCTGACTGCAGCAATTATTTTGCACTCCTATAGTGTGAAAGGGAATACATGACTTTTAGCCTGACTGCTGCAGATTAAGTCTACAGTCCGAGAAGTCAACATAACCCCTTTTTAAACTCATTTTCACAAGTTGGCAAGTTAAGGTGCATGGTACGATGACAAGGCCCCAGCAGTTATGTTCTCTGTGTCAAGACCTGGCTGCTATATAAGGAAATCTGAGGTACAGAATAAGATTCTGCTCTCTCAAGTTTAAGGCCCATTAGAAAAAGGATTAAACCATGATTTTTACTAATGATTAAATGCTCAATTAAATGTTAAGCTAAATGCTAAATTCAGATGTTTAATAAATATTTCGGAAAAGTTACTATAAGAAAGTAATTTGGTTTCTGCCTCTATGTCATTGAAGATAATTTGTTCCAGCTCTCCAGATGCTTCCCAACCTATACTTGGTATTAATAAGGTATACATGGAATGTATCAAAAAACCCGCTCATTCAATCCCTCAACACCCTTATTCATGACCATGACATGACCCAGCACTGCACAGAGGAAACCCACCACAGAGGAGCAACCCTGGATGCTATCATCGCAGATGGAAAGACAATTTCAATCGACCACATCATCCCAGTAGACTGGTCAGACCATCACGCCATCCTCTTTCATATCAATCACCCGGCGCTTTCCGTCCCTCCCACTCAAACCTCCCCCAAGTGGATCAGAAACCTATCGAGAGTACCTCTTGACAAGTTAGAAAAGGGCCTCAGCTCACTCCTCCCGATCACGACAGAACCCCTTTCAACCACAGAACTCACCTCGCTCTACCATTCCAACTTGGAGCTCGTCTTAGACCAGCTGGCACCAAGGAAACTAAAAAAACAAAGAAACATCCCCTCTAGATCCTGGTTCTCCACTGACATTAACGATGAAAGAAGACACCTAAGATACATGGAAAGATCCTGGAGGTCCAACCCCTCCTCACGCAACCGGGACCAGCTCCAGGCAGCCCGCAAAAGCTACTACATCCATATCAAGAACAAAAAGTCGTCCTTCTTCTGTGCGGCCCTTGATAATGCCAAAAACCGCCCCAAAGAACTTTTCAACATCATCAAGAACCAAACCTCCATTCCGGTAACAAGAGACATAGTGGCGTCCAAATCCCAATGTGACGACTTTGCCAGCTTCTTCAACGAAAAAATCGCGAAAATTGACCGATCTCTCGGCACGCTGCCCTCAGACCACCCCGCTACAACTTCCCATTTAAGACCAACAATCACATCCACTCGCTGGTCCTCCTTCCAACCTATCCAGGTTGAATTGATAAGGAATCTCATAGCCACCGCCAAACCCTCAACCCACTCTCTTGATCAGCTTCCCCCGAAAGTGACCAAAGACTTGAAGCTCACTCTAGCCCCTATCTGGACCAAGATCATCAACAGCTCTCTGAGCGAGGGCTCCATCCCGGACTGCCTTAAAATAGGTCAAGTCACACCTCTACTAAAAAAACCGGGCCTTGACCTACAGGATATGAATAACTTCAGACCAGTCTCGAACCTTCCACTATTATCCAAAATCTTGGAAAGATGTGTGCTGTCGCAACTTTCCAAGCACTTAGAGAACACGAAGCTTCTCGACCCACATCAATCAGGGTTCAGAAAAGGCTGCAGTACTGAAACCGCAATACTTAACGTCCTTGACGATCTTCACATGTCGCTCGACTCCAACCAATGCAGCCTTCTCATCCTCTTAGACCTATCGGCTGCATTTGACACAGTCGATCATGCCCTACTAATCAATGTCCTAAAGGAGAGAGCAGGCCTCGAAAAGACTGTCCTAAAATGGTTCTCCTCCTTTCTCAACAACCGCACACAAAGAATCAAAATTAAAAGCTGCGAATCGGACATTCTTCCCATCAGCAGAGGAGTTCCTCAAGGGTCTGTACTCTCTCCTCAACTCTTCAACATCTACATGGAGCCTCTCACCTCAATTCTAAGGAAAGCTAACATCCCCTTCCACCTTTATGCGGACGACACGCAACTCTATCTGGAAACCACATCGATCTCGGACATCCACAGACTGAACCACACACTTACCGAAGTTCAGCTCTGGCTCTCTTCCAACCATCTCAAACTCAATGAGGAAAAAACTGAAGTGCTCCTCATCTCTAACAAAGAAGAAAACCCCCAAATTCTTGAATGGCTCAAAGCCTTAAACGCCCTGAATGTGCCGCTTGTTTCATCGAACTCCATAAAATCCCTAGGGATCACCCTTGACCCCAAACTGGATATGAAAGAACACATCTCAAAAACTGCCAAAAGTGCCTTCCTGAACCTGAAATTGCTCTACAAACTAAAACCATTTCTCCCCACAAAAGACTTGAAACAGGCCACGCAGGCTCTGGTTCTCTCCAGAATTGACTACGGTATTGCCACTATGACTGGAACAGCCAAATCTCACCTGCGTCCTTTGACCTCTACCCTAAATGCCGCTGCAAGAATGATCACGGGAACAAAGAAATATGAACACATCACCCCAGCTCTGAAGGATCTGAAGTGGCTCCCTATTGACCAACGAGCTAGCTTCCGCACAGCTTGCCTCACACATAAAGCCCTGCATACGGGCAAACCGGAATACCTGGCCAACAAGCTCAAAAGGGCCGGGCAGTCTAGAAACCTCAGAAGCTCCAACACGCTCCTACTCATTCCCCTGAAATCCCAGAAACTCTCAACATCTAACAAAGCCTTTGCGGGCAATGCTCCCAAGATATGGAACTCCATCCCCCCACACATCAGAATGACCGCATCCTTCCCGAAATTCAAGAAGCTACTCAAAGTCCTCTTCCTTGAGCGCTCCGGAACCAACTAGAACTCAACCTAGACTTTATAGTTCCATGTTCTCGTTCACCCCAGAGCTAATTGACTTGCCTACGACTCTCCGCCCTGTTTCACGCCTGGCTGCTATTGTATAGACTGTACTCACTCCTGTGTCATTGCCTTGCTTTTTGTCCGCATTATCTGTCTAAACGCCTTTATTCTTGCTGTGAAGCGCTCTGATACCCTCGGGTCCAGCCAGCGCTATACAAAACTTTAATAAATAAAATAAATAAATATACAAAATGTTCCCAGAGAAGGGACAATGGCCTGGGTGTAGGAGGGTCTATTTACTTCTCTGGTATAAAGAGCAATTGGGGTGGGTCCAGGCACCTGATTAACTTTGAAGTCACCTGCTTTGTCAAAAGCAAATGTCTGGTTGCACCTTGAGATGACCAACCTTTGATAATAGCGGCCCTAAATTACCAATAAATGATGGGTTAACATGCAGTTGGTACAAAGAACAAATTGACAAGGGAGTGTGAGTGATGGAGAAGGGAAGAGGTACATGGATAAGAAAGGTGAGGATGCGTAGGACAGAGTTGTACCAGGAGAAGGGATAGAAATTGGTTCTGACCAGGTACTCAGGATGGCTTACTCATCAAAAGGAAGTGTGATGTGGCCGCCAAGAAATACGCCAGGAATGATACGCGAATAAGAAAACACCAAAACATAAAAAAAAGCAAGACAAGTCAGGTCGCATCTCACAGCTCAAAGAGTCTGCTATCCAGACATGAAGGCTGGGGGTAGACCAATGAAAGATGATCAGATGTGCAGAAATATGTCTAGGTTATCTTGTAGTCTGTAGATAGGGTGCTCAAAGGATGCTGTCTTATATATTTCTTGCAGCCACTCATCATGTGTGGAAAGGTGTGGGTCCCTCCAGTGTCTCTAGATGGAAAAGTCATAGCTGAAGCTACTAAATGCCGTTGATGGTCTGTCACCATGAGCAAATCTGCTGTATCATGTAAAAGGACGAGTATTCCAATTAATTGTAAAGGCATGTCTATTGTGTGGCTTAGTATTATACTTATCTGAACTCAGAGATGGTTGGTATCTGTGTGATAATATAAAACATGTAGAGTGAGGAAGAAGCCCTGCTCTCATAAGCTGAGATGCCAAGTAACAATGTTGCAGTGACTTGAAAAGTCAGAATTTCATTCTGGATTCATTCACCCCCTTGGTGAAATTCACTACAAGTTACACCCTAGCAACCTCAGTGTATTTAATTCATAGAGTAAGTTGCCATTTAATGCGCAACATGAATAGAAAAGGGGTCGAAAGTAAGTGTCAGGCTATCAGGTTGAAGGAGAAACATAACTCCCTTATCAAGAACCCAGAGTTTTAGATATTGATGAATGGTTCAATGATTGTTCCCCCAGTATGCGACATGCAATGTATATGTTTGGAGTAATGCCTTGCCTGCGATGGGTAGATTGAATTTCACCTGCAGCACCACAAAGGGTTTGAGAGTTCCTTGAGCCAACAAGTGACTCAAGGTGTGTATGCCTTTCCCTTACCAAAGCCCCCAACATAAGGGACACCCCTCTATGCACAAGCTGGCATTCTCCCAGTAGCTGTACCTGGGGGTGAAGTCTGGCATTATCACGGCCACTTTGTGTGCTCTGCCTTTCCAAATGGACCCATAGGAGCGTGTATATCATCTCTAGACACAGGTAAACTAGTTTTGACGGTTGTAGTTCAGTACAGCAGAGTTCCACACAAGACAGTCTCAGCTCCCTGTATTGTCTGTGATTAATCAGTTTGGAGAGACTGAATTGTGGTTTAGTTTCACCCATTACTAATTTGTTCATGGTGTTATCTATAGTTCTCAATATCATGAGTTTTACATGAATTTGGGATATCCCTAGGAAATATGTGAACTGGGGTACCACAACTATCATTATTGTTTGTAACCTACCCCATAGCAAGAGATGGAGGTGCGTCCATCTCCTACAGTCTAACGGGGCTTTTGTGATTAGGGTTTCAAATTGCCAGGTACATTGTTGCGCAGACACCTGGTATTGCATGCCCCTAGGTACCAAAACATTATGATTTTCATTGGAGCTGATACCCCTCTATGGCAGCTCTCATCATAAGTGCAGCATTGGAAAAGCCAAGTTCTTCCACCAGTTAATCTTATTGCCGGACATCTAGGAAAAAGCATTAATAGTGAAAGAACGAGAGAAAGGAGTGATGTGTCCACATTGGTAAGTGTAAGGAGATTATCATCAGTATACAGGAGGGATTTGGAAAAGCCTGAAGGTGTGGGAATACCACTGATGTCCTGTGATTGTAGGCTAGCCACTGAGAGGGGTATTACTGCCTATGGAAACATCAACTGCCATTTTCCCCGTGGATAGGAAAGGGGTCCAATAGGAACCCACCGCAGTTGACCTTTGCACTGGGGAGTTATGGAGATATTTGACTTTGGTAATGAAATCATCCCTAGGACTCTGTTTCGGTAGCATGTGGAACATAACATGCCATTCTATATGGTAAAATGCCTGATCTGTATTGAACAATTTGGCATGTGTGTCATGTAAGAATGCCTTAAATAGCGAAAGTTGTGTGACACCATACACATATAGTTATAGGAGGTACAGCCAGGTACAAAGTCCACTTGTCAACTGAGGTGTTGATGAGGTATGAATTACCTGTTGAAGCAAGGCAGCCAAGATAATGGCAAGCAATTTGATATCCATGTTAAAAAGGGATATTGGGTGGTATATGATACAGTCCAAAGTGATTTTCCCATTTTTAGGGGAGACTTATATCACTTTATTGGATAGATATGATCGTCTAGTGGAATCTACATGATGCCACTGACCAACATCAATCAAGCTTACAACATATTCGTCCTCACATACACTGGCACCATGCAACTGATACTGTCCCTCTCAGACAAAACCCCCAACACCAGAAACTAGTTCACCACATGCATGAGAGAAGTGGCCATTAGATAAAATCTAACTGACTCAAGTTGAACTTGTAGGTTTCAGATACAACACCTCATCGTGGGACCTTCCTACTCACAAGCAATTAACTTCAGAATCATCACAACAAACTGGATATGACTGCCTAAGTCAATGCAATGATCTTGCCCTGCTTCAACATCTTTGGGATGCTGAAGAAAATCTTAAATGACTACCAGACAACACCAGGAAAACTATCAATCAATTTCTCGTAACCATCAAAATTAGACTACAGAAATGCACTGGGTACAGGGATAGCCAACCAGCAAGCAAAAAGGACATCCAAAATGCAGTAGTCTAACTAGCCCTCACACTCCTGCACAGAGTCCACATTACTCCAAACCTTAGTTAACGCCACCGGCTCCCAATTCACAAGCGTGCAAACATCAATCTCCTCTCCATCACCTCCAAAGTGCCCCACAACACTGACCCTGCCACCCTGAACAAACTCTGTTGTCTCATAATCAGCCCACACATACACAAAAACTACCTTCCACAACACATCAACATCTCCTCCTCTATTCTTGAGGTTTTCAAGTAGCTGAAGACCTGTCTTTTCAAATATGTCACTAGAGCTATCCTCACACACCTGCTACAGAGTGAGGATACCCTCAGGGTATTGCTATAAAAACACTGATAACATAATAACAACATAGACAATTGGAGCATTTCACTTCTTTAACCCCTTCAGCGCTAATGACAAGGGTAACTCGTCATGGACTTTCCATTGATTTCAATGGAAAGTCAATGAAGCTCATCGACCACCCTTAGCAGCCAAGTGGTTAATGGAACTTTAAAGTGATTCCGTGGCATCTAGTTTAGGCCATTTGAAAAATTGACATGAAAACCCTCCTTCTGTGGGGCATTATTGCAGCACATGTGAGAGATTGCTTGGGCGATTTCATATCTAGTGATCTCTAGGACTAGGAAGATTTGTTATTACGCGAGAGTGTTTGGAGTAATTTCAGTAATTCCCCTTTACTCTGTCAATGAAATTATCAATAATTATGTGATTGCTCCTCCTCATGAAATTAAGAGTAATTTGTGGAACAAATCACACTTTAAGAGCACATTTAGTGAGCGTGAGGATTCCTTGGTGTCCATGGACTTCAGCTTCAAAAACATGTTACATTTTATTACATTTTTTATGGGTGGGCAATATATATGTATTTTTAAGTTCTTTGTTTAACTATTTGCTTTCTAGGGTATTAGGCATTGTGTTTCATTTTGTTTCTTTTTTTCCATTTTAAATGGAGTTTCTGTGGTTTGCTGTATATTTATTTTAATTTTCAGTATTCCTGGATTTTGCTCCAAATTAAATATATATATTTAACCGAATATTAATGATCAATATGTTATTTAAATATGTTATTGATTTTTAGAATTTTTAATTAAGTCTGTATATTTGGAGTATTAGAGGAATAGTTATAGGGATTGGTGAGGTGTAGGGAGGGTTTGTCCAAGGTCCGTTGTAAGGAGGGGTACCATCTTTCCACAGCATTATTTCTTTTGAGATTTTTATGCCATCGTGCTGTCATTTATGTTCTACCATGACATGGGCTTCTTGGGCGCTCATGAACATTTTTTGCATAAAAACTACACAATATTGCTAGAGCAAATATTTAGACATTGGGTGATTTTGTGGCATATTAATCATATATATTTTTTTCAAATATCTACTAATAGATCAGGATTATTTTTTCATAGTAAGGCCGCACAAAATAGGAAGCCAGGACAATGTCAATATGTCTGTTTTATAAATGAAATTGATTATTTATGAGTTTCCGAGTTTTTGTGGGTGCATATTAGAATGACTCAATGAAAGAATGATTGGATGAATGCATGGATGAATAGCTTACTGAGCACAAACAGATGGTTTCTATAGATGGATGAGGTGAATCTATATCTTACTGGCAGAATAATGAATGCATGAATCAATGGATTATGAATGCAATCTATATTGGCCTATATTGACCTATTTGAATGACTGCTTGCCATGGAAATAAGTGTGCAGAAACTTCTTTGACCCAATTGGGGGCAGCCTGATTATGTGTGATATGTGCAGTAACCCCTGCTACCACACATATTGTTATTACAATGGACGTACGCTGTTTCTGTTCCTATTATCTATATTTTGCCCCAGTAAAAATTTTGAACCTAACACTGTGCAATCACGAATCGGAGAATGTGATTGTGCACTTGTGTTTTTGTACCAATAATATTATTTATTCCCTGGAAAGCATTTCTTCATGAAACCAAACAAATAACAAATCAAACATCATGAATTAAAAATGTAATTTAAATAAACATATTCAGAGTCAATTTATACTACGGTTTTGAACAATCAGGGTAAATAAAAAACTGTTCTTACCATCATGGTATGCTAAAATAGAGAGAAGAAAGTTAGGAAAAAGATTAGGAATCAATATTGTATGAGTGTGGTGAGAAGCAAGATGGCGGCCGCTACTGCAGCCGTGTGAGGAGCTGCCTGCGTTCTGCCTGGTGATCGATCCAGCCTGGCGTAACCCGTGATGTTTGCTACAGTTTGAGGCTGTCAGGTGTTTATCGAGGTTGAGGTCGAAGCTCCGAAGAGAAAGAAGAGAAAGACCGGCTTGCTCTCACTAGAGCCGTTGAACTGCTGAGCCATCGAAGTGTGTTGGGCTTTTCTCCCGCCGGACGGCGGGGTCCAGGTGCTTGTGTATTCACAGCGATTTAGCCTCACCGCGTCCCCTTACAATTGAGAAGTCGGCTGCAACGTGGTGTGCAAGGACGCGGCTTTCGGGCGTTTCTGTCAGCGAGGCTTTATATTCTCAAAAGCCCTCGTGTGCTTTTATTACCTCGGCTGCTACATTTGTTGCAACTTGATCTCTGGCACCGTGACTGAAACTCTGACTCTGGGCTGGATTTAAAAGCGCTTTCACGTAGGAAGGTAATGCTGGCGTTTTGGTTGCTGTATGGAGATTGAGGGCGCGATTAAAGGCGTTTTCTGCTGATGCTGACCAGGCGACCGAATTCCTAAGCCCCTGTTATTATTAATTGATATTGTAGCAGTTTTCTGAGCCTCTTTTGCTACGCTTGGATTTACAAAAGCCTCAGCCGGTGAGTGGATACTTTTTTACTGAGCTTGCTACTACGTGGAGCTTGAACATTTTTTTTTTTTTGCAGTTGGCAAAAATTGACAGGAGATAAGTGCCTTAATTGAATGAATAAACCTTTTTTCCTCATCCTTTGATTTACAAACTCGAGACATATTATTTGGGAGATTAAACATGGCTCCCAAAACCAGAGTAACAAAAAAAAATACTACCAATTTGACAAGTTCTGTAAATTCTGGAAATTCTGCAAATACCACCTCGGGGTTGGCTGAGAAATCAATGACAGCCACAGTAGTAGAGCTAGATAACCGCAATTTACAAAATAATGGTGTTACTAAAGAACCCATTATTCCTGATTTATTAAAAAAAAAGGCTATAACCAATCCTAATAAAAATGCTACAAATGAATTAACCCCCTCTAAGGCTCTGGCACATCCGAGCTCTAAAAAAAAATGACATAAGCCTACCAGCTGAACCTTCTGCTGCTCCAGTCTCAGATAAAGAAAGAGCTGGAACCAGAGGGGGAGTGAATGATGATGATGTAATATCTGAACTTTGCCTCGCTGTGGAGGGAACTAGAGTCTCACCTAGGCTGACTGAGCAACAAGAACAACAAGATGCAGAATCTATAGAATCAGGGGGTCAATTTTTTTCAATGTCTGATTTATCAGTTACATCGGAAGGAGATCTTGAAGAGGTGCTGCTAACCGAGGGGCGTTCTCATGAAAAAGACTGGGCGGATGATTGTAATCGAATCTCAGAGGATGATATGCTTGGCCCTGATTTTGTAATAAATGAAGGAATATCAAACACTGTACGCAAGGTCATAGAGGGGAAATCTAATGAGAAAATCAGTGCCATCAGTGCCATGAATCAACCTCAATGGGATGGGGCCGCTGCAAACAATGAAACTGATCTTGAAACTCCAGAGTTATTTGAGGAAACTGAGGAGGTTACACTAAAATCTATATATAAGTTGCAGGCTTCAATGTATCGTATGATTATGACTCATAGAGAGGAAACAAAGGCTGAGGGTCTTCGGACTCAGGGAGCCGTACCTAAACTCCAGAATGTTGTTCGACGTTTGGCCAAGTCTGGCACGGATACCAATTTGAGAGTGCAAGAGACTGAAACACGTATATCTGTGGTAGAGGATGAGTTAACGCTACAAAAGAACTCAATTAAGGACTTGGACAGGACTAGGCAAGATGTGGACTGGAAACTAACTGATTTAGAGAATCGTGCACGGCGTAACAATTTACGTATTTTGGGAATTGGGGAAAAATCAGAAGGGAAGGATGTTCGCCGATTTGTAGTAGAGATGCTTTCAGATGCCTTTCAGGAACTTACTGGCTGGGACTGGGATAAAGAAATTATAAGAGCCCATCGATTCCCATTTGTTCAAAAACCGGATCAGGAGGGGAGGAAGAAATATCCAAGAGCTATCCTCATCTGTGTGCAGAACTATCTTCTCCGAGAGATTTTATATGATCTGGCAAGGCCATCTAAACCTAGAAAAGGCTTGGGGCATGAATTCTTCGTTAGACCAGATTTCTGTGCTGCAACGATTCAACAACGCTGGAGACTCAAACAGCTTATGGCACCAATGCAAGCCAAGGGGGGTCAAACCTTCTTATTGAATCCAGCTAAGCTGAAAGTTGTGCATAAGGGAAGAACCTTATTTTTTGTTTCAGAGATAAAAGCACAACAATACCTAGAAACTATGCAATAATCCTTATAGGATGGAGGTTATGGTTAATAATGTATCTAGTTTGAATGGGCTGACCCCCTAGCAGTGCCTTATGCTACTTTTCTTTGCCTTCATATCTTTAGATGCACTATATTCTTTTTTTTTTGCAAGGCTGGTCAGACCCGGGCGGAACTCACTGTGCTTACTCACATACCATCAATGAGGGCAATAGCCCTTACGCTTCTGGTGGGGGGGTGTTGGGGGAAGGGAAGGGTGGGAGGGAAGAGTGGGGGTTGTGGGTGGGAAGAAACTTTTTTTTTTTTGGGGTGCAAGGTCATACAGCTGGAAGATGTATGTGTTTTTTGTTTAAGATCCATTTATGGTAGATACCGAATTTTGGCAATTGCTGCTCATGTATTTTTGTCTAGGAAAGCTTATTTAAAAACACTGTATAATGGCTAAATTTTCAATATACTCTATCAATGTATGTGGTTTGAACGATAAAAGAAAAAGAGGCATAATGGCTCAGATGTTAAAAACTATGCGGGTGGATGTAGTGTGCATTCAGGAAACTCATATTGCCTGGTCTAGCAGAGGGAACTTAAGAGATCTTGGTTTGGAACTGGTAGGGTGCTCTCGCCAGAATTCTACTACAAGAGGGGTCGCAATTCTTAAGAGACATGGAATGGGGGAAGTAAAGAGAGTTAAGGAAGATTTATCTGGACGTTGGGTGATTGCTGAACTCAAATATGGAGGACTGATTATTACTATATGCTCAATGTATGCATCTATATTGGATGACTCCGATGCGCTTGACCTTCTAAGTGTAGAACTGGCACAATGGCCTCCCAATATTATATTCTGTGGAGACTTTAATCTACATTTGGAAGAAACATTTGATATTCATAGTAGTACTCCATATAAGGGTAGGAAGAAGAAGGTATTTGTAG
Organism: Lissotriton helveticus; assembly: GCF_964261635.1. NCBI lineage: Eukaryota > Metazoa > Chordata > Amphibia > Caudata > Salamandridae > Lissotriton > Lissotriton helveticus. The sequence continues at coordinate 1,611,121,178 of NC_136069.1, forward strand.
CACTTAAAGGGATTATTCAAGAGTATAAACTAACCGATGTAGGGTATGAGAAAAGAGCAGGGATGTCTGGGTATACTTTTTTTTCGGCACCACACCAAAGATTTTTTAGATTAGATTACTTTTTTGTATTTAAGGGACTATACAATGACTTAGTGCAAGTGGATTATGAGGTTCTTCCGAAAATTATCTCAGATCATAATCCCTTAGTGCTTAAATTTGAACTGAACACGTTAACCCCATTCGTTCATGGTCTTTTGACCGCAAATTACTGTATGACCCATCTTATATTGACCATATGAATATTTGGATCACGGAATTTTTTTCTAATAATAAAGGTACTGCATCTCCTGAAATAGTTTGGGATGCTTTTAAATGTGGGGTTCGGGGTGAAACACTGAGTTACTCAATAAATAAACAAAAGGAAGCTAGGTTCCAAGAAAACTTTGAAATTAAAAATCTTAGATCTCTAGAGGTTCAACTTATGCAAGCAAGCAATCAAGGATTACCTACTGAAACTGTTAAAAAGAATTTAACAACTTTGAAAGTCAAGATTTACCAACGATTTGCTACAAAGCTTGCGCAACAAGTCTCTGCCTTCAGGACAGAGTTATATGAAGTTGGAGAAAACTCTGGCAAATTATTGGCAAAGAGGGCGAGACAAAAGGCAGCCTTTGCTAGTATCAATAATATAAAAAATCATATAGGGACGACCGTTAGTAAAATGGATGACATTCTTAAGGTATTTAGTGATTTCTATTCTAAGCTATATGCTGACGATGATCGTCCTGATTGCTCAGATCAGATTAATCTCTTTCTTGACTCAGTTCCGAATCCTACTTTATCTAATGAAGAGAAGGAGAAAATAGACTTACCATTCACATGGGAGGAGATTGAACTCTCTCTAATGTCGCTAGCTTCAGGAAAAGCTGCAGGACCCGACGCTATTCCTTTAGAATTTTATAAATTCTTTAGGAATGCTTTAAAAGTAGAACTAATGGATTTATGTCTGAAGGCACAGCAAGGTAACGCCCCTCAATCATGGCATGACTCTATTATTACGGTGTTTCTTAAAAAAGGCAAGCCTCCGTTATTACCCTCATCCTTTCGCCCTATCTCACTTATAAATACTGATAGCAAAATCTTTTCCAAAATTTTAGCGGTAAGACTATCTAACATCATCTCCCCTTTAGTTTCTAAGTATCAACATGGTTTTATCCCATCTAGAGACACTGCCGATCACATTAGACGTGTGATTTCCTTTTTGGATTGGTCCCAAGCAACTCGGTCTAATATTGGACTTGTATTTTTAGATGCTGAGAAAGCTTTTGACCGGGTTGCTTGGGGCTACCTTTGGGAAATTTTGCTTAGAAAGGGATTAGGACAGGGTATCATAAAAGCCTTAAAAACTTTGTATATTTCCCCTAGAGCGTACATTCGTATCAATGGGCAATTATCGTCACCTTTATCAATCACTAGGGGTACTCGTCAGGGATGCCCCTGTTCTCCCCTACTTTTTGCTTTTTATATTGACCCTTTAATTAACCGTTTTTTTTTAGAAGCTAACATTAAACCCATACATTTAGCTAATATTAATTATCGAGTTCTTGCCTACGCCGACGACATTGTGATCACTACTACGGACGTTCAAACCGCTCTACCTATTATCAATGAGATTGCTAAACAGTTTTTTTTTTTTCGGGCTATAAATTAAATCTGGAAAAGACTCAAATTCTCTGCTCAGGAGAAAACCCACCTTTAAACATTTCTCTCACCTCAGAAGTCATATATTTAGGAATCAAAATTTCTTTACCTATAGAAAAAATACCAGAACGCAACCTAAATCCTATAGTAGCCCAAATCAATACCTCATTACACCGCCTTGATCATCTACGTTTATCTCTCTTTGGTAGACTTAACATTTTAAAAATGTTGGTTCTACCTAAGGTTCTATATTTATTTCGTACAATACCTCTGGATTTTCAATTACTTTCTTTTAGAAATTTAGAGAGAACTATATTTCGATTTCTTTGGGGCTACAAACGCCATAGGAAAGCTGCGAAGAAAATGATTCTTAGCAGCGATTGTGGCGGTTGGGATGTTCCTTATTTTCTTTTCTATTATTTCTCTGCCGTTTTACAATACATTGGTCCCCTAATTATGGGAGATAGAGTCGAACTTCTAGATTGCCAGACTCCATCAATCTATCAAATGATCTTGGGTGAGAAAATGAAGGGCAGCTTTCTGAGAGTCGTAGAACCTAGCTATTATAAAAAAACTAAATATAAAACCCTGAAATCAGCTTTCCGAGTCTGGCAAAAAATTCGAAGACATATAAAATTAAGGAAATTAAATTTCTATACTCCCCTTATGTCAAAGGATTTACTTCCAGAAACTTTTCACGATTTAACCATGTATAGATGGCAGCAGAAAGGAATAAGGTACCTGGGTGATTTATTTTTTAATGGTCAAATCGTTTCTTTTTTGGATTTAACAACTAATTTTTCGGTGGGAAGAAATGATTTTTTTAAATATCTACAACTTCGTAGCTTTTTACAGAATCATCCTTTAATTCCTCCAGTTAAAACTCCACTGCTAGAGCTACTACAAAAAAAAACCCCGTATAGGAGCAATTTATTTAAGTTTAATGCAGGAATATGGGGATGATCTGGGTCAATGCCAGCTGAAATGGGCTAACACTTTAGGCATACCGGATGTTGATATTTTATTGTCGATTAAAATGGCTGCAGAGTGTCTTATAACTGGGATGATGAAATCCCAACACTTCATGTGCATCCATAATTTGTACTACACTCCAAGTAAAGTTGTTAAATGGAGTACGACGGTAGGCACGACTTGCAGTCGGTGTGGAGTATACGCAGCCGATGAATTACACATGTTTTTTTCTTGCTCTAAACTGTCATCATTGTATCAACAAATTGAAACTTTTATATCTATTATTTTGAAATGTGATATTAAGTTAACTTCCGAATTAGTATTGCTTGGTATAGATCATACTGTTACTAGGCCCAGGTCAATTTCTTATTTTCTTTTTCTATGCATGGCTGCAATCAGATCCTGTATTACCAAAGAATGGATTAGTCAGGATCCCCCCACGTTTTTCATGTGGCGGGAAAAATTATTGTTTATGTATAACATGGAATCTGCTATATATAAGTTAAAGGGGGTTAAAAAAAGAATTATGGGGGAAAAAATCTGGGCACCAATTGCCGAGTGGATTTAATTTCCTTTGTTTTCTGTTTTAAATTTTTTTCATTATGCATTTTGCACAAAAAAAAAAGAAGAAAAAAGTTTTGCTACATAGATTTCCTGACTTCAGAATATATTGTGTTCTTTTGCTTACCATGTTTTGCTGTATTTCCTTGCAATAAAACAATAAAACTTTAAAAAAAAAAAAAAGGAATCAATATTGTATAATACAATACTAGGATATGAACCCACTCTGCAGCAAAACTTGCATCTTGAGTATTACTCACACTCTAAAGCCAAATCAAAAAGAACAAATTCCAAAGTTGAGTTCACCACTAATGAGCAACCAATGCAATTTAGTAGCAACAAATGAAAATGCAACATACATATGTATCAAGAGATGATGTCAATATTGGGAAAATTATTATGCCATGTCATGTTCCATTAGGAATATACTATTTATAAAGAGGAATATATTGTAAGCACAAAATCTGATATATTTGAGCATATGCAGGAGATAGGGAAACAATTTAATACAAAGTTTGCATTGTACTGCTCGACCCAAGGTCACAAAGTAGCTGCCTACATTTACCCCTAAAAGTAGTGAGATTTGATGTGATATAATAAAGCTGCACAAAGTAATGGTACCTAAAATTTGCATATGCAAAAAAAAATCTGCATGAAATTCTTCGTAGTTTAAATATCTAATTTGCAGCATATTGCTATCTTGCAATAAGTGGAGCCCAGAATGACACACTCAAATTGAAACCTAGATGTACCCAAACTATGATATTCACCTTCATTAAGGTACAGAAACGTGGATAGACCATTAGCACTGGTGTGGTCTGACCAGTGAAATGGACCACCTTAACAATTCTGGATTCTCACCCCTTCCTGTTCATCACCTCCTAAAGCTGTCCAGGGGTCCTTGAGAACCCTAGGCTGCATTGGCTCCATCAACCATACTTTCTGTCCATGCTTATATTCCACCATGGTAACTGCTTAGTCATACCATTGCTTCATTAACTCCTGGCTAATCTCAAAATGATCAGAAGCCTTCTTCCAGAACTTAGTCAACTGTTTCCGAAGGGCTAGCATTTGGCGAACCACATCCTGAGGGAGATTCTTGGGAGCTTGCTCTCACCCATCCTTCACCAGACTAAGAGGTCCTCTGACAGGATTACCATACAGAGGTTCAAATGGGCTAAACCACATTCTCTTCCTTGGTATCTTCCTCTAAGCAAAAAGCAGGCATAGTAGGAGGACACCCCATGTCTGCCTCATGACCTCAGGCAGGCCCATAATCATGCCTTTTAGAGTCTTGTTCTAACTTCCCACAAGCCCATTGGTTTGTGGGTGGTAGGGTGTGGAGAACTTATGAGTGACTCCTCACTCCTTGCTGATTGACATCATGTCCACAGACATGAGGTTGGCGTCCCTGTCTGGCCCCACTTCTTTGGGGAAACCTACAGTGGCCAAAATCCCAATCAAGGCCCTGGTGAGAGTGCAGTGACAATCCTCAGCGAAACTTACATGAGGTCAGCATTGACAAAAGTATAATTCTCATCATGAGCAATAAGATAGATATCATTTCTAAAAAACTGAATATTGTAAAAAAACAGTTTATTTGATAATGATCAGGAGAGAGGGATACTATTTAGTGCAAGCCTTGTAGTTTATCATTCACCCTAAATCACAAACAAAATGTTTGTGTTAGTGCTGTATCTTGGGCCATTTCCTATTGCGAGCAGTAGGCCGACCCACAAAAGTGAGGTACCATTTTCATCAGTAGTCGTAGAAAAATACAGAATAGTATAACAAGTATAATTAAAAACTGTCTTTCTCTGCATATCTGCCTTGCAAATGTAAGACCGTGTGTAAAAATGAAGACAATTTGAAAAATGCATGTTAAATCACATGCTACCATAGGTACTCACAAATTCAGAGATGTGAAAATAACTACTGATTCTAAACTTCATATCTTGTTTCCATTTTGGAAACACATAGGGTTTCCTTGATACTTATTTTTCACTCTTTGCATTTCACCATATGGATTGCGGTATACACTGTATACATGAAAAAACATTGCAAGGTGCAGCTCAGTTATTGCCTCTGGGTATCTTAGTAAACCTCCAAGCCTATATTTCCCTGCAATTAGAATGGTCCAGTGGATGTAACAGTAATTGCTTTAAACAATCTACCATCGTTAGATGAAGTTACAGTTGAAAACGTAGCACAAATGGCTGTATGTTTTCAACTCAATTTCAATATTTCTTTTTTTAACTAGTTACTTTCAACCGGAAAAACTTGAACGATCTACACAAATTACCACTTGCTGAATTCAGAACTCTGTTCACATTTCAGAAATATATAGCTTTCTGGAATCCATTGTTGTTTTTATGCACATTTCTAACACTAACTGAAAGGAGGTTGAAAACACAAAAGATAGGAAAAATGTGCTCTGTACCAGTAAAATGACAAGACTGCCTTGAAAAAGGTTGTTTTCTGATGAAGGTCTGCCTGTCCTGGAAAGCTGGAAAGATGGTGTTTTTAGAACAATAAATCCTTCATTGATACCATTTGCAGGTAAAAAACAAACACTTTCTTCTGCAGCACTGTTTTCTGATTTTTCCCCAAAAACATCTTGGTTTCCTCCAGGGGATTTCACAAATCCTGGGAACCGTTAGAATCCCCAGGATGTTGCTAAAAGGACACACATTTGGCATGGACACCTTATGTGGACAAATCGATACAGGGGCCTAAGGGTGAACTACCCCATATAGCCAACAAACAGGCTTGGCACATTGGAGGAAAAGGCCTGGGAGCGAAGGGATTAAGCCACCCTCATGTACTGCTTCTTATATAATGATAAAATAATATCATAGCTATAGCATGCTTGTCGGATTCGGATAATCTGAAGGTTACACCCCCCCAGTTCTAATGACCAAGCTATGCCCCTAGTGGTAGGATTCATAGGTGGGTGGAGTTGGATGTAGCAATGAAACATGGTTTTCAGCCCAATTCTCTCCCCAGGAGGGGTATTAGGCATAAATAGGTAAGTAATTCAGAGTCAACTTATTGCAAGTGCAAACAGGGGAAATAATGGAAATCTATCCTTACCTTTGGGATATCCTAAGATACAAGACAAAGTGAGGAGAAAGTGATGTCATTAACTTTTCTAAATGAACATTTTGTATATCAGTACATAAAGCCCCCGGCAATAGAACTGTGCATCTTGAGTATTGCTGGCACTTTAAAGCCATGTAGGAAGAAACACTTTCCAATCTTTACCTCAATATTGATGCAGAACCATTGCTTTAAGTAGCAACAAATGAAAAACTTACATGAGGTCAGCATTGCTAAAAATATAATTCACATCAAGATCAATAAGATCGATACTGTTTCTAAAAATGTGAATATTGTCAAAAACCAGTATATAAACTGTCTACGTTTCGCACTAAAAGTAGAGGGAATGAAGGGACACAATAAGTTGCACAAAGTAGTGGTTTTTGACATTTGTAGATGCTATGGTGTTTCTAAACAAAATTCCTGATAGTTTTGTTATTTAACTTTCACAAGATACTGTCTTACAATAAGGGGAACCCAGAATGAGGCATTGAAAATGGAATATGCATGTAGCTTAACCATGATGGACCCTGTACATTGCAAGCAAACATATATTTGTTTGTACAATCATGAAACAGGCCCATTTGTGTCAGCTAGTCGTGGCTTGTGGAGGTTTATTTTTAAAGTAATTCCAAAACTACATTTTTTAATATGTATAATTGAGTTAAGTTAAAGATATTGCTATAAAATAGTAAGTACTGCATGTAATAAAATGTCTCTTTTTTGATGGTTTGTATTTCTGGTATTTAGACTCTTCATAGTGGGCAGTTCTGACCAATGTCCAGTGTAAGTGCCTTGACCGCTAAAACATGTATACAATAGCTAACCCTTTATTGGAATATTAACTCTACTTTGAAGCCATACCGTATGATGTAGAATTTAACACTGAGGGTCTTACTCACAAAGGTTAACGTACACTTTTGTGTATTTTTACTAAGTATAACTTTGCTACTTTTTTGGTATTCACAAAAGAATTTGCTACTTAGACTTTTGGTCTAAGTTTACCTTTTTGAATACCAAAAAGTAGTAAAATTGTGGTTTAATTTCACCCATTACTAATTTGTTGATGGTGTTATCTATAGTTCTCAATATCAGGAGCTTTACAGGAATTTGGGCGATCCCTAGGAAATATGTGAACTTGGGTACCACAACCATCATTATGGTTTGTAACCTACCCCATAGCAAGAGATGGAGGTGCGTCCATCTCCTACAGTCTGACTGGGCTTTTGTGATTAGGGTTTCAAATTTCCAGGTACCATGTTGTGCAGACCCCTGTTATTGTATGCCCCTAGGTACCAGAAACATTCTGATTTTCATTGGAGCTGATACCCCTGTATGGCAGCTCTCATCATAAGTTAATGTTAATGTTAATGTTATTGTGTGTTTTGTATAGCGCTCAGCTACTCCGAGGAGTGTCCCGGCACTTCTGGCCCGAAGCAGAGCATGGTATGCGGGGGATGACCGGATCTACTGAGTGAAAAGCCAGGACTTCAGATCCTTCCTAAAAGCCAGCAAGGTGACAGTCTTTCTCAATGAGACCAGCAAAGAATTCCACAATTGTGGCGCCAGGCGTCTAAAGGAACGGCCTCCGATACGGGCTCGTCGAACACCAGGAACGGCAGCTAAGGCCAGAGAAGCTGACCTGAGTGATCTAGATGGCTGGTAGAAATCCAGCCGCTTACTGATATATTTCGCGCCAATTCCATGGAGAGCTTAGAAAAACAAAAATGAGCATCCTGAAAACAATGTGCTTCCGAATAGGAAGCCAGTGGAGAGTTTCCAAAAGATCTTTAGCGCTTGTTCTCCGATGAAGGCCATAGATGGTGCGCGCAGCGGAGTTTTGGACTAATTGAAGGCGCGATAGGAGATACTCCGGAAGTCCGAAGTATAACGCGTTCATGTAGTCCAAACGAGAACCTATTAGCGCCTGCACAGTGATTTTTCCTTGGCCGAGGGATAACAACGGAAGAAATTTCCTAATCATCTTAAGAATGCCAAAGCATCTACCAACTAGGCCATGAATCTGGGACTTCAGAGTGAGACCGTTGTAAATTATGACTCGCAGATTCTTGCATAGCCACGTTCTTCCACCAGTTAATCTTAATGCCTGCCGTCTTGGAAAAAGCATTTATAGTAAATGTGAGAGAAGGGAGTGATGTGTCCACATTGGTACGGGTAAGGATATTATCATCAGTATACAGGAGGAATTTGGAAACACCTGCAGGTGTGGGGATACCGCTGATGTCCTGTGATTGTAGGCTAGCCACTGAGAGGGGTATCAGGGCCTATAGGAACATCAACTGCCATTTTCCCGGTGGATTGGAAAGGGGTCCAAAAGGAACCCACCGCAGTTGACATTTGCGCTGGGGGAGTTATGGAGATATTTGACTTTGGTAATAAAATCATCCCCAGGACTCTGTTTCTGTAGCATGTGGAACATAACATGCCATTCTTGGTCAAATGCCTTATCTGTATTGAACACCCTGGCATGTGTGTCCTGTAAGGAGGCCTTAAATAGCTAAAGTTGTGTGAGACCATACACATATGGTTACAGGAGGTACAGCCAGGTACAAAGTCCACTTGTCAACTGAGGTGATGATGAGGTGCGAATTACCTCTTGAAGCCAGGCAGCCAAGATAATGGCAAGCAATTTGATATCCATATTAAGAAGGGATATAGGGTGGTACCTGATACAGTCCAAAGTGATTTTCCCATTTTTAGGGAAGACAGAATTCACTTTATTGGATAGATATGATCGTCTAGTGGAATCTACATGATGCCACTGACCAACATCAATGAAGCTCACAACATAATCGTCCGCACATACACTCGCACCATGCAACTGATACTGTCCCTCTCAGACAAAACCCCCAACACCAGCATCTAGTTCACCACATGCATGAGAGAAGTGGCCATTAGATAAACTCTAACTGCCTCAAATTGAACTTGTAGGTTTTAGGTACAACACCTCACCATGGGACCTTGGACACACCTCCAAACCCTACTCACAAGCAATTAACATCGGAATCGACACAACAAACTGGACATGACTGCCTAAGTCAATGCATTGGTCTTGCCCTGCTTCAACACCTTTGGGATGCTGAAAGAAATCTTAAATGACTACCAGACAACACCAGGAAAACTATCAATCCATCTCTCATCACCATCAAGATTAGACTACAGAAATGCAGTGGGTACAGGGATGGCCAACTAGCAAGCAAAAAGGACATCCAAAATTCAGCAGCCTAACGAGCCCTCACACTCCTGCACAGAGTCCACATTACACCAAACCTTAGTTAACGCCACTGACTCCCAATACACAAATGTGCAAACTTCAATCTCCTCTCCATCTCCTACAAAGTGCCCCACAACACTGACCCTGCCTACCTGAACGAACTCTGTTGTCTCATAATCGGCCCACACATACACCAAAGCAGGGTTAGGGGTGCACATTCTCATACCTTGTCCCTGAAGTCAGGCACTACCTTCCACAGTACATCAACGTCTCCTCCCCTATTCTTGAGGTTTGCAAGTAGCTGAAGACCTGTCTTTTCAAATATGTCACTAGAGTTATCCTCACACACCTGCTACAGAGTGACAACACCCTCAGGGTGTTGCTATTAAAAAAAACGATAACATAATAACAACATAGACCATTGGAGCATTTCACTTCTTTAATGTCACTTTAAAGTGATTCCATGGCATCTAGTTTAAGCCTTTTGAAAAATGCACATGAAAACCCTCCTTCTGTGGGGCATTATTGCAGCACATGTGAGAGATTGCTTGGGCAATTTCATATCTAGTGATCGCTAGGACTAGCACGATTTTTTATTACGCCAGAGTATTGGGAGTAATTTCAGTAATTCCACTTTACTCTTTTAATGGAATTACCAATAATGATGTGATTGCTCCTCCTCATGAAATTAAGAGTCATTTGTGGAACAAATCACACTTTAAGAGCACATTTAGTGAGCGTGAGGATTCCTTGGTGTTCATTGACTTCAGCTTCAAAAACATGTTACATTTTATTACCTTTTCTATGGGTGGGCAATATTTATGTGTTTTAAAGTTCTTTGTTTTACTATTTGCTTTCTAGGGTATTATGCATTGTGTTTCTTTTTGTTTCATTTTTCCATTTTAAAAGGTGTTTCTGTGCTTTACTGTTATTTTATTATTCTTTCTTAAAGTACTTTATTTTTCAGTCTGACTAGATTTTGCTTCAAATTAAATATATATTTTTAACCGAGTCAGTCAATACATTATTTAAATATGTTATTAATTGTAAGTTTGTATATTTGGAGTATTAGAGTAATAGTTATAGGGATTGGTAAGGTGTAGGGAGGCTTTGTCTAAGGTCCCTTGTAAGGAGGGGTACCATCTTTCCATTGCATTATTTCTTTTGAGATTTTTATGCCATTGTGCTGTCATATATGTTCCACCATGACATGGGATACTTGGGCGCTCATGAACATTTTTTTGCATGAAAACTATACAATATTGCTAGAGCAAATGTTTAGACATTGGGTGATTTTGTGGCATTTTAATCATATATATATTTTTTTAAATGTCTACTAATAGATCAGAATTTTTTTTTCATAGTAAGGCCGCACAAAATAGGAAGCCAAGACAATGGCAATATGTCTGTTTTATAAATGAAATTGATTATTTGTGAGTTTTTTAGTTTTTGTGGGTGCATATAAGAATGACTCAATGAAAGAATGATTGCATGAATGCATGGATGAATAGCTTACTGAGCACAAACAGATGGTTCTATAGATGGATGAGGTGAATCTATATCTTACTGGTAGAATAATGAATGTATGAATCAATGGTTTATGAATGCATTCCAATCTATATTGGCCTATATTGATCTATGTGAGTGACTGCTTGCCATGGAAATTAGTGTGGAGAAAATACTTTGACCCAATTCTGGGCAGCCTGATTATGTGTGATATGTGCAGTAACCCCTGCTACCACACATATTGTTGTTACAAAGGACGTACCTTGTTTCTGTTCCTATTATCTATATTTTGCCCCAATAAAAATTTTGAACCTAACACTGTGCAACCACAAATCGGAGAATGTGATTGTGCACCTTTGTTGTTGTACCAACAATATTTTGTGGGTGGCAATGAATCATTATCAATATTCCCTGGAAAGTATTTCTTCATGAAACCAAACAAATAACAAATCAAACATCATGATTTAAAAATGTAATTTGAAATAAACATATTCAAAGTCAACTTATACTACGGTTTTGTACAATCAGGGTAAATACATTTGTAAAAAAAAAATTTCTTACCATAATGGCACCCTACGATAGAGAGAACAAAGTTAGGAAAAAAGATTAGGGATCAAAATTGTATAATAAAATACCAGGATATAAACCCGCTCTGCAGCAAAACTTGCATCTTGAGTATTGCTCAAATTCCAAAGATGAGTTCACCACTAATGAGCAACCAATGCAATTTAGTAGCAACAAATGAAAATGCAACATACATATATATGAATAGATGATGTCAATATTGGCAACATTTATTTTATTTATTCATTTTGAGAGTTTTATAGAGCGCGAACAAGATCCTAGGCGGATATCAGAGCGCTATACAGTCAGTAAAGTTAATAGAGTACAGACCGGACCAAAACCGGTTAGGTTACGTAAAGAACATAAATACATGATAAATCATAAAAACTTGGGGAAGGTCAAGTTGAAGCAAAGTACATGATCGTGCCATATTGGCGTAGCTGGTTAATGGTGTGTCGTCATCTTTATCTCGGTATGGGGGACGTAGGTAAGTTGAGGAGAAATAGAGCGCTCTTAATGGAGCCTGTCTCCGGTATAGGAACAAGGACCGAGCTGAAATAATCTTGCTGTGTCTGAGCATCACGCTCCGCAGAATTTGGCCATAAGGATCGACTTCACTTGTTTTTTTGAAGGAGGCTGTGGAGGGGTTCGGTCTGCCTTTTGGGGGAAGAGCATTCCAGATTCTGGGTGCCACCCCGGAGAAGGATCGGTTGTATTTTTTCTTCTTGTGGAATTTTTGTGGCTTCAGTAATAGGTTTTGCGTGCTTCTTAAGGCTCTAGCCCCGCCCGAGAGGATTAGTTTCTGTGCTAAATAGCTGGGTGTATTTAGATGCAAGGCTTTGTGAGTCAGACACGCAATTTTCAGATGTATTCTGGCTTCCAAGGGTAGCCAGTTCAGTCATGTTCCATTAGGAATATACCATTTATAAAGAGGAATATATTGTCAGCACAAAATCTGATATATTTGAGCGTATACAGGAGATAGGGAAAAGATTTAATACAAAGTTGGAATCGTACTGCTCGACCCAAGGTCACCAAGTAGCTGCCTTCATTTAGCCATGAAAGAAGTGAGATTTGAAGGGATATAATAAAGCTGCACAAAGTAATGGTGCCTAAAATTTGCATATGCAAAAAAAATCTGCATGAAATTCTTCGTAGTTTAGATATCTAATTTGCAGCAAACTGCTATCTTGCAATAAGTGGAGCCCAGAATGACACACACAAATTGAAACCTGTATGTACCCAAACTATGATATTCCCCTTCATTAAGGTACAAAAATGTAGATAGACTATTGGCACTGGTGTGGTCGGACCAGGTATGGTGTTCCAACACAAAGTCCATTCCTTACAGTGAAATGGACCACCTTAACAATTCTGGATTCTCACCCCTTCCCTCCTAAAGCTGTCCAGGGGTCCTTGAGAGCCCTAGGCTGCATTGGCTCCATCAACCATACTTTCTGTCCATGCTGATATTCTACCATGGTAACTGCTTAGTCACACCATTGCTTCATTAACTCCTGGATAACCTCAAAATTATCAGAAGCCTTCTTTCAGAACTTAGGCAACTGTTTCCGAAGGGCTAGCATTTAGCGAACCACATCCTGAGGGAGATTCTTGTAAGCTTGCTCTCACCCATCCTTCACCAGACTAAGAGGACCTCTGACAGTATGACCATGCAGAGGTTCAAATGGGCTAAATCACATTCTCTTCTTTGGTATCTTCCTCTAAGCAAAAAGTGGGCATGGTAAGAGGACATCCCATTTCTGTCTCATGACCTCAGGCAAGCCCATAATCATGCCTATTAGGGTCTTTGGTGAGACGTTCCACAAGCTCATTGGTTTGTGCGTGGTAGAGTGTGGAGAACTTATGAGTGACTCCACACTCCTTGCTGATTGACATCATGTTCACAGACATGAGGTTGGTGTCCCTATCTGGCCCCACTTCTTTGGGGAAACCCACTGTAGCCCAAATCCCCATCAAGGTGCTGTGACAGTGCAGTGACAGTCATCAGCGGGATTGCCTTGATTACCTAGTGTAATGGTCTACCGAGATCCGGATGAACCTCTTGCCTAAGACTGTCTTGGTGGTACAAGGATCCTACAATGCCAACCGTCTCAAATGGTGTAACAACGACAGGCATTGGAAAAAGAATAATACTACAGCTTTTTCATAGTCTTCCCACTAGCCTGGTACATTAGTTGCCCCATGCACAGGAGCCTTGGGCTCACAATAAAGTAGGTAATTCTCCAAATATATAAGGTGATTTCCTTTGGGCTTCTGCTTGCCCGCACAGGCCCTCAAGGATTAGGCACTTCTTCTGTGACTTGAATATTTCCTTTCTGATGGGTCCCTCTTCCACTTGCCATCCACAAAGCTCAGACAGGTGACCAAGGGAGACAATATCCTCCCTAATAGGCTCAGAGGCACATGCTCCAGTTCCGTGGTGATCGCCTGCTGCTTGCCGGGGGCTCCGCTGCTGTTTCTCGACTGGTCTTCACTTCTTGGAGCCTGATGCCGACTTTGAAACGGAGCGACCGTCAGCGCTTTTTTGACCGACGAGTCTTGCCTGCGGAGGCCACCACCGGCCTCCGGCAGCCCTCCTTCCTGAAGTCCCCGAGGTTTCCCGTGGACGTCTCTGCACAAACATTAAACGGAGCAACCGCCAGCGCTGTTTTCGCCCAACGAGTCCTGCCTGCGGAAGTCACCACAACCTCCGGCTGCCCTCCCTGCCGAAGTCCCGAGGTTTCACGTTGGACGTCTCTGCACAGGAAGGCTCCAGCAGCTCATTACAGGTGAGGATCAAGGTAAGGGTGGCCCCCTGCCCCCCTCCCGCTCCCGAAAGACTGTGCCTCCTGACTGCTTTTGCGGCGGACCGCACGACCCTCCCACCTCTCCCAGCGCTCCCGTGGTCATAACCAGGGAAAGGGATTGAGGTGCAACTTTCGTGTCAGCCTGCTACTCTCTCTCCCTTGCTGCACCGCCATCTGCCCTCAGAGTGCTCTCAGAGCTGTCTGTCGGCATCTCCGCTTGTCGATTACTTTCTGGGGCAGACGGCAAGCAGAGTGGGTGCGAGGCGCACTCACTCACTCTAACACTTCAAGTTTTTTTTGCACGCCTAATTGTTTTTGACTATTGCTTTTGGATTAAAGAAAACGAAGAAAACAAATAAATGGGTTAATAGTTTCACACAAACTTTCAGCCAAGTGAAAGTAGGGAATAACATTTTCTGCTCAAATTCACCATGTTGTTGTTTTTTTATGCCCAACTTGAGACAAAATGGCTGCTCCTAATCAGTGCCCATAGAAAGAGGACTGCACTGTTAGGCAAACTGCCTCCACAGAAAGAAGCCTGCACAAACCCTAACTGCAGCAACAGCAACAGAAACAGAAAGAGGACTGCTTATTCACATTCACTGCAACTGAAAGAGGACTACTCTCTCCTCTATCTCTGTGGCGGCCATCTTGCAGTGGCACTAACCCAACCTGCAGATTCAAATGACGACAGGCATCTTCACCTCTCACTACCCACGGCAACAGGAAAAGGACCGCTCTCTACCTCTCCTCAATCTGAAAGTGATCTACTCACTCTTATTTAAACCTTGAGACTACTTTTAATCACATAACAACTATTTGATGATGACCCCAATGTCGGATGCTCACTGATCCAGTTCGCTTCGTGCATACCCATCCCTAGCCATCATGGTTGGCCCTGCTTTAACGGCCTACGGTTCAAACGCTTTCACACTGGTCTACCCTCCAAACCTCCCAAAAAATGCCTCAAAAGCAATAAAACACCTCACCCTACAAAACCATCCCGAGACACTGATTGCAGACCTACGTTTCTGTGCGGACTTAGGCACCGTCACCAATGACCTGTTTTTTTACTCCAGAAGAATCCCTGCTTGGCGTAACACTTTCTCACTATTCCTTGATTTTCACTCATCCCGGGTCATTCCCTACGGCACTAAGCTCACAATAGCGCCTTCAACAACTTTTCGAGCTGACCTCACCATCACCCTCTACAAAAGCGGCATTGTACTGACCGAAGCTTCACCAAAAAACCTTGACAAATTCTCAGAGCTTTTCAATACTCTCCGAAACTATGTGCCGGACACATGGTCACCGACCAACACCCGGCCAAACCGTACACCTACCCCCTTGCCCAATACAGAACACCCGAATCCCATCACTACGCCTACAATCTTCCCTAAAGCTATGGACCTGAGTCCACCCCTCCACATGAGTCTACCCCCCCCCATGCTTCCCACTCGGAATCCACGGCTCCCATCACATTGCACCTTACCCCTATCAGGCCGCCTTCAACTGCCCCGAGCAAACCTAACACTGAACCTTTGACTCCCTCCCTCCGTGCTCCCTCCTCGATCTCCAGGACCCCTACCTCTACGTCACCAGTGACCTGGGCTATAGCAGGTCAAACCCGCTCAGCTAACACTCAAGCCACTCCCTCTATGACCCCACACACAATCCATCCTAGCCACCAAGCCCCACACCCCTCAATGACTCCTACTGTATCAGATCAGGCCTACACTTCTAACACTCAAGCCACCTCTCCTACGACTCCCAGTTCAGTCCACCCGTGCCCTCCTACACCCCACTCCGCAGACATCATTTCCTTGCAATCCAGAGCTTCCATAATAATTCAGAACCTCCATTCCTCCATCCTCGATCTTACAATACTCCTCCACCTCGCTGAACTCTCCTTCGCAAAGCTCATGCCCCAGACTGCCTCCCTTCTAATCCCAGAGCTCCCCAAACTACCACTACCGACAACCTCAAGACATCTGCGCCCTCACAAGCATACTAGCTGCCTGTCGGAGGAGGAAACCTTTGACCTCGCCCTCTCCTACAACCTCTCCCTCACCACAACTAATCCACTGGATCTCACTGGAAAGGAAATCCAGGACCTCCTTCTGGACCTTAACACAGCCTCTATCTCTCCCTGTCTACCTGATGTGAGTGACGTGAGTGCCGCACACCCCATCCACACGGTAGCCATCGACCCACACAGATCAGCCCCCCCCAGTAATAGAAGAATGCTCAGAAGCAACCTTACGCCAGTGCCCTTGTCCGTCCTGAGACTCGCCACCACTCCTCTCCCTGCCCTGACGGGTCTCTTAATCAACTGTCGTTCTGCAGAGAAGCATGCGGCCGATGTCGCCGCACTCATTCTGAAACAACAACACCGCCATTATAACAGAATCATGGCTTAATGAATCCTCATCCCCATGCCTCGACCTCTTAATCCCCCCTAACTTCAACATTGTCAGGCTCGACAGACCACATAACAAAAAAGGAGGCGGAATTGCCTGCATCCATCGCTCTAACCTCCTTGTCACTGAACTTTTAACGGATACTACTGACTCCTGCGAATATCTAGTCCTCTCAGTCTTCAGTAGCACCATCCACATATGTAACCTACACATCTTTTATAACCCCCAAGGCACAAACAAACCTTTCACTGACTACCTGATGGAAGTTATTACGGCTAAGAACTCCCCTACCTCCAAGGACATTTTCCTCAGCGACTTCGACCTGCACTGGAATGATCTTAAGGATCCCCATGTCAACGCCATTAAAGACCTCTTGGCCGATCTAACCCTGACCCAAGCTTGCCCTCTCCCAACCCACTCGAAAGGAGCCACTCTTGACTGGATAATCTCCAAGGAAACCACCGTCAAGCTCACCTCAATAGAGCCCTGCGACTGGTCTGACCACCATACCAACGCAAGACAAGGACACCACAACAGGTACTCCCAAAACTTTGTGTCAGAGACACCAAAAACCTAGACATCAACAAGCTTGAGATCCGCTGCAAAACTGACCTACCCCCCCCCTCCCCCACATCACCTCGGTCAGTGACCTCAATGATCATTACTCGGCTACTATGTCAAGCATCTTGGATGACCTAGCCCTTCTTAAACTAAAAAGAACTCAAGTCAGAGATAAAAACCCATGGTTCACTGGTTCCCTCAACGATGAGAGAAGATCCCTCCGACATCATGAAAGAACCTGGAGACAGCACCCTTCAACAGACCACCTAAAACTCCTTCGCCAGGCCAGAAATATCTACAACAAGAACATCATCCACTCAAAAAAAGAATTCTTCAGAGCGGAACTAGGAACTGCCCAGAACAGACCTCGCAAACTCTTTGAGATGGTTAAACTACAATCGAACAAACTGTCCTAAACAGTGAAAGAAAACCCCAAGTCTCTCATCTCCTCTGAGGTTTTCTCCTCATTTTTCACAAACAAAATCAAAACCTTAGATACTGAACTCAAGGCCGCCTCCTTCCCCCCTCCGAACTTTGACCCTTTGCCTCCTCCTTCCTTGCCGCCACGATCATTACCAAAGAATTTAGCTCACTGGTCCGAATTTGCATCCTATGACGAAGTCGCTGTTGCAAAAATCCTTGCCTCCCTGAACCCCAACAACCACTTCAATGACCCGCTCCCTTCAAACTGTCTCTCAACCGTTACCAAATCCATCATTCCTAGCTGGACTGCAATCATCAATGCCTCCCTACGACAGGGATCAATACCGACCTCGCTGAAAGCAGGCCAAGTCCTTCACATTCTGAAAAAAACGTCGCTGGACCCAGCCTCCCCAGACAACTTTAGACCAATTTCCAACATTCCGCTCCTGGCGAAAGTGCTGGAAAAGTGTGTACAATTACAGCTAAGTCACCACATCAACAACTACCATCTACTCGATGACTGTCAATCAGGCTTCCGACCGGGGCTCAGCACCGAAACCACCATGCTCCACATCGTTGATGACGCTCTTCAAGCCCTTGACCAAGACAAAACCTGTCTCCTGATCCTCCTTGATCTATCATCGGCCTTCGACACGGTCAACAATGTGATGCTACTCGAACGCCTTAAACTCAGGATGGGATTAGAAGGCACAGTCCTCGACTGGTTCAGATCCTACCTCCATAACCGATCTCAGAGATTTCTAGTCAATGGCGAACTGTCCGCTCCCTCAAAGGTCACAGTGGGAGTCCCTCAGGGATCAACATTGTCCCCCACCGTCTTCAATCTCTATCTGGAACCCCTTGGCGAAGTCCTGCGCAATGCAAATATCTCCTTCAATATGTACGCTGATGACACTCCGATCTACATAAAAATCTCATCTCTCGCAGATATCCTTACCCTGAATGAAGCCCTGAAGCTGACTGTCAGATGGCTCTCCTCCAATCAACTAAAACTAAATGCCAAGAAAACTGAGTTCCTTCTAATCTCCCCACCCAAGAACAACCCCGACATCCAGACATGGATTAAAGCCATCCCAGCCTTAAACTGTTCCCCGACCATTGTGAATTCAGCCAAATCTCTGCGAATTACCTTGGATTATAACCTAAATATGCGAGATCACATCAACACAATAGCGAAATCGGCCAGATTCCACCTGAGCTACCTATGGAAATTGAAACCCTTTCTAGAAGCTCCGGACTTAAAACTCGCTGTCCAATCATTAGTCATCTACGACTGGAATACGGTTGCTCCACCCTCTCTGGCTTACCTAAGATCTCGCTGGCACCCTTAAAAGCCTGCCTCAACGCAGCCGCCAGACTACTTAAAGGCTCAAAAAAATTCGATCACATCACTCATGACTTGAAAACGTTAAACTGGCTCCCCTTCGAGGCGAGGATTCACCTCAAGCTGACATGCATCACGCACAAGGCCCTTCACTCTAACTCCCCTGCTTACCTTGCACAGAAGCTTGTGTTATCTGGAGGAAACAGAAACTCAAGATCGACCAAGGCCCTCCTACTCCGGCCTGCACGCTTTAGGAAAATAAAAACCTACAATCGGGCTTTCACCGGAACTGCACCAAGAATATGGAACTCCCTCCCTCCCGACATTAGAAAAATCCCTTCCTTTGCTCGCTTCAAAAAAGAGGCCAAGGCCTTTCTCATGGGTAAATTCCTTGGCTAATCTCGTTCCCTCAGCCACCTGAGAGACTATTGCCTTATCCTGCGTCCTTGTACATTACCTTTCTTGTTCATTGTATTATATTTGTCCTGCTGTATAGCCTATCCTATCCCCAGGTACCTGTTTGCTACCCTGTCCCACCTTCATCCCCCAATTTTTCTGTAAGCTCAGCTATGTACTAATTTTTATCGTTTTACCTGTTTTTTGTTGTGCTATGACCTGCCGTGACCCTGTATTACTCTATTGTATCTGTAAAGCGCTCTGATACCCTCACGAGTCATGTTCGCGCTCTATAAAACCTTAAAATAATAAATAAATAAATATTAACATGCAGGGGATGGGTTCCCACACTCATTGCCAGTCCCTTTCCTGGCAGCTGTCTGGACCAATCTACCGTGTTCCAGACATTTTTGACTCCCCTCCTGGGCAGCCAAGGAACAGGTGACTGCACAGACCCTCTCAGGCAATGCTAACATTTGTAGGTGTAACCTGATCTCTTCTTCCTTCATAGAAGTGTGCACCAGGTCATTCCCCAACAGATAGTCCACAGGCATAGCCGAGCTCACAACAACATTCAGAGGATTTGAGACCCCACTCCAGTAAAAGGGAACCAGAGCCACAGGGTAGTGCCACTCCTAGCTGTCTGCTACTTCAAACTGGTAGAATGTATTGGAGATATCTTGCTCTGAGAATACCAAATAATAACTGACACCTGACAGTAGTCATACTTGCTCCTTTGTCCCTCAGAGCTTCCACCCTCGGCCCATTGATAGTGACACACTGCCTATACTTTGAATGATTGAAGGGCATGTGAGCTTGGGGCACCATCTCCTTTCCACCCCAGGACACTAGGGTAACCTCACTAACTGGGGCCATCTCCTTCCCAAGTGCTATACTAGCCAACCCTTTTGACTGCCTATGACAGTGGGTTGGCCCTTGTTGAAGCACTTAGCATGCCCATATTGGTGGCATTCTTAGGACTTAGGGACAAACTTTGCAGTGTTCTTGTCTATGAAGCATTTCTTCTGGTGTCCAGATTAGGATTGGGGCCCCTGTGAACTGTACTGGCCTTGAGAGAACTCCTTAATAATATTTGTATCTTCCTCCTTTTTCTGTTGGGAACTATGACCACCCTTTTGGGTGTGCCCTTTTAGACTTTACGGTACTGACCCAGGGGTCTGCCTTCTGAAAAAGCTGCCTTGGATTAGAAAGAATGCTATCCACTTGGTGTCAGCACAGCTCTCTAAAAGATATAATAAGCATGTGCTCCCTCAAAATATTGTTGTACATCCCAGTAAAATGTTTGCCTTTGCTGCTCCTCACCCAGACCTTTAATACCTTGCTGACATAATTTAAAAAGTTCACTCAGGACTGGTTTGGGATTTTGTTTTTGTCCTGAACCTCTGATGTCAGCCCAAATCTAACAGCAACTATACCTTTCATGGGGCTTACTTTGTCATATTCCATTGCCTCTAGTGTAAGGATAGTATCCATCCCCACTGTGGGCATGCATTTCCACAAGCTGTCATTCCAATATTCCTCTGGGAATTTGTGCACCCTGAGCGCAATGTCATGTGCAGCGAAAAGCTTGGCTATATCATCTCCAACTACATAGGCACCGCCGCCTAAGCAGCAGACACAGTTGGTACACTGTCACCATTCCTGTTGGGTCCTGAAGGATGCTTGGTATTTATCTCCAGCTTCCTCATGCTTTTATCAAGTTCCAACAGTATTTTCCTAGGGCCCTCCCAGCTTTCTCCTTAACCAGCTTTAATTTGGGCAGCTCCAACTTCAGCTGGAGATCCCCTGCTCCTAGCTCCATCTTGGTTATCAGTGTTTCTCTATGCGGTACAGTTGGGCTCTTCCTGCAGCTCAGGGTTCGTTTCTGGATCCTACTCTTCATCTTTAATTGAGTCCATGTCCTCCTCATGGTTATCCTCTACTGTTGCCACCTGCAACCTTTACATTTATTCATAGACCCGGAGGATTTTCTACAAATTGTGTTGGAAAGTTTTCCTGCCCATATTCAACCCTATTTGCTTACGGAGCCTATTTAGGTTGTCAGCATTGATCAGATCCATATCCATGGTAAAAAGAAGAGGGTATGGTACTTACATTTAGAAAAAAGGAAAACAGCCAATGAAATACTAAGGAGAATTTAAAAACGCTCAATTTGGTATTACACAATTTAATTAGGATATTGTGTTATACAAGTCACTGTATGTCACTGCACAATTACAAGTCCTGATCCACACCGCTGTTGGGACGCTTACATTTACAAATGGGCAATTGAAAAAACTAAGGAAAAATTGAAAAAGGGGTTACTATGATGTCAAATAATTTATCTTGGATTATTGTGTAACACAAATCACTGTATAGTACTGCATAAATATAAGTCCTGATCCACACTCCTGACACAATGCGAAAAATTGGGTTGTTGGTTGATGTGGTTATAAGCCCTATTCAAGCAACAACCATGGTCCCTTTCAGGGTGATCTACAAAAAGTCACTAAATTAACCTGTGCATACCCCTGGGTAGCTTGTCATGCTTGTTATGCAGCACACAAACAAAGTGAAACCATCACCCAAGATAAAACGTACACCAATTTATAAAAATATAGACAATTTAAATAAATTATTTGACACCTTAATGACAAAAATCGAATCAGTAGAACTGGAGTTAATAATTTCAGCGCCTAAAAGATCAAAGCGCCAACTATGGACATATAATCTTATGAGACTGGATCAGCCCAAAAATATGGCTGATTGTGATCGGGCACGGTTCAAATACAAGAAGTGGTATTTGACTGATCAACGCTTAGCTTGAAGAATTGCTGAGAAAAATGTTTTGAGAAGGTAAAGTTCAGCCGTTGGTATCCGAGGAGGGAGAGCCATCGTTCGGGAGACTGGGGTTGAAGCTGCAGTGAGGATTTTTATGTTTGGACTCTTTTTTAGCAGTTGAAAATATGCAGCGGGTCAAAGCAGAGGGCGGTAGCCGAAGACATATTCACATTTCTGGATAAACCTTTGGTTGAGGACTGCTGAGCATGATTTGCTGATGTGGAGAAGAACATAGCAGTTGAAGCTGTGCAGCCAATCCAACTGGCAATATACCATGGGCAGATAGGCTAGCTTGTTTATAATGGTCTCTTCCAGGTTGTCAGAGCAGTTGTTGGCTAAAAATGTTCTACGCCCTCCGTTTTGGAATTTGGCCATCTGGGCATATTTGGCACCACAACCAAGGGTCCAGAACCGATGGAACACCACTTGGAAGGGCAGGACTCAGGCTGGGTTTGGGTATAGGTCTAAGGCAAAGGGAACATTTTGTGTCCCCGATGCTCAGGTCAGGAGACCGGCAACCTAGCCCTTCATCATCAATATGGTGTTCCTAGGTTCAAGTTGCAAGTCCAATCTTGCTTCCCCAGGGAAGATGGTGGCAGGGCAGAAAGGGAGCAGTTCAGCAAGGCATCAGCAGGTCAGCAGTCCAGCAGAGTGGCAGTCCTTTCAGCAGCACAACAGTCCTTCATCCTCACAGTGTATCCACAGGTCCAGAATTGTATTGAAAAGTTGGTGCCAAGGTCCTCCTTTATACCCTGGAGGCCTCTTTCTGGAAAGTGGGAGATATTTCTAAATGGTGGCTTTGAAGTGCATTGAATTTCCTGTCTCCCCAGCCCTGTTTCCAAGCTAGCTGCAGGGACAAAGTGGAGGTGATAGGTACTATGTATAAAGAAAAGCCCTCCCTATTCAGTTGCAAGTGGGTCTGTGCTCAGTTCTGCCCTCCATCCTGCCAGCAGATGGCCCATTCAGGCACACCTAATCCTTCCATTGTGTTACTGTCTGGAAAGAAATCACAAAGTCTAGCTTTCAATTGGAAGTTATGTGACCCAAGAATGGCTGCAGTCACAAAAGGGCTAAGGGCAGAAAAATGCAAACTTTTTCAGAGTGATGAATGTAGCTACAAGACCTTCCCATAAATCAGTAAGGCCTCGGAATAAATGCTTATCGGTATCAATCAACTGTCTATGTGGATAGAGTTGCTGAAATAACTGCATCAAATGCAATTATCCAATTATTAATAATCTACAGACCACCTTATTTTGGCAATTTTTAACAAGAGCATTCTTATACATGACTTTCATAAACCATTGTCATATTAATTTACAACAAAATGTTTGTCTGAGTATTCAACTTGCTCAAGGGGCATATAGCGAGCCCCTTAAGCTGAATCACTATTGATGTATATATGTGGATCACGTGATGCAGTTGATGTCTGAGGCCACGGGCACAGTCAGGGTTGCTGTTAGAAGAAGCATTTGGACACAGAGTAATGGCATTTTGTATTGGGTGCACTCTAGTATTCCATAGCTCCACAGATGATTATGAAGAAGCTTTGTTTATAAAATGATGGCTGCAGAGCGGGCAAGCTAATACGAGGTATCTAAAAAAGGGTCTTAGAGTGAGTCAGCATTCTCCGTCTCATGCACTGTATTGAGGGATTGAGGAGGATTTTTTCGGTTTTAAGGAAAACTGTCTGCCATTTTTTTAAAGGAATAACATGTTATGTCATGAAATGTGAAAAGTGAAATGTAATGAAATGAAAATTGTGTGTAGATTCTTCAATTAGTGTTTTTTTCAGCACCGCTCTGTTTGTATTACGCATGTAGATTAGGTTTTCAGTATTGCTGTCAGTTGCTCTATCTACTGTTACAGTAAAGGGAGATCTTCCCACTTCGGAGGCCTGGAGCACAATCGGGGTTACTGAAAAGTTGTTTTTAGTCATGGAGTGACGCCATTATGTATTGGGCATTCTTTATTGTTCCATAGCTCCATGGATTAGTGGGAAGAGGCTTAGTTTATAAAATTATGCCCTCAGCACAAACTTGCAGGGGACGCGTCAATAGGGGCACCAAAGGCACACCAAAGACAAGCCCGTCTGCACCCATCCTCTTCCCGCCTGTGGCCAGCGCCAGGCATTATGCTAGTTCCACCCCAGAGGGCCCACCTGCTGAGACCTATACATCAGAGCAACTCATAGGTAGGACGGGGGCATTTGATAGGGTGTAGGACTTTTCTATTGGATGCTACTTTTCCTGTCTCATGTGGCAAGAGTAAATATATTTTTTCTCCCTTGAACCACCCAGTCACTACTAACGCAGGTCAAGGAACTGTCAGAGGAAAGAGAAGGACACACTGATTAATGTGTGTTCTCTGCATACGCATGCTCTAGATATATATGATTATAGCTATAGCATGAGTGTTGGATAATCTGAAGGTTACACTTCCCCAGTTTTACTGACCAAGCTATGCCCCTGGTGGTAGGATTCATAGGTGGGTGGAGCTGGATGTAGCAATGAAAGAAAACTACAAATTTGCCCTCCAGAGATGGCATAAACATGGTTGTCAGCCCAATTCTCACCCCAGGAGGGGCAGTAGGCATAAGTAAGTAAGTAATGGGGAGGAAAAGAAAAAACAACTATTGAATAATACAGGAAACCCTCCAACAACTGCTGAGAGTTTAGTGTTTTGGCTATGAATACTAGGAAGGGAGAAGTCATTCTAATGTCCTCACATAAAGTTAGAGCAAAATATCCCACCTGTAGTAAATTCCATTCTGCTTGAGTTGTAGAGGCATAATCACCAGTAAATCACACTAGAAACATGCTGTCAACCATCACTGGGGTTATATAGACTCTCCAACTAATGTAAAATGTGGTAATTGAACGAAATTTTGCATTAGTGGCATTAGGTACAGAGCAAGTCCTTCTTAGTGTAGTTCAGGATTCACTGATAGTAATTAATTGCACCTGCAAAACTAATGAAAAACAGTGGATAATCCATGAACAATGGACTTGACCTGGTTCTGTTCCTTTTTGCCATGTGATGTTACATCAACAATTTGGGAGAAAACACATTACACTCACCAATCTGAAATTTTGTTTGTGCCTAGCTGTATTTGTACTAATTATATTTTGTTGGTGACAATTACTCACTAAGATTATTCCATGGAAAGCAGTGTTTCATGAAAATAACAAATCACAAATGAAAACTCATGACTCAAAAATTGAAATGTAATACTGACAAATTCAGAGTCAACTTATTGCAAGTGCAAACAGGTGAAATGAAGGAAATCTATCCTTACCTTCGGGATGTTCTATGATACAAGACAAAGTGAGGAGAAAGTGATGTCATTAACATTTATAAATGAACATTTCGTATATCAGTACATAAAGCCCCCGGCAATAGAATTGTGCATCTTGAGTATTGCTGGCACTTTAAAGCCATGTAGGAAGGAACACCTTCCAACTTTACCTCAATATTTATGCAGAACCATTGCATTAAGTAGCAACAAATGAAAATGAAACTTACATGAGGTCAGCATTGACAAAAGTATAATTCACATCATGGTCAATAAGATAGATACTGTTTCTCAAAATGTGAATATTGTCAAAAACCATTATTTAATTATCATTAGATAATGATCAGAAGAGAGGGATACTATTAAGTGCAAGCCTTGTAGTTTATCATTCAACCCTTATTCACTAACAAACTGTCTACGTTTAGCACAAAATGTAGTGGGAATGAAGGGACACAATAAGCTGCACAAAGTAGTTGTTTTTGACATTTGTAGATGCTACAGTGTTTCTACAAGAAATTCCTGATAGTTTTGTTATTTAACTTTAAGCAAAATACTGTTTTGAAATAAGGGTAACCCAGAATGAGGCATTGAAAATGGAATATGCATGTAGCTTAACCATGATGGACCCTGTACATTGCAAGCAAACATATATTTGTTTGAACAAACATGAAACACCCATTTGCGTCAGCTAGTCGTGGCTTGTGGAGGTTTATTTTCAAAGTAATTCCAGAACTACATTTTGTAATATGTATCATTGAGTTAAGCTAAAGATATTGCTGTAAAATAGTAAGTACTGCATGTGATAAAATGTCTCTTTTTCGAGGGTTAGTATTTCTGGTATTTAGACTCTTCATAGTGGGCAGTTCGAACCAGTGTCCAGTGTATGTGTCTTGACCGCTAAAACATGTAGACAATAGCTAACCCTTTATTGGAATATTAACTTTCCTTTGAAGCCATAGCATATGATATAGAATTTAACACAGAGGGCTTTACTCGTGAAGGTTAACGTACACTTTTGTGTATGTTTACTAAGTCTAACTTTGCTAATTTTCGGTATTCACAAAAGTAAGTTGCTACTAATGAATTAGACTTATGGTCTAAGTTTACCTTTGTGAATATTGTAAAGTAGTAAACATAGACTTTTGATCTAAGTTTACCATTGTGAATACCAAATGTTGGTAAATTCACAGAAAAGTCTAAGTTCACCATTTTGAATCAGGACCGGGGCATGGAAAATGTATTGTTACCGGCTGACTGCAGCAATTATTTTGCACTCCTATAGTGTGAAAGGGAATACATGACAAGTTAAGGTGCATGGTGCGATGACAAGGCACCAGCAGTTATTTTCTCTGTGTCAAGACCTGGCTGCCATATAAGGAAATCTGAGGTACAGAATACGATTCTGCTCACTCAAGTTTAAAGCCTAGTAGAACAATGATTAAACCATGATTTTTAATAATTATTAAATGCTCAATTAAATATTAATGTAAATGCTAAATTCAGATTTTTAATACATATTTCAGAAACGTTACTATTAGAAAGTAATTTGGTTTGTGCCTCTATGTCATTGAGGCTAATTTGCACCAGCGCTCCAGAAGCTTCCCAACCTCTACTTGGCATTAATAAGATATACAAAATGTTCCCAGAGAAGGGACAATGGCCTGAGTTTAGGAGGGTCTGTTTACTTCTCTGGTATGAAGACCAATTGGGGTGGGTCCAGGAACCTGATTAACTTTGAGGTCACCTGCTTTGTCAATAGCACATGTCTGGTTGCACCTTGAGATGACCAACCTTTGATAATAGCGGATCTAAATTACCAATAATAAGTGAGTTAACATGCAGTTGATACAAAGAACAAATTGACACGGGAGTATGGGTGATGGAGAAGAGAAGAGGTACGTGGATAATAAAGGTGAGGATGTGTAGGACAGAGTTGTACCAGGAGAAGGGATGGAAATTTGTTCTGACTAGGTACCCAAAAGGGCTTCCTCATCAAAAGGAAGTATGTTGTGGCCACCAAGGAATACGCCGGACATGATAAGAGAATACGAAAACACCAAATGGAAAATAAAAGCAAGGCAAGTCAGGTCGCATCCCAAAGCTAAAAGAGTCTGCTATCCATACATGAAGGCTGGGGGTAGAACAATGAAAAATAATCAGATGTGCAGAAATATGTCTAGATTATCTTGTATTCTGTAGATAGGGGGCTCAAAGGAGGCTGTCATATATTTCTTGCAGCCACTCATCATGTGTGGAAATGTGCGGCTCCCTCCAGTGTCTTTAGATGGAAAAGTCATAGCTGAGGCTACTAAATGCCGTTGATGGTCTGTCACCATGAGCAAATCTGCTGTATCATTTAAAAGGATGGGTATTTTAATTATTTGTAAAGCCATGTCTATTGTGTGGTCCAGTATTATATTTATCTGAACTCAGAGATGGTTGGTGTCTGTGTAATGATATAAAACATGTAGAGTGAGGAAGAAGCCCTGCTCCATAACCTGAGATGCCAAGTGACAATGTAGCAGTGACTTGAAAAGGCAGAACTTCTTTCTGGATTCATTCACCCCCTTGGTGAAATTCAGTACAACTTACATCCTAGCAGCCTCAGTGTATTTAATTCATAGAGTAAGTTGCCATTTCATGCGCAACATGAATAGAAAAGGGATCGAAAGTAAGTGTCAAGCTATCAGGTTGAAGGCTTTATAAGGCACATCACTCCCTTATCAAGTACCCAGTGTTTTACATATTATTGAATGGTTCAATGATTGTTCCCCCAGTATGCGACATGCAATGTATATGTTTGGTGTAATGCCATGCCTGCGATGGGTAGATTGAATTCCACCTGCAGCACCACAAAGAGTTTGTGAGTTCCTTGAGCAAACAATTGACTCATGGTGTGTATGCCTTTCCCTTACCAAAGCTCCCAACATAAGGGACACCCCTCTACGCACAAGCTGGCATTCTCCCAGTAGCTGTGCCTGGGGCTGAAGTCTGGCATTATCACGGCCACTTGGTGTGCTCTGCCTTTCCAAATGGACCCACAGAAGCGCGTTTCTCGGCTCTGGCCAAAGGTAAACTAGTTTTGACGGTTGTAGTTCAGTACAGCAGAGTTCCACACAAGGGAGTCTCAGGTCCCTGAATAGTCTTTGATTAATCAGTTTGGAGAGACTGAATTGTGGTTTAATTTCACCCATTACTAATTTGTTCATGGTGTTATCTATAGTTCTCAATATCAGGAGCTTTACAGGAATTTGGGCTATCCCTAGAAAATATGTGAACTGTGGTACCACAACCATCATTATGGTTTGTAACCTACCCCATAGCGTCCATCTCCGACAGTCTGACTGGGCTTTTGTGATTAGGGCTTCAAATTGCCATGTACCATGTTGCGCAGACCCCTGTTATTGTATGCCCCTAGGTAGCAGAAACATTCTGATTTTCATTGGAGCTGATACACCTCAATGGCAGCTCTCATCAAAAGTGCAGCATTGGCAAAGCCAAGTTCTTCCACCAGTTATTCTTATTGCCTGACGTCTTGGAAAAAGCATTTATAGTGAAGGCGAGAGAAGGGAGTGATGTGTCCACATTGGTAAGTGTAAGGAGATTATCATCATTATACAGGAGGAATTTGAAAGCGCCTGCAGGTGTGGGGATTCCGCTGATGTCCTGTGATTGTAGGCTAGCAACTAAGAGGGGTATTAGGTCCTATAGGAACATCAACTGCCATTTCCCCCGTGGATAGGAAAGGGGTCCAAAAGGATCCCACCGAAGTTGACCTTTTGCGCTGGGGAAGTTATGGAGATACATGGAAAAACAATTCCATTTCGTGGACCGACCTGACAAACTTGAGACTTATTTCTCTCCTCCCTTTCTTAGGGAAGCTTACTGAGAAGTTTGTAAACCAGCACTTATCTAAATATATCGAAAGTACGGGGGGACTAGATCCCTCCCAATCAGGGTTTAGGCCAAGGCACAGCACTGAGACCGCCTTGCTGTCCGTCGCTGACGATCTTCATATGCTACAGGATAAGGGTTATTCCGTTATCCTGGTGCTTTTAGATCTGTCAGCGGCGTTTGACACTGTGTCACATGAGATCATGACCTCCAGACTAGTTGACATCGGTCTGGGAGGCAAGGCGCTGGCCCGGTTAAGGAGTTTTTTTACCAAACGTACCCAAAGAGTCATACTGGGTCCCTACCAGTCTGAGGAGGTGGAGATCTCTAAGGGGGTGCCACTGGGCTCCTGCTTGAGCCCAACGTTATTTAACATCTACGTGGCACCCCTAGCCAACATCATGAGATCCCATGGGTTTATCCCCGTATCGTATGCAGACGATACCCAACTCCTTTTCCCGTTTAAAATCATGACTCCGGAAGTACGTAGCTCCTTTTCCCAAGGGATGAAAGAAGTGGCACACTGGATGGCAGCAAACTTTCTCCAGTGCAACGTCTCCAAGACTGAGGTGATGCTCTTTGGGGAAGCCAAACGCTTGTGGACTCCTGACTGGTGGCCTCAAGATCTAGGCCCAGTCCCCGAACCCAAAGTGGTTGTGAAAGATCTAGGAGTTAAACTGGATCAGGAGCTCAACCTTAAACATCATGCTAATCAAGTGGTGAGCTCCTATTTCCATGTAATTGGACTTCTCCGACGGGTATTCCCCCTGCTACCTGATACCACCAGGAAAACACTAGTTCAGTCGCTCGTGTTGAGTAGACTGGATTATTGTAATGGTTTGCTGCTAGCCGCAAATGAGGGGATCATTGCCAGAATGCAAGTGGTGCAGAACACGGCTGCCCGCCTTGTTCTCAATGCCCCGGCTCGTACTCCCTCTAAACCACTACTAAATAAACTCCACTGGCTCACAGTGAAACAGAGAGTGTTGTTTAAAACTTGTTTCATCATCCACAAGTGCATCACTGGTAATGGTCCTCATTACCTAACACAAAAATGTAGTCCTTACATCCCCTCAAGATCTCTGAGATCTGGAGATCGTGAATTGTTAGTTGTCCCCAGGTTCTGGAAAACAAGACAAGGGGGAAGGGCGCTATCAGTAGCAGGCCCGAAGTTTTGGAATGAACTTCCTTATGAACTCAGATCATGTAAGGAACTCTTTCCCTTTAGGAAAAAATTAAAAACTTTCCTGTTTAATTACTAGCTCTGGTTGGACAATTAATAAATTATAGGATAGGGCTTTTTTGCTCTGAGATGCTGCCAATGGCGCGGAGATACTCCTTTGGGAGTCGATTCCCAGCGCGATACAAGTGTGCAAATAAATAAAATAAATAAATAAATAAATATTTGACTTTGGTAATGAAATCATCCCCAGGACTCTGTTTCTGTAGCATGTGGAAAATAACATGCCATTCTATATGGTCAAATGCCTTTTGTGTATTGAACAACCTGGCATGTGTGTCCTGTAAGGAGACCTTAAATAGCCAAAATTGTGTGAGAGCATGCACATACAGTTACAGGAGGTACAGCCAGGTACAAATTCCACTTGTCAACTGAGGTGTTGATGAGGTACGAATTACCTGTTGAAGCCAGGCAGCCGAGATAATGGCAAGCAATTTGATATCCATATTAGGAAGGGATATAGGGTGGTAACTGATACAGTAAAAAGTGATTTTCCCATTTTTAGGGAAGACAGAAATCACTTTATTAGATAGATATGATCGTCTAGTGGAATCTACATGATGCCACTGACCAACATCAATCAAGCTCACAACATAATTGTCCTCACATACACTGGCACTATGCAACTGACACTGTCCCTCTCGGACAAAAACCCAACACCAGAAACAAGTTCATCACATGCATGACAGAAGTGGCCATTAGGTAAAATCTAACTGCCTCAAATTGAACTTTTAGGTTTCAGGTACAACACCTCACCATGGGAACTTGGACACACCTCCAATCCCTACTCACAAACAATTAACTTTGGAATCATCACAAAAAACTGGATATGACTGCCTAAGTAAATGCAATGGTCTTGCCCACCTTCAACACCTCTGGGATGCTGAAGAAAATCTTAAATGACTACCGAAATGCACTGGGTACAGGGATAGCCTACCAGCAAGCAAAAAGGACATCCAAAATGCAGCAGCCTAAGTAGCCCTCACATTCCTCCACAGAGTCCACATTACACCAAACCTTAGTTAACGCCACTGGCTCCCAATACACAAGCGTGCAAACTTCAATCTCGTCTCCATCTCCTACAAAGTGCCCCACAACATTGACCCTGCCTACTTGAACAGACTCTGTTGTCTCATAATCAGCCCACACATACACAAAAGCAGGGTTAGGGGTGCACATTCTCATACCTGGTCCCTGAAGCCAGGAAGTACCTTCCACAACACATCAACATCTCCTCCCCTATTCTTGAGGTTTGCAAGTAGCTGAAGACCTGTCTTTTCAAATATGTCTCTAGAGCTATCCTCACACACCTGCTACAGAGTGAGGATACCCGCAGGGTATTGCTATAAAAACAACGATAACATAATAACAACATAGACCTTTGAAGTATTTCACTTTTTTAATGGCACTATAAAGTGATTCCATGGCATCTAGTTTAAGCCATTTGAAAAATTATTCACATGAAAACCCTCCTTCTGTGGGGCATTATTGCAGCACATGTGAGAGATTGCTTGGGCGATTTCATATCTAGTGATCTCTACAACTAGGAAGATTTGTTATTACGCCAGAGTATTTGTAGTAATTTCAGTAATTCCACTTTACTCTTTTAATGGAATTACCAATAATTATGTGATTGCTCCTCCTCATGAAATTTAGAGTCATTGGTGGAACAAATCACACTTTAAGAGCACATTTACTGAGAGTGAGGATTAATGGTGTTCATGGACTTCAGTTTCAAAAACATATTACATTTTATTACATTTATTATGGGTGGGCAATATTTATGTATTTTAAAGTTCTTTGTTTTACTATTTGCTTTCCATGGTATTATGCATTGTGTTTCTTTTTGTTTCTTTTTATCCATTTTAAAAGGTGGTTCTGTGATTTACTGGTATTTTATTATTCTTTATTGAAGTACTTTTAATTGACTGGATTTTGCTTCAAATTAAATATATATTTTTAACCGAATATTAATGATCAATATATTATTTAAATATGTTATTGATATGTTATTGATTTTCAGAGTTTTAAATTAAGTTTGTATATTTGGAGTATTAGAGTAATAGTTATAGGGATTGGTAAGGTGTAGGGAGGCTTTGTCTAAGGTCCCTTGTAAGGAGGGGTACCATCTTTCCACTGCATTATTTCTTTTGAGATTCTTATGCAATGTTGCTGTCATATATGTTCTACCATGACATGGGATACTTGGGCGCTCATGAATATTTTTTGCATGAAAACTACACAATATTGCTAGAGCTAATGTTTAGACATTGGGTGATTTTGTGGCATTTTAATCATATTTTATTTTTTAAATATCTACTAATAGATCAGGATTATTTTTTCATAGTAAGGCAGCACAAAATAGGAAGCCAGTACAATGTCAATATGTCTGTTTTATAAATGAAATTGATTATTTATGAGTTTTTTAGTTTTTGTGGGTGCATATAAGAATGACTCAATGAATGAATGATTGCATGAATGCATGGATGAATAGCTAACTGAGCACAAACAGATGGTTCTATAGATGGATGAGGTGAATCTATATCTTACTGGTCGAATAATGAATGCAGGAATCAATGGTTTATGAATGCATTCCAATCTATATTGGCCTATATTGACCTATTTGAATGACTGCTTGCCATAGAAATTAGTGTGGAGAAAATATTTTGACCCAATTGTGAGCAGCCTGATTATGTGTGATATGTGAAGTAACCCCTGCTACCACACATATTGTTATTACAATGGACGTACACTGTTTCTGTTCCTATTATCTATATTTTGCCCCAATAAATATTTTAAACCTAACACTGTAAAATCACAAATCGGAGAATGTGATTGTGCACCTGTGTTTTTGTACCAATACTATTTTGTGGGTGGCAATGAATCACTAGCAATATTCCCTGGAAAGCATTTCTTCATGAAACCAAACAAATAACAAATCAAACATCATGAGTTAAAAATTTAATTTAAATAAACATATTCAGAGTCAACTTATACTACGGTTTTGTACAATCAGTGTAAATAATAAAAAAAACTGGTCTTACCATCATGGCACCCTAAGATAGAGAGAAGAAAGTTAGGAAAAAGATTAGGAATCAAAATTGTATAATCAAATACCAGGATGTAAACCCACTCTGCAGCAAAACTTGCATCTTGAGTATTGCTCACACTCTAAAGCCAAATCAAAAAGAACCAAAGTTGACTTCACCACTAATGAGCAACCAATGCAATTTAGTAGCAACAAATGAAAATGCAACATACATATGTATCAAGAGATGATGTCAATATTGGGAAAATTATTATGCAACGTCATGTTCCATTAGGAATATACCATTTATAAAGAGGAATACATTGTCAGCACAACATCTGATATATTTGAGCATATACAGGAGATAGGGAAACAATTTAATACAAAGTTGGCATTGTACTGCTCGACCCAAGGTCACCAAGTAGCTGCCTACATTAAGCCCTAACAGTAGTGAGATTTGAAGGGATGTAATAAAGCTGCCCAAAGTAATGGTGCCTAAAATCTGCATTTGCAAATAAAAACTGCATGAAATTCTTCGTAGTATGGTGTTCCACCACAAAGTCCATTCCTTGCAGTGAAATGGACCACCTTAACAATTCTGGATTCTCACCCCTTCCTATTCATCACCTCCTAAAGCTGTCTAGGTGTCCTTGAGAACGCTAGGCTGCATTGGCTCCATCAACCATACTTTCTGTCAATGCTGATATTCTACAATGGTAAATGCTTAGTCATACCATTGCTTCATTAACTCCTGGCTAACCTCAAAATCATCAGAAGCCGTCATTCAGAACTTAGTCAACTGTTTCGGAAGGGCTAGCATTTAGTGAACCACATCCTGAGGGAGATTCTTGGGAGCTTGCTCTCACCCATCCTTCACCAGACTTAGAGGTCCTCTGACAGGATGACCATACAGAGGTTCAAATGGGCTAAACCACATTCTCTTCCTTGGTATCTTCCTCTAAGCAAAAAGCGGGCATGGTAATGGTAAGAGGACACCCCATTTCTGCCTCATGACCTAAGGCAGGCTCATAATCATGCATTTTAGGGTCTTGTTGAAACTTTCCAGAAGCCCGTTGGTTTGTGGGTGGTAGGGTGTGGAGAACTTATGAGTGACTCCACACTCCTTGCTGTTTGACATCATGTACACAGACATGAGGTTGGGTTTCCTGTTTGGCCCCACTTCTTTGGGGAAACCCACTGTGCCCCAAATCCCCATCAAGGGCCTGGTGACAGTGCAGTGACAGTCCTCAGCGGGATTGCCTTGATTACCTAGTGGAATGTTCCACCAAGACCCAGATGAACCTCTTGCCTAAGGTTGTCTTGGTGGTACAAGGATCCTACAATGCCAACCGTCTCAAATGATGTAACAATGACAGTAATTGGAAAAATAATAACACTACAGATTTCTCATAGTCTTCCCACTAGCCTGGTACATGAGTTACTCCATGCACAGGAGCCTTAAGCTCACAATAAAGTAGGTAATTCTCCTAATATAGAATGTGATTTCCACTGGGCTTCAGCTTGCCCGCTCAGGCCCCAAGGATTGGGCACTTCTTTTGTGACTTGAATATTTCCTTTCTGGTGGGTCCCTCTTCCACTTGCCATCCAAAAAGCTCAGACAGGTGACCAAGGGAGACAATGTCTTCCGTAATAGGCTCAGAGGCACATGCTTCAGTGCCCCAACTACCTGTGTTATAGGACTTGCAGGGGCTGGGTTCCCACGCCCCTTGCCCGTCCCTTTCCTGGCAGCTGTCTGGACCATTCTTTTTATGCTCCAGACCTTCTTGACTCCCCTCCTGGGCAGCCAAGGAACAGGCGACTGCACAGACCCACTCAGGCAATGCTAACATTTCTAGGTGTAACCTAAGCTCTTCTTCCTTCATAGAAGTGTGCACCAGGCCATTCCCCAACAGTTAGCCCAAGGGTATAGCAGAGCTCACAACAACATTCAGAGGATTTGAGACCCCACCCCAGTAAAAGGAAACCAGAGCCACAGGGTACTGCCTTTCCTAGCTGTCTGCTACTACAACCTGGTAGAAAATATTGGAGGTCCCTTGTTCTGAGGATACCCAATAATATCTGGCACATGACAGTAGTCATACTGGCTCCTTTGTCTCTCAGAGCTTCCACCCTCAGCCCACTGATAGTGACACACTGCCTATACTTTGAATGATTGGAGGGCATGTGAGCTTCGGGCACCATCTCCTTTCCACCCAGGACACTAGGGTAACCCCACTAACTGGGGCCATCTCCTTCTCAAGTGTGATACTAGCCAACTCCTGTGACTGCCTATGATGGTGGGTGGTGCCCTTTTGAAGCACTTGGCATCTTCCTTGACATGCCCATATTGGTGGCATTCTTAGGCCTCAGGGACCAGCTTTGCAGTATTCTTGTCTATGAAGCATTTCTTCTGGTGTACAAATTATGACTGGGGACCCTGTGAACCGTACCGGGGGCCTTGAGAGAACTTCTTATAATATTTTTTATCTTCCTCCCTCTTTCTTCTGTTGGAAACTATGACCACCCTTTTGTGTGTGCCCTCCAGGTGCCCATTTAGACTTTCTGGTGCTGAACCAGGGGTCTGTCTCCTGAAAAAGCTTCCTGGGATTATAAAGAATGCTATCCACTTGGTGTCAGCACAACTCTGTAAAACATATATTAAGCATGTGCTCCCTCAAAATATTGTTGTACATTCCAGTAAAAGTGTTTGCCTTTGCTGCTCCTCACCCAACCCTTTAATGCCTTGCTGGCATAATTTAAAAGGTTCACTCAGGACTGGTTTGGGATGTTGTTGCTGTCCTGAACCTCTGATGTCAGCCCACATCTAACAGCAGGTATACCTTTCATTGGGCTTACTTTGTCATATTCACTTGCCTCTAGTGTAAGGATAGTATCCATTCCCACTGTGGGCATGCATTTCCACAAACTGTCATCACACTATTACTCTGGGAATTTGTGCACCCTGAGTGCAATGTCATGTGCAGCAAACCGCTGGGCTATATCATCCCCAACTACATAGGCACCGCCTACTGTGGTATGCAGACTGCCGCCTAAGCATCAGACACAGTTGGTACACTGTCACCATTTCTGTTGGGTCCTGAAGGGTGCCTTGTATTTATCTCCAGCTCCCTCATGCTTTTATCAAGTTCCAACTGTATTTTCCTTTCAACTAGGGCCCTCCCAGCTTTCTCCTTATCCAGCTTTAATTTAGGCAGCTCCAACTTCAGCTGGAGATACACTGCTCCTAGCCCTATCTTGGTTATCAGTGTATCTCTCTGGGATACAGTTGGTCTCTTCCTGCAGCTCAGAGTTCCTTTCTGGATCCTACACTTCATCTTTAATTGAGTCCATGTCCTCAACATGGCTATCCTCGTCTGTTGTTACCTGCAACCTTTACATTTCTTCATAGACCCAGAGGATTTTCTACAAATTGTGTTGGAACGTTTTCCTGCCCACATTCAACCCTATTTGCTTACAGGGCCTATTGAGGCTGTCAGCATTGATCAGATCCATCTCCATGGTAAAAAGAAGAGGGTATGGTACCTATATTTAGAAAAAAGGAAAACAGCCAATGAAAGACTAAGGAGAATTTAAAAACGCTCAATTTGGTATTATACAATTTAATTAGGATATTGTGTTACAGACATCACTGAATGCCACTTCACAATTACAAGTCCTGATCCACACCGCTGTTAGGACGCTTACATTTACAAATAGGCAATTGAAAAAACTAAGGAGGAATTGAAAAAGGGGTTACTATGTTGTCAAATAATTTATCTTGGATTTTTGTGTATCACAAATCACGTTATAGTACTGCATAAATATAAGTCCTGATCCACACTCCTGACACAATGTGAAAAATTGGGTTGTTGGTTGATGTGGTTATGAGCCCTATTCAAGCAACAGCCATGGTCCCTTTCAGGGTGAACTACAAAAAGTCACTAAATTAACCTGTGCATACCCCTGGGTATCTTGCCAGAAAAAAAGCAGTTAGGCATAACTTAGAGGTTATGCAGCACACAAACGAAGTGAAAACACCACCCAGGATAATACCTACACCAGTTTATAAAAATATAGACAATTTAAATACATTATTTGACACCTTAACGACAAAAATCCTATCAGTCGAACTGGAGTTAATAATTTCAGCGCCTAAAAGATCAAAGCGCCAACTATGGACATCTAATCTTATGAGACTGGGTCAGTCAAAAAATATTTCTGATTGTGATGGGGCACGGTTCAAATACAAGAATTGGAATTTGACTGATCAGCGCTTAGCTTGAAGAATTGCTGAGAAAAATGTTTGGAGAAGGTTAAGTTCAGCCGGTGGTATCTGAGGAGGGAGAGCCATCGTGTGAGAGACTTGGGTTGAAGCTGCAGTGAAGATTTTTATGTTTGGACTCTTTTTTTAGAAGTTGAAAATATGCAGCGGGTCAAAGCAGAGGGCTGTAGCCGAAGACAGATTCACAATTCTGGATAACCCTTTGGTTGAGGACTGCTGAGCACGATTTGCTGCTGTGGAGAAGAACATAGCAGTTGCAGCTGTGAAGCCAATCCAACTGGCAATATACCATGGGCAGATAGGCTACCTTGTTTATAATAGTCTCTTCCAGGTTGTCAGAGCAGTTGTTGGCTACAAATGTTCTACACACTCTGTTTTGGGATTTGACCATCTTGGCATTTTTGGCACCACAACCAAGGATCCAGGACCGATGGAACACCACTTGGAAGGTCACGACTCAGGCTGAGTCTGGGTATAGGTCTAGGGCGAAGGGAATATTTTTTGTCCCCGATGCTCAGATAAGGAGACTAGCAACCTAGCCCTTTATCATCAATATGGTGTTCCTAGGTTCAAGTTGCAAGTCCAATCTTGCTTCCCCAGGGAAGATGGTAGCAGGGCAGAAAGGGAGCAGTTCAGCAAGGCAGCAGCAGGTCAGCAGACTGTCTACGTTTAGCACTAAAAGTAGTGGGAAAGGAAGGGACACAATAAGGCTACACAAAGTAGTGGTTTCTGACATTTGTAGATGCTACAGTGTTCCTACAAGAAATTTCTCATAGTTTTGTTATTTAATTTTCACCAAAATACTGACTTACAATAAGGGGAACATAGAATGAGGCACAAAAAATGGAATATGCATGTAGCTAAACCATGATGGACCCTGTTCATGCCAAGCAAACAAATATTTGTTTGAACAAACATTAAAGAGGACCATTAGCGTCAGCTAGTCATGGCTTGTAGAAGTTAATTTCTAAAGTTATTCCAGAACTACATTTTGTAAGATGTATCAAAGAGTTAAGCTAAAGATATGGCTGTGAAATAGTAAGTACTAAATGTGATAAAATGTCTCTTTTTCGGTGGTTTGTATTTCTGTCATTGAGGCTAATTTGCATCATCTTTCCAGAAGCTTCAGAACCTCTACGTGGCTTTAATAGGGTTTACAACATGCTCCCAGAGAAGGGACAATGGCCTGGATGTAGGATGGTCTGTTTACTCCTCTGGTATGAAAACCCATTGGGGTGGGTCCAGAAACCTTATTAACTCTGAAGTCACCTGCCTTGTCAAAAGCAAATGTCTGGTTCCACCTTGAGATGACCAGCCTTTGATAATAGCAGCCCTAAATTACCAATACATAATGGGTTAACATGCAGTTTGTACAAAGAACATATTGACAAAGGAGTATGGGTGATGGAGAAGGGAAGAGGTACATGGATAAGGAAGGTGAGGATGTGTGGGACAGAGTTGTACCAGGAGAAGGTATAGAAATTGGTTCTGACCAGGTACCCAGCATGGCTAACTCATCAACAGGAAGTGGGGTGTGGCCGCTTAGAAATACTCCAGGCAGGATAAGAGAATAATAAAACACCAAAACAAAAAAAAAACAAGACAAGTCAGGTCGCATCACAAAGCTCAAAGAGTCTGCAAACCATACATGAATGCTGGGGGTAGAACAATGAAAGATGATCAGATGTGCATAAATATGTCTAGGTTATCTTGTAGTCTGTAGATAGGGTGCTCAAAGGATCCTGTCTTATATATTTCTTGCACCCACTCATCATGTGTGGAAAGGTGTGGGGCCCTCCAGTGTCTCTAGATGCAACAGTCATAGCTGAGGCTACTAAATGCGGTTGATGGTCTGTCACCATGAGCAAATCTAATGTATCATGCAAAAGGACTAGTATTCTAATTAATTGTAAAGGCATTTCTACTGTGGCCCAGTATTATACTTATCTGAACCCAGAGATGGTTGGTATCTGTGTAATAATATAAAACATGGAGAATGAGGAAGAAGCCCTGCTCTCATAAGCTGACATGACAAGTAACAATGTTGCAGTGACTTGAAAAGTTAAAATTTCATTCTGGATTTGTTCACCCCCTTGGTGACTTTCACTACAACTTGCACCCTAGCAGCCTCAGTGTATTTAACTCATAGTGTAAGTTGCCATTTCAGGCGACACATAAATAGAAAAGGGGCCGAAAGTAAGTGTCAGGCTATCAGGTTAGGGCTTTATGAGGAACATCACTCCCTTATCAAGAACCCAGTGTTTTAGATATTGATGAATGGTTCAATGATTGTTCCCCCAGTATGCGACATGCAATGTATATGCTTGGTGTAATGCCATGCCTGCAATGGATAGATTGAATTCCAGCTGCTGCACCACAAAGGGTTTGTGAGTCCCTTGAGCCAACAAGTGACTCAGGGTGTGTATGCCTTTCCCTTACCAAAGTTACCAACATAAGGGACACCCCTCTATGCACAAGCTGACATTCTCCCAATAGCTGTGCATTGGGGTGAAGTCTGGCATTATCAGGGTCACTTTGTGTGCTCTGCCTTTCCAAATAGACCCATAGGAGCGTGTATCTCGTCTCTGGCCAAAGGTAAACTGGTTTTGATGGTTGTAGTTCAGTACAGTGGAGTTCCACACAAGGGAGTCTCAGGTCCCTGTATCATCTCTGATTAATCAGTTTGGAGAGACTGAATTGTTGTTTCATTTCACCCATTACTAATATGTTGATGGTGTTATTGATATTTCTCCAAATCAGGAGCTTTACAGGAATAGGGTATACCCCTCGGAAATATGTGAACTGTGGTACCACAACACTCTTTACAGTTTGTAACATACCCCACAGCAAGAGATGGAGGTGTGTCCATCTCCTACAGTCTGACTGGGCTTTTGTGATTAGGGTTTCAAATTGCCAGGTACCATGTTGCCAGACACCTGTTACTGTATGCCCCTAGGTACCAGAAACATTCTGATTTTCATTGGAACTGATACCCCTCTATGGCGACTCTCATCGTAAGTGCAGCATTGGCAAAGCCAAGTTCTTCCACCAGTTAATCTTATTGCCTGTTGTCTTGGAAATAGCATTTATAGTCAATGTGAGAGAAGGGAGTGATGTGTCCACATTGGTAAGTGTAAGGAGATTATCATCAGTATACAGGAGGAATTTGGAAGCGCTTGCCGGTGTGGGGATACAGCTGATGTACTGTGATTGTAAGACAGCCACAGAGAGGGTATTAGGGCCTATGGGGATATCAACTGCAATTTCCCCCATGGATAGGAAAGGGGTCTAAAAGGAACCCACCGCAGTTGACCTTTGTGCTGGGGGAGTTATGGTGATATTTGACTTTGGTAATAAAATCATCCCCAGGACTCTGTTTCTGTAGCATGTGGAACATAACATGCAATTCTATATGGTCAAATGCCTTATCTGTATTGAACAACCTGGCATGTGTGTCATGTAAGGAGGCCTTAAATAGCCAAAGTTGTGTGAGAGCATGCACATATGGTTACAAGAGGTACAACCAGGTACAAAGTCCACTTGTCAACTGAGGTGTTGATGAGGTACAAATTACCTGTTGAAGCCAAGCCCGCCAAGATAATGGCAAGCAATTTGATATCCATATTAAGAAGGGATATTGGGTGGTAACTGATGCAGTCCAAAGTGATTTTCCCATTTTTAGGGAAGACAGAAATCACGTTATTGGATAGATATGATTGTCTACTGGAATCTACATGATGCCACTGACCAACATCAATCAAGCTCACAACATAATCGTACTCACATACACTGGCAACATGCAACTGATATTGTCCCTCTCAGACAAAACCCCCAACACCAGAAACAAGTTCACCACATGCATGAGAGAAGTGGCCACTGAAATAAAATCTAACTGCCTCGAATCCCTACTCACAAGCAATTAGCTTCGGAATCATCACAACAAACTGGATATGACTGTCTAAGTCAACGCAATGGTCTTGCCCTGCTTCAACACCTTTGGGATGCTGAAGAAAATCTTAAATGACTACCAGACAACACCAGGAAAACTATCAATCAATCTCTCATCACCATCAAGATTAGACTACAGAAATGCACTGGGTACAGGGATAGCCAACCAGCAAGCAAAAAGGACATCCAAAATACAGCAGCCTAACTAGCCTTCACACTCCTGCGCAGAGTCCACATTACATCAAACCTTGGTTAACGCCACTGGCTCCTAATATACAAGCGCACAAACTTCAATCTAATCTCCATCACCTACAAAGTGCCTCACAACACTGACCCTGCCTACCTGAAAAAACTCTGTTGTCTCATAATTAGCCCACAGTCCTTTATGGATGATGCATTTTTGAATGAGGTTGTTGACCAGACTAATTTTTGCTGACCAGTGTTTGAGGGACAATAGTGCCATACTTAAGC
Organism: Lissotriton helveticus; assembly: GCF_964261635.1. Classification (NCBI taxonomy): domain Eukaryota; kingdom Metazoa; phylum Chordata; class Amphibia; order Caudata; family Salamandridae; genus Lissotriton; species Lissotriton helveticus. The sequence continues at coordinate 1,611,163,770 of NC_136069.1, forward strand.
CCCACTGTAGAGCTACCTGGAGGACTTTCACAATCTGCATGAGTTGAAGAAGTTTGTGGGTTTTACATTTTGTGATGGTCCTGATAAGGAAGGCATCACTGTCTTCATAGTGGTCTAATAGTCCCTTGATAGCAACAGCTATATTTCCTAAAACCATGAGTCGTAATTGGTATTTGCTTCAACCTATGTTATCGTGTAATCTCATGTTTTTCTACTGTCTGTTCTCACCGCGGAGTCCGAACAACCTTGGCCGATGCCCGGTGGAGCTGTCCTATACAGCTATAGAGGAGTCAGGCTATGGTTCACCCCCTCTGCCGTCGCCTACCCAGCCGGACATCTGAAATTGTTTTATTTACCTCCCCGTTATGTTTCCTTCCCTCTAACTTTCTCTGTTGTCTATACTTGGAATATGTAACTGAAGTAATTATGTAATCTTTAACTTGCTGATCCTCATGTAAAGCGCTCTGATACGTCTAGCCAGCGCTATATAAAACGTTGCAAATGAAATAAATAACATAAAATAAGATGCTGCGTTTTGTTGATAATGCTTTAGCATTGCCACATGATCACCCTGATTGTGACCACTTTTTAAAAGATGTGTCCTGCTCTTAATCACTTTGTAGATCAATTTTCAGAGGTCTATACTTTTGTATCTACTACCAATTGGTTTGTGTTTTCTTTTTTATTAAAGCAAATGGGATGGCGGTGTGAGTGGACTAGTGTTTGGCTGGTGGTGTGCATTGACTGGTTCTTTGCTGGCAGTGGGTTTTGACTGGTGTTTGACTGGTGGTGTGCATGGACTAGCATTTGTCAGACAGTGTGTGTGGTCTGGTAGGTTTCCCTAGATGGACGTCGAACCCGGGGCCACCAACGTAGGTTACTCCCTTGCAAAATCAGGTAATTTTGCTATAGATAATTTTGATATCTCTAGGGTAAATTTTGTGCCATATCCTGCTGTAGACACTAGGCCTATCCACACAAGTAAGGTAGCCTTGTTATCAGGAGCCTTGCGGGAATGCTTGATGGGTGGTGGTTTGTGTCCTACCACAAATTCAAGAACCTTCAATCACAGAAATGTGAGAAAATGTAAGTTTTTTAGACAAATTTTGTGGTTTGCAAAGAATGCTGGGTGAGAGACCCTGGAGAGCGCAACACGTGAGTAACCCCATCATAGATCTCCCTGGGTGTCTAGGTTTAAAAATTTACAGGTTTGCTTGGTTTCTCTATCTTTCCGTAGATACTGGCTGAGCTAGGGCCCAAAACCCACAGAAAGGCACAATGCAAAAAAGGGTCAGTTGTCAGTGGAAATCTTAGGGTTTTGAGACGTTTCCTGTCTCAGGTACTAGGCCCACCCACACAAGTGAGACTTGAGGGAATTCTGGGTGGGTAGAAGTTTGTGGTTCCCCACAGATTCCAGAATCTCCATCACAGAAATGTTTTGAATAGACACATTCTGAGGTTTGCAAGGGATTCTGGGTATGAAAACATGGAGAACAATGCAAGTCAGCCATTCCTGGACTCCCCTAGGTGTCTAATTTTAAGAAATGTACAGGCTTGCTAGGTTGCCCTAGATGCCAGCTGAGCTAGGTCAAAAAATCCACAGCTAGGCTCATTGCAAAACAGGAACAGTTTTCATTGGTAAAATATGTTGTGTTTGTGCTGTATCTTTGGTCATTTCCTATAGCGGGTAGAAGACCTACCCACAAAAGTGAGGTACCATTTTTATCAGTTGTCGTAGAAAAATACAGAATAGTATTACAAATCTAAATAACAATTGTATTTCTCTGCATATCTGCCTTGCAAATGTAAGACAGTGTGTAAAAATGAAGACAGTTAGAAAAATGCATGTTAAATCTCATGCTAGAATAGGTACTTACAAATTCAGAGATGTGCAAATAGCTACTGATTCTAAACTTCATATCTTGTTCCCATTTTGGAAACACATAGGTTTCCTTGATACTTATTTTTCACTCTTTGCATTTCACCATAGGGATTGCTATACAACGAAAAACCATTGCCAGGTGCAACTCAGTTATTGCCTCCGGGTATCTTGGCGAACCTACAAGCCTATATTTCCCTGCAAATAGAAGGGTCCAGTGGATGTAACAGTATATTTCTTTAAAAAATCTACCAAGTTAAATGAAGTTACAGGTGAAAATGTAGCACAAATGGCTGTATTGTTTCAACTTAATTTCAATATTTCTTTTTTTAACTAGTTACTTTCAATAGGAAAAACTTGAACGATCTACACAAATGACCACTTACTGAATTCAGAACTCTGTTCACATTTCAGAAATGTATAGCTTTCTGGGATCCATTGTTGTTTTTATCCACATTTCTAACACTAACTGAAAGGAGGTTGAAAATACCAAAAATAGGAACAATGGGCTCTGTACCAGTAAAATGACGAGACTGCCTTGAACAAGGTTGTTTTCTGAAAAAGTTCGTCCTGTTCCTGAAAGCTGGGAAATTGGTGATTTTAGCACAATAAACCCTTCATTGATACCATTTGCAGGGAAAAAACAAACACTTTCTTCTGCAGCACTCTTTTCTGATTTTTCCCCCAAAACTTCTTGGTTTCCTCCAGGGGATTTCACAAACCCTGTGTACCGTTAGAATCCCTGGGATGTTGCTAAAAGGACACAAATTTGGCATCGAGATCTTATGTGGACGAATTGATACGGGGCCCTAAGGGTGAACTACCCCAAAAAGCCAACAAAAAGGCTTGGCACATTGGAGGAAATGGCCTGGGAGTGAAGGGATTAAGCCCCCCTCATGTACTGCTTCTTATATAATGATAAAATAATATTTTAGCTATAGTGTGTGTGTTAGATTCGGATAATCTGAAGGTTATACCCCCCCAGTTCTAATGACCAAGCTATGTCCCTAGTGGTAGGATTCATAGGTGGGTGGAGCTGGATGTAATGAAAGAAAAGTACAAATTTGCCCTCCAGAGATGGCATACACATGGTTTTCAGCCCAATTCTCCCCCCAGAAGGGGTATTAGGCATAAATAAGTAAGTAATGGGGAGGAAAAGAAAAAAAAAACTATTGAATAATACAGGAAGCCTTCCAACAGCTGATGAGAGTTTAGTGTTTTTGTCTATGAATACTAGGAAGGGAGAAGTCATTCTAATGCCCTCACATACAGTTTGAGCAAAATATCCCACCTGTAGTAAAGTCCATTCTGCTGGAGCTAGAGGCATAATCACCAGTAAATCACACTAGACTCATGCTGTCATGTTCTGTTTTTAGCACAGGAACAAACATCACTGGGGTTATATAGGGCTAGATGTAGGTAATTCGTATTTACCGATTCATAAATACCGAATTTTACCGATTCAGTATTTATGAATCGGTAAATATGAAGGGGGAGATGTAGGTATTTCTAGAAATTGAAATACCGAATCGTTAATATTCGGTATTTACCGATTCGGTAAATACCAAATCGGTATTTCCTATTGATTCCTATGGGCTGTGAAGCCCATAGGAATCAATGGGAAATACCGATTCGGTAATTACCGAATCGGTAAATACCGATTCCTGCCAGGGTGCAGGGGGTGTCACTTTGACACCCTCTAGCACCCCAAATACAGGCATGTGTGCCATGTGGCACACAGACATGCCCTGAGGGCATGTCTGTCTGTCACATGGCATAGGTGTGCATGCACACATGTGCATGCACACCTGGATTCAGTATTTTACCACCCAATTGAATTGGGTGGTAAAATACCGAATCTGAAAGGCCTTTGGGACTCAGAAGAGTCCCACCTACATTTGGATTTACCGAATTGGTAAAATTACCGATTCGGTATTTTACAGAATCGGTAAATTTACCGAATCGCTAAATTTACCGATTCTGTAAAATAAAGGCCCCTACATGCCAATTTCTAAATACCGGTCGGTAACGGCCAAAATCGGCTGTTACCGACCGGTATTTTGGCTCCTACATCTGGCCCATAGACTCTGCATCTAATGTAAAATGTGGATATATGGTAATAGAAAGCAATTTTGCATTAGTGGCATTTGGGTACAGAGCAAGTCCTTCTTAGTTTAGTTCAGCCTTCACTGATAGTAATTAATTGCACATGCACAATTAAAGAAATACAGTTAATAATTCATGAACAATGGACTTGACCTGGTTCCGTTCCTTTTTTCCATGTGATGTCACAACAACAATTTGGGAGTAAACACATTACACAGAAGAACCTGAAATTTTGATTGTGCCTAGGGTTTTTTGTACTAATGATATTTTGTTGGTGGCAATTACTCATTAGGATTATTCCATGGAAAGCAGTGTTTCATGAAAATAACAAATCACAAATGAAACCTCATGACTCAAAAATTGAAATTTAATACTGACAAATTCAGAGTCAACTTATTGCAAGTGTAAAATGGGGAAATAATGGAAATCTATCCTTACCTTCAAGACATCCTAAGATACAAGAGAAAGTGAGGAGAAATGGAGTTTATCAGTACATAAAGCCCCGGCAAAAGACTGTGTATCTTGAGTATTGCTGGCACTTTAAAGACATGAAGGAATGACCACAATCCACTCTTTACCTCACTATTTATGCAGAACCATTGCATGAAGTAGCAACAAATGAAAATGAAAGTTAAATGAGGTCAGCATTGACAGAAGTATAATTCACATCATGGTCAAAAAGATAGATACTGTTTCTAAAAATGTGAATATTGTGAAAAACCAGTATATTTGATAAAGATCAGGAGAGAGGAATACTATTTAGTGCAAGCCTTGTAGTATATCATTTGACCATAAATCACAAACAAACTGTCTATGTTTAGCACTAAAAATAGTGGGAAGGGAAGGAACACAATAAGGCTGTACAAAGTAGAGGTTTTTGACATTTGTAGATGCTACAGTGTTTCTATAAGAAATTCCTCATAGTTTTGTTATTTAATTTTCAGAAAAATACTGTCTTACAATATGGGGAACCCAGAATGAGACACTGAAAATGGAATATGCATGTAGCTAAACCATGATGGACCCTGTACATGCCAAGCAAACAAATATTTGTTTGAACAAACATTAAACAGGCCCATTAGCGTCAGCTAGTCGTGGCCTGTGGAGGTTTATTTTTAAAGGTATTCCATAACTACATTTTGTAATATGTATCAAAGAGTTAAGCTAAAGATATCTGTAAAATAGTAAGCACTGCATGTGATAAAATGTCTCTTTTTTGGTGGTTTGTATTTCTGGTTTTTAGACTCTGCATAGTGGGCAGTTTTGACCAGTGTCCAATGTATCTGTCTTGACCGCTAAAACATGTAGACAATGGCTAACCCTTTATTGGAATATTAACTCTCCTTTAAGGCCATAGCATAATATGTAGAATTTAACACAGAGGGCCTTACTCAGAAAGGTTAATGTACACTCTGGGGTCGATTCCGATTCGGGAAAAAACGCTTCGAATAGCCGTTCGGAGCGTTTTCCCATACGAATCGTACCCTGCAGTGTCCCCCGTACGTACGATGAAGTACGATTCGTACCAGGTGCCGTACTCCGTACGAGTCGTACAAGACACCGTACGACTCTCCCTCGGAACCCGCTGTACGCGACATCTGTACGGTTCGCGGCTGGTTTTTACGACCCAGCAAGTACGATACATGTCGGGTACGCACCGTACGACCCTTTTTCTACGGGAGCTGAAAACAGCCGTAAAAGCAGAGTTTGCGCCGAAACAGGTACGAAACAGCCCCCCCGGGTACGGTGCGTACCCCCCATGATCATGGGGTGTACGAGCCGTACCCCCATTGTACGATCAGTGTGTGAGCCGTACCCCCATTGTACGATCGGTGTACGAGCCGTACCCCCATTGTACGATTGTGTACGAGCCGTACCCCCATTGTACGATCGGCGTACGAGCCGTACCCCATGTACGATGGGGGTACGGCTCGTACACCCATCGTACAATGGGGGTACGGCTCGTACACCGATCGTACAATGGGGGTACGTCTCGTACACCGATCGTACAATGGGGGTACGGCTCGTACACCGATCGTACAATGGGGGTACGGCTCGTACACCGATCGTACAATGGGGGTACGGCTTGTACACCGATCGTACAATGGGGGTACGATTCGTACACCGATCGTACAATGGGGGTGCGGCTCGTACACCCCATGATCGCAGGGGTACGATGCGTACCCCTGCGATCATGGGGGGTACGGACCGTACGGTGTGTATGTGTTTGTGTGCTTTTCCGTATGACTCGCCCTTACCTGACGTGGACCGTACGAATTGCGTCCTCATACCCCGGTCCGGATCGTACTCGTCGGGTCGTACGGCATGTGTACGAGTCGTACGGTATGTGTACGAGTCGTACGGTTCACGGTTTCAGCCTTGCAATACGTACGGATCGTGACGATTCGGACGGATTCAAGGAATACGGATCGTACTTCGTGACTCGGATGGACGGGTACGATTCGTACAGAGAGGGCACCGGATACAAATCGTACGGACGTTTTTTTCCCGAATCGGAATCGACCCCTAAGTCTAACTTTACTACTTTTCGGTATTCACAAAGGTAAGCTACTACTGTTGAAGTGAGACTTTTGGTCTAAGTTTACCTTTGTGAATACCATAAAGTAGTAAAGATTGGCTGTGGTCTAAGTTTATTGTAAAGTAGTAAACAAAGACTTTTGATCTAAGTTTACCTTTGTGAATACCAACATTTTGTAAATTTATACAGAAGTGTAGGTTTACCATTTTGAATCGGGACCAGGGCATGGAAAATGTACTGTTACCGGTTGACTACAGCAAATATTATTCACTCCTCTAGTGTGGAAGGGAAAACATGACTTTTATCCTGACTGCTGCAGATTAAGTCTGCAGTCCGAGCGGTCAACATAACCCCATTTCAAACTCATTTTCACAAGTTCACAATTTAAGGTGCATGGTACGATGACAAAGTCCCAGCAGTTATGTTCACTGTGTCAAGACCTGGCTGTCCCATAAGGAAATCAGAGGTACAGAATAAGATTCTGCTCTCTGAAGTTTGAAGCCCATTAGAACAATGATTAAACCACTATTTTTAATAATGATTAAATGCTCAATTAAATGTTAAGTTAAATGCTAAATTCTGATTTTTAATAAACATCTTGGAAAAGTTACTATTAGAACAAAATGTGTTTTGTGCCTGTAGGTCATTGAGGCTAATTTTCATCAGCTCTCCAGCAGCTTCCCAACCTCTACTTGGCATTAATAAGATATACAATATGCTCCCAGAGAAGGGACAATGGCCTGGATGCAGGATGGTCTGTTTCCTTCTCTGGTATGAAGACCAATTGAGGTGGGTCCAGGAACCTGATTAACTTTGAAGTCACCTGCCTTGTCAAAATCAAATGTCTGGGTGTACCTTGAGATGATCGGCCTTTGGATATAGTGGCCCTAAATTACCAATAAATAATGGGTTAACATGCAGTTGGTACAAAGAACAAATTGAAGAGGGAGTATGGGTGATGGAGAAAGGAAGAGGGAGATGGATAAGGAAGGTGAGGATGTGTAGGACAGATTTGTACCAGGAGAAGGGATGGAAATTTGTTCTGACCAGGTATCCAGCATGGCTAACTCATCAAAAGGAAGTGGGGTGTGGCTGCCAAGAAATACTCCAGGCATGATAATTGAAGAAGAAAACACCTAAACAAAAAAAAAAACAGAAAACTCAGATCCCTTCCCAAAGCTCAAAAAAGACTGCTATCCGTACGTGAAGACTGGGAGTAGACCAAAGAAAGATGATCAGATGAAGGATATCTTGTAGTCTGTAGATAGGGTGCTCAAAGGAGCTTGTCTTGCAGCCATTCATCATGTGTGGAAAGGTGGGAGGCTCTCCAGTGTCTCTAGATGCAACAGCCATAGTCGAGGCTCCTAAACGCAGTTGATGGTTTGTCACTATGAGCAAATCTGCTGTATCATGTAAAAGGACGAGTATTCTAATTAATTGTAAAGGCATGTCTAGTGTGTGGCCCAGTGTTATACTTATCTAAACCCAGAGATGGCTGGTAATCTGTGTATTAATATAAAACATGTAGAGTGAGGAAGAAGCCATGCTCTCATAAGCTGAGATGCCAAGTAACAATGTTGCAATGACTTGAAAAGGCAGAATTTCATTCTGGATTCATTTCCCCCCCTTGGTGAAATTCACTACAACTTACACCCTAGCATCCTCAGTGTATTTAATTCATGGAGTAAGTTGCCATATCCTGCGGAATATGAAATGAAAAGGGGTAGAAAGTAAGTGTTGGGCAATCAGGTTGAAGGCTTTATGAGGAACAACATTCCCTTATCAAGAACCCAGTGTTTTTAGATATTGATGAACGGTTCAATGATTGTTCCCCCTAGGATGCGACATGCAATGTAAATGTTTGGTGTAATACTATGCCTGTGATGGGCAGATTGAATTCAACCTGCAGCACCACAAATGGTTTGTGAGTCCCATGAGCCAACAAATGACTCTGGGTGTGCATGCCTTTCCCTTACCAAAGCTCCCAACTTAAGGGACACCCCTTTATGCACGAGCTGGCATTCTCCCAGTAGCTGTGCCTGGGGGTGAAGTCTGGCATTATCAGGGCCTCTTTGGGTGCTCTGACTTTCCAAATTGACCCATAGGAGCGTGTATGTTGTCTCTGGCCGAAGTTTAACTACTTATGATGGTTGTAGTTCAGTTCAGAAGAGTTCCACATAGGGAGTCTCAGGTCCCTGTATGGTCTGTGATTAATCAGTTTGGAGAGACTGAATTGTGGTTTCATTTCACCCATAACTAATTTGTTGATGGTGTTATCGATAGTTCTCAATATCAGGAGCTATACAGGAATTGGGTATATCCCTAGGAAATATGTGAACTGGGGTCCCACAACCATCATTATGGTTTGTAACCTACCCCATAGCAAGAGATGGAGGTGCGTCCATCTCCTACAGTCTGACTGGGCTTTTGTGACTAAGGTTCCAAATTGCCAGGTGCCATGTTGGGCAGGCCCCTGTTATTGTATGCCCACATGAACCAGAAACATTCTGATTTCCATTGGAGCTGATACCCTTCTATGGCAACTGTCATCATAGGTGCAGCATTGTCAAAGCCAAGTTCTTCCATCAGATAATCTTATTGCCGGACATCTTGGAAAAAAGCATTTATACTCAACGTGAGAGAAGGGAGTAATAAGTCCACATTGGTAAGTGTAAGGTGATTCTTATCAGTATACAGGAGGAATTTGGAAGCGCCTGCAGGTGTGGGGATACTGCTGATGTCTGGCGATTGTAGGCTAGCCACTGAGAGGGGTATTAGGGCATATACGAACAGCAACTGCCATTTTCCCCGTGGATAAGGAAGTAGTCCATAAGGAACCCACCGCAGTTGACCTTTGCACTAGGGAGTTATGGAGATATTTGTCTTTGGACTTTAGTAATGAAATCATCCCCAGGATGAGTTTCTGCAGCATATGGAACAAAATCCCATTCTATGTGGTCAATTTGCCTTCTCTGCATTGAACAACCTGGCATGTGTGTCCTGTAAGGAGTCCCTAAATAGCCAATGTTGTGTAAGAGCATACACATATGGTTACAGGAGTAATAGTCATGTACAAAGTTCACTTGTAAACTGAGGTGTGGATGAGGTACGAATTACCTGTTTAAACCAGGCAGCCAAGATACTGGCAATCAGCTTGATATCCATATTAGGAATGGATATTGGGTGGTAACTGATGCAGTCCAAAGCAATTTTCCCATTTTTAGGGAATACGGAAATCACTTTATTGGATAGATATGATCATCCAGTGGAATCTACATGATGCCACTGGTCAACATCAATCAAGCTCACAACATAATCATCCTCACATACACTGGCAACATGCAACTGATACGGTCCCTCTCAGACAAAAAAACCAACACCAGAAACAAGTTCACCACATGTATGAGAGAAGTGGCCACTTGGATAAAATCTAATTGCCTCAAATTGAACTCGCAGTTTTCTGGTACAACGCCTCACCATGGGACCTTGGACCACCTCCAATCCCTACTTACAAGCAATTAACTTCAGAATCACCACAACAAACTGGATATGACTGCCCAAGTCAAAACCATGGTCTTTGCCCTGCTTCAACACCTTGGGGATGCTGAAGAAAATCTTAAATGACTACCAGACAACACCAGGAGAACTATCAATCAATCTCTCTTCAACATCAAGATTAGACTACAGAAATGCACTGGGTACAGGGATAGCCAACCAGCAAGCACAAAGGACATCCTAAATACAGAAGCCTAACTATCCCTCACACTCCTGCACAGAGTCCACATTACACTAAACCTTGAATAACGCCACTGGCTCACAATACACAAGCGTACAAACTTCAATCTCCTCTCCATCACCTACAAAGTGCCCCACAACACTGACCCTGCCTACCTGAACACACTCTGTTGTCTCATAATCAGCCCCCAGTCCTTTATGGATGATGCATTTTTTGAAAGAGGTTGTTGACCAGACTAATTTTTGCTGACCAGTGTTTGAGGGACAACAGTGCTTGACTTAAGCCTCACTCTAGAGCTACCTGGAGGACTTCTACAATCTGGATGAGTTGAAGAAGTTTGTGGGTCTTACATTTTGTAATGGTCCTGATAAGGAAGCCATCACTGTCTTCATAGTGGTTTAATACTCCATTGATAGCATCAGCTATATTTCCTGAAACCATGAGTCGTAATTGGTATTTGCTTCATTAGATGCTGCATTTTGTTGATAATGCTTTAGCTCTGCCACATGATCACCCTGATTGTGACCATTTTTTAAATATTTGGCCTGTTCTTGATTACTTTGTAGATCAATTTTCAGAAGTCTATATTTTTGTATGTACTACCAATTGGTTTGTGTTTTCTTTGCTAATAAAGCAAATGGGATGGCCGTGTGTGTGGACCAGTGTTTAGCTGGCAGTTGGTTTGGACTGGTGTTTGACTGGTGGTGTGCATGGACTAGCATTTGGCAGACAGTGTTTGTGGTTTGATAGGTTTCCCTAGGTGGACGTTGAACCAGGGACCAACAACGTAGGTTACTCCCTTGCAAAATTAGGTAATTTTTCGATAGATAATTTTAATAACTCTAAGGTACATTTTGGGCCATATCCTGCTGCCTACCCTAGGCCAACCCACACAAGTAAGGTAGAGTTGTTATCAGGTGACTTGGGGGAATACTTGGTGGGTGGTGGTTTCTGTCCTACCACAAATTCCGGAACCTTCGATCATAGAAATGTGAGAAAAATGTATTTTTTAGACAAAGTTGTGGTGTGCAAAGAATGCTGGGTGAGAGGCCGTGGAGAGCGCAACATGTGAGTAACCCTATCATAGATCTCCCTGGGTGTCTAGGTTTAAAAATGTACAGGTTTGCTAGGTTTCTCTAGGTTTCAGTAGATACTGGCTGAGCTAGGGCCCAAAAGCCACAGAAAGGCACAATGCAAAAAAGGGTCAGCTGTCAGTGGAAATCTTGGGGTGTTGAGATGTTTCCTATCTCAGGTACTAGGCCCACCCACACAAGTGAGACTTGAGGGAATGCTGGTTGGCTATAAGTTTGTGGTTCCCCACGGATTCCAGAATTTCCATCACAGAAATGTTTTTATTAGACAAATTCTGAGGTTTGCAAGGGATTCTGGGTATGAAAACATGGAGAGCAATGCAAGTCAGCCATTCCTGGACTCCCCTAGGTTTTTAGTTAAAAAAAATGCACAGAGTTGCTAGGTTGCCCTAGATGCCAGCTGAGCTAGGTCAAAAAATCCACAGCAAGGCTCATTGCAAAAGAGGGATAGATTGTATTGGAAAAATATTTTGTGTTTGTGCTGTGTTTAGGGCCATTTCCTGTTGTGGTCAGTAGGCCTACCCACACAAGTGAGGTACCATTTTTATCAGTAGTCATAGAAAAATACAGAATAGTATAACAACTATAATTAACAATTGTCTTTCTCTGCATATCTGCCTTCCAAATGTAAGACAGTGTGTAAGAATGAAGATAATTTGAAACATGCCTGTTAAATCATATGTTAGTATAGGTACCCACAAATTCAGAGGTGTCCAAATAACTACTGATTCACACCTTCATATCTAGATCCTAATTTGTAAACACATAGGTTTCCTGATACTCATTTTTCACTATTTGAATTTTACTATATGGATTGCTGTATACACTGTATACAATGAAAAACCATTGCCAGGTGCAGCTCAGTTTTTGCATCCGGGTACTTGTTGAGCCTTCAAGCCTATATTTCCCTGCAAATAGAAGTGTCCAGTGGATGTAACAGTATTTTTCTTTAAACAATGTACCATAGTTAGATGAAGTTACAGTTGAAAATGTAGCACAAATGGCTGTTTTTTTCCAACTCAATTTCAATATTTTTTTTTAACTAGTTACTTTAAATAGGAACAATTTGAACGATCTACACTAATGACCACTTGCTGAGTTCAGAACTTTGTTCACATTTCAGAGATGTATAGCTTTCTGGGATCCATTGCTGTTTTCATGCCCATTTCTAACACTAACTGAAAGGAGGTTGAAAACACAAAAAATAGGAGAAATGGGCTCTGTACCAGTAAAATGACAAGACTGCCTTAAAAAAGGTTGTTTTCTGATAAAGGTCTGCCTGTTACTGAAAGAAGGGAGGATGGTGATTTTAGTACAATGAACCCTTCATTGATTCCATATGCAGGAAAAACACAAACACTTTCTTCTGCATCACTCTTTTCTAATTTTCCCCCCCAAAACATCTTGTTTTCTTTAGCATGGGAACAAACATCACTGGGGTTATATAGACTCTGCAACTAATGGAAATTGTGGATATATGATAATTGAAAGAAATGTTGCATTAGTGGCATTTAGGTACAGAGCAAGTCCTTATTAGTGTAGTTCAGGATTCACTGTTTGCAGAGTTCCACACAAGGGAGTCTCAGATCCCTGTATCGTCTTTGAATAATCAGTTTGGAGAGACTGAATTGTGGATTCATTTCACCCATTACTAATTTGTTGATGGTGTTAGCGATAGTTCTCAATATCAGGAGCTTTACAGGAATTTGGGCTGGGGTACCACAACCATCATTATGGTTTGTAACCTAGCCCATAGCAAGAGATGGAGGTGCATCCATCTCCTACAGTCTGACTGGGCTTTTGTGATTAGGGTTTCAAATTGCCAGGAGCCATGTTGCGCAGACCCCTGTTATTGTATGTCCCGAGGTACCAGAAACATTCTGATTTTCATTGGAGCTGATACCCCTCTATGGCAGCTCTCATCATAAGTGCAGCATTGGCAAAGCCAAGTTCTTCCACCAGTTAATCTTATAGCCTGACGTATTTTAAAAAGCATTTATAGCCAATGTGAGAGAAGGGAGTGATGTGTCCACATTGGTAAGTGTAAGGAGATTATCATCAGTATACAGGAGGAATTTGGAAGCGCCTGCAGGTGTGGGGATACCGCTGATGTCCTGTCATTGTAGGCTTGTGACTAAGAGGGGTATTGGGGCCTATAGGAACATCAACTGCCATTTTCCCCGTGGATAGGAAAGGGGTCCAAAAGGAACCCCCCGTAGTTGACCTTTGCGCAGGAGGAGTTCAGGAGATATTTGACTTTAGTAATGAAATCATCCCCAGGACTCTGTTTCTGTAGCATGTGGAACATAACGCGCCATTCTATATGGTCAAATGCCTTATCTGTATTTAACAACCTGGCATGTGTGTCGTGTAAGGAGGCCTTAAATAGCCAAAAGTGTGTGAGTGCATACACATATGGTTACAGGAGGTACAGCCAGGTACAAAATCATCTTGTCAACTGAGGTGTTGATGAGGTACGAATTACCTGTTGAAGCCAGGCAGCCGAGATAATGACAAGCAAATTTGATATTCATTTTAAGAAGGGATATTGGATGGTAACTGATACAGTCAAAGTGATTTTCCCATTTTTAGGGACAGAAATCACTTTATTAGATAAATATGATCGTCTAGTGGAATCTACATGATGCCACTGACCAACATCAAACATGTTCACAACATAATCGTCCTCACATACACTAGCATCATGCAACTGATATTGTCCCTCTCAGTCAAAAACCCAACACCAGAAACAAGTTCACCACATGCATGAGAGAAGTGGCCATTAGATAACATCTAACTGCCTCAAATTGAACTTGTAGGTTTCAGGTACAACACCTCACCATGGGACCTTGGACACACCTCCAATCCCTACTCACAAGCAATTAACTTTTGAAGTAACTTTAGGGCCCCCCCCCAGCACCTTGAGACCCTCACGGGTATGTAGTGCGCTTTACAAATTAATTGATTGATTGATTGATTGAATCATCACAAAATACTGGATATGACTGCCTAAGTCAATGCAATTGTCTTGCCCAGCTTCAACACCTCTGGGATGCTGAAGAAAATCTTAAATGACTACAGAAATGCACCGGGTACAGAGATAGCCAACCAGCAAGCAAAAAGGACATCCAAAATGCAGCAGCCTAAGTAGCCCTCACACTCCTGCACAGAGTCCACATTACACCAAACCTTAGTTAACGCCACTGGCTCCCAATACACAAGCGTACAAACTTCAATCTCCTCTCCATCTCCTACAAAGTGCCCCACAACACTGACCCTACCTATCTGAACAAACTCTGTTGTCTCATAATCAGCCCACACTTACACAAAAGCAGGGTTAGGGGTGCACATTCTCATACCTGGTCCCTGAAGCCAGGACGTACCTTTTACAACACATCAACGTCTCCACCTCTATTCTTCAGGTTTGCAAGTAGCTGAAGACCTGTCTTTTCAAATATGTCACTAGAGCTATCCTCACACACCTGCTACAGAGTGAGGATACCCTCAGGGTATTGCTATAAAAACACCGATAACATAATAACAACATAGACCATTGAAGCATTTCACTTTTGTAATGGCACTTATGATTCCATGGCATCTAGTTTAAGCCATTTGAAAAATCCACATGAAAACCCTCCTTCTGTGGGGCATTATTGTAGCACTTGTGAGAGATTGCTTGGGCAATTTCATATCTAGTGATCTCTAGGACTAGGATGATTTGTTATTATGCCAGAGTATTTGAAGTAATTTCAGTAATTCCACTTTACTCTTTTAATGGAATTACCAATAATTATGTGATTGCTCATCCTCATGAAATTAAGAGTAATTTGTTAAACAAATCACACTTTAAGAGCACATTTACCGAGAGTGAGGGATCCTTGGTGTTCATGGACTTCAGCTTCAAAAACATGTTACATTTTATTAAATTTTTTATGGGTGGGCAATATTTATGTATTTTAAAGTTCTTTGTTTTACTATTTGCTTTCTAGGGTATTATGCATTTTGTTTCTTTTTGTTTCTTTTTTTTCCATTTTAAAAGGTGTTTCTGTGATTTACTGTTATTTTATTATACTTTATTAAAGTACTTTTAATTTTCAGTCTGACTGGATTTTGCTTCAAATTAAATATATATTTTTAACCGAATTTTAATGATCAATACATTATCTAAATATGTTATTGATTTTCAGGGTTTTAAATTAAGTATTAGAGCCATAGGTATAGGGATTGGTAAGGTGTAGGGAGACTTTGTCTAAGGTCCCTTGTAAGGAGGGGTACCATCTTTCCACTGCATTATTTCTTTTGAGATTTTTATGCCATTGTGCTGTCATATATGTTCTACCATGACATGGGATACTTGGGCGCTCATGAACATTTTTTGCATAAAAATTACACAATATTGCTAGAGCTAATGTTTAGACATTGGGTGATATTGTGGCATTTTAATCATATATTTTTTTTAAATATCTACTAATAGATCAGGATTATTATTTCATAGTAAGGCAGCACAAAATAGGAAGCGAGGACAATGTCAATATGTCTGTTTTATAAATGAAATCGATTATTTATGAGTTTTTGAGTTTTTGTGGGTGCATATTAGAATGACTCAATGAAAGAATGATTGCAAGAATGCATGGATGAATAGCTTACTGAGCAAAAACAGATGGTTCTATAGATGGATGACGTGAATCTATATCTTACTGGTAGAATAATGAATACATGAATCAATGGTTTATGACTGCATTCCAATCTACATTGGCCTATGTTGACCTATTCGAATGACTGTTTGCAATGGAAATTAGTGTGGAGAAATATTTTGACCCAATTGTGGGCAGCCTGAATATGTGTGATATGTGCAGTAACCCCTGCTACCACACATATTGTTATTACAATGGACGTACGCTGTTTCTCTTCCTATTATCTATATTTTGCCCAAATAAAAAATTTTAACCGAACACTGTGCAATCATGAATCGGAGAATGTGATTGTGCACCTGTGTTTTTGTACCAATAATATTTTGTGGGTGGCAATGAATCACTAGCAATATTCCCTGGAAAGCATTTCTTCATGAAATCAAACAAATAACAAATCAAACATCTCATGAGTTAAAAATGTAATTTAAATAAACATATTCAGAGTCAACTTATACTACAGTTTTGTACAATCAGGGTACATAATAAAAAAAACTGTTCTTACCATCAGGGCACCCTAAGATAGAGAGAAGAAAGTTAGGAAAAAGATTAGGAATCAAAATTGTATAATCAAATGCCAGGATATATACCCACTCTGCAGCAAAACTTGAGTATTGCTCACACTCTAAAGCTAAGTCAAAAAGAACCACAGTTGAGTTCCCCACTAATGAGCAACCATTGCAATTTAGTAGCAACAAATGAAAAGGCAACATACATATGTATCAAGAGATTATGTCAATATTGGGAAAATTATTATGCCATGTCATGTTCCATTAGGAATATACCATCTATAAAGAGGAATATATTGTCTGCACAAATTCTGATATATTTGAGCATATACAGGAGACAGGGAAACAATTTAATACAAAGTTGGCATTGTACTGCTCGACCCAAGGTCACCAAGTAGCTGCCTACATTTACCGCTAACAGTAGTGAGATTTGAAGTGATATAATAAAGCTGCAAATGTAATGGTGCCTAAAAGTTGCATATGCAAAAAAGAAATCTGCATGAAATTCTTCGTAGTTTAGATATCTAATTTGCAGCAAACTGCTATCTTGCAATAAGTGGAGCCCAGAATGACACACTCAAATTGAAACCTGGATGTACCCAAACTATGATATTCACCTTCATTAAGGTACAGAAACTTGAATAGACCATTAGCACTGGTGTGAACCTACCAGGAATAGTGTTCCAGCATAAAGTCAATTCCTTGCAGTGAAATGGACCACCTTAACAATTCTGGATTTTCACCCCTTTCTGTTCATCACCTCCTAAAGCTGTTCAGGGGTCCTTGAGAACCCTAGGCTGTATTGGCTCCATCAACCATACTTTCTGTCCATGCTGATATTCAACCATGGTAACTGCTTAGTCATACCATTGCTTCATTAACTCGTGGATAACCTCAAAATTATCAGAAGCCTTCTTTCAGAACTTAGTCAACTGTTTCCGAAGGGCTAGCATTTAGCAAACCACATCCTGAGGGAGATTCTTGGGAGCTTGCTCTCACCCATCCTTCACCAGACTAAGAGGTCCTCTGACAGGATGACCATACAGAGGTTCAAATGGGCTAAACCACATTCTCTTCTTTGGATCTTCCTCTAAGCAAAAAGCGGGCATGGACACCCTATTTCTGCCTCATGACCTCAGGCAGGCTCATAATCATGCCTTTTAGGGTCTTGTTGAAACTTTCCACAAGCCCATTGGTTTGTGGGTGGTAGGGTGTGGGGAACGTATGAGTGACTCCACACTCCTTGCTGATTGACATCATGTACACAGACATGAGATTGGTGTCCTTGGCTGGCCCCACTTCTTTGGGGAAACACGCTGTGGCCCAAATCCCCATCAAGGCCCTGCTGACAGTGCAGTGACAGTCCTCAGCAGGATTGCCTTGATTACCTAGTGGAATGGTCCACCAAGACCCAGATGAACAGGCATTGAAAAAGAATAACACCACTGATTTTTCATAGTCTTTCCACTACCCTGGTACATGAGTTGCCCCATGCACAGGAGCCTTAGGCTCACAATAAAGTTGGTAATTCTCCTAATATATAAGGTGAGTTCCATTGGGCTTCAGCTTGCCCACTCAGGCCCTCAAGGATTGGGCACTTCTTCTGTGACTTGAATATTTCCTTTCTGGTGGGTCCCTCTTCCCCTTGCCATCCAAATAGCTCAGACAGGTGACCAAGGAAGACAATGTCCTTCCTAATAGGCTCAGAGGCACATGCTCCAGTGCCGCAACTACCTGTATTATAAGACATGCAGGGGATGGGTTCCCACACCCCTTGCCCGCCCCTTTCCTGGCAGCTGTCTGGACCATTAGTCCATGCTCTAGACCTTCTTGACTACCCCTCCTGGGCAGCCAAGGAACAGGTAACCGCACAGACCCACTCAGGCAATGCTAACATTTCTAGGTGTAACCGGAGCTCTTCTTCCTTCATGGAAGTGTGCACCAGGTCATTCCCCAACAGATAGTCCACGGGCATAGCAGAGCTCACAACAACATTCAGAGGATTTGAGACCCAACCCCAGTAAAAGGGAACCAGAGCCACAGGGTAGTGCCACTCCTAGCTGTCTGCTACTACAACCTGGTAGATTGTGTTGGAGATCTCTTGCTCTGAGGATACCAAATAATAACTGACACCTGCCAGTAGTCGTACTGGCGCCTTTGTCCTTCAGAGCTTTCACCCTCAGCCCTTTGATAATGACACACTGCCTATACTTTGAATGATTGGAGGGCATGTGAGCTTCGGGCACCATCTCTTTTCCACCCCAGGACACTAGGGTAACCTCACTAACTGGGGCCATCTCCTTCTCAAGTACTATACTAGCCAACCCCTATGACTGCCTATGACGGTGGGTGGTTCCCTTTTGAAGCACTTGGCATCTCCCTTGACATGCCCATATTGGTGGCATTCTTAGGACTTAGGGACGAACTTCGCAGTATTCTTGTCTATGAAGCATTTCTTCTGGTGTCTATATTAGGATTGGGGCCCCTGTGTACTGTACTGGGGCCTTGAGAGAACTCCTTAATAATATTTGTATCTTCCTCCATCTTTCTTCTGTTGGGAACTATGACCACCCTTTTGGGTGTGCCCTCCAGGTGCCCTTTAAGACTTTCCGGTGCTGACCCAGGGGTCTGCCTCCTGAAAAAGCTTCCTGAGATTAGAAAGAATGCTATCCACTTGGTGTCAGCACAGCTCTGTAAAACATATATTAAGCATGTACTCCCTCAAAATATTGTTTTACATCCCAGTTAAATGTTTGCCTTTGCTGCTCCTCACCCAACCCTTTAATGCCTTGCTGGCATAATTTAAAAGGTTCACTCAGGACTGGTTTGTGAGTTTGTTGCTGTCCTGAACATCTGATGTCTGCCCGAATCTAAAAGCAAGTATACTTTCATGGGGCTTACTTTGTCATATTCCCTTGCCTCTAGGGTAAGGATAGTATCCATCCCCACTGTGGGCATGCATTTCCACAAGCTGTCATCACACTATTCCTCTGGGAATTTGTGCACCCTGAGTGCAATGTCATGTGCAGCAAACCACGTGGCTATATCATCTCCAACTACATAGGCAGCTCCTTCTGTGGTATGCAGACTGCCACCTAAGCAGCAGACACAGTTGGCACACTGTCACCATTTCTGTTGGGTCCTGAAGGGTGCCTTGTATTTATCTCCAGCTCCCTCATAATTTTATCAAGTTCCAACAGTATTTTCCTTTCAGCTAGGGCCCTCCCAGCTTTCTCCTTATCCAGCTTTAATTTGGGCAGCTCCAACTTCAGCTGGAGATACACTGCTCCTAGCTCCATCTTGGTTATCAGTGTTTCTCTTTGGGGTACAGCTGGGCTCCTCCTGCAGCTCAGGTTTCCTTTCTGGATCCTACTCTAAATCTTTAATTGAGTCCATGTCCTCCTCATGGTTATCCTCTACTGTTGCCACCTGCAACCTTTACATTTCTTCATAGACCCAGAGGGTTTTCTACAAATTGTGTTGGAACGTTTTCCTGCCCACATTCAACCCTATTTGCTTACAGAGCCTATTGAGGTTGTCAGCATTGATCAGATCCATCTCCTTGGTAAAAAGAAGAGGGTATGGTACGTACCTATTCAAGCAACAGCCATGGTCCCTTTCAGGTTGAACTACAAAAAGTCACTAAATTAACCTCTGCATACCCCTGGGTAGCTCGCCAGAAAAAGCAGTTAGGCATAACTTAGAGGTTATGCAGCACACAAACAAAGTGTAAACACCACCCAAGATAAAACCTACACCAATTTATAAAAATATAGACAATTTAAATAAATTATTTGACACCTTAATGACAAAAATCTAATCAGTAGAACTGGAGTCATTATTTCAGTGCCTAAAAGATCAAAGCGCCAACTATGGACATCTAATCTTATGAGACCGGGTCAGTCAAAAAATATTGTGACGGGGCACGGTTCAAATACAAGAAGTGGAATTTGACTGATCAGCGCTTAGCTTGAAGAATTGCTGAGAAAAATGTTTTGAGAAGGTAAAGTTCAGCCTGTGGTATCCGAGGAGAGAGGGCCATCGTGTGGTAGACTTTGGTTGAAGCTGCAGTGAAGATTTTTATGTTTGGACTCTTTTTTAGAAGTTGAAAATATGCAGCGGGTCAAAGCAGAGGGCTGTAGCCGAAGACAGATTCACAATTCTGGATAACCCTTTCGTTGAGGACTGCTGAGCACGATTTGCTGCTGTGGAGAAGAACATAGCAGATGAAGCTGTGCAGCCAATCCAACTCGCAATATACCATGGGAAGATAGGCTAGCTTGTTTATAATGGTCTCTTCTAGGTTGTCAGAGCAGTTGTTTGCTAAAAATGTTTTATGCCCTGTATTTTGGGATTTTACCATCTGGGCATATTTGGCACCACAACCAAGGGTCCAGGACCGATGGAACACCACTTGGAAGGTCAGGACTCAGGCTGGGTTTGGCTATAGGTCTAAGGCGAAGGGAACATCTTGTGTCCCCGATGCTCAGATCAGGAGACCAGCAACCTAGCCCTTCATCATCAATATGATGTTCCTAGGTTCAAGTTCCAAGTCCAATCTTGCTTCCCCAGGGAAGATGATAGCAGGGCAGAAAAGGAGCAGTTTAGCAAGGCAGCAGCAGGTCAGCAGACTGTCTACGTTTAGCACTAAAAGTATTGGGAAAGTAAGAGACACAATAAGGCTGCACAAAGTAGTGGTTTCTGACATTTATAGATGCTACAGTGTTCCTACAAGAAATTTCTCATAGTTTTGTTATTTAATTTTCACCGAAATACTGTCTTACAATAAGGGGAACCCAGAATGAGGCACAGAAAATGGAATGTGCATGTAGCTAAACCATGATGGACCCTGTACATGCCAAGCAAACAAATATTTGTTTGAACAAACATGAAACAGGACCATTAGCGTCAGTAGTCGTGGCTTGTGGAAGTTCACTTTTTAAAGTTATTCCAGAAATACATTTTGTAATATGTATCAAAGAGTTAAGCTAAAGATATGGCTGTAAAATAGTAAGTATGTGATAAAATGTCTCTTTTTCGGTGGTTTGTATTTCTGGTTTTTACAATATGCATATTGGTCAGTTCTGAGTCCAGTGTATCTGTCTTTACCGCTGAAACATCTAGACAATGGCTAACCCTTTATTGGAATATTAACTCTCCTTTAAGGCCATAGCATATGATGTAGAATTTAACACAGAGGGCCTTACTCATGAAGGTTAACGTACACTTTTGTGTATGTTTACTAAGACTAACTTTACTACTTTTTGGTATTCACAAACTTAAGTTACTACTAGTGAAGTTAGACTTTTGGTCCAGGTTTACCTTTGTGAATACAAAACGTAGTAAAGTTAGGCTGTGGTCTAAGTTTATTGTAAAGTACTAACATAGACTTTTGATCTAAGTTTACCTTTGTGAATACCAAAATTTTGTAAATTCATACAAAAGTGTAAGTTTAATATTTTGAATCAAGACCAGGGTATGGAAAATGTATTGTTACTCTTAAACTACAGCAATTAGTATGCACTCCTATAGTGTGGAAAGGCACATGACTTGTAGCCTGACTGTTGCAGATTAACTCTACAGTCCGAGGGGTCAACATAACTCCTTTTGAAACTCATTTTCACAAGTTCACAAGTCAAGGTGCATGGTACGATGACAAGGCCCCAGCAGTTATGTTCTCTGTTTCAAGACCTGGCTGCCCCATATGGAAATCTGAGGTACAGAAAAATATTCTGCTCATCCAAGTTTAAAGCCCATCAAAACAATGATTAAACCACTATTTTTAATAATGATTAAATGCTCAATTAAATGTTAAGGTAAATGCCAAATTACGATTTTTAATAAATAATTTGGAAAAGTTACTATTAGAAAGTAATTTGTTTTGTGCCTGTATGTCATTTAGGCTAATTTGCATTAGCTCTCCAGAAGCTTCACAACCTCTACTTGGCGTTAATGAGGTATATAACATGCTCCCAGAGAAGGGACAATGGCCTGGATGTAGGATGGTCTGTTTACTTCTCTGGTATGAAGACCCATTGGGTTGGGTCCAGGAACCTGATTAACTTTGAAGTCACCTGCCCTATCAAAAGCAAATGTCTGGTTGTACCTTGAGATGACCTGTCTTCGATAATAGCTGCCCTAAATTACCAATAAATAATGGGTTAACATGCTGTTGGTACAAAGAACAAATTGACAAGAGAGTATGGGGGATGGAGAAGGGAAGTGGTACATGGATAAGGAAGGTGAGGATGTGTAGGACAGAGTTGTACCAGGAGAAGGGATGGAAATCGGTTCTGACCAGGTACCCAGCATGGCTAACTCATAAAAAGGAAGTGGGGTGTGGCTGCCAAGAAATACTCCAGGCAGGATAAGAGAACAAGAAAACACCAAAACAAAAAAAAAACAAGACAAGTCAGGTCGCATCCTATTGCTCAAAGAGTCTGCTATCCATACATGAATGCTGGGGGTAGACCAATGAAAGATGATCAGATGTGCATAAATATGTCTAGGTTATCTTGTAGTCTGTAGATAGGGTGCTCAAAGGTGGCTGTCTTATATATTTCTTGCAGTCACTCATCATGTGTGGAAAGGTGTGGGGCCCTCCAGTGTCTCTAGATGCAACAGTCATAGCTGAGGCTACTAAATGCCGTTGATGGTCTGTCAACATGAGCAAATCTGATGTATCATGTAAAAGGACTAGTATTCTAATTAATTGTAAAGGTATGTCTATTTTGTGGCCCAGTATTATACTTATCCGAACCCAGAGATGGTTGGTATCTGTGTAATAATATAAAACATGTAGAGTGAGGAAGAAGTCCTGCTCTCATAAGCTGAGATGCCAAGTAACAATGTTGCAGTGATTTGAAAAGGTAAAATTTCATTCTGGATTCATTCAACTCCTTGGTGAATGTCACCTCACATACACTGGCAACATGCAACTGATACTGTCCCTCTCAGACAAAACCCCCAACACCAGAAACAAGTTCACCACATGCATGAGAAAAGTGGTGACTTAGATAAAATCACAAAAAACACACAAATTGATAAAAATGGGTTCTGTACCAGTAAAATGACAAGACTGCCATGAAAAAGGTTGTTTTCTGATAAAGGTCTGCCTGGTTCTGAAAGCAGGGAGGATGGTGATTTTAGCACAATGAACCCTTCATTGATTCCATTTGTAGGGAAAAAACAAACACGTTCTTCTGCATCACTCTTTTCTAAGTATTCCCCCAAAACATCTTGTTTTTTTTAGCATGGGAACAAACATCACTGGGGTTATATAGACTCTGCAACTAATGTAAAATGTGAATATATGGTAATTGAAAGACATTTTGCATTAGTGGCATTTAGGTACAGAGCAAGTCCTTCTTAGTCTAGTTCAGGATTCACTGACAGTAATTAATTGCACCTGCAAAATTAATGAAATACAGTTGATAATCCATGAACAATGGACTTGACCTGGTTCTGTTCCTTTTTGCCATATGATGTCACATCAACAATTTGGGAGAAAACACATTACACTCACCAACCTGAAATGTTGATTATGCCTAGTTGTTTTTGTACTAATGATATTTTATTGGTGACAATTACTCGCTATGATTATTCCATGGAAAGCAGTGTTTCATGAACATAACAAATCACAAATGAAAACTCATGACTCAAAATTAAATGTAATACTGACAAATTCAGAGTCAACATATTGCAAGTGCAAACACGGGAAATAATGGAAATCTATCCTTACCTTCGGAACATCCTAAGATACAAGACAAAGTGAGAAGAAAGTGATGTCATTAACATTTATAAATGAATATTTTGCATATCAGTACATAAAGTCCTAGGCAATAGAACTGTGCATCTTGAGTATTGCTGGCACTTTATAGCCATGTAGGAAGGAACACTTTCCAATCTTTACCTCCATATTTATGCAGAACTATTGCATCAAGTAACAACAAATTTGCATTAAGTAGCAACAAATGAAAATTAAACTTACACGAGGTCAGCATTGACAAGTATAATTCACAGCATGGTCAATAAGATAGATACCGTTTCTAACATTGTGAATATTGTCAAAAAACATTATATTCGATAATGATCAGAAGAGATGGATACTATTTAGTGCAAGCCTTGTAGTTTATCATTCAACCGTTATTCACTAACAAACTGTCTATGTCTACGTTTAGCACTAAAAGTAGTGGTAATGAAGGGACACAATAGGCTGCACAAAGTAGTAATTTTTCAACATTTGTAGATGCTACAGTGTTTCTACAAGAAATTCCTGATAGTTTTGTTATTTAACATTCAGCAAAATACTGTCTTACAATAAGGGGAAACCAGAATGAGGCATTGAAAATGGAATATGCATGTAGCTTAACCATGATGGACCCTGTACATTGCAAGCAAACATATATTTGTTTGAACAAACATGAAACATGCCCATTTGCGTTAGCTGGTCGTGGCTTGTGGAGGTTTTTTTTTAAAGCAATTCCAGAACTACATTTTGTAATATGTATCATTGAGTTAAGCTAAAGATATTGCTGTAAAATAGTAATTACTGCATGTGATAAAATGTCTCTTTTTTGTGGTTTGTATTTCTGGTATTTAGACTCTTCATAGTGGGCAGTTCTGACCAGTGTCCAGTGTATGTGTCTTGACCGCTAAAGCATGTGGACAATAGCTAACCCTTTATTGGAATATTAACTGATGTAGAGTTTAACACAGAGGGCCTTACTCACAAAGGTTAACATACACTTTTGTGTATATTTACTAAGTCTAACTTTTCTACTTTTCGGTATTCACAAAAGTAAGTTGCTACTAATGAAGTTAGACTTTTAGTCTAAGTTTACCTTTGTGAATACCAAAAAGTAGTAAAGTTAGGCTGTGGTCTAAGTTTACCATTGTGAATATTGTAAAGTAGTAAACATAGACTTTTGATCTAAGTTTACCTTTGTGAATACCAACTTTTGGTAAATTCACAGAAAAGTGTAAGTTCAATATTTTCAATCAGAAGCAGAGCATGGAAAATGTATTGTTACCAGCTGACTGCAGCACTTATTTTGCACTCCTATAGTGTGAAAGGGAATACATGAGTTTTAGCCTGACTGCTGCAGATTAAGCCCACAGTCCGAGCGGTCAACATAACCCATTTTTAAACTCATTTTCACAAGTTCACAAGTTAAGGTGCATGGTACGATGACAAGGCCCCAGCAGTTATGTTCTCTGTGTCAAGACCTAGCTGCCCTATAAGCAAATTTGAGGTACAGAATAAGATTCTGCTCTCTCAGGTTTGAAGCCCATTAGAACAATGATTAAATCACGATTTTTAATAATGATTAAATGTTCAATTAAATGTTGAGTTAAATGCTAAATTCAGATTTTTTTTATAAATATTTCGGAAAAGTTACTATTAGAAAGTAATTTGGTTTGTGCCTCTGTGTCATTGAGACTAATTTGCACCAGCTCTCCAGAAGCTTCCTAACCTCTACTTGGCATTAATAAGTTATACAAAATGTTCCCAGAGACGGGACAATGGCCTGGGTATAGGAGGGTCTGTTTACTTCTCTGGTATGAAGACCAATTGGGGTGGGTCTAGGAACCTGATTAACTTTGAAGTCACCTGCCTTGTCAAAAGCAAATCTCTGGTTGCACCTTGAGATGACCAACCTTTGATAATAGCGGCCCTAACTTACCAATAAATAATGGGTTAACATGCAGTTGGTACAAAGAACAAACTGACAAGAGAGTTCTGGGGGATAGAGAAGGGAAGAGGTACATGGATAAGGAAGGTGAGGATGTGTAGGACAGAGTTGTACCAGGAGAAGGGATGGAAATCGGATCTGACCAGGTACCCAGCATGGCTAACTCATCAAAAGGAAGTGGGGTGTGGCTGCCAAGAAATACTCCAGGCAGGATAAGAGAATAAGATAACACCAAAACAAAAAAAAACAAGACAAGTCAGGTCGCATCCCATTGCTCAAAGAGTCTGCTATCCATACATGAATGCTGGGTGTGACCAATGAAAGATGATCAGATGTGCATAAATATGTCTAGGTTATCTTGTAGTCTGTAGATAGGGTGCTCAAAGGAGGCTGTCTTATATTTATTGCAGCCACTCATCATTTGTGGAAAGGTGTGGGTCCCACCAGTGTCTCTAGATGGAAAAGTCATAGGTCTGTCACCATGAGCAAATCTCCTGTATCATGTTAAAGGACGAGTATTCTAATTAATTGTAAAGGCATGTCTATTGTGTGGCCCATTATTATTCTTATCTGAACCCAGAGATCGTTGGTATAATATAAAACATGTAGAGTGAGGAAAAAGCCCTACTCTCATAAGCTGAGATGTCAAGAAACAATATAACAGTGACTTGGAAAGGCAGAATTTCATTCTGGATTCATTCACCCCCTTTGTGAAATTCACTATACTTACACCCTAGCAGCCTCAGTGTATTTTATTCATAGAGTAAGTTGCCATTTCATGCACAACATGAATAAAAAAGGGGTTGTAAGTAAGTGTCAGGCTATCAGGTTGAAGGCTTTATGAGAAACATCACTAATCAATAACCCTGTGTTTTAGATATTGATGAATGATTCAATGATTGTTCCCCCAGTATGCGACATGCAATGTATATGTTTGGTTTAATGCCATGCCTGTGATGGGTAGATTGAATTGCACCTGCAGCACCACAAAGGGTTTGTGTGTTCTTTGAGCCATCAAGTGCCTCACGGTGTGTATGCCTTTCCCTTACCAAAGCTCCAAACATAAGGGCCCCCCTCTATGCACAAGCTGTCATTCTCCCAGTAGCTGTGCCTGGGGGTGAAGTCTGGCATTATCACGGCCACTTTGTGTGCTCTGCCTTTCCAAATGGACCCATAGGAGCGTGTATATCATCTCTAGACACAGGTAAACTAGTTTTGATGGTTGTAGTTCAGTACAGCAGAGTTCCACACAAGACAGTCTCAGGTCCCTGTATCGTCTTTGATTAATCAGTTTGAAGAGATAGAATTGTGGTTTAATTTCACCCATTACTAATTTGTTGATGGTGTTATCTATAGTTCTCAATATCAGGAGCTTTACAGGAATTAAGGATATCCCTATGAAATATGTACCACAACCATCATAATGGTTTGTAACCTATCCCATAGCAACAGATGAAGGTGCGTCCATCTCCTACAGTCTGACTGGGCTTTTGTGATTTTGATTTTCATTGGAGCGGATACCCCTCTATGGCAGCTCTCATCATAAGTGCAGCATTGGCAAAGCCAAGTTCTTCCACCAGTTAATCTTATTGCCTGACGTCTTGGAAAAAGCATTTATAGTCAATGGGAGAGAATGGAGTGATGTGTCCACATCGGTAAGTGTAAGGAGATTACCATCAGTATACAGGAGGAATTTGGAAGCGACTGCAGGTGTAGGGATACCTCTGATGTCCTGTGATTGTAGGCTAGTCACTGGGAGGGGTTTTAGGGCCTATAGTAACATCAACTGCCATTTTCCCCGTGGATAGGACAGGGGTCCATAAAGAACCCACCGCAGTTGACCTTTGCACTAGAGGAGATATGGAGATATTTGACTTTGATAATGAAATCATCCCCAGGATTCTGTTTCTGTAGCATGTGGAACATAACATGCCATTCTATATGGGCAAATGCCTTATCTGTATTGAACAACCTGACATATGTGTCCTGTAAGGAGGCCTTAAATAGCCAAAGTTGTGTGAGAGCATACACATATGGTTACAGGAGGCACAGCCAGGTACAAAGTCCACTTGTCAACTGAGGTGTTGATGAGGTACGAATTACCTGTTGAAGCCAGGCAGCCAAGATAATGGCAAGCAATTTGATAGGAAAGGGGTCCAAAGGGAACCCACCGCAGTTGACCTTTGCACTGGGGGAGTTATGGAGACATTTGACTTTGGTAAGGAAATCATCTTCAGGACTCTGTTCTGTAGCATGTCATAATAACAACATAGACCATTGGAGCATGCCATTCTATATGGTCAAATGCCATATCTGTATTGAACAACCTGGCATGTGTGTCCTGTAAGGAGGCCTTAAATAGCCAAAGTTGTGTGAGAGCATACACATATGGTTACAGGAGGCACAGCCAGGTACCATGTCCACTTGTCAACTGAGGTGTTGATGAGGTACGAATTACCTGTTGAAGCCAGGCAGCCAAGATAATGGCAAGCAATTTGATAGGAAAGGGGTCCAAAGGGAACCCACCGCAGTTGACCTTTGCACTGGGGGAGTTATGGAGACATTTGACTTTGGTAAGGAAATCATCTTCAGGACTCTGTTCTGTAGCATGTCATAATAACAACATAGACCATTGGAGCATGCCATTCTATATGGTCAAATGCCATATCTGTATTGAACAACCTGGCATGTGTGTCCTGTAAGGAGGCCTTAAATAGCCAAAGTTGTGTGAGAGCATACACATATGGTTACAGGAGGCACAGCCAGGTACCATGTCCACTTGTCAACTGAGGTGTTGATGAGGTACGAATTACCTGTTGAAGCCAGGCAGCCAAGATAATGGCAAGCAATTTGATATCCATATTAAGAAAGGGATATTGGGTGGTAACTGATACAGTCCAAAGTGATTTTCCCATATTCAGGGAGGAGAAAAATCACTTTATTGGATAGATATGATCGTCTAGTGGAATCTACATGATGCCACTGACCAACATCAATCAAGCTCATAACATAATCGTCCTCACATACACTGGCACCATGCTCATACAAAACCACCAACACCAGAAACAAGTTCACCATATGCATGAGAGAAGTGGCCATTAGATAAAATCTAACTGCCTCAAATTGAACTTGTATTTTTCAGGTACAACATCTTACCATGGGACCATGGACACACCTCCAATTCCTACTCACAAGCAATTAACTTCAGAATCATCACAACAAACTGGATATGACTGCCTAAGTCAACGCAATGGTATTGCCCTGCTTCAACACTACAGAAATGCACTGGGTACAGGGATAGCCAACCAGCAAGCACAATGGACATCTAAAATGCAGCAGCCTAACTAGCCCTCACACTCCTGCACAGAGTCCACATTACACCAAACCTTAGTTAATGCCACTGGCTCCCAATACACAAGTGTGCAAACTTCAATCTCCTCTCCATCTCCTACAAAGTGCCCCACAGAACTGACCCTGCCTACCTGAACAAACTCGGTTGTCTCATAATCAGCCCACACATACACAAAAGCAGGGTTAGGGTCCACATTCTCATACCTGGTCCCTTAAGCCAGGAACCACCTTCCACAATACATCAACGTCTCCTCCTCTATTCATAAGGTTTGCAAGTAGCTGAAGACCTGTCTTTTCGAATATGTCACTAGAGCTAACCTCACACACCTGGTACAGAGTGAGGATACCCTGATGGTATTGATATAAAAACACCGATAACGTAATAACAACATAGACCATTGGAGCATTTCACTTCTTTAATGGCACTTTAAAGTGATTCCATGGTATCTAGTTTAAGCCATTTGAAAAGTTCACATGAAAACCCTCCTTCTGTGGGGCATTATTGGAGCACATGTGAGAGATTGCTTGGGCGATTTCATATCTAGTGATCTCTAGGACTAGGAAGATGTTTTATTACGCCAGAGTATTTGGAGTAATTTCAGTAATTCCACTTTACTCTTTTAATGGAATTACCAATAATTATGTCATTGCTCCTCCTCCTGAAATTAAGAGTAATTTGTGGAACAAATCGCACTTTAAGAGCACATTTGGTGAGCGTGAGGATTCCTTGGTGTTCATGGACTTCAGCTTCAAAAACATATTACATTTTATTACATTTTTTATGGGTGGGCAATAGTTATGTATTTTAAAGTTCTTTGTTTTACTATTTGCTTTCTAGGGTATCAAGCGTTGTGTTTGTTTTTTTTTTTTTTTTTCAATTTTAAAAGGTGTTTCTGTGGTTTACTATTATTTTATTATTCTTTATTTAAGTACTTTTAATTTTCAGTCTGACTGGATTTTGCTTCAAATTAAATATATATTTTAACCGAATATTAATGATCAATACATTATTTAAATATGTTATTGATTTTAAAGTTTGTTTATTTGGAGTATTAGAGTAATAGTTATAGGGATTGGTAAGGTGTAGGGAGGCTTTGTCTAAGGTCCCTTGTAAGGAGGGGTACCATCTTTCCACTGCATTGTTTCTTTTGAGATTTTTATGCCATTGTGCTGTCATATATATTCGACCATGACATGGGATACTTGGGCTCTCATGAACATTTATTGCATGAATACTACACAATATTGCTAGAGCTAATGTTTAGACATTGGGTGACTTTGTGGCATTTTGATCATATATGTATTTTTTAAAATATCTACAAATAATTCAGGATTATTTTTTCATAGTAAGACCGCACAAAATAGGAGGCAATGTGAAAATGTCTGTTTTATAAATGAAATCGATTATTTCTGAGTTTTCCAGTTTTTGTAGATGCATATTAGAATGACTCAATGAAAGAATGATTGCATGAATGAATGGATGAATAGCTTACTGAGCACAAACAGATGGTTCTATAGATGGATGAGGAGAATCTATATCTTACTGGTAGAGTAATGAATGCATGAATCAATGGTTTATGAATGCATTCCAATCTCTATTGGCCTATATTGAAGTATTTGAATGACTGCTTGCCATGGAAATTAGTGTGGAGAAAATACTTTGACCCAATTGTGGGCAGCCTGATTATGTGTGATATGTGCAGTAACCCCTGCTGCCACACTTATTGTTGTTACAATGGACGTATGCTGTTTCTGTTCCTATTATCTTTAATTTGCCCCAATACATTTTTTTAACCTAACACTGTGCAATCACAAATCGGAAAATGTGAATGTGCACCTTTGTTTTTGTACCAATAATATTTTGTGGGTGGCAATGAATCACTCGCAATATTCCCTTGGAAAGCATTTCTTCATGAAACCAAACAAATAACAAATCAAACATCATGAGTTAAAAATATAGTTTGAAATAAACATATTCAGAGACAACTTATACTACGCTTTTGTACAATCAGGGTAAATAATAAAATAAATGTTCTTACCATCATGACATCCTAAGATAGAGAGAAGAATGTTAGTGAAAACATTAGGAATCAAAATTGTTTAATAAAATACCAGGATATAAACCCACTCTGCAGCAAAACTTGCATTTTGAGTATTGCTCACACTCTAAAGCCAAACAAAAAAGAACACATTTCACCACTAATGAGCAACCAATGCAATTTAGTAGCAACATATGAAAATGCACATACTTATGTATCAGATGTCAATATTGGGAAAATTATTATTCCACGTCATGTTCCATTAGGAATATACCATTTATAAAGATGAATATGTTGTCAGCACAAAATCTGATATATTTGAGCATATACAGGAGATAGGGAAACAATTTAATACTAAATTGGCATTGTACTGCTCGACCCAAGGTCACAAAGTAGCTGCCTACATTTAGCCCTAAAAGCAGTGAGATTTGAAGGGATATAATAAAGCTGCACAAAGTAATGGTGCCTAAAATGTGCATATGCAAAAATAGTCTGCATGCAATTCTTCGTAGTTTAAATATCTAATTTGCAGCAAACTGTTATCTTGCAACAAGTGGAGCCCAGAATGGCACACTCAAATTGAAACCCGGATGTACCCAAACTATGATATTCACCTTCATTAAGGTACATAAACTTTGATAGACCATTAGCACTGGTGTGGTCTGAACAAGTATGGTGTTCCACCACAAAGTTAATTCCTTGCAGTGAAACGGACCACCTTAACATTTTTGGCTTCTCACCCCTCCTGTTCATCACCTCCTAAAGCTGTCCAGGGGTCCTTGGGAACCCTAGGCTTCATTGGCTCCATCAACCATACTTTCTGTCCATGCTGATATTCTACCATGGTAACTGCTTAGTCATACCATTGCTTCATTAACTCCTGGCTAACCTCAAAATTATCAGAAGCCTTTATTCAGAACTTAGTCATCTGTTTCCGAAGGGCTAGCATTTAGTGAACCACATCCTGAGGGAGATTCTTGGGAGTGTAGTGTAGTTCCTATATTCCCAATAGACTCTGCGCATTGGAATAGTATATCCTGTAGATTAGACGTAGGACTGAGGTCGACTAGGTCTGTACCGAATTTACTAAACTTAATTGTGTGTGCCAGCTAGCTCAGAGGTCACTAGAAACGTTCTCGAATTCACAAGAAGGGATTAGTATCTGACAACCGCATAAACATGACAACTTTGTTTCCCCAAGACAAAACGTATCTTCAGAGTCGTGGAAACAATAGATAGATATTTCACTCAGTCAATCGTGCATGCTTCGTTTCACCAGAGGTGCAAAGAAAGCAGAAAGACCATCGTTTTCAATAAAAGGATTTATTGAACAGTCTTCTTTCTCAAACATAAGAAATGAACTGCTACAATCGTAAAACTGGCTGTAAAATATAATACATACAGTATAAATAGTAGAATAAAATAATACTGTAAGAGCATTGTATGGTTCTGAAACCATAGATAAATACATACATAAATAACAGAGGCTAAAAGTACTCAACTGGTGCTTCTAAAATACGCCTACACCAGTGTACCTAACCTAAGCTTAGTACGAGGGAAGAAGTAAGTGAGGTGTAGCATAAATGTAGTATTCTTTTGCCAAGAATCTATTCAAGATTTCTCTAAGGGTCTAATCAGCTCCGTACCTTAGTTTAGAATGAAGAAGGTCAGTCTCGGGACTCGATTTCCCAACAACCCGCAAGGGTAGCTTGGAAACACTGGAGCTGGATTTCTTGGCAGGAGAAAAGACAGCGTCTCTCTCAGTGCGTCTGCTAAAGGGTCGCCTTCCTTCGGCACTTGCTTCAGCAGGGCGCGTTGGGCAAGTAGATAGTTGAACTGCTCCAAACCACTGTGTGTTTGCTTGGGCAAATGTGGGCATTTTGATACCTTGAAGGTGCCGGGTTTGTCGTATGGTTGGACATAATAACGTCATCAAAGAGTCTCAGTTCTTTGAAAACTCCATGAGTTCTTGGAAAAATCAGTACTCAAGCAAGAGGAAGTCCCTTTTTCCAAGAAATCGTTGTGGATTTTTGGAACTAGTGGAAGTAGCCCTACCGTATTTAAACTGCTTGAGCTATGCCTAATATGGTTATGATTTCTATGCCTATATAAGGATATGGTGATGTATCCCTATATAAGGGCAGGAATCGGGAAACTTACAATAGGGTCCTAAAATAATACATAACACCCACTCCACCCTAATATGTTCATCTAAGTTCAAGCACTAAAACATGTAATCTAGAGCATGTGTTTACAACCCCCCAAAATATCATGTGAAATGCATTTGACATGTTTGCACACGAAAAAAAAGTGAGCATATTGTAGAGTACATATGATATGAAATTAGAAATGCTAACTGAATGAATCACGAACATTACAGTTCTGAAATGGCTCTTAATTACAGAAGAAAAAGGTCGAGACCATCCCAAAGCAGAATATACAAACTATTTTGGGTTGTGGATTAGGCTAATATTGCTTCTGGTGAGTGTTCAAGGAATTCTTGTTCTCTAAGAATAGTTCTACTTTAAGCCGATTACTTTTGTGCCAAAGTTCAATTTTGATTTTTGGAAAAAAGTCAAATCAAATCGTAGAAAAAATACAGTTCTAAAGTAAAAAGCTTTTGTTTTGAAATAAGTGAAGGTCGGATTTCAGAGTTTGAAAGGACACTGCGTGCTAATTTCAAAAGTCATTCTCGGTGTCAGGAGAAAACATTATCTCATCAAGGCTGGCAAAGAAATCGTCTGCCACAGTAGATGAAATTTCAACCACTTCATTAAGGAGATCAACTGTGAACATATGTGAAGCATCGCCGTCAGCGTCAGCTGCCGTGTTAGCAATGTTCATAGCAGATGTTACCTGTGTGCCTGTTGATCCACGTATCTCACCTCCAGTTGGATTAGTCGGTGAGACCTCAATGAATGCCGTCATCAGGATTGGTAGCCATTGGGGGCAACACAACCCATGAGCTGTTACCGGACCAAGTAATGCATCAGCATCTGATGGCGCAACCGATGGTAGTGTTAGACAGACATCTAGCACACATTCTTCTCCACAAAGCAGGCCTCGTAGAACAGGTAAGATGCAATCTTGCCAGATTGGTCTAAATGACAGGAACCACGTGGTATTCAGATCTCTCAATCGAGCCAAGCCAAGGATCTGTGTTATTCTGTCATGGTACCTCATCGCCTGCAGTGCATTTTACATGCTGGCTTGGGTATCGCTGGTGGCCTGATTTGCCATAACGGAGCAGGAGGGATAAAAATAAGATCCCTGCTACGAGTCCCAAAATGAGAGGAAGGCCGCCGAACACAGAGTGGACGAAGTTAGAAAAAATGCCCACGACTGCTTCAAAGGGTGCTAACAGTCCCGAAAAAATCGTCTTAAATATATGTGCAATACCGCTGGTATCAGACATGTTAAAGATACGACCTAACATTCCTGCAAAATGTACTGGGCAGTTTGTTGATAATAATGCCTGTATCTCTGCAGTGGACCTTGCAACTTGCAGATCATACGTCTCTCTGGATGAGGTCAGTGGCACAGTTTTTTGTAAAAGAATGGCTTTCATTCTGCTTAAAGTATCAATTCGTATAGAAGAGATGTTCAGTAAAGCCATAGTGGCGACTCCCCGTCTGTCTTACTTTTAGGAAACAATACTTGCATACAACAAGTGACCCTGGCTGACACAGTAACGAGATAGCTTATTCCTGGCACCATTCCACAACACCTGTCATCATTGAGCATAACGTAGCTGCCATTGGAAAGTTGCCTGAAAATTGGATCTATCACCACTATGGGCGAACCCTGCAGGTGGCAAGAAAGGTTATTGGAAGAACCTTCGCAGGCTCCGTGTAAATTAATACCTTGACACAATAGTGTACCGCTTAGTGAGTTTTCACAATTTTTACCACTAAGAAATACTTTCTTTCCCTCACTCCAACATGTGTGTGTGTGTATGGTAAATCCCAGGTTGATTTAATGTATTCTTCACCCAACCTTTCATACAGGCCTGCTGGTATGTCTTTTAAGCAATACTACATAGTCACTTCCAATCAGCTACCAAAACAACATGTCTGGAGATACTGAATGAGTTTCACAAATGTAAAGAGATAAGGCTTGGAAGGACAAAATGAGCTGTACAATATATACTTCACATAATGGGAAAGAGAGAACCATCACTCAGTGCACCACATATTCCATTGATCCTTGCATGTATATTCGTAAGTTCCTTTGAAGGCTCCAATATGTGGAAAGTACAACTTTCCACCTAAAAAAGGATATTAGAGCACCACTCTGCAATAAAAACCTGTGATGAGACATATTGTAATGCTAGACATTCTCAATAAAAAAAAGGCTGTAGCCCGAATGTATTGAAATCATGGCAATCAACAGGTTTGACAAAATGCCACATGGTGTAACTAGACAAAAGTTTTACAGAGAATAATCATATTTGAGGCAAATGTATCATACCATGTAAATTCTCCTCTATGTGTTGTCAGAGTATATCTATTGCCATATTTCACCCATTTCCAGGACGAGAGTAATAAAGGTGTATATAAAATGTCATTGTTGAGTTGAATGAAGGACTGTCAGCAGTATTAGGCAATTAGTAGGCTTGTGGAGGTCTCTTAAACATTTGAGTCCATCCATAATCAATATGTAAACTCAGAGGGCACAATTCACAAAGGTAAACTTCCACATCTGTGTAAGTGTACTACTTTTCGGTATTCACAAAGGTAAACTTAGACCAACATTCTAATTGTACTACTTTTAGGAATTCATAAAGTTAAGTTAGACCAAAAGTCTAACTTTACTACTTTTGGTATTCAAAAAAGGTCAACTTTGACCAAAAGCCTAACATTACTAGGAGTAACTTACCTTTGTGAATACTGAAAAGTAGTAAAGTTAGACTTTTGGTCTGAGTTTGACTTTTGGTCTAACTTTACCCTTGTGAATCGGGCCCAACATGTTTAGGGTTAGTGGAATCACATAGCCCATATTTTGGTGATACAAACAAAAATGAAGAGCTGTATGAAAATGTTTCAGGAAGTTGTGGTTAAAAAATCTTACTCTATGGCAGAAGAACCTAGAAATATTGCTCAAATTGTATTAGCCTATTCTTTAATAGACTGTCTAAAAACAAGCAAGCTGCTATGCCATATTTATAGCCTTAAATTAATCTTGGCATGAGTGGTTAAGAAGTCACAAGCTTAAAAACTAATCAGCACAAACCATTACACCATTTACCTACCTTTCCTCTGTGCCGTAATGATGCATTCAATGGAGAAGAAAAAAAGGATAACTGGACTTTTTAACGATAATGGAACCCTCCAGATGGCAGCATAGAGTTTTCTATGTAAGTCTACCAATACAAGGAAGGGAGAATGTGTCCGCAACATAATAGTCCACCTATAATAGTCCATTCTGCTTGGATTGCATAAACATAAGTACCTATACACTCTGCTCAAAACAATCTTTCAGTTTCTCTCACTAAGATTAATCTCTTCAAAGCAATATTTAAAGAAAAAAACAAATCATAAATCAAACCCCAAGAGAAAAAAATTAGTTTAAAGCAGGTATGTTAAGCGTCCACCTATAAAACATGTTTGTGCAAACAGGTAAAATAAAACTGCTCTTACCTTCACAGCCTCCTAAGGAAAAACAGAGAATAATATGAGAAAGACTAGTTAGCTAAATGTAATGATAAAATACCACTGTATTAAACCCACTCTTTATTAACAACATGCTATCTCTGACACTGTAAAATGACACAGAAGTGACCTCTTTCCAAGGCTTAGTTCACAAATCATGAGCAACCAATGCAAATTAGTATCATCAAATGAAAATGTAACATGAAGTCAGTATTTACACAAGTATAGTTGCACATCATTGTCTATTTGAAAAGTACAATATAAAAAGATGAGAACAAATTAAATATTGCCATCACAAAAACAAATATATATAAAAAAATTACAGGTGAGAGGGAAACACTCACCATATGTCCTGAAGTCCTTAAAAAAACTGCCTACGTTTCCTGCTAAAAACTAGTGTAATTGGAAGGGATATGATAAAGCTGCACAATGTAGGGGCACCTGACATTTGTATATCTAAAGTGTTTCTGCAAGGAATTCCTCTTCAGTTTGATATCTAATTTGCAGCAAAGTGCTATCTCACAAAAGTGTAGCCCAGAATGAGGCACTCAAATTGAAAGATTCATGCACCTAGTCTACGATGGACACTGTACATGCCAAGCAAAAACATATTTATTTGAACAAACAAGCGTCAGTTCCATTACTGCCTGATGGTAATGAATTAAGAAGATCTATGCAAAAAGCTCTCCAATAGCTGCCCAGCCTTTAGTTAGCATTAATGAAGTGTGAATACTTCTCCCAGAGCAAGGACATTGGCCTGGCTGTAGTGATGTGTTTCATCCCCTGGCAGGAAGAAGAGTTGAGGTTGGCCCAGGGACTTCTATAACTTAAAGGGTCCTGACCAATCTCAATAAAATTCAGGTTACATATGTCTATGACCAGCCTTTGTGCCCCTAGTGAGGATCACACTAAACCCAGTGGGAGGAGGGTTGAACCCAGATTCCATTTTGAATGACCACAGAAGTGCTGTATGAGACCTGCGTGGTAGCCTTATCCCACTTGTACCAGGACAATGAGTTGGGCTCCAAGGCTCAGTTGACTGAGTTCCTGCTAGGGTACATGGATATACCAAGCTGCAACAGGCGTTTTCTCTGAAGTGCCCAGCTGAATAGAAGTAACAGGGCGTGAACTTGACCCTGTTGGTGGCCACTGTAGGACTAATGCCCACATGCATCATTGTGAATTGCATTCACAAACGGTGCGAATCGCAATTTTCGGCCATTTGCGAATGCAATTGACAAATTTTGGATGCATCATGTTTTTCGCAATTTTAGGAATCGCAATCATGTTGCGATTTCTAAAATTGCAATTGCATTTAAGAAATCGCAATTTTAGATTTCTTAAATGCAATGCATGAACATTTTTAATTTGTGAATTTGCAAATAGGGAGAGGTAAATAACCATGAAGTTGACCTTCATGGTAATTTGTGAAAACTTACAAAATTGCACAAAAGTGCATTTTTGAAAGTTTCATTTTACACACACACATGCCCTTGGGGCATATGTGTGTGAAAAATGCACTTAAAGTTATATTTCAGGGGTGCAGGGGGGGGTCGCAAATTGCAAATTGAAAATGATTTCCCATTCATTCCTATGGGCCTCTAGGCCCATAGGAATCAATGGGAAGGGATTCCTTAATTGCAATTCGCAAATTGTGAATCGCAATTAAGGAAATGTAAGAAATCGCAAAAAAATTGCGATTTCTTAATGCATAGCCTTTTGCGATTTCTTAATTGCGATTCCTTAATTTTCGCAATTAAGAAATGGCAAACGGCAACAATGATGCATGTGGCGGTAAGTCTTAACTCCTTAACTTATATTACAGATATCCTGGAACCCCTAGCTGTATCTAACTAGAGTTCTGCTAAAATGTATGAAAAATTGGGCCTTAGAAAATGTTTGCACAACAAGACCCCCGGAGGATGAAGATGCCATTACCGATAGCATGCCTGATCATTGACACTCTAGAATGCAGCCCACACCATGGCCTTTGAATACTGCTGCGATAAATAGATGTAAACAGACTTGCACTTAGGGGCTCTTACTCTCCTTTGAATATAGTGGTCATGTATTTGAGATCAACTAGTCCATGAGAACTTTGATTACCAATTCCTGAGGATGTGGTGGTGCCATATGAAACTCAAGTTGGATAGTTGGTGTTAAGAAAGAAGGACAATGAAGGAACTGATATTTCACACAACGCACAGGACTCCAAGTGTGCTCCTTTATTACACTCACTTAGGGCCTGATTACGACTTTGGCAGCCCACCTGCGGAGCATCACACCAGCGCTCTCCAGGAAGAAAGCTAAAGCCGTCCTCACACCGTCTGCCGGATTACAACTGTAATCCTTATTGGGAAGATGTGTTTCAGCAGTCCCATGGCAGTGCCTCTCTAAGGCTCATAAGATAGCCATAGAAAGAAACCATCGTGGGACCCTCGAGGTATGTTCCTGCACGGGTAGGAGTGTACCAGGTTGTGCATTCCTCGCCTTGAAGGAACTGGGTTTGCAAAAATATAGTGGTGCACTATATGTGACCGCCCATGCATGCACCCCAATGTACAGAGGCACAAGGGGGTTATAAATTGGAGTAAGATTTTTATTGTGTTGTGTTTTTTTTATGTTGTCTTTGTATCTCTAAATGTTTTGCTCATTTTTACTCTAAGTTATGTCTGTCTGCTCTCTCTCATAGGTACAGGTGTTCAGCAGAAGTTTAAATGAATGAAACCATTAACTGGACTCAACTCACATGAAACCATAGTTGACCCACCCAAAAAATAGCAAAATGCAAATAATTGTGTAAGGCACAGCACAAGCTCTAAGTACACCTAAGCATGACTTAAAAAATGAAGTTAAGAAGGTTGAAACATCCTCTGAATTTAGGATGACTGTGCTTTCAAACCAATTTAATATTTTTCATGTCTGTGTCAGAGGTCTTGCGGTACTCCTGCAATACTCCTGCATTACTCTAGTCGACTGCAAAAACACTTCAGGTCTCCTTCTAACTTATGCATGAAGATCCATTACACAATAATCATGGTCAGTAGGTTGTGTCATAACTACCTTTAGCTCACACAAATCACTTAGATTGACTAACACCCTGGCACTGCCACTGGGCTGCTTTTACAAACACAAAATTGCGTGCCAAACATTGTGGATCCCAGTACGGAGTATGTTGGTCTGTTGTGGTTCCTTATACCGGCTCTGTCGGCATCTCCAATCCTGCCTTTATGTAACTGATTTGAGCCCTTGAATAACCTTGAGTCCTGAGACTGACTTGTTACCCCTGAGATACTCCTGCTACTGATCTTGCCCTCAATGCCCCCCACAGATACTCCATCCGGGAACTTGGATGAGTTGAGGCTACTACCTTGGAATATCACGGGTCTGTCTACTAAGTTTAATGACAGCAACTGGGTCCATTTGGTTAGGACATATCATGTAATTTGTCTGCAGGAAACCTGGGAAGCAACTAATCTCTTTTTTCCTGGAAGGATATAAAACATATGTTTTTCTGTAGTGATGCAAGTGAAGGCCAAAGGGGGAGGGGTGTCATTTTGTGGCATTGGAGTTATGTGGTCACATCAAAGACCTTAAGTGGGATTCACATCTGTCTCAGACCCAGAAGCTGCATGTCCCCTAATCCACACCTACAGTACTAACAAAAATTTATAGAATGTGAATTCAGGGCTGCACGTGGCATTTATCCTCCCCAGTTTACGATCCACTATTGGCTCCTAGGTGGGGCATGGCATTGATCAGTATAAACCTATACTAGCAGGTGATTTCATCTGTCATCTGTGTGCCTGCCCCATAGCTTTAGACATAATTAATCCCAAACCTATGATAGCAGATGGGCTCCAAATGGTTCATACTTCTGAAGGTATGGAATAGAACATATTTTTAAACACTTATAGTTTTTGCTCTAGATAATTTAATAAACTCAGTTAAACCACATTTCCACCCACATTTAAAGGGAGGGGTGTGCATAGTTCACAGCCCCTTCAATTACCATAATCCTCTGAACCTAATCATCGGAGGAGTAAAGGGCAGGATTGTGAGAAGTTGGCCTGGTATATGCTGTTCACTAGTTCTAGTGATCACCTTGTACCATGCCAAGCAACCCTTATGGTGCAGGTTGTAAAGTCAACCTTATAGACAAGCTATCCTAGGGGTAGCATGGACTAAGCAGTCTTAGGCTAAACTCTGTAAAGGCATGTGAAGCAAGCTGTTTTACCATACACAATCCCTTGAATACCAAATGAAAGGACACCACACAGATATATATTGAAAATATATATAGATTTATTTCTCAAAAGATACCCTATACTCTATGAGCACAGAAGCACAAGCGTTAAAACAAAACACAGTTTAAATACACAAAAGTTGCACGAATATGGATGAGCCCTAGGGGCCACCTAAACCATATACTAAAATAGTGGTATAAGAACCACTATGGGGAAAGTGAAGAGGCCTAGGGCCTGGG
This sequence comes from Lissotriton helveticus, assembly GCF_964261635.1. Lineage (NCBI taxonomy): Eukaryota > Metazoa > Chordata > Amphibia > Caudata > Salamandridae > Lissotriton > Lissotriton helveticus. The sequence continues at coordinate 1,611,205,540 of NC_136069.1, forward strand.
GAATCGCTGGAGCTGATCGGGACTAGCAGTGAAGAAGTCGGGAAAGGCCCGCGGGACTCGGGTGCAGTGCGGAAAGTGCACGCAGTACCTTTTTTTTTTTTTTTTTTTTCTTTTGTCCTCATACATGCCACAGATAATGTCAACTCTAGATAGGCGCTCTCCTGGCCACAGGCATAAACCAGCTGTTCCCGCCCTGGGGTCTATGGATAGCCGATGGAGGTCACCAAGAGGTAGGTTGTTTCTTAAGCCAACTCCCATTCGCGATGTAGCTTGCCACTTTGGGAGAATAGGACCACTAACCTCTGGCATAATCATTGGACTCATTGGATGTTATCGTTCAGTCCATGCATTCAGAGCACACCAGATCTCATTGGCGCTTTCTCCACCACACAACATATCTAAACGACTGACCGCCATGATGTTTCTAAGGCAGTCTACGAATCTGGGAGGGTTAATAGACTTCCACTCCCTACAGATTTCTCTCCTGGCAATAACAATAACATAAAAAATAAACTGCGACACACAATTTCGAATATTATAATCATTAGGGAGACCAAACGCAATCAATCTGGGGCTGGGAACAATTGGGGATGATACCACTTCTTCTATGAATTCACACACCTCACTCCAATAACCCTTAATAGACGGACAATCGAAAAACATATGTCTATCATCCGCCGCTGGAGACTTACATCTTGGGCAAAAATATACTTCTGCTGACAGCTTAGCTAGTTTTGCTGGAGTCCAATAGACCCTATACAATGTGAATAGGTGGTTTCTTCTAAGATTGGAAGGTTTTATAATTTTTTGGGAGAGTGTAAAAGAATCTGTCCAGACCTTCAAGACCTCCCCAGCATCAGGGTCTAAAAGGTCATTCCATAGCTTAACAATTTCAGATTCTAGATTTTCTTTAACCCCCACAAATATGTTATACCAATGCGCAACCTCACCTTTCCATCCCCTGTCCCTATTAATTAATTCCAATAAGAGTATTTCCTTATTATAGGCCCAACACTGCCTCGCCCACCACGAGGACAATTGATAAAATTTGAACCTAGTAATAGTACCCTCCGTTAGGTTCGAGAGGGATTCCCAACTTAATAAAGCCGAATTGATACACAGGTCCCCCCAGTTTGTAATACCTGCCGCCTTCAAAGGTAGCGCTAATCGGTCCAAAAGGCATTCTGGTGTGCCTGGGGAGTGCCAAATTGGGGCTAGGGAATGGTAATAAGGTATATTAAACATTCCACGTAATGTTTGCCAGTTGTTGAGTGCAGTTTTTAGGAGCTTCAGTCGAACCTTTTTAAAAAACTTGTGATCCCCGAATTTATAAAGAAAAAAATCTAGGGCATGTGGGAGATCAGAAAGCATAGCCTGAAAGAGTTTACCCTGAGATGAAGAATCAAGTTTATTTGCTAAAAGTCTGAAGTTCTTAAACTGAAAAGCATAACAATAAAGAAGCAAATCAGGAAGAGCCAGCCCACCTAACTTCAACCCTCTTCTCAATTTCCTCCAGGCGATCCTTGAAGATTTAGTTGCCCAGATGAAGGAACCAATTCTTCCTTGGAGATTAGCAATATCTGTTTTTTTGAAATTGAGGGGGATGGAATTAAATAGGAAGGTGATTTTCGGCAAGATGATCATTTTGACCAGATTGACTCTACCATAGATATTAAGCGGCAGGGTATTCCATCTGGTCAATAGTTTCCTCACTTCCTTTACTACAGTCTCCCAACTTACTTTCGTGACATTATCCAAATTATGGGTAACATAAATTCCTAGGTACCTGATTTTTTGTTTAGCTTCAGGTATCTGTACTGTATTGTTCCAGCTCATAATGTCTGTTTTATCTTTATTTATTTTATATCCAGACACAGTACCAAAATCCTCCGCTAACTGAAACAACCTAGAAATAGCCTCAACCGGATTGGACGTGTATAGGAGGAGATCGTCAGCATATAATGCTGTCTTAAGCGTCAAATCCCCTATTTTAAAAGGTAGAATTACTGGATCTGATCTTAAGGAACACACAAAGGGCTCAATATATATATCAAAAAGGAGGGGAGACAGGGGACAACCCTGTCTTGTTCCTCTTGAGATGTTAAACCAGTCTGTAAGGCAACCGCTGACCAAGATTTTGGCCCGGGGATTCCTATATAATGTTACAATGCCCTCGATAAATACATTCGGGAACCCAAACTTCGCCATGGTTTTCCATAAAAATGACCAGTTCACCTGATCGAAGGCTTTTGCTGCATCGATCGCAACGATGGCAAGTGGCAGCCCCCTGTCTGTTGCTATATCTATTGCTCCTAGGACTTGGAACGTGAGTTCATTAAGTTGACGGCCAGGTATGAACCCCCTCTGATCTGAATTGATAATAGATTTAATTATTTTTGCCAACCTAGATGCTAGTATTCCGGAATATATTTTCTGGTCACAGTTGAGCAAGGAAATTGGCCTGTACGATTCTATTTTTTTGGGATCTTTGTTAGGTTTCACTATCAAGGTAATCGTAGCCTCAGACCAGGATGGTGGTGCTTGGTCTCCCAGCAGGAAGATTTTATTAAACAGAGTTAATAGGGGTGTTAAGACTTCCTCCACATTATCTTTATACACCTCGGATGGCAGACCATCCGGACCAGAGGCCTTATTCCTAGACATCTTTTTTATCTGGGCCCGTATTTCTCCTTCAGTGATCTCTGTACCTAGGAAAGCTATGTCACTTTCACTCAGCTGGGGTAGCTCTCTCTGATCCCACCACTTTTCAAGCTCCTCTAGTCCACAGTTATTTTCTTCATGGTAGAGCTCCTCCATGAATCTTCTAGCCTCTATCCTGATTTCTACATCCTTTGTTAGGGGCATCCCAGAGTCTTTCTGAATAAGCAAGCTTATGTTATTTCTACTTCTCTCGGTCCTCGCCTTCCAGGCCAGGAGTGAGCCACACTTTTCTCCATATTCAAAATTGTGAAGCTTGCTAACTTCCCACTTATCTTTGTTTACCTTATCAGCTCTAGCCTTAAAGCCTATCTGTAGCTGCAACAGCTCTTTTTCAAGTATGGTAATCCTGTCTCTTTCTTCCAAGACGGCTAACTGCAATTGTAATTCCTTCTTTTTGATTAAGTCGAGGGCCTTAGCATTCTCTATTTTCTCCAGTTTTCTTTTTAATACCATTTGTGAACCAAGGATACCCCTAAGATAGGATTTCAAAGTGTCCCAAACTATTTGCTCTGAGGCAGTCCCAACGTTAACTGAAATAAATTCTAAAAGACTAGCTCTGATTTTAGTTTTAATCTCGTCGTCGAGAAGAATAGTTCTGTCCAGAGTCCACCTGAACTCCGAGGAGCTAAGCTTGAAGTTGATATTTAACTCCACAGCAAAGTGATCGGACAATCCTCTGGGAATGTGTGAGACTAAAGTAATGTCAGGCACAAAAACACGATCTAGGAGAAAGAAATCTATTCTGGAGTACTGTTTATACTTCTTACTGTAAAAGGAGTACTCTCTGAGGTTGCCATGTTTTACTCTCCATACATCAATTAACGAGAAATCTTTCATGATAGTTTTAAGAGCTAGGAGGGATTTAATTGGGGGATTATATTTAGCGTTTGAAGTACGGTCCAGCTGTGTGTCTAATAAAAGATTAAAGTCCCCTCCTAAGATGACTGGAGCTGAATGTAGAATAATATGTTCCTCTAACTTCTGAAGAAAATCTGGGCTGTCCTCATTGGGACCGTAGTACACAGCACACTGAAAAGTAAAACTTCCGATGGAGAGGACTGCCCCCAGCCATCGACCCGATCGATCAGTTTCCCAGTTCTGAACCTTAACCCCCCTGTTCGCACGCACAACTAAAGCTACTCCTCTAGTAGAACCCCTCTGTTTAGAGCAGAGAACTTCCTGTACCCAACTAAGTTTTCCAAATATTTGAGCACAAATCTCCGCCTCCAGATGAGTTTCTTGCAAAAGGTATATATACGCCTCGGTATTTTTTAGAAACTCACATATTCTTTGTTGTTTCCTCAAACTTCTTATACCATTCAAATTCCAGGACAGGAACTTATTGTTGGAGACTGAATTAGGAATCAGCAGAGACTATGACCAGACCTGCAGCTAATAGAAATTTCTGTTTAAACTCTGTGTTACAAAATAGCAATTTACGGCATATGAGGACATGTTTATATGATTTTTTCCCCTCTCCCCTAACCTCCCTCCTGACCCTCCCCCCGAGGAACCCTCCCCTTATACTGGGCGCAATCACGCCTTGAGGAGCTCTACACCCTTGAAACACCATCAGTGTCTGAGAAAAAGATAGTTTTCCCATTTACTCAGTGCTACAACTGACCCTTGTCTATGTGTACGCAGTACCAATGCAATGTCAATGGTGCGTAAAAGTTACAAAGTTAGTTAAAAAGGAACCTTCCGAGGGACCTAGAAGGATGAAACTTTAGACACAGACCCTAGAGGTGTGTACCAGTGTGGGAACACCGGCGGAGCTGAGTTACCTCACCCACAGGAAGCGGGTGCAAAGGGTCGAAGTAGTGTCGGGTTTCGTCACGCAGGTCGATGGTGCTTGGAGCTGAAGATGCTGCAGGCGGCTCGATGTGAAGAGTTCCGGTGGATCCAAGGGTGGACCTGAAGAGGTGAAGACCTGAAAGCAGAGGGGACAATGTTCAAAGTCACTAGCCAGTGACTACCGTGGAACCAGAGTGGAACCAGGCGATGTCGGGTGCAAACAGGCGTCGAGGTGTAGCTTCTCTCTGCAGCCACGTGGACACGAGGGGTTGAAGACGTCCAGGAGTCAGTCACGAGCTGTCCCACGCCGGCTTCTCGCTGTTGGCGGTGTCGGCAACCGGATGGAAGCAAACAGGCCTTGGCTAAGGCAAGCCACGCAGGAATCAAAAAAGGCTTGTCACTCGGACCAGCAAGGTCAGAGCGGGTGCTCCCTTTTACAGGAGCGAGGGCAAGTCTGGAGCAACCAGACCTGCAGTGAAAGTTGAAGGTTTCGTCGCCAAGATGGCCGCTAGCTACGTGGCAAGTGGCCGGGATGGCACGTCGAGTGGCACGGTGCAAAAGGGCCCCACGCAGATCGTGGAGATGCTGGGGGGCTGATCTTTGGTGCAAGGGCTGCTCGAGGTTAAGGCTTCTCAAACCCCAAAGCACAGCATCGAGGGTGCCTCTGATGCTGCGCAGTCAGCGTTTCGGGGGTCTTCCAAGATGTCCGGTCCCACGTCTCTCGGTGCCTCCACGGGTCCCTTCTTTGCAGGGACTGTGGATCGGGCGGTGAGAAGTCTGGGAGTCTGGGTCTTGTCAGGCTCTGGGCTCCGGCGGGAGGCGGGAGGCGGCGGCAAAGCAGACGTCGAGTTGCTGGTTGGTGCCTGTGTTCACAGGGTGGTAACTCCTTGGCCACAAGGGAGATTCTCTTCCGTCTTCTGAGCAGCAGAATGTCGAAGTCCAGTCTTCTTCTGTATTTCAAGTTGATTCAGGATGATCTGAAGTGTCAGGACACGGCTCCCACTCTTATTCGAATCTGGGGGGCCGGATCACCTACTAGGTCCCTCCTCTGGGTGGAACCAGGAAGGGGAGTGGTTACACCCCCTTTACTTTGTCCAGTTTCGCGCTAGGACTGGGGCAGGAAAGCCCCAGCACCGGTTTGAACTGGCCTATGCACGGGGACACCTTGTGTGCCCCAGGCATGTCTGATTCTATTCAGCCCTGTCCTACCCAATACACAAAATCCTGTCTGGGGTGGTGCTAGCACCTCCCAAGGCAGGAAACCCTTTGTACAAGCTGCCCTCGCTGGAAGGACTCCGAGCAGCAGGAGGTCAGACTTGTGTCTGCGGTGGCAGCATCCATCTTGTGATGCTAAGGCTCTGTTTAACTTTAACCGGGGTTCAGGCTAGGTACATGTCGTGTCCCTCTAGAAGGGTGGAATGCTACCCCCGTCGCCAGAACTGGCGAGGGGGTAGTATTCCAATTCGTATGACACCTTACTCGACATGTTTTGATAAAGCCAAACCTAAGATAGCATTTAACCGCGAGGATTATAATGCACTTAAGAGTATATGGTATGGCAGTATCATGAAACAGCTAAAGGACATGGTTCCGAAAGCTGCACACAGGCTCAGCTCATGCCAGAGCACCATCTCACATATTTCCAAGCACTCTGCCTCCAGGATTGATGAGGCCTTCCATAGGAGTGGCTGATAGGAACATATGTGTCCATTTTAGGTTAGGTATAGGCATACTACACCTAAGTAAGGGGTGGTTACACCGACTTACCCCAGCTGAGTGATCAGCCAGTTGTGTCAAATATGGAGGCCAGGCCAGGGGTGGCACAATACATGCTGCAGCCCCTGGTAGGCCTTGGAAGCACCTATGCCCTGGGTACCTGGGTACACTGTTACAGGGGCCAATAAGGTGAACCAGTTCCAATGTCGTTATGCACCTAAAGTACATGGGTAACAATTTAGAGAGAGAACAGCAGGCTGTGGGTCTGATTAGCAGGCCCACAGCCACATTAAGTCATAAACCAGTGAAGCAAAAAGCAAAAATTTGGGGTGACCATAGGATAGCAGACCCTACTCTCCTACAAGGATTAGGCTATTGGTGGAGACACAAGGTGGGTCCATACTCTCTCTAACCATGATGGACGACTGAGGTGGTTGCATGTAGACCCAAAGGATTTCCATCTGTCACTCTCTACTGTTTGCGGGACTGCAGATATCTAAGTATGGGCGCAAATGTGGTGTTGATACATTCCATGTTGGAGTGTATCTTACATCACTAAGTGGAATATGGAATGATTGTGGAGTGGGAGTTCGTAGTGGGAAAGTTGAGAGATCTGTTTTGAAGTGGGCTGGCGAAGTGAGAAGCGGAGCTGCCAAATAAAGATTCAACTTTACACCATATCTGACTAACTGGTGTACTTTTACAATTGGCGACTGAGGGTGGAGAGGAGACTCTGCAAGAACCCACGGTTGATAAGAATCGTTATTGAAGATATGATATACATGAGGATCCATGAGACAGCATTAACTGGATAACGAGGCAAAGGAAGTATAAAGGTGAGCCTAAGTGCAAGCAAGTGCATAAACGATTTGAACTTTTAAGATTGAATGAAATAAAAAGATTTTTAAAGAGTTTACTGTTTTGAAGACGAGCGCGAGTCAAACGTGAGAAGTGGTGACATTTTAATTATGGGTGAGACCAGGAAAATTCATGATAAAAGATTGGAAAAGGTGTTTAATATTCTAAGAGAAAAAGGGTTGACAGCGGAGTATAGAAAATATAAATTTGCAAAGAGAAAAGTGGCGTATTTGGGGCACAACATTGGTGAGGATGGAATTTCTCCGAAGAAGGAACTGATTGAAGCAGTAAGAGATGCTCCAGAACCAAAAAACAAGGATGAATTGCGTTCATTTTTAGGACTCGCAGAGTATTATTCGAAATGTATACGTAATTTTGCGGAAAATATCGTTTGATTAAAGACAGTTACTTAAACAGAGAAATAAGTTTGATTTGAATGCTGAGTGTAAAGAGGGATTTGAAATTTTGAAAAGGGATATTTGCAAGGCTACACCCATCAAGGGATTTGATCCAGATTTAAGAAGCACTTTAACTGTAGATGCGAGTGGTAAAGGATTAGGGGCAGTTTTAACCCAGAATGAGAAAGGAAATAAAGAGGTTGTAATTGGTTTTGCATCCAGGAGTTTAACACCCACTGAAGAGTTATTTTCGGTGATTGAGAGAGAGATGTTAGGATGTGTGTGGGAAATGGAACATTTTAGGGCATTTTTATGGGGAAGTGAATTTGATGTGAAAATGGATCATAAGCCTTTGGTGAATTTGTTAACTACAAGTGGAATGGAGAAAGCATCAGCAAGGATTGCTAGATTCTCAATGAGATTACAAGACTACAATTATAGAATAAAATATATACCTGGAGTGCAAAATAGGACTGTGGATTGTTTAGGTAGAATTCGATTGGCTATAAAGGAGGTACCAAAGAGTAATTGGGATGACTATCAAATTGCTTTGGTTGAGGATGAAGGTTTGGAATCTATAGGGAAGGATGAATGGATTTTAGAATGTGGAAAAGATGATTTTAAGAAAGTAATTACAGGTAAAGTTTTGGAAGGATGGGGAGAAAGGAAACCTGAAGTCACATAAGAAAGAATTATTGGGAAGTAAGAAGTGAATTAAGCGTGGAATCAGGATTTGTGCATAGAGGAGGAAAGATAATACCGCCGAAGGGGTTGAGTAAAAGAGTAGTTGATTTGTGTCATGAGGGACATTTTGGTATTGTGAGAACTAAGAAAAGAGTTAAAGGTTCTTATTGGTGGCCGGGAGTAGATATTGGAGTGGAAAGGATTGTAAGGGAGTGTAAAGAGTGTGCAGATACAGATAAGAATTTGAAAACAATGACACCACAATTGTTACCCATTCAGTGTCATGAAATGGTTTGGGATTTAGTCGCAAAGGATATCGTAGGTCCTGTACAAACTAAGTATGGAGAAAGTGAGTTCATTATTGTGTTGATTGATTATTTCAGTAAGTGGGTTCAGTTAGAAATTGTAGTGAAGGCTGATGCAGATACTGTAGTTAAATTTTTAAGTGAGGTATTTTTAAAAGAAGGGTTGCCGAAGATAATTATAAGTGATAATGGCAAACACTTTACAGCATTAAAAGTGGAGGATTTTTTTTTGTTCACGCTAAAACATCAGTATATCATCCATCAGGAAATGGTCCGGTAGACGATTTAAAAGGAACTATTCAAATTGCTTGTCAAAACAGGAGCAAATACTATGAGATTAGAAAGATTGGGAAGAGTCATTCATACTCCTGGTAAATTCAAGGATTATATGCTATCATAATTTCCACTTATATGGATTGTTGTGTATAGTTGTATAGTTATTGTTATTTTATTGTTTAATATGGGGGAATATGTGTGGTGTTGATACATTCCATGTTGGAGTGTATCTTACATCACTAAGTGGAATATGGAATGATTGTGGGGTGGGAGTTCGTAGTGGGACAGTTGAGAGATCTGTTTTGAAGTGGGCTGGCGAAGTGAGAAGCGGAGTTGCCAAATAAAGATTCAACTTTATACCATATTTGACTAACTGGTGTACTTTACAGCAAAATCCGTTCCACTCGCGGAATTTGTGAGAAATTCCCAAATTCGCTCGCGGGCGGATTTTTGCACATGCTCGTGTTGAAGCTCAAATAATCAGCCCAAACAACTAGTGAGCACGGTCCAGGTGTGCTTCCTCCCCTTATCTACCGCCTACAATTAGATGTAATCCTTGATGGAGGTCTTTGCATCCACAAGTTTCTCGAGCGCAATCCCCGTGTACTTCCTGTCATCATGCATCACCGGTTTATGGGTGATGACAGGTGTTGCAGTGTAAGGGGGGAGCAGCCGAGACACAGTTTTAATTCAATTTACTAAAAACAAGCAAAAACCTATTTAGTCACAAAATGATCCTATGATGAAGATGAGCCTCAAAGACGATCTAATTCTGCCCGACCTTCTCCCCCCTCAGGGGCCTCTCCTTGTCTCTGCTGCGGCGGAGGCCTCCCCTCAGCACTTAGCCTGGACCTCGTGACATCACAGCGGAGGGCCTGGCGCATTACAGGTGTTCCATTCACAGGATGCTGCTGCTGGCTCTAGCCTGGACCTCGTAACATCACAGTGCAGGGCCTGGCATGTCACAGGTGTTCCATTCACAGGATTCTGCGGCCGGTGCTGCTGGAGAGCGCGGGCCTCAGGCTGATTGACACATCTTTCTTGCACACTCACATCCATACAAACACGTGTGAAGACACTCGCACAGGGGTGTCATACACTAGTATTTATTAACTTTAACACAAGAGCAGAATTAGGGCCGCTCTTCAACCAATCACATCCAGGAGCAGTTACAGCGTCTCTGCTGATAGGTGGGTCTGGCCTCGGGGAGGGTACCCCATTCCCAGTAGGAGCTCTCATTCATCACCTGGCTCATAACGGGGCTCACAGCTGAGAGATCGAGAGCAATCTTTACTGTGTGTTGCTCCGCGTGCTTCTACTTTTCCTGTGAGCCTTAGCCATAGCCGGGAAAAAATGTACCCCCCCACGCACCTCATCTCTTGACAACATTCAAGTAAACATTTTCCGGATTCATCATGTAATGGGCTCTTTGATTTACCAGATCTCCAACTCACACAGCTCTGTGACCAGGAGGCTGCTTTCTTCTCATCTGCTGCTCTGATCGGTCGCTGACCCTTTATAAACAAGAGGCATGTGAACTCGCATAGAAGCCCCGCCTGTTTGGCCCCGCCACACACACACTAGGGTATGCAATGTCTTCCCGCCCTTTCCTCACTATGATGGACAGCTCACTCGAGGGACCTCGGTGCCTTTCGGCGCGGTGGCAAAGTTACAGACACACGTGTAACATTATTTGTGCAAATGGCGGGAAAATCTGCGAACTCGAGGATTTTTTTGCCATTTCACGCGAATTCGCGGACCGCGAATCCACAAAATATGCCCATACTTAGAGATATCTACCTGTCTGGTTTTTTTTTTAAGACTTTATTTTCAATTTTGCAAAAATACATGATAAAAAAGGCACCACCCTCCCCCTGGCATCGTTAAAAACATTGGCATACAGATCGACTGACTCATTAAGGCACATCACGGATTAGAACAACATCTGGAAATACGTAAGATCATGTGGTACAGCAGAATAATAAGCAATACATTACTGGTATCGTGAGGAAAGATAGGCCAGGCCCAGCTCCATGCATTTTGTAAGTAACCCCTCAGGGAGCTCCTCCTCTCTCCCCCTCAGACTCGGATTCATGCGCTGAAAACAATTCACCACTAGTCCCCTCAGAGTCACTGTGTGACGACTGCCCTTCCGTAGCAAAGCCTGACATGCACATAGCACGCCACGCCAGCAGGTTGTCGTGCAATTTTTCATCTTTCCTAGTGTTCTGCATGTGTGTTTCCTCAGCCAGTGTCCATTCCCTCACATCCTTAAGCCATGTGTACTTCAGGGGACCTCTGTCCCATCCACGTAATGGCGACCCTGCGCCTAGCCAGCACTAACATCAATTGCAGCAATTTATATGCAAGTTTCCTTTCCTGGGCTTGGGTACCAATCCCAGCAGACAATGTAAGGGTGTTGGTTCGATCCGGAGACCAGTGGTGGCTGTTATATGTCCTACAACTCCTGTCCAAAAGTTCCCCACCAATGGACATTGCAAGGCCAGATGCAAAAAGCCCACGCCCCCGCTCTACATCTGGGGCAATTATCACTCGTATCGCCCGAGTAGCGACTCACCGACTTCGGAGTGAGGTAGGTACGGTGAAGGAAGTTAAAATGAATGAGCTTAAAGCTCGCATTGAGGTTCTTTAATTTCGACTCCATTTTACATTCAAACTCCATTTTGTGTTGCCTTTTCACAGGCTGCATGATTCACGAAGTGTCTCTGCCCTTTTGGACTGCAACGTGTTGAAAACCCCCTCTGTCCTTGTCTTGAAACCCATATCAGACACCAGCCAGCCTAAACTAATCCTTGTCTGGACCACCTAATCCCTGTATCAACTATCTGTTAGTCTTTAGCATTCTTCTTGTGCTGTATCTTATCTTTTGGCCTTCGCTATTCTCTCCCTGTGTTTTCCTATTCCACAACCTTGTCCTTTGAAGCACACAGACATGTTGTGCCATTACTGATTGACCTATAGGTGCTGTCATTGATTGACTTATGGGACTGAGCAAAAACACGACTCAAGGGGGACGTACTGGTTACATGATGCCTTGTTTTGAATGTTTTCCTATTGGCTAATATTTGGCAGATCTTGCAAGTCCATGTTAGGCATTTTTGCATGCTTGTATGAGCTAGGACTGCCCCTTACTTTTATGCTGAGTTTGTAACCCTAAGCATATATAAGGCCTCTGTTTTCTGTAATCCTCAGACTGCCTCATTCAGTTGCTAAGGCTTCTGTGTGACGTAGTCTCACTCATTTGAGTTTAATAAAAATGTTCTCTTTATATTCCAGCTTCTTCGTCAGATTCTTCTTTTGTATTAGTGAGACCCCTGAGAATGAAGATTTGATTTCTTCAGCATTACAGGACACCCGACGTGTCAAGACCCCTATACGCTTCCGCTGCCCGTGGTCCAGAGGCGCTCCCAGGTCCGCCTCCCAGGCCGCCCAAGTCGGTGAGACCGTGGGGGCGGAATCACGTCTCATAGCTGCATACAGCAGAGCTATCAATCGACGACCTCTGCTGCAGGACAGTAATTTATGCAAGGTATGAGTCATCGGGGTATCTCCGGACACTGTGGCCAGATCGAGCGCACTATAGAACGCAATTCTTGGTAATGTAGGTATTGCCCACCATGAAGGCCAAATGACTCCTCCGCCTGTACGTATGTCAAGAAGCACTCAGAAGGGTACAGATCTGCCAGGACCTCACAGCCCCCCTTTCTCCATTTACGGAAGGACATATGTTGTTCCATGTCCACCATGGGGGCTAATATCCAGATTGGTAGATCTCTGTGAAATGGCACCGAGCGTAGGACCCTTTCTACGAATCGGTGCCATACACCAGCTGTGTGCCTCACCACATAGGGTAGCTGAGCATTGGCTCCCGACGCCCGCATCCATGCCAACGGGAGCTCCTGCACTGTCACCCTTCCTGCCAGCAATCTCATCTCCCACACATCGGCTTCTGCAAGCCACCGGGCGGCCGGAAGTAGCTGCGCTGCGTAATAGTATAGATCGAAGCACGGGGCTTCCAATCCTCCTCCTCAAAGGAGCACACAACGGTACTAAGGGCTACCCTGCTTCACCCACCCGCCCAAAGCAGGGATGTGAGCAGCACATTAAGGGTTCATAAAATCCTGGATGGAAGAGGGCACAGCGAGTTCTGAAGGACATACAGTGTCCTTGGCAGCATCACCATTTTAGCAATGGCCAGTCGCCCCATTAAGGTCAGTGGTAGGGTGTTCCAAAAGGACACTGATTGTTGGAGGGATGTAATCACCCGATCCACGTTCCGGGCGAGGGGCTGCTCCTCTTTCGAGGCCACATGGATACCTAAGTATCGAAAACTGGTCCGTTCCCATCTCAACCCAAGCTCCGGCAAGTTGTCAGGGGTTACCGTGTCAAAAGCTGATAGTGGAAAAATTAGGGGTTTACTAAGATTGATCCGCAAGCATGACATCTCGCCAAAACAATCCAGGTGGTGTAGCAACCTCGGGATCTCCTCTCTCGGGCTGTCAAATAAAACAAGGCGTCGTCCGCATATAACGACAGGACATTACACGTATCCACTACCTGGATGACCCATTGCCCCATCTCAGTGCGAATCTTGACAGCAAACGGCTCTATAGCTAGGGCAAAAAGTAGTGGCAAGAGGGGGCACCCCTGTATCGTGCCCCCTCCTAGCTGCCACTCCTCCGATCTTGCGGCTCACAGACGCACCCTGGCGCAAGGGGAACTGTATAAGATTCGAATCCATGGGGTAAAGTTGGGCCCAAGGCCCATCGTCTGGAGGACCTCCTGCAGGTAGCCCCAATCGACAGTGTCAAACGCCTTGGCTAGATCTATGGAGACCAGGACCGTCTGTTCTTCCCTGCCTTGTACCTCGTGTTGGATGTGATTCAACCGTCTCAGATTCATAGCCGTATTTCGCCCTGGGATTAAACCACATTGGTCTTGGTGTACTAAGTGCTCCATATGGGGTGCAAGCCGCGTGGCCAACAATTTAGTCAGAATTTTGATATCCGTGTTTATCATGGTGATCGGACGATAGTACGAGGGGTCATGCTTGTCCCCCCGGGTTTAAGGATCATGCAAATTTCCCCTCAGCCATGCTCTGTGGGAGATCTCCACTGTCGACGCCTCAAGGAAGACCCGCAGCAGGAGTGGAGCCAATACATCCCGGAATTCGTGATAAAACTCCGGGGGGAACCCGTCGCTCCCTGGCGATTTTGCACGTGGCAAGCGGGCTAGGGCCACATGGACCTCAGTCAGTGTCAGGCCTGCATCCAACTCCTCCAAATCAGACAGGGTCGGCATAGGCAACCCCTGTAAACAGGGGATATAAGGGACCTCGGAGATACCCGAGTCCGCCTCTTACACTTGCCATAAATGGGATTGGAGAACCCCAACGAGGGCCGGCTCCGAGTAGACCATGTCCCCGTTCAGGTCCCGTAGGGCTACAATACGCTCGGGGGTCTGTTCTCTCCTTAGAATCCAAGCCAGGAGCCGCCCTGACTTATCGCCCTCCCTGTGGAGGCGCTGCCTATATTGGGCCAGGGTGTATTTGTCGAGCCTATCTAGGATGTCATGGAGCCGAGCTCAACCTGCCTGTTCTTCTAGCCTCTGTAGAGCGCTAGGGTCCGCTACATGTTGGGCCTGCAGGAGGGTGTCCTCCTCTTTCTGGTGATCTTGGAGGAGCTGTTTCCGGACGCCGTTAGTAAGCCCCATACAGGCGCCCCTTACCACCGCCTTCAGGGCCTCCCACTTGGTGGCCAAAGATATGCCTCTCTCCCCCCAATTGAGGTCCACATAGTCCCCGATGGCCTTTTCCACATGCGCCTTACCCACTTGGTCCCGGAGGATATCCACTGGGAGCCTCCAAGTACGAGGGCGGACAACCGGGGGCCCCCACTCGACCACGCAAGCTACTGGAGAATGGTCAGACAGAAAACGAGCCTGGCGTGTTACTTCCACGGACATATGGAGCTCAGCATTTGCCACTAAGACTCTATCTAGGCAAATGTACGTGTTGTGTGTGAGTGAGAAACAGGTGTACACGTTCTGCGCTGGATTCTTGAGGTGCCAAACATCCACCGCCCCTATGTTTTCCATGACCTCCCTGAGCTGTGCAGTCATGCGGGGTTTCGTGCCCTCCCGAGGTGGGGATCTATCCAGTACAGGATCAAGGATGCAGTTAAAGTCCCCAAACCAAAGTATCGGGGTCCCCAGGTCGTGGATCAAGACCTCTTGCAAGGCCCCGTAGGTCGGGTCATTTGTGTTTGGTGCATAAGAATTCAAAATGACTATCTCCCTACCATCCAGCCTAGCCCTAAGGAGTAGTTATCGACTCTGAATGTGCGCTTCCATGTACTGAAGAGCAAACGGTACCCCAGGCGCCACCCAGTCCAGAACCACCCTGGCATATGTAGAGAAGGACGCATGAAACAGTTGTCCACGCCTTTTTTTCCCCAGCTTCTGTGCCCCGTCATCCACACGATGGATCTCCTGACTGACTGACTGAAATATTTTTGAGCGCTCTTATGCCGAGGCGTCTTGGCGCTGTAGGACAAAAAAAGTGGTGTGGGCTTAGGGCAGCGTGAATAGCCATGTCTTCAAGGCCTTTCTGAACTTTATTATGCTCCTTTCAGAATGAAGTGCGGACGGTAGATTGTTCCAGAGCTTGGGTATTTGATGGGAAAAGGATCTGCCACCCCAGCGGTCCTAGGGATATGTAGTAGATTTTGGGAGCTAGATCTAAGTGAGTACTCAGGTACATATGGAAGAAGAAGGTTGGAAAGCGGCTTGGATATCTGGCCATAGAGGGATTTGTGGGCCAGGCACATAGCCTTAAATTGGATTCTGTGCCTAATTGGCAGCCAGTGAAGGTCGCGAATTGCTTTGGAAGTGGAGTGTCGTTTAGGGAGATTAAGTAAGACTCTAGCCGCAGCGTTCTGAATTGACTGGAGTCTGTCAAGTTGTCTTTCTCCAGCGCCAATGTAGAGGGCATTGCAATAGTCTACCTTGGACATTATCAGTGCTCCCACTACCGTTTTCCTCAGGGCGAATGGTATGTAGGGCAGGATTTTACGGAGGACCTTCAGTGTGAAGAAGCAGGCTGAGGTGATGACCTGGCTGATTTGGGCGGTACAGGTGAGGTCTTTATCCATTATGAAACCCAGGTTTCCAACCTTGTTGGCCGGAACAGGGCAGGTGCCTGCCTCTGGAGGCCACCGGAGATCATTCCAAATGGAGGGTTTATGGCCGAATTCGATCACCTCCGTCTTTTCTGTGTTTAATTTGAGGAAGTGATCGTTCATCCACTTCTTTATGTCTGACAGACAGTTCTTAAAACTGGTGGCGGAAGCTTCCACCGTCTGGGCAAGTGAGACTGCCAGTTGGGTGTCATCAGCGTAAGAAACTAAGTGCAGGCCATGGGATTTTATCAGTGCAGCCAGGGGGGTGATGTAGAGATTAAAAAGGGTTGGTGATAGGGCCGATCCCTGAGGAACTCCGCAGGGCAGGAGGAACTCGTCCGACTGGAGGCCATCCCAGTAAATTAAATGGGTGCGCGTCTCAAGGAAGGACTTGAGTAGATTTAGGGCTGTGTGTGAGATACCTAACTCCTTGAGTCTGTTTATGAGGACATTATGGTTAACGGTATCAAACGCCGCTGTGAGATCCAGAAGGATCAGTGCGGCTCTGCCTCCCTTGTCCATAGTCTGACGTATGTTCTCCGAGGCTATTATTAGGGCTGTCTCGGTTGAATGACATGCCCTAAAGCCATGTTGTGAGACAAGCAATGGATAGTTTATGTCTTCGAAGGAAGGAAAGGACTCAAGTACATGTGCCTAGCCCCCTCGCGTTCCAGCTCAAAAACATATACCCCATGACTGCATCCGCCTGTTCACAGATTAGGTCCCCTCCAGTGCCCGACCTGTAAGACAAATGATGCCTAAAACATTCCCCTTCAACATCCCCTTCAAACAACCCTCCCTCCCCCTCCCACGAGCAATAGATTAGCAACAACCAAACATGCCAATATGCCCTTACCCTGCTGGTGCCAGGACGTGCACAGCCAGCCCATTCGCCCAACGAGGCAAACTCACTCAAGAAATAACAAAACTCCCCCTTCACCCCGACTCCCAGCAAGGCCATACTCACACTATTGTGATTGATACAGGGCCCAACCCAACCATTTCAAGATTAGACTTACTCCAGACCCCAGCCACGCCAACCCCCATCCTCCCTCCTCGGGCCTACTATACAGAAGGAAGTGGGCACGCCTAAGCGTATTTCAGCACATACATTCTCCTCTAGGGAGACTCATGCAGGCCAAGAATCATAACCCCCATCAAACCAGTCAGTGCATGCATCTTCACAGCCTCTTCAGGAGGGAGCCACGGAGTCCATGGTCGTAGCCTCCGCTGTTTCAGGGATCGGAGAGGCAGTAGGCAAAATGGCGTCCATCGAGACCTGCAGGGTGTCAGGGACTAGAATATCATGAGACTCAGAAAATGGCCTTAACGTCAACGCATCTGCGGCGTCTGACAGTTCCAGGCGCATGTCTCCATCATCCCCCACTGTAACGCGGTGCCTCTCCTCACTCTCCTCTGTCTCAGAAGGGCGCCGTCCCCTATTGGCGCGTCTGCGCGATTGACCAGTTCCCCAATTCCTGCGGGACGTATCTCGTTAGCCCGGTGGAAGGTCATCCCCCCTGATCTCCAACCATTCCCAGACTTCCCACGGGGAGTGGAAGAAATGCGCCTTCCCCTGGGACAGTACCTTAAGCTTGGCTGGATAGAGCAGCATGTACTGTAGGTGCATCTCCCGGAGTTTCTGTTTAAGACCCAGGAATGATTTCCGCTGCTCCTAGACCTGCTGGGTGTAATCAGTGTATATGGAGACCCTGCTATTCTCAAAGGTGAGGTTCGGTGCCTCCCTCGCAGCCCTCAGGATACAGTCGCTGTCGCGGTAGTTGAGGATTTTGGCTATGAGGGCGCGCGGTCTGGCCCCCGACCGTGGGGCGGAACCAGTGCTCTGTGCGCCCTTTCAATCACGAAGACCTCCGATAGACACCTCGGGCAAAGTGTCCCTCGGATCCAGTTCTCCAGGAAATGCTCTGCGTTGCCTGCCTCTGCCCGTTCTGGACCCTGATGTTGCTGTGGTGTGCCTGCCCTTCCGCGTCCTCCGCTCTCCGCTCCAGGGTTCCCGTCGCGGCCGTGAGTTGGGAGACCGTTTTTTTTGAGGGATGCCACTTCTCCCTGCAACTGCGCAATGTTCCCTTCAGCATCTGTTACTTTATCAGCTACTTTACGGAGGTCCGTCTGGAGCAAGTTCACATCGATGGACACAGTTTTGATTAGTCTTTCCAGCGCTGTGTGTGAACCCTGGATCCTTGGCCCCGTTGTCTTGTCCCGTCTGGCGCGTTATCCGCTGTGAGGAGAGTCTCTGGGTGGTGTATTGTGTTATTGTGTTCGGTTGCGACGAGCGAGACATCCTGTCCTTATGCATTGCCGGGGCCCCCCGCGCTCTCCCTCAGGGGCAGTGGTTCCCCAGTGCTGACAATAGACGTTGTGGGGCAATAGCTAGGGTGCCCTTACAGCCAGAGGGCTATCCAGTTGAGGTCCCCAGGGTCTCCGTTCCCTAGTCCTTGCTCCTTTGATGCAAGACTCGTCCCCCGGCAGCCGTTCGTGGCCGCTGCTCCCCAGATAGACCGCGGGCAGGGTCTCCCCAGCAAACCCGAGGGGGCTCAGGATACCTTCATGTCCACGGGGTCCCAGGCGACAGTAGATCCCGACCACCGCCGGCTGACTCCCGACAACAGGAGACCCAGTGCCAGTGGGCCCCCGACTGCCTGCTGCCTCAGTTGCAGGAGTACTGGCCCCAAGATCCAGACGGGTCGATCCAAGCCCTCCGCCGCAGTGTAGGCGGGTGCAGGGTGCTCTCTCTGCCCGGTGGGGCCTAATTAGCAGGAGCCCGCTGTGCGTCACCTATTGCAGGCCCTCAACGGGAGACCCCTATGGCAGTGGGCCTCCCAAAGTCCAGCCGCCTCGAAGCTACGGCAAGAGCCCACAGCCCCGGCTGCAAACAGCAACGGGCCCTCCGCCGGTCAGCCTGGGCCCCGCCCTCCACAGCAGTCCAGGCCGACTCAGACCCCCTCACCTCGGCGGTGCCCCATCCGGCAGCGGGCCCCGATGGAAGCCGCTACCCTGTCTGTAGCGGGAAGCCCCGATAGCAGCGGACCTCCCGACCTCCCGGAATTCTTGGGTCCGCCGGGGCAGTCCTCAATCCCTGGCTGTGAGTGGCAGCGGCTTCCACCGGGCCACACAGGACGGTCCCCCGCAGCCGGCCAGGAGGCCACAGGTCTTGGCGTGTTCCGCTAGGCCCCAGCTGACAGCGGAGCAAGGGCGCAACTCTGTTCGTTGCGGGAGGCCCCGATGGCAGCGGGCCTCCCGACTCCTCAATGTTCCGGCTCCGCCGCAGCAGGCCTCGATCCCCGGCCTTGATTAAGAGCGGCCCCCTGCCGGGCCGCCCAAGACGGGTCCTCCGCAGCTGCCGAGGCGGGCACAGTTCGCAGTACACACAACGGGGCCCCAGCTGACAGCTGGCTCCGGTCCACTCCCGACGTCTCTCCCGCTTCTGTTGCCGAGGGAAGCCCCGATGGCAGCGGGCTCCCCGGCTTCCAGCTGCCACAACCTCACGAAACTAGGCCTCAAGCCCCGGTCTCCAGTATCCATGGCTTCGCCCCGGACAGTCCGGGCTGATCCCTCGGTGTCGCGTCATGTCAGCAGCCCCCAAATGGGTTCGATTATAGCAGCCAAGTGTCGGGCTCGTGGGCACCTCGAATGTCGATCTAAGGGCCCTGGGAGGATCTCTTGGACAGGAATAAAGTGGCGGCCAGCCGGGAGCCGAAGGAGCTCACGTCCTGTTGGCCATGCTGCTTGGCCACGCCCACCTCTCTGGATTTTAATTCCTGAAGGGGGTGATCTTGTCTGTTTTTGTACCTATTGCCTAGAAGTCGCCGGCATTGTTAACGGTGCCAGTGTCAAAACATGGCTCACAGGAGTCTAAATGGTTAGATTGAGACTGCTCTATGTCCCTTCACTTGAAGGCTGCCCTATAGCAGGTCCCTAGTGTCATGGAGCATGTTGCTTCATGTCAGAAGGAGTATAAGAAGGCCTTAAACAATGGCAAGCTTATAATACAGGTCTGTGTGGGATGATTTTGCCCAAGCAGGCCAAACCAGAGACAGTTCCCTTTTCTGGAGGGTGATTAATAAGTCTTGTTTTGCTGAACCGTCATTGTCTGCGCAATGTCATCACATCTCAGAGCAGCAATGGGTAGACAGTTTTAAAAGTATGTAGAACTTTGGTCTAGCTGATGGTGTGGAGAACCGGATTGGCTTAGTGTTGGTCAGAGCTAATGTTGATTTTACCCTACAGGACGTTTCTCAGGTCAACCAGGCACTATCTTGTAACAAGGCCTCAGGACCCGGCAGAATACCTCCTGACTTGTTTAGGAATAACTTTGAGGTCTGGGGCTAGCCGTGAGGGAGGGCACTCCACTTTCATTGTCCACTGCTGTAATTGTTCAGATATTTAAGAAGGGGGACAAGGACAATGCCCAGTGTTATAGATCAATTCAATTTGTCAATGCAGAAGTGACGGTCCTTGGGAGGGTACTTTTTTCATAGGTTCGCGCTGTGGGCAGATGTGAATGATATGTTCTCAAATGATCAATATGGTTATAGGCCAGGCAAGTCAACAACTGATCTGTGCCTGAACCTATACTTAATTATAAATGAGTACATTGTTTCCGGGCAGAATCACTACATCTGGCATTTATAATCCTCATGCTTGCATCAACCATAAGATGTTGCGGAATTTGATCCTTGTGATGGGTGTGGATCCAGAAATAATACTCCTCTTATCAAACCTACATGCTAACACATCGGTTGTGGTGAGGTATTCACAGAGGGTGGATCTTACTCAACATTTTTGCACCACAAGGGGGTTGTGCGTCATTGGTATCTACTTGTCCCTTTTTTGTTCACTCTTTATAATATTCGGTTGGAACAGGTCCTTCTTTAAGTGCATCCCGATTGTCCTAGTTAGGAACGAAATTGCTACCGGTCTTTCTGTATGCCGATGATGCGTTCATCACGGTGCCTACAGCTGTGGGACTGCAGTCAATATTGGACAAGTTTGTCTGCTTCCTGGACAATTTTGATGTAGTGCTAACAAAATCATATTTAATGGTAGTTTGCTCCCGGTTCAGCAGTTCCAAAACCTTTAAGGTGTGGAGTCACACTTTGGGAAAAGTTCCCGTTTTCTCGTATTTCAGGTTTTTATTTGATACAAAATCCTAATTTAGGGCAGGAGATGTGACCTGGTCAAGACCACAGGGGCAGTAAATACTTTTGCGCAGAGGTTGGGCTCATAGTCCCCAGACACCTTAGTTAAGCTTCAACAGGCTAAGTGTGTTTCCAAGTCTTTTTATGGCAGTGAGGTATGGGGACACATCACAAATGATAAGATCCAGCTCACAGAAAATAGGATTTTAAGATGTATTCGGAAGGATCTGCAAAATACTCCAGCATTTTCTGGTCATGTAGAGCATGTCATAAAATAAATTGAAGATATTGTTGCTCTCAGCCCTTTGCTTCGCTGGATTAAGACTTGGACTGAGGAGGGTACCCAGCTAAACAGATTGATCCTTTCCTCCAGTCTGTCCCTTGACCACGCGCAGAAAATCCCTTGGATAGCCTATGTAAAGCAGCTTTTGCCAGAATGGGCAGGGCCGACATATTCTACAATTATCATTCTCTGCACCCCCGGCGTGACTTGGAGGCCGATGGAGCTAGCTGTGTGAGCGCCGAGCTCCGCTTCCATCCCTGCACGATCCTGGTTAAAATTGGCTTCCCAGACTGCCCACCATCAGGGTGAGGTGGTGGGGGGTTGTGGAACCTGCCCGGCTCAAGTTTGCTGTAGATCGCCCTGAGAGCTGCGTGATTTCTGCCAAATTTGCCCCCGAGTCGCGGGTGGAGGCGGAGACCAAAATGGCGGCGGTCCCGCCGGAGAACGACTAGCACTGCTGCAGGGCGGAGCAGAGCTGCTTCCCGGAGAGGTACAGGGGATCTCGGCCCTTATGTGCATGGACGGACTGCTGGGGCGAATGCGGAACCCATGAATTTTGAGGTTTGTATACCTCGGGATCCCGTGTGCAAGCTGTGTGGATGGAGGACTAACTGCAGCGGGCGGCCGGGAGGAGCGCGAGGACTAGCTAACTGCCTTTGGGCGCTGTACTACTGAAGGCAGACCCTGCCGCAAGGAGCACATAGGAGTGAGGTTGCTGGGTGCCGCATGACCAAGTATTGTGGATTTGAACCTCTGGCTCGGCCTTCTGTGCAGGGGCCAGGTCGGCGAGACGACGTACGAGGATATCCTGAGTCGGGAGCTCGGGCATAACGGCCGCGGACTGCAGGTGGCAGCAAGGCGAGCACACACAGTGAGCGGACAGCGGTCCCGGCACCAAGAAGAGGCCCCATCGGTGCGGCGCACAGTGCAGCAGGAGGTGGCGGCTGAGAGCTGTATGGTGGACCTCCAGCCTGCTGCGGTGAGTGGGGAGCGGCCTGTTCGGTGGCCCCGGGCTGTGGAGGCGACTGTGGGGTTGTGAGGGCGACCACGGCCTGCGAGCTGTGGCGGTGCGGGAGGGAACGGAGCCGACAGCTGGAGGGACTTCCTGCTGAGAGGAACAGTGACCCTGGCCTACAGATTGCAGTCCTCCCCTACATGGGAGGGGGTCGTGACTTGCCCCACTGCTCTGTGTGATACCTGGAGGGGGCGATGAGGGCTGGAGTGCAGGCCAGTCCGGAAGTGGCGTAGGCCCAGGAGGGGTGAGAGAGCTGTGTTAGGTGTCCAGGGGAGCCCTCAAGCTGCTGCCATAGCCCGGAATCAGACATAGTGTTATTGCCAACAGTAGAAGCATGGAGCGCAGGAAGTAATGCATAGCAGAGCACGCACAGCGGTGTGCTTGGAAATGTGTATTGAGGATGGAAAGGATGGAGTGTGTTGATGCCCTGCAGTGCTGGCGCTACTAGCCTTCTTGTAGAGCCACTTGCATTGATGAGATCTTTCTGAAAAGCAGGATCCCTGTCCTGCCCTGTGAGACTTTGGGCTATTGGTATTCCACCCAGGAATCACAGCACTGTGGAGCACATCTTCGCACCTACCCACACTTTGGAGGCCGGGAACATGGGGAAACCAAGGGGGAGGCCTGGAGCAGGACACCAACCATCGGATGGAGAGTCGAGGTCTCAGACTGAACTGGTGGAGCCGTGCAATTCTCAAGATCCTGGAATGCAGCAACAGTATGATCGAATACTTGCGGCGATTGCAGACTCACGCACTGCATTACAGCAAGACATTGCACAGGTGGCGACTAGGCTGGGACTCCTGCGGGCTGACCACTCTAAGCTAGTCGATAGGGTGAAGCAAGTAGAAGGTACACTGCTGGAGGTGGCGCCGGAGCGAATACAGACGTTGGAAAAAGGGCAGAAGATGCCGAAAGTTGTAATAGGAGGAGCAACATCCGAGTAGTGGATCTGCTCGAAAAAATGGAGGGGACGGATATGGTGCGATATCATGAAGAGCGGCTGAGCACGGTAGTAGCGGCGGAGGGGCTCTCACCCTTCTATACACTGGAACAGGCGCACAGAGTACCGGCTAAGCCCCCGCTGCCCGGACGTCCCCCTCGCCCGGTGGTGGCTAATGCATTACAGAGATAGGGATCTATTGCTTCAGAAAGCAAGAACGGATGGGCCCTACCAAGTGGACAACAGTAAGGTGACGATATTGGCAGACTACAGTATAGAAGCCTCCCTCAGCGCCAATCGCGATGCCTCCGACTGAGCTGGGAAGACAAGAGGGTCTAGATGCGGTATTGGCGTTGTCTGGAGAAATGGTACTGCAATCACCAGAGGGCACAGACTCTGAAAAGGACAAGGCCCAGTCGGATGACATAGCATCGGAGGCGGAGAGTCTTAAACTGCCACTGGTCACTCCTGCGATGGCAGATGACCTCCTGGATGAGTAACAATTTAATTTGTAGCATAGGGTGGGGGTGGCTGAGGGTCACAGATGGAGACTTGCCTGTATTTACTGTGTCCTGGGTGGATGGCAAGGAAGAGGTGTGGCGCCGCGGCCAGGGTGACTGACTCCGGAATCTGGGGATCACGGTTCGATCCCCGGCACCGGCGGCAGATTAGCCCAGCACCATGTGACTCTGGGCAATAGCTTGCTTAATCTTCCTGATGCCCCCCAGCGCCTAGAGACCCTTACGGGTGATTGTGCGCTTTACAAATGTGGATTATTATGGTTGCTGAGTGGAGTGCCGGAGGATGTTTCTAGGCTTTTGGGCTGGGGCGTGTTGGCCTCTATATGCACTGTGTCACGAATCTTATGCTAGGAGGCAGAGGATCTGGGGGCTAGCTGTGATCATTTGAGGGACGGAGGCGGGATTATAGTAGCACGCATGAGGTCACCCGTTGGCTTGGAGTCCCCCCCACTGCCCTTAGGGCACGCCTACAGGGACTACTGATAGGCTTAGGTGTGTGTTCGAAGTTGAAATGGTTTGGATGGGGACTAGCAATGTTGTTCTAGGTCCTGTTCTTGGGGGGTACTTGGGGTTTGGGGATGGGGTGGGGTGTATTGTTTACCGGTGTGTTCTGCTTTTTGCTGGGGGGAGGACGGATTGTGGTGTGACGATGTGGGCAGTACCTGATTTGCGCTGCATTACATGGAATGTACGGGGACTACACACGATGTCAAGGAGGCACAAGCTTCATGCTTACTTAGTTAGGAGGTTAATACATGTAGCGTTGCTTCAGGAGACACATCTTACTAAGGCGGAAGGACTGGCACTACAGCGAAGGTGGAGAGGGCAGGTCTTCAGCACATCATATTCGGAATATACGAGAGGGGCACTGATCTGGGTGAGGGCGGGGGTTCCCTTCCAGGTGATATGGCAAACGATAGACTCTGAGGGTAGATTTGTGGCAGTTGAAGGGCGTTTATATGGAAGAGAAGTAGCGCTCGGCAGCATTTATGTACCGAATGTGGACCAAATACGCTTCATGGACAAGTTGTCCAATGTGTTAGCACAATATTTGGCAGGCCGGATAGTGCTGGGAGGGGACTTCAATTCAATAGCAGACCTCTCACAAGATAGATCGCATCCTCCCTTGCTGGACTTCCCGGTCCACAGACTGTCAAAGTATAGGTTGGACTGGCAGACCAGGTGGAATTTGGTAGACGTGTGGAGGGTACATCATCCACAGGATAGGGACTATTCATATTTTTCGTCTTTACACAAACTTCATGTTCGGCTGGACGCGTGTTTATGTTTGCAGTCGGTGGTTTCCACTGTTACTAATTCAGAATACCTTACCAGGACATTGTCTGACCACAACCCATTGCTGATTACTATGCACTGGGCGAGAGAAAGATCTGACATACCAACTTGGCGATTGCGCGCAGAAACATTAGAAGACCCGGTATTCCGGAACACAGTGGGGGAAGGGATCATGCACTACTTTGCTGAAAATGCAGGTACGGCTTCTAGTAGGGCAGTGGAGTGGGATGCCTTTAAGGTGGTGATACGGGAACTCTGTATTAGTAAATATGCTGGAGTGAGGAGAGTTTTGCTGCAGGATGTAAACAGAGCGGAGCTCAGATTGAGGTTAGCGGAACAAGCGAGACCTGAGAGGCCGGAAGTGCAGGCGGAGGTGGCAGAAGCTAAGGAAGCAGTGGCCACGGAAGTTGAAAGACTGTGCTGTTTTGACTATAAGAATTATGTTGAAAATACTCATGCAGAAGGAGATAAGGTGGGTACCTTACTAGCATGGCTGGCTAATCCAACTCCTGTGGGGCTCACCAATACTGGCACTGGCAATGGGGGACGGAGCTGTAGTGCACACGCAGAAAGAAATAATGGCCCGATTTCAGGGATACTACGAATCGCTGTATGAGAGTAAATTGGAGGTAGGAGATAAAGATATTGACTCCTTCTTAGGGAATCTACGGTTTCCGCAGTTGGAGGAGGAACAGGCGAAGTGCCTTGGAAAAGATATCATAGTTGAGGAGATTCGGAGTGCCGTGAAGAGCATGGCACGTAATGAGACACCAGGGGTAGATGGCTTACCAGTAGAGTTTTATTTGCACTACATAGATCTGCTAGCACCAAAACTACTGGAGGTCTACGGGGAAGCTACAGAACTAGACCACTTGCCATTGTTAATGCGAAAAGCACTTATTATCCCACTGCTGAAGCCGGGACGGGAGGGCATGGATATGGCCGCATTTCGGCCGTTGTCAATGTTGTCCACGGATTACAAGATTCTCAGTAGGATCCTGGCTTTGCGCTTGCTGCAACATATGACTGGCTTGATACATGAGGACCAAGCTGGGTTCATTCCAACTAGGAACACCACCACGAATGTGCGGAGACTGGTGAGAGGTATGGGAGAAGCCCACGTTGCCACACCACTGGCAACGATACTGTTGGTAGATATAGAAAAGGCTTTTGATAGCATGGAATGGCTGTTTCTTTACAAAACGATGAGGTGTTTTGGATTAGGGGACACCTTTGTGAGTTGGACGACAGTATTATATCCTTTGGCAGTGGCGAGAGTGAAAGTTGGGACGATGATATCGCACCAGGGCGCAGTGGCTCGCGGGACTCGACAGGGCTGTCCGCTATCCCCGCCGTTATTGCTGATGTTCCTGGCGGACGCGCAGGGAACGTTGACGGGAGCCACGAGTCTAGTTGTTGATTTTGGTTGCGTATCTGGGTTACATGTGAATTGGTTCAAAACCTGCTTGTTTCCAGTACAACCAGGGAGAACGGCGCCTGAGATGCCGCGGGCTATGCGATGGGAGCCATCTTGCTTGGAATATCTTGGGGTACGTGTCTGTCACGAAGCTGACACTATTCTAGATGGAAACATAGGGAGATGTATACGGGCACTGAAGGGTTGCATGGCGTTCTGGAGTACTCTGCTGCTGTCCGTGATGGGGAGAGTAGCCCTGTTGAAAATGATGGCACTCCCTAGGCTGTTGTACTTGTTCAGAACCTTGCCGGTGTGGGTACCGTGTTCGGTATTCAAGTTATTGCAGTCCATGGTGGTGGGTTTCCTCTGGGGATCAGGAAGACGTAGAGTAGCGCTGAAGACAATGATGAGGCCAAAGGCAGAAGGAGGGCTGGCAGTCCCGGACTTTGAACTCTATTATCTTGCGGCACAGCTCCAGCTCCTCACACAAATGATGGCAAAGGAGTTTAGGGGGCCGGAGGATTCGCAGGGCAAGGGAATACAGCGACATATCCTATCCTTCATTATCCTGCAGCAGCAGTTAGGTCTCGGGGATCTTACTCTAGAGGAAAAAACACTACGGCTGTGCCTGAATCAGAGTCAGCGGTGGGCGGGGGTCCTGCATCCTTATGCCCCTTAGATTCCGCTGGGAATGGCTACGGCTTTGCCCCATGGGGGAGATTGCTCCTCCTTACAAGGATGGGAACAAGCAGGTATCCAGGGGCTTGGAGATTTATATGAGGATGGCACATTGCTCCCATACCAGGCATTACAGAAGCGATATGACCTACCTAGGGGAGGATTCTTGGTGCATGTTGCCTTGGTTCGAGCGCTGCAACAACACTGGAGAGGGGGATTGGCAGAGCCTACGACAATGATGGCGTGTCAGTATGTGGTAATGGAGGCGGGCACGTTTAAGGGAGTATGTGAGGATTCTGAATGAGGGATTGACTCCATTAGACACACTAACACTAGAATGGGAAGAGGGGATTGGAAAAGCCATCCCAGAAACCACTTGGGGTCAAATCCTGCACAGGCCATATAAAAAGCTCTAGAAACGCACGTTTTCAACTTGTATACTTCTTCATAATACATAGGGCGTATTTGACTCCGGGCAAGATCATTAGCTATTTTAACACTGAGAATGCGGTGTGTCCCAGGTGTGCTGACGTAGGGGCGGAACTAGAACACATGTTGTGGGACTGCCCAAGGTTGGGGAACTTCTAGAGTGAAGTGGGAGATCTCCTGATCTCGATTACGGACCGAAATTTAGAATTTGGCATGGCTTTGTGTATACTACACTCGTCTCCACACACCCCCAAAACAAAAGTGACGAGTACATTTGTAGACATGGGTCTGGTAGCTGCAAAACGAGAAATAACAATGCACTGGAAATCCAGCGAAGGTCCCAGTAGCAAGAGATGGAGGGCAGAATTGATTAAGTGGGCTAATGCAGAGGACGCAGTACGACTTAGACAAGCGCGGCGCATGAATAATGAGAAAGCATTGGACACAGCAAGAGCATGGGGAGAATTAGTCCGTTCCCTAACGGACCAGCAGGCATCAGATGCCCAAAGACGAACTGAGCAAGCGTAGGAGGAGCACTGACCTACCCAAAGTGGAAATCCTGTGCGTAAGCCACACACTCTAAGCGACACATAGCCGTAGTTGATTAGAACACACCAGTACCAGGGGGGTGGGGTAGGGGAATACCGGGGATAGTGGAGTAGTAGATCGGGGAGGGGGTAGGAGGGAGCTAGTGTGAGGAGTTAATATAATTGTTGAAAGGGTTGAATGGGTCTGGGAATTTATTACATGCTGTATAATTGTTGTAAAAAATAACAATAAAATATGTTTAAAAAAAAAATCATTTGCTGCACCCTCTGGAGTATAAAAGGGTGAGAGACTTATTTGTGAACGTGTTGTACTGCAACACCAACACACAAAGTTGATGAAACACACAGTACTTGGGCACATGCTATTAAAAACTGTACCTGGTATGGAGCCTTATCTATCTCTTTTACCTATCGAGAGGGATAGATTTGTTGTTGTGAGGTTCAGGGTTAATTTGCTGAACCATCCATGGCTTCTCCATGTAAGTGATGTAATTCAGGAACTTTGAGGCCCTGAATCTGTGACAATATGTCTCCACCGGGCTCCGCACATTCTTTGCTGTCTTGTAAATATATTATCATGACCAGGTAGCAGTTTATCCTCCCGTTATTGAAAGTGCTGCTTATGTATCTGCAGCTTCTGCCGAATGATAATGTCTTCATTGCTGTATCATGGTTTTTAATTGCAGCTTTGAGATCAAAGCGATCTAGACCTGGTTAACCTCATTATTTTATATGACGATTTTCAATGTGATGCATTCTTAACACTATTTTTATCTTTCCTAGCTATTTATGGTGTTTTAATGAGGTGAGTTGTCTATGTTTCAGGATGTTATACTCTTTTATGGTTATACTTATAAGAGAATAAAGATTTTTTGGCACCCTGTACCTATGTGCCTGTTGTTCAAGGTTATATTTTATATTTAGTTTGTAATTTTGGGATTTTCAGGGTAATATGCCTGCTATGGAGTCTTCATATGGCAGGCTTTCGTACAAGCAAATAGTTGAACTTTCCCTTGCAGTATTTCATGCATTTCTTGGTTTGATTTGATATATTAGGTTTTAGTTGCTTTGTAGATTGTTCTGTTATGCGATTTTGGTAGCTTTGTTACTTTTTTATATGTAAAACATTTGTGAAGAGTATGGGGGCTTAGTCCTATTATCCCTTGAATGTCACTTTTCCACTGCATGATTTCTCATTGCTTGCTATGCCATGGTGTTGTCACATATGTACCACAATGGTATAGGATACAAGGACTTGCGTCTTTGAACCGAGCTCAGAAAAATTTCAAACCAAGATTTGTTTGTTCTTTCAAACTTTATAAATCTAAACAAGGCACTCGTAGCTGCACAACATTGCATGAGCTGTCTTTTAGACAATGGATTATTTTTGGGGCATTTTAAACATGCATTTGTATTAAACAATATCTACTTACAGATCAATATTATTATTGCACAGTTTGGCCTCACAAAATAGGAAGCCCTGACAAAGTTAATAGGTCTGTTTTGCAAACAAAAAAAAAGATTGTCGCAAGTTATCAAGCTTTTGTGGGTGAACCTGAGAATACATCAATAAAAGAATGGTTGAATGAATGAACAAATGAATAATTGACTAGGTTAGTGAATACATAAACAGATGGTTGCATAGATGAACCAGATGAGTTTGTAGTGGGATAATAAATGTATGAATCAATGGTTAAGCAATACATGTATTTAATCATACATTCACCCATTTACACCACAATCTATCCATTACATTTAGGAGCACATGCTTAAATGCACCTATGTGTGTGAGCATAACAAGTTCTTTCAAAAGCCAAACCCTTTGACTGTGCTAATGCTTGTTTGAATTTATTTGCATGTAAAGTTGTTTGCTGTCTAAGGTTGGTGGCCTATTTGACTGAGTGCTTTTAGTTGAATTAATTTGTAGAATACGCCATGGCCCGGTTGTGGTTGGCTTAATTACAGGTTATAGGTGCAGTAACTCATGTTATTACACATATTTCCATTATAGTTTGCGCAATAAGCACCAAATGCCTGCATTTTCCCTTCATAAATTTAGGAATGTAAAATGATACTCCATGTATCGGATATAAAAAGTCTGTTAAATTAAGATGAGTGTTTTGCCTCATTTTGCTCCGTTTTACGGAGAAAATAGTAGTATTTATCACACCAGATCAACTCTGATCTCTGTGGTGTCTGCACATATCAAGACTGATGTTTCAACCAAGAGTGATTGTGGCCAAAGAAATATTGCATTGCTGAGTTAAATGATGCACTGTTAGGAGCAATAGACAATTACCTTGTTAGTGGAGGTATTCTAAATAGTTTTTGTGTTCATAATTAATATTCTGGTCTTCATAAAGTATAACATGGGAGGAATCACATAGGTTGGTGGCACAAACAAAAAAAAGAGTTGCAAGAATTTTAATTTGGAAGTTATGGATAGAGAATTTAAGTTAGTGACATTAGAGTATAGAGAGATTGCACAAATTGTCTTAGTTATTTTGTCATGAATGGCCCAAAGGAGAAAACACTGCAGTACTCACTACGCACTACGCACACGTCTCAATGCCGCAGGGATTCGAGACAAGGCTCTGGATTGGACCACCTCCTTCTCCTCTGGCAGAACCTGGAGCGTCCGCCTCCCCCATTCCGTTCCAAAGCCTCCGAGATCATCTGCTGCGTATCTTAGGGATCCTCCCTCAGCCCGACGCTGTTCAACATTTCCGTGGCCCCTAGCCCGACAGCACGACCTCAACTTAATCTCCTATACCGAAGACAATCAGCAGATCCTCTCCCTCACCAAGGACCCAATCACAGCCAAAGCCAACCTCCACGAAGGAATGAAGGCTGTCGCCGACTGTGTGAAGACCAGCCGTCTAAAGCTGAACTCGGACAAGATGGAGGTCCTCATCCTCGGCTCCCACCCTTCAGCAGGGACGACTACTGGTGGCCGACGGCACTGGGGCAGCCCCGACACCCACCGACCACACACGCACGCAACCTGGGAATCATCCTCCACTCAACGCTCTCATTGACCAAGCAAGTCAACGCCGTCTCCTCCTCCTGCTTCAACACCCTCCGCATGCTCTGCAAAATCTACAGATGGATCCCAATAGATACAAGAAAGACAGTCACCAAGGCCCTCGCCAGCAGCAGACTCGACTACGGAAACGCTCTCTATGCGGGAGCCCCGACCAAGCTCATAAAACGACTACAACGCATCCAAAAAGCCTCGGCATGACTGATCCTCGACGTACCACGCCACGGCCACATCACCCCCACCTGAGAAACATGCACTGGCTCCCCGTCAACAAGAGGATATCCTTCAAGCTCCTCATCCACGCACACAAGGCACTCCACAAGACTGTCCCAGCCTACCTCAACAGACGGCTCTCCTTTTACATCCCCAACCACCAGCTACGCTACGCCGACCTCTCACTCGCCACTGTCCCGGGCAAACAACCTCCGGTGGGAGATCCTTCTTTCTCCTCACCATCAAGACATGGAACACCCTTCCACTAAGCCTACGACAGACCTAAGACTTACTGACCTTCAGGAAGATACTCAAGAACTGGCTGTTCGATCGGTAGCGCCCCTCCCCAGCGCATTGAGACCTCGCGGGTATGTAGTGCGCTTTACAAATGATTGATTGATTGATTGTTTGATTGAGAACACTACTTACTTGCTAAGTGAATTTCCTTCCATAGTGTGGAGTTTTGGAACTTTAAAATATTCACCTAATATCATCCGAACAACGAATTCCGATTTACTCACCTGTTATCAGGAGAGAACCCAGTGCTGTATCTTTTAGCCCAGCACTGACCCTGAAAAGTAATTCTAAGCATACTTACCAGTAACTTGTTTTTTCTTCCATAGGAATCCATTGTCTCGTTTTCACCACAAAAGTTTCTAAAGGTGTCTATTTTCACAAACTAAAAATATTCCAAAAAATTGCCTGTATGATTTAAACGCATTCTTTCAACTGTTTATAGGAGATGCACCAGTGCTAGATCCAGGATCCACCACTGAGTTAGAAAAAGTGACGATAGCACTACTTACCTGCTAAAGGAATTTCCTGTCATAGGATAACATTGGTTATTCTATGTGAAAAAAATTCTAAGTGCCAACTTTTAAAATACAGTAATATTCCTTTAAAATCACTACTGTAACTAAAACGCTTTTACTCAATGGTTTACAGGAGTTGTCCAAGGACTGAATCTAGGAACCAGTCCTTTGGTTAGAAAAGTAATCCATAAAGTAACTAATTGCATTTAACTAGAAATTCACATTGAGGTCAATGTTGCATTGTGTTTGAAATTGTGTTGCCCATTGCAACAACTGTAACTATTGTACTTAAAAGCCTATTGCATCTTTGGAAAGTATTTAAACTAAAGTAATTCATTCTGAGAACGTATATTTTGTAATGTAATGTATAATGTACTTATAATGTAATTTAAAAAATAAAATATCTGAAAATAAATAGTTTCAGAAATGTAGTAAATCAGTATCAAAAACATAAATATAAGAATTAATACATTACAAAATTGTCATTTACAAAACCTTCACAATTTACTGAAAAAAACATAGGTTTCAGGCCTGATATAGTTAGGAATTAGCATTTAAAAAACCTTTGAAATTCACTGAAAAAACATATGTTTCAGGTCTGATAAAGTTAGGAATTAGCATTTTTTTAAAAAACCTTAGAAATCCACTAAAAAAACATAGGTTTTAGGGGTGTTTTAGTTAGCTGGACATTTCACTCGTACAAAACCATTGAAATTGCTCTGATAAAGTTAGTTGTACTCACTATATCTCGCGCGCCTGCAATCCATTGCTGATGATGTCACATCATTCATGACATGGTCAATGACATCTCAAATGACATCACTGATGACATCACTGATGTCATCATCCACGTGAAAATCAGATACATCTCATCATACACTAGTTTTACCTTTCATCACTCAATGTAAAAAACAGAGTACCATATTTGAATCCATTGACACACCAATACAAGTTTCTAAAAACCCACTCAGTGATTCCTAGATCTATACACACATCTAATCACTTACCTACAGATTCAGTCATTCATATATATTCATAGATATCTCTCTCTCTCTCTCTCTCTCTCTCTCTCTCTCTCTCTCTCTCTCTCTCTATCTATATATATGTGAGCAAGGGCGGATGCCCGAAACGCGTCAGATTGCTTGGTTCGGCTCATAAATAAACTTGTGCCTACAACAAAGCTGTGTTGGATCTGCGTGATTTTCCTGGGTCGCTACGGTTGGAGCCTGGGAGGTTGCACTTGTTTGGATATATATATATATATATATATATATATATATATATATATATATATATATATATATATATATATATATATATATATATGGGAGTTGAGGAATTTGTGGAAAGGTTACAAATAAATTAGCACACATTCAGGTAAAAAATACGATGGGACTTCAATAAATATTTGGGTGCCCTCCTGTCAATATTGAATGGACAACTGACTAACTACCAAATTGTTAAGGAAGGAGAGTGGTTGCAAAAGCGCATCACACACAGAAACCATCATTCTATTGAACTCACATGGAGCATTTCACATGGGAAATTGCTCTAGACCAAAAGAAACTGTGTCACAGACAAACTTTACAATATGGAAGAGAGTAACATCTTGAGTAGGCTCAAGGAAAGAGGTGATCCTGGGAAGATTCTACAATTGGCGTGGAACAAAGTGCAAACCCCCCAAAAAACTACTATTAACTCAAAAAAAGGAACCTCTAAACAGTCAGATCAGGTTTATTACCAACGTTAAATGTAAATCTGATGAAGTGAGGCATCTGATTAACTTACACTGCAGCATTCTGAGCTCAGTTCAAGTTCTGAGGCCAGCAGTAGACAGCCATGAGTCAATGAAATGCTGGAAGCCAAGATCCATTAAAAATATTCTATTACATAGTCACTTCCAATCACCTACCAAAACAACACGGCTGGAGATGCTGAGTGAGTTTCACAAATGTAAAGAGATAAGGCTTGGAAGGAAAAAAACAGCTGCACAGTATATATTTCACATAATGGGAAAGAGAGAACCATCACTCAGTTCACCACATATTCCATTGATCCTTGCATGTATATTCTTGAGTTCCTTCAAAGGCTCCAATATGTGGAAAGTACAACTTTCCACCTAATAATGAATATTAGAGCACCACTCTGCAATAAGAAATCATGATGAGACATATTGTATTGCTAGACATTCTCTATAAAAACAAGGCTGTAGCCCGAATGTGTTGCAAATCATGGCAATGAACAGGTTTGACAAAATGCCACATGGTGTAACTAGAGAAAAGTTTTACAGGGAATAATCATATTTGGGGCAAATGTATCACACCATATAAATTCTTCTCTCTGTGTTGTCAGAGTATATCTATTGCCATATTTCACCCATTTCCAGGGCGAGAGTAATCAAGGTGTATATAAAATGTCATTGTTCAGTTGAATAAAGTGCTGTCAGCAGCATTAGACAATTAGTAGGCTTGTGGATGTCTCGTAAACATTTGAGTGCATCCATAATCAATATGTAAACTCAGAGGGCCCTATTCACAAAGGTAAACTTTCACATCTGTGTAAGTTTACTACTTTTCGGTATTCACAAAGGTAAACTTAGACCAAAATTCTAATTTTACTACTGTTAGGAATACACAAAGGTAAACTTTGATCAAAAGCCTAACTTTACTAGTAGTAACTTACCTTTGTGAAACCTGAAAAGTAGTAAAGTTAGACTCTTGGTCTAAGTTAGACTTTCGGTCTAACTTTACCCTTGTGAATACCAAAAAGTAGTAAAGTTAGATTTTTGGTCTAACTTTACCTTTGTTAATCGGGCCCAACATGTTTAAGGTTAGTGGAATCACATAGCCCATATTCTGGTGACACAAACAAAAATGAAGATCTGTATGGAAATGTTTCAGGAAGTTGTGGTTACAAAATCTTACTCTATGACATAAGAACCTAGAAATATTGCTCAAATTGTCTTAGCATATTCTGTAGTAGACTGTCTAAAAACAAGCAAGCTGCTATGACATATTTATAGCCTTAAATTATTCTTGGCATGAGTGGTTAAGAAGTCACAAGCTTAAAAACTAGTCAACACGAACCATTACACTATTTACCTACCTTCCTCTGTGCCATAATGGTGCATTCAATGAAGAAGAAGAAGAAAAGTATAACTAGACTTTTCAATGATAATGGATCCCCCAGATGGCGGCATAGAATTTGCTATGTAGGTCTATCAATCCAAGGAAGGGAGAATTTGTCTGCAACATGATAGTCCACCTATAATAGTCCATTCTGCTTGGAATGCATAATCCTAAGTGCCTATACACTCTGCTCAAAACAATCTTTCAGTTTCTCTCACTAAGATTATTCTCTTCAAAGCAATATGTTGAGAAAAAAACAATTCATAAATCAAACCCTAAGAGAACGAAATTCAGTTTAAAGCAGGCATGTTAAGCGTCCACCCATAAAATATGCTTTTGCAAACAGGTAAAATAAAACCGCTCTTACCTTCACAGCAACCTAAGGTAAAACGGAGAATAATATGAGAAAGACTAGTTAGCAAAATTTAATAATAAAATTCCACTGTATTAAACCTACACTTTATTAACAACATGCTATCTCTGACACTGTAAAACGACACCGAAATGACCTCTTTCCAAGGCTTAGTTCACTAATCATGAGCAACCAATGGAAATTAGTATCATCAAATGAAAATGTAACATAGAGTCAGTATTGACACAATTATAGTTGCACATCATTGTCTATTTAAAAAGTACAATTTATAAAGATGAGAACAAATTAAATATTGCCATCACAAAAACAAATATATATATATAAAAAGGACAGGTGAGAGGGAAACACTTTAGTACAAGGTTGGTAGTTTACCATATGTCCTGAAGTCCTTCAAAAACTGCCTATGTTTCCAGCTAAAAACGAGTGGAATTGGAAGGGATATGATAAAGCTGCACAATGTATGGGCACCTGACATTTGTATATCTAAAGTGTTTCTGCAAGGAATTCCTCTTCATTTTGATATCAAGTCAAGTCAAAATTCTTTATTCGGATATAGATTATCCATAAAAGTACAAACATACACATAATCACGTACATGGTCCATCATTAAAAATAATAAAATCTGCATTAAAATATTCAAATAAAATAATACTGGGTTATCCATATCTTTGATGACAACAACAGATATCTAATTTGCAGCAAAGTGCTATCTCACAATAAGTGGAGCCCAGAATGAGGCTCTCAAATTGAAAGATGCCTGCACCCAGTCTATGATGGACCCTGTACATGCCAAGCAAAAACATATTTATTTGAAACAAACAAGCATCAGTCCCATTACTGCCTGCAGGTAATGAATTGAGCAGAGTTCTGCAAATAGCTCTCCAATTGCTGCCCAACCTGTAGTTAGCATTAATGAAGTGTGAACACTGCTCCCAGAGCAAGAACATTGGCCTGGCTGTTGCGATGTGTTTCATTCCCTGGCAGGATGAACACTTCAGGTTGGCCCAGGGACTTCTATAACTTAAAGGGTCCTGACCAATCTCAGCCTAAATGTCAGGTTACATCTGTATATGACCAGCCTTTGTGCCCCTAGCGAAGCCGACACTAAACCCAGTGGGAGTAGGGCTGAACCCAGATTCCATTTTGAATGACCACAGAAGTGCTGTATGAGACCTGTGTGGTAACCTTATCCCACTTGTACAAGGAGAATAGGTTGGGTTCCAGGGCTCAGTTGACTGAGTTCCTGCTGGGGTACATGGACATAACAAGCTGCAACAGGCGTTTTCTCTGAAATGCCCAGCTGTGTAGAAGTAACAGGATGTTTACTTGACCCTGTTGGTGGCCACTGCAGGACTAAGTCTTAACCCCTGAATTATATTCCAGATATCCTGGAACCCCTAGCTGTATCTAACGAGAGATCTGCTAAAATGTATGAAAAATTGGGACTTGGAAAATGTTTGCAGAAAAAGAGCCCCGGAGGATGAGTATGCCATAACCGATGGCATGCCTTATCATTGACACTCTAGACTGCAACCCACACCATGGCCTTTAAATACTGCTGCGATAAATAGAAATAAACGGACTTGCACT
Organism: Lissotriton helveticus; assembly: GCF_964261635.1. NCBI lineage: Eukaryota > Metazoa > Chordata > Amphibia > Caudata > Salamandridae > Lissotriton > Lissotriton helveticus. The sequence goes on from NC_136069.1 coordinate 1,611,242,939, forward strand.
TAGGGGATCTTACTCTCCTTTGAATATAGTGGTCATGTATTTGAGATCAACTAGTCCTTGAGAACTTTGATTACCAATTCCTGAGGATGTGGTGGTGCAATATGAAACTCATGTTGGCTAGTTGGTGTTAAGAAAGAAGGACAATGAAGGAACTGATATTTCATACAACGCACAGGACTCCAAGTGTGCTCCTTTATTACACTCACTAAGGGCCTGATTACAACTTTGGCAGCCCTTCTGCGGAGCATCACACCAGCGCTCTGCAGGAAGAAAGCTAAAGCCGTCCTCACACCATCTGCCGGATTACACCTGTAATCCTTGTTGGAAAGATGTGCTTCAGCAGTCCCATGGCAGTGCCTTTTTAAGGCTCATAATATAGCCATGGAAAGGCACCATTGTGGGACCGTCGAAGTATGTTCATGCACGGGAAGAAGTACACCATGTTGTGCATTCCTCCCCCTGAAGGGACTGGGTTTGCAAAAATATAGTCTGGCACTACACGTGCCCCGTGGATCAAGGTTCCACTCGTAAAGAGACTTGCTTGGATTCAACCCTCTCGAAATAAACTGTAATACACGAATAAACATGTTTCATCTTATTAACAATGCAAAACACGACATTTGTAGTAAGCTGGGGAAGCTTTACAATGGCCTTCTTACTCCCGTAACTCGAGTACCCCAAAATGGCCGCCGCAATGTGGGAACATTTCCTGCGCATGCGTCAGTCACACTCATGTGACATGACGTACTTTCTGCTTTGGTGGGAATACTTTGCTTCTGCGCACTAGAACTAAAAATGTCTGCTCTATGTTTTCATCTGCTAATACTTGCATTGCAGCTTTTACTAAGTTGTTCTCTCTGCCTAATCCCTAATGCTGTAGTTAAAATAAAGTAATGGGATTAGAGTAGAGATACGTGGTATACAGTACATTCATTTATTCTTTGTTCTAAAACTGTTCTTCTTTGACTTTGCTATTAGCTCGTGTTTGGACCCATCAAGTACAATGTTGCTCTATCTTGGGTCCTGCAACTGCGCATGCTCTAAGTTTTCAAGAGTCCACAAGCCATGGCATTGAACAAGGGCCGACTCATGACTTGCTAGAAGATGATCATGGGAAACTTACCTTTTGACCCTTTGGAAGGAACCTGAACAAATTGTTATATTACATTGTAATTCTTATTGGATACATTCACTGCCGGGTGGTTTATGGGAGGGAACGTAAAATGTTAATATTTGAAAGAAAGGACTTCATTCTGGTATGGTGTGATTACCTCTCCTCGTCCTTTGACCAGTCAAATTGAGGGAATACACACATTTGCAACATTGGGGGGTGGTAAACTGCCCTGGAAAATGGTATAACTAAGGTAGGCTTAGCCAGTTAGATTGTCTGGCTTGTCCGAATAGCTGACCTGTCACTGACCCAATGCACTCAATAGTTGATCGAGAACAGAGGGGCTGGCTGAGCACTCTGTCAGAAGACTTGATAACCCAATCAGGGTTCTGTGGGAGAAGGTACGATACCCCAATCGTGGTCCGACTGTTAGCTGCAGAGAGTGGTGTGACGCTGGCGTTGCACTTTAGTTGTGGGTGCCGGTCCTGACCTGCGGTGGTCCTGTCCTGATCAAATTTGGTTCGTACTTATCCTGGTTTTGGTCTGCACCTGTTCTATCCTGTTGGCACCTGAACTATTGGGGGTCCTGTCCTTTATCCCAGCCCGTGGCCAGGGCTGGTCTTCACACCATTCTAGGTAAATATAAATTAAATGTGGGTATGTCAATGTGCTGTTTCCCTTTTCTTACCCTTCCCATGTTTCAATGCTTAAAGAAGGTCTTATAATATTTTCACATCATCTTGCTTTGGTTATATTCTTTCTAATTGAATGCACTTTAAATGTATTGGTATTGACTCTGAAATTTAACAATTTACATTATGAAAGTGTTAAAACTTTTCCCAAGTCTGTGGTTATTTTATGAGTGCAAATGTTTATTTACTACCTATTTTCTTGCTAACTCCCTTGATCCCTTAGGACTCTAGGTACCGGTGACTAGGATTGGTAAGTCAAAGGTATAGGTCCTAAAAGGTTAAATAAAATCCTGATTTAGCGTAGGATTACCTGTTCAGTGTGTATGTTTTATGGGTCCAGGTGAGTATGGTAGAAATCTCGAGCAGGTGAGCCCGCGATCTATCAGTATTCTTTTGGTAGCAGATAGATGGTTAGGGTTTAGTTAAGATAGGTAGTTAGTCGTGTATGTATAAATTGATTGTATTTTGATTTTATGTATTAACCAAAACCAGTTTGTATTGTTCTATGTTTGTTGGAATTCCCGGGGGCAGAATAGCGGGTGGTAAAAGGAAGCCACTTTGCAGTGAAGTCACTTGCCTAAGGAAGTAAGTGCATGGTTAGGTAAAACTGGAAGCACTGATTAGGGAATTTTCTGATTAAATGTGTGAATAAATGATAGCAAAGGAATTTGTTGGTGAAACTTTGGCCTTATATCACCTAGAAAGGGTGAGCTCGAGGGAGTAACAGGTTCTCTAATGCTTGTATGAAGAGTAGGCGGAAGGGATCTACTCGCAGTGCATGAAGAGTCAGCAGAAAGGTTTTACTCGCAGTAGGTACAAATCATCTTTTCTTTGAAAATAGTCACTTAGGCAGTGTGGCAAATGTTTCTATGTTGTTAATTAATGAATATTGCATTTAAAAGTGAAAAGAAATAGGTTCTCGTATTGCCTTGCAAAGGAGAGTGTCCGCTGCGGAGCTGCGCTGACGTCACCTAGATCCGCGCTGGTATTGGTTAAGACAGCGCGTGTTTAGCTGAGGTAATTGTAAAGGAGGGGAGAGTACAGGAGCGTGAGAACTTGTCTCATGACAAATATTGGTTGGAATTTATTTGAATTCTAAACACTGATTGGTTTTCGAAAATAAGAAACGCGCTGGTATTGTTGAAGCATTTAGTAAACAATTGAGTGTAGCTGCATATTAAATTTACTGGTGCAAATTATGTGGCATTTAGATCCAACAGTTAGAAGAAATAGACCCGATAGGAGGTACTTAGCTTTTGCGCACGAGCAATACATAAGGGGAAGACCTCATATCATGTACAGAGGAGGGAGAAAAATGTTGCTATTTAAGAAAATGTTTAATTTCTTTAGGGAAGATAAAACGATTAAAACTAGAAAAGGAATCATTATTTCTCCACCAAATACGCTCGCATCATACACCCCTGTGTGTGGTTACAACATTGGACAGAGTACACAAAAGATGATGGTGTTTTGGCATTTCCAGAACATGGTACTTTTAATGGTAGAATGTTATATAATTTGAGAACACGCATGAATGAATTAGATCCCAGACATAGATTAACTCAGTACGAAGCATTAGAGGAAAGGGAAACCGAGGCTTTTGAGCACGATATACCCAGAAGCGACAGACATTGGAGTACATTTTATCCCAGATTTCCAAAAGAGACAAGAGATAAACAAATGAAGAAATGGAGACAGTCTATGTTAGTAGAAGGATTATATCCTGTACTAATCTTAGAGGAACCGTGCACAAAAAAAACGAGAAATGTAATGACTAGTGGTGAGTCAGATGATGACTACTTGGAGGATTTATTAATGAAAAGTCCGCCACCTTACCATGAAGAAGCAAATAGAGTTAACCCTAGCCCCCCATTCTTAAAACCATCTTTGGTTCCGGAAGTAGTGCATGAAACTTCGTTAGAAAAAGTACTACAGGAGAGGGAACGAGAACCCATAAATAAACAGAGAAGTGAATTAATTCAGAAAATTTCACAGCTGAATATGCGTCCTGAAGTCTTGACCATTCCGATAACCATAGGTCCCCTTGTTCCATTATATGGAGAGAAACAGTCCTGTCCTAAATCTCCCGTTCTGACTACACCTGTAATGCAATCTAGAAAAGAAACCTTGATAGTTGATGATCAAACAAGTGAATGCAAGTCAGTGATTTTCCTGATGGATTTACCTTTAAGGGAACTGGTGGGTGATTCAATAAGGAAAAACACTCCTGGAAGTTCTAGAGAGGTACGAATGGAAACATCCTCAGGTACAAGAAGCGCAACTGTAGTATCCCCAGAAGAACTAGAGATATGGTCCCGAGAAATAGAAAAGCCAAAACCTCTGCCGAAGGTATTGGATCTTTTTAAATTAGGAGTTGAATTAGAAGAAATTATATTTTTCATGTCTGTGTCAGAGATCTTGTGGTACTCCTAAAATGCTCCTGCATTACTCTAGTGGACTGCAAAAACAATTCAGGTCTCATTCTAACTTATGCATGGAGATTAATCACACAATATTCATGGTCAGGAGGTTGTGTCATAACTACCCTAAGCTCACACAAATCACTTAGATCGACTAACACACTGGCACTTCTACTGGGCTGTTTTTACAAACACAAAATTGTGTGCCAACCACTGTGGATCCAAGTACGGAGTGGGTAGGTCTGTTGTGGTTCCTTATACCGGCTCTGTTGGCGTCTCCAATCCTGCCTTTATGTTACAGATTTGAGCCCCTGAATAACCTTGAGTCCTGAGACTGACTTGTTAGTCCTGAGACACTCCTTCTACTGATCCTGCCCTCAACGCCCCCGTCAGATACTCCCTCCGGTAACTTGGATGGGTTGAGGCCACTACCTTGGAATATCACTAGTTTGTCTACTAAGTTTTTTGACAGCAACTTGGTCCAGTTGGTTAGGACATGTAATGTAATTTGTCTGCAGGAAACCTGGGATGCAACTATTCTATTATTGCTGCAAGGATATAAAACATATGTTTCTCCTGTAGTGATGCCAGTGAAGGCCAAAGGGGGTGGGGTCAATTTGTGGCATTGGAGTTATGTTGTCACATCAAAGACCTTAAGTGGGACTGAAATCTGTCTCAGGCCCTGAAGCTGCATGTCCCCTAATACACACCTATAGTACTGACAAACATTTATATTGTGAAATCAGGGCTGTATGTGGCCTCAATTCTCCCCATTTTATGATCCACTATTGGCTCCTAGGTAGGGCATGGCATTTCTCGGGATAAACTTATACTAGCAGTTGATTTCATCTGCCATCTGTGTGCCTGCCCCATTGCTTTAGATGCCATTAAGCCGAAACCTATGGTAGCAGATGGGCTCCAAATGGTTCATACTTCTGAGGGTATGGAGTAGAACATATTTTAAGCACTTATAATATTGTTTTTGCTCTAGAGAATATAATAAACTCAGTTAAACCACACGTTCCCCTCATTTAAAGGGAGGGGTATACATAGTTCGGAGCCCCTTCAATTACCATAATCCTCTGTCCCTAATCTCCGGAGGAGTAAAGGGCAGGATTAGGCTATTGGTGGAGACACAAGGTGGGTCCATACTCTCTCTGACGAGGGTAGACGACTGATGTGGTTGCAAGTAGACCCAAAGGATTTCCATCTGTCACTCTCTACTGTATGCTGGCAGGCGATATCTACCTGCCTGGATTTTAATTCCTAAAGGGGGATGAGCTTGTCTGTTTTTGTAACTATTGCCTAGAACGCGCTGGCATTGTTAACGGTCCCAGTGTCAAAACATGGCTCATAGGAGTCTAAAAGGTTGGATTGAGACTGCTATATGTCCCTTCACTTGAAGGTTTCCCTAAAGCAGGTCCCTAGTGTCAGGGAGCATGCTGCTTCATGTCAGTAGGAATATAAGAAGGCCTTAATCAATGGCAAGCTTATATTTCACAGGTCTGCGTGCGATGATTTTGCCCAAGCAAGCCAAACCAGAGATAGTCCCCTTTTCTGGAGGGTGATTAATTAATCTTGTTTTGCTGAACCATCGGGGTCTGCTCTATGTCATCACATTTTGGAACAGCAATGGGTAGATTGGTTTAAAAGTGTGTATAACTTTGGTCTAGCTGATGGTGTGGGGAACCAGATTGGCTTAGTGTTGGGCAGAGCTAATGTTGTCTTTACCCTAGAGAACGTTTCTCAGGTCAACCAGGCACTATCTTGTAACAAGGCCCCAGGACTCGGCAGAATACCTCCTGACTTGTTTAGGGATAACGTTGAGGTCAGGGAGCTAGTCTTAATTGCTACAGTGATGGAAGGCACTCCACTTTCATGGTCCACTGCTGTAATTGTTCCGATATTTAAGAAGGGGGACAAGGACAATACCCTGTGTTATAGATCAATTCCACTTGTCGATGCAGAAGTGAAGGTCCTTGGGAGGGTACTTTTATATAGGTTCGAGCTGTGGGCAGATGCGAATGATATATTCTCAAATGATCAATATGGTTATAGGCCAAGCAAGTCAACAACTGAACTGTGTCTGAACCTATACTTAATTAAAAATGAGTACATTGTTGCCGGACAGGATCACTACACCTGGCGTTCATGAACCTCATGCTTGCATTTGATGGAGTCGACCATAAGTTGTTTTGGGATTTGAGCCTTGTGATGGGTGTGGATCCAGAATTAATACTCCTCTTATCAAACCTACATGCTAACACATCGGTTGCAGTGAGGTATTCACAGAGGATGGATCTCACCCAACATTTTTACACCACAAGGGGTTTGTGCGTTATTGGTATCTACTTGTCCCTTTTTTGTTCACCCTTCATAATAACAAGTTGGAACAGGCCCTTCTTTAAGTGCATCCCGATTTTCCTAGGTAGGAACGAAATTGCTACCGGTCCTTCTGTATGCCGATGATGCGTTCCTCATGGTGCCTACAGCTGTGGGACTGCAGTCATTATTGGACAAGTTTGTCTGCTTCCTGGACAATTTTGATCTTGTGGTTAACTTCACAAAATCTTATATCATGGTAGTTAGCTCCCGGTCCAGCAGTTCCAAAACCTTTAAGTTGTGGAGTCATACTTTGGGAAAAGTTCCAGCTGTCTTGTATTTCAGGTTTTTATTTGACACGAAACCCTAATTTAGGGCAGGAGATGTGACCTGGTCCAGCCCAAAGGGGCAGTAAATACTTTTGCGCAGAGGTTGGGCTCATAGTCCCCAGACACCTTAGTTAAGCTTCACCAGGCTAAGTTTGTTTCCAAGTCTTTTTAAGGCAGTGAGGTATGGGGATACACCACAAATGATAAGATTCAGCTCACAGAAAATATAATGTTAAGATGTATTCTGCAGGATCTGCAAAGTACTCCAGCATTTTCTGGTCATGTAGAGCTTGTCATAAAATAAATTGGAGATAATGTTGCTCTCAGCCCTTTGCTTTGCTGGATTAAGACTTAGACTGAGGAGGGTACCCAGCTGAACAGATTGAACTTTTGAACCAGTCTGTCCCTTGACCACACGCAGAAAATCCCTTGAATAGCCTATGTAAGGCAGCTTTTGCCATCATGGGCAGGGCTGATATATTCTACAATCATCATTCCCTGCACCCTCTGGAGTTTAGAAGGGTGAGATACCTATTTGTGAACGTGGTGTACTGCAACACCAACACACAAAGTTGATGAAGCACACAGTACTTGGGCACATACTATTAAAAACTGTACCTGGTATGGAGCCTTATCTATCTCTTTTACCTATAGAGAGGGAGAGATTTGTTGTTGTGAGGTTCAGGTTTAATTTGCTGAACCATCCATGGCTTCTCCTTGTAAGTGATCTCATTCAGGAACTTTGAGGCCCTGAATCTGTGACAATATGTCCCACCGGGCTCCGCACATTCTTTACTGTGTTGTAAATATATTAGCATGACCAGGAAGCAGTTATTGAAAGTTCTGCTTATGTACATGCAGCTTCTGCCGAATGAAAATGTCTTCATTGCTGTATCATGTTTTTTACATGCAGCTTTGAGATCAAAGCGATCTAGACCTGATTAACCTAATTATTTTATATGAGGTTTTTCAATGTGATGCATTCTTAACACTATTTTATCTTTCCTAGCTATTTATGGTGTTTTAATGAGGTGAGTAGTCTATGTTTCAGGATGTCATACTATTTTATGGTTATACTTATAACAGAATAAAGATTTTTTTTCACACTCTACTTATGTGCCTGTTGTTCAAGGTTATATTTTATATTTAGTTTGTAATTTTGGGATTTTCAGGGTACTATGCCTGCTATGGAGTCTTCATATGGCAGGCGTTCGTTAAAAGCAGTATTTCATGCATTTATTTGGTTTGATTTGATATAATCGGTTTTAATTGGTTTATAGATTGTTCTGTTATGGGATTTTGGTAGCTTTGTTACTTTTTTATATGTAAAACATTTGTGAAGGGTATGGGGGCTTAGTCCTATTATCCCTTGGATGTCACTTTTCCACTGCATGATTTCTCATTGCTTGAAGGGTATGGGGACTTAGGGGCAGATGTATCATCACCATCCTTTGCGATTCCCAAATAGCGATTTTTTAGAAATCGCTATTTGAGAATTGCAATTTGGGATGTATGTAGATTTCTTAAAATTCCTTAATTGCGATTAGCAAATTGCTAATCGCAATTAAGGAATAATTTCCCATTCATTTCTATGGGCCAGGAGGCCTATAGGAATGAATGGGAAGCTATTCTCAATTTGCGATTCGCAATTTGCTAATCGCAAATTGAGAATAATTTCAAGGGTGTGTTAAGGACACCCTGCTGCACCCCTGCGATTCCTTATTTTGCAATTTGGCTCATACATACCAAAACACAGTTTACGATTCGCAAATGCCGGAATTCTGCGAATTCCGGCGTTTGCGAATCGCAAACGGCTTCATACATCTGGCCCTTAGTCCTATTATCCCTTGGATGTCACTTTTCCAAGTCATGATTTCTCTTTGCTTGCTATGCATGGTGTTGTCACATATGTACCACAATGGTATAGGGTACATGGACTGGCGTCTTTGAACCGAGCTCAGTAAAATGTCAAACCAAGAGTTGTTTGTTCTTTCGAACTTTATAAATCCATACAAGGCACTCGTAGACTTCATTCTTTCAGTTGTATAGTAGCTGCACAACATTGCACGAGCTGTATTTTTTGGGCATTTTAAACATGCATTTTTTTAAAACAATATCTACTTACAGATCAATATTATTATTGCACAGTTTGGCCTCACAAAATAGGAAGCACTGACAAAGTCAATAGGTCTGTTTTGTAAACAAAAAAAAGATTTTCACAAGTTATCAAGCTTTTGTGGGTGAACGTGAGAATACATCAATAAAAGAATAGTTGAATGAATGAACAAATGAATGCTTGAATAGGTTAGTGAATACATAAACAGATGGTTGCATAGATGAACCAGATGAGTTCATAGTGGAATAATAAATGTATGAATCAATGGTAAAGCAATACATGTATTTAATCATACATTCACCCATTTACACAACAATCTAGCCATTACATTTATGAGCACATGCTTAAATGCACCTATGTGTGTGAGCATAAGACGTTCTTTCAAAAGCAAAACCCTTTGACTGTGCTAATGCTTGTTTGAATGTATTTGCATGCAAAGTTGTTTGCTGTCAAAGGTTGGTGGCATATCAAAGAGGCTGTGATACTAGTACCCCTTTTAGGATTTGTCTGGATGCTGGATGTTGGTCAAAGTGAGGTAGAAGATGGAACTTTGGCCTATTTGACTGAGTGCTTTTAGTTGAAGTAATTTGTAGTATATGCCATGGCCCGGTTGTGGTTTGCTTAATTACAGGATATATGTGCAGTAACTCATGTTATTACACATATTTCCATTATGGTTTGCGCAATAGGCACCAAACCCCTGAATTTTCCCTTCATAAATTTAGGAATGTAAAATATTGGATATAAAAAGTCTGGTAAATTAAGATGAGTGTTTTGCCTCATTTTGCCCCGTTTTACAGAGAAAATAGTTGTATTTATCACACCCGATCAATTCTTATCTCTGTGGTTTCTGCACATATCAAGAATGGTGTTTTACCCAAGAGTGATTGGGGCTTAAGTAATATTGCATTGCTGAGTTAAATGAAGCACTGTTAGGAGCAATAGACAATTGGCTTGTTAGTGGAGGTTTCCTAAATAGTTTTTTGTGTTCATAATTAATATTCTGGTCTTCATAAAGTATACGATGGGAGGAATCACATAGGGACATTTTTTGGTGGCGCAAACAAAAAAAAGAGTTGCAAAAATTTTGATTTGGAAGTTATGGATACAGAATTTAAGTTGATGACATTAGAGTAAAGAAGGATTGCACAAATTGTCTTACTTATTTTGTCATGAATGGCCCAAAGGAGAAAACACTGCAGTACGCAGTACGCACTACGCGCACGCCTCCACGCAGCAGGGATCCAAGACAAGGCTCTGGATTGGACCACCTCCTTCCTCTCCGGCAGAACCCAGAGCGTCTGCCTCCCCCATTCCGTTCCAAAGCCTCTGAGATCATCTGCGGCGTATCCCAGGGAACCTCCCTCAGCCTGACGCTGTTCAACATTTACATGCCCCGCTCACATACGTAGCCCGACAGCAGGACTGCAACATAATATCCTATGCCGACGACACTCAGCTGATCCTCTCCCTCACCAAAGACCCCATCACAGTCAAAGCCAACCTCTACGAAGGAATGAAGGCCGCCGCCAACTGTATGAAGACCAGCCGTCTGAAGCTGAATTCGGAGACGACGGAGGTCCTCATCCTCGGTTCCAACTCTTTAGCCGGGGACGACTCCTAGTCGGCCGACAGCACTGGGGGCAGCCCTGACGCCCACCGACCACACACGCAACCTGGGAATCATCCTCGACTCAACGCTCACAGTGACCAAGCAAGTCAACGCGGTCTCCTCCTCCTGCTTCAACACCCTCCGTATGCTCTGCAAGATCTACCGATGGATCCCGACAGATACAATAAAGACAGTCTCCCAGGCCCTCATCAGCAGCAGACTTGACTATGGAAACGCCCTCTATGCAGGAGCCCGGACCAAGCTCATAAAATGACTACAACGCATCAAAAAAGCCTCGGCACGACTGATCCTCGACGTACCACCCCACGGCCACATCACCCCCACCTGAGAAACATGCACTGGCTCCCCGTCAACAAGAGGATATCCTTCAAGCTCCTCATCCACGCACACAAGGCACTCCACTAGACTGGCCCAGACTACCTCAACAGACGGCTCTCCTTCTACATCCCCAACCACCTGCTACGCTCCGCCGACCTCTCACTCGCCACCGTCCTGAGCATCCGAAGAACAACCACCAGTGGGAGATCCTACTCTCACCTCGCCATCAAGACATGGAACACCCTCCCACCAAGACTAGCTGACCTTCAGGAGGATGCTCAAGACCTGGCTGTTTGATCAATAGCGCCCCCCCCAGCGCCTTGAGAACCTCGCGGGTATGTAGTGCGCTTTACAAATGATTGATTGATTGATTGATAACACTACTTACTTGCTAAGTGAATTTCCTTCCATAGGGTAACATTGACTGGTTTCACTTGGAAATTCTTCTAAGTGTGGAGTTTTGGAACTTTAAAATATTCCTATAAAATCAGCAGAACTGCGAATCTCGATTTACTCACCTGTTAGCAGGAGAGACCTCAGTGCTGCATCTTTGAGCCCAGTACTAATCATGAAAAGTAATTCTAACCATACTTACCAGTAACTTGAATTTCCTTCCATAGGCTAACATTGACTGGTTTCACTTGGAAGTTCTTCTAAGTGTGGAGTTTTGGAACTATAATATATTCACCTAAAATCATCCGAACAACGAATTCCGATTTACTCACCTGTTATCAGGAGAGAACCCAGTGATGCATCTTTTAGCCCAGCACTGACCCTGAAAAGTAATTCTAACCATACTTACCAGTAACTTGTTTTTTCTTCCATAGGATTCCATTGTCTGGTTTTCACCACAAAAGTTTCTAAGTGTCTATTTTCACAAACTAAAAATATTCCTAAAAATTGCCTGTATGACTTAAACGCATTCTTTCAACTGTTTACAGGAGATGCACCAGTGCTGGATCCAGGATCCACCACTGAGTTAGAAAAAGTGACGATAGAACTACTTACCTGCTAAAGGAATTTCCTGCCATAGGATAACATTGGTGATTCTATGTGAAAAAATATCGGTCAACTTTTAAAATACAATAATATTCCTTAATAATCACTACTGTAACTAAAACGCTTTTACTCAACCATTTACAGGAGATGTCCAAGGACTGAATCTAGGATCCAGTTCTGTGGTTAGAAAAGTAATCCATAAAGTAACTAATTGCATTTAACTAGAAATTCACATTGAGGTCAATGTTGCATTGTGTTTGAAATTGTGTAGCCCATTGCAACAACTGTAACTACTGTACTTAAAAGTCTATTGCCTATTTGGAAAGTTTTTAAAATTATTATTATTATTATTACATTTATTAAGCGCACAGCTACCCGGAGGTTTCCCGGCGCTAAAGCAAACTGATCGGTGAAAAGAGGGAGGGACATTAATTGTTAAAAAGCCATGTTTTTATTCCTTTACGGAATTTCAGAAAGCACGATTCCGTGCGCAAGGGTTGAGGGAGAGAATTCCATAAGGATGGGGCCAACAGGGCAAACGAGCGGCCACCCATTTTGGCTCTGTTAATGCGTGGAATTTTAAATTTGTTTTGTGACGAGGACCTGAGTGTACGGGGGGGAACATATTGTTGGACTAAGGCAGCAAGATAGCACGGGGCTCTATCAGTCATGATTTTATGCATGTAGCAGAGTGCTTTAAAGTGCACTCTGCTTTCAATGCGCAGCCAATGCAGGTTGCGCCTGTGATGAGTGACCGATGATCTTGCGGGAAGTTGGCAAATCAGACGGACTGCCATATTTTGAACCACTTGATATTTCCTGGTAACCTCTTTGGCAGCACCTAAGAGCAGGATGTTCCCATAGTCCAGGCGTGAGATGACAAGGGCCTGGACCACGGTCCTCAAAGTGTCTGTAGGCAGCATCCAAGTGATCTTCCTCAGCCACCTGATGATGGTAGTACAGGTGGCCGCAACTTTCACAACATGATGTTTGAAAGTGAGTTGGTTATCGAAGATCACACCGAGGTTGCGCGCAGACACTGATGGAATAGGTAGAGGACCCATCTCCGGAGGCCAATGGTGAGGGCCCCAAAGAGAGGTGTCGGGTCCAAACAGAAGCAGCTCTGTTTTGTCCCCGTTGAGCTTTAGTTTGTGCTTCAACATCCAGTCCGATATAGTATGATATAGTAATTCATTCTGAGAAAGTATATTTTGTAATGTAATGTATAATGTAATTATAATGCAATTTACAAAATAAAATATCTCAAAATAAATAGTTTAAAAAATGAAGTAAATCAGTATCAAAAACATAAATATAACAATTAATACATTTAAAAATTGTCATTTACAAAACCTTCGAAATTCACTGGAAAAAACATATGTTTCAGGCCTATTAAAGTTAGGAATTAGCATTTAAAAAGCCTTAGAAATCCACTGAAAAAAACATAGGTTTTAGGGGTGTTTTAGTTAGCTGGACATTTCACTCATACAAAACCATTGAAATTCCTCCAATATAGTTAGTTGCACTCACTATATCTCGCACACCTGCAATCCACTGCTGATGATGTCACATCATTCATGACATGGTCAATGAAATCACTGATGACATCTCAAATTACATCACTGATGACATCACTGATGTCATCATCCACGTGACAATCAGATACACCTCATCATACACTATTATAACCATTCATCACTCACTGTAAAATACAGAGTACCATATTTGAATCCATTGACACACCAATTCAAGTTTCTAAAAACCCACTCAGTGATTCCTAGATCTATAGACACATCTAATCAATTACCTATAGATTCACTCATACATGCAGTCAATGATCAATAAAAAACTATCAAATATACTTATACACCTTTATCGACATTACACACCAGCACAAATCCTATTCACTTATGAAGTCATCCTATTCACTTATGCAAACAATGGATCATACTTACATTTACGTAGCTATACACTTATACAAACACCACTTTATCTATTCATATAGATAGTAACTCATACTTACTGTGTTATAAACTCACTATTACAAGCATACAGTTATCCATACAGTCACTCATACAATCAGTGAGTCTTATGTATACTTATTTATAAACAACAACTGACACATACACTGCCTTTTATTGTTTTAGTTTGTTGGACATGTACCATTGAGAGAGATATTTGCTCATCACCACACCCATAAAGATACTCACTCACCCAAACAACTGATAAAACATGTAGTTTTAACTTCATATATCTACTGAATCAACTATTCACACATCTTTGGGCAGTAACACACACCCCACCGAACCACACACACATTCACTCTCCCATACAAATACTCAGTCAACTAATCAAAAACTAATATAGACTTTCAAATAGCTAGTAACCAATTGGGGAAGCAGTTTACACAACAACAGACAAAGTGATACAGATGTTCATATAGTTTAGTCACTATCCAATATATTTAGTGAGACACTTTAAATTAGTCAAGTAAACAGTCACTCACACTGCTACTAAATCCTCCATCCAGATATTTATATTTATGTATGCACTCATTCTTCAATGCAAATTGCTATATGTATAATACATATTTAAATAATGAACCAAACAACATTCACTGGGTGATGTCATCAGTGATGTCATTTGAGATGTCATCAGTGATGTCACTGACCATGTCATGAATGATGTAATATGTGACATCATGAGCAGTGGATTGAGGGGGCGCGAAACATAGTGAGTACAATTAACTAAATCGGAGGAATATATATATATATATATATTACCTACTGGCGGTCGCCAGTAGGTATATATAGTTAGGATTTTTTCTCTATGGGATTTTTGAAAATTCTATGTCTAATAACTTTGGCGTTTGTGGATGGAATTGGCTGAAATTTTCAGGAAAATGGAACATTTTGTTTCTGAGCAGCCCCTGAAAATTGGGGGGGGGTCCGTCAAGGGGGGGCCGAGAAAAAAGGGGGGTCCCAAAACGCGTTTTTCCCATGTTAATTTCCATAGGGCGGTTGGCCTCACTTTTAGCCCGAACGGCTGAATGGATTTGCACGAAACTTGGCAAAATTGTAGGGACTGTTAGCCCGATGTGCCTTTGCTAGGTCTCAAGATATGTGCTCCAGTGGATTTTGAGAAATTAACGTTAAAAAAAATATATATATCTGTAAGCGCGCTCCTGGCAGCGCCCCGGTTCGCGTACTTGACTCGTAACGGAACTTCGCGAAGCGAAGCTGATTGGCTCTCCGGTGTCTGTCAACATTCTAAACAGTCCGGCGCGGCCGCCATCTTGTCTCTCGGTAGGATCGAGAGACAAGAGGAGGCCAAAACAAAGGGGGAAATGACCATAAGGGGGCATAGTAGATCCTCCCTGACCCCCTAGGTTTGATGTGGAGGTTTTAAAAGGGCCCCGCGGGGAAAAAAACAAAAAAAAAAGTTTTTTTTGCGTGGGGAGCGCCCGGTACGCGCACCGGAAAGTGGTCCGGGGAGTGTACTATAAGGAAAAAAGAATGATAGACTATGATATTTTGAAATATTGTATGTTTATTGATTGTTCTTTTTGTTGTTTTTTTTTTATTTAAGTAGCAGTATTAATGATTATTAAATATAAATGTATTTTTGGAATTGTGCACAATATACTATAAGTCTGACTTTACATTATAATCAATTTGGTACTAGTTTATGAATTACATATAAAAATGATTAAAGACTCAAACAATTTTTTAATATTAAATATAATTTTATTTTTCTGATTCTTTTTCAAAATTTAATAGAACGTCTAACATTTGACTGTCCGATATGTCCTCTTGTTGAGTGAACATAACTTCCCACATTTGACCATCATCATAATGAAGTAAATAATCCACAGATTCTACACATTGTAGAAGTTCATGGTCTCGTGATTCATCCATGAATTCCAAGTCAATTGGTTCAATTATTTTCTCATTATTCATGTCTAGGACAATTTCAAAGGAAACGTTCTGTTCTCCTTGCATTTTTGTGCTGAAATTTGAATAAAAAATAAATATATCAGTAGAGATAGGGCACTGTTGGGTTTAAGTTCAGACAGGTACTTTTGAGGCATGAAGTAGTACTATTAAAAAGTGCCTGTGAAAAAGCCTATGTAAATTCATAATTATACCACAGACACCTAAATCAATCCATAATTATAATAAACAAGCCTTTCTCAATGTCTAACTCTTACAGAGGGATAGTATATAACTATCTGAAAATGTTTTCAAATTTATAAAATAATATCTTACCTTTTAAAAAAAAGTTTAAGTTGTGAGTGAAAATGATCTTGCAATGTAGTTCAGGAAGTAGTAGTCAAAATGGCTGTGTTTCTCTCTCTTTTTTTATATATATTCAGGTACATAACCAATCAAATGTCAGGTAAAAAAAGTAGAAAATGAAAGTAACATTTTAATTGGTTGTCAATTCCAACACTTCAGATGTGTTTTGTGAAGTAATTTACCTCAGGGTATTTAGAGAGGTCTACAGGCTAAATGGCTAAATGAAATTCCAACCAAATTTGTGAAAATGGTAGGGATTGGTATGTAGTATGAGTTAATCTATATTTGGTGACATTGTCCCCAGGGTTTCTTCTGTAAATTACTTTCCCACCTTTTTTAATGGAGCGCTTCCCTGTGAGCGCCCCGGCACGCGAACCGGCAGCGTTACGGGAGTCCACCATTTTGTGTTTCGGTCGAATTAAAATACAAGATGGAGGGCAAATAATGTTCAGAATGGGTAGAAGGGGGCACGGTAGACGTATCTTGACCCCCTAGGTTTTCTGAGGGTGGCTGAGGAGGCCCATATGTGCGAAAAAAAAAAAAAATAATTTCGCGCGGTTAGCTTCCGGTGCGCGTACCGGGTAGCGCTCCGGGGAGCGTACTTTGTTGAAAATTAGTGAAAAAAGTTAGAGAAAAATAATAATTGTGAGTGATCAGATGTAGGGTAGCTCTGAGAAGAGCTTTTGGGTTTATGGTACATTTAGGTACTTATAAGTAGGTACCAATGCACAGTCTTAAATTCAAAATTAAAATTCTGTTCCCTTCATCTGAGAAGTGAACTCCATCTCCTCTGTAGATATCTTGCATGTAGTAACGCAAGTTATTGTTGTACATGGAGCCCATTCCATGGTCTCTCATGTAAGCTGAAACAGATTTGTTTACATGCTTCCTCGACTTCTCAATTTGTGGACAAAATTGGTTCGACCACCTCCATTTCTGTCTTTGGCATATATTTGAATATACCAAGGCAGTTTGAGGAAAAAGTGCCATCAATTGCTCAAAGGTGTCCTTTAAAAGCATTTCCAGACCTACCCCAGTCAAAGTGCCCAAGTCATTACCTCCAGAGTGCAAAATTAACAGGTCAGGTTTAGGCAAATGCATAAAGGTTTTCACCAATGGTATCAATTGGTGACATTTTAATCCTCTGTTGCCAATCCACTTAATTTCCACATTTTGTAAATTGAGGTTAGGTAAATTTCTGTTATCAGCATACCTCTGAGCCCAGTAGATGTAACTATGTCCAACAATCCAGACAGAAAACATGGTGAGAGAAGGTTCTGCTGCAGTCAGATGAAGTGTGGCAATGAAATGGCAGTTGAAAAAATAAGAGTTTAAAATGAAAAAAACTGTGGAGTTTCTGTGTTAAGGAAGCAGTAGCAGTGATTGGTGGATTTTGATTGCTGAAAACAGAATGTTAGGGTGCATGGATGAGTTCTTTGAAAGATGTAATTTGAATGGTCAAGAAAAAATCATTTTATGAAAGATTGCACTGGATATGCAGGTGCACTGAGAGTTCAGAGTTCAATTGAAACATTGTTGTGTGAACTTGCAAACATCAGAGGTCTTTCAGGAGGTGGTTGCTATGCAAAAAAGGCAGAAAGGGCAGAGGGGGGAAGGGTGTTGATTTGAAAAAAGTGAGGGAAGAGTTTTGATTTGGTGACATGAGAGATATGTGTGATGAAATACAGCTTTTCTGTGCTTTTTATGGCTGCAGACTCTGGAGTGCATACCTTTTGCTCTGCTAAAGACAAATTGGTGTGTTTCTGAGACTGTTTTGAAACCCATAAAGTATTTGCTAAGGTGAGAAAAGATTCATTTAATTTAGATAGAGAATAGTATGCTTTAGGGAGAAAATTATGAAGAAAGTTGTGTATTTAAAATGTTGCTTTGTGTCAAGTGTTTTGTTTCTTTGTGTTACATAGCCATGTTAAAAGTGACGCAAAAATAGTGTAAGGGTCTTACAAAAATGCTTTCATGTGTCTTAGGGTATTTTAACTCACTTCCCCATGAATGTATGATTATAATTTGTTTACAAGATGTGTTTAAAAACGTTTTTTGAAATCAATTAGGTTTCTTGATATGTACTGCTAGAGTTTCATAGGTTGCTTGGGGCATATTTTCAAGGCTTTTGAGTTCCTTTGATGTAATTGTTCCCATTTTAATTTAAGACCTTTCCCCGTGGTGCAAGCTCCTTGTAAATATGCCCCCATTTGTGCTTGGCAAATTTAGATTTTAATTCTTTGACTAACATAGCCATGTTAAAAGTGACCCAAAAATGTTGCAAGGGCCTTAAAAAAACGCTTTCATGTGTCTTAGGCCATTTTAAGTCATTTCCCCTTGAATGTAGGTATATAATTGATTTAGATGATGTGTTTAAAAACGATTTATGAAAACAATTAGGTTTCTTGATATGTACTGCTAGAGCTTCATAGGTTGCTTGGGGCATATTTATAAGGCCTTTGAGTCTCTCTGATGTTATTTTTACCATTTTAATTTAAGACCTTTCCCTGTGGTGCAAGGTCCTTGTAAATACGCCCCCATCTGTGCTTGGCAAATTTAGATCTTGATTATTTGACTTACATAGCCATGTTAAAAGTGATCTAAAAATGGAGCAAGGGTTTAAAAAAAATGCTTTCATGTGTCTTAGGGCATTTGAAGTCACTTCCTGATGAATGTAGGTATATAATTGATTTAGATGATGTGTTTTAAAACGTTTTTGGACATCAATTAGGCTTCTGGATATGTAGTGCTAGAGTTTCATAGGTTGCTTGGGGCATATTTATAAGGCATTTGAGTCTCTCTGATGTTATTTTTCCCATTTTAATTTAAGACCTTTCCCCGTGGTGCAAGGTCCTTGTAAATATGCCCCCATCTGTGCTTGGCAAATTTAGATTTTAATTCTTTGACTAACATAGCCATGTTAAAAGCGACCGAAAAATGGTGCAAGGGCCTTAAAAAAACGCTTTCATGTGTCTTAGGCCATTTTAAGTCATTTCCCCTTGAATGTAGGTATATAATTGATTTAGATGATGTGTTTAAAAACGATTTTTGAAATCAATTAGGTTTCTTGATATGTAGTGCTACAGTTTCATAGGTTGCTTGGGGTATATTTAAAAGGTATTTGAGTCCCTTTGATGTTATTTTTCTCATTTTAATTAAAGACATTTCCTCGTGGTGGAAGGTCCTTGTAAATACACCCCCATGTGTGCTTGGCAAATTTAGATTTTGATTATTCGACTTACATAGCCATGTTCCATACAGTTCTCACCTTCTGCGTAGTCTTTGATATGCTAGACTCCATCTGCACTATGAGATACCTAAGCAAAGGAAACACAGGTGGTGTGATTGTGAAATGAGGAAAAGAAACTCCACATTTTTCAATTACATCACCTGTGTTTCCTAAGTTTACGAATGACATTGTGCAGATGAGGTTTAGGTCTGTCCACGGACACAGAAGAGGTCTGGCCTTTGTTCAAGAGTGAAGTGGATATGACTTACTTCATTGGTAGGCCTTCACATATATTATCTCCTCTGTACTCTTCAACAAGCGTAAATTTCATCTGCAACCCTGAGTAGGCCTCACCTTAAACAAACCTCTGGATAGGCAACACCTTATTGTCATCCTGAATCAATCATTTAAAATGTTAGGGACAGATTTATGATAGGTGTATGCCTCTTTTGCGTCTCTGTGCGTCATTTTTGTGACGCAGCGGCGGTGCAAAAGAGTTGCTATGTGGCAACATATTTACAACTTGATTCATCTAGGCAGATGTGTCATGCTGTAAAGTCCCGTGCCACATGAAACCGATGCAGCAGTGATGGGAAAGATGCACCATGTTGCAAGACAGGCCTCACTTCATCTCCAACAAGATAAGAAGCTGAATCTTCTGTAAATGTCAAAATTGTTGTATACACTGCTGAACTTCTGTGTACTCTTTGATATGCTAGACTCCATCTGCACTATGAGATACCTAAGCAAAGGAAACATAGGTGATGTGATTGTGAAATGAGGAAAAGAAACTCCACATTTTTCAATTACATCACCTGTGTTTTCTAAGTTTACGAATGACATTGTGCAGATGAGGTTTAGGCCTGTCCACGGACACAGAAGAGGTCTGGCCTTTGTTCAAGAGTGAAGTGGACATGACTTACTTCATTGGTAGGCCTTCACATGTATTATGTCCTCTGTACTCTTCAACAAGCATAAATTTCATCTGCAACCCTGAGTAGGCCTCACCTCAAACAAACCTCTGGATAGGCGACACCTTATCGTCATCCTGAATCAATCATTTAAAATGTTAGGGACAGATTTATGATAGGTGTGTGCCACTTTTGCGCCGCTGTGCGTCACTTTTGTGACGCAGCGGCGGTGCAAAAGATTTGCTATGTTGTGACATATTTACAACTTGATGCATCTAGGCAGATGTGACATGCTGTAAAGTCCCGTGCCACATGAAACCGATGCAGCAGTGATGCAAAAGATGCACCATGTTGCAAGACAGGCCTCACTTCATCTCCAACAAGATAAGAAGCTGAATTTTCTGTAAATGTCAAAATTGTTGTATACACTGCTGCACTTCTGTGTACTCTTTGATATGCTAGACTCCATCTGCACTATGAGATACCTAAGCAAAGGAAACACAGGTGATGTGATTGTGAAATGAGGAAAAGAAACTCCACATTTTTCAATTACATCACCTGTGTTTCCTAAGTTTACGAATGACATTGTGCAGATGAGGTTTAGGTCTGTCCACGGACACAGAAGAGGTCTGGCCTTTGTTCAAGAGTGAAGTGGATATGACTCACTTCATTGGTAGGCCTGCACATGTATTATCTCCTCTGTTTTCTTCAACAACCCTAAATTTCATCTGCAACCCTGAGTAGGCCTCACCTCAAACAAACCTCTGGATAGGCTACACCTTATCGTCATCCTGAATCAATCATTTAAAATGTTAGGGACAGATTTATGATAGGTGTGTGCCTCTTTTGTGCCGCTGTGCGTCATTTTTGTGACGCAGCGGCGGTGCAAAAGATTTGCTATGTGGCGACATATTTACAACTTGATGCATCTAGGCAGATGTGTCATGCTGTAAAGTCCCGTGCCACATGAAACCGATGCAGCAGTGATGGAAAAGATGCACCATGTTGCAAGACAGGCCTCACTTCAACTCCAACAAGATAAGAAGCTGAATCTTCTGTAAATGTCAAAATTGTTGTATACACTGCTGAACTTCTGTGTACTCTTTGATATGCTAGACTCCATCTGCACTATGAGATACCTAAACAAAGGAAACACAGGTGATGTGATTGTGAAATGAGGAAAAGAAACTCCACATTTTTCAATTACATCACCTGTGTTTTCTAAGTTTACGAATGACATTGTGCAGATGAGGTTTAGGCCTGTCCACGGACACAGAAGAGGTCTGGCCTTTGTTCAAGAGTGAAGTGGACATGACTTACTTCATTGGTAAGCCTTCACATGTATTATCTCCTCTGTACTCTTCAACAAGCATAAATTTCATCTGCAACCCTGAGTAGGCCTCACCTCAAACAAACCTCTGGATAGGCGACACCTTATCGTTATCCTGAATCAATCATTTAAAATGTTAGGGACAGATTTATGATGTGTGTGCCTCTTTTGCGCCGCTGTGCGTCACTTTTGTGACGCAGCGGCGGTGCAAAAGATTTGCTATGTTGTGACATATTTACAACTTGATGCATCTAGGCAGATGTGTCATGCTGTAAAGTCCCGTGCCACATGAAACCGATGCAGCAGTGATGCAAAAGATGCACCATGTTGCAAGACAGGCCTCACTTCATCTCCAACAAGATAAGAAGCTGAATTTTCTGTAAATGTCAAAATTGTAGTATACACTGCTGAACTTCTGTGCACTCTTTGATATGCTAGACTCCATCTGCACTATGAGATATCTAAGCAAAGGAAACACAGGTGATGTGATTGTGAAATGAGGAAAAGAAACTCCACATTTTTCAATTACATCACCTGTGTTTCCTAAGTTTACGAATGACATTGTGCAGATGAGGTTTAGGTCTGTCCACGGACACAGAAGAGGTCTGGCCTTTGTTCAAGAGTGAAGTGGATATGACTCACTTCATTGGTAGGCCTGCACATGTATTATCTCTTCTGTATTCTTCAACAAGCGTAAATTTCATCTGCAACCCTCAGTAGGCCTCACCTCAAACAAACCTCTGGATAGGCTACACCTTATCGTCATCCTGAATCAATCATTTAAAATGTTAGGGACAGATTTATGATAGGTGTGTGCCTCTTTTGTGCCGCTGTGCGTCACTTTTGTGATGCAGCGGCGGTGCAAAACATTTGCTATGTTGTGACATATTTACAACTTGATGCATCTAGGCAGATGTGTTATGCTGTAAAGTCCTGTGCCACATGAAACCTGCGTCAGGTTTCATATAGGTGTTTTGTTGCAGGGTGGGCATTCATTTGCATGAAAGCCCTGTAAAACTAACACAGTGAAATTTAGAAGATTTCACTGAGTCAGCTTTATAGCATTGCTGAATCAAATCCTTATGCCTGTTTGAAATAGCCTAAGGAGTGATACACCATGCAATGTGTGGCTTCCGCCTGTGCATTGCAGTAGACATGTCGTGCTTATGACGTGATTCCTGCAATGTGCTGCTTTTGCGGCACAGATGCGTGATGCATCTGTGCTGTTTTTACTCAATCTTGCTCCACATTGTAAATGCGGCACACCATGGGTGGCAGGGCAGCGGTGCACGTTAACTGGTGTATCCCTGGGGATGTGCCAGTTAACATAAATCTGCCCCTTTACATTTAAGTATGTGCAGGGGACACAGAGTCGGTGAGGCTTATCCAAGGTTAAGAAGAGATGAGTCCTGTTCACTGAAAACTTGGACATAGGCCTCACCTCCTCAGCATCGCTGGACATGGCTAAATAATAGCTGCAAAATGTTACTCTTGTTAAACAATTTTACTATTATAGTGTCTGAGATTTGTGTCTTACTCTGCAACATCTCATTGTTGTTCTCTTTTTTTAAAGATAACGACAACATCAAGCATGAGTGATAATGAGCAATCAGTTGATCTCGATCTTATCGTTGAACTTGTCATTGAAACGTCAGTGGAAGTAGATCCCTTAGATGATTTAAATCCTGAGGATGATGAAGAACATGATGAGGATGCCGATTTGTCAGAATTGTATGACATAGGGTGGGAAGCTGACCTGCTTGAGCCTATGGAACTATAATCATTTATTTTTAAAATTTAACGGAAATAAAAAGTAAAAATGTAAACCGTTTCATTTAAAATTAAACACAACTTCAAAAACAGGTTATGTGTAGTGTCTTTAATAAAATAGTATAATATGCTCATAAAATTAGATCAGATTCACATATAAAACAGCACAGGTAAAATGTAGAAGCATTCCATTTCTTTGCTACTATTTGTGAATACTAAATTTGCCTATGCACTAAAAATTATTCTAAGTGAAAATGACAAGTAGTGTGTTAAGTTTTTGATGACTGTTATTGATTTACTGTTTGGTAATAGTGGTTAATAACATTTTTTATTATATTTTACCACAGATTCAACTGCAGATCATTTCAAAAGTAGAGAATGCCGTCTAAGGATAGAATCAGAAAGGCTACAAAACGTCAAAGACAGCAGGTTCATCAATGCAGCAGTCCTCTACAATAAAAAATCGTCAAGTCACCAAGAAAGCACCGGGTAAGACAACTAAATCATTCATAAGAAACATTTGTAGAAAAACAAGTATTACTATAGAAAATGTTTCAGTCCAGAAAAAGAGAAGCAATTTAAACGGAAAGGAAAGGCCAATCAAAAATGTTACTGCTAGAGCAAGAGATAACTCTGTGCATGATAGTAGAAGGAAACAACAGTTTAGGGACATTCGTAAACGAATGTTCCGCAACAGGATAATTGGCAATTTGTTAAAAAATATTAAGAAAGGTCAACAGAAAGTGGTTTTTTATAAGAGAAAAAAAAAGTTGAGAAAGTTATTGATCAGGCATTTGAAATTAAACGAAAGTTATTTATTTTGATAATCAATAGAATTAGGAAGCTAAACAAGGCAATTTATGATTTCAAAAGAAATAGTAGATGGAAGAGAATAGTTAATCGTAGTAATTTTTGTGAAGTTTTTTCCGGAGAATGGATGCATAGTTCAAGTAGTGAGGCATTTTTTAATGAGGAGAGTTATTTCCAGGATAATGATTTGGTGCATGCAGTTGACACCAGTGGTTGAGCTTATGAGGTGAAAGATGGTTGTCCAGTTGAAAAAGAAAAACTTGTGACAACAGAGACAGAACAGGTGTTAGGTAATGAGGTTTTAGGAAGACGTCCTAAGGGTCCTGTGTACACCTGGAAGTGTAGTAGTATTTGCAGTGTACGACAGGATTCCATCAATTTGCTTTGTGATTTTGTACGGACATTTAATAAGAAAAGTTTGAAGCAGAAAATGATGTTGTTGCAAGAATTAGATCCTTGCAGAGTGAGAGAAGTGACAGGTTTGCATGGTCATTCACTGGCTTGTCTTTCCAGTAGAGTATGCCAGAGTGTTTTTCATCATTTCAGGATGCTAGCAGTGCATAAAGTGAGGAAATTAGTTAGAATGTTGTATTATGCTAAGAGTCCAGCAATTATGCTTAAACAATTATGTGCTGCTCTTTTGCATGGTTCTGAAATAGATGTGAAGAATATTTGTGAAGAAATTGAGTTTTGTTACTTTGGAAGTAAAGAGGAGAATGTTGAAATTGACCCAGAAGAAGAGGGTAATGTGGAAGACAGTGTACAGGTTTCCAGTACAGATAATTTTCAGAAGGAAATTGCCACGTTTCAGGTGAAATCAAGTGAGAGGCCTAATTTCACTTGTGTGTGTTGTCGACGCACTTATTATAAGAATCAGACTAAGTTAGTGGATTTATATGCAAAAAGTGAAAGGGAAAATAATAGTGAATGGAAGGATTTTGCAACATACTTGATGGTAGAAAATTGTTTTGATTTGGGATCAGATCAACGTGTGTGTACTTATTGTTGTAACAAATTAAATCAAAACCAGATGCCTGCTAGAGCGGTTCATAATAATCTGGAATTGGTTGAGATTCCTTCTGAATTAAAGGATTTAAATACTTATGAATCTATTTTGATTCAAAGTATCCATCCCTTTCAGGCTATTGTAAGAATGGAGACAAAGACAGGGAAATTGCCTCCATCAGATTTACAGAGAGGATTAAAGGGAAGAGTTGTTTATTTGCCTCTAGATTTGAAGAAAAACATTAATACAATTGGAGTAGAAAAAGTGGAAGAGGAACCTCTGGTTATCTTAGTTAATGGGGTTCCGACAAAGAGTAAGAAAATATGGCAAGATTTAGTGGCTGTTAGGAAAGTCAAAAAGGCAACATTGTATTTGAAAAAAAATAATAAGTACTATAAGAATGTATATATTGCAGAAGAGGAAGTAAGTGAAGAAGAGGATAGCAATTTGTGTGCTGGTCAAATTGAGAAAGTAGAACCCTCTAAAAGTGAAGAAATATATTAACATTATAGTGTTCATCCTTTGCATTCCAAGGAAGTCATGGGGAATGCTATTGAGTTGTTTCAAATGAAACAAGCCGAAGGGAGTCCGATTAGTGTTTGGGAGGAAAGTTTGGAAGCTCGGTGTTTCCCACAGCTATTTCCAACAGGTCAAGGAGGAAGATATGATGAGCGACCTCATCAAATTCCTGCTTCTGAATACCGGACTTTACGATTGTATGCAGAAGATGCTAGGTTTCGACAATGCATTCCCTATTTGTTTCATCTCCTGTTTGAAAGCGATCTGTCTGGACTGTCATATGCAGTGAACCACATCTTGAAAAGTGGTATACAGATGCAAAACATCTCTGCAAGTGACTTTATGGATAAAGTCAATGTGCAAGACAGTATTTTGGATTGTCACCTGATTAATCTCATGACGTGTCAGCGTGGTACTAATGAGTACTGGTACCGTTGTCATGGTGATTTAAAATGTATGCTGAGGAACTTAGGAACTCCCACATGGTTCCTCACTCTGAGCTATGCCGAGTATGGCTGGGAAGACTTACTTGAATTTCTACGAGAGGCAAATGAAAACATTGAAAATATTGAATTCAAGACACCCGGAGAACTGTGCTCTTTGGATCCAGTGAATGTATGCAGGTACTTCAATCATAGATTTGAAGCTATGATGTCTTTCATCATGAATAAGAAGAATCCACCTCTTGGAGAGGTGTTGGATTTCTTCTGGAGAAAGGAGTACCAAGCAAGAGGTGCTCCTCATATACATATGCTGCTGTGGATCAAGGATGCACCTAAATTTGGAACAGATCCAGAAGACTTAGTGATGAGTTTCATACAACAGTATTCTACGTGTGCTGTTCCAAACGCAAAGGAGAAGAAAAGCCTAAGAGAACAAGTTCTACGTTTCCAAAGCCATCGTTGTGGAAAGTACTGTCGTCGTAAATTCAGAAACAAGGACAAGTTCTACACCAAATGTCGTTTCGGCTTTCCACGACCGGTGATTTCTAAAGGAAGAGTAAACAGTTTGATGTCTTTGCTGCGACATAATGTGATGAAGAAATCACCTAAAAACACATACAATTTGAAAAGGAACGAAGAGTCCAAGTACATCAACGACTACAACCCAGTGATTTTGTCCATGTGGAATGCTAACATGGATATACAGTTTGTGGCTGATAACTGTATGGCTGTGGCTCGGTATGTGACATCTTACATCACCAAAAAAGAAAAGACAGAATTGAAGGATATGTGGGAGGACATTTCCCATGAAAAGAGCCTCAGCAAGAAGTTGTACAGTTTCAGTCTGAAGATGTTGTCACATCGAGAAATCGGAGCTTACGAATGTTCTGACCGGTTGTCTTCAGCAAGTCTCAATGCCAAATCCAGGAGTATCGTTTGGGCGAGTCTTGGTCTTGCTGCAACGCGTAATCGAGTTCTGAAACCTGTGCGGGAAATTGAGTATTTGGCAGAAAAGGAGCCGAACAGTACCGATATTTTGAAGACCAACATGTTGGATACATATTATCCAAATCGAAGCAGTCACCTCGAGAATGTTTGTCTGTATGAGGTTCTACAAAATTACATATTCAAGAGGAACATCAAAGAAGATATTGATAAAGGAGTGTATGCTGTAATTGGAAGTGAGGGATGTCTGGTCAAGCAAAGAAAATGCCACTTGGTAAACCATCGAAAATTGAGTGGCGAATCTCCTGAAAAAAAGGAGTTTTTCTATTTAGCACTTTTGCAACTTTTTAAGCCTTGGCGTGCAGAAGAGGAACTGCTTGGAGATTTCCTCTGTTACGAAGACTCTTTCACTGCCGCCAAGGAGACCATAGAATGTCCTGTTTTCCCCAAATATCTAGAAATGTTGAATGCGGAAATCGAGCAGGAAGCAACGATTGCAGCCGAGATTGCCAGAGACAGTTCTCAGGACAGTCAGAGTTCTGTTTCATTGAGTCAGGATCCACTAGGAGGACCTGTTATCGAAAATGAAGCTGCCACTGCCATGAATGAAGTGGAAAGAGCCATGGCACATGCTCAGGAGGATGCGGTTAACGTAGAAGACTTGGAAAGACAACTCAACGTTGAGCAGAGGAAAATATATGACGAGGTTACCAACCAAATTGATCATGGATTAAGTCATGAGAAGAAAGAGTGCTCATGTACGTCGTTGAAGCCTGTCCGACTGTACGTGAGTGGAGAAGCGGGAACTGGAAAAAGTTTCCTCATTAAAGCAATTTCATGTTATTTGCAGAAAAGGACTGAGTCATCGCTGTCTTGTGTTGTCACCGCTCCAACTGGACTGGCAGCACATAACATTAAAGGTATTACTTTGCATCGTCTACTGATGCTGCCAGTGGAGCATGATAACAAATTACAATACCACAAGTTATCTGGAGATGCTTGTTGT
This sequence comes from Lissotriton helveticus, assembly GCF_964261635.1. Classification (NCBI taxonomy): domain Eukaryota; kingdom Metazoa; phylum Chordata; class Amphibia; order Caudata; family Salamandridae; genus Lissotriton; species Lissotriton helveticus. The sequence continues at coordinate 1,611,271,146 of NC_136069.1, forward strand.
GAAGTTTCAAGAGTCTTGAGGAAAATGAAACTTCTTATCATTGACGAAGTAAGCATGGTTTCCAATGTCATGCTTGCCTTTGTGCATTTGAGAATGCAAGAGTTCTTAAAACAGAGTATGATGTGTTATTTGGTGGCAAACACATCATTGTTTTCGGAGATCTTCTGCAGCTGACACCAGTGAAAGGACAACCTGTGTTCAAAATGAAGATACCAGGAAGTGCCTAGGGAGCATTGGCAACGTCAATATATGGTTAAACTTCAATTATGCTGAACTGCATGAAAATATGCGTAAAGCGAAGGATGAAGATTACAAGAATATTCTACAAGATGTTAGAATTGGAAAAGTGACCGAGCATGGGAAAGAAGCTTTACATGCACGATTACTGTCAAATTTATATCCAGAACAAGACGTTGTGCCTGAGAATATTTTTCAGAAAATTACTGAGAAGAAATCTGGAATATGTTTGATGCCAACTCTTGCAGAATGTGCCATCTTCAACAACAACATTTTGCATTTAGAAAACCAAGAGATTGTGAAACTGGAAGCTATTGACAGAGTAGAGCATATGGGATCAACAATTATTTTGTCTGAGAATTTGAAAACAAAATTGGATTCATTAGAGAAGACTATATCTAAAACTGCAGGTTTTGAAAAGACTCTGAATGTGTGCTTAAATTGCAGTATAATTTTAAGAAGGAATTTACATGTTGAAAGAGGTCTGGTAAATGGATCAATGGGTAATGTTGTTGATTTTGTGAAATACAGAAATAGAGATGGAATTGAATTTTTTAAAATTAAATTTGATGGCATTGAGGAAGTACAGCTAATTGGTCGTTGTTCTGCTAGATTTTTGCTTGTAAAAGACTTATATGTTCGCCGTAAGCAGTTTCCTGTTTGCTTGGCATATGCGGTGACAATCCATAAATCACAAGGTTTAAGTATAGACAGTGCATTGGTGAATATTGGCAGTTCTGTGTTCAAGGAGGGTATGGCATATGTGGCATTGTCACAAGTTAGAACTTTATCGGGATTGTACTTGATTGAGTGTGATGTCACAAACATTTGTGCGGATCTAGATTGTGTTAAGGAATACAATAGGTTAAGAAGAGAGTATGCGCCACATTTGCCTCAATATCCTTTGTTTGAGAAACGTGTGGTCGGCCGGAAACGAAGAAATGTGACCAATACTAGGGAGGTTGTAGCAAAAAGACAAAAAGTCGATGAACCTGAAATTATAAACAGAAAGAAAAAGGATTCTGTTGAAGATGTTGTTGGTTTTCAATTTGAAAATAGTTCTGGTGTCAACTGCTATGCTAATGTAGTGGTTAATGTTTTGTTTTCTCTAGAAAATGTAAAAGAAGAGATTGTGGTCAATTCGGATCAAATATTTTGCAGTTTGTTAAATTCTGTGTTAGAGAAATGTAGCACTGATAGAACAAAAATAGAAAGTGTGTCTGAAATTCGAAATCTGTTAGACAGATGTTCAGGTCAAACACAATTCTCTCAAAATATTCAGCAAGATTGTCAGGAGTTTTTAATGTATATGCTTGATGTATTGCATGCTGAAGGTGTAGATGTAGATCACCTGTTTGGGCTTTCTTATCAATGGCAGCATGACTGCGAGAACTGTAGGGTATCAAGTACTACTAGTGTAGACTCTGAAATATTTATATATTTAACTTTGCCATACAGTAAATCAGTGTCCTTTAATAAGCTAGTAAAAGCAGCTGATCACAACATGGAGTGTAGGCAATGTAAATCTGAAATGATGTCAACATTATTTATACGAACATATGGCCAGTATGTCATTTTAATGTTCCAACGATGTAGGCCTGATGGAACAAAATTGACAACTTTAATTAAAAAATTTGTGGCTTCGCAGTTGTCAATATCAGGAAGGACTTTTGTAACTGCAGCAATTATATATCATGACGGTCCTTCAATAACATCAGGACATTACACAGCTTATTTAAAGTCTAGAAATGGCTGGTCATTCTGCAATGATTCTGTTTTAACTTTCAAAAAAAAGTTGCCTTTTGACCTTAAAAATTCTTACCTGGTGTTTTTAAAACCAAAATTTTAGAGAAGGAATCTCGGGATTTGCTCTGAGGAATTTCAAGAGGTTCTAATGGCTCCTACATGATTTGGCCTTGAGGATAAGTGTAGTACAGAGTCAAAAGTTATTTTTGAGTTTTAAATAGTTCCTGGAAAATAAGAAGATTTTCTTACAGAAAGTGGTGAGCACAGATTAGTTGAAGGACAACAGAGTATTTCCCAAAGCAAACAGTGTTCTTACCATAACACTTGACGTCATGGAAAAATAACTGCACTTTGAATGAGTTCAGAAAAACTGTTTCTTTTTACAAGCTAATTCAAGCAGCCAATCAAAACATGGAGTAGAGGTAATGTAAGTCTGCAATGCTGTCTAGATTATTGGTCCAAACTTTTGATTATAATGTCATTTTAAAAATCCAACTATATAAACCTGATGAAAGTAAGTCTTCAACTTTAATTACAAATGTTGTGGCTACACAGTCGTTGATTTTAGGAAGAACATTTGTAACTGCAGCTATTCTATGGCATGATGGTACTTTGACAAGATCCGCTTATTACACAGCTTATTTAAAATGTAAAAATATTTGCTGTTTCGGAAATGATTCCCATTTGACTACGATACAATGTTGCCTTTTTACTTAAAAATATTCTTACTTTCTGTTTTCAGAAAAGAGAATTTAGGGTAGGTAACTGGCGTATAATGATTCTAGGGGTTGATATAATTGTATCTACTGTTTTATATTGCTTTGTGATTAAAAGTGATGTAGAGAATTAAATAATTGTAGTAGTCATAGAGGTAGTGTAAGTCTGCTTCATAGTAAGCAGTATCAGTGTCATAGGAAATGTAGAACATGAGTGAGCAAGAAGGGTAAGATATTACTAGTCCAGGATTGTGAAAGTGATCTTGAACGTTTTCTTTCTGAAAGTTGCGGAAATAGAAAATGACGGGATTTGCTTACAAGAATTCCAAGAGTTATAAATGGCTCTTACATGATTTGGCCTTGTGGAAACGTGTGGTAGAGAGCGACAAGTCATTTATTGTATGTAACATATTTTTCAAAACGATGGAGGTTTTCTTTCAGAAAGTGGCGGGCTGAAAATAAAAACAGCACAACAGAGTGTAAGCTGTTCATAGGACATCCTTCGACGTCATGGAAAGTAAGTTACTTTTGACGAGTTCTGATTGGTTATGTTATATGGGTTTTTTAAACACAATCATTTTGATTGTGGTTTTTTTTCCCCGCTGTTATATGATGAATACCTTCAAGTCACTGTTTTTAGTGAAATTTGATACATTCTGAGAACAGCAAAAATAAACCATTTAACATGTATAATTAATTCTGTACTTTTTGTATTTATGATGTACATTTAGAACTGTGTAGGAGGCATGGAGAAGCTGAGGCTTCTGTAAGTGTCAAAGTTGTTGCATACAGTGCTCATATTCTACGTAGTCTTTCATATGATAGACTACATTTCCACAATGAGATACCTAAGCAAAGGAAACACAGGTGATGTGATTGTGGAATGAGCAAAAAAAATTGCACGTTTTTCAATTACATTACCTGTGTTTCCTAACATTACACATCACATTGTGTAGATGAGGTTTAGGCCTGTTCCAGGAGACAGAGGAGGTCTGACATTTGTTCAAGAGTGCAGTGGACATGTCTCACTTCGTTGGTAGGCCTGCACATGTATTATCTCCTGTATATTCTTCAACAAGCCTAAATTTCATCTGCAACCCTGAGTAGGACTTACCTGAAACAAATCTGTGGATGGGTTACACCTTATCACCCTCTAGAAACAATCATTTAAAATGTTAAGGGCAGTTTTATGAAGGCTGTGTGCCTCTTTTGCGCCGCTGTTCCGTCACTTTTGTGACGCAGCAGCAGTGTAAAAGATGCACCATGTTGCAAGATAGGCCTCAGTTCATCTCCAGCAAGATACCGTCAGTTTAAAATGTATATAATTAGGACTGTGTAGGGGGCATGCAGAAGCTGAGGCTTCTGTAAGTGTCAAAGTTGTTGCATGCAGTGCTGCACTTCTGGGTACTGTTTCATATGCTGGACTACATCTGCACAATGAGATACCTAAGCAAAGGAAACACAAGTGATGTGATTGTGAAATGAGCAAAAGAAATTGCACGTTTTTCAATTACATCACCTGTGTTTCCTAACATTACACATCACATTGTGCAGATCAAGTTTAGGCCTGTCCAGGGAAACAGAGGAGGTCTGGCCTTCGTTCAAGAGTGCAGTGGACATGACTCACTTCATTGGTAGGCCTACAAATGTATTATCTCCTCTGTACTCTTCAACAACTCTAAATTTCATCTGCAACCCTGAGTAGGCCTCACCTCAAACAAACCTCTGGATAGGACACACCTTATTGGCATCCTGAAACAATCATTTAAAATGTTAGGGACAGTTTTATGATGGCTGTGCACCTCTTTTGCGCTGCCATTGCATCACTGTTGTGAGACAGCAGCAGTGCAAAAGATGCACCATGTTGCAAGATAGGCCTCACTTCATCTGCATCAAGATACTGTTAGTTTAAAATGTATATTTTTAGGACTGTGTAGGGGCATGGAGAAGCAGAGGCTTCTGTAAGTGTCAAAGTTGTTGAAAAACTGTTTGTCCTTCAATCTTTTCCCTTGTCTTTTCTAATTTTTAAATACATGTTTTAATATTTTTCAAATGTTTGTTCTCTCTTTCACAGATTGAAAGTATAAAAATAACAAGTGACTAAGTTAACGACAATTATAAGGTAAATGTTTTGTACTCTTTTCGTTACATTTCTATCACATTTAACTTCTATTAGTTTCACTACTTCATTCTTTAACCCTCACTTTCCTGCCTTTGCTACTTCCCTCATTCCTTTGTCTATTACTTACTTACTCTACTCCTTCCACTATTTTTCTCAGTCCCTCTCTTCTCATACTTCCTCACTCTTGTTCACTCACTCTGTCTCTATTACTCTCACTGTTTCTGACTGATCACTCTTTCACTACTTGTTTATTATGCTTTTTCTCTGTAGTTCAAGCACAGTAAGGGGCATATTATCAACACCGGCAATAAAATTATCGGTGCTTTTATCGGCAGAAAACTGCCGCAAAAGTGGCTTTAGCAGCAGTTTTCTTCCGGAAAAGCAGCTTTAGCAGCAGTTTTCTGCCGATAAAAGCAGTAATTATCGGCAGAAAACTGCCGCAAAAGCGTCTTTAGCGTCAGATTTCTGCTGATAAAAGCAGCAAAATTTGTATCGCCTATGTTGATAATATGCCCCTATGTTATTTACATTTCTTTGCTGTTTCAATCATTCCTTTTCTGTTACTTCTTCTTTTCTGCATTGTGTTTTTTCTCTCTGTTATTCCAATGCTTTAATCTTAATTTGATCATTCAGTCACATTCTCTAAGAAACTCTTGTTTGTTATTCTTCTACTCTCCTTTTTTTTCTCACTTCCTTATCTATTTTGTTTTTCACAATTATACCCTCTTAAATCTTTTCTTCAGTAAATAGATCTATTAAACAGTATCTCTAGTTTACTCCCTATAGCTGTCTTTCTTTTAACATAACTGTCTGTTTCCTTCCCTTATACTTACTCTTCTTTTTTTTTTTTTTACATTTTTGGTTCGCTCTCGGTTCGCGTACCGGAGAACGAACCGGGAAGCGAACCAAAAGAAATAGAGGTTGGCAGGGTTCCAAATATTCTACCAATTTTTTTATAACGGGGAGGTAGTTCAGAAAAGAACTTTTTTTTTATTGTTTTTGTTGTTTTATATTTTTTTTATTATTTTTCTAAACCCTTTTTTACTTTTTTAGTTTTTTCTGAACGGTTTTATATTTTTTTTGTTTTTTTGGGGGGGGGGAAACGAAAACGATTCATTGTAAAGGGCTCCACAGGAGCAACAAAAAAAAAAGAATTTATTCTCTGGGGCGTTTCGGACAAACATGATTGTCGATAGCTCTGTTGATTAGATTGATGCTACTTTCTCTGTAGCAAATGAACTGATTACAACGCACGCACACTTGTTTCACTTCCCCGAATCTCATCTGTATATTTGGGACCATCTCCCTCGCCTCTGGTCCCGTCACTTCCTGTACAACTGATCTTCTGGCCATAGAAGGGGGATTATCTTGCTGGTCACGTAACTGCGCAGCACTGTAGTTGATAGGATGCCACCTATCCATATGGCGATGCATTGTGTAATTGCCGTAACTGTACTTCTTGTCTGTCCCTCTGGACAGTCTATATTTACATATAAGGCAAGTTACGTACCGGGCATTGACTTTTTTTTGGCCCCGGGGATATTTAAAAAATTGCCAAATATAATTTTCTTTGACATGAGACCTCCTGGGCTCCTCACGCAAAAACTGCCTTTCTTCCTGCTCTTCCTCTTCTTCCTCTTCTTCCTCTTCTTGCTGAATGATAACTTCAGCAGGTGGTCCTCTCTTCCTTGGAGGTGGTGGAGGTGGTGGGGAAGCACCAGCTGAAGCTACTAATGAAGCCATTGCTCAGTGATCACAAAAGGTCTTCCTCTCACAAAGATGAAAGTCAGAGTGAGGAAAGAAGGAGGGGTTTTCATCATTTGGGAAAAACAATAGTTCTAAACCAATGAAAAGTGTTAATTTTAGATCACATGACCTAGTCTTACATCATTAGGAAACCAAAAGTGAAATGAACCAATGAAAAGTGTTATTACCAAGTCACATGACCTGTTGTGTTTACGTTACGCGCTTTGCGCCGCGTCCCGGATCGCTTCCGGGAAGCTGCGCTTCGCGTACCGGTTCGCTTCCGGGTACGCTAACGTGGCGCGTCATATGACGTATTACGCGACAACGCGATACGTCACGCTGACGCAACGCGTCACGATGTTGTTTTCTAACGCGGCAGTTGCGGAAACGGAACATTTACTGGTTCACGGACCGGGTCGCGGCACCAAATTGAGCTAACGGGAAGCTAACCGGTTCGCGGACCGGGAGCGAAACAAAAAAATTATTTAAAAAAAAAATTGTATTAAAAACATGTAAAATATATTTTTTGATTTAAAGAAAAATACATTTTAAAGCTTTTGTTATTTGCTATTAAAAACCATTGAAATTCACTGAGAAAACCATAGGTTATAGACCATATATAGTTAGGAATTAGCATTTACAAAACCTTATTTTACTCACACAAAACCATTGAAATTCCATATATAGTTAGTTGTACTAACTATATATCGCGCACCCGCAATCCACTGCTGATCATGTCACATATTACATCATTCATGACATGGTCAGTGACATCACTGATGACATCACTGATGACATCTCAAATGACATCACTGATGACATCACTGATGACATCTCAAATGACATCACTGATGACATCACTGATGACAACATCCAGTGACTGTATGTTTCTGTAAAGTTAAAATATGTCTTACATATTGAAGAATGAGTGGATGTATAAGTGTCTGGACGAAGGATTTAGTAGGTGCATGACTGACTGTATGAGTGAGTGATTAAATGTGTCTCACTGAGTGCATGGGTTAGTGACTAAACTGTCTTAATTTGTGCATCATTATGTCTGTTGTTCTGTAAACTGCTGCATGTGTTGATCAGTAGCTATATGATTAACTATATGGGTTATTGATTGGTTGCCCAAGTATTTGTATGGGAGACTGAGAGTGTGTATGGGTGGCTGGGAGGTGTATGACTCTCTGCATAGATGTGTGAGCTGTTGATTCACTAGGTGTATGGGTTCAAAAGTGCATGTGGAAACATCTGTATGGGCGGTTGACTGTGTGCATGAGTGCATTGGTGAGTGAATGGATATCTCAGTGCTACATGTCAAAGTAAGTACATATGTAAAACACAGTACATGTGAGAGTTGACATATATAAATAACTGTGCATAAGAGCCAGTGAATGTGTGAGTGGCTGTATGAATCATTGTGAACTTGTATCAGGGATTGTATAAGAGAGTAAATATGTGTTAGTATTTGTTTAAATAAGTAAGGTGTGTATAACTGTATAGTTGAGGAAATGGAGGTGTGATTGATTCTTTGCATGACTGACTAGGTGTGTGAGTAACTCCATGGATGAGTGACAGTCTGTGAGTGTCTGTTTACACTGAGTGTATCTAAGGTTATATTAGAGTCTGAAGAGGTTCATCGTATTATCACATGAATGATGTCATCAGTGATGTGATCAGTAATGTCAAATGAGATGTCATCAGTGATGTCATCAGTGATGTCATTTGAGATGTCATCAGTGATGTCATCAGTGATGTCATCAGTGATGTCATCAGTGATGTCATCAGTGATGTCATTTGAGATGTCATCAGTGATGTCATTTGAGATGTCATCAGTGATGTCATCAGTGATGTCATTTGAGATGTCATCAGTGATGTCATTTGAGATGGTATCAGTCATGTCATCAGTGATGTCACTGACCATGTCATGAATGATGTAATATGTGACATGATCAGCAGTGGATTGCGGGTGCGCGATATATAGTTAGTACAACTAACTATATATGGAATTTCAATGGTTTTGTGTGAGTAAAATAAGGTTTTGTAAATGCTAATTCCTAACTATATATGGTCTATAACCTATGGTTTTTTCAGTGAATATATATATATATATATATATATATACATACATATATATATATATATATATATATATATATATATATATATATATATATATATATATATATATATATATATATATATATATATATATATATATATATATATATGTATATATATTACCTACTGGCGGTCGCCAGTAGGTAGTTATAGTTAGGATTGATTTCCATAGGGAAATCGCAACATTTTATTGGGAATAACTTTGGCGCCGGTTGAGGAATCTGCCAGAATTTTTCAGCAACTTTGCCTCGCGGCGCTCCGCTCCTTCTCTGAAAGTTTGGGGGGATTAGTCAAGTGGGGGCCGAGATAAAAGGGGGGTCCCAAAACGTGTTTTCCCCATGTTAATTTCTATAGGGCGGTCGGTCGCACTTTTAGCTCGAACGGCTGAATGGATTTTCACCAAACTTGGCAAAATTGTAGGGACTGGTAGCCCGATGTGCCTTTGCTATGTCTCAAGATATGTGCTCCAGAGGATTTTGAGTAATTTAGGTTAAAAAAATGTATATATCTATGGCAGCGCCCTGGTACGCGCACCGGGGAGCGCTCCGGGCGCGCCACGCGACTTGCACACGAAAAGCTGATTGGCTCTCGGGTGTCTGTAAACATTCGAAACAGTCCGCAGTGGCCGCCATCTTGTCTCTCGGTAGGATCGAGACACAAGAGGTGGCAAAAAACAAAGGGGGAAATGACCAAAAGGGGGCAGGGTACACCCCCCCTGAGCCCCTAGGTTTGATGTGGGGGCCTTAAAAGGGTCCAGCGGGACAAAAAAAAATTAATTTTTTTTCGGTTTTCGCGGGGGAAGCGCCCCGTACACGCACCGGGGAGCGTACCGGGGAGTGTACTTTGGTGAAAAATAGTTAAAATAATAGTGTGAAATAATCATTTTGAGTGATTACAGGTAGGGTAGCTCTGAAAGGAGCTTTTGGGTTCAAAAGAGCTTTTGAGTTATGTGGCTGTTTTAGGTACCTACAAGTACGTCCCACACACACCCACACGCACACAACCCCACACCCCCACACCCACACACTCCCCACAGACACCTCACACACGCACACCTCCACCCACACCTAAACACCCCACACCCCCACACTGACACCTTACACATCCACACCCACACCCACACATTCCACACACCCACACTCATACACACACACCTCACCACCCCCCAACACACACACACACACACACGCACACACAGATACCTCACAGACACACCCCTCACATCCCACAGACACACCTCCGCCCCCACACATACACACACACCCACACCTCACAGACACACCCACACATCCCACACATATCTTACACACATACCCCCCACACCCACACCCCCCCCACACACACCTCACACACCCACATTTCCACCTACACTCAAACACCCCACACACCCACACCCGTACACACACCTTACACACCCACACCCCCACCCACACCCACATACTCCATACACCTACATACACCTATACACCTCACCCCCCCAGACACATACACACACACACACCTCACAGACACACCCCACCATCCTCCACACACACCTCCCCCGCCCCCACACACATGGGGAAAACTCAGTGAAACAGTAAAATGATAATTTAAAGTGCTTAGAGTTAGGGTAACTCTGAATAGAAATAGAAGTACCAACATGTCGGTACCAATGCAGAGTCATGTTGTTACAGAAGTTATTGTGGTATATGGAATCTATACTATAGTCTGTCAGGAAAGCAGAAAGAACATGGAGGCAGGAGATGAAAAAGAGATGTCAAATACACATTGGAGATAATATAGTGGGAGAAAGGAAGTATCTATGAGCAAAATTACTATGTAACATAAAAAAGTTGCACAGTATACTATAAGTCTGACTTTACATTATAATCAATTTGGTACTAGTTTAAGAATTACATATAAAAATGAATAATGTCTCAAACAATTTTAGAATTATTAAATATAAATTTATTTTTCAGATTCTTTTTCAAAATTTGATAGAACTTCTAATATTTGACTGTCAGAAATGTCCTCATTTTGAATCAGCAAATCTACTGATTCTACACATTGAAGTAGTTCATAGTCCTGTGATTCATCCATGAATGTTTTGCTCTCCTTCCATTTTCGTGCTGTAATTTGCATAAAAAATAAATATATCAGTAGGGATAGGGCACTGTTGGGTTTAAGTTCAGACAGGTAGTTTGGATTTTTTTACAGTGAATTTATCTTTGGGCAGTGTATGGTATCAGACTGGAAGTAGAAATATAAAAAAAGTGTATGTGATAAATCCTAAGTAAATTCATAATTATACAAGACAAGCCTAACTCCATCCATAACTATAATAGAGAAGTCTATCTCAATATATAACTATTACAGAGGAATAGTATATAACTATCAGAAAAAGTTTTCCAAATTAACTTAAAGTGCACAACATACTTCAGTTTTCAAAATAATAACTTACCTTTGAGAAAGCAGTTGAAGTTGTTAGTGAAAATGCTCTTGAAATGAACTTCAGGAAGTAGTAGTCAAAATGGCTGTGTTTCCCTCTCTTTCTTTATATATATTCAGGTATATAACCAATCAAATGTCATGAAATAATAGTAGAAAATGAAAGTAACATTTTAATTGGTTGTCAATTCTAACACTTCAGATGTGTTTTTGTGAAGTAATTTACTTCAGGATATTTAGAGAGGTCTACAGGCTAAATGGCTCAATGGAATTCCACCAAATTTGGGAAAATGGTAGGGATTGGTCTGTAGTATGAGCTATTCTATATATTCGGTGAAAGTGTCTCCAGTGGTTTTTATGTAAATTAACTTTTCACATTTTTTGGGAGCGCTTCCCGGTGCGCGCCCCGGTACGCGTACCGGCAGCGCTACGGGAGTCCTCCATTTTGTGTTCGGTAGATTTAAGACAGAAAATGGAGGACAAACAACATTGGGAATGGGTTTAAGGGGGCACGGTAGGCACTCCCTGACCCCCTAGGTTTTCTGAGGGGGTGTTAGGAGGCCCATATAGACCCAAAAGAAATATATATATTTTTAAATTTTCGCGGGGGTAGCGCCCGGTACGCGCACCGGGAAGCGTACCGGGGAGCGTACTTTGGTGAAAAATAGTGAAAAAAGTTAGAAAAAGATAATCATTTGGAGTGATCAGAGGTAGGGTAGCTCTGAAAAGAGCTTTTGGGTTCTGTGGCTGATTTAGGTACCTAAAAGTAGGTACCAATGCACAGTCTTAAATTCAGGAGGAATATTCTATTCCCCTCATCTGAAAAGTGCACACCATCTCCTCTGTAGATATCTTGCATGTTGTAACGCAAGTTGTTGTTGTATATTGAACCCATTCCATAGTCTCTCATGTAAGCAGAAACAGATTTATTCACATGTTTCCGTGCTTTCTCAAATTGTGGACAAAATTGGTTGGACCAGTTCCATTTCTGTCTTTGGCAAATATTGGAAAATACCAAGGCAGTTTGAGGAAAAAGTGCAATCAATTGTTCAAAGGTGTCCTTTAAAAGCATTTCCAGACCTACCCCAGTCAAAGTTCCTAAGTCATTTCCACCACAGTGCAGAATTATGAGGTTAGGGTGTGACAAATGCAAAAAGGTTTTCACCAATGGTATCAATTGGTGACATCTCAATCCTCTCTGGCCAATCCATTTAATGTTCACATTTGGTAAATCAAGGTTGTGAAAATTTCTGGTAGCTGCATACCTTTGAGCCCAGTGGATATAGCTATGTCCAATAATCCAGACAGAATACATGGTAGAGGAGGTTCTGGTGCAGTCAGATGAAGTGTAGGAATAAAATGGCAGTTGGAACAGTAGGAGTTAAAAAAAAAAACCTGTGGAGTTTCAGTGCTCTTGAATCACAAGCAATGATTGGTAGATTGAGATAGTTGAAAACTGAAAGTTAGGGTGCATGGTTGTGTTCTGTGTAAGAAGTAATTTGAATGGTTAAAAAAAAGTCATTTAAAGAAACATTGCACCAGATAAGCTGATGTATTCGCAGGTCAAACATCCTTGCTGAGGTGATTTGCAACACTGTAGAATAAACTTTTAAACCTGAGAGCTCAGTGAGGAGGGAGTTGCTAAGGTAACAGGTAGAAAGGGCTGAGGGGGGGAAGGGTTTTGGTTTGAAAATACAGAGGGAAGAGTTTTGATTGGTTACCATGAGCAATATGTGTGTAGAAACAGAGGTTTTCTGTGCCATTAATGGTTGCAGTGCCTGGAGAACATACCTTTTGCTCTGCTAAAGAAATATTGGTGTGTGTATCTGACACTGTTGCGAATCTCCTAGAGCATTTGTAAAGGTGAGTTATGATTCATTTAATATACATAGAGACTTGTATACTCTATGGAGAAGATTTGGAAGCAAATTGGTTTTTTTTAATGTTGCTTTGTGTCATGCTTTTTGATAATGCTTGGTAAAAAGTTTTTACTGCGTAGAGGAATCGTATTTTGTAAAATTGTGAAGTTTCAGTAGTGACATGGAATGCTTGTACATAGGACCTGTGCTGTGTTTCTTAAATGTGATGTCATAAACGATTTTGGGGAAAATGAATGGGTTTTACATTTTTGAGAAGGAATAAAGAGTGTTTGCATGCTTAAAGACATACATTTGCCCCTTTCACAATGATTTCACCTGTGTTACCTCAGATTAGGAAGTAGATTGTGCAGATGAGGTGAGGCATGTCCAGAGGTACAGAGGAGGTGAGGCCTTTGTTCAAGACTGTAGTGGGAGAGAGGGCTTTCCTGGGGAGCGTAGGTGGGGAGGCTTGTGTCTAAGAGTGCAGTGGACTAGGCTTCATGAAGCCTATCCCCGACTGCACTCTTAGACACGGGTGTCAATTTGACTCTTTACAATGATGTTACCTGTGTTAACTCAGTGTAGGAAGCATATTGAGTTTGTTTGCATAGAGGAATTGTATTTTGTAAAATAGTGAGGTTTCAGTAATGACATGGAATGCTTGTACATAGGACCTGTGCTGTGTTTCCTAAATGTGATGTCAAAAACGATTTTGGGGAAAATGAATGGCTTTTACATTTTTGAGTATAATGTGGCGCAGAGGTTCAAAAAGTGACGCATCTACCTACATGCGTCACTTTTTAAATATGGCGCAAAAAGGTACATGTTTTTTGCCGCCGATGCGTCACAAAAAGTGACGCATCAGCAGTGCAAAACTGACGCAGGGCCTCATAAATGAGGTTCTTTTTTTTTTGCACACTAATCCAGTTTAGTCCTGTCCACTGCACTCTTGGACACAAGCTTCACCTTTTGTGCTCCCCTGGACAGTCTTCATCTCATCTGCACTCCTGCTTAGGTGTCAGAATCGTATCACATGGGGAAAGGCCCATGTGAAAGCGTTTGCCTCAGTCTTATCCCTGCTGGGAGGCAGGTGCAAGATTTTGACGTAATAGTGTCCTAAAAGTGACACAGTGAAATCTCATAGATTTCACTGTGTCATTATTACGAGGCTTTTTGCGGAGAAATGACCCCTCTCTGTACATTACACTTGACAGAGGTATAATGTGGCGCAAAAGGTTGCAAAAAAAAATGACGCATCTACCTACATGCGTCACTTTTTAAATATGGCACAACAAGGCACATGTTTTATGCCGCCAATGCGTCACAAAAAGTGACGCATCAGTAGCGCAAAACTGACGCAGGGCTTTATAAATGAGGCTTATTTTTTTCTTGCACACTACTCCAGTTTAGTCCTGTCCACTGCACTCTTGGACACAAGCCTCACGTTTTGTGCTTCCCTGGACAGGCTTCATCACATGAGTATTCCTGCTTAGGCCTTATAATTTTTTTTTAGAATAACATTTGAAAAACAATGAAAAGGTCATATGTATAAGCTTTTCATTACACTACTAAAATATTTTTGCTGCGAATTAATAAGTTTTACATTTTTGAGAAAGTTTAAATAGTAGGACCTGCACTGTGTTTCTAAAATGTTATTGAAAAATCGATTTTGGGACTAATCAATGAATTCTACATTTTTTATAAAGAATAAATAGTGTGTGCATGATTACATAAAAAAATGTGACCTTTTCACAATTATGTCACCTGTGTTACCTGAGATTAGGAAGTAGATTGTGCAGATGAGGTGAGACGTGCAGAGGGACAGAGGAGGTGAGGTTTATGATCAAGACTGTAGTGGGAGAGAGGCCTTTCCCGGGAAGCTTAGGTGGTGAAGCCTGTGTATAAGAGTGCAGTGGACTAGACTTCATGAAGTCTATCCCCTACAGGACTCTTAGACACAGGTCTCATCTTCTTTGTACCTGTGGACAGAGCTGTCTTCCACTATACTCTTCAATACAGGCCTCACCTTTTGTGCACCCCTGGAGAATCCTCAGCTGATCTGTAACCCTGAATAGATTGTTTGCTTTTTGTCAATGCTTTGTTGTTTGATAATAGTGGTCTATAATGTGCTATTATTTTTTTTAACAGAGATTGAAATCAAGATTTCAAGAGTAAGCAAACATGCCCACAAGGGAAAGGAGAAGAAAACAACA
Organism: Lissotriton helveticus; assembly: GCF_964261635.1. NCBI lineage: Eukaryota > Metazoa > Chordata > Amphibia > Caudata > Salamandridae > Lissotriton > Lissotriton helveticus. The sequence goes on from NC_136069.1 coordinate 1,611,286,336, forward strand.
TAACCGCCAAAAAACAAAAACAGCAACGGAATTACAGCACTCTTCCACAACAAATACTTCAAAAAACTGGAACCAAGCTCCTGGTAAGAGAACTAAGTCTTTTATACGGAACATATGTACTTCAAAAAATATTGTTGGACAGCATGTAGAAAAAGAGAATGAGAGAGTAAATTTGAAAAGGAAGGAGAGAACCTCAAAGAATCCTACAATTGGAGCAGGAGAGAATAATATGTATAGGAATAGAAGGCAGAATCAGTTTAGAGACATTCGTAAACGAATGTTTCGCAATAGGGTGGTTTTAAATTTGTTAAAAAACATTAGGAAAGGTAAACAGAGAGCTGCTTTTTATAGGAAAAAGAAAAGTGTAGGCTTTTGAAGTTAAGAAAAATTCATTTATTTTAATAATCAATAGAATTAGGACACTTAACAAGACAATTGATGTTTTCAAATCAAACAGTAGATGGAAAAGAGTAATTAATCGGACTAATTTTTGTAAAGTTTTTTCTGGAGAATGGATGCACAGTTCAAGTTGTGAGCCATTTTTAATGAGGAGAGTTACTTCCAGGAGAATGATTTAGTGCATGCAGTTGGCACCAGTGGTCGAGCGTATGAAGTGAAAGATGGTTGTCCGATTGAAAAAGAGAAACTTGTGCCTAGAGAACCAGAAGAGTTGTTAACTGATGAAGTTTTAGGGAGACGTACTAAGAGTCCAGTGTACACTTGGAAGTGTAGTCGTATTTGTAGTGTGCGACAGGAATCAATTGATTTGTTTTGTAATTTCTTACGTACATATAGTAAGAAAAGTCTAAAGCAGAAAGTGAAGTTGTTGCAAGACTTAGATCCTTGCAGAGTGAGAGAAATCACAGGTTTGCAAGGCCATTCACTGGCTTGTCTTTCTAGAAAAGTCTGTCAGAGTGTTTTTCGTCATTTTAGGATGTTAGCAGTGCATCATACCAAAATGAGGAAATTAGTGAGAATGTTGTATTATGCAAAAAGTCCAGCACTTAAGCTTAAACAATTAAACAGTGCTCTTTTGCATGGAACTGAATTAGATGTGAAGAAGATTTGTGAAGAAATTGAGATTTGTTATTTTGGTGAAAAAGAGGATAGTGTAGAAATTGACATAGCAATTCAAGGTAATGTGGAAGACAATGTACAGATTTCAAGTACAGAAATGTTTGAGCAGGAAATTACCAGGTTTAAGGTGAAATCAAGTGAAAGGCCGAATTTTCCTTGTGTGTGTTGTCGACGAAGTCATTATAAGCATCAAACTAGATTAGTTCATTTATACGTAAAAAGTGAAAAGATGAATAATTATGAGTGGAAGGATTTTGCAACTTATTTGTGGGTGGAGAATTGTTTTGATTTGAGTTCTGATCAGCGTATTTGTAAATATTGTTATGATAAATTAAATCAAAACAGAATGCCTGCTAGAGGTGTTCATAATAATCTGGAGTTGGTAGACATTCCCCGTGAATTGATGGATTCAAATACATATGAGTCTACTTTGATTCAATGTGTCCATCCTTTTCAGGCAATTGTTCGCATGGAGCCTAAGATAGGGAAATTGCCTCCTACAGATTTGCAGAGAGTATTAAAGGGAAGAGTTGTTTATTTGCCTCTTGATTTGAAAAAAAATATTGATACAATTGGTATAGAAAAAGTAGAAGAGGAACCTTTAGTTATTCTAGTTAATGGGGTTCCGACAAAGAGTAAGAAAATCTGGCAAGATTTAGTGGATGTTAGGAAAGTCAAAAAGGCAACGTTGTATTTAGTCAAAAACAATGAGTATTACAAAGATGTATGTGTTGCGGCCGAGGAAACAGCTGCAGATGAAGACAGTGATTGTTCAGGCGACAAATTGAAAAAGTTGATGTGTCTAGAAGTGAAGAAATATATGAACATTATACTGTTCATCCTTTCCATTCCAAAGAAGTAATGGGGAATGCAATTGAATTGTTTCAAATGAAAGCAGCAAAAGGAAGTCCCATTAGTGTATGGGAAGAAAGTTTGGAAGCTCGTTGTTTTCCACAGCTATTTCCAACAGGTCGAGGTGGACGATATGACGATCGTCCACTTCAAATTCCTGCATCTGAATATCGAACTGTAAGATTATATGCTGAAGATCCAAGCTTTCGTCAATGCATTCCCTATTTGTTTCATCTACTGTATGAAAGTGACTTGTCTGGGCTTTCTTATGCAGTAAACCATATACTGAAAAGTGGAGCACATCTGCAAAATGTTTCGGCGAGGGACTTTATGGAGAAAGTGAATCTGCAATAATATTTTGGAATCTCATCTAATCAATCTCATGGCATGTCAGCATGGTACAAATGAGTATTGGTACCGTCGTCATGGGGAATTGAAATGTATGCTAAGAAACTTAGGAACTCCTACATGGTTCCTCACTCTTAGCTGTGCCGAGTATGCATGGGACGACTTACTTCAATTTCTACGAGAGGCAAACGCAAATATACAAAATATAGAATTCAAAACACCTGGAGAGCTGTGTTCTTTGGATCCAATGAATGTATGCAGATATTTCAATCATAGATTTGAAGCTATGATGTCTTTTATTACCAACAAAAAAAATCCTCCCCTTGGAGAGGTTTTGGATTTCTTTTGGAGAAAGGAGTATCAAGCGAGAGGTGCTCCTCACATACATATGTTGTTGTGGATTAAAGATGCACCCAAATTTGGAACAGATTCGGATGAAACAGTGATGAGTTTCATTGAAGAGTATTCAACATGTGCTGTTCTGAAAACTACAGAGGAAAACAGTTTAAGGCAACAAGTTTTACGCTTTCAATCCCATCGTTGTGGAAAGTACTGTCGTCAAAAATTCAGAAACAAGGACAAGTTCTACACAAAATGTCGTTTCGGCTTTCCACGACCAGTGATTTCTAAAGGAAGAGTGAATAATTTGATGTCTTCTCTGCGACATACTGTGACGAGGAAATCACCAAAAATACATACAATTTAAAAAGAAACAAAGAGTACAAGTACATCAACGACTACAACCCAGTGATTTTGTCCATGTGGAATGCTAACATGGATATTCAGTTCGATGCTGACAACTCTATTGCTGTGGCTCGATATGCGACGTCTTACATCACAAAAAAAGAGAAGACAGAACTGAAGGAAATGTGGGAGGACATTTCACATGAAAAGAGTCTAAGCAAGAAATTATACAGTTACAGTCTGAAGATGTTGTCGCATCGAGAAATTGGAGCATATAAATGTTCTGATCGATTGTCGTCAGCAAGTCTCTATTTCAAATCTAGAACCATCATTTGGGTGAGTCTAGGTCTTGCTGCAACACGAAACCGAGTTTTGAAATCTGTACAAGAAATAGAGTATTTTCGGAGAAAGAACCAGAAAGTACAGATATTTTGAAGACAAACATGTTGGATACATACTATCCAAATAGAAGTAGTCATCTTGAGAACAGTTGTTTGTATGAAGTTCTGCAAAGCTATATTTATAAGAGAACCATCAGAGAAGATATCAACAATGGAATATATGCTATCATTGGGTGTGAAGGATGTCTAGTGAGACAGAAAAAAGTCCATTTGATTAATCATCGAAAATTGAGTTGCGAAAATCCAGAGAAAAGGGAATTTTACTATTTAGCTCTTTTGCAACTCTTTAAGCCATGGCGTACAGAAGGGGAACTACTTGGAGATTTTCTGTGTTACGAAGATTCTTTTAATGCAATCAAGGATACCATAGAATGCCCTGTTTTTCCAAATTATCTGCAAATGTTGAACGAAGAAATAGAGCAAGAAGCCACAATTGCTGCAGAGATTGCTAGAGACAGTTCTCAAGACAGTCAGAGTTCTGCTTCATTGAGTCAGGATCCACTTGGAGGACCAATTATACAAAATGAGGCTGCCACTGCCATGGATGAGGTGGAAAGAGCTATGGAACGAGCTCAAGATGATGTAGTTAACTTAGAAGATTTGGTGAAACAACTAAACCTTGAGCAGAAACAGATATATGACGAAATCACAGAACAGATTGAACATGGTATCAGTCATGAGAAGAAAGAGTGCTCATGTACATCATTTAAGCCTGTCCAACTGTACGTGAGTGGAGAAGCGGGAACTGGAAAAAGTTTTCTGATTAAAGCAATTGCAACTTATCTGCAGAAAAGGACTGAATAACCGCTGTCTTGTGTTGTTACCGCTCCAACTGGGCTGGCTGCACATAACATTAAAGGGATTACTTTACATCGTTTACTGATGCTGCCAGTGGAGCATGATAACAAATTGGAGTACCACAAGCTATCTGGAGATGCGTGTTCCGAAGTTTCGAGAGTCCTGAAGAAAATGAAACTTCTTATCATTGATGAATTAAGCATGGTGTCAAATATAATGCTTGCTTTTGTGCATTTGAGAATGCAAGAAATTCTTAGAACAGACTATGATGTCTTATTTGGAGGAAAACACATTATTGTTTTTGGAGATCTACTGCAGTTGACTCCAGTGAAAGGACAACCTGTATTCAAAATGCTCACGCATGAAGATACCAGGAAGTGCTTAGGAAGAATTGGAAACGTTAATATATGGTTAAACTTCAAATATGCAGAACTGCTTCAAATTATGCGGCAGGCAAAGGATGAAGATTATAAAAATATTTTACAAGATGTAAGAATCGGAAAAGTAAGTCAGCAAGGGAAAGAAGCTTTACATGGACGATTAATTTCAAATTTGTACCCAAATGAAAACATTCTTCCAGAGAATATTTTTAAGAAAATTAACGAGAAGAAATCTGGCATATGTTTGATGCCAACTCTGAAAGAATGTTCCATGTTCAACAACAAAATGTTACAGTTAGAAAATGAAGAGATAGTGAAACTGGAAGCTACAGATAAAATAGAGCATATGGGAGCAACAATTATTTTGTCTGAAAATTTGAAATCAATATTGGATTCATTAGAGCAGACTATATCTAAAACTGCTGGTTTTGAAAAGACTCTGAATGTGTGTTTAAATTGTCGTATCATTTTGAGAAGGAATTTAAATGTTGAAAGAGGTCTGGTAAATGGAGCAATGGGTCATGTTGTTGGTTTTGTGAATTACAAAAATAGAGATGCAATTGAAATTTTAAAAATTAAATTTGATGGCATTGATGAAATAGAACAAATTTGTCGTTGTTCAGCTAGATTTTTGCTCGTGAAAGACTTATATGTTCGGCGAAAACAGTTTCCTATTTGTTTGGCATATGCGGTGACAATTCATAAGTCTCAAGGTTTAAGTGTAGATAGCGCTTTGGTGAACATTGGAAGTTCTGTGTTTAAAGAGGGTATGGCATATGTGGCATTATCACGAGTCAGAACTTTATCGGGATTGTACTTGATTGAGTGTGATGAAACAAAGATTTGTGCAGGTCTACATTGTGTTAAAGAATACAATAGGTTAAGAAGAGAGTATGCTCTACATTTGCCTCAATATCCTCTGATTGAAAAACGTGTAGTAGGCCGAAAAAGAAGAAATGAGAGTAAATGCAGTGAGGTAGTAGCAAAAAGACAAAAAGTAGACGAAACTGTAATTGTAAGCAGAAGGAAAAAAGATTCTGTTGAAAATGTTGTTGGATTTCAGTTTGAAAACAGTTCTGGTGTCAACTGCTATGCTAATGTAGTGGTTAATGTTTTTTTTTTCTTCAAAATATACAAGAATAGATTGTTGAAAATCGGGATCAAAGATTATGTTGTTTGTTGAATTCCGTGTTTGAGAAATGTACCAGTGATAGAGCAAAAATAGAAAGTGTTTCAGAAATTCGAAATCTTCTAGACATATCTACTGGTCAAAATCAATTTTCACAGAATATTCAGCAGGATTGTCAGGAATTTTTAATGTATATGTTTGATGTATTGGAAGATGGAGGTGTAGATATTAAAAATCTTTTTAGCCTTTCTTATCAGTGGCAGCATGACTGCGATAACTGTACTTTACCAAGTACTACTAGAATAGACACTGAAAGATTTATATATTTGACTTTACCAGACTGCAAATCAGTACCTTTTAATAATCTAATTAAAGCAGCGGATCACAATATGGTGTGTCCCCAATGTAAGTCTACAATGCTGTCCACATTATTTCTACAAAATTATGGTCAGTATGTCATTTTAATGTTCCAACAATGTAGACCTGATGGAACTAAATTGACAACTTCTATTAAAAATTTCGTGGCTTCAGAGTTATCGATATCAGGAAGAACCTTTGCAACTGCAGCTAATATTTTTCATGATGGTCCTTCTACAACATCAGGGTATTACACATGCTATTTAAAAAGTTGTAAAGGTTGGACCCAATGTAACGACACTCATTTGACTTTCAAACAACGTTTGCCTTTTGGCTTAAAAAATTCATACCTAGTGTTTTTACAACCAAAATTTAGGTAAAGGTAATTGGCCTATGAAGACGGGAGCAGTTAATAAAGGTTATTTTGCTGTTTAAAAATATATTCTGAGTAAAAGTGATCCAGGTAATATAAAAAATTGACTTGTCATATAGGTACTGTAAGTGGATATCATAGTAAGTGATATTAGTATTATAGAAAATGATGAACATGAGTGAGTCAGAGATGGTTTTACAAATAGTTAAATATTGTGACAATGTTGTAGAGCCTTTCTTTCAGAACGTCGGAAAAAAGGTAATTTCAGAGTTGCTTGGAATTCATTTGAAAATATCCTCATACATCTGACACTATTTGGCCAAAAGGAAAGGTACAGGAATGAGTAAAGAGTCATGACTGAAAAAAAGGAATATGTGAAAATAATGAAAATATTTAAGATGTTCTTGGAGCTTTTCTTCTAGAAAGTCGATGAAATGGATTTTTTACTGAACAGCAAAGTACTTTGCAACGAGAAAAGGACCTCTATGATATACTATTTGGCCTCAAGGAAAAGTAAGTCAATCAAACATTAGTGTACATTTGTTATTTGTCAGTATCTAAGGTTTTTTTAAAACACAATCTTTTAGATTGTGGGTTTTTTTCCCCGCTGTCATATGATGAGTAATTTGAACTCACTGTTTTAAGTGAAATTCAATATATTCTGAGAACAGCAAAAATAAGCTATGTAACATGTTGTACAAGTTATTCTATACTTTGGATTGTGTAAATTAAATTGTATTCCCATTCTCTGACACTCACTTTACTTTTTCCATCCCTTTTCAGCTCTTTTTACTCACTTAGAATGTCTTTCTCTTACTCTCTGTAACCCCCGTTCCTTTACTCCACTTCTTTGACAAGCCTTTAGTCTCTTCTTTACTTCCCTTTTCCGTATTTTCCTCCTTTGCTCTTTTAGTAATTCCTGTTTACTCACTCAGCAGTATTATCGCACTCTATCACTATAAATCACCCACTCTCCCTCGCTTATCTTTGTTTGCTCCTTACTTTTGACCTTTTCTCTCTATTTTTCGTTCACTATTTCTATGTCCTCAGTGCCTCACTCTCCTTTTGTTATGTTCACTTGTGTTTATATTTTCCGTCTCAGTCATTATCTTTTTACTTACTACTGTTTCCTGATTTAGTTTTGCTAAGTCACATTGTTTTAGTATCTTTCTTACCTCCAGTTCATTTCTCTGTTCTTCTCTTCCTCTCTGTCAGTGAATCTATTTTCCTTAATTTTAGTAATTTGCTCTCATTCTATTTCTTTTTTTCTCTTTTTATCCTTCTAACTTACTTTATTTCCCTTTCTGTGTCCTTCACTCTTACTTTATTTCTAGATACACTGTTATGATTTTAACCTCTTCATTTGTATATTTTAATTTAAAATACACATTTTACTAATTATAACTTATTTTTTCTTCTCTCTTTCACAGATACAAAGTGCAGTAAAACAAATAATTAAAGTTACATTTCTTTTATGGTAAGTATGACTAAAAAAATGTGCTTTGTCATCACCCTTTGCTTTAAGCTTACTAATATTTTCTCAACCAACCTCACTCCTGTGTCTTTATTCTGCTTACCACACTTATTCTTATTCTCAATGTTTACTCCAATTTCCCTATTTCCCCTCTCATATTCAACTTCTTTCAATCCCTATTCTTTACTTCACTTACCCTCTGTTCCCTTCCTTTGCTTCTTCACTCATTTTGTTTTTCTTAATTATTTATCTTACTCCTACACACACACCTCATCCCCCTCTCAACACATACACACACCTCTAACATACACCCCACACACACACCACATACACACCTCATACACACAAAAAATCCCCCCACACACACTCTTCACATTCACACACACATTCCATACACACACATACATCGCACACATATACACCCCACACCCATACACTCCTAACACATACTTCACACACCCTCACCCTCACCTCCACCCACACCAAAACACCCCAGACCCACACACCCACACCCACAGACACACCTTACACACCCACACCCTGACCTACAGCCACTGACTCCCTAAAAGTCACACACCCTGCATTACTTATCTTTCTTTGCTGTTTCACTCAAATCCATTCAGGTACTGTTTTCTTTACTCTCTTTGTCCTTTCTCTTTGTCACTCCCCATGTCTTATCCTAATTCAATTTTTCACCCTCTTTCACCCCTCTTTACTTACACTAACTGGTCTTTTCTTACCCTCACTCACCGTTCTTCATTTATCCCGGTTACGCCACTACCCTTCATTGTCAATTTTTTACTGTCCTTTCTTTTTCTTTCAACAGCCACTCACATTCTCCCACTATCTCTACTTTAGTCTTCTTCCTCTCTCTTCCCTTCTTTCGCTCCTTTAGTCATTTTACTTTTCTCACTTTCACCCTATTACACCTTCTCTGTTTTTTACTATGTAATAAACAATCCCTCTGTGTTCATCCTGTAGCTCTCTTTCTCTTAACATTACTCTCTTTGAGTTCTTCCCTCATGCTAACTCCTTCATTACATTTTTTTTTTCTATTTTTTGGGGGGGCGCGTCCCGGTACGCGTACCCTTAGAAATTTTTTTTGACAGAGATTCATTAAAAATATAGGTTTATTTTTTATAAATGAAAGGTAGTTCTAAAAAGAACTGTTTTTTTCTTCTTTTTGTTGTTTTATATTTTTTTAATGTTTTTTTGAACATTTTGTACTTTTTTTGGCTTTTCAAAACAGTTTTATATATTTGTTTGTATTTTTTACGGGGAGAAACAAAAAACAGGGAATTGTAAATGGCTCAACAGGAGCAAAAAACAAAAAACGAAAAAAAATACTGTTTTTTGGGGCATTTGTGATTGTCACCAGCAAGGATGACGAGCTTCATGCTCTTTTCACCATAGGCGATGAGCTTGCCACATGCAATACAGGTGATTCTAAAATCACCAAATCGTTCCTGGATACAAGGCATCACCTCTGATGTTTCTGGTCCCGATTGAGTGGGTTGCTTTCTTTTGGAGCTGGTCCTTGAACACTGGGGGAGGTGACTGGCCAGTTCCCTGATCTCTGCACGAGAATAGTTAGCAGGATGCTTCCGGGTCATATGCCGAATCATGGTATTATTACCAAATGAATATTTTTTATCTGGATTGCCCCTTGAGAGTTCTGCACCACAGATTCGACATGTTACCTTGGCCGCATTAACTTTTTTCTTGCCCTCTGGAAGTGAAAAAAACTCCCATACAATGTGTTCTTTTGGCTTGTATGGGGTATTTTGTTCAGGCAGCCATCTGCTCCCCTCCTCCTCTTCCTCTTCCTCCTCCTCCTTTTCTTCACCACCAATGTATGGTTGTGGTGGTCCTCTTGGTGGTTGTGGTGGTGGTGGTGGTGCAGATGCTCCAGCTGTTGCTGCTACAGTAGCCATTTCAAAGTACAAAAGAATTGTCTCTGTAGATGAAACAGGTCTTCCTCAGTCAAAGGACAAAGTCAGAGTAAGGAAGAAAGGTGGGGTTTTTTATCATTTGGAAAAAGAAACTGTGCTGAACCAATCAGAAGTGTTATTTTCAGGTCACAAGACCAAGGCCTTACTCATTTGGAAACCAAAACTGTTCTGCACCGATAGAAAGTGTTATTTTCAGGTCACAAGAACCAGGCTGGTCACAAGACCCAGGCATTACTCATTTAGAAACCAAAACTGTTCTGCACCAAAAGAAAGTGTTATTTTCAAGTCACATGACCCGACGCGCTAACGCTACGCGCCCCGGGGCGCGCCCGTAGTCGCGCTCCGGGGCGCGCCCGCGGGTGCGTAGCGTAAGCGCGTCAGGACGTTTCGCGATCGTATGCGATCGCGTGCTTTCGGTTGCGATTACGCTGGGCGTCATATGACGCATCACGCGTGTACGCGATACGTCACGATGTTGTTTTCGTTCGCTCGAATAGCGCTAACGGGACGCTCCCCGGTACGCACCCCAGGGCGCGCCGCAATATTGCGCTTACCCGTGCGTTCATCGGTACGCACCCCGGGAGCGCCCCCGGGTTAAAAAATTTTTTTTTTTTTAAATTCACTGAAAAAACCATAGGTTTCACGCCAGCTATAGTAAGGAATTAGCATTTAAAAAACCTATTAAATTCACTGAAAAAAACATAGGTTTTACACCAGTTATAGTTAGCTGGAAATTTTACTCGCATAAAACCAGTGAAATTCCCACGTTATAGTTAGTTGGACTCACTATAACTTGCGCGTGCAATGCACTGCTGATGACGTCACATATTACATCACTCATGACATGGTCAGTGACATCACTCATGACATCACTGATGGCACCATCCAGTGAATGTGTGTCTTTCTGAAAAATAAATATGTGTTATATATGTATATGTAAAAGTTGATGGAAGAATAAATGTGAAACCTATGGTTTTTTCAGTGAATATCTATATATATATATATATATATATTACCTACTGGCGGTCGCCAGTAGGTATATATAGTTAGGATTTTTTCTCTATGGGATTTTTGAAAATTCTATGTCTAATAACTTTGGCGTTTGTGGACGGAATTGGCTGAAATTTTCAGGTAAATGGCACATTTTGTTTCTGAGCAGCCCCTGAAAATTTGGGGGGGGTTTGTCAAGGGGGGGCCGAGAAAAAAGGGGGGTCCCAAAACATGTTTTTAACATTGAGTTTTCCATAGGGCGGTTGGCCTCACTTTTAGCCCGAACGGCTGAATGGATTTGCACGAAACTTGGCAAAATTGTAGGGACTGGTAGCCCGATGTGCCTTTTGTAGGTCTCAATATATGTGCTTCAGTGGATTTTGAGAAATTAACGTTCAAAAAAAGATATATATCTGTAACAGCGGACCGGGGAGCGCTCCGGTTCGCGGACTTTACGCGCAACGGAGCTTTGTGAAGCGAAGCTGATTGGTTCTCCGGCGTCTGTAAACATTCCAAACAGTCCGTAGCGGCCGCCATCTTGTCTCTCGGTAGGATCGAGAGACAAGCGGAGGCCAAACCGAAGGGGCAAATGACCATAAGGGGGCATAGTAGATCCTCCCTGACCCTCTAGGTTTGATGTGGAGGTTTTAAAAGGGCCCCGCGGGGCAAAAAATAATAAAATAATAATAATGGAACGGCTGAATGGATTTGCACGAAATTGGCAAAATTGTAGGGACTGGTAGCCCGATGTTCCTTTGCTAGGTCTCAATATATGTGCTCCAGTGGATTTTGAGAAATTAATGTTCAAAAAAAGATATATATCTGTAACAGCGCTCCGCTTCGCGTACTTTTCGCGTTACGGAGGTTTGCGAAGCTGATTGGTTCTCCGGCGTCTGTCAACATTCCAAACAGTCCGTAGCGGCCGCCATCTTGTCTCTCGGTAGGATCGAGAGACAAGAGGAGGCCAAAGCGAAGGGGCAAATGACCATAAGGGGGCATAGTACATTGTCGCTCACCCCCTAGGTTTGATGTGGAGGTTTTAAAAGGGCCCCGCGGGGCAAAAAAAAATACAAATAATAATAATCGAACAGCTGAATGGATTTGCACGAAACTTGGCAAAATTGTAGGGACTGGTAGCCCGATGTGCCTTTGCTAGATCTCAATATATGTGCTCCAGTGGATTTTGAGAAATTAACGTTCAAAAAAAGATATATATCTGTAACAGCGCACCGCTTCGCGTACTTTTCGCGTTACGGAGCTTTGCGAAGCGAAGCTGATTGGCTCTCCGGTGTCTGTAAACATTCCAAACAGTCCGTAGCGGCCGCCATCTTGTCTCTCGGTAGGATCGAACAGCTGAATGGATTTGCACGAAACTTGGCAAAATTGTAGGGACTGATAGCCCGATGTGCCTTTGCTAGGTCTCAATATATGTGCTTCAGTGCATTTTGAGAAATTAACGTTCAGAAACAAGATATATATCTGTAACAGCGCTCCGCTTCGCGGAGATAAAATTATATGTGTATTACCTAGCTGTTGCTAACACCAGTTAGCGACGGCTAGTAGAATATAGCGACCATCTTGGGCCCCACTTTGCATGTGAGTGATATTTATCACTAATGACATGCAAAGTGGGCATGCCAAGATGTTAGCGACTGGAAACAGTCGCTAACATCGCTATCTCCTATTATCAACTTTTGGAAATATTCGAGATAAGCGCGAATATCTCCAAAAGCTACCACCTGCCCTGAGCAGTTCTTAGCCATGTTATCCAATGGGAGGTGGATAACATGGCTAAGAGCATTAGCTCGGTAATGCATGAATATCGCTGAGTTTTCAGCGATATTAATGCATTGCGGTCGTTTTTTATCGTATTTCCGATAAACCTTGATAATAGCAAGGTTTATCTGCGATAATTTCTGATGGTAAAAAAATCGTTGCTAAGCATCGTTAGGGATAAATATCGCTTAACTTTGGTAATATGCCCCAACGTCTGTTAACGTTCGATTCGAAGGAAATCAGGAAGTGTTGAAAAACATTGTCTGCGCCATCTTGTCTTTTTTCAAATGCCACACTTTTGTCGTGCACGGCAGCCATTTTAGATGCCTTGACCAGACCCACTCTGTGCACGCTGTCGATCCTTAGCATGGCTCCCCACCCTCGCAAGCATCTCCCCCAGGCAGTGGTCACCCCCGCTCTCTGTCTTATGCATGGGTAATAAACCTCCCCCCATCTGCGCTGCTCTTCCTACACCCCACACCCATACACTCCTAACACATACTTCACACACCCTCACCTCCACCCACACCAAAACACCCCAGACCCACACACCCACACCCACAGACACACCTTACACACCCACACCCTGACCTACAGCCACTGACTCCCTAAAAGTCACACACCCTGCATTACTTATCTTTCTTTGCTGTTTCACTCAAATCCATTCAGGTACTGTTTTCTATACTCTCTTTGTCCTTTCTCTTTGTCACTCCCCATGTCTTATCCTAATTCAATTTTTCACCCTCTTTCACCCCTCTTTACTTACACTAACTGGTCTTTTCTTACCCTCACTCACCGTTCTTCATTTATCCCGGTTACGCCACTACCCTTCATTGTCAATTTTTTACTGTCCTTTCTTTTTCTTTCAACAGCCACTCACATTCTCCCACTATCTCTACTTTAGTCTTCTTCCTCTCTCTTCCCTTCTTTCGCTCCTTTAGTCATTTTACTTTTCTCACTTTCACCCTATTACACCTTCTCTGTTTTTTACTATGTAATAAACAATCCCTCTGTGTTCATCCTGTAGCTCTCTTTCTCTTAACATTACTCTCTTTGAGTTCTTCCCTCATGCTAACTCCTTCATTACATTTTTTTTTTCTATTTTTTGGGGGGGCGCGTCCCGGTACGCGTACCCTTAGAAATTTTTTTTGACAGAGATTCATTAAAAATATAGGTTTATTTTTTATAAATGAAAGGTAGTTCTAAAAAGAACTGTTTTTTTCTTCTTTTTGTTGTTTTATATTTTTTTAATGTTTTTTTGAACATTTTGTACTTTTTTTGGCTTTTCAAAACAGTTTTATATATTTGTTTGTATTTTTTACGGGGAGAAACAAAAAACAGGGAATGGTAAATGGCTCAACAGGAGCAAAAAACAAAAAACGAAAAAAAATACTGTTTTTTGGGGCATTTGTGATTGTCACCAGCAAGGATGACGAGCTTCATGCTCTTTTCACCATAGGCGATGAGCTTGCCACATGCAATACAGGTGATTCTAAAATCACCAAATCGTTCCTGGATACAAGGCATCACCTCTGATGTTTCTGGTCCCGATTGAGTGGGTTGCTTTCTTTTGGAGCTGGTCCTTGAACACTGGGGGAGGTGACTGGCCAGTTCCCTGATCTCTGCACGAGAATAGTTAGCAGGATGCTTCCGGGTCATATGCCGAATCATGGTATTATTACCAAATGAATATTTTTTATCTGGATTGCCCCTTGAGAGTTCTGCACCACAGATTCGACATGTTACCTTGGCCGCATTAACTTTTTTCTTGCCCTCTGGAAGTGAAAAAAACTCCCATACAATGTGTTCTTTTGGCTTGTATGGGGTATTTTGTTCAGGCAGCCATCTGCTCCCCTCCTCCTCTTCCTCTTCCTCCTCCTCCTCTTCTTCACCACCAATGTATTGTTGTGGTGGTCCTCTTGGTGGTTGTGGTGGTGGTGGTGGTGCAGATGCTCCAGCTGTTGCTGCTACAGTAGCCATTTCAAAGTACAAAAGAATTGTCTCTGTAGATGAAACAGGTCTTCCTCAGTCAAAGGACAAAGTCAGAGTAAGGAAGAAAGGTGGGGTTTTTTATCATTTGGAAAAAAAAACTGTGCTGAACCAATCAGAAGTGTTATTTTCAGGTCACAAGACCAAGGCCTTACTCATTTGGAAACCAAAACTGTTCTGCACCGATAGAAAGTGTTATTTTCAGGTCACAAGAACCAGGCTGGTCACAAGACCCAGGCATTACTCATTTAGAAACCAAAACTGTTCTGCACCAAAAGAAAGTGTTATTTTCAAGTCACATGACCCGACGCGCTAACGCTACGCGCCCCGGGGCGCGCCCGTAGTCGCGCTCCGGGGCGCGCCCGCGGGTGCGTAGCGTAAGCGCGTCAGGACGTTTCGCGATCGTATGCGATCGCGTGCTTTCGGTTGCGATTACGCTGGGCGTCATATGACGCATCACGCGTGTACGCGATACGTCACGATGTTGTTTTCGTTCGCTCGAATAGCGCTAACGGGACGCTCCCCGGTACGCACCCCAGGGCGCGCCGCAATATTGCGCTTACCCGTGCGTTCATCGGTACGCACCCCGGGAGCGCCCCCGGGTTAAAAATTTTTTTTTTTTTTAAATTCACTGAAAAAACCATAGGTTTCACGCCAGCTATAGTAAGGAATTAGCATTTAAAAAACCTATTAAATTCACTGAAAAAAACATAGGTTTTACACCAGTTATAGTTAGCTGGAAATTTTACTCGCATAAAACCAGTGAAATTCCCACGTTATAGTTAGTTGGACTCACTATAACTTGCGCGTGCAATGCACTGCTGATGACGTCACATATTACATCACTCATGACATGGTCAGTGACATCACTCATGACATCACTGATGGCACCATCCAGTGAATGTGTGTCTTTCTGAAAAATAAATATGTGTTATATATGTATATGTAAAAGTTGATGGAAGAATAAATTTGAAACCTATGGTTTTTTCAGTGAATATCTATATATATATATATATATATATATATTACCTACTGGCGGTCGCCAGTAGGTATATATAGTTAGGATTTTTTCTCTATGGGATTTTTGAAAATTCTATGTCTAATAACTTTGGCGTTTGTGGACGGAATTGGCTGAAATTTTCAGGAAAATGGCACATTTTGTTTCTGAGCAGCCCCTGAAAATTTGGGGGGGGTTTGTCAAGGGGGGGCCGAGAAAAAAGGGGGGTCCCAAAACATGTTTTTAACATTGAGTTTTCCATAGGGCGGTTGGCCTCACTTTTAGCCCGAACGGCTGAATGGATTTGCACGAAACTTGGCAAAATTGTAGGGACTGGTAGCCCGATGTGCCTTTTGTAGGTCTCAATATATGTGCTTCAGTGGATTTTGAGAAATTAACGTTCAAAAAAAGATATATATCTGTAACAGCGGACCGGGGAGCGCTCCGGTTCGCGGACTTTACGCGCAACGGAGCTTTGTGAAGCGAAGCTGATTGGTTCTCCGGCGTCTGTAAACATTCCAAACAGTCCGTAGCGGCCGCCATCTTGTCTCTCGGTAGGATCGAGAGACAAGCGGAGGCCAAACCGAAGGGGCAAATGACCATAAGGGGGCATAGTAGATCCTCCCTGACCCTCTAGGTTTGATGTGGAGGATTTAAAAGGGCCCCGCGGGGCAAAAAATAATAAAATAATAATAATGGAACGGCTGAATGGATTTGCACGAAATTGGCAAAATTGTAGGGACTGGTAGCCCGATGTTCCTTTGCTAGGTCTCAATATATGTGCTCCAGTGGATTTTGAGAAATTAATGTTCAAAAAAAGATATATATCTGTAACAGCGCTCCGCTTCGCGTACTTTTCGCGTTACGGAGGTTTGCGAAGCTGATTGGTTCTCCGGCGTCTGTCAACATTCCAAACAGTCCGTAGCGGCCGCCATCTTGTCTCTCGGTAGGATCGAGAGACAAGAGGAGGCCAAAGCGAAGGGGCAAATGACCATAAGGGGGCATAGTACATTGTCGCTCACCCCCTAGGTTTGATGTGGAGGTTTTAAAAGGGCCCCGCGGGGCAAAAAAAAATACAAATAATAATAATCGAACAGCTGAATGGATTTGCACGAAACTTGGCAAAATTGTAGGGACTGGTAGCCCAATGTGCCTTTGCTAGATCTCAATATATGTGCTCCAGTGGATTTTGAGAAATTAACGTTCAAAAAAAGATATATATCTGTAACAGCGCACCGCTTCGCGTACTTTTCGCGTTACGGAGCTTTGCGAAGCGAAGCTGATTGGCTCTCCGGTGTCTGTAAACATTCCAAACAGTCCGTAGCGGCCGCCATCTTGTCTCTCGGTAGGATCGAACAGCTGAATGGATTTGCACGAAACTTGGCAAAATTGTAGGGACTGATAGCCCGATGTGCCTTTGCTAGGTCTCAATATATGTGCTTCAGTGCATTTTGAGAAATTAACGTTCAGAAACAAGATATATATCTGTAACAGCGCTCCGCTTCGCGGAGATAAAATTATATGTGTATTACCTAGCTGTTGCTAACACCAGTTAGCGACGGCTAGTAGAATATAGCGACCATCTTGGGCCCCACTTTGCATGTGAGTGATATTTATCACTAATGACATGCAAAGTGGGCATGCCAAGATGTTAGCGACTGGAAACAGTCGCTAACATCGCTATCTCCTATTATCAACTTTTGGAAATATTCGAGATAAGCGCGAATATCTCCAAAAGCTACCACCTGCCCTGAGCAGTTCTTAGCCATGTTATCCAATGGGAGGTGGATAACATGGCTAAGAGCATTAGCTCGGTAATGCATGAATATCGCTGAGTTTTCAGCGATATTAATGCATTGCGGTCGTTTTTTATCGTATTTCCGATAAACCTTGATAATAGCAAGGTTTATCTGCGATAATTTCTGATGGTAAAAAAATCGTTGCTAAGCATCGTTAGGGATAAATATCGCTTAACTTTGGTAATATGCCCCAACGTCTGTTAACGTTCGATTCGAAGGAAATCAGGAAGTGTTGAAAAACATTGTCTGCGCCATCTTGTCTTTTTTCAAATGCCACACTTTTGTCGTGCACGGCAGCCATTTTAGATGCCTTGACCAGACCCACTCTGTGCACGCTGTCGATCCTTAGCATGGCTCCCCACCCTCGCAAGCATCTCCCCCAGGCAGTGGTCACCCCCGCTCTCTGTCTTATGCATGGGTAATAAACCTCCCCCCATCTGCGCTGCTCTTCCCTGAGAATCACACCCTGTGCCCGCCCGACACCTCCCTTTCGCCCTATTCACTACCGCACCCTCTGACACTCCTTTTCCTCTGTGTCCGATTGTCCAGGCTGGTCCTAGGGTATCAGCTAGCCCTGCAGATGTAGTTTATGGCCACAGCTGTAAAGAATCACCCCTCTTCAAAGGAGTTATAGTAGATCAAGGCCCACACTCGATGAGATCCGTCACAGCAGAAGCGTTGCTATTATCTGAAAACCATCCTGTATTGTGATTGGGGAGGGGACCGAGCCTGAAGCGGAAGATTCCAGGGATGACTCTTTGTACATCAAAGTTTTTACAATTATGTGTCACATTAAAAATATATAGCACTCAGACAAAGTAGTAAGATTATAAAACTTTAATAATTTATAAATATATACAAGAAAACAAAAATAGTAATAACATATAAACATTTTTAGGGAAAAACAACGAAGTAGCGGTCGGCTGTGCGAATAGTCCCAACGCAGCACAACGTCCAGATTTCCGGCGTGGGGCGTCGCGGGGGGTGGGTCATCAGTAGCAAACTGTTGTGCGAATAGTTCCAAGGCAGCAGAACGCGCCGAAATCTAGATGACACGAAAGTGATGTCTAGTAAGTTGCCACCCAGCAAATAACGGCATGGGGCGTCGCGGGGGGTGGGTCATCAGTAGCAAACTGTTGCGCGAATAGTTCCAAGGCAGCAGAACGATGGCACCAAGGTGATGTCCAGTAAGTTGCCGCACTGGTTTTGGTATCCTACAATGCTGCTCCGAATAACGGCGTGGGGCGCCCCGGGGGAGGCGGCGTGAACGGGCCTCTCCAGGTGGAGTGTCATCTGTTGTAGTGGGGCGCCCCTTTACCGTTTCAGTTGCCATTCCGTCCGTTTTTGGTCCACTGTGTCAAAAGCCGCAATTCAGCTGAGTTGCGCCCACTCTTGCGGTGCAGCGATAGGCGGCTGTCACAGGACTCTCAAAATGGCGGCAGGCTGTTTCCTTTTTGGGTCTGGTCCACTGAAATGGCCCTGGGACACCTTGGAAATCGGACGCTTGTCTGCTAGGTCTTGGACCCCATTCTCGAAAGCGTCCCCTCCGCCTTGAGAATTCATCAAAAGTTTTGGGGGCTCCGACTCCTGCAGGCTTCTGGTGGGGAGCGGCTGCCATGATTGCTCGCGGAATGACCACGACTGAGCTACGAGATGGTGGTGCTCTCATGCTGACGCCAGCTTCAGTCTGAAACATCCAGAAACAAGGTGGGGCTTTCATCGTTTGGGAAAAAAAAAAAGTTTTCATCCAATGAAAAGTGTTGTTTTTAGGTCACATGATCAAGCCTTCCATCATTAGGAAACCAAAAGTAAAATGAACCAATGAAAACTTTTATAAACAAGTCACATGACCTGTTATGCGGCATAGGGTGTAAAATGCGGAGAAAATACGTTGGCACGTGAGGCGGCGTCAGTAGCGGACCGATGTGCGAATAGGCCGAAGGCAACACAACGCGCCAAGATCCGGATGGCACCGAGGTGGTGTCCAGCAAGTTGCAGCACTGGTGTGGCCATCCTACAATGCTGAAAGTCGGCGTGGGGCGCCCCGTTGGCCTGTGAGTTTGCGTCAGTAGCGGACCGATGTGCGAATAGGCCGAAGGCAGCACAACGCGCCAAGATCCGGATGGCACCGAGGTGGTGTCTAGTAAGTTGCCGCACTGGTGTGGCCATCCAACAATGCTGAAAGTCGGCGTGGGGCGCCCCGTTGGCCTGTGAGTTTGTGTCAGTAGCGGACCGATGTGCGAATAGGCCGAAGGCAGCACAACGCGCCAAGATCCGGATGGCACTGATGTGGTGTCTAGTAAGTTGCCGCACTGGTGTGGCCATCCTACAATGCTGAAAGTCGGCGTGGGGCGCCCCGTTGGACTGTGAGATGGCGTCAGTAGCGGACCGATGTGTGAATGGGGCCGAAGGCAGCGCAACAATATTTTCGGAATAGAAGACACCACTAGGCGCTGAGATGCCAAGATCCGGATGGCACCGAGGTGGTGTGTAGCAAGTTGCCGCACTGGTGTGGCCATCCTACAATGCTGAAAGTCGGCGTGGGGCGCCCCGTTGGCCTGTGAGTTTGCGTCAGTAGCGGACCGATGTGCGAATAGGCCGAAGGCAGCACAACGCGCCAAGATCCGGATGGCACCGAGGTGGTGTCTAGTAAGTTGTCGCACTTCTGTGGCCATCCTACAATGTTGAAAGTCGGCGTGGGGCGCCCCGTTGGCCTGTGAGATGGCGTCAGTAGCGGACCGATGTGCGAATGGGGCCAAAGGCAGCGCAACAATATTTTCTGATTTGAAGACACCACAAGGCGCTGAGATACCAAGATCCGGATGGCACCGAGGTGGTGTCTAGCAAGTTGTGGCACTGGTGTGGCCATCGTACAATGGTAAAAGTCGGCGTGGGGCGCCCTGTTGGCCTGTGAGATGGTGTCAGTAGCGGACTGATGTGTGAATGGGGCCAAAGGCAGCGCAACAATATTTTCTACAATATTTTCGGAGTAGAAGACACCACAAGGCGCTGAGATGCCAAGATCCGGATGGCACCGAGGTGATGTCTAAGTTGCGGACCGATGTGCGAATGGGGCCAAAGGCAGCTCAACAATATTTTCTGAAGAGAATACACCACAAGGCGCTGAGATGCCAAGATCCGGATGGCACCGAGGTGATGTCTAAGTTGCGGACCGATGTGCGAATGGGGCCAAAGGTAGCGTAACAAGATTTTCTGTATGGAAGATACCACTAGGCGTTGAGATGCCAAGATTCGGATGGCACCGAGGTGATGTCTAGCAAGTTGTGCCACTGGTGTGGCCATCGTACAATGGTAAAAGTCGGCGTGGGGCGCCCTATTGGCCTGTGAGATGGTGTCAGTAGCGGACTGATGAGCGAATGGGGCCAAAGGCAGCGCAACAATATTTTCTGACTGACACCACAAGGCGCTGAGATGCCAAGATCCGGATGGCACCGAGGTGATGTCTAAGTTGCGGACTGATGTGCGAATGGGGCCAAAGGCAGCGTAACAATATTTTCTGTATGGAAGATACCACTAGGAGTTGAGATGCCAAGATTCGGATGGCACCGAGGTGATGTCTAGCAAGTTGGTGTGGTCATCCTACAATGCTGAAACTCGGCGTGGGTCACCCCATTAGCCTGTGAGATGGCGTCAGTAGCGGACCGATGTGCGAATAGGCCGAAGGCAGCACAACGCGCCAAGATCCGGATGTCACCGTGGTGGTTTCATAGTTGAGAGGCACTTCATCTGCAGTGGGGCGCCGAGATCCGGATGGCACCGAGGTGATGTCTAGCAAGTTGCTGTACTGGTGTGGTCATCCTACAATGCTGAAATGTAGTGGGGCACCCATTTACCGTTTCAGTTGCCATTCAGCTGAGTTTCGGCTGCTCTTGATGCTACAGCGACAGGCGGCTGCAAGAGGACTCTCAAAATGGCGGCCTGTTCTTTGGATTTGGGCCTGGTCCACTAAAATGGCCCTGGGACACCTTAGAACTCGGACGCTCGATTTTTTTTTCCTTTCCTGTACATGCAAAAAAAGGTAAATGCCCGGTACGTTACACGCTTCATCTGCCACGATGAACTCTCCAGAGGAACCGAAAAAAAATATAGTTGTGGTAACTATACCATGCATCGTCATATGGAGAGGTGGCACCAATTAATTATAGTGCTGCATAAAAGAGAGATTTGGAGGAGAACCCCTGACCTGCTAGTACATTCATCAAAGAAGTGGCACTGAGAGCTTCAGAGGCAAGGGAAACGGTCCCAAATATTTAGAAGAACTTTGGAAAGATTAAAATGACATGTTTAGATTGTGGTACATTAATTTCATGTGGACAGATGAGTGTTACTCTAATAAATACAGCATATGAACATCATCATAGTCGATGGTTGGTAGAGACATTTTGACTATATCCTGGACCTGCCCGTCCTCGCCCAAAATGGCGCCGGAATAAATGGGACTCGTAACTCCTTGTTGTGTACTGGTTGCAGAACCTTGAAATCACGAGATACGTATGCAGTTTTGAAGCACATGGCGGGCGGGGACGAGAATTGATTGAATATTTCGACATCCCTATTGATATTAAGTTCTGATGTGTTATTGATTACTGTACTGTTGAAAATTCGAATTAACGTCACCCATGGTACTTGCCCGCAAATGTATATCTAGATAATTTTATTGTAACTGGCCCTGTCGTATTTTAATTATAAAATGTACGTCCACCGATTCCGTAACTGTTAGACACCTTAGTTCTTGCAACCTAATGGCCCGCCCGTTACGTTCCTCTACAGTGTAAATGTCTATTCATCATATACGATTACAGTTTGCTCCGTGGCAGGCCCACGTGGTTATAGGCTCGTATTTGTATAATGAAATTTTCACAATAAAGGTTTTTAAAAGAAAACATGGTAGTAGTATATACATTGGTAAAGTTTTTAATAATAGTCACTGTTTTAGAATCATTAAAAGGCAAGTGAAATAAAGCAGACCAATTACATGAAGGGTAAAAGGTATAATACGAAGGAACGCAGTAAAGATAAATGGTCAAGGGCTGTTGTGTTTTCTATTCCTGCAACATAAAGTGATCGATAAGAATCTCATATTCAGGCGTATCGGCGACTAAGACAGCAGGTCGACCCTCTTTTGCTCAACGGCTCCGTCATGGGACAAAGAAACGCTCTTTTTCTCGAAAAAAGAATATATTTTACTTGCAGGACAGTTGTAAAATTTCCGGGAAAGTACATTAGCCTGGAACATTATAACATATATTTAAGAAAAAATAATGTTCGGAAGTAATTAAAAGCGTAATTTTTAGGTGATATGACCAAGGCTTTCATCATTAGAATAAGAAAAGTAAAATGAACCAATGAAAAGTTTTATTAACAAGTCACATGACTTGTTATGCTTACGTTACGCGCTGCGCGCCCCGGATGACTTCCGGATGCGCTAACGCGGCGCGTCATATGACGCATTACGCGACAACGCAGGTCCAGAATATAGTCAAAATGTCTCCACCAACCAGCGGTCGAAACACAACCCCTTTCAGCAGGCTAAATAGTTCTGTTAAATGACAACAGAAGGGACAGGCAACAAGAACCATCAGTCAAAGAGGGGAGGGCTAGTTCTTCTCTACCGGGTTACATTGGGGCGCTACCGGAACTGATCGAATTGGTAGTCTACAGTGTTTCTGGATGTTTCAGACTGAAGCTGGGGTTAGCATGAGAGCACCACCATTTCGTAGCTCCGTTGTGGCCATTCCGCAACCAATCATGGCAGCCGCTCTTTATCGTTATTTTGGGCGGGGTGGGTGGCGGAGCCGAGCTGTTTTGCAGCCATCATTGTGTGGAGATCAGTTCATCTCACTAGTTTTGTATTTGTCATGAGGGGTTGTTCCTAATGTTTCTATTTTAGCGAGGTCAAAAAGAGATCCCATTAGTGGCCTACTGATTTTGCTCGATTCCTTTTCTTTTTTTTTACACGATTTTTCGTTATCTGCAAAGACTAAACAGAGTATTGCGACTCTGTGTTTGTTTGTAAATAGAGAATGAACCAAAGAGAACTAATTCTAAAACAGTAAATACTTGGATAACAATCAATCAAATGGAGAGAGAAGCAGGCACGACGGATTACAACGGGGGCAAAGGCCTGCGTTAACTACCTTTCACTATCTGCAAAGAGAGAGTACTCCTAATAGAAATGAGGGGGGGGGCACCATTCAAAGCAGATCAGTGTGCATAAACACGAAAATGTTTTCACTTACCACGTACTTGACATTCGACAGCTTATGATATTTGCTATTAAAAAACCATTGAAATTCACTGAAAAAACCATAGGTTATAGACCATATATAGTTAGGAATTAGCATTTACAAAACCTTGAAAATTCACTGAAAAAACCATAGGTTATAGACCATATATAGTTAGGAATTAGCATTTAAAAAACCTTATTTTACTCACACAAAACCATTGAAATTCCATATATAGTTAGTTGCACTAACTATATATTGCGCACCCGCAATCCACTGCTGATCATGTCACATATTACATCATTCATGACATGGTCAGTGACATCACTGATGACATCACTGATGACATCTCAAATGACATCACTGATGACATCACTGATGACATCTCATTTGACATCATTCTTGTGCTAATACGATAAACCTCTTCAGACTCTAATATAACCTTAGATACACTCAGTGTATACAGACACTCACACACTGCCACTCATCCATGGAGTTACTCACACACCCAGTCAGTCATGCAAAGAAACAATCTCACCTCCATTTCTTCAACTATACAGTTAAACACACCTTACTTATTGAAACATATACTAACACATATTTACTCTCTTATACAATCCCTGATACAAGTTCACAATGATCGATACAACCACTCACTCATTCAGTGGCTCTCATGCACAGTTATTTATATATGCCAACTCTCACATGTACTGTGTTTTACATATGTACTTACTATGACATGTAGCATTGAGATATCCATTCACTCATCAATACACTCATGCACACAGTCAACTGCCCATGTAGCTGTTTCCACATGCACTCTTGAACTCATACACCTAGTGAATAAACTGCTCACACATCTATGCATAGAGTCACACACCTTCCAGCCACCCCCACACAAACTCAATCTCCCATAGAAATACTTGGGCAACCAATTAATAACACATATAGCCTCTCGTATAGCTAATGATCAACACATGCAGCAGTTTACAGAACAACAGACATAATGATGCACAAATTAAGACAGTTTAGTTACTAACCCATGCATTCAGTGAGACACATTTAATCACTCACTCATACAGTCAGTCACGCACCTACTAAATCCTTCATCCAGACACTTATACATCCACTCATTCTTCAATATGTAAGACATATTTTAACTTTACAGAAACATACAGTCACTGGATGCTGTCATCAGTGATGTCATCAGTGATGTCATTTGAGATGTCATCAGTGATGTCATCAGTGATGTCACTGACCATGTCATGAATGATGTAATATGTGACATGATCAGCAGTGGATTGCAGGTGCGCAATATATAGTTAGTGCAACTAACTATATATGGAATTTCAATGGTTTTGTGTGAGTAAAATAAGGTTTTTTAAATGCTAATTCCTAACTATATATGGTCTATAACCTATGGTTTTTTCAGTGAATTTTCAAGGTTTTGTAAATGCTAATTCCTAACTATATATGGTCTATAACCTATGGTTTTTTCAGTGAATATATATATATATATATATATGTGTAAAGAAAGAGTTTGCCCCTAGGCGAGACGCACCCACTGGAGGCAAGATTAAGATCCGGGAAAGGTCTCCGGTGACTCACAGCGCAGCCAATTTTGACGCGTTTCAGGATTGCCCCCCTTAATCATAGAGTGACTGCGATAAGGACGACCAGCAAACAACATTTCCAGTGAAATCCCCTCTTTTATTTCACTTTTGACGCAGGTAAGTATCGCTCAGCATTACGGGACTGGAAGTCTTTTGCATAGTACCCTCGTGGGCTGCTGGTATCCCGCAATGACACAGTTCTTTAGAAATTCGATTTCACCTTCAATCTCACTTTCCCCAGTGCTGGCAAACACCTCCTGCTCTGCAACATTGTCATAGTTCAACAGCAGCGGACCCGCTGCATTCCGCGGTGGTGCAGTCTCTCGACCCCGCAAGGCTGTTTTAATGTAAAGAAAGAGTTTGCCCCTAGGCGAGACGCACCCACAGGAGGCAAGATTAAGATCCGGGAAAGGTCTCCGGTGACTCACAGCGCAGCCAATTCTAACACGTTTCGGGCTTCCCGCCGTTAATCATAGAGTGACTGCGATAAGGACAACCATATATATATATATTAGCAGCCCGTCCCGACGTTGTCCGGGGCAGAAAAGTAAATTGTGTAATCTTGTTACTGAAGAAATATAGAATCATAGTAATATTTCGTGGTAAACGGAGTTAATGGTAATCGTGTTTCCTTGTTTGTCCTTGCCCCCCCTGTGAGAATGTTGTTGCTTGTGACAACACAACATTTTATTTAGTCCTTGGTGATGTTGCCGAGTGAAGATCTTGCTTGTGAAAGTGGCTTATCTTGTTTACAGTGCAGAACACCGTGATATAGTGCCAGCTTGCAAAGTGCTGTTTATTTGTTTGTTAGGACGTTTTTTAAGCACTGAACTCAACTTTTATCCTTAGCGCTGCAATTACTGGGAGGGTTACAGTGGTAACACACATAGCAGCGAGTGAATCCCTTGCTGTTTCTGCAGCTTCTGAACGCAAGTACTGTGGTTGTTATAGTGGTGAACGCTGACTCGCTAAAGCCCTAAAACGTGCGAAAGCCTGCCTTTTTTAATTTATCGCATCTCCGTGTGACAATTTTTTCAGCTTCAGAACGCAAGAACGCTGACTCGCTCAAGCCCTTAAACGCTGTGTAATGTGAAAGGCGTTGTTATCTACTGTGTGAAAGCCGTGCCTCTTTTGATTGAGGTCATCCCCCTGTGACAAAGCGGGAGCTTGACTAATGGTGAAAACGTTTTGAAAAGATTCCTCGCAAGCCCTGCATGTGTTTGGAGAGTTATGTGGCGTTATTGGTCGGCTGTGAAAGCCGCGCCCCTTTGTGTATGAGAGACCCCAAGCGCGCGAATGTTGCTTGCAAGCCGTGCACCGTACATGATGCCAGCCTACCACCCTTCATGCAACGGTAACGCCCAGGTGAATGTATCAGCCTCCCCGAATGCGTGAATGTGTGTGCGAGTGATGTGTGTGCGAGTGAATATTGCGACTTTGAAATCCGCTGCACTGTGAGCGTTAGAATGAATGGAGCATGAATGGTGTTGGAAGAATGTGTGTGCGAGTAAATATAGCGGCTTTGAACAATGCACTGAAATTACGCTGTAATACTGTTTGGTTTAGCACCGTGAAGTGTGCACTGCAATACGCTGTAATACTGTTTGGTTTAGCACCATCTCCTCGCATCGTGGACAATGTTAACGCCCACATCTTGCCCCTCTCAATGTTAACGCCCACATCTAACGCCCACATATCTCCTCGCATCGTGGACAATGGTAACACCCACATCTTGCCCCTCTAACAGTGTTAACGCCCACATCTTCTCACATGTTAACGCCCAACGCCCACAAGGGACGACTTTACCACTTAGGGCGCCCCCCCCTCTTTTTCCTGTACTTGGTGTCCATATATACAGCCTATGTCCATCTCCTGGACCTCCCTTTTCCAACGCTGTATTGGGTGTTGTGATTGGTGGTGTACTTTTCGAATTTACCCACCTCAAAGGACACAGTTCTCTCTTTATAATAGTAGTATAGTTTATGTGATTCTTACGCGCATGAGTTAAAAATGATTATGTTCACTAAGGACAATATATGTTTGCTTTATGAAAACAAACTAGTGCAATGTCACAGTACATACTATTGAACTGACGATACACCACAATATGGAATACTATAGTTGACATGAAGCAATGTCTTCTTCAAATCCTTTGAAGCAGTTGTTGTTTTGTGTAAATTTCATTTCGATTAAAATGTAATATTCAATTGAGGAGGAAAAAGAAGGCTTCCACTTACAAAGTATTTTGCTTATGTTTAGGGAATCGCGTTGTGTGTGACGAGGTATAAAAACACATGATTGTAAAAAGGGCTAAGTGTTCAAGATCTTGAGATCAAAATGCGTCTTTCATTTGCCTAAATAAATACCCAGTATCAATATCACTACATTGGAGCAGCTGTTTTCTCTGATGTGCTCTCGACGAGGATTGCATTGGAGATATATATATATATCTATATATCTATTACCTACTGGCGGTCGCCAGTAGGTAGTTATAGTTAGGATTGGCTACCATAGGAAATCCACAACATTCTATTGGGAATAACTCTGACGCCGGTAGAGGAATTTGCGTGTAATTTTCCAGAATTTTGGCCAGCTCCGCTCCGCTCTTTCCCTGGAAGTTTCGGGGGGATTCATGGAGTGGGGGCTGAGAAAAAAGGGGGGTCCCAAAACGTGTTTTTCCCATGTTAATTTCCATAGGACAGTCTGACAAGTCTACAGCCCGAACCGCTCAACGGAATTACGCCAAACTTTGCAAAATTGTAGGGACTGGTCCGCAGATGTGCCTTAGCTATATTTGGTGAAAATTGCTCCAGTGTTTTTTTTTTTTTATTAACTTCAAAAACACATATATATCTATAGGCGCACTCCGAGCGCTCACAGGTGCGCATACCGGGGAGCGCACCCGGCGCGCTACGGGAGTGCGCGAGCGGAAAGCTGATTGGCTGTCGGGTGTCTGTCAACATTCTAAACAGTCCAGAGAGTCCGCCATCTTGTGTCTCGGTAGAATCGAGACACAAGAGGTGAAAAAGAAAGGGGGAAATAATTAAAAGGGGGCAGAGTAGACACCCCTTGACCCCCTAGGTTTTTTGAGGGGGGTCTAGAAGGACCCTGAAGGGCAAAAAAACTATTTTTTTTTTAAATTTTCGCGGGGTAAGCGCTGGGTGCGTTCCCAGGTGCGCGCTCCGGTACGCGCACCCTGAGCGCACCACGGGGAAAAACAGCCACACTCCCTCACTTATGGTTTTTTCCTCTCTCAGTGAGGGCCTCCTTTATGAGAAATGACACATCGCTGCGTGAAAGCAGCGATGCATCACTTCTCAGTGCGCTCTCCTTGCGACATTCCTGATGCGTCATATTTAATGTATGACGCATTATGTCGCAAGGAGTTACAGATACGTCAGTATTTCTGACATATCTGTAAGCGCAAAAGTGATGCATTGCTGGAGTGTGTCACAAAAGTGACGCAACTCCAGCAATGCATCCTTTCACATGGGGCCAGCCCCATGTGAAATGGCCTGCGTCAGTCTTACGCCTGCTGTGAGGCAGGAACAAGATTTTGGCGCAATGGTGTCCTAAAAGTGACGCAGTGAAATCTCATAGATTTCACTGCGTCACTTCTACGACCCTTCCTTGCGTCAATACACCCCCTTTGCATACATTACACCTGGCGCAGGTATAATGTGGCGCAGGGGTTCACAAAGTGACGCATCTACCTAGATGCGTCACTTTGTAAATATGACTCAACAAGGTGCATTTTTTACAGCACTGGTGCGTCACAAAAAGTGACGCACCGGCGGCGTAAAAGTGACGCATGGCCTCATAAATGAGGCCTTCAGTCTTCTACTCTCACTTTTTCTTTCACTTTCTCTGTCTCTTCACTGCCTTACTCACCTTGTCTCACACTCACTTGTCTTTATCCAGTCTGTATCTCCACTCTTTCCTAAACATCACTGCTCTTTTCTTACCCTTCCACACCCCCGTTCCTTTACTAAATTTTCTTCACTTATCCTCATTCCCCATGTTCACTCTCCTTCTCCTCACTCTCCTTCCCCACACTCACCTTCTTTCAGTCCCCCTACTTCACTTCCCTTTCCCTCTCGTCCCTTTCTTTGCTTTCTCACTCATTTTCCTCTCCTCTCTCACTGCACTCCACTTCAGTTACTCTTTTTCATTTTTTTTAAGAATACAGCTCTTTTTTGAGAATTGGAGGTAGTTCTGAAAATAACTTTTTTTTCTTCTTTTTTCTTTTTTTTTCAACAAAAACAAAAACAGGGAATGGCAAACTGCTCAACAGGAGCAAAAAAAAAAAAATCAAAATTAGGGCTGGAGACGGCAGCGGTGGTTCTCTATTGCTCGAACCATGTTCATAACCCTTTGTTCCACATAACAAAGTAGTTGATCACAATGTTTGCATTTAATTGTGGCTTCATTAAAAGCAGGCTGAATATTTGGGATCAACTGTTCTGGTCGCCCCCTCACCGATACAGTTGCTCCTCCAGTTGATGTAGAAGCACCATCCCCTGGAGCCTCTCGTGCCAGAGCCCTGACACTCTCCCGGGCATAATTCTGAGGGTGCCTCCTCTGGACGTGCCGGATCATGGTTGAATTTCCAAATGAATATTTTCTGGTAGGGTCACCCCGTGACAGGACAGTGTGACAAATTCGACACTCCACCTTTGGAGCATTTACTTTTTTTTGTCTGCAGGTATGGAAAAAAAATTCCATATACAATGCTCCTTAACTCTAGGCTGAGGAGCCTCTTCACTAAATCCATCCGAGTCCTCACTGCTGCTGGATGCTCCGGCAGCCATGATAACCCAACAAAGATTAAGCAGCAAAAAGACAGGTCTTGCAGTCACAAAAGTGAAAGAAGAAGTGAAGGAAATGGGTGGGGATTTCATTCTTTGTAAAATAAACTGTTAGCAACCAATGAAAAGTGTTATTTTCAGGTCACATGACTTGACACGCTTACGCTACGCACACCGGAGCGCTTCCAGGGGCGCTTACGCGGCGCGAACGTAGGCGCTTCTGGGGGCGCTTACACGGCGCGCCTGAGTGACGTTTTGGTAGCTTTACGGAAATGCAAAATCATTTTTATTTCGTAAATCAAAAAAACTGCTTTTATAGTTATGATACTGAATGTCTTGCATTATTAATTCATACATATTTTTTTACGAACGCAGAAATAGCGCTCTCGCTGCGCTCTCGGGAGAGCTTACCGGTGCGCGCACCCTGAGCGCTCCAAGACAAAATGATACTGGTAAGCTTACCGGTGCGCGCACCCTGAGCACACCAGGAGAAAATTATTAAAAAAAAGAAAAATACAGTGAACAAATAATTAAAAACCAAAAAAATAATAATTATAATGAATAGTTATAAAAAACACCAAATAAAAAAAAATCGTAGGTAACAAAGTCGATATGCAAAGGAATTAACTTTTTAAAAAACTATGAAATTCACTGAAAAAACCATATGTTTCACAAACGTTATAGTTAGGAATTAGCATTTAAAAAACCTTTGAAATTCACTGAAAAAACGATAGGTTTCACAATCATTATAGTTAGGAATTAGCATTTAAAAAACCTTTGAAATTCACTAAAAAAAACATAGGTTTCACAATCGTTATAGTTAGGAATTAACATTTAAAAAACCTTTGAAATTCACTGAAAAAACCATAGGTTTCACACCAGTTATAGTTAGCTGAACATTTTACTCAGACAAAACCATTGAAATTCCCACGTTATAGTTAGTTGGACTCACTATAACTCGCGCGCCCGCAATCCACTGCTGATGATGTCACATATTACATCATTCATGACATGGTCAGTGACATCACTAATGACATCACTAATGACATCTCAAATGACATCACTGACGACATCACTGATGACATCTCAAATGACATCACTGATGACATCACTGGTGACATCATCCATGTGATAATACGATGCACCTCCTCACACTCTAATCTAACCTTTGATATACCCAGTGTTAAATACAAACTACCATTCCTGAAATTATTGACACACCATTACCAGTAACTACATACGCACTCACTGATTTCTAGGTCTACACACACATCCACTCATTCACCCATACAATCACTCATACATACAGTCACTCATCAATAGAACACTATCATATCCACTCATACACCTATACAGACACTCACACGCTGACACTCATCCACAGAGTTACTCACACACCTAGTCAGTAATGCAAAGAATCAATCACACTCCCATTTCCTCAACTACACAGTTATACACACTAAACCTTACTTATTCAAACATATACTTACTCTCTTTTACAATCACTGATACAAGTACACATTGATCCATACAGTCACTTACGCAATCACAGGCTCTCATGTATAGTCATTTATATATGGCAACTCTCACATGCACTGTGTTTTACATATGTACTTACTTGGACATGGAGTACTGAGATAGCTATTCACTCACCAACACACCCATGCAGACAGTCAACCACCCATACAGCTCTTTCCACATGCACTGTTGAACCCATATACCAAGTGAATCAACTGCTCACACATATATGCACAGAGTCACACACCTCCCAGCCACCCACACACACACTCACCCTCACATACAAATACTTGGACAACCAATCAATAACCCATATAGCCCCTCATATAGCTACTGATCAACACATGCAGCAGCTTACACAACAACAGACATAATGATGCACACATTCAGACAGTTTAGTCACTAACCACTAACCACTAACCATCAGTGATGTCATTTGAGATGTCATCAGTGATGTCATTTGAGATGTCATCAGTGATGTCATCAGTGATGTCACTGACCATGTCATGAAGGATGTAATATGTGACATCATAAGCAGTGGATTGCGGGCGTGCAAGTTATAGTGAGTCCAACTAACTATAACGTGGGAATTTCAATGGTTTTGTATGAGTAAAATGTTCAGCTAACTATAACTGGTGTGAAACCTATGGTTTTTTCAGTGAATTTCAAAGGCTTTTTAAATGCTAATTCCTAACTATAACGATTGTGAAACCTATGTTTTTTTAGTGAATATATATATATATATATATATATATATATATATGTATCTTGAGGGAGTTGAGGAATTTGTGGAAAGGTTACAGATAAATTTGCATACCTTCAGGCAAAAAATACGATGGGACTTCATTAAATATTTGGGTGCCCTCCTGTCAGTATTGAATGGACAACTGACTAACTACCAAACTGTTTAGGAAGGATAGTGGTTGCAAAAGTGCATCACACACAGAAACCATCATTCTATTGAACTCAAATGGAGCATTTCACATGGGGAATTGCTCTAGGACAAAATAAACTGTTTCACAGACAAACTTTACAATATGGAAGAGAGTAACATCTTGAGTAGGCTCAAGGAAAGAGGTGATCCTGGGAAGATTCTACAATTGGTGTGGATTAAAGTGCAAACCCCCGAAAAACTACTATTAACTCAAAAAAAGGAACCTCTAAACAGTCAGATCAGGTTTATTACCAACGTTAAAAGTAAATCTGATAAAGTGAGGCATCTGATTAACATACACTGGAGCATTCGGAGCTCAGTTCAAGTTCTGAGGCCAGCAGTAGACAGCCATGTGTCAATAAAATGCTGGAAGTCAAGATCCATTAAAAATATTCTAATACATAGTCACTTCCAATCACCTACCAAAACAACACGGCTGGAGATGCTGAGTGAGTTTCACAAATGTAAAGAGATAAGGCTTGGAAGGGCAAAACGAGCTGTACAATATATACTTCACATAATGGGAGAGAACCATCACTCAGTTCACCACATATTCCATTGATCCTTGCATGTATATTCTTGAGTTCCCTTGAAGGCTCCAATATGTGGAAAGTACAACTTTACACCTAAAAAAGGAAATTAGAGCACCACTCTGCAATAGGAAATCATGATGAGATATATTGTATTGCTAGACATTCTCAATAAAAACAAGGCTGTAGCCCGAATGTATTGCAAATCATGGCAATCAACAGGTTTGACAAAATGCCACATGGTGTAACTAGAGAAAAGTTTTACAGGGAATAATCATATTTGTGGCAAATGTAGCACACCATATAAACTCTCCTCTCTGTGTTGTCAGAGTATATCTATTGCCATATTTCACACATTTCCAGGACGAGAGTAATCAAGGTGTATATAAAATGCCATTGTTGAGTTGAATGAAGTACTGTCAGCAGCATTAGACAATTAGTAGGCTTGTGGAAGTCTCTTAAACATTTGAGTGCATCCATAATCAATATGTAAACTCATAGGGCCCTATTCACAAAGGTAAACTTCCACATCTGTTTAAGTTTACTACTTTTCGGTATTCACAAAGGTAAACTTAGACCAAAATTCTAATTTTACTACTTTTAGGAATTCATAAAGGTAAAGTTAGTCAAAAAGTCTAACTTTACTACTTTTTGGTATTCAAAAAGGTAAACTTTGACCAAAATCCTAACTTTAACAGTAGTAACTTACCTTTGTGAAAACTGAAAAGTAGTAAAGTTAGACTCTTGGTCTAAGTTAGACTTTTGGTCTAACTTTACCCTGGTGAATACCAAAAAGTAGTAAAGTTAGACTTTTGGCCTAACTGTAGCTTTGTTATTAGGGCCCATCATGTTTAGGGTTAGTG
Source organism: Lissotriton helveticus (assembly GCF_964261635.1). Taxonomy (NCBI): domain Eukaryota; kingdom Metazoa; phylum Chordata; class Amphibia; order Caudata; family Salamandridae; genus Lissotriton; species Lissotriton helveticus. Next base: position 1,611,320,223 of record NC_136069.1, read on the forward strand.
GAATCACATAGCCCATATTCTGGTGACACAAACAAAAATGAAGAGCTGTATGAAAATGTTTCAGGAAGTTGTGGTTAGAAAATCTTACTCTATTACATAAGAACCTAGAAATATTGCTCAAATTGTATTAGCCTATTCTGTAGTAGACTGTCTAAAAACAAGCAAGCTTCTTTGACATATTTAAAGCCTTAAATTAATCTTGGCATGAGTGGTTAAGAAGTCACAAGCTTAAAAACTACTCAGCATGAACCTTTACACCGTTTACCTACCCTCCTCTGTGCCATAATGGTGCATTCAATGAAGAAGAGAAAAAAGACTTTTCAACAATAATGGAACCCTCCAGATGGCTGCATAGAGTTTGCTATGTAAGTCTATCAATACAAGGAAGGGATATTGTGTCCGCAATATAATAGTCCACCTATAATAGTCCATTCTGCTTGGATTGCATAATCATAAGTACCTATACACTCTGCTCAAAACAATCTTTCAGTTTCTCTCACTAAGATTATTCTCTTCAAAGCAAAATTTAAAGAAAAAAACAAATCATAAATCAAACCCAAAGAGAAAAAAAATCAGTTTAAAGCAGGCATGTTAAGCGACCACCTATAAAACATGTTTGTGCAAACAGGTAAAATAAAACTGATCTTACCTTCACAGCATCCTAAGGTAAAACGGAGAATAATATGAGAAAGAATAGTTAGCAAAATGTAATAATAAAATACCACTGTATTAAACCCACTCTTTATTAACAACATGCTATCTCCGACACTGTAAAATGACACAGAAATTACCTCTTTCCAAGGCTTAGTTCAATAATCATGAGCAACCAGTGCAAATTAGTATCATCAAATGAAAATGTAACATGAAGTCAGTATTGACACAAGAATAGTTGCACATCATTGTCTATTTGAAAAGTACAATTTATAAAGATGAGAACAAATTAAATATTGCCATCACAAAAGCAAATATATATATATATTTGAAACCCATGGTTTTTTCAGTGAATATATATATATATATATATATATATATATATATATATATATATATATATATATATATATATATATATATATTCACTGAAAAAACCATGGGTTTCACACTAGTTATAGTTAGGTGGAAATTGTACTCGCATAAAACCATTGAAATTCCCACGTTATAGTTAGTTGGACTCACTATAACTTGCGCGTGCAATGCACTGCTGATGACGTCACATATTACATCACTCATGACATGGTCAGTGACATCACTCATGACATCACTGATGACATCTCAAATGACATCACTGATAACAACATCCTTGTGACAAAGTGGCAGACCTCCTATCAGCATAAAATAACCTTTGACACACACATTCAAAAATAGAAACTAACATTTTCTTAAAAAAGGAGAAACCAATACCAATTACAACAACTTATTAGGTAATTCCAACATCTACATACACATCCACTCATTCACCAACAGTTCTATATAGTCACTCATGCATGTACTTACTCATCATATGTACTCATACACCTATACATCCTGTTACACACTAATACTCATCCATATAGTTACTCACACACAAATTCACACATGCAAAACCATTTACTTGATTATACTGCTATATACACACCACTACACATACTTACTCTCTTAAACAATCAATTATAAAAACACATACTCACTAACCCACCCATACACACAATCATCCACCCATACAGTCTTGCACACATGCTGTCTTCAAAATACATACAAATAGTGAGTCAATCATTCATGCATCTGTGCTCTAAGTATTATCCCCCACCGAACCATACAGACACTGATACTGATACTCAAAAAAACAACTAATAACCCATATACACACTCATGTAGCTACTCACCAACCCATGCAGCCACTTATACACAAAGTGAGACACAGATACAGATATTTAAATATTTAAACATTACTCGCTAATATATGTATTCACTAAGATACATTTAATAAGTCAGTTAACCAATCAATTTTACACAAAAAAATCTATTTAGACATTTATTTACCCATTTATTCTTTCATCAACCTTTAGATATACATATATAAAAAATATTTATTTTTCAGAAAGATACACATTCACTGGATGATGTCATCAGTGATGTCATGAGTGATGTCACTGACCATGTCATGAGTGATGTAATATGTGACATCATCAGCAGTGCATTGCACGCGCAAGTTATAGTGAGTCCAAATAACTATAACGTGGGAATTTCAATGGTTTTATGCGAGTAAAATTTCCACCTAACTATAACTAGTGTGAAACCCATGGTTTTTTCAGTGAATTTAATAGGTTTTTTAAATGCTAATTCCTAACTATAACTGGTGTGAAACCTATGGTTTTTTCAGTGAATATATATATATATATATATATATATATATATATATATATATATATATATTCACTGAAAAAACCATAGGTTATAGACCATATATAGTTAGGAATTAGCATTTACAAAACCTTGAAAATTCACTGAAAAAACCATAGGTTATAGACCATATATAGTTAGGAATTCGCATTTAAAAAACCTTATTTTACTCACACAAAACCATTGAAATTCCATATATAGTTAGTTGCACTAACTATATATCGCGCACCCGCAATCCACTGCTGATCATGTCACATATTACATCATTCATGACATGGTCAGTGACATCACTGATGACAACACTGATGACATCTCAAATGACATCACTGATGACATCACTGATGACAACATCCAGTGACTGTATGTTTCTGTAAAGTTAAAATATGTCTTAGATATTGAAGAATGAGTGGATGTATAAGTGTCTGGATGAAGGATTTAGTAGGTGCGTGACTGACTGTATGAGTGAGTGATTAAATGTGTCTCACTGAATGCATGGGTTAGTGACTAAACTGTCTTAATTTGTGCATCATTATGTCTGTTGTGATGTAAACTGCTGCATGTGTTGATCATTAGCTATACGAGAGGCTATATGTGTTATTAATTGGTTGCCCAAGTATTTCTATGGGAGATTGAGTTTGTGTGGGGGTGGCTGGAAGGTGTGTGACTCTGTGCATAGATGTGTGAGCAGTTTATTCACTAGGTGTATGAGTTCAAGAGTGCATGTGGAAACAGCTACATGGGCAGTTGACTGTGTGCATGAGTGTATTGATGAGTGAATGGATATCTCAATGCTACATGTCATAGTAAGTACATATGTAAAACACAGTACATGTGAGAGTTGGCATATATAAATAACTGTGCATGAGAGCCACTGAATGAGTGAGTGGTTGTATCGATCATTGTGAACTTGTATCAGGTATTGAATAAGAGAGTAAATATGTGTTAGTATATGTTTCAATAAGTAAGGTGTGTATAACTGTATAGTTGAAGAAATGGAGGTGAGATTGTTTCTTTGCATGACTGACTGGGTGTGTGACTAACTCCATGGATGAGTGGCAGTGTGTGAGTGTCTGTATACACTGAGTGTATCTAAGGTTATATTAGAGTCTGAAGAGGTTTATCGTATTAGCACAAGAATGATGTCAAATGAGACGTCATCAGTGATGTCATCAGTGATGTCATTTGAGATGTCATCAGTGATGTCATCAGTGATGTCACTGACCATGTCATGAATGATGTAATATTTGACATGATCAGTAGTGGATTGCGGGTGCGCGATATATAGTTAGTGCAACTAACTATATATGGAATTTCAATGGTTTTGTGTGAGTAAAATAAGGTTTTTTAAATGCTAATTCCTAACTATATATGGTCTATAACCTATGGTTTTTTCAGTGAATTTTCAAGGTTTTGTAAATGCTAATTCCTAACTATATATGGTCTATAACCTATTGTTTTTTCAGTGAATTTCAATGGTTTTTTAATAGCAAATATCATAAGCTGTCGAATGTCAAGTACGTGGTAAGTAAAAACATTTTCGTGTTTATGCACACTGATCTGCTTTGAATGCTGCCCCCCACCCCTCATTTCTATTAGGAGTACTCTCTCTTTGCAGATAGTGAAGGGTAGTTAACGCAGGCCTTTGCCCCCGTTGTAATCCGTCGTGCCTGCTTCTCTCTCCATTTGATTGATTGTTCTCTTTGGTTCATTCTCTATTTACAAACAAGCACAGAGTCGCAATACTCTGTTTAGTCTTTGCAGATAGCGAAAAATCGTGTAAAAAAACAAAAGGAATCGAGCAAAATCAGTAGGCCACTAATGGGATCTCTTTTTGACCTCCCTAAAATAGAAACATTAGGAACAACCTGTTGATAATACCAATGTGTATGTACATAAGCGGCGTTCATTTGTGTTCACAGTACCCCTTGTTGATTGTTTGAATCGAGCATTGAATTGTTCGAAGTTGATTCTCTTAAGAATCTTCTCTGCCTGCAAACGAGGAAGAATAGGAATATTCTCTCTCCCTTTGCAGATAGTGAAGGGTAGGTAACGCAAACCTTTAACACGTCGTGCCTATTTCGTTCCTCATTGATTGATTGTTTCCCCAAACATTGACTGTTTGGGAATTGGTTCTTTTTGGAGGTATTCCCTGTTTGCAAATATACGTAGGAAAATCTTTGCAAATAGTGAAAGGGTACGTTATGCGGACCTTTCTCCCCCGTTGTAATCTGTCATGCCTATCTACTCCCCACTGATTGATGCACCTGTTTCACCCGGACCATTTACTAGAGATACGTCATCTGGCCCGACCAGAGAGCACCCCTAGTGAAAAGGACATATGCAATAATAACGAAGTGATCACTGTATCCTGTTAACAGAAACTTTAGCATGAAACAACCTGGAAAGAAAAGAATAGGAAAACGAAAATCAGTAGGCCACTGATGAACATGAACTTTTATTAAACAACGAACAAAGAAACGATAACATAACGTAATGATAAAACCTATTAATGTCCTAGAAACAAGAAAACGTTAAAATATGCCAGTGGTGAGAGACCAGATAAACAGTAAGAGAAACCAAATCACCCCTCGCTGTCCCACCGCCTGCCACGCCAAAAAAATCGATAGACTAGGGAAAATGCAAGTCAGTAGAACATCCGCCCCCACTCTGGAAACTTCCAAGGTGGGGCAGGGTTGCGGCTACGCCCAGCCGGGAGCAGCCCATATAAGGCGGGTCCTGCTGCCACGCCTCGGCCAGGAGATCCTAACGTAGGGTGTAGCCGGAGGAGAGGCCGAGGCCAGCGGGACCCGGCCAGGGTATTGCCTTTACAACGCTGAACAGTTGTGGGGGGGGGGGGAATGTCTCCTCGACCCTCCCCTCTCTCTCCCAGTCCGGCCGCGGTGGCCCTTGAGAGTTGCAGGTAGTCCCGCCACATGCTCTTCCGGTCCGGCCACCAACGGTCGGGGGGCCGAGGCCGACGGGATCCGGCTGCAGCCGATAAACCAAGAAACCCGTTCATGGGGCCAGAGCCAGGGGCGTCCGGCCGACATCTACCGGAAGCCCGGCCCGAAGACGGACGGGACACTTCTTTTGTCTTGAATAATGGCTGCGACAACACTGGGGGGGGATCTCTTGCACATGCCTCCGACCCCCCCCCCTCGTCCTCATCGCCTGGTCCGGCCATAACAAATCTCAAGCGAGACGCCGTGGGGTGCACTGGGAGGGAGAGACGGTGCGAACAGGCCTCTCCCGCCTCCCCAGGTGGAGGCTTCCCAGCTGCACCCTCAGCGCTCCAGGCGCCCGGAAAAGGGTTCTTCCACTGTGGCCATGCTGCAACGTCTCGCCCGGCAGGGTGGAGCCCGTCCGCTCATTTGACCCCGCGATCACCAGTAGCTACCGAACTCTCAAAATGGCGGTCGACCTGGCAAGAGCGGGCCCAGCATAAAGAAATGGCCCGGTCACTGGTTGACTCCACCACCGTAGTCCTCCACGACCTTGAAGATTCTAGAGGAGCCGCGGGAGTCTCCGACCCCCGATGGGGAATGACTGCCATGATCGCCCGTGGAGTGACGAAACTGTATCCGCGGGACGTCGGCGCTCCCATGCTGGCGCCAGCCTCACTTTGAATTACTAGAATCCTGCAGACCTCAGTTCCGGTGAAAGCACAGTGTGACCCGGTAGGAAAAATTGTTGCACCCCCTCCCCTTTTTGACTGATAGTTCAAACCACCGATCCTTTCCTTTGCCCTTTTAACGGAACTTTGGACTGCCTCCCCCTCTTTTACATTTTCTAGAGAAAACAAAACATTAACCACTACATTAGCATAGCAGTTGACACCAGAACTGTATTCAAATTGAAAACCAACAACATCTTCAACAGAATCCTTTTTGTTTCTGCTGTGACCCTGCTACAGCACAGGCATTGTCCCCAGCAGTAATTCTGCAATGCCGGTAAGAATAGCTGTGGTGCCTACTGGACTCACTCACCCCCGCGGCGCCCCACGCCGTTATTTGCTGGGCGGCAACTTACTAGACATCACTTTCGTGCCATCTAGATTTCAGCGTGTTCTGCTGCCTTGGAACTATTCGCACAACAGACTGCTACTGACGACCCACCCCCAGGCAACATCTTCTGAATTTTCATAATTTGAAAGAACTAGTAACATGTCCTCATCAGGAATTCAAAAGAAATTGCCACGGTCTCGTCGTTGTTTAAATGTTTTTACTGTTTTTGTTTTGTTGTATATATTTATATGTTATTAAAGTTTTATATTCCTACTACTTTGTTGGAGTGCTATATATTTTTAATGTGACACATAATTGTAAAAACTTTGATGTACAAAGAGTCATTCCTGGAATCTTCCGCTTCAGGCTCGGTCCCCTCCCCAATCACAATACAGGATGGTTTTCAGATAGTAGGAACACGTGTGGTGTGACGGATCTCATCGGGTGTGGGCCTTGATCTACTATAACTCCTTTGAAGAGGGGTGATTCTTTACAGCTGGGGCCATAAACTACATCTGCAGGGCTAGGTGATAGCCTGGACAATCGGACACAGAGGAAGAGGAGTGTCAGAGGGTGCGGTAGTGAATAGGGCGAAAGGGAGGTGTCAGGCGGGCACAGAGTGTGATTTTCAGGGAAGAGCAGCGCAGATGGGGGGAGGTTTATTGCCGATGCATAAGACAGAGAGCGGGGGTGACCAGTGCCTGGGGAAGATGCTTGCGAGGGTGGGGAGCCATGCTACGAATCGACAGCGTGCAGAGAGTGGGTCTGGTCAAGGCATCTAAAATGGCTGCCGTGCACGACAAAAGTGTGGCATTTCAAAAAAGGCAAGATGGCGCAGACAATGTTTTTCAACACTTCCTCATTTCCTTCGAATCGAACGTTAACAGAGGTTGGTGCATATTACCAAAGTTAAGCGATATTTATCCCTAACGATGCTTAGCAACGAATTTTTTACCGCTAAGCATCGTCAGAAATTATCGAAGATAAACCTTGCTATTATCAAGGTTTATCGCAAATGCGATAATAAACGGCCGCAATGCATGAATATCGCTAAAAAGTCAGCGATATTCATGCATTACCGAGCTAATGCTCTTAGCCATGTTATCCACCTCCCATTGGATAACATGGCTAAGAACTGCTCAGGGCAGGTGTTACTTTTTGGAGATATTCGCGCTTAGCGCGAATATCTCAAAGTTGGTAATAGGAGATAGATATCTTGCATGTTGTAATGCAAATTATTGTGGTATATGGAACTCATACCATAATCTCTCAGGAAAACAGAAACTGATCCTTTTGGGACCGCCTAAAAAGGCCTAGGGGGTGAGGAGTACTCTACTTTGCCCCCTTTTCACGTTCCGAACTATTTTATTTTACTCTCTTCTGTAATTACACAAAATAGCAGAGATAAGATGCATCGGAGACACACAGTGAGAGAAAGGAGGCCGGAGATGAAGAAGAGATGTCAAATACACATTGGAGATAATATAGTGGCAGAAGGGAAGTAAATATGAGTAAACTTACCATGTAACATAAAAATGTTGCACTCTATACTATAAGTCTCATTTTATACTACAATCACTTCGCTACAACCTCATAAATTAAAAATAAAAATGAATAATGTCTCAAACAATTTTTGATTTCTAAATATAAATTTATTCTTCAGAATTTTCTAAATTTGAAAGAACTAGTAACATGTCCTCATCAGAAATTTCCTCATGAAAAGTCTGCAATGATGATTCTTGTAACTCTATGGTCTCCAAACACTCGATAAATTCGCCATCAACAGATTGATCAAAAAAATCATTCAAGTCATCTCCTCCTTGTGACAATATTTCATTATTGGTGCTGTCAATTTCAATCAATGTAGTGGAATCATTCAAGTCATCTCCTCGTGACAATATTTCATTATTGGTGCTGTCCATTTCAATCAATCTAATGGAATCATACAAGCCATCTCCTCCTTGTGACAATATTTCATTATTGGTTCTCTCAATTTCAATCAATCTAATGGAATCATACAAGTCATCTCCTCCTTGTGACAATATTTCATTATTGGTGCTCTCAATTTCAATCAATGTAGTGGACAATTCAAAAGAAATTGCCACGGTCTCTTCATTGTGAGCCATTTTATTTTGAAATTGCTTGCTGTAAATTGCAGAAAAAAATAATCACTTTCATTTATCGTTTTTAGTAATACATAATATAAAACTAACTTTATCAAGTATTTAGTATAACAGAAGGACTGCAAATAAATAACAGAAAACATTTTTCAAATTATCTTCAAGTGTACAACATAGTTCCCCTTACAAATTAACAACTCACCTTTTTAAAAGTAGGAGAAGTGTTAGTACTGTGTAAATCAAACACCAGAAATTCACCACCAAAAATTCCTCACAAATGTACCTCAGACAGTAGTATCACAAAATGGCTGTGGTTTCCTCTCATTTGACATATATACATAACCAATTAACTTTCATCACACACAAATACAAAACCAAAGTAACATTTTAATTGGTTCTAAATTTCAACACTTTCAAATGTGTTTTCCCCATGCAATTTTCCATAGGACATTTACATACGTCTACAGCCTGAATGGCTGAACGGAATTACACCAAACTTGGCAAAATGGTACATCAAACCTAAGAGGTCAGGAAGGATCTACTATGCCCCCTTATGGTCATTTCCCCCTTCGCTTTGGCCTCCTCTTGTCTCTCAATCCTACCGAGAGACAAGATGGCGGCCGCTACGGACTGTTTGGAATGTTGACAGACGCCGGAGAACCAATCAGCTTCGCAAAGCTCCGTAACGCGAAAAGTACGCGAAGCGGAGCGCTGTTACAGATATATATCTTTTTTTGAACGTTAATTTCTCAAAATCCACAGGAGCACACATATTGAGACCTAGCAAAGGCACATCGGGCTACCAGTCCCTAATATTTTACCAAGTTTCGTGCAAATCCATTCAGCCGTTCGATTATTATTATTATTATTTTTTTTTGCCCCGCGGGGCCCTTTTAAAACCTCCACATCAAACCTAGGGGGTCAGCGAGGATCTACTATGCCCCCTTATGGTCATTTGCCCCTTCGCTTTGGCCTCCTCTAGTCTCTCGATCCTATCGAGAGACAAGATGGCGGCCGCTACGGACTGTTTGGAATGTTTACAGACGCCAGAGAACCAATCAGCTTCGCTTCACAAAGCTCCGTTGCGCGAAAAGTACGCGTACTGGAGCGCTGCCCGGTCCGCTGTTACAGATATATATCTTTTTTTACGTTAATTTCTCAAAATCCACTGTAGCACATATATTGAGACCTACAAAAGGCACATCGGGCTACCAGTCCCTACAATTTTGCCAAGTTTCGTGCAAATCCATTCAGCCGTTCGGGCTAAAAGTGAGGCCAACCGCCCTATGGAAAACTCAATGTTAAAAACACGTTTTGGGACCCCCCTTTTTTCTCGACCCCCCCTGGACGAACCCCCCCCCAATTTTCAGGGGCTGCTCAGAAACAAAATGTTCCATTTTCCTGAGAATTTCAGCCAATTCCGTCCACAAACGCCAAAGTTATTAGACATAGAATTTTCAAAAATCCCATAGAGAAAAAATCCTAACTATATATACCTACTGGCGACCGCCAGTAGGTAATATATATATATATATATATATATATATATATATATATATATATATATATATATATATATATATATATATATATATATATATATAAAATTTCTATGGCAAAATGAAACCCCTCATTTTGTTCCTTTTCAAATTAAATGTATTAAGTGTTACCACTTTATTCCAATCAAGATGACTTCAGGTGTGCCATACTTTTGTCATAAGTAAGACTGTTAGCATTCTAGTTGTTCTTTAGAACACTCTGGGACATTCTGTCATTGGGCTATAGTTGGGCTACATCTGGCTGATATTTGGGCTACATTTGGGCTCTTTTGTCTCTGGTGGCCATCTTGGGAGACTGCATATCAGAATTTTTTTAATGAAATATAAGAGGATTTGAGAAGTCACTCAAAATGTGCCCTAATTTTTCTTTCTTCAGCACTAATCATAATTTCTATGGCAAAATGAACCCCCTCATTTTGTTCCTTTTCAAATTAAATGTATTAAGTGTTACCACTTTATTCCAATCAAGATGACTTCAGGTGTGCCATACTTTTGTCATAAGTAAGACTGTTAGCGCTCTAGTTGTTCTTTAGAACACTCTGGGACATTCTGTCATTGGGCTATAGTTGGGCTACATCTGGCTGATATTTGGGCTACATTTGTTTTTTTTTGTCTCTGGTGGCCATCTTTGGGCTGCATTGGGCGACACTGGGCTACATTGGGCTACATTTGGGCTCTAACATATATATAGCCCAATGTAGCCCAATATATATTTTTTCAAAGTTAATTTTCGTAACAACCACTGGAGCATATATCTTGAGACATAGCAAAGGCACATCGAGGTACCAGTCCCTACAATTTTGCCAAGTTTGGTGGAAATCCATTCAGTCGTTCGGGCTAAAAGTGAGTCCAACCGCCCTATGGAAATTAACATGGGGAAAACACGTTTTGGGACCCCCTTTTATCTCGGCCCCCGCTTGACGGATCCCCCCGAAACTTCCAGGGAAGGAGCGGAGCGCAGCGAGGCAAAGTTAAGGAAAATAACAGGCAGATCCCTCATTCGGCGCCAAAGTTATTCCCAATAGAATGTTGCGGATTTCCTATGGAAAACGATCCTAACTATAACTACCTACTGGCGACCGCCAGTAGGTAATATATATATAAAATGACAGGTGAGAGGGAAATACTTTAGTATAAGGTTGGTCGTTTACAATATGTCCTGAAGTCCTTAAAAAACTGCCTACGTTTCCAGCAGAAAAACTAGTGGGATTGGAAGGGATATGATAAAGCTGCACAATGTATGGGCTCCTGACATTTGTATATCTAAAGTGTTTCTGCAAGGAATTCCTCTTCATTTTGATATCTAATTTGCAGCAAAGTGCTATCTCACAATAAGTGGAGTCCAGAATGAGGTACTTAAATTGAAAGACGTATGCACCCAGTCTATGATGGACCCTGTACATGCCAAGCAAAAACATATTTATTTGAACCAACAAGTGCCAATCCCATTACTGCCTGCTGGTAATGAATTGACAAGATTTATGCAAATATCTCTCCAGTAGCTGCTCAGCCTGTAGTTAGCATTAATGAAGTGTGAACACTGCTCCCAGAGCAAGGACATTGGCCTAGCTGTAGTGATGTGTTTCATTCCCTGGCAGGAAGAACACTTGAGGTTGGCCCTGGGTCTTCTATAACTTAAAGGGTCCTGACCAATCTCAACCAAATGTCATGTTACATCTGTAAATGACCAGCCATTGTGCCCATAGTGAAGCTGACACTAAACCCAGTGGGAGGAGGGCTGAACCCAGATTCCATTTTGAATGACCACAGCAGTGCTGTATGAGACCTGTGTGGTAACCTTATCCCACGTGTACCAGGACAATGAGTTGGGTTCCAAGGCTCAGTTCACTGAGTTCATGCTAGGGTACATGGACATAACAAGCGGCAACAGGCATTTTCTCTGAAGTGCCCAGCTGTGTAGAAGTAACAGGACGTGAACTTGACCCTGTTGGTGGCCACTGTAGGACTAAGTCTTAACCCCCAAGTTATATTCCAGATATCCTGGAGCCCCTAGCTGTATCTAACTAGAGATGTGCTAAAATGTATGAAAATTTGGGACTTAGAAAATGTTTGCACAACAAGACCCCCGGAGGATGAAGATGCCATAACCGATAGCATGCCTGATCATTGACACTCTAGAATGCAACCCACACCATGGCCTTTGAATGCTGCTGCGATAAATAGAAATAAACAGACTTGCACTTAGGGGATCTTACTCTCATTTGAATATAGTGGTCATGTATTTGAGATCAACTAGTCCTTGAGAACTTTGATTACCAATTCCTGAGGATGTGGTGGTGCAATATGAAACTCATGTTGGCTAGTTGGTGTTAAGAAAAAAGGACAATGACGGAACTGATATTTCATACAACGCACAGGACTCCAAGTGTTCTCCCCAATTACACTCACTAAGGGCCTGATTACAACTTTGGCAGCCCTTCTGCGGAGCATCACACCAGCGCACTGCAGAAAGAAAGCTAAAGTCGTCCTCACATCATCTGCCAGATTACAACTGTAATCCTTGTTGGGAAGATGTGCTTCAGCAGTCGCATGGCAGTGCCTCTTTAAGGATCATAAGATAACCATAGAAATGCACCATTGTGGGACCGTCGAAGTATCTTCCTGCACGGGAAGGAGTGCACCAGGTTGTGCATTCCGCCCCATGAAGGAACTGGGTTTGCAAAAATATAGTCGGGCACTACATGTGCCCCATGGAGCAAGGTTTCACTCGCACAGAGTCTTGCTCGGATTCAACCCTCTAGAAATAAACTGTAATACACTAATAAACATGTTTCATCTTATTAACAATGCAAAACACAATATTTATAGTAAGCTGGGGAAGCTTTGCAATGGGCTTCTTACTAACCGTAACTCGAGTAACCCAAAATGGCCGCCGCAATGTGAGAACTTTTTCTGCGCATGCGTCTGTCACACTCACGTGACATGACGTACTTTCTGCTTTGGTGGGAAAACGTTGCTTGTGCGCACTAGAACTAAAAATGGCTGCTAATTGTTTTCATGTGCTAATGCTTGATTTGCAGCTTTTACTGAGTTGTTCTTTCTGCCTAATCCCTAAAGATGTAGTTAAAATAAAGTAATGGGATTAGAGTAGAGATAAGTGATATACAGTACATTCATTTATTCTTTGTCCTAAAACTGTTCTTCTTTGACTTTGCTATTAGCTCGTGTTTGGACCCATCAAGTACAATGTTGCTCCATCTTAGGTCCCGCAATTGCGCATGCTCTACGTTTTCAAGTGTCCACAAGCCATTGCATTGAACAAGGGCCGAATCCTGACTTGCTAGAAGATGCTCATGGGAACCTTATCTTTTGACCCTTTGAAAGGAAGTTGAACAAATTGTTATATTACATTGTAATCATTATTGATAAATTCACTGCGGGAACGAGAAATTTTAGTATTTGAATGAAATGACTTCATTCTGGTATGGTGTGATTACCTCTCCTCGTCCTTTGACCAATCAAATTGATGGAATACACACATTTGCAACATTGGGGGGTGGTACACTGCCCTGGAAAATGGTATAACTAAGGTTGGCTTAGCCAGTTAGATTGACCGACTTGTCCGAATAGCTGCCCTCTCACTGACCCAACGCACTCAATAGGTGATCGAGAACAGAGGTGCTGGTGGAGCATTCTGTCAGAAGATTCGATATCCCAATCGGGGTTCTGTGGGAGAAGGTTTGATAACCCAATCGGGATACGACTGTTAGCTGCAGAGAGGGGTGTGATGCTGGTGTTGCACTTTAGCTGTGGGTGCCGGTCCCGACCTGCGGTGGTCCTGTCCTGATCCAATTTGGTTTGTACTTATCCTGATTCTGGTCTGCACCTGTTCTATCCTGTTGGCACTTAACCTATCGGGGGTCCTGTCCTTTATCCCAGCCTGTGGCCAGGGCTGGTCTTCACACCATTCTAGGTAAATATAAAGTACATGTGGGCATGTCATTGTGCTGTTTCCCTTTGCTTACCCTTACTATGTTTCAATGCTTCAAGAAGGTCGTATAATATTTTCACATCATCTTGCTTTTATTATATTCTTTGTAATTGAATGCACTTTAATCAAATTGGTGTGGACCCTGCCATTTAAAAATTTATATAGATAAAGTGTTAACACTTTTCCCAAGTCTGTGGTTATTTTAGGAGTGCAAATGTTTATTTACTACCTATTTTCTTGCTAACTCCCTTGATCCCTCAGGACTCTAGGTACCAGTGACTAGGATTGGTCAGTCAAAGGTATAGGTCCTAAAGGTTAAATAAAATCCTGATTTAGCGTAGGTTTACCTGTTTAAAGTGTATATGTTTTATGGGCCCAGGTGAGTATGGTAAAATCTCGAACTGGTTAGCCTGCGCTCTATCAGTATTCTTTTGGTAGCAGATAGATGGTTAGGGTTTAGTTAAGATAGGTAGTTAGTCGTGTATTGATCAATTGATTATATTTATGTATTAAGCAAAACCCGTTTGTATTGTTCTATGTTTGTTTGGAATCCCTGGGGGCAGAATAGTGGGTGGCAAATGCAAGCCACTTTACAGTGAGGTCACTTGCCTAAGGAAGTAAGTGCATGGTTAGGTAAAACTGGAAGCACTGATTATAGAATTTTCTGTATAAATGTGTGAATAATGATAGCAAAGGAGTTTGTCGGTGAAACTTTGGCCTTATGTCACCTAGAAAGGGTAAGCTTGAGGGAGGAACAGGTTCTCTAATGCTTGCATGAAGAGTAGGCGGAAGGGATCTACTCACAGTGTATGAAGAGTAAGCAGAAATGTTTTACTCGCAGTAGGTGCAAATCATCTTTGCTTTGAAAATAGTCACTATGGCGAAGTGGCAAATGTTTATACGTTGTTAATTAATGAATATTGCATTTAAAAGTGAAAAGAAATAAGTTCTCGTATTACCTGCAAAGGAGGGAGTCAGTTGCGGAGCTGCGCTGGCGTCACCTAGATCCGCGCTGAATTGGTTAAGACAGCGGGTGTGTAGCTGAGGTAATTGTAAAGGAGGGGTGAGTACAGGAGTGTGAGAACTTGTCTCACGAGAAAAGCCACGCAATTATTGGTCGGAAATTATTTGAATTCTAAACACTGATTGGTTTTCGAAAATAAGCAACACACTGGTATTGTTGAAGCATTTAGTAAACTAATGAGTGTAGATGCATATTACATTTATTGGTGCAAATTATATGCGGCATTTAGCTCCAACAGTTATAGGAAATAGTCCAGATAGGAGGTACATAGGTTTTGCGCACGAGCAATACATAAGAGGAAGACCTCATATCATATACTGAGGAGAGAGAAAAATTTCGCTATTTAAGAAAATTAAAAATTTCTTTAAGAAGGATAGAACGATTAAAACTAGAGAAGGAATTATTATTTCTCCACCAAATGCGCCCGCATCATACATGATGGTAGAAAGGGGCTACCACACCTGTGTGTGGTTAGAAAATTGGACAGAGTACGAAAAGATGATGGTGTTTTGGCTTTTCCAGAACATGGTACTTTTAATGGTAGAATTGTTTACAATTTGAGAACACGCATGAATGCATTAGATCCCAGACATGGATTAACTCAGTACGAAGCATTAGAGGAATGGGAAACCGAGGCTCTTGAGCGAGATAGACCCAGTAGCAACAGACATTGGAGTAAATTTTATCCCAGATTTCCAAAAGAGACAAGAGATAAACAAATGAAGAAATGGAGACAGTCTATGTTAGTAGAAGGATTATATCCTGTACTAACCTTAGAGGAACCGTCAGGAAGCAAGTGCACAGAGAAAATGAGAAATGTAATTACTAGTGGTAAGTTAGATGATGACTACTTGGAGGATTTGTTAATCAAAAGTCCGCCACCTTACCATGAAGAAGCAAATAGAGTTAACCCTAGCGCCCCGTTCTTAAAGCACCTTTGGTTCCGCCAGTAGTGCATGAAACTTCGTTAGAAAAAGTGCAACAGGAGAGGGAACAAGAAGCCATGAATAAAAAGAGAAGTGAATTAATTCAGAAAATTCCACAGCTGAATATGAGTCCTGAAGCCTTGACCATTCCAGTAACCATAGGTCCTGTTGTTCCATTATATGGAGAGAAACAGTCCTGTCCTAAACCTCCCGTTCTGACTACACCTGTAATGCAATCTAGAAAAGAAACCTTGATAGTTGATGATCAAACAAGTGAATGCAAGTCAGTGATTTCCCTGATGGATTTACCTATAAGAGAACCGGTGGGTGATTCAATAAGGAAAAACACTCCTGGATGTTCTAGAGAGGTTCAGATGGAAACATCGTCAGGTACAAGAAGCGCTACTGTAGTATCCCCAGAAGAAATAGAAAGATGGTCCAGAGAAATAGAAAAGCCAAAATCTCAGCCGAAGGTATTGGATATTTTTAAATTAAGAGTTGAATTAGAAGAAATGATGGCTGGAAATGTGGGATTGGAAAGGTTAAACACTCTCAGTGAGGATGAATTTTAGTTTATATGTCGAAGTATCACTCGCAATACTAACACATTTCATTTAAAGGTAATGAGTTTGGCTTCTGAAATGGGAATTGATATTGAAAAATCTAAAGTTTTACAGAAACCTTACCGAGCTTAATTTTCTGACAAAGATTTAGAAAACATGAAGGTGTCAGGATGTAAAGTGCAGATCAAGGAGTTACTATCATTGTTGCAGAAGTGGGATGACTTAGACAAAGGAAAGCTAGATGGGCAAAGAAAAAAAGAGGAAGCCCAAGCATAAAATACTGCAAATGAATATTTATTAAAAGAACCAGAAAAAGTGGAAAGGTTGTGCCCGATGAGAGAAGTGCCTGGAGGAGGTTATGTGCATGTCCCATGGTCCCAACAGGATATTTTATCATTTACAAATGATTTCCAAAAAGAGAGAAACCTGTAGAATGGCACAGACAGGTTGAGAGATGTGTAAAAGTATCGAAAGTGTTGCTAAAAGATTTAAATGGGTTGTTTGACATTGTGGTACCCTCCGATTTATGGACAGAATGTAAGATCACTATTGATTGGCCTAATGACGAGTACCCAAGAGACCCAAAGACAGGAGCACCATCAGATGACGTGATGAAAAAGTATCATGACATTTTTGATAGGGAAAGTACCCCTGAAAGAAACAGATTGGACAAGAATAGACCGAACTACACAAAATAAAGATGAATCACTACATGCATAGTATGAACGCCTTTCACAGGTATTCAAGCAGTACAGCGGTTTCGAAAGCATTGATACGAAAGACATGACACATATTATTTATCGATTTGTGTCAGGGTTAAAACCAGAAATTTTGCAAATGATTAATGATCATAAAATCTGCTTAGAGGCCAAGACGGTAGATGAAATAATATTGTTGGGATGAAATTGACAATAAACAAAAGAATTTAGAAGAAAAGGAAATGTGGGCACAGGTAAAATTAACTGAGCAACAGGAACTCCAGTTAAACCAATTGAAAAATAATCCGAGCCAATGTGATGGAAATGGGGGTAAACCAAGAGGTAGAAAGATCAGAGCGGAGGCCAATAAAAAATGTCCTTGTCATGGGTGCGGAAAAATGGGGCATTGGAGAAAAAGGAGTGTAAAGCTGTATTGAGTAACAATGTGCAAAACGATAATTTGAATCCACAGACGCAGAATGGAGTGTCAAGGAAGACACAGCAACAGGTAATACAGAACCAGTTACCACTTGAACCTATGCCAGATTCTGGGAGCCAAGCAAATTACAAGGTGGATACCACAAATTTTGAGGAAAGTGGAGGGAAGCATTTTTTTGAGGAAGATAGTTACTGACGGTGCCTGAGAGGGGAGGAAGAGGAGTGCGTACTTGGTGCATCTTTGCCGGTAGATCCGTCAGGTCCATACATTGAGGGAAATGTTGAGGGAAATGATGTTACCTTTTTGTTGGATACTGGTGCTACCCGTTCTACTGTGAGAACAGCAGACGTTCCAAACCTACACCTCTCGGGAGAAGCGATCCAAGTAGTGGGCGTTTCTAATAAACAAATTACTACCCCTGTTACAGAACCCATGGAAGTCAGAATAGGGAATTTTAAAGAAATGCACCAATTTGTGGTGTGCAACTCCAGTCCAGAGAACCTATTAGGTAGGGACTTGCTGTGTAAAACGAATTGCACAATCTTTTTTACCCCAAGTGGTGTTGAAATTCAAACCCCAGACGAAGATGGAGTTTATAAATTAATGTTGGCCAAACAAGAAACTGAAAATAAAAAGATGCTAGTGGAAGACCTCCCAAAAGAATTACAGCATACGGTGAATCCTGAAGTGTGAGATTTCACTGGGAAAGATGTAGGATTAATGCCAAATGTTGACTCAGTAAAAGTGACAGTGAAAGAAGGTGCAGTTTAGCCAAACATTCGACAATACAAGATGAGCCCAGAAATAAAAGCAGGTGTTGCAGCAGAAATAAAGTGATGGCCGACATCACTGGGAACAGCCCCGACACCCATCGACTACGCACGCAACCTGGGGGTCATCCTTGACTCCACCCTCTCCATGACTAATCAGGTCAACGCCATATCCTTATCCTGCTTCAACACCCTACGAATGCTCCGCAGGATCTTCAAGTGGATCCCCACCGAAACGAGAAGAAGAGTAACCCAGGCCCTCATTTACAGCAGGCTGGACTACGGAAATGCCCTCTACGCAGGAACATCAAACAAGCTCCTGAGACGGCTGCAACTCATCCAGAACGCCTCGGCACGACTGATCCTCGAAATCCCCCGCCGCAGCCACATCACACCCCACCTTAGAGACCTACACTGACTCCCCGTCAACAAGAGGATAACCTTCAAACTCCTCATCCACGGACACAAGGCCCTCCACAACGCCAACCCAGATTACCTCAACAAACGACTCAGCTTCCACGCCCCTACCTGCAAGCTCTGGATGTTAGATTGATTGGTTGAGCAAGGCTTTTTACAGGAAATAATGAGCAGTCCTTGTAATTTACCAATAATTGGCATAAAGAAACTGAGCTGGAAATATAGGGTCGTACAAGACCTCCGCAAGGTTAATAAAATTGTTGTCCCATGTTGTCCAGTTGTGCCAAATCCTGCAGTGATTCTTTACCAGATACCGTGGGGAGCCAGATGGTTCATGGTAATTGATTTGTGCCATGCATTTTTCTCCATAGATTACATCCCGATAGCAAATATCTTTTCTCTTTCAAATTCGACGACCATGTCTACGCTTGGAACCATGTCCCTCAGGGGTACACAGTGAGTCCATCGATTTTCAATCAGATATTGAAAAAATGACTTGAATCTCTGGTTTTGCCCGGACAGTCTGTGCTGGTGCAATATATAGACGACCTGTTGGTGGCGTCTAAGACTCGAAATTATTGTGTTGTTGATATCATTGCATTGCTGAATCATTTGGCAGAAGGAGGGCATAAAGTGTCACCTGAGAATTTGCAATTCTGCACCACATCGGTAAAGTATCTGGGGCACCAGATAAAAAGAGGTGTCAGAAGAGTTACCTCTGAAATAATCCAAATAATCAGAAACATGAATCTACCTCCAACGCAGAAAGAAAACAGAATGTTCCTTGGGGTTGTAGGTTACTGCAGGCAGTGGATTGTGGGATTTGCAGTCCTAGCTAAACCTCTGATACAAACGACAACGAAAAGAGCAAAAGATCCAGTAGAGTGGGATGACAAAAGCATGACTGCCTTCCTAAAGCTGCAAGACTGTCTCTGCTCAGCTCCAGCCTTAGGGATGCCTGACTATTCAAAAGAATTTGCATTATTCTTTGATGCACGCAACAATTGTTCATTGTCTGTTCTGACCCAAACTCATGGTTTAATGAGACGTCCTGTGGCATATTTTTCATCCACACTAGATCAAGTGGCATCTGCATTGCCAGGATGTCTGAAAGCAGTAGCTGCAAACTGCATGAGTCTTGAGCAAAGTGAATCCATCATTATGGGACACCCTTTAACTGTGTATGTCCCACAATCAGTGGTGATTCTGTTAACCAGAACACGTACTCAGTATTTGACTCCTAGTATGAGCGAATTCTTCTAGGTGCAGGGAATATGACCATTGCCAGATGCACTGTCTTAAATCGAGCTACATTGTTACCTGAATCACACTTAGCAGAAGTGTAAGGGGAAGTCGAGCATGTTTGCATCGACCTCACAGAATACAGTACAAAGCCCCGACCAGACATAAAAGAAGAGACATTGTTGACATTTGAATATGAGCTGTTTGTGGATGGCTCAAGCATGAGACATGAGGAAGGAGTATTAAGAGCTGCTTATGCTGTGTGTACTTTGAGGGCAGGGCCGGTCTGGCTACCGGGCAGTTGTGTGTGCTGCTGTGCTGGGGGCTAATTTCGTTGATGGGGATCTGCGTGTGCAAAACGAAATTTGTTTTTTTTTATTTCAACGAAATAAGCCCCCACCACAGAGAAATTAGCCCCTAGCTCGGCAGCACACACAACTGCCCGGTAGCCAGTCCGGCCCTGTTTGTGGGGTCCAGTGGAAGCTCGCAATTTACCTAGAGTCAAGTCTGCACAAGTAGCTGAATTAGTTGCATTGACAAGAGCCTGCAAATTTGGGAAAAATTTGAAAGTAAACATATACCCTGACAGTCAGTATGGTTACGGGGTTGTGCATGGCTTTGGCCAATTGTGGATGCAAAGGGAGTTCCTGACTTCTTCAGGTACTCCTATTAAGAATGGACATTATGTAAAAGACTTACTGGAATCAATTCAATTAGCAAAAGAAGTGGCTGTGGTCAAGTGTGCTGCTCACCAATCTGGGAATGACTGAGTGACAGCAGGTAACCGAGATTCTGACCAACTAGCCCAGCATTGTGCCAAACATAAGATGGCAATAAATAAGAAAATTGATGCACATGGAAACAGGTGCCAACTTATGTTGCTTGAAAGTGTGAAAACATGGGAAGAAGTGAGAGATTTGCAAAATGAGGCAGAAATTAAGGGAAAGGAAGAGTGGGAGAAAATACGATGTCGAAGAAGGGTTGAGGACGGTGTAATTGTTTACCTTGATGGGAGACCTGTGTTACCAGATTGTATGCTTGCTCCTATGGCTAGGATGTATCATGGAAGTTCACACATAGGTAGAGACACAATGATTAGGCAGTTCAGACAGAGTTGGTTCAATGCGAGATTTAGGAATGTAGCAGAGAGTCTTTGCCAGAGGTGCATAACATGCCAAAGAATGACCTAGTAAGAGAGCTGTAGTATTACCAGGAAAGATTGGAAAGGCTGAAGGTCCCTTCATACGACTACAGATTGATTTCATCCAGTTGCCCCCTTGCTGATGACTGAAGTAAGTCCTTTTCTTTGTCTGCCTATTTTCAAAATGGGTGGAAACCTACCCTACCCATAGAAATTATAGAATCACTGTAGCTAAATTACTACTAAGGGAATTCATACCACATTTTGGTTTTCCAGTAACGGTTGAATGAGACCGAGGATCTCATTTTAATAATGAAATAATTAGTTTGATCTGTGAAGCATTCCAAATTGAGCAAAAGCTGCACTGTGCATATCGCCCAGAAGCTTCTGGTGTGATAGAACAATTTAATGGCACAATCAAGTTACAATTGGGAAAGATGTCTGAATCTACCTGATTGGAGTGGCCTGATGCTTTACCTCTTGTTCTGATGGGACTCAGAAGCATCCCAGACAGAAACACACGCTTGAGTCCCCATGAAATACTCATGGGAAGAGCAATGAGGCAGGCATGGGTACCAGGACACAAGCTGATAAATATATCTGATTATTTAGTGCTCGAGTACTGCAAAGAACTGGCTGACCAAGTGCATTCTATCTCTCACCAGGTTGGGGAAGACGCTGTCGCCAGACAATCAACTCCAGCACATGACCTGAATCCAGGTGACTGGGTAGTGATAAAGGAACATACTTCAGAATCTTGCCTACCACCAAGGTGGGGAGAGCCACATCAAGTGATATTAGTTACTACCGCAGCTGTAAAGTGCAGGGGAATTCCAAACTGGATCCACGCGAGTAATACCAAGAGGTGACCGCAGCTGATGAAGTAGAATCTGAAGGTTGCGCAGCTGAGGGGTCTCGAGAAGTTGATCCCAAAGTAGTTGATGTAGAGCAGCAACTGAGCACCAGTCAGGATGAATGGATTCCAGTACTCGACATACCTGCAGAATTTGTGAGAACCAGAAGTCAAACCTATCTAGATAGACAGAGTGATAATGAGGATGAGTCAGGAATAGAAGAATGTACTCAGATTACAGAAATCCAAGTCAAAAGTAATTCTGAGGAGGACCAGATAAGGAAAGATTGGTGTACTCAGACATTTGAAACTCCAGCCAGAACTCCAGAGTCTGAGGAGGGAAAGATAGGTATTAGGGAGAAAGCTCAGGCAGAAGACAATCAAGAAAACCAAAGACCTGAGCAGGACCAGATAGGGGTAGAAAAACGTGTTCAGGAAAAAGGAGGCAAAAAAAGTCAAATTCAAAGTCAAAGTCAAATACAGCAAACTCCTGAACAGGGCCAGATTAGTATCCAGGCAGAAGAAACAAAAATAAGACCTGGACCAAGTCAGAGAGAGAGGAATTCAGAAGTTGACAGAGAACAAGTAGTGCCACAACTGAAAGAAAATAAAAGAGCATCTGAAGAAAGTCAAAGCACAGTGCTAGCTAAAACACTCAGAAAAGGAGATAAATGGCCTGGTTTTGGCAAGAGACTGAAATTTCGCCTTAAAACAATAAATGAAGAACAAGTACACAAAATATCAAGCCAAGCTGGACCATCCACAGACCAAGCCAGAAGGAGAAGTCCACGTTTGAAAAGACTGAATAACAAGTTCAAAGGACCTGAGTGGACCTACATCATACTTGAAGATTTTGAAAATCTAGAATTGAGTGATGACAAACTGATTGTTGATCAGACTGACGAAGAAGTGAGGCCAACTTGAGAAAAGAATCAGAGGTTAAATGTTTGTGAAAAAGTTACAAAGAGCGGATGAAATCTCCTTAGTCAGAAATGGCTGCTTATAATGTTAACGGAAGACCAAAAAGAAATTGTCTAAAGACATGTTGTTGAATATGCACAAGTAGCATAGTTATAGTAGTTTTAGTATGGTTTGGATTGACATTAGCTATACCATACCTAATGAGCAAAGAAATGCAGAACAAAACTAATATACCTGAGATAGTAGATTTACCTAAGACAATAGATACACATACACATGAGAAAGCCGCTAGTCTTAAGCAAACTGGAGTAGGTTTAGAAGCACCAGATGAGGGAGATTTACATTATAGAAGAGCTAGAAATAGAACTAATTTAACTGTATTTACTAATTTGTTAGTACATTATGTAGAAGCTATGGAAATCATTGTTTGCTACGTGTGCATTAAGTTGCCCACATCAGTAGCTGAAGGGGTCACTTATGATTGCTTAACCCTTACATATGGTATTTCATGTAGCATTTTAGCTAGTCTGTTTTAAAGAACTGGAAAATTCAGTATTATTATTCTAATTTTTATGTAATCTTTTCTGAAGTTCCTTTATGTAGAAATGTAAATCTTATTTCTAGTACTAGAAACTCTACTCACGTCATGGGTGATTATTTTCTAACAGTAGGATCAATAGATATAGCCAAGGCTCACAAAGAAAATCTAACATGTATGTTACGAGAGAAAGAAAATATGTTTTTAGATTTAGTATTGAAAAGGAGACAGGATTTCCATAAGAACTCATCTGATCATAAACGAAAAATTCCTAAATTGGCTGAAAATAAAGAGTTTACCTCTAATGGCAAGACTCATGCTGCTATGTTGCTGGATTTCGAAAAGAAAGTGAAACTCTGTCTCCATAAGGAGAAAACAGACTATTATAATAATATATTCATTCGTTCCAGTGAATGTGAACATAATTTCAAAGTTATTGGGGGTTGGGGTTTCAAAGATGGAACTGAACCAGTTTATCCTGGAATTTATTACATTTGATGGGAAGAAAGCCTTTTTTAAATTGCTTGATCATTGGTACGGGAGTAGCTATTTTGGAATAGTATTCCCAAAGGTGTACCATGTGGAGAAAATCACTGGAAGCAAAATAGAAACGAATGGATTAACTTATATTAAAATAGCATAATTTGTTGAAATTGTAGCTGACATATTTAGTGTAATAATACCTTCAGTGGGAGTGATTCTGAACACTCAAAGAATTGCAAATTGTCAACAGTGGTAGATCGCTTATCGACTGACACTGCTAGTGGATTTTTGATGATCGTTACTGAATTAGTTGCGGTAAGATCAATGGTTTTAAAAATCGACTTGCTCTTGACATATTACTGGCAAAAGAGGGCGGAGTCTGTAGAATGCTGAAGATACAACATTGTTGCACATACATTACAGACAAAAGCATAGAAATTAAGAAGTACACGAAAAATATTACCCATTTGAGAGAAGAATTGAAACCACTGGATGTTGAAAGGGCATGGAAGAGACTAATTAGTGGTCTCACCTCAATAGGTGGTTGGTTCACTAATGTAGGAAAGAGTTTTGAATGTAAAATACTGATGCCAATGGTGGGGGTAGCACTACTGATTGTAGGGATAATAATTTGTTGCAAATGTCGCAAACATAAAAAGACATATAAAGTAAATTAGAAAGGGAAGAAAAGAAACTTCAGTGAAATCTAGCTTGAAGAATTAAATGGGAATTTGCATAAAAGGATGAACAACTTCCCCATGAATAATGGTGAAAAACCTAAAAGAGTGTTTGAAGAAATAGAAATGAAAGAATGTTGAAAAGTTGGCATCTGTTTCTGTAATATGTGATGATATAAAATATCTTCAAAGAGGGGATTGATGGAGCAAGGTTTCACTCGTAAAGAGACTTGCTTGGATTGAACCCCCTTGAAATAAACTGTAATACACTAATAAACTTATTTTGTCTTATTAACAATGCAAAACACGACATTTCTAGTAAGCTGGGGAAGCATTACAATGGGCTTCTTACTAACCATGTCTCGAATAACCCAAAATGGCCGCCGCAATGTAGGACCTTTTTCTGCACATGCGTCTGTCACACTCACGTGACATGACGTACTTTCTGCTTTGGTGGGAAAACTTTGCTTCTGCGCACTAGAACTAAAAAGGGCGGCTCTATGTTTTCATGTGCTAACGTTTGCATTGCAGCTTTTACTAAGTTGTTTGTTCTGCCTAATCCCTAATGCTGTAGTTAAAATAAAGTAATGGGATTAGAGTAGAGCTAAGTGGTATACAGTACATTCATTTATTCTTTGTTCCAAAACTGTTTTTCTTTGACTTTGCTATTAGCTCGTGTTTGGGCCCATCAAGTACAATGTTGCTCCATCTTGGGTCCTGCGCATGGTCTACGTTTTCAAGAGTCCACAAGCCATGGCATTGAACAAGGGCTGACTCCTGACTTGCTAGAAGATGCTCATGGGAACCTTACCTTTTTTCCCTTTGGAAGGAATCTGAACAAATTCTTATATTACATTGTAATACTTATTGATACATTCACTGCCGGGTGGAATAAAGGTGCATGGGAAAATAACATTATGGGAGGGAATGTAAAATTTTAATATTTGAATGAAATGACTTCATTCTGGTATGGTGTGATTACCTCTCCTCGTCCTCTGACCAATCAAATTGAGGGAATACACACATTTGTAACATTGGGGGGATGGTACACTGCTCTGGAAAATGGTAAAACTAAGGTAGGCTTAGCTAGTTAGATTGTCCGAATAGCTGACCTCTCACTGACCCAACGCACTCAATAGGCGATCGAGAACAGAGGTGCTGGCGGAGCACTCTGTTAGAAGATTCGATAACCCAATCCGGGTTCTGTGGGATAGGTTCAAATAACCCAATCGGGGTCCAACTGTTAGCTGCAGAGAGGGGTGTGACGCTGGCGTTGCACTTTAGCTGTGGGTGCCTGTACTGACCTGCGGTGGTCCTGTCCTGATCCAATTTGGTTCATACTTATCCTGATTCTGGTCTGCACCTGTTCTATCTTGTTGGCATCTGAACTATCGGGTGTCCTGTCATTTATCCCAGCCCATGCCAGGGCTGGTCTTCACACCATTCTCGGTAAATATAAAGTACATGTGGGTATGTCATTGTGCTGTTTCCCTTTTCTTACCCTTCCTATGTTTCAATGCTTAAAGAAGGTCTTATGATATTTTCACATCATCTTGCTTTGATTATACTCTTTCTAATTGAATACACTTTAATTGAATTGGCTTGGACTCTGACATTTAAGAATTTACATAGATAAAGTGTTAAAACTTTTCCCGAGTCTGTGGTTATTTTATGAGTGCAAATGTTTATTTACTACCTATTTTCTTGCTAACTCCCTTGATCCCTTACGACTCTAGGTACCGGTGACTAGAATTGCTAAGTCAAAGGAATAGATCCTAAAAGGTTAAATAAAATCTTGTGTTAGTGTAGGTTTACCTGTTCAAGCTGTGTATGATTTATGGGCCCAGGTGGGTATGGTAAAATCTTGAGCAGGTGAGCCCACGCTCTATCACCATGCATGCACCTCAATGTACAGAGGCACAAGGGGGTTATACATTGGAGTAAGATTTTTATTGTGTTGTTTTTTTTTACTTTTGTCTTTGTAGCTCTAAATGTTTTGATCATTTTTACTCTAAGTTATATCTGTCTGTTCTCTGTCATAGGTACAGGTGTTCAGCAGGAGTTTAAATGAATGAAGCCTTTAACTGGACTCAACTCACATGAAGCCATAGTTGACCCACCCCAAAAATAGCAAAAGTGCAAATAATGGTGTAAGGCACAGCACAAGCTCTAAGTACACCTAAGCATGACTTAAAAAATGAAGTTAAGAAGGTTGAAACATCCTCTGAATTTAGGATGACTGTGATTTCAACCAATTCGATATTTTTCATGTCTGTGTCAGAGGTCTTGCAGTACTCCTGAAATGCTCCTGCATTACTCTAGTGGACTGCAAATACAATTCAGGTCTCATTCTAACTTATGCATGGAGATTAATCACACAATAATCATGATCAGGAGGTTATGTCATAACTACACTAAGCTCACACAAATCACTTAGATAGACTAACACCCTGGCACTTCTACTGGGCTGTTTTTACAAACACAAAATTGTGTGCCAGCCATTGTGGATCCAAGTAAGGAGTGGGTTGGTCTGTTGTGGTTCCTTATACCGGCTCTGTTGGCGTCTCCAATCCTGCCTTTATGTTAAGGATTTGAGCCCCTGAATAACCTTGAGTCCTGAGACTGACTTTTTAGACCTGAGCCACTACTGCTACTGATCCTGCCCTCAACGCCCCCGTCAGACACTCCATCAGGTAACTTGGATGGGTTGAGGCTACTACCTTGGAATATCACTGGTCTGTCTACTAAGTTTAATGACAATAACTTGGTCCAGTTGGTTAGGACATGTAATGCAGATTGTCTGCAGGAAACCTGGGAAGCAACGAATCTCTTTTTCTTGGAAGGACATACAACATATGTTTCTCCTGTAGTGATGCCAGTGAAGGCCAAAGGGGGTGGGGTCATTTTGTGGCATTGGAGTTAGGTGGTCACATCAAAGACCTTAAGGTGGATTGAAATCTGTCTCAGGCGCTGAAGCTACTTGTCTCCTAATCCATACCTATAAATGTAAATGTACCGGTATTTATAGAGCGCACAGCTACTTCCCTGAGGTAGTGTCCCGGCGCTGTCCGTATACCGCTTAGAACCCTTCCTGGTTTTCCCTGTGAGTGTCCACTCCTGGGCACCCCCAGGGTGAAACCAGGCATCCCAGCGCTTTTGGGGCCGTTGTGGAGATTAAGCAAGCTATTGCCCAGAGTCGCAGAGTGGGACCCATGATTAGAATAGGCACGAGGCGCGAATTATCAGTTCCGAGGAAATTGAGCCCAAGACCCGCCGAGGAGGGTATTGAACCCTGGTCCCGGGCCAGACATCTGCATCAGGGTCTGCCACTCTAACCATTTGAGCCACACTTCTCCACTACAGTACTGACAAATATTTATATTGTGAAATCAGGGTTGTACGTGGCCTCTATCCTCCACATTTTATGATCCATTATTGGCTCCTAGGTAGGACATGGCATTATTTATTTATTTATTTATTTATTTATTTATTTATTTATTTAAAGAGTTTTATATAGCGCTGGCTAGACCCGGAGGTATCAGAGCTCTTTACACGAAAATCAACAATGTAACATAATTCAACAATTACACAATAAACCCCCCCAAAAAATAGGCAATACAATGAGGAGAGGGGAGAAAGGAGAGAGAGAGGAAGTGGAGGGGGCAGGGGAGGTGAGAAAGGGAGGATATGGGAAGAGACAATATGGAGAGATAAAAAGAGATCTGTCTAAAGACCGACAGGGTAAGGTGAAGAGCAAGGATAGAATCCACGGCCCATCGCACCTATAGCTAAACCAGGTAGCTCCATCAAGCATCAGACAAAAAAAGTTCAGTCTCAATACATTGAGAGAAGGGAGAAGGAGAGACATAAAAAGAGGGAGGATGCGGGAGGAGACAGCAGGAGGGACGAAAGGTAGTGCAACAATGTGGTTTAACAGTATAACAGAAAAAGATCAACAATTATACCTTACAATGAACAGTCAGCAATACGTTCGGAGAGGAGAGGAGAGAAAGGAGAGAGAAAAGAAGTGGGGGTAGGTGAAGTGAGAAAGTGGGGATAAGGGAAGAGACAACCGTAGAGACGAGAGGAAGTCTGTCTAAAGACCAACTGGGTAGGTGACGACGGTCCGTCTCCCCTATAGCTAAACAAGGTAGCTCCATCGGGCATTAGACAAAGTAGTTCGGTCTCAGGTGTCAAAGGAAGAGGTTCGCAAAAAAACAGGATGGGAGGGAGATACGGCAGAAAACCGAAGGAAAGTCTGCCCAAAGACCGGTTGGGTAGGTGACGGTCGAGGGGAGTCCCAAAACCCATCTCCTCTATAGCTATCAGGTAGCTCCATCGAGCTTGGGCCAAATAGCTAGGTCTCAATAAGAAACAATTTAAGGAACATGGATGGCAAAATAAATAGAGCGTAGAAGTGAGGGGACAAGGAAGGTGAGAAAGGGAGGATAGGGGAAGAGACAACAAGGAGAGACAAAATGAAAACTGTCTAAAGGCCGACTGGGTAGGTGACTACCAAGGAGGAAGTCCACGGCCCATCTCCCCTATAGCTAAACCAGGTAGCTCCATCGGGCATCAGACAGAAGAGTTCAGTCTCAATAAATTGAGAGAGGAGAGAAGTAGAGATAATAAATAAAGGGAGGAAACAGGAAGAGACGACAGGAGAGATGAAAGGAAGTCTGGCTAAAGACCGACTGGGTAGGTGACGTCCAAGGAGGGAATCCCCGACCTGTCTCCCCTATAGCTAAACCAGGTAGCTCCATCGGGCATCAAACAGAATAGCTAGCTCTCAAATGACGTGGGGAAATTCACAGGTAAACAGGGTGGGGACTAGGGCCAGGACAGGTAAGTAAAATAATCAGTAGCAGGAAAGTGGAGAGGAGTAGAGCGGGGAGGGGTAGGGGGTAGGTAGTTCATTAAAAGTTACATGATTATAAACAGTTACTGGATGTCTTGGCTGAGGTCCTTCAAAAGTTTTGTCTTAAAGTCCCTAAACATGCTCAGAAAAACGTCTTTAGTCAGGGCCATGTTGTCAGCTACCTCCACAGGGTTCGGGGAGGGGCGCTTGTCCGCCGGTGCGAAAAAGTTCGAGACCTTGTTGGGTATTTTGCTGGACGTCTTCATTGGCGGCATAAGGGCGGGCCCGGCCTATAACTGCCTGCTGCTTCTAGCCCCCTTCTCCTAGCGACAGCGATTCTGGTGTTGCACTGCACCGGTTCTTGGTGACCTGCTTGTGGTGCCAAAGAGGCCCGGTGTATGGTTCAGGCGTCTTGGTAGATGGAATCTATTCCGCCATTTCGTGGCATCACGGTGTCTGGGGTTTCGTTTCACTTCTTCCCTTATGAGGTCTGCCGAGAAGGCAGCTGTTTTGCACCGTTCTTTTTGTACCAGCCTACCCTTAGTGTGACCGCAGCAGTTCCCATGTTGTTTTTCACCTCGGTGGGTTCTTTGTTTGAGCTCTCTACAATTTAGCAGGGTCGTGAGCGGGGGGCCCTTATTTTCCTTCGCCGCTCGCCGGTATTTGAATCCCCCTTATGGCTTCCTCTCTTTAGGTCCGCCGGTGCGCGCACAAGCCTCCCCGCACATCGGTACCCGTTCTTGTCTTACCGACGCTGGCTGGGGATGGCCGAGGTGTTTCCTTCTTCTGAAGTTTAGCTATCAGTTTCGTTTTTTGGCCGCCATTTCCTTGCGTCTTTGTGCTCCTCGCACCAGGCACATCCCGATTTTCCTTCCTTATTCTGGCCTCGGAGTCCCTTACTGTGACCGCAACAATTTGCATGTTGTTTTCCGCCTCAATGGATTCTTCGTTTGTGCTCTCTGCAATTAGCCGGGCCATGAGCGGGGGACCCTTATTTTTTTCACCTTCGCCCTCCGCCAGTGCACACACAAGCATCTACTCCCACACCTTCCCCGCACATCGATACGTACTCTTGGCTTACCGGCGCTGGCTGGGGAAGGTGGAGGTGCTTTCTTTCTTCTTCTGAAGTTCAGCTTTCAGTTTAGTTTTTGGCCGCCATTTCCTTGCGTCTTTGTGCTCCTCGCACCGGGCTCATCACGATTTTCCTCCCTTTATCTGGCCTCGGGTGTCTCTGCGCTGGTGTCAGCAGATGCAGCTAGCATTCCGACGCACAAAATGCCTTTAGTGCACTTTCCCTGTTTGATGATTCTCTTGGGATCAGTGCTCATCGCCCCGATCCGACGGAGCGACGTACTCAGGATCCTTCCATCTCTTTCATCCTGTTCATTGCTCGGGATAAACTTATACTAGCAGTTAATTTCATCTGTCATCTGTGTGCCTGCTCCATTGCTTTAGATGCCATTAAGCCCAAACCTATGATAGCAGATGGGCTCCAAATGGTTCATACTTCTGAGGGTATGGAGTAGAACATATTTTTAAACAGTTATAATATGGTTTTTGCTCTAGAGAATTTAATAAACTCAGTTAAACCACATTTTCCCCTCGGTTAAAGGGAGGGGTGTGCATAGTTCACATCCCCTTCAATTTCCATAATCCTCTGTCCCTAATCATCGGAGGAGCAAAGGGCAGGATTAGGCTATTGGTGGAGACACAAGGTGGGTCCATACTCTCTCTGACCAGGGTAGACGACTGAGGTGGGTGCAAGTAGACCAAAAGGATGTCCATCTGTCACTCTCTACTGTGTGCTGGCAGGAGATATCTACCTGTCTGGATTTTAATTCCTAAAGGGGGGTGAGCTTGTCTGGTTTGTACCTATTGCCTAGAAGGCGCCGGTATTGTCCACGGTCCCAGTGTCAAAACATGGCTCACAGGAGTCTAAATGGTTAGATTGAGACTGCTCTATATCCCTTCACTTGAAGGTTGCCCTAAAGCAGGTCCCTAGTATCAGGGAGCACGCTGCTTCATGTCAGAAGGAATATAAGAAGGCCTTAATCAATGGCAAGCTTATATTTCACAGGTCTGCGTGCGATGATTTTGCCCAAGCAAGCCAAACCAGAGATAGTCCCCTTTTCTAGAGGGTGATTAATAAGTCTTGTTTTGCTGAACCATCAGGGTCTGCTCTATGTTATCACCTTTCGGAGCAGTAATGGGTAGATCGGTTTAAAAGTGTGTACAACTTTGGTCTAGCTGATGGTGTGGGGAACCAGATTGGCTTAGTGTTGGGAAGAGTTAATGTTGTTTTTACCCTAGAGGACGTTTCTCAGGTCAACCAGGCACTATCTTGTAACAAGTCCACAGTACCCGGCAGAATACCTCCTGACTTGTTTAGGGATCACTTTGAGGTCAGGGAGCAAGCCCTAATTTCTGCAGTGAGGGAGGGCACTCCACTTTCATGGTCCACTGCTGTAATTGTTCCGATATTTAAGAAGGGGGACAAGGACAATACCCGGTGTTATAGATCAATTCCACTTGTCGATGCAGAAGTGAAGGTCCTTGGAGGGTACTTTTATATACGACTTTTATATACGTTCGAGCTGTGGGTGATGTGAATGAGATATTCTCAAATGATCAATATGGTTATAGGCCAGGCAAGTCAACAACTGAACTGTGCCTGAACCTATACTTAATTGTAAATGAGTACATTGTTGCTGGGCAGGATCACTACACCTGGCATTTATGAACCTCATGCTTGCATTTGATGGAGTCAACCATAAGTTGTTTTGGGATTTGATCCTTGTGATGGGTGTGGACCCAGAAATAATACTCCTCTTATCAAACCTACATGCTAACACCTCGGTTGCGGTGAGGTATTCACAGAGGGTGGATCTCACTCAACATTTTTGCACCACGAGGGGAGTGAGTCATTGTTATGTATCTACTTGTCCCTTTTTTGTTCACCCTTTATATTAATGGGTTGGAACAGGCCCTTCTTTAAGTGCATCTCGATTGTCCCAGGTAGGAACAAAATTGCTACTGGTCTTTCTGTATGCCGATGATGCGTTCCTCATGGTGCCTACAGCTGTGGGACTGCAGTCATTATTGGACAAGTATGTCTGCTTCATGGACAATTTTGATCTTGTGGTTAACTTCACAACATCATATATCATGGTAGTTGGCTCCCGGTCCTCCAGTTCCAAAACCTTTAAGGTGTGGAGTCCTACTTTGGGAATAGTTCCAGCTTTCTTGTATTTCAGGGTTTTATTTGATGCAAAACCCTAACTTAGGGCAGGAGAAGTGACCTGGTCAAGACCAAAGGGGCAGTAAATACTTTTGCGCAGAGGTTGGGCTCATAGGGCCTCATTTATGAGACTGTGCATCACTTTTACGCCGCGGGTGCGTCACGACGCACCAGCAGCGTAAAAAATGTGCCTTGTTGCACCATATTTACAAAGTGACGCATCTAGGTGGATGCGTCACTTTGTGAACCCCTGCGCCACATTGTACCTGCGCCAGGCATAATGTATGCAAGGGGGGCGTATTGACGCAAGAAAGGGTCGTAGAAGTGACGCAGTGAAATCTATGAGATTTCACTGTGCCACTTCTAGGACACAAATGCGTCAATTTCTTACGCCTGCCTCACAGCAGGCGTTAGTCTGACGCAAGCCCTTTCAAATGGGGCTTGCCCCATGTGAAAGGACACATTGCTGGAGTTGCGTCACTTTTGTGACACATTCCAACAATGCGTCACTTTTGCGCCGTACAGATACATCAGAAATACTGACATATCTGTAACTCCTTGCGCCTTGATGCGTCATACTGCAAATATGACGCATCATTAGTCTCGCAAGGAGGGCACAGTGAAAAGTGACGCATCGCTGTTTTCACGCAGCGATGCGTCACTTTTCATAAATGAGGCCCATAGTCCTCAGACACCTTAGTTAAGCTTCACCAGGCTAAGTTTGTTTCCGAATCTTTTTATGGCAGTGAGGTATGGGGATCCATCACAAATGATAAGATCCAGCTCACAGAAAATATGATGTTAGGATGTATCCTGCAGGATCTGCAAAGTACTCCAGCATTTTCTGGTCATGTAGAGTATATCATAAAATACATTGAAGATATTGTTGCTCTCAGCCCTTTGCTTTGCTGGATTAAGACTTGGACTGAGGAGGGTACCCAGCTGAACAGAGTGATCCTTTCCTCCAGTCTGTCCCTTGACCTCGCGCTGATAATCCCTTGGATAGCCCATGTAAAGGAAGCTTTTGCCAGCATGGGCAGGGCTGACATATTCTACAATCATCATTCCCTGCACCCTCTGGAGT
Source organism: Lissotriton helveticus (assembly GCF_964261635.1). Taxonomy (NCBI): domain Eukaryota; kingdom Metazoa; phylum Chordata; class Amphibia; order Caudata; family Salamandridae; genus Lissotriton; species Lissotriton helveticus. The sequence goes on from NC_136069.1 coordinate 1,611,354,109, forward strand.
TTAGAAGGGTGAGATACCTATTTGTGAAGGTGTTGTACTGCAACACCAACACACAAAGTTGATGAAACACACAGTACATGGGCACATGCTATTAAAAACTGTACCTGGTATGGAGCCTTATCTATCTCTTTTACCCATAGAGAGGGAGAGATTTGTTGTTGTGAGGTTCAGGTTTAATTTGCTGAACCATCCATGGCTTCTCCTTGTAAGTGATCTCATTCAGGAACTTTGAGGCCCTGAATCTGTGACAATATGTCCCCACTGGGCTCAGCACATTCGTTGCTGTCTTGTACATATATTAGCAAGACCAGGAAGCAGTTATTGAAAGTGCTGCTTATGTATCTGCAGCTTCTGCCGAACGAAAATGTCTTCATTGCTGTGTCATGTTTTTTACGTGCAGCTTTGAGATCAAAGCGATGTAGACCTCCTGGTTAACCTCATTATTTTATATGAGGCTTTTCAATGTGAAGCATCCTTAACACTATTTTATCTTTCTTAACTTTTTGTGGTGTTTTAATAAGGTGCGTAGTATGCGTTTCAGGATTTTATACTATTTTATGGCTGTACTTATATCCGAATAAACATTTTTTGTCACACTGTACTTAAGTGCCTGTTGTTCAAGGTTATATTTTATATTTAGTTTGCAATTTTGGGATTTTCAGGGTAATATTCCTGCTATGGAGTCTTCATATGGCAGGCTTTCATTGCCAGCAAATAGTTGAACTTTCCCTTGCAGTATTTCATGCATTTCTTTGATTTGATTTCATATATTAGGTTTTAGTTGTGTTATAGATTTTTGTAGCTTTGTTGCTTTTTTATATTTAAAAAATGTTTGAAGTGTATAAGGGCTTTGTCCTTTTATCCCTTGGATGTCACTTTTCCACTGCACAATTTCTCTTTGCTTGCTATGCCATGGTGTTGTCACATATGTACCACAATGGTATAAGGTACTTGCACTGGCGTCTTTGAACCGAGCTCGGTAAACTGTCAGTCCCAGAGTTGTCATTCTTTAAGTTGTATAATAGCTGCACAACATTACATTAGCTGTCTTTAATGACAATGGATGATTTTTCGGCATTTTAAACATGCATTGTTTTTAAAACAATATCTAATTACATATCAGTATTGTTATTGCACATTTTGGCCTCACAAAATAGGAAGCACTGACACAGTAAATATGTCTGTTTTGTAGCAAAAAAAAAAAGGTTCTCAAAAGTTATCCAGCTTTTGTGGGTGAACGTGAGAATACACCAATAAAAGAATGGGTGAATGAATGAACAAATTAATGGTTGACTAGGTTAGTGAATACATAAACAGATGGTTGCATAGATGTACCAGATGAGTTCGTAGTGGGATAATAAATGTAAAAATCAATGGTTAAGCAATACATGTATTTAATCATACATTCACCCATTTACACAACAAACTATCCATTACAGTTGTGAGCACATGCTTAAATGCACCTATGTGTGTGAGCATAAACTATTCTTAAAAAAGCAAAACTCTTTGACTGTGCTAATGCTTGTTTGAATATATTTGCATACAAACTTGTTTGCTGTCTAAGGTTGGTGGCATATCAAAGAGGCTGTGATACTAGTACCCCTTTTAGGATTTGTCTGGATGGTGGATGTTGGTCAAAGTGAGGTAGAAGATGGAATATTGGCCTATTTGACTGAGTAATTTTAGGGGAATTAATGTGTAGAATCCCCACGGCCTGGTTGCAGTAGGCGTAATTACAGTTTATATGTGCAGTAACTCATGTTATCACACATATTACCATTATGGTTCATGCAATAAGCACCAAACCCAAACCCCATCATATTCCCTTCATAAATTTAGGAAGGTACAATTTTACTCCGTGTATCGGATATAAAATGTCTGGCAAATTAAGATGAGTGTTATGCCTCATTTTGCCCAATTTTAAAGAAAATAGTTGTATTTGAGTGGTATTTATCACTCCAGATCAATTCCGATCTCTGTGGTTTCTGCGCATATCAAGAGAGATGTTTCACCCATTTCTAAGAGTGATTGAGGCCTAAGTAATGTTGCATTGCTGCGTTAAATGAAGCACTGTTAAGAGCAATAGACAATTAGCATGTTAGTGGAGGTCTCTTAAATAGTTTTTGTGTTCATGCAAAGAGTGATTAGCAAATCACTACTGTAAAAGATCCTCCTTCCTTAACAATGACACTATTTATCTGGCTTACCCTTCAATATAATGGTGGATTCAATGGAGAGCCACAGCAAATAATTGAATTATCCAACAATTCTGGAAACCTTCAGACAGCTAGAAGGAGTTTCGTCTTTATTTCTCTCAAATCTGAGAACGGCAGTCACTAGTATGTATGCAAACAAAATTAAGGGAAAATCGCCTACCTGTAAAAGTGGCCATTCTTTGTGGGCTACATACGCATGAATACCAGTAAACTCTGCTAGAAAAATGATGGCAGCATCCATTTTAATAGTAAAAAAAAACCTTACTGGGGACACGTAGACTCTAAAACTAAGGCAACATTGGAATAAATGGTAATTGCAGGAGAGTTTGCACTAGTGTCATTTAGGTATGTATCAATGTCCTTCACAGTTGAATTAAACACATGATGTTAACCTTAGCATGTCATTGGTTGTAATTTCATTTACCTGCATACCATTTCAAATATGGTTAATAATGATGCAGATCCTGTTCCTCTTAACCATGTTTGGGAGCAAGAACAGCACAATCACCAATCTGAAGTTTTCATTGTTCCCTGATGTTTATGTACCAGTAATAATTTGTGGTTTACACTCACTCATTAAGCAGTATTTCAGGAACATAATCAATCACATATTAGACCTCATGAATTTAATTTTGAATTCTTCTGTTTTAAATTTGAATTTAAAAACAAAATATTTAAAGTTAAGTCTTATGTTATATTACAGGTATCGTATAGCGCACAGCTGCCAAAGCAAAGGGGTGTCCCAGCGCTAACTGGCGGAGGTTGGGAGGCTCCTAGTAGAAGGCGAGCCTAAAGCAAAGGGAAAAGGTGTGTTTTAATGGCCTTGTGGAATGCCAGGTAGTTGTCAATGCTACGGATGTGGCAGGAAGAGAGTTCCACAATTTTGCAGCCAGGGTGCTGAAGGAGCGTCCTCAAGCTCGCACTTTCCTCACCCGAGGAACAACCGCCAAATGCTGGCCCACAGATAGTAGTAGGCGAGTAGGTGTATAGGGTGAAAGCAGGTTCGCCAGTATATCTGCAGAGGAGAGATTCATGATTTTATATGCAATGCAGAGAGTCTTGAACACAATGCGCCTTGCCACCGGCAGCCAATGTAGTTGGCGGATGGTATTGGTCGTAGGGCAAGTTCTAGGGAGGCCAACTTATAATGCACTCTTTTGCAAAAAGGGGAAATAATAAAAATCTGTTCTTACCATTATGATATTCTGTGACAGAGAGGAGAAAGTGATAAGAAAGATTAGTTAGCAAAATGTAATAATAAAATACCATCATATAAAACCCACACTACTTTCAATGTGTCCAACCTGAGTATTGACAGTCCTCCAGAGCCATAACCCATACACAAAGGACCATTATCAAAGCTATATGTGCCTTCTAATGTGCAACCAATGGAATTCAGTAGCAACAAAAGAAAATAAATTGTACATCTGTATAGTCAGTACTGTCAAAACTATAATTCCACATAATGGTCCATTAGAAAGATAGGCTATATAAAGTTTGATATATTGTCTTCACAAAAACTGATACATTTCAGAAAACACAAGTGTGAGGGAACCAATTCAGTGCAAGGCTGAAAGTTTACTATTCAACCCCAGGTCACAAAAAACTGACTATGTCTAGCTCTAAAGGAAGTGGGATTGGAGCAATATGATAAAGCTCCTAGGTAATGGTCCCTGGCATTTGTATGAGTTACAGTTATTCTGCAAGAAAATCCTCATAAGTGTGACATTTAATTTTCAGGAAGAGCCATCTTTTAATTTGGGGAATTCTGAAAAAAGCACTGAAATTGAAAAATGCAAACTAAGCTTGCCCATGTACATGCCAAGTAAACATATATTTGTTAAATGAATAAGCAGCAGGCATTTTACTGTCTGCTTGTACTGAATGAAGAAGTTGTTTTTGTTAAGTAAAAATACATTGCACTTGAATAAAATTATGCAATACGTATTAAAGAATGAAACTGAAATGGACAATAGTGTATATTAAACATGGCTTTTTGCTTTCTGACCTCTTGTTTTTGTCTTATTTTTAGTTGGCGTTAATACTCTGGGTATTTTATCACTGCTATTCAGTGCGAAAGTGCATATGCTCTCAATGTCAATTGTGTCATTGTTTGGGATATTTGAGTTACTAGTAAGTCTCCAGTACAGTGCATTGTGTGTGCCCAGATACAAAAAAAATGAAACCACTATTGTTTTGCTAATTAAATGCCCAATTCATTGGTGGAGTCGGATTTTTCCTAAATATTTTGAAAAAATTACTTTTCAAAAGCTATTTTTTCTTTCATGAACCTCGTGGGTACTAATTTGCATTACCTCTCCAGCAGGTGCCCAGGATGTACTTAGCATTAATGAGGTTCCAAACTGCTCCAAGAGAAGGGACAATTGTATAGGGGTAGGGAGGTGTTTTCTACCTTTGGAAGGTTGACCAGTTGGCGTGGGCCCAGGAACATAGTCCACTTCAAACGTGCCTGCCTTTTCATAAACAATTTTCAGATTACACCTGAAAAGGAGTAGACTTTGTATCCTAGTCAGGCTGGCACTATACCAAGTGGGAGGAGGTCTACACCCAGAACCAGTTTTGAATAAATGTAGAGGAGAGTAATGCTCATTGCCCTGGCCAATCATCTGGGTGGACGTGCATGCTCTGTACAAGGGAATATGGACTTGTCTATCTGATATTGGGATGAATGTATAATATGGGATTTGTTGCATTAGGGCTAACAAGACTTGCTGTAGAAGTAACTATAGTTTCTACTTAAAACCTTTACCCCATTAGTCAATGAGAAGCCAAGAGTCATCCCAACCTGCAAGCTGGTACCACAATGTAAGAAGCTGAGTTAGTAGTTGAAGGGGGTAACAACTACAATTCTTGTTCGGGTGAACAACAAAAAAATCACTGAATTAACTTGTGCTTAACCCTCTGGTATCCTGGCATAAAAGAAGTCAGGAATAACTAAGAGGCAATATATAAAGTATTTATGCAGCATTCAAACTGTAATAAGGTGAAAACTCCAACCACAGGTGTATGGTTTACCGAGACCAGATCAAAGTCAAAATTTAAGGCCAACCATGATGGAGTATGAGTCAGATACAAGCGGTTGATTGGCCAAGTCTTGGCTTAAATTCAAGAATTACAATAGAAGACAATTCTGAAAAATTCTTGAGAAGCTAGAGTGTCAGGGGGAAAAGGCAGCAGGTTTTATCCAGGGATGAGTTGTCCATGATGAGGAGCCACTGGATGAAGCCTTGGTTATGTTGTAATGATTGCAGGAGAAACTCAGAGCAAAAAAAGCTGAATTTTCAGGCTAAGGAGATCATTGTCATCGATGGGGTACTAGTTGTCATCCACCTAAGTGAAGGCTTCTACATACAGACTTTTATCTGGGGCTCAGATTCCTCCAGCTCAATGAGGCTGCAGACTGTAGCTGAAGAGGGCTCCGAGTCACCTTTGTTGTGGAGAAGAATGTAACTGGAGATGTGATCAAGCCAATCCCATTTGCAATGCCCCTTTGTTGGATCAGCTTGCAGGTCAGTCCGGGACTCTTGTCAGTTCTCAGAGCAGTTTTTATTTGCGAAAACATTTCCAAGTCCCAGCTTTTAGGGTTAGGTAACAGGAGGCCACTTTAGCACCTCACCAAGTGTCCAGGACCAGGGAGTTACCTCTTGAGGGCTAGGTCTTACTCCAGTAGGGACCAGCAGCAGCAGGCAGTTAAGTAGCATCGTTTCTGGAGCTTGCTGTTTCCCACACAGGGGGTCACCCAACTAGCCCTTGGAGTCACTTTGATGGTCCTGGGTTCAAAGAGCAGTTCCAATCTTCTGTCCTTGGGCAGGATGGTAACACAGCAGTGCTTACAGCAGCAGGGAAGCCTTCCGCAGCAGGGCAGTCCTTTTGTGGAGTCATCTGCTGGTTGAGACATCATCTGATTTCAGGTTACGAGCATTCCACCTTTTATCCCCATCACTGCTTTTCCTGGGGTTGGCTTCCAGATGTCTGGGGGGCGGTGACAAAAAGCTAATGCTATCAGGATGTGTAAAACTTAAATCCACCATGCCCTAGGAGCTTATAGGGCCTACCTTAGTGGTGGATAAGAAGGTTTAAGACTGGGAAAAGGTATATTTTGTCAGGTTGAAATGGCAGTTTAAAACTACACTACTGCCTGCAATGGCAGTCCTGAGACATGCTTTCAAATGTGAGGTGGCATAATGAGCACTACAGTCACACCAGTAGTTTTTAATTTACAGGCCCTGAGTCCATGTGGTTCCACTTACCCAGGGCCTACACAAAAAGTAAAAGTACCAATTAGGAGTAGGCCAATTTTAAAATATTTTAGGAATGGAGCATAACACCTTTAGGCTAGGTTAGCAGTGGTAAAGTGGATATTTGGACAAAACATTGAGTTATAGATATCAATATACAGAAATATCAGAGAAACATTATTGTGAACCAAAAATATTGTGATGCAGGAATATTGTTGTCATGAATATAGATTTATTTCAGGTAAATAATGCTGTTGTGAGAATATTATTCTTGTAATTATCGTTTACCTTAACTTAGTCGTAAAAATATATATTTTTAATTATCTTTAATGTGTTTTAGTTCATATATACATTTTAAGTGTTATTATTGATTGTATTACTGTTAATTACAATCTTAAATATAGTTCATACTTTTAAGTGATTTATACATTCTAATGTAATTGCTAATAGTAATTTGTAGTGCTGTTGTGAGTTGCTAGCTTTGTAGCGGTATAGGGTGTGAAGTTATCTATGTAATATACCTTTAAATAATAAATAATAATGTATTATTAAACATTTAAATGATTATTAATTATGTAAATTCTATAATAACAACTAATTGACACATAATGATCAATTATTAATTAAGTAGCTAATTGACTATCAATGATGTACATTGTGGTATCTTTATCTATTTTATGTATGTTTTAATTGTGGGCTGTTGTGTTTGTGGGCTTGTAATGTGGGATGCTAATTAAATAATAAATAACATATATATATATTTATTACATTATAAAGTTGTTATTTTATTATTCAATTGTACTAAATTGGATTGGGATTTTTATTGCTTTGTGTTTCTGGATTTCTAACTGTCTTGGGATTCCTAAATACTTTTTCTCCCTATGTTAAGCCTGTCTGCTCTGTATCATAGATACAGGGGTTGAGCTCAGTTTTAAATTATCTAAACCATTCACCTGACCTACCAGTTTAGTTACTTCAGAACTTGTGATAGACATCCATTGCTGCAATTAATTATCCACTTTCTTATTTTGTATTTCACACAGTTCAGTAAATAGTGTTTTGCAACCGCACTTACAACAGATTTGTAAGCCTCTGCAGAGTTCGCAGAGTTCTGCTGCCCCCAAAAAACACTGCCGTGCTACGAAGAGCTCAGCAAGCAGCAGAGTTTCTTTAGATCAATACAGTTTGTGGTGATTATCAGTGCCAAGTGCTTGTCAGCACTGTGCAATCATCACAAACGGTACCATGCACAGCGCAAGTGGGTGCTGCTTCCTTTCTACTGCTTGTGTCGATTTTTACTCAAACTGCAGCTATCTCAAAGCGATTGGGCAGTTTCTCAACGCAAGATTGATTATTTTCTAAACTGGTGTGGTGTCAAATTGTGGAATTTTTACAATGGAACTGTGTATGTTTTGTACAAATGATTTACACATTGACTCCGAGATAAGACTGACTGCTCCTATCCAGCTACAAAGGGGCTAATCTGGGGTTATCTAAGCTGTGCAACCCCCTTACCCTGACAAGAATAAGGGTCCCTACGTGGACATGGTGCCCGCCAATGCAAACTAGAGACCCTCATTACTAAAAAACGATATTTAAATACAAAATATTCCTGTTATTTAAATAGTGTAAATTGTGAGAATACATTAAAAAAATATAGATTTTTTTCAAGTGATTCATAGTTGCAGATATTTTCAAATATTGCCATTAACGTTTTCTTAAAAATATTTTTCATATTTTATATAGTTTCTTAAAAAACATACATATACTTTCATATTTTATGGCTGTTTTAACAATGTTTGGGGTTCATTACGATGTCCGAGAGCCTGCCGGGCAAGCGGTGGCAGTCCCTCTGCTATCTGGCTCCCATTTCCTGCTGCCACATTAGGATGACTGGGGGAATCATGCTCAGAGAGTACCTGCCATGCTTCCACCAAAGTCAATCATAACAATTGCTTGGCTGAGTGGATAAGGGTGGGGATATGGGTGCGGTGCCTCGAAGGCACCATCCACCCGATCACAACGCTGGCGTCAATTAGCCTTTCTATGGCAGAAGCTGGCTTCGGGGGCCCCGTTACGGGCCCCCTCTATGGTGGGGGAGTTGTGCACTGGTGAGTACCCATGGTACCCCTCTAGGTTTCCATGCACAAGGTGGCAGGCACTGAGCGGTGCTTGCCACGTTGTGCAGGGAAATGCACAACATGGCCATTTACCATTGCGGCGGGTGCTGCAGCTAGCAGCACCAGCCGCAATGTTAAATTGCCAGAAGTGACTGCCGCAGTGGTGGGCGCATCATAATTAGGGGTGCGGAACCATCGCATTACAGGTGGGGGGTCTGGATACGATGGCGGGCGGACTCAAGTCAGCCTGTCATTGTAATCAGCCCCTATGCTTTTCTCTTCCAGTATTTTTATCTATAAGTATATATATTTTTACAAATGTTATTAAGATACACTATTTTCTAATGTGGCTTAGATTGGACTGGGAATAGTAATACAACCCCTTATAGTCCAACATTTTCCCAAATGTGCCTTAGATTAGAAATGGTAAATCTACCCCTTTACTGTCATCCTGATTATGTGTGATGTGTGCAGTGTTACCACACATATCGTCATTATGATTTGTATTATGAGGATGAGCTCCTAGCATTTTTTCATCATATATTTAGGCTGGTAAAACCTGACTACATTTTTTAGTGAAAAATGTCTGGTTAATAATGAATTGTATCTGAGTGATATTTATCAATTCTGTACGGGCCGGTGACGATGTCTTGTAGAAAGCCTTCGACCGGCAGTCGGATTACACTAGACCGTGTTGGAACCCGTCTGCTGACTCGGCCGGAACCAATTCTGACCGACTGATTACGATGCTTGCATTCAGAAGGGGAAAATTTTGGTCATTCCTAATCGGTTCCAACCGGCATTCAGAGAATCAGAGTCAGTCGGAGCCAATTTGTACGGCTCATAGGACAGCCTTTCCGACAGCCTTTCTGAGTCGGACTGTCTGAAACTGAGTTGGGGACCCTAGCAGGCACCTCTTTCATCCTTTTGTCTCCGGTTGCGGTCTGTGGTGGTACCCAAGGCATCCCGCTGTAAAACCATGCACAGTGCGGCAGGTACCATTCGATGCCGTAACAGGGTGTAAGGTTTTCCACAGCCACCCATTTTCCCGATAGGAGCCTGTGTTGTCGGTCGGAACACAGGCTCCTATTGAAGTCAATGGAAGTCCTTCTGAACCATTTTAGGAAGCATCGTAATAGGTCGTGCGGAACCGCAGATCGCGAGTCAGTCAGTAATCGGCCCCTATGTTGTCAAAGCATATTGAGCGCAATATTTCTCTCATTTCCAGGATAAGAGTAATCAGGGCCCAAGTAAAACTACATTACTGAATTGAATGATGCACTGTTGGTAGGATTAGGCAATTGGGGGCTCATGGAAGTATTCTAAATATTTGAATATATTCATAATCAATATTACTATCTTCAGAAAGTTTAAGAAATCACTCTGTGCCTCATTTTGGTAACACTAACAAAACAAAGAGATGCCTTCAATTTGTTGAGGACATTTTTGATACACAATCTCAGTCTATGCCATAGGAGCCTGGAGAGATTGTTCAAATTGTCTTAGTCAATCTTTAGTGAGCCGCATACAGACAAAAAAATATATGTAACATATTTAAAGCTTTTCTTTTTCCCATGGCATAAGTGGTAAAGAAATACCCCGCAATATTATGGTGGATTCAATGGAGAGGAAATGAAGATAACTGAACTATAAACCATCAGACAACTGCAGAGCCATTGTCAAGTCAACAGGGCGGGATTTATGAAGTGACTCATGTGTCAGACTACAGAGTTTAAAAATGACCTATTTTCTGAGAGGTAACCAATGGAGATACCGAAGAATAGGGGAAGAGGGTGAGCGAGAGAGACAATCACAAATTAATCTAGCTGCGGTATTCTGTACCACCTGCAGCTTCGTCAGTATAGAGTCATTTACTGATTATGAGAGCCTGGACAAGAGTTTTTCTAGCAGTGTCAGGAGCCAAGGAAGAGCCTTTTTCAGAAGCTTCATAGAGCATGAGCCTCAGGTGGCGTTCACTTGGAACTTCATGGAGAGAGACCGATCCAGCTTCAATCCAAGATTTTTCACAGACTGCTTAGAAGAAGGGGCTGGGCCCAAACCAGGGCCCAGAAAGCATAATCTTCGTCTTGTCGCTGTTCAGTTGAAGATAGTCACTAGGCATCCATGCAGCGACTTCCCTCATACGTTAGCAAACTTGCTTTCCACTTTGTCGGGGTCTGGTCTAAAGGAAATGAGAAGTTGAGTGTTGTCAGCATACAACTCAATCTCCACTTCACAGGTTCTCAATATCCGGGCAAGTGCTGCCATATAGTTATTAAAGAGGGTAGGACGTAGACACAATCCCTGGGGTACTTCCTTATGCAAGTGCATACAATAAGACTTGTGCCTTCTGCCAGAGTCTTGTATCACATGACTGTTTTGGATTGCATATTCTTCCTAGACATTGACACAAAAGGAACCCATGTAGTAAGCATAAGCCATCCTGCAAAGATGCTTGGTTTGGAGATTTTCCCTGCCTCACTAATAATTTAAAGGACTTGCCTCCGGCACACAAAAAGGAGCCTGGCACAAGCGGGTTGTCTACCCAGTTAGTGTTGAGCCTTGACAAGGTAAGGAAAGAACATAGGAAACCAAAAGGCTGGCCCTAGGTATGAATATTGGACCCTTAAAGCAACTCCCCAGTACAATTTTGGGCCTGTAAAAGACTTCAGAAGGATTGTTCTAGCACCAGAGGACCGTCCTGCTGCTACCAGAGGACTGTACTGCTTCATGAAGGATTGACTTTCAGCCAGAAGAAAAACTAAACCGTCTCCTTGAACCCAGAACCACCAGAAGTGATTCCAAGGGCTAGTTTGGTGGCCTCCTGTGTTATCTAGATGGACATACGAAACTCCAGAAGCCTTGAACCCTGATGTTGACCTCCACTGGAGTGAGACCTCACCCCTCAAGTAGTGTCCCCCCTAATCTTGGACCCTTGGTAGCAGTATTGGTGGTATTTCTCCAAATGTTGATTTTCCACTAGAAAGTTCTTGGACAATCGAGAGGAACACTGGGGCCTAACTGCCAGCCAATCCACCCAAAGTACATCATCAGTCAGCCTGACTTTGCAGTAGCTACTGTTACGTTCTTCTCAAGTCTTTGAAAATGGCCGACTGGTAGGAGCTCTGTGAAAGAGCTCCGTGCACTTGGGATCCCTTAATTCGGAAAATCCCTTTTAGAGCTAGCTGCGAACGGCATGGAGCGAAACTGTTGATGACTTGAAGGATTATTATCAAAGGATTGTGAAGATCGGCAGATACTCACCGGGACCTCCATGGGAGCTGCAGATCGCCACGGACAGAATTCGCCCTCACATCTCGCAGGCGAGGCAAGTCTTTGAAGATTGACGATTCTTAGCGGACACACAGACAGACGCTTGGTGGTTGGACCGATCCTCGATCCCAACTCGAGAGGGAGCACGGATCGGTTGGAGGCTGCGAGCTCGTTCCCATCGGCCCGCCGAGCTGTGGTCTTCCGGCAGCAGTGTATCTAAATACAGCCACACGCCAGGGAACATATGAGAACGGCAATGGCCCTGTAGTTGATGGAGTGGAGCAGCTCCCGCCGAGATGTGGCTTCCTGACAGCCGCATATCTAAAAACAGCCACACGCCTGGGAGCATATGAGAACTGCTCCGAGGAGACCGCCTTGCTCGCATCTGTTCTCTCACGCTGGCCCTCCCATGTGCTGACGCTGGTGGAGTGTCCCGAGGCACAGCGAGGGACCGCGACCTTTGAAACAGCATTGTGGAGACAAGCGCGGATGGGAAATCGGATCGGGTGAAGCCTGAAGAAATCGTGTCGTTTGGCCCCGCACCCCCCTCCGACCTGTGGTGAAACAGCGCCGAGAGCGTTCATTAAAATTAAATAACAGCGAGTAAGGACACCACGAGCCTCTCTTGCTGATCTAGAGGACTGCCCTTTAGATGTTTGCCTCTTTATTTTTGCCTTGCTGCATTGGCATCGAGATTGCACATAAAAATGGCAGCAATGGAAGAGTGAAGTAATAAAATCTCAAAACAAAGAGGGTGAGAGGTACATCCCCCCTCCTTGGATTAACAGAGTCTGCAGACCGTCACCTCCCAGGCCATACACCAACTACTGCAACTGAAAGAGGACAAGTGCTCTGATCTAAAAACTAGACTACAACTAGCAGTCCTCAACAAATGGAAAATGAAATAGGACTTCAACATTGATTAAGAGTCTTGGTACAAACAAGGTGGCCATGTTGGAAAAGCACCACCACAAGGTAATCACACCCTTCGCCAGTCGATCTTAACATCCAGCCAAAACAGTTCAGAATCTCCATATAACTCCTTTAGCACCTCACCAATACACCTTATTATCTATTAGTATATCTCAATATATATATATATATATGTTCATTTCTGCCTACACTAGTTTATCTCAATAGTTGTTGGCCTGCTATTCCTTTTTGCCTACACTATTTTTCGCCCCGCAGATCTGTCAACTCTTATTTTACCAACAGACCTTATACTCCATTCTATATCCCTTTATCTTAGACTTCTACTCACTACCACGATTCTTCACGCCCTACATCTTACCCACTCACTTCCTCAGTCCTGACCCCCCACATCCCTCTCCCACACCCAGACTATTTTACACCCCACACCCAGATATCCAACCACCTCCTTAAGCCTGACCCCCATATACTCCATCCCCCACAACCAGATTATTACCTAGCCACCACCACAGCCGACACCCCCTTCATTTCCTCCCATCTCCCTAAATAGGACCCCATCTTCATTACCTTCTCTCTATTACAACATGGACCGCTTACAGAAACACACACACAACTAGCTATTCTATACCTATGATGGAGCTCACAGGCAAACACACTTACACCATCATCTACCCCCCAAACTCTCTACAAGCGCAGCCAAACGCTTCAAACACAATCTTATAAAACACCATCCTGAAACACCCATAGCGTATCCCTATTTCTCAATACAAAACGGACACACAACTAATGATATCATTTTTCACACGAAGCGAAGAGCGCAATGGAGAAATGCATTTCTAACCTTATTTACATACTCGGCCACCAGGAAAATACCACATGGTTTAGTTATCTATATCACCCCCTCCCAAATTTTCCAAGCGACGGAAACCATCACTATTTATAATATTGGAACCATACTCATACAATCTACAGATGGCAATCTATCCCTTTTAGATAACATCTTCCCAATCATTAAGGATCAAGTGGCTAAATCCCAAACGGCCACTCAGGCCACACCTCCCGCTAATACTCAACATACCACACGTCCTATCACTACTGACAACAACGCCACTTCATTTAGACCTCTACCCGCCAACACACGTCAAGCCACCACACCGAACCCCCAACTCACTCTCAGTTCATACGTCTTTTATTTTACATCATAAAAGACAGTCTACATAAAAAGAATAAAACCAGGTCATATATGCATAAAATTTAGAAACACCATATTTCTTCCAAAACAGTTCATCATTCTTAAGACAAGAATTAAACAGTAATTTTAAAGACGCAATATGAAAAAAAAGTACCCATATTTAAAATTTAAAAACAAAGTACATGAAGGTGTCTAGCTCTGATAACCCAGGCCCACCCTAGGTACTTTGCAAATCCTATAACCACAATCTATGAGGTGTTCGTTCTTAGAGCCCACAATGCCTCTATACTCCCTTCAATATTCATCTGACGGCAAATGGGCCTAATCCATTTATTCCTTGGGGCTGAATAGGCCGGACAAGCAAAGAAGAAATGACCCACACTCTCCTTTTGGTCATTGCACCAGGGACAGTACTCAGTTGTATGACCATCCCATTTCTTGGAAAAGGTCCTTACTGGCAAAGACCCAACTCTAAACTGATGGTATGATTTTTTGTCCAGGCTCCCGGACCTACACTGCACCCGCACCCGCTATGCAAAGCACCAACAACAACCACCTGAAGTGCATCCTGCTCAACACCCGCTCCGTCCACAGACACGCCGTGGAACTATGGAACCTACTCGACACCACATCTCCGGATGTCGCCTTCCTCACGGAAACCTGGATGAACGCATCCTCAGCGCCCGACATCGCCATCGCCATCCCGGACGGATACAAGATCACCCGAAGGGACTGCGTCAACCAGACAGGAGGAGGCATCGCCATCGTCCACAAGAACACCATCCGCATCACGACCAGCTCCGACGACACCCTCACAGCCGCCGAACACCTTCACTTCCAGATACACACCGACCCCAAGACCACACTCAGAGGCACCCTCATCAGACCCCCAGGACCCCGCACACAATTCAGCGAAGCCATCGCAGACTTCATCAGCCCACACGCCCTCCCCTCCGATGACTACATTCTCCTAGGGGACCTCAACTTCCACCTGGAGAACAACAAGGACAACAACACCATCACCCTGCTGGACAACCTCGCCAACCTCGGACTCAAGCAACTGGTGAATACCCCCACCCACTACGCCGGACACACGCTCGACCCAATCTTCTCCTCCAGCAAGTACATCTCCTTCAGCCACTCCACTGGACTCCACTGGACAGACCACAGCTGCGTCCACTTCAGCTTCAGAAAGACCACGACCCACCACCACCCGCAACAGGTTCCCCACAGGAGCTGGAACAAGATCACCACGACCAGCTCACCGCATCACTGAACCAGAACCCTCCCGCCAGAACAAACGGACCCCAACCAAGCAGCCATCAACCTCGCACAGTGGATCACCAACTGCGCTGATGACCTCGCACCCCTGATAAACCATCACAGCAGGCCCCGAAGCAAGAAAGCCTCCTGGTTCAACGACGACCTCAAGAACTACAAGAAGAACTGCCGTACCCTCGAGAAAGCCTGGCGAAAAAACCCGACCACAGACAACATGACCGCCCTCAAGCACGCCACCTGCAAACACCACCAGCTGATTCACACCACCAAGAAATCAGCATTCAAGTATCGACTAGACAACAACGCCCACAACAGCAAGGAACTCTTCAGCATCGTCAAAGAGCTCTCCAACCCCAGCGCCGGCAACAACGACATCCCTCCCTCACAAGACCTCTGCGACTCACTCGCCTCGTTCTTCCACAGCAAGATCGCAGACATACACAACAGCTTCGGTGATCAGACCACGTACCCAACCACAGAACTGATGCCCCCACCACCATCCTCCACACCTGGACCCCGATCAGCACCAAATACACCATCCGCACGATGAACACCATCCACTCCGGATCGCCAACCGACCCATGCCCCCACCATGTCTTCAACAAGGCCGACACCGTCATCGCACCCCAACTCTGAGACATCATCAAATGCTCCTTCAACACCGCCACCTTCCCGGAGAGCTGGAGGCATGCCGAACTCAGCGCTCTCCTGAAGAAACCATCAGCAGACCCCACCGACCTCAAGAACTACCGCCCCATCTCGCTCCTCCTTTTCCCCGCCAAAGTCATCGAGAAGACCGTCAACAGTCAGCTTGCCGCCTTCCTCGAGACTAACGGTTCCCTCGATCACTCACAGTCCGGCTTCCGAGCCAACCACAGCACAGAGACCGCCCTCATCGCAGCCACAGACGACATCCGAATCCTGCTTGACAATGGGAAAACAGCGGCCCTCATCCTCCTGGACCTCTCAGCAGCGTTCAATACTGTCTGCCACCGCACCCTAGTACAATGCCTCAACAACGTCGGTATCCAAGAGAAGGCACTGGAGTGGATCATCTCGTTCCTCGCCGGAAGAACCCAGAGAGTCCGCCTCCCCCGTTCAGATCAGAGGCCACCGAAGTCATCTGCGGCGTACCACAAGGAGCATCACTCAGCGCCACCCTCTTCAACGTCTACATGAGCCCCCTCGCAGCCATCGCACGCCAACACAATCTCAACATCATCTCCTACGCCGACGACACCCAGCTGATCCTCTCCCTCAGCAACGACCCTTCCACCGCCGAACCAACCTACACGAAGGGATGAAATAAGTAGCCGAGTGGATGCAGAACAGCCGCCTGAAACTGAACTCAGACAAGACGGAAGTCCTCATCCTGGGATCATCCCCCTCTGCTTGGGACAACTCCTGGTGGCCCCCGGCCCTAGGCAGCGCACCCAAACCATCGGACCATGCACGCAACCTGGGCTTCATCCTAGACTACTCCCTCTCGATGACCAGATAAGTCAACGCCGTCTCATCATAGTGTTTTAACATCCTACGCATGCTCCGAAAGATCTTCCGATGGATCCCCACCGAGACCAGGAAGACGGTCACCCAGGCACTCGTCACCTGCCGACTGGACTACAGAAACACCCTCTACACCGGAACCACAGCCAAACTGCAGAAAAGACTCCAACGCATACAGAACGCCTCCGCACGACTCATCCTGGACATACCCCGACACAGCCACATTTCTGGACACCTGAAAGACCTGCACTGGCTCCCCGTCAGCAAGAGAATTACGTTCCGTCTCCTCACCCACGCACACTAGGCCCTCCACGACCTGGGACCCAGGTACCTCAACAACCGCCTGACCTTCTACACTCCCACCCGCCAACTACGATCGACAAACCACGCCCTCGCCGCGGTTCCACGCATCCGAAGAGCCAACATAGGAGGAAGATCCTTCTCCTACCTGGCTTCCAAGACCTGGAACTCCCTCCCCATCCACCTCCGTCGTACCCAGGACCACTTCTCCTTCAGGAAGCAACTCAAGACCTGGCTGTTCGATCAGTAGCCGACCCCTCTCCCCCAAGTGCCTTGAGACCCTCTGGGTGAGTAGGGCACTATACAAATTTCTTGATTTATTGATTGATTGGTAATAACGTCCCAGTAGTTCTCAAGTAAGGGATCCAATTTGTGCACCAAGAATCGACCCGTTATGGTGGCAGCATCTGACAGCGCAACTAATTGGTGTCTAACAGATGCCCAGAAGAGCATTTTAAATTCTTTTTTGGGGGGAAACGCAGTAGACCCCGGGTTAGCCCACAATTGGCTAAGTCCCATACTTTCCAAGATTAATTTCACCTCCCGGAGCCATGGAATATTACCAGAACCCATGATTGATCTCACTTCCGCTAGTTTGTTAGCAAAGAGACTTAGATCCGGCGATGTCCAAATCCGTCTCCACAATGCTACCAGCCGGTACCGTGCCATCTCATTTATCGGCGTACAGCCTATATCCAACAATAGGGGTTTAATTGGTGTGGATTGGGGTAATCCTACCAGTTTACGCACAAATTTATTTTGGGCTCTTACCAAGGGGGTTAGGTCCATAAAACCCACAGGTCGGCCCCATACAAAATTGCAGATCTAATTTTTGCTTCAAAAATCTTTAGTGCAGGTAAAACCCTTTTAGTCAAAGACATTCTTTGCTCCTAGATAAGGCATCCCGTAAGGCGTACAGATCTTAAGTGGAGAGCGTCAACCTGTGGCATCCAGCGTAGGCGATAGTCTAGGGTCACTCCAAGATAGGTCATAACATCCACTTGTTCAAGGGCGACTCCATTCATGCTAACGTAACTTTTAATGGGGCGATTTTTTGTTAAAACCATAAATTTGGTCTTGCTCACATTTATTTGCAGATAATTTAGTTTGCAAAAATCCTCAAATCTGTTAATCGCCATTTGGAGACCACTACGTGTCTTAGAGAGGATTAATGTATCATCTGCAAAGATGAGCAATGGGTACTTAGTCCCGCCCAATATGGGTGCATCAGTGGGAGTGTCTGCAAAAACTTCACCACCTGGTTTATAAATAATAAGAAAAGGGTAGGTGCCAAAGCGCATCCCTGGCGGACAACCCTCGTGATGGGAAAACTATCCGTCACCTGCCCCTGTCTCCCCCACCTCACCTTAGCAAAATTGCCCTCATGCAATCTTACCATGATTTCAAGGAGTTCGGACGGCAGTCCTAGCTTGCCTAGGACAGCCCACAATTTTGCCCTGGGCACAAGATCGAAGGCGGACTTAAGGTCCACAAAGGCGGCATAGATGGTCCCTCCGCCCAACAGCACCACCTTCCAGTATATCAGAACGAATCGGAAGACCTGGTCGATGGTGCTGGTGCCTGATCTGAAGCCAGCCTGTAATGGTGAGAGAATGCTCTCCATCTCCATCCACCCTTGAACTTTGGCATGGACCATCCTGGCGACAATTTTCTGCAGGGAATCTATCAGACTTATAGGGCGATAGTTACCAGGGACCGATCGATCCCCTTTTTAAAAATGGGGAGAATTTCCGCTCCTTTCCAAGACTCTGGGATCCTTGCCCCCTTGGCAATAGCATTAGCAACCTAAGTAATATAGGGAACCCAGAGTTGGGAGTCAGATTTAAATAAGTCTGCCGGGATGCAGTCCATCCCGGGAGCTTTCCCTCCTTGAACCAACAGGAGTGCAGACTCAGTTTCATCATTCGTAAACACCAAAGGATAACGGGGAGATGGAGGCGATGGGACCCAGATCACCGGGGCATCGAGGAGTTCATATTCGGGGTCTTTAAACTGGGATGAGAAAAAGTCCACCCATGCTTCCGCAGAGACATGATTAACTGGGGTCTGTGAGTCAGGGTTTCTGCACCATTTCACAACTTCCGAGAACTTAGTCTGGTTAGAGGAAAGGCTGGCCTGATAGAGGTCAGACCAATAACACTCGTCCCACTCTCTCCTCGCCTCCCACTGAACCCTCTTGTACTTTTGCCGCGCCAGTTTGATATCAAGGGTTACCATAGAATTGATAGCTTTTCTGAGCCCACTACATGCCTCCCTGCATTTTTTGTTATACCATTTCTTACTGGCGCCAATTATTTTCTCTTTCCCGTGCTTCGGAGGTAGGGTAAGGAGAGCCTTTAGTTTATTGAAGCACTGCTCATGTAGATCACTAATCTGGTGGACTGCTTCCATATTGGAAGGTAGATCATATATGGCACTCAAGGTTGATGAAACTTCCAGAGATATGCCATCTAACATGGCGAGATCCGCCACGACCCTGCACCATCTGACCCTCCTTCTATTGTTGGTTGAAACAGCCTCTGCAGTAACGCACGTAGCTGCAGGAGACCTGCCTAAGCCACCAGAGAGCTTCAAACTTAGAGACAACGGGTTATGGTCACTCTCAGGACGAACCACAACTACCTTGTCTTCCAGGAGGGACCAATACTCCATTTTAACCAGAACGTAATCAATTCTACTTTTACTAACCCTGTTATCAAAAGTGGGATGACCAGCTTTATCAGTAATCGTGCGACCATTGGCCGCTCTCAAACCCCACTCTAAACACAGCCCTAGCCAGTGCAAGGCAGCCTCAGAACCCTTGTTAATATGGTTCAGTGTCAAATTCGGGATGTTCCACATAGCATCTTCCTCAGAACACAAGTCCTCGCCCTCACTCTTCAGGGGTTCAAAGGTGCAGTTTAGATCCCCCGCTATAAGTATTAAATTATCTCTCCCAATCAATTCGAGGTAGGAGTCTAACTCATCTATAATAGCCTGGTTTCTCCCGCCGGGAAGGCCTCGAGCATATATATTGATAACAATAATATCCTGGTGATTATCCCTACATAACTTGATCCCCAGAATATCGGGATTGTTCACTAGAATTTCCACCGGTCTGTAACTGATGGACTGCCTAACCCAAATTGCTAAGCCCCCTGACGCTCTACCCTTAGTACCCTTGATGGCTGGTTTATAAAAATTATGAAAACCTGCTCGAAAGATTGGTTCAGGAGCCCAGCTCTCTTGGAATAATAAAATATCAAAAGAATCTACGAAATCTACCCAGTCTTCTGAGCCTATTCGCCCTTTAAGCCCTGCAATGTTCCATGATGCTATTTTGAGTACCTTAATCCTGAGAGGAAGTGGCATCGCAATTCAAAGCCCTCGACTCTGGGCCTGAATCCCCACCGTCAATATACGGAAAACCAACCAGGGAGTTACCCTCTAAAACACTCCCAGCAACCTCATCCATCTTTGAATGCCCCCCCCCTCCTGACTGGCTAAACATGTTATGCTAAGTAAATCAACTTCCCCATTTTCGAAGTTGCCAGAGTGACTCTCTCCGCCGAATACAGGACAGAGTCAATCAATGCCCTCCAAACCAGAGAGTGCTTCGAAGCGATTGAACAATTGTGGAATGTATGGGGTGTATGTGTTCCTGTCTGTTGGAAATCTCCCATAAGTTCTTCTGGGGGTTAGAGGGTTGGCAAAGGGCACATTATTTCTTTTGGGGTAAAAATAACTGAGGCCCAATGACTGCACGTCCCCCATCCTCCCAAATCTAGCTTCACTACGTATAAAGTCCACCACCCAAGGATCCCTGAAATTTATAATGATGCAATCCCCATCCAGGTCCTTCAGGCAGTGTCCCACCCAATTCACTCTTCTGACACTCAATATCTCTGGGGCAGAGGATGGTGGGAGGGGTCTGTTTTTGTGTAACCAGAAAACAACTTTGTTTCTGAGGTCCCCATAGGATTCAAGTATGTCTTCCCCAAGGGTTGAGACACCTGTTAGAACAATCGTATAAGGAGTAGCCTCAGAAGGTAAGTCGATACGAGGGGGGCCCTGTTTATGAACTTTCTGAACTAAGGCAATGGGGTTTTTGTCATGGCTCCCCGAAGCTCTAGTGCTTGGTTTGGTCAGAGAGGTCGATTTGGAACTACCCCTCGCAGGGTTCAAAACTTGGGCAACAGTAGAAGACTTGGTATTGTGCATTGTGTCAACTTTCAAGCTCCCACCCCTAGAGGTTACCCCAACAGGATTGTTTGTAACAGACCGAATATTAGATTGTTTAACAGAAGCCTGGAGTGGCCGCTTAGTTGTAACAGCGGCACCCGGGGGATTTGATATGCTAGTTGGAATAGAGGGTGTAACTTGAGCATTTACTAGCTTTTTTAATATGCCAGTATTATCATTAACAAGATTCTCCAGTAAATCCAGTTTCGAGTTCATAAGTCTGGTTCGTTCTAGTAGGGGTAGCATAAGTGTTTTTACTAATAGTTCCATTTTACTTAAGAGGCAGTCATCTTTACTAGAACACTCAGGGCTAGTAGCTAAATTCCTAAGTGATACTTGAGGGGGGGACAAAGAACTAGTTGTAACCAGTGAAGGCTGGGAGCTGGTAATTGTTTCTGGGGCAATGATGGGCTGGGGTATACTATTTATTTTAGGAATTTTAGAAGTACCCCCCTTCTGTGGGCCCTTACTTATCTTCCTCTTGCAGGGCATATTCCGTTGGGACTCTCCAGTAATAGAATCAAATTGGACAGGACTAGCAATTAACACACTTTCCCCACCCCTACTTCCAATAGAGGCACTGGATTGTGAGCCACCATCAGTTGAGTTCAAAAACGATCCCTCACCTCGGGATGAACATCTACCAACACAGGGACCAAAATCTGGTTAGGAATCATAGTGGATGCCTGGGGACGAACCACTGTTGCAAAGCGACCTAAGGAGGAGCGCTTCCCCGTAACAAGATCTAGCGAATAGGCGTTTCTCGGCAAAGGCTATCTCCTTTTCCAAGATACCGGTTGCCCTCGTTATAAAGGCATCTAGGGGACCAGTTACCACCCCGCTACACGTCTGCAATTGCAATGATCTTTCTTTTCCCGAACGTAAGGGCATGATTCAAGATAACAAAGGAGGCCGACAGGTATTAAAGGGGGCCAAAGGTGAGCAACAATACCTCCCTGAGTAGACAGAATCAGCAAAACAAGGGGGGTGGCCCAACCCAACCTCGGCCGACCTTGGACGGCCATAGACAGCCCGCCCTTTGCCCGGGCTTAGCCCCGCGCATCGGCCCGCGTGCGTCCCACGGTAGCGTGATGGGCCAACCTCAAATAGAGAAAGGAGGAGGAGTCACGGGAAGAGGCGCGCTGACCTGTGGGCCTCGCAGTCCCGGACCCCCGAGTCCAACAGCACTTCAATGGGCAGCAAGGGCAACGATAGTCCCAAAGTCAAAATGAGGCAAAGCTAGTTCAACTCCCTCAGTGGCGGCAAACTACGACTACACTGAAATTATGAAAATGTCACACTTAGCAATTTGAAACCTTGGCAGCTATGCTGGTGATATGGAGCTATCTGGTCACCCTACACACGTGGTGTTATGTTGTTAACGAAAAATAAAGTACAAGGGTGATTTTTTGTTGGTTCAAACAGACTAACTATTGGGATGCAGCATCCTAAGCTGTTCTCCGTGCTTGTTTGGACTGCTAGTAAGTGTGCATTCGCAAGGCGACAGTGTCTTTCGCGCTGAGCTTTTCGCCACTGGCTGCACTCCTTTCCCCCAACTCAACATAGCCAAAGCATCCTATGCAACCCCAGCAAACACCGGTCACTGCCAAATTACTACAACTGATGGCCCTCTGATTAACCCCCATCGTCCATCACTAACACTCCCGCCTCTGCAAACTTCCCAAACATTGCCACCCATAGTAACCACTCCTCCCATGCTAAACCACCACCCTTACTTCAGCTGTTAGATCACACTAAGACACCCCACCCAGAGGACTGTGAGGATTCATGGCCCCCTGCTGTCACCACACCCCGAGCACACTTCCTAAACCCTCACCCCAGCCAACCACTCTCACAACACACCCACTGCCATACATAACTCTACCCGCTCCACCAGCCCAGCTATCATCCTCCACAACACAGACATCCACTCCCACAGCCCACCCACCATCATCCATAACTCTTCCCGTACCATCATCCTAGACCACCAAACACACATATTCTCCCCTACCTTCCCCGCACATTTTTGCCCCATACTACACACCAAGTCAGTCCCCAGTGCCTGCTGCTATATCCTCATGAGCAGCTGACAGCGAGGCACTCGGACCCCCTTTCCTGCTACGCCTACACGCCGGGATTAATTCCAGGCTTCAATAATTATTGCCATAGCGACGAACGCGCTAACGGAACCCCCTAGACTGCCATTACCTCGGACCCCCTTTCCTGCTACGCCTACACGCCGGGATTAATTCCAGGCTTCAATATTTATTGCCATAGCGACGAACGCGCTAACGGAACTCCCTAGACTGCCATTACCTTTAACTAACCAATTCGAGTAGGACCCTCGTCCAAATTAACAGTGGCTGAGCGCTACTTGGATCATCCCATTGAGAGATCTTGTTTGATTAGACCAATATACTCTCTGGAAAGTGACAATCAATTCAGTTACATTGTCAAAATAGATCTTCCTTGCCTGATAACGCATTGGCAAGTTTCAGGAGGCTCATCAGTCCTGATGATGATCTAAAGTTATATAGATCGAAACGCCGTCGACCTACCCAAGGAATTTCACTCGTTCCATTGTATATAATTGTTGTGTTTTTAACCTTGTTGATGTTGTGTGACAGTCCGTTCACTTTGATCACTTATGTCACGTCCTGCACCATATTACTCACTTGAGCACCTGAAATACAGTATAAAGATTTGTGTATATATATATATAAAAGAGAAAGATAAAATAAAAGTTCCTACCTGTACCTACATTTTTCGCTCCCTAGCGTTTATTAAATACTCGCTATTTTCACCTTTCTTTTTAGGACCTTATTAGGCCTACCTTGAACCATTGTTTCTTAAAAAGCATACTGCTATATCCTCAACACAGATACACTCCCCACTCGTAGCCACTTCAACAGACCATTCAACACACACACTCCCACCCGAAGCACTCTTCCCATCCACACTCACACACACAACAAGCCATACACCAGACCAGACTCCATCGCATGCATCCAAACCTGCATCCAAACCCACACCCATAACACAGCCATATACCGCACGCCCCTGGCACATAACCCCATACTTGATGAGATCATAACTTCTTTGAACCAAATCAAAGAAGAACTACAAGCTCTCAATGTTCGAAACAACCATGGGGTATTAAAACAACTAGACCCCCCAAAATCTGTGGGTCCAGAAACCAAAGTACCACTAACCTGAATCCCCACTGTCCCAACTGGTCCTCAGTCCCCTCCCACAACAATTCATCTCGACCAATTAGAAGCACCAATCCGCTCTCAGAGAGCGGTTTACTCTCCCTGTTGAGCTCTTATGATCCTGCTCCTTTGAAGTCTACCACAACCACACCATCGTTAATTCCTACTATCCCCCTAATCCATATAGGACCTCTAAACCAAACACTAGATGTGTCACAAACACCAACCTTAGAAGAATCCCTTTCACTCAGGAACCCTCTTCAACCATCAGCACGCCCAAACTCAAATGTATTCTCCTAAACTGCAGATCGGCCGTTAGACATTCAGCGGACATAGCTGACCGCATCCTCACACATGAGCCAGACCTGTTAATGCTAACTGAAACCTGGCTAAAAGAAACCTCCACACCAATCATTGACATTTTACCCAATTACAACATCATCAGACTAGATAGAGCTAGAGCTGACAAGTCGGGGGGAGGCATAGCCTGCATACACTGTAGTAATATCTCAGTAAGCAGAGCCATCTCCCCATTATTCCAGTCATGCGAATACATGGGCCTTAACATCACTAGCAAGGGTAAACCTGTCTGCTCTATGCATACCATCTATCACCCACCAGGTGAGAACCTCACCTTCACCGAACATTTCATAGACATGGTTTCATCATACACGGGGCGACAAATTACCCAAATATTCCTTGGAGATTTCAATCTCCATTGGGATGATCCCAACGATTCTGCAGTGAACAGTCTTAAGAATTTCCTGCTGACTAATGCAATTCTGCAACATCCCAACACATGAGAAAGGATCGATTCTGGACTTATTAATCTCTAAATCAGACTCCATTCAGCTAGAATCGATCCTACCCTACAACTGGTCAGACCACCACATTATCACTTTCACCATTAAGGAAACTGAACTCAGCCCAATCCACAAGACCAAAAGTCTGGAAAAGATACCTGAAAAATCTTTATCCCAACACCTTGCCTTCCTCTTGTTCCAACCTACTGTTGCCTCCCACAGGATCTTCCAAAGTTCACGATCTCATCAGTCACTACCTCACGACCATGACTTCAATATTAGACGAGGTAGCTCCTCTGCAACTAAAAAGAGTCTCACTGAAGGATTCTAAACCTTGGTATAACGGTATACTCAACGAGGACAGGCGTTCACTCAGAATTGCAGTACGGATCTGGAGATCAACACCATCAACCAACCACCTCAAGACTCTTAGGAAAAAGAGAAACGCATATTTTCGCAAGATCAAGCGCACCAAAGCCGATTTTTTCAGCCTTTAACTTGACCAGGCAAGAAACCATCCCAAAAAACTCTTTGATCTGATCAAAACCCAATCTAAGGAGGCACCCCAATGACCACAAGACTCTGAATACTCGCAGCCAAATTGTGAAGGATTCTCCACCTTCTCACCCTGAAGACCGACGCCATCAAGAACGACCTCCTAAAGGATCTAACCTTATACGCAAGACCGAATACACTAAACTCTCTTGCCCCCAGGCCCACGCCTTGCCAACTCTCATCAAAGTCCAACCCAAAAAATAATGCAGATTGGTCATCATTCTCCTCTTACTCCGTAGACGCTTTAGGCAAAATTCTCAGTGCATTGAACCCAGCCAACCACTCTTCTGACCCGCTTCCGGCAAACGCAGTCAAAGCACTTACTTCACTACTTCTACCTCTCTGGTCCAAGATCATAAACAGTTCACTTCAACAAGGATGCATCCCAGACACCCTCAAAGTAGGCCAGGTCTCTCCCATTCTTAAGAAGCCCACGGCAGACCTCACAGACCTAAACAACTATCGCCCTATCTCCAATATCCCTACCGTAGCCAAGTTGCTGGAAAAATGTGTGCACCTACAGCTAACCAAACATATTGACCACTTTGACCTTCTCAACAAACACCAGTCAGGTTTCCGTGCTGGCCATAGCACAGAATCAGCCATGACACACATCATCGACGATGCGCTACAAATACTCGACCAAAATAGATCTTGCCTACTCATCCTACTTGACCTCTTCTCGGCCTTTTACACGGTCAAGCACGAGAATCTGTTAGACCTCCTGAAACACAGAATGGGCCTATCTGGTGTAGTGCTGAGCTGGTTCACTTCTTTTCTCCAAAAACCGGACACAACAATTCAAAGTCAATACCACCCTATCCAAGCCCGTCCCAGTAACACTGGGGGTACCGCAAGGATCCGCACTATCCCCAACACTGTTTAATCCCCTCTTGGAACCCCTCACCAAAATTCTACAATCCTCTAACGTGCAATATCACATGTACCCAGATGATACACAGCTATACCTCAAGATACACACCCTAGAGGACATCAAATTACTTAACACAGCTCTTAGGAATACCCAAACTTGGCTGGCAGAAAATCATCTTAAATTGAACACCCTCAAGACTGAATTCCGACTAATAGCTCTGCCAGCTCAAATCCCGAAAATGCAAAACTTAATCAAACATATCACGGCGTTTAACGTACAAGCTACCATTGTGGACTCAGCGAAGTCACTTGGAATAACTTTAGACAGTAACCTTAACATGTAAAAACACATCAGCAATGCTACAAAGGGAGCTAACTTCCAGATAAACACATTAAGGAAATTGAAACCCTTCCTACCACACAATGACTTTAAGCAGGCAGTTCAAGCTCTGGTTATACCCAGAGTGGAATACGGTTGTGTCTCCCTATGTGGCCTACCAAAAGCATCAATTGCACCTCTCAGAGCCTCAATCAATGCCGCAGCAAGACTCATAACTGGATCTAAACGCTGCTCCCACATCTCCCCGGACCTTCAATCCTTGAACTGGCTACCCCTAGAGGTGAGAATTCATTTGAAAATTGCGTGCATGACACACACAGCCCTACATCAAAAGAAACCCAGTTACCTGGCACAGAAACTGACAATCTCTGGTGTGGCCAGATCCTCAAGAAATGCGTATAAATTACTTCTGAAACCACAAAAATTCCAGAAGAAAAAAACATATAACAGATCCTTCTCTGGGATGGCACCCAGAATTTGGAACGCCTTACCCCCAGCAACCAGACTTAACCCGTCCACTACTTCTTTTAAAAAGGAAGTTAAATCCATCATCATGGCGAAATACACATGACTAGGGTCTGCTGAAACCCTGTAATTAGATGCTTTCGCGCTCTCAACCACAAGACATTTATTGATGCTAAATCTAACTATGCTGCTTTTTACTATATTTTATGTACATTTATTTGTATTTATTTCTATTTCCTGTATAAATAACATTTATTGTCTGTACAGTGCTGTGATATCCGCTAGGATCTTGTTTGCGCTTTATAAAACTCTCCAAATAAAATAAATAAGCAGCAGTGAATGCTGTTAAGTACGACCTCTCAACAATAGTATGTGGCCTTAAGGAGCCCTCTTTGGCTATAGCCTGCAACTGTATCCCACTGGAGATGTTTGACTTTCAAAGAGTTATACAAATCTGAAGATAAAAAAGTTCACAGGACTCAATGATAACCACCTCCACTTTAATGATGATAATCTCAATGGCCTGGAAATCCAACTTTTCCTACTTAGAGTTTTTCCTGTCATTATTGATGGCTTTAATGAGAGTTCATCTAGTGACTACCTGGCATCGACCACTCCTCCTCAGACACAGCCTGCTGCCTTGTTCATCCAAACTCTACCTTCTCAAGAAACTTTCTTGAGAGTTTTTTTCTATATCCAGAGGTAAGCCAAGACTGGACCCAATCCATCCCTTGTATCCAATTCGCAAACCATCACGGTTTGGTGTTACTATACTTTTGGGCGATAAACTCTGCTCCGCCGGCAGAGGTTGCAATGTTTTTCCACTCCATGCTCTGGTTCTAGTGTGGAGTTCAGCAAGACCTCTGCCATTCACCAGTGGAGCAGTGTTTACAGATTTGTTCATCCAGAGCTTCTTCAAAAACTAATCAATCAGGATTTATTAATACAGGTTCAGAAATTGAGTAGGGATTGTCGAGCAATGTCTGATTATTGGAATATATATGTTCCCCTTTATACTTCGTAATTATGGACCTGTTGCAAGTGTTTAAGTGGGTGAATCTCTCCAAGTTATGGGAAACATTACTCTCTTATGGGATGGATGAACACTGACTTATGGCATATTTACACAGAGATATGAAGGCTAGGAGGAGAATAAGTACGGATGGAAAGTATTTTACGGGGTGAAACAAGGTTGTATTTTGGCCCCTCTTTTATTTATAATATATATCAATAAAACATTACCATTTTTAGTCTCTGCTTCCCCCGATGTACCCATCTACTGCTCCTGTCTCTCATTTATGCTGATGACTCATTAATGATGGCGTGAACTCCAGAAGCCCTGCGTCAACTGGTGTATGCCTTTGTGAACTTTATGGGTTCCTTCGACTTACAAACCAGCTTTGATAAAGCCTACATTATGGCATGTGTAAGCAGTTAGCAACCCTTTTTCTATATAGTACCAGTTTAAGATACAGCAACACTTTTTCATTTTTGGGGTCACCTTTGCTGCTTCTGGGTCCTGGACGCCTCATATCTCTCAGTGTAGGTCTCAGCTGTCTAGGCTGGTTGGCTCACTATGTAATGTACCTCAGCCACCAGGAGGAGGTACTCTTGGCAATGTTGCATATTTACAAAACTCAGTGAACTCCTGTCGCAACATATGGAGCTGAGATATGAGTTCTGCAGGAAGGTGCTGTTGGTGCCCTTATCATCCTCCTATGTGCTCTTCCATGGAGAACTGGTCTTTCCATATATCAAAGATCACATTAGAGCATGCCCTGCATCACGTTGATTGGCAGTATCGAAATATGCATAAGCCACTTTAACCAGGGATGTTACTAGGGACTGTCTTGAATGTGGAAGATGGTTAGCAGCTGTGGAATCAGTTTTTCAAAATCTTGGTTTACAGCGTGTCTTCACAGACCCTGAAATTATTGTGAATTTACATACAAAACATTTGCAGGTAACCCTGTTTATTTTGTAGCTTACCACTAGATTAAACATTGATGGGAAGGAGCCAACCGTGACAATATATTTAACCCCTTCAGCGCTAATGACAAGGGTAACTCGTCATGGACTTTCCATTGATTTCAATGGAAAGTCAATGGACCTCGCACACACCCCTTAGCAGCCAAGTGGTTAAACATGGCTGTAATCAGCGTCCTACCAGCTGCCTCTTTACAGCAAGAGGATGCAGGGAATGTAGTTCATTATTCGATTCTGAGGTGTCACATTAAAATACTTATTGTGCTTCCATCTAGGTTTTTAAATTAACCTTGATGCATGCCCTTGCCCCTGTGAGGGGAGTTCTGGTCAGTCTATACAGCACTCTTTTGCAAATTGTATTTAATATGTAGGAAGCCCTTTTTACTTCTGCTCATTAAAAAAAGACAATATTACAGATGTTAAGGTGGCATTCAGTTTCCTCCTACAAATGCAGGATGATGAGACAAGCTTATATGTAAACTCTTTACCTAAAGCAGCAGTTTGGGCATAGTGTACCATGCTTTCTGATTAAGATGGCCCTGTTGTAATTGTAATGTTTATATGTGCCACCATAGGTTTATTTTTTTGGAGTAATTAATAGTTTTTTTATTCTTTATATTGTGTCCCATTCAAGACTGCTCTGCTGAAACTGTAGTGCTTTTATACATGACTTTAGTGTGTGATGAATTGTGTTTTAGTTCATATTTTGGCATGTCTCCTGTCTAGTCAGTGGACTTTCCTGAGGTGGGATGTGACATGAGTTCATTAGGGAAGGCCGAGGATGAGTCTGGCTGTGGCATTTCGTGTGGTCTGAAGTCTCTGTAGAAGGTGTGTGGCAATTCCTAAGTAGCTGGTGATGAGAGCTTGTGTTATTTTGCATCGTGTGCATAGGGGTAGACACTTGAGGATCTTACGCATCATGCACTGAGTGAGGAAGCAGGCAGAGGAAACATCATTTATCTATCATTTCATGATGAGCTTGTTGTCAATGATGATTGAGAGGTTTCCGGCGTGATTGGAGGGAGTGGGTGCGGGTCCTAGGCCTGATGGCCTCCAGGAGTCATTCCAAGTGACAAAGCTCCATACCTTTGACCTGTCTGTGTTCAGCTGCAGACAGTTTTCCTTCAACCAGTCAGTGAGGTTCATCATGTATTAGTGGAAGTTGTTTCTGGTGGTGGTGGGGTCGCCGGTGAGTGAGAGAATGAGTAGGGTGTCATCTGTGTAGCAAATTATGTTGAGACCGTAGGATCTGATGATGTTGGCCAGCAGTACACGTGAAGAGCGTGGGACTGAGTGATGAGCCCTGGGGGACACCACATCAGGAAGCGAAGCTGAGGTCATTTGTCCCCCGAGGAGGCACCAAAAAAGAGCTTTCTTAAGTATGACATGATCTTGCAGCTTATATTTTAGAATGGACCACAACTCCTGTGTTCTTCTCAAACCTATTACCAAACTCCTCTCCTTGATGAGGGCTCTAATACAGCCTATGAGAGTTTGCCTCTCCCTGCAGCCTATCAACACTTACTTCTGCCGTAGTGAGCTCCTCCTAAACTATTGAGTCTCACAGGTTTGCAGTCCTGCTTATCCACTCTTGAAGATGTGTGCTTGTTTCACATTTCCTCTGCTGCTCTGTGTGTTCAGCGTCACTAAGCTGCCCCTTTCCTCCAGGACTCAGAGCTGCAAAAAGAAGGACTATAATGATGCAGACATGGCATGGTTGCTTAGGGAGTGGGACGTGAGTAGAGGAAGAAGAAATGAAAGGGAGCTCTCGGGGTAGATGAGAGAACATGTTTATAAAGGGTCCCAGGGCACTAGTATTTGAGGGGCTTTAATTATTGGATCACAGTCACAGATTATATAATAAAGACAAATGGTTCCAGCATCAACGGATGATAAGGCTACATGCGATACACAAACCACTTCTGGAGTCACATGTATCAACCAGGGGTTTGCCAAGCAATACTCAACGGATGTTGGTAACTCTGTGGCGTTCCATAGAGCTCCACCGAGTACTACTTAACTATTGACTTCCACGTGGAATTCCATGACCAGATACCTGCTGTGGCGGCTTTGGTCTTTAGGAGGTAGATTTAACTAAAATAAATTAACATTCATAACTGCAGTTATACTGATTGAATTTAATTTGTTTTAGGCCATTTTATTTATTAAAATGTTGTCTAGTTTTCTAAATTGAAATGGGATTCTCTCATGTTGTGTTTTCATATTATTACAGTTTGTGTGCTGCTTAAATACTTTACAAATTGTCTCTAAGTGGAACTTGACTGTTTTTGTGCCAAGCTTCCAGAGTGTTAAGCACAGGTTAATTTAGTGACTTCTGAGGTTCACACTGAGAAGGAATGTGTTTTTTGCATGAGCGGGGCTTCCTCCCCTTCAACCAATTACTCAAATTCTTAAATAATATTTCCTAAAAATAGCAATTCACACAATATACCTCTTGAGCTAAAAATGTAATTTAAAATAAGCTTATTCAGAATCAACATATATTAGGCTCTGGAGTCAACTGGGGAAATAATACAAAAAAGTACTTACTTTTATGTCACTCTAAGATGGAGAGAAAACATAATGAGAAAGACTAGTTAGTAACATTTAATAATAAAATACCAATATAGAAAAGTTTGTTTTATGCCATTTTATTTATTAAAATGTTGTCTAGTTTTCTAAATTGAAATGGGATTCTCTCATGTTGTGTTTTCATATTATTACCGTTTGTGTGCTGCTTAAATACTTTATAATTTGTCTCTAAGTGGAACTTGACTGTTTTTGTGCCAAGCTTCCAGAGTGTTAAGCACAGGTTAATTTAGTGACTTCTGAGGTTCACACTGAGAAGGAATGTGTTTTTTGCACGACCGGGGCTTCCACCCCTTCCACCCCTTCAACCAATTACTCAATTTCTTACATAATATTTTCTAAAAATAGCAATTCACACATTATACCTCTTGAGCTAAAAATGTAATTTAAAACAAGCTTATTCAGAATCAACATATATTAGGCTCTGGAGTAAACTGGGGAAATAATACAAAAAAGTACTTACTTTTATCTCACTCTGAGATGGAGAGGAAACATAATGAGAAAGACTAGTTAGTAACATTTAATAATAAAATACCAATATAGAAAAACGCACCCTGCTGCAAAAAAAGTGTATCTTGAGAATTGCTGGCAGTCTAAAGCTATACATAAAGGCCCACTTTCCGAGGTTTAGTTCACTATGTATGAGCAACCAATGCAATTTTGGAGTAACAAATGGATGTGCTATGTTTAAGTGTATCAATAGATAAAGGTGGTACTGACAAAAGTATAATTCAACATAATGGCCGATTAGTTTCTTCTCGGACAAAATTGATGCTATTTACAGGAGAATAGAGATGACAAACACTGATAATAGTAATCAAGATCTTTCTGCTTTGGTGCATATGCCATCTACTAAAGCTACCAAATCTCACTCCTTTAATGAATTTCCAGAAATCTCACTGAGTGAGGTCCATAGACTACTTATGGATATTAAAAGCGGAAGTCCGGCAGACCGGCTTCCAGCCAGACTCATGGGTCCATTAGGGAGCACACTGGCCCCTGACGTTCAGAGGCTAGTAAACCTCTCATTAACATCTGGAGTCGTTCCACAATGTTGGAAAAAAGCTCTTGTTAGACCGATCAGGAAGAACTCATCTATTCCTTGGACCAATCTGTCTAACCTTAGACCTATTTCCCTTTTACCATTCTTGGGGAAAATCACCGAAAAGCATTCTAACAAACATCTATCCACCTATTTGGAACAATCTGGCTGCCTCGATCCATCCCAGTCAGGCTTTAGGCCAAAATACAGTACTGAAACGGCCTTGCTGTCGATAACAGACGATCTTCGACTGTACCAGGACAAAGGTTATTCCGTAATCCTGGTACTGCTAGATTTATCGGCAGCGTTCGATACTATTTCCCATAACATACTTATCGAACGCCTGTCTGAGAGTGGAATCGGTGGTACTGCACTGGAATGGATCAGAAGCTTTCTCTCCAACCGCACCCAATCTGTCACCATGGGTGACTTTAGGTCGGAGGAGGTTAACATCACCAAGGGGGTTCCACAGGGCTCATGTTTGAGCCCAACTTTGTTCAACATCTATGTGGCCCCCTTGGCAGATGTAACCAGAGCTTATGGATTCCACCCAGTGTCATATGCTGATGACACGCAGCTGATCTTCCCTTTTAAACATCTTACATCGGAGATAATACAATCTTTCTCCAATGGAATGAAGGCTGTTGCAAGGTGGATGGCCTCCAATTTCCTTCAATGCAACGTTGGAAAAACGGAGGTGATGCTTTTCGGCGATGTAAAGGTCCAATGGTCTCCTGACTGGTGGCCTCTCGATCTGGGCCCAGTTCCTGAGCCCAAAACAGTGATCAAGAATCTAGGAGTCAGATTAGAACCTGAGTTGACTATGAAACATCATGTCACCATTACGGTAGGAACATGTTTTCACGTAATTGGTCTCCTTCGGAGGATTTTTCCTTTCCTCCCTGATTCTTATAGGAGAACCTTGGTTCAGGCTCTGATTATCAGCTGTCTTGATTACTGCAATGGTCTCCTGGCAGGAGCTAATGAAGAGGTTTTTAACCGCCTACAGGTGGTACAAAATACAGCAGCGAGGCTGGTGCTTAATGCACCTCCTAGGTCTCCCTCCAGACCTTTATTGCATAAACTACACTGGTTGCCTATACGGCAGCGAGTGAAGTTTAAGACCTGCTGTATTATTCACAAAGGCCTTAATGAATTGGGACCAGAGTATTTAGCTACAAAATTTGTTCCATACGTTCCTACCCGTACCCTTAGGTCTGGCGAACAACATTTGCTAAACATTCCCAAAATTACTAAATCCAGGCAAGGAGGTAGGGCTTTGTCTGTGGTAGGCCCTAGTCTCTGGAACTCCCTCCCGCTTTCTCTAAAACAGTGTAGGAATCACCTCGAGTTCAGAAAATGCCTAAAAACTTTTTTGTTTAGTTCATGTTAAATAATTATCCGCTGGTCCATATGAGCTTTTAGTTATAAATCATATTCCATGTGGCTCCTCTAAGTCTTGATTCCAGGTTTCATAAGCGCGGAGATACTCCTTTGGGAGTCTATTCATAGCGCTATACAAACACGCAAATAATAATAATAATAATAGAAAGATTCCATTCATAAAGAATGGATATATTGTCATCACCAAAGCTTGGTGGTTTACAATTTGGCCAACTGTCACAAAGCTCTACCTAAAATTTGGATTGGAAGGGTTATGATTAGGCTACACGGCAGTGGTCCGAGACATTTGTATATGCTACAGTTATTTTCTGCAAGAAATTATTATAGATGTTATATCAAATTTGCAGTAAACTACTATTTTACATAATGGGTAACTCAGAAAAAGGCT
The DNA here is from genome assembly GCF_964261635.1 of Lissotriton helveticus. Taxonomy (NCBI): domain Eukaryota; kingdom Metazoa; phylum Chordata; class Amphibia; order Caudata; family Salamandridae; genus Lissotriton; species Lissotriton helveticus. The sequence goes on from NC_136069.1 coordinate 1,611,389,085, forward strand.
CTCAAGTTGAAGCATGCCAGCCATTCCAAACAATGACGTGTATTTTTTTGCACAAACCATCAGTAGTCCCATTACTGCTTACTGGCAATGCATTGGGAGGTTTTTTTTAAGTGGGAACGTGACAGAAAAACACGGAGACGCTAGGATTCTCAGCGAATCTTAAGATGGAACTTATTATTGTTCTGGAGGGTGAACTGATATCTAAGAAGAAACGGTGTACTAATTGTGCCAATTACGTGAAAACGGGGACGTTCACTTTGAAACTATTGACAAGAGAAGGAAGATATTTGCTGTATTTGGATTGGGACACATAGAAATCTGTTTATACACTTGAGATCAAAAACGTTTGATGGAATAGTTGGGGATACACATAGCAATATATTTCCATAATGAGCCTTGAGGAGGGGGAAATGGCACCGGCTGCCGTGTGTATTGAGAAATAAAGATTGGATTTGGAACAACTATGGGGCATATTATCAAGGGGGTTTATCTCCGCTTGTTCCGCTTTAAAGGCCAAGAAAGCGGAGATAAAATTATCTCCCTATTACCTATCTGTCGCTAACACCAGTTAGCGACAGCTAGTAGGAGATAGCGACCATCTTGGGCCCCACTTTGCATGTCAGTGATATTTATCACTGATGACATGCAAAGTGGGCGTGCCAAGATGTTAGCGACTGGAAACAGTCGCTAACATCGCTATCTCCTATTACCAACTTTTGGAGATATTTGCGCTAAGCGCGAATATCTCCAAAATCTAACACCTGCCCTGAGCAGTTCTTAGCCATGTTATCCAATGGTAGGTGGATAACATGGCTAAGAGCATTAGCTCGCTAATGCATGAATATCGCTGACTTTTCAGCGATATTCATGCATTGCGGCCGTTTTTTATCGCATTTGCGATAAACCTTGGTAATACCAAGGTTTATCTGCGGTAAAAATCGCCGCAGCTTAGCGATAAAATTTTCTCTCTAACCAAGCAATAGCGATAATTATCGCTATTGCTTGGTAATATGCCCCTATCTTTGATAATGAGTGAATGAGTATCTGACACCATAATAGCACGTGAAAATAAGTACAAATGCAAGTAATAATTGTTATGCACTTCTAGGAGACATAGTGATGTGCAGATCATCTAATTTCTAATTTCTAATTTAAAATATTTCTAGAGCGCAGCGTACACCTTGCGGTTTCTTGGCGCTGGGGGGATTAGCTACTGCGGGAAAGAGACAAAAGGAAGGATGAGAGAAGATATTAAAAGAATTTAAGAAGAAAAGGCCTGGCTGAAGAGGAATGTCTTCAGATCTCTACGAAAGGGAAGGTACTGAGTAGCAGAACGGAGGTGATCGGGGAGTGAATTCCAAAAGGTTGGGGCCAGAAAGGAAAAGCTGGCCCCGCCCCACTTTTTGCGTGTGAAGCGAGGGGTCTGAAGAAGGGACATGGAGGAAGACCGAAGTTCTCTTGTAGGTACATAGGGATGGATTAGTGAAGTGATAAAAGCGGGAGCAGTGCCCTGGCGGGCCTGAAAGGCCATGCAGCCGATCTTAAAAAGGGAACGTTCTTTTACAGGGAGCCAGTGAAGCTCCCTGAGAAGGGGGGTGGAATGGTGATAACGAGGAAGGCCGTGCATCAGTCGCGCTGCCTGGTTTTGGATAATCTGGAGTCTACGCAAGCTGTATGCGGGGATACCATGATAGAGAACGTTTGCGTAGTCCAGTCGCGATATCACAAGTGCGGCCAAGATGATCTTGAGTGCCTGGGGGGCATATGTTATGTTATGTTATGTTATTTAATCTTTTGTATAGCGCACGGCTACTCAAAAAGAGTGTCCCGGCGCTTTTAGTAAAGAGGGCTGCATCCTAATAACATAGCACAGTTAAAATGAAAAAAAAGACAGAGGCCAAGCGGGCACACAAAAAGCGGGCTACTGAGTGAACAGCCAGGTTTTAAGGCCTTTTCACCGTTATGCGTCTGAAAAAAGGTTTTTTAAGAAAAACCTACATTGCTCCAGAACATATTTATGCAATATGTATGAAAGAATGAAGCTGAAGTTATGGCTAGAAGATAGTATATTACTATATTGCAATGTCTTCCCAATTTTTCTAGTTTTTATTGTGGGTTCTGAAAATTGTTCATATTAGGGCATGTCTGTCCAGTTCCCAGTGTATCTGCTCAGGACTTTAAAATATGAAGAGACTGGCTAATCCCCGAATGGCAAGTCTAGCTCTCCTATAAGGAACCAGCATATGGTATAGTAATTATACACAGGGCAAGTAAAGTCAAATATCACTTGTGGACTGCAGCACACTTTGTGTCATCCACTAGCGTTATACGGAAAGCATGGTTTTAATTAGGCCTTGGCTGATGTTCGATTTTGCTGGAGAAATTAAAGTAATCTATGTAATTCTGCATTACTCCACGATGAAGAATTAACATTAATTACTTGACTACTTCTGCAAGTAATTTGACTGTAAAAAGCAAGAGCAATTTCACATTTATTGAGTGTGAATGGCTGCTTGCATTTCCTATTCGTATTCTGCGGCATTTAGTGCTGTTTCTTAGTGAAAAGGCATCTTTGCATGATTTGGACAAAAGGCTGCATTTTGAGGCAAGTAAATAGTGCTACATTCCATCAGTAAGCGGAGGGTAAAATCCTACTCCATGAGCACATTTAGTGAGAGCGAGGAGCTGCTCGCTATTCATTTTCTGTTGCGTTTAGCATAATCTCTTACCATAAAATGTAGACTTGTGTTAATTTTAGACTTGAGGAAGTATTGTTGCCGAGTTCTAGTATGGCTATAGGGTTGCAAGCTGCAACAGGCCTATTTTCTGAAGTTTCTATCTGGTCAATAGTATCTGAAGAGGACCCTGGTGACCTCTGCTAGACTAAGTATTAACTCCCACATGTTGTTCATGAGGTCCTGGGACCCTTAGATGTAACTAACTGGACTAAAATCTCTAAGAAATTGGGACTTACATTTTTGGACCTTAAAACTTCTGGAGTATCAGGTCCAACTTTCCAAGTCAATCCACCCAAGCCTTACCTTTGCTGGGATAAATATATACATTTCTCCCACTTAGAGCTATTCTACAGAAGCAAATCTTGCTCTGTAGGCCAGCAGCAGGAAGGTATACAGCCTCGTGGAACTCATCATCCCATACAGCCTGCAAGCTTTTATTGCTGAGGAGTCCTATTCTGGAAAGATACTAAGAGGTCAATTTAATTCCTGGCAGATGGCCAATTATTCCATAAGGATAACAGAGTAAATTACTCTATTGATCTGGTGTCAGGACCGCCCAACAGGTTTATAAATCACCGCTAATCTGTTGGTCATTTGTAAAGCATTGGCATGAACCACCATCACTGTGGTTCGTGTCAATGCATTTCATTGTTTCGTACTGGGCTCTGTCAACATCACAGATCCCTGCACAAAACTATTGTTTATTTTCAAAAAGAAAATCATGAAGTAGTTTTTCCAATTTTTGAAAAAGATAAGATGATCCTCGCCTTAGCAGCATTTAGTAGTTTTCACTGCCTCTTATGGGAAGGGTTTTCCTAGTAGTGATGGGCAGTGAAAACTGACCCCAAATTATGGCCATCTAAATTAAATTGGTGGAATTCCAGGTTGGTCTCAGGTGGCTCTTTTCTACTGAAACCAACATTTCAGTGGACCTCATCCAACAACTATCCTACCTTGTGGATCTCTTAACAGATATAGCCGGCAACCTGTTCTCTAGAATTTCAACACTCATTTTGGCGACTACGCCCAAAGGTAAAATCTAAGGCTGAAACCAAAAAGTTTGGTGTATTTAGTGTTTTTAGGCGCTATATTTTGCTACAGCTCCAAAAACTTATATCTCCAATTCCCCTTATTGTTTTTTGTCATTTTGGTGCCATTATGCTTTTTTCAATTTTAATTTATATTTAATAATTAGATTGGGATTTTGACCTTTTAACTCACCCTGGGTGGTTTATTCCGCTCCGCTCGCAGAGTTAGCAGAGTTTCCTGCACTCTGCAATACACATAGATTGCGGAATTCCGAAAAACTCTGCTTCACGTTTTCATAGCATAGTATTTTTCCTCACTCGCGGTCGTCAATGTCAAGTGGCGACTGTGAGCGAGGAAAATCAACCTTCCGGTAAGATTTTTCCTTATACGCGATCGTCAACATAAAGTTGGCGAACACGAGCTATATTTCTCTATGCGGGGGGGTCAGGTTTCTCATTGCGAGTGGTCACGTATGCTCACAACAGCTTGTGTTGAGAAACTGCCCGTTCATGTTGAGAAAGCTACAGCTCGAGTAAAAATCTACTCAAGCAGCAGAAAAGGAAAGCAGGGACCGTTTGCCCTGTGCATAGTGCCGTTCACAATGATTGCACAGCGCGGACAGGCACCCGGAACTGTGCAATCACTGCAAATGGCATTTTTGTAGTGTACTCCGCCGCTTGTGCCGCGTAGTGCAACTCCAGGAACTAATCCCAAGGTTACTTTTAACTGTGTTGTTACTTCTAAATTCTTTACTCATTTACTCTAAAATAAGGCCACCTATGGACCAGTGATTGAGCTTGGGTTTAAATTACTATAACTTTTGACTGGACCTAACAGGCTGTTGAGTTTAATACTTGTGATGGACTACCATCCACCCATTTAAAAACATAGTTTCCTACACTGTGTCACAAAGGCTTCATATATAACGGTGTTATTATCCTTGTCACACTGATTTGGAAAACGCATCAGCAGCAGACTTTAGCTTCCAAGAAAGGCATTCTTGCCCATATTCAGCTAGTGTAAAAAATAAAACATGGCTGAAGGCAGCACCAGAGCCGATTACCTGCTAAATGGTTCCAGCTCAAACATTGAGAGAGTGTTTGGCTGAATATTACAAAATATGCATGCCTTATAGCCACACAAAAAACAGACTTGTTGCAGTGTGCTCATAAAAATAACAGAATTGTTGTTCTGGTACTCAACTTTGCATAGCTTTAAATGAAAAGGCCCAGTGTGGCAAGTGGTGCAGGCAGCAGTTTGCACCCAACTGCAATGTTGTACCAGAGCCAGCAATTGTGTGATACATTCTATTTGGTCATCCCAGTCACCTAGCTTGGATGTTCCTCAGAGCTTGGACAAAACAGAAGACCTCCCACGGTGCAGCAAAAGATTAGCCCTTCCTGGCCTCCCTTGCAATGAAGAGTCAGTGACAAGCTCACAGAGAAGAGTCCCACAACGGAGGAGCGACAATGGCTACCACCAAAATTAAAGCTACTTTACCAGCCAAAGAGTTAGAAAAGGCTGACTCAACAAATTATTGGATCATCACACACTGAATTTTAAGCATGTTGTGAACAACATAATTTAAAAGCCCAAACCACTAAAGCTGATATCTAGCTGCTTCCTTCCGATTTCAGGAAAGAAATGTCCACTCTGTAGCAGGACTTCAAAATGTCCTCCCAGAGTTTGACCACTTTCTCCAGAAAGCCAAAGCACAGAAAGAATACAGCTTTGCAGAACAGGTACACAACAAAGACAAGCAGACTCTTAGACTGGAAACACTAGAATCAAAAACTGTTGGAAGAAAATATGGAGAACAATGAACTTGTAGGAACAAGAAGGATCTTATTGCTATTCTCTCCAGCTTATTGATGACTCAGAACTAGAATTAAATCACACTAATAGAGACTACTTAAACTCTCAGCAAAAATGTAAGCTAGCTCCTGATTTAATGAAAAGAGTGCACTATTTTAATTTAAAGGAAGCCATATTTACAACACATCATACATATAGCTGACACATTTCCATTTAGAGGAGATTCTATTTCACCATTTAAGGACATCTTGGCTGTCACTTGAGGCAAAGGTCGGGAATTTAAAGACATCACATCTTATTTCCATCAAGAGAAGATGTTCTATTGTTGGGAATATCCAATAAGTCTGTCCTTCACCAACCTGGACCTGTGAAAGAGCAAAAAAGTTCTGAATCTGTTGTGACATGAGAGAAGCTCTTTACGCCTGGAGCTTCCCCATCTTGCATTGATGACTTCAAGGGTAACTCCTATGTTGCTATAGGCCCACAACAAGCTGCAAGAGGCCTTATCCCTTGAAAGGACAGTGGACCAGGGACCTGTGACCATGTTAGTCACAGCGGTACAAAAGGGGGTGGTAATGGACGGAGCATCTGAACCAATCAAACACTCACACCCAGTCAAAAGATCTGGGTTTAATCCATCACCGTTCTTTAGCCCACTCTGCCACCCCAGTTCAGACATGGCTATATGCAAATCAGTCTGACCCTGTCCCTCATGGGAACAGTCCAGCCCGAACTGCCAAGCCATGCCTTCCCTGGACCGGAAACAAGCTTCCGAGGACTGGTTTCTGGCATTCCAGCCGTCTTCAGCCCGGCTTGCTTGAATCCAGTGGCAAAGTGAGCAAGGGACTCACGTCTGAGCATACCCTGCCACACTTATGGTGGCCAAAAGCGGTACAAAAGGGGGTGGTAATGGACGGAGCATCTGAACCAATCAAACACTCACACCCAGTCAAAAGATCTGGGTTTAATCCATCACCGTTCTTTAGTTCTTTAGTGACAATATAGCCATGTCTGAACTGGGGTGGCAGCACTCTGCCACCCCAGTTCAGACATGGCTATATGCAAATCAGTCTGACCCTGTGCCTCATGGGAACAGTCCAGCACGAACTACCAAGCCATGCCTTCCCTGGACCTGAAACAAGCTTCCGAGGACCGGTTTCTGGCATTACAGTCGTCTTTAGCCCGGCTTGCTTGAATCCAGTGGCAAAGTGAGCAAGGGACTCACGTCTGAGCAAACCCTGCCACACTTATGGCGGCCAAAAGCGGTACAAAAGGGGGTGGTAATGGACGGAGCATTTGAAATAAAGTTTAAGCTTTACCGAATAAAGATTTACTAATGCTTAAATGTCAGACATGATAAAGTTCTTGCTTTGAATAAAAATTAGATAAATGAAGAACCAAGAGCTGGTCTTTGAATTCTTCCTACGCCTAATTTTCATTCTAGCAGATCCATTGCCTCTATGGTGGTGTGTCTGAACAATTAAAGTCTGAATAAAACCTTGGTAAATGTTTAAATCTGCAGGTGTAAAAAATGAATAGTTAAATAGGTTTAGATGCTCCACCAAATGTTACAGCATTTCTCCATTGAGGTTCACCAGAGCCTTGAAGCCGAGTGTAAGTGAACAGGGTAAATGTGCAGTGTTATGGGCCCCACTGATGCATAATTTGTGTGTTTTAAGGTTTCAGGGTAATAGTGGGAATTGATTAGAAATGATTTCTTGAGCCGCGCTGTAGCAGTAATATACTTGGTAGCAGAGTAGTGGTTGCTAAGGAAATTAGCTAGGGTTATGGTAAAGTACTATATAGAGTTTGATGTACAGAAATATGACTAACATCTGTTGAGTTTGTATTACGCTATATGTAGTCCTGGAAAGGCTTCATAGAGTAGGGTGAAGCCAGTGCCTCCGTCTGCAGGTGGAGGAAGTGTGGCAAGGTAGTCGCACAGTGAATTAGTCTGTTTCAAAAAAGGAGTATTGCCGAATACTGCGGTGGTATCATTGTATATCACTGTTTAGGGACCTTAGGTATGAAAGGATAAATGTATAGTGAGGACAGTCTATGAAATTTCAGCCTTCAAGTATAGGGATCATTCCGTGCTTCCCGACTAAAACTTACTGCTGGGAAAGTAATAGGTCTTAACCCGAGCTTGATTGAAGGGTAAAGGGAGTGGCGTCTCTCTTTTGCTAACAAAAGAGGAATTTTGTGGTGGGTTAGTGGACGCGCTGCCTACTGGTAAAACAGAGTTCATGTATATATGAATAGGGTTTTCCGTATGAACGTGTGTAAATGATATTGCAATACACGTTCAAGCGAAACTCTGGGACTGTCTCTAAGGAGGTGAAAAAGATCTCTGTATGTGCTTTCCTAGAGAAGCGAGATCGTTATTGCCTGATAGAAGGGTAAAGCCAGTAGTGTTGCTTTATCGGCGAGTCTAAAATTCTGAGGAGATAAGTGTCGTCTACTCCGTTTACAGAATACTTGTGCGATTGAAAATTATATCACTTTATTAGCGAAACAGATTAGTGGATTTGTTTTGTGTAAGTTACTAACTGATTTTGTAAAATATCTTGTAAATACGGCTTTTCGAAAAATCCTGTAAAGGAGGGGTCAGTCGGCACTGCAGAAGCTGGAGCGCTGGTGACGTCAAAAGTGTCGCGCTGGGATTGGTCCATGTGACTGAGACAGAGTAGGAGTTGATTGGTTCACCACAGAATCAGCAAAGGCTATTGGTTAAGCACTATAGTGACGTATCCTGTTCTAACTGGTGCATTAGTGCGAACCGCGCTGTGATAGGTTGGTGTTACGGAATCAACAACAGAATAGTACGCGATCTTTTGAAAGCTGGAAAATTTACCGAAAATGTCATACTACTATTATGATGATGACTGGAAGAAGTCTTCATGGTTCAAAAAGCTGAAAACCATGTTTGTAAAAGACAAAGAGGTAGTTACGAGAGAGGGAAAGGTACTTCCTTCAACGAAAACACCTGCTTCCTATATGTTGATGAAATACAGTTATCATACGTGTGTTTGGTTGGAAAATTGGGTACAGTATATGAAGGATGATGGTGTGTTAGCCTTTCCGGAAGGAGGATCATTTGATTTGGCTATTCTGAGAAATTTGAGAGATAAAATGATGAAACTTGAACCGAGACCCAGACCAACTCAATTTGAAGTGCTTGTTGAGTGGGAAAATGAGATGCATCAAATGGAGAGTAAGAGGTTGAGCAAGTATCTTAGACCAAGAGGTAGAGGTAGAGATTTGTGGAGAGAAACACATGAGTCTAGAATGCGAAGATGGAGGGATGGAAATATGTGCGATGGCATGTATCCCGTCAGATTGGTTGAAGAGTATGAGGGATGAAAAAGTACAGAAAAGAAAAAGAATACAGAATTGGCAAATCAAAGCTATGGTGAAAGCGAATCAGATGATGCTGTTTTAGAAGAAATATTAAATAGAATACCACCCACATTTCAGCCAAGTTCTTTATGGACTACCCCAAATGCCCCGATGGTAGAAGAAAGAGTTAATGAATCGTCAAGACAACCATCAAATTTTAGAGATTTTCCTGAGAGAGTAGAAACAAGATATGTCCCGAGTAGACCGATAGGAGAAGCTAGAATTACTAAAACTCCTGTGCAAAGTAATGATTCACACAGAATTGTGTTAAGTGCCGAAAGACAAAGTAATGAACAGCCAAATATGTCTGATTATGAGCGTTCTGCATATGAATTGATTCAAAACCTTACTAGGAATATGGAAGCTGTAACTGTACCAGTAACAATCGGACCTGTGATACCGGTATTTGAAGACCAGAAAATAAAAGAGCCAAGATTAACCATTCCATTACAGCAAAGTTTACAAAGAGCCAAAGAGAGTACTTGTCCTGACTTATCAGAAATAAGGCAGAATAAAAGTGTAAATCCACCAGAGTTAACTTTTAATAAAAATTTGGCATGTGGATTCCCGACAGGAGCAGAATCTGATTCTGCGACTCCAGAGAGGAGTGCAGACAAAATAGATTTAACAGAAACGCCTATGGGTCCATCAGATAAAGAATTAAGTGAATGGATAAAAATGTTAAAATTAAAAGAGCAGGAATCAAAAATACTGGATGTGGCCAAATTAAAAATAGACATGGAGGAATTAATAACTGGAACAATTGGGACAGACAGATTAAAAACTTACCAGGATGATGAGCTCATGTTTTTATGTAAAAGTATAACACGGAGAGCAAAGACAATGTATGATCAATTGGAAGAAGTGGCAAGCGAAAATGGAATAGATTTTTCCAAAATAATGTCATTACAGAAATCTTTTTGAGTAGATTTTGCAGAAAGAGACATTGAAAATATGAACACTGCAGGAAGACAAGTTCAGATAAAAGATTTGATTGTGTTGTTGCGCAAATGGGGTGATGTAGGCAAATGGAGGGTCAAGTGGGCAAAGAAGAAAGGAGAAAATAGTGATAAGTCTACTTTAGCTTTCCCCATTAGAGAGAAGGGAAAAGTGGCAACTGAATTCCCTATGAGAGAGATTCCTGGAGGAGGATATGTACATGTGCCCTGGAGCAGACAAGATATATTGTCATTTACAAATGATTTTCCCAGATTGAGAGAGAACCCAGTAGAATGGTATCGACAAGTTGACAGATTTGTAAAAGTGTCAAAATTATTGTGGATTGATTTAGATGGATTATTTGATATAATGGTACCAACAGATTTATGGACAGAATGTAAAATATCTGTGGATTAGCCAAGGGAGGAGTATCCCAGAAACGAAAAAACGGGAGCTCCCTCACCAGATGTAATGAGGAAATATGAGCAAGTGATAGTATGGTTGAAAAACAAAATACCTCCGAAAGAAACTGATTGGGTAAAAATAGACAGAACAACACAGGAGCCGAAAGAAACTGTGCATTCATTTTACGAAAGGTTGTTGTTAGTCTTTAAACAGTACAGTAGTTATGAGGAGTTAAATGAGAAGGATATGAATCACTTTGTGTATAGATTTGTATATGGATTGAGAGCAGAAATCTCAGACATGATTAGACATAGCATGATGGATTGGCAGTCAAGTTCAGTAGATAAGGTTCTAAGACAAGCAAAATATTGTAGTGAGGAGATTGATGCAAAACAAAAGAAGCTGAAAGAGAAAGCCATGTGGGCACAAGTAAAAGTAGCTGAACAACAAGTAGCACAAATGGAGAATAAAAATGTAAGGAATCAAGATGTGTTTAAAGGTAAACCTAAAATAGTGGGGAATATTGATTAAATCAAAAAGAAAATGCCATATTTCAATTGCGGCCAGATAGGGCATTGGAAACGAAAGTGTAAATGTCCACTTAGAGTTAATGGGGAACATACATCAATGAATCCGCAGGTGCAATTTGAGGTAAATCAGCAGCAACCACAGCAACAACAGATAGCAAATCAGCAAAGTCAGGTGCAGCAACTGCCACTGCCATACAGTGGGAATCAGCAGAGATACAGTGCAGAGACAGGATTCAGTGTAGGTGAGCAGGTAAAAAGACTGCAAAAAGCAAGTGCGTGTCCTCAATATTGGTTGCAAGAAGAGAATGGCAGTGAGCCGGATGAAAGTTTCTGACGGTGCCTGAGGGAGGAAGAAGAGTGTGTGCTTGGAGCCACTCTTGAGGTAGATCAGTCAGGTCCATTTGTGAGCGGAAAGGTGAATGATGTGGAAATAACTTTCCTAGTGGACACAGTTGCTACCCGTTCTACTGTTAGGTCAGTGGAAATTCAAAATCTTTCTCTCTCGGGTGAAACAATCCAGTTTGTAGGTGTAGCCAACAGACAGATAAATACTCCTTTGACAAAACCAGTTGAAATAGAGATTGGGACATACAAAGATATGCATCGGTTTGTGGTGTGTGACAGCAGTCCTGTTAATTTGTTAGGCAGGGATATATTGTGTAAAATGAACTGTGCCATATACTCTTCACCAGATGGCATAGAATTGTGGACTCCAGATGAAGATAGTTTGTACAAATTGACAATCCTCATGATTGATGCGGAACAGGACAAACTGTTTCCTGTTTTTGATAAAGATAAAATTCCTGTTGAATTGAAAGAGGCAGTAAAAGAAAGTGTATGGGATTTCACTGGAAAAGATATAGGTTTGATGAAAGGAGTTGATCCTGTAAAAGTGTCTGTAAAGGAAGGTGCAAGTTATCCGAATATACCTCAGTATAAAATGACTGCAGAGGTAATTGAAGGAATTACTCCAGTAATTGATAAAATGATTGAGCAGGGAATTTTGCGAGAAATTGAGAGCAGTCCTTGTCATTCACCAATTATGGGATTGAAGAAGCCAAATGGAACATTTAGAATTGTGCAGGATTTGAGAAAAGTTAATAAAATTGTTTTCCCTTGTTGCCCAATCGTTCCGAATCCAGCAGTGATTTTGTACCAAATACCACATGATGCAGAGTGGTATACAGTGATTGATCTACGCAATGCGTTCTTTACTGTTCCATTGCATCCAAAAAGCCAACCAATTTTTGCGTTCCGTTTCCAAAGTCGTATGCTAGCATGGTGTAGAATTCTGCAAGGGTACACTGAGAGTCCATCGATTTTCAATCAGTTGCTAAAGAAATTGCAAGAAAATTTGAGTATGCCTGGAGAATCTGTGTTGGTACAGTATATTGATGATCTTTTGGTTGCATCAAAAACAAAGGATGCCTGTGTGACTGATACCGTGGCATTGTTGTATCATTTGGCAGAGGAAGGACATAAAGTGTCTCCGTCAAAATTGCAGTTTTGCAAGAAAGTAGTACAGTATTTAGGTCACAAGATTGCTAAAGGGATCAGACAAGTCACAATTGAGAGAATTAAAATGATACAGGGAATGCAGCCACCTAAAACTCAAAGACAGGTAAGAATGTTCCTAGGAATGGTGGGTTACTGCAGACAGTGGATAAGTGGATTTTCATTTATTGCAAAACCATTGCAGAGACTGACAAATGCAGATATCAGAGACCCAATTGTTTTGACCAAAACAGAAATAGAAGCATTTGAACAGCTCAAAACTAAATTGTGTGAAGCACCAGCTTTGGGAATGCCTGATTATGCAAAAGAATGTGAACTGTACTGCAGTGAACGAGAAGGATGTGCTCTGTCAGTATTAATTCAGAGGCATGGAAGAATGAGAAAACCAATTGCGTATTTCTCAGCTGTTTTGGACCCTGTTGCAAAGGCTTTGCCAGGTTGTCTGAAAGCAGTAGCAGCAACCAGCGAAGTCTGGAGCAAAGTGAAGGAATTGTGATGGGATTTCCTGTGAGAGTCTATGTACCTCATTCAGTGGAGATTCTCCTCACAAGAGTAAAGACACAGTACATAACTAACAGCAGAATGACACGTTATGAGGAAATAATTTTGGGAGTTGAGAATGTAAAAATTGCAAGATGTGTGAATGTCAACCCATCAACACTGTTACCTGATACGGTTGAGGCAGAAGTGAAAGGAGAGCTTGATCACAAGTGTTTGGATGTTCTGGAATATTGCACAAAGCCACGTCCAGACATTAAAGATGAACCTTTGCTTGAATCAGATTTTGTCATGTTTGTGGATGGATCATGCTTGAGAACAGAGAGTGGTGTTCTAAGTGCTGCATATGCTGTTTGTACAGTGGCAGAAGTGTTGGAAGCATCTTGTCTGAAAGGAATTCATTCTGCTCAGATAGCGGAGTTGATTGCTTTGATACGAGCATGTGAGTTGGGAAAAGAGGTGAAAGTAACCATAGTGATCAATAGTCAATATGGTTATGGAGTTGTTCATGATTATGGACAGCTTTGGTCCCAAAGAGGCTATTTGACCTCTGCTGGAACACCCATTCGGAATGCTGAATTTGTGAAAACATTGATTGATGTGATACAGCTGCCTGAAAAATTGGCTGTGGTAAAATGTTCAGCCCACAAGAAAGGTGAAGATTATATCACCAGAGGAAACAGTTATGCTGATGCAATTGCAAAGCATTGCGCCAAAAATAAAATTTCAATCAATCGGGAGAAAACTGAAGAACATGTTCCAAGTCCTTTAATGCTAACCACTGTAGTGGAAACTTGGCAGGAAGTGAAGCAGATGCAGGAAGAGGCAGGGACAGAGGAAAAAGATATTTGGTTAAAATCAGGTTGCAGACAAAGAGAGGAAGATGAAATTTGGGTTTACAAAGATGAAAGACCAGTAATGCCCGATAGCATGATTTCAGATATGGCCCGAATGTACCATGGTCAAGCACACATTGGCAGAGACGCTATGATTCATTTCTTTAGGCAGACTTGGTATAATCCAAAATTCAGAATGATTGCTGGAAGTTTGTGTCAGAGATGCTTGGTCTGCCAGCAATTTAATCCAAACATAAAAACTGTTGTAAGTTTGGGAACCATGGGACGGGAGGGTGGCCCATTTACAAGAGTTCAGATGGATTTTATTGAATTACCTCCATGTAATAGACTCAGATATGTTCTTGTGATAATCTGTTTGTTCTCTCGTTGGGTAGAAGCTTTCCCCACGAAAAGGAATGATGGAGTAACTGTTGCTAAACTGTTCTTGCGTGAGATAATACCACATTTTGGGTTTCCGGTCACGATTAAATCGGACAGAGGCCCGCATTTCCAAAATGATTTATTGCAGATGATTTGTGAAGCTCTGGACATTCGCCAGAGACTACATTGTGCATATAGACCTGAGGCTTCAGGAGTAGTTGAACAGGTGAATGGAACAATTAAAAATAGAATTGCAAAGATGTATTTGGCAACAGGAATAAAGTGGCCAGATGCTTTGCCACTTGTGTTAATGACATTAAGAAGCATACCTGACAGAAAAACTGGATTAAGCCCTCACGAAATCTTTATGTGTAGAGTGATGAGGCAGGCTTATGTACCAGTTAATAGGTTGCTAGCTATAAATGATGATATCATATTAGATTACTGTAAAAACGTATCTGATGTAGTGACTTCTGTGCTCCACCAGGTGGGAACTGAATCAAATACCAAAGAGAAAACTCCAGCTCATGATCTAGTCCCTGGAGACTGGGTAAGAGTGAAAGTTTATCGCAGAAGGAATTGTTTGGTGCCGAGGTGGCAAACACCACGTCAAGTGATCTTGATCAGCAATACTGCAGTTAAGTGTGCTGGATTGAAGAGGTGGGTTCATGCTAGTCACACCATTCATGTGCTTGAACCTGAATACCCATACGACGGTGAAAGTACAACTGACTCTGATTCTGAGGGTGAACCAGAAAAGGATCCAGATACTGAAGGTCGACAAGAACGTCGACATCTGGAAGTATCAGAAGCCAGTTCTGCGTCTGAAGGTGAAGGTTAAAGGGAGATTGTTGAAATACCAGATTGAGAAGATCAACCTGAAGATCGAGAATCGGTAAAGGCAAGCACCAGTAAAGACGCAAAAGAAAGTGAAGAGAGAGCTGTAGAAAAATAGAAAGCTGAAACGCAAACTGAAAACTCTGGAAGTAGGAACGGAAATCCTGAAACTGGGGAAGAGGAAGTAATGACAAGGATGAGATTCCAAGTACCAGTTATGAAAGAGTTCCTGACAGAGTGACAGTAGAGAAAACTAAGACTGATGAAGACAAAGACAATGTGAAAATCATAATAAATGATACAGTAGAAGACACCGAAAGTGAAACTGATGACAGTGCAGATGAGGCTCCCTTAAGAAAAAGTACAAGAAAAAGAGCTTGGAGAGTGGAACATAACACTGTAGAACTAAGAAAGTCTGCAAAGGAGACAATTGGCCTAAAGGGGCTGGAGGTTTGAGATTCAAAATAGTAAATACAACAAAGGAACAAGAAGAGCAAGTGAATGAAATTACCAGTCAGAAAGAGACACTGGGAAAGAAAATAGAGACAATTCAAAGGCCAAAAAGAGTAAGACGTTCAAATCAGAGGTACAAGTCACCTGAGTGGACATATATTGTTCTTCCACCTATTGTTGAAGTCAATAGTAGTCAAGAAAACCTGTACGACCCAAAGCCAATTGGGAAAAGTGAGTAAAGCAGTCAATTAAGAAATGGAAAATTAGGTGCTCAAAGTATATGATATTAAAGTAAAAAGTCCTGAAGTCCTGAGAGACGGTCTTTTGTAAATATAGAAGAGGTCAGAGTTGACACAAGGTCGAAGAAAACTTGTTAGAAAAACTAATCATAGCAATATTTAGAATAGAAATTGACACAATGTTGAAGAAAACTTGTTAGGGTGCTGTGTGAGGTGAGAAATTATAGGTGACCCAAGGTCGAAGAAACAGTGTTAGAGAAAAATGGCAATGAACAATCACAAGACGAAATGTTCTATTTTTAGAAAATGGTGCAGGTGTTGCTGAATATGTATGGGGTTGTTGACTATACTATGGATAATTTTAGCTATTGTGATTCCTTTCCAAACTAATTTAACAAAATTAAAACCGAATGTGAGTACCAGTAAGCCAAATGAGAAAGAAAACGTACATAAAACATATGTGTATAAGCCCGAGTTGCATCAAGATAAGTCAATTAGTAACTTCACCAAAAATACTTTTTCAAAATTATTGCTTGAATACAATAAAACTATGAATGTTGATGACTGTTATGTCTGTGTAAAATTGCCAGCATCAGTGTCAGAAGGAGTGACCTATCACCACCTTCCTCTTACTTATGGAATTACTTGTAGTGTAATCTCAAGTTTGTTTTATAAGACTGGTAAATTGCAATATCAATATTCTAATGTAGATGAGATATTTGCAAAGTTGAAGATCGAAGCCACACTAAACAAAAGGAGACATGCAGAAGTGATTGGAGAATATTTTATAGAAGTAGATGAGTTAACACACGAGTATGCATTTAATAATAATTTGACCTGTAAAATGAGAATTGAAGAGAAGACGTTTTTAAATTTGGTTGAGGAAAGGATAATTGCTTATAAAAGAAAAGAAAAAATGAAACATGCAAAGTCAAAATATTATGTATTTGATGATGAGAATATTGAAGATAAGAATGTGAATGTAGCATTAAATATAGATGCACCAATGTTGGGAAAATGTTGTATCAGAAGAGACAATTCAATGTATGACAATTATTTTGTGGGTGCGAGTCAATGTGAAGACACTTATAGAATTTTAGGAGGTTGGGGATTTAAAGGAGGAAATGATCCTGTTTTCCCTGGAATTTATTTCATATGTGGGAATAAAGCCTATTATAGGTTGCCTGACCACTGGTATGGGACATGTTATGTAGGTTTGGTCTTTCCTAAAATTTTCCATGTAGATGAAGGTACTAATGGAAAGCATGAGATAGGTAAAGTTCTAAGTAGAAAAAGAAGAGAGACTGTGTTAGAAATAATAGGTGATGTATTTGGAGCACTGATACTAGCAGTGGGAATTTCGTTCAATGCAAATAGAATCAGAAAATTGTCCACAATTGTTGATAAATTATCAACAGAGAAGCAGGAGGATTCCTAATGGTAGATACTGAAATGGTTGCTATGAGAGCTATGGTTATGCAAAACCGACTAGCTCTTGATATAGTTTTAGCAAAAGAGGGAGGAGTCTGTGGAATTTTGAAAGTACAACACTGTTGTACTTATATTCCAGATAAAAGTCAGAACATTGAAAAATATATTATAAATATTACAGACCTGCATAAAGAAATTGAACCACTGGAGGTTGAAGGTGTCCTTGTAAGGTTGGGAAAAAGTTTCTCAGCAATCAAACATTGGTTTCAAGAAATAGGTAGTTTAATTATAGGTAAGATACTAATTCCAATAACAGTTATAGTGATAGTGATTTTCTTTATAAGGTTATGTTGTATATACAAAGGTAGAAGAGATTTCAGTATCTTAATGAAGAAAAGGAATGAAGAAAGATTGGCGAGAATAAGAGTGAAGAATGAGATAGAAATGGAAGAAATTGAAGATAAGGTTTTTAAAGATTCAAAATAAAAAGAAACAAAAGTATAAATGACATTAACAAAAGAAGTTGAAACATGATCTGCAAAATTTTCCAAAATTTTGAGGGTTATTTGGTGATAAAATCACCAGACGAGGGAATTGATGGAGCGAGGTGGCAAATACCAAATTTTGTGTACCCCTCGTAAAGTTAATGTCCCATAACATTAATATTTACTAATTGCATGTTTTGCGAAATTAACCAACCATAGAGTAAAGTGCACACATTATTTTTTATTTTTACACATGAGGAGAACTAACTTGCTTACATGGTGCAAATAAACCCAGCTAATATGTATTGTTATTGTGTTGTGAACTAATGTGCAGCTTATTCGTAAACAAACGCAATTTAAATGTGCTTATTGTATTTGTTTATGTGGTGGAGAGGTCGAAAATGTAAGTATAAAATGCATTTATGTGGCTTATGTGCTAGGTGACAACTAATTGGGGAACATTAGTAAGGTGGGAGGTAAACAGAATGGGTTTAAATTCAATAGTTAATGTAAATCTGTGTTTGTTTTCACAATAGTTCCAAAAGTGGCCTTTGAGGCCTGTGCAAAGATGGACGGTCGGGTAAACTGTGAGCAAGAGTTGAACTGCGCAGGCGCGCCAAAACCTGCAAGTCAGAGTGAACTGCCTGTGCTCGAGGAGGTTCAAGGCTGCTGTAGCCCGTAACCTAGGATGGGTGCCAAACCTGGATGACTGAACGTTGAGATCATGAGAGTTTTGCCCGATGTTGTCACTCAAGGAAATGGCTATGCCAAAGACTGACCTAAACAATGACTCTTTATTTTTTTTACTGAACGATCGAGAATATGATGTCGTAAGGATGGGATGATGCTCACCCACCCCGAAATTGTCCAATGAAATTTTGAATAAGAGATGTTAGATACATTTTAGATAGATTAAGTTAGGGATTTAGGGTATAAAAACCCCTGGTTTTGTCTAGTTGGGGTCGCTTTTTCCATTTCCATCGGAGATGCTGCCTGATTGCTGACCAATTCCTGGATGTAAGACTCTTATGAATTTATTTGTTTGCTTTGCAGGATTGAAGGATAAGATGAGGGTGTTAGTTAGGAATGTTTGGAAAGAATGACTTTGGAACTATCTGTTCTTTGTTGATCTTTAACTGTTTTCTAAAATAAAGCGATATTCTTTGAGCTCAAATAAAATGATCATTTGAAATAAAGTTTATGTTTTACCGAATAAAGATTTACTAATGCTTAAATGTCAGACATGATAAAGTTCTTGCTTTGAATAAAAATTAGATAAATGAAGAACCAAGAGCTGGTATTTGAATTCTTCCTACGCCTAATTTTCATTCTAGCAGATCCATTGCCTCTATGGTGGTGTGTCTGAACAATTAAAGTCTGAATAAAACCTTGGTAAATGTTTAAATCTGCAGGTGTAAATAATGAATAGTTAAATAGGTTTAGATGCTCCACCAAATGTTACAGCATTTCTCCATTACGATTCACCAGAGCCTTGAAGCGGAGTGTAAGTGAACAGGGTAAATGCGCAGTGTTATGGGCCCCACTGATGCATGATTTGTGTGTTTTAAGGTTTCAGGGTAATGGTGGGTATTGATTAGAAATGATTTCTGGTGCCGCACTGATAGCAGCCCCAAAGGAACAAGAGACAGGCAGGGCCACTTAAATGCAAAAAAGACTGCCTGACTCCCTACTTTTTATAAGCGTTTACACTTTTTCATCTTAAGCCAAACACATTTCTTTATGTTTGTACCTGTATTTTATTTATTATTATATATTTATATCTTTTTTCTTGAAACTTATTTCTATTTTCTCATAAAGTTTTTGGGGGGAGTGAAAAGGAAACAATAGTGCATTATTTACATATACTACAAATACATTTACATTAATTTACATTAAACCTATTATACATACTCCATCACAGTACGTACCACTATATAAAAAATACCATAAAAACCAATTGTGACTTAAAGTGCAACTTATGCAATGAATCAATCAATAACATAGATTTTCAAACAAATATCTATGTAACTGTAAGAGCATATAGTCATTCAACTTATAATTAATAAATATAGGATCAAATCCCTTGTTCTTCTATGCTCTTTTGCAGACGCGTTTCGAATCATAGGTAGTCAATATCTAGGTTCTCATCAGGGCTCTCTGGTTCACTGTACAAGATGTATAAAAATAAAATAAAAGGATTTTTTAAGTGAAAGGAATCATTCTCTAAATGCATTCAACTCTTTTTGTACCCTGTTGTGACCCTCTCTGATTTTCTCTTTAAGTTTAGGATTGAGGATTCCTCTTCAATTGGGGGTTCTCTGTCAAAAGACACAGTGGTTCGATATCAGTGATATTCACAAAATATGCTTGTGTTTGTATAAATGCCTTCTTACTCTAAATCATACCTGCTGGGATCTCGTGTTCAGCGTGTGGTCATATTTCTTATTGCATTGGTGTGGCTGCTGTCGTGCGATTTACACTCTTTCCCCTCTTCAATATTATCGAGCCACACTTTCCCTTTCTATGATGAGAAACAAGTTTGCTTTACAATTTGTACCCGTGAACAGTATTTATTTCGGATTGAAACAAGTAAGTCGAATTGTACCTTTTCCTTTGTTCAAATTAAACGAACAAGTTGCGCTTTACTCATGGAGGACGTCACCGGCCGGCATTCGTCCTTGTGTAACTAATGGGAAAGCTTGTGATTAGAATCCTTCACCTTGCAACATTGTTTCAAACAGTTGCAGCTTGTTACATTGAATCGCGTACCTCAGTCTGTGCAGATGCAGCTCGCTTCGCTTCAGTGTGTTTCAGCAGTTTTTTTAATCACGGATCCTACAACACAGATCAGGCGTCACTAAGTCTGCGCCACAAATCTTTTCGCCGCATACAGTTATACCTACAGTTGTTCTAATCTAGTATTTATTAACTAATTCCTCAGGTATGTTCCAATTCCATCTCGCTTGCCTCTATGCCGTGGCAGACATCTTACGGGGAGGTGCAAAGGGGCACATGCATCAAAGGAAATTGCAGAGCCACCTAAGAATGAAACACATAAACTTGAAGTATATCTGAAAAAAAAAATATTTTTTTTGCTTAGAGTCGCGCACCCAATGCGTTACAGTTGTGCACTCAACGTGTAGAAATCGCGCACCAAACGCTCCCGCAGTCTCATAGCAAACAACCGTGTCCTGAGGGTGGGCACCCCAGGACACTGCAGGAGCTGCCCCGGTGGGTGGCGGTCACCAGGACCCTTGAGGACTCCAGGAGAGGGACCTTACAGCCCCCCCCCAACAATATAGAAAGCCCTAGGAGGTGGTTGTCCCCGGGGCTTCAGGGGCCATTAAGCCCCCCCACAATATATACTGGGAGGGGCTTTTGACCCTCTCCCAACAATTTCTTTTGTAGTCCCAGGGTGTGGCGATCCCCGGGGCTGGAGGACCCATCTGGGGCCCCTTTAAATGCATTATTTTTGCCTCCGGGATTTGGCCCCCCTGGGGGCTAATTATAAAAGGTGGGCTAGTTGGCCCCCAGGGACTGTCAGGTATTCCAGGGGACTCAATTACCCAACTTAGAACATGCCAGGGGGCACATTTGCATAGTGGTGGGGAAAGGGGTCATGGCCTTTGTCCACCTCTCAGCAATACCACTGTGTGGGGCTCACTGGAGGTAAGAGATAAGCTTATTGGCTCCTAAGAACCCCAGCAGTAAAGGGGACTCCAATCCCTTTTTGAAGAGTTCACCAGCGAGCATGTTTGCAGAGTGGTGGGCAAAGGGGGCCTGGCCTGTTATGAGAACTTAGCAATTCTGCTGTGTGGTACTAACTGGAGGTAATAGGAGGGATAGTTTGTCTCGCGCCTTTTCCCTTTCTGCCGGCCTGTTATTCCTGTCGGTCCTCTGCTCCTACTCACGTTCAGTAGAGTCGGGCATTGGGCTTTCCAGTGCCCGGCATATCTACAAAAAGCACATTGGTTTTGCCCTAAGTCTGGCCGTCCTGTGCGTAGTGTCGGGGGATTACTTTCGGGACGTTGTGTCCTGGGGTCGTCCTGTCGATATGTTCCTTTACCTGCTCTGTCCTCGTCTCTTTTCTTTCGTTGCATTGCTTCTTTGCGCCACATACCGAGGCAGTCGAGCATAATAGGCGTTGTCTTATTATCACGAAGGGCTATTTCTAACGTTTCGATTTTATCAAGATCGAAGGATCCTATCAGTGGCCACTGTTTCTCTTGACTTTCTTTGGTATACCTGTGCCACAGTTTACTATAGGCTATGGTAACTAATCCATAGTTTATGAACATGTCTTTATTAGGGGTGCCTTCCAGCGGAGCTAGATGATCCACCTCTAATAAACGGTCCGGGCTGAACCAGCTATCGACCAGTGGGGAGAAGACAGACATGACAGCTCACAACGAGGGACAAAAGTCAGCACTGCCTATCTTATCACTGTGTGCAAAGACTAGACAGAATATTTCTATTCTACGTTGTTTGCAGGCAGTGAATACCTCATGAACCAATATCAAATGAACAAAAAGAGGACCAGTGGGAAGAATAAGTAGATTCGCAAAAGATCTGCGTCCTCTACCCTTTCACTATCTGCAAAGGGGAACCTGTTCTTTCCTGTTTGTAGACAGAGAATCTCCAGAAAACAATCCGCGAACAGTAGCTCGGGGTCAAAAACAGTTAATCAGTGGCCGTTAATAAATAATTAATTCAGTGGGGGAGAAAGATAGGCGCGACGGCTGCGTTACCTATCCTTCACTGTTTGCAAAGAGAAAGAGCCTACTGTTTCTTCGTGTGCAGACAGTGAATCTCCAAATAGGTCAACAAAGAGTAATACTAGTATTTTCTGAACAATTAAACAATTATTTCGTGATTCGTCGTGTCTACACGACCTTACCCGGACCGTATGGACAGTTTCTTGTCTTCCGAATCCAGCGCCCGATCGTCCTCTTTTCTTTGTATTCCTCGCAGCACTCCTGATGGTTCCCAGTCAGGACCGTAGATCACTCGGGAGAGGTCTGTTCGGAACCAGTGAAGTTCGGATGATCGGCTGCCAGACGAGGGTCTATTGGGCAAGAGCTCTCCCGATCGTTGCAGTCGTTCACTCTGTCGTCAGGACCTCTCCCACTGGATCCACGAGTCGCTGATGGGCCCCACGCTTGGGACGCCAATTGTTAAAACTACGTCAGGGACAATCGATATTTGCCCGGCGGTATCGCCTCTTTAACCCACAAAATATTAATCAATGAAGAGGCAGGCGCTGGAGACGGGAAGGCAGGAAACAAGGTTGATTCTCTCCGGAGGAGAACACATCAGTTCAGACAGCAGGTATCGTCATGAGGTGCTCTAACCGCATCTCTGAGGCCTGGCCTCTTATACACAGGTTTATTGCTTTATTACATACAACACATTCCTGGCAATGCTTTGATGTACGGAGGGATATCCTCCGAATCTACCCTTCAGGCCCGTTCCCACACACATTTACAGTTGAAGTCCCCACCCCGGTCACAACAGGTGATGATTACCGCGCAGCTGGACATTCCGCCGATTCATGGAATGTGGGGGTTTGATCGGACCTCATAGGGTGGGGGCTTTGATCAACTCGGGGGTCCTTTGATGAGGGAAGCTTTCTACTGTACGGGGAGGGGCAAGGAACAGTATCGGCAGAGCTAGGTGTCGGCCTGGGAACGAGGAAGACAAACGGGCACACAGGAAAAGGGGGTTTGTGTCAAAAAGGGCCTGGGACCATGAAAGGAAGGAAGGGAGGTGTCGCGCTGGGAACAGGATGGGGTTCTGAGGCAGAGCTGCGCTGAAGAGGGGTTTATGACCCAAGGCATGTGCGAGCGGGGGTTGTCAGAGTGTGGGCTTTGTGAGGGCGGAGGGCTATGCTGGGGGCCAGTGGCATGCAAAAGGGTTGCTCTGATCGAGGCACCTAAAATGGCGGGTGCGCACGACAAAAAGTGTGGCATCAGGGGAAAAAGGCAAGATGGCGCAGATAATGTTTACCAGACCGTACTAATTTTCCACATCCTGGCAGACTACGGGATAGGGATGACGTTTTTAGGGGCCAAGAAGCTCTTATAATACCTCCTGAAAATACTATGCAGCAGAATTCCTGAGTGCTGGTCAGAGGCCCAGGACCCTTTCATCACCACCCTGCAAACGCGACTACCAGTTAAAGAAGTGTTTGCAATGTTATAGGTATAGCAAGGGCGAGAGTTTGAGCTATTGGCAATGTAAGTGTAAAAGTTTTAAAATGTTTTTCGGAGTGGAGTGGAGTGGTTGTACGTTGTGTGTAGTGGAATTATGTGGTAAATTGTGCATTGAAATTATGTGGATAGAATGTATGTGGTATTTATTTTATAGGAATTATTTAGAGTGGGATTATGTGTATGGAGAGTAATTATGTGGTATGGTAATCTGTGTTGTGGAGTGTTAATGTCAGGTTTAGTCTTCTTTTTTTCCATAGAAGCTCAACTATGAACTCAATGAGACAAATAAAAGAATTTATCACTGAGGAGCACTTCTGGACCAGTCTGAGGTATGGTGAGGGCCACTGGAATTATACGATTGTTTGACTGACCGACTTTCGCACAAATATAAATTTTCCGCATTAGCCACATAATTCATCATCGGCTCCCTAATCAGATTTGAACCAAGAAAGCCTTGTTCCTAGCTCAAACGGCTCAAACGTTACCAAAAAAGCAACGGCAAGTGTTACAGCGTGTTGCAAGGCCCTTTGCAAACCTAGAATGGTCACCTGCTACTTATTGCTAAATTTGGGTTTTAAATTGGTACTAATGGTGTACAAGTCACTTTTGCTTCCTTCTGCGCCTCTCTTGCCTCTTTCTGCATTTCTGTTGCTTCTTTCTGCACATTTCTTTCTTGTTTTCCAAATCTCTTCTACATTCTGTATCTCTCTTGCCTCTTTCTACATGTCTGTCACCTATTTCTGCACCTCATTTGCTTCTCTCTGTATCCTCTTGCCTCTTTCTGCACCCTTCTTCCCTCTTTCTGCACCTCTCTTGCCTTTTTCTGTGCCCCTCTTATGTCTTTCTGTACCTTTTTGCCTATTTCTACACCACTGTTCCTTCTTTCTGCACTTCTTTTGTTTCTTTCTGCATCTGACTTGCTTCTTTCTGTACGCTCTTGCCTCTCTCTCCACCCCCTTCATGCACTTCTGTTGCTTCTTTCTGTACTTATCTTGCTTCTTTTGTCACCTCATGTGCCTCTTTCTGCACTCCTAGTACCTCTTTCTACTTCTCTCTTGCCTTAGTCTGCCTACCTCATTCCTCTTTGTGCACCCCTTTCACCTGTTTCTGCAACTCGCTTTTATCTTTCTGCACTGCTCTTGCTTCTTTCTGCACCTTTCTTGCCTCTTTCCGCACTTCTGTTGCTTCTTTCTACACTTTTGTTGCTTCTTTCAGCAATTCTTTTACTTCTTTCTATACTTCTCTTTCTTCTTTCTACACCCTTTCTTCCTCTTTCTGTACCTCTCTTGCCTCTTTATGCACCTCTCCTACCTCTTGCTACACTCCTGTTGTATATTTTTATACCTCTGTTGGTTCTTTCTGCACTGCTCTTGCTTCTTTCTGCACTTCTCTTTCTTCTTTCTAACCTCTGTTGCTTCTATCAACAATTCTCTTGACTCTTTCTGTAGTTCTCTTCCTTCTTTCTGCACCCTTCCTTCCTCTTTCTGTACCTCTCTTGCCTCTTTGTACACCTCTCCTACCACTTGCTGAACTCCTCTTGCGTCTTTTTGCACCTCTTGTGGTTCTTTCTGCACACCTCCTGCCAAGATCAAGACCTTTCTCCCTGCCAAATGTGGCGTAATTCCGTTCAGCAGTTTGACGTGTAACCTTGTCTAGAGTTTCGTATGGAAAATCCATTGAGAAAACACATTTTCATCCCCCCCCCCACATAGCTACCCGTTGCTGGCGTACTCGCTGTTGGTGTGCAGGTCAGTGCTCTAGTTGTCGCTGATGGCAGGTTTGCACACACACCACACCCATCCGGCACATGCGTCAAAAGCCATTTAACCACGCAAATATATTGGATCGACAACGTCACATCAGTTAGTGCCGATGGTGACTGGATGGCGGACACTCCACAGGTCTGAACCATAAACAGTCCATGAAAAGTTGCGCAGAGGATTAGTGGCACCGTGAGCTGTATGGCGGTCATGGGCCTACTACCACCTGTTGGGGACTTGAGTTGCTCAGGGTTAGTGCCACCCGAAGCTGATGTAGCCATCAGGGGCCTACCACTACGCAGCACGGACTTGAGTAGCACGGGGTTAGTGCCACCCAAAGCTGATATGGTTGTCAGGGGCCTACCACCACGTGGCGCAGACTTGAGTTGCACAGGGTTAGTCGCACCCTACCACCACATGGTGCTGACTAGCATTGCACAGGGTTAGCAGCACCAAAAGCTGATGTGGTCTCAGCCATTGATGACTCATGATTCAGCGACATGTGTGGGATCTGCTGGGCCATGGATTGGGTCCACATAAAATGCACTAAGCCACGGTGGTGGGACCGGGACCTGGAGCTTTCCCAGGCACGTGGATTGCCCACTGGTGGACACTCGAATGACAGCAAGTATTTATTTGATCATGGATGTACAGGGGCGGAAGAGTCTTTATCTCTCTCACTTCCCTCTCTTCACTCTATCTCTCACTCTCTTCCTTCCTTTCCGTCTAAGTCTCTCACTCTCTCTCCCTTCTCCCTTTCTCATTCCCTTCCTTTCCTTCCCTCTATTTTTCTCTCTGCCTTTTTTTGCCTTCTTTCTTTCTCTATGTCTCACTCCTTTGATATGCGAATTGCACACATCCTTATTTTATGCTATATTTTCAAGCCTGTGTCATCGCCATTTATGGTCCCGACAGGTGTCTTCCGCATTGTTGTTTTTGTTAAGCATGGGCTGAAAATTCGTTCCGCTCGTGGAATTTGCGGATCTTCCACGATTTCGCGATCCGCGAATCTCACGAAATCGCGTTAAAATCCCCGAATCAGCGGGGACAAATTTCAGCCAAGCACTTACAGGGTTACAGCAGCAGGTGCAAAAGTTGAAGCTAATTTTTGTTACCTTTTACAAAAGGGTTACAAAGAAATTAACTTCAACTTGGGCACCTGCTGCTTTAAGCCTGTAAGTGCTTCCTTGAGCCTCGTTGCCTACTTGCAACTATTCTCTGACCCTGCTCTGACCCTTGAAGCAGGGTCAGAGAATAGTTACAAGTAGGCAATGAGGCGCCTGTCACGAAAATTAAATCTCAACAGGAAGCACTGACAGATATAAAAACAATCTAAACACTATAGAGCCACCCAATTATCCCCCAGGGACTGGGTATAATCAATACCAGAATACAATTGTCCCTCAAGGAAATATTTATTTTGCCTTGTTATTTTGAATTATGTCACAAACGTGATCATTAATGAACATACAGGAAAGGAATATATGGACTTAAGCACAATACTCCAGTGTATCAAAACATTGTATTTATTTTTGTTTGGATCAAAGTTTTTCCAAATTTCTCTTATTATGTTTTTTGGCAACTATCACAAAACTGATAATTTTATTCTTATTAACAGAAGTGCAAAAAACACCTTTTGCTCGAATAATGGATAAATAAAACACCATTACATATGAAAATCAACCATACTGTTTCATCTAGTACATGATCTCACAAATGAAAAAATGCACGCAAAACGGTGCTGGATGTCGACGTTTCGGTCCCTTGTTGGTCTAATCGATCCGTAGGAACATCATCAGGATGATGAAGTTGCACAAATATATATTTAGTCTAAAAAACATAAACTTATACTTAATTCCTGCACAGAGAGGTATCGTTTGTCCACACATAAAGAAAACAAATCCTCGATAAATCAAACCAACTAAAAACATATAACAGTGATACCAGATCCACAAATAGTGCCACATCAAAGGCTTTAATTATCCATTATTCGAGCAAAAGGTGTTTTTGCACTTCTGTTAATAAGATATAAAAACAAGCATTTGCAATGCAATAGGTCTCGCATTAGGAAAGTTTGAGCTATTGGTCTTGTAAATGATAATTTTTTTAATTTATGTGTTGGTTTTGAAAATAGCTAAATTAATAGCTTTGTCATTTACAATGCCAATAGTTATAACTTTCGCAAATGTGACACCTATAGCATTTGTAATGCAACATGTTTTGTATTTACGTGACTTAGCTGTATTGATATTACAAATTACAATGGCTTTTAATTTTTTTAAATACGTAATACTTAAATAAAAGTGATTTTAATTTATAATGGCAATACCTTAAACTTTTGTAAATAACTTTTGTGAAGAATATGTTCAGTGTATTTTATTGTTTAATGCAAGAACAGAAGTGAAATATTAACATCTTTTTGTGACATTTGTAATAAAGTTTGAAACATTGAAAGAACATATTTGAACCAGTTGTTGTTGAATGGTTGCGCAGATTGATGCTGGTGTGGCGCTGAGTGGTGCTGTGGTGGTGCTGAGTGATGCTGTGGTGGTGCTGAGTGGTGCTGTGGTGGTGCTGAGTGATGCAGTGGTGGTGCTGAGTGATGCTGTGGTGGTGCTGAGTGGTGCTGTGGTGGTGCTGAGTGAATGCTGTGGTGGTGCTGAGTGATAATGTGGTGGTGCTGAGTGATAATGTGGTGGTGCTGAGTGATTCTGGGGTAGCGCTGAGTGATGATGTGGTGATGCAGAGGGCAGAAAGGCACAAAAAGCAGTCTAACAAAGGGCAGAAGGGCAGAAAAATAAGGGAAAAACGAGTCTAACAGAGGGCAGAAGGGCAGAAAAACAAGGGAAAAATGAGTCTAACAGAGGGCAGAAGGGCACAAAAAACGAGTCTAATAGAGGGCAGAAGTGCACAAAAACAAGGGAATAACTGAGGGCAGAAGGGCACAAAAAAGCAGTCTAACAGAGGACAGAAGGGCAGAAAAACAAGGGAAAAATGAGTCTAACAGAGGGCAGAAGGGCACAAAAAACGAGTGTAACGGGGCAGAAAGGCACAAAAACGAGTCTAACAGAGGGCAGAAGGGCACAAAAAACGAGTCTAATAGAGGGCAGAAGTGCACAAAAACAAGGGAATAACTGAGGGCAGAAGGGCACAAAAATCGAGTCTAACAGAGGGCAGAAGGGCAGAAAAACAAGGGAAAAATGAGTCTAACAGAGGGCAGAAGGGCACAAAAAACGAGTCTAACAGGAGGCAGAAGGGCAGAAAAACAAGGGAAAAATGAGTCTAACAGAGAGCAGAAGGGCAGAAAAACAAGGGGAAAACGAGTCTAACAGAGGGCAGAAGGGCACAAAAAACAAGTCTAACAGGGGGCACAATGAATCCCGCCCTGCGTGTTTGTCCACGAAAATGCCACCTTTTTGTGCAATACCTCTACTCAACTGGAGTACTTTCTACTGTCTAATCAGTAAGTTCTCCGTTGGCTAAATGTATAGGGGCAGATTTACAATAACTGGCACATCCCCAGGGATGCGCCAGTTATTGTGCGGCGCAGCTCTGCCACCCATGGTGCACCACATTTACAATGCAGCGCACCATGTGGCAAAAACGGCACAGATGCGTGACCCATAAAAGCAGCGCATTGCTGGAGCTCCAATGCTCTGGGGGGGCCCTATCTCCCCAATGCTGCATCAAGCCTTGCGCCTGCTTCCAGCTGGCGCAGGGTTTTGACGCAGCATTGGCCTAAAAGTGACTGAGTGAAATCTTGTAGATTTCACTCAGCCACTTTTAGGAGGCGTTCCTGTGCAGGAACGCCCTCCCCTGGGCCGGAACACCTCCTGAAGGCGCAGGGCTTTACAACGTGACACATCTCTCAGATGCGTCACGTTGTTAATACCCAGCACCATGGCGCATCTTTTGTGCTGCCGCTGCGTCACAAAAGGTCTCGGTAGAGGGTGCTGTGATGAACCAGAGGGTGGCAGGGGTGAACCAGAGGGTGGCAGTGGTGAACCAGAGGGTGGCATGGGTGAACCAGAGGGTGGCAGTGGTGAACCAGAGAGTGGTAGTGGTGAACCAGAGGGTGGCACTGCTGAACCAGAGGGTGACAGTGGTTAACTAGAGGGTAGCAGTGGTGAACCAGATGTGCTGTGATGAACCAGAGGGTGGCAGTTGTGAACCAGAGGGTGGCAGTGGTGAACCAGAGGGTGACAGTGCTGAACCAGAGGGTGGCAGGGGTGAACCAGAGGGTGCTGTGATGAACCAGAGGGTGGCAGTGGTGAACCAGAGGGTGGCAGGGGTGAACGAAAGGGTGGCAGTGGTGAACCAGAGGATGGCACGGGTGAACCAGAGAGTGGCAGTGCTGAACCAGAGGGTGACAGTGCTGAACCAGAGGGTGGCAGGGGTGAACCAGAGGGTGGCAGTGGTGAACCAGAGGGTGGCAGTGGAGAACCAGAAGGTGGCAGTGATCAACCAGAGGGTGGCAGTGGTGAACCAGAGGGTGCTGTGCCCATACACGACCGCATGGGTAACTTCGCCATGCAAGCGGCCCGCGAACACGCAAAAAACGGCGCGAACACGCAAAAAACCCCGCGAACACGCAAAAAACTAAAATCCGCAAATTCGCACGAATTCGCAGATTTTGCGGATTGCGAATTCAATTTTGCGCGAATTCGCGGAACGCAAATTTCGCCCATACTTATTTTTTTTGTTGAGTTTGTTAAATTTTGTTTATCCTTTATATGTACGTTAATGGAAAAATACAGTTTGAAAAATAAACAATAACGTTTTTGGTTGTTACTTAAGTGCTGTGTGCTCTTATTACTGTTATTTGGGGCACTTATCACAGGAATGCTGTTGATGTCTGCAGTTTACACCAGCTTCTGAATAGTGTGTTAGATTTATCTCAACATTAGTTGCATTAAATTGCTGATAAGGAGATGCAGAGTAGGTGTTCCCCTGTAAAAAGACACAAGGTGCACCTTTGCGATTTATTCTAAATACTAAAATCCTGTATTGAATTGCACTGTGGTAGAGGGTGCATTTACAGTGTACACACAAAATCAATAAATAAATCTCTTTGTATTTATATTGATTGGGAATAGTGGGCCAGGTGCTGGATCTTGACAGGATACGCTGCCCAGTTTGTTTATTTTTCTGTACACGAAAAAAACCACATCACAACTTTCACAACAAAAGGCAAAAATTGCGATGCGTTACCACCAGAGATTTTACACCTGCTTTCTGCTGGTGTTAAGCAGGGCGACTACCAGCAGCATGAAAGGGAACACAGCCAAGAACCACACCGGAACACCCACAGGTGCCATAGAGTTAATGAGCATGATACACAGATACCCATGAGGCCACAACACTCATCGCAACAACCACAGTACCGCCAACACCCACCGAACCCGCATCTGAGCAAGTGTTTCCGTGTGGTCATTGTGTTAGCATGATGGGCACGGGCCATGCAACATCAAAGTGTGCTGTCTTCAGCGGACGTTACCATGTCACCTCAGCGTTGGCAGTGAGCCTGGACATGTAGCTACGCGTGTGCTGGTCCAGCGTACACAAGGCAGGGCAGGGGTGTGCCTATCCGGCAAGGGGAACAGAGTGTCTCAGAAATGTCTGTGTGAGGAAGTACGGTAAGTGCGTCTCTGTGTTCTGGTGTGGTCGCCACAATAGTTGCAGCAGTCGATGTTGTAAAGTGGCATGGACCCACTTTCAAACGGCCGTGTCACGGTGTGGTTGGAATGCCGCAGGACATGCGCAAATAGGCATTACAATTGTGTGCCGAAGGAGTGCACGGGATACAACAGCACACTGCATGAAAGTGTGGGGGCTCGTGGGAGGGTTGAGCAGCTGTGTGGCAACATAACACACAGTGAACCGTCACATGTGCCATGTGCTGGGCATCTCATCCATGATGACCAGGGTGGCAGACATCCCACAACACCCATGACCGGCCTGTGAACACATCCCGTATTAATGCAGCTGGAGAAGTTACTGTAGGAATGAAAGGTTCTTTGTCTGAGCAATCTTGCACTAGCACATCTGCTGCTCTGAGAAGGAACTTGCAAGTGGCCAGCCCCCTCTGACAGATATGATAATATTAGCATTTATCTCCCACACTACTCACTGCCCGATTTGAGTACAATGAGTACACATCCCACACTCAATCGTCCTTCGTCATAGTTAACATGTGTGAAATGGTCTTCACACGTACTCCCACCACACCCCTGCCCTGCACCCATTGCACAGTGACCCGTCTCATTGGACTAAGCTGTGCCATTTCAAAACACAAGACTGGCACATGGCAAGCAAGTGCCGCTATAAGCAGAGCTACTGACGCAATGGCAGGGCATCCCGAACACATGGTCGACTCCATTCATGTCAACCTATACCTTTCACATCTGCTGCATATCCTGGATGCACTGGCTTTGGCAGTACTGCGGATCATTTACCGGCTGAGCTTCTGCATTGTGGACGTTACCTGCATTGAACCTGTATTGCAATGTCACACGTGCCTATCCAAGTGGTGCATGGACATGTGCCTCTTAAACGGGTAGATAGCTGACATGGATTACGACGGGTGTGTGCGCCCTCTGTTCGCCCACGACCAGGAGTGTCATGGTGATGCCCATTTATGGCATGCATGGATGTTTGGTATGCATGTTGGGAACTGGACCTGGGAGGTGCACGTGTCTTAGCCTGCAGTGAGCAAATTGACCCACTTCCCAATTCTGCTTTGATGCACATTGGAAATTTCTCAAAAAACTACAGAACGAATTTACACCATTTTTAAAAAAGGTCGCTTTCTGAACCAAGCTCTATCTTTCTGCCAAATTTGGGTAATTCAGTTCAGCAGTTCGGGCTGTTGCTCATCACAAAATTTCCTATGGAAATGAACATGGAGTAAATGAGTTTTGGGCCCACAGATTTATCTTTTTGTCATTTGGTGTAAATCTGTTCAGTAGTTTTTTAGGGCAAAAAAAACATTGTATATTTTGGAAATTTGGTCCATGAGAGTGTCAAGAAAATCTTGCAGAAGTGCAAATTTAAAATTAGAGCATTCTGATTGGCCTAGGGAGCCTTATTTCCTCCTGGCCGTCTTGCTCTTCTGGGAGTCAGCCTGCCATGAGAGCGAGTGCTCTGTTGGCTGCCAGAACATGTTGTTGGTGGCCATCACAGGACTTGGGAATTTAAGAACAAATGTACAAAATTAGACTTTCAGCATTTCTTAAATAGCGAATCCTAAGAAACCACTATTGAGAAAATGCAAAATGGAATGTACAAAAAAAAAGAGATTTCCTAATTGTTATTCCTACAGAGTAGCAACCACTATTAGGAAATCGCTATTTAGGAAATGCAAATCCATTTGTTCCTAAAGGCCCAAAGAACCATAGGTATGAATGGTTTGTGCTACCTAATTTCCCTGAAAAAAAGTGGTGCACATGTAAAGTGCACACATGCCCTAGGGGCATGTGTGTGCTTTTTAGCACTTTAAAGAAAGCATTTTTGTAAATGCTTTTTTAAAAATGCACATGGTTACCATCGATTTCTAGTCAGTGGTAATTGCATTTCCTAAGTGTCCATTTACATTTAGGAAGAGCTTTGTATATGTGCTTAGGAAATCGGAAATCAGAATTCCCTATTTGCGATTTCCTATTTGGGCATCACAAAATGCTTTTTGACTCAATAGAAACCACATTTTGCGATTCACAAATGGCCTTTGTACATATGTAAAGCACATTTAGCATTTCTTAACTGCCAGAAAGAGCGATTCGGTCTTGTGAGAAATACTAAATGCTTTCCTACATCTGGCCATAAGTCCCCTGTCCTGAGCTACAAGCAGACCCCAATCCAAGTAACTTTACGAGCAAGCATGCACTGGTGGAAGTGGGAAGAGAGAGACTGAGAGCCGATCACTGCGTGAAGCTGCAGCCCTTATAGCCCTGACCAGTCTTACCGTCCCTCATGGGGGGGGTTTGAACTGGCTTGAATTGGCTCAGAAAGCATGCAGCAACTGACAGGCTGCGGCCCCTCACCACCTCACACCCCCCCACAGTCCCACACCAGGAAGGCTTAAATTTACCCAAGACCTGTGGCCAAAATTGTGGACTTGTGGAGGCAGCCTGTGAGGTGGGTGTTGCCCAGGTCTGCCAAGATATGTAGCCAAAATTTCACCCCTCCCCCTCACGTCACTCGACCGGAGGACCTGGGCTCCGCAAACAGTTCCTGGAGATGGCTACCTGGGGCCCAGAGGCAGGACACCAGTGGGGCTCTGGAGTGACCGGTGCAGCAAGACAGCAGGATGGGAGCGGCATGTCAGGCATCTGATTCAGGCCTGTTTGAGCCTGCTCAGCAATAGCCCTAGCTTCACATACATGGTCATGTCACCCCTCCACCGCCATCGTGAACGCCACCAGCAGAAGGTCTGCCACCAGTCTGCCAACAAGGTAGTAGGAGGTGTTCCATGGTCAAGGGAGAGGCTGAAGTGACCAGTACCAACCCAGCAGTAACACAGCAGCAATCAAGCCGGTAAGGCTCAGAGCTGCCCCGGTTGCAGGGGGGTCATAAGCAAAAAATTGGTAGGCTGGGGCGGCTTGCTCCCTCACAGTGACCCCGCCGTGCTGTTCTGTCTGGGAAGTTATCTACTAAAACCAAGTCAGTCCCCCACATGTCACCCGTCACAGGTCTTTCTGCCCGGCCTTGCCCTAAAAACTACGTGCCTCTCATGACTCCTGTCTCCCCACCCTCTCCTGCCTTCCCTCCCTCGACCACATTGAGGGTCTGCAGGCACTTCTCTCCAGCAGAGGTCAGGACAGTGATCGGAGCAGGACATGGCAAGGGCGAGCAGCGTGGTGGAGATGATCAACTGAAAGGGAGGCACCCTAGCTGGTCAGGGTTGCTGTGAACCTCCCTCCTCATCCAAATCAGGAATCCCCACCAGAGCACTCAGCTTCCTCTGTCAGGATACTCCGGATGTTAGAAAGAAAGAATTAGAGTCCAGAAAGCGCCAGTGGCCTTGGCAGCCTTACGTCTGGCAGTGGGAGAAAGAGTCCTCAAAAGGACTACTGCAACCTCAAGCCAAGGACACAATGCAGCCAGCAGCATAAGGCTCTGCCAAGGAAACCAAGGAAATCCAGGGAACTAAGGAAACCAGTTGACTTGGACTTGAGGTCAGGGAAAACAAGGGTATCTCTCCCCCACATCCCAGAAGGGTGAAAGGCAAGAAGAGGCATCGGAGCACTCAGGCGAGGAAGTACAGGTGGAAACACCACTAATCTAACTCGAACGAGCAACACAGAACGTACTATCTACGAGTCATGAGGCCCAGCATGGTGATGATGCAAGGTGTTGTGGAAAACTTACTAACTAAGTTATTAACAAAAAGTGACATGTACAACTAATATGCCCCAAGTGAATATGCAGGTTAGTGAAGCTTACTTATGTATGTACTAATACAGATAACAATGAAGAAGGACTAATACCGCTTTAAACGAGTAACAGTTGTGCGCATGCGTCAACTACATTTGTGTAGTATGATGTAGTAATGCTTGGAGGGAAATTCTGGCACATGAGCAGAAGATTTTAAAATGCAGTCTTGAAGACTAACGTGCATGGCATCCGCTTACTTGAAATGAAAACAAGCTATTTTACTAATGCTAATGCAGGAAAAGTATTACTAAGTAAAGGGGAATAGAGTAGAGGTGGGTGGTGTACAGTGTGACCACTTTCTTTGTGAAATCAATATTTGTCTTTCTGACTTTATCACTAGTGTGTGTTTGGGACAATCTCGCATAACTGGATTAAGCTGAATGACGTTAACTCCGCCCATGCACACTTAGTGAAGCCATGAAGGCCATGACTGGGCATTAGAAAGAGAGCCAAGATTGAATGTTACAACATGAGAACGGACGTGGAAGAGTTCAACGATGATGACTCATATTCGTATTGTTATTAAAATGCTGTAAAGTGTACTAAACAACGTATGAGAACTAAATGTATGATCAATAAACCCATCCCCTTAAACTTAAGGGGATGGGTTTGCGAACAATAGTCGAACAGATTTTAATGACATGTAAGCATGGTGTCATGGAGCTTCCTCCCTTGCCTGACTAATCATATTTCGTACTTCTAAGATATTGAAACATTAATGGGTGGAACATGCAGAATGAAATTTATAATTAGTTCGTATGCCAGAGGAAGAATTACAGAGATTGCGGGAGATGGTGTTGCTGGGAGAGATGCTGTGAGATACTGAATTGAATGCAGAGCCTGAAGCAGAACCTTCTATCCTAATTTAATTGGGTTATATCAGAAGATCGCTGAAGAATCTCAAGGAGGAAGAGAGCATCAGAGAGGGGTGCAGCCCAACGTTGGTATTCTAGAGAGGTCATCTATCCTGTCCTGAATTCTGTCTTGGAGTCTTTGTCTCCTGCCCTATCCCGGGGGACCCGCACCAGCCCTTTGGCCAGGGGTTGGTCTTTCACACCATCCTTGGTAACTATATTTTCTTGTTATGTGTTGATGTTGTTTTCTCTCTGTACTCTCCCTTTCTAAGCATTGATTATTGTATGAGTCTGAAGTCTATGCTTGGTGTTTATAAATTGAATTTTCTCTCCTATGAGTGATGGTGACTGCACTGTATTTTGAAATGGTTCACATGCATTAATTTAGATAAAGGTTTAAAACTTTCCAAAGTTTATGGGTATTTACTTTCAATAAAATATAGTTAATTTGATGTCATTTTCACCATCAACTAGTTCAACTAATTGTCCATTGACCAGAGGAAAGAACTTTTTGGTCAGTGAAAGGTTATTTAGGAGTATTAAATAACTAATCTTCAACAATGAAAATTACAAACTTGACCCCCAGCGGTTTTACGTAATGTGAGTTTATGGGCCCAGGTGAGTATATGATAGTGAAATATCTGTTGTTGTTGAACCGCTGAATCAATGTGATATGCCGGACCCTTTCCCAGCAAGATATCTATTCAAAATATTTTGTTTTGAAAGCTTCAGCTTCTTCTATCTTTTCTTCCAGCAGTGGGATACACGATCTTCAGGAACCCATTAGTCCATTTTCCTCAATGTCTGCAACATCTCAAGCATGGCAAACAGCACCAGAAAAGTACTCTCTGTAAAATGTAATAGCAGTGGAACCAGCGGGTCCTGAGAAGCCAGAGGAGAGGGCCACCCCAATGGACCAGGATCAGGATACCAGGACCCACACTTCAGAGGTGAGCCCAGGAGATCAAAGAAGCAGATGGGCCTAGCACAAACCCAGCACAAACGTATTTGCACTTTCAAGACCTGACATCCCTCAAGTATATAGCCTCTCATCAACAGATGGATCAGTCGCTTAAATCTTCCCAACTACTAGAGCTTCCCCCCTGAAAATCCAGAAACCCTCTGTATTCTACCTGTGGTCAGCAACAACAAGGAGCCAGAAGTGGGAATGTTGGCTCAAGAAAATGCAATAATCACCATGGCCCCAGGTCCATTGCAGACCCCTCTCCACTTTCCAGACTGCCAGCTTGAAACATCACCTCAAGCAGCGAACCCCAAGCACTGCATAAAGGCCAGTCCTAAAGAGAAGCAAGAAGACAATCAGGATGTCTTCTCCTATCTTGGCATCCAGGAATGGGCAGGCATGGTGGTCTCTCACTCGCAGGACTCCCCAAAAGGCTCCTGCTCATTTGACCTTCAATTAACCCCAGCAGAGACAGTAAAGCCAGCAAAGCCAGTATGGGAAAGGATCCCAACTGCAGAACACCTCTGAACAACACATCTCCACCAAAAGGGAAAGTGTGTTCATCTCCCTGCTAACCACCATGCAACAATCAATGGAAGCTCTCCTGCACAATTCAGAAAAGATGGACATACACTTGTCACTTCTTAATACCTTAGCCCTATTAGTGGGCAGTAACAAACTTGGATATCTCAACAATCTGATAACTCAAGCTTAACAGTAGGGGTGGGCGGAATTTGCGAAATTGACTTTTGCAAATTATCACGAAATTGCTCAAAATCTCCGAGAGGACGCGGAACTTTCGCGAAGATGCGGAGATTGCTTTTCCCGCCCATTCGTGATGTGTTTTTGCGTGCTTGAGGGGTAATTTATCTCTTACTTTCCCATGCGGTCGCTAATGGGCACGGCCATCTTGCTAGCGATGCTTATTTCCTGTTAAGGGTCGCATGACGTGTTTGCGATCGCAAACTCTCGCGGGATAGCACGACCGGCTACCAACAATCCAACATCTCGTGGTGCACGCGAACGGATGGGAAAACTCGTCGGTGAACGCATGGCCCCGGTAAGTCACTACCGGGTGTGCAAGAACGCATTTTTAAAGCCCGAACAAGAAAATACTTCCGTTTTGCGGCAGATTTCAAAAGTTTAGACATGTTTGCGCTCTCCGCGGAACGGGAAAATGTCAAAATATTGCAAATTCCGCAAGCGGAACGGAATTTGACGCCCACCCCTACTTAAAAAGAAGCAAGTCTGATCTGCAGCTGTGTTACAGTTGTCGAGAACCAATAGGGCTGACCAACCTTGTTGAGGTCTTGAAAAAAGAAATGAGATCTCATAACTACTTACTGACCAGTGATCCTGAAATCCTCAAAATACAAAACCCTGCAAGACAAGATGTAAAAAATTCACACTTAGACAACATAAGAAGCTCACCCAACAAGGCCCTCTCAGAAGTATTTACACCAACTCGAGCTGGTGAAACTGCACTAAATGCCAAACAAAGGAGACAAATCAGGAGGAAAGGTCGCAGCAGAAGACCAGATTTAAAGCAGCCAAACATATACCTCCTCTTCTGCTCAAGGGATAGCTGCATGCCTGGGAATCGCCCAAGCTCAATTTCGCAAACACTGAGCCGTCAACCATGCCCAAATCAGGGGGCCAGCTGTGGCAATGGAGGGCCAATAGAAGCCACCATACAAAGCATTGCTGACATTGAAGCAAAAAAGCTCAACCACAGACATCACCCACCAAGAGGTCTCAATTCTGTGCAAGACACACCGCCCAAAATCTCACACACCTCCACTAGCATTCTACCAAATGGCCAAGGCCATATCACACAGTAAGCCTATATTAGAAACCTAGAAGCCGCAAGAGAAATTGCTACGATTGAAAGCAGGGGCTGCACGACCACAATGACTGTGCAAGTAATCTCTATGAGCAATGACATTGATACTACGACCAACTATGCAGCAGAAACTACGCAGCAAACTTCCACAATGAAGCAAGCCCCAAGAACGGAAGAATCAGGATCTGCCTGCCACCACTGGCCAGAGAAGGCTGGGCCTTTTTGCATGCCCCTCACCAGGAACTAACAGTCCAATCAAACCTCGGTGAGGAGACAAGACTGCCCAAGACCAAAGTCCATCAGCTCTCCAACCACAACTGTATCATGCTTCTGAAGCCAAAATTCAAGTCCAAAGGGCTATGGGATATTTTGAACAGAAGTAACATTCTGCAGCTAATATGAACGATACCATCCTTAATAGAAACAAGATCAACAGACCTTCTCTCAATAGAATTTATCAAGCCAGATCAGCTCTCTGAGCCGGAGACTACTAAGGCTACGTGAGACTCACTGGACTTGGCCAACAAAGTTCTCGATGAACAAGCCACATTCAAGGCATGTGGCATAACTATATCTGGCTATGAGAGCACAGAAAACCCATCTCCTCTCCTTGCTAACATAGGGAACAATGGTGGCCCCAAAAAGAAAACAACTTCAATACTCAAGGGGGCCCGGGATAAATCCCCTTTGAGGAACCTAGTAATAAACGATTGCTAGAGCCACCGTCAGCATTCTCTTCGACAATCACCCATGCAACGAGCACCAGAGCTAATCACTAGAACCACTTACTGGACAGGGGGTCCCCAATGACAAACCAAGCAAGCCCTAGGGACACCTAGAAAGAGCGACACAACCATCAGCCTTTGCTTATGGGATGTAAACGGTCTAAAAGGTAAAATCGCAGACCCAGACTTCAACCAATACCTCAGAAGACATGATATAATTGTACTCCAAGAACCATGGACAACTGAACCGCTTTAAATGCAGGGCTACATCTGTTTTCATATGCCAGCAATCAGGACCTCACAATATGGCCATCTATCAGACGGGTTGGCAACTTACGTATCAATAACTATCTCAAAGGTAATTAAAGAAACCCCTGCTTCCTTATCAAATGTTAATGTGATCAAGATCTACCCCAACTCTAATTTTTTATTTATTTTATTTATATCATTTTTAGAGTGCCTATATCACCCCGGGTGGGGTATCTCCGTGCTGAGGATGAGAAGAGATGAGGACCTAGAGCTAGAAAAGTGATGTTGTTAGTTTTTTTCTAAAGGTCAAGTAATTAGTGCATTGTCGAATATCTAGGGGAAGTTGGTTCCAGATGTGGGGGGCTAGGTAGGAGAATGCTTTGCCTCCTAATCTGGTTTGTTTTATACGTGGTATGGTGAGAAGACCTTTCCCTTCAGAGCGAAGGGAACGTGGAGGGGAGTACCTGACTAGTTTATCCGACAGATATGTGGGGTCCATCTGATTAAGGCCTTTGAA
This sequence comes from Lissotriton helveticus, assembly GCF_964261635.1. Classification (NCBI taxonomy): domain Eukaryota; kingdom Metazoa; phylum Chordata; class Amphibia; order Caudata; family Salamandridae; genus Lissotriton; species Lissotriton helveticus. The sequence continues at coordinate 1,611,429,171 of NC_136069.1, forward strand.
CACCAGACAGCAAATTTTAAATTGTATTCTCTTACGTATGGGAAGCAAGTGCAACTTGTGGAGAAGGGGCAGTGATGGGGAACGAGGAGAGGCACTGGTTACAAGACGTGCTGCTGTGTTCTGTACCACTTGTAGACTATTTAACAATGTTTCTTTGGCAGAGATCAGCAAGGCATTGTTGAAATCTAGGCGACTGAGTACCAGGGCGCGTACCAGTGTTTTGTGTGTGGAGTAAGGGAGGAGGTGGAAGACTTTCCGAAGCAGGCTGAGTGCATGGAAGCAGGCCCGTTTCGTTGCAGTTATGTGCTCATCCAGGTTTAGTTGATTATCTATTAGTACTCAGAGACTTTTGACCACTGTCTTTAGAAGAGAGGGAGGCCATAGTTCCACTGGCCACCAGTTGGGTGACCAGCTGGTGGTGGCATTTTTAGATAGCATTATTTCTGTTTTGTCAGCGGTCAACTGGAGGATTTTGCTACTCATCCAAGATGTGACTGTTTTCATGCCTTCTGAAAAATATTACCGATGTTAGGGGTGTTTTTGTCAAAGGTGAGGAGAAGTTGCGTGTCATCCGCGTAGGAAATGGGGGTTAACCCCATTTTCCTTAGAAGTGCTGATAGAGGGGCGACATAAATGTAAAAGAACAAGGGGCTGAGGCAGGAACCCTGAGGTATACCCTTGGATACCATTGTGGTCTTAGATTTAAAAGGACCAAGGTTCACCTTGGGGTTCTTTCCTCGAGGAAGTCCATCAGCCGTTTAAGGGCTGAGTCCTGAATGCCTATGGTACGTACCCTTTCCAGTAAGATTTTATGTGAGATAGTGTCGCATGCTGCGGACAGGTCGAGCAGTATGAGAATTACTGCTCGGCCAGCGTCCGCGTGCATTCTAATGTCATCTATGACATTTGTCAAGGCTGATTCTGTACTGTACCTAGGACGGAATCCTGACTGTGAATGGTCCAAACAGTTGGAGGATTCAACGAATATGGAGAGGTGAGTGTTAATGTGCTTTTCCAACACTTTACTGTGGAGAGAGAGGAGGGAGATGGGTCTATAGTTGGTGATAACGTCAGGGGACAGTTTGGTGTTTTCCTGATGGGCATGATCTGGGCGGCTTTCCATTCCTTTGGGAGCTTACCTTCTATGATGGAGCTATTTAATATAGAGCACAATGGAGCGGCCAGCTGGACTGCAAGCGTTTTAGCTATTTTGGCAGGAATAAGGTCTTTAGGAGATCCAGATTTGGAAGTGGATAATAGGGATTTTGTATCTTGGCTGGTGAGCAGAGGGAATGTTTTTAAGGTATAAGGGATGGGTACGGTAGGGGTAGGATCAGAGATTGTGATGTGACCTGAAATTGCAGTGGAGGAGGTTATCTTATTGTAGAAATTGTCAATCTTTTGTGTAAGGAAACTAGCGATATTATCGGAGAGAGATTGGTTTGGTGAATCCACTGGGTTACATTCTTTAGGCTTGATGAGGGTATTGCGTGCTTGGAAGAGTACTTTCGGGTTGCTGTCCATTTGTTCCAGTTGGCTGACTATGTGATTTTTCCGTGCAATCTTTATGTTTTTGTGGTAAGAGTTTAAGGCTGTTTAATACCTCTCATTATCTAAAGGTGCCTTTGTTCGGCGCCATTGCCGCTCTATCTTTTTGCATTGGCTTTTCTCTGTCCGAAGTGATGTCGAGTACCATAGGGTCTGGGGGCATTTTGAAGCTGCGGGTGATATCTTAGATGGAATGAGAGTGTCTATGTTAGATTTGACTGCGCCTTGAAAGACTGTTAAGCGATCCTCTACTGTATCCGTGGGGGTAAATTGAGGAGGGATGAAGACGTCGCCGAACAGTGTGGGAGTTAGTTTGTGCCATTGTCTGTAGTCACGTATAGTAGGTGTTTTCTTAACTGTGTGCTCAGGAGGACCCTGTAGACTGAATTCGATGATAGAGTGATCTGATCAAGTAAGGGGACTGGTGGCTTTGTGTAGTATTTTTGTTGAAATGGAGAGAACCAGGTCCAGGGTGTGGCCTGCGATATGCGTGGGTGCGTCATTTATTTTTGTAAGTTCCAGTGTTGCCAGCTCGGTCAGAAAGGAGGATGCCTCAGGGTCCTTGGTGTTCTCGCTGTGGACATTGAAGTCGCCCAGTAGGAGGAATCTGTTCGTTGATATTACATGAGGAGCAATCAAGTTTAAGAGGAGACTGGTAAAGTATGAAAGGGGTCCGGGGGGTGGTATACAAGTGCCCCTTTCCAGCTCAACTGCGAGTGGAGATCAATTCTAAAAATTAAAATTTCCAGTTTGTCACTGCTAAATTGGTCTAAGATAGTGGCTTTTTTGTTTTGCGCGGTCTGTCTAGTTTGAGGATGCGGTATTCGTTGGGTAAGGCCATGCTATTCAGCACTTACCACCATGGCTGCGGGGGTAAATGTCTCCAGATTGCCCGTTATGCAACAACAGAGTTGAGGACATGACTCCCTTGATATGCACTTGCCCTAGTCTCATAGAAAAAGAGCGTGCCTGCTCAAGTTCCATTTCAATCAGCAAGGGATCTGAAACACGGAGACAAGCTTTGATAGCCTGTTTTAGCTCAGACGATCCACAGTAGAAATGTAAGCTAGCAAAATTCTAAGCACGGAAAGATGAGAAGCTGGTAAACGTTGGTGAAACCACAGAAAAATGTTAGAAAATCCCCGGACAGCTGGAAAAGCGCACACAACTAATGAAACAGGCAGGCCCGGACTGGCCGTTGCGGGCACCGGGCAATCCCCCGGTGCGCCGCAGGGGTGGGGGCCGGTTTTGGGCCCTGGGGGCCGTTTTTGTTTCAGGGCTGTTTTTCCAGCATAGCTGCAAAATCGGCCCTGTAACAAAATCGGCCGAAAACCGGCCCTGGCAAAGAGCTCGGTCACACCCCCAGGGGGCCGGCCGAGCACTTTGCCAGGGCCGGTTTTGGTTTTCAGTCTGGCCCTGGAAACAGGTGTGAATTTTCTTGTAAGCAGGCTGATGAACTAAATGGCAAATGCTTTTAGAGTGTAAAACTTAAGGACATGTGGACACTAGTCTTATTCAGCCCTGACAACTTGCGGGATAACTTTTTAATTACCTAATGTTTTTATCTGGTTTTAGTCAATTGTTTTAATCATTTACGAGCATTATTTGCAGGCCTTTTTATCTTTATTTTTTTATCAGTTTTAATAATCTTTTGACAATAACGTCTTACTTACTTACTGTCCTGAGATTAAAAATATTAATAATAATAATGATAATAATGTAACTGGGCAGAGATGCCCTAAACCCCTGGCCCATGGGGGGAGCCCAGTGGGACTCCACCTGAGGTTAAATTGAAAAAACAAAATGGAAAAAATGCTGCGATGCTGCAAGACTCTTGCTGGATAGTAAATAAAAATTGTGGTCAGGCCTCATTCATTGGTATCTTCCCCATTGAACTTAACCTTGGATTTTTTTATAAAGGGGAGGGAAGCCAGATGCCTCAGTGATCCCTCCCTGGGCTGACAACACCTTACATGGAAAGAGGGGGCCCCTTCCCAACCTCAAGAGGCCTCATGGAGCCCAACCCAGGGCTGAAAGTTCACCAAATGGGGGCCTTATGATTCCCCTCCCCAAGCCACAAAAGGCTTAAGGGTTCATTACTTTATGGGAGGCAGCCTGACCCTGAACCTGAGCCATTAATGGCTCCAGCGACTCTATCTCCCAGCGCCACCTCACAGGCTATGTTCAATGGAGCACAAACCCAAGGACATAGCATTTTCTCTTCCTGCAGCAGCACAGGCACTGAAACCAGTGGTGCTCTCACTTTCTGGAAGCATTTTTAAATCTTTTGCCAAACGATAGCAAACTCCAACTAAATGCCAATTCAAACATGCTCCCACCAGTGGACTTTACTTCTGTTGAGTGTGGGCCGATAAGGCCGCAAGGAGGAGTAAAAGCTGGATCCGGGGAGCTGACTCGGTCTGCATGGGCCTTGGGGCTCCCTCCGTGGCTCCCAACAAGACTACGGTGTGTGTCCTGGGTGGCCATCAGGGTGACCACCTTTCCCAGGGATGGGGTCCCGGGGTCTAAATTGGCCCGTAAACATGGCCATGTGCGCCCGCTTTGTAAAACTGATGGCAGCTATGTTATATCCTGATCAACTCCTTCCCTGCTGCTCAGCCTGTGTGTGTATGATGTCATTGGAATGTTACTGTGTGCATGATTTGAATGTGTGGTCAGTTTGATTGAGTGGGCTGAGCAGCTGGATGCTGCTCCCGGTGGGGCCTGATTCCTTACTCCTTATTATCTTACTTTTACCTAAATTTAACTAATAAATACCAACTTAAGAATACCAACGTCTACTGGATCTTCTTACCATACAAAGTAAATTTCATACTTTGCAACAATGGCGACGAGGGAGAAAGAACTACGTGTGCAGGAACTAAATTTACAATATGGAACTACAAAATATGAAGAAAAGTTTATAAATGAAGACAAGCAACGCTTTTTGATGCCCCACCGGTGTCATGTCACATCTGACAGCCTACAGGAAACATCTACAAAGGTATGTTTCAAGCGTTGTACTTTATGGAGCTTATTGAATTTTAAATTGGCAAATTTATTAATAAGAACGTCAAAATTTCAAGTTATGACTTATGTCAGAGTCAAACAGTGGAAAACTTAAATATATTTCGTGCTACGATGTTCAGAACCAAATCTAAATGACTATTTATATTATTAACGGCAAAAATATGAACCTTTCAGCAATTTATCTTAGACGGCTGTTTCATTTATAAACATTTGAAGATGGTTATTTCAAAGTGGATTTTGCTGTGAAACAAATGAGCGGTTGTAAAAGCTGTCTGCAAGCCTTCCGTTTTTCATTACAATTAATTGAGCAGTATTCAGGAAGTAATTGACTGCCACCGTTATCAACTTAGCAGGTGCCAGCGCGCTCAACTAAGCGGAGCTGTAACATTCATAAAACTTACTTAATCTTTCATATTAATTCCTGACACTCACCGTCCAGTTTGAGGAAGACGGTTGAACTGTAAGTTGGTCTGCAGCGATCCTTTCCCTTCCCCTGCTTCAAGCTGTGTGATGACGTCTTCAGAAGGTTCCGAGGAGTTGGCGAAGGGGAGTTCTCCTCGCGTTCCATTTCCGTGATGTCAGCCGCCTTTGTTTAAACACATCGTCTCAGCCTATGAGTCATCGCCTTTGATCAAGTGCATTTTCACTGTGAGCCATCGGGCGAAGACGTAACTGACAGCGTGATGTTTGCTGCGTGCTGTCGTCATTCATCAAGCGTTTCTGACATAAAGCCTTTCCTTTCTAATGTCTGTCATCGTTTTCATCACCGTGTCACAGCGACTGGCACGCTATATTATTTTGAAACCCTGCAGATCTCCTGGATGTTTCGTTTATTTTCAAAGAGACAAGGTACTGTTTATTTTTTCTCAGGTCTCGCAATTCACAACGTCTAACTTGACAACGGTGACTACTTTTATTATTTTAGTTTCTTATGTTCTATCAGTCGCTACATAATATTTATTTTGAAGTACATGTTATGTTCTGAATGATTTATGGAACTATTATTTGCTGAAATTGATCGATTAATTTATTTATGTTCTGAGTGATGTGCTTATTTAGTGTTACTGCAGGAACTGTTATATCCTTAAATTGATGAATTAATTTATGTACACTTTACTTTAAAGGTCAATTTTAATAGTCAAGTTTTAATATGCGGAGTTGTGGCAATGTTTGAATTTATTTATGGAAATGAACCACATTTGTGCTCAATTAATTTGAGGTGTTCATTTAGTTGTTGATATTCATATATGCTGATTTTGATGAACCACTTATTTAATAGTGCTCTATTTTAAATAGAGGAGTTCACACTTTACTGCAATTAGTTGTGCAGAGTCTACATTTATTGCTGAACTTTGAGGAGTTCAATGTTGGTGTGTATTTTCTTGAACTTTGAGGAGTTCAATGCTAGTGTGTATTTTGATGTACTTTGAGGAGTTCAATGCTAGTGTGTATTTTAGATTTGTTGCGGAGCCACATAGGTGCTCATAGTTTGAGGCGCTCCTGTATTTTCTGAAGTTTAGTTCTCCAGTTTGGAATTTTATGATGCATATGTTGCGGAGCCACATACGTGCTCATGTTTTGAGGTGCTCCATTTCTTTGTGATCAAATTATATGAGGCTGCAGAGTCCTCAGTTATGTTTATTCATGTTTTATTTTGCTGAACCACGCAAGTGCTCTTTTCAATAAGAGGTGTTCAGTTACAGAGAGTCGTTAGGTAGCCATGTACCCATACATTAGGTGTTATGCGCTTTGTTCTTTTTACTTCATTTAAGTGTGTTTCGAATAGCGTGGTAACTCCTACATCCTAAATTGGTTATTCTATTGGGACGCCATCTTGTTTAGTTTATTTCCCTTTTATTACTTTTCGCAACAGTCTGGCCAACTGCCATGATTGGTGATATTTTGGGTTTTTCTTTGAGATGGGGGATGGTTCTATGTGATTACTCTCTGATTTTGTGCGAGAAGATATTATCCCTAATTTGTGCGAGAAGATATTATTCCTCTTTTCATCTTTCATGATGATATATTGCCATTTCATAATATTACTTACAGTTATTCATTTTCTATGTTGACTGCTCATTTCATGATACAGTTACTCATTTTCTATGTTGACTGCTCATTTCATGATATTATTTACAATTAATCATTTTCTATGTACTACTTATTCGTAATCCTGATTTTGTCACCATCAGGACATACTATAATTAGTTTCACTTTATCTCATTTGTTTTCATTGTTTTAAAAGAGGGAGATATGTTATATCCTGATCATCTCCTTCCCTGCTGCTCAGCCTGTGTGTGTGTGATGTCATTGGAATGTTACTGTGTGCATGATTTGAATGTGTGGTCAGTTTGATTGAGTGGGCTGAGCAGCTGGATGCTGCTCCCGGTGGGGCCTGATTCCTTACTCCTTATTACCTTCCTTTTACCTAATTTTAACTAATAAATATCAACTTAAGAATACCAACGGCTACTGGATCTTCTTACCTTACAAAATACATTTTCTACATTGCAACAAGCTCCAAGGGGATGGAGTCCCTGGGGCCAACATTAGCCTGGGGAGGGAGACTGCATGCCTCCCTTCCCATGAAAAATGTCAGCAGGCCCAGGAAATGGGGACCCCAGGGCTGAGATTGGCTGCAGCAACATTGTCACATCTAACTATAACGTTACTTAAACCTTTGCTTTTTTTTGTGAAGTTCTAAGGTTTTTTTTATAAACAAAACAGATCTTGTGATTACACCTTTTTTAGTAAAAAAAAAGAGCACAGGGCACCCTCAAAGTGAAATCTATAAGATTGGTTTAAACATTTAAAAAACAGTTTTCTTTGTAGGATGGAAATGAGGCAACCACTAGAGAACGTCAACCATCTCAGTCTCAATCATTTCCAGGTATGTTTAACATGATCAATGGTAGAATCCGCCCATGAGTTCAGCCAATCTGTGTGAAACCTTTGGGTATATATATTCACTGAAAAAAACATACATTAGATGGACATTATAGTAAGGCTCAGTACCACCACCTCCCTGGGGAAAATCTTTATAATTACAGAGGGGGACCTAGCGTCCCCCGTAGCCCTGCTGACCACCACCTCCCTGGGGCTGTGATTTACAATACAGAAGGGCTGTGTGGCCCCCCTCCTGGAGACATAGATGGCCGTAGATGGCCCTGGGGACTTCCACCTCCCAGGGCCTGGTCATGCTTCTTCCTGAGGTGCACACCCAACCCTTTAGCGCTCCTGCCAAACCATAGTAACTAGGTTTACTATCAGCATGCCACTTGCTGAAAGCAAGCACAATTGCCTGTTAGCAGCTCCCTCTCTGTCAAAGGAATGCCAGCTCCCACAGTAGGCCGGGAGCCGGAAGGGCCCACAGGGGCCTTGAGGCTCCACATGCAGACCCCAACATTGCTAAGTGGGTGGGACCAGAGCACCCACACTCGAGGCAGGGTCCCAGGGGATGGAGTCCCCAGGTTCGATATTGGCCCATGAAGGTGGCCTGCTCTCCACCGTTAAAAAAAGCACTAGTCCTGGGAAATGGGGTCCTCGGGTCTGAGAACAGCAGAGGGAATGGAGTGCCACGCAGCCTCCCTCCCTTAAAGAGAAATTCCCAAAATGGAAAACACCCCTGACAAGTTGCCGTAGGCCACGCCCCCTTCACCACCACTCTGCAATGTGCCTCCTGGTACACCTTCGCTTGGGGGATAATGTTCCCTTGGCTCCAGAGAGTCCTGGGGCCAACAAGTCCTCCTGCTAACTTCAATGCGTCCCACACAGCAGGATTGTTGAGAGGTTTTTGGCGGATATACCCCCTTTCTCCACCAGTCTGCAAACACTGCTAGTTGTAGGATGAAGTCCCCTTGGCCTGAGAGGGTCCTTGGGGGCCCCAGCAACCCCTTCGTTTACCTCCAGTAAGTACCACTCAGTGAGATTGCTGACAAGTCTTCAGAGGCCATGCCTACTTTCTCCACCACTTTGCAAATGATCCTCCTGCATGCTGCTGCTAGGAGAATTGGCTCCAAAGGGTCCTTGATGGCCAACTAGCCCTGTTGTTACCTGCAGTAAATCCCCCAGTGCATGATTGCTGAGGGATCCTCAGAGGCTACCCTCCCTTTCTGCACCACTCTGTAAACACACCTCCTGGTGCACTTCTGGTTGGGGGATGTTGTCTTTTGGGATGCAGAGGGTTCTAGGCACCCAGAGGGCCTCCTGTTATCTCCAATAAGTCTGACACAGCAGGATTCCTAAGAGGTTGTCGGAGGCTCTGCTAGCAGAGGTTGTGGAGATTTGTTAACTGCGCATTACAGTGAAAATAAGGAATTCATGCAATAATTCCGACTACGCCACCTAGCGGCATTAGCTACTGCACCCTCAACATTTTGATAAAACAACGTTACCTTTACATGCAAAAAAAGCATATAACCAATTCACAAAAGTGAACTTTGAAAAATACCAGGCAATAAGAGAAGTGGTGATTTTGGGGTCACCCCTAACTGAGGGGGAGGGCAAGCGGATGTCTTGTACACAAAGAGCATATCATGTTGAATGATTTGGTTGTGGCCCCATCATCCTAGGATCACCCCAAGCAAAGTTATGGGCAAAAATACAATGTCAACGAAAAGCCAAGCAAAGCATTATAGTTTTAGCTCTCAGCTGAGCCCGAGAGCCTGCCCCGTGAGGAATGTTTTGATATTGGATACTATAATATTCACTGCACTCTACAATATTGTCCCATAATGCTTTGCAGGGCCTTTGGTTAGGATTGTATTTTTGGTCATAACTGTGCTTGGGTTGGTCCTAGGAGGATGGGACCACCACCGAATCATTCAGCATGGTGTGCTCTTTGTATTAAAGGCATATGCTTTGTTCTCTCTCTAGGTTAGGGAGGACACCAAAATCATCACCTCTCTCACTGCTTGAAGCATTTTCATTTTCACTCTTGTGAGATGACTATATGCATTTTTGCATGTAAAGATAGAGTTACTTGTTGTTTTATCAAGGGTATGTGATGTGTCTGTTTAATCAATTGGGATGAGATGGAAAAGAGTTGCAGAGTGGAGTTCACTGAGTTTTTGTTCAATTCTGCAAGACTCCGCTTAGTGGTACTCCACCAACTATGCCCACCCTTAAATAAAATGTAAAACAAACCTTAGAAATTCATTGAAAATATGAAGGTTACAGGGAAGTTATAGTTTGGCTGAGGTATCACTTGTACAAAACCAGTGAAATTCAGCAGTTAGGCAATGCACTGCTTCTGACCACTGATGACATCTCAAATGACATCTCAAATGAAATACCTAATGACATCATAGACAACATTATAAACACACCCACTCATATCCCCACAGTACCTTTCATACATGCACTCCCACTCAACCATTCAAAGACCGATACCAGCACCTACACGCCCACTCACCGATTGATAGATCTACACACACATCTATTCACTTACAAATACTGCCACTCATATACTCACACACTCACTAATACAGTTGCTGACATATCCAATCATACACCCATACAGCTAGTTAGACACTGAGTCAGCCACTCATAGAGCTACTCACATACCAATACAGTCAATCACACAGCCACTTACTCAATTGTACAGTTACACACGCAACTTACCCATATATGCACTAACACATACTCTCTCACCTATACCGTGACTGACACGAGCACACACTCACCCATACAGCATACAGCTACTTTCATATTCACTCACTCACCCATACAGTCACTCATATACCCCATCACTCACCTATACTAAATTTTACATACCCAATCACTCATTCACATACCCCTGTCACATACACTCACTCAACCACACAGCCATACACACACTCACTTACCCATAGATCCCCTCATACATGCACTCACTTACCCATACAGTCAATGACTTACCCACTCACGTATCTATACAGGCAGTCACACACCCTCTCACCCACTTACACAAACTGTCAGACAACCATACATGTACTCAGACAACCAATCACTCACCCATACAACCAATCACATACCAACTCAAGCACCCATAAAGCCACATAGACACCAACTGACATACTGTACAGACATTCATACAACCCGTCACTCACCCATACATTCACCCAAACACCTAATACCTCACTTATACAGTCAGTCACGCACCCACTAAATCATCCATACAGGCACTCATACACCCACTGATTCACCAATACACCTTTATATATATATTTTACACTCAAAACCTTTTATCAGAGATGTCATTTGAGATTTAATCAGTGCTGTCACTGGCAATGTCGGGAGTGACGTAATATGTGAGGTCATAAGCCTGAGCCCATCTATATTATCTTTGTAACCTTTAGCTTTTTAAGTGAATATTATATATATATATATATATATATATATATATATATATATATATATATATATATATATTCTATTTTTTTTTAACAAAATTTAGCCACACACAGCATTCCTTCTGCATTCAAAGATTTACTTTGTCACAGTATATATATATATATATATATATATTATTCAATTAAAAAGCTAAAGGTTACAAAGATAATATAGATGGGCTCAGGCTTATGACCTCACATATTACATATATATATTACCTACTGGCGATAGCCAGTAGGTATATATAGTTAGGATTGTTTTCCATAGGGAAATCGCAACATTCTATTGGGAATAACTTTGGCGCCGGTTGAGGAATCTTCCTGAAATTTTCCTTAACCTTGCCTCGCGGCGCTCCGCTCCTTCCCTGAAAGTTTGGGGGGGGATTCCTCAAGCGGGGGCCGAGATAAAAGGGGGGACCAAAAACGTGATTTCCCCATGTTAATTTCCATAGGGCGGTTGGACTCACTTTTAGCCCGAACGGCTGAATGGTTTTCCACCAAACTTGGCAAAATTGTAGGGACTGGTAGCACGATGTGCCTTTGCTATGTCTCAAGATATGTGCTCCAGTGGTTTTTACGAAAATTAACTTTGAAAAAATATATATTGGGCTACATTGGGCTATATATATGTGTTAGAGCCCAAATGTGGCCCAATGTAGCCCAATGTAGCCCAATGAACCCCAATGTAGCCCAAAGATGGCCACCAGAGACTAAAAAAAACAAATGTAGCCCAAATATCAGCCAGATTTAGCCCAACTATAGCCCAATGACAGAATGTCCCAGAGTGTTCTAAAAAACAACTAGAGCGCGAACAGTCTTACTTATGACAAAAGTATGCCACACCTGAAGTCATCTTGATTGGAATAAAGTGTTAACAATTAAAACATTTAATTTGCAAAGGAACAAAATGAGGGGGTTTATTTTGCCATAGAAATTATGATTAGTGCTGAAGAAAGAAAAATTAGGGCACATTTTGAGTGACTTTTCAAATCCTCTTATATTTCATTAAAAAAATTCTGATATGCAGTCTGCCAAGATGGCCACCAGAGACAAAAGAGCCCAAATGTAGCCCAAATATCAGCCCAAATGTAGCCCAACTATAGCCCAATGACAGAATGTCCCAGAGTGTTCTAAAGAACAACTCGAACGCTAACAGTCTTACTTATGACAAAAGTATGGCCCACCTGAAGTCATCTTGATTGGAATAAAGTGGTAACACTTAATACATTTAATTTGAAAAGGAACAAAATGAGGGGTTTCATTTTGCCATAGAAATTTTATATATATATATATATATTCACTGAAAAAACCATAGGTTACACACCAGTTATAGTTAGGAATTAGCATTTAAAAAACCTTTGAAATTCACTGAAAAAACCATAGGTTTCACACCAGTTATAGTTAGCTGGAAATTGTACTCGCATAAAACCAATAAAATTCCCACGTTATAGCTAGTTGGACTCACTATAACTTGCATGTCTGCAATGCACTGCTGATGACGTCACATATTACATCACTCATGCATATATTTAAATATTTAAACATTACTCGCTAATAAATGTATTCACTAAGATACACTTAATAAGCCAGTTAACCAATCAATTTTTTTTCAAAAAACAATGAAAAAACCATAGGTTTCAGGCCTTATATAGTTAGGAATTAGCATTTAAAAAACCTTTGAAATTCACTGAAAAAACCATAGGTTTCAGGCCTTATATAGTTAGGAATTAGCATTTAAAAAACCTTTGAAATTCATGGAAAAAACCATAGGTTTCAGGCCTTATATAGTTAGGAATCAGCATTTAAAAAACGTTTGAAATTCACTGAAAAAACCATAGGTTTCAGGCCTTATATAGTTAGGAATTAGCATTTAAAAAAATCTTTGAAATTCACTGAAAAAATCATAGGTTTCAGGAGTTATATAGTTAGGAATTAGTTTTTGAAAAACCTTTGAAATTCACTCAAAAAACTATAAGTTTTAGTGGTGTTATAGTTAGCTGGACATTTTACTCATACAAAACCAATGAAATTGCTCCTATATAGTTAGTTGTACTAACTATATTTCGCGCACCCGCAATCCACTGCTGATGATGTCACATATTAGATCATTCATGGCATGGTCAGTGACATCACAGATGACATTTCAAATGGCATCACTGATGACATCACTGATGACATCATCCAGTGAATGTGGTTTGCTTCGTTATTTAAATATGCATTATATATATAGCAATTTACATTGAAGAATGAGTGGATATATATAAATAAATATTTGGATGGAGGATTTAGTAGCCATAGCCAGTAGGTATATATAGTTAGGATTTTTTTCCTATGGGATTTTTGAAAATTCTATGCCGAATAACTTTGGCGTTTGGGGACAGAATTGGCAGAAATTTCCAGGAAAATGGAACATTTTGTTTCTGAGCAGCCCCTGAAAATTTGGGGGGGTTTCGTCAAGGGGGGGCCGAGAAAAAAGGGGGGTCCCAAAACGTGTTTTTCCCATGCAATTTTCCATAGGGCGGTTGGCCTCACTTTTAGCCTGAACGGCTGAATGGATTTACACCAAACTTGGCAAAATTGTAGGGACTGGTAGCTCGATGTGCCTTTGCTATGTCTCAAGATATAGGCTCCAGTGGTTTTTACGAAAATTAACTTTGAAAAATATATATTGGGCTACATTGGGCTATATATATGTTGGAGCCCAAATGTAGCCCAATGTAGCCCAATGTAGCCCAAAGATGGCCACCAGAGACAAAAAAAACAAATGTAGCCCAAATATCAGCCAGATGTAGCCCAACTGTAGCCCAATGACAGAATGTCCCAGAGTGTTCTAAAGAACAACTAGAGTGCTAACAGTCCTACTTATTACAAAGGTATGGCACACCTGAAGCCATCTTGATTGGAATAAAGTGGTAACTCTTAAAACATTTAATTTAAAAAGGAACAAAATGAGGGGGTTCATTTTGCCATAGAAAGTATGATTAGCAAATATATGACGAAATCCCGCATACCATCAGTCCGCAAAAAAAATCCCGCATGTACTATTAGGCCGCAAATTAAAACAACGAAAACTTTTAGAACGAATATGCCTTTAGCATACACTAAACAACTAAACTACCCTAAACCCTAAAACACTACCCCCAGCATGACCCTACACTACACAAACAGTACAACACTACCCTAAACCCTAAAACACTACCCCCAGCATGACCCTACACTACACAAACACTACAACACTACCCTAAACCCTAAAACACTACCCCCAGCATGACCCTACACTACGCAAACACTACAACACTACCCAAAACCCTAAAACACTACACCCCAGCATGACCCTACACCACGCAAACACTACAACACTACCCTAAACCCTAAAACACTACCCCCAGCATGACCCTACACTACACAAACGCTACAACACAACCCTAAACCCTAAAACACTACCCCCAGCATGACCCTACACTACGCAAACACTACAACACAACCCTAAACCCTAAAACACTACCCCCAGCATGACCCTACACTACGCAAACACTACAACACTACCCTAAACCCTAAAACACTACCCCCAGCATGACCCTACACTATGCAAACACTACAACACTACCCAAAACCCTAAAACACTACACCCCAGCATGACCCTACACTACGCAAACACTACAACACTACCCTAAACCCTAAAACATTACCCCCAGCATGACCCTACACTATGCAAACACTACAACACTACCCAAAACCCTAAAACACTACACCCCAGCATGACCCTACACTACGCAAACACTACAACACTACCCTAAACCCTAAAACACTACCCCCAGCATGACCCTACACTACGCAAACACTACAACACTACCCTAAACCCTAAAACACTACCCTCAGCATGACCCTACACTACGCAAACACTACAACACTACCCTAAACCCTAAAACACTACCCCCAGCATGACCCACACTACGCAAACACTACAACACTACCCTAAACCCTAAAACACTACACCCCAGCATGACTCTACACTACGCAAACCCTACAACACTACCCAAAACCCTAAAACACTACACCCCAGCATGACCCTACACTACGCAAACACTACAACACTACCCTAAACCCTAAAATACTACACCCCAGCATGACCCTACACTACGCAAACACTACACTAGCCAAAACCCTAAAACACTACCCCCAGCATGACCCTACACTACGCAAACACTACAACACTATCCTAAACCCTAAAACACTACGCCCAGCATGACCCTACACTACGCAAACACTACAACACTACCCTAAACCCTAAAACACTAGCCTCAGCATGACCCTACACTACGCAAACACTACAACACAACCCTAAACCCTAAAACACTACCCCCAGCATGACCCTACACTAAACAACCACCACAACGCTACACTACACTAACACAACACTACACTACACAACACTACACTACACTACACAATCACTAACCCACGAAAAAATTAACACAAACCCACTTACCTCTCTCGTCATCGTGGTTTTCACAACGCAAATGCATTTACCATACATGCCTTTAAAACGTAATTCTTTGTAAAGGCATGCGCGATAAATGCACATGCGTTTTGAAAAAATGCGGGATAATGGTATGCGAGGTTAATGACCTTGCGGGATAATGGTATGCGGACTGAAAGTCTGCAGGATAAAAAATGCAGGAAAATGGCTGCAAACCATGATTAGCAGCAGACTTCCCTGGTGAGCACTAGCTTTACTACAGTGATCTAATGAGCAACTAGAGTGCTAACATTCAGAATTTATGGCAAATATGTGACACATCTGAATGCCTTCTTGATAGAACCAAAGTAAACAAGCATTGAAAATGCAATAGATCTCGCCCTCGTTTAAGTTAAAGCCATTCTGTTTGTAATGAGGTGGCTTTTTAGCTTTGCTTTTATTAGTGTTTTTAAAACTTTCATGTAAATAACATGCATATGTATGCATATATGTATATGTATGCATGCATTTATATTTATATAGATATGCAGACTATATATGTTTATATATGTATATTACCTACTGGCGATAGCCAGTGGGTATATATAGTTAGGATTTTTTCTCTATGGGATTTCTGAAAATTCTATGTCTAATAACTTTGGTGTTTGTGGACGGAATTGGCTGAAATTTTCAGGAAAATGGCACATTTTGTTTCTGAGCAGCCCCTGACAATTTGGGGGGGTTTTGTCAAGGGGGGGCGGAGAAAAAAGGGGGGTCCCAAAACGTGTTTTTCCCATTCATTTTTCCATAGGGCGGTTGGACTCACTTAGCTCGAACGGCTGAATAGATTTACATGAAACTTGGCAAAATTGTAGATATGGTTTGCCCGACGTTCCTTTGCTATGTCTCAATATATGTGCTCCAGTGGATTTTGAGAAATTAACGTTTAAAAAAATATATATATCTGTGACAGCGCTCCGGTTAGCGCCCCGGTTCGCGTACCTGACGCGTAACGGAACTTCGCGAAGCGAAGCTGATTGGCTCTCCGGTGTCTGTCAACATTCTAAACAGTCCGGAGAGGCCGCCATCTTGTCTCTCGGTACGATCGAGAGACAAGATGTGGTGAAAAACGAAGGGGGAAATGAAGGAAAGGGGGCAAGGTAGACCACTCCTGACCCCCTAGGATTGATGAGGGGGATATTAAATTTTTTTTTTGCGATTTTACGCCATAGAGGCGCGTCCCGGAACGCGAACCGGGCAGCTCACTGGGCAGCTAACCATATATAGTTAGGAATTTGCATTTACAAAACCTTGAAAATTCACTGAAAAAACCATAGGTTAGAGACCATATATAGTTAGCTGGACATTTTATTGACATAAAACCAATGAAATTCCATATATAGTTAGTTGCACTAACTATATATCGCGCACCCGCAATCCACTGCTGATGATGTCACATATTACATCATTCATGACATGGTCAGTGACATCCCTGATGACATCACTGATGACATCTCAAATGACATCACTGATGACATCACTGATGACATCTCAAATGACATCACTGATGACATCATGACACACCAATACCAGTTACTACATACGCACTCACTGATTCCTACGTCTACACACACATTCACTTATTCACCCATACAATCACTCATACATACAGTCACTCATTATTACAACACTATCATATGCACTCATACACCTATGCAGACACTCACACACTGCCACTCATCCATGGAGTTACTCACACACCTAGTCAGTCCTGTAAAGAATCAATCACACTTCCATTTCCTCATCTATACAGTTAAACACAGAACACCATACTTCAGTGACATCACTGATGACATCACTGATGACTTCTCAAATGACATCACTGATGACATCTCAAATGACATCACTGATGACATCATGACACACCAATACCAGTTACTACATACGCACTCACTGATTCCTACGTCTACACACATTCACTCATTCACCCATACAATCACTCATACATACAGTCACTCATTATTACAACACTATCATATGCACTCATACACCTAGTCAGTCCTGTGAAGAATCAATCACACTTCGATTTCCTCATCTATACAGTTAAACACAGAACACCATACTTTTCACACATATACTAACACATACTTACTCTCTTATACAATCACTGATACAAGTACACATTGATATGCACAGAGTCACACACCTCCCAGCCAGCCACACACACACTCAGTCTTCCATACATCCACTCATTCTTCAATATGTAAAACATATTTAAACTTTACAAAAACACAGACACTAGATGATGTCATGAATGATGTCATTTGAGATGTCATCAGTGATGTCATCAGTGATGTCATCAGTGAGGTCACTGACCATGTCATGAATGATGTAATATGTGACATCATCAGCAGTGGATTGCGGGTGCGCGATATATAGTTAGTGCAACTAACTATATATGGAATTTCATTGGTTTTATGTCAATAAAATGTCCAGCTAACTATATATGGTCTCTAACCTATGGTTTTTTCAGTGAATATATATATATATATATATATATATATATATATATATATATATATATATATATATATATATATATATAGATAGATATAGATATATATATATATATATATATATATATATATATATATATATATATATATATAAACACACACAGATGGTGTGCTTCTGCCGCTTTGCACGGCGGGCACTCGACAGGGTTCGCCAGCCCCTAAATATTCGACAACACTCCTGGTCCGCTTTTCTTTTCTTGAAAAAAACCAGAGTCGAGGCCCCAATATAGTTGACAGTGCTTCCGGCTTATTTGGCACAAGAAAAAACCCTACGCGTTTCGAGGTCAGCCGACCTCTTGCTCACGGGCAAGAGGTCGGCTGACCTCAAAACACGTAGGGTTTTTTCTTGTGCCAAATAAACCTTAAGCACTGTCAACTATATTGGGTCCTGAAAAGAAAAGCGGACCAGGAGTGTTGTCGAATATATATATATATATATATATATATATATATATATATATATATATATATATATATATATATATATATATATATATATATATATATATATATATATATATATATATATATATATATATAGATATTTATATTTATATATTCACTTAAAAACTATAGGTTTCATGCACGTTATAGTAAGGAATTAGCATTTAATAAACCTTTGAAATTCACTGAAAAAACCATAAGTTTCAGGCACGTTAAAGTTAGAAATTAGCATTTGAAAAACCTTAGAAATTCACTAAAAAAACATAGGTTTCAGGGACGTTATAGTTATTTGGACATTTCTCTCATACAAAACCATAGAAATTCCAACTTTATAGTTAGTTTAGCTAACTATAACTCGCTCCCCCACAATGTACTGATGATAACGTCACATACTACATCATTCCTGACATGGTTAGTGACATCACTGATGGCATCTCAAATTACATCCTTGCGTTAGAGTGGCAGACCTCCTCTCACTCTAATATAACCTTTGATACACACACTCATAAATAGAAACACATTTTTTTTTAAACGGAAGGGGGCCACATGGCCCCCTTCCCGAGGCCATATTTTGCCCGGGGGAACTCATCCTCCGGGGGATGGCCATTGTTTTGACTTTTTTAATATTTGGAGGTGGGCTGCGTGAGCCCCTCTTCAGGCCATTTATGGCCCGGGAACCCCATCCCCCAGGGCCGGCATTTCTTGTTCGCTTTTGGCCCTGGGGACCCCATCCCTTGGGGCCTGGCCACTATCTTTGGGGACCGTTGGGGTCCCTAATTCCCCCACAGTCCAGCCGGCTCCCCGCCTCCTGCGGGAGCCGGTATTGCTTTTCCACATGGGAAGCTGCTAAGATGCAGCTCCCCGTGTGGAAAAGCAATCTGCTTTGGTTTTTAGAAGAGAGGTTTCCCTGCTCTCTCTTCCAGTGCCCCTCGTTCTTCCTATGAGTAAGTTTCTTATTTTTCAATAAGTTTCATCCGGGTTGCGGACCCATCACATTTTCACTTTAAGTCCGTATTTTTGCAGAGATGTGAACCGATTTGAAAAACCGAGACACTCACACGACGGCAGACATGCCGCCAGAGCAGGAATTTTCAAGGTAAATAATGTCCCTGCCCCTCACGTGCACGAGCACCAGTTGGCCCACTCTGGGAACCATTTCTGATCCAGTATTCACTTTTTTGCAGCGGGACACCCACGGCCTTGACGAAATTTTTTTAAATAAAGCAAGTGCATCCTTGGTTACGAGGAAAATAAGGTATGCCGCATCGTATTGATGCAACCTATTCTAAGATTAAATGGATTGAGGACATTTTTGTAAACATCTTCCCCCTTGTCTCTCCCTTTTTTAACAGTTCCCATGGATTTGACTCATACTGCCCTGATGAGAGTCCTATGAATTAGACAGCGGGACTCGAAACACGTCGGCATTTCTTTCTCAAATGACATTCAATGCTAGCGATATTCGTTTGTTAATTGGTATCCATTCCCTGTTCCAAATAAGAACAGATTGAGACTGTATCATGTTCTGGGGTGACATTCTACAAGCCTTTTCACCCCGTAGGATTTACATTGATGATTGAGTCTGTGATCATTAAGTTTTTCGGCAATTGTTAATTGTTCCATGTTTTTGTAAATTGTAAGCACATTGTTGTTCTAGGGATAACCACATGTCCATTGTCATGTTTTCTTATTGTAAATATTTATGATTTGTTCCTTTTTGTGTTCAAAAGTATATGGCAATACATGAAGTTGATGACGGTCTTTTTTCTGTCTAGATACAAAAAGAATCTGATGATTTATTAAAAAGAAAAGTGACATAAATCAATGTCAGGAAAACCAATAAAGTTTTGTTTATCTTTACTTAAACATTCATTGTTTGAATTCACACTAGAGGCTTAGGTAAAACCCCTTATTCTACAGTAAATTGTGGCCCGACCTACCCTCTGTCCCATTGGGCCCAACTCCCCTTTCTTCTTCAATTCGGTTCTACCGAGGCACAAGATGGCTGCCATCACTTCCTGGTTTGACGTGTTGACAGCCAATTAGCATGCAGCTCGTGATCAGCAGGGTGAGCGGATGTCAGAGACTACTGAACTAATTTACACCATTTAAGAAAAAGAGTTCTTTCGCAGGCAAGGGCTACCTTCATGCCAAATTTGGTGTAATTCCGTTCAGCAGTTCAAGCTGTAGCCATGTATAAAGTTTCCTACGAGAAATGCATTTTTTCACCTCATTTTCTTGAATTTCTCAGGAACTTCTGAATAGATTTACACCATTTAACACAAAGAGTACTTTCTTAAACAAGGGCTACCTTTTTGCAAAATTTGGTGTAATTCCGTTCAGCATTTCGGTCTGTAGCCGTGTCTAAAGTTTCCTATGGGAATAAACATGGAGAAAACACGTTTTGTGATCCCCCTTTTTTCTCGGCCCGTTTGCCGAATCTCCCTGAAACTTTCAAGATAGAAGTGCACCGGAGCGCCCCACGATTTTTCAAAACTTCACGAAGATTCGTCAACCGGTGCCAAAGTTATTGGGAATAGAATGTTACAATTTTCCTATGGATAATAGGTCCTAACTATAACTACCTACTGGCGACTGCCAGTAGGGAATTTGATTTGATTTTATGATTTATAGAGCGCATAAATGCCCGAGGGCGTCTTGGCGCTAAAAATGACTGAAGACTGCTCGAAGAGTGAGAGGAGGGTTGTGTCAAGACATTGTAAATTGGTTGGAACTGAATTATTTCGAGAAAAGCCAGGTTTTTAAAGACTTTCAGAAGGATAGCAATGATGAGCTGCTTTTTATTGCTATTGGTATCAAATTCCAGATCGTGTATCAAATTTCAGATATGTATGTGTATGTGTATATATATATATATATTCACTGAAAAAACAATAGGTTTCAGGCCTTATATAGTTAGGAATTAGCATTTAAAAAAGCTTTGAAATTCATTGTTCCTTTGCAAAGTAAATGTTTTAAGTGTTAACACTTTATTCCAATCAAGATGACTTCAGGTGTGCCATACTTTTGTCATAAGTAAGACTGTTAGCGCTCTAGTTGTTCTTTAGAACACTCTGGGACATTCTGTCATTGGGCTATAGTTGGGCTACATCTGGCTGATATTTGGGCTACATTTGTTTTTTTTTGTCTCTGGTGGCCATCTTTGGGCTACATTGGGCTACAGTTGGGCTCTAACATATATATAGCCCAATTTAGCCCAATATATATTTTTTCAAAGTTCATGTTCGTAAAAACCACTGGAGCACATATCTTGAGACATAGCAAAGGCACATCGGGCTACCAGTCCCTACAATTTTGCCAAGTTTGGTGGAAAACCATTCAGCCGTTCGGGCTAAAAGTGAGTCCAACCGCCCTACGGAAATTAACATGGGGAAAACACGTTTTAGGACCCCCCTTTTATCTCGGCCTCCGCTTGACGAATCCCCCCCAAACTGTCAGGGAAGGAGCGGAGCGCCGCGAGGCAAAGTTAAGGTAAATTTCAGGAAGATTCCTCAACCGGCGCCAAAGCTATTCTCAATAGAATGTTGCGATATCCCTATGGAAAACAATCCTAACTATATATACCTACTGGCTATCGCCAGTAGGTAATATATATATATATATATATATGCATATATATATATATATATATATATATATATATATATATATATATATGTGTGCGTGTGTGTGTGCACGTATATGTATGCAAACATATTTGTGTATAACAGGTGACAGCTGGCCATATGTATTTACAGGTAGGATCACGTTTCCATAGGAAAAGTGTTTTTTAACCTACCTATTACTTTAGCGCCATTTAACAAAACTTAATGCAATTTTGCCATAAAAGTGTCAAGTTTTTCTTATTGTGCATGGAAAATGTTGGGGTGATCTGCCAAACAGGGGCCAGGAACAAGGGGGGGTCCATGAAACTGTGTTTCCCCATGTAAATTGCCATAGGGGCTTTGGAAATGACTACAGCCCAAACTGGTGGACAGAATTACACCTAATTTAGCAGAAAGGTAGATTCTGGTACGCAGATCATGCTTTCATTGTGTAAATCCATTCAGTAGAGCTCTGATTGGCTGCCAACACTTCAACAAGGGAATTTTGGAAGCAATCTTGTGACTCGAGATCCAACAAAACATGAAAACGGGGCATGGTAGGAATACCCTAACCCTCCAGCCTCAGTTCTGGGGTCCTAGGGAAAGAAAACATTTTTCGCGAATATCCCTATGAATTTGAAAAAATGTGCAGGCCATGTTCCAGGGGCATGTGTATTTTAATTAAAAATAAGGGGGACAGAGAGCCCCCCTCCTAGGGGTTATTTATCCTCCAGGAACCACCTCCTCCCTGGGTCTATTCTTTATATTAAGGTAGGGGGCTGTGCAGACCCACTCAGGCTCCAGGGACAATCACCTCTTCATGGCATTTTACCTAACAATAGATAGGGTGATCTCCCTGGACCCTGGGGACCACCACCTCCACAGGGCAAATCATTAAAAAATAGATGGACAGGCATTGCAGTGACCACTAGTGGACTGCTCCCTTTCCATGCGCAGATCTGTCAGGTAGTTGCTGCCCCCGTTGGTGCTGCTGTCTCTTAACTCATGTGTTTTAGGCCATTCTCCACCCGCCGGCTCCTGCAGAGCATCATTCCTGGTACTGATGTGGTAGAGCATTACTGCACTGCTGCTGAACTGCCCTCTGTCTCTCTTTGTCTGCTGTTGTCTGCCTTTTGAGTCTGTCTTTTTCTGCCTTATTCTCTTCTTTGTACTTTTTCTCTATTTTGCTGCTCCTGACCTTGCCGTTGCAAGCCTCAGTGGCCCACACCACCCCTCCAGGGAATCTCTCCCACTAACTGCAATTCCCACCTCCCAGCTTTCCAGCCCCCTGCACACTACATAATGGCGGCCACTGCACAGTGAAAATGCAGTCCACTGACCTACTAGTGAACTAATCCCTTTCCCTGTACAGCTCTGCCAGGTAGCTGTTGCCCTTGTAGCTGCTGCTGACCCGCTGTTCAGGAGTTTTAAGGCCCTCTTCCACTCACAGGCTCCCACTGGCGCCTCATACCTGATAGCCTTGTGGTAGAGCATGGTTGTTTAGCAGCTGGGCTGCGCTCTGTCTCTCTTTGTCTGCTTTTTACTGCCTTTTCTGTTTTGCTTCGGTCTTTTTCTGCCTTTTTTTCTTCTTAGCACTTTGCTTTCTTATTTTCCTTTTTGCTGCCCTTGCCCTTGCTGCTGTGGGCCCCTGTGGTCCTGTGTCTCTCCAGTAAACCTTTCCCGAGTTTCCTACCTCCCAGCTGTCCAGCGCCCGGCACACTGCTTAGTGGCAGCTGCTCTGTGGCCACGATGCTGGCACCACAAAGTAGCTCCAGAGAAAAGCCTGTCTGCACCCGTCCACGCCTGGACGGCGCCCAGCACCACGGACCCTGGTTCTCAGTCATTCCACTGATATGACGGAAGCACCCTGTTCACCCTGAACGTTGGATGCCACACCACCTGCCACCTTGCATCACAAAAGAACACCCAAGGATGCTTCTCCTGCCACAAATGCAGCTACACCCTGACCCACCTTTTCACTACAGCACCACCACTGCCTAACAATCAACAGCGAACCTGTCTCGCTCAGTGGCATCCTCCTCAACGTGCACTACCTCCACAAACACGCATCTGAACTTTGAGACCTCCTAGACTCTGTCTCTCCTGACATCACCTTCCTCACATAAACCTGGCTGAACACCATCTCTGGCCCAGACATTGCCACTGCCAACCCCAATGGTTACAAGATCACCCGCTGGGACTGCACCGACCAACCAGGAGTAGGCATTGCCATCATCCCCCAAATAAACCTTCACCTGATGACCCACTCAGCCAACCCAATGACTAGCATGGAACCACACCACTTCCAGATCCAGACCAACTTCAACACCATTTTCTCTGGCACTCTCATCAACAGACCACCTGGCCTCAACTGCCCTTTACCAAAGTCATCATCAACGTCATCGCCCCCCAGGCTCTTGCATCCACCAATTACATTCTGCTCAGCAACATGGACAACTCCAATGACCAAAACACTACATCTCTTCTGGAAAACTTCGCCAACGTAGAACTCAAGCAGCTAGTCACAGCTCCGACCCATGCAACAGTCTTCTCTACCAGTGAAAACATCACTGAACTCCTCTGGACCGGCCACCACTGCGTGCACTTCGCCTTCATCAAATCCACCTTACACCTTAGCCCTCACCGCCCCCAGCCAAAGTTAGAACAAGGTCACTGAGGAACAGCTAACCACCCCTCTCAGCACTACCACACCACCAAAATACACTGATGCCAATACCACATGACGCAACCTCCACCAATGGATCTCCAGCGTTGGCGCCCCTCAAGAAGGCACCTGACAAGCAACACTCCAAGAAAGCCAGATGGTTCACCCCTGACCTCCATGAGTCCAGATGCACCTGCATATGATTAGTAAAGATATGGAGGAACAACAAACCCCCAGAAACCCACACATCCTTCAATGCTGCGATCACCACAGACCACATCCTCCTAAAAACCACAAAGAAATTGGACCTCAAGAACAGAATAAATGTCATCGCTCACAACAGTAAAGAACTCTTCGCCAAAGTCAAGAAGTTCGACAGGCCCAACATTGAAGCCACGGATGTACCACCCTCCCAAGACCTCTGCGGCAAACTCGGCACCTTCTCCCACCACAAGATCAGGTTAATCTAGAACAGCTTTGACACCCAAGACTCTCTCATCCAACCCACGACCACCACAGCAAACCAATCTGCACCCCACCAGATCCTGCTCAACAAAGACCTGCTCATCACTGACAACACTCTCAAGACCATGAAGGGCATCACCTCTGGTGCCCCCTCGGACCCAGGTATGCACCCCATGTTCCAGAGTTCAGTGACCGCCAGCGCCCCTGAGCTCTGCCACACTATAAACTATTCCATCAAGACTTCCACCTTCCCTGAAGACTGGAAACGCACCAAGATAAACCCTCTGCTGAAGAAAGCAACCAATGACCTGAGAGACCTCAAAAACGTCAGACTCATCTCCGTGCTCCCCTTCCCAGTCAAGGTCATCAAGAAAGCCATCAATGCCCAACTCTCCGAGTTCATTGAAGCAAACCATATACTGGATATCTCCCAATCCAGCTTCAGGAGCAAACACAGCATCGAGACTGCACTCCTCACCACCACCGATGACATCTGGTCCCTCCTAGACTGAGGTGAAATCGCAGTCCTCATCCTCCTGGACCTCTCAGCCACCTTCAACACTGTCTCCCACCACACCCTAATCAAGAGGCTCCAAGATGACAGCATCTACGACAAGGCCCTGGACAGGATGCACTCCTTCCTCACCAGACGAACAAAGCGAGTCAGAATACCTCCATTCCTCTCTGAACCTACAGAGATCTCCCTGCATCATGGAACCTTCCTCATGGAATCAAAAGACTAGCAGGTACATGGATCAAAGCTATTTGCGATCGCAAATGGTGTGAATCGCAAAAACCAGCCGTTTGTGATCGCAAAATCAGCTTTTGCAATGCATGAAACAGCTTGCCACTCACACTTTAAAAAATCGCAATTATTTGCGATTTTTCAAATTGCGATTGCATTTAAGGAATCGCAATTTGCGATTCCTTAAATAAGGGGGCAAATTGCCATGCAGTTGAACATCATAGTAATTTGCAAAAACTTTGAAAAATGCACTTTTGGCATGTGTGTGCGCAACATATGTACACAAATCAATTTCAGGGGTGCAACAACATGTCCTTTTGACACACTTGCACCCTGAAATTGCATGCGCAATTTGCGAGGACCTATTAGTACTCGCAAATAGAGCATGCAATTTCCCATTCATTCCTATAGGTCTGTAGGCCCATAGGAATGAATGGGAAGCTATTCCTTATTAGCGACTCGCAATTTGCGAGTCGCAAATAAGGAATGTGTAGGAATTGCTATTTTTATAGCGATTCCTACATACATAGGCTTTTGTGAGTCATTAATTGCGATTCCTTAATTATCGCAAATAAGGACTCGCAAAATCCTACCTTGATGCATGTGCATGTAATTTTTTATTAAGAATTAATTTGTTGCCCTTAAGAGATATCACCGGTATTTGGGACAACATTCCTACTGAGGAGAGAATCTATGAAATATGCCAATCACAAATTCAAGATTTTAAGCATATTTTATTTGTTTGTACGAAGCTACAAATGGTTAGGCATATGTTTTTAAGATCCGTTTATATCAAATATATTATTCATTCTGCCCATAAGCCCGGTTCATTTGTTCTATCCCTTTCAAATGAAATGGTTTGTTTTAAGATATATACATTTTGTCAAACATTTCTGGATAATTATTAGGACATTTTTAATGCTAATTTTGTACTCTATAATATCTACTGGTTTAATATAGAAGAATTGTTGCATTGTACATAAAGTATTGCATTTTAATCTATTTGTGCATTTTTGTGGACCTCCCATGGAGTTTCATATCAAAATCAAAATAAATTGTTGTTAATTGAGATCTCCCTGAGCCCCGCTTTCTTCAACATCTACATTGCCCCTTTCACGACCATCGTCAGGAACTATGGACTCAACATTGTCTCCTAAGCTGACGATACCCAATTGATCCTCTCCCTCACCAATGAACGAACAACCGCCAGAAACAACTTCCACAGAGTAATGAAGGCCATTACCACATGAATGAATAGCAGCTGCCACAAATTGAAATTGGACAAGACCGAAGTTTTCAACCAAGGACCCTCACCCTCAGCTTGGAATGACTCATGGTGGCCCTCCACACAGGGTACCTTCTCAGCCCCACAGACCACAGACAAAACCTTGGCATCATACTGTAGTCCTCGCTCACAATTAACCATCAGATTTATGCCATTACCTCATCATGCTTCCACACACTCCAGCAGACTAGACTACGGCAATGCACTCTAATCTCGCATCAACCAGAAATTCCTCCGAAACTTTAGAACATTCCACGTCCTCATCAGACACCCCTGCTCCACCCATGTGGACTTGGCCACTGTTCCTCAGATCCACAAGACAAGACCCATTTCAGGAAGGAAATCAAGACCTGGCTCTTTGGCTAAACACCATAGCATAGATGGAGCAGCCGCCCCTCTCCCAGTGCCTTGAGACCCTCATGGGTGAGTAGCCACATGTTACAAAACCCTGATTGATTGTTTGATTGATTGATTAATTGATTGATAGGGGTGCCACATGGACCCCCAGGCCCCAAGGATCACGAACTCCACACGGCCAATTTAAAAAGATGGAGGGGGGTCAAATTTAGCAGAAAGGTAGCTGTAGTTCCAGAAATCATCCTTTTCATCAACTGTTGTCAATCCATTTAGTAGTTGCAGAGTTATTTAATGATTTTTTTAATTGCATGAATGGAGACTCGGGGTCAGCGGCTCCAACGCAGGGCTACACGAACCCACATGGCAGGAGGACTGCTCTAATTGGGTGACTGCAAGTTACAGAAATTGTTGCGACCACCATTTCATGAAGTGGAGCCAGTCCTGGGAGAATGTTTTAAACATTTGATATCATAGAATGGGTCAGGGTAGGAGTATATTGATCCTATGGGTATAATATTAGGGTGTCTTAGACATCCCTTATGCGTTTTAGAATGCCTAGATTCACTTTTTTTCTCACATGCGTGGAGTAGTGACCACATGACAGTGCTCAGCAGGGTCCCCCTTGTAAAGTTGCAAGGGAGGCGTGAATGCCACCGAAACATATAAAAATAATAATTAGGACCGCCATTTTAAGGACCGTGACCGGAGATAGTTATGAATTTGAAAGAGTGTAGAAGGTGTCTGGATAGAAGTACCCTGATCTCATGGCTATATTTTAGGTGCCACTGAGGGACCTGTTATGAGTTTTACAATGTGAAAATAAGCTTTTTTTTCCCACACATGGATTTGCCACCCAATCGCAGTGCTCAGTGCGGTCCTCATGTAGCATTGCAACAGAGTCATCAACCTAGCCAAAATACATTAAAAAAATAGATACATTCAAGCAATCACTCGTACATTAATGCATACGCTCACAGACTCACACATCCACTCACAAAGCCACTCACAAATGCAAACACCCACGCAGAGTCCCATTCATAGACTTATTCACTCACTCACAGACCCACGCATAGACTCATAGACTCACTGACAGATCTACTTGGTGGTAGTTTTTCAAAATGCTCCTGCCAAGCGAGAGGAAACACAAGTCTATGCAAGGACACCGCTATGTCTCAGGGGTGGGAACCCCAGGACATAGCATGTAAGCGGGCCCAGAGTTATGGGGCCCCAGGGCCAAGATTGACTCAAAGAGGGGGGCATGTGGCCCCCTCCCTTAAAGTAATCAGCCCCAGGGTCGGTTCCCTAAGGGTCTTTAATGGTTTGGGGATTTAAACTAGTTTGGGTACCAGGGTGGGATCTTCGGGCATCTGGAGGTTCGGAAATAGGTCCACCTGGTCCCTCTCTGCTTGTATGCAAATTTCATCCACGGAGGTGGGCACTCCAAGGCCAATAATGGCTATGGGAAGGGGGACATGCAGCTCATCACCGTTATGAAAACAGCCCAGGGGTGGCCTCCCCAGTGGATACATTGAATATATGCAGTCAAGCCACCATTTTTTTTTATTCCAGCTGGATTGCAGCATTTTTTGCTGATTATTTTTTTTTTACCCAGGGTTCCTTTAGGATCTAGGGGCCAGTGGGCCTGGAGAGTCAGGGTATCCCTAGCCTGCTCCCTTGAAGTATTTGACTTCTTTTTCTTCAGGACAGGGGACTAAGACCCAGAGTTCGGAAAATTGCTGGCACCAACATTTTTCTCATTGTTATTGTGTAGGCATTGCCGATTCTTGACACAAAATGCTGTATGATATAGTTGGCTTGTTGGTGGGAATCAGACATGCTAAAACACAACTCTTAAAGAGTCAGCCTTAGATGCATGCCTCAGAGTCACTCTATGTGCCACATGGAATTCCAGAGGTTTTAAAAATGTACACCCCAGGTTTATGAGAAAAAGGCACAGTAACTACATCATTCTGTTCCACTCTTCGTTCTTCATTTTCCAGAGTACTCATATGTAGCATCTGCTACTCTTGGCCTCCAATTCATAAACTTTATTCGAAAATTAAGTCATGAAAGTAGTACATAAAATACACATTTTGCAGTATAAAAATTACATTATCATTTATATAAATAAATACTTAAGACATGATTAAACTTCAAAAGACTAATGCCGAATATCTTATTTCCTTAAAATTCATTAAAAAGATTGTTGAAAAACAGATATCAGTATATTCAGTCCAGGGTAATATTGCTCAAACCTCAACGAAAAAGAATGCACCCCCTCTTTTCCTCAGTTGGTTTGGGAGGATGAATTAAAAAACCTCTATTTACTGCCATAACCGTTTTGACCGAATTACCCAAGCCCATTTTAGAAATGTGGCCATAGCTATAGCAATTGGGAGACTGGGATCTGTACATAGGATTCTTAATGCCTCTTCGTGTCTGCGGGTGTCTTGGCAAATAGGTTTCACCCACATTGATCTAGGCGCAGCATATAAGGGACAAAAGAACAAAAGATGGCTTATAGATTCTTGTTGGTCCCTGCACCTTGGGCATTTATCATCGTCGTTTTCTCCTGCCCATTTCGCTGTACATGACCTTGTTGGAAGGGTGCCTACTCTAAGTTGGAAATAGAGTTTACGGTCATACTGCTTCTCTATTGAATTGAATTGAAATTAAATTTATAGAGCGCAACTAAACCCGTAGGCATCAAGGCGCTTAAAGGTGGTACAATTGTTTGATCAGAAGAGGACCGGGAGCGGGTTACAGGTAGGCTTCTTGAAAGAGCCAGGTCTTGAGTGCTTTGCGAAAAAGGGCATGGGAAGCAAGACCCTTAAGGTCCTCAGGGAGAGTGTTCCAAAGTCTGGGGGTGAGAAATCGGAAAGCCCTTCCGCCCCATCTGACCTTGGCTACTCGGGGACAAGAAGCAGATTTTTGTTGGAGGAGCGAAGAGCCCTACCGGGAACATAGTGGGACACAAGTAAACGGATGTCTTCAGACCCAGTCCCGTTCAGGGACTGGGTCTGAGGGCCTTAAAATTTATCCTAGCCTGCATGGGGAGCCAGTGCAGGTTCTTCCTGATGGCCGAACCTGAAGAGTACTTTGGGGCATCCACGACAAACCGGGCCGCTGTATTTTGCACAATCTGAAGGCGTTGGACCAAGCCGTTGTTAATGCCTAGATATAGTGCATTGCAGTAGTCCAGCCTGGAGGCAATAAGAGCCAACGCGACCTGTTTGCGTGCTTCTAGGGAGAGATAATGGGTGATTTTTCTTAAAATCCTAAGGGCACCACAGCAGGTGTAAACTGTCCTGCTAACTTGTTTCTCGAGGGAAAGAGTGGTGTCCAGGATAACACCCAAGTTACGGGCAGAGGAGGATGGCGTGGGGCAAGCGCCAAGGGCAGAGGGCCACCAGTCCATTGACCAGGTCTCATGTTTGCCTCCAAAAATGAGGACCTCGGTTTTCTCCCCATTCAACTTGAGGAAGTTCTTGACCATCCAACCAGCGACCGCCTCCATACTGTTTTTAAAGTTAAGAGCTGTAATATTCACAGATTGTGTTATGGAGACTATGATCTGTGTGTCGTCGACGTAGGAAAGAACTTCTAGGCCAAAGGTCATTACAAGCCTGGCGAGTGGGGCCACGTAAATGTTAAAAGCGTGGGGCTCAGGGAGGAGCCCTGGGGGACCCCACACTTCACAGGCTTGATTGGCGAGATGAAGTCGCCCAGCTTTACTCTTTGCTTCCGTTGGTCAAGGAAGGATGTAAGAAGGCTGAGTGCGGGCCCGTCAACTCCCAGCTTACTGAGGCGGCTAGCTAGAATGGATGGAGAGAGGGTGTCAAAAGCCGCCGTTAGATCTAACAGCACCAGTAGAGTTGTCTGGCCACTGTTGACCTTGGCCCGAATGCTGTCGACAACCACAGTAAGTGCCGACTCGGTGCTGTGTGCCCTCCGAAAGCCGTGCTGAGAGGGGTCCAGAGAGCTGGAACTGTCGAGGAAGGCACTCAAATGATGGTTAAGGTGTGCCTCCAGGAGCTTAGCGGGGGCAGGGAAAAGGGAAAAGGGACAGAAGTTTTTTAGGGTCCCAGGGTCCAGAGTAGGCTTTTTTAGAAGGGGCTTGACAATGGCCATTTTCCACGTCAGGGTATAAACCCCTTCTGATTTAGCCAAATTCATTACCTCTACAAGGGGGGGCAGAATTACCTGCCTGCATTCTTTCAGGATTTTCAAGGGGCAGGGATCAAGCGGGGATCCGGACTTAAGCTTGTCCAAAAGCAGGCTAAGGTGGTCGGGAGTGAGGGGGGGAAAATGGGTGAGCCGACTGAGGGGTTCGATCACCTGATTCCCCAGAGTCATGACAAGTGGGCCAGGGCTCGCTGGGTTGAGATTGAGGGTTTCCCAGTCTGTGTAAATATCCATGATTTTAGTGTGGAAAAAGGTGGAAATCTGATCACACAGATCTTGGGGGGCTACTATGGGGCCAGGTGACTGGAGGAGGGATAAGGTGTTGACTATTTTGAACAAGTCTCTGGGGGAGCTAAGTGAGGCAGTAAGTTTGGAAAAGTGCGCCTTTTTTTTTAGCAAGCACTGCCGCTTTATAGCCCTTGAGGAGGGTTTTGTGTTTGTCCTTCTCTATGGGGTCCAAGTGTGATCGCCATAGTCTTTCCTGCCTCCTACATCCCTGTCTAAGGGTCCTAAGAGAATCTAAGAACCAAGGGGCCGAAGGTCGCTTCCTAGCTGAGTAATGTTGCCGAGCCAGAGCGAGGGATTCAACGGCATCCGCCAGGGTGATTGAGAGCTCGAGAGCCGCAGCGTCGGCATCCTTTATTGGCAAGGTCATAAGTTTGGACAGGAAGGGAGTAGGTGTACCATTGTTTATCTTCCTGAGATTCCTCCTCAAATCCCACTTGTTGTGATCAAGCTGGGGTCCAGTGGGAAGGGGAGGTACGAATTCAAGGGGAACGGCCAGGTGGTCTGACCAAGACAGAGGGAGGGGGAAACCAGTCTGGAGCCGGGGGTCATTGGTGAATACCCCATCCAGGGTATGCCCAGCTAAGTGGATCGGACTACCTACTAACTGTAGCAGACCACAAGAGGCTAGGGAATCCAACAGGTGGACGGTGTCAGAAGAGTTGGAATTTTCCAAATGGAAATTAAAGTCCCCGGGGATAGTTAGATTGGGGGTATCGATGTAGTGTTCCAGGATCTTAAGGAGTTCATGACAAAAAGCGGGCCTGGGGCCGGGGGGTCTGTAGATCAGGATCCCTGAAAAGGAGACCGTGTGGCAAGGGTTTAAGGAGAAATGCATGGCCTGGAGGGGATCGAGCGGGGAGGACAAGTGAGAGGTTCAGCATTTTATCGAGCTGTGGTACAGTATCCCCAACCCCCCTCCCACGCGACCTACTCTGTCCATTCTAGCCAGTGCATAGCCTTCAGGGATAGCATTTATTAGGTCCGGCTCAGAAGAATCCGTAGCCCAGGTTTAGGTGATAAAGACCCAAGAGGGTTTTTTCTCAGAGATGAATTCCTTAAAGGTGATATTATTTTTGACTAACGAGCGGGTGTTAATGAGGAAACTAGTGTGGGAAGACGTGAGTGGAAGACCTGGCCTTATGTAGAGAGGACGTTTTTTGCCGGTATCAGAGAACTTTTGATGATTAACTATCTCGTTACAACCACAGTCACGTTTATAAGCGTTTCCGGAGTAAAGGAATGATGGTAAGGTAGGCAAGGGTGTTTGAGGGCTCGTAGGGCACAGAGGGTATACAAGGGTTCACCTGCGGCAGGAGGGGGTGGAGGGGCAGCGTACCTGACCTCTGGCACCTCCTTGTCGCTGACGGGCGCAGACGGGCAGGACTCTGGCGTGACTCCGGCACTGATACGGTGCGTCCGCTGACCGTGTCTGCTGCGCGGAGGCATGGCCGTCTCCTTAAATAATGTCCCTCTACTGCAGAGTGTGATGCCTCCCAAGCCAAAATGGCCGCTGCCGGAAGCCTGGGACCGAGGGGCTCAGCACCTGACTCGGCTGAGTACCACTCGGAATGTGGGGAGAGCGAGTGATTAGGTGGGTTTGAAACTGCTGAAATAAAGCAGAGTGCGGGAGGGAATTTTAAAGGTGAATTAAAAGAGAAGGGGAATTGCCGCGATAAAATCCGCGAGAGAGCCCCATCGTTAGCACATGTAAATCTGGCTACACACAGTAAAAACACACCAGCAACCTCCCGGCTTCCGCCTCAGGAGGAGAACAAACAGCGAATCTACGCCATCCCAATATAATTCCAGCTTCGGTTGTGCCTTAAATTCGAGAAAGCGACCTGTTAGATGAGATGAAAGACCCTTTGCACATACTTTAGAATTAACCATCTCCCAGTACTTAGCCTTCATGTTTTTTTTAAGGGAATATCACATTTGTGGGATCATCCCACAAATCACCCATTCCCAGACTTACTACCAAGGACCTAATAGCCTTCAGCCAATGTATTTTATGGAAGGCGTGTTTAGCAATTATTTCCTTTAGGCCCCACGCGTAATGCTGAAGTTCCTCGGTGGTCCATATCCTACGCCAATACAATAACGGCCGTAGGGAAGCTAGATCTTGAACAGCTTTTTTGCCCAGGTCCCACAGTAATGGCGTCAGGGGAGTACTTTGCAGGACACTAGTCGCTTTTCTCAAGAACTCGTTTTCAGCTAGTGTCAGGTTTCTTAAATTTTCAAACCCCCAAAGTTCAGCCCCATAAAGGGCCGAACTTATCTCCTTCATCCCATAATCTCCAAAAGTGGGCTAATAGGTTTCGATACTGAGGCTTTGAACGTTTTTCAGAAGAAGTCCTGCCTGCTGGTGATGTTAAAGTACAGCTAGATCTAATTGGCTGGTCCAGCGCACATCTCTCTGGAAGGTGACCCCCAGATATGTAAAGGCATCGACCCGCTCTAATGGAGAATTATTCATATATATGCTCCCTCCGAATGGTTTAACAGACCTGGATGGTTTATAATCAGTAAGAACTATAAACTTTGTTTTTGTGGTGTTTATTTCTAGGCAATGGTCAAAGCAAAAATCCTCAAAGCGCCGCAGGGCACGTTGGAGCCCACTTGGCATTTTTGAATCAAAGTGTCGTCCGCGAACATGAGGCTAGGAACTCGCTTACCAACCATCACAGGAACGTCGGTCGGGACCAGGGAGAGGAAGTCTGCCACCCCGTTCACGAAGAGCGAGAACAAGGAAGGCGCCATGACGCAACCTTGCCGCACTCCCCGCTCAACGGGGAAGGTTTCCGTAACCTCGCCCTGCCGTCCCCACCGACCCCGAGCGAACGTGTCCTCATGCAGGCGAACGATCAAACTCAACAGCTCAGGGGCCATCCCCAGCTCACCAGGACTCGCCACAGCTTATTACGCGGCACCAGATCAAAAGCCTCCCCTAAATCAACAAATACAACATATAATGTACCTTTCTCCAATAACACAGAGCGCCAATAGAGGATAATAAACCGAAAAAACTGATCTATCGTACTGGTCTTGGGTCGAAAGCCAGTCTGGCGGTGGCTCAAGATGTTTTCTTCTTCCATCCAGGTCTGGATTTTCCCCAATACCAGACGGCCCATAATTTTTTGGATGGAGTCGATTAGGCTAATAGGCCTAGCGACTTGTCCACCTTTTTATAGACAGGCAGTATTTCAGCACCTTTCCAAGATTGGGGGACAGCCATACCTTGAGCTATGGGATTTGCTAGATATGTAATATACACTCGCCATCTTTTTTTGCAATTTAGAAATAGATCAGCAGGGACGCAATCCATACCTGGGGCGCGTCCCTCAGTTACTAAATCTAGCTCCCTATCGGCTTCGCTTAAAGTGAAGGCGGCCTCCTTGTAGAATTGTAGGACAAGGATACCCTCGCTTTCGCCGTCTTCACCTTTGGCGCACTGTGACTTAAAGTAGTCAATCCATGAGCTTTGGGCAACATTATTCTGCAGGCTATCGTGGGGCCCTTCTTGTCCCATTTAAAAATATTCCAAAAAGATTTTGGGTTTTTTGACGCACACGCCACCTTGAGGTCCTGCCACTTGCTCTCTTCCAAAGCTTTTTTAGCAACAAACTGTGTATGCCTATAGTTACCTCGGGCCACCTTTACTTTGCTGGGATCCTTAGTTTTTACTGCTAGACCCAGCTCCACCCTAGCTTGTCTACAAGAACCATTATACCAACTCTCATCTTTACGTCTTCGATCTCTATGACCTAAGCTGGGTTTACAGAAGTATGTTTTAAGTTTAGTAAAGAAATTAGCATGGGCTTCCATAAAAGGATTATACAATGACCCACGTGTTATACCTGTCTCCATAGTTGCCAGCACCCCATCTAGATCGATCTCAATGTCAGTCAAAGCATTTGGATGTTCAGCAACTTGGCACCAATTAAGGTGGCGCTCATCATTTGTTATAACAGTTTCTAGGGGTATAAGTCCCCTGGTCACTTCATCCACTTCATCTAGGCCAAGTCTAAACAGGGCAGTCAGGGGGTTATGATCGCTCTCGATGCGGGGTATTACCTCCATATCCACGAGAGTGTACCACAGCTTAAGATGGACAAGTAACTAGTCTATATTACTTGCCCTAATGCCATTGTCATAAGTTTTATTACCCATCCTGTCCGACAATGTTCGGCCATTAGCAGCCCTCAGCTGATTCCCAATCCAGAGACCCTTCAACTGTATCGCGGCCTCTGTCCATTTACTTATAGGATTCAGCTCCAGCTGGGGGACTCCCCACCTACTGTCCTCCTCCTCAGTTATGTTCAGATCATCGAGACCAAGTGGCTCGAAAGTCGTATTA
This sequence comes from Lissotriton helveticus, assembly GCF_964261635.1. Classification (NCBI taxonomy): domain Eukaryota; kingdom Metazoa; phylum Chordata; class Amphibia; order Caudata; family Salamandridae; genus Lissotriton; species Lissotriton helveticus. The sequence goes on from NC_136069.1 coordinate 1,611,465,551, forward strand.
AAGTCTCCTGCGATCAGTGGGAGTACATTAGCTGGTAGGCTCTCAATCAACTCTTCCAAAGCTAAAACAACATTAGATTTCCTCCCACCTGGTGAGCCCCTGGCATAATCATTAAAAATATAAATGTTTAAGCTGGACGGAAAGCTAAGTCTCACGGCAAGAATGTCACAATTTGACACCGGGAGAAATTGGGTATTGCATATTAGGCTTTGCCTAACCCATATCAATAGTTCGCCCATAGGGCGACCCATTTGCCTTTTAACTGCAGGGACATAAAAGTTCAGATAGCCCAGTCTAAACACAGGGCTAACTGACCAGGTCTCCTGGAAAATGCAAATGTGAAATCTATCAATAAAGTCCAGCCACTGTGGTGAATCTAGTTTGGGACCCACGCCCGCCATATTCCAGGATATGAATGTTGTCAGACATACTGGCCTCTCAGATCTATCCGCAGATACACCCCCCAGTAGAGATAAAGGGAGAGCTGGGTTTACAGAACTCCGCTTCTTCAATGGAGGATCTATTCTACCAGTCTGGGCGATGTCTACACATACAAGATTTTGCCTATGTCCAACATTCCCTTCTTGCCGACTTCCATGATCAATGACTTGCCCTACCCTCCTTCCTACGTCCTCCTCATTTCCTGAGGCTATGCTATCCGAGGTGGAACTATAAGGCACATGCCGTCAGTCGCAATCCCCCAGCCCTGATAAAGCATTGAATCTGTTAAACAACCTTGTGTTCCCCAAGGCACATTGATTTGACGCCTCTCCCAATCTAAAAATATCCCTCTGCAGAGGCTGCTGGGATACTCTTGGTCTCAGTCTGGCATTCTGTTGGCCTGTGCCATATAGTCAATGGCTATGGCAGGTTGCAATAACTTGGATGAACGGTCCAATGGAAGCAATGTTCTTTTACATATCTCACCAGCCCCATCACTGACAACATTTACAAATATATGCAGGTCTGTGGTAAAAGTGGGTAAGGGAAATAGGTTAAGAGAGAAATCAGATATATGTGACTCTACAACTGTGCCTCATCGTATCTGTGGAGTAAGGGAGGGATGACGCACGTAGTGAATCTCTATAAGACAAATAGATATCTCAAATAAATTGCATTGAGTGTGAATTCTAACTGGACATACCTTAACACTATCGTTGTATAGCCAACTCTGTGTCTCTTCCTGCACAAATCAATCCTGTCTGAAATGCAGGCACTCTTGCACCAAGGATGCCTGCTTGGGTGTATCTTGATAGATGTGAAACATGCTTTCCCTCTATCTTTCACACAGTGCAGAGCAGCAAGTTGTCTAGCAGCGTTGCGTTGCTTGAAAGCCCATGGTATGCTGCCATGTTATTCTCTGTACCCAGAAAAGGACAGTAATTTTAAACTCATGATGAGAACACCTATGTGTGTTCCTCCATATTGCTGCCTAGGTTCAGGACTTCACACATTCAGGTAAAGTCTTAGGCTTCTGCACTTAGATCAGAATGATACCAGGGCTGAAAATTAAATCAGTATATCGTATATGCATGCAACTGGGCAAATAGTACGGGGGAACATACCAGTAAATCATGGAGGGGAAAATAGCTTCCCATTAGAAGGTATAGCTGATAATGCAAGATTGAATGGTCTTTGTACAACATGGAAGAGTTTGTGGCTTTCTGGGAGTCATGGTTCAGTGTCACAGCAGCCACAGTGAGGTATGTGGTGATCGTAGAGACCTGTGTCACTGAGTCCATGATGAACACAGAGACCTGTGCTTTCATGAATGCAATGTCATTAGAGGCCAGAGATAGTGGAATCAGTAGTGACAATTTAGAATATTCTAACAAGTACAACATCCGGTTGTTCTTTCAAAACTGAACATAGTACTAAGTCAACACATGTCAGATCTATTTCAACTGATTCATTGAAAATGGCATTCTTCCCAGCTTTGATATCAGTGTATAGGATTCAAATATTTACAGTCAAAAACCTTTCTTACACTTCTTCACTGAAAAGGTCCTGTAAAGAACATTTGGTAAATGTATTTCCATGGTGTCTTCCAATTATTATCTACCAATTGTAATTGCGTTTCAATTGGATCTTTCTGGTGGTGCTCTGTCCCATCTTTTCAAATTCATGTTGTTGCATAGAATGGAAAATGATTATTTTTATGTCTGACGGTGCTTGAAATTCTAACTTGATAGGAACAAGGACGGCAAAACATCTGATCAGCTCTCTGTGTCCTTTGGCTTTCTAGGAAATGTTAGATTTTCAATACAATGCAATTTAAACTGAATCTGTTCAGGCATCACATTTGTCGCAGAAAGACAAACCATGGGGGGAAATCTGTCTGTTCCCTCCACAAGTAGAAGGTCCTTTAACAAAACACTGTATTCTTGAATACACTCCATGATCTCTGTAAAAACATGTGTCATGTGATGTCGTTCTCAATTAGGACACTTACTTGGGGTAAGAATGTGAGCTGGTCTCACAAAACATATGAATTTCAATTATTGATGTACGCCACGCTTGCATTGACAGGTGTTCCACATCCACAGGCATAATTGTGATATACGCATGTTGTGTTTTTTTTTCTTCTGATTCTCAAAATATGTCTAGGCACCCCCCTTTGATACAATCTTAGTTTTGTTTTACAGGTTTAAAGAAAACCTAACTTAGGTAGAGGATGGCACAGGTCACCCTGCATAGTGGTAGTATCTAAACCAGAAGTGGTTAGATAGGAGCCCTAGTTCCTTCATCATGATGAATGCCACAGACCCTTTGGGCAGAAACATGTTGATGACACTAGTTTTGATGGGGTACTAGTTTCCCATATCCCCAAATTAATTTTTAATATTGTGTAAACACCTTATAAATAAATGTATTTTGGTGTTTACATTGATTTTTAAGCTATCACTTTATCACAAGCCCCCACTTAGATATTAGATGTGTCTCACTGTCTCCAAGTGTAGGCCCTTTCTCTACCAAACACAGTTTCTAGAAAGCGAGGACTATCCAATGATGACGCAAGACACCTGTAGGTGTGTGAGGACAGTCCTTCACATTTTTTTAGATGCCCAGCACCCCACTAATTAGTGCCTAGTGCTTGTCAGTTCAAGTGGAATGAGCATTTTTCTCAGGGTATCTTCTTTTTGTGTGTACATAGGTAAAAAATCAACATAATCTTTCACCAGCAAATGTCCTTTTATGCTCTGGCTTGGGTACTCAGGGCCACCTAATATGGGAGTGTTGTCGTGGACATGAGATTGGCAGAATTCCTCTACTCAGGGGATAATATTGTTGAAGAAATTCAGCAAGTGGATTTTACTCTATAATTAGACTTTGCCCTGGAACTGGAGGCTTTGCAATTCCCTGCAAACTCTAAATGTGGCCCTTAATTATTCTAAAAGGACAAACAGAGGCCAGTCTAGTCCTTTTATAATATGTATATTACAAAGCCATATAGGGCATTTCCATTGCATTTTTAGTTATAGCAGTACTTCATAAGTAGCACAACACACCATTCAAGAATTAGTGGGAAAATGGAATGTAGCTCTAAAACATTGACAAAACAAATTCAAAAATCATAGATACCAAAATTGGGATATAATGTTTTCCTTACCCGTAAATGCTAGGGAATACATTGGAAAGAGAAGACAGAGATAAAAGAAATTTAGAACAAAGTTTTATACTTTGATGAAATGCATAGCATTCTTAGGCATTACATTGATATCATGAATGCACTTAAATATACACACTTGAAAAAAATAGAAAACTATATAGGGAAACAAATCTGATTTTGTCTACAAACATATAAGGATAATTTTGAAAAGAAAGAGTAGAAAATGCAGGGAGAGATGTAATAAAAAATGAAAGTGTCTTTACCGGGCCGCTGGCCACATAGTACAAAATCTCTGCTATTTACCCAGCAGCCAGTAAATTTGTACATGATCTCTGCTGTTTAGCCAGCCATAGACTAAGTAGTAGATATGATGTACAATTTGACCAGTGGACGGATAAATAGGGTAAAGGAGGTCTTTATTTAGCAGGTCATGAACAAAAAAAGGACTCCAGATAATGGTAGTGTGATGACCATGTTGCTATGGGAATGCAACGGATTTATGACGGTACAACGCGTACCGTTTCAACGTGTGCCTTTACAACGCGTCTTTGACAATGCAAGTTGTTACAAAGACTTGCGTTGTTGGGCGCGGACAGTGAATAGTATAATTTACTATTCAAACATGAGTCCCCGTGGATAGTAGGGAAGGTGTTGGAATAGTAAATATACTATTCTTTATCCTTTAGCGCCCTCCAGTGCAAGTCGTGGTTACGGCTTGCGTTGTAAAGGATGCGTCGTAAAAGCACTGCGGGGTAACATCCGCGTTAAAAATGATGTTCCCCGGATGCAACATGTGTGAACCGTTTGAAAATAGGTGCATATGCAAATGTACAATAGATTGTATGGATTAAGCTAAGCTATTTACATATACAAAAAATTCAATCAATTTTGAAAGAAAATATTTATGCTATTTTTATATTCAAATATGACATGTAGAAATCAAATATTCAGGATATGGCACATAGATGTTTTGTGATTCAGTTAGGGAGTATTTGGCTATCAACAAAGTATTTTGAGTATGATTTTAAAGCATATTACATAAATGCGTTATATATTCATGAAAATGTATTGTTTTTAATGCTTCTGTTGATCATTATTTTAGAGCTGGGATCCTTTTGAGCTTCTTATGGAAGGCCTTTCACTAGCTTTGGGCTGCTTCTTATAGGAGATTGTGCTTGCATAGTATTTCAAATCTGGCAACACAGCAGCAGTTATCAAATAGCAGAAAACAGGGAATGCAGACATATAGGTGGTTTCTGGGTTCCAGAGGGAGGGACATGTAGAATAAGTAATTTGGATTTGAGGGTGGGGAGGTTATGGGCACTTGAAGGAACACAATTAAGTGAGACACTGTAATGAGGATTCTGTAGAATGGGAAAGTGAAAGTATAGGACTTGGAAGTAATGCATCTGGGTGATGCACAGCAGGAGTTCCCTCTGCTGCCTGTGAACAAACACACTTTTTCATACTATTTACCCAGTAGAGAAGGTTCACAGCATTGAAGCTATTTGGTCCTATGTCTTGAGTGTTCCCTTAAACCACCCAACATGTTAGTCACCTGCACAATACATGTGGTGACTTGTTGTTTTGATTTTTAACTTATAAAGCAGTGTTTTAAGTGGGCATCACCTTGTCTCCAATGTGCCCTCATTTGTGCGCTTGACAATGCTGTCTCAGGAAAATAAAGGAATATTAATACTGTGCCTTGGGAAAACCAATGTAAAAATATCTAGTAACAACATTATTTTCTATAATGGAATGTAGGTTTGGGCCATCCCCCTTGAACAAATAAACCAAGTCATTCTCTGCTAGGGAATACCTCAACTCTACCCCTCTGCTCTCATTAAAGCCCTCTTCTTTAGCCTGGCCCTTGGTGCTCGGTGACTGCCTGGGGGGCCACAATCTCCATAATCCTGCTGTGACACCAAGAGGAGTAGCTAACCCACTTTTAAAGCTCGCTGTCGACCTGTAGGTGTGGGATGCTGCTGCTGCTGTATGATGACTGTCTGGGCAACTAAAAACTCAATAATTGTGCTGTGAGCCCAGGAGGAGGGATTAACTTGCTTCTCAAACCCTCTGTTGACCCATGGGTGTGGACTACTGCTGCTGCTGTGCGGTGACTATCTGAGGGGACCATAACCTTCATTATGCTGCTGTGAGCCCAGGAGGAGGGGTTCACTTGCTTCTAAAGCCCAATGGTGACCCACTGGCACCAGAAATGCCCAAGCATACACTTCTGCACCCATAACAGCCCACAAGAGGATTGGCTGGGCAACTTCGTTTTGACCTCCTCCTCGGAAGCTAACCGTCATTTTATTTGCTATCAGAGGATACCAGAGGTTTCCATAGTGCAAGCGTAATTTGAGAGCTGGGGTTTATCATTTACCTTTGCGTACTGTCTGTAGCAGCCTCATAGAGACAGATGGGGAAAAGAATACCTTCTGTGACTTATTTCTCCCATGTTTTCAGCAAAACAGTGGACAAACACACTGATATCTTGCAAGCTCTACAAGCGGACATGCTAGAGAAAAAATATTTTCAAGCTAGGGATAGTGAAAAGCACCTAGTGCCAAGTCAGTCATGCTATGCTTATGTGATCAACAATGAGGGACAGGCAATTCCCATAGCAAACAAATCACACTTGTATTCTCCATGCAAAGAAAAATGTGCTTATATTTAGAAAGTTCTTGCACCTATGCACACCGCTATTTTGAAAGAGCACTTGTTATGGGAGGAAAAACTAGTGATTGTAGTTGCTCCTGTAAAGGCACTACAGGTAGCCACTAAATCAACGATTCTAAAGCTTGAGCTCTACACCTGACATGGGTATAGTATGTCTCTTACCTAGGTGCAGTGAGTGTAAGTTTCAGTATGATCCCACTGTATACAAGCGTTCCTCCAATATGAACCACATGTCACTTCACCTCTAAAAGGCTTACTGCTTGAGTCATACAAGAGTGTGTTCTAAATGGGCAGCTCTGCGTAACCAGCAGTAGGAACAAGATATAAGTACCCCACAGCCTGCAATCAAGTCTATGACATAGTGAAAGATGGTGAATTCTATCTGTAGCACTTCCACACTAAAATCTTAAGCAATATCACTGTGCAACATTCAGAACTTCATGCCATGCTCCATGCATTACAGAAGGCTGACCCATCCTTTTCCACAAGAACATTAGCTGATGCATCCTTCTATGTGCAAGGATGCCATGTACATTTGAAACATTGGCAGCTAAATAAATGTAAAGATTAAAATGGGAAAAATATTAAGAATAAACAGCTTTGGACAAAGGTAGGTGTCTAACAAGAAAAGCTTTCACTGGTCAATGTGATGCAGACTTTGGACCACCAACATGACAGGTTTCACCCAAAAGGGAACTGTGCAACAAAGTTAGATGCCAAGATTGTGACACAAGACAGTCAGAGGAGCAATGATAACCAGATCTCAGACAAAGAACGTGATTTGATATATTAACAGAACTACAGACAACCATGAGAGGGTACACTGCCTCCAGCGGGCTCTCCTCCTAAGCATTCCTACACCCTTGATTGGTTGCCAGACCAGAAGTAGGCGACAGGGTAGTCTCTAATAACCTATCCATTTAATCAGGGAAGAATATGAGGGAATGATGGGATGGGAGCCTGCGTTCCAAACAAGAACACAGGCTTCCATTGACAAAATGGTTGTTGGGGAAAACCATGCACCCTGTGTCGGGTTTCCCATAGTGTCTGCCACACTGTGCATGGTTGAAATGGGGGTTACCATGGGTACCCCAACGGAACTGATTCAGAAGGCCCTGGTTTAAGAGAGGCCTGCTATGGGCCATCAAAGATGGATTCTGGCAGCCAATTTGCTTTAGAGAAACCGATTCAGAAAGGCTGTCCGAATCGGTCATTGTAATCGCTCGCTCGGAAACCGAGTCCATAGAGCTGTACAATTCGGCTCCAAATGTTTGAACTGTCTGAATGCCTTTCGGAACCAATTTGGACAGCCCTAAAGTTTTTTGTACTAAGTAATCGGTCAGTGGGAACTGTCCGATTCGGTCAGAAACAAGGGTTCTCTGTCGGATTCTGCAAACCCGACACTGTTTTCGAGTCTTTCCAAACGGCATTGTAATGGGCCCCTAAGTTGTTAATATTGGGTGGCAGTTATAGGGGGAAAAAATGGTGAAACAGAAATATCATTGTCACCAATATTGATAATTAATGTTATTTTTAACCCCTTTGCTGCTAGGCCTTTTCCGTACCTGTGCTAACTCTTTTTTGGCTATTTGGGGTAGTTTGTGCTTAGGCACCTGTTACTTTTTGACCACATAAAGTATCCAGGCAAATATGTGTCCTTGTCTTCCAACACCATAGGGATTTCAAAGGTACTCAGGGTTTGTTGATTCCCTTGGAGGGGAACCAGAAATTAAGCAAAAATAGAGCCACATTTAGTTTTTGGGGAAAAAATTGAAAAAAGTGCTGCAGATGAAAACGTCTCTTTTTTCCCTGCAAATGGTATCAACAAAGGGCTTGTGGTGCTGAAATCACCATCTCCCTAGCTTTCAGGGACAGACTGATTTTTGTCTAAAAACAAAAATGTTTACACAGTTTGGCATTTTACTGGGACATAGCCTATTTTTGCTACTTTTGTGCTTTCATTCTCCTTCCAGTTAATGATAGAAATGTGTACGATAGCAATATTTGATACTGGAAAGCTATACACTTAAAAAAGTAGACAAAATTCTGAATTCAGCAAGTGGTCAATTGTGTAGATTCTTAAAGTGTTTTTTTATAGAAACTAACAGTTGAAAATAAGAAAAATTAAAAATGAATTGAAACAAACAGCCATTTGTGCCAACGTTTTCATCTGTAACCTATTTAAGTATGACAGATGTTTTGAAGCAATATACCATTACGTTTTCTGGACCCTCTGGTTGTGGGGATATATAAGACCTGTAGGTTTACCAAGATCCCGACAAACACAGAGCGTTGTGGGTGCACATACAAGCATGTGAATTTTGGGATATTTTTCAAAGTGATTTCTTTTTTACTCATTGTCATGCATTTGGAAGGCAGAAATGCATTGAAAGGTATTAGGTAATAACAGTTGCCCTACAATTCTGTGTGTCCCTATGTCTCCTGATACAAATGGTACCTCTCTTGTGTGGTAGGCATATTGCCTGCGACAGGAAACAGCCCAAAATGCAACGTGGACACACCACATTTTTACAGTGAAAACTAACCCTTTCTTGGCAAGGAGCCTAGGTGTAGATTTTGAACCCTAGCTCTGGTGGCACCTAAGGAAACCTAGAAAACTTATACATTTTTGAAAATTAGAAACCCAGAGGAATCCCTGATGAAGTGACTTGTGTGGCTCTCACCAGGTTCGGTTACCCATAATCCCTTGAAAGCCTTAAAATGTATCAAAAAAACAAATTTTTCTCATATTTCTGTGATGGAAAGATCTGGAATCTGCATGGATACACAAAATTCCACCCGCCCTGCATTCCCCAAAGTCTCCTGAGAACCAATAGTACCTCACTTGTGTGGGTAGGCCTAGTGCCCGTAACAGGAAATGGACCAAAATGCAATGTAGACACACCACATTTTTACAGTGAAAACTGACCCTTTTTTCCAAAGTGCCTAGCTGCAGATCTTGAACCCTAGCTCAGGCGACACCTAGGGAAACCTAGCAAACCTATACATATTTAAAAACTAGACACCCAGGCAAATCCAGGATGGGGATACTTGTGTGGCTCTCTCCAGGTTCTCCTATCCGGAATCCCTTGCAAGCCTCAAACTTTGTAAAAAAATACATTTTCCTCACATTTCTGTGATGGACAGTTTTGAATTCTGCGTGGATCCACAAAATTCCACCCACCCTGCATTTGCCAAAGCCTTCCGATAAAAACAATACCTCACATGTGTGGGTAGGCCTAGTGCCTGCGGCAGGAAATGGCGCAAAATGCAACATGGATACACCATATTTTTACAGTGAAAACTGACCCTTTTTTTACCAAGTGTTTAGCTTTAGATTTCAAACTCTAGCTCTGCCGGTACCTAGGGAAACCTAGTAAACCTATACATTTTTTAAAACTAGACACCCAGATGAATCCAGGTTTGGGGTGACTTGTGTGGATTCCACTAGGTTCTCTTATTCAGACTCCCTTGCAAACCTCAAACTATATAAAAAAACATATTTTCCTCAAATTTCTGAGATGGAAAGTTCTGGAATCTGCTTGGATCCACACAATTTCACCGACCCTGCATCCCCCACAGCCTTCAAATAAAAATGATACCTCAATTGTGTGGATTAATATATAATTCTTTATTGTTTGATTACTTAAAATCTTACAATGTGACATATAACATCTACTGTAATACAAAAACTACTAAAAACTAAGTTCAAAGGATGCAGCACCAAATTCTAAACCAGTTAAAATAAATATACCAAAAATTTAAAACAGTGTCATACTGTGCAAAAGTTTTCCTAATAACAATCGCCCAGTTTTTCTCTTACTCTCAATAACAACTTTACAAAAGTAGAATTCATACTTCTATCATTAGAATGCAGACACCTTATCAAAGCTTGCCTACATGTCCTTATTCCTCTTGCATTAAAGTATCTTTTCAGTATAGTTTTTCTTTAAATTTGAAGTTCAGGGCAGATACATAACAAATGGGCAATATTCTCCTCTCCGGTTTTGCACAATCTACATACTGTAGGCCCTTACATTTTCATCCAAGTGGGAAGATGACTAAGTCCGGGAGTACACCAAATCTTGTTTTGATAAAAATGTGTTTATTTTTTAATGTCCATGGTATTTCTAAATAGGCTTGAACCTGCTTTTTTGTAAACCCATTAATTATCGGCCATGCATGTTTTCTTTTTGCCAATATATCTTTATCTCGTACGATCGATAGTTGATTTCTTATTCTGTTAATTACCTTTTTGAATGATCCCTTGTTTATTGTATTGTTCCAGATTGGCATGACAGCAAATTCTTCCAATGCTATTTTAAGATAATTCCAGGCTTGTGATTTCCTATTGTATTTATTTCTTGCCATAATAACTGAGACAACTGGTTGTCATGATCATTCTTTATCCTCTTCCATGCTTTGATAAATTGTCCCTTTCGTGCATACATCTGTTTATTTAGGCCAAACTCCAACCTTATTTGTGCGGATGATGCATTATTTGGTAGATAAAAAAGGGATTTAAACGTTTTTGAGACTGCATTGTTGATTGTCACAGCATCTTTCCCGGTTAATGCCTCACTACCATATGTAGGAGTGGGGAGGGGTTTTGCCGATATAACCTTTAAAAGGGAACAATAAGTAAGATTTCCTAGTGACTTCTGCAATATCCTGAATGCTGCCATCAAAACATTTGCCTTCCTTTGTATGTCCAATTTTTGTGGGCGAAAGTTTCCTTTTTCATTGACTAATACTCCCAAATACCTGTATGTTTCAACTTGTTCTAGTTGGATATCCTCTATAAACCACTTGGGTTATGTTTTAATCTTACATTTTTGGTGATAACCTTAACTTTAGTCTTGGTTTCATTTATCACCATTCCATTTTCTTTTGAGTATGTGGAGATTTGATTTATTAGGCGTTGTAGTCCCACTTTTGCTTGGTTTAAAAGGATGACATTGTATGCATATAGCAGATTGGAAATTTGTTTGCAGGCTAGTTTCGGTGGATGTGCATTTATTTCATCCAAGGTCTCTGTTAGATCTGCTAGAAACAAATTAAAAAGTAGGGGAGCCAGTATGCATCCCTGCTTGAGACCTACTGTTGTTGATATTTCCTTTGTAAGTGTGGGGCCATCCCCCATCCGCACTCTGACCCTTGTTTTACTGTACAAAAGTTGAATACGTTTTGGCAATTGATCTGGAATATTTTTTTGCTGTAGTTTTTTCCATAGGAGGCATCTTTGGACATAATAATAATAATCCACGTTTGTAAAGCGCACAATCACCCGTAAGGGTCTCTAGGCGCTGGAGGCCGTCGGGAAGATTAAGCAAACTATTGCCCAGAGTCACATGGTGCTGGGCTAATCTGTCGCCGGTGCCGGTGATCGAACCGTGATCTCCAGATTCCGGAGTCAGTCGCCCTAGCCGCGGCGCCACACCTCTTCCACTCCACAATCAAAAGCGGATCTAAAATCTACAAAGCATAAGTACAGCGGCTGTTTCTTTAAAATTGATTTGTCAATTAAAACTGATAAAGCTAATATGTTTGTTGTTGTTCCAAGCCCCTTAACAAACCCTTCTCATCCTTTGCACAGTCAGCCAGATTGGTAAGTAAAATCCCTGCAAACAACTTAGCATCTGTGTCTTGTAATGTTATAAGCCGGTAATTTTCGGGGTGTGCCCTTGTGGTAAATAAAATAATTACCCTGGCATAATTTCTAGGCATTAACAATTAGCATGTATCAAATGAGAGGCAGAGAGTCCGTGGTGTCCAAGTTAAAAGGGCTTTATTCCAATAACTCGAGTTAAGGGAGAATCTGTTCCATTACCACTGAGGTTCAGGAAGGGTCTTCTAACATTTTAATAACAAAACATCATATATATACTTTTTACTCCTTGTACATAGGGAGCTCGAGGCAGAGCAAGACGGAAAATGAGATAAGAGCATGTGGGCGTGCATGAGGGTGTGTACTTTGATGAGTCATAGGTAGGTGATAGGTAGGTGTCATAGGTGGGTGGGTACTTAGAGGAGGAGTTTGCATGACCAGCTCGAACTTTGTCCTACTTGTGTGCAACATGAGCATGACGTGCAATTGACGTGTAACTGGGAGGAGAGCTGACTTTCAGTCTAGAAGAGATCTCTTGTGTCAAGGCGACCAGCACGCCTGGTACTAACTGATATCTTGAGTCAGGGGATGTATTATCTGAAGCAAAGGTTGCTCGTCACTAAATGACAGAGAGGGCATATTTATTTGTTCATTGCATGAGCTTTCTATGGATGCAAGCACTGTAATCCACTTAAACAGAGACAGAATGGCTGGGCCCTATCTATGCAGATGGGTTCTGTGTACCTTCTTCACCAGACTGAAATGTGATTCTGTAAAGCAAACAGATAACTGTTATTCATAATACTGTCTTGGCAGGCCTCTTGCTGGGCTTCTCTCGGCTGAGCTAGAAGTATGCGAGGTCAGAGGGATGTAACTGCAGCTTCAGTGTGTCAGGAGTCATGAAAACAATATTTCAAAAAGTGGTTTCAGGCTCAACCACAAAAAAGGGTTCAGTACGATATTTATTTAAAAGTGCACAATGCAATGCAAATACATGGGCCTTCATTTTAGCTTAACGTTTGGGAGACTTTGATGACTGGCATTCTAATGCAGGACATGTTTGCAGAGGCCTAGTGATTCAGGCCACTACAAGGAAATGCATGGGTGACATGCACATGACATAGGGTACACGTAGGGGGCATCTTGGTCAGGCAAAATTTCATTTTCCTCATTCCCTCCTTGTCCCCTACGTAACCCTTTAGGATACATCTATATTCATGAGACCGTATAGTTGATCATACAGCATCATTTGTTCGTCCTTAACCCTTTGTTTACGTGGTTGTGGAATACAGGCAGTTGCACACAGGCCGCAAATGGCCGGGCCACACTGCAAACAGAGACAGCAACCAAATATCATGAGTAGGACCAGTCCTAGGAAGGTCAACACTTTCCATCCCCAAGCAGATATTATACCCCAGAGCCAACTGGACCAAGTCCATGTGCCTGGGTCTTGATGTATGGCATGAGCAATTTTGTGGAGCCTTGTTATCGCTGCGTACACAGATGGCGCGTTATTTGGGATGAAAACGCAACAACTAGATCGGATCACGCTACAAGCTCCGCCCCTATCCGCTAGGATGACGTCGAGGACAAGACGATTTTGAAGGACAACAAGTCTCATAGCAGATTGCTCCTGCGTCAAGTTCGCCAGGGCAGATGCAGTCACATTCACTACTGCTTCCAGGGTTCTTGTTAATTTGCGTATCAGTTTACTGTTTTGGACGGGGCCGACAAAGAAAAAGAAACCTTTGTTGAAATCTGTATATTGCTCCCAAGTTGTTTCAGTCTGATCAATCGCTGCGGAATCTGTCTCCCTCTTTTGTCTAACGTGTTCTAGTCGTGAATCTCTATGATAGTGGGATGGGGCCAGAAAAACAGGTGGCAATAAGAATGCTATATAACAAGTCCCACCTCAGTCTAAGGGCAGATGTACATAGGCTGTCTGACCGCAAATGAAATAGGTATGGCGTGATGTTTTGAAAGAAGAAAGTCCTTTATCATTAAACTCTACTACAGTGTTACACTCGCTGTGTCCCATAAGTACTGAGCCTTTCTTACTAACACATAAATCACCTTTTGCTGGTAGAACTGAAATAAACGGTGGACCTGTATTTTGCTTGGGCTGAACATTTAACATTATAAAGTTAACGGATGCATTTCCCTGCTCATACTCTTCATTTTCTAGATCAGTTCCCTTCCTTTGGGGGAATCCGTCTTTGTCTGGAAAACATGCTTCATTCATTACTTTATTCAGGTTTCCATATATCCAGCCACCTGGATAAGCTATGTGTTTTCTATCAATTGAGGTCATTAAAGCAAACCATGCTCCACATGAGCCATTGTGTGAGAACGGTAAAGGATAGAATGGCAGAACTCCCTTTGTTTCTTGATAAGGAGGCAGTTGGCCACATACCCAGCAATCAGTCGCATTGCTGGTCTGGTGAGAATGGTGTAACATTCGAATAAAAGTATTGTTACGTAGTGCAAGTCGATATGACAATTCATGAGGTGGCAGGTCACTAAATGTATGCTCTGCGGTGCTATTACTGGAAGAGTGTATATGTGAGGAAATAGGGAAAAAACATGTAGCAATAAACTGACACAGATTATAACAATGCACAGAATAAAAAGAATGATCAAGGTAACTATACATCTACTGCGTAATATCTTGCAGTACTTTGCTTTCTTATCTCTCTTCTTGCTATTCTCGTATGTGATCTTATACATGTCAGAAATCTAGTCTAACCGATTCACCACCGGGTGGGCTTAAACAATTAAACTACGTCTGACTTACTAGATCTTAATTTGGATCTATACTCCTGCTGTGGAGTCTTTTCTAGCAAAGGCGGCGCAAAGTCTGTATTGTCTATAGTTTTTTTTTGTGCAAAAGTTCCAAATTGTCCAAGATATGTTTTCTTCAATGCTGCGCGTCCCCTTGCGTCCTTCCACTTTCACTCCGGTCCTCGTGGTTTCGGCGTCTTCCAACGTGGCTCAAGGGGGCTTGATCGGTCAAAGTTCCGGATGACGATAAAGTCTCCTGGTGATATGGCGTGCTCCTTGACCTGGGTGTTGTCAGGGAAGGCGGCAGCAACCTGTGAACAACAAGAGAGTAGTGCAGACATCAAGGAAGCCAGGTAATCTGTCAGCATGTTACTGTCAACATCAGTAATTCTTTGGCATAGGCGTACCCCACATATTTGGCGGTCTACCGAAAACTACTTCATAAGGAGATAGGCCTGTTCTGGAATGAGCTACCATACGCATGTAAAAGAGGGCAACCGGCAAGGCTACCATCCAATCCACGCCTTTTTCTACACAGACCTTGGCAATTTCTGTCTTAAGTGTCTGATTATGTCTTTCTACAAGGCCTGCTGCTTCTGGGTGTCGTACACAATAGAACTTCCACTTATATCCTAACAGAAGTGACACTTGTTCCATTAATTCAGAGGAGAATGGCTGACTGTTATCTGAATAGATCACACGAGGTAATCCATACCTAGGGAAGTACTCACGCACTAACTGTCTGGCTGTTGTCACAGCAGTATAATCTGGAACTGGATATGCTTCTGTCCATCTAGATAGTGCACACACTACTACTAAGACATACTTGTAACCTCTATATCTGTCCATTTGGATATAATCCGTATGGAGAACTTCAAAAGGGTGGTCAGGAGGATGAAATCCGCCTTGTTCCACCGGAATGCCTTTACCTGGATTGAACTGGCAACAGATCATACTTTCTGTTTCGCTGCTGCACGCAGGTGCTTGTTAAACCATGGTCAGTCTGGACCCCTCCTTGGAAAGCAAGTGTCCTTGCACACCACTTGCGTTTCACAGAATTGAATTGGGGCCTTGTGCCCCTTGTCAGCCAGAAAATGTAGAACTGTCAGTGATGCATTTTCGCATTCTTTCACTGAGCGTGCTGTAATCAGGATGTCGTCTACGTACTGAATCAGTACTGTGTTGGTAAGCATGTGAATACTGTCTAGCCGTCTCTTTAATGCGTCACTGTAAATGCTAGGGCTCACTGTCATCAATCTAGCAAAAATAAATTTATAGAAAAATAAATAAATAAATAAAAATGAATTTTCAATTCAAAAGCACAATTTTTATTTTGGGGAAACCTCTTTCCAAAAGCTCTGCAGTTTAAAAAAAAATTCCACTCTAAATCTTGGGAATAGTATGACCATACTACCTACAATATGTTCTCTAAATGTATTCGAATAAAATCCAAACTATTCTAGCATAGACAGAAGGCTGGAGCCTTGCTACTCCTCACTCCTATGAGAAGCAGCCCCTCCCTCTAGAAAGATGTTCGCGCTCGGAGTTTTGAATCAACTCCAAGCCGGGCTTCACTGTGATCTAAAATTGAATGACTGCCAGATGCTGAACCCATCTGCAAGAGCAAAACTCCTGCCAATTATTCTGTTTACACTACTGAGGGAAAAACTATTCATTTGCAAGCGTGACTTTATCTGAAGTCAATGAAGCTTTTACATAAACATTTTCTCCGTGGCTCGTCAAGATTTTTTTTGTTATTCTGCTTGCGAAGGAAGCCTGACTTAGCTGGAGAACAGCCAATAAATGTCCGCGGAAAAGAATTGGAGTATGGCCAATAACAACAAGACAGGCACGGCAAGAGGGAAAAAGCCCTCCCTTTACAAAACATCATTTACTGGGAGCCAGGCCATCTCGGACGGACTGTCTCAAGGTCGAAAAACACATTTCAGTGTAATTCAAAACATATCCAGGCCAGAGAGCTTAACCAACAATCTCTAACTTAACTGAAGTAAATTTAAAACGTGATAAAAAGCATTCTAAAATCAGTAATTAATAAGGACATATTTTTGTGTAACTAAGTGACATGCTAGCATTTCAAAATAATTCTGTACTGCTACTTAAAAGCTCCACTTTCTAAAAAACACTTTTGTCTAACTAATTCAGCTAGAAGGCAAGACATTTGAATCATGGGCATTTGTTTAGCATGCACATTAACACACAAAAAAGGGACAATTTGCTTCTGCACACAAGGCTATGCATTTTGCAGTTGAGAGAAAAAAACAAATTATCATGGACTGTTGGGTTGGGACTGTTCTCTGCATACCTCAATTGAAGCTTCTCCACTAAATGTTTATCTGAAACCATCTGTGTAAGCATTGCAGCCTAACTGACCTCTGAATCAGACATAATAAATCCTATTTTCAAAGGCTGGTGGACATATATCAGGCAGCATGTTTAATAAATACTGCTTTTACCG
The DNA here is from genome assembly GCF_964261635.1 of Lissotriton helveticus. Classification (NCBI taxonomy): domain Eukaryota; kingdom Metazoa; phylum Chordata; class Amphibia; order Caudata; family Salamandridae; genus Lissotriton; species Lissotriton helveticus. Next base: position 1,611,482,708 of record NC_136069.1, read on the forward strand.
TGCAAGATTATACCTTTCTATCAGCAGCCTGTCAAAGTACATAGGTGAGCCTTGAAACTAAATGAATGCAAATTAAACTAACGTAGGGGACACTTAGCAATGCATTAAGATGGTAGTGTATTATAGCTATCAAAAAGGGCCACGTTCATTAATTTACAAATAGCCACTTTCCTAAGTGAGTGGGATAACTGTCACACGCTATTCTAAAGGACAGCTTGCATTGGGAAAAATAATAATTTATATTTTGCAGAAACATTCCTATTAAAAAACAAAACACACGGTTGCATTACACTAATTAAAATCCCCAGAATTCAGCACATCTGGCCATCCACCTCCTCTACCGCTGATCCAACCCCCGGGCCTCTAGCGCACCTGGAACACACCCAAAATAATTTCTCAATTTTCAGAAATACGCCCATTGGATAACATGGCAAATCGCACCTCCGCACAAAACATGCTTTTGTCACCACTTCCACAGCTCATATCCCTTTCAAATTTGGCATCACAGTAGTCCAAGCGATTCCCTAAATCCTCACCAAAAAGCAACCAAATCCCTCCACTGGAACAGGTACGAATTTCCGCTCAAAAACACACCCCCCGCAAACACCAAAAAACGCCAAAATCCCTCAACACCTTGTTAAACAGCATGTTAAAACAAATACTGCCTTCTCAATACAAGATATTAACTCTTTGGCAGCTGAAGCACAATCATTCCCCAATGACTGTAGTACATGGGAAAGTCATGAACTCATCTCTCCATGTTATCACATAACACGTACGCACATCTTCAAAACGTTTTCTCCAAGCACTTGAAAGAGATTCAGCTCTCTACTGCCTAACGTAATGATAACAAGCTCTGCACAAAACATAACCACATGGCGCTATTCACAAGCCATATTTACAAGAAACTCAACAAGTCATAATAATGACATGCTCTTCATAAACCATATTTACAAGGAGCTATACTTAAGAAAATTCAACAAACTACTCACAAGTCTCAATCACAAGACGCTATTCACAAGCAACTACAAGCCACTCACAAGGCGTTACACACATGGGTGTAACAAACTATTCACAAGTCTTAAGCACAAAGCGCAATTCACAACTAATTCAACCAGTTACTCACAAGGCACTTGCGCAGTCCAGAAGGGACTTGTCTAGATACAAGGAAATGAACGCTTCAGATGCTGTCGGCTTTATTCTACATACTCTAAAGGGTACAGGTGGTGGCGTTCACGACCTACTGGGTCGTTCTCAGGTGGTCACTCTAGCTAGTTCTTCAACCAGGACGGGATAAATACCAATAATGACGGCATTTCTTTCTCTATCAGTCTGTTCTGTTTTGACCCGTTCCCCCTCCTCCCGTAGTTCTTTTTCTTTGGCTTTTTCCCCTGCTTGTCTAGTTCTATCTGCTTTATTCAATTCTTTCTCTGTTCTCCTATGTGACTCTTTGCGCCACAATTCGATGGCATCTTTCTGAGAGGGTCTTGACTTCTTTTTCCATAGCGCTTCTTCCACCCTCATAATGCATTCAGGATCCCATGTTCCCGAGACAGGCCATCTATATTTCTCCTCTAGATCCTTCGTGCAGTTTACCCATAAATCTAAAAACAAGACAGCGTCTAATCCATGCTTATTATACATATAATGACCAGGTGTGTCTCTAGGCGGGATGTTAACTGACTCTTCTAGTATGCCTTTCCTGGTCCCTATCTGACGCAACTTTGAAAAAAAGTGGCATGTTGAAAACAACACAATGGAAACACAATACACAGAAATAAACTGAAACAAGTAGCAATCATTCACACTAGAAACATTGTAACACTAAAACAGACACAAAATCTGAACTGATACAGAGAACTAAACATGTACTTGAAAAACTTTGTGCACTGGAATACAGTACAACCATACCGGTCTCAGAAATGAGACACGTCTTGACCGTTCCCACCTTTTACAGTGGACCCGTCTTGACCGTTCCCACCTTTTACAGTGGACCCGTCTTGACCGTTTCCACCTTTTACAGTGGACCCGTCTTGAAACTTGATGCATTCCCCATAGTGGTACTCACCGGGAAGCAGAATCTTGAAACTAGAAGGCCTCGGACCTCTACGCATGCGCCTCGGAACAGGTGGACCTCTGGAGACCTCGGACCTTGCTCTCTCACGGGTTGGGCTCTGGATGGGATGATCCGCGTTCCTCACCGCCTCGTGTGGACGCCTGGTTGCAGTCCGTCCTCCTCCTGGGCCTGAGGGAGTAGCGGGAAATCCCGATGGCGTGTACACTTTAAAGTCCGTCACGGCTGTAGAAGGGGGCAAAGCTGGACCTACACCTCCGGCGCGTGGGGAAAGGGATTGTCCTGGTCGGGCGCCAAATTAATGTGGTAAATAAAATAATTACCCTGGCATAATTTCTAGGCATTAACAATTAGCATGTATCAAATGAGAGGCAGAGAGTCCGTGGTGTCCAAGTTAAAAGGGCTTTATTCCAATAACTCGAGTTAAGGGAGAATCTGTTCCATCACCACTGAGGTTCAGGAAGGGTCTTCTAACATTTTAATAACAAAACATCATATATATACTTTTTACTCCTTGTACATAGGGAGCTCGAGGCAGAGCAAGACGGAAAATGAGATAAGAGCATGTGGGCGTGCATGAGGGTGTGTACTTTGATGAGTCATAGGTAGGTGATAGGTAGGTGTCATAGGTGGGTGGGTACTTAGAGGAGGAGTTTGCATGACCAGCTCGAACTTTGTCCTACTTGTGTGCAACATGAGCATGACGTGCAATTGACGTGTAACTGGGAGGAGAGCTGACTTTCAGTCTAGAAGAGATCTCTTGTGTCAAGGCGACCAGCACGCCTGGTACTAACTGATATCTTGAGTCAGGGGATGTATTATCTGAAGCAAAGTTTGCTCGTCACTAAATGACAGAGAGGGCATATTTATTCATTCATTGCATGAGCTTTCTATGGATTCAAGCACTGTAATCCACTTAAACAGAGACAGAATGGCTGGGCCCTATCTATGCAGATGGGTTCTGTGTACCTTCTTCACCAGACTGAAATGTGATTCTGTAAAGCAAACAGATAACTGTTATTCATAATACTGTCTTGGCAGGCCTCTTGCTGGGCTTCTCTCGGCTGAGCTAGAAGTATGCGAGGTCAGAGGGACGTAACTGCAGCTTCAGTGTGTCAGGAGTCATGAAAACAATATTTCAGAAAGTGGTTTCAGGCTCAACCACAAAAAAGGGTTCAGTACGATATTTATTTAAAAGTGCACAATGCAATGCAAATACATGGCCTTCATTTTAGCTTAACGTTTGGGAGACTTTGATGACTGGCATTCTAATGCAGGACATGTTTGCAGAGGCCTAGTGATTCAGGCCACTACAAGGAAATGCATGGGTGACATGCACATGACATAGGGTACACGTAGGGGGCATCTTGGTCAGGCAAAATTTCATTTTCCTCACCCTTTCCTTTTTTATAAATATGTGATACTAACGAACCTCTCCAGGATTCTGGTATAATACCTGTCCGTACTATTTCTTCAAACACTTCCGTAAGGTATTTTGACCATAAATCAATTTTTTCTTTGTAGAAGGCAAACGTAATTCCATTAGGTACTGGTGCCCCATGTCTCTGTTTAGTAATTAATTTAGTTAGTTGGGCTTTTGATATATCAATTTGACCATCAATGTCATACATTGAAATGTTTGTTCCGCTCTGGGTCTCTTCCCTTATTATTATTTTTACTTTTGGATAAGAATTTAGGTATTTTTCAAAAAATCTAACCCACTCTTGTTCCAATAATGTCAATGACACCACCAACTTGTTTGGTCTCACCAAGCCATTTATTGTTTTTCAAAATTCCCTTGAATTTGTTTGGTTGCTTGCATAAAACAGTTTTGACTAAAAATCTTGCTTAGCTTGATTTCTTTCATTCCATATCAGTTTCCTCAAATTCTGATTTAAGGTTTTTAGTTTAATTGATAATTCATTGTTATGCGGGAAATTTATACTCTGTGCTCTTGACTTTTGAAGAGTACTTTTCAGTTTTTTTTATTGTATAGGGAAGATTAATGTATGATTTCCTTTTCTCTCTTTTTTTAGCTTGGTTCTTCTTAACTACAGGTGTAGTGACCTGAGGTTTAACTAGTTTACAAATAAAAGTTTACCCATTGTTCAATTGGCGAAATCAAACTTTTATCTTTAAAGCAATCTTTAATGAGTTTCTGCACTAATTCATTCATCTCCTCTTTGTTATGTACTGTCCAGATAAGTTTCCTGTAGTTGATAGTTCCCGTTTGACCATGCATAGACAGGTACATTTGATGTTTATTACTCATGAAATTTGTAGTGATTATCTATCGACTGTGATCACTGTCTGGAACCTTCCTCAATTGATATGAGGTAATATTGCTGAAAATGTTGAGTGATGCAATCGTAAAATCAATCCTTGTTTTTGCATTATAGGACTGGAAAGTAAATGCTAGCGGTGTATCTGACATAAATCTCCCATTTAGAATTCGTAATCCCATCTCTTCTATGTCCTTTACAAATTGTGTTCCGATTTTACTTCGAGGATAATTTGTCTCGATTTCTAAGACCTGGTGAGGGATAGCCCATTGGTGATCTTGTGACTGCGTGATGTCATCTCTAATAAATGGTACTAATAGGTTTAAATTGAAATCCCCTGTCAAAATAAAGTCTACTAATGAGTCAACCAACTTTTGTTCCAACAAAAAACTATAAAGGGTGGCACACATTTTTTCTCTTATGCTTTGTATTGGGTGTATATATACATTAATCAGAATTAAGGTCTTTGGTTTATTATGAGCATTTGCTTTGTATTCCAACTTACCCGTTAGGATATTAGGACTAATTGTATCCAGTTGCTCATGATCAGTCAGTAAGTCAATAGAAATAAATGTTGCTAACCCCCCGCTCGGACGGCCATATTTATGTATTTTGTTTGCAGGTTCAAAGTAGCCTTTAGATCCATGTAGTATAATTGGATTGATTTCCCATGTTTCATGCAGTAGAATAATTTGATATGTGTTAGAGATAGAATTTAAGTGGGCATTATTAACCTTACTTCCTACCCCATTTATATTCATGAACACATACATTTTTCAGTCTTTTTCCTCCTTTGTCAGAACAGTAGCTATATTGTGTCATAGGTCATTATTACCGTGTAATGCCAAAGATTTCCAGTTTTCATTTATTCCCGCTGACTTTTCTATTTTGGTTTTTGCCAGTATTACCTCCATATTTTGGACAGATCCACCCAGGGCATTTTTTAATACGGTACAAATTTGCTTGTTGTTCTTTACTTTCTGTGCCAAACCTTCATCATTAATGAGTGGGGTTGGATAAACCTTTGGAACTGGCTTACTATTTATTATACCACAGCTGTTAAACGTTTGCTGTTTATTTATGACTTGTTCTGCTATTAACACAGAATTGACAGTAATCAAGGTTGATACCTGGGTACCCTCAATATTTGTTATGAATCCTATGGAATCAATATCATTACTTATCACTTTTGCTAGAGACGGGATTGATTTAAATAGGCAAAGGGTGTTTCCTCTATTTAATGTATCTTGATTACCTCTCGAGTCAAATTCTGATTTAAAATTCAGCTGCACCTTCTCATTAGTGGAATGGTCTTTATACCTATCTTTTTCCATGTTTAGTATGGCCATATATGTAACTTGTTTCTCCCCACCGCATCTTTCAATGACCAGATGATCCCAATTTGACAATCGCCATCTCATTTCTGCTTGTTCTATTATAATTTTTCTCCCCTCAATATGTGGAGAAAATTTCTTTTGCTTTTCTACATTTTGGCCAATTTGTTGATTCTGTTGTTGGATTATTTTAAAATTTGTACTCTGGTGTATGTTGTAATCCCAGACCTGAGGTCTATGTACAATCGGGAAGATATTGGTTTCTTCCTCAACTTTTTCTTGTACCCTATCTTTAGATTTGAGTGATTTCGATACAGTCTTTAGCTTCACTAACTCTTCTGGAAGTTCACTTTTTATATACTCTGGTGCCTGATCTATGATGCACCCATTTCCTGTGGTCTTCTCATTCACACTATCCTCCATTACTTTCAATTTATTCCCAGTGTGTTTTACATTGGCTGTTGTAATAGGCGTATTTTTCTGTGAACTCATTTGGTCAATAGTTTGTTCTTTTTTGAATATCGCGAAATATTTGTTATTCTTGTTCTTTATTATGGGAGGGCTCTTTTTGTTCAAAGCTTTTTCTTCTTCCCTAGATATTTCCTTCCATAATTTGTTTCCTTGACTCTCCACAATTGATGGTGCTATTTTTTCCGATTGTTTTAATACAGTATTCAATTGTTTCGCCTTTTTTCCCGCTTTACGAAATTTTTTCCTATGTCTTTTTGACATGGTAAATAGGGGGGTATCTAGCTCTTTAACTTCTTGATCAACCATTAAGTTTCCCATTCGAGCAGGCGAAGATTTTGTACCTAGCATCTCTTCTCTTTACTCGTCCCATGTTCGTAATTTTACTTTTGTTGTTCTTTCTTGGTTGACTTGCTGTAAGATCTGCAACTTTCTAGAGGTTATTTGTTCCGGGCCATCCACATCTTCTAAGCAACTGGACTGCTCCATATCGGTATCTATAGTGGAGTTGTTCTTTTCTTTTATTTTACCACTGTCCTCTTTTCTTTCCCTCCGGATGTTCTTTTTAAAATCTTCTATTATGGTATAGGAAACCTCTGGTATTGTGGCCAGTTTGTCTATTATTGGTGCACAAGTATAATTGGTGCCTATTTTGGCACTTTCGCTTTAAGCTATAATTATGAAACCATTCAGCCAGGCAAGTTTTTGATCAATTCCAGCAACTGCATTTGTCATCATTTTAAGTAGCTCTATTTGTATATCCATTTTATTTGATTGATATGTTAGTGCTTCCAAAGTTAATGATGAGGTTTGGTAGAAGATATCCCAGATAGTCCCCTTGTCATTGTCATCCGTAGTTTCTGTCTTTTGTTCTTTTAGTTGACCATGAGCACTAAAAGTAGTACCTTTAAGTAGAATACTCAGGTTTTCTAGTGTCACAGTTATTTTATTGAGCTTATCCATATCCATGTGTTTGCTGAGATCTTGTTCTTGTCCGTTACGCTGTATTTTACTATTATTTCTGGTCTTATTTTATGCTATATCCACTTTTATTCTTATGTTTTCAGTTATTCCCGCTCGATTATCTTGCACAGATCCTACCCTTTGATCTTCAGTGGTCACTAGGTTTGCCTATCCCTCCATGTCATAATTTTTTATTTTTGGATTGATTCCTCCATTTAATTTATTTGTTGAGGCAACCTCCAATTTGTGTTTATCCTGCTTTTCTCTTTTATAATCCTCACTATCTTGAGAAGATATCCCCAAGCCACGGTTTTGGTTGACTAATTGGCTATGCATTGTAATATCACCAGTTGTATTCTTTTCCGCATTTCTACGTTTAATCCTAGAGGTAACATGGATATTGGGGTCAGTTTTCTTTGATATGCTTCTCCCTGATATGTCTCATCCTGCAATATTCCTGACACATCCGTATCTTTTTGACTTACATTGGTAGGTGATGTTATATTTAGCATTTCATGGTCAGTAATTTGAACTTCATTGTCAACAAAGTGATATATCATGTCTTGCGAATAAAGCTCCTCCTCTTGCTGACTGATTTGTATGCTTTGTATACTCTGTGTCTCATTACTAATTAGTTTAATTGGAGTTTGTAATTTTTTTTTCGGATTCTTTTTGCATAGTAATTAGAGCTCCAGATGGATCTTTCATAAAATCAAATTTATCTGGGACTTTTGTAGATTTTTCAAACATCCGTGCTATCGGAGAGATTAATGACTGATTCAATCCTATGGAATTAGCTTTTACCTTTTTATCACTTTTGATATTTGTATTCTCTTTGTTCGTCCTGTGGAATGACCTGTCAGCCTCTCTATACTTGAACGCATAGTTCTCTCTTTATTCAATGATAGTAATTGGCCACCAGTCTTCCATCCTAATCTCGTGCAGTACCCTTTGGCAACAATTCCTAAATTTCCCTAGCAGAGGGAAAAGGACCGGAGGGAAGATTCGGCTGGCGCAGGTGAGGAAAACAGGCAAGCAGAGTGATGGCCTTTACCTGCCGGTTCTCGGGCTGTAAATACTCCATGCTTAACTGTACCAGCACCAGCACAGCACCAGCGAAGCAGGGGGTGAGCAAGCAGACGGTTGAAGGAGCAAGCGATCAAGTACCGGTGTCTGCCACCTTACCAGACTTGCTCAAGCTCTAGCTCAAGCTCAGTCCCCGTATTCCATACGAGTTACCGTGCCCCCTCTTCCTCATCGCATTGTATTCCTCCTATTGCTGCTGCTGTTATATTACCAAGCGTTTTCCAAGACAATGTTGACTCTATGTCTATCTCAACATTCTTTGCCTTGGAGAGCAACTTCAGAGGGTGCTTCAAATGAGAGTTTACCAATTAGGCTGACATGGGTAACTCACTCTCTTAACAGCTCTCCCCAAATTTCCATGTGCGGCAGTAAACAGCTTCACCAAGACAGCTTCACTACGACAGAACAGTTTGCTCCTCTGTCTCCCTCTAGCCACAGCTCTAGCCATAGCCCTTTCTAGCCTCCCCATACAGCTCAGGGGCAGGGGGTTGAAACAAGGAGCACAACAGATGAAATGGAGGCAGCGCTGTAAGCTGTCTGCTGCACGGTGCAGCACACACAAATGCCGGTTGTCGTGGGCAAAACACCGCAACCCCTCACAGCTTAGCTCTGCTTGGTTAGGGTGTACAGGCTGGTATACTCTGTTTTACCTCTGTTTTATATCCACGGCTTGTGTGGCATGTGCAGGTTTCTCCCTTCTACAATATATGTTTGTACAGGTGACCGGAATCTGGATTTGTGCTGTCTTCACACCCCGCAGCAGCTTTTCCACAGCTTTCACCCTCTCTCACTGACCACTCACCGGCCAGCTGCCACAGTTCTCAGTTCTCACCAGAAACCCTGCTGTCACCATCTGCCACCATCCGCCACAATGCCCCTGCGGGCCCTCTGCTCACAATAGTGGGGCAGAAACTTTGGCAGATATAAAATAGCCGAGATGGAGGCAGCAGTCATTAAGTGCAAAGGCAAGGGTTGGAACGGGGTTGAAGTAGCGGGTGAGCGCCGGGGAACGGAGCAGCCGCGAGACGGGCGTCTTCCTCGTCTCTTTTCCTTTTCCCTCTCCTCGGCTGTCACAAAAGTGATACAAACCAGGTAGCGGGAGCGGGTGGAGGGTGCGGGAGATTGCAGGTGAGGGCAGAGGGCTAGGAGCTGCTCGGGAGCTGCAAGGCGTTTTCCGCGTCTTTTTTACTACTCCTGTCTCCAAGGCTGCCACAGGAACGATACGAAAACACGGACTGGACCTCTGTGGAACTTGTGTGGGTAGGCCTTGTGCCGGCTACAAGAAATGGTGCAAAGCGCAACATGGACACACCACATTTTTACAGTGAGAACTGACCGTTTTTTTGCACTTTCTATCTGTAGATTTTGGACCCTAGCTCTGCCGGCACCTAGTGAAACCTTGAAAACTATACATTTTTAAAAACTAGAAACCCAGGGTAATCCAGGATGAGGTGACTTGTGTGACTCTCACTAGGTTCTCTTACCCAGAATCCCTTGCAAACCTCAAACTCTGTAAAAAAACACATTTTCCTCACATTTCTGTGATGGAAAGTTCTGGAATCTGATATGATACACAATGATACCTCACTTGAGTTGGTGGGTCAAGTACCCTTGACAGGCAAGGACACAAAATGTATTGTGGAGACATCAAAATCACCTATCACAAAACGATCTGCTTTTGCAAAGGGGGGTCACATGAGTTTTTGTTCCTGTGCTTAGTGGCCATCTAGGGAAACCTACCAAAACTAAACATTTCTGAAAAGTATAAACACTTGGGAGTCCAGGGAGGTATGGTTTGCATGGATCCCCCAACGTTTCCTTAAACAGACCTGGTTTTGCAAAGAGGAGCACATGGGTTTTTGGTCCCAGGCTTGGCAGCCATTACTCACTGGACTCCACAGGGTTTCTAGTTTTTAGAAATGTGTAGGTTTGGTAGGTTTCCCTTGATGGCCGCGAGCCCGGGGCCAAAAACTCAGGTTTCCCCCCTGCAAAACCAGGTCATTTTATGATAGGGAATTTTGAAGTCTCCACAGTATGATTTGGGACATTTCCTGTTGCAGCTACTATGCCTACCCACACAGGTGAGGCACCATTTGTATCGGGAGACACCTGCTAGGTGGTAGGAAATTTGTGTCAGCCGAGTGATCCTACAACTTTCACACACAGACATTTGAGAACAATGTAATATTTTCAACAAGATTTGAGGTTTGCAGGGGATCCTGGGTAAAAAAACTTTGGGGGATCCATGCCACCCATACCTCTCTGAACTCCCCTGGATGCCTAGTTTTCAATAATGTGTGTGTTTGGTAAGTTTCCCTAGAAGGCCGCTAAGCCCAGGACCAAAACTCATGTGACCCCCTTGCAATAGCAGATCGTTTTGTGATAGGTAATTTTGTCGTCTTCACAATACGTTGAGTGAAGTACCATTTTTATCAGGAGACCTGGGGAAATGCAGGGTGGTGGGAAATTTTTCCCAGCCCAGTGATCCTACAACTTTGCCACACAGAAATGTTTGAAAAATATGTTTTTTTCAGCAGAATTTGAGGTTTGCAGGGGATTTTGGGTAGGGAAACATTGGGGAATCCATGCAAGCCATATCTCACTGGACTCCCCAGTGTGTGTAGCTTTTTGGAAAAGTGTGGATTTGGTAGGTTTCCCTAGATGGCTGCGAGTCTGGGCCAAAAAACAAGGTGTGCTCCCTGCAAAACCAAGTAGTTTTATGATACGTAATTTTGAAGTCACCACAGTACGATTTGGGCCATTTACTGTTCTAGCCACTAGCCCTACCAACACAAGTGAGGTACCATTTTTATAGGGAGACCTGGGGAAACGCTTGCGTGTAGGGAATTTGTGTCAGCTCGGTGATCCCACAACTTTCCCAAACAGAAAATTAAGTAAAATGTGATTTCTTTCATGTAAATTTGAGGTTTTCAGGGGATTGTGCACCCATTTTGCCTATTTTGCACTTCTCTTCTTTCTTTATGCACTTCTCTTGAATCTTTATGCAGCGCTTCTGCTTCTTTCTGTACCTTCTTCCCTTGTTCTGCACCTCTCTGCATCCTTCTGTACCTGTCTTGCCTCTTTCTGCACCTATGTTGCTTCTTTATGCATTTCTCTTGCCTGTTTATGCACCCCTCTTCCCTCTCTGCACCTCTCTTGCTTCTTTCTGAACTTCTCTTGTTTCTTTCTGCACCTCTTTTGCCTCTTTCTGAAACCTATCCCCTCTTTCTGAACCTATCCTGCCTGTTTCTGCACATCCTTTGCCTCTTTATGCACCTTTGTTTGTTCATTCTGTACTTCTCTTGCCTTTTTCTGCACCCCTCTTGCCTCTTTCTGCACCCCTCTTGCCGCTTTCCGTACCTTCTTCCCTAATTCTTGCCTCTTTCTGCACTCCTCCTGCCTCTTGCTGCACCTTTGTTGCCTCTTTCTGCACCATTGTTGCCACTGTTTCCATCTCTATTGCTTCTTTCTGCACTTCTCTTACTTCTGTATGCACATCTCTTGCCTGTTACAGCAACTCTCTTGCCTCTTTCTGTACCTCTTTTGCCTCTTTCTGACCCTATCCCCTCTTTCTGAACATATCCTGCCTGTTTCTGCACATCCTTTGCCTCTTTATGCACCTAAATTGCTTCTTTCTGTACTTCTCTTTCCTCTGTCTGCACCTCTCTTGCTTCGTTCTGCAACTTCTTCCCTTTTTCTGTACCAATCTTGCCTCTTTCTGCACATCTGTTGCTTCTTTCTGTACTTCTCTTGCCTCTTTCTGTCGCCCTCTTCCCTCTATATGTACCTCCCTTGCCTCTTCCTGCACATCTCTTGCTTATTTCTGCACCTCTTTTGAGTGTTTCTGAACCCCCGTTGCCTCTTTCTGCACTTGTCTTACCTCCCTTACTCCCTTGCCTCTTGCTGTCCCTCCCTTGCTTCTTTCTGTACTTGTCTTGCTTCTTTCTGCACATCTCTTGCCTGTGTCTGCACCCCTCTTGCCTCTTTCTGCACCCCTCTTGCCGCTTTCTGTACCCTCTTCGCTAATTCTGCATGTCTAGTGCCTCTTTCTGCCCCTCACTTGCCACTTTCTGCACTGCTCCTGCCTCTTGCTGCACCTTTGTTGCCTCTTTCTGCACCAGTGTTGCCATTGTTTCCATCTCTATTGCTTCTTTCTGCACTTCTCTTACTTCTGTATGCACATCTCTTGCCTGTTACTGCAACTCTCTTGCCTCTTGCTGTAGTTCTCCTGCCTCCTTCTGCAGCTCTGGAGCTACTTTCTGCACTTCTCCTTTTTCTTTATGTACCCCTCTAGCCATTGTCTGCATCCCTCTTGCCTCTTTCTGCACCTAAATTGCTTCTTTCTGTACTTCTCTTTCCTCTTTCTGCACCTCTCTTGCTTCGTTCTGTACTACTCTTGCCTCTTTCTGTTGCCCTCTTCCCTCTATATGCACCTCTCTTGCCTCTTCCTGTGCATCTCTTGCTTCTTTCTGCACCTCTCTTGCTTCTTTCTGTACCTGTGTTGCTTCTTTCTGCACCTGTCTCCCCTCTTTCTGCACCTTTCCTCTTTCTGCAATTCTCTTGCCTCTTGCTATACCTCTTTTGCCTCTTTCTGCACCCTATCCCCTCTTTCTGATCTTATCCTGCCTGTTTCTGCACTTACTTTGCCTCTTTCCGCACCTCTGTTGCTTCATTCTGTACTTCTCTTGCCTCTTTATGCACCCCTCTTACCTCTTTCTGCACTCCTCTTGCCGCTTTCCGTACCCTCTTAACTAGTTATGCACTTCTTGTACCTCTTTCTGCAACTCTCTTGCCTCTTTCTGCACTGCTCCTGCCTCTTGCTGCACCATTGTTGCCTCTTTTACCATCTCTAATGCTTATTTCTGCACTTCTCTTACTTCTTTCTGCACATCTCTTGCCTGTTACTGCAACTCTCTTGCCTTTTTCTGTAGCTCTCCTGCCTCCTTCTGCAGCTCAGATGCACTTTCTGCACTTGTCTTACTTCTTCATGCACATCTCTTGCATGTTACTGCTACTCTCTTGACTCTTTCTGTAGTTCTCCTGCCTCTTTCTGTACCTAAATTGCTTCTTTCTGTACTTCTCTTTCCTCTTTCTGCAACTTTCCTGCTTTGTTCTGCACCTTCTTCCCTTTTTCCGTACCGATCTTGCCTCTTTCTGCACATCTGTTGCTTCTTTCTGTACTTTTCTTGCCTCTTTCTGTTGCCCTCTTCCCACTATATGTACCCCTCTTGCCTCTTCCTGCACATCTCTTGCTTCTTTCTGCACCTCTTTTGAGTCTTTCTGAACCCTGTTGCCTCTTTCTGCAATTGTCTTAGCTCCCTTACTCCCTTGCCTCTTGCTGCACCTCTGTTGCTACTTTCTGTACTTCTCTTGCTTCTTTCTGTACCTCTTTGGAGTCTTTCTGAACCCTGTTGCCTCTTTCTGCACTTGTCTTACCTCCCTTACTCCCTTGCCTCTTTCTGCACCCCTGTAGCTTCTTTCTGTACTTCTATCGCTTCTTTCTGTACCGCTCTTGCTTCTTTCTGCACCCCTCTTGCCTCTTGCTACACCACCTTCCCTTTTTTTGCATGTCTCTTATCTCCTTCTGAACCCCTCTTGCCTCCTTCTGTACCCTCTTCCCTAAGTCTACACATCTCATGCCTCTTTCTGCTCCTCTCTTGTCTCTTTTGGCACCTATCTTGCTTCTTACTGCACCTCTCTTGCTTCTTTCTGCAACCCTGTTGCCTCTTTCTGTACTTTTCTTACCTCTTTATGTACCTCTCTTGCCTCTTTCTATATCCCTTTTGTTTCTTTCTGTACCTCTCTTGCTTCTTTCTGCACCTTATTCCCTTTTTCTGCACCTTTCTTGCCTCTTTCTACATCCCTCTTTCCTCTTTATGCATCTCTATTGCTTCTTTCAACACTTTTCATACTTATTTCTACACATCTCTTGCCTGTCACTGCAGCTCTCCTGTCTTTCTGTACCTCTCTTGCTTCCTTCTGTAACCCTGTTGCTTCTTTCTGCACCTTCTTCCCTTTTTCTGCACCTCTCTTGCCTCTTTGTGCTCCTCTCTTGCCTCTTTGTGCACCTCTCTTGGCTCTTTCTGCACCTCTCATGCCTCTTTCTGCACCTCTGTTGCTTCTTTCTTCACTTTGCTTGCCTCTTCCAGTAGCCTTCTTTCTGAACTTCTCTTGCTTCTTTCTGCAACCCTGTTGCCTCTTTCTACACTTGTCTTCCATCTTTCTGCACCTCTCTTCTCTCTTTCTCCAAGCCTCTTGCCTCCTTCTGCACCAATGTTGCTACTTTCTGCACTCCTCTTGTGTCTTTCTGTCACCTCTAGCCTCTTTCCGCACCCCTGTTGCTTCTATCAGCACTTTTCTTGCTTCATTCTGTACCTCGATTGCTTCTTTATGCACCTCCTTGCCTCTTTCTACACCTTCTTCCCTCTTTTTGCATGTCTCTTCCCTCTTTCTACACCTCTTTCTACACTCGGCTTCCCACTTTCTGCACCACTATTGTATCTTTCTACAGTTCTCCTGCCTCTTTCTCTTCCTCTTTTGCCTCTTTGTGCACCCTGTCCACTCTTTATGCACCTATCATGCCTGTTTCTGCACCTCCCTTGCCTCTTTCTGCACTTCTCTTGCTTCTTTCTGCAAACCTGTTGCCTCTTTCTACACTTGTATTCCCTCTTTCTGTGCCTCTCTTCTCTCTTGCTCTCCCTTCTTGCCTCCTTCTGCACCATTGTTGCTACTTTCTGCACTACTCTTGTGTCTTTCTGTACCCTCCAGCCTCTTTCTGCACCCCTGTTGCTTCTGTCAGCACTTTTATTGATTCTTTCTGTACCTCGATTGCTTCTTTATGCACCCCTCTTGCCTCTTTCTGTACCTTCTTCCCTCTTTTTGCATGTCTCTTCCCTCTTTCTAGCCCCTCTTTCTGTACTTGGCATCCCTCTGTCTGCACCACTATTGTATCTTTCTACATTTCTCCTGCCTCTTTCTCTTCCTTTTTTGCCTCTATGTGCACCCTGTCCCCTCTTTATGCACCTATCATGCCTGTTTCTGCACCTCTCTTGCCTCTTTCTGAACCTCTGTTGCATCATTATGAACTTCTCTTGCCTTTTTATGCACCCTTCTTGCCTCTTTCTGCACCCTCTTCCCTAATTCTTCAACTCTCATGCCTCTTTATGTACCTCTCTTGCCTCTTTCTGCACCTCTCCTGCTTCTTCCTGCACCTCTCTTGCCACTTTCTGCACCCCTCTTGCTTCTTTCTGCATCCCTGTTCCCTCTTCCTGCACTTGTCTTCATTCTTTCTATACCTCCCTTGCCTCTTTCTCTATCCCTATTGCCTCTTTTGGTACCTCTCTTGCTTCCTTTTGCACTTTCCTTGCATCTTTCTGCACCTCTCATTTATTTCTTCACCTAATTTCCTTTTCTGCCTCTTTCTGCACATTTCCTGCCTCTTTCTGTTCTCCTCTTGCCTCTTTCTGCATCTCTCTAGCATCTGTCTGCATGTCCCTTGCTTTTTTCTGCACATATCCTGCCTGTTTCTGAAACTCTCTTGCCTCTTTCAGTAGTTTTCTTGCCTCCTTCTGCAGCTCTGTTGCTACTTTCTGCGCTACTTGTGTATCTTTCTGTACCCTTCTAGCCTCTTTCTGTACCTTTGTATCCTCATTCAGCACCCCGCTAGCCTCTTTCTACACTTCTATTGCCTCTTTCTGCACCTCTGTTGCTTCTTTCTACATTTCTCTTTCCTATTTCTGCAACTTGGTTGCCTCTTTCTACACCTTCTTCCCTTTTATGCACCTCTCTTGCCTCTTTGTACACCCCTCTTGCCTCCTGTTGTACCTCTGTTGCTTCTTTCTTCACTTTGCTTCCTCATTCTATAGCCCTCTTCCCTCTTTCTGCACTTCCCTTGCTTCTTTCTGACCTATCTTGCATCTTTCTGCACCCCTGTGGCCTCTTTTCGCAATTGTCTTCTCTCTTTCTGCAACTCTCTTCCCTCTTTCTGTAACCCTCTTCCCGCTTTTTGTACCTCTTTTGCTTCTTTCTGTACTTCTCTTGCATCTTTCTGCACAGCTCTTGCCTGTTGCGACAAATCTCCTGCCTCTTTCTACAGTTCTCTTGCCTCCTTCAGGTCCTCTGTTGCTACTTTTTGGACTTCACTTGCATATTTCTGCATCACTCTAGCCTCTTTCTGCACCTTTGTTGCTTCGTTCTGCACTTCTCTTGATTCTTTCTGTACCCCTGTTGCCTCTTTTTACACTCACTTGTCTCTCCTCTGTTTGTACCTCTCTTGCCTCTTTCTGCACCTTCCTCTCTTTTTCTTCATCTCGCTTGCCTCTTTTTTCAATTGTCTTCCTTCTTTCTGTACCTCTCTTGCCTCTTTCTGTACCCTGTTTGCCTTTCTGTACCCCTCTTTCTTATTTATGTACTTCTTTTGTTTCTTTCTACAAATCTCTTGCCTCCCTCTGCACCCTCTTCCCTTTTTATGCATCTGTTGTGCTTCTTTCTGTACCTCTTTTACTTCTTTCTGCACTTTTACTGCCTCTTTCAGTACCCCTCTTCCCTCTTTCTGTACCTCTCTTGTCTCTCTCTTCACTTCTCTTGCTTCTTTCTGCACCCCTCTTGCTTCTTTCTGCACCTCTGTTTCCCCTTTCCGCACTCGTCTACCCTCTTTCTGCACCAATCTTGCCTCTTTCTGCAGTTATATTTCTTCTTTCTGTACCCCTCCTGTCTCTTTCTGCACCCCTGTTCCCTCTTTCTGCACATATCCTGCCTGTTTCTGCACCTCTCTTACCTCTTTTTATTCCTCTGCTGGTTCTTTCTGCACTTCTCTTGCTTCTTTCTACACCCCTCTTGCCTCTTTCTGTACCCCTCTCTCCTCTTTCTGCATTCCTCTTGCCCTTTTCGGTACCCCTCTTGCCTATTTCAACACCCCTGTTGCCTCTTTCTCTAGTTCTCTTACCTATTTCTGCACCACTCTTGCTTCTTTCTGCACCTCACTTGCCTCTTTCTGTACCACTTTTGCTTCTTTACACACTTCTTTTGCCTGTTTCTGCCCCCTTCTCCCCCTCTTTCTGAACGTCTCTTGCCTCTATCTGCACCTCTCTTGCCTCTTTCTTCATCTCTATTGCATCTTTCTGCACTTCTTTTCCTACTTTCTGCATCTCTTATGTGTCTTTCTGAACCCCTGCTGCCTCTTTCTGCACCCACTTCCCTACTTTTGTACCTTTCTTGCCTCTTCCTGTGCATCTCCTGCTTCTTTCTGCACCTCTCTTGCTTCTTTCTGTATCCCTGTTGCTTCTTTCTGCACTCGTCTCCCCCTCTTTCTGCAATTCTCTTGCCTCTTTCTGCACCCCTCTTGCCTCTTTATGCACTCCTCTTGCTGCTTTCCGTACCCTCTTCACTAAATATGCACGTCTTGTGCCTCTTTCTGCACCTCTTTTGCCTCTTTCTGCACTGCTCCTGCCTCTTGCTGCACCATTGTTGCCTCCTTCTGCTGCTCAGCTGCTGCTTTCTGCACTTGTCTTACTTTTTTATGCACATCTCTTGCATGTTACTGCAACTCTCTTGCCTCTTTCTGTAGTTCTCCTGCCTCCTTCTGCAGCTCTGCTGCTACTTTCTGAACTTCTCCTGCTTCTTTCTGTACCCCTCTAGCCATTGTATGCATCCCTCTTGCCTCTTTAGGCACTTCTCTTGCCTCTTTCTGTACCTAAGTTGCTTCTTTCTGTACTTCTCCTTCTTCTTTCTGTACTTCTCTTGCTTCTTTCTACACCTTCTGCCCTTTTTCTGTACCGATCATGCCTCTTTCTGCACATCTGTCGCTTCTTACTGTAATTCTCTTGCGTCATTCTGAACCCATGCTGCCTCTTTCTGCACCCTCTTCCCTAATTCTGCACATCTCATGCCTCTTTCTGCTCCTCTCTTGTCTCTATTGGCACCTTTATTGCTTCTTACTGCACCTCTCTTGCTTCTTTCTGCAACCCTGTTGCGTTTTTCTGCACTTGTCCTTATCTAATCACTACGATAAAGCAAAATTACTTATACATTCTCCATGCACTCTTCTTGCAGTACTGTAATCATCCAGTCACTACCCATGTACTCATGCAATGACCCAGGCACTAACACATGCACTGCTACAATTCCCTGAGCACTACAGCCATCTCCTTGTCACTACCCATGCTCTCCTTCAAGCACCCAGACAGTTCCATCTACTTACCTAATCACTCAGCCAAAACCCAAGCACTTATAAATTCACCATGCTCATTCTTTTCAGTACTGTAATCATCCATTCACTACCCATTTACTCATTGACTGGCCCAGGTACTAACACATGCACTGCTACTATCCCCTGAGCACTACTGATGCAGTCCGGCCATCTCATTGTCACTATCCATGCACTCTTCCAATCACCCAGCCAGCCCTATGCACTTATGCAATCATTCCGCTAAAACACATGCACTTATAAATTAACCATGCACTCTCCTTACAGTGCTGTAATCCTCCAGTCAGTACCCATGTGCTTATGCAATGACCCATGCACTAACACATTTACTGCTACAATACCCTGAGCACTACTGCTGCAGTCCAGCCATCTCCTTGTCACTACCTGTGTGGTCCTCCAATCACCCAGCCAGTTCCATGTACTTATCCAATCACTCCGCCAAAACACAAGCACTTGCACTCTCCTTGCAGTACTCTAATCTTCCAGTCACAACCCATGTACTCATGCAATGACCCAGGCACTAACACATGCACTGCTACAACCCCCTGAGCACTACTAATATAGTCCAGTCATCTCCTTGTCACTACCCATGCACTCCTCCAATCACCCAGCCTGTTCCATGTACTTATCCAATCACTCCACCAAAACCCAAGCACTTATAAATTCAACATCCACTCTCCTTGCAGTACTCTAATCATCCAGTCACTACCCATATACTCATGCAAAGACCCAGGCACTAACACATGAACTGCTACAATCCCCTGAGCACTTTGGAGGCAGTCAAGCCATCTCCTTGTCACTACCCATGCACTCCTCCAATCACCCTGCCAGTTCCATGTACTTATCCAATTGCTCCGCCCAAAACCATCTGGTTACAACCCATGCACTAATGCAATGACCCAGGTACTAACACATGCACTGCTACCATCCCCTGAGCACTACTGATGCAGCCCAGCCATCTCCTTGTAACTTCCCATGGAGTCCGCAAATCACCCAGCCAGTTCCATGTACTTATCTAATCACTGTGCCAAAACACAAGCACTTATAAATTCACCATGCACTCTCCTTGCAGTACTGTTATCATCCAGCCACTACCCATGTACTCATGCAATGACCCTGGCACTAACATATGCACTGCTACTATCCCCTGAGCACCAATGATGCAGGGCATCCATCTCCTTGTCTCTACCCATGCTCTCCTCCTATCGCCCAGACAGTTCCATCAACTTATCTAATCACTTACAAATTCACCATGCACTCTCCTTACAGTACTGTAATCATCCAGTCAGTACCCATGTACTTATGCAGTGACCCAGTGCAGGAGAGTAGGATCTGCTTACTATGGTTACCCCCCTTTTTGTTGGTGTTTCACTGTTTTTGTTTTACTTTAGTCTGGCTGGGGCCCTGCTATTAAAATGATTGTCTGCATATTAGGTACACTCCATTTTGGTTACTGGGGTACCCTTGTGAGTCCCTAGTATATGGTACCTTAGGTACCAAAGGGCATAGGTACCCCAGAGGCTTTCCAAGGGCTGCAGCATGTATTAAGCCACCCCTGGGAAGCCTTTGAAAATGACAACACTGGACTGCTACTGCAACCTGGGTAAGGTGGTGCATACAGCCCTTACTAAGATATAGGTTACCTATATCTACCTTTAATCACTGACACATATAAACCTATCAGTCATTCCTATGGCAGGCCTCATCAATCCTGAAGGCAGAGTGCTTGGTTTTGTGTGAGAGGGTGCCCATGCATGAACTGGACTCCTCTGCAGTGTTCGGAATCTATTCTTTAAAGCTGTTCTGTGATGCAGCTAGACCATATACTCTTAAGTGCAGTATAACCTCATGGTAAATGCTAACTTTGGAACATGTTGTGTTTGGTGTCAACACTTTGGAATCCTACCCCCCTGACAGTCCTGGCTGCGGGGTAGAATTCCACCCTTCTAGAGGGGGAGACATGTACACACTGGTCTGCCCGGTAATAGTTTAAACAAGCCCCAGCATCACAAAATGGATGCTGCAGCCACAGACACGCATTTGACCTCCTGCTGCTGGATGAAACTCTGGCAGGGGAGGCCTGGACAATAGGTTTCCTGTCACAGGGAGGTGTAACCACCTCCCAGACAGGCTTTAGTGTGTTGGGGCTGAGTGGGTGCACACTGAGAGTGATGCCTCCTGGTCTTCGTGGCTGAAGAGTCAAACTTCAACTTCTTCAACTGAAATCACCCGACATCGGTGGGCATTCATCTATCATGCTCCTGGTCCCTGGCTAGTGACCCAGACTCTGTCCCCTCTGCTTTCAGGTTGTTCACATCTCCGATCCAGGCTTGGATCACTCCAGTCACTTTCCACTTGGACACCAGCACACATTGCAGCAGATAGCCATTGAAAACGATGATGAAACCTGACACCAAAATACACCTGTGCACCCGGCTTCCCTGGGTGAGGTAACTTCAGTGCTCCCATGGGTGTTGACTCTAGAACTACCTAATTCTAAAGGGGTTTGCACAAGTCCTCTTCTAAGTGTCCTTTATCTTTAAAATTCCAGCTGCGACTTACCCCATTGATGTTAATTGTGATTCGCGGCTGTGTTCACACACTGTACGCATCCCTCATGGGTCCCCTGTGTCACTACCTTGTGTGGTTCCTGTTGGCCACAGCGGTTCTATAGGCTCTAGGCCTTGTGTCTATGCAAGTCGTGATTCTTATACCACTTTATTGAAATATGGTTTGGTACGCCCCTAGGGCTCAACATATATTGTGCTAATTTCCTGTGTGCTATTAAGTTTTCCTTAATTACTTTTGCCTCTAGCCTCATAAAGAGAGTAGAGGGATGTGTTTAGAGTAAAAACATATATTTTATATATATACCGGGTGTGGTTCTTCTTTTATTTGGTCATTCATGAGATTATATTCTGGTAAAACAAGCTGCTTTACATTCCTCCAAGACTTAGCCTGAAGGCTGCTCTCCACAGCTACCACTAGGATGGTTTTAAATAAAGGTTGTCTTTAACCTACCATCAATAAAGGGTCGTTTGAACTGGTACAAGGTGCCCACTAGAATACTGGACAGCATATGCCAGGCCAACCTCTCATATTGGTGTGCAGTGGGTGGGATTCCAGCTTGCCATTGCATTACCAGGTGATCTCAAGTGTTTGACTAACTGAAAACCACTAAAGGTACCAGAGGTACATATAATACAAGCTTAAATACAGTAAGTTCTACTGAACTTAGAGTTGTGTGTCAAGAGCTTAGCACACTCTTTCTACAACTCAAGAGAGTTTAGTAGGCTACAACTAGAGTAGGTAGATGCATACACCACACCTCACTAATTATGTCTTCAAGGCCAGGTACTAGTGGGTCCATGCCAGATGTTAGTATGTTACAGGCATTCAAGTATGACACATTCCCTTTTCTAGAGTCAAGGGCTCTTTGCACTATGAGGAAATTGAAGACAGGCAAAAGTGCCAATGCCCAATGCATCAGAGAGGTACTACTGTTAGATGATCTTAGCAAGGCTTCAGAGCCTGAGGGTTCAGGCAGTGGGGATGGGGCAGCAGAAGAGGG
Organism: Lissotriton helveticus; assembly: GCF_964261635.1. Classification (NCBI taxonomy): domain Eukaryota; kingdom Metazoa; phylum Chordata; class Amphibia; order Caudata; family Salamandridae; genus Lissotriton; species Lissotriton helveticus. The sequence continues at coordinate 1,611,504,690 of NC_136069.1, forward strand.
AGAGATCAGTGGTACATACCACCAGTACTCAGACTCTGATGCTGACCAGGAAGGTGATTATGACTTTGACCAGGAACATCTAGCTCCTACTGGAGGTGAGGAAGAAGGCCAAGGTGCCCCTATATTTGTACCCCCAGGAAGAGTTGGGGGTACACCTTGAAGGCCCAGATCTCCTTCTGTGGAGTCTGACCATTCTGGTGTATCTATAGGGGCCTCTGTCTCTTCTCATAGGAGGGAATACTCCCAGGAAAAGGGAGAAACACAACTGAAATATCAGGAAGCATAGCTGAGAATTATAAAATAGCAGGTAGCCTTAGAAAGGGAGTCCTTAGGGCTTGAAAAAGCTAGAAAGAAGATGGGACTAAAGTCCCATGGTGGCAGCAGCTTCCCTAGTGGTATAGAAAGTTAATGGTGATTTGCTGCTGTTTTTAGACACTGCACACGTCCCCCGTGGGTCCCCTGTGTCTCTACCTTGGTAGTTCCTGGTGTCCCCAGCAGTTCTACAGGCTCTAGGCCCTGTATCAATGCAAGTTGTGGTTCTTATACCACTTCATTGATATATGGTTTGGTACGCCCCCAGTGCTCAACGTATATTGTGCGAATTTGTTGTGTGCTACTAAGTTTTCCTTTTGTACTTTTCCCTCTAGCCTCATAAAGAGACTAGAGGGATGTGTTTAGAATAAATACATATATTTTATATATATACCTAGTGTGGTTCTCCTTTCATTTGGTCATTCACAAGATTATAGACTGGTAAAACAAGCTGCTTTACATTTATTCAAGACTTAGCCTGGAGGCTACTCTCCACAGCTACCACCAGGATAGCTTCCTATAAAGGTTGTCTTTAACCTACCATCAATAAGGGTCGTTTGGACTGGTGAAAGGTGCCCGCTAGAATAGTGGACAGCATATGCCAGGCCAACGTCTCGCAGTATGTAGGGGTTTTCACTGTATTCTAAGTATCTTTTAGCTTAGCACTCACTCTAGGCCTAGTTAATCAAAGTCAGTTACCACAGGTACCCTTCAGCAAAAAGTTGGGGGCACAGGAGGACTTTCTGCTCCTCTGTTGGGTCTTTCTGCACATCTCTTGCTTCTTCCTGCACGTTTCTTCCTCTTTCTTGACATGCCCTACATTTGTAGGCATAGTTAGAAATTAGCATTTAAAAAAACATTTAAATTCACTGAAAAAACCATAGGTTTCAAGGAAGTTATAGTTGGGAATTAGTTAGAACTCACTGAAAAAACAGAGGTTTCAGGGACGTTATAGTTAGAAATTAGCATTTAAAAAAAACTATAGAACTTCACTGAAAAAAAACACAGGTTTCAGGGACGTTATAGTTAGTTGGACATTTCACTCGTACAAAACCAGAGAAATTCAGCCGTTATAGTTAGTTCAACTAACTATAACTTGCGGCCCAGCAATGCACTGCTGATGACATCACATATTACATCAATCATCACATGGTCAGTGACATTACTTATTACATCTCAAATGACAGCACTGATGACATCACTGACGACATATATATATATATATATATATATATACATATTACCTACTGGCGGTCGCCAGTAGGTATATATAGTTAGGATTTTTTCTCTATGGGATTTTTGAAAATTCTATGTCTAATAACTTTGCCGTTTGTGGACGGAATTGGCTGAAATTTTCAGGAAAATGGCACATTTTGTTTCTGAGCAGCCTTTGAAAATTTGGGGGGGGTTCGTCAAGGGGGGGCCGAGAAAAAAGGGGGGTCCCAAAACGCGTTTTTCCCATGTTAATTTCCATAGGGCGGTTGGCCTCACTTTTAGACCGAACGGCTGAATGGATTTGCACGAAACTTGGCAAAATTGTAGGGACTGGTAGCCCGATGTGCCTTTTGTAGGTCTCAATATATGTGCTCCAGTGGATTTTGAGAAATTAACGTTTAAAAAAAGATATATATCTGTAAGCGCGGACCGGGCAGCGGCCTAGGACGCGTACTTTTCGCGCAACGGAGCTTTGTGAAGCGAAGCTGATTGGTTCTCCGGCGTCTGTCAACATTCCAAACAGTCCGTAGTGGCCGCAAACAGTCCGTAGTGGCCGCCATCTTGTCTCTCGGTAGGATCGAGAGACAAGAGGAGGCCAAAGCGAAGGGGTAAATGACCATAAGGGGGAATAGTAGATCCTCGCTGACCCCCTAGGTTTGATGTGGAGGTTTTAAAAGGGCCCCGCGGGGCAAAAAAAAAAAATTATAATAATAATCTTACGGCTGAATGGATTTGCACGAAACTTGGCAAAATTGTAGGGACTGGTAGCCCGATGTGCCTTTGCTAGGTCTCAATATATGTGCTTCAGTGGATTTTGAGAAATTAACGTTCAAAAAAAGATATATATCTGTAACAGCGCACCGCTTCGCGTACTTTTCGCGTTACGGAGCTTTGCGAAGCGAAGCTGATTGGCTCTCCGGTGTCTGTAAACATTCCAAACAGTCCGTAGCGGCCGCCATCTTGTCTCTCGGTAGGATCGAGAGACAAGAGGAGGCCAAAGCGAAGGGGCAAATGACCATAAGGGGGCATAGTAGATCCTCGCTGATCCCCTAGGTTTGATGTGGAGGTTTTAAAAGGGCCCCGCGGGGCAAAAAAAATAAATAATAATAATAATCGAACGGCTGAATGGATTTGCACGAAACTTGGTAAAATATTAGGGACTGGTAGCCCGATGTGCCTTTGCTAGGTCTCAATATATGTGCTTCAGTGCATTTTGAGAAATTAACGTTCAAAAACAAGATATATATCTGTAACAGCGCTCCGCTTCGCGGAGATAAAATTATATCTGTATTACCTAGCTGTTGCTAACACCAGTTAGCGACGGCTAGTAGGAGATAGCGACCATCTTGGGCCCCACTTTGCATGTGAGTGATATTTATCACTAATGACATGCAAAGTGGGCATGCCAAGATGTTAGCGACTGGAAACAGTCGCTAACATCGCTATCTCCTATTATCAACTTTTGGAAATATTCGAGATAAGCGCGAATATCTCCAAAAAGTAACAGCTGCCCTGAGCAGTTCTTAGCCATGTTATCCTATGGGAGGTGGATAACATGGCTAAGAGGATTAGCTCGGTAATGCATGAATATCGCTGAGTTTTCAGCGATATTAATGCATTGCGGTCGGTTTTTATCGTATTTGCGATAAACTTTGATAATAGCAAGGTTTATCTGCGATAATTTCTGACGGTAAAAAAATCTTTGCAATGCATCGTTAGGGATAAATATCGCTTAACTTTGGTAATATGCCCCAACGTCTGTTAACGTTCGATTCGAAGGAAATCAGGAAGTGTTGAAAAACATTGTCTGCGCCATCTTGTCTTTTTTCAAATGCCACACTTTTGTCGTGCACGGTAGCCATTTTAGATGCCTTGACCAGACCCACTCTGTGCACGCTGTCGATCCTTAGCATGGCTCCCCACCCTCGCAAGCATCTCCCCCAGGCAGTGGTCACCCCCGCTCTCTGTCTTATGCATGGGTAATAAACCTCCCCCCATCTGCGCTGCTCTTTCCTGAGAATCATACCCTGTGCCCGCCCGACACCTCCCTTTCGCCCTATTCACTACTGCACCCTCTGACACTCCTTTTCCTCTGTGTCCGATTGTCCAGGCTGGTCCTAGGGTATCAGCTAGCCCTGCAGATGTAGTTTATGGCCACAGCTGTAAAGATTCACCCCTCTTCAAAGGAGTTATAGTAGATCAAGGCCCACACTCGATGAGATCCGTCACAGCAGAAGCGTTGCTATTATCTGAAAACCATCCTGTATTGTGATTGGGGAGGGAACCGAGCGTGAAGCGGAAGATTCCAGGGATGACTCTTTGTACATCAAAGTTTTTACAATTATGTGTCACATTAAAAATATATAGCACTCCGACAAAGTAGTAAGATTATAAAACTTTAATAATTTATAAATATATACAAGAAAACAAAAATAGTAATAACATATAAACATTTTTAGGGAAAAACAACGAAGTAGCGGTCGGCTGTGCGAATAGTCCCAACGCAGCACAACGTCCAGATTTCCGGCGTGGGGCGGGTCATCAGTAGCAAACTGTTGTGCGAATAGTTCCAAGGCAGCAGAACGCGCGGAAATCTAGATGACACGAAAGTGATGTCTAGTAAGTTGCCACCCAGCAAATAACGGCGTGGGGCGTCGCGGGGGGTGGGTCTTCAGTAGCAAACTGTTGTGCGAATAGTTCCAAGGCAGCAGAACGATGGCACCAAGGTGATGTCCAGTAAGTTGCCGCACTGGTTTTGGTATCCTACAATGCTGCTCCGAATAACGGCGTGGGGCGCCCCGGGGGAGGCGGCGTGAACGGGCCTCTCCAGGTGGAGTGTCATCTGTTGTAGTGGGGCGCCCCTTTACCGTTTCAGTTGCCATTCCGTCCGTTTTTGGTCCACTGTGTCAAAAGCCGCAATTCAGCTGAGTTGCGCCCACTCTTGCGGTGCAGCGATAGGCGGCTGTCACAGGACTCTCAAAATGGCGGCAGGCTCTTTCCTTTTTGGGCCTGGTCCACTGAAATGGCCCTGGGACACCTTGGAAATCGGACGCTTGTCTGCTAGGTCTTGGACCCCATTCTCGAAAGCGTCCCCTCCGCCTTGAGAATTCATCAAAAGTTTTGGGGGCCCCGACTCCTGCAGGCTTCTGGTGGGGAGCGGCTGCCATGATTGCTCGCGGAATGACTACGACGGAGCTACGAGATGGTGGTGCTCTCATGCTGACGCCAGCTTCAGTCTGAAACATCCAGAAACAAGGTGGGGCTTTCATCGTTTGGAAAAAAAAAAAGTTTTCATCCAATGAAAAGTGTTGTTTTTAGGTCATATGATCAAGCCTTCCATCATTAGGAAACCAAAAGTAAAATGAACCAATGAAAAGTTTTATAAACAAGTTACATGACCTGTTATGCGGCATAGGGTATAAAATGCGGAGAAAATACGTTGGCACGTGAGGCGGCGTCAGTAGCGGACCGATGTGCGAATAGGCCGAAGGCAGCACAACGCGCCAAGATCCGGATGGCACCGAGGTGGTGTCCAGCAAGTTGCAGCACTGGTGTGGCCATCCTACAATGTTGAAAGTCGGCGTGGGGCGCCCCGTTGGCCTGTGAGTTTGCGTCAGTAGCGGACCGATGTGCGAATAGGCCGAAGGCAGCACAACGCGCCAAGATCCGGATGGCACCGAGGTGGTGTCTAGTAAGTTGCCGCACTGGTGTGGCCATCCTACAATGCTGAAAGTCGGCGTGGGGCGCCCTGTTGGCCTGTGAGATGGTGTCAGTAGCGGACTGATGTGCGAATGGGGCCAAAGGCAGCGCAACAATATTTTCTGACGAGAAGACACCACAAGGCGCTGAGATGCCAAGATCCGGATGGCACCGAGGTGATGTCTAAGTTGCGGACTGATGTGCGAATGGGGCCAAAGGTAGCGTAACAATATTTTCTGTATGGAAGATACCACTAGGCGTTGAGATGCCAAGATTCGGATGGCACCGAGGTGATGTCTAGCAAGTTGGTGTGGTCATCCTACAATGCTGAAACTCGGCGTGGGTCGCCCCATTAGCCTGTGAGATGGCGTCAGTAGCGGACCGATGTGTGAATAGGCCGGAACCAGCACAAGGCGCCAAGATCCGGATGGCACCGAGGTGGTGTCATAGTTGAGAGTTCTGAGCAGCGCTTGTAACACTGTCTGAAGCTTATTTGCACCTGCTGCAGCTTCACTATTGCCCTGGTGTGGCCTAAGATCGCCCATGACATAGGCGGCCACCTCCCGGGGTCCGGCGGAACTTTTTTCCTTTTCCTTTCTGCATCTTGTCCCAAATTCGTTTGACCTGAAGACACGACCAGGTCCCTGAATGTGTGCAGGGGGACGCTATTGATTGAATCAAAATGGCGGCTTCACACAAAGCTGACTCAAGCGTTTTCTGGTGGTTTCATAGTTGAGAGGCACTTCATCTGCAGTGGGGCGCCGAGATCCGGATGGCACCGAGGTGATGTCTAGCAAGTTGCTGTGCTTGTGTGGTCATCCTACAATGCTGAAACTCGGCGTGGGTCGCCCCATTAGCCTGTGAGATGGCGTCAGTAGCGGACTGATGTGCGAATAGGCCGAAGGCAGCACAACGCGCCAAGATCCGGATGGCACCGAGGTGGTGTCCAGCAACTTGCCGCACTGGTGTGGCCATCCTACAATGCTGCGCCGAAAGTCGGCGTGGGGCGCCCCGTTGGCCTGTGAGTTCGCGTCAGTCAGTGGGGGCTGTTTGAGGATCTGACTGCATTGGAAAGCAATGTGATGCTGTGCGTCGCCCCCAAGATGGAGGTTCCTCGGCTGCAGTGGGGCGCCCCTTGGTGTTTCACTCGCTATGCAGCTGAGTTGCGTGCGCACTTGTGGCGAATAGGCCGAAGGCAGCACAACGCGCCGAGATCTGGATGGCACCGAGGTGGTGTCCAGCAATTTGCCGCACTGGTGTGGCCATCCTACAATGCTGCGCCGAAAGTCGGCGTGGGGTGCCCCGTTGGCCTGTGAGGTGGCGTCAGTAGCGGACCGATGTGTGAATAGGCCGGAACCAGCACAAGGCGCCAAGATACGGATGGCACCGAGGTGGTGTCATAGTTGAGAGTTCTGAGCAGCGCTTGTAACACTGTCTGAAGCTTATTTGCACCTGCTGCAGCTTCACTATTGCCCTGGTGTGGCCTAAGATCGCCCATGACATAGGCGGCCACCTCCCGGGGTCCGGCGGAACTTTTTTCCTTTTCCTTTCTGCATCTTGTCCCAAATTCGTTTGACCTGAAGACACGACCAGGTCCCTGAATGTGTGCAGGGGGACGCTATTGATTGAATCAAAATGGCGGCTTCACACAAAGCTGACTCAAGCGTTTTCTGGTGGTTTCATAGTTGAGAGGCACTTCATCTGCAGTGGGGCGCCGAGATCCGGATGGCACCGAGGTGATGTCTAGCAAGTTGCTGTGCTTGTGTGGTCATCCTACAATGCTGAAACTCGGCGTGGGTCGCCCCATTAGCCTGTGAGATAGCTGTTCTTTGGATTTGGGCCTGGTCCACTAAAATGGCCCTGGGACACCTAAGAACTCGAACGCTCGATTTTTTTTTCCTTTCCTGTACATGCAAAAAAAGGTAAATGCCCGGTATGTTACACGCTTCATCTGCCACGATGAACTCTCCAGAGGAAACGAAAAAATATATAGTTGTGGTAACTATACCATGCATCGTCATATGGAGAGGTGGCACCAATTAATTATAGTGCTGCATAAAAGAGAGATTTGGAGGAGAACCCCTGACCTGCTAGTACATTCATCAAAGAAGTGGCACTGAGAGCTTCAGAGGCAAGGGAAACGGTCCCAAATATTTAGAAGAACTTTGGAAAGATTAAAATGACATGTTTAGATTGTGGTAAATTAATTTCATGTGGGCAGATGAGTGTTACTCTAATAAATACAGCATATGAACATCATCATAGTCGATGGTTGGTAGAGACATTTTGACTATATCCTGGACCTGCCCGTCCTCGCCCAAAATGGCGCCGGAATAAATGGGACTCGTAACTCCTTGTTGTGTACTGGTTGCAGAACCTTGAAATCACGAGATACGTATGCAGTTTTGAAGCACATGGCGGGCGGGGACGAGAATTGATTGAATATTTCGACATCCCTATTGATATTAAGTTCTGATGTGTTATTGATTACTGTACTGTTGAAAGTTCGAATTAACGTCACCCATGGTACTTGCCCGCAAATGTATATCTAGATAATTTTATTGTAACTGGCCCTGTCGTATTTTAATTATAAAATGTACGTCCACCGATTCCATAACTGTTAGACACCTTAGTTCTTGCAACCTAATGGCCCGCCCGTTACGTTCCTCTACAGTGTAAATGTCTACTCATCACATACGATTACAGTTTGCTCCGTGGCCGGCCCACGTGGTTATAGGCTCGTATTTGTATAATGAAATTTTCACAATAAAGGTTTTTAAAAGAAAACATGGTAGTAGTATATACATTGGTAAAGTTTGTAATAATAGTCACTGTTTTAGAATCATTAAAAGGCAAGTGAAATAAAGCAGACCAATTACATGAAGGGTAAAAGGTATAATACGAAGGAACGCAGTAAAGATAAATGGTCAAGGGCTGTTGTGTTTTCTATTCCTGCAACATAAAGTGATCGATAAGAATCTCATATTCAGGCGTATCGGCGACTAAGACAGCAGGTCGACCCTCTTTTGCTCAACGGCTCCATCATGGGACGAAGAAACGCTCTTTTTCTCGAAAAAAGAATATATTTTACTTGCAGGACAGTTGTAAAATTTCCGGGAAAGTACATTAGCCTGGAACATTATAACATATATTTAAGAAAAAATAATGTTCGGAAGTAATGAAAAGCGTAATTTTTAGGTCATATGAGCAAGCCTTTCATCATTACAATAAGAAAAGTAAAATGAACCAATGAAAAGTTTTATTAACAAGTCACATGACTTGTTATGCTTACGTTACGCGCTGCGCGCCCCGGATGACTTCCGGATGCGCTAACGCGGCGCGTCATATGACGCATTACGCGACAACGCAGGTCCAGAATATAGTCAAAATGTCTCCACCAACCAGCGGTCGGAACACAACCCCTTTCAGCAGGCTAAATAGTTCTGTTAAATGAGAACAGAAGGGACAGGCAACAAGAACCATCAGTGAAAGAGGGGAGGGCTAGTTCTTCTCTACCGGGTTACATTGGGGCGCTACCGGAACTGATCGAATTGGTAGTCTACAGTGTTTCTGGATGTTTCAGACTGAAGCTGGGGTTAGCATGAGAGCAGCATCATTTCGTAGCTCCGTCGTGGCCATTCCGCAACCAATCATGGCAGCCGCTCTTTATCGTTATTTTGGGCGGGGTGGGTGGCGGAGCCGAGCTGTTTTGCAGCCATCATTGTGTGGAGTTCAGTTCATCTCACTAGTTTTGTATTTGTCATGAGGGGTTGTTCCTAATGTTTCTATTTTAGCGAGGTCAAAAAGAGATCCCATTAGTGGCCTACTGATTTTGCTCGATTCCTTTTCTTTTTTTTTACACGATTTTTCGTTATCTGCAAAGACTAAACAGAGTATTGCGACTCTGTGTTTGTTTGTAAATAGAGAATGAACCAAAGAGAACTAATTCTAAAACAGTAAATACTTGGATAACAATCAATCAAATGGAGAGAGAAGCAGGCACGACGGATTACAACGGGGGCAAAGGCCTGCGTTAACTACCTTTCACTATCTGCAAAGAGAGAGTACTCCTAATAGAAAGGAGGGGGGGGGGCACCATTCAAAGCAGATCAGTGTGCATAAACACGAAAATGTTTTCACTTACCACGTACTTGACATTCGACAGCTTATGATATTTGCTATTAAAAAACCATTGAAATTCACTGAAAAAACCATAGGTTATAGACCATATATAGTTAGGAATTAGCATTTACAAAACCTTGAAAATTCACTGAAAAAACCATAGGTTATAGACCATATATAGTTAGGAATTAGCATTTAAAAAACCTTATTTTACTCACACAAAACCATTGAAATTACATATATAGTTAGTTGCACTAACTATATATCGCGCACCTGCAATCCACTGCTGATGATGTCACATATTACATCATTCATGACATAGTCAGTGACATCACTGATGACATCACTGATGACATCTCAAATGACATCACTGATGACATCACTGATGACAACATCCAGTGACTGTATGTTTCTGTAAAGTTAAAATGTGTCTTACATATTGAAGAATGAGTGGAAGTATAAGTGTCTGGACAAAGGATTTAGTAGGTGCATGACTGAATGCATGAGTGAGTGATTAAATGTGTCTCACTGAGTGCATGGGTTAGTGACTAAAGTGTCTTAATTTGTGCATCATTATGTCTGTTGTTCTGTAAACTGCTGCATGTTTTGATCAGTAGCTATATAATTAACTATATGGGTTACTGATTGATTGTCCAAGTATTTGTATGGGAGACTGAGTGTGTGTGTGGCTGGCTGGGAGGTGTGTGACTCTGTGCAGATCAATGTGTACTTGTATCAATGATTGTATAACAAGGTAAGTATGTGTTAGTATATGTTTGAAAATGTAAGGTGCTCTATGTTTAACTGTATAGACAAGAAAATGGAAGTGTCATTGATTCTTTACAGGACTGACTAGGTGTGTGAGTAACTCCATGGATGAGTGGCAGACTGTGAGTGTCTGTATAGGTGTATGAGTGCATATGATAGTGTTGTAAAGATGAGTGATTGTATGTATGAATGATAGTATGGGTGAATGAGTGAAGGTGTGTGTAGACGTAGGAATCAGTGAGTGCGTATGTAGTAACTAGTATTGGTGTGTCAATGGTTTCAAAAATTATATTCTGTATTTAACACTGGGTGAAACAGAGGTTATATTAAAATGTGAGGAGATGCATTGTATTGTCATATGAATGATATCATCAGTGATGTGGTCATTGATGTCAAATGAGATGTCATCAGTGATGTCATCAGTGATGTCATTTGAGATGTCATCAGTGATGTCATCAGTGATGTCACTGACCATGTCATGAATGATGTAATATGTGACATCATCAGCAGTGGATTGCAGGTGCGCGATATATAGTTAGTGCAACTAACTATATATGTAATTTCAATGGTTTTGTGTGAGTAAAATAAGGTTTTTTAAATGCTAATTCCTAACTATATATGGTCTATAACCTATGGTTTTTTCAGTGAATACATATATATATATATATGTATATGTGTATATATATATATATATATATATATATATATATATATATATATATATATATATATATATATATACACACACACAAAGAGGATTCTTGAGGGAGCCAAGTTCAGCATTGCTTCATTGCTTTGACCCACCCCCATCCTAAATCTACCTTCAAAATAGTATATATACTTGGTGTTCTGCTAGTCACCCCCGATGCCATCTGGCTATCCCGCCTCCATAGACACCATATACTCCTAACACTCGGTCTACCTTCACAGAGTTTCCCTATCTTAACATTAAGAGTGGAGAGTAAATACCACATTGACAGCGGCTTTCTGTCAGTCACTGTCAGCATGAGCCTACGGTAGGCCCTCGATAAAGAGTAACACATATGCTTTAGACAAACACACGGATAGATTGGCACTTCATATCCTTTTATTTTGGAGTATAATGGTACAGCTGACAGAAAGTAAAGTAAGATAACTTTATAAGTTACAGAGACTGGATACCTTCAGAATGCTGCTGTGGGTTTAGTGTTTATATCTCTGAGTACTGGGAAGGGAACAATGAGAAGTTAAAAAATATGCTTTCAGTCAAAGTGCAAATCAAATGTCCAACCTGTGATAGAGCTCGACATGATTAGTGGGTGTTAGAAACTCTGCATTCTTGGAAACAAAATGCTGTCTGACTAGGACTGGCATCAAACTTTACAACAGGATCATATGCCATGGCACACGTGCAAAAAATGCAGAAACGGGTGGAGTTTAATTTTTCTCACTCTTCTTCAAAAATTGTTATCCTTATCTTTTAACGGATTGTAAAATCATGTGCAAACAATTGAAATTATTTACTGACTCAATGAGCAAAAATATGATTTGTTTTCGTTGATAAGAAATTAAGGACTAGGGGCCAGATGTAGGAGCCAAAATACCGGTCGGTAACGGCCGATTTCGTCCGTTACCGACCGGTATTTAGAATTTGGCATGTAGGGGCCTTTATTTTACAGAATCGGTAAATTTACCGATTCGGTAAATTTACAGATTCTGTAAAATACCGAATCGGTAATTTTACCGATTCGGTAAATCCAAATGTAGGTGGGACTCGTCTGAGCCGCAAAGGCCGTTCAGATTCGGTATTTTACCACCCAATTCAATTGGGTGGTAAAATACCGAATCCAGGTGTGCATGCACATGTGTGCATGCACACCTATGCCATGTGACAGACAGACATGCCCTTAGGGCATGTCTGTGTGCCACATGGCACACATGCCTGTATTTGGGATGCTAGAGGGTGTCAAAGTGAAACCCCCCGCACCCTGGCAGAAATCGGTATTTACCGATTCGGTAATTACCGAATCGGTATTTCCCATTGATTCCTGTGGGCTTCACAGCCCAAAGGGATCAATAGGAAATACCGATTCGGTATTTACCGAATCGGTAAATACTGAATATTAACGATTCGGTATTTCAATTTCTAGAAATACCTACATCTCCCCCCTTCATATTTACCGATTCATAAATACCGAATCGGTAAAATTCGGTATTTATGAATCGGTAAATACGAATTACCTACATCTAGCCCAAAATATTTAAATATCCTGCTCATATAATACTACTAGGTTATAAATGCTCTTGTAAGAGAACCACTATTTAAACCTAACATGCAGGAGACAGAATGAACATTTAACAGAACAACGTTGAAGCAAAGATACAAATGTGTTCTTTTCTCAAACATTTGCTAAAGAATAAATAAATAAATGAGGTTAGTTAGCAGCAGATATTAAGGATGTCTCACCATATAAAATCCCCCCTGTATCAGGGACATATACCCCTTCAGTATTGTATGTTTGCAGGGTTTAGTACACATCAACCAATTTAAAAAATGTGATTTAGTAGCAAAAAATTGAAATGCACTATAAAGTGTGTACTAAAGAATGAATGCACTAACAACACAAGTGTAATAAGTCAACTATATAATTGATCAAGATTTATGGTATTTAGAAAACTAGTACCCAAAAGGACCCTCCTTTCTAGAAGACTGTGCCTCAATTATAACAATGTAGGCACTCCAAATGTTACTCTCCAAATAGGGTTGATCTAGATAAATGTACAAACTGGCTTGATATACTCTGTACAAGTCATGCTAACAGTCCCCGACCCTGCACACGTTCAGGAAGATCCTCAAGAGCTGGCTCTTCAACTGATCCGGAGCCTCTCAACACACCCAGCGCCTTGAGACCCTCACAGGTGAGAAGCTCACTTTACTACCCCTGATTTATGTATTTATTGGTTAAAAGGGTAATACAGTTCAAATGATTATGGGTACACATAAACCTGTGATCAAAGCTTGTATGTCGAAACATATTTAAAGTAAAACACAAAACACTGAAATTCACCAGTTATAGTTAGTTCAGGTAACTATGACTGGCACTCTAACCAAGCACTGCTTATGACCGCAGATATTACTTCACTGATAAAAGATTCTATAGTTTTATTGATAACATCAATATGGCATCTGAAATGACCACACTGATGATGAAATTATGAGACTATCGTGTGCCCCCACTGTGCACAGTGTTGTCATCAGTGACGTTTTTTCAGCTGTTGCATTGATGGTATCCACAATGTCATAGAACCTGTCAAGAGTGATGTAATATGGCAGACAATTTGCAGTTACACTGTCTGTCGGCAACATGTTTTTTGACAATAGTCCATCTTCAGGTTCCTGTTGCACTCCAATAAGTTTGAGCTAGATAGGTATACTATGTGCCACACGCATGCTTGATACCTTCTGTACACACGAAGCTAACATATGTTTTGAAGGGTGATATAATTCTAAAGATAATTTGGCATGCATAAAGGATGATGAAATGTGTGTAAATAAAACAATATTAAACTGATCATTATCAAGCAATGCGTACAGATATGTGTAGCTAAAGCTAAGGCTGAAAGGTAATATACAACTGTGGTTCACACATTCTATTAAGTAGTGTTTTGCACATAAGTCAAAACAAGCATTGGCAAAGCCAAAAAGTCTGAATGTGATCCGGAAAGAGCATTTGGGCATGGCTCTGTGTGCATGGAGTAGTGTTAAAGCCATCAGTATTGACATTGCGAAGACATTTTTTGGTCACTTCAGTAGGTGTGGGTAGTTATAATGTAAAGCCATTTGTATGGAAAGTAGAAACATTTAAGCAATAATATGGTTTGAAAACATGGCGGCAGCCGGCTGAGCTGTCGCGGTACTCCTCGCTCTGAGCCCCCGCTAGAGACGCCTCGGCTTCATCTTTGTGTGTGCCTTGTGGTTTCTGCGAGTCAGACAGTGCCGGGGCCCCCGAATTTTTGGGATGTTCTGCTTTGGCGCTAAGGGGTGTTGCAGCTTTTGGAAGGCATGACAGCGGCAGGCTGAGCTGCCGCGGCAGTCCCCGCTGGAGACGCCTCTGCTTCATCCTAGTGTGTGCCTTGTGGTTTCTGCGAGTCAGACTGTGCAGAGGGCCCAGCAAAGGCTTAACTGCTACTATTTTTGCTCGGAAGCATTTTTCGGATGTTGTGCTTTAACGCGGAAGGGTGTTACGGCTTTTGGGAAAACATGACCACAGCTGGCTGAGCTGCCTGCGGCAGTCCCCGCTGGAGACGCCCCGGCTTCATCTTCGTGTGTGCCTTGTGGTTCCTGTAAGTTGGACTGTGCAGGGGCCCCAGCAAAGGCTTAATTGCTACTATTTTGCACTGAATCATTTTTTGTAAGGAACAAGGAGGTTTCTTTTACCAGCTTGTTACGGAGTCTGTCTTCCGTGTTCATGCTCGAGAGCTGCTGTTGCTGCACTCGTGTGGGAGCACCCACCCTGTGTTTCCCTCCTGTTGCGGTCTCAAGTCGGCGAATTTTGCCGTTGGAGGGACGGTTGAGGCTCGGCCGCGCTGGAGCTTAGAAGGAGCAGGAAGGCACGAAACCTTGTGCATGCATCCTGTAGCTCCACAGTAGCTGGCACAAGTGTTGTGACTCCTGTGATCGGGAACAACGAGGCGTTCCGGAGTGACGCTAAACTGATTACCGCCGCGACGGTGGAGGGGGCAGAGGTAACCTGTGCATCTGTAAGCCGTAAGGAGGTTGACTTTGTATGTCTTTCTGCAGCAGTTGTCCCAGAAAAAGCTGTATTGGCAGCTCCTGGCTCTCCGCACCTATCTCTTTACCAAAATAAATCTAAAGGTAAACATGGGCGCAAAAAAAAGAGGTGCTGGCTAAAACTGTCCCTCCTGTGGTGAGCCCTGAGGTGACCTTGATAAATAAGAAGCCTTCTTCATTTCTATCTACCGAGGTAAAATCGCAACGCACTAGGTCCTCTAGAGCTGCAAAAAAACTTAAAACAGTACTTGGCTTGGGGTCTAAAATCACTCCTTCGCTGCGCTCTTACTTTAAGGTAGTTCCGCAGGTGCTGGACATTTTAGAGGATCGTGTATGTCTACCACTGAGGGTGCTGTCACTGTTTCTTCTGCTGCGCAGTCTGCCTCCCCCTCACCCGTACCAGATGGAGATGTTGCGTCAGAATGGTCACGATCATCCACGGAGTGCACACTGGTGCCCTCCATTTCTGGCGAAATAGTTTCCTTTGTTAAGGGTGTTGTACCAGTGGTACCCGCTGTACCTGAAGTATCTGTCGTACCTGTTGGTCAGGCTGGGGGTTTAGTTCAACATTCGCTAAGTCCGACTCCTTCGAGGAGCAAACCTTTGGGGGTTAAGGAGTCTTCTATCGGGTCCACTAGTGATTCTGCTACTATTGACGAAGGGCCTTTCAGTGAAGTTGGGGAAGAAGCAGGGGTTGTGGCAGTTGTAGGCGCGGAGGGACCGTTTGACTTAGGGGGGTCCCAGCATGATAATCTTAACATCCCTTTTAAAGTTGCCTTAGAGGTTACGGACCCCGGCGTGGACTCCGGCATTACCGCCATCTCCCTTCTGTCTATGTTCTCTTCTCTGTCTTTGGACATAAGGAAAGGGTTTAATGAGTCATCTGCAAATCAGGCTGAGATTAGGAAGTATTGTGAATCCTTGGACAATAAGATCGATGGCCTTACGTCAAGGACAGGGATATTGGAGGACACAGTAACTGAACTATGGACTCATTTGGATCAAGCCAGAGAAGATATTGTTAAACTCAGGAAGGAGGACTTGGCCCTGAGCGAAAGGATGGAAACGTTGGAAAACAATGCTAGACACAGCAATATATGTATCCTCAATGTTCCCGAAGGCTCAGAGGGGTCAGATATTAAACAGTTTATTTCTGTCCTTTTGAAGAAATCTCTAAGTTTAGATCACTCAATTGAGGAACTGTCAATTGATATTCAACGGGTCCACAGAGATCCCTTTTGACGAAACCCTCAAAGGTCTAAACCTCGTAAGATCCTTGTAAACTTTAACACGTATGTACTCAAGGAACAGATTCTTAACTTGGCCTTGAAACAAAAATCCTTGGCCGGGAAGGGTTTCACCTTTCTTATTAGATCTGACCTTTCCAGAGTTACTTTGGAGAAGCAATGGGAGTTTGGGAGGTGGTTAGAAGCATTTAGGAAATTACGTGCAACTGCCCAACTCATGTTTCCTGCTGCTCTAAAAATTATGGACAACAATAAGATGTTTAACATTAGATCGGTGCAAGTAGCAGATGAGCTATTATTAGATCTTGGAAATAAGGGCTTCTCTGAGTAAGATCTTATTTTTCCGAGGCTGATACTGCTCCTATTGGTCTTATAGGCCTATTTACTTGTTTGAAATATTTGGTGCTAAATTACGGGGGTGAAAAAGAAGGAAAAAAGAGGGGGACATAAAGTGAAAAAATAAAGGTTGAGATTGGAAAAAAGAAAAAAAAATAGGGGGATAAAAAGAATGGAAAAAAAAATAATAATAAAAGTTTTACACATATATATATACTAGCAGCCAGTCCCGACCATGTCCGGGAGCAATCAGGCTTCCTCGACCCCCGTCTGCCCCGACATTGGCCAGCAGCCCGGGCCCCTGTCCGCCCCGTCCCCCGGCTGCCCCGACCCCCGCCTGCCCTGACATTGTCCTCCGGAGGCTTACCTCACACAATTTTGCTAGAGGCCCAGTGTTGCAGTGGTGGCCAGCAGCAGCGCCTGAGGCACTGGGGAGCTTTCTGGGTAAGTGGGGCTCTGGCGCTCTGTTTGCAGGGAGGCGAGGATGAGCAGAGGTTGCAGGGATAAGAGTAGGAGTTCACAGAATATGGAGCGGCCGGCGGGAGTCGGGAGCTTGAGCACAATTATGCCAGAGGGTCCCCCGCCTGTCCCGACCCCCGCCTGCCCCGACATTGTCCCCCAGAGCCTTTTTGTTGTAACTCCCCGTCCCCCGCGTGCCCGACCCCCGCCTGCCCCGACATTGTCCCCCGGAGCCTTACCTCAGCCGCCGCTCCTCAGTTCAGTGCTCCTCGCCGCTCCGCCGGTCCGCTGCTGCTCACCGCCTGTGTGCCGCTCGTCAGTGCTCCTCCCCCACGCCATGTCCGCCGCTCCTCCTCGCGTTCCTGGACGCCGCTCCTCCTCGCGCTCCTGGACGACGTCAGCACGCAGGTCGCGGCCGGCGCTACTTCGAGGGGACTACTTTTTTTTAAATGTACATTTTTTAAATATAACTTATTTTTTAAATTTATATAGCCTATGTCCATCTGCACACCCTGAGGATTCCAACGATGTATCGGGTGTGTGGATTGGCGCTGTGATTCCCGAGTTTACCCGCCTCAAAGCCTCATATTTCTTCCTTTATAATAGTAGTATAGATATGAGGTGGAACGTATTAGAGAAGGTATTAGCATCTCCGTACCTTCTAAGGATTTTCTTGTTTATCCCCTCAGGCTATGTTATGCCCCTGGGAGAGTGCTTTATTTTTCAAAATTCCAATGACAAGGGTGGCGCTTAACCTTATCCTTTCCCCTCTGTATAAAGTATTAAACCACAGCTTTCAGGGTAAACAGTTGTGGGCGACCTGGTGGGGGCTCGGGGGGGGGGGGGTTACCATCTACTGAACTTGATCCGGTTAGATATAGCAAGGGTTTTCCAGGGGGAGGGAGGGGGCTGAAGGGGGGGCACTGGGGTAAGATGGGGGTAGAGTTGGGGCAGAAATTTAAAAATCTCCTCATTTTCCAATTGTGTTTAGAGTGGGTTGGCATTAAACAGGTAAATGTTAGAGATTTATGCATTCCGTTAGGGCAGGAGTTTGACTTTTTTTTTAATTGTTTTGTGGGTGGCTTTCTGGAGTCGGGTCTGTTCTTATGGGTAGTTTAAAGTATATCTCCTGGAATGTTAATGGCCTTCGCACCAAACCAAGAGCTGATAAAATAATGCAGTACTAACGAGATTCGGATGCGCAGGTCATTATACTCCAGGAGACCCTTTTAACCCAGACTGAAATGCTTGCTCTGGTTAAAAAGAACAGGTGGATCGACTTTTCAGTCCCCACATCTCAAACCATGAACAACAGAGGAGTGGCTGTTATTTTTAAAAAACAGTTAAAAGCTAGGCTAGTATCTCAAGTGGTAGACCCGGGTGGTAGATGGGCCATTGCTTCAGTCGTTATAGCCGGAGCACAATTTACAATCTTGGGATATTATGGGCCCAATCATGAATACCCCACAACTTTGGAGTCTATCTTCTCACATCTACTGTCCTTTCCTGTTGTTTGACTTATAGATTCTATGAAAATTATATGTTTGTCCTGATGAAGGTGCAAAGATTGAAAGCCACCGAAACGCCGCGTCGACTTGTTTTGCTTACTGTATTGTTTGTTCATTTTAATTTGTAATTGCAATCCTTTTACGTAAAGGCTGTCTTAGTTGTTTTTAATTATTTTTAAGATTGTAACCCATTTGGGAGGTCCAAATAAATCTTGAATTGATTTTTTATCTCTTTGTTTATACTTATCATTCCATTACAGTGTATTGTTTAGTGCTTACTGCTATTGGCTCACTGCTGTTTTTGCCCCGTGTTTAACTCTCTGTAAGTAAACCCCTTGGGATTATTTCCTTCAGCAACCTAAGGCTGCTTCTAAATATAGGGACTTTCTTGTGTTAACTTTAGCTCCCCCTCCCTGACATCCGTCACTAGGGGATCCTCCATTTGTTTGAAAACTTTCTACGCACAGCTTGTTAGCTGGGAGGGTTATCTACTCTACCATTATTGATATGGTCCAAAAGCGTTCCTAATTGATAATGGACGCACTTAAAACCTATGGTTTCTCAGAAGAGGAGTTTAACAAAATTGTAAACGGTACCTCAAAAAACTTTACATCAGTCACTAGTACCAATAATGATGATGATAAATGGCGGGAGCTCTGGAACAACAAAAAGAAACTGGTCCGTACCGAGCTGCACGCAGACTTCCTCATTGATTATCTAAAGAAAGGCATAATACCAAATGGCCTTCAAATTAAAAACGAACCAGGAGTCTTTATACGCCATCCTAAATTCATAGAGAACTGGACCCTGATTGCGAATAGGTGCAGCAGGGATTGGATGCTGCTTATAATTGAAACCGCTAATACCATCCTGATAGTAGAAAGAAAAGAAATAGATGATTTAGAAGCTAAATTAGATAGCAACGCATATGAGGATGCAAAGAAAAAACTAGAGGAAATCCAAAGGGATGTAACAGGATATAGGGACTTCCTCTATGGGAAAAAATTGACTAAACTAAATAAAGACATCGCTAACTATAACACAGAGGTAGTTTACCCGTACACACAAAAAGATTTTTTCGATCGCCCTAGAGAGAACTTTCATAATAGGAACAACTGGCAACAACCCCGCAGAACATATCCCAAAAAGAGAGTAGGATTCAGTGACTCCTCATACACGAGTACAGACTCGGATAATGACTCTAGAATGGAAAAGAATAAGGAGGGAGAAGCCAGCTCTACCCCAGCCCGGGAATCCTTGCCTTTTTTAGGACAACGGGGCCGGGGAAATTACCAACACCAACAGAGAGGGAATGGAAGAGGGAAATTCTACCCTCAACCTCAACAGCAGAGGAGATACTACACAAGGAGTCAACCCAAGTGGGACTAAACCAGAAAGCCGCTATTATAAATCTCACAGATATTACCCTAACCACAGTTGAAAATACAGTTTTAGAAAAAGGATTAGGATTTGCCATCAATACCAATGTTGATAAGTATAATTTGGAAAGAGACCTGCAAGGGTTTTTTAGGAAAGTAAGACTGCACGAGTTTTTTAAAGATAAACCTCCAAGACAGGGCCCTAATAACAAATCTGGACTAAAACCGAAGTCAGATTGGACTCCTAATATAAGCATGGTAAACAAACAAGTAGATCTGTTCGAAAGAGCAGTGGAGAGCAATATCGCTGATCTACTAACTCACCCACTAAAAGGACCTAGTAACATGAATAGGGATGAAAGATTAGCCTTAAAAAACTTGGAAAATAATCAAGACCTGACCATCAAACCAGGTGATAAAGGAGGCAGCATAGTACTCATGCAAACTGAGAAATATAACAACAAAATGCTTCTCCTTTTAAACAATCCTGAACACTATTGCAAATCTAATAGGTCAGAGTGGAATGCATTGATCAATAGGGTAAATATCCTTCTTGACTATGCAAAGGAAGATGAAGTTATCTGTATAGATGAATATAAATTCCTTAAAAATGAGAATCCGGTTATTCCTGCCCTATATGGGCTCCCAAAGATACATAAGAATATAAAAGATCCACCAATGCGGCCCATAGTATCTAGCATTCATTCTATAACCGAACCTCTAAGTAAGTATATAGATAGATTCCTTCAACCCATTGTCCAGAATCAGAAAGCCTACATCAAAGATACCACCCATATGATCGAGAAAATATGGGGCATAGCATACAATCCCACAACCCAATGGTTGGTCACGTTGGACATAGAGGCCCTCTATACAAATATCCCACAAGACGATACCATCAAAATGTTAGAGGGCCTACTCAAAATAGGTGATGAGGACCTGAATGACCATTCTACATTCATTATAGAGTGTGCAGAAATTATTTTAAAAAACAATATTTTTATATTTAGGAATGAACTATTCAAGCAAATCAAAGGGACCAGCATGGGCGCAACCTGTGCGCCGAGCCTGGCCTGTCTCTACGTGGCAGCATTCGAAGAGAAACACATATACAATGACATGGCACCCTTCAGTGAAAATATAACATGTTGGTCGAGATATATCGACGACGTTTTTTTCATTTGGAGTGGGATGGAGGAGATGCTGATTGAATTTATTACATGGCTAAACCTAGGTGACCATAACTTGAGATTCACCTCAAACTACAATAAAGAGACTATTGAATTCCTCGATATTAAGATCAGAGTAGAACATGAAGTCCTAGGGGTTGATCTTTATACGAAACCATCTGATAGAAATACCCTACTGCATTACAAAAGCAATCATCCAAGGAGTCAGAAAGATAATATTCCCTTTGGACAATTTTTAAGAATAAGACGTAATTGCAGCAATATTAAGGACTTCGAAAAACATGCTAATACTCTATCAGAGAAACTCAAGAACCGTGGATACCCCAGGGGCTTAATCAAAAAAGCGTACAAACGCGCAAGATATTACAACAGAGAAGCGCTGTTTGACAAAAATAAACAGAGATCAGAAGAAAAAAAGGACCAACTAATTTTTGTGACGAACTACAGTGTGGCCAGTAATAAAATAAAAAACATCATCAACCGCAATTGGTCCCTTTTAAATGACAAACAGGGCATAAAAATTGCTAAACCGATGTTTAGTTTCCGCAGGAATAAGACCATTAAGAATTGTCTGGTACATACCGTTAAAGAGACCAAACCAGAACCCTTTCTAACAATCCAAAAAACTCCTCTCCCAACAGGCAACTTTGCTTGCAATATGTGCTCCAATTGTGAATCACAAATAAAAGGGAACACTATCTCGCACAATGGTATAAATCACAAATTGAAAAGTTTTATGAACTGCAGGACCAAAAATCTGATTTATATGGTCAAATGTCCGTGTGACAAAGTATATATTGGAGAGACTGCCAGGGAGATTAGAACACGAATTACGGAACACAAATCCGCAATTCGCACGAAGAAACAAACCGTCCCTTAGTGGAACATTGGCTTGCACATAATCATAGTATTAATGATTTAAAATGGTGTGGAGTGGAAGCAATCACCCAAAACATAAGAGGTGGTGACACCACGACCAAAAGAAAGAAAAGGGAACAATTTTACATGTCCTTATTTAACTCTTTCCGAACCGGTCTAAACAATAGAGAAGAATGGGAGAGACTTATTCTATAATACTTTAGAGACCCATATTTCAGTCCAGAAGTGACAGATATGTGACAGAAATCAGAAAATTGCTTTCTATCAATGCCTACTGATGAACGCAAATGGTTGTGTAAAAATGTTTATGTACGTATCAAGTGACTCATGTGAACAACAATGTAATATGATATATGGACAGCGAGTACTAAGTGAAAAGCATTGATAAAACCCTATGGGAAGCTCTATCGGAATTGTAATTATCTATCCAATCTATAACAATAAGTTGTAACATAATGTTGTCATGAATACTTCCTATGGCCGTATAATAATGAGTAATGTATAAAAATCTTTTTCGGTTTATATATATTCCCTTCGCCACTGTGTAAGTATATCTCTGATACAACACATCCCTGTACCGTTTCTTATA
This sequence comes from Lissotriton helveticus, assembly GCF_964261635.1. Taxonomy (NCBI): domain Eukaryota; kingdom Metazoa; phylum Chordata; class Amphibia; order Caudata; family Salamandridae; genus Lissotriton; species Lissotriton helveticus. The sequence continues at coordinate 1,611,527,164 of NC_136069.1, forward strand.
TATAAATGTTGGATTTTATTGTGGTAATGTGAAGGAATATAAATAATTTGAATTATATTGACAATATGATTATGTTTCTAATTCTTTATATGATTGTGTAACCTAGGTGGTCGCTTCTATTCTAACCATGCAATACTCTAGTCCTTCTTTCGGGTCAAGATCATCCCAATCTAAAATGGCCGTGCTACTTTCTGATTGTATCACCGATATTTTCAGTGAAGCTGAGATGAAGTGGTAAAATATAGCATCCTAATAAATAATTAATAAAAGAGCGAGATGGGGTATTTCCGACATCAAAATCGAATTTATTACTCTAACGCCGATGCTTGAATCTAGCCAAGCGATAAGTTAGTCCGCTTCTCGGTTTTGAATCGCCCAATCCAAAATGGCCGCGCTATTTTTTGATCGAAATGCCAACTTTCTAAATGAAGCGGAGAGGAAATGAAAGAACATAGCATCCTAACAAATAATTAATAAAAGTGTGGGGTGAATTAATTTCGACATTTACATCATAATTACTATTCTAAAGCCGAGAGTCCCCGTGAATTACTTCCGGGTGGAGGGATTTAACACGATAAGTGAATCAGATTCTTAAATACAATTCCTAATAATACTGGGAACAAGAAAAGACATAGGAACGGATATCTAATACTATCCGCCCGTCTGATAGTCATTAATTAAGACAAAACACCGTAGAATAGTAAGCCGGCTTGTACTTCCGGGGTAAACGGAGGAGAGCCAGCATAAAAACATGGCGCCTGAGAGTCCAGTTTACCCTTTGAATGAAGACGAAGGCGGACGCACGGAGGAACAGGGAGGCCGACCAGGATACAAGAGGTATGGACTGCACGAGAGTTGTGCTTAAACGGGGCCCCCACGAACTCGCTCACAATAGTCTTAAGGGGCGAGAATATAGTGATACGCCAAGCCCCTAGAGGTTTTTTTTCTAATTGAGTGTAAACAACACGTTGCCTTACCTGTCTCTGACTAACGAATACCTGCAAATATCTGCAAAAGGATAATTGGGGAAATAATCTTTGGTAAAAGTATGTGGATACAATTTCATAATTGAATGAATGATAGATGGGGTAATGTCGTAAGCTATCCCTTATTTGACGACATCAGTGTTTAAATTATTTATAAATTAGTTGATAATACCTAAGGTCTAAAAAACCAGGAAAATGTTCTCAATGACGAATTCATAGAAGAACAACATGTGTAAAGATCGAAACTATCCCCCCTTTTTTTTATCTGGTCGAATTAAATCTTGTCTTCCCAGATACTGCTGACTTGATAATAACACCACAGAGTGGAAGTGCATAATTTATAGAGCACAGCGGCAACGTTAAATACTCGTAGTTGGTGAGTACACTGTGGATAAATAACTGCCCCCACGAATCGTTTAATCGTTTTTTTCCTTGTACTTCTGACCCATATATTCTAACAATGACTAAGGGCGGGCATGTATTTTTTCAATAGGACACCCGACAAAAATCGAGCGTTCTAAGATTTTATTAATATACGGTGGTTCCTCCGTGCAAAGAGAAAACGTGGAGGCATTATTCGAAGGTAAATGGTTTTCTCAGAGTATTAAAGCCATTCAGACACCAGTATCATTAATACCCAATTACTGAGGGACCTCGAGCTATAACAACTTATCTATACTTTTTATAGCTTCCCAGCGTGACTCAATCATCAATAACCAGTCCATGCTGAGAGAAAAAATTGAATATACCTATCAGACTTGAATCTGGAATCACATTGCAGGTACCAGATTGTTGATAACTAATAGTTACATAATGTAACTTTTTTCATCAAAAGAAAGAGTGGGGTAGGAGAAAATATTTTAGGCAACATATAGATACCTTAACAAATGAAAAAATAGCTTTAAGGGGATGTAATATTGTTTAATAAGTAAAAGAGAGTAAGCCAACTGTATCGCTACAAGTGTAAGAGATGATATGGCACTAAACTCCTGTTGTTTGACTTATAGATTCTATGAAAATTATATGTTTGTCCTGATGAAGGTGCAAAGATTGAAAGCCACCGAAACGCCGCGTCGACTTGTTTTGCTTACTGTATTGTTTGTTCATTTTAATTTGTAATTGCAATCCTTTTACGTAAAGGCTGTCTTAGTTGTTTTTAATTATTTTTAAGATTGTAACCCATATGGGAGGTCCAAATAAATCTTGAATTGATTTTTTATCTCTTTGTTTATACTTATCATTCCATTACAGTGTATTGTTTAGTGCTTACTGCTATTGGCTCACTGCTGTTTTTGCCCCGTGTTTAACTCTCTGTAAGAAAACCCCTTGGGATTATTTCCTTCAGCAATCTAAGGCTGCTTCTAAATATAGGGACTTTCTTGTGTTAACTTTCCTGAACCAACCATCATGGCGGGGGCTTTCAATATAGTATTGGATCCTGTGCTGGATAAATCCCCCAATAGTCGTCCCCTAGTTCTATCTAAAACTACGACCTTTTTGCTTAGTTCAATGAAACAATATGGGTATATAGACATTTGGAGAGTAAGATCAGGACAGCAAGAGGGTATCTCTTTTTGGAACTATAAGTACCATCATTGGTCTAGAATAGACTTTATTTTGATCAGTCAGAGATTGGTAGATTCTGTTAAGAACATTATGTATCTCCCCTTACATCTGTCCGACCATTCAGTGGTCTTCATGTAACTCGTGGGGCTGACTAAGATCTGTCCCAGGAGTTGGTTGTTTGACCGCTCTTTTCTGTCACACCCAGATGATATCCAGTTTCTCAAAGCTGAGGTTCACAACTTTATGAGTGTGAACATTGGTTCGGCATCTAATGGAGTAGTGTGGGACTCCTTCAAGGCATATTTGAGGGGTCTTATCACTGGTAAGGTGTCATATCGTAGGAAACAGTATAAGGATGAAGTCGCTTCTATTGAACGCGATATAGACACCAATCTCTCTTCTCCTGACATCGTGCCAAATTTGCTTCATAACCAACTTTTAGCTTTGAAAGGTCAACTGGGCTCGATATTGAACCAAAGAATCCAGCAGAAATGGGAGGCTAGTTATGACATAGAATAATATTCTGACGAATTAAGATATCTCAGTAAAAAGGCATTGACTGAACTTTTTATGTTTATGTTTTTTTCAAAAACTTTATGGTATACATTTGATGAATATTCGTGTGTCCAACTAGGATTTGCAACAGTGCACAGAGGGCAAGCGGTTTCGCTTGATTATATTATTTATTGTTGACAGGTGCAGTTTGGGCACTGTGCCATCCTCCGTAGCACGCTTTAAGAAGTTTATATACATATTCTCATTGAGACTTTGAATATTTAAGGTGTGCCTCTCCTATTAATCATCTCAGGCTAATAAGATAGCCCATTTTCAGAATGGCGAGGGGGCAGGGAAGCTATTGGCTTGGAAGAGCAAAACTGATCTGGTTCGTGATAATATAGGGTCAATCACTGTGAATAACACTACATTTTCCTCAGATGATGATATTAGACGGGCCTTTAGAGGGGTTTTTCAAACAATCTATTACGAGGACAATAAAATTGATCCAGATTCGATTGATGGTTGGTTGAAAGAAATCCCACTCCCGGCACTCTCTGCGGAACAGCAATGGTTTTTGGATAGTGACATATCTGAGCAAGAGGTCAGGTTAGCCATTCAAAATGGTAAGAAGGGCATGGCTGCAGGACCCGACGGGCTACAAGCCGAAATCTATAGGGTTCTAGAACAAGAAACAGTGCCCTTTCTTACCATTTTGTTCAATCAAATTCTATTGGAGGGTCAGCCTCCCCCTGCATCTTGGGACAGTGCCTCAATCACCCTGATCCTGAAACCGGGGAAACCAGCCGCGGCCTGTGGGTCTTACGGCCAATTTCAATCTTAAATGTAGACTATAAAATCTTTACTACAGTTCTTGCAAAGTGGCTGGCCTCGGTGGCTCCTGACATCCTACATCACGACCAGAAGGGATTTGTGAAGGGACATCAATTATATGAGCTGACTTACGACCTGATAGGGGCCATTGATATGGCATCGGTTGAGGCTCTCCCTTTTGCCGCTCTGATGTTGGATGTAACCAAGTCCTTCGACAGGGTAAATTGGTTGTACCTGTCGTGGGCCTTCACTAGGTTCAACGTTGGTGAGGGATTCCGTCGGGCTGTTAGTCTTTTATATCAGAATCCCACTGCCCGTCTTTTGGTAAATGGGGAATTATCAGATCCCTTCAACATTTCAAGGGGGACGTGGCAGGGCTGCCCACTCTCCCCTCTCCTATTCGATTTATACATCGAACCTTTTGCCCAACGGTAGAGAGAGGATACCAACATCAAACCCTTTATTTATAGGAGATGGGAGAGGAAAGTGGCCCTGTACGCAGACGACGTCCTTATTTTTACATTTGAGGTTCAAACTGCATTTCCTGCAGTATTAAAAGCGGCTTTGGAATTTGGGGGAGTCTCTGGGTACGAGATCAATGCAATAAAAACTGAGATGATTGTCTGGAACGATGATGTGAGAAACACCAATATACAGCCTGGATCTAGCACGCGTTATCTGGGCCTTAACATTGTGAAATACATCAAGCAAATTGCTGCATCAAATTTTTCCGCTGTTGCAAAAGGCTGTTGCAAGCTTATGCAAGCATGGGCTCATCTTCCTTTATCTCTAATAGGGAGATCTAATTTAATTAAAATGTCGATTTTGCCCAAAATCTCTTTTTTATTTAATACCATCCCGTTACATTTTGATCCTTCTTTGATAGTAAAACTACAGGCTGAAATCACTTCCTTTATTTGGAACAAGCATCTCCCAAGGATTGCTTGGAAGAAACTGAGACAACGCAGGGAGAAGGGTGGGTTGGCAGCTCCAGGCCTGCAAATGTACGCATGGGCGTTTCAATTGTCCCATGCGCGAATGTTGTTAAAGATTCCCTCTGACTTTGGGGTTGGGACCTTATATTCTGCTTTGCTTAAAGGGGAAGGGATCAGCCAATCAGGTTTCTTGTTTAAGTTTGGAAATCCCAAGTTTTTAAAAAAGATTATATTGAAGACCTTGCAGGGGATGGCCAAAATGTGATTGGAACTGACAAAAGCTATAAAGTTGGGGTACTTTGGCAGTAAGACACCTCTTTGGGGCCTTCCTGACAGCCCCGAGTGGTTGGGTGACTGTTTGGCTATTCCATTAAAAGAATCAGGGCTAGAAGTTTGGGGTGATCTTTTTTTGGAAGGTGATTTGCTTCCTTGGGACTATATTAAAAATAAAATTGGCCCGAATTTTGCCAGATTTAAATATATGCAAATTGCAAGTTGGTCCCATTCATATATTTCGTCATCTTCCCGAGTAAACAAGTATCCCCTTGGTGGCCACAGTCAACTAATATCCCGCCTAGTAGATAACCCGCCTGCCAGGAAGGAGATCTCTTTATGGTATAATCTCATCCTGGAAGAGGTGGATGGCGAGTTTATGTTACCAGATCTACTATGGGGTTCTTTATTTGTAAGTCACAACGTACAAGAACTTTGGACTTCCTCCTTCAAGCTCTTATGGGAGATAGTTAAGCCTGCATGGCTGCGTAGGAACCACCTTTATAGCCTGCATAGAGTGTACTATTCCCCTCTCAAACTTTCAAAATTCTCTGAGGGGAATTCTGTAGCTTGACCTTAGTGTGGTCTGGTAGCTGCCTCAGATGCCCATATGTTCTTTGAATGTCCCTGTCTTACTCCATTTTGGGAAGCAATAAGCAATACCCTTTCTGCATCATTGGGCTTTCAGCTGGTTCTGGAGCTCCCTCTAGTGATCTTTGGGATCCTGGATGGGGTCCAGAGCCTAGCAAAAAGTCTGTTTTTCATTCCATCTTGCTGGCCAGAAGGGAGATCTGTAAAAAATGGAAAGATCCTTTACCTCCTTCAGTCAATGAATGGTATGCTTCAGTCTTGCAGGTCTCTAAACTAGATCTGGCTAGGTCCGGTAGTCAAAGTAGAAGGGCATTCTGGCATTTGCTGATCTGGGAGCATTGAGATATCCGTGTTTTTTTTAAAAAAAAGAAAATTTCTCTGGGTCTGATGTTTAAGCTACTTGCCACTTGTAGAGCCTTTCTCCGGTTGTAAGCCCGGTTCCATCTGGCTGTAATTTCCACCTGATCTTTTTCTTTCATTGGTTTCTTGGTGTTTGTCTAGGGAGGAAGTGCCGTTGCTGAGGGATCTGGTTGACTATCCTATGCAATCCCTGCCAGTTTTACAAAACTGTGACAGCATGTTGCAACTCCACCTGCGGCCTTACCTGAAACTACGGTGGTAAATGAGGACAAACAAAAAAATAAGAATAATATGGTTTGAGTGAGGTATTGAGTTCTGAGAACATAAAACAGGGCCTTGGTATTTCTAGTCATATACTTAATATATGTCTCAGGAATATATTTAGGTTTGTATGGCACAGTGTACAAAAGATGACGCATGCTTATATCAAAATTATTATTGCAGTGGGATATGTTATGTTTTTCATGCCTTCCAATGTTTTATCACATTGTTCATGTCTATGCTTGTTTTTAATGTGTTGCATTGCATTGAGGTCAGATTAGCCTCTTTGCAAAACATCAATAAAATCTATGTTAATATATAGGCTAGTGGAAATATTAATGAATGTGCCTTAGTCCTTTCAGTGAGCCTCATTTAGAAAGTGGTTATACTGTAATGCTCAGTTCTCTGCATAAACTTCATAATTATACACAACATTCACACAGCATATATTCTCCTTTCCTCTGATTGTCAAATTCCTTATTATGCTGCAGTAACAATAATCTTTTTTCTAGCTACACATATAGTACACTCAAATGTATTAACTACTGGTCTCAGCTGGTGAAAGCTTTGTCACTTTACTACCAAAGAACACAAAGGGGCAGATTCAAAAACAACAATCACACATATACAATAGACAAGGAAATATATGAGTGATGCTGTTCATTCTGCTGTTTCCAGTTAACAATCAGAATGGAGTGTTAGGATGCAACTCTAATTTGTGCTTGGGAGGCGGTACATCACACGTTTTCTTCTATGGACTGGTTCCCATAAACCATGTGAACGTTTTGGTTGGATGAAAGAAATAAAAGGTACTAGGCCAGGTTAGGAGGGTCCCTGAACCATAACACTAGCAACTCAAAAACATTCTTGGACACTTGCGTTCTGATTCATAAAGTAGATGACCTGGGAGTTTGGGCTGAACTGTTCCTGTTGGAGAAGGGACAGGCTTGGTCCAAACTAAGGTTGCACAGTTGACAAAAGAACGATGGGTTTGAATACTGCCCTGTGCAAATGTTCATAGTCATACTTTTTGCAAGCATTTCTTATTTATTTGTTGGAGTCTTTTGATGTCAGTAGACGTCTACCCTTTCACACATATGGCCCATGTTATCTGTATTCACATTCAGAGGCCTAATGGGTACTCTATTAGCAGTGCATTGTATCACACTTATAAAAACTAAAAGGCTTATCTTGTATGGTCAGTGAGTCTATTGGTAGGCACTCTTAGATCTGTGTATAGTGTCAAAAACTGACATATTAGACTACGGGAGTTAAGCTAACAAAGAACGCAATAGGGGGTTTTATGTGAAGGCTCTGATACAGAATTGGCTTGTTTGCCATTGTCCATTTGAAAAGATCCATTAGAGGTCAATCTTGCCATAGGAATAGGAACATATTTCATTGCTTGTGACCAAGATATGCACAGTGCAAATATTTTGTTTTGTTACTAAGATCTTCATCTCTAATCCTGTATTGTTATTATAGTTATATAGCTTTATCCGCCCCTGATAAGAAGTTAAAATTTATTTTTGCAGTTCTTGTTATTTGGCACAAAGTTTGCGAAAGTGCATCAGATCATTTAACACAAGCACTAGTTAACATGACCAAAGGTGAGATAAAATGTATTTTGGCATCGGAAGATTATCCCTGATGGCTGACTCCCACAAACCCTCCCCAGTACATAGGTTTTAGACAAAGCAGAATAGCTTCTGCTCGAGTCACCGCCCTGCTCATGCTCACCTATGATATCAGCACACTATGAGGTTTATGAAGTAACTGACCCCCCACCAAAGTGACAAAGAACAACAGGGGAGTAATTCCTCACAATCCTGTAGGGGATTTAGGACAAAAACAACCTACCAAGGTTTGAGGGAAACATCATCGGAAAATTGAAAGTCTCCCCTTTCCTATGATGATTTCCTCAATTATATTCTTGCTTGTGGATCACGGACGAGAAGCCATGAGGGGTTGGTGTACCTCAAGTAAATCCATGAAGTATAATCATCCAGACTTGACCCAAAATTCTGTGAGATTTGCAAACTTACACTAATTTTGCATCCAGCTATATTTTTGTTGTGCAAAAATGGCCCCTGGATTCATTTTAATCTATGAAATAGTACTAAATGCAACAGACCATGAATAGCAGTCACCCATGCTCACTAAACATGCACTTGTTTAAAGATTTGCTCCCAAATTACTTCCAGCACTAAATGCACTCTGATGTCCAAAATGTACACAGGGATGGATTTTGAATTAAGGAAATATTGTCAAATTGAACTGCTCACTCTTTGTAAATGTGCTCTTACAGTAGGGTTTATTTCTCCCAAATTACTATTAATTAAATGAGCATACATAATCGTGTTATTATCAGTATTCCCCATCAAAGATTAATATGGAATTACCACAATTACCCTGATTACTCAAGCACAATTGATATCCTGCCCTGGCATAGTGAAGCTTTGTTATCAGGAAACCACTGGATACCACGGATTGTCTTTCTTTGGTGGTTCCCTGCCCCTTAGAAATGGGCTGAACATTCAGGGAGGCAAATAAAGAATTATAACTGGAAATTTTCCTCTGGTGGAGTATATTCTGCCTACAAAGAGGGCATGATCACTAGTTCCAGAAGAAAATAGTGGTGGACATCCTTTTCTTGAGGGGATAGGTTCCCCTAGCTAATGGTTGGTCCCCATGGAAGATCATAAATAAATAATTGAAGAATATTTTTTCTCCCCATGAGGAAAAGAATGGTGGCCATAATTATTCTTACTTGTCAGCCCTCCTGGGAAAAGGGTCATCACCCACCTCTGGCGCAAAATGTCAAAGTATGTTTACCCCTTGGAGGTTAGATTGTGCCCTCATTGAGGGCACGATTGCACCCCTGCGCGGGAAAACATAATTACAACAATATTATATTGATCTTGGGGATAAAAAAGTGTTAAAGTATGTTTCCTTGTGGGGGCTCAAACACACCAAAACAGCAGGAACAATTGTGGCCTCCAGGGAAAAACAAATGGCAGCCCTTAATTTGTGTTGTTTTGGACTTCGGCCCTATTAAGAAATATGCTGATTCCTGGGCACAATTATGTATTTAAAAGTATGTTTTCCCCTGGTGGTGCAATCATACTCCAAAGGAGGACTCAATTGCTACCCATAGAAAAAAAAAATACTCTAGTCCACTGATCCACCAGAGAGAGTGATGGCCCATCAAATCTGCATGGTTTTAGTGTTGTCTATTGAAATTGAAAACTTCCCCAATATTAAAATATGGTCTACTTTTGATTTTACTATACTAAAATAGGGGCAGACTCACAAAGGTTTTACACAATGTTTGCATGACTTTTATTATGCTTACCCAACATAGGATTTTACAAAGAAATACAAATAGCTTTAGCATTGATTTTTTTTAAAGTACACAAATAAAAGTAACAGTGCTTTGTACTACCTTTCATTACTTTCCCTTAGAGAGGCGTTCCATGGGTGGTGCATGGAATCCCCCTGCATCCACCCTTGGTTTTTGACACAAATCCATATCTATAATGATTTGTAGAATAGAATTGTGACAAAATCTGACACCTGCCATTGGTTTGAGACAGAAGGAGAAATATATTTTTCTTTAAGGAGAGTAGTTGTTATTCAGGAAGAGTTAACCTCCTGCACAAAAGATATCTTAGGGCAGATTTACAAGAAATGACACAGCTCTGCACATTGGCAGAGATGTGTCAGTTAATTTGCATCACGCAAAAAACCCTTGCGCCACCATATATGCGTCACATTTACAATGCGGTGCACTGTAGCACAAGGATTGACAGAAGCGTGACACATCTATTGGCGTAAAGACAATGCATAGATGGAGTTGTGTCGCAAACACAAGACAACTCCAGCAATGCTTCGGAATGCCTATTTCATTCATGCTGCATCACTCCTTACACCTGCTTCAAGCAGGAATAAGGATTTGACGCAGTGGCGTCATAAACGTGATTTAGTGAAATCTTGTAGATTTCACTGCCTCACTTTTACAAGGCTTTCTTGCGTCAAAACTTCCACCCCACACACATTATACCTGACGCAGGTATAATGTGACGCAGGGCTTTAAAACATGACACATCTCTATAGATGCATCACAATGTGAATTTGTTATGTTATGTTATGTTTTATCCACTTGTAGCGTGCACAGATACTCATGAGTATCCCAGCGCGATGCCAGAGGGGTACGAGAGGCTAACAAACAAAGAAGTGGGTCTTAAGTTTCCTTTTGAACACAGCTGGGTTCTGAATGGACCACAAAGCAAGGGGGAGGACATTCCAGGCTGCACTAGCCTTCACCACAAAAGAGCTACCGCCCATCCTCTGAAGCTTAAAGCGTGGAACCCGAGCCAGGCGCAGAGACATAGATCGGAGCGCACGCGACAGAAAGTTTGAGGAAAAGCGCCTCTGAAGATAGAGGGGGCCAAAGCCATGTAGAGCACGATTGGCCAAAACCAAACGTTTGAACCTAACCCTGTCAGCTAAAGGAAGCCAATGAAGAGATCATAATTGGAGGGCCACACTGTTCCTCGCCAAAATTCCCCCTAGCAGTCTGGCGGCCGCATTCTGGACCACCTGGAGCGTTTTAAGCATGTATCCTGGGGTCCCAGCATAGAGGGCATTGGCGTAGTCCAAGCGAGATAAAATCAGGGCACATGTGACAGTTTCTCTAGCCGCTTCAGGGAGAAGCGGAAAGAAAGTCCTCAGAGTCTTAAGGAGGCCGAAACAACATCCTGCCAGTTTTTGGATATGAGTTGTAAAAGAAAGACTCTAATCAAACCATACTCCCGGATTTTGGCGGGCTGTCCCGACGCAAGGGGAAGCGGGGAGTCAGATGGCCACAGCTGCTCACGGAAGTTAGCGGGAAACTTGCCATAGAGCAAGATCTCGGATTTTTGTTTGTTGCACTTTAACTGTGCATCGGCCAGCCATTTAAAGATTGAAACTAGGCACTGTTGTGCCCCTGAGACGGAGTCGGATGTTTTGTCCCAGATAAACAGCAGCTGCGTGTTTTCTGCATAGGCCATCACCTTAGCCCCAAGCTCCTCTGCCAGATATATAGTGGCGTAACATAAATGTTAAAGAGGAGCGGACTAAGGGAGGAACCCTGTGGGACTCCAGTGGTGACTAGCTGAGGGGAGGAAGAAAAAGGGGGGAGCCAAATCTGCTCGACCCGTTCCCCCAGAAAAGACCTAAGCCAGCCCCAAACCGCTCCCGATACCCCGATCTCGGCAAGTCGGGCCAAAAGGAGAGCATGAGAGACCGTATCTAACGCCACTGAGAGGTCCAGTAAAATTAATGCTGCCCTCCCGCCAGGGTCGAGGCACTCCCAAATAGCCTCCACCACCTCGACTAAAACAGTCTCAGTGCTGTGAGAGGCTCAAAACCCTGCTTGTGCTGGGTGCAGGAGCCCCTCAGTCTCCACATACTCTGTCAGTCGTTTATTGACCACCTTCTCACAGACCTTGGCAATGGCCGGAAGGAGATGGGCCGATAATTCCCTGGGATAAGTGGATCCAAAGAGGGTTTTTTAAGAAGAGGCAAGATCTTAGCCTGCTTCCACCCCTGAGGGACAGCCGCTGTCTGAAGAGACATATTGACGATACAATTCACCTCTGTATGCAAACTCTCTGCCACTGCTGCCAGAAGCCTAGCCGGGCAGGAGTCCAGGGGATCGACTGCTCTGAATGCTGGCAGAGAGCAGGTGAGGATGGCAGATTGAACAGCCGAAGGGGGATTGTAAATCTGCCCCCTTCTCTTTAATACAAACACCCATGCACTTTGGTGTAAGGGTGCCGGCATTGGATTAAGCACCACACAGTGCGCTAGCGCATAGAGTAAGCCAAATGGGGCCATTCCTTTGAAGACATTCTGCAGTTCTGCTCTTTCTAGGTGACACAGTGCTGCAACTTTATTCTTGGGGTTGCACCACGTTCGACACTAAGGGGTCTATTAGGATGGCGGGCGGACTCCAGTGCGCCCACCATCCTAGCGTTGCTGGGACCGGCTGCCAGTGGTGCGGCGGTCCAGCACCACCAATTAGGATGCAACTGCCACCATGGTGGTCGCATTCTGTATATTTAACATTGTGGTGGGTGGTGCTGTATCCAGCACCAGCCACAATGTTAAAAGGGCACGCTGTGCATTTGCATGCACACCGTGACAGGCACCGCGTGGTACCTGCCACCTTGTGTATGCAAATGTCGGGGGTACCATGGGTAGTCCTCAAGTCTTGCCACCCACCCCCAACCTCCTGGGGGCCCGCAACGGGCACCCAAAGGCATTCCAGCATGCCTTTCCATGACGGAATCTCCGCCATGGAAACGCATGGGACCCATCATCATAATATGGATGCCGGTGCCTGGAAGGCACCGCCACCATATTGCATGTCCTTTCCGCCCAGTAGGCAATCGGACTTATTGCCTACCGGTGGAAAACTGGAGGACTGTTTTCCCGTCTGCAGGGGGCCCCCCACCATCTTAATATGGCGGGGGGAAATGGGATGTGGGCGGAGATTATTGTCGGGCGGATCGCCACTGCCGGGCAATGGGATGTGGGCGGTGGCGATCCGCCAGACATACTAATAGGCCCCTAAGTATTTTCTGGTATTGCCTATGTGGCCTATTGAAGTAATACTTTGGCAAAGCTCCTGCAGCATTGATAAGTTAAGTATCTCTCACACACGCAAATATAATATAATTGTGATTGCACTTTGTAAATCATATCTTACAGATGCACACACCAGTTTGGGCCCATACTTTCGCCTTCCATGTAGGACAAAGTGTTATAGAAAGAAGATTTTAGGCAGGTTTAGACTGTCAGGAGAGATGACATCTTGGTGGATGCCCAGCTACTACCTTGAGATATAGAGAACAGCTCTGAAGCCAGATCAGATACTGAGACAGCATTCAATGGAGAAGAATCTGGAATTTTTCCATTGGCAGATTTCCATCCGATGACTTGTCTTCCAGTGATTCTGAAGAATATAGTCACTGCAGTTGTAATGCCCTTTTGCAAGCACAAATTATGCAGCGACAAGACAGAATCAGCGTAGACTAACAAAGAGAGCCGGCATGTACGGCATTAAGCCGAAACAGAGTGCTCTCTTGGCAGCCCCCCAATTTAATGTGGCCCTGGATTCCCCTGATCACTACATTTTCTGGGGAAGTACAGATGTGGTACACTTAATCCTCATTCTCAGGCACAGCAGTGAATGCCCACTTCAATTGGGAGTTTGTAGAAATACTAGCGCACAAGCCAATCAAACAGTTTTGGTAGCCCCCAACTTCATACGTGTCGTGAGAAGAGATCAGTTTTTTCTATCACAGCGTACGCTGCATTCTAATGATTGTGCTGCTTCATCTCCCTAGGACCATCCAGACTATTACAGGTTGTTCAAAATTTGACCTGTCATGGAACATTTGTCTGCCAGGTTTCCAAAGATTTATACTCCTGCAAAGAATATAACCATTGCTGAATCCCAGCACAAGTGCTTATTATGGCATCAAACTGTACATGCTGTTTGAGAGTTCAACTGGTTATGTGCACAGCCTGAAAGTGTATGGTGGGAAAGATTCTGCTGTAAAAATCCTGTAAGTTGCTCTTCCACATTAGGATTCACAGAAAAGATTGTATGGTAGTTTATCAAACCACTCCTTTATATAGGTTATACCCTTTATGTGGATAACTTCTAAACTTCTGTACCAGTGTGGAGATATTGAGTGAGTTGTAAAAAGCTGCCACTGTGGCATGTGATACAGTTTGATATTGCCAAAAAGAATTCACACAGGAACAAGAAAACCCAGAGCACTACCTTGGATTGCATCAAGCTGCACATAGTCAAATTCTCTGATAAGTGAGATGTGTATGTGCTCATTGCAATACATGATAAGAGCACTTCTTCAGTTACAGTACAGGGTCAGTTGGCCAAAGCTCACAGGTTGACTTGTTTACTTGATTACAACAAGTACATGGATGGATTGAATAGGAATGGCCAGGTACTTCTGCCAGGCAACAAAAGTCATAAAGGTAGCACATGGTATAAGAAGCTGTTTACCCACCAGATCCAGTTTGCAACACACAATGCATATGTTGTTTCCCATCAGACCACCACAGGAACATTGATATCTTTCTTGACTTTCAATTGACCGTCTTTGAAAGTCTTACAACTGTAGAAGCATTAGCCTCCACTTCATCTGCTGTAGAGGACTTGGCAAGGATGACCACTTTTCCTCCAGGTGCGAGAAAGACTTGAAAATGACTCTGCTCTAAGCAGGAAACAAGGCAAGAAATGTATTACTGTCCTCAGTACCCATCTCTGCTAGGCCTACTTTTCAAACTTGCTTTATGTTGTACTGTACTAAAGTGAAGTATTGGGAAATTGACTAATTATCCTAGTAAATACCTTTCAAAAGCTGTGCATTGATATATATCTTCAGTGAGGCACTAAATCACTAAGTAGTAGCCTTTCAAATTGTTTTCTCTAGTTGATAAAATCCTTGACTTGCTTATGTGCTGCTTGACAAATGTATGTGCCGTCACAATGAGGTAGATGTCCTGTTTGCCATATAATTAGTGCATTGCAGTCACTGCACAACACATAACAGTGCAAATAATATATCCAGATTGTCACAGAGTAACCTCTTCAGCAAAATCTTAAGTGTTTAGTAGTTTTAGAAGTGCTCTCAAAAGGAACTTTGCATGCATAAGGCATCCATGGACATCCCCTCCCCCCCCACCCCCACCCCCAATTCACATCCAAAAACTGAAAGGAGTTGAACTTAGCAAAGTGAGTTCCTAAAAGAACATGAAAGACAGATATTTTTTAGCTTTAAGTTGCTGCCACAGGAGGCATTAGTAAAGGTTCACCTGGCAAGTATATGGGATTCGTCAGAACTTTGAAGGAGACAGTGATATGTACTGGTAGGAGAAGCTTAGTAAAGATGTGCTTTTACTTAATTTTGCATGGGTAAAAGGCAGATAGTCAAGTTGGTCCAGATACCTCTCACCACTTCCTTTTCATCAAGGGACTCAAACCATTTGGCACTAAACAGATTACTCCAAACTATTGAGTACACAGCAGCTTGACACACACTCAAATTCCCACCAAGCACATACCCCGCACCTCAAAGAGCTTCACTGGCTTCCCATCAGCAATCGATCTCTCTTCAAACTTCTCACACACATATTCAAAGCCTTTCACACTGGTCCAGCATACCTCATCAACTACTTCAAATTTAAGAAGCCTTTCAGACACCTCTGTTTAGCCAAACTCCTACTTTCCCACATCCCTGTATACAGAGAACCAGAACAGTCAGTAGTGTGTTCTACTATCTTGCTCTGAATATCTCAAAAAAACCTGCATCTTTACTTCACTGCCACCTCTAAAGTTCTTGAATTCTCCAAGAAGGTGAAGACTTGGCTCTTTAAATATGTGATCCATGATTAGTCCAGACTGCTCCTTCATCTGTAGCAAGATACCTTCCTGGGTGATAGTTCAGGTGGCGACATAGAAGAAATTATTAACGTTTCAGAAGGCATGCACTAACTTATGCTCAGGACCCCAATGGAGGCAGCTTTTTGACTGAAAGTAAAAACATAGTCATATTGTTTTTTCATTTTTGAAGGTTGTTGAGGCACCAACTTTCAACATGCCTGACCAAAAGTGTGTAGAGGTTTGCTTGTGGTGTGTTTCAATGCAAGTTGGTTGATGACTGAGCAAAATATATTTGAAGTGGAGTCCGACTTGTAACATATGAATGTGATGGGCACTAGAATGACAGCAGTATGTTAATGTGAGTGCACAGCTGTGTCTGATTGGGCCAGTGTCTAGCGGTAAGAAAGACATGTGTGGTGCTCGAATGGCTGATAAAGCGCTTGGTGCCTTTTCGTGGCTCTATGGCTGATCATCAGCAGACGTTGTCTCAATATTCTGGTACTAGTATTTGTTCTTTGAAGCTAGCATTTATGGAGCTGCAAAAATCACTCTGCAAAAGTGGTGGTTTCACTTCACCAGTTTAGTAACAGCCCCTCATTGTTTGACAACAAAATATCTGGAGGTGTCCAGCGCGGTGTAACTTCTATTAGTCCTGCTTGCTTTCACATAATGCAGTGAAAACCTGAAAGTGACTTTGATCACTTATTCATTTACATTTTGTGTTGGAGATTACTATAATCTTTTGTAATTCAATCAATCAGAATATTTGTAGAGTGCACAACTCACCTGTGAGGGTCTCAAGGCGCGGGGGTGTGTGGGGGTGCTGCTACTGCTCGAACAGCCAAGTCTTGAGGAGTCTCCTGAAGGCCAGTAAGTCCTGGGTCTGTCGTAGGTGGATAGGGAGGGAGTTCCAGGTTTTTGAAGCGAGGTGGAAGAACGATCTGCCGCCGGCGGTCTCTCGACGGATGCAGGAGACGGTGGCGAGGCCGGCAGGGTCAAGTCAAGTCAAGTCATAAAATTTATATAGCGCACTACATACCCAGAGGGTTTCAAGGCGCTTGGGGAGGGGAGGGGGGTTATTTGTCAAATATCCACGTTTTAAGTTGTTTTCTGAACGCTAGGTGATTCTGGGTGAGGCGAAGGTAAGCGGGGAGTGAGTTCCATGTTTTGGCAGCCAGGTATGAGAAGGATCTGCCTCCCATGGTGGTTTTGTTGATGCGAGGGACAGTGGCGAATGCTTGGCTGGAAGATCGAAGTTGGCGGGAGGGGGTGTAGAAGGACAGTCGAGAGTTGAGGCAATCTGGTCCGATGTCGTAGAGTGATTTGTGTGCGTGGGTAAGCAGTCGGAAATTGATCCTCTTATTGACGGGTAGCCAGTGGAGGTCTTTAAGGTGACCAGAGATGTGTTCGTTGCGTGGGATGTCTAATATGAGCCTGGCTGAGGCGTTTTGGATTCGTTGTAGTTTCTTCTGTAGTTTGGCGGTGGTACCTGCGTAGAGGGTGTTTCCGTAGTCCAGTCGGCTCGTGACCAGAGCATGGGTGACTGTTTTCCTTGTTTCGGTGGGGATCCAGCGAAATGTTTTTCTGAGCATGCGAAGGATGTTGAAGCAGGATGAGGATACGGCGCTGACTTGTCTGTTCATTGAAAGTGAAGAGTCCAGGATGACGCCAAGGTTCCGTGCGTGGTCTGTCGGGATGGGTGCTTTTCCGAGGGCTTCCGGCCACCAGGAGTCGTCCCAAGCAGAGGGGGATTTACCTAAGATGAGGACTTCTGTTTTGTCTGAGTTCAGTTTCAGACGGCTTTGTTTCATCCATTCGGCGACTTCTTTCATTCCTTCGTGTAGGTTAGTTTTGGCGGTGCTGGGGTCCTTGGTGAGAGAAAGGATCAGTTGAGTGTCATCCGCGTAAGAGATGATGTTGAGGTTGTGTTGGCGGGCGATGGTCGCGAGGGGGCTCATGTATACGTTGAAGAGGGTGGGGCTGAGTGAGGATCCTTGTGGTACGCCGCAGGGTGAAGCAGTTGTTCATTTACGTACGCTTATCCGGTGTTGTGGAGCGCTTTGTGGGCCTGGGTGAGGAGCTTGAAGGTGATCCTCTTGTTGACAAGGAGCCAGTGAAGGTTTTTCAGGTGGGCTGTGATGTGGCTGTGGTGGGGGATGTTGGAGATGAGGCGTGCAGAGGGGTTCTGTATGCCTTGTAATCGTTTCTGGAGTTTGGCTGATGTTCCTGCGTAGAGAGCATTGCCGTAGTCCAGTCACAAATTGACAACCACCCATCATTCCCACTTGTCTCAACAGAAAATCCAAGTTTTGCAGATGCCCCTGATCAGAAGGGCACAATACTCAACATGGACATAAGACATTTTTCCACTGAAAAACACTTTTTGCAATGTGAGTAGCTGTGAATTTTAGGGCTTGACTGTGTCGCCACCTTGTGAAAAACCTACAAAACATGCACAATACTGAAAAATAGAAAGCCAGAGGAGTCTACAGTGTTTTGGGTCACGTGGATCTCACAAGGTTACCAAGAAGCCCTTGAAACTCTAAACTTTGGCAAAAAACATATATATTTCCCTCACTTGTCCGTGCGGGAAAGATCCAAAATCTGCAGGAAACCATTTCCTACCACCCTGAGTCCACAAACATCTTCCAATAACAACAGTTATTTGCTGGGCCAAGATACTGCAACACAAATGACCCTAAAGCGAAACTTCACGATATCAGAGATTAGGGCAACTGAGGTACGTGGGATGTGGTCGGCTGCCAATCATGATTACCTACTATCCACAGACATTTTTGAAAACTAGACACTCTGTAAACCTCAAACATTGCTTAAAATCACATATTTTCCTTACATTTCCGTAATTGAAACTTCTGAAATCAGTAGGAATCAAAAAATTCACACATCTCAGTGTTACCCCACTATCCCGATAAAAACACTGCTCCACTTTTGTGGATTAGCCTAGTGCCTGCAAGAGAACGGATCAAACCAAGGTCAATGGGGTTTTCAGAAATATGAAGGTTGTGGCAGATTTCCCCAGGTGCCAGCTGAGTTTGGGCCCAAAAACCACAGCTACCCAAATTGCAAAATAAAATGGTTGGTGTTTACAGTTCGGACTTCCAAGAGCAGTCGAGTACCAGAGGGTCCTCCCTGCATGGTGTATGCTTTCGGAGCGGCATTGTCTGATACAGCTACTGGCTTGCACCACTGCAGGATTTTAAACACAATAAAAAAGACTAAATGCAGATGTATGTTTTAAACATCAGGCCATTCTTTGCCAGCGCGCCATAGTATTTTACTATGGTTCCCTGCTAGGTGTCTCAACAGACAAATTTCGAAATGTTTGTTCTTAGCATTCACAGGAATCCCCATCAAGGCTCCTAGTTCCTATGAATGCGTTTGAACTTAGATATATGGCTCCTTCGAACTTAATGGAGCTATATGATGTTTCAAAAATAAAACACCAAAATGGGTATTTATTTTTGAAAATGAAAGAAACAATATACCCCTCACTATGGGAGCCATCTCCATGGCGAGATGGGCATTTTTATGTCTTATTGCCCCTTACCACCAGGGATATCCTGTCAGTGACAGGAAGAACAAAAATGTTTTTTCTTTACCCATCTAAATTGAGCGAGAGGACATTAGCCCACTTCTGCAACTGCCACAGCAGCGATGGAGTAGTCTGTGCAGTTACCAAACTATGGTCCTCCTACATTTAAATTTAGCTGACAAACCAATATGTTGGTTGGAAGGGTTCTCTGTCGCCGTTGAATTGTGTGTTCACCCACCCGATTACAATGTTGCTTATCATGGACATAACTGTTGTGGTTAAATCTCCTCACCTGTCCAGGAGGATTCAAATCTATAAACCTATAAAACAGGTAAAATGACCTTACCTACCTTTCCAACTCAACTTTTTACCATGAACCTACTGTTGGATGATGTTGCTTATCTGATGCTCAATATGAATGACTACCCAACATATCTCCACCAATACAGAAGGCATGTGTGGTACATATCTAATTGTGTCTAGTGCCCTCTTGATGGTGCATAGTTTTTTAACTCTATACACAATGTGTTGACGTAAATGCATTAATATCAATTTAAAATGTTGTGTAGGTCCGCATCATCAGGACGGAAGCACACACCAAAACACAATGTAGATTTTAGCTTTAAATGATGGTTAATTTACAAATCTAAATAAAACTACTTGAAAATATTTTAAGATACCTATACACACATTTGTGTGTCACAGTGACCTTATATTAAATCAATATTGCATCAGAAAAAATCACTAATGGAATCATTATCTCCCATAGGTTACATTTCTAATCTATGAATACATATTTTTTTTTTAGGTATTATTGCCACTTGCTTAGAAAAATTATACAAATTATGCTTGATTATCAGAAATATCCTTCCGTCACTTCTCTTGAGGTCTACCATGGCTTTTCATCCACAACTACCCATAAGGTCAAGGAGGTTTGTGAGTCCGACTTGTCAATGCAGACCAAGTACTATGAGTAATAGCTGCATGAAGTGGCAACACATGTTTTGAATGCACAAAATTGCGCTGTGGAGCAGAGATCCGTGCATAGCACTAGAGAGCCTAATTGTGTGCCAACACTCGAGAGTGGAAGAGCAGGAAAGTGCCTTATCTTAATAGATAATGTGCTGTCCTGTTTGTTGGACCCGGGGTCTCCGGTCCACCTAGGGTAGCTTGGCACATGAGGGTAAAGGCTTAACTCCAAGACGTCTGTGTTGTACCTGCGTCACACTCAATTCAGTAACTCAGCGTACCTCCACTCGAAAAATGACACCACACCGTCTTTAGAAAAATAGTAAAGCTTTATCTTCATGTAATCCTTGTATTTGAAATTGTCAACACATTTCATCAATCAGGTTCTTAGCAAGGCCAAATCCCAGCATAAACTTTAAATAAAGAAAAGACGAATCTGTTTCACTTAGTTCAGAGCAATATCAAGCAATATTCAGTAATCAGGTCAAGGTGCTGTATGTAGGACACTATAACCAAGCAAGGGACTAATGGTATTGGTTAAATATTAATAATAAATAATAATAATAAGGGAAATTTATAAAGCGCATGGTTACGCACGAATGGCGTGTCCCCGCGCTGTGGAGAGTGAAATCAGCAGAGTCGCACCGCAAGTCCAGCCCGGCTTACTGCGTGTAGAGGTGGGTTTTTAATTTCTTCCTGAAGCCAGGTTCAGATGGCTCCAGGCGAAGGACCAGTGGCAAGGCGTTCCAGCTTTTTGCGATCAGGTATCTAAAAGACCTGCCCCCCATGCGTGCCTTTTTTATCCTGGGGACTATTAGTAGCCCCACACAGGAGGACCGCAGAGCGCGCGCCGGCGCGTACCTGGTGATCAAGCCCTGAAGCGGAGCTGGTGCCTTACCATCCAAGATCCGGTGGCATGTACAAAGGGCATTAGGTGGTTATTTGCATCTTCCATTACATAAATAAATAAATACATAAATAGTCCCAAGGTAGTAAACTACATTCGTTTACCATCAAGTCTTTTTGTCCAGCTATTCACTTATCATACGTGCAGGTTCCGGAAAATGGCACAACTTATTACCCTCTTACTCGTCATAACAACATACAGTAACAGAGGTTGGAATTATCTCAGTAAAGTGTTTTCTTGTACCATTCTGGGAAAGCAGTTCAGACAACTCACTCTGGGAGAGAGCAGACTTAATGGCCAATGCTAGCACTACAATCCAGCAGGAAAATGAATGGTCAACACTGAGCATTATCCGGATACCTGAAGTAATAGGAGCAGTTTAACCACAGGTTCAAGCCCTTGCAGAGTCACCACTGGAATGGAAAGATCTTAATTACTATTTTCCACCCCTAGTTGGCTGGCTCTCCCATTCAATTCCTCCCAGAGCTGTTGGTAGCTTTCTGTGCTTCTGATCGTCAAGTCTGGTTCCACCTCGTAAGGCCTTTCAGACGTGTGGAGAAAAACACTCTTATTAGCCCACAACTGAGGTCGCTTCCTATCTCTCCTCACGTCGGTCCCAGCGGGTGTGATTCCCTCCACTTCTCACCTGAGGTTCGTTGCCGATGGAAGGAGGCCGCTGCCCGCACAAAGGGAGAAAAAGGCGGGGGGCCAACCGCCACAACCTCGCCTCACTCGGAATCCCCAACATGCTCTCAATGCCGGGGACGGACCAACGGCATCGATCGGCAGAAGCCGGAGGCGGAGCACTGATGCTGGAGAGTGACGCGCTGGGCTGAGGCCTCGGTCGCTAGGTGACCCCACCCAGCTTCTCTCCCGGTCCTTAGTCAGCTTCCTCACAACACAGCCTGGCTTCCCCTCTCAGCCCGGGCCGCCGCGCTAACCAGATTGCACCAGCAGCACTCGCTTCAGGAGCGGAGGCCGGCACCCAACTCCTACGGCCTCACGCACAAGAGAAATTCCCGGGCTGCTGCGGTGAGTTAACGCGTGTCTGGCATCACCAAAGGGGGAAAATCACAGCTGTCGGCGGTATCAGTTAATGCGCTCCTACAGCTAGGAGGGCCCTGGGCTCAGGGGGGATATTTGAGGGCAGTTCCGTTAGACTAACGCTCCAGGCCGCAACAGCAGGGCTCTTAGGGGAGGGGTTACTTCACTCAGGCTTCACCGCCAGCTGTAGGCTAAAGCACTCACCACCTTTCAGGGATCTTCTGTCTTCCTTGGTATCTGACCTGGAAGAACCCCGGGGTCAATCTGGAACCTCCACTCCTGTGGAGGCACGGAGAAACATCAGATCCAGGAGCTGGTTACTGGCGGGGTCAGATCAGCAGGTTGTGGCAGCGACAACTGTGAAGGGCAGCAGCCCCAAATGGCGGTCAAACCTTACAGTGCGCCAACCTACACACTCAGCAGCCTGTACTCCAGCCAGCTCCTAGGTGACCACCCTCTTCTTCTTCTTCAAAAATGGCCGCCCGCACTCCCTCTATATATAGCCTGGGCCCAAGTGACTAGAGTGGACCAGAAGGTTCCAGAACCTCTCATGTCCCTTTATGGCCCAAGGCTCTGAGGTAATTTCTGACAGCCCATCATTTTAGGACAGAGCACCAATCCTCCATTTTAGAGGAGCACCTGCGCCTCACCATTAATTAGTAAAGATGGTGCGCCCAGAGTTTTGAAGCCAACACAATAAAAACACATTTGTAGGGGACAAAACAAATGAGAAGGCAAAAAGGGGATAAAAATTAGGAGGGACCACCCAAAGGGCTGACAGGTCTAACACGGTTCTCCACCTTTTATAAAACCCACCACAGCAACATTAGTTGCTGTGTAGAATTCAGTAACATCTATGTAAATCTGACCCCTGGAGTAGGGACAGCTTCTCCTTTGACATCATTTTGGGTTGGTTGTGAACGCGCCTGGTGCTGGAATCACATGATGGAAGCGCCAAAATGGCAAAACTCAGCTCATTCTCCCAGCCCTTGGCCTGCTGGCCCCCAGTCTGGATTCCAGCAGGGGCATGACGGACAGATGGATTCCGGAGTAGGGCAGGAGCTGATTGGTACTGAGTGATGCATGTTGCTGGAGCTCAGTGAAGAGGGCATAGGAGGGTCAAGGTGAAGCCCTAGGGCTGCTGTTACCTCCCAGCAGTACCAGTATTATGCCGGTGAAGCTTGCTCCTTTTGGGAAGGCCCGTTCCCCCCACTTTTTCTTTATGTCCCCCATTTATCTTATTTGCTCTGCTTCTTTGGAGCTCAATGTTATCATATTCTCAGTGGAACTAAGTTTGGATTAAGTTTAGATTGAGTTTGGACTACGTTTTGTACTGGGCAGGTGAGAGTCAGTTGCCTTGTACAGCTAAGGAGGCTGAGTTGAGTATTACCTTGTCATCTCTTTGACTTGAACCACCTGTACAAATGCCATTTTAAAATGGTATAATCTATGGAGAGTAGTTTCTCTATTTGTGGTAGAAGTAGTGGTTGTTCTGCCCCACAACCCCTGCAAAGTCTGTTGGGCGTATTATGCACTTAAGCTTTTATAACTCCATGGTGAGGTTTGCCTCTTAGACCTTGATAGCTCTCCTTCACCTGCTTCTCTTGCTGTGAAAAAGGCTGGTTAGAGCGAGGAGTTGGTTTCATCTGAGGCACCTGTGGTTGCAACTGCCTGATTAGGTACTGTTAGAAATGGGATTTCTGGTTGGCTAAGGCTTGCGCCAAAGCCAGGCAGAAACCACCACTCTGTTCAGGGCAAGGGAGTTACACGCCAGAGATAACCCCTGCTCACACCCTTGGTAGCTTGGGACGAGCAGGCAGGCTTATCCCGGAGGCAATGTGTAAAGAATTTGCGCACACACAACACAACAACATCCCCGGTACACTACAAAAGGAACTCCACACAAGGTTATATAAAAACAGCCTTTGTATTGTCAAAACACATCAGATAGTAATCACACAATATACATTGTGCCAACTGGCACGGGGAATATTCACAAGGGATTATTTACATAGGACAGGGCCACGTGGGCCACTGTCAGGATCAGCACTTAGAAGAAATTGGTACAAGTAAAAATAGATCATAAACATACAACCAGTAACTACTGGTAATCATTGTACTCCACCTCAACCTATAACATAAACTACACTATGCACAGTCACATCAGGCGCAAATTACATCCTGCACCAACCTCACCTGCATAAACACATTATGCAATCTCCTCACTAGTCTAAACACATTAGACCCTACCTCCTAAGCATAACTCACATTTAAGGGCGTAAATCACACAGTGAGACATCATCTTACTAACATAAACCTAAATAGGTAAAACAACCTCATGAGCCTAAACCATATCTAGAGGTATCAAACAGGGTGTGTAAAACATACTAAATGCATTACATTTCCTAGCACCACATCTAGAGCACATCAATCACATTAGGGCCTTGCACCCTATACATCTACCAGCCCCCCTGGCCAACTGGCCATGTCCAAAGAGGGGCTCAAATGCCCTGTGTACAGAATGTCAGGGTGCGCTGCCAATGCAGTGCCAGTCAGGATTGCGCCGTCTGTGCAAACCTAAATGTTGCAGCTGCCCACTACTTGCTAGGCAGCTGAGAATCATCACAGGGGGCCTAAACGCTGCAGCTGGCACTAAGTGCTGCGCAGCTCTGTAAGGTCTGGCACCTCTGTGCCACTTCTGTCCCACTCAGGGACTCTCACCAGAAATGCGCTCAAACGGTGCAGCTGCCCACTACTTGCTGGGCAGCTGTAGGTAAACTGTGGCAGGGAGCTCTCATTGGCCCTTAGGACAATTTGCGCCACAAGCTGGAGCCATCTGGCTCTAAAGACAAATAGGGGCCTTGGAGCACTCTGGCTCCCGAAATAAACTGTGGCACAGGAGCACCCTGGCTCCTTAAATAATCAACTATGGCCCTAGGAGCACCATGGCTCCTTAAAGAATCAACTATGGCCCCAGGAGCACCCTGGCTCCTTAAAGAATCAATTATGGCCCCAAAACGTTTAAGCCACCCCGGGCTCTCGAACAATTGCGCACCCCCCAAGCACCCATGGGGCCTTGAAACACGAATGGGGGCCATGTTGGAGCCGTTTAGGCTCTGGGGATAATTATGCCCAAAACGGTGGAGCGGCCAGCTGCAAGATGGGGCCGCTCAGGGATGTAGCAATGACCCTGTGCCTGCAGCAGGATTCCGGTCTCCGCTTTCTGCTTCTTCTGCTACCGTGGGGCGCTCTCGCGAGCATGGGAGCCCCGTGTCACGGACTCGCAGCAGCCTCTTCTCACAATGCGGCAGGGGGGCAGGCACCAGCAATGTGCCTCGCGTCCCCCCTCCACAGGACACAGGTGGCGGCACTTTCGGAGCTCTCTCACCTCACAAGAGCCCCGCCTTCTCTATGCGCCCGTCTTTACCCGGTCCCCCATCTCAGACCGGGACTTTGTAGATGGAGCATGCGAGGCTCCGGGACTTCCTTCTCCTCCCGCACTTCCAATCTGCACGCGTCACTTCCGTCCGGCAGCCCCGCCCACAGTCAGGCCGGCCGCAGACGGCGACATGGGGGCAGGATGAGGGTTAGGCTCCCTCAGAGATACAATGCGTCAAAGTCGCGGGGTGGTTACCCGCGCATAAAACAATTAAATAAGCGGAGTGTCACCCGTAATTAGGTATGAAAAATCAGTCATAATGCAGGGTGGGCACCTGCTTAACAACACTAAAAATAAGCTGGGTGGGCACCCGCAGCTAAGCAATCAGGGGAATCCCTACGCTGTTGATTCCCTCCAGGCAAGAGGCAGCTCAGCCCTGCGGACCCCATGCTCCTCTTCAGCTGGGTATCAAGGAAAGCAAAAGGGGACCCCCAAGCAAGAGATCCTCCAGGCATCCTGGGGCAGGTCAGTGCACAGGAAGGCAAGCCTTCACCTGGGCCCCAGCAGCAGCACACCCCTGGTAGTTTCAAGTGCAAAACAAGAACATTTTCATGGGGTCACAGCCCCTCTTTTATACACACATATCCGTTGTTTCAAAAGGTGCAGGCAAGGGGCGAACTTTGTTTTGCTCAGCCCCTCTGCCTATTCACAGGGTGGGTCAGGGACATCAGATACACCACAGGGGGTGGAGCCAGCATTGTGGAGAGAAGGCCCAGCCCTATTCAGGTCCAAGGTGCACTCCTCCCTCCATCAACATGCAGATCTCTCCATTCAGCACCGGGCAGACCCATCCTGGCTCCTGGAGCCAAGCACACCAGCCAGCTCCAGCCAATCACAAGCAAGACAGTCAATTCGCATTCACTGCACAGACATACCAACTTCTAAAAGTGGCACTTCTCCACTAGACACAATAATTCTGCACACATCATCGCACAGCATTTAATCTCACGAGTTTGCACATATCAAACTAGCCCCTGTACTCCCCACACATCAGTAACTACCATGGGCACACAAATCCCCATGCATGCCTATGGTAGGGCAGGCCTCTCTCACCACACAGACAGCGCACGCACATTACACTGGACCACAGTGAAAAAGTGCACAGAGGTCTAAAATCACCAACATCAAGTTACAGAAACAGACTAGGCAAATGCAAAAAGTTTCAGGGTGAACCTGCCAAAAGGGCCAAGACCAACAGGTACATTAATACTGTTGCTGTCTGACCATAATTTTGCAAATCTTGGAAAATCTTGAACTCACGCTGGAGAAAATTACAATTTCTTACTAGGAAGGTGCAAAGTTTGTAAGACCCTAGAGTAAAAATGATAGCAAGCAAGGTGTGATTGTGTTATTTGCTCCAGGTTAGAGCCTGTACAAAGACTAAATAAAACCCTCTCTGGAATAAAGATGCTCCAGTTACAATGCTGAAAGAGAAAAAAATAGAGATGGAGCTTATGGGAAAAGAAAGGGAAAAGGAGAAACATCTCCAAGCGGAAACAAATGTATTGTCTGAATCAAATGGGGGGGTCTAATGTTCCTTTTAATGTTGGTGTTAATGCTTTCGCTGATGTTGATGTTAATCTGCAATTCATGCAACCTGATGGAATGGATGAGAATTATCTGTATCACAGAAGGATCCTGTACGGTGCTCTTGGTGTATAAATAGCTTTCCATACCATCTGCCCCCTTCAGGTCCACCTCTATCAGTGTCAGTGACGGTAAATTATTATCCACATATATTCATTCAAGAGGCTCCCTGTCCTCCGGTTCTTTGTTGTAGAAAATGTCCTGGGTGAGGATTTTACCTTACCTGGTTTGGATTTAGACCTCTGTAAGAGACATGACTCATATGATATTAGTAAGAATGTGTCAACTGTTGTTACACCATCTGTTTTTGCCCCGATGGGATTAGAAATGTTTAGCAGAACTCCTTCAGATAATTATTTTTTGATATATAATCTTTCTGTGACCCCCTATATTGTTATAAGTGGCATTCAACCTAGTCAAACTCCAAATGAAGAGGTAAACGTATCAGATTCTTTAGTGAACTTAGAAAGGATAATATCATCTATTCTAAAGCTTATGCAACATTTTAAAAGTAAATGGAAATATATCCCATTGAACCAATAGAAATAGAAGGTGTTTCCGTAAAGGGCTGTAAATGGACTGTTCCGATAGATGTTAGTTGTCAGATTGATTTTAGTACTCAGGCAGGTAACCCAAAATGGAAGAAGCTGGTTAAAAATCTTCTATTTCTGAGAGTCCTCCAGAAACTACATTTGAATCTATACAATATATTCCTGATACTACTCCTAATAGAAAATATCTGGGGGCTACATCTAGAAGGGTTGAACAGAAAGTGTTTCCTATTTTAAAAATCCAGTTGAGTCATAGAAAACAAATGTTAGTGATATAGGTGCCCCATGATCAAAGGAGAAAGAAATATACACCTATGCATAGATTAGCCAAAAAGAAACATAGGAAACTACATTTTAGAGAACATATAGAGGCCCTAGAGGCTATCTACTATGGAGGTTTTAATCCAACCCTGTAAGTATGTCCTCAAGGTATTGATTCTGTAAGTGGTTATTGTAATTTACCGGATAGGAACCTACAGCATATTCAATGGTGGTGTACAGGGTGTCTCTCCATATCATCTCCATTGAATCCAACTGCTCTTGGAACCGGTTATGCTAATGCTCTTGCTGAGGGACCTGTAGCTGTGCCAATGACAGATCATAGGTTGCCCCTCTCTCATATTCCTTCTGTATTTAACCCAATGGTTGTTTCTTTTCTTGATTCAGTTAAGAAGAGAGTCACTTCAGAGCTAGAATGGTTAGAACCTTCTTGATGTAATGTAGAAACGTTTAGGTTTGATTTTATTCCCTTGTTTGTTGGAGAGCTAATATTAAATAGGGCCTTATTGCTGACATGTTTTTCGGAGTTTGAGGGTCTGTAGCTTTTCCAAGGTAATGATATCAATCTAAATTCCCTTTTCCCAATGAACTTGGTTTTAAATCAAGGGCAATGTTTTTTTCTAAAATTACTGCAAATGTAATATTGAGATTGTCTGAAGGTTTACAAAGTAAGGGGAATACTGCCACACTCATTTTAGAAGAGGATGGAGACTTTGTTTTAGTTAAAAGATCTCTCGAAGAATCAATGAGAGAGCAAGGGTATGAGGGGCGCGTCCTGTTCCCAAGGTGCGTAATATGTTTAACCAATATGGACTGGCCCACTATGTGTGTGTAATTATTTTAGTCACTGTTTTTGTTGCCTGAATTAGGACCCACTAGGTGCTATTAAAAGACCCCTCACACACCAACCTGGTTGGCATCATGCTTCATCATCGTGGTCCCAACCAGGCGGCCGAGTGCCACCTGGTTGTGCTACGACGCCTGATTACAGCGGAGCGGGTGTGGGTGCAACAAAGTGATGTGAATATAATACAGTTATAAATACCTCTGGGAATCCTTGCCTTTGTATTTGAATGTTGGCGGCCCAGGGTATTTTTTAAAATATGTGTGGTGCAACTACTAAAGGAGCAATTTTCCTATGAGTTGACTTATGTGTGGCGGCCTACATGTTTCAGCCCCCTCTGTGTAATTAATGGGGCTTTCTTCAGGACCAGGACAGTGAAAAGTAAGTCGCGAAAGGTGAAAGTTGCCACGTGAAAAAAACAATGTTATCCATGGACCCCAACATCCCAAATATCCAGCAACAGTTACGGCTCAAGGAACAGAGAAGGATTTATCATTTTTTCAGCCACAAAACTGACCTTAATGACAATATCCCGTGGAACAGCCTCAGCAGACGCTAAAACTAAAAACACTCCTGGGCATCCCTCTGCATCTCTTGCACCCACACCATCTCTGGTGCCACCACACTAGCATGACACTGTGGTCCTAGACGCCATTTGCCATACCACTACAGTAACGCAACATACACCTAGAATATAAGGTCCAATTCAACACTTCTGTATTGCCTCTGTACCCAAGAGACCATTTGGTCCCCTGCACTACTCTACTGTGCAACTGGACTAGCGTAACTCTGAGCTTACTGCTCAGTTACACTTCTGCTGCACCGCAACATAGGACTTTTACTCTCCATGCCCATCGCGGTGGTCCCCCCCTGCTGTCACGTTTCTGAAAATGACAGCCATTGGGGGTTATAGGCTCCCCGAAGAGTCGCAGCCTCCGTGAGTGCTGACTCTTAACCTTTTTTCAACTTAACACGCACCTTGTTGGCACTTTACATCTAGTCCAAGTGTTATTCAGCTCTCTACCCCTCTCCAAGATGGCCGCCTCAGTAGACTCTAGATCTATGGCCATCTGCGCATATCCGCGCATGCGCGATCTATCAGGATCCCCGAGTCACGGTCATTCCCGGAAGTGCCCCTGCGCACGTACCAGATCTGCAGCGCTTACTATTTAAACAACAGACATCGGCACCCAGGCACCAGCCGGGACCACAGGGAACCACAGATAGGTTTGCAGCAGAGGACACATTTCTCCCAAGTAAGGCCTTGTGTAATATCGGTACTCTGCACCGCAAGTGAACTTATCACCCCGATATAATTCACAGCAGTGCTCTTGATGAAGCAAAGCTTCGCATATTTTGCGGACTTGCTGAAGTCATGAACCTCGTTTATGTGTAATAAGGTAACAAGTGTATGTTTTACTAACGTTTATATTAAGTTTGAATAAGGATTTAGAAGCTTGCACATGTGTTTCACTAAAATAATTTACTCGAGTCACTTAAAATGGCCGCCGCTTGTATTTAATTACTGCGCATGCGTCAGCCACACTCACGTGTCCTGACGCGTCTGCAGAAGTGGAGGGAAATTTATGCGCATGCGTAATACATAGCTTGGCCCAGTGTGGTACTGCTCGTGCCACTGCTCTTGTTGGTGTTTCTATGTAGCTAACATTTAGACTGCATAAGTATATTTCTTGATGATAAGTTAGAAGTGCAAACCTTGTGATGTGTTTTCATAATGACATTATTATGTATTAATTTGTTTTCGCTTACTTTTCATGTACCGCGGGGAATGGGGGTCTGAGAGAGAGGAGAGCCATCTTGGAGGTCCCTTCTGCGCCTGCGCAACTTTCTGAGGCACAGTGGACCTTGACTGATGGAACACAGCCAGTTGGCAGTGATGGGCAAGATGTTCCTGAGAAAGTCACCTCTGCCCTGCAAGAACAGCGAATGTGGCTCCTTATATGTTACATTGTAATGTTGCGCTACTGTTTGCCGTGTAGTTTCTCATGGGAACCCCAATCTGGCTAGGCGGTACCCAAGTATGCAAATACAGGCTTAAAATGTTGTATTATGATTGGTGTGTTACCCAAATCCTACCTTAGGACCAATCCAAATTGAGGGATTTTGACACTTTGCAACATTGGGGGGTGGTACACTGCCCCAAACAGTATATCTACCCTGGGTACACCTAGGGAAGTGGTCCGACTTGTCTGGTTTAGCTGACCTGTCACTGACCCAACGCACTCAATAGGTGACTGAAGATACAGAGAGCTGCGGAGCACTCTGTCCGAATTTGACCATAGACTAAGGTTTTACTGAACCTTAAGGTGCTGGCGAAGCACTTTGCTGGGAGTTCGCTGACCCAATCGGGGTCTTGATCGATAGCTGCAGAGAGGGTGGAGCGCAGGCGTTGCTTCCAAACTGCGGGTGCGGTCCTGTCCTGAGCGGTCCTGTCCTGAGCGGTCCTGTCCTGAGGGTTTGCTGTCCTGTCCTGAGGGTCCTGTCCTGATTCCTATTCCGAGGGTATCCTGTCCTGTCTTGGGTGTCCATTCTACATCTGCTGTCCTTTGAGGGGTATCCTTCCTTGAGGGTTTCCTGTCCTTAACTGACCCGTGGCCAGGGTTTGGTTTCCACACCAGTCTAGGTAAATATTGCTCTGAAAATTCTTAAACCTTGCACCTTCTGAATTTCTAACTTTTGCTTCAATAAAGTTACCCATTGCATATGTTATTTTTCCATGTCTTTCCGCAACTATTGAAAGTCATTTGCATTTTTCTCATAAACTTGTTCCTATGTCACCTCACCTGTTAGAAATTATATTTTGCATTGCAGTTTGTCATTTTCTGATATGGTCTAGAACCTCCTTACCTAGACTGTTTAAAGGTCCATTCACTTTAAGCTTAGCGTGTTACTCTTTATAGGCCCTCCTATAGTTTACACATGCATAGTCTATCCATGCTTAAATATTACTGAATTGCATAGTATTTTCCCGTTGCATTTTTATCAATATTTCAATGATTACCCTGTCTTTATTTCTCTATAGTTATATCATTTATATTATCCTAGTTGTTGAATGCCTTATTCTCGTGTATTTGATGAATGAAAATAATGAACTTTAGATAAACATTTTAAAACTTCCAGTTGTCCGTGGTCATTTCACATAGTATTTGAAGGTTATTGGTTGGGTTTGTATTTTTGTTGCCTTTCCTTTACAGCTAGCTCCCTGATTCATTGTGGTCATTAGGTACCCGTGTTAGTGGATGGTAAGTCGGGTACGCTGAGAAACAAATAGTAGGGAACACACACAAATTGGTAGAGCTCGTGAAGTCACCTGGTCAATGTATATGGTGATTTGAAAGTATATGGGCCCGAAGCCGGAAACGGCGAAATTATTGGTCGGGTGGCCTCGCGCGCTCTATCAGTTTTGCTGGTAAGCAGAGGATGGTTAGGGACTAGTTGAAATTAAGGCAGGGACTAGTTAGTCTAGTCAAGTCGGTAGCTGCTAGTACATTGATGCTGCTATAAGAGCGGCCATTCCAGGGGATCTGATCAGTCTCTTGAAGTGTGTTGCCTTTGAATTCATGAACTGTTTTTTCATTATTATTCTTGTTCTGATATTGTTATATGTATTAATCCATGCGTTTGTCAACCGTTTAGTTTCCTGTTGTCCGAACTCCCCGGGGAATTGAAAGGGCAAGTGATGAATAGAATCCATTGTCCAGAGGTCACAGGCTCGAGGAAAGTTAGGTGCAGGTTAGGATAACCGGGAAGCACTAACTAGGGTTTTTCCTGAATACATGTGTGAATAAATGTTAGTAACGAGGTTCATTGGCAAAATTCCCATAGTGGCGTAACCTAGTAAGGGTCACATCGGAGGAGTAGCAGGTTCCTCGGAGCTTGGGTGAAAGCAAAGGGGTCCGCTGAGAAACCTTAGACTCAGATATATCCCGGAAAGAAGTGGATGAGTTTAGGGGAATAACAGGTTCACCGATGCTAGAGTGAAGGGTAGGCGGAAGAGATCTGCCCGCAGCGCGTGAAAAGTAAATGGAAGTAGTTTACTTGCAGTGAAAGAAATCTTTCTGTCTAAACACTTCAGCACTGTGGCGAATGTGTATTTGTTGTTAAATAACCAAGTACTGAGCACTTTAAAAGAAAGAAAGTTTCCGTTACCTTGTGAAGGGAGGGAGTCAGTCGCGAAGCGTCTCTGACGTCACTCTGTGCCGCGCTGGGATTGGTAGAAGCAGCGGGCGGGTAGCGGAGCTGGAATTGAAAAGGAGGGGTGAGCGCCGGAGCGTGAGAACTGTCTCACGAAGGGGCCGCGCACCCATTGGCGGAGATTATTTAGAGTCGCGCACCCATTGGTCGCACGGATTCTGAAGCGCGTTCTGATTGGAGGTAGTTTGTAAACAAAGTTAAGCGTAGAAGTCGTATGTGGCACTCGCAGACTACAGGAACTAGACCTGATCCAAGGCACCTAGGGTTTGAAAGGGATCAGTGGAAGACTAATAGATACGATATTATGTACGGAACAAAGAGAAAAATGTCCCTTGTAAGTAAGGTGAAAAATTATTTTAAAACGGACAAACAAATTAAATCTAGAGAAGGTGTTCTCGTCCCACCACCCAATACTCCCGCCTCATTCATGATGTTTGACCGAGGGTACAACACCTGTGTGTGGTTAGAGAATTGGGTGAAATATACAAAAGATGACGGAGTATTGGCTTTTCCGTTAGAAGGTACTTTCAATGGTAGGATCTTATTTAATTTAAGAACCCGAATGAATGAACTGCACCCCAGACCGAGACTAATGCAGTATGAGGCATTAGAGGAATGGGAGATTGAGGCTTTTGAAAGAGAAAGACCCCGAATGGACAAGGGTTTGACCAAGTGGTACCCAAGGCTGAAACAGGAGTCCAGGGACAAAAGGATGAAACAGTGGAGGCAGAGCATGATTGTTGAGGGTCTGTTTCCCATGATGCCAGCATGTCATAACCCTGCAGCGGGTGAGAAAGTACTGAAAAGTGTAAGCATTGGGGGGCCCCTGGGGAGTCAGATGATGAATTGATAGATGACATCTGTACCAGAAGTCCGCCACCTTATAATGAGGGGGCCCGACCTTCCAGTGTAGGAGATGCTCCCCGACGCCACTTCCTTAAGGAAGAGGACAGATCCCTAGGACTGGGAGGGGGTGGTCAGGTATTGCCCTATTTTGAGAAACCGGAACCGGTGGAGGTAAGGGAGATGTATCCCAGAGTGCCCACAAGCCAGGAAGAAAAATATTCACGTACAAAGGTGTTCCTTCCCAGACCTATGTATGAGAACGAAGAGAAACCATCAAGTTCAGGACTGCCCTTTGTACAGCCTCCATATGAGGAAGAGCGCAGGTCTTTTAACACCGGAACTTTATTCCCGAAACCAAATTATGGTGGGGGACCAAGTGAAACGCATCCTACTGCCCCGAGTTTTACTCCTCCATTGACCCCACAGATATTGCATGACACGACTTTAAGAAGGATACTAGTGGAAAAGGAGCAAGAGGCTCTAGCTAGACAAAGGACAGAAATAGTTCAGAAAATTTCACAGTTAAACACCAGTCCTGAGGCGTTGACTATTCCAGTAACTATTGGACCAGTGGTTCCGTTATACGGAAATAGTCAGGGAAATCCGATTACTCCAGTTATGACCCCAGTCATGGCACCCCCGAGACAGGAACCGATAATCATAGATGATCAGTCCAGTGAGTGTGAGTCTGAAGTTGCGTTCTTAGACTTGCCAAACAAACAGACCGGAAAGGGAATGCAGCAGAGGCATAACCCTTTTAATGCGAAAGAAATTAAAATGGAATCAGCAACAGGTACTAGGAGTGTCTCTTTGGTAACGCCAGAAGAAATTGAGAATTGGAGTCGCGAATTAGAGAAACAGACTCCGCAAACGAAACCTTTAGACCTCTACAAGCTGAGGGTAGAAATAGAAGAATTAATGGCAGGAAATGTGGGGTTGGATCGATTGAATACCTACTCTGAAGAAGAATTGTCGTTTATGTGTAAAAGCCTTACAAGAAACACCAGAGTACTCCACGAAAAACTGACAGACACCGCAGCCAGTATGGGGGTAGATATTTCAAAATCCAAGCCCTTGCAGAAACCGTACAGAGCAGACTTCTCAGACAAAGATATAGAACACCTGAATGTGGCAGGGAAAAAGTTGCAGATTAAAGAATTATTGGGGGTACTGCAAAAATGGGGAGATGTGGAAAGATGGAGAAGCAGGTGGGCGAGAAAGAAAGAAGAGGCGCGCTCCCGACAAGCGACTCCTGAGTTTGCTTTAAGGGAGGTAGAAAAACCTGAGCAGTTATGCCCCATGCGTGAAGTACCAGGAGGGAAATATGTGCATGTCCCCTGGTCCAGGCAGGATATTGTGTCCTTTACGAACGATTTTCCAAAATTACGAGAGAAACCAGTAGACTGGTACAGGCAGGTGGAAAGGTTTGTGAAAGTACAGAAATGTCTGTGGAAAGACCTGGATGGGTTTTTCGACATTGTGGTTCCGGTAGATTTATGGACCCAGTGTAAAATAGCCATAGACTGGCCTAGTGAAGAGTACCCAAGGAATAAAGAAACAGGGGAGCCATCGAAGGATGTCATGCGAAAATATGAGCAGGTAATTCAGCATTTGAAAGAAAAGGTGCCCGCAAAGGAAACTGATTGGACCAAGATAGATAGAACAACACAGGAAAGGGACGAGACAGTGCACTCCTTCTATGAGAGGTTATTGCAGGTGTTCAAAACATACAGTGGTATCGATAACATCGAGATGAAAGACATGACGCATTTTATTTACAGGTTTGTAAATGGTTTAAGACCCGAAATCTGTCAGTGGATAAAAGATAATAAAATCTGTTGGCACACCAAAAAGATGGATGAGGTCCTGCGGTACGCAAAGTACTGCGAGGACGAGATGGCAGAAAAGAAAAAGGCCCTTAAGGAGAAGGTAATGTGGGCTCAAGTTAAGCTCGCAGAACAGCAGGAAAAACAGTTGAGTAACATGGTTAAAAATGCTGAGAACAAAGGTCCTGGGGGTGGGGGTGGAGGAAAGCCCCGGCCCAAATTTAGCAGGGAAGAGGCTATGAAGAAATTTCCCTGCCATCAGTGCGGCGAAATTGGACACTGGCGTAACGAGTGTCCCTATTTGATAGATGATAACGCCAAAACACCTGATTTAACTCCACAGACGCAGAAAGAAAGACCAAGAAAGACTCAACCACAGGTAAAAACAGTTCAGGTGCCTCGGGCGCCAAAGCAGGTATACAGGGGAAAACAGGCGGAAGGTGAGGAGATAGAAGTTTGGGAAAGCGGTGAGAACAGAAATGCAGCAACTTCGCAGTATCTGCTGAATGATACCTTCCTTTGTAATGATCAGTACTGACGGGGCCTGAGAGGGGAGGACGAGGAGTGCGTACTTGGCGCTTCCTTGCCGGTAGACCAGTCCGGACCATACATTGAAGGAAAGGTTGACGGAAATGATGTCACCTTTCTGTTGGACACTGGCGCTACCCGTTCCACTGTAAGAACAGTGGACGTTCCAAACCTACCCCTCTCGGGAGAAAATATCCAAGTAGTGGGTGTATCTAATCAATTGATTAGTACTCCTGTTACCGAACCAATGGAGATTTCAATTGGAAATTTTAAACAAATGCATAGGTTTGTCGTCTGTGACACCAGTCCAGTGAATCTACTGGGTCGTGATTTGTTGTGCAAAATGAACTGTACTATCTTTTGCACACCAAAGGGTGTTGAAATTCAAACTCTAGATGAAGATGGCATTTATAAATTATTGTTGCTCCGACCTGACTCAGAAATCAAACGATTGACCCTGCAGGACTTGCCCAAAGAACTCCAAGAAGCAGTGAAGCCAGAGGTGTGGGACTTCACTGGAAAATATGTAGGATTAATGAAGGATGTAGACCCCATACAGATAGCTATCAAGGACAATGCAGTATACCCTAACACCAAGCCCTACCGAATGAATGCAGAAGTGAAAGCCGGTGTTACACTAGAAATACAAAAATTACTAGAAGGAAACATCATACAGGAAGTGATGAGTAGCCCATGCAACTCACCGATTATGGGTATCAAGAAGCCTAGTGGCAAGTACAGGGTAGTGCAAGACCTGAGAAAGGTAAACAAAATTGTAGTTCCTTGCTGCCCTATTGTCCCGAACCCTGCAGTGATTCTGTACCAGATTCCTTGGGATGCTGAGTGGTTCACTGTGATTGATTTGTGTCATGCATTCTTTTCGATACCCTTGCACCCCGACAGCAAATTTCTTTTCTCATTTGCCTTCGAAGGTCACGTATATTGCTGGAACCGGGTCCCTCAAGGGTATACAGAGAGCCCCTCTATCTTTAATCAGATCTTGAAAAAATGTCTAGAGACTTTGATCTTACCTGGGAACTCTGTCCTAGTGCAGTACATAGACGACCTTCTACTGGCGTCTAAAAGTCATAGGGACTGTGTAGTTGACACCATTGCCCTACTAAATCATCTGTGTGAGAAAGGGCATAAAGTGGCCCCCGACAAACTCCAGTTTTGTGCAAAATCAGTGAAATATCTAGGACACCAGATAGAAAAGGGCGTCAGAAAAGTAACATCAGAAAGAGTGAGAATAATTCAAAAGATGCAGTTGCCCCGTACTCAAAAAGAGATCAGAATGTTCCTGGGCGTACTAGGATACTGCAGGCAGTGGATTCTGGGATTTGCAGTCTTAGCCAGGCCTTTGATAAAAATGACCAAGAGAGGAATGCCAGATATAGTAGAATGGGATGATGAAAGCCTAATGGCCTTCACCAAACTGAAAAATTGTCTGTGTACAGCCCCTGCGTTGGGAATGCCAGATTATTCCAAAGAGTTTGCCCTATTCTGTGACACTCGCGATAATTGCGCATTGTCAGTCTTGACTCAAGAACATGGCACGACCAGAAGGCCTGTGGCCTATTTCTCTGCCACCTTGGACCCAGTAGCTGCTGGGTTACCCGGCTGTCTGAAAGCAGTAGCTGCTACCTGCGCAAGTTTGGAACAAAGTGAATCCATTGTCATGGGACATCCTGTGACTGTGTATGTTTCGCATGGAGTGGTAATTTTATTGACCAGAACAAAAACTCAGTATCTCACCCCGAGTCGGCTGACTAAATACGAGAGGATTCTTGTGGGTGCAGCAAATGTAAGCATTGTTAGGTGTGGTATTCTGAACCCTGCCACTTTACTCCCCGACCCCATGGATATGGAAGGTGGGGATGATGATGAACATGACTGCATTGATCTGACAGAGTTCAGCACCAAGCCACGCCCAGACATTAAAGAAACTCCATTGCCCGTGCATGACATGGAATTATTTGTGGATGGTTCCTGTCTAAGACATGAACTGGGAGGCCTGAGTGCTGCCTATGCAGTAGTCTCCTTAACAAAAATTGAAGAAGCAGGTTATCTATATAACATAAAGTCTGCACAAGTAGCCGAATTGATCGCTATGATAAAAGCTTGCCAAATTGGGAAAAACATACGCATAACAGTGTACACTGACAGTCAGTACTGTTATGGTGTTGTGCATGACTTTGGCCAATTGTGGCTACAGAGGGAATTCCTGACTTCCTCAGGTACTCCCATTCGAAATGGAAAAGTTGTTCATGACCTTTTAGAGGCCATCCAGTTACCAAAGGAACTGGCAGTGGTAAAGTGCGTTGCTCATAAGAAGAGCATGGACAAAGTATCACTGGGAAATGATTTTGCTGATCGCGTGGCCCAATGGTGCGCCAGAGATCACTATATCATTAATCCTAAACGAGGGGGGATCGGAGCCAGCTGCCAACTTCAAGTGTTTGAAGAAGTGCCTACATGGGATGAAGTGAGAGAGTGGCAGGAGGCGGCCCCATGGCAAGAAAGAGAGAAATGGAAGGAGGATGGGTGTAGACCGAGACGTGTGGATGGTGTCATCTTGGGCCCAACTGGTATGCCTGTATTACCCAGACACTTGCTTGGCACAATGGCAAGATTAATACACGAGGGATCCCACATTGGTAGGGATGCCATGATTCTGGTATTTCAACAGACTTGGTACAGTAAAAAGTTCAGGAAAGTAGCAGAGTCCCTCTGCCAGAGGTGCCTGTCATGTCAACAGATGAACCCAGGCAAGAGGACAATGGTAGAACTGAGCAAAATTGGGAGATCAGGGGGTCCCTTTGTAAGGATACAGATTGATTTCATCACCATGCCCCGTTGTGAAGGGAAGCGATATGTCCTTGTCATTGTTTGCGTATTTTCAAAGTGGGTAGAAGCTTACCCTACTCCCCAAAGTGACGCACTGACAGTAGCCAAGTGTTTACTAAAAGAACTGATACCTAGATTCGGGGTGCCATTCATTATTGAATCAGATAAGGGTGGACATTTTCAGAATGAAATAATGGCTGAACTCTGTAAGGCCTTTGGAATAAGGCAGAAACTTCACTGTGCATATCATCCAGAGGCTTCTGGAGTAGTGGAGCAAATAAATGGAACTATCAAAAACAGACTAGCAAAGCTGTGCGATGCATCTGGCATGAACTGGGTGAAGGCCCTGCCCCTGGTCCTGATGGGACTGAGAAGTGTTCCTGACCGCAAGACAGGCCTAAGTCCCCATGAAATCATTATGGGAAGAGTGATGAGACAAGCATGGGTGCCAGGAAGCAAACTGTTGAGTATTACTGATGATTTGGTGCTTGAGTACTGCAGAAGATTGGGTGACCAATTGCGTTCTATCTCTCGCCAGATTGGAGACGACGGCATCCTCAATCCAACGACTCCTCTCCACAACTTGGTTCCAGGAGACTGGGTCAAATTAAAGAAGCACACTCGGTCAAGCTGTCTGGCACCAAGGTGGGGAAAGAAACGCCAAGTAATCCTGGTAACAACCACTGCAGTGAAGTGTGCAGGTGTTCCCCAGTGGATTCACGCTGGCCACACCCAGAAGGTATTACCAGACGAGGAACCTGAAGAAGAAGGGCGTCCAGCAGAGGACTCTGCAGGAGCCAGACCAGAAGCAGCTGACAACGAACAGCCCAGCACCAGTCAAGCTGCAGGAACAGCAGACGTTGGCCCAGGAGTAGTTGACTACGAACTGCCAAGAATCCAGCCTGCTGAAGAGGTCCAGGAAACTGAGCCAGGAGTAGCTGATGACGAGCTGGCAAGCATATGGCCAGAAGAGTGGATACCATTGATTGATCTGACCGAAGATCCCATCCGAACAAGAGAGTGACTTTGTGAAGGTAGAGAGTGGACTAGTCAGGAAAAGCAAGGCACAGGCGAAGAACCTCAGCCTCTTGAGATTCACATCAAAACTGAGGAAGGAGAAGGTCAGACAGGGACAGAACAGGTGTTCGATACACCTCCACTAACTCCTGATGCGGATAAGGGACAGCTTAGACATAGAATAATAGTTCGAGCAGAAGAAAATCAAGAGATCGAAGTGCTTGAACAGGATCAGATAGGGATAGAAGAACGGGTTCAGGAAACAGAAACTGAAACTGAAACAGAAACAGAGACAATCAAAAGTCAAAAACAAAATATTCCTGAACAAGGCCAGATTAGTAACCAGACAGAAGAACTAGATGCTAGCCCTGGAACTAGCCAGATAGGGGAAGAAGAAGAAAGTGAAGCGGAATTGCCACATGTTGAAGAGAAAAAGAGGATAAGGGAAGAAAGCGAAGTCCAAGTGCCAACTAAAAGACTTAAGAAAAGAAAGCACCTTGAGCCTAGGTTCGTAAAGAAATTGAGGCTAAGGATAAAGACGGTGGAAGAAAAACGTGCAGAGGCAAGGAGAAGTGCGCGAATAGCAGAACAAGAGGAAAACGCTTCCAAAAGAAGAAGTGATCGAATAAAGAAACAAAACAAGAAGTACAAGTCACCTGAATGGACACTTG
Source organism: Lissotriton helveticus (assembly GCF_964261635.1). NCBI lineage: Eukaryota > Metazoa > Chordata > Amphibia > Caudata > Salamandridae > Lissotriton > Lissotriton helveticus. The sequence goes on from NC_136069.1 coordinate 1,611,568,051, forward strand.
TGTTGGAAGAACTTGAAGATCTTGATATAACTGACGTAAGCGACGGAGAGCCCGTCCCTGAGTACTCTGCTGAAGAAGAAGACGAACCACCGTGAATTTGCACAAAGTAAGCTAGTTGTGTAAAGACACAAAGAGGGGTCGAGAAACTTCTTCTGAGCCGAAATGTCTGATTCAACTGTGAATGGTAGACCTAGTTGCAGTCGTTTCAAGACGTGCTGCAAGGTGTGTATATGTAGTATAGTAGTACTGATAGTCATCTGGATAGGACTAACAATTTTCATTCCCTTTGCTGTAAGTAAAGATACTAACATTGTCCCTACTGAAATTGTAAATACTGACAGTGAGGAGCTGACAACACAGAGTGTAGCAAGACATGAGAGAGCACTGAGACAAACAAGGCAAGACTTAGACGCATCAGATGAGGGAGGACTACATTATCATGGAGTTAAGAACAAGACACACTTAAATGTTTTCGCAAACTTGTTAATACACTATGTAGAGACTATGGAAATTGAAGATTGCTATGTCTGCATGAAGCTACCTACTTCTGTAGCTGAAGGCGTGACATACCATCACTTGCCATTGACATATGGAATCTCCTGGAGCATTTTAGCTAGTTTATTTTACAAAAGAGGACCGTTACAGTACTATTACTCTAACAATGACGTGATTTTTTCTGAACTTCCTATACGTGGGAACTTGAATCCTGTACATACCAAAAGTGACACCATAAGATATATGGGAGACGACTTTCTGACTATAGGTAACATTGACATAGCTGATGCACACAGAGATAACTTGACTTGTTCTTTGCGTGAGCAGGAAAAGATGTTCCTGAACATGGCAGAGAAAAGGAGAATTAAAATTCAAAAGAAGGCTAATGACGAAAGTCAGAAAAAGCCGAGATGGGCAGAGAACATGGAAGGCACCTCATCTGGTGGAGCGGGTCCTGCTCTGTTGCTGGATTTTGAAAAGAAAGGCAAGCTATGTCTTCACCGCGAGAAGACTAGCTATTATAATAATATTTTCATTGGTTCCAGTGAATGCGAACATAATTACAAGGTAATTGGAGGTTGGGGTTTCAAAAATGGGTCAGAGCCTGTGTTTCCTGGAATTTATTATATTTGTGGGGACAAGGCTTATTTCAAATTGCCGGATCACTGGTATGGAAGTTGCTATTTTGGCATTGTCTTCCCGAAAATATACCACGTGAATGGAGTTGCTGGAAGCAGTGAAAATACTAATGGCTTAGTGCGTAGTAAAAGAGAAAGTATAGGTGAAATTATGGGTAGTATTTTCAGTGCACTGATACCTGGAGTGGGAGTGGTTCTGAACACTCACAGAATTTGCAAATTGTCTACTATAGTGGATGTATTGTCTACTGAGACAGCTCATGGATTTCTGCTGGTCAATACCGAAATGGTTGCGATTAGATCAATGGTTTTGCAGAACAGACTTGCTCTTGATACCTTGTTAGCAAAAGAGGGCGGAGTCTGCCGGATGTTGAAGGCGCAACATTGTTGCACTTATATTCCGGATAAAAGTGTACAGATCAAAAGATATGTGAAAAATATTACTAATTTGACAAAGGAACTCAAACCACTCGAGGTTGATAGTGCCTGGAAGAGACTGGTAGATGGTCTCTCAAATGTAGGTCATTGGCTTGCTAGTGTAGGTAAAAGCTTATTGTTCAAGATACTGATGCCAATTGGAATTATAGGTCTTATCATATTATTCATTTTTATTTGTTGTAAATACCGCAAGCGCACCAAAAAGCACGAGGTAAATGCAAGAGGAGTGAAACGAAGTGTGGATGAGATCGAATTAGAGGAAGTGAATGATCAGATATACAAAAAGGTGAAGACTTCTCACCCTACCAGAACTGAAAGAGAGAAATTGGAGCGATTGCTGGAAGAGATAGAGCTGTATAAAGTGTGAGACAAAGTTGGCATCTGGTTCCATTTTTTATGATGATAGTAAATATCATCAAAGAGGGGATTGATGAAGCAAAGCTTCGCATATTTTGCGGACTTGCTGAAGTCATGAACCTCGTTTATGTGTAATAAGGTAACAAGTGTATGTTTTACTAACGTTTATATTAAGTTTGAATAAGGATTTAGAAGCTTGAACATGTGTTTCACTAAAATAATTTACTCGAGTCACTTAAAATGGCCGCCGCTTGTATTTAATTACTGCGCATGCGTCAGCCATACTCACGTGTCCTGACGCGTCTGCAGAAGTGGAGGGAAATTTATGCGCATGCGTAATACATAGCTTGGCCCAGTGTGGTACTGCTCGTGCCACTGCTCTTGTTGGTGTTTCTATGTAGCTAACATTTAGACTGCATAAGTATATTTCTTGATGATAAGTTAGAAGTGCAAACCTTGTGATGTGTTTTCATAATGACATTATTATGTATTAATTTGTTTTCGCTTACTTTTCATGTACCGCGGGGAATGGGGGTCTGAGAGAGAGGAGAGCCATCTTGGAGGTCCCTTCTGCGCCTGCGCAACTTTCTGAGGCACAGTGGACCTTGACTGATGGAACACAGCCAGTTGGCAGTGATGGGCAAGATGTTCCTGAGAAAGTCACCTCTGCCCTGCAAGAACAGCGAATGTGGCTCCTTATATGTTACATTGTAATGTTGCGCTACTGTTTGCCGTGTAGTTTCTCATGGGAACCCCAATCTGGCTAGGCGGTACCCAAGTATGCAAATACAGGCTTAAAATGTTGTATTATGATTGGTGTGTTACCCAAATCCTACCTTAGGACCAATCCAAAATGAGGGATTTTGACACTTTGCAACATTGGGGGGTGGTACACTGCCCCAAACAGTATATCTACCCTGGGTACACCTAGGGAAGTGGTCCGACTTGTCTGGTTTAGCTGACCTGTCACTGACCCAACGCACTCAATAGGTGACTGAAGATACAGAGAGCTGCGGAGCACTCTGTCCGAATTTGACCATAGACTAAGGTTTTACTGAACCTTAAGGTGCTGGCGAAGCACTTTGCTGGGAGTTCGCTGACCCAATCGGGGTCTTGATCGATAGCTGCAGAGAGGGTGGAGCGCAGGCGTTGCTTCCAAACTGCGGGTGCGGTCCTGTCCTGAGCGGTCCTGTCCTGAGCGGTCCTGTCCTGAGGGTTTGCTGTCCTGTCCTGAGGGTCCTGTCCTGATTCCTATTCCGAGGGTATCCTGTCCTGTCTTGGGTGTCCATTCTACATCTGCTGTCCTTTGAGGGGTATCCTTCCTTGAGGGTTTCCTGTCCTTAACTGACCCGTGGCCAGGGTTTGGTTTCCACACCAGTCTAGGTAAATATTGCTCTGAAAATTCTTAAACCTTGCACCTTCTGAATTTCTAACTTTTGCTTCAATAAAGTTACCCATTGCATATGTTATTTTTCCATGTCTTTCCGCAACTATTGAAAGTCATTTGCATTTTTCTCATAAACTTGTTCCTATGTCACCTCACCTGTTAGAAATTATATTTTGCATTGCAGTTTGTCATTTTCTGATATGGTCTAGAACCTCCTTACCTAGACTGTTTAAAGGTCCATTCACTTTAAGCTTAGCGTGTTACTCTTTATAGGCCCTCCTATAGTTTACACATGCATAGTCTATCCATGCTTAAATATTACTGAATTGCATAGTATTTTCCCGTTGCATTTTTATCAATATTTCAATGATTACCCTGTCTTTACTTCTCTATAGTTATATCATTTATATTATCCTAGTTGTTGAATGCCTTATTCTCGTGTATTTGATGAATGAAAATAATGAACTTTAGATAAACATTTTAAAACTTCCAGTTGTCCGTGGTCATTTCACATAGTATTTGAAGGTTATTGGTTGGGTTTGTATTTTTGTTGCCTTTCCTTTACAGCTAGCTCCCTGATTCATTGTGGTCATTAGGTACCCGTGTTAGTGGATGGTAAGTCGGGTACGCTGAGAAACAAATAGTAGGGAACACACACAAATTGGTAGAGCTCGTGAAGTCACCTGGTCAATGTATATGGTGATTTGAAAGTATATGGGCCCGAAGCCGGAAACGGCGAAATTATTGGTTGGGTGGCCTCGCGCGCTCTATCACTCTTACTTTTAATTCCAGATTGGACCCAGGATGTGCCTGTTCCCCGAGCTCTGATTTCTGCTCAAAACCTTTTAGCATTGTAAATATTGGTGCATGCTTTTAACTTTTTAACTTTTCATTTACTCTTCAGGTAGCACTGTAACATACACCCCACCAATTGCGGTTTCTTTACGAGACTTTTCGGGGCAGTGTTTGGGTGTCTCTCATTCCTTTACTCAAATGCATGCCACCAATAACAGCACGCAGCACGCCACGGACCGCTGGGTTCTCTCCCCAGTAGCCCTTCAGCATGCACCTGTGCCACAGTTTCTCGCACAAACGCTGTGCACCATGGGCACAGCCATTCCTCCTGGCTGTATAGACAAAGCAGCCACAAGTGCACAGATTTACAGACAGCGCTCCACTGGAACAACTACTGCTTCCAGTAAAGTAGAAAAGTGCAGCCATTGCTCTATATTTTAATTTGTACAGGCATGAAACACAGTATCCATGCATGCCATTCAGCATGAGCCAGATTTTAGTCACCAAAATGGCCTTCCAAGATACCAAATGCATGACGCTGTTACGGATTTTTGAGATTGCATTTTATGTTGCAAAACCATATATGTTTTGAATTGGTTTTTTCCCCACAGGAATTTTTTGCTACTCCAAAGTGTCTGTGAGTACGCCGACATTTTTCTTTTCCACACACCTTAGCAAGTTTGTGTAGGGATAACACTGTTTTTTACACGTGGCAACTTTCACCTTTCGCCACTCACTTTTCACCGTCCTGGTCCTGAAGAAAGCCCCATTAATTACACAGAGGGGGCTGAAACATGTAGAACGCCACACATAAGGGAACTCATAGGAAAATTACTCCGTTAGTAGTTGCACCACACATATTTTAAATGATTCCCTGGGCCGCCAACATTAACCACTTGGATGCTAAGGCCCTGGACAGATTTATTAACAATTTCCATTGAAATCAATGGAAACTCCATGATGAGCTGGGCTCGTCATGAGCGTCCAAGGGGTTAAAATACAAAGGCAAGGATTCCCAGAGGTATTTTTAACTGTAATATATTCACATCACATCACATTGATGCACCCACACCCGCTCCGCTGTAATCAGGCATCGTAGCACAACCAGATGGCACTCGGCCGCCTGGTTGGGACCCTGATGATGAAGCATGACACCACCAGGTTGGTGTGTGAGGGGTCTTTTAACAGCACCTACTGGGTCTTAATTCAGGTCACAAAAACAGTGACTAAAATAATTACACACACATAGTGGGCCAGTCCTGATTGTTTATACACGTTAAAAGATCTTTGCCATCTCAATTTCTGCCTCTCAATGGGAGTCACTAACTGAAGCAAACAAGATAAAAATCCATTTAGATAAACATGGTAGACAAGTGTCACTCAGATAATCCCCTGCTTTTTCCTTACAGAGAACATCTAAAGATGAGAATCTCAAATGGAATTGGTTACAATGTGCATTATCCAATGTTTCTCATAGTAACAACATGCAACATCCCTCCTACGTGCAATTAGTAGAAAATGATGTTCTGGAATGCAGCAGGTATAAAGAATAGTAGGGAGAAGTTGTATTATCTGAGTTCTTTAGAGGCAGATGTGATGTGTCTCTAGGAGACCTGGTATGCAGTTACATTGATTTGTGATGATTTTATAATTTTAGACTGTAAAGCAACACCTTCAAGGAGGGGGCTTGCAAAGGGGGTGGCATGTTTGCACTTTAAGAAGATCCAATGAAGATATGACTGTTATTAAGATTTGAGTAACTTATTTTTTGCTTATATTCCCCCAGAGGCCCCAGAGGCCTATTATGATGTTCTTTGAAGTGAGGTATTTTCCTATAGTAAAAAAGCACATGATAAGGCGTTTCCCCCACACATACTGTTGGTAGGGTGTTTGATTTATAAAATATCTAATTTTACTTTAGATTGGTTAGGGGAGAAAGAAAAAGAGGAAGCCATGCACATACCAGAAGCTGTTTTCACCCTAAAATAAGAAGTAATAAGAGATGGGAAATTTTAGGGCTGAGTTGAAAACGTTCGATAGGGTCATAGCAAATGGGAAGTTACCTTTTAAATCACCTGCAGCATAGAGACGTAAAACTCCAAGGGGAGTGTCTATTTTGGACTATGTGGTGGTAGGATGGGCTTCCTTCTTTTTATCGGGTGATTTAAAGTTTTCCACTTCCTTTCTTACTGGCCATAAGATTCTAACTTGTGTGTAACATTTAATACGTCTCCCATTAATTCTTGGGGGTTGGATGGTCAGTCCGCTAGGTTTGAAAAGAGGGAGAAGTCATTGGAATTACAGGGCAAATGCATGCCTTGTAAGTACCATAGAGACTTCTATAGACACATTGTTTGGCTGGTCAGGAAAAGAAATGGAAAGTTTCAAAGCTCTTGGGCAGCAACAATTTAAAACTACAAAACTAGTGAAACCAAATGAAAGGGGTTTCCCCTACCCACCTCTGGTTGAATTGTGAGATAAACTCTTTGGTCAGGGAACAGTATTTGATTATACCCCTGAAAGACCTATTAGAGTATTGTTATTAAAAAGGAGGAGAATCTGGCTGAAACGATGGTTAAGAAAGGAGGAGGAATATAGATTCTGAATAAAGCAGTACTAAAAAGGCAGATAAGGATTCTTTAGACTCTTGTTACAGAGGGTTGTGGTGCAAGAGTTAGACCTATCCCTTTTACTATTGAGGAACTGAAATAGACCAGCTTTATCCAAAATGTTTCTCCCCTCTTTGAAAGAGAGTATATTTGTTCCACTATTTAGAAAACTACTGTCAGATTGCACTTCTCGATACAATAGATAAAGTCTTTGCCTAATGCTTCCTAACCCAGATTGTTGAAAGGGCAGAAGCTCATAAAAACATACCTATGGCGCAAACTGGGTTCAAGGCAATTGATAATATGACTGCTCTTCAGGTAATAAATACATAATTTGTTAACCGCAGAGGGGGAAAGGTATATACCGCTCTTATTGACTTCTCCACAGTATTTAATAAACTAGATCATCCTTTGCTGCAGTGTAAGATTTTTAATTTGGGTATGCCGGGTCCCGTTTTTAGAGCTAGTTCACATACTCCATACTGATACTTTATGTAGAGTTTTATTGGGTGTGGACAGAGATTTATTGCAAGCTACCTCACAGCAAATGAGTTAAAACAAGGATGCTTGCTTGACCTCAGTGGTGACATTCAGAAAAAAAAACAACATTCAGAAGTTCACCACTGAGGACAGAGAACACAGCTACATATAAAAAAAATGTTAGAATATCTCAATATGGAAACACCCTGAGATCCGGTTTTGTACATCTTGCCAGAAAATCCCCAAAATGCCACCACTCCTCCGGGGTGGCCCATCTTATCCGGTTGTGGCTTGGTTCTAGAACCTATTGGATGTTACACTGATGTTTTCATCTGGGACTTAGTCCCCATACAAGAGACTTAAGTGAGGGACAGTATGTTCATGATAAACCTTATAGAGTACATGCCCTTCAATACAGAAACTGATTGTCTTCCACATTAGACATATTGTCATTATACACCAATGTTCCCCTAGGAAGAAAGCATTTTGCTAATAGAAAACATACTGAATACACGCATATACCACATACAAATTCCCATCAGTTTTATTATTTCTCTACTGAGAATTGCATTTCAACACAACTACTTTATGTCTGATGGTGATTTCTACCAACAATGTACAGGAACTTCGATGGGACCAGTTTTTGCTCCCAATCTGGCAAATATCTATATGCACTAAATGATTGAAAAAGCTTTATTCGAGTTATACACTCATAAAAGCACACACATATAAATTCATACATTTTAAAACTTCAAGCATTTGATAACAATAAATTTGTGGTTAAAAATACATATTACATAAGCATAAAAGTTATTACCAATTGGGATTAAAAATAAGCTTTCTCATAAAGTGCTGAAACTAAATGCATGTTAAGATATAGAAACCTCCGCGTTACGGACCATTCCCAAGTTTATACAATCAGAACTCCTAACGTACATCTTTAGCAGCATTTTCTAATTAAAATTCATATCATTCTCCCAGTAGATACTTGCAAGGATAAATCAACAAGACAAAGAGGTACAAGACACATTAGGGGATAAAGCCCTCCTCCTTATGGACCATGCCCACCCCAGATATTTTGCTGTTCCAACTACGATGGACATTTCAGTGGAGGAGAAATGATTCTCAACCCCTCAACACCGCTTAGGACACCCAGGTTCCTACAAACGGGAGCCAACCAAGATTTTCTTGGGTTTTCATAAGCCTCGCATAGAAAAAGGAAATGTGCGATGCTTTCATTGGGGGCCCCACATGACGGGCAGCTCGAACCACTGCTAGTTCTCCAACTGGACGTCAAGCACCTCAAGGGGAGAGAACCTGCCCTTAATTGGAAAAATAGTTTCCTATCTAGTGGAACAGTTATAATGTCCCAATATTTTTCTAGGGCTGGTCTTGGTTTAATTTCCATGAATCTACCCCCCATGGATTCCGAGGTTACGCTCCTCCAAAGCTTCTGATCGATATAATCCCAATATATTTCCTTGATGGTGGATTTACTAGGGAATACTTCCCCAAGGGGATTTTCCCAGAGTTTGGAGAGCCCAAGCTCGGCAAGGACGTCCCTTAGCATTTTTAGCCATGTGATTTTACGAAAGGCATCTGATTTGGCCAATGCTAGGAACCCCTCCGCGTAGTGTCTTATTTCCACGGTTGTCCATAGCCGTCTCCAATAGAGGATAGGCCTCAATCGGGCACGGTCACTAAGCGATCTTCTGCCTAAATCAAAACCAAGCGGTATTAATGGGGTGCTTTGGGGGAGACTGGTTATCCCTCTCACAAACCTGTTCTCAGATCTTTGGAGGGTGGTAAGACTCTCAAAGCCCCAGACTTCAGCCCCATAAAGGGTTGCGCCCAGGGCTTTTGCGTCATAAACCATAAGAACAGGTTTTATAGGCCTAGTTTTAGATTACGCTTGCTCAACCCTGAGGGCTCCTGAAATCTGCTGGTGTTTCAGCACCGCCTTCTCTACGTGTCTAGCCCAACCAAGTTTACTTGTTATCTCCACCCCAAGGTATGTAAAAACATTTACTAACTCTAATTTGATGTTATTCAAAAATACCTTGGGTTGAGATTGGCGCTTTTGCCCAAAGGCCATCAACTTGGTTTTATTTACATTAACCTCGAGGCCCCGTTCTTTACAGAATGTGTCAAATATATTCAAGGCACGCTGGAGGCCCGACGGGGTCTTGGACACGATCAAGGTGTCGTCAGCGAACATCAGAATAGGAACTCTGATGCCCGCTAACGAAGGTGCGTCAACCATTGCGTCCAATATCCTATCCACTATGCCATTGATGAACAGGGAGAACAGCAGGGGTGCCATTGCACATCCCTGCCGCACCCCCCGCTCAACTGGGAAGTTGGTGGTGGATTCCCCATTCCTCCCCCACTGGACCTTGGCATAGTTACTTTCATGGAGACGCATTATCAATGTGAGCAAATCAAGTGGGACCCCTATCTTGGACAAAACCTCCCACAACGTGCTCCTAGGCACCAGATCAAACGCAGCCCTTAGATCTACAAATGCTACATAAAGGCTGCCTTTGCCCAGGAGTACAGTCCCCCACCGCAGCATGGTGAAGCGAAAAATTTGATCGACCGTACTGGTTGCACGTCTGAATCCTGCCTGGAAGGGGGATAAAGCATTATTGTCCTCTACCCAGGCCATAAGTTTGTCGACCAACATCTTCCCGACTACTTTTTGCATAGTGGCCAGCAAACTTATTGGTCTATAATTTGCCGGGAGTGACCGGTCACCTTTCTTGAAGATCGGTATTATTATTGCCCCCTTCCATATATTGGGGATTTTTGCCCCTATAGCTAGGCCGTTTCCCAACAAGGTCGCATATTTTGCCCACCGAGCCTTGTCGTGCTTAAAAATGTCTGAGGGGATTCCATCCAACCCAGGGGCCTTACCCCCCTGCAGGGTTGAAATTACAAGTTCCGCATCCTTAGTTAGAAATAAATCACCTTTGCAAAATACCATAGTAATTGGTTCCTTGGCCACCATGTCCCTACTCTCAGAATACTGGGGTTTAAAATAATCGACCCACAATGCCTCATCGACATTGTTGTCGGGATTATTGGGGGTACCCCCTCTTCCCCATTTCACAGTTTTCCAGAAAAGTCTGGAATCCTTTTGCCCTGCGGCCTCGAGTAGCTCCTCCCAATACTCCTCATCCCACCGCTTCTTAGCCTTACGGATGCTATCATTATAATGTTTCCTGGTGGCGCTAATCAAGGCCTTGTCCCTGCTTTTGAGTGCTCTGCCCAACTCCAATCTGGCTACCCTACACTGTTTGTTGAACCAACTCGCCATTGTAATTTGTACTTTTCTGTTAGCCCTCACTGGCTTGGTGAAGTACGGTTTTATCAAAGAAAAGAATGTGTCATGTATATCAGTTATTTGGACGGAGCCAGGTGTTACAGAGTCTACTTTTTCCATGGCAGCAATAGCATTGTCTACCTCCAAGTTAATGGATTCCAAGGTGGCCAAATTGGCCAGCACATATGGCCATTTCACCCTTCTTGAGTCATTAGCCATAACAGGTACGCTCTCAATACCTGGCGCTGAGTTGGCACGTGCGGCACTCCACCATGAGTGGGAGACACAGAGGGGGTTATGGTCACTTTCTACTCTCCCCACGATTTCCATATCACCCACGCCACACCATAACTCAAGACTACAGATGACGTAGTCAATCCTACTTTTATTATGGCCATTGTCGAATGAACAATTACCTCCTTGGTCGCTTTTTGTCCTGCCATTGAGGGCCCTCAACCCATACTCCAGACATAACGCATTCAACAACAAAATGTCTTTCGTCCACCGCTTCACAGATGTGAGGTTTAGATTTGGGATGCCCCAAAGGGCATCTTCCTCTATGCACTATATAAAAACATATGCACATTCTCAGCAAAATATATATTGTCCCAACATTTTATTTTTAAAATGTTATATTGATGAAATCTTTCAGATCTGTTCTGACTCAAAATGAAATTTTTATGACTTTGTAACATACCTGAACGATGTTCAAAAGTACCTGACCTTCACATCCACTATATATAAAATGGCAATCACCATTCTAGATTTAGCCATCAAACATCAGGAAGGTAGCTTCTACACCAGCCTCCACAGGAAACCCACAGAAAGAAATACTTTACAATAGTAATCATCCCAGAACTCTGTGAGATGGCCTCCCCTTCGGCCATTTTATATGTCTTCTTAGAAATTATTCCATTAAGAGGACTACATAAGAGAAGCTCAAATTCTGAGAGCTACATTGGTTACCAAAGAATACCCAAATAAGATAGTAAAGAACTCTCTAAAACATGTGTGGTTTTGTCCAAGAGAGGAACTGCTTATTACCAAAAACAAAACTGCTCCTGAAAAATGTAATTGTGTAGCCAGCTTTGGCACCCACACAAATAAGATCCGACATCTGATTTCCAAAAACTGGCATCTAATTTAAAGCATTGATTCCAACATGGTAGCCCCCATGTATGCGTTAAAACATGGCAAAAACATTAACAATCATTTAATGCACTCATCCACACAATGCAGTACAAGTCGTATTCCTAGGACCCTAGAAACAACATGGGGTCTTCCCCAAGTGAAAGGTAATTTCTGATGTGGAAACTGTATTGCTTAAACTTTCTCTTTTGACACAAATTTGTTTGAGCATTATAACGTTAAACAAGATTTGAATTTCTTCTTTAACTGCAATTTGTGCAATGTGGTTTACTGTATATGGTATCGATATAGATTACCCTATATTGGGCAAGCATCACAACCCATTAAGACACACATCTGCCAACATCAAAGCAGGATAAGATGCCCTGTACTGAATGCACCCTTGGTCACTCATTTGAATGGAAACAAAACACACAGAGGATGACCTAAAATGGCAGATATGACTATCATTCCAGAAAAAAATAGACATGTCGCAGATTGTGCAAAGAATGGAATGCAGATGGATAGAATGGGTTAAATTGATTTACCATGGACTCAACAAGTCTATAGATTTGTTATGATTACAATATATTTGTTGCGATTAGACCAGTCTCCTATTTTTACTTTGATGCCACACCAATTAAAAGCTGCTTTGAAACAGGAAATCTGCTCCTTTAGTTTACTCATGGACAAGGAGGCCTGTATTTTAAAAAAGGGTTACCATCCATCTATTAATTCCTGTTTTATAAACAAAATAAAGATTTATATTTTATGGAATCTTCCCCATGGAGTGTGCTGTTTTTAGATATTGTTGAGGTAGGGCATACTTCCTTTAAATAACCTCCTGAATAAATGGTATGGTTCATCACCATTCTGTATTCTATGCAAACATCAATCATTTGTCCTGCTTTGTTATTATGTCTGCAGAACTGGCTGATACCATTATGTCTCTCCTCTCAGCCTCATTAGTATTAACTTAACTTTATGATCCTCCTAATGAAATATTCTGTAATAGAATTTTTCATTTTTAAAGTTTTTTTTATTATTTGAAGGTGCATCAGTATGACCGTAGTAGAGGCTGAGAGATAGTTTTTTATGTAGGAGATATGTATCTTTTATGTATTATTCATGTGTACTGGTCGATTGTGTTCTTGTGGTATACAAATTCATATTTTATATATATATATTTTTTAATTCCCCTGTTTCTATATGGTCTCTTTCACATGGTATCGGAGAGGTATTAGTCAAACAAAAGCCAACCCAAGCATTTTGGAATAGCGAGATTCAGAAGCAAATTAACAAAGAAATTAATAGAATAATTGAGTTCCAGTCGATTGAGCAAATCAACAATAGAGCCAATCCAATCTCCTATTTTGAAAGTACTAAAATACTGATACCGAGTACTATGCAGAGAGATTCTCTTCCCATTAAAAATAATCCCTTAAAAAAGAAAGATTCAATAGTAAACCTCCTTTCTAGGACATCAAATAAACGAATCAGGCTGCAATTTACAAACTTCTCTCTGGCTAGGAAGGCCGAAATTTCAATCCTGAAGAAAAGACGAAAAGCGCTCTGCATGAAAGAAAATAGAATACAAATGGACAGATACAGGGTAGCCCTACAAGTAGCAGTGCTACAAAAAAATCAAGGCTTTCTGGGGCATCATTGCAGAAGCCAGTGTAAATAAAATATCCCTGACACCAACTCCAGTCTTACAAAAAGAATCAGTTGTTTACTTATCCAAACTGTATGGAATAACCCTACCAACTATTGTCTTTGTGAAATCACTATGCGATGGAAACTGCAGCAAGATCAATCAGCAGATAAAGTCTCCTACTCAACAGTAAATTGCAGTATATATAAGGAAAGCAAGAGATACAGCAGCAATGGGACTAGGCAGGATCCCGGTGAAGGTCCTAAAGGAAAACTTCGAAGGATGGAGTAAATTCTTGGCCCCTCTATTTATGTACTACTACCAAATTGACCAAATTCTGAGTTCATGGACAGTTAGTATAGTGGTCCCTCTTCTGAAAAAGGTTCCCATTTTTCCCCAAGTAATTATGACCAAATTGCCCTCCTTGATGCTACAGGAAAAATATTTGTGGCCGTCGAAATCCCTCTGTGATTGACAATATTGCTATCCTGCAAACTATTATTCATACAAATGTTGTTAGTAAAGCTTAGGTAGTCTATAGTTTATTTGTGGATTTTTCCACAGCTTTTGACAATGTGGATAGGCCTTCCCTATGGAGAAAATATTGAAGTTGGGTGTCTGATAACCTTATTAAGAATAATAGTAGTGCTCCATACATCCACATGGTGTAAGGTACAGATGGGAGGAGATAAGGGTTTAACTCAAGAGATTTCCATGCAAAATGGTCTTAAACAGGGATGTTTACTTGCTGCCTTCCTCTTTTCGTTATTTCTTAGTGGAGGAAAATAATTTTCCACTTCAATTACCGTCAAATAATCCATCTTTTAATGTAAGCTGATGAAGTGTTTACATTTGATTTAACCCCAATTGGGCTGCAGCACAATATAGAGGCTCTTTTGAACTACACAGAAAATTTCTTTTTGATAATAAATATCTCAAAAACAAAAAGAGTACAATTTAGGGGCAGGAAAAAAGCTATACCTTTTACCTGGAAGTTAGGAGGAACTCCAGTAGATATAGCATCTACTTATATTTATATAGGGAGAGTTTTATTTCAGTCTATTGGAGCTGCCTCGCATTTTCAACGGACTGAATTAAAAATATTATCCCATGATAGTGTTATAAAAAAATTTATTTAGCTACTGACATTGTTCAGCCCAAACAAACAAAGATTACCCCTTTTTTAATGTACAGTTTAGAATATGTTCCTATAAATCGATGTAGTTTTTTAAATCAAAGAGGGAAAACTCTTACATCTACTTAGTACTAAAAGCCATGCCACTCCCGTTCACACACTCCGACTGGAATTAGGGTTAGTGAGTGCATATACAAGAGCCATAGCAAACCTTGTCCCGTGGGCTTATAATTTACTGCATGCACCTGAACGTACATTGAGATCAATTATATGTCCAGAAACTTTTAAGGATGTTCCAGGAATAAATATGTTTAAAGGAAATTTAGAGATTGCTTTGGAGCCCTTCCAATGCTCCAAGAATCTTTTACAAAGGTGGTCCCAGTTCTCCTGAAGTTGTTTCTGAATAAATCTACTAAAAGAATGAGCTATGAAATGTATAAACTTTATTGTCAACAGTTATTGCATTACAAGCATTCACTAGCCAGGTTGGAGTATAAAGAGTTCCCAAATATTTCAGTTTTACATTGGTTAGGAATTGCAACCTGATGCTAAGACTGAGGACATTACTGCTAAAAGATATATCAAAAAATTGGGGTGGTAATTTTGAAAAACTGGCCAATGTGATTTTATGTAGTGGAGGTATCAAAGATTTGGTAAATTTCCTTTTTGTCTGACCAAATAGTAGCTTGGTAAATGCACGCTCTTGATTCTTAAATCCAATTTGCACAAAATATAATATTTTTACAACAATGGATTAGCTTTAGCTTATAAGAACTCCACCTGATGAATTTGTATGTTACAAAGTTTTAATTTTTTTAAAGCATTTCTTCTGCAATTTTAGAGAGGTTTAAATTAAGAACAATAATCTCTTTTGCTTCTAATGTATTTTGTGATATATCGTGGTACAATGGAATCGGAAAACTGTATATAATATTTCAACATATTGTGAATCTCAAAAGAGGTCTATACCAATAAAAATGTAATTTCAATTTATAATCCCCTGCTCTGATGGCACAAAGCACACTTTATATTTTGATCTGTATGACAAGCTGCTGCTTGTTGGAATTTTGTCAAATAATTGTTTTTTTAAGCTTGGATATCATTTATTATTGTCGGATCTCATAATGGGATGGAATATTTTATTATGCTGACCAATCTTATCTAATTTATACATATGTATTCTTGTAAATATTATGTGGACCTCTTCAGAGCTCCTTAATCATCAATAAAATAAAATGTAAAACTATTTTAAAAAGATGGGAAATTTTCCTTTTGTTTCTTACAACAACATCTGAGTAAAGGGATACGAGGTTTGAAAAAGAAATGTTGACATTTGCATATAATATAAGCACAGAATGGAGGTCTGCTGTTCCAGGCAGATCTCTGTCCCTGTAGGAACAAGCATTTGTAAAGTGATTAGGCTTCACAAATGTACTCAAATATTTGTAACATCACGCAGATGTGCAATGCAAGTGGCAACCAGTCGGTGCACAATTACAGTAGCTGGTTGCCACCATCCTAGTCTATCTTAAACTCGGCCCATAATTGTCAAACCACAAAATAATAAGAGATTTGGCCTGTTTGATGTTTGATGACACATTTCAAACTTGCTAAGTATGAAATTAGCATTTGCAAATGTAAATACATCCAGTGACAATGCTCACTGGTCGTTGCGCATCTGTGAACATGAGGTCATGCTGCACTTTGTCACAACAACCTGAAGATATTTGTATGAACAAGATCGGACAATGTCAATATCATTCTGCAAGATGCATACAAATTGTATCTAACCTCTGTGGTACTTGGGGTTCCATGAGGCATTACCAACAAGTACATAAATCACACTGCCATAATTACATTTCTGCCACTTTTGCAATGAATGATGGAACATACTTTCTATTCTGCTCATGAAATCCAGAGAACCCTCTCTTAAGACCATCTCTCGATCCCAGCTGTTGCATGTAAAGAATCAACATCACCTGTCACCAGTAAACTTCCTTTTCTGCTCTGGCTGGAGTACTTGGAGGCACTAAAGATATAAGTGGTGTCACTAGCAGAATTGCCTCCTCCTGAAGGATAATATTGTTGAAGAAATTCAGCATTGGATTCTACTCCATATTTATACTTTCCTCTAAGAACTGCAGGTTTTGAAGTTCACGGCAAATTCTAAATGTCGTCCCTAGTTTTTACTGAAGTACAAAGAGGTGCCATTCTGGCCCTAATGTAAGTATATTCCGAAGCCATATATAGGGCAATACTGACTGTGGGCCTGATTTACAAAGGTAAACTAAGATGAAAGTCTATCTTTACAACTATCAGCATTCACAAAGGGCATTACGCATAGTAAAGTTAGACTTTTGTCTCAATTAAACTTAAGTTTTGGCTCTAGATTTAACGGAGACCTAAACTGCGACAAAAGTCTAACTTTACTTCTTTCTGTATTCTACTTTCGGTATTCACAAAAGGCATTTGTTGGATTTTCTACTTTCGGCATTCACAAAAGGGATTTATGAGTAGTAAAGTTAGACTTTTGTCTCAGTTTTCTTTGTGAAGCAGGCCCTGTGTTTTTAATTACAGCAGAATTTCATAACCAACATTACACACTATTCAAGACTTAGTGGGCAAAAAATGGAACACAACTCTAAAACATTGAGCAAACAAATAAAAAAAAAATATAGAGACCCAAATTAGAATATATTGATGCCTTACCACTAATCCGTAGGGAATAAATAAGAACGAGAAGACAGAGTTGTAAGAAATGTAAAACAAGATATACACTTTGGAGAAACGGATATAATTCTTAAGCAATACATTGATAATATAAATGCTTTAAAATAAAATTTCTCAAACAAATAGAACATTAGATAGGAAAACAAATCTGATTTTGTCACCAACATTGTAAAATGATATTCTTCAAAAGGAAAAGTAGAACGCAGAAAGAACAAAGTAATTGAAATGAAAAGATGTTCAGTATACATGTGCTAATTAATTCATTAAAAAATTATCTTAAACTAAGATAAATACATTTTAGGTTGTCATTTACTGAATGTCAAGCCGCTGCTGTCTCGCTGAGTTAAAGGATGCATCTTTTAGCAGACACAGAGGTAGCTGGCTTGGCATATCTAAGGGTCACAATTATGTGAGCATGTTTTAAAGCAGCTTCAAGCACCCTAGAGGGACTGCTTTGGGAATGAAAACATTAAAGGTAGAATTGTTATTTCACATTGGTACTGTGAATGTATATTCCTTCTCAAAATACTAAAGCATTCTTCTACGTATATTGAATGTGTTTTTCATAATACTGTGGAGGGATTTTACAGTGCTCTCTTGTCATATGTCTCAGAGATAGGATGGGGAACAAAACAACCCGTATCATCTGAAGATTTGTCCTAAAGAGGGGATGCCTTTGATCCCATGTATCAGGCATGTACACAAGCACCACCATAACCTTGCATTTATTTGAGGTGGGGGGTGCCAGTTTTAAGGCTACCCATATGACTTGCGAAATGTAGTACTTCTCAGCCACTGTAAATTGTCACAGATTTGGGCCTTTACAGTTGAGGGACTCTCTTTGTCTCTGGGCTTGCATGATATTCTAGACACAGGCTCAGACGTAAACATGCTCTCAGGAGGTGCACTGATGGTGTGCCCCAAAAATCTGGTGCACTGTCAGTGCAACTGCTAAATTGTGTCCCAAGTGGAGGGAAGTCATTGTAATGGACTATTCAAATATCACCCTGCAGGCAGATGGAGTCACTCACTGCACATGCCTAAAGTAGGTTCTCTTTCCCTAATCTGCAGGAGGGTTGCTAACTTCATTGTGCAAGATTGAGTGACTTTGAGACACCCACTTGATATTTCTTTGGATGTGCTTCTTCAGGGCAGTTCACGTTTTCAGCTTCCCTAAGGGCAGCAGATTCACCATTATAGGGCACATTTTCCCTGTTTGCACCTTGCTCACCTGTTTAAAGGTGAGTATGGTGCCAACAGGGAAAGAGCACTGAATTTGTAATATGGACCCAGAATATTTTGCTTTTATTATTCACTGTTCCACTTAGAAAATAAATTCCTGAAACTATTTTTTTTTGCTTTTCAAGTTGTCAAGTAGGTCACAAGTGAATATGCATTAAGTAATGAGAAAATGGTGTAAGAATCGCACCCATTAGAAGACCATTGGTTGCCTATGGCTATCAAGGAGGAATCAAGGCATTATTAACATTTACTTGACTTGAGTTCAATTTAAACTTTATGACTAAAACTCAAACATTTCAGGCCTGGTATATCCCTAACTTTTGCATTATGCAATTTTGCTTAATTATTCACCTGGTAAGACTGGTTTAAGTAGAAATGTTTCATTAGGAGATATTTCACAGGCATGCAAATGCAGCCTGAATGCAGTTTAAACCTGCCAATTCAACTTGGTAATATAACCCCGAGGCTAAGCCATAAACTCATCTTTTATTTCATGTGTTACCCCTATGTTAGACCCTAGGAAGCACAAAGGGCAGGGTGTATTGTAATTAAAAGCTTGGACATGCACTTTTAAATTCCTTTTTCACTACTGCAAGGCAAACTTGCCCCATAGGATAACATTGAGTTATCTTAATACATTTAATAAGAGCAAGCTTTTGATTGTGACCCAGTAAGCATTTCTTGCTTGGTATCTATGAAACCGTAAAGAAAAGTCCTCTTTGAAGGCAAAGTCAAATTTCTATATAACATTACACCTGTTAGCATTTGCTTGCCCTTAGACTTTTGATCCCTGCATCTTCTGCTGATTCAAATAACTTGTAGTAGCTGACAAGATTTGTGAATTTCCCACAGTGAGTCACACAATAGAGGGATTAGGTGTGCCTAAAGGGGTCAACTCCTGGCTGGATGGGAGGGAGAATGAGGGGTTGTACTGGCAATTCCTGAACCTTTGGTTGCAGTGCTACAAGGGCCCAGACTGTCAAAATCCAAAACAAGGGCCTTGAAAAATTGACTAAAAGCTCCTCCAATAACCGAGGGAAGATCAGGACCAACATGCTTGTCAATCTGCCTAAGGTGTACCGATGTACGTCCTGCCTTTGTGGATACACATTAAGAGTTCTTTTAAATAAATAAACTGTGCGAGGTTAAAACTAGGCAATCCAACTGAGATACTCAATTAGCAATTTTCAGAAAAGATCTGTTGATAGCTCACATTTTGCCTAAGAGCTTGGCAACTGCGCAGACTATCAGCAGCCTGGTATTGTATTTTAAAATGTGCAGTGCTGCTCTATGACAATGAGTATTGTGGCTCTTACAAAGCGGGACTAGCCATCTCTATCTTGGGGCTCTATAAAGTGGACAAGTAAATAGTATGTGGGCTATCGACTCAGCAACTAAGGGACATCCTGGACAAAAACATGAGTGGTAGACATTCACCAGGAGGCTGTGGTCAAAATCACCGGAATGGAGCCAAATCTAAATTGCATGTTGAGCTTTCTCTTCAGCGGAACTTTAATGACCTCCAAGTATTACTCACATTTTCTAGTCAGTTTGAACTCAAGAAGATCCATTGTAAGATGGCCCCAATGGTGGTAACTCCAGGAAGATTGGGCCACCCAGTCCCAGTCCCTGTATTGTTTCTTAATTAGGGCCTTACTGAGAAGTTGTGCGGGGTCCCTAACATCTCATAAACCCTCTATCCCTGTTGAGGTAAGCAGACTTTTCAGTTTATTAAACCAGGCAATTTTCTTAAAGTGGTCGAGGGCAGTTACCTCAGATAGAGCAGCTGCATATGGGAGAAAATCAGGAGTACTCCTAAGACACAACCAAAACAAAAGGGTACGGAGCTTAGCCTTCTCAATTATAGAGGTCCTACCCATGTCCAGACTGAGAGGATGCAGGGGGGTACTCTGTGGGAGTGAAACCAGAGCTCTCAAGAATTTGTTCTCTGTTGTCAGGAGACCATCCAAGATTTCAAACCTCCACAGTTCAGCACTATAGAGTGCAGAGATCACTGCTATACAGTCATAAATGTGAAGTGGAGCTGCAATAGGTCTGCTAGAGGAGGTCCTATGCTCCTTAATCAGAGCCCCTGTCATCTGTCTGAGTTGCAGGTTCTGCTTTACTATATGGTACTTCCAAAAGTGATCATCACATAGGGTGATCCCTAAGTACTCAAAGGTATTCACTTTCTCCAGAGGAACAACCCCCTCCCCAATGTAAGCTTTCCATTAAAAGATTTGAGGGGATTGATCATTAGCAATTTAGTTTTCAAGGAATTAATCTCCAGTCCACGCCTGGTACAAAAGGCCTCAAAGCGAGCCCGGAGCATCTGTAGCCCACTCTGGGATTTGGACACCCACACAGTATCATCGGTGACAAGTGTGTTACTACTTTTGTACTCACTAAGGTAGGAGCATCCACAGGAATATCGGAGAGATATTTGACGACTCCATTAACAAAAAGAGAAAAGTGAGGGGGCAAATACACAGCCCTGCCGAACCACTTTGTTAACTTGGATCAGGTCTGTTAACTGACCGTGGCTGCCCCATCAGACTCTTGCATAATTAGTCTCATGGAGACAAATGACTATTGATAAGATGTCATGTAGAAGCCCCATCTCGTTTAAGACTAACCAAAGCTTATGCCTTGGGACCAGGTCAAAGGCAGACCTAGGATCAAAGAAAGCAACATAAAGGCTTCCCTGACCTATGACCACAGTCTTTCAAATGAATAAAAAGGAAGCAAAATACCCGATCAGTATTACTTATCTTTTGCCTGAACCCAGCCTGGAAGGGGGACAGAATGTTAAGGTGACTACACCAGACCTGTATTTTCATAAGAAGAGTGTGGGCGAACACCTTCTGAAGAGAGTCCATCAAACTGTTAAACCTGTAGGTAGAAGTGGAAGATCGATCGCCCTTCTTGTAGATCGGTATTACCTCTGCTCCCTTCCATGAAGGTGAAATCGGGGCATCCGCTGCAATACCATTTGCAAGTACTAGAATATACGTAGTCAAATTTTTAACATCATTAAGAAACACATCTCCCAGAATGCAATCAGGTCCAGCGCCCTGGCACTTATGATGGAAGTTATGCTGGACCTGATTTCAGCTCCTGTTAATAAATCAGCAGAACATAGATGGGGATTGTCAAGGGTATAGGCTATACTATCGGGATTATGCGGCTTGGAGTATAATGTAGAAACATTATCTTGCCAGGCTGAAACGGGGATGTTATTTGTTGGAGACGGGGGCCTGATAGCATCCCCCCCAGTGAATAAAAGCCACATCTCATTCCTTCTAAGTTAATGCCAAGCTACAGGGGGTTAAGCATAGGTTAGTGAAATGACTTTTGTGGTTCATTGTGACAAGGATTGAAGTTGTTGATGAATACGGTTTTATTAGGCCGGGTCAGTGAACTTCGCTCAGAGTGCAGAGCATGCAAGATTCTGAAAAAACTACGCTCCGCTGGACCACATTCTAGTGAGATTTTACAATGAGGGTGGGCAGCTGTGGATGGTCATGATTGCCCATGTTTAAAAAACATCTGTATTGAAGAAGCTGTTGCTTGAGTACAATATCTACTCGAAAAGAAAGAAGCAGCACTATCTTGCGCTGTGCATGTAACGTAGTGTAAAATAGATTTCTATAGCGCACTACCACGCCAAGGGTATCTTGGTGCTGGGAGAATACCTTGTTATCATAAGCATGCTTGATGAGTCACCCTAAAAAAAATTCACAGGAACTTGGTTCGAGAGAGAGGGGAGAACCAGACAAGATCAGAATATGAATCAGTGACATTACAGATATGTATTATTTCTCCCTCGGGAATTACCATGTCTTCAGTTTCTTCATGAATTGGATTACATTCTCACATTGCCACATGTTAGATGGAAGCTCATTCCACAGTCATCAGGCCACTGAGCTAAAAGCTCTTCCTCCTGTTATAGCTCTTTTAAATCCTGGGATGTTGACCAGATTTGCTGTTGACAAGTGGAGATTTCTTATAGAAGTATACCATGCAAAGTTTCTCTGCAGTGGTCTAGGACCCAGGCCACGTGCTGCCTTAAAAACAATGCAGAGAGATTTCAAATAAATCCTCTGCTGTATCGGTTGCCAGTGAAGGGCTCTTAGAGCTAGAGATGCAGAAAATCTGGGGTGCCAATTTAAGGCCAGCTTTGCTGCAATTATTTGGATTCTTTGCTACTTCAGTATCATGGTGTTTGGGGCTCCAAGACACAGCGAGTTGCAGTAGTCCAGTCTGCTCAAGATAACGCTGCTCACCACTTGTTTTCTGGCAGAGACTGGTAATAGCGGGAGAATCTTAAGTAAAGCTCTAATCAAGGAGAAACAAGTGCCAACTGTTTTGGTAACTTGTGAATCCAATTGGAGATTGTTATCCATCAGCACCCCCAGATTGCGAACTGTTTTAGGTGGAGTAAACACGCTATTGTTGGCCGAAAATCAGCAGGAAGGGGACCGGCTATTTTGCATGTGGTGCAGAAGACAAATTCTGTTTTGTCTCCGCTAAATTGGAGAAAGTTATTTCAAACCCAGTTTGTAGTGCTTTCCATGTACTGATGAAATGTATCCATGGAAATTGTTTTATCTCCTTCCAGCAAGAACATAGGCTGTGTATCATCAGCATAGTTGACCAGTTCAACTTCAAAGGATTTAATGATGGGAATGATGGGGCATAGGTAGATGTCGAATACAAGTGGACTGATAGCAGAACCGTGCAGGACCCCAGGATGAACAGCTGTCTTTGAATGATGTAAAAGGTTGGATGCTCACTGCCTCCGTCCTGTCCACTAAATAGGATTGAAGCCATTTTAATGCTGAGTACTGGGAAGGGTACTATGAGAAGTCACAAAATATGTTTTAAGTCAAAGTGCAAATCAAATGTCCAACCTGTGATAGAGCTCGACATAAGTGAGTGTTAGAAACTCTGCATTCTTGGAAACAACATGCAGTCTGACTACAGCTGGCATCAAACTTTATAACTTTTTTATATGCCCTGGCCCAAATTGAAAAATATGCATAAATGAAATTTTCATTATTTTTTAACTACTTCAAGTTACAAGTGAAGTTCAATTTCCCTCACACTTCTTCAAAAATTGTTATTCTACTCTTTTCACTGATTGTAAAATCATATGCAAACTATTGAAATTGTTTACAGACTCAATGAGCAAAATTTTAATTTGTGTTCCATGATGAGCATTTGGGGACAAAAAAAATGAAAGATCCTGCTCAAATATTACTACCAGGATAAGAATGCTCTCCTAAGAGAATAGATGTGACATAAAAACAATAAATCACAATTTAAACCTAACATGTGGGAAATGCAACTTGGAGGAGACAGAATGAACATTTAACATAACAAAGTTCAATCAAAGATACAAATGTGCTCTTACCTCAATCTTTTCCTAAAGCAGAGATAAATAAATGAAATTAGTGAGCAGCAGTTAATAAGGATGGCTCACCATATAAAATGCTCTCTGTATATAATACATATACCCCTTCAGTGTTGCAGGTTTGCAGGGTGTGAGTTTAACACAACAACAAATGTGATTAAGTAGCAAAACATTTAAATACAATGCAAAGTGTGGACTAAAACATGAAGGCACTGACAACACAAGTGCACTAATTCAACTATATTATTGATCAAGAGGTGGTATTTAGAAAACTAGTACCCAATAGCAGCCTCCTTTCTTGAAGACTCTGCCTCTCTTAAACAATATATTGATATCATATGTGCAAGTCATGCAAACAGATGGTTGAAAGGGTAATACAATTCAAATGATTATGGGGAAACGCACACCTGTGATCAAGGCTTGTATGTTGAAACATATTTAAACTAAAAAGAAAAAGAGTGAAATTCACCAGTTATAGTTAGTTCAGGTAATTATAATTGGCGACCTCACCATGCACTGCTTATGACCTTGCATATTACATCACTCATAACAGATTGTATGACACAACATTCACACAGCATATATGCTCCTCTCCTCTGAGTGTACAATTCCCTTGTTATGCTGTGATTACATTAATCTTTTTTCTAGCTACACATAGTGCACTAGAATTTGTCAACTACTGGTCTTGGCAACAAACAGATTTGTCACTTTCCTATCAGGGAACACTTAGGGGCAGATTCACAAACAAGAATCACAGATATACAATGAATAAGAGGCCTGTTGGAAATATATGAGTGATGCTGCTTATTGTGCTGGTTCCAGTTCACAATCAGACTGGATTGTTAGGCTGCAACTGTCATTTGTGCTTGGGAGTTGGTGCATCACACCTGCTCATCTATGAACTGGTTCACATAAACCATGTGAACATTTCGTTTTTTTGTTTGGATAACACCAAATAAAGGTGCCAGGCCAGGTCAGATAGTCCCTGAACAGGAATATAAGCAACTCAAAACCTGTTTCAACTGATTGAGACTCATCAGTCCGGTGTAGCTTGGTTCCAGTGGCTTAGCTAGCATGGAAATAAGCTACACCTGACTGATGATACCCAATCAGGGTGAAACAGGTCTTGGGGACTTGTGTTCTTATTTATAAAGGACATACCTGGAGTTTGGGCTGGATTGTTCATACTGGACTAGGGACAGGACTGATTTGCATGTGCATGGGTCCAAACTAAAGTTGCATGATTGTCAAAAGAACAATGGGTTGGAATGTTTGCCGTTGCAATTGCTCATGGTCATACTTTTTACAAGTATTTCTTCCATATTAGTTGTAGTCCCTTGATGTCAGTAGACATCTACCTCTCCACACATAGGGCCCATGTTATCTTTTTTCACAACTAGAGGCCTAAAAGGCGCGTTATTGACAGCGTATTGAATTACACTTACAAAAACTAAAAGGCTTATATTGAATGGGCAGTGAGTCCATTGGTACACACACTCAGATCTGTGTATAGTACACAGAAGTTGACTTAGTAGACTACACTTGAAAAGGTCCATTAGAGGTCAATCTTTCCATAGGAATAAGAAGAGATATGGACAGTGTAAATATTCATTTTTCGTAATTTCTTCATCTTTAATGCTGTACTGTTATTATATTTATATAGCATTATTAACCCCTGATCAGGGGTTAAAAATACTTTAAGCAGCACATTTCTCCGGAACCCAAGGTTAGTATTTTCCTATGTAGTTTTTGGATTTGCCACAACATTAGCTCAAGTACATCATATCACTTAACATGAGCATCAGATTACATTACCAAAGGTTATATTAAATGTATTTCAGCACAGGGAGATTAACCCTGATGGACGACTCCCACATACCCTCCTCAGTACATCTGTTGGCCATTGGCTGCAGCAGGGAAGTTTAATTTTCCCTTTTCTTTTTTCCTCTGTTCAAAAACAAATGGGTGGGGGCAAAGCAGAATCGCTTCTGCCACTGCCCCCTCCTGCTCATCTAAGGTATCAGCGCACCATGAGGCTAACAATGTTACTGAACCTCCACCAAAGTGACAAAGAACAACAGGGGAGTGCTATCTTGCAATCGTGTAGGGAATTTAGGACAAAAACCCTCTCCCAAGGGTTGAGGGAAACATCATTGGGAAATGGAGAGTCTCCCTTTTCCTATGATGTGTTCTCAATCAGTTTCTTCCTTGTGCATTGCGGTTGAGAGGCAATTAGCGGTGGGTGTACCTCAGGTAAACCCATGTAGTGTAATCATCCAGACTAAACCCAACATTCGGTGCGATTATGCAAAATTATCAAAAAAGACTAATTTTGCAACTAGGTTTATTTTTGTAGTGCAAAAATGCCCCTGGTTGCATTTTACTCTAAGAAATAGTACTAAATGCAACAGATCAGCCAATCACACTCACTAAATGTGCACTTTTGTTAGGATTTGCCCCCAAATTACTTCTAGCAATTACTGCTAGTTTCTTAGTGCTAAATGCACCCTGATGTCCAGAATGAATGCAAGGATGCATTTTGCATTAAGAAAATTTTGTCAAATTCAACCGCTTACGCGTTCTAAACGTGCTCTTGCAGTGGGTTTATTTTCCCCAAATTTCTCTTAATTAAGTGAACAAGAATAATTGTGTAATTCCCCATCAAAGATTAACATGGATTTACCTCAATTACCCTAATTACTCCAGCGCAATTAAAGTTCTGCCATTGTCTAGCTAAGATCAATGAGCAGGAAACAACTAGATGACAGGGATTACCTATCTTTGTGGGGTCCCCCCCTTTAGAAATGGGTTGAGCATTCAGGGAGGCAAATAAAGTATTATATCTGGGGATTTTCTCCTGGTGGTGCATTGTGCCTCCAAAGAGATCACAATCACCAGTTCCAGTAGAAAATAATGGTGGACATCCTTTACTTGAGTTTGTGTTGCTAGGCTCCCCAAGCATGTTTTTGCTCCCCAGGAGGATGAAAATGGTGGCCATAATTCTTTTTGATAGCAGCTTGTGGTCCCCCTGGGAAAAAGGTCAAACACTCCCCTTTTGAGCAAAAATTCAAGGTTTGTTTACCTCTGGGAGTTGGGACTGGATTTGGAGGTATGGCCCCCTGGGAAAGGGCCAACCATCCATATGGGCATAAAAAGAGTTAAAGTATGTTTCCACTCTGGGGGCGCAATCTCATCCCCAAAGTAGGCACAATGGTACCCTCCACGGAAAAAACAAATGGCAGCCTTTATTTTCTGTTGTTTTGGGCTTTGGCCCCCTGGGGAGATTTGCTGATCCCTGGGCATGAATATTTATTTAAAAGTATGCAATCACACCTAAAAAGGGCGCACTTGCCACCTCCAGGAAATAAAATTACTGTAGTCCACTGGTCCACCAGAAAGAGTGATGGCCCATGAAATCTGCATGTTTTAGTGTGTCTAGTAACTAGCCCAGAGAGCGGGCATGTGTGGCAGTAAGACGAGACAGATTGCTCTCTTGGCAGCCCCAATGTAATGTGGCCCCGGATTCCCCTGATTACTGCAGACTCTGGATGTTAAGTTGATACAGAAATTGTTTTGCCTATTGACTATGTACATCTCTTTCTTGATGTTGACTTCCTTGAGGAAACTGTGAACCAAACAAATGTATCAATCAATCAAGCATGGGTTTGTTAAGCACAACTACTCACCCGTAAGGTTCTCAAGGTGCTGGAGTGGAAGGGAGGTGCAGGATCCTGTCCATCAAGCAGGAGGTCTCTATTAGAGCCATGTTTTAAGGTCTCTCGTGAAGATGGGGAGAAATGTCGCCTGTCTGAGGTGGAGTGTGAGGGCATTCCTGGCTCGGGCCACGAGGAAGGAAAAGGAGTTGCCACCCAATCTGGACTTCCTGGTGTGGGGGACCACAGTGTTGGAGAGCTGGGCTGATCATAGGTTCATTTGGGGTGAGTGGAATTTGAGTCGACTGTTCAGGTATGCTGGTCCGGTTGTGTGGGTAGGTGAGAATCTTGACATGTCAACAGAGACCTACATTGCATTGCATTGATAGGCGGGATGTGTATGTGCTCACTGTAATCAGAGATAAGAGCACTTCTTCAGTCACAGTACAGGGTCAATTGGCCAAAGCTCAAGTTCACTTGTATACTTGATTACAACAAGTACATTGGAAGTGTAGATAAGAATCACCAGGTACAACAGCCATTCAAGAGTCATTAAATGACCACATGATATACAAAGCTGATTACCCATCTGATCCAGTTGGCAACATAAAATGCATATGTTATTTCTATTCAGACCACCACAGGAAGACTGATGTCTTTCCTTGACTATCAGTTGACCACCATTGAAAGTCCTACTACTGAAGAGGCATTAGCCTCCACTTCATCTGCTGTAAAGGATGTGGCAAGGATGCATGATAGGCAGTTTGATGACCACTTTCTCACAACTGAGGGAAAGACTTGACACTGAGTCTGCTCTAAGCCAGGAAGGAGGCAAATGATTTTTTATTACTGTCACCAGTTCCCATTTCTGCTAGGCCTTGTTTTCCAGCTTGCTTTATGTTGTACTTTACAAAAGTGAAGTTTTGGGAAATTGACTAAGTTGGAGCTGTCCTTGTATATATTTTTCAAAAGCTGTGCATTGATATATACCTTCACGAGGCACAGATTCACTAGGCAGCAGCCTTTCAAATTGCTTTCTCTAGTTGATAAAATCCTTGACTTGCTTATGGGCTGCTTGACAACTTTATGTGCCTTTACAACGAGGTAGATGCACTGTTTGCCATATGACAAGTGCATTACAGTCACTGCACAGCACATATGAGTTCAAGTAACATATCCACATTGTTCAGAATAAACTTTGTAGCAAAACCTAAAGTGTTTAGCAATTTAGTAGTTTCTGAAGTGCTCTCTAAGGAACTTTGCTTTTTTTCCTTAGTTTTAAAAGTTGATATGCTCACTCCGATCAGGGAATCTAGCTCTTGAGGCATCCTTGGATACCCGCCAATTCACATCACAAACTGAAAGGATTTAGATTTAGCAAAGTGAGTTTGTAAAGGTACGTGGAAGACAGATCTTTTGGAGATTGAAGTTGCTGTCATGGAAGGCATCAGTAAAGGTTCAGTAAATGGGATTAGTCAGGACTTTGAAGGAGACAGAAGGAGGTGAAAAGCTGAGTCTAGGTGTGCTTTTACATTTATCTTGCATAGGTTAAAGGCAGATAGTTAAGGTAGTTGAGATACATATTGTCACTTCATTTTCATCAAGGGACTAAATCTATTGACACCACACTCACCCTGATTCTCAATTACTCCCTCGCTAAACTAACTAGATGACTCTAAACCATTGAGAAAGCAGCAGCCTGACACACACTCAACTTCCCATTAAGACATACCATGCACCTCAAAGAGCTTCACTGGCTTCCCATCAGCAAGCTACCTCTCTTCAAACTTCTCAAATACATATTTAAAGCCTTACACACTGGGGCAGCATATTTCAACAACCACCCTACATTTAACAAGCCTTTCAGATACCTTCGCTTAGCCAAACTCCTACTTTTCTACCTCTCCTGCATACAAAGAATCAGAACAGTCAGTAGTGCCTTCTCCTACCTCACTCTGAAAGTTTGGAACTACCTGCGCCTACACTTCAGTGCCACCTCTAAAGTTCTTGAATTCTCCAAGAAGCTGAAGACTTGGCTCTTTAACTATGCATTTCATGGATTAGCTCAGTCTGCTTCTTCATCTACAGCAGGATACCTTCCTGGGTAAAAGTGCAAGTGGCTCTCATAGGAGAAATTACTAAAGGTTCAGTGGGTATTCGCTCTGTAATGCTTAGAACATCAAAGAAAGCAGATATTTGACAGACAGTAAAAAGTTAGTTATGCTGTTTTTTCATTTGGGATGGTTGTTGAGGCATAAAGACACAAAAACCTGGTCTCTAAGGCAAGCCTTTTTAAGAGTAAAACGTATGCATATTGCTGCAGTTGTCTACTTTACAATTACTCCTCTTCTTTATTTCATGTGAGGTAGTTTGCAACACGTTTTTTGCCTTTCATTTAAAAACCTTTTTCAACAGTTTACAAGAAAACAGGTGGTGACTGAAATATTGTTTACACAATTCTCAATATATTCGGTACAAAGCTGTTTTTCTGAATAAGCAGAAAACCATATAAAGCACCAATTACTGTGAAAACAATGTGCGGAGGACTAAATAACCCCTCACGGGTGCACCACCAATGAGGTAACTGGTAGGTACTCACCAGATAAGCCCACTTTCCTCATCATCGGTGTTCATTTTAACCCACAGAAAAAGTGTCCACACAAAGAAATAAAGAAATAAAATGTGTAGGTGCAGTGAAGTGACAGATGATCATACTCCAAGTTGTGACATAGATTCATTCAAACTGGCAGACACACTTTTGTCGCAATCACTTTATTATTCACTAAGTGTGACCTGCCAAATAAAAAATGGGCAGGTTGCTATCCATGCATACCAATACCAAATGCCAACATGTTTTTGTGCCACAAATTTTTTGGCAAATTCTTCAGGGCCAGACAC
This sequence comes from Lissotriton helveticus, assembly GCF_964261635.1. Classification (NCBI taxonomy): domain Eukaryota; kingdom Metazoa; phylum Chordata; class Amphibia; order Caudata; family Salamandridae; genus Lissotriton; species Lissotriton helveticus. Next base: position 1,611,598,431 of record NC_136069.1, read on the forward strand.
TTCATCACAGCACCAGTGTTGGACACACCATTCAGGTAGACCTCAATCAGCTTCTGTCTCTCATACCAGATTTTGAGGTAAAAATGTAGAGAACAAACTCCTCATGTGTGTCCTCCAATCAGATTGACCCTTCAGTCGTTGTGTCAATCAACTGGGGCCTCACGGAGCATATTGTCTCCTCCTGCCGATACGCTCCGTGATGATGAGTACTTCAGTGCTGCAGTGGTATAGGACCCAGGCCATGTGCTGCCTTAAAAATAATGCAGAGAGATTTAAAATAAATCCTCTGCTGTATCGGTTGCTAGTGAAGGGCTCTTAGAGCTAGAGATGCAGATAATCTGGGGTGCCAATTTAAGGCCAGCTTTGCTGCTATTATTTGGATTCTTTGCTACTTCAGTATCATGGTGTTTGGGGCTCCAAGAGACAGCGAGTTGCAGTAGTCCAGTCTGCTCAAGATAACGCTCCTCACCACTTGTATTCTGGCAGAGACTGGTAATAGCGGGAGATCTTATGTAAAGCTCTAATCAAGGAGAAACAAGTGCCGACTGTTTTGGTAACTTGTGAATCCAATTGGAGATTGTTATCCATCAGCACCCCCAGATTGCGAACTGTTTTAGTTGGAGTAAACATGCTATCCATAGGGGTAGGCCGAAAATCAGCAGGACGGGGACGGGCTATTTTGCATGTGGTGCAGAAGACAAATTCTGTTTGTCTCTGCTAAATTGGAGAAAGTTATTTCTAAGCCAGTTTGTAGTGCTTTCCATGTACTGATGAAATGTATCCATGGAAATTGTTTAATCTCCTTCCAGCGAGAACATAGGCTGTGTATCATCAGCATAGTTGACCAGTTCAACTTCAAAGGATTTAATGATGGGAATGAGGGGGCATAGGTAGATGTCGAATACAAGCGGACTGATAGCAGAACCGTGCAGGACCCCAGGATGAACAGCTGTTATTAATGATGTAAAAGGTTGGATGCTCACTGCCTCCGTCCTGTCCACTAAATAGGATTGAAGCCATTTTAATGCTGAGTACTGGGAAGGGTACTATGAGGAGTCACAACATATGTTTTAAGTCAAAGTGCAAATCAAATGTCCAACCTGTGATAGAGCTCGACATAAGTGAGTGTTAGAAACTCTGCATTTTTGGAAACAACATGCAGTCTAACTACAGCTGGCATCAAACTTTATTACTTGATTATCTGCCCTGGCACAAGTGCAAAAAATGCATAAAGGAAATTTTCATTATTTTTTAACTACTTCAAGTTATGAGTGAAGTTCAATTTCCCTCACACTTCTTCAAAAATTGTTATGCTACTCTTTTCACTGATTGTAAAATCATATGCAAACTATTGAAATTGTTTACAGACTCAATGAGCAAAATTATAATTTGTGTTCCATGATGAGCAATTGGGGACAAAAAAATGGAAGATCCTGCTCAAATATTACTACCAGGATAAGAATCCTCTCCTAAGAAAATAGATGTGACATAAAAACAATAAATCACAATTTAAACCTAACATGTGGGAAATGCAACTTGGAGGAGACAGAATGAACATTTAACATAACAAAGTTCAATCAAAGATACAAATGTGCTCTTACCTCAATCTTTAACTAAAGCAGAGATAAATAAATGAAATTAGTTAGCAGCAGTTAGTAAGGATGTCTCACCATATAAAATGCTCTCTGTATAAAATACATATACCCCTTCAGTGTTGCAGGTTTGCGGGGTGTGAGTTTAACACAACAACAAATGTGATTCAGTAGCAAAACATTTAAATACAATGCAAAGTGTGGACTAAAACATGAAGGCACTGACAACACAAGTGCACTAATTCAACTATATTATTGATCAAGAGGTGGTATTTAGAAAACTAGTACCCAATAGCAGCCTCCTTTCTTGAAGACTCTGCCTCTCTTAAACAATATATTGATATCCTATGTGTAAGTCATGCAAACAGATGGTTGAAAGTGTAATACAATTCAAATGATTATGGGGACACACACACCTGTGATCAAGGCTTGTATGTTGAAAGACATTTAAACTAAAAAGCAAAACAGTGAAATTCACCAGTTATAGTTAGTTCAGGTAACTATAACTGGCGACCTCACCATGCACTGCTTATGACCTTGCATATTACATCACTCATAACAGATTGTATGACACAACAGTCACACAGCATATATTCTCCTCTCCTCTGAGTGTACAATTGCCTTGTTATGCTGCGATTACATTAATCTTTTTTCTAGCGACATATAGTACACTAGAATTTGTCAACTACTGGTCTTGGCAACACACAGATTTGTCACTTTCCTATCAGGGAACACTTAGGGGCAGATTCACAAACAAGAATCACAGATATACAATGACCAAGAGGCCTGTTGGAAATATATGAGTGATGCTGCTTATTGTGCTGGTTCCAGTTCACAATCAGACTGGATTGTTAGGCTGCAACTGTCATTTGTGCTTGGGAGGTGGTGCATCACACCTGCTCATCTATGAACTGGTTCACATAAACCATGTGAACATTTAGTTTTTTTGGTTGGATAAAACAAAATAAAGGCGCCTGGCCAGGTCAGATAGTCCCTGAACAGGAATACAAGCAACTCAAAACCTGTTTCAACTGATTGAGACTCATCAGTCCGGTGTAGCTTGGTTCCAGTGGCTTAGCAAGCATGAAAATAAGCTACACCTGACTGATGATACCCAATCAGGGTGAAACAGGTCTTGGGGACTTGTGTTCTTATGTATAAAGAACATGACCTGGAGTTTGTCCTGGATTGTTCATAGTGGACTAGGGATAGGACTGATTTGCATGTGCATGGGTCCAAACTAAAGTTGCATGATTGGCAAAAGAACAATGGGTTGGAATGTTTGCCGTTGCAATTGCTCATGGTCATACTTTTTGCAAGTATTTCTTCCTTATTAGTTGGAGTCTCTTGATGTCAGTAGACATCTACCTCTCCACACATAGGGCCAAGTTATCTTTTTTCACATCTAGAGGCCTAAAAAGGCACGTTATTGACCGCGTATTGACTTACACTTACAAAAACTAAAATGCTTATTTTGTATTGTCAGTGAGTCCATTGGTACACACACTCAGATCTGTGTATAGTATACAGAAGTTGACTTAGTAGACTACACTTGAAAAGGTCCATTAGAGGTCAATCTTTCCATAGGAATAAGAAGAGATATGGACAGTGCAAATATTATTTTTTAGTCATTTCTTCATCTTTAATGCTGTACTGTTGTTATATTTATATAGCACTATTAACCCCTGATCAGGAGTTAAAAATACTTTAAGCAGCACATTGCTCCGGAACCCAAGGTTAGTATTTTTCTATGTAGTTCTTTGGATTTGCCACAAAATGTGCTCAAGTGCATCAGATCACTTAACATGAGCACCAGATTACATAACCAAAGGTTAGATTAAATGTATTTCAGCACAGGGAGATTAACCCTGATGGACGACTCCCACATACCCTCCTCAGTACATCTGTTGGCCATTGGCTGCAGCAGGAAAGATTAATTTTCCTTTTTCTTTTTTCCCCTGTTCAATAACAATGGGTGGGGGCAAAGCAGAATTGCTTCTGCCACTGCCCCCTCCTGCTCATCTGAGGTATCAGCGCACCATGAGGCTAACACTGTTACTGAACCTCCACTGAAGTGACGAAGAACAACAGGGGAGTGCTATTGTGCAATCGTGTAGGGAATTTAGGACAAAAACACTCTCCCAAGGGTTGAGGGAAACATCATTGGAAAATGGAGAGTCTCCCTTTTCCTATGATGTGTTCTCAAACAGTTTCTTGCTTGTGCATTGCGGTTGAGAGGCAATTAGAGGTGGGTGTACCTCAGGGAAACCCATGCAGTGTAATCATCCAGACTAAACCCGACATTCTGTGCGATTATGCAAAATTATCCAAAAAGACTAATTTTGCAACTAGGTTTATTTTTGTAGTGGAAAAATGCCCCTGGTTGCATTTTACTCTAAGAAATAGTACTAAATGCAACAGATCAGCCAATCACACTCACTAAATGTGCACTTTTGTTAGGATTTGCCCCCAAATTACTTCTAGCAATTACTGCTAGTTTCTTAGTGCTAAATGCACCCTGATGTCTAGAATGAATGCAAGGATGCATTTTGCTTTAAGTAAATATTGTCAAATTCAACCTCTTACACGTTCTAAACATGCTCTTACAGTGGGTTTATTTTCCCCAAATTTCTCTTAATTAAGTGAACAAGCATAATTGTGTAATTCCCCCTCAAAGATTAACATGGAATTACCACAATTACCCTAATTACTCCAGCGCAATTAAAGTTCTGCCATTGTCTAGCTAAGATCAATGAGCAGGAAACAACTAGATGACAGGGATTACCTATCTTTGTGGGGTCCCCCCACTTTAGAAATGGGTTGAGCATTCAGGGAGGCAAATAAAGTATTATAGCTGGGTATTTTCTCCTGGGGATGCATTGTGACTCCAACGAGATCACAATCACCAGTTCCAGTAGAAAATATTGGTGGATATCCTTTCCTTGAGATTGTGTTGCTAGGCTCCCCAAGCATGTTTTGCTCTCCAGGAGGATGAACATGGTGACCTTAATTCTGGTTGATAGTAGCTTGTAGTCCCTCTGGGAAAACGGTCAAACACTCCCCTTTTGAGCAAAAATTCAAGGTTGGTTTACCCCTGGGAGGTGGGACATGATTTGGGGGTATGGTCCCCTGGGAAGGGGCCAACCATCCATATAGGCATAAAAAAGAGTTAAAGTATGTTTCCACTCTGGGGGCGCAATCTCATCCCCAAAGTAGGCACAATGGTGCCCTCCACGGAAAAACAAATGGCAGCCTTTATTTTCTGTTCTTTTGGGCTTTAGCCCCCTGGGGAGATATGCTTGATCCCTGGGCATTAATATTCATTTAAAAGTATGCAATCACACCCAAAAAGGGCACACTTGCCACCCCCAGGAAATAAAATGACTGTAGTCCACTGGTCCACCAGAGAGAGTGATGGCCCATGAAATCTGCATGTTTTTAGTGTGTCTAGTAACTAGCCCAGAGACCGGGCATGTGTGGCAGTAAGACGAGACAGATTGCTCTCTTGGCAGTCCCAATGTAATGTGGCCCCGGATTCCCCTGATCACTGCAGACTCTGGATGTAAAGTTGATACGGAAATTGTTTTGCCTATTAACTATGTACATCTCTTTCTTGATGTTGACTTCCTTGAGGAAACTGTGAACGAAACAAATTTGGTTCAAGCATGGGTTTGTAAGCACAACTACTCACCCGTAAGGTTCTCAAGGTGCTGGAGTGGAAGGGAGGTGCAGGATCCTGTCCATCAAGCAGGAGGTCTATATAAGAGCCATGTTTTAAGGTCTTTCGTGAAGATGGGGAGTGATGTCGCCTGTCTGAGGTGGAGTGGGAGGGCATTCCAGGCTCGGGCTACGAGGAAGGAAAAGGAGTTGCCACCCAATCTGGACTTCCTGGTGCAGGGGACCACAGCGTTGGAGAGCTGGGCTGATCATAGGGTCATTTGGGGTGAGTGGAATTTGAGTCGGCTGTTCAGGTATGCTGGTCCGGTGTTGTGGAGGGATTTGTGTGGGTAGGTGAGAATCTTGACATGTAAACAGAGACCTACATTGCATTGCATTGATAGGCGGGATGTTTATGTGCTCACTGTAATCCGAGATGAGAGCACTTCTTCAGTCACAGTACAGGGTCAGTTGGCCAAAGCTCACAAGTTCACTTGTATTCTTGATTACAACAAGTACATTGGAAGTGTAGATAAGAATCACCAGGTACAACAGCCATTCAAGAGTCATTAAATGACCACATGATATAAGAAGCTGATTACCCATCTGACCCATTTGGCAACATAAAATGCATATGTTGTTTCCATTCAGACCACCACAGGAAGACTGATGTCTTTCCTTGACTTTCAGTTGACAACCATTGAAAGTCCTACTACTGAAGAGGCATTAGCCTCCACTTCATCTGCTGTAAAGGACGTGGAAAGGATGCATGATAGGCAGTTTGATAACCACTTTCTCCCAGCTGAGAGAAAGACTTGACACAGTGTGCTCTATGCCAGGAAGGTGGCAAAAGATTTGTTATTACTGTCACCAGTTCCCATTTCTGCTAGGCCTTGTTTTCCAGCTTGCTTTATGTTGTACTTTACAAAAGTGAAGTTTTGGGAAATTGACTAAGTTGGAGCTGTCCTTGTATATATTTTGCAAAAGCTGTGCATTGATATATACCTTCATGAGGCACAGATTCACTAGGCAGCAGCCTTTCAAATTGTTTTCTCTAGTTGATAAAATCCTTGACTTGCTTATGGGCTGCTTGACAACTTTATGTGCCTTTACAACGAGGTAGATGCACTGTTTGCCATATGACAAGTGCATTACAGTCACTGCACAGCACATATGAGTTCAAGTAACATATCCACATTGTCGCAGAATAAACTTTGTAGCAAAACCTAAAGTCTTTAGCAATTTAGTAGTTTCTGAAGTGCTCTCTAAGGAACTTTTGCTTTTTTCCTTAGTTTTAAAAGTAGATATGCTCACTCTGATCAGGGAATCTAGCTCTTGAGGCATCCTTGGATACCCGCCAATTCACATCCACAAACTGAAAGGATTTAGATTTAGCAAAGTGAGTTTGTAAAGGCACGTGGAAGACAGATCTTTTGGAGCTTGAAGTTGCTGTCATGGAAGGCATCCGTAAAGGTTCAGCAAATGGGATTGGTCAGGACTTTGAAGGTGACAGAAGGAGGTGAAAAGCTGAGTATAGGTGTGCTTTTACATTTATCTTGCATAGGTTAAAGGCAGATAGTTAAGGTAGTTGAGATACATGTTGTCACTTCATTTTCATCAAGGGAGTAAAACTATTGACACCACACTCACCCTGATACTCAATTACTCCCTCGCTAAACTAACTAGATGACTCTAAACCATTGAGAAAGCAGCAGCCTGACACACACTCAACTTCCTATTAAGACATACCTTGCACCTCAAAGAGCTTCACTGGCTTCCCATCAGCAAGCTACCTCTCTTCAAACTTCTCAAATACATATTTGAAGCTTTACACACTGGGCCAGCATATCTCAACAACCACCCTACATTTAACAAGCCTTTCAGATACCTTCGCTTAGCCAAACCCCTACTTTTCTACCTCTCCTGCATACAAAGAATCAGAACAGTCAGTAGTGCCTTCTCCTACCTCACTCTGAAAGTTTGGAACTACCTGCGCCTACACTTCAGTGCCACCTCTAAAGTTCTTGAATTCTCCAAGAAGCTGAAGACTTGGCTCTTTAACTATGCAATTCATGGATTAGCTCAGTCTGCTCCTTCATCTACAGCAGGATACCTTTCTGGGTAAAAGTGCAGGTGGCTCTCATAGGAGAAGTTACTAAAGGTTCAGTGGGTATTCGCTCTGTAATGCTTAGGACATCAAAGAAAGCATATATTTGACAGTAAAAAGTTAGTTATGCTGTTTTTTCATTTGGGATGGTTGTTGAGGCATAAACACACAAAAACCTGGTCTCTAAGGCAAGCCTTATACAAGTAAAACGTATGCGTATTGCTGCAGTTGTCTACTTTACAATTAATCCTCTTCTTTATTTCATGTGAGGTAGTTTGCAACACGTTTTTTTTTGCCTTTCATTTAAAAATCTTTTTCAACAGTTTACAAGAAAACAGGTGATGGCTGAAATATTGCTTACACAATTCTCAATACATTCAGTACAAAGATGTTTTTCTGAATAAGCAGAAAACCATATAGAGCACCAATTACTGTGAAAACAATGTGCGGAGGACTAAATAACCCCTCACGGGCGCACCACCAATGGGGTAACTGGTAGGTACTCACCAGATAAGCCCACTTTTCTCTTCATCGGTGTTCATTTTAACTGACAGAAAAAGTGTCCAAACAAAGAAATTAAGAAATAAAATGTGTAGGTGCAGTGAAGTGACAGATGATCATACTCCAAGTTGTGACAAAGAGTCATTAAAGTTGGCAGACACACGTTTGTCGCAATCACTTTTTTTATTCACTAAGTGTGACCTGCCAAATTAAAAATTGGCAGGTTGCTATCCATGCATACCAATACCAAATGCCAACATGTTTCTGTGCCACAAAATGTTTGGCAAATTCTTCAGGGCCAGACACTTCGTCCCAGCACCAGTGTTGGACACACCATTCAGGTAGACCTCAATCAGCTTCTGTCTCTCATACCAGATATTGAGGTAAAAATGTAGAGAACAAACTCCTCATGTGTGTCCTCCAATCAGATTGACCCTTCAGTCGTTGTATCAATCAACTGGGGCCTCACGGAGCATATCGTCTCCTCCTGCCGATACGCTCCGTGATGATGAGTACTTCAGTGCTGCAGTGGTCTAGGACCCAGGCCATGTGCTGCCTTAAAAATAATGCAGAGAGATTTCAAATAAATCCTCTGCTGTATCGGTTGCTAGTGAAGGGCTCTTAGAGCTAGAGATGCAGAAAATCTGGGGTGCCAATTTAAGGCCAGCTTTGCTGCTATTATTTGGATTCTTTGCTACTTCAGTATCATGGTGTTTGGGGCTCCAAGAGACAGCGAGTTGCAGTAGTCCAGTCTGCTCAAGATAATGCTCCTCACCACTTGTATTCTGGCAGAGACTGGTAATAGCGGGAGAATCTTATGTAAAGCTCTAATCAAGGAGAAACAAGTGCCGACTGTTTTGTTAACTTGTGAATCCAATTGGAGATTGTTATCCATCAGCACCCCCAGATTGCGAACTGGTTTAGTTGGAGTAAACACGCTATCCATAGGGGTAGGCCGAAAATCAGCAGGAAGGGGAAGGGCTATTTTGCATGTGGTGCAGAAGACAAATTCTGTTTTGTCTCCACTAAATTGGTGAAAGTTATTTCTAAGCCAGTTTGTAGTGCTTTCCATGTACTGATAAAATGTATCCATGGAAATTGTTTTATCTCCTTCCAGCGAGAACATAGGCTGTGTATCATCAGCATAGTTGACCAGTTCAACTTCAAAGGATTTAATGATGGGAATGAGGGGGCATTGGTAGATGTTGAATACAAGCGGACTGATAGCAGAACTGTGCAGGACCCCAGGATGAACAGCTGTCTTTGAATGATGTAAAAGGTTGGATGCTCTCTGCCTCCGTCCTGTCCACTAAATAGGATTGAAGCCATTTTAATGCTGAGTACTGGGAAGGGTACTATGAGAAGTCACAAAATATGTTTTAAGTCAAAGTGCAAATCAAATGTCTAACCTGTGATAGAGCTCGAAATAAATGAGTGTTAGAAACTCTGCATTCTTGGAAACAACATGCAGTCTAACTACAGCTGGCATCAAACGTTATAACTTGATTATATGCCCTGGTACAAGTGCAAAAAATGCATAAATGAAATTTTCATTATTTTTTAACTACTTCAAGTTACGAGTGAAGTTCAATTTCCCTCACACTTTTTCAAAAATTGTCATCCTATTCTTTTCACTGATGTAAAATCATATGCAAACTATTGAAATTGTTTACAGACTCAATGAGCAAAATTATAATTTGTGTTCCATGATGAGCAATTGGGGACAAAAAAAATGAAAGATCCTGCTCAAATATTACTACCAGGATAAGAATGCTCTCCTAAGAAAATAGATGTGACATAAAAACAATAAATCACAATTTAAACCTAACATGTGGGAAATGCAACTTGCAGGAGACAGAATTAACATTTAACATAACAAAGTTCAATCAAAGATACAAATGTGCTCTTACCTCAATCTTTTCCTAAAGCAGAGACAAATAAATGAAAATAGTTAGCAACAGTTAGTAAGGATGTCTCATCATATAAAATGCTCTCTGTATAAAAAACATATACCCCTTCAGTGTTGCAGGTTTGCAGGGTTTGAGTTTAACACAACAACAAATGTGATTCAGTAGCAAAACATTTAAATACAATGCAAAGTGTGGACTAAAACATGAAGGCAATGACAACACAAGTGTACTAATTCAACTATATTATTGATCAAGAGGTGGTATTTAGAAAACTAGTACCCAATAGCAGCCTCCTTTCTTGAAGACTCTGCCTCTCTTAAACAATATATTAATATCCTATGTGCAAGTCATACAAACCGGTGGTTGAAAGGGTAATACAATTCAAATGATTATGGGGACACGCACACCTGTGATCAAGGCTTGCATGTTGAAAGACATTTAAACTAAAAAGCAAAACTGTGAAATTCACCAGTTATAGTTAGTTCAGGTAACTATAACTGGCGACCTCACCATGCACTGCTTATGACCTTGCATATTACATCACTCATAACAGATTGTATGACACAACATTCACACAGCATATATGCTCCTCTCCTCTGAGTGTACAATTCCCCTGTTATGCTGCGATTACATTAATATTTTTTCTAGCTACACATAGTACACTAGAATTTGTCACCTACTTGTCTTGACAATAAACAGATTTGTCACTTTCCTATCAGGAAACACTTAGGGGCAGATTCACAAACAAGAATCACAGATATACAATGACCAAGAAGCCTGTTGGAAATATATGAGTGATGCTGCTTATTGTGCTGGTTCCAGTTCACAATCAGACTGGATTGTTAGGCTGCAACTGTCATTTGTGCTTGGGAGGTGGTGCATCACACCTGCTCATCTATGAACTGGTTCACATAAACCATGTGAATATTTAGTTTTATTGGTTGGATAAAACAAAATAAAGGTGCCAGGCCAGGTCAGATAGTCCCTGAACAGGAATACAAGCAACTGAAAACCTGTTTCAACTGATTGAGACTCATCATTAAGCGCCAAGACACCCATGGGTATTCGTGCGCTCAACAAGTTGTATAAAATAAATAAATAAAATCAGTCCGGTGTAGCTTGGTTCCAGTGGCTTATCTAGCATGGAAATAAGCTACACCTGACTGATGATACCCAATCAGGGTGAAACAAGTCGTGGGGATTTGTGTTCTTATGTATAAAGAACATGACCTGGAGTTTGTCCTGGATTGTTCATACTGGACTAGGGACAGGACTGATTTGCATGTGCATGGGTCCAAACTAAAGTTGCATGATTAGCAAAAGAACAATGGGTTGGAATGTTTGCCGTTGCAATTGCTCATGGTCATACGTTTTGCAAGTATTTCTTCCTTATTAGTTGGAGTCTCTTGATGTCAGTAGGCATCTAACTCTCCACACATAGGGCCAAGTTATCTGTTTTCACATCTAGAGGCCTAAAAAGGCACGTTATTGACAGCGTATTGACTTACACTTACAAAAACTAAAATGCCTATTTTGTATGGTCAGTGAGTCCATTGGTACACACACTCAGATCTGTGTATACTATACAGAAGTTGTCTTAGTAGACTACACTTGAAAAGGTCCATTAGAGGTCAATCTTTCCATAGGAATAAGAAGAGATATGGACAGTGCAAATATTATTTTTTAGTCATTTCTTCATCTTTAATGCTGAACTGTTATTATATTTATATAGCATTATTAACCCCTGATCAGGAGTTAAAAATACTTTAAGCAGCACATTGCTCGGAACCCAACGTTAGTATGTTTCTATGTAGTTCTTTGGATTTGCCACAAAATGTGCTCAAGTGCATCAGATCACTTAACATGAGCACCAGATTACATAACCAAAGGTTAGATTAAATGTATTTCAGCACAGGGAGATTAACCCTGATGGACGACTCCCACATGCCCTCCTCAGTACATCGGTGGCCATTGGCTGCAGCTGGGAAGTTTAATTTTCCTTTTTCTTTTTTCCCCTGTTCAAAAACAATGGGTGGGGGCAAAGCAGAATCGCTTCTGCTACTGCCCCCTCCTGCTCCTCTAAGGTATCAGCGCACCATGAGGCTAACAATGTTACTGAACCTCCACCGAAGAGACGAAGAACAACAGGGGAGTGCTACCTTGCAATCGTGTAGGGAATTTAGGACAAAAACACTCTCCCAAGGGTTGAGGGAAACATCATTGGGAAATGGAGAGTCTCCCTTTTCCTATGATGTGTTCTCAATCAGTTTCTTGCTTGTGCATTGCGGTTGAGAGGCAATTAGCGGTGGGTGTACCTCAGGTAAACCCATGTAGTGTAATCATCCAGACTAAACCCAACATTCTGTGCGATTATGCAAAATTATCCAAAAAGACTAATTTTGCAACTAGGTTTATTTTAGTAGTGCAAAAATGCCCTGGTTGCATTTTACTCTAAGAAATAGTACTAAATGCAACAGATCAGCCAATCACACTCACTAAATGTGCACTTTTGTTAGGATTTGCCAATCAATTACTTCTAGCAATTACTGCTAGTTTCTTAGTGCTAAATGCACCCTGATGTCCAGAATGAATGCAAGGATGCATTTTGCATTAAGAAAATATTGTCAAATTCAACCGCTTACACGTTCTAAACATGCTCTTACAGTGGGTTTATTTTTCCCAGATTTCTCTTAATTAAGTGAACAAGCATAATTGTGTAATTCCCCATCAAAGATTAACATGGAATTACCACAATTACCCTAATTACTCCAGCGCAATTAAAGTTCTGCCATTGTCTAGCTAAGATCAATGAGCAGGAAACAACTAGATGACACGGATTACCTATCTTTGTGGGGTCCCCCCACTTTAGAAATGGGTTGAGCATTCAGGGAGGCAAATAAAGTATTATAGCTGGGTATTTTCTCCTGGGGGTGCATTGTGCCTCCAAAGAGATCACAATCACCAGTTCCAGTAGAAAATAATGGTGGACATCCTTTCCTTGAGTTTGTGTTGCTAGGCTCCCCAAGCATGTTTTGCTCCCCAGGAGGATGAAAATGGTGGCCATAATTCTTGTTGATAGTAGCTTGTAGTACCCCTGGGAAAAGGGTCAAACACTCCCCTTTTGAGCAAAAAGTCAAGGTTTGTTTACCCCTGGGAGGTGGGACTGGATTTGGGGGTATGGCCCCCAGGGAAAGAGCCAACCATCCATATGGGCATAAAAAAGAGTTAAAGTATGTTTCCACTCTGGGGGCGCAATCACATCCCCAAAGTAGGCACAATGGTGCTCTCCACGGAAAAACAAATGGCAGCCTTTATTTTCTGTTGTTTTGGGCATTGGCCCCCTGGGAAGACATGCTGATCTTTGGGCATGAATATTTATTTAAAAGTATGCAATCACACCCAAAAATGGCACACTTTCCACCCCCAGGAAATAAAATTACTGTAGTCCACTGGTCCTCCAGAGAGAGTGATGGCCCATGAAATCTGCATGTTTTAGTGTGTCTAGTAACTAGCCCAGAGAGGGGGCATGTGTGGCAGTAAGACGAGACAGATTGCTCTCTTGGCAGCCCCAATGTAATATGGCCCCGGATTCCCCTTATCACTGCAGACTCTGGATGTAAAGTTGATACAGAAATTGTTTTGCCTATTGACTATGTACATCTCTTTCTTGATGTTGTCTTCCTTGAGGAAATTGTGAACCAAACAAATTCATCAATCAATCAAGCATGGGTTTGTTAAGCACAACTACTCACCCGTAAGGTTCTCAAGGTGCTGGAGTGGAAGGGAGGTGCAGGATCCTGTCCATCAAGCAGGAGGTCTATATAAGAGCCATGTTTTAAGGTCTCTCATGAAGATAGGGAGTGATGTTGCCTGTCTGAGGTGGAGTGGGAGGGCATTCCAGGCTCGGGCCAAGAGGAAGAAAAAGGAGTTGCCACCCAATCTGGACTTCCTGGTGCAGGGGACCACAGCATTGGAGAGCTGGGCTGATCATAGGGTCATTTGGGGTGAGTGGAATTTGAGTCGGCTGTTCAGGTATGCTGGTCCGGTGTTGTGGAGGGATTTGTGTGGGTAGCTGAGAATCTTGACATGTCAACAGAGACCTACATTGCATTGCATTGATAGGCGGGATGTGTATGTGCTCACTGTAATCCGAGATGAGAGCACTTCTTCAGTCACAGTACAGGGTCAGTGGGCCAAAGCTCACAAGTTCACTTGAATACTTCATTACAACAAGTACATTGGGAGTGTAGATAAGAATCACCAGGTGCAACAGCCATTCAAGAGTCATTAAATGACGACATGATATAAGAAGCTGATTACCCATTTGATCCATTTGGCAACATAAAATACATATGTTGTTTCCATTCAGACCACCACAGGAAGACTGATGTCTTTCCTTGACTTTCAGTTGACCACCATTGAAAGTCCAACTACTGAAGAGGCATTAGCCTCCACTTCATCTGCTGTAAAGGACGTGTCAAGGATGCATGATAGGCAGTTTGATGACCACTTTCTCCCAGCTGAGAGAAAGACTTGACACTGAGTCTGCTCTAAGCCAGGAAGGAGGCAAAAGATTTTTCATTACTGTCACCAGTTCCCATTTCTGCTAGGCCTTGTTTTCCAACTTGCTTTATGTTGTACTTTACCAAAAGTGAAGTTTTGGGAAATTGAATAAGTTGGAGCTGTCCTTGTATATATGTTTGCAAAAGCTGTGCATTGATATATACCTTCATGAGGCACAGATTCACTAGGCAGCAGCTTTTCAAATTGTTTTCTCTAGTTGATAAAATCCTTGACTTGCTTATGGGCTGCTTGACAACTTTATGTGCCTTTACAACGAGGTAGATGCACTATTTGCCATATGACAAATGCATTACAGTCACTGCACAGCACATATGAGTTCAAGTAACATATCCACATTGTCACAGAATAAACTTTGTAGCAAAAACTTAAAGTCTTTAGCAATTTAGTAGTTTCTGAAGTGCTCTCTAAGGAAATTTTGCTTTTTTTCCTTAGTTTTAAAAGTTGATATGCTCACTCAGATCAGGGAATATAGCTCTTGAGGCATCCTTAGATACCCCCCAATTCACATCCACAAACTGAAAGGATTTAGATTTAGCAAAGTGAGTTTGTAAAGGCACGTGAAAGACAGATCTTTTGGAGCTTGAAGTTGCTGTCATGGAAGGCATCAGTAAAGGTTCAGTAAATGGGATTAGTCAGGACTTTGAAGGAGACAGAAGGAGTTGAAAAGCTGAGTCTAGGTGTGCTTTTACATTTATCTTGCATAGGTTAAAGGCAGATAGTTAAGGTAGTTGAGATACATGTTGTCACTTCATTTTCATCAAGGGACTAAAACTATTGGCACCACACTCACCCTGATACTCAATTACTCCCTCGCTAAACTAACTAGATGACTCTAAACCATTGAGAAAGCAGCAGCCTGACACACATTCAATTTCCCATTAAGACATACCTTGCACCTCAAAGAGCTTCACTGGCTTCCCATCAGCAAGCTACCTCTCTTCAAACTTCTCAAATACTTATTTGAAGCCTTACACACTGGGCCAGCATATCTCAACAACAACCCTACATTTAACAAGCCTTTCAGATACCTTCGCTTAGCCAAACTCCTACTTTTCTACCTCTCCTGCATACAAAGAATCAGAACAGTCAGTAGCGCCTTCTCCTACCTCACTCTGAAAGTTTGGAACAACCTGCACCTACACTTCAGTGCCACCTCTAAAGTTCTTGAATTCTCCAAGAAGCTGAAGACTTGGCTCTTTAACTATGCAATTCATGGATTAGCTCAGTCTGCTCCTTCATCTACAGCAGGACACCTTCCTGGGTAAAAGTGCAGGTGGCTCTCATAGGAGAAGTTACTAAAGGTTCAGTGGTTATTCGCTCTGTAATGCTTAGGACATCAAACAAAGCAGATATTTGACAGACAGTAAAAAGTTAGTTACGCTGTTTTTTCACAAAAACCTGGTCTCGAAGGCAAGCCTTTTACAAGTAAAACGTATGCGCATTGCTGCAGTTTTCTACTTTACAATTACTCCTCTTCTTTATTTCATGTGAGGTAGTTTGCAACACGTTTTTTTGCCTTTCATTTAAAAACCTTTTTCAACAGTTTACAAGAAAATAGGTGATGACTGAAATATTGCTTACGCAATTCTCAATACATTCAGTACAAAGATGTTTTTCTGAATAAGCAGAAAACCATATAAAGCACCAATTACTGTGAAAACAATGTGCGGAAGACTAAATAACCCCTCACGGGCGCACCACCAATGGGGTAACTGGTAGGTACTCACCAGATAAGCCCACTTTTCTCATCATGGGTGTTCATTTTGTCCCACAGAAAAAGTGTTCAAACAAAGAAATAAAGAAATAAAATGTGTAGGTGCAGTGAAGTGACAGATGATCATACTCCAAGTTGTGACAAAGATTGATTAAAATTGGCAGACACACTTTTGTCGCAATCACTTTATTATTCAGTAAGTGTGACATGCCAAATTAAAAATGGGCAGGTTGCTATCCATGCATACCAATACCAAATGCAAACATGTTTCTGTGCCACAACATTTTTTGGCAAATTCTTCAGGGCCAGGCACTTCGTCATAGCACCAGTGTTGGACACACCATTCAGGTAGACCTCAATCAGCTTCTGTCTCTCATACCAGATTTTGAGGTAAAAATGTAGAGAACAAACTCCTCATGTGTGTCCTCCAATCAGATTGACCCTTCAGTCGTTGTGTCAATCAACTGGGGCCTCAAGGAGCATATCGTCTCCTCCTCCCGATACGCTCCGTGATGATGAGAACTTCATCAGGGCTCAGTAGGCAAATATATTTTCTTTGAAGTTAAAGGAAAACATTGGAAATTATCGCACTCCGTGGGTATAGTGGCCTAGGTCCAATGTGACCTCTCGTGTCAAAATAGAAAAAGCAATCCTTCAGTCAGGTCGGTGTTCCAGGCTATTCCTCTGGAAACAAATATGGTATTGCAGGGCCTCAGTCGGCCTCAGTAATATATCTTCAATTCAAGTTGCTCCTGCAGAATGAGCGAGCTCAGCATAAGTGGTGGTTTCACTTTAACAGTCTAGTAACAGCCCCTCACTTGTTTGACAACAAAACATCTGGAGTTCTCCAGGGTGATGTAACTTCTATTGGTCCAGCTTGCTTTCACATACTTTGAAAGTGTGTAAACCGCTTTTATTACTTATTTATTTACATTTTGTGTTGGAAATTTCTGTAATCTGTTACAATCCACAAATTGACAACCACCCAGCATTCCCACTTGTCTCAACGGAAAATTATACCCAAATTTTGTGGCTGGCCCTAGTTCCCACGATTGAAAAGGGCACAAAACTCAACTGTACATATAATTTACATAGTTTTTTTATTTTAATTTCAAAGTATTATATTAAGAATTTTACATATACATTTAACCTCGTTTTCCCTTCACAGGGCGACATCGAGGTGACTGAGGTACTTGGTGTAGTTTACATGGTCAGATGTTCCCCTTAATACTGTCCTACTATAGGAGTGAGATTGGGTGGAAAAAGATGGAAAGGAAAAGGAAAAAGTGCATATAAGAAGAAACAAAACACCGAAATGAGTTTTTATTTTTTAAAATAAAAAGAAACACTGTCCCCCTTGCTATGAGAGCCATCTTCCTGGCGAGAGGGGCAGTGACAAGAAGTACAAAAACATATTATCTTTACCCATCTAAATTTGGTGAGAGTACATTAGGTCACTTTTGTGACTGCCACAGCAGAGAAGGAGTAGTCTGTGTAGTCTCCAAACTATCATCCGCCTGCATTTAAATTTAGCTGACAAACCAATATGTTGTCTGAAAGGTTTCTATGTCGCCGTTGCATTGGGTGGGCACCCACCCAATTACGATGTAACTTATCATCGGCATAACTGTTATGGTTAAACCTTTACACCTGACCTTGAGGATTCACATCAATAAACATATAAAACAGATAAACTGACCTTATCTACCTTTCCAACTCAACTTTTTACCATGAACCTAATGTTGCATGGTGTTGCATATCTGCTGCTCAATATGAATGACAACCCACCTCTTCACCACCATAATAGGAGGTATGTGTCATACATATCTAACTGCGTTCTGTACCCTCTTGAGGCCATCATGATAGAAGCGCCTACCAATACCCAATGTAGATTTTAGCTTTAACCACTTACGCGCTCATGACGAGCTCAGCTCGTCATGAGCGACGACGCTCGCACGCTGATGCCGAGCTGAGCTCGTTATGTAACGCGGCTTTTTTCAAAACGCAGTGCGCAGCGGGAAAACCGCTAGCGCGCATACGGTTAATTTACAAATCAAAATAAAGCAACTTGAAAATATTTGAAGACACCTATACTTTTCTTTTATTTATTTTTTAACATTTTTATTAGTTCTTACAGAAAGAAAAGATTAAACTTAAACCATTTCAGCATGTTCAGTGTTAGATGATATACATGTCTTGTTCAGCTGGGTTAAACAGGCAACATATATTTAGCAGTATCCAAATAGCATATGTTGGATTTATCCCTTTTGGCAGGTTCACCCCTTAAACGTTTTGCCTGTCTCCTAGCCTATTCCCTGTGTAATGTTTGTGGTTTTAGGCCTCTAGGCACTTTATCACTGCCATCCAGTGTGTGCTCTGGGTTACATGTAGTGAGATTGGCCCGTCCTCCCATAGGAATGCATGAAGGATTCCCTGATGAATGTGTGTCAGTGATAAATCCTGATATGAGAGGTGCAGCATGGTCAAGTCTGGCATGTATGAAATCGTATTAATAAATGGTGCGCAATGGTGTGCGCAGATTCATTGTGGGTATGTTAGAAATGACACTTTTATAAGTTGGCATTTCTGTGTGCTATGTGTCTGCCTGCATGATGTGAATTGCATGTCTGGCTTTTGAGTGACAGGGGCTGGTCAGGTGTGGGTGGCTCCAGGAGGGGCAGGGTGAGTCAGCGCAAAGCTGAAAGGGACCTCTACGGTTTGAGTACTGGGAGGGGAAGTCCCTGGTCCCTGAATAGGATGGTGCCTGCCTTAGTGAATGCTGGCTCGACCACCCTGTGGTGTGTCTGATGACGAGCCCCCACCTGACAATAAGGAAGAGGAACCTGGTAAACAGAGTGCTCTAGAACCAGTTTGAACTGGTTCCCCCAAGCCCTGTACTCTAAAGACAAAGAAAAATGTCCTATAAATTAAGGGGCTGTGACCCCATGAAAGTGTTGTGCTTGATCTTACTTTGGGAGGACACTCTGCCAGGAGGAACCACCGCGGGACCCAGCTACTGTCTCCTGGGGTTCCTGCATGCTGGCCTGCCTGGCTACACTTTGCTGTCGTCTCCCCAGCACCAAAGACCCTCTTATTTCTGCCTTTTTAAAGACTTTTATGGCCTAGCGCCTCGTGAGCGCTGTATTTGAATCTACTAAGGGGAGAGGAGCTGACCCTGCTGCAGCGCGAGCTGCGAGGGAATCCCAGTATGTGAGATTCCCCCTGAGCTCCTTATTGAAGCGGGAGCCCAACCCACATTCTGTACTGATGGCGGGTGCCCACCCCACTTACATGTTCATATTTGAAACGCGGTTGCCGAATGAACGTGTGTTCATAAGTGTGCCCACCCCGCGTCTGCCTTGGGTCTGGTGGGTGCCCATCCCACCTTGGACCACACAAAGGAAAAACAACATCCGCCGCGATTGCCACCTTCAATGTTCCGTGCCCAAAGAAGAAGGTGGCGGGCCAAAGAGAAGCACCGGCCAGAAGATCCTGGCGGGATCCCACCCCATTCTGGGATGTGCACCTTATGACCCAGCATGGCCCCTGTGCCAGTGAGAGCCCAAGCCAGGAAGGAGCCTACCCCGCCCTGTCTAATGTCCAGACGTAGACTTTGCTCCGTAGGTGGTGGCTCCCTGTGAAAGGAGGAGAACCCCGCATGGGTGGAGAGTCTGCCAGCTGCAGGCACAGGCACCATGAAGCTGAAGGGTGACAGAGGCGGCACTAGGGGAGAGCAGAAGCATCCTCTGAACAGACCCAGTCAGTGGGGCTGTGTTTTGTATCTGGGGGTGTGATTGAAGCACATTGTCGGTGCCTCCCCCCTGGAGATGCTCTCCCGAGGCTTGGAGGGTGCCAGTGCTTGTTTGTTTCCTCCAGATGCAACGCCGTAGCGGGCAGCTGCAACGTTTTGGTGTCACCTCATTTTGTTTTAGAAGTCCCGGAGGGAGGGACTTAGGGGCATTTCTTTTGAGGGCAGTTGGCACAGTGATGTCCAAGTTAGTTTTCAGCTGCACCGCAGTTACGGGCAGCTGCACCGAGGGGGCAATTTGTGCGAAGAGCACCAGAGACACCGTAGTGCCAGAGCTTGTGTTGCCTAATTCCTCGTTGCCCTGCGAGAACGTAAGCGGCTGCAACGTTTGGGGCATAGTTTATTTTCAATGGTCACAGTGCTTTGTGCCCATTGCTTTAGCTGCTGAGGCAGCCCGAGGGCTTGTGAGACGTTCTCTGATTACGCCCTGACATTTCAGGATAAATGGGCATTTGAGTCCCATAGGAAGGCCAGTTGGCCAGGGGGTCAGTGGAGTGTTGGAAGGGCGCAAGGTCCTAATGTGAGGCCCAATGTGTTTATACTGGTGATGCTTATTACCTCATGTGAGTTATGTTCAGGAGGTTAGCGCATAATGTGGTTTGATGACTAATGTGATTCATGCGCAATGTGATTAATGCATCCTCTGTTTTATGTTGCATATTCGAATGCTAAGTTCCCAATTTTACCAATAGTTACTTGTTCTGTTTTACACTTGCATTCTGATGGTTCTGACCATGGCCCAATTGGCCTGGACCTGTATATAATCCCCTGTGAATATTGCACGTGCCAGTTGGCATAGTGTACATGTGTGATTATGCTTCTAATGTGTTTATGATAATACAAAGGCTAATTTTTATATAACCTTGTGTGGAGTTCCTTTTGTGGTGGGCTTGTGTGTTGCTGCTGTGTGTGTGTGTTGCACAAACTCTCTACACATTGCCTCCGGGATAAGCCTGACTGCTCATGCCAAGCTACCAAGGTGGTGAGCAGGGGTTATCTTTGGCGTGTAACTCCCTTGCCCTGATTAGAGTGGTGGTCTCTGTCTGGCTTTGGCGCAAGCCTTAGCCAACCAGACATCCAATTTCTAACAGCATACATAGTAGAAAGTCATCAATACGGTATTCTTTAACAATTATTCATCTCATAAGCATTAAAAGCATATTTATTGGATAGAGTGGAGAGCCCTCTAAATATGAAGGCCTATATTTGTGGAAACTTGTGGGCATGTCTCTCGTGTGAGTGATTGTGTCGCTCAGTGGGCCTCCAACGGGTGTTCCAGCAAATATTTTTAATAGGGGGTCCCATATGTCCTTAGGGCGGGATGTAAGGGGGTGTAGTTCAGCATACATGAGTGACTGTCCCTGACAAAACACTGTGTCTTTAATCTACTCCTTAGATTTTTGTGTTCTGCCGTGTCCCCTCCTACATGCGATTTGTCTTTCGGCTAATAAAAGAGCAAGTGACGCAAATCGGCGGGATGCCACGTCCACCCCCTCTGTGTAACCGAATATAGCCAGCAGTGGGGAGGCATGTAATTGCAGTGCTGTCATCTGCTCCAATGCGCAAAAGACCAGCTGCCAATATGTCTGTATCACACTACACATCCATGAGAGGTGCAGAAAGTCGGCATCATCTACGCAACACCTGTCGCATATGGCATTATCTCGGAGTTTGTATCTGTAAAGTGTGGTAGGAGTATAATAGGTGCGATGGAGGAACCTATAATGTATCATGCGTACGCATCTGCTAGACGAAATGCACTCAGTTTGTGTATAGCAATACCGCCATTGCTTGTCAGTAATTTATTGGGCTATATCAGCGGCCCACTTCATCCTAGCTGGGCAATGACCCAATACCGGGTTGGCATACAGACCATGGTATAATGTTGCCACTGCATGTAATGCATCATCATTGCGCAGCATTGAATGTAACAAGGGGAGGTCTTGTTGTTCTTGTGGATAGCAGGGAGTATACACCCTTATGCCTTGGCAGAGTCTGATATATAGAAAAATGTCCATGGGGGTGGGGGTCGCACCCACCAACATCTGTTTAACAGTGCGTAATTTACCATTGAGATATAGATCACCACAGCAGGCAATGTGGAATTTGGGTTTAGTTTTATGAAACGCTCCTTCCTGTAGTAATGGTATCTCAGGGTGGTAAGCCAGGGGGAGGAAAGGGAAATACATCATGGGGGCGTGTGTACGTTTGGCGATTGGCTGCCAAGCTCGTATTGTGCTCTTGATTGGTGTACAGAGCTGAACAGAGCCCCCTCCAGAGGGGGCTGGATCTGCCAAACAATGTTCTGTAGCTACTTGAGGCATATATTTGGGTGGATGAAACCAATAATGATTGTAATGCCCCATGTGTGCAGAGATAATAGAGTTCCATGTCAGGGATGTCAAACCCACCCTGTGAGTATGGTCTGGTGAGTGTATCCCATTGTAGTCAAGGTCGTTTGCCTCTCCATGTCAGGCATATCAGCTCCGTGCATAGTGCAGAAAAAACATTTCTACCTGGGATGTTCAATAAGATATAAAGTAGTTTTGGGAGTATGACCATTTTAATGAGCGAGGTGCGTCCCGCCATGGAGAGTGGGAGCCCTGTCCATTTTGTGACACTACTTGTTATGTGTTTCATCATTCTGCCATAATTTAGGTGCATCAATTCTTTGCGATCAGCGATGACATGAATCCCCAAATACTTGACCTCTGCAGTGCACCATCAATAGGGAAATTGGGCAAGAACTCTGTTGCTGAGGGTGTTACTGGAAAAATCTGACATTTTGTCCAGTTGATATGTATTCTGGAACGTCCCCCAAACCGCACAAACTTGTGCAGGAGTGGGTTAACGTTTTGCTGTAGGTTTCTAACATAGAGGGTGACGTCATCAGCATATAAAAAAAATAGGATGGGATGCAGTTGACACTGAAGTACTTTTTCTTGAGGATGTTGTCGAAGTCTGGCAGCGATAGGCTCAATTGTGAGTGCTAAAAGCAGTGGGGACAGGGGACAGCCCTGACAGGTGCCTTGCTTGATGGAGAAGGGAGAAGAGATAAGCCCATTGATCAGCACTCTGGCAGCAGGAGAGGTATATAGCAGTTTCACCCCCTTTAGGCATTTCCATATTTTGTAGTATGATAAAGAGATAATTCCCATCTGTTGATCGACATTTCACAGGATAGAGAAGAGGGTGCGAAGATTGTGTGATGTTTCTCTCCCTGGAATGAAACCTACCTGATCCGGTAACACCAGCTTGTCAATCAGAAGGCTGCATCTGTTTGCCAATACTTTGGCGAGGATTTTCGTGTCATTGTTGAGAAGACACCTATACTTACATGTGCATGTCATAGGGACCTTATATTAAATCAATATTACATCAGAAAAAATTCACTAATGGAATCATCATATCTCATAGGTTACATTTCTAATATGTGAATACTTATTTTTTTTATTTTTGAGGTATCATTGCCGTTTGATTACAAAAAGTATATACATTTTGCGAGATTATCAGAATTATCCTACGATATACCATGGCTCTTCAGCTACAACTACCCATAAGGTCAAGGTTCGTGAGTCCAACGTTTCATTGCATTACAAGTACTGTGAGTAATAGCTTGGTGAAGTGGTAAAACATGTTTTAAATGCACAACATTGCCATGTGGTGCACCGATCTGTGCGTTGCACTAGAGAGCCAAATTATGTGCCAATGCTAGAGGGCGAAAAAGGAGGACAGTACCATATCTTAATAGATATGCTGATGTCCTGTTCTCTACCTCTCATGAAACCCAGTGCAGTAACATCAGTTGCTTTGTAGCATTCAGTAACATATTTGTTAATAAGTCTGCTGGAGTAGGTTCTTGTTGTGATTCTATCTAGGACCATAATTCGATATTCCCGATGTATGCCCTTATGTGGTTATAACAAATAATATCCTTATAAAGGCATAAGAATCATATCCATATTAAGTAATAGCCCATGCGGTCCAAATACGGCAAGGCTACTCCCATAGACTCCTAGAAAGTACAACGCGTTCTTTAAACAAACCAAGCCTCCAGCAGCCCGGGAAATCCCCCTGCTTTTGTTTTGATTTGCACAAGAACTCCTGGAGTCCAGAAAGAACTGTTAGTTCTTAGTGATGTCTTATGTCCAACCTTACGTCAAAGCCGGCACCTTTCAGGTATAAATATACCAACGTTGCCTTAAGAAAACACACGGTGGTTTGGAGCGGAGCGGCTATCTACTTGCCCGGAAGCCCAGCTGATGTGAGAGCTGAAGGAAGCCGACCCTCCCATTTTGACGCACTGAGAAAGACGCTGTCTTTTTCTCCAGCCGAGAAAATCCAGCTCCGATGTTTCCAGTCACCCTTGCGGGTTGCTGGGAGATCGAGTCCTGAGAAAGAGATACAAGACCTCCTTCATTCTAGAACCAAGGTACGGAGATGACTAAACTCTTAAGAGAATTCTTGATTCGGGATTCTTGGCAAAAACCAACTTAACTTAAACTGCAACTTACTTACTCGTTCCCACGTATTAGGCTTAGGTCAGGTACACCGGGGTAGGTGTATCTTAGAAGCACCAGTTGAGTACGTTAGTCAATGTATTTATGTATGTATATATTTTATCCATTTTAAAGTATCATATTGCTAAGAAACAATATCAATGCTTTTACAGTATTATTATTTTATAATACTCTTTTTACTGTACGCACTTTAATTCATGATAAGTATTGCAATTGTGGCAACTCATTTCTCTTGCATGAGAAAGAAGACTGCTCAATAAATAACACCTTTTATTGAAAACGCCGTCTCTCTATTTCTCTGCACTCTGGTGAAATTAAGCATGCACGATTGACTGAGTGAAATAGCTGTCTATTGTTTTCACATGACTTTAGAGATATACTCTTTATTCTGAGGGAGCAAAGTTGTCATGTTTATGCGGTTGTCAGAAACTAATCCCTTCTTGTCTAAATCTGGAGAGTTAACTCTTTCCTGAACATTCAAGAAAGTTTCTAGTGACCTCTGAGCTAGCTGGCAAAAACTAATTAAGTCTAATATAGTTAGTAGAGACCTAGATGACCTCAGTCCTACGTCTACACTGCTGCTTATATTATTCTAATGCGCAGAGCCTATTGGGAATATAGGAACTACACTACATGGCGCCCAACGTTTGGTAAGGCGATAATCTAACGCAAGACACTAGAGTAACTCAGTCGTGCTTTTCACACAGACCCCTTTTCCCTAGAAAATCTAGAATATGAAGAAGAATATCCACTGCCAATCGAAATTCTGCCGCTCGAACAGTACACATGTGTAATCTACATGGACAGATTTGCACAACACTACAATGTAGATAAAAAATCCTACAATGCAGCGTGCGCGATTGTTAAAGGTCGTTGGCACGAAGGAAAATTTAGACCACTGGTCACTAAAACCCAATCTCTAGAAGATTGTACAGCTCAGCGAGCTGAACTACTAGCATTTAAGATGGCGCTTGAAAATACCGATCGCGAATTCCCCACACTAATAGTGTGCGATTCATATTACTGCGTTCAGTCTTATAATGAATACTTGCAGAACTGGGTTCAAAACGGCTTCAAAGATGCAAAAGGTGGCACAATCAAGCATAAAACGCTTTGGGAACAAGTAGTTCTTTTACAGAAAGAACTACAAAAGACTCACGTGATACATACACTGAGTCATCAACGTGATGGCGTTCACGTTGTGGGGAATTCATTGGCTGAATAAGCCGCGATGGCAGCTGTGCAAACGGCTTCCGTAGCTGCTATCACCCGGTCAAAAACAAAAATAGACAGCGGTATAATGCAAGCTGTCAGTGCTTCAGTAAAAAATGATAGAAAAACACTCCCGAAAGGCTTTCCAGTAAAGTACTCATACATAACTGATGCGAATAATGTTCCTTTTGCTCAAATCCCTGGAGTGGGGGATAGGGCAATTCCAAACATGGAACACAGGTTAGGACTAATTTTAGAGGCAAACAAAGGGCTCGCTTCTGCACACGCTGGTGTTTCCGCTACAGTATCATTATTAAAACAGAGATATTGGTGGCCGCGCATGAGAAAACAAACTAGGAAATATGTTCTAGAATGTGAAATATGCCAAAGAATGAAAGTATCAACAGTAAAACGACCAGCACAGACGCCCCTTCTAATCTCCGATAAACCATTAGCGTGTGTTTACCTGGACCACTGTGGTCCCTTACAAAGGGATGGAAACTATGAATATATCATGGGCACAGTGGATTCCTGCACGAGATTCATTTGGATGTGGCCCCAGCCCTCGGCTGATGCCAGAACTGTTATAAAAGATTTGCGAGTCTTTATCGGTACATACGCAATTGGCATGCTACATTCTGACCAGGGTCCTGCGTTTAGCTCTCGGGCTTACAAAGAGGCCATGACCAGCATGGGCATTGCATTGTGGTACTCTTCTCCCTTCCATCCTGATGGAAAGGCGGTAGTGGAAAGAAAAACCCGTGACATAAAGCAATCTATAACGGCGAGGGTGTTAGGTTCGGGTGATTGGTGGGTCAAATATCTAACAAGTGTCCAACGTAGTCTTAACAATCCGCCACGAAATTCTCTAAAAAATCTCACTCCCTACAAACTATTGTTCGGCACTAGAATGTACATTCAGGACTTAGATTGTCACACTTCAGTGGTAGAAGAAAAAGCCTTTGATATCAAAGACCGCTTGGCTGTTTTACAGGACTTAAATGAAACAAGAAGAAGTCTAAGTAACATAAAGTTAAAGCCAACAGCCACTGAAGAAAAACCACCTGTCCCAACAAGACCTGTCTGGATTCCAAAGATTGATGATCTAGTCAGAGAAAAGATCGCGGTGAAGAAGGAATTTGGGCCTTCTTACAGAAAGCAGTACCTGTCTTAGCTGTCAGCGGAACAAGATCAGTAGTACTACCGCCCCTTGCTGGTAAAAAGGAGAACAGAGTTGTATCCATCGACCTGGTAAAATCACAATCATGTGGCCAATAATAAGTAGTAGGCCCAGAGGACTCCCAAGAAATAGCAGAAGACCAAATCTTGCTACAATCCAAGAGGTTCAAACTGAGAGACTGATCACATTTGATAAACCTGCATTGAATAAAAAAGGACTATGCAACAAAGCCATGGAACTTGTGCCTCTTGAAACCCAAATTGCATCAGTTCGTCAAGAAACACCTGTCTACAACGATGTAGCCTCAGACTATGCTAATGAAACAAAGAAAAATCCAAAAACTAAAAGAAATCCGGAAGCAATTCCAACAATTGACAGAACTGCATCTGGCTACTTCATCAATTTCGATGACTTTTTTGAAGATCCAAGCGAGCATGAAGAAACGCCAGCAACAAAAACTTTCAAAGAAAAAATGACTGAACTTTTTTATCAACTAAAAGAAACATATCTGATTTCACCATGGATTGAATTTTGGATTGTGTTAGGTGTACTTTTCCTCCTGCTTTGGCTTGTTATGGTTTTATGTTTGGGTAGATTTATTGATAGAAAATATAGTACAATGGACACAGCAAGTCAGAACATCAACTTGGTCCTAAAGCCTCACAGATCCTCTCACATCCTGAAAAGAGAACTGTCATCAGTGAACATCACAGCCAATTCAATACCCGGTGGGGTAGAATAGGACAAAACGGATTATGAAATCTATGGCCCGATTGAGCTCTTGAAATATCCACACCAGTTTAACGTTTCCTTAAGTGACTTTGTGACACCAAGTACTTTCTCTGATGATTGGGACTTCAAAAATATTAATAATATGATGTCAGATTTAGTAATGTCAGCTAAATTCACAGAACATGATTATTTACAGGGTTCATCAAATTATGAAGAGTTATATTGTTATAATCATTTTGGTCAACACTATTTGCATAAATCTGTTCAACCTAGAAATGTTTTTAATTATAACCAATGGGAACATTGTCCAACTCCGCCAAAAGGCAGCTTGAAAACATTTTATGAGAAATTCCAATACTTCTCAGGGTTAAACAACAATGATCCGGAAACGTTTTATTTTAAAATGTTAAATAAGACAGGAATGAAAGCAATGTTGACAAATATTAAATTGATTTATTCAGAAAAGTGTTATGACAAAATGTCTACATTTGGTTTTAAATTTTGGAAAAACAACATTGAAACAAAAACCATTTGGGGTTCAAAAGAATGGCAAGTACAAGGTCTAGAAGCATTATTTAGAGCCTGCATGATCCCAGAACAGATCATATTTCTGAATGACACAATTCAGCAAACAACCTGTCTTGGTTTAGCCAAGATAAAAGACTTAAATAAACCGTCTATTCCGAAGCCCATACCTGATAGTAATAGCCCTACAGATGTGGAGATAGGCGTATCCCATATTTTACACCAAAACAGAACAAATCCTGATTGGAAAAAATGGTTGATCTGGCCCACAGACACAAATAACTGTCAAGATAGATTCCTGAACAAAACACAGAGGTTCAAACAGAACAGGCCAGACCCAAGATACTCCCAGAGACAACATCCAGGGATAGTTACAACATACAGTGTAGGGAAACTATGCCTCCAATGGCTACAGAAATCCACACTGGCTGAAATGAAGGAATACTTGACTTTACTTAAAGTCGGTGCTGACTTGCGAGATTTCATACTGGGACCTCGCAAACAGCCAAAAAACGTTTCATATACGCCGGTATATACCCTGCTTACAACGAAGCTTGGAAAGTGACACAAATTGAAACAGCTGAAAAAATACGAGAAATTGATCGTATAAATTTGGAAAAATCACTTTCTGTAGTGGACAATGGGTTAACGACTCTGTCCTCCAGAATATATTCACTGGACAACATTGTATCATCTGCTATTGATATAATAGAGCAGGACTTACTAATGTTACAACATGGTCAGTCCCAATTGCATTCTATTGTACAACTTGGCTGGACGTTGCAAAATCTGCGTTCAGGCTACATTCCATGGCGTCTAATTATCATAACATCATTATTTTCTATCTTTAACCTTACTGATAAACAAATCAGTTTGGCACTAAAAGGAGCAGACTATACAATTCTGAGCATTGAAAAACTTGAGAGATTACCATTGACAATGTCAGAGAGACCTGTCATTGAATGGATAATACACGGAAGAATTACAATTCCGATAACAACTTTCCAGTTTAAGTATTGCCAAAAATATATACCAGCAGGCCTGTATGAAATGTTGGGTAAAGGATACATCAAGTCAACATGGAATTTACCTTAAACACACAAATGTTATAGTGATGGGAAAAAAGAGGTATTCCTTAGTGGTAACAATTGTAAAAAATCACTAAGCGGTACACTTCTGTGTCAAGGTATTAACTTGCATGGAGCCTGCAAAGGTTCATCAAATAACCTTTCATGTCACCTGTATGGCACTCCTGCAACACAGATAGAGCCATTTTTCAGACAACTTTCCAACTGCAGTTATGTTCTAAAAAGTGACCATAGCTGTTGTGGCATGGTGCCAGGAAAAGCCTATCTCGTGAGCATTACTTCCATGGTCACTTGCTGTATCCAAGTATTGTATCCAAACAGCAATCCAGACATGGAGGCGGCAATATGGCCTTCTTTGAATATCTCTTCTATTCGAATTGATACTTTAAGCAGAATGAAGTCTATTCTTTTACAGACAACTGTGCCTTTAACCTCGTCCAAAGAGACGTATGATCTGCAAGTTGCAAGGACAGCTGCAGAGATACATTCCCTATTATCAACAAATTGCCCTGTGCATTTCGTAGAAATGTTAGGTCAAATTTTAAACATGTCTGATACCAGTGGCATCGCACATGTATTTAAGACAATTTTTCGGGACTGTTAGCACCCTTTGAAACAGTTCTGGGCATTTTCCTGAATTTTGTCCATTGCTTTTTCGGCGGCCTGCCTATTCTTTTGGGATTCGTAGCAGGAATTTTATTTTTGCTCCTTCTGCTCCGATATGGAAAGCCAAGCCACAGACAAAACTCCAGCTACAATGGAAGAGACGATCCTAGCAATACGCTACCGAGACCGAATCACTAAAGTCTTCGGATTAGCCCGGCTAAGAGATCTGAGTGCAACCTGGTTTCTTTCATTCAGACCAATCTGGCAAGATTGCATCTTACCTGTGCTTCGATGTCTGCTATGCGGAGAAGAATGCGTGTTGGACATCTGTCTTACACTACCATCAGCAGTACCAATGAATATCGATACTTTGCTAGGTCCAGTAACGACTCATGCAACGTATTGTCCACAGCGGCTACCTATTCTGATGACAGCATTCATTGAGACTTCACCATTACGAGTAGGTGGCGGTGAAGTACGGGAGGAAAGCAGCACCAAACAGGTACAACCTTCTGTGAACATTGCTGATCCCGACATCGATGATAGCAATCATTCTCACATATGCACAATTTCTGCATTTTCGAACTTGGTCAAACTTTCACCTAATGTTGTAGACCAATTTTTCGCAAGCCTGTCTGATATGATGTTCTCCCCTGAACAACGAGAATAACTTTTTTAAATAAAAAGCACGAAGCGTTCCCTGAACTCTGAATTCGGCCTTCAGTTTTTGATAAACAAAACTACTGAAAACATTTGGAACTATTTTTTTCCCCTGAAAGCGAAATCATTTTTTCCACTTCCAAAATATTTACTTTTTCTGGCACATGGTACTCTGCTTAAAGTAAAACTATTCTTAGAGAACAGAGCTTCTATTTTAGGAACTCTAGAGACAATATTTTACCCCAGCCTCTAGCACATGTACAGTATTGTATAAATATGTTATGAAATGGTCTCGACCTTCTTTTCTGTATTCAGAGCCATTTCATGTGTAATTTTCACAATTCATTCAGCTGATATATATATATGCATTTAACTGAATGATACCACTGCTTGAAAAACATACAGTACCAATGCTCATTTTTTGTGTATATGCCATACACCATTTCAAATGCATTTCATGTATTTTGGGGTGGGTTGGAAAACAGACATGCATCGTTATATGTTTAGTATTGCTTAGTTATTAGTAACGATGGACATTAATACGTGGAGTGGGTGTTGTGATTCTATCTAGGACCCTAATTCAATATTCCTGATTTATGCCCTTATGTGGTTATAACAAATAATATCCTTATAAAGGCATAAGAATCATATCCATATTTAGTAATAGCCCATGCGGTCCAAATACGGCAAGGCTACTCCCATAGACTCCTAGAAAGTACAATGCGTTCTTTAAACAAACCAAGCCTCCAGCAGCCCGGGAAATCCCACTGCTTTTATTTTGATTTGCACAAGAACTCCTGGAGTCCAGAAAGAACTGTTAGTTCTTAGTGACGTCTTATGTCCAACCTTACGTCAAACCCGGCACCTTTCAGGTATAAATATACCAACGTTGCCTTAAGCAAACACACAGTGGTTTGGAGCAGAGCGGCTATCTACTTGCCCGGAAGCCCAGACGATGCGAGAGCTGAAGGAAGCCGACCCTCCCATTTTGACGCACTGAGGAAGACGCTGTCTTTTTCTCCAGCCGAGAAAATCCAGCTCCGGTGTTTCCAGTCACCCTTGCGGGTTGCTGGGAGATCGAGTCCTGAGAAAGAGATACAAGACCTCCTTCATTCTAGAACCAAGGTACGGAGCTGACTAAACCCATAAGAGAATACTTGATTCAGATTCTTGGCAAAAACCAACTTACTTAAACTGCAACTTACTTACTTCTTCCGACGTATTAGGCTTAGGTAAGGTACACCGGGGTAGGCGAATCTTAGAAGCACCAGTTGAGTATGTTAGTCAATGTATGTATGTATGTTTATATTTTATCCATTTCAAAGTATCATATGGCTAAGAAACCATATCAATGCTTTTACAGTATTATTTCATAATGCTACTTTTACTGTACGCACTTTACTTTATGATAAGTATTGCAATTGTGGCAACCCATTTCTCTTGCATGAGAAAGAAGACTGTTCAATAAATAACACCTTTTATTGAAAACGCCCATCTCTCTATTTCTCTGCACTCTGGTGAAACTAAGTATGCACGATTGACTGAGTGAAATAATTGTCTATTGTTTTCACACGACTCTAGAGATACACTCTTTATTCTGAGGGAGCAAAGTTGTCATGTTATATGGTTGTCAGAAGCTAATCCCTTCTTGTCTAATCAGGAGGGTTAACTTTTTCATAATTTTAGACTGTAAAGCAACACCTGCAAGGAGGGGACATGCGGTGGTTTGGAGCAGAGCGGCTATCTACTTGCCCGGAAGCCCAACTGATGTGAGAGCTGAAGGAAGCCGACCCTCCCATTTTGACGCACTGAGAAAGACGCTGTCTTTTTCTCCAGCCGAGAAAATCCAGCTCCGATGTTTCCAGTCACCCTTGCGGGTTGCTGGGAAATCGAGTCCTGAGAAAGAGATACAAGACCTCCTTCATTCTAGAACCAAGGTACGGAGATGACTAAACTCTTAAGAGAATTCTTGATTCAGATTCTTGGCAAAAACCAACTTAACTTAAACTGCAACTTACTTACTCGTTCCCACGTATTAGGCTTAGGTCAGGTACACCGGGGTAGGCGTATCTTAGAAGCACCAGTTGAGTACGTTAGTCAATGTATTTATGTATGTATATATGTTATCCATTTTAAAGTATCATATTGCTAAGAAACAATATCAATGCTTTTACAGTATTATTATTTTATAATACTCTTTTTACTGTACGCACTTTAATTCATGATAAGTATTGCAATTGTGGCAACTCATTTCTCTTGCATGAGAAAGAAGACTGCTCAATAAATAACACCTTTTATTGAAAACGCCGTCTCTCTATTTCTCTGCACTCTGGTGAAATTAAGCATGCACGATTGACTGAGTGAAATAGCTGTCTATTGTTTTCACATGACTTTAGAGATATACTCTTTATTCTGAGGGAGCAAAGTTGTCATGTATATGCGGTTGTCAGAAACTAATCCCTTCTTGTCTAAATCTGGAGAGTTAACTCTTTCCTGAACATTCAAGAAAGTTTCTAGTGACCTCTGAGCTAGCTGGCAAAAACTAATTAAGTCTAATATAGTTAGTAGAGACCTAGATGACCTCAGTCCTACGTCTACACTGCTGCTTATATTATTCTAATGCGCAGAGCCTATTGGGAATATAGGAACTACACTACATGGCGCCCAACGTTTGGTAAGGCGATAATCTAACGCAAGACACTAGAGTAACTCAGTCGTGCTTTTCACACAGACCCCTTTTCCCTAGAAAATCTAGAATATGAAGAAGAATATCCACTGCCAATCGAAATTCTGCCGCTCGAACAGTACACATGTGTAATCTACATGGACAGATTTGCACAACACTACAATGTAGATAAAAAATCCTACAATGCAGCGTGCGCGATTGTTAAAGGTCGTTGGCACGAAGGAAAATTTAGACCACTGGTCACTAAAACCCAATCTCTAGAAGATTGTACAGCTCAGCGAGCTGAACTACTAGCATTTAAGATGGCGCTTGAAAATACCGATCGCGAATTTCCCACACTAATAGTGTGCGATTAATATTACTGCGTTCAGTCTTATAATGAATACTTGCAGAACTGGGTTCAAAACGGCTTCAAAGATGCAAAAGGTGGCACAATCAAGCATAAAACGCTTTGGGAACAAGTAGTTCTTTTACAGAAAGAACTACAAAAGACTCACGTGATACATACACTGACTCATCAACGTGATGGCGTTCACGTTGTGGGGAATTCATTGGCTGAATAAGCCGCGATGGCAGCTGTGCAAACGGCTTCCGTAGCTGCTATCACCCAGTCAAAAACAAAAATAGACAGCGATATAATGCAAGCTGTAAGTGCTTCAGTAAAAAATGATAGAAAAACACTCCCGAAAGGCTTTCCAGTAAAGTACTCATACATAACTGATGCGAATAATGTTCCTTTTGCTCAAATCCCTGGAGTGGGGGATAGGGCAATTCCAAACATGGAACACAGGTTAGGACTAATTTTAGCGGCACACAAAGGGCTCGCTTCTGCACAAGCTGGTGTTTCCGCTACAGTATCATTATTAAAACAGAGATATTGGTGGCCGCGCATGAGAAAACAAACTAGGAAATACGTTCTAGAATGTGAAATATGCCAAAGAATGAAAGTATCAACAGTAAAACGACCAGCACAGACGCCCCTTCTAATCTCCGATAAACCATTAGCGTGTGTTTACCTGGACCACTGTGGTCCCTTACAAAGGGATGGAAACTATGAATATATCATGGGCACAGTGGATTCCTGCACGAGATTCATTTGGATGTGGCCCCAGCCCTCGGCTGATGCCAGAACTGTTATAAAAGGTTTGCGAGTCTTTATCGGTACATACGCAATTGGCATGCTACATTCTGACCAGGGTCCTGCGTTTAGCTCTCGGGCTTACAAAGAGGCCATGACCAGCATGGGCATTGCATTGCGGTACTCTTCTCCCTTCCATCCTGATGGAAAGGCGGTAGTGGAAAGAAAAACCCGTGACATAAAGCAATCTATAACGGCGAGGGTGTTAGGTTCGGGTGATGGGTGGGTCAAACATCTAACAAGTGTCCAACGTAGTCTTAACAATCCGCCACGAAATTCTCTAAAAAATCTCACTCCCTACAAACTATTGTTCGGCACTAGAATGTACATTCAGGACTTAGATTGTCACACTTCAGTGGTAGAAGAAAAAGCCTTTGATATCAAAGACCGTTTGGCTGTTTTACAGGACTTAAATGAAACAAGAAGAAGTCTAAGTAACATAAAGTTAAAGCCAACAGCCACTGAAGAAAAACCACCTGTCCCAACAAGACCTGTCTGGATTCCAAAGATTGATGATCTAGTCAGAGAAAAGATCGCGGTGAAGAAGGAATTTGGGCCTTCTTACAGAAAGCAGTACCTGTCTTAGCTGTCAGCGGAACAAGATCAGTAGTACTACCGCCCCTTGCTGGTAAAAAGGAGAACAGAGTTGTATCCATCGACCTGGTAAAATCACAATCATGTGGCCAATAATAAGTAGTAGGCCCAGAGGACTCCCAAGAAATAGCAGAAGACCAAATCTTGCTACAATCCAAGAGGTTCAAACTGAGAGACTGATCACATTTGATAAACCTGCATTGAATAAAAAAGGACTATGCAACAAAGCCATGGAACTTGTGCCTCTTGAAACCCAAATTGCATCAGTTCGTCAAGAAACACCTGTCTACAACGATGTAGCCTCAGACTATGCTAATGAAACAAAGAAAAATCCCAAAACTAAAAGAAATCCGGAAGCAATTCCAACAATTGACAGAACTGCATCTGGCTACTTCATCTATTTCGATGACTTTTTTGAAGATCCAAGCGAGCATGAAGAAACGCCAGCAACAAAAACTTTCAAAGAAAAACTGACTGAACTTTTTTATCAACTAAAAGAAACATATCTGATTTCACCATGGATTGAATTTTGGATTGTGTTAGGTGTACTTTTCCTCCTGCTTTGGCTTGTTATGGTTTTATGTTTGGGTAGATTTATTGATGGAAAATATAGTACAATGGACACAGTAAGTCAGAACATCAACTTGGTCCTAAAGCCTCACAGATCCTCTCACATCCTGAAAAGAGAACTGTCATCAGTGAACATCACAGCCAATCCAATACCCGGTGGGGTAGAATAGGACAAAACGGATTATGAAATCTATGGCCCGATTGAGCTCTTGAAATATCCACACCAGTTTAACGTTTCCTTAAGTGACTTTGTGACACCAAGTACTTTCTCTGATGATTGGGACTTCAAAAATATTAATAATATGATGTCAGATTTAGTAATGTCAGCTAAATTCACAGAACATGATTATTTACAGGGTTCATCAAATTATGAAGAGTTATATTGTTATAATCATTTTGGTCAACACTATTTGCATAAATCTGTTCAACCTAGAAATGTTTTTAATTATAACCAATGGGAACATTGTCCAACTCCGCCAAAAGGCAGCTTGAAAACATTTTATGAGAAATTCCAATACTTCTCAGGGTTAAACAACAATGATCCGGAAACGTTTTATTTTAAAATGTTAAATAAGACAGGAATGAAAGCAATGTTGACAAATATTAAATTGATTTATTCAGAAAAGTGTTATGACAAAATGTCTACATTTGGTTTTAAATTTTGGAAAAACAACATTGAAACAAAAACCATTTGGGGTTCAAAAGAATGGCAAGTACAAGGTCTAGAAGCATTATTTAGAGCCTGCATGATCCCAGAACAGATCATATTTCTGAATGACACAATTCAGCAAACAACCTGTCTTGGTTTAGCCAAGATAAAAGACTTAAATAAACCGTCTATTCCGAAGCCCATACCTGATAGTAATAGCCCTACAGATGTGGAGATAGGCGTATCCCATATTTTACACCAAAACAGAACAAATCCTGATTGGAAAAAATGGTTGATCTGGCCCACAGACACAAATAACTGTCAAGATAGATTCCTGAACAAAACACAGAGGTTCAAACAGAACAGGCCAGACCCAAGATACTCCCAGAGACAACATCCAGGGATAGTTACAACATACAGTGTAGGGAAACTATGCCTCCAATGGCTACAGAAATCCACACTGGCTGAAATGAAGGAACACTTGACTTTACTTAAAGACGGTGCTGACTTGCGAGATTTCATACTGGGACCTCGCAAACAGCCAAAAAACGTTTCATATACGCCGGTATATACCCTGCTTACAACGAAGCTTGGAAAGTGACACAAATTGAAACAGCTGAAAAAATACGAGAAATTGATCGTATAAATTTGGAAAAATCACTTTCTGTAGTGGACAATGGGTTAACGACTCTGTCCTCCAGAATATATTCACTGGACAACATTGTATCATCTGCTATTGATATAATAGAGCAGGACTTACTAATGTTACAACATGGTCAGTCCCAATTGCATTCTATTGTACAACTTGGATGGACGTTGCAAAATCTGCGTTCAGGCTACATTCCATGGCGTCTAATTATCATAACATCATTATTTTCTATCTTTAACCTTACTGATAAACAAATCAGTTTGGCACTAAAAGGAGCAGACTATACGATTCTGAGCATTGAAAAACTTGAGAGATTACCATTGACAATGTCAGAGAGACCTGTCATTGAATGGATAATACACGGAAGAATTACAATTCCGATAACAACTTTCCAGTTTAAGTATTGCCAAAAATATATACCAGCAGGCCTGTATGAAATGTTGGGTAAAGGATACATCAAGTCAACATGGAATTTACCTTAAACACACAAATGTTATAGTGATGGGAAAAAAGAGGTATTCCTTAGTGGTAACAATTGTAAAAAATCACTAAGCGGTACACTTCTGTGTCAAGGTATTAACTTGCATGGAGCCTGCAAAGGTTCATCAAATAACCTTTCATGTCACCTGTATGACACTCCTGCAACACAGATAGAGCCATTTTTCAGACAACTTTCCAACGGCAGTTATGTTCTAAAAAGTGACCATAGCTGTTGTGGCATGGTGCCAGGGAAAGCCTATCTCGTGAGCATTACTTCCATGGTCACTTGCTGTATCCAAGTATTGTATCCAAACAGCAATCCAGACATGGAGGCGGCAATATGGCCTTCTTTGAATATCTCTTCTATTCGAATTGATACTTTAAGCAGAATGAAGTCTATTCTTTTACAGACAACTGTGCCTTTAACCTCGTCCAAAGAGACGTATGATCTGCAAGTTGCAAGGACAGCTGCAGAGATACATTTCAACAAATTGCCCTGTGCATTTCGTAGAAATGTTAGGTCAAATTTTAAACATGTCTGATACCAGTGGCATCGCACATGTATTTGAGACAATTTTTCGGGACTGTTAGCACCCTTTGAAACAGTTCTGGGCATTTTCCTGAATTTTGTCCATTGCTTTTTCGGCGGCCTGCCTCTTCTTTTGGGATTCGTAGCAGGAATTTTATTTTTGCTCCTTCTGCTCCGATATGGAAAGCCAAGCCACAGACAAAACTCCAGCTACAATGGAAGAGACGATCCTAGCAATACGCTACCGAGACCGAATCACTAAAGTCTTCGGATTAGCCCGGCTAAGAGATCTGAGTGCAACCTGGTTTCTTTCATTCAGACCAATCTGGCAAGATTGCATCTTACCTGTGCTTCGATGTCTGCTATGCGGAGAAGAATGCGTGTTGGACATCTGTCTTACACTACCATCAGCAGTACCAATGAATATCGATACTTTGCTAGGTCCAGTAACGACTCATGCAACGTATTGTCCACAGCGGCTACCTATTCTGATGACAGCATTCATTGAGACTTCACCATTACGAGTAGGTGGCGGTGAAGTACGGGAGGAAAGCAGCACCAAACAGGTACAACCTTCTGTGAACATTGCTGATCCCGACATCGATGATAGCAATCATTCTCACATATGCCCAATTTCTGCATTTTCGAACTTGGTCAAACTTTCACCTAATGTTGCAGACCAATTTTTCGCAAGCCTGTCTGATATGATGTTCTCCCCTGAACAACGAGAATAACTTTTTAAATAAAAAGCACGAAGCGTTCCCTGAACTCTGAATTCGGCCTTCAGTTTTTGATAAACAAAACTACTGAAAACATTTGGAACTATTTTTTTCCCCTGAAAGCGAAATCATTTTTTCCACTTCCAAAATATTTACTTTTTCTGGCACATGGTACTCTGCTTAAAGTAAAACTATTCTTAGAGAACAGAGCTTCTATTTTAGGAACTCTAGAGACAATATTTTACCCCAGCCTCTAGCACATGTACAGTATTGTATAAATATGTTATGAAATGGTCTCGACCTTCTTTTCTGTATTCAGAGCCATTTCATGTGTAATTTTCACAATTCATTCAGCTGATATATATATATATGCATTTAACTGAATGATACCACTGCTTGAAAAACATACAGTACCAATGCTCATTTTTTGTGTATATGCCATACACCATTTCAAATGCATTTCATGTATTTTGGGGTGGGTTGGAAAACAGACATGCATCGTTATATGTTTAGTATTGCTTAGTTATTAGTAACTATGGACATTAATACGTGGAGTGGGTGTTGTGATTCTATCTAGGACCCTAATTCAATATTCCTGATTTATGCCCTTATGTGGTTATAACAAATAATATCCTTATAAAGGCATAAGAATCATATCCATATTTAGTAATAGCCCATGCGGTCCAAATACGGCAAGGCTACTCCCATAGACTCCTAGAAAGTACAATGCGTTCTTTAAACAAACCAAGCCTCCAGCAGCCCGGGAAATCCCACTGCTTTTGTTTTGATTTGCACAAGAACTCCTGGAGTCCAGAAAGAACTGTTAGTTCTTAGTGACGTCTTATGTCCAACCTTACGTCAAACCCGGCACCTTTCAGGTATAAATATACCAACGTTGCCTTAAGCAAACACACAGTGGTTTGGAGCAGAGCGGCTATCTACTTGCCCGGAAGCCCAGATGATGCAAGAGCTGAAGGAAGCCGACCCTCCCATTTTGACGCACTGAGGAAGACGCTGTCTTTTTCTCCAGCCGAGAAAATCCAGCTCCGGTGTTTCCAGTCACCCTTGCGGGTTGCTGGGAGATCGGGTCCTGAGAAAGAGATACAAGACCTCCTTCATTCTAGAACCAAGGTACGGAGCTGACTAAACCCATAAGAGAATACTTGATTCAGATTCTTGGCAAAAACCAACTTACTTAAACTGCAACTTACTTACTTCTTCCCACGTATTAGGCTTAGGTAAGGTACACCGGGGTAGGCGAATCTTAGAAGCACCAGTTGAGTATGTTAGTCAATGTATGTATGTATGTTTATATTTTATCCATTTTAAAGTATCATATGGCTAAGAAACCATATCAATGCTTTTACAGTATTATTTCATAATGCTACTTTTACTGTACGCACTTTACTTTATGATAAGTATTGCAATTGTGGCAACCCATTTCTCTTGCATGAGAAAGAAGACTGCTCAATAAATAACACCTTTTATTGAAAACGCCCATCTCTCTATTTCTCTGCACTCTGGTGAAACTAAGTATGCACGATTGACTGAGTGAAATAATTGTCTATTGTTTTCACACGACTCTAGAGATACACTCTTTATTCTGAGGGAGCAAAGTTGTCATGTTATATGGTTGTCAGAAGCTAATCCCTTCTTGTCTAATCAGGAGGGTTAACTCTTTCATAATTTTAGACTGTAAAGCAACACCTGCAAGGAGGGGACATGCAAAAGGGGTGACATGTCTACATTTTGATAAAATCCAATGAAGATACAAATTTTATAAAGATTTGAGTACCTTTTTTTGGCAGTAACTTTGTTTAAATATGATGGAAATTCTGAGAATCCCCCTGCTAATGTTGATAAATGCTAATATTCCTCCAGAGGCCTCCTGGATGATCTTTTAAGTGAGGTATTTTCCAACAATAAAAAAGCATATGAAAATAAGGAGCTTCCTGCACACATAACTTTGGTACGCGATTTGATTTGTAAAATATCGATTTTTACTTTAGATGAGTTACAGGAGGAAGCCATGTGCATACCGCAAGCTCT
Source organism: Lissotriton helveticus (assembly GCF_964261635.1). NCBI lineage: Eukaryota > Metazoa > Chordata > Amphibia > Caudata > Salamandridae > Lissotriton > Lissotriton helveticus. The sequence goes on from NC_136069.1 coordinate 1,611,638,890, forward strand.
TTTCACCCCTAAAATAAGAACTTATAAGAGAGGGGACATTTTAGCGACTGGGTTGAGAATGTTTGATGGGGTCTTAATGAATGGGAAGGAACCTTCTGACGCACCCGCAGCTTATACACATAGAACTCCAAGTAGAGCATTGATTTTGGACCATATGGTGGGAGGATGTGCTTCCTTCTTTTTATTAGGTGATATAAAGTTTTCCAATACCTTTCTTACTTACCATAAGATTCTAACTTTTGTTGTAGATTTTGATATACCTCCCATTATTTCTTGGGGATGGATGGCCAGTGTCAGAAGTCGGGCTTCCTGTGGGATACTAAAACTACATCTCCCAGAATACCTAGCGAGAAAAGAAGGTTGTGCACTCTCCCATGTTGCTAGAAACTGGTCAGGTGACAGGGAGTATTTAAGCTGACAGCTGTAGTGAATCAATGCTTGGCTTACTTCGTTTGATGTGTCCTGCCTCGCTATCCTGTGTTGGATTCCTGATTCTTCTTGCTACCTTGCCGAGGATTTGTTGGAGTCGTGGAAGTGATGTAATCCTTTGTCTCTGCACCACTTATCATTTGGAACTTTTATTTCCTGTCTGCCCATTGGAATGCTCTTTGAACTGGGACCTTGTGAGTACTAATTATTCATTCCAGCGCAAGGACGCGCTTCTTACCCGTCACCACTATTCAGCCTCGATTTCTCTTCCACCTCCCCGCCTCGATTCCCCTTCAGCCTCCCTCATAGCGGGTGTGATTCACTCCGCTATAACCCACATCCTTCTCGCTGGTTATTTGTAACCGCGAGGTGACGCCTTTTTTTGATCGTATGTTTTTTGTTGAAATTTCGCCGCTGTCAGCAGGGTTAGTGGTTCAATTTGTAGCTAATTCCTGCGATGTACTGACGCCTATTGGGGAACGCCCTGCCTTCCTTAATTCACTCAGTTTTTTTATGGAGTATTCCAGGCCAGCGGTGGCTGCGAGTAAACTAGGTTGCAGGTGGGGAGCCGTTTGGAGCGAATATCTCCAACGTGAAATAACCCCCTCCACCGGTCCCACAAAGTGAAGAGCGACTTGCTTTCACACCCGGACACCTGGAAATACCAGGGGAGTCCGGGACAAAATTGTGAGTTTCTTTTAAAATTTACATTACTTGCACCTTCACCACTGTGGTTAGGGTACGCCTTAGCGTGCGTACACCTCCCAGTGGGGTCTTTGTTTTACACTACTCCGTGGTCCTGATGAAAGCTCAGCCGACTTGGCTTCTCTGAGCAGAAACATGTCGACCCTTTGATCACTATTTAGACACGGTTGGCTCAAATTAAGGGCCAAAGGTTTGTCCAGAATTGTTTATAATGAGAGTGTGCTGTGTCTTTATTAAAATTCAATGTTGACTACAGCATATTATGTTTTAACCACACATATCACGTATTCACTATCATTCACGTAAAACCAGCTCCACTGCAATTGCAGGTGTTGTAGCACACTGGGTAGGCATTCGGCCCGCCCAGTGGAACCCGATGATGAAGCATGTCACCCACTAGGGGTGAGTGAGGGTTTTCTTAAAAACCTTTATGGTTTTCTTAAAAAACCTTTATGGTTTTTCGGCACACTTCTGTCACCTTCTTCTTTCTATTTTTTCTATTTTCTGTTTTGGTTAAAGACACGAGTTTTGTATGTGTTTTTTTGCCAGAATTTGCAGCCACTCCTTTGATGTTATTTATCAGAGTTTGTCTTATTCGGGCTGTGACTTCTGGCCTGTTTATTTTTGAGAGCTTGCTTTTGTGGAGGCTCAAGCTTTTTGGCTCGGTGTTGTTTTCTTGTGTTCTGGACCACAGTCCTCTACCTTTTGAGTACAGTGCAGGAGCACAATCACTTTTGTTATTTGAACAGTGGATATCTCATCTGAAAACAAAAGACTGTAGGAACAGTGTTCCTTTTGGATTTCTGCTCGCTTCACTATTTATGAAGAGGATTGTTTCAGCTTTTCCTTTCAAGAGACCATTCATATTAAGACCTACAGGTGCCAATCAACAAGTAAGTGTGGGAGAATGCACAATTGTTAGAATTAGTTCAGTTGCATACATTTATTATTGCTCCTTCCTATCTTTAACTACATGTGCTGTTGTTCGTTCTATTTCTTATCACAGTTACCTGGAACTGGCCTTCTCCTCGCTGAGTGCAATTGGGACTTCTCTGATGGTTTTCTTGGTCCCTTCATTTTTTGGAGATATTAGCTCCCTGTAGTGAATTCTATAAGTAACACTGGGGAGCGGTATTTCTGCAAAAGGAGGGGATATTCTCTTCACTCCTGGGGAACAGTCTGGTGGTGCTTACCCTGGTATCTGTCAACAGCCAGTCTGCTAGGTTTGATAAGAAAATAGAGAGAAGTCATTGGGACTACAGGGTAAATGCATGCCTTAGAGGAACCCTAGAGACTTCTTTAGATAAGTTGTTTGGCTGGTCGGGAAAAAAAATGGAATGTAATACTACTTCAATGGAGCAATTACTTCAATCTGCTAAACAAGTGAACCCAAAGGAAATGGGTCCGCATCCACTCCTCCAGTTAATTTGCAAGATAAACGCTCTGGTCAGGGAACAATATTTGATACACCCCTGAAATATCTGACAGAGTGTTGTTATTAAAAAGAGGAAGACCAGGCTGAAACGCCGATTAAGAAAGGTGGAGGAAGATACATCTATATATATAAAAACGAATGTATGTCTGTCTGTCTGTCTGTTTGTCCTTTATGCATTACAACACCATTCATCCGTTCGTCATGAAACTTTGGGAAGTTGTTGAGTACACTCCCGCAAAGGTTTCTGGCATAAACATTTTTTTAAATATCGGCCCCCCAGGGCCCTCATAATCTTTCGAATACTGAATTTTTCTGTTCATTTATTTCCAGGGAATTTGCGAGCATCGTCAAAAGTTATGCCCCGCAAACAAAAATCGATTGGTCGATCTACATCTGAAGCACGAAAGAAAAAGGCATTACGAGCTTCAGAAACAGACGAGCAACAGGAAGCAAGATTAGAAGCTGTTCAAATGCAAACTGCTCAAGCCCATTCTTCTCAAACGAATGAGCAACGAGAATCAAGATTGGAAGCCGATCGAGTACGCACTGCTCAAGCCCGTTCTTCTCAAACGAATGAGCAACGAGAATCAAGATTGGAAACCGATCGATTACGTACTGCTCAAGCCCGCTTGAATGAAACAGGAGAGCAGCGATAATCAAGATGGGAAACCGATCAATTATGCACTGCTCATGCCCGCTCGAATGAAACAGAAGAGCAACGAGAATCAAGATTGTAAACCGATCGATTATGCACTGCTCAAGCCCGCTCAAATGAAACAGGAGAGCAATGAGAATCAAGATTGGAAACCGATCGATTACGCACTGCTCGAGCCCGCTCGAATGAAACAGGAGAGCAATGAGAATCAAGATTGGAAGCCGATCGAGTACGCACTGCTCAAGCCCGTTCGAATGAAACAATTGACCAATGGAGAGCAAGACTGGGAACCAATCCAGCACGCAATGTTCGATCAAAAAGGAAACTGCATGCTGATTTTAATCTTGCTACGTTCCATTACGATGCTGATTATGATTACAGTCTTCATCGAACTGTCGTTATTGGAAAAATGGACAAGTTATGCGAATTTTGCTGTGCATTGAAATTCAAGAATGAAACTCCAGGAATTTGCTGTGCAGGTGGAAAAGTGAAATTGACAGAATTGCATTTACCACCTGAACCATTATCAACGTTGGTATCAGGTGACACAAGCCAGTCGAAACATTTCTTGGAAAACATACGCAAGTACAATTCATGTTTCCAAATAACATTTTTCGGTGCAACAGAAATCATACGTGACAATTACATGCCAACGTTCAAAGTCCAAGGGCAAATTTATCATCATGCTGGATACCTTATACCACTGCCAGATTCAGATCACAAATTTCTCAAAATATATTTCATGGGAACCACTGATGAACAAGTTGATCAACGTTGTCGATGAAATACCAGCACTAATCAAGAAATTGTTGCTGTATAACAACATTTATTCAATCAACATAACGAATTAGTTCGACTGTTCAGGACGGCCATTGAGCGAATGTGAGCTGATGAATACGTTGTTATCATTAGAGCTGACAAAACACCTGCTGGCCAACAAGAAAGACAATACAACGCACCAACAATTAATGAAGTGGCGATCGTCATAGTTGGCGAAGAATTTAACTACCGTGATGTAGTTCTTCATCGCAGACATGGTAATGTTCAGCGAGTCTCCGAAACTCATCGCTCATACGATGCATTGCAATATCCAATTTTATTCTGGCAAGGAGAAGATGGATATCATTTCAACATCAAAATGAGAAATCCACAAACACATGAGGAGAACAATAACAAAGTCAGTGCCATGAATTTCCTATTCATATCGAATGATGATTCGTGAGAACCAAGACAAACACATTTTGAAATGTCGGCAATTGTTCCATCAATACATTGCCGATATGTATGCAAAAATCGAGACCGAACTACTTCTTTTCATTCGATTGTATCAAACCAAACTGCGCTCAGAAAAATATATTCATTTACACAATGCAATTGCTACTGATGGCTACATTCACAGGAAGCCCACGCGACTTACATGAATACGCACAAGATGCAATGACTTATGTTCGCGCATACGGATGTCCAGATTTTTTCATAACATTGATGTGCAATCCTACGTGGGATGAAATTAAAGAACTTCTGTTGCCTGGACAATCGTCTTCGGATCGCCATGACATCATCGCACGTGAGTTCAAACAAAAAGTGAAATCTATGATGGATTTCATTGTCAAACATCATGTTTTTCGAGAGACACGCTGTTGGATGTATTCCATTGAATGGCAGAAAAGAGGATTACCGCATGCACACATTTTGATTTGGTTGATCGACAAAATTACACCAGACAAAATTGATGAAATCCCCTCAGCATCAATACCAGATGTCGACATTGATCCAGGCTTATTAAAAGTCGTTACCAAAAACATGGTCCATGTGGCGCGATCAACACCAATTCTCCGTGCATAAAGGATGGAAAATGCACGAAACGCTATCCAAGAGACTTACACGCCGAAACTATCACTGGAAATGATGGATATCCACAATATCATCGACAATCAGCTGAAGATGTGGCAAATTCATCACTCTAAATGTGAGCAACAATGACATTGAAGTCGATAATCATTGGATTGTGCGGTATTCATCATTACTCTCAAAGACGTTCAAAGCACACATCAATATTGCAATTCAGTGAAATCGATCAAATACATTTGCAAATATGTCAACAAAGGAAGCGATATGGCAGTCTCTGGAGTGGGAAATGCATCTGCACCAATCGATGAAATCGAACGATATCAATTGGGACACTACATTATTAGCAATGAAGCTGTTTGGCATCAATTTCTCATTTCCAATTCATAAACATCATCCAACAGTTGTTCATTTGGCAGTGCATCTTGAAAATGGCCAGCACGTGTATTTTACAATGAAAAATGTATATGCAAGAGCATTTTCGCCACCGCAAACAACGTAAACTGCGTTCTTCTCAATGTGCACAGCTGATTTGTTTGCAAGAACGCTACTTTACTCAGAAGTGCCGAAATACTACACATGGAATGCATCAGCGAAAAAGTTTCAACGTCGTAAACAGGTCAAACCAGTCGAAGGACATCCAAATTTATATTCGTCCGACACGTTAGGCCATCTGTATACAGTTCAATCAAGAATGTTTTTACTTGCGATTACTGTTAGTTAACATACGTGGACAGAAATCCTTCCAAGAACTGAGAACAGTAAATGGTGAAGTATGTGCGACCTATCGACTAGCTTGCCAAGAATTAAATCTTCTTGAAAAAGATGCCCATTGGGACACAGTTCTCGCTGATGCACCGAATACTACTCAACTACAGCAAATACGCACATTATTTGCGATAATATTGACAACGTGTTTCCCTTCCAATCCGAAAGATCTTTGGGAAAAATACAAAGATTACATGATGGAAGCCACCATACGTTGTTTGAGAGCAACGAATCCGGACATGCAATTCACAACAAACGTGTGTAATGAGGCGTTGGTTTCGATCGAGGATATATGTTTGGCAATCACTAACAAAGGATTTATGCAGTTGGGAATGTGTGCACCAAATCGACCTGCTAATGACGCTTATGTTCGTGATTTGCAACGTGAAACACACTTCGATGTTGATGATTTGGGTACATTTGTTGAAAACAATCTTTCGAAATTGGTTTCAGGAAAACGCATTGTATATGACACAATCATGCAAGCAATTACAAATCAAAGCGGCGGATTGTATTTCATAGATGTGCCCGGAGGTACAGGCAAAACTTTTCTCATTATAATCATTTTGGCAACCATACGATCACAGAATACAATTGCACTGGCAATTACATCATCTGGAATTCCGGCACCACTTTTGGATGGTGGTCGAACTTCGCATTCAGCACTGAAATTGCCTTTGAATTTGCAAACCACTGAGACACTAACATGCAATATCACCAAAAATTCCGGAATGGGCAAAGTTCTCCAAACATATGAACTTATCATATGGGACAAATGCACAATGGCTCACAAAAAAGCATTGGAAGCGCTTGATCGTACACTGCAAGCGTTGAGGGGAAATGGACAGCCCTTCGGTGGAGCACTCATTTTATTGTCTGGTGATTTTTTACAAAATCCGCCAGTTATACCACGTTCAACACCGGCTGATGAACTTAATGCATGTCTCAAATCATCAGTTCTATGGCGACATGTAAAGAAATTGACTTTGAAAACAAATATGCGTGTTCAACTACAAAATGATGCATCCACCGAACCTTTCGCAAAACAATTGCTGGATATTGGGAATGGGAAGATGGCAATCGACAGATCTACACAATGTATCACATTACTAACAAACTTTTGTAAGATGACATCAACCAAAGACGAATTGATTCAAAAGGTTTTCCCAAATATCGCACAGAATTACAAAAATCATCAGTGGCTCAGTGCACGTGCTATATTAGCAGCTACGAACAACGATGTCAATGCCATCAATTTCAGCATTTAAAACAGAATACCAGGCGAAGTGACAACGTATAAGTCCATCGATACTGTGATGAATCAAGACGAAGTTGTCAATTACCCAACGGAATTCTTGAATTCACTGGATTTGCCAGGTATGTCACCGCACATTTTAACATTGAAAATTGGCGTGCCTATAATTCTTCTCCGAAACATCAATCCACCACAACTTTGCAACGGTACAAGACTTTCAGTGAAAAAGATGATTAACAATGTCATCAAAGCTACAATTTTGAATGGGAAATTCAAGGGGGAAGATGTACTGTTGTCAGGTATTCCAATGATCCCAACAGATTTGCCATTTTAATTTAAATGTTTACAGTTTCCGGTGCGACTCACTTTTACAATGACCATCAACAAAGCACAAGGACAATCCCTGCAAGTGTGTGGACTAGATTTGGAGAATCCGTGCTTCTCACATGGACAACTGTATGTGGCCAGCTCACGCATCGGAAAACCTTCTGATTTATTCATGTAAGCACCAGACGGAAAAACCAAAAATATTGTGTAACCACATGCACTCGAATCAATAAATAAAATTAAAACAACACTTTGAAATGTTTTCCATATTAAAATGAATACGTTTCAATAAAAATGACACAATGTAAATTGAATGTTATCATAACGAGTTTCCTTGAATTTCCTTTCTTCTGAGATCGCAGCAACGCGCAACGGGTAAGCTAGTTCTGAATAAAACATAGGAAACTGTACTAAAAGGCAAGGACAAGGTTTCTTTGGACTCTTGTTGCAGAGGGTTGTAAAGCTAGAGTTAGATCCATCCCTGTCACTATAACTATTGAAGAACTCAGGGGCATATTAACAAGGGCTTTATCTCCGCTCTTTTGGCTTTAAAAGCCAGAAAAGTGGAGATAAAGTTTTTGCCCTATTAACAAGAGGGTGCTAACATGCATAATCACATGTTAGCACCGTTTTTCCCTATGCCTCCAGTTGCAAAGTGGGCATTCCACACCTAAATAATGTGAGAAATGTCGCTAACCAACATTTCTCCAATTAAGAAGCTGCACGCTAAACAGCATAGCAATAAGAAAAGTAGCTCTAATCTCGGTTATCGCTACTTTCCGTACGCCTGCTTTCAGTCTGACTTAGCCTTTATATCCAATGAAAGGTGGATATAATGGCTAAGTATGCCCTCCCCTATCATCATGCTATTGCCAAACGTTGCGCGATTATCACTGGATATCCAGTGATAATCACACTTTGGCAGCTTGAACTCGGAATTGTATCGCTTTTTGAGATAGGCTTTGCTGATAGCATGATATCTCAGCGATACAATCCAGCGTTAGCCGGCAATAATTATCCTCTGAGCGATAATTATCGCAGGCCCTTTCTGATAGGCCCCTTAAATGGGCCAGCTTTATCCAGGGTCTCTACGCAGAAATTAGGGTGCCACCAAGTATTTTATAATAAAGGAAGATTCTTCTCTGCATGTACCACCCCCTGAAAAAGAAATTAAACCTGTTATTAGGGTATTGCGTAATTTGGCAGTGAGGGGCTCCGATAAAATACCAACTACTGTTATAAACCAAAATGGCCCTCTTTGGAGTGAAATTTTCCACCTCAGTTTTAAATATTGTTATGAAAGAAAAAAAAATTCCCCCTCTTGGAAGGGGAGTATCATTGTGCCACTCTTTAGGAAAGGAGACTAACCTACAAGAAAACAATCATCAGATTGCATTTCTTGACCCAGTGGGTAAAGTCTTCGCTAAATGCTTACTGGCCCAGATTAGGTAATGAACAGAAGCTCAAAAAATCATAACTATGGAGCAAATGGGGTTCAGGTTATTAATAATATAATCGACCTTCAGGTAGTAACTTTCATAAAGTAGATCATCCTTTGCTGCTGAGTAAGATTTTAAATGGTGGTATGCCGGGTTCCCTTTTAGAGCTACTTCACATCCTCCATACTGAGAGTTGATGTAGCATTTTATTGGGTGGGGAAAGAGGTTAATTACAAGCTATCTTTAACACAAATGGGTTAAAACAAGGATGCTTACTTGAACTCAGTGGTGACCTTCAGAATAAAAAACGAAATTCTGAAAATCACCACTGAGGGCAGAGAACAGGGTTACATAACCAAAAAAGAGCTTGAATATCTCAGTATGTAAATACCCAGCATTCCAGTTTTGTACACCCCACCAAAAATTCCCAAAAATGCCACCTCTCTTCGGGTCCACTCCATCTTATCTGTTGTGGCTTGCTTCTAGAACCATTCGGACGTTAAATTGATGTTTTCATCAGGGATTTTGTCCTCATACAAGAGACTTAAGTGAGGGACAGTATGTTCAGGAGAAACCTTATTGACAACATTCAATTCAATACAGAAACTGAATGGATTGTCGCATTACACATATCATGTCATTATATACCAATATAACTCAGGAAAAAAGCATTTTGTTAGGTCATTTTAATAGTATATTTTGTATAATGATGAATGTTTCTTATTTGTACATTTGAACTTTTATGATCTTCTTGAACAAGGATCGAATAAAGTGATTTGACTTACTGACTGATGTGACATCGACGGAGTTCTATAATCTATATATATAAAAATGAAAGTATGTCTGTTTCTCTGTCTGTTTGTCTTTTATGCATTACTAAACCTTTCATACGATCACCATGAAACTTTGGGAAGTTGTTGAGTACACTCCCGCGAAGGTTTCTGGCATAACTTGTTTTTAAATATCGGCCCCCCAGGGCCCTCATAATCTTTCGAAAACTGATGTACACAACAGACGGAAAAACAAAAAATCGTGTATCCACAAGCACTCGAATAAATAAATACAATTAAAACACCATTCATCCAATCGCCATGAAACTTTGGGAAGTTGTTGAGTACACTCCCGCAAAGGTTTCTGGCATCTTTTTTTTTTTAAATATCGGCCCTCCAGGGTCCTCTTAATCTTTTGAATACTGATGTACGCACAAGAAGGGAAAAAAGAAAAATCGCCATGGAAGTTGTTGAGTACACTCCCGCGAAGGTTTCTGGCATAACATTTTTTTAAAATATCGGCCGCCCAGGGCCCTCATAATCTTTCGAATACTGATGTATGCACCATACGGAAAAACAAAACATTGTGCATCCACAAGCACTCGAAAAAATAAATAGAATTAAAAAACCATTCATCCGATCGCCATGAAACTTTGGGAAGTTGTTGAGTACACTCCCGCGAAGGTTTCTGGTATAACATTTTTTTAAATATCGGCCCCCCAGGGCCCTAGTTTCAAGTTTCAAGTTTTTTATTTATTTATGATTTTGGAACTCTAGAAAGAGGTCCACATAAAATCTTCCAACATCAACACTTAAATCCTTATAAACAAATTACACCAGAACACATCTAGTATACATTCAAAAAACTTTTAAAAATTTAAAATTTGTGCAGCAGAACCTCTCATTTGGGGGATTATAAATTGCATCGAGAAAAGCAGAAGAGGAAAGAATATTTAGCTTTAAGCAAATAGGTTTCAACCATTTTAAACGATAATTTTTTAAGGCCGGACAAACAAATAACACATGTTTAACATCTTGATTGTATTTCTTACAAAGATTACACTTTACTGATGATCCATACCATTTTGATAGCAGCATATTTAGAGGGAGTAAGTCCTGCCTCAAGAGAAACATAAAACGGCGCACACCGTGGGGGATATTCCAAGAAGCATAAGGTTGGGGAATTCTAATTTGGTAATGGGCGATAAGAGGAAGCGGACCCCTTTTGGCGGTAAGGGCCTCTTTATCCAAGGCAAAGCTTAGATTCCAGGAGGCCAGTTTTAGGGTCAATTTTAGCTGGAAGTGGATAAAGAGAAAAGAGTCAATTCATCTAGTTTCAGGAGTTTGGCCCTAAAAATCTTTCGAATACTGATGTAAGAACCAAACAGAAAAACAAAATATTGTGTATCCACAAGCACTCAAATAAATAAATAGAAATAAAACAACACTTTGAAATGTTTTCCATATTAAAAAATGAATAAGTTTCAATAAAAATGACACAATGTAAATTTAATGTTATCATAACGAGTTTCCTTGAATTTCCTTTCTTCGGAGATCGCAGCAACGCGCGTCGGGTAAGCTAGTCATAAATAAAGTAAACTGTGAAACTGCGAGTGAATTCAAGGTACAGTGGTCTTTATATTATATATTTTTTTAAACAACACCTGTGTCAAGGAAAACAAGCTTTAAAACAGAAATGTTGACGTGTGCAGATATAAGCCTGGAATGGAAGTCTTCTGTTCCAGACAGACCTCTGTTTATGCCTGTGAGACGACGACCCGGCAACCCCAACCGCAACACAGCCCTTCCCCGAACCTACCTCCTTCGCTGCCACCGGGACTGTATCCCCGACCCCAGAACGCCATCACCGGGACAAACCTCACGGCTCCAGCCATAACCCGGAGAAACCCGCCCTTCTTTTTCCCCCAGGGGCCAACCAGAACACCGAGTCGGACAGACTCAAATCTCGCGGACGGCGGAAGCCCCGCCCCTAAGGCAGCGACAGAACAAGATAAAACGGCGAACCAGGAAGAGAACGCCGTCGGAGATTTGTGGCAGGACCCTCGGACTGGAGGTGGTGACGACGTAGGAGCTGGAGACGGAGAGCAGACGGGCGAAGCAGACGTGTGGACCGAGGAGTGGTGGAGTCCGCTGGAGGTGGCTGAAGAGCGGCCGTAACTCACCTGGAGAGTTACGGCGGACCACGTGAGTGCCTTACTCCTTCCTATTTACTACTCGCTAGGAGTCCCTGTAAATCCCTGTACATATCTCCCCCTCTCTTTAGAGTCACGTCCCCTGCACTGTAGTATATCTGTAAAGCACCCCACTGTATGCCCTGCCATTCCCTTCACGTTCTGACTGAGCACCCTTTCTTCATACCTACCTGTGTTCCTACCTCCCGATACCTCCCTTCCCTCACTGTCTCTTTCCCTCCCTTCCACAACACGTCCCTGGTGACGGCGAACGGTACAGAGTGTCCTGAGACTAGGAGTGGACTAACGGTCCCTTGTTTTCTCTTTTGCTTCCTACCCTCCGTGGATCCTCCACTTCACCGGAGCCTCCGTTGGAACACCCGGAGCCAGCGAGCTGCCTTCAAGACCCGGAGCGGAGCCCTTGCATTGAGCCTTCTTTGTTTTGGTTTCTGTGTTGCACTCTGTGACTATCTGCAAATAAACAGCGAGTATAGCACACTATATACGGCCTCCTCGTCTGCTTTTCCGGCCCGCTGCACACCCCTCCTCACATCTGGTGTCAGAAGTGGGATCAGCTGGAAGCATGGAGGCCGTTGTCAGGAAGATGGCCGAATCCCAGGAACAGTTCGATAAACTTATGGAGCAGTTCCTAAAGACCGCCGAGGACGACAGGGGGCAGCTTCACGACGTCCTGAAGGGACAAGGGACAGTCCACGAGCAATCCATAGAGAAGTTAACAACGGCCTTGGGTCAACAGAGACCCCTAGCTTCCCTTCCTTCTGTGGTGTTACAGAAGTACGTCCCGGGAGAAGACCCGGACTACTTCTTCACGAACTTCGAACGACTGGCCCAAGCAGCCAATTGGCCAGTGGACCGTTGGGGTCAGTATCTGGGACCCCTTCTCACGGGTGACTTACAAGCCGCCTATCAACAGGCCAACATACAGGGGACCACCCCGTATGTGGACATCAAGCGGTGCATATTGGAACGTCTTGGGATTGACGATGACACCTACAGACTCAAACTACGACAGGCAAAAGAGAGGCCCCAAGAGAACCCAAGGGCCCTCTCCTTTCGGATTAGGGATCTTGCGAACAGATGGCTCCGGCCCGAGACCTCCACCAAGGAGAACATCCTTGAAAAGATATATTTAGAACAGTTCCTGAACTCCTTGCATCCAGCCACCCAGCGTTGGGTGAGGCAACATTCCGGACTCACCCTAGAAACGGCCATTGAGATGGCTTCAGCCTTTAGTCGAGCACAGGAACTCCAGCGGGGCAAGGAGGAGCATCCACACCGGGGCCCGAATGCTGCGCAGTCTCGTCCTATCCGGCCCTTACCAAGTCGAAGACCAGAACCTACACCCCTGTTTCCTTCACCGGTCCTGTTCCGACCCCCTAATCCAGGACCTCAGTGCTATGCGTGTGGTGGGTTCGGACACATCGCCCGGATGTGCCCGCAGAAAGAAGAGCCGATGGAGGTCGGACTTGTAAGGAACTATCTCTGCAACCCTCCAGGGGCCGCACCACCAGCATTCCACTGTCCGGTTTCCATCGACGGTCAACCACTGATGGCCCTTGCCGACAGCGGCTGCCGCCAAAGTGTCCTGAGGCCTCAGGACCTGGCGCATCCAGTCAGTCCTACGGGGATGGTTGCCATCCAATGTGTCCATGGGGACACCAAACAGTACCCCACTACCCAGGTGCGTGTACAGCATCGACACGACCCCGGAACCTCCCTCACTTTTGGTCTTGTGCCCGCTCTCCCCGAACAAGCCATTCTAGGGAGCGATTATCCGGGACTGCCCATGCTTCTCCAGGACACCTCTGACTCCCTAACACAATGGTGGAAGGACGCTCCTTATCAGGGACAGACCCATCCAGTGACGGAACCTAAACCCCACAAAACTAAAAGCCAGAAGAGAAAAGAGAAGAAAGAGTATGTCAGCGCTTTCCCCGCGTTCACTGAAGACCACCCGTGGCAGACTGACAGGGAGTTCAGGGCCGCCCAATAGGAGGATCCCCTTCTTCAGGAAGCATGGGGAAGAGCCCTCGACCACGAAGACCCCCTACAAGTAGGTCTCTACTTTTTGAAGAAAAACGGGTTGCTATACAGAAAAGGGGGGCCACAACAAAACGCACAGCTACTTGTCCCCGGTCCCTTCCAGGACAAAGTCCTCTTCCTGGCCCACAGCCACCTGCTGGGGGGTCATTTCGGGGACGAGAAAACCAGTCATGCCATCCTGGAGAAGTTCTATTGGCCCGGGGTGTATCAAAGGATCAAAACCTATTGTCGCGAATGCAGCGTATGTCAGAGAAATAGCCGACATAGACCACCCAGGGTACCTTTGCAACCCCTCCCTCTCATAGACGTCCCCTTCAGTCGAATAGGGATGGACATCATAGGACCACTCATACCCTCCCGTAGCGGGTGTCGCTATGCCTTAGTCGTAGTGGACTATGCCACCCGTTTTCCCGAGGCCATACCCCTACGCCAACCCACCACCCAAACAATAGCTAAAGCCCTGATCTCCCTATTCTCCCGGGTGGGGTTTCCTCGGGAGATCCTGACCGATCAGGGAACTCCTTTTGTTTCTGCCTTGATAAAACGTGTATGTGCTGAACTCGGAATAAAACAAATCAGAACTGCTGCCTACCATCCTCAAACGGATGGATTGGTGGAGCGTTACAACGCCACCCTAAAGCAAACCCTAAAAAAACTCTTGGGCCTGGAAGCAAGAAGGTGGGAGGACATGCTGCCTTTGGCCCTCTTTGCCATCCGCTGCAAAACCCAGAGTAGCACAGGCTTCTCTCCGTATGAGTTGCTGTACGGGCGTCCCCCTCGTACCCTGCTAGACATGGCACAGGAGGCCTGGGAAGCCGAACCGGACCGTACGCGTCCGCTCCCCGAATACCTTGAGAACCTGAAAACCCACCTGTCCATGATCAGGGACATAGTTAGACAGAACTGGGGAACGCACAGGACAGCCAAAAGAAGCAGTACGACAAGGGCACCAGGTCCCGCATCTTTGCTGTCAACGATATGGTGCTCCTCATGATGCCCTCGTCCGACCAGAAATTACTTGGACAGTGGCAAGGGCCATACACCATCCTCCGGCAGGTGACCCCGGTTACCTATGAGATAGAAATAGACCCTACACGTGGAATCTCGCAGATATACCACGTGAATCTGTTAAAAAAATGGGAAGGACCCCGTCCTGTTCTGTCCGGAAACCCCAACCCCCTTCCTTTCTCTTTTGACACCTGTCTTGATCCTGACCTGACCCCCGTGCAAACCCAGGAGTTACGAGAAGCCCTGGAACCACTAAAAAGGGTCTTCTCCTCTTCTCCTGGCCGAACTAACATCACAGAGCATGCAATAGAGACGGAACCAGGGAAAGTGGTCCGCTTGAGGCCCTACCGTCTCCCCGAGGCCCGTCGGGCAGTTATACGACAAGAGATAGCTGCCATGCAGAAGATGGGAATCATAGAGCCCTCAGTTAGTGAATGGAATTCCCCTATCGTCCTTGTGCCAAAACCTGACGGGTCAGTCCGTTTTTGCATAGACTTCCGGGAGGTCAACAAGGTCTCTAACTTTGACAGCTACCCCTTGCCCAGGGTCGATGAAATGATTGAGAGGATCGGAAAGGCAAAGTATATATCGACCCTGGATCTATGCAAGGGGTATTGGCAAATCCCTCTCAGGGAACAAGACAAAAAGAAGACTGCCTTTTCCACCCCTGAGGGGTTATACCAGTTTTTAGTCATGCCCTTTGGTCTTCACGGCGCTCCCGCCACATTTCAGCGTGCTATGAATCACGTCCTGCGACCCCATTCACAGTACGCCGGCGCCTATTTAGATGATATCGTCATCTTCAGCGACAGCTGGCCCCAACACTTGCAGCATCTATTTGACGTTGTCTCCTCCCTAGGCTCCTTTGGGTTCGCCATTAACCCCGCCAAAACCACCCTGGCGGCGAAGACAGTTAAATACCTGGGCTTTCTTCTGGGGGATGGCTTGATAAGACCCCAGGAAAGCAAAACAGTAGCAATCCGGTCCCTTCCCTTTCCCCAAACAAAAAAATACCTTCGAGCCTTCTTAGGGCTTCTCGGGTACTATCGACGGTTCGTGCCTAACTTTTCCCAGAGAGCAGCCGCCCTGACGGATCTGCTAAAAAAATCAAGCCGAACCGACGAGAAGTTAAGAAACCCCTCTCCCGAAGCCTGGCTGGCCTTCACGGACTTAAAAGAAGCCTTGACCTCAAGTCCTGTCTTGGTTCCACCCGACTACTCCCTATTCTTTATCCTACAAACGGATGCCTCCGACCATGGGTTAGGGGCAGTACTGTCCCAGACAGATGCCCTGGGTAACGAACGGCCCATCCTCTATGTAAGCCGCAAGCTGTTTCCCCGTGAAAAACATTACGCCGTGGTGGAAAAAGAAGCCCTAGCCATCAAATGGGCTGTGGACAATCTGCGCTATTATCTGGAGGGCAGGGACTTTGTCCTCTATACTGATCACGCTCCTTTGGAGTGGATGGCCCGGAACAAAGGGCAGAACGACCGGGTCCTCCGATGGTTTCTCTCCCTACAGCCCTTCCACTTCAAAACCAAACATCGGAAAGGATCCGATCAGGGCAATGCGGATTTCCTTTCGAGATACCCTTCTACTCCCTCCCGTACAAGAAGGACAGCTAGGGAAAGGGGATGTGAGACGACGACCCGGCAACCCCAACCGCAACACAGCCCTTCCCCGAACCTACCTCCTTCGCTGCCACCGGGACTGTATACCCGACCCCAGAACGCCATCACCGGGACAAACCTCACGGCTCCAGCCATAACCCGGAGAAACCCGCCCTTCTTTTTCCCCCAGGGGCCAACCAGAACACCGAGTCGGACAGACTCAAATCTCGCGGACGGCGGAAGCCCCGCCCCTAAGGCAGCGACAGAACAAGATAAAACGGCGAACCAGGAAGAGAACGCCGTCGGAGATTCGTGGCAGGACCCTCGGACTGGAGGTGGTGACGACGTAGGAGCTGGAGACGGAGAGCAGACGGGCGAAGCAGAGGTGTGGACAGAGGAGTGGTGGAGTCCACTGGAGGTGGCTGAAGAGCGGCCGTAACTCACCTGGAGAGTTACGGCGGACCACGTGAGTGCCTTACTCCTTCCTATTTACTACTCGCTAGGAGTCCCTGTAAATCCCTGTACATATCTCCCCCTCTCTTTAGAGTCACGTCCCCTGCACTGTAGTATATCTGTAAAGCACCCCACTGTATGCCCTGCCATTCCCTTCACGTTCCGACTGAGCACCCTTTCTTCATACCTACCTGTGTTCCTACCTCCCGATACCTCCCTTCCCTCACTGTCTCTTTCCGTCCCTTCCACAACACGTCCCCGGTGACGGTGAACGGTACAGAGTGTCCTGAGACTAGGAGTGGACTAACGGTCCCTTGTTTTCTCTTTTGCTTCCTACCCTCTGTGGATCCTCCACTTCACCGGAGCCTCCGTTGGAACACCCGGAGCCAGCGAGCTGCCTTCAAGACCCGGAGCGGAGCCCTTGCATTGAGCCTTCTTTGTTTTGGTTTCTGTGTTGCACTCTGTGACTATCTGCAAATAAACAGCGAGTATAGCACACTATATACGGCCTCCTCGCCTGCTTTTCCGGCCCGCTGCACAACCCTCCTCACAATGCCTCACTAATTTTACAAGGTTTTGTTACTTCCCCCAGATATGCAATACAGCCTGCAACCAGTCAGTGCAAAATTACACCAGCTGGTCCACACCTGTGGTACTTGTGGTTCCGTGAGGCATTACCAACAAGTACATCAATCACACTGCCATAATCACATTTCTGCCTCGTTTGCTATGAATGATGGAACATGCTTTCTACTCTGCTTGTGAAATCCGGAGAACTTTTGTCTCAGTTTTCTTTGTGACTCGGGCCCTTTGTGCCTAATTATAGCAGTACTTCATAACCAGCATAATACACTGTTTAAGACTTGTGGAGAAAAAATTGAATGCAACTCTAAAACATTGAGCAAACAAATAAAAAACATATAGAAACCAATATTAGAATATGATGATGTCCTTACCATAAATGCCTAGGGAATAAATTAGAAAGAGAAGACAGAGATGTAAGAAATGTAGAACAAGATTTACACTTTGAGGAATTACATAGAATTCTTATGCAATACACTGATACCATAAATGTTCGTAAATATAATTACTCAAAGAAATAGAACATTATATAGGAAAAGAAATTGAATTGTGTCACCAAAATCCATAATAATATAATAAAGAGAGAGCCCAAACCTTTGAGGTGGGTAATCTCAGGAACCACAGCACCAATCACAACACCCAATACAGCATTGGAAAGGGCGGTTGCAGCAGAAGGACATAGGCTATGCAGACGCCCACCATATACATGTAAAAGGTAAAAGAACGGTGCCAGCAAAGTAGTCTGTGGGCGTGTGCTGGGACATGACAAACGCTGGGGGCGTGTGGTACATTCCGCCCTTCATGCCATGTCACATATCGTGTGCTGTGGGCGTGTGCTGGGGCGTGGGCGTGTGCTGGGCGCGGTATTACGAAAAAAAAACAGCGAGCGTTGTGCCCAATATTTCATTGTTTTTTCTTCCCAGGTTCTGTACATACCAGCTCCCGGTGTCCACCCTGCTCCCTTTAAATACCCCTGCACCCCATAATCATAACCCACCCTTACTCCTTAAAATATCCCAACACCCTTAAACACTAACCCATCTTAACCCTATAAATATACCCTGTAGCCCAAAACCCAAACCTATCCCTAAACCCTACAAATACCCCTGTACCCCAAAACCCAAACCTAGCCCTGAACCCTATAAATACCCTTCTACCTCAAAACCCAAAACCTACCCCTCAACCCTAAAAAAACCAAACATAGCCCTGAACCCTAAAAATACCCCTGTACCCCAAAACCAAAACCTACCCCTAAACCCTAAAATACCCCTGTACCCCGAAAGCCCAAACCTAGCCCTGAACCCTCAAAATACCCCTGTACCCCAAAACCCAAACCTACCCCTGAACCCTACAAATACCCCTGTACCCCAAAACCCAAACCTAGCCCTGAACCCTTAAAATACCCCTGTACCCCAAAACCCAAACCTAGCCCTGAACCCTAAAAATACCCCTGTACCCCAAAACCCAAACGTAGCCCTGAATTCTAAAAATACCCCTGTACCCCAAAACCCATACCTATCCCTAAACCCTAAAACTACCCCTGTACCCCATAACCCAAAACTATATCTGAACCCTTAAATACCCAAACACCCCAAAACATATACCTCAGTACCCCAAAACATATACCCCTATACGCATACTTACTATATCCAAACATTAAAAAAAAACATGCTTTTACCATTCATGCATTTAAAACGAATTTCGTTGTAAATGTATGCCAGCATATAAAATGTAATGCCATGCGTTATAATGGCATTCCGGAGTCATGGTACGTTCGTAATGAAAGTTGCGGAATAATAGGTGTTTACCCTCCCCCGGTAAGTACATTGGTTGCACGGCGGCCCACATCTCCAGCAACATACTTATATTTTTTTCACCACCGATTTGAAAAATGCACAGGTCTCTCTCATTGATGGCCAGCACAGACATACACTTTTAGACACACCTCCCGCCACAAGTTCTAGAATTGCGAACTTTAGAGCGGGGAAGCTACGTTCGAATCTCAGCATCAGCTCAACATCCTGTGATTCCAGGCAAATCGCTTTGTCTCCCCGTGCCTACCGCAAATGAATGTGTTCTTCTGTAATGTAAATTGTGGTCATGCCATGTTGTCGAGTTCGCGCTATATAATACTGCAAAGAAAAATAAAGTAGGGAAACTCGAGTTCACACACTACAGAACGCACACTCTTAAGTGCATCAGCAGTGCACTGTGAATCGGAGCATTTCACAGGCCTGACACAGATAAGAAATGCTGTCAAAACGAAATCCTACAAAACAATATATATCCCCGGTCAACGTATGGACGGGCTGCTAGTTGTAAAATGATTTTCTTCAAGCGTAAAAGTAGAACACACAAAGAAAGAAGTAATTGAAATATAAAATGTGCAGTATACGTGTGCTAATTCATTCATTCAAAAATAATCTTAAACTATGATATTTATATACATTTTAGTTTGTCATTTGCCGAATGTGAAACCGCTGCTGGCTGGCTCTTTTAGCAGACTCAGAAGTAGCTGGCTTGGCATATCTAAGGGTCACTACTAGGTGAGCATTTTTTTAAGCAGCTCCCAGCACCCTAGTGGGACTGCTTCTAGGTATAACAAAATAAAGGTACAGTTGATATTCCACATCGACATAGTGAATCTGTCTTCCTTCAGAGAATACTAAAGCATTATTCTAGGTATACTGAATGTGTTTTCTAAAATGCAGGGGAGGAATGTTATGCATTTTTCCTCTTTGGTGCTCTCTTGCCATCCCTCTCACAGATGGGATGGAAAAAACCCAGCACATGTAACATCTGAAGATTTGCCCTAAATATGGCATGCCTTTGATCCCATGTATCAGGCATGTACTCAAAAACCACCACAACCTTTCATTTATTGGAGGTGGGGGTACCAGTTTTAAGGCTACCCATATGACTTGCGAAATGTGGAGCTTCTCAGCCCTGTTAATTTGTCACAGAAGTGGCCCTTTACAATTGAGGGACTCTCTTTGCCTCTGGGCTTGCAACATATTGTAGACACAGGCTCAGATGCAAACATGCTCTTAGGAGGTGCACCGATGGTGTGCCACAAAAATCCATTGTAACTGCTAAACTGTGTCCCAAGTGGAGGGATGTAATTCTAATGGACTATTCAAATATCTCCCTGCAGGCAGGTGGAGTCACTCACTGCACACACCTGAAGTAGGTTCTCTCTCCCCACTTTAATCTGAAGTAGGGTTGCTAACTTCACTGTGCCAGATTGAGTGGCTTTGAGACACACTCGATATTTCACTGGATGTGCTTCCAACAGGGCAGTTCAAGTTTGCAGCTTCTCTAAAGAAGCACATTCATCATTATACAGCACATTTTACCTGGGCACATGTTTAAAGGTGTGCCACAGTGCGGGCAGGGAAAGAGCACTGAGGGGCATATTAGCAAGGGGGTTTATCTCCGCTTTTTTGGCTTTAAAAGCCAAGTAAGCGGAGATAAAATTATCTCCCTATTACCTAGCTGTCGCTAACACCAGTTAGCGACAGCTAGTAGGAGATAGCGACCATTTTGGGCCCCACTTTGCATGTCAGTGATATTTATCACTAATGACATGCAAAGTGGGCGTGCCAAGATGTTAGCGACTGGAAACAGTCGCTAACATCGCTATCTCCTATTACCAACTTTTGGAGATATTCGCGCTAAGCGCGAATATCTCCAAAAGCTAACACCTGCCCTGAGCAGTTCTTAGCCATGTTATCCAATGGGAGGTGGATAACATGGCTAAGAGCATTAGCTCGATAATGCATGAATATCGCTGACTTTTCAGCGATATTCATGCATTGCAGACGATTTTTATCGCATTTGCGATAAACCTTGGTAATACCAAGGTTTATTTGCCCCTTTGTCTCTAACCAAGCACTAGCGATAATTATCGCTATTGCTTGGTAATATGCCCCTCTATTTGTAATATGGGTCCAGATGTCCTTCTTCTTTGGATGTTATTAAACACTGTTACACTTAGAGAATAAATCTCTTAACCTATTTTGGGGCATATTATCAAGAAACAGCATCAAAATTATTGCCGCTTTAGCGGCAGAAAACTGACGCTAAAACTGCGATAATAGGCTTGATAACCCTTGTGAATTCACATAGAAGTCCATATTCTGGTGTGAACATGGGCTTTTATTGGAATACTCAAGAGCATATCGCCGTTTTAGCGGCAGTTTCCTGCCGCTAAAGTGGCGACAATTTTAACGCTGTTCTTGATAATATGCCCCTTTGTTTTTGCTTTTCAAATTGTTCATGAGTAGGTCACAAGTGAATATGCATGAAGTACTAAGAAACTGACGCAAGAATTGCGCACTTAGACGACCAATGGTGGCCTATGGCTATCGAGGATAAATAGAGGCATTAATGACAATTACTTGACTTGAGTTTAATTTAAACTTTATGACTAAAACGCACAAATTTCACATAATAAGAAAAGCCTACTTTTGCATTATGCAATTTTGCTTAAATGTTCACCTGGGAAGACTGGTTTAAGTAGAAAATGTTTCACTAGGAGATATTTCACAGGCATGCTGTCCATGGTGCTGTATTCAGCCCTGAACGCTGCTTTGTAAACAGAGTAAAAGGGTCCTGTCATCTGCCCACTTTCAGGTACATTTATTAAAACTTTAGCAGATGCTTTTACGTCCACGAGAAAAGGGGTTATAAGTCAGTCATTCCTGGTGTCAGTCAGGTCATCGTGCGAGCATCTCCATCAGAAAGTATGTCCTTGCTAAGCATGGCCGTAAAATCCGTTCCGCTCGCGGATTTTGCGGATTTTCGGCAAATTCGCAATCCGCGAACTCTAGCGAACTTACCGAAAATTCGTAAAATCCGTGCGAAGCGGATTTTTTGCTTGGTCGCACTTGCCAACTAGAATACTATACAATTTCGCAGGAGTAAACACTTGCGAACACGTAGATGCGGCGGGCAGCGACAATCTCGCAATTGCGAGATTGCAAAATTTGCAATTTCGCACAAGAAATCCACCAGCAGGCAGCATAAACCTTGAAAATTATGATTTTTATCAGAATAACTCCTCAGGTTGACATTTGCCTGCACTTTTTCTCTGCAAGGAGTCCATTTGGGGGGGGGAGGAAGGAAGTGCCCCACAGTCTCCAACTTCCTGTTCCTGTCCAGCAGGCTCCTCCCAGTGCTTTCTTCATGTGCTGGTCACTTTGATTTGGATCTTGACCTGGAAGGATTACTTTTTGTGGATGCTGCTGGATATTTGGATTTTTGTAAAACTGAAAGCACTCAGCAGGTGCAAAAGTTCAATCTTATCATTAGTAACCATTCCCTGTAGTGCTTCCTTCAGAGTTCATTTGCCTACTTGCAACTATTCTATGACCCTGCTCTGACCCTCACAGCAGGCTTAGAGAATAGCTACAAGTATACAACAAAGGTCCTGTTAAAAAAATTACACTGCAACAGAAATCAATTACAGACAAAACTGAAAGCACTCAGCAGGTGCAAAAGTTCAATCTTATCATTAGTAACCATTCCCTGTAGTGCTTCCTGAGGGTCCCCTTCAGAGATCAGTTGCCTACTTGCAACTATAGGCCACAAAGGTCCTGTGAAACTGCACACTGCAACAGAAAGCAAATTAGAGATAAGGAAGCAGGTGCCAGCCAGACTGGAAGTTTAAATTCAGTGACACATTAATCAACCCCAAATTAATTCATGTCAGTTGAAGCAGGGCAGGTGTGCTTGCTTTTTTTCACCCCCATAATCTACAGTGATAAACCAACCAGAGGGTGGCATGGGTGTACCAGAGGGTGGCAGTGGTGAAACAGAGGGTGCTGTGAACCTGTGATAATGAACCAGACGTAGAAACAACATAGTCGCGGCCGTTGCGAGCCGACAAGTTAGTTCGCAATTGCGAACTGGTACAAAACCCTCGCGAACTGGCAGAAACCCTTGCGAACACAAAAAAAAATAAAAAATCCGCAAATTCACGAGAGTTCGCGGATTTTGCAGATTGCCAATCCGTAAATACGCAATTTCGCGGATTGCCATTTTGCAAAATCCGCCCATGCTTAGTCCTTGCATAAAAGAGTAATGCAAGAGGACAGCAAAGTAAACCTGAGCATAATTCATGCCATTCTTTCAGAGAATTTCACATATTACCGGACAATTATGCAAAAAAATTCCCAAATGCCAAAAATTGTTGGTGGTACTTCATGTCACAAACATGGACGCAAGGATGGAATTAGTGACAGAGAAGTCTTGCAAGATTGTTGCATTACGTGACCCGCATGAGTCACCCACTTTGGGACTTAGGCACGGCACCACTGCCTCCTCTTACCTATGTCCTGCCTGCTCTTAACTACCTCCTGAATGCTATCCCGCTCAGAAAATTCATGTTTCCTATTTTATTTTTAACTTTCAGTCCTGATATGCTCGCTCCATGCTGCTTTTTAAGTCTTTTTTTTAAATAGTAATGTCTATTTTGAAATTGTGTCATCCCTTCTTTCCGGTCGTCATGGCATGAGGTAAAGAAGATGAGTCTCTGTCCTGCACTCGCCAAGAGGGGGTGATGCAGAGCAACATCGTTCCAGAACACCAAGGGCCTCATTGGGATGACGGGCGGACTTTGCCCGCCCGTCATCCCATCGTAAATCGGGACCGCCCGCCATAAGGGCGGGGGTCCCGGGGGTGCCATTAGGATGTGCCCGCCACGGTGGTGGGCACATCCTGTATTTTCAGCATTGTGGCGGGCGGTGCTCTCTGCACCGCCCGCCACAATGCTGAAAATGCACTTTCACATTGTCATTTACAAAGCGGCAGGCACCGCGTGGAGCCTGCCGCTTTGTAAATGGCAATAAAGGAGGGGGTACCACAGGTACCACCCAAGTACACCCCCGCCTGCACTTCACTCTGGGGGCCCGCAGGGGGCCCCCAGAGTGAAGACCGCATGCCTTTCCGTGACGGCATCGCCGCCGCGGAAAGGCACTGTAAACCACACATCATAATATGTCTGGCGGTGTCTATTAGACACGCCACCATATGATTCCTTGTCCGCCGTGGCCGCAAGGCGACCGGGGCGGAAAAGCGGCGGACGGTCTTTCCATCCGCCGTGGTCCCCCCGCCATCCTAATATGGCGGGGGGGAAATCTGGTTATGATATCGGGCGGATTGCCTCCGCCAGGCTGGCGGTGGCTACCGCCAGTCTGGCGGAGGCAATCCGCCCGATATCATAATAGACCCCAAGTTTTGATACTTATGTTTTAGATGGTGCAACACGTCCCTTCATGTTGGTCGCAGGAAAAAGACCCAGCAAGGGCCTCAACCTGCAGAGTGAGTGCATGGCAGACCCAACATCATGCACACCTAACTGTGCAGGTGTCCTGGACCAGAAACAGGCCTGCATGCAGTACCTTGTTGTTGAGATTGAAACATGTATCATATTTTATTATTTTTTTATCACTAATAATTAACGATAAATGCAGTTGTTGGTGCTTGTGAAATTGCAAATGGCAGCATTTGTTTCCTCAGCCTTTCTGTGCCTAACTCAGGTCAACAAAGACCTTAGGGAAGTGATGGAATAGCTGATGGAGTGGGGCATCTTCTCACCACTCTCTGCAGACCACAGGAGTTTGTGGACTCATGCACTCACTCACATACCCACTTAGACACTCATAGATCCGCTCACAGGCCTTCTCAGAGACTCACAGACCCATTCAGATGCTCACCCGGTTACTCAAGCACCCATTCAGGCACTCACAAACCAACTCACAGACCCACTCACACACCCAGTGAGACACTTATGCAGGCACTACTTTAACCTTTTTTCAGTGAATATGCAATTATAGTTTGGACCTAGTATTACAGGAAATGCATTTTTTTGTTTCACCTATAACTTGGCACCATTTGATGAAACTTTCCAAAGAAAGTTCAGCTCCTACGCAGAAAGTTTTGGGGAATAAGAAATAAATTGTGTCTCAAAATGCAATTTAGCTATGCAATTTCCAAAGGGATTTTTAACAGTACCACAACTAAAACAGTTAAATGGAATTGCACCAAATTTGGCAGAAAGCTAGATATTCTTCCTAAAAGTATGCTTTGGTAATTTGGTATGATTCTGTTTAATAGTTTTTGAAAACTTAAAGTTCAATATGTATAAATATCTGAACCGTTCGGCTGAAATTCAAAACTTCAAGCCTTCTGATTGGCAGAGAGGGTTTTTTCAGGGCGATCACTTTGATTGACTGTCAGCAACATGCATGAAAAGAAATGTTGTAACAGGCATTACAAAAGCTTGTCCTGAAATGTTTGATTAAAAAAGAACATAAAGGGGCTGGTTAGGGATATCACGACCCCTTAGCCTTAGTGGGACCCCGGGACTTTTTCTATTTTGGTGTCCAATGGAAGTCCTATAGGAACCCCACTGAACCACCAAAGAAAAGGGCAGCCCTGTTTTCGTTGACATTTCCCTTGGGTGGGCAAGACTTCTGAAGCCTGTCACATATTTAATAAGTGGGTAAGGGGGGGTGTGCTTGGCCT
The DNA here is from genome assembly GCF_964261635.1 of Lissotriton helveticus. Taxonomy (NCBI): domain Eukaryota; kingdom Metazoa; phylum Chordata; class Amphibia; order Caudata; family Salamandridae; genus Lissotriton; species Lissotriton helveticus. The sequence continues at coordinate 1,611,664,959 of NC_136069.1, forward strand.
TCCCTCCAAACCAACCATTCACCCCAGAGACCTCATCCCCTATGACGCAATGCAAATTTAATTTTCTGGTGGATTCCAACCCTATGTCAGCACATTCTATCCTGCCCATGCTTGTTAAATCTTAGTGGTTTTCTTTGTTTGTTTAAAACTATATGTTTTAACTGATATTTTAACATAACTATAAACTCCCTGTTACTTTTGCTTCTTTTCTTTGAATATATAAATGTATATTTCATTATATATTATGAAGTATTATTTAAAATCCATGTCATTATTTTCTTTGTGAATTTGTTTTAGTACTAGTGAGCCGCCTTGTGGATTACTTCAATGGCCTTAGGACTGGACTGGTCTACATTTAATACTGTTTTGCTGCGTTTAAGGTTGTGGTACTTAGATGTGTAGTACGTTAAGAGAAATGTGGTTAGTCTTTTGTGGGTAATTGACTGTAGAAGCAGGTCTCTTCCTAAACTTATCCTTACTTTTTTGTAAATCCCTCACATTTTGTGTTAGATAATTCCTATTTTCCCATCTAAATCTGGGTACAGTGCTTCCCGAGCCTGGGATTGCCAGGTCTGGTATTTTCATACCAAGGTATCAAGGACCCAGAAACTCTAGTCTCCTCACAATAGCCTAGAGTGGTATGTTCCCCAACATGAGCAAAGAGAGAGGTGGGGACTAGAGGCTTGACTACATATTGGTCATAATACTGCCTATTGCTTATAATGTGTTCATGAATTTGTAGACTGTAGATTGATTTTTCACATTATGCTTCTGGTTACATACACACATGCATGTGCCCATGTTCTTTACCATTGGCTATTATTGGTGACACCACCACTTTTCCTTTGACACCAAATGTGTCATGAACATCATTTCTAGCAATGCCACTGGACGCACACCAGAGAAAGGTGAGGTGGTACTAGAAAGCTCCTGCATACATTCTCCCAGTAGGGCAGTTGACGTCTGTCTGCTGCAATTTGCTCTATGTATACATGGAAATCCTTGTAATACAGAGCCACAGAACCTCTCACACACAGAGCTGCAGGACCAGAGACCAGGGAGCAACACAACAGAAACCAGAGTTGGCATCTGATAATGAATTAGGACCAGCAATCTTTGTGAACGGCTCTCTCATGAAAGTATGTTTCAATGGATGTTTCATTGATATATAATGGCTCAAGAACTTCACAATTAGTCACAAGTTATCAGAGATCAGAAATTGGGAATGCACTTTCAAAGTAGGCTGTATTGCCCCAAGCTCCACCAGGTAGAATGAATCCTCACTTTTTCGCATAGTTACAGTTGTCATCCAAGATTAAGATCTGTACTCTACCATGTAAAGATGCTAATCTTAGGTTTCTTCTACCCCTCTAAATACCTGGCCTCAGCATAACTATTTTACACCAGTGTAATTTAACACAATGTCATGAATTTTTCACTGGGGAAAATAACACCTAATGCTGGAAATTATGACATTATACCCCTTCGCATGCATGATATTACCACTCGGTGGGGAAAATGTTTCCCAGGAACATGGCCACTGCACAATCAATCCAACCACCAGCAGTATTTCTTTAATTCAAGCGCCAGTGAAAGAAATTTTGCGTTAATTCGTTTACCGGAGTGAACCTTTTGGGCACATTTTGAGCATCAAATGCATTTTTATTTTATTTCTTTTTTTGCACCGAGGGAATTCCATAAAAAAAGTGAGGATAATGTACACATGAATGCAACTTCCTCTTCCTGTCCTTAACATTCTCCTTTATGTTTTCACAGCCCACGGTCATTTTTGATTGAGAGTGACAATTTATGAAGGAACCCTGCATGCATTTTCCATACATGCCTTTACTCCTCAGTCACTACTCCAACTGTGATGTTACCACACATTACTTTACCACAAACGTTGTTACAACAACTTACATTAGAGGGACACTGGACCTTTGAATAGTATAAGTTACTATTCCAAATCCAGTCAGTGTATCAGTAGGGAAGGTGTTGGACATAAAATCCAACACTAGTTCAACAATGCACCCCCCTAAAGTAAGTCGTTGTAAAGAGTTTTGTGGTAAAGGAATGCAGGATAACATTGCGGTCAGGGTAGTGACTGGGGAGTAAAGGCAGGTTTTGTTTTTTCATGTTGGGTAAACGATTCCCAGCACGACTGAGTGAAACTAAGGTACAATGGACATTTTGGGGTTTTGGATGCCTGGAGTTAATAATACTTACACATTTTACTGGTGTTTTGGTGAAAGCCCAGGGGCATATTTAAAATCCCTATCACCACCAAAACATAATTTTTCAAGGTGTACTCAGCCACTTAATGTGGCCTAATGCTGCCTTTTAAAAACGTCTCCCTTTCATGCTATACTTAGTGTGAAAGGGGAGGGCAATGGGTGTTGCGGTTCCACCGCAACACCCAATATTTTGACGCTGCCCATATTTACAAGGGTGGCATACATTTTGGGGCAGCTCCAAAATTAGGACATGGGTAAACCTGGTATTACCCTGGCGCAACAAAGAGACATTTTAATTTCTACTAGTTTTTGCAGTTTCCATGTGTGCTGCATTGTGCAGCACACATGGAAACAGCAAAACGCCATTGATTGTTTATGTGCAGGAGGGTGTCCCTTACTGCACATAAACAATAATTAAAAACAATAATATTTTGCAACTTCTGTGTGTGCTGCATTAGGTAGCACACATAGAATTTACAAAACACATTTTAAAGAATGTTCATGTGCAGGAAGGGACACCTTTCTGCACATAAACAATCTTGACTGCAACGCAGACACTCATGCACTAAGGTGCGTGGGTGCCTGCCTTGGCATTAGGCAGCTACGTTTAGTGCCTGTGCAGGTGAAAATGCAGGGCTGCACCATTTTGTTGTAAATATGGTGCAGCCCTAAATTTAGCCAAGAAGTCTAACACTGTTCTCCGCCACTTCTATTGTAAATATGCCCCTCACTTCCCAGAAGTACCAATAGATTATGCTCACTGCCAATCAGTTGATCACATCGGCCCAGCAGGTTTTACATGCCGCTTAATAAACACAACCCTATTGAGATTGTGCATTTTAACTCTCTCTTGCCTCAGTGGTACTTCCTTTCCCAGAAAGTACCACCCTTCCCATAAAATCCTAACACCAGTCTTCAACGAGATCTTCGTATATTCTAACATCCCAGCTTCCTGGAGGGGGACCGTCATCCACCCCATATACAAAAAGGGAGATCATGGTAAGCCAGGGAACTATAGATTAATATCCTTGATTGACGTGGAAGCCAAACTATACGCCTCATGCCTATTGAACCATCTGAAATGTTGGATGGAGGAACAAAACATCATCCCCAACTTCCAAACAGGATCAGGCAAGGCATGGACACTCAATCGAACCTTGCAACCCCAGCTCTCTTGACGGAACAGGTGCAAAGAAGGAAATTCCGCCTCTTAGCCTGATTCGTGGACATTAAATCAGCATTTGACAGAGTGAACAGAAATCATTTATGGAGCAAACTAAAAAGTTGGGGCATACCAAATGCACTCCTCACTGCTATCGTAACCTTGCACACTGACACCTGGACAAGAGTCAAGCTGGGAAACGGGTCGAGCACCACTGGAAGAATTCCTATACAAAGTGGTCTGAAGCAAGGCTGTTTCTTGGCCCCAAGCCTTTTCAATCTGTATTTATCGGACATTGCCCGACACTTTGAAAACCCAGATTGCCACCCCCCGAAACTGGCCAACAAGCCAGTCGCAATCCTCCAATATGCAGACGACATAGTCTTGCTAAGCCAAACCCCAGTTGGGACTACAAAGATCAATAAACAACTTGGCATCCTACCTGGACTCGGAACAGCTAGAGATAAACAAAGACAAAACAAAAATCGTTCGTCTGGTTGACAGTAGGAAATTAAAGTTCAAATGGAGTGTTAAGGGGGTCCAAGTGGAAGAAAAAAGTTCATACAAATATCTGGGCGTAATAATCGGGCAGGGCACTAGTCACAAAGAACACAAAATGTCCTTCAAAGCAAAGACCCAGTCTCTGATCTATGCTTATAGATCCTTGCGCAGAAAACTGGACTGCCCAAATCATTCGCATTTGCTAAAAGTTATGGCTGCCCAAATCCAACCAAGTTTGTCCTACGGCCTTGTCCACTGGTGCGGCAAAAATTCGCATTTCCAGAACGATTTGCAGTCAAAAATCCACAAAGCAGTTTTTGATTTGCCAAAATGTGCCTCACCCGCCCAGGTAAGACTGGAATTTGGGCTTCAGGATCTAAAATCCAGGGCAATGAGCAATTTTATTAAATTCTGCTACTCCCTCCGGTTATCCGAAGAGGACACTCTAAATAGACTTTGCTGGGACGAAGTAAGGTCACAGAACGAGCAAGAAACTCCAAATTCTGGGGGGGGTTTCCTGAGTACATCTTTGGCTATTTTGGAAGTTCAAACAGCATGGGACAACAAGATGGATCGAGCGTCCTTTAACAAAACAGTGAATGCCGCAAGCAAAAAGAAATCTCTATTGGAAGATAAATTGGCGCTCACAAAGAGACGGCATGGATGGACAGTCATGAACTCATACTGGTCTTCAAAGCCACAAGCCTACTTATCTGCCCATTTTACTTCCTATTTAAAGACGTGCTTCTTAAAGTTCAGGATGGGGGTGCATGTCTCCAAGGATCTATCCCCCTCTTGGGTGACAGGTTTTAACTCAGAACGTTGTCGCTTATGCGGATTCCAAAAGGAAACCTTGGCCCACTTGTTGTGCGCCTGTCCGGCCATGTTAACCCAAAGGAGACAGTACCTAAAGACGATTTTTATCAACCTGAACATTCGCTCTAGCAGACAAGCAGTGATAAGCTGGTTGGAAGGCTCCTCAAGCATCCTGTCTTGCCGAGGAGTCAAGTTTATGAAATCAGTCAACAGCTGCCTATTGCAAGCAGACGATCCCCAATCATAATTGCACGTAACATATCTCCATACTTTTAATTGATTGGCACATTATTTTAGCTTTCTTTGCTGTATCTTGATCTAAACACAGTTTAGAATGATTTTATAGAATTTTATACACTTGAAATGTATGTGAGATATAGCACAGATGTCATATGATCGTTGCACAATGACATTTCCAGCTGCGTGAGTAGATGAAACTCATTTATTATTTTTTGTAGGGGGGGTATTGTGATGATTTTAATTAATCAAGCAATAAACATTAAACTTGAACACCATTCCCATGCCTGCCTCCGCCACCAACAAGAGGGGGGTGGTGCTGCACAAATAACAAGTTTTGTCACCTCTTCCCTAAAAAAATATTTAGTAGGGAACCCCTAATGGCTAGTTAGGGACTAAGAGTTAGCATCCTCCTGTGGCATAAGCACACTGCCTGCCTCTGCCATTATTGAGGCGGCACATGTACCATGCAAAGCAGAGATGAGAAATAGAAGCATAGGGGTGCATTAAGGAGACAAAAAAGTTAAAAGAAAGTTACAAAATATGAATTGGACAGCACTGAGTGAAATTAAGTCTGAATATGGATGAATATGGTTTGATTAGTTAGAGAAGACAGCTACAAAAGAGCATGCTAGAGTCTGAGAACAACCTACTGTTCAAAGGTGATGTGCAGGTGTGCCAGCCATCATGCTGGTTTGCATGCTCTTATTTGTTTTAGTATGAAATGCATATTTCGGCCATGTTTGCGTGTGAGACCCCAGGATCTGTATTTTACATATTGTGCCAATTCTGTATTTCATCTGATTATACTAGTAGCAATTGTGCAATATAGTACCTCACACCCACTCACGTACCTCTACACACAATACAATATATATTCAGACCCTCATTTATGTGGATTTGGTTGCTGCGCCATACCAAAGTAAAAGGGCAATAATGCACCATATTTATGCAATATGTTGCATTCATGTAATTTCCACCTGTGCTGTTGCAATTTCTGCAGCTTAGCACCCATGCAGGCACCCTTGTACCTTAGTGCAAGCGGTCCTGTGTTGTCGGCAGGAAGTGGCCCTTTAATGCAGAGAAACAATCCTAATAGGCAGTATCCTCTTTCCATGTGTGCTGCATAATGCAGCACACATAAAAAGAGGACACGAAAAGGAGAAATAAAGTAATTTCCCTTCATTACTCTTCACATTGGGAGTCATAAGTACTTGGCACTTCCCCTGCTTTGCATGGTCTTGTAAATCTGGAGAAGTATCAACATCCATGGGTGTTGCATGTGAACACCCACAGCACTGCCCATGAAATGCCTCCAGAGCCCAGAGTAAGGCAATGCAGTAATTTGCTCTGATGTGCCTTACTTCATATCTATGAGGTAATTCAAAGCTAAGCATAGGGGCTTTGTGTGGCCCCATAGATATGACTTTGTAGTCTGCGCCGCCGGAGCATCACAAAAAGTGTTACTCTGGCTCTGCATGAGGCTCGTAAATATGCCCCTCAGTCTGCAAGTGATTTGTTGAATTTTGTCACCTGAATTTCCACCCCACTTACTCTTGGTGGGAGAGGTGTGGCGCCGCGGCCAGGGCGACTGACGCTGGAATCTGGGGACCACGGTTCGATCCCCGGCTCCGGCGGCAGGTTAGCCCAGCACCATGTGACTCTGGGCAAGAGCTCGCTTAATCTTCCCGACGGCCCCCAGCGCCTAGAGACCCTTACGGGTGATTGTGCGCTTTACAAATGTGGACTTTACTCACTTTTACTTTATTCTCTATGCGTCTTCCTTTGTATACGAAAAAATCTAAATAAAATGTATAAAAGAATTCCATATAAAAGATAGTTGGCAGGTGCCTTGCTGCAAAGGTACCTGGTTCTGTCTCTTTGAAAATTACATGTACTTCACCCAATCTTCCTCATTCTGAAATCACATTCTAAAGAACTTCACAAAGCAAAACGTATATTATATTTATTACATATTTTTACCTGTGGATGGAACTCGAAAGATTCTACAAAACAAAAAATAGGAAACAAAAAAAAGGAAGGTTAATCAATATTGCAGTTATTAATATATGGATTCCTTATTGATAACACTTTCATCAGCAGAATTCATCACACCATGTCAAAGGTATGTCCTCTCAAACTTCATAATCTTTCATGCCTCACTAGTATTAAGCGCCATTCAGAGCTAAAGTTTGGTTCCCTGCCACATGCTGGCTGCTTGTTTATAGATAAATTCCACAAATAATTGTAACTACCAATTGTTGCCCTCATATAGAAAAACCCATGAATAGATTGGAAGCCGGAGAGATTAGCAATGGTAAGCAACATGAAAGACATCTGCCTGCAAAGGATCTATTTTAGTTGATCTTGGAAATGTTTTACAATTTCTTTTGTTGTTGTCATTTTACTAATGACAATTTTGTTCATGTCAAGGTTGTGTGGTATCCCTTCTTGTGCTATATTATATTGTATTGTAATGGTATTTACAGAGCAAACTTACAAACCTACTGATGCTGTGCAGAGTGATCTGGTGGTATTTTAATATAATGTTTTTTACTCTAGTTAAGTCTCTGGCCCAAGGCCCATCGCAGGCCCTAACAGGCCCAAGCAGGAAAGATACCACTGAAAAAAACACTCTCAATCTTCTGCCCTTCACCTGATTGCTCAGGGAGGAGGAGGGAAAATTGAAATAACAGATGATCGTGATAACCACCAACTAAAGAAAATCCACAAATCTGTCTGCTCTGAGTCTTAAAATCCAGAGGAAAGGTGTATGGTAGGTTAGAAATGCAGTTAATTTGCTTTAATGTGGAGGGTTGTTGCTTTACAGCTTACTGTTATGGCTTAATTGTCCTAGAATGTTGTTGTAAATACTCTTAGAAATGCAAGGAAAATATACACAATTAGAACACCGACTAATCCCTCATTCATTTGCAATGAACACATTTTTTTACAAGCATCATACAGGCATTTTCCTACAAAAGAACTGAAACTTCCTCTCCTATTCTATGAAAAGATGTTTATTAATCTACCTTATGTATAAAGGTAACTAAATATAAACTTACCAGTGCAGGAGTTAAGCGTCAGAACAATGAGGACAACAAATAGCTTCATGATGAAAGAGATGTTTGAGCCTGTTTCTGCAACTCAGCTCAGTCTCAGGTGAATGTATTCATACAGAGCTACAATAATTATATAGAACCTAGCAGCCTACGTCCCTCCCACAGTCACATGACAGGTCCATCTTCAATATTAACAATACTTGCTAGATTATTTGCCCAGAAACCACTGCTGAGAACACAACCGCTTTCAGACCCTTGTGATGTGGAAAATGAATCACTGTACCAGACAGGCTCCAAAGTAATGAAAGTTAAAAAATAGAAACACTATTTGCTTTGAAAGTAAATCAATAGCCATATTCATGCATACATAACCCTCACTCCCCTATTAAACATGTACATTGATTTTCATTCTGTTTAAATCTTCTTTGGGGAATATCTTCAGTAGTCACAATGCAGCATGTGGTTTAATGTGGATCATGGATGACATTCTTCCAGGGATGTGTTGAGGCACACATTCATATATTATAAGGGAGAAACATATATAGGCTCCTCTTGTCACAGCTATACCTGATAGATACAAATAGCTAATAATGCAGAATGCGGAGCCCTGATGCTGTCCTATTTCACAAATAGCAACTAGAAAAAGCAATAAACACATTAGAAAAGCACCACACCATAGCAGTTACATGACAACATTCAGAATGTACATTTTGGACAATAAAGTACCAAAGACACTTTATATTTTGATTCTTGCTCTGATATTTTCTCACTCAAGGGCACTCACTGTTTATCATACGCAGGATGAAACACTGAATAAGATACCTGAACATCTAGCATAGACCTTCAACATGAGCACAACACTTTTATGAATCCATGGTGATGTCTAATGTATAGACTCCTTTGTCTGTGGTGCTTGGAAAAACCTGAAACCCTTGGGGCTACCTGACACTGAATGCTGCAACCAGTTTGTGATTCGGTGATAGCACACTATATCTGATAATATAGCCTTATAGCCCTCCGTAGAGGGCTATACCTGCTATTAAAGGCCCTCTCCAGCGTTAAAGGCCTGAGCCGAAGGTGAGGGCCTTTAACAAGGGAGAGGGACTTTAATAGCCTGTAAAGCCCAGCTACGAAGGGCTATAAGGCTATTAGAACATTCCACCCCTAGAGGGCAGAATGTTCTAACAAAAAAAACCAAAGGCTCCCTGAAGCCTTTGTTAACAGCCAGAGCTGTGAACAAAGAAACATTGGAATGTTGGAGCTCCGGGCTTATACCAGCCATTATTAACCCGGAGCACTCCATTGTTTTCAATGAAGCTCCCAATATTCCAATCTTCTAATACTGATTATTAATATGGCAGTGTAGTGCTAGTAGTTTGGATTTGATTCAACCCATTGCAAGCACCAAACATTTACCCTTTATTCCCTTAAATGGTAATGCCTTTACAAACTATATAATGAAAAAGGAGGTCCACATTTATCCACTCTGATATAGCTTTTGTGAGAAATGTGGTTGTTGTTTGAAGGATGTGTTGTCCCTTCTCAAGCAAACGCCACAATCTTTATCAGGGTGGACTACTAACAGTCAATAAATTAACCTGTGCTTAACCCTCTGGTAGCTTGGCACAAAAGCAGTCAGGCTTAACTTCAAGGCATTGTATAAAGTATTTAGCACGCACTCAAACAGTAAAAATTAGAAAACACCACAAAAGAAAAAGTACACACCAATTCATAAAAAATAAAGGACAAGGTAATACATTATTTTACACAAAAATGACACAGATCCAGTCAGTAGTACTGAAATGTAGTGAAATTGAGTGCCAACCAAAAATATTTAGTCGAGTGAGTCTAGGACAAACTCAAACACTATGGCTGACCATGATGGAATGCGGTTCAGATACATAAAGTGGATAGGGCAGTCTCCGCTTACCTTGGGACTTAAGCAAAATTTGAGAGAAAAATCTATGAGAAGGCAAAGCTCAGTTAGAAAAGGCAGCCTATAGTGTCCAAGGATGAATCATTATCGTGGGTGAGCCACTGGGTGAAATCACATTGAAGATTTCCACATTTGGACTTAGCCTCTTTTTTGAAATTTGAAAATCTCTAGAGGGATAAAGCTGAAGGCAGTAGCCAATGTGGGATTTATAGGGCCAGATTCCCTTCCAGAGAGGAGCCACTGATGATTTGCTGCTACAGACAAGAACACAGCGGGTTCCGCCGTTAAGTAAGGCTGACAGTGATGCACCTTGGGTGGATTGGCGTGCAGGTAGGTCCTGGTCTCTTCTCAGTTCCTAAAGTACTGGACTGGAGGGACACTACTCCAGGGTCCGGACTCACTCAGGATGGGTCCAGCTATGGGTTCACAATGATTGGAGTCTATTATGTCCCTGAGGGTCTAAACAAGAGGGCAGTCAACTAGCTCTTTGAGTCACTCAGGTAGTCTTGTAAGCAGAAAAGCAGTACTCAAGCAGCAGGGTAGTCCTTTGACTGAGGGCACAAGGCAGGTGCTGCACAGAGGGCATTCCTCTTGGTGGTTGGGCAGTCCTCTGAAATACACATCAGGTCACATGAAGCAGGGAAGACCTCTGAAACTCCTCCGCAGGTCCAAAAGTCAACTGATAAGTGGGTGTGAAGGTCCTACATTTATACCTGGTGCCAGCTTTGAAGTGGTAGAAACATCTGAAGTTTTCCCTCCACAAAAGTGTCTGGGAATTTCTGCATCCTTGCCCAAGCTCCACTGGTTCTGGTGTTACAAACGTTAGTATGAATTTCTTTGTGTGAGTGTGCAGAGGCATTGTGAGCCATTGTCTTTGAAGTGCAAATAGGGTTGTGCCTTTCTTCGTCCCTCCATTGTGCTGAAATGACCCACCATGCCAAAACCCTGTCCCCCTACTATGTGGCTGTCTGGCAGGAATACACACAGGTCAACTGTCAACTACAACTAGTCATGTTACCCAAGAAACAGGCTGATGGCACCAAATGGTTAGGACAAGAAAATGCCAGCTTTCTAAATGTGCTATTTTCAAAATTGTGACTTAAAACCTGACTTCACAATTAAAGTGAATTATAAATCAGAACATTCACACTCACAAAACATGACATCTCTACCTGTTCCCACACAAATAATATCACTTCTTAAATGTAATAAGGTAACCCTAATGTTATTTCATGGGAGAAGTATGCCTCACAGTATGGAAAACAAATTTGGGGGTTTTGTTTCTAAAAAGGCAGGAAAAGCTTAAAAGTATATGTCCAATGTTTTAAATATACTACACCCTGCCTTATGACTTGTTTAGGGCCTACCTTAATGGGGATATATGAATTAAAAAGGAAGTTTTAGGCTGGAATAAGGTTTTTTTTAGCACCTCAAATTGGCAGTTTAAAATTCACAAGAGGCTACAAATGGCAGGCTTGTGACATGTTTGAAAGGGCTACTTAAGTGTGTGGCACAATAAGTGTTGCCGGCTCACAAGTAGCAATTCATGTTTATATGGTATAGGACTTTACAAGGGGCTTATAAGTAAATTAAATATGCCATTTAGGTGTAAGGCAGTTTGACCATGTTTTAGGGGTGAACACAAGCACTTAACACTGGTTAGTAGATGTAAAGTGCACAGAGTCCTAAGTCCAATAAAATCTAATTCAGAAAAAAAGAAGTAGGGCTGTAAAGTTTATAGGGAAAGACCACCCTATGGCTGACAGGTCTAACAGCTTTAATACTGGACACAAATTTGGTAAAGTGAATTATGTGTGTTGGTCTCAGTCCACCAATCTTAACTAGAAGTCTTGGTAAAATCAAAGAAATGGGAATTTTGTGGTACTTCCCCAAAAATTTGTATCCGTAAGAATGCAACATACCTAGTCTAACACATTGGAACATTTTGTTTAAGCAACATTTATTAAAGAACACTCTTCTGTCTATGCACTGGTTTTAGATAAAACATACTTTTTCATCACTTCCATTTGGTAAGAAAAGGTTATCTATAGATGGACTTCGGAATTCAACCATTGATATGAACTTAGACAGACCTGGATGGCCTGACCTTAAACACAAAAATGATAGACAAAGAATGGGGGATGTTTTAATCAGCTACATACTAATCGATCCTGACAACTTTTAAACCTTAAGAAGTAGGAACTACACTTCCTATGTTTATGATACAGTTTCACATTCCTGTTTTCCACAGCTCTAATGCAGAGACTTTCTTCAGTATCCATCATTCTGAACACAATCTGGGTAAAATATTGATGAACTTTACCTAATTGGTACTATTTACCTACCTGCTGGCTAAGCAGATTAGATTTCATATTATTGTACTGTGGGAGGGATGGGCAAAAAGTAAATTTAAGAGGCTTGCTGTGTTTCACATTCTTAGCGGTCTATTATACAAAAGTTAGAGTCATGTGAGAGTAACAGGTTAAAGGAGTATTCAGGTGATCTTTTTTCATGGTTGCTTGTCTTTTCCTCTTTTAGGTTCTTCTCTTTCTTCCTCTCTTCGGTGGTGCTCCAGGATCGCGTAAAAGGCAACTCTCCTGAGTTGGGGTGGCGTCTTCATTCCTCCCAGGCGACCGCCACTCTTCCCTCGAGACCTCTGGAGCTTCGTCCCCTGGCTCGTCAGTCAGCAAAGGCTTTTGCCCTTTGGAATACCGCTCCGTGCTCCTTTAGGGTTCTGGATCCATTCTGGTACAAAGGGTTTCCTCCTCTTTGTGTCTTCTCACTGTCCTGCTTGGCTCTTTGGCGTCTTCCGGGTTTTTCCTCGTGGCCTCTTCACTCGTACTCGGTGACAGACATATTGCTCTCCTCTCTGTCACCTGATTGGCCCTTTCTTTTGATTTCCTCCTGGGTAGAGGCTGTTGGAATTGGTCATCGCAGTTATCCTGGGGTAAAAAAGGTAAGTGAGGGGAGTTTATGGGTGTTGGGTCATAGCCCTCATAAGATGCTGGGGATGGGTTCTCTTTACATGTACCTTATGCGGATTTCAAATGGCACTTATCACCAAACATAAATTCAAATAAGGAGGGAACACAATTGGCATCCATCTCATTATGGTAGTCCTCCTGTATTATTATTCCATTTTTAAAAAATGGTCGCAAATTGCACACAGACTGTTTGTGAATAAAATAGAATTTTGAAAACTGAGCTATGTACTATTAGGTAGGTTCACAAAATACTGAATCACGAGGGGTTAAATATCACCTGCTTAATTGATGTTCATTAGGCTGGTGCCACTTTTTAGTTGTATGCAATATGTTGTAATTACAGGGACAGGGGCCTTTAAGGGACAGCACATCAATAATTCCTATGCCTGCATTCCAACATTGAAAAACTTTTTTAAGTTACCCATGTTCTTAAAGGAGCAAGTTCTGTGTAAAAAAAAAGGTTTTCTATTTTTTGAGCTTTCAAAGGAATAAAGCAGTGGTCTTTTGAACCACTGTCCACTCCCCGATGCTCTGAGCGCTATTGCTAAAGGGAAAGGAGTTGTAAGGGCACCATTCCCCTTAGCGAATCATTTTAATCCCAACTTGAGAGTCAACAAATTGAAACAATAACTCAACAATTCGGTTCATTTTCAGGATATTCACTTAATAAAGCCAAAACAATTATTATTTGTACTGAAAATACAAACTACAATGACCCTAGGAGAGTAAAAAGTGCTACATATCTAGGGATATGTTTAACATCAAAAGTTGAAAGGATTATTAACCTGAATTTTGATCCGCTAATTAAAACGTTAGAAAAAGATCTTAAAAGAGTTGATAGTTTACGTTTATCAATTATCGGTAGGAGTAATTTTGTAAAAATTAATATTTTTCCTAAACTTTTATATTTGTTTCGTGCAATACCACTAATAGTAGAGGATAGTACACTCAAAGCCATAGACTCACTAATTTAATCTTTTATGTGGCAATACGGGAAAATTAGGAGGTCTAATAAATATCTATCATTACCCCAGCACAGAGGCGGTTTAGCCCTTCCTAATATTTTACTATATCGCTGGGCGGTTTTCCTACAACAAATGGCTCCTATGCTCTATATAAAAGCGACCGAGTCTAGTATAATACCACCAGTAATACCCTCCATATATGAATTGTTATTAGGGAACAAACACCAAGGTCTCTTATTAAAACAGATAGAACCGAGTTATTTTAAAAAAAATTAAATTTAAAATAATTGCTAGCTGTAGGAAAGTTTGGCTAAAAATATCGAAATTTCTATCAATCCCGAAACATAATAAATATATTCCACTTTGGGACTCCTTTCTTCTTCCCCGACTAGTAAATGATGATATGGCCAAAAAATGGAATAAAGCAGGTATAAGAACGGTTTTGGATCTAGGCGAAAATATTGTAGACTTTCAATTCTCTTACTTACAGAAAAGATATAATATTCCCAACAGCCACCAATTTAAATTTCATCAAATCAAAGCGATCATAAATGCTAAAATCCCTGAGATTTCACAGGAAACAATTCCTATTCTAGATATTCTGACAATTAAAAACGTAAAAATAGGGAAAATATATGATTTACTTCTAGAAAAAATAAATGATGATATAGAACACACTGAAACATCATGGGCTACTAGGCTTAATGATCCAAATTTAGATATTGATTATAGTTTGTTATTGTTATCTAAGATACTTATGTCTTCAAATTTGAAAGCTCAGTCATATAAAACGATCTTCAATTTATATTTTACCCCAGCAAAATTATTTAGATGGGGTAAAAGAATGGGTGATCTCTGTCCAAGATGCGCACAGGGCCCTGCAGATTTAATTCATATGTTTTATGGATGTCGGATGTTAACTCCACTTAAAAATGATTTGAATAAATTCTGGGAAGAATTATTTGGACATCAGCTCCCGGTGTCAGGTATGCTATACATGCTGGGCTATGATAATTCACTTGGATTGAATAAAACCCAGGAATCATGTTTGTGCATTGGGGTAACGGTATATAAGATCTTATTAGCGGCTAGCTGGAAAGATGCAGATTCCCCAACCTTCCAACTGTGGTTGGCAAGGTTTTTGGCCATATACAATCACGAAACAGCAATTTATTCATCTAAAGGAATGCGATCTCGAATGCGGGGTCAGAAAATTTGGGAACCAGTTGAGAGATGGATACACGGGGTTAAGGATCGAACCGCTTGATTATAAGTTATATTGTTTAGTATTAAATATATTTAATTTAGCAAAATAAGCAGGTAAAACTATTATGTTTAAGCAGTATTATATGCCTTAGTCGATTCCCCTAAGCTTCTAGTACTTTACTTTCCTGTCTCTCTAACTTGTATTTATTTTCTGTTTTGTACATATTTTAAGCTGCTTATATGGATGATAATGTTATAGTATTTATGACTGTGAATATGTGATGCTGCTCAATAAATACAGTTAAAAAAAAAAAAAGGAACACCGCTCCCTGCTCCTGTAGGGTTCTGGATCCATTCTGGTACAAAGGGTTTCCTCCTCTTTGTGTCTTCTCACTGTCCTGCTTGGCTCTTTGGCGTCTTCCGGGTTTTTCCATGTGGCCTCTTCACTCGTATTCGGTGACAGACATCTTGCTCTCCTCTCTGTCACCTGATTGGCCCTTTCTTTTGATTTCCTCCTGGGTAGAGGCTGTTGGAATTGGTCATTGCAGTTATCCTGGGGTAAAAAAGGTAAGTGAGGGGAGTTTATGGGTGTTGGGTCATAGCCCTCATAAGATGCTGGGGATGGGTTCTCTTTACATGTACCTTATGCAGATTTCAAATGGCACTTATCACCAAACATAAATTCAAATAAGGAGGGAACACAATTGGCATCCATCTCATTATGGTAGTCCTCCTGTATTATTATTCCATTTTTAAAAAAATGGTCGCAAATTGCACACAGACTGTTTGTGAATAAAATAGAATTTTGAAAACTGAGCTATGTACTATTAGGTAGGTTCACAAAATACTGAATCACAAGGGGTTAAATATCACCTGCTTAATTGATGTTCATTAGGCTGGTGCCACTTTTTAGTTGTATGCAATATGTTGTAATTACAGGGACAGGGGCCTTTAAGGGACAGCACATCAATAATTCCTATGCCTGCATTAAAGTCACCCATGTTCTTAAAGGAGCAAGTTCTGTGTAAAAAAAAAGGTTTTCTATTTTTTGAGCTTTCAAGGGATAAAGCAGTGGTCTTTTGAACCACTGTCCACTCCCCGATGCTCTGAGCGTTATTACCAAAGGGAAAGGAGTTGTAAGGGCACCCTTCCCCTTAGCGAATCATTTTAAACCCAACTTGAGAGTCAGCTAGAGGGTCGATAGCTTGTCAGTTGTTTGCAACTGCAATTGGAGTCATGAACTACCAATATACATCCTTTCAGAATCAGAAATAGAAGAGATGGCATCCCTTTCAGAAACCCTCCTACTTGCAATTCAGAAAGAATCACAAAAGTCTTTTTACAAGTCAAATGAATTTTACAATTCGTAAAAAAGCTATTTTGTGGTCATAAACCCTGTTATTTTGCAAAATGAGACCCTTAGTGTTAAAACAGGCTTAATGCACTTTGCAACCTAAGTACTGGATAATAGATCTAAATCTCCCAAATATTTGAAAGCTTCCAAGTTATTATGACAATCATGCTTCTCAATTACACAATGGGTCTAGACTCATCAAGTTGATAGGCCCTTTAAGTAACTGTATTTTGCTCCACCAATGCTCCTGCCCCTTTAAGTTTCTTTGCATGGCTGATTGTAAAATTATTTGAAGCTTTGCAAAAGGAGGTGAAGCTACTTGTTCCTCTACAACTTTGAAAAGTAATGATTACTAGGGCTAGATACAGAATTACCAAAAGTGTTAGTGTTATCAGATTAGCTTTTTTGCTGCAGTAACTCCACGCATTTTGAAATAATAAATTCTGGTTTATTTCAATTGAACAAATTACACTAAAACATGTGAACAATAATTTGTAAAAGCAAAGGCCAGACCTGGAAAAGTTGCATTGATGTGAAATTATGCCATTCTTAGATGTATGTTGACCGTATAAAATTAGACTATTTCATATGTTCTATTATGCAAGTCACCAATGCAGTATAATTGAGATGCCTCATTTCAATGTTATTACAACAGGAAGATAGAAAATATATGGACTTCACCAATCACCAGTGCACATATAAAACACAGATGTCATCAAACAACAAACATACATTTGTCACTGATGTTTCTGGTGTGGTGAGTTCAGGCAACCTAGGTATGAGGGCCTGATGGATGTTTAATCAGTGTTTTTTAAGAGGTGAGGGTAAAAAAGGCAGTTGGTTATCTGTTAGAACACTGTCAAACAACACCAGCTCTACAGAAAAAAGTCTGTAAAGCCAGTTAACAAAATTTAATGGGAGACTCCTCATGTGCCCCCTGCACTACTTTTTACCAAAGCTATGTTAGCATCTTACTGCAGGGCTGGATGGAAAAGAGACAGGTGGAGGGCAGCTGATGGTGTGGGTGTTTGCAGTTTTGGTGGAGAAGAATGCCACCGGCACCCATTATGCCGAGCTGTGCCTGTGGGTACGTGGAACTGACAAGATGTAAGGTGAGGTGCAGCGTGCCACAGGAAGGGTTGGTTGCCTGGCCTGGAGAAGGATGTTTTACCCTGACTGTCATTTCCAGCCGCAGTGGTACTGGAAGGCCAAAGTGTGCAGCAAGGTTGGTACAATTACATAACAAAGGCAAATTGAGTGGTAATGGATGGTAAATAATATGGCCTTTTTGTGATAAATCCTGTGGCGTTATCTACTTAGATATTTTAATGCACTGATGCTAAAGGAATCTTTGTTCCATAATAATACATTGTTTTTTCATCCCAAAAACTGTAAACATCCAGCAGAAGCTATATAATACCTTTCAAAATCCTAATCATTTTGCCTTGCATGGAAGCACAGAACTCCTTTTTTTATTATCACTGTCCTTTTTGCGTCCAATAGTAAAGTCTACACATGTATTTTTTTTTTACACTCTATGTCTCACTTATTGGGCACGTCCTGTTAGGTTCTGGGTTCAAACTGTCTTCCATCAGTATTTCCTTAACAGCCCTGCAGAATAAATATAGTAGATTTGTTATGTACATGTCTCAATAGCATGCACTTTAATATTTGAGACATTTGACTTTAAAAGGAGATACTCAAACATCTGCTTTTATAACAATGTCAGCCGTGTGAACAGAAATTTGAGCGGACCGTGATACAAAACCTTTTTGAGTTAAAGGAATATTTGTTTCCCTTCTGTTTATGACATTTAATTATTCATGTGCGTTGCTTGTAAATCAAACAGGAATGTATGAACAGTGTGGGCAGCTGTGATTGCTGACAAAGAGCGCACACTCTCTTGGAAAAGAAAAACATCCAGGTCCAAGGTTCCCAGCAACCAGATCGTGGGCTGTGGGCCTAAAAATCTAGTGTTGGCATTGTACACGAGCACCTGCTTGTGGCCTGCACACAGCTTCTCATGGGAAAGTACACGCTGTGTTTTTAAACTTGCTGTACTCTTTAGTTAGTAAAGCGCGGTGCAGGGTAGATTGTGGGCTTTTGTTTAAGTATTCATGTTAATCACAGCTCGTGAAGGGGCTGTGACTAACATGAATACTTTCTGAAAGAGACGGGAAGAGAGCTGGAAGCCGTGCTCACTGAGCGGTGAGGGTGCTCCTGTGAGGAGTGGTTGATGTGGGCACTGAGGGGCATATTACCAACAAATAGCGATATTTATCACTAAGTAGGGTTAGCGGCAATACTTTTATCGCCGCGCATCACTGGTTTTTATCGCTGAGATAACTTGCTATTAGCAAGGTTTATTTCAAAAGCGATAAAAATCCAGGTGACAGCAGCGAAATGCGTGAATATCGCTGAGAATACAGCGATATTCACGCATTAGCGATGAAATGTTCTTAGCCATGTTATCCACCACCCATTGGATAACATGGCTAAGAACCGGTCTGGGCAGGTGTTAGCATTTGTAGATAGCTTAGCGCGAATATTTCCATCGCTACGCCTGCCTTGCTAATAGGCGAAAGCGACGCTAGCGACTGCTTTCAGGCGCTTACTGGTTGGGTACGCCCACTTTGCATGTCATTAGCGATAAACATCGCTGACATGCAAAGCGGGCCCCAAACCGCTCGCTACCCCCTAAAAGCTGTCACTAACATTAGTTAGCGACAGCTTGCTAATAGGGCGATAGAATTATCGCCGCTTAGCGGACGAAAACGGCCGCTAAAGTGGCGATAATTGCCTATCGCCCTGCTTGAAAATATGCCCCTGAGTGACTGCTGGTGGAAGTCGGGTGGGACGTGACAAGCCAATGTCCGGGTCATAAAGGGATCTCCCTGGGAGAAAGGGGTGATGGGAAAGGCATCTAGCCATGGGGAAGGCTAATGTAGAAGAGAATAGATTGATGTGATCTCAATTCATTAAGTGACGGTGTCTCTCATGTACTACTTATACCTACCATTGACTGCAAGTTGGGTTGCTTGAGCCTACTTCCTCTCGGGGCTATGCCATGGTGTTTGTTGTCCCTCTGTGTTCATTCTGTGATACTGTTGACCTCCCCATGTAAGGACTGTTTTATAGGGTGTTAAACAGCCCACCCCTTTTGATGTTGTGAAGGATTCCTTACTTGACAAAGTATGACGGCGTTTGATTTCATTTTGTCGTTAGCAGGGTGTTAGATCCGCTTTCCGGCAATGTGATGGTGTCTGCCCCCACCCTATTACAGCCTGCAACAATAGGTTTGTGTTACCCCCTTAATGGAGTGCGAGTTTTCATCTTGTCCTGTGGCACATACCGTCCCTTTATCATGGTGCTTGCCCACACTCCTTTGGCGTTGACCGAAACAGTTTGCCGTTATCTACAGCAGTCATTTTGATAGTGTTTGCCAGCTACTCTTTTGAAACCTATTACAGGGAGAATCTCCCACCCACTTTTAGGGGCTGGCAGTACGATGTGTTCCCTCTCTCATGGGTGTTTGTCACTTCCCAACAGGCAGTGGCGTGGAGAGATATGCCTAGCCTCCTTTAAGAGTTGTAATGCTCCTCCCATTTCTCAAGTTGTGATAGGTTCCCCCTTCACATGCATGGTTTGTATTGGGACAGTTTATTTTGTTTCTGGCATAGATGGGGTTTTCTCCATTTTACAGTGTTATAGGAGCTGTTTCCCCTAATTTTGCAGACTTGTGTGGTATTTGCACCCCTTATAATCAGTGTAGTCTGACGATTCTCCTTTTAAAGAGAGGACACAGATTGTTACCCTTCAAGCTCTCATTAGCTGTTGCAGTTGGTGGGGTGACCGGTCGCAAAAAGTGTATCCAGCTGTTTGTTCCCACTTCTAAGAGATGTCTTTGACATCCCAGACTACGGTTCTTACAGGACTTACAATGTCTCCTCTGTGAAATGTGATGAGTATTTCTGCATTCGAGGGCTGTGATGCATGTTCTACTTGAACCATCTGGTAGGCACCATGACTCAGTGATGGCCCGTTCTTTTTACGGTCCTTAAGGTGCTTGCCTTCCTGTTTTTTTATTGTCTGTTCTTCAGAGTGTTGCTTGGCTGTTTTGACCCTTTAATGAACTTTACTAACATATCCATCACTCAAATTACTTTCATATTTCACTTTGCTAACTCATCACTAATCCTTATGGGTTCCAGAGTAGCGTGCTACTCACCAAAATAGCGCTTCAAAGCCCCACAGGGGTAGCAAGCGCTATATAAATGCAAACCTCTTTCCCTCTTCTAACCCACCGCTACCCTTCTCTATCCAAATAACTGAATAACATATCCACCACTCAAATTACTTTCATATTTCATTATACTAATTTTCAACACTAATCCTTTATTGGTTCTAGAGTAGCATGCTATTCGCTAAAACAGCACTTCAGTACTCCAGAAAGGGAACTTTTTTCCCTCTTCTGTCCCTCTGCTATCCTTCTCACTCCAAATAATTGACTAACCTATTCACCACTTAAACTACTTTCAAATTTCACTATGCTAATTAAACACTAATCCTCAATGGGTTCCGGAGTAGCGTGCTACTCCCCGAAAAAGTGCCTCAACGCCTTGTCAGGGTTAGTAAGTACAATCTGCCCCGCACCACGCCTTACTAACAAAAGAGTACTGCACTTTTAAAAACACAGCGTGCACTTTCAATTTATTCTGAAATCATGTGCCCTGTTTTCAAAACTTGCTGTACTCTTTTGTTAGTAAAGGGTGCATAGCTGCTAAGGTTGCAGCTGGCTTATGTGTGACATTTTCATAATTTCAATGTACTCATGAAGAGTAACATTCGATGGCTAAGAGTGACACTTTTTTGTGAACAAAATCAAAGCAATAAAGATGCGGGAAAAATCAGAACTGTCACCTATTTGAGCAATGAGAAACTATAAGAACAACTTAAAACTGCTGCAAAGCACAAGAAATGGGAGGGCATGAACTTTTCAGGAGGCCCTGTCGTGATAAATATATGCTAAATTGCTGATAAAATTTAAGCTGTTTATTGAAGTAAAAAGCCTGTGATGCAGTGCACCTTAGCTGCAAACCCCGACCCCAACTAATGAACGGCCAATCTTCTAGGCTGCTGAGTACAGTCAGTACAGAGCTGTGTTTCTGTTTAATATGGCCGTTAAATGCTTGACTTCCATATTGATGGGGGCTTGTACTGATGTGCTTTATCTCTTATGCTTTTTCTGTCTCTCTTTCCTTAGACTCCACCTCTCCCATCTGTGTATCTTTCACCCTGTCCTTTCTCTCCACCTACACCACCTTTCATTCCACTTTACCCTGCTCTCCTGCCCACCTTCCCCCCTGCATCCTCCCACTTTGCTCTCTTTTCTCTTCAACTCAGCCTCCTCTTTCTCAACCTCCCCTTTCTCCACCTCATCACTCTCTTCATGCCTTAGCCTGCTTCCTCACTCAATCCTCCTCCCCTTTTTCTGCATCGCTCTGCTCTTCCCACCACACCATCCTCTCGCTGAGCCTCCACCTCATCGTTCTACATTACTGTTACACTGTCTCACTGCCTCGTCCGCCTGAATTTCTGCCTCCCATTCACCACCTGCTTTATCACTGTCCTACCTAGCTTTGCGTCATCTGTCTCCAATTCCACCTCACTCTTCTACCTATAATCCTCCCATCTTTGCTCGACCATGGCTCTCTACACTTCATCCTCTTCTGTCAGCCTTCCATTTACTACTACTGTGTGTTGTGTAAGGATTCTGCCTATATAATGGGTACTTGAGCTGCTTTTATACATGTGATTCTGCTTGTGTGGGTGCAGCCCTTTCAAGAGCTATGATTAACATGAGTACTTAAACAAAAACACACAATCTGCCCACATCCACGCTTTACTAACAAAAGAGTACAGTAAGTTTAAAAACACAGCGTGTACTTTCAGTTTAATCTGAAAGCACACGCCCTGCTTTTAGACTTGCTGTACACTTTTTTTAGTAAAGCGCGACTGCAGGGCACATTGTATGTTTTTGTTTAAGCATTCATGTTAATTGCAGCCCCTTCACAAGCTGTGATTAAAATGAATATGTAAAAGTCACTGGCTAAACAGCATTGGGCAGTTACTGCTTCACACTATCTGATGCACTGAAAGGTGTAATGGACTTCTCCCATTCGAGATTCACCTCT
The DNA here is from genome assembly GCF_964261635.1 of Lissotriton helveticus. Lineage (NCBI taxonomy): Eukaryota > Metazoa > Chordata > Amphibia > Caudata > Salamandridae > Lissotriton > Lissotriton helveticus. The sequence goes on from NC_136069.1 coordinate 1,611,687,610, forward strand.
GCAATCTTTCTGTGCGAATCATTGAATGTTCTTGCGGTATAGCAGTCTCTGCCTTTTTGACTACGTTATTAGTTCAGATTCATCTATCGTTTTTCAGTATTTTGGCCTTATTTCTATAAGTAGCACTTCAGTTCCATCTGGAGAAGATAGGCAGCATGTATTTGTATCTGAATTACAGGAACAAGATGAAATAGAAAAGGTCTGTGGTCTGCCAATACCCCTCCAGCTAAAGAGGGTACCGATCAAAACTTATTTCCATGTTTTTTTTGCTTTGCTAGTCATGTTAAAGCACACTTCATGTGGTAAAAAATATTAATAATAATTGCCTTTGCTGTTCTCTTTAGAGAAGTGCCTAAAATTCCTGTTGTGTCCTCTGGCATGTGCGACTAACAAGCGCAGTGGGTCGATGACTTTTAAATACAAAATACCTGTTACTCATTAGTGGAGCTTCCTTAGCATAGGGGGAAATTGGCAGCAGGAAAGTCAAAGCAAACAGACGGACACCCCATGGTGAGTGAACTACTTGGGCGAATGCACCCATTTCTTGAACTATTTTCTATGGCAAAATAAGATAAAATCATCTATTTTAGTATTTGAGGAACTCTCTTGAATAGGCCGCTCTACTGTGCCGTTTTCTGTGTTTTGTTTACACTTATCTGTAAGTAAAACGTGATTGCAGGTTATTCCTCTTGATGCTGAACTGTTTTATTTTTGTATTTACTGTTCAAAAACACCCTTACGTTCTTACAATAAAGCTATGTTACTCTTTTGCTCTGGTGGTCTGTCCCAGGTGCTCTGCCATTGCAATGAATGGAAATGCAGCTCTTTGGTAGTTAATAGCTCACTGTTCTATATTAGGATTTAAAGTTATAAACTGCAAGCAACAAAAGGGGCTGTCGGATAGAAGCAGCAATGCACTGACCTAATTACATTGCATGCAATTTGGGATCTGTGTGGTTTACCAGCTTCTTTGCATCAGGTATTTGAACCTCCTTGGCTACTTTATACACAACTTCCACTAGACAAGACTCAGATCTCTATGCAGCAGGTCCATTAATCTTCAGAGTGTTCTTGACATTAATATGGTTGCCTGAAAATTGCTAGAAAGTCTTTATCATATTTTTTGCATGCCACTGCTTCATCTTCAGGTGGGATCTGTTGATGGCTTGTGTGCTGCTCAGTCCTCCTTGTGAATTTCCTTGTTCACCCACCTCAACCATTTGCGCAGTTTGAATGCCAGGGATTCTGTATTTACAGAATCGGTAAATACCGATTCGGTACAAGGGGAACACAATCAAGGGTGGCAGGGTGTCACATTGACACCCTGTTGCACCACTGAATCATGCATGTATGCACATGTGGCACACATACATGCCCTAAGGGCATGTATGTCTGCCACATGGCACTTTTGGAAATGCCCAAAAATGCTTTTTCAAAGGTTTTCGATATTTACCACCAACTTCTAGTTGGTGGTAAATACCAAATCCCCAACTATGCAAATCACTCATTTGAGTGCTCCCTACATTGCAGATTCGGTAATTTACCGATTGGATATTTTAAGGAACCGGTAATTTACCTATTCCTTAAAATACCGATTCGGTAAATTACAGAATCTGTAAATTGGCCACCCACATCTCAAAAGCCTAATACCGGTCGGTAACGGCCTAAATTCGGTAATTTCAGCCATTACCGACCGGTATTTGGCAACCTACATCAGGCCCTAAGTGTATTTTAGGTGAGGCCCCTTGTTGTTTATAATGTTGTGAGTGGGGGCGGCGTCTCCTTTTCTTCCCCCTTGGCTCTGAGTAGATTGAGGGGACACACACAGCAGCCATGCATAGGCCGGAAGCGCAGAGGGGCAAGGATACACTCCCCACCCTAGAACCTCCACTGTTAATATGGCTTCCATGAGGGGGGAAAAAGACAGAAAATTGAAAGACATGCTAACTAAGCCCCCAGCGGAGGAGACAGATCCTCCCCATGAAACAAGTTCAGCTTGGCTCAGAGAGCATGTAGGCCCCGATCACCTGCTCCTTTTTGGAGACACTATTCAACAACCTAAGGGAGGACTTCCAAACACACAAAATGCAAGGTGTCAGGAAAGGTGAAAGAGATCCGAAGGGACATCGACGCGATCAGAGTGGCCACCATAGAGGACCAAGAATTGGGCAGGGAAGAGGAGGTAACACTGCTCCAGCAAGAAGTGATCCGCCTAAGGGAACTACAGGTAGACCCACAGGCTCAAACGGAGGATCTCAAAAACTGTTCTCGGCAGAACAACATTCGGGTCAAGGGAGTACCTTCGGATGCAGAGGGTGCAGATATGACCCACTAATTGCAAGAGCTATTACGAGATATCCTGGGAGCCCCACCAGACATGGAGATCTGTATTCACGGGGCACATAGAGTGGAATTGAGATGACGGGCCCCGGCCCCCCACCAGACATCCTAGCTTTTTATGGGTCACTCTTTAGCCCTCTACCAGGACTTGGCAGCCAGCACACTACAAAAGACGTGAGAGTTAAGAGCAGTACCCACCCATCTCTGGGACAAAGCAGTAGCTTACTCTTGGTGTCACCTGTTTAATCTTCAAATGGAGCAGCAAACTCTACCAGGTCGGATCCCTTCAAGAGGTCTCTAGGATAGTTGGCCTACCACATCCCAGCCCTGCGGAGTTGACCAGCCCGGAGTGCCAAAATGCACACGATCATTGGAAGAGAGTTGGAAAGAAACACTACCCTGGGTCCTCATGGGGGCCCGATCCTACGACTATGGCACAGGAGCAGCAAGCGGCCTTAGACACACTACTAAAGGACACTGGATCCCAGGAAGGCTCACAAACTCTGGAGGGGCTGCAGCAATACAGTGAGATAAGCAGGGCTGGGATGGGTCTGCTAGGAGTGGGAAAGCGGGGGTTCTTGGACCACGGTATGTCCCAGCCTTCTTTTTTTTCCAGATGTGCGCGATTATGCCTTGGGGGAATTGGACATTATAGGGGGGTTGGGTGTTCAGGTTGGGGTTAGGGACTGTGCTGCATGGTATGGGATGGCAGTCAAGATGAGGGGTGGACCAGCAAAGGGGCAGTTGGAAAGAGTTGGCCCAGAAGGAGCAGCGAGGGATCTGTGACCAGATCTCATGACACACTCTATTTTACAGATTGTTACACTAAATGTGAGAGGCCTGAATACCCAAATAAGCGGAGAGCCATTTTATCCTACTCAGAGAATTTAGGGGCTGATGTATGCCTTTTGCCCATCTCCTCCCCAAATATTGGCACCGTATGCAAGCTACGGCCTTCCACAACAATTCTCCTCATCCACACAAGATAAGAAAGCGGGGGTAGCCATCCTGGTGGCTAATCGCATTGCCGGGAAGGTGGAAGATAAGGTAGCGGAAACAAAAGGGCACCTTTTAGCTTACAAGTTCTGTGTGGGGGGCTCGCCTTTGGGGCTAGGGTCCATGTATGCACCCAACTCTGGACAGGAGAAGTTTCTGACAGCAGCCCTCTCTGAAACCCTGAGTGCGCAAGAGAAATGGTTACTTTGTGGAGGACACCTCAATTTAGTGATGGACAGAGCAGCAGATGGATCAAGTCACCGTTACACTCAAACTGGGGAGCTATCACCTGAGAGGAAATTCTGGCTACAGACCCGGGGGCTGACTGACCTGTGGCCAGAGGCTCACCTACTCACTTCACAATTCTCTTTTTACTCAAATGCCCACGGTACATAAGCTAGACTGAATCACATGCTGGGCACAACAGAACTCCAGCAACTAGGCAAGGACATAGTTATATTGCCCGGCAGCACTTCCAGACCTTAATGCGGTGATAGCGATTCTTTGGGTGCCTCACCAGTGTAACAGATCCGGGGGATGGAGACTGCGGCAGGGTATGATACATAGGCCAGAGGTAAAAGAATAGATCCTCAAATGCATCACAGACTATCTTGCACTAAATGACTCCCTCTGTATTTCCCTGTCCACTTTATGGGGGGCCCTTAAGACAGTAGCGCATGGGGATTTAATAGCGATATCAGTGGTTGAGATCAAAGAACTCAAAGCTAAAAGAGAACAGCTAACTGCGCAGCTAGAGAGGGTAATCAGTAGGAAAGGGGCACCTCGGGTTTGGCCCCAGCTAGAGGCCACACGGCCCCAATTGGCGGTCCTTGACTTGGACAGGGCTGAATATGCCACACTCAGGCTCAAACACTCCTATTATATTGGGGGAGACAAAATGGGGCGTATGCTGGCTAGCAAGTTATGAGTCCGCACCCAGCACACGAAAGTGCAATCCATCCAGTCGAACTCTGGGAAACTAGAGGAAAGGCATTTCAGGCATTTTTCACCGAGCTCTACCGTACACACCCCGCCCCACTCCCGCATTACCAGTTACCTACAGGACGCCTACACAGTGGCACTAGAACCCAGGGCACACAGAATCTCTGGAGGCACCAAAAAAGGTAGAGGAAGTGATAGGGACGATATCGCGCCTCAAGCTAATAAAATCACCGGACCCTGCGGCTTCTCAGCCGGGTTCTATAAGACTTACTGCCAGGTTTTAGCTTAAATTTTGACACCACTTTTTAATTCCTTTACGGGGCACGAAACGAATCCCCCAGAAATGCTGGCGGCCTCTATCATGGTACTGATGAAACCAGGGAAAGATAAAACACTCTGTGGCTCCTTCTGCCCGTTTCGCTTCTGAATGTGGACTTGAAGCTATTCACCGGAGTGCTAGTGGCCCGTCTAGGCCCTCTCATGCCGGGTATCATCGAACCAGACCAGTCCGGCTTCATCCCTAACAGACAAAGCAGCACCAGTACAAAACGCATGTTACATGTGGTCAACAAAGCCCACCGTACAAACATGAATACTCACCTCCTGTTGGAAGATGCTGAGAAGGCATTTGACTGGGTGGGTTGGGACTTTTTTGACCAGACCCTGGTGCACTTTGGTCTGAGAGACAGGTTCAGGGCCAGGGTGTCGAGCTGCTACATAGCGCCCACGGCAACTGTTAGAGTCAATGGGGTCTCATCCAGCCCCTTTGGGATCCAGAGAGGGACCGGGCAGGGATGTCACCCCTCCTCTTTGTGTTGTACATCGAGCCGCTGGCCCATAGGGTCAGGAATAATCCCAACATTTTGGGCATTCATATACGGATGACATCATCGCATCCCTCAAATCACCAGAGCGCTCAGTCCTGGCATTTTTACAGGAACTGGAATCCTTTAGCCAGGTCTCTGGGTTCTGAGTCAACATTGGGAAATTGATGATTCTTTGGTTGCACCAACAGGGGACAACAAATACGCCGGGAAGAGACACCTATGCGGGGATACCAGTTATGACATCTAGCCAATACCTTTGAATTAAACTGGCCCCATCCATTTCACAAACGGTTAAATTAAGTTGTTCCAAGTTAACCACTCAGCTCACTAATGAACTGCGGCATTGGAAGCACTATCCACTATAACTCCTGGGAAGGGTAGCAGCGATTAATATGTCCATCCTTCCTAAAGCACTATATCTCTTCTAGACAATTCCGCTATGGTCCCCGCCGGATACTCCCCACAAACTATAACAAGGGATACTACAGTTTGTCTGAGCTGGGGCACGTCCTCTGATGCGAAGGGAGCTGGGTTACCTTCGACTCAATGAGTGAGGCTTGGGGATACCGTGCATACTGGAGTACTTTAGAGCAGCACAGCTCTGGTACTTCGTGGAATGGAATAGGTCAGAATCCGAAAATTGATGGCTGTTCCAGGACAGAGCGTTAGCAAAACTTTCCCTCTGGATGGTCCCTTTCCTCTAGAGTGCAGATAGGCCCTTAAAGTTACGGGGGTCACCCATCATACACACACAACTCAGGGTTTGGGATGGTGTAGCCACATAGAAAGGACTGACTTCTTTCCCCTCGCCCATGACTCCTCTATTGGAGCACAAAGACTGTACAGCGGGGCTGGACAGAAGAGCGTTTCTGGGGTGGCCGGGAACTGAATGTAAGTCTGCAGGACCCTTCTTTGACCATGATGGGATTATTTCATTCCCTGACCTCAGAGTAGAGTATGGCCTTCCCGAAGAAGAGAGATTCCAATATCTGCCATTCCAACACTGGCTGCAAATGAAGGTGCAGCCAAATGTGAGCAGGAAGTTGACAAAATATGAACAGTGGCTATTAACAAAGAATACTGATAAGAAAATGATCTCCAAACCGTATGATATGATAAGCCCCCAAACACCTGAGGCGCCCACGGCTAGTCAGAAAAGATGGGCGAAAGACTTAGGAAGAGACCTCACTGGAAAAGAATGGAAGGATCTACTACTGAGCCAATCATACGGTGCGTAACACAGCCAGCAGGGTAATCACAATTAAAATAGCCACATACTGGTACCTGACACTGGTTTTCCTTAACCCCTTCGACGCTCATGACGAGCTCAGCTCGTCATGAGGTACGCCTTTCGTATGCTCATGACGAGCTGAGCTCGTCATGACCCGCGGGTTTTTTCAAACTTCAGCGCACAGCGGGAAAACGCGCAGCGCGGATGGTGTTAACAAGGGTAACCAGGATCGTAGTCCGACCTGCTGGAGGGGCTGTGGGGAAGAGGGCACACTCGTACATCTGCCATGGGAGTGTAAGGAACTAGGCTACTTTCACTACCTTCACAGCCACCTTTACTGAAATTTGGCAGCCAATAATCTCTTTGCTAGCTACTGAAATTATTGAAATCACATTCCCAAGGTACCTCCAGCTCCTCCGCCTCACATCTCCGGATACACCGACTCCGACCTCATGATCAGCGTCCTCACCCTATATTCTGCTCCACTTCAAATAGGCCTCAAGCACACCAGTTCATGGGTGGGAAGGGGAGGGTTGGGATTATGTTCCTGTTTTTTTCACTTTGGCATTGCTGCATAAGTACGATTTTTATGATACTAGAACCTACAGAGACTTTATGGATTACCTCATAGCTGTTGACAGACATGGACTGTATGACACCCATAAACCATCCGCAGATTTCTATATGTATGGCCCAAAAATGGCAGTGGTGATGAGGTGCTGTTTCACCTTTGAGATGTATGTTCATTTATGGCTGCAGAATGTCAATAAAACAAAGTTAAACCTAAAAAAAGATGCAAGGATGTCTCTGCCTTCTTAGTAGAAAAGGTAATAAGAGGTATAGCTCTCAGTCAGATCGGATTACTAGATGGTGATGAAAAGTGACATTACCACATTGTTAGCCTTCCACACCAGGAACCTGTGACTAATCTTACACCTTCTCTAGCTGCAAACCATTTCCAATAAGGAACTGCTAACCAGATGCAAGCTAGATAGTATACAGCCCAATCATTATTAGAAACATGTGGAGATGGATAAGACACACCATGAGAAGAGAACAAGAACAGCTCTTCGTGGCCTCTTCAGGCCAAAGAACACCTGTAGGCAACTGTGGAAACTGAACTGAAGACCCTGAACCACATCCGGGTACCTGTACAGAAACCCACAAAACACAAATAAGACGCAGAGTTCCTTCATTGCAGTCCTTCATGCAAGCTGGCATTATGAGCAGGAGAGGTATTCTCACTCAAACTCCTCAGAGATTCTGTAGCAAAAATAACATGCTACAGAATTTGTAGGATTTCTCTTATGAGAAGTCAGTCCGTAGAAACAACATAGTGTTATCACCAAGACTAAAAATGTCTCCCATGTTGAAGAATGTCTAGCAAAGAATAGTCCAGAAAGCATAAATAGACCAGGTCTTAGTTTTACATACGAAATATGGCAGGGGGTATATTTGGGTGAAATGAGTAACTTCTGCTAGGTCTCAAATGTACTATTCCGAACACAATAGTCTAGGACCAAGGTTTAACAAGGATTTGCATTGGGGTTGCATTACTTTTTTAACAAAAACCTGATGTAAAATCTGTTTGGGGATTTACAAACTAAGGCAAAATGTTATCTGCACTGGCTTGTAAGAAAAAGTTACTACTTTGCATTACTTGGCATCAAAGGGGTGTTAAGTGGGGGGAACATGGGCAATTCCATTCAATCAATAATGATTTTTTGTGTATAGCGAAAGTAAGACATACAATACATAAATACTGTAGAAATGCTAACAATACATAACTCTGTAGTTTTTTTAACTTATACAGTAGTCCAGAAAAGGAGGCGACAATTAAATCTGGTGTAGGAGAAAACAATCGCAGTCACAATTTAAGGAACACCAACATTTTCCCAAAAAGAAACAACCAAGAAATAATAAAGAAGCATCTGACATAAGGCCATCGCAGAGCATAATATAAAGTGATAGTACCTTGTTACCCCCATTGGAGACCGGTCCAAAACAGGTTGAATTTAAACCGGGAGCACATCCCTCGAACTTTAGCCAATGCAAGTTCCATCTCATATGTCTATCTGAGTAAAACCCAGAACTCATTAACACTAGGACTGGCATTATCAATCCAGGCTCTGGTGACACATCGCTGGAAACATGCTATAATAATAGGAGCCAACAAGTTAACATAACTAGCCGCCTCACTTTTAATCCCAAGAAATATTTCTTTCTCAGTAAGCTAAAAGTTTGGGCCGAGGAGCTAACTAAGAATATGGAGACCCCCCTCCAAAACATATTCAGCCTTGGACAGTCGATAAACATGTGCCTGAGGTCTGCAGCATACAGTTGACGTTTCTGATGAAGTGACTTTTCAGAAGATCGAGAGACCCACTTAGATATCATCTCTGGTGTATAATATAGCATGTATACTATCCAGTGCTGTTGCAGCTTTAAATTAACCATTGTCACCCCATTGATCTAATGCACCCAAGGTTTCCTGTATTTCCTCTGCCGTAATTTCAGCTCTGATGGACAGTAATCTGTAAGCTATTGTCACTGGTGCTATCCAGAAACTGCTGATAGACCAGGCCAATAGCCCCTTGGCCAGAGTAAGTATATATACAGGACACTATTCCCAATGGGTTCGGCATTGATAATACATTTATGTCTCACATGAAATAGTTCCTAACCTGTAGATACTTAAAGAAAGTAGTTTTCAAAAGGCCAAACTCGTCTTTAAGAGCAGTGAAAGAGCGTAACCCCCGTACATCATATAGTTGACCCAGCTGGGTAATGCCCTTGCATTGCCAAACTTTCCCAGTAGGATCTTGAAATATATTGGGCCGGTAGGATTACTCCATAACACCCTGTATTGATGCAGCACAGGAAGAAAATATTGCTTACTAATATCTTGCCATATCTGACTAATGTCCTTATTATTATTATTATTATTATTATTATTATTATTATTATATTATAATGTCCTTAACTACCTTGAACTTCACTCGCGTGCAGCAGTTAGGATAAACAGTTTTATACAGCATAAACCCGACCGATGGGCAGCAGGCTAACTGATAACACAGCAAGGTTGGGCCAGCCTCCAGCTCGCATGGAAAAGCCACGAATACGAACAACGAAGGAAGCCTCGTAATAAAGCCTAAAATCTGGGAGCTTACAGCCCCCTCGTACATATGGTAATTTCATAAACTTGAGACCCCTCCTGGAACACCTGTAAGCCCAAATGAAACTGCCTATGACACTATCTACTTTCTTAAAAAAAGGACCACAGAACCTGCAAGGGTATTGAACGAAACACATATGAAAATTTAGGGAGAATGTTCATTCTTATGACGTTACACCTCCCACTTGTACTTAACGGGAGTCAATGCCAGCTGTGCAGTTTAGCAGATACTGTCTTCACAAGAGGTTCGTAGTTCAGAGTTATGGTATCATTGATCTGGCTACTAAGACAAACCCCCAGATAGATTGCTGTTTGTGTAACCATCCCTCATGGCTTTTTATGCAAAATCCTGTTTACTAACATTAGTTGACAGGGTTTGGTGCCAAACAATAATGCTGCTTGAAAGCAGGCCTTAAAAGGAGGCGTTTTCATTTCTCTTTTCTTTTCCGACTGCATGTGTGCTGCACTGGACAGCCCACTTACAGAGTAGGAAAGGTTTAATAACTTGCCTTATCATGGTATTTTGTACTGAGAAGCCATCTACAAAACCTATGCTAGACTCACACACGCAACCTTGCACTATGGTGCAGAGTTGTATACATGGCACTCAGCAGCAAAACTCTGCCCTAGCACTATGAGGAGAAGAGGAGAGAGCCATATGTCTAAAGATATGGCACTCTTTTGTTCTCTTCTTGTCATGCAAAGCAGCACAGATTTTTTGAGTGCTGTGTTGTGTGTCCCTTTTTATAAAGAGTCTGTCAAGACTGAGCTTAGATGGAAACAACCTCTTTGAATGTCTCCGATCAAGCCTGGGGTAGGTGTCATCAACATTAGCATGCAGTTCAGACAGACTGTTGGCAAACTCACAGCAGACACTGTTTAATAAATGGAATGCATAGCCTCATGGCTATTTTATTTGGCAGCATATGAATGCATTTCAAATGTTTGCTGTTCAGGCAAAGACATGCAAAGTTGTTGTGAGGGAGGTAAATAACATCACCAATATGCTGCTGATTTTTCAAGAGCGGCTCTTCTGCAAGAAGGTATACCAAAACCAAGGTGATGAACAGTGGCTGAAAACTGACACATTTCTTATATGAGATGTCTGCAATCCATTTTAAAAGTGTGCTGTGCTGCTCTAGTGTTAGTTAAGTTAGTAAAACAAAATGGCAAAAAGATTGCTTACAGCTTGCCATAGTACACCCAGGAAAAAGCACCCCCTAAAATGATGTGGTAATGCAGAACCACTTCCAACACTCTGGCTGTCATTTGTTGCTTCATTTCTCTTAAGTGCAAGCATGAGGGCTCTAATATGGCCCCATGATTAGTAGGGGGGGAAGGACAGATCTAAGAGGAGAAGGCTATCCTCATGCGCAGGGTATGGGAAAATCAGTACACTTTAAAAACAGATCTGATTTGTTGTATGATGTGAATAATATTAAATAACAACTTTGGCAATAGTTTACATTAGAGCGCCTTAAATAAATGGAAATATGACCTCAAAACTTCATGAAGCCCATGAGAATTATAGATGTGAAATAGAATGTTATGAAGTTGGAAGGTGGTGGAACATGAAGCATTGGCAGGTTATGTAATTTTTCTAGCCCTCGGTCAGCATAGGATGCATCTTCACCCCATGACCTCTCTGAGAAATGAATAATGCAGTCACTAATTGTACAAATGCACTAAGATTCCTTAAAATAAATCACTGCTTTGTGAAGCATTCCTTCATAATTTGTATTACACCTTTCCGTGACCCATTCCATCCATTACCAGATGAGATGTTGTACACTGATGCTTTCCTCTAAAATTCTATAAATTGTCCTTCTTTCCTTTTCATTCTTCATGTCATTTATATTTACCTGCTGCTTATTCCTCATGCTATGTTCCTCTACCTTCCGTATATGCCCAGTCTTTTTCCCCTTATTAGAAAACTTTGAAATTGGAACTCTGGCAGCATGGACGAAAGAGGATACTATGGGCGGGGGGGGGAGATGCTGTCTCTCTGTTTACAATGAACTTCTTCTCTTACCTATAGTTAGCTAGTTGAGAGCTGTTTTATAAATATGTGTGATCACATTGGGAAAGGTAATCGAGTTGGTATTTGTAATCATGGAACAAAATAGGGCTCAAAATAGCATATCTTCTAGAAGATGTCACAAAAATATGAAACCACAGTACAAACAGTCCTCCTCATCAGAGCAAAACAATCTGGCATGCTAAACACAAGCCTTTGATCTGATGTGACATTTCTGAATGCCCCAGTTCAAGTTACACTCCTGAAACTTTGCTCACTGGAAGCATTACGGCAAAGGTGTGGTGACAATACAGCCCTTCAAAGAAGAAAAGATACAACTTTATATAGGTCATGTCTTCAACACTAAACTATAAGAAAACTAGCACTATTAAATACATGCAGTCTTTTGATTACAAGCGCCCATATAACACAGAAGTCTTTTCATGACATGATATTAATTGCATTTTACACAGTTATTTTATTTTTATTTATTTTACAAAGTTTTATACAGTGCTAACTTGATCCAAATTGCCCATCAGAGCTCTTTAAATAACACCAGTTGCATTACATGAGGACACATTCATTTTTGTTCGGCACGGGGAGATTAAGTGATTTGCCCAGAATCACAGGATGTTCAGCGTTATTGCTGAAACTTGAACCCAGTTCCCCAGATTTGTGGTCGACCAACCTAGTCATTAGGCCAACTCCTCTCCCCATTTCTTCATTCATATTGTTGCATAAACAGATTCTCAGGCTCAGCTTTACAAGTTTGCCTTCCTACATGGAACACTGACACAATATCGAAAACCACAACATTGTGAAACTAAAATATTGTGTAAAAAATATTGTTTATGAAAATATTGTATCCTATACTTAAGTACATCAATATCGAAAAAAATATTGTTTCACAGCAATATCATTACAAATATACAAAGCGCCCATATCAGCAGTTCCCTTTGCCCGAAAGCAATGCCGGCTCCTGCAGGAGGCAGGGAGCGGACAGGGACAGCAGGAGCATTAGCGTTTCCCCACTGCCCCCAACAGAGGCCATGCCCCGGGGATGGGGTCCATGGGGCCAAAAATGGCCTGTGAGGGCCCTGGGGGATGGGGTCCCAGGTGCCAAAATTGGATTCAGGAAGGGGCCAGGCAGGCCCCATTCAGCATTTTGTTTTTTAAAAAGGTTTGGCAGGCCCCAGGGGATAGGTCCCCCAGACAAAAGGGGGCACCTGGCCCAACTCCCATAAAAAAGTAACTGAAAAATTGGTCAGGAGATAGGGTCCCTGGAACCCAAAAGGGACAAGGGAAGGGGGGCCACACAGCCCCCCTTCCTAAAAAAAAAAAGATACCAGCAACTGTCAGATGCCCGGCCCCTTCCTTCCACAACTCTGCAAACACACCTCCTGGTGCACTAGGGGCACACTAGGGGCACACTAGCCCATCAGGTACCTCCAGTAAGCCCCACTCCGTGGGATTGCTGAGAGATGGTCTGAGGCCATGCCCTTTTTAACCCCACACTGCAAACATGCCTCTTGGTGCACTGCTGGTGGGGCGATGAGATCCCCTTTGTCCTGAGGACCTCAGGACTACAGTTGCTAGTTGGCCCCTAAGGACCACCAGCAGGAAAGGGGACTTTAATCCCAATCCAAGAGTGCACCAGGGAGGATGCTTGCAGAGTGGTGGGCAAAGGGGGCATGGCCTGCTATGCGAACTTACCAATCCTGCTGTTTGGGACTTACTGGAGGTAATAGGAGGGGTAGTTGGCTCCTAAGGATGTCCTTGGGGGCCAACTACCCCTCCTGTTACTTCCAGTAGGCTCCACACAGTGGGATTGATAAGAGGTCTTCGGAGGCCACACACCCCTTTTTCCACCACTCTGCAAAAGTGCCTCCAGGCAAACTACTAGTTGGGGGTTGAACTCCTCTTTACTCCTGAGGGACTTTGGGGCTAAAAAGCCATTCTCGTACCTCATGTAAGTCCTACACAGCGGAATTCCTGAGTGCTGGTTGAGGGACCTGCCCCCTTTGTCCAACTCTCTGCAAACGCCGCTACTATTTAAGGAAGCATTTGCAATATAATAGGTCTCGCTTTTGCAAAAGCTAGGGCTATTGGCATTGTAAATATAAAAGTTTTTTAATGCATTTTGGAGTGGCGTGGATGTATGTTGTGTGTAGTGGAATTATGTGGTATGTTGTGCAGTGAAATTATGTGGATAGAAAGTAAGTGGTATTTAGTATATATGAATTATGTAGTGTGGGATTATGTGTTATGGAGAGTAATTATGTGGTATAATAGTCTATGTTGTAGCGTGGTAAACTCAGGTTTAGTATTCCTCATTTCCACAGAAGCTAAACTATAAATTCAATGAGAAAAAAAAGAAGGAACCTCTGAGGAGCACTTGTGGACCTAGTTGGAGGTATGAACAAGGACACTAGAATTATGAGAATGTTTGGCTACATCGATTTTTGCATAATTTAAAATTTTCGGCATTTGCCACATTGTCCATCATGTTTTACAGTTTGTTGGAAGGCCCTTTGCAAACCTGGAATGGTTCCCTGTTATTTAATGCTAAATGTGGGTGTTAAATTGGTACTAATGGTGAGCAAACCACGCTTCTTTATGCGCCTCTCTTGCCTCCTTCTCCATTTCTCATGCTTCTTTTGTCATGTACTTCCTATATTACCTATACAGGATCTGCACGTTTGGATAACATAAACTGTGGGATTGTTGGCAGACTGATTACAAGCACCCCCAACGGATTTGTTAGCCTGTCTGCATCAGCTAGCTCACAGTGCCACTAGAATCTCCTCTTATTGGGGAGAGACTAGTTCTTGGCAACCTCACAACATGACAACCCTGATCCCCAGGATTGTGGAAACAATATGCTGCTTTTCGCTCAGTCACTAGTGCTCACTTAGTGTCTCTCAGAGATACACATACTGGGTGTTTGTCAATAAGAATTTATTGAACAGTTGTTATTCTAGTGTAAAATAGATGAGCTGTAACAATTGTTAGACAGTAGCAGAGATATATGATTAGAAGCACTAAGAAGGTAAATGGATGGTATAGCTCTACCATCTTGTGTTATTCATGAATATATTCAAGAATATAAGTCACATGATAAAAAGTGAGTACTCCTACTATGCCTCCCTAACTATATGTACCTGAATGTAGCTAGCATATATGTAGGCGTTACACCAAGAATTTCTCTAGGATCTAGTCAACCCCATTACCTGAGAATGAAAGAATCTAGGACCCCGTCCTGGTCTCGAGGTGGACATCCAGCGAGGGATGTTAGACCACTGCGAGCTGGAGTGTCTGCTTGCAGGAACCTCAGCGTCTCTGGTCAGTGTGTCTGCCGGGAAGTCACGGTCTCTTCTGTCATTCTAAAGCAAGATGAGATGTATTTTTACCCACAGGTCTCCCCAGGGGTCCTACCTTTCTGTGTTACCCCTTCAGCCTGAAGGATGATGTCGGGCCTGAACTTTATACACAGATATTATACAGTAGATGTTCGTGCTGCTGTGCTTCCAAGAACCCTCATGCATAATGTATGAGTTTCGAAAAAAGGAAAAACCAGCGTTCTGAATGCAGTGTTGTATCTAGGTAAAAGGTCAGTCCCTATGAACTGTTATGTATGTAATGCAGGGAAGGTTATAGGTGAAAGGTTGCAGTGTTACCTGTGCCTATTTAAGGTAACTATATAGAATACAACACTTTGTGCACCTTTCTTCCTATTTCCGCACTTCTCTTGCCTATTTCTGCACATCTATACTGCTTTCTGCGCCTCTCTACTTTCGGCACCGCTCTTGTTTTTTTCTGCACCTCTTGATTATTTTCTCCTGCACCTCTCTTGCCTCTTTCTGCACCTCAGTTGCTTCTTTCTGTACTTCTCTTAGCTCTTTCTGCACCCTATTCCCTCTTTCTGTACCTCTCTTGCCTCTTTCTGCACCACCCATGCTCCTTTCTATACTTCTCTTGCCTCTTTCGTTACCTCACTTGCATCTTTCTGTACTTCCTTTGCTTCTTTCTGCACCTCTCTTGCTTCTTGCTGCAACCCTTGTGTCTCTTTTTGCACCTCTATTGCTCCTTTCTGCACCCCTCTTCCTTCTTTCTGAACCCCTCTTCACTCTTTCTTAACATCTCTTCCCTATTTCTGCACTTCTCTTGCGTCTTTTTGCAATTCGGTTGCCTCTTTCTGCATTTCTGTTGCTTCTTTCTGTACTTCTCTTGCCTCTTTCTCCACCTCCATTGCCTCTTTCTGCACCCCTCTTGCCTCTATCTGCACCTCCCTTGCTTCTTTATGCACCTCTCTTGCCTCTTTCTGCACCCTTCTTCTTTTTTCTGCAACTCTCTTGCCTCTTTATGCACCTCTCTTGCCTCGTTCTGCAGTTCTCTTTACTCTTTCTACACCTCTTTTTTCTTCTTTCTGCACACCTCTTGCCTCTTTCTGCACCCCTGTTGCTTCCGTGTGTACTTCTATTGCTCCTTTCTGCATCCCTCTTGCCTCTTTTTGCACCCTTCTTCCTATTGTCTGCTGCTCTGTTGCCTCTGGCTGTACCCCTGTCCCCTCTTTTGACACCTCACTTGCTTCTTTCTGTTTTTTTCTGCACTTCTCTTGCTTTTTTCTGCATCCCTTTTGCCTCTTTCTACACCTCTCTTGCTTCTTCCTGCTTATCTCTTGCTTCTTTCTGAACACCACTTCCCTCTTTCCGCTCATTTCTTGCCGCTTTCTGCAATTGTCTTTCGTCTTTATGCACTCCTCTTGCCTATTTCTCCATTTCTGTTGCTTCTTGCTGTACTTTTCTTGCCTCTTTCTGTACCCCTCTTTCCTCTTTCTGCACATCTGTTGCTTCTTTCTGTACTTCTCTTGCTTCTTTCTGCACCATTCTTGCCTCTTTCCCACCCTTTTTTCCCCTTTGTGCACCTCTCTTGCCTCATTCTGTACCTGTTTTCCTCTTTCTGTACACCTCTTGCCTCTTTCTGTACCTCTCTTGCTTATTTCTGTACCTCTCTTGCTTCTTTCTGCACCCCTTGCCTCTTTCTGATAGCCTTCTTTGCTTTTCCTGTACCTCTCTTGTTTTTTTCTGCAGTTCTATTGCCACTTTTTGCACCCCCTGTTGCTTCAATCTGCACTTCTCTTGCTTATTCCTGCACCTCTCTTACTTCTTTCTACACCCCTCTTGCCTCTGTCTGCACCCTTCTCCCCTCTCTGTGCACCTCACTTAGCTCTTTCTGTACCTATTTTGTTTCTTTCTGCACTTCTAATTCATTGTTCTGTACCACTCCTGCATCTTTCTGTACCCCTGTTGCCTCTGTCTGCACTTCTCTTGCCTCTTTCTATACCTCTCCTGTTTCTTTCTGCACCCCTTTTGCCTCTTTCTGCACTTCTCTTGCTTCTTTCTGCAACTCTCTTGCCTCATTCTGCACATGTTTTCCCTCTTTGTGCACATCTCTTGCCTGTTTATGCACCTCTCTTGCCTCATTCTGCACCCCTCTTGACTCTTTCTGCACCTCCCTTGCTTCTTTCTGCACCCTTCCACCTTTTTCCTGCACCTGTTGTGCCATTTTCTGTACCTCTCTTGCCTCTTACTTTAGTTCTCTTTCTTCTTGCTGCATTCCTGTTACTTCTTTCTGTACTTCTTTTGCCTCTTGCTGTACCCCTCTTGCCTCTTTCTGTATCTCTGTTGCCTCTTTCTGTTTTTTTTTGCTTGTTCGTGCACCTCTCTTGCTTCTTTCTGTACCCCTCGTGCCTCTTCTGCATCTCCTTTGTTTCTTTCTATACCCTCTTGCCATTTTCGTCACCCTTCTTCCTTTTCATGCACCTCTCTTGCCTCTTTATGCACCTCTCTTGCATCCTTCTTCAGTTCACTTTTCTCTGTATGCACCTCTTTTTTCTTCTTTCTGTACCCCTATTGCCTCTTACTGCACCTGTGTTGCTTCATTCTGTTCTTCTATTGCTTCTTTCTGTACCTCTCTTGCAAATTACTGCACCCCTCTTACCTGATTTTGCACCCCTCTTTCCTCTTTCTGCAGCTCTGTTGCCTCTGTCTCTCTGTTCCCTCTTTTTGTACCTCTTTTGCCTGTTTCTGCAACTCTGTTGCCTCTTTTTGGAGTTCTCTTGCCTCCTTCTGTACATCAGTTGCTTCTGTCAGCACTACTCTGGTCTCTTTCTGCACCCCTATAAAGTCTTTCTGCACCACCATTGCTTCTTACTGAACTTTTCATGCTTCTTTATGTTCCTCTCTTCGATCTTTTTGCTCTCCTCTAGCCTAATTCTACACCCCTTTTTCCCTCTTGCTGTACCTGTTTTGCCTGTTTCCGCACCTCTCTTGCTTATTCATGCACTTCCTTTGCCTCTTTCTGCACCTCTCTTGCCTCTTTTTGTACCTCTCTTGCCTCTTTCTACAGTTCTCTTGCCTCTTTCTGCACCGTTGTTGCTTCAAACTGCACTTATCTTGCTTCTTCCTAGACCTTTCTTGCTTCTTTCTTCACTGCTCTTGCCTCTTTGTGCACCCTGTTTCCCTCTCTGTGCACCTCTCTTTTCTCTTTCTGCACTACTCTTGCCTCTTTCTCCACCTCTTTTGCTTCTTTTGGCACTTCAGGTGCCTTTTTCTGTACCTCTCCTCTCTCTTTCTTCACCTCTAGAATTCTTGCAAGAGTCAAATTCAAATATAAAAGACATTCATCTGAAGACGCCAGGAGAACTATGCTCATTATACCCTTCAAATATTTGCACATATTTTAATCACAGATTTCAAGAAAGGTTGGCTTTCATCTTGAACAAAACATCCTCTTGGTGAAGTGAATGATTTATTTTGGCGTAAAGAATACCAAGCCAGAGGTGCTCCCCATATTCATATGCTGTTGTGGGTAAAAGTTGCCCCAACGTTTGGAACAGTGATGAGTCTGTATTGTCTGTAATAACTTGCTCCATCTCAAATGAGAGTAGTAACAACATATTAAGACACCAAGATCTATGATTCCAAAATCATAGATGTGGAAAATATTGTCAGCGAAAATACAGAGCAAAAGGGAAATGTTATGCAAGATGTTGTTTCATATTCCCGCAACCAGTCATCTCATAAGGAAGAGACTTACAAGGAAATGACCCAACATTACATTCAATCTAAGAAGAATGTAGGCCTTTAAGTCCATTATTCTGAAAATATGGAATGCAAACACGGATGTACAGTTTGTTGCAGACAACTAAATTGCTGTTCTGTATGTTACATCTTACATAACAAAGTCAGAAAAACTGAGATCAAAGTGATGTGGGAAGACATTTCAGCAGAAAAGATTCTTATGAATAAATTGCACAGTTTTAGTTTGAAAATGCTTTCTCACAGAGAGATAGGCTCCTATAAATATGTAGACCAGTTAAGCTCAACTATTTTGTTTTCTAAATCTAGAGGAGTTTTATGGGTAACTTTTAAAATACACTGCACATACACTAAAGCCAGTTTAGGGCGTACCTTAGGGGTAACTTTTATCTATTAGAAAAAAACATTTAGGCCTAACAAAAGGTTTAGTTTGCCAGGTCAAAGTGTCACTTTTAAATTGTACACACTGCAATGGCAGGCATAAGAATATTCTTGTTTCAAGGGCCTCATAGGTTGGTGTCACACTATGTGTGGCAAGCCCATTATTAGCATTAAATTTAACAGCCTTGTTACATGTAGAACCAAGGTCTAACACTGCCCTATTGTGGTATGGAATGATCCGACAACATTTATTGTAAAAGCCCCTAGATGTGAGACTACTCTTGTTGTGTGGGATGATTGAATGATACTATATAATGCTGGAGGGAGAGAGAGAGAGAGAGAGAGAGAGAGAGAGAGAGATAGAGAGAGAAAGAGAGAGAGAGAGAGAGAGAGAGAGAGAGAGAGAGAGAGAGAGAGAGAGAGAGAGAGAGAGAGAGAGAGAGAGAGACTGACACTCGCTCAAGTGTCTGGAGTGTATTGATTGCTGGCAGAGAATTTCCATTGGCAAAATCTGCTAGTCATGCTCGATCTGGCCAAAAACATGCTTTATTATTGCCTTTTCAGCAGGCTAACATGTTTGATTAAACCATCTTCAATTTTCCATTAAAATGTATGTCACACCTTTTCATTTTAAAGAAAAGTGTGACTGTTCCTCTTTTGATGTGATATATTCACCAAAATAATTATTGATTCAGATATTTTAATCATAAGTGATACTATAAACATGATTCCGCCAGTAACAGATGACCTCATACAAGCTTCATACACAGTTACGTCATGACATGTAAATGAAGCACATACGATATTTGTATTTTGTCCTGCACTAAGCAACAATAGTTTATCTTCAGACACACAATCAATATCAAATGTAAAACTCCATTTGAATTGTAACACCTTATTTTCAATTAATTGCACCACAGCTTTAATTTTCAAAATCATATAACATCATGCTTTTCAATATCATAATTATTGGTAGTTTAATTGAACTATGAAACATAGAAGAGAAATTAGGAACATCACTCTGTGATGTCTCTGAGTGTACAGTCTTCTCATATTTTGCACAATGATATGCACTAAACTGTATAAGAAGGTATCCGCCTCTTCTAACTTTTCTGTGTGCAAATCTCTACAAACATACTCCTACATTCTAGTGGTGAATGTAGGGGCAACGGAGAGTGGCTGGAAAAGGAGGGTCTTTACTAGTTTATGGAAGTAGTTTTGGGAGGAGTAAGGTGGAGTTATGTGATGGATGGTGGTTAAAGTAGAGATAAAGTAGAGCTATGCCTCCACCAACATATTAAGGCCATATCTATCTGCAGGTCCTACAGATATAAAGGATCAAAAACATTAGTATATGTACGTCAGCTCAAACCTGGATTAAGTCTGGTACTGCACCACCGTCCTATGGAAAATAAAGGAGGCAGGTACTTAAAATAAAATCCCATAAGAAATAATCTTAAAGAAATTAATTTATTTTGCTTTTTTTTAAAGTAATCACATATGAATATAATTACATATTTGAAAAGGATATCAAAAGTATAATTTTTATTTTATTTCAAAACTTATAAATGATTTTTTTCAAAATAAATGTTAGTTTAGTTTATGATAATAATTAAGTTAATTTAAATGAAGTACATATATTTTAATAATTGTTAATGCCGAACACGTAAATATAAAAATGTCTTCAGCTTAAAATGTACACTAATAATCTAGGCTACCCTCTGTATATTTGTTCAATTCAGTCATGTATTTAGTCATTTTATATAGCGTGTAACTTCCCAAAGGCAAGAAGCATTGAATAATGACTAGGTTTTCATTGTTTTACTGAAATTCAAATAGCAAGGCATTGCTTGTCAAGTCCAGAGGAAGGAAATTCAAAAGTGAGGCTGCTTCTTGAGAGAAGACATGTCATCCTAATTAGGAAATGTGAATCTTAGGGACATACTTCGCTGAAGCTTGAGCAGAGCATAACTTGCAAAAGGGAACATGGCAGACGAAAAAAGCTGCAAAAATAAAATACTGATCCAATGTAATGCTTTGAAGTACAAAAAGAAGCTTGTAAATGACAGTGATGGGAGTAAATTAAGGACGTTTGAGTAACAGCCTTGCCACATTATTCTGGGATGTCTAGTACCTGCAGGCTTCCCTAATTATAAAATGTTGCCATCATCTAAGTGAGAGCCCATAATAGCATGAATGACATTGAAGTGGATATGTTCAGGAACAAACTGAAACTCTTCCTTCTAGACCTTGTGCTGGGATAAAGAAATAGAAGCAATTTTCAAAATCAGTGGTTATAGGGAAATTTGTTCTTCAAATAGATCCAGAGATATTTAGTAAATTTGGTAAAGCAGTATGACGAGGTTCTCAAGAAGCAGGTGACCACACCTAATGCCAGATTGATTGCAATCTTTTCAGCACTACTACCTCCATAAAATACAGGACTTGGGAAATGTTTGGATTAGCACAGTTTAAGCAAAGTGGCTTCTTATACCTTTCGATAACCCAACTTTTTTCATAGATGTTGTTATAACTGTGGACCAAGAGCACTACAAATATGAAATATGAGCAGATAAACATGCAAATGCAGTTAATAATAAAATTTTACTTAATTAAAAATTCTAAAATATTTTGCAACCCCAACGAAGCTGAACTATATAATGTGTGAGAACTAATATGAACAAGATTTACAGACTGATTGAGACTGCATGATTGAATGCAAGTGAGTAAAAATAAAAGCATGATTAGAGCGAGCATGAGTGAGTAAATGTATGTAAGTCTGAATGCAATTGTGGTGTTATGCTTACGAGTCTGACATTAGCCTTGGCATATGAAAACAAATTCTAAGCTTATAGCAGTGCCTATAGCAAAATACTGGTCCTGCCATACCCAGGGAATTCTTAGCATGGCAGGTACTTGTCAAATGATACTGGCACTGATGTCCTGGGGGTAATAATTTGCATAATGAGCACCCACTGTGACATACTGGTACTAATGTACTAGTGGTAATACTAGAGGACATGTTTATCATAAGAAGCATATCAGATAAAAAGGTGAATCTAACATATTGTAGGTGTGAGAAACTGGGTTGTTGGTTGACACGGTGTGAGCTCTGGTCAAGTAACAGCCACAATACCTTCTAGGGTGAACAACAAAAAGTCACAAAATCAACCTGTGCCTGTCAGACTGAACTTAGAAGAAATGTGCAAAGTGTGTGTGCAGCACACAAACAGCAATAAAGGGAAAACACAAAACAAGAAGTATTCCAAGCCAAGTTAGAAAACATGTATGATACTTTTAGGAATTAATTGACACCAAAATGACAAAATCAATGAGTAAGAGTAGAGAGAGACATTGGGCCACATGTATCATCATTACAAGTAGCGATTACCTAATTGTGATTTTCTCCGAATCACAATTTGGTATTCTCTAATCCTAATGCATGAACCTGTTTTCTGTTTCTTTAGCAATTCTTAATGGGTCACACATATACCCACCTCATGCATATTAATGAGTTAGGTCACAATTTGGGAGTCATTAGGAATCTATGCAATGACAGGGATGGTGGCCTGCTGAGGTCAACAGACCACCATGTTTATGATTGCTCTTAAATAAAGCAATCTACTTTTTTTGTAAAGCATCGAGTTTTCCTTAAAAGGAAATGCAATGCTTTAGAAAACGTTAAATTAAAAGTTTTCTTTTCATTTCTCAGTCGTCTGTGGGACCACTGCCTGCTTTTAAAAATGCATTTACAATCACTCACAAAGGGGAAGGCGCCCCTTGGGGACCACTTCCCATTTGTGAATGGGTTACCACCTACTTGAAGGAGGTGGTAATATGCAAATGTTTTCCGACTGCATTCACATTCATAAAACAATCATGCATACCATTAGGATTCGCTATTTGGAAGGGACGCTCTAAATACGCCCCTTCCAAATACTGAACGCAAACCCATTTAGCGATTCTGTAACAGGTTACCGAATTGCAAACTAGGGTTTGCTGCATCTAAAAACATTTATTGCATTTGCAAACAGGCCAATTCTGTGAATCAGCAAGTGTGCAAATGTAAATAATAATTGATTCATGTGTTTCATTGAATTTTAAAGAATTAAGTGAAAATAGCACCAAAAAGAGCAAATTGCCATTAAAGGATATCCAGTCTTGCTTGACCAGGACAAAGTCAAAAGTTTAGGCAGATTATAAGCTACAGAGACCAGGTTTTACCTGATGAACAAAAGTACCTTAATCCAGGTTGCATCGATGTCTAGGATCCTGTCGATGAGAATGAGGAGGGTAGGCAAAATGATGTGTCTGTGTTGATTCACGCGGCGGCGGTGATGTGCTCATTCTGGTAGTGCAGCAACAAAGATGCCTTTCCTCTGATGAGTGAGTTGCTGCAATGCGGAGATTCAGTGTCGTCATTGAGTCTGTCGTCGGCTGGGTACTTGGACTTTGCTTTAAGTAGAGCATTGCGCTGTGGTGGTTCCTAAGGTGAGGCAACCCCTCTGATATGCACTACAGGGGCAATGGGCTGCTTCTGGTCCATGCAACAGGGGTGATGTTCTGGTTCTTGTCCACACAGTCACAACTTTGCGACAGTGCTGACCCACGTCATGGTGGTGATGTGCTGGTTCTGTTCTCTGCAGTGATGATAATGCATTGGTTCTGTTAAATCTGGCACCTAATGCACATATCCAAGGGTCCAGGATGGGAGAGGCACCACTTGGAAGGGCAGACTCACAACAATTGACAAGGTCCGTGTGCTGAAGAGGGATAGTTGGAAGTTTTATATGTACCTGACACTTCAGATCAGGAGGCCAGTGACCCAGTCCTTGGAGTCAGTCTGGGTTCTGGGGACTAGTGTTGCAGGCCCAGTCCTTCTGACTCAGGCAAGGAGGGAAGCCAGCACCAGGACAGCACAGAAAGACAGCAGTACTTTCAGAACCTCAGACCAGCACAGTGGCATTCCTTCAGCAGGGGAAACATCCTTTATAACGGAACCACTACAACGCGGTACCGTTACGACGCAGTTTTAACAACGAAAGTCGCTGGAGGGCGCTCTAGGATAGGGGATAGTTTAATTTACTATCCAACACCTTCCCTACTATCCACGGGGACTGGTGTTGGAATAGTAAATTAAACTATTCACTATCAGCGCCCCCCCCCAACGCAAGTCATTGTAACGACTTGCGTTGTTAAAACTGCGTCGTAAGGTGACGCGTTGTAACGGTACACGTTGTACCGTCATACATCCCTTCAGCAGCACAGCACTCTGTCTTCCTGTACTGAGGTGGTAAGGTCTGAGGTCCAGTTCTTATACCCAGTGATACTTTTGAATTGGGGAAGACGCCAAAGAAGTATCTATTGAGTGCACAGAGGTCCTCCATTCTTGCCCTGGTACAAGACTGTAGTGGCAAGGTGTATGCAGCCCTTTGGGTGGGCCATCTGTCCTTGACTACATGCCTTCAGGAAGTAGCCAGTTATATGGCTAATTGCAGACTGAACTCAATGAGGAAAGAGCAGAGGTCATCTTGCTGAGCAATAAATGTTGTGGCAGCATCCCGAGCACTCTGCCACACTGCCTGAGCAAGCTGCCCAGCTCTTTTATGATGGACCAGCAAGCCAAAAAGCTTGCTGCCAGTTGTCATGGCATCTTGAGACTGCTAAGGAAGGCTCTTAATCATCTTTCTTTCACATCCAGAAGAGTGATTGTCCAGGCCCTCGTCTTGTGTAATCACTTCTCAAATACAGGAATGCCTTGTATCTTGTTTCACCCTGTCATGTTGTCAGAAGGTTGTAGACCATGCAGAATGCTGCTACACAACTTCTTAGGAACATCCCTGAACATCAGTCTGTTACCTAAACTCTCCAAGATCTCCCCTGGCTTGTGTTGGAATTATGAGTTCAGTGTAAGACCCTATGCATTGTGCACAGGGTAATTAATAAAAAAGGACCTTTACTGTTAAGACCTCTAGCTTGCCCATACTTGCCCAGGAGATCTCTTAGATCTTTTTCAGCACATGTATTAAATGTCTCAGGAGATCCTTAGATCCTGAAATGGTGGCCGCTCCACTTCTTACCTAGCACCTACATTTTTTAATAATCTACCTGTGGAACTCTGCTTTATTCCTTTACTCCTTTCAAATAATTCTTGAAGACCTGGCTGTTCAGATACTAATTCTCCTTACAGCTTCTGATGACCTGAGATGTCTGTTGCAGCACTGGGTAGCCATGCACTATATACAAATCTCCATGCTAGACTGGACAGTGCACAGCCTATTCAGGTGTAAGTGTGAGGCTGTGCTAGGTTCCTCCTTTCCAGCATCCCAGGTTGCCCTTCAAGTCACACCTAAGTTCCCATTGTGTGTGGCTGTCTAGAGGGAATACATAAAGACCAGCGTTCACCCGACCCAGACATGCAATCAGAGGCAGGCTGCTGGCACACAGGGCTGAGACCAGGAAAATGGCAACTTTCTAAAAGTTATTTTTTCTACGTCAAACTCACGTTGTACGCTGAGGGACAGAGAGGGTGATTCCGTGACCAAATGAAAGACATTGTTGTCTGAAACTTGAAAATGGTGATTCCTTTACCCTATTAAATTTCCTGCATACAATGATGTATCTTTGCTCACCAGATGGCTGAATCTGTAAAATAATTAGGCATAAGGAACAATCTAACCATCATTAAAATGATGAATTGTTGTGACTTTAGATTGTGTGACATCAATTGTAGCATGCCCTGACAGTCCAAGTTGCAAATCATCTCCCCTTGGGCCTCAGAGTGTCTTCCATCATCTTGAAATAAACCTAGATCTGAAGATGGTCTCACTGATATGTAGTGATAGAGAAGGAAATCTCAACATACTGTCCAACTTCCTTCAAAGTTATTGCTAAACATGCTACTTAGAGCCTAGTTCTGATTGCGGGTCAGGCCCGAGTTCCGTTTACAGGAATCGGATATTTGATACATTGTTATATGAGCTTCACATTTGGATGCAATTTAGCAATGACCATTGCCAATGTACTATGAAGTATATTTCTGTTAACACATATTGTATGTGTGAAAATGTATTTCTTCCAATACAAACACAAATACACACATGCTTCAGAATTTTTTTGCACTCTGTAAAACATTTTTTTCATAAAATTTAGTCCAAATTATTTTCAATTAAGTTTTGTTGTCAATTATTACAGTTACAAATCTATCTATAAATATACATATTTGAATAAATCCCTTGCGGACATTCTTACTTTCTATACAACTTTCTAAAAGTGGCATTTTCAAAACTGTAGTGATATACTCGACTTTGTCATTAACGAGGATTCATCATTACAATTCCAGAGGTAACACACATGACAGACCCACCTACTTTCATTCAGGAATTACAGTTTATTAAAGATAATATGAATTCAAAATGCTATCCGATATGAGAGGGTTAGGCCTCACAGTAATGACAAAGTATTTTGTGAGATTTTGACTTCCAGGACATGGAAAAACTTAAAAGCACATATCTTCCCTTTTTAGTTACATAGCCCCTTGCCCTGTGTGCCACCTAGGGCCTGCTAATCAGGGCACCAGTCTCTCTACTTTCTCCCCTAAATTGTTATGGTAAGTACTTAGGTACATCCTAGAATGGATACTGGGGTACCCTTATAAGTCCCTAGTATATGGTATTAAGGTACCCAGGGGCTAGGTACCTCAGAGGTCCCCCATGGGTTGAAGCATGTATTATGCCACCCATGGGAGGCCATTCACTACAGGCCTGCCATTGCAGCCTGTGTAAGCTGGGGCTAACCCCACTTACAACATATGTAGGTTCTCTATATCTGGGGTCACAGCACTTAAAAACTATAAGTCACCCCTACAGAAAGCATTTTCAATCCTGACTGCAGGGTGCTCGGTTCTAAGTGTGAGGGTGCCCTTGCATGAGCAGGATAACCCTACAGCCTTCGGATTCCATTCTCATGTAAGTGAGACAGCAATATAACATATAGAGAGGCATTACATCATTACGCGATGACCATCTCTCGACGTTTCCCAGACAGGCTTCCGCCCCGAACATGGGACTGAGACTGCCTTGTTGGCTGTGACAGAAGAGACAAGGCAGACTGCGGCCAAGCGGCTTCCTGGCGCTAAGGAACACAACCATATCAGCCAAAGGGTCCGGGGGAATTTAGCCAGGAAAAGCCTGAAGAAAGAAGAAAGTTTTTAGAGCTTTGCGAAAGTGTGAGAAGATAGGAATGGAGCGAATCGAGAGGGGGAGAGTATTCCAGATCTGGGGAGCCCGCACCGAGAAGCGGGTGCCTCCGGTGCGGGATTTGCGGAAGCGGGGGACGTGAAGAAGAGAAAGGGAAGACGAACGAAGAGAACGATAAGGGGCATGGGAAGAGATTAAAGAATTGATGAAGAGAGGAGCAGAGCGGGCATGCGCCCGAAAAGCCAAACAGGCAAGTTTAAACTGGGATCTGAAGTGAACGGGGAGCCAGTGAAGGGATTTAAGGGCAGGAGTGATGTGGGAAAACTTAGGAAGACGAAAAACAAGACTGGTTCTGGATGGCCTGGAGCCGGCGGGTTTCGTAGGCCGGAATGCCTACGTACAGGCCATTACCATAATCCAGGTGGGATGTGATGAGGGCAGAGATGATGACTTTGAGGGCATCAACAGAAAAGAACCGGGAAATTTTACGAATGAGACGGAGGGAAAGAAAACAGGAGGAGACAACGGAACTGATGTGCGCATGCATAGAAAGATCATTGCTGATCTTAATACCCAAGGTCCGGACAGAGGAAACTGGGGAGGGGGGAGGACCGAAGGAAAGGGGCCAGTGAACAGAGGACCAAGGGTTAGAGGGACCACCAGTGAGGACAAGCTCTGTCTTGTCAGGGTTGAGCTTCAGATGATTGAAGCTCATCCATTGGGAGATAAAGACAAGAGTGGAGCTGAACTTGGGGAGAGAGTGAGTAGGAGAAGATAGATCAAAGACGAGCTGGAGGTCGTCTGCGTTGTTGTACACAGAGACCCCCAGCCCGAGAAGGGAGGAAATAAGGTTGGTGGATATAAAGATTAAAAAGAAGAGGGGAAAGGGAGGAGCCTTGGGGAACCCCACAAGTGACCGGGAGGGGGGGTGCAGCGAAATCAGAAAGGTGAACTGCCTGTGATCTGCCCTGAAGAAAGGACGCGATCCAGGAGAGGGCAGTGCCCTGAATGCCCGCTGCGCTGACACGGTCGAGAAGAATGGCGTGGTCGACCGTATCAAACGCAGCGGACAGATCCAGAAGGACTAGGGCCTGGGGGAGATTACTGTCGGCCTTCCCCTTCAGTTCATCCAGGACCGCGAGGACCACACTCTCGGTAGAGTGGCCTGGTCGGAAGCCAGCCTGGTGAGAGGCCAGGATGTTATTCTCCTCGATGAAATTGGAGAGGCAAGATGTTACGTAGCTCTCAAGAATCTTCCCAAGATAGGGAAGAAGGGAGATCGGCCTGAAGTTCGATGAGAGGGAGGGGTCCAGGCCAGCTTTCTTCAGGATAGGAAGCACAATGGCAGTTTTGAAGAAAGAGGGGACAGAACCCAGAGCCAAGCAAGAATTGAGAAGGGTTAAAGGAGGGGTGGGACAGCAAGTGTATAAGGTTCTAAGGATCCGTGCAGGTGCACAATCCGCCGGAGTGCCGGACTTGACCTTAACAAGGAGGTCGCGGAAGAGCTCAGGTGAAATGGGTATAAAATGGTCCAGAACAGAGGATGAAGAGAGGGCATGATCAGGCAAGTTAGGTTGAGGTACAATCGGAATGTTAGCCTTGATGGTGATTATTTTATTGATAAAATAATCATTCAGAGAATGACAGAGGGATTGAGAAGGAGTAGGGGACAGGCTAGCACGGTCGGAGGTGGCAAGACTACGCACCAGTGAAAAAATCTCGCGTGATTTGTTGGCCGAGAGGGCTACGCGCTCCGAGAAATATTTGGATTTGGCCGCTAAGATGGCCAGTTTATAAGTATTTAGGAGGGCCTTGTAAGTGAGGCGGAGGGTAGGGCAATAGTTACGGCGCCAGCGACGCTAAGAACGCCTGAGATCTAATTTCAGGGATCTGAGGTCGCTGGAAAACCACTCGTGAGCATCGTGGGGGCGGGCTAATCTGATCTTTTTGAGTGGAGCAGCCCGGTCGCAGGCCGAGGAAAGCCAGATGTTAATAGCGTCCGCCTGATTCTCCACAGAGAGGTCGGTCAGGGTGGGAGCCGATGAGGACAGAGAGGAAGAAAGATCATTAAGATCAATCTTATTCCAACTCCGGGCCCAGATGTTTTTGGGCAAGGGGGCTTTCTCGGATTGGCCTAGGTCGATAGAAAAGGAGATCAAAAAATGATCAGACCAAACGCAAGGGGAGATCGAATTAACCGAGGAATTGCAACGCAAAGACCAGATCTGGTCCAGGATGTGGCCATGGGTGTGAGTAGGGGCCGAGACGTGAGGGAGAAAATTAAGACAACGAAGGGTGGCAGAGAAGTCTTTAGAAGAGGAGTCCTCCCGCGGATCACCCGGCCAGAAATTGAAGTCCCCGAGTAGGAGTAGCGAGGAGTTATTTACAGCCAAAGTGGCCAGGAGGTCCTGCAGGGTGGACACAAATGATGGCATGTTTTGAGGGGGGCGATACAGAAGGATCACCGTGAGGGGGATTGGAAGGTTGAGCGAGCGGGCCACCAGGAAGTCGACACCAGAAATGCTAGGATGCGGCAGGAGCTGGAATTGCAAAGAGCGGCGGACTATCATAGCCACTCCACCTCCAGTTTTACCATCAGGGCGGTCAGCACGGAGAGCATAATGGGTGCCAGGGAGAATGGCCAGAAGGTCAGGGAGGGAATCCGAGGAGAGCCAGGTCTCAGTAAGGAAAAGGAAGTCCGGGGAGTCAGTGTCCAAAAGGTTGAAAAGAGCAGTTTGTTTTTTTATTGCAGAGCGAGTGTTGAGAAGAAAAGCAGAGGCAGCGGGGAGACCAGGGGAAGCGCGAGCGAGGGGAGGCGTGGAGGAGATTAAGGGAGGGGAAGTAGACAAAACTGGACCAGTGAGGGAGGGGACATGAATAGCGTGCAAGGATAAGTGTTTGACTGTGGAAGGAGAGAGAGGGGTAGAAGCAGAGAAGGAAGAGAGTTGGGCAGAAGAGTACATCAGAGGAGGGGCAGAGTCTGTGGCCCCTGGTCCCGGCCCGTCGCGGACGGGCGCAGACGGGCTTGCCTTAGGCGCGCCTTCGGCGCGCAAACGGCGCGCCCGCTGCGCCCGTCCGCTGCTAGAACGGTGGAGGCACATGATTAATAGTGAAGTTAGGGGGCGTGGCCAAGAAGTGGGCGTGGCCGGGGGAGCGTCCGCTGAAGGCGGCAGGCGATAGGAAGTGATGCCGCGGCAGCGTCAAGCTCGGCTGCGCGGGAGGGAGGGACGAGGGCAAGGTCCCTGAGGCAGGTGAGCAGAATGTGGATTAAAAAGCGCGATCAAGCGCTGCAAGGTGAGAGTGCAGGGAATTAAAAACAAAATGAGGCTACGTGCTCCCGCGGAAGGCAAGGGAGTGATCCTGTTAAGGGTGAGCTTGTAATCAGCTCCTAAATAACGTCCCAGGGGGGCGTGGCCAAGAAGTGGGCGTGGCCGCGATCAAGCACTGCAAGAATTTTTAAAAATGACCATGAGACTAAGAAATTGTCTGGATGAGTAAATGTGCATTAACTGCAGTTTATGGCACTATCGCACTTTATTTTGTATATTCTGTATTGGACATTACTTGCACTTTTTATTCTGATTCTGTCAATGCACTCGTTTTTATGATATATTTGAGTGTATGTAATTTAAGATTGACTTTGTGACTACTGTGATGTTTTTATTATGTTTTATCTATTGTGTACTTTTATGGATTGCAATATATCCGAAATAAAGTCAATTTGAATTGAATTGACTGTAACAGACCCTGTCATGTTTGGTATCAAACATGTTGAAATCATACCCCCACACCGTAAACAGTGGTGGAAGTATGATTCCAAGCACAGTAAAAGCTGTCTGTTAGGCCCTCAGTGCTCCCGGCACCAGTCTTCTAGACCCGGACAGCACAATATGGCTGCTGCCGACCAGAGACACAATTCTGCCCTTCTGCTGCTGAGTCAAGCTCGATCAGGGGAAGGCCGAACAATAGCTATCCTGTCACAGGAAGGTGTGACCACCTCCCAGACAGGGTTTAATATATAGGGGCCGGGTGGGAGTGCTTGCCAGCACTACTCAGTCTGCTTGAAGGGCACATTCGGTGCCCTCCTTGCACAGTCCAGTTCAAACCATATAGCAACGTTCCAATGCAGATGCAGGGAAGAGACTCCTTCACTACAAGGGAGAGTTTTTCAGGTGTCTTGGATGCCCTGATGCCACACACAGACCAACAAGTCTACGTACAATTGAGCTTCCATAACAGTCAATGAGAATGTACTGGCAAGATGTTTGGGCCTGTGGACTGCTGTTTGGAGCTCAAGGCACTGTTGGAGAGAAGTGGACAAATCAGACACCAGTCACCAGTGTCAGACATCTCTGAAGCACATTGCCACTCACTGTCAGGAAAGTAGAGTCACAGGTAAGATACTTAGGAAGGGTAGGAAGGTGTGGGGAGAATGGAGCCTGATGGGAGATGGATTCAGGGCAAACACTCCTTCTCCCAAGCAGCACTAACAGACAACCAAGAACCATACTTACCTGATAGTGACAGGAAATCTACTTAGAAAATGGCTGACACTGGGTACTTCAGTCTGGGCAACTACTCCCTGTTTTTGGACAAATAGGCACCAGTCATCCGTGTCAGACAACCTGCAAGTACATTCACACTCATTTTCAGGGAAGCTGAGCTACAGGTAGGCTTTTGCTGATGGGTAGGAAGGTTTGTTTCAGACAAGGTCTGATGTGACGTGTAGTTATTGCAAATACGCATCCACACACCCAGCCATGCTAACTCATTTGGGCCTATGCTTACCTCACAGTGAGGAGACGTATACTGGCAAGATGGCTAACACTGCTGCATGGTGTCTGGAGCAGAAGGCCTTGATGGGTGTTGCAGTCAAGTCAAACAACAGGCACCAGTTTTAGGTATTTAGCCGGGACATTTCACATCACAGTGAGGTAAGCATAGAACATGCTGGGCTGTTGAGTTGGGTGGAAAGGTGTATGTAGGACAGGGCCTTATGTAACTTGTAGAAATTGCACAGACTCCTCTTCCCAAACAGACTACGTAACCCCACTTGGCCTAAGTCACACTCAGAGTGAGGGGAAGAGGACTAGCGAGATCGATGACACTGTTGCATGGTGTTTGAAGCACAGGTCCCTTATGTGAGTTGCATTCATGTTCAAAACCTTGCACCAGTACCAGCCACCTTGCCAGTACATTTACCCACACTATGAGGTAAATATAGGCACAGAGGAGTCAGCAGGTCTGGGGGGCGGAGGTGTATTTGCAATGGCTACAGCTCACATCAGGCATGTCATGCACACACTCTTGCCACCCTAACCAACTAGCCAAACATAAACTCTTCTTACTTGACAGTGAGTAGCAATGTACTGACAAGATGTTTGCCAATGTGGACTGGTGTTTGGACTACAAGGCCCTGTTGTGATTTGTGGAAAAATCAGACTCCAGGCACAAGTGTCACACATCTTCATTATCTATTCCCAATCACTGAAAACCATCTGCCATGTGGTCTCTATTCTCTGGTTGGGAAGAGTGTGTGAAGGACAGAGCCTGGCGTGAATTGGAGTAATGTTAAAGAAAGTACATCAATGAGACTTCCAAATTTAAAATACTGTGTTGCAACAAGCCGGATCTTGGATGTGGAAAGGAGTACTCTACATCGCAATATGCTTACACTTCAGATCGTTTAGAGTATTGAAGATTGGGTCTTTTAAATTTGGAGGTCGCATTGATGTACTTTATTTTTTGCTTTTTAGTAGCTTTAGGGTACTTTGCTGACCCTGGTGTGGCAATATTCGTAATTGTGGCACAAAACTGTTGTTGATATAATAAAATATTTCTCTATGGATACCCGTCATTTGTGCTCTGATGAAGTCCGAGGTTATTGCCTATATACGAAATTACCTATTTCTTGGAGCACTAACATAGACAAAGCAAATATTATTGTCTGTTAACATATAGTAGCATCACCGTGCGCAGCCTAATACCCCTACTGTCGTGTTTTGGCAGCTCCTGAGTTAGCGTTTAGCACAGCTACACGGTCTTTTCTGTTAACTTGACCAAAACGAACGGGGGCCATTTTGAATCCCTCTGACTTCCGTTTCCTATGAACACGCTGCCTCGTGGTCAGTGTGCCCTTTCGTCCTTTCTCGATACCCATGGTCACTAGTCTGCTCAGCAACAGGCTATTTTTAGTACTGGTCAAGCGCACATGCGCACTACGCACCAATTGGTCACTCTTTAGGAATGTTCACACTAACTGACCAGTGCTGTTGAAACTCCTCCCACATGTTGGCTGTGTTCCAAAAATGACCTTATATGTACCTAAAATGTGTAACTTGTACCCGCCTATCTTTTTATTGCTATTAAACTGTATAAAAGAGGTCGCGCATCGATGTTCGGTGTGCTACTTCTTACATTGCCGAAGGGTGCTGTAGGAATGTATCACCACCCCATGGGGTCTTAATAAACTTGTCTTTTACCTTTTCCAGTGTCCGTGCCAACTTCTATACTAAGGTGTTCGAGAGTTTAGCAGAGTATGTAGGCCTGATTTGAACCCAACACCACAATTGGCGACCACGAAGGGACTCATCGGCGACTCGGATGCCCGAAGGAGAGGTCGTGACGAAGGTCAGGAAACTCGCCATGGACGCGTACGCTGCCATTGAGTGACCCGAGTCTCGGCACCCACGGTGTGTTTTCCCGGCCTTCCGATCTGACCTTCCAGGTGGCGCCGGTCTTCGACTGAGATTCTGATCTTGGATTGTCGTGATGTGCCGTTTTGGCTGATTTGACCACAGAACTTGGCAGTTGGACTTTGGACGTTTGAAAAGAAAATTGGTAAGCTTTTGATTGGTGAGGTAGTCTACTGACACTTACTGTGGCTTTTTGAAACTTTGAATTTGAATTTGAATTTGTTAGCTAACGTTTTGAATCTTTGAATTTGAATTTGAATATGTGAAGTGCACCTCACATAGGCAGGCATGTAGGGATATTTCTCTGATTTATTTGATTTGAACAGTGCACCGCGTTAGGTGGCATTTTTGTAGTATCGCGTTTTCGTGGTACTTTTTGAAACATGCCTGTTTTTAGCACACTCCGTAGGATGTGCTGTTCTGAAAATGGTACCAATTATCGATTAAGTGCAAAACAGCCGGCTCCCCCAGAGGGGACTCCAAATCGTGAAATGTATGTCAAATTCGGTATTCCACCAATAATGTATAGTACATTATGGCATAAGTACACTAAAACTGATCGTGAATTACAGTGGCCACTATATGGGTCGTTTGACCTTCGAAAGGTACAGTATGTAGAACAGTGTTTGTTTCAGCGAAGGTCTAGGCAAGATATGTTTGATTGTGTGCGTATGTGGGAGAAAGAGGTGCGTGAACGAGCGAAGCGTGAGGTAGCCTTGGCGGAGAAAGTGCAGCAGAAGGCTGCACATGACAAAGCTTTA
The DNA here is from genome assembly GCF_964261635.1 of Lissotriton helveticus. NCBI lineage: Eukaryota > Metazoa > Chordata > Amphibia > Caudata > Salamandridae > Lissotriton > Lissotriton helveticus. The sequence goes on from NC_136069.1 coordinate 1,611,722,273, forward strand.
CAGCTACAGGAGAAGGAATTACAGGAAAAGAAAGAGAGGGAGAGACGAGAACGAAATTTACAGGTTAATGGTCAATTCCCTATCAGGCGTCCTCTTTATCCGGTCCTTACTAATGAAATAGATGATTTTTCCTTACTAGATCGTTGTCCGCCTCCGTACGTCGTACCTACGGCTCCGAACGAGGACTCGGACGAGGATAGTGATCGAACACAGCGTACCAGGTTACATGCGGAACGAGCTGCGGAATTACGCTCATTTGCACGAAAGCTAAATATTAATACTGTTACTGTTTCTGATGTTACTAAACAAATGGAACAGTGTCCTGATAAGGAACGACTGTATTTTTTAGATCATTTTGGAGATGAAGTTGTTGAGCGGTATAGAAAATATTCTCTCGAGTTAGAACCAAAGGAGATATCCAAGAGTCGTGAGAATTTTCGTAAAGGTCTTTTTGTTCTTTCAGATGCGGACGACTTCTTCGAGCGTTTGATTGAACTGCGTAATGAGGCGACACGACTACGGGAGTTGGGAAAGTCGAAGAATTCATCTACGTCCGGAGCGACGGGGATATCCAAAGAATGCCCTATCTTTGAAACAGATAAGATCGCTGCGATTAATGTTAGACCTATGCGAGAAGCTGCGCCTTTATATGTCCCTCATAAAGGGGATGGCACAGATGATGATAAAAGATCCAAAGACGCGAAAGGGTATTTTGTATATAATTGGGTTTATACGCCTTGGAATAGAGCAGATGTCATGGCGCTTAAGAATGCTTTACCTGATCCCCGTAAAAACCCTGCGGCTTTTTATGAAAATGTTGAAAGTGCAATTTCTTCGTGTATCATGACGTTAGTTGATATTGATCTATTTTTCGGGTTGATATTGCCCCCTGATATGTGGAGAGCGATTCGTAGGTTTGATGACCTCACGACTCTCGGGGCCACTTGGAAAGATCTTGTTCAGGCTGATTTAGATAGAGAACCAGCATGTAAGCCGTGTCAATTAATATTAGACCTTCCAGGGGCCATACTGACAAAACTAAAAACTCTTGCCCCCGCTAAAAAGATTGATTGGACTATATTAGCCTCTTGTAAGCAGAAAGCGGATGAATCAGTTTCCGATTTTTTCTCTCGCTTCGAGGAAGCGTTCCATGATTACAGTGGTCAATTATTGACAGAAGATACTGGCAGGCATCTATTCGTTGATAAGTATGTAGCTAATCTCCTACCGGAGATTGCGAAACGATTAAAAGCGAGTGAAAGTTCATGGACCACAGCAACCCCTGCTTCTTTATTGACTATGGCTCAATATTATGAAAGACAGGAATTGGAGGCGAAAGAAAGTAGTGAAAAGAAGGCGAAGGAATTGAAAACGAAGGTAATGTTAGCTCAGGTTCAGGCTACGAGAGGGAACAATAGAGGGGGGCGAGGATCGTACAGTAATGCTCCTCCCCCTCGTTCTGACATTTCTGTGAATCAATGTGCATACTGCAAACAGTTTGGGCATTGGATTGCAGACTGTCCGGTGTTTCGAGAGCAGCGTACGTTGAGGGGACGAGGAAGTGGAAGGTCTAGGAGTTATTAAGGAAAGGGCAGGTTGAGGTTATGGCACGAATGATCGTGGGGGATATGGAGCAAGGGGTCGTGGTCAGTCAGATTATAATACGTTTGATAATCGCAATCAATATCAGATAAATGAGGGTGGTCCTGCTGAACTACGGGATGAGCATTACGCATAGGATTGCGTAGGATGGGGTGTGGAATCGGTTGAGGTACCAGTTGATCAAAGGGGTCCATACATAGAAGCACATGTTCTGGGTTCCACTGATCAATTTCTGGTCGATACAGGAGCTACTCGTAGCGCTTTGTCCAAATACTTGGTTCCAAGGGCTCCCCTGTCTGGCGAGGTAATTACAGCAATAGGGTTCGATGGAACACCTACTTCTAGCCCACTGTCTCAACCAGTTATATTTCATGTTGATAAATTTGCTGCCCCTTGTCCCTTTTTGTTGTCTCCAAATACACCAGATAATATTATTGGACTCGATATGTTAAAACACTTTCGAGCTACTATTCGCTGTGCCCCAGAAGGAGTGCGAGTTGTGTTGAATGAGAATTACCCGGAATTAGAGCGAGTGTGTTTTCTCCATGAATCTGAAGTTCTGGCCTCCTTACCGAAAACGTTGTGGGCCACTTCCGATACGGATGTAGGGCAGATGATAATTCCTCCAGTGCGTATTACTGTAAAGGAGGGAGTATCTCTACCACGTGTCCCACAATATAAGATTTCTAGAGAAGGTGAACTTGCTTTGATACACATTGTAGATGATTTAATTTCGGCAGGAGTAGTTGAGGAAGTCCCCTACAATGTTTGTAATAGCCCAATTTTACCAATCCTTAAAAGAGATACAGATGCTAAGGTTTACCGTTTCATTATTGATTTGAGGGAAATAAACAAGATAGTAGTGCCTCAGTATCCGGTGGTGTCTGACATCACCACATTGCTTACGTTGGTTCCACCGACGGCAACTACTTTTACAGTCATCGATTTGAAGAATGCCTTCTTTTCGATCCCTGTACATCCTGACAGTCGATATCTATTCGGCTTTACATTAAATAATAAATCGTACAGATTCTGTCGAGTTCCTCAAGGCTATACTGAAAGTCCTAGCATTTATAGTCAGGCATTAAAAAGACAGCTTGATTCCTTTGACTTACAGGAGGGAGTGGTTCTCATTCAATATGTAGATGATATCTTACTTGCTGCAGACACGCCAGAACAATGTGAGAAGAGTACCTTTTCCTTGCTTTCCTTCCTGGCCAAACATAATCATAAAGTTTCGAAGAAAAAGCTGCAATATTGTAGACCAAAGGTGACCTACCTCGGTCATCTTTTGTCTAAGGAGGGCCGTGCATTGACACCAGATCCAATTCAAGCAATTCTAGATACTCCAGTCCCTCGCACTCAGAAGGATGTTCGCTCCTTTATAGGTTTGACGTCTTTTTGTAGGCAATGGATATTGGGTTTTTCACATATTGTTAAACCATTGTTAGCATTGTTGTCTAAAGATACACCGATTCCCATTGAATGGACGGATGAATGTCAGAATGCTTTTGAACAATTGAGACAAGCTCTTTGTTCTGCACCAGTGTTAGGTACACCTGATTACACGAAGGTTTTCACATTATATGTACACGAGAAGGATGGGTGCGCATTGTCAGTCTTAGTGCAGACACACGGAGACAAACAGAGGCCTTGTGCATACTTCTCGGCGGTACTCGACCCTGTGGCTCGAGGATTGCCTGGATGTTTTCGAGCAGTTGCAGCAACAGCAGTTGCGATACGACAAAGTGAGGGAATAGTTTTGTCACACAAATTGTTGGTGCTAGTTCCCCATGCGGTAGATGCGTTACTGAATCAAACGAAAACGCAGCATCTAACTAGTGCCCGTCTGACAGGATATGAGCTAACGTTGTTGGCGCCTCACATCACACTAAAACGATGTGCAACACTAAATCCTGCTACTTTATTGCCGGACCCTGTTGCTGAGACCCAGAAGGAAGAACAACATGATTGTGTTTTTCTGACTGAGGAACAGACAAAGGGTCGTATCGACTTACAGGATACGCCATTTCCAGATGTAGATGGGGAACTGTGGGTTGATGGATCGTGCGTGAGGTTACCAGATGGTACGACTTCCGCAGCTTATGCGATCACGACACTTAAGACTGTGGTAGAAGCAGCACGGATACCCCAAAAATCGGCTCAAGCAGCTGAGTTGATAGCCTTAACGAAGGCATGTGAGTTAAGTGCTGGACTATGTGTGAACATTTACACGGATAGTCGTTACGCTTTTGGAGTAGTGCATGATTTTGGCCTACTTTGGAAGGAACGAGGATTCCTGACTTCACACGGAGTACACATCATGCATTGAGAATTGGTACGCGATCTCCTTAATGCACTGTTATGCCCAGAGAAAGTTGCAATAGTCAAGTGCAGTGCACACAAAAAGGTGACGGACAAAATAGGACAAGGCAATGCTTTTGCAGACCGTATTGCAAGAGAGACCGCTATGCTGCAAAATAATTTCCCCATGTATGTGGTGAAGTCACAAGCTGAACGGTGGCATGATGCTAGAGAAGAAATACTAGATATACAGAAGTCAGCATCAGAGGCAGAACTTGTGAAATGGGCCACTGAAGGAGTATTGGATGATGAGGGTTGCTGGCGTAGTAAAGATATGGAGAGATGGAAACTACCCATGGCCTATTTACAAACAATGGTGCAAATGACACACGGGCTGGCACACATTGGAGCTCTCGCAATTACTAAATTGCTTACACGAGTTTGGGAAAATGCTGACATTGCTAGCACGGCTAAGAGAGTAGTGCAGACCTGTCTGATATGTTTGCAGCACAATCCTGGACAAGGGACTCATACTCCTAAAGGTGGGTTTGTTCCACCTACTGCACCATTCGAAGTACTACAAATGGATTACATCCAGCTGGAGCGCTGTAATAATCTCAAGTATGTCCTAGTAGTGGTGTGTGCCTTCAGCAAATGGATTGAGGCTTACCCTACGAAAGACAATACAGCATTGACAACAGCTAAGGTGTTACTCAAGGAATACTTCCCGCGCTACGGAGTTTGTAAACTTATGTGGAGTGATAATGGCCCTCATTTCATTGGAAAAGTAGTGGAATATGTCCTGAAAGGATTGGGAATCAAGCAACGATTCCATGCTGTCTTTCATCCGCAATCAGCAGGTTTAGTAGAACGATACAATGCAACTCTGAAGCTGAAGTTAGCAAAGATAGTGGCATCGACATCTCTGAAATGGCCGGACGCTTTGCCTCTGGCATTGCTGTCCATTCGGTCTGTGCCACATTCTCGATCTGGCCTCACACCCTACGAAGTGGTGTTTGGAAGGCCTATGAATATTTGGGGGGTTCCAAAGCCTTGTTTGATACATGATATGCCTTGTATAATGATGAACGATTATCTGGCACGATTAACAAATGATTTGCTTTCTATTCATCAACAGGTTCGAGAGGCGCTCCCTGATAACTCCACTGGTGAGGCTCACGATCTCCGCCCTGGAGACCACGTGATGGTCAAAGTATTTGAGCGATCCAGCAGTTTGGAACCGAGATGGCATGGCCCTGAGCAAGTGCTGCTGGCTACGCGAACTGCTGTGAGAGTCACCAACAAGAAGCGGTGGATACATTCAACGCATTGCCGACGTGTCTCTCCGGATCTGGTGAGCCCTGTGGTGCTATCCGACTACAGAAAGATTTTGGATACAGAAAAGAGCCCAGCTGTCACGCCTGATGAATTGGAGGGAGCCTTCCCGGACCACGTTGTTTCAGATAAAGTGAAGTACAATCTACGCCCCAGGAAATAAGATTCCTTTTGTGTTTTTGAAACTCGTTGGTAACCGCTCTGAGGTTTGTGAAACGGAAGCCGGGAATATCAAGGGGGGGGGATCAGTTCTGCCCAGTGTAGCGACACCCGTCTTGAATCCCGGAGAACAAATCAACGGCAGCCTCGGTTCAGAACCATCGTTTTATTTTTTCTCGCTTAGTGTTGCTTGTGAAGAGTATTGTTTTGTGAACTATGGCATCTCCTTCGACACAAAAAGGGAGAATTCTTGGTGCTGTTTTGTTTGTCTTGACCGTAGTGGTGATCGCAGTATTAGCCTGGACTATAGAACTATTGTTTCCTGTACGAGAACATTTGCTGCCCACCACTCCAAGTCCATCTGAACATTTTCATTTCACTCTGCCTTTTCACGAAGAAAGACATAGGCAGACTTATTTGAACAACAGCTTTATTAAGATTTTGCATCATACTCATAATATGACCAACACGTCCAATTGTTGGGTATGTGGAATGTTGCCCGGACACCAGAAGAAGGGAGGAACACCACTCATTCCTCTCCCGTTTTCTCATAATGGTTCTTGTCATGCTTGGTACACTCTTCTTTTTACTCTGCGATGGCCAACGAAAGGTGGATTACTTTTTCGGTTGAATAAAATATGCTATAACGATAAAGATGGCTATCCACACGCTGAAGGAACTAAATTCGAATGGGAAGAATATCGTCCGGACAATGTTTCTACACCTCGTGTATATACGAATCAAAGACTTATAAATGTGACGGGCATGCATATAATAACCGTTATCGATACAAAAGCAGATTTGTGTATTAGAAATAAAGGTACAATCCCTGTAGGCCGCAGTGAATGTAATATTACACTTACCTTTGATACACCAACTGGAATTGCATTTGTAGCTTCACGTAACACATATTTCATTTGTGGAAATAAGGGATACCATCGTCTACCATTGGGATGGTTAGGAACGTGTTATATAGCTTTTGTATTACCACCTGTATTTATTGCTCCTCCCATGTACCACAATGATTATGTTCTGTACCATGATTTCATACTGAACAGAGTAAAACGAACAATAGATCTTGATGAAATAGACCAGACTGATACCACATTACAACAATATGTAGATTTCAATTTGGGGTTATTTTCATTCGTAGGAGCTGCACTGAATAGCAGGAAGATAAGGCGGCTTACACGTGTGGTGGAAGCCGTCGCTAATGAAACTGCCTCTGCTTTAGGGAATATTACTGAGGAATTGCAAATTACCAGAATTGTGGCGCTCCAGAATCGAATGGTTCTAGATGTGATACTAGCTGATAGGGGTGGAGCATGCCGCGTCATCGGAAGTAGTTGTTGCGTGTACGTACCAAATAACTCACCTTCTGTATATGATTCGATTACAAAATTACATAAGATAGCTGCTGAGATCCACCCAGAAAATGGAACATGGACCTTTTCTGGTTGGTTCTGGACCCTGCTTAGTACTTGGGGTTGGAAATTATTAACGATTCTCTGTGTTTTTATTGGAGTACTATTTTTCCTTTGTTTATGTATTCAATGTGGCCCTACATTATGTTCTGTATGTATCACAGCCTGTATTCCGTCCAAACGAGCTATTGTCAAGCAAGAGAAACTGATCAATGATGAAGTATTGAAAATAATGGCTATTGACATTGAGGATGAACATTCCGACTACGTTCACTATGAGGTAGCTTTTGCTAAACGCTAAAAGGGCCGTCTGTCGTGTTTTGGCAGCTCCTGAGTTAGCGTTTAGCACAGCTACACGGTCTTTTCTGTTAACTTGACCAAAACGAACGGGGGCCATTTTGAATCCCTCTGACTTCCGTTTCCTATGAACACGCTGCCTCGTGGTCAGTGTGCCCTTTCGTCCTTTCTCGATACCCATGGTCACTAGTCTGCTCAGCAACAGGCTATTTTTAGTACTGGTCAAGCGCACATGCGCACTACGCACCAATTGGTCACTCTTTAGGAATGTTCACACTAACTGACCAGTGCTGTTGAAACTCCTCCCACATGTTGGCTGTGTTCCAAAAATGACCTTATATGTACCTAAAATGTGTAACTTGTACCCGCCTATCTTTTTATTGCTATTAAACTGTATAAAAGAGGTCGCGCATCGATGTTCGGTGTGCTACTTCTTACATTGCCGAAGGGTGCTGTAGGAATGTATCACCACCCCATGGGGTCTTAATAAACTTGTCTTTTACCTTTTCCAGTGTCCGTGCCAACTTCTATACTAAGGTGTTCGAGAGTTTAGCAGAGTATGTAGGCCTGATTTGAACCCAACACCACAATACTGCCCTTTCTGTTCCTATTTTACTGGTGGATGGTGTTTTGGGCACAAAGCCTACTTGAATCTAAATTCTTGTTGACTCATGATAACCACACCAGCCTGGTGATAAGAATTCTACCAGGGGCGGTAGGTTTCACATACCTGACTTTTAATGACGGTGACACAGTCCATATCGCTTACAAGTCACAAAGTTTTGACAGCAGTGCAAATGGCGATTCTTGCACTGTCGCAGGGAAGGCACATTTTGGTTGTTACTCCGTATCCTGCCTTGGAGGCAGTGACAAAAGTCAGTGTACCCAATTCGAAGGCGTTGCATCCATGGTAGATACAATGGGCTACGTCCTTGACATCTCCGGATGTCACGTTCATTTTTGATTCCTCACTGCAGACTCAAGAGTTTTTGCAATATGAATTTGTTCATCCTACTCCTCTGAGCATGTGGCCTTTAGAGGATTTTCATTGTATCATTTACACTGATGGTTCTGCGCAACCGGCCACGGTTCTAGACATGCCTATGTTTCAGCCTGCACAATTGTGGTTGGTACAAAGGTGGATGGTGAATTCAAGTCCGATGTCTTACATACATAGACATTAGGGAATGTACCACCAAATTGGCAGAGCTTTGTGCCCTAATGCTTGTATTGCACTACGCAGATCCTAGTGGGACAACTCATGTCGTAAGTGACTCTTACTACTGTGTTCAATCATACAATGACAATTTATACTTTTGGACTCAAAATGACTTTTGTGATTCCAAAGGTCGCACAATAAAACATAAAATGATCTCGGTTTGAGTGGTTGAACTAAAAGAACGTCTCCCACTTGTGTTTGTGATTCATACTCTTGGTCACCAGCGTGTAGGAGTTCACGCTGTTGGCAATAGTCTTGCCAATGAGGCAGCGAAGACAGCAGTTGCAACATATTCAGTAGCAGCAGTTACACGTTCCAAACGTAAGATCGATGATGACATCTTGGCAGCTATTGCCGCAACACAGAAGGGAAGTATTTACCCGAAAGGTTTCCCTTCTAAATACTCTTATCATTTAAGTCCTGATAAAGTTTGTTATGTGAAAATTAACCATGTTGGTGACAGGTTAATTCCCAACGCGGACCGCAGGCAGACTTTGATTCCAGCGCATGCCGGCGTGTCAGCTACTGTATCACTCCTACAGCAGCGTTACTGGTGGCGGGGATAGTACAAACATATGCGTGATTATGTCCTTCACTGTGACATTGCCAGCAGATGAATCCTTCTACTGCTGCACGCCCGCCCAAGACGCAGTTGTACATATTCAATAAACCACTTGCGTGTGTTTATTTGGATCGCTGCGGTCCTTTTTCCTCTGATACCGCGTATAAGTACATCTTAGTTACAGTTGATTTGTGCACACGCTTTGTGTGGTTATGGCCAGAAAGGAGTGCTGATTCTGGAACTGTTGTAAGAGATTTTTGTGTATTTGTGGGAACTTTTGCATGTGGCACCTTCTATTCAGACCGGGGCCATCATTTGCCTCAACAGCGTACAAGGATGCCATGCGTTCATTGGGGGTCCAACTCAAATTTGTTTCTCCATATCGGCCTGAGGGCAATAGCGCTGTGGAGCGAATGAACCGTGACTTAAAGCAATCCTTGACAGCTAGAGTTTTAGGTAAAGTCTGGAACTGGGTAGCCCACCTCAATAGCATTCAGTGTGCACTTAATAATCTCCCTAGAAAGTCTCTGGGTGGGCGGACCCCATACGAAATGCTCTTTGGCATCAAAATGTTTATTCCGGACCATGAGGGTCTAGACATGGCGGTGTCGGCCGCATCCTTTGACGTAGATGAACATTCTAACATTTTACAGAATCTACAAAGGACCAGAGACAGTCTTGCAAAGGGACATATGCTCTCCACATCTGATGCTGCGTTGCAGATTCCGGTAGTTGGCTGGCTACCCCGAGTTGGTGAACTGGTCCGAGAAAAGGTTGCAAACAAGAAGGAGTTTGGTCCCTCATATTGTGCTACAGTTCCTGTGCTTGGCGTGCAGGGTACAAGAAAAGTTGTTTTACCTCCACTTCCTGGCAGAAAGGAAAACAGGTACATCTCCATTGACAATGTCAAACTACACAGAGTGGCCGATTCTTCTTAGTATGACACCAGCGGTCTCTTATCCAGCTATGATGCGAAACTCTGTTTTGGTTGCGACACCTGCTGCCGGACCTGATGTTGCCATCGAGATGCCTACCGTTACGAATCCTTTATTGAATACTCCAGCTGCTAGTCTTATTGATGAAACTGAGTATGCTTACCTCACAGATTTATCCATGCCTGGTTTAGAGTCTTGTGAGGCCAATCAATCACGTTTTCATTTGACACTGACTATAAAACATCAAAGTCTCCTTCAAAAATTTATATTTTTGTCGTCTGGTTTAAAAAATATTTTTTAAATCCTCCATGGTCTTACATTTGGCTGGCGCTTTTTTCAATTTTTTTATTCATGTCTATTGGATTTGTGGTATATTTTTTCCGTCTTGTAAATGGACACTATGTTAAAGAAAGGACTACAATTAGACTAATTGCTGGAACTTTGGCTCCCCACTCTTCACATAGGATGAAGAGGGGCCAGACTTTCATGAACATCACTGCTTGGCCTGTCCTAGATGGGATAGTATGGGATGCTGTAAAATTTCAAATCCTCGGGCCCACAGAGGTTATTAATGTCCCTAATGTACTTTGTGTTTCTATGGGGGATGTGATTAAACAAAATATACGCTCTGATGATTGGGACGTCCAAGCCGTAGTGGCTTTGTTTTCTGATTTGAAATATTATGCTGCCTTTGATGCTGAAGACTTGTATTTAAATTCTGCTAATTATGGGGATTTATTTTGTTATCAACACTATTACTTCCTGCACAAAGCAAGCACTTTTAGGAATGTGGTTAATTACACCCAGTGGGAACATTGTCCTGCTCCTGTTGAAGGCAGCTCCAAAACCCGTCTGAAAAAGTTTTCTTATTTTACTGATTTTGATCAGTCAAACCTTCATGCATTTTATTTTAAGATGACTGAAAAACTCCCCTACAAGGTTAGAGTTACCCACACTAAAATATTATATTCAAAGTCCTTTAATGACCAATTGACTATTGGAGGCTATGAACTGTGGAAAGATACCATTGATCTTAAATCTGTTTGGGGTTCTGCATTAGCAGGTGCAGAACACTGAAGCTTTGCACTGTGCATGTCACATCCCGAACCATATGTTGTGTCTGATCTTGACTATTTCACAAACAACCTGCTTTGGATTGGCTACGTATAAAAAATTAAATGCCGCCTCTTTTCCTGATTTGGGAGATTACCCCAAATGGAATAATCACATCAGTTGGTCCCTTAGTGACTTAAATGCACTGTTACTAAATTTGTCCTTTAATATTTCCAGTTTGGATCCCCAAGGTTGGCTGTTATTGCATAAAAGTGCAGATGCATGCCAGCATCGTTTTCAGGGTTTGGCCCCTGGCTATACACAGGTTAGAGTTGATCCCCGTTTTCAGAGCGATCATTCTGTCACTACCTATTCAGTAGGCAAGCTATGTCAGAAATGGCTCTGACATTCCACGTTACAGTCAGTTAAGCTGCAATTGTCCAAATTATCTGATGATGTTGATTTGAACGACTTTGTGAAAGGTCCTGCATAAGGCAGGTCCAAAAGATGGATAAATGCAGTTTCCAATGAGGTTTGGAAACTGTCCCATTTTGAAACTGCTTCTGGGTTGAGAGCTATCGATCAAGCTAATTTAGAAAAAGTGCTTGCAGTTTTAGATAACAGCATTAACACACTTTCTTCCAGAATTCATACCCTAGATAATATTGTTTCTTCTGTTGTGGATATTGTGCAGGATGAAGTCTCAGTTTTGTACCATGGTCAAAATCAATTGCGTTCTATTATGCAGGTTACATGGTCTTTGCAAACGTTAAAGGCTGGGAAGGTACCTTGGGACTACATGAACACTTCTTCACTGTTTTTACCATTTAATCTGACTGTTAAACAACAGTTTATGTCAATGAAAGATGCTACATTTTCACTTTTACATAATGAAAAGTTAGAACCCTTACCATTTACTGAGGCAGAAGCCAATTCAGCTGTTTGGCTTATTCACAGGTAATAACGTTACATTTTCCGCTGTTTAAATTTGAAGCATGTATGAAACATTATAGGCTGATATGAGCCATTAGGTAGCGCATATCTCCATGAAGTTTGGTCTCTTACGTTCACCTATGGGTGTCTGAGGGAGGGAAAAGAAGTTTATTTAAAAGGTGAAGATTGCACTTCCACCCCTGATCACTCATTGGTCTGTGGAAATATACAATTGCCTGGTTCTTGCAAGCAGGAAGCGTGCATTTTGAAAGGTACACCAGTTCCGGCTATTACACCCACTTTCCCGTTGTTAGCAAACGGTAATTATTTATTATTAAATAATGAGGATTGCTGTGGTATGCTGGCAGGAATTCCTTACATAGTGACTGTTTCCCAATGTGTAGTTTGTCGTAAATGCACTGTTTCCTCCTCTGCATGGCAAGCTCGATGTATCTATCTGGCCTTCCATTCCGACCTTGACTAGCACGAATATCTCCAAAAACTAACACCTGCCCTGAGCAGTTCTTAGCCATGTTATCCAATGGGAGGTGGATAACATGGCTAAGAGCATTTGCTCGGTAATGCATGAATATCGCTGACTTTTCAGCGATATTCATGCATTGCGGCCGTTTTTTATCGCATTTGCGATAAACCTTGATAATAGCAAGGTTTATCTGCGATAATTTCTGACGATGCTTAGCGTTAAAAAATTCGTTGCTAAGCATCGTTAGCGATAAATATCGCTTAACGTTGGTAATATGCCCCATAGTTCCTACCTAGGGAGGGTGAATTACTAGGCGCTATAGGACCTATTTTCACTACCATTGTAATATGATTCCTCCTTTTGTGGTTTATGGAATTGTAACAATGCTGATCATATTATTTCTAATCATATGTCTGCTTGTGTTAGCAAGGATACTGCATCTAAGAGCACGTTGTTAAAATAAATATTTTAACCTTACCATGTCTCTTCTTTACTTCTGTTGTGGACTGGTATGAGAGTATAACGAAAGAGTGTTCTTGCTTCCCACCATTCCTGAGTATAACCTAAGTCGCATGTTCTGGATTGTCTAATCATTGGTTTGTTTGCTATAGGACGAAGAGCTAATGTGACACTGATGCTTGCTGGTTAGGGTTTCTAGGCACTAAAGTGAGTTTTTTGGTACACCACAATTAACTGAGGTCCTGGGTCTCTGTGCACAGTTCTTTGTAGGAGCAGAATCCCTGTGACAGGGCCTGGTGAGATGTCTGGCCATTGTAAACACTCATCCGCAGAAACATCCATACAAGACCACTAAGAACCATGTTTACCTGACAGTGAGTGGACATCGAAATAAAAAATGGCAGAGACTGCGGCATGCTATGTGGTGCACAAGACCATGAGGCAAGTTGTCTCCAAGTCTGAAAATAGTTCCCAGTGCCAAACTGCTGGCCATGAACTTCTGACACACTGTGAGCTAAGATCATGTCCTGTTGGCCTGTTATCACTCGGCAGGAAGGTGTATGTAGGACTGGCCCTGATGGAACTCGGAAGAACAGCAAACACTTCTATACACACAGCACAACCACTTCATTGTGGGCTATGTTTATCTCACAGTGAGTTCATGTGTACTAGCAAGATGTGTGCCGCTCGCAGTCGTGGATCAGGCTATCACTTTGAACCGGTGCATTTTAAACAACCTTCATTCTTGTTCTGTTCGGGACTGTTGCTGAATCAAGAGCCAGACCTTACCTTGACCCTTTGTGCTGGTGCTGGGCTCGGGGGTGCGGGACTGCGAGGCCCAGAGGTCTGTGCGCTTTGTCCATCACGCGCACCTGGTAACTCTTCCCGCCCCCACCTCCTCTTACTTAAGGAACGCCCCTCACGCCACCGCGGGACGCGCGCGAGACGGAGCACGGGGCGAAGCCCGGGCAAAGGGCGGGCCGTCAGAGGCCGTCAGAGGACAATCGAGGCCGGGCTGGGCCCCGTCTCTTTAATTGTCATTCTTTCTATTTTGAGATCTTGGAATATTGATAATGCCGCTGAAGCCAGGGAACGGTTGTAAAACGCATGTGGGGGGGAAGGTACGAGGCACCTTGGACGCTTTTTTGATAAAGGCGGTCTCGAACCTGGACCATGAAATATCTGTTGTTGAATCGCGCTTGTCCTTCGAACTTCAACAAAACAAGCGCTCGTCACTAGGTCCAATTAGACAGATACCCTCCCCACCAACACATAGTTCCCAAAACATAGGGATTTCTCCACCAATGGATACTAGCATCCCCCTGCTCCTTCAGGACAATTCTCCAACCCTTACTCAGGTCCCATTGAGGAGCCCCAATTATGACTTAACGATTTCGGATCTTTCCCTGGATTTTTCTCCAGCGGAGCCCTCTATGTTGCAGCTCCCAAACGCGACCCCTATGACCAAAAAGAGTACACCCCCGCAAAAACCATCTAAACATCTAACTCCAACGAAAAGGAAGAGAGGAGGTAATGAACACTGGGGTAGACATTCCAAAGTACCAAGATTAGGCTCAAGCCCCCAAACGGATATTAGTAAAAAAAACACACCAAAATCCGTTAAAGAACCAATTACTTGAATCCAAGTCAGTTATGAATGCCATAGAACATCTAGTCAGATCCCTACTTCTTCCTGTTTTAGAAAGGGTAAAAAGATTGGGTGATCAGTTAAATAATCTAGTGGTAGAAACCACTTTAAATTCCCAACTCTTAAAGGGCTTGGTAGCCATTAATACGAACACCAAAACCAGTGGACACCAACCAATAAAAAAGGCCGCCACAAAAGCCATTTCATCTGGCGCTAGCACGACCATAGGGAATGCTAGCCCTTCTAAAGATACTCGTCCCGATCTGAATACCCCCGTGGGAAATTGGGGAAAACTGATAAATTACATACCTAGCCCATCTTGACAGGGTCTAGAGAATCACCTTCTCTTTCACTCAACATTCATTCATCTGGCACCAAACAGCCAGACATCAAGGATGCTGATACAGGTAGTCACAAACCTCTAGATAAATCCACAAAAACCATAGGATGTCATATCGACCTGCCAACTGAGGCGGTTCCATATGCCATAGTCCTAACCGGTGTCCCAGAGCTTCGTGAGGGAAAAAGGGTAGGCTACTCTGAGCTAAAGAATAAAGCTACCATTGTCTCAGACATAACAGGCCATTGCCCTCCCATATAGATGGAGATATAGCATTTGTCAGAAGCCTAGCGTGGGTAGGTTCAAGACCAAAAGACATTGCCGGGGATGTAATCATTATTAATTTTAGAGACCGAATGGTGGTCCCGCACATCGCTGATTGGTATCATAATCACGGATGTAGCAGCATAGTGCCTCAAACTTTAACCTACTTTTATCCAGAGGCACTAATGTACCCCGTGGCCACCGCAGTGTGCCCATACATAATAAACATCACTCCAATCCTATCCATTCATCGAAATGGTCCCTTCGGTCTAATAATTACCCGCTTTTTGAAAACGTAGAAGGGCCAATCAAATGCCGGAATCTGCCCACTCAACAAGGTTCTGATCTAACATACTGGTCACTTCCCCTAACAAATCGATATGATGTTTTTTCGGATCTTAATGATTTGGATTGACAACAGGGATGTACTGTTACACCTATCCCGGAAATATTAAGCTGTCCAATGCCAACAAATTCCAACCAGAGTGGGCGGCCTAAAAATGATTCAGTGGCAGGGGACCTTATGATATCCACTGTCCCTATTGGGTCTCCGTTAAAACAGAATGATCAATTAGCTAATCCAACTGTCATAGATGATCCTCTTCTGACTCAACATAATGTCCCTGAATCCAATCGATTAAATATTTCTAAACAAATAGATCTCACCTATAGTTTTCTTTCCTGGAATGTGGCTGGTTTAGCCGATAAAGTGTACCAACAACATTGGCTAGACGTTGTTACTAAGCACAATGTAATTTGCCTTCAGGAAACATGGTCCCTGGAGGCTCATCATATTAACGGTTACCAAACTTTTCACACCCAAGCCGTTCAAAGTACACACGGCCGCAATAAAGGGGGTCTGTGTACATTTCTATCTACCACCGCGGGCATTGAAGTCGAAAGGTTTCTGGCAACTGAATATTATGGGATAATGTGGTTAAGTTTGGGCCCTTTGTATAATGTTATTTTATTAAACTTCTACAATAATATACCCTTTGAGAGGAGTGAGACTATTTTGGGCAAACTCCTTTCGACTTTGATCTCCATGCATGATCAGTTGGTAGGTGACAATATTATGTTTTGGGTAGGTGACTTTAATTGCACGATCTGTCCTCATGACTCGCATGCTTTGTGCGGCCTATCGGACTATAGGGAAGTCTGCCCTACCCATTTTAATCATACGTCACGCGGTATCTTTCTCAACAACATACTTTTTTATTTTAATTTAACTTTCATAAATGAGATTTGTATACCGAGCATACCTTTTCAACCTACCTTAAATGGGAGGGGGTGCAACACGATAATTGATTACACCTTAATTTCTGAATCCCATGCCAGGTTAGTGGCTACTTGGGAAATGGGCCAGGCCCCCCATTCTGATCACTTCCCTATAGTGTTTAGTATTAAAGTTAAAACACTAACACGCAGGGCTGAGGTTAACACTCAATATACCCCTGAGATAAGACTAGCTTCAAAAAATGGCTATACAATTAAATGGGACAAAGTAGACCCTCCGGGATTTGTGGGAAAATTAATTGCTTCTAATACCGAAGACATTATGATCTGCTTAACCCAAGAAGAGGCACCAGACCGTGTAATGAACTCTTTTTCTAAAATACTAGCCACAGTCAAATCCCTATTGACAAGAAAACATCGGACGGGGGTTTCAAAACCCCACAGGTGGTTTGATAGTAATTGTTTTTAATTTGTGTGCTTTTATGATTTGAACTTTTAAATCGAATAAAGCAAGTTTGAATTGAATACTAGCAAGATGGCAGATTCTGGGGAATATTGTCTGAACCTATCACAACTGCCACATTTGCCTACGTGCCACAAAGACCAGTCAACATAGACAAATATATCTCAAACACCCTTATAAACATTGACTGGACAACACTCTTCTGTGTGGCCTGGTGGTGCTGGGTGGGAGGAGGGGTATAAGTTTCAGAAATAGAGAACAAGCACTCAAAGATCAATTTATCATATTTCTTTGCCACAAAACAGCACAAATCTCTAAGTTTGTGAAATCATTTGACCATGGAGTCAATGTTCAAAGTACATTATCTGTGTAGCCACAAAGTTAATCATTCTTACAATTATACTAATCACAGCCATTCACATGTGTAGAATGAGATGAAAACAAGAAGCACCTCAATCACTTCATTCCTACAACTTTCTGGCTAAGTTAATAGAATGTGAGTACATAGCCAGCTACACCAATGTGACTGCTAAAGTCATGCACTAAGGTGAATAGACAGGCCCAAAAATGTACCCACACAGGGGGAGCAAGTGTATGTATCTCACTGTGAATGTGAAGATGTGGACAACCTAAAGACACCTGTGTTATTCATAGGGTGTCAATAACCAGTCAATTTCATCCGACATGTAATGTGAACTAAACACAACAGGCCTAATAATGCACATACCTGCCCATGTCCATCAGTCCCCCTCTTGTCTCAAAAAAATAGTCATCACAAAAAATTGGTCTGCGTCATGGATGAAGGAGTCCAATCTATTTACAGTGACTCATCATAAGCTTCGGTAGCCTATGCATTGTTGTAGTATTCTCATGTTAAGGTTTATGCATTATGTTACTTGTTCCTAGCTGCTCAGCCTGTGTGAGTGTTTGGAATTGAATGTTTGGTGTGTGACTATGAGTGGAATGCTTGGGTGACTGAATGAGGGATGACAGTTGATGGATGGGGCTGAGCAGCTAGCAGGCTACTCCCGGTTGGGCTGCTGACAGAGATCTACACTTGTGATTGTTGAAGATACTTACCTGCTTATCTACTCTTCAATAATGCTACATTGACTTCTCCGCACCTGCGTTGTCTTGATTACTACACTTATTTTTGGCGACGAGTTGGAGATGTCCCCAAATTCAACAGTGGGTACCAGTGGCCTGAGAAACCTCATCATGCTTTCTACAATATGTTGGAGAAAAGATACTACAAGTAATGGACAACTTGTCAAAACCCAGAAAAGACTCTCATGAGGCCTCACAGGTATCTCTCTTTAAAGATATTCAGCTTCAAATTAAACAAAGGAAACAAGCACAAAGCCAGCATGCTGTGCAGTCCCCCCGGTGTCCATCACACCGGACGGCCCCCACACACGAGCGTGCTGTACCCTGTCTCTAGGTTCAACTTCAACAAGAGACTTCATGGACGTTGTGCAGAGTGAGCTTTCACACGGAGTAAGCCTTTTCTTTTACTTCAAGGTTGCTGCACAGAGTGTGACTTGCATGTACATGTTTACAAGGGAAAGACTGTCTGACCTTGCTTGTGTGTGCCTGAGGCCTGAAGGCACTGGACCACCCTACCCTACACGCTGGAACGTGCAGAGAGTTATGAAGGTACGCAAACAGTTTTAAATGGACTTCCCTATCTGAATCTGTTTAGAGGATGTGTTTGTGGCCAAATCTACAACATTTGTGTACTACCTCTGATGTGCCTACATAATGATTTCATGTGTTACAAGCGTCTACTACAGGAGCACACAACTTTACACTTGGTCCTGCATAAAATTAGACAGTTTGCTGTGGATGTTTTCCATACTGAGATTTCATACCATGGGGGGCTCTGTTCTCAGGGTCTCATTGATGAACTTCAGGCAATTACGCCCTCTCAAATTCAGTACCACCGCGAAGGGTGTCATGTGAGATTAATTTCGACTTTGATTCTCGGTCTACGCTCAGACCTTGTGCCTAAGGTGTTTCTCAAACACCACATTTAAATTTTTCCGTAACCGCATGAGCTATCGTCTGTGAGCAGAATTTCCTGATTGTTGAAGATTCGCCGAACGCTTGTGACTTCATCTGTGACGTTGCTTCGGCGACCTACTGCCTGGCGCTGCTGATGGACGTTTTGCTCCACAGGCGTGCAGGGAGCCACCCGATGCTACGTAATTAGCGCGCCACCATTTTAAAGTCCTATGTCATGTCTTTCTTTGCCAACCACTTTTATTTGTCAACCACATCATCGTCTTATCTGGCCGTTGCAATAAAGTTAATTGAAATCTTTGCTTGACATGAACACCGTTGTGGGACCATGGGTTTCACGTCCTCTTTGTTTATTTGCTTGCTGTAGATTCTTCAGGAGGAAAGGACTTGCATGTACTTTGGACTCACAGCTCACAGGTACTTTACACTTTTGTTTTGAAGAGCAGCCTCAAGTTGACAGTTGTAATTCGTGTGAGACATCGCTCACAGGTGTCTCCTGTCTCAAACATATAAATCATAGCTATTGAAATGTTGTTCGAAGCCTTACATGGGGCTTCTGTTTTTACTTATACTTATTGCTCATTTGTTACAAAGTGTAATTCTCACAGCATTTATAGATGCTAAAAATGTTGTCACATTTCACTGTATCCCTTGCATAAGGGTTGACTTAAGGGTTTTGTTTTGCTACATTAATGTGGTTTTATTCCCAATGTACGCTATTTTACAGTGTTCCCTTACGTGGGGGCTGGCCCTACATTGGGGTATGTTTATGGGGTTTTATCCCATATCTACATGGGTAACTTCTGTGACCTCATTTGGGGGTTGACATTAAGGGGTTGTTTTTCCCCTACGCACATGTAACGGTTCCTAGTCCCATTATACTCTGTTTTTTTGTGTACCCTTACATGAGGGTGATTTTTACCCACAACACGTTTTATTTGGTTGCAAGGATGTATGTGCCTTGCATGCGTAAGACACCCTGTGTGCCGCACTTTTTTTGATTGCAAGGCTGTGTGTGCTTCACGTGCATAAGACGCCTTGCGCTGCACGTGTTTTTGGTTGCAGTTGTGGGTCCCTGTTTGCTTAAGACGCTTTGCGCTGCATGGGTTTTTGTTACACGGTTTTCCTCCTGCCTGACTCCTCACATTGGAGAGTTCACATTGGAGGGTTTTCAGGTTTTATTTCATAGGTTGTCCCTTTTGTCCTCAATACATAATGACTTTACATTTTGTGTCCCTTAATTTAGTTTGGGGCAGGACATTGGTTTTAAGTCCCTCAAGTCCACATTTACGCACACATTGTCTCCTGTTTAGGGTGGGGGCAGGAATTTGGGTCCCAGCCCTCTTTTCCACACCTTGACATTGAGTTTTCCCTTCTTGGAATGTACACATTGTTGTTATCAATGTATTCCATTTATTAAGGGAGGGAGATGGTTATTTCTAATCTCGTATGTAATGTACCTTTTACCTCCCTCTTTAATCTCACTGAGTCACTGCCCCTCTCGTGATGTCGTTCTCTGTCATCCCTGGTTTAATGACTGTTTACTTATCCTTTGCTTGTATGCTTACAGTCTTAAGAAGTTTGAATATTTATTTGTCTTGTACCTTTATCCTTGCAGTTTTAGATGGTTGTACTATTTATCCAACCTGTACTTTGTACCTTTAGCTTTTAGTTTTAAGATCTTTGGTTCTGTCTTTTTATTTATAAGGAAAGAGATATGTAGTATTCTCGTGTTAATGTTTATGCCGTATGTTACTTGCTCCTAGCTGCACCGGCCAGTGTGAGTGTTCTGAATGGAATGTTTGGTGTGTGACTATGAGTGAAATGCTTGGGTGACTGAATGAGGGATGACAGTTGGTGGATGGGGCTGAGCAGCTAGCAGGCTGCTCCCGGTGGGACTGCTGGCAGAGATCTACACTTGCGATATATTGGAGATACTTACTTGCTTATCTACTCTTCAATAAACCTACATTGACTTCTCCACACCTGGGTTGTCCTGAATACTACAATTGTGTATGCTTTGAAGGGCAGTGGACGTTCACAGCAGCCAATATGTTATGTTTGTACCTACAGGGCCAGCTGAGCACACCATTGGAACTATCCACCACAGCCAGGCCCAGACTCCATTCGACCAGGAGCCATCTGGTGTTGATGACACTCATAATGCTTCGGGTGACAGACCTGGACCTTCTGGTATTGGTCACCCCACAGCACCAGTGGTGGGAACACCCCAATCCTCTGTGACCACTCCTGCATCAGCTGCCAACACCAAGCTGACCCCTACCCACATGAACACAGAATCCCAGAAGACTACCAACAGCACAGTAACTCGGAGCACTCTGGAGCTGCCCAAAAACACCAATGCCAATGATGAAGGAGGCTCTTTGTTGACTGTGCCATCACCAACTGGCCCTGCAGTGGTGGGTAGGGGTGGTGGGAGGTGTCATGGGGATTTGCAACTTCATGCAGCTGGTACTGCTGATGAGGAGACTCAAAACCTCTCCAGAATCCTCAATGCATATTAGGATTCACAAGGAGAGATGGGACAGGTCATAGGGATCATCAGGACTATGCAACAGCAGAAACCAATCAATCAGGGGAATTGTAAGTTCGCTACTCACCTGTGGGGGTCTCAAGGCACTGGGGGGAGGGGGGGTCTGCATATCTGTTTAGCCAAAGAGCAAGGTCTTGAGGGTCTTCCTGAAGGTGTTCAGGGAGTGGGCATGTTTGATGTCCGCCGGTAGCTTGCTCCTGGTCTTAGCTGCAATGTGAGAGAAGGATCTTCCACCTGCTCTGACTCTGTGGATGCGTGGGGTTTCAGCCAGTGAGAGTTTGGAAGATCAGAGGTTTCTTTTGGGTATGTGGAAGTTGATTATTTCGTTGAAGTATTTGGGTCCGTTGTTGTGTAGGCATTTGTAGGTGTGAGTGAGAATTTTGAAGGTGACTCTTTTCTCCATGGGATGCCAGTGGAGTCTTCGTAGGTGTTTGCTGATACCTTCTTGCTGGGGGATGCCGAGGATGAGTCTGCCGGCGGTGTTCTGTATTGTCTGGAGTTTGCGGAGTAGGGACTTGTTGATGCCGGCGTAAAGCATGTTTCCATAGTCCACTCTGCTGGTAATGAGTGCGTGGGTGACTGTCTTCCTTGACTTAGGGGGATCCATCCAGCAGCCAGCCCAAAATGAAAAACTAGACATGTTTATGTAAAAAACGGATGAACAGACTGAGGTGTACAGGAACATTCCCACCCACCTCCCTCTGCCAGATTGCCACCAACATCTCCACACCTCCCTGTGTGCCTACCACATCCAGTGCAACAACATCTGCAACAGCCAAAGGAAGGGATGTGGCAGAGAGCCCCCTGCACCGCAGCTTCCTGAACATAGAGTCAGTCGTCCAAACAAGAAACTGTGAGAGGCAGATGTCTACACGTCACCACCAGGAAGTGACTAACTGCTCCTGATATCCTCCATTGTGTGACAAACATTCACTTTGTTGACTATCACAGAACTCTCCCACATTGGCTAGAGGGTCTAAGTTGGACTGTAGACTCATATAACTGTGCACCTACTTTGGAATACCTCATCTACAAACACTACCAACTCCTATCTGCTTTTCTTTAAATCTTTTTGTTGTTGTTTACACCACCATGATGTGAACAGATATCTTCACATTATGAACTTAAATAAATCACTCTGAACCCAAAAAGTGGTCATGTTTTAATTTTAATAACAAATGTATTAACTGTAATGGTGTTGAAAAAGTCAAAGAAGAAAGTGTGCACAACATTGTTAACACCTCACTTTGAAGGAGTGAAGGAGTATATTACTGGCTTGTGAGTATATGTACTTTGTCACAACATGATAGATGGACACAACCAGGTCATGGCCCCACCCATAGGGCATGTTCATGATGCAATGAAAGTCCATTGCTTAAAATACTTGCACCATTTTCAAACACAATAAACACACATTCCCTAGCACAATCTTTATCAGTCAACTTTCTGGTTCTGTACTTTGATGTTGATACATTTAATGTTGCTGATCTCATCATGTGTGGTTGCGCAATGTGTAAGTGGCAGAGGAACAAGTACATTTGCTGTCAATGCAGCATGCGCTAATAGCACAACTCAATGTGATGTCTGATATCTCTGAATATCTGTGATATTAACTATGTGTCAACTAGATATGGATGACGCATGGAAATCTTTATCTTTCTTGGTCACAGCATCATCAGTGGCCACAGGAGGAGACAGTGCCAAGGATGTTATGGGAGCAGAACGTCAAACTGGGTCCAGTGAAGAATCATCGGGGGGGACCCATTGATGGAGAAGGTGAGGGGAGTCTCATTGGCAGCAGATCTGCAACATCAGAATCTGATCACAGCTCCGGTGATGACTCCATTGCGGTGGTGGAAGACACAGAGACTGAATCAACAACATCAGAGTGTACCTTTGATGGAGCGAGGTTTGAAATTAAATTTATTTGGACTCGCAAAATCATACTTCCATAACATTGAATAAAAATACTAATGTTGTGTGCTATATGTTAATTAACCCAACCTAGATTAAGTTTGCACCACACATGAACACGCGGGAACTAATTACATGTGCTCTTGTTGCATTTGCAAATCTGTTCTGTAACATATGATTAACATTGTTTTGTTTGTCATGTCTGTCCTATTGTCTTTGTCACTATTAAAATGCAGATGATCATTCATGGCATGTGCTTTATTATATGTGCTTATATGTTTGTCATATGTTGTGATTGTCTGTCTGTGTATCTTTTAATCTTCTTTTAATTCTTTCAGATTCATAAAGCTGGACTATATGAAGAATGGTAGATATTTTATGTGCTGCTTTATTTGTTTGCTTCTGCTAGTTGTCATTTATTAATGGGATAATCACTAGCAGGGAAGGGTGGTGAACAGAAGGGTTTGTTTTACCTGAATTAATCACTCTTTTTGTGTTTGTTTAAATAATAGGCCTAAAAGTGATTTGAGGCCTAGCTTTGGTTCTGAATCTGAAGAGAAGTTGGTCGGCCTGTACGTGAGCAGAGTTGGAGCCAAGTGCAGTCATCTTGGAAACTTTCCATGGAGAGTTTTACTTTTGCTTATTTCGTTGAAAAGACTGTGGCTCTGACATTTGAAAAAAACTGTGGTTCCTCTGACAATGGAACTTGTTCACGGACTGCTCAGGATGTTCTTTTCTCAAGGCCGAGGAAATGGCAGGGATGATTTTGCCGAGCTCTGGTGGAAGTCAAGAGAAGCAACTTTTTAATTTGTTGCAAAGACACTCGGAAGCTGATGTCACTCTATGTCAATGGACAATGGCATGGTGACGCTCACACCCTGGACGTAGTGATTTTGGTGGACTGACAGACAGCAACCAATCAGAGTGCTGAACTTTTAGAAAGAATTACATTTTAGTTAGATTAGTGAGCAAATAGGGTATAAAAATTGGCCTCTTGTAGGGATCGGGGCTGACTGATTCCTGAGGGCGAAGTGCTGTTCGATTTCCCATGGACTTGTAAGCATTCAACTGTTTATTCATTTATTTTCCCTTTCAGGTCAGAAAGCTAACTTAGGGTCTAGGGCTATGTTTTCTTTAATTCATTATTTTATGCTGAGTTAAACTGTCAGTTTTTGAACCAATAATTAATGCAATAAAGCTTACTTATTAAAAATAAATGCTGATATTAATAAAAAGCTAATTGAATTTATGCAATTTAGAGAATTTTAAAATAAACCTTTAAAATGACAAGCTGGTCTTGTTTATTGAAAAGAGTTTAAAAACAACATATTAGATCCAATTGCCTCATGTTTCAGCTGCTCTGTTGTTTCTTATGGGCCTGGTTTTGATTGGTAAGTGTGGTAGTAGATAGTGATGTCATTTATAAAGAATCTCTGTTGAAGCGCTGGAACAATTTGGTAGCATTCAGACGGTTACATGTTGTTTTTGACATACATGTTACATATATGTAGGTATAGTCATAGGATTGATGTTTAACAAATGTTGAGTTTTTGATTTTGTCAGATTGTTATGTGTAGTATGTAATCTTAAAGGGTTTTTTCAGCTTTGAAAAACTCCTGGTTTGCCATGGCAAGAGTAGTGTAGCTAGAAAAGTTACACAAGTGCATTTGTCTGTTTCAAATTTGTGGTATAGAAAATATCACGTGTTGTGGACGTAGAACACAAGTTTAGGGACATTAGATTGAATGGTTGAATGTATAGTGAGGATTGCCTATGAAATTGCAGCATTAAGCATAGGGACTTGTTGCCTGTTTTAAAACTTCTGTGAAAAGAGTAGTAGGATTTATTCAAACTTGAGAGAAGGGTGAGATAGCGTCGTCTATTCTTATCAATGTCTGACGTTTTCTGTGGTTGGTTCAAGTCCTGCCAAGAATTCGTGTATGTATGATCAGAGTTTTCTGTCTGGAAGTGCGTGAAAGATTGAGATCTGTTAGAAGGGTAGGGTAAGAATTACTCTATTAACAAATGAAACTATTCTGTGAGAATAGCGTCGTCTATTCCACATATCCTTGAATGTATGTATAAAACTATCTCTTTGTTAGAGAGGCAGACAAATGGTTTCCTTTTATGTAGTTATTAATTGCGTTTTTAATAAGTAATAGGAAATTGTTTTAAAACCATCTGGGTAAAGTAAAGGCACTGAAAGGTGTTTTGCGCTATTTAAATACCTTCAAAAAGCATTGCACGCTGTTTAAATTCATTGAAAAGTGACCCGATCGAAAATTGAGAAGGAGGGGCTGATTTTGGAGTGAGACCGTGTGAGGAGAGCCTGCAGCCGCAGCTGCTGCTTACGTCAGAACTATCGCGCTCGGATTGGCTAGAGCGTTTGGTTTGTTAATGAAGAGCTGCTCTCTGATTGGTTAGAACGTCTAAAGCCTTATAACAAAGCAGTGAGAGAATTATTTTGATTTAGGTGATCTTGCAATGATTAGTTGTACCACCACAGTCATCCAAATTGCTTATAAATTAAAGTGTCCTCGTTTTTAAATTCCTTATTTGAAAGTAATTACACAAATAAATAAAGTCAATATCATAGCTAAATAAATTATTCCCATTTTAAAATTGTGCCCGATTTGGTTCTTTCCTTCGTTTTAAATACTTTGTAAGGGAGAGGGCCAAATTAGGAGCAAGAGCGTGTGGAGAGAACTTTAAACAGAAACAGCTGTCTGCGTTAGAGCCACTGTGTTTTGATAGGCTGAAAATTCCAGTTTGTTCTCTCATTAACTGGAGCGTTTGGCGAATGACATCAAGACCGCTTTGAAATTAACTGGAGCATCGTAAACAACATTGTAATTGACTAAAACGCTTTGTATTTTTAAATTAGTTATATACTTTAAGGTCCCCAATGTTTCTTTTCTAAAATCGCGCTATTATAAAATTAATGCATTTAACAAGGGAGGGGCCGTTTATCGTGTGAGAAGCGCTGAGGGAGAGCTACCAGCTGCAGCGGCTGCCTACGTCACAGCCGCCGCGCTCTCATTGGATAGAATGTCACAGCATCATAACAAGACTGCTCTCCAATTGGTCGAAAGAGCCGTAGTGTCACAGTAGAACTGCGCTGTGATTTATTGACAGAGCTTCAGTGTTTAGAATGGAAGCCTGTCGAAAAATTTTAACATTTATCAAATGTTCCCAAATTTACATGAACACACACTCTAAATAGAGTTAAGTGCCCGTTTTAATTTCCTTCCTTATCGCGCTATTGTGTATCTTTTGAAGCGCGAAAGGAGAAAGTTTGCAGTTGCAGCAGCTGGGTGTGTTAAGGCCGCTGCGCTCCCATTGGACCAGAGGCCGACGCGTCATAGTAGAGCCGCGCTCCTATTGGGCGAGGCTCCATGAGCCCCGCTCTGATTGGGCGAGGCTCTCCCATTTGTTAAATAGCTACGCTTGCTCTGATTAAATCAGTGAGGGGAAAAGCGTGTCATATGGCCAGAGACTGCGCGCTGTATAAAAATACTTCCCAAACCGAAGCGCGAGGGGAGAGAGACTGCAGCAGCAGCAACATACATTTTGGCAAAGCTGCTGTGTTGTGTGTAACTCGTCAACAGCGCTGGAGCTGGCCGTGACGTGGGCTGTCACGAGCTGTGACCTGATTGGTCAGAGCTTTGAGCATTGTTGGACTTGCTACTGAGTGCTGGCTCTGGGATAATAAACAAATTGAGCTGTACTTTGAGAGTTTAATATTTCTGATAAAGGGGGGCTGGCTTGGTTGAAGATTGATTTGTCTATTTCTCGAGAAGAGGCTTGCTGTGTCCTGATTGGCTAGGGACATTGCAGTGTCATACAAAGGCCGCGACCGGATTGGTTGAGGCTTCCTAGGTGCTGTGGTTGGCTGAGCGTTTTTTGTGGCAGTGTGTTGATTGGCTTAGGTACTCGTTATGCTGATGCACATTGTTTACCTTTTGTCGAGTGATTGATTTTCTACGCTGGTAAATGTCCAGAGTTTTATTTTAGTAACTGATTAACATTAAAGAGTGGAATTTTATAAAGCATTAAATATTACAACACACAGTTACCCTGTTTTAATTATCAATAGCAGTAAAGGTGATTAGAGTTTATTAAATAAAAGATAATTAATAAATAGTTATCATTAAAATTGTAATTTGAATAAAAGGTTATAGTAGAAACAGTAAAACATTGTATCACAAACATGAGTTATTGGGATGGTTATGAGGAGAAGCCTTCATGGTTTCAAAAGGTGAAAAATTATTTTAAGCCTGACAAGAAAATTGAAACACGTGGTGGTAAATTACTTCATAAGTATAAAACACCAGCAGCCTATATGGAAGGCGAATATGGCTATCATACTGTAATTTGGTTTGATAATTGGATGCATTATACCAAAAATGATGGCGTACTAGCCTGGCCAGAAGATGGGTCATTTAATTTGAAGGTTTTACAAAATTTAAGTGGAAAAATTATGGATCTTGTGCCAAAGCCAAGACCTACACAATTTGAAGCCTTAGTTGAATGGGAGGTTGAGATGATGGAACTTGAACGTGAAAGCAAATGTACAGCACCTAAATATTCAAAATATGTTGTAAATAGAGAAACACATGAAGAAAAAGTAAAACGCTGGAGAAAGGCAAACATGTATGAGGGTTTGTATCCAGTGAGAATAATGATTACTGAAGATTTACAAGGAAAGGTAGCTGGTAAAAGAATTGATGAAGAATTAGATGATGCAGTTTTAGAAGATATTTATGCAACCAAAAACAAACCGCCTCCTTATCAAGCAGGTTCACAATCTACCCCGAGAGTTTCTACAGAAACTTCTCCAAGTGCACCTCCTGGAGAAGTTGAAGAAGGTTCTCCAAGATTTTTGAAATTACCTGAAAGAATAGGATCAGTAAATAATTATAGTACACCCAGAGAGAGTAGAGTCTCACAGGAAAATAATTTTGTGAAAAATCAAGAAAGAATACCTGTTAGCATTCCAGAAATTTCTAATTACAATAGAGCGAAGGAAGATTTAATTCAACAATTGACAAAAGGCATGGAAGCAGTAACAGTACCAGTTACTATTGGTCCTGTTGTACCAGTTTTTGATCAGGGAATACATAGACAAACAGCTTTAACAGTTCCATTAAATACAGAAATTCAAAAGGTTGCTGAGAGATTTTATTCAGAACTTTCAGAGATTCATAGAGAAAAATCTATGATGCCAAATTTAACATTAAATGAAAATTTTTCGAGTTCACAAGCTCCATCAGTGGCAGTTTCAGATTCAGGTTTGTCTGAGAAAAGTCTGAACAGAATGGAATCAACTCAGAATGGAATGAGTCCTGAAGTTCCTGATTATAAAAAACTTGATGTTGCTAAATTAAAAGCTGATTTGGAAGAATTAATCATTGGCACAATTGGTACTGACAATTTGAAATTATATCAGGATGATGAATTGTTGTTCATCTGTAAAAGTATTCAGTGGAAAACAAAAAATAGGTATGAACAACTGGAAGAAATGGCTGCTGAATTAGAAATTGATTTGAGTAAACAGAAACATTTGCAAAAACATTACAGAGTGGATTTTTCTGAAAGGGACATTGACAATCTAAATACTGTAGGAAGAATGACACATATAAGAGAATTAATAAGTTTTCTCCGAAAATTAGGTGAAATAGGTAAATGGAGAATGAAATGGTCTAAGAAAGATCAGGAAAAAAAATCAAGAGATAATGTTGTTTCTGAATTTCCAATGAGGGAAATAGCTGGAGGAGGGTATGTACATGTTCCTTGGTCTAGACAGGATATTCTCCTGTTTACTAATGATTTTCCAAGGTTGAGAGAGAAGCCAGTCGAGTGGTATCGACAGGTAGACAGATTTATAAAAGTATCAAAAGTTCTGTGGATTGATCTGGATGGATTCCTTTACATTGTTGTCCCATCAGATCTCTGGACAGAATGCAAGATTTCTATTGATTGGCCAAAAGAAGAACCTCCTCGAGATCCAGTTACAGGTGCACCAGCAAAGGATGTCATGGACATTTATAATAAAGTGATTTATTGGTTGAAAGGGAAAATTCCCCCAAAAGAAGTGGATTGGGTCAAAATTGACAGAACAAACCAGGAACCAAAAGAATCAGTTCATTCATTTTATGAAAGGTTACTGTTGGTCTTTAAACAGTATAGTGGTTATGACAAATTAAGTGAAAAGGACATGAGCCACTTTGTATACAGATTTGTATATGGCCTGAGACCTGAAATTGGAGACATGATTAGAAATGGAATTGTATGCTGGCAAGCACTTTCAGTTGATGACATTCTGAGAAAGGCAAAATACTGCAGTGATGAGATAGATGTGAAGCAGAAAAATGTCAAGGAGAAAGCGATGTGGGCACAAGTGAAGGTAGCAGAACAGCAACAACAACAGTTAACCTGCATATTTTTCAGCAGTTCTTGATCCAGTTGCAAAAGCATTACCTGGTTGTTTAAAAGCAGTTGCAGCAACAAGTGTTAGCTTGGAACAAAGTGAAGGGATCATAATGGGATTTCCTGTGAAAGTTTATGTTCCACATTCAGTTGAAATTCTTCTTACCAGAAGTAAAACACAACACCTTACGAGCAGCAGATTAACAAAGTATGAGAAAACTATCTTAGGAGCAGATAATGTGTCAATATCAAGGTGTGTGAATTTAAATCCTTCCACACTGTTGCCTGATATTAAGAATGTTGATGAAAATTTTGAAGAACATGAGTGCTTGGATGTCATGGAATATTGCACCAAGCCAAGGCAAGACATCAAAGATGTACCTTTATCTGAATCTGATTTAGTCCTTTTTGTGGATGGTTCCTGTTTAAGATCAGAAGGAAGTGTATTGAAAGCTGCATATTCAGTCTGCACAGTAGCAGAAGTTAAGGAAGCTTCATGTCTTGAAGGAATTCGTTCAGCACAGGTGGCTGAATTAATTGCTTTAATTCGTGCCTGTGAAATTTCAGAAAATTTGAGGGTTACCATTTTTACAGACAGCCAGTATGGGTACGGAGTTGTGCATGACTATGGACAGCTCTGGTCTCAGAGAGGCTATATGACATCAGCAGGTTCTCCTATTAAAAATGCAATTTGTATTAAAAGATTAATTGATGGTATACAGTTACCAAAGGAAATTGCTGTGGTAAAATGCGCAGCACATCAAAAAGGTGAAGATTTTATCACCAAAGGCAACAATTATGCAGATGAAATGGCAAAATTCTGTGGGAGGAATAATGTAGTTAAGGTGGGAAAAAACAAGGAAAGTGGTTCAAGTTCAGTGATGCTAACATCTGTTGTTGAAACATGGCAGGAAATTAGAGATTTGCAAAATGAAGCTGATGATGAAGAAAAAGATACATGGCTGAAAGCAGAGTGTAGGCCAAGGGATGAGGATGGAGTTTGGACATACAAAGATGGCAGGGTGGTCTTACCAAATTGTATGATTGCTGACATGGCCAGATTGTATCATGGTCCTGGTCATATTGGAAGAGATTCAATGATCAGACTTTTTAAGAAAACATGGTTTAATATCAAGTTCAGGACAATTGCAGAATCTATTTGTCAGAGGTGTGTGACTTGCCAACAAATGAACCCAAACAGGAAATCAATTGTGGGAACTGGAATCATAGGTCGGGAGGGTGGCCCTTTCACCAGGTTACAGATGGATTTCATTGAAATGCCCATACACAATTGCTTGAAATACGCCCTGGTAATTGTTTGTTTATTTTCAAGATGGGTAGAAGCATTTCCCACACGTCATTGTGATTCAGTTACAGTGGCAAAGTTACTTCTTAGAGAGATAATACCAAGATACGGTTTCCCTGTCACTATTGAAAGTGATGGAGGAGGACATTTTGATAACAATCTCATGAAATTGATTTGTGAAGCACTACACATTGAGCAGAAAATACATTGTGCATACAGACCTGAAGCATCTGGGGTGGTTGAGCAGATTAATGGAACAATTAAGAACAGGATTGGTAAAATGTGTCTTGATACAGGTATGAAGTGGACAGATGCTCTTCCACTTGTTCTAATGATTTTGAGAAGTATTCCTGATAAAAAGACAGGTTTGAGTCCTCATGAAATTATCATGGGTAGAGTAATGAGACAGGCTTTTGTACCAGTGGGAAAATTGTTGAGCCGATTTGAGACCTGGAGATTGGGTTAGAACAAAAGTTCATCGGAGAAGAAACTGCTTGGTGCCGAAGTGGCAGAAACCTAGACAGGTGATACTTGTAACAACAAATGCAGTGAAGTGTAGAGGATTGAAGAGGTGGATACATCCAAGTCACACCATTCCGATACCTACACCTGATAACTCTGATGAAGAGAGTGACACTACAGATGATTCAGATTCTGAAGATGAAGCAGAGGTAATTCCAGATACTGAAGATCGACAAGGAAGTCGACATCTGGAAGAACAGACTGTGAATGGAGATTTGATTAGAAAGAATTTGGAAATCATTAAAATCAGTTCTGAAGGTGATGATGATCTGATAATTGTTGAATCTGACAAAGAAAGTAAACGAGAGAAAGAGACAATAAAAGAGTCTAATCAAGTTCAGAATAAAGACCTGGAGAGTATCGAAAGGCAGACTAACTCTGAAAGCAGGAACGAAAATTCTGGATCTGGGAAGTTGAAGGTGATTAAAGAGGAGAAGGAGAACAAATTACCAAGTACCAGTGACGGAAGAAAAAGTGATGTTCCTAATGGAGTGAAGTCGCTGACTAGAGAAGATTCCGGGTCAAAAGTTCAAGTTTCTGACAGTGACTCTGGAGATAGTGATCCAAATTCTTGGAAAGAAAAACTGAAGAGGTCATGGAAATCGGAATGTAATGTGACTGAGCCAAAAAGGAAAATTCTGAGAAAAGGAGATAGCTGGCCAACAGAAAACAAAGGGTTGAAGGTCAGATTAGTGAAAAAGTCAAAGGAGCAAGTAAATGAGATCTCAAGTCAAGGAGATCCTGAAGGGAAAGTAGAGAAAGGAAGGAAAATAGAAGTGGTTTCTAGAAGGACAAGGAGAGTACTGAAACCAAATCAAAAATATAAGTCACCTGAATGGACTTATATAATAGTGCCACCTATAATTGAAATAAGTAGCAGTAGTCAGGAAGAAGTAGAGGAAAACAGTGACAATGATTGAGTCACTGATATGTTAGAATCTGAAGTTTAGGGTTAAGTTTAGGTCACTGGCATAAGGCCGAAGAAATTGTGTTAGGAGACATTAGGTCGAAGATTGAAGAAAAAGTGTGACGCTAGGTCGAAGAAAACTTGTTAGAAGGGTTTAAAAAAAAATATATACATTTTTTAAAAGGGGGGTGTTTAGTTAGTTACTTTTTGAAAGAAAAATATTAAAAACATTTGTTTTCCATTTTTGAAAAAAAAAAAAAATGCCTTATGTTATGACACATAGTACTACCAAATGTTCAATCTTCAAGAGATGCTGTAAGATGACTCTGGTGTGTGTGCTCATGTTAATTCTGCTCTTATTAGTTTTAGCTGTTATTTTTCCTTTTGGAATTGATAAAGAGGGGCAAAAGGTTAACATGACAAGCAAAGCTTCAGTTAGTCAAGACAAACATGGTGCAACAAACAAAGCTAACAAGATAATTGATCATAGACCTGAAATTCATCAAGATAGATCTGTTGGTGATTTTTCTAGCAATACATTTTCAAGGCTTTTGGGAGAATATGTTAAGGTTATGGGAGTCAAAGACTGCTATATTTGTGTAAAATTGCCTGCTTCTGTTTCTGAGGGAGTGACATACAATATGCTTCCTCTTACTTATGGCATAACTTGCAGTGTGATAGTTAGCTTATTTTATCAAACTGGTCGCCTGGAATATTATTATTCAAATTATGATGAAATCTTTGCTAACCTGAAAATAGAGAATGCTTTAAATAAACATAAGA
Organism: Lissotriton helveticus; assembly: GCF_964261635.1. NCBI lineage: Eukaryota > Metazoa > Chordata > Amphibia > Caudata > Salamandridae > Lissotriton > Lissotriton helveticus. The sequence continues at coordinate 1,611,755,427 of NC_136069.1, forward strand.
AAGCTAAACAGATGAGGGAATTTTTCCTAGTTACTAATGAGCTCACCAATGAATATGCTTATAGAAATAATCTAACTTGCAAATTGAGGGCTGAAGAAAAGAATTTCCTGAACCTTGTTGAGGAGAGAAGGGCAATTTATAAAAAGAATGAGATGGTCAAACAGACTAAGTCAAAATTCTGGCAGAAAGAAGATGAGAAGTTAAATGGCAAATCTTTTGATAATGTTGCAATTCACATAGATAAACCAATTAGTGGTAAGCTTTGTATTAGAAGAGACAACACACTTTTCGATAATTATTTTGTAGGAGCTAGCAACTGTGAAGATACTTATCAGATCATGGGAGGATGGGGATTTTAAAGGTGGTAAAGATCCAATTTTCCCTGGGATTTATTTTATTTGTGAAGATAAAGCCTATTATAATCTCCCAGACCACTGGTATGGAACATGTTTTGTTGGGCTTGTTTTTCCAAAGGTTTTTCATGTTGACAGAAATGCAGAGGGGTCTTTTGAAATTAGTAATCATGCAAACAGATTTAAAAGAGAAAGTTTCACAGAGATTTTGGGAGATATTTTTGAAGCAGTGATACCCATAGTTGGTATAACCCTGAACGCAGGAAGAATAAGACAATTGTCCACAATTGTTGATAGACTGTCCACTGACACAGCAGGTGGTTTCCAGTTATTAGATGTTGAGGTTATCTCGGTTAGATCTATGGTGATGCAAAATCGCCTTGCATTAGACATACTCCTAGCAAAAGAGGGAGGAGTCTGTGGCATCTTACATGTACAGCACTGCTGTACCTACATACCAGACGAAAGTAAGAATATTGAAATGTACATTAGAAACATCACGGAGATGCATTCGGAAATAGTTCCCCTAGAAGAGAATGATTTTTCAGAACGTCTTTCAAAAAGATTTGAAGCAATCAAAACCTGGTTTTAAGAAATTGGTAGTTCAATTCTTGGCAAGATTCTAACACCTTTGTTCGTAATAATTTTTGTAATAATTTTGACAAAGATCAGTTGTATGATACACAAGAGAAAAAAAGCAAATGAAGGATAAGAGAAGGATTTACAAAATAAAGAAAGAACAAGAGAAGGAAATTGAGCTTGAGGAGATGCGCAGGGCTCAATATGAGAGTTGCAAAGATTCTGCTGAAACTAGCTTTTATAAATACTAACAGAATGAATTGAACCATTTTCTTTGAAATAACATTTTGCTAAATTTTAGGTATAGTGTGGTGATTAGTTAATCACCAGATGAGGGAGTTGATGGAGCGAGGTTTGAAATTAAATTTATTTGGACTCGCAAAATCATACTTCCATAACATTGAATAAAAATACTAATGTTGTGTGCTATATGTTAATTAACCCAACCTAGATTAAGTTTGCACCACACATGAACACGCGGGAACTAATTACATGTGCTCTTGTTGCATTTGCAAATCTGTTCTGTAACATATGATTAACATTGTTTTGTTTGTCATGTCTGTCCTATTGTCTTTGTCACTATTAAAATGCAGCTGATCATTCATGGCATGTGCTTTATTATATGTGCTTATATGTTTGTCATATGTTGTGATTGTCTGTCTGTGTATCTTTTAATCTTCTTTTAATTCTTTCAGATTCATAAAGCTGGACTATATGAAGAATGGTAGATATTTTATGTGCTGCTTTATTTGTTTGCTTCTGCTAGTTGTCATTTATTAATGGGATAATCACTAGCAGGGAAGGGTGGGGAACAGAAGGGTTTGTTTTACCTGAATTAATCACTCTTTTTGTGTTTGTTTAAATAATAGGCCTAAAAGTGATTTGAGGCCTAGCTTTGGTTCTGAATCTGAAGAGAAGTTGGTCGGCCTGTACGTGAGCAGAGTTGGAGCCAAGTGCAGTCATCTTGGAAACTTTCCATGGAGAGTTTTACTTTTGCTTATTTCGTTGAAAAGACTGTGGCTCTGACATTTGAAAAAAACTGTGGTTCCTCTGACAATGGAACTTGTTCACGGACTGCTCAGGATGTTCTTTTCTCAAGGCCGAGGAAATGGCAGGGATGATTTTGCCGAGCTCTGGTGGAAGTCAAGAGAAGCAACTTTTTAATTTGTTGCAAAGACACTCGGAAGCTGATGTCACTCTATGTCAATGGACAATGGCATGGTGACGCTCACACCCTGGACGTAGTGATTTTGGTGGACTGACAGACAGCACCCAATCAGAGTGCTGAACTTTTAGAAAGAATTACATTTTAGTTAGATTAGTGAGCAAATAGGGTATAAAAATTGGCCTCTTGTAGGGATCGGGGCTGACTGATTCCTGAGGGCGAAGTGTGGTTCGATTTCCCATGGACTTGTAAGCATTCAACTGTTTATTCATTTATTTTCCCTTTCAGGTCAGAAAGCTAACTTAGGGTCTAGGGCTATGTTTTCTTTAATTCATTATTTTATGCTGAGTTAAACTGTCAGTTTTTGAACCAATAATTAATGCAATAAAGCTTACTTATTAAAAATAAATGCTGATATTAATAAAAAGCTAATTGAATTTATGCAATTTAGAGAATTTTAAAATAAACCTTTAAAATGACAAGCTGGTCTTGTTTATTGAAAAGAGTTTAAAAACAACATATTAGATCCAATTGCCTCATGTTTCAGCTGCTCTGTTGTTTCTTATGGGCCTGGTTTTGATTGGTAAGTGTGGTAGTAGATAGTGATGTCATTTATAAAGAATCTCTGTTGAAGCGCTGGAACACCTTCACCACCACTACCATCTCCACCCTCCCAGTTGCTCCCCGTTCCAGTGTCTGTGGCTGCTCCTGTGGCAGGGGCAATCTCTCCATTGGGCCAGGCACCTCACTCCCTGCACCTGTCTCCCCTGCTGCCCTCAATGTTGAGCCCAACACCTCCTGAGGCAGATCTCTGTGGGGCTGATATCGATGCTGAGTGTCCTCCATGCACACACAACTCTTTTGACAGACATGTCATCAGACATTGAGGGCATTCGCTCAACCATGTATGCCCTACAGAGAGCAAATCAGGCTATGGCCTCAACACTCACTGTCTCCCTTCCAGCAGTACCTCCCCCTCCTACCTCTTCCTCATCCTCCATGCCAACTACCCTCCCAGACCCAAGCACATGCTAACACACCGTCACACGCTGTATCACACTGCAACATCCACACGTAACACACAAATACTCAGACAAGTTGTAAACCACACACAGGCACACTCATGCTACAGACAGCACACTCTTACCAAAGGAAGTGACAGCACCCGACACACATGCATCCAGTGACACTCTGCATACCTCACAACCCTCTGCCTCCACAACCACAACCACTACCCTTCCCTCTCCTGTACCCCCTCAGCCCAGGATCACCACATTGTTACCATCAAATTATTCCCTCCATAAACATACACCCCCTCTTAAGAAGAGGAAGTACCTCCAGGATGACACATTAGTAGCATCCGCAACCCCCTGAGAAGGAACAGAAGTCAGCAACTCCCCACAGAAAATCATTCTGGTTCCAATTAAAAACATCCATTTCTATACCCCATAGATCCCCAGACAAGCCCAGGCCATCTAAATTGGCTAAAGCCTCCAACAAAAAAGACCTCCCCCCTCCCTATTTCAGACAAACCCCTCAAACATTTAGGATCCCTAAATTAGTTACGGTCATCCCATCCCCATGGCACTACAGATGCACCCCATCACAATCAGAGCCAATCACTGCAGTAGAGTCCCACCCCCAACATCAGACCCTACCACTGGAGTGGACCATGACACCCCTCCTGATCCCATCCCCCCAAAAACACAACACAGTCCCCAATAGTTTGTCCCCTTTGGTACCTGTCATGCCCCTAAGATGCCTCTCCCAGGGGAGGTGTCCCCTTACAGGAATTGTGCAGGCAAAACTAGATGGGCACGATGTTCTAAGCTTATCTGGACAATTGGCATTTATTGGCTGGCCAATGGCCTTTTGCTATGAATTGTTTTTTTATTGGAAGCTTAATAATGCATGTTTTATTTTTTTTTACAACGTTTTGTGTCCAACTACTTAACAAATAGAAGTGGTTGTTTATATGTATAATAGTGTTAGTATGTCATGGATTACATATGGTACATTGAGTTTGGGCACTTTGACAGAATGTATTTTAAAATGTTGGGTCTGCATTTCTTGGGTGCCATTACCAACTTAGGTTTTGGATCAGAGTGTGACATGATGTTACAAACCTTCTCATTTTTAAGAACAATTATACATAGGTCGTGCTTTCAGTCAACATATTGCAAAAGTCTGAAGGTTCAACATTGTAGGTAAAGCATGCTGCATATGTTTGTGATGTGCATATAGGCACCTGTCTCATCTATTTACCTGGATACATTTGGCGGTTGACTGCATGGCTGTGCTTAGCACACACCCATGTACACACATTGATTTCGAAATAATTGTATGTGACTTTCAAACGGTGAATCAATGTCTGTGTCTTCTGCTGATCTTGTAGAATACAACCTTGCTTCAGGTGTAATGCCACTGTGGCCAAAAAGCATTCATGGCTGTAAACACATCCTGTGCATTTACTGAACACATGGTGAGTGTAATCTAAGCACTATTCTCACAGTTTTGCAACCATCTGCTTCTACTGGACTCAAACAATTGCATGGAATTCTTGATAGGCAAGGGTTGTGTTTTCTTTACAGTCTATCAATCACTCATTTATCTGATGTTCATGCCATCCTGCTTTTGGTAGGTGACATTGTAAGTATGTTGTTTATGCATTATCCCAGCTTGGTTGCATTTTGCAACCATACACAAGTCATTGTTGAGTATATGAGTTGTGTGTCATATGTATTTTGAGAATGACAGCTAATGTTGATATGAACTACATTGATGCTGTTCCATGTCACACCAAGCTGGCTTATGAGTGCTGTGATGTCTGTTGACTTGCCAGGTGGTACATGTGGTGAGGCAATTGTACAGTGAGTGCACAAAAAGGATGTGTGTCTGTCTACTGTACGGATGCTCCCAGATCTTGAGTCTCCACCATGCTCTTAGTTGCCACACATGTGAAGATGTATTGATGGAAATATGCGTCTTGACTGAAAATGTATTGTGAGTGGTTCATGTTCCATGTGCTGAGCTTGCTTGGACAATGGTTAAGGTGAGAGTGAGTAGTATTTAAAGTATTGGTATGAGTTGATATACATACGTCATGGTGGCAGGACAAATTTAGTGGTTGTCAGAGGGTATGATATATGAGTTGACTGCATAGGCAGAGCTTGTGTAGGAGGCATGAGGTATCCACATTCACCCTAAGTGAGTGTTTACAGATACAATGATGTGATTCTGAGTATGCAAGAGTTAGAATCTTGAGCAAGGTATGAGGTGAATGAATATATGAGATAGGTGTTGAAGCACTTAGACAAGGTTGTACATGGGCAGATGGTGATCTGTATTCTGTGTGTCTACAGTGAAGGATGCCTGTGACCAGGCATCGTCAAAAGAGCGATGATAGTTGTTGATGTTCAATAGTCCATGGTGTTACTGGTCATGTAAGTAACATGTGGATGTGACAGGGCCACAGTGAGACAACATTCAACTTGCCCTTTGTGAAAAAAGGTTTATGTGTATATGAAGGGTATACACCAGTTGTATACTGTACTCTGCAGAAAGGTGAAGCGTGTTGTGTCATATAGTTGATGTATGCTGTTCTAGCATCTGTGTATGCATAATATGTTATGTTATCTTAACTTATCTTCACTTTGTGTTGAAGAAATGACAATCTGGGTAGCTTAAGCAGAGTTGGATGTGTGTGTGATGATATGTGACTTATCCATTGAGCAATGTAGGTGTCTTGTTGTCCGAAGTTGTGATGTATTAAGTCTGCATGTCAGAGTGAGAAGTGATGCTACACATTGTGATATCAATGCATTCCAAATACATTGCAGAGGGTGCTCATGGTGATGAGCGCCGTCCTTTTTACATGTAACGTTTGTCATTTGCTGAGGATGTGATGAGTACACTACATAGTGTGAATGCCAAGTATGTGTAAGTGATGATCCATTCCCATTATTTTTATCATTCTCATAACTTCTGTTACCTCTGATCTTGTCTAGCAAGGGTTGCCCTTGTGTGTGTTCCTGAGGGCTCATATTGTGCACATTTAATACCGACGATGAAAATATGTGTTCAGTGAAAGTCTCCTTGATGTTTCAATAGATTGTTTTGGACATTGTTTCAGTTCCAAATGTGGACAAAGCAGACTTAATTCTGCAAGTCTTTCATCCTCACAAGATGTACCCCTATTTCAGGATGACTATGTCACTTCTGTTTTTGAGCCACAGATTGAGCCACCACCTCAGCATCCTCATCCGTGCTGGCTGCTTATCTTACCCAATGAGCTGTGCACTGCCACACCAACACTGTTTGTTGATCCTACGTTCTGTGACTCATGCATACTCATACTACTATATAGAACATATACTACTATATAGAACACAATCTGAACATTCAAAATGTGATTATTAATTTCTGGCATACACTACAGATTGAGGGGCGGGATGGAGATTGGCAGCAAATGACATTCGCAAAAGATGTCTGTAGACACATGCAGATTGGTATTTGTGTTCAGCTGTACCAGTCCAGACATGGGGACAGTATCCTACATTTATGTTGGCCCATGCATCTTTCAGAAACAATATTGTTTATGACTATAAATATTTCCATGACAATTGTGATACAACCCCTTCTGTGTTGTTGTTGTTGGTGACACTGAACATAGTAATGAGTGGCTGTGTCTGTGGACATGTGTGTTGTCTGCGCTGATATTCTTTGTGCTTTACTGTACACAGATGCATCACAATGTCATAATTTTGTTAGTACATTGGAGTGGATGTTTCTGTGTGTGTTTTTGTGGACTTGTGCATTCACTGTGTGACAAACGCATGTGTGTTTATTCTAAATCCTGGTCCAGCGTCAAATGTGCTATTTCCCTAGTATTTAGCGTACTGACTGTAACTACCTGATGATGAAATTCCAACATTATACATACAAGACATCCTATGAACTCATGTTCAGATTGTGATCACAATGATGCTCAGGCCCTCTGAAAATAATTGGCACACAATCTGTAATCATCTCTTGAACCTGGCCTCTGTGCTTTCACTGGACAAAGGTTTTGTAGTAAAATTAACAAAGCTGCTGATCAAGGTTGTGGTATGTAGGTCAGACTGTCCAGTTGTGACTTGTGTCCCTGCAAGGACCCCACATTGACACCAAATCCCTGCACCTATCATGACCTGAAAGTGAAGTTTGTGTGTTCGAGATGACACTACCTTTGTCAAGGCATGTGTGCCAGTGCACCATGGTGGTTCTGCCTCAAACTCTGCCCCCAGCCTTTATTTACAGGTGATCCATGGTGACCCATGGAAATTGCGACCTAATGTTGCAGTGGCATGTTGGGGACTGTGTAAGTGTGTAAGTTTATTAGTGTGGTATAGAAAGGCCCACCTAACCATGGGCCACAGGTGACTCCGGTGCACCTGCATCTCCAATCTACCTATTCTTCAAAGTTGAAAGTTATTTTTGCTGCAACAGTGTGTGAATGCCTTTCATTGAAAATAACCTGTGAGATTGTTTATGTGGACATTCCTGCTGCATGTACTCCACATGTTCTGATTTAGCAATTTGGTTTGATCATAAGATACATTGTTCAAGTACAGATTTCTTGATTTCTTTCCACCCAAACCCCAGATATGCATCTCTGTATATAGGGGTATTTTCCCCAACCCCAGATATGCACCTTCATGTATGGGGGTATTTCCCCCAAACACTAGATATGCATCTTTATGTATGGGGTATTTCCCTCAACCCCAGATATGTATCTTCATGTATGGGGTTTTTCCCCCAACCACAAAAATGCATCTTACTGATGTGGGAATTTCTCCCTCCCACGGATATGCATATACACATATGGTGTATCCCACACCAAACCACAGATTTGCTTCTACATTGCTGTGGGTACTTGCCTCCCCCATATTGACTCAACATTGCTGTGGGTATTTCCAACCCCCCATACTGACTCAACATTGATGTGGGCATTTGACCAACCCACATTTGCCCCCCAACCACCAATTTGACACCACAATGCAGGTAATATTCTCCCCCATCACTGTATTTGCGACCCTGCTTTCTGTTGTATTTTCTTTCTTGTGGTTTTTGTTATTCTGTATGTGTAGGTGTCGTACTTCCCTTCTGCAACATATTTGTCAGTAGCGGTTGTAGTAGTGATGGAGCAAGGATTCGCACGTTACGCGACTTGCTTGTACTCATGAACCTCGAATAGTGTTAATAAATCTAATCAAAATGTTTGTCTTACTAATATTGAACTTTTACACTACACGGGGGTGTCCCAGAGACGCTTGCCTATGTGTACTAAACAGTAATAACGCTTGCTATTAAAATGGCCGCTGCTTGGCAGGAAATTAGTCTGCGCATGCGTCGGTCATAGTCATGTGATGTGACGCACTTGCAGTTCTGGTGGGAAATGTTTGCTCATGCGCAATACTGCTAATATGACCGCTTTGTCTACTCATATGCTCCATGCTTGCAAAGCTGCTTTTGCAAAATTGTTTGTTCTGCATTTATCCTAACGCTATAGTTATTATAAAGTAAGGGGTATAGAGTAGCTATTCATGGTATACAGTGTATTCATTTATTCTATATTTCTAAATTGTTTTCGCTTCCTTTTCATGTATCGTATTCTTTGGGGCCTGAGGAACACTCGTGATTCCATATTGAACAGCCCTTCTGCGCATGACAGTCTTCTGCCGGTGGCATTGAAAACTTGCCAACCCGAAGTCCCAGCCAAGATGTGCCTGGGAAGATGCACCTTCGCCTAGCAGAAGAAGCTAAATTGTTTTCAATGTATCATAATTCATAGATGCGCTATTGTAATGTTGAACTTTATGTCATGGGAACCCCAAATTAAATAGGTGGTCCCAAAAACATGCAAATGTGGCATTGTAGAAGCTTTTCCTGATTGGTGTGTTAACCTGGCCTATTTGTGGACCAATCGAAATTGGGAATTCTTACACTTGCAACATTTGGGGGGTGGTACACTGACCCGAAAACAGTATAACAAGCCTAGGTTTAGCTAGAGAAATCGTCCGGCTTGTCCAAATAGCTGACCTGTCACTGATCCAACGCACTCAATAGGTGACTGATACAGACTGCTGCGGAGCACTCTGTCCAAAATTTCCATAGACTCAAGCGGGGTTTTGGAAACCTTAAGTACTGGCGGAGCACTTTGCTGGGGAGTTCGATAACCCAATCGGGGTTCTGACTGATAGCTGCAGAGAGGGTGGAGCGCAGGCGTTGCTTCTGAACTGCGGGTGCTGGTCTTACCTTGGTGGTCCCATCCTGATCCTAATCTGGTTTTCCTGTCCTGTCCTGGGATGTCCATTCTGCACCTGCTGGCCTACTGGCAACTGTCCTTCCTTGGGGTTCTTCCTGTCCTTAACTGATCCGTGGCCAGGGTTGGCCTTCACACCATACTAGGTAAATATAGTGCTGAAATTCTACTCCGCATCTTCTATTTTTCCGTTCTTTGCTTCCATAAAATCATACTCTTGCATATTTGATTTTTCCATGCTTTTGCACCATTAAGTGAACAAGTCATACATTATTTGTTGTTATTCTAGTATGTTCCATTTTTACCCATCCTTAAGTACATTCCGTTTTTCAGTTCATGATATATAGATGTTTCCTTTTCTTTACCCATCCTTTAGTCGATTCAAGTAATTGCACCGTTTTATTAGTATGGCCCATTCGTACTTTACCTATAGTTCCTCTTCATGGGGAAATATTTCACTGTGAAATTCTAGTATGTTCCTTATTTTCCCCGTCCTTTAGACAAAATACTGAGTCTAAACTTTGAAACCTACATTAGTATGTTCTCTGTTCGTACCTTCCTTTTCGACTTATAAATGGTTGGTCTCATTTACTTCCTTTATGGATACATGCTCTTTGTAATCTTGGTTATTGATTGCTTACTCACTGTAAATCTTATGCTTTCGCAATCTGATGACATTTAGATTAAGGTTTTAAATTTCCCGTGTCTTTGGTTATTTTCATGAGTGCAAATATAGAAAAGGTATTTTTGGTATCTGCCTTTCTTCACAGCTAGCTCCCTGATCCGATGTGATCAATAGGTACCCGTAAAGGTGGATTGGTAAGTCGGGTACACTGAAAATATAATAGGAAGGAACTGGGATACTGGTAGTAGAGTGTAAGGTCGCCTGATTAATGAATATGGTAAATTGAATATTATGGGCCCGATACGTATATGGTAAGATGATTTGTCGGGTGACCTGTGCGCTCTATCAGTAGTGCTCGAAGAGGTAGATTATGGGAATGACATGTACAATCGGATTCATGACTGCATTATCTCATTTGCAGGATTTATGTTGTGGCGTGAATCAAAGGTGAAATACTCCCCTTCCGGCTGCTCTGATGTGTTGGTTGCAGCAACAGATTCGGTGCATGGGAAGTACACATCATACTTCAGCGTTTAGAAGCGGACTTGGAAATGCCTCTGAATTAATCCTTTCTGCGTTTTTTTGTTTGGACAATGAGGACGGTATCGGAGTGACCCTGTTGTTCGATAAGTAAAGGGTTTTGGGCATCGTACTGCGTCGTTTGGTTTAACCTGCTCCCAATACGAGTTGGTTCTACTGTTTGCCTCTAGACACATCTGGGGCTGCCTTCCACACAACATCGGAATTGGGCCCTGTGTGTACTACAGAAGTGACTTGGCTGATGCGTTTCACTTGCTTGCTACCACCACTTTTAAAGATCAGTTTAGCAGCGTAAGATATGGGATATCTAAATCAGTCTTTTCCCTGCCTTGTGTTGTTATATTAATTATGCAGTTATCATGGAACTTCAGTGAAGCCAATTAGTGTGATGCCATTAGGTTTGAGGTCATTTGATATCACTTCCTGGGAAGATTTGGGGGAAAGGTCATATAATGTCACAACCTGCAATATCAGTAAGTTCAAAGGTATTTAATGTCACTCCCTCTAATAGCATCTTGGTGAATTGAAGACCTAGAGTGAAGCTGGTTTACTTGTAATAAGGATGTTTGAGATGTTATTCACTGGAAATCCATATTTTTAAAGGGTGTCTATACTTTGAATGAAGCAGTATAAATACTAAGCATCAAGGCCCTGGTTTGGCACATGAATACTTTCTAACATATGTGACAAATAACCCATCTGCCTTATTTTGAGCGCATTACATCTGATGACACTTATGACAAGACAGGCAGGACACCCCTTATGCATGTGATGGAGTAACCCTTCCACTGAACTCTAAATCAAGCCCTGAATCTGATATTTTTTGGGCGCTTTAACCAGCAATCTTCAGCAAAAATACCATATTTGTTTGTGGAATGCTATCATTACTGCTCAGCGAACCACTGATAAGCCAGCTGAAGAAGACTACTTTACATTTAAAGGGTCAGAACAAATACTCAGCAAGACAAATATTTTAATGGGAGAGTATATTCAGTCAGGCAACCACAGAGTAGCTCCACTATTGATAGCAGTAATAAAACAATTGTCATGTGTGGCAAATTAACCTTTGCTACGGATATTCGCTTGATTCTCATGTAATGTGTATTCTGTGTACTTCTCAAGCTTATGGTATAACAGAAAAAACCCAAACCTTGGGCCTCATTTATGAAAAGTGACGCATCGCTGCGTGAACACAGCGATGCGTCACTTTTCACTGCGTCCTCCTTGCGACACCAATGATGCGTCATATTTACAGTATGACGCATCATGTCGCAAGGAGTTACAGATACGTCAGTATTTCTGACGTATCTGTAAGCGCAAAAGTGACGCATTGCTGGGGTGTGTCACAAAAGTGACGCAACTCCAGCAATGCGTCCTTTCACGTGGGGAAAACCCCATGTGAAAGGGCTTGCGCCAGTCTTACGCCTGCTGTCAAGCAGGCGCAAGATTTTGATGCAACGGCGTCCTAAAAGTGACGCAGTGAAATCTCATAAATTTTACTGCGTCACTATTACGAGGCTTTTTGCGGGGGAACGCCCCCTCTGCATACATTATACCTGACGCAGGTATAATGTAGCGCAGGGGTTTACAAATTGACTTTGTAAATAGTGCGCAACAGGAGGCATGTTTTACCCCGCCGATGCGTCACAAAAAGTGACGCATCGGATGCGCAAAACTGACGCAAGGCCTCATAAATGAGGCCTGATTTATCTATCAATGCCATGTTTTCACTCTCTTTTCCTACATCGTTCACCAATGTTACAACACACATTGAGAACAGTAATACTGAAAACAGAAAAGTGAACAGCAAAAAACAATGTGAAGAATGTCAGTCTTTAAAAAAAGGATAGGGTTGTTTTAATAACAGTAACAGATAATCAGTGTGTTTTCCAGCCCTCTTAGTACACATTTACTGGCTCCAGACTGTCTTTGTTTTACTTCTAGCTGTCTTGTGCAAGATCCGCTATTTACACACATAACAGAACAAAATGAATGTGTGTGTCTCCATATGCATGCCCTGGGACAGGCACTGTTTGAAAGATTGTTTATTCTTCACATAGAAAATGCACCTAAAAGTTACCTCAAAATTACAAACAACATTTGTTTGCCTCACAACAGAACCACGCCAGACATTCTCTATTTTTTTAGGTTAGTGAGAGAGGCAGGAGACTAAATATTCCAGGAATAGGAGAATATCATTGCCCAGCTATAAGTTGGCCACCTCAAAGGATACAGTTGATTGACATAAGGCCTCCTTTTCTATTTAAAACACTGCTTCCAGGAGCACCTGAATAGTATCTAAGTTAATGTATCTAGTTGTCTTCTCTGATCTCCCGGCATCCATCTCCTGGTCTCTGATCAAGATAAGTAGAAGGAGGTTTAAAGAGTCACTCTTGACAAAATTATATGTTTATTTAATTAACGTTTTTGTTTAATATAGTTGAAGACAGTTCAGGTACATCACGTTTATATTGCACGTATTAAAAATATCTGGGTATGCAAGTGCCTGCTCATTAGTAAACTCTTTCTTTAATGTGCAGCCACTATGCACACGAATTTCTCAAATTGTGGCCTCCTTGTTGTAAAAAAAGCTTTATTTGAGGCCAATACACCATTCCCAGTGAATTGGTCTGGCCATTTCCTCAATCCCTTCTCATTCAACTTCCCTGAATTAGTAGCCACAGATTAAAACAAATAAGTCCAAGTTGCTGGAGAGAGAGAGATCTACAGTGTATTGTCTCTTTGTCATTGGTCTGGGAGTACCTTACACCTGGCAATCCGACCCATGAGAGCATCAGACCAGTGGGCCAATAACACAGACATCTCCATGCTCAGAATAACAGTATTATAGCCTCAAATGCATACTCCAAATCAAAATATCGGTACAGGAAACTGATATAGGAGGTAAACTCTCAAAACTGCTGAATGAGTGAGGCGTACATATCTCTCCACTAACATATCTGGTTCAACTGCAAAGTAAAATAGACAAATATGACATATTTTAATTTAAATCTGCATGCATTAAAAGGGAGGCTAACTAAAATATTCAATTCAATTCAAACTTTATTGTTTTAAGTTAATAAAAAACAGAACAATGTTGCAATTTAAATAGAATGACATGAAATGATACATAAAATCTATTAAAATGTGGTACATGATCACAGAAGGTTCCATAGGTAATATAATCACACTTAAAAACTAGGACTTCCAAATTGTTTGATAAAACTCAACCTATCATTATTGTTATTGAGGTAGTGCCACAGTGATAGTAGCACCTAAACCATAGTAAAAACAATCATCCAAACAGTCAATTGCCCTTGTAAACTGAGATAAAACACCCTGACTGTTCTCAGTAAAGTGCCGCTGTACTATTCAGACCTATACAATCACCTCGACTTCTTGTTAGATGGTCTTGATAAAGTGACACAAAGCTACATTGCCCATAATTATTTTTTGTTTTATGAAGATCATCATATGCAATCATTGCCCGTATACTGACTGGTAGAGACTTGGACAATCTAAGTGTTTGATTAAACTTTAACTATTGTAATTATCATTTTTAAAGTGTCACTTTGTTATTAGCACAAAAACTGTAGCAATCAAATAAATGCTGCAGTGCTATTAAAATCTACACAATCATCTAGACTTGTTTGTGGATATTAATGATGAATTGCTATAGTGCTACCTTACCTAGGATAGAATATCAAATGTGAACACTTATGGTCTACTGCCTATGCTTGTCGGTAAACAGCCCTAACAATGATTCGTTCACTCTGCATGCAATTACAATGCGGTCATTACAACGACTGCGTTGTAACAATGCACGCCATTAGCCCGCAAGTCGTAACAATGACTTGCGGGGTAATGGTGTGGATTTAGGTTTTGGATTTAAAAATCCAACACCTTCCCTACTGTTAAACAGACTGAAGTTGGAATAGTAAATTATACTATTCCAACAGCCAGCGCCCCCCTCTGCCAAGTCATTGTTACGACTTGCAGGTTAATGGTATGAATTGTTGTAACAACCGTGTTGTAATTGCATGTGGAGTGAAGGCATGCGTAATAAGGAGGCAATCTACATGAGTTATTATGGACTCGTAGGTCCAGAATGTTCAGATCAAATAGTTTTTTCATGTAAAGTATTTCATCATTCTGCAGTTAATCTGAGGATCAGATGGAGCAAGCCCTTTTATAATGGTCATCCTAAAGGATTGACTGCCCCTGGCGTTAAACATGTTTTTCAATAATAAAACATATACCATCTTTAAAAAGGGACATATACAGACAAGATGGATAATCTCCTCCTTTACAGAACCACATAATCTGCATGAGTTCAAACCATTGTATTTCTAAGATGATAGGTAGGGCAAGGATGGCAGGATGCCAAAACAGGTGAATATTAGCTTTTTCTTTATGTAAACCGAGAACGTTGTGCTTAGGTATAGGGCCAATTTCAGAATATTATATGATTGTAGTACCATCCAAGTGTGCAAGCGGCTGGTCAGTCAGTTTATGTCATCTAAAGGCGAATGATCTTTAGAGATTCTATTTATTACTTGGTGTAAGGCTTGGACAGGCAAATTCATACTCCATAGATTTGTTGTTTTTGTTGCTTCCTGCGATGACCAAAGATACTCACTGAGGTTGGAATGAGAATCTTTTTCAAATGATTGCCATAGTGCCTTATTTAATGCCCTTCCTTGGTTTGATTGGATTTTATACTATGTTTTGATTATGGAGTAGCTTATCTCTAAAATACCTTGTTTAAGTCCAAATTCCTGGCAAAATTGGGCAGGCAAAGCATACTGGGGAAGGCCAAACATTTGCTTATATGCCTGATCTTGTAATTTGGCCAGGAGGAACAAATCCTTAGTGTGCATGCCAACACTTGCATATGCCACGTTTGGTGACAGTTTAGCAGCTATGACTGTCAATAATGGCTTAAAGGAGGGGCAATCTAGCTTTTTTGCAAGGACACAGAACACATAAATCAAAGCATTGTCTTTCTTGGATACATACTGTTTATGCACTTGGAAATGTAGTCTCTTGTCGCTGTACAAACCCAAGTACTTGCAACTGTCGACTTCTTCTAGAAGTTTGTCTCCAAGCTTGATTCTGAGTGTTGGCCCAGAATAATGGCAATGATTGAAGTTTTTGTTGAATTGAGTTTTAATTTGTTGAGTTTAAAATAATCTGCTAACTCAGTAAGTGATCTTTGGAGTCCCACTCTTGATTGGCTGAATGAGATTATGTCGTCCACATAGGAAAGGTGGGCATAGTTCAAACTATCCAGATGTGGAGGATGAGATGTTATCTGTTCAAGTCTTCGGAGACAGGTCTGCCATAAACAAATTGAACAAATGTGGGGGTAGCACACAGCCTTGCTTAAGCCCTATTATCATAGGAATTATCCTTGATAGTCTTGTGCCATCAGTGAGTTTGACTTAAATCAAGTATTTTTTATAAATGCTCAATGGACCACTGTGTTACATTTGGGAGGCACCACTTCCTTAGTTTTCCCCATAAAAGTCCTTGGTATACCCAGCCAAACACTGCTATAAAATGTATAAAGCATAGTCTGTTATTAAAGTAACAGCTAAAATGTTTGTGGTGACTCCAAACTTTTTTGATGGGGACCACGTTGTTGATGTTTGACTATTCTACCAGATCCTCAAGGACTAGCTATGCATAGTATTTTGAATTAGAGTCTATGAAAGCTAATAACCTAAAATTTGCATGGTTAGAATAGTCTTTCTCCCCGCCTTGAAGACCGGGTTTATCAGTGACCCTCGACAACTCCTCCGAATGAATTCAGTTTTTTCGCCTTCTTATATAATGCAGAAAACGAAGATTCCCAGTATCCAGGGTCAAGTTTAAAAATAGCCTGCAGAATGCCATCTGGCCCTGGTGTGAAGTCTCTTCACCCTGAGATTATCACTTTCACAACCTTGTCTGATAAATAGAAATAATTAACCAACCCAGACAAACAGTCTTGGGTGGTACATAGGTTGATTGGACCTGTTATTCGAGGCGCAGTGATGTCTTTTGTTCCATTGTCCCCGCTACAGTTGCTACTGGTCTCCTCTATATTTTATATAGATATATATTTACATATATATATATATGATGCGTGACCCAGACTTCCTCTGGCACACTTGAGTAATGTGTTGCTCTTCTGGGCCTACCAATACCATTTATGGTTTCCCAAAAGTGTCTGGTGTTAGATTGTTTGGCTTTGAATGTGTTTTTGTTCAAAATTCATCTGATTTCATTATCTTTATTTCTCAGAGTTGTTCTTCTCCCATGTGTGGATTGGGGGATTTGGGGGCATATTATCAAGGCAGGCAAAATGAAATTATCGCCGCTTTTGTGGCCGCTTTCGGCTGCTTTTGCGGCCGTTTTCAGCCGCTAGGCGGCGATAATTTAATCGCCCTATAATCAAGCTGTCGCTACATCATTTAGCGACCGCTTTTAGGTGATAGCGAGCAGTTTGGGGCCCACTTTGCATGTCAGCGATATTTATCGCTAATGACATGCAAAGTGGGTGTACCCAACCAGTTAGCGACTGAAAGCAGTCGCTAACGTCACTATTGCCTATTAGCGAAACACACGTAGCGATAAAAAAATGTGCGCTAAGCACGAATATTGCTGAAAACTAACGCCTGCACAGACCAGTTCTTAACCTGTATATCCAATGGGAGGTGGATATTCAGGTTAAGACCCTATTGACATTAATGCCTGAATATCGCTGGTTTACCAGCGATATTCACACATTTCGCCACTATCGCCGGATATCTTATCACATTGGAGATAATCGTTGCTAATAGCATGTTATCTCTGCGATAAAATCCAGCGATGCTTGGTGATAAAAAAAAAATTTGCTAAGCTTCTTTAGCGATAAATATCGCTAGTTGTTGATAATACGCTCATTGGTTTTCTTGCACTCCTGACAATTCTTAGTTTCCATTTTAAGGCTTGCCATTTGTTTGTCAGACCATCTAGTCACTTGGCCACTTGCCTTCTGGTGTGTTTTACTGTGGGAACACCTCATAGCAGTCTTGCTGTAAAATCCATCCATTGCTACATTCTGGGGGGAGTTAGTTGTGTTGCTAGACTCCATTGTCTCTTTTATGTTTCTGGCCAGGTTCTGGAGCGAATGATGTATCCACCTCAACTGCATCAAATTGGTTGTGTTTTAGATTCCACATTTTGCAAAGATACAGGCACATGTGCTTCTGCTTGTAAATATTTGTAACGAGTGGCTGTAATTTGTGTGTCCTTTGTATATATTTGTTAATATTTATTCACACACTGGAGCATTGCAGAAGACTGCATTGTTGTTTAATGTTGTCACAGTATCTGCTTACAAATTGAAGAAGATTATTAGAAAATAATCACAGAAACCCCTTTTGTGCATATTGTGCTCATTTATGTATGTCATTGTCAAGCATCATGTGATATACATTTTGCTGAAAACTTGTCACAAAGTAGGTACAATCCACTTGGTTCTATCACATATTACATTGAGTGTTGGATTGCCCAGATAGATGCAGGTGGTGGTCTCTGTTTTGAATAAAAGAGTCCCACAGTGGGCTTTGTTTGTTTATATAATATTTGAAGTGGCCTCAAGGTTTCCATTCAGAGAAGTCACTCCTGAGGAATAAACTATGTTATTGCTAAGATTCTTATGGTTGTCCTTGTGTTGGCATGTGAAACCCATGTGTCCGCAGATGGTACCACTTCTGTCTCAATGATCTAGAGACACTGGACCGAGGACGGAGGACCACATGAGAATATTGATCATACATGATATTGATGGGAATCCTACATGGGTTTTCATTTTGCTAAACACAGGGTTAACCATCTTCTGGATGACGCCTTGAGCTAGTACTCTTACTTAATCTGAGACATTAGCTCCTTTCCTGATACATGATTCAGATGTTAGACCCATTGGTTTTCTAGGTTGATAGGATTCTGGTACAAGGGGGATATAACCTATGCAGGTCTTTAAATATCCCTTAGGCCCTCCCTAACGATGTGTTTATATATATTGCTAAGATTAAACATATCTTTCATTTTTTAAAACACTTTAATACCTTGCTTCTGTATTTGTACAGCTGTCACACCATACTGTGTCAACCTGAATAACAGTTTTAGCTATAAATACTTCTTACAATAGCAGGGTCCCACCTTTCCTAAAACAAAAGGCATGAATATATCTAGGATATATAGGCGATTTGTCTCAGGTCTCCAATCTATCATTCCTAATACAAAAGCCATGGAGTGCTCTCTTAAGACAGAACATACAAGTTTAATAGTTGAAAACAAGCTTTATAAGCCTAGGGTAGGTATCAGCACATCAGCAGAATGGTTCCTTATATGAAACTCACAGAGGACACAGTATAATAAATGAGACCACATACTATTCTGATTATTTTATTTGACAGCATACAAAGGTAAACATATGGACTTCAAAGTCAAGCAAAGGTATTGTAAAGAAATTAAATAACATCACCACAAGATTGTTGCTTAAGAATGGCTCTTCTGGAAGGTATACCAGACCAAGGTGATGGACCGTGCAATAGCATATCAAACGGGCTTTGTGCTGCCCTATTGTTAGTTAAATTATTAGAAAAATGATAAAAGTGTTAGTTAAAAGTCTGCAGAATTAGTAAAGATTGCCCACAGCTTGCCATGGTCTGCCCAGGAAAAAGGACCCACTATAATGTGGTTTTACAACACGACTTCCACTATTGTGGCTGCCATCTGTTGCTCTGCTTCTCTTAAATGCAGGCGTGAGGGCTCTAACATGGCTCCATTACTGATAAGAGTTGGAGAACAGATCTAAGTGGAGAAGAATATCCTTATGAGTGGGGAATTGAAATATCAGGAAAGGAGCAAAAACAGATCTGATTACTTGTATGATGTGAATAATATGAAATAACATCTTTGGGCATAGTTCTATTTGACCACCTTATATAAATGGAAATAGAATGTCTAAATTAATTCAGCCCATGAGAATTGTAGATGTGACACACAATGTTATGATGATGGTAAATGGTCAAATCAGAAGCATTGGTAGATTGTGTTTGGTGTCTAAACTTAAATGAACACTGGTTGCATCTTCATTTTCACCTCATGTCCTCTCTGAGTACAATAAATACTTAAATAAATCAATAGGGTGTTAATCTTTCTTTTTATTATTTATATTGCACCTTCCTGTAACCCATTCCATCCATTACCAGAGGAGATGTCATAAAGTGATGCATTGCATTAACATTTTATAGATTGATCTCCTTTCTTTTTTATTCTTCATTTTATTTCCCTTCGCCAGCAACTCATTCCTTGTGGTATGTCCCTTTACCTCCCTTATATAACCAGTATTTTCCCCTTATTAGAATACTGTGAAAGTGGAACTGTGGCAGCATGGAAACAAGAAGGTAATATGGTTTGGAGAAGTTGTCTCGCTGTTTACAGTGAATTTCTTTTAAACTGTTTTCTTGATGACAACATTTATCCTAATAGACCAGAGTTTTAGAAATACTTGTGATCACAATGGAGAAGGTAATTGTGTCCATGGAACACAACTGGGTTCAAAATATTATATTTTCTGCGAGATGTCACAAAATTAAGAAACCAAGGAACAAATAGTCTTGCCCTTCAAGACAAAATAATTGATGCAAGAATTTCAGATGTTCCTGGTAATAATCTGACATGCCAAACACAAGCATTACATTTGATATTTCTGAATGCCCCAGTTTGTTACACTCCTTAACCTCTGCTCACTGAAATCATCACTGCAAAGTTGGGTTTACAATACAGCCCTTCCAAGGACGGCAAGGCCACATTTTATGTATGACCTAGGCTGACCTAGGTTGTTTATTGAATACTAGTCTATAAGAACACCTGCACTGTTGAATACCTACGATAATTTACAAAGTCATAATGACCAACATCCCTACTTATCTTACAGAAAGCCTTACAGAAAGGCTCAGCATATCTGATGGGTCACGTAACACCCTCTGTAGGTACACCATTAGGTTATAGACTAAGGTAGCATCTATGTTGCAAGTGCCTCGAACATTCCATATCCTTAAAGACCAACCAAACACTTTTCCAATTTAGGAACTAGTTGAAAATTCTTCTCTTTAAAAGAAACTACATCAGAGTGCATTAACAATCAACCAGCTACCTCTACCATCACTTCTTGACTTTATGCTTGTCTAGGACCCTGTACAACACTCCTCTGCCTTTTGGCTAGGTTTACACCATAGAAATACAATATACATTAATACATTCAACATATCTACCTTTCTTCTCGCCCTCCTTCACCTCTCCTGATATACAGTTCTCTTTATCACTCTCTTGTTCCCTGTCTCTTCCGCTTTCCCTTTCCTAACTCAACTGTCACTGTCTACCCAGAAAAATGTACACATAGAAAGAGGAGAGAAGAGGTAAGAAGAATAATGAGAACATTATCAAATTCCATCCAAAATATTATTGAAAAACCTTTGTACAGTACTATGATTTTCTAATTTCCTCACTCAAAATGACACACCCATTGAGTGGCACAACTATGTAAATTAAAATACCTGACAAGCAACACAAAGTCTCATAGTGCCACTCACAAGTTTACTGTGAACCTCTGTTCATAGCATTTAGACATTATGCAGCAATTTATACAAATTAATCTTGATCATGTTTTAACAGTTGTAGAAAAAATGCAACTGTGGTCAATATTAGAAGGTACATTTCATGCCTCTGTTCATCAATAAAGTCTAAATGCGTGCCTTTTATGCCCAGTTTTATAGGTTATAATCTTAAGCATCTAACACAGTAGAGATTCAGAACAGTGTACTAGTCATTACATTGACTTTTACTGCACATGTGCAAATCCTTACTAATTTAGGCAATTCACAAACTACAAGTGTTAAGTTACTGAAAAGTGTAGAATGTCATGTCTTCAATCTGTGAAACATGGGGTGGAGCCACTTTTAGAAGTGTTAAGTCACTATCGCCAAAAAGGAACAGTAGTATGCCAGCACCACAAATGACCATCTGCTAGCTCTGCAACACACTTCTACAGAATATAATGGAAGCAATAAATTAACATAAAAGGTCGCACTATTATGAATTTTAGGGAAAAACAAAAAAGTTTTTTAAGCTTGCAAAAATGGGTAAAAATATTTTATGGTGAAAATTAATATAAAGTATTTTGATATTTTTTCTAAATTTACAAGATAAAACATGTTGCAGCACTGTCAACGTCCTTTTTAGTTAAATATTTAATGTTTTGACCATAATATCCTGCTGGGGTGAGACTATGTCCCCCAACTGTCTCCTAGAGGGGAGAAGAGGCATGCTACACCCAGAGTGGTTCACTGTGTTTTGATCTTCCCGTGGCGCGGGAGCTTTGACTGTTCCATAATAATTCTGCTGGGGTGAGACTATTTCTCCCAGCTCTCTCCTAGGTTGCGAGGCATGCCACACACGACTATTAAAAGGTCTCTTTAATCCTATGACAGCATAGGACGCACAGGGGACACCTACATCATGCCTGACTATGAGAAGAGGCAGGACTGGGCCACCCCTCTTCGTTCTCAGAATGAATGCTAACACATGGTTATTTACCATTAGCCAGGCCCGTGCGACCTTGATCCTGACTTTTAGTGAGCTGTTTCTCTTCATTCTATCAAGAATTCTGAAAAAGTTGCTGGGCCCTACCAGGTGTAATATGGGAAAACGTAAGTTACCAGGGGTTAGAGACAATGCAAATCCATCAGGGTGCACACTTGATTCCTCCCAGACTTGAACTGTGTGGGTGGTTTCCTAAGAAATCAATCGTGCGGAAAGACACCTACCTTTAGTCATTGGGAAGGGACCATGCTGTCTGTTGGCTAATGCATCTGAAATATATGTTCAATTATTATCTACTTGAATATCTAATGTCTCTTTTACTACTATTGCAAGTGACTATGGACCCTTGGACTAAAGGAAATGCAGACCAAGACAAGTGGGAAAATCTATATCCCAAACAAACCCAGACAAAAACACCAGGGGCTACCACCC
Organism: Lissotriton helveticus; assembly: GCF_964261635.1. NCBI lineage: Eukaryota > Metazoa > Chordata > Amphibia > Caudata > Salamandridae > Lissotriton > Lissotriton helveticus. The sequence continues at coordinate 1,611,778,061 of NC_136069.1, forward strand.
TTCAGTCTTTGCTGCCATAACTACCTGTAAATGTATTATCATAAGGTGTAGTGTAGTTTCTATATTCCCAATAGGCTCTGCGCATTGGAATAATATATCCTATAGTTTAGACATAGGACTGAGGTCGACTAGGTCTCTATCGAACATATTTGACTTAATTGTGAGTGCCAGCTAGCTCAGAGGTCACTAGAAACTTTCTTGAATTCACAAGAAGGGATTAGTCTCTGACAACCGCATAAACATGACAACTTTGTTTCCCCAAGATAAACCGTATCTTCAGAGTTGTGGAAACAATAGATAGATATTTCACTCAGTCAATCATGCATGCTTCGTTTCACCAGAGAAATAGATAGACGGGCGTTTTCAATAAAAGGATTTATTGAACTGTCTTCTTTCTCAAGCATAAGAAATGAACTGCTACAATCGTAAAACTGGTTGTAAAATATAATGCATACAGTATAAATAGTAAAATAAAATAATACTGTAAGAGCATTGTATGGTTCCTCAACTATAGAAAAATACATACATAAATAACAGAGGCTAAAAGTACTCAACTGTTGCTTCTAAAATACGTCTAACCTAAGCGTAGTACGAGGGAAGAAGTAAGTGAGGTGTAGCATAAATGTAGTATTCTTTTGCCAAGAATCTGTCCAAGATTTCTCTTAGGGTTAATCAGCTCCGTACCTTAGTTTGGAATGAAGAAGGTCAGGCTCAGGACTCGATTTCCCAACAAACCGCAAGGGTAGCTTAAAAACAATTGGTGCTGGATTTCTCGGCAGGAGAAAATACAGCGTCTCTCTCAGTGTGTCCGCTGGAGGGTTGGCTTCCTTTGACACTTGCTGTAGCAGGGTGCGTCGGGCAAGTAGAACTGCTCCAAACCCCAGTGTGTTTGCTTGGGCAAGTGTAGGCATATTTATACCTTGAAGGTGCCCAGTTTGACATAAGGTTGGACATAATAACGTCATCAAAGAGCCTCAGTTCTTTGAAAACTCCATGAGTTCTTGGACAAATCAATATTCAAGCAAGGGGAAGTCCCTGACTGCTGAAGGCGGTTTTTCCAAGAAATCGTTGTGAATTTTCAGAACTAGTGGAAGTAGCCCTGCCTTATTTGGACTGCATGAGCTATGCCTAAATATGGTTATGATTTCTATGCCTATATAAGGATATGGTGATTTATACCTATATAAGGGCATGAATCGGGAAAATTACAATAGGGTCCTAAAATGATACATAACAAAGGGAGCTCCAAATATTGATTGAAAATATATTCTGGACCAATTTAAATCCATTTTTGTTGTTTCTCTTACCCCACTGGTGGACAGGCTGCATAGGGTCGAGGGTGAAATCTGGAAAACTAACAAAACTGCATAATAACTTGAAGGTTTACTCTGATACTGATTATAGTGGGTAGAATACTCAGAAAGGTCTTAAGACATGCCCACTGTCCCCAGTGTTCCCAACTTGATCATACATCCATCCCATGGTGATATGGTTCTTACTGCTGCCAGCCCTCTATCTCAAAAGCTGAGGGAATTCTGGTCACTCTCAGTGGTGGAAGGGGCTTGCAGGGGATAGGGGGCAAAGGGCACAATTTCCTTACCAGATGAAGATATTGAGCCCAGGCTCAGACTATTCCCAAGTAGTCACATATAAATCTTCTATCCGCATTCTGTCCCTATGTAGCCATTATGAGAGGTACACCATTTTAAACTCCTGCTTGGAGGAATCCACCCCCAGGTCAAAAACAAAGTTTGCCATTGGTTGGCCCAAAATAAAAAAATTGAAATCAATGAATATCATGATATTCTGTTTGTGAGAAGGGTTGTGTTGGTAGGTCTATTGATTTAACATTTCGGTAGAAATTTGATTGTGATGAACTGCAACTATACGTGTCTGGCTCAAAGCTTAATTCTATGTACTGCCAGGCAGCATTTCCTGAACATTGATATCAATGTTGTGCATCTACACTTTTTCACAAACATTTGCAACCCAGGAAGGAAGCAGGGCACTGGAATCTCCTACCGATGGCAACAGATTCCTCCTCCAGTCAGACCTGGCCAGAACGATTGATGCCCTCAGGCCCTAGCTGCAACCACAACCGTAGTAAACACATAAGTGGTCAGGCCTTTTAAGTAGAGATGGTGCCAGGGAGCAAGGTTTGATTTTTAGGATTGTATTATGAAATATTGCAGGTATTAGGGATTAACAACAGGATGCAAAGTGGTTTGATTTTAATACTCAATTTGATTTAGTTATGTTGCAAGAAACGTGGAACAGTTATGATAGCTTTACCATGCTAGCTACTGCCATTTTGGGTCCGAGAGCACAAGGTAGCTTGGTCATTATGATATGCATTAAGAAGCTCCTGAAAATTGTTCTGATTGCTCTAAATCATGGTGGGATTCAGGTCTTGTGGGTTGCTTAACCCAACACATTTGATTTCTTTCTTATTAACTTTTACAACTCTGCACATGAACAGTGATGCCTGATGGACATTCATTTTCAGATTTTGTCAATTCTGAATGGTAGATCGCTTACCCTTTTTAACAATTTCAGTGTAATACTTTGTGTTGATTTCAATACCATATTGGCTTAAATTCCACTGTGTCTGACCCTTTTTTGCTGTATGATATGCTTAGTTGCAGCAAAATGACTGATCAGAGGGGCTGGATGCTGTATAAGACTCTGAGTAAATAAGGTACATTCAGAGTGGTGGAATTAGTGGGTGATTTCCCTCACCCAGCCTTCAACTTTCATTTGTTGGAGACGAGGCTCCAGGATTGATTATGTTTTTATCTCCTTGACCATGTAAGGCCTTGCTCAGTCAAAGGGAGGTAACAGAAACTTTTTACAGTGATCATAAAGCTATCAATTTGTTTTTAGCTTACCTGACTGTTTTCCCTCCCCTGCTACTCCTGGTATAAATGGCCACTCGCAGGAGAATAAGGGGATAAGGGTCTTAGGTTAAAATGATATACAATCCATAGCCCTACTCTGAAGCTTCAACTAATAACGTTCAACTTGGCCACATTAGTTGACTGCCTTTTAACAATCAATTACCTGGCTGCTGATATCTTAGAGGCTTTTTTAACCTTATACCTAGCCGCAAGAGCAATCATGTTAGATCTCTCTTGACTGATAGAGTGTAGATCCATGAGTCAGAGAATCAGAGAAGCTCTTAATGCTTTTCCTAGCATATTTTTGGATATTACTGGTTTTTACTTCAAATAGAAATTCTCAATTCAATATTTCTCTGAATTAAGACGCAATATTTATAAGATAGTCATCTGCATTGTAAAACGGGTTTAATCTTCACCTCTATCATTAAAATCGATTAATTGAAAGGGTTACTGTGAGGCAACTTTTCAAAGTGTTGCAAAGGTTCAAACTCAGAGTGCAAACATTTAGGTTATGTGGATGTCGAGTGAAATGCTTAAATGGTTTGTATTTAGGCTGTTCTGCTCAACTGCTACATAGAGAGATGTACAACGTTCTGATCTTTATACTTCCATAGTCATTTCAGAAAGAATGCCTGCCCCATTAGAGTCAGAAGAATTTTCAAAGTAGCAAAAAAATTAGTATGCCATTAGTGAATGGCATTTTCTACAACAGAGGGAGTCCCATGACTATATTCCCACCAGTATGCATCACACATGCTTAGGAAGGTCATATTTCTAATGCTCTTGATCCACAATTATGACAACACCTAGGAAAGAAGGAGGATTGTCCACTGATATGGGAAGTCACTTTGCTTAAACTGAGCCAATCCGAACATCTCCCAAGTCCTGGATTTCATGGTGGTGGCAATGATGGGAAGGTTGTCCTTGATCTGGGGGTCTGGTGTGTTCACTAGCTACTACTAGAACCTCAAAGTACTCCTTTCATATTAATTGCAAATCTCTAGGTCTATTTTAATGAGCAAATTTCCCTAAAACCCATAGATTTTGACAAATGCTTCTACTTCTTTTCTCCCATCTCAATGTCTTGAAGCAAGTCTTCCAGTTTGCTCTTGAACATTTACACTACATCATCATTCAGGCTCTTATCAGCTCTCACTTAGATCATGGCACTATTTAAATTCAGGATGAAACATGGTTCCCAAGCTACATAGTTGGCTACTCCAGCCATTATAACTCTTTTTTGCAATTGTTTAATGTCGACCATCAGTTGAGCTTTTTTTGGTACTATAGTGGTTTGTAATTGGGCTTCCTTTTACGGAGATCAGGCTTGTTTTGCTTCGACATTGATAATGGTGATACTTCCCCAAAAGTAGGTCAGTTCCAGCAGGGCATTTGTGAGTTTCTTTGCATTGTTTATATTTGCTTTATTTGTGTGTATATTCGTTAATCATATCCCTACATCCATCAGGATGTAGAATTTTGTAGAGCTTTGGGGATGACCTCATACTTCACACAAACCCTAGATGTTTTCTACTCATCCCCCAAACCACTCTCGCTTCGCAGCTTTACTGTTCATCCCCCGCTGCTGGATCCCTCCTTGTCAAAACAAAGCAGCTGTCTCTAGGGTAGAGCTAACAAGCAGAGGCACGTTACCAGGAAGCGAGATTTTTGCGCAGCTGCAGTTTCCTCTGCTGCCTTAAAGAGCATGGGCCTCATTTATGAGGCTGTGCGTCACTTTTACGCCGCCGGTGCGTCACTTTTTGTGACGCACCAGTGGCGTAAAAAAATGCGCCTTGTTGCGCCATATTTACAAAGTGACGCTTCTAGGTAGATGCGTCACTTTGTAAACCCCTGCGCCACAATATACCTGCGCCAGGTATAATGTATGCAAGGGGGGCGTATTGACGCAAGAAAGGGTCGTAGAAGTGACGCAATGAAATCTATGTGATTTCACTGCGCCACTTCTAGGACACAAATGCAAATGCCTCACAGCAGGCGTAAGACTGACGCAGGCCCTTTCACATTGCGTCACTTTTGTGACACACTCCAGCAATGCGCCACTTTTGCGCCATACAGATATGTCAGAAATACTGACATATCTGTAGCTCCTTGCGCAATGATGCGTCATACTGTAAATATGACGCATCATTGGTGGTGCAAGGAGGGCGCAGTGAAAAGTGACGCATCGCTGTTTTCACGCAGCGATGCATCACTTTTCATAAATTAGCCCCCCTGTCTTTTTTCAAACTGCTTTCACCTTTTAAAATCAGCATGCAAAACAGCCTGACTGACACATAATTGCTAATTCCAAACACGACACGCTTTTGGGGACAATAAGCCACGTAGATGAATGAAGACGTGACTCGTCAACCTGCATTATACATAATTTGTCTGCACTGTGCTTCCATTTGCAAATAGTCAGTAAACAGTTTTATTTGTATTGCATATTTTTTCTTTTTTATTTAGAGTAGCTAGACACCCATAGGAGTACTTCTTCACAGACTTGCAAGAACATATTTGCAGTACCAGTGTTCTGGTATCAAGTTCTAATTTCGTGGATCCAAGCTAGACTCTGACAGTTTCCTCCATAATTGAAATGAAATGGAATGACAATGGCACTGATAAAGCACATGGCTACCCTAAGGCCTCCCAGCACTAAGAACCAAGCCTGCAGGTGCGCGCCTTAAATAGCTGGGAACTGGAAAGTCTTCAACTGTCTGTGAAAAGACAGATGGTCTAATGCACTGTAATTTTGTAATAATTTTTAATAATTGGAAACAATACATTTTGACTTTTTTTTTTTTTTTGACAGATGGTCTTATTCCAACCAAATATAGTCAGGAAGAGAGTTCCACCTTCTGGAGACAATGTAGGAAAATCGTCATCCTCCATTTCTGAGCCTGTAAATTCTCAGAACAATAGCCATGCTTTTGTTTCCAGGACAAGAGCTCTGCTGAGATGATATGGGGAGATGATTCACTGTAAAAATGGTGGACCTTTGGCAGCCATAATCTTGTGGGTCACACAGAGGGATTTAAACTGAATAACATCATTCTTTTTCCAATCTCTGCAACAAGGTGCTCAAATCACGCAAGCTGACTGTGCCTAACATATAAAGGGTATACATGCCACTTCACATCGATTGAAAAACTAAACGGTTTGTGCAGCATTAGTTGAGCAGACTTAGAAATTTGGCTAACGTTGTATCTACTTCTAACTTAATTAGTAACTGGCACTGGCTATTTAAGGCATTCTTTGTGTTTCAACATTATATATTCTGGGGTGGTTCTAACAGATTTGCTAAGACCTTGGTTCATCCACTATGATTAGTATAATGGGTTGAAACACACACATATGTGTCAACCAAGCATGTACTACTTGTGTCACAGATTTGGGGGCATGCATACAAGGCACAAACGCCAATGGGACATCACTTTTGTAACCCTGGGCATAGGGGGTGTAGCGGGGCTACGTGGGGGTCCACGGAGTTCCAAACAAACTTTGTGGATCTCTGTGGAGCTCCGCTAAGCCGCCCGCATCCACCACTATTAAGAAGTACGTTTGCAGTAATTAAAAATTAACTCAAAACCACTTACCTCTTTATGGCAGCGTCTCCAAGCTGCCATTCTCCTCTTCCTCGCCGTACTGGTAATGCTTAAGAAACTGCACATGCGTGGGTTTGAGCAGCCAGGAATAAGCACAACACAGGATAACAACCCCCTCCCAACCCTACTATCAGCCAGGATGGCCAGCCAGGGGAAGAGAAAGTGCATGTTTAGTCAGAAGGAGAATGTGATCTTGATTGCGGAGGTGCCCCAGCACCAACACCAGCTCTTCGTTAGCTCCAATGTGTCATTGGGGAAAAAAAGAACATATGTCTGTCTGTAGTGAACAGTGTTGCTGAATTCAAGAGGACAGTGACGGACTGTTAGAAGCGTTGGCACAATGCCAATTGGAAAACTGAGGAGACACCACCACCCAATCTATAGGTAGCATGTCCAGAGGCATCTCGAGAAGTTTGTGGTTGTATTGCAGGACTTTTTGAGGTAAGGGTGATTATCGGAGGTTTTCTGACTGTCGGGTTTGGTCATATTCTAAATTGTTACCCTTCTCGCCTTAGGCTTTTTTACTCACCGCCCCAATTTCCTTTATACTTCCTTACTCTCCTTTTTTTGACTTAATTGTTGTTCTCTTTATTCCTTAATCCATGTAACGTGTGTTTATTATTTTTATAGGCTTTTAATCTTTCACTATCATGGACGCCCCTAGTATATATCGTCTACTGAAGTGACTACTCCTGGAAAGTTTATTGACGGTCGTTATTTCCAAAAGGCGTGTGATAAGGTAGGTACTTTTAGGAATCTGTGTCGTTTTGCCTTTTGTCTGTTACATCTTTGGATTCCATCTTTGCATTGGTCACGCTACATCCTGAAATTCAGAGGAATCCTGCCGTCTTCGTCTGTGTTTTGACCGGCTCTCTTTTTCTGAGTTCCCTGGTTTTATTGTGTCTTTTGGGGAGTTCACTACTTAGATCTTAGGTACTTACTAGGATGCTTATGTCCATCTATTATTTTCTTAGGATTTCAGTTTGCTCTTACTTACTTTTTGCATCTAGTCAGCTTAAGGTACTGGCTCCTTCCTGATGTTGTGTGTATATATAAATATATATATATATTTATTTTTTTTGATCTGGGATTATTTGCACATAGTGTTTTTGGGCTATAAGGTTTATGTTTTAAATATGAAAGCTTTATTTGTGTAATAACCTTTTGCGTGTTTGTTTATTTCTCCTTTCCTTTTATAAGTATCTTTCTATGGATTGTGCTTGAGTGAGCGTATGATTGTATTAGAATGCCTTGCTCCAATTATGACCAGCAGTCCTTCTTCTTTTAATTTACTGTATTTTCCTCCACAGATGGTGCTCTCAAGCCCAGCCATGATCACTGTGTGATGTTATTAGTCTTCTAATGGCCAATTTTCGGGTCATAAATTAAGGATCCTGATGAAGGAAGTGTTTATGTTTTTTGTCTAGTTTCCGAAACGCGCGTCGGCGCTTTTTTCCCGTTTTGTATTCTTGTTAAATGATATCTTTTTTTGTATGTGTCCTTATGTAATGTGGGTTATCTTCATTATTCTTGTGAATTATTGTGTTTTTTTCTCTTGATTAATTGTTTATCTCCTTTTGTGCATGTTTTTTATGGTAGTTGTTGTTGATATTGTGTGTATATTTTTTTGTGATCGATTGGATATGCGTTTCTGGGGTTGGGTTTATACATTTTATGTGTCGTATAATGTTTTTGATGTACTTCTGATGTATTTTTATGGATTGAAATTTGACATATGCTTTTTCTACTAAAAAAATGATAAAATATTTAATATATGAAAAATCAAATACATTTTCGACTGAACTGTTCTGTGGGTGGATGTTCTTAATATTCTGGAGATATTGCCCTATGTGTTAAAGTATAGCCAGGGACCTCCTTTGTTGTTCTTTAAGTTTACTTTTCCCTGCTTGGATGCTCCCTAAGAATTGGTTTCTCAGTGTCCCTCTTGTGTTTATTTATGTATTGCGGGACTAGACAGATTTAGCTATGATGAACTACATCAGCTACAGGGTGAGTCACAGCCAGGGAAATTGTGGGGAAATACGTAATATTGTACAGTCCAAGCAGCTATGTCCCAGTACTCTGACAATGTACACAACTTGATGCAGAAAGATGGTTTCTTTAATTGCACCACATGCTATGAAAGATGCCCCCCTGTCAAACCTGGGCCCATCTACATTAACATAGTCTACAAATTCCTAGCATACATTTGGTATGTCAGAAGATGTCACAAGATAAACAACACACCGGAGGGATGGGGAATAGGTGGGCAATGGCTAGTACCTACACATAGGGATATTTCTAGAGTCATTTCCATATTCGCATAGAGCAAACTTTATGGCATGCAGCTGTCCTGGCATGCAAGCACAGACCACACATGTATCAGCTGCCGTGGTCGGGAGCACCTGAACTTCTCTCACATATATATATATTCACTGAAAAAAACATAGGTTATACACCATATATAGTTAGGAATTAGCATTTAAAAAACCTTATTTTACTCACACAAAACCATTGAAATTCCATATATAGTTAGTTGCACTAACTATATATCGCGCACCCGCAATCCACTGCTGATCATGTCACATATTACATCATTCATGACATGGTCAGTGACATCACTGATGACATCACTGATGACATCTCAAATGACATCTCATTTGACATCAATGACCACATCACTGATGATATCATTCATGTGACAATACAATGCATCTCCTCACGTTTTAATATAACCTCTGTTTCACCCAGTGTTAAATACAGAGTATAATTTTTGAAACCATTGACACACCAATACTAGTTACTACATACGTACTCACTGATTCCTACGTCTACACACACATTCACTCATTCACCCATACAATCATTCATACATACAATCACTCATCTTTACAACACTATCATATGCACTCATACACCTATACAGACACTTACACTCTGCCACTCATCCATGGAGTTACTCACACACCTAGTCAGTCCTGTAAAGAATCAATCACACTTCCATTTTCTTGTCTATACAGTTAAACATAGAGCACCTTACATTTTCAAACATATACTAACACATACTTACTTTCTTATACAATCATTGATACAAGTACACATTGATCTGCACAGAGTCACACACCTCCCAGCCAGCCACACACACACTCAGTCTCCTATACAAATACTTGGACAATCAATCAATAACCCATATAGTTAATCATATAGCTACTGATCAACACATGCAGCAGTTTACAGAACAACAGACATACTGATGCACAAATTAAGACAGTTTAGTCACTAACCCATGCACTCAGTGAGACACATTTAATCACTCACTCATACATTCAGTCATGCACCTACTAAATCCTTCGTCCAGACACTTATACATCTACTCATTCTTCAATATGTAAAACATATTTAAACTTTACAGAAACACACAGTCACTGGATGATGTCATCAGTGATCTCATCAGTGATGTCATTTGAGATGTCATCAGTGATGTCATCAGTGATGTCACTGACCATGTCATGAATGATGTAATATGTGACATGATCAGCAGTGGATTGCGGGTGCGCGATATATAGTTAGTGCAACTAACTATATATGGAATTTCAATGGTTTTGTGTGAGTAAAATAAGGTTTTTTAAATGCTAATTCCTAACTATATATGGTGTATAACCTATGGTTTTTTCAGTGAATTTTCAAGGTTTTGTAAATGATAATTCCTAACTATATATGGTCTATAACCTATGGTTTTTTCAGTGAATTTCAATGGTTTTTTAATAGCAAATATCATAAGCTGTCGAATGTCAAGTACGTGGTAAGTAAAAACATTTTCGTGTTTATGCACACTGATCTGCTTTGAATGCTGCCCCCCACCCCTCATTTCTATTAGGAGTACTCTCTCTTTGCAGATAGTGAAGGGTAGTTAACGCAGCCCTTTGCCCCCTTTGTAATCCGTCGTGCCTGCTTCTCTCTCCATTTGATTGATTGTTCTCTTTGGTTCATTCTCTATTTACAAACAAGCACAGAGTCGCAATACTCTGTTTAGTCTTTGCAGATAGCGAAAAATCGTGTAAAAAAACAAAAGGAATCGAGCAAAATCAGTAGGCCACTAATGGGATCTCTTTTTGACCTCGCTAAAATAGAAACATTAGGAACAACCTGTTGAAAATAGCAATGCGTATGTATATAAGCGGCGTTCATTTGTGTTCACAGTACCCCTTGTTGATTGTTTCAATCGAGCATTGAATTGTTCGAAGTTAATTCTCTTAAGGATCTTCTCTACCTGCAAACGAGGAAGAATAGGAATATTCTCTCTCCCTTTGCAGATAGTGAAGGGTAGGTAACGCAAGCCTTTAACACGTCGTACCTATTTCATTCCTCATTGATTGATTGATTGTCCGAACATTGACTGTTTGGGAATTAGTTCTTTTTGGAGGTATTCCCTGTTTGCAAATAAACGTAGGAAAATCTTTGCAAGTAGTGAAAGGGTACGTAATGCGGACCTTTCTCCCCCGTTGTAATCTGTCATGCCTATCTACTCCCCACTGATTGATGCACCTTTTTCACCCGGACCATTTACTAGAGATACGTCATCTGGCCCGACCAGAGAGCACCCCTAGTGAAAAGGACATATGCAATAATAACAAAGTGATCACTGTATCCTGTTAACAGAAACTTTACCATGAAACAACCTGGAAAGAAAAAAATAGGAAAACGAAAATCAGTAGGCCACTGATGAACATGAACTTTTATTAAACAACGAACAAAGAAACGATAACATAACGTAATGATAAAACCTATTAATGTCCTAGAAACAAGAAAACGTTAAAATATGCCAGTGGTGAGAGACCAGAAAAACAGTAAGAGAAACCAAATCACCCCTCGCTGTCCCACCGCCTGCCACGCCCAAAAAATCGATAGACTAGGGAAAATGCAAGTCAGTAGAACATCCACCCCCACTCTGGAAACTTCCAAGGTGGGGCAGGGTTCCGGCTACGCCCAGCCGGGAGCAGCCCATATAAGGCAGGTCCTGCTGCCACGCCTCGGCCAGGAGATCCTAACGTAGGGTGTAGCCGGAGGAGAGGCCGAGGCCAGCGGGACCCGGCCAGGGGATTGCCTTTACAACGCTGAACAGTTGCAGGGGGGGGGAATGTCTCCTCGACCCTCCCCTCTCTCTCCCAGTCCGGCCGCGGTGGCCCTTGAGAGTTGCAGGTAGTCCCGCCACATGCTCTTCCGGTCCGACCACCAACGGTCGGGGGGCCAAGGCCGACGGGATCCGGCTGCAGCCGATAAACCAAGAAACCCATTCATGGGGCCAGAGCCAGGGGCGTCCGGCCGACATCCACCGGAAGCCCGGCCCGAAGACGGATGGGACACTTCTTTCTTTTATAATGGCTGCGACAACACTGGGGGGGGATGTCTTGCACATGCCTCCGACCCCCCCCCTCGTCCTCATCGCCTGGTCCGGCCATAACAAATCTCAAGCGAGACGCCGTGGGGTGCACTGGGAGGGAGAGATGGTGCGAACAGGCCTCTCCCGCCTCCCCAGGTGGAGGCTTCCCAGCTGCACCCTCAGCGCTCCAGGCGCCCGGAAAAGGGTTCTTCCACTGTGGCCATGCTGCAACGTCTCGCCCGGCAGGGTGGAGCCCGTCCGCTCATGTGACCCCGCGATCGCCGGTAGCTGCCGAACTCTCAAAATGGCGGTCGACCTGGCAAGAGCGGGCCCAGCATAAAGAAATGGCCCGGTCACTGGTTGACTCCACCACCGTAGTCCTCCACGACCTTGAAGATTCTAGAGGAGCCGCGGGAGTCTCCGACCCCCGATGGGGAATGACTGCCATGATCGCCCGTGGAGTGACGAAACTGTATCCGCGGGACGTCGGCGCTCCCATGCTGGCGCCAGCCTCACTTTGAATTACTAGAATCCTGCAGACCTCACTTCCGGTGAAAGCACAGTGTGACCCGGTAGGAAAAATTATTGCACCCCCTCCCCTTTTTGACTGATAGTTCAAACCACCGATCCTTTCCTTTGCCCTTTTAACGGAACTTTGGACTGCCTCCCTCTCTTTTACATTTTCTAGAGAAAACAAAACATTAACCACTACATTAGCATAGCAGTTGACACCAGAACTGTTTTCAAATTGAAAACCAACAACATCTTCAACAGAATCCTTTTTGTTTCTGCTGTGACCCTGCTACAGCACAGGCATTGTCCCCAGCAGTAATTCTGCAATGCCGGTAAGAATAGCTGTGGTGCCTACTGGACTCACTCACCCCCGCGGCGCCCCATGCCGTTTTTTGCTGGGCGGCAACTTACTAGACATCACTTTCGTGCCATCTAGATTTCAGCGCGTTCTGCTGCCTTGGAACTATTCGCACAACAGACCGCTACTGACAAGAATATTTCATTATTGGTGCTGTCAATTTCAATAAATCTATTGGATAATTCAAAAGAAATTGCCACGGTCTCTTCGTTGTTTAAATGTTTTTACTGTTTTTGTTTTCTTGTATATATTTATATGTTATTAAAGTTTTATATTCCTACTACTTTGTTGGAGTGCTATATATTTTTAATGTGACACATAATTGTAAAAACTTTGATGTACAAAGAGTCATTCCTGGAATCTTCCGCTTCAGGCTCGGTCCCCTCCCCAATCACAATACAGGATGGTTTTCAGATAGTAGGAACACGTGTGGTGTGACGGATCTCATTGGGTGTGGGCCTTGATCTACTATAACTCCTTTGAAGAGGGGTGATTCTTTACAGCTGGGGCCATAAACTACATCTGCAGGGCTAGCTGATAGCCTGGACAATCGGACACAGAGAAAGAGGAGTGTCAGAGGGTGCGGTAGTGAATAGGGCGAAAGGGAGGTGTCGGGCGGGCACAGAGTGTGATTCTCAGGGAAGAGCAGCGCAGATGGGGGGAGGTTTATTGCCCATGCATAAGACAGAGAGCGGTGGTGACCAGTGCCTAGGGAAGATGCTTGCGTGGGTGAGGAGCCATGCTACGAATCGACAGCGTGCAGAGAGTGGGTCTGGTCAAGACATCTAAAATGGCTGCCGTGCACGACAAAAGTGTGGCATTTCAAAAAAGGCAAGATGGCGCAGACAATGTTTTTCAACACTTCCTCATTTCCTTCGAATCGAACGTTAACAGACGTTGGGGCATATTACCAAAGTTAAGCGATATTTATCGCTAACGATGCTTACCAACCAATTTTTTACCACTAAGCATCGTCAGAAATTATCGAAGATAAACCTTGCTATTATCAAGGTTTATCGCAAATGCGATAATAAACGGCCGCAATGCATGAATATCGCTAAAAACTCAGCGATATTCATGCATTACCGAGCTAATGCTCTTAGCCATGTTATCCACCTCCCATTGGATAACATGGCTAAGAACTGCTCAGGGCAGGTGTTACTTTTTGGAGATATTCGCGCTTATCGCGAATATCTCCAAAAGTTGGTAATAGGAGATAGATATCTTGCATGTTGTAATGCAAGTTATTGTGGTATATGGAACTCATACCATAATCTCTCAGGAAAGCAGAAACTGATCCTTTTGGGACCGCCTAAAAAGGCCTAGGGGGTGAGGAGTACTCTACTTTGCCCCCTTTTCACGTTCCGAACTATTTTATTTTACTCTCTTCTGTAATTACACAAAATAGCAGCGATAAGATGCATCGGAGACACACAGTGAGAGAAAGGAGGCCGGAGATGAAGAAGAGATGTCAAATACACATTCTAGATAATATAGTGGCAGAAGGGAAGTAAATATGAGTAAACTTACCATGTAACATAAAAATGTTGCACTCTATACTATAAGTCTCATTTTATACTACAATCACTTCGCTACAACCTCATAAATTAAAAATAAAAATGAATAATGTCTCAAACAATTTTTGATTTCTAAATATAAATGTATTCTTCAGAATTTTCTAAATTTGAAAGAACTAGTAACATGTCCTCATCAGCAATGTCCTCATTAAAAGTCTCCAATGATGATTCTTGTAACTCTATGGTCTCCAAACACTCGATAAATTCGCCATCAAGAGATTGATCAAAAAAATCATTCAAGTCATCTCCTCCTTGTGACAATATTTCATTATTGGTGCTGTGAATTTCAATCAATGTAGTGGAATCATTCAAGTCATCTCCTCGTGACAATATTTCATTATTGGTGCTCTCAATTTCAATCAATGTAGTGGAATCATTCAAGTCATCTCCTCCTTGTGACAATATTTCATTATTGGTGCTGTCCATTTCAATCAATCTAATGGAATCATACAAGTCATCTCCTCCTTGTGACAATATTTCATTATTGGTGCTCTCAATTTCAATCAATGTAGTGGAATCATTCAAGTCATCTCCTTGTGACAATATTTCATTCTTGGTGCTGTCCATTTCAATCAATCTAATGGAATCATACAAGTCATGTCCTCCTTGTGACAATATTTCATTATTGGTGCTCTCAATTTCAATCAATGTAGTGGACAATTCAAAAGAAATTGCCACGGTCTCTTCATTGTGAGCCATTTTATTTTGAAATTGCTTGCTGTAAATTGCAGAAAAAAAGAATCACTTTCATTTATCGTTTTTAGTAATACATAATATAAAACTAACTTTATCAAGTATTTAGTATAACAGAAGGACTGCAAATAAATAACAGAAAACATTTTTCAAATTATCTTCAAGTGTACAACATAGTTCCCCTTACAAATTAACAACTCACCTTTTTAAAAGTAGCAGAAGTGTTAGTACTGTGTAAATCAAACACCAGAAATTCACCACCAAAAATTCCTCACAAATGTACCTCAGACAGTAGTATCACAAAATGGCTGTGGTTTCCTCTCATTTGACATATATACATAACCAATTAACTTTCATCACACACAAATACAAAACCAAAGTAACATTTTAATTGGTTCTAAATTTCAACACTTTCAAATGTGTTTTCACCATGCAATTTTCCATAGGACATTTACATACGTCTACAGCCTGAATGGCTGAACGGAATTACACCAAACTTGGCAAAATGGTACATCAAACCTAAGAGGTCAGGAAGGATCTACTATGCCCCCTTATGGTCATTTCCCCCTTCGCTTTGGCCTCCTCTTGTCTCTCAATCCTACCGAGAGACAAGATGGCGGCCGCTACGGACTGTTTGGAATGTTGACAGACGCCGGAGAACCAATCAGCTTCGCAAAGCTCCGTAACGCGAAAAGTACGCGAAGCGGAGCGCTGTTACAGATATATATCTTTTTTTTAACGTTAATTTCTCAAAATCCACTGGAGCACATATATTGAGACCTAGCAAAGGCACATCGGGCTACCAGTCCCTAATATTTTGCCAAGTTTCGTGCAAATCCATTCAGCCGTTCGATTATTATTATTTTGTTTTTTTTTTGCCCCGCGGGGCCCTTTTAAAACCTCCACATCAAACGTAGGGGGTCAGCGAGGATCTACTATTCCCCCTTATGGTCATTTGCCCCTTCGCTTTGGCCTCCTCTTGTCTCTCGATCCTACCGAGAGACAAGATGGCGGCCGCTACGGACTGTTTGGAATGTTGACAGACGCCGGAGAACCAATCAGCTTCGCTTCACAAAGCTCCGTTGCGCGAAAAGTACGCGTCCTGGAGCGCTGCCCGGTCCGCTGTTACAGATATATATCTTTTTTAAACGTTAATTTCTCAAAATCCACTGTAGCACATATATTGAGACCTACAAAAGGCACATCGGGCTACCAGTCCCTACAATTTTGCCAAGTTTCGTGCAAATCCATTCAGCCGTTCGGGCTAAAAGTGAGGCCAACCGCCCTATGGAAAACTCAATGTTAAAAACACATTTTGGGACCCCCCTTTTTTCTCAGCCCCCCCTTGACGAACCCCCCCCAAATTTTCAAGGGCTGCTCAGAAACAAAATGTGCCATTTTCCTGAAAATTTCAGCCAATTCCGTACACAAACGCCAAAGTTATTAGACATAGAATTTTCAAAAAACCCATAGAGAAAAAATCCTAACTATATATACCTACTGGCGACCGCCAGTAGGTAATATATATGACTGGGTGTGTGGTGGATGCAACTTATGTACACTAGCGGAACAAGGGGCATAGTTACAGTTAAAAGGAGCAGGGTGTCGATGCAAACAAATATGCAGCATCATACTACATCATTTCACAAATGCATGGATGGGTTGTATTTACTGATTTAGATGCCACCCCTGTGCACACACCTGTGCCGCTGCAAAAAAGAACAGCTGTGTGTCAACCCAGACACCCTTGCACCATGGAGCAAGGGTGTCTCTGTTGGTGCTTGGCTGTTATTATCGGTGCAGGGGGAAACACATGATTTGCACCCAATCCTTGTGAATACAGTGCTGTGGAATGATGCAGGGTGGCATAGAAAAGGTCTTGCAGTGCCATATTGTGCCATTTCTATGTGAGCATGCCCCTATATAGGTACAAGTCACCATCCCAGCAACACTTCCATCTGGGATGCTGCCTGACACATATCACTTTATAACAGCCTGCCTTGTCAGCCCATTGGAGATAGTCATGCATAATGTAGGTGTCATAGGCACATGCGAATCAATGTATAATCAGGGTCCCAACACTGTTTTCAGTAAGTCAACTGCCAGGACCAAATTTGTAACAACCAGAGGGGGCCTACAAATTCATTGATCAGATTAAAAAAATGACTGACACCCTGTAGATAACCACCTGTGTCCCGGACATCAGTGATGATGACGATGATGACAACCTATCCTCCATCGCCCATGACACCCTCCAAATGCCCCTGGACTTCAATGGGGCACCATCTCCATACCCAGGAAGGGTCAGCAGCATTGTGGCATTTCCACATCCCTGCCTAACAACCAACAGGCACCACCTGCCACCCCACCCACACTCACACCCCAGACTCCCAGGACCCACAGAATACCTTCCAATGGACTACAGTAGAAGTCCAGCGGGATTTGTCAGATCATGTGCGGGTGAGGATACAGACTGTTGTAGCCAACCCAGAGGGAGTCTGTGGGTGCCTTATCTCAATAGGGACAACACTGCCACAATCAGAGGCAACGACTTTCTGCTCTGTGGCCTACCACAGTTCCTGGCTGACATTACTGGTACCATGAGGTAGAGGCATCAACAACAGCCCTGCCAAAGTGGCAACAGCAACATGGCCACAGAGTTAGGGGCTATACGAATCATCTTGAAGTCCAAGAAGTGGAAGCAGGACTTCCACGTGGCTGCCATTGCTGTTTACCACAACATTTCTGCTATGTTGCAAAACAAAGAGATCATCCTTGCTGCTGTTTTGCCTCATGTTTTGACACAGATGAATGCTGCTGCAGGCATGGGATCATCATTTTCCACACCTGATGTGTGTGTGCCTCCCTCTGCTGCTGCATCTACAACATGACTGTCACTGGAGACACCGCACACATCAGAGGAGGAAGATGTGGACAGTACCTCTTTCCAATGAAGAAGTGTCTGGTAGCATTCATCTGTGCCATATACCCAGTTTCTCCCTATCCCTGTGCTGATCAACAAGCCAGGGAACATCGCTGTCACTATCCTCTTTTCTACTTAGCCCAATTGATCCTTAACATTTGTGGACTTTCAATGGGGCTTATCCCTGCTAATGGCACTGCATTCATCCTCCTGACTGAAGCAATCCTCTACTCAACATGTGCCATGACATGTTCCCCACATGGACGCTGTCTGGACATCCACTGCACTAAACATACTTTGGGATTGTTGTTCAATCAACTTTAGCTGTGATCACCTTCAACATTTGCACTTTTAAATAAATGCACCAATAATTGCTACTTTGTATCTCTAGGAGTCAGGACCACGTTGATCTTGGCCATTCTAGGAGGCAACTACATCAACTACTAGCCAAAAGGATTTTTTTGTTTGTGCGGAGTCTGGGACAATACTAGGCAGTAAGAGTGTAACATATATTGTAATCCCTATTTATGTGATGACTAGGAATAGCTTACTCAAGGTTGAAATTATTAAGCGCAGCTGGTGTCATGCAGTCAAAGTCAATGATGAGTTCAGTCACCCCACATGTGTTGGGTCCGTCCATGGTTACTAGCAGGCATATAACATTGGGCTGACAAGTAAAGGCTGCGAGTGTGAGTGTTTATGGGGCAGCCATCAGGTTACAAGTCCAAATAACTACTATATGTGCAAAGGTTACTGAGCACAACTTCCCTCCAAGGCATGTTGCCTTACCAACACATACATAGATCTTGTGTGTGAACACACGATGAACACTGTGTCATAATTCATTCATGATTGCCAGGTCCACTGCTAAACAATGTCTGATCGTAAGATTATGCAAAGTCATGTGCAACCTGACCGATCCCTGTCTATAGATAAGAAACTTACTCACACAGACACTGCAATCAATGACTAATCCATGTATAAAACTTTACCTGACGAACATGCTAATTCCCACAGAGTACATCATGACGTATACCTGTATTTAGCAAACTATGAGATTTAATGTAAATATAAAAGTTTCAACAGAAATACCTACCTTTCCTATAATTAATACCTATCCTACACTATCTTAGTCTATCTACTATCAAAAAGTACCTTAACTTAACTTGCTTACTCTACGCATTTTGCACTATGATAAACATCAACCCACATCCCCCTTAAGTCACATCTTCACACAAGGACCAAATAAACTACACTACACTGCCTACACATAGCAACCTAAACAATCATATACTTTTTTGTCATTTTTTAAATGTTTTAATATGTTCCTTTTTCATACATATAAACACATCAACCCCTTGCCCCCTAACTAACCCAAAGTAGCCCTACCAAGTAACAAACTAACCCACCCCTACAAATCCCCTAAACCACCATCACTACAACTAAACTAACCTATAAAAACCTATTGTTAATATGTCAGCATGTCATGCAAAGGGAATGGAAGAAGGGGTCCCTGTGGGAATCAACATTTGGCCTGCTTAATAGCCCGCTTTAAGTCTTCCTCATCTCCTGCTCAAATCTTGAAGGCCCTCATCTAGGCTGAGGTGTGGGTCTCATTTAATTTAGAAGGCCAGCTGGTGGAGGTACTTTGTATGGCTGTGTGTGAGGCACCTGAAGTGGATTGTCCATGGCGGGCTGAGCTTTTCCTTGTGATGGTTGGGGGTCCGATCGGAAATACAGACCATTTCCCCTGGGCCTTTTCCTCCACATATTGCCTCTTCATGGCCCGTGTGCCTTGGCGACCTAGTGGAGGTGGTTGAAGCACTCCTTTCATTTGCTGTACTAGCACAGCTCATCTGAGGTCATATTGTCTGTTGAAACAATGAACATACATATCGCTCAAAGGTTGGCTAGAAACTGGTTTCAACATCATGAAATATTATATTTCACATAACATCTAAGGTAGCAGCCCCTAAAGCCTAAGTTCATCTTGCAGCTTAGCGTGACTATACACATACCCATTATCTAGAATATCAAATGTCCTTAACCTGTATTGCAGGGGAAGGCCAATTATTAGACTGTAAAATTGCAACACAATTGACAGATCTAATTATGACCATGTCAGTATTTATTTATTTATTTATTTGTGTATTTTATAAAGCGCACAGCTGCCCCGACGGGGCATCCCGGCGCTGATAAATCTGGGAACAGGGGGGGTAGGAACAGAGGAGAACATTATATGGAGAAAAGGTGAGTCTTCAGAGACTTTCGGAATGCCGCTTCTGTTTGACAGGCACGTAAGGCAACCGGAATCTTGTTCCAACACTGAGTGGCGCAAACCTCGAATGTTTTCCCTCCAGCACGAGTGCGTTTGAATCTTGGGGTTTCCAGGAGAAGTAGGGAGTTAGAACGTAATGTCCTGGTGTTGACGTACGGCCTCAGAGTACTTTTCAGATGGGCCGAGCCATTGCCCTTAGAAGCGTGAAAAGCCAGAGTCATGGCCTTAAATACACATCTCTTGGCAATGGGTAACCAATGCAGTTTACGAAGGGGAGGAGAGATGTGATGTCTAGCTGGGATTCTCTCCACCAGCCGAGCGGCAGCATTTTGGACAGTCTGTAATTTATGACATAGGCCTGCTGTGATACCAAGGTATAATGCGTTGGCGTAGTCAAGGTGAGATGTTATCAATGCTTGTACCACAGTCTTACGGCAGTCCGCCGGCAGATAGTTGATAAGCCGGTTGATAGTCTTGATCTTAGCAAAACAAGATGCTGCTACTGTTTGAACCTGGGCATTAAAACTAAGATGATTATCCCAACGCACTCCCAAATTTCTCACCGAGTCTTTGGGCGTGGGGGCTTGGCTCAGATCCTCTGGCCACCACAGATTGGAATCCAAAGGGGATGGTGAATTAAAAAACAGGATCTCTGTCTTTCCTGCATTGAGTCGGAGGGAGTTGGAGTCCATCCAACTGGAGATGTCTCTGAGACAGGATTTCAGCGGATCAAATGCAGAGGCGGAAGGTGTATCAAAGGTAAAAAGTAACTGAATGTCGTCGGCATAGGAGGTGGATTTAATCCCAGTTTGCGCAATCAGTTTAGCCGGGGGGGGGAAGGAGACATTAAACAAAAGCGGGCTCAGGGATGAGCCCTGTGGAACTCCCCATTTGAGTGGTCTAGCAGAAGAGGTATAAGGAGAGGTATATACCTGCTGTGTGCGGTCAGATAGATAAGAAGAGAGCCACTTCAACACAGTTCCGCCTATACCCAGGTCCCCCAGCCTTCTCAGCAAGATCTTATGAGAGACTGTGTCAAATGCCGCTGAAAGATCCAGCAGCACTAACACCGCCCTCGACCCCCGGTCCAGCGTCCATCTCACCGAGTCAGCCATTTCGACAAGGGCTGACTCCGTGCTGTGGCCTGACCGAAAGCCGCGCTGAGAGTCATGTAGGAGCCCATTGGATTCGATGTAATTCGCCAGCTGGGAATGTGCCAGTTTTTCCAGGATCTTAGCTGGGGCCGGCAGAAGAGAAATGGGCCTGTAATTACTGGGGTTGTCAGGGTCTAAGTTGGACTTCTTCAAAATGGGGATCAAGGAAGCAAGCTTCCATTTGGCGGGAAAGCTGCCCATTTTAAAGGATTCATTCCAGATGTGGTTCAAGTAGGGATTGAGCATGGGCGCCAGTTTCTTGTATTGTTTGACTGGCCAGGGGTCATTTGGAGAGCCAGATTTGCATTTGAGTAATTCTGCCACAGTGTCGGCTTCAGAAATATCTAAAAATTCTAACAGAGTGTGGGACTGTAGCGTGTAAGTAGTGGAATCCTCTTCCAATCCTTCTCTGTTGGAGATAGGGAAGAAGGTGTAGATAGTCTAGATTTTTTCCTCAAAGAATTGCGAGAGTTTATCGCACAGAGACTGGGAGGCAGGCTGAATACGAGTCAGCGCGTTGGGGTCCGTAAAGGATCTGACTACATTGAAAATCTCCCTAGCGCCGTTACTAGCATGTTTAATTCTAGAGGCCAGAAAATCCCTTTTGTGCTCCTCAATCATTCTACGGTATTCTTTGAGGGCTGTCTTATAGATGACTTTGCTATGCAGGGAATAGTTCTGCCTCCAGGAGCGTTCGAGAGATTTACACGAGGCCTTTTTCTGACGAAGCTCGTCGGAATACCATGGTGCTGATGGTGAAGCCCTGTAGGTTTTAATAGGTTTAAGAGGGGCCAGAGCCTCTAGGGCTTGACCGATCCAGGCGTCCAAATGGTCAATACCACTATCTGGGTCAGACGACGGGATGGGTTGGGAGTTTTTTAAGTATTCCTGGAGCGTTTGTGGGGTAATGCGGCTCCAGTTTCTGCCTGATGCTTTAGGAGTGATAGAGGGTCTGATGGAACAGAAAATACCAATCTCAAAAGGGATGAGGAAATGATCTGACCAGATAACCGGGATGGGTGAGGCTGCCAGGATACTTGGTAAGTTGGAACAGATCAAATCTAGTGTATGTCCCGCTTTGTGCGTGGGTAAAGCTATTTTTTTAACTAGATCGCAGGCCGACAGTGTAGAGATAAAATTTTTGCTGTGCGAACAAGATTCATCCTTTGCGTGGAGATTGAAATCCCCTAAAGCAGTGAAATTGGTGTAGCATGTGCTAAGATGGATAATATAATCCGCCAGAGCCAGCAGGTGAGAGGTGTTGGAATGAGGGGGGGGCGGTAGATAAGTATTCCCGAGCAGGAGGTAGACGGGGAGATTTGAACACAGAAAGGCAAACCTTCTATGCAGTCAATTGGGTCATATAAAGGGAAGGTAGCCGTCCATTTGGATTTATGGATTAGGGCAACGCCACCCCCCTGTTTACCGTTGGGTCAGTACTGAGTATTCTTGGAAACAAAGATCTTTAGTACCCATGGAATGGTACACATTTTCACTTTCGATGTGTATTAGTGCACCTTGTGCATCCTGCATTGGTAGTTATGTCATAGGCAATTAACACATTAGGATGTGCTATGTCTTGACAGTATATGGCGTGTCTCACAATATTTTGTAATTGATAAGGTAAGGAGCCATATCAGTACTCATTGATACCTATACAGATAACTTGGCAGGCATGACATGCACCATTCGATGTAGGACAAGTACCCCACCCCATGCAGGCATAAGATATTATTATGTTTGGCCTGCAGTAACTCAAGGTGGATCATGCCACCACTGAATACATGCTCACAATATTATAGCATGTGCAACTGACATACATTCTGTATTACTCACAGACACATCAATTTCTGATGTTTAGCAACTACCACAAACATTAGCATACTCTGACACTTGGATCATGGCTACCCTGTCAATCAACCATCATATGGTCCATCCCAGATTGCAATGTGTTCTACTTGACAGTACTCAGAGGGTGATTGACATGCAACACATTATCACAACTTTTCATGGACTTTTTATCTCTTTCAAAAAATGCAGTTATGATAAGAATGCAAGTAGAATCTGGCAATTCCCACACCATATGCCATCACACTCACTCATTGCACTACTCCAGTGTTTCCCAAACTGTGGTCTGCGGACCCCCAGGGGTCCGTGACACGTTCTAAGGGGGTCCTCAGGCAACAGTTTTAAAAGCACTGCAAAGTTACATGTATAATTAGCACTTTTCAAGCAACAATAAAAGTGGAGAGAAGGGAGTTTTGTCCAGAGGCAGCTTTGACATATCTAAGGTAGCACAGAGGGTTAATAGGCCTACTGCAAAGAACGTTTACCCTGCATATTAAAAAACAATATTTTATGTGCTTTTGTCACAGAGATTCTTTTGTTACTGTGCAGTTCATAAGTGACAATCAAAATCTAGCCCAGTGACCTATAAACTGTCATCAAAGAGATGCTTTCAAACTGCATGGTACAAGTTAGTAACGTATGTTTTTTTCTAAGTCTTTTATTATCCTGATGCTGCTAAAAGGGTTTATTTGGGTGGAAATACATTTTTATTGTTAAAGTTAATGCTAACCACTGTGTTATGTTCTGAAACCTGAGTCTGTGCTTCTCCAGACCAAGTACTCTACAAATTCCCACCAGTATGAATGACATGTGAATCCTACCTTATAGTCCCCTTTGCCTTATGTGGCGTTTTCTATACACTAATTTACACGTATATTTCATTGTCTCTATACGTGTGTGATGTAAAGTGCTCTGACATCCCATAGTGGTATAAGAGAGGCTATAAAACAAATGAAATAGATGTGACATGAGAGACTCTGTTGGAGGGTGATAATAAGGGAATTATTGAAAAATCCCTACCCAGATTGGCATATCTTGATGCATAGTAAGGTCATAATTTACTTTTCTTTAAAAGCAAATACAATTCAATATATAATGATAAATGTGTTGTCGTATGATGCACCTGAGCGGCTTATGAAAAATCAATGAAGTTTGTTTTAAAAAAAAAATGATACATGTGTTGTAGAATGCACCATTATTTCCTACATTTTCTTGGTGGGAGAGCCTCCCAAAGCCACCTTTGTAGTGGTCAGACTCACTCACAGCACTTGGAGTGCACCGTATGGGGCCTGGTCGGAAATCATTTGTAAGGACTGCTTTGGGTTCCAGCCTGGCCCTGGCAGGAGCAGTAGCCTCGCACTGCGAAATAAAACCAACCATGAAAACTTAATCACGGAAATGCAGGACCAACCTTCACATGAACATGATCAGATTTTACAAATTCTTTGATGATAAAATAATAATCTTTAGTAAATTGAGTATTTGTTTTGTTTGCACACATGTTTATTTTTTTCAAATATCAGTTTTTTATGTTTGAAATTTAAATCATTCAAATTGCTTGGGGGTCCCTGGCTTCCAATGGTGACTCAAAGGGGGTCCCCAGGAGTCAAACGTTTGGGAACCACTGCACTACGCAATTAGCACAGATGAAGGCATTCACCGGTGAAGTTAGGGTTCTTGAAGTTTGCCACCCCAGGTTTTGTGTATGAATGGGGTCCAGCTATAGGACATAACATGTAAATCACATCATAAAACTTACTACACATATTTGATATGCAACAACAGCACAGTATATATGCAAGGCTGTTGTTTATGTAGCCATTCAGGGTATAAGTGTTCAGATCTCACAGTTGACATGCCTGGATGGTACACATTGGTAAGGCTAGCTTAGTCAATCATACGTTACGAATGCCTTATACATGCAACTGTTGCCCATTTTGCAGAACCATGTGCTGGCCTGCATCATTATCAAATTACACAATGGTAGCTGACTTGGTTGCTGCTGTACACCTAGACGATTCACAAACCATATTCAATAAGGTGAAGCTATACAGAGGCCCTCCTAAATGTAGACACCAGTAAATGAGTATGGTACATATACCTCAACACATGCATACTTGTTCCCTAAGTAACATGAGTACTGTACCTGTTAGTGCTGCTGCATGCATGATATTGTACTCTTGTGTCCCATGTATTTTTAAGCTGAAAATTACATATTTGATTGTTTACACGTATAGTATCAGTGGAGATGTGTCTCATTCAGGCAACGATACTCTTGGATACTATAACATGTGAGTGGGCTCCCATCTGAAATATTTTTGGGCTCTCGTACTGTAATAATGTACCCTGCAAGTTACATATGTTAAGGAAGCTCCAGTGGCTCTGGCCTCAATAACCTCTCCATCAGTTTAGGCAAATTCAGTATGTGGGATTTGCTATGCCGTCAGAGGTATGTAGTCAGGCAAGCCAGTGCAAAGCACTTTATAGACATAGTAAGAATCAAGGTAATATACCCATTACAAATAGGAAGTGCTGTTAAAGACCAGTGTTATACATTTCAAAGAAGTCCTTATGTTGCTGCACAAGGAAAAGCAGCACTCAGGGATTTTTAAAGAAAAATTAATTTATTGACTGATGCGTTTCAACCTGAACGGTCTTTCTCAAAGTCAATTCTACACCCGGAAGTGCTTCATTTTCAATGCATCCAAACAATAATAAACATAGAAAACGTACTTTCAGGAGTGTTAGACGATTTCAATTAATTGTCAACACGAGAAAACAGACTCCCATTTGGGTTTTTACCATGCGCTCATTTTGCAAGTCGTAATACTATGTTTTCAATTTGCAATGATGAAAACAAAAATAAATATAAAATGATAAACAATTCCAGGAAACATATTCATAAAATAATTATCATGGAATTTTAAGTCACATTGCAACAAACATGTAACTGTGTTTCACATGTGTTTAAGGCCAGTGCCTTATACTGACATTGCATCTTGAAATACCCCCTTTGTTTCTAATCAAAATGCTTCTAATAAACGTATTGTGTCCTCTGCCAAATGGCAATTTTACAATGAGATGCTTTAGAGTTAAGTACCTGTGTTCCCTGCTGGTCTCTTGTCCCAATACTCTGCACATGTACCCCCCTTGCAGTTCCATGCACAACATGGCAGGCACTGCGCGGTTCCTACCATGTTGTGCATGGAAGTGCACAACATGCCTTCCTGGCATTGTGGCGGGCGGTGCTAGGAATGCAGGATGCGCCCGCCACTGTGGTGTGTGCATCCTAATGGCACCCACGGGACCCCCGCCCTTATGGCGGGTGGTCCCTTTTTACGAAGGGATGTGTCCGCCCGCCATCCTAATGTGCCCCTTAGTGTCCAAAGCATGGAAGGTCACTATCGGTATTCTATCTACTCACTACCCTAGGTATATGTAGATCCTCATCATGGAACTTTGCTTTGAAGCCGTATGATGTATTCAGACTCCATGAACCTCAGCTTGCGTTTGCAATCTCCCCCTCTTGCATTAGCAGGGATCCTTTCAATACAAAAGTAAGAGATTTTAGAAAATATGTCAATGACCTTCCCATTCACTTGCTCACAATGCTTGGCAACAGTGTATGTGAGGTCTCTGTTTTTAATCACATGCAGATGTTCCAGGATCCTCTTTTTAACAGGACAAATAGTACTTCCCACGTACCTCAAACTGCACATGCATTTCAAAACAAATACAACATAATCCCTCTTACAGTTAATAAACTTGTGTATTGTGGCACTCTTGCTGGTGGGGAGTATGTACTACTTAAGATTTGAGCTACTGGCACAGGGCTTACATTTATCACATCTGTGGAATCCAGGGAGTGCCCTCAATGAAGATCCCTGAGTGTGTTTACCCTGTATTGAATGACTATGGACATTTGCAACCCTCAGAGGACTGGGATATGATTCTATCCCGGTGTAGCCACACACCTCAGTATTGCGGTGTGGTTCCCAAGGATTCCATATTGATATATTGCGGGAGCTCCTGCATTGATATTGCAGTGTGTAAACTGAATTATCAGTTCCAGGGTTCACATGTAAAAGGTTCAATGATTCAAATATGGTGAGGACTGAAGAATCAGTTCAAGCCACAGCAACGACTAGTTAGCTTGGAGCACAGTAACAACTTCCTCTCTCCAACAAGGTAACAGCCAAACCGCAATACTGAGGCGGGTGGCTACACTGGACTTGAATCATACTCCCAGTCCTCTGAGGTTGCCCCTTATCCAGTTCCCTGTCCTGAGGAAGTTCCGCATGGCTGAGGTTGAAGTTTCCCTCTTTTGCCGTCAAGTCAGGCCGAATCGTCAACGCTATCCCCAATCAGACCTGGACCTTCAATCCCCTGGTGTCCCCCTCCCAATTACAGGAGATATATATCTTGATCTTTTGTGAATTATGTGAACAAAGTATACATATATCACAGGTGTTTGGCCAGGTTATAAAGAGTGTTTAATTGTTTGTTAGTCCCATAAATATGTGCCCTTTGATTTCCTTTGGGAATTCCTTTCCCCTCTGAATTTCCTTTAAATTCTCTACACTTGGGCCCCTTTTTGCACGTTCCGTTTGGAGTAACTCTTTCTGACCCTTTAGGTTTTTCAAATCATTGTTTTATAAAAAAATACATGCCTTTTTTAAATCATTGGTTGTCGCCGATGTTATATCCTTGAATGAAATTGGTTTCATGCAACCATGAGCTGACCATTTGGATGCTCAAAATTGTTGAGTGATTAGTGTTGAAAAAAGCAATTATCCTTGAGAGGTTGGTGAGGGAGCACTATTTTTTGTATCAAAGATGGGGATCGGGCACTGGCCATATATTATATGAGTCTAAGAAATAATTGAATTTAATCAAGATAATGTTCAATGTGGTCAATTATGAGTGGGACCCCCTCCCCCAGTTTTTAGGGATCACATACAGTCACTATGAGAATAGAACAGTGACTCATGTTAGGCACAATGCACAGATCACTTTATATTTTTTGAGAGACATTGTATAGTAGCAAACTCAATAGTACTTACTCTTAGTGAATTTTGAGTGGGTTATTATGGGATTTGGCAACTATTGTACTATAACAAAGCAATTTAGTAAATATACCAAGATATTAATAAGGCGGGCAGAGGATTCTGGTAATTTGAGTCCAGACTACATGAGCAATATTTCATGCTGAGTCTCCTACACCCACACGGAAATGTTACTGCCACTAGGTCAAATGTAGTTGCACTAACAATGACGTTTGAACAGCAATGGAATAATGATCATTGGGTGGCATTGCACTGAAGTACTGAGTACATTATTGATGTTTGAGCATTATGAATAGCCTGATAAGTTTGGGACAGATGGTGCAATTGTGTTGATGAGTCAGGCACTGAACAAGTGACAAAAACAGATGTAATTTCTAACATTTTTAACTTTGTTGGTGTTTTTATATTTTTCCTAGGGAGAGTCCATGGAAATTGACTTTGACTATTAGGCACATAATTGCAACGTTTATACATTTTATATATGTTTACATGTGATTTGATCAATGTAATACATATATCGTATTAACAAAATGACTTATTGTCTCTAGTCAGTCAATGCGACTGTTTGTAAAGTGTGCACTGTCACCTTCTGTAGTGTTGTTCAAACTTGCTGGAATCTGTCTCGTATGCGGGAACAGTCATGTTGATATAAAAAAAAATTTGGCCACATTCAGAGGTGAGCTAAGCAATGTAAGCCAAGGCAGGTCTAATTAATGATTGACAACTCAAGGGATGTATGCCAAGGAGTGTTATTAACACATCGCTGTGGGGCTTATTTGCAAGGCTCTAATGCAGAAGCTGTAGCTCTATTGACATTATTAGAAGTGAAATGCCAGGGGGGCGTGGCTTGCGCCTGACGAGGATGGCGGCATATCCGTAGCTCTCTGAGGACGACGGGAGTGGAGACGGATCAGTGGTGCCCTTCTGCCTCATGAATTGAGCCCAAATCGGAGGACTGCGTCTACGAACATGCAGGGTAATTTTGAAACGTCCTGCCGACTTCTTCTGACAAAGGTAGACTGTTGTTTCTCTGTTTTATTCTGCTGCGGCTCCGTGATTCGCACGGCCGCCATTTTGTGGACTCAGACACGGAACGGCTCCCTTTGCGCAACTTACCTTTGTGGCACTCATTGTGTCCCCTTGCTTTGTCTGCCTTGAATGCCCGACATGCTTTGACACTGGACTCTTCTTCGCTATGTTTTAGGACCTTAATGCCCGATTTTTAAGGGATTTTGCAGCGTATCCGATTCTCGGCCGCCATTTTGAATTGCGGATTTCGGAACGCTGTCAGATAGTCCCTTTCACAACATTTCTTCTTCTTTGTGCCGCGTTTCCTCTGCCCTTGGTGCCTGGAAATAGATTTAGTATCTCCTGCACTGATGCGCTTGATGGGAAATGCCAACTGTTGAATGAGGTTGTATTACAGAACTGTGTGCTGTATAAGATTTTCCTCATGAACCTACCTTCACGCTGGTTGGAACAGTTCTTTATCACCTGATGCTTATCATGCCTCTATGTCAACCGTCATCTACAACTTTAATGGCTGAGTGAGTTTTAATGTGTGGATTCAAGCTAGCGCACTGCTCCTGGAGTAGTCCCTTTCACAGGATTTCTTCTTCTTTGTGCCGCGTTTCCTCTACCCTTGGTGCCTGGAAATAGATTTAGTATCTCCTGCACTGATGCGCTTGATGGGAAATGCTAACTGTTGTTGAATGAGGTTCTATTAGCACTGTATTAGCACTTCTCCATCGAACTGTGTGCTGTATAAGATTTCCCTCATGAGCCTACCTTCACGCTGACTGAAACAATTCTTTATCACCTGCTGTTTATCATGCCTCTATGTCAACCGTCGTCTACAACATAATGGCTGAGTGAGGTTCAATGTGCTGATTGAAGCAAGCACAATGCTCCTGGAGTGGCTCTTCCTGTTTTCATCCTTTACACCTTAATACTGTTCACACTACTGGCATACTGATTTTTACTTGCTTTTCAGCTTGCTACTTGCTGGGAAGGCAGACCTGATTTTATTTACAATGCCTCTTTCTTCCAGGTTGAGCATCCATGTACAGTGTTAGCTTATCACTCTTTTCTGTTCTTTACATATGGGCAAGCAACTTAAGGAGACGCTTCATTCTAAAGCTACCTCGCACAAATTCTTGCTTCACACTAGCTCACGATATCAGTGTTTAGTCATGGATGATTCAAACGCCTCCTCACCAAAGACTGCTTCTTCAACAGCGAGTACCCCGACTACTCTTGGCAATAAAGCTACAACCAAAAGACTAAAGAAAGACCCGCCTTCTCCCCCAACGCCAGTCTCTTCAGTCACCATGGACCTTTTGCTTGAGAAATCCGGGCCTTGCGCCCATTTGTTGAAGAAACTACTGCCACTCTCCAGGAAACTACTTCTACTCTCCAAGAACTCTCTAACAAATGGTTAAATGTAGAAAGTCGTGTTACTAATCTGGAACAAAGTGTTGAATCCTTAAATTCCTCTGCTTCTAAGGTTGATTCCCTATGCTCCCAAGTATCCACTCAACACAAACAGGTTGAAAATTTGGAAAACAGGAACCGACTTAACAATCTTTGTATTTATGGCTTGGCGGAGGGGTAAGAGGGATCGGATTCAATATCCTTCCTCAAGTCCTTCTTACCTAAGCTTCTCAAACTTCCGGAGAGCACCTCTTTAAACATTTAGAGAGCACATTGGTTGGGTTCTTTGTCGCACCATGCATCTTCCACCTCACTGAGTAAAC
The DNA here is from genome assembly GCF_964261635.1 of Lissotriton helveticus. Taxonomy (NCBI): domain Eukaryota; kingdom Metazoa; phylum Chordata; class Amphibia; order Caudata; family Salamandridae; genus Lissotriton; species Lissotriton helveticus. The sequence continues at coordinate 1,611,809,112 of NC_136069.1, forward strand.
CCAGAGGAATGATTCTGTATTTTCTTGAATATACTGACCTTTTAAAAGTTTTAGCTGCTGCCAGAGCTTTGAACAAAATTACTTGGTCAGGGAATACACTATTTTTTGTTCAAGACTACGCTAAATCAACAGCAGACCGACAAAGAGAGTTCTTGACAATGAGACCTCAGCTACGCTCTATTGGTGCAAGATATGGTCTCTTCCACCCTTGTCTATTTAAAGTCACTATTAACAATAGGACTACCACTTATGAAGATCCGTTAAAACTCAAGAGTTTTCTCGATTCATTACGGTCTGATTCCATGGATACTTCATCTGCATCTACTTCTAATTAACCTGTTTTGGTTTTTTTGTTACCTTTTTGATCTCTGCATGTGTTTCACCTTGTTTATGATGTGCTTTGCACTTTCCCCATTATGTCTCTCTTGGTGTGATGATTAATACGGTTATGGTTCCTTATCTCTTGTCTTTATGTTTCTTAAATCTTTCTCTTTTTCATCTCACTCGCCCTTCTATTTACAGGTTCTTTTTCTTCGTTGCTTGTTTTTATATTACGCACTTAAATAGTTTTTTCTTCTCAACAGGTTGTTTGCCCAGTCCTCCTCCTTCTCCCCATGTTTATCAATGTTCCGTTGGTCCTGTTCCCCTCCCCGCTCTTCCTTCGTGAGTTTGGGTAACGTCATTCCTTCGTATGGCCTCCCACCCCTCCACCCTTCATATGATCTACAATTTATGTAAGTTTCCTTCCCTCTCTCTTTTTTCCCTTTATTGATCTATCTTGTTCTCTTCATCTGTTGCACTTGCTTTCCTTTCCTCCCTTTTCTTTCTCATCCTCTTCTTCTTCGATTTCCTTATTTTCTATCTTCTTTTCTTTTTTCTATCTCATTTTCTCCCTATATCTTCTCTATTGCATTTTTATACTTCATTGTATTTTCCTCCATAAGATGTCTGCATTATCTCTTCAAATTGTTCCTGCAATGTATGCTTATCTCCTGTTAATGTTATTTTACTACACAATTCAGGGTAACTACAGGGAATGTTAAAGGTTTAAATAATCCTATTAAAAGACAACGAGTGTTATCTCACTTAGCTAGGTTGAAAACTGATGTTGCCATGTTACAGGAAACCCATTTATCTGACTCCGAAGCTTCTAAACTGAAAAGATCCTGGGTAGGCAATGTATTTTCTTCTCCAGCTTTAGGCAAAAAGAATGGAGTTGTGATTTTGTGTCACAAAAAGTTTAATGTTTCCGTTGCTCATCAAGAAATTGATTCAAATGGTTGTTGGGTAATTGTTAAATTATTAATAGATAATGTCCCTCTGGTTGTGTTTAATGTTTATGCTCCAGTTTCCGTTGATAATAATTTATGGGTACTTGTTTCAGACAAATTATTTACATTTAATGATGATTATATTATTTTTGGAGGTGATTGTAACCAAGTTCTTGATCCTATTCTAGATAGGCGCTCCTCAGTTAAATACATACATTCTAAAATGCACTCTCAATTTAACTCCACCATTCGTCGTGAATCCCTAATTGATGTTTTGAGACTCTGTCATCCAGCCCTTCAAAAATATAGTTATTTTTCCCCTCCACACAAAACACAATCCCGTATTGATTATCTCTTTTTCAGTAGATCCCTTACACAGCATATTATTCACTCAGAAATTGGTTACATTTTAATCTCTGATCACGCCCCATTGTATGTTGACTTTGATATACTTCCCTTTACACCGCCTTCGGGTAGGTGGCGTTTTAATAATTCCTTTCTTGCAGAGCCTCAATTCTCCAGCCAATTCAGTTCTTTTGCTACGGACTTTTTTAACACTAATATAATCTCTGACTCTTCTCCTACTATGATATTGGACTCTTTCAAAGCCACTGCGAGAGGTTTTTTAAACTCAACTATGTTTCTCAAAAAAAGAAAACATTTGAAAAGCAATCGGCTCAGCTCCTTACCAAAATTAAATAATTAGAATCTGCTTATTTCCACTCATTCACTGTATCTTCCTCAAAAGACCTCTTCTCCGCTAAAATCACTTTTAACAAATTGTCCACTAATGCTGCATCTTCTTATCTCTTGAAAAGTAGCGCACGCCACTACGGAGGTCAGAATAAAATGAGGAAACTCTTCGCTTCCTATTTTAAGTCCAGTCAGGATAGAACTCGGATTACTTCTATAATTAACTCCAATGGTGATTCTCTCTTTAAAGATGATGATATCTTACAAGAATTTGTCGCTTTCTACAAGCAGCTTTACACTCCTGAATCACAACCTCCTCAATCTGATATTTCCTCTTACTTTCTAACCCTGGGTGGCCAGCTACGCTCCGTGCACGGAGTGCACGGAGTGCCGCCTCCTCCGCATTTTGCGTAGCCGGCATAGCCAGGCGGCACTACGCGCGCTCCGCAGATGGTGCGTAGCCGGCCGCCACCCGCCTCCCTCCCGCCCTCCCTAAATACATAAATAAATGTATAAAAAGCTTTTTAAAACACTTACCTTGTCTGCCGCGTCCCCGGGGCTCCCTCTCGCCGTCCCGCGATGCGCGCTGCCATTTCGGATCCTAATGCGCATGCGCGGGCGGCCGCGCATGCGCATTTCTTGTGAGGAATGCGCATGCGCGGCCTCCCGCGCATGCGCATTAGGATCCGATTCGGTGGCGGCGCGAACGGCGGGACGGCGAGAGGGAGCCCCGGGGACGCGGCAGACAAGGTAAGTGTTTTTAAAAGCTTTTTATACATTTATTTATGTATTTAGGGAGGGCGGGAGGGAGGCGGGCGGCGCGGAGTGGGGCTACGCGGAGTGCGCGGGTGGGCGTAGTTGTGCGCCCACTTCGCGTAGCTCCGCGGAGCCCCACTCCGCACACTACGCCCAGGGTTATAATACTTTCATGGTCTTACTTCTCCTTCTTCTTCCCATATTAATTTTGAATCACTTGAAGTAGATATTACCTTGAAAGAAATTTCCCATGCTGTCTCAATATTACGATGCGGTAAGGCCCCTGGCCCCTATGGGTTTACCATAGAATCTTATGCTCACTTTTCAAACCTCCTTCTCCCTCATCTTCTTTTGCTCTTATATTTCTTTATTGCGAATGATTCTTCTCAGGGAACTTTTCAAGAAGCTATGATTTGTTTGATCCCTAAAGACAATAAAGACCCCTTCTTTTGTGAAAATTATCGCCCTATTTCTCTTGTAAATACGAATTATAAGATCTATGCAAAAATTCTTGTGCTTCGTATTGGTCCCATTCTACCTGAACTTCTTGGTCCACAACAATCTGGTTTTGTTAAAAGTCTCTTATCCTCAGATAACTCTAGAGTCTTCTTTAATGTCCTTAGTAAGGCTTCCTCCATAAATTATCCATTGGCTGCTATTACTTTAGATGCAGATAAGGCTTTCGACCGGATCGATGGGATTTTATGTTTCATGCTCTGAAATGGATAGGTTTTCCCCCCAAAATAATTTCATTGATCTCCCTGCTGTATTCTAGCCCTAAGGCCTCTTTCTTCGCTAATCGTAAAATCTCAGACTATTTCTCTCTCTCTAGAAGTGTTCGCCAAGGATGCCCTTTATCTCCGTTATTGTTCATAGTAGCGATGGAGCCTTTTTTGACAAAAATAAGGCAAGACACACAAATTACCGGTTTTCAACTTGGCTCTGCTCACGTTAAATTGTCTGTCTATCCTGATGATATCCTATTATATTGTTCCAACCCTGATGTTTCTCTCCCCTCCTTTCTCCACCAAGTAGATATTTTCTCGCAAATCTCAGGCTATCGCTTTAATCGGGACAAGTGTGAGGTTTTACCCCTTAACGTTTTATGTCTTCGCCATTATTTTGATCAAATAGCATTTTCCTGGCAACCGGTTAAATTAAAATATCTAGGATTATGGTTCTCCTCAACTATTTCTGATACGTTAAAATTCAACTTTGAATATATCACAAAAAAATTAACTGATTTAATTACCAAATGGCATCCTCCTTTCCTTTCTTGGTGGGGCAGACTAGACTCTATCAAAATGATGTTGGCCCCTATAATTCTTTATTCTCTTTCTATGATCCCTGTTCATATTCCAGGTTATTACTTCAAGGAATAGATTCGATCTTATTGAAATTCCTTTGGAAAAACAAGCTTCCACGAATAGCCTTGTCACACCTTAAAAAAGATAAACTCTATGGAGGACTTAATTTCCCTGATTTTAAATCCTATCATTATGCTTTCTCTCTTAAACAAGCTTCTAGATGGTTGTCTACTGAACTCCCCTCTCATCCACCTGTTTGGTTATCTATTGAAAAATACTTTATTTCACCTTTTAACTTTCTTGAAACTCTTGCCTTCTGTTAGAAATGGGATTTCTGGTTGGCTAAGTCTTGCGCCAAAGCCAGGCAGAAACCACCATTCCTAAGTAAGGGTAAGGAAGTCACCCGCCAAGACAACCCCTGCTCACCCTCTTGGTAGCTTGGCACGAGCAGTCAGGCTTATCTCAGAGGCGATGTGTAAAGCATTTGCGCACGCACCCACCAGCAACAACATCCAAGGCCCCCCACAAAAGGAATCTACACAAGGTATATGTAAAAATAGCCTTTGATTTGCAAAACACATTAGATAGAAACACACACTTTACAATGTGCCAACAGGCACTGGCAGAATTTACAGGGGATTATGTACCGGACAGGGCCACAGGCACCGCTGTCAGGATTATGCACTTAGTAGAACTAGCACTTAGAAAATATAACAATCAGAAGCTTCAAACATGATGCATAGAACATTCAGAGGTGTAGGAAAGACACATGATGTATAAACATACATTCAGCGGTGTAAGAACAAGGCACATGATGCATCAAAACACATTCAGAGGTGCAGCACAGGAGAACACATGATGCATAAACAACACATTCTGAGGTGTAAGAACAAGGCACATGATGCATCAAAACACATTCAGAGGTGCAGCACAGGAGAACACATGATGTATAAACAACACATTCAGAGGTGTAAGAACAAGGCACATGATGCATCAAAACACATTCAGAGGTGCAGCACAGGAGAACACATGATGCATAGACAACAAATTCAGAGGTGTAAGCAAAGGGCACATGATGCATCAAAAACACATTCAGAGGTGCAGCAAAGAACACTTTGCAGAAATCACATTAGCATGAACTCATAACTATACCCAGGCCAACTGGCCTCTCTGGGGCTAGGACGCTCTGTGTCGCAATGTCAGGGGGGCCTAATGTAGCAGCTGCCCACTAAGTGCTGGGCAGCTGTAAGAACTGAGCCGGCACCAGCGTGCCTCCTGGCTCTCTTCTGGGGCTCTAGAAACAATTAAGGGGCCAAGAACCACCTGTGAGCCTCGCAGGCTCGGTAGCCAAAAGCACTATGCCCCCTGGAGCCTCGTAGGTTCTCAAGCAATGCTGCCAACGTTGGAGCCTCTCAGAGCTCGAGAACAATGTGGGGCCTTCGTTGGAGTGGACTCGAGATCAAGGACTGCCCCCTGAGCCTCGTGGGCTCTCAAAACAATTGTGGCGCCTTGAGCCTCTCGGGGCTCTCAAAACAATTGTTGTGCCTTGAGCCTCTCGGGGCTCCCAAAACAATTGTGGTGCCTTGAGCCTCTCAGGGCTCTGCAACTACTGTGGCGCCTTGAGCCTCTCGTGGCTCTGTGCAAGCATGCCCCCGGAGCCCTCACACGGAGAGAGCATACTGGGGAGGGCGGGCACCGGCAATGTGCCTCGACGCCCCCCCTCGGCCACAACAACAGAGCCCCACTCACCGGGACTCCTGACGCGCCGGTCTCTGCTTCGCCGCCAGCCTCCTCTCGCTATCCGGGGCTCTCCCTCGCTCTAGGGAGCCCCGGGGGGGCGGCGTCTTCATTCGGGGCAAGGCAGGAGCGCAGAGTAGGCTCCCACCGCTTCCTGCTTCGTCTCGCTCAGCGGCGGGGGCGGAACTTGGGAATCTCCTCGGGCTGGCAGCCAATCACGGCGCGGCCCGGGGAAAGACATGACGAAGGGTCCCGGGCCGGCAGCCAATCCCAGCGTGGCCCGAGGAGGAAGTCACGAGGAGTCCCTGGCCAGCGGCGGTGAACTCGGGGATACGACGAGCTGTAGGCTCCCTCGAAATAAGTAATAAGGCGAGGTGGGCACTCGCTGGGGGCCCAGACACCTTCAAATAAATGGTGCAAATGCCGGGTGGGCACCGGCTGAGATCAACAGCGCTCCCAAGCGCTAGGCAGAAGAAAAGCGCTCTCAAACGCTAGGCAAGAATAAAGCGCTTCCAGGCGCTAGGGTCCCAAAAGTCTAGGGACCAGCACAGAGTCCTTGCATAGTCCAGGAGAGCAGTAGTCCAGGGGCTGGGCTGGGCCCAGGGAGGCAAGCCTTCCCCTGGGCCCAAGCAGCAGCATGCCCCTGGTAGATTCGAGTTGGAAACAAGAACATTTTGTAAGGAGACACAGACCCTTTTTATACAGTGAATTCCTTTGTCTAAAGATGCAGGGTGGGGGAAAAACCAGTCGCATCTGGCTTTGGAGCACTCTTGATGTGCTCAGCCACCCTTCCTATTCACTAGGCAGGCTAGGGTCATCAGTCGCACCACAGGGGGAGGAGCAAGCATTGTGTGGGGAAAGCCCAGCCCTATTCAGGTCCCAGGTGCACCACTCCCTCACATCACAAATGCTAATCTCAACACTCACCACCGGGGCAGACCCATCCAGACTCCTGGAGCCAGGCTCACCAGCCAGCTCCAACCAATCACACGCCAGCACACTCACTGCACAGACAGGCACACTTCTAGAAGTGGCACTTCCATATTAGACAAAAACACGCTGCACGCATCATTGCACAGCATTCAATCACATGAGTCCGCACATACCAGACTCGAGCCTGCACACCCCACGCATCAGGAGCTACCAGGGACACATACATTCCCCATGCATTCCTATGGGAGGGCAGGCCTATCTCACCACATGCACTCAGAGTGTGCACGCACTTTCCACTGGGACACAGTGAAAGTGCGCAGAAACCAAAAATCACCATAACCAGGTCACCATTAAAAGCAAAATGTTCAGGGGTGAACCTGCTAGAAGGGCCAAGTCCAACACCTTCACTGCTAATTCTTCCTTCTTACACTCTTCGGTTATTGCTCACACCCATCAACTTTTGACTCCTCTTCTCCCCTCTTCCTATCCTTCTCCTTCCTCACTATCTCAACAACCTATTTGGCATAACAAACTACTTCGCAATAAGAATCGTACTTTTTATTGGAAATCATGGAGATCCAAGGGTTTACTATGGATTTCGCAACTTCTCCAAGCAGATGCACCTGTGTCTTTCTCTGCTCTTCAATCTCTCTTCAATCTTCCTAAATCTTTTAAGAAGCAATATGATCTTCTATTTCCTGCCCTTCAGGATTATCTTCAATCACTTCCTCCTTCTCCCGTTCTTCCTACTCCCTGTTCCACAATCCTTCCGCTTCTACACACTTCCCCGTCTGTATCAAGTATCTATAAATGTCTCTTGTCTACTCCAGATCGACTCAAAACTAAGACAAAATGGCTTGGGAACGGGATTTGTCTTCTTCTTGGCCGATTTCCTTATGGGACAAAATTGGCCGATTTCCTTATGGGATAAAATTCATAAGACCTCCAGAGCAGCTAACACCACTCAAACCCTTTATTTCATTTATCACCGTTTATTATACTCTCCCGCTAGATTAGCATCCTTTTCCCCTGATCATTCCTCCTCATGCTGGTCTTGCTCAACTCCTAATGCCGATTTAATGCATATGCTCTTCCTTTGCCCTGCCATTTCTACATTCTGGAATTCACTTTGGTTTCACATAAACATCATATTTAACACAAAAATTCCCTTCTCACCCTCAGCTATTTTCCTAGGTTCCCTATCTCCATCCTGGCCTCAAACCCCTTCTCATTATCAGTTGCTTGATTTACTCATAGCTGTAGCATTACATTTGATAACTTCCAACTAGAAAGATTCATCAAAAGTTACGTATTCTGCGTGGTGGAATGCCATTTGCTTTCATCACAGATTAGACATGAATTACGTTACTCCTGTTTCCCTAGCAATTAAGAGAGACCACCTTTGGATCCCTCTTACCTCATATCTTTCCTCCATCGCTCCCTCAAATCCTTCTTCTAATGCCCCAAGACACTTATCTGATGAAGTTCGCAAACCACCATGATCATTCCCTTGTTGTCATATCTCTTTGAATTCTTTTCTATTGTTATTGTTCACTTTATTTTTATAAATTGCTTGTGTTTTTGCCTTTATTGGTATGTAAATGCATACAGTGTATAGTTCTTTCTGAGAAAGCCTGACTTTTTGTTTTCTGCCTCTTCGCACCCTGTTTCTTTCCCTTGTTCTTTTCCCTCTCCTCCCCTTTCTTTTCCTTATTCAGACTTTATTGTTTATTGATTCCTTTTACTCACATGCCCTTATTACATATTTTTATTTTATTCCTATTATCTTGTTTATGCCTTGCTATTGTAATATTTTTCAATGCTTGGTTTCAATAAACTTGAACTTAAAAAAAAGAAGTGAAACGCCAGCAGTGCATGGGACTTATACATAAGCCTCTTAATGTATAATGTATGTTCTGTAATGGCCCATCACAACTGCACATAACAAATGCCTGCTGAGAAATTAGCAGCTCTGAGCACATCTGTTCTACCTGCTCTGTCATCACATGAGTTGTCTGTATAGGTTATGGCAATGTACATCAGCTCCATGTTTCCCTGGGATACATCTCTGCTACCTACGCTAACACTAATACTAGTGTGGGCCACACAGTGTCATAGAGAGCACTGGTGCACATATTGTGCCAACACTATAGGGATAAATATCCAAAATGTCACGTGATTTTCACCCCCATCAGTCGCACTGCATAGTGTAGGGATTTTTCCTCACAATAAACTGCTGCTTGTGTAGTACTTCAATTTTGACCCTAATAAACCGATATTCTTGTCAAATTTCACTTCACAGTTATTCCATAGGTGTTCAATCACAACGAGGATAGCGTGATTCCACCATGGTTCTTTATTTTACATTTGTAAATGTCTTCTGCACGCCCATCTGGGCTTTCAACAGCGACAGACGGTGAACCATTCATAAAGAGTAGACTCATGTAATATCCTCCCAAAGCATTTCGGGCCAGAAGGCCCTTCGTCACGGGTTACTGGAAAATTTAAAAAGACATCTAAACCAACTGCTCGATACAAACTGACTGTGTCATATACGTTTAAATGAAATTTTTAGCCCCCAGTGATTCGCCCTTCCACAATCCCACCTCACACCCCCATAAAACTATGCTTATAGAAACATAATAATGACCCCCGCCATGCTTGGTGAACACATTCCCCAACATAGAATAGCCCAAAGATATATAGGCCTATTACCAAGGCAGGCGAAAGAAATTATCGCCGCTTTTGCAGCCGTTTTCGGCCACAAAGCGGCGATAATTTCATCGCCCTAATAGCAAGCTGTCGCTAACAGCAGTTAGCGACAGCTTGTAGGTGATAGCGAGCGGTTTGGGGCCCTCTTTGCATGTCAGCGATATTTATCGCTAATGACATGCAAAGTTGGCGTACCCAACCTGTTAGCGACTGAAAGCAGTCGCTAACATTGCTATCGCCTATTATAAATGCAGGCGTAGCGATTAAAATATTGGTGCTAAGCGTGAATATCGCCAAATCCTAATGCCTACTCAGACCACTTCTTAGCCTGTATATCCAATGGAAGGTGGATATTCAGGTTAAGTCCCCATTAGCGATAATGCCTGAATATCGCGGAATTTCCAGCAATATTCACGCATTTCGCCGCTATCTCCTGATATTTTATCGCTTTGGGGATAAACGTTGCTAATAGCACGTTATTTCTGCGATAAAATCTGGCGATGCGCGGCGATAAAAAAAAATTCGCTAAGCCTATTTAGCGATAAATATTGCTAGTTGTTGATAATATGCCCCATAGTGCGTTAAGACAAAAAGCTTACCAAAGTGAAAAAAATACTAATGTGAAATGCCACTTGCAATCCTTAATGCATATGTTGCTCTACAATCTCCACCAGCATCCCCCCAGATTCCCTGTTCTCAACCTGTTGTTTATAAGATAGATAGAGGACCTCTGGGCCTGATTTACAGAACTAACTTAAGACAAAATCCTAAACTTACTACTTTTGGTATTCACAGAAGGCGTTTAGTAGTATTAAAGTTAGGATTTTGTCTTAAGTCTGTCCTAAGTCTGTCCTAAGTTTGTCCTAAGTCTGTCCTAAGTATGTCTTAAGTCTGTCTTAAGACAAAATCCTAACTTTACTACTACTAAATGCCTTCTGTGAATACCAAAAGTAGTAAGTTTAGGATTTTGTCTTAAGTTAATCGGGCCCTGAGAAACTATCTTAGATTCATGGCCGGCAGCCTGATCTCCACTTCCATGCTCTTTTAAAACTGCTGTGAATGTTGGATTACCTCTTTTTTCTTTGCTGCATTTAAACTCTCCCACATGAGTACCATCTGTGTTTGTCAATCAAGGAAGTGTAACCCTGGTCCTGTGACACAGTTCAATTAGAGCTGCAATTCTTAATGGAAAATGTAGTGCAGTCTCTTGGTATCCCAATGTGACCCTAAATGTAAGAAAACAATACAACAAACTAAATGTTGAAGTCTACACACCTATTCATGCCCAGACTCATATACTTCAGTCACGGCTATGCCCCGACATGATCCCACTCACAATAAAATAGCCCAAGCTCTACAAAAAGTGCCTACAAAATCCTATCTTCTCCTACAATAAATATACTCCAATATAAAAACACCCGACAGCACACTGGACAATAAACAACAATATACTACAAAAACATACAAAAATGGCTTTAGGGACTCAACAGGGACAGTAGACATGACGCACCAGCTCCAAAAGCACGAACACCACTCTACAACAGAAGCACAACACCACCACTCCCAAGCACAGACAGTAAAACAGATTTTTTGTGAAAGTGAAAGCAGCATAATCCATGACATTACTTCCCTTTATTCATTACATAATTTCCTGCATGGATGCAGAATAGTTTCAGCCTATGCATTGTTTTCTTTTATGCTTCTGCTCAATGAGTTGATTTCAGAAACAACCTAACTATGTAAGAAACTATTTACAGTGTGCGTCGGTGGGGAAGCATCATATTTCAATAACGTTGAATGGTAATGCATCATTTTCTTTTTAACACTAGAGGTCGACATTATTTTATTTAAGTTTTGAGATGTGCACTTCCTGTAAAAATGAACAGTAAATGCATTGTTGTGTGCGATGGGTGGAGTTGACCTGTTTACAGTGTGGGATCATCCTGTTCATGGATCATACTATGCATAGTGCCCAAACACTGTGGTGGCCCAATGGCACACCTTACCACAGGTGGTTGTGTGCTAAGTCATTAATGTCACCCATTGGCATTGTATCAGCTTCCCCCATGGAGACTACCACTTCCATGGGGTCAATGCAACCACATCTACGACTGCTCAGTCTATAGTCAAATAGCTCAGTGTCCCACAGTGGAGGCATCAGGCTGTAGTAAAAATGTGAAAGTATGCAGCAATTGACTAGGCACACCTGGAACTTATGGGATCTATGGATGGGGCCATTCCAATGGTTTCATATCCAAGGGTCACATCCCATAGGAGAGTGACAGGGTTATCAATTAAGGTCGCCATGATCCTTAATCAAGCTGATTGTGGTATGGTAGGTCACCAGGAGTGCCTTGGTGTGTTCTCCTACATATTGCTGATAGTAAGGCTACATAAATGTCACCATACCTAAACTATGCATCAAGGCAGTTTTGCTTGTGTGCAAGACAGTGAGTGCACACATGCAGCACCATTGCACTGGCAACGTATGGTATGCAGATTTGTCTGTGTAAAATGAGACAACCTAATGTGGGTATCTTTGCTGTTGTTGCATATGTAGACTGTAATTGTGGGAGTGTGTTCCCATTCACATCCTATGTGGAACACTCCAAAGTCATGATACAAAGAGTAGCCCTTATTTTTATCAAATGTTTGAGCCCTAATATGGCTAGCATTAGGAGAGACACAGACCCCTGTCTATGTTAGCACACCATGGTAATTGTGGCTGCCAATGAAGGACTATCTGCCACTGGTAGTAGGCATGCACGCTATTTCATTTGTACCAGATAATGTTTAATGCTGTTTGTTATACATTGCTACATACATCTTATGTGTGACAAATAGTTGTGGATCAAATGTGGAAGCCTAGTGGCTCAGTGCGAGGATGGAATACAAATGCTTAGGTAGTGCTCCAACATTTAACTTACAAATTGATGTACATTGTGTAATCTTTCATCATGTTTTCATATGATTTTGGAAAGTCATGCTTCAGGAAACAAATGCTGTTTTCACTCTGACATATTGCAGCAAATGATGCACCAGGTTGAAGAGGCTCCTCATCTTCCTCGTCCTCATTTTCCGGCATTTCCTGATCCCCAATCTGATCTGGCCGAGGCACATTTTTCAAGGCACAAATATTGTGCAAAAAAGAAGCATAACGAGATTATTTTTTCAGACCACCCGTGGGAAGTAGAGCAATCTGCTCCAGATAGAGATGGCAGCATCAGTTTTGCAAGTGTTTTTCGTAGGGAATGCCTACCTTGCATATCATTTCCAGAGAATGCCTCTAGCAGAACTGGCATAAAAAAAAAAAATAGGTGCTAGCAGTATAAAAGTGACATATGGGGCTCTAGCGTCACTTTGTAAATATGACTCTAAAAAGGAAAATGCGGTAGCATCAAAAAAAGTACCACTGTGGTGACGTGAACTCTTTGTAAATATTGCTAAATATGCTCCTATGTTTTTTTACATGCCTCGAGTGGGCAGAGCGACAAGTCTGTCATCTGAGAAAACAGATAATGTAAAATGTTATGGACTAACAAAGAAAGACCAATGAGTAAGAAAAAAATGGCTGGTTACTGCAAGAGCGCTATGAACCGGCCCTGAAACTGAAAGAAGGCAACTTGTATTTCTGCATTTAATACTATAATCAACCATTACTGCAAAAGGAATATATGCATTTCTGAAATTTGGCCACATGATGGTAGTGTTGCTACGTAGTAGGATAAAGGAAGCGGTTCTTAAAAAAAATGCGCTTGACGGTCTAGAAATGGCCCTAACTGTACACCTTTATTTTCACGGTCAACAGCTAATTATTGTACACGATAGGTACCCTTAATTAGACACAGAAGGATGCAATGATAACTCGTTAAGGCTGCTTGATTGGCTCAATTAATTCCCATCGAAGTTGTTTTTCCCATTGTCCGTTATCGACTGACAATACTGACAAAAAGGAGTATTAAATACAGCTAACAAAAATATATAACATAATAAAGAGGATATATGTTTGTCTCCCTAAACAGCAAATAATACCGAATTAAAAAAGGTCAAAAGCAATCTATAGTAAATATGCAGCACACGTTCAACTTAATACTGTTGTTATTTTTAATATTTTCGATTGGCACTCGTATATTCCTTTCTAAATATATGTCTTTAAGTCATATATTACATTGTACAAAAAAAACATTGCGTTGCATTTCATTAATATAGATTAAATTAGTTTACATAGAAAAGTGGACAATTAACATTTTAACACAAATTTCACTTTAGATTAACAAAGGCTTGCATTGAATTGTGATGATGAAATGTACTTTTATTAATTTTTTTTGCATTGCTTCATAGTTTTTTATGTTGAATTTGTATTGTTTTAATTCAGGCTGTTTTTCTGTTTTACAATTTTAGATCTGTTTACAGAAAGTAACCCTGGGCAAAGCACTACGCTACGCTTGCTTAGTTTGCGAAGTTTGCTCTACTTCACACTACGCGAACTGCACGTAGCACAGTGCAAACAAACGTAGCGTAGCGTAGTGCAGCGGTCATTTTTTGCTTGCCGACTCCTATTATGCCCTCCGGGCTGATCGTCCGGACGGCAAGGTGGGGGGAGGGGTGGCGATGATCATTCGGTCAACCCTTAAATTCCAACTTCTTAATTACCCCCCTATTTCTAATGTGGACTACCTAGTGGCCCGCTCTCTCAATCTACCTGTCCCCCTCACTGTTGTCCTTGTGTACCGTCCTCCTCAATCTATGCCCTCTTTTGTAGCCTCCATTCAGGACCTTATGGCCACCCTTGTGGTCAATAATTCTTCCGTCCTATTGCTCGGCGACTTTAATTATTGGCCGGGCGACCCCAGGGAAGACCTTCCCTCGAAAGATTTCTCAGGCACTCTCCAATGCCTAAATTTCACTTCTCATATCTCAGTTCCCACTCATGTCCAGGGTCACATCTTGGACCAAATCTGGTCCTCTCGCCCTATTGTTTCACCCCCTCTTGTTTCCCCTTGCGTCTGGTCGGATCATTTTTCCATCTCTTTTGCCATCCTCCTGGGAGTGGTTGACAAGCCTCCCCTCCCTAAGAACATCTCAGCCCGCAATTGGAATCGAACGGACCTTGACTCTCTCTCGCTCACTTTGGCTTCATCTGTCCCTACCCTCACCAATCTTTCTCTTGATTCTCAGGTCAATGCCATTGGCACATGGCTTTCCTCCTCCTGCGACCTTGTCGCTCCGCTTAAAAAGATCAAGGCGATGCGTCCTCATGACGCGCACAAATGGTTCTCTCCAGAACTTAAAACTCTTAAACTCGACCTAAGGCGGTCGGAACGCCACTGGAGACGGAACTATTGCCCCTTGTTGCGCGCCAAATACAAATCACTCCTTGCTGAATATAAAAATGCGATCCTGGCGGCAAAAACCGCCTATTTCTCTGAGAGAGTAGCTCTCGCGAATAACAAATCCCGTGAAATCTTCTCTCTGGTCTACAATCTTGCCACCTCTGATCGCTCCACCCCCAGTCCGGTTCCCTCACAGTCCCTCTGTTCTTCACTTAACGATTTTTTTATTGATAAGATCGTTAAGATCAAAGCTAACATTCCCACACTGCCACAACCCCGCCCCACCTGTCTTCCCATCTATCCTCCCTTCTCTTTCTCCTCTTTCCCTCCTCTTTCTACTGAACTATTTCTAAATCTACTGATCAAAATCAAGTCCGGTTCCCCCTTGGACTGCGCGCCAGCACGCATCCTTAAAACCCTCTTCACCACTTGCTCTGGACCTCCTCTTGCCCTCCTTAATTCCTCTCTGGCTCTTGGATCTGTCCCCTCCTCTTTCAAATCTGCCACAGTCCTTCCGATTTTAAAGAAAACTGGTTTAGATCCCTCTCTTCCCTCCAATTTCCGTCCCATCTCTCTCCTTCCCTACCTGGGCAAGATCCTCGAGGCTCATGTCACTTCTTGCCTCTCCTCTTACATTGAGGAGAACAGCCTCCTTGCATCCCATCAGGCAGGATTTCGCCCGGGCCACTCCACGGAGATGGTGGTCCTCGCAGTCTTGGATGAGCTTAAGGGGAAGGCTGACTCCAATCTCCCCCAGGCTCTGGTCCTTCTCGATTTGTCCGCTGCGTTTGACACGGTCGACCATGCCATCCTTCTCGACCGTGTCAGCGCAGCGGGCATTCGGGGCGTGGCCTTTTCCTGGCTGGCGTCCTTCCTTCAGGATAGGTCCCAGGCAGTTCATCTCTCCGGTTTTTCCGCTCCTCCCCGTCCTGTCACTTGTGGAGTTCCCCAAGGCTCTTCTCTCTCCCCTCTCCTCTTCAATCTCTATATTCACCCCCTCATCACTTCTCTTCTTGAGCTGGGGGTCTCTGTGTATAACTACGCAGATGACCTTCAGCTCGTCTTCGATCTTTCTTCCTCCCCTGACTCTCTTCCCAAGTTCTGTTCCACTTTAGTTTTCATTTCTGACTGGATGTGCGCTAACCAACTGAAGCTCAATCCAGATAAAACCGAACTTGTTCTCACCGGTGGCTCTTCTAACCCCTGGACTCCCGCACATTGGCCCCTCTCTCTTGGTCCCCCCCCTGTTCCCTCTTCTTCTGTCCGCACTCTTGGCATCAAAGTCAGTCATGACTTATCCATGCACAGTCAGATCAGCTCGGTTGTGTCCTCCTGCTTTCTTTCTCTCCGTTTAATCCGGAAAATCTCCCGCTTCTTCTCCTCTGATGCTCTCAAATCCATAGTCATGGCCCTCGTCATCTCTCGCCTTGACTACGGGAATGGCTTGTATGTGGGCATACCTGCTTACGAATCTCGCCGCCTACAGGCCATTCAAAACCAAGCCGCTCGTCTCATTCTCTCCCTCCCCAAATCCTCTCATATCACCCCGGCTCTTAAATCACTTCACTGGCTCCCTGTTCGTCTCAGATCCTTTTTCAAACTGGCCTGTCTAGCATTCTTGGCTCACTCTCGCTCCGCACCCCTGTTCATCAACTCTCTTGTCTCTTCCCATGCCCCTGTCCGCACCCTCCGTTCTTCCTCTCTCTCTCTTCTTCACACCCCTCGTTTCCGCAAATCCAGAACCGGGGGAACCCGATTCTCAGTCCTTGCCCCCCAGTTTTGGAATAGCCTTCCTCTCTCTATTCGCTCCATTCCCATCTACTCCCACTTTCGCAAAGCCCTTAAAACCTTCCTCTTCCTTCAGGCATTTCCCTCTTGAATCTTTCCTGGGTCCCCTCTGCCGAGTTTCTGATCAGGTCCCCAGCGCCAGGAAGCCGCTTGGCCATCGCGCGCTTTATTAAATATTTTATTCATTCGCGGTCCTCATTGTCAAGTTGGGGACCGCGAGCAAGCAAAATGATATCCCGGCGAGACTTTTTCCTCGTTCGCGTTCAGCAACATCAAGTTGCCGATCGCAAGCGTGGAAAATAAACCTCCCGGCAAGCTTCTCAAAGCGGGGAGGTCAGGTTTCTCATTGCGAGTGGTCGCGTATGCTCGCGACCACTCACAATGAGAAACCACCAGTCCGCGTTGAGAAAGCTGCCGCTCGAGTAAAAATCTACTGGAGCGGCAGAAAACTACAGCTCCCACTGTGCAAGATGCCGTTTTCAATGATTGCACAGTGCCGGACGCATGTCGGCACTGTGCAATCATTGAAAACGGCATCTTGCACAGTGCGAACAGGGTACTACGCAGATCGCAAAGTGCTACGCATAGCTCACGTAGTGGAAAGTGCACTTTGCGTAGCGACGCGAAGCGCTACTTCACGAACTACGGCCAGAGTTAACAGAAAGTTTTCACCATAGTTCATTGTAATATAGCCTTATAGCCTGCCGTGGTGGGCTATATTGGCTATTAAAGGTCCGCTCCAGCGTTAAAGGCCAGAGCAGAAGCTGAGGGACTTTAAAAAGAGGGCATAATGTTCTAATAAACTAAACATAGGCACTGCAAAGCACGAGGGGATTTAAATCCCCTCGAATTCTGGGAGGCCATTGTGAAAACATTGGAATGTTTTTTTGCGGGCCTTTACTGCTCCGTAGAAGCACAGACCACTCCATTGTCTTCAATGGAGTGTTCCACATTCCATGTTCTAATACACCATATACCATACATCGTGCAAATAAGAGCTTTAAGACAGATCCCTTCGGCCTTTGGCTTGGTGGGTGACCCGCCTTCAGGCATTTGACCGATGGCTTGTCAATCAGATATTTGATCAGCCAAAGACATGTTTGCAGATGGTTAAATTTTCATCCGTTCGAATACAGAATGGTGAATGGTGCAAAAAAAAGTAGTTAATCTGTATTAATGAATCTGTTGTTTGAA
Organism: Lissotriton helveticus; assembly: GCF_964261635.1. Classification (NCBI taxonomy): domain Eukaryota; kingdom Metazoa; phylum Chordata; class Amphibia; order Caudata; family Salamandridae; genus Lissotriton; species Lissotriton helveticus. The sequence continues at coordinate 1,611,826,836 of NC_136069.1, forward strand.
TTTGTGCGCACTCATACTGATCATAATCTTTTCACTGTTAGTTAATGTACAATTCAGGAGCTGTGCAGCAGGGCCTTAGCAGCAAAAGTAGAGCTGCTGTGAAACTTTAGATTAACAAAGGCTCGCATTGAATTGTGATGATGAAATGTACTTTTATTAAAGGTTTTTTGCATTGCTTCATAGTTGTTTTTATGGTGAATTTGTTTTGTTTTCATTCAGGTTGTTTTTCTGTTTTACAACTTTAGATCTGTTTACAGAAAGTAACCCTGGGCTAAGCACTACGCTACGCTCGCTTAGTTTGTGAAGTTTGCACTACTTCGCACTACGCAAACTACACGTAGCACAGTGTAAACACACGTAGCGTAGTGCAGCAGTCATTTTTTGCTTGCTCGTGGTCCTCAACGTCAAGTTGGCGACCGCGAGCAAGACAAGCATTTGCAATGCAATAGGTCTTGCAGTTGTGAGAGTTTGAGCTATTGGTATTGTAAATGGCAATTCCTTTTATTTACGTGTTGATTTTTAAAACATAAATGAAAGGCATTGTAATTTACAATGCCAATAGCTTAAACTGTCGCAAATGCGAGACCTATTGCATTGCAAATGCTTGTTGGAAGTTGCAACACTTATATTAATTAGCCTGTCACTGTGTGTAGGCATTTGAAGCAAGCAAACAATAGAAGGACTAACCTGGAGAAGGGCTGCCACGGAAAACTGGGTGTGAGTGGCCATTTTAGAATGACAAATGTTAAGCAACACCGATTGACAAGATACTCTTAAAGTAGAAGGAGGTTAATAGATACATGAATGACATTTATTATTTTTTCCCACTACCGAAAATAGTCAAAATTACTGCAGTTCATTATTTCTTCAAAGCAATGTTTGTAAGCATCTTAATGTGCACAAGATCATTTTTTGCTTTGTCCACATATGTTTTCCTAGTTACTCTTCTTGTTGAAAATGCAACGTTTCTGACAAACTCCATAGCTGTTTCAAGTGAGCTGCGCTGGTGAAGTCACACCACTGGCTGGCCCTGTGATCTTGCCAAAAGGGCATCCTTCTAATATCTCTACTTCAGAAACCTTTTTGGAACATGGTAAACCGCCCGACTTGGAGTCACATTTTTTTCTGCAAAGGGGCCTCCCTGCCCTTGTATGAGTATGTAGAAGCACCATAGAGAGCATGATCCGAACTGCCAGCAGCAATATATGTAAGCACCTTAATGTACATGAAATTGTTTTGCTTTGCCCACATATGATTTTCTACTTACCCTTCTTGTTCGAAATGCAACGTTTCTACTAGCATGCTTCTGACATGCTGCTCAGCTGTTTAAAGTGAGCTGTGCTGGTGACGACACACCACTAGCTAGCCCTGCAATCTTGTCAAAAGGGCGTCGTTTTGTTATGTCTACTTCAGCAGCCCTACTCGGATTCATATTTTCTTTTCTGCAAAGGCATCTACCTGCCCTTTTATAACCGCGGATATGGCGAAGAGCAAGCAAACATTACAAATAAAACAAGTATTACCTCCTCGTCCGTCTTCCTCGCCATAGTAATTACCCATGAGCCTCCGGCTCCCACAAAAACTCCAAGCATAAATCTTTTGCTCTAGTCTCCCTCTCCCTCCTCCAAGATGGCCCCCAGTGGTTCTAGCCAATCCCATAAAGGGATACAGAACCACCAAAACGACCTGTTCTTTTCTTCTGCACTGCTCCGAGTGCTGTCTCCCTGGTGATCAGGTGAGTGTGGCTGGGGTCTTGCTTGAACAGCCCCTTATGGCCTTTTTGTATTACGTTTGGGGGATGTAGTGTTCTGTTTGGGTTGTTATTTAACTTGTTTTTCTTTTTCCCCCTGCGTTTGCCTCTGCGCTCCGTGTCCTGCTCTAGCGGACCTTGGAGGTGCTTCTTTTATGTGATTCGGTCGCTTTGGACCTCACTCTGTATGGGGGCGCCTGTGGTCCGGCTGTGCGGAGCCAGTTACAGGTTGAGCTCTTCCCGGCCGCGCGTCCTGCTGAGCGAACATGGCACAGCCGGGTGCGCTTGTAATTGGGATCGGGTTTCCCTCCCGCTTACCTGCTGCTGCGTATGGATAATGCTCGTAGGAGATGTTTGCTTCCTCGAGCGGCGGTTTTCGTGCCGCTTTGATGGTGCGCGTGCGGGTCTGCCTGCGATGATATGCTCTTTGGGGGCATGTGTTGGGTGATTTGAATGGTTGCCTAGCAACCTCGGGTCCTTTTTTACCGGGCTTGTGGGGTTCTCCTTTGCCTGTGTTTGCTCCCTCGTCTATGGTGATCATGGAGCGTGGTACTTCGGACATGCCTGATCCTGGTTCATTTTCAGAGGCTTCTACTTCTGGGGTGACGATTCCTTCTATGGAGTTGTTGCAACAAATGATTAACTCTGCAGTGGCTGCTGCCTTGCAGGGTCAGGGGCCTGTTCCTGCTGATAAAAGGGCCAGATGTGATGACACTTCTCCTCCTGATTCAGACGCTGAGGAGGATGTTCACTGAAGGGTCGATTTGTGCAAGGGGCGGATCTTAAGTTTGTCCTTGGACACATTCGCAAAAATTTGGTGTTTCCTGATTCTGTGTCCCCTCTTGATGATGATTTATTCTCCCAGTATCAGCCTCCTGAGCCTGAGTCTTTACCCGTTCATTCGTCAGTCTTGAAGGTGTTGGAGTCGGAATGGAAGGATGTGGACAAGGGGTCCTTTCCGCGTTTTCTGAATAAACGCTATCCTCTCCAGGATTTTGCTGTGAAGTTTCGTTCCTTGGTCAAGGTGGATTCCTTGATGGCCAGTATGTTGTCTCATGGGGCTGCTTTTTCTGAGGATTCCTCTACTGCTGACCCGGTAGATCGGAAGGTGGATGGTGAAGTGAAGCGCACTTTTGTGGCTGCTAATTTTTCCATTCGAGCGGCGGCCTATTCCTCTTACTCGATCCAGCCCTTGCTTAAGGATTTTCAATCTCTGTCTGAATTGTTGGACCAGGGGGAGGATGTCTCTTCTGCTCTGGCGATGATGAAGCAGCAGGTTCGACTGCTTTCGGATGTTTCTTTTGATTCATTAGAGTCTCCTGTCGCTGCGAGACATCAGTTGTGGCTCCACTCCTGGAAGGCTGATGCTGCACAGAAGGGTCTCCTTATGAAGATACCCTTTTCTGGGGTTAAGCTGTTGGGTTCCCCATTGGATGAGATGGTGAAGAAGACGGCGGAGAACCGTAAGCTCCTTGCTCCTGAGCGGGCTGGTCGCTTCCGTGCCTTTGGTTCTCAGAAGGCTTTTGGCCCTTCTCGGAGGGGCCGTGCTGGTCAGCCCTTTCGGTGGAGGGGGCGTGGCCGGGGTGCTCCTTCCTTTTGATAAGTCCCGGTTCTCCGATGCTTCTGCCTCCTCCGCTCCTGCTTCGAAGTCATGACTGGATCGGCTCCTGGTGTGGGTCCAGTTGGGGGTCGCCTCACTTGCTTCATGGAAACTTGGCGTGAGACTGCGTCAGACCAGTGGGTGCTTCAGGTGGTTTTGGAAGGTTTGCGTCTTGGGTTTACCCAGACTTCCCCAGACTGTTTCAGGTCCACTCCTTGTCCCAGGGACCATCTGAGACGAGTGGCGCTTTTGGAAGGCATCGAATCCCTGGTTGTCAAGAATGCAGTGATTCCTGTGCCCGACGATCAGTTGGGGTTGGGCGTGTATTCCATTTTATTTCTGGTATCCAAACGCACAGGGGATCTCAGGCCTGTGATGGATTTGAAGTGGGTCAATACTTTCATTCCTCACCAGAAGTTCAAAATGGTTTCGCTGCAGTTGATCCTTCCTCTGGTGTCTCAGGGAGATTTCCTGGCCTTGATAGACTTGAGGGATGCTTATCTGCATGTGCCTGTTCACCCCGATTCTCAGCGGTTTCTCCAGTTCTGCATCCTGGGTCGTCACTACCAGTTCCAGGTATTACCTTTTAGGCTCTGCTCTTCTCCCAGGATTTTTACTAAGGTCCTGGCTCCGCTTATTGGACATTTGCATGGGAGGGCATTAGTGTTTTTCCTTATCTGGACGATATTTTGATTTCTGCTTCTTCTCTTTCTAAGGCGGAGTTGCATGTCCAGAGAGTGTGCCATGTCCTGGAGCATCACGGATTCCTAGTGAATGTGCCGAAGTCCTCCCTGGTTCCTGCGCAAGAATTGACTTTCATTGGGGCTCTGTTCAAGACTCAGTTGGGGATGGTGTTCCTGCCCCCTGCTCGGATTCTGTCCCTGATGTCTGCAGTTCGTTCCCTGTTGTTGGGGCCTTCTCATCTTGTGAGCCTGTGGTTATGGGTTCAGGGTCTGATGTCGGCATCTTTGTTGACGGTACTGTGGGCTGACCTCCACATGTATCCGGTGGTGTCCCACATTTTGTTGCATTGGGACCCCTGTTCCCTAGATATGAATGTTTTGGTTCCTATGTCCGAGGATGTTTGAGTGGTCCTGGGTTGGTGGTTGGACGAGGGTCATCTGTCCAAGGGCCGCTCTGGTTGTTCCCACCCACGTTCTCACTACAGATGCCAGCCTGCTGGGTTCGGGTGCTACTGTGGGGGATTCCTCGACCCAGGGGGTTTGGGCTCCCTCGATGGTGTCTTGTTTCTCCAACTTCAAAGAACTGAAGGCTGTTCTGTTGGGTCTGTTGGCCTTCTCAGATCTTCTTTGGGGTCATCATGTGCAAGTCTGGACGGACAAACAGGTGGTGATGTCCTTTGTCAACCATCAAGGGGGATGCAGAGTTCTTTCCCTCAGTTGCCTCGGTCGTCGGATTTGTTCTTTGGCGGAGTTGAATCTGGCATCTCTGTCTGCCATTTACCTGCCCGGTCGTGAGAACACTGTGGCGGACTGTCTGAGCCGGGTGTTTCCTTCCATGGGGTCTTTGTCCCTGATGCCGTTGATGTTCCGGAGATTGGTGAGGATGTTTGGATCTCCGATCGTGGACCTCTTTGCCTCCCAGTCAACTGCCAATGTCCACTGTTTTTGCACAATTATGCCTTGCCGGGATGCTTGGAGGGTGGATGCTCTGTCTTTCCCTTGGCCGAAGGGGCTCTTGTATGCCTTTCCCCCTGTTTCCCTGATTCCGGCGGTCTTGCAGAAGATCAAGAGGGAGGGATCCTTTGTCCTTCTGGTGGTTCCGGGATGGTGTCGTCGCCCTTGGTATCCGCTGTTGTTGGAATTGGCTGTGACTCCGGAGTGGACCTTGCCGTTTGTACCTTACCTCTGTTGGGTCCTCTTCTTCCTCTGCCGGTGTTCAGGTCCCTGGGTCTGCGGGCATGGCTCTTGAGATGGATTCACTGATGCGTAAAGGTTGTTCTTTGACTGTTGCTGGGGTCATTCAGCAGTCCCGGAGGCCTTCTACGCTGAAGACCTACGCGAAACATTGGGATAATTTTGCTTCTTGGTGTGTGGGTCACGGGCTGTCGGTGGATTCTTTGGACCCGGCTCGCATTCTGGATTTTTTGAATGATGGGTTTGTAATGGGCTTGGCCATTTCGACTCTTCGAGCTCAGTGGGCCACCATTCGGGCATTTCATGTCCTCCCTTTGGTTTCCATTTCTCCTTTGGTCGCACGTCTATTTAAATCTCTATCTTTCCAACGTCCCCGTCCTATCCTGTGTCCTCCTCCTTGGGACCTTCCTTTGGTGTTGCGTTCCTTGCAGTTGGCTCCTTTCGAGCCATTGGAGTCTGTGGACTTGAAGTTTTTGACGCTCAAGGTCGTGTTTCTTGTAGCTATTGCTTATGCCAGGCGTATTCGGGAGTTGGGGGCTTTCCTGAGGTCGGCCCCTTTTTTGGTCATTTTTTGGGATCGTGTGGTATTGCGCCCTCATCCTACATTTGTGCCTAAGGTGGATTCTTATATTCACCGTTCTGCGGAGGTGGTTCTTCCGGTTCTTTGCCCTGATCCTTTCTCGGATGAGGATTGCCTTTTGCACCTCTTGGATGTTCGTCATGCCTTATTGATTTATTTGTCACGCTAGTCTTCCTTTTGTAAGGTGGACAGTTTATTTGTCAATTTTGGTCTGTCGCATCAGGGCCTAAAACCCTCCCTCTCCACGGTCAGTCGTTGGATTAAGGAGGCCATTCTGTTGGCTTATGGTTCTGTTTCTGAGGTTCCCTCTCTTCCGGTTCAAGGTCGGTCTACCAGGTCTGTTGCTGTATCATGGGCTGTTTTCAAGGGGGTCTCCATGGAGGATGTTTGCAGGGCTGCTACTTGGTCGTCCCCCTCATACCTTCATGTCCCATGATGGCCTTCAGGTTGGGGGTGGGGGTTCTGTTTCATTTGCCTCTTCTGTTCTATCTGCTGGGGTTCCTTGAGAGGTTGTCCTTTTTGGTTGCTATGCCTCTTGTTATTAAACTGTGTTTTTACTGCATTGATGGTGTGGCCTGTTTTCCTTGCATGAAGCTGATTTGCTTTGGTATCGGCTCATGGGTAATTACTGTGGCGAGGAAGACGGACGAGGAGGTAATGCCCCGGTTACTTACCGGTAATCTTCATTACTCCGAGTCCTTGTCTTCCTCGCCACAGTATAGTTTCCCTTCCCTCCCGGCCCTCGTGGTGGCTTCATGTCTACGGCTTGGTTTTCAGGTCGTTTTGGTGGTTCTGTATCCCTTTATGGGATTGGCTGGAGCCACTGAGGGCCATCTTGGAGGAGGGAGAGGGAGACTAGAGTGAAAGATTTATGCTTGGAGTTTCTGTGGGAGCCGGAGGCTCATGGGTAATTACTGTGGTGAGGAAGACAAGGACTCGGAGTAATGAAGATTACCGGTAAGTAACCGGGCCATTAGTGGAGAGGCTATGGCACTGCTGACTCGAGAGTGGGAGATCCCGACTAGAGTCTCTGCTCCGCAACATCTTGTGATTCTGGGAAAATCACGTAATTTCTCCTGGTGGGAAGTTGTCAATATATATGTGCTGCAAGACAAAAAAGCACGTAATGAGCCGCTTTTATGGACACTCTAGTAAATAATAAAAAGCCGTGGTGATTGCTGTTCGATGCTGTGGTGGAAGTGGGAGGGGTGGGGTGTTCCTTGCAGACCAGCATTACGGACACTCTAATGGGGCACTTTAAACAAAGAAAGTGAAACCAGCCAAGACATCCATGGTGATTGCTGCTGGATGGTGTTTGGGAGGTGGGAGGGGTGTTCTTCGCAGGGAAACATTATGAGCGCTGTAGCAGGGCGCTTCTAAAATAAAACAAATCAGGAAATATAAGTGATGGACTACAATTACTCGCCTTGTGACACGGCCGGACGTCAAGCCAGGCACTCAAGACAGACTAAAAAAACAAGTGTGTCTACAACAAAACCAAACAGTGTTAAGCAGTTTGAAAGACAAATAGATTTATAATATATTTTGGTGTCTATTTGTACCCCTTTTTATAGCCACTGCAGATATGCAATCAAATATTTGCATACATATATGGCTTTCTGCTTTTGCCTTGCACGACGCCAGGAGGTTATGTTTCTGACCTTACTAATCACAGAAGGTATGAATGTTGTTTCTCAAATATACAATATAGGCCGACAAGAGGCTCAAAAAGTTATAAATCAAAAAGGCTTGCTTGCAAGAAGGGGAGGTGCAAACGCCATGTGCCGCTGAGGACGCGGGACTGTCCCTGTATCTGTAATAACCCTTTGTCAAATCCGATGATCTTCCCAAAGCAAGATGCACCGACCTGCTCTCTACAGGAATTAGAATACTTTCTCAACAACAACAATTTTAAAAGTGTAATTTTAAATAGTTTCAATAGTAAAGTTCAGGCAAGTTGTTGTTTTTATTGTGTTGAATTATAGCCCAAGTTCTTAGGCAGTAAGTATCCCGTCAAAGAACATCTCTTACACTCGAATGCTCGGAAATAGTTGATGAAAACACCCATAGTGCAGACAGCTGCAAAATGGTTACTGAAAAGTAAAATGAGGTAAAATGGTAATCTTGTAGCACGATAACAATGCATTACACAAACGCACTAAAGGGAGCTTTACAATTTATAATACGCATCTCGCACTGCTCTGTCAGCGCGCATAGTATCTGCAAGTTATAGCCATTTGTATCTAATGGTGTAGATTGGTGTAAACTGACCTGCGTATTTCACCAGTACAACTTATTTTCGTTTTCTGCTGGGAATTGAAACAGCGCCACATCCGGGTACAGCAGAAACATATTTGCAACTACTGATTTGGAATCTCCAAACTGGATCCTGTGTGTTTCATTTTGTTTCGTAAAACAGTAACGGAGCACACAAATTCACTTGACGGGAAAGCAGTACATTAAAAAAGCAAAACAACTCGCTGCTATGAAGCAAAGTGTTACGAACATGTGCAGTGGTGCAACAGAAGCCCCTGCAGCCTGTAGTGAGCGTTAGGTAACCTCCTAAGCTAAATCCCACTAATCCGGTACACTCTTTATTTATGGACTCACGAAGGCCCATGCCGCCCTCAGTAACTCTTTCACGTTGTCAAAAAAACAACCATGGCGTCTCTCCCCTGTGCCAGCAGAGAGGCAGCAATCTTCAATTGTGACTGAACAGGCGAAGCACTAGAATAGTGCGCGCCACCCTTATGGCGGTCGAGCCCGTACCCGGGAAAAAGGAGAAGCGGGGAGTACCCCCCTCCCCCATTTGCCTACAGTGGGTGGCTACGGCGGGGTGAACCGGAAGCACTTTAGTGCTTCCGGTTCACACAGGCACACAACAGCAGGGACAGACCAGTTTAGACTGGCCAGTGCCCCCCTGTTAAAAGGGGGTGTGGGGAGCGGAAAGTTCTCTTGTTCCTACGCTCCCCACGGATGCAGCACCCGGGCCCCCAGGGGCCCGTAATTTCTTTTTCTTTTTTGAATTTGCTGCAGGTCGGGAAAAGAGGTCATCTACGGAGGATCGAGTAGCTGTGCCAGCCCGGGATCAGCTTTCTCGAGCGGTGACCAGCGCCTGTGGGGGAGCAGCATCGGAGATGATCTCCCAGGTGCTCTCTGTCGTATGGGCCTCCAGCGGGCTCTCGAGTGGTGCAGTCCGGGTAGAGGCGGCGTGGGTGATCGACAGGGTAACGGAGCTTCAACAGCAGGGATACCCGTGCACATCAACGATCAGTGACAGCGTGAGGACTCTGCATATGTATTTGCTGAGGAACACATGGCCACTCACATGCGGTAAACAGTGGCCACCTTTCTTGCGGATTGTAACGGTGAGCAGCAGGAACGTTGTGGTGATATGAACTTTCCCAGTGCAGAGGCAGATAAATGACCTGCCGGTACATTTTCAAAAACATGAGAAGTAGAAATGAAAGTATAACAAATGTTCGTTAATCATTTTAAATGGCTCATGCGTCCGTGCATATGTCGTTTGCTGCTAAACAAGAGCGTCTTAATAGGGTCCAGGTCCCCGTCTCCTCGTGGAGACTGTGCGTTTACACAACTTGATACTTTTGTGTTTCTCCAGTGTGCATGACTATCGAGATCCCGCTTACAGCTGCATTTCATTATAATCTAGACTTTGAAATTACTTACCATAGTCCGAGGTATGTGGTTACCGTACTTCCGAGGGATGGCTTTTCGCTGGAAATGGGGTAATAAGGTGCACGTTTAATGAATGACGAGTTGGTGTGCCCACTTTTTCATTAAATGCACAACCCGATGTTTGTGGACCATAAGTTTGGATTAAGTATTCTCTGATTGACACTTAAGTAACTATGTGACTGTTTAGTGGCATCTACCTCTTTCTGTGTAGAAGGTGCTAACCAAGCACATGCATATTTTCTTTAATACATTGCGCCCAAGACTAGGTGGCACATGCATCAAGATTGCATTTTGCGATTCCTTAATTGCGAAAAATAAGAAATCGCAATTAAGGAATTGCAAACTGCAATGCATCAAGAAATCGCAAAAAAAATAGTGATTTCTTAAAATTGCTTAATTGCGATTCTCTAATTGAGAATCCCAATTAAGGAATAACTCCCCATCCATTCCTATGGGTCTGGAGGCCCATAGGAATGAATGGGAAGACATTCTTAATTTGCAATTCACCATTAGAAATTCGCAAATTAAGAATGCTATTTCAAGGGTGCAGGGGTGTCCAAAGAACACCCTGTTGCGCCCCTGAAATCTGCCTATAAGTACATTTTGCACACACATTTTGTGTAAAATGGAACTTTGAAAAATGCACTTTACAGCATTTTTCAAAGTTTTCGCAAATTACCATGAAGGTCAAAGTTGCTCCCCTTATTTGCGAATTCGCAAATTTTGAAAGTTTAATGCATTGCATTTAAGGAATCTCAATTTGAGATTCCTTAAATGCAATTGCAATTTAAGAAAACGCAATTTTGCGATTTCCTAAATTGCGAAATTACAAAAGTGTTAATGCATCCCAAATATTGGAAATGCATTCGCAACTGGCCAAATTTTGCGATTCGCACCGTATGCGAATGCAATTTCCTTTGATGCATGTGCCCCTAAATGTTATGAGATTTCTCCCTGTTTGGGGAACAGACTTTCCTGGTGAACTAGTTGGGGATGGTGACAGAAAGAATCAGATGCCTCTACTCTCTAGCTACTCCAGTATGGGGTGATAGTTGTTCCAAAATAGCCAGGCGACCTTAAGCTTTACACTCCCATTTAAAAAGCACGCGCTCGGGGTGCTGCGTTGCCCACTGAATTGCTTTGGCGGTCCTTATGTCGACATCATTTCATACTGAACGAATAGGATCCAATCTTAAAAACAAATACATTCAAAAATCGATTTAAAAAGATGCTGGGCGTGCAGACCGATGGTGCTTTAATACCCATGGGATTCGCAAACTTCCGACAAGGCATCAAGAGAAAACGGAATCCACAAACGAGAAAACATGGCCCAGGTTTGTCCCCTAGAGATAGTTATAGGCGAACTGCAAGCTTGAAGAGGGAGCCCGGCTAGCTCAGTCGGTAGAGCATGAGACTCTTAATCTCAGGGTCATGGGTTCGAGTCCCACGTTGGGTGAGAACAAGGATTTTGCGAGGATGTGGTCCGTCGGGTAGATTGCCGACTTTGGTGTTGGAGACCAGGGTTCAAGCCTCGGGGTCGCGTCTTCTGTCTGTGATCTGGGAAAAATCAATTAATCTCCCCGTGCCTGACCATATAATGGTGCTCATGTAAGGCGCTCCAATATTTTGGCAAATTACGATTTTAGAACATCCAAAGGCTGGGATCACTGACCATCTGTGCTGTAACTGTTCTGCGCAGCCGCACATGCGGTGACCCAATGGTGCGGTTTCCGTGGATTACAAGCTTCTTGACCCTGTAACTCAGGGGAGACGGGTACAGCAGTACACCGTTACATAGATCATGTACGGTTGTGTAAGTTTTGGTTTGCCAGTAAGGCAATACACTGACGAACAGGCTAATTTCTCTGTCGCTTCCAGTTCCCCGAGGTTTGCTTCCAGTTTCCCCGAGGTCACGGTGCGTAAGTCAGAAACGGGAGCATAAGTGTCGTAGGAATACACATAGGAGTCCAGGGGCAGGCTAATTAAGGGCATGACCTTCCTAGTGGGCAGAGGGAGAGGACAGATAGTCGGGCAACTATGCTGTCCTGTGGCGGTAAGGTCACGATTGGTAAGCATAGTCTTCGGTCCTTAGCGGTCAAACATGTAACTCCAGGGGCAGGTAGGCTGTCGGGGTGTGGGGGCTGGGGGAGTCTTTCTTCCCAGTGGGCCTGTGGCCACCCCCGCACACGCATGCTCAGCAGGGCGCAGTTACAACGACTGCCTTTACCACGCATACTTTTACTACGATGTACGTAGTAAAGGCATGTGTGGTAAAGGGTAAAAATAAAAAAGGGGGGCTTGGGGGGGCTTGCCCCTCCAAAAATAAACCACTAACCTTTAGAGGAGATGTGCAGGAAATCGGCGGCGCAGGAGAAGGAAACGGCCGTTTTTTTTTCTATTTATGACCTCACCACGGAAAAAACGTGGAGAAGGAAAAGCGTGAATATAGTATTCCGTTGTAACGCATGCGTGGTAAAGGCATGCGTTACAACGGAGTTCGTTGTAAGATCATACAACCGGCGCAGGTATGCAGAGTTTCTGCAGCCCCCGTTATGGAGTTTAAGGCACTGGGCACAGAGGGGGCCCGGTGGAAAATATCTGTCCGATAAGCTGTACCCCCTGCGCAAGCCATGCATAGTTTCTGCAGCCCCCGTTATGGAGTTTAAGGCACAGGGCGTAGGGGGGGCCCAGTGAAAAAAGATCTGTCCGATAAGCTGTACCCCCTTGGCAAGCCGACTCCGGCATAGTAATTTCTCATAGTTTGCGGGGATCAGGAGGCTGCCAGTCATTGACCTTGCCGTAGGCTCTAGAGGGGACACGCAGAACGTGTATATATGCATTGTTAGATTTACAGTAGGAGTGTCATGTGTCTTAGAGTTGAGGCTAGCCATGTGACATCATCGGCCTAACAATGTATCTGGCCTTTCTGCGTAATTGTAATCAATGTTAATAAATAATGTTTTTTAATTTTGTAATTAATACGGCCGGGGGCGTTACTCCGCCCTACTCCAAAAATTCCCAAATTGGTGTGGTCTCAATACTTGACTTGAAAGAGGGAGGGAGACTTCATCCGAGCAAGGGACGGCCGTAGGTAAACCGAGTAAAAAGAGGGGACTTGGGGGAGTACCAGGCCATAGGAACAGGCGAAGCACTAGAATAGTGTGCGCCGCCCTTATGGTGGTCGAGCCCATCCCCGGGAAAAAAAAAAAGGGGAGAGTACCCCCCTCCTCCATTTGCCTACAGTGGGCGGCTACCGCGGGGAGAAAGTGCATCCGGTTCACAAGGGCACACAACACCAGGGACAGACCAGTTTAGACTGGCCAGTGCCCCACTGTTAAAAGGGGGTGTGGGGAGCGGAACGTTCTCTTGTTCCTATGCTCCCCACGGATGCAGCACCCGGGCCCCCAGGGGCCCGTAATTTCTTTTTCCCCACCCACCATCCCCTAAGGCAGGTAATTTAAACGCGTTGGTTAGGGAGGTATTTTGACGTTTCTCTAAAGAAGGGTGATAGCATTAGTGTAAAACTGATGATTAGGTACCTGCTAATGATGTCTGTCAGTCACCGGTTCCCTATGTTCATTTACAGTTTATTGTAGGTATCTCAGGAGACGGAAGTAATGTAAATGTGATATGTTTGCTTTGTTCTTTTACTTCATTACAGGTATCCCAGGAGTTATTCAATATCAATGCGATATTTCAGTGAATTTATAATAAAGGTGTTAATATGTGTGAACGTGTCAAGAACAGAATCATTTAGGACGAAGTTATCTAACTGAAGTATGTAATGTTGAATAAAAGTCAGTACATGGTATTTGATACCAGTTAAAAATGTCGTATTTAGTTTTGTGTCTCTGGTCAGGCCGTAAGGTCATGATTGGTAAGCATAGTCTTCGGTCCTTAGCGGTCAAACATGTAACTGCAGGGGCAATGACAGCCGGTAGGTAGGCTGTCGGGGTGCGGGGGCCGGGGGAGTCTTTCTTCCCAGTGGGCCTGTGGCCACCCCCGCACACGCTCTAGAGGGGACACGCAGAACGGGTATATATGCATTGTTAGATTTACAGTAGGAGTGTCATGTGTCTTAGAGTTGAGGTTAGCCATGTGACATCATCGGCCTAACAATGTATCTGGCCTTTCTGCGTAATTGTAATCAATGTTAATAAATAATGTTTTTTAATTTTGTAATAAATACGGCCTGGGGGGTCACTCCCACCTACTTCAAAAATTCCCAAATTGGTGTGGTCTCAATACTTGACTTGAAAGAGGGAGGGAGACTTCATCCGGGCAAGGGACGGCCGTAGGTAAAACGAGTAAAAAGAGGGGACTTGAGGGAGTACCAGGCCATAATCACCTAGAAGTCACACGGGTACGCCCACAACATCAAAGAGGTAGCCAATAGATTAAACTAATAAAGAAGCGGCCATAAGCTTATTGCACAGTGCCGGATGCATGTCCACACTGCGTAATCATTGAAAACGGCATCTTGCACAGTGCGAACAGGGTACTACGCAGTTCGCGAAGTGCTCACGTAGTGGGAAGTGCACTTTGTGTAGCGACGCGTAGCGCTACATCGCGAACTAGGGCCAGGGTTAACAGAATGTTTTCACCATAGTTCAATGTAATATAGCCTTATAGCCTGCACTATCTCTTGGAAACATGCTGTATCTATTTATGGGCTTGAAGCACCGTCCATCATTTTGATTGGCTCATTTTACTGTCCTTCCTAAGTGCCTGCTTTGGTTTGGTGAATATGCATGGCAGTTTGGGCTGTTCCTCTGAGGCGCAGGGTCAAGACTGATTGGGGTATGGATCCGTTCAAACTGAGGTGGCTTGGTGAACAAAATAATGATTGCTAGGAGTGCTACCCAGAGCTATTGCCAGTGGTTAGACTTACATACGTAGTCTCCTATCACCTTGTGTGTGTTTCATGTTCTGCCTTAAGTGGCATAGCTATGCCCAGGTGTGGGTCCAATGCTCACTTTGTCCTGGTCATGGGTTGCTTGTATTCCAGTTTAAGAAGGACCTGGTCACCTGGCTTGGCAGTTTGGGCTTGATTGTTTCCATGAGGAGCAAGGTAAGACTGATTTGAATATGGCTGGGTGCAAACTGAGGTGGCATAATGAGCAAAATAATGATAGGTTGGAGTGCTACCCCAAGCTATTGCCCGTGGTTTGACTTATTGCAAGGCACTTCCCATCACCTGTTGTGTTTTTCAGGTACCGCCCTAATTAGCATGGGTCTACCCAGACATGGGTCCCCTGCTCACTGTGTCACTGGAACCAAGATGTACCCTGCTGATGAGCACATAACTAGGACGAAATCGGTCTTGGGTTGCTTGTATTTTGGTTCAGAGATTACCTGCATTGACAGTTCTGTCTGGACTATTCCTATGAGGATCAGGGTCAAAACTGATTTGCATGGGTCTGGGTCCAATCTAAGGCGGCATGTTGAACAAAAGAATGATGAAACGGAGTACTACCTGAGCTATTGCGAGTGGTTAGACTTATTGCAAGCAGCCTGCCATCACCTTTTTTGTGTTTCATGTACTGCCCTAAGTAGCATAGTTATGCCCAGACATGGGTACCATGGTCATTGTTTCACTGGAAGCAAGCAGTACCTGGCTGATTAACCCATTACTCTGGAAAAACTGGTCCTGGTTTGCTTGTGTTCCAGTTCAAGGAGGACCTGGCTTGGCAGTTTGGGCTGGTCTGTTCCCAAGATTGATTTGCATGTGTCTGAGTACGAACTGAGGTGGCATGATGAGCAAAAGAAGGATTGGTTGGAGTGCTACCCCAAGCTATTGGCAGTGATTAGACCTATTACAAGCAGCCTCCCATCATCGTTTGTGTGTTTCTGTAATAATAGCAGCACTCAAGGGTTTGTCAGAGGCGATAGAAAGTCCCAACAGGAAGTGGTCCAGGTTCTGGATAAAGTCCAAAACCATAATTGTGTGGAAGGTCTTGTCACCAAAATATTTCCCCTAGAAAGTGTAGAGTTTCAGATAAAGAGCACTAAATTTTAATTACTCTTAATCATGCTATCAGAAAGTAGGTTACTGGTTGCGGGGGTGAAGCCCTACTCAAGTAGCAACTACATGCAGCACCCACAATCCTTGTTCAGGTGAGAAATAAGTATACACAAAATTAACATGGGGTCAACCCACATGTAGCTTGGCACAGAGCTGTCAGGCTTAATTTACAGGCAATGTGTAAAGTATTTATGCAGCACTTCAAACAGTAATAGTGAGTCTGACCTACCCTCGCCATACCTTAACCCGTTCCGTGCTCCTGTCGGCCGTTGGCCGACGGGAGCACTTCCTTCCTGGTGCTGCGAACGACTATTGGCCGTCGCAGCTCCGCCCACCCTTTAGAACGCCCGCACCGCGGCGGAATTTCAGCTGCGGTTAAGGCATTAAGAGGCTAGTGACAAAGAGAAATATGAAAGATAGCATGGTAATAAATAAATAGATAAGTATTAAATAGGTACCATACACAAACTAAAATGGCAAACACACACAAAGTAGCCACATGGTATGCCAGCATCATGAAATAAAAGCAACAACCAATATTTGAAAAGGTGTAAAAATCAGGAAAGCACAATGAAGCTTTTTCTAAATAATATAAGGGATGATGCAAACAAAGACTATGTGAAGCTGTCTGAATCTGAATCCAAAATAGTTAGACAGTCAGCAAATATTAAGGACTCTGCAAGACAGAAAGAGGTAGTTGGTACTGTATGAACAGTAGCCTCAAGGGCATTTCCAAAATGAAACAAATTCGCAAAGCTATCTTGTCTTTACTCAATATCTTCTGAAATCTGTATTTTTACTATAGACTCAGAGCGAAAGATAAAAGATCTGCATGTCCATCTTGGTTCTGTAACTCACATTGGGAACATTGCTAATGCAGAACAGATCCAGATTCACAGTTCCAAGTGTACAGTTCTGCTCAATCCAACCATGCAAGTGACACGGTTGGTGTAAGTGTCATGAGTGTAAAGAAGACCATTACTGAGACATCAGTAAACCAATAATTGGGATCAATGCCAGATTACATTACAGCATGGGCATCAGAAAAAATCTTGGGCTCAAAGCACAAAGGTAAACTTAGATCTGAAGTCTAAGGATTCACTTCAGAAAGGTAAGTTATGGTGAGTAAAGATAGACTTTTGTTCTAACTTTGCCTTTGTGAATACTGAAAAGTAGTAAAGTTTGACTTTTGATCTAAGTTAGACTTTTGGTTAAACATTACTTTTGTGAATACCTGAGAAGCAGCAAAGTTAGACTTTTGGTCCAACTGTACCTTTGTGTATACTGAAAAATAGTAATTTTACATACTTTTTATGTAAGTGAGACTTTTGGTCTAACTTTACCTTTGTGAATCGGGTCCCAAAAGTATAAGGTGACCACTATAAGTGTGATACACTACAATGGTTTGAGATAGTCACAAGAAGCCAGACATGGAAACCAAATATAAGGAGCAGTTGTCTTGAACTAAATATATCCACTTTATATCAATGATGGCCATCATGTGTTAGGAACTGCTGTCATTTCTCATGGAGGACCTCAATTGGAGAGGGATGGCCACCATTTGTAGAGATATCTACCATCTACCAGCAGTGCCCTGCCCTATGTCAAGATTACAAACAATATTCAGCAAATTAGATGATAATGTGCTAAAAGATATTGACGGTGCCGGCATTCAGCTAGGAGTTACTACTTAATGACATACACAGCTCTGCCAAGTGTCACGTATCAAGGGTTAGCATAACCATTTTTAAATGTAAAGTCCCTCATTATAAAGCCCCTCTTTGAGCAATTTGCTTGAGACACTTTAGCTTACCATGCAAGATAAAGTCAGAGAGGCTTCTCTGATGTGTTCTCAAGTCAGTGTGAGCTTAGGTCAAGGATAGGTGATTGGTTGTCATGGACCAGGGACCGATTTTTTAACTCTTTCCCAGCCCAGGCCCTTCCCTGATGTGAGGCGAAGGAGGTGCTAATGATCACATCGTCTCCAATGTTAGACCAAAGGCTGCCAAATAATTGCTACAAATATCAAGTATGTGTGTGCATTGTTTTTAAACTATTATGTATGTTGCAAACCGATACAAGCAACAGCAGGACACTGGAGGGTCATTTAACTTTGTCCTGAGCATTGACCACTTTACGGTTTTGAAAATGTCAGCGTATATGTTATATATTGTAAAATATTTCCATTGCCAAAAAGTATTTTAATAAATAGTATTGACATCTTCGAATAATTGGCTATTAAGTCTTATCATTTATAGCTCATTAAAACATGTATTTGTGTGTATGTGTATATTAATGTATATGTATTTCTAGCACTTAGGAATACGTATTTATTAGTATACAAAATAGCCCTTCATACCAATCTTAGCATTAACACCTCGCAAAGCAGATTTAAAAAATGCCCTTGAATGTATAAATATAGAATCATAACAGGCTGTCTGAGCTTCCATCACCTTCAAGTGGCGCTGGAACAAATTTCAGAGTGGCGGTGCTACCATCAATGTTGCTTGACTAAAGTCATGGTGATTGTGAAAAATTCAAGCAAATGTCTAGTAAATGAGCTATGCCCATTCAGCAGGAAGTTGAGAGGGTGTGATAGACTTGTGGTGATGCATTTTGAAGGGCACTGTCACACATATTTAACTAAAGCATGGTGTGGCAGCACACAGTCATTGACAGATACTACATTTTCCATTGAATGGCCACTAAAGTTGCACAGCCGTGCAGGGATACTGTTAACACTGTTTATCACCCAATAAATAAAGTGTGGAAATCAGGTTTGACAACTATTTATCATTTGCACATCACCAAGTAAAGTGCCGTCACCAATACACTTCAGAAAATATGTAAAAAAAGGAGCGCAACAGCTAAATATATCCTGCTGTTGGCAGGATTTTGTACTAAAACCATACTCTTCTAATACACAGTGCTAGGCCTTGAATTTTTTTTTTTTAAATTCATACATTGGAAGTGTGCTGTACAGTGCAGCACATACGCCAAGTGTGTACTCTTTGGACAAAGGCATTTCTCCAACTTTGCAACTGCCTCACGAAACCAGTAGTTTTTTTACACAAGGTCCAGTCTGAAATGGGTGTGCGCACTCGAATGTGCAAGCACCACACATGTAATGCCTCCTTCACAGAAAATAGCCCAAAGTAGCACAAAGCACTATTTGCTCAAAAAAGTGAACTTATCCATCACAATAAAAGTTTAGTGCTGGAAGGTAAACACCCCTTTAAGGCTTAGCATAATTTTGTGTCACTTTACATGACTTTAGTGTGCCACAAAGTTTTGAAAATCTTCCCCTTAATATGCAATGTTTTAGGGCTATCCTAATATTGCACATCTATGCACATAGGCAATATTAACAGTTCTTGTGAATTCTCTAACATTACTGTGCCAGCATAGTGCTGGGAGTACTATTTTAGCCTTATTCTGCAAAAGATCTCCTTTGTTTTTGCTTTGCTTTGCTAATTAGTATAATTGTAATATTATAGCATTAATCTAGGCGGACATCCCATCAAATAATAATTTCAAAGTTAAAAAATATGTGTATAATTCTAACAATGCTGCTTTCCTCTCTCATTTTGTATAATAAATGCTTTCTAATTTGTATCAGATATTGCCTGTCATACCTGAATGATGGGATATATTTCTTAATAGTTTTCTACATTTAAAGAGTTATTGTATTTCATAAATGTCAATTTGTGGTTACCTTTCTAGTTGATACCTTAGGAATCATATATTTGTATCAGTCTCTGCCCATCTAGTATTGTTCTAAAATGATATTGTTACATCAGCTTGTGGTTGTAGAAAATGCTATCAGAAATATACGTGATTCTTTCACAGCGGCTACTGGTATTATGTCTGTAAAAGAATATTTCTCAGACTAACTGCAATCAGTTCAACCTGAGTTTCAATATGATGCTTTTGTGCACTGCAGCCTGTTATGGCACACAGTTGATGGTCTCAAAACTGCAGATATAACTATGCACATGTATATATCAATGCACCTAAGATGGCAGCAATCACCCACTGTATTAACTCAAAATGGTAGCCATATCCCAGAATACTATCTCAAGATGGCAACCATCACCCAATATATTAACTCAAGATGGCAGTCATCGGGGCCTGGCCAAGATGCCAAACAAGATGGCGTTGTAACTGCGGAGCACTGCACCACCGTTCCTGTTGTAATTCCCATACCGGAGAGAAATACCTTGGTTTCCTGCAAACGATGTAGGATTCTTGCTCCATCACATAGCGGTGAGCTTTTATGTACTTCAAATGCAGTTTTCATCACTTTTTGGCTACTTTGATGGCGCAACTCGTTTCCACATAAAACAGCCGCCATTTTGTATTCTCCACATCTTGATCACCGCTTTGTTGTAAACCTCAGAATGCATTTTTTTTGCACTTAAGGAGCATCTATTGTTTGAATTGCTGTGATGGGCAAATAAATCTTTGTTATGTGCTGGAACTCTGCTACTTTTAACTTTTTTTGTCATGTGAATGAGATAACCTGCTTTCGCTGATTCAGCTGCCATTTTGTACTTTACTCGACTCACTCTCTGAAGTGCATTTTCATTCAATAACAGTGATCTTCACTCTGCTGCTCTATTGCTGTTATGCATCCTAGCCTTTTCTTGAGTAACTTCACATTCCTTTAAAAGGAGGTCTGTTGCATTTTATATGTTTTAAATCTCCATTGCAGGGTTTCGAATTTCTCTTCTACATAATGAACTAGAGAGCCTGTGAATCCTTCTTTATCCTGCAGTTTCTTTTTGTTGCATTTTCATGCAGTGACGCTACAAATTAAAGAGTCAACCCATGGAGTTTGCTTCAGGTCCTATTTACTACACTCCACCGTCCCTATATGGGCAGATTGAGGACCCTTAAAGTTACTGCTTCTCCCAAGGTTATTGCGTGCTCAGTCCAACACCAACAAAATGGAAGACACCTCTTCTCAGAAACCTAATCATTCGTCAGGCACCATTCCTAAGACGCAGATTTCAAGCAAACTACCTATGATTTCAACCAAACGGCGAAAAAAAAGTCCCTCCATCTCCTGTGAACACTTCCTTATCCTCCATGGACTTAATCCTTGAGGAAATCCGTGCTTTGGAACCATTCATAGAGGAAACTAACAAGACTCTACAATTTTTAAATGACTAATGGTCTTCATTAGATTCACGAGTGCTCATTGTGGAACAACAAACAGAGTGTCTTCAAGTCTCATGCTCTCATATTTTTTCTCTAGCGTCTGAAGTTCATTACTTAAAAAACAAGCTGAGGACTTAGAAAATCACAGGAACAATCTTAGAATTTAGGTTCTCCCTGAAAATATTGAGGCTTCCAACCCAACCGTCTTTTTGCAGTCATTTTTGATTAAGCTCTTGGACTTACCTGCTACTCCTCATTTTAACATTCAAAGAGCCCACAGGCTTGGACCTTAAACTTCGGTGAAACCTTGTGGTGTCATCATGTTAGCCCTGCAATACACAGACCATCTACAAGTCCTGTTTGCTGTCAAGTCCAAAAAGCAAATGTTTGGGCCACCGCCTATTTTTCTCTCAGAATGTTGCTAAAGTCACGTCAGACCCGCGAAAAAAATGTCTTGATCTTTTCCTCAACTTTGTGCTATCAATGCCAGATTTGGAATTCTAAATCCTTGCATCTTCAAGGTTACCTATAAAGAAAAGACAACAACTTTTGAGGAGCCAGCAGCACTACAAGAATTTCTTCATCTTCATGGAGCAGATGTCATGGACACTTCAAACCTGCATCAGATGTTTTGCGGTTTTGGTTATGCTTTGAGTGTTGTTTTGCTTGTGTTTTCGTAATGTTCTAGCATTTTGTTGTTCTATATATTATTCTCTTATCACTTTTCTAGTGTAATTGTTGATTTATATTGTTGTGTTTTTTCTCCTTATATGTATAGGTGTTTTGTTCCGGTAATCCATTACATATTTGGTCTCCTGTTTATGTCAAAGTTCTGATTGTGGTTCCTCTGGAGCTCGGTGGAACTCTGGTGCTGTTGTTGTTGTCTTCCGGTGCAGTCACCCACATTTCATCTTGTCTTTGTAGGTATGTTTTTCAGTCGTCATTTGTGTCACATATACAGTCTCTTTGTCTTCTATCTTTTCCCTTCTTTATCAGTTTACTCTTGTATTTTCCATTCTTCACTCTTTCTTTCGCTCTTCTATTTTCCTGTTCTATCCTCTTTTTTCTTAAGTCCACTTTTCCAACACGTTCACTTTATTTCTCTCGCCTTTTCTTCTTGCATATTTCTCAACTAACTTTCATTCTTACTTTTGTAAGTATAATGCTTGCTCATACTTTTCTAATTAAATACAATTTTTCGTCACTACCTGGAACATTAAAGGACTGAATAATCCTATTAAAAGGCAAGAGGTGTTGTCCCATCTACCAAAACTAAAAACTGACATCACTTTACTCCAAGAATCTCATATTTCTGATGATGAAGCTTTTAAGTTGAAAATATGCTGGGTGGGTCATATGTTTAGCTCTCCGGCCTTAGGTAAGAAAATCAGAGTCTTGATTTTATGTCATAAAAAATTACATATTTCAGTTGTACATCAAGTAGCTGATACTGAAGGTCGTTGGGTTATTGTTAAGCTTCTTATAGATAGGATTCCGTTTTTAATGTATACAGCCCTACTTTGGTTGGAGTGAAGTGGAGTGGTGTGGCTCACTGGTTAGAGGCGGCAGACCCGGAAGCAGAGAACAGCCCAGGACCAGGGTTCAATTCCCGACGCGGCAGGGTCATGGACCAGGGTCAGCAGACTCGATAATTCTCGCCTCGGTGCATACTCTAACCAGGGATCACACTCGGAAACTCTGGGCATTAGCTTGCCTCATCTCTACAACGGCCCCCCACATTCGCCGGGGATGCCTGGTTTCACCTTGGAGATACCCAGTAGGGACCATCTCACAGGGATAGCCAGGACGGGTTCCCCAGCGGTCTACAGCGCCACGACGCCTCAGGGCAGCAGTGCGCTTTACAAGACACATACATTTACATTTGATAAGGTTTCCTGTACAAAGGTATCTGATAAACTACTTAGATATAATAACGACTACATTATATTTGGTGGTGATTGTAATCAAATCCTTGACCCCTTTTCTGATGGGCACTTTGAGGTTAAGTTTGTCCCTTCTAAAATGCATTCACAATTTACTTACACAGTGCGACACAAAGCATTAGTTGATACTTGGTAACTTTGCCATCCTGAACTTAGAGAATATCGTTTCTATTCGGCCTCACATCATTCACAATGCAAATCCGTGGTCCAAAATGCCATTCAATCTGGAATTGGCTCAATTCTAATCACAGATCACGCCCCTGTACTTGTTGATATTGATCTCATCCCTTTATGTCCTTACTCGGGTAGATGGCCTTTTAACAATTCATTATTCCTGGACCCTAATGTCTGTCAAAAATTCAACTCCTTTGCCTGTGAGTTCTTTACTATCAACAATACCCCAGACTCTCCCCTTGTTATGGGATTCCTATAAGCTGTGGTCAGAGGTTTTATTATAAACTTTGGTTCACAAAAGAAAAAATCCTTAGAAGGCCAATCCTCTCAATTACTTATTAAAATTAAACAATTTGAATATACATATTATCATGCTAAAAATGAGTACTCTTTGAAATACCTTTTTGAGGCTAAGCTTTCCTTTAGTAAATTATCGATGGAAGCTGCTTCCAACTATCTATTGAAAAGTAGATCTCGCCATTATGAGGGCCAAAACAAAATGGGGGAATTGCTAGCTAACTATTTAAAAGTAAGAAAGGAAAGAACAAGAATAGAATCCCTGAACGGTTCTGCGGGTACTTCCATTGTTAAGGATGGTGATATTTTAAATAAATGTGTTTCCTTTTATAAGGATCTATATACTCCTTAAACGTTACCAGATCAATCTGCTCTTCCTTCCTACTTTCGATCCATTCCCTCACCCCATCCAATCACATTGACTTTGAGTCTTTGGGTGTTGATATTTCTCTAGCAGAAATATCCCATGCTATCTCAGTGTTACGTCATGTGAAAGCGCCTGGACCAGATGGCTTTTACCATTGAATTTTATAATCATTTTGAGAATTTGTTTTGCTAATCTCTTACTTTTCCGTCTCTGAGGATGGCTCTTCTTGGAGTATGATTCAGGAAGCGCTGATCTGCTTAATCCTTAAGGATGATAAGGATCATTCTCTCTGTGAGAACTATAGGTCTATCTCTTTAGTTAACAAGGATTACAAGATCTTTGCTAAGATTTTGGCACTTTGTATCAATCCTATTCTGCCTGATCATATTGGCCCTGAACAATCAGGTTTCGTTAAAGGAAGACCTGCTTCTGACAACTCACGTTTTTTTAATGTTTTAAACAAGTCTTCTTCCTTGGATCATCCTATTGCCGTGATCACCTTAAATGCTGAAAAAGCATTTGATAGGATTGGTTGGGATTTTATGTTTCATGCTTTGAAATGGGCTGGCTTGTCTTTGAATTTAATTGCTTTAATTTCTTTATTATACTCAGGTCCCCATGCTTCAATAATTGTTAACGGTAAAACTTCTTATTATTTCCCCTTGCGTAGGGAGGAAGACAGGGTTGCCCTTTATCTCCCTTATTATTTGTTATAGCATTGGAACCTGCAGGGTTTCATTGTGGTCCTCATTAGATTAAAATGTCAGTCTATGCTTATGGCATTCTTCTATATTGTTCTAATCCTGAAACTTCTCTTTCTACTTTTCTTCAGCCGGTGGCCTCTTTTTCTCAACTCTCAGGATATCATCTAAATGCAGATAAATGTGAAATTTTATCTTTGAACATCTTGTGTCAGAAACATCTTTTTGAGCACTCTGGGTTTTCTTGGCAACCATTTAAATCAAATATCTGGATTTGTGGTTTGCACCTTTAATACCTGAAACATAAAATTAAACTTTGATTATATTATTAAACAATTAAATGATTCTATTAGTCGTTGGCACCCCCTTTTTCTTTCTTGGCGGGGTCATTTAGATTCAATTAAGATGATGACCTCCCCTCCTATATTATATATTATTTCAATGATTCCTACTCACATTCCTGAGTATTATTTTAAGAAAATTGATTCCACTTTGATAAAATCCTATGGAAGGGTAAACCATCCTGTATACGCAATGGAGGTCTAAGAATTCCCAATTTAATCATTCTGCTTTTTCACTAAAACAAGCTTTTCAATGGATAGCTACAGATCTTCCTTTGTATCCTCCTCTTTGGTTAAAAATGGAAAATTCTCTTATTGCCCCTTTCCATTTTCAAGAATTTTTATCATTTACCTATAACATTGCTTCTGTGCGTTCTCCTGTCATTTCACACTCTCATAAACCTTTGACTCCTTTGCTATACTCTTCGTACCCCTCTATAGCCTCCCTTCATCAATTACCTATTTGGCATAAAAAATTATTAAGGGTTTGTAATCGTTCCATATACTGGAACACTTGGCACTCTAGAGGCTTAAAGTGGATTTCTCAGCTTATGTTTGAATCCCAGCCCCTCACTTTCTCTGATCTTCAATCTAACTTTTTTTCACCATAGTCCTCTAGATCACAATATAATCTTCTTTACCCTTTTCTCTTCCAATTTCTTCATATTCTCCCAGGTAATACTAACTTTCCTGTAAATTACAGCAATTTATCCTCAATATTAGATTATTCCCCCTCAGCATCCAGCAATTATAAATCATTACAACTTCCCACAGATAGGCAAACATCAAAGGTTGGAATGACATTCCTTAATACTGACTCTTACCTCAGCTCCGAAAGGAGGAATTTAAGAGCCAAAGAAAGAAAGTGGAGAAACAACCCGAACTCCATCCTCCGTGATCAACTCAAATCAGCCCGTAGGAAGTATAACAGTCACATCAAAAACAAGAAATCCGCGCGGCGCTGGACAGTGCCATAAAAAGACCTAAGGAGCTTTATAGCATCATTAGACAACAAACCTCCAAGCCAGTGTCCTCATCTGTACAGGCATCCAAAGAACTCTGTGACAACTTCACCCATTTCTTCAACTACAAGATCTCAAAAAATCGAACTATCATTGGACATCAACAACTCCCACATCACGAAGAGCATCACGGCTGTGCCACAATATCTCTCTCCTGGCTCCTCTCCCAATTGCTGGCTCAGCTTCCGTCCCATTCAAGAAAATGAGATAATCACGATGATCACCAGCTCCAAACGCTCAGCTCCCGTCCTAGATCCCATTCCTCCCCTTCTGATCAAAAAATTAAGCACGCCTTTGCAATGCTCTGGGGCACAATCATAAATAGCTCCCTAAAAAACGGAGTGGTTCCTGACTGCCTTAAAATGGGGCAAGTCTTCCCCCTGTTGGAAAAAATGGCCTAGATCCAACAGATCTGAACAATTTTAGACCTGTGTCAAACCTCCCCTTGCTCTCAAAAACTTTAGAAAGATGCGTACTACATCAACTAACACAGCACCTGAACAACATCAACCTCCTGGACCCCACCAGTCTGGCTTCAGAAAAGTCTACAGCACAGAAACCGCGATTCTCAACATCATGGACAATATTCATGGATCACTAGACCTCTCAGCAGCATTTGATACTGTTGATCACAAACTCCTCATAAGGGCTCTCCAAGACAGAGCTGGTCTTGGTGAGGTAGTTGTCAAATGGTTCTCCTCCTTTATCCACAATCGCACGCAACAAATAAAATTAACCAAACTTCACCTCTGAACTTCATCATGTCAACAAGGGCGTCCCTCAAGGCTCGGTGCTCTCACCACAACTCTTTAACATCCGCTTCCACCTCTATGCTGATGATACGCAGATCTATCTGGAAACTACCTCTCTCAAAGATATTCAAAGACTAAATGATGTCCTGAAAGATGTATAACACTGGCTGACAAGTAATCACTTGAAACTAAATCCCGACAAGACTGAGACACTCCTCAACTCGAACAAGGATGATAACCCGCAAATCACCGAATGGTTAAAGGCTATAGATGCGCTTAAGGGGAATCTTACTCTTGCAGATTCTGTCAAAGCTCTAGGCCTCCCCTTAGACCCAAAACTGAACATCTTGAGACACATTAACAACTCGGCCCAAAGTGCGTTCCTTCACCTCAGACTACTGAACAAAATGAAACCCTATATTCTAACCAATGATCTCAAACAGGCCACCCAATCTCTGGTACTGTCAATACTGGACTATGGGAACGCAGTCCTAACAGGAATCCCTGAACCGCACTTGGCTCCCATCAAAACAACGTTACATGCGGCCGCCAGAATGATCATCGGCATCAAGAAATTTGATCATATCTCTCCTGCGCTCAAGGAACTCAAATGGCTTCCAGGAGAAATGCGAAGTAGCTTCAGAACAGCCTGCCTAACCTATAAAGCCTTTCACACGGCAAACCTGAGTACCTGGCAAAAAAATTCACAAAAGCCGGCCAATCCAGAAATCTGGGAAGCTCAAACTCCCTCCTACTCATCCCACCTAAAACCAGAAGGAAAAGAACAGCGGACCATTCTTTCACTGGAAGCTCCCCCAACATTTGGAATTCCATTCCCCCGCACATTAGAACCATTCCCTCATTTGTAGAATTCAAAAGAAAACTCAAAACCCTGTTCCTCAACCGCTAGGAAGTGGATAGCTTGGAACAGACAGCTCTGCTCCAAACCTAAGAATCCAAAGAATCTCAAAGCCAATAATGTCCTGCACTACAATATGCTGCTTGTTACTTTGACACTCGTTGGTTGTTATGTCACTCCTATGTCTTGTATCTGATGATTATATGCTATGCACCTACTGTAAAGTGCTCTGATACCCCTGGGTCTGGACAGCGCTATAGAAAACTTCTTAAATAAAATAAATAAATAAATAAAAAATATTCCCTAGTTTCACTAGCCTCTTTTTCATCAGAAACACCCTCTACCTGTTGGTCCTGTCCTTGCCCTACTGCAGATCTAAAACATATGTTATTTAAATGCCCTCCCATCCTACTCAATGGCCTCATTCACCACTAAGTTGTAAACTTCTAGATTTATTGTTAGCTATTGCATTTCATCTTATGACATCAAATTGGAATCAGGCCGATAAAGTCACTTTTAGATCCTGTTGGAATGCTGTTTGTTTCCATCATGGGCTTGAATCTAACTATGTATCTCCCATATCTCTGTTAAAACGTAACCAACAATCATGAACATCATCGGCACCATCTTGCCTAACAAGAGCCACTGTCCGCATGTAAACGGCATCCATTTTAGGTGCCGTTGCCATTCCGCGCTTTGCGAGTCACCTATGATTCACCCTGACCCTGCAACAATCCCCGGTGCCCTGATTCAGCATGACCAAATGCACTAAGGTCATAAAACCTTGTCAGCCTGACAAAGCCCCTGAGCCACTTCCCACCCTAAAACACATATGTCCTTTCATCCCCTGCACATGAGCAAGGCCTTCTGATAACCCCCAACTGCATCTGGCCACTTGATCCGGTCCCAGGCTGTAAACCAAGCCTTGCGGACGTACTTTATTGCCCCCACACAGCAAGACTTGTTGCACGAACAGAAATGCTTGATCTTATCACTCGCATAACCTTTAGATCTGACTGATCCCATATACTTTTATGTCCTGTCGGAATGTCCAGCTGTAAGATGGCAATCATCTGTTAGATTTGGGAGGGGTAACGACAGCTGGTGGGTCAGTGTGGGAACTGGCTGTAGGCAGGAATTCCTAGGATGTTTGACCACCAATAAAGTCACTGTAACTTGTATGAAAAGGAGAGCAGCAGAGAAATTGTTAGAACACCTCCTGAAGACATTTCCTTGTGTCCGACCTGACGTGTTCTCCTCTGGAGTAATAAACCTGTTCTTGCCGTCCAGTCCCAGCGCCTGTCTCTTTATTTTGGTAACTATTGATATTGGGAATTAGAGGCGTCTTGCTCCAAACAGCCTTGGTATTCGTTAGAGATTGGCTCTTTTCCCACATCTCTAGCAATAAAAAGCGATCTTTTATGGCTTCCCTTAACAACTTATTTATCTATAAGATGATGTATGGAAACCACCTTTTTTTTCTCCCTTTGCCTCTCAATTTCAAGGTGATTAGTTGGTTCTTTACTACTGAATGTTTATTACCATATTTTTCAACTTTATTATTGGTATGCTTACAGTGTTCAATAATGTTTATAATGGTAAACAGCCATAACAACGCAGGCATTACCCCGGGCTCCTATTACAACGCTGCTATTACAACGCAAGTCGTTACAACGACTTGCACTGGAGGGCGCTGTTGGATAGGGAATAGTTTAATTTTCTATTCCAACACCTTCCCTACTGTAACGTGGGCTGGAGTTGGAATGGAAAATTAAACTATTCCACTATCCAGCGCCCTCCAATACAAGTTGTTGTAACGACTTGCGTTGTAAAAACAGCGTTGTAATGCACGCGTGGTGATACCACGCATTGTAATGTCATACAACCGTTTATAATACACTCTCAATTGATATACATTAATTACTTTTTGTTTCATTTCCGTTCTCCTTTTTCTTATTGTTTATAGGAAGTATTTTTATTTTGTATGCATCTTGCTAGTCCTATACTTATACATTTTTACTTTATTTACCCAATTTTATGGCAAATAGGAGTTGGTATATTAATTTATTGCTGTCATTTTTCTTGTTATTCCTTAATAAATCAAAGTTTAAAAAAAGATGGCAGTCATCAATCATGCAGTTCACTAACTCAAATGGCAACAATCTCTCCTACATGGATTTTATATAATTTACAATCCAGCAATCCATCAGCATTTCTCTTTCTGTTTTTTTAAGCATAGATGTACAGTGCCCAACCTGTTGCTAATTTTCATTCATGTTTACTAACAGGTTCATGCTTTACCATTAAGTCTAACAAAATGTCTCTAAATGATTCCAATGGGGGCCCACAGGAATTCATGGTGCCGATATACATAATCGATAAAGTCTACTTGTCTGTATTAAATCAGGACATGAGTCAATGCTAAATGTCACAAATGACCTTAA
The DNA here is from genome assembly GCF_964261635.1 of Lissotriton helveticus. Classification (NCBI taxonomy): domain Eukaryota; kingdom Metazoa; phylum Chordata; class Amphibia; order Caudata; family Salamandridae; genus Lissotriton; species Lissotriton helveticus. The sequence goes on from NC_136069.1 coordinate 1,611,856,430, forward strand.
TAGAAGAATTAATGGTAGAGCTGATCTGATAAATAGGGTGACATCATAAGCAACATTTGCTGTAGTTTTCTAGTCTCACTGGCTATATCACACTCAGCCTTTTCATCAGGAAATAATAATAATTGTCACTGATAAATCTTTCTTAAATTAACAAAATGCTGTTAACACCTGTTATGTGTGAACTGCAATGTCAAAGCAAAAGAGGTGTCCCCCATAGGGATTGAATATAATGATTTAGGGGAAAGTTAATCGCTAACAATAGAAATAGTGGTCTGATCACAGCCAATAAGAATGGATAGGTCACTCAAGTCATAATTTTTGATAGGTGGGTTTTACATGCTGAAGAGTCATATTTTGGCGGTGGTACAGTATATTTTACACTTTGCTGAACTTAATGAAATCTGTTGTACTGTTTGCTACTCCCAGGTGCACAAGTCTTTTTTTCTCTCCTTGCTTGAACAAATGCAGCTCTTGGGATAGTTTGTGTGGCTAAAGATTTTGAGCCTGCCAAACATACAGTCCCCTGTTGACGCACCTTCTGCGTTAATTAATGCCGCGGTGAGATGACAAGGCAAATAGTTAAAGGGACTAATGGTTAGTCTCTTGAGGTCCATTATCAGGCTTCAGTCCAGTCCCCTGTTATTATTCACGGACACTGCTAATGAGTGACAATCACAGAGGACAGTGCATTCTGGAGTGGCTTTGTTTTTCCTACTGTTAGATCAGGGAATTTCCCGCGGGTTTCACCACAAATGACAGTATTTCCTATTCGCACCTGTCTACTGATATTTTTTGTTCATTAAGTTTAATGTTTGTTAAGAGAGGAAAAGCCTATCTTTTTACGTGCAGAGTCATCGCAGTCGTAAAATTACTATTAGTGAAAATAAACTCATGATAAAAAAATAGTAAACTTATTGTAGGTTTACCTTTGTGGATCAAGCCCAAGATGTATAATACTCCTCTGCAGATATTTTAAAGTGATAACTCTGTCTCACATTTGCCATAGGCAGCCTTGACCTTCCCTCAGGGGTTTGGATAGGGTCCTTATAATGTGTTAGCATTACCAAGAGCAAAGAATGACATTTAGAGTGTGTAAACATGCCATCAAACTGTTAACAACACACGTGAAGTGTTAGGAATTGCTGTTTTCCAGACCAAACTCTCTAGATAAACTTTCAGTTTCAAGTATTTTAGAGTTACACAGCCATTAGTATGTTACCAGTCCATCTCAAATTCCCACCCACATTGGATCGCCACATAAAAATGCTTGGACTTTTACTAAAAAATTATTGCAAAATCAAAATTGAAACGCTGAATCCTTTCAATATTAACAATCTGCTTCTCTTTGTTTGGCAACCTGCTCTCAGACCAATTAGTTTGGTGGAGTCATGAATTACTTTGATTCTTAATAGGGTCGTGCCCAGGTATAATGTCTTGGAAAACACTGGACTTACATTTCTCAACAGACAAAGTATGCATTTATAAAATGTTTCAGTCTTACAGACCAAAAACAGGCAGTGCCTGTTTCTACACAACAGATCCCTAGTTTTAGATGTAGTCCCAATGTCCACATTACAGATGGTTTTCATGAGTAGTTTTTAGGGATAATTTCTGGTTGGGCCTAATCAGGCATGCAACAGAGATATATGAATCTTTTAGCCAGATAATGGAAGGCTAAAGATTGTCCACCTTAAAATTTGCTGAGCAATATCCATTATTAAATCACATAGCACATTTTTTTGCTTGGAATAAATAAACTCCTAAAGTGGGAGCTTGGTTATTATAAACAAAATATACATAATCCAATGCTCAGAAAGCTTTCTTCCTGCCTCTATGGGGCGATTTGGGATTTTTACTGTTTGTGTCATGGCAGAGGGGGAGGGGAGATGATTAATAGGTACATTGCCCTCAATAAAGAGGGACAATCGTAACTGTGCGCTAACAGCTCTTTGACAGAATGGTCACCAGGCTAAAGATTTACACCAGCAGAGCCACCAGAGATTGCACTAGTATAAACCTGGTGTTTCCCCTCACTCTAAATAGAGTGAGGGAACAGTGAGTTTCGCCAGCGCACTGCTGATTTATGGCAGTGCTCCTGCTCCTCCAAACTCTATAACTTGTAATACTAAGACCTCTCTTGGAGCCTTCATTGCACTGTTTTGTGATCTCAATAACATTTTCAAGGCCCTATGGAAAAAGTAGGTGTTAACCAACTTACCAGCTTGAGTAAAAGGAATAGACAAGTTGTGACCCATGGAGACATTGTGTATCTGTCATGTAGCAAACCTTTCAGAGACTGTCAGGCATTTAGGTTGTTGTGAGTTCTAGCAACTTTACCCACAATTGTGCATACATCACATACCATAATTCCACACTTTTACCTTCAAACCAATGTGAGTGCAGAATAAATGGAAATTTATTCTCACAGAAATCAATAAAACCATTGTGAATGCAAAAGCACCAAATAAAAACTAAACAAATAAACTAAATATTGGATTGTGTATTTTCAAGGATCTCTAAATGCCTAGTCATTAGCATAAAATGGTTGCCTTTATAAGTGTTTATTTTTTGGATATCAATGCACTGGTCATTTCATGGCTTGATTTTGGCAAGTCTCTTCTGGCTGGAGATCCTCAATCATTGCTGACCCTGCTCAAACTAGTAATCCAATTTGTGGCTAGGTTAGTTCATTTTGCTGTTAAATTTGATCACATTACCCTGTCTTCCTTTCCTAGATTGGCTGCACATTTCAGCTAAAGTTCAATTTAAAACCTGCTGCCTTGTCTACAAGACCTTTCATGATAACACTCCACCCTATTACACAAATGTACTTAATGTTTCTGTTGCTGAAGATGTCTAAAAGTCACAATTGTCTCTTACTCAAAACTCCTTAATTGAGAACCTCTACAGCTGTGGAATAAAACACATGTTGGTTAGTCAAAAAGTCTGGGTTTAATGCAAAAATAGTGAGCAGCCAAGCAAAGAAAACAAATGTCAATTGTCAATTCTAGAGACCACAGCATCCTCTCAAAATCCATGAAGAGCATATAATGTTAAATTCTATTCAATTTACACAGATTTGTATTTACTTTACTGTCAGTTCAAGTCAATTAGAAAAAGAACCTTTGCAATACAATGTTACTTCAATGAAACTAACTCTTGAGAAGAAGGCATGGTCTTCACACAAAAAGAATGTGATGCGTTCTTAGGGTTCTGAAAGAAGATGCATATTCATACTACTGATTGACAATATTGGAGGTGAGGATACATTTTCCTGCGAGATGCAGAACATGTGCACATGTACAACTAAGTAAAATGTCTTCTGGAATCATGCATAGTTAGGCTAATAAATGTTTCGGATTAATACGAGAACAACATTAAAACTTGGTTATGTAATATATCAGTGCACTGTAAGACCTACATGTTTTTATGGAAGGATTGCGACTAAGGCAATGTGTACATCAGGTTGTGGTTTCTCACCGCTCCTAGACATACTTTCTCCAGGATGGTCCCTTCTACCTGAAATTCTATCCCTCCAAGCCCTAAGAACTTTGACCCCATACACTTCCTTCTAAATACATATAAAAATGTAACTTTTGTAACAATGCTCAACATAATGTATTGAAACAAACTGGTGTTTGCTCTCTCAAGATAATCTTCAATGTTCTTAACACTTGTTCATTTTTTCCAGCCTACATTTAATGTAAACATGTTACTTGGATCATTTCATTGTAAAGCATCCTAATACCATGGAGGTCCAAGTGTGATATATAAATATGATCTATTTTCCAGTCTGAATCCTCATTTATTATTTGGTGGGTGGCCCACTCTCCACCAGGGTGATAGAGTAAATTACTCTGTCACCCTGATGGAGGTGTTGCCAGCCAAATTTTGAAATGTCCACTGGCCCAGCAGACATACCTATACTTTGCAAGAAGCACTGTCACAGCAGTTCCTGTCAATACACTGTAAGTGTGATGGATGGCTTCATCAACATGACTGAGCCACACATCAAAGGTATATATATTTTTTATTTTGCAAAAGAAAATCCCAAAGCAGGATTTTTTTCTCAAAATAAAAAAAAAACATTGCCCTCGCTCCTTGGCATGGGGGTTTCCTCCAATGGCGAGGGGGTCACTGAGAACTTTTCAATGCCCCTCATGACAGGTTTTTCATGGCAGTGACTGACATTGAAAAATGGCTGTATGTCCGCCCATCTAAATTACGTGGACGGACATACAGCCAAACTTCTGATGGCCCTTACTCGATTGGACCGTCAGAGGAGTTCGACCATGGAGGAGATGGAGTAGTTCCCGCTATCATCAAACCATGGTACAGCCGCTTCTAAATTGGGTAGGCGGACCATAATGTTGGCAGGGAGGGAACTCTGTTGCTGTTACAAAGGGGTTCTCTAGCCAGCCACTTACAAATTGGGCTATAACATAAATTCAAATTATGGGCATTATTTACAATTTTGGCGAATTGGATACTACCTAACATGTGGTGTTGATCATGTCCGCCATATTACAAGTACATTATAGCCTATGGCACTTGTAATATGGTTGATGGGACATTCTAAATAATGTGACAGATTCTACCATCAAAATTCTAAATAGACCCTATGTCTATGCAGGAGGATTGATGGCATTGATAAAGCTGCAAGAAGAGACACAGGTCTCTTATGTTGTCCTGAATGTATCAAAGTTGTGCTTGCTTGCATGGAAAGATCTATGAACAGCTATTTTGTACCATATATATTGTTTGTTCATATGGAGAGAAAGGAGAAATAACATGAAAATTAACTTGCATTGTCATGTTATAGCAGCTTTAAGCTAAAATGCCTTTAATCATTCAAATGACTGTATGAATTTATACAATAGAAACATGTCATCTGAAAATACCATGAATATTATACACATTATTGCACAATAATTAACATAATGCATCAATCACTGCAAACAGTAACAGCTTAATTGGCCAGAGGCCTCAATAAGCATATAAGCAAGTGCACAATATAGAGAGGCTACTACGAGATATATAAACAAAGGATAGAACACACCTAGAGTGATCTTGAGCCCTTCTAGAGAATAGACAAATTGTATTTAAACATACTAAAACTGATTAATTCTCTCTATGTGTATTGAAACTGATTAATCAAGGAAATAGCCTATTATAGGGAACAGCAGCAGTTGCTGAACACCCTTTTCTTTTTAAACTGAGCTCTGCACCTTTGACAGTCTTGGAACCTACAGATCTGAAGAATCAAATGTAGATTTGATTATTGTAGGCGATGGTGAGAAGAAGGTCAATGAAATCATATAAAGAGTTCTGGAGACTGTAGAATGGGCAATTATTGTTTATATCATCAAAAGATGACTGAAACTTCTAATGAAAGATGCTGCAGGTGAGTAAGCCCTTAGTGTAATAGAATCATCCGGAGCTGCCAGGCCGCAAACCATTTAGTATGGAGATGTCAGAGACATGCTATACCTTAACGGCACATATCGACTGCGCACTAAAGAAGCAAATGCGATGATGGACGAGTGCAAGGATGAATGATTAGTGGGTGGATCATTTCCAATCAATCTGTAGGAAGCACAGCTAGATATTCCATTGCAATGTTCATAACAGTTGTATAATAAGAAACGCAGCAGTGAAAGCAAGATTTTGCAGATTGCAATGAAATCTTATGGAAGCTCATAGACCAGTGTTCATCCAAGCTCGCGGGTAGACCAACTCCCAAGTAGAATGCAACTGCATGATGACATTGCTGCTCAGAAGGGTATAGCAAGTTCTTCATTTTATCAGAATGCTTACGATGACCACCCTTACAGCAGCTAGAACCCTTGTAAATCCCTTGTAAATCTGCCAAGAAGGTTAAAACATAAGGCCTGATTTATTTATTTCTAGTCGGCCCATCCTCTGCTGTAAATTACTCTGTTGCCCTTACAGAGTTGCCCACGACCAAATTTAGAAATGTTTGCTGGCTCCTCAGACAATTCTAGTCTGGAAAGGATCCACCACTAGCATGGTTTCAGTCAATGCATTGTAATTTTCCTATATGACTCCTTCAAAAGCAGGATTTTCTTTTTTGGGGGATTAAAAAGAAAAACAATATCCCACTCGCCATGTCAGTTTCTTCCCTTGATGAGGGGGCATTGACCACTTTCCAATGCCCTTTACCACCAGGTGTTTCCTGACAATGATGTGCATTGAAAAGACAGCTATAAGTCTGCCTCTCTAAGTTAGACAGATGTTCAAACCTCGGACGGCCCTTACTCCATGGGGCTATCAGAAAGATTTGAGATTGACGGAGAGCCATTGTCAAACTATGGTCTACCAGAATTTAAATCAGGTAGGCAGACCAACGTCTTAGCAGGGAGGAAAGCCTAAATCACACCCTTAGTGAGTTTAAAATTGCATGTATACCTCTAGTGTTACATGTAATAGTCCAGAACCAGTTTTCTTAAAAACGGTAGCGTTCCAATAGTATTAGAGGAGTGACAAGCAGCACCAAGCAGGTCAGAAAAATTAGTGGTAAACTGAGCATTTAAAATCTGTATCCCTATTTTAGTCTAAAAGTCAAGTGTCTCTGCTGTAGAAAATAAAGAAACATCTTCTTGTGTTATTACTGTTAAAAGCCTATTTATTTTATCAAGTTGCGCAGGGAGCAGCTTAACCCTGTGCAAAAGAAAGACGTTAGATGCCCTTGCATTTGGAGGAACCAATGCCAACCTTCAACAGTTTTTAGGATGAGCATTTGAGACCTCTTGTATATACTTTAGTATATATTTATATGTGTATGTACTTTGTGGGTTCTGGAGATCAGCCCTAGGGCTTTTCTGCTTTTGCTTAGGGACTTTTTGTTCTGTTCAATTGCCTCTATTTAACTGTCTTGATAGAAAACGACCAGTAGATGTCAGTAAAATACCAGAATTGCTTTCTGCTTTTTCAACTGCCTCTATTTAACTTTCTTGATAGAAAACGACCAGTAGAGGTCAGTATAATACCAGAAATGCTTTTTGCTGAGGGACTTTCTTTTTTTTTTCTGGCAAAAGCCTCTATTTCACTTTCTTGATGGATAACGACCAGTAGAGGTCAGTACAATACCAAAATCACTACAGCATTCTCTAGATTTCAGTCATTGAAATTGTCTTCCACATGCATCCGTAGGCAATAATATTTTTTCAAATCTTGTATCTTCAGTGATCTGACCACCAAAGGCCCTTTTTAAAAGAATTTAAAACAGAGCTTTGGACTATACCATTTCCTGCTGAAAAGCAATATTTCTCTCCATGTGTTCCCATGCCTGTCCTGTCAAGCAGTTTGGTGCTTACTTTCCCTCCATGTTAAAGAACAGTAGATGTTTCAGCACCCAGGCTAATGTGCTGCACAGCTAAATACATATAAGGCCCCACAGGTGAGACTGATTGCATTGCAAATGCTTGTTCGCACAGCAAGCAGATAAACATAACCTTGACTCATCCCATAACATTAATTCCGAGATTAGTTCTGAGAACATAGCCACCATCATGGAACAGTGCATGGTATGATGATATAACAGATGCAGGTGCAGCAAGTAACTTGCAAGCGAAGCCCAAACTTCAAAAGTTACAAAAGTTGTATATTGTGATTGTGCCACTTAATAGTGAATGACCTGAATGATTAATATACAAAGATGTGCTAATAAGGTCTGGACCATAATTACGTAAACAATGGAGTTGAAATGAAATTCCTCATCGATGGAGAAGATATGTATTGTATGTGGATATACCCCACCCCTTAGAAGTTTGTCATGTGCACTGACTGAAATGAGAAGTAGTGATGCAGAGAGTCCGTCCGCCACCACTGAGTATGAGGGACCGTCTACATGGGCAGCGGCTGTCCCTCCATGGCAACTAGAATGTGACCGCCACCCTGGCGGTCACATCCTGTATTTTTTACATTGCGGCGGGTGCTGCTTGTACCGCGCGGTGCCTGCCGCTTCGTGCACGCAAATGCAGGGGGGTACCATAGGTACCCCGATGTGCACCCCCCACTCAACCTGGGGGCCCGCAAAGGGACCCCAAAAAAATCACCGTATGCCTTTCCACGGCAGAGAATCCGCCGCGGAAAGGCATCTGTTGACCCCCATCATAATATGGCTGGCGGTGTCTGATAGACACTGCCAGCCATGTTAGAGCTTTTCCGCCGCGGTCGGAAGGCGACCGCGGCGGAAAAGCTGTGGACCGCTTTTGAGACCCACCGCCATCCTAATTTGGCGGTGGGTCTTTTGTGCCTCCCCAGCGGTTTTCCCGCATCCTCCGGGCCGGCGGAAAATCGCGATCCTAATCGGCCCCTAGGTTTGGCACATCCACTGGACAAAAAGTTATCCCTTCAACATGCCTTTTTTCATAAAAAAAGAAACTACAATAGGGCATTCACCGGGGCAGCATCAAGAATCTGGAACTCTTTCCCACCCGCTATCAGAAGAATCCCTTCTCTAGCATGTTTCAAGATTGAGGCCAAAACCTTCCTCATGGGTAAATTCCTCGCCTAATGCCTGCCCTCAACCACCACACTGTGCCTGATGAATTTAAGACTATCGCTTCTTCCCCAGATCACCAACTCTCCCCGCAGAGAATATGTGGGGCCTTTGTTTTTACCGACTTTAACTATGATTGCAATCACACATTTGATTCCCCTTCTTCCCCTATGTTCTCTACACCCCTGCCCCTTGCCATCCTTTTGTATAGTTTTGTATATTTCTGCACTTCAGACTTTGTTTGTATATCATGTAAAGTGTTCTGATACCCTGACGGGTCAAGTTTGCGCTCTATAAAACACTAACATAAATAAATAAATAATCCCTCCTATTTCTCAGAACTGACTAAGGATGGTAGAATGTATCCTTTTGCATGCAAAGTTAGATTATAAGGTGCAGAAAGTGCAGTTCAATTAAAGAAGTTCCAGGGCTCTGTGATTTAAGCATCACAAATGGAACAGATCTGAACTTGTTCTTTACGTAGTGTATGTATGCTTTTTTTATTAGCTCCAGAGCTGATAAAGTGATTGTAGTTACAGAATAAACATGGTTAGATAGCATTTGAAACCTATTATGAATGACAGAATAGCTTCTTGTAGCACTTCTGCATCTATATCCATAGTGTGATAGTGCCTTCTTTTAAAGAAAAAAATGCCACAAGAATAGGAAGTTGGTCCTAAAGGTAAGTAAGGTAAGATTTTTTGTAATTCTTTCATAATGTGTTTTTTCACTAAATTAAGGTAAACGTTTGACAGCCATTGTCGACAGAGCTTCACAACACTAAGGGCCAGATGTACCACGTGTTTTTGTATACTCAAATGGGCCTAGTTCTCTGGTTTGGCACATTTGTGTCCACAAAATAGTATTCTGGTATGTGTGAAACTCAAACCCAAGTTCAGTAACATGATACCAAATCACAATTTAGGTTTACGACCAATTACCATTTTGGTCTTTGGAAGGGAAATCCCTTCCAAATACTGAATTGGAGTGGTAGGTAATAATGTTTTGCCGAGGTATGGCTGCAACACATTAATACTTTACTGACTTAAAGAATTTAGTAGTGACCTATTCACATATGGGAAATGGTCCCTTTGGAAACCCTTTCCCTTTTTTAACGTAAAAACAAATATTTCAGAGGAGGCAGTGGTCCATGGGACCACTGTGTCTACTTAAACAAACAAAAACAAAAAAATAAAGTTTTCCTTCTAAACACAGTTCTTCCTAAACCTTTTTACAATTAGAAACCAAGTTGAAGTCAGTTTGTTGGCCTGCTCAACAAATGACAGAATCAAATAGGACACTGACATTTCGTATTTGGGAGACTGGTAGGGGAGAAGGGCCAAGCAGCTGAGGCCACCAGGATTGGTTCCTGAAGGAGACTTTATTACCAGGAAGGAGAACATCTATTTTTTGAGAATTTAGTTTAGGCACTTCCTGTGCATCCAACTAATGATGGCTGTCATGCAGCCATTGAACCCAGCAGTAACCTCCTCCACGTTACTCAAGATTGACATCATTGTCTAGGTATCATCAGCATACACTGCTGGAACAAAACCAAAAGAATGGATTACCTTTGTGTAGTATCCTCGGGTTGTATAAATGTTCCTATACTCCTCTGCATCTAGCTGCTCAGCCAGTGTGAGTGTTCCGGTTAGGATGTTAGTGTGAGTGGAATGCTTGGGTGCATGAGTGTTGTCAGTTGAGGATGGGCTGAGCAGCTAGGAGGCTGCTCCTGGTGGGGCTTATTATATCTAAAGAACTTAATAAACTACTTCTGCTTATACCTGGCCACGTCTACAGCGTCTACTTATGACACCTGAACATGTGGGACCAGCTCACTACATTTATGGCGACGAGATTATTTGTTCATTATTAAAGGAGGAGGATAGCGTTATTGTTTTTCTATTTCTATCGCTTTCTTCCTTCCTTTTCTTGGTTGTCTGTTTTCCCTCTCACGATGTTATTTCACATTCATCACTGGGTTTACAGATTTCTTGCAACAATTGTATATTTTTACTGTGTATAGTTTTTCTCTTCATAGTTATTTTCTCTTTTTGTTTTTCATTTTGAGAGGAAGAGGATAATGTAGTATCCTCAGGTTGTATATATGTTCCTTTACTCCTCTGCATCTAGCTGCTCAGCCAGTGTGAGTGTTCCGGTAGAATGTTAGTGTGAGGGGAATGCTTGGGTGCATGAGTGTTGTCAGTTGAGGATGGGCTGAGCAGCTAGGAGGCTGCTCCTGGTGGGGCTTATTATATCTACATCTAAAGAACTTAATAAACTACTTCTGCTTATACCTGGCCACGTCTACAGAGTCTACTTATGACACCTGAACATGTGGGACCAGCTCACTACACTTTGCTAAAGGGGCAACATACATATTAAACAGTAGTGAGAAATTACCCCTGAGGAGTTCTGCAAGGCAGGGTATATCTAAGGCTGAGCTGGTAATCCTGATATCAGCCATCTGCTTCAAGAGTTCCACATAGCTAACTGTATAGAAGGCCGCTGAACGGTCAAAATGGACAAATCGCAGTCTTCCCACTATTTTCCATAATGGATCTGATCTCTTCTGAGACTGCATAAAATGCAGTCTCAGTACTGTGGTCTGACCTGAAGACAAACTGTGCCACATTCAAGATTTTATATTTCTCTGGGTATTCTGACAAGGTTATATTAAGATGCTTTTCAATCATTTTGACCGGGAAGGGTAGCCGTGATGTAGGTCTATTCTTATTCTCATTCAGGGGGTGCAAATGTGGCTTCTTCAGAAGAGATGGGATCAAGGCCTTTTTCCACTCTAAAGCAAAGCAGCATTTTTTAATAATAGCATTGAATACAGTAATAAGAACAGGGGAAATATTATGCAGTACCTCATGCATCACCTTAGGTGGACAGGGAACTGCAGGGCTCCTGAATTTGTTTATCTCAGAAGGGCAGCAACTTGGTAGTCAGACAATGTGAAAAAGATGCAAAGTTCCTCTTTATTAACAGACTAGCTGTACCCTGCCATGCTTTGCTGTGGCTCAGTCTGGTTAAATGGAAGAGAAAGAAAAGAGTAAGCAAATTTTTCTAAAATGTTTAATTTCACAATGCTTGTGGGAACACAATATGTTTTTGTGACTATTGTCATGCTGTGTATATATAAACACGCGCTAATGTTGCAAAGTGAACCAACTCCTCCCTGCTCCCTCCACCCACTTCCCGGTCTGCCATCCTGACACCAACTGTTCATCCTAATATATGTAGACTATAGTCTCTATGCGTCCTTTCTTAATGTTACAAAGTGAACCAACTCTTCCTCCCTCCCTCCACCCACTTCCCGGTCTGCCATCCAGACACCAACTGTCCATCCTAATATATGTAGACTATTGTCTCTATGCGTCCCTTGTAGTTGTTGCACAGCAACCAAATCAATAGGGTCTGTTCGGCCTTTCGATTAAAAACACGCGCGTATTGGACATGCGCATTTTCTTATTCAACGTTGTGTATATATAAACATGCGCTTATGTTGCAAAGTGAACCAACTCCTCCTCCCTCCCTCCACCCACTTCCCGGTCTGCCACCCTGACACCAATTGTCCATACTAATATATGTAGGCTATTGCCTCTATGCGTCTCTTGTAGTTTTTGCGCAGCAGCCAAATCGATAGGGTCTGTTCGGCCTTTCGATTAAAAACAGGCGTATATTCGACACTTGCATATTCTAATCCCACGTTGTGCATATATAGACACGTGCTTAATCGAACCCAACATTGTGTCAAAATTTCAAATCAATCGGTGAAGAACTTTTGGAGATTTAGGATTTTGAACAAAGGAACATTGACATTTTTATGTGTCTTTTTGGACTTGCGATTAAAAACACGGGCACATTCGAAACGCACGTATTGGAATCCAACGTTGTGTATATTAAAAACACCCCCCTATTCGAATCCAACGTCGTGTCAAAATTTCAAAGCAATCGGTGAAGAACTTTCGGAGATTTGCGATTTTGAACAAACAAACATTTACATTTTTATTTATAGAGATGTCAGGGAAATGGATTACTCTCCTCATGTGAGAGATTGGTAGAATCACATTCCCCATATACAGCCTCCAATTTGAAAAAGAAGCCACGTTATCACAAAAAAGTAGGCTTGACGGGGGGCCGATTGAGTGAGTAGAATTTGTAGGAAGTTGAACAGTTATAAATAGCAGTTTAGATGAATTTGCTGCACAACTGTTTTATTCAGTATATTTGCTTGTTTCCTTAATAGTATACTTTTTATACTTCTGAATTATATTGTTATGCCTCAGTTTTTTTCTCTTCACTTTCGCTTTCTTCATAATTGCTTCTCCACAATGGTTGACCCTAGAAGTCCAAATTCCCTGTGATGGCAGCAACATCTAATAGGTTGCATATTGCAACTTACCTCATTAATATTCATGACCAAATAGGAATCACTAATTTAAAAAGAAAACATTCATTCATTTAGAACAGTGAATGCCATATAGAGATTCCCAAAAAATTGCTATTTGGAAATCACTATTCTTCAGGTATGTATATCTGGTCCTAATTGAGGTCTCTGTAACAGGTGAATGTTTAGGATCAGGTCTATTTGCTAAATAAAAAGAGTTCTTCAACAAAAATCTTTCTGTATATTGGTTAGTATGGACTTGCCAAAATGCAGTTCTTTTTTAAGCATATGACAGCATAATAAATATACAGTTTTAATAAATATATTATTTTCTTTGTTCGATAAAGATCTTGCCCATTGCCAATGTGGAAAGTGGGTGCCTTTTTGCTCAATGAACTTAGAGAATTGTTAAATATTTAAGGGAAGATAATCCCAGGTATGTATTTAGAGGAACTGTTTAATAAAGAAAAATAAACTCTCTTGGACATAAAGAAGCATGAAGTAATGTGTCAGATCCCTGAGTTTGCCAAGATTCAGTTCCTCAAATACTTTTCACTTGAATGGTTCCATGTCAATATGTTTCATCTTGTTCTAAAAAGAAATCCAATGTTTTAAGGGAATGTATGGCTTTAAGCTGCTTGATAAAAACTACTGACAATAATACAGGATCTTGCAATTACAAATAAGCATATCAACCAAATGTTCTGTCAGTATTAGAATAATCAAACCTTTCCTGCTACTACCTTGTTCAGTTAGTTTTGTCGTGTAATTCCTATAAACCTATATAGGATCTGCACGTTTAAACAACATAGGCTGTGGGATTGGTGTCCATAACATGCTGATTCCAGACACACCTACCAGGTATGTTTGCCTGTATACCAGCTAGCTCACAGTGCCACTGTAAACTCCTCTTACCAAGGAAAGAATAGTTCTTGGCAACTATCGAACATGACAACCCTGTCACATCAGGGATCATGGGCAGTACAGTACTTTTCGCTCAATCACTCATGCTCACTTTGTCTCAGAGAGATGCAGAGAATAAACGGTGGGGACATTTTTTTATAAGCATTTATTGATTAAGCATCCTTCTAGTGTAAAATAGGCATGCTGAAACAACCAGATATAAATGATTATAAGCACCAATAGAGTAAATGGATGGTAGATTCCTACCATACTGCTAAACCATTGCATACAGGCAGGTATATAAATACATAACAATAAAAATGTGTGCTCCTGCAATGCAACCCTAACTAGATCTACCTACGTGTACCTAGTATGTATAGTGGTGCAGAGCCAAGAATCCCCCTAGACTCAAGCCAATCCCATTACCTGAAGTGAGAGACTGTGGAACCTTGTCTTGGCCTCGTGATAGACACCCTGCGAGGGATGTCAGACCACTGCGAGCTGGAGTGTCTTCATGCAGGGACCTCTGCATCTTGCATCAGTGTGTCAGCATGGAAGTCTTTCTCCTCTGCCTTCCCCAGCAAAGATATGGTATATATATATATATATATATTACCTACTGGCGGTCGCCAGTAGGTATATATAGTTAGGATTTTTTCTCTATGGGTTTTTTGAAAATTCTATGTCTAATAACTTTGGCGTTTGTGGACGGAATTGGCTGAAATTTTCAGGAAAATGGCACATTTTGTTTCTGAGCAGCCCTTGAAAATTTGGGGGGGGTTCGTCCAGTGGGGGCTGAGAAAAAAGGGGGGTCCCAAAACGTGTTTTTAACATTGAGTTTTCCATAGGGCGGTTGGCCTCACTTTTAGCCCGAACGGCTGAATGGATTTGCACGAAACTTGGCAAAATTGTAGGGACTGGTAGCCCGATGTGCCTTTTGTAGGTCTCAATATATGTGCTCCAGTGGATTTTGAGAAATTAACGTTTAAAAAAAGATATATATCTGTAACAGCGGACCGGTTAGCGCTCTGGTTCGCGGACTTTTCGCGCAACGGAGCTTTGTGAAGCGAAGCTGATTGGTTCTCCGGCGTCTGTCAACATTCCAAACAGTCCGTAGCGGCCGCCATCTTGTCTCTCGGTAGGATCGAGAGACAAGAGGAGGTCAAAACAAAGGGGGAAATAACTATAAGGGGGCATAGTAGATCCTCGCTGACCCCCTAGGTTTGATGTGGAGGTTTTAAAAGGGCCCCGCGGGGCAAAAAAAAAAAAAAAAAATAATAATTGAACGGCTGAATGGATTTGCACGAAACTTGGCAAAATATTAGGGACTGGTAGCCCGATGTGCCTTTGCTAGGTCTCAATATATGTGCTCCAGTGGATTTTGAGAAATTAACGTTCAAAAAAAGATATATATCTGTAACAGCGCTCCGCTTCGCGTAACGGAGGTTTGCGAAGCTGATTGGTCATTCTGTCACTGGGCTATAGTTGGGCTACATCTGGCTGATATTTGGGCTACATTTGTTTTTTTGTGTGTCTGGCGGCCATCTTTGGGCTACATTGGGCTACATTGGGCTTCATTGGGCTACATTCGGCTAATTAGCAAATAGCTCATCGCAAACTAGGAATGGTAAAGAATCGCTATTTATTCCTTAAAGTTCGCTATTTAGGAAATGCAAATAACTTTGATGATACATATGGCGGTTCATCTCTAACAAGATAAGAAGCATAGGGATAGATTTATGATGACTGGCGCATCACCAGGGATGTGTTAGTCATTCTGTGCCGCTGTTCCGTCACCTATGGTGTGCTGCATTTACAATGCGGCGCATCATGGGGCAAAAACAGCACAGATGCGTGATGTATCTGTGCCGTAAAGGTGGCGCATTGCTGGAGTTGTATCGCAAGTGTGATGAAGCTCCAGCAAGGGTCGGGGGTGCCCCTGTCGCAGGGTTTCTGTTCTCACACAGAACTGTGGACAGAGGATTGGAACCTCGGCGAATTAGGGTGTCCCAAAACTCACGTTAGTAATCAAAAACTATTTAGCAAGCTAGGTACAGTGTCACATTGGATATAACAAACTCTCAATGTTTAGACAATCCAGAATATGAACTTATAGTACCTCAGGATACGTGGAACTCATGAACAGTCGGTCGTTATATATTTCTTAGAAACCAGAACATGGAGTTAAGAAGAACACATGTGTATTTGAAATGTTTATTTACTAATGCCGTCTTCTCAGGCGTAGTACCTTAGATAATAAAAGTACACATATTATCAGTAGCAAAATTACCAGCATAGTTACTAGTACATAAAAAGCGAATGGTGACAGTATGTTAACATGCTGTAAATGAATAAGAGTTAGCAACACTTATAAGCAGCCGCGGGCCGTGGAGGGAGTTACGGTGGGGCAGGGAGGCGGGGAGGGGGAGGGGCAAGGTAGAGAGGGCTCCACCCTGCTTCTCCCCCTCCCCGCCTCCCTGCCCCATCGTAACTCCCTCCACGGCCCGCGGCTGCTTATATCTCACCCTCCCTAATACACATATTATATTATTTGCTAAGAAGGTCTCTTTGTGTTGGTTTAGGGCGTGTCCATACTTTAGTGTCTTAGATTTGAAGGAATCACATCAGCATACACCAGCTCTCTCTTCATGTGAACCGCATCAACTGTTGTGTATGTGTGTTCGGCAAAGCAATATAAAACCCGCCTCATGCCCAGAATTGGCAGAAGTTGCACTTATGTTATGAGTATGAAGTCGTGGAGATCAGACCTCATAACAATTCTGTATTGTGTTGTTCTTGAAACTTTAGCACTCGCTGTACAGATATAGTTTAACAAGTAAAGCAGATAGTAGACCAATAACATATTATTCTCATGTAAACCACGATGAACTACTAGGTGGAAAGCTAAAGCAACAACTAAGTGTCGTGTGCAGAAGTTGCAAAAAAGGAAAAATGGCGTTTAAACCGGTAATGAGCCCATGCTAACTTAACACGGTGTAAAGATATCCAGGACCTAGATGACACCTCCTCATGATCCGGAAACGAACTGAATAAGATAATAGAAGTGCCATCTCATGAGAGCAGATTGCAAGTTTATATGTGGACGGTCCGCAAGGTAAAGCATTAAAAACTAGGAAAATTCAATGCTAAAGAAAAATAAAACAGCCAAGTACTTTATCGAGTCTTAAGCCAATAGGCAAGGTAAATAATAAAAACTTGACAAATAAGTCAATGAATTGTCAATGAAATGCTAGTACTCAGCATATCAAACATGAAAAAGGTCTATGACATAACTGTGTATGCAAAATAAGCTGCAACAGCCTCCAATAGGAAGTCACCGTCTTCATCCGAAAACAGTTCAGCCATCCAATTTAAAAGCGGAAAAGAACATACGTGCTCTCCCAGCACCGGATCCTCTATCACCATCAGAGGACAGCTCGGTGGGTTTTCAAGAAAGCTGTGTTCCAAGAAAGACTGTGCTGCCGCCAGTAAATTCCAGGGACCAAGTAGTCCATGCATCAATGCCACAGCCATAATCCTTTCGCCAGGACAAATCAACTCGTGAGTAATGATAGGAGTCATCAGCTGATTAAAGTCGACGTCAGGAGAAACCGGTCCGCAGAGACACAAATCAATGGCCCAATCGAAATCACAGGTCAGGCAGTGAAATACAGGCTGGACACAGGTGAAGTAGGAGAACCGAAAAGATAATCCATATGCCGTGCTTAATATCGCCAACGGCATTGTGCCATAATATTCTAGCATGCGATTGCGGAACAGTGTCAGCAGCTGCAGGGTCGGAGGTTGCATAGGAGGGACATCCATATTTAAAAATGTAAAAAAGCACAAGAGCGTCCGCTGGTAATGCAAGTAAAAATGCAATCCACGAACCAGAGTGGAGAAAATGGAATGAAAGGGAGCAGGGATGACTCCAAAGATTTTCTCAAATGAAGTCACGAGACCACTGGTAACAACTTTAAAAAAGTGTGCCAGGGATTTTGTGGAGGATGCGTTAAAGATAGTCGGAAACATGTTGCTGAAATTGAAAGGCAAACCTGTGTACGGGTGTTCGCTATGTGAAGTACGAAAGTTTCACGGGCCGAACTCAAGGCCACCTCTCTCTGAGACAAAAGAGCTCTTATTCTTGTCATGCCGTTGAAACGTGTCCCAAGGTTGGTATTTGTGGCCAGATTGAAAACTCCCTATGTTCATGTGTGGGAGGAAATAGAACATTTCTGCAGCAAATAACCCGTTCACTTACTGTTACGATAAAAGGAATACTTTTAATTAACTCAGAACAATCTTCATTATTGAGCATCAAATAACTACCATTTTCCAACAACTTGAACGTGGGGATGATAGCAGGAACTGGCGTGCCTTGCAACACGCAAGCCATATTTGGTCGGTGTTTGTTGCATGAATCGTGTAACTGTATGTGCCTACACATTAGTGAATGATCTGGTGTCTCAGTGCATTCCTCTCCATTCAGATAAACTTCTTGATCATCTTTGAAACATCTGTATGTGTATGGAAGCGACCAGACCTCATGAACAAAAGCACTACCTAAAGGTTCATAAAGACCTATTGGTATATATTTCATACAATTTGAAAACTTATATAAAGCAAAAGGCAGCGTTATTAAACCGTGGATAAGGCATGTTGCCAAAAAACCCGCAATCCTCTGCTGATGATGTCACTGAGCATGTCATGAATGATGTAATATGTGACATCATCAGTAGTGGATTATGGGTAATAGTATCTCTAGTTTACTCCCCTATAGCTGTCTTTCTTTTAACATAAGTGTGTGTTTCCTTCCCTTATACTTACTGTTTTTGGTTCGCTTCCAGTTCGCGTACCAGCGAGCGAACTAGGAAGCGAACTAAGAGAAATAGAGGTTGGCACAGTTCCAAATATTGTACCAATTTTTTAATAACGGGGAGGTAGTTCTGAAATGAACTTTTTTTTTTATTTTTCTGAACATTTTTTTACTGTTTTTGAATTTTTCGGAACAGTTTTATATTTTTTTGGGTTTTTCTTGGAGGGGGCAATGAAAACGATTCATTGTAAAGGGCTCAACAGGAGCAACAAAACAAAAAAAAGAAGTATTTATTATTTTGGGCGTTTCGGACAAACTTGCATATGATAGTCAATAGCTCTGTTGATCAGAGTGATGCTTCTTTCTCCGTAGGAAATGAATCCATCGCAAAATACGCAGGTGTGTTTTACTTCACCAAATCTCATTTGTATATTTGGCACCATCTCCCTGCCCTCTGGTCCCGTTACTTCCGGTACAACAGATCTTCTGGCCATAATAGGGAGATTATCTAGGTCGTTCCGAAACTGTGCAGCACTGTAGTTGTTAGGATGCCACCTAGTCATATGGCGATGCATTGTGTAGTTTCCGAAACTGTATTTTTTGTCGGTCCCTCTGGACAGTCTATCTTGACATATAAGGCAAGTTACGTATCTTGCATTTACTTTTTTCTGACCTTTTGGAATTTTAAAAAATTGCCAAATGAAGTTTTCTTTCCGGTGAGACGTCTTGGGCTGCTCAGGCAAAAACTGCCTCTCTTCGTGCTCGTCCTCCTGTTCCTCTTCTTCTTCTTCTTGTTGAATTACAACTTGAGCAGGTGGTCCACTCTTCCTTGGATGTGGTGGAGGTGGTGGGGAAGCACCAGCTGAAGCTACTAAAGAAGCCATTGCTCAGTGATCACAAAGGGTCTTTCTCTCACAATGATGAAAGTCAGAGTGAGGAAAGAAGGAGGGATTTTCATCATTTGGGAAAAACAAGAGTTCTCAACCAATCAAAAGTGTTCATTTTAGATTATATGACCTAGTCTTACATCATTAGGAAACCAAAAGTGAAATGAACCAATGAAAAGTGTTATTACCAAGTCACATGACTTGCTGTGTTTACGTTAAGCGCTTTGCAGGGCCTCCCTGTTTGCTTCCAGAAACCTGCGCTTTGGCACTCGCTTCGCGTACCAGTTCGCTAACGTAGCACGTCATATGACGTATCAAGCGACAACGTGGAACGTCATGCGGACGGGAGGCGTCACGATGTTGTTTTCTAACGCGGCACTTGCGGTAAAGAAACGTTTACCGGCTCGCGGTCTATTTCGCGGCATCAAGGTCAGCTAACGGGAAGCTTCCCGGTTCGCGAAGCGGGAACGAAGAAAAAAAAATATTTAAAAAAAAAATTATTCATAAACATATAAAATATATTTTTGGATTTAAAGAAGAATACATTTTACAGCTACAGATATTAGCTGTTAAAAAACCAATGAAATTCACAGAAAAAACCATAGGTTATAGACCATATATAGTTAGGAATTAGCATTTACAAAACCTTGAAAATTCACTGAAAAAACCATAGGTTATAGACCATATATAGTTAGGAATTAGCATTTAAAAAACCTTATTTTACTCACACAAAACCATTGAAATTCCATATATAGTTAGTTGCACTAACTATATATCGCGCACCCGCAATCCACTGCTGATCATGTCACATATTACATCATTCATGACATGGTCAGTGACATCACTGATGACATCACTGATGACATCTCAAATGACATCACTGATGACATCACTGATGACAACATCCAGTGACTGTATTTTTCTGTAAAGTTAAAATATGTCTTGAGTGGATGTATAAGTGTCTGGATGAAGGATTTAGTAGGTGCATGACTGACTGTATGAGTGAATGATTAAATGTGTCTCACTGAATGCATGGGTTAGTGACTAAACTGTCTTAATTTGTGCATCATTATGTCTGTTGTTCTGTAAACTGCTGCATGTGTTGATCATTAGCTATACGAGAGGCTATATGTGTTATTAATTGGTTGCCCAAGTATTTCTATGGGAGATTGAGTTTGTGTGGGGGTGGCTGGAAGGTGTGTGACTCTATGCATAGATGTGTGAGCAGTTTATTCACTAGGTGTATGAGTTCAAGAGTGCATGTGGAAACAGCTACATGGGCAGTTGACTGTGTGCATGAGTGTATTGATGAGTGAATGGATATCTCAATGCTACATGTCATAGTAAGTACATATGTAAAACACAGTACATGTGAGAGTTGGCATATATAAATAACTGTGCATGAGAGCCACTGAATGAGTGAGTGGTTGTATCGATCATTGTGAACTTGTATCAGGGATTGTATAAGAGAGTAAATATGTGTTAGTATATGTTTCAATAAGTAAGGTGTGTTTAACTGTATAGTTGAAGAAATGGAGGTGAGAGTGTTTCTTTGCATGACTGACTGGGTGTGTGAGTAACTCCATGGATGAGTGGCAGTGTGTGAGTGTCTGTATACACTGAGTGTATCTAAGGTTATATTAGAGTCTGAAGAGGTTTATCGTATTAGCACAAGAATGATGTCAAATGAGATGTCATCAGTGATGTCATCAGTGATGTCATTTGAGATGTCATCAGTGATGTCATCAGTGATGTCACTGACCATGTCATGAATGATGTAATATGTGACATGATCAGCAGTGGATTGCGGGTGCGCGATATATAGTTAGTGCAACTAACTATATATGGAATTTCAATGGTTTTGTGTGAGTAAAATAAGGTTTTTTAAATGCTAATTCCTAACTATATATGGTCTATAACCTATGGTTTTTTCAGTGAATATATATATATATATATATATATATATATATATATATATATATATATTACCTACTGGCGGTCGCCAGTAGGTATATATAGTTAGAATTTTTTCTCTATGGGATTTTTGAAAATTCTATGTCTAATAACTTTGGCATTTGTGGACGGAATTGGCTGAAATTTTCAGGAAAATGGAACATTTTGTTTCTGAGCAGCTCCTGAAAATTTGGGGGGGGTTCGTCAAGGGGGGGGCGAGAAAAAAGGGGGTCCCAAAACGCGTTTTTACCATGCAATTTTCCATAGGGCGGTTGGCCTCACTTTTAGCCCGAACGGCTGAATGGATTTGCACGAAACTTGGCAAAATTGTAGGGACTGTTAGCCTGATGTGCCTTTGCTAGGTCTCAATATATGTGCTCCAGTGGATTTTGATAAATTAACGTTAAAAAATATATATATATCTGTAACAGCGCTCCAGGTAGCGCCCCGGTTCGCGTACTTGACGCGTAACGGAACTTCGCGAAGCGAAGCTGATTGGCTCTCTGGTGTCTGTCAACATTCTAAACAGTCCGGAGCGGCCGCCATCTTGTCTCTCGGTAGGATCGAGAGACAAGAGGAGGCCAAAACAAAGAGGGAAATGACCATAAGGGGGCATAGTAGATCCTCCCTGACCCCCTAGGTTTGATGTGGAGGCTTTAAAAGGGCCCCGCGGGGCAAAAAAAAAAAAACGTTTTTGTGCGTGGGGTGCGCCCGGTACGCGCACCGGAAAGCGGTCCGGGGAGCGTACTATGTGGAAAAAAGAATGATAGACTTTTTAAATATTGTATGTTTATTGATTGTTCGTTTTGTTGTTTTTATTTTTTTTATTTTATTTAAGTAGCAATATGTAGGTACCAATGCAGAGTCAAAAAATTAATATACACCGTCTCCTTTGTAGATATCTTGCATGTTGTTTCAGAAGTTATTGTGGAATATGGAATTCATACCATAGTGTGTCAGGAAAGCAGAAACAATATGGAGGCAGGAGATGATAAAGAGATGTCAAATACACATTGTAGATAATATAGTTGGAGAAAGGAAGTAACTATGAGCAAAATTACTGTGTAACATAAAAAAGTTGCACAGTATACTATAAGTCTGACTTTACATTATAATCAATTTGGTACTAGTTTATGAATTACATATAAAAAGGATTAAAGACTCGAACAATTTTTTGATTATTAAATATACATTTATTTTTCTGATTCTTTTTCAAAATTTAATAGAACGTCTAACATTTGACTGTCCGAAATGTCCTCTTGTTGAGTGAACATAACTTCCCACATTTGACCGTCCTCATATTGAAGTAACAAATCCACAGATTCTACACATTGTAGAAGTTCATGGTCCCGTGATTCATCCATGAATTACAAGTCAATGGGTTCAATGATTTCCTCATTGTTCATCTCTAGGACAATTTCAAACGAAACGTTCTGTTCTCCTTCCATTTTTGTGCTGAAATTTGCATAAAAAATAAATATATCAGTAGAGATAGGGCACTGTTGGGTTTAAGTTCAGACAGGTACTTGTGAGTTTATAACAGAGAAGTTATCTATGGGCACTGTATGGTTTCAAGCGTGAAGTAGTACTATTAAAAAGTGCCTGTGAAAAAGCCTAAGTAAATTCATAATTATACCACAGAAACCTAAATCAATTCATAATTATAATAAACAAGCCTTTCTCAATGTCTAACTCTTACAGAGGGATAGTATATAACTATCTGAAAATGTTTTCCCAAATTAATTTAAAGTGCATGACATAGTTCTCCTGTCAAATTTATAAAATAACATCTTACCTTTTAAAAACAAGTTTAAGTTGTCAGTGAAAATGCTATTGCAATGTACTTCAGGAAGTAGTAGTCAAAATGGCTGTGTTTCTCTCTCTTTCTTTATATATATTCAAGTACATAAACAATCAAATGTCAGGTAAAAAAAGTAGAAAATGAAAGTAACATTTTAATTGGTTGTCAATTCCAACACTTCAGATGTGTTTTGTGAAGTAATTTACCTCAGGGGATTTAGAGAGGTCTACAGGCTAAATGGCTAAATGGAATACCAACCACATTTGTGAAAATGGTAGGGATTGGTATGTAGTATGAGCTAATGTATATTTGGTGAAAGTGTCTCCAGTGGTTTTTCTGTAAATTACTTTCCCACCTTGTTTAAGCGAGCGCTTCCCAGTGCACGCCCCGGTACGCGAACCGGCAGCGTTACGGGAGTCCTCCATTTTGTGTTTCGGTAGAATTGAGATACAAGATGGAGGGTAAATAATGTTCAGAATGGGTAGAAGGGGGCACGGTACACGTATCCTGACCCCCTATGTTTTCTGAGGGTGGCTGAGGAGGCCCATATGTGCGGAATTTTTTTTTTCTTTTTTTTTTTCGCGCGGTTAGCGTCCAGTGCGCATACCGGGTAGCGCTCCGGAAAGCGTAAATTGTGAAAATTAGTTAAAAAAAGTTACATTTAAAATTTGTTTATAGTGATCATACTTAGGGTAGCTCTGAGAAGAGCTTTTGGGTCTGTGGTAGATTTAGGTACTTATAAGTAGGTACCAATACATAGTCTTAAATTCAGGATGAAAACTCTGTTCCCCTCATCTGAGAAGTGAACTCCATCTCCTCTGTAGATATCTTGCATGTAGTAACGCAAGTTATTGTTGTAGATGCAGCCCATTCCATGGTCTCTCATGTAAGCTGAAACAGGCTTATTTACATGCTTCCTCGATTTCTCAATTTGTGGACAAAATTTGTTGGACCACTTCCATTTCTGTCTTTGGCATATATTGGAATATACCAAGGCAGTTTGACGAAAAAGTGCCATCAATTGCTCAAAGGTGTCCTTTAAAAGCATTTCCAGACCTACCCCAGTCAAAGTGCCCAAGTCATTTCCTCCACAGTGCACAATTAACAGGTCAGGTTTTGGCAAATGCAAAAAGGTTTTCACCAATGGTATCAATTGGTGACATCTTAATCCTCTGTGGCCAATCCACTTGATTTCCACATTTTGTAAATTGAGGTTAGGTAAATTTCTGTTATCAGCATACCTTTGAGCCCAGTGGATGTAACTATGTCCAACAATCCAGACAGAAAACATGGTGAGAGGAGGTTCTGCTGCAGTCAGATGAAGTGTGGGAATGAAATGGCAGTTGAAACAGTAGTAGTTTGTAATGAAAAAAACTGTGGAGTTTGTGTGCTAATGATTCAGTAGCAGTGATTGGTGGATTTTGATTGCTGAAAACAGAAACTTAGGGTGCATTGATGAGTTCTTTGAAAGATGTAATTTGAATGGTCAAGAAAAAATCATTTTATGAAAGATTGCACTGGATACGCAGGTGCACTGAGAGTTCAGAGTTCAATTGAAACATTCTTGTGTGAACTTGCAAACATCAGAGGTCTTTCAGGAGGTGGTTGCTATGGAAAAAAGGCAGAAAGGGCAGAGGGGAGAAGGGTGTTGATTTGAAAAAAGTGAGGGAAGAGTTTTGATTGGGTGACATGAGAGATATGTGTGATGAATTACAGCCTTTCTGTGCCATTGTTGGTTACAGCCTCTGGAGTGCATACCCTTTGTTCTGCTGAAGACAAATTGGTGTGTGTCTGAGACAGTTTTGAAACTCAAAAAGTATTTGCTAAGGTGAGAAAAGATTCATTTAATTTAAATAGAGAATAGTATGCTTTAGGGGGAAAATTAAGAAGAAAGTTGTGTATTAAAATGTTGCTTTGTGTCAAGTGTTTTACAATTAGATTTTGATTCTTTGAGTTACATAGCCATGTTAAAAGTGATGTAAAAAAAGGTGCAAGGGCCTTAAAAAAACGCTTTCATGTGTGTTAGGGCATTTTAAGTCACTTTCCCATGAATATGGTTGAATAATTGTTTTACATGATGGGTTTAAAAACGTTTTTTGAAATCAATTAGGTTTCTTGATATGTACTGCTAGAGTTTCATAGGTTGCTTGGGATATATTAACAAGGCCTTTGAGTCCCTTTGATGTTATTTTTCCCATTTTAATTTAAGACATTTCCCCGTGGTGCAAGATCCTTGTAAATACGCCCCCATGTGTGCTTGGCAGATTTAGATTTCGATTGTTTGAGTTACATAGCCATGTTAAAAGTGATGGAAAAAAAGGTGCAAGGGCCTTAAAAAACGCTTTCATGTGTGTTAGGGCATTTTAAGTCACTTCCCCATGAATGTAGGTATATAATTGTTTTACATGATAGGTTTAAAAACATTTTTTGAAATCAATTAGGTTTCTTGATATGTACTGCTAGAGTTTCATAGGTTGGTTGGGGCATATTTACAAGGCCTTTGAGTCCCTTTGATGTTATTTTCCCATTTTAATTTAAGACATTTCCCCGTGGTGCAAGGTCCTTGTAAATACGCCCCCATGTGTGCTTGGCTAATTTAAGTACTGATAGGGTGTGCTTCTACATAGGACCTGTGTTGTGTTTTCAAATTTAGACCAGAAAATCTTTTTTTTTTTTTCTAAAACACTTTTCACATTTATGAGAAGGTCATATTGGTGTCTGGTTCTTTAAATAAATATTGAACTGAGAAATATTATTTTGAGGCTTCTGTAAGTGTCAAGGGAGGTGAGTAATGTATATTGCTCTGTTGTATACAGTCCTCGTCTTCTGCGTACTCTTGGATATGCTAGACTACATCTGCACAATGAGATAACTAAGCTGAGGAAATACAGGTGATGTGATTGTTAAATGTGCAAAAATATTTGCACGTTTTTCAATTATATCACCTGTGTTTCCTAACATTACGAATCACATTGTGTAGATGAGGTTTAGGCGTGTTCAGGGAGATAGAGGAGGTCTGGCCTTTGTTCAAGAGTGCAGTGGACATGATTCACTTCATTGGTAGGCCTGCACATGTATTATCACCTCTGTACTCTTCAACAAGCCTAAATTTCATCTGCAACCCTGAGTAGGCCTCACCTCAAACAAACCTCTAGATAGTCCACTCCTTATCGTCATCCTGAATCAATCCTTTAAAATGTTAGGGGCAGATTTATGATGGCCGTGCGCCTCTTTTGTGCTGCTGTTGCGTCACTTTTATAATGCCACAGTGATTTAAAAGATGTACCATGTTGCAAGATAGGCCTCACTTCATTGGTAGGCCTGCACATGTATTATCTCCTCTATATTCTTCAACAAGCCTAAATTTCATCTGCAACCCTGAGTAGGCCTCACCTCAAACTTTTGTGATGCAGCGGCGGAGCAAAAGATGCGCTATGTTGTGACATATTTACAACTTGAAGTATCAAGGAAGATGTGTCATGCTGTAAAGTCCTGCCCCACATGAAACGTGCGTCAGGTTTCATGTGGGCGTTTTGTTGCAGGGTGGGCAGTCATTTGCATGAAAGCCCTGTAAAACTAACACAGTAAAATTAAGAAGATTTCACTGAGTCACCTTTATGGCATTGCTGAATCAAATCCTTACGCCTGTTTGAAACAGGCATAAGGAGTGATGAACCATGCAATGTGTGGCTTGCCCCTGTGCATTGCAGTAGATATGTCGCGTTTATGACGTGATTCCTGCAATGCGCCGTTTTTGTGGAACAGATGCGTGATGCATCTGTGCTGTTTTTGCTCAATGGTGCTCTGCATTGTAAATGCGGCACATCATGGGTGGCAGAGCAGTGGCGCACGTTAACTGGTGCATCCCTGGGGATGCACCAGTTAACATAAATCTGCTCCTTTAAATTTAAGTATTAGCAGGGGACACAGTGTTGGTGAGGCTATCCAAGGTTAACAAGAGATGAGTCCTGTTCACTGAAAACTTGGACATAGGCCTCACCTCCTCAGCATCGCTGGACATGGTTAAATAATATCTGCAAAATGTTACTCTTGTTAAACAATTTTACTATTATAGTGTCTGAGATTTGTCTCTTAGTCTGCAACATCTCATTGTTGTTCTCTTTCTTTAAAGATAACGACAACATCAACCATGAGTGATAATGAGCAATCTGTTGATCTCGATCTTATCATTGAACTTGTCATTGAAACGTCAGTGGAAGTAGATCCCTTGGATGATTTATATCCTGTGGATGATGAAGTAGTTGATGAGGATGCTGATTTGTCAGAATTGTATGACATAGGGTGGGCAGCTGACCTGCTCGAGCCTATTAACCTATAAAGACTTTTAAAAATAAATTTAAGTTACTCGAAATGAAAAGTAACCATGTAAACCGTTTCATTTAAAATTAAATACAACTTCAAAAACAAATTGTGTGAAGTGTCTTTAATAAAATAGTAAAATATGCTAATAAAATTAGTTCAGATTCACATATAAAAGAGCAGAGGTCAAATGTAGAAGCATTCCATTTCTTTGCTACTATTTGTGAGTTTTAAATTTCATAATGCACTAAAAATTATTGAATGTAGAATTGACAACTAGTATGTTAATTTTTTGACGACTGTTATTGATTTACTGTTTGGTAATAGTGGTTAATAACATTTTTATTATATTTTACCACAGATTCAACTGCAGATCATTTCGAAATTAGACAATGCCGTCTAAGGATAGAATCCGAAAGGCTACAAAACGTCAAAGACAGCAGATTACTAAATGCTTGCAGCAGTCCTCTACAATAAAATCTCGTCAAGTCACCAAGAAAGCTCCGGGTAAGAGAACGAAATAATTCCTTAGAAACATTTGTAGAAACCAAAGTATAACTACAGAACAAGTTTTAGTCCAGAAAAAGAGAGCCAATTTAAAAGGAAAGGAAAGGCCAATCAAAAATGTTACTGGTAGAGCAGGAGATAACTCTGTGCATGGTAGTAGAAGGAAAAATCAGTTCAGGGACATTCGTAGACGAATGTTCCGCAACAGGATAATTGGTAATTTGTTAAAAAGTATTAAGAAAGGTCAACAGAAAGTGGTTTTTATAAGAGAAAAAAAAAGTTGAGAAAATTATTGATCAGGCATTCGAAATTAAGCGAAAGTTATTTATTTTGATAATCAATAGAATTAGGAAACTAAACAAGGCAATTTATGATTTCAAATCAAATAGTAGATGGAAGAGAACAGTTAATCGTAGTAATTTTTGTGAAGTTTGTTCAGGAGAATGGATGCATAGTTCAAGTTGTGAGGCATTTTTTTATGAGGAGAGTTATTTTCAGGATAATGATTTGGTGCATGCAGTTGACACCAGTGGTCGAGCATATGAGGTGAAAGATGGATGTGTGGTTGAAAAAGAAAAACTTGTGACAACAGAGGCAGAAGAGGTGTTAGGTAATGAGGTTTTAGGAAGACGTCCTAAGGGACCTGTGTACACCTGGAAGTGTAGTAGTATTTGCAGTGTGCGACAGGATTCCATCAATTTGCTTTGTGATTTTGTACGGACATTTAATAAGAAAAGTTTGAAACAGAAAATTATGTTGTTGCAAGAATTAGATCCTTGCAGAGTGAGAGAAGTGACAGGTTTGCATGGTCATTCACTGGCTTGTCTTTCCAGGAGAGTATGCCAGAGTGTTTTTCATCATTTCAGGATGCTAGCAGTGCATCATAATAAAGTGAGGAAATTAGTTAGAATGTTGTATTATGCTAAGAGTCCAGCAATTATGCTTAAACAATTATGCACTGCTCTTTTGCATGGTTCTGAAGTAGATGTGAAGAATATTTGTGAAGAAATTGAGTTTTGTTACTTTGTAAGTAAAGAGGAGAATGTTGAAATTGACCCAGAAGAAGAAGGTAATGTGGAAGATAGTGTACAGGTTTCCAGTACAGATAATTTTCAGAAGGAAATTGCCACGTTTCAGGTGAAATCAAGTGAGAGGCCTAATTTCACTTCTGTGTGTTGTCGACGCACTTATTATAAGAATCAGACTAAGTTAGTGGATTTATATGCGAAAAGTGAAAGGGAAAATAATAGTGAATGGAAGGATTTTGCAACATACTTGATGGTAGAAAATTGTTTTGATTTGGGACGGGATCAACGTGTGTGTACTTATTGTTGTAACAAATTAAATCAAAACCGGATGCCTGCTAGAGCGGTTCATAATAATCTGGAATTGGTTGAGATTCCTTCTGAATTGAAGGATTTAAATACTTATGAATCTATTTTGATTCAAAGTATCCATCCTTTTCAGGCTATTGTAAGAATGGAGCCAAAGACAGGGAAATTGCCTCCATCAGATTTACAGAGAGGATTAAAGGGGAGAGTTGTTTATTTGCCTCTAGATTTGAAGAAAAACATTAATACAATTGGAG
Organism: Lissotriton helveticus; assembly: GCF_964261635.1. Lineage (NCBI taxonomy): Eukaryota > Metazoa > Chordata > Amphibia > Caudata > Salamandridae > Lissotriton > Lissotriton helveticus. Next base: position 1,611,886,125 of record NC_136069.1, read on the forward strand.
TAGAGAAAGTGGAAGAGGAACCTCTGGTTATCTTAGTTAATGGGGTTCCGACAAAGAGTAAGAAAATATGGCAAGATTTAGTGGATGTTAGGAAAGTCAAAAAGGCAACATTGTATTTGAAGAAAAACAGTACTACAAAAATGTATATGTTGCAGATGAGGAAGTAAGTGAAGAAGAGGATAGCGATTTGTGTGCTGGTCAAATTGAGAAAGTAGAACCCTCTAAAAATGAAGAAATATATGAACATTATAGTGTTCATCCTGTAGTGTAGTTCCTATCTTCCCAATAGGCTCTGCGCATTGGAATAGTACCTACAGCAGTAAAGGCCTAGGCCAGACGTTAACTAGGTCTACTACTGTCGATACTAGACTTAATTTTTGGGTTTGCCAGCTAAGCTCAGAGTTCGCTAGAAACTTTCTCGAATGTTCAAGGAAGGAATTAACTCCCCTGATTAGACAAGAAGGGATTTAGTTTCTGACAACCATAGAACATGACAACTTTGCTCTCCCCTAATCAAGAGTCAATCTCAAGAGTCGTGTGAGCACAAGGCAATTATTTTACTCAGTCAGTACGTGCATTCTTAGTCTCATCAGAATGTAGAGAAAAGGAAGAGACGGGCGTGTTCAATAAAAGGTGTCATTTATTGATCAGTCTCTTTTCTCATACATGAGAAATGGATCGATATTATTGCAATACTTATAGTTAAGTAAAGTGCATACATTAGAAGCAATAGTATAAAATAATACTGTAAAAACATTGATATGGTTTCTGAGCCATATGATGTTTAAAATGATTAAAATATATTTACATACACATATACATTTGACTAAACGTACTCAACTGGTGTTTCTAAATACGCCTACCCCGTGTACCTGACCTAAGTCTAATGCGTGGGCGGGAATAGAAAGTTACAGTTTAAGTTAAGTTTGTTTTTGCCAAGTGAATAACTAAAGAATTCTCTAGGAGGGGTTATTCAGTTCTGTACCTGGAATTTAGGATGAATGAGGAATGGTATCTCTTTCTCTGCTCTCGATATTCCAGGCTGCCTGCGAGGGCTACCCGGAAGCGCCGTGCTGGGTCTCTCGGCTTGAGATAGCAGCGCGTCTCTCAGCGCGTCAGGAAGGCGGGGCTGCTGCCTGCGGGGTCTGCTTCTGCTCTCGGCTTCGGCAAGTATGGCTGCTCCGTCTTGTCACCACGCGTGTGTTTGCATAGGGCAAGGTCGGCAATATTTATACCTTAAAGGTGCCGAGATTGACGTAAGGATGGACATAGGTACGTCAATAAAGATGTCATACGACTTGCTCGTTAGCACATTCTTTTGCAAAACTTCTCTGTGAAATCAAAACAATGGCCGCACGGATTTTCCAGGTTGTCATAGGTTTGATTTGTTATGAGAACGTCGTATGCCTTATCAGGGGCTGGAGGAATGTCGCTTGTCTAATTAGATCTCAAGCGTTATGACCTAATCAGATAACACGTTCCTGTGCCGTAGTGTGACTGCGTCAGATAACGGTATCTGCATCATGGGGGATTTCTTGCCTCATGGGCTGACTGTTAGTTAACTAGCTAGGTAGTTTAACCAGAATAGGGTCAGGAATAGGGGGATCGATTCAGAACCTATAGAAATACACGACACCCACTCCACGCTAACTATGGTCATATCTACTAATCTATGCATAGTATAACATAGTACAACATACTATAGAGTATAGTGTATACCTTACCACCCCAAAATACATAAATGCATTTCGAAATTTTCAAATATACTGAAAAATTGCAGTCATATATATTGTATGCACTTAAGCTATGAATTAAATGCAAAAGTAAACACGCATTGTTATGCATTATTGCTTTTTGGTATATGAGAAATACACATGAAATGGCTCTTAATATAGCTATACAGAAAGGAAGGTCGAGACCATTTCATCACATAATAAAATATTTGTGAACATACCAGCGGGCAGCTAAAGTCTATATAAAGTATCTAAAATAGAAATCTTAGTTCTCTAGGAATAGTTTCTTACTTTAAGCAGAAGATCAGTGTCCCGGGGAAAAAATATATAGAAAAATATTTTAAGGGCTTGCTGAAAAAAGTTGCTGTCCGTGAACTGGATTGTAATTGGTCATGTGACTTTATTTTTAAAGGTTGAAGGCCGAATTCAGGGAACGCCGTGTGCGAGTTTACTCAAAAGTCTCTATTTCTGTTCCGGAGAGAACATCATATCATTCAGGCTTTCAAAAAAACTGTCAACAGCTTCATGGGAAAGTTCCACTAAGTCGGAAATAGGGGTAACCATGCATTCGTGCGCATGATTGTCTCCATTGACATTCTGATTTGCATTGCTGACAGAAGGTCGTACCTGTTCGATGCTGCTTTCATCTCGAACTTCACTACTCTTCAATCGTAGTGGTGAAGATTCCAGGAATGCCGTCATCAGAATTGGCAGCCTTTGAGGGCAGCACAGTGCGTGAACCTTGGTAGGAACCAACAGTGTATCTGCATCCACCGGCGCATCCGATTGTAGCGTCAGACAGGTGTCTAACACGCATTCTTCTCCGCATAGCAGACACCTTAGTACAGGTAAAACACACCTTTGCCACATTGGTCGAAATGATAGAAACCAAGTCATGTTTAGGTCTCTAAGCCGGGAGAGTCCCAGGATTTTTGATATCCGGTCCCGGTATCCAATGGCTAGGATCGTATCTTCCATTGTCGCGAGAGTTTGATCTGTGACATGGGTTGCCATAACGAAAAATAAGGACTAGGAATAGGATTCCTGCAATTAGTCCCAGGATCAGGGGAAGTCCGCCAAAAATCGAATGGACGAAATCTGGAAAAATACCCAGTATGGCTTTGAATGGTGTTAATGCCATCGAAAATACTGTCTTAAATACCTTTGAGACCCCAGTGGTATCAGAAATATTTAAGATTTCGCTCAGGATTTCCGCGAAATGTACGGGGGAATTAGTTGATAATAATGTATGTATCTCTGCAGTCGTCCTTGCGACTTGTAGATCATACGTTTCTTTAGATGACGTGAGCCTTGTAGGCGTCTGAAGAAGCACTGTTTTCATTCTGCTTAAAGTGTCTATTCGAATAGAAGTAATTTTCAAACCGGGCCATGCCCTTGCCTCCCTGTCTGGTAAGGAGCTGGGGAACAAAGAACGTCCACAGCACCGCACCTTCGCCGTCGTGGTGACGAGATAAGGAGTCCCGGGCATAAGACTACAACATCTGCGGTCTACAATAAGAATGTAACTCCCATTATAGAGTCTTTGAAAGAATGGTTCTATTTCAGTTGCAGGTGCGCCTTGCTGGTGACATGAAAGGTTGTATGAATTCCCTTCACAGGCTCCGTGCAAACTAATACCGTTACACAGAAGCGTGCCGCTTAGTGACATAGCACAATTGTTGCCACTAAGAAACACTTTCTGTCCTTTGTTACTGACACATGCATGTGAATAGGGCAGGTTCCAAGTTGTTTTAAGGTACCCCTTTCCCAATTTCTCGTACATGCCAGCCTGTATATATTTTTGGCAGTATTGAAACCTGAAGGTTGAGATTGGAATATTTATGATTCCGTGGATTATCCATTCACTGACAGGTCGTTCTGACATTGTCATTGGTAATCTTTCTAGTTTTTCAATGCTCAAGATTGTATAATCAGCACCCTTCTGCGCCATACCGATTTGTCTATCAGTAAGGTTAAAGATTTGGAATAGTGACGTTGTGTTGATTAAACGCCAAGGCACATAGCCTGAACGCAGATTTTGTAACGTCCAGCCAAGCTGTACAATAGAGCGCAATTGTGACTGACCATGTTGTAATAACAGTAAGTCTTGCGATAATATATCGATTGCTGAAGACACAATGCTGTCCAATGAAAATATTCTGGAGGACAGAGTCATTAACCCATTGTCCACTACAGAAAGTGATTTTTCCAAATTAATACGATCAATTTCACGTATTCTCTCTGCTGTTTCAATTTGAGTAACCTTCCAGGCCTCATTGTATGCTGCATATACAGAGGCTGCTATGAAACGCTTTTGACGCTGTTTGCGTGGTCCCAGTATGAAATCACGCAAGTCAGCACCATCAGTAAGTAAAGTTAGGTGTTGCTTAATTTCAGGCAGTGTGGAAGTTTGTAGCCACTGAAGGCATAATTTGCCCACACTGTATGTTGTTATTATCCCTGGGTGATGTCTTTGGGGATATCTAGGGTCTGGCCTGGTCATTTTGAAACCCTGTGTTTTATTCAGGAATCTATCTTGACAGTTATTTGTATCTGTGGGCCAGATCAACCATTGTTTCCAATCAGGATGTGTTCTGTTTTGGTTAAGTATATGGTTTATGTCTATTTCTTCATCTGTCTCAGAACTATTGCTAAACATTGTTGGCTTTGGAATAGACAGGTTATTTAAATCTTTGATTTTGGCTATGCCAAGACAGGTGGTTTGTTGAACAGTGTCATTTAAAAATATCATTTGTTCTGGGATCATGCAGGCTCTAAACAAAGCTTCTATACCCTGTACTTGCCATTCTTTTGTACCCCAAACACTTTTCAAATCAACATTTTTGTCCCAATAATCAAATCCAAAAGTATTCATTTTTTCAAAGAATGAATCTGAATATATCAATTTCGTGTTGGTTATCATGGTTTTCATCCCTGTCTTGTTTGACAATTTGTAATAAAATGTTTCAGCATTAGTTATGTTAAAACCTGAAAAATATGAATATTTGTCATAAACGGTTCTAGAGCTCCCTTTTGGAGGTGTAGCACAATGTTCCCATTGATTATAATTTAAAACATTTCTAGGTTGTGCAGATTTATGCAAGAAATGGTTACCATAATGGTTATAGCAATACATACTATCATAATTTGTAGAACCTTGCAAATAATCATGTTTTGTAAATTTAGCAGACATTACTAAGTCAGACATCATATTGTTTATACTTTCAAAGTCCCAATCATCAGCAAATGAGTTTGGTTTTGCAAAGTCACTCAAGGAGATCTTGATTTGGTGTGGATATTTCAGGATCTCGACCGGACCATAAATTTCATAGTCAGTGTTGTCCCAGGCTACCCCACCAGGTATTGGAATTGCTGTGAAGTTGGCTGAAGAAAGTTCTGAAGAAAGTTCTCGTTTCTCGACGTGTGAAGATGTGTGTGGTTTGAGGACCAAGTTGATGTTCTGACTTGCTGTGTCCATTTTAGCATATTTTCCCTCAATGAAGCGTCCCAAGGTAAATACCATGATGAGCCAAAGTATGAGGATAAATGCACCAAAACCCACCCAAAATTCAATCCATGGAGAAACCAGATATGTTTCTTTCAGTTGTTTCAAAAGTTCCTTAGCTTTGTCTTTAAAGGATTTTGATGATGGCTGTGTCTTTTGTTCGCTGAAACCTTCAGAGGAATCATCGAAGTTGATGAAGTAACCAGATGCAGTTCTGTCAATTGTTCCAATTGGTTCAGGATTTTTGTTTCTTGCATTTTCACTTGGAACTTCATTGTAGATTGGTGTGTCTCTGCTAAATGTCTTTATTTGGGTTTTCAGAGGTCTGAGTTCTATTGCATTGTTGCATAGTCCTTGTTGTTCTCCTTTAGGCGTTTCGAATGTGATGAGCCTCTTTGTTAGGACCTCTGTACTGGTAGCAAACCTTGGTGTTCTGCTACTTATTGGGAGTCCACTTGGCCTACCGTTTGTTATCGGCCACATGATGTGGTTTTACCAGGTCGATGGATACAACTCGGTTCTCCTTTTTTCCAGCAAGTGGCGGTAGTACAACTGATCTTGTCCCGTTGACAGACAAGACAGGAACTGCTTTTCTGTAAGAAGGCCCAAATTCCTTCTTTACCGCGATCTTCTCCCTGACTAGATCCCCGACTTTTGGAATCCAGACAGGTCTTGCTGGGACAGGTGGTGATTCTTCAGTGGTTGTTGGCTGTTGTTTCAACTGTATGTTGCTCAGGTCTTTTCTTGTTTTGTTTAAGTCCTGCAAAATAGCCAAACGGTCTTTGACATCAAAGGTTTTTTCTATTACCACTGAAGTCTGACTATCAAGGTCAGAGATCAACATCCTAGTTCCGAATAATAATTCGTACGGACTGAATCCCTTCAGAGAATTTCTTGGCAAGTTATTTAGACTACGTTGGACACTTATTAGATGTTTGACCCACCCAGCTCCCGAACCTAATGTCCTTTCCATTATAGATTGCTTTCTGCATTGGTTTTTTCTTTACACCATCCCATACCCTCAGGAAGGAAGTGAGAAGATTCCCGCTGGGCTGTGCTCATTTGGCCATGTTTCCCCCCCAGGCTGGATTGCCTGAGTGAAAGAAATGGTCGAACGTAGCATGCTCTTAGCGTATATGCCATTTAGACTCGCAAATCTTGTATAACAGTCCGGACGTCAGCCGAGTGCTGTGGATCTACATGATAAGTGGAACTAGCCTGTGTATGTTAATCGCAAGCCATTCTTTTTGTTGGTAATATTATCTGCCTTGATACGACGAGGTATTAAACTGCTTCTCTCCCCACTGCGATCTCTGTTGCAGTTTGGGCAGTTTTTTACAAACATGGTGTAGTGCAGGCTCATGCCTGGCCACCAGTACTGTGATTGTAATTCTTCCAGAGAATCTTTTAATTTAAGGTGTCTGAGACCCTCGCCCATGTGTGCGTCTGCGATTAACAAGTTTCTCCTGTCCATGTTTGGAATCACTCTATCCCCCACTCCAGGGATTCGAGCAAAAGGGACGGAGTTTGCATCGATTATGTATGTATAATTGAGTGGATAGTTGATCGGTAACGCTGAGCAGTCGCCTTTTGATGACGTTTTCACCGCCAGCAATGTTTCGCCGTCAATGTATTTTAATGTACGCTTTTTTCGATCTACGGGAGCCGGTTTACTGGCTGCCGCTGTGGCTGTTTCAGCCAATTAATTCCCTACAACGTGAACGCCATCACGCTGGTGACTCAGTGAGTGTGTCACGTGAGTCTTTGGTAGTTCTTTTTTCAAAAGAGCTACTTGTTCCCAGAGCAGTCTCTGCTTTATTGGTGCATCTGTGTCATCTTTGTAACCGTTCTGAATCCATGTCTGCAAATCCTTGTTATATGCTTTGACGCAGAAATATGAATCTGACACTATAAGTGTCGGGAATTCGCGATCCGCATTATCTAGCGCCATTTTCAAAGCTATTATTTCAGTTTGTAGTTCTGAATTAGTTTCTACTGAGTGTGATTTTGTTAATAGAGGTCTTAGTTTACCTCCGCGCCACACTTCTTTTGTAATCTCACATGTGGGATTGTATGCATGTTCTCCCCAAACGGAGGGTTGAGCATGTCCGTCTGTATAGATTACACAGGCGTAATGTCGTAGAGGCAGAATGTCGATTGGCAGAGGATACGTCTTTTCATATTTTAGATTTTTTAATTCTTCTAGTTCTGGATCAAAGTAGTAGTATACTTTGTCCGTTGTGATTGAATTCACCCATTGTATCCATTCTGGATCCAATGTTGTTGATGGTAAATTACACGGTGTTGTTAATGCCTCAAAGGCTGATTCAGCTGTTCTGACTGTGATATGTCTACCGTCAGCTATGTCTTTTTCTCTAGCTATTGCGGTTTGAACTGCTTGAACAATTTTTCCTTTGTTGCTGAATCTCTGTTCAGCTTTTGTGTACAAGTGTGATTTGAATGCAATTGGTACCTTTTCTCCCTCATTAGAGGTCAGGTATGTGAATCCGCATCTCCCTGGGATGACTCGGATCACAAGGTTGCGTGTATTATCACGGGTTTCTAATTTTGTCTTAATTAGCATGTCTGTTTGTAAGGATCTCAAAATTTCTGTGTGTGTTTGAGTCCAACTGGATCTTTTAAAGTCTGGTTTAATTAGATCGTAAAGGGGTTTCACCCTTTCTGCGTAATTTGCAATGTATGTTCTTCCGAAATTTAGGAAGCCTAAAATTGACTGTAGGTTTTTTAGTGTTTTAGGAGCTTGGATAACGGCACATTTCTCTAGGAAATTGTCTGCCAGGCTTTTACCTTCACTTGATAGCTCATATCCTAAGAATAGGACCGTCAGATGGGCAATTCTGGACTTTTTGAAGTTGAATTTGTAACCCTCTGCAGCGAAACCAAGTATTATGGTGTTCACTCTTTTCAAGTGAGTCTCCAAGTCATCATCTGTTAAGTAAATGTCATCGACATAAGATAATGCTTCATCATCATATAGTTGTAGTAATTCTGTTACTCTCGCTGAGAATACCCCCGGGCTGTTCTTGTACCCCTGGGCTAACCGACAGAATTGTTTTTGAGTGCCATTTACTGAGAATGCAGTTAAAGATCTGCTCTCTGGTGCTATGTTTTGACAAAAGAATCCGTTGGAGATGTCCAAGGTAGTTTTGTATTTTTTGCGCACTATGTTATTCATTAGTGCAGCACTGTGTGAGTTTTGCACTGCAAAAGTTTTGCAACATGTGTTAAGGTGTCGGTAATCCAAAACTAGGCGATATGAATTGTCTGGTTTGGAGACCGGAAACAAAGGATTGTTCATTTGTGAGGTGCAAGTTTCAATCACCCCCTGGTATTCTAGCTGATCTAGTATTTCATTTACTTGTTTTTTAGCTTCTTGCTTAATTGGGTACTGCCTTTGTGCAGTTGGTTGTGATTTTAACTGGATTTTGTGAGGAGGAGAATCCTCATCCCATCCTACATGATTTTTATATAAAGCAGGTGCTAAGGCCACTGCCCACTTTCTAGCAAGTGTGTATTTTTTATGAATCGGCATTTGATTCGAGAAGGCAGGCATAATTACTTCTTCGCCATGAGGGCACTCCCTGACAAACTCTGGTGGCCAGTCTTTTTCAGCTAGAAGGATGTCATAGCCCTTGGAGAGGTTATCCCAAAATAGTCCCCTTATTTTCCTAGTCTTATCTCCCTCTATACGTAATGTTATCTCGTATATTTTGTGGGGCTTGCTAACTCTGGTATCTGCAGTTTCCACTTGAAGGTATTCATTCGTGTCCACTGTCTCCAGATGATTATTAAGGACTTTGCGAGCTATGCTCACCTCTGCTGCGCTGTCTAGCATTGTCTGAGCCCACTCTCCGTTTTTCAGTTGTGTCCTCAGTATTCTCGGCATTGTTAACTACCTTGATACTGGCTACCTTCTTTTTTGGAAATTGTAATTTCTTTTTCAGTTGAGCAGGTTCCTTGTCTTTGGACTTGGCGTGCTCTTCTGATCGTCCTCTTCTTTCCGATTTCTGCGAGGAATTCTGAAAAGATTGAGAGGGACGTGTATCAATGTCTTGATATCTATCAGGTTTTTTAATATTATCCCTATTTCTAAGGTTATATCTATTCCCAGAGGGGTCACTCTGGGGTGACCTTTGTCTCGGGTTTGGAGATTTCTCTCTTCGCCTCGGAGACCTTCCTCTGGACTGGAATTTCTTTTCTTTAGGATTGGATTGTTTGTTTCCATCCCAGTTCTTTTTTGGTGAATTATTATTATTAAAAAATATTTTTTCTGGACTTGTAGTCAGTTGCGGTTTTACTGGTATTCCACCTAGACTATCTCTGCCTAGTTCTTCATAGGATTTTTCTATGATTCTGGCAATTTCAGCTGGTTGGTCTGCTATATCTGTCTCTTTTAACCTCTGGCGGATCGCCACGTTTGCTGCTTCACCTTTTATGTTGGCTAATAATATAGCCGAGACCTGCTTGAAGTCTTTCAGTAATTTCATACCAAGAGTTAAAGCAGGTTCTGGACCGTATTCATCTTGAATTTGTTTTAGCACATCTGGTATCACCGAAATGGATGGAACACCGTGCGTTTTTGTATAGATGGAAGCAAAGACTGTACCCCAAGTGTCACAGTCCTCAATGTGTGGTGCGATTCCCATTGGGAGACATATAGTCAGAATCCTGTGTTTTTCTAATGGGGTGGTGTCAGGAAACACCGCCTCTATTTGGGTAATTTTCTGTGCCAACCAGAATGGTATTTGTTCCCGTTTAGCTGGAACTTTACCTAGGCAGGATTGGATGTTCTGTGGTGTAATTTTATTTGTGTTCCCCTGGTGAGGGGTCAGCTGTGGTAGTTTAATCGCTGGCTGAATTGTTGAAGTCCGCATTACATACTGAACTAATTGTCTATGAATTTTTAGTAATTGTTTCAGCTGTGTTAATAATTCAGCTGCAGGCATCCTATCGATGTCTGGATGTGGTGTGTATCCGGCTAGGACCGGCCACGTTGCTCCTGGTCTTCCTAAAGGACCGAGCCTTGTAATGTGATTGTTATGTATTAGGGCGCCATCAAATAAGAGCAAATGCTCTTGGAATTTGAGTGGTACTTCCACCTCCTTGAAAGGAGTGTAAATGTCAGGAGGTTCCTCTACTTTGTAATAGTGGAAGTACTTTGTTACAGCATTTGCTGCTGGAAAATGTATCCATGTATAGTATACCTCTGTCTGCCGATATTCGTGTGCCTCAATTACGAATATGACTGTGCCACCTCTAGGTGTCAGTCCATTTTCTATAAGTTTTAAGGTTATAGATCTCCTTTTGGCGACCTGGATGAGTATTATATCCGGGTCTGCTGTTTGCATGGTAGCATCAGCATCTGCTATTTCAGTAGCTAATCTAATTGCCTCTCTTTCATCATCACTCTCTGCCATTTTACAGATAGGATGGTATTATGTTTGTTTGCAGATCAGGTTTCTTATGGAAACAGAGATTAGATGTACAATATTCTGGAACTGTTTTATCCTTCAACGTTGACTAGACCAAGAACCATACATAGGAGTTCCCTCCTGCGAGGTTTTGGAGGATATAATAACCTTTCACCCACTCCAGACGTCTTTGGAGTATTTGGGAAAAGGGGTCTGAGTGAGAAAGCACGACTGAGTTACTCTAAATGTCTTACGTTAGTTTTATCGCCCTTTCCAAACGCGTTGGGCGCCATGTAGTGTAGTTCCTATCTTCCCAATAGGCTCTGCGCATTGGAATAGTACCTACAGCAGTAAAGGCCTAGGCCAGACGTTAACTAGGTCTACTACTGTCGATACTAGACTTAATTTTTGGGTTTGCCAGCTAAGCTCAGAGTTCGCTAGAAACTTTCTCGAATGTTCAAGGAAGGAATTAACTCCCCTGATTAGACAAGAAGGGATTTAGTTTCTGACAACCATAGAACATGACAACTTTGCTCTCCCCTAATCAAGAGTCAATCTCAAGAGTCGTGTGAGCACAAGGCAATTATTTTACTCAGTCAGTACGTGCATTCTTAGTCTCATCAGAATGTAGAGAAAAGGAAGAGACGGGCGTGTTCAATAAAAGGTGTCATTTATTGATCAGTCTCTTTTCTCATACATGAGAAATGGATCGATATTATTGCAATACTTATAGTTAAGTAAAGTGCATACATTAGAAGCAATAGTATAAAATAATACTGTAAAAACATTGATATGGTTTCTGAGCCATATGATGTTTAAAATGATTAAAATATATTTACATACACATATACATTTGACTAAACGTACTCAACTGGTGTTTCTAAATACGCCTACCCCGTGTACCTGACCTAAGTCTAATGCGTGGGCGGGAATAGAAAGTTACAGTTTAAGTTAAGTTTGTTTTTGCCAAGTGAATAACTAAAGAATTCTCTAGGAGGGGTTATTCAGTTCTGTACCTGGAATTTAGGATGAATGAGGAATGGTATCTCTTTCTCTGCTCTCGATATTCCAGGCTGCCTGCGAGGGCTACCCGGAAGCGCCGGTGCTGGGTCTCTCGGCTTGAGATAGCAGCGCGTCTCTCAGCGCGTCAGGAAGGCGGGGCTGCTGCCTGCGGGGTCTGCTTCTGCTCTCGGCTTCGGCAAGTATGGCTGCTCCGTCTTGTCACCACGCGTGTGTTTGCATAGGGCAAGGTCGGCAATATTTATACCTTAAAGGTGCCGAGATTGACGTAAGGATGGACATAGGTACGTCAATAAAGATGTCATACGACTTGCTCGTTAGCACATTCTTTTGCAAAAGTTCTCTGTGAAATCAAAACAATGGCCGCACGGATTTTCCAGGTTGTCATAGGTTTGATTTGTTATGAGAACGTCGTATGCCTTATCAGGGGCTGGAGGAATGTCGCTTGTCTAATTAGATCTCAAGCGTTATGACCTAATCAGATAACACGTTCCTGTGCCGTAGTGTGACTGCGTCAGATAACGGTATCTGCATCATGGGGGATTTCTTGCCTCATGGGCTGACTGTTAGTTAACTAGCTAGGTAGTTTAACCAGAATAGGGTCAGGAATAGGGGGATCGATTCAGAACCTATAGAAATACACGACTACATGGCGCCCAACGCGTTTGGAAAGGGCGATAAAACTAACGTAAGACATTTAGAGTAACTCAGTCGTGCTTTCTCACTCAGACCCCTTTTCCCAAATACTCCAAAGACGTCTGGAGTGGGTGAAAGGTTATTATATCCTCCAAAACCTCGCAGGAGGGAACTCCTATGTATGGTTCTTGGTCTAGTCAACGTTGAAGGATAAAACAGTTCCAGAATATTGTACATCTAATCTCTGTTTCCATAAGAAACCTGATCTGCAAACAAACATAATACCATCCTATCTGTAAAATGGCAGAGAGTGATGATGAAAGAGAGGCAATTAGATTAGCTACTGAAATAGCAGATGCTGATGCTACCATGCAAACAGCAGACCCGGATATAATACTCATCCAGGTCGCCAAAAGGAGATCTATAACCTTAAAACTTATAGAAAATGGACTGACACCTAGAGGTGGCACAGTCATATTCGTAATTGAGGCACACGAATATCGGCAGACAGAGGTATACTATACATGGATACATTTTCCAGCAGCAAATGCTGTAACAAAGTACTTCCACTATTACAAAGTAGAGGAACCTCCTGACATTTACACTCCTTTCGAGGAGGTGGAAGTACCACTCAAATTCCAAGAGCATTTGCTCTTATTTGATGGCGCCCTAATACATAACAATCACATTACAAGGCTCGGTCCTTTAGGAAGACCAGGAGCAACGTGGCCGGTCCTAGCCGGATACACACCACATACAGACATCGATAGGATGCCTGCAGCTGAATTATTAACACAGCTGAAACAATTACTAAAAATTCATAGACAATTAGTTCAGTATGTAATGCGGACTTCAACAATTCAGCCAGCGATTAAACTACCACAGCTGACCCCTCACCAGGGGAACACAAATAAAATTACACCACAGAACATCCAATCCTGCCTAGGTAAAGTTCCAGCTAAACGGGAACAAATACCATTCTGGTTGGCACAGAAAATTACCCAAATAGAGGCGGTGTTTCCTGACACCACCCCATTAGAAAAACACAGGATTCTGACTATATGTCTCCCAATGGGAATCGCACCACACATTGAGGACTGTGACACTTGGGGTACAGTCTTTGCTTCCATCTATACAAAAACGCACGGTGTTCCATCCATTTCGGTGATACCAGATGTGCTAAAACAAATTCAAGATGAATACGGTCCAGAACCTGCTTTAACTCTTGGTATGAAATTACTGAAAGACTTCAAGCAGGTCTCGGCTATATTATTAGCCAACATAAAAGGTGAAGCAGCAAACGTGGCGATCCGCCAGAGGTTAAAAGAGACAGATATAGCAGACCAACCAGCTGAAATTGCCAGAATCATAGAAAAATCCTATGAAGAACTAGGCAGAGATAGTCTAGGTGGAATACCAGTAAAACCGCAACTGACTACAAGTCCAGAAAAAATATTTTTTAATAATAATAATTCACCAAAAAAGAACTGGGATGGAAACAAACAATCCAATCCTAAAGAAAAGAAATTCCAGTCCAGAGGAAGGTCTCCGAGGCGAAGAGAGAAATCTCCAAACCCGAGACAAAGGTCACCCCAGAGTGACCCCTCTGGGAATAGATATAACCTTAGAAATAGGGATAATATTAAAAAACCTGATAGATATCAAGACATTGATACACGTCCCTCTCAATCTTTTCAGAATTCCTCGCAGAAATCGGAAAGAAGAGGACGATCAGAAGAGCACGCCAAGTCCAAAGACAAGGAACCTGCTCAACTGAAAAAGAAATTAAAATTTCCAAAAAAGAAGGTAGCCAGTATCAAGGTAGTTAACAATGCCGAGAATACTGAGGACACAACTGAAAAACGGAGAGTGGGCTCAGACAATGCTAGACAGCGCAGCAGAGGTGAGCATAGCTCGCAAAGTCCTTAATAATCATCTGGAGACAGTGGACACGAATGAATACCTTCAAGTGGAAACTGCAGATACCAGAGTTAGCAAGCCCCACAAAATATACGAGATAACATTACGTATAGAGGGAGATAAGACTAGGAAAATAAGGGGACTATTTTGGGATAACCTCTCCAAGGGCTATGACATCCTTCTAGCTGAAAAAGACTGGCCACCAGAGTTTGTCAGGGAGTGCCCTCATGGCGAAGAAGTAATTATGCCTGCCTTCTCGAATCAAATGCCGATTCATAAAAAATACACACTTGCTAGAAAGTGGGCAGTGGCCTTAGCACCTGCTTTATATAAAAATCATGTAGGATGGGATGAGGATTCTCCTCCTCACAAAATCCAGTTAAAATCACAACCAACTGCACAAAGGCAGTACCCAATTAAGCAAGAAGCTAAAAAACAAGTAAATGAAATACTAGATCAGCTAGAATACCAGGGGGTGATTGAAACTTGCACCTCACAAATGAACAATCCTTTGTTTCCGGTCTCCAAACCAGACAATTCATATCGACTACATCTGCACAATGAGATAACTAAGCTGAGGAAATACAGGTGATGTGATTGTTAAATGTGCAAAAATATTTGCACGTTTTCAATTATATCACCTGTGTTTCCTAACATTACGAATCACATTGTGTAGATGAGGTTTAGGCGTGTTCAGGGAGATAGAGGAGGTCTGGCCTTTGTTCAAGAGTGCAGTGGACATGATTCACTTCATTGGTAGGCCTGCACATGTATTATCACCTCTGTACTCTTCAACAAGCCTAAATTTCATCTGCAACCCTGAGTAGGCCTCACCTCAAACAAACCTCTAGATAGTCCACTCCTTATCGTCATCCTGAATCAATCCTTTAAAATGTTAGGGGCAGATTTATGATGGCCGTGCGCCTCTTTTGTGCTGCTGTTGCGTCACTTTTATAATGCCACAGTGATTTAAAAGATGTACCATGTTGCAAGATAGGCCTCACTTCATTGGTAGGCCTGCACATGTATTATCTCCTCTATATTCTTCAACAAGCCTAAATTTCATCTGCAACCCTGAGTATGCCTCACCTCAAACTTTTGTGATGCAGCGGCGGAGCAAAAGATGCGCTATGTTGTGACATATTTACAACTTGAAGTATCAAGGAAGATGTGTCATGCTGTAAAGTCCTGCCCCACATGAAACGTGCGTCAGGTTTCATGTGGGCGTTTTGTTGCAGGGTGGGCAGTCATTTGCATGAAAGCCCTGTAAAACTAACACAGTAAAATTAAGAAGATTTCACTGAGTCACCTTTATGGCATTGCTGAATCAAATCCTTACGCCTGTTTGAAACAGGCATAAGGAGTGATGAACCATGCAATGTGTGGCTTGCCCCTGTGCATTGCAGTAGATATGTCGCGTTTATGACGTGATTCCTGCAATGCGCCGTTTTTGTGGAACAGATGCGTGATGCATCTGTGCTGTTTTTGCTCAATGGTGCTCTGCATTGTAAATGCGGCACATCATGGGTGGCAGAGCAGTGGCGCACGTTAACTGGTGCATCCCTCGGGATGCACCAGTTAACATAAATCTGCTCCTTTAAATTTAAGTATTAGCAGGGGACACAGTGTTGGTGAGGCTATCCAAGGTTAACAAGAGAGGAGTCCTGTTCACTGAAAACTTGGACATAGGCCTCACCTCCTCAGCATCGCTGGACATGGTTAAATAATATCTGCAAAATGTTACTCTTGTTAAACAATTTTACTATTATAGTGTCTGAGATTTGTCTCTTAGTCTGCAACATCTCATTGTTGTTCTCTTTCTTTAAAGATAACGACAACATCAACCATGAGTGATAATGAGCAATCTGTTGATCTCGATCTTATCATTGAACTTGTCATTGAAACGTCAGTGGAAGTAGATCCCTTGGATGATTTATATCCTGTGGATGATGAAGTAGTTGATGAGGATGCTGATTTGTCAGAATTGTATGACATAGGGTGGGCAGCTGACCTGCTCGAGCCTATTAACCTATAAAGACTTTTAAAAATAAATTTAAGTTACTCGAAATGAAAAGTAACCATGTAAACCGTTTCATTTAAAATTAAATACAACTTCAAAAACAAATTGTGTGAAGTGTCTTTAATAAAATAGTAAAATATGCTAATAAAATTAGTTCAGATTCACATATAAAAGAGCAGAGGTCTTTTCTTTGCTACTATTTGTGAGTTTTAAATTTCATAATGCACTAAAAATTATTGAATGTAGAATTGACAACTAGTATGTTAATTTTTTGACGACTGTTATTGATTTACTGTTTGGTAATAGTGGTTAATAACAGTTTTTATTATATTTTACCACAGATTCAACTGCAGATCATTTCGAAATTAGACAATGCCGTCTAAGGATAGAATCCGAAAGGCTACAAAACGTCAAAGACAGCAGATTACTAAATGCTTGCAGCAGTCCTCTACAATAAAATCTCGTCAAGTCACCAAGAAAGCTCCGGGTAAGAGAACGAAATAATTCCTTAGAAACATTTGTAGAAACCAAAGTATAACTACAGAACAAGTTTTAGTCCAGAAAAAGAGAGCCAATTTAAAAGGAAAGGAAAGGCCAATCAAAAATGTTACTGGTAGAGCAGGAGATAACTCTGTGCATGGTAGTAGAAGGAAAAATCAGTTCAGGGACATTCGTAGACGAATGTTCCGCAACAGGATAATTGGTAATTTGTTAAAAAATATTAAGAAAGGTCAACAGAAAGTGGTTTTTATAAGAGAAAAAAAAAGTTGGGAAAATTATTGATCAGGCATTCGAAATTAAGCGAAAGTTATTTATTTTGATAATCAATAGAATTAGGAAACTAAACAAGGCAATTTATGATTTCAAATCAAATAGTAGATGGAAGAGAACAGTTAATCGTAGTAATTTTTGTGAAGTTTGTTCAGGAGAATGGATGCATAGTTCAAGTTGTGAGGCATTTTTTTATGAGGAGAGTTATTTTCAGGATAATGATTTGGTGCATGCAGTTGACACCAGTGGTCGAGCATATGAGGTGAAAGATGGATGTGTGGTTGAAAAAGAAAAACTTGTGACAACAGAGGCAGAAGAGGTGTTAGGTAATGAGGTTTTAGGAAGACGTCCTAAGGGACCTGTGTACACCTGGAAGTGTAGTAGTATTTGCAGTGTGCGACAGGATTCCATCAATTTGCTTTGTGATTTTGTACGGACATTTAATAAGAAAAGTTTGAAACAGAAAATTATGTTGTTGCAAGAATTAGATCCTTGCAGAGTGAGAGAAGTGACAGGTTTGCATGGTCATTCACTGGCTTGTCTTTCCAGGAGAGTATGCCAGAGTGTTTTTCATCATTTCAGGATGCTAGCAGTGCATCATAATAAAGTGAGGAAATTAGTTAGAATGTTGTATTATGCTAAGAGTCCAGCAATTATGCTTAAACAATTATGCACTGCTCTTTTGCATGGTTCTGAAGTAGATGTGAAGAATATTTGTGAAGAAATTGAGTTTTGTTACTTTGTAAGTAAAGAGGAGAATGTTGAAATTGACCCAGAAGAAGAAGGTAATGTGGAAGATAGTGTACAGGTTTCCAGTACAGATAATTTTCAGAAGGAAATTGCCACGTTTCAGGTGAAATCAAGTGAGAGGCCTAATTTCACTTGTGTGTGTTGTCGACGCACTTATTATAAGAATCAGACTAAGTTAGTGGATTTATATGCGAAAAGTGAAAGGGAAAATAATAGTGAATGGAAGGATTTTGCAACATACTTGATGGTAGAAAATTGTTTTGATTTGGGATTGGATCAACGTGTGTGTACTTATTGTTGTAACAAATTAAATCAAAACTGGATGCCTGCTAGAGCGGTTCATAATAATCTGGAATTGGTTGAGATTCCTTCTGAATTGAAGGATTTAAATACTTATGAATCTATTTTGATTCAAAGTATCCATCCTTTTCAGGCTATTGTAAGAATGGAGCCAAAGACAGGGAAATTGCCTCCATCAGATTTACAGAGAGGATTAAAGGGGAGAGTTGTTTATTTGCCTCTAGATTTGAAGAAAAACATTAATACAATTGGAGTAGAGAAAGTGGAAGAGGAACCTCTGGTTATCTTAGTTAATGGGGTTCCGACAAAGAGTAAGAAAATATGGCAAGATTTAGTGGATGTTAGGAAAGTCAAAAAGGCAACATTGTATTTGAAGAAAAACAGTACTACAAAAATGTATATGTTGCAGATGAGGAAGTAAGTGAAGAAGAGGATAGCGATTTGTGTGCTGGTCAAATTGAGAAAGTAGAACCCTCTAAAAATGAAGAAATATATGAACATTATAGTGTTCATCCTTTGCATTCCAAGGAAGTCATGGGGAATGCTATTGAGTTGTTTCAAATGAAACAAGCCAAAGGGAGTTCCATTAGTGTTTGGGAGGAAAGTTTGGAAGCTCGGTGTTTCCCACAGCTATTTCCAACAGGTCAAGGAGGAAGATATGATGAGCGACCTGATCAAATTCCTGCTTCTGAATACAGGACTTTACGATTGTATTCAGAAGATCCTAGCTTTCGTCAATGCATTCCCTATTTATTTCATCTACTGTTTGAAAGCGATCTGTCTGGACTGTCATATGCAGTGAACCCCATCTTGAAAAGTGGTGTACAGATGCAAAACATCTCGGCAAGTGACTTTATGGATAAAGTCAATGTGCAAGACAGTCTTTTGGATTCTCACCTGATTAATCTCATGGCGTGTCAGCGTGGTACTAATGAGTACTGGTACCGTCGTCATGGTGATTTAAAATGTATGCTGAGGAACTTAGGAACTCCCACATGGTTCCTCACTCTCAGCTGTGCCGAGTATGGCTGGGAAGACTTACTTGAATTTCTACGAGAGGCAAATGGAAACATTGAAAATATCGAATTCAAGATACCCGGAGAACTGTGCTCTTTGGATCCAGTGAATGTATGCAGGTACTTCAATCATAGAATTGAAGCTATGATGTCTATCATCATGAACAAGAAAAATCCACCTCTTGGAGAGGTGTTGGATTTCTTCTGGAGAACCAAGCAAGAGGTGCTCCTCATATACATATGCTGCTGTGGATCAAAGATGCACCCAAATTTGGAACAGATCCAGATGACTTAGTGATGAGTTTCATAGAACAGTATTCTACATGTGCTGTTCCAAAGGCAAAGGAAGACAAAAGCCTAAGAGAACACGTTTTACGCTTCCAAAGCCATCGTTGCGGAAAGTACTGTCGTCGTAAATTCAGAAACAAGGACAAGTTCTACACAAAATGTCGTTTCGGCTTTCCACGACCGGTGATTTCTAAAGGAAGAGTGAACAGTTTGATGTCTTCTCTGCGACATAATGTGATGAAGAAATCACCCAAAAATACATACAATTTGAAAAGGAACGAAGAGTCCAAGTATTTCAACGACTACAACCCAGTGATTTTGTCCATTTGGAATGCTAACATGGATATACAGTGTGTGGCTGATAACTGTATGGCTGTTGCTCGGTATGTGACATCTTACATCACCAAAAAAGAAAAGACAGAATTGAAGGATATGTGGGAGGACATTTCCCATGAAAAGAGCCTCAGTAAGAAGTTGTACAGTTTCAGTCTGAAGATGTTGTCGCATCGAGAAATCGGAGCTTACGAATGTTCTGACCGGTTGTCTTCAGCAAGTCTCTATGCCAAATCCAGGAGTATCATTTGGGCTTGCTGCAACGCGTAATCGAGTTCTGAAAACTGTACGTGAAATTGAGTATTTGGCGGAAAAGGAGCCAAACAGTACAGATATTTTGAAGACCAACATGTTGGATACATATTATCCAAATAGAAGCAGTCACCTCGAGAATGTTTGTCTGTATGAGGTTCTGCAAAATTACATATTCAAGAGGAACATCAAAGAAGATATTGATAAAGGAGTGTATGCTGTAATTGGAAGTGAGGGATGTCTGGTCAAGCAAAGAAAATGCCAATTGGTAAATCATCGAAAAGTGAGTGGTGAATCTCCTGAAAGAAAAGAGTTTTTCTATTTAGCTCTTTTGCAACTTTTCAAGCCTTGGCGTGCAGAAGAGGAACTGCTTGGAGATTTCCTCTGTTACGAAGACTCTTTCAATGCTGCCAAGGAGACCATAGAATTTCCTGTTTTTCCCAAATATCTAGAGATGTTGAATGCGGAAATCGAGCAGGAAGCAACGATTGCAGCCGAGATTGCTAGAGACAGTTCTCAGGACAGTCAGAGTTCTGTTTCATTGAGTCAGGATCCACTAGGAGGACCAGTTATCGAAAATGAAGCTGCCACTGCCATGATTGAAGTGGAAAGAGCCATGGCACATGCTCAGGAGGATGCGGTTAACTTAGAAGACTTGGAAAGACAACTCAACGTTGAGCAGAGGAAATTATATGACGAAGTTACCAACCAAATTGATCATGGATTAAGTCATGAGAAGAAAGAGTGCTCATGTACGTCGTTGAAGCCTGTCCGACTGTACGTGAGTGAAGAAGCGGGAACTGGAAAAAGTTTCCTCATTAAAGCAATTTCATGTTATTTGCAGAAAAGGACTGAGTCATCGCTGTCTTGTGTTGTCACCGCTCCAACTGGACTGGCAGCACATAACATTAAAGGTATTACTTTGCATCGTCTACTGATGCTGCCAGTGGAGCATGATAACAAATTACAATACCACAAGTTATCTGGAGATGCTTGTTGTGAAGTTTCAAGAGTCTTGAGGAAAATGAAACTTCTTATCATTGACAAAGTAAGCATGGTTTCCAATGTCATGCTTGCCTTTGTGCATTTAAGAATGCAAGAAGTTCTCAAAACAGAGTATGATGTGTTATTTGGTGGCAAACACATCATTGTTTTCGGTGATCTTCTGCAGCTGACACCAGTGAAAGGACAACCTGTGTTCAAAATGCTCACGCATGAAGATACCAGGAAGTGCCTAGGGAGCATTGGCAACGTCAATATATGATTAAACTTCAATTATGCTGAACTGCGTGAAAATATGGGTCAAGCGAAGGATGAAGATTATAAGAATATTCTACAAGATGTTAGAATTGGAAAAGTGACCGAGCATGGGAAAGAAGTTTTACATGCACGATTACTGTCAAATTTGTATCCAGAAGAAGACGTTGTGCCTGAGAATATTTTTCGGAAAATTACTGAGAAGATATCTGGAATATGTTTGATGCCAACTCTTGCAGAATGTGCCATCTTCAACAACAAAATGTTGCATTTAGCAAACCAAGAGATTGTGAAACTGGAAGCTATTGACAGAGAAGAGCATATGGGAGCAACAATTATTTTGTCTGAGAATTTGAAATCAAAATTGGATTCATTAGAGAAGACTATATCTAAAACTGCAGGTTTTGAAAAGACTCTGAATGTGTGCTTAAATTGTCGTATAATTTTAAGAAGGAATTTCATGTTGAAAGAGGTCTGGTAAATTGATCAATGGGTAATGTTGTTGATTTTGAGAAATACAGAAATAGAGATGGAATTGAATTTTTAAAAAGTAAGTAGGAAGTACAGCTAATTGGTCGTTGCTCTGCTAGGTTTTTGCTTGTAAAAGACTTATATGTTCGCCGTAAGCAGTTTCCTGTTTGCTTGGCATATGCGGTGACAATCCATAAATCGCAAGGTTTAAGTGTAGACAGTGCATTGGTGAATATTGGCAGTTCTGTGTTCAAGGAGGGTATGGCATATGTGGCATTGTCACGAGTCAGAACTTTATCGGGATTGTACTTGATTGAGTGTGATGTCACAAACATTTGTGCGGATCTAGATTGTGTTAAGGAATACAATAGGTTAAGAAGAGAGTATGCGCCACATTTGCCTCAATATCCTTTGTTTGAGAAACGTTTGGTAGGCCGGAAACGAAGAAATGTGACCAATAGTAGGGAGGTTGTAGCAAAAAGACGAAAAGTCGATGAACCCGAAAATATAAGCAGAAAGAAAATGGATTCTGTTGAAGATGTTGTTGGTTTTCAATTTGAAAATAGTTCTGGTGTCAACTGCTATGCTAAAGTAGTGGCTAATGTTGTATTTTCTCTAGAAACTTTAAAAGAACAGATTGTGATCAATTCGGATCAAAGTTTTTGTTGCTTGCTGAATTCTGTGGTAGAGAAATGTAGCACTGATAGAACAAAAATAGAAAGTGTGTCTGAAATTAGAAATCTGTTGGACAAATGTTCAGGTCAAACGCAATTCTCTCAAAATATTCAGCAAGATTGTCAGGAGTTTTTAATGTATATGCTTGATGTATTGCAAGATGAAGGTGTAGATGTAGATCACCTGTTTGGCCTTTCTTATCAATGGCAGCATGACTGTGAGAACTGTAGGGTATCAAGTACTAGTAGTGTAGACTCAGAAAGATTTATATATTTAACTTTGCCAGACAGTAAATCAGTGTCCTTTAATAAGCTAGTAAAATCGGCCGATCACAACATGGAGTGTAGCCAATGTAAGTCAGCAATGCTGTCCACATTATTTATACAAACATATGGCCAGTATGTCATTTTAATGTTCCAACGATGTAGGCCTGATGGAACAAAATTGACAACTTTAATTAAATATTTTGTGGCTTCGCAGCTGTCAATATCAGGAAGGACTTTTGTAACTGCAGCAATTATATATCATGACGGTCCTTCAACAACATCAGGACATTATACAGCTTATTTAAAGTCTAGAAACGGCTGGTCATTCTGCAATGATTCTGTTTTAACTTTTTAAAAAAATTGCCTTTGGACCTTAAAAATTCTTACCTGGTGTTTTTAAAACCAAAATTTTAGGGAAAGAATCTCGGGATGTGCTCTGAGGAATTTCAAGAGGTTCTAATGGCTCCTACACTATTTGGCCTTGAGGGTAAGTGTAGTACAGAGTCAAAAGTTAAATGTGGAAATGTGGAACATGAGTGAGCAAGAAGGGTGAGATATTACTAGTACAGGATTGTGAAAGTGATCTTGAACGTTTTCTTTCTAAAAGTTGCGGAAAAAGAAAATGATGGGATTTGCTTAGAAGAATTCCAAGAGTTATAAATGGCTCTTACACGATTTGGCCTTGAGGAAATGTGCGGTAGAGAGCGAGAAGTCATTTATTGTATGTAACATATTTGTCAAAATGATGGAGCTTTTCTTTCAGAAAGTGGCGGGCTGAAAATCATAGCAGCACAACAGAGTATAAGCTGTTCATAGGACATCCTTTGACGTCATGGAAAGTAAGTTACTTTTAAGGAGTTCTGATTTCTGATTGGTTATGTTATATGGGTTTTTTAAACACAATCATTTTGATTGTGTTTTTTTTCCCCGCTGTTATATGATGAATACCTTCAACTCACTGTTTTTAGGGAAATTTGATACATTCTGAGAACAGCAAAAATAAACTATTTAACGTGTATAATTAATTCTGTACTTTTTGTATTCATGATATACATTGAGAACTGTGTAGGGGGCATGAAGAAACTGAGGCTTCTGTAAGTGTCAAGGGAGGTGAGTAATGTACATTGCTCTGTTGCATACAGTCCTCACCTTCTCCGTACTCTTGGATATGCTAGACTACATCTGCACAATGAGATACCAAAGCGGAGGGAATAGAGGTGATGTGATTTTGGAATGAGCAAACAAAATTGCACGTTTTTCAATTACATTACCTGTATTTCCTAACATTACGAATCACATTGTGCAGATGAGGTTTAGGCTATTCCAGGGACACAGAAGAGGTCTGGCCTTTGTTCAAGAGTGCAGTGGACATGACTCACTTCATTGGTAGGCCTGCACATCTATTATCTCCTCTGTACTCTTCAACATGCCTAAATTTCATCTGCAACCCTGAGTGGGCCTCACCTCAAAAAAACTTCTGGATAAGCCACACCTTGTTATCATCCTGAAACAATCATTTAAAATGTTAGGGGTAGATTTATGATGGCCGTGCGCCTCTTTTGCGCCGCTGTTCCGTCACTTTTGTGACGCAGCAGCAGTGCAAAAGATGCACCATGTTGCAAGATAGGCCTCACTTCATCTTCAACAAGATACCGTCAGTTTAAAATGTATATATTTAGGACTGTGTAGGGGGCATGGAGAAGCACAGATTGAAAGTATAAAAATAACAAGTGACTAAGTTAACGAAAATTATAAGGTAAATGTTTTGGACTCTTTTCGTTACGTTGCTATCACATTTAACTTCTATTAGTTCCACTGCTTCATTTCTTTAACCCTCAGTTTTCTGCCTTTGCTACTTACCTCATTCCTTTCTCTATTACTTACTTACTATACTCCTTCCACTCCTTTTAACAGTCCCTCTGTTCGCATA
This sequence comes from Lissotriton helveticus, assembly GCF_964261635.1. Taxonomy (NCBI): domain Eukaryota; kingdom Metazoa; phylum Chordata; class Amphibia; order Caudata; family Salamandridae; genus Lissotriton; species Lissotriton helveticus. The sequence goes on from NC_136069.1 coordinate 1,611,910,700, forward strand.
GTTACTCACTCTTGTTCACTCACTTCGTCTCTATTACTCTCACTGTATCTGACTGATCACTCTTTCACTACTTGTTCATTATGCTTTCTCCCTGCAGTTCAAGCATACTAAAGGGCATATTATCAACACAGGTAATAAAATTATCGCTGCTTTTATCGGCAGAAAACTGCTGCAAAAGCGGCTTTAGCGGCAGATTTCTGCCGATAAAAGCAGCGATAATTTTATCGCCTATGTTGATAATATGCCCCTATGTTATTTACATTTCTTTGCTGTTTCAATCATTCCTTTTCTGTTACTTCTTCTTTTCTGCTTTCTGTTTTTTCTCTCTGTTATTCCACATGTTTTAATTTTATTTTGAACATTCACTCACATTCTCTAAGAAACTCTTGTTTATTATTCTTCTACTCTCCTTTTTTTCTGTCACTTCCTTATCTATTTTGTTTTTCACAATTATACCCTCTTCCATCTTTTCTTTGGTAAATAGATCTATTAAACAGTATCTCTGTGTTACTCCCTATAGCTGTCTTTCTTTTAACATTACTCTCTGTTTCCTTCCCTTATACTTACTCTTCTTTTTTTGTAAATTTTTTTTTTAGTTCGCTTCCGGTTCGCGTACCGGCAAGCGAACCGGGAAGCGAACCAAAAGAAACAGAGGTTGCCAGAGTGCTAAACATTCTAGCAATTTTTTATAAATGGGAGGTAGTTCTGAAAAGAACTTTTTTTTATTGTTTTTGTTGTTTTATATTTTTGTTATTTTTTTTCTGAACATTTTTATTTTTTATTTTTGGAACAATTTTAAATTTTTTTTGTTTTTTTTGAGGGGGAATAACGAAAAACAGGCATTAGAAACGGCTCAACAGGAGCAAAAAAAAAAATCAATTTTTGGGGTGTTTAGAGCACTTGTGATTTTCATATGCCCTGTTCATTAAAATGACACTCATCTCCCCATGGCAAAGTAGTCCCCCACAATAAATACACACCAGCTTGATGTGCTGAAAATTGCTTTGAATATTCAGGACCGTCTCCCTCGCCTCTGGTCCCGAAAAACGTTCCTGTGTTGAGGTGGTGGCTACAGGAGTTCGCGGGTTTTCACGCAAGTCACGCACCTCAGCCACGCTGTAATTTATTGGATGCCACCTTAGCATGTGGCGATGCATTGTATAGTTCCCAAAGCTATATTTTTTATCTGTGCCTCGGGACAGAACCTCTTTACATATCAGGCATGTGACATGACGGGCATTGACTTTTTTTTGCCCTGCTGGAAAGGAAAAAAATTGCCATATGAAATGGTTCTTATGGTGGGATTTCTGGGGCTGTTCAGGCAAGAATACTCATTCCTCTTCCTCTTCTTCCTCCTCTTCCTCAGGGTTGGGAAGGAACTAGGTAGGTGGTCCTCTCTTCCTAGGAGGTGGTGGTGGTGGTGGGGATGCACCAGCTGCAGCTACAACACTTGCCATTGCTAAGTGATGAAAAAAGGTCTTCCTCTCACAAAGATGAAAGTCAGAGTGAGGAAACAAGCAGGGGTTTTCATCATTTGGGAAATAAAATAGTTCTAAACCAATGAAAAGTGTTATTTTTAGGTCACATGACCTAGCCTTACATCATTAGGAAACCAAAAGTGAAATGAACCAATGAAAAGTTTTATTAACAAGTCACATGACCTGTTATGCTTACGTTACGCGCTCCGCGCGCGCCCCGGATCGCTTCCGGGAAGCTGCGCTTCGCGCCTCGCTTCGCGCATCAGAGCACTTCCGGGTGCGCTAACGCGGCGCGTCATATGACGCATTACGCGACAACGCGATACGTCGCAGTTACGCGATGCGTCACGATGTTGTTTTCTAACGCAACAGTTGTGCAAACAGAACGTTTACCGGTTCGCGGACCGAGTCGCGCCACCAAATTGAGGTAACGGGAAGCTTCTCGGTTCACGGACCGGGAGCGAAAAAAAAAAAATAATAAAAAAAAATACATAAAAAAATTGTATTAAAAACATATAAAATATATTTTTCGATTAAAAGAAGAATACATTTTAAAGCTTTTGATATTTGCTATTAAAAAACCATTGGAATTCACTGAAAAAACCATAGGTTATAGACCATATATAGTTAGGAATTAGCATTTACAAAACCTTGAAAATTCACTGAAATAACCATAGGTTATAGACCATATATAGTTAGGAATTAGCATTTACAAAACCTTGAAAATTCACTGAAAAAACCATAGGTTATAGACCATATATAGTTAGGAATTAGCATTTAAAAAACCTTTTTTTTACTCACACAAAACCATTGAAATTCCATATATAGTTAGTTGTACTAACTATATATCGCGCACCCGCAATCCACTGCTGATCATGTCACATATTACATCATTCATGACATGGTCAGTGACATCACTGATGACATCACTGATGACATCTCAAATGACATCACTGATGACATCACTGATGACATCTCAAATGACATCACTGATGACATCACTGATGACATCACTGATGACATCTCAAATGACATCACTGATGACATCACTGATGACAACTCATTTGAGATTACTGATTACATCACTGATGACATCATTCATTTGATAATACGATGAACCTCTTCAGACTCTAATATAACCTTAGATACACTCAGTGTAAACAGAGACTCACAGACTGTCACTCATCCATGAAGTTACACACACACCTACTCAGTTATGCAAACAATCAATCACACCTCCATTTTCACAACTATACAGTTATACACACCTTACTTATTCAAACATATACTAAAACATATTTACTCTCTTATACAATCCTGGATACAAGTTCACAATGATCCATACAGCCACTCACACATTCACTGGCTCTTATGCACAGTTATTTATATATGTCAACTCTCACATGTACTGTGTTTTACATATGTACTTACTTTGACATGTAGCACTGAGATATCCATTCACTCACCAATACACTCATGCACACAGTCAACCACCCATACAGCTGTTTCCACATGCACTTCTGAACCCATACCTCTAGTGAATCAACTGCTCACACATCTATGCACAGAGTCATACACCTCCCAGCCACCCACACATACACTCAGTCTCCCATACAAATACTTGGGCAACCAATCAATAACCCATATAGTTACTCATATAGCTACTGATCAACACATGCAGCAGTTTACAGAACAACAGACATAATGATGCACAAATTAAGACAGTTTAGTCACTCAGTGAGACACATTTAATCACTCACTCATACAGTCAGTCATGCACCTACTAAATCCTTCATCCAGACACTTATACATCCACTCATTCTTCAACATGTAAGACATATTTGAACTTTACAGAAAAATACAGTCACTGGATGAAGTCATCAGTGATGTCATCAGTGATGTCATTTGGGATGTCATCAGTGATGTCATCAGTGATGTCATTTGAGATGTCATCAGTGATGTCATCAGTGATGTCACTGACCATGTCATGAATGATGTAATATGTGACATGATCAGCAGTGGATTGCGGGTGCGCGATATATAGTTAGTACAACTAACTATATATGGAATTTCAATGGTTTTGTGTGAGTAAAAAAAGGTTTTTTAAATGCTAATTCCTAACTATATATGGTCTATAACCTATGGTTTTTTCAGTGAATTTTCATGGTTTTGTAAATGCTAATTCCTAACTATATATGGTCTATAACCTATGGTTTTTTCAGTGAATATATATATATATATATATATATATACTCAAAAAGTTACCCTCAGAGGTTCTACCTTGCTGTGTCATGTCGGACGAGGATGACGAAGGAATGACCCTTATACATAGTTATTATGCAGAAGATGGTAATCCTGCTGTGATTCTGAGAATCCTCATGCATAATAAATAAGTCTAGTTTTCTGGGAAAACTACACAAATTTTATGCAGTGCCTTACATAGGTAAAAGTTCAATACCGAAAACCGTTATGTAGTACAATGGCAGGGAAAATGTAGGTGAACGGTTAGGTGACTACCCAGGCCTATATTGGGGTACATTACAAGACATAACAGATTAAGAAGTTCTGCAGTGTCCCCAGGTTGTGAAATGATACCATTTACCTTGGTTAGTTGAATGATGAATGTAGTGACATCTATACTGACTAAAAAACTAAACATGTCCTCATAAATGTCAGCGCTGAGATAAGGATCTTCCATGACAAATAAAACATAGGAATTCAGATCACCTACAAGTTGCTTGACTGCTTTAATGTCCAATAGACTTCCTAAAGAACCTCGGTCAACAATGTAATTCAATGAAATGCAGAGAATACATGCTATGTGCACCACTTCTTTTGGCATCGGTTTCTGCTATGAAACCCTTTTCCCAAAAATTAGAGTAGTGGGTAAATAGTGATGTTAAAAACTCTATTTGGAAAAAGTATCAGAAACACAAATATGGTGGGGCACAACATTGTATTAAAATATTGAGTACAAGAATATTTTGACGGTCATTTAAAATGGGTGAAAACAATTTAACTATATATATATATATATATATATATATATTTATTTTTTTACAGAGTTTTATATAGCGCGAACTTGACCCGAATTGGGTATCAGAGCACTTTACATAGCACAAGTTGGGTTACATGAGGACACATTCATTTTTTTAGGCACGGGGAGATTAAGTGATTTGCCCTGAATCACAGGATGTTCAGCATCATTGCCGAGACTCAAACTCAGTTACCCAAATTCGTGGTCGACCGCCTTAGCCGCTAGGCCAACTCCTCTTCCCCTACACATATTTGCACCGTGACAAACTCTATATCTTCAGGTTATGTAGAGATGGAGTTAAGAATAGTCAATTTATACTTACCTATTTTCACCTGCCTTCTTGATATTTTTGTCATCTATATTTTTGACAGAAGCCATCGATGGTGGAAACGTGCGCTGGTTGCTCTGTGCTGGCCCAATTTAAATCTTGTATTTCTCCACACAGACCTATCCCGAAACAGACGGCGGAATGAGCCCCCTGTCCTGGAGTGCCGGGAACGCTTTGGAGAGCCCTTGGTGAGTGGAGGAGATGCCAGAATTCTAGAGACTGGAGTACCAAGAACCGGACTCGAGCCCTCAAAATGGTGGCCTTGGTCTCCTGAGCCGTGGAGCTAGGGCAGTTGCTGAGAGGTGGAGAGATACCGGACCCACTCACTGTCGCAAGGTCCCGGAGTGGCCTGCTTAGCCCGCAGTGGGGGTCGCATTTTGTGCTGAGAGGCCTTGGGGAGGATGAAAGAACTGGTCCCGGTGGGCCTGATAGCTGACCTGCAGCAGCTGACCAGACCAGGAGCAGCAGTGGTGGAAGGACGTGCCGTGAGTGGGGGCATCCCACAATGCAGAAAGCACTTGGGCCTAGTTCGGGGATGGGTCGCAGGTTTATCTTTGCATCTTGCTTCTGAGAGGCCCTATGGTGGGTGAAAGAACTGGTCCTGGTGGGCCTGATAGCCAACTTGTAACGGCTTGGGGTAGGATATCGAACCCTTGCCTACCCATACCAGGAGCAGCAGCTGCAGAAGAAGGTGCAGTGAGTGGGGCGGCCAGCAATTCAGGAAATACTCGGGCCTAGTTCAGGGCTCAATGGGAAGTGCAACGTTTGGAGCAACCTGGCCTGGCTTACCCCGGCACTCCTCCTCCTTGTATGTGTAGGCCCTCACCCAGTGTGGTGTTGTTCCTATATTCCCAATAGGCTCTGCGCATTGGAATAATATATCCTATAGATTTGACATAGGACTTAAGTCAATAGGTTTCTATCGAATATACTAAACTTAATAGTGAGTGCTAGCTAGCTCAGAGGTCACTAGAAACTTTCTTGAATACACAAGAAGGGATTAGTTTCTGACAACACATAAAGAGGAAGCGCAGCGGATGCGTGCAGCGGGCGCGCCGGCATTGCGCCAAAGACAAGCTCGTCTGGTCCGGCCCACGCCTGGACCGGGCCTAGGGCCACAACCACTGGCCAACTTGTCTCAGATGTTATGCGGTATACTGGCAAGGCGATGAACACACACTAAATATGCCTAATAAAACCCAAGGCTGTTCCAGACACAGGCTGGATAAAGGAGCCGGGTTTTGCCAGTTTACTTGTCCCTGCGGTTACGTGCTCCCTGGCTGACATCTGACAGAACTAGGCGTGTTAGCTACCACACAGCCTAGTACGAAACCAGTTCAGGCCCCGAGTCAAAGAAAGAGTTACTGTGGTCTGATTAACGTGAGGTCATTGGCTAAACATAAAGTAGAAATTGCAGATACCATCGAGCAACAAAATCTGGATATATTATTTCTTACAGAAATATGGGCTGATCCATCATCCGACCCAGATTTTGTGGTCACGGTGCCTCGTGGTTTTGTTTCATCTAGATTTGACAGACACTTAAAGAGAGGGGACGAACTTACTGTTATCTATCGTGAACACCTTAGAGCTACTTTCTCTCCAGTGCTCAACCCCCACTATGAAGGTTTGAATTTTTCAATAGAATTAAATCCCAAAAATACCTTCAGGGGTACCCTGGTGTATCGCCCACCAGGGGCAAGGACCAACTTTCTATCTAACTTAGACTCCCTACTAGAACCCCATCTTACCATTAAAAGGTTCACGATTCTGGGGGACTATAACATTCATCTTGAGTTGATGTCAGATAAAGAAACCACTATGTTCACTGAAACGTTAGGTACGCTGGGACTCACCCAGCTGGTACGTAAACCCACACACCAGGCAGGGCAAACCTTGGACAGTATTTTTTCAGTAGTCCCAGGAATGATTGTTAAAAATACCCTCCCTAGAGCTTGGTCAGACCACTACCCTTCCCAAACCACACCAGAAGTTAGTATTACTAAAGCACAAGGAAAACCTTTGAAAGCATGGAATAAGATAGATATTAAAATGCTTGAACTTCAACTTAATCAGACACGTCCAAGTCTGAGTACACAAGTGGATCAAGCAGTAGAGGATTACACCGACTGGTTGAACAATGCCTTTACGGTGACGGTGACGGTGCCAAAGGGTAAAAACTCGGGGAATAGGAACCAACCTCTGCCACCTGGTTCACTGAAGAGTTGCGACTAGAAAAAGAAAAATGTCGCAGATTGGAAAGGCACTGGAGAATAAACTATGAAACAGAGGAAAAAGATAGCTATAAACACGATCTAGCTAACTATAAAAATACGCTGAATACAGAGAAAAAGACCTTCTTCACCAAACAAATAGAATCATCTAAAAACTCAGCAAAACAGTTGTTTCAGGTGGTGAAGAAGCTTACTACCCTTCCTAATAGCTCAGTATCACTGAGCAGCCAATGTCTATGTGACAACATTGCCTATGCTTTTAGGAATAAAGTCAATGATATATATCATCTTCATCGTTACCTTTAACACAGTAGTTAAAGAAACTCCCATTTTGGAGACTCAAAAAAATAAAAATGAGTTGTCGACCTTTTCACAAGTGTCTAGTGAGCTGGTGAAAAAGCTTGCTCAAGACACTAAATCTGGATCACCTTCGGATCCTTGCCCCCCTGCAGTTCTCAAGGACATAGCAGGGGAGATAAGCCCCATTTTGACCAATATTTTTAATTATATGTTTTTGACAGGGAAGTATCCTAATACCTTGAAAGATGCAATTATCCTCCCTCTGTTAAAAAAAGCTAATTTGGACAACTCCATTACTAGCAACTATCACCCTATCGCTAGGCTCCCTTTTCCTGCTAAAGTAGTAGAGAAAATATTGAACAACCAGCTTTCTCAGTTTATGCAGGATAATGAGTTACTTGATCCCAGCCAATTTGGATTCCGTGCAGGGTACAGTACCGAGACAGCCCTTATCAAGGCCACCGAGGAGGTCAGAGCAGTGAGGGATAAGGGTGGTGCCACTGTTCTGATTCTCCTCGATCTATCAGCGGCCTTTGATACTGTGCACCATGGTACCTTGCTTATGCGTCTCGAACACATGGGGATCAAGGACCAGGCCCTCGCTTTACTATCATCTTTTCTGATGAACAGGAAAGAGACAGTGGCCCTTGACCATTATTATACTACTCCCTATGTATTGCCATGTGGGGTTCCCCAGGGCTCATCGCTCCGTCCCTCATTTTTCAATGCCTATGTCTCTGACTTTGCTATATTAATACAGCAGTTGGGCTTTAATCTGACATCTTATGCCGACGATACTCAGATTGGTGTTCCAGCGTATAAAAATACGCTGTCTCCGGCACTGCAATTTCAGCATTGTATGAAGGAAATTAGTCTCTGGATGGGAAGACACTGTTTAAAACTTAACTTGGATAAAACCGAAGTGGTAATCTTCGGTAATCTCCAACCTAACTGGGATAGACTGTGGTGGCCAACTGAATTAGGACAGACTCCTGAACCAGTAAAAAAGGCCAAAAACCTTGGGGTGCTGATAGATAACAAACTCAACTATGCACAACAAACTAATTCTACAGTCTCATCCTCTTTTTACTTTTTGAAGAAACTTAAGAAGGTCCTGCCATACATTCCAGATGATCTTAGGAAAACAATTGTGACTACCTTGGTGTTGCCCAAATTAGACTACTGTAACAGATTATACATTGGTTTACAGAAGCAACACCTAAGGAAACTTCAGATGGTGTAGAATGCTGCGGCAAGGCTTTTACTGAATATACCTAGGCATCAATCTGTTAAAGTAGAAATCCGGAAGCTACACTGGCTGCCTGTGGCGCAACGCGTCAAATTCAAGGTACTCTGTCTTGCCTATAAAACTCTGAACGGGACAGGACAGGTACCTTTGAAACATCTCTTTTCGTGGTATCACCCAGGCAGACAACTAAGGCCCACAAATGCCAAACTTATGTCAATCCCTAGAATTCGAACTGTGTGTTGGGGAGGTCAGAGTACCACATATTGTGCTGCTAAATTATGGAATACTCTTCCCGCTGATATAAGAGATGCTAATTCTCTCCTCTCCTTTAGGAAAAAGCTAAAAACTTGGCTGTTTTCATGATAATTTCCCCCTATTTATGTCTAAAGGTCTTACTCTAGTTCAGCGCCAAGACACCACAAGGTATTCGTGCGCTTTAAAAGTCTTTTTAACATTAACAGTAACAATAACAACCGCATAAACGTGACAACTTTGTTTCCCAAGAATAAGAATATATCTCTCAGAGACGTGGAAACAATAGATAAATATTTCACTTCGTCAATCGTGCATGCTTTGTTTCTACAGAGTCGCAGAGAAAGAGACAGATAGGCGTTTTCAATAAAAGGGTTTATTGAACAGTCTTCTTTCTCATGCAAGAGAGGTGAACTGCTACAATCGTTGTGCAGAATGAAAAGTATAATGCGTACAGCTTAAACAGTAATATGAAATAAAACTGTAAGAGCATTGTATGGTTTCTAAGCCATAAAAAAATACATACATAAATAACATAGACTAAAATACTCAACTGGCTTCTAAAATATGCCTACCCCAATGTACCTAACCTAAGACTAGTACGAGGGAAGAAGTAAGTGTTTGTCATTTATCATAGGTCTAGTTTTGTCAAGAATCTACCAAAGGTTTCTATAGGTTCTAATCAGCTCCATAACTTGTTTAGAATGAAGGAGGTCTGGTATCTCTGTCTCGGGACTCGATTTCCCAACACTCCGCAAGGGGAGCCGGAAACACTGGAGCTGGATTCTCCGCAGAGAAGGGCAGCTTCCTGATCAGTGCGTCAGCTGGAGAGTCGGCTTCCTTCGGCACTTGCTGTAGCGAGCTGCGTCGGGCAAGTAGGTCTTCGAACTGCTACGAACCACCGTATCTTGCTATAGCAAGTGAAGGTATAATTATACATTGCAGGTGCTTAGGAATGCCATAATTTGATGTATAGTCGGGAATAGTTGTTCATTGTAAAGTAACTGAGTTCTTGAAGACATCAATATTCAAGCAAGGGGAAGTTCCCTAACGGCTTAAGTTGGTTTTCCAAGAATTCGTTGTGACGTATGGTGAACGGATGGAAGTAGCCGTGCTTGTATTTGGGTAGCATGGGCTATGCCTAAATAGGGGATTGATTTCTATGCCTATATAAGGGCAATGTGAATTGTACCTATATGGGGGCATGAATCGGGAAAATTCAGTCGGAACCTAAAATGCCACACAACTACAGCACTATGAGATAGGAGGTGGGCTCCCAGCAGTAGGTAGAAGTGGAGAGCTAGCACACTTGGGACAGGGATACTGCTGGTGCTAGCCTGGACTGCCACTGTGGCTGTTCCCTGGCCGAGATGTTCCTTCACAGTAGTCCAAATAGAAAACAAATAGGGCTTGCCCACCAGGGGTGACGTCTCGGAGCCCCTCTCCTCCTTTTATGGGTGAGTCCCTCCCCCACCACATGGCTTTGTGATCTGACTTTGGGCCCAGCCCTACTGCTGACAGAGGCATAAAACTGCTCTGCAGGGCTGCCCTGTGGGGGATGTCCCCTGAGGCTGCTCCTCTTCAGGTCTGTACCTGTGGTGACCTGGGAACGTGGCTATCAGCTAGTGGACAGAGCTGACCACCGTTTTACTGGGAACCAGGCATAAGGAGGCAACTTTGGAGCAGCCTACAGTCACCTGATCCTTCGTTTTAGGGCCACCTTCATCTGAAGTAATAACCTGGAGAGGCGCCACAATAGTCCTACCAAGGCCATGCCTTGGGCAGAGATGGGTAGGCCAAAGCAAAATCAGCAGGGGTACTACCGTATCAAGAAGATGACCCTGCAGAGCTGAAGCAAGGGAAAACTTGGTCATTGGCTGCAGAAGACCCAGTGCTACGGCAGCTGAACAAAATATTAGAAGTTATCGCCAAGACCAAAGTGATGCTACACCAAGAAATTAGAACTGTGTCGGGGGGGGGGGACTCCTCAGGGTGGAACAACATAAGCTGGCAGAGAGGGTAAAAACAATGGAGTACTCCATTGCGGAACTCCACCCTGCACAGCAGGTATTATCGTTCTGGGTTGCAAAGCTCTCGGATAAGGTCTGCACATTTGAAAACAGGGCGGAAGATGTAGAAAGCAGCAATTGGATAAACAACAGAAGTGTAGTGGGCCTGCCGGAGGGGTCGGAAGGCGGAGAGATGCTAGCCTTCCTAGAACCTTGCTTCATTCAGTTGTTGCACCAAAGGGTGTGTCAACTTTTGACACCCACGAGAGGGCTCATCATGCACTGACCCGCCCACCAATACTGGGGCGTTGCTGTAGCCGGTCGTAGCCCGGCTCCTGCATTACCAGGACATGGACAGATTATTGCAAAGAGCTAGGACCGAAGGCCTATTAGTTGTAGACAATTGCAATGTTTCCATATTTCCTGACTATACCATTGAAGTTCAAGCCTCGAAGTCAAGAAGGCCCTGCGAGAGGAAGGCCTTCAATACTCCTTGATGTTTTCTGCCCACTTCCATATAGCGTTTGATTAGAAGACACACTTCTGTGAGGACCCCAAAATGGCACGGGAGTGGCTTGAGGTCTACAGGTTTGGGGGACAGACCCCTGGGGCAGGGTTTACCATGGGGCCCAAGCTTGTAGACCACAGAAGAGATCCAGAATGAGATCCAAAAGGGGCTCACTGAAGAAATCAAGACCGCCTGAAACCGAGAAGGAGAGGGCAGCAACACTTCATTCAGTGGCCGAGATTATGCAGGCTACGGGAGCTGCTTTGGAGGTTGGCTGCAATTCGGCAAAGGGGACTGGGGGCTTGGACTCAAACTTCTCCCATGGGGAAATGGTCATTTTCCTAATAGTGACACAGTGGACTGCAGATGACATCATCTGAATAAACAGACCACACAAACATGGCCCTTGTCTCTCCTTGGGCTGGGTTGAGCTGTATGAAACTGATCTATGGTCTGGGGTATCTTGGAAATGTTTGGGCTGGCACAACCTGAGTGAGAAATTGCTACTTTAAAGTCTGGCCTTTTCCCCTAGTAGGACCATCCATTTGCAGGGTCCAGACTGATGCTTTACCCACAGTTTGGGTGGCTGGCCGTTACCAGACTGCTTTGGGATCAGGAAGTTGTTGTTTTCAGGTGTTTTCCTTATGGTTTGGTTTATCACAATTGGAGGGCCGTTAATGTATCCTCTCTCTGGAAGTGGGGCGGAGGGGGCACAGGTAGGTACAATGTCTGAATGAATACTTCCCACCATGATACCTGAGTATAAAACATTTTAATTCCTGACATGGAACATAAGGGGAATGGGCTCAGATGTGAAGAGGTACAATGTACACAGATTTCTGAGGCAGCAGGGCGTACTGGTAGCTCTGCTGCAAGAGACACACCTTCTGTGGGGAGAAGTGTAGAAATTACTCAGAAGACTGAGAGGGAAAATCTTCACAACCTCTTACTTAGCATATGCCCTGGTTGTGTTAATCTGGATATGGGCGGGGGTCCCCTTAGAGCCAATACACACTCTGATAGTCAAGGAGGACAGGTATTTTTTGGTCAATGGGAAATTTTCTGTCAGAAACATTATGCTTGGCAGCTTTTTTAAGTATTCAATTACAGTCTTCTATCTGTGTGCTATTTTCCCAGCGGGTGCATTATTAGGACCAAGCCTAGTTGGTTCTTGTTTTTGCCATCTAAGGTAAATCTTACATTCTTATCACAAATCCCCAGGAACTACAATCTCAACCAATGTATTTAAGTCAGTCGATAGCATCAGACAAATGTATGCCAATTTATGTAGTCCATCATACCATTTTGCTTGATCTTCTCGCACTTTTAGAAAAGTATGCGTAAAAGCATACAAATCAGCCCTTGTCCATGTACAAATTTCCCTCTATGAACTACCCTAATGGGAACTCCAAAACTGAATGTATCCCTACTTCCGATTTGCTGGCAACTTATCTTACCTTTCCCTCAATCCCTTTCACTTTCATCTCCTTTGCCATCCCTTTCCTCCATCCTTATCAATATTCCCTTAAATCATACCAGTTCTTTACTGTCATCAAGTGTTAAATCCATTTTTATAATATTTCACATTTTTCATTTGCTAATGTCAATTTCTAACTCATCAGCTTTTCCAGTTTCTCATGCACTTCATTAGCACATCAAGCAGCTTCTTTGATCAAATACCTCATTTCATCAGCATTGTTAGTTATTAATGTGCTCAAATCCACATTTCTTTGTAACATTTCACCAAATTCTATTTTCAAATTTCCAATGCAAATTTCTTCAGTTGGTGGCTCTACTGTCCAATCTCTTATGGGAGTAATCTGTGTCTGATCCTCTAGTAATCCACTTCCACTTGTGCTAGGACGTGCCATTGTAATTTATGTTGGGGCACTCATCATAGCTCAAGTAATGGTCTACACAATAGCTTCCTTGGCACCCTCATCAGCCCTTACAGTAGTCTGTGTTGTCTCGATTGATTCATCTGTATATTGAGGAGTCCTGGAATTCAACAACTCACTTATAACATTTTAATCATCATCTGCCTCCTCAGCCTTATTTTAATTTTTCTCGTCCTACATCTTTTCAGGGATGTATGTCACTACAACGAGGGCTATTACCACGCGTGCCATTACAATGCTGTTTTTGCAACGCAAGTCGTTACAACGACTTGCGCTGTAAGGGCTGGATAGTAGAATAGTTTAATTTTCTATTCCAACTCCAGCCCACGTTGATAGTAGGGAAGGTGTTGGAATAGAAAATTAAACTATTCCTTTGCCAACAGCGCCCTCCAGCGCAAGTCGTTGAAATGACTTGCTTTGTAAAAGCAGCATAGTAATGGCAGCGAGTGATAATACCCGCGTTGTAAAGGCTGTTCCCCTCTTTACAGTAACTATGGCCGGAAAGGTCTTTACACACTCAATCATATCCTCTCCCCAACTTTTCTCTTGGCAATTTAATTTACTTTCTTGCCAACTTTAAAATACTTCTTTATATTCCTATCTTTCTTTTCCCTTTCCTTTTCAGTCTCCATTCAATCCCATTAATGAAGTGCTTCAAACGCACTAGTTTTAGGGATTAGATTCACATTGTATATGGTATGTCACAGAAAATGCCAGCTTTCCAAAATTAAAGGCACCTTCTATTGAAAACTTTAAAGCCTTATCATGTGCTGTGTAGTGTCTTTTGAGTTAGAGATGAAGGAACCCTATTGATCTCTGATGAACTCCGTTGAACAGTGACGTAAGTGCTTGAGCATAAGGGTAGAATTCATGCTGTAGAATGTACAGTTCATGGTTATACACTGAGGAATAAAAACTTGTAATACAAAGCTCCATTTGAGGCATATTCATTAACATGTACTCAGGCTGCGGAGGACACTATATACTGTCTATTTATTCCAATCAAATATCTAGGTACATGTGTAATACGTCACCTCTTATATGTATGATGTTACAACGCGATCAAAATGATCGCGGTACATCACAACGCATCTTTTACAATGCAAGTCGTTACCACGACTTGCGCTGTAGGGTGCTGGACTTAGGAATAGTAAGATCTACTATTCCAACTCCAGCCTACGTACAGTAGGGAAGGTGTTGGAATAGTAAATCTACTATTCCTTAGTCTAGAGCGCCCTCCAGTGCAAGTCGTGGTAACGACTTGCGTTGTAAAAGACGCGCCGTAATGGCACCGCGGTGTTTTGACCGCGTTGTGAAGAATGTTTACCCACCTCTTTCTTCAGTTTATATGCTGGTATTCCTTCACTCAACAATTCCTGACTGTCTCTAGGGGTTTCATTATTAGATTTGGGCTTTCTGAAAACATAACCCTTCGTGTATACCTGAACAAACTCTAAACAAACTCAAATTTACAATAAAACACAATAAACAAACTTAGTGGGCAATGAGCAACACCAGGATGAGTATGTCAAAGGTAAACCTATCACAGCGTGACTATACTGGCCATCAAAAAAACACAACTTTGTGGCGGCATCTCAACAATCGCAGCACAGCTTCTTTGCTGAGCAACCAATCACAGCAGGACTTCTTCGTAAATAAAGGAAAACAATTTACAGAACCACATCAAACAACCTAATATCAATAAACAGTTATCTGTTTACCCGAAAAAGAACATAAAAGCCAGTATATTAAGTAACAGCATAATCATAAACCATAGATTTCAAATACAAGTAAAAATTAGGAACTAAGAGGAATTAGAATAATCAGCAGAACAGGCCACAATCACCTTTAAATTCTCACTAGCAAAACCTCTGACCAGCAGAATGCTACCTCAAACAATGCACTTTTTCCTATTCAAATGTTAATCCATTAGTTCAGAATCAATGTGTAAGCAGCGCCTCACTTTACTCACCACAATAACAGACACATAATTAACATCTGGAGACGTTGGATTTACAGCAAATCTGATTTGAAACTCAATTCAAATTCAAATGGGATCAGAAATGTGAAAAGTGCATCAACACAAAAGCAATCAGTCCTCCAACTGTACAATCATCATTCCATACCCAAAAAACACTTTTGTGATGCAGTGGGGGCGTATACAATGCAGTCAATTTACAATGTGATGCATCTAGGGAGATGCGTCACATTGTAAAGCCCTGCGTCACATTATACCTGCGTCAGGTATAATCTATGCAGGGTGGGCGTTCCCACGCAGGAGAGCCTTGTAAAAGTGACGCAGTGAAATCTACAAGATCTAGGACGCCACTCCGTCAAAATCTTATGCCTGCTTGAAGCAGCAGTAAGGAGTGATGCAGTACAATAAGTATAGGCCTCAACATGCATTGCTGAAGTTGTGGTGTGCTTGCGAAATGAATATCCAGCAATATGTGACTTTTGGGCCAACAGATGCATCAGACTTTCTGACACATCTGTCAATCCTTGCGCAATAGTGCACTATATTGTAAATCTGATGCATCCATGGTGGTGCAAGAGTTTCACAGGCTGGCCCAGGGAAACTGACGCATCTCTACAGATGCGTCCGTTTTTTGTAAATATGCCCCTTCATTCATTCAAGAATGCACAGTCAATACTGCTAATCACATTCTGACACCAGAAAATTGAAAATTTCACAAAACTCATTTTTCCTTTGGACCAAAAATGAAGAGTTTAAAAATCAAAAAATCTTCCGGGGGAAATCTTATAGAAAAGGTGCCCTTATGCAAATCATCCTCTGCTGCCATGATTTATGGAAGTCGAACCCCATTAATTTACTGAACTTTAATATTTATATACTTCGATTTTTACCTCCAAATACATTTGCTCTGTGATTTCTCATTGATTGTTGGTGAAGAGACACCATTCTCCCAAACATCAGATTAACAATTTAGCACAGCAAAATTCAAATAGGATTTGGAGCCACTCAATAACTGGGCTCCAGATTGAAAATATGTACTAAGAATGTATTACAGAATTGTTAATTTAAACAATGCAGGGAAATGCAAAGTTGCTATAAAGGCTCAGATACAGAACAAAAAATCATAAAATAATCTCAAAAATCACTATTTAGGCAATTAAATGCCTCTAGGTTCTAAGAGCTAAAAGTATAAAGAGTACAGACATAATTCTTGAGTGAAGAAAGTTGAAAATAAATTGGACAGTGTCTCAGGAGAAAATTGAGAAGTTGCCCCAGAACCCTCAAAGCCAGGGGGTTTTATATACAGTTTATGCATAACAATTACTGCAGATGGAGCATGGTATGATCCTTCTTAGTTCACTTTGGCAAATGAAAAGCAATTTCATAATTATTAAAGTTTTTATGACTAACTGATTTACATGGTAAAATGAAATCTTCTGTTTGCTTCCCCAGCAACATCACTCAGAAGCTGTACAAAACAATATGACATATTTCTAAGATAATAGCTTACAGAATTATGTTCTTCAGCACGCCCTAACCAGATCTTCCAGGGGAACTCCTTCAAACTGATATATTGGGTACATGGTAGAATATTTCATTTACAATGCACACTTTCTAATACAATCAGCTTTTGCGTCATAACACTGTGAGGAGAGAAGACTTGCAGCTGATCACTGATTGGGAGTTGTGAATAAGCAGGAGCAAGATGAGCAGAACATCAGAAACACAATCTATCAAAATGGAGTCTTGCAAGAAAATGAGGCATAACTATTCTACATTAGCAATCGCTCTTATAATCCACCTAGTAAAATCGTTTAATGTGCACTTGCATTAATTAATCTGTTACGACCATCTGCATCATCTAAATCACCAATTCACACAATGTGGAACCCGAATGTGCACATGTATAAAAAGAGCTGTAAAAACGGCATGTGTGTATTCACGTGTTTTCAATACACACGTGCCTTGCTTGTTTCCTTCCACCGACAGCCAAACAATTACTTCTTCAAGTTAACCGCCCCTCATTTCCAAATCGATGAGTGTTGAATGGAAAATAACTGAGGATTTTGTGCTGCTGCGGGCGAATGTGTACTAGATATGGCCACAAGGTGGCAGTGTTGCTCTATTCGCAGTCATACTATATGCTAAATTCTGACCTACTTAACACATTTATTTCTGCCTCTGTATTGCCCTTTCTTTATTATGATCCAGCAGTGTTCTTTTATACTATTAATGAAATGCACTAAAAGAATGGCATAATGGGGCCCTGGAAAGACCGTGGACCCCACAACCGGCTGGCGGCGGAAAGACTCCATCTACTTTACTTTTCTTCCGACTTCCAACAACGCTTGTCATAGAATTAAGAAAAAAGGCAACTTTATATTCTAATATAATTCTTGATATGCATGGCCTAATCTCGATATCTTCGTGATGAAGTGCTATGACTCTTTTTCATTTATTTTATAGAAACTTAAATGCTGTGCGTTAATCACTGTAATTGCTGCTACAACGCAGGACATTGTACCCTAACTTCCTGTCACGTGGTACCCACAGAATGCAGCGCTCATTGTGCCCGCAGCACCTGGCTGGAAATCGTCCTGATATTTTACCTTTTGCTATTTCTTTTTCATTTTCAGTTAAATGATTAATCACATAGAATTCCGAGGGTTTGTGTTGGAAGTAAGTCTGTGGATTTCCTAGCTAGAGCTTGACAGGCTGGGGGGAGCTTTATTTTGCTGGACTCTTAGCTCCTGATTTCAACTTCCTCTGAAGCAGGTTGGCGCCAAAGTACGCCTCCCGCCTTACCCCCACTCCGCCCCCGCCATATCTGGGGCAAGTGGCATAATACACCGGAGTCATACTCAGTGGCATTTGGTGAGGCCGCTAGCAGGCGCTGTAATGGGACCTGGTACGTCATTAACTTATGCTATTCACCATCTTGTCACGAGGCCATTATTTATGGACAGAGCAAAACGGGGTGTATATGTGCTCTATTTTGGGTTAGGATAAAATTGTATTTTTTTTAGCATGAACATATTTCGGTCTTACGAGAACTGTGCCACAAATAAAATCAGCTGGCCGCTTGCACACAATGGGTCTCATTTATGAGAAATGACGCATCGCTGCGTGAAAGCAGCGATGCGTCACTTCTCAGTACGCACTCCTTGCGACATTCCTGATGCGTCATATTTAATGTATGACGCATCGTGTCGCAAGGAGTTATAGATACGTCAGTATTTCTGACGTATCTGTAAGCGCAAAAGTGACGCATTGCTGGAGTGTCACAAAAGTGACGCAACTCCAGCAATGCGTCATTTCACATGGGGCAAGCCCCATGTGAAAGGGCCTGCGTCAGTCTTACGCCTGCTGTGAGGCAGGCGCAAGATTTTGACGCAACAGCGTCCTAAAAGTGACGCAGTGAAATCTCATAGATTTCACTGCGTCACTTCTACGACCCTTCCTTGCGTCAATACGCCCCCCATGCATACATTATACCTGGCGCAGGTATAATGTGGCGCAGGGGTTTACAAAGTGACGCATCTACCTAGATGCGTCACTTTGTAAATATGGCGCATTTTTTACACCACTGGTGCTTCACAAAAAGTGACGCACCGGCGGCGTAAAAGTGACGCAAGGCCTCATAAATGAGGCCCCATGACTCTGCCATATGTAGAGCATGCTCAGGGATGTTTCACCACCTCCAAAGCATACCTCCTTAGCAGTTTTCACAAATGCAACATGCGTCACAGCTTCTGCTTCAGTTTGTTGCCTTGTAACTCCCAATAGTGCTTCGGGTTGTCCTGTTAGTTCTTTGTTTCAAAAAGTCACCATCTTTGTAGAGGTTTCACCCGATATATATGTAACGCTGTCAAGTAATTTCAGGGTGAACTTTATTGTAAATGGACTCCAAAGCAGCACTAGGCAACCCTAAAACCAACTTCTCCAGTGATGACGCGAGATTACCAGCTTAGGATATTTCTAGCACAGCATACTCACCTGGGCCCATAAACATACTCACTTTAAACCAGGAATCTAAAATTCTGCCGATCAGGAGTTTACTTTATTTGTTTGACTTATATACCATGACTTACCAATTTCTTGCCACTTCTGAATTATAATACCTTAATTCATGGGATCAGGGTGTTAGAATAATAGGTAGAGATAACAATAAACCTTATTTAATTCAACAATCACAGACTCTGGGAAGTTTAAAATACTTTAGCTATGCAATATTTTATGAGTCAAGTACCATAGAAGATCAGTCAGAGACTTTTCAAGTAAGAAAATAATGATCAAAGCATAAATCTTTAGAGACTTAGTAGAATTTCTAGACATTGGTACCTGGGAAGGGTGAAAAAGGGAAAATGGTTCAAGGACATACCACACAGATTTATATTTACCTAGAATGGTGTGAGGACCAACCCCTGGCCAAGGGCTGGCAAGAAAGGGCTCCCGACTAATCAGGTGCCAACAGGTCAGGACAGGTGCAGGACAGGACAGGTAACCTCCGCTAAGTGCAACGCCAGCGTCACACCCCTTCCTGCAGCTACTCTCGGTCCTCTTCCAGATGACAGATTCTTCACCCGAATCTTCTTTCAGAGTGCTTGACCAGCCCTCCTGAGCTCCGCGACATCCACGATCTCCTTCGGCATACGTTGGGTCAATGAAAGGTCTGTGACAAGTCTGACAATCTAACTGACTGAACCTACCTTAGCTGTACCATTTCCAGGGTATGTACCACCCCCAATGTTGCAAATATGTGTATTCCCTTCATTTGATTGGACAAAATGACGGGGAGAGGTCATCACACCATACCGGTATGAGGTCTTTCTCATTAATTCTAATTGATCCAGGTTCCCACCCATATTTTACTTTCCCATTTGTTTATTCCACCCAGCAATATTTAGTTTCAATTCATAATCAATGTATTCAAAACTGTCAGTATTTCTTCCTTTCTTTGGGTCAGAGGGTGAGGTTCCCAGGCACATCGCGGGTAAGATAGGACTTGGCTGCTTTTCAATGATAGTGCTTCAAGGTTTTCAGTGTATGAATGCTCATGCGCACCAATTCAAGATGGAGTTTTGCTGCACCCTTCAGGCCCAAATACAGAAATAAATGAATGCACTTATTTTTACTCTAACCCCATTACTTCATTTTAACTATAGCATTAATGGTTAAGTAGAACACACAAGTTTTAGTTTAAGAGCAAACCATAAGCATTAGCATGTGAAATTTGAAGCGGCCATCGTAAGCACTACTGCGCAGCGGCAAAGAATTCCCACCAAAAGCAAAGCACGTCATACTACCTAGATGTAATAGACGCATGCGCAGAAGGTTTACCGCATTCTAGGCGTCCATATTAGAACACTCGGGTTACTGTTAGTGAAAGCACATAGACAAGCGTCCCCTAGATACTAAAAATGTTATGTAATGCCTTTATTAGTAAATACAAACATGTTGATTAATCTATTACATGTTATTTCGAGAGGATTGAATTCAAGCAAGTTTCTTTACGTATGAAACCTTACTCCATCAATCCCCTCTTTGATGGTATTCTATACCATTACTAATTACTGAACCAGATGCCAACTTTAGCAATTTACCAATTCAATTTCTTCTATTACTTTTGTGTTTCCCGTGTCCCTTTTCTTTTGAAAACCTTTCATTCTCTTGTAAATATCCCCCTTCATTCCTTCAAGTTAAATTTCATCATATTTTCGTTTTCTCCCTATTTCATTTACTGCGTACCATATTCTATGTCTGCAGCATTTGCACCAAATCATTACCATCACGGCTACTAGGGCTATTCCCAATATTGGCATCAATATTTGACCTATAATGCTTCTTCCAACATTAGAAAACCAACTACCTATAGAGGAGATACCATCAGTTATTCTCTTCCATGCACTGTCAACCTCCAGTGGTTTCAATTCTTCTTCCAAATGGGTGATATTCTTTACATATCTCCCAATTTCAACACTTTTGTCAGGTATATACGTGCAACAATGTTGCACCTTCAACATTTTACAGACTCCGCCCTCTTTTGCCAATAATATATCAAGAGCAAGTCGATTCTGCAAAACTAGAAATCTCACCGCAACTAATTCGGTATTGATCAATAAGAATCCTCCTGCAGTGTCAGTCGATAAGCGATCAACCACTGTTGACAATTTACAAATTCTTTGTGTGTTCAGAATTACTCCCACTGAAGGTATCAATGCACTAAATATATCTCCTTCAATTTCTGAAAAACTAGCTCTTTTCTGTCATGTTAGTACATTATGTTCTTCATTGCTTACAGTGATTCTTTTAACATGGTAAACCTTCGGGAATATTATTCTGAAATAGCAACTCCCATACCAATGATCAGGCAGCTTAAAGTAAGCTTTTTGTCACAAACATAATAAACTCCAGGAAATACTAGATCAGTTCCCCCTTTTAGTCCCCAACCCCCAATTATCAGGAATTTGTGTTCACTTTCACTGGAACCAGTGAATATATTGTTATACACTATTTTCAATCTATGGAGACAGATTTTTCCTTTCTTTTCAAGGTCCAAGGACAAAGCAGCATGAGTCTTGCCGGTTGCAATATAATCTTCCCTTTCAGCCCATTTGGGTATCTGAGGTTTCGGTAAAGTAGCTTTTCTTTCGAAATCCTGTCTACTTTTCTCTACTAAATTCAAAAACACTTTTTCTTCTTCATGTAATTTACATGTTAAAATGTTATTATGTGCTTCAGCTATATCTATTTTTTTCATGGTTAGGAAATATTCACCCATAAACTGTGCGTCTCTACTAATAAGGACAGGGTTCATTTTGTTACGTAAAGGAATTTCAGAGAAAATCACATCTAGGTTAAAATGATTTTATTGTAACTTTCCAGTTCTGTAAAATAAACTAGCTAATATACTACATGAAATACCACATGTCAGGGGTAGATGATGATATGTCACCCCTTCTGCTACTGATGTCTGTAATTTCATACATACATAGCAATCACTATTTTCCATTGTTTCCACATAATATACTAACAGGTAAGCACATACAATCAAATCTGTCCCATTTCTATTAATACTGTGGTGTAATTCTATCTCATCTGGTGCTTCTAATTCTACTCTACTTTGCTTAAGGTTAGCTACCTTTCCATGGGTAATTAAGTCATTTTGTTTATTTGCAGTCATTATATAAGGTATAGCTATTGTCTGTCCTAACCATGCTATGAGTACTATCAATACACTACATAGGCATATTCTACAACATGTTTTTATAGAATTTCGTGTTGATTTCCCAGCAGCTCTTTTATCAGCAATTTCTAACTAAGGAGACTAAACCCCTCATTGTGACTTTTCCACAGAATATAAACTGTGAAATACTCAAGTTGGTCTCTCTTCTTTATCCATTCGATCAGCACTCAACTCCTCATCACTGTCTCCACTAATTTCCAAATTCTCAAAATCATCGAGAATTACATATTTCCATTCAGGACCCTTGAATTTGTTGTTCAGTATTTTTAAACCTGGACTCCTCCTTCTTAGTTTCTCTGTTGATGGTGCAGATCGACTGGTTACTTCGTCCACTTGTTCTGGTTCCCCACTTATTGTTTTTAGGCAATATTTCAGTCTTTTGCTAAAACTAGGCCAAGCATCACCCTTTCTGAGTCTTTTAGCTGGCACTGCGCTTTCAGTTTCTTCACTTGTTCTTTTATTTACATCTGTTTGTGGCACACTTTGATTATTTTCGTCTTCAAAATTCCTCTCTATCTGGACTTGTCCAGGGCTTATTATCTCTGCCTTTTCTGCCTGGATGTTTTCTTCTACTGTATTCTGACACTGTTCAGGAGTTTGTTAGTTTTGTCTTTGTTCTTCTTCTTCTTCCTGTACTTGATTTTCTTTACCTATCTGGTACTGCTCAGGTCTTATAATTTCTTGGTTGTCTAATGCCTGTCTGTCCCTCCTCAGACTCAGGAGTTTTGTTTGGGTTTTCTTCTGTCTGAGTGTATTGCTCTTTCCTTATCTGGTCCTCCTCAGAATTGTTATTGCCTTTATTTTTTGCAATCTGAGTGTGTTCTTCTATTCTTGTCTCTTCCTCACTATCAGTTTGTCTATATAAATAAGTTTGGCTTCTTGTTCTCACAATGTCTCTTGGTATGTCCACTACTGGGATTCAATCATCCTGACTAGTGCTAGGCTGTTCTTCATCCGCTACTTCAGGATTGATTTCTTGTTATCTTTCAGCATCACAACCTTCAGACTCTGATACATCAGGTTCTGTTACTCTTTTGGTATGGCTTGCATGAATCCAATTAGGTAAACCTGCACACTTCACAGCTGTTATAGTAACCAGAATAACTTGATGTGGTTTTCCCCGCCTTGGTGCTAGACACAATTCTCAGGTGTTATCTTTTATCACTACCCAATCACCTGGATTCAGATCATGTCATGTGCTTGAGTGGACTGTCTGGTCACAGCATCTTCACCAACCAGGTGAGAGATAGAAGGCACTTGATCAGCCAACGCTTTGCAATATTCAAATACCAAATCATCAGATATATTTAACAGCTTGTGTCCTGGTACACATGCTTGCCTCATTGCCCTTACCATGAGTATCTCATGGGGACTCAAGCCTGTGTTTTTGTCTGGTATACTTCTGAGTCCCATCAGGACAAAAGGTAAAGCCTCAGGCCACTCCAGTGGGGTGGATTCACACACCTTTCCCAACCTCGATTGTATTGTGACTTTTAGTGGTTCTACCACTCCAGAAGCCTCTGGGCTGTATGCACAGTGCAACGTTTGCTCAATTTTGAATGCTTCACAAATTAATCAAATTATTTCATTATTAAAATGAGACCCTTGGTCTGACTCAATAGTTCTGGTTGGGTATGCCTCCACCCAATTGGAAAATAAACAAACAATGACAAGGAAATATTTTAATCCTTGACAAGCAGGTAACTGAATGAAATCAAATTGGAGTCTTATGAATGGGCCTTCAGCATTTCCAATCTTTCTGGGACAATCTACAGTTTTCCTACCTGGGTTCATTTTTTGACAAATTAAGCATCTCTGGCAAAGACTGTCTGCAACGTTCCTGAACGTGGCATTAAACCAATCCTGTCTGACCAGTCTTATCATTGCATCTCTGCCTATGTGTGTGTCTCCATGGTACATCCTAGCCATGCGTGCTAGCATACAGTCAGAGAACATAGGTCTCCCATCTAAGTAAATTATTACACCATCTTCAGTTATTCTCTGACAATCTATTCTCTCCCATTATTCCTTTTCTTTTGTTTCTGCCTCATTTCATAAGTCTCTCACTTCCTCCCATGTTCCTACACCCCCAAGTAGCATAAGTTGGCAGCTGATTCCACATGTATCAGTTTTCTTATTTACTGCAATTTTGAATTTAGCACAATGTTGGGCAACTTGGTCAGCATAACGAATACCAGCTGTCACTTTGTCATTTCCCGATTGGTGAGCAGCGCATTTGACCATGGCCACTTCTTTTGGTAATTGAACTGCTTCAGTTAATTCTTTTACAGAATGCCCATTTTGAATAGGGGTTCCTGAAGAAGTCATGAAATCCCTTTGCATCCAGAGCTGGCTAAAGTAATGCACAGCCCTGTAACCATACTGAAAATCAGTATATATGGTCACTTTCCAATTTTTCCCAATGTTGCATGCTATAATTAAAGCGATCAATTTGGCTATTTGTGCAGACTTGACTCCTAGTAAATAGGATGCTTTGACTATTCCAGCCAATGTGCACACAGCGTAAGCAGCACTCAAACCTCCTTCCTCATGACGCATGCATGAGCCGCCTACAAACAGCTCATGTTCTGGGATCTTTAAAGGTTCTTTCTGTATATCTGGGTGTGGTTTTGTACTGTATTCAGTGAGGTTGAGACAATCATATTCGACTTCGTCCTTTACTTCCTCAAAGTGTGAATTTGGTAACAAGGTTGCAGGATTCAAGACAGTACATCTGACTATGGTCACATTTTCTGCACCTAGTATTACTCGCTCATACTTAGTCAGCCGATAAAAATGTAGACATAAATATGCTCGTCAAATTTAAATGCAAAATTGACTGTCTGGATGCAATGGAATGGAGAAAAAGGCATGGCACAAATCAATTACAATGAACTATCCTGCACTCCATGGAACCTGGTATAGAATCACTGCTGGATTCGGTACTACTGGGCAACATGGTACAACAATTTTATTTATTTTTCGTAAATCCTGGACCACCCTTTATTTTCTGTTTGGCTTCTTTATGCCAATTATAGGTGAATTAAAGGGACTACTCATTATTTTGCATAATATTCCTTGTTCGACCAAATGTTCAATTTCTGCTGCCACACCAGCTGTTATTTCTGGGCTCATCTTGTACTGTCGAGTGTTTGGGTAGACTGCACCTTCTATCACTATCACTTTTAGTGGGTCAACATTTGCTATAAGACCTACCTCTTTTCCAGAGAAATCCCACACATCAGGGTTTACAGTATTTTGGACCTCTTCTGGTAGCTCATTTGGGGTCATCTTTTTCTCATGTCATTTACTGCAGTTCCCTGTCCGGCTAACATGATTTTGTACACTCCATCTTCATCAGGGGTCTGAATTACAACACCATCCGGTGTGCAAAAGATTGTGCAATTAATTTTGCACAATAAGTCCCTTCCTAGCAAGTTTACTGGGCTTGAGTCAAAGACTACAAATGTATGCATTCCTTTAAAATTGCCAATACATACCTCCATTGGTTCTGTAATTGGGGTCCCAATTTGTTTATTAGAAACGCCGACTCCTTGAATATTCTTCTCCTAAGAGGGGTAGGTTTGGGATGTCTGCTGTTCTCACTGTAGAACGGGCAGCACCAGTGTCCAATAAAAAGTGATGTCATTTCCCTCAACTTTACCATCTATGTAAGGACCTGATTGATCTACTGGTAAGGATGCGCCAAGTACCCATTCCTCTCCCCCACCTTCAAAAATTGTGTCCCGCAAAAAAAACTGTGGTGTTACAGAATTTATTCTTACCACTTCCCTCCCTGAATCCGGTGTCCACACTGTCTTTGGTTTGACTCACAACATCTGGCATAGGATCAGGTGGCAATTGACTCTGTTTTACCTGTTGCGGTAGTCTCATTGACACCTCATTCTGAGCCTGTGGATTTAAATTTTGAATTTGAACATTATTATTCTGTATAAACCTACACTCGTTTTTCCAATGCCCCAATTTTCCGCACCCGTGACAGGGAAACTTTTTCTTTGCCTCTTCTTTGCTCAGTCTCCCTCTAGGTTTGCTCCAGCTACTTTCACTTTGACCTTTCCCTCTTCCTAGATTATTTGCCTATTGACTTAACTGGAGTTCCTGTTGTTCTGCTAATTTATCTTGAGCCCACATAACTTTTTCTTCTAATTTCTTTCATTTATTATCAATTTCAACCCAACAGTATTTTGCATACTTGAGGAATTCATCAATAGGTTTTGCCGGCCAGCCCAACTTATGCTTTTTAATCATCTGTGATATCTCTGGCTTTAGTACGGACACAAAACAATATATAAAATGTGTCATGTCCTTATTATCAATGTTTTCTAATCCACTGTACTGTTTGAATACTTGCAAAAAACGCTCATAATATGCATGTACAGACTCATCTTTGTCTTGGGTTGTTCTATCTATTTTTGTCCAATCCATTTATTTTGGAAGTACCTTTCCCTTTAAATAAGTTATTACCTCCTGATATTTCTTCATTATATCATCTGACGGAGCTCCTGTCTTTGCTTTCTTTGCATCTCTAGTATACTCATCATAGGGCCAGTCTACTGAAATTTTGCTTTCTGTGCATAAATCTGCAGGAACAAATATTTACCGAAGTGGTAGAAAACTTCAATTTTTCAAGTGACACTTTATGTCCTCCTTCGGCCAAATGATTTAGTAATGCAATGGAATCAATGATACAGTCATTTTGAGTTTTAGACGCAACTAGTAAGTCGTCGATGTACTGCACCAAGACGGACTGTCTGGGCAGCACCAGAGATTCAAGAAACTCTTTCAAAATCTGATAAAAAATCCAGACATAAATATGTTTGTCAAATTTAAATGCAAAATTGACTGTCTGGATGCAATGGAATGGAGAAAAAGGCATGGCACAAATCAATTACAATGAACCATCCTGCACTCCATGGAATCTGGTATAGAATCAATGCTGGATTCGGTACTACTGGGCAACATGGTACAACAATTTTATTTATTTTTCGTAAATCCTGGACCACCCTATATTTTCTGTTTGGTTTCTTTATGCCAATTATAGGTGAATTACAGGGACTACTCATTATTTTGTTTAATATTCCTTTTTCAACCAAACGTTCAATTTCTGCTGCCACACCAGCTGTTATTTCTGGGCTCATCTTGTACTGTCGAGTGTTTGGGTAGACTGCACCTTCTTTCACTATCACTTTTAGTGGGTCGACATTTGCTATAAGACCTACCTCTTTTCCAGAGAAATCCCACACATCAAGGTTTACAGTATTTTGGACCTCTTCTGGTAGCTCATTTGAGGTCATCTTTTTCTCGTGTCATTTACTGCAGTTCCCTGTCCGGCTAACATGATTTTGTACACTCCATCTTCATCAGGGGTCTGAATTGCAACACCATCCGGTATCAAAAGATTGTGCAATTAATTTTGCACAATAAGTCCCTTCCTAGCAAGTTTACTCGGCTTGAGTCACAGACTACAAATGTATGCATTTCTTTAAAATTGCCAATACGTACCTCCATTGGTTCTGTAATTGGGGTCCTAATTTGTTTATTAACAACGCCGACTACTTGGATATTCTTCTCCCAAGAGGGGTAGTTTTGGGATGTCTGCTGTTCTCACTGTAGAACGAGCAGCACCAGTGTCCAATGAAAAGTTATGTAATTTCTCTCAACTTTACCATCTATGTAAGGACCTGATTGATCTACCGGTAAGGATGCGCCAAGTACCCATTCCTCTCCCCCACCTTCAAAAAATGTGTCCCGCAAAAAAAACTGTGGTGTTACAGAATTTATTCTTACCACTTCCCTCCCTGAATCCGGTGTCCACACTGTCTTTGGTTTGACTCACAAAATCTGGCTTAGGAGCAGGTGGCAATTGACTCTGTTTTACCTGTCGCAGTAGCCTCATTGACACCTCATTCTGCGTCTGTGTATTTAAATTTTGAATTTGAACATTATTATTCTGTATAAACCTACACTCGTTTTTCCAATGCCCCAATTTTCCGCGCCCGTGACAGGGAAACTTTTTCATTGCCTCTTCTTTGCTCAGTCTCCCTCTAGGTTTGCTCCCGCTACTTTCACTTTGACCTTCCCCTCTTCCTAGATTATTTGCCTATTGACATAACTAGAGTTCCTGTTGTTCTGCTAATTTATCTTGAGCCCACATTACTTTTTCTTCTAATTTCTTTAATTTATTATCAATTTCATCCCCACAGTATTTTGCATACTTGAGGAATTCATCGATAGGTTTTGCCGGCGAGCACAACTTATGCTTTTTAATCATCTGTGATATCTCTGGCTTTAGTCCGGACACAAAACAATATATAAAATGTGTCAT
Source organism: Lissotriton helveticus (assembly GCF_964261635.1). Classification (NCBI taxonomy): domain Eukaryota; kingdom Metazoa; phylum Chordata; class Amphibia; order Caudata; family Salamandridae; genus Lissotriton; species Lissotriton helveticus. The sequence continues at coordinate 1,611,939,563 of NC_136069.1, forward strand.
GTCCTTATTATAAATGTATTCTAATCCACTGTACTGTTTGAATACTTGCAAAAGACGCTCATAATATGCATGTACAGACTCATCTTTGTCTTGTGTTGTTCTATCTATTTTTGTCCAATCCATTTCTTTTGGAAGTACCTTTCCCTTTAAATAAGTTATTACCTGCTGATATTTCTTCATTATATCATCTGACGGAACTCCTGTCTTTGTTGTCTTTGCATCTCTAAAATACTCATCATAGGGCCAATCTACTGAAATTTTGCTTTCTGTCCATAAATCTGCAGGAACAACTATGTCAAATAAACCATCTAAATTTTTTAACAGTACCTTTGATACCTTCACAAACCTTTCAACTTGCCTGTACCATTCTACTGGTTTCTCTCTGTGTTTTGGGAAATCATTTGTAAATGACAAAATATCATGTCAGGACCAAGGGACATGTACATAACCCCCTCCTGGAACTTCTCTCATCGGGCTCCATCTTTGAACCTTCTCTGTTTCTTTCATCAAATATTCAGATGTTGTTCGATTAGCCTCATTCCTCATTTTTCTATCCAAGTCTCCCCATGTTTGCAACAGTGTTAATAATTCTTTTATTTGCAATTTTCTTCCTGACACATTCATGTTTCCTAAATCTTTGTCTGAAAATTCTTCTCTATATGGCTTCTGCAACAATTTAAATTTAACTATGTAAATTCCCATCTCTGAGGCCAAATTCATTAATTTTACATGAAATATATTTGTATTTCAGGTGATGCTTCTGCCTATGAATAATAATTCTTCTTCGCTAAAAGAATTCTATCTTTTTGAAGAGTGTTATATAGCCCGAACTAGACCCGAATCGGGTATCAGAGCGCTTTACATAGCACCAGTTACAGGACACACATTCATTTTTTTTTTAAGCACGGGGAGATTAAGTGATTTGCCCAGAATCACAGGATGTTTTATTTTTGGCGTCATTACCGAGACTCAAACCTAGTTCCCCCGTCCGAGGTCGAACACCCTAGCCGTTGTGCCAACTCCTCTCCCCTTCAAGCCCTACATTTACAGCTACCATTTCTCCCAATTCTACCCTTAATTTTAAAATGTCTAATACTTTTGGCTGTGATTTCGGCTTTTCTATATCTCATGTCCACTTTTCTATCTCTTCTGGGGTTACTACTGTAGAACTATCATGTTTTCTTTTCTAGGTCGTACAATTGGTGTAGTCAGAACAGGAGTTTTAGGACCAGTTTGTTTATCTCCATATAAGGGAACAATGGAACTTATAGTCGCAGGTATCATTAGTGCCTCAGGACTTGTATTTAATTGGTTTATTTTCTGAATCAATTCACTCCTCTGTTTATTTACTGCTTCCCTTTCTTTATCTTGTAATACCTTTTCTATAGTGTTTATCTAGGTCTGCGTTCTAATTCATTCACGCGAGTTCGTAAATTGTGTAATAGTCTTCCATTAAATGTTTCGTACTCTGGGAATGCTAATACTCCATAATTTTTTGTGTATTCTATCCAATATACCAACCCTATACATGTATGGTAGCCTCTTTCTATCATCATGTAAGATGCAGGAGCTTTCAGAGGTGGAGTAATAATTCCATCTCTAGTCTTAATGGGCTTATCCTTTTTAAAATAATTCTTAATTTTCTGCAAAATGACATTTGTCTTTTTTCTCCGTACATTTTACAAGAATTCCCTCTAATGTGTTGTTCTTTGGCAAAACCTAGGTATTGTAATAACCTGTTACTTATTTAGACTTACCCTTTCTAGGTGATATAAGACCAAAATTTCACCAGCCAACTCCTTTGCTAACAATCACTTTCACTTTTATTACAGAAATAATCCCTAACCAGTACATCAAGTTTTACCTAACTTTCTGCACCTATTTCATCAAGGCCACTAACCTCACTGCAGTGTGGCTTCCATTTACCACCCGATATTCAATATCCTTGGGGATTTCTGGAAAACAAATAACAATACAAACGGGTTTTGGTTAATACATATATCAATATAAAAATCATTACGCAACTAACTACCTATCTTAACTAAACCCTAACCATAGCTCTGCTACCAAGAAATTCTGAAGGCGCGAGATTACCAGTTTAGGATATTTCTAACACAAAATACTCACCTGGGCCCATAAAAATACACACTTTAAACCAGTAATCCAAAATTCTTCCGATAAGGAGTTTACCTTACTTGTTTGACTTATACCTATATACCATGACTTACCAATTCCTTGTCACTTCTGAATTATAATACCTTATTTCATGGGATCAGGGTGTTAGAATAATAGGTAGAGATAACAATGTACCTTATTTAATGAAATAATCACAGACTCTGGAAGTTTAAAATACTTTATCTTTGCAATATTTTGTGAGTCAAGTACCAAAGCAGAGCAGTCAGAGACGTTTTAAGTGAGAAAATAATGAACAAAGCATAAATCTTTATAGACTTAGTAGAATTTCTAGACCTTGGTACCTGGGAAGGGAAAAAAGGGATAACGATACAAGGACATACCACACAGATTTATATTTACCTAGAATGGTGTGAGGACCAACCCCTGGACAAGGGGTGGCAAGAAAGGGCTCCCGACTAATCAGGTGCCAACAGGTCAGGCCAGGACAGGTAACCTCCGCTAAGTGCAATGCCAGCATCACATCCCTTTCTGCAGCTACTCTCCTTCTAGATGACAGATTCTTCACCCGAATCTTCTTTCAGAGTGCTCGACCAGCCCTCTGAACTCCGTGACATCTACGATCTCCTTCAGCATACGTTGGGTTAGTGACACCCCCTAGTAGCAAAATCGCTATTTTAAAGTGGTTCTTGCATTGTATTTAAGGAATCGTAAATTGGAATTCCTTAAATGCAATCACAATTTGAGAATTCACAATTCATCGCAAATCCTCAAATTGCGAGTGCCTTTAACCTTGATTCATCGCAAATGCCCTTTTTGCGGGCGCAAACAGCCGATTTTCACAAATTGCATTGTTTGCACTCGCAAAAATGGTTGATGCATGTGCCCGATAATCCCAACCCAGCAGGATGATTATGGCACAGTCAATAGTAAACAACAAGGGAGACAATGAGGGCTTGATAAAGGTCCACCGTACCTGCCCTGGGTATAACGAGAAGACAAAAGAGGTATGGTGTTCCTGGGTGGCAAGTTGGCCACCTAGTGAGTACTCAGAGTGTTGGGGAGGTGGGGAATAACTCCTTCCGGAACTAGGTCCCTCACACACCCAGAAAGCTAGGTGTAATGCTGCATCATATGGGTCTGCTCCTCATCGAGCCGGCGCTGCAATGTTCGACGGGCGCACATAAAGGGTCTCTTTATCGGAGATCTTTTGTTCCTTGCTGTATAGGTGCCACGTGTGTGAAGGGCCTTGTAAGATGTAGGTGTGGTGTGTGGGTTAAAACAGGTAAGGGAATCCTCTATAATTATTTTTATTCTGGAGAGGTCACAACCTGATTAAAAAGTAAAAAGAAGAAGGAGGGTGACTATTTTGTTTTAATCTGACAAAAATTACCCTCAGCCCTTTAGTGCTCAACATGTTTCTCCCCTATAAAATGTCTCTAATGGATCAGTTGGCGATTCCTCAGGACCTAGTGACTAAATGAAAACGATCCACAATGTGTGGTGTGGTTCTACATACCACGTCTTCTCTCGGTAGGATGTTGCCCTGGACAAAAGCAGCCAACCTCTTAAGGATTCAAGTGCTGCTTCATCAGACTGCAGTGGACTATATGGACTCTCAACGTAGTGTTGCTGCTCCCGCTCAGAACCGTCCGGCTAACCTACCCTCTCCGCTGCATCATGAAGGCACAGTGAAAACTTTAAACATTTATTTTAAAATGTCTTTGCTAGCTTTGTAACATGTTTTATTTTGTTGCACATTTAAATTGTTTTATAAAAATGAGTTGGAATTGGCCCTCTTTACCTGAAATGTTTTGCTTTTTACCCCCCCCCCCCATTAGAGGATATCTCCACCATGGTAGAGGAATGTAGAGGCCATATGTAGTGTGAGATGCCATAATACATGCTGCGCAATGGCGTGCGCACACTGACTTTCACTATTTAAACATGTTACTTTTAAAATGGACGCCATGCCTGCCTGTGAGGGGGTTGCCAGTCTAGTTGTTTGTTTCCCAGCATCCCCGGCTTTTGGAGGAAAACCTGGCAGACAGGGTGCTGGACACCTCCACCTAGACCAGTTAGAACTCGTTTCCCCAGACGCTTCTAGAAGCTTCTGGGACAGTCTAGTAGGTGGGGTGAGGGGTGTATAAATAGGGGGGGCTGTGCCATCTCGTGCTCAGACTGAGCGTGGTCCTGTACGAAAGGGGACCCTCTGCTGGGAGGTACCACCACATGGGCCTGTGTGATGGCCCCTGTGTCCAACTGTACCCCTCTGCTGTCCACAGGGCTAGTGAGAGCCCCGCTGCTGGAGTAAAGGCTGCTGTATCAGGAGGAGTGCCACGTTACAGAGGATGATGGTTCCTAGGACCTACAGTCCTGTTCTGATGAGTGCCCACTGACCACTGATCTTGCCCAGTAGTGCCTGCTGCTTGCCTACCTAGCGCCTCGTGAGTGCTACAACTACGCCCTGCCTGCTGGCTAGCGCCTGAAGAAGAAGAGCACTTTACCCTACTGCCCCGGAGGTGAGGAGCTGACCCCGGCGGTGCTGTTCTGTCTAAGCACCATATTTCAACTACCCACGTTGTTGCCACCGTGTTCTGCTTATGAGCGCTGCACTGCTAGCAGCCTTCTGCCTGGCACCTTAGGACCCCTATTTACTTAAGTACCAGAGGGGGAGCGCTACCCAATCACTCCATAAGCTTTTGGTGATTCCTAGCACCTGGTGGGTGCTGCATCTCGATTCCCCCGTGTTTTGGCAGTATTTCTTTGCATCTGGAAACCGCGGGAGCCCACCCCATGTTATTGCGCTCTTGTGCCTACCCAATGCTTTGAGCCTGCCTGCTTAGTGAAACGCAGCGGGTGCCCACCACTTGGTTTTTGTGCTGATTAACAGGAGCCTACCCCGTGTTGGTGCTTATTTAAATTAGCGGGAGCCTACCCTGCGTTTCCGCCGCACTTCACCGCCGCAGCCCACGGTGACCCGGAAGGAGAAAAAAGAGCCCGGAAGTCGACGGAGACTTCGCTCCGTGGTGGGGGCCCTCCGAAGGCGGAGAGCCCCGAGTGCTGCTGGATTCATGGCGTGGCGTCTGCGGGCGAGGAGAGCCCCCGCGAACTTCGCATAGAAGCCCCGGGTTCCCGGAGAGGGCCCGGGTGAAGTGCAGAAGACGCGTGCAAAAGCAAGCCTGCAGCAAGAGAGATCCGCTGGTCTGTGTCCCTGTGATGAGGAGCAGCACCCGAGGAGAGCCTAGAGAGTGAGGAGCTCCGTGTGGGACTGGTAGTGGAGAGGGGGCAACGGGGCACATTGTCGGTGCCCGCCTCAGGCAGTCCCTTTTTCAGAGGGCCAGCGTAATGGTGCTGCTGGTCTTCCTTGGCAGGGGCAGCTGCAATATAAGGCCACTGGAGTCTAGGAGCCCAGGAGTGGGCCCCAAACCGCGCAACTGTGGCCAGCATTTTTGATGGTTAGAGTCCCAGAGAAGGGCTCCAGCTTGCCTCGTGACTTGTGGGCCTCATCTTCTTTACAGCTGCACCGACTGGGCAATTCCTCCGTCCAGAATCCCTGAGCAGGGGCTGAGCAGGGCTCCCCTGGAGCGGAGGCGCCACAGGCTCATCTGCTGATCGGGGCCTATTGGATTTGGTGATGCCTATTGTCTATGTCGATGCCAGGGTGTATGCAGAGCGTGGGGATTTGGCCTACCCTATGGGTAATGTTCCACAGCAGATGGGGCTAGGTCCATACCAGGTCGATACGCTTCGTGCCTAGGGAGAGGCCTCCTGATCCCTGCCTGTTGAGTCCTAGTACTAACGACTAATGCAATGAGGCTCTATTCTAGGCCTCCCACACCCATGCTTTTATGCTAACGAGGATTAGCATAAAATATACTGTTAAACCACATTGTTTCACTTCCTTTCGTCCCTCCTGTTGTCTCCTCCCGCATCCTCCCTCTATGTATGTCTCTCCTTCTCCCCTCTCTCATTGTACTGAGACTGAACTTTTTGTCCGATGCCCGATGGAGCTACCTGGTTTAGCTATAGGTGAGATGGGCCGTGGATTCTCTCCTTGGTCTTCACCTACCCAGTCGGTCTTTAGACAGACTTCTATCCATCTCTCTGTATTGTCTCTTCCCTTTTCCTCCCTTTCTCACCTCCCCTGCCCCCTCCACTACTTTTCTCCCTCCTTTCTCTCCTCTCCTAATTGTATTGCCTATTTTTGGGGATTTATTGTGTAATTGTTGAATTTTTTATGTTACATTGTTGATTCTCATGTAAAGCGCTCTGATACCTTCGGGTCTAGCCAGCGCTATATAAAACTCTTTAAATAAATCAAATAAATAAATAAATATTGCCTAATGATATGCCCCGGGTACTTTTGTTGAGGCTTCCATTTATGCTTACATTGCTAATGACTTATGCCTAGCGTCATGCCTCACAGGAATGAGGTTGCATTCCTGCCGAATGTAATGCCCATACACTGATGGGTTTATTGTGCATAATATGCTTGGCGCCCAGGTTTATGCCTAATTCATATGTTCCTGCCTGTATAATGCTTGTCTCTATGCCTCATGCAGCTCTACCTAAAGTTATGCCTCATGCTGCTAATTGGGGTTTATGCAGTTTATTGCGCACAAGATGTTGTTAGGCCTGCTTTGTTGCCTCATGATAATGTCTCATGCTAAGGTCATGTTTTTGTTCTATGCCTAATGCTCTTATGGCCATAGGTTGATGCATATGATGATACCTCATGTTCATGCCTACTGTTATGCCGGATTCGTGCTAACAGAATTCAGGCTGACCGCTGAGGTGTTATGTGTAATTTTAGGACCCTATTGTAATTTTCCCGATTCATGCCCTTATATAGGTATAAATCACCATATCCTTATATAGGCAAAGAAATTATAACCATATTTAGGCATAGCTCATGCAGTCCAAATCCGGCAGGGCTACTTCCACTAGTTCCGAAAATCTACAACGATTTCTTGGAAAACTCAGCTTCAGCAGCTAGGGACTTCCCCTTGCTTGAATATTGATTTGTCCAAGAACTCATGGAGTTTTCAAAGAACTGAGACTCTTTGATGACGTTATTATGTCCAACTGTATGTCAAACTCGGCACCTTCAAGGTGTAAATATGCCCACACTTGCCCAAGCAAACACACGGTGGTTTGGAGCAGTTCGACTATCTACTTGCCAGACGCGCCCTGCTACAGCAAGTGCCGAAGGAAGCCGACCCTCCAGCAGACGCACTCAGAGAGACCCTGTCTTTTCTCCCGCCGAGAAATCCAGCTCCAGTGCTTCCAAGCTACCCTTGCAGGTTGTTGGGAAATCGAGTCCCGAGACTGACCTTCTTCATTCTAAACTAAGGTACGGAGCTGATTAGACCCTAAGAGAAATCTTGGACAGATTCTTGACAAAAGAATACTACAGGTATGCTACAACTCACTTCTTCCCTCGTAGTAAGCTTAGGTTAGGTACACCAGGGTAGGCGTATTTAGCACCAGTTGAGTACTTCTAGCCTCTGTTATTTATGTATGCATTTATTTATGGTTTTGGAACCATACAATGCTCTTACAGTATTATTTTATTCTACTCTTTTTACTGTACGCATCATATTTTACAACCAGTTTTACGATTGTAGCAGTTCATTTCTTATGCTTGACAAAGAAGACTGTTCAATAAATCCTTTTATTGAAAACGCCCGTCTATCTATTTCTCTGCACCTCTGGTGAAATGAACCATGCACTATTGATTGAGTGAAATATCTATCTATTGTTTCCACAACTCTGACGATCAGTTTTATCTTGGGGAAACAATGTTGTCATGTTTATGCGGCTGTCAGAGACTAATCCCTTCTTGTGAATTTGAGAATTTTCTAGTGACCTCTGTTCTACCTGGCACTCACAATTAAGTCTAATATATTCGATAGAGACCTAGTAGACATAAGTCCTACGTCGCATCTATAGGATATATTATTCCAATCCGCAGAGCCTATTGAGAATATAGGAACTACACTACAGAGGGTTTTGTTTTCAATATTAATACTGCTTTTTCCCCAAGGCCTGACGACGTCTTTATGCCTAAGGTGAGGCCTCCTGGCCGGCAAGCATGTTTTCCTTTCAGGTCTGATGCCAATGTGTCCTAAAGCTGGTGGATTTACATTTATTCTTTGCACTTACCTTTATCCTATTGTACCTTGTGATGGTTCTGGCAGCGGCCCGATTGGCCCTGCCTTGTAAATAGTCCCCTGTGAACTGCTACCCAGTGGCGGTTGGCACAGTTTATCTGTACCGGAGATTGCATTCTACAGTGTGTTTTATAATACACAAGTCATTTTAATGCAACCTGGTGTGGAGTCTCTTTTCATAGTGTGCCTTGTGTGTCGCCTGTGTGTGCTGCGTGTATGCTTTACACATTTCCTCCGGAGTTTGGCCCGCCCGCTCTGCACCACGCTACCCGTTTCTAACACGTTTATCATAAAATATTTGTACTACATTTTTCAGGCTTTATAAACTTTGAGCTGTTGCCTAAAATTTCCAAAATTCAACCTTTTATTTTAAGTTCTTATATCCATTATTTTCAGTAGAAGTGCGTTGCAGTACCAGTAGTTGGTCATTTGTAGTGCTGGCATACTACTGCTCCTTTTTGGCAGTAGTAACTATACACTTGTAAAAGTGGCTCCACCCCATGTTTCACAGATTGAAGACATGTAGGGGCATATTACAAAGCAATAGCGATAATTATCGCTATTGCTTGGTTAGAGACAAAAATTTACCACTGAGCTGCGGCGATTTTTATCGCAGATAAACCTTGGTATTACCAAGGTTTATCGCAAATCCAATAAAAATCTGCCGCAATGCATGAATATCGCTGAAAAGTCAGCGATATTCATGCATTACCGAGCTAATGCACTTAGCCATGTTATCCACCTCCCATTGGATAACATGGCTAAGAACTGCTCAGGGCAGGTGTTAGCTTTTGGAGATATTCACGCTTAGCGCTAATATCTCCAAAAGTTGGTAATAGGAGATAGCGATGTTAGCGACTGTTTCCAGACGCTAACATCTTGGCACGCCCACTTTGCATGTCATTAGTGATAAATATCACTGACATGCAAAGTGGGGCCCAAGATGGTCTCTATCTCCTACGTTCCTTTTCAGCCTAGCCTTCCCCACTTAAACCCCTTCAAATATCCCTTTCTTCTCTTCCTGGTCTTTTTGTTTTTACCTCAGTTGCCGATCCCCCCAGCGCCAAGAAACCGCAAGGTGTATGATGCGCTTTACAAGTATTTTAAATTAGAATAAATTAATTAGAATTACTAGCTGTCGCTAACTGGTGTTAGCGACAGCTAGGTAATAGGGAGATAATTTTATCTCCGCTTTCTTGGCTTTTAAAGACAAAAAAGCGGAGATAAACCCCCTTGATAATATGCCCCGTAATTCTACACTTTTGGAGTTTGTGAATTGCCTACGTTAGCAAAGTTACTCAAATGTATAGAAAGTGTACATGTGATAACTATTACACTGTTTTGAGCCCGGACTGTGTCATATGCTCAAGATTATTCCATAAGGCATGCATTTAGACTTCATGGATGAACAGAGGCATGCAATGTACCTTGTAATATTGACCACAGTTGACTCTTTTCGACAACTGATAATGATCAAGATTCACTTGTATACATTGTTGCACAATGTCTAAATGATATGAACAGATCTTTAAAGTTACCAGTATATTGTAAGTGGCACTGTGACAATTTGGTTTGCTTGTCAGCCACCTTAATTTACGCTTTCGTGCCACTCTTTGGGTGTGTCATTTTGAATGATACTTTATTGTGCCTAAACAACTATTTTAACTTTCCTAGTGCAAAGGATAAAATCAAAACATTACACCAAGGTTTTTTAACATTCCTTTGGGTGGAATTTAATAATGTTCTCATTATTTTTCTTGCCTTTTCTGTCCTCTTTCTAAGTGTACACTTTTCTGCCTAGACTGTGACGTTTGGGGTCATCTGAACCACCTCATGTGCTGTCAGGGAAGGAAAGTTACTTAAGATTGGAGGGTTGTCAGTGGGGACCGTCGTGCTAAGCCTTAAAGTGTTTTCCTGATTTCCAGCATTGAAAACCTTATACATTTCCCCCACCTTATTCTTAAAGAATTCTGCTAAATTATTGTAAAAAGTTGTAGTAGGAATCTAAAGACTCACATTCGGCAGAGAGTAGAGCAATTTGACTGTTTTAAGAAATTCCTTTGAGGAATTACTGGAAGTTTTGATCTCTGTAAAAAAAATGTTTTTGCAACTATTATTTCAGATTTACATTCAGATAGAAGCTTCTTTGGATGTTTAGTCTTCTGCCCCTCACATTATTCTTTAAAAAATAGAACATTTCTGATCTGGTTCAGTGGTTAGGCGAAACAGACAATTTCTGACGTGGTTCTGTATAAAGGTAAACATCTGCTGTTGTCTTCATCTTGCGATGACTTTTTGGTGCAATTTCTGCCTCACCCATGTGAAGAATAAACAAATTAACAATCTGTCAAACAGTGCCAGTCCCAAGGCATACATATGAAGGAGAGACAAAAATTAACCCTAGTCTTAAAGTGTTTTCCTAATTTACAGCATCGAAAACCTTATAAATTTCCCCCACCTTATTCTTAAAAGAATTCTGCTCAATTATCGTATAAGAACTAAAGGTTCTCTGGCTGTTCAGCCTTCTTCCCCTCACATTAATCTTTAAAAATAGAACATTTGTGATCTGGTTCAGTGGTTAGGCGAAACAGACAATTTCTGACGTGCTTCTGGATAAAGGTAAACATCTGCTGTTGTCTTCATCTTGCAATGACTTGTTGGTGCATGTTCTGCCTCACCCGTGTGAAGAATAAACAAATAAACAATCTGTCAAACAGTGCCAGTCCCAAGGCATACATATGAAGGAGAGACAAAAATGAATCCTGGTCTGTTGTGTGCTTAAATACCGGATCTTGCAAGAAACTGCTTCTGCTACAAGTAAAACAATGGAAGAAAGTCTGGAGCCAGCGACTGTATACAAGTAGGCTGGAAAAACACAATAATTGTTTATTTGTTAGTACAATAAAAACAAGTAGGCTGGAAAAAAACAAAAATTGTTTATTTTTTAGTACAATAAAAACAACCCTAGGCGTTTGTCTAAGACAGACATTCTTCAAATTTTGTTCCTGTTTTTTTGTATTACTCTTCTTAATATGTGTTGTGAACATTGGGGAAAGATGTGGAGAAAGAGAGCGTGAACATAGCATTGCTAGATACATCAGCGCAGATTTACAAGAAGGTGGAGCAGCGTGGCACCGCAAGCCATTTGGCTGCGCCAAGCTGTGGCTGCGCCACGCTGTGGCACTTTCAGAGCACAGGAATGCAACATATTCACAATGATATGTTGCATTCCGTTGCTCTCCCCTGCGCTGGCGCACAATCTGCTGGCATGCGCCAAAGCAGGCACCATTACACCATGGTGCAAGGGTGCCTGCGTCATGGGGAGATTGTTTTTGTACATGAAGGTGCACTTTCCTGCACAAAAACAATCACTACAGGCATTTTCCTCTTTCAATGCCTGCTGTAGAATGCAGCTAGCATTGAAAGAGGAGAAATGAAAACATTTCTCCTTGTAGCACCTCGCTACGCCACCCCTAGGGTGACATAGCATAGTGATGCATTTCCAGGTTAACGATCCTCGTAAATCTAGAAATGTGTCTGGTTCCGTGGGTGTTACGTGGGAACACCCACAGCAAGACCCATGGAATACCCCTTTCATGCAAAGTGCTGCGTGTAAAGGGGCTGTATTTACAAGGACAGGAAAAGCCACGCAAGGGTGGCTTTTCCTGTCCTTGTAAATATGGGGCAGTGTAATGCACTGCCAGTGGATCACAAAAAGTGATGTATCAGCAGTACGAGGGGCTTGTAAATCTGCCCCATCATTTAAGGTTTTAATGGTATACTGAAAGCTTGTGAAGTACAAAGAGTACACATCAGATAATAAACAAGTGAATATCAGTAGTAAAGGTTCATTTGCCACACAATACAACTGTTTTATTAATGCTACCAATGTTGGACCTGTTCTGTAGTTGCCTGGCTGAATATACTCTCCCATTCAATTACACGTCTTGCTAAGTATTTGTTCTGTTCTGTCCCTTTTAAAGTACATTAGTCTTGGTCAGCAGTGGTAGCAGTGGTTTGCCGAGCAGTAATGATAGTGTTTCCCTAAAAATACAGTAGACGTACTGAAGATTTCTGGTAAAGTAAAATATATCAGACTCAAGGCTTGATTTAGAGTTCAGTGGATGGGTTGCTCCATCACAAGCATGAGGGGTATCCTGTTTGTCTTATTGTAAGTGCCATAGGATATAATTAACCCTGGGCGTAGTTCGGGTAGTTGCACCATGAGTAGCTAGGCGAAATGCACTTCGCAGTACGCGAGATACGCAAAGCTCTTTGCGAACTGTGTAGTGCGCTGTCCGTGATGATTGCTCAGTGCCCGATAGTTGTCCGCACTGTGCAATCATTGGAAACGGCATCTCGCACACTGTGAGCTGTCGTTTTCTGCAGCTCGAGTAGATTTTTACTCGAGCTACAGCTTTCTCTCAACGCAGACTGGTAGTTTCTCATTGCGAGTGGTCGCAAGCATACGCGACCACTCGTAATGAGAAACTGACCTCCCCACGTTGAGAATCTCGCGGGGAGGTTTATTTTTCTTGTTTGCGATCACCAACTTTATGTTGCTGATCGCGAACGAGGAAAAAGTCTCACTGGGATGTCATTTTGCTCGCTCGCGGTCGCCAACTTGACGTTGAGGACAGCGAACAAACCTAAAAAGCCGACTAAAATACGCTACGCGACTTTGCACTGTGCTATGTGTAAGTCACGTAGCGTAAAGTAGCACAAACTTTGCAAACTTTGCGAGTGTTGCGGAATTGACTGCCCAGGGTTAGATATAATACACTTGCAATAAGGCAAATGGGTTACTTGTCAGAATGTTAGGAAGTATCCATCTGCCAAATCAGGCCCGTAATGCTTAGTATTTGTACTGCTTCATAACAAGTGTAGACGCCCTTCAGAAATATAGATTTCCATTGAATAAAATCTCGATAAATCCCAATTACAAGTAAACCAGCTCTGCTCAGGGATGGCAATTCACCAAGATGCTATGAGAGGGAGTGACATCAAATACCTTTGAGCTTACAGCGATTGCAGGTAATTACATCATATTACCTTTGCCCCCAAATCTTCCCAGTAAGTGATATCATGTGAACTTAAACATAATGGCATCACAATAATTGACTTTGCTGAAGTTTCATGATAATTGCATGTTAACAACACAACAAAAGGTAAATGTCTGTTTTAGATATCCCATATACTAGGCTGGTAAATCAATCTCTAAAAGTTGTAGCAGCAATGCGTACATTAAAGTTTAAGCAAGCAACTGAAATGCATCAGGTAAGTCACTTCTTGGGGACTTCAGGGGTGTTTCCTCCAAGAATATATCATTATTTTTAAATGGGATCAAATAGTGCATTAAACACAGTGTTCATATACATTTTCTGAAAAGGCACTTTTGCAGGGATTCTGCTCATGCACAGAACTCTGCACAGGAAACAAGGACCTCGGTGCATTGTGGTGTACCTAAAAACCCACCTCAGTGCCCAGAACCCCAATCCGACTAGCATCAGTGTCTCATTCGTTCTCCGTGCTACAGCCAAGCTACCAATGATTAGACAACCCAGAACAAGCGACTTAGTGAAATCTCAGGAATAGTGGGAATCAAGAACACTCTTTCATTTTTATTCTCATACAAGTCCACAACGTGATCAGCATTGTTACAATTCCATAAAACACAAAGGGAGAAATCATATTATAATGATAGTGGAACCAGGACTATAGCACGGTGTACCACCATCCCCAGGCTAGAAGCTAGTTTTATAATAATAGAAAATCTCTAGGTTAAAACGGGGAACCCCATACCACCAAGATCAGATGAATCTTAAAGGTTTTCTCCAAGTGCTCCCGACATGCATGCAATGCCATAATAAAAGCAGCCGAGTTTCTTTTATTTGCAGCTGAGTTTGTGTTATGTCTAAGTGCGTGGGCCTGATCAACCTCAATCAACAGCGTACATTGTTATTTGACCTCAAACAATCTGTGCAGACTAAGGTGACAGTGTAAGCCTGTACTTGTGAAACACTTACCGTTCTTATGTGAAGAAAAACAAGCAGTTTTATTTATGAGAACAGAAGCTTGAAGTGTTGTGTGCAAAAGCAGCAAGATGGTGTCTTAAGCATATAGTTCACTTATGCTATGCTAATGTCTGCAAGCAATATCGTATCTTCACTACACCCTCCCCTGATTGGGCCAATGGACAAAGGACTCAAAATTAGAATGCAGAATTGAAGTTCGAAGGAGCAAGAAGTAAGTTCATCCATGTTAAATGGGTCAAAGTAGGGAAAGAAAAAAATTTAAAGGAAAAAGAAAAAAAGAAGAGTCGAAAAAAAAACTTACACTGAGGGCATCATCCTGGCAGGAGAGAGAAAAAAACTAATTAGAAATACTCAACTGATGATGGAAGGTTGACAGTTAAATCCATCAGTTTGTATACGCAATACATCGCAACAGCCCCCCAAGAGGAAGTCATTGTTACTGTCAGAAAAGAGAATCATCATCCAATCAAGTAAAGTAAAAGAAAGTTCATGAAATTCAATAAATGAAGCCTCTAGCACCATCATAGAACAACTTGCGTGTTCTTCAAGATAACTTCATTCCAGGAAGTCATGTGCAGCCACACAGATACTGCAATTAGTAAAAACTATGTGCGCAGTCGCACAGGCCATATTCCCAATACCAGAACAGTCCAGCTCATGTGCCACCAAGGGACTCATCAGCCGATCATAATCCGGGGCAGGAGACACCGTATTGGAGAGGCAGAGATATAGTGTCCATTCAAAGGGGCAATCCAGGCAATGGAACACAGGTTCCACGCAAGTAAAGTATAAAAATCAGAAGGATAATCCATATGCCACGCTCAAAGTGGCCAAGGATAGTGTTCACTGGGGTGGCAGAGTGGGCTAAAGAATGGTGATGGATTAAACCCAGATCAGTTGACTGGGGGTGAGTGCTTGTATTGTCAATGCTCCGTCCATCATTTCCTTTGGTTTTTCTTTGTACGCGATAAGTTGGCAGGGTATGCTCAGACGTGAGTCCCTTGCTCACTTTGCCACTGGATTCAAGCAAGCCGGGCTGAAGATAGCTGAAATGCCAGAAACCGGTCCTCGGTAGCTTGTTTCCGGTCCAGGGAAGGCATGGCTTGGCAGTTCGGACTGGACTGTTCCCATGAGGCACATGGTCAGACTGATTTGCATATGGCCATGTCTGAATCATGTCTGAAATGGGGTGGCAGAGTGGGCTAAAGAACGGTGATGGATTAAACCCAGATCTGTTGACTGGGGGTGAGTGCTTGTATTGTCAACACTCTGTCCATCATTTCCTTTTTTTTTTTTTTTTTTTTAGTGTACCCTAATATACAAGCATTTGGCTACGAAGCTGTATCAGATTGGCTTGGCTGTTTCTTGACACAGTCAATGCATCCATTCCGGAGTACGCAAATCAACAGCAACACACCTGCAGCCAGGACGAGAATTAGTGGGCAACCGCAGAAGATGGTGGAAAAAATAGAGTGTAAAAATGCCGGTATCACACCAAATTATGGGGCCGATTGGGATGGAGGATTTTCCGCCCCCTCCGGGCCGGCGGAAAATCCTCTGCGGAGTCACCAAAGACCCACCGCCGCATTACGATGGCTGGTGGGTCTTGGTTTCTGTCCGCTGCTTTTCCGCAGCGGTCGGATTACAACCGCGGCGCAAAAGCTCTCATTTGGCTGGCAGTGTCTATCAGACACCGCCAGCCAAATTAGGAAGCATTTGTAAAATAAAAAAGCATGTGTACTTTTGATTTTGGGGGGCGGTGGGGGCCCCCAGGGTGTAGGCGGGTGGGGGGTGCACATGGGGGGTACCTATGGTACCCCCCAGTATTTACATGCACAAAGCGGCAGGCACGTCGCGGTGCCTGCCGCTTTGTGCATGTAAATGTTAAACATGCACTTTTAACATTGCGGCGGGTGCTGCTTGAAGCAGCACCCGCCGCAATGTTAAATATCCAGGATGTGACCGCCAGGGTGGCGGTCACATCCTAATTTGCACGGAGGGACCGCCGCAGCCCATGCGGACGGTCCCTCCACCTCTGGGATGGCGGACGGACGCAAGTCCGTCCGCCATCCTAATCGGCCCCATAGTTTGGAATGAGGTCACAAGGCCGGAGCCCACAAGTTTGAAAAAATGAGCCAGGCCAGTTGTAGTAGAGGCATTGAAAATATTGTGAATCAAGGTGCCGAAATTAAGTGGGAGATCGGTATTTAGCACCTACACCTCTGTAAGGATGTTAGCCACGTGAAGGACAAATGTTTCACGGGATGAAGTAAGAGCTACTTCTTTTTGGGACAATAGAGCCCTTATTCTGCTCAACTTCTGGAACTCTGCTTTCAAGGTCAGAATGGAAAGCCAAATCGAGATGTCGAGCCTCCCTGCAGGGGCGGGAAAAGCACATTTTTACAGCAAACTACACGTTGTGAGCCAGCATGCTGCAGCACGCTTCATTATTTAAAAGTAAATAACTACCATGAGCAAGCAGTGTGAAAGTTAGTGTAATAGCTGGAACTTACTTTCCTTTTAAAATGCAAGCTAAATTCGGAGCCTGTTAATGACAGGCGCCATGCAATTGTATGTTCTTACACACAAGTGAGTGATCAGGTGGGGAAGTGCACTCTTTCCCTGTTAAGTAAACCTCTTTATCATCTCTCTGACATCTGTATGTGAATGGCAAAGACCAAACTTCATGGAGAAAAGCACTGCCCAGGGGTTCGCACCTGCCAGGTGCATAATGTTTCATACACAAACTAAATTTAAACAGGGAGAATGGTAGAGTTATTACCCCGTGGATAAGCCAAACAGCAGAATTAGTTTCGACTACTGAAAATGGTAATGGTTCTAATTTTTCAATATGTAAAAGAGAGTATGTTGCATCCTTCTTGGACATTAACTGTTGTCTTTCTGTCAAATCAAAAGCCAAAAATAAAGATGAAACGTTCATGTAGTCCCAAGGAACTTTCCCAGATTTCAATGTTCATAAAGTCCAAGCAAACTGCATTATGAAACGCAATTGATTTTGACCATGGTACAATACACACAACAGATGAAAAAATATTATATAATGTGTAAATTTCAGAAGATCGAGTGTTAATGCTATTATCAACGACAGCAAGAACGATTCTAACTTAGCTTGGTCTATTGCACTTAGACGTGAAGCTGCTTCTATTTGGGACAGCTTCCAAACTTCATTGTATATAGCATAGAGAAATCTCTTGGATCTGCCACCTGTAAGGCCTTTTACAATGTCTATCAAATCAATGTTGTCAGTTGATAAGGATAAATGATGCTTAACTGACATCAAGGTACTGTTTCAACCAATTTTGACACAATTTACCCACAGAATAAGTTGTAACAATATGGGGGCTATCAAAACGTGGATCTGGTCTATCCTGTGTGTACCCAGGAGTGTTACAGAAAAAACGGTGTTGGCAGGAATCAAAACTGGTTTGCCAAATTAACGAACCCATGGGGTCTAGACTAGAAACATTGAATGACGAATTAGCAATTAATGACTTGAAATCATCAAGGGACTTCTCTGTGTGATTGTTCCATGTAGGATAAGCACACCGATTCATAATTTTAGGGGCATTCATTTGTTTTGAAGTTGCCAATCCAAAACAAGTTGTTTGAAAAATAGAACTATTCAGAAACGACATGTGATTTGGGATAAGTCAGGCATGATGTAAAGCCTCTGTGCCTTGTACCTGCCAGGATCTAGAAACCCAGACAGAATTAAGATCAACAGTATCTTTCCAAAGCTCATAACTACCAATTGCTACCTGATCAATAAAGGATTTTGAATACAGTAATTTAGTGTTGACGAGCTTGACTTTAGAATTGGAAGTAGAATTTATTTTAAAATAAAATTAACTAGGATTGGATTTATTAAAATTAGTGAAGTATGTACATTTGTAAACAATGTTTTTAAGCTGCCTTCAATGGGAGTTGGGCAAGGTTCCAATTGTGTATAATTAACCACATTTCCAAATGTATTAGCTGTATGCAGAATTGATGGCCATAGTCTGATAACAAAACAAATCTGCATAATTAGCAGAATTGAAATCAAATCTTTAGCATTGAATGCAGCATAATATTTCAAATCAGAAAACAGAGACTGTCTGGCTTGGACATCCCAATCATCACAGTGAAGAAATAGAAACCTTCTAAGGGGTTCACCGATACACCTGGTCCTTTTAAACCAACAAAGAAGAAATTGGCACGGAAGCTGTAATATAAAACAATGCATTTATTGACCTCAGATGAGGTAGATTGTGTCACACAGTATCCTCAGGCCACTGTAGGTAGGCATTCTAAGAAGGACAGAGATCAGGGGCCTTATATATGCATAAGTTACATAGTCAGCATGAAACCAAGGGGAGGTCCTGGCATATACAAGCATGTTTGTTTTACTAATATGGGTATACAAAATTGCTTGCTCAACAAAGTGGGAGGAGAGATATTTCTCCTTACATCAACAAGAATCGCCTGAAAGTTCTATGCTAGGTGCAGGTGCATTCTAAAAGCTAGGCCTTTCTGAGCATGTGCAACGCTCTGGAAGAAGGAGAAAGCACATGGCAAGCACATGGCTAACTAAGATGGCTGCCAAGTACAAAATGGCTAGCAGCTCATGCTACCAGCGATTCCTGCAATCTTTAACAGATAGTCCTTTTAGCATGAGCTAAAGACATCCCTATGATCTAGTAGGAACATAGAAAATATTTTGCACATTTATTCTCATAAATTTATCAATATCCTAATCCATTGCTAGGTGGGCATTTTTCATTCTAAACGTTTCATTAAGTGGGTATATATAAGGTATAAGCAGGAGTACAAAAGGGAACAGGGCATTGGGTTATACAGATAGCAGGAGAGAGTAATGACTATTATTAAAAACAGAACTATCAATATTTTTCAACCCCAAGCAGAAAGCAAATCCTAGAACCATCCAGTCTAATTGTATGTAAAAAACATTTTCAATAGACTTTTCCAGTGTTGCTTTTATAAGGGCTAGAATAACTATTAATATACTTTTAGGAGGAGGGCAAAGTTACATTGCTAACAAAAAGAAGTCCTTAAGAAATTGAAGCTGCTATACAACCAACCAATGGGGAGTCTTCTCCCTGTGTCTGTTTGAGTCTCACAGGCAGGCTCTTGTTTATCCCACGCTGGAGCTGCACAACTCGCAAATCAATCACGGCCCAGTTTAAGAAGAAAAAGTCTTTCAACGATCCTGTCCAGTGTCTCAGGCAGTGCACCAGTTTTTTTCACTTCAATATAACAGGCACCAGAGACACAGCATCTGTACCCTAAACTCAAGTCCTTCCCTAACTCCTGTACTGCTTTGCTGGCGCACTGCTCTTTTGTTGGGGCCAAAGACTGCATTCAGTATTCCGATGCACTCTTGATCAACAAACAAAGTGCAGACTTGCATTCACTTTGGGACCAGAAGACAGACGCCTAATGCTGGGATATCTGAAGCAATCCTCATTTCAAAAGGGGTCACCTCAAGCAAAAGCCTCCTTGCCATTCTGGTCAGTCTGTGACTCTCAGCTGGGTATCAAAAACTTGATCCACAACTTCTCCTTTCTGATTTTTGACCCTGTCTTTTGCCCAACACAGTGACAGGGGTACACACATCCCAGTGCTTCTGCCTTCACTGAGGTTCTAGGGGCATATTAACAAGATGTGCGTTAAAAAACGCATATCGCACATTTCACTATTGGCGGCTATCGCCGGATTTTTTCGCCGTGTTAGCACATTATTATCAACGCGCAACACATAGGCGATAGTAAATCCTGCGATAGTGAACATTAGCGCGTGAAAATAAGCGTTGATTTCACGCGCTAATGTGTGCCTTTTTAATATGGAGGAGTCGATTCAGCTTTATGATCCACACCCCCATGTTAACAATGCCTAATGCCTGGTCAGAGCAGGCATAGGGAGACCTGCGATAAACACGTTTATCGCAGGTCTTTTCTTCAGCTTGTTAATATGCCGCGTAGTTTCTAGCAAGGCCTGTGCTGGTTACCTTCACCTTGGCTTCAAGCTGGACTGGTACTGACTTCCCAGGCTGGATCTGATGTCCGTGCCCCTCTGGCAATCGTTGTAAGGCTGCAAAAATCTATTGGTCGACAGAACAAAAGGTCTTTAGACAAGGCATAAAAATAATCTATCAACAGAGAGGATAGTCTCAGAATACTTCCTAGTCTTGGGATGCCCCATATATCAGCAAGGCACCCAAGAACCACTTCATCTATCTGAGAATAAAAAACCCTGGACCGATTACACTATTTGAAGCAGCTAAGGAAGTCTGTGTTCATTTACTAAATTCTGAGGAAAAGAGAAAAACTATACAGACATACTCTAAATCCTTACATCAGTGTATTCCTCTATTATTCATCTGAAGACCCCTCAAGGAAAAAGGAAATGTTCTATACTTTTACTCATTAACTTTACATTACTTGTACAGGACTGCAGACACTTCTAAAATGATTTTTCTTTCATAAATGCACCTACATTGTACGCTTAGGACGATGCTCCTATGTTATTGGTGCAGCAGGAAAATCTAAAACTGCTAATTTAACAGAGATTCTTATCACATAAAGAACTAAAAAAAACTTTAACATAAAGAGTACATAAAATTTCTCCAGCAGAACATCTTGTGACAAAAAACTCCTATAGAACAATATTGTCTTGAAAAATGTTTGCTGAGGATCACATGGGCGTCTTTCCTGCATTCTAATTTTCACGATCAAGACTATGCAACATCAGCTCTAATAAGGGCTGTCAGCTTATTTACACAGACTAGCTAATAATAATGGTGTTATCACCTGAGAATTTTAGAACAAAAACTACCCATATCTAGTTTCCCTTAAAGGTCGAATCAGGGAACAGCAATCTAGACTACTCATCCTTTCATAATTTCATCAGACAGGATGGGCAGTAACATAGTGTCGTAATCCACACAGAAAGCTTCATATAAGTTCTTGAAGTTTATTTAATGGATTACAAGTTTCATGCATCAACCATCAGCAGTACAACCAAATACTGCTTAACATTAGAACATTCACTGTGATGCAATTCCACTGCATCATGACTGCATAATACAATTCTAAATATTACCACATATCTTCCACCTTATGGAATCTAAAAGAAAAAATAATAAGAAAACATTAGAGAAAATGTTCAACCTACAAAATACTCATATTACAGTCTTGGGACGCCCCATATATCAGCAAGGCACCCAAGAACCACTTAATCTATCTGAGAATAAAAAACCCTGGACCTATTACACTATTTGAAGCAGCTAAGGAAGTCTGTGTTCATTTACTAAATTCTGAGGAAAACAGAAAAACAATACAGACATACTCTAAATCCTTACATCAGTGTATTCCTCTTTTATTCAATTGAAGACCCCTCAAGGAAAAAGAAAATGTTCTATACTTTTACTCATAAACTTTACATTACTTGTACAGGACTGCAGACACTTCTAAAATTATTTTTCTTTCATCAATGCACCTACATTGTACGCTTAGGACCATGCTCTTATGTTATAGGTGCAGCAGGAAAATCTAAAACTGCTAATTTAACAGAGATTCTTATCACATAAAGAACTAAAAAAAACTTTAAAATAAGGGGTACATAAATTTCTCCAGCAGAACATGTTGTGACAAAAAAAACTCCTATAGAACAATATTGTCTTCAAAAATGTTTGCTGAGGATCACATGGGCATCTTTCCTGCATTCTACTTTTCACGATCCAGACTATGCAACATCAGCTCTAATAAGGGCTGTCAGCTTATTTACACAGACTAGCTAATAATAATGGTGTTATCACCTGAGAATTTTAGAACAAAAACTACCCATATCTAGTTTCCCTTAAAGGTCGAATCAGGGAACAGCAATCTAGACTACTCATCCTTTCATAATTTCATCAGACAGGATGGGCAGTAACATAGTGTAGTAATCCACACAGAAAGCTTCATATAAGTTCTTGAAGTTTCTTTAATGGAGTACAAGTTTCATGCATCAACCATCAGCAGTACAACCAAATACTGCTTAACATTAGAACATTCACTGTGATGCAATTCCACTGCATCATGACTGCATCATACAATTCTAAATATTACCACATATCTTCCACCTTATGGAATCTAAAAGAAAAAAATAAGAAAACATTAGAGAAAATGTTCAACCTACAAAATACTCATATTACAGTCTTGGGACGCCCCATATATCAGCAAGGCACCCAAGAACCACTTAATCTATCTGAGAATAAAAAACCCTGGACCTATTACACTATTTGAAGCAGCTAAGGAAGTCTGTGTTCATTTACTAAATTCTGAGGAAAACAGAAAAACAATACAGACATACTCTAAATCCTTACATCAGTGTATTCCTCTTTTATTCAACTGAAGACCCCTCAAGGAAAAAGGAAATGTTCTATACTTTTACTCATAAACTTTACATTACTTGTACAGGACTGCAGACACTTCTAAAATTATTTTTCTTTCATAAATGCACCTACATTGTACGCTTAGGACCATGCTCTTATGTTATAGGTGCAGCAGGAAAATCTAAAACTGCTAATTTAACAGAGATTCTTATCACATAAAGAACTAAAAAAAACTTTAAAATAAGGGGTACATAAATTTCTCCAGCAGAACATGTTGTGACAAAAAAAACTCCTATAGAACAATATTGTCTTCAAAAATGTTTGCTGAGGATCACATGGGCATCTTTCCTGCATTCTACTTTTCACGATCCAGACTATGCAACATCAGCTCTAATAAGGGCTGTAAGCTTATTTACACAGACTAGCTAATAATAATGGTGTTATCACCTGAGAATTTTAGAACAAAAACTACCCATATCTAGTTTCCCTTAAAGGTCGAATCAGGGAACAGCAATCTAGACTACTCATCCTTTCATAATTTCATCAGACAGGATGGGCAGTAACATAGTGTAGTAATCCACACAGAAAGCTTCATATAAGTTCTTGAAGTTTCTTTAATGGAGTACAAGTTTCATGCATCAACCATCAGCAGTACAACCAAATACTGCTTAACATTAGAACATTCACTGTGATGCAATTCCACTGCATCATGACTGCATCATACAATTCTAAATATTACCACATATCTTCCACCTTATGGAATCTAAAAGAAAAAAATAAGAAAACATTAGAGAAAATGTTCAACCTACAAAATACTCATATTACAGTCTTGGGACGCCCCATATATCAGCAAGGCACCCAAGAACCACTTAATCTATCTGAGAATAAAAAACCCTGGACCGATTACACTATTTGAAGCAGCTAAGGAAGTCTGTGTTCATTTACTAAATTCTGAGGAAAAGAGAAAAACAATACAGACATACTCTAAATCCTTACATCAGTGTATTCCTCTATTATTCAACTGAAGACCCCTCAAGGAAAAAGGAAATGTTCTATACTTTTACTCATAAACTTTACATTACTTGTACAGGACTGCAGACACTTCTAAAATTATTTTTCTTTCATAAATGCACCTACATTGTACGCTTAAGACCATGCTATTATGGTATAGGTTCAGAGGAAACTCTAAAACTGCTAATTTAACAGAGATTCTTATCACATAAAGAACAAAAAAAAACTTTAACATAAGGGGTACATACATTTCTCCAGCAGAACATGTTGTGACAAAAAAAACTCCTGTAGAACCGTATTGTCTCCAAAAATGTTTGCTGAGGATCACATGGACATCTTTCCTGCATTCTACTTTTCACGATCCAGACTATGCAACATCAGCTCTAATAAGGGCTGTCAGCTTATTTACACAGACTAGCTAATAATAAAGGTGTTATCACCTGAGAATTTTAGAACAAAAACTACCCATGTCTAGTTTCCCTTAAAGGTCGAATCAGGGAACAGCAATCTAGACTACTCATCCTTTCATAATTTCAGAAGACAGGATGGGCAGTAACATAGTGTAGTAATCCACACAGAAAGCTTCATATACGTTTTTGAAGTATCTTTAATGGAGTACAAGTTTCATGCATCAACCATCAGCAGTACAACCAAATACTACTTAACATTAGAACATTCACTGTGATGCAATTCCACTGCATCATGACTGCATCATATAATTCTAAATATTACCACATATCTTCCACCTTATGGAATCTAAAAGAAAAAAAATAAGAAAACATTAGAGAAAATGTTCAACCTACAAAATACTCATATTACTGGAAAACATTTTTTTTAAATTATTACAAAATAAAAATACATATAAAAACATAACATTTCAAATGAGATACTTTGCACAAATTACCAAAACTTCACTTCTTGCCATCATCTAGTTCAGCCACAGAACCCTTGACAGAAATTACTTTATGCAGTTGAGAAAACATACTCTCTCCCTTCTTCACAAATCCAAATGTTCTTACAACAACTCAATCACCTTCCTCAAACCCCAATTCCTTAGCACTTTTCCTACTATCAAAATCCATCTTATTACGCCACTGTCAATCTTCAACTCTCAACATCATACTTTCCCTATCAACCCAAACTTGATTTTTTTCCTTCAACCACATCGGAGACTCCTTAGTATCCGGCTCTCTACCTTACAAAGCCACAAAAGGAGAAACTCCAGTCACCGAATGAGGCGTAATTCTATGTCCCCATATCATTCTTCTCAATTAATCTTTCCATGACAAACCATTGGCCAGAGAAAGTTGAATACAATCCATTACAATCCTGTTAACCCTTTCCACAAGTTCATTGGTTTGCGAACGGAATAAAGCTACTCTCATGACTGATTCCAAGACTAAAAAGAAAACTAGTCATTTCAGAAGAAACTAATTGAACTCCATTCTCAGTTACAAGAGTTTTCGGCACTCCTTCTTCCAAGAAAACTTCTTTAAAAAATGCTATCACATTTGGAGTGCAGACTTGCCCCATAGATTTACAAGTAAACCATTTGCTATGGTAATCAACCAATACAAGTAAAAACCGATTATTGCTTCCTAACTTGTCAATTGAACCCAAAACATCCAAACCTAATTTCTCCCAGGGTTTCACAGGTAGTTCCACACATCTCAAAGGAGGTTCCCTAGTAGCCTTTACCTCATCACTATTGCTACAAGCATGACAATCTCGCACAAGATCTTCCACATTCTTGTCCATCTCCGGCCACCAATAAGATTCCCTTAATCTTCGCTTTGTCAAACTCCTACCTAAATGCCCTTCATTTACAATCCTCAACAAATTCGTTCTCAACAAAAATGGTGGCACTATCCTATTTTTACTTAAAATGTTGTCACCTTGCAAACTAAGTTCATCCTTTACCGACATGTATTGTTTATGTACAGTCCCTTCGCTAGATCCGTTCCAAGAATTCATAATCAATTCTTTCATCTTCTTATATTCCTCATCCTTCTCCATAGCTTCTCTCCACTCAACCTGATTAACAGCAAATTCACAGTCTACACTTACAACGAAATCTTCCAACATTTCCACACAAGAGTCATCTTCCACCGGCATCCTAGAAAGACAATCGGCAATAACATTTCTATTGCCACGCACATACTCAACCACAAAATTGTAGTCTAAGACAGATAGTAACCACCTCCATATATGCGGAGTTACACTTCCATCTAAACCCCGTCCACCTTTAAAAATATGCACTAAAGGTTTATGATCCGTCTTTACAACAAAACGCAAACCCCACTGATAATACCTAAAATGCGCTATTCCCCAACAACATGCCAGTGCTTCTTTCCCAATAGTAGAATATCATTTCTCCGCTCCCTGTAATCTGCGTGAAGCAAACCCAACGATAGTTTCATTACTATCTGACACTTGCAACAACACCGCCCCTAATCCAACATTGCTAGCATCCGTAATCAAAATAGATTTCTTCTTAAAGTCAAAATGTCCCAATGATGGGGCATTGGAGAGACAATTTTTTACCTTACCAAAGGCATCCTCTCATTCAGCATTCCATTCAAACACCGTCCCTTTCTTCAAAAGAAGTCTCATAGGTTCCACTAAATCAGCACATTTTGGCACAAAATTAGAACAATATTCAGCAAGACCTAAAAAAGACTTTAATTGCTCCTTATTAATAGAAGAAGGAGCATCACTCGCAGCTTTCATAATACTACACTTTGGGTTTTTTATACCCTCTACTGCAATTTGATGACCCAAATAGATGACCTGACTCAATCTTAATTGACACTTCTCTTTTTTGATTGGCAACTCACACTCAGAAATTCTACGCAACACTTCTTCCATCAAGTCATCATGTTCCTTGAATGATTTTCCCACTATGATTATATCGTCTTGAAAACACAATACTCTGTCCATTCCCTTAAATATATTTTGCATAATTCATTGGAACACAGCTGAAGCTGATGCCAATCCAAACGGCATCCTACGATACCGAAATGCAACCAAATGTGTCACAAATGATGTTAATGGACGTGAATCGGGATGTAAGTTTACCTGATGGTAAGCTGAGGACATGTCTAGGACACCGAAAATGCAACCCCCACCCATCCTGCTTAGCATTTCTTCAATATTCGGTAAAGGTTGTCTATCCACCCTGATGTTTCGATTTAAATCTCTTAAATCAATACATAAACACATTTTGTTCCCTTCCTTCGGTGCAGCGACAATTGGAGATAACCATTCTGATGATTCAATTGGTTCTATAACCTTAGCCTCCAACAATTTATCTAATTCTTTGCTAAGTGGTTCTCCCATCATATGCGGTATTGTCCCAACTTTATGTAGAATTGGTTTCGCATTTTTTTCAAAATAATATAATGAGAAAATCCCTTTAACATACCCAAATTATCAGAAAAAGACATGTGAATGTTTTTCCATGATCATCTTTCCCCATTCATTGCTCATCTCCTCTTTAGAAGACACATTTTCCACATTTTGATCAACAATCATAACCGGTTCCACAGCATTTGGATTGAGTACAATGTTCAAATCTTTTTGATGTTGCCATCCAAGTAAATTAGATCCTTGGTGGGTAATATAAACTTTTCCATAAACCCCATTGTTTTTGAAAATGATATACATCCACTGCAGTCCAAGAATATTAATTTTTGATCCACCATATCCTCTCATATCAGCTAGTAAAAGATTTTTCATTTCTCCTTGCAATTTCTCTTGAAAAGTCTCTTTCGAAACCAAAGTAAAAAGTTAACCTGAATCAGCCAACAGACTTACGGTTCCTTTTCCCAGAGTGATATCGCAATGAGGTTTTTCTAATTTTTCAGTACTTTCCCTCTTTAAATTCATACAAACGCTATCTATGTTTGACACAATATCAGAATCATACTTTTCCACAATCTCTACAACTTGTGAAGTGTAGAGTGTGTAGTATTTCCCTTATCCTTTTGTTATTCGTGCATCTTACAATTTGATCCCTTATCAAGGAATCACACAAACCTTGAAATTCGCATGTAACAGCAAGACCACGTAAAGATGCTACACACGACATAATGCTCTCATCAAACTTTTGCACTCTGCAAAAAATATTATGTTTCTCAAAAACAATATTTACCTTTGGAGTAAAATGTTTTTCTAACATCTGCAATGACATCTCATAAATATTCACAGGTTGACCATCCCCTGCACCCAGGTAAGTCATCATATATCCTTCTACCTTCCACTCCACGATGATGTAAAAGTATGGCTTGTCTCCTCACAGGACCATATTTGTCCCCTCCAATGGCCAATAAATATGTTAAAAATATATTTTTCCAACATTTCCAGAGAATAGAGGGCTCTACAGGAACTGGAAAAAATGTTGGAGGTGCAGACATAGATTCATCAGTCATACTGAAATTTAAATTTAAAAACAACAAGCCAAAATAAAAAATTAACACAATAAATTGAAATAACAATCTAAAATAAATAACTACAACAATTAATTAATACAATAGACTGAAAAACAATCTAAAATAATTAAATAAAGTAATAGTTATGATCTATGATTTGAGTCTGTTGTTTGTTTCAATGAGCAGGAAGGTTGGTGAAGTCCTTTCTTTGTTTTAGCCACTCATGGTACAGGAAGTTACATCAGACAAACTTGAAGCACTTGATGGAATTCTCAAAGCAACAATGTTGGTAAAAACTGCATAATTATGCTTTTGTTTTAAAGAATTGTTAAATTGTGTTGAAGCTTTTCTGTATCTCAATGAGTCTTGAGGACAGTACAAGCATTAACGCTTAACAACGTGCTTCGCGATGTTTATTTATAAATATCATAGTTGATTAAACTCAGCTAACCGGTTCCCTTCATGCTTGACTGGGCGAGTTGAGATACACTCTCGCTGTTTATTTTTCAATTAGCCTCATGCTTCCCTTCACGCTCGAATGCACGAGTTGAAGCGCATGCGCTAAGGCACACGCAGTTTTTTACCTTTCAATTAGCCTCTCGCTTCCCTTCACGCTCGACTTCACTAGTTGATACACACGCGCTGCGGCACATGCAATTGTTTACTTTTCAATTAGCCTCTTGCCTTCCTTCACGCTCGATAGCACGAGGTGAAGCACACGCGCTAAAGCACACGCAGTTGTTTACTTTCAATTAGCAGCTCAGTAAGACTATCGTCAATGTCAATTTCTTCCTCGCGCAGCCTTTGTTTACTTTCAAAGTTGAACTACTAATTAAAATCCATTACTTGCTTGCGCTTCACTTCCTTAAAAGCTTTTATCTCACTAAAACAATCAACTTAGCTCCAGGAATACTTTTTAAAGGCAGCTTTCCTTCAATGTTAATGCGTTTAACAGCAGACAATTCTTCTCACGCTTGGGTTCAGACGGGCTTTGCAGAAATTACTTTATCCTTCACAAATGTACACTAATGGCTCAAAACACAGCGTATGACAGCTTAAGGTCTAAGACATTTGTTAACGATACGAGCCAATGTTTAAACGCACATTATAGTGATGATAAATTAACAGCGTTGACATCAATAGCCCTGAGGTAAATTCTTCTTAAAGAACGTATATAAGTCTCTTAGCAAGATTGTGAATAAATGAAGAATCTTGAAGAAAAACAGCTCACTTATAGTTAAAAATTGGGAATTTTCTTCTTCAATAGTGGATTTTGTTTTTCAATGGCGCTAAATTAGTTTAGAATCATCACCATTGTGCCACGTTAAATTGTTCTTTAAAAGCCCACGTAGGTCCAGAGAAATTGTAAATTAATTGAATAATGTTGGCAATCCTTGGTTGAAAATCCCAAACTTATCAAGCAAAATAGCACACTTACAGTTGATAGAGATTTTCTTCTTCAATAGCGCTAAATTAGTTTAGTGGCGTTCCAGAGGTGAAGGTTGCACCACCTGTCCTTTGCACAGGTCCTCGTCGCCAAAATATGTAGTAATCCACACAGAAAGCTTCATATAAGTTGTTGAAGTATCTTTAATGGAGTACAAGTTTCATGCAGCAACCATCAGCAGTACAACCAAATACTGGTTAACATTAGAACATTCACTGTGATGCAATTCCACTGCATCATAACTGCATCATACAATTCTAAATATTATCACACCTAGCTTATATATTTCATTCATTGTATTAATGCTAACAATTTTTAAAACAGTATTACTGAATTGCCAATTAAATGCCTCATGGCCATTTCCTAGACAGCTTAGACAGGTTCAAAAGAGAGTGAGAAAAAGAGAGAGAAAATATAAATGTGCCTACCTTTAATTTGTAGAGGAGCTATTCTCCTTCCCCCGTTTCGACAGTAGGAAACCTGAAACAGGTTTCACTTCTGTTGAAACTATCTACTTCTATTTGTGGCAGTTGGGCACAAATACACTTGTAGGAGGAAAATAGCACATGTAGCTAGCTAGAAAACATTAATAACCAACTACCAATTCCTTTAGCAATTGTAGTAGTTGTAACATGAGGGTGAAGGAATGCAAACTTAATCCCATTGCCTCCTTATCTCAGCCCTTGCACAGTAATCTTTGCGCTAAAACAATTATTTTTATATACATGACAGAGGTATGCTATACACAGAGCCCACGTATACCACAATATTTCCTCCTGTTCATATGAGTGCATAAAAACTTGCTTTTGCCAAGAATAGTAAGCAAAACTTCACTTTCTCTTTCTGCGCTGTCATCTTGTCTTTCAAAAAGTTTCAGAGGTCGGAGTGTCAAAGCAAACCTTGCTCTGAGCCCTGCTAGACTGCTAAATGCAGAACTCGACCTTTAACCCTTACCAGCTGTCCTGTTTTGTGCAAGGATTTCCATGCGGTTTTCCAATTCAAAGTGACCCTGGAGACTGATAGCTGAAAAGCAATCCTATTCCATTCCTGTTTGCCAGTAATTTAGAGGTAAGATAATAACTTCTTTTTGTTTTTTTTATACTTAGTTTCAGTTGTGTGCAGTGTGCGGTGTGCTTTTCTAGCAGTATAGAGGTCAGTTGTTCATTCTATACTTACATGTGTGCATTCGCTGAAGCCTGAGATCAGCTTGACAACTGCTCTGAGTGGCAGAACTGCTTTTAAAAGGTAAACTTTGCCCAATTTTGACTTTGGTGTTAGGGGCACTAAAAAATGAATAGCCCACAATATTTTAGCATATTAGTTATTCCCAGATTATCCCCTAGATATCCCAGGAATAGGGAATCAGAAATAAATAAGGTACACCCTAAAAAAATGAGTTTTGTACTCATGGGTAAAGTGATATTTTACATTTTAGCTCCCCCCATTGCTGTACAGCACTGCTTAAATTCAACGTTGATGCTAGGAGTTCACAGTATGATAGTTAGGCATATAAAGATTGAAAAATGAATTTAGTGCACTTATTTTTAATTAACATTTTTTTTTCTTATCGTAAAAATTCCCCTTTTTTATTCCTTTTAATAACACCAATCCCTTTGATGGTTCCACATCTGAAAAGCAAGCCTCACTCCTTTTTGCCTTTAAAATGTATTAATTTTTAACCCTAAGCATAGAAGCCTTACTTGAAATATGAAAAGTCTTCGCCACTTTTTAAAGGACAGTTATTATTTAACATCAGAGCCACGGATGTACTTATGTAATAAGGCATTAAGAAAGGAAATCCCTACTTTCAATCTTTTCTCTATTATCCAAAATAATGAAACTGTCTTTTGTATTTTTTTTTAAATCCACAGTCTGTAATGCAGGCCTTTTTACCAGGTTCACAATAACTTAAAATCTATTTGACTCAGCATTTTCCCTCTGTGGCCTGCAGTCAGGAATAGCCATGTGTTATTGACGCAGCTGTTGCTCTGACCAGCTGACATCGAATTCTGCACCTTTCTCATGAGATAAAAAACCTTTTTCTGTATTTGTATTGCCCTGTCTGAGTGTAATCCCCATTTGTTGTGTCAAACAGTTTTTTCTCAGTGAGACAGTTTAAACACAGTTGTTGGAAAGCTTTTTTTTCTCTGGTGCTGAAAGTAAGGACGTCACATTCTATTTAAAAACTGAGGCATTTCAAAGCAGTCGTGTTCAGTACAGCAACAACCAATTCACACAGATGATGTGAATGCCTTTTAATATCTAATACAATGTATCAATGGAGAATTCTGTAACATTTTGTATTTTAGTCTTAGTTATTACAAAGTACACAATTTAATTTTTGGGGCTGTAACCAGGGCCCTCCGCAACGCACCGATGCCGGGCGCACACTGACCATTTGTGACCCCCCCCTCTTATCTCCACAGCCCCCGCACACCCCAGTATGGACTGGTCTGGAGACATACAGCTGCGATGAAGAGGAAGAGTGTGGGCCCTTTAACTGGACCGAAGGCCCGATGGAGGAGGAGGAGCCCGGGACTCCGATAAGGGGCGGTGTCGATGACCCCCAGGTTTGTTACTACACCGGAGGAGCGGACAGAGAGAAGCAGAGCGGAGTGGCGGGAAGCAGCGAGGAGGAGTGGAGCAGAGGAGTACGACGGAGCAGCGAGGAAGAGGGGAAGAGCGGATTACGGTGGATCGGCGAAGAGAGCGTAGCGGAGGCGGAGGGACCGGTGAACCAGGAACCGAGAGCCGAACCGACAGCCCAAGAAACAGCTGGGACCACGGAGACGTCAAGAGGAAGAGAAGAGAGCGAGACGGACGGAAAGGAAACGCCCGGAGGCCAACACCACGAGTTGCCCAGCCGTACGCCAGGAGGGGTACGGCGAGCAGAGGTGCGTAATCGCTTCCTGGGGTGGTGGAGACAGAAAGGCAGACGCCTGACTAGATAAAGTAGTTTCCCTTAAAAGCCCGAGATTCTTTCACTGCTCACTCACCCCTCCCCCCATAGTTTTCCTCATGTCTTATTGATTCTTACACTGGGTGCCTTCCTCACTTCCCCTACCCTGAGGGTTGCTAAGTATTCCACTCGTATACTGATACACGCCTCTCTTCTGTTTCCTTGTTGGTGTCGGCGAGCAGGGACATAACGGAGCCTCCAAAGCCCAGCAGAAGGAGGAGTCCCGTCCGGAGAAGGGAGGAGGGAGTGCTCCGGAAAGCCCGACAGGAACGCAGCCGATCCCCAAGAAAAGGAGCGGCGAGAAAGACTTGTACTGACTCTCTGTTAGAGAAAATAAAACCAGGCATAACTAAGACACGTCTATTGCCTCTTCATAGTCCCGCGGTCACAGTGGTGGAGAATGCGGGCATAGACTCCGTCTGTGCAACAAAGATGGAGGAAGTGGTGCAGGCTCTTGTACAAGGACAGGAAAGATTGGAAAGGCTGGCCGAGCAACAACTGAGTGCAGCTGACGCAGACAGGGAACTGATAAAGGCAGCCGTGGTGGCCCGTGCACTCGACCCCCCCCATCTGCTGGACCGGTGGCTGTAGGCAGTATCCCCATAACATAGGAGGAGTATCATTGCAGAAATATCAACCCGGTGAGGATCCGGATGCCTTTTTGCTTAATTTCGAACAGGCTGCCAGAGCCTGTGGCTGGCCGGGAGCGAAATGGCCATTCTTTCTGGGCCCTTTGTTAGCGGGGGAGGCTCAAGCCACCTACCAGGTGGCCAACCCCCGAGGGGACACCCGGCACACGGACATTAAAAGAATCATATTGGACCATCTTGGCCTTGATATAGAGGCATACCGGCTCCGATTCAGACGTGAGAGAGGGGTGCAGGGGGAGACGCCAAAAACGCTGTTTGTCCGCCTGAAGATGGCCGCGGATAAATGGCTCAGCCCCAACGACAGTACCAAAGAAGAGATAATGGACCGCATTTATTTTGAACAATTCCTGGAGGCCCTGCCTTTCGCTACTCAAAGGTGGCTAAAACAGCACCATGATCTAACCACCAGCCAGGCAGTCGAGATGGCGAACACATTCTCGAGAGTACAACAAAGACCACCTTTGATGGGGGAAGCAGAAAAACCGAAACCCCCCTTCAAAAGCGAGAAGAGACCCTTGAAGGCCCTGGAACCAATGAAACCCCGGTCTTGGAGAACAGAGCCCTTGCCGCATAGCGGGCCTAAGTGTTTTGAGTGCGGAACCTGGGGCCACATAGCCCGCCTATGTCCACGAAGGAAAGCAGCCGAGGAGCCCATGGAGGTGGGATACCTACCCCGGACGGTGTTATATTCAGCAGAAATGGGGCACGCCTATCGCGTAAGTATGGAGATCAATGGTAACCCCGTACAAGCACTACTTGATTCAGGCTGCCGCCAATCAGTAGTACAGGCCCATCACGTGCGTCCCTACCAGGTCATACCCAAAGAGAGAGTGTACATTAGATGTGTCCACGGTGATGTGAGACCATACCCCGTGGCAGTGCTACCTTTGATACCCCAGAGTGGCATCCCCTCCCGAGTAAGAGTGGGGGTGTTGTCCTCTCTTCCTGAGGACCTGATCATTGGAACAGACAATCCTGCTTTTCTTGCTATGTTTAAAAAGAGTATAGTGTCAGACATGAGGAGAAGGACAACACCCGGAAATAAGACATCTTTACCAGCAATGGTCTCCCCTGAACCTTGGGTGCTGGACCGGAGCTTTCAGTTCACGCAAGCTAATGACCCGACGTTGTTCAACGCCTGGGAGACAGCTCACCAAAACCAAGGGATACCCGATAAAATATCCTCGCCTCTTTATAAAAAATGACTTGTTGTATAGACAAGGGAATGAAGATGATCCAGATCAGCTGCTTGTCCCGGTACCATTTAGAGAGCAAGTACTGTTTTATTCTCACTCACACTTGGTGGCTGGCCATACTGGGGCAGAAAAAACGACTCAAAACCTGCTGAAATGCTTCTATTGGCCGGGGATTTATAAAGATGCGATGACCTATTGCCAGGAATGCGATGTGTGCCAGAAAAGGAACATGACAAAACCTCCAGCCGTACCGTTACAACCCCTCCCCATCATAGGGGTTCCCTTTGAAAGGGTGGGGATGGACCTTATCGGCCCTCTACCAAAAACCAAGAAGGGCCACCAATACGTGTTAGTGATGGTGGACTACGCCACGAGGTTTCCCGAAGCGTTTCCCCTCACCTCTACAACCACAAAAAATGTAGCAGACAAAATGCTGGAATTGTTCTCCTGAGTGGGGTTCCCAAAGGAAATACTGACGGACCAAGGAACCCCCTTCGTGTCTCGTCTCATGGGAGAGGTCTGTAAACAGCTAAACATACATCAAATTCGCACAGCGGTGTACCACCCCCAACCGATGGCCTCGTGGAGCGGTATAACCGCACCCTGAAGACCACCTTAAGAAAAATGTTAGAGGTCAACAGTACGGAATGGGATCAGGTCCTACCCCTGGCATTATACGTCATCAGAGGACAGAAACAAAGCAGTATGGGTTTCTCGTCTTTCGAGCTACTGTACGGTCGTCAACCCAGTTCCTTGTTGGACATGACTAAAGAGGCTTGGGAGAAGGAAACCCCGGAAGAGACAACAAAAACCTTGGAATATGCTCGCAATCTCCGGTCTAAACTGGGCAAGTTAAGAGACCTGGCACTAGCCAACCTAGAGAAAAGTCAGGTGAAACAGAAGAATGTGTACGATAAGGGAAAAAAATTGAGAAAACTGGTGAAGGGTGACTGGGCTCTGATACTGTTGCCCTCCTCGACACAGAAATTTAAAGCTGAATGGGGCGGACCATACAAAGTGGTCGAGGCGATCGGAAACACCAGCTACAGGTTACAGATGCATCCGCGGAAAACACAGGTGTACCACATCAACATGTTGAAAAAGTGGCTGGGTACACCTCCGGCAGTGATCCATCTAGCGGAACAGGATGTGGTGCACCCGTCCAACACCCTAGCTCAACTCGTGATCAACGAAGAACTGAGTGAAACCGAGAAACAGGAGTTGATGGAGACGTTACAAACCCACGCCCCGGTGTTTTCCGATATACCCGGCAAAACCAGCATGGCAGAACATCACATATCAACCATACCAGGGAAAATGGTTAAAACCCGCCCCTAGAGAATACCGGAAGCCAGACGAAAAGGAATAAGACTAGAAGTGGAGGATATGCTGAAACTCGGGGTGATCCGGCCTTCTCACAGCGACTGGTCAAGTCCGATAGTTCTGATCCCTAAACCGGATGGGACGAGACGATTTTGTATGGACTTCCGCGTGCTAAATGAGATATCCACGTTCGATGCCTATCCCATCCCAAGAATAGACGAACTTATAGAAAAACTGGGAGAGGCCAAGTATATAAGCACGATAGACCTCACCAAGGGATATTGGCAGGTCCCCCTGAAAGAGGAGGACCGACACAAAACCGCGTTCTTAACGGAAAACGGACACTACGAGTTCACCGTGCTCCCGTTTGGATTGCACGGTGCCCCCGCCACCTTTCAAAGGCTAATGAACAATGTGTTGAAGGACATCTCCACCTTTACATCAGCCTACCTGGACGACATAGTCGTTTTCAGCCCTGACTGGGAAACCCATTTGATACACCTTCAACAGGTGTTGGAGACGCTTGCCAAAGCCGGATTGAGGATAAACGCGAAGAAGTCCAGAATAGCGTTTCAAAAGGTGAAATATCTGGGTTACGTTCTTGGCCACGGCCTTATCGAACCCCAAATTGAAAAAGTGAGGGCCATATCCGAGACTCAGTTCCCAAAAACAAAAAAAGAACTACGTGCGTTTCTGGGCCTCATTGGCTATTATAGGCGTTTTATACCCCGTTTCTCTCAGTTGGCCGCCCCCCTCACGGACGCACTCCAGACGAAAATAAAACAAACGGCCTTGACATCGCCCACCCCTGCAATGTTGGATGCTTTTACCTCCCTTAAACGACTGATTACCTCAACCCCAATCCTCACCTCACCGGACTTCTCACGTCCCTTTGCACTGCATACTGATGCCTCTGAGTATGGTATCGGTGCGGTACTGTCTCAGGAGGATGGTGGCGGAATGGACCATCCGATATTGTACATTAGCAGGAAATTGTTTCCTAGGGAACTCAAATATCCAACAGTGGAGAAGGAGTGTCTCGCTATCCGGAGGGCTGTAGAGAAACTGGCATATTACTTGGAGGGGCGCCCGTTCACTCTCTACACAGACCATGCGCCCCTCCTCTGGATGGCTCGCAATAAGTCCAGCAATGCGCGAGTCATGCGGTGGTTCCTTGCGCTACAGCCCTATGCTTTTCGGGTTTTCACAAGAAAGGGGTTGACAACAAGGGGGCTGATTTTCTGTCCTGGAATCCACTTCCCGATCGGAAGTGTTCTGGGGGGATGGTGTGTAACCAGGGCCCTCCGCAACGCCCCGATGCCGGGCGCACACTGACCATTTGTGACCCCCCCTTCTTATCTCCACAGCCCCCGCACACCCCAGTATGGACTGGTCTGGAGACATACAGCTGCGATGAAGAGGAAGAGTGTGGGCCCTTTAACTGGACCGAAGGCCCGATGGAGGAGGAGGACCCCGGGTCTCCGATAAAGGGCGGTGTCGATGACCCCCAGGTGTGTTACTACACCGGAGGAGCGGACAGAGAGAAGCAGAGCGGAGTGGCGGGAAGCAGCGAGGAGGAGTGTAGCAGAGGAGTACGACGGAGCAGCGAGGAAGAGGGGAAGAGCGGATTACGGTGGATCAGCGAAGAGAGCGTAGCGGAGGCGGAGGGACCGGTGAACCAGGAACCGAGAGCCAAACCGACAGCCCGAGAAACAGCTGGGACCACGGAGACGTCAAGAGGAAGAGAAGAGAGCGAGACGGACGGAAAGGAAACGCCCGGAGGCCAACACCACGAGTCGCCCAGACGTACGCCAGGAGGGGTACAGCTAGCAGAGGTGCGTAATCGCTTCCTGGGGTGGTGGAGACAGAAAGGCAGACGCCTGACCTAGATAAAGTAGTTTTCCTTAAAAGCCCGAGATTCTTTCACTGCTCACTCACCCCCCCCCCCATAGTTTTCCTCACGTCTTATTGATTCTTACACTGGGTGCCTTCCTCATTTCCCCTACCCTGAGGGTTGCTAAGTATTCCACTCGTATACTGATACACGCCTCTCTTCAGTTTCCTTGTTGGTGTCGGCGAGCGGGGACATCACGGAGCCTCCGAAGCCCAGCAGAAGGAGGAGTCCCGTCCGGAGAAGGGAGGAGGGAGTGCTCCGGAAAGCCCGACAGGAACGCAGCCGATCCCCAAGAAAAGGAGCGGCGAGAAAGACTTGTACTGACTCTCTGTTAGAGAAAATAAAACCAGGCATAACTAAGACACATCTATTGCCTCTTCATAGTCCCGCGGTCACAGAGGCCTATTTTATTCCTATTGAATGTGAATTCTAATGTTATCTTTAGCATTGTGACAATTTGCACATATCTATAGTGTCTTACTTTGCTAATGTTAATGGTAGCTTGCAGCTATTTAGCGTATGTTACATATTTCATTTCTGGATTTTTTATTTAGTATGTAAAAAATTAAATGACATTTTGCATACCAGAATGATAAAAAAACACATTGAGCTCATTCCAGACATTTACAAAAGGGGTTCATACACTCAGAACACACAATATAGTGCGCTTAAGGCTAGCCATTCTTACACAAAAAGCGCAATAGCTATTTACTCACACAAGTACCACCGATGCCAAATCACAAACCAGGTAGACATTTAGGGCCATATGTATCAAGCCTTTTGTGATTCGCCATGGCTGAAATTTGCAGAATTTCGGCCTATGCGAATCGCAAACGGCCTTTTTGCATATTTTGGGATGTATGAAACATTCCCAAAATAAGGAATTGCAAAGTTGCGCGATTCCTTATTTTGCCATAGCATTTAGGGAATCGCAATTTTGAGATTCCTTAAATGCTATGTATGTAGCATTTTGGCTAGCGAATTTTGGTCAAGAATTCGCAAATTACCACCAACTTGTAGTTGATGGTAACTTGTGAATTCTTCAAAAAATGCACAATTTTGCATTTTTGAAAGTGGCTTGTGATGCACACACATGCCCATAGGGCATGTATGTGCGCCATATGCACACACATGTGCATTTCAGGGGTGCAGCAGGGTGTCTTTGAGACACCGATGCACCCTTGAAATAATTCTCAAATTGCGATTAGCAAATTGCGAATTCGCAATTTGAGAATTATTTCGCAATCATTCCTATGGGCCTCCTTGCCCATAGGAATGCATTGGAAATTATTCCTTAATTGCGAATTCGCAAAATGCGAATTCGCAAATAAGGAAGAGTAAGGAATCGCAAAAAAAAGCGATTTTTTTCATACATACCATTTTGCAATTCCTAAATAGCGATTCCTTAAAAATCGCTATTTATTAATCGCAAAATAGTTTCTTGATACATATGGCCCTTTAACACATAATTAACCCACAAATCAACACTTAGGACAGAACCAAGAGACAGCCAACAGACTGTACTGAAACCAAACCATTTGTAAATATTAGTTGTAATTCATATTTACAAGAAAAACTCTCAAAAGTAGTCGAAAAGACTGCACAAAAAACAGCCCAAAGACTGTTCCATGTTCAAGAAGCCAAAATACACCAAATACGCTAGTTTTGGCTGGCAGAACACTCAAAAACCGCTCTGCATATCACTACTTTTAAAAGTTAAAGTGCACAAATCAGGATCCTTTTTTTATGTACATATTTTATTTCCATGGGGTACCAAGGAAGACATTTTTTTATACCTAAATCTATTTAGGTATCCCCTCTAGGGGAGCCGGATGAGTTCATTCAAGATTCACAATGGTACATCCAAGAAAGCAACAAATTCTACAAAGTGTGCTAAGAACAGGCATACCAAGAATATTGTAGCATATACAATATTATATACAAAGTAGCACTTAGCTTAGAGTGTGCCGTTCAAGTATTCACAATTTAGAGAAAAATCTCCTTATTACCTGCCTACATAAATTGCAAGTTACATATAATCACATGAATCACGATAATCACATTATTGGCCAATGCAAGTCAAGCACATGGCGACAACCTTTCCAAGCACAAATCTCCAACCTCTCACTGTCAAGTTCTGACTGCCTTAACAGTTGTTTTAGAATACTCACGCCAAAAGGGTTCTCAGTCAGGAGCAGCTACCTCCTGGAGCACCAGATCAGCGAAGACCAGAACTATAACTGGGCTGCAGAGACAGAGAATCTCAGTGCACAGGGTACCTCCTTAGTAGAGTCCTGTCCTGTCCTCCTCAGTAGATTCCTGTCTCCTGTCAAGATCAGTCCTTTGGATAGCCGCTTCTCCGATGAGGTTCACGTTTCGGGTGCCATTTGAAGAAATAGAAACCTTCTAAGGGGTTCACTGATGCTCCTGGTCCTTTTAAACCAACAAAGAAGAAATTGGCACAGAAGCTGTAATATAAAAACAATGCATTTATTAACCTAAGATGAGGGAGATTGCGTCTTTTACTAATATGGCTTTACAACATTTGCTTGCTCAACAAAGTGAGAGGAGAGATATTTCTCCTTACATCAGCAAGAGTAGCCTGACCGTCCTATACTAGGAGCAGGTGCATTCTAATAGGTAGGCCTTTCAGAGCATGTGCAAGGCTCTGGAAGAGGGAGATCACATGGGAAGCACATGGCTAACTAAGAGTGAATGTTTTGTTTCACCACATCCCCATAGAACATAAAGTACATTTGGGACATTAACCAACTCTGTTGGGCCATGAATTTGAAACTTTACAACATCCCAGACAATCCCATCCAAC
This sequence comes from Lissotriton helveticus, assembly GCF_964261635.1. NCBI lineage: Eukaryota > Metazoa > Chordata > Amphibia > Caudata > Salamandridae > Lissotriton > Lissotriton helveticus. Next base: position 1,611,980,039 of record NC_136069.1, read on the forward strand.
ACAGGTCAGGCAGTAATGTTGACAAAAGTCTGGTCACGCTTCATGATGTGTGAAGAAGAGTGTGTTGCTAAAGTTCCATTGATTAGCTTAATAGCAGAGCATTCAGTAAGGTAGTGTCCATTGATGAGACGGAAAAAGACTGTCACAAAGCCAATCAACATGAACAAAAAAATGGAGCTGAGAACCAACCAGATGTAAGTCCAAGGTGAAATACATTTTTTTTGTTTAAACCAGGTGACAAAAACGGAAAATGTTGTTGGTGCCCAGGATGTTGTGGAGTTAGTGTCAAATGAAAAATGTGACTGGCCAACTGCATTTACTTGCACACCAGGCAGTGACACATCAGAGGAATATGCATACTCAGTAGCTTCATCTGAACTGCAAGTCGGAGGATTCAATATTGGATTAGTAACTGTGGGCATCTCTATGGCAATGTCAGGTCTGTTGGTGTTTGCCGATGCCAAAACAGAATTTCTTAGCATTGCTGGACATGAAACTGCAGGAGTCATACTAATAAGAATCAGCCACTCGTTGTAGTTTGACATAGTCAATGGACAAGTACCTGTTATCCTTTCTTCCTGGAAGTGGTGATAAAATGACTGTTCTTGTAATCTGCATGCCAAGCACTGGAAGCGGGGCACGATGAGAGGGGTCAAACTCTGTCTTGTTCTCCACCTTCTCACGGACCAGGTCACTGACTCGAGGTAGCCAGCCAACTACTGCAATCTGTAGTGCAGCATCAGTTGTGGAGGAAAAATGTTCCTTTGCAAGACTATAATGAGTCTCTTGTGGGTTCCGTAATACAGAAGAATGATTATCAACATCAAAGGGTGTGGCTGTCGCCGCTATGTCTAGACCATCAAGGTCCGGGACAAACATTTTGATGCCTAGGAGTATTTTGTATGGGGTCCGCCCACCCAGAGATCTTCTAGGGAGATTATTAAGTGCATTTTGTGCTCTATACAAATGGGCGAACTAATCCCTGCAAGTACCTAAAACTCTAGCTGTCAAGCCTTGCTTTAAGTCACGGTTCATTCGCTCCACAACAGAATTGCCCTCAGGCCTGTATGGAGACAAAAATTGGACCTGCACCCCCAAAGAGCTCATGGCTTCCTTGTACGCCTTAGAAGCAAACGCTGGATCCTGGTCAGAATGGAAGGTGCCACATGCAAAAATTCCCACAAAGAGGCGCAAATCCTTGATTACAGTTCGGGCGTCAGCACTGCGCATAGAAAATGTTTCCGTGAAACCACTGCAACTAAGATAAGCTTATACGAAATATCAGATGAAAAAGGACCGCAGTGATCTAAATAAATACAACCAAGTGGTTTATTTGATATGTAAAGCTAAGTTTGTGGTAATCGTGCAGCAGTGGAAGGTTTAATCTGCTGACAAATGTCACAAGAAAGGATATAATCATGAGTTTGTTTATACAACCCCCGCCACCAGTAAAGTTGTTGTAATATAGAAACAGTTACTGAAACGCCTGCATGAGCCGAGGCCATGCTTTCATGAGCAGCTGTTATCAAGGAAAGTCTGCGTTCCGCATTGGGTATCAACCTGTCACCAATGTCATTAATTCTCACATAGGGAACTTTATCAGGACTTAATTGATAAGAGTATTTAGAAGAGAAACCCTTAGGGTATTTACCACCCTTCAACCTTTCAACTTGCCTTTACCATTGTAATGGAGTGTTGGGAAATCATTTGTAAATGACAAAATATCCTGTTGGGACGAAGGGACATGTACAAAACCCCCTCCTGGAACTTCTCTTATCGGGCTCAATCTTTCAACCTTCTCTTTTTCTTTCATCAAATATTCAGATGTTGTTTGATTAGCCTGTGCTTCTTCCTTTTTCTTTGTCCATCTAGCTTTCCATCTATCCAAGTCTCCCCATTTTTGCAACAGTGTTAATAATTCTTTTATTTGCAATTCTCTTCCTGACACATTCATGTCTTTTAAACCTTTGTCTGAAAATTCTGCTCTATACGGCTTCTGCAACACTTTAAGATTTACCTATGTCAATTCCCAACTCTGAGGCCAAATTCATTAATTTTTCATGAAGTATTTTTGTATTTCGGGTGAGGCTTCTGCATATGAATAATAATTCTTCTTCGCTAAAATAATTCAATCTTTCTAGCCCTACATTTACAGCTACCATTTCTTCCAATTCTACCCTTAATTTAAAAATGTCTAATACTTTTGGCTGTGATTTAGGCGTTTCTATATCTCAATGTCCACCTTTCTATCTCTTCTGGGGTTACTACTGTAGCACTTTTTCTTCCTGTGGATGTTTCAATCTATACCTCTATAGAGTATCCGGGAGAAACCTTCTTGACTCACACTCACCTGTCTGGTCATCAACTATTATGTTTTACTTGCCTAGGTAGTACAATTGGTGTAGTCAGAACATGAGTTTTAGGACCAGTTTGTTTATCTCCATATAAGGGAACAATGGGACCTATAGTCACAGGTATCGTTATTGCCTCAGGACTTGTATTTAATTGGGTTATTTTCTGAATCAATTCACTCCTCTGTTTATTTATTACTTCCCTTTCTTTTTCTTGTAATACCTTTTTCTATAGTAGTCTCATGTACAATCTGTGGAACCAAAGGTGTTAAAAACGGGGCACTAGGAGTAATCCTATTTGTTTCTTGTCTGCTCCTTTCTTTTGCCTGAAACACCCTTTTCTCTCTTCTACCCTCCATTCCTTTTTTCCCCGGTACTGCACAGGACTGTGCTTTACTACAATGAATTGTCGTTGTACAAATGTATATTGACATGTGATTCTATTTATCTGAGCTATTAAAAATCCCCTGTCCGACTGGACAAGGATTAGAAATATATAGTAGCCTATTGTGGTCAATATAATATCTGTCTATTATGTTATATATGCTTAGGACCTTTGTTTCCTTAAAACTTAACTGATACCCATGGTCCATAGCTACCCGCTGGGTTCCCCCTTGTCCTTTTAGATAATGGGTAATACCCAGAAACAGGTCCTAGGAAGCTTTTTTCTGGTCCAGGGAGGACCTGGCTTGGAAGTTCGATCTGGGCTGCTCCCATGAGGCACAGGGTCAAGACTGATTTGCATATAGCTGGGTCTAAACTGGGGTAGCATGGTGAGCAAAAGAACAATGGATTTAACCCAGATCTCTTGACTGGGTGTGAATGTATAATGTATTCATCATTCTATCCTTCATTTGTTTGCGTAGCACTTTTCACCCATTACCCATCGCTACAATACCACCACCCTCCTTGCACTCAACCCTGGAAGACTTAGAGTATGCCAACAGGCCTCGCCGATCACGACCCACGGCCAGTTCTCCTGCCTCCACTGCCACCAGAGCCTCACTGCCACCCCAGCCTCCCACACCGCCGATGCCAGCACCAACGACATCCTAAAATGCAACCTCCTAAACGTACGCTTTGTTCATAAACACGCCATGGAAATCAGGAACCTATTGCCCGACATTGCCTTCTTTACAGAGACCTGGACCAACGCATCCTCTGCCCCCGACATCAGCACTGCCATCCCAGGCTGATACAATATTCAGATGAAAGACCACCACAACCACTTAGGAGGGGGCCTCTCCATCGCCCGCAAGTGCACCCTCTGCCTCACCACATCCAGCTAAACATTTCCCTCCGCCAAACACCTGCACTTCCAGATCCAGACCACCCCCAAAGCCCCACTCCAAGGAACCCTTGTCTGCAGACCAGCAGGCCCCTGAACACCCTTCGCCACCACCATCACCTACTTCATCGCACCCCAAGCCATCGCCTCAACAAACTACATACTCATTGGAGTCCTGAACTTCCACCTCAACAACCCCAGTGAAAACAACTACACTATCCTTTGTGAAAACTTTGCCAGCATCGGAGTTAAGCAACTCGTCAACACACCGACCCACACACCAGGACACACCCTCGAACCCAGCTTCATGGCAGGAAACAGCATCCAATTCAGTCGCACAACGCAGCTGCCATGGACCAACTACCACTGAGTACACTTCGCCATCAACAAATCCAAGGCACCCAAACCAGCCCCACAGCCGCCACAAAGGAACTGGAGCAAGGTCACCAACGAGCAACTTAACTCCACCCTCACCCGAGACAACACCACCTGGGCACCCAATGCAAACGACGCAGCCAGAGAACTACACACCTGGATCTCTAACTGTGCAGACAAGCTCGCTCGCTATGCAACCCCGACAGACAATGTCCCAGGAAAGCCTCCTGGTTCACCACCACTCTCCAAGAAGCCAGATGCACCTGCAAATGCCTGGAGAAGAACTGGAGAAACTCCAAGACTACCAAAAACCATACCACCTACAAGGGCGCCATGACAGACTACCATAAACCAGATCAGAGCCACCAAGAGGAACTTCATCCACAACAAAATTCTGGCCAACTCTACCAACTCCAAGGAACTTTTCAGTGTCATTCAAGAAGTCACCAACCCACTTAGCAAAGCCAAAGACATCACCCCATCCCAAGACCTCTGCAACAAGCTTGGAACTTATTTTCACCTCAAGATCAAAAACCTCTATGACAACTTCATCGACCATGCACCAGGCGCCACCGATGGCCCCCCACCCTCCAGAAACACCAGCCAGCCCACCATCTCCAACTGGACACAGATCACGGCCGAAGACACCGCCTCCACCATAAAAAGCATCCATTCAAAGGCCCCCAACGAGCCGTGCCCTCCAAACATCTACCACAGAGCCGCGACCGCCATTGCACCCAAACTACAACGCGCCATCAACACCACCTTCAAAACAGGCACATTCGCAGATGACTGGAAGTGCACAGAAGTCAGAACCCTGCTCAAGAAGCCCACTGCTGACCCCACCAACCTCAAGAACTATCGGCCCATCTTGCTCCTCCCCTTCGCAGCCATAGTTGAAGATAAAACATGCAACAGGAAACTGACACGATTCATTGAAGAGAACGCCGTTCTCGACCCATCCCAATTTGGATCCTGAATCAACTACAGCACAGAAACGGCCCTACTCACCACCACAGATGTCACCCACACCCTGCTGGACCAAGGCCACTCCACAGCCCTCATCCTACTCGACCTATCAGCAGCCTTCAACACCGTCTCCCACTGCACACTAATTACAGTCACAGACGTAGTCATGCAAGGAACAGCCCTTGACTGGATCCAATCATTCCTCACCGAAGAAGCAAAAGCATCGGACTCCCACCCTTCCTCCTTGACCCTATGAAAATCACCTGCAGAGTCCCACAGGTGTCATCCCTGACCCCACCCTCTTCAACATCTACATGGTCACTCGCAGGCATCATCTGACAACACAGCGCAACATCGTATCCTACGCCGACGACACCCAGAGCTCATCCTCTCCCTCACCAAAGACCCCACCACTGCCAAATTCAACTTCCAGAAAGGAATGCAAGATGTTGTAGTCTGGATGACCAGTAGCTGCCTGAAGCTCAACGCCGAGAAGACAGAAGTCCTCGTCCTCAGTACCACCCCTTCTGCATGGGGCAGCACCTGGTGGCCAACCGCCCTGAGAAGCCCACCTACCCCCTCAGACCACGACAAGAACCTCGGCATCATCCTCGACTCATCACTCACCATGAATCAACAGGTCAACTCCGTCACCTCCAGCTGCTTCAACACTCTTCGCATCTTTCTCAAGACCTTCAAGTGGATCCCTCTGAGTCAAAGAAAACAGATACTCCACGCACTCATCAACAGCAGACTGAACTATGGAAACCCACTCTACACCGGCATCAACAAGTCCCTACTCTGCAAACTCCAAACAATACAGAACATCACCGCCAGACTAGTCCTCGGCATTCCCCGACACAAACACATCAGCCAACACCTACGAAATCTCCACTGGATCCCCGTGCAGAAAAGAGTCACTTTCAAAACCCTCACTCACGCCTACAAATGCCTACACAGCAACGGATCCAAATACCTCAACAACAGAATCAACTTTCACGTACAGAAAAAGAAACCTCCGATCTTCCATCCTCGCACTGGCCGAAACCCCGCATATCCACAGAGCCAGAGTAGGTGGAAAATCTTTTACTCACATTGCAGCCAAGACCTGGAACGAGCTACTGGCAGACATCAGACGCACCCCCTCCCTGAACACCTTCAGGAAGACCCTCAAGACCTGACTCTTCGGCTAAACAGATCTGCGGACCCCCCTCAATGCCTTGAGACCCTCTTGGGTGAGTAGCACGCTTACAATTCCCTGATTGATTGATTGATTGATTGATTGATTGATTGATTGTTTCAGGTCCAGGGAGGATCTGGCCCGGCAGTTCGGTCTGGACTGTTTCCATGAGGCACAGGGTCAGGACTGATTTGCATATGGCAGGGTCTAAACTGGGGTAGCATGGTGAGCAAAAGAACAATGGGTTTAACCCAGATTTCTTTACTGGGTTTCAATGTATGATCTATTCAGCATTCTGTCCATTATTTGTTTGCATTGCGCTTTTAGAAAGTTGGCATTTTTCTGCTCTTAGCCGTGTATGCCTACAGCCTATCCCTGATTGCATGTCTAGGTCGAGTGGCAGCTGGGCTTTTGTATTCCCTCTAGTCAGCCACACATAATGCAATTTTAGGTGTTGCTTGATTAGCAGTCCTGGGGGGATGGGAAGGAGGAGCTGAACAGGCTGTTTCCTGTCCTTTCAAAGGCACCACTGGATAGAAGAAGTGGACCTCAGACCCTACCACTGCAGTGAACGTCTGGACCTGTTTATATCTACCAGGAAGAAGGACTGCAGTGCTGCTGAAGGACTTTCACTCTGTTGTACTTCTGCTCTGAATGAACTGCTGCCTTGCTGTGCTGACCTGCTGCCTTACTGTGCTGACATGCTGCCTGCTGCCCAACTTGTGTGGCTGAGAAGGACTGGACATGCATCCCTTGTCCTCAGAACCCAGAGTGACTCCAAGGGCTAGTTGACTGGCCTTCTGATCTGTAGTCTCAGGGACATAAAATACTTCAAACCATCATGCTTCCGCACTGGGACTCTTTTAACTGAGTCTGCCCTGCCAAGTGGTGCTACCCCAGTTCTGGACCCTTGGAATTGGGCCTAAGGTGCTTGGTCTAACTGAAGCAACATATTGTCATTGCTGCAGAGAACACAACTTGCACGTTGCCACCCCAGCATGGATCAGCACCAATGCATCAGTGCTAAAGCGAGGATCAGGACTGGGGCATCACCCCTGGTGCATGGACCAGAACAGGCAGATTGCCCCTGTTACATGGCTCGGAGATGCCACAACCCCTTCAGAACCACTGTGATGCTCTAAAAAGCAGGGTACCTGCGTCCCAGCCGATGACAGCCTCAATGGCATCACTGAAACTCCTCGTCACAGAAAACCACTCATTGAAGCCAACGCTGGAGTGTGATAAGGACCAGCACATTGCGGCCACAATGTGAATCAACACCAGCTCATCGCCTAGCCTGAGCTCCACATCCATATCATCTTCAGGATCCTCCGTTCCAATGCAAAACGGATTAAGGTACTTTTGCTCAGTGGTTCATGCCTGGTCCCTGTAACCAGCCTGCGATCCATTTCATTCGGCTGGAACATTTGAATTTGTACAAGTCCAATGCGAAAAGGTACCCCTTTTGGTGTTTTTTGCTATTTAGCCCTATTTTCTATTAACTCTTTAAAACACAATATCTCTTACCTTGCTCATTGGATTTTTGTTTCTTTGGTGTTAAATAATGTATTACAATCTAATACATTTTTCTAACTTGGTTCTTGCTTTTTCTTGTGTTGTGTTTTTACTTTGTTGCTGTTGGTGTGCACACAAGTCTTTACACATTGCATCTAAGTTAGACCTGTCTGCTTATGAGCCTAGCTACCCAGTATTAAGCACAGGTTAAGGTAGTGACTGTTTGTCATTCACCCTGCAGGGTATTGTGACTGTTGCTTGTCTGGGGCTCACACTTCAGTCAAACACCAACCCTATTTCTCAAACCTACAATATGTTAGACCCACCATTTTACCAGAGGTGCCCCTTATGATAGTATTTTTGTATGGCAGTTGCAGCAGTTTTCCAAGTGTGCTCTATGTGCAGAGAATTGCCTCTATTCGATCAATGTCAATATTTAATCATTGGTGCTCACTATGAAAAGAATGTCCTCCAGGCCACCAGCACCAGTATCTTTTCACAGGTACAAATCACACTAAGAATGCCACCAGTATGACAGGACCAGTATTTTGCTATAGGCTCTGCTATAAGCTAAGAATTATTTTTCATATGTCAAGGATAATGACAGTCTTGCAAGCATAACACCACATTTCTATTCACACTTACATACATTTACTCACTCAAGCTCACTTTAATCATGCATTAATTTTCACTCATTTGCTTTCAATCATGCATTCTCACTCAATCACCATCTTAATCTCATTCTTATTCATTCTCACGCATTCCTAGTCATTCTTACTCTGACTCACTCATACTTTCTAATTCACACACACACTCATGTGCATTCACTAATTCTCACATATTCTCACTTTCATTAATTCTCACTCACAGTTATTCACTGACATGCATTTACACAACACCTGACCAACACTTCTTTACTCCCATTCTCATTTATTCTAACTCACCTACTGTTTTTCACTTGCTGTGAATTTTAATTTCACTCCCTCATTCTCATTCTCACTCGCAACCTGTCACTGACTCTCACTTGTGCTGACACATGTGTATTCATAAAAAGAATCAGACATACAGGCTCACATATACACTCTCACAAAAACACTCTCACAAACAAGCATGCACCCAGCATACACTTAAAAGATTTTTATTTGCTAATCTTACCTGAAAGCCCCATTCCATCTCTTGGTGGCCCATATTTATTGCACTGAGAGAACAAAATAGAGTATATATTTGCTATTATAACATAAAATGAGTAGAAAACAAGGATGGAGGTCCCTAACATCTATAAGAGTCACATCCCCTTGTAATTATTGACACTGATTTTACCACCTCTGAAACCGTGGGTCAGAAATGAAGTGCAAGGGGGAACTAGGAGGAAGCCAAGCGTCACATCTGTGTCCCATGGTGACCCCTAATTGACATACAATGCTAAGAATTGTTGAAACTGTCCTAATAAAGGTATAGCAGTCTTGTTTGGCAGTGTCAGTTTTTTTTCACACTACATATATCCATACTTTGTATTAATGGTTTGTGTTTAAGCTGTGCTGCTCAAGTCAGCTATTGCATAGTGTACATGTCAGTATGCTAAGCTGACAGATGTGCACCTTGATGCAAGGAGGGCGTGTTGCCTTTAGTCACTATTATGTGAGTTGGCAAATGTGGAAAAAACGGGGAGGTGCTGTATTTCACATGAAAGGCAGATTCCATCACTTCACTTTGGATGCAACTTTGCACAGCCTTTTCACATCCATTGATGCCTAATAGTACAAATGCTACATGAGTCCATATGTGCTCAATTAATTTCGTCAAAGACTCTCACATATGTAAAAAAAATAAGTTCAATGAGACTGCCAAGAACATTGTTCAAGCAAGGCAATCACTGTGTCACTCCCTTGCGCAGAAGGCATGAAGATACATCCCACATTCATGAAACTGAGAAATATGGGCAAATATAAAGCTCCCTGGATACACTCAAATATGCTTCTTTAAATCCCACATCATAACATAACATAAGTATTTGTAAAGCGCACGTTCACCACTGCGGGTATCTTGGCACTGAATAACAGCTGTTTGCTTTGCCCAACTCAATTGTACTCATTGTATCGACCTCAGATGGATGAAAGGCTAAGTGAACCCACCTGGATTTGAACCTGTGACCATGAGGTCCAACTCAGGCCCCTGCAGTAGACGCATTAGTACACTGAGCCACCAGACCCAAATACACACACATCCAATGTGCACAACATGTATAAGTTGTTGTTACAGAAACCACTACATCAGTCATCTAAGGTGCCAGACTGTGAAGCAAGATGCCCCCTCATGCACCTACTAAAGCCAAAAATACAGTTTTCAGGTAAATAATATGACTGTCATTGAGATATGCTGAACTGCATCTGTCTGTGCAGAAACATAACCATGGACACTGAATCATGTGGAAGATATAGCCTACACTGTCCCCAAGATGTGTGGCACTGTGGTGTACTCAGTCTACCCGTTGCACTGTACCACTATACTTCCCATGGCCGATCACATAGAACGATGTTTTTTATGAATACAGTATATGTATGCTGAAGTAAGACACCTCACCAGCTACTGTTACTTGTTGTTCAATCAGACAGGTATCAGTTAAGGATTTGAAATGGTACCCACACATTTTCACAATAGATGACTGTGATGCATTTGCTTAATCAATGGCAAAGAGACTAACCTCATTGGTGACAGATTTTCTCTGGCATGGCATTGGCACTCAGCTGAATGACAAATACTAAGTGTATCTCAGAGGACAGCACACTCTGTCATCTCATCTTCATAACAGTTAGCAAGGTGCATGAGTTAAGCTGGACACAGACCAGAATGGAAATGAATGTTGAACTAAACCTTATCATGAGTCATGACTAATACAATACATCCTTTCTTTGCAGCAGACCAAGGTTATACACTGATGCCGTGGGTCTTGACTCCTATAAATATCCCACAAACAGAAGGCCAGTAGATCTATAACCATGCCCTATGCCGCACCAAGTCCTTTGTTGAGCTGACATTCGGAGTCTTGAAATCATGGTCCTGCAGCCTTAATGTACCTGGGGCAGATTGCTCTACTCCCCACCTATCGCCTGTAAAAATGATCTTGGTCTGCTGTATTTTGCATAATATATTTGTCAGGACCAAAGTGCTGGGGACAGATGAGATTGGGGATCAGGAAATGCCTGATGATGAAGAGGATGCAGATGAGGAACCTCACAAACCTGGCGCATCAGTTGCAGCAATACGGCATAGGGAACATATCATAAATAATTTCTTTACAGTAGCATAACTTTCCAAAGTCATAGGAAACATTGTTGGAAAAATTGTACATCTATCTATAAATAACATTTCTGAGCACTAATACTGTGCAAGCATTTGTATTCCGTACTCACACTAAATCTTACATTTGATCCACTAATATATCAGTCACACTAAGTATGTATGTAGCAATGCGTACGCAATACCCTTGAACATCATCTGGTACAAGTGAAATAGCGTGCATGCAGATATTGCCAGACCCGATGACCATTTTGTGGCAACGTAGATGGTGGGCAACAACTGTGTGTGTGTCTTTCCTGATGCTAGCCATGTGTTTGACCTCATACTTATGGCTGACAGTACAGGCCACTCTTTGTATGATGACTTTGCAGTGGTCCAAATAGGATGCTAATGAGAACACAATACCAAAACTATAGTCTACATATGCCACAACAAGTAACTTAAAAAAGAAAAATGTATTGCAGTGCACTCTTTCTTTAAACCTCAACGTGGTTTCAAATATTCGGTTATCAAATCTCTGTTATTCCATGTGCATCCCAGTCATTAGCGCTGTGTCTGTAGGCACTCAAAAAAAAATCTCAATTGCAAGAATGCTAGGTCTGGAAGAACCGCTACCTAGCTGATGGGTAGACTTAGCTTTAAAACTAACAAGTTTTTCATACAAATTAAATTCATTCCATTCAGTGTCCATGAATGAATCTCACATCCGTATATGTTTTTCATCTCTTTAATCATTCTTTTTAAAGATGCTTCCTCTTACATCTTTGTGATTGAAACTGAAATCACATAATCATCCAATTCATTTCAGGTCTTGCACGACCCTTCATCAGGGATCTCTAAATCGAAATGAAAACAAAAAGCCAGCTCACTACAGGCCCTTAAACTCAAAGCCTAAAGTATTCTCAATAGTTATTAACTAACATTGATTCGTAAACACAAAATTATCTGGAACAGGAGTGTTACCATATGTGCATACTAAACAGCATTTACATGTGCTCAACAAATAGTACCTACTAATCCCACCTGTGACCATCGTTAGAATGTGCTAGTAAATACAAAAAAAACTACCTTTTTTTGTGCATGCTCTAATACATGTCGTGCTCGTATGAGTAAGCCGAAAACCCAAGTGCACAAAAAGTATGTCCCAAATCTTCATGCATTTTACGGAGTGAAAGTAGAAACAAAGGGGCATATTACCAACCAATAGAGATAATTTTTGTCTCTAACTTATTTAGAGACAAAAATTATCGCCGCACATCGGCGATTTTTATCGCAGATAAACCTTGCTATTAGCAAGGTTTATCGCAAATGCGATAAAAAACGGCCGCAATGCATGAATATCGCTGAAAAGTCAGCGATATTCATGCATTATCGAGCAAATGCTCTTAGCCATGTTATCCACCTCCCATTGGATAACATGGCTAAGAACTGCTCCTGGGCAAGTGTTAGCTTTTGGAGATATTCGCGCTTAGCGCGAATATCTCCAAAAGTTGGTAATAGGAGATAGCGATGTTAGCGACTGTTTTCAGTCGCTAACATCTTGGCACGCCCACTTTGCATGTCATTAGTGATAAATATCACTGACATGCAAAGTGGGGCCCAAGATGGTCACTATCTCCTATTAGCTGTTGCTAACTGGTGTTAGCGACAGCTTGGTAATAGGGAGATAATTTTATCTCCGCTTTCTTGGCTTTTAAAGCCAAAAAAGCGGAGATAAAGCCCCTTGATAATATGCCCCAAAGTAACATGCAATTCGCCGTCAGAAAACGTAAGCCCAAGTGTTCCATGTGCTCATGCCAGAAACCAAAGTGATTTTCAAGTCGGTGAGTCCTTTGATTTTAACTGCATTCCTGACATGCTAAATAATCACAGTTCCATTACGCTTACCCAGTAAAGTGAAATCCTCTGCGTTCCCGCGCATAAACCTCGACGTTTAGCCCCGTATATATCTAGCCCCTAATCACCGTGGTGTGTGTCATGTTATAAGTGGCCCTACATATACCAACCAAGGAGGGCTTAAAGTCAAAGATTTCCATTCTTCACCATGAGTGTAACACTGTTTTAAATTAATACAATATGGAATGTAAAACAGCAAAAAAATGTAAACATCGCTATAGTGTAAAACACCCTGGGGCAAATTATCAAGGGGGTTTGTCTCCGCTTTTTTGGCTTTAAAAGCCAAGAAAGCGGAGATAAAATTATCTCCCTATTACCTAGCTGTCGCTAACACCAGTTAGCGACAGCTAGTAGGAGATAGCGACCATCTTGGGCCCCACTTTGCATGTCAGTGATATGTATCACTAATGACATGCAAAGTGGGCGTGCCAAGATGTTAGCGACTGGAAACAGTCGCTAACATCGCTATCTCCTATTGCCAACTTTTGGAGATATTCGCGCTAAGCCCGAATATCTCCAAAATCTAACACCTGCCCTGAGCAGTTCTTAGCCATGTTATCCAATGGGAGGTGGATAACATGGCTAAGAGCATTAGCTCGGTAATGCATGAATATCGCTGACTTTTCAGCGATATTCATGCATTGCGGCCGTTTTTTATCGCATTTGCGATAAACCTTGGTAATACCAAGGTTTATCTGCGATAAAAATCGCCGCAGCTCAGCGGTAAATTTTTGTCTCTAACCAAGCAATAGCGATAATTATCGCTATTGCTTGGTAATATGCCCCCCTATTCCGTATATATCATTCAAGATCTTTGTAATAATGGTTACAAAAATAACATGTCCTGTGAAACACTTTAACAATTGCACCATACTGTTGAGATACAATGCCACTTCAATTATGAAACCAAGTCAAAAATAAACAGTGAGATGTGCTATTCAATCCGAAACTGGCAAATTACAAAAAACATTGAAATTCCATGGTCTGATTTTAAGAGGTTCCATGATGGTGAACTGCAGTTGAACCACAATATGTCCTGCTTGTTGCCAATGCATTTCCACTATAGACTTGAAGTTATAGGTTCTGATATTACTTTTGTGCTCAGATATTCAAATTTGTATCTTGCGTTCAGTTCTACCTACATATAGTTTGCCACTTAGACATTTCAAAGTGTAAATGACATGGGGGGACCCAGGGAGAGCCAGGCGCGAGCTGGTCTTTCCCTGGGTGCGTTCGCGCGAGGGATCTGGGAGCAGGTGGGGTTGATTAGGGGAAGGTATAAAGGGAAGGCGGGCGGTTAATTAAGGAACTGCGTAGCGAGGCAGGGGAAGGGAGGTTTCCTTTTTTGCTGCTCCTTTGGCGTCGCGTACCTTATGGGGACCATGGAGGAAGCGGCGGAGGTCCGTCGGGCTGTCCAGACCCTGTGTGCGGCGGGACGAGAGGACCTGTTACGGCCGGGGGTTCCGGCGGAGGCGTGGGTAGGGTTGGCCCGCCCCCCGCCTCGCAAGGCTTCAAGGGGAGTGTCGCGGGCGGTGTCTGCGTGTCAGTCACCCGGCCCGGAAGTATCGCAGGAGGAAGACGGAGACGCTGCCATGCCGGCGGTGCAGCTCTTGCCGGTCCTGCCCCCCGCAGTGTTGGAGTCCCGCCGGTTGACCCGGGCGCCCACCAGCAGGTATGTGTTCTACCTTTGCAATGTGCTGGCTTGCGTGGGGCGCCCGGGGGGGGGAGGGGGCGCTCCGCGGGACGGGCGAAGCAGCGTTTGGGCGGGGCCCCACCGGGGAAGGCTAGGAAGCCTTCGGTGGGGCCGGGTACTCGCCGGGGGAGGAGTCTCGTCCTTAGGAGCCTCCCCCGGGTTACTGATCAGGCCGAGGTGCCCGGGGGACCTTCCAACCCGGTTTCTGGCGGTATTGAGGGGGCCCCCCCTTGCTTGTGGGTGAACGGCCGCTGCTCCCTTCTGTCCCATGCGCCTGCTGAGTTGGGGCTGGCCCAACCCCCCCCTGCCTGGTGTTGGGGTTGTGGGTTGCCCTGTTGTGGGGGTCCCCCCTGCTGTTCCCTCGGATTGTGCACCCCCTCGGGGGACTTCCGACGCCCACGGGGCTGTACTGCTCACTGACTCCCACCCCCCGCCAGCCCCACGGACACATGGGTCCCCGTTCCCCGGTTTTGCTGACTCCTGTCCTGACCCCCAGCTGTCTCAGGTGTATGGTGGGATGGATTCGGGCGGTTTGGGGGTGGCCATTGCTCCCAGCCAGGTTCTTTACCCTGTTTCGCGTGAGATGCCCACTGCTCCGCATGTTCGCTCGGCCCCCGGTTTCGCTGGTGCCCCCGGTTTTGCGTCGGTGGACGGTTCTTTGGCGCAGGCTTCACTTGGCTCTTTGGGGAGTGGCAGGTTTGCAGGTTCTTCGCAATCTGGCTTGAGCGGCCGCAGTTTTCATGTCGCGTCTACAGCTGGGCGGCTGTTGGCCGGTTCGGCGGGCTCGGGAACTGTCCCTACGGCTGTTTCCGGTAGCAGGATTACGGGAGAGTCATCTGGAGCGGATCTCTCTTCTGCAGCGTTGCGCGCGCGGAGCTTTCATGACGTTGACTGGCAGTTTTATGATGGGGGACTTGGTGATGGGGCGCTGCCAAGTGGCAGTGCAGAGTTTTCATTTTCTGGGGATGTTTCATATGTAACTGTACAAGATGATGAATTGGAAGAAGGGGACTTGCGGGACAAGGAAGTTGGGCTTTTGGCAGCACGGGCCCAGAGGGGTGGGACGGAGCTCCCCTCTGTTTCTCGTATTTTGCAGGAGTCATGTGCGGGCCATGCAGCGGTACGGGAGTCAGCAAGGAATCGACCGTCTCGAGGGGCTCTTGTTGAAGTTCAGCAGAATTCGGCACCATTGCCAAGAGGTAAGGATAGTTGGTGGGCCGTGTGGCAACCAAGGGAGAGTCTCCCGGTGACGCGTACCAGATCAATAGGTACAGGGGATGGGGTTGTTACTGAGCGAGTCGCTCTGGCACCGAGGCTTGAGCGGCCGGTGCATCTGAATGTCAACCAAGGGAGAGTCTCCTGGTGAAGCGTACCTGATCAATAGGTACAGGGGATGGGGGTTGTTCCTGAGCGAGTCGCTCTGGCACTGAGGCTTGAGCGGCCGGTGCATCTGAATGTCAACCAAGGGAGGGTCTCCCGGTGAAGCGTACCTGATCAATAGGTACAGGGGATGGGGGTTGTTCCTGAGCGAGTCGCTCTGGCACTGAGGCTTGAGCGGCCGGTGCATCTGCATGTTTCTGATGTACAAGTTACGGGGGAAGTTTCTAAGGAGGGGGATGGGGTGGCAGTTCCCCAGAAAGTTTCGGAGGATAGTATCCTGCCAA
Organism: Lissotriton helveticus; assembly: GCF_964261635.1. Taxonomy (NCBI): domain Eukaryota; kingdom Metazoa; phylum Chordata; class Amphibia; order Caudata; family Salamandridae; genus Lissotriton; species Lissotriton helveticus. The sequence goes on from NC_136069.1 coordinate 1,611,996,267, forward strand.
AGAAGTTGCCTTATTCTGGAGTGGGGATGCCTTTGGGGTCTCCTTTGTCTGAGAAAACCAAAACTCGCATATGGACTGGTGAATATGTGGATGTTTTTCGGCTTCTCCGTAGAGATATACAAGTTAAGGAGGGGTCGAAGGAGGAGGAGTTGGAGTTGGCTCGGAGGCCTCGAGTTCCGAGGTCTATTGAGAATTGGACTTCGGCCTTTCTAATTTCTGCCAGCGTGTATAGTCCGCGTTATCCGGATAAGGCAGTGGACATGTTTAAATATGTGGACGTCATCCGTAAGGCCCATGGTTATTTTGGTTTTTTTTTGCATGGTTGTCGTACGACGAGGAGTTCCGGGCTCGATGAGTGTGTTCCCAGGGCTTTCCTGGGGTGAGGCCTCGGGTGGGCAGGTGGTCTGCCAATCTGAAGTCTGCGAAGGAGTGTCCTCAGGTGGTATGCTTCCGTGGATGACGCCTTGTGGCTTGTTCGCACGGCGGGATTTGGGGCTTTGCTGGCAAAGAGTGACATTCAGTCAGCTTTCCGGCTCCTGCCCATTCACCCCTGGGATTTTGGTCTCTTAGGCATGCATTTTGGTGGCTGTTTTTATGTCGATCAAGTGTTCCCTATGGGCTGCTCGATTTCCTGTTCCCTATTTGAGACCTTCAGTACATTTTTGCAGTGGCGATTCACTTTTATCAGCGGCCATGCTCTGGTCTGCCATTACCTTGATGACTTTCTTTTCATTGGTGAGGGTCATTCTGGGCAGTGTCAGTCGGCTTTGTCAACTTTTCAAGATATGCCTTCGGAATTGGGCGTCACTTTGGCGCCGGATACAACTGAAGGCCCGTGTACCTCCCTGACTTTCTTAGGGATTGAAATTGATACTACAGTTATGATGGCGCGGCTGCCTGCTGCTAAAGTGCAAGAGATGTCTGATTTCCTCAGGTGGGTTTTGGGTGAGCGCAAAGTAGAACTGCGTAACGTCCAGAAGCTTTTGGGGTACCTCAATTTTGCTTGTCGGGTTGTACGGGCAGGTCGGACTTTTTGTCGACGTCTGGGCCTCTCGATGTCCGGCGCCAGCCTGCCCCATCATCGGGTGCGCATTACAACTGCTGTCCGTGCTGATTTGACTATCTGGTTGAGTTTCCTGCAAGATTTCAATGGCGTGTCCTTGTTTTTTGCGGATGAGGACATGGTGTGGCAGGTGCAGCTTTTCACGGATGCATCGGGAGCGCACGGCTTCGGCCTCTTTTGGGAGGGTCGTTGGTGCGCGGCAGGCTGGCCACAACATTGGAAAGATCAGGGTCGCAGTATTGCGTTTCTGGAACTCTTCCCGTTGTTGGTTGCTCTGTTTATCTGGGGACAGGAATTTCAGAATCGCTCTGTATTGTTCCATGTGGACAACATGGCAGTTGTGGACTTGGTTAATAGACAGAGGGCCCGCGATTTGCGGGTATTACGGCTACTGCGAGCCTTCATGTTGAGGTGTCTACAGCTGAATATTGTCTTTAAGGCTAGGCATGTTCCTGGGGCCTCTAATTGCATTGCTGATTCTTTATCTCGCTTTCAGTGGTCCGACTTCCGCAAATTGGCTCCTGGGGCGGACCTGGAACCGACGGCGATCCCACAGTACGTATGGGACTTGGGGATTGAGGGTACATCAGTTGGTTGAACATTCAGTGGCTGCCTCTACACGGCGGAGCTATTTGAAGGCCTGGCAGGAGTTTTTACAGTTTGGTGAGGAGCTGGGGGGTACGGTTCGGGCTGGTTTATCTGAGGAACGAGTCTTATTGCAGTTTGTTTTGCATTTAGCGGACAGAGGCCTATCCCACACGACCATTTCTGGCAAGTTAGCTGGGGTGTCTTTTTATGGTCAGCTTTGGTGGGGGAGGGCTCCTGTTGGGGGGGTGTTGGTTCGTAAGGTTCTTAAGGGGTTGGGTAGGCTACAAGCCGGTGGGCAAAAGTTGCGGCAGCCTGTGACCTTTGATTTACTTCAGCTGCTGGTATCGCAGTTGGCTGTGTGCTGCTATGACGCTTTTGAGTGCCACACGTTTCGTTTGTGTTTGTTTGGTTATTCTTTGGTGCATTCCGGCATCTGAATTGCTGGGTTTGAGGGGTAGGGTGGGTATGACCAGTAGCGTGGTGGTGGTGGAGCATGTCAGGGTGCGTTTGTGGTTACGGATGTCCAAAACTGATCAGATGGGGAGGGGAAGGTGGGTGTTTCTGGGTAGGAGTGGAGTGCCTGCTTGCTGCCCTGTGGGGGAATGGGAGGTTTTTGTGTCCTCTCCACATTTTGCCCCGGGGGCAATTTTTTGTCATGGTGATGGAAGCCCCATTCTTGTTTCTCCGTTGTTGGCGGTCCTCCGCACGGTGTTGTTGGGCCTGGGGAGGGATCCTTCCCAGTTCGGCACTCATTCATTCGGGATTGGGGCGGCGACAGAGGCCGCCAGGCTGGGGTGGGATTGGTCCCAGATTCGTCGCATTGGGCGTTGGCGCTCAAGATGTTGTGAGAAATATGTATGAAAGTAGTCCTCCTTTGCTTTGCCTAACATTTCTTTTTCTCCTAGGTCCTTGGCCCTCAGTCGCTGGATGCAAACGGAGGGTGTGGATCCTGGGGCACTCTTTTGTTAAAGGGCCGCTGTGGCCGCTGCACGTCAGCTTTGTGGGAGATCTCTTGGTTTAAGTAGCCTGATGCATGAAGTCTCCTGGCATGGCACAGGGGGCATGCGCTGGGGCGGTCTCTTTCCCGCCTTGGCTTCTCTAATTTCAAAAGGTTTTGGGGGCCCTCCGGATCTCCTGGTGTTGCATCTTGGGGAAAGCGACTTAGTTTCTCTCTCTGGTTTGACTCTGTTAAATTAATGCAACAAGTCCTAGAAGCCATCAAGACCGCATGGGTGAGCACCATGGTGATATGGACTGAGTTTGTTCCTCGATTAAACTGGAATGGGGCAAGGAACTATTCAGCTGTGGAGCAGGCAAGACGCAAAGTGAATAGAGCAATGAGACTGTTTTGTGATCATTTATGTATATACAATTTGGCTCATCACCATTTGAAAGTTTCAGAGACTCATTTATTTTGTGAGGATGGGGTCCTTCTGTCTACTTTAGGGATTTCTTTTATCTTCTGGAGCTTAGAGACTTGATTGCTAAAGTGCTACAGGTGCAGTTATGGTGTACTCCTTCTATTTCTCCTTTGGGTGGGGCAGGAAAACGCTAAAGATTTTCCTGGGTGGCGGATTTGTTAGTGGGGTGGGCAGCCTGGAGCGGGTTGGCCATCCTGAAGGGTAGCTAGTTGGGTAATCCTGGGGGTATTAGGCAAGAGTTAGTTTCGGGTTTCTGTTAGGTAGGGATTTTTAGGCATACTGTGTAGATTGAAATGTCATTAAATAAATAAATAATGAATGTGTTCAGGAAATGTATTATGCACCTGTCTTAAATTAAAGTGGCCTTTCTTGCTCCTTGAAGAAGTGTGGACAGTGATTTCTTGCGCGAGGGGGGACCCAGGGAGAGCCAGGCGCGAGCTGGTCTTTCCCTGGGTGCGTTCGCGCGAGGGATCTGGGAGCAGGTGGGGTTGATTAGGGGAAGGTATAAAGGGAAGGCGGGCGGTTAATTAAGGAACTGCGTAGCGAGGCAGGGGAAGGGAGGTTTCCTTTTTTGCCCCACCCACCCTCCCTGTATTCCTTTAGTTAGGTTTTTTCTTTGCGGTGCTCTAGGCGCTGCTCTGGTCTTCTGGCTTTGCCACTCTTAAGGCAGGTGTGTCTGTGATTGTAGTAGGCGGATTTGTTAGTGGGGTGGGCAGCCTGGAGCGGGTTGGCCATCCTGAAGGGTAGCTAGTTGGGTAATCCTGGGGGTATTAGGCAAGAGTTAGTTTCGGGTTTCTGTTAGGTAGGGATTTTTAGGCATACTGTGTAGATTGAAATGTCATTAAATAAATAAATAATGAATGTGTTCAGGAAATGTATTATGCACCTGTCTTAAATTAAAGTGGCCTTTCTTGCTCCTTGAAGAAGTGTGGACAGTGATTTCTTGCGCGATGGACCTTTCACACTTGCTGGAATGTTGTAACGTTATAACTGATCCTTTAGTAGAGTGTGTAAATTGACTCTGAATGATTGCATTGTTATAGTGTACACAGTTCGCGCATCTTTACATTCCTCAATACATGATTCTCGCTGTTTTTTTCTTGCTTGTCAGTAATTCCTTTATGTTGCTCGGTTGTTCAAATGCAAAAATGGGGTTGACATTAAACAGTTGTTGAAGATCAGGTTCTGTTTGAATCATGGTCAAATATTTCATGATGATGGCTTTAATTTGATGTGCTTTCGTGGAACATTTAAGAACACAAATCATTGCATAATCTTTAGTGAATTATTTTTTCCTAAACAATGTCTGCCTGTCTACTATTGTCACTTGATCTATGAATTTTCAATGATACTGTTTGGATATCAACGTAGTTTGAATCTTGTTGCATAGCAGTCTATGGAATTTGATGCTTCTAAGGGATCTGGTGTTTTTTGTTTCAACCAGATAATTTAGGAAAATGGTAAATGTTGTTTCAATGAGTGCTGATGGAAACCTTTTGTAGTGCAAACAATTATTCCTGTCTGTTTCCTTGATACGAACATTCGTTTTGATTCCTTTTGAGTATGTTTGTACCAAAACATCTAAGAATGCAATTTTATGTTTGACAATCTGGTATGTAAATTTTAAATGATCGTGAAGCTCATTCAACTCAAGGATATTATCCTGTAGCTGTTTCAACTCACCTTTCCATATTATGAAGATATCATCGATATAATTTTTGTAGGCTACCAAATGTTCACTCCATGTGTTGTTTTCAAGAATAAGATTAAATTCAAATTTTGACATAAATATATTTGCATATGATGGAGCTCCAGCAAAGCCCATGGATGTTCCGTTGCATTGTGAATAAAAGTTATCTTGCCATTGAAAGTAACTGTGAAAGAAAACAAAATGTAACAACTCTAGTAAGAGAACTTTGGGGCATATTAGCAACAACTTGCGATAATTATCGCAAACTGCGCTTAGGGCAATTTTTTTATCGCCTCCTATCTCAGGATTTTATCGCAGAGATATGGCAGTATTACCACCATTTATCTCCAAAGCGATTAAAAATCCAGTGATAGGGGCGAATCCCATCCTCAACGTGAGATTTCCAGCAATAGAAATCCTATCGCTAAGGAAAATCTCGCTAATAGGCAGGTGGGGACTTAGCCGTAGAATCCACCTCCCATTGACTATTTTGGCTAAGTCAGGTTTTTACCAGGTGGAAAATCCTGGCGCTAATCGCGGTTAGCGCGGGTTTTTTTATCGTGTCGCGGGTATTGCTAATAGGCGATAGCTGTGTTAGCGTCTGCTTTCAGTCGCTACCAGTTTGAGTACGCCCACTTTGCATGTCATTAGCGATAGATATTGCTGACATGCAACCGGGACCCAAACCGGTCGCTATCGCCTGGAAGCTGTTGCTAATTGCAGTTAGCGACAGTGTGGTAATTGGGCGATAAAACATTTGCCGCATTATCAGCAAAAAATGCCCCTAAAATGGCGATCTGGCCCTTGCTAATATGCCCCTTTGTTTGCTCCAGTTGTTTCTTGTTATAGATGAGCCCATTTCATTGCTTCTAACTCTTCAGTGTGGGGATAGATGTGTAGTGCAGAAACTTCCACAGTAGCCACCAGTTTTCAATACCCTCCTTATTCTAAAGAGTTAACATGTTTAAGAACGCAGTAGTGTACTTAAAGTGCGTTTCCCATTTTTGTACAATAGGTTGAAGAAAGATATCCAAATATTGACCAATTGGTTCAGATATGGATCCACATGCAGATACAATTGTTCTAAAATGAGGTTTCAACAGGTTTTAGGCAACATGTAAAATTGCGATCAGAGATGATATTCAGTGTATAACATTTTAATGTGTTTTCATAACATAAAATAACATTATTTCACTGATCCATTCCATGTTAAGTGCGCTTTCAATTTGCCTTAAGATAATCTGGTACTCCATGGTAGGATCCTGTTCCAACCTATGATAAATGTTAATGTTTTACACATGTGCAGCCACGCTGGATTCATAAAGTGTGGTGTCCATTACTAGCAGCGCTCCTCCTTAATCCGCTTTTTGAAAGGTCAGTTGATTGTTATTTGCCAAAGAAAACAGTGTCCTCCATTCTTTAGGGGAAAAGTTCTGGGCTTTCCCTTCATAAAATTCAATCTTGTTAACCTCAATTTTAATGCGACGTTCAAAAGCATCAATTGTTTTATGTGATGTGGGAGAACAAAAGATACTCGTTACTTTGAATTCCTTATAATCTATTTCTGCTGGTGCATTCATCAATGGTTGCATGATGCTGAACAAATATTTAGGTCTCATTAATCTCAAGAATTAAAAAATGGAAATCTCAGTTTCCACAACGTTACTGTGATATGTTGGAACAAAGGAGGCTCCTTTGTTTGACAAGGCTGCCTGTGGTTTGGTCAAGGTGAATTTTCCTTTTGCTACGCAATGTTCTTTTTTTCAGATCCATGTCTGTTTCTTTGGCTCCTCCGGGTCTTTCCATGCTTTTGTGTGGTTGATTATTTTCTATAGGGCTTGTGGTAACTTACCCACATCTTACATCCAGAAACTTGACTCAATATTACGTATACAAAATCTACATATCATACTTTGTCAGGGCCATAGTGTTGCATGTGTATACCCACTGCTATGCACAAGCAATACAGTCTTGATGCATAGTGTAGGCATAGAGTAATTTATGCAGCCTTACTGTTGCTATATGTTGGAGGACAGACAAGGCATGAATGGTGACTTACCATATCACAGACACCATTGAATAAGGAACATGGTGGGCACAAATGAAGACACTGTAACTGCCCTGTTAGATATGGTCCTTGGATACAAATGGCATTTATGCAAACAATTGCATGGCCCCATCCATACAGGGATGTATGTGCAGGCAATAACTGCGAACTATCAAATGAACTAAAGCCAGATACCTTCACTGTGCGACATGGCACTCTCTGGCTGTAGGCTGGGTACCCGTAGATATATTTGCACTGACCCCCATAGCAGTGGTAATCTATGGCATCCCAAGGGGAAGCTGATACCATGTCAATGTTTGTAATCAATAGCTTAGCATGAAGAGCACCTATGGGAAAGTGTGCCTTATGCTACCACAGTATTTACACACTATGCATAGTGTGAAATAGATAAAATGAGGGTTAAGCTAAAGAAAAAAATAACACATACACTAAAAACATGCCGCAAATGCCCAGGATGTGATTTAATGGATTAAGGTGTGTGATGTAATGAATCCTACATGCTGCAAACCAGGAAATGTGAAGCTACTTTAACTTTCACAATCACTCACAATTTTACTGTCTGTGCTTGGAAGTGGGGGTGTTGTGATTGTGCTGGAGAGTGGTTTTGGAGATTAGGGAGTTTGTGAATTGTGTCTGCTGTCCCTGTTGTGTGCAATAAGTCTTTTTTGTGTGTTTTAGATCTTTATTATCCTGGTTACTGTCAGGCCTTTGTTTCTTGGTGTACATTTGTTACAGGGTATTAGGTTGTTTTTAGGGTTTTTGTAGTGGTAGAATTGTTGTTTGTGGGTGGATCATGCTGGGGCATAGTCAGTCCATGAATGACAGGAGTTAGGTGGTCCGCCGTTACTTCCAAATATGATAGCTTGTGGGGGATGTGTGATCCAGGGCTACCCTGTCAAGGTCAGGAAGCAAAGTTGAAAGGACATACGGCAACAGATACAGTGCATCCATTGTGTGGACCATGACACCCCACAATGTTTTCATCGCTGGGCAGATGTGGTTGACAGGGAGTCTGACCTCCTGCAGTACGTTGGTATTGAAGTTATTGGACCAACATGTAAGTACACATAATGTGTCTGCTCTCTTACGTTTATCATGTACCCATTGATGCTTTTTGAAAACATTAAGTATGGCTCACAAGAATGTAGTGCACTAATGTGTCATGCCCCTATGCAAAATAGTGCTGACACAATAATAATAATAATCCACATTTGTAAAGCGCACAATCACCCGTAAGGGTCTCTAGGCGCTGGGGGCCGTCGGGAAGATTAAGCAAGCTATTGCCCAGAGTCACATGGTGCTGGGCTAATCTGCTGCCGGAGCCGGGGATCGAACCGTGATCCCCAGATTCCGGAGTCAGTCGCCCTGGCCGCGGCGCCACACCTCTTCCTACCATTTCTGATAGAGTGTGGCCCATACTATTTTCACTATTACTGTATTTGACAGAGATGAGTCCCAGGGAAACATGGAGTTAAAATTTGTCGCCACAGCCCTTTCAGACAACTCATGTGACGACATGTCAGGTAATGCAGATGAGCTCCAAAGCTGCTAATTTCTCAGCAGGCATTTGTCATGTGCTTTCCAAAATATATGTTTTACATAAAGGGGCTTATTTAAAAGGCCCATGCAATGCTGGCATTTCACTTGCAATGGCTGTGCTAGAGCCTTTTAATGTAGACCCATAGTGATGTGCCAATGATACTCCTTGGCATACCTCCCCTGAGTTGTCTGTCTTGAATGAGGCCTGCAGTGGCTTACACTGCTTAGCTCACCTCTAAATGTAATATGTTGTAATCTGCTTAGGGATGCATGGAACCTAAGTGTACAATAACATGCACTCATTAGCACCACCAGGTACAGAACACAAGTTACTTAGTAGACCATTATGCATGAATCAAGATGTATATAGCTTACTCATTTACTGGTGTCTGCTTTTCAGGAGGCCTCCATATGTCATACCCTTACTGAATATGGTATGTGAATTGCGTAGGTGCACAGCATCATCCAAGCTAGCTACCATTGTGTAGTTAGTTAGTTAGTGATGCTGCTCAGAATGTGGTTTTGCTAAAATGCCAACAGGTGTATGTGTAAGGCATTTATGTGTATGTTTGACTCAACAAGCCTTAACAAAGTATATAATCCAGGCATGTCAACTGTGTCATTTAAACACTTACCACCTGAAAGGCTACATAACTAATAGCCATGCATATGTACTGTGCTGTTGTTGTGTATCAGGTTATTTTATGTGCTTTTCTGGTTATGTCTTGTAGCTGGACCCCTCGCTTACACAAAACCTGAGATGGCCCACTTCAGGAACCCCAACTTCACTGCTGAGTGCCTTCATCTGTGCTATTTGTGTGCTGCATAAAGGGAGTGTGATGTCAGATGATGAGGGAGTGTCCAGATTCAATGTGCATCCTCATCACAATTGAACATTTGGACACTGTGAAATAGGCCATGGAAAGTTGTGATTAAGTGTTACATGTATATCTGCATCTAACAACTGTCAAGGAGAATAATTTGCATATCTGGGAAGGGCAACATTAAAGTTGATTGAGATCCAAGCCATGATCCCAGTGTCAGGCTATGCTATTATATTTGGAAGTGGATGGACATTGGACATTGATGTGGCTGTAAATACTACAGTATGCATGTCAGTTGCACGTGCCATGATATTGGGAGCATTAATTCAGCAGTGGCATGTTCCACCATGCGGTTGCTGCCGGTAAAATGTGGGAAGGCTCTTAATCCTCTGTATGATGTGGGGAACTTTTCCTGCATCCATTGTTACATCCCAAACCTACCAATAATCGGTATGGGTAACAATGCGTCCTGAGATGGCTTCTTGCCATATCAAATAGGGAATGTTGTGAGGCAGGACATGTGCTGTCAAGGCAGTGCACTACTAAGATTTGTTAAATGCCAATGGCATCAAGGCCATTGCAGGACACCCAAGGTTCCATAATACACAGTGAAGGTGAACATTTGTACCATTCAATGGGTACATAAAATGTATGATTCCAAATATACCTGGTAATGAAATGGGCAAAATTAGATCTGGCATTGGTGTTGAAATTGCACAGTCTAACAATTGGCCTTCCTATTCATTTAGGCCTAGCGACATCTGGTATGCTAGGTAAAGGTATGTGTGAAGTCACTCAAAACTGCAAGATGAATGTAGGGTGTAGGGGCTACTACCTTAGGTGTAATGGTACTTTTGAGATTTCATTTTGTGTATACCTGTTCTTAGTCAGCCTTTGAGGGACATATATCCTCCTTGTTTCAACAGACAACATGACCCCTGATTCGCAGCCCCAATTCAACAAGTGTAAGGTGTGCTAAACCACATTAAAAGGGTTGCCAATGCATACAGAGCCATGAAGCAGTGTTACCAGGCAGAAAAGGCCCAGGGACAGTGGTCTGTCTTTCCCAGAGGCCCCCAGCCACCACTACTGGAAGCTCTGCCCGCCATGGAAAATCTACTGCAGGGACCTCTCAAACAGCTGTTCCCAGTACCTCAACCAGTCAGCCTTCTGAAGCGCTGCCACCCACACCTCAGTCCACATGTCGGCCCTCAGGATTTGAGAGTGACATAAGGAAGGACATTTCAGGCATAAAACTTTGAATGGCAGTTTTAGAAAATAAGGTGGACCAGACCTTTTCCCTGCTACAGTAGTAGTAGTTTAAATAGTAGATAGTGTAGGCTAGGGTAGGGTATGTGATTAGCTAAAGGCAGACAGTAATTGCCATTGACATTTTTAGATTTTAAGCAAATCTACTAGTTTGATACATCTGATCATGATTTACTGTGTGGGAGTAATCTTGTGTGCTCGGTTGAAGTTTGGTACATGCATTAGTCTTTGCTTGCAGTATCTGGAAACATGTGTGAGTGGGTTTCTTAGCTATGGACTAGGATCTGTCAGACAGCCCATTACTCTACATGATCTTTCATTCAGATATTGTTGAACAGTAAAAGTGGCATTCATGGATGAATGATGACACATTGGTCATGACAGCACTGTGAAGGCAGTGACAGCATATGTTCCCTGGCATGTTGATCAGCACATGGCTAAGGAGAAACTGGTTATATGACAGTGATGAATGCTACCATACACTTTTCATTGGAAAGAGGTACTATCCACATTCTCCTTCTCCGATGTGTGTAGTGTCTCTCATGAGGGTGAAGTTGCAGATGCGGCAGCTGAGGGAGGAATGCCCACATCTATGACAATACATGAGGTATCACTGCAGCAAGGAGGATCTGCTTGTTTTGCAATACAGCAGCAAGGTTGTCGTGGTAGACAGTCATGGCAGCCATGTGGGAGTCCGGCTTCTGCTCCACGGTCTCCAACATGGTTCTGATAGCACCCAGTTCTTTGGCCACCTTGCTGGTGCCACTTTGGTAGGGCAGCTGTTGATGTCTCTGCTCATGACACCAGCAATGTCAGCCAGGGACTGCTAGAGGCCACGGGGCAGAGAGTAGGTACCTCTGATAGTGACAGAATTGTTCCTATTTGGACTAAGGCACCCACGGACCCCCTCTAGGGTGTCTGCCAGGATCTCTATCCCTGCCTGCACCTGATCTACCAACTCCCATTGGACTCCCACAGCTGTCCATTGGGAGATAGTCTGTGGATCCTGAGAGTCCAAAGGGGTGGATTTAGTGGCAGGTGCTGCCTGTTGGTTACTAGGCAGGATACGGAGATGCCACGATGCGGCTGACTCCCCTCGTGTCCAGATATGGTGTACCAGTGGAGTCCAGGAGCTCTTGGACGTTGTTATGGTGGATAGTAGTTGGCTAGTCCTCATAGCCATCTTCAGTGATGTCTGAGAAAAGAAGCTTGCCAGGAAGTAAGGGTTCATACTCTGCGGAAATGCTATTGGTGATGCCTTCTACACATTGACATGGTTGAAAGCAGTTGACAAAGTGCATTACATGACAATTTCAGTTCTTCATTGATGCATAGGACATCCTTTAGGTTAGGTGGGGATGACAGATAGCACTGCATTTTATTTCAGATTACCAGACCTCAGCATTGTCATCAGTACCACTGCATGCCTACTCTGAGTGGTTGGGGCCTATCCTAGTAGTCAGAATATAATCACTGACGTTCATGTCATTTCATCATGACCAGAGTTGGTCATATGCAGGGTGTCAGACATCTCTTTAATCCTAGCCGTGCATTTGTATGGGTCCATTGACCCCTCTGGCTGTTTCAAAATAAGGTCTTGCAGCCAACTTACTCCCACACAGTGATGGGACTCTGATCATATGATGATTCTCCTGTGCCTACAACACCTACATCATGCCTGGACATCTCCAATGAGATATCATGGCATGCTGTTATAGAGTGACATGTTTCAGGCAGCACCCCAGATGTTAGTATTGCTGGTAATGGTGATATGTACCTACCAAGGGGCCTGTTTACATTGTTGTGGCTCAAAACAGCACAGTACACACTTTATCTATGCAACCCTGAGTATTTGAAATACACAGGACTGTCCCATATTCACAAGGATTGGTTGAACCACGTGTGTTTTCCCTTGCACTTGCACCAATGATGACAGCCAATCACCAACACAGACAACCTTGTGCCATGGTGCAAGGGTGCCTGTGTTGGTGAACAGCTATTCATTTTACAACAACACAGGGCTGTGCACAGGGATGGAACATATTCCAATGTATACAGACCTTCTATGCATTTGTGAAAATATGTATGCTGGGATGGCACTGCCCATATGTATACATCAACGTCCTGCACCTTTTCACTTTAACTATGGCCCATGTTCCAATGGTGTACATAGGTTGCATTCACCACCACACCCAGTCATATATATGTTTATATGTGGAAGTGAGGACTTCAGGTACTCCAGAACATGGCAGATGACACATGGCAGCCAGGATAGCTGCATGCCATGCTATTGGCGAATATGAAAGTAACAATATACACATCCCTATGTGTAGCCAGGGCCCACAGATCCCCAACCCTCAGGTGTATTGTTCATCATGTGATCTACCAAATTTATGCTAGGAATTAATTGCCTAGGTTTATGTGCATGGACCCAGGTGAGACAGCGTGGCTTCTTTTATAGACATGTGGTGGAGCACAGAGCAAGAAAGCTTCATGCTGCCCCAAACTGTGCTACTGGGAAAGTGCAGGGTTGCACAGTGTTTAGGACAGTAAAATGCATCCCTTCACTTTCCTTTCTGCTTGTGCACATTCAGCTGCGTAGAACCAATGCAGGTACCCTTGTGCCTGCTTTGGTGTACGCCTGCTGTTTGTGCCCCAGTGCATGGAGTTAATTCAGGAATGTGCTTTATGTAATAGAAACAGCACATTGTTTCTCTTTTAATTTGAGTTATCATAGCCCAGCTATGAGGCTTGCAATGCTGCTCTATGTCAACATGTGATCAAAACGTCCATGAGCCTTCCATTGATGTCCTAACTAAGCATGAAGTAGCCAGCTGGCTACCATTTGACCTGGAGACAGTGTGGCAGAGCGCTGGGACATAGCTAACTGGACTGCACAATATTACATAGTGCCTCTCGTTGTCAACTGTTGGTACTTACCCTGTTGTGATGTAGTTGGTCATAGTCAGCACTGTCCTGTCCTGCTACTCCAATCATGACTCCTCAGAGATGACTGCAGACACCTCTTCCTTCAAGGAATGCAGCTCCTTCTGGGGTGCTGGACTACTGCCTCCAGTCTACAATGCTGCCTGTAGATTGGTTGCCAGTTTCTTCTTAGTTTTGCACTTGTCATTGTTTTAGCACTTCTTATAGTCCATCACTGCCCTCTTGAATATAGCTGTGCAGTTCACCGTGTTCACTATGGCCTGCCATTTGGCCATTTTGGTCCCCAATGACAGTTTGGAGCTGAAGAAGAGCTTGTGCGGGAGCTCCGGCAACTCCTTGATCAAGATCTCATTCTCCTCCTGACTGAACCTGCATTCCCTCTTCCCCTTGGGATTGGGGGTTGTTGTCCTGTACCATGCTCATTCCTGGCTGCTCCATTCTGCAAGCAGGTACGTTTAACTTTTTTTTTTCTCAGCAGCGTTTTTGTGCTTTTTCCCCACTAGGCACAGAAAAGGGATGGCTAGCATGGATTTTCTTGCCGCTAATTAGCCAAACGTCACTTGTTGTACTGTAGCGTACATTTTTTAAATGACTTTATGCTTGTGTTAGCATTATTATTTTCCAACACTAATCCGTGCTAAAGCCATGCAACACTGTATCATGAATATGATGCTAGCATTTGAGTTAGGATTTGTTGTATGGTAGCAGTGAATTTTTTGATGCTACGCCTTTTCTTGTAAATGTACCCCTCTGTTCCACCTCTAACATTCTTATAGGCTTCATCAATTTATAACTCATATTTCCATTTATGTAAGGTGCTCTAATGTGAACTATACCCAAATGTGTTAATTCATAATATTCACATCATACAAGTTATCAGATCTGTTTTTGCACCTTTCCTGATTTTTCCACACACCGCTCATGGGGATATCCTTCTCCACTTAGATATGTCTTCCATCCCTTATCAGTAGTGGGGCCATGTCAAAGCCTTTGTGCCTCCATTTAGGAGAAGGGAAGCGCCAACTTACAGCCACAGTGCTGGAAGTGATGTTGTACCACATCCTTTCGTGGGGGGCTTTCTCATGGGCACACCTTGACATGCTGCAAACAATTGTTGACCATTTTGTTTTACAAATTTAACTAGCACTTGGACAGCACAACACACTTAAAAAATGGGTTACAGAGATCTCATGTAAGGAATGTGTTCTTCACCATGGTCCTGTATAGCTTCTTGCAGAAGAGCTTCTCTTAAAAAAATGATTAAGAGGCTACATATGTGATGTTATTTACTTCCCTTACAACAACATTGCTTGAATTTGTCAGAACAGCAAACATTTGAAATGCATATGTTTACCTTCTTATACTGCCAAATAAATTATTCATAAGAGTATCTGATCCATTTTATTGAACAGTTTGTGCTGTAAAATTAATGTAAGTCTCCATTCTGTCTGAAATACATGCTGATGTGCTGATACCTACCGTAAACTTGATCAGAGCTCATTGAAGAGGTTGTTTTCCTTTACAAACCATTTATGCTCAGTCTTGACAGAACACTCTTTGACCCGGATTTACAAATGTGACACACAAGACAGCACAACACCCAAAAATGCTGTGCTGCATTGCTTGACAAGGAGAAAGCAGGAGAGTGACATATCTCTATGGATTTGCCACTCTCCTACCCTCTCCCTAGTGCATGGTGCAGGATTTTGCTACTGAGCGCCATGTACTAACCTTTGCACTAGGTTGTGTGCATGAGTCTAGCATAGGTTTTGTACTAGAAGTATTCCCTTCAGTACAAAATATCTAATAATATAATGACTAGATACATATTAAAACTTTTCCAACTTTGTATATGTGCTGTAGAGTGCAGCACACATGTAGTCAGAAAGGAAAGGAGAAATTAAAACATGTTACATGCTAGCCCTCGAGAACCAAATCGCCAACTTTTGGAAACAGGGCTTCTAAAAAGTTGGAGGTCAGCCAGGAGGTAATGATGCAATGGTATGACCAGATGGCTACCCGTGTGGAATTCCAGCCTGGACAACAAAGTGTGGGTTATGGAGCCTGTAGAGCCCAGGGCCCTCCAAAACCATTGGATTGGGCCTCATGAGAATATTAAGAGGATTGGGAGGCCATTTACTTGGTGGACCTCAAGAACCCCACACACACCCATGGGTTCCTCCATATAAACCATCTCAAACCACAATTTGAGAGGACTGAGCTCACCAGGTTGTTGGTGAAAGATGGTGGTAAGTAAGAGTGTGAACCTCTATCTTACTTCCTAGCCTCCAAAGAGAAATATGGTTCAGTGGAAGGTATAAGCCTCTCCCCTACCCTTCAGAACAGCTGAGGGACTGACTTTCTCCTCTCTGTTTTCCCTCACTCTTGGGATTATAGATTGGTGTACCTATGACTTTGACACAGGAGTCACCCTCCCTGTCTAAAATAAAATATACAGGTTGCCTGACAAAGTGAGGGCCAGCATTATTGGGGAAGTCTCGAAGCATTTGGAGTTAGGAGTAATTCAGTCATCCGGGAGCCCCTGGTCAGCCCTGTGGTGCTGTTACACAAAGATGCACCACAGGGCACTTCCCCAGAATTCTGGTGTTTGTGTTTTGCAAAGGGCTGAATTCAGTCACCAAGACTGATGCTTACCCCATATCCTGGGCTGATAAACTTATTGATGGTTTAGGGGTGCCAAATTCCTAATTACCTTTGATCTAAGTTCAGGGTGCTAGCAGACTGCCCTAACTGAATAAACCAAGGAGAGGTGAGCCTTCTCCACTCCACAGGGCCACTTCCAATTCAAAGTGATGCCATTTAGATTGAAGAATACCACTTCCACCTTCCAGAGACTGGTGAACTAGGTTGTGGCTCCTATGGAGGCCTTCAGTGCTGCTTACTTGGATGACCTACCTGTCTTCAGTTACAGCTGGAAGGACCACCTCTTTCACCTCAAAGAAGTACTTCAGGATCTGCAGAATGCAGGATTGATTATTAAGGGCAGTAAGTGCCAGATAGGGCAATGGTCTGTGGTGTACTTTTAGGATGCTTGGAGGGCAGGGGTAAGGTTCAGCACATCGAGGACAGGATAGCGAACATCATGACCAGGAAGCCCCCAAAAATCCAACCTGAGGTTCAGTTCATTTCAGGAGGTTTTTAAGGGATATCACATCATTGTTACCCTCTTGACTGAGCTGACGTGTAAGTCAAGAAATGTGATTTAGACAGAAGCTTTGAAACATTTCACTCCCTAAAACAGGCCATGTACAAAGCCCCTGTGCTCAAGACTGCTGCCTTCTCCAGGAAATTCTTTGTACAAACTGATGCCCGGGAGCATGGCATAGGGGCAGTTCTTTCACAGCTAAATAATGAGGGCCTAGACAAACCTGAGAGAGGAGTTGACTTAACGGCTAGGGTGGTCGACCTCGAATCTGGGGAACTGGGTTCAAGTCTCGGCAATGGCGCTGAACATCCTGTGATCTGGGAAAATCACTTAATGTGCCCGTGCCTAACAAAAATGGAAGTGTCCTCATGTAATGCAACTGGTGCTATGTAGATCGCTCTGATACCCGATTTGGGTCAGGTTTGCGCTATAAAAAACTCTGTACAAAAAACAAAAAACCTGTAGATTTCATCTCTAGGAGGTTACGGTAAAGGAAATAGAGGTGGAGTTCTAATGAAAGGAAAGACTTTGATGTGGATTTTTCACTTAAGAAGCAGAGAATATACATGTTTGGGATTCACTTCCAGATTCAGACAGACCACAGGCCTCTCAGGTGGCTAATGAAAATATGGGGTGAGAATCCAAAATTGTTGAGGTAGTGCATCTCCCTACTGTGAATGGACTTTACAGTGAAACACCAACCTGGGACAGACTACACCACTGCTGATGATCTCTCCAGGTTCTTCTGCCTTAGTGAAGAGAACTCCCAGGAGGTTGGGTCTTCCTCCCCACTTTCAGCAGAGGCAGAAGGTACACATGCTATACCTGTCAACCTTAGGATGGGCTTCCCAAAACCTTATGCCTTCTTGTCTTCAATTTTGCTGAACTTGTTTCTGTTGGCCTTACCATATAACCAGGGCCTGTAATTTGAATATTACCAGTGGGCCTGCAGCACTCATTGTGCCACCCACCTAATTAGCATTCTAAAACTTGCCCCAGGCCTCCCAATGCAGCCTGAATGCAGTGTTACACCATCATGTTGACTTGCCATTTCAAACACTTTGCCAAGCATTGCACTCCCCTTTTATAAAAAAGGCCCTAACCTGAATATGGTGGTTAATTGTGAAACTTGGTCCCCCGGAAATGGGCAAGTTTGCTAAAAAACAAAGTAGGTGGGCCGACCCTCTGCCTTTCTACACCAAAAATACCTGTTTGGATATTTCTGACCTAAATGATGCAAAAAGTTGGGAGTCCGATATACCAGACACTTTGCAAAGTACTACATCTTGCAAAAATGTCCCTCCCTCAAGATTGAGGAGTTAAACTCATTGATTCTTCGCCAGTCACCCTTTGATATTATCATATTCTCTTCCCTGAGCCATTTGGCCAAGATCTGCAAATGCCGGTCTACATTATCACAGGACTACAGGTATGAATTCTAATGGCCTATCTTCCTAATAATCAAGTTTTCACAAAATTCCGTATCAACTTCTTTTAGATTTATCTTACATAAAACATGCAGTAGATTACTATGAGACCACTGCAGCCATCTTTTTTTGCAAGTTACCAATGGCTCTATCTCACCCGATGTTTTCCATCTGTCATTCTGTAAAAAAGAACTCAGATTCGCAAACAATCATTCCCCCTCTGGCTACACTAGTTGGATCCATAAAGATCTCTATCTCTAACTCTAGGTGACTCAACAGAGTATCCAAATTCCCATAAAGGATATCAAAAACCTTATAGAACTGTGTTCTTTTCTTGAGGAGCCCTTGCATGGTCTTATAACTAATGTTTTTTGTGTATTTGAAAAGCCTGGGCAAATTTCTAATTTGATTTTCTTCTAGCATCTTATCCACAATTTTATTTTGAAGGTGTATACATTCAGCGTTTTTCTTAATACATCTGAATATGTTCTGTGCAAAATATGTACAATAGTACATCTTGAATCAAGGGAGGGCCAGGCCCCTTCCTCCATGTTACAAATGAAATGTGTATTGCTATCCTAGGGCTGGCTCTGTTCCAAAAAATGAAGACATCATTGAGTTTTTTTCAACAAAACATTTAGCGGTAATAGTGCAAGGTGCTGTGGAAAATAAGAAATTGAATAAAGGAAGAATTGCCATTTGAATTATCTATCTAGAAAACCGGTTTTTAACCTTAATATGTTAAAATCAATAATTCAAATCATAGAAATACTTTATGTCTTCCAAAAAGTAGACCCAAAATATTGCTATGGGCAGGAATAAACACAGTCTATAAACTCAGAAATAAGCGCTGTAATGTTCCAATTACTTACAATGACATCCAATTTTGCTCTATTTACCTTATGCCCTCTAGCACAAGAAAAAGCATTGGAATTATGATTTTAAAAGAGTAATTGGAAATTAAAAGTAGTTATCAGTTGGATCCTTGCTCTTTTTAAGAAAATGGATGACACGACCTAGCTTATTAGATTAAAAAAGTTAGCAAGCTCTGAAAAATAAATGTTTAAAACCACTGAAAATATCTTATAAAATACTGCAGGGAATCTGTTGGGCCACAAACCTTACCCCCGGACAGGCTACCTATTACCTCTTCTAATTTAGTTAGTGAAAAGGGGATAGATATCAGATTCTTCAATCTGCATCTAGAAGAGTCAGACAGTCTAAAAAAGAGATTAATTCAAACAGGTTAACCTTCAGCAAGCATTATAAATGTGACTATATGTTCTAAAAAAAGTCCTTAGCATTAGGCTTGTGCGGTGCACTCCGCTCTGTTTGCGGGGTTTGTGGAGTTTTTCCCACTCCATGGAGATCACAAACGTAC
The DNA here is from genome assembly GCF_964261635.1 of Lissotriton helveticus. Lineage (NCBI taxonomy): Eukaryota > Metazoa > Chordata > Amphibia > Caudata > Salamandridae > Lissotriton > Lissotriton helveticus. The sequence goes on from NC_136069.1 coordinate 1,612,015,649, forward strand.
AAAAAGCTCTGCTTCGTGTAGCAGAGAAGAGGCTTTACCTTGCTTGCACTCACCAATGGTAAGTTGACTAGCGCAAGCTAGGAAAATCCAAAACTAGAAATCTTCCCAGTGGGGTTTCTCAATGTGGGTGGTCACGGATAGTCACTACCGCTCGCGTCTACTCGAGAGGCAGAAAGAAGTGGCATCCTCTTGTGCTGCACATGATGCAGTTTGCACTGATTTTATAGTGCAGGACAAACACCCGGCACTGAAAATCAGTGCGAACGGTGTGAGTTCACGCATTCCGTCACTCATGGAACTCACCTTAGAGTTTTTTTAACTCAACAAACTCCGACCAGGCGTACTTAACATTGTCCTCTGACCTACAGAGGCTCCTAGTTCTGGGACACTTAACTGTTTTAATTGTATTGTATTGTATTGTAATTGCATTTATATAGCGCTTATTACCCCTGACGAGGCGTCAAAGCACTTTTTCGGCGGGTAGCTCGCTACTCCGGGACCCATAGAGGATTAGTGTTGAATTAGCATAGTGAAACATGCAAGTACATTTTAAGTGGTGGATAGGTTAGTCAGTTATTTGGATTTGGAATGATAGCAGAAGGATAGAGGAGGACAAAGGTTTGTATTTATTTATCGCTCGCTTGTTGACGCATGCTATTCAGGAAGCCTATAAAGGATTAGTGGTGAATTAATATGGTGAAATATGAGGTAATTTCAGTTTTTGGATATTAGTCTGTTACTTGGAGTGAGAAGGATTGCGGATGGATAAAAGGGGAAGACAGATTTGCATTCATATAGCACTTGTTACCCCTGATGGGTGTTGAAGTGCTTTTCTGGTGAGTAGCACGCCACTCCGGAACCCATAAAGGATTAGTGTTGAAAATTAGTATAGTATAAATATGAAGTAATTTGAGTAGTAGATATGGTATTCAGTTATTTGGGCAGTATATTAGTATAGTTGAATATGGAATATGGAATTTGAGAAGTGAACATGTTAGTCTGTTAATTTTGATTGAAAAATGATAGTGGAGGGATAAAAGAGTGAAGGATTTTTTTTTTTGTCCAGACCAGTCTCGAACAGGCTCAAACAGGCAATTACCCTTGTCCTCTCCATCCTTCCCCTAGATGCCCGGGCTGAGACGCCCTAAGCCTGGCCTTTTTTTTAGCCGTAGTAATCAGGCGACCCCTTCAGCCAATGGGAACCCTCGCCCTAACACTATCCAATCACAACACTAGCCCTAACATCTAGAACCAATAGGAGACCAGGACCTTGCAGCCAATCTTAGCCCTAGTCCAAGCACCCAATCAGTTCAAAAACCCTGATCTCTGCGTCCAATAAAGGCCTTAGCCCTACCACTAGTCCCAACCCAAGTCCAAGCAGCCAATGGTGCAGGTAGCCCTAGTCCCTACTTCCAATAGAAAGCCTAACCCTACTCTTAGTCCCGCAACTGGTCCAACAACCAATCACAACAGAAGCCCTAAATGTATTGCATGTAGCCCACTCTTGTGCCTGCCAAGCCCAAACCTTTCTCTCAACATTACTTTCTTCATAAGGATTTTGGCCATTGGTAGAGTTTTGCACATTTCAAGCAGAGAAGTGATCTCGAAGGGCCTCCTTGGCCCTCCCTAGTGCTTTCCAGTTTATATATGAGCTGTTCTGTAGAAACCAAATGTGCTCACTGTTGACATGATTTTCCAATTCTATCTCAACATTCCTGAAGGCTTTGCACCAAGATATGTCTCTGGAAATAATGATGGCATGCAGGGAAGCTTTCATGGCATCCCAACTATACCAGCTGTAGCAGACCCTTTGTTTTGTTTAAAGAAGCTCTCTCCTCTAAATAATATTTATTACATGTTCATCTCAGGTTTCTGGGGCCTGACCTCTTACTAATTGTTTCTAATACCAAACCTGACTGCTCAGCAAAACCATTTGTCAGCATATTCAAACTTTTAACCCCCACAGTAGGTGGAATTAAAAAGTAGTCTAGGTGAGCTGCTGTTTTATACCTAGCTGAAAATCAGATGTATTCTATCTTGCAAGTGTTGGCCACTCTCCATGGATCTATCAACCCACAAGTCCTCCAGATTTCTCTCAAGCTTTTTGAAAGTTCGGACTTAAACTGTGTCTCTTTACCAGAGTAATAATTGAGGTATGCCTATTGCAGATAATTAAAATCCCTCCAATAATTGGTTTTCCTCAGCACACACTAATGTTAAAAATAGTGTATTAAATGGAACACAATCATAATTGACTGGGCATATACATTGACCATTCGAGTATGCAATCCACCATGCAACACTTCTGTATTCAATCTCCACCTGTGGACCCGCACTCAAATATGTTTACTGATAAAAACAGTTACCTCTCCGAGGCCTGCTTCCACGGAGGAGAATGATGATTCTCCAATTATCATGCAGAGAGAATCTTGATTTCATTAAAGAGAAACATAGGCTAACATTATGCAAATACTTTTATTTGCTGCCCAACATGCAGCCCTTCAAAGAATAGCCCATAGAATGTTAATAACATCATAACAAGACGGTGCACACTCCCATCTTCCTCTTAGGCTGTGATGTCACAGGGAAACAGTGATGCATACTGGATGCTCCTAAGCATTTTTATGTAGGAACACGCAAAATGAAATATAACATTGTAAAACCGTACCAAACCCAAGCACCAAACTAAAGTCAGCCCATATCAAACTTGGGTAGCCTGCTATGAAGGGTATGAGTGTCCTGCAAAAAATCATTATAGGGTTATGACTTTTCAACCAAAATTTCACAATACCGGAAAACACCTTCACCATCCTTTCTTATTCCTTACTAGCTATAAGACAGCAAACAACTTCCTGATTTATATGTCTCAAACATGAAGGAAACCTTTCAGCATTCATAAAAGTAAAAAAAATAAGCTAAATGGAAAGTGCCAAGCGGTAAGTGCATACAAGTGGAAAAATTGCAAGGAAAACAGGACTTCATAAACTCTCCAGCACCTTACAACATACATAAAAAAGCACATCCTTTCCTAAATAGCTGGCTTGCACTATAAAAGTGAATCTCAAGTCCCATATTGAAAAAGGTTTAAAGTGCATAACTTTGCAAGCTTGTGAAACTCAAACGTATTTCCCTTTTTTACCCTTGTATTACAATTTAGCCTACCAAGCCAGCTCTACACACCTTCAGACCATTGATAATACATCCTTCTGCTATATTATAGCAAAACTAACAATTTATTGACACTGAGCCACCTATTTCTCAATGCAGTCCCAAGCCCTTACCCTCCCCCATGCACCCAACTCCTTGTCTGCCCCCTCAGGCCATGGTGGGAAGCCCACCCTTCTTCCTCCAATGGCTCCCCAACCCCTGACTAATAGCCACCAATACCATAAAACGGTGTTGCTTCTTCCAGCCCAATCCCACCTACCCACCCATTCACTTCCAAGACAACATATAACAACCCATTATCAGAAGAGGAATTCAGAAACATCAATACATATACATTCACCCCATCCTGCTTAATTTCTTCACCTTGCTTATCTGATTAAACACATGAAAGTGGCCCTTAAACAGATATGAAAGCAGCCCTTAAACAGTACTTTAAGCTCGGCCATTTGTATCAATGATGCTAGAGTGTCTGCAGATTGGAATGAAGCATTATTTTTAAAATTCTCTGCGCTCATGAGCTGTATCAGTTGTCATGTCTGAAAAAATCCTGAAAGTAAACTCATTCTGTGCTGAAAAATTCCTTCCTCTTATATCCTTGTCGAGAATTCTCTCTTTCAGCCTGTAATCCAAGAAGTTAACCAAAATGGTGCAGAGTAGCTCACATTCGGAGGAATCTGGGAAGGTAGGGCATGCATAATAGTAAAATCCTGTGGGGCCTCAGGTAAAACATAATAAAGTATTAATAAATGTGCTGCACAAATAGACTAATTCTTAAAGAGCATTCATTATATTGTTCTCCCTAACATTGACTGCATAATAAAGGAAAGTTCCTGGGAACTAAGAGAGAAGTCACTGTTGTTGTTATGCAAGCAATAACATTGTTTTAGGGCCAGGCTACGTTGTCACCCATTGAATTATTTATATGTCTATATTGAGCCTGATCTTATCTGACATAGGATCCATACTGGAACCCCTTTAGAAATTCACAGATGCTTTCTTACGCCCTCTGAAAAAAGGAAATGACACATATCTACTGGACACAAAGGCAGCGATATGTCTCCGTCAGGACTTACAGTTCAATCCAGATACCAGCATCCTCATGGGGCTGGATGCCAAAAGCTTATACACTAGCCTAATGCACAAGGACACCTTGGACATCTTTGAAGAGGTTCCTGTATGAAGACAATTGGGCGTACCACATGCCAAGACATCTGGTACTAGAATTCTGCACGTGGACACTGATGGAGAATTGTTTCTGCTTCGAGAACACCCTGTTCTGTTACCAACACAGAACCAGCATGGGCAGTACTTTCGCCCCAAGTTTGGCTGGATTGTCAACACATCACAAACACATTACCCTGTGGAAAAGATACAACAATGATTTTCTGCCAATTTGGGATGGAGAAGAGTCCAGAGAGGATGAATTCATCACCTGGCTAAACCTTCAAGACATTCTCCTCAATTTCAATCATACCATGAGCAGATCTCAGTTGGTATTCTTGGACCTCAACATTTTTGCATGTAATGGAACCATGAAGACGACAACACACGAAAAACCCACCACAAAGAGTTGCTTATTATTATATGATAGTTTCCACCCTAGACATTTGAAGGAAAATCTCCCCTTCGCCCAGTTCTTCAGGCTAAGGAGGAACTGCACTCAAATCAAAGACTTCAGAACACAAGCCGAAAAATTAACAGACAAACTCCTCACAAGAAATTACCCAGCAGAGTTGGTATCAAAAGCAAAGAGATGAGCAGCCAGCTACCACAGGGATGCCCTACTTTAGACACACCAAAATCAGAATACTGAAATACAAAGAAGGCCTGTCTGCATCACAACCTTCATTATTGTCTCAGATCATGTTACCAAAGTTGTCAGAAAAAAACGGTTGCATTCTAAACAGCGGACAGCTTAACATCACTAAGCCGATGTTCTCCCACAAGAGGGGGAGGAATCTGAAATCCATTTTGGTGCATACACGTCAAAAATCAATGCAAACATAGAAAGGAATCCATCTGGCTAGGCACACCACCCACAAGCCAATGCCCATGCAGTAATTGTAGCATATGCCACCTGACCGCTGTTACCAAGAAAGTATCCTTCAATATTGGGATGAACTGGGAATTACAAAAATGAACAAATTGCAACACGACAGGAGTAGTATACATAATAACTTGCCCCTGCAAGTGGTCAACTTCCACCGGCCTACTTATAGTACTTTCCTGAGTGCCAGCACTGATCTTATTCCTTGTAATAATCTCACAATTGAGTGCCCCTTTCTAAGTTCCATCTTTGTGCAGGAAAAAGTTAATCCTGTCATTAATAGGGAAAACATTTGATTCTGATTCTGAGGCTGGGTCAGTCTGTGTTCTAGAGCTCCCATCATATCGGCATCAGTCCTCACATGCTTTTTTATTCTCAATACGATCAGGTGTCACACAACTTAGACCATCTTGGGAGCGGCAAAAATAATATCTGAATTTCCAGCTTCTTCATTGCTAGCCCTGACACTGGGGTCGCCTCAACACTTTCCCCGTATTTCAATTAATACAGGCTAAAACCTTTCTTAATACAAGCAACAGAACAGAGGGCAGAGGCTAATAGAATCCGCACCCAACACGTGAATAGTGTCCCCTTATTTAATTGAAGGTGCACGAAACCAAGGAGTACTTCTCCCTATACTCCCCACAGTATAGGAACTAATCCTACAAATTTGATACAAGAGCAAAAAGGTTTCAGCACTCTATAGAAAGATTAACAATACTTCTTATCACAGTCCACTTCAAATAAGTATTGAGAAAATGATTTCACATAAGGAAATAAGGCATCCAAATTCGATAGATGTATTTCTGGTTCCAAAATTCTCTTTATTATTCACAAAACAGAATCTTCTTTCACAGACGGATTCATCATAGCCAACGCGTTTCGTCTCATTTGGAGACTTCTTTTCAATAGTCTGTGACGTCCGTGCACCCAAATCCAAATCCAAGCCTAAAGTGTGCATCTCTAACAGAGGAGTAGCTGACCACTTTTGAGCCTCCAAACCAAGTTCTAATCTAATAATGAAGCCTCTTGTATAATGTGGGAGCCTAAAAATCCTCTTATGTGCTTGAAGTTGTAATTTATTGAGTGGTTTAGTAAGGATACCAGGAAAGGATTTTTGCCTGCAATTGAGTGCTGGTAAGAGGGAGGCCTGAAGAACATGATGAATTGGAATTGTAGATTGACTTTCAAAAATGTTGTTAAATTGGTTTAGTCTCATGGTGATCAATGCAGCCTTGGTTTTCAGATAGCCCAGGTTGTTTTTGATTCTTCCATTTGTTGTCAGCCATACTTCCAGTTAATTATAAGAGGTTGTCCTTTGGAGTTTTAAGGGGTCCAGAATCCAGATTCAGCATGTTTTCTGGTCATTAATCCAAAAACTACAAATTTTGTCTTTGTCTCTTTGACAGTCACGTTTTTTACTACATTATATTTATGAAGGGCTTTCAGGGCATTTTGAATTCCCATTTTCAAGCAGTCTAATAAAACTATATCATCTGCATATTGTAGTAGTGTAATCTAAAGTGCCCCTATTTTTAGTGGAATCATATTTGTGTGTTTTAAATCCGAAAACATGCATGCTGTACACAGCCTAAATAGAAGAGGGGCCGAGACTCACCCTTGCTCCAATCCGCTGTCTGAATTTTCCCTATTGTGACTGTTTGAGATAACTTGACCTTCATCTAAGTCAAAGTATGTATTGACATTATTGCCTGCAGCAGATTATTCGGGATGCCCCAGCTCTGTTGTTTCCACCACAATTTATTCCTATGAGTTGAAGGCTGAAGATTAATCAATAAAACATGCACATAAGGGATATGAATTCTGGCTTAGGGTTTGTTGGAATAAAAAGGATATAGCCACAATGTTGTCAATAGTTTGCCCTGAAGTCAGTTTGACAAAACAGAATCAATTATTTGTCTTCCACTTGAGACTTCAGTTTATTAGTGGGACTCAGGGTTATACCTTGACTTCCATAGCGAGAAGCGCAATAAGACGGTAGTTGCCTGGATCCAGTCTGTCACCCTTTTTGATATTGGATGTAAAATGGAACCTCTCCAATTTTCCAGAACATGCCGAGTGAATGATCAGTATTATATAGTGGGAGGAGTATGGAGGTCCATTGATCTAAGTTGTTTCTTAAAAACTTGAGCTAGGATGCCATTTGCTCATTTAGCATCCAGCCTCTCTGGGGGCCTAACATGGACCGTAACTAACAACAAGAGAGGGAGGGCATAAATGGGCACTCCTATACCCCAGTCAATTCAATAAACAACAACCAAGGAGTGACTAAGTGGCAAACTAAAAAAAAAAAAAAGTGATCAAAACAAATAAGTTGTAATGTCCACCTTATTACTCCATATGAGGCATATGACAGCGTGCATCGAGATCATACACACCAACACACATACCTTTCTGGAGTATATTCTAATTATCTCCCCGTGGAAACCCCTCGTCCCCCTTCATAGGAGGGCACCTCCTGTGGGAAATATTAACCCAAGAGTATCAAAGGAGGGAAGGGAAAAATCCCTTCTTTTATGAAGGACCCTCACTCACCACTAATTGGTGACATGCTTCATCATTGGGTCCCCGCTGGGGTGGCCGAATGCTCCCCCAGCGTGCTACAACGCCTGATTACAGCGGAGCGGGATGTGGTGAGTGTAATAAAGGCCAACCTGCATTGAATTAAAAACAGAGTGAGCGGACTGGCAAGGTTCTAAGCTACGGAACCTGAGTCCTATTAAATATCAAAAAATGGTCGACATGTTTCTGCTGTTTGGAGTGCAATTTGGTCGGCATCCATCAGGACCTTCCAAATAAGTCCTCCGGTGGTGTGGGCACGCTAAGGCGTACCCTCCCGTGAGGCTCAATGTGTGAAAAATATATATAAAAATTGGAATCCGTAGTTATTCACTGCGATTTGCAGGAATAAACACCAAACCTGTGGGGAGAAAAAAAGACAAACAATAACACAAAAGAGGACCTAGAATAAGTCCTACGAAGAAATGTATTGTTTCTGGATAATTGCCTTACAAAATTTGAAGGATATCGAAAGTCAATGCCCCCTTCGTGTCGAATCTACAGAGGGAGGCCCTCCAACCGATGAGGAGTGCTAGCCATAATTCATGATTACCCCACTATTGGCCCGAATCTTAATATCCGACCTGGGAGGTAAGGAAAAGCATCTAGCGCTAATATTCAAGCTAATCCTGCATAATTCAGCAGAATTCAGTGCGATCCTATATATTCTAAACTGGTCCCTAAGGAAAGAAACCACATCATGTTTGTAGATACTCGTCATGCGTGGTCGCATACAGGAGTAAAAACAGTGGAGGTAAGAGGGGCCGCCCATTAAAAAAAGGAATAGTGGTAGTGGTATGGCAAAAGATCATCAATGACTCACTTAGTGATTGGCGTCGACTCGCCCCTTCGGTGAGGACAGCGCGGGTTTACTTCACGCGGTGTCTCTCTGGAGAGGCAAGAAGATGCAAATAGAAACTCAAAGAGAAAACCACAGAGTAAATCAGTGCCAGGGCTATCGATGGCTGTTTATAAAAACCAAACGCTTACTTCAGCACTCGCGGCTCCCCGCGATATACCTGCTCTCTCGGCTGCTGTCTCCCGGAAATGCCGAGGGAGTGGAGGAGTAGGCTTATATGGTGTATTGTTTCGATTGGCCGAGGCCGGTCACGTGGGTGACGTGACATCACCTCGCTGCCATCCGGCCTATGACCTTAAAGTGGTAGTACTACAAAACAAGGGAGTCGGTACGGGGGTTCGAATCCCGGTAAAGACATGGTCACAATATCTTTAACCCAGGAAATTATTTATAATAATCGTGAGCAATGCGTTAATATAACACTGCCCACGAGGGGGTAGGAAATGGACTCCAGTGGTCCAACAGCTAGATCAGTGGACGTTCATCACACTGGCGCCCGGTCTAGAAACACCACGCAAATGGCGTGAGCCCTCGACTATGGTGGTAATGTCAATCAAGTCACTTAACTGAAGTAGAGGAAATTCTACGTGAAAAATTGTGACTAGAGAGGGTGCAGGAACATAAAAATGAACTAATGGAAGAAGAAATCAACAGGGTACCCCACGGAACACAGTACAAGTCACTGCCTGAGGTTAAAGTCTTAGTACACTGCCCCATGGTATATCATCATTCAGACCGATTTTATTGGTACCAAGACGATAGACCCAACGTTGTTCTTTCTCGAACAGTCTTGCTTCTAACCCACTCTCCAGGTGCTCCAATACTGTCCATCGTAGATCATTGGGTGTGTGATTCATTTGTAAAAAATGCGTTGTCAATTTAGTTGTTGCTTTCTTACACCGTATGTTACTACGATGTTCGCATATCCTGGTTTTTATGCGTCTAGATGTCATCCCTATGTACTGCAGACTACATGTACAGGTTATCATGTACACAACGTTGGTGGTATTACAATTTGTATGGCTGTGTTGCTCCCACCATGTGCCATCCGTCAGATCCAGGAATTTAGTATTGGAAGTGAGGTGGCAGACGTTGCAATTACCACACAGATAGTGTCCCATAACTGGGGGAAGCCCCCATGCATTGAGAACACTCGGTACATGGTTGCCTGTTACCACCTCCCTTGGTCGTGTATGGACTAAGGAGTCTTTTAGACTTGTGGCTCTTTTATAAGAGAAAAGGGGCTTCTTCCAGTTTGTCTTGTTGCTATTGATGATTCTCCAGTTTTTTGCGATGCATTTACTCACTGCATTTGACAGTGAATTATAAGTTGTTACGCATGTCAGAGGGATCTCATCACTTCCTCTTTTGGGATTGTCATCCAACAAAACATCCCTTTGTTGGTTTCTAGCCCTCTTTTGACTCTTATCTATTATGCCCTTGGGGTACCCTCTGCTAGTCAGTTGGGTGGTCAATTCACTAGCCTGCTGCTTGTAGTCCGAGCGGTTGCTGCAATTCCGGCATATCCTAAGATACTGCCCATACGGAAGATTCTCCCGTAGGGCCCGAGGATGGTAGCTGGTGAAGTGCAGCAAATTGTTCTTAGCAGTCGGTTTTTAAAAGGTCTTAGTCTCAAGCTGATTGCCCTTCCTACTTATGCTGACATCCAAAAAGGTTATTTTGTCACGGGCATGTTCATGCGTGAATCTTAGGTGGTTGTCGCACGTGTTAACCCAAGTGAAGAAATTAAATAGCATTGTTTCTTCGCCCTGCCAAATCATGAGCACATCGTCAATATAGCGTTGCCATAAGATGATGTTCATGCCATATGGGTTCGCAGGATTCAAGATGTGGTTGGATTCAAAATTAAACACGTACAGACCCGCCACCGAAGGAGCAAAAGTGCTGCCCATGGATGTCCCTGTAGCTTGTAGGTAGATCTTTCCTTCATGTTCGAAATAGTTGCGTTTTAGGGCAAGGGTGGCACAGTCTACTACAAAATCACGAGTTGTATTGAAGTCCCAGGGAGCTCTGTCCAGAGCTTCCTTCACCACCTGGATGGTCTCATCCTGCGGAATGCAGGTATATAAACTCTCGATGTCCATTGTAACAAGGAAGCAAGGCCCCTTTGTCCGCACTTTTTATAATTATGTCCTTGTTCATTTTCAGGGATTGGATGGCTCTAAACTCATCAGCAGTCAAGTTCTTGTAAGAGTCGGGCTCCTGCATTAGCTCGACTTCTTTAAACACAGCCTGCTCAAAAGCCAGGATATCAGGAGTAACTGTATGTGGGGGGGGTGTGAAGGTAGATTTCAATTTGAACTCAGTGCCATGTAATCTGTGCCATGATTAAAGAATATCTGAATAACAACGCATCCCCGAAGGGGCTGTTAGTAACGAACGCTCCGAGGGCTTTTCTCGAGGATGCAGTGTTCCGCAAAGAGTGGGCACAGATTGCATGGCACTGCACGCGGGACTGGGGCATATTAATTATCAAAACTAACACAAGAACGCATACAGTTAATTTCTAACCTTTCACAGCCCAAGACACAGAAAGAAGTACGTGCATTTATTGGCCTCACTTCATACTGTAGGCAATGGATTCCCCAGTATGCATATCTAGCCAAACCACTCATACAGTTAACTACACAGGAGGCAGCCACTTCGACTATCCTCCCTTGGACACAAGAACACACCTTGGCATTTGAGGAATTAAAAAGAGCATTATGTCAAGCGCCAGTTTTAGCGACTCCAAGCTACAGTAAACCTTTTATGCTTTTCGTAACTGAACGAGATGGAACAGCGTTATCTGTCCTCACACAAGATCAAGCAGGAAAACACAAGCCTTGCGCTTATTTTTCTAGTACCCTAGATCCAGTGGCCCAGGCTCTGCCTGCGTGCCTGAAATCAGTTGCAGCAACAGCCCTAGCCATAAGACAAAGTGACTCTATAGTGCTGGGACACCCTCTGACAGTACAGGTTCCACATGCAGTGGAGGTTCTCTTAAACAGGACACAGACACAACATTTGACTGTAGCAAGACTGACAGGATATGAACTGACATTATTTCAATCACACATAGAGATCAGACGTTGTAATATTCTGAATCCTGCAACACTTTTGCCCTCAAGTACAGTAAATGCACCACCACATGACTGTGTGGAAGTAATGAATATAGTGACGAAACCAAGACAAGACCTGACAGATATTGCACTCCCAGACCCAGACTTAACGCTCTATGTAGATGGATCATGCATGAGAACAAGTGCAGGAGAATTAGTAGCAGCCTATGCTGTGACCACTGCTACTAAAGTCATAGAGACACAGAAAATAGACACACTATCAGCACAATCAGCAGAGCTCATCGCTCTGACACAAGCCTGCATAAGAGCTAAGCACTTGAAAGTAAACATTTATACTGACTCACAATATGCCTTTGGCGTAGTTCATGATTTCGGGGTACTTTGGAGGGAAAGAGGTTTCTTGACCTCCCATGGGTCCAAGATCCAGCACGGCCAGCTCATCCAAGCCCTGTTGGAAGCAATACACTTACCAACAGCCATTTCTATCCTGAAGTGCAAAGCTCACACCAAAGTTACAGACACCATTTCCCAGGGTAATGACCTGGCAGACCGAACAGCTAAACTTACAGCCCAGACAGCCCAGACACCAACAGACACGATAAGGACAGAGGTACCATTACTGACAACATGTATGACAGTCAGGGATCCCACTCAAGATGTACTCGACATACAGACACATGCCACTGCAGATGAGATAAAGAAATGGACTGAACAAGGAGGGGTCCAGACTGACCAAGGTTGGATGACTAAGGGAAAAGGCACATGGTTTCTCTCAGATTCTATGGTACAAGTAATCATAAATACAGCCCATAGTCCAGCACACTTAGGAGAAAAAGCAATGTTAGACAGCTTACAGAACATCTGGTTTAACAAGCACATGCGTGCAGCAGCGAAGCAGAAAGTACGAACATGTATGATCTGTTGTCAGTTCAATCCAGGTAAAGGCATTCCAGTGGAACAAGGCGGATTTCATCCTCCTGACCACCCTTTTGAGGTCCTCCAGATGGATTATATCCAAATGACCAGATGTAGAGGTTACAAATATGTCTTGGTAATTGTGTGTGCACTATCTAGATGGACAGAAGCATATCCAGTTCCAGATTATACTGCTGTGACAACAGCCAGACAATTAGTGCGCGAGTACTTCCCCAGGTATGGATTACCTCGGGTCGTATATTCTGATAACGGTCAGCCATTCTCCTCTGAATTAATGAAACAAGTGTCTCTTCTGTTAGGATATACTTGGAAATTCCATTGTGTAAGACATCCTGAAGCAGCAGGCCTTGTAGAAAGACATAATCAGACAATTAAGACAAAACTCGCAAAGATTTGTGCAGAAAAAGGCGTGGATGGGATGGTAGCCTTACCGGTTGCCCTCTTTTACATGCGTATGGTAGCCCATTCCAGAACAGGCCTATCCCCGTATAAAGTAGTCTTCGGTAGACCGCCAAATATGTGGGGTACGCCTATACCAAAAAAGATAACTGATGTTGACAGTAACATGCTGACAGATTACCTGGCTTCCTTGATGTCTGCACTACTCTCTTGTCGTTCACAGGTTGCTGCCGCCTTCCCTGACAACACCCAGGTCAAGGAACACGCCATTGTCCCTGGGGATTTTTTATGTGTCCGGAACTTTGATCGATCAAGCCCCCTTGAGCCATGTTGGAAGACGCCGAAGTTGGTGCTACTAACCACGAGGACCGCAGTGAAGGTGGAGGGACGCAAGGGGTGGATACACGCCCAGCATTGCAGGAAGTTCTTTGGACAATCTGGAACTTTGATAAACGATAAGGACAATACAAACTTTGCGCTGCCTTTGCTAGAAAAGACTCCACAGCAGGAGTATAAATCTAAGTTAAGATCTAGTAAGTCAGACGTAGTTTAATTGTTTAAGTCCACTCGGTGGTGAATAGGTTAGACTAAGATTTCTGACATGTATAAGATCACATACGAGAATAGTAAGAAAAGAAACATGAGAGAAAAATACTGCAAGTTATTACGCAGTAGATGTATAGTTAATTTGATCATTCTTTTTATTCTGTGCATTGATATAATCTGTGTCAGTTTATTACTACCTGTTTTCTTTCCTATTTCCCCACATATACACTCTTCCAGTAACAGCACCATAGAGCATACATTTAGCCAACTGCCACCTTATCAAAAGGTAAAGGGAGTTCTGCCCTTCTATCCTCTACCGTTCTCACACAATGGTTCATGTGGAGCATGGTTTGCCTTAATGACCTCAATAGATAGAAAGTACATAGCTTATCCAGGTGGCTGGATATATGGAAACCTGAATAAAGTAATGAATGAAGCATGTTTTCCAGACAAAGACGGATTCCCCCAAAGGAAGGGAACCGATCTAGAGAATGAAGAGTACGAGCAGGGAAATGCATCCGTTAATTTTATAATGTCAAAATGTGCAGCCCAAGCAAAATACAGGTCCACCGTTTATTTCAGTTCTACCAGCAAAAGGTGATTTATGTGTTAATAAGAAAGGCTCAGTACATATGGGACACAGCGAGTGTAAAGTTGTAGTAGTGTTTAATGATGAAGGACTTTCTTCTTTCAAAACATCACGCCATACCTATTTCATTTGCGGTCAGACAGCCTATGTACATCTGCCCTTACACTGGGGTGGGACTTGTTATATAGCATTCTTATTGCCACCTGTATTCTTGGCCCCATCCCATTATCATAGAGATTCACGACTGGAACATGTTAGAGTGAAGAGAGAGACAGATGCCTCAGGGATTGATCAGACTGAAACGACTTGGGAGCAATATACAGATTTTAACAAAGGATTCCTTTTTTTCATAGGTCTCGTCCAAAACAGTAAACTGATACGCAAATTAACAAGAACTCTTGAAGCAGTAGTGAATGTGACTGCGTCTGCCCTGGCGAACTTGACCCAGGAGCAGTCTGCCATTAGAACTACTCATGATATTTGGTTGCTGTCTCTGTCTGCAGTGTGGCCCGGCCATTTGCGGCCTTTGTGCAACTGCATGTGTTCCACATCCAAGTATACAAAGGGTTAAGGACGAACAAATGATGCTGTATGATCAACTATACGGTCTCATGAATATAGATGTATCCTGAAGGGTTACGTAGGGGACAAGGAGGGAATGAGGAAAATGAAATTTTGCCTGACCAAGATGCCCCCTACGTGTACCCTATGTTACATGTGTGTTACATATATGTGCATGTCACCCATGCTTCCCTTAAGTGGCCTGAACAAAGAGGCCTCTGCATTTACGTCCTGTTTTAGGATGCCAGTAATTAAGTCTCCCATGCAAGAAATATTAGCTAACATGAAGGCCCATGTATTTACATTGTACACTTTTAAATAAATCACGATGAAACCTTTTTTGTGGTTCAGCTGAGCCACTTTCTGAAATAAGGGTTTTTCTTAACTCCTGACACACTGAAAGCTGCAATTACGTATCTCTGACCTCGCATGCTTCTAGCTCAGCCGAAAGAAACCAAGCGAGGTCTGCCAAGACAGTATATTTTGCTTAACAGTTATCTGCATGCCCGGTGAAAAGGGTAAACAGAACCCGTCTGCTGAGATAGGGCCCAGCTTTTCTCTGTTTAAATGCCTCTGTTTAAATGAAATTACAGTACTTGCATCTGTAAAAAGCTCACAGCCCCATGTAATGAACGAAGAAATATATGTTTTTTCTGATTCCTTGCGATGAATAACCTTTTCTTCAGATAATACATCCCCGACTCAAGATATCAAGGTATCAGATAGTACCAGATGTGCTGGTCGCCCTGACACTGAAGGCTTCTCTACTAGACTTAAAGTCAGCTCTCCTCCCAGTTACACGTCAATTGCACGTCATTCTCAAATTGCGTGCACAAGTAAGGCAAAGTTCCAGCCTGCCATGTAACTTCTCCTCTATTTAGCCAGCCACCTATCACCCACCTGTGACTCATCAAGTGTACACCCTCATGCACGCCCACATGCTCTTATCTCTTTTTGTCATGCTCTGCCTCGAGCCTTCCTTCCTGCGCCCTATGTACAAGACAAAATGTATATATGTTGTTCATTGTTATGAAATGTTAGAAGACCCTTCCTGAACCTCAGTGGTGATGGAACAGATTCTCCCTTAAACTCGAGTTATTGGAATAAAGCCCTTTTAACTTGGACACCACGGACTCTCTGCCTCTCATTTGATACATGCTAATTGTTAATGCCTAGAAATTATGCCAGGGTAATTATTTTATTTACCACATGAAGGTAGATTTCAATTTGAACTCAGTGCCATGTAATCTGTGCCATGATTAAAGAATATCTGAATAACAATGCAGCCCCGAAGGGGCTGTTAGTAACGAACGCTCCGAGGGCTTTTCTCGAGGATGCAGTGTTCCGCAAAGAGTGGGCACAGATTGCATGGCACTGCACGCGGGACTGGGGCATATTAATTATCAAAACTGCATTACGCCTTTCGGAAGCCCTTATGGTAGAGATACAGACAACAGAGGCTTATTTTAAAACTACCATCACCGTTTTTAAACAGAGACTCAACGAGCTCAATAAAGAACAAAACGAGTTCAAAGAGAATTTGGCACAATCTAAGTCACAGAAACTACAGAAAGATCTGAAGAGGTGGTCTTATGCTAAAGTCTACCCCTATTCCAGTCCAGATTTTATCCCTCCCACTAGTTCAGGGTATAACTCTGATACCTCGGCAGACTCTAACACGAGTGGGTCTAGCACTGATAGCACAGGGAGAAGGGCCAGAGGAAGGGGGAGAGGTAGAGGGAGAGGCAGAGGCCAACAACAATTTGTTAATGAGTTTCAACCTCCGGGCTAGCAGACACCATTTCCCCAACAAGGGATGGGACCATACCACCCAGCCCCTTTTCTGGCGCCATTCCCTCCCATGATGGGCTTGGAACCCACATTTTGTTCCATATCCACAATTAAACCATCAGGGATACCCGCATCCTTTTCAGGACAGAGGCAGGCGGGGCAACAGGGGGAGGCCAAAGGGCAATACCCAAGTCCATTGGGAACAACCGGAGGTAGCAGGGGATGCCACCAGGAAATCAGCAGGGGAACAGAGACCAGGTCCCAGCAGCACGAAACCCTAATTGTCAACTTATCCTCTCATAATTTGTCTACACCTGAAACAGAGGTCTTGGAAAAAGGGTTAGGTTTCATACCCACCCCTCGGTTAGACCACTTCAAACTTCACTGTGAGTTGAGTCAATTCTTCAGAAAACTTAGATTGAAGAACTTTTTTGAATCTACAGAGAAAGATCAAGTAGAAGGGGTCAAGAGTGATACTGAGTTCAAATTGAAATCTACCTTCACACCCCCCCCCACATATAGTTACTCCTGATATCCTGGCTTTTGAGCAGGCTGTGTTTAAAGAAGTTGAGCTAATGCAGGAACCTGACTCTTACAAGAACTTGACTGCTGATGAGTTTAGAGCCATCCAATCCCTGAAAATAAACAAGGACATAATTATAAAAAGTGCGGACAAAGGGGGTGGCGTTGTAATTTTGAATAAGACTGATTATGACACTGAGTGCCAGCGACTTTTGAGCAACGCCGCCAATTATGTTCCTTTAATCATGGATCCAACGAGTGACTTGAAAGATGAAATCTGTGAACTCGTGTCAACAGCAGAAAGAGACGGCTTGATCACAAAGAAAGAGGCAGATTTTCTGACAACATCCGAGGGACATGTTCCGTATTTTTACATACTGCCGAAAACCCACAAGAACGTTTTACCTCCCCCCGGGAGACCAATTGTCAAGGGCTTGGGTTCACTTCTTGAGCCCCTTTCAAAATATTGCGACTATTTTTTGAGACCTATCATTGAGTCTACTAGCACTTACTTGAAAGACACGAAGAGTCTCCTCGCCCTGCTCAGGACGATCACCTTACCTGAAGAGCCTTGCTTCCTTGTTACAATGGACATTGAGAGTTTATATACCTGCATTCCGCAGGATGAGACCATCCAGGTGGTGAAGGAAGCTCTGGACAGAGCTCCCTGGGACTTCAATACAACTCGTGATTTTGTAGTAGACTGTGCCACCCTTGCCCTAAAACGCATCTATTTCGAACATGAAGGAAAGATCTACCTACAAGCTACAGGGACATCCATGGGCAGCACTTTTGCTCCTTCGGTGGTGGGTCTGTACGTGTTTAATTTTGAATCCAACCACATCTTGAAACCTGCGAACCCATATGGCATGAACATCATCTTATGGCAACGCTATATTGACGATGTGCTCATGATTTGGCAGGGCGAAGAAACAATGCTATTTAATTTCTTCACTTGGGTTAACACGTGCGACAACCACCTAAGATTCACGCATGAACATGCCCGTGACAAAATAACCTTTTTGGATGTCAGCATAGGTAGGAAGGGCAATCAGCTTGAGACTAAGACCTTTTACAAACCGACTGCTAAGAACAATTTGCTGCACTTCACCAGCTACCATCCTCGGGCCCTACCGGAGAATCTTCCGTATGGGCAGTATCTTAGGATACGCCGGAATTGCAGCAACCTCTCGAACTACAAGCAGCAGGCTAGTGAATTGACCACCAAACTGACTAGCAGAGGGTACCCCAAGGGCATAATAGATAAGAGTCAAAAGAGGGCTAGAAACCAACAAAGGGATGTTTTGTTGGATGACAATCCCAAAAGAGGAAGTGATGAGATCCCTCTGACATGTGTAACAACTTATAATTCACTGTCAAATGCAGTGAGTAAATGCATCGCAAAAAACTGGAGAATCATCAATAGCAACAAGACAAACTGGAAGAAGCCCCTTTTCTCTTATAAAAGAGCCACAAGTCTTAAAGACTCCTTAGTCCATACAAGACCAAGGGAGGTGGTAACAGGCAACCATGTACCGAGTGTTCTCAATGCCTGGGGGCTTCCCCCAGTTATGGGACACTATCCGTGCGGTAATTGCAACGTCTGCCACCTCACTTCCAATACTAAATTCCTGGATCTGATGGATGGCATACGGTGGGAGCAACGCAGCCATACAAATTGTAATACCACCAACGTTGTGTACATGATAACCTGTACATGTAGTCTGCAGTACATAGGGATGACATCTAGACGCATAAAAACCAGGATATGCGAACATCGTTTTAACATACGGTGTAAGAAAGCAACAACTAAATTGACAACGCATTTTTTACAAATGAATCACACACCCAATGATCTACGATGGACAGTATTGGAGCACCTGGAGAGTGGGTTAGAAGCGAGACTGTTCGAGAAAGAACAACGTTGGGTCTATCGTCTTGGTACCAATAAAATCGGTCTGAATGATGATATACCATGGGGCAGTGTACTAAGACGTTAACCTCAGGCAGTGACTTGTACTGTGTTCCGTGGGGTACACTGTTGATTTCTTCTTCCATTAGTTCATTTTTGTGTTCCTGCAGCCTCTCTAGTCACTATTTTGCACGTAGAATTTCTTCTATTTCAGTTAAGTGACTTGATTGACATTACCACCAGAGTCGAGGGCTCACGCCATTTACGTAGTGTTTCTAGACCGGGCGCCAGTGTGATGAACGTCCACTGATCTAGCTGTTGGACCACTGGAGTCCATTTCCTACCCCCTCGTGGGCAGTGTTATATTAACGCATTGCTCACGATTATTATAAATAATTTCCTGGGTTAAAGATATTGGGCCCGATTCACAGAACTAACTTAAGACAAAATCCTAAACTTACTACCATTTTCGTATTCACAGAAGGTACTTACTCATTTTGGTATTCACAGAAGGCACTTACTCATTTCGGTATTCACAGAAGTTAGGAGTCCTAACTTTAGGACTCTTAAATGCCTTCTGTGAATACCGAAAGTCTTAAAGTTAGGATTTTTCTCAATTTAGTAGTAGTAAAGTTAGGACTCCTAACTTTAGGACTCCTAAATGCCTTCTGTGAATGCCGAAAGTCTTAAAATTAGGATTTTTCTCAATTTAGTAGTAGTAAAGTTAGTACTCCTAACTTTTGGACTCCTAAATGCCTTCTGTAAATACCGAAAGTCTTAAAATTAGGGTTTTTCTCAGTTTAGTAGTAGTAAAGTTAGGACTCCTTACTTTAGAACTCCTAAATGCCTGCTGTGAATACCGAAAGTCTTAAAATTAGGATTTTTATCAATTTAGTAGTAGTAAAGTTAGGACTCCTAACTTTTGGACTCCTAAATACCTTCTGTGAATACCGAAAGTCTTAACATTAGGATTTCTCTCAACTTTACTACTACTAAACTGACAAAAAATCATATGCTGAAGACTTTCGGTATTCACAGAAGGCATTTAGGAGTCCTAAAGTTAGGAGTCCTAACTTTACTACAACTAAATTGAGAAAAATCCTAATTTTAAGACTTTTGGTATTCACAGAAGGCATTTAGGAGTCCTAAAGTTAGGAGTCCTAACTTTACTACTCCTAAACTGAGAAAAATCCTAACTTTAGAACTTTCGGTATTCACAGATGGCATTTAGGAGTCCTAAAGTTAGGACTCCTAACTTCTGTGAATACCGAAATGAGTAAGTGTCTTCTGTAAATACCAAAATGAGTAAGTGCCTTCTGTGAATACGAAAATGGTAGTAAATTTAGGATTTTGTCTTAAGTTAGTTCTGTGAATCGGGCCCATTGTGACCATGTCTTTACCGGGATTCGAACCCCCGTACCGACTCCCTTGTTTTGTAGTACTACCACTTTAAGGTCATAGGTCGGATGGCAGCGAGGTGATGTCACGTCACCCATGTGACCGGCCTCGGCCAATCGAAACAATACACCATATAAGCCTACTCCTCCACTCCCTCGGCATTTCCGGGAGACAGCAGCCGAGAGAGCAGGTATATCGCGTGGAGCCGCGAGTGCTAAAGTAAGCGTTTGGTTTTTATAAACAGCCATCGATAGCCCTGGCACTGATTTACTCTGTGGTTTTCTCTTTGAGTTTCTATTTGCATCTTCTTGCCTCTCCAGAGAGACACCGCGTGAAGTAAACCCGCGCTGTCCTCACCGAAGGGGCGAGTCGACGCCAATCACTAAGTGAGTAATTGATGATCTTTTGCCATACCACTACCACTATTCCTTTTTTTAAGGGGCGGCCCCTCTTACCTCCACTGTTTTTACTCCTGTATGCCACCACGCATGACGAGAATCTACAAACATGATGTGGTTTCTTTCCTTAGGGACGAGTTTAGAATATATAGGATTGCACTGAATTCTGCTGAATTATGCAGGATTAGCTTGAATATTAGCGCTAGATGCTTTTCCTTACCTCCCAGGTCGGATATTAAGATTCGGGCCAATGGTGGGGTAATCATGAATTATGGCTAGCACTCCCCATCGGTTGGAGGGCCTCCCTCTGTAAATTCGACACGAAGGGGGCATTGACTTTCGATATCCTTCAAATTTTGTAAGGCAATTATCCAGAAACAATACATTTCTTCGTAGGATTTATTCTAGGTCCTCTTTTGTGTTATTGTTTGTCTTTTTTTCTCCCCACAGGTTTGGTGTTTATTCCTGCAAATCGCAGTGAATAACTACGGATTCCAATTTTTATATATATTTTTCACACATTGAGCCTCACGGGAGGGTACGCCTTAGCGTGCGCACACCACCGGAGGACTTATTTGGTAGGTTCTGATGAATGCTGAGCAAATTGCACTCCAAACAGCAGAAACATGTCAACCATTTTTTGATATTTAATAGGACTCAGGTTCCGTAGCTTAGAACTTTGCCAGTCCGCTCACTCTGTTTTTAATTCAATGCAGGTTGGCCATTATTAAAGATTTTTGTGAAGGTCACAACCATTGCATTTTTTAATACCTTGCACATAGCTACTATCACTTTCTAATGTGGGCACTGTTACACTCACCACATCCCGCTCCGCTGTAATCAGGCATTGTAGCACGCTGGGGGAGCATTCGGCCACCCCAGCGGGGACCCAATGATGAAGCATGTCACCAATTAGTGGTGAGTGAGGGTCCTTCATAAAGGAAGGAATTTTTCCCTTCCCTCCTTTAATACTCTTGGGTTAATATTTCCCACAGGAGGTGCCCTCCTATGAAGGGGGACGAGGGCTTTCCACTGGGAGATAATTAGAATATACTCCAGAAAGGTATGTGTGTTGGTGTGTATGATCTCGATGCACGCTGTCATATGCCTCATATGGAGTAATAAGGTGGACATTACAACTTATTTATTTTGATCACTTTTTGTTTTTTTTTAGTTTGCCACTAAGTCACTCCTTGGTTGTTGTTTATTGGCCTAACATGGACTACATGACTGACAAATACTCAGCCAGTTACCAAACACCTCTTCATTGTAGCAAAGCCAAAGAGCAGCTAAATTTCAGTCTGAGTTTCAAGTTCAGTGGGTTGTTATACATGCCATCCCCAATGCGTCTTTAAGAAAACATGTTTATGTCTAATTTTTCATCCATAGAGTGGGGAGTAGTGAGGGATAAGTGGGCACCTTTCTGGCATAGCTAAACTTCCAGAAGGACTCCAAAATGTATGGTGCCCAGTACATTATTACACATACATTCACCATCATTTTAACACAGCATTTTTAACTTTGTTCACTGGAAGGTGCAGGGAGCGGTGTGAGAGTGTTCTTCCTAACTTGACTAAGCCAGATTGGGATCCTTTAATACTCAACGTCGCTTTTCCATAGCCACCGTGGTGGTCCCCATTGGCAACAGCCAACTACAATGTCACCATCTTGCAGGTTCATGATGAACTAGGTTTGTGGGGTCGGTTTGAGGGGTCGGATGTAATGGTGCCCTACTCGTAACGCTGCAACCTCTAGCGAGCAGGTAGTGCCATTTTCTGTTGTAAATGGCTTTCTGTTTTATTGCTGTATTAAAGGAGTCTGGACTATTGCATGGTATTGCATGGTATTGCTCTAGGTATAATTGGAGGATGTACCCTTCCTGCTCCCTCACACATGTTCATGCATAGTTTATATTAAAGGATGATGGTACATATCCACAAGTTTAACTTACACTTTTCTACCTAACTCCACGTGTACTTGCTCCTTCATAATTGTTGTCACATGGTTGGCTACACAATACCTAATATTTTTCATGTAGGCGAGACACAAACCCACAACCTACCATCCAAAAATGATGACCTAGAAGATAGTATGCGTCTGAAAAAAGTAACTAACTCTCTCCTAAAACTCTCTGCTTTACTACATGCTTATGCACAACCACACTTGTTCTATGAAAAAAATTGGAGCACATTTCTGAACCTCACACACGATACCTAATGTTTCCTAAATAGGCCACTCAATATCATAATGGCAAACAAAGAGGGTTGATTTTTAGCTGAGGACCCAGAAGTACTTTAGTGCTTACAAGGGGCAAGAAGCTATATACAAATCGTGCAACACAAATTAGAACAAATCTGCAGAAGTGCTTCCTTCCTTTATTGTCCAACTACTTCTAGATTCAGAAAAGGAGACTAATAGGTTAGAACAGCATAGACTTGTCAAAGTGTTTTTGATGAATCCAGGCTAGAGTTGCAGATTTCTTCTTATCTGTCTGGTTTCAGGGAGGTGGGCTTAGGAAACTAAAAGGGTAGCCAAGTATTTCAACCATGGATAAAAAAACAGCCAACTTTGGGAGGTCCACAAACTTGTGCTGGATGCACCCACACTCGACTGCACTTCACCATTCCCCCAGTATCTGAAAACTAGACATAGTGAGCTTACATACATGACACATGCAAGATACCATAGTTTTAGCTCAGTCAATATCACCACAATGAAACAGGTTAAAGGTCTAGTGCCTATGCAATATTAATCTGCTGCTATGGGGACATGGATTGATAGGACAGTAGCCAGTCTCACTCAAATTGGGACAATTGGGGTCAAAATCCCTAATAATACAAAAGCAAAAGAAGGAAACACTGGTAGAGGACACCCATGATTATTCAGGTCACTGGAGGGAAAACAGAAAAAGCAAGGGGATAGCCTTTTTCATTATATAGTATGTAAGGGCATTAACATTTAAGGGAAGAAAGAACAAATGTTTGGTGACTGTAGTGGTGGGAATCAATCCTTACCTCTATATCAGTGATCAGTGTCATCAGATGTACTGTTTGTAGCATTCACTGTCAGCTGGCCACAGGGGTTTCCAGTTATCAAAGTACCATTGACAAAGGAGTCTGTGCATCCAGTTAGCCACCGTCATGGATGTTGCACGCATGTTGTAGGTCTTTGTTAGATGTTCAGTTATCTCGTTCACTGTTTTAGCCTCATGAATATGATCAATAGTGAGTACCCTTAAGTGAGAACATATTGAAGCAAGAATCAACATTAAGGATATAGTTCAATTTGGTTTGTGAATGCTAAACTATCTTTGGTCCTTCGTTGTCTAAAAAGTACATACTGAACACTGTCAAGTAATAGCTTTGGTGTGGGGGCTTTCTAATGTGTTTATGGATGTTGTTGTCTACTACTTGTGAAATAGGTCAGCATCAGAGCAGCAGTTTCTGAATTATTATTATTGTCCATCAGATAGAGCAGTGGCAAGAGCAGCTTACATGTTCCTCAACCATAACATGTGAGTGAGTGTCTCAACGCCTCACTGGAAGAATGACATCCACACAGAACCATGACCCACACTAACCCACATGCTGCACTGTGAATACTCAAGTTATTCTGCAAATAAGCTTTAAAGCCGAATGAAAATAAGTGTACATTTTTAATAAGGGAGTGAGGGTTATGTATGTATGAACATGGCTATTGATTTACTTTCAAAGCAAATACTGGTGTTTTTCTACTTCATTACTTTGGAGCCTGTCTGGTGCAGTGATTCATTTTCCACTTCACAATAGTGGTCTGAAAGAGGGTGTGTTTTGAGCAGTGGTTTCTGAGCAAATAATCTAGCAAGCATTGTTAATTTTGAACATGGACCTGTCATGTGATTGTGGGAGGAACTTAGGCAGCTAAGTTCTATATAATTATAGGAGCTCTGTATGTATACATTCACCTTGAGACTGAGCTGAGTATTGCAGAAACAAGCTCAAACATCTCTTTTATCATGAAGCTACTAGTTGTCCTCGCTGTTCTGATGCTTAACTCCTGCATTGGTAAGTTTATATTCAGTTACCTTCATAGAGGAGGTTGATTATTAAACACCTTTTCATAGGATGGGAAAGGAAGTTTATGTTCTTTTGGAGGAAAATGCATGTATGATGCTTGTCCAAAATTATGTTAAATCAAATGTATACACAAATGAATGCGGGATTAGTCGGTGTTCGAATTGTGTATATTTTCCTCACATGTCTAACTGTATTTAAATTAAGCAAACATCTCAGGGAAATTAAGCCATAACAGCAAGCTGAACTGCAACAACACTCCACATTAAAACACTTTCACTGCATTTCTAACCAGCCCCCTTTCCTCCTTTCCCCTGGATTCTATGAATCAGAGCAGGCAGATTTGTGGATTTTCTATAGTTGAAGGTTAGCATGATCACCTGTTCTTTCAATTTTTACACCTCCTCCTGGAGCAATCAGGTAAAGAGCAGAATATTGAGAGTGTTTTTCAGTGGCATTTTCCCTGCTTGGGTCTGTTATGGCCTGTAATGGGCCTTGGGCCAGATCCTCTGCCATCCTCTCATGTGATATACTACCATAACCTCTGCCCATTTGATCATTGGTGAACACTACATATTACTTGTTAAGTGTCTAACAGTGGCTCAATGGTTGCTCTTCTCCTCACGGATAGACTCCACATAACTCCTTGGTGGTTAAACAGCCCCTCACATGCATGTTCTTCTGTTGCTCCAGGGTAGATGCAACATAATACTCTTTGTTGATTTAAGTATAGCCTCATTGGGTTGATCCTCTATTTCTTTTCTTCGACTCCTGGATAGAGCTCCATAAACTAATACTCCATGAGTATAAGTGACTTTAATAAGTCTCTCCTCTGTTGGTCCTGGGTAGACTCCATGCAATACTCCTTAGCGGTTTAACAGCGCCTCCTATTGGTTCCTCCTTTATTGCTCCTCTGAGACTTCCATGATGGTTTAAAAGTGCCTCCTCTGGTTTGCCTCCTCCGATGCTACTTGGAGAACTCCATATGCCATTTTGGATACTATTGATGTAATTTAATAGTGGTTCATATCTTTGCTACTGCATACCAAAGGATAGCCATATACACTGCATGAATGCACACTCTGTGATATATCACCCATGCTATGAGCAGCCAAACAAACATCACTCACATAGGTCCAACTATGTAGAGCCATGCATTACAAGGGGCACCCAAGAACTCTTATATAAATAAAATGCCACTAGACCACTCTGTAAAGCACTTTATGCCTATCAGTAGGTCTGCAAACTGCTACGTAAATACCAGCACAATACAATATTATAAAAAACAAGATGGAATATACATAACGTTCACATGAACGAAAGTGACCTTAGCAAAATGATAAGAACAACAATTTGTAAAATAATAACATAATCCCACGTTAAACTATAATAGATTCTTGCCAGGTATAAGTCTTGTGTATGGTTAACTATTGCCAATCTTTCTGGCATCCATTCTATTAATGGGCATTTCTATACAAGGGCAACAGTGCCTAGTTATACAATATTTTCAGGAGTGATCTATAAAATAAGCCACCAGCATGTAGCAGGTAACCAAACCCATGACCTGAATTTCGCTTCTATACTAGGTAAGCTTGCCCCTCCGATTTTTATATCACCTTTGTTTATTTTCAGAAGGAATATGATTGTTGAGAGGACAAAAATTAGACAATATGTGATTACTACTGTTGATCAAATTGCTACTAATAAGGAATCCTTAAATTATTATTAGGTAATATTTATTAACCTTCCTTTTGTCTATTTTTTATTTTTTTTGCTTTCTAGAATCATTTGCCTTCATTCAAGAGGTAAAAAGATGTAACAAATATACTTTTTGCTTTCTAAAGTGTTCGTTTTGAATGTCATTTCTAAAAGAGGTACATTGGGTGAAGTATATGTCATTTTAGAAGAGACAGAACGGGGATACTGCTGCAGCGAGGCAACGATCCCTATGGTTAGGTGGAATTATTGTAAACATTTTAATTGAGATTTCATCATATACATAGATAGGCACATGGAGAACAACGAGTAAGTGGTGAGGAAAGTTGGATAACAAAAAGCAACACTTCACTTGCAGAATCAATATGTATTGTAGAGGTGTGCAAAATCTCTGGTTGCACAATTTAATAAAATATTTTGAACTCAAAAAAGCTACATCATTGCTGCTAGTATAATCACATACAAAAACAATGCAAAATATGTGAAATACAGGTCAAGGTGCCCCGCACACAAGAATTGCACAAGCAAGCATGGTATGCAAACCAGCAAGATGCTTGGCACACGTGCAGTCTTTTAGAAGAGGAAGTGTCCCTCTGACTCTGGCCTGCTCTCTTTTAGCTGTCTTCTCTAACTTATCAAACCCTATTCATTCCATTCCTGCCCAATTCCTATTTTTTTAGCTTTCTTTTCACTTGATGTGTTCTTTCTGCATCCCTATCCTTCTATTTTCATCCCCCCCCCCCCCCGTTGCTTGTTCTTGGTACAGGTGCCTCTACAACCCTCCAGAGACTCCAGCGTCCCGAACTAGCATTTAGGGGGTACTACACTCAATATTTTCTCTAAGGAAGATGTAGCCAAACGTGTTTTTTTTACCATAAGGAGAGAGAGAGAGAGTGAGAGAGAGAGAGAGAGAGAGAGAGAGGGAGAGAGAGAGAGAGAGCTGTCTTCATTAAAAAAAGCTCTTGGAGTTATGGATTTTTAAAGGAAAATTAAATCAGGGCATTTCACTCTTACAAAACTTTAACTTTGTGGTCAATGGAGATATGAACTTGACCAAGTTCAGTGGAAACCACTAGGTGGTCAGGTGATGCAGGTCCCAGAACCAGGCTCAGACAATCAGTTGATTTTTAGCTGGCTTGTTGGGCCTGGGAGCATAGTAGTCCCTTGCAGTCCCTGGTGCTGAACGCTCGAGCCGCAGGGGCTGGCTTTGCCACCTGGATGGTACTGGTGAGGAAAGGGATGCAAACTCATGACAAAGGGGCCTCAAAGGCTCAGTTTAAAGTTGCTGCAGAATTCCCTCGAGTCACAGCGTCCAATAAAGGTAGTGGCAGCCCGACTGCCGCCAACAAGTCTTGGTAACAGCAAGCACAGCCTTTGGTCTCTTCAAAGTCCGGGAAAAAACAGTAGCCACCTGAAACTTGCTGGAGGTCAGGACTACATTTCTCACAATGTACTAGACCATTTACATTTGGGTGGCCAGTGATCTTTGGTTCTGGGAGTGCAGTTCTTACCTACTCCTGCAGGAGACTAGTTACTCTATTCCAAGGGTGTTCTTGAGTTGCCTTTGGCTTGCAGAGGGATTCCTCTTTCCTCTAGTACCAGTCTCTGCTCCAGGACAAGTCACAGTCATGTAATTACTGGGTGATCACTGCCAGGTGCAGTGTATAGCACCTTTTCCTTTAGGCAATCACAGACTCTGATCTCTGCTCTTCCCATTCTTGCAAGCCAATCAGATCTGAGGTTCTGGTTCCAGAGAAGTCCCTTAAATCCTAGATGTAGTGGTGTTAGAGATGGGCTACTAGCCCCTGCAGCTAACCTGGCCTAGAGGTGACCATTTCCAGAAGAGTGTGCCACAGTTTCTACAGAGAACCCTCTATTCTGTCACTTTAAAAAATGCCAAAACCCTTCTTAGGCTGTCAGGCCAGGTAGTCCACCCTAGGGGTGTGGTTACCTTATGTGGGTGTGTGACTATCTAATATTCCATCAGCCTGGGATGCAAATGTGTCTGGGGCAGGGGGTTAGCTTTTTCATCATTTGGGTATCAGTCTACTTATCAGAGGTGGTGTAGGTTTTGAAGCTCACTGCTCTGATTAGCCACTTCACCAGTCATCCTGTCATGGAGGTAGGTGTCACCTCCCACCCAAGCAGGCCTTAGTTTCTGACTCCAGGGAGAGTTCACACCTCCTGGTAGGAGGTAAGAATCCTGTCTTGGAGGTAGCAGCTCCAGCCTGTCAGCTAGGGTACAGGAAAGGTTGAGGCAATCAGGTGGGCAACCTCTAAGGTAACCACCTGGGTGCATACCACATTGTATCTGACATAGGGAACAAGTTGGGTTTCATGAAACAAGTTGTTTGTTACCAAACATGACACTTTTCAGTGATATCATAATGGAGCTGGCAATCGCGGGATGCCCTGGTGCCAGCCCATGTTATCCTATGTCCCCCAGGACACTTATGGTAGCCCGTAAAGGAAAGATACTACTTAAGGATCATATAAGCTTGCGCTCATATGTCCACACTTTAAATATAATGCACCCTGCCTCCAGGGCACAGCAGTCCTACATTATGGGTGACTGTCATACATTAAAATAATGCTCTGATCTTGCCACTCATGGTGAGGACAATGTTGAGTTTGGGCAGTTTGCACTGCTATTGCAGTCTGCAATGTCAGGATTCATGTCAATGTTCTATTTGGGTCACTCAGGGTGACAAAATCAATTCTTCAGGACCTGGTGCTCCCCTAACTCCTATGCCCTAGGTATCACTGGTACCACATACCAGGGGCTGATAAGGGGGTTAAAGCACTTCCCAATTGGGGTGACCAATTCATATTTGCATTATATTTTAGGGAGAGAGCACTGGCTCTAGGGCGTGGTTAGCAGGCTGCAGTTCACTTTCAGAGTGAAACCATAAGCATTGGAAAAAAAAGTGTGGAGTTGGCCAGACACAAAGGGCACTTTAAGACAAATACATTTTAAACACAGTTAGTGCTACTCCTCTTCAGATGAAACAATATAAGCTATTGGGTTCTTAACTCATTATTTAAATGTAAATATAGAGTCACACTTTCATTAGCCAACTTGTTATGTAGTGGTATTTTCTTATGAACCATATCTGAGAATATGCAGATAGGTGACAGCAGGAATATTTCATACACACTATATACTGCTAACATGTTATCCAATATATTAGACTATGAGCTATCTATAAAGTCATTTGTCAGTAACCTTACCTGGGTCTAGCACCACCAAGTGAGTGGTGCCTGACCATATGTCGCACCCCTAAATAGAGCAGAGGTCATTGTAGTATGTGTTCCCCTGCCCATCGTCACAGGGCCTAAAAGGATATGAGTATACGGCCTGGGCGGCACTCACCGAACTCCATGGAGTTACAAACAAACTCTGCAAGATTCCACAGATTTCCGAAAATGGTCAGAAATAGGCATTTTCCAAAGCTTACACCATGATTTAGCACCAGGGGCTCATTCTGCACTGATCAGCACAAACAGCACCATATGGCCCACCAGAGGGCATATCTTCTTGAGTTCAGTCTGTTGGCACGCTAGTGTATTTATACTCAAGCAGCAGCTTTCTGACTGCACAAGGTCATGAAGTCCTCCGACCGCACAAGTTGGAGAAAGCTAACCAGGTCCCCGCCAAGCGACCTAAAATTATGCTAGGGGATACTGACTTTCTCTCTCTCTCGCCAAATTACAGTTAGCAAGCCGGGCATAAGAAAAATCTCTGCCACACAGCGCTTGGCTGGATTTGCCTTAATTATATGCACAACATGATGTGACCAAAATGATACCAACTCCCCCAGCGGAGTGGAATATATCGCCCACTCCTAATTAGTATCATTTCTATATAATTCTAGTTGACACATCCTAAAACCAACATATGCTAGTTAAGGTCACACATGTGACACTAATGTTGAAGTTTCCGCATGCGCGCTAGCGGTTTTCCCGCTGCGCGCTGCGATTTAAAAAAACCCGCGTTACGTGACGAGCTCAGCTCGTCATCCACGCAGCGCAGGTTACGCCCATGACGAGCTGAGCTCGTCATGAGCGCCGAAGGGGTTAAGAAACCTATCTAAGGGTTGTCTGATAACAATATAGCACCTGGGTCTCACTTCTGGGCATACATACATGCCAGTTTGATTCGTGGTAGTGGTTCATCTGTCCCATGACGCTGCCTTACTGCAAGTGTAGGAATCTCTACTCCAGTGAGTGAATCTACGCTGGGCTATATGGAGAAAATAAATGAAAAAGTCAACAAACAAATACAACAAATGATGATTATGTCCAACATTTTACATAGTTACCTAATTGCACTTACAATACAACTATATTTGCTAATTCATGCACAATTTCATGCGCCACCGATAAAACTACATTGAAGTCACCAGCAGAGATGGTCAACTGTCTGTGAACAAGAAATTGGACGTTATAGTTTGCAGTACTTAGGATTCTGGGACTTGTAGCGTGATTGATAAAATTAAAGACATGAGTGTCTAATTCACCATGAATATTTGCACATATGTGAAGTGACTTCCACAGTCGCATTACATATTACTTGGCGCTACAATAAGGCTGTCCGTTACAGGCAGCCCCTGCAGCAGGTGGGGGTGCATGGTGCAGAGACCTTCCTTCCTAAGTGGTGTGAGATGGAGACAGGTTACACTTTATTCACCAGGGAGAGCTCTGGCCAATTCTATCCTGGTGAACTTCTCCTTCATCCGTGTATTCTCATCATGCCACTTTTTTTTTGTTGCAGTGACAGGGTCTGGAGGAAGACCTATTATTTTTTGTAGTTCTCCACTAAACATTTGTCTAGCAATCGGGTCTCCTCCTCTGTGCTGTTTTTCTTCATCCTGATATTTAGCATGCTGAAACTTGGCAGATTGCAATGCATGGTGCACAGCAGGCGGGTGAAGTATATGTTTGGAAAAAACAGAGCCTTGAGTGCGTGCTGTATTATGTGGTTTTCAGAGCCTGCGTGTCAGGTAGCATTAATTGTCTACAGGTGTGAAGCTTATGGCCCTGATGCAGAGGTTCTGCCCCGAGTGTAGAGTATCCACCCTGAGTGTGAAACCTCTGCAGGCCTAAAGATACTACTCGTAAGTCCCTTTGTGAATACCGATAAGTAGTAAAGTTAGACTTTTGGTATAACTTTACATTTGTGAATTGGGCCTTGTATGTAGATTGTGAAATGGGCAGCCTTTAGAGCTCTCTGCCCTTCCCAGTCTGAACAGGCCCAAACAGGGGATTACCCTTGTTCTTTCCACCATTAGCCTCAATATCCTAACTGAGAGATCACTGGGTGGGAGGGCTTGTAAATGCTGGTGGTAAGATCACGTGACCCTGTCTCAGCCCCTTAGATTCCCCTACAGGCTCAGACAAGGTGTTGCCCAACAACAACCAAATGAGTGCACCTAGAGTGTGACCAGCTTTCCAATCCACAAGCTATATCTGGGAGACCAGGCAGGAAGAGAAAATATGAGGGTGAGGCATGGCCAAAATGGCGGCCACATCAGACACATTGTAACGATCTCTGTGGCTCACCCAGCCATTATCCTGAGTTTATCCTGCCCATCCAGCCATAATTATCCATGGAAGGCTTGTACTTTTATTTCTTGTGCTTCCATACCTAGCTTGTTCACCCCTAGCCCCGGTCCGACATGGCTGTGTGCCGATTGTTCGGAGGGCTTCCGGGGTTGCCTCCATCATCTTGGCAAAACATCGCAGGTCAGCGCTCTAGCTTCCGCGCTCAGACCTACTTAACTCGGGGCCCATGCGCTCGCGCAGCGGGCGCGCCGGCGACGAGCCAAAGGCAAGCCCGTCTGCGACCGTGCGCGGCCGACTGGGGCTTGGGGCCCGCCACTATGCCCATTTTTTAAATTATTCTTCAGAACAACTCCTTGCACTTCAGGGTAACTGGCGACTTAATGTCCCTACCCTTACACGCATTGGAAACTTTGACATATTACAACCTAACCCCACTATCCCTCTTCCCCAAAAATTGGAACAACCGGCCCGTTTATTGTCTTCCTCTGCATCAGAGGCCTCCTCCCGGCCCCTCCCGACCCACTGTCCCACCTCTGCAACATCAGTTTACCTCCTCAACACTCGCTCAGCAGTTAAACATCAACTTGAGCTCTTTACCTTTTTAGACACGGTCAAACCTGACATCTTGTTCCTTACCGAGACCTGGTTTTCATCTGACTCTTTGCCAGATGTTTTAGTGGCTCTCCCTAGCTCATACTACATTCTGCGCGTCGACCGCCCGAGGGGAAGGTCGGAGGCGGAGTGGCTCTGATTGTCCGCTCTAATTTTCAGTTTCAGCTTCTGTCATTCTCTTCCATTGCCGCTGTCGATTTTTTGGTTGTTCGATCTGTTTCTTTTACGGTCCCCCTCACTTGTGCACTTTTCTACTGACCACCGCAGCCTATGCCCCACTTCATCCCCGCAGTGCAGGAACTGTTGGCCACTTTGGTGGTCAACAACTCCTCTGTTTTGGTATTAGGCGATTTTAATTTTTGGCCCACTGACCTCCGTGAAGACCATATGTCCAAAAATTTCACAGAGCTGCTGTGCAACCTGAACTTCACCTCTCATTCTCACCTCCCAACGCATATTCATGGCCATATCTTGGATCAGGTATGGTCAGCTAAAATATCAATCTCCTCTCCTTTGGTTACTCCCTGCCCTTGGTATGATCATTCCTTTATTTCTTTCTCCCTTGATCCAGGACTCGCCACGAAGTCCCCACTCCCTAGTAACACCTGGGCACGTAATTGGAACCATGTGGACCTAGCCACACTTTGTTCTTCCCTCTCAGCCTCACCCCCCAATGTAGCTGACTCTTCTCATCATTCTCAGGCTGCTGCTATCAACAGCTGGCTTTCTGCAGCCTGTGACCAAGTGGTCCCTCTTAAACGCGTCAGAACTCGACGCCTCCATGAGGCCAACAGACGGTTCACCATCGAGCTTAAAAACAAAAAACTTGCAGTTAGGCAGGCTGAGCGTCTTTGGAGGCGTGGATATTGTCCTGTATTAAAACTACAGTATACTACTCTACTCCAGGACTATAAAAGAGCTATCCTACATGCAAAATCGGAACATTTTTCCTCCAAGATTCTTCTCGCTGAAAACAAACCCAAGGAAATATTTACTATTGTTCACAAGTTAGCTACCTCTGATAGAGCTACTCTCAAGCCGGTCCACTCACAACTTCTTTGCCACTCCCTTAATGATTATTTTATCGAGAAAATTGCAACCATTAAGTCCAATATTTCCCCGCCTTCCCCCACTTTCTTATGTCCCCAACCTCTGCTCAACCCTTTTTTTCTAGATCAATTTTCCTCGATCTCCAAGGAAGTTTTCTCTATTCTGCTAACAAAGGTTAATTAAAACATAGTCTCCTTCTGACAGCTTCCCCGCCCACATACTGAGAGAGATCTTTTCTGCTTGTCCCGGGCCCCCATTAATTCTCCCTAATAACTCCCTCACGCAGGAAATTGTCCCTGATTTGCATAAATCAGTTAAAATAATCCCCATCCTAAAAATGCTAGGCGCTGATCCTACCTCTCTCTCTAATTTCCGTCCTATTTCTCTGCTTCCGATCCTGGGAAAGATTCTGGAGTGCCATGTTACCACCTGCCTCAGTTCCTTTATTGAGGAAAGTCACTTTCTAGCTCCCCAGCAGGCAGGCTTTCATCTATCACATTCTACAGAATCTGTTGTTCTTTTTGTTCTGGATGAGCTTAGAGGGAGTGCTGACATCGACTCTCCTCAGGCATTGGTTCTCCTCGATTTGTCCGCCTCCTTTGACACGGTCGATCATTCCATTCTTCTCGACCGTGTCAGAGGTGCCGGCATTCGGGGACCCTCCCTGCCCTGGCTCACCTCTTTTCTAGGGAACCGCACACAGGCTGTTCAGTTAGCAGGCTTCTCTGCTCCCACACGTTCTGTTACCTGCGGGTTTTCCCAGGGCTCCTCTCTTTCTCCTCTCCTTTTTAACCTTTACATTCTCCCACTTATATCTGCTCTGCAACAAATGGATGTCAAGGTATTCAATTATGCCGACGACCTCCAGTTGATTTTCAATCTCTCTTCTCTCCCAGCCTCTACTCTTAATTTTTAAACCATTATGACCTTTATCAGCGACTGGATGAATGGCAACCATCTCAAGCTAAATCCCGATAAGACCGAGATGGTACTTACGGGCGGCACCCCCAGTCCCTGGACCTCTACTTTCTGGCCCCTTTCCCTTGGTTCCCCCCTTTACCCTCTTCTTCTGTAAAAACCCTGGGGATCAAAGTCAGCAATGACCTAACAATGCGTTCTCAGATCAGCACTGTGGTATCATCATGTTTCCTGACACTCCGTACTATACGCAAGATCTCCCGTTTCTTTTCTTTTGCAGCTCTCAAACTCATTCTCCTTGCTATGATCATGTCACGCCTTGATTATGGCAATATTCTGTATGCAGGTGTTCCTGCATGCGAACTTTGGTGCTTACAGCTGATTCAAAATAAGGCAGCTCGACTGATCCACAAACTTCCTAAATTCCACCATGTCACCCCGCTGTTAAAAACCTTGCACTGGCTGCCCATCCTTGAGCGTTCCTTATTCAAGGTGGGTAGCACGATCTTTCAAGCCCTGGCAGGCACTGCGCCAGCTTTTAATAATTCTAAAATCAAAGCCTATGTCCCTAACAGAGATCTGCGCTCCTCTTCCCAGCTCCCCCTATGTGTCCCCCGCTTCAGGAGGAAAAAGTTTGGAGGTATGAGGATCTCCACCTTGGCCCCACCCTTCTGGAACGTCCTCCCATTCTCTATCAGGTCCATTCCAATCTATCTTGACTTTCTTAAAGCCCTTAAGACTTTCCTCTTTTCTCGTACCTTTTCGCCCTAGGCGGTCTTCTCTGCTTCATCTGGGTCTATCCGTCCTTAGCGCCAAGAAACCGCATGGTGATCGAGCGCTTTACAAAACTGTTAACTACAACTTCAACTTCAACTTCAAGGCTAACCAAGCCCTTCATGTGGTAGGCAGACGTTGCCCGATTACACTTCCAGAATGCAGCACTCCTGCATCGTGAAGACTGCAGCTGTGTGGTGCCAGCAGACAAGGCGGGCCTGGTTAGAGACCTGAACCGGCATGGCCCCATACCTAAACAGGATCCTTACACTCAACTCATCTGCACCAGCTACAGAGCTCTCTGGATATTTGAAGGCACCCAACTACTAGGGCACTAAGGTGCCCTAGTAGGAGTGTCTGCACTCCCTACCCAGGTCTCCAGTTTTGCCCGGATCCGGGAGTGTTGCTGCATCATGAGAGTGGTCTAAGACGTATGCCCATCCCCGCTTGCTGACCCAAGGCCATGCAGGCCTAACTACATCAAGGTGAGCGCGGACCTGCCTGGGTTTTATACCTGCATTTTTTAACTCTTTGCACCAGAGACGCCATACGAGAGGCTGATATTGCCTATATTGAAGGGGTAATGCTGTACAGCAAACATACTTCAAAATAAATATTTATGCACCAGAGGTCAGCATACTTCCCCATGGGGGAAACCCCAAACAACAGAAAATAATGGCTGCCATTTGTTTGCCCCTGGTGGGCTTAGTGGTGCCCTCTTTAGGGGAATGATCATGCGCGTCTGGGGGGAAACATAACTTAAAAATTTGTATGCCCATATGGGGGGTCAGCCATTTCCCAGGGGGTGCAATCCACAAATTCCAATAAATTATGGTCCTAATTTTAATTTCCCCTTGGGGATGTGATTGTGTCTTCTTTGGGGACACAATGTCACACCCCAGTGGGTAAACATAGCGAATTCTATCTACTGGCAATCACTTGGGTTAGCATTCCAACCCCTGTTTCCTTTGCCCACTGTGCCACCTCAGGTTAGACCAAGCAATATGCAAATTAGTCATGAATTTTCGCTGACAGGAAAATTCCAGTCTGAAGTGCCAGGCCATGTCCTCCCTTAAAGAGAACACAGAGGCCCAAAACCTTTTTCACCCTGATTGTGGATCGTCAGCCAGGTGTTGCTTAATTTTATTCTCATTGTGCCACTAGAACCAAGCTACGCTGGACTGATGAGCCTCAATTAGTTGAAACTGGTTTTGCATTAGTGTTCCAGTTCAGGAATGCCCTGATCTGACATCTTTTATTTGTTTCATCCAATCAAAAAGCTCACATGGTTTATGGAAACCAGTTCAAAGAAGAGCAGGTGTGATGCACCACCTCCTAAGCACAAATGGCACGTGCATCCTAACACTCCAGTCTGATTGTGAACTGGAACAAGTACAACAAGCAGCATCACTCATATATTTCCAGCAGGCCTCTTGGTCATTGAATATGTGTGATTGCAAATTTGTGAATCTACTGCTTAATGTTCTTTGATATGAAAGTTACAAAGCTGTCATAAGCTGAGACCAGTAGTTGACACATTCTAGTGTAATATATGTGTAGCTAGAATACTAATTACTGTAATTGCATCCTAATAAGGGAATTTGACACTCATAGGAAAGGAGCATATATACTGTGTGGATGCTGTGTATAATTATGGCGTTAATTTCTGGACTCCTTGTTTCATATATACTGTATCATGAACTAAAATGTTCACATGAACAAGATTTTCCTTTTTACAGCCAGACTAGTGAACCATCATAATTGGGGAAAGCACATTATACCCTTTCAAATGCTCCATCTCTTTGCACACAGTGTATTCCATCTAATAAAATGAAATGCATCACAAACTCTATCTTAGTTCGAATTAACTAAAACTATTTTGTTATATGTTTATTTGCTCACAAAATTAATTTTGAATGAAATCATTTGATTCCTCTATTCTTCCAATTAAAAATGTGTTTCTTTTGATTTGTATTGTGAAAAGTACATTTTAAAACAACCAATACATTTTGGTGAGTGTGAGATGCATTAATGCCCAT
This sequence comes from Lissotriton helveticus, assembly GCF_964261635.1. Lineage (NCBI taxonomy): Eukaryota > Metazoa > Chordata > Amphibia > Caudata > Salamandridae > Lissotriton > Lissotriton helveticus. Next base: position 1,612,053,164 of record NC_136069.1, read on the forward strand.
GGTATGCAGAGAAGTGCGCAGTACAGTATAACCACTTTCTAAATCAGGTTCACTGAATGGACTAAGGTACGTGCATTAATATTTCCGATATCCTGTATATTAAAATAGAAAATATTGATGTTTTACAAAGGGACTGATCTTGCTTCAATGCAATGCAACAAATGAAAATCAAGAATAGACGTGAAAAATGCAGTAAAACATTGGAAGATTTGAAAAGAGGCCGATAACAATGGCGCTTGGACGAGCGTTCAACAGCCATCGTTGGGGGAACGGGACCAACCGACGGGTAGTCATGGTCCTGTCCCCCAAATTAGGAGCCAACCGCTGTAGGGGCGGTCGTAAACATGCCTCTTTGTATAGAGGTTTGTGCTTCAGCCCAGAAAAAGGCTGCAGCACAAGACCCAATGCAAAGAAGCATGTTTACAAACAACCCTGCACCCTGTGGAATGCACCATGCGGCGTCTGCCACACAATGGAGGGATGTTTAGGGGGCTCCACAGGAGACCGTCAAGGCCTACAGCGTAGGGCCATGGGAAACAGGGCCCTGCTAGGGGCCCCAGAAATCCCTTTCCTCCAGCCATTTCACTTTGGAAGCACTGATGTGAAATGGCTGGAGGAAAGGTGCCTGAAAAGGCACCGCCCCCATTGTGGGGAATGCGATCCGACCAACCACCCGATGGGCTCCTTGTGCCTGTCAGAAGCAGTCAGTCTATTCCTGGGGCAATGAAGTCAGATTGACTGCATGGTAATGAGCCGGTCTGACCGCAGATAAAGATCTCAGTAGGATTGACACCGATGTGCCGTTAGTGTCGGTCCCACTGACATCGTAATTGGCCCTATAATGTAACTCACTAAACTAATCATTTTGATATAAGCATGTGTCCCTTATGTACACTGTGACATACTGTGATATACAAACCTAAATATATTCCTGAGACATATATTAAGTGTGTGCCTAGAAATACCATGGTCCTGTTTTATGTTCTCAGAATTCAATACCTCAAGCAAATCATATTATTTTGTAAATATTTATATTTTTCCATAGAAATGGGCAATACATTATAACTACCCACATCCACTAAAGTAACCAAACAATATTTTCTTAATTACAGTAGTTATGGCTTTAAGACTACTGCATACAAACACAGACATGCCCAAATGTTGTTTCTGTATCACATTCAGATTTTTGGGATTTGCCAAGGCTTATTTTAGCTGTTGTTGCAAAACACTGTTTAGTTGGCTGTGTAAAACATAGTTGTATATTACCTTTCAGCCTCAACTTTAGCTACACTCATCCATATGTGGTGCATGAGAATGTCCAGTGTAAAGTTTGTTTGACATACACTTTTCGTAACCTGGTATCGCAAGGATCATGTTAGGATTGTTTGATCTGGTACTGCACAGACTCAATGATGGTTGGACTTCTGAACAATAGGTAGGATCAGAGGATGCAATAACAAGAAAAATGGATGCAGGGATGGAATGTGCTCGCCAGAGAGTTAGCATTTGTAGTTTTTATCTTCATGAATCAATCCACTTTCTGACAGCTCCCCTGAGATCAGGAACCCAAAAAACATTAACAACACAAAAAGAGGGAATGAGAAGATTTTGGTCCAGCACATGTCCTTCCTGACAGTAAATAGCCACAAATAATAGTGCAGTTCCATGATAATACTTCACTGATCAAAATTCTTGTGATTGTACCAATTCTGGTAAATAAACTAGGTGTTTCTTATAGGAATCACAGACCCTCGCCCACCAAGGTGGCATGGTTCATCATTGGGTCATTGCAGTTCCAGCCCGACCAGCCACAGGAGGGGTCTCTTTTCAGGAGATCTTTTCCTCTGCCTAGTAGTCTAAGTTATGCGACCTGAGCCCTCAAAAGTTCGTGGGGGTAATCACAGAATGATAGATTGGACAGAAAGGTGGAGAATTAAAATGAAATAAAAACGCCTAAAGTACCTTTACACCTAAGGTCTCTGTTAAAAATGTAACAAAGTAGGAACAGAGGTTGCTAATGGTCCCTGAGTTCAAAATAAGGTCAACATGGCTCATGTCATCTTCACCCGGCAAAGGATCATTGGTAATCCTTTAGGACCAGGAAAAGGAACGTCCAATAAACTTGAGTGGGCTGCCCTGTGGCTTGTGATTACAGCCCAGTTAAAGTAACCTATAGAAGTGTGGTAATATTTTGTATGAGTTACTTCCCTATTTAGTAGGTACATTCCTATAAAGGTGTTTGACCCAAACCGCATTTTACATAGGCCCCCTGCGACCTTGTAGGGGATGAATTTTCAAATGGGCATATTGCCCAGAGTATAGTCTCTGCTATGCACCTACCCGTTTCTACGATTCTGAATATCATCTGAAAGACACTGGAGAGGGTATGCTCAGACGTGAGTCCCTTGCTCACTTTGCCACTGGATTCAAGCTATCCAGGCTGAAGACGGCTGATAGCCAGAAACCGGTCCTCGGAAGCTTGTTTCCGGTCCAGGGAAGACATGGCTTGGCAGTTCGGGCTGTACTGTTCCCATTAGGCACAGGGTCAGACTGATTTGCATATAGCCATGTCTGAACTGGGGTGGCAGAGTGGGCTAAAGAACGGTGATGGATTAAACCCAGATCTTTTGACTGGGTGTGAGTGTCTGATTGATTCAGATGCTCCGTCCATCACCACCCCCTTTTGTACAGGAAGTTTCATAGCAGGAACTTACTGCTAGCAAATGGCGATTTGAAACAACAATTGAACGCCATCATATTGTGCACAATTTCATTACCAATCAATAAGTACCAGGCTTTTCTTATACCCACCACTAGAATGTTGGGACTTCGCAGATGTTGAAAATATATGTTTTTTTAAAGATTTGCTTACAGTAAAGCAGTAAGTACCATACAAGGCCCAAGTCATCGTTTTTGTTTAGGACTTTTCTGAGACAGTGAGCACTCCATTTGATGTAGTTCTCCCTGGACCACCAGCTCATTGAAACCCTATAAGTATCTTGCACATATACATTCTTGAGACATAGGGAAATATATACATGTTCATATCTGTCACAACTGTGCTCCTGCTTGAAGAAGCCTGCTGAGAAAATAATAAATTACTTCTCCAACATTGCCATGTTTCATGGATTCACATGCTTTTATCATTTAACATTGTCAGTCTGGAAGACATTAGAATTTTAAGATAGCAGAAGATATTGTTAAAACACTCATAGTCAAAATAATATTTAATCACTAGCACACCTGCTTTATTTGAAACTCTCGAAACTCCGCTCACTCAGGTGAATGTGATGAGCACTTACCCACCCTAGGAACAGACATACACCGATACCCGGATTTACTGAAAATTTGCCTCATGGTTGGGCACTTTTTCAAAATAGGTTTTGTAGTCTATTAAGATACACAAGACCCGATTTTCATGGCATTGAGAGACTTTTAAAAAATAAAGCAACTCAATGCAGCACATTGAACTATCTTGCGTTACTTTGCCTCAGGTAGGTGTATATGGGTGGAGGGTGGGCGTTCCCGTGCTTTATTTAATGTATTTTGAAACAAAAACATATTTACTAAGATAAACCCACACTGAAGGAGTATGTCTTTGTTGCAGAATGAATTTTATGTGGTGAGACAATCTTACGTTCTGCTTATAACTTGTCTCATATGTTTTTCTCTACTTTAGGAAAAGGTGGAGGTAAGAGCAGATTTGTATTACCTAACAGCTTTGCTTGAAAGTTATTATGTTAACTGTTCATTCTGTCTGTTTCAAGTTGCATTTTCAGCATGTTAGGATGATATTGGGAATTATTGTTTTTATGAAGGATTGCTTTGCATAGTGGAGCATTTTTATTCTAGGAATATAATTTGAAGAGGATGTTTCATTTTTGTCCCTTTTTTTGTTACTTGGCAAAGAGCACAATCATCTTTCTGATCATTGAGTCTGTAAACAATTTCAATACTTTTGCACATGATTTTACAATCAGTGCAAACATTATGACAGTTAATGTTTGATCATAAGTGATGAAAATTAAACTCAACCCTAAACTTGAAGTAGTGCAAAAATATTAAACATTTCATTAGTGTACTTTTTGCCCTTGTGCCGGGGCATATGATCATGTTACACTTTGTTGCCGGTTCCAGTCAGACTCCATGTTGATTCCAAGAATGCAGAGTTTCTAACACCCACTGATTATTTCGAGCTCTATCACAGGTTGGAACATTTGGCTTGCACTTTGGCTAAAAGCATATTTTGTGACTTCTCATAGTTCCCTTCCCAAGGCCTCATTTATGAGGCCTTGCGTCAGTTTTGCGCCACCGGTGCGTCACTTTTTGTGACGCACCAGTGGTGTAAAAAATGCGCCTTGTTGCGCCATATTTAAAAAGTGACGCATCTAGGTAGATGCGTCACTTTTTAAACCCCTGCGCCACATTATACCTGCGTCAGGTATAATGTATGCAGAGGGGGCGTTCTTCCGCAAAAAGCCTCGTAATAGTGACGCAGTGAAATCTATGAGATTTCACTGCGTCACTTTTAGGACGCTGTTGCGTCAAAATCTTACGCCTGCCTCACAGCAGGCGTAAGACTGACGCAAGCCCTTTCAAATGGGGCTTTCCCCATGTGAAAGGACGCATTGCTGGAGTTGTGTCACTTTTGTGACACACTCCAGCAATGCGTCACTTTTGCGCTTACAGATACGTCAGAAATACTGACGTATCTGTAAGTCCTTGCAACATGATGCGTCATATTGTAAATATGACGCATCATTGGGGTCGCAAGGAGGGCTCAATGAAAAGTGACGCATCACTGTTTTCTCGCAGCGATGCGTCACTTTTCATAAATAAGGCCCCCAGTACTCAGAGATGTAAACACTAAACCTGCAGCAGCATTCTGACGGCATCCACTCTATAAAAAGTAACGTTAACTTATATCACTTTCTGTCAGCTGCCCCATTCTACTGCAGAATAAAAAGGTTATTTAGTGCCAATCTTTCAGTGAGTTTGACTGAAGCATCTGCACTACTCATCATAGAGGGCCTACTGCAGGCTCATGCTGACAGTGTCTTGTGAGAAAGGAAGATGCACCAGGAAAATAAGTCAAAATCGTCCAAAAGAGTCCAGCAATTTTCTTTATTTGTTTCAAAGTTTTAAAATGGCCTTATGTTTCAGTTTGTAGTCCATGTTTCATTGATCAGTGGTAGATTGTGCATTTCAGTCCTGATCTTGTTTCCTGTGCAGTCATGTAGCTGTGCCGATGCCAGTATCAGTGGTAACACTCGAAAAAAAAACTATAATACAGCGCAGAGCCACAGAAAGTCCCTCAATTGCTTGGAGTCTTATCCCCATGGAAATGAGGAAACACCCTATTGTGATAGCACTGGTGCTACATTTGTACTGGCACCTTCAGCATTATAGAAGGCTCCTGTGGCCCCTTTTGTACTACCATTGTACTTCCGGCTCAAAAAATGGGTGCAGACACCTGTGTGCCCATTTGGCCAGCATGTATAATATGGCCACTGGTGTGAGGTGATGCTAGGATGGACAAACACATGGACTTGGAACACAAGACGCACAGACAACTCTGAAAGGTTTAGGCACCTTTCTGAAGATTAGCCGAAAATACAATTCAGGACCCTGATGTGGGGCAGCTAGCTTCCATTCATTAACATGTGTAATATTTGTTTTTACATTCCTAATATTGTCCTGTACTAATACTTTTTACATTGTTGACTTTGTGGTATATTGTGTTTTCTGCTGTAGGTTAGCATTTAATAAAGATTTCAAAAGTTTCCCCTTCATGCAAGGGTGCCTGCGTTGGCGCTTCACTGCTAAGTGTAGCACTGGCACAGGCGGAAACCCAAGGCTGCACCATATCCTTGTACATATGGTGCAGCTGTTGCAGGGTTTCTGCACACACACAGAGCTATGCACAGGGTTATGGGACCTTGGTTTATAGGGACTGGATCTTCCTACCACCTTAGTGCTCATGAGCCCAGGACCTACTAGCTATAGTGTCTCACTTGCTCTCCTACTCAACTCACAACAAATGATTAGACACCCCAGAACACAAAACTCCCAGATCTATTAGGAATTGCGGTAACAAGACACACCCTTTTGCTCACACTCTTGTACTTGCCCACAATAAGACCTGACAGAGACCCAAAACAGTTTAAAATATTTGTTTCAACTATTGTGTCCTAACATGCAGTATACGCACCACGACAAGCAGGAAAATGCATAACACAAAAACAATCAGCATAGCAGCTAGTCCATATTTCATGAAGGGAGATGTCATCATTAACCCCTTCGGCGCTGATGACGGAACAGCTCCGTCATCAGCGTCGGTTGAGCTGTGCTGATGACGGAGCGGTTCCGTCACGGCCCGCCCAGCTCGATAGAACGCTCATGCGCGGCGCAAATTCCGCGCCTGCGCTGAAGGTTCTATTGAGCGGGGCGGGCCGTGACGGAACCGCTCCGTCACGAGCACAGCTCAACCGACGCTCGTGACGGAGCGGCTCCGTCACGAGCATGCGGCCGCTCAAAACCGTTAGCACTGCGGCGGAATAGCCGCCGCAGTGAAGGTGTTAAAGGACAATGGAGACTATAGTGCATAACCAACCTCCCCTTGCCAAGAAGAAGTATTATCTCTGGGCTTTGTCAGCAGAGCCCATACCTCAACCTGTAGGTGGTAGATCCACATCATAGATGGTGTCTCGCTCTTCTCTCTGGAAAGGTCCCTCTCCAAGTGTATCTCACCTAATTTGTGTACCCCACTAAAAACTAAAGTGTGTTGTCTAAACAACAGGACAACCAAGAATCCAAGTTACTGGGTTCATAGACCTAGCTCATGTTGTGGTAACTGACCTGTGTGGTCAGTGATACCTGCCAAGAAAGAAAAAATTCTTTCTAGTGTCCCCTCACTCACCAGGGTTGCCCCACGGTGACATGCTTCATCATTGGGGCCCTCCCAGTTCTCTACGAAAAGGGGCGTGCTACGACTCACGAACTGCGCAGGAGCACTTTTATGTGAGAGACTATGTGTAGTGCAAAGGTGGTGGAGTGGGTGTGGGTGAATTTAAAAATACCGTGATTAGTGGGCCTCACTATATTTTATTTTGCTCCTAGTCAGGTATATTAAAAGTGGGGTGATATCACTAATAACCAACCTATAATGGGGATTGGTTCAGTGAAAGGTCGACATGTTTCATGCTAGCCCTAGCATTTCTTCAGGACCATGTAGGGACCATCCCTACATTTGCCACTCCTATGTCTCTAATTAGACTGTGATACTAAAAACATTTAAGGTATGAAGCATGCGTTCGTAATAGAATACATACGTTTTTATGGTTTTTCCAAAAACTGTAAATAAAAAGCACATCATTAGTAGCATTTCATGCCTCCCTTATGAGGAGGATCACATCGTGTCTTCTCATGACGCACGCCTCATGTGCTATGGTGGAGGTTTGCACCTTAGTGGCGCGTGCAGGCTCTCGTATTGCGTAATACACTATAGTATTTACAATAAGAAGTGGTTGTGAATTCACACATAAAAACAAGACAGGACTTAATGTGACCAGGACGATAGACACATAAAACACATAATTAAAGCAAAGACAATGTCAGCCAAAATAACTGTTTCACGATATTTCCTTGATGATGTGCTCAATGGCACCTCATGGTCTCGCTAGGGGTTCGTTTTCACCAACTGGACTCAATGCTGGATATCCAATATGGGGTTAATGAGGCAGACAAGGAGAGAAATCGGTGAGTTTTTGCAGCCTCAATCGTTATCTAGATATTCTGTTGTCAAAGTGTCGGGTCAATCCTACCGAGGGTTTTACTTACTTCCTTCTTCGTGAAAACGTGAGAAAATACCTAAGATCAGCTCCCCTTGGGACCGCATCTTACTGGAACACCCGCGCTCGCTCTGTTAAATAACAAAGGAGCTTCCGGGTTTCTTCACCGGGCCGCTAGACCGCGAAGGGATGGCGGCCATCTTAGGAGGATGTAAAAAATTGGTATAATAAACGTTGTTGAAAGCAGGGGAAAGTAGGTTCGTGACTGCTGTGTTGCAGTTGCGAAAACGTTCGTAATTACTTAAAAACTATACATAAATACCAAGGGACAGAATAAATTACAAGAAAAGGTTCTCCAAGGCATATTTAATAATTATTAGAGGTTTTGTAAATGAGGTTATAGATGGTGTAACTGAAAAAAAAAACATGATTGGCGATTTCAAATGAAATCATGATATATTTTTGGGAGAGTTAGTCAAAACTACTCGTGGTGGAACCACGTGAATGCCTTTCGTCACCAATTTATTTTATTTTTTTTAAAATACAAGCAGGTGAGGTATTGTGTTAGATTCAGGTATCATATCACAGTAGTACCCACTAGGTACAGGATTTAAGGTAAAGGCACTTGTTGATGTATAGCCTGTCGGATGGCCACCACGTTTATTTAATAATTGGAAAAAGGGGTCATACAGTCATACTTACAGTGGTGTATAACTGCTAGCTATGCTGTTGTTGTTATTATTGAGTGGCTGTGAGGTGCGAGTTACTAAGAGGTTCAGTTTGTGAAGGCACCCCACGGTACGTCATCATTTAGTCCGCTGGTGTCTGTACGTAATTTGAACACCCATCTTTGCTCACGTTCGTGGAGTATTCTTTCCTGATTTTCCCTGGTTTTTACAATCTCCAGAACCACCCATGTCATATCGTTGGGTGTGTGATTTTTCTCCAAGAAATGATTAGTCATGCGTGTAGTGGCCCGTTTGCACCGGATATTGCTCCTGTGCTCAACAATTCGTGTGCTAATCTTTCTGGTGGTCATTCCAATGTAGTGTAGATTACATACACATGTTATCAAATACACTACACCACCAGTGTTGCAATTAGACATTTGTCTCAAGTGCCACTTTAAAACCTGCAGACAAGGGAGGGGCAATAGTTCTACAGGACACTTCAGACTACAGACAAGAATGTCTACAACTCCTATCTGACACTAGAAATTATATCATCATAAAAGAGGATCCAACCGAACGTTTGAGAATATCCATCGCCTATCTCATCGAGGAGTCATTGGCCAATGATTGGATGAGCAAAAAAGACACTGAATTTTTGGAAAATAAAAAACCGGTCATTCCATATTTTTACACAATTCCTAAAATTCATGAGCAAATGGTAAAACCACCAGGCAGACCCATAGTCTCTGGTATAGGTTCCATCCTTGAACCTCTTTCAAAATATGCTGATGCTTACCTGAGACCTTTGGTACAAAAAACTGATACCTACCTACGAGATACTAAGGATGTCCTATGTCTACTTAAAGAACTTAGTTTGACCCTTCTTCGAGCATTCTTATCAGTCTTGATGTAGAGAGCCTATATACGAGTCTGCCACACAAAGACACACTGGAAATATTGGAGGAGGTCCTTTTTGATTTGGAATGGAACTTTAAAACCCCCAGACATGTGGTTTTAGAGTGTTGCCGTCTGGCCCTCACCGAAATTTCTTTAGGTTTGAGGAGACCCTGTACCGTCAACAACACGGGACAAGTATGGGAAGCACATTCGTGCCGAGCATAGAGGGTCTGTATGTACACCATCTAGAGAAAACTAAGATCCTAAATCATAACAACCCTTACAGACACCATATCAGCGTGTGGAAACGTTATATCGATGACGTTCTGGTCATATGGAATGGAAATGAAAATGAGGCAAAACGGTTTTTTGAGTGGTTGAACCAACAAGATAGGTTTTTAAAGTTCACCAAAACCATGAGTAGGTCCACCCTGGTCTTCTTGGACCTTAACATTTTGGCACGCGATGGCAAATTAACAACAACCATGCACTTTAAGCCAACAGCGAGAAACTGTTTATTGACCTATGAAAGCTTTCACCCGAGACATCTGAAACAGAACCTGCCCTTTGGACAATTCCTAAGGCTCAGGAGAAATTGCTCGGAGAAGAATGTCTATCTCAAGCAAGCTGACGATCTGAGCATTAAACTAAAAGAAAGGCATTACCCAACTAAGCTCATCAACATTGCGAAGAAGAGGGCTGGTAACAACCACAGGGATGCACTTTTGGAACCAAAAGAAAGGGACGTGGCTGACGTCAGAAGGCCAATTTGCATTACAACATTCAACAAAGTATCAGACCAGATCACTAGGATTGTGAAAAAACATTGGTCAATTGTCAACAGCGGTAACTTGACTATACCAACACCAATGTTTAGTCACCGCCGTGGAAAAAATCTGAGAGACCATTTAGTCCACACCTGTCCGAAACCGACAACATCCACCAACAGACTTCAACCACTACCAGTGGGACCCTATCCTTGCAACAATTGTCGTGTGTGCCATCTAACATCTACCACAAAAATCATCACTTTCAATGACAATACCACGTGGCACTTGAGACGAATGTCTAATTGCAACACTAGTGGTGTACTGTATTTGATAACATGTGTATGTAATCTACACTACATTGGAATGACCACCAGAAAGATTAGCACACGAATTGTTGAGCACAGGAGCAATATCCGGTGCAAACGGGCCACTACACGCATGACTAATCATTTCTTGGAGAAAAATCACACACCCAACGATATGACATGGGTGGTTCTGGAGATTGTAAAAACCAGGGAAAATCAGGAAAGAATACTCCACGAACGTGAGCAAAGATGGGTGTTCAAATTACGTACAGACACCAGCGGACTAAATGATGACATACCGTGGGGTGCCTTCACAAACTGAACCTCTTAGTAACTCGCACCTCACAGCCACTCAATAATAACAACAACAGCATAGCTAGCAGTTATACACCACTGTAAGTATGACTGTATGACCCCTTTTTCCAATTATTAAATAAACGTGGTGGCCATTCGACAGGCTATACATCAACAAGTTGGTGCAAATTAACAAGGACCCCCTGTTTTGGAATAAGGATTCCAGACGACAAGGATAAACACTTTGTAAAAACAGTTAGCTAGCAACCAGACAGCTGGATAGGAAAACAAATCACCTAATCTATATGTTCATCAATATTTTACATAGTCACAGACATTGAATAAAAACATTTCTAAGCAAAATACTAATTTTTAATTAATTATACAAAAATCAATCAAACACAAAAAATTTTTTTTAAAAAACAATACACAATAAAGGAGGGAGTTAATACACATGTATATAACACAAAAGAGAATTTATTGTGTTGCAGTAAATAAAACAGAGTGAGTGAAGCCCACAATTCATACAATCTTCCTATGGCAATTTGTACTTGAAATATACAACTAAGCAGATGAAAAAAATCACCAACTATGAATAGCCAAAGTTCTTTCTTAATCATAAAATATAAAAAAACACATATTTACAAAGACATAAAAAGTGGCACAACTAATTTTGTTCGACGCGCGTTTCGGCGTTTCCAAAAAACGCCTTCTTCAGGAGCCACAAGGTTATACTGTAATGATTTTGAAACGAAAAAAGAAACACGACTTCCCGGGGTCAGAGTATTTCGTTTTCTAATCAAACCCTCCACTTATGCTCAGACAGGGGATGTCAATTTGTATCAATGGATTTGTATTTCCCCCGATCCTTTAGCTACCATTAATTCTCCATTAGGACAGCCGTTTTAAATTCTTTCCTATGATAGGCACTTCCAAGGTTTTGCTCGAATTGGGACTGATATGATTTCTAACGGTCGGGAGACGCCAGCGGCTACATCCAGCCCGTCCGCGACCTCATCTCGATCTACCTCGCCGGAGCTCGAGTAAAGGAAATACCGGCACTCAGAATACGCTGTACGAACCGGGTTTTAAAAGTGGGAACTATTTTCTTTCCGCACTTGGAAGTATTGACATAGACAAACTACGACTCAGCAATTCGAGCAAAACCTTGGAAGTGCCTATCATAGGAAAGAATTTAAAACGGCTGTCCTAATGGAGAATTAATGGTAGCTAAAGGATCGGGGGAAATACAAATCCATTGATACAAATTGACATCCCCTGTCTGAGCATAAGTGGAGGGTTTGATTAGAAAACGAAATACTCTGACCCCGGGAAGTCGTGTTTCTTTTTTCGTTTCAAAATCATTACAGTATAACCTTGTGGCTCCTGAAGAAGGCGTTTTTTGGAAACGCCGAAACGCGCGTCGAACAAAATTAGTTGTGCCACTTTTTATGTCTTTGTAAATATGTGTTTTTTTATATTTTATGATTAAGAAAGAACTTTGGCTATTCATAGTTGGTGATTTTTTTCATCTGCTTAGTTGTATATTTCAAGTACAAATTGCCATAGGAAGATTGTATGAATTGTGGGCTTCACTCACTCTGTTTTATTTACTGCAACACAATAAATTCTCTTTTGTGTTATATACATGTGTATTAACTCCCTCCTTTATTGTGTATTGTTTTTAAAAAAAAAATGTTTGTGTTTGATTGATTTTTGTATAATTAATTAAAAATTAGTATTTTGCTTAGAAATGTTTTTATTCAATGTCTGTGACTATGTAAAATATTGATGAACATATAGATTAGGTGATTTGTTTTCCTATCCAGCTGTCTGGTTGCTAGCTAACTGTTTTTACAAAGTATACATCAACAAGTGCCTTTACCTTAAATCCTGTACCTAGTGGGTACTACTGTGATATGATACCTGAATCTAACACAATACCTCACCTGCTTGTATTTAAAAAAAAAAATAATAAATTGGTGACGAAAGGCCTTCACGTGGTTCCACCACGAGTAGTTTTGACTAACTCTCCCAAAAATATATCATGATTTCATATGAAATCGCCAATCATGGTTTTTTTTTCAGTTACACCATCTATAACCTCATTGACAAAACCTCTAATAATTATTAAATATGCCTTGGAGAACCTTTTCTTGTAATTTATTCTGGCCCTTGGTATTTATGTATTGTTTTTAAGTAATTACGAACGTTTTCGCAACTGCAACACAGCAGTCACGAACCTACTTTCCCCTGCTTTCAACAACGTTTATTATACCAATTTTTTACATCCTCCTAAGATGGCCGCCATCCCTTCCCGGTCTAGCGGCCCGGTGAAGAAACCCGGAAGCTCCTTTGTTATTTAACAGAGCGAGCGCGGGTGTTCCAGTAAGATGCGGTCCCGAGGGGAGCTGATTTTAGGTATTTCCTCACGTTTTCACGAAGAAGGAAGTAAGTAAAACCCTCGGTAGAATTGACCCGACACGTTGACAACAGAATATCTAGATAACGATTGAGGCTGCAAAAACTTACAGATTTCTCTCCTTGTCTGCCTCATTAACCCCATATTGGATACCCAGCATTGAGTCCAGTTGGTGAAAACGAACCCCTAGAGAGACCATGAGGTGCCATTGAGCATATCATCAAGTAAATATCGTGAAACAGTTATTTTGGCTGACATTGTCTTTGCTTTAATTATGTGTTTTATGTGTCTATCGTCCTGGTCACATTAAGTCCTGTCTTGTTTTTATGTGTGAATTCACAACCACTTCTTATTGTAAATACTACAGTGTATTACGCAATACGAGAGCCTGCACGCGCCACTAAGGTGCAAACCTCCACCATAGCACATGAGGCGTGCGTCATGAGAAGACACAATGTGATCCTCCTCATAAGGGAGGCATAAAATGCTACTAATGATGTGCTTTTTATTTACAGTTTTTGGAAAAACCATAAAAACGTATGTATTCTATTACGAACGCATGCTTCATACCTTAAATGTTTTTAGTATCACAGTCTAATTAGAGACATAGGAGTGGCAAATGAAGGGCTGGTCCCTACATGGTCCTGTAGAAATGCTAGGGGTAGCATGAAACATGTCGACCTTTCACTGAACCAATCCCCATTATAGGTTGGTTATTAGTGATATCACCCCACTTTTAATATACCTGACTGGGAGCAAAATAAAATATATTGAGGCCCACTAATCACGGTATTTTTAAATTCACCCACACCCACTCCACCACCTTTGCACTACACATAGTCTCTCACATAAAAGTGCTCCTGCGCAGTTTGTGAGTCGTAGCACGCCCCTTTTCGTAGAGAACTGGGAGGGCCCCAATGATGAAGCATGTCACCGTGGGGCAACCCCGGTGAGTGAGGTGACACTAGAAAGAAATTTTTCTTTCTTGGCAGGTATCACTGACCACACAGGTCAGTTACCACAACATGAGCTAGGTCTATGAACCCAGTAACTTGGATTCATGGTTGTACAGTAAGTCTTTGGAGGGCGACCTAGTCTCTCATTCCTCCTTCTCCCCCAGTACTTTACTTTGTCTAAACAACAGCTACATCAGTATTTTTTGTCTAAGGGCTAAGGTCTGATCAGTACAAAATAACAATGGGCATTGTTGTTCGACCATGCACATAATGTCCAGTCAAAATCCCAGGGACATGCAGAGAGAGAACATAGCAATGAGTTCTCATGTGAAAGTAGCCACTTAACATATTGAAAAAAAGAAGGCCATGTAGCAACGTGCGCAATGTAGTAGGCAGGCTGCGACATGCTCATGCTAAGTTAGTAAAAAACGACAATGTCCCTATGGGCCACGTGACACCTTCCCCTTGGCCAGGTCGTTAGCACTATGCTAAGACAGAAATCATAGGTAAGCAGAGGCAAAGCGTCTGAGTTGTATTCCAATATGGATGACCATAAAGCAAAAGAAAATGTATATCAAGGGTATATGTTTCCAAACTTTTCGCCAATTGGGCACTCAAAAATCCATCCGTTCACGGTTAGTCTTCAAAGATAAATAAGTTGCTGGAAAAGCAAAATGCCATGAACTCCAGAATGTTGTCCGTACATTTTATGTTAAAAAGTTGTGCCATCCAGTTAAGTAGATTGAATGAGCACACATGCTTCTCATATCCAGAGGCTGATAGGAGCATGCCAGTGCAGCCTGCATTAACTTAGATGATATTCTGATCTATGAGGCGCTACGCACTCGAACAGGTACGCAAGTCTGCCATTGGTCCACGCAGAGGATCGCACAACAGGCGCATACCCATGGAACAATCATGGTCTTGGGCCTTTAACTGACCCAATGACAGATCATAATCCAGGGCAGTGTGTGTGGTAAAGGGCATCAGAGGCAGTGGAACACAAGTTGCGCGAAGGTGAAGTAGGCATAATGAAAGGTCAGCCAGTAGTCACTGGTATGGAACCAAAAAGCTGCCACATTCGATCACGGTACAGCTGCAACTGGACCGGGGTTCGCATCTCCACAAATCGAGAATCCATTGCGAAACAATTATAGGAGTACAAGTAGATCGCAAATCAACAGGAGCACCAGGGGAATCCCTCCGAAGGTGATGGAAAAGAATAGAATGGATAAAGGCTGGTATTACTCCAAAAATATTCTAAAAGAAAGAATCTGAAAGAAACAGGTTAGTATTAGATTCCTTACCTTACAATATCCCCAAGTGTCAGTCTGGATCCGGCCATTTTTTGCGCAGCAGTACCCATGCGCGTCGGTAGGCGTTGTCCTTGACTCAGCGTCCGGAATACTTAGACGCCGCCCTCGCGCTGACGTCAGTTCCTATTTTTTCCGAGCCAGCAAGTGTCGATCCGGAAAAAGTGGTACCCTTAGTCACTTTTTGACTACCTTTTTCGATCCTTTTTGATCCTTTTTCGAATTCGATAGACTCCGTAGGTGCCGGTAGGGATGCCCAGGGTCAAACCTTGCTCCGACTGCGACCGACTGATGTCGTTCACCGACCCCCATCGCCGGTGTCAAAATTGCCTGGGGCTCGACCACGACGACAAGTCATGCCCCGACTGCCGGGCCTTAACGTCGAAGGCTAGGCGGGAGGGGTCCCGCTAGCGTCTCGAGCTCCGGCTGTCGGCCCACACCGCTCGAGGTACCAGTCCAGGAGCAGGTCGAGCGACCGTTCGCGGGGCCAGAGTCGTCACAGCTCTTCGAGTCGTCACCACTCGTCGGGCTCCAAGTCCTCAGGTAAGAGGCACAAGAAGTCGAAGACGCGACACGGCTCTTCTGACTCCCCCGACGCTCGCGCGATGCGGCCCGGGGTTCGGGCGACACCGCTTACGCAGCTCCGCAGGAGCCGCAGGCATCACGGCCTGCTCCATACCCGACTGTCCCTGGGCAGAACACGACGCCGGAGGAGATCGACGCCTTCCTCATTGCCATGAGGTCGCTCACTCCTCCGTCGGGTTCCGTGGCGCCTTCGGGCCCAGCAGCCTCGACTGGGAGCCCTAGCGGGCCGGATGTTCTGCCCTGGCGCCGCCGGGTGCTTCGGCCCCGGCGCTGTCGGCGACTTCGGTCCCGACGCCGCAGGTCCCCACTGGATCCGGTTCCAGATCCGGGTCGTCATCGGTCGACCTTACGACCTCACTGGCGCCGGCCCCTAGGGTGTCACCCCCCGGCGCCGACCTCGGTTGACGCCGTCCCTGGTTCCACCATCGAACCGGCTCCGGCGCCGGAGCGGTGTCGATTGACGCCTCTCTCGACGCCGATGGGAGATTTCTTCTTCTATGATCCGGCCCCATCTTTTGACCCTGAGTACCAGGAGATGGGTGAAGAGGCGGATTGGGAGGGGTCTGAGGACCCTCTGGCACGTGAGTGCCAGTCTTATAAGGACTGGGCAGGTGAGCTTGGGGATGCCAGTGGTCTGGACACTTCGCCCGACACTGGCTTTGTCTCCCCTCCTATCGTGGCTACGGAGGAGGGGGCTGCCTATAATCTGGTGTTGACGCGGGCGGCCAAGGCGTTACACCTTGAACTCCCCATCGAGGTCCTTAAACCGCAAGCAAGCTCGGCGGAGCATCTGTTGCCGTTTAATGAGGCCTTGTCTGATGTTCTTCTGGGCACCTGGTCCAGGCCCGCCACAGTTCCCCCTGTAGATAGGAACGTGGCCAGACGCCACCGCCTGGCTCCGGGCCACCCTTGCTTCCTGTCCATCCACCCCACCCCCGAGAGCCTGGTCATCCAGGCCTCTAACTCCCAGAACGCATTCCCGATGGCTCCCCCCGATCGGGAATCCAAGAGGTACGAACAATATGGTAAAAAGATGTTCTCCTCCCTCAGTTTGGGGTTGCGGTCCGTTAACACCGCGTGCCTCTTATACCCACTCTCTGTGGGACACGGTCGCGGAGATGCTGCCACAATATCCGGAGGAGGCCCGGACTAAACTCGCCCAAGCCCTTCCGGAGGGTCGAGATGCGGCACGGTATTCTCTCCGATGTGGGCTGAATACCATGGACTAGCTGGGCAGAGCAATGGCAACGACGGTGGCGATTCGTCGCCACGCCTGGCTGAGGTCTGCCAATTTTTCAGCCGATGTCCAAAACACCCTTATGGACATGCCGTTTGATGGCCGTCGCCTTTTTGGCGACAAGGCAGACAGTGCGCTTGAGCACTTTAAGCACTCGAGGGCTATGGCCAAGTCCTTGGGCCTGTCGGCCCCGCGCCAGCCAGCTGCTGCCTTTCGCTCCTTTCGTGGCCACGGAAGGGGCGCCCCCACACGTCCTGCCAGCCACGACCCGCAGACTAACATCCAGCGTGGTGGCGGATGTGGTAACCGCCATGGCGGTGCCTGGGGACAACGGCAAGGCCAGTCCACATCCACCCCCGCAGCATCCGCCTCAAAGCCTTCCTAGTCCGAGCTTTCAGGCCCATTTGAGGCCAGTGGGGGGCAGGGTTCACCATCACCTCCTCCACTGGCGCACCATCCCTTCGGACAGGTGGGTGCTGCAAATCGTCTGAAGGGGCTACTCCCTTCCCTTCGAGGCGACCCCTCCAGCCATGCCACCGCAGTGCCACCGCGTATGGGGGATCACTTGCGACTTCTGCAGGAGGAAGTTATGGCCCTCTTGGCCAAGGGGGCCATCGAGCGCGTTCCTGGGCCAGAAGTAGGGTGTGGTTGCTATTCCCACAATTTTCTGGTTCCCAAGAAGGGCAAAGGGGGCCTACGCCCTATCTTGGACCTCAGGAATGTCAACAGCTTCCTCCTGAAAGAGAAGTTCAAGATGCTGACTTTGGCTCAGGTCTTAGCTGCCCTGGACCCACGAGACTGGATGGTAGCGTTGGACTTGCAGGATGCATACTTCCACATCCCATCCTGCTGGCCCACCGGTGCTACCTGCGGTTCATGGTAGGCCACGAGCACTTTCAGATTACCTTGCTCCCCTTGGGCCTTACCAGCTCCCCACGGGTGTTCACGAAAGTGATGGCGGTGGTCGCAGCTCATCTGCACAGGTTAGGAGTCTCAGTCTTCCCCTACCTCGAAGACAGGTTGTTGAAGGCGGGCTCGCCCCAGAGAGTCTTCAGCCACCTCCAGACTACGGCTGACCTTCTTCACCAGCTGGGTTTCTCCATCAATGTGCCAAAGTCGCACCTGTGCCCCTCTCAGAAGATCCTCTTCTTCGGAGCAGTTATAGACTCTGCGCAGTTTCGGGTGTATCCTCCGGAACAGCAGGTTCGGGATATTCAGGCTCTGATTCCGATCTTTCAACCTTTATCCCGAGTCTCGGTCAGGTTGACGCTGCGGCTTCTGGGGCTGATGGCCTCCTGCATCCTTCTGGTGCTGCACGCCAGGTGGCGGATGCGGGCTCTGCAGTGGGACCTGAAGTTTCAGTGGGCCCAGCATCAGGGCAACTTGTCCGACCATGTCTTGATCTTGGAGGGCACTGCAAGACAGTTGCAGTGGTGGCTCGAGGACCGCGATTGGGTCAGCGGCAGATCCCTCTCCCTTCCCCAACTGGAGCACGTAGTTGTGACGGACGCGTCTCTCCAGGGCTGAGGAGGCCACATGGGAGAGGCGGAGATCAGAGGCCTCTGGTCTCCGGCGGAGTCCCGGCTCCACATCAACCTTCTGGAGCTGCGGGCGATCCGGCTTGCACTGAAGGCATTCCTCCCCTCTGTCCATGGGAGTGTAGTGCAGGTTTTCACGGACAACACCACCGCCATGTGGTACTCAAACAAACAGGGCAGGGTGGGGTCGTGGACCCTATGCCAGGAGGCTCTGTGCCTCTGGCAGTGGCTGGAACATCAGGGCGTGACCCTGGTGGGTCAACACCTGGCAGGTTCTCTGAATGCCAGGGCGGACGAACTCAGCCGCCGGTACGAGACGTGGCGCAAGGCCTCTTTCAGGAGTGGGGAGAGCCTTGGTTAGATCTATTCTCCACCGAAGAGAACGCGCAATGTCATCTGTTCTGCGCGTTGGAATTTCCAAGGCGGCACTCACTCGGAGATGCTTTTCATCGCGAGTGGAGCTGCGGTTTATTGTACGCCTTTCCGCCTATAACACTTCTGCCCACAGTGCTGAAGAAGATCAAGCGCGACCGGGCCTAAGTCATCCTTATGGCTCCGGACTGGGCATGAAGATACAGGTATCCCGAGCTACTCAGCATGTCAGTCGATCCCCCGATTGGTCTGCCTCTTCGGGAGGACCTTCTGTCGCAGCAGCAGGGGACGGTCCTCCACCCAAACCTGTCCAGCCTCCACCTCCATGCGTGGAGATTGAGCGGCGACAGTTGAGGCCATTTGACTTGCCTCCTGAAGTCTGTGATGTCATTTTGGCAGCCAGGCGTCCCTCCACAAAAACAGTATATGCCTGCAGGTGGAACAAATTTGTGGCATGGTGCACAGCAAAGGCTGTGGATCCACTCTCTGCCCCTCTTTCTGAGGTTCTCCTCTTTCTTCTCTCTCTTGCCCAGCAGGGCTCTGCTCTGGGCACTATCAAGGGCTATCTTTCTGCCATTTCCGCCTTCTTAAGGCTCCCTGATCAGCCCTCGTTGTTCAAGTTCCCAGTTGTAAATAGGTTTTTGAAGGGCATCACTCATATGTTCCCTCTTGTTCCTTTCATGATGCCTCAGTGGGACTTGAACCTTGTTCTTGCTTTTTTGATGTGTGCTCCTTTCGAGCCACTTCATAACCGTCCACCTTCATCTTCTTACCCTTAAGACTGCATTCCTGCTTGCTATCACCTCTTCAAGGAGAGTAAGTGAGCTCCAGGCTCTTTCAACCAAACCTCCCTTCCTTTCTGTCCATCCGGGCAAGGTTGTGTTGCGTACCCGTCCTTCTTTCCTGCCCAAGGTAGTCACAGCCTTCCACATCGGGCAGTCCATCACCTTGCCCACCTTCTTTCCACCTCCGCATCCCTCGAAAGAGGAAGAGAGGCTCCACCGTCTGGACCTAAAACGTGCACTCTCCTTCTATCTTGATTGCACACGCCAGTTCCGGGTGGACGACCAACTCTTTGTTGGTTACGTGGGCACGAAGAAGGGACGGGCGGTGCACAAACAGACCATCTCTCGGTGGGTCGTGTTGTGCATCAAGGCATGCTACTCCTTGGCTAAAAAGGAGCCTCCGGTTGGGCTGCGGGCTCATTCCACTCGGGCCATGGTGGATACTACTGCCCAGGGCCGGGGAGTCCCCTTGCAGGTCATCTGTCAGGCAGCTACCTGGGCCTCACTGCACACGTTCGCAAGACACTACTGCCTGGACAGCCAAGTCCGGAGAGATGGCTTTTTCGGCCGTTCCGTTCTCCAGGACTTTCTGGTGTGATTATCGGTTCGCAGACCCACCACCGGAGTTGGTATTTCTGGGGTATCTATTCTAAGGTAAGGAATCTAATACTAACCTGTTTCTTTCAGATGCCCAAGTTACTTACCTTCGGTAACAATATATCTGGAAGAAACAGTAGTTAGTATTAGATTCCTTACCAACCCACCCATCCTCCCCATTCTGCGAACCGATATCTAGGGTTAAGGTCATCCCTTTCAGGGCCCTAGTTTCATGGCACCAGTGTTGGTTTTTATCATGGCACTGCGTTTTCTGGTGCGGAAAAGCTGTGTATAAGAACTGACGTCAGCGCGAAAGGGCGGCGTCTAAGTACTCCGACGACGTCATCACGGCACCTACGATGCCGAGGACGGACGCGGACGACACCTAACGACGCGCATGGGTACTGCTACGCAAAAAAATTCCGGATCCAGACTGGCGCCTGGGGATATTCTAAGGTAAGGAATCTAATACTAACTACTGTTTCTTCCAGATATATCATTACCGAAGGTAAGAAACTTGTGCAACAAGGCCGTATCCCATGATTTTGAAAGAGTGGGCAAGGCCTTCTGTACCAGAAGCAATAAATATTTGGTGTATTTATTCTCCAAAATGGAGTGGGAGATTTGTGTTTAGCAGCAAGTGTATCTCACTTGCAGTTCTTGCCACCTGCAATTCGAAGGTCTCTCAAGCGGATGTGAGAGGCACTTCCTGTTGAAACAATAGTGCATTAAGTCTGCTTAGTTTACTGAAACATGTTTTCTAAGTTGGAATGGAAGGCCAAAGCAAACTATCTACAATCCCATGCGGAGTCGGAAACAGGACATTGCTGCAACATGTAAAACGTTGTGAAACCGTTACTATATACGAGATGCTTGCCCATAAACTACAGCAGTCATGGGTATTTAGAATAAGATAACTGTCATTAGAAAGAAAAGTTAATGCAGGAATAATAGCTGGGACAGGGGTACCTTTTAAAAAACAAGTAAGTTTAGAGGCTGAATTGTTGCAGGCTCTGTGCAATTTAATTTGTTTACAGAGTAGGGAATGTCCTACTGTGGAATCGCAGTCCTCCCCTGTAAAGAAAACTACTTATCTGCACGCTGGCATCTGTAGGTGAAAGGTAACGACCACAATTCATGAATATAGTTACTGACGAGGGGCTCCAACCTATTAACTGGATAGTGTTTCATGCAGGCTGTGAACTGAAAAAGTGAGATGGGCAGTGAAATAACCCCATGGCACATTTCCATTTTTCAGTGTTGGCAAAGACTAAGCAAACTGCATTACAGAACGTAACTAATTTTAACCATGATGCAAAACTGACACTTCATGTTGAACAATGTCAATGACAGATGATACAATGTTTTCTAAAGGATATAGAGGGGAAGACAGTGTATTAATGCTATTATCAACCACTGCAAGAACATTTTCTGAATTAGCTTAGTCAATTTGGCATGGACGAACTGCAGCTTCCATCTGCAACAGTTTTTGCAAAGTTCATTACATGCTGTGTAAATAAAACGTTTTGTTCAAGGGGATTTTGGACCTAAAAGCAAATCTGCCAGATTTATGTCACATGATAAAAGAGAAAGGTGTTGTTTCAGGGACGATTGTAGAATGCCCTAACCATTGCTGACACAATTTACCCACTGAATATGTGGTAACCGAATGGGAATGTGGGAAACGTAGATCAGGTCTACTTTATGTAAACCCCATGGCGGTATTTAAAAAGTGTAATTGACATACATTAGAGCACGTTAGCCAAAGTAACCATCCCAAGGGATCAATATTTGACGAGTTAAGTGTGCCATTTTGAAACATGACAGCAAAGTCCTCAATGGTCTAATTGATATGTGTTTTCCAGGAGCCACAAAGGGACTCGAGGATATATTAAGATTTTTGGCTGTGGCCAAACCAAAACAAGTAGTCTGTTGTATTGTGTCAATTAAAAATAAAATTTGAGACGGGATCAGACATGCATGATGTAAAGCTTCAGTGCCTTGCACTGGCCAATCTTTAGTGCCCTAACTGGATTTTAAATCAATAGTGTCCTTCCAGTGCTCATAACCTTTTACGGACAAATCACTCCTGAAGGACATGGAGTGAACTAACTTAGTGTGTGTCAACATAAACGGAGTTTGGGACTGAAAGATTGTAACCAGAAAAATATATGAATTTACTCTGTTGAGTCTTCAAACTTCCATGTTAAGGAGATAAGAAAGGTTCCCACTGAGTGTAATTAAAAAACGGTTTAAAAGTGTTGGTTTTATGTAAAAAATGGTGGCCATAATGTTGGTAACAACAAAATGGAATAATTTGCCGACTTCGAATACAAGTCTTTAGTGTCAAACGCAGCATAATATTTCAAATCAGGAAATAATGAATGGACGGCATGAACATCCCAGTCGTCAGAATATATGTCAGACAAAACAAGATCCCCTAAAGAAACGCAGAATACATATGGAATGTTCAAAATTTCAGTCAGGCCATGACTATCATATGATACTTTATCCCAAACAATGCCATCAGCAACAGGGAATGCTGAAATGTTGACAGGGGTTTGATATCTTTTCATTATATGTGACGATGTATGAGGGGCCAGAACTCCGTCAACCAATTTCAAAGCAGAGCGTTCAGGTAAATAAAGGCCGCTAATCAGCAAGAAAAATAACATCACAAAACCAATCCACATGAAGTGGAATTTCAGTCTAAGCACCATCCAGACATATGTCTAGGGTGGGACTAGGTAAATCCGTTTAAACCAAGAGATGAAAAGACCAGGACGTGTAGGGTGTTTTGCCACAGATGAGGATGAGGAAGATGTTTCAGAAGAAAAGCTGTCACAGTTCATATAATAACAACTGGACCCAATTGATATAGCGGCGTTGTCCAGCATCTGATGGATCATGTATGGTACTCTCAGGAATTTCAATTATGACCTCAACTGCAGGAGAAGCATACTCAATGTCTGCAGTGTTGGAGGTAGAAAGTAAAACAGGCAAAAAATCAATTAAAGTTTCCATCTCCCTCACAATTTTTTGGGGAGCCATCGAAGAAGCTAAAGCCATTGGTTTCAGGGAAAGATTGTGGCATAGAATACTTGGAGTCAGACTATTCAGTTTAGGCCATATGGAGTAGCTTGACATGTTCAATAGAAATGTAACAATTCTCCTTATGACCAGGTAAAGGAAGCAGGATCACAGTTCTGGTGGATTTTAACCCAAGGATTCTGACCGGTGCACGGTATGAAGGAACAAATTCCTTTTTGTTCTCCACTTTCTCTTGTACTATATCCCCAACTTTTGGAAGCAAGCCAGAAATAGGAATCAGCACAGGTGGATCCGCAGAAGAGTGCACGTGAATCAAAATCTTTTTGTAGATCCTGTAGCACAATGGTTATCTACATGAAATGGTGCGGCAGCCACTACAACATCTAGACCATCTGGCACAAACATTTTAATGCCAAAGAGCATTTCATATGGGGTCCGCCTACCCACAGATCTTCTTGGGAGATTATTTAATGCACGTTGGACTCCATAGAGATGAGTCAGCCAACCCTGCCGGTACCTAAGATTCTAGCTGTCAGAATTTGCGTTCATCCGTTCCACAACTGAATTGCCCTCAGGCTCGTATGCAACGAAAATTGCACCAGCACCCCCACGGACTTCATTGCATCCCGGTAAGCCTTAGAGGCAAATGCAGGACCTTGGTTATAATTGAAGGTGCCACAGGCAAATGTCCCGACAAAGACACGAAAATCTTTTATAACAGTTCGAGCATCAGCACTACATTGTGGCCAAACCCAAAGGAATCTACTGCATGAATCCACTAAAACCAAGATATATTTAAAACAATGTCAGATATCAAAGGACCGCAGTGATCAAGATAAATACATCCAAAGGGTTGATTTGAAATGTAAAGGTGAGAATGAAGTAGTCGTGCAACAGTAGAAGGTTTAATTTGTTGACAAATGTCACAAGAAAGTACATATTTACGTGCTTGCTGATATAAAGCAGAAACGTTGTTGTAAAAGAGACACTGTCACTGACCAGCATGCGCAGAGGCTATGCCTTCATGAGTGGCAATGATAAAAGAAAATAATATATTATATATATTATCTACCCTAAATGTTGTATACAAAGTTTCAAAGATGTTTTATATGTGATGTATACTTTTATGATTCAATTAATCAAATAAAGGTATTTTTTTAATTTGATTTGATAAAAGAAAGGCTGCGGTCCTCGTTAGGAATCAGCCGATCCTCAATGGACGGGATAGCTGCAAACAGTATGTGATCGGAAGACAAGTGATATTAATAATGTGAAGGAAAACCTTGAGGAAGTTCTGTGCCCTCCTTAGTTGCAGCAATAGGTGCTAGAATATCTTCATCAATTGTAGTCATAGACCTAGTGACTGCTGCTACTGAACAAGTGACTACTGCAGATTTGCCTGCTTCATCAGCCAGCATATTACCAAGAGCATGTGTTCCCATGCGGTGATGGCCCAAAGTATGGAAAATATGTGTGAGCGGCAAACGTCCCTTAAGAGCGGCTACTCGAGCCCAAAGCATTTTATGCCTATTTGCTCTACCTTTAGAATCATGAACATTATTTTGAAAAACAAGTTATCATTGAAGGATTGTACACAGTAAAATGAATTGCAAACTATAAGTGTAGGATCTTCTGGGTCAGCAAATTCCAGAGCTAAAACCAATGCACTTAACTTGGACAATTAAGACGTTCAATCAGTAAGCGACTGTGTGTGGACCAAGGAGGATTTAAAATTCCCATCAACAATCTTTCCTGCCACAATTGCGCAAGCAGCTGACTAATCATGTTTAGAAACAACTGGTGGCTGCGTAGAACCGTCAGTGTAAATAATACATTTCTATTGATCAAGTGGAAGCAATGACAAAGGAGCTGGGTGAACATCTTCATGTTGTAAAAACTCCTGTGTCTGCAAAGACGGGTCAAAGACAAAGTTGACATCAGCCGGTGTCAAAGAACTAGCCAATTGCATTTAACGTGGATGCAAGGCTTTGTAATTCGGAACACTCGCCTGAGTAACTGCTTCTAAAGATGGTACAAGCGAGACTATGAAACTGCATTTACCTTGCGCAAGAGAGCGTTCCTTCAGAATTGCCATCTGTACAGCAGTCGAGGGGCATATTATCAAGGGGGTTTATCTCCGCTTTTTAGGCTTTAAAATCCAAGAAAGCGGAGATAAAATTATCTCCCTATTACCTAGCTGTCGCTAACACCAGTTAGCGACAGCTAGTAGGAGATAGTGACCATCTTGGGCCCCGCTTTGCATGTCAGTGATATTTATCACTAATGAAATGCAAAGTGGGCGTGCCAAGATGTTAGCGACTGGAAACAGTCGCTAACATCGCTATCTCTTATTACCAACTCTTGGAGATATTCACGCTAAGCGCGAATATCTCCAAAAGCTAACACCTGCCCTGAGCAGTTCTTAGCCATGTTATCCAATGGGAGGTGGATTTCATGGCTAAGAGCATTAGCTCGGTAATGCATGAATATCGCTGACTTTTCAGCGATATTCATGCATTGCGGCCATTTTTTATCGCTTAGGAGATAAACCTTGATAATAGCAAGGTTCCTAAGCGATAAAAATCGCCGCAGCTCAGCAATAAAAATATCGCCGCTAAACCAACATAGCGATAATTATCTCTAGTTGTTGGTAATATGCCCCAAGATTTTTTCTATAGATGAGAAACGCATCTCTGCAGGAGTATATAAATGCGATTTGTAAGCAATGGAGACCGTGACCCCCTCATTGAATGTCAAGTAAGTGAAACCCAATGCGCCTGGTACAATCCTTATGACAAAATTTGTAGAATTGTCTTTTGTTAACAAGAAGTAGGTCACAAGCAGATCAGACTGCAAAGACCAAAGAATCACCGTATTTTCTAGAAGCCAACAGGAAGCCAAAAAATAAGGTTGTGTCAAAGAATAAAAAGGTTTGATACACTGGGCATATTCAGAAATGAAAGTCCCCCCAATATTTCAAAAACTCAGCAAAGATTGCAATTTTTTAAGTGTAGATGGAGGTTGGAATTGAGCACATTTCTATAGAAAGTGGGGGCCAACCCCCTACCTTCATTGTTGAGTTTGTAACCCAGAAAAAGTACAGCCAAAAAGGCAATGTGACACTCAGTAAAGTTGAATATGTAACCAAAGGAGGCATAAGACATTATGATGCATCCTGATGCACAAGATTCAGTATCAATTCATCATCAAATAGATGTCACCTGCGTAGAAGAAAGCTTCAAGGTCACTTTCATGTAACAGCGACTCAATGCGTGCAGCAAAAGCGGCAGGACTATTCTTATATACCACAGGCAAGCGCATATATCTTTTGTGATTGCCGAGGGAGCTTAAGGCTTTCAAGTCACGGCTACCAAGAGCCAAGTTGTGACTATAAAAACCATTGGAGATATCAAGAGTCATTTATATTTTTTACAGACAATGTTATTCACTAATGCAGAGCTATGTGTGTTCTGAGGGTACGAACGTGACTGTTTAAATGACGGTAATCCAAAACTGTGCTATATGAACCGTCCAGTTTCAATATCAGAAAAAGAGGATTATTCATCGATGAAACACTGGGGTCAAATACACCCTGATATTCCTATTGGGTCAGGCTTTCACCTACCGATACTTTTGCATCATGTTTGCTCTGATATTATGGTTGGGGATGTGGCATAGATCGCAAAGGGATTTCGTGTGCAGGTGAATCCTTATCCCAACCCACCTGATTATAGTACACAGCTGGAGCAAGGGCTAATGCCCACTCTGACGCGTAAGCTTGTTTAGTCTCTTCCAAAAACATAACACGAAAAACTCAGGAGAATAATTTCTTTGCCAAAACAAATGGGGAGGCCAATTAACCTCAGCCAACAAAATATCATAAGAAGAAGTAAGGTTGTCCCAAAAGACTGCCTTAATTTTGCTTTTAATATCATCTTCTATTTGGAGGCCTATTTCATAAAGCCAATCTGGGGGTCCAACTCGTGTATCGGTTGTTTCCACTGTAATGAATGTGTCAGTTGCTTTCACCTCCAGACACTGGTGGAGTGGTTCCCGTACTATGGTAACTTCCATCGCACTGTCGAGGAGTGTTATCACCCATCTGTAGTCAAGGAACAGGGTTCTCACTGTCTGAGACATACTCTGCAATCAAAGCGGCAACATTTTTCTTCTCAAATGGGGGACGATATGGAGGTGGTCCATCCAGTTTGGCTTTTACGTCAAACTGGTGCTGCAGATGACGTTGTTGCTGCGTGGTCTCGCCTTGCCTGTGATCCTGCAGTTCTCCACCAAACTGTTGATCCAATGATTCCTTAAAGGAACGAGGAGAATGAGGATCAGGGACCTTGAAACTCTTGGGTATATTAATTTTAGAGCAGTTACACAAATCATATCTTTGATCAGAAGTGTCAGGTGGAGGCGAACCTGCATGTGAACCAGCCTTCTGCTGTTGCTGCCAATGATTTTTATTCCAAGTTTTTTTAGGAAAGACTGGATGACCCCCCTTATCAGGAGGAGGATTATTTTTTACCTGAGTAAAATGTCTCACTCCCCAACTATTACTACCCAATGATGTATACACATCCGTGATGATAATCGGCAACTGCAGTTGCATGTCAACGTCGGCCATAGCTGACAGGTGCTGATGCACTTGCAAGCTAACTGCCTCACCTTTGACATTGGAAAGAATCATACCAGAGACGATAGGGAACATGCCCACTAATCTCATCCCCAATTGCAGAGCTGGACCAGCCCCATGTTCATCTCGAAATTCTTCAGAATACTCGGTACCACACTCATGGAGGGGGTGCCAAAACACAGCATCACAGCAAACACTGTCCCTCATGTGTTGCAATCAGCTAAAGCTGGAACAATATCACTCGGTAAACTCATTGTAAGGATCCTGTGTTTCTCAACAAGGGTAGTGTGTGGAAAAACTGTTTTGAGTTGCTCAAGTTTTTCTGCCAACCAATATGGCAAATAATCTCTATCCTGAAGGGTGGATTGCCCATCACCGAATTAGTCATGATGGGACTTTTAACAAGACCACCACAATGTCCTGGTGGCTACGGATTGGCTCCAGCCAGCGCCACTTGAACATTATGGGACATAAATTGAATGACACTTGTGTGTATATGTATATGTAAATGAATCAAAGATATATGTAACTGACAAAGCTCTGTGTGTGTGTAACACCAAGATCATTTGGATGAGGTGTAAAACCTGCCAAAATGGTCCATGTGGTCCCGTCGATCAATAAGGGGCCTAAGCAGACCACCGAAACACGGTGAGGAATGGCACCATTAAACCAGATGGTATGCTCCCTGTCTCCTTGTTAGCATAAATCTTGCCTTTTGAGCATGATGGCCCTTCCTGGCTACCCCGGTTTTGGTACATCTGACCCTGTTTCTTTATGTTCCTCTAGGTCCTAGGCACATTGTCCTGGTTCTAATCACCATTAACCTCCGTACTCACCGCTTTCCATTCCACTTGGTATTCCAGATGCTGTCTAGCCTTCTTACCTCAGATCCTCCTCTCCCTGGCACTGCTACTTGTAATGATTGCACTGCCCCACATGGTAATCTGAGTCCTGCTCTCATAGGTCCTGATCCTCATTACCCTCTTATCAATGTTTCTGCTCCTCCTGGTCATATTCATTTTAGTTTACCTAGCCTTTCTCTCTGGTCTTCTGGGTGCCCTTGGTGATGCCCCACTCACTCTTTATAATCCTTGCCCTGCTTCTCCTAGTATCCTGGCCACACTGCCCATTGCCCTTCTTCTTCAATGTGGCCCTTATCCTCATGGCCCTTGTCCTACTTCTCCATGCCTGCATGCCAACTGAATACCTTGTACTGTCACAGATCATCCTAGCCTTTCCTAGCTCTAATGTTCAAGCCCAAAAAGTGTGCCCAGCCCTCAAAAGTAGCAGAAGGAGCATTAAAAAAAATTATTCTCATGAGTGAACAAAACATTTATGTAGCATGTTTTAAAATCATACTCAGTATTCTTTGCTGATAACCAAATACTCCCTGACTGTGGCACAAAATATTTGTGTGCCATATCCTGAAGATTCTGTTTGATTTTAACATGTCTTGTTTAAATATTATAATAACAAAATTGTTTTCATTATAGATTAATTTTACTTTTTTTATCTGTAAACGTCTTAGCATAATAA
The DNA here is from genome assembly GCF_964261635.1 of Lissotriton helveticus. Lineage (NCBI taxonomy): Eukaryota > Metazoa > Chordata > Amphibia > Caudata > Salamandridae > Lissotriton > Lissotriton helveticus. The sequence continues at coordinate 1,612,082,922 of NC_136069.1, forward strand.
TTCATTCCCTTACCTTTTTTAAGTTATTGTACTTTTGTATAAACACTTATTTTCAAATGCTTCACACATGCTGCATCCCCATTACACGAAGGCCGTACCATTGCCTGGAGTCCCTATTTTTCTTCATGGCCGACTAAACAAAGACCTCATTCACTCTATTTATCAGGACGCTGGTCAAACTGTGCATCATCTGTACTATTTAGTCTACTGCTGGCTAAACAGCAGAGATTATGTACTATTTTGCTGGCTGCTGGGTAAAGAGCGGAGATTTTATACTATTCGGCTGGCGGGTAAGGATAAGTTACTTACCTGTAATCCTACTTCACTTCCAGGGGTATACTCATCAAAGATATAAGCACTGAATAGTCCCGGCCATGTGCGGGATCTTGGAGCAATAGCCAATAATGTTCTATATCTACACACAAATATATATTTTTGGGGGATTTGGGGAGGAGCATTTAGGGCACGCATGCATATCTATAGCAGCAGGATTGGGTTGACAGGAAACAGGACTCCACGCAGTGCAGGGCGCTGAAGAAGGCTTAAGGCCGAAATGCATTCGCCGCAACTGTTTTGGTCCCAAATAAACGTGTCTCCGTGCTTTTAACCCTCTCTGGCCTCTGATTGCTTTTTGAAGTGATGTAACGACCTATATTGCTGCGCCAGCCAGGGGCGCAGAACAGATGGCCCTGCTGCACAAGAGACCCGGACTACAATCTGGCACCACGTTGGTTGACGGCGTTTGTGATTCGGGGTATCGAGAAGTCCGGAGACCACCATCTGTGAAAAACAAGGGCTGGAGAACGGATGTATTTTACCTCCTGTAGGGGTTTTATTGTTGTAATGATGGCCCCTTTGCTACTGCGGTCCTGCGTCACATTTGGTAGCAGCAGTCCGAGGGGACACAGTGTGGCGGCCGTGGACTTTTGGAACTTACTTTGGGGACCTCTGTACCACCTACCTGTGGAGTAACAGCAGGCCCGCACCTCGTGTTTTCTTTGCTCCCCATGCCGCCGACCTGGAGACACAGCCATGGTGTACTCTGGGAGTTGTAGTTGGGACATTCGTGCAACGAGCAACAGGTGTGCTGAAGTAAGTTTTTGGGGGATTTGGGGAGGAGCATTTAGGGCACGCATGCATATCTATAGCAGCAGGATTGGGTCGACAGGAAACAGGACTCCACGCAGTGCAGGGCGCTGAAGAAGGCTTAAGGCCGAAATGCATTCGCCGCTAGTGTTTTGGTCCCAAATAAACGTGTCTCAGTGCTGTTAACCCCCTCTGGCCTCTGATTGCTTTTTGAAGTGATGTAACAACATACATATATGAATGTGAACAAGGGCTGCAAGGCCCGAAACGTGTCATGGTTGGTTGGACTACGAAAAACTGAAAATAAACTTACCTGAAAGAACTTGTGGTCTGTCTCCTGCTTCGCCGGTCCTGGGGGATCGGAGGTGGGAATGCGGAGTTCCAGTTTATATATATATATATATACATATACATATGGCGGCAGCGCTGGCTTTATTTAATTAAAACCAACTTGCACCAGCACTTTTGGGCCGACTCTTTGTTGCTATTTACTCGGCATGGTGTCCTTCAAGCGGCAAGCTTAATTATATATATATATATATATATATATATATATATATATATATATATATATATATATATATATATATATCCATTAATACAATTTTGCATGAAAGCAAGACCGCGCACTCAAAGATTTGCAGTCAATGAATATTTATTATCCAGATAACGCTATATATATATATTCACTGAAAAAACCATAGGTTTCAGTCCTTATATAGTTAGGAATTAGCATTAAAAAAACCTTGTAAATTCACTGAAAAAACCATAGGTTTCAGGTCATATATAGTGTTAGGAATTAGCATTTCAAAAATCATTGAAATTGCTCCTATATAGTTAGTTGTACTAACTATTATTCGTGCACCCGCAATCCACTGCTGATGATGTCACATATTACATCATTCATGACATGGTCAGTGACATCACTGATGACATCACTGATGACATCTCAATTGACATCACTGATCACATCACTGATGATATCATTCATGTGATAATACGATGTACTTCTTCACACTCTAATATAACCTTTGATACACCCAGTGTTAAACACAGACTACCATTCTTGAAACCATTGACACACCAATACCAGTTACTACATACGCACACACTGATTGCTAGGTCTATACACACATCCAATCATTTACCCATAGAATCCCTCATACATACAGTCACTCATCAATACAACACTATCATCTTCACTCAAACACCTATACAGACACTCACACTCTGCCACTCATCCATGGAGTTACTCACACATCTAGTCAGTCATGCAAAGAATCAATCACACTTTCATTTCCTTAACTATACAGTTATACACACAACACCTTACTTATTCAAACATATACTAACACATACTTACTTTGTTATACAATTACTGATACAAGTACACAATGATCCATACAGCCACTCGCACAATCAGTGGCTCTTATGTATAGTCATTTATATATGCCAGCTACCCACACACACACTCAGTCTCCCATACAAATACTTGGGCAAACAATCAATAACACATATAGCCACTCATATAGCTACTGATCAACACATTCAGTTGCTTACACAACAACAGACATACTGATGCACACATTCAGACAGTTTAGTCACTAACCCATGCATTCAGTAAGACACATTTAATCACCCACTCATACATTCAGTCATGTACCTACTAAATCTTTCATCCATACACTTATACATCCACTCATTCTTCAATATGTAAAACATATTTAAACTTTACAGAAACACACAGTCACTGGATGATGTCATCAGTGATGTAATTTGAGATGCCATCAGTGATGTCATCAGTGATGTCACTGACCATGTCATGAATGATGTAATATGTGACATCATCAGCAGTGGATTGCGGGTGCGCGAAATATAGTTAGTACAACTAACTATGTAGGAGCAATTTCACTGTTTTTTTAAATGCTAATTCCTAACTATATATGACCTGAAACCTATGGTTTTCTCAGTGAATTTGCAAGGTTTTTTAATGCTAATTCCTAACTATATAAGGCCTGAAACCTATGGTTTTTTCACTGAATTTGCAAGGTTTTTTAAATGCTAATTCCTAACTAAATAAGGCCTGAAACCTATGTTTTTTTCAGTGAATTTGCAAGGTTTTTAAAATGCTAATTCTATTAGTGGATAACGTTTAAATATGTTAATATCCTTGTGGGACCACCTGAGCAGCCCTAGGGATCCGATTTTTGGACTGGAGCAAGATGCTCTCTGATTGTGCTGTATTTCTTGCCTTCTGCCCCCCTGTTGTGCCTTATTTCTTGCTTCTGCCCCCCTGATTGTGCCATATTTCTTGGCTTCCGCCCCCCTGATTGTGCCGTATTTCTTGCCTTGTGCACCCTGGTTGTGCCATATTTCTTGCCTTCTGCACCCTGATTGTGCCGTATTTCTTGCCTTCTGCTCCCTGATTGTGCCGTATTTGTTGCCTTCTGCCCAATAATTGTGCCGTTTTTTCTTGCCTTCTGCCCCCTGATTGTGCCGTTTGTCCGGCCTTCTGTCCCCTGATTGCGCAGTTTTTCGTGCCCCTGTCCCCCTGATTGTATTATCTTTGCCAGTGTTTGTTCGCTGCTGGTATTGCCTTTGCCTGAGTTTCTTTGCTGCCATTATTGTCTTTGCCAGTGTTTGTTTGCTGCCGGTATTGTCTTTGACAGTGCTCGTTCGCTGCTGGTATTATCTTTGCCAGAGCTTTGTGGGCTGTGTGGGCTGTGAGAGCTGTGTGAGCTGTGAGAGCTGTGTGGGCTGTGAGAGCTGTGTGGGCTGTGAGAGTGTGAGCTGTGAGAGCTGTGAGATCTGTGTGGGCTGTGAGAGCTGTGTGGGCTGTGAGAGATGTATGGGCTGTGAGAGCTGTGAGAGATGTGTGGGATGTGAGCTGTGTGGGCTGTGAGGGCTGTGTGAGCTGTGAGAGCTGTGAGGGCTGTAAGAGCTTTGTGGGCTGTGAGAGCTGTGTGGGCTGTGAGAGCTGCGTGGGCTGTGAGAGCTGTGTGGGCTGGGAGAGCTGTATGGGCTGTGAGAGCTGTGAGAGCTGTGTGGGATGTGAGCTGTGTGGGCTGTGAGGGCTGTGAGGGCTGTGAGGGCTGTGTGAGCTATGAGAGCTGTGTGGGCTGTGCGTGCTGTGTGGGCTGTGAGAGCTGTGAGGGCTGTGAGAGCTGTGTGGGCTGTGAGAGCTGTGTGGGCTGTGAGAGCTGCGTGGGCTGTGAGAGCTGTGTGGGCTGTGAGAGCTGTATGGGCTGTGAGAGCTGTGAGAGCTGTGTGGATGTGAGCTGTGTGGGCTGTGAGGGCTGTGAGGGCTGTGTGAGCTATGAGAGCTGTGTGGGCTGTGCGAGCTGTGCGGGCTGTGAGGGCTGTGTGAGCTGTGAGGGCTGTGTGGGCCTTGAGAGTTGTGTGGGCTGTGAGAGCTGTGTGGACTCTGAGAGATGTGTGGGCTGTGAGAGTGTGAGCTGTGAGAGCTGTGAGATCTGTGTGGGCTGTGAGAGCTGTGTGGGCTGTGAGAGATGTATGGGCTGTGGGAGCTGTGAGAGATGTGTGGGATGTGAGCTGTGTGGGCTGTGAGGGCTGTGTGAGCTGTCAGAGCTGTGAGGGCTGTGCGAGCTGTGTGGGCTGTGAGAGCTGTGTGGGCTGTGAGAGCTGCGTGGGCTGTGAGAGCTGTATGGGCTGTGAGAGCTGTATGGGCTGTGAGAGCTGTGTGGGATGTGAGCTGTGTGGGCTGTGAGGGCTGTGAGGGCTGTGTGAGCTATGAGAGCTGTGTGGGCTGTGCGAGCTGTGCGGGCTGTGAGGGCTGTGTGAGCTGTGAGGGCAGTGTGGGCCTTGAGAGTTGTGTGGGCTGTGAGAGCTGTGTGAGCTGTGAGAGCTGTGTGGGCTGTGAGAGTGTGGGCTGTGTGGGCTGTGAGAGCTGTGAGAGCTGTGTGGGCTGTGAGAGCTGTGTGGGCTGTGTGAGCTGTGAGAGCTGCGTGGGCTGTGAGAGCTGTGTGGGCTGTGAGGGCTGTGAGGGCTGTGTGGGCTGTGTGGGCTGTGTGGGCTGTGAGAGCTGTGTGGGCTGTGAGAGCTGTGTTGGCTGTGAGAGCTGTGTGGGCTGTGAGAGCTGTGTGGGCTGTGAGAGCTGTGTGGGCTGTGAGCTGTGTGACCAGTGAGCTCTGCTTCTTTTGTGTCTCGGTCTACCTAGCACAAGATGAATGCCAACACTTCCTGGTTAGAAGTGTTGACAGCCAATGAGCATGCTGCTTTCCTGTGAAATGCATGCTGATTGGCTGCCACTGTCTGTCAACACTCCAAACCAGGAAGTGTTGGCAGCCATCTTGTGCCTCGGTAGAACCAAGACACAAGAAAGCAGTGAAACAAAGGTGCAAAACACGCAAAGGGGGCAGGGTAGAAGCACCCTGACCCCCTAGGCCTGCTCAGTGGGCCCCACAATGCCCCCCAGGCCCAAAAAAAACATTTTTTTCTCGAACAATCGCGAGGGTACGCAGCCGTACAGAGTACAGTAAGCTTACGGTAAGCTTACTGTAAGCTTACTGTACTCTATAACCCAGCGATTTTCCGAAAACAAAATATTTCGTTTTTGGGCCTGGGGGGGCCTTGTGGGACCCCCTGAGCAGGCCTAGGGGGTCAGGGTGCTTCTACCCTGCCCCCTTTTTGGGTTCTACATGTTTGTTTTTCTGCTTTCCTGTGCCTCAGTCTACCGAGGCACAAGATGGCTACCAACAATTTCTGTTTTGGAATGTTGACAGACGTCCAACAGCCAATCCGAATTCCGCGCGCACGCGCTAAGGTCCTCGCACGTGCAAGGACGATGCAAGGACGGTGCGCGCCCGTGCGTGCACCGTGTCCCGCCCTATAGATATATAATTTGAAAAAAGTCGATTTTCTCAATAATTACTGGAGGGATTTTTACAAAATATACAAAATAAATGATTGCATATCAGTCTTTACAATTTTACCAAGTTTGCAGTAATTCCATTCAGCCGTTCGGGCTGTAGCTGTGTCTAAAGGTCCAATGCAAAATTGCATAGGACTCAATTTCACATTCAATTTTCTCAAAAACTACTGAACGAATTTACACCAAACATACAAAAGGCACTGCTCCATACCAGGCTCTACCATTTTGCCAAGTTTTGTGTAATTCCGTTCTGCCGTTCGACCTGTAGCCTTGTCAGAATGTCCCTATGGAAATTAACATGGGGAAAACACGTTTTGGGACCCCCCTTTTATCTCGGCCCCCACTTGACGAATCCTCCCGAAACTTTCAGGGAGGGAGCGGAGCGCAGCGAGGCAAGTTTGAGGACAATTACAGGCAGATACTTCAATCGGCGCCAAAGTTATTCCCAATAGAATGTTCGCCATTTCCTATGGTAACTAGGTCCTAACTATATATACCTACTGGCTGTCGCCAGTAGGTAATATATATATATATATATATATATATACCCGAAGATGGCTCATTCGCGCACAGACCTCAGGCGCTTCTGCATTCCTACATTTCAGGACTTTAACTCCTTTTGGCCTGAATCAGAGTGAGGAACTATATGTGCACTTATGATTGTAATTTGTTACACTAACAATCTAAATTACGCCTGTGAAAGTGGTAGCTGTTGATATAAAATTGTTATAAAACCATCCTTAATTCACTTTGAAAGACAAACGTAATTGTTCCAAAAACCTGTAGGATTCATATGTATAAAGTACCCAATAATAAAGGAGAGCGGGCATATCAATAGGAGACGTGGTACTAAATAGTTTAGTTAAGCACACTGGGGGGCCTTATCCGAAATGTATTGCTAAAAGTCACAAACTACGACTTGTGCCTTTTTTTCTGATAACGAGACACTGACGTAATGTGCGCACTGTCTCATTACCATCCGCGGTTAAAAGCGTTTAAGGCCCTGCATTAAATGACGTGTACCTACTAACATATTAACTACATAAAATAAATGGCCATGTGACAACTTGGGCCAATAGGAAATAATTACGTAGTTATAGTTAGGAATTAGCATTTAAAAAACCTTAGTAATTCACTAAAAAACCAGGGGGAGTTTGCCAGAATCTACGGGGGTGTTGCCGCGCACTTACCAGTTGACCCAGACTGCTAAGGGACCACGCAGGACCATGCAGGACCGACACAGCAGCCAGCCTCCCGCCGCCGCATTTCCTGTCACCGGAGTGCCGCCACGGTAGAGTGGAGGGCTGATCAGGTGGGACTTCAATCCCCAGCACCCTCAGCGGCCGGAAGCCGCTCACCGCAAGTCCGCGCCAGGTGGCGCATAAAGCCCAGCGCTACTCCCGGCAGAGTGGGGGAGTTTGCCAGAATCTTCGGGGGTGTTGCCGCGCACTTACCAGTTGACCCAGACTGCTAAGGGTCCACGCAGGACCACGCAGGACCGACGCTGCAGCCAGCCTCCCGCTGCCGCATTTCCTGTCACCGGAGTGCCGCCGCGGTAGAGTGGAGGGCTGATCAGGTGGGACTTCAATCCCCAGCACCCTCAGCGGCCGGAAGCCGCGCACCGCAAGTTAGCGCCAGGTGGCGCATAAAGCCCAGCGCTACTCCCCGCGTCGCGGGAGCGCGTGGGAGCAGCCCTGGAGAAGCCCGGGACAAGGGCGGGCCGTCTGCGGCCGTCAGAGGCCATAGGAGGCCGGGCTGGGCCACGGACCTTGGTTTTTCCTTCCAGAGACTGTATAGAACCGTGAGTGCTAATTGTTGAGTGGGATTACTGACTGCTATATTGAGCTATAATAAGCCGGTCAGCCATGGCTAAATTGCGCTCTTGCAAAACTCCATCTTTGTCCGGACCAATAGATAATTACATGGTAAAAGTGGTGAATAAGATTAACACAGCACGCCGAATGTCACTGGGCCGAGTCAGCCCGCCAGTTTCACCCACTAATGGTTCTGTGCCTGTAGAGTTTTGTGAGGTAGCTACAGGAGGCTCCCCTAGTATTCAAATAGATGCAGGTACTGATATTCTTGTTAGTCCCATTCCTGAAGTGTCTCTATTAGATAGTTCTCTGACTTCCTCTATTCAACCGTTGTCTTTAGTGTCTCTGGAGTCTCCCCCAGCTCCACCGTTGGCACAGAGGAAAGTGAGATCTTGTAGAGGTGTACAAAGCAAAAGCGGAGGGCACAAGAGAGGTAAGAAGGTGGCTACTATTCCGGATGACGATGGGGGAGTTCTGCCGGATAGCCTAAATGAGGAGGGTACGCTAAAATTGAATAGTGAACAAATTAACTCCTTGATTAACATGCTCGCAGAGAAAATGGAGACTATGCTTAGACCCCTGGTAGACAAAGTTGAAAAAGTCACAAAAGAGGTGTCCAAATTGGGCAATCTTTTATCATCCCACCTAGCCACTATAGAGTTAAACCCCCAACAACCTAATGCTAGTCTGAAAGAAACTAAGGGCCCTGCAGTTTCTAGCAAAGGGGGTGGGGGATAAAATGGATCAGGTGTCAAAGGAGGTTTCGAGGTTGGGTGTCCTGCTGTCTACACACTTGTCTTCATCTAAAGCAGACAGGAATACTAACATGGGCACCGCTGTAAATGCTGCTATTGTAAATGAGGGGGCTTCAAGTTACCTCTTATGTTTCGAAATGACATTATATCAACACGCAGAGTGGGCTGGATTGGCAACTCCAGGAAAACAACCAAGGGAGATTGTATCATCGTAAATTTTAGGCACCCTCAGCATGTAGCTACTGTTCTCCTGAGGGCTGCCTCTTTATCAACTACAGAAGATTTTATTTCTGCACGCCCCCTTGGGTTTTTCTATAACCACCTCAGTAACATCTCTAAATCTCATGTTACTCACCAGAACCCACCACCATCCCCTTTTATACAAAGTGCCGGATTGGGTGCTTATCCTCGTCATCAAACTCCAATGGCAATGGACCCCTATTGGTATGCTTTGTGTAGGCCAAACTTCCAAGCCGAACAAATTCTCCCACTTTGTAATCGGTTTGCGCCTTTGGCATCTTTGGAGGAAAATGATTGACTGGTTAACAACCCAAGGCCTAACCCACAGTTCTGCAGAATCATGACCTGGAACATTGCGGGGATCAGGGCCAAATGTGAAAATGAAATATGGATTGACTTTTTGAAAACGTTTGTCATTTTGGCATTTCAGGAGACTTGGGACACAATTAATAGCTTCTCCTTGGATGATTACATTGATAATTTTTTGTCAGTCTATAGAACTAAGGTAAATTGTTTCGAGATAATTCTTTTAGGAGACTTCAATATCCACCCCTGTAACCAGCCGTGCGCTAACTCAGTGGAAGAGGGCCCCCCCTGTTCTACTGTTACGCACTTTGAACACTCAAAAAGAGGGGAGGCACTTGAGGATTTCTTGGCGGTATGGAATCTTTATGAATCTGAATGCGGTGAGAGTGAAGTTAGAGTCCCTACTTTTAAAGGATTCGGTGATGGCACAATTATTGATTTTATTTTCATGTCTTGTTTTATATTAGGTAAAGTGTTAAGATATAATACAGTGGTCTCAGCCTTCAGTGATCATAATCCAGTTGTGATGGAGGTATCGTCCAGGGATTTTTTAACCATGAAATTATTGTCTAAAAACGGTGGCCGAAATGTGATTCCTATAGATCAAGGCCGTAGGTTAAAGTGGACGAATATAAATCCCGGAAATATTGTCGAGGAAGTTCTGGTTAGGGCGGAGGGCGATGTAGCTATCTGCCTTGACTCAGGGGCATTAGACACTCAAGTAATTGTGGCGTTTGACAATATTTGTAAACAAATCAATCAAAGTTTAACTGGGGCAAAAGGGCCTTCCAAACCTCATGTGAAGAGATGGTTCGATCATGCATGTACTAAGGCTCATGCTGATTTACTTAGGGCTTTAAAGACCAGTCCTAAAGATCGCGCCTTAATAGCTAAGTCAAGAGTATACTATAAGAACACAATTTTAACTAGGAAGAACGAGTTAAAAGAAATTGCCTGGTCTAAACTACTTGATCCCATGACATTAAAAAATAGCAGCCAGTTCTGGGAAGTTGTTAACCAGCCACTTTTCTCAAATGAGGATACCCGTCCTCTTGAGTCTAACATACCCGACGAGGCATGGATCAAACACTTTGGAAGCATATATGCTAAGACGGCACAACATGACTGTTTAAATGAGTTTATTTACTTAAAGGAGGGTTCTTGTGTTACATTTGATGTGAAAGAAGTTGAAAGGGCGATAGAACAAACATCGATAAATAAGGCTCCTGGCCCCGATGGGGTCCCCGCCGATATTTTTAAACATGCCCCAAAATTATGGTCGAAGATCTTATGCAAGGTTTTTAATGCGTTAAAGCATGACAATATCCCAGCATCCTGGAAAGAATCCATTATTGTTCCAGTCTTCAAAAAAGGTAACAGGGCAGATCCTGCTTGTTACCGACCAATATCCTTGATAGATTCTTCTGTTAAGGTCTTGGGTCGGGTCATCCTGTATAAATTACAGGAGTGGCTGGACGATAAAGGTATACTTTCGAATGCCCAATATGGATTCAGATCCAAAAGAGGTACTTTAGATCAGTGCCTTAATTTACAATTGCTGGTCGATAAATATACCAAGGCTAAGGATGGGTCCCTATACTTGGGATTCATGGACCTGTCCTCAGCATTCGATCTTGTAAATCGCACAAAACTTTGGTTGATTTTAATAGACCTAGGTCTTGACCCCGTTTTGGTTAATTTCCTAGCCGATCTCCATTCTGATCTTTTAACTTCAGTTAGGGTGACTACAGAGGGGCGTTGTTCTAGTCATTTCAAATCCGAAAGGGGGGTCAGGCAGGGATGCATTATGGCCCCACTTTTGTTTACAGTTTATATAAATGCCCTTGAGCCGGTTCTTAGGGAGGCAACGTCTGATATTCCGCATATAGGGGAACTTGGTATTCCTGTTCTCCTGTATGCGGATGACGCTGTCCTTCTGGCACGGACCGGTGTTGGCTTGCAACGTTTGCTGGATGCCTTCGATCTTTTCATGAAGTCCCTGGATCCTAAAATTAACGTTAAGAAATCCCAAATTATGATTATGGGAAGAGGTAAAAGAAAGACAAATTTGAAAACGTTTTTTTGTGGCCAGGAGGAAATCTGTAGAGTCCCCACATTCCCATATCTGGGGATTACTTTTGAGGAGAACGGGAACTGGGGACCACAGATTAAAAATAGAAATGTGGCTTTTGCTAGAACCTCCACAGCAATTATGGGTTTCAGCAAAAAACTGGGGGCTAGGCCCATAAAGGCTTTGTTGAACATCTACAAAGCTAAATGCCTGACTGTAGCCACATATGGGTCTTCAATTTGGGGGTACAGTGCAATAGACTGTCTACAGGTCACTGAAAATAAATTCTTGAGAACAATTTTATCAGTGCCACAGTGCACCCCATCTTATACGATCCACTCAGAACTAGGGGTCGGTTTTATTACAGATGCGATTGGAGTGGCCCCCTTAATATCCTGGCTAAAGACGTGGCTGAATGAAGAACTCTCTTTGAACCACGTTATCATTAAAGATTGCCTCTTATTAGACAATGTAAATAAAATTAAGTGGCTATCTTATGTTAAACATTGGTTTCATAAATTAGGGAGACCTGAGCTCTTTCTCTCTCCCGACAAAATAACTTGTAAAGACATAGCATTAATAAAGGGGGCTATGCTACAAATACTGATGTTAGATAGAGAAGAAATTGAGCTCATAAAACCCACGGTAAGGAGTAACCTCATTGTTGGTAACCCCCCTGGACCTGAACTTTACCTTATTTTAGTTAACCGTCCTTTCCACAGGTTTCTTTTGACACGTTTTCGTTTTAATATGATTCATTTGAACTTAGGTCACTTTCCCGAATGGTGTAAACCTGAAAAGGCACCACCATGTTCCTGCTATAATTTTTCAACGCAGGATACAATGCATTTTTTGATGTTTTGTGGTAACTATACAGCACTAAGGACCAAGTTCCTTGTTCCTATCCTTAAGGAGGCAGGGTTCTTACAAGTCAAGCCCGCTCTCCTATATTTGCAATTACTTAACAGCCCCCGAATTATTTTTCATGTTGTCAGTTATCTGACAGGTGCTGTTAGGGTTAGGAACAAGAAAATGATAAATTGAAAAATGATAAATTGTAACTGATTAAGTTTTTAGTACTGTATATACAGGTTTTTATCTTTTTAGAGAGCAATGTAATATGGTAGTCATATTTATGGTAAATGACTTTTTAGTGATTTTATGAATTCTGTGGGATATTTTTAAAATATGAATTGTAACTGTTTTTAATGTGTATTTTGAATATTTTGAATGTATTGTATGCTTTCACCTTCTTCTTTTTATGATATTGAATTATCGAAATAAAGTACTTTGACTGACTGACTGACACTAAAAAACCATAGGTTTCACACATGATATAGTTAGCTGGACATTTCACTCATACAAAACCATTGAAATTCCCCCGTTATAGTTAGTTCAGCTAACTATAACTCGCAATGCACTGCTGATGCTGTCACATATTACATCACTCATGACATGGTCAGTGACATCACTCATGACATCACTGATGACATCTGAAATGACATCACTGATGACATCAATGATGACATCATACAGTGAATGAGTGTCTTTCTGAAAAATACATATTTTTATATATGTATATCTAAAGGTCGATGGAAGAATAAATGGTTAAATAGGTGTCTTAATGTTTTTTTTTTTTAATTGATTGTATAACTGACTTATTAAGTATATTTTAGTGAATACATGTATTGGCGAGTAATGTTTAAATATGTAAATATCTGTATTAGTGTCTCACTTTGTGTAAAAGTGGCAGCATGGGTTAGTGAGTAGCTACATGAGTGTCTATATGGGTTATTATTTGGATTTTTGAGTATCAGAATGAGTGTCTGTATGGTTCGGTGGGGGGTATTACCTAGTGCACAGATGCATGAATGAGTGACTCACTGTTTGTATGTGTTTTGAAGACAACATGTGTGCAGGACTGTATGGGTGAATGAGTGTGTGTATGCGTGTGTAAGTAACTGAATGACTGCCTCAATACTGTCTTTATGAGTAAGTACATGTGTTTTAAATTAGTATATGTGAGTATTAATGTATATAAGGAAGGATATATGACAGTGACAGATTGGAAGAGTTCCTGTATAAATAAGTATGTGTTTCTATAACTGATTATTTAAGAGAGTCAGTATGTGTACGTTTCTGTAGAAATAAGTGTAGTGATGTGTGTAGACCTGTATATGCAAGTAAATGGATGTTTGATAGTTTATTTGCATATGTGAGTATGTGTGTGAATAACTTTATATATAAGTGTAGGTGTGTAACAGGATGTATAGGTGTATGAATACATATGATGATTGAGTAAATGAATGAGTGACTATATAGAACTATTGGTGAATTAGTGAATGTGTATGTAGATTTGGGAATTACTGAATAGGTTTTTCTAACTGGTATTGGTATCTTCATTTTTTTGAATATGTTAGTTTCTATTGTTGATGTGTGTATCAAGGGTTATATTACGCTGAGAGGAGGTCTGTCACTCTTTCACAAGGATGATGTCATCAGTGAGGTCATCAGTGATGTCATTTGTGATATCATGAGTGATGTCATGAGTGATGTCACTGACCATGTCATGAGTGATGTAATATGTGATGTCATCAGCAGTGCATTGCGGGCGCGCAAGTTATAGTTAACTGAACTAACTATAACGGGGGAATTTCAATGGTTTTGTATGAGTGAAATGTCCAGCTAACTATATCATGTGGTAAACCTATGTTTTTTTGTGAATTTCTAAGGTTTTTTAAATGCTAATTCCTAACTATAACGGGTGTGAAACCTATGGTGTTTTCAGTGAATTTCTAAGGTTTTTTAAATGCTAATTCCTAACTATAACATGGCTGAAACCTATGGTTTTTTCAGTGAATTTCAAAGGTTTTGTAAATGATAATTTTTAAATGTATTTATTGTTATAATTTTTTATACTGATTTACTACATTATTTTCAATTATTTATTTTTAGATATTTATTTTTTTAAATTACATTACATATTTTTTATATACTTTGAAAAATATATTTTTTTTAATATTGACATTGTAATATTTATTTTGTATTTAATATTTTTTTTAATTTTAATTTATATATATTTTATACATCAAGCAATGATATCCTATGGAAGGAAATTCAAGTTACTGTAAGGTTGGTTAGAATTACTTTTCAGGATCAGTAGTGCGCTCAAAGATGCAGCACTGACGTTTCTTGTGATAACAGGTGAGTAAATCAGAATTCGTAGTTCTGCAGAATTTACAGGAATACAACATGTGTGCAGGACTGTATGGGTGAATGAGTGTGTGTATGCGTGTGTTAGTAACTGAATGACTGCCTCAATAGTGTATTTATGAGTAAGTACATGTGTTTTAAATTAGTATATGTGAGTATTAATGTATATAAGGAAGGATATATGACAGTGACAGATTGGAAGAGTTCCTGTATAAATAAGTATGTGTTTCTGTAACTGATTATTTAAGAGAGTCAGTATGTGTACGTTTCTGTAGAAATAAGTGTAGTGATGTGTGTAGACCTGTATATGCAAGTAAATGGATGTTTGATAGTTTATTTGCATATGTGAGTATGTGTGTGAATAACTTTATATATAAGTGTAGGTGTGTAACAGGATGTATAGGTGTATGAATACATATGATGATTGAGTAAATGAATGAGTGACTATATAGAACTATTGGTGAATTAGTGAATGTGTATGTAGATTTGGGAATTACTGAATAGGTTTTTCTAACTGGTATTGGTATCTTCATTTTTTTGAATATGTTAGTTTCTATCGTTGATGTGTGTATCAAGGGTTATATTACGCTGAGAGGAGGTCCGCCACTCTTTCACAAGGATGATGTCATCAGTGAGGTCATCAGTGATGTCATTTGTGATATCATGAGTGATGTCATGAGTGATGTCACTGACCATGTCATGAGTGATGTAATATGTGATGTCATCAGCAGTGCATTGCGGGCGCGCAAGTTATAGTTAACTGAACTAACTATAACGGGGGAATTTCAATGGTTTTGTATGAGTGAAATGTCCAGCTAACTATATCATGTGGTAAACCTATGTTTTTTTGTGAATTTCTAAGGTTTTTTAAATGCTAATTCCTAACTATAACGGGTGTGAAACCTATGGTGTTTTCAGTGAATTTCTAAGGTTTTTTAAATGGTAATTCCTAACTATAACATGGCTGAAACCTATGTTTTTTTCAGTGAATTTCAAAGGTTTTGTAAATGATAATTTTTAAATGTATTTCTTGTTATAATTTTTTATACTGATTTACTACATTATTTTCAATTATTTATTTTTAGATATTTATTTTTTTAAATTACATTACATATTTTTTATATACTTTGAAAAATATATTTTTTTTAATATTGACATTGTAATATTTATTTTGTATTTAATATTTTTTTAATTTTAATTTATATATATTTTATATATCAAGCAATGATATCCTATGGAAGGAAATTCAAGTTACTGTAAGGTTGGTTCGAATTACTTTTCAGGATCAGTAGTGCGCTCAAAGATGCAGCACTGACGTTTCTTGTGATAACAGGTGAGTAAATCAGAATTCGTAGTTCTGCAGAATTTACAGGAATATTTTGCTCAATAGTGAAGGAAGGGGGCAGGGCCTGAGGTAACATGTGTGCAAACACGCCCTGTGGCGCGTTTTAGATTGGGGAATTAATTCCTCTTCAATCCTGAGGTCCCCTGCGAGCCAACTAGCCCACCAGGTACCTCCAGTATGCGCAAGTTTGGGGGTGATTCGTGAAGCGGGCCTGAGAAAAAAGGGGGGTCCCAAAACGTGTTTTCCCCATGCAATTTTCCATAGGACATTTAGCCAGGGCTACAGCCCGAACGGCTGAAAGGAATTACACAAAATTTGGCAAAAAGGTAGAGTTCACTTTGCAAATTACCCTTTTTGTTAAATGGTGTAAATCTGTTCAGTAGTTCCTGAGAAAATCAAAAGTAGAATCATAGATATATCTAGAGATGAAGTACTGTACTCTGTACTGTACTCTGTACCTTCCTGAGCACAAGCTGCATGCTGATTGGATGTCAACTGTCTGTCAACACTCCAATCAAGGAAGTGTTGGCAGCTATCTTGTGCCTGGGTAGAATGAGGCACAAGAAAACAGAAAAAGAAACGCGAAAAACGCAGAAAGGTGGCAGGGTAGAAACACCCTGACCCCCTAGGCCTCCTTAGGGGGTCCCACAAGGACCCCCAAGGCCCAAAAACAAATATATATATTTTTTTAAAATGCGGGATACGCGTATGTACGTGTACCCTGCCGATCCCAAAAAAAAGAATCAAGGCACCACTCTGCAAACACGCCCCCTGGAGCGTTTGCAGAGGGGGAAATAATTCCCCTTGAATACTGGGGGTCCCTGGGGTCCAAGTAGCCCACCAGGAACCTCCAGGAAGCGTCAGGGGACTGCCTTGCAGAGACTTGTAAAGAGGTCACGCCCCTTTTTACACCTCTCTGCAACGCAGCCCCCTGGTGCATACTGGAGGTTCCTGGTGGGCTACTTGGCCCCGTGGACCCCCAGTATTCAAGGGGAAGCAGTTCTCCCTCTGCAAACGCACCAGGGATCTGCCTTGCAGAGACGTGTAAAGAGGCCACGCCCCTTTTTATACCTCTCTGCAAGGCAGCCCCATGGTGCATACTGGAGGTTCCTGATCCCCTAGGCCTGCTCAGGGGGTCCCACAAGGACCCCCAAGGTCAAACATTTATTTTTATTTTTTTTAATCCCAGGATACGCTTAGGGTATGCGTTCCCTGCCAATCCCCCCCAAAAAAATTAGGCACCACTCTGCAAACGCGCCCCCTGGCATGTTTGCAGAGGGGGAAATAATTCCCCTTGAATACTGGTGGTCCCTGGGGGCCAAGTAGCCCACCAGGAATCTCCAGTATGTGCCAGGGGGCTGCTTTGCAAAGACGTGCAAAGAGGCCACATATGTCACATATTACATCACTCATGACATGGTAAGTGACATCACTCATGACATTACTCATAACATCTCCAATGACATCACTGATGGCATCACTTATGACATCATCCTTGTTAAAGAGTGGCAGACCTCTCAGCGTAATATAACCTTTGATACACTCATTCAAAAATAGAAACTACAATTTTCACATTTTTTCTTCCATCGACCTTTAGATATACATATATAAAACATATTTATTTTTCAGAAAGACACACATTCACTGGATGATGTCATCAGTGATGTCATCAGTGACTTCATTTGAGATGTCATCAGTGATGTCATGAGTGATGTCACTGACCATGTCATGAGTGATGTAATATGTGACGTCATCAGCAGTGCATTGCGGGCGCGCGAGTTATAGTTAGCTGAATTAACTATAACGGGGGAATTTCAATGGTTTTGTATGAGTGAAATGTCCAGCTAACTATAACATGTGTGAAGCCTATGTTTTTGTCAGTGAATATATATATAAATATGTAAATATATGTATATAATTGGCTATTGCTCTGGGTTCCCGCACGTGGGCCGGACTATTCAGTGCTTAAGACTATTGATGAGTATCCCCTGGAAGAGAAATAGACACTTCCATGTTACTTCTCTCTCTGTGCTTTCTCCTCTTCCTTTTGAAGAATATCCGCTTACATTTGATGACAAAATCGGATTTGTTTTCCTATCTAATTTTGGATATTTTCAAGCATTTATATTTAAGTGCATTTATGATATCAATATAATTCCTAAAAATTATATATGTATTTCCTCAAAGTGTAAATCTGCTTTTACGTTAATTACTTTTCTGTCTTCTCTTTCTTATGTATTCCCTAGGCAAAACTGGTAAGGAAAACATTATAACCCAATTTTGGTATCTATATATTTGTTATTTGTTTGGTCAATGTTTTAGAGCTGCATTCCATATTTCTCCACTTACTCTTGAATAGCATGTTATAATTGTTATGAAGTACGGCTATAATTAACCATACAATGAGTATGCCCTATATACAGATTTGTAATATACACATTATAATAGGGCCAGACTGGCCCCTATTTGTCCTTCTGGAATAACTAAGGACCCCATTTAGAGTTTGTAGGGAACTGCAAATCCTCCAGTCCCTAGGGAAAGTGTAAATAGGACATAGAATCCACAGGCTGAATTTTTTCTACAAAAATATCCCCTGGGTGGAGGAATTATGCCACTCTCATGCCAGTGACAGCACTCTCATCTTAAATGGCCCTGAGTTTGCTGGTGACGGATTATGTACATTTGTTATATGCAGCTGAGGTCCAGATAAGAAGCTTATAGAGTCTGTTCTCTGAATCCCACAAGTGGAGTATAGAACATGTTGTATCATTGCAAAAGCGGGGAGAAATCAAATTATGCAGCCATCCAAATGCTGTACCTGTAGCTAATGCCTCATAGAAGACAAGGACAAGAGAGGTTAGAAACTATTCTTATGCATCTGGCAGACTGATATTCACATGGCCCATATTGCTCATACAAATGCATCCAGGTTGTGGTGAACAAATGCAGTATGACCCCATGTGGATTCGGATTGTACTCATTCTTGGGCATGTTTACAGATGCACACTGACCAGTGACCATTGTCAATTAAATGCATTCACATTTGTTAAATTGTCAATATATATTGTGCACGTTTGAAATATGGCTTCAATCAGGACAAATGTGTTCTTATTTGGCGCAGTGATGTGGCAGGTTGTAAACCAGTGTGTGTATTTGTGCACCAGCAGGTTGCATATTAGTTGGAGGTCAAAAACGTTTGGGCCTGATACGCAAAGGTACAGTTACACTTTTGTGAAAAATTTACTCTGTTTTTGTATTCACAAACTACAAGTTAATAGTAAGATTATGACTGCAGATGGGAAACATCCATTACAACGCAACTTTTACAACGCACTACCATTACGACGCAACTTTTACAACGCAAGTCATTACAACGAATTGTGCTGGGGGGCGCTCTAGGATAGGGAATAGTTTAAATACTATCCAACACCTTCCCTACTATCCACGGGGACTGGAGTTGGAATAGTAAATTAAACTATTCACTATCCAGCGCCCCCCAACGCAAGTCGTTGTAACGACTTGCGTTGTAAAACCTGCGTCGTAAAGGCATGCGTTGTAAAAGCATGCGTTGTAACGTCATACATCCCTGCAGATACTGAATAGTCGGGTTGGAGAATGCCACACAATAAAAGATAGGCTTGTCTTATCTTTGGATGTGAGAAGTTCTCCTCCTGGAATGCTGAGTCTCCACAGCCAGAAAATTACTATTAAATTGTAGTTTGTGAATACATAAAAAAGTGTTAACTTACGCAAAAGTGTAAACTTACCGTTTTCTATCGAAATCTTTCTGTTATGTGAGGTAGGAGGCCTTACAAATGTCTATAAATTCAGGGATTGAAGCCTCTATGGATCATCAGACCTCCATCCAATGTTTAGATTAGCTGGAGAATTCAGCATTTGGTTTTTTTTTAACTCTAGTGCTCCTTGACAGATAAGTTGTTTTAAAAAAATGAAATCAAGACCACTGCCCCCCAACTTCTCTTGCCCCTAGGCCACCAAATGTAAGTCTAAAAAATGAAGCGGTCCCAAAGAGAAAGCTTCTCCTTTGTGAATCATTTACCACTTTACAGAGCAGAATTATGAAGATGTTACGTAATGCAGCGCGGCAATGAAAGGGAAAGAACAGGGCATCAGTATATCTAATAACATATAGCAATGTCCTGCTCTTTGCCTTCCAAGCACTGGTGCATTATCAGCCAGTCTAGTGATATGCACGCATCTTTGCACCATAGTGTATTTTAGTGCATTTTTTTAAATGTGTTTTTCCAACTTCCTCATTTAAAGGAAATTTAGAAGATTGATAATGTTTACTTGAACAACAATTAACAGTTGATGAGTTGCAAAGGTCAGCTACCAATATCAAAAGTGAAACACAAATATACATAATACAATTAGGGGTTGAATTTCAAGCATTTTACGTTGGGTTAGCTTCACAAAAGTGACACATACCAGCACAAAATGTTTTTGGTGGGATTTAATTTCCAGGTCAAATCTAAGGTGTGTGTGTGGTGCTCCGTGACTCCGGTGCTCTCCTACTTCCTGCCTGTCATGTAACACAAGGCAGCCTATTGGGTACTGTGCTGTGTGTATTTTTACAAAAATCTGTCTCTTAGACAGTTAGGGCTAATCTTTTTTTAATGTCACAAACAAATAAACTCATGGAAATATTATGACTTTGGAGACTTTGCCGGTTGGAGTACAGCCTACATAAAAAGACAGACTTGTTCTATCTTTTATTGTGTGAAGTTCTCATTAGCAACTTTTAGAGTTCACCAAGCCACACAAAGGCCTGATTTGCCTAGCCTTGCAAAGGTAACTGGGGCGTATGCAAAAATGGTGCACCTAGCTGAGGCTGGTGTATTGAGGAGAAATATCTTCACTCTGCTTGTTACTTCCTTTTTGCATGTGTGCTGCATTCTGCAGAACTCGTTCAAAGAGGAATACACTTCTAACAGTTGTGTTTGTGCAGGAACATATCCTTTCCTGCAAACAAACTATTCAGATAAAAATACAGGCACTCTTGTGTTGGGGCACAAAGATGCCTCCTTTGGTGCTAGGCAGTCAGAAGTGTGCCAGTGCAGGTTGAAAGCTGAACAGTGCTATATCTTTGTCAATATGAGGTTGTTCAGCTCTCTTGCATTCACGCAACACATTGCATCAACTTTCCTTGCTGTATTGTGTTGCGTGAACTCCTACTAAATCACACAGGTGAACGGAACATTGAACAAATAGAGCCTCAGTAAAAGGAAGGCTGTATGTAAGCCCAAAGTTGTAGAACTGTTGTTGCAAGTAAGTAATTTCATTGTCAGAGAGTTGAACATCCTGAACTTATGAGACAGGCTAATATTCAGTGAATCAAGTTATTGAAAACTGCTTAGCTTACTGAAGATTCTGGCACAGTATTCAGGTTCAATCAATAGCCCGGTAGACAATTGCATGATCTTTTGACGCATGATGTAGCAGAGGTCACCGAGTGGCTTCAAGAACAAGCTTTGTTAAAGGACTCGTGGAAGGAACAGCCACATTCCCCCATTTCCCAACATGGTTTGGCCTTCTTTGACACAGAAGTGATGCATGGACAGATTCACTTTGATTTTCACTGTGTTGAAAATCTAACCTTTCCTGGAAAATCAAAGAAGGCAAAAAGTGGATGTCCTTGGCCCTATCAAGGTAGAACTTCAAGCACCTACAGATATCCAAAAATGCATTGTCCTTTCCATGCAAGAAGATTGGGAAAGAGGGGTCAGAGCACCACCAAAATGATCCAATGGAGCACAATTAGAATTGGCAGTTCATAATCGGGAGACGCCATGGAAATTAATTTTACCAAATGTTTGTTACATGACTATTCCTGGTGTGTGAATTTACCTTAGAAAATGATAAGTCAAGAGGCATTTGGCAAAACAGAAACAGTTGGTTGAATTAAATACAGTGATCAATTACAAGTTCTTAAAAATCACAAAAATGTGGTCCTAATCCTTTAACCATAAATTAAATTATTTGTTATTATATAAAGGTGGCTCTCGCCTGTGTTCAGACATGGTGAGGGCCATTGTGTTTGTTCAGATGTCCTGCATGGAGAGGGAGTGATCACTGTGTGTGCTGTGCTGTGCTCTGGTTGGCTGAGTGTTCAAAACAACATGTAGCATCTAACATTTTGGTAATTTGGGAACGTGAGCCCATCCAGCTAACATGTTTTTGGGGACCATTCTCCTTGGGCCTGTTAGTGCTGCAGCTGCCTATCTAGGAAATTATTCTGGGTTTTCCTTGTGCAAGCGTTTGTCTCCGGGCTAAATGTAACCCCACCTGTGGCTTGTCAATCTGTAAATCTGGATGCGACTCTCAAGGCCTGCCCAATCATATATCTCGGGGTTGCTGGGTAGGTCATCATGGATGGATTTGAT
The DNA here is from genome assembly GCF_964261635.1 of Lissotriton helveticus. NCBI lineage: Eukaryota > Metazoa > Chordata > Amphibia > Caudata > Salamandridae > Lissotriton > Lissotriton helveticus. The sequence goes on from NC_136069.1 coordinate 1,612,105,047, forward strand.
GGCAATGATATGATTTCCATATTGCAAGGAAAACGCAATGTGGGGATTATCATTGTGGATACATATCTCATGGTTGTTGCTATTGGGGGTACATACAGTATATACAGTGTATTTACTGGTGTTGCAAGCACATATATTATCATCACTGATATTGCAAGTATGTCCCACATCATTATCATTGTTATGGGTATTCTGGTTGTTGTAAATATTCACATTATAGATTTTGGACTGTAAATTTCTGAATCTTGAACAGTCGCCTTGCTGACATCAAAGTTAGGAGGAATGCCATCTTCCATGAGATGTATTTTAATTGCCGCCTATGAATCAGTTGAAAAGGAGCTGAGATTACTTGACTTAGTATTATTTTCAGTTTTGAAAGTACAAAGGGATGTTGTACTTGTGAAAATATTCTAAATTGCCACTACTGACTCCACTACCTCTGGCCTAAAAGGACATTGCAGGCATGGCAGCACAGGTCTCTGCGTTCATCATGGACTCAGTGACACAGTTCTCTACGACTACCAGAAACCTCACTGTGGCTGCTGTGACACTGAACTATGAGTGCCATGACGCCACACACTATTCCATGTTGTAGAAAGACCATGCCATCTTGGATCATCAGGTATAACTTGTGAAGGGATGAGATTTTTTCCTCCCATGGTATACTGGCATGTTTCCCTGTTCTGATTAGCCACGTGCATGCATATATCTGATATCCTGAATTCATTATCATCCCTGGTATCATGCTTATCTAAGTGGTAGCGTAGCATGGGACTGATTTATCATTCTTTAAAGCTATGTAAAGCAGGCAGACAACTCGCTGCTCTGGGTGAAAGGGAGAGGGAAGAAATGTGTCAAATCTATCAAGATATGGCCCATTACTGCTCTCTGCATAAGCTGGCACATAATCTGCTGCCTAGCACCAATACAGGCAGCCATTATGCAAGGGTGCCTGTGTTTCAGGCAGGATGAACACCTTCTTGCACAAAAATAATTCACTGAGGCTTGTTCTTCTTAGCACACTTAGAAAGAAGAAACAACAATGAGAAATGAAAATATTTCTCCTTGTTGTGTCAACTCTGGGAAAACATAGAACTTTGAAGCATTCCCAGATTTACAAGTATTTGTAAATCTAGAAATCTGCCAAAATACATGGGTAGATGCATGGGAACTGTAGTGCTTGTAATTTGACACAATGAAACACTCCTGAACCCTACACACGTAAAACAGCACTCCCAAAAAGACAAGGCAATAAAACAAGACCCAATCTAATCTGAGGCAAGAAAACATATTCCGGTGCATTTAAAGTGACACACACATGTTTAATAATTTAATATTTTAGAAAAGGAAGGCAAAATATATTGGTTTATGCAGACTCCCAAATATCAAGTAACTCAAGCACAAAACGAGAATAAAATGTGGCATATATACATGTATCAAAGAGCAAAGAAATTTAAAGATTATGTACACAAAGTAAGTAAGACCTCACCGATCGTTCACTCGACATCCTCGCCAACTGTAGCTGGGGAACCCGTTGACAGCTGGGCTTGGTCTCTTGACCGGGACTCAAGTTCTGTTCACCTTTACGACAGTACATCTACTCCGTAAGTGAGTTCCAATTCACCTGTCAACATTCCCTGGCTTTAATACGTTTACTCAATGTGAGGCAAATGTTCTAGAAAACTCTCCCCCTTTCTTCTGTTGCAAAAACCGAGCTGGCCGCACTGGTCTGTGTCCGCTCCAAGACCACCAAGATCATCTGCGGCTTTTCACAGGGATCATCCCTCATCCCGACGCTGTTCAATATCCATATGCCACCACTCGCTCACGTCGCACGACAACATAGCCTCAACATCATCCCCTACGCCGACGACACCCAGGTGATCATATCCCTCACCGAAGACCCCCACACCGCCAAAACCAACATCCACAGAGGAATGAAGGCCGTCGCTGAATGGATTAAGGACATCAGACTGAAGCTGAATTCTGACAAGACAGAGGTCCTCATCCTCGGCCCCACTCCCTCAGCCTGGGACGACTCCTGGTGGCCAACATCGCTAGGAACAGCCCCAGAACCCACCGACCATGCACGCAACCTCCGCCCTCTCCATGACCAAGCAGGTCAATGCCGTCTCTGCTTCCAGCTTCAACACCCTCCGAATGCTCCGCAGGATCTTCAAATGGATCCCCTCCAACATGAGAAAAACTGTCACCCAGGCCCTCGTCACCAGCAGACTGGATTATGGGAACGCCCTCTACGCAGGAACAACAGCCAAGCTCCTGAGACGGCTGCAACGCATCCAGAATGCCTCGGCACAACTGATCCTTGATATCCCCCGATGCGGCCACATCACACCACACCTGAGAGGCCTGCACTGGCTCCCGATCAACAACAGGATCACCTTCAAACTCCTCATCCATGTACACAAAGCCCAACACAACGCCGGACCAGCATACCTCAACGACGGACTCAGCTTCTACACCCCCACCCGCAGCCTCCGCTCTACCAACCTCGCACTCGCGACAGTCCCTCACATCCGGAAAACCACCGCCGGCGGCAGATTCTTCTCCTACCTCGCCACCAAGACCTGGAACACTCTCCCAACAAGCCTACGACAGACCCAGGACCTACAGAAGACTTCTCAAGACCTGGCTTTTCATTCAGTAGCAGCCCCCCCATCGCCCCCAGTGCCTTGAGACCCTCACGGGTATGTAGCGCACTTTACAAATGAAATGATTGATTGATTAAAGGTCAAGACAGAAGCTGGCCAGGCTCCCGTATTTTGACTCCAAGACAGAGCTGTACATTCCGCACATTCCCTGAAAGGAACCAAGCACGCATCCCGCACAACATGTTCCAGTGCTCTCTGATCGGTGAGGAGCGAAAACATGCCCTCCTCACTTTGCAGCTATGTGTGAGCACAGAAAATGGAGTCTGTTACACAAGATGGAGTCATCACAAACAAATGTATTCTATTATGCTAAATGGAGCCAATGTGATGTTGCTGGGGTAACGCCTCGTTAATGCAGGTTAGCAGAGCACATCAGCGAAGACGAGCCAAAGACCTCAGCGTAACAAAAGAAGCTGTGCACATCGCTGACGTTGCTAGGGTAACGCCGCGTAGTATGGAAACATTAAGATGTCCGCCGGTGATGAAATCACGCTAAGGCCTGGCGTGCAGCGTCGGCACATGAAGCTTGATTACGCTTGCCTGGCCTTGTTCGGCACCATGGAGACCATGCAGAATGTTGAAATAAGTGTTCTTTGCATGTGCTGCGTGGGTGCACGGAGGATCTGGCAAATTCTGAAGATGGCTTTGCGCAGGGGCGCGTGAAGAAAAGAAAAGAGTACTTACTTCAGCTGGGTGCCCAACCCTGCCTATGTCAGCTAGGTGTCCGGTCTCTCTCAAGCTAGGAGAAACACAGGAAACATCAGGATGAGTCTTGAAAGGACATCAGCAAAGACGAGATCATGGGTCCAGATGGGCAGACGCTGACAATGAGGAGTCTCCTTCCTTCTGGGATCGAAGACGGTAGGTTTGATGCTTTGGGGTCTATTTTGAGTGCGTAGGTGACATGCCAAACATCGGCAAATGTAAGATCAGCTTTAAACAAGAAGTAGAAAGGCACAGCATAGGTAGATGAATTCAAAGTAGGTTTATTGCAGTCTAGTAATAACGACTCCATCCAGCATCAACACCCTGCAATGGCCAACTGACCAGTTGGTTACATTCTACCCTACATTACGATGTTCCACAGGTTCCATATTCCAACTCTGATTACCTAGGAACAGTGAGTTATGTGCAGTTCTAAGAGAAGAACACTACACAATGGTCAATGTATCATTCTCAATATCAGTACATTCTACCCTTTGACCATTGGCTTTTGTAATTGTTTGCATAGCGCTAGAATCGACTGCTGAAGGGGTATCTCTGCGCTTCCGCAGGGCCGTGAAGAAATAGCAGTACATTTAATAGAAATCAATGCTGGAAGAAGAGGAAGGTCTTGAGCATTTTCCTAAATTGCGGTTGTTCAGAGCATTGTCTTAAGGGAAGCGGAAGTTTATTCCATAATTGTGGTCCCCAATATGAGAAAGCTCTACCTCCTAGTCTGATCCTTTTTACTCATGGAAAAGATGTTGAACACCTGAGCGTAGGGTTCTAGAGGGGACAGAAGGCAGGAATTTCTCAGCAAGATAGGAAGGGCCCAGATTGACTAAAGTCTTGTGAATGAAACAGCATGTTTTAAACTCAATCCGTTGATGCATATTTTTGCATGTACTTTCATTTTGATTTTTGCATAAAATTTGTTTTTCTCACATCATTTGTGACTCAGTTTCTTCAAGTCGTATTTGAGCACATTAACCAATTGGTAATGGGGTCACGAGTCAAATTGTAACAAATGTCACCTTCAGAGATATTGAATGTTATCACTTGTGTTAGATTTTTCCAAGAATCATCAATGGTTTCTGGACAAAATCGGCAAAACTGATAAGGTGACAAGTGAGTTCTCACATCATGTTCCTCCACTGCCCCGTCTGCATTTGTGACATTAAATGTCTGCAACAATACATTGACAGGGGTAGGGATAGCTACAAGGCACGTGGAAATAATATCCATGGTGATTTTCATGTTTGTCATCCAAAAGTATGACATGTTGAGGACTGTCTGTGCAAGAGAGGACCACACATTGTCAGGTCGAGTCAGCAGTGCTGTTGATTTGCACAGTGGGCTGGCCACTTTTGAGTAAGGGGCTTCCTGTTCCTCCCATCCCCACTCGAACATGACTAAACACACTCCAACGAGTGCAGGAAGAGCACAGACATGCTATGCTGTGATCTAAAAGAACAGAGAACAAACAGGTATTATTCATTCTCGCAAGTAACATTTATGAGAAGGAACATGTTCCCATTTGTCCTTACCTGGTTTAAAGATTAAAAGGATGTTGTCCTTTCCTGAGATATTATCCACACTTTGGCTCCTAGATTCTTGTCAGTAGAGCCAACCCCTCCTTTCCCACGCATGATGAGAAGGGTGGGGACAGTCCCCTTCTTGACAGTCCCCTTTTCCTCCGTATACTGGCATGATCACTATTTGAGCGACTCTCTTTTTAGGATGTATTATCAAATCAGCGTCTCCACTATTCAGTAGGATGACCTTGATTTCACCTTCATAGTCTGCATCAATGACCTCTCCCAGCACTTGAATGCCCTTTAGAGCCAATCCAGATCAAGGGGCAATAAAGCTAAAGTGCTCTGGGGGAATCTGGAATCCCACTCCTGTCTCAATGAGTCCTATATCTCTTGGTTTGAGTCTGTACAGTTTTAAAGCATGCAGATCAAGACCTGCAGCCTCCGGTGTTGCCCGGTACAGAGCCAGAGGTCCAGGAGCTGTCTCCCAGTAGAGGATAGCTTTGGTGGCTACATGAGGCTGAATATTCAAGGCTGGAGTTAGCATTCGCAGCAGAGGGGTTTCTGCGTTGGCTAAGGGTCTATTGTTCAATATTTGCAATGGCTCATTTAAATGATCTCTCCAATTTTTCAATGAACCATCAGACAACTCTTTCAACAATCCATTCATGCACTCAAACAGCATGTTGTGTTGTACACAAATATCCTGCACCAATTTACCTTTGAAATGAGACCCATTGTCACTTTGAATCTGTAATGGGATTCCGTAATACAGAATCAGCAAGTCCAATGTTTTCAATGTTTTCAACTGAGTAGCACGTTTACAAGGAAATGCTATCAAATATCCAGAGTATGTGTCTACAGCCATGCACAGATATTGACATCCTCGACTAGGTGGCAGGGGCCCATTTTAATCAATATGCCAGATCTGCTCTGGTAAATTTCCTCTGACTAGCTGGCCTCTCACTATCTGTTGGACTGGTCTATGTTGGGTATGCTGACAAATGGGACATTGTCACATTGCAGATTTGATCAGATCTAGGGGAATGTGTATCCCTCTATTCTCTTCCCACCTGCTGGTAATCTTTTCTCCAAAGTGTTCGCACAACTGATGTGCCCATTTTGCAATCCCAACCAAGTTAGAATCTTGCGTTGCCACCTTGGCCTTCGAAATCTTAGCTTTTTCATCTGTGAGGGAATTAAACCAGCGGTTGAGTGAGTCGGTGGAACAGTGAGCATCTACATGATACACAGTAACTGTGCTTAGTGGCAACATGGTCCAGATCCCTTTCCACAGTTCTTAACCCACACTTCCTTTGAATATATCATCAAGTTATGGGCATGCTACGTGGGAAGCCAAGTGGCTAACCCATTGGCAGTGGACCACAAGTCAGTGTATATATGACATTTTCCTGGCAATACTTGTTTCAAAGCTTGATACACAGCATTTAGGGCGAGATGTAGGAAAAGCCTATTTACCGATTCATAAATACCGAATTTTACCGATGCGGTATTTATGAATCGGTAAATATGAAGGTATGAGATGTAGGAAGATTCGGTAATTGAATTACCGAATCTGTAAAAATCGGTACTTACCGAATCGGTAAATACCGATTCGGTATTGCCCATTAATTCCTATGGGCCTTGAAGCCCATAGGAATCAATGGGCAATACCGAATCGGTATTTACCGATTCGGTAAATACCGATTTTTGCAAGGGTGCAGGGGGTGTCACTTTGTCACTTTGTCTGTCACATGGCATAGGTGTGCATGCACACATGTGCATGCACACCTGGATTCGGTATTTTACCACCCACTCAGAAGAGTCCCACCTACATTTAGATTTACCGAATCGGTAAAGTTACCGATTCGGTATTTTACAGATTCGGTAAATTTACCGATTCAGTAAATTTACCGATTCGGTGAATTTACCGAATCTGTAAAATAAATGCCCCTACATGCCGATTCTTAAATACCGGTCGTTAACGGCCGAAATTGGCCGTTACCGACCGGTATTTAGGCTCCTACATCTGGCCCTATAGTTCTGTGAACTGGCTACTTTTTCTCTCTCCAGTAGTGGTCAACAAGTTCTTGGTCACAGGGTTGTATGACACCGCCTTCCAGTGACTTTTAGCCCCTACATACCTGGCTGAACCATCAGTAAATCACACATGCTTCATGTCCTCTAAGGACAATTCTTCAAATGGCCTACCACACTTCACAGGAGACTCCTGTATCTCAGGTACCTCATGCAACACCTCTGTATTTCCCACTGGGGCTTGCGCCACCTGCTCAGGCCACACCGCAGTGCCTTTGGGACCTACCGGGGCCCTATCCTGTATGTACCACTTCCATTTGATTATGCTGGCCTCTTGCACATGTCATATTCGGTAGTCTTGGGGGAACTCATCACTCATTGCATTATAGGAATCTCAGGTCTCAAAATCACATTGTGCCCTAGGGTCAATTGTTCAGCATCCACCAGGGCCCAATTCCATGCTAGCAACTGGTTTTCAAAGGGAGTGTACCGCTCTCCAGCATCTGGCAATTTGTTTGTCCAAAATCCTAAAAGCACACTTGTTTGTCCTTGCTTCTGCCACAGACTCCAATTAGCATACAGTCCTTGCACTGTCACATTCAGCTCAACATCCCCCTCCCACACTGGCCACCAATCCAAATCACGCTGTATAGCCTCTTTTGCTGAATCAAATGCAATTTGCTGTTGCTCTCCCCATTCAAATGCATTTTTCTTTTGCATAACTTTGCACAAAGGGGCAAAAATCTGACTCTAGTGAGGGATGTGATGTCTCCAAAAACCAGAAAATCCAATGAACCTCTGGGCTTCCTTCCTATTTCGTGGCACAGCAAATTCTTTGACCTTTTGTTTCACCTGGGGCACCACCTCTCTGTGTCCTTGATTCCTTTGATACCCAAAAACTTCACATTTTGAGAGGGTCCTTGTACCTTTACGGGATTGATCTTCCACCCTTTACTCTGCAAGTGGTCCACAATCCTGTCCGACTGAATCTGCACTTGCTGAACTCTGGGAATAACTGGTACCTTATCTAAATGAGCTGCCACCAGCCAGTGACAGATAGCAGCACTGTGTAAGTACCCCATTGGGAGTCTTTTGAATGTTACCTGTCTACCATTCAATGAGAAAGAGAATTTCTCTTGGCATTCAGGGGCTATTGGTACAGAAAATAAAGCATTGGCAATATCAATAGTCGCATACCAAGTCCCAGGATTCTTCTATATTTTCTCAATTAAGATAACAGTCAAAGGAGGTGTGTGCTTGTTCAATTTGCGATAATCAACTGTCATGCACCAAGTATCCATCATCTGCTGCCTAATCTGTATATGAGAACAAAAAAAGCCTTATTTCTAGCTCAAACAGCTCAAACTTTACCAAAAATATTGCAGCAAGTGTTACACCGTGGTGGAAGGCCCTTTGCAAACCTAGAATAGTCACCTGTTACTTATTGCTAAATGTGGGTGTTAAATTGGTACTAATGGTGTGCAAGCCACTCTTTTGTTTCTTTCTGCACCTCTCTTGCTTCTTTCTGCATTTCTGTTGCTTCTTTCTGCACCTTTTGTCTTTTTCTGTACTTCTTTTGTCTCTTTCTGCACATCTCTTCTACTTTCTGCACCCCTGTTACCTCTTTCTGCACCTCTATTGCCTCTGTCTGCCCCGTACGTGCTTCTTTTTGCACCCGCTTTGCCCTTTTCTGTACCTTTCTTGCCTCTTTCTGTACCCTTCTTCCCTTTTTCTGCACCCCTCCTGCCTCTTTTTGCACCTCTGTTCCTTTTTTCTGCACTTTCATTTCTTTCTGCACCTCTCTTGCTTCTTTCCGTACCACTCTTTCCTCTGTCTCTACCCCTCTTCTCCCTTCATGCATGTCTTTTGCTTCTTTCTGCACTTCTCTTGCCTCTTACTCCACCTCTCCCCTCTTTCTGCATCTCTGTTGCTTCTTTCTGCTCTTAACTTAAGTCTTTCTGATCCTCTCTTGCTTCTTTCTGCATCACTCTTGCCTCTTTCTCCACAACTCTTCCCCCGTTCTGCATTTCTGTTGCTTCTTTCTGCACTTCTCTTGTCTCTTTCTCCACCGCTCTTCCCTCTTTCTGCCCCTCTGTTGCCTCTTCTGCACCTCTCTCACTTCTTCCTGCACCACTCGTGCTTCTTTCTGCACCCCTCTTCCCTCTTTCTGCACCCCTCTTGCCTATTTCTGCAACGCTGTTCCTTCTTTCTGCTCTTTTCTTGTTTCTTTCTGCACCTCTATTGCTTCCTTCTGCACCGCTCCTGCCACATTTGCTGCCTCTGTTCCCCCTTTTTGCATCTCCGTTGCTTCTTTCTGCACTTTTCTTGCATCTTTCTCCACCCTCAACCCTCTTTCTGCACATCGGTGCCTTCTTTCTGTTCTTCTACTGCTTCTTTCTGCACATATCTCCCTTCTTTCCGTAATGCTTGTGTCTCTTTCTGCACCCCTCTTCCCTCTTTCTGCACTCATCTTGCCTCTTTCTGCACCTCTCTTCCTTCGTTTTGCATGTCTTTTGTTTCTTTCTGCACCTCTATTGCTTCTTCCTGTATCCCTCTTGCCTCTTTCTCCACCCCTGTTCCCTCTTTCTGCATCTCTATTGCTTCTTTATGCACTTATCTTGCATCTTTTTGATCCTCTCTTGCTTCTTTCTGCACCCCTGGTGCCTCTTTCTGCACCCCTAGTCTCACTTTCAGCACTCATTTTGCCTCTTTCTGCACCTCTGTTCCTTCTTTCAGCACATCTATTGTTTCTCTCTGCACCTCTCTTGCTTCTTTCTTCACTACTCTTGCCTCTTTCTCCACAACTCTTTCACCGTTCTGCAACTCTAATGCTTCTTTCCTCACTTCTATTGTCTCTTTCTCTGCCCCTCCTCCCTCTTTCTGCACCTCTGTTGATTCTTTCTGCACCTCTCTTGCTTCTTTCTGCTTCCCTTGAGCCTCCTTCACACCCCTCTTCCTGCCCCCTATTGCCTCTTTCTGCACCTCTGTTCCTTCTTTCTAAACTGCTGTTTCTTTCTGCACCTCTCACTTCTTTCTGCACCCCTTTTGCCTCTTCCTGCACCTCTGTCCCTTCTTTCTCTAACCTTTGTGCCTCTTTATGCACTCCTCTTCCTTCCTTCTGCACCCCTCTTGCCTCTTTCAGCACCCATGTTCCTATTTCTGCACATCTTTTGCTTCTTTCTGCACCTCCCTTGCTTCTTTCTGCATCCCTCTTGCTTCTTTCTGCACCCTCCGTGCCTTTCACATCCCTCTTCCCTCTTTTTGAATCCTTCTTGGCTCTTTTTGTACTTCTGATGCTTCTATTTGCACTACCATTGCCGCTTCCTGCACCCATCCTGATTCTTTCCGTACCACTCATGCATCTTTTTCTACAACTCTTTCCCGTTCTGCATCTCTAATGCTTCTTTCTGAACTTCTCTTGTCTCTTTCTCTGCCCCTCTTCCCTCTTTATTCACTTCTGTTGCTTCTTTCTGCACCTCTCGTGCTTCTTTCTGCATGCCTATTGCTTCTTTCTGCACCCTTTGTGCCTTTCACACCCCTCTTCCTTCTTTTTGCATCCTTCTTGGCTCTTTTTGCACTTCTGTTGCTTCTATCTGAATTACTATTGCCTCTTTGTGCACCCATCCTGCTTATTTCTGTACCACTCATGCTTGTTTTTCTATAACTCTTCCCTGTTCTGCATCTCTAATGCTTCTACCTGCAATTTTCTTATCTCTTTCTATGCCCCTCTTCCCTCTTTCTTCACCTCTGTTGCTTCTTTCTGTACCTCTCTTGCCTCTTTCTGCACCTCTGTTCCTTCTTTCTGAACTGCTGTTTCTTTCTACACCTCTTACTTCTTTCTGTACCCCTTTTGCCTCTTCCTGCACCCCTCGTCCCTCTTTTTGCACACTTGTTGCTTCTTTCTGCCCTTCTCTTGCTTCTTTCTGCACCTCCCTTTTTCTGTCACCTTTGTGCCTCTTTCTGCACTCCTCTACTTTCTTTCTGCACCCCTCTTGCATCTTTCAGCACCCCTGTTCCTTTTTTCTGCACATCTTGTGCTTCTTTCTGAAACTCTCTTGCTTCTTTCTGCATCTCTCTTGTTTCTTTCTGTACCCTCCATGCCTTTCACACCCCTCTTCCCTCTTTTTGCATCCTTCTTGGCTCTTTTTGCACTTCTGATGCTTCTATCTGCACTACCATTGCCTTTTTGTGCACCCATCCTGCTTCTTTCTATACCACTCACGCTTCTTTTTCTACAACTCTTCCCCGTTCTGCATCTCTAATGCTTCTTTCTGCACTTCTCTTGTCTCTTTCTCTGCCCCTCTTTCCTCCTTTTTCACTTTTGTTGCTTCTATCTGCACTACTATTGCCTCCTTGTGCACCCATCCTGCTTCTTTCTGTACCACTCATGCTTCTTTTTCTACAACTCTCCAACGTTCTGCATCCCCAATGCTTCTATCTGCACTTCTCTTGTCTCTTTCTCTGCCCCTCTTCCTTCACCTCTGTTGCTTCTTTCTGTACCTGTCTTGCATTTTCTGCACCTCTGTTCCTTCGTTCTGAACTGCTGTTTATTTCTGCACCTCTTACTTCTTTCTGCACCCCTTTTGTCTCTTTCTGCACCCCTCTTGCCTCTTTCTGCACTCATCTTGCCTCTTTCTGCACCTCTGTTCCTTCTCTTTGCATGTATTTTGTTTCTTTTTGTACCTCTATTGCTTCTTCCTGCACCCCTCTTGCCTCTTTCTCTACCCCTCTTCCCTCTTTCTGCATCTCTATTGCTTCTTTCTGCAGTTATCTTGCATCTTTTTGATCCTCTCTTGCTTCTTTCTGTACAGCTGGTGACTCTTTCTGCACCTCTAGTCTCACTTTCTGAACTCATTTTGCCTCTTTCTGCACCTCTGTTCCTTCTTTCTGAACTGCTGTTTCTTTCTACACCTCTTACTTCTTTCTGTACCCCTTTTGCCTCTTCCTGCACCCCTCGTCCCTCTTTTTGCACACTTGTTGCTTCTTTCTGCCCTTCTCTTGCTTCTTTCTGCACCTCCCTTTTTCTGTCACCTTTGTGCCTCTTTCTGCACTCCTCTACTTTCTTTCTGCACCCCTCTTGCATCTTTCAGCACCCCTGTTCCTTTTTTCTGCACATCTTGTGCTTCTTTCTGAAACTCTCTTGCTTCTTTCTGCATCTCTCTTGTTTCTTTCTGTACCCTCCATGCCTTTCACACCCCTCTTCCCTCTTTTTGCATCCTTCTTGGCTCTTTTTGCACTTCTGATGCTTCTATCTGCACTACCATTGCCTTTTTGTGCACCCATCCTGCTTCTTTCTATACCACTGACGCTTCTTTTTCTACAACTCTTCCCCGTTCTGCATCTCTAATGCTTCTTTCTGCACTTCTCTTGTCTCTTTCTCTGCCCCTCTTTCCTCCTTTTTCACTTTTGTTGCTTCTATCTGCACTACTATTGCCTCCTTGTGCACCCATCCTGCTTCTTTCTGTACCACTCATGCTTCTTTTTCTACAACTCTCCCACGTTCTGCATCCCCAATGCTTCTATCTGCACTTCTCTTGTCTCTTTCTCTGCCCCTCTTCCTTCACCTCTGTTGCTTCTTTCTGTACCTGTCTTGCATTTTCTGCACCTCTGTTCCTTCGTTCTGAACTGCTGTTTATTTCTGCACCTCTTACTTCTTTCTGCACCCCTTTTGTCTCTTTCTGCACCCCTCTTGCCTCTTTCTGCACTCATCTTGCCTCTTTCTGCACCTCTGTTCCTTCTCTTTGCATGTATTTTGTTTCTTTTTGTACCTCTATTGCTTCTTCCTGCACCCCTCTTGCCTCTTTCTCTACCCCTCTTCCTTCTTTCTGCATCTCTATTGCTTCTTTCTGCAGTTATCTTGCATCTTTTTGATCCTCTCTTGCTTCTTTCTGTACAGCTGGTGACTCTTTCTGCACCTCTAGTCTCACTTTCTGAACTCATTTTGCCTCTTTCTGCTCCTCTGTTCCTTCTTTCTGCACTTGTGTTGTTTCTTTCTGCACCTCTCTTGCTTTTTTCTTCACTACTCATGCCCCTTTCTCCACAACTCCCCGTTTTGCATCTCTAATGCTTCTTTCCTCACTTCTCTTGTCTCTTTCTCCGCCCCTCCTCCCTCTTTCTGCACCTCTGTTGCTTCTTTCTGCACCTCTCTTGCTTATTTCTGCTTCCCTTGTGCCTCCTTCACTCCCCTCTTCCTGCCCCCTCTTGCCTCTTTCTTCACCTCTGTTCCTTCCTTCTAATCTGCTGTTTCTTTCTTCACCTCTCACTTCTTTCTGCACCCCTTTTGCCTCTTCCTGCACTCCTCGAGCCTCTTTAAGCACCATTGTTGCTTCTTTCTGCACTTCTCTTGCTTCTTTCTGCACCTCTGTCCCTTCTTTCTGTAACATGTGTGCCTCTTTATGCACTCCTCTTTCTTCTTTCTGCACCCTCTTGCCTCTTTCAGCACCCCTGTTCTCTTTTTTTCTGCACATCTTTTGCTTCTTTCTGTAACTCTCTTGCTTCTTTCTGCATCCCTCTTGCTTCTTTCTGCACCCTCCATGCCTATCACACCCCTCTTCCCTCTTTTTGCATCCTTCTTGGCTCTTTTTGTACTTCTGATGCTTGTATCTGCACTACCATTGCCTCTTTGTGCACCCATCCTGCTTCTTTCTGTACCACTCATGCTTCTTTTTCTACAACTCTTCCCCGTTCTGCATCTCTAATGCTTCTTGCTGCACTTCTCTTGTCTCTTACTCTGCCCCTCCTCCCTCTTTCTTCACCTCTGTTGCTTCTTTCTACAGCTCTAGTGCTTTTTTTGCATCCCTCTTGCTTCTTTCTATACCCTCTTTGCCTTTCACACCCCTCTTCCCTATTTTTGCATCGTTCTTGGCTCTTTTTGCACCTCTGTTGCTTCTATCTGCATTACTATTGCCTCTTTGTGCACCCATCCTGCTTCTTTCTGTACCACTCATGCTTCTTTTTCTACAACTCTTCCCCGTTCTGCATCTCTAATGCTTCTTTCTGCACTTCTCTTGTATCTTTCTGTACCTCTGTTCCTTCTTTCTGAACTGCTGTTTCTTTCTGTACCTCTTACTTCTTTCTGCACCCCTTTTGCCTATTCCTGCATCCCTCGTCCTTTTTTTTGCACTGTTGTTGCTTCTTTCTGTACTTCTCTTGCTTCTATCTGCACCTCTGTCGCTTTTTTCTGTAACCTTAGTGCCTCTTTCTGCACTCCTCTTCCTTCTTTCTGCACCCCTCTTGCCTCTTTCAGCATCCCTGTTCCTTTTTTATGCACATCTTTTGCTTCTTTCTGCAACTCTCTTCCCTCTATCTGCAGCCATCTTGCCTCTTTCTGCACCTCTGTTATTTCTTTTTGCACTTCTTTTGTCTATTTCTTCACCTCTTGTGTTTCTTTCTGAATCCCTCTTACCTCTTTATCCCCCACATCTCCCTTTCTGCATTTCTGTTGCTTCTCTTACTTTTTCTGCACCTCTCTTGCTTCTTTCTGCATCCCTCATTCCTCTTTCTGTACCCCTCTTCCCTCTTTCTGCACTACTCTTGCCTCTTTCTGTATCTCTCTTGCTTCTTTCTGCACTTCTTTTGTTTCTTTCTGTACCCATCTTGCCTCTTTCTGCATCTCTGTTCCTTCTTTCTGCGCTTCCTATGTTTTTTTCTGTACCTCTGGCTTCTTTCTGCACCATTTTTCCTCTCTGCATCCATCTTGCCTCTTTCTGCAACTCTATTCCTTCTTTCTACACTTCTTGTGTTCCTTTCTGCAGCTCTCTTGCTTCTTTCTACACCACCTTACCTCTTTCCTTTACCTCTTTCTTCACCCCTTTTGCCTCTTTCTGCACCTCTGTTCCTTCTCTCTGCACTTTTTTTGTTTCTTTTGGTACATCTCTTGTTTCTTTCTGCTCCCCTCGTGCAGATTTCTGCACTCCTCCTCCCTCTTTTTGCATCCTTCTTACCTTTTTCTGCACCTCTGTTGCTTCTATCTGCACTACTATTGCCTCTTTGTGCACCTCTCTTGCTTCTTTCTGTACCACTTGTGCTTCTTCCTGTACCCCTCTCCCCTCTTTCAGCACCCCTCTTGCCTTTTCCTACACCACTCTTCCTTCTTTCTGTTCTTCTTCTGTTTCTTTCTGCACCGCTCTTGCTTCTTTCTGCACCCCTCATGCTACTTTCTCTACCCCTATTCTCCCATTTTGCATCTCTGTTGCTTCTTTCTGCACTTCT
Organism: Lissotriton helveticus; assembly: GCF_964261635.1. Classification (NCBI taxonomy): domain Eukaryota; kingdom Metazoa; phylum Chordata; class Amphibia; order Caudata; family Salamandridae; genus Lissotriton; species Lissotriton helveticus. The sequence continues at coordinate 1,612,120,204 of NC_136069.1, forward strand.
CTTGCCTCTATCTCCAACCCTCATCCCTCTTTCTGCACATCTATTGCTTCTTTCTGTACTTCTATTGCTTCTTTCTGTACCTCTGTCCCTACTTTTGGCAACCATTCTGCTTCTTTCTGCACCCCTCTTCCTGCACCACTCTTGCCTCTTTTTGCATCTCTGTTCCTACTTTCTGCACTTTGTGTGTTTCTTTCTGTATCCCTCTTGCCTCTTTCTCATCCCACTTCCTTGTTTCTACATCTCTGTTGCTTCTTGATGCACTACTCTTGCTTCTTTCTGCACCCCTTGTGTGTCTTTTTACACTTGTCTTCCCTCTTGCTCTACTCCTCTTGCCTCTTTCTGCACCTATGTTGTTTCTTACTGTACTTCTTTTGTTTCTTTCTGTACCTCTCTTGCTTCTTTCTGCACCACTCTTGCCTCTTTCTCCACCCCACTTCCCCTTTTTTAATCTCTGTTGCTTCTTTCTGCACTTTGCTTACCACTTTTTCCGCTCCTCATCCATCTTTCTGCACCTCTGTTGCTTCGTTCTGTACCTCTAATGCCTCTTTCTACACCTCTATTCCTTCTTTCTGAACTGCTATTTCTTTCTGCACCTCTTACTTCTTTCTGCACCCCTTTTGCCTATTCCTGCACCCCTCGTCCCTCTTGTTGCACCATTGTTGCTTCTTTCTACACTTCTCTTGCTTCTTTCTGCACCTCTGTCCCTTTTTTATGTAACCTTTGTGCCTCTTTCTGCACTCCTCTTCCTTTTTTCTGCACCCCTCTTGCCTCTTTCAGCATCCCTGTTCTTTTTTTCTGCACAACTTTTGCTTCTTTCTGCAACACTCTTCCCTCTATCTGTGCCATCTTCCCTCTTTCTGCACCTCTGTTCCTTCTTTTTGCACTTCTTTTGTCTCTTTCTGCACCTCTTGTGTTTCTTTCTGTATCCCTCTTACCTCTTTATCCCCAACATCTACCTTTCTGCATCTCTGTTGCTTCTCTTACTCTTTTCTGCACCTCTCTTGCTTCTTTCTGCATCCCTCATTCCTCTTTCTGTGCCCCTCTTCCCTCTTTCTGCACTACTCTTGACGCTTTCTGTACCTCTCTTGCTTCTTTCTGCACTTCTTTTGTTTCTTTCTGCACCCATCTTGCCTCTTTCTGCATCTCTGTTCCTTCTTTCTGCACTTCCTATGTTTTTTCTGTACCTCTCGCTTCTTTCTGCACCATTTTTCCTCTCTGCATCCATATTGCCTCTTTCTGCAACTCTATTCCTTCTTTCTACACTTCTTTCGTTCCTTTCTGCAGCTCTCTTGCTTCTTTCTACATCACCTTACCTCTATCCTTTACCTCTTTCTTCCACCTTTTTGCCTCTTTCTGCACCTCTGTTCCTTCTTTCTGCACTTTTTGGTTTCTTTTGGTACATCTCTTGTTTCTTTCTGCTCCCCTCGTGCCAATTTCTGCACTATTCCTCCCTCTTTTTGCATCCTTCTTACCTCTTTCTGCACCTCTGTTGCTTCTATCTGCACTACTATTGCCTCTTTCTGCACCTCTCTTGCTTCTGTCTGTACCACTTGTGCTTCTTCCTGTACCCCTCTCCCCTCCTTCTGTACCTCTCTTGCTTCTTTCTGCACCCCTCTTGCCACTTTCTCTACCCCTATTCACCCATTTTGCATCTCTGTTGCTTCGTTCTGCACTTCTCTTGCCTCTATCTCCACCCCTCATCCCTCTTTCTGCACATCTGTTGCTTCTTTCTGTACTTCTGTTGCTTCTTTCTGTACCTCTGTCCCTACTTTTGGCAACCATTCTGCTTCTTTGTGCACCCCTCTTCCAGCACCTCTCTTGCTTCTTTTTGCACCTCTGTTTCTTCTTTCTGCACTTTGTGTGTTTCTTTCTGTATCCCTCTTGCCTCTTTCTCATCCCACTTCCTCCTTTCTACATCTCTGTTGCTTCTTTATGCACTACTCATGCTTCTTTCTGCACCACTTGTGCGTCTTTTTACATCACTCTTCCCTCTTTCTCCACTCCTCTTGCCTCTTTCTGCACCTCTGTTGCTTCTCTGTACTTCTTTTGTTTCTTTCTGTACCTCTCTTGCTTCTTTCTGCACCACTCTTGCCTCTTTTTCCACCCCACTTCCCCTTTTTTAATCTCTGTTGCTTCTTTCTGTACTTTGCTTACCTCTTTTTCCGCTCCTCATCCATCTCTCTGCACCTCTGTTGATTCTTTCTGTACATCTCTTGTGTATTTATGCACATCTCTTGACTTTTTCTGTACCCCCTCGTGCCACTTTATGTTCCTCTCTTTCCTCTCTCTGCACCCCTCTTGGGTCTTTCTGCTCCTCTGTTCCTTCTTTCTGTACTTTTTTGTTTCCTTCTATACCTCTCTTGCTTCTTTCTTAACCCCTTTTATCTCTTTCTGTACCCCTCTTCCCTATTTTTACACCCATGTTGCCTCTTTCTGCACCTCTGTTCCTTCTTTCTGCACTTATTTTTTGTTTCTGTCTGCTGCCCTCTTGCCTCTTTCTACACCTCTGTTCCTTTTTTCTGCACGTCTTTTGCTTCTTTCTGCAACTCTCTTACTTCTTCCTGCATCCCTCTTGCTTCTTTCTGCACCCTTCGTGCCTTTCACACCCCCTTCCTTCTATTTGCAGCCTTCTTGCTTCTTTCTGCACCTCTGTTCCTTCTTTCTGCACTTGTTTTGTCTCTTTCCACACCTCTCGTGTTTTTTTCTGTATCCCTCTTGCCTGTTTCTCCCCCCAGGTCTCCCTTTCTGCATCTCTGTTGCTTCAACTGTACTTCTCTTACTTCTTTCTGCACCTCTCTTGCTTCTTTCTGCACCCCTTGTGCCTCTTTCAGCACCCTTCTTCCCTCTTTCTGCACTACTTTTACCCCTTTGTGCACTTCTCTTGCTTCTTTATGTATCACTAGTGCTTCTCCCTGCACCCCTCTTCCCACTTTATGTACCCCTCTTTCCTCTTCCTGCACTGCTGTTCCTTCTTTCTGTTCTTCTTTTGTTTCTTTCTGCACCTCTCTTGCTTCTTTCTGCATCCCTCTTGCCGCTTTCTCTACCCCTATTCTTCTATTTTGTTTCTCTGTTGTTTCTTTCTCCACCGCTCATCCCTCTTTCTGCACATCTGTTGCTTCTTTCTGTACTTCTATTGCTTCTTTCTGTACCTCTGTCCCTACTTTCTGCAACCCTTCTGCCTCTTACTGCACCCCTTTTCCCCCCTCTTTCTGCACCTCTCTTGTCTCTTTCTGTACCTCTGTTCCTTCTTTCTGCACTTCTTGTGTTTCTTTCTGCAACTCTCTTGCTTATTTCTGTATCCCTCTTGCCTCTTTCTCCACATCACTTCCTCCTTTCTACATCTCTGTTTCTTCTTTATGCACTTCTCTTGCTTCTTTCTGCACCCCTTGTGCCTCTTTCTACACCCCTCTTCCCTCTTTCTCCACTCCTATTGCCTCTTTCTGTACTTTTCTTGCTTATTTCTGCACCACTCTTGCCTCTTTTTCCACCTCACTTCCCCTTTTCTAATCTCTGTTGCTTCTTTCTGCACTTCGTTTACTCTTTCTTCGTTCCTCATCCGTCTTTCTGCACCTCTGTTGCTTCTTTCTGTACTTCTCTTGCATATTTCTGCACCTCTCTTGCTTTTCTGCACCCTTGTGCCTCTTTCTGTACCCCTTTTTTCTCTTTCTGTACCCTCTTGGGTCTTTCTGCTCCTCTGTTCCTTTTTTCTGTACTTTCTTGCTTCCTTCTGCACCTCTCTTGCTTCTTTCTGAACCCCTTTTACCTTTCTGCACCCCTCTTCCATATCTCTACACCCATGTTGCATCCTTCTGCACCTCTGATGATTCTTTCTGCACGCATTTGTTGTTTCTTTCTGCAGCTCTCTTGCTTCTTTTTGCAGCCATTGCCTTTTTATCTACCCCTCTTTCCTGTTTCTGCACCCCTGTTGCCTCTTTCTGCACCTCTGTACCTTATTTCTGTACTTCTTTTGTTTCTTTCTAAACTTCTCTCACCTCTTTCTGTGCTCAAATGGGAAGGGCAAGCTGTCAAGTCCATAGGTATCCGTGCTCTTGTGACTGAGGTATATGTCTACCTGTATATGTATTCTAACATGTGTTATGCATCTGAAGATGGTAGCTTAAAAAGTAGGTAACGTTTTCTATAGGTGGTTAATTGTTCTCAGTTCTGCTATGTCATTCAGTTGCACAGGCAGACATGTCTTATGTATATAGATGTTATAGAGCTGCTCAAATATACTATTGAATACCCATGTGCCTTGTATTATGAACTGAAAGAAATACATACACCTTTTTTGGTATACATATTTGCAGAGTATGCTGTTTGAAACACAGGTATTCAAGTATTTCTATGTTTATTTTTATGTAACATGCCACTCGGTAAAAACAGAGACACACATGCATACCTTCACAAACCCTGTCAGACCTACAACAGTGATATGCTTAAAATTGCTGTTTTATATTTAGTTGGTAGGCCTAACATTCTGAGCAGTCGATTAATAGTAAACCTTCAAGAGAAAAGTGAGGTTTAAGACATCTTGGGAGAAGGATTAGTGATTAGGATTTTTGTATGAGTCTGTTGCAAGGTACAGTCAAAGCAGGCCTCTTTCTGCACCTATGTTGGTTGTTTCTGCACTTCTCTTGCTTCCTTCTGCCATTTTCTTCTGAGTCACAAGAAAACAGTGAAACAAAGATAAAAAACAAGAAAAGGGGCAGGGTAGAAACACCCTTACCCCCTAGGCCCATGCAGGGGGAAAAGAAAGAAAGACAATGGTTCAGGGGTGGCCTAATTAGGTCCAAGAACAAGCAAGGAGTTATTTTGTCTAGAAACTAAATCAAAAGGGAGCAGAGTAAGTATGTGTAGTTTTAATAACAATTAGCAGAATCAGATTAAAAAAATACATTCAGGTGGTCACATAAGTGACAAGGTGTGTAACGTGACTGAATGAGAGTGAAAAACACACGAAATATCACATGGACAACAAAAGCAAATCCACAAAGAAATATATACAATGAGGGGATTTTCATTGTGGGTTGACGGCATTTCGATCTTTATTGAGTCAAGATCATCATCAGGACAGGGTGAGCAGTCTGAAATAATTTAGAAAAGCAGGTAAATGCACAAGTGGAGTGTCCATAGTACTCTCAGTTGGTTTCAGGGGTGGTGATTGCTTGAAGTTGGAAAGGATTTGGTGGTACGTAGGCAAAAGAGATCCTTCACAATTTTAATTCATGCTTTCCAGGTGCTTGTGTGCGCTAGCTTTGGGTCAGAGTTGAATGGATAATAGGGATAGCAAATGGGGTCAATCAGCTAAATCGGGTCCAGTTCAATTGTGGAAATGCGCCTCGGGTTGTGATTTAATCCTCGTAATCCATGGCAGCAATGGCCTTGCTGTGAACTCTCCAGACACTGTCCCTGCGTTTAGTGACAGCGTCTGGAGAGCTCACAGCAAGGACCACATGACCCCTTCCGTTTCTTTTTTTTTTTACAAAATGGGAGTCAGGCCCTGGGGAATGGGGTCGCTAGGGCCCAAGAAATGGGAAAGGAAAGGGGGCCACATAGCCTCCTTCTAAAAAAAAAAAAAACAGCTGCCATCGCGCCAAAGGGCCAGCCCCCTCCCAACAACACTTTTCAAACATGCCTGGTGGCACGTTTTATGTTGGGGCATTAATTCCCCTTCAATCCTGAGGGTCCCTGGGGGCCAATTAGCCCACCAGGTACCACCAGTAAGCGCCACAGGGCTGCGTTGCAAAGAGGTGGTCCAAGGCCACAACCCTTTTTACACCTCCTTGCAACACATATCTGTGGCACTTACTGGAGGTACCTGGTAGGCTAGTTGGACTCCAGGGACCCTCAGGAGTCAAGGGGACTTAATTCCCCATCTTAAAACATGCCACAGGCGTGTTTGCACATTTGTCACATCAGGCCCCACCCCCTACCTTCACCACTGTGCAGACGCGCCCCGTGGAGCATTTTAAATTGGGCGATTAAGTCCCCTTGAATCCTGAGGATCCATGGGGGCCAACTAGCCCACTAGGTACCTCTAGTAAGCACCAGGGAACTGCCTTGCAGATAGATTGTCCAAGGCTACACCCCCTTTTTACACCTCTCTGCAACGCAGCTTTGTGGTGCTTACTGGAGGTAGCTGGTGTGCTAGTTGGCCCCCAGGGACCCTCAGGACTCAAGGGGATTTAATCCCCTAATTTACAGTGAACCAGTGGGCGCATTTGCACAGTGGTGCAGGAAGGGGGCATTGCCTGATGTGATAAGTGTGCAAACGCGCCATGTGGAATGTTTTAAGTTGGGGGATTAAGTCCCCTTGAATCCTGAGGGTCCCTGGTGGCCAACTAGCCCACCAGGTACCTCCAGTAAGAACCAGGGAGCTGCCTTGCAGATAGATGGTCCAAGGCCACGCCCCCTTTTTACACCACTCTGCAACACAGGTTTGTGGAGCTTACTGGAGGTAGCTGGTGATACCCTAATATAACCTTTGATACACCCACTCTAAAATACAGACTACCACTTCCGAAAACCAAAGGCACACCAATACCAGTCAGTACATACTCACTCACTAATTCCTATGTCTACACACACATCCACTCATTCACCCATACAGCAGTGCTTAATTTGGAAAAAAATGAAGTCCAGGTGCTCAAATATTTGTCGGAGGCCACACCCACTTTCCTTCATCTCCACCCACTTCCTCCACTGGGTCCCACACAATTAATCCTACATATGTAAATCACCGTATTTGAAATGTACATAAGCCAGGCCCAAGGGACTACAAGTTGTTGGAGTGACATGTCATCCTTACAGGTAGATCTGGAGAAGCACAACCTCTGAATTGAAAATGGAACACCATAATTGGGGGATCTCTTTAATAATAAGAATTGATTTCTACCCAAATTAACCCTTTTTGCAACATTAATCTATGCTCTAACCTATACTTTGAATTGTGCATGCAGTTCTTTACTGTTCTATATTTGTATTTTTAAATTATAAACTGTAACAAAATTATGTCTCTTAATAATAATAATAATAATAATAATAATAATAATAATAATAATAATAATAATCTTTATTTGGATATAAAATATCCTTAAAAGAGCACCTCAAAGATTCCAACAACAATACACGTTATTGAGAGAAAAAAGGAAAAATCAATTAAACTACAGTGATTAAATGAGAATCTTCCAAATTGCATTAGGCGGCTTCAATTACATATGGGTGATTAAAAAACATAATGTGCAGAACAACAAGGTCAACATAGCATTACAACACAAGAGGTTTGTGGTACTGACAGTTAGCAAAGTTGGGCTTGTAAAAACAGTTTGATGTTTAACAAATAGCAGCAGGTTATGATAAAATGCGATCAGATAAAAAACGGTTTTAGCAGCATAGAAATAAAGTGCATTTTAATATAAACTATTACATAGAAGGAAGTAGGCATTCGCAGGCCCTTCCGGTTACTGAGTGAAATTACGGTATGCATGACGTATAAGGGTTGCAAGGCCTATATTTAAAGCTGTATTTTCAGGGCTCAGAGCTGCAATAATTGCCTGTCGGCAGGTCCGCATACCCAACCTATTCCACTCAGTTTTCAATTTACGTCTGCGCTGTGGCATAAGGGCGGGGCTAAGACAAACCACATGCTCCAAGGTTTCAGCCGTCTTGCCACACCCTCTACACAATAAATCTTCTGACGTACGACGCCAAGAGGGCAAATCTTTTGGAAATTGCCAGAATCCCAATCTGATAGCCATAAAGCTGAGTTTCAAGTACAGGGAGTAAGTGCAGGACAAGTAGGTAGCAGGAGATATCCACCCTTAAGAATTCATAATTGCCCATGCATGTCTGCGTTTAGCAAAATGGGCTTTATCGATAATAAGGGAGCTCATTCTGACACATTTCTTAATGCTAGTTTTAAATGCTGTCGTGCTAGGTTTGACGGCCCATAGGTCGCCCGCAGACATTTCGCGGATGGAATCATTAAAAAGACGACCATACGAGCCACCTGGGTTTTTCTGGGTAATATCCAACCAAACTAGTGACTCTAATGAGCCTGTATCTGCTTTTCTGAGTTTGTGGCAAAGATTTAAATACATGCCGGTGTTAGAAACTTCATAATTTAATAAGCCCAATGTCTGATCTGGGCAGCAGAGGCAGTTTTAGGCATATGGAGGACTTTTTTGTAGATTTTGGTCATGTGTTGGTTTAAATTGGTGTTTAGTTTACCCCTGAAGATCTTAATGCCGTACGACAAAGTTGGCCCGATTTTTGCTCTCATAACTACCAATAGTGGTGCTAAACTTGGGCCAGACAGATTTTTTGAGAGCTTAGGGAGGGTCACCTGAAGGGTCATGGCTTTTACTGTAATCTCATTGCGCTGTTTGGCAAAGTTACCCCTAGAGTCAAAATTGACCCCTAAATATTTGTATGTGCTTCCTGTTGCAAGGCTCATTTTATTGTACAACCATCCACCACCGACGATACGTTTTCTTCCAAAGGTAACCACTTGGGTTTTCTTTAAATTAACCTCTAACCTATTCACGGTGGTGTAGCTGTGTAGTTTGTCCAAAAGCCTTTGCAGCCCAACCCGAGTAAGACTGAAAAGAACCAAGTCGTCGGCGTATAGAAGGTTGCTTATTGGCAGACCTCCCATCTTGGGTGGGTGGCTGTTTGTTTTTTCTAAGGTAGCTTACTAGTCTTCTATGAACAGATTAAAAAGAAGTGGGGCCAGCACACATCCCTGCTTGACACCTCTAGTTGTCATGATTTTCCGAGAGAGATGTGTGCCGGACCCCAGCTTCACTTGAACCCATGTGCCTGAATGCAATTGGATAATCGTCTCCAGGAGTTTTTCTGGGATCCCCCATTTTTTTTGCTTTTCCCATGGAGCAGCCCTGGGAACACGGTCAAAAGCGGATTTAATATTATGTCTCTTAGAAAAGTAGTACCCACAGACCTATTTACATTATGTTCACTTTTCATCTGCATGGTACGAATTCTTTACAGAAGGCATATTAACCCTCAACCTAATGATGAGTCAAAACCTCTACGAGATGCAATTTCCATCGCTCTCCAGGAAAAACATTAATCAAAGAGTTATTTTAAAATCTTTATTGCTGCCTGGAAATTTGCTGGCGACAAGTAACCCCTGTGGAAGAAGCTTTCAAAATGAAAATAAACTTGCAAACTGCTCTCCTTGAAATCAGCACCCGGTTTGGTGGTACCAGTCATACTGCCCTTAAGCCGGTCATGAGACCAATTAAACACTGGTGTCACAGTGTTACTTCACCGTGGCACAGAGAAGGGGCAACACTGCCAGCACATCCTAATTCACCTCTACAGCAGGCACTGCGTGTGTGGACTGCGACTTGGGGACAGGACATAAATAAAATGAAAAACATGCCCACAGCAGCAGATGGCACGTGAACAGGGTTTTGCTGAAACCAGTGGCATTCACAGGGACTTGCCCCAAAGACGGGATTAGCTGCTAGCACAGTTGCTACTTTGGCCTGCATCATACATGATAAAAAAGAAAATACTGAGAGAATACTGTTTGTGCGTTTTGTCTCACTCACCACACAGGTGGCCATGTGCTAACTAGAATGTAAAGCATGAGCATCGCCCCACTACCGGCAGGTGTTATGCAATATTTGATGTAATGCTGTATAGGTCACTTGGGTTGGGGAAGTATGAATGTCAGTTTTCCCCTTGCTTCCCACCAGCTTCTTCAATCCTGCTGGCCCTTTGCTAAGTTCTCAATGTTTCCTTATATATTGCAAATGCTGCTGTGTTTTGACCTTGCATTGAGTTAAACCAGAACAACTCCACATTCCTAAAGCGCACACGGTTACAAGAGTTCCACAACGCTTTGTTCCCCCATGTGCCTTCCTCCCTTTTGTTTTGAGTCACAAGATGGGGCAGCTCCAGCCACCCGCCAATGCCACATCCTCCGAAATCCGCCGGGCATCATGGTAATTATAAACAAAGGCCTGTGGGGGATTGGCAGCGTAGCACATGAGCACTTCTTCCTTGTCTCCCCTTTTGGGAGTGGTGTTTTAGTGACACCCTACAGGATGTGGCGGGATTGCACCTCTGGAGGTTATTTTATGGCAGCAGGTGCGTGCCTGTTGGGCGAGGGGTTTGCCCACACTCCATGAAGTGCGAGAGGAACATATTTCCAGGTTCTGCATAGAAACTCCCAAAACAGACCAGCTATGCACGGGTGACGAAAGCACACCACTGCTCAAACAACTTGAACCACGAGCACGAGGCTTGATGATGAAGGAAATAAACCTTTAAAAGGTGCACCACATTGCACACCGTCGAGAAGAGGAATTATTAAAACACTGAAAAACCAAAGTATATTCGAAAGAGACACTCGATCCGGTAGAGATGCTACACCGTTCTCTAGCCCACAGGCCAAGAAGCTTAATCTCCCTGCATTCTCGGAGTTCCTGGGTCAGTCCCGCCCCTCCCCCACCACAGATCTAGAGGCGGTTGTGGCTAGCTTTGACCACTGGAGTAGCCAGGGAGTTAAGTCCTGTGCTAATGATAAACAGAGCAGCACCCAGCGCTCTCTTCCTTCGCAGCCATGGTACTTTTCCACTCTTAGGGATCGGAAACATGGCTGCAAAAGGCTGGAGCGCTGCTGGCGACAGAACTATGGTGCGTCTGCCAAGGTGGCCCTACGATTAGCACAGAGAGAATATTATACAGCCATTAGAAAGGCTAAGAGCGAGTGCTTCACCGGGAGGATTATGCTGGCCCAGAATAATAGCAAGGAAATCTTCGCAATTGTGAGGAGTTTTCTCTCCCCCTGTGCGGAACAAAGCACACTACCCTTATCTAACGAGTGGTGTAACGAGCTCTCGTCCTCTTTCATTGACAAAATTGCCAAGATTCAAGTGAGTGTAGGCTCTGTGGCTAGGCACAATGAGATCCCCTGCTTGAATCCCCTGTCAATTCCTCGAGCAGGTTCTGTTGTGTTCTCATCTTTTCTACCCACCACTGAGGCGGATGTACTGGCCCTCTTACAGGCCCTCAAGTCTGGGTCAGTGGACCCCTGCCTTGCGCGGGTCCTAGCGGGTGTAGCTGAGGTAGTCTGCCCAGCAGTAGTGGATTTGGTCAATTCCTCACTTCAGTTGGGATACGTTCCTACTAAATGGAAACGTGCTAAACGTCTTCCCCTCCTGAAGAAATCTACCCTGGACCCCCTGCAGCTGGCTAACTATCGACCGATCTCACTGCTCCCTGCACTTGCTAAGGTATGTGAAAAGGTGGTCTTCCGGCAGCTTGAGGCTTTCCCGGAGTCCTCGGGGGCACTCCACCCAGCACAGTTATGCTTCAGATCCTCCTACAGCACGGACACCACCCTGGTGGAGATGTCGGAGGCTATCAGAGAGTGTCTAGACGGGGGCGGCAGAGCTGCCCTGGTCTTACTTGACTCTCTGCCGCCTTCGATACGGTGCCCCACCTTGACAGACTCTCTGCTGTAGGAATTTCGGGTCAGGTCTGGCAATGGATTAAATCCTTTCTGGACTCCCCCTCTCAACAGGTCTGCATGGCCCCATGTTCCTCATCGTTCAGGAATTTGGAGACAGGGGTGCCACTTTTCTACCTGGCCGAGGAATTGGGGGCCAAGGTGATTGCGTACGCAGATGATACGCAGTTACTCTTTACCTGGAACGATGCTACCTTGAACACCGACTGGGCTCAATTATGCTTAGCTTCGGTTTTTCAGTGGTTGGCCGAGGCTTCCCTCAAATGCAATGAGGATAAGTCGGAGGTCCTTCTCTACGGCCAGTTTCCAGAGGACTTAAGGACTCGTGTGTGGCCTCCGGGCTTTCCTTGCCCGGTTCCTAAATCTGGGCCAGCAAAGAATCTGGGCATCTGGATTAACGGGGACCTCAGCTTCTCCGACCACATAAAAAAGCTCACGGGTACTTGTTTCGGGACCCTCAAAATGCTCAGGAAGTTTTCCCCCTGCTCCCGAGGGCGGCAAAAGAGATGGTAACCCGCGCCCTGATTGTTTCAAGACTTGATTATGCCAATGCTTTGTTTCTGGGGCTGCCAGCCTATTTGCTGCACAGGCTTCAAATTTTTCAAAAATGCTGCAGCTAGGCACCTTTTCAATGCCCCAACGCGTTCTAGTGCACGTCTGTACCTACGGGAACTGCACTGGCTTCCGGTAGTACAGAGGGTGCAATTTAAAGCGCTTACACTGGCCCACAGAGCGCCCCACTTACCGTAGGAAGCGATTTGCCTTCTACGTCCCTAAACGCCTCCTACGTTCAGCGGCACAACGCCGGATGGTGGACCCTCACTTCCGCAGAGTCCGATTGGGAGGCAAATCTCTTTCGGTCAAAGCGCCGGTAGCCTGGAATTTACTCCCCGCTGATCTCCAACATATTACGGAGTTTTGGATCTTTAAGAAGCAGCCAAAAACGCACCTGTTCAGCATGATTTACTAACTCCCTGCTGCCCTCTTTGATCTCTTCCGCGCCAGGACACTCAAGAGTAACAGTGCGCGCTACAAAAACGACTATAACATAACATAACATAACATAAATATGCACGGAAAAAGCAGCATTTAATGTGAGTCAACTGTCAATTCTACCATGTTAACAATTAGAATGAAAGGGGTTAATGTCAAAGAGGAAAACCCTCTCCTTTTACAAGCCTCCAGACCCAAAGCATTGCACACTATGCCGGCGGCATGACTGCTTGGACTCAAAGTCTTTTTAACTTTACTAAACGCGGTGTGTGTCACATTGCGCTAAATAAACAGGAGTGTTACTTTGGGTACTTACTTGGTTACTGGTGGCACTTCCCTTATTAGGCTTGCTTCACATACACTCCACCTCGACATGCAGGGTGCTTGAAATTCTTCAATACGTCATGCTGAACTGGTGGTGACTGATGCAGTGCATGTGTTCAGGCATTGGAATTTAAAAAAATAGGTTACGCACACGCATGCTGCTGCCGCCCCTACCCCATTCAGCCCTATCATTCACCTACCCACAGCAACACTGAACTGAAGCCAAATTCTCACGGAACCACGGATATTGATTTATTATCGGCATAGCAGCACTCTTCAGAGGGACTCAGAGGACTGTGATAGTGTGAATGACACTGTAGTGAGTCAATTATTCATACTGTGACTTAACACATGCAGTTCAGTCATTGATGTGAGTTGGCAGTGGCCCTCAGGAAAGCACCGGCACAAATTAAGCACTGCCTTACAGTCTATCATACATGCAGTCAACCATCATACAGCATTATCATATGCACTCACATATCTATACAGACACTCACACACCACCACTCATCCATAGAGTTACTCACACACCTAGTCAGTCATGCAAAGAATCCATCACACTCCCATTTACTCACCTATACAGTTATACACACACCACCGTACCTATTCAAACATATACTAACACATTCTTACACTCTTATATGATAACTAATACAAGCACACACCATACAGCCACTTACACAATCACTCACTCTCACATATAGTCATTATACACTCCAACACTCAGCTATACTGCCTTTCACAAATTCAGTTACTCACACATGTACCACTGAGGCATCCATTCACTCACCAACACACCCATAGACACACTCATCCACCCATACAGCCATTCACAGATGCACTCTTGAACCTATACACCCAGTGAATAATCCACACACATATCTCTGCACAGAGTCACACCCCCACCCACCCACACAGACACTCAGGCACCCATACAGATACTCAGACAACCAATCAATAACTCATATAGATCCTAATTTAGCTACTCACCAACCCATGCAACTGCTTACACACCAACTGACAAACTAAACTGTGTGAATGTCTGTATCAGTCACTAACCCATGCATTCAATAAGACACATGTAATCACTCACTTATACAGTCAGTCACACACCTACTAAATCATCCATCCAGACATTTATACACCCACTCATTCTTCAATACACCTTGGCATATATATAAAACATATTTAAACATTATAGAAACACACAGTCACTGGATGATGTCATCAGTGATGTCATTTGAGATGTCATCAGTGATGTCACTGACCATGTCATGAATGATGTAATATGTGACATCACCAGCAGTGTATTGCATGGGCGTGAGTAATAGTTAGATGAACTAGCTATAACGGACGAATTTCTCTGGTTTTGTATGAGTAAAATGCCCATCTAACTCTAACACCCACGAAACCTACATTTTTTCCAGTGAATATATATATATATATATATATATATATATATATATATATATATATATATATATATATATATATATATATATATATATTACCTACTGGCGGTCGCCAGTAGGTATATATAGTTAGGATTTTTTCCCTATGGGATTTTTGAAAATTCTATGTCTAATAACTTTGGCGTTTGTGGACGGAATTGGCTGAAACTTTCTGGAAAATGGAACATTTTGTTTCTGAGCAGCCTTTGGAAATTTGGGGGGGGGGTCGTCAAGGGGGGGCCGAGAAAAAAGGGGGGTCCCAAAACGTGTTTTTAACATTGAGTTTTCCATAGGGCGGTTGGCCTCACTTTTAGCCCGAACGGCTGAATGGATTTGCATGAAACTTGGCAAAATTGTAGGGACTGGTAGCCCGATGTGCCTTTGCTAGGTCTCAATATATGTGCTTCAGTGGATTTTGAGAAATTAATGTTCAAAAAAAGATATATATCTGTAACAGCGGACCGGGCAGCGCTCCGGTTCGCGGACTTTACGCGTACCGGAACTTCGCGTAGCGAAGCTGATTGGCTCTCTGGTGTCTGTCAACATTCTAAACAGTCCGGAGCGGCCGCCATCTTGTCTCTCGGTAGGATTGAGAGACAAGAGGAGGCCAAAACAAAGGGGGAAATGACCATAAGGGGGCATAGTATATCCTCCCTGACCCCCTAGGTTTAATGTGGAGGCTTTAAAAGGGCCCCGCGGGGCAAAAAAAATAAAAAAAAAAATCATTTTTTTGCGTGGGTAGCGCCCGGTTCGCGAACCGGGAAGCGTTCTGGGCAGCGTACTATAATGAAAAATGAATGATAGACTTTTCAAATACTGTATGTTAATTGATTGTTGGTTTTGTTGATTATTTTTAATTTTTTTTATTTTTTAAGCAATTATTTATTATTGTGATTGTGTTTCAAAATTTAATAACATTTCTAACATTTAACTAGTTTATGAATTACATATAAAAATGATTAAAGACTCAAACAATTTTTTTATTTTACATACAATTTTATTTTTCAGATTGTTTTTCAAAATTTAATAGAACGTCTAGCATTTGACTGTCCGATATGTCCTCTTGTTGAGTGAACATAAGTTCCCACATTTGACCGTCATCATAATGGAGTAAATGATCGACAGATTCTACTCATTGAAGTAATTCATAGTCCCGTGACTCATCCATGAATTCTAAGTCATCAATGGGTTCCATAACTTGTTCATTGTTGCTGTCCAGAACAATTTCGAAGGAAACATTCTGCTCACCTTCCATTTTATTGCTGTAATTTGCATAAAAAATAAATATATCAGTAGTGATAGGGCACTGTTGGGTTTAAGTTCAGACAGGTACTTGTGAGTTTATAACAGAGAAGTAATCTATGGGCACTGTATGGTTTCAGGCGTGAAGTAGTACTATTAAAAAGTGCCTGTGAAGAAGCCTAAGTAAATTCATAATTATACCACAGAAACCTAAATCAATCCATAATTATAATAAAGAAGCCTTTCTCAATGTCTAACTCTTACAGAGGGATAGTATATAACTATCTGAAAATTTTTTCAAATTTATAAAATAATATCTCACCTTCTAAAAACAAGTTTAAGTTGTGAGTGAAAATGATCTTGCAATGTAATTCAGGAAGTAGTAGTCAAAATGGCTGTGTTTCTCTCTCTTTCTTTATATATATTCAGGTACATAACCAATCAAATGTCAGGTAAAAAAAGTAGAAAATGAAAGTAACATTTTAATTGGTTGTCAATTCCAACACTTCAGATGTGTTTTGAGAAGTAATTTACCTCAGAGTATTTAGAGAGGTCTACAGGCTAAATGGCTAAATGGAATTCCAATCAAATTTGTGAAAATGGTAGGGATTGGTATGTAGTATGAGCTAATCTATATTTGGTGAAATTGTCTCCAGTCGCTTTTCTGTAAACTACTTTCCCACCTTTTTTGATGGTGCGCTTTCCAGGGAGCGACCCGGTACGCGAACTGGTGAGCGCCCCGGTTCGCGAACCTTAAGCGTTACGGGAGTCCACCATTTTGTGTTTCGGTCGAATTAAGATACAAGATGGAGGGCAAATAATGTTCAGAATGGGTAGAAGGGGGCACGGTAGACTTATTTTGACCCCCTAGGTTTTCTGAGGGTGGCTGAGGAGGCTTATATGTGCGAAATTTTTTTTTTTTTTTTAAATTTCGCGAGGTTAGCTCCCGGTTCGCGTACCGGGAAGCGCCCCAGGGAGCGTACTTTGTTGAAAATTAGTGAAAAATGTTAGAGTAAAATAATAATTGTGAGTGATCAGATGTAGGGTAGCTCTGAGAAGAGCTTTTGGGTTTATGGTACATTTAGGTACTTATAAGTAGGTACCAATGCACAGTCTTAAATTCAGAATGAAAATTCTGTTGCCCTCATCTGAGAAGTGAACTCCATCTCCTCTGTAGATATCTTGCATGTAGTAACGCAAGTTATTGTTGTACAGGGAGCCCATTCCATGGTCTCTCATGTAAGCTGAAACAGATTTGTTTACATGCTTCCTCGACTTCTCAATTTGTGGACAAAATTGGTTTGACCACCTCCATTTCTGTCTTTGGCATATATTTGAATATACCAAGGCAGTTTGAGGAAAAAGTGCCATCAATTGCTCAAAGGTGTCCTTTAAAAGCATTTCCAGACCTACCCCAGTCAAAGTGCCCAAATCATTACCTCCACAGTGCACAATTAACAGGTCAGGTTTTGGCAAATGCATAAAGGTTTTCACCAATGGTATCAATTGGTGACATTTTAATCCTCTGTGGCCAAACCACTTCATTTCCACATCTTGTAAATTGAGGTTAGGTAAATTTCTGTTCTCAGCATACCTGTGAGCCCAGTGGATATAACTATGTCCAACAATCCAGACAGAAAACATGGTGAGAGAAGGTTCTGCTGCAGTCAGATGAAGTGTGGCAATGAAATGGCAGTTGAAAAAATGAGAGTTTAATATGAAAAAAACTGTGGAGTTTCTGTTTTAATGAAGCAGTAACAGTGATTGGTGGATTTTGATTGCTGAAAACAGAAAGTTAGGGTGCATGGATGAGTTCTTTGAAAGATGTATTTTGAATGGTCAATAAAAAGTCATTAAATGAAAGATTGCAGTGGATACGCAGGTGCACTGAGAGTTCAGAGTTCAATTGCAACATTGTTGTGTGAACTTGCAAACACCAGAGGTCTTCCAAGAGGTGGTTGCCATGCAGAAAAGGCATGAAATGGCAGAGGGGGGAAGGGTTTTCATTTGAAAAAAAGTGAGGGAAGAGTTTTGATTGGGTGACATGAGAGATATGTGTGAAGAATTACAGCATTTCTGTGCTTTTGATAGCTGCAGACTCTGGAGTGCATACCTTTTGCTCTGCTGAAGACAAATTGGTGTGTTTCTGAGACTGTTTTCAAACTCAAAGTATTTGCTAAGGTGAGAAAATATTTCTTTAATTTAGATAGAGAATAGTGTGCTTTAAGGAGAAAATTATGAAGAAAGTTGTGTTTTTCAAATGTTGCTTTGTCTCAAGTGTTTTACAAATAGATTTTGTTTCTTTGAGAAAATGTAATTGGAGAAAATGTGAAGTATTAGTACTGACAGGGTGTTTTTCTGCATAGGAGCTGTGGAGTCTTTTCAAATTATGACTTGAAAATCGTTTTTGAGGAAAATGAATGGTTATAATATTTCTGACAATGACATAATGGTGTATGCTTCTTTATAATGCAATTGACTGTCTCTGATGTTATTTTTCCCATTTTAATGTAAGACCTTTCTCTGTGGCGCAAATTGCTTGTAAATATGCTCCCACCTGTGAATGGCAAATTTAGGTTTTGAATGTTTGTGTTACATAGCCATGTTAAAAGTGATACAAACATGCTGCAAAGGCAATCAAAAAACGCTTTTATGTGTCTTAAGGACATTTTAAGTAATTTTCCCATGTGCAGTGTTTTGAAATTATGATTTGAAAATCGTTTTTGGGGAAAAGGAATTGTTTTTAAATTTATGACAAGGACGTAATGGTGTATGCTTCTTTATAAGGCAATTGACTGTCTCTGATGTTATTTTTCCCATTTCAATGTAAGACCTTTCTCTGTGGCGCAAATTGCTTGTAAATATGCTCCCACCTGTGCATGGCAAATTTAGATTTTGAATGTTTGTGTTACATAGCCATGTTAAAAGTGATACAAACATGCTGCAAAGGCAATCAAAAAACGCTTTTATGTGTCTTAAGGACATTTGATGTCATTTTTCCCATATTACATTAAAAGACCTTTCTCCGTGGGGCACATTCCTTGTAAATATGGTTACACTTGTGCATGGTAAATTTAGATTTTGACTGTTTGAGTTACATAACCATGTTAAAAGTGACCCAAAAAAATTTCAAAGGCTTTCAAAAAACACTTTCATGTGTCTTAAGGACATTTTAAGTTATTTACCTGTGGGCAGTGTTTTCAAATTATGACTTGAAAATCGTTTTTGAGGTAAAGGAATGTTGTTAAATTTTATGTGCGCCATATGCCCCCAAATTTCTTTTTCAGGGGTGCAGCAGGGTGTTCTTGAGACACCCCTGCACCTTTGGAAAAATTCCTAATTTGCGATGAGCTAATTGCTAATCGCAAATTGCACCTTCATTCCTATGGGCATCCTGGCCCATGGAAATGAATGGGTAATTTGCAATTAGCAATTTGCTCATCGCAAATTAGGAATGGTAAAGAATCGCTATTTATTCCTTAAAATTCGCTATTTTGGAAATGCAAAATAGTTTGATGATACATATGGCGGTTGATCTCTAACAAGATAAGAAGCTTAGGGATACATTTATGATGACTGGCGCAATGAAGTGGACATCACTTACTTCATTGGTAGAGCTTTACATGTATTATCTCCTCTGTATTCTTCATCAAGCGTAACTTTAATCTGCAATCCTGAGTAGGCCTCACCTTAAACAAACCTCTGGATAGGCCACACCTTATCGTCATCATGAATTAATCATTTAAAATGCTAGGGACAGATTTATGATAGGTGTATGCCTCTTTTGCGCCACTTACAAAACACTGCCCATGGGGAAATGACTTAAAATGTCCTTAAGACACATGAAAGTGTTTTTTTAAAGCCTTTGCAATTTTTTTGGGTCACTTTTAACATGGCTATGTGACTCAAACAGTCAAAATCTAAATTCACCATGCACAGGTGGGAGCATATTTACAAGGAATGTGCTCCATGGGGAAAGGTCTTATAATGTAATATGGGAAAAATGACATCAGAGACAGTGAAATGCCTTATAAAGAAGCACACACCATTATGTCCTTGTCATAAATTTACAAACCATTCCTTTTCCCTAAAAACGATTTTCAAATCAAAATTTGAAAACACTGCACATGTGGAAATGACTTAAAATGTCCTTAATTCAAAATTTGCTATTCCTTATTTTGCGATTGCACTGAAGGATTTGCAAATTTTGCGATTCCTTAAATGCAATGTATCAAACAAAAAATATGTAAAAAATGACATTAAGGATTTGGAAACTACCACCAACTTCTAGTTTGTGGTAATTTGCGAATTCTTTTCAAAAAGCTTTTTTTCCAAAAAACAAAAGGTGCCATATGACGCCAATACATGCCCTTAGGGCATGTATGTGCGCCATATGCCCCCAAATTTCTTTTTCAGGGGTGCAGCAGGGTGTTCTTGAGACACCCCTGCACCCTTGAAAAAATTCCTAATTTGCGATGAGCTAATTGCTAATCGCAAATTGCACCTTCATTCCTATGAGCCTCCTAGCCCATGGAAATGAATGGGTAATTTGCAATTAGCAATTTGCTCATTGCAAATTAGGAATGGTAAAGAATTGCTATTTATTCCTTAAAATTCGCTATTTAGGAAATGCAAAATAGTTTGATGATACATATGGCGGTTCATCTGTAACAAGATAAGAAGCTTAGGGATACATTTATGATGACTGGCGCAATAAAGTGGACATTACTTACTTCATTGGTAGGCCTTTACATGTATTATCTCCTCTGTATTCTTCATCAAGCGTAACTTTAATCTGCAATCCTGAGTAGGCCTCACCTTAAACAAACCTCTGGATAGGCCACACCTTATCGTCATCCTGGGTTAATCATTTAAAATGCTAGGGACAGATTTATGATAGGTGTATGCCTCTTTTGCGCCACTGTGCGTCACTTTTATGATGCAGCGGCGGTGCAAAAGATTTGCTATGAGGCGACAAAATTACAAATTGATGCTTTTAGGCAGATGTGTCATGGTGTAAAAAAAACGTGCCACATGAAACCGATGCAGCAGTGATGCAAAAGATGCACCATGTTGCAAGACAGGCCTCACTTGGGGCCATATGTATCAAGCTAATTAGCATTCGCAAAGATCAAAATTCTGCAAATATCGGCCTTTGCGAATGCTAATTAGACAAATGGTATGTATCAAACAAGTTTGATGCAAAATAAGGAATAGCAATATTTGCTATTCCTTATTTTGCGATTGCACTGAAGGATTTGCAAATTTTGCGATTCCTTAAATGCAATGTATCAAACAAAAAATATGCAAAAAATGCCATTAAGGATTTGCAAATTACCACCAACTTCTAGTTGGTGGTAATTTGCGAATTCTTTTCAAAAAGCTTTTTTTCCAAAAAACAAAAGGTGCCATATGACGCCAATACATGCCCTTAGGGCATGTATGTGCGCCATATGCCCCCAAATTTCTTTTTCAGGGGTTCAGCAGGGTGTTCTTGAGACACCCCTGCACCCTTGGAAAAATTCCTAATTTGCGATGAGCTAATTGCTAATCGCAAATTGCACCTTCATTCCTATGAGCCTCCTAGCCCATGGAAATGAATGGGTAATTTGCAATTAGCAATTTGCTCATTGCAAATTAGGAATGGTAAAGAATTGCTATTTATTCCTTAAAATTCGCTATTTAGGAAATGCAAAATAGTTTGATGATACATATGGCGGTTCATCTGTAACAAGATAAGAAGCTTAGGGATAGATTTATGATGACTGGCGCATCACCAGGGATGTGCCAGTCATCCTGCGCCGCTGTTCCGCCACCCATGGTGTGCTGCATTTACAATGCGGCGCAGCATGGGGCAAAAATGGCACAGATGCGTGACGTATCTGCGCTGTAAAGGTGGCGCATTGCTGGAGTTGTATCGCAAGTGCGATGCAGCTCCAGCAAGGCTCAGGGGTGCCCCATCTCCACAATGTTGCGTCAAGACCTATGCCTGCTTAAAGCAGGCGCAGGGTTTTGACGCAGCTTTCTCCTATCTGATTGTAAATGCGGCACACCATGGGTGGCAGAGCAGCGGTGCACGTTAACTGGTGCATGCCTGGGGATGTGCCATTTAACATAAATCTGCCCCTTTACATTTAAGTATGTGCAGGACACACAGAGTCGGTGAGGCTTATCCAAGGTTAAGAAGAGATGAGTCCTGTTCACTGAAAAATTAGACATAGGCTTCACCTGCTCAGCATCGCTGGACATGGCTAAATAATAGCTGCAAAATGTTACTCTTGTTAAACAATTTTACTATTATAATCTCTGATATTTGTCTCTTACTCTGCAACATCTCATTGTTGTTATCTTTCTTTAAAGATAAAGACAACATCAACATGAGCGATAATCTGCAATCAGTTGATTTTGACCTAATCATTGAACTTGTAATTGAAACATCAGTGGATGTTGATCCCTTGGATGATTTAAATCCTGAGGATGAAGAAGAACGTGATGAGGATGCAGATTTGTCCGAATTATATGACATAGGGTGGGAAGCTGACCTGCTTGATCCTATGGAACTATAAACATTTATTTTTAAAATTTATAATAAATAAAAAGTAAAAATGTAAACCGTTTAATTTAAAAATAAAGACACCTTCAAAAACAGGTTATGTGTAGTGTCTTCAATAAAATATTAAAATATGCTCATAAAATTAGATCAGATTCACATATAAGATAGCACAGGTAACATGAATATAAATTCCATTTCTTTTCTGCTATTTCTGTATTCTAAAATTGCCATGCACTAAAAAATCTTATATGTAAAAATGTAAAGTAGTGTTTTAAGTTTTTGATTACTGTTATTGATGTACTGTTGGGTAATAGTGGTTAATAACATTTTTTAATATATTTTACCACAGATTCAACTGCAGATCATTTCAACATTTCACCATGCCAACGAAAGAAAGACTGAGAAAGGCTGCAAAACGTCAAAGACAGCAGGTGATTGAAAAAAAGCAGCAGTCCTCTAACAAAAAGATTTGTCAAGTCAACAAGAAAGCACCGGGTAAGAGTACAAAAACATTCATAAGAAATATTTGCAGTAAAAAAAATATTACTACAGAAAATGTTTCAGTCCAGAAAAAGAGAATCAATTCAAATGGAAAGGAAAGGCCAATCAAAAATGTTACTGCTAGAGCAAGAGATAACTGTGCATGATAGTAGAAGGAAACAACAGTTTAGGGACATTCGTAAACGAATGTTCCGCAACAGGATAATTGGCAATTTGTTAAAAAATATTAAGAAAGGTCAACAGAAAGTGGTTTTTTATAAGAGAAAAAAAAAGTTGAGAAAGTTATTGATCAGGCATTTGAAATTAAACGTAAGTTATTTATTTTGATAATCAATAGAATTAGGAAGCTAAACAAGGCAATTTATGATTTCAAAAGAAATAGTAGATGGAAGAGAATAGTTAATCGTAGTAATTTTTGTGAAGTTTTTTCTGGAGAATGGATGCATAGTTCAAGCTGTGAGGCATTTTTTAATGAGGAGAGTTATTTCCAGGATAATGATTTGGTGCATGCAGTTGACACCAGTGGTCGTGCTTATGAAGTGAAAGATGGTTGTCCAGTTGAAAAAGAAAAACTTGTGACAACAGAGGCAGAAGAGGTGTTAGGTAATGAGGTTTTAGGAAGACGTGCTAAGGGTCCTGTGTACACCTGGAAGTGTAGTAGTATTTGCAGTGTGCGACAGGATTCCATCAATTTGCTTTGTGATTTTGTACGGTCATTTAATAAGAAAAGTTTGAAGCAGAAAATAAGGTTGTTGCAAGAATTAGATCCTTGCAGAGTGAGAGAAGTGACAGGTTTGCATGGTCATTCACTGGCTTGTCTTTCCAGGAGAGTATGCCAGAGTGTTTTTCATCATTTCAGGATGCTAGCAGTGCATCATAATAAAGTGAGGAAATTAGTTAGAATGTTGTATTATGCTAAGAGTCCAGCAATTATGCTTAAAAAATTATGTGCTGCTCTTTTGCATGGTTCTGAAATAGATGTGAAGAATATATGTGAAGAAATTGAGTTTTGTTACTTTGGAAGTAAAGAGGAGAATGTTGAAATTGACCAAGAAGAAGCGGGTAATGTGGAAGATAGTGTACAGGTTTCCAGTACAGATAATTTCCAGAGGGAAATTGCCACGTTTCAGGTCAAATCAAGTGAGAGGCCAAATTTCACTTGTGTGTGTTGTCGACGCACTTATTATAAGAATCAGACTAAGTTAGTGGATTTATATGCAAAAAGTGAAAGGGAAAATAATAGTGAATGGAAGGATTTCACAACATACTTGATGGTAGAAAATTGTTTTGATTTGGGATTGGATCAACGTGTGTGTACTTATTGTTGTTGCAAATTAAATCAAAACCAGATGCCTGCTAGAGCAGTTCATAATAATCTGGAATTGGTTGAGATTCCTTCTGAATTGAAAGATTGAAATACTTATGAATCTATTTTGATTCAAAGTATCCATCCCTTTCAGGCTATTGTAAGAATGGAGCCAAAGACAGGGAAATTGCCTCCATCAGATTTACAGAGAGGATTAAAGGGAAGAGTTGTTTATTTGCCTCTAGATTTGAAAAAAAACATTAACACAATTGGAGTAGAAAAAGTGGACGAGGAACCTCTGGTTATCTTAGTTAATGGGGGTTCCGACAAAGAATAAGAAAATATGGCAAGATTTAATAGATGTTAGGAAAGTTAAAGGCAACATTATATTTGGAAAAAAATAATAAATACTATAAGAATGTATATGTGGCAGAAGAGGAAGTAAGTGAGGAAGAGGATAGCGATTTGTGTGCTGGTCAAATTGAGAAAGTAGAAACTTCTACTAGTGAAGAAATATATGAACATTATAGTGTTCATCCTTTGCATTCCAAGGAAGTCATGGGGAATGCTATTGAGTTGTTTCAAATGAAACAAGCCAAAGGGAGTCCCATTAGTGTTTGGGAGGAAAGTTTGGAAGCTCGGTGTTTCCCACAGCTTTTTCCAACAGGTCAGGGAGGAAGATATGATGAGCGACCTCATCAAATTCCTGCTTCTGAATACCGGACTTTGCGATTGTATGCAGGAGATGCTAGGTTTCGACAATGCATTCCTTATTTGTTTCATCTCCTGTTTGAAAGCGATCTGTCTGGACTGTCATATGCAGTGAACCACATCTTGAAAAGTGGTATACACATGCAAAACATCTCGGCAAGTGACTTTATGGATAAAGTCAATGTCCAAGACAGTATTTTGGATTCTCACCTGATTAATCTCATGGCGTGTCAGCGTGGTACTAATGAGTACTGGTACCGCCGTCATGGTGATTTAAAATGTATGCTGAGGAACTTAGGTACTCCCACATGGTTCCTCACTCTGAGCTGTGCCGAGTATGGCTGGGAAGACTTACTTGAATTTTTTACGAGAGGCAAATGCTAACGTAGAAAACATCGAATTCAAGACACCCGGAGAACTGTGCTCTTTGGATCCAGTCAATGTATGTAGGTACTTCAATCATAGATTTGAAGCTATGATGTCTTTCATCATGAATAAGAAGAATCCACCTCTTGGAGAGGTGTTGGATTTCTTCTGGAGAAAGGAGTACCAAGCAAGAGGTGCTCCTCATATACATATGTTGCTGTGGATCAAGGATGCACCTAAATTTGGAACGGATCCAGAAGACTCAGTGATGAGTTTTATACAACAGTATTCTACGTGTGCTGTTCCAAACGCAAAGGAGAAGAAAAGCCTAAGAGAAAAAGTTCTGCGTTTCCAAAGCTATCGATGTGGAAAGTACTGTCGTCGTAAATTCCGAAACAAGGACAAGTTCTACCCCAAATGTCGTTTCGGTTTTCCACGACCGGTGATTTCTAAAGGAAGAGTAAACAGTTTGATGTCTTCGCTGCGACATAATGTGATGAAGAAATCACCTAAAAACACATACAATTTGAAGAGGAACGAAGAGTCCAAGTACATCAACGACTACAACCCGGTGATTTTGTCCATGTGGAATGCTAACATGGATATACAGTTTGTGGCTGATAACTGTATGGCTGTGGCTCGGTATGTGACGTCTTACATCACCAAAAAAGAGAAGACAGAATTGAAGGATATGTGGGAGGACATTTCCCATGAAAAGAGCCTCAGCAAGAAGTTGT
This sequence comes from Lissotriton helveticus, assembly GCF_964261635.1. Lineage (NCBI taxonomy): Eukaryota > Metazoa > Chordata > Amphibia > Caudata > Salamandridae > Lissotriton > Lissotriton helveticus. The sequence continues at coordinate 1,612,145,894 of NC_136069.1, forward strand.
ACAGTTTCAGTCTGAAGATGTTGTCGCATCGAGAAATCGGAGCGTACGAATGTTCTGACCGGTTGTCTTCAGCAAGTCTCTATGCCAAGTCCAGGAGTATCATTTGGGCGAGTCTTGGTCTTGCTGCAACGCGTAATCGAGTTCTCAAACCTGTGCGGGAAATTGAGTATTTGGCGGAAAAGGAGCCAAACAGTACCGACATTTTGAAGACCAACATGTTGGATACATATTATCCAAATCGAAGTATTCACCTCGAGAATGTTTGTCTGTATGAGGTTCTTCAAAATTACATATTCAAGAGGAACATCAAAGAAGATACTGAGAAAGGAGTGTATGCTGTAATAGGAAGTGAGGGATGTCTGGTCAAGCAAAGAAAATGCCACTTGGTAAACCATCGAAAATTGAGTGGCGAATCTCCTGAAAAAAAGGAGTTTTTCTATTTAGCACTTTTGCAACTTTTCAAGCCTTGGCGTGCAGAAGAGGAACTGCTTGGAGATTTTCTCTGTTACGAAGACTCTTTCAATGCCGCCAAGGAGACCATAGAATGTCCTGCTTTTCCCAAATATGTACAAATGTTGAATGCGGAAATTGAGCAGGAAGCAATGATTGCAGCCGAGATTGCCAGAGACAGTTCTCAGGACAGTCAAAGTTCTGCTTCATTGAGTCAGAATCCACTAGGAGGACCTGTTATCGAAAATGAAGCTGCCACTGCTATGAATGAAGTGGAAAGAGCCATGGCACATGCTCAGGAGGATGCGGTTAACTTAGAAGAGTTGGAAAGACAACTCAACGTTGAGCAGAGGAAAATATATGACGAAGTTACCATGCAAATTGATCATGGATTAAGTCATGACAAGAAAGAGTGCTCATGTACGTCGTTGAAGCCTGTCCGACTGTACGTGAGTGGAGAAGCGGGAACTGGAAAAAGTTTCCTCATTAAAGCAATTTCATGCTATTTGCAGGAAAGGACAGAGTCATCGCTGTCTTGTGTTGTCACCGGATCACTGACATAATATCGACGACACAAATATCGAGATACACAAATATCGAGTCAAAAATATCGATTGACAAAATATCGACTCCCTATCTTCAAACAGGTAAGTACCAAAATATCGACTCCAAAATATCGACTTACAAAAATATAGACTGTCAAAATATCGATTTTTTTAAATGTCTTAAAATTAAGTTAAAACTAATATAGTAATAAATATATTTAATATAAACTTAGAAATAATTAATGAATTTTTTTAATTTTAATAAATAATGTATATAATTAAAAAAATTATATCACCAAAAATTACACACACACACATATATATATATATATATATATATATATATATATTCACTGAAAAAACCATAGGTTATAGACCATATATAGTTAGGAATTAGCATTTAAAAAACCTTATTTTACTCACACAAAACCATTGAAATTCCATATATAGTTAGTTGCACTAACTATATATCGCGCACCCGCAATCCACTGCTGATGATGTCACATATTACATCATTCATGACATGGTCAGTGACATCACTGATTACATCACTGATGACATCTCAAATGACATCACTGATGACATCACTGATGACATCTCAAATGACATCACTGATGACATCTCACTTGACATCAATGATCACATCACTGATGATATCATTCATGTCATAATACAATGCATCTCCTCACACTGTAATATAACCTCCGTTACACCCAGTGTTAAATAGAGAGTATCATTTTTGAAACCATTGACACACCAATACTAGTTACTACATACGCACTCACTGATTCCTATGTCTACACACACATTCACTCATACAATCATTCATACATACAATCACTCATCTTTACAACACTATCATATGCACTCATACACCTATACAGACACTCACACTCTGCCACTCATCCATGGAGTTACTCACACACCTAGTCAGTCCTGAAAAGAATCAATCACACTTCCATTTTCTCATCTAAACAGTTAAACACAGAACACCTTACATTTTTGAAACATATACTAACACATAGTTACTCTCTTATAGAATCACTGATACAAGTACACATTGATCTGCACAGAGTCACACACCTCCCAGCCAGCCATACACACACTCAGTCTCCCATACAAATACTTGTGCAACCAATCAATAACCCATATAGCTACTTATATAGCTACTGATCAACACATGCAGCAGCTTGCACAACAACAGACATACTGATGCACACTTTCAGACAGTTTAGTCACTAACCCGTGCATTCAGTAAGACGCATTTAATCACTCACTCATACAGTCAATCACGCACCTACTAAAACCTTCATTCAGACACTTATACATCCACTCATTCTTCAATATGTAAGACATATTTTAACTTTACAGAAACATAGTCACTGGATGTTGTCATCAGTGATGTCATCAGTGATGTCATTTGAGATGTCATCAGTGATGTAATCAGTGATGTCACTGACCATGTCATGAATGATGTAATATGTGACATCATCAGCAGTGGATTGCGGGTGCGCGATATATAGTTAGTGCAACTAACTATATATGGAATTTCAATGGTTTTGTGTGAGTAAAATAAGGTTTTTTAAATGCTAATTCCTAACTATATATGGTCTATAACCTATGGTTTTTTCAGTGAATTTGTAAGGTTTTGTAAATGCTAATTCCTAACTATATATGGTCTATAACCTATGGTTTTTTCTGTGAATTTCATTGGTTTTTTAACAGCTAATATCTGTAGCTGTAAAATGTATTCTTCTTTAAATCTAAAAATATATTTTATATGTTTATGAATAATTTTTTTTTAAAATATTTTTTTTTCTTCGTTCCCGCTTCGCGAATCGGGAAGCTTCCCGTTAGCTGACCTTGATGCCGCGAAATAGACCGCGAGCCGGTAAACGTTTCTTTACCGCAAGTGCCGCATTAGAAAACAACATCGTGACGCCTCCCGTCCGCATGACGTTTCACGTTGTCGCGTGATACGTCATATGACGTGCTACGTTAGCGAACTGGTACGCGAAGCGAGTCGCAAAGCGCAGGTTTCTAGAAGCAAACCGGGAGGCCCTGCAAAGCGCTTAACGTAAACACAGCAAGTCATGTGACTTGGTAATAACACTTTTCATTGGTTCATTTCACTTTTGGTTTCCTAATGATGTAAGACTAGGTCATATAATCTAAAATGAACACTTTTGATTGGTTGAGAACTCTTGTTTTTCCCAAATGATGAAAATCCCTCCTTCTTTCCTCACTCTGACTTTCATCATTGTGAGAGAAAGACCCTTTGTGATCACTGAGCAATGGCTTCTTTAGTAGCTTCAGCTGGTGCTTCCCCACCACCTCCACCACATCCAAGGAAGAGTGGACCACCTGCTCAAGTTGTAATTCAACAAGAAGAAGAAGAAGAGGAACAGGAGGACGAGCACGAAGAGAGGCAGTTTTTGCCTGAGCAGCCCAGGACGTCTCACCGGAAAGAAAACTTCATTTGGCAATTTTTTAAAATTCCCAAAGGTCAGAAAAAAGTAAATGCAAGATACGTAACTTGCCTTATATGTCAAGATAGACTGTCCAGAGGGACCGACAAAAAATACAGTTTCGGAAACTACACAATGCATCGCCATATGACTAGGTGGCATCCTAACAACTACAGTGCTGCACAGTTTCGGAACGACCTAGATAATCTCCCTATTATGGCCAGAAGATCTGTTGTACCGGAAGTAACGGGACCAGAGGGCAGGGAGATGGTGCCAAATATACAAATGAGATTTGGTGATGTAAAACACATCTGCGCATTTTGCGATGGATTCATTTCCTACGGAGAAAAAAGCATCACTCTGATCAACAGAGCTATTGACTATCATATGCAAGTTTGTCCGAAACGCCCAAAATATTAAATACTTCTTTTTTTTGTTTTGTTGCTCCTGTTGAGCCCTTTACAATGAATCGTTTTCATTGCCCCCTCCAAGAAAAACCCAAAAAAATATAAAACTGTTCCGAAAAATTCAAAAACAGTAAAAAAATGTTCAGAAAAATAAAAAAAAAAGTTCTTTTCAGAACTACCTCCCCGTTATTAAAAAATTGGTACAATATTTGGAACTGTGCCAACCTCTATTTCTCTTAGTTCGCTTCCCAGTTCGCTCGCGGGTACGCGAACCGGAAGCGACCCAAAAACAGTAAGTATAAGGGAAGGAAACAGACACTTATGTTAAAAGAAAGACAGCTATAAGGGAGTAAACTAGAGATACCATTACCCGTAATCCACTGCTGATGATGTCACATATTACATCATTCATGACATGCTCAGTGACATCATCAGCAGAGGATTGCGGGTTTTTTGGCAACATGCCTTATCCACGGTTTAATAACGCTGCCTTTTGCTTTATATAAGTTTTCAAATTGTATGAAATATATACCAATAGGTCGTTATGAACCTTTAGGTAGTGCTTTTCTTCATGAGGTCTGGTCGCTTCCATACACATACAGATGTTTCAAAGATGATCAAGAAGTTTATCTGAATGGAGAGGAATGCACTGAGACGCCAGATCATTCACTAATGTGTAGGCACATACATTTACACGGTTCATGCAACAAACACCGACCAAATATGGCTTGCGTGTTGCAAGGCACGCCAGTTCCTGCTATCATCCCCACGTTCAAGTTGTTGGAAAATGGTAGTTATTTGATGCTCAATAATGAAGATTGTTCTGAGTTAATTAAAAGTATTCCTTTTATCGTAACAGTAAGTGAACGGGTTATTTGCTGCAGAAATGTTCTATTTCCTCCCACACATGAACATAGGGAGTTTTCAATCTGGCCACAAATACCAACCTTGAGACACGTTTCAACGGCATGGCAAGAATAAGAGCTCTTTTGTCTCAGAGAGAGGTGGCCTTGAGTTCGGCCCGTGAAACTTTCGTACTTCACATAGCGAACACCCATACAGAGGTGCAAAACCTTTTTCAATTAACATTTGCCTTTCAATTTCAGCAACATGTTTCCGACTATCTTTAACGCATCCTCCACAAAGTCCCTGGTGCACTTTTTTAAAGTTGTTACCAGTGGTCTCGTCACTTCATTTGAGAAAATCTTTGGAGTCATCCCTGCTTCCTTTCATTGTATTTTCTGCACTCTGGTTCGTGGATTGGCATTTTTACTTGCATTACCAGCGGACGCTCTTGTGCTTTTTTACATTTTTAAATATGGATGTCCCTCCTATGCAACCTCCGACCCTGCAGCTGCTGACACTGTTCCGCAATCGCATGCTAGAATATTATGGCACAATGCCGTTGGCGATATTAAGCACGGCATATGGATTATCTTTTCGGTTCTCCTACTTCACCTGTGTCCAGCCTGTATTTCACTGCCTGACCTGTGATTTCGATTGGGCCATTGATTTGTGTCTCTGCGGACCGGTTTCTCCTGACGTCGACTTTAATCAGCTGATGACTCCTATCATTACTCACGAGTTGGTTTGTCCTGGCGAAAGGATTATGGCTGTGGCATTGATGCATGGACTACTTGGTCCCTGGAATTTACTGGCGGCGGCACAGTCTTTCTTGGAACAGAGCTTTCTTGAAAACCCACCGAGCTGTCCTCTGATGGTGATAGAGGATCCGGTGCTGGGAGAGCACGTATGTTCTTTTCCGCTTTTAAATTGGATGGCTGAACTGTTTTCGGATGAAGACGGTGACTTCCTATTGGAGGCTGTTGCAGCTTATTTTGCATACACAGTTATGTCATAGACCTTTTTCATGTTTGATATGCTGAGTACTAGCATTTCATTGACAATTCATTGACTTATTTGTCAAGTTTTTATTATTTACCTTGCCTATTGGCTTAAGACTCGATAAAGTACTTGGCTGTTTTATTTTTCTTTAGCATTAAATTTTCCTAGTTTTTAATGCTTTACCTTGCGGACCGTCCACATATAAACTTGCAATCTGCTCTCATGAGATGGCACTTCTATTATCTTATTCAGTTCGTTTCCGGATCATGAGGAGGTGTCATCTAGGTCCTGGATATCTTTACACCGTGTTAAGTTAGCATGGGCTCATTACCGGTTTAAACGCCATTTTTCCTTTTTTGCAACTTCTGCACACGACACTTAGTTGTTGCTTTAGCTTTCCACCTAGTAGTTCATCGTGGTTTACATGAGAATAATATGTTATTGGTCTACTATCTGCTTTACTTGTTAAACTATATCTGTACAGCGAGTGCTAAAGTTTCAAGAACAACACGATACAGAATTGTTATGAGGTCTGATCTCCACGACTTCATACTCATAACATAAGTGCAACTTCTGCCAATTCTGGGCATGAGGCGGGTTTTATATTGCTTTGCCGAACACACATACACAACAGTTGATGCGGTTCACATGAAGAGAGAGCTGGTGTATGCTGATGTGATTCCTTCAAATCTAAGACACTAAAGTATGGGCACGCCCTAAACCAACACAAAGAGACCTTCTTAGCAAATAATATAATATGTGTATTAGGGAGGGTGAGATATAAGCAGCCGCGGGCCGTGGAGGGAGTTACGGTGAAGCAGGGAGGCGGGGAGGGGGAGAAGCAGGGTGGAGCCCTCTCTACCTTGCCCCTCCCCCTCCCCGCCTCCCTGCCCCACCGTAACTCCCTCCACGGCCCGCGGCTGCTTATAAGTGTTGCTAACTCTTATTCATTTACAGCATGTTAACATACTGTCACCATTCGCTTTTTATGTACTAGTAACTATGCTGGTAATTTTGCTACTGATAATATGTGTACTTGTATTCTCCACCCTGCTTCTCCCCCTCCCCGCCTCCCTGCCTCAACGTAACTCCCTCCACGGCCCGCGGCTGCTTATAAGTGTTGCTAACTCTTATTAATTTACAGCATGTTAACATACTATCACCATTCACTTTTTATGTACTAGTAACTATGCTGGTAATTTTGCTACTGATAATATGTGTACTTTTATTATCTAAGGTACTACGCCTGAGAAGACGGCATTAGTAAATAAACATTTCAAATACACATCTGTTCTTCTTAACTCCATGTTCTGGTTTCTAAGAAATCTATAACGACCGACTGTTCATGAGTTCCACGTATCCTGAGGTACTATAAGTTCATATTCTGGATTGTCTAAACATTGAGAGTTTGTTATATCCAATGTGACACTGTACCTAGCTTGCTAAGGAGTTTTTGATTACTAACGTGAGTTTTGGGACACCCTAATTCGCCGAGGTTCCAATCCTCTGTCCACAGTTCTGTGTGAGAACAGAAACCCTGCGACAGGGGCACCCCCGACCCTTGCTGGAGCTTCATCACACTTGCGATACAACTCCAGCAATGCGCCACCTTTACGGCACAGATACATCACGCATCTGTGCTGTTTTTGCCCCATGATGCGCCGCATTGTAAATGCAGCACACCATAGGTGACGGAACAGCGGCACAGAATGACTAACACATCCCTGGTGATGCGCCAGTCATCATAAATGTATCCCTATGCTTCTTATCTTGTTAGAGATGAACCGCCATATGTATCATCAAAGTTTTTTGCATTTCCTAAATAGCGAACTTTAAGGAATAAATAGCGATTCTTTACCATTCCTAGTTTGCGATGAGCTATTTGCTAATTAGCCGAATGTAGCCCAATGAAGCCCAATGTAGCCCAAAGATGGCCGCCAGACACACAAAAAAACAAATGTAGCCCAAATATCAGCCAGATGTAGCCCAACTATAGCCCAGTGACAGAATGACCAATCAGCTTCGCAAACCTCCGTTACGCGAAGCGGAGCGCTGTTACAGATATATATCTTTTTTTGAACGTTAATTTCTCAAAATCCACTGGAGCACATATATTGAGACCTAGCAAAGGCACATCGGGCTACCAGTCCCTAATATTTTGCCAAGTTTCGTGCAAATCCATTCAGCCGTTCAATTATTATTATTATTTTTTTTTTTTGCCCCGCGGGGCCCTTTTAAAACCTCCACATCAAACCTAGGGGGTCAGCGAGGATCTACTATGCCCCCTTATAGTTATTTCCCCCTTTGTTTTGACCTCCTCTTGTCTCTCGATCCTACCGAGAGACAAGATGGCGGCCGCTACGGACTGTTTGGAATGTTGACAGACGCCGGAGAACCAATCAGCTTCGCTTCACAAAGCTCCGTTGCGCGAAAAGTCCGCGAACCAGTGCGCTGCCCAGTCCGCGCTTACAGATATATATCTTTTTTTAAACGTTAATTTCTCAAAATCCACTGGAGCACATATATTGAGACCTACAAAAGGCACATCGGGCTACCAGTCCCTACAATTTTGCCAAGTTTCGTGCAAATCCATTCAGCCGTTCGGGCTAAAAGTGAGGCCAACCGCCCTATGGAAAACTCAATGTTAAAAACACGTTTTGGGACCCCCCTTTTTTCTCGGCCCCCACTGGACGAACCCCCCCCAAATTTTCAAGGGCTGCTCAGAAACAAAATGTGCCATTTTCCTGAAAATTTCAGCCAATTCCGTCCACAAACGCCAAAGTTATTAGACATAGAATTTTCAAAAAACCCATAGAGAAAAAATCCTAACTATATATACCTACTGGCGACCGCCAGTAGGTAATATATATATATATATATATATATATATATATATATATATATATATATATATATATAGTTGTTACAACTATAGTGAGTTCAACATTAGCAAAAGTGTTGGATAGCGTAGAGGTCAAATTTACTACTCCCACTCCAGTGGGTGCAACAGTAGGGAAAGCGCTGGATAGCGTAGAGGTTAAAATTACTATTCCCACTCCAGGGATGTATGACGTTACAACGCATACTTTTACAACGCCTACCATTACAACAAAACTTTTACAACGCAAAAACTTTTACAACGCATACATTTACAACGCAAGATTTTACAACGCATATACCTTTACAACGCATACCATTACAACGTAAGTATTGGTAAGTATATAATAATTTTTTGAATATAAATGAATAAAAAATATTATAATATAATTTAATATAATTTAATTTTATTAAATAAATTTAATTTAAATGTAATTTTACTTTATTTTTACAAAGTACCCCTGTACCCCAAAAACCCAAAACTGACCCTGAACCCTAAAAATACCCCTTTACCCATAAACTGAAAACTGACCCTGAACACTAAAAATACCCCTTTACCCGAAAACTGACCCTGAACCCTAAAAATACCCCTTTACCCCAAAAACTGAAAACTGACCCTGAACGCTAAAAATACCCCTTTACCCAAAAACTGAAAACTGACCCTGAACCCTAAAAATACCCCTTTACCCCAAAAACTGAAAACTGACCCTGAACCCTAAAAATACCCCTTTACCCCAAAAACTGAAAACTGACTCTGAACCCTAAAAATACCCCTTTACCCCAAAAACTGAAAACTGACACTGAACCCTAAAAATACCCCTTTACCCAAAAACTGAAAACTGACCCTGAACCCTTAAAATACCCCTTTACCCCAAAAACTGAAAACTGACCCTGAACCCTAAAAATACCCCTTTACCCAAAAACTGAAAACTGACCCTGAACCCTAAAAATAGCCCTTTACCCAAAAACTGAAAACTGACCCTGAACCCTAAAAATAGCCCTTTACCCAAAAACTGAAAACTGACCCTGAACCCTAAAAATACCCCTTTACCTAAAAACTGAAAACTGACCCTGATCCCTAAAAATACCCCTTTACCCCAAAAACTGAAAACTGACCCTGAACCCTAAAAATACCCCTTTACCCCAAAAACTGAAAACTGACCCTGAACCCTAAAAATACCCCTTTACCCAAAAACTGAAAACTGACCCTGAACCCTAAAAATACCCCTTTACCCAAAAAATGAAAACTGACCCTGAACCCTAAAAATACCCCTTTACCCAAAAACTGAAAACTGACCCTGAACCCTAAAAATACCCCTTTACCCAAAAACTGAAAACTGACCCTGAACCCTAAAAATACCCCTTTACCCAAAATCCCAAACATATAACCTTTTAAAAATAATTATATACTTACTAATACTTACATTGTAATAGTATGCGTTGTAACGGTATCTGCGTTTTAAAAACATGCTTTGTAAATGTATGCGTTGTAAAAGTTTTTGCAATTTAAAAGTTTTGTTGTAATGGTAGTGCATAGTAAAAGTAGCGTTGTAAACGTTGCATACCCACTCCAGTGGGTGCAACAGTAGGGAAAGTGTTGGATAGCGTAGGGGTTAAAATTACTATTCCAACTTCAGAGAGTGCAATAGTAGGGAAAGTAAATACTTCACAAATATATATAAATAACATAAATAGTAATACCAATTACAAATAATTAAAATATTAAAAAAGTGTATACAAACATTAAATATTTATTAATAAATACAAAATAAAATTATTTAATTATAAAAATTGCCTACTCATACTAATTAATTACCTATTAACAATAAATTAATTTACAATTTAAAAATTAATAAATTATTTTCAATTACCAATTATATTTTAATTAATTACCAATTAATAATTAATTAACAATTAATTCTAAATAAATATCAATAAATAAATTAACATATTTAATAAATTATAATTAAATTACTTCCCACCCTATTCCCCTATAAACACACAACCCGCTACAGAAAATAAATTACTAAAATTAAAATATTTATCAATTATTCAATTATAATTAATTACCAATTATATTTTAATTAATTACCAATTAATAATTAATTAACAATTAATTCTAAATAAATATCAATAAATAAATTAACATATTTAATTAATTATAATTAAATTACTTCACACCCTATTCCCCTATAAACCCACAACCCGCTACAGAAAATAAATTACTAAAATTAAAATATATATCAATTAATCAATTATAATTAATTACCAATTATATTTTAATTAATTACCAATTAATAATTAATTAACAATTCATTCTAAATAAATATCAATACATAAATTAACATATTTAATTAATTATAATTAAATTACTTCCCACCCTATTCCCCTATAAACCCACAACCCGCTACAGAAAATAAATTACTAAAATTAAAATATTTATCAATTAATCAATTATAATTAATTACCAATTATATTTTAATTAATTACCAATTAATAATTAATTAACAATTAATTCTAAATAGATATTAATAAATAAATTAACATATTTAATTAATTAGAATTAAATTACTTCCCACCCTATTCCCCTATAAACCCACAACCCGCTACAGACTTATATTACACAAAAAATAAAAATTATTATTAACTTACCTTAAATTCGATATTTTTGTTGTCTATATTATGTCTAGTCGATATTATGTCCATTCTATATTTTTGATTCGATATTATGTCCATTCTATTCGATATTAATTTTCTCTAGTCGATATTTTTGTTGTCTATATTATGTCTAGTCGATATTATGTCCATTCTATATTTTTTACTCGATATTCTGTCCTGTCGAAATAAAAGACTCGATATTATGACTGTACACCGTTGTCACCGCTCCAACTGGACTGGCAGCACATAACATTAAAGGGATTACTTTACATTGTTTACTGATGCTGCCAGTGGAGCATGACAACAAATTACAATATCACAAGCTATCTGGAGATGCTTGTTTTGAAGTTTCAAGAATCTTGAGGAAAATGAAACTTCTTATCATTGACGAAGTAAGCATGGTTTCCAATGTCATGCTTGCCTTTGTGCATTTGAGAATGCAAGAAGTTCTCAAAACAGAGTATGATGTGTTATTTGGTGGCAAACACAACATTGTTTTCGGAGATCTTCTGCAGCTGACACCAGTGAAAGGGCAACCTGTGTTCAAAATGCTCACGCATGAAGATACCAGGAAGTGCCTAGGCAGCATTGGCAACGTCAATATATGGTTAAACTTCAATTATGCTGAACTGCATGAAAATATGCGTCAGGCGAAGGATGAAGTTTACAAGACTATTCTACAAGATGTTAGAATTGGAAAAGTGACCGAGCATGGGAAAGAAGCTTTACATGCACGATTACTGTCAAATTTATATCCAGAACAAGATGTTGTGCCTGAGAATATTTTTCAGAAAATTACTGAGAAGAAATCTGGAATATGTTTGATGCCAACTCTTGCAGAATGTGCCAAATTCAACAACAAAATGTTGCATTTAGAAAAGCAAGAGATTGTGAAACTGGAAGCTATTGACAGAGTAGAGCATATGGGATCAACAATTATTTTGTCTGAGAATCTGAAAACAAAATTGGATTCATTAGAGAAGAGTATATCTAAAACTGCAGGTTTTGAAAAGACTCTGAATGTGTGCTTGAACTGCCGTTTAATTTTAAGAAGGAATTTACATGTTGAAAGAGGTCTTGTAAATGGATCAATGGGTAATGTTGTTGATTTTGTAAAATACAGAAATAGAGATGGAATTGAATTTTTAAAAATTACATTTGATGGCATTGAGGAAGTACAGCTAATTGGTCGTTGCTCTGCTAGATTTTTGCTTGTAAAAGACTTATATGTTCGCCGTAAGCAGTTTCCTGTTTGCTTGGCATATGCGGTGACAATCCATAAATCGCAAGGTTTAAGTTTAGACAGTGCATTGGTGAATATTGGCAGTTCTGTGTTCAAGGAGGGTATGGCATATGTGGCATTGTCACGAGTTAGAACTTTATCGGGATTGTACTTGATTGAGTGTGATGTCACAAGCATTTGTGCGGATCTAGATTGTGTTAAGGAATACAATAGGTTAAGAAGAGAGTATGCGCCACATTTGCCTCAATATCCTTTGTTTGAGAAACGTGTGGTAGGCCGGAAACGAAGAAATGTAACCAATACTGGGGAGGTTGTAGCAAAAAGACGAAAAGTCGATGAACCTGAAATTATAAGCAGAAACAAAAAGAATTCTCTTGAATATGTTGTTGGTTTTCAATTTGAAAACAGTTCTGGTGTCAACTGCTATGCTAATGTAGTGGTTAATGTTTTGTTTTCTCTAGAAAATGTAAAAGAAGAGATTGTGGTCAATTCTGATCAAAGATTTTGCAGTTTGTTAAATTCTGTGTTAGAGAAATGTAGCACTGATAGAACAAACATAGAAAGTGTGTCTGAAATTCGAAATCTGTTAGACAGATGTTCAGGCCAAACACAATTCTCTCAAAATATTCAGCAAGATTGTCAGGAGTTTTTAATGTATATGCTTGATGTATTGCATGCTGAAGGTGTAGATGTAGATCAGCTGTTTGGGCTTTCTTATCAATGGCAGCATGACTGCGAGAACTGTATGGTATCAAGTACTACTAGTGTAGACTCAGAAAGATTTATATATTTAACTTTGCCAGACAGTAAATCAGTCTCCTTTAATAAGCTAGTAAAAGCAGCTGATGACAACATGGAGTGTAGCCAATGTAAATCTGAAGTGATTTCCACATTATTTATACGAACATATGGCCAGTATGTCATTTTAATGTTCCAACGATGTAGGCCTGATGGAACAAAATTGACAACTTTAATTAAAAATTTTGTGGCTTCGCAGTTGTCAATATCAGGAAGGACTTTTGTAACTGCAGCAATTATATATCATGACGGTCCTTCAATAACATCAGGACATTACACAGCTTATTTAAAGTCTAGAAATGGCTGGTCATTTTGCAATGATTCTGTTTTAATTTTCAAAAAAAAATTGCCGTATGACCTTAAAAACTCTTACCTGCTGTTTTTAAAACCAAAATTTTAGGGAAAGAATCTCGGGATGTGCTCTGTGGAATTTCAAGAAGTTCTAATGGCTCCTACACGATTTGGCCTTGAGGATAAGTGTAGTTCAGAGACATAACTTCTAACCATAAGACTGGACGTCATGGAGAAATAAGTGCACTTTGAATGAGTTCAGAAAAACTATTTCTTTTTATAAGCTAATTGAAGCAGCCAATCAAAACATAGAGTAGAGGGAATGTAAGTCTGCAATGCTGTCTACTGTTTTACATTGCTTTGTGATTAAAAGTGATGTAGAGAATTAAATAATTGTAGTAGTCATAGAGGTAGTGTAAGTCTGCTTCATAGTAAGCAGTATCAGTGTCATAGGAAATGTAGAACATGACTGAGCAAGAAGGGGAAGATATTACTATTCCAGGATTGTGAAAATGATCTTCAACATTTTAATTCTGAAAGTTGCAGAAATGCCAAATGACGGGATTGGCTTACAAGAAATCCAAGAGTTATAAATGGCTCTGACAAGATTTGGCTTTGTGGAAACTTGTGGTAGAGAGCAAGAAGTCATTTATTGCATGTAACATGTTTTTAAAAACGATGGAGGTTTTCTTTCAGACAGTGGCGGGCTGAAAGTAATAACAGCACAACAGAGTGTAAGCTGTTCAGATTTGCTATGTTGTATGGGTTTTTTAAACACAATCATTTTGATTGTGTTTTTTTTCCCCGCTGTTATATGATGAATACCTTCAAGTCACTGTTTTTAGTGAATTTTGATACATTCTGAGAACAGCAAAAATAAACCATTTAACATGTATAATTAATTCTGTACTGTTTGCATTTATGATGTATATGTAGAACTGTGTAGGAGGCATGGAGAAGGTGAGGCTTCTGTAAGTGTCAAAGTTGTTGCATGCAGTGCTGCACTTCTGCGTACTCTTTCATATGCTGGACTACATCTGCACAATGAGATACCTAAGCAAAGGAAACACAAGTGATGTGATTGTGAAATGAGCAAAAGAAATTGCACGTATTTCAATTACATCACCTGTGTTTCCTATCATTACGAATCACATTGTGCAGATCAAGTTTAGGTCTGTCCAGGGAAACAGAGGAGGTTTGGCCTTTGTTCAAGAGTGCAGTGGACATGACTCACTTCATTGGTAGACCTTCACATGTATTATGTCCTCTATTCTCTTCAACAACTCGAAATTTCATCTGCAACCCTGAGTAGGCCTCACCTCAAACAAACCTCTGGATAGGACACATCTTATTGGCATCCTGAAGCAATCATTTAAAATTTTAGTGTCTTGCGACACTTTTCTGAGACAACAGCAATGCAAAAGATGCACCATGTTTTAAGATAGGCCTCACTTCATCTGCATCAAGATACTGTTAGTTTAAAATGTATATCTTTAGGACTGTGTAGGGGGCCTGGAGAAGCAGAAGCTTCTGTAAGTGTCAAAGTTGTTGAAAAACTGTTTGTCCTTCAATCTTTTCCCTTGTCTTTTGTAATTTTTAAATACATGTTTTAATATTTTTCAAATGTTTGTTCTCTCTTTCACAGATTGAAAGTATAAAAACAAAAAGTGAGTAATTTAACGACAATTATAAGGTAAATGTTTTGTACTCTTTTCGTTACATTTCTATCACATTTAACTTCTATTAGTTCCACTGCTTCATTTCTTTAACCCTCAGTTTCCTGCCTTTGCTACTTCCCTCATTCCTTTCTCTATTACCTACTTACTCAACTCCTTCCACTCTTTTTCTCAGTCCCTCTCTTCTCATAGTTCCTCACTCTTGTTCACTCACTCCGTCTCTATTACTCTTAGTGTCTTTGACTGATCACTCTATCACTATTTGTTCATAATGCTTTCTCTGTGTAGTTGAAGCACACTAGGGGGCATATTATGAACACAGCCAATAAAATCATTGCTGTTTTTATTGGCAGAAAACTGGTGCAAAAGTGGTTTTAGCGGCAGTTTTCTGCCGCAAAAGCGGCTTTAGCGACACATTTCTGCCAATAAAAGCTGCAAAACTTTTATTGCCTATGTTGATGATATGGCTCTATGTTACTTACATTTCTTTGCTGTTTCAATTAATCTTTTTCTGTTATTTTTTGTTTTCTGTTTTCTATTTTTCTCTCTGTTATTCCCCATGTTTTAATCTTATTTTGAACATTCACTCACATTCTCCAAGAAACTCTTCTTTGTTAATGTTATACTCTCTTTTTTTTTCTTTCACTTCCTTATCTATTTTGGTTTTCACAATTATACCCTCTTCCGTCTTTTCTTCGGTAAATAGATCTATTAAACAGTATCTCTTCTTTACTCCCTATAGCTGTCTTTCTTTTAACATCACTCTCTGTTTACTTTCCTTATACTTACTCTTTTTTTTTTTTTTTAATTTTTTTGGTTAGCTCCCGGTCCGCTTACCGGGAAGCTAACCGGGAAGCGAACCAAAAGAAATAGAGCTTGCCAGAGTGCTAAACATTCTAGCAATTTTTTTTGAAAGGGGAGGTAGTTCTGAAAAGAACTTTTTTTTTAAATATTTTTGTTGTTTTATATATTTTTTTTTTTTGAACATTTTTTGTTTTTTTTGTATTTTTTGAACGATTTTATATTTTTTTTGGTTTTTTTGGGGGGGGGGAAACAACAAAAAACAGGCATTGAAAAGGGCTCAACAGGAGCAAAAAAAAATTACTGGGGGCGGTTAGGGCAATTATGATGTTCATAAGCCAGGTTGATAGCATTTATACTCATATTACCACATGCTATCAACGCACCACAGTGCATACAAGTATGTTTCATGTGGCCAAAATTCTCTTGTATGTTTGGCACAGTTTCCCGTGCCTCTGCTGGTGTCAATGATATTGACGATCTTGATCTGGCCACAGGAGTTGATGTTGGATTTTCTTCCAAATCCCGTATTTCCGCCCGGCTGTAATTAAGTGGATGCTTCCTGGTCATGTGCCTATGCATAGTATAGTTCCCATAACTATACTTCTTATCAGTCCCTCTTGATAATTTATCTTTGCAGATGAGTCAGGTGACATACCTCGCATTCACTTTTTTTTGGCCTGGAGGGATTGAATAAAACTGCCAGATGAAACTGGCTTTCCTATGGGAAACCCGGGGCACCTCTTCCAAGAACTGTGGTTCTTCTCTCTCCTCTTCCTCCATTTCTTCCTCTTCCTCCTCTGTGTTGGTCATGACCTGGGGAGGTGGTCCTCTCTTCCCATGAGGAGGTGGAGGTGGTGGTGGGGGTGCACCAGCTGAAGCAACTACTGAAGCCATTTCTGAAGTATTAATAAAGGTCTTCCTCTCACAATGATGAAAGTCAGAGTGAGGAAAGAAGGAGGGGTTTTCATCATTTGGGAAAAACAATAGTTCTCAACCAATGAAAAGTGTTATTTTTAGGTCACCTGACCTAGCCTTACATGATTATGAAACCAAAAGTGAAATGAACCAATGAAAAGTGTTATTAACAAGTCACATGACCTGTTATGCTTACGTTACGCGCTCCGGTCCGCGCCCCGGATAGCTTCCGGGTCGCTGCGCTTCGCGCCTCGGTCCGCGCCCCGGGGCACTTCCGGGTGCGCTAACGCGGTACGTCATAAGACGCATTACGCGGCAACGCGATACGTCGCGCTTTCGTGCCGCGGATCGCTTCCGGGGAGCTGCGTTTCGCGCCTCGGTCCGCGCCCCGGGGCACTTCCGGGTGCGCTAACGCGGTACGTCATAAGACGCATTACGCGGCAACGCGATACGTCGCACTTTCGCGACGCGTCACGATGTTGATTTCTAAAGCGGCAGTTGCGCAAACGGAACGTTTACCGGTTCGCGGACCCGGTCGCGGCATCAATTTAAGCTAACAGAAAGCTTTCCGGTTCGCGGACCGGGAGCGAAACAAAAAAAATATTTAAAAAAAATTATTAATAAACATATAAAATATATTTTTGGATTTAAAGAAGAATAAATTTTACAGCTATAGATATTACCTTTTAAAAAACCAATGAAATTCACTGAAAAAACCATAGGTTATAGACCATATATAGTTAGGAATTAGCATTTACAAAACCTTGAAAATTCACTGAAAAAACCATAGGTTATACACCATATATAGTTAGGAATTAGCATTTAAAAAACCTTATTTTACTCACACAAAACCATTGAAATTCCATATATAGTTAGTTGTACTAACTATATATCACGCACCCGCAATCCACTGCTGATCATGTCACATATTACATCATTCATGACATGGTCAGTGACATCACTGATGACATCACTGATGACATCTCAAATGACATCACTGATGACATCACTGATGACATCTCATTTGACATTACTGATCACATCACTGATGACATCATTCATGTGATAATACGATGAAGCTCTTCAGACTCTAATATAACCTTAGATACACTCAGTGTAAACAGACACTCACAGACTGTCACTCATCCATGGAGTTACTCACACACCTAGTCAGTCATGCAAAGAATCAATCACACCTCCATTTCCTCAACTATACAGTTATACACACCTTACTTATTCAAACATATACTAACACATATTTACTCTCTTATACAATCCCTGATACAAGTTCACAATGATCCATACAGCCACTCACACATTCACTGGCTCTTTTGCACAGTTATTTATATATGTCAACTCTCACATGTACTGTGTTTTACATATGTACTTACTTTGACATGTAGCACTGAGATATCCATTCACTCACCAATACACTCATGCACACAGTCAACCGCCCATACAGCTGTTTCCACATGCACTTTTGAACCCATACATCTAGTGAATCAACTGCTCACACATCTATGCACAGAGTCATACACCTCCCAGCCACCCACACACACACTCAGTCTCCCATACAAATACTTGGGCAACCAATCAATAACCCATATAGTTACTCATATAGCTACTGAACAACACATGCAGCAGTTTTCAGAACAACAGACATAATGATGCACAAATTAAGACAATTTAGTCACTAACCCATGCACTCAGTGAGACACATTTAATCACTCATTCATACAGTCAGTCATGCACCTACTAAATCATTCATCCAGACACTTATACATCCACTCAATCTTCAATATGTAAGACATATTTTAACTTTACAGAAAAATACAGTCACTGGATGTTGTCATCAGTGATGTCATTTGAGATGTCATCAGTGATGTCATCAGTGATGTCATTTGAGATGTCATCAGTGATGTCATCAGTGATGTCACTGACCATGTCATGAATGATGTAATATGTGACATGATCAGCAGTGGATTGCGGGTGCGCGATATATAGTTAGTACAACTAACTATATATGGATTTTCAATGGTTTTGTGTGAGTAAAATAAGGTTTTTTAAATGCTAATTCCTAACTATATATGGTGTATAACCTATGGTTTTTTCAGTGAATTTTCAAGGTTTTGTAAATGCTAATTCCTAACTATATATGGTCTATAACCTATGGTTTTTTCAGTGAATATATATATATATATATATATATATATATATATATATGTGTGGCTGCAGTTTTGACCCACGTGTGGTGCCGGCGCTCAGTTCACGGCGTGGTGCGTATTTTCTATGACTGGGTCAGTCGTTTAATTATTAAAGCTGTTCCACTAGGGAAATGAAAACGCACACACTGGTCTGGATAGTTAATTACAGGGGTTTATTTTCTCCCTTAACCCAACGCGTTTCGCTTCTCACGAAACTTGCTCACAGGATGCAATAAAGCCCAGGTTAGATGTCCTTTACATTTAACCTGGGCTTCTATTGGAATTCTATAACGCATATTATCAAGCCCATTATCGTCGTTTTAGCGGCTGTTTCCTGCCGCTAAAACGGCGATAATTTCAACGAGGTTTTTGCTAATCTGCCCCCATGTCTGTTATCTGAGTGTTTTGGTTTGGAGTGTAGTGGATGCATGTGGTGTGGCATGGAATTATGTGGATTGCATTGGAACTGTTTGTTGTGGAATTGAGTGGTGTGGAGTGTATTTTTGTAGTGGGATTATGTGTCACAATGAATAGATCGGGATGAGGGCCACACAGAATAGATAGATAGAAAGATAGAGAGGGATAGGTAGTGTGTGCAAGAAGTGGAGAATGCACTAGAGACAGAGGAGCAGAAAGAATGTGTGAGTATAGAGAGGAGAAGGAAGTGCAAGGAAGAGATGTGGTAGATTGGAATTGTTTGTTGTGGAATTGTGTGGTGTGGAGTTTTGATGTGAAGTTGTGCAGCGAAAATGTGTGATATGCTAATGACACACCAATCAACTGGATAAGCACACATATATGTTGCTGTGTGGCATCAGTCGTGTTGTGATGCATGTATATCAGAAATTTGCATCATTTTAATTGCCCAACATATAACAAAAGAACACACATGTAGGGATCCTTTTATTGTATCAACATAGCTATATAGATTGTGACAAGCATACTTAAGGTTAAAATCTGTGATGAAAAACAGAGAAAGGCTCCTGAGCCTTGGTTTTGGCTGATAGTCCATCTACACTCCTTCACTCCTATTAAATACGGCTGTGTTCCATAATTATGTGAGTCTGTGCATCAGCAGAGTGACGTGCCCTCGAATCTGGATTGCCGGGCTCCCTTGAGAGACCCGTTGTGGATCAAAGAACCAGAGGGAACCCGGAGTAGGGCACCATGTAGGCATTGGCTGAAAGGTGTGTGAGGAGGACAATAAAGGATCTCGGAACATAAGTGAAGCACTGATTTCCAAATGGAAGTATCTGGCTTTGATTGGAGCCCAATACCCAATATTTTTTACATTTTACTGTTATGTTGTGAAAACATGGATATTTGATTTTTATCATGTTTATCAAGAGGGACATGGTTTCATTAACAAACAGCAATTATTTCCTCTGTGCTTAGTGGATGGGGAGAGTTTAAATAGTGCAATCAAAATGGCGACTATTAGCAAACAAGATTTATAAAGGCAGAAAGTGCCAAAACGAGTATCTTCATATTTGCTTCAAGAAGTTGTCTTTTCCCATTTCTCAGAGGGCATGGACACTTTGGAAGAAAGGAGATAGTGGAAATGTTATGAGCGGTAGGTAGTAGCACTCTACCTTGCTCCACCTGTGATTTGGTGTGTGCTGGCAGACCTCACTATGACTGAAAACAGTCTGGCAGTCGCCAGAAGGTAGTTATAGTTAAGGCCTTGTTTCTATTGAAAAATAACTTTTTCTATTGCCAATATCTTTGGCGTCATTTGACGGATCTTCGCGAAAGTTTTCAAACTAATGGAGTGGTCAGGGCAGCTGCTGTGTAGAAAGTTTGAGGGTATTCCGGGGGCTGAGAAAAAAGGGTGTCCCAAAATGCGTATTCACCATGATAATTTCCATAGTAAACTTTAGACATGGTTGCAACCCAAAATGCAGAACTGAATTACAAAAAAATTGGCAAAAAGGTAGCTCTTGGTTTAGAGAGTGCTCTTTTTGTTAAATGGTGTAAATCCATTCAGCAGTTCCTGAGAAATTTAAAGATTTATCAGATATACAATTGTGGCAGCGGAGGATCCGTGAATCCTCCAGATCTTGTGCCTGAGATCTGATAGGCTGCCAACACTTAAATCCAGGAAGTGTTGGCAGACATCTTGTGACTCAATTCAACTGGGTCATGAGAAAAAAGGTAAAAAAACAAGAAGAGGGAGAAGTGTAGAATCACCCTGACCCCCTAGGCATACTCAGGTGGACCCACAGGGTCACCAAGCATTTTAAAACAAAAAAAAGATTTCAGCAAAAATGAAGCCAGGTCCCAAGCGCCGTGTGGGCCCTAGCAGCCCAGAGGACCACCACCTCCTTCAGTCCTTTAAAAAAAAAAAAATGCATAGAGGCTCCTGCCCCCATGCAGAGCCAGGGACTGCAACCTCCCACGGCTAATTATCTTAAATGTGTGGGGGTCACGCAGTCCCCCTGCAGCCCCAGGGACTGCCACTTCACAAACTTATAAAGATGCATGGGGGGCTCCAGCCCCCCACACAGCTCTGGGGATTACCACCTCCCCAAGACTAAAATACTTGTGGAGTCCTAAATGGCACTGAGGACCGCCCGGGCCGGCTCCAGCAATGTCCCAGGGTTCCCTCCCCTGGGACATTGCAGTTTGCCATAGGAAACTCTGGTTCACTTCATGTAAGCGAGAGCAGGAAAATTGCTCTCACTTCCATGCAGCAGAGCAGAATTGTTTTTTGACAGAGGGAGCTTCATGTTTGTCGAAGCGATGTCACTGACCAGGTTATGAGTGATGTAATATGTGACATCACCAGTGGTGATTTTCTAGGGCGCGAGGTATAGTTTGCTCAGCTAACTATAACGGCTGAATCTCACAGGTTTTGTACAAATAAAATGTCAGCCTAACTATAACATTCCTGTAACCAGTGTTTTTTTTCTTGAATTCCTAAGTTTTTTTTAAATGCAAATTCCTAACTATAATACACACACAACTGGTTTGACGCTCAATTCAGTTGCTGCCTTTAAAGTTTCGAGGTGACCTGTCATGCAGGGGCAGAGAAAAAGGGGAATACCCAAAAACATTTTCCCCAATGACACTGATATAGCCCAAACTGCTGAATGGAATGACCCCAAAAATGTAGATGTTGGAACAGGGAAATGCTTTTTTGTGAATCCGATCAGTAGTTGTGGACAAATTCCTAATTGTATATCTGGGAAATGGAGGATCCATTACGTCTCTTGTTCTTGTGCTGTGATCTGATTGGCTGTCAACACTTCAAAACAGGAAGTGTTGGCAACCATCTTGTGACTCGGTTGAACTGAGTCACAGGCAAAAAAAGCATGTAAACAAACAACTCTCTGCAGGAGTTGCACTGAATCAATAAATCCTGCAGGAAATTAAAAAATTTAAATTAAGAGCAGGCTCCCACTCTTCATTATTAATCGTCCTCCCTGGTGGGCCAGGTCCCAGGTCATTTGCATGTTACTAGAGAGGGTTGCATGTGTCTTCCTACTGGGGCTTACTAATACCCCGAGGACCAACACCTCACCTGGGCTTTTTTTCAACTAAATGAAGGGGAGGCACGTACTGCATCCCACACTGCCCTGGGAACTACCACTTCCTGGGGCTTATATATGTATAAAGGGGGGCCTCTTTGACCCTCCCCATTCTCGGGTACCACCACCTCTCTGGAGCTTTAAATTGAAAAAATGTGGGTGTGCCACATGGACCTCCCCGCAGCCCCAGAGGCTACAACCTTCCTAAGGCTTTACATTTAAATAATGCAGGTGGGCTGCATGGACCCAACCAGAGCCTCAGGGGACCACCACCTCCCAATAACAAAATTGATGAGCAGAAGGGGCAGGCAGCTCCGCTCCTGGAGACGTACATGGCCCTGTGGACCGTCACCCTCCATGAGCTATCTCTTGCTATGTCCTGAGGTGCCCACACTTGTTTTCAACCATGAGCAGTGTTGCGCTCATTCTTACCTGTGAGTGAGTTTTGGACTTTATGTTTGGCGAGTATTGCAGGCATTGGCAACCAGCATGCCCTCTCGGTCTTGTGCAATGCGTGAGCCACCAAGATTGGACATTGCTACGCGTCGCCCCCCCCCCACCCAGGCAGACCCATAATCACAGCGTAATTATTTCTGCACAGGCAGAGAGGAAGCAGTGCTTACAGCATGAAGGGTTCACAGGTGGTTTCAGCTTTGGCATCTTTATTCACAGAGACTGGTAGCAGCGGCGGAGTGAGGTCCATGAGCCAACATGATTGGGACACCACTGGGTGTTTGGAACCTCCTACTTACTGAATGGGTTTCCACACACGAATACACATACCAGCATGCAGCAGCCTGAAGTGTGAGCGCAAGTTGAAGTACATCTTTAAGGCAGAGGAGGGGCCGAGAGATTACTCCACAGGTAGTGGTCATCGCAACATCTTAACATCAAAATGACCCCCTGGTAAAAGGACCTGCCTTTGAAACGGCACTGATGAAAGGCACACGGCTGAAACGCGTCTGCCACAGCGTTTCATGGACTTAGGAACTACGTGCTGGGATATGCTGGACCATGAGCAGTGTCAGGCTCATTCTTACCCGTTAGTAAGTTATGTACTTTATGTGTTCCCAGTATTGCAGGCACTGGCAAATGGCACGCCCTTTTGATCTGGTGCAACGCGTGAGTCAGCAATACTGGACATTGCACTGAAAAGCAAAGCGTCACCCACCCAAGCAGTCCCATCCTCAGAGGGTAAATATTTCTGCAACCGGAGAGAGAAAGCAGTACTTACTGCATGAATGGGTCACATGTGGTTCTAGCTTTGGCACCAGAACCTTGGTGACCACTAGCTCCCAAGGGCAAAATTGAAGAGCAGAAGGGGCAGTTGGCCCCCTTCCCGGAGCTGTACCTGGCCCTGGGGACCACCACCTTCCAGGGGCTAGCTAGCTCTTGCTATGTCCTGACGTGCCCACACCTGGAACACATCTGTTTGTTATGGTTTGGCGGGAGCTTTTCCACTCCAGCCAAGCCATAAGAAACTGTGCTCTGCTTTGAACAAGCAAGAGCATTTTGCTTTTGCTTGTTCAAAGTGGAGCATAATTGCTTTCACACACAGGGAGTAACTTTTTAGCAGCTCCCTATTTGTGAAAGCATTTCAGGCTCCCGCGGGAGGTGAGGAGCCAGCAGGGATCGCAGGGGCATTCATGGCTCACCCTGCAGTCCCCATCAGTGGTGGTGGGTGCCCTGGGTGGGATCAGAGCACCCACAATTAAGGCCGGGCTCTGAGGGATGGTGTCCCCTGGACTAAAATGAGCTCAGGAGTGGGGCCGCAAGTCTCCTCTCCCATTAAAGAAAATAAAAATAATAAAAAGGCTGGACTCTGCGGGTGGGGTCCTTGAAGCCAAAATTGGCCCAGTGAAGGGGGGCCACACATCTCCCCTCCCCTATTAATAAAAAAAGACCAGCAAATCACCAGATGCCCTGCCCCCTTATACCACCAATCTGAAAACACACCTCCTGGCATACAACTGATTGGGGGATGAAGTCCCTTTGGCTGCAGATAGTCCTGGGGGCCAACAAAGCATCCTGTTACCTCTGGTAAGTTCAACACAGTGGAATTGTGGAGAAGATTTCGGAGTCTGCTCCCCGTTTCTCTACCACTCTGCATGCATTCCTCCTGGTGCACTGCTGGTTGGGGGATAAAGTGTCCTTGACTCCAGAGGGTCCTTTGGGCAAAAAAGCCCTCCTGTTATCTCCAGTAAGTGTCACAGAGCATGATTCCTGGAAGGACTTCAGAGGCCACACACCCCTTTCTTCTCCACTCTGCAAACACACCTCTTGGAGCACTGCTCATTGGGTGAAGAAGTCCTCTTGGGTGCAAAGGCCATAAGTACCAGACTAATTGTCCTTAGGAACCTCCATTCAGACAGTGGTACAATTACATATTGGTTCCCCTTCCAGGCAGGCATGCATTGAGAGAATCTGTTGCTCTGGTGTCTGAATCACTTGCCCTATGGTACCAAGAAACCATCCATCAGCTTTTCAATAACTACACTACGCAAGGACACTGTTTCCTCTTATTTATTACAGTTACCAGACCCAGGATTGAGAAATGAAATATTAAGGGTTAGGGTGGGATGTAACCCAATCTATTCATACTGCCCACATTGGACCAGGATACAGAATAATAGTGTTCTCTACCCCTGCCCCCTGAAGTTAAATGCTCCCTTCTGCATATACTTATGGACTGCATCTTTTTTTTCTAAATAAAATTAAGTTTTTAAGACCTTTGTTTTTTAAATATAATGTCCGCCTTAGGAGGAAAGCGGTGGAGCTACTGTCAGAAATGTGCTATTTTGATGTGGCAGTTGGCATTGCTCAGTTTTTACGGTCCATTAAACAGACTTCTAATGATAAACTGTAGTGGGTAGGGGGTGATGGGTAGTTAGGAGGGGGACTTTTAATGATTGTTATTGTCAATTGAGTCTTTTAAATGTTATATGGACAATTGTCTAAATAAACTTGATATTCTACCTACCTCGGATAATGAGGGTTTATGGGGCCTCAGAAGCCCCCCTGTTACCTCCAGTAAGTCCGACACAGCAGCATTCCTGAGAGCTGATTGGATGTGTAACAATTCACTTAAAGAAACAAAAAAGTTAGGAAATAGAATTTGAAAAACTTAGAAATGTACTGACAAAAACAAAGGTTACTGCGATGTTATTGTTAGGCTCAGATTTAACTTGGACAAAACCAGTGAAATCCGGCAGTTATTGCCACCTATGCTATGCCCCTGCAATACACTGCCTATTACCTTACATACTGCATCACTCATGACATTTTCAGTGATATCACTCATGACATCTCAAATGACATCACTGATTATATCATCCACAGAACTACTCACACACCCACTTATACCCCATACATGTTATGTTATGTTACATGGGTATTTGTATAGCGCACGTACACCGACAGGTTTATTGGCACTGTGGAAATGACAGAAGAGTGCAGCTTAAGCCAGAAACAGCTAATTAAAGGCCACGGTGAGGAGCCAAGTCTTCAGTTGTTTTCTGAACCGCAGATAGTCTCCCTCAAGCCTGAGGAAAGCAGAGAAAGCTTTCCAGATCATGAATGGGTGAGTTAGTAGGTGTGTGAGTAGCTGCATGGGCAGGTGAATGAGTGCCTGTGTAAGTGGCTGTATAGGTGAGTTAGTGGGTATATGAGTGTCTGTCTTGTTGAGTGAATGGGTATGTGAGTGGTTGTATGGGTCTGATAATGGGTTTGTGAGGGGTTAAGTGGGTATGTGAGTAGATGTATGATTGGTTGTATTGGTATGTGAGTTTGTGCGTGAGTGGTTCAATGGATGATGCCATCAATGATGTCATCAGCGATGTCATTTCAGATCTCATCGATGATATCACTGACCATGTCATGAGTGATGTAATCTGTGTGGTCATAAGTAGTGCATTGTGGGGTTGTAAGTTATAGGCAGCTCTGATGACTATAACTGCTGAATTTCTATGGTTTTGTGCTTGTAACATCTGCGCATAACCTTTGTCTTTTTTTTGTGAATTTCAATGTCTTTTTTAATTGTATTTCCAAACTATAATGTCCCTGTTACCTTTGTTTTTTTGCAAATATATTTATGTATATACCTTAGAAATTCACTGAAAAAGTTTAAAGTAACACTATAGTTAGGTGTGAAAACTTTGCTGCTGCCCCCCCTCCCTGAGCCAACATCAACACCAGGTATCCCATCCCAACATTTTTAAGGGGAGGGAGGTATACGGCCTCCCTCCCAGGCTGATTTCAGCCATAAGGACTCCATACCCTGGGGCAGTCACTGGTAATGGTGGGTGCCCAGATGCCCACCCACCAGGGAACCACTATAGTCTCACTGGGGGCAGCTGATGGAGCCTCAAGTTCCCTGTGCCACTAGCTGGCTACCCAGTGCCAGCTATTGCTCCTCCTTGTGGGTAGGAGCAAGATTTTTAATCTGTATCTCTGCATGCAATGAAACCTATCTAAAGTCTGCTCCTATTGTACTGGTACACGATTTACTTGATTGTTGCTACCACTTTGAGGGAGATTTAAATATGCTCCCACCAAGTGAGTGAAAACGCAGGTTTTCCTGCCTGCACCGCAACACTCAGGGAAACTGCTATGTCCCTGGGATAAAGCCTCTGAGTCGGCCCTGGGAGATTGAGTCCCTAGGACCAATAATGGCCATCCGGGTCAGGGACCCCCTCCCTTAAAGTTATTGGCCCTTTGGGCTTTTGTGGCTCAGGGAGGGGCCCACACATCCCCCTCCCTATATAAGGTGAAGTCAGCTCCTGGGGTGGGCTCCTCTTGGCCTCTGGCAGGTCGAAGAGGACACATGGCTCTCCTCCCTTTTAATTAAACATCCCCAGGAGCGAGGTCCCTGGGGCATATTCTAATGAATGAGGTCCGGACACAATTGCTTATTCTTTTGCAATCCTGCAGGAGTGTTGCAGCATCAAGCCATTGTTTTCTTTTTTGCCTCAAGTAGGGGCCCTCTGGGTCTCCCCCACCAATAGGGACTAGGGATTCGGGGTATTTCTATGCTGCTCCATTATATTATATTTCTTTTAAGTTCATGACAAGGAACTGAATTCCAGAGTCATGTAATGGCATACAGCAACATTGTTCTCATGTTGCTGGCAGCCAATCACAGTTCTTGTTCTCAGGAGTCTGACTCTTAGAGGAGCAAGATGGGTCAGGGTAAATCAAGCTTCCTGGCCAATCAGAATGGCGATCCCTCAAGAGTCTCTCTAGACTTTTGTGGACCCAAATGCCAAAATATACAATTATTTTTTACCCTTAAATATCTCAATAACTACTGAACAGGTTTGCATCAAATTACAAAACGCACAATCTGAAGACCAAGATCTAGCTTCCTGACAAATTTGGTGAATTTCTGTTTAACAGTTTTTGCGGTAGCCTTCTCTAAAGTAGTCTAACGAAAATGCATGGGGAGTTTCCGTTTTGAGACCTCCCTTTATCTCAGCTCTTTGCTTGACTGATCACCTCATAACATTCCAGGAAGTAGTTGACGTCATGGGCTTTTTTGGGTGAAAGTTTTGTGAATATTCACCAAAAGTTATATATATCTGTGGGTAGTTACAGTTATGTCTTCATTTCCAATGAAAATACCTTTTTGGTGTGCTATTAACTTTGGCACCATTTGCTAACTCTCCATAAAATCAAATCAAAACAGTGCTCTTTTTTGCCTAATTTCTTCATGAAAATGTTCAGGGTGATACATCAAGCAGGGTTTGGTCAAAAGGGGGGTGAGGTGCTGCAGAGAGTGCAGCAGCCCACAAAAACATTACAAGAAACAGTTAGTCTCCTGAGCCATCAAATCTGTGACACCAGGTGAGCTTCCCATATTTTTATAGCACTCCTGGCTTGAGCTGGAGTGCAGAGCTCCTTTGTGGTTGGGACTATAAATGTGTTTTGTAGCCTAAAAACTGATAATAGAAGACTCAGACATGTAGATTTTTCAAAATAAAACTTTATTAAAAATGTTGATAAGACAATCCATATTATTAAAGATTGTGAATTAATGAACTAATATAGATGTGTTTATAATTGTTGGTGATTTTTTGACAAAGACAATAGGTGTGCTTTATATATGTAAATATGCTGACGCCATGATCAAGTCAATATGTTCTCTTTATATATTTTGGTGTTCTAAACCGTTGATAACAACAGTGGGTTAGCCTTACTTAAAATTACATCTTTTATATTGTAACATATATTGTTAGGCTCTGTGCCCATTTGTTCACCAGCTATAACACCCCACAAGAGGCCAGTGTGCAGTGGGGATTGGCTGCATGCTTGGAGTTGGATGGAAGGCCTGGTCACCGGCGTGGGGTTGGCTGTATGTGAATAAAATATTTTAAAGTTGAAAAAGAAACCTAGAAATACACTGCCATCTTTGTTTTTAAAGTGAAATTATAGTATTGAACTGTAAATATATTTGACCATATATTAAATAAATCCATCCCAGTTGACTGAAAAAAACAAAGGTTAAAGTAAGAATGTAGTTAGGTGAAAATTGCAGTGAAACGTAATGTTTTGAACTTAACCAACCAGTAAAATTTGCATTATAGGTATCTCAAAGCGCACCCTCCAGATTGCACTGCTTATGACCTCACATATTGCAACACACATAAAGTGTTCAGGGACAATATTGATAGCTTTACTTATGACAACTGAACTGACATCATTATTGACAGCGCTATACATGGTGGGGGCAAGAGCCATAGTTACTTTAGGGCATGAGTACTAGTTTGTTTCACTAGTCCCTTCCTTTTTATACACAATATACAGTGATTTTACATTTTTGCTCCTGAATCACATTTATTGATCATATGTATTGAACAAAAGCGTGCAAACTTAAAACACTGAAGGGACTGATGCAGAGTGGATTCTATATGGTGAAACATTATTTCTAACTGCTGTTCATATTTCTAACCTATTTATTTCTATTTTAGTACCAGTTTCAGGTAAGAACAGATTTGTATTACCTAATATCTTCAATTGAGCATTTCTATGTTATTGGTACATACAGTCTAGTTCAAGTTCAATTTTCAGCATGTTAGGCCTGAATTCTGGTTGTCATTTTCCTAAATATTGCTTCTATTTGGGATTAGTTTTATCTTAGTAGAACTATTTGAGATGTTTCATTTTTGTCGCCAATTACTCGTCAAGAATCAGAAATAGGTATTTTACCTATTGAGACAGAAAAAACATGTTCAATTGTTTTGCACGTGATATTTCAATCAGTGAAAAGATTGGGAAAATAATTCTTGAACATGAATAAGAAAAAAATAAGCTCAATTTGTATCAGGCTGTAGTGCAAAAAAAGTCAACATTTCATTTGCGCATGTTTTGCACTTATGTCAGGGCATATGGTCCTGTTTAAGTTTGATGCTGCCTCTAGTCAGAGACTATACTGCTTCCAAGAATGTAGAAATACGAACATCCCCAGATCAGTGTCAGCTCTATCACAGGTGGGACAGTTGACTTGGATTTTGGCTATAAGCCTATTTTATGACTTCTCCTTTTTCCCTTCCCAGTACTCATAGATGTAAGCATTACACTTACTGCAGTATTCTGAATGCATCCAGTATCCAGAAATAGGGCATTTATCATATTTTACTTTCTGTCAGCTGAACCATTATATCGCAGGATACAAATGTGAAGTAGTACCAATCTGTCAGTGAGTTTGACTAAAGCATCTGTGCTTGTGACCACAGAGGGCCTACAGTAGGCTCATGCTGACATTGACTTGCAGGGAGCTTACATGTCTCCTAAAATACAGATGTTTTGCTGTGATGGAATCTTTTGGGAAAGATGGCTCACACTGGTAAACCCTTGTTGCCATAAGATTGTTATCTACCCTGGTTTCCATGGGCCTAGGGGTGGCTCAGTAGCCTGATATGAGTTATTGAGTTACTGAGGCAACTCAGGGACAAATGCTGTTGTTGATGAAGGGGGTGAGACAGCTATCTGGCTCATATGGGCGAATAAGGAGAGAGATAATACACTGAGATTACTCAGAGGTTGAAAATGAGGTGCGAGCCCACAGGCACACTGGCATACGCTGGTATTGCATAGGTATTGTTAGGATTGCTTGATCTGCCACTGCACAGACCCAATAATTGATAGAGTTCTGTACAATAGGTAGGTTCAGAGGATGCAATTCCAAGAAAAATGGATGCAGGGATTGAATGTGCTCGCCAGACAATTTGCATTTGTAGTTTTTGTCTTAATGAATCAATCCACTTCCAAGCAGCTTCCTTGAGACCAGGAATCCAAAAAACAGTAATGTACAAAAGAGGGGATGAGAGGTTTTTGGTCCAGCACATGTAGTCCCTAACGGTAAATAGCCACAAATAATAGTGCAGTTCAATGATGATACTCCAATGGTGATTAGACCAATTCAGGTAAATAAAGGTGTTGTTCATAAGAAGCAAAGTTCCTCACCCACCAAGACGACATGCTTCCCCATTGGACCATTGAATGCCAGCCTGATGGGCCCAATGACAGGTCTCTTTACAGGGGATCTTTTCCTCTGCCTTGTAGTCTGAGATATGAGACCTGAGCCCTCAAATTGTTGTCACAGCATGATATATTGGACTGAAAGGTGGAGAATTATATTTTAATAATGGCACTAAAGTACCTTTACATCTAAGACATCTGTTAGAAATTAAACAAAGTAGGAACAGAGGATGCTAATGGTCCCAGTCTTCAAAATAAGGTCAACATGTCTCTTATCAGCTTCGCCCTTTAAGGATCAATGGTAATCCTTCAGGACCAGAAAAGGAATGGCCAATACACGTGTGGGGGCTGCCCTGCAGATTGTGATTTCAGCCCACCTAAAGTAGTCTAGAGAAGTGTGCTAATATTTTGTATGACTTACTTCCCCATTTAGTAGGTACATTCCTATAAAGGTGTGTGACCCAAACCTTGTTTTATTTAGGTCCCCTGCCACTTTATACATTTTTAAATGGTCATTTGCACAGAGTAAAGTCTGTGCCACGCACCTACCCGTTTCTACGATTCTGAATAGCATCTGCAAGACATTGGGGATCATGGATACAGGAAGTTCCAAAGCAGGAACTTACTCTGGACTAATGGCAATTTGAAACAACATTTGAACACCATCATATTGTGCACAATTTCAACGCATGCCAACGAAGAAGCTTCAGGCTTGCAGGCTTGTCTTATAGCCAGCACTAGATGGATGGGTCTGTGCAGTTGTTGAAAAGATATGTTTTGAGGGATTTGCTTACAGTAAATCAGTAAGTACCATACCAGGGCCAGATCCTCATTTTTGTTTAGGACTTTTCTGAGACTGTAAGCATTTCATTTGATTTAGTTCCTCCTAGACCTCCAGCTCATTGAAAACCTATATGTATGTTGTGCATTTCCATTCTTGAGACAACGGGAAACATCCTTTACAACGCAGTGTTTACACCGCGCGACCTTTACGACGCAGCCTTTACAACGCAAGTCATTACTACGACTTGCGCTGGATGGCGCTCTTGCTTAAGGAATAGTTTGATTTTCTATTCCAACATCTTCCCTACTGTTAAGTGGGCTGGAGTTGGAATAGAAAATTAAATTAAACGTCAATCTAGCTCCCTCCAATGCAAGTCGGTGTAACGACTTGTGTTATGAAAACTGCGTTGTAAGGTACCGCGATCAAAATGATCGAGTTGTACTGACGTATATCTGTCAAAACTTTGCTCCTGCTTGAAGAAACCTGCTGAGAAAATAATAAATGACTTCTTCAACCTTTACATCTTTCATAGATTCACATGCTTCTATCATTTAACATGACAGTCTAGGGGAGACATCAGAATTTTATGATAGCAGCACACATTGTTAAAATACTCGTAGTCAAAATAATGATATTCAATATATAGCACATTTGCATTATTTTAAAATCTCCAAACTCCACACACTGAGGTGAATGGGATGAGAAGAGCACACTCACCATGGGAACAGCGATACATCAATGGCGGGATCTACTAACAATTTGCGTCATGGTTAGGCCACTTTTTGGGCGCAGCCACGATGCAAAATACATTTTGGATTCTATTAAGCTACGCAAGACCCAATTTTCATGGCTCTGTTAAGAAAGTAAAGTAACTCAATGCAGCACACTGTGCTATCTTGTGTTACTTTGCATCAGGTAGGCGTACATGGTGGAGGGTTGGCATTCCCGTGCATCTACTAATGTATTTTGACACACAATCATATTTACTAATGTAAACTTTCGTTTGCGACAAAATGGTGTGCCTAGCAGAGGCAGGCATCTTGAGGAGAAATATTTGTATTTCTGTTCGCTCTTTACCTTTTCCATGTGCGCTGCTTTCTGCAGCACACATACAAAGAGGACTACACCTCTAAGAATAGTGTTTGTACATGAAGGTATCTCTTCCTGCATAAAAAACTTTTCAGACAAATACAAAGGCATCCTTGTGTCCTGGTGCATGGGGAACACACTGAAGGGGTATATGTCTTTGATGCAGAGTGGATTTTATATGGTGAGACAATATAACTATCTGCTGTTAACTTGTCTCAACTATTTTTCTCTACTTTAGGCAAAGATTGAGGTAAGAGCAGATTTGCATTAACTAGTATCTTTGCATGAACGTTGTTATGTTAAATGTTCATTCTGTCTGTTTCAAGTTACATAAACTGTTGAGGGGAGAGCATGAACCATAACTGTTAAAGTTGGCAACTTTGAAGCTGGGAAACCAGGCTCGGTGTCAGGGCAAAATCTGTGATTGAGAGTAAATCATTTAACTCCCCCGTTGCCTAAAAATTAAAATTAATGGGTCCCTCTCTAACACAGCTGGTGCTGATGTAAGGAGCTCTGATATCTTCGGATCCAGTTTGCCCTCTATAAACCCCCCAATTATTTTTATTTTTTATTAAATATTGCTTCACTTAGGGAATAATTTTTTCCTAGGAGTAATATTTGAACAGGAAGTAACATTTTATTTTCCTTCATTGATATCTTACTTGTCAACTCTTCTTTCTGCTCCTTAAGTCAGTAAACAATTTCAATGGTTTTGCACACGATTTTACAATCAGTGAAAACATTAGGACAGCAGTTTTTGATCAATAGTGATTAAAGTTAAACTCCACTCGTTGCTTGGAGTAGTGCGAAAAAAGTGAACATTTCATTGGTGCATGTTTTGCACTTGTGCCTGTGCATATGATCATGTTAATGTTTGATGCCGCTTCTAGTCAGGCTCCATGTTGTTTCCAAGAATGCAGAGTTTCTAAAACCCACTGATCATGTCGAGCTCTATCACAGGTTGGACATTTGACTTGCACTTTGGTTGAAAGTATATTTTGTGACTTCCCATAGTTCTCTTCCCAGTACTCAGAGATGTAAACATAAACACTAACCCTGCAGCAGCATTCTGAAGGAATCCAGTCTCTATCTTATTTTACTTTCTGTTAGCTGCACCATTATACTCCAGAATGAAAGGTTATTTAGTGCCAATCTTTCAGTGAGTTTGACTGAAGCATCTGCGCTACTCATCATAGAGGGCCTACAGCAGGCTCATGCTGACAATGATTGACAGAAAGCCGCCGTCAGTGTGGTATTTACTCTCCACTCTGGATGTTTAGATAGGGAGGCGCTGAAAGGTACAGAGAGTGTTGGGAACGTGGCCCGGATGGAAGAGACTTATATGTCTGGTTACTAAGGGGGAGGGATAGCCAGATGATATTGAGTGTAACCAGTTGTACACTATGGGCCCGATTCACAAAGGTAAACTTAGACCGGATGTCTATGTTTTACCCCTAAAGTCTAACTTAGACTCCAGATCAAAACTTTTAGTCTATGTTTTACATTTTTTATCGGGCCCACAAGGGATGCTTTGCAGACATGCAGAGAGGGTACTCCATTGCAACCACAGCAAAATGCTTTGTCTGCAAAAATGTGTTGAAAATGGCAATGTATATGCACATAAGCGGCGTTCATTTGTGTTCACTGTACCCCTTGTTGTAAGCAGAACGGATATCGCGAAACACTGACTGTGTTATCCCGCCAGCATAGACCCATGCACACACGTACACGACAGCCATTTTAGGCACCATGGCGTCTCTGCCCGTTTGTTAAACCCCCGGCACCCCTCCACGCGCGCACTGCTCATGCATCGGCCATAAAACCCTCTCCCTCTGCGTGACCCTGCTCTAGAAGTAACACTCCTGCTTGACCCACACCCCCCCATTTCCTCCCAAGAACACCCTTCCCCTCAGCTGACGAGCCCCCCCAGCTGCACTTGGCCTTTCGACCCGGTCCCAAGTCCTAAGACCAAGCCTCGTGGATGTACACCCCCCCTTTTCCTGCCCAGTACAACAAAACCGTGATACACCAACCGAAGTGCCCGATCTTATCGCCTGCCCAACCTTTGATCTGATCATCCCCTCCTGCCCTCGTGTCCTGTAGGAATGTCCGGCTGAGAGATCACAATCTCTTGTTACATTCAGGAGGGGAGGATGACATCTGAGCGACTGGTATGGGAATAGGCCTGAAGCTGGGATTCCAAGCATGCTTTTTCCTACTTCAAAGCGTCTTTATTGCAATAAGGAATGTTTGTGCATCATAAACATGTGTATAAAAGACGAAGCCTCAGAGAAACTTGTTAGAGCACCTCCTGAAGACACTATGCGAGTGTCCGAAATGACAGTCTCTCCTCATGAGAAATAAAACTCTGTTCTTGTTTTCCTGCTTCCAGCGCCCGTCTCTTTATTTGGTAATTGTTCAAGATGGGAACTAAGAGGCGTCCTGCGCCAGCAGCCTGGGCATCAGGTGCGTTATGGGCTGACTTTTCCACACATGGGCCTCATTTAGAAGTAGGCGGAAGTTAAGTAATGTACCTCTGTTGGCCCTGTCTACCAAATTATTCCTGCAATGGCCCAAAGGATTATGTTATGCCTTTTTTACAGTCTGTCACCGCCATGAAAAACATGCGTGAGGCACAAGAAAAAAGTTATAATTTCGGTGCATCTGAATGGGGTTTTTGCCTCACATCAAGATGATGATGCTCTAGAAATTAATCTCTTAAAGTGCTTTATCTACAATGCACATCACAATTTGCATTGTAGATAAAGCATGAATATGCAGTTGTCCTCCTTCACTTTCTGCAATGTCATCACTCACTCAGCATATTAACAATGTGGCTGATTTTCACCTGCACTGAATAAAGAAAATATGACACTTATTTCAATCTGAAGATCACAACACTTTTGATCACTCACTAGTCATTTCATGCTAGGCTTTGGAAGGATGATCCTGACTGTAGTTTCCTGATCATGTAACAGCATTTTCAATGATGTCCTTCACTCAGCAGCTAGACTAGGAGACATTGCCAATCACATTACCACATTTCTTGAAGACCTACACTGGCTACTGATCGGAGCCTGAATTCACATTGAGTTATACTGAATGGCACACAAGGCAACAAATGAGCAGAATCTGCCTTGTTTTACTAACATCCTGACTATCTCTGGTTGATTAAGGAGGCTGAGACCTTGACCCCCTCACTCCACTTTGAAATACACAAGTTTAATACCACACCAGACAGCAATCATTTTCTGTTCTGGAAACTCAGCCTGGAACTCTCTACCATCTGAACTATGAAAGATATCCCCCTTCAAGGAACATCTCAAGGCCCTCCATTCCCACAATTCCTGGGATAGCTTCAACCAATTCATGAGTCACAATTGTCTTGAAACATACCTGTTAGAAATGGGAATCTTTAGTTGGCAGAGTTGGATACCTTAGGGACCCTTGCTTCTAGTCAGGGTAAGAGGAATACACTTCTAAATTCACCTCTGCTCACCCCCTTGGTAGCTTGGCATGAGCAGACAGGCTTATCTCAGAGGCAGTGTGTAAAGTATTTGTAAAAATACATCCAGTAGTAACAGTGAAAACAATACAAATGGACACCACACCAGTTTAGAAAAATAAGTAATTTTTATTTAAACCAAAACTAGACCAAACAACAAAAATCCACAATACAGTAATACAAATATAACTTTCAGATGGTAGAAATAGTCCAGTTCAAAGTAAATTGCAGATGCGACACTTTTCACACAAAGTACTTAGGATGTGTCACACAAACAAACAAAACGGGCCTCAGGGATGGTGATGCGTTGGTTCCTACACTCAGTGAAGGTGATGCGTCGGATCCTTGCTCCGGGGGAGGTGACGCCTGGGTTCCTTACTACTGAGCAGTGGAGGTGATATGTTGGTTCCCTACCAGAGAGGAGGTGATGATTTGTTTTCTTGCTGCGTGGGAAGGTGATGCATCAGTTTCTTACTGCGTTCCACAACGATGCAACAAACTTGGTGCCTCGGTGCGATGCGAGGATCCGGGATGATGCGTGGATTCTTCCAGCTCCCAGCAGAAAACAGTTTGTAGAGGTCCAATACAACAGCAGGCTCCTCTTTGCAGGTCGGAACTCCCAGCAAGGAAGTTCAGGGGTGCTGGTGGAGAAGTCTTTGTTTCCCTGATATGTTAGAATAGGAGGCAAGCTCAGTTTTAAGACCTTGGAGATCTTTTTCAAGCAGGGGACCCAGCAAACAGCAATGTTCTTTTCTCCTTTCCTTTGGAGCAAGTAGCCAAAGAAGGCCAACCCCAGACAGTAAAAAGTACAGGGGCAGTATTCCTCCGCAGTTTCTCTGGCTCTTCTCCTTGACAAAGGTTCCTCATGATTTACCAGAAGTGATCTAAAAGTCTGGGGACTGGGCCACTCTTTTTATACAGTAAATATCTTACTTCCCTCCTGGACCAGGGCTCTGAGCCCAATCCTAACACGTTCTAGGGGTTGGGGCACTTTGCAAGTGCACAACAACCTCCATTGTAGTGTGAGCCCTGGCAACAAACACACCACAGGGGGGTGGAGCTATCATTGTGGGAGGCAGACACAGCCTTATGCTGGTGCAGGTGCTACTCTTCTCACCACTCCAAATGCAGATCAAGCCTATTCAGCCTAGCCCTGACTCATCAGGCTCTCTGGTGCCACTGCTCCTCCCAGCCGCTGTCATCCAAAGCCAGACATGCAATAAACAAACCTAGCAGAGGCATACTGGATGGTTAACCAAGAAAATACTGACTTTCTAAAAGTGGTATTTTCAAACACAGAATGTTAAAATCACCCTCACTAAAAGATGTATTTATAAAATTCTGAGTTTAGGAACATCAAACTTTATTTTCCTACCTTGTTGCCAGGGGCATGTTATGTTTATACTATGATATAAACAAACTCCCAATTCTATCCTAAGGGAGCAGTTAACCTTGCAATAGTTGAAAGTGAAATTGGCAGTATTTCACCATTAGGACATGCCACACACATCAGGGCATGTCCTACCTTTCCCCTGCATTGCACGCTGCCCACAGAGGTACCTGGGGTCTACCTTAGTGGTAACTAACATGTGAGAAAGTGGAAGGGTAGGGACTGGCAAGTGTGTGCACTTGCCAAGTCGACATGGCAGTACCAGACTGCCCACAAGCTCTGTAATGGCAGGCCAGAGTTACATTTTACAGGCTGCTTCTGTGGGTGGCACAATAAGTGCTGCAGCCCACTACCACCATTGGGTTTACAGTCCCTGGGCACACACAGTGCACTGTACTAGGGTCTGACTAGTAAATCAAATATGCCAATCATGTACTCACTAATCCATAACAACAATTTACAAAGGGAGAGCATATGCACTTTAGCACTGATCAGCAGTGGTAAAGAGCAGAGAGTCATAAAACCAACAAAAACAGGTCAAAACAGAAGGCCAAAAGCAAAAAGTCTAGAGATAAACCGGCTGAAAAAGCCAGGTCTAACAATACATATTTCATCCTTCTGAATCTACTCTGTCTCGAACACAGCCATACGGGATCTCTCTCTCCCATTCCTTTCCCACCTAACCATGTTGCACATACAAGGCTTTCTAAATCATCTCATTGTCATCCTCCCTTTGCAAGTACCCTGTGTTGCCCTCATGTACTGTGAAATGTTGTTTTGTTTCTGCTCATTTACCCATTGTAAGCTAAAGAATCCCAGCACCTCTTGGGTCAGCTGCACAATGAACATGTTTCAAAAGAATAAATACATACATTCTCATTTGTAGGTGTCATAAAAGCATACCTAATTTTGATAATGCTACTTTTGAGAATCCAAAATGTGACAAAATATTGTGTGAGGCAATATATTTTTGTAAATTAATCTAGCAGAGAAAAATAAGGAAAACATAATTGGCAGAAAATCAAATCACGTGCCTGGAAGGGAAATATATTTTTTTAAGAATGTGTAAAAAGACTTCCAACAGTTCATAAAAAGAGGGAGTTCAATAACTGCGTATATTTTTAAATTTTTCACTAGTTCCCTTTTTATGTTAAAGTGAACCATCTTTATTTCTACCCTGATCCTAATAGCAGATGATGCAAGAACTTCAGATGATAGCAAAAATAAAACAGGAAGAAAAAAGGGTACAGTAACGCAGTGATATGGCACCGAACAGATGAAAGCACTCCAAATTGTAGTTGCAAAACAAGGGGGAAGGAAGTGGGTAGATGTGCACAAGGGACATGTGTTTAATATACAAAAATAACTAAGAAAATGATGACAAAAGGACGTGGAAAAGAAGGAAGAGGAATGAAGAAGTGGGAGAAGGGAGTTTGTTGATCTCCCCCAGATTAAGGAATGAGTGAAATTCCCAAAATGTTGGAACGAGTTAGTGAGATGGTAGAAAAAGGAGAGGGAAAGAAGAATGCACAACCACGGTAACCACAAGCAGGAAAACAAACAGCAGCAAACTAAACACAGACAACACTTAAGTGGTGATTTCAGGAGGAAATCTTTTGCCTAGGACTCCACCAGCTGACCAACTAACCTTGGACCCTCGTCCATTCCCAGCACCCATGCAAGACCTCTACTTGCTCCTACATCCTTAGGATGCTATTAAAGATCTTCAAGTGGCTACCAGAGAACACCCGGAAAACAGTTACACAGGTCTTGATCACCAACGGGCTCTATCACAGCAACATACTCTATGCAGGAATCTCTTAAAAGATCTTGAAAAGGCTTAAGTCCATTCAAAGAACCTTAGCAATACTCGTTCTTAACGTATCTTGTTGTTCTCATATCACTCCGCATCTCTGCACTGACTCCCAAACCACAAATGCACTGTCAGAAACCATGACTTTTTGCATTTCCCCCCAATTCTTTGCACCACTTTTGACTACTAGATGCAAGTTTCTGACTCTGATTGTTCCCTGGGCTCTGCTAAATAGACACAGGGCCTGTGCTCTGTGTAACAGGTATCTGGTAATTAGGTAGAATTACAATTGGCACTGGCAGACCCCTGTATGTCTCTAGTATGTGGTAGGACATGTAGGTTTAGAGGCCCAGCAGATTTAATGCACTTAAGTGTGCACTGCTATGTGGTTCGCTGTCATTTAAAAGTCAGCCCTGCTTTGCAGACTGCTTTAAAAATAAAATGATGTGCAAATTCAACTTTGGAATTAAAGGTACTTCCAAAGTCTTAAACAACCTTATTTTGACATTTATGTCTCCCCTAAGAGCCCTTGGCATAGTATGCCTTTTAACTATACGCAGGAACATTATAACAGATGTTTTATATGCCTTGGTAAGGGCAAATACTGCCAATTTTTTTTGTCCTCGTTGTAGTGCATTAGCTCCATAGGCTAACATAAGAAGGCTTTATTAAACTTTATTAAAGTCTACCTATTGACAGGAGTTAGCTCAAATGATACTTTAAAGTGTCAAATAATTGTTAGAATGAATCCAACCACTTCCCAAGGTTGCGTTTATTGTAGCTATCACAGGAAAGAAGTTATGTAACATGCTTTGCTGTTGTGCCAAAATCCAGCCTTCTAACAACCTCTCCTGATTGGCCAGCCTTTGGAAGGCTGAGCCAAACCACTCTGATGAGGTGTGAAGGTGCCCAGCATTGAGACAAAACAGACATCTGGTGGGAGGAGAACTGCAGTTGTTGAGCAAAAGGCAGGAAGGGGGCTAGGTAGCCAAACTAATCTTCAAAGAGGGAATGACAGTTTAGGGCAAGAACAGACCCACCCCCACTTCCTGCATCCCCAGTCAGATGGAAGCCTCTGAAATTGAATTAGGTGAGGGGCTATAAGGGTAGTATTAGCCACACCAGTAAGTTGGGTTATCTAGACCTTAAAGTCCAGGAGAGATTTTCTCCATTTTAGATTTTGACACTGGCCCTGCATACCTTAACAAGCGCATACATTTCTATCACCTCCCAGGCACCTCCGCTTAGCTGGACTCTCACTGGCACAGACATGCAAAGCCACATTCAAAGGCAGCGCTTTCTCATACCTCTCCCCCAAAGCACAGAAAGGCTCCCTCACCACATTAGAGCCTCTCCATTGCTCCTCGGGTTCCCTTAATGTGCTAATTGAATGAGTGACACAATCAGTGCTGCAGGCCCACAAGTAGCATTTAATTTACAAATGGGCCATTTTGTAACACAAACCTCTCCAGCCTGAAGCCAGGGTAGACTAATCAATACCTTGATGGAATTCCTGGTTAGGGTGTTAAAACATGGACAATGGCCCTCTAGTGCAGGGGAACTTGCCAGTTCTATGCCTTTCTGAACTCAGTAGGATCCCTCTGTCTATACTCTCTGGGTACCATTGAACTGACTCATGGGGTACTCTTCTCCTCACCTGTGGACGCCATCTGTGCAGTCCCAGGGCACAGGTATTGCACTGTCTGGATTCCTATAAGTGAATTAAATATGGCAATTGTGGATAAATCAACATTGCTGAAATGTTCTTTAGTACTGGTGAGAAGTGGTAAATTGCTCAGAGTCATAAAGCCAACAAAAACAAGTGGTGTGAACCTTCATAGACGGCCATTTCCCAACAGTGATTTTCCAACAGTGACACAGTGACATACACCTCCTCCTCATTTGCCCTAATACTCCTCCTCATCATACTTCTGCCTGCCCACATGCCAAAAGAGCAGATGCCGGCCCTGGAATTCATTGTCATGCTGATCACTGTGCAATGAGCACCAATGCCAAATGCCAAACACAGGATTCAGATAGCTAATAACCCGACAGCTGCTAAAGGTACTTCAGCAAATCAGCTGTCCTGAATCTGGGGGTCCTGGTTGTAGTCCTTCCTGGACTTGATCTTCCTGTCCTGGTCCTGCCTGAACCTTGCATTGGCCCTTCATGAGCCTCCTAATCCTGCAACTACTGTTCCTCATTCTGATCCTGCTAATATCCCGGGTTCTTTTACACCTAACCCTGCTGTCCTCGTTCACCTGTGGCAGAAATGCTTAGTCTTAATGGTTTGGATCATCCTGATTCTTCTTGCCTTGGTCCTTTCTTGTTGTCCACCTGATACTACCTCCACTGGTCTTGGTTGTCCTTATTAGGTCCTCATTGGCTGGGTCAGGAACTTTTAGTTACTGGGCATCTCGTTTCCTGGTCCCACAAATTCTCACCAGCCTGGTCCCAATACCCCTGTTCCTAGTCCTCCTGCTCCACTTGGAACTTCAAATCCTGGTCCCTTGTTACTGATCTCTCTGGTCCTCCTATCCTTGTTCCTCCTTATTCTGAAACTTCTAGTCCACCTCATCCTTCCCATCGTGTCCCTGGTCTTATTGGCCCTAGTCCACAGACTCCTAACCTGACTAGATCTCCAAGTCCTCCTCCAACATGTCATGATACTCACTCTTTTTCATCTTGACCTAATTTGTCCACTTTAACCCTCTAGCAGTTCTTAGCCACACAGCCTGGTCTTCACATTTTCTCTCACCCTGGCTTTTCTTGTCCTGGACCTCCTTTTCCTCCTCACTCTGATCTGCTTGTCCTGGTATGCTAGTTCCTAATCCTCTGTACCTCTGTAAATTGAGGTACATTTTCCCTTTAGTTTGCGGTACCTCTGGTCCTCATTGCCCTTGTCCTCATACCTCCCCTTTAATCTTCAGGTCCTGTTCCACGCTTCTTCCTCACTCTCAGGCTGGTTTACCTAGCACTGGTCTTCCTATTCCTCATCTTCATAGACCGTTTTACCTTCCTGGTTTTGTGTCCACTAGACTTGATCATTTTGCTTCTGGTACCTCTTGAGTGGGTCTTAGTATGCCACACCCCCTTGGTTCTAGTCTATCCAACAATCTTTGTCCTTTCAGACCACCTTCTCCTAGCTCTTTCCTTTCTTTCCTGCTCATTTGATTCTCAGTTCATTAGTTCCTGGTCCTATTTGTCCTCTCAGTCTACTTGCCCTCTTGCGTCTTAGTCCTCTGGCTCTGTGCCTTGTCCTCATGGTCTTTTTTGCACTGCACCCAATGGTATGGGCTCTCTCTATCCCGGTTATCTTTATTTGGGTCCTTCTGAGTCTTACCATTTTGGTTCCGGCCCAACTAGACATCCAGCTCCAGTCCCCTTAGTCTTATTAGATCTGGGTATTTCTGTCTTCCTGGTCTTCCACATCTTGGTCCTGCTACCCCTAGACCATCTTTATGTGTTACACATGATACTCTGGACCTTGGCTTCATGATCTAGGCCCCCTGGCACTTCTAGGCCTGTTCATGGTCCAATGTGAGCTGATCCTTTTAATACTCCTTGCTTTAGTCCTGGTCCTCCTGGTATTCTTAATACTGACATCCTCTTCTTGCTTACTTATTCAGGTCTCCAGCCATTTTAGCTTGGACCTTGTCTTTCTGGAACTGGGTGTGATCCTTTTACCCCAGGTCGTCCTGCTGCTTGTCCTCGTGCTGCTACATGAACTCATCATGGTCCTACTTCATCTGATCCTTCTGGGCTTGGCAATCCTATTGCTCATCTTCCTGGTCATCCTGTTACTAGCGCTGTGGCCTGGACCATCAAACTGTGATCATCATGGTCCTGAATGCCCTGGTCCTGATCCTCCTTTTTCTCTTCACCCTGGTCTTCCTAGTTCCTGCGCTCAAGGTCCTGATTCTCTTTGCCCCTATCTTCCTAGTCCCCTTAATTCTTTGTTTTTTGGTCCTCTTGGAACCTTTCCTTCTGACTCTGGCTGCCTGTGTCCCTGGTATCAGCTACCTGGCACTCCAGGCCAACTCCATGCTAGTCTTGTTTTTCATTTTTCTTGACCCTCTTCCAGATTCTGTTCCCATTGTTCCTAATCCCTGTGGTCCTTTCCTTATAGTTTGGGTTCTCCTGGACATAGTTTTCCTGGGCTTGACCCACCTGTTGGTCTTTGTCTCCTTGTTCCTGGTCATCCTGGTCCTTCTTGTCCTATTTTGATTGTTAGCATAAACCTTGCCTTTTAACCATCATATCCCTTCCTCGTCTTGGCACATCTGACCTTGTTTCTTTATTTTCTTCCTTTTGATCCTAGTCACATTGTCCTGATTCCCCTCACCATCAACATCCTAGCTTTGTTCATGTTGTCCTGGATGTGTTCCTTGTCCATTTAGTCCTACCAGTACTGCAACCATTGATCCAGGTCCTCTTGATCCAGGTACTTCTTGTTTGGGTCCTCCCGAGACTGATCATTTTGGTCCTGGCTTTCCAGATGCTGGTTGGCCTTCTTAACTCAGCTTCTCCTCTCCCTGGTGCTGCTACTTGTTATGATTACTCTTCCCCACTTGGTAAACTGAGCCCTGACCCCATAGCTCATGATCCACATGACCCCCCTAGCCATGTTTCTAGTCCTCTTGGTTATATTCCAATTAGATAACCTTTTCCCCTTTTTCTGTTCTTCTGGGTGCCGGTGGTTCTGTCCACTCGCTCTTCCTAATCCTTGTCCGTTTCTCCTAGTATCCTAGACACACTGCCCATTGTCCTTCCTCTTCAATCTGGTCCTGGTCCTCATGGCCCTTGTCCTCCTTCTTCCTAC
Organism: Lissotriton helveticus; assembly: GCF_964261635.1. Classification (NCBI taxonomy): domain Eukaryota; kingdom Metazoa; phylum Chordata; class Amphibia; order Caudata; family Salamandridae; genus Lissotriton; species Lissotriton helveticus. Next base: position 1,612,190,483 of record NC_136069.1, read on the forward strand.
CGCAATTGCTCTGTATTAATGTGTTCTGCCACAGATCATCCTAGCCTTTCCTAGCTTTGATGTTCAATACCTCCATTTCATGCTAGTGTACGAACTTTCAAACCCTGTGCTTCCTAGTCCTGGTTTGACTGGCCATCAGTCCCATGTACTTCTGCCCCTATTTGTTTGGATCCTGGTTATCCTGTTTCACAGGCTCCTGGTTCTGGACCTTTGCATCCTTCTCACCCTATTCATGTCCATATTTCCTTCTGGTCTGGCTCCCCTGGTTTATCTGGTTCCCTTACTTACATATTAATTCCGATCCTGGTCATCTTGTTTCATGTAGTCTGGTCATAGTTCTAGTACTCCTTTGTTTAGCCATCATGGATCAGGTATTCTACTGCTAGTTTCATTTGACTTGGTTTCCCCAGCCCTCCTAGTCCCCAGTTCTCCTGCCCCACCCAACTACTGGTACTCCAGGTCTTCTCGTTTGGCTATTCTACCTTGTTCCTGTCCATATGATCATGGTCCACTCCATCACTGTCCTTCTAGTAATGGTCCAATTGGGTCTGGTCTTCCTCATCCCTCTGGCATTGGTCCTCCTAGTTTCTATGTTGTGAGTGACCATGATTCATGTAGTTACCCTGGTTTAGGATCCCCTAGAGTCTGACACTCCTGGACCATTTGATCCTGCCCCACTGGACCTAAATGTTCTCGTGCTTTATAACGCCCATATCATTCTAATGTATGTCTCCAGCTCCTTCTAGGCCTGTTCCTTTCTAGCTGTGGTCTTCCTGGTTCTTTTCCTTCTAGCTCATTGGTCCTCCTTGACCTGATGTCTGTGGTCATGGCCCTCCAGTCTCCCGTCTTTCTCTCCATGGGTCTCCTGGTACTGGCCCTCTTCAGTCTGTCTACTTGTATCTGCTACTCTTGGCCCTGTAATACTCGTCCCTCTGACCCTGGTTGGTGCACGCAGGCCCTCATACACATCCTTTTGATTATGGTCCAGGATCTTCTGTTTGCTAATGCTTCTCTTCATTCAAGCACTTTTCCACTGGATCCAGATCCCCCTGATCCTTCTCAACCTGGTCCCTGTACCCTAAGTGCTGTTTTTCATCATCTTGATCCTCACTGTCTATTTGTCTCTGGTCCCCTTTGGCACTGATTACTCTAGTCCTCATAGGTTTGATCTCGCTAGGCTGGCTCTTCTTGTACTGGTCCTCATGCCTCTGGCCCTCCTAGCCCTCCTAGTGGTCCACCTCATGACCCTTATTCTCTGACCTAACCCCCTCATCCTCCAACTGCTTCATTCTACACACCCCCTCCACAATGACTTTAGTCAGGCACAGCCTCCAAGCCTATTACCACCATTTTATGTTTTTATTTTGCTTCTACATTTATTTTGCTGAGACAGCAAACAAATGAACAGGGCAGGGGGAACTCCTGCTGTGAATTATCCAGATGCATTACATATCTGTCTTCTGCTTTCACTTACCTGTTCTACAGAAGCCCCATTACAGTGTCTCACTCAGTTTTCCTCATTTATGTGCCCCCAAAACTCAGTCCCTCCAAATGCCAATTATCTCATTTACATGACCCTCACTCCCTTTGGAGCCCATATACAACCTATATGTCTGCATTCCCTGGCCTGCTTGATGCTACTTGTTGACTGCTGCTGTTTTGCCAGATTTGAAATGCTAAGCAAGCACAATCTCTTTTACACAGAATCCTAATGCTAGCACAAGGACTTCCATAAAATGTCCAAAACAGCCCAGCCCTCAGAGGTATCAAAAGGAGAATTAAAAACAATGGATTCTCATGAGTATATTTAACATTTATGTCACATGCTTTACAATCATACTCAGTATTCTTTGCATACTGAAGCACACAATATCTGTGTTCCATATCCTGAAGATTCTGTTTGATTTCCACATGCCTTATTTGAATATTAAAACAACATAAATGTTTTCTTTCAAAATTGGTTTTATGTTTTTTTTTTATCTGTAAACAGCTTACCTTAGGTCATGCACTTACCCTTCTACAATCTATTGTACATTTGCATATGCACTTAATTTTCAGATACTTCACACATGTTGCTTCCTCATTACAAGATGGCCACCACACTACCATTATCTGGAGTTCCTTTTTTCTTCATGGCTAAGAACTCCTTCACACTATGTACCCAGACCCTGGTCAAATTGTACATCACCTCTACTATTTACTCTATGGCCAGGTAACTAGCAGAGATTATGTACTATGTTGCTGGTTGCTAGATAAATAGTAGTACTATTTGGCTGGAGGCAGGGTAAACAGGCACTTACTTTCATTTGTATTACTTCTCTCTCTCTGTGCCTTCTACTCTTCCTTTTGAGGAAAATCCTTTTACATTTGTTGACAAATTCAGAGTTGTTTTCCTATCTAATTTTCAATTAAGTATTTATATTTAAATGCATTTATGATATCAATGTAATGCTTAAGAATGCTATGCATATCCTGAAAGTGTAAATCTTGTTTTATATTTCATAAATCTCTGTATTCTCTTTCTTATGTATTCCCTAGGAAATGCTGGTAAGGAAACATTACATCCCAATGTCGGTATCTATATATTTTTCATATGTTTGATCAATGTTTTAGAGCTTCATATCATTTTTCCTCCACTAACTCTTGAATAGAGTTGTATGCTGGTTATGAAGTACTGCTATAATTAAACATACAATGAGCATGCCCTATATACAGCTTTTTACTATGCACATTATAATAGGGAAAGACTGGACCCCCTTTGTCCACCTAGAATAACTACGGGCCCCATTTATAGTTTGCAGGGAACTGCAAACCCTCCAGATCCTGGCAAAGGTTCAAATATGGAGTAGAGTCCACTTGCTGAATTTCTTCCACAATATTATCTCCTGGTGGAGGAATTCTACCACCCTGATGCCAGTGACAATACTCACATCTTCATTGTCCCTTGAGTATCTGAGCCAGAGCAGAACAGTACACTTACTGCTGACCGATTATGTTGATTCTTTACATGCAAACACCTTAGGTCCAGATATGGAACTTATCAGTTCTGTAATTTCCACAAGTGGAGTAGAAAATATGTTTTATCATTGCAAAAGGGGGAGAAATGAATTTGTGAAGCTGTCTAAATGCTGTACCTGTAGCTAATGCTGCCTCAAAGAGTGACTGGGAGCAGAGAGCTTAGAAACTATTCTTGTGCATCTTGTAGAATTGATACTCATATGGTCCAGATCGCTCATTTAAATGCATTCAGGTCATTGTGAACAAATTTAGTATGACCCCATGTGGATTCGGAATGCACTCCCTCTACAGATATACACTGACCAGTGACCGTTGCCAATTGGATGCATTCACATTTGTTATATTGTCATATTATGTGCTTATCAACAAGAAATTCCTTTCTGTGTAATTATTCTTTCAGTTGGTGACCATGAGGCCTAGACATACAAATCCCATTGTTTTAAATGTATATGAAATGTATCTGTTCATTATTTAATTTGTGATTTTGAAATTATATGATTTTACAGTATTAATGAGTGACTCTGAAATAGATACCGTAATACGGAATTGTTAGACAGTTTGTGCAATATTGTACCAGAGCACCCAAGTATATATTGAATGCATTTTTGAACATGGTTTTATTAAATATAAAAAAAATTCTATGAAAATAAATTTTGAGAGAACAAAAAACGTATTCTAGTGAGGAGCAATAATATTTTTCCAGTGTCACAGCTGTAAATCAAAGGTTAATGATTTGTATGTGTAGGCCTCATGGTCACCAACTGAAAGAATAATTACACAGAAAGGAATTTCTTATTGATAATCATTTGATACCCAGTCCTTTCTCGTCCCTGGGAAACTCTCTTTTTTATGAGGTCATATTATGTGCTGCATGTTTGAAATATGACATCAATTGGAACACATGTTTTCCTCTTTTGTGCATTGATGGGGCAAGTTGTAAACCATGTTTGTGGATTTGTGCACCAGCGGGTTGCATACTTGCTGGAGGTCATATAACTTTGGGCCTCATTCACAAAGGTATAATGTACACTTTTGTGTAAGTTTTTGTATTACCAAGCTATGAGATTATGATTGTAGAGACTTGGGGAGGAGAACGCCACACAAAAAAACATAGGCAAAGTCTTATATTATGATGTGAGAAGTTCTCCTGACGGAATTTATGAGTCTCCACAGTCATACAATTAGTATTAAATCGTAGTTTGTGAATACATAAAAAAGAATTAACTAATGTAAACTTTTACATTTACCTTTGTCTATCAGGCCTGTTTTATCAGTTTGTGAGGCAAGAGGCCTTGCAAATAGCTGTGAATGCAGGGATTGTGGTCTGTATAGGACAGCAGACACCTCCATCCCATGTTTATTTTAGCAGTAGAGGTCAGCATTCAATTTGCAAAGCTTGTGTTCCTTGACACAGATGTTGTTTAAAAACATTGTATCAAAACCACTGTCCCCCAACTTTTCTTGCCACTTGGCCACCAAATGCATTCCTCAAAAGGGAAGCGATCCCAAAGAGAAAGCTTCTTCTTAGTGAATCATTTACCACTTCTCAGAGCAGATTTACAAATATGTTACATACTGCAGTGTAACATTGAAAGGGAGAGAGCGGAGCAGAATTTACAGCCAGATTCATCAAGCCCAAAACGGCTCTGAAAGGGCTAGATTCTGAGAATCTGGCCCTTTGCGAGCGCTATTTTTGCATTTGGGATTCATCATCCCAAATGCAAAAATCTCATTTTTAGAAATCGCTAAATTGCGAAAAAGTGCATTTAAGGAATCTCTATTTGAGATTCCTTAAATACAATTCATGAACCATTTTAAATTTGCGAATTCGCAATCTGGGGCCGCTATTTACCGCGAAGTCTGACTACGTGGTAAATAGCGAAAACTTAGAAAAATGCACTAAAGTGCATTTTTCTAAGTTGTATGTTACACACACACATGTCTTTTGGACATGTGTGTGCGCAACACCAGTGTACATTACCATTTCAGGGGTGCTACAGGGTGTCCTTTGGACACCCTGGCACCCTTGAAATCGCTTCCTTATTTGCGATTCGCTAATTGCTAATCGCAAATAAGGAATGACTCCCCATTCATTCCTATGGGCCTGTAGGCCCATAGAAATGAATGGGATAGCCATTCCTTATTTGCGATTAGCAATTAGCGAATCACAAATAAGGAAGCAGTAGAAATCGCAAAAAATATTGCGATTTCTACATGAATCCCGTTTTGCGAGTCTTTAATAGCGATTCCTATAAAATCGCTATTAAGGACTGGCAAAACATGACAATGATGAATCTGGGGGTATGTCTACTAAGGTATGGAGCTGTCCTGCTCTTCGCCTTCCTTGCACTGGTGCATAATCAGACAGTCTAGAGACATGTATGCATCTTTGCACCATAGTGGATTTTAGCGCCTTTTTAAAAGTGTTTTTTTCTACTTCCTTATGTAAAGGAAATTTAGAACTTTTAAAATGCTTACTTGAACAACAAAACAGTTGATAAGTTGCAAAGTTCAGCTACCAATATCAAAATTGACACACACATACACATAATATATTTAGACAGTTAGGGTGACTCACAAAGTAAACTTACACTTTTGTGTAAGATTACTCTTTGTCGGTATTCGAAAATAAACATTTTAATGGTAACTTCATGAATGCGGAGACTCAGCCATCGGGTGTAGTATGGCATACAAGAAAAGATAGACCTGTCCTATCTTTTAAAGTGTGGAGTTCTCATTATCGACTTTTGGAATTCACTAAGCCATGAAGGCTTGATTTGGCTGGCCTTGAGTGGCTTTGTAAAAAAAAAGCAACTCAGATCAACGCATGGGCATTCTTGTGCATCAACAAATGTATTTTGATGCAAACCTCAATTTACAAAGGTAAACCATAGCTTGAGCCGAAATGGTGCACCACGCTGAGGCTGGTGTATCAAGGAGAAATATCTTAATTCTACTGGTTACTTCCTTTTTGCATGTGTGCTGCATTCTGCAGTACTCGATCAAAGAGGAATACACCTCTAAGAATTGTATTTGTGCAGGAATGTATCCTTTCCTGCATAAAATCTATTAAGATCAAATCAGAGGCTTCCTTGTTTTGGGGCACCATTGGCACTGGGCAGCCAGAAGTACGCCAGTGCAGGGAGAGGGATTATCATCGCTATATATTTGTAAATATTAGTTTATTCAGCTCTGCCTTATTAATGCAACAGAGCACATCAACTTTCCTTGCTGTAGTGTGTTGCCTCAACTTCTTGTAAATCTCCCCAGGTAGCACAGCCACACAGGTGAAATGAACATTAAACAAATATAGCCTCGGAAAGAGGAGGAGTGATGGCTGTATGTGATCCCCAAAAACTAAGCATAAGCTGTAGAATTGTTGTTGCAAGTAAGTAATTTCATTGTCAGGGCGATGAACAGGTGTTATACCAACATCCTGAAATTACAAGACAGGCTAATCTTCAGTGAAACAAAGCATTCAGAACTGCTTGGCTTACTCTAGATTCTGGCACAGCATTTAGGTTTAATCAATAGTCTGGTGGACAATTGCCTGATATTTTAACAGATGGTTTAGCATAGGTCATGAATTAGAGGACTTGGTACTTGTAGAGGGAACAACCACTTTACCCCACATGGTTTGTCTTTCTATGACAAATGTGATGCACAGACAGATTCACCTTGAAATATAACCTTTCCTGGAAAGCCAAATGACACAAAGAGCAGAAGTTCTGATGTCCTTGGTCCTATCAAGGTCAAATTTCAAGCACCTTCAGGCATCAACAAATACATTGTCCTTTCCATGCAAGAAGATGAATTGAGAAAGATGGGACAGAGCCCCACCAGAAAAATCCAATAGAGCACAATTGGAATTCACAGTCAATAATCGGGAAGACAAATGCAAAACGAAAAATTGATGAACAGGATGCTGATCAATGTCAAACATTCACCCCAGTAGAGAGATTTGGGCCTAAACTCTTAATTTCTTTTTTTGCTCCCCATGCCATTCCAGTTTAGACCCAGCCATGTGCCAATCAGTCTTGACCCTGTTCCGCATGGGAATAGTCCAACCCAAACTGCCAGGCTAGGTCCTCCCTGGACCACAGACAAGAATTCTGGGACTGGTTTCAGGGCATCACCCCTCATCAGCCAGGCTAGCTTGACTCCAGTGGCATGGAGTGCACAGGACCCACGTCTGGGCATAGCCGTCCCACTCGGGGTGACAAATGCAAAATGAACTATTGATGGACAGAATGCTTATAATTGTCAATCACCACAGTACCGAGATCCGGGCCTAAATCCATTGTATGTTTGCTCTCCATGCCATTCGAGTTTAGACCCAGCCATTTGCAAATCACTCTTGAACATGTTCCCCATGGGAACAGTCCAGCTCCAACTGCCAGGCCAGGTCTGTCCTGGACCGGAAACAAGCATCCTGGCATCGGCTTTTGGGCATCACCCCATATCAGCCAGGCTGGCATGACTCCAGTGGCATGGAGAGTACAGGACCCAATACGATTTGATACATTTTCCTGTTGCAGGCACTAGGCCTACCCACAAGTGAGGTAGCATTTTTACCTGGAAAGTTAGGGAAATGATTGATAGCAGGAAGTTTGTGGCTCCCCTCAAATTACAGAGCTTTCCATCACAGAAATATGAGGAAAAGGTATTTCTTTAGATAAATATTGAAGTTTGCAGGGGATTCTGGGTAACAGAACCGGGTGAGAGGCACACAAATCCCCCCAACCTGGATTCTCCTGAGTGTCTAGTTTAAAAAAAAATGTAAATGTACAGATTTCTCAATGGCATCTGCTAACAATGATGATGCAACATGCACTGAATTTAAATAGCCTTCCTCCGTGGGCGTGGGCGCAAACAACGGCCTCCTGGTTCTTGTAGTCCATGAGCCATAATCTCGAGTGAGTTCATCATTAAGACAGTCAATAAAACGACAGTTATTAAAACCCCTGTGGGCTGATGAAAAGTTTCACTGAGTGTCCTATTGTCCTTACTCTGCTGCTCTTGGAAAACCGGTCTCCAGTTACACAGATAGCACAATTTGGGCGCCATCACGGGTCCGCTTTGAAGCGGCTGGCTTTCTCCCGCGGCTGGGCTTAGCTGAAAACATGCCACAACAAAAGTTAAGTCCTGAAGGAAGAAGCCACACGGTCGGTATTATTTGCATCCATTTCATTCAAGAGCAGATGCAAACAGGAGATGCAGAGAAAAACAAACAATCACCATCGTATGTTACACCCAGTGTAACTTTTCATCAGCCCACAGGGGTCTTAACCCCTTCCACGCTGATGACGAGCTGGGCTCGTCATGAGGTAGCCTCCTGGCACGCTGATGACGAGCCCAGCTCGTCACGTAACATGCGCTTTAAAAAATCTCAGCGTACGAGCGGAATTCCGCCCGCACGCATGCGGTTAATAATTTAGTTTTGTTGACTGTTTCAATGATGAACTCACTCGAGATTATGGCTCTTGTACTACAAGATCCAGGAGGCCGTTTTTTGCCCCCACGCCCATGGAGGCAGGCTCTTCAAATTCAGTGCATGTTGCATCATCATTGTTAGCAGATGCCATTGAGAAATGGAAAGGATTCCCAAAACCGGTTTGGCTGAGAATATGATGGTGATTGTTTTCTCTGCATCTCCTGTTTGCAGCTGCTCCTGAATGAAATGGATGCAAATAATACCGATCGTGTGGCTTCTTCCTTCAGGGCTAAACTTTTGTTGTGGCATGTTTGCCGCTAAGCTCAGCCGCGGGAGAAAGCCTGCCACTTGTAAGCGGACCACTCAGATGGCGCCCAAATTGTGCTATCTTTGTAACGGGAGACCGGTTTTCCAGGAGCATTTGAGTAATGACAAAAGGACACCCAGTGTAACTTTTCATCAGCCCACAGGGGTCTTAATAATTTTGTTTTATTGACTGTTTCAATGATGAACTCACTCGAGATTATGGCTCTTGCACTACAAGATCCAAGAGGCCGTTTTTTGCGACCACGCCCATGGAGGCAGGCTCTTTAAATTCAGTGCATGTTGCATCATCATTGTTAGCAGATGCCATTGAGAAAGTGAAAGGATTCCCGAAACCAGTTTGGTTGAAAATATGATGGTGATTGTTTTCTCTGTGGCTCTTGTTTGCAGCTGCTCCTGAATGAAATGGATGCAAATAATACCGATCGTGTGGCTTCTTCCTTCAGGGCTAAACTTTTGTTGTGAGAGATAGATAGATAGATAGATAGATAGATAGATAGATAGATAGATAGATAGATAGATAGATAGATAGATAGATAGATAGATAGATAGATAGATAGATAGATAGATAGATAGATAGATAGATAGATAGATAGATAGATAGATAGATAGATAGATAGATAGATAGATAGATAGATAGATAGATAGATAGATAGATAGATATCATCTGGGTAATTATAGTTAGGTCTTCATTTCGAATGAAGATGCGTTTTTTGGTTTGCTAAGAACTTTGTCACAGTTTGATGACTCGCCACAAAACCTACCAAAAAAAGCACACATTTCTTCATGAAAATCTTCAGGGTAATCCATCAAGCGAGGTCTTTGGAAAAGGGGAGTCCCAAAATGTAAAATTCCCATGTGCTTTCCATAGACTTTTTTTAAAAGGTCTACAGCCAAAACACCTAATGGTTAAGTGATTTTTGAGAAATTAAGGATAGAAATATCTGTATATGTTAATAGTTGGGTTTACTGAACTCTCGTGAGGAACCTGCAAGCACACCTTTAAAAAAAGGAGTCTGCTGATTGGCCAAAGGGGATTTTTCCTCTCTTGACCCACAGCGCTGCCGTGGGATTTAGGGCCCCAGTGAGTGAGCGCTCTGATTAGCTAGATAAAACTTGAAAGGAAATGTTTCAGCATGCAGCAGCCATATCAGGACTCCATCCTGAAAATATAAAAAAATAATATTAGCAGGCAGGGTATGGATCCATGTCCCCTTAGCCCACATGGGTCAAAATTATAACTTTGTTTTTGACAGCGATCCTGCGGTAATCCTGCAGGATCATGGCCAAAAAATGTCTGCTGATTTTTTTAATCTTTAAATGACACTTGTGTGGGCCACGTTTTGGGTTCAGCCTATATATTTTTCTTAAAAAGGGTAAGAGGCATGAGTGGGGCCCCCACACTGAGCCAATTATTGTCCCCAGGACCTCGTCACCTCGGGCCTAACATATTAGGAATAGGGAAGTGGGCATATGCGCCCAATCCCCATGGCTGAAGTAATAAATGGGCATGTGTCCGCCTCTCCATGCCTCAAAGAAACCTCAGGGACACTATCCCGATGACTGAATAGCAAATAAAGGAAAGTACATGCACCCCCTTTCCTGAGCCATGCTAGGGCGTTGGGGGACTTATTTCCCAAGGCTCATGTTTAAAAACTGGAGGGGGTCTCTTTCTCCTCCCTAAACTTTTTCAGGCACATGGACCCATCTCATGAGGCCCAATACTCTGCAGTGTCTCGGGGAGCCCACCCAGGTGACACTGTAGGTACCGGCCCAGGAGAGTGTGATCATACCCTGCGAAAAGTTTCTCCGGTGGGAGCAAAGGAAAGATGCTACTTTCTGCAGACCAACAGTATGATGCTCTCTGAGGAGAATGCTGGGGAGCCGTGGGGCTCCCCCTGTGACTTCCAACAAAAAAGGAAATATGTGGGTGCATAAGGTAGGCACAGGGGCACCCAGATCAAGTAATATTTTGTAAAAAAAAGAACAAGTGAATAATAAATGTGTGGCAGGAGCTGCTTATCTATTATTCACTGCCCTACTAAGAAGTGCTCCAGAATGGCTTTTTGTTTATCATTTCTGTAGCTAGGTGTGGCCGTGTCAGAGAGGGGCACCATCAAGCCCTTCTTTGTATGTTCTAAAGTGCAGCAAGGAGTGCAGCTGCCCCCCAGCAACATAAAGAAAACAGTTAGCCTCCTGTGTCAATAAAGCCATGACCCCAGGAGAGCTTACCGTTTTTTAAGGCACTCGTAGCTTGAGTTCTAAACCATTAAGCTGGAGTGCATAGCTCCCTTGTGGTCGAGTCTATTGCTTTGCTTTATAGCCTATAAAACTGGTAATAAAAATGCATTTTGGAATTAAAATAAAACTTTATTAAATATTGTACTCTGTGAATTATTGAAATATACATTTGTTTATAATTATTAGTGATTTTTTGACAAAGAAAATAGGTGTGTTTCATATATGTATATTTTAATGTTCTAAATTGTTGATAAAGTTAGTAGGACTGTCTTACTTAAAATTACACCCTTTATATTGTAACATCACTAAGTCAACCATACACAACCGTGGGGTGTATGTTGTTGGGCTCTGCACCCATTGCCCCACCAACCTTAACAACCCACAAGAGGCCAGTGTGCAATGGCGATTAGCTAAATGCGTTGGGTTGGACAGAGGGCCTGGTCACAGGGGTGGGATTGGTTTTATGTGTGGTAAAAAAATATCACTTTATGTTGGAAAACCCTTGTATACACTGAAAATATTGTAAATATATCTTACATTATGATAAATAAATCTTTCCAAATTGACTGAAAAAAGGTTAAAGTGTCAATGTAGTTATGTGAAATTTACAGTGACAATATAACCAATGAAATTCAGGTTATAGTTATCACAAATCGCTCATTATTATTGACAGCGCCATGCACGGTGGGGGCAAGAGTCATAGTTACTTTAGGCCATGAGTTATTATTTGTTTCACTAGTGCCTTCATTTGTTATACACAATATACATTGTATTTACATTTTTGCTACTGAATCACATTGGTTGAACATATATATTGAACTAAACCCTGCAATCCCACAACACTGAAGGGGCATATGTCTTTGATACAGAGTGGACTTTATATGGTGAGATACTATTAATAACTGCTGTTAACTTGTCTCCCCTATTTATCTCTATTTTAGCACCAGTTTGCGGTAAGAGCAGATTTGTTTTCCTAATATCTTCAATTGAAGATTGATATGTTATTGGTTCATACTGTCTGATTCAAGTGGAAGTGTCAGCATGTTAGCCTTGAATTATGATTTGTAATTTTCTTGAAATTATGTTTCTATTTGGGATGAATTTTATCCTTGTAGTATTATTTGAGATGTTTCATGTTTCACCTCAAGTGCTTATCAAGAAGCAGACATTGTATCATTACTCACGAGTCAGAAAAAATACATGTTCAATTGTTCTCCACGTGATTTTCCAATCAGTAAAAAGATTGGGATAATAATTGTTTAACATGAATGAATTTGCAAAAATACACTTTACAATTTACAATTTGTAACAGGCAGTAGTGCAAAGATAGTGAACATTTCATTTGTGCATTTTCTACACTTAGGTGAGGGCATATGATCCCGTTAAAGTTTGATTCCCAATTCAGTATAAGCTCTATCACAGATGGGACAATTGACTTAAACTTTGGCTGAAAGCCTATTTTATTACATCCCTTAATTCCCTTCCCAGTGCTCACAGATGTAAGCACTAAACTTGCTGCAGTATTCTGAGGGGATCCAGTATCTAGAAATAGTAAACTTGTCCAATTTTACTTTCTGTCAGCTGCGCCAAATAGATAGAAATGTTAAGTCGTGACTGTATGTCAGTGAGTTTGACTAAAGCATCTGTGCTTGTGGTCACAGTGGGCATACAGTAGGCTCATGCCGCTGTTAGTATGGTGTCTACTCTCCATTCTGGATGTTTGTATACTTGGGGCTCCATTAGGATGGTGGGCGGATCGCCCCCGCCAGGCCGGCGGTAGCCACCGCCGGTCTGACAGGGGCGATCCGCCCGCCATCCGTGCCGGAATGACCCCCCGCCATATTATTATGGCTCGGGGGTCCGTGGCAGACGCAAAGACCATCTGCCACTTTTCCGCCCCGGTCGCCTTGCGACCGTGGTGGAAAAGGGTTCTCTATGGTGGCAGTGTCTATCAGACACCGCCAGCAATATTACAATGGGCATTTTGCAATGCCTTCCCATGGCGGCAATGCCGCCTTAGAAAGACATGCAGACTCTACCTGCGGGGGCCCGATGCGGGCCCCCAGGGACTCCAGGGGGGTGGGGAGTGCACATGGGGGGGTACCTATGGTACCCCCCTGCATTTCAAAGAACAACGTGGCAGACACCGCGCAGTGCCTGTCAAGTTGTGCTTTGAATTGCACAACATGTATTTTTACCATTGCGGCGGGCGGTGCAATGGTAAAAATACAGGATGTGCCCGCCACTGTGGCGGGTGCATCCTAATTTCCCCCAAGGGAACCCCGCCCTTATGGCAGGCGGTCTCTGTCCACAATGGGATGGCGGGCGGACTAAGTCCGCCCGTCATCCTAATGGGCCCTTGGTGTTACACGGTTGTAGGTCTCTTAAAATGCAGATGACTTACTGGTTAGCCACCTTATGGCTTCAATTGTTCACACTGGTAAACCCTTGTTGCAATACGATTTACACCTACCCTGGTTATCATGGATCTAAGGGTTGCTCTGGTTGGCTGATATGAGTTATTGTGTTAGCAGAAAACCAACTCAGGGTCACTGAATTCATCAGCAGGTACAATTGACATTGTTGATGAAGGGGTGAGACAGTTATCTGGCTCATATGGGCAAATAAGGAGAGAGTTAATATACTGAGATTACTCAGTGGTTGGAAATGAGGTTTGAGCCACAGGCACAACGGCATACACTGGTATCGCATAGATAATGTTAAGATTCTTTGATCTGGAACTAAAGAGACCAAATGATTGATAGAGTTCTGTACAATAGGTAGGTTCAGAGGATACAATACCAAGAGAAATTGATGCACAAATAGAATGTGCTCGCCAGACAGTTAGCATTTGTAGTTTTTGTTTACATGAATCAATCCACTTCCTGACAGCCGCCCTTGAGATCAGGAACCCAAAAAACAGTAATGGAAGAAAAGAAGGGATGAGAGGTTTTTGGTCCAGCACGCGTCCTCCCTAATAGTAAATAGCCACAAATAATATTACATTTCCATGATAATACTCCAATTATCAAAATTCTGGTGATTGGACCAATTCAGGTGAATAAAGGTGTTGTTTATGGAAGCACAGGCCATCATTCACTAAGGTGGGATGCTTCATCATTGGGAGATTGCAGTGCCAGCCCGACGGGCTCCAGGAGGGGACGCTTTGGTAGGGATGTTTTTCTCTGCCTAGTAGTCTGAGTTATGAGAACTGAACCCTCAAATGTTTTTGGAGGTAATCACAGATTCACAGATTGGACTGAAAGGTGGAGAATTAAAATGAAATAAAGGCGCCCAAAGTACCTTTACACCTAAGGTCTCTGTTAGAAATTAAACACAGTAAGAACAGAGATATCTAATGGTCCCAGAGTTCAAAATAAGGTCAACATGGCTCTTGTCATCTTCACCCCGCAAAGGATCAATGGTATTCCTTTAGGACCAAAAACGGAATGCGCAATAAACGTTTGTGGGTTGCCATGCGTACTGTGATTATAGCCCACCTTAAGTGGCCAATAGAAATGTGTTAATATTTTGTATGACTAGTCAGTAGGAAAATTCCTATAAAGGAGTGTGACCCAAATCTCGTTTTATTTTGGCCCCTGGGATCTCATAGGAGAAGGGTTTTTAGATGGCCATATTGCCCGGAGTAAAGTCTCTTCTATGGACCTACCCGTTTCCGCAATTCTTAATGACATCTGAAGGACTTTATGGATCATGTATATAGGAGGTTTCAAAGCAGGAACTTACTCTGGGCAAATGACCATTTGAAACAACATTTGAACACCATCATATTGTGCACAATTTCATTACCAATCAATCTGTTCCAGGCTTTTCTTATATCCACCACCAGACTAGAAGTTGGAACTGTGTAGATATTCAAAATATATATTTTTAAAGATGTGCTTACAGTGAAGCAGTAAGTACCATACAAGTCCCACATCATTGTTTTTACTTAGGATGACCTTTCTGAGACAGTGAGCACTCCGTTTGATTTAGTTCTTCCTAGACCACAAGCTCATTGAAAACCTATACGTATCTTGAACATATACATTCTTGAGATATATACATTTTCATATCTGTCACAGCTGTGCTCTTGATTGAATAAGCCTGCTGAGAAAATAATACATTACTCCTCCAACATTGACATCTTCTATCGATTCACATGGTTGTATCATTTAACACTGTCAGTCTGGGATACATCAGCATTTTAAAATAGCAGTACACATTGTTAAAATACTCGCAGTCAAAATAATATTATTTAATCAATAGCACATTTGCATTATTTGAAACTCTCCAAAATCCACTCAGTGAGTTGAATGTGATGAAAACGCATTAACCATAGGAACAGCCATACATCAATGCTCGGATTTACCAACAATTCGCTTCATGGTTGGTCCCTTTTTTGGGGGCAGCCACAATGCAAAATTGATTTTGGCTGTGAATGTCTCTGTTAAAATAATTAATGAATTCAATGCAGTACATTGCGCTATCTTGTGTTACTTTGTATCAGGTAGGTGTACATGGGTGGAGGGTGAGTGTTCCCATGCATCTACCTTTGTATTTTGACACAAACACATATTTACTAAGGTAAACCTGGGCTTGCATCAAAATAGTGTGCCTAACCAAGGCAGGCATCTCTAGGAGAAATATCTTAATTTCTACTGGGTCCTTACTCTTTCCATGTGTGCTGCATTCTGCAGCAAACATACAAAGAGAAATACATCTCTAATAATAGTGTTTGTGCATGAAGGTATCTCTTCCTGTATAAAAGCTATTCATACAAATACGTAGGCATCCTTGTGTCCTCTTGCAAGTGGGGCACACTTAAGGGGTATATGTTGTTTATGCAGAGTTGATTTTATATGGCGAAACATTGTTACTACCGGCTACTAACTTGTCTTACATATTATTCTCTACTCTAGGACAAGTTTGCGGTAAGAGCAGATTGCATTACCTAATGTCTTGAACATTATTATGTTAAATGTTCATTGTGTCTGTATCAAGTTGCATAAAATGTTGAGGTGAGAAGATGTGTTGTAACGGCTGGACCTGCTGACTTTGAAGCTGGGGAACCAGGTTTGAGTCTTTGCATTAGCTCCACATCCTGTGATTCTGGACAAACCATTGAATATCCCCTTGCCTGAAAATGAAAGTGTCAATCTGTAATACAACTGTTCTTATGTAAAGCGCTCTGATACCTGTGGTTCGAGTTTACACTATATACAACTCTCCGCAACGCAAAACATATGTTATTTTTTATTAAATATTTCTTCCCTTAGGGGAGCATCTTTATCCTAGTAATATTAATTGAACAGGAAGTTTCATTATTTTGTCCCTCATGTCTTTGTTACTCGTCAATGACCACACATCGTCTTTCTGCTCATTGAGTCAGCAAACAATTTCAATAGTTTTGCACATCATTTTAAAATCAGTGAAAACATTGGGACAGCAATTTTTGATCATGAGTTATGAAAATTAGACTCACTCATAACTTGAAGTAGTGCAAAAATAGTGAACATTTAATTAGTACAATTTTTGCTCTTGTGCCAGGGCATATGATCATGTTAAACTTTGATGCAGGTTCAAGTCAGACTCCATGTTGATTCCAAAAATGCAGAGTTTCTAACACCCACTGATCATTTCTAGCTCTATCACAGGTTGGAATATTTGACTTGAACATTGGTTGAAAGCATATTTTGTGACTTCTCATAGTTCTCTTCCCAGTACTCAGAGATGTAAACACTAAGCCAGCAGCTACATTCTGAGGGCATCCAGTCTCTATAACTAGTAACGTTATCTTATATCAATTTCTGTCAGCTGCTGGAGAAAAAAGTTTATGTAGTTCCAATCTTTCAGTGAGTTTGACTAAAGCATCTGTGCTTCTCATCATAGAGGGCCTACCACAGGTTCATGCTGACAGTGACTGACAGAAAGCCGCTGTCAGTGTGGTATTTACTCTCCACTCTGGATATTTAGATAGGGAGGCGCTGTGAAGGTACAGAGAGTGTTGGGAACGTGGGGAGGATGGAAGGCACTGGTATGCTTGGTTTCCAAGGAGGAAGGGTAGCCAGGTGGTGTTGGGGGTGACCAGCAGGACACAACGGGTTATTCACAAAGGTAAACTTAGACCAAAAGTCTACGTTTAGACCAAAAGACTAAGTTTAGTCCTAGCAAAGTTAAACTTTAGTTCTAAGCTGAGACTCCAGGTTTAAACTAAGAATTTTGGTCTACGTTTACCTTTGTGAATCGGGCCAATAAGGTCTGCTTTGGAGATTGGCAGAAAGGGTACTCCATTGCAAACACAACAAAATATGTTGTCTGCAAAACCATCAGTCTCAATTAGAAATTAGTAAAAGTACGCTGTCAACTGAAGCTCTGTTGGCTCCGTCAACCAAATATTTCCTCCAAAGCTCCAAAAGAGTGGGGGCCATTTGATGAAAGACATTAAACCATCCACCCTATTTTAGCTGGACGGAGCAATGTCTTATTTATCATCTGTCACTGCCATGTTATAACAACAAATGGCTCTCAACTATCTTGCAGGGATACTGATAATATGATGATTGGGAAGCTTGTTGTTAGTATTTGCACCCCAATGTACCCCACGACTTATGTTTCAGCCCTGGCAATGTCTATCAAAATGTTAGTAGATAAGCACTTTAAGAAAAAGCAAAAATGGTGGCGTGCCCAGCCAAGATGACTGAGTGGACGTGATCCACAGGGGCTCCACTGCAAGGCGATAGCAAATCCACTGCACAAATGAACTTTTACTTCTCCAGCAGTAAGTCAAGCATTAACTTTAACCTGGCGATGGAGGCTCGTCTTGGAGGTTGCAATCTCCCCTCAAAATGACCAGATGCTGAATGATTGTAAGTTGCCTAGAAGCTAAACAGAGGTGGATCAGTGGTAGTTGCCCCAGTTGGACCCCCTTTGGTGGAACTGAGACACGAAGTTAGGCAGCGGGGGTAGTGGGAGCACTCACATGAGCTCTACACTTGACACCGGGAGACTGCAGTAGTGGCCTGGCGGAGCCATGTTGTTTTCATAGCAGGGAGTTCTGCGCGGTGCCCTGAGCCTTCTCTTAGATGTTGTGGTCCTAGGTCAGAGGTTTCGGGACACCCTCCAGGAGAGAGGATCGTCGGGGCAGGTGAACGCTTTAAGGACAGGCCGTGATCTTTCTGGAGATGACTGAGTCTGCCTGACCCTAAAATGGCAGGTTAACGAGGAGAAGCCAGATGCAGGTGAAACTGGCCTGGATTGAAGGTTGGTGACTCTGGTCCGTATGCCCTGCTGCCGAAAAGAAGAGTACCTGTGCAGATAGCATGTCATTTCTAATATTAAAGCTCCTTCTTAGACATATTGCAAAGTAGCTCCTCCCTGGCCGGCCTGACCCCAACATGGCACCATATTGTGTCACAATGGGATATCCTCTGTGAGGTCCTGAGAGAACCATGCACTGCTGCCCCTGTGCCCCATAGGTAAGGACAAATGATCGGGGAGACATTGGCACCTGGGGCCATGCTGCAGGACACTTCATGCACCATGGCCAGGGGCTCATTTTGGGATATGTGACAACCACAGGCTGCGACCAATGAACACTTGGAGGGGCTCCCATTGGATCTTGAACCCACCCCACATAAAGCACATAATGAGTGTCCAATGCGAAATGAAAAGAAGAAATTACTAAAGCACCTAGAGACATGAAGGTTTGGTAAGCCTTCCCCTGCTGCTTGGGGGTGAAGACCCATTGCATGACTTCTGCCCAAAACTACGTACGGCCCAGCAACGAACATTCCCAAACCACATAAGACTACGAGAGCAGTAGAGACCAGGACGGGATGGGGTGAAGACCATAGCCCATGATATACTACTGCCATGAGACACTTTCAGCTCTCATGAAGAGCATAACTGATTCCTGGGTGGGATTCCAAGGCCCACGCCAGCACATACTAACTACGGGTCCGTGAGTCTTTGTGGCGCATTACAGCACTTAGGCATTACCAATAAATGGGACTATGGATTGGTCAGAAACTGGGCCTCTCTCCGGACCGCCCCACTAGCATTCAGACATTTCTAAACTCTGTAGCTACTGACTTTATGCCACCCAATAAATCTCAAGCTAACAGAGTCTCTAGCTACTTCACAATGGTGGAGGCATATGGTAGTACTCCAAAGGGAGTTTCTGAAAGCATTATGGTACTCAGAGAGTCAGAAAATATGGCACTCACTAAAAAGGATCTCTGCACATCACTGAAAGACTTCATAAGGGAACAACAAGAGGAGCTAAAATCTGGCCTTCATGCTGATATGCAAGGATCTTTAAAATAGATCTCTGGAAGAAAACATTCATCTATGCAACTTGGAGGAGTGGGCGGAAGGTCCAGACTTGGAGGACTTTGTTACTGGGCTGTTCTCTGAACTACTAAGCCCGTCCTGCATGAAAATCAAAATCAACTGAGTTTTTCGGATAGGAATAACAAATCCTGGAAGAGGCAACTGCCCATATGATGAACTAGCCAAGCTCCAAACCTTTAAAAGGAAGTAATTAATACTCTTGCACTGCAAACTTGGAAGATATCACCTTTCAGGGAGCCACATGTTCTCTCTTCCAAGACATTGTTCCCTCTACCCTGATACGCTGCCCGCAGTTTAGCTCCATCACAGACAAACTAAGGAAAGACAATATAAAATATTCGTGGACTTATCCGTTTGGCCTTGATTTCACCTTCCAAATTCAGAATCAACATATCTCCACTTTACCCGAAGTGTCACATGTGCTGAGACTTATGCTCTCAGATACACAACTTGCTGTAAATGCCACAGCACAACCATTACAGAATGCAATGGAGAGTGAAGATAAAGGGCACATCCTCCTGAACCTCCTGGTCCTGGTAACCCTAGTGCTGTTTTTGATTGTCCTGATCCTCAGCGTCTTTTTGATCCTTGTCCCCTTTGGCTTTGGTAACCCTGGACTTCATAGATTAGGCCTCTCAGGGCCTGGTTCTTCTTGTCCTGGTCCTCATGGCTCTGGTCATCCAAACTCTCCTAGTGTTACACCTCATGGCCCTAATTCTTCTACTTTGTATCCTCCTCCTCCTACTGCTTCCCTCCCCAGCACACCCTCCACATTGACTTTAGTTAGGTACAGCCTCTGAACATGTCACAAAGATTTTCTCTTTTTTTTTGCTACATGATTTATTTTGCTGAAACAGCACTATCAAGCACAGAAATTAGGGCCCAGTAGAGACAGAGCCTTGACGACCTCAAGCACTGCTTAATACCAAGAAAGTACCAAGAAAGTGAACTGGTACTCTGTGCGCAGCCATAGATCAAGTGGCACCAGAGCGGAGAGATCGAGTTAGAGATAAGGGAAAGGGAGCCCCCTGGTTTAATGAGATCTTGAGGGAAAGGAAGCAAGAACTCTGTCAAAACCGAGAGACGGTGGCGCAAAGCGTATGACCCAGGCGAGCTGACAAGTTACAAAACTTTATTCACCTTATATAAAAAACCTATTTTGACCAGGAAAGCTGAGTATTACGAGACAAGAATATCAGTTGCAGCAAACAAACAGAAAGAAACTTTCAGAATACTGAAAGAACTTAGCCAAAAATTGACCTCCGCACCGATTGATTGCAATGCTTTCCAATCCTTCTTTTTCCAGAAGGTCAGAGATATTCTCTCCGAAATTGATAACACCCCTATTAATCAGAGCTCCCTGGTTCAGCTCCAAGTCCCTCCCCCCCTGTAAGTTACTTACCACTTTTCCCAACTTTGACTCAGCCTCCCTGACATCATTGATGGATCGGACCAAATTGGGATCCCCTGCAGATCCCTGCCCCCCTAGGATTTTCTGAATGGCCCTTCCTGGGCTGGAAAGGCAGATCCTCGCCCTATTAAACAATTCCTTGGAATCTGGCCACTTGCCATCCAACATGAAGGAAGCCAGGGGCGGAGTAGTGAGGCACAACGAAGAGAAATGTTGACATTTTCCTCGTTTATTTTCCTCTTTCAATGTGTCTTGCATTCTACAGCAAGCATGAAAAGAGGAAATTAGCTCAATTAATTGTTTTTGTGCATGAAGATTTCCCTTACTGCACAAAAACTATCTTCTCACGACAAAGGCATCCTTACACCATGGTGCAAGGATGCCTGCACCGGCACATGGCAGACGATTGTGCACCAGCACATGGGAAAGCACAGGGATGCAACTTAATGAAACACAATAAATGAAAAACAATAAAAAATTCATGCAACAGGCTTAAAATCATTCTCAGTATTCTTTGCAGATAGTCAGATACTTCCTGACTGAAGCACAAAATATCTGTGGGCCATATCCTAAAGATTCTGTTTGATTTCTACATGTCTTATTTCAATATTAAAATAAAATACATGTTTTCTTTCAAAATTGATTTGACGTTATTTGATCTGTAAACAGCTTAGCTTAATTCATGCACTTACATTTTTGCAATGTATTGTACATTTGTATATGCACTTATTTTCAAATGCTTCACACATGTTACATTAGAAGATGGACACCACACTACCATTGTCTCAAGTCCCTTTTTTCTTCATGGCTGGTTAAATAAAGTACTCTGTTATACTATTTATCCAGACCTTGGTCAAATTGTACATCATCTCTACTATTTAGTCTATGCTCAGCTGAATAGCAGAGATTATGTACTATTTTGCAGGCTGCTGGATAAATTGTGGAGATTTAGTACTATTTGGCCGGTGGGTGGGTAAATACACACTTTCTTTTTGTTACTTCTGTCACTCTGTGCTTTCTGCTCTTCCTTTTGAGGAGCATTTGTTGACAAAATCAGATGTATGCTCCTATCTTGTTTTTAAGTCTGTATATTTAAGTGCATTTATGATATCAATATAATGCCTAAGAATACTATGCATTTCCTCAATGTGTAATTCTTGTTTAACATTACTTCCTTCTCTGTTCTCTCTTATGTATTTCCTAGGCAATGCTGGTAAGAAAAACATAATATCCCAATGTTGGTATCGATATATTTTTCATTTGTTTGGTCAATGTTTTAGAGCAGCGTTCCCATTTTTCCCACACAGTGTTGAATAGTGTGTTATGCTTGTTATGAAGTGCTGCTATAATTAAACATAAAATGAGCATGCCCTATATAAAGCTTCGTCATATACACATTATAAAAGGGCCCCATTTAGAAGTTGCAGGGAGATGCAAATCCTCGAATTCCGGGGAAAGTCTAAATATGGAGTAGAATTCACTGGCTGGGTTTCTTCCACGATATTATCCCCTGGGTGGAGGAATTCTGCCACTCTCATGCCAGTGACAACACTCACATCTTTAGTGGCCTGAGTACTCAAGCAAAAGTAGTTTGCTGTGGACAGAATGAGTTGATTCTTAACATGCAACAGCTGAGGTCCAGATATGGTACCTAAAGTGTCTTTTTCTCTGCGTTGTGTGCAATGCATTGCTTTTGGGGATGCAGTGCGCACAACAAAATTCATTTTATTTTTTTATGTTTACTTACCTGTAATCCTCCGTAATCCATAGATCACTACCTCCTACCCTGCCCCTCTCCCTCCTCACGTCACCGCTCGGCAGCTACTCCCACCACCTACCGCTACTAGCAGTAGATAATGCCTCATAGAGTGACAAGGACAAGAGAGGTGAGAAACTATTCTATTGCACCCTGCAGATTGATACTCACATGGTCCATATTGCTCATACAAATGCATTCAGGTTGTGGTAAACAAATGCAATATGACCCCATGAGGATTCGGAAAGCACTCTCTCTTGGGCATGTTTGCACATGTACACTAAGCAATGACCATTGTAAATTAAATGCATTCACATTTGTTAAATAGTCATTTTATATATTGCAAGTTTGAAATACGGCATCAATCAGCGCACATGTTTCTTCTTTGGTCACACACACACACAAACTGGTTTACAATCTGCCCCGGTTTTAAACCAGTTTGTGCATTTGTGGAAGGGAGGGCTGCATATATGCTGGATGTCAAAACACTTTGGCCCTGGTTCACAAAGGTAAATTTACACTTTTGTGTAAGTTTACTACGTTTTTGTATTCTATTCTGTTGACCTAATAATAAGATTATGACTGCAGAGACTGCACAGTCGGGGAGGAGAACACAATGCAGGAAAAACCAGGCTCGTCCTACCTTTTGATGTGAACAGTTTTCCTACCGTAATGCGGAGTCCCAACAGCTGTAATGTTAGTATTAAATCATAGTTTGTGAACACATACAAAAGAACTTATGCACAAGTCTACATTTACCTTTGTCTATCCAGCCTGTTGTGCTCGTTGGTGAGGCCGGAAGCCTTACAAATGACTATGAAAGCAGGAAGTGAGGCCTGTATGGAACAGCAGAACTCCGTCTCGTGTCTAAATTAGCTGTAGAGTTGAGCATTTCTTTTTCAAAGCTTGTGTTCCTTGACACAGATGTTATTTAAAGTCCACTGTCCCCCAACTTGTCTTGTCCCTTGGCCACCAAATGGAGGGGCATATTATCAAGGGTGGCGATAGGGAATTTTAACCGCTTTGGCTGCCGTTTTCGGCCTCTAAGGGTCGATAGTTCTATTGCCCTGTTAGCAAGCTGTCGCTAACAGCAGTTAGCGACAGCTTTTAGGTGATAGCGAGCGGTTTGGGGCCCGCTTTGCATGTTAGCGATATTTATCGCTAATTTATTTATTTATTTATTTGTGTACTTATAAAGCGCAACCTATCACCCAGAGGGCATCCTGGCGCTTTGAACTTCGGCAGGCACACAACTCACTGCTCAAACAATTTTCGGGAACAAATGCGTTTTCAGCGCTTTCCTAAATGGTAGGTAATCCTTGTGGCTTCTCAGAGAGAGAGGAAGGGAGTTCCAGAGTCTGGCCGCCGCAACACTAAATGAGCGGCCACCCATCCTGACTCTCTGGAACCTCGGGACCACCAACAAGCTGGCTGAGGATGAGCGGAGGGGCCGCGAGGCAGCATACCAAGCAAACATGTCGCGAAGTGGTATTGGGCCCTGTTGGTGTACGGCCTTAAACACCAAACACGCGGCCTTATACATCACTCGCAGATGCACCGGAAGCCAGTGCAGGTCTCTTAGAGCCAGAGTGGAAGAGCTAAATCTAGCCCGCGAGAGAGCCAGCTTGGCAGCCATGTTCTGCACCCGTTGTAACTTCCCCACCAGATTTTTTGGGGCCTCCAGAAGCAGCGCATTGCAGTAGTCTAAACGACTTAAAATAGTACTGCGCACTACCTCTGGCCTGGCCTGGGCGGGGAGAAGAGGCAGAACTTTGCGCAACATGCGTAACAGCATCATGCACGTGGCGATAGTTTTGTTTACGTGCAGGTCGAGCTGTAGGTTCGGGCCAAAAATAACCCCCAAGTTGCAGGCTGATTCCGCCGCCGCTACTGGTTCCGGGAAAGCAGTGGGCCAGAAGTTCTCTGGAAGAGCCCGCGGAATTCGATCACTGGAGCAGTGGAGCACCTCCGTCTTAGAGCTGTTAAATTGGAGGGAATTGGCTCGAAGCCAATCCGCTGTAGCTGCCATACAGCGATGGAAAGTTTCCAGTGAAACCGCGTTGTTACCTTCCAGAGAAAAGACCAGCTGGGTGTCATCGGCGTAATTAAAAGCCGAGACACCAAAAGATTTAATAAGCTGGACTAGGGGGCGAAGATACAGATTGAAAAGTATCGGGCTGATGGCCGAGCCCTGTGGAACCCCCTGTCCCACTTTCCGTGGCTCAGAGCGGAAAGGAGGAAGCGAGGCCAGCTGTTGCCGGCTACCCAGATAAGAAACCAACCAATCTCTTGCGCTCCCTGTGACCCCGCACTCCTCCAGTCTTCTGATGAGGGTTTGATGGCAGACCGTATCGAACGCGGCCGACATGTCGAGCAGCACTAAAAAGGCTGCCCGTCCACTGTCGACACGCGTCCGGAGGTTGTCCAATACGGTAACCAGTGCTGACTCCGTCCCATGCCCGGGGCGGAAGCCAAACTGTGCCTCGTCAAACCAACCGATGTTCTCAAGAAAACCAGAGAGCGAGCGGGTCACCCATTTTTCCATGATCTTAATAGGAAATGGGAGCAAAGAGATAGGCCTGTAGTTGGAAAGACAGGCAGGGTCCAACGTTGGCTTCTTGAGCAGTGGAGATACCACTGCTAACTTCCAGCAATCAGGAACCCAAGCCGACTCCAAGGACTGGAGGCAGATGGCGTGCAACGGCGGAAAGAGTTCTGCATGGAAGACCTTCCAAAATTTGGGAGGTAGTGGGTCGAGCGGAGAGTCCGAAGCAACCGTTTGTGCCAAACTGCAAAATTCCTCATAGGAGGGACGGGGAAACTGTCTCAGTTGGGGTCGACTGGATAAAATATCCGGAGCACCCAAGCAAAGACCAAGGTCACTCGAGTGGGGTCGACTGGGTGTTCCGACCGGAGCTCCCAGAGTGAGACCAGGTGTATCCACCTGGGGTCGACTGGAGGGATCACCCGGAGCTCCCACTCCAAGCGTAGCCTGTATAAGGCCTGCATCATTCGGCTGGGGTCGACTGGGTGACCCGTTCGGAGCTCCCGGGTCAGGACGAGACCCGCCTGACCGGGGTCGACTGATCGAGCTAACCGGAGCTCCCAGACCGAGGTCTGCTGGCAGAGGGTTTTTTAAGCCCTCTAGGATCTTAGCAGACTTCTCCTCAAAGGCACCCGCCAGTGCATCGCACAGGGTTTGCGACGCCACGATCGTGTTGGCCACACAAGCTGGATGAGACAGGTCCCTGACGATTTTGAACAGGGCTTGCGATTTATTAGGCGCCTTATTCAAAATGGATTCCAAAAAGGCCACCTTGGCCAACTTGATCTGCGCCTTATACCCCAGCAGAGCAGCCCTAAACGAGGCCTTTGCCGATGGCAGATACTGCTTCCTCCACGCCCGCTCAGCACGTCTACAACCCAGTTTAAGCAGTCGTAGCTCTTCCGTATACCAGGGGCAAGCCCGGTTCACTCTCCCTCGAGACTGACGAAGAGGAGCCAGCTTATCCAACGATTCGGTGATAGACTGACATAAGGAAAGATAACTTTCCTCCACCGAGTTGCTCAGACAGAAGTTGGCTGATAGTAGTGCGGGTAGTGAGGATGACTTGGAGAGACGAGACCAGGGTCTACCCAGTTTCGAGCCTCCTACCCCCGCAGCTTCCGCAGGGTAGGTCCCTAAATCAAGGGAAAAGGCCACCAGTGCGTGGTCTGTCCAGCACTGGCTTAAGATATCGTTTACCGCTGCTGCTTGAGCGTCAGCGAATACCAGGTCCAAGATGTGCCCTCCTCTATGAGTCGCAGCGCCTACCAGTTGCTGCAACTGAATGTTGCCGAGAGTTTGACAAAGTGTCGAAAACGCCCCATCCAGAGGTCCACCCTGCCAAAGATTAAAGTCCCCCAGGACCAGCAGCTTAGCGTGAGAGTTCGAGAGATCATATATTAGATCAAGAAAGTCTGATAGAAAGGGGGCAGAGCCCGGCGGGCGATAACATAACACCCCCGCGAACTGTGTTCTTTCCCGGTCTTTGATGGAAAATCCCATCAGCTCGAAACCCGAAACCTCACTAATTTTGAGCTGGAAGAGACCCAGCGACTCTCTATAGATGATGCCGATTCCACCACCTCTGTTCTTTGGGCGTGGGGTGTGAATAATTTTAAAGCCTAGGGGGCCGGCCAGTCCTAATTCGACCAGACAGTCCTCCCGGGTCCACGTTTCCGTTAGAAACAGAATGTCCAATCCTGAAGATTCAATCAGGAAGGCAATCTCGGTATAGTGCTTGCAGAGCGACCTAACATTAAGGAGTCCGCAAGACAGAGATCGTAATGGGCCGAGAGCATTAGCCCTCCGAGTGAGGGGCGCCTGAGCAGGTCCTAAATCCAATAAAGCAGCCCGAGAGTACACCAAACGATGGGACAGTGGGGGATCAGAGGATACAGCCCTTAGCGCTTCCGAAGCGCGAACGGGCGCAAACGGGCTTACCTCTGGCGCACCTCCGGCGCCCCTACGGCGCGCCCGCTGCGCGTAACCGCTGCGCGCTTGGTCCTTCATGCCTTTATGGTATTGGCTAATGACATGCAAAGTGGGTGTACCCAAACTGTTAGCGACTGGAAACAGTCGCTAACATCGCTATCGCCTATTAGCAAGGCAGGCGTAGCGATGGAAATATTTGCGCTAACCGCGAATATCTCCAAATACTAACACCTGCCCAGACCAGTTCTTAGCAATGTTATCCAATGAGAGATGGATAACATGGCTAAGAGCATTTTCTCGCTAATGCGTGAATATCACTGTATTCTCAGCGATATTCACGCATTTCGCCGCTATCGCCGGAAAATGTATCGCTTTGGAGATAAACGTTGCTAATAGCACGTTATCTCAGCGATAAATTCCAGCGATGCTCAGCGATAAAAAAATCGTCGCTAAGCCTATTTAGCGATAAATATCGCTACTTGTTGGTAATATGCCCCGCAATCCTCAAAAGGGAAGTGATCCCAAAGAGAAAGCTTCTCCTTAGCGAATCATTTACCACTCCAGAGAGAAGATTTACAAAGATGTTACACAATGCAGCGCAGCAATGAAGGGGAGAGAGCAGGGGCGCAGTATTTTTAATAAGATATGGTACTGTCCTGCTCTTTGCCTCCCTAGCACTGGTACATTATCAAACAGTCTAGTATCAAGTATGCATCTTTGCACTATAGTGGATTTTAGTGCATTCTTAAAAGTGTTTTTTTATACTTCCTTATTTAAAGGAAATGTAGAAGATTTAAAATGTTTACTTGAACAACAATTAACAGTTGATGAGTTGCAAAGGTCGCCCATCAATATCAAAAGTGATATGGGAATTCTTCATGATATCAGCCATCCGTTCCAGGGCCAGTGTCTGCCACTGCCACGCAAGCCATTGAGTCAGGGAGGGGGCCTCACATTTCTGCTTGGCCGCAGCCACTGCCATTTTGGCCACCTGCAGGCATAGCCACATAATGGAACCATCTCCCACGGTTTGGTGCTTAAAGTTGGGGTCCCATAGCCCAAGTAGGACGTGCCCTGGAGATTCAGAGATTCGGTAGCCTAAAATCTGTCTGATTTGGGGTAGGATCTCAAGAAGGGCTGGATTGCAGGGCAGTCCCACCAAATGTGACGGAAATCCCCCAACAGCTCACAACCCCGCCAACACCAGTCCGATGTGTTCGGGAAAAGGATATGTAGCTTCTGTGGGTAAAGATACCAGTCGTACATGACCTTCTAGTGGGTTTCCCTTCAAAATATAGAGCGATTGTATTTAGCGATATCTTTATATAGGGAACACCATTATTTGTCTGTCATAGGGGTCTGTAGGATGCCCTCCCACAAAGGTATATGGTGTGGGTGTTGAGAGGGGCCCTCCGACAAGAAGAGTTAATGGAGAAAAGAGATACATCCATTAGCTGTACCACCTGCCTGCACAAATCTCTCTATGGGAAGCAGGTCCCTGGACACCCCCATGTGCATCTCAGGCTGTTGCACCCAGTGTTTCAACTGAAAGTAATGACATTCTACTGTGGGAGGGCGCAGTTCCCCAAGCAAAAACATATCTGATATCATAAGGCAGCCACCCTCCCTCCATTTATCAAAGGGGCCCTCCAGCAGCTCAAGGGGGAAGGCAGGATTCTGCGTGGGTGACTAGCTCTTTCCCCACCCAGGACTCAGTGGGAGCAAAGTAACTGGAGACTCTATTAGCTTGGGTCTTCTTCGGTGGCATAGGGGCTGGGAGCTCTGCCAGCGCAGTGTCACTCCTGGACCATACAAGGGAATAGCCAGGGCATCTGGCCAGGAGCAGAAGAGAACCGTTTCACACTCACTGGGTGTCAGGGAATCTAAGTGGAGATCTCTTGTAGGGCCTGCCAATCGAACCCAGATCCCGACCATCGGGTTGCACCCAGTACCCCCCAAAGGTGGCTGCTTCATTCGGGTATTTTGGTGTCCCTGATTAACAATCACAGAGGTGCAGATCTCACTCAGCCCCAACCAGGGGCCTCTTGCACCCCCTCAGTCGACAATCTGGGCAGGTCATCTCCATAAAGGCTGGCCAGGCACCATCTTAGGGTCAGGCATCGGGGTATGGTCTCCGGTGGGCTTCCTCCATTCCCAGCCGCTGGGCCTCACTTTAGGATGCTAGATGGGCTCTCCAGGGGGGTCCACCTTTCAGCTTCACTTCAGGATGTCCCAACTGTGCAGCGTGAGGTCCTCCACCGCACTCACTATCAGCCGGGGGTCCTCCGCTCCGCCTCATGGTCTGCAGGCCTCTGATACCTTGTTGCAAGACCCCAACACTCCTAAAGGCCAGTCAGTTTTGAGGGTTCCCGTGTAGGTCCTCAGTAGCCTCCGGAGTCACACGCTTGGGTCGTTCCCCCCTCGAACTGCACGTCCGCCAGTCATCTCACTCAATCCGGTGTCTGGGAGTCGTCACACGCCTCTGGACCATGAATCAAGCAGCAACGTTGTTCCACTGGAGCGTCATGCAGCTAGCTATGGTGGGCCTAGGCACTGATTCTAGCAAGAACACTTCCGCATGGCCATGACGGCAGGCAATGCCCCCACTATGTTCAGTTTTCAAAGCGCAGAGGGATGTTGTACTAGTGAGAATAGAAATAGCCACTACCTCTGGCCTTCGAGGACATTGCGGGCATTGCAGCACAGGTCTCTGCGTTCATCATGGACTCAGTGACACCAGTCTCTACTATCACCACAGACCTCACTGTGGCTGCAGTGACACTGAACTATGATTCCGAGAAAGCCACTACTCTTACGTGTTGTGCAAAGACCATGCCATCTTGGGTTATCAGGTTATAATTTCCAATGGGAGGAGATTTTACCCTGCATGGCATATTGCATGTTCCCTGTTCCATTTGCCCATTTGCATGCATATCCAATATCCCGATTTCATTGTCAGCTCTGGTATCATGCTTATCTAAGTGGCAGCCTACTATGTGCCAGATTTATCAATCTTTCAAGTAATGCAAGAAGCAAAACATCTTGCTGCACTGTCCTGCAAAGGGAAGGTGAAGGAATGTGTCACATCTATCAAGATATGGTGCATTCCTGATCTCTGCCTACACTGGCACACAATCTGATGCCTAGTGACAATGCAGGCACCCTTGATGCAAGGGTGCCTGTGTTTCAGGCAGGATGTTTTTGTGCACGAAGGGATACCTTTCTGCAAAAAATAATCCTCTGAGGCGGTTTCCTCCTTTTTAGTGTGCTGCAGAACGTAGCACACTTAGAAAGAGGAAACAACAAGGAGAAATGAAGATGTTTCTCCTTGTTGCGCCTACTCTAGAAAAGTGTAGCATTTTGACGCATTCCCATGTTTACCAGTATTTGGGAACACCCTAGCTCCACTAACTGTACACCTGCACAGGGCAGAGAAATGCGAGTCAGCAACTTGGGCTGCCTTGTGTTACTCCAAATTTAGCAAGCCATTCAGGGCAACAACAAGGTTGCCTTGCGTGGTTTGGTAAATCTGACTTATTGATTGTGTTGTCCTTGCATCACCTTTGAGACACAAGGGCAAAGCAATCCAATCATAAGTCTTGCCCCACTTTTTTAGAAGAGTCAGTAAGGAAATGTTATTTATCTATGTCATTGGGATTGAGGTCTACTTGTTCAAATGCCCAGCTATTATGTGCATTTCCAAACCATGCATTCACATCCATGTGCTTGAGTGTGTAGTGTATGGAGTTAGAAACTGTCTTGAAGATATGAAGATAAGAAGAGCCCCAAACCATCACTTTGTGCCAGTTCCTGGACTTATATGACCAGGAAAGAAAATGCTCTGCAAAGTATACTCAGTGGACTGATGTGCAACCAGGGCTGGTGTCTGTATGGCAGACAGTCTCTAGAGATGAGGGGACATCATCTAAAGTCTGCTCTTTCTGATGGGATAGCTTTGACTGCTAGAGAGATAGTTCATAATAAACCGTTTGACAGAAGGTCATCCTGGTCTCCCATCCATGGTTCCTGGTGGAAAGCACAACAAGCTGTCAAGGACTACACCAGCCATCATCATTTTAGGCCCAACAAGAGTTGCATCTACCTTGGTCCCGGCCAGGGTCATGTATCGGCTGTGATCATCGTAATCATGATTAAGCTGCATCTACTTTGGCCATGGTCTGAAGCTGCAACTATTGTAGTCATCGGTTGCCTGGTTTGGGTATAGCTACTCTCAGTTCAATCAGGGGATGAAGCTACCATGCCCACTGTGTGATTGCAACATTCATCAGTCCAGGTGGGACCGCAAAGATGTGTTCAAATTAGGCTTCTGTGCTGGATTCACATCTTGCTGGAGTCACAGCATCACAAGAATTAGGTGGACGAGCATGTGGTCCGATGTAACCTAGGCCTGGCCTCTACGTGGTCCCTGTCAGATTCATATTCACAGCAGTCCATGCTTTAGGAGCATGGATTTGGCCATCTGGAGGAAGCAGCAAACATTTGCCTGCCCCCTGTACTACAAAGAGGTAGTACTCGGAAAAAAAACATGAATTTAATGCACATTTACTTTAGGGAATCTAATGCGTTATCTGATTTTAAAAAAGGGGGAAAACCCAGAAGACGCATCACCATGAGAAGACTAATAACAAGTATTCATTTGTCTAACACCAAAAAGGAGGATCATACCCAGGGACATTCTCTTGAACAACAAATTGGATTGTGTAGAACTTGTAGAAGTATTACTATAGGGTTAAAAATACTTTCATTTCCTTATAAGGCAAGCACAATGATGCAAATTACTTATTGTGTCTATAGATTATTGAGTGCTGAGCTTGGGATCTTCACACTATCTCCCTGTGTAGTATATGACTGATCTCCCCTCAATCTATTCAAGCACAGAAAGGGCTTGCACTTGGCCATGTTTTCAGAACCATAAAAAGATGGCATGCGTGCACTAAAATTCAACCACCACGGTTATGACCCAATAGCCTCAGTCTGTCCTGCAGCCCTCTAATGGGGTCTGACAATATCCCTTGTACTTTATGGTATCATTTGATAGGCACTCATGCTACAATGTTCCTGCAGAAAAAAGCTTATCTTTTTGGGGAGAAGACCAATTGTTTCCTAAAGGATTGGTTTGTGGGACATTGAGAATGAAGGACACTATCCTGAAAGTCATACTATTAATGAAAACAAACATTGAATTATTCCCTTGAATATGTCCTTTACAAGGTATTAGAGTTCTAGCACGCATATACACATGCTGAGAGTAGGGGAAACATCCTTTACAACGCAACGTTTACCACGCAGTGCTATTACAACGCAGGTTTTACAACGAAAACCATTACAACGCATTGCGCTGGGGGGCGCTCTAGGATAGGGAATAGATTTAATTTACTATCCAACCCCTTCCCTAGTGTCCACGGGGACTGGAGTTGGAATAGTAAATTAAACTATTCACTATCCAGCACCCCTAAGCGCTATGCGTTGTAAAGGTTTGCGTTGTAATACTTGCGTTGTAAAAGCATGCGTTGTAAAAGTATGCGTTGTTATGTCATACATCCTGAGAGTAGTGATGGTAACACCAAGAGAGCTCACAGCAAAACGTAAGGAAGATTTTTAAAACATAAGCATAAATGGTATTGTATGTGTATATTTTAGATCCTTATTTTTTATGTTTAGTTTTCAGAAATTGCTGGCTTCATATTGAAGTAAATAGAGTTGACTACACAGAGATAGTGTTGAGGTGTATCCATTCATGATTACAGTTAGAATCCACAAACTCAATCGCAATTTACTTAAGATATCTCTCTTTCTTGCAGAGATTCACAACATGCTTCATCCCTCCTTAATCCACAGAAGTGATGAGGCACTCTCTTACCCTTTTTAACTTTCACAATATTACCACAGACCCTCACATTTGTAAATGTTGTCAGTGATTGGAGTGGTGAGATACGGAAAAGAGCATTGCTTCCATTGGACCCTTCATCCAAGTTTTGTGCAACCTGATATACGATCTAGATATTCTGAAATATATTTCTTCCAAACTTGATTCAATACCACTGAACACTGGCTAACCACATCCATTGACTATTTGGTTCAGGCCACCAGGATGCCAGACTGAGACCAGGAGTTGTAGGTGTTGCATATAAAAAACATGGACTTAGATGACAGTTAGCATACCGAGTATTCTGGAAAATGAAGAACGAAGAATGGAACAGAATGATGTAGTTACCGTACCTTTTCCTCACAAACCTATTAGGTATGTACATTTGTAATACCTCTAGAATTCCATGTGGCACAGAGAGTGAGTATGAGGCATGCATCTAAGGCAGCCTCTCTAAGACATTTTTTGTGCATGCCTGATTCCCATTGGCACGCCAAGTGGATCATCACAGCCTTTAAAATTAAAAATAGACACTGTCAACACAATAACATAAGATCTTTATCTTGGTGTTTTTTTTATATGAGGAAGGGAGAGGAATCAATTCCTGGCTCTCCATCCATAGTTTAGAAAATGGGATACTCACACTGACCACCTTGAACCAGCTTTTATGTTGGACACAGTGGATGGTAAAAAGAAAGAGTTCTATGCTCCGGAAGAACTTGAGAAGTTGCGAGAGTCCCATGACACTACAATCCTTGCTTGGTACACCCCTCATTTCCACTGCATACCATCAACAGAAGAAACAGAGATGTAACTATGCACCTAACTGCAGTCTGCTGAGAGTCACAGACTGAAATGTGTGTGCTGCACTTCTAATGCTCACTTGTTGGTAAGAACACCAAACAAGAAAAAAGGCAGAGAAAAGTCCATCTTCCCGCAGATGCCTTGCCTCCTTCTTTTTGACCCTATGCCATGCACCTCCATGGGAGCAGCAAGGCCTTGATTTTACACTTGTTATTGTTTCTCATGTTGTTGAAGCCCTGCACCAAACTGCAAAAAGCATTGCAAGGAACTGCTGTGACCTGTGACAGTGATTTCTGCCAATCCACAAAAAAAGACCACTTGCTAGGTGTTCCTTTCAGAATTTGGTGGTTCAGTTAAGGTGGCAGAATACATTACTCCATCGCCCTGACTGCAATACCTCTGCCTCCCAAAATCTAAATGGACCCCTAAGTCTCTGAAATGGAAGTTGTAATGCCCCAGCAGGCAAGGTAGCAGTTTGCCTCTGCCAAAGTCCTCTTAAAACAAGGTAGCCGCTGAACGCGGTCTCACTGAAGCCATTAGTTTTGACGGGAATTGTTGAGAGCAAGAAAATGTAAGATTACACAGACAAAGATGTCATCACGATGGGCAAATCCTCTTTGTGCCTTCGCCCAGTCAAGGTTTATACATTGAGACTAACGGTCTGATTTATGATTGGTTTGCATTGCCCTTGCGTCATGCAAGGTGACGCAAGGGCAAAATAATCCAAAAGTCAGATGTATCAAGCTATGCAAGAACACCATCCATGGCGCTTCGTGGCTTGGTAAATCTGGTGTAACACAAGGCAGAGAAAATTACAACCTTGCGTTATTCTGCCCTGGGAAGGCGTTGCATAGGTGGAGCTTGGATGTTTTCACAAACCCTCCCATTGATTTTGGCGCATTCCAAGATTTAGCAATACTGGTAAACCTGGGAATGAGTCAAAATGCTACGACTTGCCAGGAGAACCGCAATGAGGAGAAATATCTTTATTTCTCCTCCTTGTTTCCTCTTTTTAGGTGTGTTGCTTTCTACAGCACATGTACAAAGATGAAAAATCCTTAGAGGGTTGCGTTTGCACTGGAAGTTATCCCTTACTTCACAAAAACACTCCTGCAATGCAAGCATCATGGTGCAAGGGTGGCTGTGTTGATGTTAGGCAGCAGAGTGTGAATGAATGCAGGCAGAGAGCAGGAATGCGCCATTTCTTGATAGATATTGAGCATTCTTGCCCTCTCCCTTTTACCCAGTGCAGCAAGATGTCTTACTGCACTGCATTGCTTTGTGTGAAAGAATGATAAATCTAGCCTTTATTCATTTTTATGGAGTTCAGAATACTACAGTGAGGGAAGTCTAAAGCTGTATCAGACAAAGTTGCTTCAAAATCAGAGACCTTAGGAGTGAAGACCAGTTAATGCGCCATAGGTGCTGGAAGTGACAGATTTTCCGGCGGCAGATCATTCTCCCACATCACCGCCAAGACCTGGAACACCCTCCCCACCCACCTACTGCGGACCCAAGACCTACTGACCTTCAGAAGACTCCTCGAGACCTGGCTTTCCGAGCAGTAGCAGCATTCCCCACCCGCCAGCGCCTTGAGACCCTCACGGGTAAGTAGCGCACTTTACAAATTATATGATTGATTGATTTATTGATTGAAAGTATAAACTTTTCAGAGTTTCTGGGCAGCACTTTTTGTATATTTAAAGGCTCCAGAACATCAGGAACAACACATATGAGCCACCAGCCGGGACCAGTCAATTTTCAGTTGGTGCTGGTCAGCTGAGCACTTCAGAAAAAAGTACTCTTGCAGCTTGTAAATAAGTAAGTAAGTAAAATGCTTTATATAGCACATAAATACTAGAAGGTGTCTTAGTGCTGGCGGTGACCCCTCAGGCAAAGAGCTGTAGGCAAGAGTTAACAGCTACTGCTAAATAAAAGTTTCAGTAAAAAGCCAGGTCTTCAATTGTTTCCTGAGTAGTAACAGGCTGGATTGGAAGTGTTGTGTTGAAGATCAAGAGTTCCAGAGTTTTCCCATGCAGTAGGAGAACAGCCTTTCACCCCATATTGTTTTCTTTATTCAGGGAACAGTTATCATTTTAGATGAGCTAGATCTTAACTGCCTGCTGGGGGTATACCAAGTGAACACATTTTGAAACTATACTGGACCTGCCTGGTAAAGCGCTTTATGGACCATACAAATTGCCTTAAAAATTATCCTCTTCCTGACAGGTAGCCAATACAGGCCTTGCAATGATGCGTAGATAGGTGCAAACTTAGGAATTGTTTAAGAGCATTCTGGCTGCTGTGTGTTGTAAGTATTGCAGTTTTTTCACCTGTTGCTTCAATGCCCTAAGATGTAGGGCATTACAGTAGACAATCTTGGAGGTGACAAGTGCCACCCTCACTGTCTTTTATAGGTGCGGGGGGATGAATGGAAAGATCCTCTAAGGACCGTAAGCAGATAAAAACCCGAAGAGGTGATTTGTTGTGTCCCAGTAGGCACACAGCAGCTCAGCCATCTGACATTAGACGTCCACTTCTCAATTCTGGTTACATGTGGGAGCAGGTCCAGCCATTCAGGTCTCAAATAGCAGATGCAGTCCTCTTCTGTTTTTCCTTAGGTCCAGAAAGTTTTCTAATGAGCTGTGGATGTGGTGCTACTTTGGTAGAATTGTCCTGCCAATTGGTGTGGGTGACTCCTGGATACTCCCCAAACAAAGAGGAAAATATATTCCCAGGTCCAAGTGTAGCCAATTTTGGAACACATCTTGATAGGCTTACTGCAAACTATGCCACAGTCTGTTCACTGACATAATATTGTGGTAAAAAATATTGCTGATAAAATATTGTGTTAAAAATATAGGGCCAGATTCACAAAGGTAATCTGAGACAAAAGTCTGACTTTATGACATTTGGTATTCCCAGAGATCATTTACAAGTCGTATCTTTACATTCACAATCAGGCCGGAATCTCCAGCTTGGGTCGTATTCTCCGCACCCAGGCTGGATGAAGTGCAATCAATGGGCCAGAATGCAATTTTCATAAAAAGGAACATTAGGAATGTGCGATAAATGGTAGAGGAGGTCATGAAAATCAGTTTGGGCAGCGAAAAGGGTGTGGGCGGACACTACATCATATCCCAGAAAGGTTTGCTCCTTTGCATCATGGTACAAGCAGGCCAGAATGTGTGCTCCCCTCAGTGTTGGGTGTAGTGTCAGTATTGACTGTAGTGTTGATGGGGTCTCCTCCATCACTCCCCCCTCCTTTTTTGGTGTTAAATTGTTACTAGACTGTATGTACGTTGTCTACTTTGGCTAATAATGATGTAGGGGCATCTTAGAGGCAGGTTTGAGAAAGAGTTGGGGTGAGTGTGTGAATTTTGCAGCAGGAGCCGGTTTCCGGTGACTGAATATTGTTTGGTCAGGCGCTCCGAGAGAGAACCATGCAGCCATGAGGCTGCAGAACCCAAAAATAAAATGCAAATCTTCTGTATCTGAATGGGAGCAGCACGTATATTGAGTATCTTAATTTTGCAGAACGTTTCTGACCCGTTATTAACAAGTGTTATCACTAGCATTTCCAATGCGGTTCATAAGTTTTATAAAAGGTGCAATGTTATTAATGCACACATTCACAGCTATGTGTGCTGCGTCGCAACGAAGGGGGCTGATGGCTGCTGTCGCCAGCTTGGGACATTCAGAACATTGTGTAACAGTGGCAATTTGGTGCCCTTCACTTCACTGAAAGCGGTAACCCACTGGGCCAAATTGTGCTTTTGGCAGGCTGGTGCAACCAGGAAATGTACGAAAGCAGCCTATTGTGATCTCTGTGCGATAATGGGCCTGTAAAGTGTTGGGGACCCTGGCTCTCATGGAATGAAATGTACCACACTGATACAGTAGATTGGTAGCTGGAACTGGCCAAGGGCCCAATGCCCCAGCCCCTTTTATTGGCAGGGTCACATGTCCTGTGATATCTGTGATTGGTGGGTGTATGGGGATGGCAGTATCCAGCCCTGAGGGAGTGGCTGGTAAATCCATACACCAGGAAACGCTAGACCAGTGACCAGTCGGTCACTACATCCCTCCCAACACTTTTATAATTAAATGGGACAACAAGTCCAACCTGTGGGAGAGAACAAAATAACAAACAACTCCACTGAGTTCATTCAA
This sequence comes from Lissotriton helveticus, assembly GCF_964261635.1. Taxonomy (NCBI): domain Eukaryota; kingdom Metazoa; phylum Chordata; class Amphibia; order Caudata; family Salamandridae; genus Lissotriton; species Lissotriton helveticus. The sequence continues at coordinate 1,612,228,363 of NC_136069.1, forward strand.
GTTGCAGGCAGGACAGAATACGTGGAAAAGTATAGCTGGCATCACCAGCCATCACAGCACGCCTCAGCTGTTTTAACCAGACTGCATGTTGGCATGAATGCCAGTGTAGATGAGCTCTGAAATTCTCTCTCACCAGTTTGAATTGTCACAGTTTAGCCGGACACTGAGGGTCCTGTCCCAACTGAACTAAATGTGTGGTAGTCTATATATAATGCTTTCTCACCGCCAAAACCAACCTCCATAAAGGAATGAAGGCCGTCACCGAATGGATGAAGGACAGCTGCCAGAAGCTGAACTAGGACAAGACGGAGGTCCTCATCCTCGGCTCCACCCCCTCAGCTTGGGACGACTCCTGGTGGCCAACTGCCCTGGGAGCAGCACCAACACCCACCGACCACGCACGCAACCTGAGTTTCATCCTCAACTCAACACTCTCCATGACCAAGCAAGTCAACGCCGTCGCTTCCTCCTGCTTCAACACCTTCCGCATGCTCCGGAAGATCTACAGGTCGATCCCAACCGACACAAGAAGAACGGTCACCCAGGCCCTCGTCAGCAGTAGGCTGGACTACGGAAACAACGGCCTCTATGCTGGAGCCCCGGGCCAAGCTGCTGAAACAACTGCAACGCATAAAGAACGCCTCCTGATCCTCAACATCCCTCGACACAGCCACATCACACCCCACCTGGGAGACCCGCACTGGCTGTCTGTCAACAAGAGGATCACCTACAAACTCCTCAACCACGCACACAAGGCACTACACTACACTGGACCATCTTACCTCAACAAACGAATCACCTTCAACATCCCGAACTGCCAGCTAAGCTCTGCCGACCACGCCCTCGCTACCGTCCCCCACATCCGAAGAACGACCGCCGGCGGCAGATCGTTCTCCTACCCCGCTGCCAAGACCTGGAACACACTCCCCATCCTCCTACAGCAGACCCAAGACCTACCTACCTTCAGGAGACTACTCAAGACCTGGCTCTTCGAACAGTAGCAGCACACCTCCCCCCCCAGCGCCTTGAGACCCTCATGGGTATGTAGTGTGCTTTACAAATTTCATGATTGATTGATTGACTCTGGTGAACCTGCTTTGACAGGGTGGCCCTTGGGTAAGCCAGGCTCCAAGCAAGACCTCCGTGCTTCCTATTTCGTGCTGGGGAGCTGCTGCAGACCCATCTCTCGTGTCGGGATTCTTCTCTCACCGGAATTCCTTGAGGCCCTTGCTCCTGGATTTCCACATGCCGGTGTGGATTGCTCGGATCCACTTTTAGGACCCACGACAGAGGTCACTCAGGATGTTCGAGCAGGACCACTACTCAGTCTCACGTTCAACCCAAAAGGTGTATGCTACAAATGGTGCCGCATGTTCTCTTCTGCAGGCTTCAGGATCGCTGGATCTAGCTGAAGATTTCTGTACTGCCAGCCTATCATGGTGCCTGATGCCTCACTGACCTCTGGGTGTTTCATAGGTACAGTGCTTCATTCTAAATGTCCAAAGCTCCTTAGATGTTCTTGGGGATGCACTTGATTTCAACAACACTCACAGTTTGCAGTGTGCCAGGTGTCTACTCCACACCCTTCTCTTCTTCTTTACTTATTCCTTTTGATTTAGACTTGTGACATCATACCACTTCTCCACTTTCATCTTCGTTCTCTTCACAACGTGGTCTAATGCCAGCTGACCTTACTCTTCTTTCTTTTGACCAGGGCTCTCCATGTGCTGGGTACTTTACATGAGTCTCCCTGGCCATGTCCTACCCCTAGGACTGAACCTTCTTCGCATCCACTGACCAGACCTCTCCATGTGACCTTCTTCTCTCCACGACCTCCCACAGGTCATATTCTTCGGACTCTCACCGGTCTTTATCGTCGACCTCTGATAGGTCTTCTTTTCAATTGAGGACGCACTCCTTGTGCCTCAAGGCTACGCTGATGTGGCACTCTCTTCTGCCTCCACTCAGGCAGGGTTTGCAGGGTCTGTCACACCCTGTACCTACATGGGCACTCTTACACTGAGGGTTATCACTCTTGGGCTTCAGCCTGTGCAGTCAGCTTCTCTGGTGCAGTCTTCGGTGTGCTTCTGACTTTGAACCTTCTGCCCTTCACTTTAGGTGTGCCTTCTACTGGTGCCTTGCTCACATGGTTCCTCCTCTTGTGGTGGCATCATTTTGCCACAGGGCTTGCATGCACTTCACATTCTTCAGCCCTTCGTGGACATGCTGCCTGAAGCTTTGCTGCTTGGCTGTCCTTGCCATTAGTTGACTCTTGGCAGCTCCCTTGTCTGGCAGCCTTGAGCTTATTGGAGTCCCTGTATTGGGATACATTGTCAATTACCCCCTTCAGAGTTCATGCTCCTTGGTGCTGGGTAGTATGTGCATCTGTTCGAAATGGCATACATAGAGTCCGGCAAAAATGCTGCAGATAGACGTGCCATTCATCTGAAGGTAGAACTCAACCTTAAACTCAAAGTAGTTCTCCTTCGGAGCTAGGGTGGTGCATTGTAAAATGAACTCTCTGGGGGTGGTATAATCCCAGGTGGTGCTCATAAGCATGTCATGGAGGACCTTCAGGGTGGCATCCTGGGGGTTGCTAGTATAAAGGTACTCAATGTCCAAACCCACTAGAAGTTGTCAAAGCTAATGTCTTTTATGAGATTCAGCAGGTGTTTTGTGTCTCTGACATAGGTGGACGCTTTCTGTACCAGAGGGTTCAGAAAGAAATCGCAGCATTGGGACAGGGGTTCCAGAAGGGAATTGATCCCTGAGACAATGGGTCATGCGGTAGGTGGTCTTGCCTCTTTGTGTATCTTGGGCACTGTGTAGAAGTAAGGGACCTTGGCCCTCTTGGTACATAGGAACACTGCCTCCTGTTTGGAGATGTGGTGGTTGGCGTCTGCTGATTCGACTAAGTATGTTATTGTGGTTCGTAACGCAGTCGACGGGTCTTCCTTAAGGCGTCTGTAGTTACATCCATCGCTGAGGAGTCTGCGGCATTCAATGGTGTAATCTTGCTTGTCTTGAATGACAATTCGTCCCCTTTTGTCTGCTGGTTTATTAATTATGATAGGATTTCCTTGTAACTTGCTTACAGCTTTCCTGTCTAGTTTGAAGAAAGTTTTAGGCTGATCTATACTTTTTCAACTTCATTGTATTCGGTTTGTTCAAAGGTTGTTATCTCCACAGGAATGCCTGATGGTTGTGGTAAGAAGGTGGACTTGGGTCTCAGGCCTATTTCGTTATTGCTGATGGTTTCCGCCAACTCCTTGTGGAGCTAAAATGTATCCAGCCGTGTGGTGGGAGCGAAGGAAGTCCTATATTAAGTACCTCCTCTTCTTTAGGTGTGAGGCTGGTTTTGAGTCCTGGGTTGCTAGCGGTGTCCGCTCTGTCCTGTTTGGGGTTCCCTCATCCTGTTCCTGGTGACGGAGGCCACTAGTACTTCTTCCTCCGCCCAGAGCACCTTCTACAGATTATTTCTTCTTCCTCTTGATCTCTGGCATGGTCCTAAAAAAGGAGGCCTTTGGTTGTGTTGGTAAAAGGCTTGTGGTCCAGGGTGGTACATGGAGGGCCATCTAAAGAATGGGTACTGAGGCGGATGGGCGAACGGGGTGGTCCAAAGTTTTGACCTTGATGTTGGTAGGTGCCCCAGGTTGTTGCCATCGTGGGGTCCGTCCCCTGCCTTTGGATTTGTGCTTGTTTCCGGTCCAGGGAAGGAATCGCTTGGCAGTTCGGGCTGGACTGTTCCCATGAGGGACAGAGTCAGACTGATTTGCATATGGCCATGTCTGAACTGGGGTGGCGAAGTGACCTAAAGAATGATGATGGATTCAACCCAGATCTGTGACTGGGGATGAGTGTCTAAAAAGTTTCAGCGCTCCACCCATCATCTCCTTGTGTGTGCCCTGTAGAGGCATGAAGGCTGAAAAGTAATTGAGAGGGTAAAAATGCAGCTGAATTCACAATATTAGAAGGTAGCACACTAGAAATATTTTATCGGGCACCAGATACTGGTCTGCAAAGGCCAGGGCAGTACACTAAAGTGGCTGGGAAGGACAATTATAGGTATTCATGAGTAACTTGGTCTTTCGGTCATTCGGTATTCGAAGTGTTAGGAAGTATCAATAAAGGAGCACACTTTGATGGGTTTGCACGCAATAAAGGCAGGCAAAGAAGCAGAATTCTAATGGGGTTTACGGGGGACCCGGGCCACATTGCCTATGTCAGACCCTCCCATGCCGTAGTTGCGTTTTGGTAGGCACAACTGGAGCACATTAAAGAGCTTGACGCAGCTTCAATTCTGGTAGATAGGTTATCTTTGTATTTCTCCAAGAGCAGTACAAACAAAACGAGTAATGGTAACACTTGCTGTTGACAGTGAATCGGATTGACAAACTCACTGGGCACCAGGTTAATGCTACAATCAATTTTATTCTTCATTCCTGCTCAAGTACCTCCCACTATGGTAGTCATATCATTAATATTTAACTATTGCTCTGTGAAAAGAGCCTGCTTTGTAAGAGGATATAACGCTCTCAGAAGCCCAATTTAAAAACAGGATAAACCTCACTAACTTACTCTGGATTGAGGTCCAAAGCATGAATAGGGACATCCAACTGTGCAGATTTCAGTGCCTCATTCCTAAACAGAATGCCCCATTTTGGAAGCAGGTTTGTTGCTCTACTGTTACAATTAGTAGGATATGCTGCAGTGTCAGAGCTCTATGACTACAAGGCCACGATGATGTGTGAAAGGCTCACTTGGTTGGGGAGGGCAGGGCATCCTGTGCCAGCTTGAGCAATGCACGAATGTAGGGCTATAGCTGAAACTCTCAAACAGTGCATGGCATAGAGCCAGGTCTAGGGATCCCATTGAACAGTCCCACAGTAGGACAAATATCACCAGGCAGAAGTTTACAGAGCAGGGGGCTTTGGTCATTAAGGCACTGGGTACTTCAATAGGGATAGGGTCCAAATGTCAAAGGTTGATATGGACCAATTAGTTTATAGCAGGGCTGGGCTCTCCCGGCATGCACTGGAGCAATTAGAGCACAAAGCTGCAGCAGAAACTAGTAGGGTGAGGGTTGGACCCCACCTGGGACCCCACCCCACATTTTAAAATGTACCTGGATGGGAATGGCCTCTCCTCACTTGGCTGCTAATCAAGTGAATGGAAACTACATTGGGTGAAAGCTGAAATCTGTGGGGCACTGCAAGATATGGCAGTCCCTTGATGCTGATGGTGAGACAATCCCGCACAAGGTGTGGCACGAAGCCATGTCCAGGGAGGCCATCGGCCATTCCCACTCGAGGGTAGTTATAGCCAGGCGCAAGCTCACAGAGCAAGAGTGCCAGGGGTCCAATACTCTGCAGTGTCCCGGGGAGCCCACCTCTGGGAGACTGTAGTTACCTGCCTGGGAGAGTGGGAGCATACCCTACCAGAACTCTCCCATGCAGGGACAGAAATATGCTCCTGTCCCTGGGGAGCAGTAAATAGACTGCTGCTCCCGCCTGGGTGGGAGCAAAGTAAACATGCCAAGTTCTGCTAGTAACCAGTTTGGTGCTCTCTGTGGAGATGGCTGAGGCTTTGGCAGCCCAGGGGCACACACTGTGGCTCCCAACAAAAAAACATATGTGGATGCGTAAAGTAGGCACCAGGGCACCCAAATCAAGTTATATAAAAGAAACCAAAAAGGTGAATAATAATGGGCGGCAGGGGCCGGTCATCTATTATTCACTGCTCCACTAATTAGCACCACAGAAAGGCTAGCGAGGGCTTTTTGTTTTCATTTCTGGAGCTAGGTGTGGCCCGGTAAAGGGAGCGGGGGGTGCCAAAAAGACTTTCTTTTAATGTGTGAGGTGCTTCAGGGAGAGCAGCAGCCCCCAGCAACATTTTAAACAAAACAGTTAGTCTCCTGCACCATTAAATCCATGATCCCAGGAGGGTTTCGCATATTGTCGAGCACTCCTAGCTTTAGCTCTAAACTCTTCAGCTGGAGTACAGAGCTGCCTTATGGTTGGGTCTATGGCTGCATTTTAAACCTTAAAATAAAACGTTGTTAAACATTTTTGCAAGACAATCTATTTTATTACAAATTGTACTTTGTGAGTTAATGAAATATACATATGTTTATAATTATTGGTGATTTTTTAACAAAGACATAGGTGTATTTATATATGTAGATATGCTGACCCCTTCATTAAGCCAATAGGCCCATTTTGTATAGTTTGGCGTTCTAACCGGTTGATAAAGTCAGTAGGTCTGCCTTACTTAAAAGGACACCCTTTACATTGTACTATCAAAAATTCAACTATATACAACCGTGGAGGGTCGGGCGTTAGGCTCTGCGCCCATTGCCCCACCAAACACCCAAGAAGAGGCCATTGTGCAGTGGGTATTGGCTGTGTGAGGGGGTTGGATAGAGGGCCTGGTCGCAGGCGTGGGGTTGGCTTTATGTGCGGTAATAAAATATTTTTTTAAGTTGAGAAAAAAGTCTAGAAATACACTGAAAAAACTGTTTAATTGACATTATAGTATGAATTGTAAATATATCTTACATTAAATTGAATAAACCCTTCCAAGTTGACTGAAAAAAGCAAAGGTTATAGTAACAAAGTAGTTAGGTGAAAATTCCAGTGACAATATAATGTTATAAAATCAACCAACCGCTGAAATTCACATTATATTTATCTCAAATCTCACCCTCCTCATGCACTGTTTATGACCTCACTTACTGCAACACACATAAAGTATTCAGGGGAGTTATGACAACTGAACTGACATCATTGATCACAACACTGTGCATGGTGGGGAATTATTTGTATCATTAATGTCTTAATTTTTTATACCCAATTTATATTGTATATCCATTTGGGCTACTGAATCACACTGGTTGGTCATATGTATTGAATTTAACCTTGCAAACCTACAACACTGAAGTGGCATATGTCTTTGATGCTGAGTGGATTCTATGTGGTGAAACATTATTACTAACTGCTGTTAACTTGATTCACCTATTTGTCCTCCATTTTAGATCAAGTTGGAGGTAAGAGCAGTTTTGACTGACCTAATGTCTTTGATTGAACATTGTTACGTTACAGGATCATACCGTCTGGGTCAAGATGAATGTTCAGCATGATTTATTATTTTCCTAAAATATTGCTTCTATTCAGGATGAATTTATTCTAGTAGTATTAGTTTAGAATTTTCATTTTTGTCCCAATTACTCATCAAGAAGCAGACATAGTATTGTTACTCATTGAGTAAGGGAAAACACCATGTTCAACTGTTTTGCTCATGATTTTACAATCAGTGAAAAGATTGGGATAATCATTGTTGAACATGAATGGGAAAAAAATAAACTCAACTTCTAACAGGCTGTCGTGCAAAAATAGGGAACATTTAATTTGTGCATTTTTTGCACTTTTATAAGGGCATACACACCTGTTAAAGTTTGATGCTGCCTCTACTCAGACTCAATGTTGTTTCGAAGAATGTAGAGTTAATAACCTCCCAAGATCATTATGAGCTCTATTACATGTTGGACAATTGAGTTGTACTTTGCCTGAAAGCATATTTTCACATTTAATGGCTTTTCCTATTTCCCTTCCCAGTACTCATAGATATAAGCACTTAGGGGCTCATTAGGATGGCAGGTGGACCTGGGTCCATCCCTGCGGTGTGGGGACCGGCCGCCAGACATGCGGTGGTCCCGCACTGCGAATTAGGATGCGACCCCCACCATGTCGGTTGCATTCTGCAAGTTCAAATTGGGGTGGGTGCTGCTGACAGCAGCACCCGTCACAATGTTAAAATCGCATGTCTAGCATTTCACTGCACCACATGGCAGGCACCACACGGTGCCTACCACCTGGTGCAGCGAAATATATGACCTCCAAGTGCACCCCACCTCTCCCAGACACAAGGGGGGCCCGCAACAGGCACCTAGACCCAATCCCCACCAGTCTTTCAATGGCGGCATCGCCGCCATGGAACGGCCTTTCATTTGCCACATCCTAATATGGCAGACCGTGCCTGCTAGGCACCGCCACCATATTAGTGGCCCTGCTCTGCCCTCCAGGCAATCGTTATGATTGCCAGCGGCAGATGGACTTTGTGCCGTAATACCCATCGCCATCCTAATATGGCGGTGGGTAAATCTCATTACGGTTCCGCCATCGTAATGAGCCCCTTGATTCACTGCGGCATTCTGAAGACATCCAGTATCCAGAAATAGTAAAGTTACCCTATGTCAGCAGCTCCATTATATTGCAGGATAGAACTGGTAAGTAGTGCCATTCTGTCAGTAAATTTCACTAAAGCACCTGTGCTTGCCATCACAAAGGGCCTCAACAAAGAGAGAGGGGTCACGCAAAACCAAACGGACAGGACTCCAATATGACTGTAAGTCTAAAAAACTATTCCCTTGGTAATTTGAATAGATATTTTGAACACCCTATTCCACTTTCATACAAAGCACACTAATGTCACCAGAGAATATTAGCAGGTCTCCAAAGTCAAAAAAATGAATGTACAAACGTTTTATTCAATATACAACAATAAAATAATTGATAAAAAACATGTTAAAAATGCATCATATAGAGCACCATATATTTGCTTCCAATGTGGAGAATAACATAGATATGATCATATAATTACAAAATTATATGTAGGGAGAGTATACTTAGACATTCAAATTTTGTAATTTCAAGCACTAATCTGACATTCACTGGGAACCCAAAAAACAGTAATTCAGCAAAAGAGGGGATGAGAGGTATTTGTAGCCACAAATAATAGTTCCATGATGATACTCCAGTGAACAACATTCTTGTGACTGTACCAATTCAGGTAAATAAAGGTGTTGTTTATAGGAAGCACAGACTCTCACCCACCAAGGTGACATTCTTCATCATTGGGTCATTGCAGTTGCAGCCCAACCGGCAACAGGAAGGGTCTCTTGGCAGGAAATCTTTTCCTCTGCCTTGTAGTCTGAGTTATGAGACCTGAACCCTCAAATGTTTGTGGGGATAATCTCAGAATGATAGGTTGGACTGAAAAGTGGAGAATTAACATTAAATAAAGACACCCAAAGTACCTTTACACCTAAGGTCTCTGTTAAAAAATGAAACAAAGTAGGAACAGAGGATGCTAATGGTCCCAGGGTTACAAAATAGGGTCAACATGTCTCTTATCATCTTTGCCTTTTATAGGATCAATGGTAATCCTTCAGGACCAGAAATGGAATGGCCAATAAACTTGTGTGGATTGCCCTGTGGATTGTGATTACAGCCCACATAAAGTACCTATAGAAGTGTGTTAATATTTGTTATGATATACTTCCCTATTTAGTGGGTAAATTCCTATAAGGTTGTGTGGCCCAAATTTTGTTTTATTGAGGCAACCTCGTAGGAGAAGGATTTTTAAATGGCCATATGACCAAAGTAAAGTCACTGCTATCCATTTCTATGATTCTTAATGATATCTGAAAGACTTTGGGGATCATGGACACAGGAAGTTTCATAGCAGGAACTTATTTCGGGCAAATGGCCATTTGGAAAATTATTTAAACACCATCATATTCATTGCCAACCAATCAGCTTCAGGCTTATCTTTTACCTATCACTACATTGTTGGGACTATGAAGATGCAGACAAGTTATGCTTTTAAAGAACTGCTTCCAGTAAAGTAGTGAGTATCATAAAAGGCCTAAATCATACTTTTGACCTAGTCCCTTTTCTCGGACAGGGCTTTAGTTTCTCCTGGAATACCAGCTCATTGAAAACCTATATATATATTGTACATATACATTCTTGAGACATAGGGAAACATATTCATGTAAATATTTGTCACAATTGTGCTCCTACTTGAATGAATTACTTCTACAACATTGCAATCTTTCATAGGTTCTTATGCTTGTATCACTTAACAGTGTCAATCTGGGAGACATCAGAATTTTAGGATCCCAGTATATATTGTTAAAATACTCAGTCAAAATAACAATATTAATTATTAGCACATTTGCTTTACCTAAAACACTCCAAACCCCACTCCCTGGGGTGAATGTGATGAGCACTCAGGGACCATAGAAACAGTCATAAACCAATGCCTGGATTCATTAATAATATGCATCATGGTTGGGCCACTTTTGGGTGCAGCCATGATGCAAAATAGATTTTGGAGTCCTTTAATCTACACAAGTACCACATTTAATGGCCTTGAGAGACTTAAAATATTGAGTAACTCAATGCAGTACCTTGCGCTATCTTGTGTTACTTTGCACCAGGTAGGCGTACATGTGTGGAGGGTGGGCTTTCCCATGCACCTACCAATGTATTTTGACACAAACCCATATATACTAAGGTAAACCTGGGTTTGCGTCATAAGGGTGTGCCTAGACGAGGCAGCCGTATCCAGGAGAAATATATGGGGCTGATTCACAGAACTAACTCAAGACAAAATCCTAAACTTACTACTTTTGGTATTCACAAAAGTTAGGATTTTGTCTTAAGTTTGTCTTAAGACAGACTTAAGACAAAATCCTAACTTAAGTCTGTCTTAAGACAAAATCCTAACTTCTGTGAATACCAAAAGTAGTAAGTTTAGGATTTTGTCTTAAGTTAGTTCTGTGAATTGGGCCCTATGTATTTCTATTAGTTCCTTACTCTTTCCTTGTGTTCTGCAGGCTACAGCACACATACATAGTGGAATACACCTTTAAGAATAGTATGTGTTCAGGAAGGTATCTCTTACTGCATCAACACTATTCAGACAAATACACAGGCATCCTTGTGTCCCAGCGCAAGGATGCCATACTGACGGGATATATGTCTTTGGTACAGAGTAGATTTTATAATATTAAATTCTGATGCTAACTTGTCTTACCAATTTTTCTCTACTTTAGGAAAAGCTTGAGGTAAGAGCAGATTTGTATTACCTAATAGCTTTGCTTAAACGTTGTTATAATAAATGTTCATTCTGCCTGTTTCAAGTTGCATTTTCAGCATGTTAAGTTTAAATTGCGATATAATATTGTTATGAAATATTTCTGCATTTGCATTAGTGGTATTATTTGAACAGAAATTTACATTTGTTTATCCCTAATGTTTTGGGGACTCGTCAACGAGCACACATCGTCTTTCTGCTCATTGAGTTAGTAAACAATGTTTTGCACATGGTTTTACAATCTGTGGAAGAAATTAGGACAGCACATTTTGATCCTGCGTGATGAAAATTAAACTCCACTCATATGATGAAGAAGTTCAAAAATAATTAACATTTCATTTGTTAAATTTTTGCTCTTGTGCCAGTGCATATGATCCTGTTAACGTTTGATGCTGCTTCTTGCCAGACTCTAACACCCACTGATCATGTCGAGCTCTATCACAGGTGGGACATTTGACTGGCACTTTGGCTGGAAGCATATCATATGACTTCTCATATTTCCCTTCTCAGTACTCAGAGATGTAAACACTAAACCTACAACAGCACTCTGAAGGGATACAGTCTCCATAAACAGTAAAGTTATCTTATATCACTTTCTGTCAGCTCCACCACTGTACTGCAGAATAAAAAGGTTATGTGGTGCAAATCTATCAGTGAGTTTGACTGAAGCACCTGCGCTACTCATTATAGAGGGCCTACCACAGGTTATTTAATCTCCACTCTGGATGTTGAGATAGGGAGGTGCTGTGAAAGTACAGAGAGTGATGGGAATGTGGGGAGGAAGGCAGGAGACCATGGGTCCAATTCACACAGGTAAATGTAGACACAAAGTCTCCTAGTAAAATAGACTTTAGGTCTAAACTTAGTCTCTAGGTCTAAACTTAAAATTGTGGTCTTTGTTTACCTTTGTGAATCAGGCCCATAAGGTCTGCTTTGGAGACTGGTAGACAGGGTACACCATTGAAAACACAGCAAAGTACTTTGTCCTCAAAACCACCTGTTCCATTTAGAAATGGGGGCAAGTTAAGTATTTTGTCAAATGAACCTCTGTTAGCTGTGTGAACCTAATTTTTCCTCCAACGGCCCAATGGCGTAGAGCCATTGGATGAAAGACATTTGGCAATCCACCCTATTTAAGCTGGATGGTGTAATGTCTTTTTTACTGCCTATCACTGTCAGGAAAGACCTGCGTGAGGGACAGGGAAAAAGTTAAGATTTTGGTGGATAGCTGTCAAAATTTAGAAAGGTCACATACCAAAGCTTTGCTACTTAGAAAGGAACCACAGTGACAGTGATCTCCTTCAATGTAAGGAGGGGCTTTTGGGTTGGGGGACCAATCTAAATTTGGCAAGTGGTGGTCTGTCAAGCTGGAAGAGGTGATGTCCTTCATCACCCTGATGGACTTTACACTATACAGCATACCTAAATCAGGCTCTTAGAATCATATTTCTAATGGTATGCTAATCAGCAGTAAATGAGAAATTGCTAGGGACATCTGAGTTTATCACAGCCTTTTTAGTTTTTTTAAATTTAGAACCAGGTGTCTTAGTTCCAACTCCAAGAGCCATCATTTTATTCCTTTACACCACAGGGTAAGACATAATAACTTGGGAGACCTTTTATGGAGCTTTCTTGTGCTCCACAAATGCTCCTTCCTGCACAAAACATTATTAATCCTAATGCAGGCAAACTTACACCATAGTGCAAGGGTGCCGGTGTTGGTGCCAGGCAACACACAGTGCACCAGCGCAGAGAAAGCAGAAATACATTATATCTAAGTAGATATAGTGATTTTCTGCTCTCTTTTTGTCACACACTGCGGAGCAGCACAATGTCTTATTGCCTTGCGTGACCATGTGTACTTTGCTACATAGCCACCTCACACACACATACATAGAAGGTCAGTGCAAATATCTGAGGGTCACACAGAATCCATCTTTGGGCCATTTGAAAATATCTATCAGGAGCTGACTAGTTCTCTGAATCCTCATTCAACATTTGATGATACTATTGGCCCTGGTCCTCTTGCTCTTGCTCATTGTCATCTGGGACTAACTTGTCCACTTTAGCCAGATCCTCCTTGTTCAGGCCATACTCTTTTTAGTGGTTAGTCACCCAGCTTGGTCATCATGGCTTCTGTCATCATGGCCTTTCTTGTCTTGGTTCTTATTTTCCTCCTCATCCTGGTCCTGCTTGTCCTGGTGTAACAAGTGCTAATACTCTGGCCCTCTGTGAATTGAGCTTCATTTTCCCCTTGGTTGTGGCCCCACTGGTCCTCATTGCCCTGGACCTCTTAGCTCTTGTCCTGTTGATTCATATTGCCTTTACATAATCCCTGTTCTCATGGCCCTGTTTCTTGTTCTCATTGCCCTTATGGCACTGCATCCAATGGCGTGGGCCTTCTTGGTCCTGGTTCTCTTTGTTTGGGTCCTTCTGAGCCTTGTCATTTTATTCCTGCCCCCCTAGACATCCAGGTCCAGTCCACCCAGTTTTCCTGGCTCTGGCTGCTCTGGTCCTCCTGTTCTTCCTCACCCTGGCTCTGCTACCCCCAGGTCCTGGTTGTTGTGCTCCACTTGTTACTCTGGACCCTGATCCTGTGATATGCCCCTGTGGCACTCCTAAGCCTGGTCCCAATGCTGCTTATCTTTCCATTCCTCCTTGCTCTGGCCCTTCTAGCTCTAGTCCTCCTGGTATTCTTGCTGCTGACCTCCTCATCGTATTTGATTATTCTGGCCCCCAGTCCTATTATGCTGCATCTTGTCTTTCTGGATCTGGTCCTGATCTTCTTGGCACTGGTCTTCCTTATGCTTGTCCTTGTGCTGCTACACAAACTCATTATGGTCCTCTTTTATCGGCTCGTCCTGAGCCTGGCCATTCTGTTGCTCATCTTCCTGGCCATCCTGTTCTAAAACTTTGGCCTGGACCTCCAGGCTGTGATCATCTTAGTCATCATTCAGTTGTTTTTTAGAGTGCTGCTTGTCACCCGGAGGATATCCATGTGCTGATGGGGTCCAGTCGAAGAACCGGTCTTCAATGATTTTCAGAACTCAAGGAGGTCTGGAGCTGTAGTGGGCGGTCGTTCCTCATCTTTGTTGTGATGTAGGCGAAGGAGTGTCTACTGCTTTTGCATTGGTTGATACAGGGAGTGATTACGAGCACAGGGGAGGCAGAGCAGAGGTGTCTGGTGGGATGGTGGAAGTTCAGGCAGTAGTTGATGTAAGCGGGCCACAGTTGTGAAGGGCTTTGTATGCTTGGCTTAGTAGCTTGAACTGGCGTCTCTTCTGTTTTGGGAGCGAGTGAAGTTCATTCAGGTGATGGACTACCATGAGTATTTTCAGGGTGGTGGTTGTTCCCAAAGATCAATACTTCGACTTTGTCCAAGCTGGCCTTTAGGCAGTTGTTCCTCATCCATTTGGTGGCACTGGTCATGCATTTGTGGAAGTTGGTCCTGGTGGAGGTGGAGTCCTCGGATAGGGAAAGGATTGTCTGTGTGTTGTCGGTGAAAGAGATGATGTTGAGCCCATGGGATCTGAAAATGTCAGCCAGTGGCATCATATAGGTGTTGATGGAGGTGGGGCTACGCTAGGAGCCTTAGGTGATTTCTTTGGACTTGGAGGTGAAGTGTGGCAGGTTTCCTTGACCTAGTTCCCCTGGGCATGATCCACCTACTATCTTGGTCTTGATTTCCTTGGTATTGGTTGTGCTGGTCCTTTTTGTCCTATTTTTCTTGTTATTATAAACCTTGCCCTTTGGCGATCATGGCCCTTCCTTTTCCCCCCAGTTTTGTCCCATCTGACCCTGTTCCTTTTTGGGTTTTTTGGTCCTGGTCACCTTGTACTGATTCTCCTTGCCGTCTAACTCCTAGCCCTAGTACAACAGGTCCTGACCCATCTTGCTTCTCTTGTCCTAACACACTTAGTCTTTGTCCTCCTGGTTTGGGTTGTCATTGTATCTGGATCTGATCCTTGTCTATGCCATCCTACTGGTACTGCAGCCTTTGATCAAGGTCCTCTTCATTAAGGTTAGACTGATTGTTTTGGTCCTAGTTATCCTGCCCACCACTGTCCATTTCACTTGGTCTTCCAGATGCTTGTTGACCTTCTTATCTCAGATACTCCCCTCCCTGCTACTAGTTATGATCGCTCTGCCCCACTTGGTAATCTGAGCCCTGCCCCCCTAGGTCCTGATCTTTATAACCCTGTTAGCCCTGTTTCTGGTCGTCCCCATCATATTCATTTTAGATTACACAGCCTTCTTGCTTTGGATTACTGGGTGCCCTTAGTATGGCACGCTAGGTCTTCCTATTCCCTGTCCTGCATATCCTAGTATCCTGGGCATGTTGGCCATTGCCCTTCAGGTTCTGATCTTCTTAGTCATCTTCAATCTTGCCCTGATCTTCATGGCCCTCGTCCTCTTACTCCTTGTCTGCATGGCTTTGCAATGACTTGTCCTGTCACAGGTCATCCTAGCCTTTCCTTGTTCTGATGTTCGTTGATCTCTGGTTCATGCTAGTCTAAGAATTTCCCGGCCCTGTACTTCCTGGTTATTGTTTGCCTAGTCATAATTCCCATGTACTCCTGCCCCTAGAAATGTGCATCATGGTTCTCCTGTGTCAAAAGCTCCAGGTCTAAGACATGTTCCTCCTCCTTTCCCTATTCAGGTACTCCTTGTTCAGTTACCCTGGTTTATCTAGTCCCCTTGTTTGCCTAATCATAATTGTTCTGATCCTGGGAACCTTGGTCCATGTAGCCCTTGGCACTCCTTTGTCCTACTCCCATGTATCAAGCCTTCTGATTCTAGTTCCACTAGCCTTGGTTTCCCTAGCCCTTCTAGTCCCCATTTCCCCTGACCTATTGTACTCCTCCTAGTCTTCCAGGTTTACCCCGGGCCCCTCTATCATTGTCCTCCTAATAAAGGCCCTATTGGTTCTGGTCTTCCTGATTCCTATAGCACTGGTCCTCCTATGTTCATTATAAAGGTGTATGGAGTGGTATAGTATTTAACACAACCAACACGGTAATACCCTTTAACCTGAATTAACATTTATTCATCTTGGTTGGTAAAGGTAAATCTTTTGACACAATTTTCATTAGATCACATTGCAAAAAGCAATAATATACAATTTGTCACAATGGTTCACAAAATCTCAAGCTCCACATTGTCTTTACCTGACTAAATCTGTTATTCACAGTTCATAAGAATACAACTCATGTACAGCCAGCACATGTTTTACTGTAAAGCAATCACTTCTTCAGGGCTTTAAAATGATCTTTGATATAACAATTGTATGCCTTTAATAAACAAAAGACCAACTGTGTCATACCCAGTATGAATACTGATGTTATCTGCACATCGCTGGCACTCATGAGCCCCTCTATCATTGTCCTCCAAGGAGTGGTCCTATTTGGTCTGGTATTCCTGACCCATCTTACACTGGTCCTCGTAGATTCTATGTTGCTGGTCACCCTGGTTCATGTAGTTCTTGTAACCCTGGTCTAGGATCCTCTTGAGTCTGACACTATTGGACCTTTTGATCATGGCTCCGCTTGCCCTAAACTTTCTTGTTCTTTATAGCCCCTTGATCATTCCAATCTAGGTCTCAAGGTCCCTCGAGCTCTGGTCTTTTCTGGTTGTGGTCTTCCTGGTCCTGATCCTTTTCCCCATGCCCCTTGATCCTCCTTTATATGATGTCTGTGGTCTTGGGCCTCCGG
Organism: Lissotriton helveticus; assembly: GCF_964261635.1. Taxonomy (NCBI): domain Eukaryota; kingdom Metazoa; phylum Chordata; class Amphibia; order Caudata; family Salamandridae; genus Lissotriton; species Lissotriton helveticus. Next base: position 1,612,245,015 of record NC_136069.1, read on the forward strand.
TTTCTAGTTCTGGTCCTCTTTGATCTTTATACTTGGATGCGCTACTCATGGCATTGGTTACACTCATCGCTCTGGTCCTAGTTGGTGCACACACACCCTTATAACTCTATTTTCCATTATGAGCCTGTGCCTTCTGTCCTTCTGCCTCTTTTCCTTTGTGCACTGGGTCCAGGCCCCCCTGTTCCACATCATCCTGGTCCTCATGATCCTTCTCACCCTGTTCCCAATACCCCAAGTGTTGTTTTTCATTTTCTCAATACTCATTATCTATTTTTTCCTGATCCCTTTTGGCACTGGTAACCCTAGTCTTCATAAATCAGATCTCCCTGGGCCTGGATCTTCTTGTCCCAATCTTCGAGGCTGTGATTATTAGTGGCCTCCTAGTGGTCCACGTCATGGCCCTTATTCTCCTACTTTTCATCCTATTCCTACTGCTTCTCCATAATGACTTTAGTCAGGTAGAACCTCTAAGCATGTCACACAACTGTATAGTTTTTTTTGCTGTTCCAGAGTCCTTTTGCTGTGAGAGCACTATCAAGTACAGAAATGAGGGACCAGTAGAGACAGGTCCTTTTCTACTTAAAACACTGCCTAATATATTATAATCAGAACAGCATTGTGCAGGTGACTAAAATGTCAGTGTGACTGAAAGAGCCACTCATAACATGGGACCAATGCTCTGAATCTACTCTGCCATGTGAATAGTATATAAAGGAACTCCTTTAAATAACCCAGATGCATTATTTACCTTCTGCGTTCACTTCCCCATGCTACAGGAGCCCCTTTACAGTGTCTCAAAAAATGTTCCTCCTTCAAGTGCTCCAAAGCTCTGTGCCTTCACACAAAAGTTACCTACTGTATGTGTCCCTCCCTCTGGAGCCCCGAAACCACCTCTCCTTCTGTGACCCCTGTTTGTTGCTGCTTGTTGACTGCTGCTCTGTTGCCAGATTTGAAATTCCAAGCAAGCAAAATCTCCCTAAAACAGAAGCCTAAAGCTAGCATAAGACCTTTCATAAGATGCCCAGAAAGTGCCCTGCCGTCTAAAGTATCAAAAGGTGCATTAAAACAATGTATTCTCATGAGTGAATAAAACATTTATGTAACATGCTTTAAAATCATACTCTCTGTTCTTGCAAATATCCCCCAACTGCATTGCAAAAAAATCTGTGTGCCATATCGTGAAGCTTACTTTTGATTTCTACGTATCTTATTTGAATATTAAAAGAACATAAATGTTTATATTCAAAAATGATCTTATGGTTTTCCTTCGGTAAACAGCTTAGCTTATTTCATGCACTGATCTTTTTAGCTTTGATTGCACATGTGTTTATACACTTATTTTCAAATGCTTCAAACATGTTGCATCCAGATTACAAGATGGCCACCACACTACCATTGACTGGAGTCCCTTTATTTCTTTATGGCTGGCTAAATAAAGACCCACTTCACACTTGTTATCTGGCTGCTGGTAAAATTGTGAATCATCACTACTATTTAGTCTGTGGCCAGCTAAACCACTTAGATTATGCACAATGTTGCCAGGCGTTGGGTAAATAGCAGAGATTTTATACTATCTGTCCGGCTGCTGGGTAAATAGACACATCCATTTTTATTTCTTCTCTCTGTCTGTGCTTTCTGCTCTTCCTTGTGAAGAATACACATTTAAATTTGTTTAGAAAGTCAGAATTGTTTCCGATCTAATGTTCTATTTCCTCACGTATTTATATTTAATTGCTTTTATGTTAATTTAATGCCTAAGACTTCTATGCATACCCTCAAAGTGTAAAACATGTTTCACATTTCTTACATCTCTTTCTTATCTTTCCTATGAATTCCCTGGAAATTACTGGTAAGGAAAGCATTGTATAGCTCAATTTTGGTTCCTATATATATTTTTTTATTTGTTTGGCATTTGTTTTAGAGTTGCATTTAGTTTGTCCCTTTAAGTATTGAATAGTTTGTTATGCTAGTTATGAAGTATTGTTATAATTAAACACAAACATGATGACCTATATACGGCTTTGTAATATACACATTATAATATAGCCAGTCAGGCACCTCTTTGTTCTTCAGGAATAGCTAAGGGCCCCATTGAGAGTATGCAACTTCAAATCCTACCGGTTCACAGGGAAAGTCTAAACGTTGCTGATTTTCTTCCATAATACTATGCCTAGGTTGGAGTAATTCTGACACTCATGCCAGTGACAACTCTCAAATCTTTAGTGGTTATGAGTACAGGTGGGTGACAAATTCAGCTCCGCTTGCAGAGGTGGTGGAGTTTTGCCCACTCCGCTGAGTGTTTCTCACTTGCTCTCACCAACAGCGAGTTGGCCAGCACAAGTGAGATTTGGAGTCCCCTAGAGTGATTTTCAGTCACCTGGCAGGACTGCCCCAACATCAGCAGTTGTGAGCAGTCACCACCATTCGCGATCAGAAACCTGCAGCTCGATTAGAAAATCTCTTCGAGTGGCAGCAAAATTAGCTTTAGAAGCAGCAACCCCTGGTGCATCACGTGGTGCTGTTCACACTGATTTTACAGTGCATAACAAGCTTATGGGGCAAAATATCCACCTGACATGCTTAATTCTGCTTGTTTGCAGAACTCTTCAGAACCTTGCTGACTTTTTATGCAACTCTGCAGAATTCCACTGAACGAACCTTCATAAGTTATGCCCACCACTAGCTCTGAGTACACGAGCCAGAGCAGAAAAGGGTGTTTGCTGGTAGCAGATTATTTTGATTCTTTGCATGCAACAGCTCAGATCCAGATATGGAACTTATAGAGTCTGTTCTCTGAATTCCACAAGTGGAGGAGAAACATGTTGCATCATTGCAAAAGGGTGGAGACATGAATTTGTGCCACCTAAATGCTGTACCTGTAGCTAATAGAGTGACAAGGACAGAGAGGTTTTGTAATTATTCTTGTGTATCTTGCAGATTGATACTCACATGGTCAATATTGCTCATACAAATGCATTCAGGTTGTGGTGAACAAATGCAGTATGACCTAATGTGCATTGAGAATGCACTCCCTCTTGGCATGTTTATGGATGCACACTGACCAGTGACCATTGCAAATTGGATATATTCACATTTTTCAAATTGTAGTTTCTTATTCAGCAAGTTTTTAATATGGCTTAAACCAGGACAAATTGTTTCTTCTTTGGTGTACTGATGGGGCAGTTTGTAAACCAGTTTGTGTATTTGTGTACTAGCTGGTTGCATATTTGCTGTGATCAAAAACCCTTGTGCCTGAGTCACAAAGGTGAATTTACACTTTTGTGTTAGTTTACTTTGTGTATTCACCAACTATGAGTTAATTGTAAGATTATGATGGCAGAGAATGTACAATTGGGATGGAGAACGCCACACAAAACAAGATAGGCCTGTCCTATCTTTTTATGTAGCAAATTATCCTCCTGGACAGCAGTGTCTCCGCATTCGTAAAGTTACTATTTAAGCACAGTTTGTGAATACCAAACAAAGAGTAAACTTACGCAAAGTGTATTTATCTTTGTCAATCAGTTCCTCTGTGTTAGTTGGTGAGGCAGGAGGCATTTGATAACCCCCTTATATATGGCTGTGAATGCTGGAATGGAGGCCTGTCTGGAACAGCAGACCTTGATCCCATGTTTACATTAACTGCAGTGCTCAGCATTTCTTTAAAAAAATAGTGTCTCTTGACACAGATAGTGTTCAACAAATTGAGGAAAAATGAATATATCTGTCCTTGTTGCACCTACCTGGGAAAGTGTAGCACTTTGAGGCATTTCCTTATCTACCAGTATAGGTAAATATGTAAATTCACCAAATTCCATGGGTAGATGCGTGGGAACACCCACGCTCTACCCACGGAACACCTTCTCAGGGTAGAGTAATGCAAGGCAACAAATTGCACTGCCTAGCTTTACTCCAGATTTTCCAAGTCAAGCAGGGCCACGCGAGCTGGCCTTGCGTGGCTTGTTAAATTTGACTTATGGATTACGTTGCTCTTGTGTCACCATGATGATACATTTTAGAAGAATAATTGGCAAGACTTTTCTTTTAGCAGTGTTATTGGGAGTGAGCACTGCACTGCGGACTCCTGGATTTTTCAGTTGCTTTCATTTAATTTTTAACCGCCATTAGTGCGATATACTGATGGTCAATGCGTTTCAGCATTTCCAATACAACTACTTTTTTGGTTTGCTAATACCTTGGCACCGTTTGTCAAATTTTCACAAAACTTCTAAAAAAGTTCTCTTTTTTACCTAATTTCTTCATGTAAAGTTTCAGGGTGATTCATTAAGTTAGGGCTGAGCAAAAAGTGTGGGGGGGGGGGGCAAAATGCATCTTCCATAAACTTTTTGAAAATATCTACAGCCAAAGCGGCTGAACATAATTACACCAAATCTTGTAGGGACCTAGATATTGGTCCAGAAAGCATATTTTTTTGCAATTTGGTATAAATTGGAGGTGGGCAATATATTCTGCTTTTCCTGCGGCGTTAGTTGGAGTTTTGGCTACTCCCCGTTACGCATGTAACATGGATTTCTAGCCAAATTCCAGCTTGCCAACAGGAAATTGGCAAGCATGTGTGAGAATTAGTGACCCCTAGCATGAATTTCAGTTGTTAGGAGGGCACCCCGTGAGAGTTTTTCATGCAGGCATTTGAGGGTGGTTGCCACTGTTCCTGGTGGGAAAGCTGTAGTTCAAGCAAAAACTCTACTCAAGGGGCAGCAAAACAAACTCTAGGAGCAGCACCCTTGTGGTGCCATTTGTGCTGATTTTCATCATGGAACAAGTTCCCAGCGCTCAAAATCAGTGCTAGCAACTTGACTTTCCTATTTCCGCCCATTTGTGGACCTCTTCAGAACTCAGTGGAGTGAAACTCCACGAGTTCCACCCAACCCTAGTGTAAATCTGCTCTGAAGTTTTTGAGAAATTAAGGTTAAAAAATGTTTACATGTCCGGGCGATCAGGTTCAATGGGCTTATGTGTGAGAGTCCATCCAGCACAAAAGCAGAGCATGCTGATTGATGGTCCCATGGAAGCAAGCTTTCTGACTAACTGACTGCAGCATGGAAGGATGAGAAGACATGGAGAACTACCGGCCCATCTCGCTCCTCCCCTTCGCAGCAAAAGTTGCAGAGAAAATAGTCAACAGGGAACTGACACGATTCATCAAAGAAAACGCCTGCCCTACTCGCCCCCACAGATGACATCTGCACCCTCCTGGACCATGGTTACTACACAGCCCTTACCCTACTCGACCTATCAGTGGCCTTCAACACCGTCTCCCACCGCACACTAACCGCCAGACTACACAACGCCAGCATACAATGAACAGCCCTGGACTGTATCCGATCATTCCTCACTGAAAGAAGCCAAGGGATCAGAAAGCCACCCTACCTCTCTGATACCACGAAAATCACCTGCGGAGTCCCACAGAGGTCATCTCTGAGGCCGACGCTCTTCAACACCTGCATGGCCACCCTCGAAGCCATCGTCCAACAACACGGCCTCAACATTGTATCTTAGGCAGATGACACCCAGTTCATCCTCTCCCTCACCAAAGAACCCACCACTGCCAAACTCAACTTCCATAAAGGAATGCAAGACGTCACAGTTTGGATGACCTACAGCTGCCTACAGCTCAATGCTGAGAAAACAGAAGTCCTCGTCCTTGGAACCACCCCTTCAGCATGGGACAACACCTGGCGGCGGACCGCCCTCTGAAGCTCACCTACCCCCTCAGACCATGGCAAAAACCTTGGCATCGTGCTCGACTCATCACTCATCACTCACCATGAACCGACAGGTCAACACCTTCACCTCAAGCTGCTTCAACACCCTCTGCATTCTCCGCAAGACCTTCAAATGGATCCCCCCAGAGTCAAGGAAGACAGTCACCCACGCACTCATCACCAGCAACTGGACTATGGAAACACACTGTACGCCGGCATCAACAAGTCCCTACTCTGCAAACTCCAGACAATACAGAGCACCGCCCCCAGACTTGTACTCTGCCTCCCCCTGCACGAACACATCAGCCAACACATACAAATACTCCACTGGCTCCCCGTGGATAAAAGAGTCACCTTCAAGATCCTCACTCATGCCTACGAATGCCTACAGAACAACAGACCCAAATACCTCAATGACAGAATCAACTTCCACTTACCCAAAAGAAACCTCCGATCTTCCAACCTCGCATTGGCCGAAACCCTGAACATCCACAGAGCCAGAGAAGGCGGAAGATCCTTCTCTCACATTGCGGCCAAAACCTGGAACGAGCTCCCATCAGACATCAAACACGCCTCACCCTGAACACCTTCAGAAAGACCCTCAAGACCTGGCTTTTTGGCTAGACAGATCTACGTAACCCCCCATTCAGCACCTTGAGACCCTCATGGGTGAGTAGTGCGCTTACAATTCCCCTGTCTGATTGATTGAGGAAATATCGCTGCAGCTATTGCAGGACTCTGGGGACTTAGGGCCATATGTAGGTAAACTCTATTTACCAATTCTTAAATACCGAATGTTACCGATTTGGTATGTAAGTATTGATAAATAGTATGTAGATAATAATTCGGTAAATTTTACCGAATCGGTAATATTCGGTATTTAAGAATAGGTATTTACCGATTCGGTAATTCCCATAGGAATGAATAGGAAGCCATTCACCATTACCGATTCGGTAAATACCGAATCAGTAATAGGGGGAACATATTCAAGGGTGGCAGGGTGTCACATTGACACCCTGTTGCACCCCTGTATCTTGCATGTGTGCTCATGTGGCACTCATACATGCCCTAAGGGCATGTATGTCTCGTACATGGCACTGAAAAAAAAGCACAAATTTGCTTTTTTAAAGGTATTTGGTATTTACCACCAACTTATAGTTGGTGGTAAATAACGAATCCTGAATGCAAAAATGCACTCTCTTGAGTGCCTCCTACATAGGTTTCAGGATTTGGTAATTTACTGATTCCGTATTTTAAGAATTCGGTAATTTACTGATTCCTTAAATTACTGATTCTGTAAATTACCGAATCCTTGAAACCCGACTTCTACATCTCAAATCCCTAAATACCAATCGGTAACGGTGAAATTTGCTGAATTTCACCGTTACCGACCGGTAATGCCTCACCTATGTATGGCCCTTAGTCCTGTATACTGAACATTTAAAAAAGCATTATTTGTAGGCAGGGTAGGGATCCCTGCACATTTAGCCCCACCTGGAGTCAAACGTTTATTTTTTTTCAGTGATCCTGCAGTCATAGTAAAATAAAATGGTTGCTGCCATTTTTTTGGTTTAAATGGTCACTGTGGTGTGCCAGGTCATGGGTCCAGACCATATCTTTTTCCTAAAAAGGGGAGGGCATGTGTGGAGTCCTCCATCCTGAGCCAATTGCGCCTTCTAGGACCCCATCACCTGAGGCCTGACTTATTTGTAAACGGGAAGAAGGCATGTGGCACCCCTCCCCGAGTCAATCCCCTTTGCTGAAGTATTAACCCCTTCCATGCTCATGACGAGCTGAGCTCGTCATGAGTTGCGCTGCTCGCATGCTCATGACGAGCTTAAAAAGCTGCACAGCGCGAAAATCGCGGCCGCACGCATGCGGTGAAGGAGAACTGACAATTATAGAAAAAGGGGAGGGTGACCATGCAACTCCCACCCCCAGCCTGTATTGGCCCCATGGACCCTATCCCCTGGGGTCCAATACTCTGCAGTGTCCCGGGGAGTCCACAGCCAGGTCACTGTGGTTACCTACCTGGGAGAGTGCGAGCATACCATGCCAGCACTTTACCAGGCAGGCAACAGAATTATGCTTCTGCCAGGGGGAGTGGCAAAAAAAAGTGGGGTAATGGAAAGGTGTCAGCTTCTGCCCGTACCCAGAATGCTACTTGCTGGAGAGCCAGCTTAGTCTGCGGGAGTCCTGAGGCTCCCCATGTGGCTCCTAACAAAAAAAAAATGTGGGTGCATAAGGTAGGCACAGGGGTAACCTAGTAAAGGAACAACAACAAAATGATGAATAATGAATGCGCTGCAGGAGACTCTCATCCACTATTCACTGCTCCACTATGGAATGCACCAGAATGCCCTGTGAGGGTTTTTGTTTATCATTTCTTGAGCTTGGTGTGGCCCTACAAGAGGTATGGGCACCACCAAGCCTTTCTTTTAATGTTGTGAGGTGCTCCAGGAAGTCTCCTATGCCATTAAATCCATGATCCCAGGAAAGCATACTTTTTCTTTACAGCACTCACAGCTTGAGAACTAAACTCTCCAGCTGAAACACATAGCCCCCTTGTGGTTGGGTATATGATTGCATTTTGTGGCCTAAAAGCTGTTAATAAAAGACTCAGAGACATGTTGATTTTTTTAAATACAACTTTATTAAAAAAACCTTGCAAGACAATCAATTTTATTAAACATTGTACTTTGTGAAGTAATGAAATATACATTTGTTTATAATAATTGGCCTTTTTTTGACAAAGGCAGTAGGCGCGCTTTATATATGTAGATATGGTGACCCATTCCTCAAACCAATAGGCCCACTTTGTATGTTTTTTTGTTCTGACCCGTTGAGGAAGTAGGTTTGCCTTAGTTACAATTACATGCATATTGTTAGTTTACATAGTTAACCATAAACAACCCTGGGGAGTTGGGTGCTAAGCTCTCTGCCCATTGCCCCACCAGCCCTAACACCCTACATGAGGCCAGTTTGTGATGGAAATTGGCTGCGAGTGAAGGGTTTGATGGAGAGTCTGGTCGCAGTCATGGGGTGTGGTAATAAAATATTACTTTATGTTTAAATAACTAGAAAAACACAGAAAAAATATAGTTTAAAGTGACATGATAGAAATTTTAAATATATCTTAAATTATACCCACAAAAATCCTTCAAAATTGACTGAAAAAACAAAGGTTAAAGTAATTATATAATTAGGGTAAAATTCCAGTGACAACATAATGTTTCAAGCTCAAACAACCAATGAGATTCATGTTATAGTTATCTCAAGGAACTATAACTCATGTCCTATAGAAACTACTACTCATGCCCTCAAATATCCACTTATTACCTCAAATATTGCAAAACGCATGAGGAGTTCAGTGACATCATTGATAGTATTACTGATGCCAAGTGAATAGACATCATTGATGCCAATACTGTGCATGGTGGGACACAAGTAATAGTTACTTTAGGGCAAAAATTATAGTTACTTGTATCACTAGCACCTTTTATATACAATAAAAAAAAAATTCTGTTAAATCACATTGGTTAGCCATAGGTATTGAACTAAATCTTGCAAACCTACAATATTGAAGGGGCATTTTTCTTTGATTTGAGTGGATTTTATATTGTGAGACATTATTACTAACTCCTGTTAATTTGTCTTTTTATCTCTATTTCAGGAGTAGCTTGCGGTAAGACCAACTTTGTATTACCTAATATAGTTGATTGAACATCAGTATGTTATTGGCTTATACTTTCTGGTTCAAGTTGAATTTTAAGCATGTTTGATTTGAATTATGGCTTATTATTTTCATGAAATATTGCTTCCCTTCACAGAGAATGTATCCTATTAGTATTTTTTGTGATGTTTAATTTTTGAGCCCAGTTACTCATCAACAAGCAGAAATAGTATTTTTACTCAGTGAGTCAGAAAAAAACCGTTCAATAGTTTTGCGCATGATTTTACTATCCGTGAAAAGATTGGGATAATTGTTGAACATGAGTGAGAAAAGTGAACTCAACTTGTAATAGGCAGTAGTGCAAAAATATTGAACATTTAGTTTGTGCATTTTTTGCACTTGTGCCAGTACATATGGTCATGTTAAAGTTTGAAGCGGCCTCTAGTTAGACTTCATTTTGTTTCCAAGAATGCAGCCTTACTAACATCCACAGACCAGTATGAGCTCTATCACAGGTGGGGCATTTGACTTGTACTTCCCGGTACTCATAGATGTAAGCACTACATTTGCTGCACCATTCTGAAGGCATCCAGTAACCAGAAATAGTAAAGGTATGCTATTTTATTTTTTGTCAGTTACACTATTATATTGCAGGATAAAATGTTTATGTAGTGCTAATCTGTCAGTGAGTTTGACTAAAACACCCGTGCTTGTGATCAGAGGGCTTATAGTAGACTCATGCTGACACTGACTGTCAGAGAGCCGTTGTTAGTATAGTGTCTACTCTCCATTCTGGAAGTTTGGATAGTTGGTGTTACATGGTTGTTAGTCTCTTAAAATGCAGATGTATTACTTGGGTTGCAGTCTTAAGGCAACAGTGGTTTGCACTGGTAAACCATTGTTGCCATAAGATTGTTACATACCCTAGTTCTCTTTGGTCTAGGAGTTGCACTTTTAATCTGATATGAGTAACTGGGTTAGCAGCCAGACAACTCAGGGGTCAATTCCTTCATAATCAGGGACAAATGCCCTTGTTGGGGGTGATACATGTATCTGATCTGTGTGAGCAAAGTCAGAGAGAGTTAATATACTGAGAAAAATGAGGTGCAAGTCCACAGGCACTACAGCATACACTGTCATTGCATAGATCATGTTAGAATTGTTTGATCTGGTACTGCATAGACTCAATGATTTATTGAGTTATGTGCAATAGTTAGGGCCGGAGAATACAATACAAATTAATGCAGGGCTGGAATGTGCTTGCCAGACAGTTAACATTTGTAATTGTTGTCCTAATGCATCCTTCCTGACAGCTCCTTTGAGATTAGGAACCTCAAAAACAGTATTACAGAAGAAGAGATGAAAGGTTTTCAGTCCCGCACATGTCCTCCCTATTTGTAAATATACACAAATAATAGTGTTGTTCCATGATGATATCCCAATTATCAAAAATTCTGGTGATTGGACCAATTAGATAAACAAAGATGTTGTTTATAGGAAGGCAAGCCCTCACTCACCATGGTGGCATGGTTCATCATTGGGCCATTGCAGTGCCAGCCAGATGGGCCCCAGGAGGTGTCTCTTTGCTGGAGTTCTTTTCCTCTACATTTTAGTCTGAGTTATCAGACCTCAACCATCAAATACGTGTGGGGGTATTGGCAGTAATCAACACATGATAGATTGGACTGAAAGGTGGAGCATTAGATGAAGCCACCACAATTACCTTAACACCTAAGGTATATTTGTTAAAGACTAAACACAGTAGAAACACAGGTTACTAATAGTTCAAGAGTTCAAAATAAGGTCAACATGTCTCTTGCCATCTTCACCCGGCAAAGAATCAATGACATTCCTTTAGGGCCTATTATACTTGCCCTGTGGATTATGATTAGAGCCCACCTAAAGAGACCTATAGAAGTGTGCTAGTATTTTGTATGACTTGCTTCCATATTTGCACTGATGGAAAAGCAAAAAAAATGCTTTTTCAAAGGTTTTCATTATATACCCCTAACTTGTAGTAGGTGGTAAATAACGAATCCTTAACTGAGGAATGCACCAACTTGAGTGCTCCCTACATCCTGGATTCGGTAATTTACCGAATCGGTATGTTAAGATTTGGTATTTTACCGAATCCTTAAATTACCAATTCGGTAAAATACCGAATCCTAAAAAAAATGCCACCTACATCTAAAAAGCCCAATACCGGTCGGTAACAGCCGAAATTCGGTAATTTTGGCCGTTACCGACCGGTATTGGGCGACCTACATCTGGCCCTATATGTCTTAATTCTAAATACTACGCACCCTCCCTTTGAGTTTTAGGGCCTACATAGGGGTAACGTGTTAATATTTAAAAGAGTATATATATTTTAAAGTGTTATTTTGCCAGGTCTGCATATAGGTTTACTCTGCAGCAGTCAGGCTACACCTGTAGGCTAAAAACATGTTTTCCCTCTCACACTAGTGTATGGCATAATAACTGCTACAGCCCACAGGTGACATTTAACTTCCCATGCCCTGTGTGTAATTTCCACACTACACTACATGCTAAGGCCTTCGATGGGAGGTAAACATGCTAATCAGGAATTATCCAATTTCGACAGGGTTTAGAACACATACTCAGGGTGCTAGACAATAGTGCCCTGGATTGCTAAAACTAAGAACCAACAATACAATCTAGTATAAATGGAGGTGTCTAAGTAAACATGGACATCCCCAATAATATTCTGTTTCCAGTCTTAACTTCACTTTAATTCTTTGATCCATAAGTGTGTTCAGGAGCAAAGTGAGTTTTACTCTTCTCCATTCATTAGCATCAGGTGGTAATGGGCTTGCTACGTGTTCGTACAAACAAATATGTGTTTGCTTGGCATGTATCCATCATGGTTTGGCTGAATGCATGTGTCAATTGGAGTGCCTCATTATGAATTCCCCTTATTGCAAAATATCAGTTTGCTGCAAATTCAATATCAAAACTCTGAGGAATTTCTTGCAGAAACACTTCAGCTATACAAATGTCAGGGGCCACTTTATGCTGCTTTATCATATTCCTACCAATCCCACTATTATCAGAGCTATATATAGGCAGTTGGTGACCTTGGGTCGAATGGTGATTTACCAGCCCAGTATTAAATTGTTTCCTTCTCTGATGTATTTTCTCAAATAAATGAATTTGTTGAGATGATATTATATCCATCTTTGACTGTGATTCTGAATTATACTTTTGTCAATACTGACTTCACCACTTGATACACATGTATGTTGAAATTTCATTTGTTGCTACTACATTCCATTGGTTTGCCAAAAAATATAGTGCACTAAATCTTAGAAAGTCTTCCTTTTTGTATGGATTTAGAGTGCCAGTGAAACCAATGATGCACATTTTTAATGTAGATTGGGTTTTATTTAAAGGTTTCTTTGATATTTAATTTTGCTAACTATTCTTTTTCATATCTTCCTCCTCTTTTTATTAGTGTGCTCTGAAGGTAAAAAGAACACGTTTGTATTATTTTCCCTGTTTGTACAAGTATGTTTTATATATGTATGTTTTATATATTGGCTCTCACTGCTTCTTTTCTGCCACTTAAGTAGTTTTTCTACTCGAGTGGCAGCTTTCTCAACGTGAAAGGTAATGACCTGCAGTGACCGCTCGTGTTGAGAAATAGTGCCATGACTCGTAGTGCAAATTGTTTGTCACCCATGCTCACCTCACACACAATACAAACTCCACCACATGATGGTTCATAGAATTTTTCTGGGAAAAAACCCATGAACTGCACAGGCGAAGCGAAGTTCACCGTCCACTCATGAGGTTTAATTTGTGATTTGTTATTTCCATGAAATATTGCATTCCAAGTATTAATCCTTGTGAGTCATTGTCACCCACAAAATAGCATTGGTGCAAAAACACCAGGGACAATCAAATGTTCAGATTTGTGATTGTTGCGTCTTTGAAATAAATGGTTGAGTCAGCAAAACTTGGATAAAAAGGACAGAACCTGCTCGAGCCGCTTGTTTCTGAATTATTAACCATATTTCCGTAGTTTGGTAGATGCTTGCATTTGCTACCAGTGAGAAGCTTAGTGTAACTGTTTAACGCAATTGAGAAGGACTTGCTATGCACCCAAATGTTAGTATTGCAAAATACCAATTACCATGTATTCATATTTTGGATTACTTCCAGAGTCATTATGACACCAGTGATTTTTGATCCAGGGCTCTACAAACAGAACCTGACAGAATGTTGCTAGCAGGGTGCAGTAGTACTTATGCTCTTAATAAAAGCCCAAGCAGAATGGACTCTATTACAGATGTGATATTTCCTCCTCAAATCCTAAATATTGATAGGCTTAAAAACTAAACTCACTGCTGCTCTAAGAAGGTTTCCAGTACTGTTGAATAATTCAGTAATCTTCTTTTCCCCTCCATTGAATGCATTATTAGAGTGTAGGGCAAGCCAGCTAAATGGCACGCGTGTTAACGAAGGACTCGTTTTTATACTAGTGGTTTCTTAACCACTCATGCCAAGTATAATTAAGGCTTTAAATATGTCACAGCTCTTTGTTTTACTTTAGGCTATCCACTACAGAATAGGCTGAGACAATTTGAGAAATCTCTCTAGGTTCTTACATCATAGACTAAGATTCTGTATTCATGACTTCTTGAATCAATATCACGCAGTTCTTTGATTTGTTTATGTCACCAAAACATAGCCCTATGTGATTCCACTAATCTTAAACTTTATGAAGTTAGGAATATTGATTATGAAGTCATTCAAATATTTAGGAGGATTCCACTAGCCTTCTAATTGCCTAAAGCAGCTAACAGTGCATCATTTACCTCAGCAATGCAATTTATTTTACACCCCATTTATTCTGGTCCTGGAAATGGGTGAAATATTGCACCTCATATACTCAAACAACACAGTGGAGGGAATTTGGCTGGTGTGATAAATTCCACTCAAATATGATTATTGCCTGAAAAAACGTTCTCTATTTCTGCCACGTGGCACTTAATTAACCCTGCTGTTACCCAATAATTGCAATTCTTCTGGATTACTACAATGCTTTTCTTGAAAATGTCTAGCAGTAGGATATGTCTGATCATAATTTAGGGTTGCACAGAGGTGCTCCAATGTCCTTTTCTTTAGGTTGAAAGTTGCACTTCCAACATATCAGAGCCGACATAGGCAAGCAAGAATGAACATGCAAAAATCAGGGGTGCATGTGATGAATTGTATAATGGTTCTCTTCCCCATCAAGTGAAGTATAAGTATTACTGTTGGCACTGTGCTTTCAAGACTTTTACTTCCCACATTTGTGGAACCCACTCAGTGACTCCAACGATGTTGTGCTTGTAGGTGATTGGAAGTGACTATGTAATAGTGTATCTGTAAGGTACCTCACATTCCTGTAAGTTATAGATACATGGGTGCCTACAAGTGGCCTCAGAACTGGATCTGATCTAAGATTAGTCCAGTGTTTGCTCATTAGATTCCTCAATTTATCAGATTTTCTTTTAAAGTTCTTTTAAAGTTGATAATAAACCTGATTTGGCGGCCTTCTTTTCTCTAAGTGAATAGCATCCCGTTTTTTGTCTTGCACTTTGTTTTGTGCCATTTGTAGAACCTTCCCAGGAAAGCCACTTTCTTTGATTCTACCCAAGATGTTACTTTCTTCAGTATTGTAAAGTTGTTCCGTGGAACTGCTCTTTTGGCCCTTAAAACTTTCCAACTTGGATTATGGTTATCAGTGTGCAATACGCTGTTGCAAACAGTATTCATCCTAAACATTTTGGTGGTCAGTTGTCTTTCAAGAGGATATTCAGGTATTCAATGCAGTCTCTACTGAATTTGTGTGTGAAGCTGAGGTTCAATTAATTGATCCGTAACCTCTGCAAAAATTCCTCATGCTCTCTGATACTGTCATACTTTAAAAAGATCATCTATATAATTGACTCATAATATGACATGGGAGGTAGGCATATCATTTGTGAGCAGTTTTCATACTTCATTAATACAGGTACAGACTGGGCAGCTTTTGGAGAGCTGCTGCAAATGACCTCCAGGAGCTTCAGGCACAAAAAATAACTTTTCTAAAAATAATGTATTCAATATATTTATTTAAAGTCTGAATTCATCATTGAATTCAGCATGTAAGAAATATTAAAAATATTGGTTTAATAATCTTTTAACTGGTCTCAAATTTAAGCAAGCACAATTAAGATTTTAACAGACAGGGGCGGCCACAGTTAAAATAGGTGTTGGTGCATTATCACTGTAGGGGCATGGCAACATTACATCTCTACCTTTCCCACTTTTCAATACCATGCACACAACCTCGTGGGCTTACGGCCTGCATAGGGGTGACTTATTAATATTTAAAAAGGAGGTTTTGTATTTATCAAAAAGTGTTATAAAAGGTCTGAACATGGGATTAGTCTGCAGAAGTCAAGCTACTATGGTAGGTCTAAAGTCGTATTTTTCCCTTTCAGACTAGTGAATGGCAGAATAAATGCTGCAGTCCACAGGCTTCGTACCCTGTAAGTACTATCTATACCACATGCTATGGCCTTCTAGGGAGGGTAAATATAGTGGTATTTTATTAATAATGTTGATAACTGGTATTTCTCATATCATTCTCCTTTTTATCTTAGACTGCCATGAAGGTAAGAGCAGTTTTGTACTATTTTTCCTGTTTGCACAAAACACGTATTATATGTTGACTCCAAATATGTCTGTTGTAAATTGAATTTTGAAATCATGAGGTTTGATTTATGACTTGTTCTTTTCTTGAGATATCGATTTCCAGAAAATAATCATAGCAAGTCATTATCACCCACAAAATCTTATTGAATAAAAACAACAAGGCACAATCACCTTTTCAGATTTGAGATTGTAATGTGTTATCTCTCAAATTCTTTATGAGGCAAAACATGGATAATAGGAAATGAAAGAGCTTTAGTCCATTGTTCATAAATTATTATCCATATTTCATTAGTTTTGAAGATGTGTGCAGTTACTACTATGTAAAAGCAGATGGTAGCATAAAGTGCTGAACTCAATTGAGAAGGACTTGTTCAATGCCTAAATGGCCTTTGCCGTTACCATGTTTTCCCATTTGTATTAGTTCCTCAGTCTATTTGAACCCAGTGATATTTGATCCTGGACTCTAAAACTAGAAACCCACAGCTAGTTTCCAGCAGGGTGTACTGGCAGTTATGCTTCTACACTCCAAGCAGAATGGAATCTATAACAGGTTCAATTTGTGTGAGGATATATTAATGAATTCTCCATTTCCCAGTATTGATTGATTTGAATAGTAAACTCTCTGCTTGCATCTGAAGGTTCCCACTATCGCGGAATAGTCAAGTTATTTTTTTTTCTTCTCCATCAAATGCTTTATGAAAGTTAAATATATGAATGGCCGTGGTATAAACATTGTAAATGTAAATGTAAATGTACAGGAATTTATATAGCGCAAATCACCGAGCGGTTTCTAAGCGCTTGCTTAGGGAACCCGTCCTGGTATTCCCCTGTGAGATAACCCCGGCAGGGTATCCGCAAGGTGAAAGCCAGGCATCCCGCCGCGAGGGGCCGTTGTGGAGATTAAGCAAGTTATTGCCCAGAGTCACAGAGTGTGAACCCGCGAATTGAGTAGGCACCGGAGCGAGAATTGTCGAGTCCATGGACATTTTAGGACTCAAGACCCCGCCGAGCCGGGAATTGAACCCTGGTCCCGGGCTGACCTCTGCTTCCAGGTCTGCCTCCTTTAACCAGTGAGCCACACTTCTCCACACTTCTCTTACATTGCTGTAATAAGGTGGTCTGTAGATTAATCTTTGAATAATTGCGTTTGATGCTTTGATATTTGACAGTTGATTGATTCCTATGAGTGCCATTGTTGAGATTACAAAAAACACAGTTGATGGACAGAATGTAGAACAATGTCATACATTCACCCCAGTACAAGGATCTGGGCCTAAATCCATCGTTTTTTTGCACTCCACACCACCCTGGGTTAGACACTGGCTATATGCAAATCAGCTCTCACCCTGTGCCTCATGGGAACAGTCCAGTCCGAACTACCAAGCCATGTCTTTTCCAGACCGGAATCAAGCATCCAAGGACCGGTTTCTGGCTATCAGCCTTCTTCAGCCTGGATAGCTTGAATCCAGTGGTGTGGAGAGCCTGGGACTCACGTCTGAGCATCCCCAGCACACTCGGGGTGAAATTGCAAAAAACACAGTTGATGGACAGAATGTAGAACAATGTCATACATTCACCCCAGTACAAGGATCCGGGCCTAAATCCATCGTTTTTTTGCACTCCACACCACCCTGGGTTAGACACTGGCTATATGCAAATCAGCTCTCACCCTGTGCCTCATGGGAACAGTCCAGTCCGAACTACCAAGCCATGTCTTTTCCAGACCGGAATCAAGCATCCAAGGACCGGTTTCTGGCTATCAGCCTTCTTCAGCCTGGATAGCTTGAATCCAGTGGTGTGGAGAGCCTGGGACTCACGTCTGAGCATCCCCAGCACACTTGGGGTGAAATTGCAAAAAACACAGTTGATGGACAGAATGTAGAACAATGTCATACATTCACCCCAGTACAAGGATCTGGGCCTAAATCCATCGTTTTTTTGCACTCCACACCACCCTGGGTTAGACACTGGCTATATGCAAATCAGCTCTGACCCTGTGCCTCATGGGAACAGTCCAGTTCGAACTACCAAGCCATGTCTTTCTCAGACCGGAATCAAGCATCCAAGGACTGGTTTCTGGCTATCAGCCTTCTTCAGCCTGGACAGCCTGGATAGCAAAAGGCCCATAGGAATGCATTATAAATACCGAATCGTTAAATACCGAATCGGACAGCAAGCATAAGTGAAACTTAACACAACAGCCAATCAGGTGTAACCTCCCTCCCCCTTCCTACCAGGAAGTGGCTACACAGGCAGCTGCAAGTAATTAGAAGGTTCTGGAGAGGCAGTTGGAGCAGAGAGACTGGGAGCAGCAGCAGACAGAGTTTGGGCTCTTTTAAAATTTAAACATGGCAAGCAGCAAGGACACAGAGCAGACTGAAAGGAAAAGAAAGCTCAAATTCAGCAGCATGGAGCTACAGGTCCTTGTTGAGGAGTTGGTAAAGGTTCACCACAGACTTTTTGGAAAGCAGTCCCTTACTGTGCCAGAATCAGCGAAAAGGAAGATTTGGCTGGAAATCCTAGAGAAAGTAAATGCAGTGGGAGTGACCACCAGAGTCACTGAAGATTTTAAAAAGAGGTTCTATGACCTAAGGAGCCTCACAAAAAAAATTGGCTGACCACCACAAACAGGCCTCGCAAACAGGTGGCAGAAAGAACACTGCACCCCCACTCACCGACCTGGAGGAGATGGTAGCCACAACATTGGAGCCTGAAAGCGTCCATGAACTGGGAGAAGTAGACAGCTCGGCGAAAGCTGCAACTAAAAAAGATACAGATGCATGCACAGCAATCCCCCTCACACCCTCATCCATCCCTCACCCCTTGCAGCTAAGTTACCCCAGTCCCAGGGTGTCTGTGCAAAACTGTAGCAATGCATCATGGTACACGTAGTCAGTTAATGAAAGAGCATGTCACACAGCACTGTAACCACCAAGTTAGTCAAATGAATGCAGACATAATGAAGGGCAGACAGCATGTACTAAGTGCAATTTCATATGTTTAATTGTAGTGGCTGTGAGACATTTGCACATAGCTGATATGTGCTCATATGTCAACAGGTCACACATCCAGAAGGCAGTCTGAGGAGGCAGAAGGCAAGGCACCCGAGAGGGATGACAGTCATGAGCCAGGTCCCAGTGCATCACAGGACACAGGTGTTCCGAGTGGGCAGCCACCTTCCCAAGAACCTGACATCAGTGAAGAAATGCAGGCCTCCCCAATACCTTCACAGTCCCCACTATTGGTTTCGTCACCCGAAATGCCAGCATCCTTTGAAATAGAAACACCTGCTGCACACACTAGCAGGAGTCATGTCGTTTCCCCACTGCTGGAAATGGAGACAGCTACTGGTGAAATGGTGGGTGAAGACTCACACAACTTGCCTGAAGCTGCCATCTCTGCCACACTGCAGCCCAGCACAGAGCCTGTACCAAGTACCGCTAGACGTCGCACAGTACAAGGAAGGAGTGTAGGTGCACGTGGGGAGGGGTCCAGTGTCTTCCAAGGCCTGGAGGGATCCATGGTCAGGATTCAGAGGATGCAGGGCAAGGGCATCATGTCCTGTCAAAGACAAATGCAAAACCTCAATATCAACATGCAGGAAATTGGTAAGGGCATCAGGGAGCTGGTGGAAGTTAACAAGAGCATGGCAACAGGCATACATGACATGTCCCAATCCATGCAGCAACTGTGCACAAAACTGGACTCTGAAATTACATCAAGGCGCAGGGAGAAGCAGCATGCAGAGAGAACTGAGAAATCTATCCACTGCCTGGCAACAGCCACAACCCTGCTATGCAGGCGTAGCATGAATAGTCAGGAAGTCCTGACTCATAACAGCAATCAGCTGACAAGGGGCATAGCCGGAATGACCAGTGCGCTGGAGGCTCTACTCAATGCCCAAACTGCACAAACTGCTGCTATTGACGTGCCGGACACTGAAGGTAGCACCAGTAGGAGCAGCACGGCAAGCCCCCATGTCGTAGAGACAAGGAGGAGCAGCAGGCGACAGGGTGAGGCTACAGGCCAAATGCCCAGTGAACAGGTTGAGCCACATACACCTGCTAGTGCAAAGCGTGGACGCAAATAAACAGATGATGATATGGCCTACTGCCATTGGACATTAAAATCATAGATAAGAAAGTTTTAGTTGCACATTTGTGCCATTTAAACCTGCCTAGTGACAATATACAACTACGGTGGGTGGATTCAACACCTGTCTGTTTGTGTTTGCTCACTGTGAGCATTGCTGTGAAATGCTTACTGTTGCACTTTTGTTCTTTAACATACCTGGAAATATACTAAATAAAACAAAAGCTTGTGCTTTCAATATAGGTCTCAGTGTCATCACTTACTCAGAAATAGTTGCGTCTGCCATTCCCTCTCTCCTTCCTCCTGTAGCCGTAGCCGTTTTGCAATGACATAAAATGCCGCCATTGTGCAAGAAGAATTGCATTTTGGGTCCATTTTTATAGGTTGCACCTGTTTACCACCTGATTCCAATCCATGGTAAATACCGACTCTTAAATACCGAATTTCAAGCAAATTCGGTATTTCAGAGTTTCCCTACATCTCAATATCCATTTTTACCACTTCTTATTTACCGATTGCGATTCGGTAAATTTACCGATTCTGTAATATTTCCGATTCGGTATTTTACCGAATCGGTAAATTTACCGATTCGGACAATTTTCTATCTCCTACATCCCGAAAGCTCAATACCGGTCGGTAACGGCCGAAAATACAGATTTTCGGCCGTTACCGACCGGTAAAGGGCTTCCTACATCTGGCCCTATATTTGGTAGAGTTTTTTATAGCGCGAACTAGACCCGAACCGAATCGGGTATCAGAGCGCTTTACATAGCACCAGTTACGTTACATTAGGACACACATTCATTTTTGTTAGGCACCGAGAGATTAAGTGATTTGCCCAGAATCACAGGAAGTTTGGCGTAGTTACCGAGACTTGAACCCAGTTCCTCCAGGTCCGAGGTCGAGCCCCCTAGCCGTTAGGCCAACTCCTCTCCTCTCTATATAAATGCAATTTCAATTTCATTGCATACTCATGTATTACAAGACTGCGATTGATAGTAATCTATGAGAAGGGAAGCAGATTTTTGAGAAATGTTTTTATTTGTGGTTTTAAATATAATTTTAATCTGTGTTTATTTAATAAACTGCTTTCCTAGGCTCCAGGAAACTTGGGTGAGCCAGCCAAGGTAGGAAATCATTTTGATCTTAAAAGAAATATAAAAGACTGTATATTTTGTACATTATTTGCCCAAAGAGGGCTTGTTAGGAGAGTTACCTGAATATATAATGTAAAGCAGATGCTATATCATACAACAAACAATGAAATCCTGGGCATAGGATTTCAATGGAAACTCCCCAACTCCTGGAAGAGCATGAAGGTCAGTGCGAAAAGCAACATCTTAAGAGATGGAACAGTAATAAACAAAAACATGCCTCCCTCTCACCACCCTTTCATGCCCACTTCCTCCCATGTTCCAACAGGGGTCCATCTTATGGTGTAGATCCAAGTCAGGTGTGGATAAAGAATGTAGCAGTCCCAGTCAAGAGGGAACTTGCTGCAGCAACTCCCCAGCTCTAGACCTAGTTGTCCTAGCGCCCACTCTAAAGGTCAGACAAGGGACCAGAGCTCCCGGCACAACTGTCAGTATGAACTAACAAAGGTAGGGGTGCTGCTCACAGACATTGGGTTGAAATCCGCACCTCTCCTGGCCAATGGTTGGGACATTCTAGGCCTGACCCTCTAGTTGTTGGAATGGTTTTTATCTTGTGTCATAGAAGTCTATCTGATCATTCAGATTGTAAAGTAGGCATCCACAATCTGTGATGTTCGCCATTTCTGCAAGTCATTCCATCCCAGTAGGAAGCAGTGGCTGCCTCCAGTGGAATAGGATGCACTGTTTAGCCATTGCCAATCCAGTCAAGAGCCAATGCTTTTGGTGCTTGGATGGAATGACACAGCTGGTCAAGTCCTGAAGAAGGGCGGGACGTACAGACTGTTGGACTACTGAATTGTCTGTACTTTTCAAGACACTCCAGACCTCTTCACAGTAGCTGGACAACTGTGACATTCCCAAAGGATGTGCGCCATCACAACCACCCTACCCACATTGCCAGTAGGGTCAGATGGTAACATAATTTTGCGGGGGAACAATACCAATTCTATAAAAGTTTGAAATGCTCCAATTTCATTCTGACTTCTCTGAGTAGTGTGTCCTTGTCACACATAAGCTATTCCTATGCTTGATGCACAATAGGTTGCTAATAGATCAGAGTGGGCTCAAAGGTGGAACATGAGTAGCTACCATCTATCAACAGCCCATACATCTCTGACAGTGACCACTTGGCAATACTCCATTTGTCGATATAGGAACGAATCAGAGAGGGTGTCCACGAGAGAGTACAATCCTTCATCTGAGCCCTGAGGCAGTGTCACATCTAGGTGTACAGCCACCTGCGTTTGTGGTTCAGGACATACTTTATATGTATGTCCTCCAACCATACCAGTGTACTAGACCAAAGAAGGTGACCCATTGTACATTGGCCCAATTCTTTCCACCATGTCCAGCCTATAGTCTGTTCACCTATCTGGATAGCCCCATTCTTTCCACCCAGGGCAGTCTACAGTCTGTCCACCTAGCTAGATACCCACATTGTGCTAAAGATTAGCAGATTTCTTGGAGCCATGGGCATATATGCAGTAGTGCATGCACTCATTTCCAAATATTCAGTGTGTGATGGTTCACCAAATTACCTGACTGCCAAAGAATATACTGAAGGGGAAAAAGGGCTGTGAGAGTGCCCCTGCAGATAATATCAACGTTTCAATCTGCACCCTTTAGGGTTCTTTATAGCCACGATCATTGCACTATCTGAGACAAGTGATTAGCCAGATGATAGGACTCCATGTGAGGTATGCGAAGACAGCTTGCTGTACTGCTGGTATACAGTTTAGCTATGCAGAGATAGGGCCTAGCATAACCCCACACAATGCCCCTAACTGCCAAGTCAATCTTAGTGAATCACACCCCGAAGTAGGAAAGGGTAGCAAACCCACAATGTATTTAACTCTGGACAGTTTTGCCCTTATACAGAGAAAAAGCTGCAGGGAGGCCCATTCTCAAAACCATGTTTCATGACATGGTGCAAAGAGCGAAAGTTATCATCGACCATGTGTCTCCCATATAAGAGAAGTCTTAGATAATATATCCCTCCCTGGAACTGTTTCAAACAAAAGTCTGCAGCACTGGCCCTGGCCCGAGACATTGGCAGCACTTCTATTCCATGAGTTCAGATAATATCTGGAAAATGAGGAAAAGGTATCCAATAGAGTGGGCAGTGCGGTCTGGGTAGCCACCATGGTAAGCAGAATATCATCTGCATAAAAGAAATATCTGATCAGGCCTGCTCTCCTAGGTACCCACTGATAAGAAGATGGAATCTAATGGCTGACGCCTACAGTTTCAAGACCAACAGAAAAAGCAGTGATGAGAGCAAGCATCCATTTTGAGTACTGTTGCAGATGTATCTGAGGGAATAAAGGTGCACTCCTGAGCCACTGGGGATATATAGAGCCACTGTAACTTGTAGATGAACTCTAGCCTCAGGCTGGATCTGGACATGACTTGAAAAATATATGGGCACTTGATGCAATCAAAAGCCTTCTCTTGACATGTGAACTGTCTCCAAATCTGAGTCCTTGAAATCCCAGAGAAGATAAGCCAGCATGCAGATGTGATACCAGGAGGATCAGCCAAGTACAAACCCCACTAGGGAGATATGGATCAATGAGGAGATTACTATGTGAGCCAAGTCGTAAAAACCTTAATAAAGAACCTCACTTCTACATTGAACAAAGAAATAAGGCTTGCAGTCTAATGGATCTTTCTTACCTAATCAAAGCACAAATTATGTCCTTTTTGGATATCGGGTTAAAGAGACTGTCTCCTCGGATTCATGAAAGGCATGATATACCCACTGGTCAGTCTGGGCGTCACAGGTCTTATAAAATTCACCAAGGAAGCTGTCTTCTACTGGAGAGTTCCAGTATGCTAGGTCTTTTATTGCGGTGCATATTTCCTCCAGGTTGATTTCACCTTGAAGCAGGGCTGGGCCATCGTCAGACAGGTGTGGGAGTCGGACATCTTGGAGAGGGGTTTCCCACCCTCAAAGCAGTACAGCCATTTGTACTAGGTGGTGAACTTCTCAGGCATTTTCTCCGGGTGGGTAACGACCCTTCCAGAGTGGAATCGTATCTCCAGGATGGTAAGTTGAGCTTCCCTGCGGCAACATTCGAAAGCAAGCATGTGCACCACACTTCTCCCCTACTCATATCATCGCCATTTGGGCTTAACCAGTGCCTTCTCCATGGCTGATTTGTGGAGTTTGTTATAGTTGAGTTTATTGGCTTTTAACAAATGTTTAATATGAAGGGCAGGATTGACATGGTAGGACCGTGGCTACTGTAAAGAGTTTACGGTGCTTTCAGGCCTCATCCCATTGTTTCTGCCTTAACATCAAGTCACAAATCAAGGGGCCTCAACTGGTAGTCGCCCCAGCAGCCCCAACATCTGCTATGATGTGTGGGTTGTTCTTGGTCAGTGAGATGTGTTTCTACATGCACTCTCAACCCACTCTTTTACACAGGAAGATGGTACTTGGAAACTTGCATTCTCCACAGCCTCATATGAGCAGGTTGAACCCTAAAAAGAACATTCAATGTTACTGAAGCATGTTCAGACAGCCCTCCCAGCAGTACGTCAGAATGGCAGGAGATAGGAGGGCACTGGGAGATGGGAGGGGAGTAAGCAGTCAATGTGCAACAAGGTGTTATGGACAGGGGAAATTAATGTGTATTCCTTATCCATAGAAGTGCCCAAACACCAGAGGACCGCTAGCCCATGATCTTCCATCAGATCCCTCAAGAGTGGTATATCTGTTGCATTACGCCTATTAAGAGGGCTGGCGATGTAAATAATGGTGCACAGACATAATATCGACTCCAAAATATCTTTTGGACAGAATATCGAGTTTTAAATATCGTTTGGAGAAAATATCGACAGGACAGAATATCGACAGCCAAAATATCGTTTTTAAGGTAAGTGAAGTAATATCGACTGTAAATAATATAGAAAGTAAAAAATATCGTTTTTTATAAATTATGTAATTATTTATAGTGTTTTTATGTTATAATATGTGTGAAAAGTGTCATTTTATGTTATTATTATTTATAATTAATGATTTTTTTTAAATTATTGTGTAATTTTATTCTGTAGCGGGTTGTGGGTTTATAGGGGAATAGGGTGGGAAGTAATTTAATTATAATTAATTAAATATGTAAATTTATTAATTGGTAGTAATAATTAATTAATTGGTAATTAAATAATATATGTTAATTATGTAAAATTTTATTGGTAATTAATTTAATTTAATTTATTAATTGCTAATTATGTAAATTAAAATAATGTATTTCCTGTAGCGGGTTGTGGGTTTATAGGGGAATAGGGTGGGAAGTAATTTAATTATTATTTATTAAATATGTAAATGTATTAATTGGTAGTAATATTTAATTAATTGGTAATTAAATAATATTGGTTAATTAATTAAAATGTAATTAGTAATTAATTTAATTTAATTGCTTAATTGCTAATTATGTTAAATTAAAGGGGTATTTTTAGGGTTCAGGGTCAGTTTTTAGTTTTTGGGTAAAGGGGTATTTTTAGGGTTCAGGGTCAGTTTTTAGTTTTTGGGTAAAGGGGTATTTTTAGGGTTCAGGGTCAGTTTTTAGTTTTTGGGTAAAGGGGTATTTTTAGGGTTCAGGGTCAGTTTTTAGTTTTTGGGTAAAGGGGTATTTTTAGGGTTCAGGTTCAGTTTTTAGTTTTTGGGTAAAGAGGTATTTTTAGGGTTCAGGGTCAGTTTTTAGTTTTTGGGTAAAGGGGTATTTTTAGGGTTCAGGGTCAGTTTTGGGTTTTTGGGTAAAGGGGTATTTTTAGGGTTCAGGGTCAGTTTTTAGTTTTTGGGTAAAGGGGTATTTTTAGGGTTCAGGGTCAGTTTTTAGTTTTTGGGTAAAGGGGTATTTTTAGGGTTCAGGGTCAGTTTTGGGATTTTTGGTAAAGGGTTTTTTAGGGTTCAGGGTCAGTTTTGGGGTACAGGGGTACAGGGGTACAGTGTAAAAATAAAGTAAAATTAAATTTACATTAATTTAATTTAATGAAATGAAATTAAATTAAATTAAATTATATTTAAATAATTTTAAATAATTTAAATTAAAAAAAATTATTATATACTTACCAATACTTACGTTGTAATGGTAGTGCGTTGTAAAAGTTGCGTTGTAACGTCATATATTCACTGTTGCACTCTTTGCAGTGGGAATAGTAATTTTTACTCTTTTGCATTTGTACGTTAATAATATTGGCTATTATTTAATTACATTTTGTTACTATATATATATATGTTTTAAGAAATATGATTACAAAAATATGATTTTTTTACTTTCATTAAATATTTAATTATTAAAAGTTATTTTAAGTATTGTTAATTATATTTTAGTAATTAATTTTTTATATTAATGTAATTAAACATTGTTTTTATTAAAGTCGATATTTTTTACAACTATATTTTTGTAAACGATATTTTGTACTCGATATTTTTGTACTTACCTGTTTGTACATACAAACTCGATATTTTGGTTGTAGATATTTTTTCCTCGATATTTTGGGTAGTCGATATTTTGGTAGTCGATATTATTTCAGTGATCCGCCCTTCGTTGGATCCATTGGGAGCATAAATCGTTCTTACACCAGGGTGAGATAACAAATTCTTAGTTTAGGGAAGGCAAATCTGTCTTCAGGGTCTATCCATGTGCACATCCAATGGTGTGGAAGTGACTTAGGTTTCAAGATGGCCAGTCTACGCTTCTTGTGAAGTGATGTGTTTGAAGAGGAGCCTGGCTCTGCCAGAGGGACATCCATTGCACAAATGCTACCCACAACCCCCCAAGCCAAACCATCTAGAATTTGGTGAGTCCAGTCTGGATAAAATGTAGTCTTTGGACAAGGCCAATGTCCTCCCTATGATGGCGAAGATAAGACAGTACTTTCTTCTATTCTACAAAGTTAGTGTGACCGTTTACATTAATGGAGACCATGCACACCGGAGTGTCTGTCACCCCTACAGAAGATAACATGGCTAGAGTCAAACAGCACCAAGGTGGACACAGTGGCCACAAAGATGCATGAGATGTGTCATGGCAATCAGTAGGGTGGTGGTTGGTGATGATGAAGGCTCTGGCACAGGAAAGTGTGTGATATATTTAAGCCAGGTCTCTGGGTATACCCTTCAGAGGTCTTAAAACTCCTCTATTCCCAAGCATTATACTGCTGGTACTTTCATGCCAGTCTTGATGCTGTATTTGAAGAAGTGAAGGCGAGAAGTCAAGAATTTCTCATGCCTAATCATTGTGTCATAAGAAAAATTAGCAGCCACATGAATTCCTAGTCTGTCTCATAGGAATGGGCCATTACTGCTTTTCGCTGTTTGGGGATGAACCTAACTTATGACTTAACCTTTGTCCTTTTCCATCTCTGGTGGCCAGTAAAGGTAAGGCTCAGTTCGTAAGATGCTGAGTGTCAATCTTATGCCTGGCTGGTTGTTTGTCCTTTCTTGCTGCTCATAGTTCTATCTTGCTTTCTCTAAAAAACATGGAAGCCAGTCTGCTCCATAGCCATTGGGCCAATATTGGGATTCTTGATCAAGGGTCCACTCCACTGAGAAAATGAGAATAGCCCTTGATTAGCTGTAAGTCAGCTGGCCAAATGGCGAGGTGTATCTTCGTTTTCCGGCCTACTTACCTCAGTAGCTCCAGCAGCCGCACAAGTGCACTTAAACTTCAGGTTTGAGTTTACCTTTGTGAATTGGGCCCTGCCTCTTAGACTTCATGTTTAAGCTTAGACTTCAGGTGTAACCCTAGGACATGATTTATAAAGGGCCTCCGCACTTGTGGCAGAGACCATGCAGGCATGGCAGACTGCTCTTGTGGCGGGACCTCAGCAATGCAGTTTCTAATTGCGGAGGCCTAACCGCAAGTGTGGGGCCCCTCCCCAAGTGCAGGCCCCCCACCACGACTGCTGGGCCTCTGCAATGAGTGCAAAGGCCCTAAGGCCCTTTGTGAATCGAGCCCTGTGACTTCAGATCTAAATTTAGCGTTCAGGTCTAAGTTTGCTTTTGTGAATTGGGTCTTTAATTTTCAGTAAATGTATGGATGCTTTACCTGTCTCAATTTATGAATGAAAAATGGGCGTTTGGTGCTTGCTTATAGCACAAGTCATTTGAATACAGTATTATTACTGATTTAATTCATTATTATTCCTATGAACCCAACAGAGTCCTGACAGAATGAATGTGACAGGTAATGAGATATGAGAGATGGTAATGATATGTGAATGCCGGTGAGAGCACAATGCACAGGCTTTCTATGTGTAAAACAGTTTAACATAATATGATAGGACATACTGCCAATGATAATACACAAAATATAATTAATTAATTATCCTTATAGTTAGAGTTGTGCTTTACCACATTCAAGGCAAAACATATGTCTTGTAAAAAGTGGAAAAAACATAGCTTTTGTCTATTTTGGGGCTTTAGACAGTTGAATAAATACCAATAAGCACTGGTTTCAAAAAATAAAAAAATAAACATTATAAGCAGGATAGAAGTAAAGAGTTCACACTTGATTTGCTCAGACAACACAGAAATCATAATTTTTCTTGTGTGATAAATTCTGCTTAAATACAATGATTGCCTGAAAAATAGGATAAAATGGGGCATAACATGCCACACTATTTATTATTTTGTCACTGGTAAATGTAGCAAGGTGTTACCTGCCTAAATTTATGAAGGAAAACTTGGGGTTCAGTGCTTATCGCACAAATCATAATGGCGATAAGTGTGCTAATTGCCTTTATTTCACATATCACACATGATCAGTTCAACTACACCGGGCCATAATATTGTCTTCACACAATTTTCCCTAGCAAGCACTGATTCAAATAAGATATAATTCCATCTTCCATTTCAATTTGAGCAATGATCCTCATTTCTGACAAATCCTAGAAGGGGTATCATTATCACAGTTACTTAGATATGCCACCTGCCTAAGACAGAAATTAACTTTTCATACACGTATATTAAAACAAGTATAGGCAAACCAAGAAGGGTTTGTTTTTAAACAGTAAAGTCCCAATTCACAAAAGTAAATCTAATTCTGAAGTCTAAGTTTAGACCTGAAGCCTAAGGGATTGATTCACAAAGGTAAGCTTGGACTTCAGGTCTAAGTTTACTGTAGATAATTTGTTAACTTTGACTTCAGGTTAAAGTTTACCTTTGTGAATTGGGTTCTAAGTGCTTCTTCGTTGATTGCTGACTTCATATATGTTGATGTATATTGGTGCATTTAGGAATGTGAATGAAATTATTGCATCGATTGGTGTGTAAATGCATGATTATGTTCATGTATTAATTATACATTGATTCATGCATTCATCATCCTTCTGTTTGTGTACGCAGTACCTTTATTTGTTCATACTCATATTCACCCACAAAAATGTGAAAACAAATGAAGAAGCTATTTCACTCACCAAAAACAGACATGCTGACTTTTCTAATGCTTTTTATTGTGTCAGGCCAAAATGTTCAATGACAATCTTGATCTGTAAGTACACACATTCTTTAAAAAAAAGCATGATTAAAATTCCACAAAAAACACCCATTGCCTAAAAACAGCTCATGCAAACATGCAGCTAATATACAACTGAATCAAAGATGTCAATGAGTGCCTTGGATGGATCAATAACTTGTAAAGTTCAAAAGAGCAAACATCACTTGGGTTGGCACTTTGCACAGCACAGCTCAAAGACATCAAACCCAAGTATCCTACCCCATGGTGGATCATATGTCACAACATCAGGGCATAAGATGAAAACATAAATAATGCAGTGGAAAGATGGTGCAATTTCTTTCATTGGACATTAGGACAAAGCCCCCTAAATTCTACCCATTCCAACAAAAAGAAGCAAAGATATCAACAACTCAGAATAGAGCAATCTATGACCCTACTAACCCCTAAAATATTTAAACAAACCAAATAATGTTATGAAGTACTACAATAGAAATGCCAAACTAGCTGCTAACAAAGATGGTCTACCATATCAAGACTCCATTGCAAGGAAAGTGCTATATAAAATTCAAATTGACATGCTAAATATAAAGCATAACTCTAAACAACCAACACATATGTAAATAAATACAAGGTGGGGGGTTTGAATCAGTGTAGTCAATGGCACCTCCTGAGTGTGCGTGATTTCTTGTTCACGTTCAATGGGGTGCGAAAGGTGTTTGAAATACACACCCTGAACCCTCCTACTGGACCGTCTCAACGATCCACTATTAACTGCTGAATTTCTATGATTTTGTCGGTGGAAATTCTAAACCTAACTATACCGTCCCCGTAACCTTTGGTTTGTTAGGAACTTTCAAAAGATTTTCAAATTCTATTCCCTAACTATAATGTCCCTGTTACCTTTCTTTGTTTCAGTGAAAATGTATATCTGTCGATATATATCCACACACACACACTCTCTAACATGTGTATTTGTAAAATGCACATACACCCAGAAGGGACAGAGTAATAATTAGTTTTTATGTATTTGTGGGCTTTTATATTATCTTAAATTATGCTTTGATAATATATTATTTATCATTTTATTATATGTGTATACATGATTAAACCATACACTGTAGCAATAGATTATGGTATTGGAATATAGTGCTGTAGTAGAATATCAATTGGGATCTTTATGGGGTTTGAAAGTATTGCTTGCATTGCATACAGTGCATACAGTGGGGCAATGGTAGTGATGTCAAATTCTAATTATAGTATTGGAATGTGCTTAAATGTCCTACTGCTTGATGGTCACTTGTAAATGGGTTGTTTTTACCCAGACTCGAGTATCTGCCACTTCTTTAAAAGTGTCTCTAGCAAACTGGTTAAAAGCTGTATTCCGTACAAGCAGAACGTAAAACTGTTTCTATACACAGTATTACATCAACATATTGCATACCATTGCAAAAAATATCCACCCACTACATTCCTTAAACTGCTGCATGAAAAAGTGACCTTGAATTAATCTTACTTTTACCCTCCTTTATTAATTTTTAATGCACCTCAGCTTCCCTTCAAAGTTCTGCATTCTTCTTTTTTTATATGAAGCAGGACTGGATGAAATTTCTGTTTCACAGGAGTAATTTCAGTAATTACTCATCCTGTAATATGAAGTTAGAGAAATTATGTGGTTAGAGTAACTGTTTAACTCAATTGAGAAGGACTTGCTCTGCACCCAAATGTCATTAGTGCAAAATCTCAATTACCCTGTATTCACATTTTGAATTACTTCCAGAGTCTATATGACACTACTGATTTTTGATCCAGGGCTCTAAAAAATGAACCTGACAGAATGTTTCTAGCAGGGTGCAGAAGTACTTATGCTTCTAAATAACGCCCAAGCAGAATAGACTATATTACAGATGTGATATTTCCTCCTCACTTTGCGTGAACACGTAATAATGACTTTGCTCTTCCCAAATATTGATAGAGTTAAAAACTAAACTCACTGCAGCCCTAAGAAGGTTTCCAGTAGTGTTGAATAATTCATGTATCTTCTTTTCCTCTCCATTGAATGCATCATTATATTGTAGGGAAAGCCAGCTAAATGGCAAGGGGGTTAACAAAGGATTAGTATTTATACTAGTGATTTCTTAACAACTCATGCCAAGGATAATAAAGGCTCTAAATATGTCACAGCTGTTTTTTTTCTCTTTAGGTCATCCACTACAGAATAGGCAGATACAATGTGAGCAATCTCCCCAGGCTCTTACATCATAGACTGAGATTCTGTGTCCATGACTTCCTGAATCAATTCTACGCAGCTTTTTGTTTTGTTTAAGTCACCAAAACATAGCCCTATGTGATTCCACTAATCTTAAACTTTATGAAGTTAGGAATATTGATTATGAATGTATTCAAATATTTAGGAGAATTCTACTAGCCCTCTAATTGCATAATGCAGCTAACAGTGCTTCATTTACCTCAGCAATGCAATTTATTTTACACCCCATTTACTCTGGTCTTGATAATGGGTGGAATATTCCACTTCATATACTCCAACAACACAGAGAAGAGAATTTGGCTGGTGTGATACATTCCACTCAAATATGATTATTGCCTGAAAAACATTTCTCTATTTTCTGCCACATGGAACTTTATTAACCCTGTTGTTACCAAAGAATTGCAATTCATTTGGATTAATAACAGGTTTTTGTTGAAAAAGTCTAGCAATAGGATGTTTGATCATAATTTAGGGTTGCACGGAGGTGCTCTAGTATCTCTTCTTTAGGTTAAAAGTTTTACTTCTAACATATCGGAGTCCACATAGGCAAGCAAGAATGTACATGCAAAAATCAGTGGTGCAAGTGATGAATTGTACAAAGGTTCTCTTTCCCATCAAGTCAAGTATATGTATTTCTCCAATTTTAGAAGAAAAGGAGCATGTAAAAGTCCATCCTTGACTTGTCTTTCCAAAATTCAAAGAATACTACTGTTCATTCCTTAATTATCATAGTACATTCAAACAATAATCACTTGGGAGTCTACCAAAATTTTTATTCAATCTATGCTTTTCATCAAAAGCAGTCAACGCAGCCCAGCCAACATGATTTGTCTCCACGGACATCATCAGGGCTGTAAATCAAAACATATGTATCCATCATATGAAGTTGGCTTTTTAATTTGCATATTTACAAATATACAACATTATTCCCTATAATACAACAAATTGCTATGCCTGGGGGGTGATCTACACTCCACTCGCAGAGTTTGTGGAGTTTTCAGCACTCCACGCTACGCGGAGCTTGTGGAGTTCTGAAAAACTCTGCTTCGCGGAGCAGAGTTTTTTTCCTCGCTCGCATTTACCAATGTCAAGTTGGTGAGTGCAAGCGTGCAAGCATGGAAAATAATCCTCCCGGCGAGATTTCTCAATGATGGGGGGGTCAAGTTACTCATTGTGAGTGGTTGCGCAGGCTCGCGACAGCTCGCGTTAAGAAACTGCCCGTTTGCGTTGAGAGAGCTGCTGCTCGAGCCGAAATCTACTCGAGCGGCAGAAAAAGAAAGAAGGGACAGCTTGCACTGTGCAAGATGCCATTCGCAATGATTGCACAGTGCAATCACCGCAAACTGCATTTTTCTATGGTACTCCGCTGCTTGCAGAGCTCCTCGTAGTGCAAAGTTCTGTGTGGTGCAACTCTGCGAATTCCGCCCAGGATTACAAATT
This sequence comes from Lissotriton helveticus, assembly GCF_964261635.1. Classification (NCBI taxonomy): domain Eukaryota; kingdom Metazoa; phylum Chordata; class Amphibia; order Caudata; family Salamandridae; genus Lissotriton; species Lissotriton helveticus. The sequence continues at coordinate 1,612,278,536 of NC_136069.1, forward strand.
GCACATAAAAAAAAACACAAGACTCCCTGCCTGAATAAACTCTACCCTGGACCTTGTGTCTAATATCTCTTAGTGACACATCAAAGAAGATTTTTATTTTTTATTTTATCTTAATACATCCCTATTTATTCATGATCAACATCTCAAAAAATGGAGGTGCTTACTCCTTTCCAGCCACATCCTCAATGTCTCTATACCACCCTGTAATGTTTAGAAAACCTCCCTTCTGTATAATTTAGAATACTGCACTCCCTTCCTTTAAAGAATAAAAAGTTCCATCTCTAACGTGGGAAAAAAACATAATTATTATCTCAATATCACAATTCAGTCAGAAGACTCTGTTAATTCCTCTGTTGTGTCTATCAAGGTGCAGCACAATTTACATAGTTTCCTATCCTGAACTCATTGATCTCTATAATGTAAGAGATATAAATGTGGCCCTTCGGCAGTGTGACTATTTAAAGTTGAGCGTGAGAGTAGGCTAATGGAATTCTCCTGATATTACACCAGTGCACTCTTGTTCTTAGCCCACACTTCCAGTTGCAGATTTTTATATGCATTATTGCTGGTGCTGTGCTTGCAAGACTTCCCACATTTGTGGAACCCACTCAGTGTCTGCAACCATGCAGTGCTTGTGGATGATGTTTATGTACCAGTGTATTTTATTTATTTTAAAAGTTTTGTATAGCACAAACATGACCCAACAGGGTATCAGAGTGCTTTACAGAGAGATGCAACACATATAAGGAGAGGCAATCGTGGTGGAACATAGGAATATACAAAAAGAACAATAGTTACGTAATGACATAATAGTGGGCAAACAAATTAGGCAGTAAAATAGGGCAAAAGAGTCATCGTGATAGGAGATAAGGAGTAGCCGAAAGATGGGCTAGGAAGGACCCATCCGTATCCAGTTGAAGTGACTCAGGACTTGGCTAAACTTCAGGACAGGCAAGTGTTCTTCAATAACCCTTTAATTTCCTTTTTGAAGGACACTGTTGATGGAATCAGTCTACTTTTTGTGGGTAGGGAGTTCCAAATTCTTGGGGCAATTTCAGAGAAGCAATGGTTGTAAGTTTTCATTCTGTTTGCATAACAGGGTGCTGGAGCTCCTGGAGGTACAGGCACCACCTAACAACTCAAGTTCTTTGGTGTGGTAGAGAGTGTTGAAGTGAAGGGCTTTGTGGGTCCTGCAGGCAAGTTTTAAGTGAACCCTTGCTTCGAAAGGTGATCAATTAAGAGATTTCAAGATGGGGGAGATGTGATTGCTCTTCTTGGAACCTGTGATGTGCCTGGTGCCTACATTCAAAGAGGCTCTGAGGGGGGGCAGTCTGTGCCTTAGATGACTGCAGAGTGTTGCACTGCCATATTCCAGCCATGAGATAACTAATGTTTGTACTGTGGACTTGAAGTCATCAGGGGGAAGGAAAGGTTTTTAGTTTCCTTAGAATGCTCAATTTGAAGTTTTCTCCTTTGGTAGATGCTCTGATATGATCCTGCATGTTCAAGTTCCTATCCAGCACGATTCCCAGGAATTCCGTAGAGTCTATGATATGTGGTGTGCAGTTGTGAGCAGAAAGATTTGTCACATATTCCTGAAGGACGGGGGCTTGCTTGGGCTGGAAAATAAGGAGTGATTCTGTTTTGAGGGCGTTCAGTTTAGATGATTGAAGGTTAGCCAGTTAAGGGTATTATGTAAGGTTACATTGAGTGTCTTGATATTGTCAGTTGAGGAGATTTTCATGTACAACTGGCTGTCGTCTGCTTACATGTGGTATTGGATGTTAGATGCTTTGAGAATTTCAGTGAGGGGTTAACTTAAAAGGTTAAAAAGTTTGGGTGAAAGCGGGGAGCCTTGGGGCAGAGAGGACAGAGATGGGAGAGGGATTGATTAGATTTAATTCTCTGAGTTCTATTATGGAGAACAGAGGCAAACCATGTTGGTACTGAGCCAGAGAGTCCCATCCTAAGTTCTAGAATGCGCAGGAGGTTGTCATGTTTTACCGTATCAAAGGCTGATGAGAGGTGAGAAGGATTAATAGGTAGGATTAGTGTAGGGGTGTTTGTGATTGGACAAAAGTTATTCAGATCCTCGGCATCAGCCACAGGTTTTTTGAGAATGGGAAGAACTAGCCGGGACTTTAAGCAGTCGGGGATCTCACCTTGAAGTAGGGAGGCATTAACAATCTTGGTCTTGGAGGCCTTATAATTTCTTTAAAGAAATATGAGGTAAGGGGATCGTTGAAGTGATTTGAGGGTTTCAGGGTAGAGAATGTATGTGTCATTGAAGGTTGAGAATTGATTACAGTGATCATTGTTTTTAGGGGTGTGGTAGGTAGGAAGAAGGGACTTTGGAGTTAGCTGGGAGTCTGGTGACGATGATAACTCGAACAATGCAGACCTTAGGTCAGATTCAATTTTGTTGGATTTTCCAAGGAAGAAGGTGGCAAAGTCCTCCCAATTTGGTTGGGGACTGGCAGAGGTCAGCGATTAAGTGGGTGTGTTGTTGGATTGACGATTGATCAGCTTAAATAGCATTTGGGGCAATTTCTGGCTTTGTCTAGTTGGCTTCTGAAGAAGGTCGCTTTTGCAGTTCAGATGTGTTTGTTGTACAGACTCCTTCTTAGTCTCAAAAGTTTAAGGAGTTCAGTAGATGGAGAGGATCTCCATGCTCATTCTTCTAGTCTCAAGTTACGCCTGTCTGTGTTTAGGCAGTCATTGAACCAAGGTTTGGAGTCTTTGTTGGATTTTCTTTTTAGCTGAAGGGGGCAATTGCATCCAGAACTTCTAGCAGGGCGTGGTTGTAATGCTCCATAAGTTCATGGACATGGGGGGAGGCAGGGACAGATTGCTGCATGATATGAGGTCGTTCATGTTTGCATTTTGCAGCGATCTTTTCCAGTGTTTCAGTTTCTTGGGTTGAAGTCTCTGGGTGTTCCATCGTTCTAGGATGAGGAAGGTGATAACGTTGTGATCTGATCAGTCACATGGGGCAATCAATTCAATCTGAATAGTGTTGGGATTGGAGATGATTAGATTGAGGGTTGAGCCCGAGTTGTGTGTTGGGCTGTCACAAAATTGAGCCAGGTTGAGGTCAAGTAGGAATTATTTAAGACTCTTCACAGCCAGGTCATTCCAATGTAGATTGAAGTCTCCCAGGAAGATCTGGGGGCAATGGTGACCTAGATTTGATGGGTTGGTTCCCATGGTTTGTTCAACCAGAAGGAGGCTGTGTGCTGGTGGATGGTAGAAGATGTGTAGGGTGCATAGGGGTCTTTGTTTGCTGATGATGTTAATGCTGAGGTATTCACAAGATGAGAGAGATGCAGAGGGAGACCATTTCGCTGAGAGACTGTTATGGTAAATACGGGCGACGCCTCCACCAGTACTATTAGCTCTGTCAAGTCTGATAATATTGTAACCAGGACCAGAGGAGACATTAAGCCAAGTTTCGGTGAGAATCAGGAGGTTGAGTACCTGATCAAGGATGAGGTCAGCGATGTCCGCTGCATGTTTCACAGCGGATCTGTAGTTGAGAAGCATGCATTTCAAGAGAGTTTTGGAGTCAGTGGGAGTAGAATGAGCAATGTGAACTTGCATGAAGTTAGCAGTATTTAATGCATTAGAGTTATTTGTGGGGCTACTATGCAGGTTTAGTGTAATGGTTTGAATGAGCTCCAGATTGGCAGTCTTATGTCTAGGATCTCTAAAAGGTTATAGCGGCATAGTTTGAATAGGTCTAAATGTGACTCTGATGGAGTGGAGTGGAGTGGAGTGGAGTTATAAGTTAGAAGAAGGGAGAGAATGTCCAGGTCAGATAAGTAGTTCTTAAATTGAATGGGTCTGGGTGGGGCGTTAAGGTATGGAGTAGTATTCCAAGACCTGGGGGTGCCTGCTTAGGGTCCCTCCTCTTCTCAGGGGGAGGAGTGGGTGTCTTAGGGTAATAGTTGGGCATCTGCAGGCTCGACTGCAGAGCCATGTTGGACAATAAGTCCGAGGCCAGCTCTGATGTGATGATTGTAAGCCTTTGTATGTCAGTTTTGAGTTTTTGGAGCTCCCAGTTGATTTCCTTTAATCTAGAGACTACATAGGGTTGAGTATCATTGATCATGGAGGGAGAGGGAGAGGGGCCAGTCCTGGGTGTGGTAGTAGTTGAGGAAAATGAGAGAGGATGGTAAGGAGAAGGGGCGATCCCGCAGGGAGAGGTCTGTTGGTGTTGGCCAGGTGAGGGGCTGATGTTTTGAAGTGGTTAGGAAGCTTTGGACGCAGAGGGGCTAGGTTTGGGGTGTGAGCTGTTCAAGATAACAGGAGAAGTCATTAAGTGATGTAGGGGGATTTCTTGAGGGCCCTGAGGAGTGGGCGAAGGTCTAGAATCCCAAGATGATATGAGAGGGACACTGTTAGTGCGGGAATTGTTGATGCCACCAAGGGGCATGAGAGTTTTGTTCATGGTCTCAGGTAGAGTAATAGGGTGTTTGGGGTTAAGAATGTAGACTTCATGGTGGTCCTGAGGAATGGGTGAGGGATTAGAGTCATTAATTGGTATGGTAGCTGGCGCTTTACATGAGGGTAAAGTGACTACAGAGAGTCTTAGGCCATGTGGAACTTTCTTAGCAGAGGGGTAGGGTGGGTAGTCTCTATTCTGACCTAGCCATGTCAAGACTGGAGCCCTGGCAGCTCAGTGCATAGAAGGCCATGGTTTATCAAGATGTTGCATGGTTTATGTTTAGGAGACTCAGTAGTAGGATAGCAAAGGGTGGGGAGTTTTGCGTGAGTCCTTAGTGGTGTATGTGGACATTGGTAGTGTTGAATTAATGGATCTACATGCGAGAGGAGACTTACAGAGACACCCCCTACCCAGATGGATAATATGATTCAAGGAGGCAGCGGCAATGATTAGTTAAGTGCTGTGTGAGGACCCCAAGTTATGGGTATGGGACAACAAAAGGAGGTTGAAGAGGCATGTTCAGACAATGGAACTTCGTGGTGAGTTAAGAGAAAGCAAGCTCATGTGGACAGTAGCATTGATCCATATTAGACAGGGATGAATATTGCGATTTTAGTGAAGGCTGCAGTGTGCCAGGCCATTCTAAGATGGCCACACAGTGTCAACAATGTGATGAAGCTAGAGAGCAAAAATTTAAGCAGTGTGCAGTGTGTCAGGTTGTGCTCAGATGGCCACCGTATTAGGAGAATGAGCAGCTGAGGGAAAGTCTAAGATGGACACAAGATGAGAGAGCACTGTGAGGAAAGTAAGGAGTGGAAAATCTAAGATGGCCACATCGTGAAAGCAATGTGAGGAAAGTAAGGGGCATGAATCTAAGCAGTCTGCAGTGAGACAGGTAGTTCTAAGATGGCCGCTGCAAAAGGAGATTAAATAGTAGAGGAAACATTCTTAGATGGCCACAACATGAGAGCAATATGAGGAAGGAACGGTGTGGAAACCTAAGCAGAAATCTAAGATGGCTGTGCAAAGTGAGCAAAGTGAGGAAAGTAGAGAGCAAGGTCAGGAAAACATTAAAAGAGTTGGTCTTCCCTGAGGAACACAACGCCTCCATTTAGGGGTTACTTGTAGCCATTAGGAGTGTCGTGTTGGGATCAGCTCTCTGGAGGCAGAGTTGGTCAGCCCAGCCAAGATATTGACTCTATAAGTAGCCCTGGGAGGGGTTCGCGGAGTTTCACTATGCAGAAATCACCGGAGTTGCAAGAAAACTCCGACAATTTCCACAAGTAGGCGGAATATTCAACATGCTGCTGCTACATTTAAATCATCCGATTCCACACACGCATTTATAAAGTTACTTAAGTACTTATATTGTTTTCCTCCTGTGTAGCTAATGAGAGCTCAATTTAGGCAGATCAAAGCAAAGACAGAGCAAGGATACGTCACTGCGCAAGGGACCACCATTTTTGAGAGAATCGACGGCAGGTTATTGGAAAGGGTGCATGAGAGTGCAACAAAGCAAAGGGGAATTGAGAGACCAGCTTCCAGGTGACCCTCCTCCCCCAGTAGCATACGAAGTTAACAATACCTTTCCGGTAAGAGAGGGGCGATTCATCAGCTCTGCAGACCTGCACTGTGCCTCAACTGGTGTACACCCATGGGAGAGGAGGAGCTCCTTTGGCTCTGCAGACCTGCTCTGTGCCTCCACCAGTATATACTCCCATGGCAGAGGAGGGGCTCCTTCAGCTCCGCCGGCCTGCTCTGCACCTCTGCTGGTGTATACCCACAAGAGAGGAGGGGGTTGCCTCAATTCTACAGGCCCGCTCTGTGCCTAGGCCAGTGACGGTGTACTAGTTCCACAGGAGTGGAGGGAGTGCCTGCTTCAGCTCCGCAGGCCCGCGCTGTGCCTCAGCAGTGTACTCTCAAAGGAGAGGAAGGGGCTGCCTCAGCTCCACAGGCCCACTATGTTCCTCGGCCAGTGTGTATTCCTTTCGGGTAGAAAGTGGTTGCATCCAGGCACACACCTCACAACCTTCCCCTTCACGCCTGACACACGATCCAGCTCCTGCTTGCAGTGCTCAACCAGGTGGCTCATCATAGCCCAGCTGCCATTGGTCACTTCTGCATTTGTCTTTGGCTACCCGTCTTTCAATTGGCTCAGCAGACAGAGGACATTTGGGCTGCAAATTTGGCCATCACATGACGTCACCAGAAAATGCCTTTACAATGAACGCGCATCCGCACATGACTTGGTGAGCTCCTTGGCAAACTCCGCTCCGCCGGTGGTTGACAGAGTTTTTTTGCCTAATTGCTTGCTCAAAGCGAAGCGCGTAGTGGCAAAAATCTCACAAACTCTTCCGGTGGAGCAGAGCTTGCCACCCACCATTATCCATAAGGCAATGCAGTCAGGGCTGGTCTTTTGCCTTCAGTGCAGTCGGGCCTCTTCTAGAGGCACCACAGCAGCCCTGACAAGCTGGGCCCACAAGGAACCCATTTAGAGTTGTTTATTTGCAACAGGAGGGGCGAGGGCACACCCTGACCTTTTCACTGAGTCGGTCGGCAGCAATTAGACCAAGGCGGTCGGGCCACTGTGAGAGGCGGTGAGGTAGCTCAGTTGGACAGGGCACTGCAGGAACCTACCTAGGGCCCGGCCGGTTGCAGCAGGTGTGACAAAAGGTCCACCCCCACCTTGACCTTGGAGTTGGAACCGGAGCGAGGGGTAGAGGACAGAGGACAAGGGCGTCCCCGTGAGTTAAGCCGCCTCTATGAGACAGCAGTGGATCTCAGCTGATGGAGGTCTCACAAGTCCGAAGCACCCACCAATGAGAGAAGATTCCTGCTAGATCCGCTGATTCAGCGTGATGACGGCATCCAGGCAGAAAGTCTCCGCAAGATGAGGACGGCACCTCCGATGACGGCACCTCCGATGTGAGGCGGTCCCCGGCAGGTCAGCAGAAGTTGTCATGCTGAGTGAAGCATGGCCCAGCAACAAAGCCTCTAGACCAATGGCAGAGGGCACCAGGTGAGAAAAGGCATCTCCGGGGCCTGAGCCACTACCTGGGGCCTGCTGCCGAAGGAGACAGCAATCCAGGATGGAGACCAATGAACCTCCGAGGCAAGAAGGTCCACGCAAGGCTTGTGGTTTCAGCAAGACGTTGACGGGCCCCAACCAGTGAAGCCCCAGTAAGATAAGGAGGGCACCTCTGCTTTTAGGCGGACCCTGGCTGGTTGGCAAAGTTTGACACGACAATCGAAGCACGACCCAGCTAAGCCTTGGGTCCAATGGCTGAGGGCACCTGGCAAGGAAGGCGTCTCCGTAGACCAATGTCATTGGAGACGGTGAACCAGGCTTGCAGAAGAGAGAGCAGCATTGGGGGAACCCTTCAGAGGCAGTCAGCCAGCACAGGATCGGGTATCAAGAGGTTAGAGATTGTCGCAATGTGTATGGCAATGGGGTTGTAGCTTAAATCCTCCATAGTGTGGGTCCGGTGAATCCAGGTTACAGGTACGGATCAATTTAGTTTACCTCATTTAACTTGGTTTGTTTAGTTTGATGGGCTGAGTTTTCCAGGGATGTACACTGATGGTGATCCCTTATCCCAGGAACCCTCAGGAAGAGCTCTTTCTCCATCGGCCATCTTGAATTGGTATGTATCTCCAAGGGATCTCACCTTCCTGTAAGTTATAAATACATGGGTGCCTACTACTGGCCTCAGAACTGGAACTGACCTCAGAATATTCCAGTGTTTGTTCATCAGATGCCTCAAATTATCACATTGTCTTTTAAAGTTGATAATAAACCTGATCTGGCTGTCTATAGATGTCTTCTTTTCTCTTACTGAATAGAATCCTGTTTTATGGTTTGCACTTAGTTTCATGCCATTTGTAGAACCTTCCCAGGAAAGCAACTTTCTTTGCTCCTACTCAAGATTTTACTATGTTCTGTATTGTAAAGTTTGTCCGTGGAACTGTTCTTTTAGTCCAGAGAAATTTCCTATATGCTCAATTTTAGTAAAATAGGATGATGGTTATCAGTGTGCAACATGCTGTTGCCAACAGTATTCATCCTAAACATTTTGGTGGTCAATTGTCCATCTATTACCGTCAGGAGGATATCCCAATATTCAATGCAGTCTCTACTGAATTTGTATGTGAAGCTGAGGTTCACATAATAGATCTGTAGCCTCTGCACAAATTCCTCAGCCTTCTTGATAGTGTCATCTCATATGATAAAAAGATCATCTATATAACTGACTCATAATATTACATGGGAGTGATGCATTTCAAGTATTTGTGTTCTCCCTCTAGCCCATGAAAACATTGGCAAAGCTTGGGGTGAGGTAGGTGCTGATGGCAGTCTCAAGCAATTGCCAGTAGTACATTTTGGAAAACAAAAGGATGTTCTGTTCCAGGTAACAGTCCACCATCTGCTGCTGCATCCAAAAGTGGTCCAATAGTTTACTCTATGTGCTCTATAGTAAGAAGGCACATCCATCAATGTCATGATTCTGGTTAATTAACATATACAGGGAACTAACATTTAATGTCATCATCAAATAGATGGTATCCCTGTAGTGATCCTGAGATAGTACCACAGGATTGCTGCGCCGAAGGAAGAACACCACAGGTGTTCTGTATGGGTTTCTCTCCCTGGAAAACTGCAAAACCTGCAAGAAAAAGTAGAAAGTGGTGTTTAATATGAAATATGCTTTTTATTAATTTTATTCATAGACATTGTCTGATTTGGTCAATTAATGAGTCTTTTTTTGCAAAATAATGCATTGTTTTTGCATTTTATGATTCTGCAGGAGTATTGCAGGAGTACTGCAAAATCACTTACACAGATATGAAAGACATCTGATTTGTTGAATCAATGTCAGCCTCAATGTACAGGAAGTTCCTACTCCTTTACCTTAATACTTAATTTCTGATTACCACTTTGGTTTAATTAGAGCATGTGCTGTTCCACCCACCTTTATTTCTATTTCTGCAATTGTTTTGGTGTGTCAAATGTGGCTTCATGTGAGGAGAGTCCAGCCAATGATTTCATTAACTTAGATCTCAGCTGAACCTCTGGTAGCTATGGCAGAGCAGACAGATTTAAATTACAGAAAATGAGTAACACAATAAAGTTCTCACTCCAATGTGAATAAGCAGAATGACACCAAAATACAACAATCTTATGGGAGGAATTTGAGAAATGCATAAGATGCTTTCCCTTTCGACAGTTGATTGATACCTATGAGTGCCATTGCTGAGACTAAGCATTTATTCCTAGGCTATGTTAGTTTAAAGGCAGCTCATGTAGGTACAGTCATCACTCTAAGAAAGTTGGCATTTTTCCCCTCTTTTGTGTCTGCTGCCTTTCTTGGGTTCCGTGAATATGTGCAATTGACAGTCAGATGTTGTGAATTCTTTGCAGGCAGTTATAATAGAGTGATTATGTGTGCCTGAATGAGCCATCTGCTGGCAGGATGTGGGCAGAGCTGAGCACAGCCCCACTTGCATCTTAATAGGAAGTGATCTGCCTTTACACACAGGACCTATCACCTCCACATTGTCATTGCAACCTGCTTGCAGCCAGGACACAGGCTTCAAGAAATTCCATGCACCTCAAAGCCACTGTCTAGAAACTTCTCCCAATTTCCAGAAGGTGGGCAACAGGATATAAATATAGGACATCAGTCACTAACTCATCAGTTAACTTCTGGACCAGTGGAAACTCTGCCAGGAAGAAGGACTGGTGTGCTGCTGAAATAACTGCCACTATGGCGGACTGTTGACCTGCTGCTGCCTTGCTGAATTGCCGGCTTTCTGCCTTGCTACCCTCTTGCCTTAGGAAGCAGGGCTGGACTTGTACCTTGAACCAAGGACCACCAGAGGGACTCTGTGGGCTAGTTTGTAGTTTGCTGGTTTCATGATCTGAGCCTCTGGGACACAAAAGGCTCCATTCACCTTAGACCTACACCCAAACCCAGTCTGAGTGAGTCCTGATTCTCCAAGTGGTATTCCACCAGTCCTAGACCCTCGGTCATGGTGCTAAAGATACCCAGATTGCCAAATCCCCAAACTTTTTCTGTGAACCAGGAGGACACCAAGACGAACATGCTCATCTATCTGCCTGATATCCATTGTCCAGTCGGATTGAGTTTGCAGCTTCTCTAGCAATGCTCTGTGCTGGAGATTTTCGACGTCCAAAAAAGAGACTGAGTCCAATCAAAGAAATCTTCCGAGTGGCTTCAACCCAAGTATCTTCCACAACGATGCTACATCCTCTGACATCCTCTGCGGCCTTGCCCTGCTGAACAAGATCTTTCCCGAAATTTTTTCTCAGAAATTCTTCTTAGTCTGAAGGTAAGTGCTGACTGGGCCAAATCCACTTCTTGCATCTGAACCTTGCTCCAATGTGCTTGGCTATATTTTTAGTCTTTGACTCGGTCTCGCAATATTAGATGTTTATTTTCTATTTTTACTTTATAGGTGTAGGTTTTTTCCGTGTGTTGTTATTTTACCTTATCACTGTTTGTGTGCTGCATAAGTACATTATATATTGCCTCTAACTTAAGCCTTCCTACTTTTTGTGGCAAGCTACCCAGGGTTAAGAACAGGTTAAATTAGTGACTTTTATGGCTCACCCTGTAAGGGATTGTGGCTGTTGCTTCACCAGGGCTCACATCGACTTCAACCAGCAACCCACATTCTCGCATTGGTGTTCAGTGTGTGTATCAGAAATGGTTTTTGTACAGTGCCATACAGGGATTTGCGTAACATAAATTCATAATTGAATAATTTGGTTCCCCATTGGGTCTTTTCAAATTCTCCTGATTCTACCATTCACTGTTTTTAAGTTTTTTCTAAATTTCAGTACCATACCATCCTCATTTTACCAGGGAGATGGATCTGACCAATGTTGACAACCACACTAGGCTTACGTTGTAAAGGCTCTGCAGGGTCAGAGGGCTGAATGTGGGCAAGGCATCTTCCACAGTGGAGGACATGAACTTAAATGAAGATGAGGAGAGTGGCCCAAAGAGGGTACTTGAACAGCAGGAATAACCCAGCTGTCCCCAAAGAGAAGTCAGGATACCCAAGATGGAGCTGGGAGAAGTGTATCCTCCAGGGGACTGTCACAAAAGGAATTTGAAGACAGGAGGTTGGAGTGGAAGCTAAAGTTGGACTTGGCTAAATTAAAACTGGTTAAGGAGAAGGCTGAAGGGCCTTAGAAGGAATAAAAGTACTATCGGAGCATATGAAAAGCATGAAGAATCTAGCGACAAAGGCAATGTTCAAGTGGCAGTGCACCAACTGTGTCTGCTGCAGAGGTGAGATTCTGCATACCACAGGAGCTGCTGCCTAATTATTTGTTGGGAGATGATACAGACAAATGGTTTGTTGCATATGACAATGTATTCAGCTTACACAAGGTCCCAGAGGAATATTGGGGGGATACCATGTGGAAGCACATGCCCACAGTGGCAGGGATGCTCTTCTTTCACAAGAGAATCAGACTAATTATGCCCCCATGAAAGCCATACTTGTTGCAAAATTTCGGCTGTCCCCTGAGAAGTACCATCAGAGATTTAAGGACAACTACAAACTCCCCAATTAGTACTGGGTGAACTTCGTAAAATTATGCCAGTAAAGCACTGAAGGGTTGGGTGAAGGGCAGCAAAGTGGATGATTTTACTGGGCTGTACAACTTAATTTTGAGGGAGAACATGATGACATATATATGTTTTCAGAATTCTATTCACACCTAGTAGATAGCATTCTTACTGATCTCAAGAAGCTTGCTGAGGTGGCATACCTCTGGGTCAGCACCAGAATGTCTATAAGGGCATATGAAGGTGACTCATAAAAGGGTGATCATGGTTCCCAACAGAAGAAACATGGGGCAGATAAAAATACAATGTATGAGTTCTCTCATGGCACCCAAAACAGTTAATAGGAGAAAAGGTCCAAATCTTGCCTCCAGATGAAAGGATTCATAGGCAAGAATACTGAAAATCTTGTCAATAAGGAAGAATAGCCCAGACAGGTCCCAGGAAAGTGAAGGTCAAGGGGTGTGAGAAACTAGCCCTTGCAAGTCCAATGGCACAGGTACATAGGGAGCCAGAGTAGGCTCCCAAGATTCTACCAGGGAGGACATTATCTCCCTTGGTGACCTGCTGAATTTGGTGGATGACAAGTGGAAGGAGGATTCACCAAGGTAAAGGCAAAGAAGGACTGCACCATCCTTGAGGACCTGTGGCAGAAACTAAATCCCAGGCAGCTTGTGTGACCTCTGGAGATCACCTCCTATTGTACAACAAGTGTAGTGAGCCATAGGATCCTGAGCATGGTGTAACCCGTGTGCTGGTAGTAACCCAATGTTAAAGGGTCTGCCTACTGGGGCTGGCTCATAATATACTCCTGGCAGGAGAACTGGGGTAGGATACAACATTTGTGTAGGTTATCACTCATTTCTATTTCCCCAAATGAGGACAGCCTCTGTCTGTAGAATCTGTCTCTCCTGCCAGGCTAGTGGGAAGACTGGGACAAAGCTAAACATGGTTTTTGGTACACCATTTTAGAGGGTGGGTATTGATATTTTAGGACTCTTTGACCCCAAAGTAGCCTTAGGTAGCAGGTTCATCCTGGTCTTAGTGGACAACTAGGTCCCTGAGGTCAGCCTCAGAGGACTGTTACTGCACCTGTAGTGACCATTGCCCTGATCGGTATTTTTACCAGAGTAGGATTCTGCAAAGAAGTGGTGTCTGACAGGGCCACCAACTTCATATCTGCGTACATGAAGTCAATGTGGAAATAATGCAGAGTTACTTCTAAGTTCTCTGCACCCTACCGCTCACAAGCCAATGGGTTTGTTCAAATATGTAACATGACTCTAAAAGGCATGAGTATGGGTCTACCTGATCTCAGGTGGTAGAAGTGACACATCCTCTTACCATGCCTGCTTTTTGCTTAGAGGAAGGTACCACAGAAGGGAGTGTGCATCAGCCCATTGGAACTTCTGTATGGTCACCTTATATAGGAACCTTTCAGTCTGGCAAAGGAGGGGTGGGAGCAAGCTCACATGAAACTGCCCGGAATGTAATTAGCTACAAGCTAGCCCTCCAGAACTGGATGGCCAAGTTCCGGAAGAAGGATTCTGACAACTTGGAGGCTAGCCAGGAGGGGATGATGACATGGTATGACTAAGCAATTACCATGGAGCAATCCTTCTGGACAGAAAGTATGAGTGATTGAGCTAGTGCAGCCCAGGGCTCTTGAGGACCCCTGGACCTGGCCCTTTGATGTGTTGGACAGAAGGGAGATTACACCAACCTGGCATGCCTCAAAACCCCCACCTCTTAAGGTTACTTTATCTCAACACCTCAAACTCCACTTAAGAGGTCAACATGCCGCTGGTGACAGATGGCATGGAGTAGAATGAATCTCTCCCTACTCTACTATCATCCAAAGGGAATGATGGGTCAATGGAGGGTTTCAACCTCTCCCCTACCCTGACTCCAGCATTCGAGGGACTGTCACCAGTCACTGTAACAGTTTGCATCCCTATTTTCCCTAACTCATAGGCTCACATGCCTGTGTACCTATGTTATTGACACTGAAGTCAGTTTGCCTTTCAAAAATAAAATGTACATGCTGACTGGCTAGTTAAGGGCCAGCATAAAAGGAGACAACTCTAAAATGCTCTGATTGGGGATCATTGAGCCATCTAGTATTCCCGAACCAATGCAGTGGCACTGGTACCAAAGGCTGCCCCTACGAGAGCCGTTCCAGAGCGTAGGTTTTCTGTTGACTACAGGGAACTCATCTCAGTCACCAAGACTGATGCAAACCACATCCATTGAGCTGATGATTTCATTGATAGGTTGGGGAAGCTAAGTTCCTGAGCACTTTTGACTTGAATTCAGGGTACTGGCAGATTGCCCTGACTGAGTGGGCAAAAGCCTTCTCTATTTCATGGGCCGCTTTCAATTCAAAGAGATGTCATTTGGTCTGAAATATTTCCCTGCCACCTTCCAGAGGCTGGCAAACCAGATCTTAGCTGGGATGGAGGCTTCTTCAGGGCTACATATTTAGATGACATAGTTGTATTCAGCAGCACCTGTCAGACCCATCTATTTCACCGGAAGTGCTTCAGTCAATGCATCATGCAGGACTGACAATCAAGTCTGGTAAGTGTTAGATAAGGCAGGGTCTGTGATGTACTTGGGACACTTTGTGGGTGTGGTAAGGTACAGCCCCTCAAAGACCAAAATAGAGACTATTCTGGCCTGGGAACCACAAAAACTCAAACAGTGGTTGTGCTTACCTAGGCTGAAGGTTAATCATTAAATACGCTATTGTTGCCCTCTTGAAAGAGTTGACTTCCAAGAATCAGCCCAAGAATAAGATCTGTGGAGAGACGTGTTAGAATTCTTTTGACTCACTAAAACAGGCCACATGCACAGCCCCTGAGCTCATCATCTGACTTGACCCAGGACATCATTGTTCAAACAGATGCATCAGAGTATGAGATAGGGCAGACTTACCAGTTCTAAATGAAGTGGTCAAACACCAACCTGTAGTATTTATCTCTAGGAGGATCCTTCCCAGGCAACAGATGTGGAGTGCTATTGAGAGTGAAGCGTTTGCTGTTTCTGTGCTACTCATTTCCTGGATCAAACAGACCACACGTGCCTCAGGTGACTCACGCAAATACAAAATTGTTTAGGTGGTCCATTTCCCTACAGTAGAACACCATCCTGGGTCAGACCACGCTAATGCTGATGGTCTAGCTAGGTTTATGCTGATGGTCTAGCTAGTTTTTTTTACCTTAGTGACAACAATATCATAGTTTGCGTACATGAATGTTTCAACTTGAGTGTGTCATTCTGGGTTCCCCCTATTGAAAGATAGCAGTTTGCTGCAAATTAGCTATAGAAACCTATAAATAATGTCTAGCAGAAAAACATATACAGGTCTCAGGGACCACTGCTTTGTGCAGCCTTATCACATCCCATCCAATATCTCTATGGTAAACTACCAACCTTGTATTACATTGTTTTCCTCTCTCCTGTATTTTCCCAAATATATCACATTTTGTGATGGCAATATATTCATCTTTATAAATGTTATCTTTCTAATGACATATGTAATCAAGAGAGGACTGGTCTAACGATGTTTAGTATAGGACTCAGAGCTGTATGTTGAAGGGAACAGAATATGTTACTTCATGACGCCCTCACCCACCAACCTAGTTGTGGCATGCTTCATCATCGGGCCCACCAAGTGACACTGAGTGTGTCCCGGGTGTGCTTCAACGCCTGTGTTACAGCGGAGCTGGTATGTCACTGAGTGTGCAGTGGTAGTGAAGTGATACGTGAACAGGTTAAAAACTATCCAGTGGTCCCAGTGACCATGAGGGCTGTCTTTAATATCCAGGCCTCTGGTAGCATTAAAATCAAGGCAATGGATGTTGGTGGAATGGTGATTATGAACTCCTGCATCCGGTGGTAGGTCAACATGTTTCAGCTAGGCCTTTGATTAAACTGGCTTTCCTCAGGACCAAAATACTTTGAAGGTGAAGACTACACTAATAGTGGGTGTGTGGTCGAAAATGTGTTGCACACGTTAAGGTGTCATACGTGTGGGAGGGGGATTCCCTCTCCTAGCATAAGCTAGCGTTTTGTAGCGAATGCCTCTATAGAGTAATAGGCTGGTGTTGTTTAGAACCTATTTGGGAGTTTTGTCTGAGAGGGACAGTATCAGTCGTGTCTTGTCAGTGTACTTTTACCCTCTCATTAATTTTGAATGCACCTTGGCTTCCCTTCTACATTCTGCAATTCTTCATTTGTAAACAAACGGTCCAGGTGATTTTTTTTCTGCTATAGTAATTAGTACAATTTCAGTAATTACACGTTCAAATTACAGAAATTACGCAATTATACGGCTAGAGAAATCAAGACTAATATTGGACAAAATCCGATTGTAGCAGAGCAAGAGAAATTTAGACGCTGCTTGCTACTGCTATTCATTTCCTATAGAATTTGGTGGTATTTACTTACCCCAAAATGCATCCACTGGCCCATTTTGATGTTTAATGTGCATGTTTTACTGAGTGAATCACGCTAAATACTGGATTTAATAATGCTCATTATAATGAGTAATTTTCCAGTAATTTCGAGTAATATGCTAGAGAGAATTATGCCAGTTATGGCCACCTGTAATGAAAACATTTCTAAATCTCATGCCTGTTTGTCATAAGCTCTTTTTATTTAATTCACAACAAAAGCTATACATTTAATTAAACATTTGTTTCTAAGATAGATCACTCTAATTATTGATCTTAAGTCATTATTGTACAATTAAGAAACTGCAGAGAATCCATCGAAAAGAACAGAGATTAATCTTTTATCATGCAAGACTAAATGGCTTATTATGAGCATGGCTGTCCATGGACTACACCGTGATGGTCTGACAGAAGAGCACCCTCTGCCATATTATGAGTTGGGCAGAGTGGATTTGTGAAGACCGTGGTTGGACAGCCGGCACCACGAGAATATTGCTGACTGCCATGGTCAGAATCGGGGGAAGGCAGCTTCTATTTGGATGTTCAGAGGTCTTATTACGAGTTGGCTTCCTTACGATCAGACCGTGGTTGTACCGATGCCTAAAGGTCAGCAGAGATGAAGGATTTGGGGAGCATATTCACCCCTTTCCAGTTCTTCACAGCAGATTTTGAAGTGGATCCCTTTCTACAAGTCTCCAATACACAAGAGCATCTTCACTCCAGGGAATACAACCCTGGCAGAAATACAGGTAAGTGCTTTGGTACCATGTACCCAATACCAGGACTGCCCACATATGGGTCGGTCTCCGGCAATAAGTAGGTGTTATTTTTCACAAATAACATGCATGTGTGTACATTCAACATATATGCAGTTGGATTTTATACTGAGATATCAACATATATAGAAATACAGTGCCCAATGCCGCAAGACTTCCGCAAGACAGTGGTCCCTAGAACATTGAAAATGAACGTTTAGAATCAACATACGCTAGATAGCCAGTATGTTCTTTGTCCATCCGGCCTGCGATTTATTTTGCAAATATAAATAATAACAACAAATTGAAGGTAATGTCAAGGGGGCACAGCCTGTGACCCACATACAACAAATCAAAACAGCAATTTTTACAGGCAAAAGGCGAACAAGGCGGTCTGTTTCCTAACTATTTAGTGGACATATGGTACAGAAGTTGTCGACATTTCGATGCACAAACTTTAAATAAATGGCATAATCTTCAGGACAGTAATATAAAACATGTCTGTCTTGGGATCATATAATTTCCTTTCATACATAAACAATTTTGACAAAGGGGAATTAAATGGGAGAAATAGAGAAAATAACAAGAAATAGGTAATTTAGACCGTTAGCTAGGCACGGACCATTCTGGTCAAAGTTCAATGACTTATCAGTGACTTTATTATGAGTAAAGTGAGAATAAAAACATGAGAGGCATGATTAAACAATTGTAAACACGCAACTGGTGGTGAAAGTAGCATGCAGTACTAATTCGACATGCCTGTGTGACAGCATGGATGGCGTGCGGCACAGTGCATTTATCTATAGTGGGTGTACGGCGTAGTGAGAAGGTAGAGAGAAACAAAACCAGCAGCAGTTAGCAGCACAATGACCAGTATAATGCTCGAAGAGCAATGGGGCATTCCAAGGTATGCGGCACTAGGCGGCTTGGAGGGTTTAAATCAGGTATTGAGCAAGCAGTTGAAGCGTATGGAAGTGCTCTTGGGGCGTGGATTGTATTCCGATGCGGCGCAGGTAAGTGGTGTATTTTAAAGAGCAGAGGCAAATGGGTTTGGCTCAGGCATGGTGCACACTATACAGTGAGGGTGTGCAGATTAAAAAGCGTCTCTGTAGGGTCTTCACGGTGCCAACGTATACGGCGCAGTGAGGTGAATATAAAAAGGAGATCCACAGACAGCTGAGCAATACCGACCACTACTGCAAATTACCTTGCAACCCCACAAGGGAAATCCAGAAACTAATTCTGCAAGTCACAAATGATGCCCTTGAATCAGGCTATTTGTCTAAAAAAGAACACAAATTCCTCAACACGAAGGCACCCAGAATACTGGTGTTCTACTGTCTGCCCAAAATCCATAAAAACCCTGATATACCATCAGGCCGTCCGATTGTCTCGGGGTGTGGGTCCCTTCTGGAGCCCCTCAGACAATATATTGATTTTTTTATCAAAGGATTTGTCCCCCAAACACAATTCTTTATGAGACAGTATGCCCATGATCAACATAATCGAAGAATATCCCTGGGTGTGGAATCACTTTATACTAATATTCCGCAGATAGAATCATTACGCGTGATTGAAGGCGTTTTAGATACACGTCCACGCCCCCACAATGTTCCATTCTTGTTCATCCTACAACTCCTAGAAATCTGCCTGACTAAAAACGTTTTCTTATTTGAAAACCAGTTTTATGGTTATGTACGTGGAACCTCCATGGGAGCTATTTTTGCTCCCATTATGGCAATCCTTTACATGGACAACCTCGAAACACTCAATATTCTGAATCCATCTAATCCTTTCCACAGTGGCATTGCCCTGTGGAAACGTTTTATTGATGAAATTGTTATGGTTTGGACAGACTCAGCTGAATCCCTTACACAAATGCTACACTGGCTAATTAACAATAGCGGAGGTCTAAAATACACATTATCAGTAAGCAAAGAGTCGATTCCCTTCCTTGAGCTTGAAATAAAACACCAAGACGGCCGCCTTACTACTAATCTTCACCGCAAGCCTACAGAGTCGAACACCCTCCTGAGTTACAGCAGCCACCATCCCCGTGCCTTGAGAGACTCACTTCCTTACTCTCAATTCCTTCGCATCCGACGGAATTACTACTTCAAAGAAGATTACTTTGCTGAGGCAAAGACACTCAGCAACAAACTTCGCAACCGGGGCTAACCGCGCAAGCTAGTACGCCGCTCTCTCAAGAGCGCATGGTACTGTCCCCTAGATGTCCTTCTCGAACCTAGACCCAAGAAACACCAGGATAGACTTATCTGTGCTACAATCTTCTCCCTAGCCGCTAATGCCATACGGAAAAGTGTATTAAAACATTGGCCAGTAATCAATGCTGGCTCCCTAGATATAGAACACTCTATGTTTGCCTTTAAAAGAGCCAAAAACATTAAAGATCACCTTGTAAGGGCAGCACTTCCTCAAACTCCAGCCAAGGTCACTATAAATGATGCATGGGGCCTACCCGCCCTCAATGGCCACGTGAAATGTGGCGAATGTGTAGCGTGTGAGTCAACTATTGAAGGAAAAACATTCACATATGAGGCACTTAAGTATGAAAGAAGACACTTTACTAACTGTAACTCCACAAATGTCGTGTATGCCATTTCCTGCCCCTGTATGAAAATCTATGTGGGACAGACTACGCAGAAAATGAAGCTACGCATCGGCCAGCATCGGACCAGAATTCGATGCAGTAAGCCCAATGCGCCCTTGGTTGAACATTTCCAGGCCACGTGACATACTGAAAAAGATTTCATATGGACTATAATTACTGCCATCAAACCACCACCAAGAGGAGCTGACATCTCAAAACTACTGAATAAGAGGAACTAAACTGGATACTACGCACCAACAGTATCCACAATGGCCTCAATCGCCTTGAAGATTGGACATCACTGCTATAATTTGTTCAAAACCACTTTGTGCTGAACTGATCAACTATGGTTTTTAGTGCTATAATGATAACCTCAAAGTACTGTAATGTAGTAATGGTAAGCTTCACATTTCTACCTCAAGTCCAACACACTGCTACTTTTTCCATCAATTCCAATCACACATATGCGTATCCCACATTGTTTATTCTGTTTAATGTATGCCAAATCGCGTGATGTACTTATGCAGTAACTATTAGATATAGAGAAACGTATCGCTATGTCAGTATATTCAGAATTATAAACAGCTATGTCACTAACTCCTTTTTATTCCTCTCCATTGAGATAACCCCTGTGATTATTTTCCACTCCAAGAAGGCCGACACTTTCTTAAATTGTGTCGAAACTGTGGTGAATTGCATGATGTACATATGTATTAACCAGACTACCATGTCGTATAGTCTGAATTACGAATAGCTGTACCACAGAATCCTTTTTATATTTCTCATATGTGATTCCCTGTACTATTCACCATTCCACGTTGTCCTACACCTTCTCTTTGAGTTGCACCGCGCTGATCTTATCAGCATATAATCACTTTTTAAATATGGCCACACCTGCAGGATTGTCCCTCACGTCATCTATTTTGATTGCCAATAGACCCCCCATGTGACCTCCCCAGTCACAGTTATAAGCAGGGAACTCACGTTGCTTCTCCAGCGATCCCCGTAGAAACCCACGCCGACCGGCGCATATACAGAGTATTTACTCGGTAAGTCGGCCCTTGTACCTTCTTTTTTAAAATACAGAATCCTGCTCATGTTGAGCGTCCATTTAGTGCCTTCTTCCCTTTTAATCTATAGGTTCCTGAATTTTCGTCATCCGCGATGGCTTTAAAATCCATACTGCGTGTCTCTTGATTCTACGCCATTTGTAGGTAAGCATAATCCACGCCAGCACACCTCACCCCCAGGGCCCAATTTGTTCCCTCCCCTGATTTCTCGAATCTCTTTTCAGATCATGTCTACGCCCCCCGGAGTGATACCACCCGATACCCTCATGTGCCCTTGATCCACCACAAGTTCTCAGTCCTCCAGTAACTCACCGCTCCATATATTGTTACATCGAAATCACCAGCTAATGTTTTTTTTTAAATTCCGCCTCACTGCGCCGTAAACGTTTGCACCGTGAAGACCTTCCCGAGCCGCTTTTTAATCTGCACACCCTCACTGTATAGTGTGCACCATGCCGGAGCCAAAGCTCTTTTAAATACACCACTTAACTGCGCCGCATTGGAATAAAATCCTCGCCCCAAGAGCACTTCCATACCCTTCAACTGCTTGCTCAATGCCTGATTTAAACCCTCCAACCCGCCTAGTGCCGCATACCTTGGAATGCCCCATTGCTCTTTGAGCATTATACTGGTCATTGTGCTGCTAACTGCTGCAGGTTTTCTTTCTCTCTACCTCCTCACTACGCTGTACACCCACTATTAGATAAAAGCACTGTGCCGCACGCCGTCCATGCTGTCACACAGGCCTGTCAAATTAGTACCGCATGCTATTTCCACCACCAGAATGGTCTGTGCCTAGCTAACTGTCTAAATGACCTATTTCTTGTTCTTTTCTCCATTTCTCCCATTTAATTCCCCTTTGTCAAAATTGTTTATGTTTATTGTTATGCATGTATGAAAGGAAACTATATGATCCCAAGAGAGACATGTTTTTTATTACTGTCCTGAAGATGATGCCATTTTTAAAGTTAGTGCATCGAAACGTCGACAACTTCTGTACCATATGTCCACTAAATAGTTTGATTGCATTGCACAATGATACTTTGATTGATTCAAGTCTGATAACTGAATACTAGGAAACAGACCGCCTCGTTCACCTTTTGCCTGTAAAAATTGCTGTTTTGTCTTGTTGTATGTGGATCACAGGCTGTGCCCCCTTGACATTACCTTCAATTTTTTGTTATTATTTATATTTGCAAAATAAAGCGCTGTCCGGCTGGACAAAGAACATACTGGCTATTTAGCGTATGTTAATTCTAAACGTTCATTTTCAATGTTCTAGGGACCACTGTCTTTAGTAACAAATTAGCGCCCAAGGTCCCTAGTGTATTACCTTTGGGTTCCCTTGTTTTTCCTAAAAGCAAGACTTCCGCAGACACACCTCCGGTCCCTTGGGAAACTCATAATATAGTGGTCGAAGAGACACATGCACAGCTGTCTCCAAGCAGTCACGGACCAAGTCGCAGACCCGGTCTTTTGTCTGTTGTTCTGCCAAACTCATAATAAGACCCTACGTCTATATTACCAATGGATAGGTACTCTGCTACTCTCCTTAAAGTGTTTCAACGCCTTGTTAGTGGTAGTAAGAACTATATGACTGCAGTTTAAATTTCATTGCATGCTCATGTATTACAAGACTGAGCTTAGTAGTCATCTCTGAGCAGGGAAGCAGATTTTTGAGAAACGTTTTTATATGTGGTTTTAAATGTAATTTTAATCTGTGTTTATTTAATAAACTGTTTTTCTAGAAACCGGAATACAAGGGTGAGGAAGTCAAGGTAGGACATCATTTTGATTTTAAAGAAATATCAATTAGTCTATAATTTGTACATTATTTGCCCAAACAGGGCTTGTTAGGAGAGTTATCTGAATACATAATGTAAAGCAGATGCTATATCATAGAACAAACAATGAAATCCTGGGCATAGGATTACAATGCAAACTCCCAACTCCTGGAAGAGCTTGAGGGACAGTGCGAAAATCAACATCTTAAGAGATGGATTAGGGACCAACAGTTTCTACTAAAACAGTCATATACAAAAACATGCCTCCCTCTAACCATCCTGTCATGCCATCCTCCTCCCATGATCCAACAAGGATCAATCTTATGGTGTAGATCCAACTCAGGGGTAGATAAAGAATGAAGCAGTCCCAGTCAAGAGGAAACTTGCCTGCAGCAACTCCCCAGCTCTAGAACTAGTTCTCCTAGCGCCCACTCTAAAGGCCAGACAAGGGGCCGGAGCTCCTGGCACAACTGTCAGTATGAACTAACAAAGGTAATGGTGCTGCTCACAGACATTGGGTTGATATACGCACCCCTCCTGTCCCCAAGTTCAAGGGTTTGGACATCCTAGACCTGACCCTCCAATAGTTGGAATGGTTTCAATATTATGTCATAGCGGTCTATCTGATCATTCAAATTGTAAAGTAGGCATCCACAATCTGTGAACTTCACCATTTCTGCAAGCCATTCCATCCCAGTAGGGAAGCAGTGGCTGTCTCCCGTGGAATAGGATGGACAGTTTAGCCATTGCCAATCCGGTAAAGAGCCAACGCTTCCGGTGCTTGAATCGAATGATACCGCTAGCCATGTCCTGAAGAAGGGCAGGACATACAAACTGTTGGACCACTGCATTGTCTTATCTTGTCAAGACACTCCAGACCTCTTCACTGTAGCTGGACAGCTGTGACATTCCAAAGCATGTGCAGCATCACAACCAACCTACTCACATTGTCAGCAGGTATCAGATAGTAACATAATTTAGCGGGGGATCAATAACAATTTTTAAAAAGTGTGAAATGCACCAATTTCATTCTGACTTCTCTGAATAGCGTGTCCCTTTCACTCATAAGTTATTCCCATGCCCAATGAGAGTATGTTTGATGCACAGTAGGTTACTAATAGAGCAGCGTGGGGTCAAGGGTGGGATGTGAGTAGCTAGCATCCATCAACCGTCCATATATCTCTGATAGTGACCCCTTGGCAATACTTCCTGTCTCGATATAGGAACGAATCAGGGAGGGTGTCCATGAGAGAGTACCACCTCTCATCTGAGCCCTGAGGCAGTGTTACATCTAGGGGTACAGCCACCTGTGTTTGTGGTTCAGGCCATACTTTAGCTGTATGTCCTACACCCATACCAGTGCACTCAATGAAAGAAGGTAGCCCATTCTCCATCTACCCCATTCTTTATACCCATTCCAGTCTACAGTATGTCCACCTATCTGGATAGCCCCATTCTTTTCACCCAGACCTTTCTACAGTCTGTCCACCTATCTGGATACCCAGATTGTGCTAAAGGGGAGCAGATTTCATGGAGCCATGGGCATATATGCAGTAGTGCGTGCACTCTTTTCCAGATATTCAGTGTGTAATGGTTCTCCGAATTACCTGACTGCCAAGGGATATGCTGCAGGGAAAAAAGGTCTGTAAGAGTGTCCCTGTAGCTAATATCAACTTTTTAATCTGGACCCTTTGCCATGGCCATTGCATCTGAGACAAGTGATTAGCCAGATGATGGGACCCTATGTGAGGTAGGCGAAGACAGCTTGCTGTACTACTGGCATACAGTTTAGCCATGCGTAGATAGGGCCTTGCATAACCCACACAATGCCCCTAACTGCAAAGTCAATCTCCGTGAATCACACCCACAAAGTAGGAAAGGGTAGTGAACCCACAATGTACTTAACTCAGGAAATGTTTGCCCTTATACAGAGACAAAGGTGGGGGGAGGCCCATTCTCAAAGCCACTTTTCATGGCATGGGGCAAAGGTTGAAAGTTATCATCATCGTATGTGTCTCAGATCCCAATATAAGAGTAGCCCCAGATATTGTATCCCTCCCTGGAACTGTTTCAAACCCAAATATGCAGCACAGGCCCTGGTCAAGGCCCAGGACATTGACAGCACTTCTTTTCCCTGAGTTACATAATATCTGGAAAATGAGGAAAAGGTATCCAATAGAGTGGGCAGTGCAGTCTGGTAGGCACCCTTGTAAGCAGAATATCATTTGCATAAATTAAATATCTAATCAGGCCTGCTCTCCTATGTACCCCTCTGATAGGAAAACAGGATCTAATGGCTGACACCAACAGTTTCAAGACCAACAGAAAAAGCAGTTGCAAGAGCAAGCATCCATGTTGAGTAATGTTGTAGATGCATCTGAGGGGAGAAAGGTGCCCTCCTGTACTACTGGGGCTATATAGAGCCACTGTATCTTGTAGATGAACTCCAGCCTTATACTGGATCTGGAGATGACTTGAAAAAGATATGGCCACTCAATGCAATCAAAAAACTTCTCTTGGCATGTGAAATTTCTCTAAATATGAGACCTTGAAATCCCAGAGAAGGTAAGCCAGCATGCACATTTGATTCCGGGAGGATCAACCAAGTGCAAACCCCACTAGGAAGATATTGATCAATGAGGAGATTACTCTGTGAGCCAAGTGCAAGAACCTTCATCAAGAACTTCACTTCTGCATTTGACAAAGAAATAGGCCAAAAGGCCTTGCAGTCCAGTGGATCTTACCTAAGCAGAGCTCTTATTATGTCCTTTTTGGATATCGGGTTGAACAGACTGTCTCCTGTGCTTCATGAAAGGCATGATATACCAGCTGGTCAGTCTGGGCTTCACAGGTCTTATAAAAAAGGAAACTTTATTCTACTGGAGAGTGCTTATATTGCGTTTCATATTTCCTTCAGGATGATTTCACTGTTAATCAGTGCTCAGCCATCGTCAGACAGGTGTGAGTGTCAGACAGAGTCCAAGAATCCATCCATCTTAGAGAGGGTTTCCACCACCCTCAGAGCAGTAAAGACATTTGTACTAAGTGGTGAACTTTCCCAACATTTTCTCCGGGTGGGTACCAACGCTTCAGAGTGGAATCGTATCTCCAGGATGGTAAATTGCGCTTCCCTGTGGCAAAATTTGAAAGCAAGCATGTGCACCCCACTTCTCCCCTGCTCATAATTTCGCCATTTGAGCCTAACCAGTGTCTTCTCCATGGCTGATTTGTAGAGTTTATTATAGTTGAGTTTCTCGGCCTTTAACAGATATTGAATATGAAGGGTAGGATTGACATGGTAGGACTGTCCAATGGCTACTGTGGAGAGTTTATGGTGCTTTCAGGCCTCATCACATTGTTTCCGCCTTATCACCAAGTCACACATCATGGGGCCTCACCAGGTAGCTTTGCCAGCAGCCCAAACATCCGATGTGATGTGTGGGTTCTTTTTTTGTCAGTGTTTCTACATGCACTCTCACACACTCTTTTACCCCGGAAGTTGGTACTTGGAAACTTGCATTCTCCACAGCCCCATATGAACAAGTTGAACCCTAAAAAGACCATTCAATGTTACTGAAGCCTGTTCAGACAGCGCTCCAAGAAGTATGCCAGAATGGCAGGAGACAGGAGGGCAATGGGAAATTGTAGGTGAGGAAGGAGTCAATGTGCGACAAGGTGTTATGGACAGGGGAAATTAATGTGTATTCCTTAGCCAAAGAAGTGCCCAAACACCAGACGACCACTAGCTTATGATCTGCCATCAGATTCCTCAAGAGTGGTATATCTGTTGCATTACTCCCATCAAGAGGGCCGGTGATGGAAAGAATCAGGTACCGGGCCATATTTTAGTCATCCACAACAATCAGTCTGAACTTCGAGCATTCAGGGAGTATTAGCCCTTTGTTGGATCCATTGGGAGCATAAATCGATCCTTACACCAGGGTTAGATAACCAATTCTTGGTTTACGGAAGGCAAATCTGTCTTCTACAGGGTCCATCCATGTGCACATTCAATGGTGTGGAAGTGACTTAGGTTTCAAGATGGCCGCTCTATGCTTCTTGTGGAGCAATGTGTTTGGAGAGGTGCCTAGCTCATCCAGAGGGGGATCCATTGCACAACTACTACCCACAACACCCCAAGCCAAACCCTCTGGAATTTGGTGTGTACAGTGAGGATAAAATGTAGTCCTTGGACAAGGGCAATATCCACCCTATAATGGCAAAGATAAGACAGTACTTTCTACCATTCTACATAGTTAGTATGACCATTTATATTCATTGAGACCATGCACACCAGAGTGTTTCATTTCTCCCCCCTCCAGATGATAACATAGCTAGAGATAAACAGCCCCAGGGAAGACACAGTGGCCCCAAAGATGCATGAGATGTGTCATGGCAATCAGAGATAAATAGCCCCAGGGAAGACACAGTGGCCCCAAAGATGCATGTTATGTGTCATGGCAATCAGTGGGGTGGTGGTATGTTGTGATGAAGGCTCTGGCACAGGAAAGTGTGTGATATGTGTAAGCCAGGTCTCTGGGTATACCCTTCAGAGGTCTTAATGACCCACTATTCCCAAGCATTATACCAACCATATGTTTTCCGATGTCTTCATGCAAGACCCAAAGCAATTACATATCAACATACGTTTGAGAGAAACCCAGTATCCCTTTCCTACAAGCCCTAACATACATGCATATCTGGAGCAAAAACTCCCCTCACCTAATCCAACAGCAGCACTCTACCTATATAGTGGTACAGTATACTTTCCAATCTAAGGGCCACTCAAAGGCCAGTTACTATGAGTGCAGCTCAGAGCATTAAGGGCAAAGTTTGGAAGGGATATTCAACTGTTCTTTTGGTGGAGAGCTGGACTTATTCCTATTACGATTTTGACTCAACACATCCAGGACCTTATTGAGGCTAGACTTGTCTGAACAATGATGATGTGACCGGTAGCCAAGATCTTGAAGTGCTTGAATTTGTAGCATATGCAGTTGAGCCGTGGCCAAGTTGGGAGTCCCTCTGAGCCATCGGTGGGCCTGTGTCATCATGGAGCCCAAATTATCCAAGCAGACCACTAAATCGTTGGGACCATCACATTCTGACACACTGCTATGACTTGTCGTCAACATCACTGCTGGTACTTTCAGGCCAATCTTGAAGCTGTAGTTCGATAAGTGAAGCCGATATGTGAAGAATTTCTTGTACCTTATCATTGTCGCATAGGAATTAGGAATGGGGCCATACTGCCTTTGGCTGTTTGGCGATTAGCCTGGCATGTTGCTGCTGCAGACGGCATGCCATGATGGGTCTGGGAGTATTAAAGGGCTTAGCTGGCTGGGCAGAGAACTGTGTGGCCTCTAGAATTTCAGCGGTCTTGAGAAAGTAACGTTGTAGGTCCTATAGGAAGGTACCGAGATACCTCAGAATATCTCTTTCCATCCCCCCTGGCACCCCATAAACGTGTATATTCTCCCCACTACACCTGTCATCCAAATTGGTAACCTTACTCATTCAGGTTACAGAATGACTATACAGGCTGGGTCCTCCATGCGCCGATCCCTCGCATCTATATGGGTTGTTATATCCCATATAGGTACCCTATATAGGCTCAGGTAATATCGCAACCTTTCACCTATATTTTACATATATTCTTCCTTGCATTACATATATAACGGTTCTTAGGCACTGACCATTTACCTAGATACAACACTGCATTCAGAATGTGGGTTTTCCCTAGTTCAAATCTCATACATTCAATCAGTGACACTTATAAAGCGCGCTACATACCCGTAGGGTCTCAAGGCGCTGGGGGGGGGGGGTGCCGCTACTGCTCGAACAGCCAGGTCTTCAGCTTCTTCCTGAAGGAGAGGTGGTCTTGGGTCAGGCGCAGGTCGGTCGGGAGGGAGTTCCAGGTCTTGGCGGCCAGGTAGGAGAAGGACCTTCCTCCTGTAATCGCTCTTCGGATGCGGGGGACGGCGGCGAGGGCGTGGTTGGCTGAACGGAGGTGGCGTTTGGGAGCGTAGAAGTTGACTCGGCTGTTGAGGTAGCTCGGGCCTTGATCGTGTAGAGCTTTGTGTGCGTGGGTGAGGAGGCGGAAGGTGATTCTTTTGTTGACGGGGAGCCAGTGAAGGTCTCTCAGATGTCAGGAGATGTGGCTGGTTCGTGGGATGTCGAGGATGAGTCTGGCTGAGGTGTTCTGGATCCGCTGGAGTCTCTTCTGGAGCTTGGCGGTGGTACCGGCGTATAGGGCGTTGCCGTAGTCCAGACGGCTGGTGACATTATGCATGAGGTTTCTTGAAAGCACAGCAGGACTACCATCTCCTGTATAATATCTGTGTATAAAGTTCAGGACCGATGTCATCCTTAAGGCCAACACAGTAACACAACAAGGTAGAGCCCCAGTAGAGACCTGTGGGTATATATATACATCACATCTTGCTTTAGAAAGACAGAGGAAACTGTGAATTCTCGGGTGACACACTGACCGGAGGGACTGAGGTTCCTGCATGCAGAAACTCCAGCTCGCAGTGGTCTAACATCCCTCGTGGGGGGGCCAACTCAAGACCAGGACGGGGTCCCATATTCTCTCATTCACAGGTATGAGGTTGACTAAATCTCAGAGGGATTCTTGGCATAATACCTACACAGATGCTAGGTACATGTAGGTACATTTAGCTAGGGTGGCATCATAGCAGTACAAATTTGTTATCATGTGTTTTTTTGTACTTGTATATTTTCATGTTTAATACAAAATCATGAAGTCATGCTTATTGCTTTGGGCAAGTTTTGTGAGCATGAAACATTAGGCTGCTGGCCCCACTGCTGAGCATGTACCACCCTGCGGATTTAGGGGGCTACGAGCCTAGTATCAACCAGAATGTTACGTGGAAAATTCAGCCAAGCTTCAGCCAAAGATTGAGGATGGTGCCTTGTTGCTGAGGCCCATTTGCTGGCTTGTAAACCTCATTGAACAGTAATTAGTGCAGTCATCTATGGCAGGATTGTCCAGCACTACAGTTCCCAAAGTGCCCCACAGTCACCCATATGAGTAGCCCATAGTGGGCGTGGAATTATGCACTATTTGACACTGTGACCGGAACAGAGCACGCAATCTCTTCCTTCCAGGAGCCTCTGAGGAAGAAGGCTTTACATTTGAAACGCGTAAGACGATACTCGACGGAACAGCTGTCAATTTTAATCAGCACCAGGGACGCCATTCATACCTGAATAAATACCTTTAGTCGTGCTGAGGCTGGAGTGCTGCTTATTGCTTTGGGCAAGTTTTGTGAGCGTGCTGTGTGTGTTTATATATATATGTGATCAAGGGCTTCAGGGCCCGAAACGCGTCATGGCCGATGGAGTGATGCACTTAATCAAATAAAGCAAGCAAATTTACCTGATTGGGTCCGGTTCGTTATTTTGCGGCAAGCAGACAGAAAAACGAAGTTCCTGTAATATATATTTATCTATACTACTATTATAAAGGAAGAACTTTGAACCTTTGAGGCGGGTAAACTCGGGAACCACAGCGCCAATCTACACACCCGATACATTGTTGTAATTGTCAGGGTGTGCAGATGGACATAGGCTATATAAATTAAAAAAATATAAGTTGTTTAAAAAATTTACGTGAAAAAAAAAGTAGTCCCATGGAAGTAGCGCTGGCCGCGACGTGTGAGCTGACATCAGGAGCGCGGGGAGGAGCGGCGTCCAGGACCGCGAGGAGGAGCAGCGGACATGAGCGTGGGGAGGAGCGGCGGACAGGCGGGGAGGAGCGGTGAGGAGCTATGGACAGGCTGGGAGGAGTGGCGGACTGGCTGGGAGGAGCGGCGAGGAGCGGCGGAGCGGTAAACTCAGGAGCGCGGGGAGGTGCGGCGGATGAGGTAAGGCTCCGGGGGACCCACGGACAATGACGGGGCGGGCAGGGGCCCTAAAGCCAAGGTCGGGATGGGCTGCTACTCCGGGGGACCCACGGACAATGTCGGGGCAGGCGGGGGCCCTGAAGCCTGATTGCTAGCAGCGGACCGGTGAACTCAGGAGCGCGGGGAGGTGCGGCGTATGAGGTAAGGCTCCGAGGGACCCATGGACAATGTCGGTGCGGGCAGGGGCCCTGAAGCCATGGTCGGGACGGGCTGCTACTCCCGGGGGACCCATGGACAATGTTGGTGCGGGCGGGGGCCCTGAAGCCAAGGTCGGGACGGGCTGCTACTCCGGTGGACCCACGGACAATGTCGGGGCGGGCGGGGGCCCTGAAGCCTGATTGCTCCCGGACAAGGTCGGGACGGGCTGGCAGTATATATATATATATATATATGAAAGCAGGCAATACATCACAACGAGCTCTCAGGAAAAACAACAAAGAGGGTCAATACAAAAGATTTCTTTTATCATAAATCCAATATTGTGACGCGTTACGACCGGCAAGTGGTCTTGCTCACACGAAGAAGTGTATGTCAAACAGAGCGTCATAAATACTAGAGACAAACGTAAGACTGGTGTTACCTCAGTGAGTCACAAAAATGAAAAGAGGACTGTTATTACCAAACTGTGAGTGCCATCTTGGAACAGTTCCATAACACACAATGGCTCAGCACACTAGTATATTCCAATATTTCAACAATAATGACAAGTTTTTCAAGACGATGGAAACAGCAGTTCAGGACGAAACGCATTGGCTACAGTCTTTTAATTAAAGAAAAATAAAGAAATAAAGAACGGACTGCAAACGAACTCCACTGAACTGATGTTTTCATCGTTCTGAAAAAATTGTCATTATTGTTGAAATATTGGAATGTTCTAGTGTGCTGGGCCATTGTGTGTTATGGAGTTGTAAGTAAGACATCTGTCTTGTGAGATTTGTGCTCGAACCCATTCCCCGCTCTCTTTTTCAATACCATCTTGGAACAGTGCTGTACAGAGCTTAAAACATTGTTGCATAGGCTTGACCAACGTTGATGATACATACAATAACACTTGTATTATGCAGTGGTGCACCTATGAGAATGTACATTGTGTTAAATACATCTTGCTGTCTTCGTAAATGCCTAGCACATAATATCGGCCAAAATGACAGTGTTAAACAGTATAACGACAAAGTAAAAAAGAGCAGGGCAAACAATATGAAAAAAATATGATTTTTTTAGAACAAAGCCCTGACTGCAAAGTTTTCACCCACAATAATCTTGAATGGAGAAAACAATGCAGTGGTGTATGAATGAGAATAAGCAAACGCGTGCATGAAGTACAACTCGCTGATATCGCAAAGGGCTAACAAAATGTATCAGCCGTAGTGGCAGTATACTATTGATGCATCGACAAAGTGCCTGATGCAATAGAGCAGGGCCTGTGGCATGAAGATAATGCAAAAAAAGTAATGCAATACAATATATACATATAGCATATTCACAAAAGGTTTTTGCACTCCCCAAGGTGGTTAAAACGGCACATCAACATCAAATCTGAGACGCTTGACAAAAGTGCTCCAAACAAAAGTAAAATAGAAAAAAAGTTGAAAAAGCATAGTAAAATTCTTGTCTTGAGCACAGTGGACAGTGGGTAAAACTTCTCCAATGAAGAAAAGGGTAAGGAACCCTGAAGGTTGGCGTAGATCAGGGGGCCCCTTCCTTTCCTCCAGCAAAACAGGGAGTAATGCTTTTAGAGACACAGATGGCTGGCTGGAGGCAGACATTCAAGGTAGGACAGCATTGTAAACAGATTAAGGCATTGAGCTGGTAAAGCCCACAGTGAAGAGAATGTAATGTCAGGAAAAGAGAAAGATATCTAGAAAAGAAGTAGAAGAAATAGTAAGAAGAAGAAGAAGAAATAACTATAAGAAGAGCTGGAGCGGAAGAAATAGGCATGCAATAAGAGACACATGTGGAGCAGATGGCAACAGATGTTGATACATGGTATGCTAATGTACAGCTCTTTCTTTGTCCACATTGTGTCCCCCCAGATAGCGGGTTCCGAGATCAATGATGTCTTAGGATTCCCGTTTTCTGAGTACAAGTTCTCTATTCCCTCCCCGCGTGTTGGTGTGAATTTGTTCAGTGACAAAGTATTTCGGATTGGAGCTGTTGGAATAATGAAGTTGCTCAAAGTGTCTCGCTATGGGATAGTGATGGTCCTTGTTTGTAATGGCCCTCATATGCTCTAACACTCTTTTTTGGCCGTGTGTATGGTACTGCCCTCATACCAAAGACTACAAGGGCATTCCAGAACATATATGATGTATGAAGAGCTGCACGTGAGAAACTGTTTTATGTGTATGATTGAGTTTGTAGTGGTATTGCGGTATTCCTTTCTCATGAGGCTGCCACGACAGGCCTTACAGTGACCGCATGGGAAGAAACCCTGCAGGTTCATATTGTTCTTGCCTGTGATGGTAGTTATGTCGATATACACTAGAATGTCTCTTAAATTACGTCCTCTCCTGTATGTTATTCTGGGTCTTTCAGTAATGGATTTGCCAATGATGGGGTTTTTGGTAAGGATTACCCAGTTTTTGGGCAGTATCTTTTGGATGTTGTTGGAATTGCCTTTGTATGTCAGTATAGTTGTAGTCATGTCATTGTCTTCATTGTTCTCCTCGTTGACTTCTGCTTCCCTCAAAGTTTTGTCCCTTTCTACTGCCTTGACTTTGTTGACTGCTTTGCGGAGAACCCAACTGGGGTAGCTCCTTTCAATGAATCATGTAAACATGATGTCTTGCTCTTGGTGAAATGTTACCTCAGAGCTACAGTTGTGTTTAGCTCGGAAGAGTTCCCCATAGGGGATACTCCACTTGAGGTTGTAGGGGTGGAAACTCAACGTGTGAAGTAGAGTGTTGCCAGCGGTAGACTTCCTAAAGAGTCTTGTGTATATCCCATTGTTGGAAATTTCGACAACAACATCAAGAAATTGCACAGATGAGTCACTTATATTGCTCGACAGTGTCAGATTGATATTGTTATTTTTCAATTTTCTGATGAAGTCTTTGGCATCAGATTCTTTCCCATCCCATATGACAAACAGATCGTCAATGTATCTTAACTATAGGATGACCTGTCTGAAGTCATTGTTGAGACTGTCATCCTTTGTGATATCATCCTCCCCTGCCCCCAGAAACAGATTTGCAAAACTGGGGCAAAACAAGGCCCCATGGCAGTTCTGAGGTATTGCCTGTAAATGTGGCCATTGAAGAGGAAACAGTTATTATGGAGTTTGTACTGTGTCATGTGTAGGATAATTTTGGTATCTTCCATATAACGTAGTTAGGCTCAGATTTTACACACACAATACCATAGAAATTCGGCAGTTATAGTTATCTCTATAACTATTACCCTAAGGAAACTTTAACTTGTGCCCTCGCCATGCACTGCACAGAATTGATATTATCCCCTGCAACATTTGCAGTGAAATTATTGATAAGAGGGTTGGTGCCTATAGTTACCATAGGGCACGCGTTATAGTTACTTGTGATAACTATACATTTAACTGCTGAATTACTATGATTTTGTGGGTGTAAAATCTGAACCTAAGTATACCGTCTCTGTAACCTTTGGTTTGTTCAGTGACTTTCTAAAGATTTTACAATTCTATACCCTAACTATAACGTCCTTGTTTTGTTAGTTTTTTCAATGAAAATGTTTACTTATCTATATATACCCACCCACATACCGCCAAGCGCACACACACACATGTAAAGTGCACATACACACAGAAGGGTACAGAGGAACATTTGTTTGTATGTGTTGGTGGGCATTTATATTATCTTATATTATGCTTTGATTATATATTATTTATAATTAAGTTATGTGTGTATATTTTGTGTTATTTATGTATGTTGTACATGATTACACTGTAGCAATAGATTATGGTATTGGAATATAGTGGTGTAGTTGAGAATCAATAGGTGTCTTTCTGGGGTTTGAAAGAATTGCTTGCATTGCATACTGTGCATACAGTGGGGCAATGGTAGTGTTGTCAAATTCTAATTATTGGTACTGGAACATGCTTAATTAAATGTCCTACTGCTTGATGGTCACTTGTAAATGGGTTGTTTTTACCATGACTCGAATATCTACCACGTCTTTAAAAGTGTCTCTACCAAACTGGTTAAAAGCCACATTCCTCACAAGCAGAATATAAAACTGTTTCTATCCACAGTATTACATCCACATATCGCATGCCTTTGCAAAAAAATATCCACCAGCTACATTCCTTAAACTCCTGCATGAAAAATTTACCTTGAATTGAACTTATTTTTACCCTCCTTTTTTTATTTTGAATGCACCTCAGCTTCCCTTCAACATTCTGCATTCTTCTTTTTTAAGTGAACTAAGATTAAATGACATTTTTATTTTGCAGAAGTAATTAGAGTCATTTCAGTAATTACTCATACTATGCAAAAAGAAGAAAGACACAATTTTGAGGATAAAGGTTTTATGCCAGGCAAATCTCAGCTCAGGCAGTGGCAGGCCAGGGAGGTTGATACTATGGAAGGAAGAGAACTTTATGGGTGATAGAGTACACACGTTTGTACTTTTCATAGGAGTAAGGAACTGGAACAAGAAATAGGAGGCTGCCATCAAGAGTGAAGACACTGTTGGCTCTCTTACATATTTCACTCCAGTCTCAAATGTTTACCAGAATTAAAGTTGCCTTTTTTGGAAACTTTACAAGATTATCAGGATATATATATTTCCTGAAAAGTAAAGGTTGGGTATTCAAAATTTGTTATTTGCTCACCATGAATTGTATCGTATGGTGCAGTGAAAGTTCACAGAAGTCAGTCAACACTGCTAGGCTGCACATAGTGCTACTTCTCTAAAGCTTTTATACCCTCAACTATACCAGAAGAAGCAGCACAGGGAATAAGATAACTCATTTCCCACATTTAACCTGTCACTGCTTTTCCTTGGAATCATGTTCTCTTTCTAGCATTTCCAGCATTTCTGTTATCGCTCAATTACCTCACATGCAGCTCACCTTGCTGGTTTGTCACTTTACTCAGTACCACCCCTTTGTGGAATAGTAACTCACAGTGATGTGTAGCTCCAAGCACTGTTCACCTCAAGAGAGCCACACCACCCATTATTTACATGCCCTAATAGATGCCCTTTCACCTACATGTGCTGCTGTCTGTGCTGTGTGAAAAAAAGTGTGGCTGATTTCAGAGTGTGAAAAATGGCTCAACAATAGTTTAGTAACCAACAGTATAGGACAGCCAGCACCACCCTTCCCCTTGCAGTGCTGTGCTGTCCTCTGCCCTTGCAATGTGCCTTGCAACCAATCTATTACTGTACATTGTCTATGTGTTATCTTAGTTTCCATCTGATTACACATGTATTAGTGTTTTCCAACAGAAGCAAAAGCCCAGAGGGTACATGCTGATACAAAACAAGGGGGTTTCGCAGAGCCATAGCGGTCAGATTTCTAACCCTCTGACAGAAAGACTCAGTCTAATGCGCCAACACTGAATGAGAATGCCAGTTGGACTGCAGTACCAATGCTAGCCTACTGGGCAATCCTTCTCAAGCATTATTTTCCAGTTACAATCAGTCCCATTAGATGAGTTTCAGGTTCAGAGACAAAGTGACAATCAAAACAGTCTTTCATTTATGAATAATATACTAAAAGACAGCATTAAAACATAGTGAAATGTACTTTAAATGTTTTATTATTAAAATCCTTACTCTAGTGTTTAAAATGTGAATGGAAACCACACTAAATGCAAAAATAAAGAGCAATTAGACACAAGATGGTCAGCAAAAACAAGAAAAATATTCCTAACATTTTATCAAGTTTTTGGCATCCAGCAACCTAACTTATGCCTAGGCAGAATGCAATCCTTAGCTAAAGCGCCAAAGCATTAAGGGGCAGATTTATGAAGGCCTTGCACCGCCGGTGCCTCACTTTTTCCCATGTTAAAAGTGACGCACCGGCGGCGCAAGGCCTTTATAAATCTGCCCCTAAATAGCTAAACCTGTCTTATGGCATTCCTAGGCTGAAACTCACCTCAAGCCTTTGAATAGCTGGCCTCAGCTATTCCTTATCAGAGCACTGCCAAGAAAACAAGATACATGCTCTCGTTGAAGGACACCTTCTCCACTACTTCTGAAAAAAATTGTTCATCTGAGAGTGAAACAGCCAAATAATCTGCCATGACCTTTGTCGATAATTCTATCATAAATACCTTTCCTAATCAGTGGTAAAATTCTAGGTTTTACATAGTATTTTACCGCATATTGTATCCCATAATTCTTTTTTAATTAAAAGGATTTGGAGACATAAAATCTTCTCTAAGACTAAACTAACATGGTGCAAAATGTGCCTGATAGATCCACATGGGGCACATTGGGACACCATCTTTGTAAACAATAATCCTACACTGTACGGGGCCATATTGCAATTGATCTGCCCATTAAAATAAATAATAAAACAACTTGTCAGCCTACAGAGTTGGCCATGATGATACTAAGAGTTTTGAACTAGAATTTCACAATTTCCATTAGAGATAAGGGAAAGCGAAAGGCAAGCAAGGCATGAAAACAGGCTAATTGAATGAGAACTGTTCATCAATGCCTATCATCACTGAGTAACTGAACAAACTATAACAGTATTGGTATTTCATCAGTTACTCAAGGGCCTTCTCCTTTCATAACTTTTGACAGTTGCAAATTAGAGACAATAACAACAGGGTGTTCTTTTGACACATGTTCCGCCAACCCGATTTCTTTAGTTGTGGTTTTGCTGGCAAGTAGACAGGAACAGGAGGACTCTTGTTCATCCATTTATGTGTGTCACTCAATAGACAACAGGGCTTTTAGCTATTTGTACCCCTACATAGTGCTACAGTTTTGGCAGTTACTGCTGCCCATCCACGGACATTCAGTCTTGCTTCCAACATACAATGATAGTTTCCTCAGTAGAAATGCTCAACTATGGACACCTTAGAGTAAATGTAACAGATATCAGGTAGGTAAAGTAAATAGACCCCTAACTTTCAGCACAATTTATCATTGTCTAATACTTATGTCATTTCTAGAAATGTTATATTATGCTGTGTAGAGTACAATTGCATTTAGTATTTCAATAATGTGATCCAAACTAACTATAAACTTGAAATTGAATCAATAACGGGGATCTTTATTAAAGCCATAAACAAATTGTTATTTCGTATTAACTAGCATGTAGTGAATACTAATATATGTTTCAAAGTGAAAGTAAGTTACTAATGCCATTATCTAATCAAATCCTTAAGTTCATATGATATATTGCTTCTCCAACCCTAGTATTTTGACTGTTTACTTCTAATTAAATCTGAATATTCATGTAACATGCGTATTCTAACCCAAATATTCACATATTATAATTTCCGTGAACTATTCCAAAGGCATTATTTAACAAACATCAGATTTTACTCTGCTGGGCTACTTGTCGCCCATAAATCCTTGACACAAATTCAAAGTGTCCATCGGTGTAGTAACCCATAGATTTTATTTAAAAAGGAATGACCTTTAAATGACTACATTTATCTGGGCAAAAGATTTGCACTGTGGCCACATGCTCTCACAACCTACAATGAAACCATTAAATTTAAAACTGACCAGTAAGTTAATATTCAAATTTCCTGGGTCAGTTCATTATAGTAGTTAACTTTGCTTTCATATGTTTTTTCAAAGGAATAATTCCTTGATACATCAATTACCACTGCAGTAAGATCTTCGGTGAGTACTATATCTGGGTTTCAAATTTTACCTTGACTGTTGCTTACCCACATTATTTGTCTCTGTTAACGAGTAACTCAAGAGTCTTATTTTGATGTTTTATTCTAATTTCCTTTCTTTTGTGTGATACTCCTGAAATATGGGTGATTGTCTCAAAAAGCTTCTCTTTAGAGATCATTGCCCACATGCATCAAACTGAATTGAATTCCCAAAAGTTGCGAATCGCGAAATTCGGCCGTTTGCAAATGCAATTCATTGTTTTGGGATACATTAACCTTTTTGGCTTTTTCGCAATTTAAGAAATCGCAATTAATTTGCGATTTCTTAAATTGCGATTGCATTTAAGAAATCGCAATTTTGCGATTTCTAAAATGCAATGCATGATTTTTTTTAAATTGCGAAAATACCATGAAGTTAACCTTCATGGTAATCTTCCAAAACTTTCAAAAAAGCACAAAAGCGCATTTTTGAAAGTTTCATTTTAAAGACACACATGCCCTTTGGGCATGTGTGTGTGAAAAAAGCACTTTAAGGTACATTTCAGGGGTGCAGGGGGGGTCCATTGGACCCACCCTGCACCCTTGAAATTGTATTCTCATTTTGCGATTCCTTAATTGCGAATCGCAAAATGAGAATGCCTTCACATTAATTGGGAATAAAGGGAAAGGGATTCCTTAATTGCGATTCGCAAATTGTGAATCGCAATTAATGAAAATTAAGGAATAGCAAAAAAAAATGCGATTTTTTAATGCATAGCCGTTTGCGAATTCTTAATTGCAATTCCTTAATTTTCGCAATTAAGAATTCGCAAACGGGAACATTGATGCATGTGGGCCCATCTCTTTTGCACTCACGGCATTTGCTCCTAATATAAGTAGTGCAGTGCACAGTTTTTCCTGCATTTTCTTTTACTTCATTATAGAGAAATTGCAGTTTGGGTTGCTCTAAAAATATTCTACAAAGCCTCCCTACCTAGGACACTTTTTCCATTAGTCAAGCTAATCTTTTCAATGGTCATATAATGCCTATATTTTCAAAGACGAATTTAAAACAACCTTTGATTTTTATAATGTTTGCTTGTTAATACAGTCTATTTATCATGTATTGAATATCATGTATACATGAATGACTGGGCTCAGCATTCAATCTTCTGGGTGGGAACTACAAGAGGTGCACCTTTAAGTCAGGATGTGCCAACTGAAATACAACTCTTTGCTAGAAAGAGGAGCTGGCACATCTGTCCAGATGTGCACATTTGTTTAGAGTATAGTGTGGAGTAGACCATCCGTAGGCAGCCGCCTGACTGCAATGTCTGCTTTTCATCCCTCACTAATCTATGAGAAGGCAGGATGTGGCAGCACAGAGGACCTCACAATACCTGGGGAAAATTACAGGATGGGAAACAGGTCCTGGGCACCACGTGCTTACTGTTCTAGATGAAGGTAACTAAAGTTTCCTGGATTCTGTGTACTCTTAATTAAGCAAGAGTTTGCTTAGATGAATATATGTGATCCTCCAGTAAATCTGACAGGGAAGAAAGCCTCAAATGAGCGCTTAAAGGGAGTTTTAGCACAGCTCGGCCTTTGTTCATAAAATGAATTTCCTATGGCATATAAAGAGATGTCCAACCTTAAATTATAGACATCTCTAAGCACCATGTATACTAATGTTGGATGGAGTGACTGCTTGCATTCAGGGGGTAGGCTGGACCTAGATGTGCACTCCAGTCACTATGAGTTGACCCTGCACCATGTGCCAACTAAAGGGTGGACTATTAATATTCCAAAGGAAAGTTCAGACCTTTAAATTTTCAATTTAAACATGCACAGCCAAGCTACACATGGCAGGCCGGTAGTCATGTTTACACTATCACTGTCGAGGATGGCACAATTAGTGCTACAGTCCACTTGTGGCATTTGCCTTACAGACCTTTGATACACTTTTTACCATATATTACAGAATAACAGGTAAGTTAAATATGCCAATTTCTAGATAGGAGAATTTCAACATGTTGAAATAGGGAGCATAGGAACATTATCACAGCTAGGAGAAACAAGCAAAAATCCTGGGGTACACAACACAAAAGATGTTCCTTTTCAATGGCAATCCTACAGTCTAACTATTCCTAGAAATAATTAAAAAAAGAACAAAGCTACCGGGAGCTAAGAATGGATCAATCACTAATAAAACTCAAACCAATAATCTCCAAACAAACTAAAGAAATGCATAGTCTCAAAGCACACAAAGAAAATCTCTATGCTAACTTCCAAGCCCTACCGTATCTAGACTTAATAGCAATAACCCTAAAAGCATACTAAACAGAAACACTATTTATCCTTGCTAAAACTCAAACACTCATAAACATTAATATTTATTTTGAATTATTAATAATTATTTCTAATTATTAATAATTCAAGAGACAAAAATGGCAGTATGATAATTGCGTTATACAAAAGTAAACTTTTTAAATGTGTGCATTTATAATGCAAAATAACCAACACAATCAATATTTATTTCTAAACATTAATGAAGCACAGTTACAATACTAATCTGAATTTAAAAAAGGGCTGCCGGCCTCCGGGGCCTTGCTCATTCATGGGAGACACCCAGAGTCAGGGTTAGGATTGCCTGATGCTGAGGCTCACTCCACAATGAGAGTCATAATGGCAGTCATCATGGCCCTCCCTGTAGGCTGTCTGTGTACTCCTGGCCTGATAGCCGGTTGGAGGAGATAGGAGACCTGGGGCCTTTTCGACCTTGCTGCCTGCCTGCCGCTGCTCAGCAGGACTCTGATTGGGCCTTTTATGAAACAAGGCACTGCTGCGGGTGACAAGGTGAGACTGGATCTGGGACTAATCTGTGCAGCCCTTCCTGGCATTGGGCATGATGAGGCATGCCAGCGGCCTCCCTCTGCCTCACAGATGACTGGCTCCCAGTGTGGGGCTGTGGGGCTGTGGGGCCGGGAGTGAGTAGCAGAATTCACATGGCCCACCACGAGAAGAAAGAACTCTTGGTGACACCGATGGGGGTCCCTGGACCTGAGTTGCAGTTACATTGCTGTGGCCACCAGGTGGGACTGACGCGGAGTGGCTTGGTGCTCCTTACTCCCCTTACTAGCATCAGAGTGGGGTCCTGCTAGGGGTGCCCCAGGGGCTAATGGCTGTCCTGAAGCCGGCCCCCCTCACCTTAGCCTTTGCAGAGTTGGGTGGGTGGGAATGGATCCTCCAGTGGCAATGTCCAAATAAACAACAATGAGGCAGTGGGTCCCGGTTGAGGAGGCCACCTTGGTTAGGGCCCGCACACAGGACTGATCCTAGTGTAGAGGCTGTGTTTTGTTGAGAGTGCCGCTGCCCTGGAATATTTGAATATTTGAGAACTGGTAGCGGCCTACTGGCTCCTGGCAGTGACTGTAAAGTAAAGGGGCTGCTGTGAGGTGACCAGGAGATGGCCCCGGGATCTACTCAATGTAGGTTTGTCTACTGCATGGTGCAACCCATATGTAAACTTTGAGAAGAGCACCCAGTGAACGACTGTTCCCCTTGGGCCAGTGGACTGCTTTCATATCTCAGTTGATTTACTTTTGCTGGACCCCTCAGACATTCCAACAGGATTATCTAAATGTATCCACACCGAATATACCAGCAGACCGAACCTCCAGAATGACAAAGCCACATGACAAAAAAGGACAACAAATTACCACCATTTAATTCAGTTTTCCTTTAAATTCCAGAGACATAAGATATTACAATTAACTGAGTCTTTTCAATTACATTTGAAATCGAACAGACTAACAACTAAAAAGTACCTGTTAAGTGACTGTGACAGCATTTATTCTCTACATCTATTGCCCTGATAATGTTCCACTGCATCTTTACACCAAGGGCCTAAATGTTGGCTAAGCAAATTATCATTGGCCAAATGGATGTAA
Source organism: Lissotriton helveticus (assembly GCF_964261635.1). Lineage (NCBI taxonomy): Eukaryota > Metazoa > Chordata > Amphibia > Caudata > Salamandridae > Lissotriton > Lissotriton helveticus. The sequence goes on from NC_136069.1 coordinate 1,612,320,902, forward strand.
CTTTTATTCTTGGCCAGGTTTGGTGCTATTAAATGAGCCTTGAACAACAGTGGCAACATTTATCAACATTTTGCATCAACCTTGCACCATGCAAGGTGATGCTGAGTGACACAAAACCTAGATACAGATTTACCAGCCATAAATCAAGTATAAAGCACAGCAGCACAAGTTGCTGCCTTGCATTACACCGCATGGTGGGAGAGTTACATGGGTGCAGTGTATGTTCTCATGCATCCACCCATGTATTCTGATGCAGTCCCAGATTAACCAACACTGGTAGACCTGGCAATGTGTCAGAATTGTACGTCTTCCCAAAAAAGGTGCAACACAGAGAAATATCTTCATTTCTCCTCATTGTTTTTTCTTTCAAGGTTTTCTGCATTCTTCAACACACTTAGACGAGGATTATTTTTGTTAAGGAATGTGCCCCTTCCTGCACAAAACAATCCTGCATACCATGCAGGCACCCTTTGACATCCCCGCAATGCAAGGCCGTACTGGCCAAAGTGGGCATTTTCCTGGGAGCCTGGAAGAGTGGGCACTGGAGTTGTAGCTGTGGAGGCCCTTTGTTTTACTACGGGGGTCAGTGTATCAGCGTTGCTGCCATATCGGCCACCAGTAACAAAGGCTACAGTGCTTCACACATTCGCAACTCCCTGGGGAGAGGGGCTGATCTGCCATGGCTGCTTTGGATTCTAAGTCCAGCCCTGCCACAATGGGGCCTGTGTTGGCAAAAGGCAGCACATTCCGAGCCAGCACAATGAGAGGACAAGAATGGGCAATTTAGTGTTAACTATGACGCATTCCTGAAGTCTGTCTTTAATTCATCACAGAGCAGTAAGTCGCACGCTATGGGAAGTAACAGTTACATCATGAACTGCAGACAATGCCCATCTCATGGATGCCCCCTTGGCCACACCAGAGAGCTATTATAGACAGATCACTTCTTTACTGACATTCTGGAATGTGTGTCTAGAGAAGACATGTGATTAGCGAATGTCTGCTTCATTGACCTCACTTTTCAACCAAACACTTAACAACCTACCAATCCACACAATTTATATCTGAATGTCACAAAACACAAGTGGACATGTAATTTGCCTTTTATATTGTTCGGTATGTGTCTGCCAAGTTTTCGATTGTCACAGTTTTCTCTGTCCCTATAAAATGGCTCACTCCCACTTGCTTCTTTGCTCTCCTGTCTTTGATCATTTGGCAGCCATCATTGTATTTGTTACTGGATGAGTATAGATGACATGCCATCTTCTCCTTTGGTCATATTACTGCAGGTCCAAGATAAACAATATGTAACTAACTATTGCTATTTGCACGTGGCAGTTCTTGATTTGTACTGAGCACTAGTTTAATTGGGTTGTTCATACACACTGAATAATTGGCATACCTTCTCCAGTAGAAATTTCTGGAGGATAGTCTGCTTCATGAAACTATGCAAAAGCACTAGCTTTGGAGAATGGCAGCAATTTTAAGCGCAAGCACAGCTCACCATACTTAGAAATTCTGAGAACAAGTTGTGGTATGGCTTTGATCAACATGTATACCTGAGTCCACTGCTTCACTCATATTTATTAGCCTTATAGTTCCATAAGGCATTCTCTACAAATAGTTTTGTCCTTTGCAGATGAGCATTGAATGGTGCTGCCCATAGACCATTTCAAATTCCAATACAAAGTGTGAGGAGCATATGCAGATCCTTTTCGGAAAAAATAGAAATAGCCAAAATATTTACCAATTTAATGGAACAGTGATCTTAGAGCATTCTAGCAGACCAACTCTAGACCGAAGAAAGTATGGAACATTTGGTCAGCTTCTGTAAGAGGAGATGGAAAACTGACAAGTGTGGCATTGAAATAGATCAGTTCTTTGAAAAAAGAGAGTTTCCAGGTAGCTCTGCCTGTCAATGTCATCTCATACTAAACAAGTGCAAAGCTCTATGCAGACCAGATATATCATCAAGTAGACGCACAAATATAAGACCTTGCAAATTACAGAAATTGCCTACACAAATGTTGACAACATAACAGTGAAGGCACACCAAATCTGTTGATTTAACAGCAACAACACTTAAATGCTTGACCTAGGTCCACATATCTGCACACATGTTGCTTACTGTTATGGTGAAAGCTTTGCTTTGTTATTTTTGCCACTCTCATTCATTGGCTCCAGGCCAAACAATTTGGTATTTAAAGTTCTAGGCCCCACCTACACCCCCAGAATAACCCTTTGTTCCACAGGACTATTGCTGTACATATCAAACTAAACACCTGCCCAATCTCCCTACCTACTCTCACAGTGTACCTTGGATATAAGAGGAATAGGACATGTTACAATGCAAACATTTGCAATACATGCTTTTACAATGCGGTTTTTACATTGCAACATCCATTGCAATGCATAATTTTCCAATGCATGCCATCACAACAAATGTTTTGAAACTATATTTACTATGCATTCCATAACAACGCATACTATTACAAGTTACAACGCATACCATTACGCAAAATACTTTCAGGGTAATAGTGGGGTAAGCTTTGGATAGTGTAGGGGAAAAATTACTATTCCCACTCCAGAGAGTGCAACAGTAGGGTAAGTGTTGTATAGTGTAGGGGTAAAAATAACAATTCCCATGTACCCCCAAACTTATACCAACCCTAAAACAAAATAAATTCCATTACTTACCTTATAATGCGTTGTAATGATATGCATTGTAATGGCATGCGTTGTAGTGACATGCATTGTAATGGCATGCAATGTATATGCAGTTGCATTGTAACACCGTATTGTAAATATATTGCTTTGTAATGACTACGTTGTAATAGTTGTTTCCCGATAAGAGCCCTGCCTGTTAAAGAGTTGATCACAAATTGCTCACATTTGAATTTTGCACTTGCTCCTCTGCAAAGGATTCTAGAATTGTTCATGTGGGCTAGTCCCTATTCTCAGTGCCTTTCATTTAATCAGCCTCTAAAGCTTATAGGACACATAGAGAAAATGATGTGCACTGAAGAGTGTTAGTGACCAACGTTACCACTGAGCTCTGAGCCTTTTAAAATATTTTCTCCATCTCCATATTTATCATTGTTTTCATGGGAATATTGTCCCACAATGTCTGCCACAAGCCCCGGCAATCTGTTATACATGATCCCACGATTTTCAGTATCTTTCAGTGTACCTGCCCTACATCTCTCACTGTGACCTGGAATGTCTCAGACCTTAAGCTTTGTTTTCAGTACACAAAAGATCACAGATCACTTATCAAATTATCACACTGTGGGTATAAAAAACACATTTAAACCAGGAATACTACAAAGGAAAACATGATGATCCCATCTCGTTTTTATAGATCATGATACATTGTTCTCTTTGTAAATATCAGTGGTTTCTGTGGCCTACATAGGCTAAGTATTCACATTAAATCAAAGCAGATGTAAATATCTCATGAAAAGCCCTGTGTTTAAATCCAGTGCATCATGTCAGCAGAATTCATGTGAACATAAAGATATGAGGAACGTGTAGAAAAATAATGTTTTATGAGATGAAGTGGAGAGGGAAGCATGGTAGATACAAACTTCTACAACTGAAAAAGTGCGATGGAATGGGCTGGAGAGAGGGATCCGTAGAGAGTAATGGATGGAAAGGAGTGGTGCGTAAAAGAGTTAAGGCAGGGTCATAAAAGGAGAGGGTCAGGAATTAGAGAAAGAGGGCCAGTTTTGGGAGACTGGAAAGGAAGGTGCCGGGGATGAGATACGAAGAACCAGAAAGGAACTAAGGTAAGAGTCCTGGAATGGAGGATGGCTGGGAAGGAAGAGGGGTTGTGGTGGAAGAGGGGCTAGAGATGATAAGGTTGAAATTGTGAGGCAACAATGAAGACTTCTAGAGTAAAAGTGTGAAGAAAGTGAGACAGAGAAGCTAAAGGGATGGAGTGAATCTGTGACTGGTAGGAATTCTACCAAGCTGTCACCTTGGTTCCAAAATATCCCTCTGTTGGATGAAGATTTGTCCTATGCCTGGTTTCCTATGCTTTATGCCAGTTGTATGCTGCTGCTATTCATCTGCTTTTGGCTCTGCTATTTTATCACAAAGTGGCAGCATGAGAGGTCAAAGGAGAAGAAAGATAGAAGTTGGGAAAATAGAAGAAGAACAACAAGCCTAAGGGAAAAAGGAACATTAGCATAAAAGGGCAACATGGTCACTGTGAGAGGTTCTGATTGGCCCAGAGATAAGTGAGGGGACAGATCAAGGGGAAGCATAAGTAGTCCAAAGAAGAAAGAGATTAGAGTGAGGGCTGGGCCACGGGGCAACACGAGAGTCCCAAAGAAACACAATGTTTACACCAGGCGATCTGAAGGGCTGCCCAACAGTCTCATGGGGACCGTAGACCTCGGGACAGGGCTCAACGAGCAAGAATAAAAAATCCCTAATCCTGCTGTCCTCCAGGCTCTTACCTCAAAGGGCTGAAGGTATACTGTGGAGACATGCTTGCTATGTTCCATTCTGTGCAGCTTATCCTGGGCTCTCTGTGTCTCTGCTCTTGTAGGTTGCTTTTTTCTACAATCACACTTACTTAGAGAGGAGCAAGACAGTGCCAGCTCCTTAGCCCAATTCTGTGCATGGTTCACAAATGTTATTTAATATTTTTCACTTCAGGGTGGGATCAGGTGTCTTCCACCAAGGGCTTCTGGCTAACCAAAAACGCCATCATAAATTGACAGGATCTAATTCTGTCGTCTTTATTATCTGTTAATACAAGCATGCCAGAATCTTTACCTATGTGGCATCAGCCAACACAATTTTATGGCCCCTAAAGCTCCAGTGTTTGGGAAAGTGACCTTAAGATTCAGTGCAATGAAATGGGTTAGAATCACCAGGATTTATTGCAGTGAGCAGTACTTTATGGTCATGAGACTGCAGTACGAGGTTATGTGTTATTTCCTCTGGTATACAGAAGATACAAGCCAGTAACTGAAGACCTACACACAGCACCATTGCTAACATCATCCAGAGGGTAGACTTAAGCACTATTGAAACATTGAATCTAGCTAGATTAGTAATACTTTATATAAGGCAAGAAAAATACCAACCAGCAACCCAAGTCAATCTGTTTCAATGAACATTTGCATATACATAGAGCCCAATTTGGTACACATTTATGAAGCAGGAAGACATGCCAATGGTACATACCCCCAAAGTTTTGAAAAATGTAAATTATCAGATCCTCCTGTTCCAAAAGGAGTTTTTCTCCCAACAGCTTATTTATGACTTCTTCAGTTATTAGTCCTTTTCAGGACATGATACCCACACAGCAAGCAATGATTGAGGATTCTGGTATAGGAATCATATACAACATGTTGATTTCCTGGTGAGTCAGCATCTCTAAAAATAGGCATATCTTAAAGCATTACCAGCAGGATTATCAATCATGCAAATAAATAGTAACTTTTCCCCATCAACATTTTAACACACAAACGAATTTCTGTTACAGTGACAAATAAATTGTGACTATCAACCATAACTTATGTGGGTGACCGGGATCCTGCAATTCTTATACCCCCAAAACTTGCCTCAACAGAATGTTTACAATTCAATGAATCAGAGAAGGCTTTAAACCTCCGTTTCATGATGCAATGTATTCTCATGGTAAGCGACCTCCCAACGCATCAACAATTCCAGAAATACAATAAATTCAGTAAAAGGGATATCCCGTCTGCCGAAATATAAGTCACACAGGATATAATGGGATTTATAATTCAGCAGATAGGCCATCCATCACCTTTGTGATGGAGTTACCCATCCGCATAGATCTAAATTTACAGTCAAAAAGACGGTTCAGACAAAATGCCATGAATGCAGACAGAGCATTACAAATAAGTGCAAATTCAAGAATTTTCCACGTGGACAGCAACATCAAGAGTCCAACTGACAGCATCACTAGCATCATTAAGTAAAGCTCTGGCTAACACAAATCGATGGTTTTTATATATTATTTTCACATAGGAAATCACTAAAACTGCAGAATAATCTATGCCAAATGTGTTACATTCTCAGCAAATCAAAGCACAGTTTTATTAAGCACAATGTTGCCTTAGCACATAAGCCACTTCATGAATATTGATTCTGCCCACTCAATGCTAGTGCCAGCAAGTTATTGTGAATGAATAGGGCACAGTGAGCTAAGAAATGTCTTTGAAGTAAAGTTACAGTTTATTAACTAGGCCAGGGATGATTCTTTGAGTACAGCATAAACAGTGACAATGGAGATAACCATGATTTTGCTTGACTTTGTGCTGCAGAAAACAAACAATGAAATGTGCAGGAGGCTTGGCAAGAGAGACATCCATTTTGAACAGGATTGCTACTAGGCCCAATGGAAGCCTAGTAAACAAGGGTCAGGAAAACACTCTCACTTTAATAAGTCATAGAAAATTAATGTTAAAGACGTTAGCACTATATTGGTATGTATATGTGTAATCAAGGGTTAAACCATATTTTGCACATTGTTATTGATGCGTCAAAACATAAATGCACACAAGTCTCTAATGCTCCTGAGTACAGCTTTTCTAAAGGCATTGACTTTGCAAATACAACTGCCTCATCTGGAATTGTTTAAACAGTGTTGGAGGAGGAGGTCATAATATTGTGGTGGAAGTAGCAACCTGCAACAATGTTTGAACTGACAAATAAACTTCTACTTTAGAAAGGTAACTCTGTACTTCTCTACATTTACTTACTTTGACAATGTAGCAGTGGCTGATAGAGTGGAGTAAATATTGTTTCAGGTCTGTATTAATGAGCACAATATTGTACGTACAGAAAACTGACAACAGAGTTGGAGAAAGAGAATTAAGGCCAGTTCATTCAATGTACCAATTTGGGAAATGTAAAATTGTCTTTCTTTTATGAGTATTTATGTTCTGTTTTCCCTTAGCTCCTATGTGTGTTGAAGTTGGACGTTTAGTGTATTCCACACCTGATTATGCTTACTGATGTTTCTTATGCTCCACTTTCAGAAAATCTCCGGTCCAGAATGAATCATTCAACAGAGATGCTGATTGCTTGATCTTCTCTTCTTCCCTAACACAACACATGGAACTATCTTTATTTTCCTGCCAAAAGCTAATCACTTATTAGGACCCTTTCAAGATTCTTCTGCCTCCATATCACTTTTGAACAAACTGAATGATGTGGTAAAACAACACTGTTCTTGTCTTCAGCTTTATACAAACCTAGCAAGCGTTCAAAGATAAACAGCAGTTTGATATATCACAATTGTTTTGTCCATTTTGTGTCCTTTTTTCATATAGATAATATTATATCTGGGCTTGGAACTATTCATTCAAAAAGAGCATAGTGAAGTAACAAAAATGTAATTCACATATGCTCCCCCAATAACACCAATAGCAACAGGAATATCAATGCAGTCTCTTGTTCCTCACTCATTTAAAAAAGAAAATCTATTTGTTACAAAGTTAGATTACAAATGGAAATGGGTGAAAAATAGAAGCCCAGTAAACAAAATATGTTCATGATCTCCAACCTCACCAAGATCATGTACATCTGATCAACATCAGACATTGCTACAGCCTCTCCAGTGCATCTATTGGAAATATTCAGGGCTGCATTTAGAAGCCTATTTCCATTTATGTAACTAGCCCTGACATGCCCCCAACATTCTATTGTATATTATTCACATCATACATGATATATGTTTGTACCTGTGCTGATTTGTTTACACACTTCATGGTGAGACCCTTCTTCACACAAATCTGTCCTAAAATTTTTCTTCCAGGCCCCATCAATAATGGGGCCATTTTAGTACCTGTGTGCCAGCCTTTGGGAAAGTAAAGTGGCACACGACAGCCACTGTAATGGAATTGGTGGTGTCAACATTTTGTTGAGTGCTTTTCATTGCAAAAACTTTTATCCTGGAAAGCTGTGAAAATATATATATATATATATATATTCCATCAATCCAGGAGCCCACAGTGGAAGGACACCAAACGGAAGCCAATTTCAGACGCTATTTATTCACAGTATGCTGTTGAGGAAAAACAAATCGGCACCTCCATATTTTAAACTGCCAGACGCGTTTCGGGAGCATGGCAAGCTTCCTTCCTCAGTGGCCAGATGCAAACGAAGGAGTTCTTGCGTGGGCGTTTTTAACAGTAACACCCGCCCCTCACAGGGCAAGTAGGCAGAGTGCCTTCTGGGTGTTGTAGTTACTGCCAGTAATAGTCCAAGTGGATGTGCACTCCTTCACATTGTGCATGTAAAATCCCAAGTGGGTAGAAAAGTCAGACTTGCGTGCCCCCAACTTGCTTTGTTACTGCAAACAGCGCGAGTGAAAGTGCGCGCCTGGATAGCACTAACACTCCTTCCTCTCCCATGTGCATGACACACACGTGTGCCAAGAGAGACGCATTCAGCGCTGGGTCCCTCCGCGACCGGACCGGCCGCTTCAATTCCATCAATCCAGGAGCCCACAGTGGAAGGACACCAAACGGAAGCCAATTTCAGACGCTATTTATTCACAGTATGCTGTTGAGGAAAAACAAATCGGCACCTCCATATTTTAAACTGCCAGACGCGTTTCGGGAGCATGGCAAGCTCCCTTCCTCAGTGGCCAGATGCAAACGAAGGAGTTCTTGCGTGGGCGTTTTTAACAGTAACACCCGCCCCTCACAGGGCAAGTAGGCAGAGTGCCTTCTGGGTGTTGTAGTTACTGCCAGTAATAGTCCAAGTGGATGCGCACTCCTTCACATTGTGCATGTAAAATCCCAAGTGGGTAGAAAAGTCAGACTTGCGTGCCCCCAACTTGCTTTGTTACTGCAAACAGCGCGAGTGAAAGTGCGCGCCTGGATAGCACTAACACTCCTTCCTCTCCCATGTGCATGACACACACGTGTGCCAAGAGAGACGCATTCAGCGCTGGGTCCCTCCGCGACCGGACCGGCCGCTTCAATTCCATCAATCCAGGAGCCCACAGTGGAAGGACACCAAACGGAAGCCAATTTCAGACGCTATTTATTCACAGTATGCTGTTGAGGAAAAACAAATCGGCACCTCCATATTTTAAACTGCCAGACGCGTTTCGGGAGCATGGCAAGCTCCCTTCCTCAGTGGCCAGATGCAAACGAAGGAGTTCTTGCGTGGGCGTTTTTAACAGTAACACCCGCCCCTCACAGGGCAAGTAGGCAGAGTGCCTTCTGGGTGTTGTAGTTACTGCCAGTAATAGTCCAAGTGGATGCGCACTCCTTCACATTGTGCATGTAAAATCCCAAGTGGGTAGAAAAGTCAGACTTGCGTGCCCCCAACTTGCTTTGTTACTGCAAACAGCGCGAGTGAAAGTGCGCGCCTGGATAGCACTAACACTCCTTCCTCTCCCATGTGCATGACACACACGTGTGCCAAGAGAGACGCATTCAGCGCTGGGTCCCTCCGCGACCGGACTGGCCGCTTCAATTCCATCAATCCAGGAGCCCACAGTGGAAGGACACCAAACGGAAGCCAATTTCAGACGCTATTTATTCACAGTATGCTGTTGAGGAAAAACAAATCGGCACCTCCATATTTTAAACTGCCAGACGCGTTTCGGGAGCATGGCAAGCTCCCTTCCTCAGTGGCCAGATGCAAACGAAGGAGTTCTTGCGTGGGCGTTTTTAACAGTAACACCCGCCCCTCACAGGGCAAGTAGGCAGAGTGCCTTCTGGGTGTTGTAGTTACTGCCAGTAATAGTCCAAGTGGATGCGCACTCCTTCACATTGTGCATGTAAAATCCCAAGTGGGTAGAAAAGTCAGACTTGCGTGCCCCCAACTTGCTTTGTTACTGCAAACAGCGCGAGTGAAAGTGCGCGCCTGGATAGCACTAACACTCCTTCCTCTCCCATGTGCATGACACACACGTGTGCCAAGAGAGACGCATTCAGCGCTGGGTCCCTCCGCGACCGGACCGGCCGCTTCAATTCCATCAATCCAGGAGCCCACAGTGGAAGGACACCAAACGGAAGCCAATTTCAGACGCTATTTATTCACAGTATGCTGTTGAGGAAAAACAAATCGGCACCTCCATATTTTAAACTGCCAGACGCGTTTCGGGAGCATGGCAAGCTCCCTTCCTCAGTGGCCAGATGCAAACGAAGGAGTTCTTGCGTGGGCGTTTTTAACAGTAACACCCGCCCCTCACAGGGCAAGTAGGCAGAGTGCCTTCTGGGTGTTGTAGTTACTGCCAGTAATAGTCCAAGTGGATGCGCACTCCTTCACATTGTGCATGTAAAATCCCAAGTGGGTAGAAAAGTCAGACTTGCGTGCCCCCAACTTGCTTTGTTACTGCAAACAGCGGAGGGACCCAGCGCTGAATGCGTCTCTCTTGGCACACGTGTGTGTCATGCACATGGGAGAGGAAGGAGTGTTAGTGCTATCCAGGCGCGCACTTTCACTCGCGCTGTTTGCAGTAACAAAGCAAGTTGGGGGCACGCAAGTCTGACTTTTCTACCCACTTGGGATTTTACATGCACAATGTGAAGGAGTGCGCATCCACTTGGACTATTACTGGCAGTAACTACAACACCCAGAAGGCACTCTGCCTACTTGCCCTGTGAGGGGCGGGTGTTACTGTTAAAAACGCCCACGCAAGAACTCCTTCGTTTGCATCTGGCCACTGAGGAAGGGAGCTTGCCATGCTCCCGAAACGGGTCTGGCAGTTTAAAATATGGAGGTGCCGATTTGTTTTTCCTCAACAGCATACTGTGAATAAATAGCGTCTGAAATTGGCTTCCGTTTGGTGTCCTTCCACTGTGGGCTCCTGGATTGATGGAATTGAAGCGGCCGGTCCGGTCGCGGAGGGACCCAGCGCTGAATGCGTCTCTCTTGGCACACGTGTGTGTCATGCACATGGGAGAGGAAGGAGTGTTAGTGCTATCCAGGCGCGCACTTTCACTCGCGCTGTTTGCAGTAACAAAGCAAGTTGGGGGCACGCAAGTCTGACTTTTCTACCCACTTGGGATTTTACATGCACAATGTGAAGGAGTGCGCATCCACTTGGACTATTACTGGCAGTAACTACAACACCCAGAAGGCACTCTGCCTACTTGCCCTGTGAGGGGCGGGTGTTACTGTTAAAAACGCCCACGCAAGAACTCCTTCGTTTGCATCTGGCCACTGAGGAAGGGAGCTTGCCATGCTCCCGAAACGCGTCTGGCAGTTTAAAATATGGAGGTGCCGATTTGTTTTTCCTCAACAGCATACTGTGAATAAATAGCGTCTGAAATTGGCTTCCGTTTGGTGTCCTTCCACTGTGGGCTCCTGGATTGATGGAATTGAAGCGGCCGGTCCGGTCGCGGAGGGACCCAGCGCTGAATGCGTCTCTCTTGGCACACGTGTGTGTCATGCACATGGGAGAGGAAGGAGTGTTAGTGCTATCCAGGCGCGCACTTTCACTCGCGCTGTTTGCAGTAACAAAGCAAGTTGGGGGCACGCAAGTCTGACTTTTCTACCCACTTGGGATTTTACATGCACAATGTGAAGGAGTGCGCATCCACTTGGACTATTACTGGCAGTAACTACAACACCCAGAAGGCACTCTGCCTACTTGCCCTGTGAGGGGCGGGTGTTACTGTTAAAAACGCCCACGCAAGAACTCCTTCGTTTGCATCTGGCCACTGAGGAAGGGAGCTTGCCATGCTCCCGAAACGCGTCTGGCAGTTTAAAATATGGAGGTGCCGATTTGTTTTTCCTCAACAGCATACTGTGAATAAATAGCGTCTGAAATTGGCTTCCGTTTGGTGTCCTTCCACTGTGGGCTCCTGGATTGATGGAATTGAAGCGGCCGGTCCGGTCGCGGAGGGACCCAGCGCTGAATGCGTCTCTCTTGGCACACGTGTGTGTCATGCACATGGGAGAGGAAGGAGTGTTAGTGCTATCCAGGCGCGCACTTTCACTCGCGCTGTTTGCAGTAACAAAGCAAGTTGGGGGCACGCAAGTCTGACTTTTCTACCCACTTGGGATTTTACATGCACAATGTGAAGGAGTGCGCATCCACTTGGACTATTACTGGCAGTAACTACAACACCCAGAAGGCACTCTGCCTACTTGCCCTGTGAGGGGCGGGTGTTACTGTTAAAAACGCCCACGCAAGAACTCCTTCGTTTGCATCTGGCCACTGAGGAAGGGAGCTTGCCATGCTCCCGAAACGCGTCTGGCAGTTTAAAATATGGAGGTGCCGATTTGTTTTTCCTCAACAGCATACTGTGAATAAATAGCGTCTGAAATTGGCTTCCGTTTGGTGTCCTTCCACTGTGGGCTCCTGGATTGATGGAATTGAAGCGGCCGGTCCGGTCGCGGAGGGACCCAGCGCTGAATGCGTCTCTCTTGGCACACGTGTGTGTCATGCACATGGGAGAGGAAGGAGTGTTAGTGCTATCCAGGCGCGCACTTTCACTCGCGCTGTTTGCAGTAACAAAGCAAGTTGGGGGCACGCAAGTCTGACTTTTCTACCCACTTGGGATTTTACATGCACAATGTGAAGGAGTGCGCATCCACTTGGACTATTACTGGCAGTAACTACAACACCCAGAAGGCACTCTGCCTACTTGCCCTGTGAGGGGCGGGTGTTACTGTTAAAAACGCCCACGCAAGAACTCCTTCGTTTGCATCTGGCCACTGAGGAAGGGAGCTTGCCATGCTCCCGAAACGCGTCTGGCAGTTTAAAATATGGAGGTGCCGATTTGTTTTTCCTCAACAGCATACTGTGAATAAATAGCGTCTGAAATTGGCTTCCGTTTGGTGTCCTTCCACTGTGGGCTCCTGGATTGATGGAATATATATATATATATATATATAGACACCAGGCATTGATAAAGACACACGCCGAAACGCGTCTGCCAGGGGCTGACAGTGTGAAGATTGCGAAGTTAGCTAAAGTGCAATTTGGTGGCAATAAATCTGTGTTTGACATCCCCAGCATGTGTCAGACCTGTCTTTAAACGGAGCAGGATTGGAGGAATGTTTGAGAGCGGAGGCCGGCTCCGCTTTCCTGGCACGCCCCTTGGTCAGGAGCTCCGCGTCTACCGGCAAAACTTTGTGGATTGTGGTGCTTGGAAGGCACAACGCGGCGCCCCCCCAACCTGGACTGTGTGAAGGTATTGGGGGGAAGGAGCAGCTTGTCTGCTAAAGGGGATGTCCAGCAGCGATTGAAAACCCACCAAGTAGTTCCCGCAAATTCAAAGGAGCAGACAAGTCAAAAGGCATTATCATGTGCAAAGACGGGTCACGTACCTTGTTCTGGATTGAACTGTTCTGTTCCTAATTGCGGGACTTTGTGCACTGCAGCCGAGGATTGTTGGTTAGGAAAGCAGCGGATACCATCGGAAAGAACTTTCCCTGTCCGCTTTCTACCATTACAACATGCAGCCAATGAAAACCCCCGGCAGGACCTTTAAGTCAAACCCCGCGAAAAATGTTATCTTGGCACACACAGCAGACACCAGGCATTGGTAAAGGCACACGCCGAAACGCGTCTGCCAGGGGCTGACAGTGTGAAGATTGCAAAGTTTGCTAAAGTGCATTTTGGTGGCAATAAATCTGTGTTTGACATCCCCAGCATGTGTCAGACCTGGCTTTAAACGGAGCAGGATTGGAGAAACATACATATATATATATATATATATATATATATATATATATATATATATATATATATATATATATATATATATATATATATATATATGCAAAAAAGAAGGAGAGAACTCTGGGTAGGTCTCAGTTTAGGTGGAAAGCAGCTCCTGTTAGAGCACTCTCAAGACCAGCGACACTCTAGATCTGCTCACCTCAAATGTCTGTTTTTCTATCAAAGCTTTTAAGCATAGGATTAGCACAGTGCTATCCACGCCGAGATAGAAAATGACAAAGTCTTTTGCCATTTAAACAGCAAAGTCTTTAAACATAGGACTAGTACAGTGCAGTCCTTGCCGAGCTGTAAAATAACAAAAGCCATTTATCACTCCAGGCACAATATTACTGCTTTGAATTGGTAAAATACCAACTCAAGCCAACCTGAAATTAATAAAAGCAACCCCTGACACAGTGTTTTGCTCTAATTAGAGCTCTTCAGAGAGGTATAGCTTTGTCCAGACACAAGGGAGCACCAGTATTAAGTCAAAACAAAACCCTTTCAGGCATAGAGTGACGCATAAATTATGCAAAAAAGAAGGAGAGAACTCTGGGTAGGTCTCAGTTTAGGTGGAAAGCAGCTCCTGTTAGAGCACTCTCAACACCAGCGACACTCTAGATCTGCTCACCTCAAATGTCTGTTTTTCTATCGAAGTTTTTAAGCATAGGATTAGCACAGTGCTATCCACGCCGAGATAGAAAATGACAAAGTCTTTTGCCATTTAAACAGCAAAGTCTTTATGCATAGGACTAGTACAGTGCAGTCCTTGCCGAGCTGTAAAATAACAAAATCCATTTATCACTCCAGGCACAATATTACAGCTTTGAAATCAACTCCGCGTGTGCCTTTCATTTTGCAAGCCAGAGAGTTGCCTGCTATGTGAAGCAATATATATATATATATATATATATATATATATATATATATATATATATATATATATATATATATATATATATATATATATATATATATATATATATATATATATATATATATATATTCACTGAAAAAACCATAGGTTATAGACCATATATAGTTAGGAATTAGCATTTACAAAACCTTGAAAATTCACTGAAAAAACCATAGGTTATAGACCATATATAGTTAGGAATTAGCATTTACAAAACCTTGAAAATTCACTGAAAAAACCCTAGGTTATAGACCATATATCGTTAGGAATTACCATTTAAAAAACCTTATTTTACTCACACAAAACCATTGAAATTCCATATATAGTTAGTTGCACTAACTATATATCGCGCACCCGCAATCCACTGCTGATGATGTCACATATTACATCATTCATGACATGGTCAGTGACATCACTGATGACATCACTGATGACATCTCAAATGACATCACTGATGACATCACTGATGACAACATCCAGTGACTGTATGTTTCTGTAAAGTTAAAATGTGTCTTACATATTGAAGAATGAGTGGAAGTATAAGTGTCTGGACAAAGGATTTAGTAGGTGCATGACTGAATGTATGAGTGAGTGATTAAAAGTGTCTCACTGAGTGCATGGGTTAGTGACTAAAGTGTCTTAATTTGTGCATCATTATGTCTGTTGTTCTGTAAACTGCTGCATGTGTTGATCAGTAGCTATATGATTAACTATATGGGTTACTGATTGATTGTCCAAGTATTTGTATGGGAGACTGAGTGTGTGTGTGGCTGGCTGGGAGGTGTGTGACTCTGTGCAGATCAATGTGTACTTGTATCAATGATTGTATAACAAGGTAAGTATGTGTTAGTATATGTTTGAAAATGTAAGGTGCTCTATGTTTAACTGTATAGACAAGAAAATGCAAGTGTCATTGATTCTTTACAGGACTGACTAGGTGTGTGAGTAACTCCATGGATGAGTGACAGACTGTGAGTGTCTGTATAGGTGTATGAGTGCATATGATAGTGTTGTAAAGATGAGTGATTGTATGTATGAATGATTGTATGGGTGAATGAGTGAAGGTGTGTGTAGACGTAGGAATCAGTGAGTGCGTATGTAGTAACTAGTATTGGTGTGTCAATGGTTTCAAAAATTATATTCTGTATTAAACACTGGGTGAAACAGAGGTTATATTAAAATGTGAGGAGATGCATTGTATTGTCACATGAATGATATCATCAGTGATGTGGTCATTGATGTCAAATGAGATGTCATCAGTGATGTCATTTGAGATGTCATCAGTGATGTCATCAGTGATGTCACTGACCATGTCATGAATGATGTAATATGTGACATCATCAGCAGTGGATTGCGGGTGCGCGATATATAGTTAGTGCAACTAACTATATATGGAATTTCAATGGTTTTGTGTGAGTAAAATAAGGTTTTTTAAATGCTAATTCCTAACGATATATGGTCTATAACCTATGGTTTTTTCAGTGAATTTTCAAGGTTTTGTAAATGCTAATTCCTAACTATATATGGTCTATAACCTATGGTTTTTTCAGTGAATTTTCAAGGTTTTGTAAATGCTAATTCCTAACTATATATGGTCTATAACCTATGGTTTTTTCAGTGAATTTCAATGGTTTTTTAATAGCAAATATCATAAGCTGTCGAATGTCAAGTACGTGGTAAGTAAAAACATTTTCGTGTTTATGCACACTGATCTGCTTTGAATGCTGCCCCCCACCCCTCATTTCTATTAGGAGTACTCTCTCTTTGCAGATAGTGAAGGGTAGTTAACGCAGGCCTTTGCCCCTGTTGTAATCCGTTTGAAGAGGGGTGATTCTTTACAGCTGGGGCCATAAACTACATCTGCAGGGCTAGCTGATACCCTAGGACCGGCCTGGACAATCGGACACAGAGGAAAAGGAGTGTCAGAGGGTGCGGTAGTGAATAGGGCGAAAGGGAGGTGTCGGGCGGGCACAGGGTGTGATTCTCAGGGAAGAGCAGCGCAGATGGGGGGTGGTTTATTACCCATGCATAAGACAGAGAGCGGGGGTGACCACTGCCTGGGGGAGATGCTTGCGAGGGTGGGGAGCCATGCTAAGGATCGACAGCGTGCACAGAGTGGGTCTGGTCAAGGCATCTAAAATGACTGCCGTGCACGACAAAAGTGTGGCATTTGAAAAAAGGCAAGATGGCGCAGACAATGTTTTTCAACACTTCCTGATTTCCTTCGAATAGAACGTTAACAGACGTTGGGGCATATTACCAAAGTTAAGCGATATTTATCCCTAACGATGCTTAGCAACGATTTTTTTACCGCTAAGCATCGTCAGAAATTATCGCAGATAAACCTTGCTATTATCAAGGTTTATCGCAAATACGATAAAAAACGACCGCAATGCATTAATATCGCTGAAAACTCAGCGATATTCATGCATTACCGAGCTAATGCTCTTAGCCATGTTATCCACCTCCCATTTGATAACATGGCTAAGAACTGCTCAGGGCAGGTGCTAGCTTTTGGAGATATTCGCGCTTATCGCGAATATTTCCAAAAGTTGATAATAGGAGATAGCGATGTTAGCGACTGTTTCCAGTCGCTAACATCTTGGCATGCCCACTTTGCATGTCATTAGTGATAAATATCACTCACATGCAAAGTGGGGCCCAAGATGGTCGCTATCTCCTACTAGCCGTCGCTAACTGGTGTTAGCAACAGCTAGGTAATACAGATATAATTTTATCTCCGCGAAGCGGAGCGCTGTTACAGATATATATCTTGTTTTTGAACGTTAATTTCTCAAAATCCACTGAAGCACATATATTGAGACCTAGCAAAGGCACATCGAGCTACCAGTCCCTACAATTTTGCCAAGTTTCGTGCAAATCCATTCAGCCGTTCGATTATTATTATTATTATTTTTTTTGCCCTGCGGGGCCCTTTTAAAACCTCAACATCAAACCTAAGAGGTCAAGGAGGATCTAATATGCCCCCTTATGGTCATTTGCCCCTTCGCTTTGGCCTCCTCTTGTCTATCGATCCTACCGAGAGACAAGATGGCGGCCGCTACGGACTGTTTGCAATGTTTACAGACGCCGGAGAACCAATCAGCTTCGCAAACCTCCGTTACGCGAAGCGGAGCGCTGTTACAGATATATATCTTTTTTTTAACGTTAATTTCTCAAAATCCACTGGAGCACATATATTGAGACCTAGCAAAGGCACATCGGGCTACCAGTCCCTAATATTTTACCAAGTTTCGTGCAAATCCATTCAGCCGTTCGATTATTATTATTATTATTATTTTTTGCCCCGCGGGGCCCTTTTAAAACCTCCACATCAAACCTAGGGGGTCAGCGAGGATCTACTATGCCCCCTTATGGTCATTTGCCCCTTCGCTTTGGCCTCCTCTTGTCTCTCGATCCTACCGAGAGACAAGATGGCGTCCGCTACGGACTGTTTGGAATGTTCACAGACGCCGGAGAACCAATCAGCTTCGCTTCACAAAGCTCCGTACCGCGAAAAGTCCGCGAACCGGAGCGCTGCCCAGTCCGCTGTTACAGATATATATCTTTTTTTGAACATTAATTTCTCAAAATCCACTGAAGCACATATATTGAGACCTAGCAAAGGCACATCGGGCTACCAGTCCCTACAATTTTGCCAAGTTTCGTGCAAATCCATTCAGCCGTTCGGGCTAAAAGTGAGGCCAACCGCCCTATGGAAAACTCAATGTTAAAAACACTTTTTGGGACCCCCCTTTTTTCTCGGCCCCCCCTTGACGAACCCCCCCCCCCAAATTTTCAAGGGCTGCTCAGAAACAAAATGTGCCATTTTCCTGAAAATTTCAGCCAATTCCGTCCACAAACGCCAAAGTTATTAGACATAGAATTTTCAAAAATCCCATAGAGAAAAAATCCTAACTATATATACCTACTGGCGACCGCCAGTAGGTAATATATATATATATATATATATAATATATATATTGCTTCACATAGCAGGCAACTCTCTGGCTTGCAAAATGAAAGGCACACCCGGAGTTGATTTTGAAGCTTTAGGATGCTTTATTCGGTGCTTGAATCCTCTCCCCCCCTGTCGACAGACGCGTTTCCCCTCGCGGCTTTTTCAATGTTTGCAGACATGTCACCTCAGGCCACGCCCCCTTCCTTCATCAGTGTGCAAACGCGCCCGTGGTGCGTTTTAAGTTGGGGAATTAATTCTCTTTCAATACTGAGGGTCCTGGAGGGCCAAATAGCCCAACAGGTATCTCCAGTATGCACCAGGGAGCTGCGTTGCAGACAGGTGTTTAGAGGCCACGCCCCTTTTTACACCTCTCTGCAATTCTGCTCTTTGGTGCTTACTGGAGGAACCTAGTGGGCTAGTTTGACCCTAGGGATCCTTAGGATTGAAGGGGACTTAATCTCTCAACTTAGAATGGTGACAGGGTGCGTTTACACAGTGGTGAAGGGAGGGGACGGGGCCTGACGTGAAGGGGACGGGGGCTGGCGTGATGTGTGCAAACATGCCCTGTGGCGCGTTTTAAGGTGGGGAAAAAATTAAACTTCAAACCTGAGGGACCATGGGGGCCAAGT
The DNA here is from genome assembly GCF_964261635.1 of Lissotriton helveticus. NCBI lineage: Eukaryota > Metazoa > Chordata > Amphibia > Caudata > Salamandridae > Lissotriton > Lissotriton helveticus. The sequence goes on from NC_136069.1 coordinate 1,612,340,089, forward strand.
AGTCCACCAGGTGCTTCCAGGAAGCGCCACTGCGCTGCGTTGCAGAGAGGTGGTGCATGCCGTGCCCCTTTTTACATCTCTCTGCTATGCAGCTCTGTGGTGCTTACTGGATGTACTACAAATTCCGATTTACTCACCTGTTATCAGGAGAGACCTCAGTGCTGCATCTTTGAGCCCAGTACTGATCCTCAAAAGTAACTCTAACAATACTTACTAGTAACTTGAATTTCCTTCCATAGGCTAACATTGACTGGTTTCACTTGGAAATTCTTATAAGTGTGGAGTTTTGGAACATTAAAATATTCACCTAAAATCATTCGAACAACGAATTCCAATTTACTCACCTGTTATCATGAGAGAACCCAGTGCTGCATCTTTTAGCCCAGCACCGACCCTGAAATGTAATTCCAACCGTACTTACCAGTAACTTGTATTTCCTTCCATAGGAATCCATTGTCTGGTTTTCTCTAGAAAAGGTTCTGTCTATTTTCATGAACTAAAAATATTCCTTAAAAATCGCCTGTATGACTTAAACGCATTCTTTCAACTGTTCACAGGAGATGCAGCAGTGCTGGATCCATGATCAACCACTGAGTAAGAAAAAGTAATGATAACACTACTTACCTGCTAAGTGAATTTCCTTCCATAGGGTAACATTGAGTGGTTTTACTTGGAAATTCTTCTAAGTGTGGAGTTTTGGAACTTTAAAATATTCCTCTAAAATCAGCCGAACTACGAATTCCGATTTACTCACCTATTATCAGAAGGGACCTCAGTGCTACATCTTTCAGCCCACTACTGATCCTGAAAAGTAATTCTAACCATACTTACAGTAACTTGAATTCCGTTCCATAGGCTAACATTGACTGGTTTCACTTGGAAATTCTTCTAAGTGTGGAGTTTTGGAACTTTAAAAAATTCCTCTAAAATCAGCCGAACTACGAATTCCGATAAACTCACCTGTTATCAGGAGAGACCTCAGTGCTGCATCTTTCAGCCCACTATTGATCGTGAAAATTAATTCTAACTGTACTTAAAGTAACTTGAATTTCCTTCCATAGGCTAACATTGACTGGTTTCACTTGGAAATTCTTTTAAGTGTGGAGTTTTGGAACTTTAAAATATTCCTATAAAATCAGCCGAACTACGAATTGCGATTTACTCACCTGTTATCAGGAGAGACTTCAGTGCTGCATCTTTCAGCCCACTACTGATCCTGAATAGTAATTCTAACTATACTTAAAGTAACTTGAATTTCCTTCCATAGGCTAACATTGACTGATTTCACTTGGAAATTCTTTTAAGTGTGGAGGTTTGGAACTTTAAAATATTCCTCTAAAATCAGCTGAGCTACGAATTCCGATTTACTCACCTGTTATCAGGAGAGACCTCAGTGCTGCATCTTTCAGTCCAGTACTGATTCTGAAAAGTAACTTTAACCGTACTTACCAGTAACTTGAATTTCCTTCCATAGGATATCATTGCCTTCTATATAAAATATATATAAATTAAAAAATATATAAAATAAAAAGAAAATTACAATTTCAATATTTTTAAAAACATATTTTTTCAATTTATATTACAAATATGTAATGTAATTTAAAAAATAAAATATATAAAAAAAATAGTTTATAACAATGTAGTAAATCAGTATAAAACAAATATAACAATTACTACATTTAAAAATTATCATTTACAAAACCTTTAAAATTCACTGAAAAAACCATAGGTTTCAGCCATGTTATAGTTAGGATTTAGCATTTAAAAAACCTTAAAAATTCACTGAAAAAACCACAGGTTTCGGCCACGTTATAGTTAGGTATAAGCATTTAAAAAACCTTAGAAATTCACTGAAAAAACCATAGGTTTTTTCCATCGTCCTTTAGATATACATATATAAAAAATATTTATTTTTCAGAAAGACACATATTCACTGAATGATGTCATCAGTGATGTAATTTTAGATGTCATCAGTGATGTCATGAGTGATGTCACTGACCATGTCATGAGTGATGTAATATGTGACATCATCAGCAGTGCATTGTGGGCGCGAAAGTTATAGTTAGCTGAACTAACTATAACGGGGGAATTTCAATGGTTTTGTATAAGTGAAATGTCCAGCTAACTATAACATGTGTGAAACCTATGTTTTTTTCAGTGAATTTCTAAGGTTTTTTAAATGCTAATTCCTAACTATAACGCGGCTGAAACCTATGGATGTTTCAGTGAATATATATATATATATATTACCTACTAGCGGTCGCCAGTAGGTAGTTATAGTTAGGACCTATTTTCCATAGGAAATCCACAACATTCTATTTGGACTAACTTTGGCGCCAGTTGACGAAACTTTGCGAAATGTTAAAAACTGCTGGGCGCTCTGGTCCGCACCTATCCTAAAAGTCTTGGGGTGGTTTGTGAAGCTGGGGCTGAGAAAAAAGGGGGTCTCAAAACGTTTTTTCCCCATGCAATTTTCCATAGGTACCGTTCATCACGACTACAGCCTGAATGGCTGAATGGAATTACACCAAATTTGGCAAAGTGGTAGTCCTTGGTTCAGACTCGTGCCTTTTGCTTATATTGTATAAATCCATTCAGTAGTTTCTCAGAAAATTACAATTAAAAGTTCATATATATCTATGGCCTCGGTGGATCCGCGCATCTTGCGAACACTCTAAGAGCCCTGTTACCAGCATGCGCTGGATGCTGATTGGCTGTCAAGTGGTTATCAACATTCGAAACCATGAAGTGTTGGCAGCCATTTTGTGCCACGGTAGAAGCGAGGATCTAGAAATTAGTGGAAAAAGTGTTCAAAATATATAAAGGTGGCAAGTAAGAAATATTTTGACCCTATAGACCTGCTTAAGGGGTCCCACAAAAAAAAAATTGGGGGATAAAACGGAGAAATGTGTGCTGGGTGCATGGTTCCACTGTAAAAAAATAAAAATGAAGCACGGGCTTCTGTGCTTGTTTAAAAATTAGCTACCTGGGATGGTCAAATCCCGGGGTATAAAATATTACATTTGATGGTGGTTCAGAGAGATCCTGTAGCCCAGGGTCCGTCATTCTTCGGTGCTACAAAATAAATGGGTGAGGGAGCTCAAAGGTCCGTCTAAACCCCGGAGATTACCACCCTCCGGGTCTTTTTATATTTTCGGAGGGGGGCAACGTGGTCTCCATTCTGGAGTTGTCGAAAGCCTTGGGGAACACCACCCCGCAGGAGCGGCTCCTGGTGTGTCTTGGGGTGCCTACCCCCCGGGACACTGCTGTTTGCTATGGCAGGGCGGGAGTCAAGGTTCCCGCTGTGTCATAGCAAACTTGAGGACATATTAACAAGTGCCATTTCGATGCAATTTTTTTTTAAAAAGCCAAAAATTTAATGAAAATTATATCGCCCTATTTACTAGGCGACGCTAAGATGCATTAACGCATGTTAGTAGCCGGTTTGGTAACAGCTTGCCTCGTATAGCCAAGGAGTTGCAATGTAGGCATTCCCAGTGGAAAGGTAGGCGTTCCTATGACAATATAACATGGATGAGACCCCCATAAAAAGAGAGTAGGTTTTCTTGTTCTTTCTTTCAAAATGCAAACCAAGTTTGCTTTTGCAGGACGTGAGCCTCGGCTCTCACCCTGCTATAGTAAACAGAAGTTTTGAAAGAATCTTCTGGTAAGACAACAAAGGATTTTGAAGTCCATTATTTCCGTTTTAGTTGTAGTTTGCTGCTGTTAAAGCAGCGATAATTTTAATGCCGTCCTTGTAAATATGCCCCTAAGTTTTGTTTTGTCTCCCATTTAAATTGGCACAAAGTATTTAGTGAAGTGCACACTGTGAATTGTGAAGCAACACTGTCTAATTGTCATCGATAAAGAATTGCTCATTCTTGAGTACAGAGTAGATAAATTGTACATGGGGTTTTGTAACGTCAGTGGCTATTCCTCCAGCCCTGTCTTGAGGTTAATTCGAAGAGTTGTGTACTTCTTTTGCTTGTAATGTACATAGGGGCAGATTTACAAGTCCCCTGCGCCACTATAGCGTCACTTTTAACATGGGAAAAGTGATGCGAAAGTGGCGCAAGGGGCTTGTAAATCTGCTCCACAGTGTTCTGTCGTCTTAGTTTGCTTTCCCCTGTCATGTAGAGGATCCAGGGTAAATATAACAGTTCCTGTACAGCCAGTATCTTTCAACTCTACCCCCAAACTGCTTACTGCTTGTTACCATAGTAACAGTTCATGGAACACTTAAGTGAGCACATAGTTCACAAGTTCACCACACAATGTTGCTAATCCAAACAGTAACTGTGCTGGACTTTTTAAAATGTTCCATAGGAACTGTTAATCACAGATACAGTCTCTGGTCAAGAGCTGGTAAAAAGTTAGCCTTGGTATTATTCTTCTAGTTATAAACATAATTTCTACTTTAATTGTTAAATCTTATCTTATCTTATCTTATCTTATCTATGCTGTATTTATAAAGCGCACTGACACCGGAGGTTTCTTGGCGCTGTGATTAAGATTGAGGGTGGGGGTCATAGCTTAAATGAGGTTTGAGAAGAGCCATGTTTTTAGGCTCTTTCGGAAGCTTAGTAGGGTGCCAGAGGTTTTAATATGAAAGGGGAGGGAGTTCCACAGTTTAGGTGCCAGGTAGCTGAATCTGCGGCCACCCAGTTTTTTTAGTTTAACCATTGGAGTGGTGAGGAGGTGGAGATGGGCAGAACGGTGGTTGCGAGCCGGACAGTGAGAGTTGATGAGGGATTCTAAGAACGCCGGGCCCTTGGACTGCCGGGCCTTATATACCAGGCAGCCTATTTTAAAAGCAGCTCGCTGTTCAATGGGCAACCAGTGCAGCTTGGCCAGGAGAGGTCTGGCGGATTGCCATTTGGAAGTTTTGCAGATAAGTCTGGCTGCCTGGTTCTGCACCAATTGAAGGCAACGGAGAAGGGACTTAGGTGGCCCCCAGTAAATAGAGTTAGAAAAGTCCAGGCGGGAGAGGACAAGAGAGATGACAATTTGCACCAGGGATTCATGAGAGAGTAAGTGGGAGATTTTACGAATTTTTCGTAACTGGAACATGCTGGCAGAGATGATGGTGCCAACATGAGTTTTAAGGGAAAGGTCGGTGTCGATGGTAACGCCCAGGCTTTTTACCAAATTCGAGGGGCTAGGTGGAGTGCCAAGCTCATTTGGCCAGAAATGGGGGCCCCAATGTAAAGGACTTGTACCGGGCAGGATGAGTTCCGTCTTCTCGGGGTTTAATTTAAGCTGGTTGGAAATCATCCATTGTTGGATATGCAGCATTACTGCCTGAAAGTTGGGTACAGCATCAGGGGTATTTAAGGGAAAGATGATCTACATGTCATCAGCATAGTTGAGGACAGTGCAGTTCCAGGTGCGCAGTGAATGGATCAGTGGTCGAAGATATAAATTAAACAATAATGGGGAGAGGGAGGATCCCTGGGGGACTCCACAGGTAGTGGGGACCTGAGTGGCGGTGAAGGGGCCTAGGTGGACTGTTTGAGCTCTGCCCGAGAGGAAGGACTTGATCCATTCCCAGGCGGGTCCCTGGATGCCTGCTTGTCTGAAACGGTGGAGAAGGATGTCATGATCCACCGTGTCGAACGTGGCCGATAAATCCAGAAGAACCAGTGCCTGAGGGGACCCTCTATCGGCATTCTCCCGAAGGGTGTCCAAGACTTTTAAGATGACTGCTTCGGTGGAGTGTGCTGGTCTAAAGCCAGCTTGGTTGGGTTCCAAGAACCCGGAGCTCTCGATGAATGCCGAGAGGCAGGTGGTAACGTAGGCCTCCAGAAGTTTAGAGGTGTAAGGCAGGAGGGAGATGGGCCTGTAATTGGCAGGGTTAGCGGGGTCGGCTCCTGCTTTTTTCAAAAGGGGAACCAGTATGGCTTCCTTGAACGCCCTGGGGACCGTGCCGGAGCTGAGGGAGGTGTTCAAAAGGGGGAGGATACTATCAGGCAGGGCAGGAAAAATCGCCCTGAGAACTGGGGAGGGCAGCAGTCCCTGGGAGATCCAGATTTGACACGAGTGATGAGCTCGGAAAGAGTGCTAAGGGTGATTAGTGGGAACTGGGTAAGAGAACAGGGGTTAAGAGGGGGGAGTCAGAAGGGCTAACAGGGGTGGAAAGAGGGATATCACTCTTAATATTTACAATTTTTTGGATAAAGTAGGAATTGAGCGAGTTACAGGTTTCTTGGGTGGGGGCCTGGTTGGAAGTACTCTATGATCGGATGAGAAATCGTTCAGAAATGTAAAAATTTCTTTAGATTTATCACTAGCTGTGTCAATTCTTTCCGTAATATGTGTGACCTTTGCTTTAGTGATAGCATTTTTATATTCATTACGGGCCTTCACAAACTCAATGCGGTCCTCCTTGGAGTAGCCCCGTCTCCAGTTGCGTTCTAGGTGGCGTAGTTTGGATTTTTGTGCTTTCAGTTCCTCTGAGAACCAGCGATAAGAGTTGCCATATCTAGTATGAGCAAATTTAGTGAGAGGGGCGAATATATCGCTGGCTGATGACAGCCAGGTGGTTATCCCGTCCAGCATGGAATCGATGTCTGATTCAGGGTGAATAGTGGGGCGGGTGTTGATCAGGTGGTCAATAAATCCCTGAGAATCATAGGAATTCCATTTGCGACACAATCCCCCAGGGTGGGAGGGAGCCTTGAGTTTCCCTTTAATTGAGATAGTAACCTCGATCAAGTGATGGTCTGACCAGAGGCAGGAGGAAATAATTGGGCGAGACAGGACGAGATTGTGAGTCCAGATGTGGTCCAGAATATGACCCTTGATGTGAATCTTCTCTAAGCATATGATTATCACACTAAATAATATTGAAATGTTGTCAGAAAAAGAAGACATATATACTTTTTCATTAACTTTTATTACAACAAAAATAAATAACTAGAAACGTAAATTTAAGATAACAATATAATAATTAACTATACAATATAACATAATATAATAAACAAAATGTGAGATGGACTCCAATGAAAGTAGGTAACCTGCAAAACAAAAATGAAAATAAGTGTTTAAAATGATATCGATGTGACTGAATGAGGTCAAAGATCACAAATTAACATAACACTTGGCAATATTGGTCATTCGCAAGTGTGCAGTGTGCCTGATACAACCCACCCCTCTCATAGGCCCGTGTTGAAGAGATATCTGGAGGAAAGTGCCTACTGCTTCAGATGTACAGTATGCTTCAGTAGGTCTTTAAAATGATATAATGAAACATTATGTCTGTGTCAACAACTGCCTTCGATCTATACTGGGGACAGCAGGGTTCACAACTTGAATTCAGCTTTGCATCTACTCTGCGGACAGTAGGAAATTCAGCCTTGATTTATTTACGGCAGAGACAACTGTACTCTATGTATTTACATTTTTGTTAAAATAAGTGACAATAATCATTCGTTGATATCTGTGCTGACTACTGCTTTCCATCTACAGTGTGGACAGCAGGGTTCACAACTTTAATTCAGCTTTGCATGTACACTACGGACAGTAGGAAATTCAGCCTTGATTTATTTACGGCAGAGACAACTGTACTCTATGTATTTACATTTTTGTTAAAATAAGTGGCAAAAATCATTTGTCAATATCTCTGCTGACTACTGCCTTCGATCTACAGTGCGGACAGCAGGGTTCACAACTTCAATTCAGCTTTGAATCTATACTATAGCTGTATTGACTCAGATGTCTTATTTAAAGAAAAATATATCATAGTTTTTGGAGAACTACTGCAACTTAGTCCCCTAAAAGGACAAAAAGTATTTATAAGAAAACGTGATTTTATTAACATTGTTGCTTCAGGTGCCACTAACTCTGTGTATCACTTATCATTGCTGGTTGCACACATGCTAAATTACCAATACTGAGCAGCTCTACTCAACGCCACGTGGCCAAGGGCTCTTGTTAACCACTGCCTCCTGCCTACACTGCAGTCATCAGAGCTCACAATTAAATAGACTATTGATTCATTATTTACAGAGTGCAATACCAAACTAAGTATAAAACCTATCAAATCTATAAAATATCCCTATAGTATGCTTCCTTCAAAAACTTCTTTTATATCAGTTATAGATTTAGTTGAATAATAAAATTCATGCTGCAAGTGCAAAGCTACACTTAATGGCAATCTACACTGCAGACAGCACAGGTCACAATATGAACCTCAATTTTTCTTCATTGGAATCCTGATTTTCTTTTTTGGAGACAAAAACAGCTACACCACTGGAAGAATCATCTAATTCTGATCATTTTGTTGCTGAAGAATTGATAACCATCGATGGTACTTCCCCCCCCTCAAAGTAAATGCAGTCCAGAATGCAGCAGTCAATGCTTTGAGTGCCGCCCGTTCAGGCCACGCATCATCGCAGGGTGAGCACACGCTAAACACCAGACGTACCACTAACTCAGTACACCATAAATAATCGCCACAAGGCTTTATTAAGGCAAAATTCAGTAGTCAAAAAACATTACGCCCAGTGCGGCCTGCCTGGACCACGCATCATCACAGGTTATGTACACGCTCAGTCCCAAAGGTACTGATAAGTCAGTGCACCATAATTCATCGCCACATGACATTCAAGCAGAATTCAACTGACTCTTCATTCATTCTTTATAGCGTGCAGTACCAAACAAAGTATAATGTCCCTCAAACCTACACAATATCCCTTTAGTACCCTTTCTTCAAAAACTTCTTTTATATCAGTCCTAGGTTTAGTTGAAAAACAACATTTACGCTGCAAGTGCAAAGTCTACACTGCGGACACCACAGGTCAAAACTTGAACTATAATGTCCCTGAAACATATATATTTTGACAATGTATTCCATACATGTTTCATCTTTTATTTTAATCGTGATTACAAATGATGCAGTCCAGTAGGCAACACGTTGAGCACCATACATACTACTAACTCAGTGCATCATAAATAATTGCCATGTGGCCTTATTAAGACAAAATTCATTAGCCAAAAGACATTCTTACCAGGGCGGTCTGCCTGAACCACGCATCATCGCAGGTTCCACACAAACTGACCCTACCTCAGTGCACCACAACTCATGAACCCTTTACGATAGAATCTTCTGTGTATTATTTCACATATAGTGCTCCGACCTTTGTACAGCAGTAGTCATAAACTGTTTATTATTGAATATCTGTGTATGATATCATGATTACTATTCTACTTGTTACCAACAGCAACGTAACAAAATAGAGTCAAGCACACGTGCCCGTACCCACTTCAACTATGTATCTGTGTCTGTGTATTTCTTATGTTTATAAAATGATGCTCCTGCACCCTACCACATTATATTATACATAATACATATATGGTATGCAAACATCTTACCTCTGCCAGTAACAAAAACTTTGATTATACAACTTTCTCTTGCTCATTCTACAAATACGAAACTATAAACTAGATCATTACAATACTGCAAAGAACGTGTATAGTAAATGTATAAGTGTGTGCTAATTCTCTTTTTTTTCGTATATTTATATATAGTGGGAAGTCGACCCAAAACTATATCAGCAATTTACATGAACACCGTATTTACAGTACATTTTCAGGCACACGTAGATTACGTCATTTCTCTACAATAACAAGATGTGGATGCGCCTCGAACACTGATTTCTAGCACCAAGTTCAACAGTTTACCTGAATGAACACATACGTATATATATATTAGCTGCCCTTCATGTGCCAAAAACTACATCCTAAAGCTTTCATAGCCCTGTATTACTACAGCTACAGTATTCCACTGAATGTACTACAAACATTAATATTCCCAGAAATGCATCATGTCCACCATCTTTTATGTGTGCAACTATCGATGAATACAGGGTCAGTGATTCCTCGTACCTTCCATGTTGGCCATGTTGTGCCAACATGGCCACAACATGGCCATGTTGCCATGTCAAGGTTGAATTCCCTGCTGTCTGTAGTGTACATGCAAAGCTGAGTTCAAGTTGTGAACCCTGCTGTCCACACTGTAGATGGAAAGCAGTAGCCAGCACAGATATCAACGAATGATTATTGTCACTTATTTTAACAAAATTTAAATACATACAGTACAGTTGTCTCTGCCGTAAATAAATCAAGGCTGAATTTCCTACTGTCCGCAGAGTAGATGCAAAGCTGAATTCAAGTTGTGAACCCTGCTGTCCGCAGTGTAGATCGAAGGCAGTTGTTGACACAGACATCGAGGAATGCTTATTTTGTCAAATACTTTAACAAAATCTGAGGACACAGTACAATTGTCTCTGCCTTAAATAAATCGAGACTGAATTCAATGTTGTCTATAGTGCTGATGCGCCACTGGTATCAAGTGGTAAGCTCTGTTGATCGTAGTGTACATTTGAAGGCAGTAGTCAGTATAGCTATTGAGGAATGTTTTTTGTGGCATCCTTTAACAAAATTGTCTCTGACTTACATAAATCAAGGCTAACTTGAATGCTGTCCGTAGTGTAGATGGAAAGCTGAATTGGAGTTGTGAACCCTGCTGTCTGCAGTGCTGATCGAAGGCAGTAGTTGACACAGACATCGAGGAATGCTTTTTTGTGACATACTTTATCAAAATCTGAGGACATAGTACAATTGTCTCTGCCTTAAATAAATTGAGACCTTAATTCAATGCTGTCTGTAGTGCTGATGCGCAACTGGTATCAAGGTTTAAACTCTACTGACCGCACTGTAGACCGAAGGCAGTAGTCAGCACAGATATCGACGAATAATTTTGATCACTTATTCTAACAAAGTCTGAGGACATGGAGTAGAATTGTCCCTGCCTTACATAAATCAAGGCTAACTTCAATTCTGTCTGTAGTGTAGATCCAAAGCTGAATTCAAGTTGTGAACCCTGCTGTCCGCAGTGTAGATCAAAGGTAGTAGTCAATACAGACATAGGTCTGCAGTGCTGTGTCACTGAGTTTGCAATGGGCCTGTATCGAGGAGGCACGTGGTCATGGCGGTAGCTACGTGGCAGGGTGCGGACCTTCTCTGTGGCGGAGTCTCTTCTCTTTGTAGAAGTGAACCACGCCCAAGGCGTCGGCTAATTATTTATAGTCTTATGTTGACGTTGTGTACGTTGGACCAGCCTACTCCGCTTCTGCTTCAAGGGGTGGGAGACAACACAGCTACATGACCAAAATATTCCCCAGTGTCTGAGATAATATGGTTGCGTCCACTAAGTAGTACACTACACATATCAATAGTATATCTGCACACGGAAAGGTTTTTGGTTTGTATAGTGAGGTGTGTATAGCATATCACTGGTAGTGTTAGCATCGTGTACATTATTGTTGATGTGCGAGTTCCTTCCCTTATACATAGTTGGTTGCCACATCTCTGAACATTGAGCTAGTGTGCTGTATTGCTGTGTCAATGGATTCAAATATGATACTCTGTATTTTACAGTGAGTGATGAAAGGGTATACTAGTGTATGATGAGGTGTATCTGATTGTCACGTGGATTATGTCATCAGTGATGTCATTTGAGATGTCATCAGTGATGTCATCAGTGATGTCACTCGCCATGTCATGAATGATGTAATATGTGACATCATCAACAGTGGATTGTGGGCGCGAGAGTTACAGTTAGTACAACTAACTATAACAGATGAATTTCATTGGGTTTGTATGAGTGAAATGTCCAGCTAACTATAACACCCCTGAAACCTATGGTTTTTTTCAATTAATTTCTAAGGGTTTTTTAAAGGATAATTCCTAACTATAACCTGCTGGAAACCTATGTTTTTTTTACTATATATATATGTGTATATATATATATATATATATATATATATATATACACATATATACGGTCGCCAGTAGGTAGTTATAGTTAGGACCTATTACCCATAGGAAATCCGCAACATTCTATTGCCAATAACTTAGGCGTCGATTGATGAATCGTCTTGGCCAGCTCAGTTCCGCTCTTTCCCTGAAAGTTTGGGGGTGATTGGTCAAGCGGGCGCCGAGAAAAAAGGGGGGTCCAAAATATGTTTTCCCCATGCAATTTCTCATGGGACCTTTAGACACAGCTACAGCCAGAATGGCTGAACGGAATTACACCAAATTTGGAAGAGAGGTAGTCCTCAGTTCCGACTTGTACCTTTTGCTTATATTGTGTCAATCTGTTCAGTAGTTTCTGAGAACATTACGTTTAAAGTCATTTATATATCTAAGGGTGTGGGGGATCTGCGGATTGTGCGAGGATTGGCATTGTAGTATAAGCGCACCGTCCCGATCACGCGCTCCATTCTAATTGGCTGTCAAGCGGTTGTAAACATTCAAAACTAGGAACTGTTGGCAGCCATTTTGTGCCTCGGTAGAAGCGAGGGTGAAGAAGTCTGTGAAATATGTGTGCAAAACGTGATCAGGGGTAGGGTAGACACACCCTGACCACCTAGGCCAGCTCAGGGGGTCGCATAAAGCCCCGTACGGCAAAAAAAGTATGAAAATATATATATTTTTTTTAAAGTCGCTGGATGCGCGTACAATCCGCGCATTTCGCTGCCGAAAAAACAAAGCATGTATTTTTGAGATATGAATTAGATCTTGGGTGGCTCTAAAAAGAGCCCTTGTGTTTATTGAGAGATTTTAGTACCTGCAAGTAAGTACCGATGCAGAGTCTAAAGTTCATGAGGAAGACTCTGTTCTCTTCATCTGTAAAATGTACAGCATCTCTCCTATAGATGCCATGCATATTGAAAGGCAGATTGTTGCGGTAAATGCACCTCATTATATAGTCTCTTTGGCTCAAGAAAATATAGCTGTGTCCCACAATTCACACTCTAAGCATCTTGAAAAGAGGTCTCGATGGACTCAGATGGTCTCTGTAAATGCAGTTTAAAAACTAAGATTTTTCTAAAATGGTGGATAAGATGCAGTGTTGAAAAACAGAAAAGAAATGATTGGTTGTTTGACAACATTCTACACTGAAAACTAGGGTGCATGTTTCTGTTTTTTAAAAGCATGATTCTTATTGGTTATCAGAAAGTGATTGAAAATAACATCATGTAGGATAAGCTGGTATATTGAGAAGTCAAGCACACTTACTGTTTTATTTAGCAACATTGTGTGATTAACTTTTGCTAATTTTTATGTGGAAATGCAATCTCGTTTGAAAGTGATAACAGATTTCACTGATCTGTCTTTCAAAATGCAAACTAAGTTTGCTAGGGGAGGGCTGGAGTCGTGAGAGTCCCGCCCTGTTATAGCAAACAGCAGTGTCCCGGGGGTAGGCACCCTGGGACACTGCAGAAGCCGGCTCTTGGGCGTGGCAGTAACCAGGGACCTCGAGGGCACCAGGCGGAGGACCAGGCAGCCTGCCGCCCACAATACACAAATCCCTGGGGGGTGGTGGTTCCCGGGGCGTGAGGAGCATCGTTGAGGCCCACACACTACTAATTTTGTAGGGGGGTTGCACATGAAAGTGGTGCAAGGGGGTTTTAAACCTGGTACACAGTGTTCTGTTTTACTTTGCTTTCCTTTCTGTCATGTAGAGAATCCTGGGTAAATATAACGGTTTCTGTACAGTCAGTACCTTTCAACCCTACCACCAAACGGCTTTCTGCATGTTACCATAGTAACAGTTCATGGAGCAGTTAAATTAGCATAGATGTAGGAAGTTCACCACACTATGTTGCTAATGGTGTTGCAGTTTTAAAACTTTTTCATGGGAACCGTTAGTTGTAGCAGTAGACTATGGTAAAGAGTTAGCCTCAGAATTATACTTCAAATTATAAATATCATTTCTATTGTGGACTGCTACCCTCACCAAAAAAAGATGTATATACTTTTTTTAAATTAACTTTTATTAAAACAATAAATAACTGGAAACATAACTAAAAGATAACAATACAATAAATAACTAGAACCATAACTTTAACAAAACAACATGTGATATGGACGGAAAATGGAACTACGGTAGGTAATCTACAAAACAAAAGAGAAAATTAGTGTTTGAAATTAGATCAATGTGACTAAATAAGGTGAAACATTACAAGTTAAAGTAACAAACCTAGCCTCCACCACCCATGGACCTTCTTCCCAGTTGTTGCTACCTTCTTTGCTATGCCTTATCAATCAAATCTCTTCACTTGACCTTGGGTGTACCCGCTATCAAAACGCTTCCACTGGCCATTGTACGTGCAGAATTTCGTCCACCCTTTTTATCCATTTTTTGCACTTTGAGATATAACGTCCTACCCGTGTTCTTCCTCTCCTACTTTCTCCTTTCAAATTCTCGTGGAAAGACCTTATTAAGCCTTCAAGAGAAAACGTAAGAAGGGTGGGAAACCACTTTATATGTGAGTTCTTTATGCCATCCTAATACCCAATCATGTAATTTCTTGCTTGCAACTTTTCTGTAATGCACTTCACTTGCAGTGTTCATTCTTGTCTGGCTGTGTGCGTTACGACAATATTGAATGTTTTGAAATTAATTTCCACAAGTCTTAAAAAAGGTTAATTCAAGAAAAGTTACTTGCTGTATATGCAAGACTGCTTTCAAGAGGAGACCCCAATAAAAAAGTACTGTGTGGAACTGCAAGTATGCAGATCAAGCATTCAGTCAACTTTGCAAGGGAAGAGTTAAGGAGATTGGGAGAGGAGCCTCCTGCTTCATGAGAAGGCCCAAGTACCAGTGGAGCAACACCGTCAACCTCTAATGCACAGCCTAATATTCGTCCCCAATATCATTCAATCAAACAATCAGGAAATTTCTAGAGCTCACTACACACCCGCGAGGGTCGCAAGGCGCTGGGGGAAGGTGGCCGCAGCTAGTGGTCGAAGAGCCAGATCTTGAGTAGACTCCTGAAGGTCTGTGGGTCTTCTGTTCGTCATAGGTGGAGAGGGAGGGCGTTCCATGTCTTGGCAGCTAGGTGTAATCCTTTAAGAGAAAAAGTAAGAAGGTTGGGAGCTCTGTATGCCTCCTAATACCTTATCATCCATTAGTTATACAGAGATCCACCCTGTATCAATTAAACCCATCTGTACAAGTGTGAATTGTAGATAATCTGCCACCAAAAACCCCTCAAGTACTTATATTCGTTACTTTTTAACTTCGTCAGCTAGTCATATTGAGAGTATTTACCTTAACGTTATCCGTTAAAAATTTGTGAAACTTTTTGGGTCCATACAGTAGAGAAAGACTAAAAGACTGTAAAAAAGAGGTACATTAGCGCATCATAGCAGCAAGGGTACAAATTGTAGTACCTAATTTGCAATATTTTCTACATGTTTTCAGGGGTTTACCAATGGAGTACATAGGACAGTCACACATTTTAGGCTATGCCTTTTTATAAAAAAAATTCAAAGACAAAACAAAGTACCAAGTAATCCAAAGTTTATGACACCACTAGGGTATTATACATTTTCTATCATAAAATGTTAAAGTCAAACCTGATGACTCATTAGGTCCATTGCAATTTTCATTCATCTTCTCACAACTAGTATGTTCCATATTTGAGACATCGGTGTAATGAACTAGAATAGGAGGATATTCTTTCTTCAATCTCGGCAATTGGCTGCTGACTTATGTAACATTCTGCAAACTGAAAAAAGAGTTAAAAATGTATATGTTGTACAAATGTCCAAGCTTAATTTTAATGTACATAAAAATAATTGTTCTCAATAGGATTGGCGTTGTAAAGCAATCATCAGAGATTTCAAATCAACCGCGTTACCACCATAGTAGTGGTTAGACAAAATCATATGCGAATACCAATATGCTTCCTATGGGCACTATGGACGCGCTCAGGAGGCGTTCATAAGTGTCATCCCTAAAAGCCCTCTTTCCTATTTACAACTATTGTAATGAAAACAGTTATTAACATAAAATAACATACAGTTATGTATCTTCAACAAATTAGTGTTTTTGGAAGTATCATTACCAGCATGAAAAATACATCACGATTGTAGCTGTCCTGTTATCTTTGGTTAGATTCTATTACTAACTGGCATTGGTCATATTGGGGACGCTTCAATATCTGTAGGAAAACCTTTTAGAGACATACGAATGGTT
Organism: Lissotriton helveticus; assembly: GCF_964261635.1. NCBI lineage: Eukaryota > Metazoa > Chordata > Amphibia > Caudata > Salamandridae > Lissotriton > Lissotriton helveticus. The sequence goes on from NC_136069.1 coordinate 1,612,356,140, forward strand.
ATGTTAAATATTTCGCTTTGATTAAACATGTTGAGATTATAAGTTGTACGTAAAAGCATTTTGTTAGCATTATTGACTAATTTTACAAGCTATTCTTGCATATCGGCAATATGGTACGGTCCGGTAAACTTATGCTTCACAATGCCTCCTTTACTTGTTGTTTGCTTGCAATTTGTCAGAAGCACTAACTCTCCTTCTCTCAACATCAAGGAAAATTGAAAGACATGTCTTCAAATAAAAAAATTCAAAACAACAGTTTCACTTTGTATCTCAAGTACAGGCTGAAAACGTGTAACAAGCATTTGAATGAGAAACATATGGGTTTCAGAAACAAACGTCTACAACACTATTACAATGGAGATTTACATTTTATAAAATATTTATAGAAGCAGAAAAAATTATAACTCACACATTGTTAAATTTCAGATTACATATTTGGCCAATAAAATCTGTAGGACATGCTTTTTTTTAACTTTGTTGATAGCAGAATGCCCACTAATTGTACTAAAACATGACAACAGCATAGTTATCTGTCTGCAAACACATGAAATACACAAATGCTTATCTCAGAATGCTTTTCTATCATGAAATGGTAAAGTCAAACCTGATAACTCTATCAGGTCCATTGCAATTTTTGGCTGCGGCGGGAATGGCCACGTGGCGCTTCGCAAATTAAATAAATGCAGCAGGATTAAGTGATTTGAACAGAACAAAGGATAGCAAATCAAGTTTAACGTTATTAAAAAACATGGAGAGCGTGCTAAAATACAACATTACCAAATCGAACAAAAATTTGTATTTACGCGGTATTTAAAGATCGTTCAGATTAATTAATTTATTTACTCTTAAAAAAAGTGGATATGAACACTATCAAGGGCTGTGTTTGCGGAATAGGAAAAGTTCGAGAAGGTTGGCAGGTTATAAATGCTTTGCAGAACGATGATTGGTTGAGCTTGATGTCACTGGGTGTGAGAGCTGTGATTGGGCATGTTGTAATTGAGCATGCACAAAAATGAAATACGTTAGGGGTACATAGTCAGGCGGAGGGACGTATTGTGCACATGTGTAACATTAACACGCATACCACAAACATGCATGCGCAAAGTGAAGGCAACTCCTAGGGAGTACATACACAGATGGAGTTTGGATGTCGATAGAACACGGGTTCCCGCAGGAGGCGGGGAGCAGGCGGGACCCTGGGGGAATTGGAGACCCTCCCATTGGGCCCCAACAGGGATGGCCAAAATACATTTTTAAAAAAGGCCTTCCCCGGGGAATGGGATCCCCGGGGCCTTGAAGTGGCTTCAGGAGGGGGGGCTATGCAGCCGTCCTCAATAAAATAAAAATATGTAATTAGCCATGCCCTGGGGGAAGGAGACCCCGGTGCCCGGAATTGGCCACAGGAGGGGTGACACGCAGGCCCCTTCCCATTAAAAAAATTGAATACGAATACTCCGCTTATTGTCATCGTACCATAAGCGCACCCTTCCGATCACACGCTGAATGCTAATTGGATGTCACGTGGTTGTCAACATTCGAAACTAGAAACTGTTGGCGGCCATTTTCTGCCTCAGTAGAAGGGAGGATGAAGAAGCGTGTGAAATGTGTGTTTAAAATGTTAAAAGGGGGATGGTAGACACACTCTGATCCTCTAGTTCTGCTAAGGGGGTCCTACAATTATTTTATTTTTGGGGGTAAAATCGCGGGGTGCGCGTATGATCCGCGCATTTTAGCAATATTAAAAAAGAAAAAAGAAACGTGGGCTTCTGTGCTTCTTTGGTAATTTGCATTCTTTCAACTATTTAGAGGAGATGCAGCAGTGCTGGATCCAGGATCCACCACTGAGTAAGAAAAGGTAACTATAACACTATTTACCTGCTACGTGAATTTCCTTTCATTGACTAACATTGACTGGTTTCACTTCCAAATTCTTCTAAGTGTGGAGTTTTGGAACTTTAAAATATTCACCTGAAGTCATCAGAACAATGAATTCCAATTTACTTACCTGTTAACAGGACAGAACGCAGTGCTGCATCTTTTAGCCCAAAAACAAGAGTTGATGGACAGAATGCAGAACAATGTCATACATTCATCCCATTACAGAGATCTGGGCCTAAATCCATCATTTTTTTGCACTCCACACCACCCCAGTTCAGACATGGCCATATGAAAATCGGCCTTGACCCTGTGTCTCATGGGAACAGTCCAGCCCGAACTGCCAAGCCATGTCTCCTGGACCGGAATCAAGCATCTTTGGACCGGTTTCTGGCTATCAGCCGCCATCAGCCAGGATAGCTTGACTCCAATGGTGTGGAGAGCATGGGACTCACGTCTGAGCATACCCATCCCACTCGGGGCAGCAAATGTAAAAACAACAGTTGATGGACAGTATGCAGAACAATGTCACACAGTCACCCCAGTACAGCGATCTGGGCCTAAATCCATCGTTTTTATGCACTCCACACCAACCCAGTTCAGACATGGCCATATGCAAATCAGCCTTGACCCTGTGCCTCATGGGAACATTCCAGCCTGAACTGCCAAGCCATGTCTTTCCTGGACCGAAATTAAGCATCCGAGGACCGGTTTCTGGCTTTTAGCCGTAATCAGCCAAAATAGCTTGACTCCAGTAGTGTGGAGAGCATGGGACTCACGTCTGAGCATACCCATCCCACTTGGGGCGACAAATGCAAAAAAAACAGTTGATGGACAGAATGCAGAACAATGTCATACATTCACCCCAGTACAGAGATCTGGGCCTAAATCCGTCATTTTTTTGGACTCCACACCACCCCAGTTCAGACATGGCCATATGCAAATCAGCCTTGACCCTGTGCCTCATGGGAACAGTCCAGCCCGAACTGCAAGCCATGTCTTTCCTGGACCGGAATCAAGCATCCTAGGACCCGTTCCTGGCTATCAGCCGTCATCAGCCAGGATAGCTTGACTCCAGTGGTGTGGAGAGCATGGGACTCACATCTGAGCATACCCATTCTACTCCGGGTTGACAAATGCAAAAACAACAGTTGATGGACAGAATGCAGAACATGTCATACATTCACCCCAGTACAGAGATCTGGGCCTAAATAAATCGTTTTTTTTACTCCACACCAGCCCAGTTCAGACATGGCAAATCAGCTTTGACCCTGTTCCTCATGGGAACAGTCCATCCCAAACTACCAAGCCATATCTTTCCTCGACCGGAATCAAGCATCCTAGGACCGGTTTCTGGCTATCAGCCGTCATCATCCAGGATAGCTTGACTCCAGTGGTGTGGAGAGCATGGGACTCACATCTGAGCATACCCATCATACTCAGGGTGACAAATGCAAAAACAACAGTTGATGGACAGAATGCAGAACAATGTAATAAATTCTCCCTAGTATAGAGATCTGGGACTAAAGCCATCGTTTTTTGCACTCCACACCACCCCAGTTCAGACATGGCCATATGCAAATCATCCTTGACCCTGTGGCACATGGGAACAGTCCAGTCCGAACTGCCAAGCAATGTCTTTCCTGGCCCGAAATCAAGCATACTAGGACCGTTTTTTGGCTATCAGCCGTCATCAGCCAAAATAGCTTGACTCCAGTGGTGTGGAGAGCATGGGACTCACGTCTGAGCATACCCATCCCACTTGGGGTGACAAATGCAAAAAAAAACAGTTGATGGACAGAATGTAGATCATTGTCATACATTCACTCCAGTACAGAGATCTGGGCCTAAATCCATCGTTTTTATGCACTCCACACCAACCCAGTTCAGACATGGCCATATGCAAATCAGCCTTGACCCTGTGCCTCATGGGAACATTCCAGCCTGAACTGCCAAGCCATGTCTTTCCTGGACCGAAATTAAGCATCCGAGGACCGGTTTCTGGCTTTTAGCCGTAATCAGCCAAAATAGCTTGACTCCAGTAGTGTGGAGAGCATGGGACTCAGGTCTGAGCATACCCATCCCACTTGGGGTGACAAATGCAAAAAAAACAGTTGATGGACAGAATGCAGAACAATGTCATACATTCACCCCAGTACAGAGATCTGGGCCTAAATCCGTCATTTTTTTGGACTCCACACCACCCCAGTTCAGACATGGCCATATGCAAATCAGCCTTGACCCTGTGCCTCATGGGAACAGTCCAGCCCGAACTGCAAGCCATGTCTTTCCTGGACCGGAATCAAGCATCCTAGGACCCGTTCCTGGCTATCAGCCGTCATCAGCCAGGATAGCTTGACTCCAGTGGTGTGGAGAGCATGGGACTCACATCTGAGCATACCCATTCTACTCCGGGTTGACAAATGCAAAAACAACAGTTGATGGACAGAATGCAGAACATGTCATACATTCACCCCAGTACAGAGATCTGGGCCTAAATAAATCGTTTTTTTTACTCCACACCAGCCCAGTTCAGACATGGCAAATCAGCTTTGACCCTGTTCCTCATGGGAACAGTCCATCCCAAACTACCAAGCCATATCTTTCCTCGACCGGAATCAAGCATCCTAGGACCGGTTTCTGGCTATCAGCCGTCATCATCCAGGATAGCTTGACTCCAGTGGTGTGGAGAGCATGGGACTCACATCTGAGCATACCCATCATACTCAGGGTGACAAATGCAAAAACAACAGTTGATGGACAGAATGCAGAACAATGTAATAAATTCTCCCTAGTACAGAGATCTGGGACTAAAGCCATCGTTTTTTGCACTCCACACCACCCCAGTTCAGACATGGCCATATGCAAATCATCCTTGACCCTGTGGCACATGGGAACAGTCCAGTCCGAACTGCCAAGCAATGTCTTTCCTGGCCCGAAATCAAGCATCCTAGGACCGTTTTTTGGCTATCAGCCGTCATCAGCCAAAATAGCTTGACTCCAGTGGTGTGGAGAGCATGGGACTCACGTCTGAGCATACCCATCCCACTTGGGGTGACAAATGCAAAAAAAAACAGTTGATGGACAGAATGTAGATCATTGTCATACATTCACTCCAGTACAGAGATCTGGGCCTAAATCCATCGTTTTTTGCACTGCACACCACCCCTGTTCAGACATGGCCATATGCAAATTAGCCTTGACCCTGTACCTCATGGGAACAGTCCAGCCTGAACTGCCAAGCCATTTCTTTCCTGGACCGGAATCAAGCATCCTAGGACCGATTTCTGGCTATCAGCCGTCATCAGCCAGGATAGCTTGACTCGAGTAGTGTCGAGAGCATGGGACTCACGTCTGAACATACCCATCCCACTCGGGGTGACAAATGCAAAAACAACAGTTGATGGACAGAATGCAGAACATGTCATACATTCACCCCAGTACAGAGATCAGGGCCTAAATCCATCTTTTTTTTTTACTCCACACCACCCCAGTTCAGACATGGCCATATGCAAATCAGCCTTGACTCTGTTCCTCATGGGAACAGTCCAGTCCAAACTACCAAGCCATGTCTTTCCTGGACCGGAATCAAGCATCCTAGGACCGGTTTCTGGCTATCAGCCGTCATCAGCCAGGATAGCTTGACTCGAGTAGTGTCGAGAGCATGGGACTCACGTCTGAACATACCCATCCCACTCGGGGTGACAAATGCAAAAACAACAGTTGATGGACAGAATGCAGAACATGTCATACATTCACCCCAGTACAGAGATCAGGGCCTAAATCCATCTTTTTTTTTTACTCCACACCACCCCAGTTCAGACATGGCCATATGCAAATCAGCCTTGACTCTGTTCCTCATGGGAACAGTCCAGTCCAAACTACCAAGCCATGTCTTTCCTGGACCGGAATCAAGCATCCTAGGACCGGTTTCTGGCTATCAGCCGTCATCAGCCAGGATAGCTTGACTCAAGTGGTGTGGAGAGCATGGGACTCACATCTGAGCATACCCATCCTACTCGAGGTGACAAATGCAAAAACAACAGTTGATGGACAGAATGCAGAACATGTCATACATTCACCCCAGTACAGAGATCTGGGCCTAAATCCATAGTTTTTTTACACTCCACACCACCCCAGTTCAGACATGGCCATATGCAAATCAGCCTTGACCCTGTGCCTCATGGGAACAGTCCAGCCCGAACTGCAAGCCATGTCTTTCCTGGACCGGAATCAAGCATCTTAGGACCGGTTTCCGGCTATCAGCCGTCATCAGCCAGGATAGCTCCAGTGGTGTGGAGAGCATGGGACTCACGTCTGAGCATACCCATCCCACTCGGGGCGACAAATGCAAAAACAACAGTTGATGGACAGAATGCAGAACAATGTCACACAGTCACTCCAGTACAGCGATCTGGGCTTAAATCAATCGGTTTTATGCACTCCACACCATCCCAGTTCAGAAATGGCCCTGTGCAAATCAGCCTTGACCCTGTGCCTCATGGGAACTGTCCAGCCCGAACTTTCAAGCCATGTCTTTCCTGGACTGGAATCAAGCATCCTAGGACCAGTTTCTGGCTATCAGCCGTCATCAGCCAGGATAGCTTGACTCCAGTGGTGTGGAGAGCATGGGAGTCACGTCTGAGCATGCCCATTCCACTCGGGGTGACAAATGCAAAAACAACAGTTGATGGACAGAATGCAGAACAATGTCATAAATTCTCCCCAGTACAGAGATCTGGGCCTAAATCCATCGTTTTTTGCACTCCACATCACCCCAGTTCAGACATGGCCATATGCAAATCATCCTTGACCCTGTGCCACATGGGAACAGTCCAGTCCGAACTGCCAAGCCATGTCTTTCCTGGACCGGAATCAAGCATCCTAGGACCGGTTTTTGGCTATCAGCCGTCATCAGCCAAAATAGCTTGACTCCAGGGGTGTGGGGAGCATGGGCCTCACGTCTGAGCATACACATCCCACTTGGGGTGACAAATGCAAAAAAAAGTTGGTGGACAGAATGTAGAACAATGTCATACATTCTCCCCAGTACAGAGATCTGGGCATAAATCCATCGTTTTTTGCACTCCACACCACCCCTGTTCAGACATGGCCATATGCAAATTAGCCTTGTCCCTGTGCCTCATGGGAACAGTCCAGCCTGAACTGCCAAGCCATTTCTTTCCTGGAACGGAATCAAGCAACCTAGGACCGGTTTCTGGCTATCAGCCGTCATCAGCCAGGATAGCTTGAATTCCAGTGGTGTGGAGAGCATGGGACGCACGTCTGGACATACCCATCCCACTCGGGGTGACAAATGCAAAAACAGCAGTTGATGGACAGAATGCAGAACATGTCATACATTCACCCCAGTACAGAGATCTGGGCCTAAATACATCGTTTTTTTGCACTCCACACTACCCCAGTTCAGACATGGCCATATGCAAATCAGCCGTGACCCTGTGCCTCATGGGAACAGTCCAGCCCGAACTGCAAGCCATGTCTTTCCTGGACCGGAATCAAGCATCTTAGGACCGGTTTCTGGCTATCAGCTGTCATCAGCCAGGATAGCTTGACTCCAGTGGTGTGGAGAGCATGGGAGTCACATCTGAGCATACCCATTCCACTAGGGGTGACAAATGCAAAAACAACAGTTGATGGACAGAATGCAGAACAATGTCATACATTCACCCCAGTACAGAGATCTGGGCCTAAATCCATAGATTTTTTGCACTCCACACCACCCCAGTTCAGACATGGCCATAAGTAAATCAGCCTTGACCCTGTGCCTCATGGGAACAGTCCGGCCCAAACTGCCAAGCCATGTCTTTCTTGGACCGGAATCAAGCATCCTAGGACCGGTTTCTGGCTATCAGCCGTCATCAGCCAGGATAACTTGACTCCAGTGGTGTGGAGAGCATGGCACTCACGTCTGAGCATACCCATCCCTCTCGGGGTGACAAATGCAAAAACAACAGTTGAAGGACAGAATGCAGAGCAATGTCATACATTCACCCCAGTACAGAGATCTGGGAGTAAATCCATAGTTTTTTGCACTCCACACCACCCCAGTTCAGACATGGCCATATGCAAATCAGCCTTGACCCTGTGCCTCATGGGAACAGTCCAGCGCAAACTACCTAGCCATGTCTTTCCTGGACCGGAATCATGCATCCTAGGACCGGTTTCTGGCTATCAGTCGTTATCAGCCAGGATAGCTTGACTCCAGTGGTGTGGAGAGAATGGGACTCACGTTTGAGCATACGCATCCCACTCGGGTGACAAATGCAAAAACAACAGTTGATGGACAGAATGCAGAACAATGTCATGGATGTATGACGTTACAACGCATACTTTTACAACGACTACCATTACCACGCAATTTTTACAACGCAGGATCCATTACATCGAAGTACCATTACAACGCATGTATTTACAACGCAGATACCTTTACAACGCATACCATTACAACGTAAGTATTAGTAAGTATATAATATTTTTTGAAATGTAAATTAATTTAAATTAACTTAATTTAATTTAATTAATTTAATTTAATTTAATTTATTTTAATTAATTTAATTTAATTTAATGTAATTTATTAAATGTAAATAATTTAATTTAATTAATTTAATTTAATTTAATGTAATTTAATATAATTAATTTTAATTTAATTTAATTAATTTAATGTAATTTAATGTAATTTAATGTAATTTATTTAATTTAAATAATTTAATTTAATTAATTTAATTTAATTTAATGTAATTTAATATAATTAATTTATTTTAATTTAATTTAATTAATTTAATGTAATTTAATTAAATTAATTAATTTAATTTAATTTAATTTATTTTAATTAATGTAATTTAATTTAATTGTAATTTTATTAATTTAATTTAATTTATTTTAATTTAATTTAATTATTTAATTTAATTTAATTTAAAAAAATGTATTTAATTTAATTTAATTATTTAATTTAATTTAATTTATCCTGTACCCCTTTACCCAAAAAAACCAAAACTGACCCTGAACCCTAAAAATACCCCTTTACCCAAAAACCCAAAACTGACCCTGAACCCTAAAATACCCCTTTACCCAAAAACTGAAAACTGACCCTGAACCCTAAAAATACCCCTTTACCCAAAAACTGAAAACTGACCCTGAACCCTAAAAATACCCCTTTACCCAAAAACTGAAAACTGACCCTGAACCCTAAAAATACCCCTTTACCCAAAAACTGAAAACTGACCCTGAACCCTAAAAATACCCTTTTACCCAAAAACTGAAAACTGACCCTGAACCCTAAAAATACCCCTTTACCCAAAAACTGAAAACTGACCCTGAACCCTAAAAATACCCCTTTACCCAAAAACTGAAAACTGACCCTGAACCCTAAGAATACCCCTTTACCCAAAAACTGAAAACTGACCCTGAACCCTAAAAATACCCCTTAAAAAAAACCAAAAATATAACATTTTAAATATAATTATATACTTACCAATACTTACGTTGTAATGGTATGCGTTGTAAAGGTACTTGCGTTGTAAAAACATGCGTTGTAAATACATGTGTTGTAATAGTTTTTGCGTTGTAAAAGTTTCGTTGTAATGGTAGTGCGTTGTAAAAGTTGCGTTGTAAAGGTTGTTCCCCCAATGTCATACATTCACCCCAGTACACAGATCTCAGCCTAAATCCATTGTCTTTTTTGCACTCCACACCACCCCAGTTCAAACATGGCCATATGCAAATCAGCCTTGACCCTGTGCCTCATGGGAACAGTCCAGCCCGAACTGCCAAGCCATGTCTTTCCTGGACAAGAATCAAGCCTCCTAGGACCGGTTTCTGGCTATCAGCTGTCATCAGCCAGGATAGCTTGACTCCAGTGGTGTGGAGAGCATGGGACTCACGTCTGAGCATACCCATCCCACTTGGGGTGACAAATGCAAAAAAAAAACAGTTGATGGACAGAATGCAGAACAATATCATACATTCACCCCAGTCAGAGATCTGGGCCTAAATCCATAATTTTGTTGCTCACCATGCCGTTCCAGTTTGAACCAAGCTATATGCAAATCAGTCTTGACCCTGTGCCCCATGGGAACAGTGCAGCCCGAACTGCCAAGCCAGCTCCTCCCTGGACTGGAAACTAGCATCCTAGGAAAGGTTTCAGGCTTTCAGCCCTCATCAGCCAGGATAGCTTAATTCCAGTGGCATGGAGAGCACGGGACTCACGTCTGAGCATACCCGTCCCACTCAGGGTGACAAATGCGAAACAACACTTGATGAACAGAATGCAGAATAATGTCATGCATTCATCCCAGTACAGAGATCTGGGCCTAAATCCATCGTTTTTTTGCTCACCATGCTGTTCCAGTTTGAACCCAGCCATATGCAAATCAGTCTTGACCCTGTGGCCCATAGGAACAGTCCAGCTCGAACTGCCAACCCAGGTCCTCCCTGGACTGGAAACAAACATTCTAGGTCCTGTTTCGGGTTTTCAGCCCTCATCAGCCAGGATAGCTTGATTCCAGTGGCATGGAGAGCACGGGACTCACCTCTGAGCATACCCGTCCCACTCTTGGTGACAAATGCAAAACAACAGTTGATGGACAGAATGCAGAACAATGTCATACATTCACCCCAGTACAGAGATCTGGGCCCAAATCTATCATTTTTTTGCTCATCCTGCCTGTTCCAGTTTGAACCGAGCCATATGCAAATCAGTCTTGACCAAGTGCCCATGGGAACAGTCCAGCCCGAACTTCCAAGCCAGGTCCTCCCTGGACTGGAAACAAGCATTCTAAGTCCTGTTCCTGGCTTTCAGCCCTCATCAGCCAGGATAGCTTGATTCCAGTGACATGAAGAGCACGGGACTCACGTCTGAGCATACCCATCCCACTCGGGTGACAAATGCAAAACAACAGTTGATGGACCGAATTCAGAACAATGTCATACACTCACCCCAGAAAGGAGATCTGGGCCTAAATCCATCGTTTTTTTGCTCACCATGCCGTTCCAGTTTGAACCAAGCCATATGCAAATCAGTCATGTGCCTGTGCCCCATGGGAACAGTCCAGCCCGAACTGCCAAGCCAGGTCCTCCCTGGAATGGAAACCAGCATCCTAGGCCCGGTGGGTGAAACTGCAACACCACAGTACGCTTGGGCAAGTCAGCAAAAACAGCAGGGGTAAAAGAGGATGATTACTATTCACCAATAGATGAAAGGTGAGGTGTAATGCAGCAAAAGTAAGCCAGCTGCTTCGCCTGCGGGATAAACCTGCTTATGCTGGTCACAGAGAACTCCCGAACAGGAGAGATCAGTAAATAACTCACCCCACCTATGGGAAACACAACAGCGGCTGATATCCAGTGCGTTGAAGGGGTTAAGCACACAAATGGTTCCGCAAGAACAACTCAGAGGACTGGAAAGGTGTACTTCAACAGGGTGGAGGCGTCGCGCTGTCCCTGTCACAGCATACCTTTATTGTCGCAAAAATGAAGTAACTGAGGTAAGGAAAACATCTTTATTGCGAGTCGTACATAAACACCTCCAATTGCCAGTCCCGCAGGTCACAGTCTGACAGGACTGCCAACATTGTACATGGCCTCTATCTTAGGATTCCAAGGAAGAGGCTAATCGGAGGCAACGTGGAGGGATGGAAGAGAATGGGAGAGACCATGTAGGATACAACACTATGTCATGGCTTTGGTTTTGTAATTGAGCTGATTTTCATCATTGCAAAGCTCGAGCCTCCTAGTGGCAGCTATCACTTTCTCGCACTTCACCCGCATGGCTTCAGACAGCATGAGCCTCACTTCAGAGCAAGAATACACTGAAGGGCTGTGGCAGTTGGTTGCCTGGCAACAAGTAATGGAAGCAGCTTCAACCATGTATGGGTTGGCCACCACAGAATGAGGACTCGCTGAAGCCCTGTTGCTGCTGGTTTTTTGGCAGCGTTATGTGTGTCCTGCTTTAGAATGTGGACACACTCAAATCCTGCAAGAGCTGGTTGCCTGGCAATGTTTCTCAGATGAGTCATTGTTGAGTTACTGCACACCTTCCCTTCAATAATTGTACTTGTAATCAGGAAAGGTTACTTTCAACGCTATATTGCGTTTTTCATATGTTGAAGGATCCAGGGGGTGGATTAGTTTTGTTTTTTTGTGACAACAGGGTAGTGTATTGTGGGATTTGTAGTGTATTGCACAGGCACATGAGAGGGCTCCTTCTTTAAAAACGGCCTGAGCCGCAAGGAAAGGGAACTAGATTCCGTGAAGAGTAAGTGAAATGAGGTCATGCTGCCGGTTGTGGCGCGGGAAGGTATATGGGAGATAAGGAGGGTGGTTTGGAGTTTTGGGGAATTTGTCAGTTGGCAGACAGTTGAGATTCACTGTATATGTTGGTAAAATGGGAGATGTTCACCATGTGAGTTGGCAAAGGTTGTGAGCACGATGGGGGTTTCACTTTTAGTGTTACCATTGAATGGTTTGTAGTTCAATGTGGGTGTGGGAGGAGGCAGAGCAACGAGTGGGGCTTTTTACACATTAATAATGGCTGAGTGAATTGTTTTTTTATTTCATTTTAGTTAACCCCTGACGAAGAATTGTAAAGATTCAAAATGCATTGGGAGAACGCTATTGTAATAAGACCACTTTCACAACATGTTTGACCTCACATGCCCTCGTAAAAGCCTGGATTGGCAACGTTTGGCACTTGAAAATATTGAATAAAGCTTCAAAGCGCAAACATGCTGTCTCCGTGGTGGTGAAATATTAAGAAATAAGTATGACATAAGGTTTTGGACTACAATTGATGAATTGACAAAAATGACATACATTTGGAGGAAGTGTCTCATTCAGGAAGGATTTCCTTTTTAGCAGTGCGACAGTTGGGTGCAGGAGAAATGTGCCCTTTTGCGTAATGTTTCTCAGATGGCCATCATGAATTGGTCTCAAATTTTATTGGAAATGCTTCATCTTTGTTTGCAGTCCTTGGTGAAACTCATCTTCGTTGCGACCTCATTGTTTTGGCTGCAGTCTTTGAAAAGACTTTACTACAGTGAGACACATCTGTGTTCACAGCTTCAGGACAACATCTAACTGAGGAATTTTCTGTGTGCAGTGGTTAGAACTTGCTTGTCAACCTGCCTCTGCTATAACAAGTATTCTTTGTATTGTGGTTTTAGATCAAGTCAGGAACATTTGCTTTACACTTATTTTTATTCCCTACAGGTTTTGGAGTTCAGATATTCATCTTATATAGGGTTGCAGCTGAATTATGATAGTTATTTATCTTCATTTATATTTTCAATTAATTATTTATTAAGTACTAGCTTACCCGTCGCGCGTTGCTGCGATCTCCGAAGAAAGGAAATTTAAGGAAACTTGTTATGATAACATTCAATTTACATTGTGTCATTTTTATTGAAACTTATTCATTTTAAAATGGAAAACATTTCAAAGTGTCGTTTTAATTCTATTTATTTATTCGAGTGCTTGTGGAGACCCGATTTTTTGTTTTTCCGTCTGGTGCGTACATCAGTATTCGAAAGATAATGAGGGCCCTGGGGGGCCGATATTTAAAAGAAATTTTTGCCAGAAACCTTCGCGGGAGTGTACTCAACAACTTCCCAAAGTTTCCGGGCGATCTGACGAATGCTGTTCTAGTTCTATTTATTTATTCGAGTGCTTGTGGATACACGATTTGTTGTTTTTCCATCTGGTGTGTACATCAGTATTCAAAAGATGATGAGGGCCCTGGGGGGGCCGATATTTAAAAAAAATTTAGGCCAGAAACCTTTGCGGGAGTGTACTCAACAACTTCCCAAAGTTTCCCGGTGATCGGATAAATGGTGTAGTAATGCATGAAGGACAAACAGACAGATAGACATACATTTGTTTTTATATATATAGATGATTTCGCTGCAAAGCAAAATATAAGTCCACCTCCATTTTTCCTTTCCTTCACTGGGGAACATATTCCTCACTGGTAGAAATGGAAGAAGGCATTGAACCATTATGCCGGGTTTTGCGGCCCATCCTTGAGTGCTGAAAGAAATATCTCCCTGATAATACATTGTTTAGGTAAGACCTTTCCAGAGGGAAGTGCCAAGAATTTATTGTATAATTCAGGCAAGAAATGATTTCAGACACTCAAGGACTGAACTTTGACCAATTGCTTTGTATAAAAATATTATTTAGTTTTATTTATTTTCTAGACCCAAGCCAGGCATGGTATAGGTGAGTATACGAATACTTTACAAGCATATGCAGTTTAAGTACACTTTGTAGGGTGTGAATTAGTTACAGTAGAATTACTTTGTATTTGCAGATAGTTAGAATTACTTTGCAATTACTTTTCTTCAGCAGTCAAGTATATCTAGGTACAAGCCTGGCGCATTTCCTAAGGGAAAGAAAAATGAGACAATGTGTTTTGAAAATTTAATACTGGTTTACAGTACTACTCACTAGCCACATTTAGTCCTGAGAGGGCAGAACTTAGTTTTACAGGTCCGTGGGCACAATTTGTTCAAATGTGCTCCTAGGTTGCACTGCCAGCGGCACAGAGGTGGCAGCGGGAAGAGTACAGGAACCAGATGTTGCCCAACAGGCCAAGCACAGTTGTGGGCTTGGGGACAGTGGAAAAAACACCACCAGATTGAGGAACACAATCTCTTGGGGTTGAGGTCAGCACTGTAGGACCCAATGGGCAACACAAGGAACTACACTACTAGTTGCACAAGTTCGGCCGGGTGTAGGATGCAGTCTTGACTGATGCTGCAGATTTGGTTGCAGTTCCCTCCGAGCCGGTCTGCCTATGGTGAAGTGAATAGGGTCTTTGGGAGTCATCATCCTCTGACTGCAACCGTTCAGTGACGGAGTCGGTTGCACGGTCACGTTTCTGTACCGCTTCGTTTACGGAGACAGTCAGGGTGTCTCCTTCGGTCGCGGTTGAGGGGACCTTTAGTTGTTGGCTGCAGATTTGATTTGGGAGTTTTTTGAGGTTCAGGGGTCCCTGCAACCCAGGCTAGGATCAGCCGGAGTTAGAGTCGGTTACTTTTGAGCAAGTCCCGTGCTACCTGGAGACAAACTTTTTTTAAGTTGCAAAGGCAGGGCAGGTTCATTGGGTTTGCGAGGACTACTGGCTGCAAAATACCCTGAGGTTCTTTTGGAGGAGTCTGAGGTCGGGACAGGCCGTAGGACTGGGGCCAAGTCAGTTTGTGTCCTCCTCTTCTGCTGTCTGTATAGTTGTTCAGTTGATTTTCTTCTTGCTTATTTTTGGCTCTGGTCTGAGGAGTCAAGGTTCAGGGTTGCCCCTAAATACATTACAGGTAAGTACAGGTCAAGACTAATAGATCCTTACATGCAGTGGGTACACCCTCTATCATGCCTCCCACCAGTGGGATGGGGCATAAGCCTCACTCTGGTTGGCTGGGTCCCCCCATCTGCAGGATTGTGGGACTGAGAATTGTGCTTCACTTCGCCTACCCCACCTGAGTGGTGGGTTTGGCAAAGTTGGGCACACCTCTCTTCCTGAATTGGTTTTCCTGCCTGAAGTGGAGGTCATAACCAGTAAAGGCCAGTTGCTGGGCGCTGCAAATGCCTGGGGTAGCTCATAAAGCTAGCAGGCCTTTGAAGCTTCCCCTTCATGGACCATGTACATTCTGGGAGAGTATGCTTGGCACTTCATCACAGGGGGTGCGTTGTTTCAGGACCATCAGAGCGGCAGGCTCTCAACCCAGGGGTCCAGAAACATGTGTGGCGGTGGCAACTGACGAGCCGCCACTCAGCCAGAAAACACTAGAGTTAGGTCATTTTTTAGGGGGCATCTCTAAGATGCCCTCTGAGTGCATTTTTCATTAAATCCCACACTGGTGTGGGTTTAATGTGCTGAGAAGTTTGATATTAAACCTCTCGGTTTTCAGTAAAGCCATTATGATGCTGTGGAGATCGAAATGACAACCTCACATATCATATACTCTTTATGGCATTACTGCACTTTCATTGTTTAAGAATTGACTTAGATGCTGTAGGGGTAGAGGGCCCATGCACCTGTAAACTCACCAATGGTATAGTGCACCCATCTAGAGGGGTGGCTTACCTATGCCAGGGCAGTGGGTTGTAGGCATGGTACACAGGGATGGGTGCCATGTTGACTATTCTCTTTGTTCTGCACCAAAACATGCAGCCTCCAAAGGCAGTGTGTATGTAAATGTACTGGGCCTCTAAGGGTGGCACAATAAGTGCTGCAGCCCTGAGAGGTCTTCCCTGGTCACAGTGCCCTCGGTACTTAGGGTACATTTTACAAGGGACTTACAGGTGGGCAGAGAGTTGCCAATCGGGTTTTGCAACTGCACAGTTTTAGGGAAAGAACATAGGCCCTGCGAACCTGGTTGGCAGGAACCCAGGGAACACTCAGTCAAAGTACTTCAACATTAGGCAGAAAGTGGGCGCAACCATGCAAAAAGAGGGCACTTTCCTACTTGTAATTTGGTGCTTTATGTGAAGAATGCCCTAAGAGAGCAATTTATGATGGGTTGTGTTTTTTACAAAGCAAGGTAATCTTTATGGCAAAAAGACAACCCTACTCTAACTGAAGGATTAACAATTGCCAAAACCTTTGAGCACCCCATGGCAGGCAATGACACTCTAAAGAAAGATTCTGTTTCACAGGAGAGAAGTGATGGAGACAAAGTTAGCGGTGTGAAGACAAAAATGCATTTGGCGAATAGTAAGGATTGCCTGGGATGGAAAGAAATTTGCAAATAAGTGATAGACAGGGTCACTTTACGATGAATTGTAGACTGAATGGAGATAATGAGAGGGGGAAGGGAGGTGAAGGGATCTGCAGTATGAGCAGGAGGATGACTGGGACATCATCATTTTAAAAGTTAAGTCAAATGTGAGGATACACCTCTGGATGAGGTGCGAGTCATGGGTGCAAAGGTGAAAATTATATTTTCCTCATAGGAAAAGATCAAACTCATACCTAAACCATTTTATGACTGACAAATAAAAGGATATGTAAAGCTTTTTAAGCCTGATTTAAGACCCAGAGAATATGGGGAGAACCTATCAAGCTTCTTGGGAATTTTTATGGGTGAATTTGAGTTTGGAGGGAGGTTTACATCTGGAAAGTTATATGTTTCTATGAGAGGTGACTCTCTGATTAGATGGATCCATCAAAGAGAGTTGGGAGTGTACCTTGACTCTAATGAAATCCTCACAAGTCATGCTGAAGGAGACAGAAGAAGTCATAACAAGTAACTCCCTGGTGAACAATGATTGATTCCACCGGGGCTGAGTTGAAAGTGAGACCACATGAAGTGGAGTCACATGCTTACAGAGACACATAGGAGGAGTTATTTCCTCATGTTGTTTGAGAGATTTGGGATGTTTGAGGTATTACAACCATTTTATAAAAAAATCAAACTGAGATCACTACCTACACTTGCAAAGTGAGAGTAGTTGCACTACTGGTGAGGGATGAAATGACCCGTGAGTTGACAAGGTTAGAAACTGCTGTCATAATCGAAAAAGTTAAAAGCTCAGAGTGGTTTTCTCCGGTGGGGATGCTTAATATTTTTCTTCACTGGACTTGACGTCTGCGTACCATCAGATCAAATTTCACCCTTTGTTACAAGAGCTAGCATCGTTTATCACACCATATGGTACGGTTAAATATTTTAGAAAACCCTTTGAACTGATATTGGCTTCTAAGGAATTTCAGAGGATGATGGAAGATGTTTTAAGGAGGGGGTTCCCGGTGTTCAAATATACCAGGATGGTGTGTTGGTATTTTTGGAGTACGGTCAAAGAGCATTATGAACGGTTGTGTACAGTTCTGAAAAGGCTTGATTCAAGTGGACTCACATTGAAGTTGGGAAAATGCAAGTTCAAGTTAGATAACATATAGTATTTAGGTCACCAGGTTTCTGCCCAAGGTATGTATTCTAAAAAGAAATTGGTAACTGCAATTAGTGAGATGCCATCTCCAACCAACAAGGTTGATTTAGTGAAGTTCCTGGGTATGGCCGAGTACTAAGGCAAATATTTTGCAAACTTATCTGAGAAGAGTAAGAGCATGTAGGTTCTTCTAAGGTGTGGGGTTGTCGTGGAAGAGTGAATTTAAAATGGGTTTTAAGGCATTGCAGGCAGAGTTGAGGGAGGCACCTAGTCTGCTGAGTTTTGAGCAAGATCAATATACTGTGTTAATGATTTAAACTAGTTCACAGGGCTGAAGGGGCAGTACTCATTTAAGTGATTAACAGAGAATAAACTATTTATTTATTTCTAGAAGTTTAAGGGGTGCTGAAATCAAGTACTTAGTCATGGAGAAGGATGTGTTTGGAGTCTTCTGGGCTGTGAGAAAGTTGAGGAACTTTTTGTGGAGTTCTAATTTTCTGAGACAGAGCATAAACCCCTGAGAGAAGAACTAATGTCAAAAGGGATTTATGCTATTTCCAACATACTATGGTAAATGGACAATTGCATTTTAAGAGTTTGATTGTAGGGTAATTCATGTTCCCAGGGCTTAAAATATTTTGACTGATTGTTTGTCTCTCTTGTGTAATGAGACTCACCTGTGCAAAGGAGAGGACTATACATTTAGAGGGGAGTCATAGAAGAGGGAGCTTAAGGCGTGTGAGGTGACAGATGGACCCATATTAGAAGATCAGTGGATGGAGGAATTAGAGAAGGATCAGGAGTTGCAGCAAGTGATGAGATTGGTGCCTCCTGGATGGTCAAGATTACAAAGGCATGGCCAGGTAATGAAGAGTTACTGGAGGTGAATTAAAAGTAAATGGTAAGAGGCGGACTTCTTTTAAGAGGTAATAAGTTGATTCTGCATGTTGATTTGAGAGATCAGATCATTTCATTAGCTCTTAAGGGTCACCTTGGCATTTCTAAGACCAAGATGAGAATTCAATCTGATTTCTGGTGGCCAGGAATAGATAAGATGTAAGGTGATAAGATATTGAAGTCTAGAAGGCAGACCATAGTTGTCCAAAAATGGCCCTGGTAGGAGATTTCCTTGTATAATGTGGGTCCCATTCACTTCTCGAGTATTTATTATTGATTATTATTGATTAAGCTGCATGGGCATTTACTCTAGATGCCTGGAAGTGGTGATTGTGATGCCGATATAGTTACATGTGGTGATACAGTTCCTTAAAACTTTGTTTGATAGTGAAGGATACCATTCTGTTCTTTTTACAGACAATGGGGTCCAGTTAACTTTGAAAGAGATCTATAATTTCCTTAGGGATAGGGGCATAATGCATAAAAAATCTGCATTATATAATCCCAAAAGCAACAGTATTATTGATGGGTTCAATAAACTTTCAAAAGAAGCCATACAATGCTCAAGGGTGAGTAGTAAATCATGGAATGACAAAGTGAATGATAAAGTTAAGGTGCGTAGGCTCACCCCACATTCCACTACGGGGGTAACATCTTTTGAGTTAGTTAGGGGTAGAAGTCCCAATTGTTCAATGTGCCCAAGTTGGATAAGGAAAATAAAAAATGATGGAGTGGAAGGGAAAGTGGATGATGCTAAGTGAGGAGAAAGAGTGGAGAAGAAAATGGGAAGGATGAAGGAAGAGTTTGACAACCGTAAGAGTGAGAAACTTGCCAGTGTGTAGGTAGGTCACTGGCTTAAGATCAGACTTTCCAGTGGTGGGTCAGGTGGATCAAACTATAGCAAACCCATGAGAGTGACTAAACCGTTTAGGAATGCAGTCAAAATGGGGATCATATGAGGTGGAATTTGAATAGAGTTGTGCAACACCTCATGAAGAATAAGGACAAGAGACAAGCTGTCCCACAAATCAGAAGAGTGTGGGAGTCAATGATTGATTGAGGAAGAGCTCAAGGACTGTGATTGTACTGGCTTATTTGAAAGAATGAATGTAGGGGAGAGATTTCTGTGAATCATGTACTTAAATGGAAAAAAACGTTCTCTTATTTTAGTGCCTAGCCAATATTGTAATGTGTAGTCATTTAGAATGTAGGTATAGGGGAGTGTGTAAGTGTGTTATTATTAGAAAGGGAATGTGTGTGGTGTCTTGGTGTGGAAATCCATGCATGCGCATGTAATCTCATGCAGCTGGGCAGCATTATTATGATAGGATTTGTGGGTTCTGAGAATGTTTGTATTTGAAGGGTAAACTATTGGAGGAGATTGATGGAGCTTGATTAGGTGCCTTCAGTAGCTTGAAATAAAACACAACTCAAAACCAAGGTATTGCCTATGAGTCTTCTTCCCTACAGAAACCTAGCAAGGTTACATCGTGCTTCTATCCTAAAATGTATGGCACAGCAGTTACCTAACCATTGTGTAATGATTATTTCTACTTGTTTCCAGACTGTACTCCCATGGTATTGTTTTGTAGAATGCACCCATTTTATCAACATGGCTAAGATGGCTAAGAGAAGACAGCTGCGCTGATGATGCTTGCCTGCAGAGTGGGCACCATCTCTACAGTGACATGAGGGGTCTGTCTGCCACAGAGCTGTATGCCCAGATGTCATGGCCACTGCAGCAGAGGACTTCCTACACTACCAAGGAAAGATGACCGCTGATTGCGGCCTGCTGTGACCAAAGAGGTGGGGCTCTTACCGCAACCCTGTTCCCACAACCAGAGGACTCCTCCATGTGACAATGTAGCACACAAAACAACCACAACAATGCTAAGCTGAGCTTCTGTCATAAAGGTAAAAGGAGTTGCTGAGAGACTGCATTCTTGCCATAGAACTATAAGCTTATTCAGTGTGCCATCCAAAGTTGTAGCAAGGTATGAGACTAAGCAGGCCAGTGAGCCTTCCATTATGTGCCATTTATCAATTTGTGCTTGCACCTGAGCCGATTCTAACCTGATATTTCCCATAAGTAAATGTTCAGAGTCAAAGGTAAGGAGAGGAGGTGGGCTAGCGTCTAGGGCGGCCGACCACGAATCGGCGGAACTGGGTTCGAGTCTCAGCAATGATGCTAAACATCCTGTGATTCTGGGCAAATCACTTAATCTCCCTATGCCTAACAAAAACTAATGTTATCTAATTTAATGCAACTGGTGCTATGTAAAGCGCTCTGATACCCAATTTGGGTCAAGTTTGCGCTATGTAAAACTCTGTAAAAAAAAAGTGGGATAGCTCTGTAGTAGGAAAGGGATTGCCACACTTGATAAGAAGCATGGGGGGGTGTATTATACCCATTTAACTAAGACCCATTACTGTGTGCAGTATTACATTTTGTAGCATTATTAAAATGCTTCTCTTTTTACAAAGAAAGCACTGACTGTACAGCATCTTATTGTCTGTTGGTTTCTGCTGAGTTCTGAGTTCATGATCCCCACAATACATCCTTAAGAAGCCTTTGAAGACTCACTCTTACTACCGTGAAAGTCAAGTGTGGAAGAGGTGTTCTTACCCCTTTTGTAGAGCCATAGTAGGATGGTGCACTGAAACCAGTTAAAAAAAGCGACATCAATGATGACAACACCATCAAAATCATGAGCACCATCCTCTCTGGCTCCCCTTCAGACCCGTGCCCACATCACATCTTCAACAAAGCCAGCGCCACCATCGCACCTTCGCAAGACCATCAACATCTCCTTCGAGACCACAACCTTCCCGGAGAGCTGGAGGCATGCCGAGATCAACGCCTTGCTCAAGAAACCCAAGGCAGATCCGAGGGACCTCAAAAACGTCCGACCCATCTCCCTGCTCCCGTTCCTGGCAAAGGCCATTGAGAAAACCGACAACAAACAGATGACTCACTAACTCGAGGAGAACAACATCCTGGACCCAACCCAGTCCGTGTTCCGCAGCAACCACAGCACAGAAACTGCCCTCATCGCTGCCACCGAAAACATCAGGGCACTGCTAGACAACGGCAAAATTGCGACCCTCATCCTCTTGGACCTATCAGTCGCCTTCGATATTGTCTGCCACTGCACCCTACGCACAAGCCTCCACAACGCAGGGATCCAAGACAAGGCTCGGGAATGGACCACCTCCTTCCTCTTCGGCAGAACCCAGAGTATCCGTCTCCCCCCTTTCCATTCCGAAGCCTCCAAGATCATCTGCGGCGTACCCCAAGGATCATCCCTCAGCCCGACATTGTTCAACATCTACATGACCCCGCTCACCCACGTCGTCAGACTGCATAACCTTAACATCATCTCCTACGCCGACAACACACAGCTGATACTCTCCCTCACCAAGGACCACCTCACCGACAAAATCAACCTCCACGAAGGAATGAAAGCCGTTGCCTAATGGATGAAGAACAGCCATCTGAGGCTGAACTCGGACAAGACAGAGGTCATCATCCTTGGCTCCACCCCCTCAGCCTGGGAAGACTCCTGGTGGCCGACCGCCCTGGGAGCAGCACCTATACCGAACGACCACGCACACAATCTGGGGTTCATCCTCAACTCAATGCTCTCCATGACCAAGCAAGTCAACGCCGTCTTATCCTCCTGCTTCAACACCCTCCGCATGCTCCACAAGATCTACAGGTGGATCCCCACTGACACAAGAAGAACGGCTACCCAGGCCCTCGTCAGCAGCAGGCTGGACTACGGAAATGCCCTCTACACAGGAGCCCCAGCCAAACTGCTGAAATGACTGCAACGCATACAGAACGCCTCTGCCCGCTTGATGCTCGACATCCCTCAACACAGCCACATCACACCCCACCTGAGAGACCTGCACTGGCTGCCCATCAACAAGAGGTCCACCTTCAAGCTCCTCACCCACGCACACAATGCACTCCATGACACCGGACCAGCATACCTCAAACGACGACTCACCTTCTACAACCTGAACCGCCTCGTCCGCTGCGCTGACCGCGCCCTCGCTACAGTCCCCCGCATCCGAAGAGCGACCTCCGGCGGTAGATCATTCTTCCTCTTCGCTGCCAAGACCTGGAACACCGCCCCCATCCTCCTACAGCAGACCCAAGACCTACTAACCTTCAGGAGGCTACTCAAGACCTGGAGATTCGAGCAGTAGCAGTAACCCCCCTAGCGCCTTGAGACCCTCACGGGTGAATAGTGCGCTCTACAAATTTCCTGATTGATTTATTGATTGAAAGCACAGTTTTCAACTTCTGAGCAAATTTGGTTAGCCTTCTAATATTAGCATGAACCATTTAATGAAAAAAATGATGATTGGGAGGATCTGGTAAGATTGTTCAATGAAGGTCCCCTATTACTCAAATGATTAAATTTTTACACAGTTTTCCTGCCTCCACTACCACCAGACACTCACCACCACCCCGGCCTCCAACACTGTCGACGTCAGCACCGGTGACACCATAAAATGCATCCTCCTCAATGTACGATCCGTACACAAACACGCCATGGAAATCTGGAACCTACTCGACTCTCACCCGACATTGCCTTCTTCACATCAAGAGCACCCTCCACCTCACAACCTCCAGCAAAACCTTCCCCTCTTCCAAACACCTGCACTTCCAGATTCAGACCACCCCCAAAGCCACACTCCGAGGAACCCTTGTCTCCTTCACCACTACTATCACCAACTTTATCGCACCCCACTCCATCGTCTCAACAAACTGCATACTCATCGGAGACCTGCATATCCACCTCGACAACCTCAGTGACCCCAACTCCACTATCCTTTGTGACAACCTCGCCAGCATCGGACTTAAACAACTCATCAACACACCTACTCACAGAACAGGACACACCCTCGACCCCATCTTCGCGGCAAGAAACAGCATCCAATTCAGCCACACAACGCAGCTGCCATGGACCGACCACCACTGCATACACTTTGCTATCAACAAACCCAAGGCACCCAAACCAGCCCCATGCCTCCCACAAAGGAACTGGAGCAAGGTTACTGATGAGCAACTTAACTCCACCCTCAGCTGAGACAACCACACCTGGGCACCCGACGCAAAGGATGCAGCCAGAGAACTCCCCACCTGGATCTCCCACTGTGCAGACGAGCTTGCCCGCTGCGCAACCCCGACAGACAACACCCTAGGGAAGCCGACTGGTTCACTCCCGCTCTCCAAGAAGCCAGACGCAACTACAGATGCCTGGAGAAGAACTGGAGAAACAGCAAGACAGCTGAAAACAACAAGGACACCATGAAGGACTACCACAACCAGATCAGAGCCACCAAGAGGAAATTCATCCACAACAAAATCCTGGCCAACTCCACCAACTCCAAGGAACTTTTCAGTGTAATTCAAGAATTCACCAACCCAGGCAACGGAACCACAGACATCACCCCATCCCAAGACCTCTGCGACAAGCTTGGAACCTATTTCCACCTCAAGATCAAAAACCTCTATGACAACTTCATCGACCATTCACTCGGCGCCACAATTGGCCCTCTGCCCCCCAGAAACACCAGCCAGCCCACCATCTCCAACTGGACACCGATCACGGCCGAAGACACTGCCTCGACAATGAAAAGCATCCACTCGGGGGCCTCCACCAACCCCTGCCCCCCTCACATCTACCACAGAGCCACGGCAGCCTTCGCACCCAAACTACAACACACCATCAACACAACATTCAAAACAGGCACCGTCACTGACGACTGGAAGCACGAAGTCAGACCTCTGCTCAAGAAACCCACAGCTGACCCCACTGACCTCAAGAACTATCGGCCCACCTCGCTCATCTCATTTGCAGCCAAAGTTGCAGAGAAAACAGTCAACAGGAAACTGACATGTTTCATTGAAGAGAACACAGTCCTTGATCCATCCCAATCCGGATTCCAAAGCAACCAAAGCACAGAGACCGCACTACTCGCACCACAGATGACATCTGCATCCTCTTGGACCACGACCACTGCGCAGCCCTCATCCTACTTAACCTATCAGCAGCCTTCGACACTGTCTCCCACCGCACATTAGTCGCCAGACTACATGATGCAGGCATACAAGGAACAGCCCTGGACTGGATCTGATCATTCCTCACCAAAAGAATCCAAAGGATCAGACTCCCACCCTTCGTCTCCGACCCAATGAAAATCAACTGTGGAGTCCCACAGGGTTCACCCCTGAGCCCCACCCTCTTAAACATCTACATGGCCCCCCTCAAAGTCATCGTTCGACAACACAGCCTCAACATCGTATCCTACGCCCACAACACCCAGCTCATCCTCTCCCTCACCAAAGACCCCACCACTGCCAAACTCAACTTCCAGAAAGGAGTGCAAGACATCGCAGTCTGGATGACAAACAGCTGCCTGAAGCTCAACACCAAGAAGACAGAAGTCCTTGTCCTCTGTACCACCCCTTCTGCATGGGACAGCACTTGGTAGCCGAACACTCTCGGAAGCCCAACTACCCCCCTCAGACCACGCCAAGAAACTCAGCATCGTACTCGAATCATCACTCACCGTGAACCGACAGGTTAACTCCATCCCCTGCAGCCACTTTAACACCCTTCACATCCTCCGCAAGACCTTCAAGCAGGCAGAAGATCCTTCTCTCACAGTACAGCCAAGACCTGGAAGGAGCTACCCGCAGACATCACACGTGCCCCCTCCCTGAACACCTTCAGGAAGACTCTCAAGGCCTGCCTCTTCATCTAAAAAGATCTGCGCCCCCCACCTCAGCACTTTGAGACCCTCACGGGTGAGTAGCGCACTTACCATTCCCTGCTTGATTGATTGACTTGTGTAACAGGTACTGTTCATGCACTAATCATGTAGTGTATTGATTAGCATTGGTGAATAGAGGCAATTTACGCCACCATGCCAAAAACTTATCATTTCCATATCTGAGCATAGCTTTGCACATTATAGGTAAGACCTCCTACTGACCAAGTTCCACTAATGCCTACCTGACCTCATTTTCTAGGTCTTGGTGTTACTACTTGTAAAAGACCTTTCAGTTAAGCCACAAGCCCCCTATCTTTCCTATTTCTCACAGGACCATTGTTCTAGTGCATACTCAACTTGTGCTCAGACTTGCATAGTGCAGCCTTGCTGGCACACAAAGCTACTGTTCTGTGTCTTGCCTTCATCCAGATCCTCCATCATTGTACGTACCACTACACTCCTGCTGTAAAAGACACACTAACAGCTGCACTGTAGTTTCCCTCTTCAGCATTCTCCCATCCATTCCTTGTGAAATTATTTCTCATTCAGTAAACAATATTCATTAATGCATATATTTCTTCCCTCTCGGTTCTGTCTTGTTCTTTCAAAATTGCCAACATCTGTTTTGTATCGCTTTGTTCGCCCTAAGTGTGGCAGGGTATGCTCAGACGTGAGTCCCTTGCTCACTTGGCCACTGGATTCAAGATAGCCTGGCTGATGAGGATTATGAATCCGAAACCAGTCCCAGAATGCTTGTTTCCGGTCCATGGAAGACATGGCTTGGCAGTTCGGGCTGGACTGTTCCCATGAGGCACAGGGTCAGACTGATTTGCATATAGCCATGTCTGAAATGGGGTGGCTGAGTGGGCTAAAGAATGGTGATGGATTAAACCCAGATCAGTTGACTGGGTGTGAGTGTTTGATTTGCTCAAACACTCAGTCCATCATCCCCTTTTGTATCGCTTTGTTCGCCCTAAGTGTGGCAGGGTATGCTCAGACGTGAGTCCCTTGCTCACTTGGCCACTGGATTCAAGATAGCCTGGCTGATGAGGATTATGAATCCGAAACCGGTCCCAGGATGCTTGTTTCCGGTCCATGGAAGACATGGCTTGGCAGTTCGGGCTGGACTGTTCCCATGAGGCACAGGGTCAGACTGATTTGCATATAGCCATGTCTGAAATGGGGTGGCTGAGTGGGCTAAAGAATGGTGATGGATTAAACCCAGATCAGTTGACTGGGGGTGAGTGTTTGATTTGCTCAAACGCTCCATCCATCATCCCCTTTTGTATCGCTTTGTTCGCCCTAAGTGTGGCAGGGTATGCTCAGACGTGAGTCCCTTGCTCACTTGGCTACTGGATTCAAGATAGCCTGGCTGATGAGGATTATGAATCCAAAACCTGTCCCAGGATGCTTGTTTCCGGTCCATGGAAGACATGGCTTGGCAGTTCGGGCTGGACTGTTCCCATGAGGCACAGGGTCAGACTGATTTGCATATAGCCATGTCTGAAATGGGGTGGCTGAGTGGGCTAAAGAATGGTGATGGATTAAACCCAGATCAGTTGACTGGGGGTGAGTGTTTGATTTGCTCAAACGCTCCGTCCCTCATCCCCTTTTGTATCGCTTTGTTCGCCCTAAGTGTGGCAGGGTATACTCAGACGTGAGTCCCTTGCTCACTTGGCCACTGGAATCAAGATAGCCTGGCTGATGAGGATTATGAATCCGAAACCAGTCCCAGGATGCTTGTTTCCGGTCCATGGAAGACTTGGCTTGGCGGTTCGGGCTGGACTGTTCCCATGAGGCACAGGGTCAGACTCATTTGCATATAGCCATGTCTGAAATGGGGTGGCTGAGTGGGCTAAAGAATGGTGATGGATTAAACCCAGATCAGTTGACTGGGGGTGAGTGTTTGATTTGCTCAAACGCTCCATCCATCATCCCCTTTTATATCGCTTTGTTCGCCCTAAGTGTGGCAGGGTATGCTCAGACGTGAGTCCCTTGCTCACTTGGCCACTGGATTCAAGATAGCCTGGCTGATGAGGATTATGAATCCGAAACCGGTCCCAGGATGCTTGTTTCCGGTCCATGGAAGACATGGCTTGGCGGTTCGGGCTGGACTGTTCCCATGAGGCACAGGGTAAGACTGATTTGCATATAGCCATGTCTGAAATGGGGTGGCTGAGTGGGCTAAAGAATGGTGATGGATTAAACACAGATCAGTTGACTGGGGGTGGGTGTTTGATTTGCTCAAACGCTCCGTCCATCATCCCCTTTTGTATCGCTTTGTTCGCCCTAAGTGTGGCAGGGTATGCTCAGACGTGAGCCCCTTGCTCACTTGGCCACTGGATTCAAGATAGCCTGGCTGATGAGGATTATGAATCCGAAACCGGTCCCAGGATGCTTGTTTCCGGTCCATGGAAGACATGGCTTGGCGGTTCGGGCTGGACTGTTCCCATGAGGCACAGGGTCAGACTGATTTGCATATAGCCATGTCTGAAATGGGGTGGCTGAGTGGGCTAAAGAATGGTGATGGATTAAACCCAGATCAGTTGACTGGGGGGGAGTGTTTGATTTGCTCAAACGCTCCGTCCATCATCCCCTTTTGTATCGCTTCCAACATCTGTTTTCAAGCTTTCATTTCCAATTATTATAAATTCCTGCCAGTCTTCTTAATAAAACTATTTATATGGAACAAAACAGCTGAAAAAGCACTAACATTACTATAATTCCTCCTTCCTTCTTTGTGTCACCTATTTCCTTAATTTTATTAAATTGGGTTACTGGTTCAGCGGGGTAAAGCCCTGCTCAAGTAGTAACTAAAATCCTTGTCAGGGTGAAGTCATAAGCAACAGCAAATTAAACTCTGCTCAACCCTCTGACAGCTTGGCACAGAGAAGTTAGGCTTAATGTAGAGGCAAAGTCTAAAGTATTTGTGCAGTATTTGTGCAGCACTTCAAACAGTAACAGAGTGAAAAAAACAACCCAAAAAGGATCCAACATTGGAATAGAATGAATTATTAAATTGTAATAAATATAAGAAGACCAAAATTACAAAAATCTAATCAGTAGAACCGGAGTTAATAGATAATAGCACC
Source organism: Lissotriton helveticus (assembly GCF_964261635.1). NCBI lineage: Eukaryota > Metazoa > Chordata > Amphibia > Caudata > Salamandridae > Lissotriton > Lissotriton helveticus. Next base: position 1,612,384,699 of record NC_136069.1, read on the forward strand.
AAAAAGCACCAAGCAACAATTGTGGTTATCTGGGGAAGCTAGACCAGGACAGTCATTAGTTCAGGTATGCGATAATGGAGCACGGGCTGGAAGTAGGCTATTTAGGCCTGTTGAACAACAACAGTACCTTAAATCCTGGTTGCAAAGGATTACTGAGTCCCATGCCAAGTATGCGCCTCACATCAAAGGCGATGCTTTAGTGCAGAATATCTCCAAGGCTACGGTACAAGGTCTTGCATTATAACCGAGAATTTCATCAATGAGGGCTTCCGATACAGAGGTGCCATTGATAATGTGCTGCTGAGTCGATGTGATGCGTCGGTTCCGAGGAGCTGAGAGCCTTGGATAGGGGCTCCTTCTTCATTGCAAAGATCCTGTGGAAGAGAGGGTTGTGATGCAAAGACCTACATCTAAGATCCATCATGCAGCAGGGGATCGGATGGAGTTGCAAAGCTGCGGTGCAAAGTCCTTGCATCTGGAAAACCCATGAAGCAGACATGATGCACCTGTTCTGCTCTGGGTTTCGCTGCACAGCAGAGGAGTTGCATCAATTCTGCTGGATCCATCGGTATGCTAGCAGGTGCTATGAAATCCTTCATGTGAAGGCAGAAAACAGCCTATTCAGGTTGAAGTAGGGCTGTGCAATGCTACACCCTCACATCCGGCCAGTTATAGGCTCATCCAAGCACACCTAAGTTCTCTATTGTCTGTATTGTCTAGGAAGATTACACAAAGATCAACTGCCATCTTCACCTAGTCATGTGGCCTAGAGACAGGCTGCAGGTACTAAATGGCTGAGGCACAAAATGGGAACTTTCTAAAAGTGGCATTTTTAAAATTGTAATAAAAAATCTGACTTTGCCATAAAAAAAAAAAATGTTCAGTACAATTTCAGAAGTACTAAGCCTGAACTGTTTACCTGTCCCATTTGGAATTTATAGTATATAAAACAGTGGCAGTTCCTTCACAGTGGCACACAGGCATTGAACCTCACTACAACCCAGGCTCATTATTTTAACAATTAACATAAAACCTCTCATACCTCCATTCATTTTTCTTCATTAAGGGTTGGGGCTATGGAGCTCTCGCGAAGGCCATAGGTGGATGGTATGAGCAGCTGAGGTTGCTAACAGCTGTGCATGTAAGATTGGATGACATTGTTTGCTGTGAACAACCTGGCATGCCCAGTTCAGACTTCCACATTTAAGGCTCCAGTGGAGCTTGGTGAGCACAGATGCAGCCCCATTGGTCCTCTATCTGGAATTGTGTTTGCTTGCCCCAGCCAATCCAAGCACTGCTGTTATGCTGTTTAGTATTAAATGCAGCATCAGAGCAGTGTTTGGATTGGCTGGGGAGATCTGATTTATTTTTCCCTAGCCAGCAAACACATGTTAACCTCTCCCATGCTCTCATCATGAGCCACGGGACGAGCAGAGCTCATCATGACCGTTAAAACGCTCACACGCGGGGCTAATTCCCTTGCTGTGCTGAGCGTTCTAAGGAAACGGGTGTGGCCGTGACGAGCTCAGCTGGTCATGAGCAAACGAGCACTGTGGCTCATGACGAGCTGAGCTCGTCATGAGCACCGGGGCGCTGTGCGCACCCCCCCCCCAACCCCCAGCACAGCAGGGAAATCAGCCCCGCAGTGAAGGGGTTAACATCCAGGAAGTGCGAAGCAAGAGGAAGTCGGAAGTCTGAGACCTCTAAACGTGTGCTGAATCCAAGAGCATTGTAAATGTCATGTAAGAATGTATAACCCTACTAATAAAGAGCATTAAAAAATCATTACTGGGGTGATGGTGCATGTTCTATTTATGGCTGTAACTAGATATGCAACAAATTGACTCAGGCACAGTTCTGTGTCATTACTAGAGATACTGGCAGGTTTTTAATGGAGCAAGTAAGTTCAGCAATCTAGGCAAATATATGTTGCATGTCAGAGCACTCTCTTAATGAATAAGCAAATGTGTATTCACCCTTTGCCCGACAATTTTAAAATGCAGCAGCCACCACTGATATTAATTGTAAGAAGGTAACGCTAATGTTATCCTTTAAGCGAAGAAGGCCTTGCAGTAGTGAAAAGTAATCTACAAGGACATGTAAAACGGAAAAAATACAAGTCCTGCTTTTTAACTACATTACACCCTGCCCTATGGGCTGTGTAAGGCCTACCATAGGTGTAACCTAAATATATATTAAAAAGGTGGATTTGAACCTGGCAACACGCTTATTTTGCCAGGTCAAAATGGAAGTTATAGATTGCACACACAGGCTGCAATGGCAGGTATGAGACTGGTTTTCGAGTCTACTTAAGTGGGTGGCACAACAAGTGCTAAAGTCACTAGTAGCATTTAATTGACAGGTTCAGCTTACATGTAGTACCACTTTATTGGGGACTTATAAGTAGATGTATTATGCCAATTGGGTATAAGCCAATTTCACAATGTTTAAAAGAGGAAGCATACGTACTTTAACAAAGGCTAGCAGTGGTAAAGTTCACTGAGTTCTAAGGCCAAAAAAAACAAGATCAGAAAAATATGGAGAAGTTAGGCAAAACGTTTGGGTGTGACGCTGCAGAGAGAGCCAGGATCAACACACATGCATGTTTTCAGCATTATTGGGAAAAAAAGTGACTGAATTATCTTTAAAAATCTTTCTCTACTAGCTAGTATGTCATCTAATGCTAGCTCATTCTGAATCAATTATTCTCTCATTGCAATAATTTATTTGAAATCATTCTGCATCTGTTGTGGAAGAAGCTATATGCTCCATTACACTGGAAAGTTTCCAAACCTCGATTGTGTTCATGCATACTTTAATAGGTGCCCATATTTCTTCCATGGTATCCCATAACCACTGGATGACAACTAGGAATACGTTCTAAAATCACATTATAAATATAGGGCCAGATTTACAAAGGTAAACTGAGACAAAAGTCTAACTTTACAACTTTTGGTATTCACAAAGGGCATTTACGGGTAGTAACTTGACTTCCTCACTCAGCCGGAATCTTCACATTCGGTCTGGAATCTCCGCACTCAGACAGAATCTACGCACTCAGGGCGGATGAACTTTGCTTTCAATCTTAAACATCTGTGTAAGTGCTTACCATCCACCCACTCTAGCTGAAACTCCACAGCCCAACAGGTAATATCAGCCCTGCCGCAAACATAACAGCATATATGACACAAAAAAACCTTTCAGACCTTTCACCATGTCACTGAATGTGATTGTTGCTCTGCTCCTTGTCGTGCAACAGGAAGATTCTTGGAAGAGGAGTACAGTATAGAGGATTTTCAGACAAAGGATTAACCAATTTGGGATGTCTAGCCAAGATGTCAGGCCCAGATTCCGTTTCACCCCTGATGTTATCCAGGAGATGGTTTGTGAGTGTGAGCAGGAAATTGATCTTCTGACCTGTTGCTTCAACGCGATCCCAGCATTTGGAAAGATCCTTGAAGGGGCCATTCCAAAGGTTCTCTGGTGACCTTGTGGGTATCTCCCAGTGAGACAGTACTAAGATATACCCTCTCCTATTGATGCAGGCCCTGAGCAGCATTAGTACGGGAGCCCACCTCCACATAGGATTGCCCCATACACTGCACAGGTATCAAAAGGTAGCTAGGTAATGTGAGGTAATGTGAGGTAATGGTTACCCCAGTTTTAGGATGTATATTTAGATATGTAGGGGTAGCATTTTTAGGCATACAGTGACGTTTGTGGCACTTTCTTATTCATTGCTATATGACGTAAATGTTATCATTTTTAAAGTATTTTATAAAGTATTGTTTGGGATTGTGATATTAAGTATTCATGATGCATGTGACATTTTCTTCTATTTTAATGTACAATGAATCAGTGTTTACATCACTTAATAGTGTGTACATTGTTTTTACTATTGTTTAAAGACCAGGGTCTAAAGAGAATGTTTTTTTGATGACTGACTAATTACATCCAAGATTCAAAAACAGATGTATGTGTGTTTGATAGTGGAATATAGTCTAGGAGTTTACATATGGAACTTCATAAACAAATCATTATACCGTGAAAAAGTTAAAAAAATAATAACTGCATTGCAAAATATATAATTATCAGAAAACAATTAGATTAACCACCAAATAAAATATTCATTTACAAAATGAAATTGACAAAACAAGAGGTGAGCATATCGGTACACACATTGCAGGAATAGATATTTATTTCAACTAGTATTTCAGCTGGAAAGAATGTTGTTTTTGTTACTGAAATCAAAAAACGTTGTACAAAATAAGGAGGATAACACAAATATATTAAAGTACGTGCATTAGATGTTTGTACATTTATACTGCCATAGACTGTGGACAAGAAACACATCACCACTATTAGAATCTGGATGCCCCAGAGAGGTAGATACAGATGTTGTTCTTGATACATATACTTCTGCATTTGACATACTTATGGAATGTCTTTTCAATGTATCTAGACAGCGAACCATTGCTGAAGCAAAATCCGCTTGAGGATTAGTAAAGCTTCTGACCATTTGCTGTACTTCAACTGTCATAATGGTCATTTTTTATCCCAATGATTGTGTAGCCTCAAAATGATGCATCATGTGTGTCTTTCCATCCTCAATAATTATGTAATGTAAAATGTAATGAAATTTAATTCATTAATAAAGTACTCCATGATTGATTTCTTATCACAAACATCTGCAAGATGTGTCATGGTGTTCAATGTCCTTTGCAGGAGTTCTATCATATCTTTGACATCCGTTCCCATTTCTGTCATAGTCTGCATAATGACATTCAAGTCTTCATGAATTTATGTGACAATATGCTTTACTACATCATCAATACGTTTTTGGTTCTCAAACATTTACAGACCAAAATCTTATAATTCTATTTTCTTTGCAGCAGGATATAGCACCTACGGTTTGGCCAATTGAATAAGCTAGTGTGCCTGATTGATGGTACATTTATATTCTTCTGTAATCACCTCCAACATCTTGAAAAAGGTGGGTGCTTTTGTCATCATTCACGCTCGGTGTATAAGGAAGGATTACGCTAGTGCCTCATTCAATGTGGATCCTTCTATACCATCGGTAACTGAACCTGCAAATGGAATCCAGAACAAGAAAAAACGGGTACATTTGGTAATTTTTGACAACATATTTTGTGACATAACAAGTTATGCCTACTTTCTTAAATAATAGCAAAAACGTATTTTTGATGTGTATGAGACGTATGACTAGAAAAATCTATGACAAACTATTGTAAATACACATACAATGATCAATTCACAGATCAGAGCCAATACATTTAACGTATGATAACATTCACATTCAAAAAGAACATCCTCAAATATTGTATGATCATCAATGTTTTATATAACCTATTATAGTTGTAATGCTGCATATACATTGGCATGTCTCAAATTAAAATTAAGTAGGAGACATGACTTACTGTTTCAGAAATTAAAGGATTATGATTTATGTGTGTTGACTACTGTTAAAAAGCAGATTTATTTTATTGTAAAATCATTTCCTTAGTTATTTACCATATTATGATTATTAATCTGTTGATTAAAAAATATCCACAAACATGTTATAAATTAAGTTTTCAATATATTTTAAGCAAGTGAGATACTTTTTACATCTCCTTCGTATATAGTATTTGAGTAAATAAGACTCATCAAAATCACTCAATCATGCAAAGCTGTCTGTCATCTAAAACTATTTGATCTATTAAAATATAAATATTGTTTAAAAAAATTTGCTTGAAATTGGTAGCAATCAATGTTAATGATGAATAGAAATGGAAGTAGAAAGAACTCTCCATTACTTTTCAGTGTAAGTGCTCCTTTCTCAAATTCATCATATTAAGCAATATAATTTTGACACACTCTTCATCATAGAATACAATCATGCATCTGCCCTGGATGCATGTGTGTTTATGACACTGATTAACACCCGCAATGGAGTTCTGTAGGTTTGATGGGCACATCATGTGCACCTTTTTACAAAGCGTGGCTAATATTAACTGCTCAGGCTTTAAAGGAATCAGATTACGGACAGCAATATATATTGGAATGTAAAAACCAGACATTTTTTTTATGGCACTGAGAGCGAAAATTGCCAACTCACCTCTGCAACATTTTAGAAATTGGTCTACCAGGTCAAAGCAAACAGTACATTTGCACATTCAAGTGGTTTGTGCCATATAATATTTTTGTCAAAGAGTATATAAAATGGATGTGTATGGAGCGTGTGTCGCATATCTGACCGTAGCTACAATGGAATAATTATTTTCTTTTTGACACACATATGTTATCTAAAACACAGGGATGATGAGAGCACAGTCAACATAAGTGAATTCAAAACCTCCCAAGCAACATTAAAAGAATTGTTCGTAGTATGTCAGAATTTTGCATGTTAAATTGATGAGGCAACATTACCCTTTGCTGGTTATGGAATTTACCTTTCTCTTTCCTTATCCATTGCTCAGAGCAAAGGATAATCCTAACAGTTTAATAGGTGGGTCAAGCATCTCTTAATTTTTACCTTATGTTTCTCCTGACAGGAGACTCCTGGCTACAATACACATTACTTTTAGAAACACACCACAAAGACTATCTATGGAGATATCCGATTAGAACTTGAAAAAGGCCAGAACTCCCTTCAAATGACCTATGCACTGACTATTGCAAAACACAACAACTATGAAGAACTTTGAAATAAATATGGTATTGCACATTCATGTAGATTTGTCAGATATATCTAATAGAATACAGGATCCCTCATCATTTGCTGCCAGGAATGTAATTTATGCTTCCTGGGGGAAGCATCCACCACTAAATCCCCTTATCAGGTGTGTGACCAGAAGCTGCCTGCGATTGTCAGCAAGACCGAATACAATGGCTTGGTCCTTGCTTTAAAAGAGTGTCCTGACCAACAGCTAAGTAGGAGCATTGTAAGCATCCTTGTAGATGCTGTTTGAATAAAGAAAGAGGGCAGAAATGAGTTGAGAAGATGACAAAATCTAATATGCATTAATGCTCCGGGACAATAAACATCTCACAACAAGGTCTGAGGTTCCACTTAACCAACAGCACGTGCTGGGATTGCTATCACCTAAAAGTGCCTGAAACAGAGTGTTCTCCATGTAAATAAAGTGATCGCAGTACAATCTCACGACCAAGATGTAGCACTTAGAAGTGTGAGACACTCTGTACTTTATAGCCACTGTCAATAGTTGTAACAGAATTAAACTTGGCAAGGGATGGAAGAAATCCTAGTTCACAGATAATAGCATTGTTCAACACAATACTCACCATTGCAAACAGGGTGACCTACTAGTTTTCTTTGTTTGGGGGATGTAGTGAGCAAAGGAGATGACTCGAAAGGATGACTGTGTGGGAAAAGGGCTCCACAGCTGAAAGAAACTGTATGAAGTGTCTCTTTAAACTTTTCTGGGTTTTAGCAGGTCTCTTTCATGTCTTCAATTCTGCAGGTCTCCTATTCTTTGTTTTAGAGAATGGGGGTTTTGAGACAACAAAAACCTTCACAACTTTCTCTCGAATCTGTTTTGCTTTCATGCCATAAATGAGGGGGTTCAACATTGGCGGAATCAAGAGATATAGATCAGCCAACAGAATGTGGATGTAGGCAGGGACATGATGACCAAACCGTTCTGTGTAAAAAGAGAAAAGTGCTGGTGTGTAGAACAATAATATGACACAAATGTGTGACCCACATGTGCTCAGAGACTTGACGCGTGCCTTTTTGGATGAAAGGCCAAATACAGACCTGAGGATGAGAATGTATGAAACGGCAATGAAGACAGAGTCAGATCCAACGACAAAGGTTGCAGCTGTGATGCCGTACACATTGTTAGGAGTTGTATCCCCACAAGCGAGCTTCACAACAGCCATGTGTTCACAATAGGAGTGGTGGATGACATTGTCTCCACAGTACACAAGTCTCTTAACTAGGCATGTTAAAGGAGTCATAAAGCTGAACCCTCTCACTGCAGCAAAAAGCCCTATCCTAACAATAATGGTATTGGTTAGTATGGAGGCGTACCGCAATGGATTGCAGATTGCAACATAGCGGTCAAAAGCCATTGCCAAAAGGATCCCAGACTCCACTGCAGAGAAGCCATGGATGAAGAACATCTGGATAAAGCAGGAGTCATGAGCAATCTCAGTAGAACTAAACCAGAACAGGCAGAGAAGTTTGGGGTATGTAGATGTACATATAACAATGTCAATCACTGCCAGCATGGACAGGAACAGAAACATGGGCTGGTGAAGACTGGGCTCATTTTTAATGATAAATAGAATGATACAGTTCCCAAAGACTGCTGCCAGGTACATGGAACACATTGGGAAGGCAATCCAGAAGTGTGCTGTCTCAAGGCCAGGAATCCCAATCAGGATGAAAGTCGATGACAGAACTTTGGTGCTATTTAAGATGGACATGCTACTGCGCTAGTGCCTGGAACCGTTCCATTGGAAGCATCTGTTCCTTGAAAACAAAAGCACCAGTGTTAATTATTTACTAAATCCTATAGTGCAGTACGACTTGTATATATTACAAAATACAGTATTTGTCAGTGCATTGAGCTTACAGTGTATGGTCTAATATTACTGTCTCACTATGTGCTGGATGCCTCGGTCTCTGTAGTCAAACTGTAAGTAATACACTTCATGCATTGGTTTAGAGAAATATTTCACCCTTGAAGTTGATCTGCTTGTTTAGGCCTAGTTTATATACCCTGCAGTTATGACACGTGTAGAATTTGTCATAAAGTTAGATATTTTTGTTTTCAATCTCTCCACCAGTCTGCTTATTGTAAGAATAGGAAGACAATAAATGTAATTAGAAATGAAACATCAATTATACAATCCCTGTTCTAGCACTATCAGTAGAAGAGAGAAAGGCTCATTTTAAATTAAGCTAAAAACAATTTTATACATTCATCTGAAAGGCAACTCTATGACAAACTCCTACACATAATATAGTATTAGAGTGCTGTACAAATATTATCATTCTTATGAAACATTATTGTATAAGTCATAATTGCATTAAATTTTAATAAATAACAGGGATTTAACGTGCAGGTGGGATAAATATAAGGTCTGGTTCAATACTGGGTGGCATAATTGCATAGCTATCAACGTGGGGTAATTGCTTCTGGGTCCAACCATGAGACTTCTGATTCTGTAATGTTTCATTAACCAGACTCACAGTCATCCCTGCTTTTACCTCCTCATTTCTACCACACATTAAACCACAAGACAATCTCAGCCTCACAATAATTTATCACATGAATATAGACACCCATCATTTTAACTCTCACAACCCTCTCACATCTCTCAAACATCTCTCAGACACACCTCACCTCTACCAGTGACAACTCGTGCATGACATGTATCACACCCACCCTATCTCAGCTCTCTAAACTATATGTTCCCAATATACTTAACAAATAGGAACTACTTTATCCCTTTCTCAACTAGCTCACTATACTTACTTCAATATCCCCTCATTCTGATTTATCCTCTTACTGTCCCTTATATAAGTATTTAGTTTGACAATGGCAAGCTGTACCTAAAGCTAATAATTCAGTAATAAATGTCCACATCCTCTTCAAGTATTCCCATGCATTTATTATGATCATCAGGTTTTAAGTGTGATGTGAGTGATTGTTTCCACATCAGTATGCCATTCCTAGAACCGAATTAGGTCTATTTTGCATCATGCACCGACCCGGGACCAACACAAATTGCTCACATTGTGAGACCGCCAAGCCCTTACTATCATGTAAAGAAACCCCTCTTTGATTGATTGATTGATTGATTGATTGATTTTAGCTTTTATATAGCGCATACTGTCACCCTACGGGCATCCTGGCTTCAGAAGAGAGAGCAAGCCGTGACCAGAGTGGAGCAGGTCGCACAGAGTGGAGGAACACAGACTAGATCGTGGGATAGAGCCAGGTCTTTAGATTCCTGCGGAATTCTAACAGAGAGTTTGCTAATCTAAGGTTCTGATGGAGCTCATTCCATAGACGCCCGCCAACCCTACTGAAAGCCCTACCTCCAAGCCTAGCCCTCTTAAACCGAGGAGTTGCCAGCAGGCCAGTGCTAGAAGAACGGAGCTGCCTTGTTGGAAGATACCATTCAAACCTTTCCTGCAGGGTGACCGGGCCAAGTTCGTGCACCGCGCGGAAGACCATACACAGGGCTTTAAAGTGTACCCTTTCCCTGACAGGCAGCCAGTGGAGCTCCCGCAACGCCGCGGTAGAGGAGGAACTCTGTGGCCTACCAAGAGCCAATTTAGCTGCTGCAGACTGGATTCTTTGCAAGCCTTTAAAAATGTAACCAGGGGCTTCCAAATAGAGGGCATTGCAATACCCAGCCTACTGCCCACAATGCTGCTCACCACCAAGGTGCGATTCTCAGAAGGTATTAAAGGGAGTATTTTGCGCAACATGCGGATCAGGTTAAAGCAAACACTCACAGTTTTATTAGCCTGTGATTCCATTCATTCCTTTATGTTCACAATTGTGATGATACCGTTCCCGCTTACCACGATTTCTCATATAACTTTACCTGAAGCTGCAGGGTCCATGCGAGTTGTTTGCAATCCGGATATGTTCACTCTAGCCCTTGCATAACGGGCTACACTGCAGTAAATTACAGGCAATTGTTTTCAGGCACTTTATCTGACAGGCCTGATGATGATCCTATATCTTTCAGTAAAGTATCAAAACGCCGTCGACATGGTTATCAACCTTATACGCAGTGATTCGCGTATATAATTTGTGTAAAGGTGACCTTCTCAAAATTGTTGTTTCTCTATTTATGTATTGACTTATGGAAACAACCACAAACTGCCTGATCCTTTTACTTTGTTTTATTTGTTTGATATGTGGGTTCACGGATACAGGCTTGTATCTCACTGTTATTTGACTTGCATTTTTGTTCAATTTGAACTATTTTGCATATTAAAATCGCCTTTGTCCGGCTTGATATGGGCTAAAATATAGTACTGATTGAGGCTATGTTAATTGTATATACATTGTGCACTAACTCAGGGACCATTGTCTTTTGTTATAAGTGAATGATACAGTCAACACATGTTTCACCCATATGGTGAGCACGCCTAGGGCTTTCACAAAGATGACAAAGCATATGAAGATAATGTTTTCGTGATAATCATAAGGGACATGAAAGCAACATTGATAATCAAGATTGGAAATAGCACGACCACAACAGAAATGCCACAGTAATTGTCACAACAATTAAATAGAGAGAAGCAGGCGATCAAACATCAATAAAGACCAGCTTAAGAATAGCAAATTTGACAAGGGACAAAAAAGGAGAGAATATAAAGAAAGGCAAAGAGACATGTTTTTACATAGAAAATTGATATAATCATATTTCGTAAAAAAATGATGTTCTGTTTTCACGATTTGTTATCATTAGTTAGGCTGGGCATTACTATTGCTTTCAAATCTCAAATATACATTAGCAAGTGGCCAGGAGTCAAACCATGAAAAAATGAAAATTAAAATAAAAAATATAAGGTAAAGAACTGTCCAAGTTAAATATCATGATCAATCTCTACTGGTCCCTATTTGCAATCTCAAAATCCAAAATATTCCAGTTCCAGTGCATCAACACAGTCACATCTAAGCAAAAATCTACAATCATATAAGCTAAGTAGCACTATGCAAACTCTCAAAGGAGAGAAACTCTCCAACAAGGATTTATAGGAGACAGACCATCACTGGTAAAGGTCAGGTACAATTGTGGAAAAGATACAATCATATAAGGGAAGTAGCGCTATGCAAACTCTCAAAAGAGAGAAACTCTCAAACAAGGATTTATAGGAGACAGACCATCACCGGTGAGGATCAGGTACAAGTGTGGAAAAGATGTGGTAAAAATGTAATAAACGTACAAAGGATTTACAGGACACGGGCCTAAACAGGTAAAGGTATGGTCAATAGTGAAAAAGAGGTTTATGTCAGCACAAAGAGACTAGGGTAGTACCAATGGCACTCGAACTACGAAATGCTCTCAATGGGTTTAAGAGTTAGCCATATTTGTTTTCACCTGGGACAATAGTCCCCATAATGTGGTAGACATTTGTAAAGAGACATATCAGCGATAACCTCATATGGCTCCATGACACCGGTAACATTTACTGTATACCAGCATTATAGTCAAGACACTCCGTGCCGTCTCTGAAGTCATCAGTGCTGCAGAGGAAACTACCTTTCATTAAATGGAAAGAGTAACAGGAGAATGAGCAACAAGGAGAGGGCTGGATCATGGTTGCCAGAAGGACGTGAGTCCCGGAAGATACACAGTAAACACCATTTTTCAAAGTGCATGGTCATAATTTAACCCCGATCTTTTGACTGGAGGACAATGTTTGCATTGTCAGCATTTCATCCATCATTTGCTTGCTGTAATACTTTTAGCCCTAAGTGGGATGGGTATGCCCAGACATGGGTCCCTTGCTCACTGTGCCACTGGATTCAAGCTAGCCTGGCTGATGAAGGGTGACATACCCTGAAACCGGTCCCAGGATGCTTGTTTCTGGTCCAGGGAGGACCTGGCCTGGCAGTTCAGTCTGGACTGTTCCATTGGGGCACAGGGTCAAGACTGATTTGCATATGGCTGGGTCCAAACTGGGGTGGCATAGTGGACAAAAGAACAATGGATTTAACCCAGATCTTTTGACTGGGGGAGAATGTTTGCTTTGTCAGCATTCCGTCCATCATTTGTTTGCAGTAACTCAATAAAAGGAATGGAATTGCATTGATAAGTCTTCCTAAGTAATCAAAGTGCCATTATTCCATTCAAAAACCCTAGAAGAAATTACCAAAAAGGAACCAGGTAAGCATATGGAAAGAGAATGTGAATGTGAAAATAAAGAAAAAGAAAGACACGAAGGTTTCCAAGAAGGAAACCATGAGACTTAATATAATTAGTGAGGATGCCGGCCATCCTAAAGTGTGCAATATTTAGGTTTTAAGCACATAATTGAAATACTATCAGGAGTTATGATTTGGAGTATTAAACGTTAATTCTCAGTAGGCAAAATGCAAATATCCATTACAGATACATGTAATTAGAATGTCATCAGAAGTCATGACTTTAAGTATTAAGAATTGATTCCCAGTAAGCAAGATGCAAATGGTCATTATGGATGGAAATATCATCTTTAAACGAAGGAGACAACTAACATAATATGCATATGAAGAGAACATGGATGTCCAGCGGAAGGGATTTGGCTGAGAGATAACACAATAAATGTAGATTTGGCAAAGAGGTAACAGAAATGATGTATATGGTAATATAGCCAATAATGCATTTCTACATCTTTGTTAAGGCCATTGTCCACAATGCCCAGTCTCAGTATTAACTCACTCTCCCTCTGCCCCTTTGTGAATTCTCAGTTAACTTCTTGTGAGTGTGTTTTTTATATGTTCTAGGCCAAAAAAGGAAAGGTTTTTTGTGAGGGTGATGTTCTTGATAATGCTCCGTGAGTTGGGGACCCACTTGATGTTCCGATAATTTTTAAAGAGTCTTGTTTTGAGAGTTCTAATAGTGCTGCCCATGCAGAACTTTTTACAAGGGCACATGATGATGTAAATGATGTAGCAGCTATTGCAATCAATCCAAACCTTGATATTGATAGTAAGCTCTTGTGTCAGAGAAAATTTGGTCTGCTTATTTAGGCCTAGGTTGCATACCCGGCAAGTATGACAAAGGTAGATTCCCATAGTTTTGTTATAAAGTCAGGGTTCTTCTTTTCCTTCTCTCCACAAATTCTGATTTGCATAGAATTTGTCTCAGATTCTTGGCTCTGCAGAAGCCTATTTGAGGGAAATCAATTATTTGGTCGTTGATAGAGGTGTTCATCAATTTAGTCCAATGTTTTTTTAAGATTTTATGGATAAGATGATTAGCGTTGTGAAATTCAGTTACAACTTGATATGTTTGATGCTTTGTGGATTCAGAGAATGCTTTTTTGGTTGAAGTTACTCATTAAGTGACTTTTTCTCACAATCTGTGGCTAATGTTTTGAGGTGATCTTTCTGGTAACCCTGGTGTTTCAGTCTTTTTATCAGGTTCTTTACTATTGTGTCACTGCTATTCCTTCTCATAAGTTGGAATTCTCCTCTCAGGATATTTTGGATTGTCTTATGTGGGTGGCAGGTATCTGCTTGCAAAATTAAGTTTGCTGCTGTTTGTTTTGAAATAGTTTGGTGTGCAAGCTCCCTTTCTTCCACATAAATTGTTATATCCAGGAAATCAATCTCGGATGTGGAGAAATAAAACGTTGTCTAGATGTCCATCTGGTATTATTGATTTCATTAAAACATTGTTTCAAAGTAACCTGGGGTCCCTGCCATACACATAGGATGTTGTAAATATAAAGCCAACAGTATATAATGTGTGACATGTATTCAGAGAATCTCTTGTACTATAACAAACATTTTTCAACCTCACCCATGAAGCTTTTTCCCCATCGCACTCCCTTGGATTTGTACATAGTATTTGGTGTTGAAAGTTGGCCCCGGGTACCCCAGCCCCTGTGGTCAGGCCTTTTTGGCATGGTGGCATGCGGGCCGAGCATGTCCGCTGTGTGCCCCCAGGTCAAGCAGTCTCCACAGGGACCACGGGGAGCCTAAATAACCCTGTGGTCCCTGCCAGCTCCCCTCCTTCTACAAGAGCCAGCATTGATTACAAACATAGGGAGATGCTGGAAAGGTAGCTCCTTGTGTCTGAAAGTTATTCTGCTCTGCTTCAAGCAAGTGAGAGCATTTTCAATGCTCTTGCTTGCTAGAAGCAGAACATTTGCTGTGGCTTGATGTGAGTGTTAAAGCTCCCACCATGCCACAGCAGGAGCTGGCCCTGTGGGGTGGTGGTCCTGGGGCATGGGGGGTCCATGAAGTCCCCCGATTTATTTTTGAAATGTGGTCCCCGGAAAGTGGTGGTCTCTAGGGCCCTGGAGAAGCCCCCATTTTAACAATAAATAAGCCACTTGGAGATGGTGGTCCCTGAGGCCACGGATTCAACACGGCTCCCACCAAAAATTTAATAAAAAATGCTTTTTTTTAACCCAAGAGGCCTAGGGAGTCAGGGTATTCCTACCTTGCTCCTTTTTCTTTTTTTAAATGTTTTTTCTGGGACTTGGCCCAAGCCGAATGCCAAGATAGCTGCTAACCCATCCTGGTTTTAAGTGTTGGTAGCCAATCAGATTTAAGCATGAGGAATGTTGGATCTTCCGAGAATGTACATCCCTATATATACAATTGGAGATTTTCCTTAATAACTTCACAACTACTGAATGGATTTAAACCAAATTACAAAAAGGCACTTTCTTGGACGAATATCTACCTTCTGGCCAAATTTACTGTAACTCAGTTTAGCAATTCGAATTGTAGCCGAACCTAAAGGTCCAATGGGAACTAACATAGAAAACGCACATTATTTGACCCCACTTTTTCTCAGCCCCGCTTGATGGATCACCCCAAAACTTTCCATGCCCCTCTTGATGGATCACCCCAAAACCTTCCATGCTTGATAAGAATCATCGGGGCACTTTTTTGGAAATGTTTGTGAAGATTCATCAAAGGACGCCAAAGATAAAGACAAGTAAAAAATGCTTTTCTTATGGAAAATATAACTACCTACTGGCAACTGCCAGTAGGATATATATCATCCAAAAAAGAGGTGCTATCCATACAAGGCAGTATAAAGTGCAAGTCCAGTGACTTATTTGTGGTAAAACACCATCTTCATGATAGTTTCCGGCTCCACGTTGATGATGACAAAACCCACACTGCTCCCCAAACATGTGATATACATTCCTGTCAGTAATAGACATCAAAAATATTTCAAAAGGTATAAATGTTGTAGCCATCATGGGCGCCATCTTAGAGTGGCAGAAGTTAGTATACATACACTCCTTTGATGCAATGCCTTCAATGAAATCTGCTTAACAAGATATAGCACCATAAATGAATCAAACAATTCAATTCCCCTTCTTTGCAGATCATGAAGCATGGTATATAGCCCTAATGGACATAGAAAGGAAAAAAGGGACAGTAGATCAATACAAACATCCACATACCAACACATAATCTCTCCTGCTGCTCCTCCTAGCCAAATCAATCAAGCTGAAGTGGGCGCTGACAAAATTCCAATGCACAAATTCCAGGCGTGAATGTAGCAATCAAAATAAAGCTAATAATGTGGCCCCAAGTCACATAGACAGAAAAAAGTCTTTCCCAGGAGAAGTAACGGAGAAGAGAAAGAGCATTTCCCAAAAGAATCCATAAATGTAGTGTGACAGCACCCCAGCCGAAGCTTATCTCCTAAAGGGAAAGAGCACTCCAAATCTAGCCCACAGTAACAATATTAACAAAATCTCCAATCACATTAACTAGAAAGTCTCTTATCTGTAGAGCAGTGTTCAAAACTAGAATCGTGGTAGGAGAAGAAAAGGATAGGGCACCACCCCACCAGAAGAAAGCCTCTCTACCTTTCCTCCTATAAAATAAATAAAAGAAAAAAGCATATCAGAACATACAAAAACATGTAATTGAAGCACAGAGAACAGTGTAAAAAAACTGTAGCAAAAGAGTCATAAGGCACTATGGGCCAGATGCAGGTCACCAAATACCGGTCGGTAACAGCCGATTTCGGCCGTTACAGACCGGTATTTGGTGATTGAGATGTAGGGGCCTTAAATTTACCGATTCGGTATATTTACAGAATCGGTAAATTTACCGATTCTGTAAATTACCGAATCAGTACATTTACCGAATCTCAAATTTGTGATGTAGATGGCACTGAAAACAGTGCCACTGGCCCTTAAGAATTCGTTATTTACCATGACATACTATGTCATGGTAAATAACGAATTCCTGTGTACATGCACTTCTGTGCATGTACACCTGTGCCAAGTGGCACACATACATGCCCTAGGGGCATGTATGTGTGCCACATGGCACACAAGCCAGAATCAGGGGTGCAACAGGGTGTCAAAGTGACACCCTCTCCCCCTTGCAAATACGGTAATTTTACCGAATCGGTAGTTACCGATTCGGTAATTGACATTGATTCCTATCGGCCTCAAGGCCCATAGGAATCAATGGCAATTACAGAATCGGTAAATACCGATTCATTAATTACCGAATCATACCGATTCGGTAATTAATTCGGTAAAATTACCTACACCCCGATTGCCAGTTCTTAAATACCGAATCGGTATGATTCGGTATTTAAGAATCGGTAATCTGGGATTACCTACATCGGGCCCCTAGACATAATGCACTTTGAATTTTTCCTCTGTGTTCCAACCCCCTGGGATTTTGATGTTAAGTTCAATTATATATTTTGATTCCTTCTGTCTGAGGTTAAGTTTCAAGTTCCAACCTCTGATGTTCCAAAGGATTTGTTCAATAGAAAATGGACAATTTACTCTTGTCACCAAAATGTCTCTCTTCAAAATGTCTGGCGATAGGGTAGTGAGGATGCCCTTTGTCAATAGCCCTGAGGTGTTCTAAAATCCTGTTTTTGATAGGCTGGTTAGTACTGCCCACAGATCTTTTGTTACAGGGTCACTCCAAGATGTATATATGAATGGGTGAGTTACATGTCTGAAACTGGTTTATAGTTTTTATACCCTTCTAAAAGTATTTTCTGTAACTGCTAATTTTGGAGATCTTGCAATGTTTACAGGCAAAGAAACTTTTTAACTGCTTGTCACTGGACATCTTGGTGACCGCTTCTAAACTAGAAGGTCCCTGTTGGGACGGGAAAGTCCTATGCATATTAACTCCTTCCATGCTAGTGACGGAACCACTCCGTCACGAGCCACGGGCGCCCTGTGCTCAAGATGGAGTGGTTCTGTCACGCTGCGGCCGCTCCGCCCACGCGGCACTGATTCCCCGCCTGTGCAGGCGAACTAGTGAACCACTCCATCATAAGCACAGCGCGCCCGTGGCTCGTGACGGAGTGGTTCCGTCACAAGCATGGCGGCGCCGCGCTACCCCCCCCTAGCCCCCAGCACCGCAGCGGAATTACCGCAGCGGCCAAGGGGTTAAAGATGTATACCGCTGCTCTGAGTGCTCAATGGTATTGTTATCTGGATCCTTAAAGCTAATTTTTGTCAGTGGCGAATTCAGGTCTTGCGTGTGCGCCATGACATAGGCCGGTCTCATGGACTGCTGTCTTGGAGGTCACCCATAGAGGAGTCCTCATAGTGGTGGAAGGCTACTGCCTGTACCAGGAGTAAAACAGCAGAAGAGTAGTAGTAGCAGCATGCTGTGTGATGATCAGAAGAATAAACTATGTCCTTTGTACCCTGCATCACTTGAGTGAGACCTACAATCAGACTCACCTTTTAAAAAGTTCCATTGCTGTGTGTCTAACTCACACTCAGGTTAATGTAAAAGTGCATGGCCACAATTGAGAGTTCTGGAGTTGAGGGTGAAGGCTGTGTAAGTTTCTCATAGTGCCAGTCACTGAGTCAAAAGGTGTTTAGAAAACATTGCCATCCAGTCCATGGCTTCTCTGCAGAGTGCACAGAACAATGGTCTAGTTGCAATTATGATGATGTGCAAATGTGTGAGGAGGTATACAGTTTTCAAATATATTAAAAAGGGAAAAGTATTAGAAAATACACTGCTTACAGGTGAGTGGCTGTGTTGTGCCTTTGAGGGATTGTCAAATAAAGGGGGTGCTTGGTAGTGCATTAGAAAAGACTGAAAAGATAGAGCAGAAGAGGAAAGAGATGATGTGTAAGATATGCACACAGAGAGATGTGGAAGGAAAAAGGGTGCACATGTCTAACACAGAGCGAACATAACTGCAGTGCCTGAGACACTCTGAAGGCCACTAACCTTTCCTCAGGTCTCAGTAAAACATCACGTAAACATTAAGTGAAACTTATTGCACAGACTCCCTTTTCCAGAATTGAAATATGTTCAGTATTATTTATTTACACCGAAATCATTATTGTTATTCATTTATCTTAACAACCAGTGACTGAGACAATAGCCCTGACT
This sequence comes from Lissotriton helveticus, assembly GCF_964261635.1. Classification (NCBI taxonomy): domain Eukaryota; kingdom Metazoa; phylum Chordata; class Amphibia; order Caudata; family Salamandridae; genus Lissotriton; species Lissotriton helveticus. Next base: position 1,612,403,778 of record NC_136069.1, read on the forward strand.
TTTTTTTAATGTGTTAGTTATTCTACTGTAATGCATGTGATTCTGTAATCCGTCTCTAATATCTTTATAATTCGTGACTTGCTGGGTGGAGCTCGACTATTATAAGGTGTTACAACTAAGTTCTGACATCACAACACCTTCTGCCAGAGCAAGCAGCTGTGGTGGAATGCAGGTCAGGTCACAGAGCATAACTGAAGCAGCTGTTTAGCAACAAAAACAGCAAGTTGTTTTTCTTTCTTCTACTCTAGTTTTCTACCTTACCATAACAAGCAAAAAGTATAAGTTTATTTTTTGCACTCATTAGATATGAACGAAAACGATAATTTTCTGTATGTTTCCACACATTGCAAGCTACTTTAATTTTTTTTACTGACTTATTTTGAAGTGTTTCCAATATCTATATGCAAGAATTATCTAACAGGTTTTGGATGTGTTTAATTGTGTACTAGAGCATTTATTTGTATTCTGCATGTTTGCAAACATGCTTGCTCTTTCATATGAAAGAGCAACCTGCCAAGATTTTAAGTGGTTTGGGGAAGCTGATGGTATGGCCATGTATCATATGGGATAAACTACCTCCTGACGTACATGATAAGGATATTGCAAGTCACCTTGGATAATAATAATAATAATAATTATTATTATAATTAATAATAATAGTTTCAAAAACAAATATGTGTCTTTTAGACAGTAAAAAAAGCAGGAACCCTGCCTATGGTGTGTGAACAATGGTCTTTATGATTGGGGCTGGGAAAGGGTAGTGAATGAATGTCAAATACTAATCGGGTGCCCACAATGAATACCAGACGACCTCCCCATACATGTACTATATCGTATGTTTCTGATTCCTGTGTCTTACGGCCACCCATTAAAATGTTGCGTAGTTTTCCTAATGAGTGGCTTAAGGATGGCAAAGCCAGTGATTTCCAAAGATGTTTATAAAGCGCCAAGAACGGACATTCTCGTGGCGCTGCTTTGAGCAGGATGCCGGTACATTGCTGTGCTGGACGGAGGTCCGTGAGCTGGTCGAAACCACTATCTTTTGAGCGCGCTTCTGAACTTACCTCTTCCCAAAACTGACCTGGTTACACTTCTAAGCGCTTTGAATACAATAAAAAAAAGGCCGGTTTACAGTAGCTTGCATTTTGTGGCTGTACTGTAGATTTTTGTCAGCTTTGTTTCCAAAGTTAAAAATTTTACCTCAAAGAGAAATGAAGAAAGAGGCAAGAAATCAGCGAAGGGGGTAGTCTCTCAATCTTTAATGTTTGCACCGTGTTAACATATTTTAATTGCTCTCATTTCGTGCTGGATCTTTCACTGTGCTTTAGTCCTGCCCGTGTAGGGACTCCAAGGACCACACTAGCCAGGCTTAATAATGGCCCGATGCTCTGTGTCCCAGAAGTGGTTGAGGTTTTATGAAACGCGGGAAACACAGGCAATACAGAGTGAGGTATTTACCAACTGCGTTAAATACCTCGGGCCCGATTCACAGAACTAACTTAAGACAAACTCCTAAACTTACTACCATTTTGGTATTCACAGAAGGCACTTACTCATTTTGGTATTCACAGAAGGCACTTACTCATTTTGGTATTCCCAGAAGTTAGGAGTCCTAACTTTAGGAAACATTAGTATGTTTCTCAACTTTACTACTACTAAACTGAGAAAAATCCTATGTTTAAGACTTTCGCTATTCACAGAAGGCATTTAGGAGTCCTAAAGTTAGGAGTCCTAACTTTACTACTCCTAAACTGAGAAAAATCCTAACTTTAGGACTTTCGGTATTCACAGATGGCATTTAGGAGTCCTAAAGTTAGGACTCCTAACTTCTGTGAATACCGAAATGAGTAAGTGTCTTCTGTGAATACCAAAATGAGTAAGTGCCTTCTGTGAATACGAAAATGGTAGTAAGTATAGGATTTTGTCTTAAGTTAGTTCTGTGAATCGGGCCCTATCTATTGAGAGTTGACACTCAGTAAATGGGGAATAACGCGGAAGTCTGTGCTTACCGCACCGAATTCTCTGTGCATTTGTATCCTTAGGGTATTTTTATCCCGTACGCTTTGGCAACATACACCTGGCAAAATTGTACTTAACTGGGCGAAAATTGCATGGGGACTGGTAATGACAGCACAAACCACACCCTAAAAACGGTATAGTTTAGCCAGGGAGAGAAAAAACATCGCTGCTTATTCGTTTTCATTCATATTTATGTTCCGATTTCCAGGTGCAAAGTTTCCTACACTCCACGGAAGCAACAATCATTTGCTGTGCTTGTAAACATGTCATGTATTTCAAAATGTAAAATTAAATCTAGAAGTACACACAAGGTAGTGTGACTGTAGTGAATACTTTGAGTAGGTAAAAGGAAATAACATTCATTTTAGGTGGTGTGATGTACAGAGGACTAAAACTACTTTCACTTGAAATGACCGTATTTTTTAAAATGTATATCTTTCCAGTGAAAGTGACACAATTGCAGACTCACTATTCAGTGTATTTTATCACACCATTGACTGGTCTAATATTATGTCATTTTAGCAGAATGTTATCTGTGACACTGATAGATTGCTTTTCGTAAGGTAATGTTTGGTCTGCATAGCAGGCACATGAACCAACAAAGCTAAAATACAATTAGTTATCAATTAATTTCTGTTTCTGGTCAACATGTAATATTTCTACAGTGTGTGACACTAAATGGTCTCTTATTTTGTGTGGAATGTCAAAAACGTTATAATATACATGAAAGGAATATAAGGTATGGATTCAAAATATATTTTAGGTGCATACCTTTGAAATTAAGACATTAATGAGCGGAGATAGCGAGTATGACTGCAATCTCTGAAAGGGGTGTGGAAATTCCACAATTTTAAGTGACAAATTCTGAGGTTTCCAAGCGAGTGTAAGATGAATGACTCTTGCAAGCATGATACATACATAGAGTGCTGTCAATAGATACAAATAAGTTCAGTGTCTCCCCCACACTAATCTATAGTTCTAAATAAAACCATAAATGAACCAATAGGGAGGGGTGTATTAAGTGAGGGAGCATGCACCCGATTGTGTTGGCGAAAGTAAAGCCTTTTCATTGAAAGATGAAAAGATACACACTTTAAAATTCCAGTACATATTATACCCAAATCGTTAAGGACCGGATATTTTTTAGTATAAAGCATTTTTAAAAGTTTTTTCTATGCAACTTCTTTTCCTCCCGTTGGCACCAAATATCCCCTAGACAATGGTATATTTCGCTGCACTTTAAGACACTTCCTGCATCACGAAAAACTGGGTAATTTAGGTGTAAGTTGCAAAGTGCCTGAAAGACACTCACAGGAGATATGAGGAAAGATTTCAACCCAATATTTTACATCTACACTCCCTAATCCTTCCAGCTTCCTGGACACAGTCTGGTAAAGTCTTTGTAATTTGTCTCTGCGAGGGATTTGACTGGCAGTGGCTTTCTCTGCTTTCACATGTTTTAAATTCTATTCAAGGGGCAGGCAGTTCTACTGATGGACCACTAGAACATGTTTGTCTATAGGGTTGAGCAGGCAATAACCTCAAGGCCTGCGCGTGGTGGCTCAAGCTCTTATGAAGAGCGAAAGCCTGAGTGACCAGTGACTTTATAAGACCTGAGGAAGATCTCTGTGGGACTCCAGCTCCTGCCAAGACAAATGTGTGGAGTGAGCCTCTTACTGAAGGAAGACCTCCCAATGACTGAGTGCAACCAAGAGAGGGGCTTTGAGTAAGACTATTGTGAAGAAGAATTGAATCTGGCTGATCCTGTGTTTTAACAGTAATATTACTTACAAAGCTGTGAATTATTTTGGGAATTTTCAATGAAAGACAGGTTCTAGATATTCACGAGAGCAGCACTTTAAATGAATGTACTCATTTTAAAGATCAGACCTCTGAAAGGATAAATCTGCAGGGTTTCATCAGCTGATCTCTATGGTCTCATAACACTAATTCTGCAATTACTGGTAACATTGGTATCAATAATATCTGAATGGGAAATTATTTTGGGATTACAGATAATACATTATGCAACTATTATGTATTGGGAATAATATCAACATTGTGTTTCTCCACTGATTTCCAGAAGTTATTCCCATACCCTGGGTCCTTTCCTAGTGGTTAATTTCATCAGGTCTGACCTGTCAGATGTATCCTGGGAAGTACCCCCCAATATTCCATGCAATAACATAGCAGACGGGATTACTGCATAGTTTATAACACTAATCATGAGGGAAACTTTTGTTTTAGTTCCACTCAGCATCAAGAGAAAATATTTAATGAAGGCCTAAGAGATTTAGGACTTGATTTCGAGTTTGGTGAACAGATTGCTCTTTCTCAAACGCGACGGATATCCTGCCCGCTATATAATAAATCCTATATGAGCGAATGCACTTGTAATAGGATGGATGGGATATCCATCACATATGTGATGGAGTATCCCATTCACCAAACTCTCAATCAGGCCCTTGGTTATTTTTATGCATAAATTGTGAGTGAATTGAGTATTATGAAGAGCTCCCCGCTCTTCTATCAGCAAGAGTAGAAGTTTGAGTAAGCGGAGCATTATCAGCAGGAGAGTAGTATTATCTGAAACAGGGCGCTGAAGGTCAGTGGGATTTTGAGTGAGTGTGAGTATCAGAATCAATATTGACAGTGGGCCAGATTCACACAGAGCCACCGCACTCATCATGGAGGGTCTGCAGTTATGGGGGTGGCCCGCAGACATGTTGAAGGTCCCGCACTCCAGGAGGGATCTCTGCAATGGGAAACTGCAGTATGGAGGTCCTGCCACGAGCACGGGGTCCACGCCGCAGCTGTGGGGCCTCTGCCACGTGCACGGGGGGTCACACCGCGGCTGCGGGACCTCTGCCACAAGTGCGCAGGTCCTTTACAAATCAGCCCCTGTGTGTATTACGACAAAAGCTGGTATATTTTAACCAATAAGAACGCAGTACTAATATAATCTGATCATAGTCATTTCATCTGTGCTTAACCCCTTCGGTGCTGAAGACAGCTCCCGGTCGTCATCAGTTACGGTGGGCGTGTGCTGATGACGGCCGGGAGCCGTCATGACCACACCCGCGATCGGAATGTGCCGCACAGGCGCAGAATTCTGGCCGTGGTGGAGGGGTTAAACAGATAAAATAAGGAAGGACAATTTAAAACAGAGTTCTGGGACATCTTCAGCGAGCAAGGCAATGTTTCCTCTCACTGTAAATGCTTTGAAATAACAAGGATGGAAAGGTGAGGCCTATGCTACCAATCATCTATTGACAATATATTCATTCATTACATAATTATGGTGTGTTCTTAATTACACCACACAATAATGTAATACTGAATTCCATGGCCTAGTAATTTGCAGTGATGACCTGCCCCAGAATTTAGAGGAGCGGTGATGCATGGCACCATAATCTGAGGGACCATTTTCATGGTGCAGCCCTGGAAAAAGGTACACAAGAACCAGGCAAAGGATTCCTTATGTTTTAAAGAGAAGCATAGTAAGTGCAATCAGACCACTTTCTACTTATAGAGGAAGGTATCTGTTTGACAACAGAGCACGTTGTTACACAGCATGTCTTTGGAAGGCCATCCCAGTATCCAGCTGCCTGGCTTTACCTTATTTGCTACACTAGATTGTTCAGTGACAGGGTTTTTCTTTTTTCAGAATCCAGAAGGTTTCAATGAGCTGGCTCCTGTCCAGCACCCCCACCTAGCACAGTGTTTCAGCCCCACTTGGGTCAATGTAGCTAGGGTGGACACATTCCCCGTCTTGTGTGCTTCACTTACATAACTGTACACTGCTAGGCTTCATTCATAGTCAGCTGGAGCATGGATACTGGCAGTGACATTAAGAAGAAACTGGCACACGAAAATAGCAGACACTTTTTGACAACATACAATCTTAAAACTAAACACCATTTGGACACTGACCGACTCTAGCACGTGCATGTGGACTATGTTAAGATGCCTCCAAGCCAGACTGTGTACAAGGATTTGACTATTTATTGAGCATGCAGGAGCACTGTATATGGCCTGAGTTTGTTGTTAGAATTATTTTCAGAACCTGTGCCTTACATAAGAGAAGTCCAAACTGTGCCACATGATCTCACCTGGTTCTGTGGAGCTGAGGTCCTTGTCGCCGATTGATGACGCCGTCCATCAGCAGTCCTCCATCTCAGGCGCAGCCAGGGGTGTATTTATAATGCCGCTGTGCCACAGAACCCCAGTGGGTTGAGGCAAGCTCTTCCTTAGGTCTCCAAGGACCCTTTGCCGATGCTGCCCTAATGAGCCTGTGATGCAGCCAGCAGGGACCCTGCTGCTAATTAAGCATCTTAGGAGCGGCCTCTTGACCTTTGTCATCATGCTGATGACTCGATGCAGCTCTTCTATGGCTAGTTATCATCTCCATTGACCAAGCAGGCCATCCCTGCACCCCCTGCCCCCCTGCCCCCCTGCCCCACACGGACCCACCAGTGATGTCACTGCCTCGATTCACCTCTGCCCTGAGCCTGCAGCAGGAATGCTTCTCGTGGTCCTCCAGAATATATTGGGAATGTGCTACTGGATAACACCAATTCCCTGGAATGTTTCTCTTTCCGAACAGTTTATTGAAATATGGAACACGTGAACCTTCTTGCAAAATTAAAGTCATTCAGTCACTTTTTTATCCATGGCCCCTATAATAATGATTGACGTGGGGAGAGGACAGGCCCTGATAGCAGGCATCACGCACAATGAAGCTGTTTGTTTCATCAGCTCGGAACACGTAGCTTGGAGATTGAACCCTTTTAATGAAGACAAACATTCTGCGAAGAAGCTCAGGAACCCTTAATTCACCTGTGAAATAAGAACATGTAAAGGGGTTTTAAACCCAGTCAGTAAGGGCAGGTGCTACGCGTCAGCTTGGCTAAAATCAGATTTGTGCCGATGCTCCTGGGGTTTTTGCACCTAACTGCCTGAGTGCGACAAAGTTGGGAAACAGTGTTTGTGCTAATGTTGTGCCTGTTCATATCCCTTGTGCACTGGTTTGCAAAACGAATTATCGCTATGGGGCCGATTCTGATCTCAGTTGGAAGGGAACCGATTCGGGTTCGGCATTAGCGGATCGTATTCAAAGGCTGAATTTCCGTCCGGTTCGTACACAGGTCCGGACGTCGAAGTACGATGCGAACAAGCGCGAAATCTCCGTCCGAATAGTTTCCTGGTCCGAAACGCTCTGTATGTCTCGGCCGTAAACTAAAAGTGGCGCGCAATGGAGGCATATTCCAACTGAGCCAGTACGATGCTCGATTCGGACAGCCGGTTTGAGTCGGAGCTTCCGGCTCGCAATAGCTCCAGGAGATGGGCTTTGAGGGTCCGCATCAGACCCCCTGTTATCCGCAGCCTTACGGCTCGGACACAGGGGGAGACCCGTGGGTCTCCCCAACACAGGCAGGTACGGGGCGGATGGCACCAACGGGTACCTACTGTAGGGGGTGCAATTGTCTGCAACATACTCATTCAGTCAATGGGAGCCCATGTATGCATCGTACGATCAGCTCCCATTTACTTCTATGGGAGTCCGACCGAACTGAGTCCGACAGCATACGGCTGCATCGTACTCACTCGGTCGTACTGCAGGAGTCCGGATCGGTCGGAAAACACCCCGGATCCGGCCCGGTCGGAGTGCTTTCCAACCGAGATAGGAATTGGCCCCTGTGTAGTACGTGGTGGAATATACCCTGAAGACTGAGATTTCCATCCATCTCCAGACATTCACTGAGGTAAAAATTGCTACAAATATTCACGCTTAATATTTGACACCACGCCTGGATGGACATGGCTGCTTAGATGTAGTGTTAACAGGAAGTACAAGTATCCTGTAGCTGAGCCCCACTTTGAGGCACAAGAAATGCCCATTTAATCAGGTATTCAGTGTCCAGTGTGAAGCCACGACACACTTTTTTTTTTTGGGGGGGTTTTGTCCTCATTAGCCACTTCATCGTTCCAGGAACTCTCCAACCGCCAAGACACATCGTCTCTGTATAGCTAGAAACCAGAAAATAGTTTTGACACCGCCAGAGAAGCGAACCCAATGTCTCAGCGAGGGGAAACCTTGCACGATCTATCTCCATTCAAGCTTATTGCCAGCTGTTAGTCCAGTAGCTTTTATGGCATGGGGAGCCTCCCGTTGGACATGGAGTATTGGGCTTAATCATCGGACCCGGGGAAAAGAAAAGAAAAGAAAAAAAAAAACCCGGGTTCTCTGACTGCTTTATCTCCACTCAATTAAATAGTTTCAGAATCTCACGGTGCGGGGACTGCAGGTTCTTGCCAAATCAACTTTCGATGTTGCATATAGTGATGTCAACCACTCTGCGTGAGTCGGCGAATTAATGTTGACCCAGTTTTTACATATTTGTCTTCTTGCTAACAGAATAGCATAGTATCTAGTGATGTTCGGGCACTCCCAAAACATCTGAGGCTGCTGGAAGAAGGCATTTACTACAGCACTTCTCTGGTTGGAACTTAGAGACTTTTTTAGGGGAGTAGTACGCGCGATGTAATGTAAATAGTTGGTTGCGCCTCAACCACGCCGGTTTTATTATTTTATACAAAAGGCTAAAGGATTTCATCCATAGTACTTCTGCCTGGGGTTCTCCATCTCCTCCCCACAATTTTAAAGGAAGATTAAAGTCGCCCTCACCTTCTTCCATAATGTTCCAATAATAAAAAGCAACCTCTTTACCGCCGTAGGCTTTCTCGACTAAGTTTTGTTCTAAGGAGCTGTACCCTCCAATTTTGACTTTTTTCTTTGTCAAGTCTCTAAGCTAACTAGACATTTGTATATAGATGAACCAGGATAATGGTGAACTTATCCTGTCTGAGAATACCTCCCATTCTAATAAGGATCCTCCCGCCACCAACTCTCCTCACCTTTCTATTCCTGCCTCCGATAACACATTTTTAACCGTCTCGATGTATTGTGGAGAGAACCCTGGAAAATCCCAAATTGGTGCAAAATTGGAAAGATATGCCATCCCAACCTTAGATTTGATTTGAGTCCATTCTTTTAGGAGCCAGTATAGAGTCTTTAGCCTCACTTTCTTAAAAAATCTCTGATGTCCAAACTTAAACAAGAAGCCATCAAGTGGAAGATTAGAGCCCAATAACATTGCTTTGAACAAACGACCATTTGAATTGTCCTGGGGGGTCTTTAATAGCATCCTGGAATGGGACAGATGAAAAGCCCAGGCGTAGTATTCCAGGTCTGGCAAGGCGAGTCCTCCCTTCTCTCTTCTCCTTATTAGCTTCTTCCATGCCAGCCTAGTTGATTTAAAACTCCAAATAAATGAATTAATGTTTTGTTGACATTTAAACAGTTGCGTTGTATCGAATATTAATGGAATAGTATTAAAGATAAATGTGTATTTGGGGAGAATGGTCATTTTCACTAGGCTCGTTCTCCCATAGATGGTGAGCGGGAGAAAGGACCATGCTTTCATCAATGCCTTGGATTCGTGGAAAATCCGATCTAAATTAGTCTGGGCCAAGGTGTTTATATCATTTGTGATTCTGATCCCCAGATAGCGGATTGAAGGTGTCACAGGGAGCTGAAGGTTTGTGATGTTCCAAGCCATTATATCTGTTTTTCCGGAATTTATTTCATAGCCTGAAAATCTACCAAATTCTTCGGCCCTTTTTATGACCGTAGGGAATGTCTGCGCCGGATCAGTTGTATAAATGAGAATGTCGTCAGCATATAGCCCGACTTTCTTCTCCCAACCAGAGAAAGAAAAAGGCAGAATATTGATGTCCTCTCTTATGATTTGAACAAATGGTTCAACATAAATGTTAAATAGGAGAGGAGAGAGAGGACACCCCTGTCTTGTCCCTCTACTAATTTCAAAAGATTTTCTATGTGTGCCGTTTATCAAAAGGCTAGCTCTCGGGTTTTTAAACAACAGACCTATCGCTCTACAAAATTTAGGGCCAAATTGGAATTTTTCCATAACTGCAGTTAAATAGGACCAATTGACCCTGTCGAATGCTTTTGTTGCATCGAGTGTCATGATTGCAAGAGGCAAGGCAAAGGTTGAGGCGCTGTCTATCGCTCCGACTAGATCATAGGTTAAATCAGCCAGTTGTAGACCTCTGATAAATCCCTTTTGGTCATGATGGATAATCGTTCCAATCTCGCTTCCCAAACGTACAGCCAAAATTGTTGAAAAGATCTTGTAATCATTATTGAGAAGCGAGATTGGACGATATGATCCACAGTCTACTGGATCCTTTCCTGTTTTTAAGATTAAAGCAATATTTGCCTCACCCCAAGCAACTTGGTGGTGTCTCCCCTCTAATTAGGATGTTATTGAAAAGATTAGTTAAGATCGGGGTAACAGTTGGATTTAGTACTCGATACAATTCTCCAGGAATGCCATCGGGTCCTGCATCCTTTCCCTGTTTTAGTTGTTTTATGGCTCTTTCCACTTCTGCCTCTGTTATCTCTTTATCTAGGTGTTCACTCTGTTGCCTGGTCAGCTTTGGAAGGTTCACCTTTTTCAACCACTCAGTTCTTTCCTCGATGTTGACTTCGATCTCATCTGTGTATATCTTCTGAAAGAAAACACGGAAGGCTTCCCCTATTTCCAGATCTGTCTTTCTGTTGTTCTTTTCACCTTCTAACCTCACTTCTCTTATAGCTTGGTCTGCTTTTATTTTCCAAGCTAGCAACTTCCCCGCTGCCTCGCCATATTCAAAGTGGGAAAGCTTACTAGCCTGCCATCTTTTGTCCACTCTGTCCTGCAATATCATGTCTAATTTGTTTTTTAACTCACGTCTTTTTTCCGAATATACCGGGGGTCCTTGATCTACTGATTCTAAGTGAGCCAGATCTTGCTCTATTTTTGATATCTCCTCTCTATATTTCTTTTTTCTGAAGGATGAACGATTTGTAATACAACCTCTTATATATGCTTTCCATGTCTCCCATACTGTGGTAAATAAATAAATAATACCTCTATTTTTGGATGAATAAATGAATAACAGATAGCTCAATAAATAAGAGTCAAGATTCGAGGTAGTAGGAGTTTTGCAGGTTTAATACAGCATAAGGACAGGAACAGGACAACCTGCATAGGAATAGGATGGCAGGGCCCAGCAGCTGCTGGGGCTGGATCTGGGATGAGCGCGCTGACATTTAATAACAATACACGATCATATATACTAAAACAGTTGCATTACAATACATACGATAGGCGGAGCAGTGGGTGTGGTCAATAGCAGTCGCGAAAGATAAGGGTGAAAGTGGGTGTAACAGAGGCGTATACATAGACATGTGATGCAAACGTAACAGAATATGTCATGAATGGGGCGGAAACCATGGAGGGGGCTACCTGAGGAGCCGGGACCTCTAACCTGGTGGTGCGCGCAAACTGGCAATGACGTATTACTAGGAGAAGCTGGGGGCTTCGAACTCTGTGCTAGGAGCAGAGACTGAAGTCTGGAGAGTCAGGGCGACATGTACCTAAGCAGTATCTAGTATCTGATGTTTAGAGAACATGTTGATATGAACTAAGAGTCAGGAGGGGAGAGGCTAACGGACTCTAAGACTGGAGCATGCATTATTCTATATGTAGTGCGTGATGAAGAATATTAAATGACCATTAAATGCAGTATTTCTCTTACATGGAGACGTAAAGGCTAGACAATGACGGAAACTATTGATGCGATTCAGTAGCTTTAGGAATGCAGAGAAGGAGGACTGAACTGATAACTGGAATCATAATATACTCTTGGCAGACTCAGAGGCAGAGCCAGGCTGAGCCGGGCACTGCGAGGCAGGAAGTAAGTGAAGGGTCGAGGATACAGGTGGGGGCTGTATCGCTCCTCAGCGAGGCTTCAGGAGACAGGAGACAGGAGCTGAATCTGGTGTCCAGGCCCTTCTGAGGCCTAGAAACGGGGACTTTACAATGGAATAACGTGCACACTGAGAAACGTGGCAACGTAACTTTACATAGGCCTGATATTCGTAGTATTCACGAGAACTGGAAACTGACATACTAGAGATGGACACAACTGTAATTGCGTCATTAATCGAACATAGGGAATGCATATGCATATTTAATCATGCACACATAACATATGATGGAGGACGCGTAGGGACACAGAACATGGCAAAATTTACTTTTCCACATTCCCTCCTTGTCACTACGTTTCCATCAGGAAACATCAATATTCATGATACCATCTATCATTTCATACAGTATCATTTGCTCGTCTCGAATTTTCTTGGAACGGGATTTAGAACGGGGCTTGGGACTAGGAATACATGATGTAGCACAAATGCCGCAAATCGCAGGGCCACATTGTATACAGAGGCAGCAGCTGAATATGATCGCTACTGCAATACCTAGAAAGGACAAGACTTTCCATCCCCAGGCGGAAATTATATTCCAGAACCAACCGGACCATGTCCAGGTGCCTGGATCTTGGTGTAACAGATGGGCAATTTTATGGAGTCTGGTTATAGCTGAATAAACAGACGGCGCGTTATTTGGAATGAAAATGCAGCAACTAGATCCGATGACTCTACAGGCCCCGCCCCTATCGGCCAATATGACGTCAAGGACGAGACGATTCTGTAAAACGACAAATCTCATAGCAGATTGCTCTTCGGTTAAGTTACCTAGAGCAGAGGCAGTCTCATTGACTACAGCTTCAAGGGTTCTGGTTAACCTACGGATCAGCTTACTATTCTGGATAGGTCCTATAAAGAAAAAGAAACCTCTGTTGAAATCTGTATACTGTTCTAGGGCAGTTTCAGTATAATCGACAATGGGGGACTCCCTTCTATGTCTAATGTGTACTAGATGGGTATTTCTATGATAATCAGATGGGGCTAGGAAAACTGGTGGCAGTAGGAAGGCAATGTAACAGGTTCCCTCCCAATCGAGGGGCAGACGAATATATGCAGTTTGACCACAAATAAAATAAGAATGGCGTGAAGCTTTGAAAATAGATTTCCCACTGTCACTATACTTGACAATAGTAGTACAATCGCTATGTCCTACATGTACGGAACCATTATTTCTAACACATAATTCGCCTTTGACTGGTAGTACTGAAATAGCAGGTAAGTCTAGAGTAGTATCAGACTGAACATTCAGGACCATGAAATTCGAAGAATAATTACCTAAATTGTACACTTCATTTTCTAGATCTAACCCTGTTCTGTGGGGAAGACCTTGCTTGTCTGGAAAACATGTACTGTTACGAAAAGACATATCTGTTGAGGATGACGTTAACGTGGACCATGCTCCACACGAACCATTATGTGAAAATGGATAAGGAAAGAGTGGCAGAACTCCCTTCGGTGTCTGGAAAGGGGGGAGTCGACCACATACCCAACAATTAGTGGCATTGCTGGTCTGGTGTGAATAATGTAACATGCGGATGAAAGAGTTATTACGCATAGCGAGGCGGTAAGAGAGTTCATGAGGAGGTAGATCACTAAACGTGTGCTCTACTGTAGCATTGGAAGACTTATTTACATGAGAAACCGGGAAATACAGGTAAAATGCATAACTGGTGCAGGAAATCATAATGCTGAGAAATAATATGAAACATAGGAAAACGATACATCGGATTGAGTTTTGACTAACTCTCTCACTATGGGGGTCTATTTTATACATGTCAGAAACAGTCTAACCGTTTCACCTAGGGGAGGACTTAGACAATCAAACTGGCTGACTTATTTTACTAGACCGGAGTTTCAACTTATACTCCTGTTGCGGAATTTTCTCTAACGGGGAGGGTGCAGTATCATTGTTCTTTGCGGGACAGTCCCTGAGAATAGTACTTTGGCAATCCTTCAAATCCTGGGAAATGTTCTTTGAGACAGGTTTCAGTCCATAAAATTTCTTTACGTGCGAAAGGTGCACCCAGCCTTTGCGTCCCTCCAACTTCACGGCTGTACGGGTGGCGAGGAGGACCTGTCGGGGCTCCTTCCAGCGAGGCTCTAGCGGACTTGAGCGGTAAAAATTGCGGACAAGAACCATGGATCCTGGAACGATTTCATGCGGTGCCACCTCGGTATTGTCTGGAAATGCGGCGGCAACCTGTGAACGACAAGAGTTGAGGGCAGACATCAAGGAAGCTAGGTAATCTGTCAGCATATTACTTGAAACATCGGTAATACTTCGGGGTCTGGGTGTACCCCACATGTTAGGGGGGCGGCCGAATACGACCTCATACGGGGACAGACCTGATCTGGAATGTGCGACCATGCGCATATAGAACAAAGCGACTGGCAGAGCTACTAGCCAGTCTACACCTTTCTCTTGACAAACTTTTGCAATACGGATTTTCAAAGTCTGGTTATGTCTCTCTACGAGACCGGCTGCTTCAGGATGGCGTACACAATGAAACTTCCACTGGTACCCTAACAACAGGGAAACGTGCTTCATTAACTCTGATGAGAATGGCTGGCCGTTATCAGAATATACGACCCTAGGGAGTCCATAACGGGGGAAGAACTCACGAACCAACTGCTTGGCAGTGGTCGCGGCTGTGTAATCTGGAACTGGATATGCTTCTGTCCACCTGGACAAAGCGCATACAACTACAAGGACATACTTGAAACCTCGACATCGCTCCATCTGAATATAATCCATCTGGAGGACTTCAAAAGGGTGGTCAGGAGGTTGGAATCCCCCTTGTTCCACCGGGACACTTTTACCTGGATTAAACTGGCAACATATCATACAGGTACGGACTTTCTGCTTGGCTGCAGCTCGTAAATGCTTGTTGAACCAAATGTTCTGGATACTGTCTAACATAGCTTTTTCTCCTAAATGTGCTGGACTATGTGCGGTATTGATAATGACTTGAACCATAGAGTCGGGGAGAAACCATGTGGCTTTTCCCTTCGTCACCCATCCCTGATCTGTCTGTACCCCTCCTTGTTCAGACCATTTCTTGATTTCATCGGGAGTAGCATGTAACTGGATATCTATGACATCTTGAGTAGGATCTTTAACTGTCATACATGTAGTCGGATCTGGAGTGTGTGTCGGTGTCTTATTTACTGGAATGTCTGGAGTCTGTGCTGTAAGCTTGGCTGTGCGATCTGCTAGATCATTACCTTGGGAAATGGTGTCAGTAACTTTCGTATGTGCTTTGCATTTCATGATAGCAATGGATGTCGGTAAATGTATGGCATCTAACAGAGCCTGAATAAGGAGACCATGCTGAATCTTGGTTCCATGAGAAGTCATGAAACCTCTCTCCTGCCAGAGCACTCCGAAGTCGTGTACGACTCCAAATGCGTAACGTGAATCGGTATAAATATTAACTTTCAAGTTCTTGGCGTGTATACAGGCTTGTGTCAGAGCAACTAGCTCCGCTGCTTGAGCAGACAGGGTGTCAATACGGTGTGTTTCAATAACTTTTGTGTCAGTAGTCACTGCATACGCGGCGACTAGTTCTCCTGTACTTGTTCTCATACATGAACCATCCACATAAAGTGTCAGGTCGGGATCTGGTAATGGAATATCTGTCAGATCTTGTCTTGGCTTTGTCATGATGTTAACTACTTCCACACAGTCGTGTGTGGCAGAATTCGAAGTAACTGATGGTAACAGTGTAGCAGGATTTAAAATATTGCAGCGTCTGATTTCTATGTGTGGCTGAAACAGTGTTAATTCATAACCTGTTAAACGTGCAATTGTCAAGTGTTGAGTCTGTGTTCGGTTTAAAAGAACTTCCACGGAGTGTGGAACTTGTACTGTCAGGGAGTGTCCTAATACTATGGAATCACTTTGTCTGATAGCTAGTGCTGTGGCTGCAACTGACTTGAGGCACGCAGGCAGAGCCTGGGCTACAGGATCTAATGTGCTCGAAAAATAAGCACATGGCTTGTATTGTCCTGCTTGATCTTGTGTGAGAACAGATAATGCTGTACCTTCGCGTTCAGTGACGAAAAGTGTAAAAGACTTACTGTAGTTCGGTGTAGCTAGAACTGGAGCTTGACATAGGACTTTCTTTAACTCATTGAAACTAAGTGTATGTTCAGATGTCCAAGGGAGGACAGTCGATACGGCTGCCTCCTGTGTCGTTAACTGTATCAGTGGCTTGGCTAGAAATGCATACTGAGGAATCCATTGTCTGCAATAAGAAGTAAGGCCAATAAAAGCTCGTACCTCCTTCTGGGTCTTGGGCTGAGGAAGACTCGCTATTAACTGGATACGGTCTGGTGTCAACTGCCTACCCCTCTTGGACAGTAAGTGTCCTAAGTAGACCACTTGCTGGACACAGAATTGAAGCTTAGAAGGGGACACCTTGTGCCCCATCTCGGCTAGGAAATACAGAACTGTGAGGGATGCTCGCTCGCAAGCACGTTCAGAACGGGCTGTGATCAGTAGATCATCAACATACTGGAGCAGAGCAGTGTCAGTTGGCATGTGAATGTTGTCTAGTTGTCTCTTAAGTGCTTGACTGTAAATACTAGGACTTTCTGTGAAACCTTGAGGAGCTCGTGTGAACATATAGCTCCTTCCATTTAAACAGAATCCGAAAAGAAACTGGCTGTCTGGATGAATGGGAACACTGAAAAATGCGTTCTTGAGGTCAATTACAGTAAAGAACGTGGCTTCGGAATCGATGGCTGTCAATAGGGAAGAGATATCTGGAACGACTGGGTACTGAGGAATAATACATTTATTAAGTTCTCGTAGGTCAATCACTAATCGATATACTGGGGGTGCATTTGGATCAGTACGTTTCATAACTGGAATGATCTGAGAATTGCATACATTGGAGTCAGTTTCTACAACCACTCCTTGAGCGATGAGCTCGTCAATAATTTTGGATAAGGCTGCTACAGCCTCAGGTGGCAATCTGTACTGTCTGATTCGTGGTAACACTACACCTGGCTTGAGAGTCACACGATGGGGTGTGATTTGCATGTAACCTACATCAGTTGGACCTTGCGCCCATAAATGCTGCGGAACATTAGACAATCTGGGATCAAAATCTCGTAATACATAGTGACCCTTGAAGTCACGTAGGAACAATCGTATTCCCTCTGGGGAACAGCATATAACTGCACCTAATTCTTTCAGTGTTTTAATGCCTAACAGATTTTCTGGACATGACTTAGTAAGTAACAGATCAGTAGTGCGGGACAATGGACCTACTTCTAGAGTAACTGGCTTTGATATCTCATTTACGATAGGTTTTCCTGAAAATCCAAGGGAAACATTTCTTGAGCCTGAGAGCGGAGCCCCTGGAACTTCGGCGTGGCTAATTGTGGTCCTACTTGCCCCTGTATCAATCAAAAACTTTCTGTCTTTCCCTAATACTTGACTGTGAACATAGGGACCTTCTTGATCTACAGGTATCTCGATGAGAGGCAAGCCTACCTCCCTCTCTAGGCTGTTTCATGAATATGGCTGATACTCTGGATACTCGGACTGTGCATACTGGTACATCTGCTGTGTAACATGCTGTGTTGCAGCGATAGGCTGCGGAGCTGTAACTGTCTGTTGTGTATTCTGTGGCTGAGGAGTCTGCGAAACTTGTTCTTGTCTAGGCGGACGTGGTCTTTCTTTAGTCTTACCGGTAGCTATGTTGTGTTTCAGAACTGCACACTCGTTTATAAAATGACCTGGCTGTTTACAATAATTGCAGTTTCCTTTAACGGGAGCTGCAGGATGACTGGCTTGATTCGGACCCCTCTTCTGACTGTCTTGTGGAATAGATTGTGCAACTAGTACTTTCATTTTCGTGTCTTTCATACGCTTTCTCTCGTGTTCTTGTTCTTCCCTGATTCTATTCTGGTGGTATTGGAGCATCTGTAACATCTGGGACGGGGTATTAGCTTGCCAGGTACTTTCGACTTTCAAAACTCGATTTTTAATTTGTGGGCTTGAATTCTCGACTAATTTAGTAACAAAAAGGTGAGGGTATGACTCGCTACTTGTCTTGAGGCCACTGTTGATGCTAAAACATTTCTCAAATCTGGAATAATAATCACTAATATCTTCGTCTTGTTTCTGTTTACAGGCTGAGATTGCATCCCAGTCTTCCTTTCTAGTTGTCAATAATCTGGGTAAAACTTGTATTAATAATTCCGGTAATTCTTTACATTTATCTCCAAGACCGGTACCTGGTACTCGTGCCTTGTCTTCAGCTTCTAGAACTGCCCAATCGATCTTTTTCTCTCCCACCTCCCATTCTTTTTCCTTGAGCTTTTCATACACCCCTGCGGGCAACAGAACCTTTAACATTTTAATTATATCTGGATACGTGTATTCTCCCATACGGAGCATGTCTTTTAATTCTCGATGGAACCCTGCTGGATCTTTATCATGACAGGGGATTAATTTTTTCATCTCTAGGAGTTCCATCTTTGTAATCGGAGTGTAAACAAACACTCGTTCTAGTTCGCCACCCGTTCCTCTAACTGGGTGGACTTCTCGTAACGGATTCTGTCTGTCCATGTAAAATGGTTTACTTTCTGGGGGTGAGACATGAACAAAATACGGGTTCAAAAACATTCTATATTTGTGGCGCTGTTCTAGAATGACACTAATCAAATCGGTACCTAAACCTTTCCATTTATACTGGAGTAACTCATTCAGGACATCGTGTAACGGACCTGGATCAGAATGTTGACCCTCATACAATGTAATGAGGTGCTGGATCATATACATACCCGCCAGTCGTTGCTCGGCTGGGGGCATTTTCAGAAACATTTGTGCCACTATTTCGTCTGGAAAAGTGGTAGAATCAGTAGTCCATCGGACTGCTGATCGGACTAGTTCTTGTTCATGCATGGTACTTAACTCGCTATAACCGATTCGTGATTTCAGAATGTGATCGGTAGCTTGGAATACTTGTTCTAGAGAACCTTGTTCTGGTGCTGGATGATGAAAAATAGACTTGTGTTCTAGGCGTAAATGGCGATCTGGAAATCTAGATTTTCCTACATACGCTATTCTGTCGGGATTCTCGTCCTCAACCTCTTCAGTATCAGAGTTACTTTCTTTCTCGCTTACTTGTGCTGCTTTACGTTGTTTGTGTATCCTCATTATTTCTTTACGAATCTTCTTATACATACTCTCTATAGCACCGATGGTCTTGTGCTTACCCTCGGCTATATTATCACTCCACTTTGTCAGGGTTCTCATTTCGGCTTGATCTTTGGTCGGATAATCTTGTTCCCTTATTAGACAATTAATCAAAAACTTTAATAGCATGAGCTGGACTTCAGCTTTTCTTTGGCACATGACATCACTAATACTTTCTGGATCATTCCCGGTACGGATGAAACGATATATTCTGTCTAGAT
Source organism: Lissotriton helveticus (assembly GCF_964261635.1). NCBI lineage: Eukaryota > Metazoa > Chordata > Amphibia > Caudata > Salamandridae > Lissotriton > Lissotriton helveticus. The sequence continues at coordinate 1,612,423,132 of NC_136069.1, forward strand.
CTTCTTTCATATCTGGTAGGGTGACTAGATACTCGGTCACCTTTCTTACGCGTAATGAATACAAAACCATACTATCCTCGCCTGGGACTGGATCATAGCCACATTCGGTAAGGGCTTTTCTTATTTCTGCAACAGACTGATACCTGGGCGTACGCTGTGACGCTTGTGCATGTAATTCGGCTGACGTTAAACGCTTGTGTGGCGGCGGGGTTTGAGGAGGACCTCCTCCTGCGGCCCCTAAACTAGAATCGTCGACTGATCCTCTTCGTACTAGTGTGGCAGGAAATTGAAATGCGGGCTGAACTGGTATGGCGGGCTGGACCGGGGGGACCGTAACAGGTACTGAAAGGGGTACCCCGGTGTCTGGAGGAACGGGAAGTGCCTGATTTACAGGGACTGGCGGAGCGCGAACAGGATTTGCATATTCTGGGACTGTGTCGTCCAAATAGGACGAGATGAAAATATCAGCTGCGGTCGGTTTGTGACGTAGCTTAGTCGGAACTAATGGTGGCGGAAAGTTACTGGATGCCTCCGGGGTCGCTTTTGGCAGGCCCTCGGCAAGAAGAGGATACATACCCTTAATAAGAGCATGCCTCTGTCTGTCTGACTGTTCGGTTTTAACTCGTTCACCAATCTCGATTAATTCCCTTTCTTGGGCTCGTTCCAAGGATTCTCTACTTAATTCTGACTTTCTGATTTCTTTTTCGGTTCTTTTATGAGCTTCTTTGCGCCATAACTCGATGGCATCTTTCAGTGACTGTCTGGCTTTCTTTTTCCATAATGCTTCTTCTACTCGCATGATGCACTCGGCATCCCATGTACCCGATACGGGCCATCTATACTTTTCTTCTAACTGTTTGGTATACTCTACCCATAAATCTAGATATAATATGGCACTTATGCCATGCTTCTGATACATAAAATGACCTGGACTGTCCCTAGGCGGAACTGGAACTGCTGCTTCCAGCAGACCCTTTCTAGTTTTTAACTGACGTAACTTAGAAAACAAGGGCATGACTGGACTGTAATCTGGACACAATACAATACACAATGCACACGATACTTATTCCCCATTCATACCACGACATTAAAATACATGAAGAACATTTAAAATAACAGTTCGAACAGAATACTACCTGGAATACGGAACACAGAATACATGAATTTTCTCGAGAACAGAACTGACTGGAACAGAAACTAGATGCACTGCTGAAACAGTACGAAACTTACCGGTCTCATACAGAGACACGTCAGGACCCGCATCCACCGAAGTGGACACTTCGTTTGTGGGTCTGTGTACCACCAACCCACGGACCAGAGTCAATCAGATTGACCCTGTCTAGATACTACCCCAGTAACGGTACTCACCGGGCAGCAAGAACGGAAAGCCTCGGACTGGACTGGACTGCTTCGACGTCGGACGGACGAACTTCGGGCTTCTGTTACGGATGGGCCTCCGGATACCTCGGACCTTGGACTCTCGGCTTGGGCTCTGGTCGGGACTTGCCGCGTTCCTCCACCGCCTCGTCTGGATGCTGGACCGCCTCCTCCGTCTCCTCCGTGGGCCTGAGGGATACTTGAAGCAGAAATATCTGCACGTGCACGGTATGGTTCCGTCACGGCTGCAGAGGGTCAGGGGGCCGGCGTGGCTTCACCGGCGCGTGGGGAAAGGGCAAGTCCCTATTCGGGCGCCATTATGTGGTAAATAAATAAATAATACCTCTATTTTTGGATGAATAAATGAATAACAGATAGCTCAATAAATAAGAGTCAAGATTCGAGGTAGTAGGAGTTTTGCAGGTTTAATACAGCATAAGGACAGGAACAGGACAACCTGCATAGGAATAGGATGGCAGGGCCCAGCAGCTGCTGGGGCTGGATCTGGGATGAGCGCGCTGACATTTAATAACAATACACGATCATATATACTAAAACAGTTGCATTACAATACATACGATAGGCGGAGCAGTGGGTGTGGTCAATAGCAGTCGCGAAAGATAAGGGTGAAAGTGGGTGTAACAGAGGCGTATACATAGACATGTGATGCAAACGTAACAGAATATGTCATGAATGGGGCGGAAACCATGGAGGGGGCTACCTGAGGAGCCGGGACCTCTAACCTGGTGGTGCGCGCAAACTGGCAATGACGTATTACTAGGAGAAGCTGGGGGCTTCGAACTCTGTGCTAGGAGCAGAGACTGAAGTCTGGAGAGTCAGGGCGACATGTACCTAAGCAGTATCTAGTATCTGATGTTTAGAGAACATGTTGATATGAACTAAGAGTCAGGAGGGGAGAGGCTAACGGACTCTAAGACTGGAGCATGCATTATTCTATATGTAGTGCGTGATGAAGAATATTAAATGACCATTAAATGCAGTATTTCTCTTACATGGAGACGTAAAGGCTAGACAATGACGGAAACTATTGATGCGATTCAGTAGCTTTAGGAATGCAGAGAAGGAGGACTGAACTGATAACTGGAATCATAATATACTCTTGGCAGACTCAGAGGCAGAGCCAGGCTGAGCCGGGCACTGCGAGGCAGGAAGTAAGTGAAGGGTCGAGGATACAGGTGGGGGCTGTATCGCTCCTCAGCGAGGCTTCAGGAGACAGGAGACAGGAGCTGAATCTGGTGTCCAGGCCCTTCTGAGGCCTAGAAACGGGGACTTTACAATGGAATAACGTGCACACTGAGAAACGTGGCAACGTAACTTTACATAGGCCTGATATTCGTAGTATTCACGAGAACTGGAAACTGACATACTAGACATGGACACAACTGTAATTGCGTCATTAATCGAACATAGGGAATGCATATGCATATTTAATCATGCACACATAACATATGATGGAGGACGCGTAGGGACACAGAACATGGCAAAATTTACTTTTCCACAATACACTAACCAGGGAGGCAGAATCTAAATTCCACGCGAAAAATGAAGTGGATTCGGATATAAGATGTTCTCTTTCCTCTTCTTCCAGAAGGATAGTACGATCAAAAGACCATGAAGCATAGGTGAGATTCTGCTCTAACGTTATAGAAAAAAGAATAGCTGAATGATCGGAAATATGCTGAGGGAGATATATTAAGTTCTTTATAGTGTCTTTGAAAGTGAAACTGAATAAGGCATAGTCTATACGCGATTTGTGTTTATATTTGTAATTTTGAAAAGAAACACCCAGAGTATTCCCAGCTCTTTGCCTCCACAGGTCTTTCAACCCCAAGTTAGACAAACAAGACAGAAGCGTATCTCTCATTTTATTGTGTGTTGCAGCTCTAGAGCCGGGGGATTTGTCCAATTTTGGATCCAGGACCAGATTAAAATCTCCCATCCATATTGTAGGATTTTGGGTCATGATCAGATGATTCTGTAATGTATTAAGGTGAGAAGGATCATCCTGGTTGGGGCCATAGTACCCCACCAGAGTATATCGCCTCCCATCGAGCTGGACATTGGCTATCAGCCATCTACCACTCGGATCTGTCCTCCAATCCGCAATCTGAGCCTTAGCTCCCTTTTTAAAGATGATGGCTATTCCGCGAATATTGGCATTGTGATCAGTGCTAAGGAATTTATCCACCCATTTTAGTTTTTTCAACATATCAGTGATCTCTTGTTTCTTTAAATGTGTCTCCTGGATTGTTATAACCTGCGCAGGTGAATCTCTAAGGTACTGCATAATTTTAAGTCTCCTTCCTTGTGCTCGCAGGCCATTTACATTCCAGGAGAGGAACTTAATATCCCTCATTTATCCTTAACATCCTTAACATCCAAATTTCCCGCTTTTTCACGTATGGGCCTTGTGGTGTTTTCTACTATTTTCTGTCTACTATGTGTTATTTTATCCGACCGCTTTATAAGACAATTCCTGGAATCATTATACTTAAAAAAAAACAAAATTTTGCTCGTGAGCACTTTTAAGTGCTTTCTCCCCCCCTCCTTCCCCCCTCCCCCCTTGGAAAACCCCACCCTACTTACTCTGGCCAGGTGGCTTGCCAGATTGTCGTCACCGACATATCTCCCCCTGTAACCCCATCTATCTCATATGAATTATATTGGTCGATTGTATGATAGAAATCGAATTTATGTAGGTGGCGTATTTATTGTGCTAAGAAAAAGAAGAAAAAATGGACCAAATAGCATATATCAGGGAGAAAACTGAGAAAGGACTGAAGAAAGGGAGAGCTGATAATTGGAGCAGATTATATATTCTTAATTGTATTCTATATTATATGTTTTATTCTCTTCTCTTTTCAGGCTGTTTTCAGGCTATTTATTGTTTCTACTCCTTGACTCTTTGCCCCTAAGTTCTCCCTTTTATTTATTTATTTCTGTGTGTATATATATATATATATATATATATATATATATATATATATATATATATATATATATATATATATATATTTTACCTACTGGCGGTCGCCAGTAGGTATATATAGTTAGGATTTTTTCTCTATGGGATTTTTGAAAATTCTATGTCTAATAACTTTGGCGTTTGTGGACGGAATTGGCTGAAATTTTCTGGAAAATGGAACATTTTGTTTCTGAGCAGCCCCTGGAAATTTGGGGGGGGTTCGTCCAGGGGGGGTCGAGAAAAAAGGGGGGTCCCAAAACGTGTTTTTAACATTGAGTTTTCCATAGGGCGGTTGGCCTCACTTTTAGCCCGAACGGCTGAATGGATTTGCATGAAACTTGGCAAAATTGTAGGGACTGGTAGCCCGATGTGCCTTTTGTAGGTCTCAATATATGTGCTCCAGTGGATTTTGAGAAATTAACGTTTAAAAAAAGATATATATCTGTAAGCGCGCTCTCGGCAGCGCTCCGGTCCGCGGACCTTAAGCGTACCGGAACTTCGCGTAGCGAAGCTGATTGGCTCTCCGGTGTCTGTCAACATTCTAAACAGTCCGGAGCGGCCGCCATCTTGTCTCTCGGTAGGATTGAGAGACAAGAGGAGGCCAAAACAAAGGGGGAAATAACCATAAGGGGGCATACTAGATCCTCCCTGACCCCCTAGGTTTAATGTGGAGGTTTTAAAAGGGCCCCGCGGGGCAAAAAAAACACAATTTTTTTTTGTTTTTTTTGCGTGGGTAGCGCCCGGTCCGCGAACCGGGAAGCGTTCTGGGCAGCGTACTGTAATGAAAAATGAATGATAGACTTTTCAAATACTGTATGTTAATTCATTGTTGGTTTTGTTGATTATTTTTTTATTTTTTCTATTTTTTAAGCAATTATTTATTATTGTGATTGTGTTTCAAAATTTAATAACATTTCTAACATTTCACTGTCTGAAATGTCGTCATTTTCATTGAACATAGCTTGTAATCTATGAGGGTGTAAAATGTCCTCATTTTGAAGGAGGTCATCCACTGCTTGCACACATTGCAGTAGTTCTTGGTCCCAAGTTTCATCCATAAATTCTATATAATTTGGATCAATTAATTCTTGGCTGCTCTCTTGCAGGACAATTTGAAATGAAACTTTCTGTTCGCCTTCCATGTTGCCTGAAATTTGGATAAAAAAAATATATATTAGTAGAGATAGGGCACTGTTGGGATTAATTTTAAATAGGCATTTTTTAACAGAGAATTTATCTTTGGGCAGTGTATAGTATCAGAGTGGAAGTAGGAATATAAAACAGTGTATGTGATTTAACGTAAGTAAATTCATAATTATAAAAGAGAAGCCTAACTCCATCCATAACTATAACAGAGAAGTCTATCTAAATCTATAACTACTACAGAGGGATAGTATATAACTATCAGAAAAAGTTTACCATATTAACTTATAGTGCACAATATAGTTCAGTTTTTAAAATAACAACTTACCTTTAGAAAGAAGTTGAAGTGATTAGTGAAAATCCAATTGAAATGTACACCAGGAAGTAGTAGTCAAAATGGCTGTGTTTCATTCTCTTCTTTTATATATATTCAGGTACATAACCAATCAAATGTCAGGTAAAAAAAGTAGAAAATGAAAGTAACATTTTAATTGGTTGTCAATTCCAACACTTCAGATGTGTTTTGAGAAGTAATTTACCTCAGGGTATTTAGAGAGGTCTACAGGCTAAATGGCTAAATGGAATTCCAATCAAATTTGTGAAAATGGTAGGGATTGGTATGTAGTATGAGCTAATCTATATTTGGTGAAATTGTCTCCAGTGGCTTTTCTGTAAACTACTTTCCCACCTTTTTTGATGGTGCGCTTCCCAGGGAGCGACCCGGTACGCGAACCGTTGAGCGCCCCGGTTCGCGTACCTTAAGCGTTACGGGAGTCCACCATTTTGTGTTTCGGTCGAATTAAGATACAAAATGGAGGGCAAATAATGTTCAGAATGGGTAGAAGGGGGCACGGTAGACTTATCTTGACCCCCTAGGTTTTGTGAGGGTGGCTGAGGAGGCTTATATGTGCGAAAAAAAACCATTTTTAAAAAAAAATTCGCGAGGTTAGCTCCCGGTTCGCGTACCGGGTAGCGCCCCAGGGAGCGTACTTTGTTGAAAATTAGTGAAAAATGTTACAGTAAAATAATAATTGTGAGTGATCAGATGTAGGGTAGCTCTGAGAAGAGCTTTTGGGTTTATGGTACATTTAGGTACTAATAAGTAGGTACCAATGCACAGTCTTAAATTCAGAGTGAAAATTCTGCTGCCCTCATCTGAGAAGTGAACTCCATCTCCTCTGTAGATATGCATGTAGTAACGCAAGTTATTGTTGTACAGGGAGCCCATTCCATGGTCTCTCATGTAAGCTGAAACAGATTTGTTTACATGCTTCCTCGACTTCTCAATTTGTGGACAAAATTGGTTTGACCACCTCCATTTCTGTCTTTGGCATATATTTGAATATACCAAGGCAGTCTGAGGAAAAAGTGCCATTAATTGCTCAAAGGTGTCCTTTAAAAGCATTTCCAGACCTACCCCAGTCAAAGTGCCCAAATCATTACCTCCACAGTGCACAATTAACAGGTCAGGTTTGGGAAAATGCATAAAGGTTTTCACCAATGGTATCAATTGGTGACATTTTAATCCTCTGTGGCCAAACCACTTAATTTCCACATCTTGTAAATTGAGGTTAGGTAATGTTCTGTTCTCAGCATACCTGTGAGCCCAGTGGATATAACTATGTCCAACAATCCAGACAGAAAACATGGTGAGAGAAGGTTCTCCTGCAGTCAGATGAAGTGTGGCAATGAAATGGCAGTTGAAAAAATGAGAGTTTAAAATGAAAAAAACTGTGGAGTTTCTGTGTTCATGAAGCAGTAACAGTGATTGGTGGATTTTGATTGCTGAAAACAGAAAGTTAGGGTGCATGGATGAGTTATTTGAAAGATGTATTTTGAATGGTCAATAAAAAATCATTAAATGAAAGAATGCACTGGATATGCAGGTGCACTGAGAGTTCAGAGTTCAATTGCAACATTGTTGTGTGAACTTGCAAACACCAGAAGTCTTCCAAGAGGTGGTTGCCATGCAGAAAAGGCATGAAATGGCAGAGGGGGGAAGGGTTTTCATTTGAAAAAAAGTGAGGGAAGAGTTTTGATTGGGTGACATGAGAGATATGTGTGAAGAATTACAGCATTTCTGTGCTTTTGATAGCTGCAGACTCTGGAGTGCATACCTTTTGCTCTGCTGAAGACAAATTGGTGTGTTTCTGAGACTGTTTTCAAACTCAAAGTATTTGCTAAGGTGAGAAAATATTTCTTTAATTTAGATAGAGAATAGTGTGCTTTAAGGAGAAAATTATGAATTATGTGGCGCAAATTGCTTGTAAATATGCTCCCACCTGTGCATGGAAAATTTAGATTTTGAATGTTTGTGTTACATAGCCATGTTAAAAGTGATACAAACATGCTGCAAAGGCAATCAAAAAACGCTTTTATGTGTCTTAAGGACATTTTAAGTAATTTTCCCATGTGCAGTGTTTTGAAATTATGATTTGAAAATCGTTTTTGGGGAAAAGGAATTGTTTTTAAATTTATGACAAGGACATAATGGTGTATGCTTCTTTATAAGGCAATTGACTGTCCCTGATGTTATTTTTCCCATTTTAATGTAAGACCTTTCTCTGTGGCGCAAATTGCTTGTAAATATGCTCCCACCTGTGCATGGCAAATTTAGATTTTAAATGTTTGTGTTACATAGCCATGTTAAAAGTGACCCTACCATGCTGGAAAGGCAATCAAAAAACACTTTCATGTGTCTTAAGGACATTTTAAGTAATTTCCCTGTGGGCAGTGTTTTCAAATTATGAATTGAAAATCGTTTTTGAGGTAAAGGAATGTTGTTAAAATTTATGTGCGCCATATGCCCCCAAATTTCTTTTTCAGGGGTGCAGCAGGGTGTTCTTGAGACAACCCTGCACCTTTGGAAAAATTCCTAATTTGCGATGAGCTAATTGCTAATCGCAAATTGCACCTTCATTCATATGGGCATCCTGGCCCATGGAAATGAATGGGTAATTTGCAATTAGCAATTTGCTCATTGCAAATTTGGAATGGTAAAGAATCGCTATTTATTCCTTAAAATTCGCTATTTAGGAAATGCAAAATAGTTTGATGGTACATATGGCGGTTGATGTCTAACAAGATAAGAAGCTTAGGGATACATTTATGATGACTGGCGCAATGAAGTGGACATTACTTACTTCATTGGTAGAGCTTTACATGTATTATGTCCTCTGTATTCTTCATCAAGCGTAACTTTAATCTGCAATCCTGAGTAGGCCTCACCTTAAACAAACCTCTGGATAGGCCACACCTTATCGTCATCCTGAATTAATCATGTAAAATGCTAGGGACACATTTATGATAGGTGTATGCCTCTTTTGCGCCACTTACAAAACACTGTCCACGGGGAAATGACTTAAAATGTCCTTAAGACACATGAATGTGTTTTTTTAAAGCGTTTGCAATTTTTTTGGGTCACTTTTAACATGGCTATGTGACTCAAACAGTCAAAATCTAAATTCACCATGCACAGGTGGGAGCATATTTACAAGGAATGTGCTCCATGGGGAAAGGTCTTATAATGTAATATGGGAAAAATGACATCAGAGACAGTGAAATGCCGTATAGAGAAGCATACACCATTATGTCCTTGTCATAAATTTGCAAACCATTCCTTTTCCCCAAAAACGATTTTCAAATCATAATTTGAAAACACTGCACATGTGGAAATGACTTAAAATGTCCTTAAATCAAAATTTGCTATTCCTTATTTTGCGATTGCACTGAAGGATTTGCAAATTTTGCGATTCCTTAAAAGCAATGTATCAAACAAAAAATATGTAAAAAATGACATTAGGGATTTGGAAACTACCACCAACTTCTAGTTTGTGGTAATTTGCGAATTCTTTTCAAAAAGCATTTTTTTCCAAAAAACAAAAGGTGCCATATGACGCCAATACATGTCCTTAGGGCATGTATGTATGCCATATGCCCCCAAATTTCTTTTTCAGGGGTGCAGCTGGGTGTTCTTGAGATACCCCTGCACCCTTGGAAAAATTCCTAATTTGCGATGAGCTAATTGCTAATCGCAAATTGCACCTTCATTTCGGAGTGAGCGTCGTCAGCTACGCCGACGACACACAACTAGTGGTGTCTCTATCCCACCCCAGACAACAATCAGCAGACTTATTTAACTGCCTTTCACAGGTCCATCTCTGGATGAACAACTCAGCCCTAAAATTAAATGGGACAAAAACCGAAGTTTTGCTCCTCGGTCCAAAAGGGCTCACACTCTCCCCGAACATCTGGCCAGCCTGTATGGTCCCCCCCCCTGACCCGAAAGTAGAGGTAAAAAGCCTAGGGGTATGGCTCGACTCGGACCTCTCTTTCACTGTGCAGGCAAACAAAGTAGCCGGGACCTGTCTCGGGCTCCTGAAATCACTGAGGAAAGTCCTGCCCCTTTTGCCCTTCAACTCCCAAAAATTGCTTATTCAAGGCTTGATAATCTCAAGGCTTGACTATAGTAATGTGATCTACCTAGGTGCCCCTGAGGCGACCCTCACCAAGCTTCAAAGAATCCAGAACACTGCGGCCCGGATTATCACAAATACCCCTGCCAGAACCTCTGCCAAACCTGCCCTCAAACTCCTCCACTGGCTTCCCATAAGGGAGCGGGTCAAATTCAAGGCCTTGTGTCTAGCCCACAAACTACTTCAAAAGCAAGGCCCCCCCGCTCTCAGTAAACTTATCACACCCTATAGACCCACGAGATCTCTCCGGTCGGACACAGAAAACCTCATCACCACCCCCAGATTTAAGAAAACCCGCTCAGGCGGAAGACGCTTCTCAGTCCAAACCGCACGCCTTTGGAACTCACTCCCCCGCGACCTGAGACTAGAAACACGGTACCTTCACTTCAGGAAGCGGCTCAAAACTCATCTTTTTCCCCAATGACTCACGCCCACTCTAAACATTGATCCCCTGCCCCTCCCTTTCCTTCTTTAACCGTCCTGAACCGGCCCAAACCAAAGAGATAGGGTGCCTAGCGCTGGGATACCTTATGGTGACTATGCGCTCTACAAAAATAAATAATAATAATAATAATAATAATTCCTATGGGCCTCCTAGCCCATGGAAATGAATGGGTAATTTGCAATTAGCAATTTGCTCATTGCAAATTAGGAATGGTAAAGAATTGCTATTTATTCCTTAAAATTCGCTATTTAGGAAATGTAAAATAGTTTGATGGTACATATGGTGGTTCATCTGTAACAAGATAAGAAGCTTAGTGATACATTTATGATGACTGGCGCAATAAAGTGCACATCACTTACTTCATTGGTAGGCCTTTACATGTATTATCTCCTCTGTATTCTTCATCAAGCGTAACTTTAATCTGCAATCCTGAGTAGGCCTCACCTTAAACAAACCTCTGGATAGGCCACACCTTATCGTCATCATGAATTAATCATTTAAAATGCTAGGGAAAGATTTATGATAGGTGTATGCCTCTTTTGCGCCACTTACAAAACACTGTCCACGGGGAAATGACTTAAAATGTCCTTAAGACACATGAATGTGTTTTTTTAAAGCGTTTGCAATTTTTTTGGGTCACTTTTAACATGGCTATGTGACTCAAACAGTCAAAATCTAAATTCACCATGCACAGGTGGGAGCATATTTACAAGGAATGTGCTCCATGGGGAAAGGTCTTATAATGTAATATGGGAAAAATGACATCAGAGACAGTGAAATGCCTTATAGAGAAGCATACACCATTATGTCCTTGTCATAAATTTGCAAACCATTCCTTTTCCCCAAAAACGATTTTCAAATCATAATTTGAAAATACTGCACATGTGGAAATGACTTAAAATGTCCTTAATTCAAAATTTGCTATTCTTTATTTTGCGATTGCACTGAAGGATTTGCAAATTTTGCGATTCCTTAAATGCAATGTATCAAACAAAAAATATGTAAAAAATAACATTAAGGATTTGGAAACTACCACCAATTTCTAGTTTGTGGTAATTTGCGAATTCTTTTCAAAAAGCATTTTTTTCCAAAAAACAAAAGGTGCCATATGACGCCAATACATGTCCTTAGGGCATGTATGTGCGCCATATGCCCCCAAATTTCTTTTTCAGGGGTGCAGCAGGGTGTTCTTGAGATACCCCTGCACCCTTGAAAAAATTCCTAATTTGCGATGAGCTAATTGCTAATCGCAAATTGCACCTTCATTCCTATGAGCCTCCTAGCCCATGGAAATGAATGGGTAATTTGCAATTAGCAATTTGCTCATTGCAAATTAGGAATGGTAAAGAATTGCTATTTATTCCTTAAAATTCGCTCTTTAGGAAATGCAAAATAGTTTGATGGTACATATGGTGGTTCATCTGTAACAAGATAAGAAGCTTAGGGATACATTTATGATGACTGGCGCAATAAAGTGGACATTACTTACTTCATTGGTAGGCCTTTACATGTATTATCTCCTCTGTATTCTTCATCAAGCGTAACTTTAATCTGCAATCCTGAGTAGGCCTCACCTTAAACAAACCTCTGGATAGGCCACACCTTATCGTCATCCTGGATTAATCATTTAAAATGCTAGGGACAGATTTATGATAGGTGTATGCCTCTTTTACGCCACTGTGCGTCACTTTTATGATGCAGCGGCGGTGCAAAAGATTTGCTATGAGGCGACAAAATTACAAATTGATGCATTTAGGCAGATGTGTCATGGTGTAAAAAAAACGTGCCACATGAAACCGATGCAGCAGTGATGCAAAAGATGCACCATGTTGCAAGACAGGCCTCACTTGGGGCCATATGTATCAAGCTAATTAGCATTCGCAAAGATCAAAATTCTGCGAATTTCGGCCTTTGCGAATGCTAATTAGACAAATGGTATGTATCAAACAAGTTTGATGCAAAATAAGGAATAGCAAAATTTGCTATTCCTTATTTTGCGATTGCACTGAAGGATTTGCAAATTTTGCAATTACTTAAATGCAATGTATCAAACAAAAAATATGTAAAAAATGACATTAAGGATTTGGAAACTACCACCAACTTCTAGTTGGTGGTAATTTGTGAATTCTTTTCAAAAAGCTTTTTTTCCAAAAAACAAAAGGTGCCATATGACGCCAATACATGCCCTTAGGGCATGTATGTGTGCCATATGCCCCCAAATTTCTTTTTCAGGGGTTCAGCAGGGTGTTCTTGAGACACCCCTGCACCCTTGGAAAAATTCCTAATTTGTGATGAGCTAATTGCTAATCGCAAAAGAAACCTTCATTCCTATGAGCCTCCTAGCCCATGAAAATGAATGGGTAATTTGCAATTAGCAATTTGCTCATTGCAAATTGGGAATGGTAAAGAATTGCTATTTATTCCTTAAAATTCGCTATTTAGGAAATGTAAAATAGTTTGATGGTACATATGGCGGTTCATCTGTAACAAGATAAGAAGCTTAGGGATACATTTATGATGACTGGCGCAATAAAGTGGACATTACTTACTTCATTGGTAGGCCTTTACATGTATTATCTCCTCTGTATTCTTTATCAAGCGTAACTTTAATCTGCAATTGTGAGTAGGCCTCACCATAAACAAACCTCTGGATAGGCCACACCTTATCGTCATCCTGGATTAATCATTTAAAATGCTAGGGACAGATTTATGATAGGTGTATGCCTCTTTTGCGCCACTGTGCGTCACTTTTATGATGCAGCGGCGGTGCAAAAGATTTGCTATGAGGCGACAAAATTACAAATTGATGCATTTAGGCAGATGTGTCATGGTGTAAAAAAAACGTGCCACATGAAACCGATGCAGCAGTGATGCAAAAGATGCACCATGTTGCAAGACAGGCCTCACTTGGGGCCATATGTATCAAGCTAATTAGCATTCGCAAAGATCAAAATTCTGCGAATTTCGGCCTTTGCGAATGCTAATTAGACAAATGGTATGTATCAAACAAGTTTGATGCAAAATAAGGAATAGCAAAATTTGCTATTCCTTATTTTGCGATTGCACTGAAGGATTTGCAAATTTTGCGATTACTTAAATGCAATGTATCAAACAAAAAATATGTAAAAAATGACATTAAGGATTTGGAAACTACCACCAACTTCTAGTTTGTGGTAATTTGCGAATTCTTTTCAAAAAGCTTTTTTTCCAAAAAACAAAAGGTGCCATATGACGCCAATACATGCCCTTAGGGCATGTATGTGCGCCATATGCCCCCAAATTTCTTTTTCAGGGGTGCAGCAGGGTGTTCTTGAGACACCCCTGCACCCTTGGAAAAATTCCTAATTTGCGATGAGCTAATTGCTAATCGCAAATTGTACCTTCATTCCTATGAGCCTCCTAGCCCATGGAAATGAATGGGTAATTTGCAATTAGCAATTTGCTCATTGCAAATTAGGAATGGTAAAGAATTGCTATTTATTCCTTAAAATTCGCTATTTAGGAAATGCAAAATAGTTTGATGGTACATATGGCGGTTCATCTGTAACAAGATAAGAAGCTTAGGGATAGATTTATGATGACTGGCGCATCACCAGGGATGTGCCAGTCATCCTGCGCCGCTGTTCCGTCACCCATGGTGTGCTGCATTTACAATGCGGGGCATCATGGGGCAAAAATGGCACAGATGCGTGACGTATCTGTGCTGTAAAGGTAGTGATTGCTGGAGTTGTATCGCAAGTGCGATGCAGCTCAAGCAAGGCTCAGGGGTGCCCCATCTCCACAATGTTGCGTCAAGACCTATGCCTGCTTAAAGCAGGCGCAGGGTTTTGACGCAGCTTTCTCCTATCTGATTGTAAATACGGCACACCATGGGTGGCAGAGCAGCGGTGCACGTTAACTGGTGCATGCCTGGGGATGTGCCATTTAACATAAATCTGCCCCTTTACATTTAAGTATGTGCAGGGGACACAGAGTTGGTGAGGCTTATCCAAGGTTAAGAAGAGATGAGTCATGTTCACTGAAAAATTAGACATAGGCTTCACCTGCTCAGCATCGCTGGACATGGCTAAATAATAGCTGCAAAATGTTACTCTTGTTAAACAATTTTACTATTATAATCTCTGAGATTTGTCTCTTACTCTGCAACATCTCATTGTTGTTATCTTTCTTTAAAGATAAAGACAACATCAACATGAGCGACAATCTGCAATCAGTTGATTTTGACCTCATCATTGAACTTGTAATTGAAACATCAGTGGATGTTGATCCCTTGGATGATTTAAATCCTGAGGATGAAGAAGAGCGTGATGAGGATGCAGATTTGTCCGCATTATATGACATAGGGTGGGAAGCTGACCTGATTGAGCCTATGGAACTATAAACATTTATTTTTAAAATTTATAATAAATAAAAAGTAAAAGTGTAAACCGTTTAATTTAAAAATAAAGACACCTTCAAAAACAGGTTATGTGTAGTGTCTTCAATAAAATATTAAAATATGCTCATAAAATTAGATCAGATTCACATATAAAATAGCACAGGTAACATGAACATAAATTCCATTTCTTTTCTGCTATTTCTGTATTGTAAATTTGCCAAGGACTAAAAAATCTTCTATTTAAAATGTCAAGTAGTGTGTTAAGTTTTTGATCACTGTTATTGATTTACTGTTTGGTAATAGTGGTTAATAAAAATTTTTAATATATTTTACCACAGATTCAACTGCAGATCATTTCAACATTTCACCATGCCAACGAAAGAAAGAGAGACAAAGGCTGCAAAACGTCAAAGACAGCAGGTGAATCAAAAGAAGCAGCAGTCCTCTAACAAAAAGATTTGTCAAGTCACGAAGAAAGCACCGGGTAAGAGTACAAAAACATTCATAAGAAATATGTGTAGTAAAAAAAATATTACTACAGAAAATGTTTCAGTCCATAAAAAGAGAACCAATTCAAATGGAAAGGAAAGGCCAATCAAAAATGTTACTGCTAGAGCAAGAGATAACTCTGTGCATGATAGTAGAAGGAAACAACAGTTTAGGGACATTCGTAAACAAATGTTCCGCAACAGGATAATTGGCAATTTGTTAAAAAATATTAAGAAAGGTCAACAGAAAGTGGTTTTTTATAAGAGAAAAAAAAAAGTTGAGAAAGTTATTGATCAGGCATTTGAAATTAAACGTAAGTTATTTATTTTGATAATCAATAGAATTAGGAAGCTAAACAAGGCAATTTATGATTTCAAAAGAAATAGTAGATGGAAGAGAATAGTTAATCGTAGTAATTTTTGTGAAGTTTTTTCTGGAGAATGGATTCATAGTTCAAGCTGTGAGGCATTTTTTAATGAGGAGAGTTATTTCCAGGATAATGATTTGGTGCATGCAGTTGACACCAGTGGTCGTGCTTATGAAGTGAAAGATGGTTGTCCAGTTGAAAAAGAAAAACTTGTGACAACAGAGGCAGAAGAGGTCTTAGGTAATGAGGTTTTAGGAAGACGTGCTAAGGGTCCTGTGTACACCTGGAAGTGTAGTAGTATTTGTAGTGTGCGACAGGATTCTATCAATTTGCTTTGTGATTTTGTACGGTCATTTAATAAGAAAAGTTTGAAGCAGAAAATAAGGTTGTTGCAAGAATTAGATCCTTGCAGAGTGAGAGAAGTGACAGGTTTGCATGGTCATTCACAGGCTTGTCTTTCCAGGAGAGTATGCCAGAGTGTTTTTCATCATTTCAGAATGCTAGCAGTGCATCATAATAAAGTGAGGAAATTAGTTAGAATGTTGTATTATGCTAAGAGTCCAGCAATTATCCTTAAACAATTATGCGCTGCTCTTTTGCATGGTTCTGAAATAGATGTGAAGAATATATGTGAAGAAATTGAGTTTTGTTACTTTGGCAGTAAAGAGGAGAATGTTGAAATTGACCAAGAAGAAGCGGGTAATGTGGAAGATAGTGTACAGGTTTCCAGTACAGATAATTTCCAGAGGGAAATTGTCACATTTCAGGTCAAATCAAGTGAGAGGCCAAATTTCACTTGTGTGTGTTGTCGACGCACTTATTATAAGAATCAGACTAAGTTAGTGGATTTATATGCAAAAAGTGAAAGGGAAAATAATAGTGAATGGAAGGATTTTGCAACATACTTGATGGTAGAAAATTGTTTTGATTTGGGATTGGATCAACGTGTGTGTACTTATTGTTGTTGCAAATTAAATCAAAACCAGATGCCTGCTAGAGCAGTTCATAATAATCTGGAATTGGTTGAGATTCCTTCTGAATTGAAGGATTTAAATACTTATGAATCTATTTTGATTCAAAGTATCCATCCCTTTCAGGCTATTGTAAGAATGGAGGCAAAGACAGGGAAATTGCCTCCATCAGATTTACAGAGAGGATTAAAGGGAAGAGTTGTTTATTTGCCTCTAGATTTGAAGAAAAACATTAACACAATTGGAGTAGAAAAAGTGGAAGAGGAACCTCTGGTTATCTTAGTTAATGGGGTTCCGACAAAGAATAAGAAAATATGGCAAGATTTAGTAGATGTTAGGAAAGTTAAAAAGGCAACATTGTATTTGAAAAATAATAATAAATACTATAAGAATGTATATGTTGCAGAAGAGGAAGTAAGTGAGGAAGAGGATAGCGATTTGTGTGCTGGTCAAATTGAGAAAGTAGAACCCTCTACTAGTGAAGAAATATATGAACATTATAGTGTTCATCCTTTGCATTCCAAGGAAGTCATGGGGAATGCTATTGAGTTGTTTCAAATGAAACAAGCCAAAGGGAGTCCCATTAGTGTTTGGGAGGAAAGTTTGGAAGCTTGGTGTTTCCCACAGCTTTTTCCAACAGGTCAGGGAGGAAGATATGATGAGCGACCTCATCAAATTCCTGCTTCTGAATACCGGACTTTGCGATTGTATGCAGGAGATGCTAGGTTTCGACAATGCATTCCTTATTTGTTTCATCTCCTGTTTGAAAGCGATCTGTCTGGACTGTCATATGCAGTGAACCACATCTTGAAAAGTGGTATACACATGCAAAACATCTCGGCAAGTGACTTTATGGATAAAGTCAATGTCCAAGACAGTATTTTGGATTCTCACCTGATTAATCTCATGGCGTGTCAGCGTGGTACTAATGAGTACTGGTACCGTCGGCATGGTGATTTAAAATGTATGCTGAGGAACTTAGGTACTCCCACATGGTTCCTCACTCTGAGCTGTGCCGAGTATGGCTGGGAAGACTTACTTGAATTTCTACGAGAGGCAAATGCTAACGTAGATAACATCGAATTCAAGACACCCGGAGAACTGTGCTCTTTGGATCCAGTCAATGTATGTAGGTACTTCAATCATAGATTTGAAGCTATGATGTCTTTCATCATGAATAAGAAGAATCCACCTCTTGGAGAGGTGTTGGATTTCTTCTGGAGAAAGGAGTACCAAGCAAGAGGTGCTCCTCATATACATATGTTGCTGTGGATCAAGGATGCACCTAAATTTGGAACGGATCCAGAAGACTCAGTGATGAGTTTCATCCAACAGTATTCTACGTGTGCTGTTCCAAACGCAAAGGAGAAGAAAAGCCTAAGAGAAAAAGTTCTGCGTTTCCAAAGCCATCGATGTGGAAAGTACTGCCGTCGTAAATTCCGAAACAAGGACAAGTTCTACACCAAATGTCGTTTCGGCTTTCCACGACCGGTGATTTCTAAAGGAAGAGTAAACAGTTTGATGTCTTCGCTGCGACATAATGTCATGAAGAAATCACCTAAAAACACATACAATTTGAAGAGGAACGAAGAGTCCAAGTACATCAACGACTACAACCCGGTGATTTTGTCCATGTGGAATGCTAACATGGATATACAGTTTGTGGCTGATAACTGTATGGCTGTGGCTCGGTATGTGACGTCTTACATCACCAAAAAAGAGAAGACAGAATTGAAGGATATGTGGGAGGACATTTCCCATGAAAAGAGCCTCAGCAAGAAGTTGTACAGTTTCAGTCTGAAGATGTTGTCGCATCGAGAAATTGGAGCTTACGAATGCTCTGACCGGTTGTCTTCAGCAAGTCTCTATGCCAAGTCCAGGAGTATCATTTGGGCGAGTCTTGGTCTTGCTGCAACGCGTAATCGAGTTCTGAAACCTGTGCGGGAAATTGAGTATTTGGCGGAAAAGGAGCCAAACAGTACCGACATTTTGAAGACCAACATGTTGGATACATATTATCCAAATAGAAGCAGTCACCTCGACAATGTTTGTCTGTATGAGGTTCTTCAAAATTACATATTCAAGAGGAACATCAAAGAAGATACTGAGAAAGGAGTGTATGCTGTAATAGGAAGTGAGGGATGTCTGGTCAAGCAAAGAAAATGCCACTTGGTAAACCATCGAAAATTGAGTGGCAAATCTCCTGAAAAAAAGGAGTTTTTCTATTTAGCACTTTTGCAACTTTTCAAGCCTTGGCGTGCAGAAGAGGAACTGCTTGGAGATTTCCTCTGTTACGAAGACTCTTTCAATGCCGCCAAGGAGACCATAGAATGTCCTGCTTTTCCCAAATATGTAGAAATGTTGAATGCGGAAATTGAGCAGGAAGCAACGATTGCAGCCGAGATTGCCAGAGACAGTTCTCAGGACAGTCAGAGTTCTGCTTCATTGAGTCAGGATCCACTAGGAGGACCTGTTATCGAAAATGAAGCTGCCACTGCCATGAATGAAGTGAAAAGAGCCATGGCACATGCTCAGGAGGATGCGGTTAACTTAGAAGAGTTGGAAAGACAACTCAACGTTGAGCAGAGGAAAATATATGACGAAGTTACCATGCAAATTGATCATGGATTAAGTCATGACAAGAAAGAGTGCTCATGTACGTCGTTGAAGCCTGTCCGACTGTACGTGAGTGGAGAAGCGGGAACTGGAAAAAGTTTCATCATTAAAGCAATTTCATGCTATTTGCAGGAAAGGACAGAGTCATCGCTGTCTTGTGTTGTCACCGCTCCAACTGGACTGGCAGCACATAACATTAAAGGGATTACTTTACATCGTTTACTGATGCTGCCAGTGGAGCATGACAACAAATTACAATATCACAAGCTATCTGGAGATGCTTGTTTTGAAGTTTCAAGAATCTTGAGGAAAATGAAACTTCTTATCATTGACGAAGTAAGCATGGTTTCCAATGTCATGCTTGCCTTTGTGCATTTGAGAATGCAAGAAGTTCTCAAAACAGAGTATGATGTGTTATTTGGTGGCAAACACATCATTGTTTTCGGAGATCTTTTGCAGCTGACACCAGTGAAAGGGCAACCTGTGTTCAAAATGCTCACGCATGAAGATACCAGGAAGTGCCTAGGCAGCATTGGCAACGTCAATATATGGTTAAACTTCAATTATGCTGAACTGCATGGAAATATGCGTCAGGCGAAGGATGAAGTTTACAAGACTATTCTACAAGATGTTAGAATTGGAAAAGTGACCGAGCATGGGAAAGAAGCTTTACATGCACGATTACTGTCAAATTTATATCCAGAACAAGATGTTGTGCCTGAGAATATTTTTCAGAAAATTACTGATAAGAAATCTGGAATATGTTTGATGCCAACTCTTGCAGAATGTGCCAAATTCAACAACAAAATGTTGCATTTAGAAAAGCAAGAGATTGTGAAACTGGAAGCTATTGACAGAGTAGAGCATATGGGATCAACAATTATTTTGTCTGAGAATCTGAAAACAAAATTGGATTCATTAGAGAAGAGTATCTCTAAAACTGCAGGTTTTGAAAAGACTCTGAATGTGTGCTTGAACTGCCGTATAATTTTAAGAAGGAATTTACATGTTGAAAGAGGTCTGGTAAATGGATCAATGGGTAATGTTGTTGATTTTGTAAAATACAGAAATAGAGATGGAATTGAATTTTTAAAAATTTAATTTGATGGCATTGAGGAAGTACAGCTAATTGGTCGTTGCTCTGCTAGATTTTTGCTTGTAAAAGACTTATATGTTCGCCGTAAGCAGTTTCCTGTTTGCTTGGCATATGCGGTGACAATCCATAAATCGCAAGGTTTAAGTGTAGACTGTGCATTGGTGAATATTGGCAGTTCTGTGTTCAAGGAGGGTATGGCATATGTGGCATTGTCACGAGTTAGAACTTTATCGGGATTGTACTTGATTGAGTGTGATGTCACAAACATTTGTGCGGATCTAGATTGTGTTAAGGAATACAATAGGTTAAGAAGAGAGTATGCGCCACATTTGCCTCAGTATCCTTTGTTTGAGAAACGTGTGGTAGGCCGGAAACGAAGAAATGTGACCAATCCTGGGGAGGTTGTAGCAAAAAGACGAAAAGTCGATGAACCTAAAATTACAAGCAGAAACAAAAAGGATTCTGTTGAAGATGTTGTTGGTTTTCAATTTGAAAACAGTTCTGGTGTCAACTGCTATGCTAATGTAGTGGTTAATGTTTTGTTTTCTCTAGAAAATGTAAAAGAAGAGATTGTGGTCAATTCTGATCAAAGATTTTGCAGTTTGTTAAATTCTGTGTTACAGAAATGTAGCACTGATAGAACAAACATAGAAAGTGTGTCTGAAATTCGAAATCTGTTAGACAGATGTTCAGGCCAAACACAATTCTCTCAAAATATTCAGCAAGATTGTCAGGAGTTTTTAATGTATATGCTTGATGAATTGCATGCTGAAGGTGTAGATGTAGATCAGCTGTTTGGGCTTTCTTATCAATGGCAGCATGACTGCGAGAACTGTATGGTATCAAGTACTACTAGTGTAGACTCAGAAAGATTTATATATTTAACTTTGCCAGACAGTAAATCAGTCTCCTTTAATAAGCTAGTAAAAGCAGCTGATCACAACATGGAGTGTAGCCAATGTAAATCTGAAATGATGTCCACATTATTTATACGAACATATGGCCAGTATGTCATTTTAATGTTCCAACGATGTAGGCCTGATGGAACAAAATTGACAACTTTAATTAAAAATTTAGTAGCTTCAGTAGCTTCGCAGTTGTCAATATCAGGAAGGACTTTTGTAACTGCAGCAATTATATATCATGACGGCCCTTCAATAACATCAGGACATTACACAGCTTATTTAAAGTCTAGAAATGGCTGGTCATTCTGCAACGATTCTGTTTTAATTTTCAAAAAAAAATTGCCGTATGACCTTAAAAACTCTTACCTGGTGTTTTTAAAACCAAAATTTTAGGGAAATAATCTCGGGATGTGCTCTGTGGAATTTCAAGAAGTTCTAATGGCTCCTACACAATTTGGCCTTGAGGATAAGTGTAGTTCAGAGACATAACTTCTAACCATAAGACTGGACGTCATGGAGAAATAAGTGCACTTTGAATGAGTTCAGAAAAACTATTTCTTTTTATAAGCTAATTGAAGCAGCCAATCAAAACATAGAGTAGAGGGAATGTAAGTCTGCAATGCTGTCTACTGTTTTACATTGCTTTGTGATTGAAAGTGATGTAGAGAATTAAATAATTGTACTAGTCATAGAGTTAGTGTAAGTCTGCTTCATAGTAAGCAGTATCAGTGTCATAGGAAATGTAGAACATGACTGAGCAAGAAGAGGAAGATATTACTATTCCTGGATTGTGAAAATGATCTTCAACATTTTAATTCTGAAAGTTGCAGAAATGCCAAATGACGGGATTGGCTTACAAGAAATCCAAGAGTTATAAATGGCTCTGACAAGATTTGGCCTTGTGGAAACTTGTGGTAGAGAGCAAGAAGTCATTTATTGCATGTAACATGTTTTTAAAAACGATGGAGATTTTCTTTCAGAAAGTGGCGGGCTGAAAGTAATAACAGCACAACAGAGTGTAAGCTGTTCATAGGACATCCTTTGACGTCATGGAAAGTAAGTTAACTTTAAGGAGTTCTGAATTCTGATTTGTTATGTTGTATGGGTTTTTTAAACACAATCATTTTGATTGTGTTTTTTTTTCCCCGCTGTTATATGATGAATACCTTCAAGTCACTGTTTTTAGTGAATTTTGATACATTCTGAGAACAGCAAAAATAAACCATTTAACATGTATAATTAATTCTGTACTGTTTGCATTTATGATGTATATGTAGAACTGTGTAGGAGGCATGGAGAAGGTGAGGCTTCTGTAAGTGTCAAAGTTGTTGCATGCAGTGCTGCGCTTCTGCGTATTCTTTCATATGCTAGACTACATCTGCACAATGAGATACCTAAGCAAAGGAAACACAAGTGATGTGATTGTGAAATGAGCAAAATAAATTGCACGTATTTCATTTACATCACCTGTGTTTCCTATCATTACGAAGCACATTGTGTAGATCAAGTTTAGGTCTGTCCAGGGAAACATAGGAGGTTTGGACTTTGTTCAAGAGTGCAGTGGACATGACTCACTTCACTGGTAGACCTTCACATATATTATGTCCTCTATTCTCTTCAACAACTCGAAATTTCATCTGCAACCCTGAGTAGGCCTCACCTCAAACAAACCTCTGGATAGGAGACATCTTATTGGCATCCTGAAGCAATTATTTAAAATTTTAGTGTCTTGCGACACTTTTCTGAGACAACAGCAATGCAAAAGATGCACCATATTTTAAGATAGGCCTCACTTCATCTGCATCAAGATACTGTTAGTTTAAAATGTATATCTTTAGGACTGTGTAGGGGGCCTGGAGAAGCAGAAGCTTCTGTAAGTGTCAAAGTTGTTGAAAAACTGTTTGTCCTTCAATATTTTCCCTTGTCTTTTGTAATTTTTAAATACATGTTTTAATATTTTTCAAATGTTTGTTCTCTCTTTCACAGATTGAAAGTATAAAAACAAAAAGTGAGTAATTTAACGACAATTATAAGGTAAATGTTTTGTACTCTTTTCGTTACATTTCTATCACATTTAACTTCTATTAGTTCCACTGCTTCATTTCTTTAACCCTCAGTTTCCTGCCTTTGCTACTTCCCTCATTCCTTTCTCTATTACCTACTTACTCAACTCCTTCCACTCTTTTTCTCAGTCCCTCTCTTCTCATAGTTCCTCACTCTTGTTCACTCACTCCGTCTCTATTACTCTTAGTGTCTTTGACTGATCACTCTATCACTATTTGTTCATAATGCTTTCTCTGTGTAGTTGAAGCACACTAAGGGGCATATTATGAACACAGCCAATAAAATTATTGCTCTTTTTATTGGCAGAAAACTGGTGCAAAAGTGGTTTTAGCGGCAGTTTTCTGCCGCAAAAGCAGCTTTAGCGACACATTTCTGCCAATAAAAGCTGCAAAACTTTTATTGCCTATGTTGATGATATGGCTCTATGTTACTTACATTTCTTTGCTATTTCAATTAATCTTTTTCTGTTATTTTTTGTTTTCTGTTTTCTATTTTTTCTCTCTGTTATTCCTCATGTTTTAATCTTATTTTGAACATTCACTCACATTCTCCAAGAAACTCTTCTTTGTTAATGTTATACTCTCTTTTTTTTTCTTTCACTTCGTTATCTGTTTTGTTTTTCACAATTATACCCTCTTCCGTCTTTTCTTCGGTAAATAGATCTATTAAACAGTATCTCTTCTTTACTCCCTATAGCTGTCTTTCTTTTAACATCACTCTCTGTTTACTTTCCTTATACTTACTCTTTTAAAAAAAAAAAATATTTTTGGTTAGCTCCCGGTCCGCGTACCGGGAAGCTAACCGGGAAGCGAACCAAAAGAAATAGAGCTTGCCAGAGTGCTAAACATTCTAGCAATTTTTTTTGAAAGGGAAGGTAGTTCTGAAAAGAACTTTTTTTTAAATATTTTTGTTGTTTTATATATATTTTTTTTTTTGAACATTTTTTGTTTTTTTTGTATTTTTTGAACGATTTTATATTTTTTTTGGTTTTTTTGGGGGGGGGAAACAACAAAAAACAGGCATTGAAAAGGGCTCAACAGGAGCAAAAACAAAATTACTGGGGGCGGTTAGGGCAATTATGGTGTTCATACGCCAGGTTGATAGCATTTATGCTCATATTGCCACATGCTAACAACGCACGACAGTGCATACAAGTGTGGATCATGTGGCCAAAATTTTCTTGTATGTTTGGCACAGTTTCCCGTGCCTCTGCTGGTGTCAATGAAATGGATATTCTTGATCTGGCCACAGGAGTTGATCTTGGATTTTCCTGCAAATCCCGTATTTCCGCCCGGCTATAATTGAGTGGATGCTTCCTTGTCATGTGCCTGTGCATAGTATGGTTGCCATAACTATATTTCTTATCCGTCCCTCTTGATAATTTTTCTTTACAGATGAGGCAGGTGACATACCTCGCATTCACTTTTTTTTGGCCACGAGGGATCGAATAAAACTGCCAGATGAAACTGGCTTTCTTATGGGAAACCCGGGGCACTTCTTCTAAGAACTGTGGTTCTTCTCCCTCCTCTTCATCCATTTCTTCCTCTTCCTCCTCAGTGTTGGTCATCACCTGGGGAGGTGGTCCTCTCTTCCCATGAGGAGGTGGAGGTGGTGGTGGGGGTCCACCAGCTGAAGCAACTACTGAAGCCATTTCTGATATAGTAATAAAGGTCTTCCTCTCACAATGATGAAAGTCAGAGTGAGGAAAGAAGGAGGGGTTTTCATCATTTGGGAAAAACAATACTTCTCAACCAATGAAAAGTGTTATTTTTAGGTCACCTGACCTAGCCTTACATCATTATGAAACCAAAAGTGAAATGAACCAATGAAAAGTTTTATTAACAAGTCACATGACCTCTCACGCTCATGTTACGCGCTGCGGAACGCGCCCCGGTTAGCTTCCGGGTCGCTGAGCTTCGCGCCTCGGTCCGCGCCCCGGGACACTTCCGGGTGCGCTAACGCGGTACGTCACAAGACGCATTATGCGGCAACGCGATACATCGCGCTTTCGCGACGCGCCGCGGATCGCTTCCGGAGAGCTGCGTTTCGCGCCTCGGTCCGCGCCCCGGGGCACTTCCGGGTGCGCTAACGCAGTACGTCATAAGACGCATTACGCGGCAACGCGATACCGTCACTATGTTGATTTCTTACCGGTTCGCGGACCGGGTCGCGGCATCAATTTGAGCTAACGGAAAGCTTCCCGGTTCGCGGACCGGGAGCGAAACAAAAAAAATATTTAAAAAAAATTATTAATAAACATATAAAATATATTTTTGGATTTAAAGAAGAATACATTTTACAGCTATAGATATTAGCTTTTAAAAAACCAATGAAATTCACTGAAAAAACCATGGGTTATAGACCATATATAGTTAGGAATTAGCATTTACAAAACCTTGAAAATTCACTGAAAAAACCATAGGTTATACACCATATATAGTTAGGAATTAGCATTTAAAAAACCTTATTTTACTCACACAAAACCAATGAAATTCCATATATAGTTAGTTGTACTAACTATATATCGCGCACCCGCAATCCACTGCTGATCATGTCACATATTACATCATTCATGACATGGTCAGTGACATCACTGATGACATCACTGATGACATCTCAAATGACATCACTGATGACATCACTGATGACATCTCAAATGACATCACTGATGACATCACTGATGACAACATCCAGTGACTGTATTTTTCTGTAAAGTTAAAATATGTCTTACATATTTAAGAATGAGTGGATGTATAAGTGTCTGGATGAAGGATTTAGTAGGTGCATGACTGACTGTATGAGTGAGTGGTTAAATGTGTCTCACTGAGTGCATGGGTTAGTGACTAAACTGTCTTAATTTGTGCATCATTATGTCTGTTGTTCTGTAAACTGCTGCATGTGTTGATCAGTAGCTATATGAGTAACTATATGGGTTATTGATTGGTTGCCCAAGCATTTGTATGGGAGACTGAGTGTGTATGTGGGTGGCTGGGAGGTGTATGACTCTGTGCATAGATGTATGGGTTCAAAAGTGCATGTGGAAACAGCTGTATGGGCGGTTGACTGTGTGCATGACTGTATTGGTGAGTGAATAGATATCTCAGTGCTACATGTCAAAGTAAGTACATATGTAAAATACAGTACATGTGAGAGTTGACATATATAAATAACTGTGCATAAGAGCCAGTGAATGTGTGAGTGGCTGTATGGATCACTGTGAACTTGCATCCAGGATTGTATAAGTGAGTAAATATGTTTTAGTATATGTTTGAATAAGTAAGGTGTGTATAACTGTATAGTTGTGAAAATGGAGGTGTGATTGATTCTTTGCATGACTGACTAGGTGTGTAAGTAACTCCATGGATGAGTGACAGTCTGTGAGTGTCTGTTTACACTGAGTGTATCTAAGGTTATATTAGAGTCTGAAGAGGTTCATCGTATTATCACATGAATGATGTCATCAGTGATGTGATCAGTAATGTCAAATGAGATGTCATCAGTGATGTCATCAGTGATGTCATTTGAGATGTCATCAGTGATGTCATCAGTGATGTCATTTGAGATGTCATCAGTGATGTCATCAGTGATGTCACTGACCATGTCATGAATGATGTAATATGTGACATGATCAGCAGTGGATTGCGGGTGCGCGATATATAGTTAGTACAACTAACTATATATGGAATTTCATTGGTTTTGTGTGAGTAAAATAAGGTTTTTTAAATGCTAATTCCTAACTATATATGGTGTATAACCTATGGTTTTTTCAGTGAATATATATATATATATACACATATACATTTATATACATACTTATATATATATATATATTTATTTTTTTTCGCCCATTTTACATATCTCTAACCCTTATATATATATTTTTTTCTCTTTTTTCCCAGGGGAGCTGTATATATATATATTTTTTTTTTAAATTCCCTTTCCCCTCTCCCCCAGTGTAGCTGTTTTTAGTCTAGTCTAGCCAATCCACTTAAGTAACTTACAATACCA
Source organism: Lissotriton helveticus (assembly GCF_964261635.1). NCBI lineage: Eukaryota > Metazoa > Chordata > Amphibia > Caudata > Salamandridae > Lissotriton > Lissotriton helveticus. The sequence goes on from NC_136069.1 coordinate 1,612,450,452, forward strand.
TCGTTAACTACAGAATTAACTAATATATGACATCCTGTGTCAAAGGGCCGTTTGCGAAAATTCACTGATTGAGACTAAAAGTTCCATCGCTTCGAGAGGAGTTTTGATGTTGTACATTTTATTATTGAACATTATCTTCAAGAAAGCGGGAAATCGCATCCACGACACACTTTGGAAAATTACGCGTATATGAATCCCCCGGACACCAAATGGATATTTGCTGTCATGCAGATGGAATGTGCACCCAGAACCATGCGGTAACAGCAACACTGCATAATTTGAAAACAATAACATATCTAGGGCAACATTAAGAAAGGTTTTGCACCAGGTCTGCATTACGTTTTTTAATGCGAACCCGATGCAAAACCGTTTTGGGGATTCACAAACCAACGCAGATTGTTATTTGCCTTTGTCTGTAAGGAAAAGTAACACAAACCAGCATGAAGCGCTGCTATGCATTACTTAGCGTCAAGGGGCGTCCCATGGGTTATACATGCAACCATCCATGCTTTTTGATGCAAAACCCTGACTACTAACATTAGTAGCCAGGTTTTATGCCACAAAATAATGCTGCTGGAAATGAGGCAGTAAAAGGAGTATCTTTTCATTTCTCCTTTCCTTTCTGACTTTGCAAGTGTGCTGCACTGTACAGTGCACGTACACAGTAGGAAAAGTTTTAAAACTTGTCTAGTCATGGTATATTTTAATGGAAAGGTACGCTTTAAGTACAAAACCTATACTCCACTCACACACACACCTTTACACTATGGTGCAAAGGAGTGTGTGTGTGTGGCATGGGGCAAATTGTGCGCGGACGCTAGCGAGATGGCGCTCTCCTGCTCTCTATCAGTCACTCAACGTAGCACAGCATCCTTAGGTGTTGCACTGCATTACTTTGGAGCATACGGTTTTTGCATGCAAGATTTGAGTGTGTCATTTCGGAGTGTGAAACGAGCAACTAAGGAAAAATGTAAGGTAAAATAGATGAAATAACCAGACTTTTTTTCTTTTATTTCCTACAACGATTTTACCACTGAATGTCTGTTTCTCTTTACCAGCTGCCCAGCAGCATTTGTTAAAAAAAACATATAATTTGCAAACGTACAATAGTTGGCCACCTTTGACATCATAGAGCATTTGACTACACCAATGGGACAGAGCTTGTTTTTGTATTAATCTACATAGCAAACATGGGATTTGAAGGATGTTAAAAATGATTAATACCAAATATAAATACAGCAACTCCTTAGTAAAATTAGCAAAAGAAAAAGATAGAGTGATTTATTAAAAATGAAATGAAAGACAATAAACTAAAGAAATATACAGAAGACGATAGAACATGTTAGGAATTAGGTTTCACATCGTATTTGGAAACCAATAACGGCCTTTTCATATTTTTGATAAATGTAATAATATTGGCAAGAGGTTTGATGAAACACTCATTGAGGACGTGCGCACTGAATCCAAGGAAGTCCATGCCAAGCCAGATTGTAAGACAAGCATTGGCAAATCCAATAGGTCTGCTGGCATTTTTGGTTTTAAGGCAAAGGTATTGGCCTTACAAATTCTTGCGGGTAAGTTGTACTTCATTAGGACAAGGTCTGCAATTTGTAAAGTAATCAGTATGGTTACCTGTAGAATGAAGGTTGGGGTAATTAACACTGATGTTGACTAGACAACTAATCACATCAGCAATATATATATTTTTTAAGGTTCATCCACCATGACTCTTTCATGATAAGCTTCACACTGATCGCACATTCTAATTCCCATAGGAAACTTTGCTTGCTGATAAAGAACAAACCACAAAATGGAATTCTACCAAATTTGGCAGGAAATAATAATAATCCACATTTGTATAGCGCATAATCCCCGTTAGGGTCTCTAGGCGCTGGGGGCCGTCGGGAAGATTAAGCAAGCTATTGCCCAGAGTCGCATGGTGCTGGGCTAACCTGCCGCCGGAGCCGGGGATCGAACCTCATCCCCAGATTCCAGCGTCAGTCGCCCTGGCCGCGGCGCCACACCTCTCCCTAGTACTTTACTTGGAAAATGTGATTTCTGTGTTTTGGTGTGAATCTTTTCGGCCATTTTTGAGAAGGTATTGTTTCAAAGGGGGCACGGGTTGGGTGGTCCCAGGTTAAAAAGTCGGGTGTAGCTAGGCAGTGGGTGCTGCAGGAATATTGCCCTGCAAACAAGAAATAGGACCTATTGGCTATCTCAGTATTGTAGTACTGGTGCCTGTACTGCTTCACAATCTGGATAGTGGGTTGCAACTCTGAAGAAAATGTTGCAACTGCCACTGCAAGAATCAGGGACTCAGTCCTCGTGTCCCGAAAACAGTTGTGAAAAAAAGGGCAAAAGGTGAAAGCGTAGAGACAACCTGACCCCTAGGCACTAGTGGGGGGATCCAGAGGGACTCCCCAGAGTTTATACTAAAAAATAACATATAGGCTTGAGGTACCCTGGTGTCCCGGGGAACCAGGTGCCCCACCCCTAGGCGGTACCACGATCCTCCTGCAGGAGCTGCTGCACAAGGTTTCAGCCCATGGTACCATGGTACAATGCTAACTTTCCAGAAGAAGTCTACGGGGTATAAGCGTGCATGGCACGTGCTCCAGTATCTTAAAAAATGTAAAGAGAAAGGAGAAGAAAATGCAGGTTTTGTGCCTCTGGTGGGTTAGCTGGCTGTGGCACGGTTAGGTGCAGGACCTTGCTGGAGCTTACAAAAACATGCACTTCTGTCATGCACTCCTTATTACCTCACATATTGCAGCACTCATGATGTGTTAATATTAAAAAAGGGACGAGAATAGGGGTTGAGCATTTGTGCAAGGATGGGTGCAGGTCCTAGTCAAGTCCACTGCATGATGGGGCACACTTTACAGTTAGCTCAGTGAACTAATCTCTGCCACTGGTACTCACTAGGGGCCCAACCCAATTAATTGCTATTTAGCATACCATGCCACCTCAGTTTGGATTCAGCCAAATGCAAAGCCGTCTTGACCCTGCTCCAATGGAAACAGTCAAGACAGAACCTAAGTGGTCAAGGGCATGCTCAGACATGGTCCTGTGCTCACTGTGCCCCCCCAACCCAGCTCCACCCAACTGAAGAGCCCAAATCAGGGTGAAACAACTCTTGGGTTGCTTGTGTTCCGGTTCAGGGAGGACCAGGCATGCCAGTTCTAGTTGTAGTGTTCCTATTGCCCCCATGTGATTTTCAGTGACTGAGGTGAATTCAAGCATTCCATTCACTCTTTTGTATCCTACAGAAGTCGAGAAAAGAGAGAGCACAAGGCATATACATAATCGTTCATGGTTTTCTTTTTAATGCATATTTCTGCATAGCCTTGGCTGTTGAGAATGGAATTTTGTGTCTCAAACGTAAGAAGCCTTAGTCCAAACTACTTCAGTCTGTACATCATTCTCACGAAGTTGGGGCAAGGACTTAATTAAATCTGGCTTTTCAAAACTTTCTGATGGCTGGGAACAGCCTAGTATAGATCTAATCTCCAAATCTCCCAGTGTCCTTTCTAAGAAGGGAAATGAAGTCAGCAGGAATGAGTAGACTCTTGATTTCAAGACTCAGTGGTCATCTGCATGCATGATAAGTGACTGAATGCATGGCATGTGGATAAGCGAGTGCACAAAAGGAATCAATCATTCATCCACCCTTTTACTCATTCCTGCCTTCAACCACACACTGCTAGACCTGGCATCTTTTGGCGTGGTTTCCCCTGTCTTTTTGCCTCTACCTCCTGTATTTTTGACACTGTGCTGGAATTCGTTTTTGCTGGTTTAGATGCTTTGGGCACTTTGCCACTGCTGATCAGTGTCAAAGTGCAAGTGCTCCCTGTGTAAATTATTATTGTGATTGGTTATCCATGATTGGCATATTTGTATTACCAAGAAGTCCCTAGTAAAGTGCACTAAGTGTGCCGGGGGTGGTGATTCAAATGCTACTAGTGGGCCTGCAGCACTGATTGTGCCACCCAGATGTGTAGCCCTAAAATGGTGTCTCAGGCACATTGGTCACACCTATGGAAGGCCCAAGGTACCCCCTTGGGCAGGGTGCAGTGTATGTGAAAGGTAGAGCATGTACTAGTGCAGGTGACACGCTCTGGTAGTGAAAGGCAGCTATTTCCGTTTTTCACTATTGTAAAGCTACCTTGCCCATAGGCTATCATGGAGAATGCTGGCTACATTGGCTACCAGCATATCTTCCCATAGGAGCAAGGTAGGACATAAAAGTCTGGTATCCCTGAACTCAGAATTTAATAACACATCTTTTAGGGAAGGTGGTTTTTAAATCCTGTGTTTGAGAACAGCACTTTTAGAAAGTTGCTGTTCTCTTGTCGGACCTTTCTGTGTGCCTTGGCCTGTTTGTGAATTGACAGTCTGGTTTGAGAGTGACAGGGGCTGGGGAGCCCCCGGGAGGTTGGCGTAGTCAGCCCTAGGCTAAATGACTGCATCTGCATCTTGAGTGGTGGGAGGGGATAACACACAATGCTGGCTCAACCTCCTGCTGGGCGGCTGGCGACCCTGCCCCTCTCTCTGAAAGGAAAGGAGAGACCAGAAAAACAAAGTGCTCCAGGAACACCCAGTACTGGTTCAGACCGGGCTCAGAGCCCTCCTGCACAAAGGGAACAAATACTTTTAGGGGTATAAGTACAGGACCCCTGACTGCAGAAAATTGAATCATCCTGGAAACAAGAAGGAACCTCTGCCTGGGAGAAAGCTGGAAGACTGAAGAAGAAGGGCTGCCCTGCTGTGTGATGCTCGAGCATTGACTAGCCCGCCGCGTTTGACTCCCATTCTGGAGTCTATCTGATGAACGTTTGGGACCTATACAACTCCCTCAACCGGCTCACGAGTGCGCTGGTGGTGGTTTCTTATCTTTGATGGTCCCCTGTTACTTTGCGGATCGTGTTAGCGGTTACCCTAGGCATAGGCTAATCTGCCATGCATTAATAGATGACTTCGCCTCTTTTTCATATTTCATATTGAGTAAAGGCATGACTCAATATGTCCTGATGATGATCCCATATTAAATAGGGATCGAAACGTCGTTGATAGCTTACACTTGATGATTTAAATGTTTTATTGCAAAATCACACAAAGTGTACTCCAATATTAACTGTCTGTTTTAATTCTGAATAATTTGCAGACTGCCCTTCCTTGCCTCTCACTTGTATGTATGTCATTTTGTCCTCACATATGTGGTAGTTAGACACAGGTTGTGTCCCACTTGGAAATTGTCTAACAACTTGGCTACATTTGACTATACCTACTAATAAATCTGTCCGGCTGGACAGTTAATATAGATTTCAATCTTGGTCTATACTCATTTTTTGTCTTAATTATTTGTGTAGATTTTTGGGACCATTGTCTCTTGAAATACTAGTGGGCCTGCAGCACTGATTGTGCCACCCACATGAGTAGCCCTAAAATGGTGTCTCAGACCTGCCACCACAGTGCCTGTGTGCAGCCTGTGAACTGCCATTTCCTCCTGGTCAGTGTCCCCACTGACCAGGCCTAACCCTTCCCTTTCTGTGCGCATTGGTCACCCCATGGAAGGCCCAAGGCACCCCCTTGGGCAGGGTGCAGTGTACGTGAAAGGTAGAGCATGTACTAGTGCAGGTGACATGCTCTGGTAGTGAAAGACAGTCAATAATTTTGTTTCACTATCTTAAGGCTACCTTGCCCATAGGCTATCATGGGGAATGCTGGCTACAGTGCCTATCAGCATATCTTTTCGTAACCAAGGAAAACGGCCAGGATCAGTGGCGGTCTGACGTGTGTGGTGTCTGGCACCTCAAAGGTTTGTTAATAAAACCCTCACACACCAACCTGGTCTGTGTCATGCTTCATCATCGGGTCCCTGTCAGGGAACCGAATGCTACCCGGCTGTGCTGTGACACCTGTTTACAGTGGAGCAGGTTATGAGGTGATGTGAAACGTGATAAAGTGAGTGAAGTTACTAATAAAAATACCTCCAGATTGCTACCTGTTGCTTTATTCTTGGAGATCTGGGGTATGGTTAAAAAAAGGTAGAGAGTGGATAATATATTACAGAAACTATGTGTAGCTGTGTTTATTATCAGATGGTCGACATGTTTCAGCCTGTAGAAAAAATATATAAGGGCTTTCTTCAGGACCTCTCCAATCAAGTGAGTGATGTGAAAAAAAGTGAGTGGTAAAAAATTATCACGTGAAGAGCATTTCTAACACTCATGGAAAGGAGTGCTTTGCATGCATAGAGGACTAACCGTATATGGGTCCTCACAAAAATGTAGAATACATTTGTCCAGTATTAGGGTGGCTAATCTTGTCCGGGGGATAGGGGAAATTAGAGCCTCTGTTCTTTCACATATTGTTGTGGCAGATGTGTACGCCGTTACACCTATTACGGGGTACCCGAGTCAAAGGCTGGCCATAGGAGCAAGGTAGGACATTAAAGTCTGGTATCCCTGAACTCGGAATTTAATAACACATCTTTTAGGAAAGGTGGTTTTTAAATCCTGTGTTTGAGAACAGCACTTCTAGAAAGTTGCTGTTCTCTTGTCTGACCTTTATGCCTGCCTTGGCCTGTTTGTAAATTGACTGTCTGGTTTGAGAGTGCCCCATGGGCTAGGGACCCCCCAGGAGGTTGGCTGAGTCAGCCCTCGGCTGAATGACTGCATCTGTATCTTGAGTGGTGTGAGGGGATAGCACCTGGGCCTGAATAGTGCTGTGCCTGCCTTCCACAATGCTCGCTCCACCTCCTGCTACGCGGCTGACGACCCTGCCCCTCTCTCTGAAAGGAAAGGAGAGACCAGAAAAACAAAGTGCTCCAGGAACACCCAGAACTGGTTCAGACCGGGCTCAGAGCCCTCCTGCACAAAGGGAACAAAGACTTTTAGAGGTATAAGTACAGGACCCCTGACTACAGAAAATTAGATCATCCTGGAAATAAGTAGAAACCTCTACCTGGGAGAAAGCTGGAAGACTGAAGAAGAAGGACTGCCCTGCTGTGTGATGCTGGAATGACCTGCAGTTGCTTTGCTGCCTAGGAGAGGGGAAGGACTTTGTTGTTGCTTTGTCTCCTGACTTGAAGGAATCTCCAAAGGCCTGTTGTGAGCTGGCTCCCTGTTTTGAAGTCCCAGGAACAAGGGGACTTCACCCCCAGCTTCCCTGAACTCTGCTGAGAGAGTTATGTCCTTCCTAGAGTGCTTGGGCCAGTCAGGTGTGGTGCCTCTGGAAGTTGTACCTGTGGTGGGAAGCTGGAAACCAAGATTTGAAAGACTTTGCTACAGAATATTTATCGCATCGCTCGCTTGCGGAGCGCACCCCTGACAGTGCGAGGAAATTCCAGCCGCTACGGAGGTCGAGATCGTCGCAGCACCTGTTGCCGCTGCTAGAGACGTCGCATCCTTCGCTTGCGGGAAGATTACCATCGCTGCGAACATCGTCGCAGAGCCTGTCGTCGCCGGGTGAGATTGCCGCACCGCTTGCTTGTGGACCGCACCACGTCCCTGCGAACATCGTCGCAGAGCCATCACATCGAGGGGCCGCGAGAGGGGAAGATCGCCATTGAGCCGCGCATCGTCATCGCACCGGAGATCGTCACAGCCCCAAAGAGCATCGCATCGTGCCTTTGCCAGAGAAAACTTCCTACGGAACCTACACACCGTAATCCATACAAGTCATCGCCTTCCTCCCCATACAGACCGGATTCGTCGCAACACGTCCGCTGCTGCAGTGGGGTTGTCGCATCGCCTCCCTAGGGTCTCAGGAGTAACACATTGTTTGTTTTCTACTGCTACAGCTTTTGTGCTTAGAACTGTTTATTGCAAACAAAGGTACTGTGGCTATAACGTGACGCAACTGTGAACTTTTCAGGCAACTGTGGATCATTTTAACGCAACCTAAAGAACTCTTTTGAAACCATATTCTTGAACTCTATATGTTGGATTTTTGTTGTTTTGGTCTTGTGTAGTTTAGATTAAATACCTTTATTTTTCTAAGCTGTTGTGGAGTCAGTTTGTGGTGTTTTCACTGTGTTACTGTGAGTGTTGGTACAAATACTTTACACATTGCCTTTGATAAGCCTGACTGCTCGTGCCAAGCTACCAAGGGGGTGAGCAGGAGTTATCTAAAGAGTATATCCTCCTTACCTTGACTAGAAGCAAGGGTCTCTATTTGGACAGTGATATCTACCTCTGCCAACTAGAGACCCCCAGTTCTAACACACGCCAATCCACAATATCCTAGATGTGCACTTTGATGCTCACCAAGCAATTGTAAAGGCACTGTCTGCTGTAATCCAGCCCTACTGACTTTGTTAATTCTTATCTGTAGAAAAGTTGATAGCAAATAAAAAAAAATGTAATTATATATTCTTATCACTAAGCAAGTTCATTTAGACTCTGACCTCACACTAGTTCCGCCCACTGCTAGGGGAATTTTGAAACCTAGCCTGAATGTCTAATATTCGAACATGTGAGTAAAGATGTGTTTGCTAATGGGTCTTGCCAGTGAGAATGTGTGAATCCCATTCCCTAACATTGCTGAAATGGCTGCAATGCCACCTTAACTGCACATGCACTAGCTGACTGGATGGAGTATCTAAATGAAATAAGTTTATTTTTGATAGTACAGCCTCGTCTCTGTCCGGTTCTAACCCTGACTCACTCGAGCCGTGTGTTCATACCTGTGGGGCTAATAGTGAGTGCACTTTCACCTTTTTTGTTATGCCTCCTGAATTGCTGTACTCCCCGGATCAATGTCAGGAGACAACATGGACTAACCTGTGTGGTGCTGCCATTTGTCCTGCAGTAGCAATGTTGATACACAACTGTATTGTTCGTTTACACATTTTTTGCCGAGTTGCTCGCTATAACTTGCACATGACCCCTATTTCTATAGGGCCCATGAACATTTACTGCAAATCTTGCTTGCTTTGATTGTACTCAGGTTGATTGCTTTATTGCACTATGCTGTGTGTATTTTATATATTTAGATAGTGCAATTTTAATTCATATATTCTTAGAATGTTTAGGCTAACCTCGATGCTATGCAAGGGTTTAAGCACTGCAAAGCTAGGTGAACGTCTGCAGTTGCCCTAATAGTCTTAAACAGACTCTTCAGAGGCAAAAATGTCCAACATACAAAAAGCGCCTGAACAGAATTCCTAACTAAATGATCTTACCTGGATCTTAATATTCCCAGCAGGTTCCACTGACAGAACTGAGAAGCAGATGCTGAAAATAAAACTCCAGATCTGATGTGTCCTAACATCTCTACACTAGGGAGCATATTGGAGCAATACAAGAGTGTGAGCACAGCAGTGGGGTGAGCTGGTATGGAGAATCAACGCTATGAGCCTGAAGGGATGCTCCTGCCTCTCTTCAGAGGTCTCAAAGGCAAGCACACTGTTCCAAACCAGGTCTGGATTTATACTGAATCACAGCCAAGAGCTGGTGCCACACACAGGAGCTAGAGCCTGGAAAAGTCACACGCGCAAGGAGAGAGTCGTGGCCTTCAAACTGTGCTACACCCTTGGCCACTGAGACCAGGGTATGAATAATCACTTACTTAATCATGGCCCAGAATATGGGATAATATTGTTGGGAAGCAGCCTGTCATTGTGGTCTCAGAGTGCACCAGCTGCTGGTTCTGTGGAGTGTGGAAGGCTGTACTCAGTAAGAGGTTCTGATTGAAAGTCACTGAAATGGTCAAATGTAGGTCAGGAGGTGGGCATTGTATGTCACTTGCAACTTCTGTCTGCTCTTAGGAAGTCACAGCAGAGGCTGAGTTTGGGGCTCTGACTATGAGTCATACATCATTTGGGAGTGGTATCGCCATACCCAGATATACCATAACAGAGTAGTAAATCTGACTGTGGACCCATTGATTATCATCTATTGAAATGAAAATATTTTGCCTCAATGCTTTGCGTTGCCTCATGATTATATTGATAGGCCTGCGCCACTGGAGCATCTAAAAAAGGGATGCTCCAGTGGCACGTCACTCTTGTAAATTAGCTCCTTAGTACACAAATCCAGTGCCAATATGAGAAGCCAAATCTGGCAGCAGATTACAAAGTCAATTCCGCTTCTTTACCTCCCACACATTGTGGGTCTGAGAAAAGAGATTTCAAGACATTAAACATCAAGTGAACCATTTATTCGGTAAACACTGACAAGAATGATTGGCTAAAGTGGCAGGTCCACCACCAGAATATTTAACCAATGTGAGAAATTGGATTACTGGTTGAGAGGGGTAAAACTCTGCTCAAGCAGCAGTCACAAGTTCTGTCAAGGTGAAAGCAAGTAAAGTCCAAATTAATCGGAGCTGAAATGTGTAAATTATTTATGCAGCAAATCAAACAATAATAAAGTGAAAACACACCAAGAGAAAATCCCACACCAATTTAACAACTAGAGTAAAATGGAATAAATTACTCGACACCAAAAGGAAAACAATCCAGTTGGTAGAACTGTTGATATGTAATTTTAAATATTTAAGTGAAAATAGTTCCTAGAAGCACAAAGCCTCAATTGTGGTTATCTGTTTGCAACGGGCTGGGACAACGTCACAAGATCAGGCTGACCGCACTGTAGTGTGGGCTGACTACCGGGATCAGTTTAGGATGGCTAAACAAGAGTACCTAAAATACTGGTTGCGGAGCATTGTGAGATCCCATGTTATGGATACATCATGCAGTGGCAGGTCCGAATGGCTGCGAGGCTGTGATTCAAGAACCTGTGCTGTCGTTGAGGAGGCTGTCGGCAAGGGGCTTGCTTGCGAAACTCTGCATCAAAGCTGCATCACACACCAGCTGGTTCCTAAGATGTTGTGAGGATTGCAATGCAGAGTCCTGCATCGTCGTCACGAGGTTTTAAAGATTGCAGGGATCTGTTAGCATGAGTTGAAAGCCATTTTGTACTTGGCAGCCATTTTAGTTAGCCATGTGCCCGCCATGTGCTGTTTCCCTCTTCCAGAGCCTTGCACATGCTCAGAGGGGTCTAGCTAATAGAATACACATGCTCCTAGTATAGAACTGTCAGGCTATTCTTACTAATTTGCTCAGTTTGGTCTCTCCTCCCACTTTGTTGAGCAAGCAAATCTTGTATTCCCATATTAGTTATTTTGCATGCTGGTACATGCCAGGACCTCCCCTTGGTTTTAAGCTGACAAACGTAACCTAAGCATATATAAGGCCTCTGTTTTCTGTACTCCTTAGAATGCCTCCTACATTTCCTGAGGGTATTGTGTGACGTAGTCGCCCTCATCTGAGGTTAATAAATATGTATTTTAAATTACAGCTTCTGTGCCAATCTCTTCTTTGTTGGTTTAAAAGAACCAGGTGTATCAGTGAGACCCCTTAGAAGGTTTCTATTTTCTGCAAATGACGCCCAATGTGGGGTTAATCAGAGAAGCAGCTATCCAAGGGAGTGGTCTTGACAGGAGACAGGAATCTACTGAGGAGGACAGGACAGGAATCTACTAAGGAGGAACCCTGCGCACTGAGATTCTTTGCCTCTGCAGCTCAGTATATTTCTGGTCTTCCTGATTTTGATCCTCCAAATGTTTGCGGCTCCTGACTAAAAACATTTTTGGCGTGAGCATTCTAAAAACAACTGTCAGGTCATTCAGTACTTGGCATTGGAATCTGGAGACCTATGCTCTGTAAGGTCATTTGTGAGACAGTGAGAGAAGTGCACTGGCTGCAAAGAGAGAGTTTGAAGAGAAAGTTTAAAGTGATATAACATTGATATAAAGTGAGATATAAAAGTGATATAAAGTGATATAAAAGTGATATAAAGTGAGATATAAAAGTGATATAAAGTAAGATATACATCAAGTGATATAATGTGATACAGTGATACAAAGTGATAAAGTGATACAAAGTGATATGGAAACGGAAATTGGCTAATATGTGATGGGAATGGTGAGAAATATATGAATTGCAATTTGTGTAGGCAGGTAATGAGGAGACTTTTCACTACTTTTTATAAAATTTGAATGGCACATTACTTAAGTGCTACTTTGCGTATAATATTGTATATTATGCAGTATTTTTGGCGTGCCTGCTTCAAGCGCACATCGAAGAATGTGTTGTTTTTTGCAGGTACCATAATGTGATGTGAATATAATCAGCCGGCTCCCCTAGAGGGGATACCTAAATAGGTTTAGGTATAAAAATTTCTTCCTTGGTGACAAAGTACCCCATGGATATGTACATAAAAAAGATCATATTCTGCCCACTTTTATGAGTAGAGATATGCAGAGCGTTTTTTTTTGTGTTCTGCCAGGCAAAACTAGTGAATTTGGTGTATTTTGGCTTCTTAAAAATGGAAGAAGTATTTGGGCTGTTTTTGTGTAGTTCTTATACTTTTGGGAAACTCTTCTTGTAAATATGACTTACAACCAGTATTTACAAATGGTTTGGTTTGAGTACAGTCTGTGGGCTGTCTTTTGTTTATGTCCTAATTGTTGATCTTTGTGTTAAATGTGTGTTCAAATGTCTAAGTGGTTTGTGGTTTGACATTGATGGTACTTGCGTGAGTAAATAGTGATTGCGCTCTTTGTGTAAGAATGGCTAGCCTTAAGCGCTCTGTATTGTGTGTTCTGAATGTATGACCCCCTTCTGTAAATGTCTGGAATGAGCTCAATGTGTTTGTTTGTTTTTTGCTGTCATCATTGTGTTATGCAAAATGGCATTTAATTAATGTTAAATAAAAATCCAGAAATGAATTATATAATAGCTTGAGGAATAAAGATCTCCACCAAGTAGGCCCCATCATGTGCACTTGATCGGGTATTGCAGCGCCGACCCGAGTATGAGCAGACCCAATGATAAAGCAAAGCACCTGCTTGTTGGGTGTGTGAGGGTCTTTTTCCAAAAAGGAGGAATCCCTTCTCCTGGCTTTCCATTTACCCTCACACTAGGGTACACTGACAATATCACTGACCTCTACCTGTTGGTCTAATTAGGAACTACATACCTTGTTGGTTACATATGTTCCAACTGGATCATGGGAATGTCTTTAGCTCATGCTAAAAGGACCATCTGTTATAGATTGCAGGCATCTGTTAGCATGAGCTGAAAGCCATTTTGTACTTTGCAGCCATTTTAGTTAGCCATGTGCTCGCTATGTGCAGTTTCCCTCTTCCAGAGTCTTGCACATGTTCAAAGGGGCCTAGCTAGTAGAATGCACCTGCTCCTGGTATAGACCTTTCAGGATATTTTTTACTAATGTGCTCAGTTTAGTCTCTCCTCCCACTTTGTTGAGCAAGCAAATTTTGTATACCCATATTAGTCATTTTGCATGCTGGTAAATGACAGGACCTCCCCTTGTTTTTATGCTGACTATTGTAACCTAAGCATATATAAGGCCCTGTTTTCTGTACTCCTTAGAATGCCTCCTACAGTTCCTGAGGGTACTGTGTGACGTAGTCTCCCTCATCTGAGGTTAATAAATATGTCTTTTATATTACAGCTTCTGTGCCAATCTCTTCTTTGTTGGTTTAAAAGAACCAGGTGTATCAGTGAGACCCCTGAGAAGGTTTCTATTTTCTACAGAGGGGCTTTAAACGTGAATGCCTGACCCATGGATGCATCGCGCAGTCGCAGTTCCAAGAACACTGCAGCCTGCAATGTAAAATCCTGCATCACAGATTAATTGTGCAGCGGGGGAAGCTGGGAGGAGATTAATTTCACTCTGTTAGCTCTAGTCACAGCAACCCACAGCTGGGCTGGCAGAGCTCGTTCAGGTCTAATGCTAAGGGTCCAGGACTGGGGCGGCACCACTTGGGTGACATGACTCACAGCAGACTTCCACAGGAATGGTATTGAACTGCAGTGTGGATATGACGGTCCTCTTTATATATATATATGGTGCCTTCTTTGAAGTAGAAGTAGTTCTCGAAAATTTCCTTTGAAGTCCTTGAAGCTTTATCACTCCCTGCCCTAGCTCCACGTTGGCTGCATGAACAATGCAGCAGTAACAAGTTCTTTGTGTTAAGGTAGAGAATAGCCTATTCAGATGCAAGTGGGACTGAGACCAGTTCCCCTCCCCCATCCTGCCAGTTGATAACCCATCCTGGCACACCTAATCCCTATATTGTGTGGCTGTCTCTGGGAAAGAAACACAATCCAAATGCCAACTACACCCAGTCATGTGATCCAGGAGAGGCTGCAGGCACCAAATAGTGTGGGCAGGAAAATAGCAATATTCTAAAAATGGCATTTTCAAAAGTGTAACTTAATTCTGACTTTATCATTAAAGAGGAATTTTTATTACACTTTCTCAGAAACCAAACATGAAATGCTCACCTATTCCCAATAAAAAGTTAGCACTTATTAAATGTAAAAAGGAAACTCAATGTTATCCTGTGGCAGATGTAGACCTCACACCAACTGATATAGGAGCTTTTCACTACCCTGACATATACAACTTAAAAGTATATGTCCAACCTTGAAATTCTAATGCACCCTGCCCTATGGGCTACATATGGCCTGCCTTATAGGTGATATATAGACAATAAAAGGGGAGTTTAAGGTTTTGCAAGGGGGTTATGTTGGCAAATTGAATTGCCAGTTTAAAACTACATACAGACTGCACTGGCACTGGACATGTTTTAAGGGGCTACTTAAGTGTGTGTCACAGTCAATGCAAGATGCCCACTAGTAGCATACCATTTACAGTCCCTGGGTATATGGTATACCACTCTACAAGGGGCTTATAAGTACATGAAATAAGCCAATTAGATTTAAGCCAAAGGAGCAAGCACAAAGTCTTTAGCACTGGTTAGCAGTGGTTAAGTGCACAGAATCCTAGAGCCAATAAAAACAAATTCATCTGGAATATACGGGGTAAAGGCAAAAAGTTTTGGGGTGCCCATGCAGAGAGGGCCAAGTGTAACAATAAGCCTATGTAAATAGAAATCAGAAGCATCATACATATGAATAACGTTAAAGGAATGCAAGGTGGTGCAGAAGCCAGTGGAGTAAAGGAATATGATAAGAAATATAAATATTTTTCTAAAATGAATCTTGATGTGCATAAGATAATGTATAGTATTCATTAAAGTAGTCTGCCCCTTGCAAGACTTCTGTCTCCCCTGCACATTCCCAACATCTATAACATTATTTTACCATTCCACACCCTGAAGGACATCCTACACTCACATCTACTACATGTTTTCAGCTGATACTAAATTTAAAAACTACTTCATACAAAAAGGGAATGATGTGAGGAATGATGCCCAGTAACAACAGGTCCACATGGCGTTTCAACAATTTATGAGGCTAAATTCATTATGGCTCAAAATTGACAGTTTTATAAATATGCACAATTCTTTTGATTTTTTTACACCACCATTAATCTCCAATTAACGATTAGGGCTTTTAAATCTACTTAAAAAAATATTGAACTTTTTTGTCTTAATCATTCTCTATTAAACTGTTAATGATGTTATATTTTCAGTATGTTACTTTCATTTCCATTTGTATACTCATATATTTATTTACAAGTTGAATCATTCATTATCGATTTTACTAAAATTCCAGCACAAGGAGACACAGAGGTGCCCTCTACAAGCAACACACCACCACCACCCGCTCCATGATCAACTGA
The DNA here is from genome assembly GCF_964261635.1 of Lissotriton helveticus. Taxonomy (NCBI): domain Eukaryota; kingdom Metazoa; phylum Chordata; class Amphibia; order Caudata; family Salamandridae; genus Lissotriton; species Lissotriton helveticus. The sequence continues at coordinate 1,612,466,075 of NC_136069.1, forward strand.
CATGCAATCAGTAACAACCACTTTTACTTCTCTGACCACAGTGACAATCACTCCAATATGGGAACATCTTGCACTGTAGCCACAGGTTCTGTTGAAAGCACTGCCACTCCCATCACCACCTCCTCTATTTCTCACAAATCCCATCCAGAAAGCAGATCTTCATCAGGGGCTGTTCTTGCCTGCTTTTTACTGGTGGTTTGGCTCCTGTTCTACAATACCCTAGAATAGCACCTCTGCGAGAATAGAAGAAGAGGAAGAAGGGGATATAACAATTTATGATGTATGGCATGACAAGTCACCTGCTAATCCTCCCCTAGAGGATGAGCCAGTACCATCAACAACAGTACCACAAACTGTGACATACACCTTTGAACTTATATTATGCAGAATATCTGCCAATGCAGGTGGACATGAACAGCTTCTTATAAATTCACAAGCACCAACAGAGACCTATGTAGGTGTCTCACTCAGCACAATCACCACTAGCACACCCAGTCGCCGACAACCAAGACACTCACATAGCTTTCACACAGCACATGAACCCAATCTCATACACAATCCCTCACACACCCTCAAACATCAGAACGCATATTCCAACTCATGCTCATTAATGCTCACTCTGCGATACTCCAAGCACTAGACATCGCATAACTCATCACTCATCACAAGCTTGACACCCAGTTCATAACCGAAGTCTGGCTTGCCACCACATCTTTGCAGATCCCAGATATCCTTCTTCCCACAGGCAACAACATCCACTGTGCGAACCAAACACTCAAGAAGAGGGGAGGCCTTACTGTCACACATGAGTCCACCTGGTCCTGCACACTAGGTAAACAAAGAATGCTCAAAGGGAGCTCCTGACATGCCATTTCCCTCTCTCTTTAACTCACAGCACCACATTTCATCTACTCTAAAGGCCTCTAGGGAAGAACAAGGACTTGATGAATTTCCGGATCTCTGCACCAACTTTTCCATCGAACATGGCCACACCACCCTATTGTGTAACTTTAACCTCCCAGACAACATACGTTGCCAATGTTTATGCCTACCTCACTCAAGGTATATTCCCACAAGCTCTCAATAAAGGCAGTGTAGAAAGGTAGGGCTCTTTCGCAAAGAACAGTCTCCGCTGTATGCTGATTCTCACATTGTTTAATCATAAGGGCAAGATGAGGGAAACCATCCCAGCCATCTACCATCAAGATGCTCCCAGCTTCTATATTTCAAAAGCAAACATTCTCCCGGGAAAAGCCCTCACCCAGCATAGTTCCTCAGGAAGATGACATCTACACATTCCATATACCAGTTACCACACACCTCCCTCTTATACAAACAACCACCCGACACCTCAATGAATTTAAGTGTGTGTACAACTATAACTTAAACAACAGTAGTCATAAATGAGCTGAGGAACAATCAAATAATATAAGTACAACAAAATACATGGTATACAATGCAATAAATACAACTTGCAACAGTACAGAGGCTTAGGGGCCCATTAGGATGTCAGGCGGATTGCCCCGCCAGGCTGGCGGTAGCCACCGCCAGCCTGGCAGGGGCAATCCGCCCGACATCCACTCCCAAATGCCCCCCCGCCATATTAGTATGGCGGGGGGGAACGCGGCGGACGGAAAGACCGTCCGCCGCTTTTCCGCCTCGGTCGCCTTGCGGCCGGGGCGGAAAAGGATTAATATGGTGGTGGTGTCTAATAGACACCGCCAGCAATATTATGATGTGCCAAATCGGATGCCTTTCCGTGGCAGCGATGCCGCCACGGAAAGGCATGCGGTCTTCACTCTGGGGGCCCCCTGTGGACCCCCAGAGTTAAGGAGGGGTGGGGGGTGCACACGGGGGTACCTGTGGTACACCCCAGCATTTGCATAAACAAAGCGGCAGGCACCTAAGAGAGAGGTGGAGGTGGAGAAGTGTGGCTCACTGGTTAGAGGCGGCAGACCTGTAAGCAGAGAACGGCCCGGGACCAGGGTTCAATTCCCGACGCGGCAGGGTCTTGGACCAGGGTCAACGGACTCAATAATTCTCGCCTCAGTGCCTACTCTAACCAGGGAACACACTTTGCAACTCTGGGTATTAAGCTTGCCTCATCTCTACAACGGCCCCCCACAGACGCCGGGGATGCCTGGTTTCACCCTGGAGATACCCAGAAAGGGACCATCTCACAGGGAAAAGCAGGACGGGTTCCCCAGCGGTCTACAGCGCCAGGACACTCGGGTAGAGTAACAGTGCGCTTTACAAGTACCCCACATTTACATTTACATTGATCTAAGGCGGGCGGTCCAGATTTCCGCAACCCGCCCGCCATCCTAATGGGGGCCTTAGTCTTGAGTCAAATACAGGTGAATGCACCGCCCCAACCATAGTGTGGGACCATACTATGAGGTGCACAGATTTTTCTCCTCCAAGAGGTGTAGTGCATTACTATTATAGTTTTAGATCAGGTGTGTCACAATTTGTAGCTGAAACAGGCACTGTTTTTAATGGTGTGCCTTTCACTGTGTTATTCACCTGTATTGGTGTCACCTAGTCATAACTTTTTCTGTGTCTGTGTCCAGCACCATGCCAGATTTAAACAAATCTCTTCTGTGGTGTGCCTGTCACCGCATGTAATCCTTAAAAGGCACCATCCATGGAGGCGTGTCCAAGATTGCGGACGAGTAGGACGTACCTACCCGCCGCTCCTGCCCGCAGCCCGGGCTTCACCTACATAGCTTTGTCCAGCTCGACCTTTGTAGCAGAACCGGACCCTGCTTGGGCCTGTGATACGCCATGACCCCTTCAACCTAATCCTGTGCCTGATTCCTGCGCTCTGAGCCGAGCTGTGCCACGCTGAGCTGAGGAGCGGGGCACGCTCTGGGATCGGCCCTGCGCAGAGACCTTGTGCAGTGGAGTATGGAGGTGCAGAGGAGGTGGAGGGTGCTGGGGAGCGGCGCAGTTGCCCGTGGGGCCTTTTGCTGAGTGCCAGCCTTGATCGGCAGACACGCGCGGATTCGATGCCAAGTCGCCACGAGGGACTAGAGTGGCTGAGGCATCCCATCACACCAACAACAAGATGGCGGCGCGGGGCTGAACTTGCGGGCAGAATCTCAGTGTTCCGGTTGAGGTGAGTTGCCCTCCAGCGCACCTGACATGTCGCCTCGAGCGCTGGCCTTGCTTTTCCGGACACTGGTCCTGGCGCTGTGTTGATTCACCATTGTTGTGGTGCGGCGCGCCGGCCTCTAGCTGCCAACCTTAGCGGTGTTCCCCCTTGTTCAGCACCCTCACAGTGGAGCGTTAGTGTCCCTGCGCTTTGCTCCCCCATACTAAGGAGGAGCTCCGCCGAACTAAGGAGGAGCACCACACAGCACAAGTGGATTCACGGCCAGACGACTACAGGGGATCAGAGCACCTGAGCACCTGGGCATATCTTTGTAGTGGCGGCAAGATGGCAGCGCGGGGCTGAATTTCCCAGATGAAGTTACAGTGTCCTCATTAGAGGTGAGCCGCCCTATAGCGCACGCTGTCTGCCGACCCTAAATATTGGCGCTGCATTCTTGTACACTCCAACCTTGGCTTGTCACCACTGTAGCCCACTGCTGTGACTCTTGCGTCCTTGACTGCCGACCTCTGCGGTATCGCCCCTTTGCCAGCGCCTCAGGAGTGAAGCACCCAGCACTGCTGCGCCCCACCGCCTTATTGAAAAGAAGTGCCACGCAGCGCACCTGAAGCATTGGACGTGCCTGAGCAACGAGGCACTTCAATTTGTTCATTCCATTTTGGGTCATCTGCCTTAATAGTGTAGCCTGTCACCATTGCTCTGAGGCCGATAGGTCCCGGAAAGATAGATCTGTTAAGGACTTGCTGCTCAGAGCTGCTCAGAGCGGGAACTAGTGGAACAGAGACAATGTCCCAGGCTGGAGGAGCCAGCGAGCGGAGGGGGACAGCTGAGCCCGAATGACCTATCACACAGAGTGTCCTGGAATCACTCTTTGCGGATCTTACCAGGGAGTTTCATACGATGAAGAGGGACCTTACAGCTGAGATCCGCGGGATGTGCAAGGACCTCGATTCAGTAGGAGAGCGAGTGGACGATCTAGAAAACCAAACTGCAGTGAGGGATGATGAGGTGTCTCAGCTCCAGCAGGAAGTTCTCAAGCTAAGAGAACAACACTTAAACCTTCAGTCCCACATGGAGGACTTGGAGAACCGCTCCCGCCGCAATAACATATGGATTCGGGTGGTGCCTCAGGGGGAGTGGAGCAGGACATTGAGACCTTTGTCGTGGCTCTGTTTCGCCACTTTTTGGGAGATTCCCCGGACACACCGAGTGGGCCTTAAAAGATCACCTAAGGCCCCTCCTCCTGATATCCTAACGTCCGTCCACAATTTTAAGCTTAAAGAGTGCATCTTGCGCGAGGCACGTTCTCACCATCCCATAGAATTTCGCTCCTGCAAACTGAAGTAATCTCTTCCAGACGCAGTATAAGTAGTAGACAGGTTTATTGCAAGAAGATGACAGCTTAACAACCACTCTGGTCGGGTGTCTCACACAGGTCTGACAACTGCCTAAAGTGGACTCTCAGTGGCAGAGAATGCAAGGAACATTCCAACATAACACTACAACAGAGCATTACACAAACCTCTTCTCTTCCAGGACTTGGCTTCCTCTACCTTACAGAAGCGATGTGACTTCCGCCCTGTTACCACATTTCTCCGCTCCAAAGACATTGCCTCTCATGGCTGTGACAGATAGCTGGAGTGAAGATGGTGTTGCTACCACAAATCCTCTACCTTTTCCACACTCTTCCATTGATGTCCCCTCTTGGAGTGCTACGTGCCATGCACAGGGACATAGAGCGCTTTATTTGGCGGGATCAGAGGGCTCGGATGTGTTGAGCTCTTACCTACAGGAACCCTGTGGATGGGGGCCTGGGAGTTCCAAATCCTTTAGCATACTGGAGGGCGGCTCAATTGTGAGCACTGGTGGAGTGTCATGCCCCGAATCAGAGAAGCACTGTTTTTTCATGGATAGATCGCTTGCGGGCCGATCTTTGTAGGGAGTTCCTTTCCTCCCGTGCAGGGGACGGCCTCGCAACCTGTATCTGTCGGGGATAACCCATCCCACAATTGTAGCTTGGGATAAAACTGCGATCACCAGGGTGCTTACTACTTTCCTATCTCCCATTACACCCATTGTACAGAATCCATACTTCACACCTGGCCTAGACTATGGGGAATTCCACCACTGAACGACAGAGGCTACCCGCTCCATAGGACATTTCTTTGACCTTTCTGGATGACGCCCTTTCAGAAATTTTCGTACTGACCATAGGCTTCCCGAAACAGAGCGTTACCGCTATCTACAGATACGGCATTGGGTTCTGCAGGAGGGAGTGCGGGAGGGAGCGGAGAGACAGCTCACGCCATTTGAGTAATGGTTAATTACAAGGCATGATGATGAGCATATAACATCAGATCTATATAAATTTGTCCGCAACACCTCGAACACTGGGAAATCTTCTGGTCAATAGCGCTGGGAAGGGGAGTTAGGTAAGGAGCTCTCAGCGAAAGAAGGGAAGGCGTTTTACTATAGAGTCCGTCGCACGTCCCACAATGTCTCATCCATTGAAACAGCCAGCAAGTTGGCAACCTACTGGTATTTCACCCGCGTCAGGCTCCATAGGGGTAACCCGGCACGTAGCCCTTTCTGCTGGCGAGCCTGTGGTGCGCTAGGTACTCTCACTCATTTGCTTTGGGACTGCCCCAAATTGGGGACATACTGGCAACAAATTCTAGATGAGGTTGACTCCCACTTCGACACCCAGATCCCGAGATATCCAGTATACATACTCTTGGGCCTCCCCAATGCCATAACTTTCCCGCTCACTTCTAGGAGAGGAAAACAGATGACACTCACTGTGGGCGCAGCAGTACAAAATATCCTTGCACACTGGAGTTCTACCACAGTCCTACACGATTAGGCTGGCTCCATAAGCTATGGTCCATCTTGGGGATGGAGCAAATCTCCCTCTCGTTAACCAACCCCAGGGCTTCATTCCAGGAGATGTGGGCACCACTCCTCGCACTCTTGACATCTGAATTTACAGAGCTCACCTGTCCCAAATATCTCAGATTGTTAAGGTTAGCAGATCCTCCCCCGGAGCCTGCCACCGCTGGCTCTGCTAGGTAGCCGCCTATGGGACCCGATGGTTGGGCCGTGACACTCTCTTTTTCTTTGTTAGATTGTCTTTCTTCTTTTTCCGGGGAGGAGGAGGAGGGTGGGGGGAGGGGGGTGGAGTTGTTTTCCCTTTTGTTATTGTTAAGGTCTGAATCACTCAATAGTGATGTGTCAGGTTGCAACCCGATGACTGCAGAGCTTAATGGCTCATTTGTTCTCTTTTTGGATAAAATCAATAAAAGACATCTAAAACAAAAAAAGGCACCATTCAATTACACAATGCCTTTTGCCACATTGGTTTTTACAATATAGCTCTGATGACTTTCTAGGGAGTCAGTGCTCCGTAGCAATACTGTAAATGCAATTCAATATAAGCTGACTATGCCCAATCCTTCAAAATGGAAACAGCATTGTGTTACATTATTTTCCAGTGGAAATCAAGCTTGTTTTGCCAAACTCCACTGGCATACTGCACAGCATCCCTTTGGCTTTTTTCTTGCCAGCCCACACTGAGTTTGGCACTGTGAGATATGAATACAGGCCCATTCTCCCCGTGTCTCTGCACCTCAAGAGACAGCAATTGGAGCAGTGTGAGTTCTGCACTCACTAGGAGAGTGTTAACTCCTTGTTTAGGGAGCACAAGGCATGAACTATGCTAAGGTTGTATTAAAAGTCACATTTTCCAATTGCAACCATTTAACAATCTACAGAATGTGTCATAACAAGTATGCCACTTCTCTAAATCCAACATTTTGTTAACCACTCATTTCTACACACCTCTCCCTGCTCCTCACCTTGATGTTGGGATGGTAAATCCCTAAGTTCCTTAATTTTCCTCATTGACAGTGCAGAAAAGTAATTCTCCTTCCCAAAGTAAAAATGTCTCCATTGTATGCTGGTTCTTACATGGTTTATTCATACGTTCAAGGTGAGGAAAACCACCCTAGCCTTCTTCCTTCAAGGTGATCCTTGAGCTTCTATAATTCAAATGGAAACATTATCCCATGCAACAGCCCTGACCCAGCATAGTTTCATAGGAATGTCAAATCTTCACATTCCATAGTACCACTTACCACAGTCAGATCCTCTCACTCCTAAATAAACATACACTAGGCTCTGATGACCTTGCCAACTACAATAACTCTCACTCACCTACCATACATTGGCAAGATCATTGAAAAAGCAGTCTATGTTCTACTCCAAGTGCTAACCATCCCCTCCCCGCCTACTATTTTGGTTTCAGATCAATCTGCAGCAGAGAGAATGCCACCATATACATCAAAGAGGGTTTCCTCCTGACCATATATGAATACGACCCTGCCTCCTGATATTGCAGGACTTCTCAGCTGCCTTCAACACAATCAAACATCCCAACCTCATATGCACCCTCTAATTGTGAATGGTATTCACCAGTAATGTCCTTCACTGTTTTTCATCCTAACTCTCCAACTGTCGCAAGTTTGTTCACATGGGCACCTCCAGGCTACAAAACATCCCTATCACATGAGGATGTCCCAAGGGCTCCATACTGTTTCCTGTCATCTTTAAAATTTACATGGAGCTGCTTGGCATTCTACCCACAGATAATTGCATCAAGATTTAGCAAATTCCGGATAATATTTATCTCTCCTTGAAAGACTCATCCAAAACCTCAAGCACATCATTGAGACCTGGATGTCCAGCATCAAACTGAAGATCAACCCAAGCAAGATGGAAATTCTAATATTTAAGAAGAACAACCAACAAGATGGATTACGAACCTGGTTCAATGACATGAACATTGATGCTTTCTAACCCCAACTCCCACTGAATGCCAAATCACCTGGATACCAAACTCTCCTTCAAGGAGCACATTGACAAAAAACACAAAGACGGCCTGGTATCAGCTCTCTCCTCTAAAGAAAGTCAACCCATTTCTTTCTAAAGGTGATTTCAGAAGTGCTGTTCAATCCCTTGTAATCTTGCTTCCAAATGGTGGTACTGCTTTACTCTATGGCCTCCTAGACTCCACTCTGGCACCCCTTGGGGGAATCCAACACACCACAGCATGTCTCATCCAGGGTTTGAAGAAATATGATCACATCTTCCCCACTCTGATGGAACTTCATTGGCCCCCCTTGCCAGTCATTTTTTAATCTAGCTGCATCATTTACAGGGCTATCACAACCAGCACCCCTTCTTCTCTGGTGGTTCTTAGCACACCCATAGCCAGAACAGCCCTGTCACAGGCTAGACTGGACCTGCCCTCTTTATTTTAAGCAAAACAAGCAATCTAAGAATCATGAGAATTGTTTAAGCCCAATGATTGCTCCCAATAGTAGCTATTTAATTTGATCAATGTGTAACCATCCAGCAGAAATATGAATATATGCAAACTTATGAACGAATACAAATAATAGGATGTTGAAATCTGGGAGTGATGCTGAATGGCATTCGTGATAGATGCTTGTAAACTTCTGAGCTCGATACAGTAAATGTATTGCTATTTACCAAGTGGTTGATTGTTCTCGTCTTATACATTGTGTCAAAATGCAACTAATCTGTCTGTCTTTGCTTTAGTAATTAGTAACATGAAGCAATGAATCCCATTGCCTGTAAACAAATCTCATAGAATTATGTAAATACACTTATGTTGTGATCAGTGAGTTCACGATATTCTAAAACAAATAGTGTTGGAAGAATCATTTCTTGGGTTTAAAACAAGGTTACCTGTATGGCTAACAGTCCATTAGCTGCCCCTACCCTCCATTGTCTGAGCTGTTTTTTTATGCAGCAGTAACCAAACTAGGACTTAGATTGTGGAGCAGGGTGACGTCACAAGGATGAGACATGAGGAGGCACCTTGGTGGGCCTTGTGGGGGTACTTGAGAATGAGACATAAGAATGGGAAGAAATTGAAACTATTTACTGTTATTAATGCAAAATCACCATGGACAGCATCTTCACTGATAAAATATGGAAGGAAGGCTTTTAGGTGGAGAACAAGAGAGTCTCATCCAAGAACTCTTGGAACCTCAGTTTAACACAACCTCTAAGTAGGCAGTCCATGACTCGAACCCCAAAAAGGTTGAGGTATTGCCCTGTACCCCTAATCAGTACCAGTATTCCCTAAGAGACAATATAGAGGGTTTATATCAGTCAGAGAGTGGAGAGGTGTTGATTGACATAAATAATGAGAATGTCTGATTAGTCCCAAAGAATCAATGAGTACTCATCAGATGGAGTTTTTCATCCTTTCCTGGTACTTGTTGGTGGATGACATTCCTGAGTTCATGCCCTCCACATGTAAAGGATGTGGAAGTGCAGCTGCACACACTGGACTCATCATTTCAAGAGCTGGCCATGCCTTCTGGAGGTGACTTCATGCTGACCTTGAGGTATGCTGCAGCAGCTCAGCAGCTATTCTTTATATGAACATTGTTTTTGCATTGGTGACTACTGTGGGGCTCTAAATCACAAAAGAGAAATCATACCCAGTATAAAAAAGCAGAAATAATTTAGCTTGTCATCCAAGCACGATGATGACGTATTATTGCATTTGCCATATGTATTGTGATTATTGGCACCTGCTGTGCTGCTCTCTTGGAGTCTATTAGTTTGTTTATGGGTTAATTCTAACTGGAAAACGTAAAAATGTAACGTAACTGGAAAAATATGTAAAGCGCTCTGATACCTGATTCGGTTCGGGTCTAGTTCGCGCTATATAAAACTCTGAAGGAAAAAAAAAATTCTAACACGTAATGGTTCATTTATAGGTAATATGAAAAAAAGCAAAAGCAGGCAAGTTGCTTTCTCCCCTGTGAGCATTAATTAGCTTTAGTGTCCCCGAGCTGGGTTTGTGCTGAGCAAGGTACATGTCCAACTGAAATTCCCAAACCCATTCCCCACTACCAGGAGCCAGTGACGTCACTGCAGCAGTATTATAAATGTTGCTGCTCCTGTGAGCGTCTGCTGGACTGTGAGGTGCATGGAACAACCTGCAGGAGAGCCTCACAGTTCAGAACTCTTCAGTAAAGATTGTCTGTCCTCCTAAGGGGGTTACTGGTGAGCTGTGTAACCAGGGTGCTCAAAGCAAGTATCAGCAAGGATACAACTACCTGCAGGAAGTAACAAATAATCGACCTTGCACTCAAGAAGGCATTTGTGCTGATAAAGTGTGTATTTTATTGTGAGCATGTAACTTTCAGTAGCTCTAAAGCATTAAGGTCTGTGAAAGTCAGGGTAGTAGGTGGGTCGCCTGGATATCGAATCAACAATATTGATGGGAGAGGAAATCGAGAACAAAATATCGACAGGTAGGTCTAAGTTTCCATGCCTAGCTCTACGTACATCATTGAGGTATGCAGATGTGGATTCATGAATAGTAAATCTATGCTTTTCCTATATATTCACTTACTTCCTGGATATTAATGTGCCACTGTATTATTGGTGTCGCTATTCAGTATTACAATCCTTGACATTTTAACCGATGCATTTATTTACTAAAATCAGTCTAATGTTTTAGGACTGTATGGGGGTGATATATACATGTAAAATGTAATTTGTTCGCTTGAAAAATGAACTGACTGCCATTTACTTTGTTTTGCCATGTAAATAGGCATGTAATAAAGTTAGTGGTGCACATATTTTGAGTAGCTTGATTACCACAATTAGGTCGCGAAATGTGGGTGGGTTTCTAAATTAAAGTGGGATTTTTGCACCACTTTTAAGTTGTTGTGAGAAAACAAGTTCAACATGATCCACCCACTTTCAGAATCGTGGGGAAAATTATTTCACGCACACGCATTACCTGCAACAAAAGGTCACAATCTCGTTTAGGGCCAAGAAACAATTCAAATAAAATATCGGCAGTTTTTGGATAAAAAGCTAAACCAAGGTGTAGCCTAGGAAAAGCAGAAAACGCAGAAAATTACTGGAAGTATAAAGGGCTATCACCCTGATTCATCAAGCCGAATTGCGCTCGAAAAGGGCCAGAATCTGAGGCCCACATGCATCATTGTTACATTTTGCACTTCCTAATTTGCGAAAAATAAGGAATCGCAAATTAAGAAGTGCAAAATGCTATGCATCATTATTTTCGGTATTCATTTGGGATTCGGTAAAAATCGCAATTTTTACCGAATCCCAAATGAATACCGAATTCTTAAGTAAATTTTCGCAATTCCCATTGATTCCTATGGGCCAAAAGGCCCATAGGAGTCAATGGGAAGGCATCAGCAAATTGCGAGTGGCACTTAGAAAATTTCATGGGTGCAGGGGGGGGTCCAAAGGACCCCCCCATGCACCCCTGAAATGTATTTTTCGCATCATGTTTCACACACACATGTCCTAAGGACATGTGTGTGTGAAACATGAATGTTGAAAAAAAAACATTTTCACCATTTTAAACACTTTTTCCAAATTTACCGAGTGGTTCAACCACTCGGTAAATTTGGCACCCTAACTGCGAATTTCCACTTGTAAAAGTAATGATGCATTGCTTTTAAGAAATCGCACATATGCGACTTCTTAAAAGCACCCGCAATTTTAGAACTCGCAACAATGTTACGAATTCTAAAATTGCTTCATGCATCCCAAAAAGCACTTTTGCATTCGCAAACGGCCGATTTTAAGGAATCGCACCGTTTGCGACTACAAAAATGCTTGATGCATGTGGGCCTGAGAATCTGGCCCTTTGCGAGCGCAATTTTTGCATTAGGGATTCATCATCCCAAATGCAAAAATCGGTAATTGCTAATTCGCTAAATTGCGAGGAATTACATTTAAGGAATCTCTATTTGAGATTCCTTAAATGCAATTCATCAACCATTTTTAAATTGCTAATTCGCAATTTCGGGCCGCTATTTACCCAGAGGTCAGACCTCTCGGTAAATAGCAAAAACTTAGAAAAATGCTTTTAAAAGCATTTTTCTAAGTTGCATGTTGCACACACACATGTCCTTTGGACATGTGTGTGCGCAACACCTGTTTCAATTTGCATTTAAGGGGTGCTACAGGGTGTCCTTTGGACACCCCTGGCACCCTTTAAATCGCTATCTTATTTGCGAGTAGCAAATTGCTAATCGCAAATAAGGAATACTTCCCATTCATTCCTATGGGCCTTTTGGCCCATAGGAATGAATGGGGAGTTATTCCTTATTTGCGAATAGCAATTTGCTACTCGCAAATAAGGAATGTGTAGGAATCGCTATTTATTTAGCAATTCCTACATGAATACCGTTTTGCGAGTCCTTAATAGCGATTCGCTATGAATCGCTATTAGGGGCTCGCAAAACGGCCCGTTGATGAATAAGGCTGTATATGAAGGTAATTTGTATTTTGCGATTCTCAAATTTTTAGGGAATCGCAATTAGAGAATTGCAAAATGCAATGTAGGTTGGATTAGCAAACATTTTTGAGAATCCCACTTATTGCTTATTTGCGAATCGCAAATTGAGATTTGCAAATAAGGAATACCTTCTCATTCATTCTTATAGGCTAGAAGGCCCATAGGAATGAATGGGAAGACATTCTCAATTTGCGATTCTCAATTAGAGAATCGCAAATTGAGAATGCAATTTCAGCGTTGTAAGGGTGTCAATAGGACATCCTTTTGCACCCCTGAAATTAACTGGTGTGCACATGTGCTCCACATACATGCTTTAAGGGCATATATGTGACCCACATGGCACTTTGAAAATTGCCAAAAAGTGCATTTTTCTAAGAAATCGCAGATTTTTGCGATTTCTTAAGCCATAATTTGCACAACTTGGGTGCTTCCTACATTGCATTTAAGGGACCTCAATTTGCGATTCCTTAAATGCAATAGCAAAATAAGGAATCGCAAATTTTGCAATTCTTTATTTTGCATGTGGGTTTTTGTGTGCTACATAGCACACTGCCCTAATTGCGATTGCAAATGCTGAAATTCTGCGAATGTCAGCATTTGCGAGCACAATTAGGCTTCCTACATATGGCCCATAGTTGTGATCCACGCAAGACTCCGCCAAGAAACACCTTCTCAGTATCATGAAATGCGGCGCTGGCTGAGCCGAGGCATTTAGAACTGTAGAATATCAAAATATATCACACACGAATTGTTTCATTTCCTGCAACAGAAATAAAAATACAAAAGACACTTTGGTTGAAATAGGTTCATAAACAAAGTACGTGCTTGTTTTTTTGTGCATTGCTTTCTATGAACACAAAAGAAGTGGACGATCAACCACGAGATTTGTAATCCCTTTTATAATCGATACTTGCGTCAACATTTTATCCACCCTCTTATATGAACAGTGCATCTGGAGGTACCTTTAGTGGAGCAGCAGTCACGCAAGTGAGATACTGACATTATTCAAATGAGCGGAATCTCACTTGACCCGAATTCGTGACCTACACAGATTTCTGGAATAGTCTTTCCACCCAAATACTTGGGGTGGGGGAGTGGTGTGTGTGTGTGTGGGGGGGAGGGGGCAGGGGGTGTGGGGGGGGGCGGGGGGTTGGCGGTTGCTCGTAAAATGAGCATGTTCAAGTTAACTTTAAAAAAAAAATTCAAGAATCACTTTAAAACATGGATAGATGTTTGTGCTCTTCAAGATTTTGCAACAACTTCAAAGAGGCACCGAAGTTCAGACTGCAAACTTGAGGTTCTGATGGAAGGTGCTGCCCAGGAAGACTGTGAGATAAGAGCCTTGGTATCTATAGGGAGTGTGGTCGTGGCAGGTGGGAGATTGAACAAAATGTGAGCAGAGAAACAGTATTTTCTGGAGGGGCTAAAAAGCGAGACAATTGTATTGTATTGTATTGTAAATGCATTTATATAGCACTTACTACCCCTGCCGAGCGCTTTTTCGGCAAGTAGAACGCTACTCCCGGACCCATAGAGGATTAGTGTTGAAATAGTATAGTGAAACGTGCAAGTAAATTTTAAATGGAGGATAGGTTAGTCAGTTATTTGGATTCGGAAGGATAGCAGAAGGATAGAAGAGGAAAACAAGGTTTGCATTTATATAGCGCTTACTACCCTTGACGAGGCATCGAAGCGCTTTTTCGGTGAGTAGCACGCTACTCCAGGACCCATAGAGGATTAGTGTTGAATTAGGATGCAAGTACATTTTAAGTGGTGGATAGGTTAGTGTATGGTGAAGTAGCATATTAATCCAGTGTAATTACAACTTTTGCTGGTATTATTTTTTAGCCACAAAAAATAGAGGCGCTTATATTTATGAGAGGTGTAACCGTTGAAGAACCGGGTTTTAGAACCCAGCGGCGCCAGGGGCACGCCCAAATTCTTCGGGTTCACCTGTCTTGGAATAAAGAGACACGGGATACTTCTGAGTGGCGTCAAAGATCAAATTTATTGGCTGCAGCCAGTAACAGAAGTCCTAGAAATCATCACGGTATTAGTTCTCAGGAGACTGCTCAATTTTACAAAGCAAGTCATCCCTTTTTATGCCAAAAATCACATTCCAGACAAATACCTAACATTTACAAACTGTCCAATCACATGTATCCACACCAGAGGTGTCGCATGATGGTAAAACCCACTTTCAGTTGCCCAGTCCATGATCAATCATCGGTCAAACCCAACATTCTTCTTTAGACAGGTCGAACGAACCCATAATAAAAAAGGCCACAACCCAATCATAAATAGACCATAAAGAAAGGAGCAGAAACAGGTGAGAGCAGGATAAGGCATATTTGTGTGCAGTAAAACTTTATGATGTCCTGTGCTCTGATCCTTAATCTTCATCAGCTAAAGGACAGGAACTGGTTTAACAAGGTCAGCTTCAGGCAACAGGGTCAGTTCACTCAGGTCAAACAGGAGTCAGCACGAACTCGAGCTAAGGTGTACATGTCCTTAAAAGACTAGTTCAGCCACAGTCATCGGCCTATGTGACGGCAACCACAAAATGGCTGCCATACACAAAATGGAACTCAAGGGTTCAGAACGAAATCCCTAAATACGTAGTGAATCCATCGGTCTAACATGATGAAAACACTCATACTTGCCGCACTAACTAGTTACGGTTCGCTAATATCAAATTCGTAACGAAACCATGACCTTTATGGAACGGGCTCAGAATTCACGGAACCTCACCATTTGTGTGTAGAGCTGGTGTGGTCTCGAAGGTAGAAAACTTCACATCACTGGTATAGTCAACAACTCGTTTGTGGCATCTGGGCAAGGAACGACTGAATCATGGGTAAACTGGAGAGTAGATGAGTTGGTGCAACAAAAAGGATATGAGGAAAATTGAATAATTTTTGTCCATGATGCGTTGAGACTGGCCTTACAATTTACCATCCCTCAGGTGATGGGTCAGAGGCAGTTAGTAATGCAGGACAGGATCAAATGGTTGTATGTCAGAATAACAAGTCCTATATATCAAGGTACAAAAATATCATAGCAGTTAGTTGGCACGGGCGGTTGCCTGAGCCAAGTACTTCTTGGAAGGTGGCAGAATGGGGTGAAAGAATGGAGTACTTAGCATCTATAGTAGTAAGAGTAAGAGGACGAGTAATGGGAGGAAAGGCGCATTGACCTGATTAAATGCCAGAGAACTCGATAGAGGAAAAGGGAGAACAAGAAGCACTTTTGGAGATCAGTGGGAGCGCTACACATTAAAATTTCACAGATTTAGGGTTGCATTTCCAGTGCAGGGTTTTGTTTAACTGCACCAGAGCAATTTTGCACAGCGAGCCTATTCACAAAGGCATTTTGTGTATGTAAAGTAGTACTACTGCTCCATGTATTTGAAGCATAGGGGCATATTTACAAGCCCCGTTCAAAACCGGAACATCACCTTTTTTATGCTACGGTGGGGAGCGCCATTGCTCTGGCGCTAGGCACCTTTTTTTGCTTCCGCACTAGGGGAAACTTAGGGGTGCACAGAATTCTTGTGTATACAGCGCATCCCTGTGTTATCAGAATGTGGAGCCGCCAAATTTAGGGCAACTCCACGCTCCTACATTTTTTTGTAAATATGCTCCACGGTCTGTTGGAGAGGTCTGTATTGTTCAGGGCAAGGAAGATTTTGTTTTAATGTTTTGTGGTTTCAATGGACTATACATGTGGACATTAGCATTGAACAATTTGTTGGGAATTATGTTTACATTGTTTCCATTTTTTTATAGGTGTCCAAAGATGCACAAGTGGAGAAGTCTTGCTCGAGGGAGTAGCTGTTGACTTTTTGAAGGAGTAGGACTGTTGTTTGTGGTTTTTTGTGGACTATGGTGGGTAAATGGTGTGAAGTGGTGGGTGAGTGGAATGTTAAAGAGATATGTGTACTGTAGTATTGGAACAAGGTAGTTTAATTATTTCATGGAAATAATGATGAGGCACCAGACTTTACTGTGAGGGCCAGAATCAGTAATTATGGATTTCAATATTTAGGTAGTTAAAGCTAGATAGATGTGTTGTCATTTTTTTACGGCACTTATACAGAGCACATCTACTCCAACGATTGTCCCGGCGCATTCCCTACTAGGCAGTTAGGAAGAGCAGGACAGTTTATGTAAAGAGCCAGGTTTTTAATTTGTTTCTAAATTACCCCAAATCACTCTCAGCTCGTAAGTCAGTCGGTAGCTGATTCCATGCCACCTTGCCTAACCAGGTTAGTGATTTTTCACCAGCTCTGTCTGAGCATCCTAGGAGTGCAAGCCAGAAGCTTATTTAACTGCATGCGTGCGGCCGCTATTTTCGCGATGTGCGGCTTTTTGCGAAAAGCCGCGTTACATGACGAGCTGAGCTCGTCATGAGCATGGAAGGGGTTAAGGATTGCAATTGCCCAGCAGCATAAATATGTTGAATCTTTATCTCAAGTAGGAAGTACCCTTATCGTATAAGGCGAAATGAACCATCACCAGGAACTTAAACTTCACTCTTTCTTTCACAGGTAACCAGTGAAAGTCCCGGAGATGCAGCGTGACATTGGCCTTCTTAGGAAGGTTGAGTAGGAACCTGGCCACCGCATTTTGGATCACCTGTAGTTTATTGAGGAGATATCCTGGCAGGCCAAGATGTAATCAAGGCTTGTATGACCGTTTTCCTTGCATATACAGGAAGCAGTGGTAAGAATCTCTTCAGTGCTTTCAAGACCACTAAACAATTTCCTGACAGCCTGTTGATTTGAGGGCAAAAGGACAGCTTGTCCTCAAACCATATCCTTAAGTTTTGTACTGGTTTACCCTGAGTCATCGGCAGGGGAGACTCATCTGGACAAAAAGAGAGCCAGAACAGTACAAAAGTATTTCTACTTCCAAGCTCTATGTAGATATTGTTTAACTTACCTACTTACTATATAAACAATTCTACAAATTGATAGTATCCTCTGTGTTTGTGGCTAGCTCTTTTCAATCCAACCCTGTACATTGCCATTGCGCTTGTTTTATTAGAAAAACCTCTATTAGTCCGCAGGAGCCTTTGTTTCCTAAATAACTTACGTACCCAGGGCTCCACGTGAGTAGGGTTCCCTTGTCCTTTGTTCCCACTAGAGAATCTTAAGAGCAGACAAGTGAAGACTCATCGATGGTCTTGCCACGAAAGCCCAAACTGAAGCATTGTTGATGGAGTATTTATGTTCATGAGGTCTTTGATCTAGATTCTCTGTGCACAGATGGAGAAACCCCTTCCTTTGTATTTTTCTTTCCGATCGTTTGCTGTTCTAGCGTCTGATGTGTGGTGTCTGTCTGAGATGCTTGTTTGGTCAGCAAGAAAGGGTTCTGATTTTGAAGTTCTTGCAAGTGGTGTTGTTGAAGTTATAGAGAATGCTAGTGTTGGAATGTAGCTGTTGCTCCATTAGTCAAGAGTTTATTTGGTAGATGCCTTCAGGCCTTTGATGAGATGAGCAGTAGTATGTAGGACTTCTTTCAAGCTGGCAGTGCTGTGCAGTGTACGACATTCAGCAGATCATCGACTACATAGAGGTGAGCTAGGACCAGGGGTGTGTACCACTGTTCTGAAGTCAGTTTTAGGAAACAAGGATTCAGCATTGATTTAAGAGGGAGAGCTGACACTGTGTTTTAATGGTCTGATATTTGGTGAACTTTTTCTTCAAGGAGGAAGCTGTCTTGGAGATGAATCAAAGTAAGTTAGTATTGACAGTTAACTGGGGGACTGAAGCTGCCAAGGGTAATTTTTCAAATAACCAGATTCTAATTATTAGGTGCTTTTGGTAGAGACAGGGGAAGAAACTATCAGCCTGATTCATGTACGGGCCGTTTTGCGTGTCCCTAATAGCGATCAATAGCGACTCGCTATTGAGGAAACGCAAAACGGCATTCATGTACTTTTCTGAGAAAAAATAGCGACTCGCATGCGGGCGCTAAAGCCGTTAGCGACCCACAAAAAACGCAGAATAATCGCTATTTCCGGCTACCTGCGATCGGGATTGCGACTCGCAATCCCGATCGCACGAGATTGCGCTCGCAATCCCGATTGCACGGGATTGCGAGTCGCATTCTCGCGGGATCAGGAAAACGGGAAGACGCATTCCGAGCACCGTGATGACATCACAACCAGGAAGCAGCCAAATCCCACCCCCAAACACCACAGTGACGCTAACAGTCGACTGTCCACGACGGAAAGCTGCCACCAACCCGCCGTTTGCGCATCCCGACCCCGCCGAAATAGCGACCGCTATGTCAGACGACCCGCAGCCCGGACCCAGCAACAGCGCTGGCCGAAAGCGCAAATTGAAATTTTCTGAACAGGAGCTGGAGAACCTCATAGAGGGTGTGGTGGCCAACCACGACCAGCTGTTCGGTGCAAACTCCCGGAGGGTCCCCGAGCAGGAGAAGAGGAGGATCTGGGTGGGGATTGCCGCAAGTGCAAGTGGGAGTTGCGGACAGGTCCCTGGAGGAATTAAAAAAGCGGTGGTACGACCTCCGAGGGCGTGCCAAGGAGAGGGTTGTGGAGCGCCTTGGTGAGGCATCAGGCACCGGAGGAGGTGGCCCGACTGTCCCACCCAACACCCCCCTGGAGGACCAGGTAGAGGACACGTTGGAGAGGGAGGCGTGTGTTGGCGTCACCCCTCTGGACTCCTCCCGCCCCACCCAAGACACCCAAGGTAAGTGGCATGCGACTGCGACCCTGTCCCTATGACCGCCCATGACCAAATAGGCTCACTCATTGGCCCTTAGTCATGCCGTGCATCAGGAAATGCCCTGAAGCATTGTGGGAGACGTAGTATGTCCACAATGTAGTACTACCACAATGCGGCCCGAAAGGTTCCAAAGTGCGCAAATACACAGCCACCCAGGGAATGACACCCAGCATGCATGTAACATCTGCACGTCTGTCAGTCACCTGCACCTAATGAGTATCCACTTACCCTCACAGGTGCAGGAGATAGCAGCGACAGTGAGAGGCTGCTGATCGACGAGGAGGCCCAGGAGGAGGAATCCCTACCTGCCACCCAGCCACCAGCCCCTGCGCCAGCGCCAACACCAGCAGCCAGGCCACCCACCTTGCCTGCAGCATCCGCCTCAGGCCCACCGGCTGCCAAGGCCAGGCCACCCACCTTGCCTGCTGCATCCGCCTCAGGCCCACCGGCTGCCACGGCCAGGCCACCCACCTTGCCTGCTGCATCCGCCTCAGGCCCACCGGCTGCCAAGGCCAGGCCACCCACCTTGCCTGCTGCATCCGCCTCAGGCCCACCGGCTGCCAAGGCCAGGCCACCCACCACACCTGCCGCATCCGCCTCAGGCCCACCGGCTGCCAAGGCCAGGCCACCCACCACACCTGCCGCACCTGCAAGACCAGCTGCTGCAAGACCTGCAGCTCGTCCACCACCATCTGGGCCAGCCACATCGGCTACACAGCGGCCGACCACCAGGAGGGGCAATGGCCACTTCCACGCATGCATGAGTGTGGAGCGGCGCATGCTGCGTTTACACCAGCGCCAGTCGCAGCAGCAGGGAGCCATCCAGCTCCAGCTGCAGAAGATCGGCCGCAATGTTGCGGGAGTGGGCGACAGGGTGGACCGCATGACGGCGGCCATTGACCGCATGACGACGGCTATGGAACACAACACTGCTGCGCTGGTGAAGCACCGAAGTGTTGCTAGCAGGCGCCACCACCAGTTGCTGAGCCGGCTGTCCACCTACAGCCGCTCCAATTATGCCTCGGCAAATGCCACCACCCTGCTTGCGCGCCGCTCCTTAACCCAGCAGCACCAACTCGTCCAGTGCTGCGAGGATATTACCCGGGTGCTGGAGCATTTGACAACCGCGGTCACCGCACTGCACGCACCTGTGATTCCGGCAATTGTGGGGGGTGATGATGCTAGTGAGGGTGCCTCTAGTGTCAGCAGCCACTCTGCCACGCAGGCCCCCCCACCTAGGCGCAGCGCAAGGGCTGCCCCACCTCCAGCTGCCCAGGAAGAGGAAGAGGCTCCCAGGCGCCTGGGAATTGTGCGCCGGAGACGCCAATGACATTGTGACAGGGACACAGGCGCAGGCTGAACTTAAGCCTGCAATGGAGCGTCTCATGCAGTATGCATGAATACTGCTTTTTGTATATAGTTGTTATGAAGACCCATTTATTTTTTTGTGATTCAAACAAATACATTTATTTTGGTGCACACATACGCCTTGTGTAATCATTACAGTTTGCATGCAATTGTGATATGTGGGGTGGGGGAAGGGGGTGGGCTAGAAATTGTTAGCTGTGATGTGGTTGCGACGTCTGTGGCCTTCAGCTGGGTTCTCCCCGCGTGCATGGTGCGCATGTGCTGGTGGCCGGTCGTCCCCCTCAGATTCACTGCCTGAGATGTCAACTGGTATCCGGCGCTTGGTTGCAATGTTATGAAGCATTGCACAGACAGCCACAATGCGGCAGCACGCTGCAGGACTGTAATACATGGCCCCACCTGTCTTGTGCAGTATACGGAACCTGCTCTTGAGCAGGCCAAATGTCCTTTCAATACAGTTCCTTGTCCGGATGTGCGCAACATTGTAGCGGCGTTGCTGAGGTGTGGCAGGGTTGAGGTAAGGGGTCAGGAGGTATTCCCGTAGGGCGTAGCCACTGTCACCTGAATGAGAGGATGCAGATGTTGATTGCCTGTGCAGCGCAGTTACTTCATAGCAATGTGACATTGTCGACAAAGTGTACTTACCAAATAGGTGTCCTTCCCCAAACTCTCCCCTGATCAGTCGTGTGTGGAGTCCGCTGTGCCTGAAGATAAAGGAGTCATGGGTACTCCCTGGGTACTGGGCCACAATGTCAGTGATGATGGTCTTGGCATTGCAGACCATCTGTATGTTGAGGGAGTGGTACGACTTCCTGTTGCGGTACATATACTCCGTGGCAGCTGGTGGGCAGATGGCGACGTAGGTACAGTCTATGCAGCCAAGGACATGGGGAAAATGGGCAACATTATAAAATTGAAGTTTTGTGAGGTCCAAATCCTGTTGGCTCGTGGGAAATGTGATGTGCCGGTGGAGCTGGGTGAGCATGGCGTCAACAAAAGTGTGGAGGCAGCGTGACATGGTGGGCTGGGAAATCCCCCCAGCAGCGGCTACTATGCCCTGGAAACTGCCGGATGCCAGGAGGTGCAGGCTGCACAATACCTGCACATGTGTGGGCACAGAATTGTTTCGCCTTGTTGGGTGCTGCATGATGGGGTCGAGTTCTTGTATCAGCCAGGTGATCATTTCCCCATTCAGCCTGTATTTAGCATAAATCTGTTCTCTGGTTTGCCCCAGCAAGGTGACCCGCTGCCGGTAAATCCGTGCCTGCCTCATGCGTCTCCTCCGTGCTGCTCGCTGTAGCCTTCGCCGCCTCACCACCATGTACATCCCAGGCATTGTGGAACGCCTATTGCTGCTGCTGAATGTCCTTATGTGTGATTGGTCAGGCCTGGACCTGTTGGTGATTGGCTAACAGTTTTTCAAAATTTGGTTAATCATGGCTTTTATGGTTACCACCTGCTTTGAGTTGTCCTTAAATTGCGCCGCGCTAATGTGCGATTTAGCGATTTTTCGCTAATGTATTTCTTTCCTGAATGCCGATTGAGACAATATTGCGTTTCGCTATCCAATTCGCAGATTCCGTGGTTGGTCGCTATTTCATTTTCGCTAATGCTCGACTTCCCGGAGTCTGCGACTTTTACAGCGTAATCGCTATTCCGCTCGCTATTATTTTTTAGCGATTTCGCTATTTCGTACTTGAATGCCGATTCCGTGTTTTGCACCCGCAATTGCGTTTTCGCAGCCATTGCGGGCGCTATTTCGCTTCATGAATCAGGCTGTATGTGTGTCACTGTCAGGTGCAATTGGACACAAAGGGCCCTAAAGAGCACAATAACTGTTAAGTGCCACTTATTAGGCCCTTCCTAACCTGTAATTACCTATTGCATGAGGCACATTTGTGTCAGTAGAGTGTGGTAGGCACCCCACCCTGTTGATTGCCTTAATGAATGGTCAAGTGAGCCCTCCCTATCTGAGACCCAGCCCTTGCAATGCATAATACCCTCTGTGAGCTAATTTTCAAATGACTCCGCTTCGTCTTCTATATTTGTTATATGCAATTCCTAATTGAGGCTTCTATTTTCTAGAAGAAGAGAGCACAACAACACAATCCAACAGCAGCTTACATGGAGTAATAGACTACATCAGCTTCACAGACATGGTGGACACAGAGGAAGAAGCAATAATGGAAGCATTAGAGTTCTGCATAACCCACAGAGAAGACACCACGCCTGACAATTTATTTCATTAAAATAGTTTCTTTTTGTTCTGCATCCATAGACATTAGTGTATTAAAAAAAACATATGAGACACAAAGTATGAGGCAATGGGTAATTGTGGAAAATATTTTCAAGTGATTCAGTAATTGGGAGATGTGGTAGAATATGTTCTAGAAACAGAACAGGAATGTCCTGTGCATGATTCAATTCGGTGAAGACAGAAGTCAAAAGGTTTGGTTAAACTCTCAGTGCCATAAACAGAAAGTTCCAGAAATGTGTTGTAGGACTTGTAAATAGACATTTTGAGTTTGGACATTTTGTACAGTAAAGAATCTTTTTTATGTTATCCTGCCCTTAAATGTAGGTTTTTTTTTGTAACTGGTGTTATGTGATTGCATTTTCTTTTCTCAGGAGAAGAAGGTGTTTTCTTTTTTCTGAATATTACAAAGCAAACAAGATAAACATTGACTGTGTCCAGTCTGTGATGCATAACTTATAATTATAATTCACACATTCAATTTATTTGTTTTTAATTTATAAACATATTTTGTGTGTGTTAAATTAATTTCAGAGGTTTGCCCTCTTTCTGCATGGTTGCCCCCACTTTTTGCTGGATTGCTGAGTGCTGTGCTTTTAGTGAGTGTGCCCTGGGCTCCTGCTCATCAGGTACCCAGGGCATATGTTCTTTCCCTAAAACTGCATTGAAGCCTAAACCCAATTGGCATCTTTGGCCACAGGTCAGCCCCTGGTAAATGGTACCACAGGTACCCAGGGCACTGTGGCCAGAGAAGGCCTCCAAGGGCTGCAGCACTCATTGTGTCACACTTAGAAGTTCTGTACCACTACACTTACACACACCCTTTGCAGGCTTCGCGTTTTGGTGCAAAACAAAGTGAACATTCAACATGGCACACATCTCTGAGTGGCATGCCTACAACCCACTGCCCTGGCATAGGCCAGTCACCCCTGTAGCTGGGTGCACAATACCAGTGGTGAGGGTACAGGTGCATGAGTCCTGTACCTCTATAGTGTCTTAGTTCATTCCTGGACATTGTAAGTGCAGAGCTGCCATTTAGAGTATATGGTGCTGGGAGTTTTTCATTACAAACTCCACAGCACCATACTGGCTACACTGAAAACTAAGAAGATTGGTATCAAACTTCTCAGCACCTTTAAACCCACACTGATCTGATGCCAATATGGGATTTAATGAAAAATGTACACAGAGGGCCTCTTAGAGATGTCCCCTGAAATCTAACCCACCACCAGTGTCCAGGTTGAGTGGCTGCTTTCAGCTGCCACCACCAGACATGTTTCTGGACCCCTGGGTCTCTGGGGCCTGAAACAATGCACATCCTGGAACGAGGTGCCAATCCTCCTTCCCCAGGATGGGCAGGGTTCACGAAGGGGTAGCTTCAAAGTCTTGCCACCTTTGTGAGCTTCCCCAGGCCACTTGCTGATATCAGCAACTAGTGCCCACTGGTTCTGACCCCACTTTGGGTGGGAGAACTGGCTGTAAAACAAGTTTGGACGAGAGGTGTGCCCACCTCTGCCAAATTAACCCCTCAGGTGGGGGAGGGCAAGGTGAAGCACAACTCTCAGTCAATCCCATATTGGATATGGAAGGATTCAGCCAACCAGGCTCTTGCCCCCCCCACTGGAGAATGGCATAATATGCGTTGTACCCACCCCAGGGAAGAGATCCATTGGCCCCTGCCTTTTACCTACTTGTAATGCCCCTAAATCTAGTATTTAGGGGCACCCCCAAACCTTGCTTACTAAGAACCTGCAAGAAGAAGAAGAAGAAGGACTGAACACCCGTGGAGCAGCTAACAAGAGGAAGATGCCCACTGACTTGGCCCCAGCTCTACGGGCCTGTCTTCCCCTCGAACCTGCTCCTGCAAAATCCCGGCGGGTCCTGCAGCAGGCAACCTCCAAAACCCTGGAGGACCTGCCAGCCTTTAAATACAAAGACTGTGTCCCCTGTGAACACTGGATTTATTCACCTGCAACCTCTAGTTCCGGCCGGACACCGGAAATCCACCCCTCTCTGAGCCCCCCATCGACGGCCCGAGCTCGAGTGGGGAAACACCATGAGAAGGCCACCCCGGCGATCCTGACCCAAGATCCGGCGACTCCTGACCTGCCTCAAAGCCTCCAGCTGATGCCTGCAGCCTAAATCTAGGAGGCCCCCCTAACCACGACCAGGAGTTGGTAAGAAGATCTGACCAAAAAAAGGCACCATTGCACCCGATGCCCCACGGCCTTGTGTGCCCAAACTGATGGTGCCTAATCAACCTCTAACTTCCTCACCTCTCAAAGTGGTGGCCGCACCCAGAAGACCTTCGTCCCCAAGCCTACAGTGTCTTTCCAAACCAGAGGTTCTCCATTGAAAACAACAGGGTGTCCGACTTCAAAACAGCACTCTGCATTCGGCCGCCCTAGTGCCACTGAGGGTGCACCTTTGGTGCTACTTTGTTTCCCCATTTGTCCAGAGCTGAAGTCCAGGCACTTTCTTCCCACAGCCAAGTGGCTTGCTAGTCAGCAGCCAACAACCGGAGGCCCCCATCCCCTATTGGATAACATTGGGCCTCAGCACTCTGCACTTGGCCACCCTAGTGCAGCTGAGGGTGTAACTAGAGTGCAGCTTTGACCCTGGGGGACCCCTGAGTCTGCCCCCAGAACCTCAACTCCCACTACCAAATACTTACCTCAAAACCGAGAACACTATTTTCCTCCATAGGATAACATTGACATTTTCTGTCTGTGAAAAGTTTCTAAGTGTGAAGTTTGAGAAAGAAAAGAAATTCTTTAAAACTGCATAATCTAACAAAAACGATTTTACTTACCTGTTTTCAGGAAATGTCCCAGAGTAATATCTAGGTATACTACTCTGTGTAAGCCTAGTAATCTCAAAAGTTACTTACCTGCTATTTTAGTAAAAAGCCTATTCAAGTTTATGGACTGCATTTACTAAGTATTGCATTTCTCTGCATCCATAATGTAAATCAAACCAAAGTGCATATACAATTATCATTCAACCTGTATTTCCTTTGCATTACTACTATAAAGTATTTATTGCTTACCTGTGTCAGGCTTGCTTGGTTCTAGAAAATAGATAAAATAACTAAAAGAATATTTTTATACAAAAACAATTGGTCTGAAGTTCAGTCTTTGAGAGTGTGAATGTATTTGTTGACTAAGTGTGTACAGCAAATGCTTAACACTGACCTCTGATACTGCCTTACTGCTCGATTACACACTACCACAAATAGAGTAAGGTTCTATGTAACTTTACCTCTGCCTACTTTTGGGGCTCCACTGGACTCTGGCACACTATACCTCACTTTGGTATAGTATATACAGAACCAGCTTTCCTACATTAACTATTTGTTTACTTTAAGTGTAAAAAGAGGATGGGAGCACGCTGCCTCACATTCCAGCACTCAGTTCACTCTAATCCATCATGGTAAATACAGTGCATGATAACAGTTACTTCGGTGACAGCCTTTAGTTTCTCACCCTCGTTGGTGCAGCCAGTGCTGTCTATCTCTAGACGTGTGTTTCAGGATCGTCGTCCTTCTTCAGTAGAGAGCAATACATCATTTTAGGTGTGCTGGAAATGCCACTCAAAGTCTTCTCAGGTCTCTGTACAACTCAGTGTGTGCAGGTGCATCAGCCAGTGCTTGTCAGCTCATTTGAGCCTAAGTTGAACCTGACAGATTTTGTGCCAAGCTACCAGAGAGTTAATCACAGGTGAATTTGATGACTTTACTGGTTCACTCTGAAAGAGATTGTGGATGCTGCTTGAGCAGGGTTAACACCCCACTCAGCCAACACCCACCTTCCCACACTAGTAGCCTGCCATACTCTAAAACAAGCCCATAATGCACTTCTTCATACAATTACATAATATGCACTGCTTCTGTGGTTCCAAACCATAGTTGTAACAAAGGATGTTTGCTGTGGGGGTCTTTGCACTTGTTGCTATGCCCACAGACTCCCTTACAGTTCTTAGAGGGATACAATTTGACACTAGGGCATACAGTTATAGCAGTGACTAAATTGATACTTACACTGTACTTACCTGGTTACACTCCAGTCCGACGTTGTCACTAAGCAAATAACCTCTTCTTAGGCATTGCATTTTAAACCTGAAACCACCTAATAATATTTCCTATTTTAAGACACAAATATACTCCAACTAAACATGGTCATCTGTGCCTCTTGACTAATGTATGCATGATGTTGATAGTTATGTAAGACCTCGCCTGAGGTATTGTCTTGTTTCCATAATGCAGGTAATACAGGAGCTCAGGACAGGAGGTGGATAAAGATGTATTCCTTGTGCGATGTTAACCTCTAGGTAACTCTGTTCATTTAGGCTTACTACTTCTCTAATGTGCATGAAATGTATTTTCCTGTTCAACTAGTAATAATAAACTGTAAGAATTATTAATGTAAAAAGGTTGAATTATAAAAGATTTTTAGATCTACAGTTTACTTTCTTACTTTTGACATTGTTTTTTTCTGTTTGTCAAAGGAAAGAAATTAACAAGCAAAGTTGTCAGCCACCACACGGAAAAACCATGGGTGAATTCAACTTCAGCAATGCCAATCCCTCTGCATTCTTTCTGCTGGGGATTCCTGGCCTTGAACACCTCTACGTTTGGATCACAATTCCCTATTGCTCAGGGTACATCATTGCCTGTCTGGGGAATTTGATGATTTTGGTCATTATCAAAATAGAGCCTAAACTTCATGAACCCATGTACCTATTCCTTTGTATGTTGTCCACCATTGACCTGGTCTTATCCACTTCCACAATGCCCAAAATGCTGGGCATCCTTTGGTTTGATTCCAGAGAAATCTCTTTTCATGGCTGCCTCACCCAGATGTTCTTTATCCATTCTTTCGCTGTGATGGAATCATCGGTTCTTTTGGCCATGGCCTTTGACCGCTATGTTGCTATATGCAATCCGCTGAGATACAAGAGCATCCTGACAAATCTGGCCATTATAAAAATAGGACTAGCAGCTCTAGCTCGAGCAGTCACTCTATCTATACCCATGCCCTTCCTATTGAAACGATTGCCCTTCTGTAATTCTGTTATTGTCCATCATTCGTACTGTGAACACATGGCTATTTTGAAGCTGGTGTGTGCTGATGTAACACTCAATAATATCTATGGGATGGCCACAGTCGTTTTTGTTGTTGCGTTAGACTTGATGTTTATTGCGGTGTCTTATGTCCTGATTCTTCAGGCTGTCTTTAGACTTTCATCTAAAGACAAACGCATGAAAGCAATTGGCACCTGTGCCTCACATATTGGGGCTATCTTAGTATTTTACATTCCAGTTGTGCTCTCGTCTGCCATACACAGGTTCGGCCATGAAGTTCCACTTCATGTTCATATATTGCTGGCCACCTGCTACCTGATGGGACCACCAATGTTAAACCCCATCATTTATGGTGTCAAAACAAAGCAGATTAGAGAAAGGGTTCTGAAATGCTGGCACTCAAATTAGACTAGTTTGCTATATGATCGACTCAATTGAACAAGACCATCCCAGTAACTTCACTCTGATTTAAAAAATCAGAAAGATTCTTGCATTTTCAAAGACTTACTTTCACCACAATCTCCTGTGTCTTTGAACGGATAGATGAAAAAAGGTCTCTTTAAGAAATAATTTTGACATATCCAAGGATGTACCAGCATGAGGTAGCTTAATCACTTATTGAAAAGAATCATCTAGGTAGGATTCAAAGGAATCCATATATTTCTTTGTTTTCAATATGAAAGAAACACTTTTCACTTTAGACTTGAATGAAGTTGTTTTACTCTTTTACAGCTAATGTGTATAAGAAGAGAAACTATGAAACCCCGGAAGCATTCTGGGTATACTATTTCTCATATATGTGGTTAGAGGCCAAAATATCATCTACAGTACATTGTCTACCATATATATTTTTTGCATAAACATTATGTATGAAAATATCATCCCATTGGGTGTAAATGTTCTATTAATAACTTCAATGGGCAGTCATTTGTTTGAGGAACAACATTTATTTCAGACAATATGGTGACTATGATATACAGTTACTATGCCACCTATTTATGTTTTGCCATTGGAACACACTAAACAGGTTGCCTTCCACCCTCTTCTGAATGAGTATCTCGATGGCTTTTGGTTGGTATCCAAACGGATAGTCTAGCTGAAAACATGTATCAGTACAATGGTGTTTAGTGGGTTGATGTTAAGGCCCATGTGGATGTGTGGCTGGTGAGAGCTAATGAAAAAGAGTGAGATCCAAGGGCTTAAGAACACATTGAGCTTGGCTGCCTCATCATCTCCGTTCTACTTTAAATTTAGGATCCTGTTCCTATGCTGTGAGAGGAGTTAGATATGGCCTACAATTGGAAAATTTGGTAGAAAGTATGGCCTTCACGCTTTTTTCCAGAACTTTACATTTTTTTTTGCTGATCATGTTTTTTCCAGAGACGTGGAGCCTTTCTCTAATTGACTAATTCTGCTGGACTTTCTTCCATGTCACCATTGTGTGGGGATCAGAAGGACTGTCTGAAACATGAGGCTCAGGCAGGATGGAGTCACATTTTGAGAGTACGTGTATGCCACTTTGGCACATGATCGGTATGACTAGATGCTGGTTTTTTTTTTATTTAAGCTATCTGAAATTATGTTGTACAGTTTAGCATCTGTACATTTAGCATCTGTATCGAATAGTTTTCCAAAATTGTAATCAAAGCCAAACGTATGTAAAACAATTTCAAATTACCGACAAGGAATCAAAGGTTTTCTTCTCAATCAAAAGAGAGTATAGCAATATAAATATTACCACTCAATGAAGTATTTTAATAAAATCAAGCTCAGTAGGTTGGCTAATTGTTGGAAATGGCCCTTTCTGCAGGGCCAGCCCCAGACTTTTTACCTTCCTCACCCCCTTTTTCTGACCTTGTTTTTGTTTTTGGCTTTATGACTCTGGGCACTCTACCATGCACTACTAGCCAGTGCTAACGTGCATGCCCTCTATCCCTAAAGCATATTAGCATTGGCTTAACCAGAATTGGCCTATTTAATTTACTTATAGGTCCCTAGTAAAGTGCACTATGTGTGCTGGGGGCTTGCAAATTAAATGCTACTAGTCCATCACCACCGCCTTTTGTACAGATGCTCCGTCCATCACCACCCCCTTTTGTACCACTAGTGAGGCTGTAGCACTGATGGTGCCACCCACTTAAGAAACCCTTTAAAGCATGCCTCAAGCCTGCCAGTGTAGAACCTGGGTTTACAGTTTACGCTTCCATATCTACATGGCATTTAAAACCCCTGGCCAAGCCTTAAACTCCAACTTTATCACACATAGATCACCCCAAACATAGACCCTAGGCCACAGTTAGATATGACAGTTTGGGTAATTGTACGGGTAAGATTGGGATCACTAATGGGGTTAGGCAGGGCTGTATTTTGGCCCCCCTACTCTTTACCCTTTACAATAATGATCTAGGCACTGTTTTAACTGAGGCGTGCAAGGACATACCAAGGGCATGCAAGCATTTCATCCCGGCATTACTTTATGCGGATGACTCCGCTCTTATAGCACGCACAGCAGTAGGGCTGCAATGTCTTTTAAATTAATTTGCTGATTTTATGAAAGCGTTGGATCTCAGTGTGAATTTTTCAAAATCGCATGTAATGATTGTGGGCAGTAAACCCAAAAGAATTAAAACCTTGCACTGTGAAGGGAATGTTTTGTGTAGGGTTTCGAGATTTCCATATTTAGGGGTTACTTTTGAAGACAAGTCCAGATGGTTGCCCCAATTGGCTGCAAAACGTAATGCTTTTGCCAGGTCCATTTTGGAAGTTTTGGATTTTGCTCGCAAACTGGGGGTGAAGCCGTTGCAAGCTGTGCTGAAGATATATGATGCCAAATGTATCTCATTAGCCATGTATGGAGCAGATCTTTGGGGGTTTAAAAACGTAAAGGCCATGCAGGTGGCAGAGGATAAGTTTTTGAAATCAATGTTTTTCGTCCCCCAGTCAACCTCCGGTTACATCGCTCACCAAGAGTGTGGGGTAGAATACTTAGAAGATCGTATAGCCATAGCCCCGCTATTAAAGTGGATCTCAATTAGGCTGAACGCCGAATTGGAGTTGAATCATGAAATTTTCAGGGATTGCCAAGCCCTTGAGCAAGGCAACTCTATCCCCTGGCTGAATTATGTTAAAAAACTAGCAGTAAAATTGGGCCGCCTGGAATTGTTTGATCGGCCAAATAAACTATTGAAGGGGAATGTGAAATGGGTGAAAGACACACATAAGCTGATAGCATGTCTGGCCAGAGAGGACAAGGAGCTGGTTAAACCAACTGTAAGGGCTCATCAGCTGTTAATAACCTCAAGAGAAATAGAACCCTATTTAAGAATCGTTAATAATACCATTCATCGATTGTTATTGACAAAGTTCAGATTGAACAAATTCCATCTTCTTCTTACAAATCGTCCAGGTTGGAACAAGGCGAAAGACCTGGAGATCTGTTCGTGTGATGGATTTTCCATCATGGACACTGCACTTTATTTTCTTCTGTGATCATTTTCGCCCTATCCGCAAAAGGTTCATTATTCCTATTATTAAAGACAAGGGCTTTAGACAAGTTAAACCTGCCCTCTTGTATTTGCAGCTGCTGTCGGATGTTTGGGAGATTTTTAACATAGCGAACTTTTTGACAATAGCTATCAGGCTTGTGAGGAAGATTAAGTGGACCTATTGAACACAGCGGAGGTGAATCGCTGAATTGTGACTGAGCGCTTTTTTTTTTTTTTTTAAATGTTCTTCTTCTCTTAATGGTCTTTTCATATTATATTTGCAGATATAAGGAAAATTTCCCTTGCCTATATTGTTAGTGTATGTTTTTTAACTATGAGAATGTACTGTATGAATTGCTAATTTACACACATTTTTTTTTTCTTTTTTTTCTTGTATGTGATTGTGGTCTTGACTTTTGATGTTTAGTATACTTTTATGGTTTCTGCTGCGAACCGAATGAAGTACTTTTGACTGACTGACTGACCCTAGGTAGCCCAGGCAACACATACACATTTAACCACTTCCATGCGTCGAGCGGCCGGGAGCCATCCGACGCACAAGTGCTCATGTGAGTCGGAAGGCTCCCGGCCGTCCGGGCACATGGCACTGGGAATCCCTCTAATGCGGGGACCAGGGAGATGTCCTTTTTGTCAAAACACCCTCCGGAGCTGGGGAAGAGCTTCCCAAGCTCTCGAGAGTGTTCTGATTATTTCTCCCAAATGACAGTCAGTGAGTACTTCCGGCTGACGTAATTACAATAAATTGAAACTCAGTTTCACTGCCTCAGTGCTCAGGGGGCTCTCCTGGGGCCCCTGAGCACCAAGGCAGATGGGAGAGGAATCATTGGAAAGGGGAGAGTTTGGGCACAAACAGACTTTCTCCCCCCCCATGGGAGGTAGATGTGGGCAATAGCCCTAAATCTGCTCACCGAGGGGCAGAAAGGACACTAGGCACCAGGGATTTTAGTCATTATGCCTGTAGGTGTGGTGGCTGCACAAATGGGCATGCCAATGCCCCCAACCCCTCCCCAAATTCCACAATCTTTCTGCCCCCTCTGGGAATCAGATAGGTGAAAAAGCTTCCGATCTGCCTCTAAAGCACACTAGGCACCGGGGATTTTTCTTTACGTCCATAGGGATGGGGGCTGCCCAAAATGGGCATGCCAATACCCCCATCCCCCAAATATCAAAGTCTTTCTGCCCCCTTTGGGAGGCAGAGGGTGCTATAGCCCCTGATCTGCTCCACCAGGGGGGCAGCAGAAAACACACTAGGCACCAGTGATTTTTTTGTATTTTTATGTGTATAGAGGGCTGCTCAAAATGTGCATGGCTATGCCCCCAACCCCCTAAAATTCCACAGTTTTTCTGACCCCGGGGGGGCGGCAGAAAGCACACTAGACACAAGGGATTTTAGTTTTTACACCTGTAGGGGTGGGTGCTGCCCAAAATGGGCCAGCCTAAACTGGGCATGCCAATGCCCCCACCCCCTCCCCAAATTCCAAAGTGTTTCTGCCCCCTCTGGGAGGCAGATGGGGGTAATAGGAATGCCCCCACCCCCCAAAAAAATCCAAAATCTTTCTGTCCCCCGGGAGGCAGATGGGTGCAATGCCCCCGAATATGCCCACCGGGGGGCAGAAAGGACACTAGGCTACAGAGATATTTTTTATGTTTGGAGGGGTGGTAGCTGCCCAAAATGGGCATGCCAATGCCCTTACCCCCTACCCAAATTCCATAGTCATTCTTCCTCCCGCTGGGAGGGGCAGAAAGCACACTAGGCACCAGTGATTTTTGTTTACTTCTATCGGGTGGTGCCTGACCAAAATGGCCATGGCAATGCCCCTTTTATTTTCATAGTCTTTTTGCCCCCCCCCCCCGGGAGGCAGATGGGGTAATAGCCCCTGATCTCTGCCCCTGGGGGCAGAAAGCACACTAGGCACCAGGGATTGTCATGATGTATATAGGGATGGGAGCTTCCCAAAATGGACATTGCAGTGCCCCAACCCCCTAAAAAAATTCACAATCTTTCTGTCCCTTGGGAGGCAGATGGGTGCAATGCCCGCTGACCTGCGGCCCCGTGGGGGTGGGGGGGGGCAGAAAGCACACTAGGCAGCAGGGATTTTTTTTATGTATATAGGTGTAAAGGCTGCCCAAAATGGGCCTGTCAATGTCCCCACCCCCCAAAAAAATTCACAGTATTTCTGCCAGCCCAGGAGGCAGATGTGGGCAATAGCCCCTGATTTGCCTCTTAGGTAGTCAGAAAACCCACAAGGCACAAGGGATTTCTTATTATACATAGGAGTGGGGGATACCCAAAATCGGCATCCCAATGCCCCCCAACAAAAAATTGCAGTAGTCATTGTGCCTCCCCCCGGGAGGCAGATGGGGGAAACAGCTCCTGATCTCCCCCCAGGGGGCAGAGCCCACTAGGCACCAGGGATTATGTCGTGTTTTTTATACAAAAGGGTGTGGGCCGCCCTAAATGAGCATGCTAATGCCCTCACACTCAAAAAAAGTCCTTCGGACCCCCCTGGAAGGCAGATCGGGGCAATAGCCCCGTATCTGCCCCTGTGGGGGGGAGGCAAAAAGCCCACTAGGAATCAGGTATATGATTATGGGCATGTCAGGGAGAAGCCCCATAGGCACTGGTTGCAACCGCTTTTTAGGGACACATTTTGACTGGTTTCAGTGATATTTTAGTCTCATCTACCCCCAAGCGCAGACCTGAAAACCACTAGAAACCAGGAAGAGTTAGTGTGTGAACTTTGGATGGTGGTCTGCATGTACTGACCTTTTCCTGGCATTTTACTGGTGTTGTATGTGGGCTTGTACTTGGCTAATGGTTTGTGTGAACTCGCGCTTGATGACAGTGTGTCTAGATTGGCGCTTACCTGGTGGTGTTTGTGGAGTGGCACTTGGCTGGCAGTGTACGTGAACTGGCGCTTGGCTGACAGTGCACATGAATGGTGCTTGGCTGGCGGTGTGCGGGATGGCACTTGGCTGGCGGAGTGCGGGGATGACACTCAGCTAGAATAGTGTGTGAATTAACCCTGGGCGTAGTAGCTCTATGCATAGCTACGCAAAGTGCACTTCGCAAGCGTCGTGTAGCTACACGCACTGCGTAGTGCAGTAGGGAAAATGCTGTTCGCACTCATTGCACAGTGCCGGATGCTTGGCCGCACTGTGCAATCATTGCAAATGGCATCTTGCACAGTGCAAGCGGTCATTTTCTGTCGCTCTGAGCGGCAGCTTTCTGAACGCGAAATGGTAGTTTCTCATCGCAAGCGGTCGAGATCATACGCGACCACTCACAATTAGAAACCTGACCTCCCGGCGTTGAGAATCTCGCCGGGATGTTTATTTTCCACGCTCGCGATCGGCAACTTGATGTTGCTGATCGCGAACGAGGAAAAAGACTTACCGGGATGGTGATTTTGGTTGCTCGAGGTCGCCAACTTGACATTGAGGACCGGGAGCGAGCAAAAAAAGCCAGTTATGCTACTCGTTTTTGCACTGTGCTGCGTGCAATTCACATAGCGCGTAGTTGTGCAAACTACGCACACTCCGCGAGCGTAGCATAGTGTTCCGCCCAGGGTTAGTGTGGATGCCGCTTGGCGGGTGGAGTTCGTGGATGGGGCTTGGCTGACAGTGTGCGTTGATGGCTCTTGACTGGTGGTGTGCATGGATGGCACTTGGCTGGTGGTGCGCGTGAATGGTGTTGTGTGTGTACTGACTCTTGGCTGGCAGTGTGGCTTGCATGGCTCTACCAGCATTTTCTTACCCAGAATCCCCCACAAACCTCCAATTAACTTACAAAGTCACATTTTCTTCACATTTCTGCGTGTGTAAGTTGTAGGATAACCGCACAGGCACAAATTTCCTAGCACCCAGCGTTCCCTTGGTCTGCCAAGAAAAATTATTTCTCACTTGTGTGGGTGCCCAAATTAGCGTCAGCCTAATAACTTATAAACAAACTGCCCTTTTGTACCCACCTTGGGCCCCCCTCAATCTCTTCACGTATTTGGCTCTTCCATGTCATAGACACTTGGCCCATCCACAAAAGTAGGGTATCATTTTTATCGGGAGACTGAGGGGAACAGTGAGTGGTAGAATCTTTGTGCGTGCAGTGATCCCACAACTTTCCCACACAGATATTAGAGGAAAATGTCACCTTTTCACTTTATTTGAGGTTTACAATGGATTCTGGAAGGAAAATGTTGAGGGATCAACGCAAGCCACACCTACCTGGACTCCCACATGTGTCTAGTTTTCAGAAATGTCTGGGTTTTTTAGGTTTCTCTAGATGTCTGCAAGCCTGGGACCAAAAACACAGGTGTCCACATATCTATCACAAAATGACCGGGATTTTCAAGGGTGTCACCGTAGTGTTCGGTCACGGGCTCAGTGGCTACCTAGGGAGACCTACCAAACCCAGACATTTCTGAAAACTAGACACCTAGGGGAGTCCAGGGAGATGCGGTGCTTGTGGAACTCTCAACATTTTTCTACCCAGAATCCCCTGCAAACCTCAAATTAAGCTAATAAAATCAAATTTTCTTCACTTTTCTGTGTGGGAAGGTTGTGGGATCACTGGGCCACCACAAAGTTCCTACCACCCAGCGTTCCCCCAAGTCTCCCGATAAAATTGGTACCTCACTTGTGTGGGTAGGCCTAGTGCCCGCGACAGGAAAACACTCAAAACTTACTGTGGAGACTTCAAAATTATCGATCGCAAACCTACCTGGTTTCCCGACGGAGTCATCTGTATTTTCGGTCCCAGCCTCAGCGGTCATCTAGGGAAACCTACCAAACTCAAACATCTCTGAAAACTAGACACTGAGGGGAGTCTAGGGAGGTGCAGCTTGCATGGATCTCCCAACATTTTGCTACCCTGAATCCGCCACAAATCTCAAATTTATCTAAACAAATTGCATTTTCCTCACTTTTCTGTGTGGGAAACTTCTGGGATTACCGGACCACTACCATTTTTCTACCATCCATCATTCCCCCAGGCCTTCTGATAAAAATGGTACATCACTTGGGTGGGTATTGCCAGTGACTGTCACAGGAAACACCCCAAAACGCACTGTGAAGACACAAAAATTACCTATCACAAAAGGACCTGGTTTTGCAAGGGGGGTCACCTGAAATGCCTGAGTTTAGTAGGTTTCTTTTAATGGCCGCCAAGCCCAGGACCAAAAACGCAGGTGCCCCCCTTGCAAAACCTTCTTTCTGTACTGTTCAGTTCTTTTTGTGATAGGTAATTTTGATGTCTTCACAATGCATTTAGGGCCTTTCCCTGCTCTGGCCCTAGGCCCTCCCACACAAGTGAGGTACCATTTTTATCGGAAGACTTTGGGGAATGCTGGGTGGGTGGAAGTTTGTGGATCTATGCAGATTTCCGAACTTTCCATCACAGAAATGTGAGGAAAATGTAATTTTTTACAAAGTTTGAGGGTTGCAAGGAATTCTGGGTAATAGAACCTTGTGAGCGCCACACAACTCACCCCAATCCTGGATTCCCCTTTGTGCCTAGTTTTAAGAAATGTACAGGTTTGCTAGGTTTCCCTAGGTGCCAGCTGAGCTAGGGTTCAAAATCCACAGCTAGGCAAATGCAAGAAAAGGACCAGTTTTCACTGGAAAAATGTGATGTGTCCTCATTGCGTTTTCGGCCGTTTCCTGTCACAGGTAGCAGGCCTACCAACACAAGTGATGTACCATTTATATTGAGAGACTTTAGGGAATGGGGGGTGAGCAGAAGTTTGTGGATCAATACAAATTCCAGAACTTTTCATCACAGGAATGTGTGGAAAATATTTTTGGGGGACAAAGTTTGAGGTTTTCATGGGATTCGAGGTAACAGAACCTGGAGAGAGCCACATAAGCTACTCCCTCCTGGATTTCCCTGTTTGTCTAGTTTTTAAAAATGAACAGGTTTTGCTAGGTTTCCCCAGGTGCCAGCTGAGCTAGGGTCCAAAATCCACAGCTAGGCACATTGGGAAAAAGGGACAGTTTCCACTAGAAAAATGTGATATATCCGTGTGGGCCGTTTCCTGTCACAGGCACCAGGGCACCAGGTCTCTAGGCTCATGGTAGCCCTGTGCAGGGAGCGTGGGTGGGGACCCGGAAGAGGGGGTCCGGACGGGGAGGAGCTCAGGAAGGTGTTTTAATAATACGTCCAGAAAAGTCGTTAGATGATTGACCAGTACCTGCGGCTGCTCCTAGACTGGTGAGAGGGCACTGTACCAATACCCCAGCGGGCTTCAAAAACAACAAGGAGCACGTCCAGTGAGATCCAAGATAGGAAGCCTTTCGTCCTTACAAAAAATCTGCTCTGCCTTCCCCCCCTAAAAAAGGACCTAATCCAGTTGGCTCTGAAATGTTATGTGTTTTGGCGAAGGAACTATGCCAGCAGCGGTGTTGTAACAAGGCGCCATTTTCTTGCTGTTTTTAAGCAATCTATGGTTTGTGCACTCATATAATTCACACACATTGTTACACGTGCCATAAGCCCTAGCTTTCCGCTCAAATCATTCTTTTAATTGTTGTTGGCCCTTGAAAAAAAAACCTTCCTGTTTGGAAAAAAAAGCAAAAATGATGGCACGCGCGCTACTAGGAACAGTAATGAAACATGAGGAGAAAATTACAAGTGAACAAATTACAAAAGCAAACGTTAAGTTACAATTGGCAAAAGTGACAATTGTGAGCAAACAAAATACATGAGGTTGCACACGGCGCATTACAGGAGGAAAAAGTGACATGTGTGCAGGTTACACAAGTCCTTAAAAGATGACTGAAGGCAGGTTTTGAATTTTCCAATCCCTGAATGTAAGAGCTTCACATCCACTGTCTGAATGGTAGATGAATTATCTACACGAGTAATTAAACTAATAACAGTGTATAAAAGCAATTACTACTAATGCGTCTTTATTACTAAAGGAACACTTTTGGGAAAAATTTGAATAATGAAATACCGAGCAAAAAGCACTGTTTCTAAACTTATACCTTGCAGTTACCATCCATGCAATTCCTTAAAGATGGTTCATAATTCATTAAGCAGGTATATTACACGGTGGTAATTTGAGACCTATCTCACTAAAGAATGTCTGCAATGATGAAAGCAGTAACTCGCTGAGCTTCCTACGTAAAATACAAATCTGTGACCTGCATGGTGCATGCTTCATTTTGCAGCTGGAACATCACATTTAACTCTGTCTCTTTATACTTTGTATGAGTGACTGAGGCCGGCCTGTAACTAGACTGCACACAGATCTCGCCAGTCGCCAGCAAGTGTATTCACCACCAAAGTTATCTTACAGCTACAATGCTTTGGAATTTGTTGGTTAAACAGAGATCTAGGTGTCTACAGTCTAATCCCCTGCAATAAACTATTTTAAAGTGAAGCCTGCTCGAGAGAAAACAAAGTATAATTAGAGGAGGTATAATACAGCAATATATGGTAGACACTCAAGCACAAGAACAAACGTTACGTTCATAGGCAAAGGCAACGGTGGCACTTGTGCAAGTATCAAAGCAAACAAAATGCCATTACCACACAGTCCCCAGCCTAGGGCCAGCCCTGCATACCTTGCTGCCAACACCAATGGTTAATCTTTTATGTCCAAGAGGGACAATTCATGAGGTGAAAGTAATTTTAACAATAAAAGAGCCAAACAAGCCAGGATCCACAAAGACAAATCCAACATCTGTAGATATGAAGTGTGTGCTGCCAACATAGTCAGATCCAAGAACGAAAGTAAGACCTGCCTAGTGAGCACCAATTCTATCCTGCCTGAAGTCGCCTTCTTTTAATGTTCAACAATGAAACTGAGTTACCTGGCAATCCGGAGACTCGGAGTCGGACACGTGACAGGTGTTCTCTGATGATTGTCGGTGGCCGCGTAATTGTGCTCCAGAGGCCTGCCATACATCCCTGAGAGGGGGTCCCTCCGCATTAGTTAGAGGGGCAGCACAAGGTTTGCAATCATTTTACAAAGGTGGGATTCTCTGAATGGAATCAGTGCAGAGGTACTTCATGAATCCAACGAGAGCAGGATTTGGAAGATGTAAAGGCTCTTCTGACCTCAGGTGACCTTTACCTAGGGACGCCTGGACCTGCAGCCATTTTGGAAGGGACTGTGCTAACAAGTCGGAAGGAGATAAGCGAGGGTGGACATTACTGAGCATGTCAGAATGGAGTATCCCTGTGACGCTTGGTGCAGGGTGTTGAGCCATTAATGAATGGAGGGTCACTTTCCTGGATCTTGCACGTGTAAGAGGTGATGAGGTGCATGACTCCAAGGGTGTAAAAGAGAGCGCTGTGCTTCACGGAGCAGTCAGCATTAGGTGTGTTTTTTCCTTCAGCCTTTAGTAATAGTAATATCAGTGATGAATGCGCATAATGACACGGGTGCTGTAAGGGTGATTTTATTTGGCATGTTTCGACTGTTTCAGATGGGGTTTGTCAATTTATGTATCATGTGTGCTTTTACCGTTCACTGCGCCTATGCTTCCTCTATCATCTTTCCTTCCCCTGGCCTGAGCCACTTA
Organism: Lissotriton helveticus; assembly: GCF_964261635.1. Taxonomy (NCBI): domain Eukaryota; kingdom Metazoa; phylum Chordata; class Amphibia; order Caudata; family Salamandridae; genus Lissotriton; species Lissotriton helveticus. Next base: position 1,612,506,072 of record NC_136069.1, read on the forward strand.
GAGGCAGAGTGAAACAAGTGACATTGTTACTTTTCTTTTAACCCTCAAAAGTTTACCGCCTCGTCACAGTGGACTAATGTCCTAGTTTTGCTCTGTCATTTTGAATGATCCTAAACTAGAGCTAAGCTGTGACGTCACCCTTCCATTTCAGTCCATTGACACAACGTCACAATACCTCCCACGGTTTGCTGAAAGACTATTGGCTGCATGTGCCTGGTGTCTGATTCCCTGAAGAAGTTGTTTGTTGCTTCCCCCTCCTGGTCCATCTGCATCTGTCCAGCCAAAGATGCATGACTGAGGGGGATAAATCAGAACTCGTCGTAAAATCAGCATCCCGGAACCATGTGACACGGAAAGATCCTGGGACATTGCGCTATATTCACCCCTGCCTGCAGCTGCTTCCTCCATACCAGCCTCCATGAAGACACTGACTGCTCCTGACGGCTGCCTTTCAACCGACACATGAGCGGCCGAGTCTGGCCGGTCAGCAGGGATGACACAGGAGTCAATGAAATACAGAATTATGGCTCATGCTTGCTTCTGGCGCGAAGAGGGTCCACCCCTGGTTACATAACTGGCCCCCATCCTTTTCCCCGCTCTTGGGGGCCTAACTCATGTTCTTTATTCTCACAGTCACAGACACGTGGATGACGACACACAGTCAGTGGCACCACCGCTCACGCACTCTCCCTGGCGGGAGCGTGACCCACCGTGACGCGTCAGAGCGGCAGCAGTTCCGCACTGCGCACAGCGCGCGGGGGCTGTCCCAGGGCCGTCACGTCATACGGTCATTGGTAGTAGGGAAGATTGACGGCCCTGGGACCCAAACTGCTGGCTGGCTGCCTGGGCAAAGTGAAACTGTAAACAACAAGAGATTGAACACAACGCTGCCATTGCTAGCCGGGGTCGGAGCCGGAGGCTGCCAAATCCTGCCAGGGGGCCACCACTGCCACGATTATCAGATCCTCCCGATCCGATCCTCGTCCGTCGTCGTGGCGGCCCCTGGGGTTTGGCGGCCCTGTGCAGGTGCACACTTTGCACATGCATAGGGCCGGCCCTGCAGGCACTAGGCCTACCCACACAAGTGAGGTACCATTTGTAGCGGGAGACTTAGGGAAACGCAGAATTGTAGAACAACTGTTAATACCTATTCATTTTCTATGCATTTCAGCCTTCCAAATGTACGACAATGTGTAAAAAAGAAGTCACTTTGAAAAATGTCCTATAGTATGGGTACCCATAATTTCAGAAATGCGCAAACAACTTTTGCTTCTAAACTGTATATTTTGTTCCCATTGTGGAAATTTAATGATGTCCTTGATACCTATTTTTCATTTTTTATTTTTTACCAAATTAAGGGGCCTATTATGATTGCGGTGAATCTGCATCCTCGGGGCCGGCGGAAGCCACCGCCGGCCCCGAGGATGCGGATTCACCGCTGCGGTGATTCACAAGACCCCCCGCCAGATTAGGATGGCAGGGGGGGTCGGGAAGTCCGTACGCAGCTTTTCCGCCGCGGTCCCGCGGCGGAAAAGCTCTAATATGGTGGCGGTGTCTCTCAGACACCGTCCACCATATTAGGAAATGCCTGAAAAGATGCTTTTCCGCGGCGGAAAAGCATGTGGTACTTCACTGCGGGGGCCTGTTGCGGGCCCCCTGGGTGAAGGAGGGGTGGGGGGTGCACATGGGGGGTACCTATGGTACCCCCCTGCATTTGTATGCAGAGATGGGCAGGCACCGCGCGGTGCCAGCCGCTTTCTGCATACAAATGCAAAGTATGCATTTTTAACATTGCGGCGGGTGCAGCTTGAAGCTGCACTCGCCGCGATGTTAAGGATAGAGGATGTGACCGCCACCCTGGCGGTCACATCCTAATCTTCACGGGGGGAACGCCGCTGCCCATGCGGACGTTCCCCCCTACTCTATGGTGGCGGACGGACTCAGGTCCGTCCGCCATCATAATCGGCCCCTAATTGCTATATACCTGGTACACAATGAAAACCTATGCAAGACGCAGCTCAGAGTTTGGCTCTAGGTTCCTCAGGTTCTTGGGAAACTTACAAGTCCTACATATCCCCACAACCAGAAGGGTCCAGTGGATGTAACGGTATATTGATTTGAAAAATCTGTCATACTTAGAAGAAGTTACTGGTGAACACGTTGGCACAAATGGCTGTTTTTTTCAACTCATTTTAAATTTTTCTTAATTTCAACTGTTAGTTTCTATAAAAAAACTTGAAGGATCTACACAAATGACCCCTTGCTGAATTCAGAATGTTGTCTACTTATTAGAAATCTATAGATTTCTGGGATCCATTATTGCTCTTACACCCATTTGTACCACTAACTGGAATGAGGTTGAAAGTACAAGAAATAGCAAAAATAGACTATGTCCCAGTAAAATGCCAAAACTGTGTACACAATTTTGTTTTTCTGACAAAATTCTGCCGGTCCCTGAAAGCTGGGAAGATGGTTATTTCAGCACCACAAACCTTTTGTTATTACCATTTGCAGGGAAAAAATCAGACGTTTTCTTCTGCAGCATTTGATCCCCATTTTCCCCCCCAAAAACCAAACTTTAGCGGAATTTCGGCTAATTTCTGCCCCCCCCCCCAAGGGAATCCCTGGGTACCTCTAAAATTTCCATGATTTTGGAAGAAAAGGACACAAATTTGGTGTGGATACCATATGTGGACAAAAATGTTACAGGGGCCTAAGTGCAAACTAAACCATATAGCCAAAAAAAAGCCTAGCAGCGAAAGGGTTAAGCTTAACATGAAGACGGAGGAGGAGTTTTAATCTTTAGACCCCCTGGCCTATCTCTCTTAAGTGCTCCCTGAAATATGGTCGAGCCCACCCTGACCCTTAGGAGTCAGGGTGAAACCGATGATGAAGCATGACACTACTAGAGTGTGTGAGCATTATTTGACAAAATGGAATGGCAACATTTTTCTTCAAGAAAATAAAGCTGATGCAAGATTCATTTGTGAATCATGTCAAGTTAAACTATGATATGACGCAAGCATTGACAGCGGATTTTAGAGAGGAAATACTTGTGGATTTCCCTCTTATACACATGGAGACCTCTCTTACCATCACGAAAGCACTCAAATCCGGGTCACCATCTGACCCATGTCCTACGAAAATAATGGCGTCAGTTGCTGAGGTTCTGAAGCCTGCGGCGAATCAAGTTTTGAACATGTCTCTGTTAGTGTTCCCGGGAGTTGGAAACAGGGTAAAATCCTCCCTCTTTTAAAGAAACCCTCAGCAGATCCCACAGTAGTAAGTAACTATAGGCCCATAACTTTGCTTCCGTTCTTTGCTAAAGCATTAGAAAAATATGTGAATTCGATCCTTACTGATTTTATTGAATCCACTAAGGCTCTGCATCCCAGCCAATCGGGTTTTAGAACTAATTATAGTACGGAAACGGCTTTGCTGGAGATATCAGAAACTTTTAGAGCCACCCTCGATAGAGGTGGTAAGGCAGTTTTGATACTGCTGGACCTCTCGGCGGAGTTTGATACCGTACACCATGACCGGCTCCTACAGAGGTTGCGAGAGTGTGGTAATGGCGGTGCGGTTTTCAGGTGGTTCTCCTCCTTTTTGGAGGACCGTCGACAAATGGTATGGTCTCCTCCTTTTTCGGTGGATATTCCCCCAATGTAGGGGTGCCTCAGGGATCAGTACTGAGTCCTTCTTTATTTAATATCCATATAGCCCCATTGGCACCCCTGGCGGAGGAATATGGAGCAAAGGTGATAACCTACGCCGATGAATCTCAGCTGCTGTTCACGGTGGAGAAAGATGAGGAGCTAAATGAACATTCGATAAATGGTGAAATTGGTGGGCCCAGACTCAGCCACCTCCTGCATGCCCAGTTACTACCGTCAAAAACCTGGGAGTCATGCTGGACTCAACCGTGTCCATGAAATCGCAGGTGCAATCTGTGGCAGGCATGTGTTTCGGACTACTGAAAATGATGAGAACATTTCTTTCTCTGCTTCCTCTGTGGTCCAAGCCCTCATTTTATCTAGGCTGTACTAATCAAATGCTCTTTATTTGGGAATTCCAAATTACCAACTAAGCCGCCTTTAGGTGGTCCAACATGCGGCCGCTAGATCGATTTTGTTGGTATGACTCAGGACCCACATGACTAGCCATCTAAAAACTATTCATTTGCTCCCAGTGAAAAACAGGATTCTTTTCAAGGCCCTTGTGCTGGCCTTTAAGGCCTTACTCAATAGTGGAGACCAGTACATTTCGAAGAGGATCACACCTTATATTCCGGCCAGGATGCTGAGATCATCTACGCAACATCTGTTGGTGATACCAAAATTTTCTCTGGCCAATAAGGGTGGCAGATCGTTCCAGGTGGGAGCCGGAAGAATATGGTATTCCCTCCCCCCGAGTCTTAGACAAGAACACGAGCTTCTTAATTTCAAGCGCCAATTAAAAACTTGGCCATTCACCCAATAATCGCAGACTTTTATAGCAGTCCTTCCTCATCTCCTCTCTCTCGGGGGTACTTCTGTTGCGCCGGCACCGGGAAAGTCTTCGAAGTAGCTGTGCGCTATATAAATCCCCCATAACATTAACATTAACATTAGAGCTGTCATGTTTAGTACCGATTGTTGGAAAGTGGATTATTAGTAGTTATATGTAGTGACTTATCACTAATAATAATAATAATGCCACAAGCAAGGGTCTCAATAAATTAATCCCTTGCTCAGCCCTTGGTAGCTAGCAACGAGCAGGTATGTTAAGCATTTAAAAACAGCAATACATTAAATAAGTAAGACAAAACACACAGTAAGAATCCATCTCAGTGAAAGAGATAATATTTTTCTGAAAAAGTAGAATATAAAATGACACAAATTCAATGTAGGGAAGATGAGATATGCATTATTACAGGAGAAATTTTTACTGGTGCTTTAAAACATCTATCGCCACTTTGGGACACCCTTGAACAGGACAAAGGCAAAGTTTGAGGCCAACAGAGGTGGAGCCCTGGTCAGATACAGTAAGCGGAGGGCCTCAGTCAAAATTTTAGTGTCACTCTTAGTCGTTTTTCTGGAGCTTTTTCCCTTGATATCGAGCAAGGCCCTTTGTGAGGCCGGATTCAGTGTGGGTTTGCTGGCTTGACGTTCTACGAGGCCCTAGACAAACCTTGAAAGTCTGGAGCTCCGGAGTTTTCAGTGAGACAAATCTGAAATCCAGGCTGAGTTGCAGTAGAAGATAGCTGACTTGACTCTCGACTTCAGGTTGGTCACCTTATGGGGCTTTTTCCAAAAGTTGCTCCAAGCCAAACTTTTTCCTGAAGTTCCTCTTGAGGGTTCAAATTGTACAAAACACAAATCCAAGGGTCTGGAGTCTCCTAGATGGTTCTTGGGATGTCTGAACTACTTTGCCACAATGCTCTTGGCCAAATCCTTAAAAGTCCACTGGATGCACTCCAGGTTGGGGCACCATATGGAGATTATGCAGGTGGCCTCTGTTAACCTGTAGCTTGCAGGAAATCCACTTCTTGGACCTTAAGAGTCAGTCAAAGTCCTTCGGTGCGGAGTCTTACAGTCTGCAGCAGGTGAAGTCCTGGTGAGTGCAGTCCTCTTGGAGCAGGTTAGGGAGTTGACATGGCAGTCCTTCTTCTTTTTGTCTCTTCAGGCAGCAGATCTGAGGAGCTATGCAACCCTCCCATATGTATTCACAGTTTCTGGCCATCAAGCAGGGTGGCATTCCTGACAAATGGGATGCAGGGTTCCAACAACTAGGTGTAGCATAATCTTGGTCCAGAAAGCAACATTCTCTCAAAATCCAACATGGAGAAAATCTCTTTAGAAAAGTTGGATCAGGCTAAGCCAACCTACTGGTGTGGCTAATTTTCCTAAACACTCCCTTTCCATTCCTCTCCCTAATGTAATTACTGGGACTCCTGTGTTGTGTACTTTGCAGGATGTGAGGGTGGGCCTGTGCTGTCCTAAAGTGTCATTCTCCCTTTGAAGACCTGTTTGGCCACACTAACCCCCTGCCTTCAATCTGCTCTGCAGCCTGCACTTCTCCACCCACAACAAGCTATTGTTCACCTGACAGGATAATTTCACACCTCATTAAAGGAGCCTGGCCAGCCTGAGAACAGGCTAGCCAATCCTGAGAGAACAGCTGGAAAGCTGGATTTTGACTCACATAAAAGAAAGTGTATTAACTTATTTGGATTTACCTCTGATAATAATTGTATACCTTGCAGTATATTTGTATATGGCTCCAATTAATATTTATAGTTAAATTAAATATTACAATGTTAGCCTATGGAGACATTCACTATAATGGAAACAACAGAATTGACAGTTTTTGGGACTCATCAGGTTTATAAAAATATCTTTTATAATGTCCCTACTTAGAGTTACAAGGCACCATTCCCCTGGGACACCTGGGGGGAGACCTTAGGGGTAACTTATATCTAAAATAAGGTAGTTTGAGACTTTAGAAGTACCTTTAAATCCAAAGTCGAATTTACATGGAAATTTAAGGTAAAGGCAGCCTGAAAGGCTGTGTCGCCTTTAAAATGACAACAGGAAACATAGTAGTGCACACTCAATTGCAATAACTCTACAGGGAATCTAAACCTACATGCCTTATTACATACTAGGGACTTAAAGCTAGTCTGTCATTACCATTTAAAATTAAACCTAATTTGCCTATCCTTATAATCTGAGCACTGGCCCTGGGCTTGGTATGCAGAGCTCAGGGTGCAGTCAGTTCAGTTACCACCAGTACCAAGCAAACAAATGGGGATGACCAGGGCTAGAAGGATGACTTTCTCAAATTGTAATGATAAACCTTTGCAATGCTAAAGTCGAATTTATCATTGCAATTAAAATAAAATGTCACTTTTAGAAAGTTGACATTATTCTGCTCTGCTGCCTGCCTCCAATACATGGCTTGGATGGGTGACAGCTGGGCCTTGTGTATTCCCTCTAGACAGCCACACACAATGGGAGTTTGGGTGTGACTTGATGGGCCTTAATGGGCCTTTAACTGGCTTTATGGGGGGTAGCTGAGCACTGCCTCACTTAGACCTGAATAGACTGTGTTCGTGTTCCCACACAAAGGACTTCTTAACATTCTGCGGTGAGTCTGGAGCCAGGGTAAGAAAGGGAGGACCTCTGTGAATTTCAACACCCCTCTTTGAATTCTATCCCACTTCAAAGGCACAACTGGCTATAGGTACTAGCCCTCTGAATTCACCAACTCAGTATACTTCTGGACCTGCGGATACTCTGCCATGGAAGATGGACTACTGTGCTGCTGAAGAACTGCCAATCTGCTGGTCTGTTACTCTGGAAAAACTGCTTTTCTGCTGTGCTGAGCTTCCAGCTTCCTTCCTTGCCTCTGCCATCTGTGAGTGAAGTGGTGGCAATCCAGTACTGGGACCTTGGAAGCAGGTATGAAGTGTTGTTACAGCAGAAATCCATGCATTGATTTGTTGTGCTGCTCAGAACCGGCACATCTCCAACGATGCAGATGTATCAGCACTGCTGCAAGGCTTGAGAGTATTGCATTGCTGATGGACACAAACATTACCTCCATTTCTGACGCACCCTTGACTTTGCGCGGTTCAGAGTCAATGCATCGCCTACATTCTATTTCCCTGCCTGAGACACCCAACGCAGCCACGTCACAGGACACCTCTTACTCTTTGCGCTCATTCCCACTTCTTTGCCCTATGGAAGTCACAACCTTACTAGATAAAACGAAATCAGGCTCCCCGTTGGATATTCTACCTGCCAAAATCGCTGCTAAATTTGCTGGACAGCTTGCCCCCCCTATCTGTGCCATCCCTAATAACTCCCTTAACAACGGCTATCTCCCAGTTTCATGGAAAGATGCGCCAAATATACCCTTACGTAAGAATCTCAAAGCCCCAATCACTGACCTTAGCAATTACCGTCCCATCTCTTTGCTCCCCCTACAGACCAAACTAATTGAAAAACATATTAATAGACATCTTTCAGAGTATTTAGAATCCACACATCAGCTTGATGCCTCTCAATCAGGGTTTAGAGTCAAACATAGTATCGAATCTGCCCTTATTGAAGTTACGGACAATATTCGGATGGCCCTGGACAAATATCAGGCAGCACTTCTTGTGCTGCTTGATCTTTCAGCGGCATTTGATACGGTCTCCCATCAGATCCTATTGGAGAAACTAGAGAGGATAGGCGTCAGAGGATTGGCTTTACAATGGCTCACTAGCTTCCTGACAGATAGGACACAGACCGTTATCATGGGCACCTTTAAATCAACCACGACTAAAGTCAGCAAAGTGGTTCCCCAGGGCTTTTGCCTGAGCCCAACTCTTTTTAATATTTATGTTTCTCCTTTAGCCAAACTGATGAGAGATTTAGGCTTCACCCCTATTTTGTATGCAGACGATACTCAGCTCCTCCTGACCTTTGACAAAAACAACCCCAACATCCAACCTAGATTTTCGGATGGCATGAAAGCTATTGCTGCTTGGATGCAGACCAACTTCCTGCAACTCAATACAGGGAAGTCAGAGATAATGCTGTTCAGAGGAGCTGAAATATGCTGGACACCCACCTGGTGGCCAGATGAAGTAGGTACCGCCCCCACCCCCAAGGACGCGGTTAAAAATCTGGGGGTCAGAATTGATTGTAAATTGACTCTAGAGACACATGCTAACACCACGGCAGGGTCCTGCTACTATATTCTGGGCCTCCTACGCAGGATATTCCCCCTTTTGTCCACTTCCACTAAGAAAACCCTGATGCAGGCCTTGGTACTTAGCAGGATAGATTACTGTAATTCCCTTCTGTTCTCAGCCAACACTGCTGCTATTAAGAGATTACAGGTTGTACAAAACACCGCTGCTCACCTTACGGTTGATGAACTGGCTAGAACACCTTCAGCACCTCTCCTGAATCAGCTACACTGGCTCCCCATTATAAAAAGAATAAAGTTCAAAATAGGATGTATTATACACAAGGCCCTCAGAGGGCAAGGGCCCATGTATTTGACCTGTAAATTGACCCCTTAATTTCCCATGCGCTCACTTAGATCTAGCTCAGAGCTACTGATCACCGTTGCTAGTATCAAAAAAGCACGTAGTGGAGCCAAGGCATTTTCCTACCAGGCCCCTATGTTTTGGAACCACCTGCCTTTACATCTACGTGCCTGTCCCAATCTGATCCTATTCAGAAAAATGTTAAAAACATATCTCTTTTAATCATTCACTGGTACTGCTATGATGTTTAGTCCCAAGCGCCGAGATACCCTTATGGGTGATTCAGCTCTATGCAAACCAATAAACATAAACATAAACATACATCCCAAGGACGAATGCATAACTTTCTTTGCTCCTCACATCCCATCCTCAACGTCAATGTAACTGTAAACCAAAGTGCTGTTCCAATGGGCCAAGACTGGTCCCTGTATTCGACCCATGCTCCATCGCGATTAGCCTGAACATTTGAATCTGACCTGGTCGAGACCAGGTCAGATAGCCCGGTTGGTCCTTTATGTATTCTGGGTTTATTTGGTTCATTAAATTAAGCTCTATTTGCTAACCAGGTGGTATCTTTTTGTGCCATGTTTTCACTGTTTTACTGTTTGAAGTGTTATGCAAATACTTTACACATTGCCTCTTAAGCTAAGCCTGTCTGCTCTGTGTCTAGCTACCAGAAGTTGGGCAGAGGTTTATTTAGGGTGTACATTTAACTTACCCTTACTAGAACTGTGGTTCCTGCTTGGACTGGGTGCATACCTCTGCCAACCAGATACCTAATTTGTAATACTAATAAACTGAACACTATCTGACAAACAAATGGGAATAATTAAGATTAAAAGTTAAGTATCTCAGTTTATTAAGTAAATAGGGCAAAATCTTTCACATTTGGAAGTGCTTCAACAGAGACCTTGAAATTACAGTGAAAAGGTCATTCCCCCGACGGTAGTCAAAGAGCGTTGCTCATGGTTGTTTTAATCTAATGACATTTTGATTGGGTAAGTGAGAGTCAGATGGAGATGTAGACAATGCTTTGTAGGGTAGTAAACTCCGCCTTAAGGCTGAACGGAGTTCAGTTAATAAATAGATAAATTAAACGAATTTCATTACGCGCGCAATGAAATTTGTAATATTTATTTATTTATTAACTGAACTCCGTTCTGCCTTAAGCCGGAGTTTACTACCCGCTCCCTGACCCTCCCCACCCCTTCCCACCGCCCCGCAGCACTCCCATGAGGATCCGCTATTGGCACCCAAAGCTATAAGAATGGTTTGGCTGGCAAGTAGTAGTAATTTTTAATGTGCGTTGAATTAATAATTATTGTTGTGGTATCTCTAAATGAACCAAAACAGCACCATCTTTTGGCAGACTGTCACAAGCGCCGGTGTTGACAATTAAATGACGATGCTGAGCACCGGAAACCACTGGCTCAAGGTAATTATTGGTTGTAGGTCAATGAACTGGAGCTCTCCAAGCAGGTCCTCATCACCAGCACTGTCCAGGAAATTTGCTTTGTGTAGTATCACTTATTAAAGGTTGGGCCCCTGCATTGTATACAGGCACGCTGTCCTGCGTGCCCCACTCTGGTTGAATCTGGTAGACATAAGGAAGCTAGGTGTTGGCAGGATGGGCCACTCTGAGTTAAAGAGTGGGAGGCTCTGTCACCTAACAAACTTGTACATCACAAAGGCCCTGCCTGAGCAATCCAACTACGGGGTTTTACACTAGTCTATTTTGACCCAAGACAATCTGTGGCCTGGGCAGGGAGGTAGGAAAGTCCAAGCACTTCTGGAGGGTTGAATTCTCTGGAAGCTTCTCCCACTTCAAAGTGGGCATTAAGTATACATCTTGGACCTCAGACAACAACTCTTCAATACACTTCTGGAAATGTTGACTGTGCCAGGAAGAAGGACTGCCGTGCTGCTGAAAAGAATGCCACTCTGCTATTGTTCTGCAGCACTGCTGCCCTCTTGTGCTCACCTGCTTCTCTCTTACCTTGGTGAGAAGTACTAGGCCTGCATCGTTAAACCAAGGAAACCAGAGGGAAGTCAAGGGCTAGTTGGCTGGTTTCCTGATAAGCCTCAGGGTCATAACAGGCTTTGAACAACCTAACAGGACTCTGCCATCTGTGTATCCTACTGTGCCAAGTAGTGCCACCCCAGTACCTGGATGCTTGGAAATCGACCTGAAGGTGCTATGCCAGCCCATCCGTGGGCCTAGCAGAACCAACGTAACCCCAAGCAGAACTGATGCATCACCTCTGCTTCATGGACTTTCCTGGCACAAGGACTTCCCTTCGCCCTCTCAGCCCACAGCAGAACCACCACTGCGCAATCATCCCTGACCCAGGCCCTCGCATTCCAAGCCGCTCTTCAACACCATTCTTGACGATGATGCAGGACCTCAAATACCAGGCTCGCAGCTCCTCGGAACCGACACTGTGCAACGCATCTCTGACCAGGACCTCGCATCTCCTTGGTTGCTTGGGACTCTGCAACTCTTTGCAGCCAGGATTTCAGGTACTCTTGTTCAGTGGGACTAACTGGGCCCCTGTAGCCAGCCCAACTTATCAATTATCCTGAACTTGTGACTTTCTTACCATGTAGCGCAACCAGATACCAAAAGTGGTACTTTGTGCTGTTTGGCGCTATTTTCACTTAAATCTTCAAAATTGTATCTTTCCAGTTCTACTGTTTGAATACCGATGCTTTGGATTTAAATTATTTATTAAATGTTACCCTATTTTTCAAAACTGGTGTAGGATTTATCTTGTGTTGTGTTTCACTTTAGTACTGTTTAAAGTGCTGTAAATAAATACTTTGCACATTGCTTCTAAGTTGTGCTCTAGCAGCCCCCCACTCACACACCTAAATGGGGTGCTCAACAGTATGACTGAAGAATAGACAGCTAGCAGAATAGTGTTGGTGTCTGTTGGATTTCAGGCAACACAAAGACAGATTACCAAATATGTACATTTACTGTTGAAAGTGATTTTTTTATAAAACATGGAAAATTGTTTTTAATCCGGTTTCCTGCATTTCTTCAGGTAGAATTTGTAAACTTCAACTTTTATTCCCAATTTTACCAGTTGAAGAAAATGTAGTTTACCCTACACAATGACAAACAACATTTAGCAACGTTTATAGTGTGCCAAACCTTTCTATAATATATTGAGTATCACACTTTTGTACACTAAGCTGGTCTTCGGGCTTACAGTCAATCAATCAAATGTTTATTGATTTTACACCGCAACAGAGAACAAGCAAATCAAAACCACATTCTTAACTAATACAAATAGCATAGGTATTTAATTAAGACATGAAATCCATTTTCACTTAGAATTAACACAAAGGGAACGCCTATTAGAAAAATTAAAATATATTAAACCAATGATCTCATTTTTTGAGGATAGTAAAAAAGTCTGTGTTTTTGTTGCAAAGAAGACACCGAATCTGAGAAAGAGTAGGCATGGAATTCTTCTTCTTTGGGAGTTGAGAATTGGGAAAATTAGAAGAACAGGATTACATCTTGTACTCCACTGTTACATAAAGTGCATGTGTGTACCTCGTTTGCTATTTTTTCCCAAACTCTCTTTGCGATTCTTACCATAAGAGTACTTGCCTTTAATAATAGAAACATTCATCTAACCTTATGTTCTAGGGGCAATTCTGAGCATGGTTAGAAAATGTGATCTGTGCGGAAGTCATGCTTGTTTTAGATTTGAGGAACCATCAAGTTGAAAAAAAACTAACCTGGTAAACTAAGGGGGTCATTAGGATGGCAGACGGACTGGAATCCGCCCACCATCCTGGTGGTAACAGGGACCGTCCCCCATGCATGCGGCGGTCCTGCACACCAAATTAAGATGTGACCGCCACCATGGCGGATGCATCTTGCCATTTAACATTGCAGCGGGTGCTACTGACTGCAGCACCCACCGCGATGCCAAAAAGGCAGGTTATGTAGTTCACTGCACTACGTGGCAGGTGCCACACAGTGCCTGCCACGTAGTGCTGTGAAATGTAAGGGGTACCATGGGAACCCCAGTGCACCCACACCTCCCCCGAACACAAGGGGGGCCACAACAGGCCCCCATAACAAATCCCCACCAGCCTTTCCATGGTGTTAGCTCCGCCATGGCAAGGCTGACTGCAGCCAGCATCCTAATTTGGTGGACGGTGCCTGCTAGGCACCGCCACCATTTAGGCTATCTGGACCGTCCGCAAGGCAATCTGTATGACTGTTTGTGGCGGTCCCATGGCGGACTGTCTTTGCAACCGCTACAGTCCGAGCTCAATTCCTTCCGCCATCGTAATGTGGCGGAGGAAATATCGTAGTCCACCTGTGAAAGGACCGCCACCGCATGGCTGGCGGTTATGGGCCTTCCGCAATCATAATCGGCCCATTAGTTTTTTTCAGTTTTAATTTTAATTGACTGACACTAGCTAGCAAGGGTTGCATGGGAGAGCTCAAACAGCTGAAAAGCATGGAGGAAATTCTTGTAGAAGGAACTGCCTGTCCCCTCACGCTCTAAAATCATGATATATGGCAGCACTCTCAGTGAATGCTCCAGAAAATGAATCAGACAAAATCCCTAATGAACTGATGCAGCAAGACTTACAAAGTATTCACTGGAGAGCCCATACTTTAGTCTCGTTGCTTGCACTGCTATTGATGAATTTAGTCATTTTTTCCTTGTTTTACACTAGGCCAGAGGGTAATCAGGGCATTTTCAAGCTGGTTATTGTGTAAGAGATTTTTCATTCATAAATTGAAATCAAGTGTTTAAAAAGCCTGCAACCTACTGAACTAAAAAATGATGCCAGCTTACATAGTAAAAGTAGTTTTCCTACAAGGAAAAACACTTTTAATGTAATATGTCAGTGCACTGGTTGGAAACCAGTAGCCTAGCCCAGGCACATGCTATTTAGTTCATATATTTGTGTGATGTGCATACATTTTGCAGCCCATATATGCCATTAAACTTGCACTCCACAGGTACCGTTCCTGTGCCAACTTACCATGGACTTACTGATAAGTGAAGTATGCCAACTGGGGGTAACCAGTTTTACAGCACATTTTAGGGGAAAATCGCAGACATTGTGACACTGAATAGCAGTGTCATATTGGACAGTCTAAATACCAGCAATCATAAGTCCATAAAAGACAAACAATATGGAGAGACATGATGCTTAGAGTAATTTGTCACATAATGCGAACAATCTAAAGGTGCAGCACCTACCCAGTCCTTCCATTAGTATAGAAGTAATTTTGAAGGTTGTCATAGAATCTTGAATCTGAAGAAAGCCACACTTATCCTGAAGATGTGTTGCACTGCACTTCCTCAAAATCCCTCAAGGCTACCTGGAGGTCCATCTTTGTAGCCGTTTTGTCTGCTTTAAATCCCTTTTGCAAGCAGAGATTCAGCAGCTCAGACCCGCTGAAGGTGTCAAAGTTGCATGCATCCATATCCATGGTACAAAAAAGGAGTTTAGGGCAATTAAATTTAGAAAAAAGGAAAACCAGCAAATTAATAAAACTGAGGAAGCATTTAAAAAGGGGTCATCTGATCTCAAATTATATATTTACACAAATCACTGTATGGTATTGCACAAACATGAATCTTGATCTACACCTCTGAACACCAATGCGAGAAACTGGGCTGTTGGTTGACTTGGGTGTGAGCCCGGTTCAAGCAACATACAGAGGGCCAGATGTATGTCGGCAAATACCGGTCGGTAATGACCGAATTCGGCCGTTACCGACCGGTATTTGCTAATGGAGATGTAGGGGCCAGAAAATATACAGAATCGGTATATTTACCGATTCTGTAAATTTACCGAATCTGTAAAATACCGAATCGGTAAATTTACCGAATCGGTAAATACAGATGTAGGTGGCACTGAAAACAGTGCCACAGGCCATTACCGATTTGTTATTTACCATGGAATAGTATTCCATGGTAAATAACGAATTCCTGTTTACATGCACATCTGTGCATGTACACCTGTGCCATGTGACACACATACATGCCCTTAGGGCATGGCACACAAGCCAGTATCAGGGGTGCAACAGGGTGTCAAAGTGACACCCTGTCCCCCTTGCAAATTCGGTATTTTTACCGAATCGGTATTTACCGATTCGGTAATTGACATAGATTCCTATGCGCCTCAAGGCCCATAGGAATCAATGACAATTACCGAATCGGTAAATACCGACTCGGTAATTACAGAATCCTACAGATTCGGTAAAAAATACCGAATTTTTAACTACATCTCATTTACCGAATCTAGAATACCGAATCGGTAAAATTCGGTATTCTAGAGTCGGTAAATGAGAATTACCTACATCTAGCTAAGAGTTCCTTGCACGGTGAACCACTAAAACTCACTACATTAACCTCTGCTCAACCCTGGGTTGCTTGGCACACAAGCCGTCATGCTTAACTTAGAGGCAATGTGTAAAGTATGTATACGCCATGAAACCGCCAGGTGTACGCGCGCTCTACAAATACTTTAAACTCAAACTCACACACGCAGCACACAACCAGTAATAAAGTGAAAAGACAACACGAAAAAAGTCCCAAACCGAAAAATAAATTATAATTTAATAAATTATCTGACACCAAAACAACAAAAATCCAGTGAATAAAACTGCAGATATTGATTTTTAAACAACTAAATGAAAAGAGCACCAAAAAGAACTCATCAAAAACAAGGGATATCCGGTGGCACCGAACTGTGGCAAAGTAGAAAGTTCAGGCTGACCTTGATGGAACACAGGCCGGATACAAGGACCAGACAAGGGGCCAGATGTAGGTAGAATAGATTTACCGATTCTTAATTACCGAAAATTACCGAATTTTACCGATTCGGTAATTAATAATCGGTAAATCTGAGGGGTGGATATGTAGGTATTCCAGATGTGCTGGAATAACAAATCGGAAATATTCGGCATTTACCGATTCGGTAAATACCGAATCGGTAATGCCCATTCATTCCTATACCGATTTTCACAAGGGTGCAGGGGGTGTCACTTTGACACCCTCTGGCCCCCCCAAAGCAGGCTCGGGTGCCATGTGGCAGGCATACATGCCCTAAGGGCAGGTCTGCCTGTCACATGGCATAGGTGTGCATGCACACATGTGCATGCACACCGGAATCGGTATTTTACCATCAAATTGGATTTGATGGTAAAATACCGAATCGGTAAGGCCTCTGGGACTCAGAAGAGTCCCACCTACATCTGGGTGCCTCAGATTCGGTAAATTTACTGAATTTTTATTTTACCGAATCGGTAAAATTATCGATTCGGTAATTTTACCGAATCGGTAAAAAAATGCCCCCTACATACTAAATCGCCCGTTACCGGTCGGTAAATGGCCTGGAACTGCCACCTACGTCTGGCCCATAGTCTGCTGAGCAAAAGTACCTTAGTACAGGTTGCATCAACATTGAGGATCCTGTCAAAAATGAGGAGTTGGAGGGCAGACAAAGCAATGCGCAGGTGTCGATCCAAACGACGATGCACTGGTCCAGTTTGTGCATCAGTGGCAATGCATTGGCTCCGATCAGAGTGTTGCAGTGATGAAGAGTTTCAGCATCGATATCAGGAGTGACATAGTTGGGGATGCAAGTACCGTGCTTTGAGTAGAGCGTCACTCAGTAGTGGTTCTGAAGGTGGAGTGGTGTCTACATACAATGCAACAGCAAAGATGCACCGGTTTTGGTCTATGCAACAGGAGTGATGTGCTGGTTCTGATCTGCGCAGCTGGGGCGTCCCTGAACCACGGTGATGATTCGTTGGTTCTGTTACAGCAAGCACTTCAAGTGGTCCAGGGCTGGATTGACACCAATTGGCAGGATAGGCTCAGAGATGGCAAAGTCAAGGTGAAAAAGCAGGATAAATGGAAGTCTTCTATGTCCCTGAGACTTCAGATCAGGAGGCTAGCCAGCTCACGATGGAGTCTTTCTGGGCTCTGGGGTTCAAGTACTGCAGGTCAAGATATTTCCATCCGGCCCCGGGAAACAGCATGCAATAGTTCAGCACACCAAGAAAGCAGCTCTTCTTCTAGAGCAGCAGTACAGCAGAGTAGCAGTCCTTCAGCCACACAGCAGCCCTTCTTCCTGGAAAATTATCCACAGGTGCAGAAGTGTACTGAAGTGACAGGGTCTGAGGCCCAGTTCGTAAACCCAGTGGTACCTTTCAAGTGTGGGTGACTTCAAAGAAGGGCCTTTGACTCAATCAATCAATCAATCAATCAATCAATGTACTTGTAGAGCGCAATACTTACCCCTGAGGGTCCCAAGGCGCTGTGGGGAGTGGGGCGTGCTGCTACCGATCGAAGAGCAAAGTCTTGAGGAGTTTTCTGAAGGTGAATAGGTCTTGGGTCTGCCGTATATGGGTAGGGAGGGTGTTCCAGGTCTTGGCGGCAAGGTAGGAGAAGGATCTGCCACCGGAGGTCGTTCGTTGGATGCGGGGGACAGCGGGGCGAGGCTGGAGGAGCGGAGCTGGCGGGTGGGGGTGTGGAAGCTGAGTCTGCTGTTCAGGTAGGCAGGTTCGGCGTTGTGGAGTGCTTTGTGTGCGTGGGTGAGGAGCTTGAAGGTGATCCTCTTGTCGATGCGGAGCCAGTGATGATCAGTCGGGCGGAGGCGTTTTGGATACGTTGTAGTCGTCGTAGGTGTTTGGCTGGGATTTCTGCGTAGAGTGTGTTTCCGTAGTCCAGTCTGCTGCTGACGAAGGCCTGTGTCACCGTTCTTCTTGTTTCGGTAGGGATCCACTTTTAGATCCCGCGGAGCATGCGGAGGGTGTTGTAGCAGGAGGAGGAAACTGCGTTGGCCTGTTTAGACATGGAGAGGGAGGAGTCGAGGATGAATCCCAGATTGCGTGCATGGTCGGTGGGTGTTAGTGCTGTTCCCAGTGCGGTCGGCCACCAGGAGTCGTCCCAGGCTGAGGGGGTGGATCTGAGGATGAGGACCTCCGTCTTGTCCGAGTTCAGCTTCAGACGGCTGCTCCTCATCCAGTCGGCGACGGCCTTCATTCCCTCGTGGAGGTTGTTTCTGGTGGTGTGTGAGTCCTTGGTGAGGGAGAGGATGAGCTGGGTGTCGTTGGCATAGAAGATGATGTTTAGGTCGTGATGGTGGGCCACTAGTGCGAGGGGGGCCATGTAGACGTTGAACAGAGTCGGGCTGAGTCCTGGGGATGCCACAGATGATGTCGGTGGCTTCGGATCGGAAGGGTGGGAGGCGGATGCTCCGGGTTCTGCTGGTGAGGAAGGACGTGGTCCAGTTGAGGGCCTTCTCTTGGATTCTGGCTTCTAGGAGGCTTGTCTTTAGGGTGCGATGGCAGACTGACAGATCCAGGAGGATGAGGGCTGATGTTTCACCATTGTCTAGTTGGCACCTGATGTCGTCTGTGGCGGAGATGATGGCTGTCTTGGTGCAGTTGTTTCGTCTGAATCCGGACTGGGATGAGTCCAGGATGTTGTTGTCTTCCAGGTGGCAGGTCAGTTGCATGTTGCCGATTTTCTCGATGACCTTTGCCGGGAACGGGAGTAGGGAGATGGGCCGGAAGTTCTTGAGTTCCTTGGGGTCTGCTTTGGGCTTCTTGAGGAGGGCGTTGATTTCGGTGTGCCTCTAGCTTTCTGGGAATGTCGCTGTTTCAAAGGAGATGTTGATGACCTTCCGTAGTTGGGGTGCGATGGCTGCGTCTGCTTTGTTAAATACGTGGTGTGCGCACGGGTCATACAGAGATCCTGAGTGGATGGAGTTCATGACCTTGCGTGTCTCGTCGTCGTTGACGTTGGACCAGGAGGTCAGGCGGTTTGCACTGGTGGTGTACACAGGGGAGGTGGGGTCTGGCGTAGTCGGGGCAGTCGTGGTGTTGAAGCTGTCGTGGATGTCAGCAATCTTGTGGTGGAAGAAGATGGCTAGTGAGTCGCACAGTTCTTGTGAGGGCGGGATGTCGTTGGTGTTGGCGCTTGGGTTGGAGATTTCCTTTACGATGCTGAAGAGCTCTTTGCTGTTGTGTATATTGTTGTCAAGCGGTCTTTTGAAGGAGAATCTCTTGGCTAGTCGGATGAGGTGGTGGTGTCTGCGGGTGGCGTCCTTGTGGGCTGCCTGGTTGTCCGGTGTGCGTTCGTGTTGCCATGTCTTCTCCTGCTTTCGGCATGTGCGTTTGGAGGCCTGGAGCTCGTTGGTGAACCATGTGGCTCTCTTGTTGGTGTGGCTGTTGGAGGGTTTCTTGAGCGGGGTGAGGGTGTTGGTGCAGTCGTCGATCCACTGTCTGAGGTTGTGGGCTGCGGTGTCAGAGTTGGTGGGGTCGGTGGGTGGGTTCTTGGCGAGGGAGGTGAGCAGCTGTTCTTTGGTGACTTTGCTCTAGCAGCGGCGAGGCAGCTGTAGGGTGCGATGGTGCGTGGTTGGTTTCTTGAAGGTGAAGTGGATGCAGCGGTGATCGGTCCAGTGGAGTTCGGTGGTGTGGTCGAAGGTGACGTGGGAGCCTGTGGAGAAGATGGGGTCTAGCGTGTGGCCGGCGGTGTGGGTGGGTATGGTGATGAGTTGTCTGAGGCTGAGGTTGGCAAGGTTGTCGATCAGGGTGGCGGAGTTGGCGCCGTTGTTGTTCTAGAGGTGGAAGTTCAGGTCCCGAGGAGGATGTAGTCCGTAGAGGTGAGTGCGTGGTGCTGGCGAGGTCGGCGATGGAGTCGCTGAAGTGAGCCCAGGGTCCGGGGGGTCTGTAGATGAGTGTTCCTCTGAGGGTGGTGTTGGGGTCGGTGTGGATCGGAAGTGCAAGTTTTCGGCGGTGTTGAGGGTGTCATCTGCGTTGGTGGCATCTTTGAGGGTTGCCTTGTGGATGATGGCTATTCCTCCTCCGTCCGGGATGGCTATGGCGATGTCAGGCGCTGAGGAGTTGTTCCACCAGGTCTCGGTCAGAAAGGCCACGTCTGGGGCGGAGGTATCGAGCAGGTCCCAGAGCTCGACGGCGTGTTTGCGTGCGGAGCGGGTGTTGAGGAGTATGCAGCAGAGGTGGTTGGGTCCAGTCCTTGGAGGTTTGATGTTTCTGTCGCAGGTGAAGCTGCAGGTCCAATTTGGGGTGGCCTGGAAGCAGGTGCGGTTTTGGGCGTTGAGTGCGTGGATGGTGCTGACGTCGTAGTGGATTCTCGTCTCGTGGCGTTCGCTGTGTGCAGGGGTTATGGCGCTGGGTGTGGTCCAGGCGCGGACGGGCGGAGACGGGCTTGCCTTTGGCGTACCTTCGGCACGCCAAAGGCATGCCCGCTGCGCGCCCGCTTCACAGCCTGCATATGAGGAGGCTTGGGAGGGAGGAGCAACTGGGAGCGGGAGTGGGGAGGCCAATGGGTGTGCTGGGGCGGGGCAGCAGGAGGCAGCAGCAGGAAGGCTGGGACGGGAGTGGTGGGGGGGGAAACTGGCATGCAGGGCGAGTGAAGCCCAGGGAACAGGAGGGGGCAGCAGGGGCACAAGAATCAGCCGGTCAACAAGTGCACATATATCCTCCCTTCCTGCTATGGCTCCATTTTCAATACGGGGTATAAGCAGCTCTTTGTGTGGAGACAGGACACAGTCTATTCAGGTGTAAGTGTGAGTCTGTGTACAGCTCCTCCCTCCCATCCTTCCAGGATGGTCCATCAACTCATGCCAAAGCTCCTGTCATCATCCCTACTGATCTGTCAGAGGCAGGCTTCAGGCACAAAAGGATAAGAGCAGGAAAATTCTCAATTTCTAAAAGTGACCTATCCAAAATTGTACTAATAAATCTGACTTTGCAATTAAAGAGCATTTGTCATTACAAGTCCATAAGGACCAAACATGATACATCTATACCCTCTCAGTTAGAAATTGTGGCTTATTAAATGAAATAAGGTATCCCCAATGTTATCCTTTGAGAGGAATAGGTTCACAGAGTAGTGAAAAACAAGGCTGAGAGATTTTCACTAGCAGGACATGTAAACCTTAAAAGTACATGCAATACCTTTTAATTACAGAGCACCCTTCCCTTTAGGCTACCTAAGGCCATCCTTAGAGATGACTCATATGTAATATAAGGGGATTTTAAGGCTTGGAAAGGGGTGTTAAATTACAAGTCGACATGGCAGTGTGACACTGCAATCAGGCTGCAATAGCAGGCCTGTCACAGTCACAAGTTTTAGAGTGATACGTAAATGGATGGCGTTGTAGCATTTTATTTACAGGCCCTGGGTATATGGTGTACCATTCTAGAAAGGAATTTTAAGTAAATGTAATTTGCCACTTAGGTATGTACCAATAAAACCATGTTTAGGGGAGTGAGCACACGCACCTTAGTGCTGGTTAGTAGTGGTAATTTCCAAGGCCAACAAAAACAAATTCAGCAAAATTGGAGGCAATTAGGCAAAAGGTTTTTGGGAATGCCAACTTGTGTCTCACAGGACTAACAGTGGTCCAACATCTTCGAGCTGAGACTGGGGTGTTTTGTGAGGAAATTGTTTTCATGACAAATTCTAGATAAAGGTCTAACAGGAATGATAAGTTCTACAGCGTGTTGATGTCCTTGATAGTTTCCTAGCAATGAGAATACTGCCCAAATATAGCACACTCCTCATGGTGCCATAATGTCAAGGCATTTAGCTAAAAACCAGGCAGTCACAATTAAGATTTTCAGTGGGTAGAAACTCTCATGCAATATGAGGTACCCTCTGAACCTCTGTTAGTTATTTGTAAAAGTGGACCTGGGATTTTGAGTTGGGGCCTATCCCCTAATTCAACTTTTATATACATAATCGTATGCACTATTCAAATGGTTCTGTAACAAACACATTCAGCCTCTGACAATGTGATAGTTCTCAAAGGGCACAGCTCTGTATAATAATCTCCATTCCCCACCAAATGAGTAGACACAGTCTTTCCTAAATTTAGAGATGTATAAAGTGGGACAGAGAAGATAAAGACTCCTTACAAGCAAAGCTCCAGGAAATCACTGCTGACCACCATAACAATGAGGTGAAACTGGTAATGATAACTAGTCTTGGAAAGGGTTACATATTCGAACTATTTATAAAAGGATTTTTATGATTCACACAATTTCTTTCATTTGATTGTATTAATAGTTGTCAAAGGCAAATATTTAGCTGTGCTTTACTGGGAAACCGGAGTATTGGGCACATGAGAATAATCTGATACACTTAACAGAGATTGGCCTTGATGCCATTTTTCAACCTTCGACATATAACAGCCCTCACTTTCATGGTGTAAAAAATGTAGTTGTTGGTTGCTCAAGCAGCAGCCACAATCCCTGTGAAGGTGAACCATTAAAGTAATTTAATTAACGTCTGCTTAATCATCTTGAAACATCTGGTAGCTTGGCAAACAAACAGTCAGGTTCAACTTAGGAAATGTGTAATGTTTTAACGCAGCACACAAACAGTAATGAAGTGAAAATACAACACAAGGCAGCTGCTGGACGAAGTCGCTGTGATGATTTCCACATTCTATTTCTATTTTGGAAGTTGAAAATCTTCAGGGGACAAAGCTGAAAGCTATAGTTGATGACAGTTGCACGAGGCCAAATATCCCTTTAGCAAAAGACTGTTGAACAGGATTTGCTGTTGTTGAGAAGAATGTAGTAGAAGCTGTTGCAGAGTTAGGCCCACCGGTGATGCACATTCGATGTAAAGACAAGCAGGTTGAGACTGATCTCCTCTTGGTTCCCAGAGGCTTTTATAGGCAAAACATGTCAAAGTCCCAAGTTTTGCATTTTGGCTATTTGGGCACCTTTAGCACCACCGCCATAGTTCCAAGAATGAAGAATCCCCACTTGGGGGGTAGTCCTGGTACAGGTTAAAGATGGTTGGGGTATTTTTTGTCCCTGAGGCTCTGATGAGTAGGCCAGCCAACTAGTCCTTGGAGTCATTCTGGCAGTTATGGGTATAGCAGTAGAACAGGGCTCAAACACCAGGGCAGACCTCTGAGGTTTCAAACAGGCTGTAGGCAGCAGAGCACTCCTTCCTGGAAAAGCAAGGCTGGCTTCAGAAATGCACTGCCGGCCATAGCAGCAGGCAGTCCTCACTAAGCATGAGCGCAAAATCTGTTACGCTCGCGGATTTTGCGAATTTTCGGTAAATTCGCGATTCGCGAACTCCCGCGAATTTACCGCGAATCGCAAATCCGCGAGCGGAGGATTCCGAGGGCAAAAGTTCAAGCCTTGCTGGCCTGTTGTAACTATTTTACGATGGTGCCGGCAAGCTGCCAGCGCCATCCTAAAATAGTTACTAAATTAGCTTCAACAGGAAGCACTAATAGATAAAATAAAGCAGGTGCTCGTGCATCTGCTTTATTTTATCTATTCGAGCTTCCTGTTGAAGCTAATTTAGTAACTAGTTTAGGATCGCGCTGGCAGCTTGCCGGCGCCATCGTAAAATAGTAACAACAGGCCAGGCAGGTGTGCCTTCTTCCCAAATATACCATCGGAAATCAGCTGTGATGCTGGACAGAGGCCATTGCATCCTTGACTTTCACGAGCGCAATCCTCGTGCTGTTCCTGTGGCCCGGAGCTTCTGTATCTTCATCTGCTGCTCTGATCGGTCTCTGACCTTTAATACACACAAGAGGCATGTGCACTCGCATGGAAGCCCCGTCCGTTTGGCCCCGCCCACACACTCGCGGTGGGCACCGTCTTCCCGCCATTTACCCACTATGATAGCTCACTCTAGGGACCCCTGCGCCCTTCGGCGCGATTGCATAGTAACACACACCTGGTCGCTGTAGACAACTCTCTGGCACTTTAGGCAGCTGTAGTGTAGTAAAAGCACTATACATTTACCCAACGAGGTATGGCACAAAACGGTGGCGTCTTCTTAAATAAATATGAAGGGCAGGGTTCATTCTGGCACGATGGTTCTGGCACAAAAATTAAATCTCAACCGGAAGCACTTACAGATATCAATTAAGCATGTGCCCTAGTTGAAGCTTAAATTCAGTGACTCATTCATCGGCCCAAAAAACAATCGTGAGCGTTGTCAAGGCTGGGCAGATGTGCCTTCTTCCCAAATATACCATCGAAAATCAGCTGTGATGCTGGACAGAGGCCTTTGCATCCAATGACTTTCACGAGCGCAATCCTCGTGCTGTTCCTGTGGCCAGGAGCTTCTGTATCTTCATCTGCTGCTCTGATCGGTCTCTGACCTTTAATACACACAAGAGGCATGTGCACTCGCATGGAAGCCCCGTCCGTTTGGCCCCGCCCACACACTCGCGGTGGGCACCGTCTTCCCGCCATTTACCCACTATGATAGCTCACTCTAGGGACCCCTGCGCCCTTCGGCGCGATTGCATAGTAACACACACCTGGTCGCTGTAGACAACTCTCTGGCACTTTAGGCAGCTGTAGTGTAGTAAAAGCACTATACATTTACCCAACGAGGTATGGCACAAAACGGTGGCGTCTTCTTGAATAAATATGAAGGGCAGGGTTCATTCTGGCACGATGGTCCTGGCACAAAAATTAAACCTCAACCGGAAGCACTTACAGATATCAATTAAGCATGTGCCCTAGTTGAAGCTTAAATTCAGTGACTCATTCATCGGCCCAAAAAACAATCGTGAGCGTTGTCAAGGCTGGGCAGATGTGCCTTCTTCCCAAATATACCATAGAAAATCAGCTGTGATGCTGGACAGAGGCCTTTGCATCCAATGACTTTCACGAGCGCAATCCTCGTGCTGTTCCTGTGGCCAGGAGCTTCTGTATCTTCATCTGCTGCTCTGATCGGTCTCTGACCTTTAATACACACAAGAGGCATGTGCACTCGCATGGAAGCCCCGTCCGTTTGGCCCCGCCCACACACTCGCGGTGGGCACCGTCTTCCCGCCATTTACCCACTATGATAGCTCACTCTAGGGACCCCTGCGCCCTTCGGCGCGATTGCATAGTAACACACACCTGGTCGCTGTAGACAACTCTCTGGCACTTTAGGCAGCTGTAGTGTAGTAAAAGCACTATACATTTACCCAACGAGGTATGGCACAAAACGGTGGCGTCTTCTTAAATAAATATGAAGGGCAGGGTTCATTCTGGCACGATGGTTCTGGCACAAAAATTAAATCTCAACCGGAAGCACTTACAGATATCAATTAAGCATGTGCCCTAGTTGAAGCTTAAATTCAATGACTCATTCATCGGCCCAAAAAACAATCGTGAGTGTTGTCAAGGCTGGGCAGATGTGCCTTCTTCCCAAATATACCATCGAAAATCAGCTGTGATGCTGGACAGAGGCCTTTGCATCCAATGACTTTCACGAGCGCAATCCTCGTGCTGTTCCTGTGGCCAGGAGCTTCTGTATCTTCATCTGCTGCTCTGATCGGTCTCTGACCTTTAATACACACAAGAGGCATGTGCACTCGCATGGAAGCCCCGTCTGTTTGGCCCCGCCCACACACTCGCGGTGGGCACCGTCTTCCCGCCATTTACCCACTATGATAGCTCACTCTAGGGACCCCTGCGCCCTTCGGCGCGATTGCATAGTAACACACACCTGGTCGCTGTAGACAACTCTCTGGCACTTTAGGCAGCTGTAGTGTAGTAAAAGCACTATACATTTACCCAACGAGGTATGGCACAAAACGGTGGCGTCTTCTTGAATAAATATGAAGGGCAGGGTTCATTCTGGCACGATGGTCCTGGCACAAAAATTAAACCTCAACCGGAAGCACTTACAGATATCAATTAAGCATGTGCCCTAGTTGAAGCTTAAATTCAGTGACTCATTCATCGGCCCAAAAAACAATCGTGAGCGTTGTCAAGGCTGGGCAGATGGGCCTTCTTCCCAAATATACCATAGAAAATCAGCTGTGATGCTGGACAGAGGCCTTTGCATCCAATGACTTTCACGAGCGCAATCCTCGTGCTGTTCCTGTGGCCAGGAGCTTCTGTATCTTCATCTGCTGCTCTGATCGGTCTCTGACCTTTAATACACACAAGAGGCATGTGCACTCGCATGGAAGCCCCGCCCCAAATCCGCCGATCCACAAATCCGCAAAATCCGCGGATTTTGCGGATCCACGATCCGTGAATACGCAAATCCGCGAATCGTGGATCCGCAAAATCCGCCCATGCTTAGTCCTCACAGAGTTCTTCAGCAGGTCCAGACAGTGAACTGAAGAGTGGGTCTGAGAGTCCTATTTTTATACCTAGTGCATTCCAAGGCATTCATCAGGGTGGGTTTGCTTTCAAATACTCCCCTGTTAATGTATAATTTAAAACATTCAATCAGACATGCACCTGACTCTTAATAGGTATACAGATGGTTAGGGATCCTTGATGAAAGTGTGACTACAGAGCCTATCTCCCTCTGCTCCCCGGGGGCCTATAATCAAACCCCGCAGGGTACCTCTGATTAGGCAAGTATTCACTGCCTGCTGCATGCCTAATAATGTTATCGTGCATGTATGATGTAATGTTTTAAATAATATGTTGATGGGGGAGTATTAGCAAAGCAAAGCCACCCTGACGAATGCCTCGGACCGTGTAGCCTAGTAGAATAGGCAGAAACATGTTGGCACCATAAGAGTGATAGGACCATTAGATTCCAGTTGACCCTTAACATAGTCTATTTTTACCTTTCCCATCCACCCCACTAATAAAGGGAAACATTGGGAGTGGATGAATTTTTAACGTTAGCTCCCCCAACTATTCATATACAAAGAGCTCAGTGGAATTCAGTCGAGCCCATCCTGACACTTAGGAGTCAGGATCAACACAGTGATGAAGCATGTCACTACTAGAGTGAGTGAAAGTTGTAAATAATTAAGGATATTTTTTTCCTTTTTCATACTTTTCTTTGAAGTGGTGTTTTGTTGTGACACACACTCCATCTTACCTTTTCTCATTTGGTAGAGGGATACTCTATGTTTTGATTTGCATTACCCCAGGAGAACTTATCCCCATATCCTTTGTTTTACATGGGTTCTCCTGATCATTCAGGTCAACAGGTCTTCAAACTTGTACACCTTAGTTTAAAAGTAAAGGATTTGTGCAACACTTCAAATAGTAATGCAGTAATAATACCAAACAAACAAAATCCAAAAGAGGGTTAAGAATATACACCCACATGCATCAATGTTCTTTTTTGCGAATCGGTATTTGCGATAAATAAGGAATCGCAAATAATGATTCGCAAAAAGCTATGCATCAAGTTTTTTGCATTTTTCTTGCGAATCGGTAAAAATCGCATTTTTTACCCCAGCTCCTTTTCAAAGTCAACTAGGCAGGCGACATAGGATCCAGCCATTTGTGAGGCGGAGGGCACGTCCTTCAATGTGCAGAGCAGCCACAGATGGAGACACAAGTGCCAGTACAGTTAAGCTGAAGCTGCTCAAAGTTCAACGTCTGCAGGGAAAAGACCTAAGGGTGATAAAGGGTAAATTTAATCAGGTCACTCAGGACATCAGTGGCATTAGCAGTAGTCTCTCTCACATGACCAAGGTATTTGAAAAAGCACATTCTGTGTCATCAGACAAACTGGACCGCATGGCAGTTGCCATGGAAGCAATGTGCAGCACAATGCAGTCTCAGCAAATTGCAAATGCCAAAAGATATATTAGGTCACTGTTAAGTAATCAGGCATGCTGTAGGTCAATGAATATGATGTGCCGCACCAATGCTCAGCTCATTAAACCAATCCTGGACATGCAGAAGGATGTGTCACAGTGCTGTGGGGACATATCCAGAGGAATGAATGCACTTGAAACCATTGCAAATGACATGCAAATTTGTACTTAAAAAAAAATGTGCAAGGAAGGGTCTCTTATTGACGTTAATGCAAGCAATATTGCTGAAGGAAGTACCAGTAAAGTTGGGGAACGCCGTAGCAATAGAAAATGTGACACAGCAATTTGTAAAGACATTGGCACAGCTACTGCAACAGATAAGGCTTTAGGGGTGCGTGGTAGAAAAAAATTAAATGTTTGACCTCTCCAGTTAATTCAATTACTTAATGAGAAGTAAGGATTTCCTGACAATTAAAAAAGTATTGCTTTATAATTTGGTTTGTGGAGAAACAAATCAAATGTCATAATTTTTCTAAATTTACTTTTGTTTATGAACTTAATAAACAAAACATGTAAGCACACTCTAAACATTGCAAGCGTCATACCTCTGCTAAAAGTAATGTTGATTGATCTCCGCCCTCCTCCTCCTACCCTCTGCTGCGTCTGGTCAATGTGCTCTTGGTGTTGGGAAAATCTTCCTCTATATCAAGTTCCAGGCCTCTCTTGGTAGCTACATTGTGAAGCATGGCACATGTTGCAACAATCTTACAGCATACATCTGGTCTATATTGCAATGCTCCTCCTGTTTTATGCAGAATTCGAAATCTGGATTTCATGACACCAAAAGCCCTCTCTATGACATTGCGAGTG
Organism: Lissotriton helveticus; assembly: GCF_964261635.1. NCBI lineage: Eukaryota > Metazoa > Chordata > Amphibia > Caudata > Salamandridae > Lissotriton > Lissotriton helveticus. The sequence continues at coordinate 1,612,534,498 of NC_136069.1, forward strand.
GCAATATGGGCATGGTTATACTGCTGCTCTTTGCGGGTAGATGGATTTAGAAAGGGTGTAAGTGTGAATGATCTCACTCCGTATGCACTGTCACCTTTGGGTTTAAGCAATAGGAAACAAAATGCATGATTATGACCCTATAGTAACATGCTATGTTCTTAATTAACACAAATTTTAATTACTTACCAAGCAAATATCCATCAAGAAACTCTCCAGCAAGCAGTTGCCTATGGATGGCACTATGTCTGAAAATATAAGAGTCATGGGCACTACCAGGGTAGCTAGCCACTATATCTGTGAATATTGTTTTGGCATTACACACTGCTTGTATGTTCATGGAATGGTAGTATTTCCTGTTGCGAAATATATACTCATTTTCAGAGGGTGGGCATATGAGAATATGTGTGCCATCTATACAGCCAATTACATGAGGGAAGTTAGCAATATTCTAGAAGTCTAACTAAGTTTGCAGTAATTCATGTTGTGTATTTGGAAAAGAGATGTAATGCCTGATCCTATGTAGCATGGCATTTAAAAAGTTACTGAAAAATCTAGATAGGGAACTCTGCGATACTCCACCAGCAATAGCAATGACACCCTGAAAAGACCCTGAGGCAAGAAGGTGAAGGGAACACAGTACTTGGACATGAGTGGGAATGGCTTGGGTTCTAGAGGTTTGTCTTTGCAGTAATGGATCCAAATCTGCTATTAGCTCTAAAAAAGAATCCCCATTAAGCCTGTATTTGTCATAAATTTCTGCCTCAGTCTGCCCAAACAAAGTAATGCGCACTCTAAACATCCTGTCATTGATCATCCTTCTCCCCCTTGCAGCAGCTCTCAACCTCCTCCGACGTGCAAATGCAATGACAGCAGCCATTGTGGAAAAGTGTAAACTGCATTATCACACACCTTTTATACACTAGAAATGAGTTTCACCTGATTTCCTGCTTGTTAAAAAAAATACCACCTGGTCAGAGGGCTTCTAAATATAAATATAAGAAATGCAATTTGCGATTTCTTAAGGAATGCGATTTTTGATGCATGCAGTTTTGCACCTTGAAAATGTGATTCCTTAAAATCTGCGAATATTTTAGGAATTCGCAAAACATATCTGTGATTCCTAACATTGCGAAATGACTAAAAAATTGATGCATCCCAAAACATGATATTGCATTCGCAAACGGCCCATTTTAGCGAATCGCACCGTTTGCGAATGCAATTATCGTTGATGCATGTGGCTGATAGAGCTTAGTATGATAGATAAAACACAACCATAATGACAAACATCCAATTAGGAGAAGACAAAATATTGAATTTTACAGTTTTTAGAGAAAATGTGGATATCTGGTCACGCCGGACCAAGACAAAGTCACAACTTCAGGCCATCCACAGAAGAGCCCTGCTGGTTACAGGGACCCAGTATAAAAATCTTGAAAAAGTACCTTAAATCCTGGGTTCTAGCATGTTGTATACATCTGCAATTGAGATGAGCAGAGTAGTAAAAGTGATGCATCAGTTGTAAGATGAAGTCCGGCTGCATCAACGAAAGATGCAAGGGCCTGCGCTGAGGATGTGTAGGACCATGATGGTTCTGAAGGCGCTGCGTGTTGCAGTGGTGATGGGGGTCTTTTGACCTGTCCAATCCACGCAGCAGTGAAGGTGCATTGGTTCTGCTTGGGGTTGCGCCACATAGCAGATGTTCTGCTGAATCCACAGAGGCTGGAAAGGCAACTTGCACCCACCTTCAAGAGACCAGAACTGGGGTGTCACCAGTTGGCAGGAAAGACTCACAGGTGGCAGAGCCCAGGTGCAGATGCAAGGTTGTTGGAAGCCTGTTGTGTGCCTGAGACTTCAGATCAGGAGGTCAGTCAGCTAGCCCTTGGAGTCACTCTCGGTTCTGGATTCAAGAGATGCAGGTCCAGCCCTTCTCACCCAAGCAAGAGGGCAGTAGATGGCAAGCCAGAACAGCAAAGCAGGGGTCCAGCAGAGTTCAGTCCAGAAGAGTGGCAGTCTTTCAGCAGCACAGTAGGCCATCTTCCTGGCAGAGTATCCACAGATCCGGAATTGTACTGAAGTGGTGATGTCTAAGGTAAAGTATTATACCCAATTGTACATTTAATGTGAGGGATACACTTCTAGAGATTTCCATTTGAAGTCCCCAGTCATCCTGCCTCCCCTGCCCTGGCTCTAAACTAACTACAGGGGGTATGCAGCCCCCTGTGTTGATGCGGGACACAGTGTAATCTTGTATAAGTAGTGCTGTGCCCAGCTCCTCCACCTCATCCCACCAGTGATGGCCCATCCAGACAAACCTAAGCTCCCTAGGTCTAGGAGGAAAACACAAAGCCCAACTGGCAGCTACATCCAGTATTGTGATCAGAGACAGGGTACAGGCACTGAATGGATAAGGCAGGAAAACTCCACCTTTAAAAGTGGCATTTTCAGAATTGCGATTTAAAATTCGACTTCATCATAAGTTAGGATTTTAAATTGTGAATTCTGAGACCCCAACTCCAATGTTATCAAATGGGAGTTGTTCTGGGCTGTCAAGGGCCTAGCCTATCGGTGACTTATTCGTATTAAAAAGAACGTTTTGGCCTCAAAAAAAGGATTCTTATGCCAGGTTGAAATGGCACTTTAAACCACACACACAGGGTCTGCAATGGCTACTTAGGCGGGAGGCACAATCATGAATGCAGGCCCACTAGATGCATTTAATATATAGACCCTGGGTATACGTAGTGTCACTTTCCTAGGGTCTTACAAGCAAATTAAATATGCCAATTGGAGATCAGCCAAAGTTTTGATGTTTTAAGGAGTGAGCACATGCACTTTAGAACTGGTTAGCAGTTGTAAAGTGTGCAGAGTCCTAAGGCCAGCAAAAACAAGATCAGAAAAATGGAGGAGGATGAAAACTATTTGGAGGGAAGACCACCCAAAGGCTGACCAGTTTAGCATGGTTTGTATGGCTCATAACCCAAAAGAGATAGGTTTGTGCCCTGTACGCCACGCCTACAACAGTGACAGAATTCCCTGAGAGACAATATAGTGGATTTATTTAATATTCTGAGTGGGGAATGGTGTTCATTGGCATACATACTGAGCTTGCTGATTTAACCCAAAGTTTAGATGAAATCAGATTGGAATTTCGATAAATGGCATGTTATATGTTGGTGGATATAGTTTTATTACAAGCTAGAAGCTTCTATTGTTAATTCTTTCTTGCCTTATTTTTTACAGCTTGTAAAATAACACCACAGCTCCATTAACCCTGCACCCCTCGGAAAGAAGTTATTAAAACAAATACAAGAGATAAATAGCAGTAATCCTTACATTATTTACTCTTTTTTGCTCATACAGATATGTGTATGACAAAACTCTGGCTGATTCACAAAGATAACGTTATACTTTTGTGTAAGTTTAAGATTTTTAGCTATTCATAAAGTTATTTTACTGGTAGTATCTTTATGACTACGTAGTCTCTTCACACAAAGAGATAAAAAAAAAAACATATCCACCAATCCTGGCAAAGAACTGTTCTTCTCTCAGGGCTGGTGGATATGGGAGTTGTTTCACCCGCCTTGGAGACATTCTATATACCCTTCTACCACCAGCACTATGGATACACAAGGCCAACATCCTACCCACAAAGAAGGAGGTCAGAATGAGGTAAGGGTTGCGGTGTAGTGGTTGGACCCCTCCCGCCCTCCCAGAATACTTAAGGGGGGTGGAGCCTCTCCTCGCGACAATTCCATACTTCTCCCCTGAGGTGGAAGCCGGGGGATCTCTGCTCTATTCTTTGTGTGACTGACTGGACGTTATTGAATACAAATAGCGTTTTTAGAAAACTGTAGATATTTTAAACAGATCTCTTTTAAATATAGCCCCTTACCTCGGCGCGAGATTAGCGTCGCTCCGTGGCTGAATACAGGCTCTTCCTGTCCACAGCGCTGCCGTTCCCTAGGCGCTGACACTTCACTCGACCCACCTCAGCCGCCATCTTGAAGGAGGTATGGGTTGGACCCCTCCCACCCTCCTCCTCTCCCACTCTCATATGTATAAGAACACCAGACCACCCTGAAGGCGCGCCAAAGGCAAGCCCGTCTGCGCCCGTCCGCGCCGGGACCAGGCCTAGGGCCACAACCCCTGGCCGGCCGCAAATTAGCCATAATTTGGTCTACTCACACACGTCCTTAATGGAACTTCGACCATTGCTTGAATCTAGCTGTCTAAGGTTAGACCCTACACTGGCTACACACGAACTCACCACGCTCTGTCCACACTGTAATAGCTCTATACCCATAAATACTGTCTCTGCTCATACCAACCAACAAATGAATACCAAAGATGACACCATTGTAATGGCTCTTATTAACGCCCGTTCATTGTGCAAGCATAGTCAGGAAATAGCGGATTTTATCACTGATTATAAATTAGACATCCTTTTTGTCACCGAAACGTGGACCGACGACTCTTCGGAGCCAGACTTAGTAATCGCAGTACCTAACGGATACAAAGCCTACCGTCAGGATAGAGTATGAAAAAGAGGAGGTGGCTTGGCTATTATAGCCAGAGAACGGTTCATAGTCAGAACCGCATCCATCCCATCCACCTCATGTGAAGCATTGCAGTTTGGAATTAAGCTCACCACCCTTTTTAACTTCAAGGGGATACTGCTATACCGTCCCCCAGGAACAAAGACTGGTTTCCTCTCCAATATAAGCACCATAATGGAATCTTTAGCCACAGAAAAGTCATTCACGGTCCTAGGCGACTTGAATTTTCGCTTAGAACAAGTTAATCACAGTGACACGTCCACCCTCATCTCAGACATGGAAACACTGGGGCTAAGACAATTAGTCGCCTCTGCCACTCATTCGGCGGGGCATACCCTAGATGCTATATTTTCTAACGTAGATGGTCTACATATATCGGACATTTTACCGATGCCGTGGACTGATCATCATGCTATACTTAGTAAAATTACAATTAAGACCCATTCAAGTAAGAAAGTTACCTCTACTAACCAAGGCTCTTTCAAAGACTGGAAGAACATAAACCAGTCAGATCTGAAAACACAGCTGGACTGTACCCGTCCAATGGTGTCCACTGACCCTAATGTGGCAACACAACAATTCCAGAATTGGCTTGGCCATGCTACCAATCACTCAGTTCCCATCAAATCCCTATCCAGGAACAGATCCAAACCGACCGCTCCATGGTATACTGATGATCTAAGATTACAAAAACAAAGTAACAGGAATAAGGAAAGGCTCTGGAGGAAAACCTATGATACGGCAAGTAAGACATGCTATAAAGAATCATTGGCGCTTTACAAAGCTATGATCGTAAAAGCGAAAAAATCATTTTATTCAGAACAAATCTACAAAGCCAAAAATTCAAGCAAGCAATTATACGAGATCACCAAAACACTGTCAGGCAATGCCCCCGATCTTACTCCTCCTCCATCACAAGTAATGTGTGATGCCTTGGCTAAATTCTTTTTTACTAAGGTGAATGATATATACCAAGCCTTCACCTCCAAACCACCCACGGCGAATGCTACTTCCCCTAGTATACCTCTGGTAAATGTTTTTACTAGTTTTCAAGCACTTACATGTGATCACATAAGGACCATTGTCTCAACAATTAAAACAGGATCCGCTCTTGATCCCTGTCCTTTCTCAGTCCTCTCACCAGTGATGGATTCCATTATCCCAGTAATTACACAAGTCTGTAATTCCATACTGTTATCTGGGACCTATCTTAACTCGTTAAAAAACACCTTATTGAAACCCTTATTAAAAAAAACAAGCCTTGACAAAAACGAATTGAAAAACTACAGGCCTATTGCTAGTCTCCCTTTTTTAGCTAAAGTGGCTGAAAAGGCCATGAATTCTCAACTATCGGAATACATTGAGAAATATCGATTGTTGGACGACACACAATTCGGCTTCTGGAAGTATCACGGGACTGAAACGGCCCTGATTAAAGCCGCAGATGACGTCAGGGCAATTCGGGACCAAGGTGGGACAGCAATTCTAGTACTGCTTGATCTATCTGCAGCTTTCGACACGGTCGACCATAATATCCTGGTCGACCGTGTCGGAAAGCTGGGCATCTGTCACTCAGCCAGAGACCTGCTTGCATCTTTTTTGGCTAACAGAACACAAGCGGTCACCTTGGGACCTTTCCAATCTGCTCAACTCTCGTTGCCATGCGGGGTTCCCCAAGGCTCATCCCTCAGTCCGACACTATTTAACAGCTATGTGTCGGACCTTGCTAATGTTATCAAAGCACATGGGATGAGCCTAACCTCCTATGCGGACAACACGCAGTTGGTACTGGCCATCAAAGGTGATGGAGGACAAGTGGCACAAGACTTTAAAAATGGAATACTCGAAATAGGAGACTGGATGGCTACAAACTGCCTCAAGCTGAACTCAGAAAAAAATGAGGTAGTTATTTTTGGACCCCTTTTACCAGCTTGGTCATCAAGCTGGTGGCCATCAGCCTTCGGAACACCTCCCAGTCCGACAGCTAAGGTCAGGAATCTGGGAGTCATTTTTGACGAAGGTCTCAATTTTATGGATCACGCAAATAAAGTAGCAACCACTGCCCACTACAAACTTAGAATGATTAGAAAAATCCGCCCCTTCCTTCCAGAGGCAGCGACTAAAACACTGGTCAGCTCCTTAGTTCTGTCGTCCCTCGATTATTGTAACGGTCTATTCCTTAATGCCCAGGGTCACGATGAAGTTACAGTCAATACAGAATGCCGCAGCACGTCTGCTCTCTGGAACGCTCAAATTTGAGGCCATATCCGAAATCATTAAGGAATACCACTGGCTGACGATCTGAAACAGAATAAAGTTTAAATCACTATGTATAGTGTACAAGGCACTTAACAATCAAGGACCTCACTTTCTGAAGGATCAACTGAAACCCTACACACCTTGTAGACAGCTCCGTTCCTCCACCCTAAACCAATTAGTGATCCCACGATCCAAAACAGTGTCTTGGGGTGATCGCCGCTTTCTAGTGGCAGCACCCAAATTATGGAACACTCTTCCTCAAAACATCAGGACGAGTCCTTCACTTCTTCAGTTCCGCAAACATCTAAAGACATGGCTGTTCGACCAATAAGACTCATCTATTCCCTCACTAGTTTCAACACCAACTTCATGTATGTGAATTGTTAGCGCCGAGACGCCTGCGGGTATTCGTTCGCGCTCTATAAATGTCAAAAATAAAATAAATAAATAAAATAAAATGATTTGGCATCAGCAGAAGCCAAGCAAAGGGAGTGGAGAACTCAAGGTAAGTGTAGTGTCCTCTCCCCGTTCGACAGTCGAAGGCAGGTTGTCCCTTTTTGTTCAATGGTTAGTTTTATTATCGAAAGACTAATGGGTTTTACAGGCAGTTAGAGGGTTTCTAATAGAATTTGACACAACCCAATACTGATCAGGTGGCTTTCCCAATACATTTTTCTCAAGAAGGCTGAAATCTGCTCACCACAGATGTACAGGAGTTGTTGCAGAAGAGGGCTATAGAACATGTTGCTTACACTACAATGAATTTCTGGCAGATGCATCAACGTAGACTTTTGCTATTCCTAAATAGCGATTTTTAAGGAATCGCTATTTAGGAATAGCAAAAGCCTATGCATGTAGGAATCGCTATTAAAATAGCGATTCCTAAACATTCCTTAATTGCTACTCGCAAATTGCTAGTAGAAATTAAGGAATGCTGTCCCATTCATTCCTATGGGCCTACAGGCCCATAGGAATGAATTGGAGATTGCACGAGCAATTTGCGAGTACCAGTAGGTTCTCGCAAACTGCTCATGCAATTTCAAGGGTGCAAGGGTGTCAAAATGACACCCTGTTGCACCCCTGAAATTGATCTCTGCACATATGTTGCACACACACATGCCCAAAGGGCATGTGTGTGCGCAACATGAAAGTTTGAAAAATGCACAAAAGTGCTTTTTTCAAAGTTTTAGTAAATTACCATGAAGTTCAACTTCATGGTAATTTGCTACTCCTATTAGCGAATTCGCTATTTTTTTTACTTTCATGCATTGCATTTAAGGAATCTCAGTTTTGGATTCCTTAAATGCAATCGCAATTTAAGGAATCTCAATTTAGAGATTCCTTAAATTGCGATTTTTGCATTTGGGATGATGCATCCCAAATGCAAAAATACCGGGAGCAAAGGGGCAGATTCTGAGAATCTGCCCCTTTGCTCCCGGTATTTACTTTGATGCATATGCCTGTTTGTCAGTGAACAATTTGAGAGAGCTCAACCAATGTGTCCTCCCGTCCAACTAAGACTAAATGCCACTCGCCACGCCAACCTCCTTCAGCCCCTCCACACAAATTCACCTAAAACCACATGGCCCAAACTCCTTCTCCAACATCCCCCCCCCAATCTCTCACCAAAAGTACAAAAAACTTCAAACACAGACTGATTAGACAACACCCAGAAACACTTTTTGTGGACATATACCACTGCTCCTCCAAAGGTCAATTGAAAATGGATCTCATTTTTCATATGGACAAGACCTGAAAATTGGAACTCCATTCTCAGATCACAGCTCCACAGAGCCAAAACAACTAACACTCCCTACAGCTGCAAACTGGCGATCTCATCCCCCAATCGCCCTATGCGCAGTAGCAACACTTCTGCAACCATCTATTTATTTATTTATAACATTTATTAAGCCCTGCTGTTACCTGTAGATGTCCTGACACTATGTGAAATCTACCCAATGTTCAAAGCCGAAGTGAAATTATTCTGTAAACAGCCTGGTTTTTAAAGCTTTGTGAAGAGCTAACAGGCTGGCCAACCCTCTGAGGTTTGCTGGAAGATTATTCCAAGACTTGGCTGCATTCACTACAAAGCTTCTTCCACCCCAGGAAGCTTTTTTTGCAAAAGGCACATAGACCTGCTTAGCAGCAGATGAGCGCGTTGATCTAGTAGGAGTAAAGCAAAATAGCCACTCTTTTAAGTAAGCTGACCCTGTTCCATGAATCGTCTTCTGAACCAGACTCAAGGTTTTAAACTGGGTACGCTTCCTAACTGGCAGCCAATGTAGCCTCTGTATCTCCTTAGAGATTGATGCATAGTTAGGGATTTGAAAAAGTTGAAAAGGCATTTAAGTGTCCCACATGCGATTGTTGATTCACACTCAAAAAGCACTTTAAGCATTGGAGGAACGAAGAAATAAATATACAGATTTAAAATGGATTAAACAGAGTCATCGTTTGTTTAAAAGGAACCCGCTGTGCGTCTGTTAAGGAGTGTCAAACACGCTCCATTCTTGATAGACTGATTACCCAGTGGTTGGAAGGCAAAACCATATTTCTCGGGCTGCACGCAAAAAAGAGAAACAAAAGGAAAATAGAAAAAATGACTTTCAAAAAATAAGATAAATGATGGTGTGCATTGTAGAGAGCCACTCGGGCTCTCTCCTACATTTTATCCATTGCCTCCATGCACGCACGCACACCCCGGGGCGGGCTCGCGCCGGGGGTATAAATAAACATGCGGAAGACCGCTCGTGGTCTTTCCGGCTAACCCCATTACCAGTGTGCGTGTCCTTATTGTGTGTCCCACTTACCCACGTGTTGGGCCTTGTTGCAGCGCCACATTGGCGACGAGGCCGGTCTACCGCCACGCGTGCCCGGCAGTGTCCCGGTGGCACCGTGTCGCCTGCTTCCAGCTGCGGTGCCCACCCGCGTTGCTGTGCCGACCCCGGCTCCCGAGGCCCGCCCACGCGTCTACTGCGAGGGAGCGCCTTCAGCCGGCGGGGCTCACGGGGAGTCAGCGTGCTGTCCGGAGATCCTGCGGGTGAGTCTTCCCTCTGCCCCGCCTGCGTGACACCCCTGCATGTCCCTCCCTCGGCCTGCGCGGAGGTGTACACCCAGGGACTGGTCCTCCAGCCGCCGCGAGGCAGGGACTCCACACGCGGCAGCACCACGTGGCCCGGCGAGGCCTATCACAGCCCCAGCCTCCTCTGCAGCGAGCGTGTGCACAGATCGCAGGGGCCAGCGTCGATCCCCAGCCTAGCCTCTCACCACAACGGCCCAGGACACAGCGATATCGCGCAGAGCTGCAACGCGCACCGGTCGACACTGCCTGCTCCCGGTCAAACAAGCACATTCAAAGACAATTTGCCTCCTGGACTCACCGGGCTTCCTAAGCTCCCTGCCTGCAACTATCACAACCATAAAGGGACAAGGGCCACGTACCACGCCCAGCAGCTCATTCCTCAACAAGCATTGGCAAAGCCAAGTGGCAAAACAAAACTGAAAAAAAAAAAGACAAAAGAAAACACACATAAAAGCGGAGCGAATCCACCACATTGGGGGCCACGGAACAGTCGCCCTCGCTACCCATAGCAAGACGACACCGGAAAGTTCCAGAACAGTAAACAGAAGGCCACACAATGTCCGTAGTGGCGACAGGAGCAGCCCAAGACGGGGCAGGTCAAAACCCACCTCCAGCAGTCCTGCCACCACCTGTGATACCTGCACCACAGCCACAGGCCCAAGCTCAAGCAGGGGCCCCCATGCTAGCGGCGCCCGCCCACCTTCACTCTGGCGCAGCGCCCATTCCACCATTCAGCGAGACGGCGGACCCGGCAACGGCGGCGCTCAGATGGAAAGCGTGGGTCGGGAGGCTCAACCTCTACTTTAAAGGCACTAGGGAAACGGATGGAACAGTGAAAAGGTCACTCCTTATCTTATATGGGGGACCTGAAATTTACGAACTATTTGAATCACTCCCCAACACGGGACCTGAGCACGACTACGATGCTGCGGTCGCAGCTTTAAACGCGCACTTCGACCCCCAACTCAATAATGACTTTCAAAAGTTCAAGTTCAAACGAGCCTGGCAGACTGACTCCGAGTCAGTCGATATGTACTATGCCCGGCTCCGCCGGCTTGCAAGCACGTGCCCGTTCACCAACCCACGGGAAGAAATAAGGGACCAGATCATAGTGGGGTGCAAGTCAAAGCTGCTGAGAAAGCTCATCCTCAGACAACCGGGCATATCGCTCGATGAGATACTAATTCTAGCCAGGTCGCATGAGTTGTCTGACGCAAGGGCGGAGGAGATGGAAGCAGCGTTACGCACGCCGGTGATTGCCCCGCCTACCGTGAGGACAACGCCGATCAAAGAAGAGAGAGTCGACGCGGTACAAAGGAGATTCCCGCCAGCGCAACCACGGAACACCCCGCCGAGAGGGAACCAATGCGGATATTGCGGGGGAGATCACCCGGCCACTGCCACATGTGGTGCGAAAGGAAAAACGTGCCTCAAGTGCGGGCGCATGAACCATTTTGCTGCCGTCTGTCGGGGAGGGAAGTTCAGGTCAGCCGGTCCGCGTGCCAGGGCAGTAACGCAGCGCATCCGACAGCTGTCCCTCGACCACGAACCGCCTCCTCCGGACAATCAGGCCCAGGAAAGACGGCCAAGGTATGAGGACGATGAAGACGACGAGGTATACGTTATCTCTTACGTAAGCAGAATGTCCACAAGAAGGAGGCCGCCGCCCATGTGCTCCATAGCAGTAGACGGCACCGAAGTCAAAGCCCTGATAGACACGGGGGCGTCCGTGAACGTCATGGATTCAGACCAATACGAGAAGATGTCTCCAAAGCCCATGCTGACACCCTCCGTCGCGAGGATCTACACTTACGGGGGCACAGAACCACTATCACTCAGAGGGGTAATTCAAACGACGGTAGTCAACGGCGAGTATTCCACTGAGACCAAGTTCCACATCACCGAGGGAAAGAAAGGTACGCTTCTGAGCTGCCACACGGCAGAGGACCTTAGCCTGGTATTCTTTGCCAATCAGGTGCATCAGGCGCATGCGGATTTCATGCTGAAGGACTTCCCGGAGCTGTTCCAGGGTCTAGGAAAACTGAAGGGGCCGAAATTCAAGCTACATATAGACACGTCAGTCAGACCCGTAGCACTCCGGCACAGGAGGGAGCCCTTCAACTTAAGGCCACTAGTCGAAGAGGAGCTCCGGAAGCTCGAAGATCTGGGAGTAATCGAGAAAGTGTCGGGCCCGACACCCTGGGTTTCCCCGCTGGTAGTCGCACCAAAGCCGAAGCAACCAGGGGCAATCCGACTATGTGTGGACATGAGGCTGCCCAATACTGCCGTCAAACGCGAACGACATATCACTCCCACCATGGATGATATAGTAGCAGACCTAAACGGGGCGAAATGGTTTTCAAAGTTAGACCTCAACTCAGGTTACCATCAGCTCGAGTTGGAACCAGCCAGCAGGTACATCACCACCTTTTCGACCCACGTAGGGTTGCGACGCTACACCCGGCTCAGCTTTGGAGTCTCCTCCGCAGCGGAGGTCTTCCAGAATGCCATACGAGAAGTACTATCGGGACTGAGGGGGGTGATCAACCTCAGCGATGATATCTTAGTGTACTCCGCAACCCTAGAAGAACATCACACCAATCTGAGGGCAGCCCTCCAAAGACTTGCGGACAGCGGACTGACCCTACACAGAGCAAAGTGCTCCTTCTACCAGGAGTCAATAGACTTTTTTGGATACATTTTCACGAGGGAAGGCCTGAAAGTAGACCCCAAGAAGGCGGAGGCGATCAAGGCAGCCAGCACTCCCAGAAACCCCACCGAAGTGCGCAGCTTCTTGGGCATGGCCACTTACTGTGGTCGGTTCATACCCAACTTAGCCGCGATCGCAGAACCCCTCAGAGCGCTCACCAGAGCCGACCACAAGTGGGACTGGACAGGAACCGCAAACAAAGCTTTTCAAGCGATCAAGGCCAGCCTCCTCGATGACACTACCATGGCCTACTTCCAACCACAACGCCGGACTGAACTAATTGTCGACGCCAGCCCCGTGGGTCTGGGAGCGGTGCTCTTGCAGGAGTACGGACCCGAAGAGTGGAAACCAGTCGCATATGCTAGTAAAGCACTGTCTGACACCGAGACTAGGTATGCACAAATCGAAAGAGAAGCCCTGGCCATCAAGTGGGCGTGCCAGCACTTTCACCTCTACCTGTGCGGGCAGGAATTCACGGTGGTCACAGATCACAAGCCACTGCTGCCCCTCTTTGCAGGGTCATCCCGGCTGGCACCCCCACGCATCGAACGCTGGGCAGTTCAGCTACAGGGGTACCATTTCAAGATCGTGTTCCGCCCAGGGGCCCACAACCCGGCCGACTACCTGTCCCGGTACCCGGACGTTATCAACCAGTATCTGCCCAAAGAAGAAGGCGTGGAAGCCGAGGAGTTTGTCCATATGATCTCGCAAGCTGCATGCCCGGAGAATATGTCACTCAAAGAAATGGGAGAAGCAACCGCCATGGACGTGACATTGGTGAAAGTTCGCCAGGCTCTAGAAGGAAACCGGTGGGCCCATTTCCTCGATGGTGCCTCGAGCCTCCGGCCGGAGGTGAGCCACGCACGACAACAATTGTGGCAGATACGCAACAACTGAGTGTGGGGGATGAAGGAATCATCCTTCGAGGGCACCTCATCGTCATACCGGAAAATCTCCAACAGAGAGCCTTAAGTCTAGCGCACGTAGGACATCAAGGCATGGCCAAGACAAAAGCACGCCTAAGGAGCAAAGTGTGGTTTCCCGCCATGGACAGCCAAGTAGATGCCATGATACGGTCCTGCCATGCCTGCATAATCACAGGCGGAGATCCGGCCCCAGCACCTGTGATCACGGAGGAAGCTCCTCAGACACCCTGGACACACCTCAGCATAGATTTTGGTAGTTTCCCGGACGGAAGACACATGCTAGTCCTGGTCGACTCGTTTTCAAAATTTCCAATAGTTGAAGTCATATCATCAACCGCATTCCCGCAAGTCAAAAGAGTGCTGAGCCGCGTCTTCGCGACGATGGGGCTCCCGGAGGAAATCAAGTCCGACAACGGACCCCCTTTTCAAGGGAGAGAATTTCAGTCATACCTGGAGAACCTTCGGATCAAGCACAGAAAAATCACCCAGCTGTGGCCCCAGGCAAATGGGGAAGTTGAAAGACTAATGCGAACACTGAACAGAGCACTCCGGATTGCGGTGGACAACGGGGAGGATCCGGAAATAGCCCTCGACCAATTCCTAGGAGCATACCAACAAACGCCTCACTCAACAACAAAGTGTGCTCCTGCCCATGTGCTGTTCAAGCGGGCACCCCGGGACAGTATCCCGACCGATAGCACGTGGGTGCCGGTAGAGAGAGATGCTGATACCATTCAAGCCCGGAGACAGAACACCAACACGAAGGCGAGTGAACATCGTCATGCCAAAGAACCCAATTTGAAAGAGGGAGACTTGGTAGTTGTCAAAGACCGCCATCCGGGATGGCAATTCCGAACACCATATGAGTCGGAAGTGTGGAGAGTGGACAAGATCCAAGGGACAATGGTAACGGTGAAGCAAAATGGACAAGTAGTGACGCGTAATGTGTTATGCTTCAAGAAAGTAGCCAAGATAACCGGAGGACATAGAACCGAAGAGGAAACGGAAGCTGTGGAGTATGAAGACCTGGACCTCGGCAGGAGTCCGCCAAGGTCACCAGTGCGCCAGCGATGTGGTGCGAGTCTACCTAGAACGACACCACAGAATCTCATCGCAGAGCAAGTTCGGCCAAGGGCGACCGGCGCGGGTGAAAGTACTGGGGCAACCCCGGCCGGGGTTGTCGAGTCACCATGTGCCCAAAACCAAAGATACAGTCTGAGGCCCAACCCAAGACCTAACCTACATCTGAGAGACTTTGCCTGGGCATCTCCGTGAAACGAGGTCTGGCGTCTGCCGCATGAACAGAACTAAATTGAAGGAGGGATGTAGAGAGCCACTCGGGCTCTCTCCTACATTGTATCCATTGCCTCCACGCACGCACGCACACCCCGGGGCGGGCTCGCGCCGGGGGTATAAATAAACATGCGGAAGACCGCTCGTGGTCTTTCCGGCTAACCCCATTACCAGTGTGCGTGTCCTTATTGTGTGTCCCACTTACCCACGTGTTGGGCCTTGTTGCAGCACCACATGCATTTCGTCATATTTGCATGGAATTGATTCAGGTTGCCTACCAGACATGTTGCACCCAACACGGAACATTACAAACCCAGGATAACCGCATGTGAGACATAAGGACATCTGGTTTTGAAATCAGCAATTTTTAAAGGGACATAGACGCACGTGAATTTTTCTTAGATCAACGCTATGGAAATGTACAAAGATTGTTGTTGCTAGAACGTCATGTTATGTCACCAAGCAATGTGCAGAGGCTCTTATTGAGCGTGTATTATACATCCAAGGGAGGGCGGGTAAATATACTTGTCAACTTTCGAGCATTAGCAGTACGATTTAGTGTATTTGACATTTAACACAGTTTTTCCAATAATGGGGAGGCATTCTGGGACATGCAGTTTGGTAAAGTGAGGGAGCTAAATGATTGGATGAAGCATGGGGTGGAGAGTACAATGACCTGCATAAAAAGCAGGAAATTGATGTCAGAAGGTTAACGCAGTGAGAAAAGGAAGGAAGATGGCTGTATAATTTGAAAATGTAAAAATGTGAGTATGAAGAAAAGGAGTTGATTAAGGGGTTATGTGACAACACAGAACGAGGGTAACTAACTAGCACTGGGTTATAGATGGATTAATGCTTTAGTGGGGATGAGAAGCCTTTGGTTTAAACGCTATATAATGTACTGTGTAAGTAGAGGGAAAACGTTCATAAAGGACCGGTGTTAACTGGGCACGGGAAACGTTTAGTATGCAAATTGAATTATAACATTGAGTTTCACGAGGTAATGACGTTGCTTTAAATATTTGCAGTGAATCCCTGACGAAGGGCAAAGAAAGTGCCCGAAATGCATTGGATGAAGGATGTTTTTAAATGTATCAGCCGTGCTGCAGGAAGAAAAGGCCTGTATTGGCAAACTGCAGCATTTGAAAAAGTTGAAAAGGCATTTAAGTGTCGCACATGTGATTGTTGATTCACACTCAAAAAGCACTTTAAGCATTGGAGGAACGAAGAAATAAATATACAGATTTAAAATGGATTAAACAGAGTCATCGTTTGTTTAAAAGGAACCCGCTGTGCGTCTGTTAAGGAGTGTCAAACACGCTCCATTCTTGATAGACTGATTACCCAGTGGTTGGAAGGCAAAACCATATTTCTCGGGCTGCACGCAAAAAAGAGAAACAAAAGGAAAATAGAAAAAATGACTTTCAAAAAATAAGATAAATGATGGTGTGCATTTCGTCATATTTGCATAAAGTAGTAAGTACACATGACACAGAGTTTAAAGACATCTGATACACAACCTTTGATAGCTTTGTGCAAGCCATGAAGCTTGTCTTGTACAAACTAGTGCTGGTTGATTAAAAGTGTAATGGGTAGGGGTAGACAGTGCTTGTTTTGGAGCACCCTTCGTAAGGGGCGCAAATGCTTCTAGGGCTTTTTGGTCCAGGGCAATACAGGATGATTTTTTGAGAACTGCAGATTGGTCTAGGGTACTGTCTAATGTAGTCCTATAGAGTATGCGGCTTAAGCAGTTGTGGAAAGACATTGAACCTGCATAATATAGCTTCCTGTCTTGCAATAAAATGGCAGGCTAATATATCTGTTTGATACCTTCTAGAACAAATCTTGACCAGCTGAGAAACAGGTTCAAGCATCTAATCACAATCTGGTTAGGCAGTGGCATGCAACACAAGTTGAACATTTGTCCTGGGAAGTGCAGACCAAAGGAAAGAAACTCAAAAGCTGCTTCTTTGTTTTGTGTTACTGTTTGGGATTTTTCACTTTTTCATTAACTATAGACTCTGGCTCATCAAGGCAAGAGGGATTGCTGTATGACCTACTGCTATTTATAGGTGGGGATGAGAGTTGTGTCATCATTTTATTTGTTCAGAGGAGCAGGATTATGGGAGTTGTAATCTATTTTTAAGCAAGAAAAGCGACTGCGTAATATTCATCTCCACTGTCTTTAAAAAAATCAGGACTCTCCTCCAATATTACCTACGAGAATCCACAATTCTGAACTAAATATCCTGTACATTTAAAGGATATCGAAGTACAACTGCACAAAATGGACTAAGATGTACAAAGAATGGAGTCATGCACAGATTTTTATCTAATCCATTCAGTATTTGTAATGTGACCTATGTATTTATGGGTCAGTTCATAAAAAAGAGAACAGTGGTTCCTCATAATTTGACTTACATCATGAATATAAATGAGATAGGTTGCAAATTGCAACCCACTTTGATTTACTACCATGATAGGGATGGCAGTCTGCTAGGGTCAGCAGGCCACAACGTCCATGATTGCTTTTAACTTTAAAATAAAGTTTGTGAATATCTTACCACTACCTTTCAGTAATATGTAAAACATTATTATTTTTCGAATTCTGTATGTATTTGTGAACTCAAACTGCGATTTCTTAGCGTGTTACTGAATCACAATATGGTTTTCTTACATGCCAAAAGGGTTTTCTGCAGTTGCATAGACCCAGTTATGTGAATTAGAACTTTTACAAAAGGAAAAGGACTTCATACATCCGGCCCAACATGATTTCAAGAGCTATCCCTGCCTTTTTTTAGGTGACTTCATGTTATGCTTCCAGTATGCTTCAGCAGCTAATCTGCAATTCTTTTATATAATTTATATATTTTATATACTTCTGTGGTGCTCTAAATCACTACAGAGAAAACAGCCCATAAAAAAGCAGAAATATTTTATCTTGTTATCCAAACAAAATGATGATGCATTATTGGCATACGTATTGTGTTTTTTTGCCTCCTGCCGCTGTTTTTTAATGTGTTGGTGTGTTTGTAATGCAATTCTAACGTTTAAGAGTTCATTTTTATGTAATATGAAAAAAACTGCAGCCGTCAAGTTGCTTTCTCCCCTGTGAGCATTAATTAGCCTTAGTGTCCCCGAGCTGGGTTTGTGCTGAGCAAGGTGCATGTCCAACTGAAATTCCCAAACCCATTCTCCACTACCAGGAGCCAGTGACGTCACTGCAGCAGTATTATAAATGTTGCTGCTCCTGTGGGCGTCTGCTGGACTGTGAGGTGCATGGAACAACCTGCAGGAGAGACTCACAGTTCAGAACACTTCAGTAAGGAGTGTATGTCCTCCTATGGGGGTTACTGGTGAGCTGTGTTACCGGGGTACTCACAGCAAGCATCTGGAAGGACAAACCTACCTGCAGGAAGTAACAATTAATCGACCTTTAAACTCAAGAAGGCATTTGTGCTGATAAAGTGTGTATTTGATTGTGAGTTGGGTGAGTGGAGAATGTAACTTTCCGTGGCTCTAAAGCATTAACTGTTGTGTTTAGTAATTGGTTTACCCCAGAATTTTGAAACAATAATGTTGGTGGGATAGAATGTCAAGGATAAAATATCGAATTATTGACACGTAAGTGACAGGTAAGTTGAGATTTTCCTAACTCTACATATTTGTACCTAAGCCGTACATTTTTCTTCGAAGTACAAAGATGTGGGGTCAGAAACAGTAGGTCTAGACTTTCCCACAAGATCTTACTTGTCAATATTCTGTCCCTCAATATTCTGTCCTCGATATTAGTGTGCCACAATATTTTTGGTCTTATTATTCAGTACTACAACCGTTGACATTTTAACCAATGAATGCATTTATTTCCTTAAACTAGTCTAATGTGTTAAGATTGGAGGGCATATATATGAGCCCCTTGCACCGCAGGAGCATCAGTTTTTGTGTTGCTCTGGCAGCGCAAACTGCAAAATCAAGTTTATGAGGTCACACAAAGCCACTTTGCACTGCTTTTAATGGCCTCATAGATATGGAGTAAGGCAAGGCAGCACAAATATCTGCGTTGCCTTACTCTGCGCCAGGGAGGCATTCTATGGACGTGGAGGTGGGTGTTCCCACGCAACACCCGTGGATTTTGATGCTGCACCTGATTTACAAAACAAAGTTAATCTGGGAATGTGCGAAGCCTTCTCGTCTCCCCAGGAGAGGCACAACGAGGAAGGCTTGTTTCTGTGCTGACAGATGCCCCTTCCTGCACAAAAACAACCCTGCCAACAGACAGGCAGTCTTACGCCTTGGTGCTAGGGTGCCTGTGTTGGCGCTAGGATGCCAAACAGTGCCAGCACAGGTGGAAAGTACAGGAATGCACCGTATTGGATAAATATGGTCATTCCTGCTATTTTAGTTTGATGTGGGGCAGCGCAGCAAGGGGACTTTACCCTACGCCTAAACCCTATAAATGAAGCACTATATGTGTAACATATATGTAAAATGTCAAATGCTCTCTTGAAAAATGAACGGACTGACATTTACTTTGCTTTCCCATTTAAATAGGCTTGTTACATTTAAATAGGCATGTTGCATTTAAATAGGCATGCAAAAAAGTTAGGGGTGCATACTTTTTGAGTACCTTGATTTCCACCCTTGTCTCAACAGGTGTTTTTCGATATTAAAGTGGGATTGTTGCACCCTTTTAAGTTGTGAGGAAAAATGTCACCGTGATCGCTCCACTTTCAAAGTCGGGAT
Organism: Lissotriton helveticus; assembly: GCF_964261635.1. Taxonomy (NCBI): domain Eukaryota; kingdom Metazoa; phylum Chordata; class Amphibia; order Caudata; family Salamandridae; genus Lissotriton; species Lissotriton helveticus. The sequence continues at coordinate 1,612,554,067 of NC_136069.1, forward strand.
GAAAATGCTTTTAGGCATTACCTGCGAGAAAAGGTCACGTCCTCGTTTAGTGCCAAGAAACAATTGTAACAAAATGTCGCCAGTTTTTGGGTAAAAAGCTACACCAAGGTGTAGAATAGGAAAGGCAGAAAACTCTGATTATTACTGGAAACATAACATTGTGATCCACGCAAGACTCAGCCAAAAATGCGGCGTTGGCTGAGCCGAGGCGTTTAGAACTGTAGAATATCAAAATACAACACTAACGACTTGTTTCATTTCCTGCCACAGAGATAAAAATGCAAAAGACACTTTGGTTGAAATAGGTTCATATACAAAGTACCCACTTGTTTTACGGGCTTTGCTTTCTGTGACACACACAAGAAACAGACGCCGATCGCAAGATTTCTAATCTCTTTCATAATCGATACTTGCGTCAATATTTCATCCACCCTCTTTTGTAAAGGCAGCATGGATTTACTGCGCATCTGGAGGTACCTTTAATGACGCAGTCACGCACATGAGCTACTGCCATTTTGTACAAATGAGCGGAACATCCCTCAATCCGAATTCGTGACCTACACAGATTTCTGGAATAGTTTTTCACGCAAATTGGCAATATTTTTCTCAGGGGTATCGTCAGTTCACTTTTTTTTTTTTTTAAGAATGACCTTATAACATGGTTAGATGTCCGTTCTCTTTCATATTTTGAACAGCTTAAAAGAAGTGCCGAAGTTCTGACTCTAACTGGAGGTTCTGTTTGAAGGTAGACAGAGTAACTACATGTGTGAAGTGGAGGAAAGCAGATTTAGACTGAGGGAAAGGGGTCTCTATTTGCAGGCGACAGAGGTCCTTTGTGAATGCAGAGCTATTATTGCAGGCTTTGAGATCAGAGAAGGTGGGTTCCGGTGCAGAAGGAGCCAACCTTAGCCAATCAGACGTGTTGGATTTCAAGCTAAGTGTCATGCAGTTCTAGTGCTGCCCAGGAAGACTGTGAGCTAAGTGCCCAGGTATCAACAGGGAGGGTGGTCATGGCATGGGCAGAATGAACAAACTGTGAGTATTTTCTGGAGTGACTAAAACAGAGGAGAGTGAAGGCAGCAGGGCGAAATTCACTATCATTTCAGCCTAATAGGAACTACTGTTGCTGAATTTTGTATCAGTATAGACATAGCGCTGCTTCTATTTTTACGAGGTGCAACAGTTTGCGTGTAGAGCTGGTGTGGTTTTGTTGAAGGTGGATAGCTTCATATCATTGTTATAGTCAACAGCTAGTTTGTGGCACCTGGGCAAGAGCCGATAGTGGCATGACCAAGAAGGAGGAGGAAGAGTTGCTGCAACAGAAAGTAGATGAGGAAACCTGGATAATTTCCGCCTTTCATGAGTTGAGCATTGCACAACAATTGTCATCCGGCAGGCGATGGATCAGAGCCATATAGCGTTGTCAGGGAGGAGCAAATGGTTATATGCCAAATAGCATGCCCTAAATATCATGCTACAACAATATTGTCGGAAGACTATTGACAACAAAAATACTGTGAAGGTAAGTATATACATGTAAGTACAGAATTACTTTTCTCAACTCCCCAGCTACTTACTATACCGTCAAGCAAGGGCCAAGAAAAGGCGGGAGTTACAAAACACATTTTCCTATGGGAAATTTAGACACAGCTACAGCCCAAATGGCTGAACGGATTTACATCAAACCTGTAAGAAAGCAAGATCTTAGTCTACAAAGCATGCATTTTACTTTTTGGTGTAAATCCATTTAGTATATTTTAAGAAAGTCACTGTCAAAATGTATGTATATTTCACGCTGGGGATCTTTCACAGATCCATTGCAGAAGATTCACGGATCCTGCCGTACTTTGATTGTTGACGTGACTATTTACAAAGGATCAGTGAATTCACGAGTCAGAAGGTGAGATCCCATTGGCAGGCTGCAACCTGAGGAAAAATTTGCAGCCAGCCGCCATCGTAGGACTGGACCCAAAGTCCAAGAAAATTGTTATAAAAATGGTTTAGGTGCGCAAGATAGGGCTACAACAGCCCCCCTGAATCGCCTGTCTGCGGTTTCAGTGAATTTCTGAGGTTTTTTCATGTAAATAAAATATATTTACCACTCCTAAATATAACATCACTTAAAGACTCAATATTCACGTAGGATACCGATCAAATTGCTGAAAGAGTAGCGGAGATGACATTAAGCATATTGTCTGAAACGAGGCAGAGGAAACTCGGAAAAAGGTAGTGGGAAACTCAGAATAAGAAAAGAATGTTGCCCAAGAAGGATGTATACAGCAAGAAAATGAGAAGCAAAAGAAAGCTTTGGAGCTCATTGACCTGTGGGGGAGAAAGTCAAAGCTAACTGAGCAACAAGACAATGTGTACGTATGTGTTGGTGAAAACTTCAAAGGTATCCACTCACTGTGACTACTGATCACCCCATTGTTCAAGTCTATTTTCATGTAATGCATGGGTTGGAGTTTCTTTTCACACTCCATGATAAGTTATTCTCACTATTGTAAACTACAAAAGTCTCTCATTATGAATGCTCGAGGGGGATCCATTGTAAGGTCTTGCGTAGGAGGCGGAGGGTGTAAAAGCAGGAGGATGAAACGGAGTTGATCCAGTGGTCCATTTTGAGCTCAGGTCCAGGATGATTCCAAGGTTGTGCGTGTGGTCCGTGGGGGTGGGTGGGCTTCTGAGGATGGAGGGCCACCAGATGTCATTCCCGGCATCGTGGTTTGGGACCACGATGAGTACTTCTATTTTGTCGGTGATGAGTTGTAGTCAGCTACTTTTCATTCATTAGGCGAGGGCTTTCATGCATTCTTGAAATTTGTGTCTGGCGGTGTTGGGTTTGTTGGATAGGGAGAGGATGAGATAGGTTGGCAAATGGCAAAATGATCTGGTGACCAACACAGTATTGGAACAAGGATGTTGAATGATGTCATGTAAATAATGATAATGCACCAGAGTTTACTTCTATGGCGGCATGCAGTGATATATATTCAATAGCTTATTTGGCTTTGGAAGTAAATTACTACAGATTAAAATGTCTAGGAGGTTGAAAAGTAAATACACACACACCCCATTTCCCTTCCCCATCCGACAAAAAATAAGAAGACGCTGAGGTTATGCTAACAAATGGCCTAGCATTGCTAGTGCATGTTACGGTCATTGGCTCCTGTCTTAAATCCACACACCACTGTCACTTCACAATCCAGAGCTTACAAATGTGGCACACCAAGGTAGGTATTAGCACCCTTTATTCATGCTCAGTACTGGCGCATTTTGGATTCACAGCAGTCTTTGTCATAGTGAGCACAGTATCTTCCAATTCCTCTAGAAATACAAAACTCAGGGGCAGCTTTACAAGAAACTGCGTCAGTTTCCCTGTACCATGCTGCAATACACTTATGTCACCATGAATGTGCCGTATTTACAATACGGTGCACCATGGCGCCAGGATTGATAGATGCATCAGAAATTCTGATGCATCTGCTGATGCATCTGCTGGCCCAAAAGTCAGCATTGCTGGAGTCGTGTCGCAAGCATGGCGCAACCCCAGCAATGCATGTTGAGGCCTATACTTATTTTGCTTTGTAACTCCTTTTTTTGATGGTTTTGATGCAGTGACCTCCTAGAGGTGGTGCAGGGAAATCTTGTAGATTTCACTGCATCACTTTTACGAGGCTTTCCTGTGTGGGAACACCCATCCTGCATACATTATACCTGATGCAGGTATAATGTGACACAGGGCTTTACAATGTGACACATCTTCCTAGATGCATCAAGTTGTAAATTGGTTGCATTGTTTGCGCTGCCGTTACGTCACAAAAGTGACGCGAAGGTGGCTCAAAAATGTTGCAAGGGGCTTGAAAATATGCCCCCGGCTCATGAAAAGCAACCACATACTATAGAAGTACACTGCACTGTGAAATCTTGCAAAGTTCTGTGGGAGCTTACCATTATATACTATAAATTATGAATAATCATCTAAATATTTTTTTGATATAGATCATTAAAACCAACGCCTTTTGTAATGTCGTTCCTTAGAAGTTGATGTTATACTGCGATTGTTAATCAACGTTGCAATGAGCCTGAGAATTAGAACCTGTGCCATTGTATAGAAAGTAAATGTGTAAAAACAAACCCGAACATAATATATAGTGCAGTCATGCAACATAAAAAAGCAACCCATATAGGTAAACTAGTTACATATTGGTGTTTCAGATATATTCATGCACAGAAAAATACCAGTGAGTATCGTGATCGTATTTCATATATGGACCAGTGTCTACATTTGTGTGAACCCTATGTTGTGAAAATATGTAGTGGTATGATTCCATTGCATACAAGGACCAGTGTACCTATGTCTACAAGCCATGTACTTTGAGACCCAGTACAAAGTTATAAATGGGGGGGGGGAGGTGGAGGGCGTCCATCCAAAAGGAGCTGACTTTAAGCAAAATACTAGAGAACGACATCTTACAAATGTTTGGCATTAGACCCTTATGACAGACGTTCTCAAAATACATCCTATTGATAGCAATATTAAATATTAGCAGCCTATCTGGACTCCACATATTCCGTTTACGTAAAGAGGAAAGTAATAACGTTAAGGTTCGGACAGTTCCCTACTCTTACAGAAGCCCCTCATTGGAAACCAAAAGAAAACGAAAATTGCCAGCATTGTGGTTACAAAAAAGAAGATTTAATTCATCTTGTATGTAACTGCAAGACATTGCAACCAGCCCGAACCACCATATTGCGGCGAGCATTTCAGGACAGAGGTATAAGATCGTGCAGGACAGCTTTCATATGTCGACTAGACTCCAATGACCCCCAACTGAACTGCAAATTGATTACATTTTTACGAATTCATGAGCATGAAATGAATGTTAAATCATAGTAATATTATGAAAAGCATTTTACAATTATATAATTATCTAGGATTTTATGTTTTTATAGAGATGTCATTTTTATGTGACGCAGACTTTTTAAAATTAGAATTTGGTATATTGTTATGTTTTTAATTAACTGAACAATAAATAAACAATTTCAATTTCAATATTAGCAGGCCAGTGTACAGATCATTTGCTTGTAGACGTGTGGCACACAATTTTTGTGATGGATATCCCATAGATAGGTTAATGCATTGTGTGGATGCAGGCTAGTGTGTGCAGGAAGGAGGATATGCACTTTTATGGACCACCATAACAGGTTTACTTCACCATGAAACCTGTTCTCATAATGAATATATATATATATGTGTGTGTGTGTGTGTGTACTCAAATTGCATGGTTAGTTACTATCTTGTAGAATGCATGGAGTAATAGGCTACAGCAACTCTACAGACAGGCACACCTCGAAAGCACACACTATAGAGTCACTTGAGCTAGCGGGTCTCAGAATAGTTTAGGGCCACGGTGTCTCATATAGTGGAATCAAGCATTGTAGTGAGTAGTACAGCGGAATGGCGTGTTGAATGGTAAAGTAAGGTGTCATGGACTGTTGTATATTGAAGTATAAAGTGCTTCTGAGTGGAGTAGGGTGAAGTAGAAAGTCATAGAGTGGAGTATCATCAAGTGGATTACAGTGGAGGAGAGTGTTGTACAGTGGAGTGACGTGTCAAATAGTGGAGTGGCCTACTGTAGTGAGAAGCTGAGTGGTGTTTAGTCGGTGTCATAAAATGTAGTACAGCCACATGGAGTGGATTGGCATAGAGTGGAGCAGAGAGTCATAGAGTGGCATAGAGTGGAGTACAGTGTTGTACAGTGGAGCTGCATACAGTTGAGTACAGTGTCGGACAGCGGAGCGATGTACAGCAAAGTATAGAACAGTGGTGTACAGAGGTGTAAAGTATAGTAGAGTGGAGTACATTGGAGTGGGGTAGTGTAAAGTTAAGTAAAGTGATGTATAGTGGAGTGGCATGTCACAGACTATAGTGGGTAAAGTGCGGTACAGTCGAGTAAAGTGTCAAATATTGAACAGTAGAGATTAGTGGGGTGGTGTCCAGTATTGGAAAGTGATGTAAACTATAGTAGAGTAGAGTGACATACAGTCTAGTTGAGTTTTGTAGAGTGGGGGTTTAGAGTACAGTACAGTGTTGTAGACTGTGGTACAGTGGATTGGCACCCAGTGTCAATCAATCAATCAGGGTTTGTAAAACGCACTACTCACTCATGAGGGTCTCAAGGCAATAGGGGTTGGGGGAAAGCTCCGGAACAGTCGCAGCATCAGGTCAGTGGAGGAGTCGGGTCTTGAGGTCCTTCCTGAAGGTTCGTAGGGTTGATGAGCGTCTGATGTGCACATGGAGCTCGTTCCAGGTCTTGGCTGCGATATAGGAGAAGGCTCTCCCGCCTGTCCTTGTTCTGCGGATGCGGGGGACCTCTGCTAGGGCGAGATCGGTGGAGCGGAGGTTTCTTTTTGTTACAAGTAAAGAGACTCTCTCATTGAGGTATTTGGGTCCAATGTTGTTGAGGGATTTGTAGGCGTGGGTGAATAGTTTGAAGGGGACCCTCTTCTTGAAGGGGAGCCAGTGGAGGTCTTGCAGGTGTTGGGTCATGTGTTTGTGGCGCAGAGTGTTGTAGAGTATAATGGCACTGAGTGGTGCAGAGTGGAGTGGTGTACAGTGGAGTACTGTGTCAGAGTAGAGTGGAGTGAATTGGCGTGCACTGGCGTACAAAGAGTTGCATATAGTGTGGTATAGTGGATTAGAGTGGAGTATAGTGTTGTACATTGGTATACAATATAGTGCAGTATTGTACCATGAATTAAAGAGGTATATACTGTATTAAGGTGTCGGAAAATGCCATACAATGTGGTGGAGTGTTGTAGTGTGGAGTTGCATAGAGTACAGTAGTGTGTGATACACTGGAGCTGTGTAAAGTGGATAGTTGTGTAGTCGCGTTATGTGATATAAAGTCTTGTACAGTGAAGTTCAGTCAATTTGAGTGGTGTAAATTAGTGTGAGGAAAGTACAATAGAGTGTTTTGGTGCATCATAGAGTTGATTAGCATGGAGTTGCGTGTACTGTTGTAGAGTAGGTCAATAACTTTTATAAATTGGAGCGGGGTCTCATACAGTAAAGTGAAGTACTGTGTCTTATAGAACAGTGTTGTGTAGTGGAATAGAGTGATGTACATTGAAGTGAACAGGCATATCATGGAGTATAGAGTTGGACAGCGGAGTGTATGGGAATAGAATATAGTAAAAGGTCATAAAGTGCCATGAAGTGTGGTATACTTTTATACAGTAGAGTTATATAGAGTAACGGAGCGTTTCATACAATGGAGTGGCATAGAGCGGAGTGGCGTACAATGTAGTGGCGTCCATGGATTACCGTAATAAATGGAGTAGCATACAGTGGAATAAGGTACAGTGGAAAGTAGAAGAGTGGAGTGGCATAGAGTGGTGTAATGTAGACTGGAGTGGTGTACACTGGAGTGGTACAGAGTGTGGAGTAAGGTACAGTGAATTAGCATTGAGTGAGGTGGTATACATTGAAGTGGTGTAGCGTAGAACCAAGAAAACTGTAAAAATTGGAGTGGAGAGCTGTGTCGTACAGACATGGAAACTGTGGTAGAGTAGAGTAGGGTGCTGTACAATTGCCTGTAAGGGCATAGAGGGGAGTGAAAATTTGGACAGTGAAATGTATATAAATAGAGTGGTGTAGAGTCTTGTACAGTGGCATAGAGTGGAGCTGTATAGAGTGGAGAAGAGTACAATGGAGCGAGTTAGAATGGAGTAGCAAACAGTGAAGTGGCATGAAGTAGAGTAGCATAGAGTAGAGTAGTCTGGACTTGAGTGGCATACAGTGGAGTGGCGTAGAGTGTAATATCATATAGGGTAGAAGCATACAGTAGAGTGGCGTAAAATGTAATAGAAAATGGTGTAGTAGCATATCGTGAAGTGGTTTAGAATGGAGTGGTGTATTGATTGGTGAATAGAGTGTAATAGCATTTAGTGGATTGGGGTAGAGTGGAATACCATACAGTAGAGGAGCAAAGATTGAGGTTGTATATTGTGTAATAGCGCAGAATAGAGTAGCGTATAGTGGAAAAGCATGGAGTGAAGTACAGTGGAGTGGCATACAGTAGAATAGTGAAGAGTGGAATAGCATAGAGTAGAACAGCATAAAGTGGAGTGGCATACAGGGGGTGGTGTAGACTAGAGTAGTATACCGTGGAGTGGGGTAGAGTGAAATAGCATATAGTAGAGTAATGTAGAGTGGAGTGGAATCAAATGGACTAGCATAAGCTGAAGTACCGTAGAATGAAGTGGTGTTTATTGGAGAGGTGTAGAGCAGAGTACCATATAGTGGAGTGGTATTTAGTGGAATAGCATAGAGTGGAGAGGATTGGTGTACAGTAGAGTGACATAGACTGTAATAGTATTTAGTGGAGTAGCGTAAGGTGCAGTGGCTTTATGTGAAGTGGTTTAGACTGGAGTGGCATATACTGGAATAGGGTAGGGTGTAATAGCATACAGTGGAGTGGCATACAGTGGAATGATGTAGAGTGGAACTGAGTCCAGTGACAGAATATCAAGTACACAAATATCCTGACACAGACATTTTGTAACTTAAATATTGTTCACCTAAGTATCATTTTTCTACACTTATAAAGGTAAGTACAAAATATTGAATAAAAAATGATTTACACTAATATCACTGAAAATAGAATTAAAATGTTGCTCTTTTCATAAGTACACAGTTTAAAATAGTAAAACTTAATTATTTTATTACACTACTATTATATAATGTATATTACATAAAATGAAGTAACATTTAGGGGTCGATTCCGATTCGGGAAAAAAACGTTCGTACGATTTGTATCCGGAGCCTTCTCCGTACGAATCGTACCCGTCCATCCGAGTCGCGAAGTACGATCCGTATTCCGTGAATCCGTCCGACTCGTCGCGATCCGTACGTATTGCGAGGCTGAAACTGTGAACCGTACGACTCGTACACATACCGTACGACTCGTACACATGCCGTACGACCCGACGAGTACGATCCGGACCGGGGTATGAGGGCGTGATTCGTACGGTCCACGTCAGGCAAGGGCGAGTCGTACGGAAAAGCACACAAACACATACACACCGTACGGTCCGTACACCCCATAATCGCAGGGGTATGCGATCATGGGGTGTACGAGCCGTACCCCCATAGTACGATCGGTGTATGAGCCGTACCCCATTGTACGATCGGTGTACGAGCCGTACCCCCATTGTACAATCGGTGTACGAGCCGTACCCCCATCGTACATGGGGTACGGCTCATACACCGATCGTACAATGGGGGTACGGCTCGTACACCGATTGTACAATGGGGGTACGGCTCGTACACTGATCGTACATGGGGTCCGGCTCGTACACCGATCATACAATGGGGGTACGGCTCGTACACCCCATGATCGCATACCCCTGCGATTATGGGGTGTACGGACCGTACGGTGTGTATGTGTTTGTGTGCTTTTCCGTACGACTCGCCCTTGCCTGACGTGGACCGTACGAATCACGTCCTCATACCCCGGTCCGGATCGTACTCGTCGGGTCGTACGGCATGTGTACGAGTCGTACGGTATGTGTACGAGTCGTACGGTTCACAGTTTCAGCCTCGCAATACGTACGGATCGCGACGAGTCGGACGGATTCACGGAATACGGATCGTACTTCGCGACTCGGATGGACGGGTACGATTCGTACGGAGAAGGCTCCGGATACAAATCGTACGAACGTTTTTTTCCCGAATCGGAATCGACCCCTAAATGTTACTTCATTTTATGTAATATACATTATATAATAGTAGTGTAATAAAATAATTAAGTTTTACAACTCGTACACCCCATGATTAAAGGGGTACGGTGCATACCCCTGCGATTATGGGGGGTACGCACCATTCCCGGGGGGCCGTTCCGTACCTGTTTCGGCACAAACTCTGCTTTTACGGCTGTTTTCTGCTCCAGTAGAAAAAGGGTCGTACGGTGCGTACCCGACATGTATCGTACTTGCTGGGTTGTAAAAACTAGCAGCAAACCGTACAGATGTCGCGTATAGCGGGTTCCAAGGGAGAATCGTACGGAGATTAGAGTCGTGCGGTGTCTTCTACGACTCGTACGGAGTACGGCTCCTGGTGCGAATCGTACTTCGTCGTACGTACAGGGGACGTTGCAGGGTACGATTCGTACGGGAAAAAGGCTCCGAACGGCTATTCGGAGCGGTTTTTCCCGAATCGGAATCGACCCCTTAATGATAAAAAAATCTACTTAGGTAAACATACACACATAAAAAACATGTATGTTTATATATACGTATCTATAACAAACAACTATTATTAAATATATAAATTTTACATTATAGACATGTTGTTATGTTTTTTCATTAACTAATATAAAAAGTATAAATATACATATGTATTTAAATATATATAAATTCATAAAACATACAAAATGTAGAAAGTAAAACAAATAAAAACATAAAAAAACACATTTACTAAAAATACTGATTAAAAATGAAAACGGATACATAAATAAATATGTATACAAATAATTCAAAATTCAAAAAAGCAAATTATAACATTACATATTTTTAAAAAGTAACTAAAAATACTAAACTATGTAAACATTGACATACTATTCCCATTCCACTCTATGCAACATTAGGGAAAGCATTGGACTGAGGAGAGGTTAAATTTACTATTCCCACTCTAGTCATGGCAACAGTAGGGAAAGCGTTGAACACCGGACGGGTAAAATGTACTATTCCCAATCCAATCTTAGCAGCAGTAGGGAAATCTTTGGACACCAGAGGGGTAAAATTTACTATTACCACTCCAGGCTATGCAACAGTAGAAAACATATTTCAGTTCAAACATATAACATACTTTAATAACTCTATTAATTAACTATAAATATAAATCTATTATTATAATCACTTTACATATAAATTTGAAAAACAATAACGAAGATTGGGCAGCCACTAAGGGGATTATGTCCAACACACAATATAGTTTTAGGAGGGGGCGGGTTACAACTGAACAGTACCTTAACCTTTCCTTAATCATTAATAAGCATGTGAGGTCCATGAAGAGCTCTATTCACCTGGCCTTCAATACTGTTAACTGAGATAAACTATGGGCTTTGATGGAAGGCATGTGTGCCGAAAAAGCCTTAGTAACCCTCCTCCGTAGGCTTCACACCAGTACAACAGTCACCATAAGATATAGTAGTAAAGGGGAGAAAACCAAACCAATCATTTCAACGGAGGGAGTTAGGCAAGGATGTATTTTAGCACCTTTTTTATTTTTAATTTACAGAAATGGGCTTGAGGCTTTCTTATTAAATAAGGAACTTGATTTCCCCAAAATAGGCAACACTCCTGTTCCTCTTTTATCTTATCCAGATGATGCAGTTTTATTAGCAAAGACAGCCATGAGCTTACATGAGCTTGATGCTTTTACTGATTGTATGACCTCTCTAGACTTAACATTATCACATAATACATAATGGTATGTGGTCCTAAAACCACTAAATCTAAAACTTTTCTTGTCCAGTGAAAGAAGCTAGACAAGGTTAAAAATGTTGCATACCTGGGCAATCTATTTGCTAATCAGTAGAAACGGGAACTACTTTTAATCACCAGAGCTCAGCAGACAAGTAGGGCTGTGGATGCATTATTTTGTTTTGCCAGCAAACTAGGGCACTAGCCTGGGAAGGAACTAAATACCCTTTACAGAGCTAAAGGTCTCCCTTTTGCTATGTATGATAGTCATCAAAGACAGTTTAAAATCAGACAATGCTTTAAAGATTCCCTGGTTCCAGTATCTGAGGAGAAAATATCAGGAGGTAGGTCTCAAACTATTTTTTAGAAACCCTGAAAGCATTCCTCCAAATGCCAAGATCATTATTAAAGAGTTGTATCGTACTAGGGATAACATGCACAATTGTCAGCATTATGGCAATAGGGGGGAGCCTCGCCGCTCTACAACAATTTTATTTAACTTTTTCTATCAACGTTCAGTTCTGATTTTATTTAAAAAGGTTTTGTTTATGCACTGTGTACTTTGGGCTGGCATTTCCACAACAAGGAGGATGGTCAGACAGGCTAATATTCTGTCTGTGCGATGATTCCTCCATTCAAAGCACTATGCACTTTGTATTATTTTGCACACTGTATAAATCGGTGAGAATTAGATTTTTGTTGCCATTAATAAGGGAAATTTGCCCTTGTTCACATATTGATATTTTTAACTTTTTACAGTCATTGGCAACCGCTGAAATTAGCTCTGGGGTAGGGGTTCTATTGCGATCAGCAAGCACTAAGAGTAAAATTGCATGAAGATCATTAGGATAACAGTTTGCTTCCGAAAACTTACTTTTGAATGAAAAGAATGATATGATTTAGCTGTAGTTTTTAGATTAGTGTTAGATTTTATCATGGTTTTTTGATGTATTGAATTTTATCTTGTGATGTTATTCATTTTATGGTTCTTGTTTGCGAAAGAAAGTTATTATCGACTTGACTTACAAAAATAAATATTTATCAAATTAATAATTACTTAAAAATTTACAATTTTGTAATTGATTGATCATTTCACATTATACTCCCACAAACATAGCATTGCACAATTAAAATATATTTAATGAGTGATATATATAATAATTATTAATACATCATTATATATTTGTTAATTATTTATAATTTAATACATTCCCTCTATTCCTCAACAAACACCACAACAATAATATAACTGAGACAATATTAACATAATTATTAAATAATTAGATGCTTAATTAAAAATGAATATTTAATTAGGAATTGATTATTACTTAACTTTCCACTCTATAACCATACAAACTAAACAACCTGAACCTAAAAAATAACTTACAAAATTAATTGTACCTATTTAATGAACAATTAACTAATTAATGATATACAAGTATTTAATATTTAATAATAATGAATTAACATTTAATTAGGTTCCCACCCTTTATCCCTACAAAAAAAAACTGCACATAAATTATCATTTAAAAAATATAATAGTTACACAATTTACATAATCATTTATCAATAAAATAAAGAATATTAATTAAAAATAGATTTGTAATTAATGATACTTAATGAACTTCCCATCCTGTACCCCTCCAAACCTCTCATCCCTCATGACACTATAAATTACTATTAACAATTACATGAAAAAAAGAATAAAAATTAAGAACAATATTTAAAATATTATCAACAATTATACAAATAATATATACCATATACACTTAAAATATGAAATGAAACACATCAAAATAATTTAAAATCTATATTCTTTACAATGATTTTATTGCAAATGATATTACAAATATTGATATTCTTGTGTACAATATTACTTACCTAAAAATTAATATTTATGTCCACGATATTTCTGCATCACAATATTAATATTTCACGATAGTGAAAACGTGACATTTGTGCAGCTCATTGTTGAGGATATGATATTATGTCCAAATACTGTGGAACAGCATATACTAGAGTATCGTATAGTAGAATGGCATATAGTGGAGTGGCATACACTGAAGAGGCATAGAGTGGAGCTGCATACAGTGTAATAGCATAGAGTGAACCGGCATAGAGTGGAGTTGTATAGAGAGTAAAAGCGTAGAGTGGAGTGGCAAAAGTGGAGTGTTGTCCAGTGTAGAGGCTTAGAGTGTAATAGTGTATAAGGAGTAGTGTACAGTGGAGTTGCGTTTAATGGATTGGTGTAGACTGGAGTGGCATAGATAAAGTGGAGTGGTTTACATTGGAGTGGGATCCGATCGAAAAGCGTAGAATGAAGTGGTGTAGAGTGGTGAATCATATAGTAGAACAGCAAATAGTTGAGTGGCATACAGTGGAATGTCGTAGAGTGGAATAGCATGTACTGGAGTAACATATGGCGGAGTGGCATACAGTGGGGTAGCGTACACTGAAGAGGCATAGAGTGGAGTTGCATACAGTGTAACAGTATAGAGTGGAGTGTTGTTTAGTGGAATTGTGTACAGTGAAATAGTGTGGAATGGCGTAGAATGGAGTGCTGGTTTTGACAAAATTGGACCCCTACATAACTTATAGACTCGCTATACGTAGGGCTTAAATATCAGTAGGTAAAGGGTTTATAGCAAGCATCAGTTATATGCCCCAAATTATTCTAGGTAGAAAATTTCAACAGTAGTAACTACATGTTATGTTTCACAAAATAGTCCAAGGCTATCATTTGGTTATAAAAATATATTTGTGATTTTAATGATAGTTATAACTCATTTTTTCATATATATTCATATATTTCTTTATCTTTTCAGTAATTGCATTTTTTTTTAAATTGGAAACAGTACACTGTCAATAAATATAAACAGAAAAAAGGAACATTGAATCACATATATCCTTAGCCTTCGTAACAAAACACATTATCAAATTCATCAAAAAAGATGTTGAAAATATGGTCAATGTATCGTTGACGGAAGCAATGCGGTAGATGGAAGCGACTCGCGTTTCGGCAAAACTGCCTTCATCAGGGGACCGTCAATTGCAATAGAGTTTTATATGTGCGCATGTGATGGAAATTGTTGAAAATAGCGAAAGATTGTATGAGTTGAAGATCAGTGGGAAAAGTCTTAATTAGGAGTCCTTCTCCAGTATAGATAATATGAGAGGTACAACATCAGGTCTCAACCTTTTGCACGAATGTACTCACATAATTTAAGGTGTCCTCTTTGATATTATAGGAGCACGATTATGGAAATATCACCCTCAATATAGTGTTGATGGTACCTTCGATGTTCCTTGAGCTGTAGATCACTGCGGCTTCTTTAAAATACGTTGTTTATTTCAAATCTTCTGTTATCTTGTTTTTAGAAAAGGGTGCCTCAAAGTGGTCCTTTATTTCTTAAATATGGATGGAGGGGGGCCTCAACGAAACCTCTGTCGCCGTCAAATGCGGTACAATCTCATTCAAAGAATGGAGTCTTGTACAGTGGCGTTGCATAGAGTGTAATAGTGTATAGTGGAGTAGAATATAGTGGAGTGTCGTGTAATGTAGTTGTGTAGACTGGAGTGGCATACATTGGCATGAGATAGAGTGTAGTAGCATACAATGGACTGGGGTATATTGCAGTGGGGTCCAATTGAATTGCTTAGAATGAAGTGGCATAGAGTGGAGTGCCATACACTGGAGTGGTGTAAAGTGGAGTAGTGGACATTGGAGTGTCATATGGTGGAATACCGTGGGAGAGGTGTGGCGCCGCGGCCAGGGCGACTGACGCTGGAATCTGGGGACCACGGTTCGATCCCCGGCTCCGGCGGCAGGTTAGCCCAGCACCATGTGACTCTGGGCAATAGCTCGCTTAATCTTCCCGACGGCCCCCCAGCGCCTAGAGACCCTTACGGGTGATTGTGCGCTTTACAAATGTGGACTTTACTTTACTTTACCATAGAGTGGAGTGGCATACAGTGGAATAGAGTAGAGTGGAGTGGCGTACAGTAGAAAGGCTTAGATTGAAATAGCGTTTAGTGGAGTAGAGTCCAGTGGAATGGCCTACAGGGAATGACAAAGACTGGAGTGGCATACAGTGTAGTAGCGAAGAGTGGAGTGGCATATAGTGGAGTCTTGCAGTGGCTACAGTGGCGTGGCATATACATTTATGTGAATTTTAGGAGCAATTTAGATTCAGGTGTACAGAGTAATGCAAAACAGCTAATTCCGCTGCCTAGCATTTCTCCAGATTTACTAATCAGTACAGAGCCACGCATGTTGGCCTTGCATTCCTTTCTAAATTTGACTTATGTATTGCATTGCCCATACAAACAACCCTGTGAGTGACATAAGGGTACCACAATACAATAACAGAGCTGGGACTCTGTTATTTTATGGGATGTGGTATACCACAATAACTTTGCAGTATATCATGGTACATGACAATGGCAAGCCAGTATACCTTTGAGTAATGGCTATTTTTAGGGAATGAAAAGGAAGTCAAATAGTTTTTACTATACTTTGGCTGTGTTCAGTGTTAGGGCCATAGATATAGGTAAGTAGTAGGTCCCTACCTATTGCCACTTTATTAGAGTGTATTTATATATTTATATTAAGTTTACGACTATGTACCGCGGAGTTTGGCAACATTTTGTGACATTCTGGTGAGAGATATCACTAAGTTTAAATGCCTTATAACTTTGAAAATACTTACCCTAGTTAACTGTAGTACACAACAAGTATCATCTCTGCACCATAATTAACCCTGGGCGAAGCACTACGCTCCGCTCGCGGAGTTTGCGAAGTTTTTGCAACTTCGCACTACGCGAGCGGCACGTAGCACAGTGCGAACATGCGTAGTGCAGCGTAGCGTAGTGCAGCGCTCATTTTTTGCTTGTTCGCGGTCCTGAACGTCATGTTCGCGACCGCGAGCAAGCAAAATGACATCCCGGCGAGATTCTCAACGCGAGGAGGTCAGGTTTCTCATTGTGAGTGGTTGCGCATGCTCGCGACCGCTCTCAATGAGAAACTACCTGTTCGCGTTGAGAAAGCTGCCGCTCGAGTAATAATCTCCTCGAGCAGCAGAAAACTACAGCTCGCACTGAGCAAGATGCCGTTTTCAATGCTTGCACAGTGCCGGATGCTTGTTCGCACTGTGCAATCATTGAAAACGCATCTTGCACAGTGCGAACATGCTACTACGCAGCTCGCGTAGTGCTACGTGAAGTTCGCGTAGTGCGAAGTGCACTTCGCCTAGCTTCGCGTAGCGCTACTCCGCGAACTACGCCCACCCTTAACCATAATGTATAATCCTGCCAAATTTCATGCAAATCCATTCAAACGTGTTTGCGTCTACATCAAATACAATAGTCTATCAAAAATACATTGGTGGAGAGACGCATTTTGGGACCCCTTTTATATTTAGTCCCCCTTAACTATTCACCACAAAACTTTACTTCATCTCAAAATTTGGAAAATGCTATAGGTCTGGAAATTGTTGGGTTGATTCATCAAATGTGTGGAAAGTAATTAGGTAGCTAATATCCAAGGAGTTCCTATCTTTGGGACTACTAACTAAAACTACAGAGTGGCAATCAGATTGAATGTGACGTCTTTTATTTTTATCTATTGTATTTAGTTATTGGTTTACTTAATCATGTGACCATACATGTGTCTTTTAGTTGTTAATGTAATAATTCTGAAACTTTACATATGCAGGCTACTTTATTTTTTTGGCTTCCTAGCTTCTTTTAGTAGGAATATGCTACATAGGATGCTCAAAGAGAATGAATGACAATCGTTGTTGTTATAAAAATAAAGATTTTATTTTCCCTAATGACCAACTATCATGTTCTCCGTATAGTAGTTAGTGTTGTTCACTACTAGTTGACATTTTATTTTGTGAGCCCACAAGCATGCAAAGAAAGCGTGTAGATTAAGATGTTTTCCCTTTCGATATGTATTTGTTTATGGGTTTCTGTTAGCATGTGACCATATATGGGTCTTTCAGTTGTTGATGTGGTAAATCAGAAATGTTACATATGCAGTCTAGTTCATTCTTTGGGTTTTCTTGCTACTTTTTGTAGGATTGTACTACACATAAAGTCCAAAGTGAATGGAAGGCAATCATTGATAGTGTGTATAAAAAAATCGAGGTTATTTTTTTTTTCAAGTGGCCAATTACCATGTCCTCCAAATAGTAGATTGAGTGGCTCACTGCTAGGGCAATTTCTCATTTTGTTGCACAATGGTACGTAGAAAATATTTTTTTGTTTAACTTGTTGGGCCACTTTATATTTTATGAGCCAGTGAGCATGGAAATAAACTTATGTAGATTATGTTATATTGTATTTGTTATGTATTTGTTTATAGGTTTCCATTAGCAATAGACCATAAAGGGGTCTTTCAGTTGTTCATGTAGTAAATCAGAATATTTACATATGCAGTCTAAGTTTTCTTTATGCATTCTTGCTACTTTTAGCTGGATTGTGCTACATATTGTGGCCAAAGTGAATTGAAGGCAGTCATTGTTATGAAAATTGATATTACATTTTTTTCCTTGTATGGCTCACTGCTAGGTAAATGTTTCATTTTGTTGCACAGGGGTGCATAAGAAAGATGGTTTTTCTTTGGCTTGTTGGGCCAGTATTATTTTGTGAGCCATAGAGGATGCAAAGAAAGCTTATGCAGATGTACATGTATTCAATTCATTATGGGGCTGATTCACAGAACTAACTTACAACAAAATCCTAAACTTACTACGTTTGGTATTCATAGAAGGCATTTAGTAGTCTTAAGTTAGGATTTTGTCTTAAATTACGATTTTGTCTTAAATTACAATTTTGTCTTAAGTTAAACTTAAGACAAAATCCTAACTGAAGACAAAATCCTAATTTAAGGCAAACTCCTAATTTAAGACTACTAAGGGCCAGATGTAGGTTGCTAAATATCGTCCGAAAAGCCGAAATTCTGTAAATTTCAGCGTTACCGACCGGTATTTAGCCATTCCTATTGTTGGTAAGGAATCAGTAAATAAGGAATCGGTAAATAAGGAATTGGTAAATAAAGATTCCTTATTGCTCTTGCATTTAAGGAATCGGTAATATACAATTCCTTAAATGCAATGTAAGAAGCACATTAAAGAGTGCTTTTGAGCCTTAAGAAATTGGTAATTACCACCAACTTCAAGTTGGTGGTAATTACCGATTTCCTTTAAAAAATCACTTTTTTGTTTTTTGTTAAGTGCCATGTGGCACACATTCATCCACTTGGGACATGTATGTGTGCCACATGTGCACACATGCACATTTTCAGGTGTGCAACAGGGTGTCCGAAACCAGTCCCAGGATGCTTGTTTCCGGTCCAGGGAAGACATGGCTTGGCAGTTCGGGCTGGACTGTTCCCATGAGGCACAGGGTCAGACTGATTTGCATATAGCCATGTCTGAACTGGGGTGGCTGAGTGAACTAAAGAATGGTGTTGGATTAAACCCAGATCAGTTGACTGGGGGTGAGTGTTTGATTTGTTCAAACGCCCCGTCCATCATCCCCTTTTGTATCGCTTTGTTCGCCCTAACTGTGGCAGGGTATGCTCAGACGTGAGTCCCTTGTTCACTTGGCCACTGGATTCAAGATAGCCTGGCTGATGACGATTATGAATCCGAAACTGGTCCCAGGATGCTTGTTTCCGGTCCAGGGAAGACATGGCTTGGCAGTTTGGGCTGGACTGTTCCCATGAGGCACAGGGTCAGACTGATTTGCATATAGCCATGTCTGAACTGGGGTGGCTGAGTGAACTAAAGAATGGTGATGGATTAAACCCAGATCAGTTGACTGGGGGTGAGTGTTTGATTTGTTCAAACGCCCCGTCCATCATCCCCTTTTGTATCGCTTTGTTCGCCCTAAGTGTGGCAGGGTATGCTTAGACGTGAGTCCCTTGTTCACTTGGCCACTGGATTCAAGATAGCCTGGCTGATGAGGATTATGAATCCGAAACTGGTCCCAGGATGCTTGTTTCCGGTCCAGGGAAACCATGGCTTGGCAGTTCGGGCTGGACTGTTCCCATGAGGCACAGGGTCAGACTGATTTGCATATAGCCATGTCTGAACTGGGGTGGCTGAGTGAACTAAAGAATGGTGATGGATTAAACCCAGATCAGTTGACTGGGGGTGAGTGTTTGATTTGTTCAAACACCCTGTCCATCATCCCCTTTTGTATCCCTTTTGACACCCTGGCACCCTTGAAAGTGCTCCCGCTATTAGCGATTCGGTAATACCGAATCGCTAATAGTGAATGTCTTCACATTCATTCCTATGGGACTTCAAGCCCATGGAAATGAATCGGTAGGTATTCCTTATTACCGAATCTCAATTACCGATTTGGTAAGCTATTAAGAAATCAGTATTTCAGATTTACGTACATCGGGCCCTTAATGCCTTCTGTGAATACCAAAAGTAGTAAGTTTAGGGTTTTGTTGTAAGTTAGTCCTGTGAATCGGGCCCTATGTATTTGTTTATAGGTTTCCATTAGCATGTGACCATATGTGGGTCTATCAGTTGTTCATGTGGTTAATGTAAACTTTACATGTGCAGCCTAGTTTATTTCTTTGGCTTCCTTGCTACATTTAGTAGTATTGTGCTACACATTATCACTAAGATACCAAACCTTCTACCTTAAAAAATACTTACTCTAGTTACCTAAGGTACCCAAAAGAATCCTATGTGCCCCCTAATATCTAATGCTGCCAAATTTCAGCAAAATATTACTGGCCTTGAGCGGGCTACATGAAATACAAATGTCTAGGTAAAATGCATTGGATTTCAAGCCAGTTTTGGGACACCCTTTTTTCTTTACACCCCCTAGAACAAACACCACAACACTTTCAGTACTCTGACAACCAAACAGAGGCAGCACGTCTGCAAAGTTTTGCGGAGATTTGTCAACTGGGTGCAAAGTTATTAAAGGACAATATCTACAACTCTGTTAATCTTGCCACATCTTTATTGGAGGATGACAGGTTACAACAGCATAATGCCTCAAAATTTCCTAAGTCTTAAGTCGAGCCTAACGCCTTTCATGGCAGAGAGCAATTCCTCAGACACAAATAAATGATTAGACAGAAGTGACGACAGCTGGTATCTATGGGAAATAATACTTTCGGTTGTGGAGCAAAGGGTCAGTGCTGTGAAAGACCTAACAAACAATATATCTAGAATTGTGCAAGAGGGGGTATAGGTGAATCCCACTCTGAATACCTTGAACACAGAAATTGTAAAAATAATCTATGCATTTCTGATCTGCCAGAAAATGTGAAGAGACGACATATGATTTCTTTTTTGAGATTTTGATTCCCTACATTTTTCAAGGATTTCAAACTGTCAACATATAGAGAGCACATAGACTTTTAAACAGATGAAATATTCTTTTGAGTGACATGAAACCTAGAGGTGTCATTCTTCTTTTTTTTACTTTAAAGAACATTTGAATGAACTAACAGTGGTAAAATGGTCATAAGGGTATGTTTACTGAGGATATGGCCAATTCAGCAGTGGCAAGGTGAAAGGAATTTTTTGATCTTGGGCCTACATGAACACAAATGAACGCTTGTTATGGTTTGAATCATCTTTAGTTGTTTAAAGTTACTCAAAAAAGATAATCTATTACATATTCTGATCCATCCAGGATGAAAATTCCGTTCCGCTTGCGGAATTTGGGTAATTTCGCGTTCCGCGTAGAACGCAAAATTGCCCAAAATTGGCGTTCCGCAAATTCGCAATATTTTTTGCTTGTTCGCCTTCTCAAAATGCCTGTTCGCAAGATATTTCCCCCCGAACACGCAAATAGCGATTGCGAACAGTAAAAAAGCATCGCGAACAAGCAATTCCCTGTGTTCGCGGAGTTTTTGCGTGTTCGCGGAGATATTTTACCGTTTTGCAGAGATTTTCGTAACGCGATCACGCAAATTCCACCCACCCCTACTTTTAACCATAAAGAAGAAGACATGCACACTTCAAGATGTTGTCCCTATGTTTTCTAATATCTTTGGCACTGTTTGATGAATTTTTTTAAACTTTCAACAAGATGTATGGTAATCTGTCAAGAAGGGTCTGAGACCGAGGGGCAGGACCTGGGGACCCCCATCCACTGGGGCTGACAATTCACAATAGGAAAGAGGGCACTCTCGCCCTCTCCAGGGCAGAAAACTAAAATTTACTCCTGGATGGCCGGAGCAAAGTTAGTGAACCAATTCTCGCCAATGGTGCTGCTGTGGAGCTGGGTGGGGTCACGGGGGTCCTGGAATTCCCCCAGTTGCCCCCAACCAAAGTTGGCATGTGGGAGCCCTGGTGGGCACCATACCACCCACCAAAATTTCAAAAAAAGGAAAACATGGCTTGGCAGTTCGGGCTGGACTGTCCCCATGAGACACAGGGCAAAGACTGATTTGCATATAGCTGTGTCTGAACTGGGGTGGGGAAGTGAGCTAAAGAAGGATGATGGATTTAACCCAGATCTGTGACTGGGGGTGAGTGTCTGGAAAGTTCTGGAGCTCCGTCCATCAACTCCTTGTGTTTTCTTTGTTTGCCCTAAGTTGGCAGGGTATGCCCAGACGTGGGTCCCTTGATCACTTTGCCACTGGATTCAAACTAGCCTGGCTGATGAGGTCTGTTTGCCCAAAAACTGGTCCCAGGAAGCTTGCTTCCAGTTCAGGAAAGACATGGCTTGGCAGTCCGGACTGGACGATTCCCAAGAGGCACAGGGTCAAGACTGATTTGCATATAGCTGTGTCTGAACTGGGATGGCGAAGTGAGCTAAAGAACGATGATGGAGTTAATCCACATCTGTGACTGGGGGTGAGTGTCTGAAAAGTTTCAGCGTTCTGTCCATCATCTTCTTGTGTTTGCTCCATTTGACAAATCGTCACAGATCAGTCCCCCAAAAAAGGTTCATCAACCTCAACTTCTTTCTGGAGAGTTTTGAGGTAATCTGTGAAGCAGAGGCCAAGAAGAAAAGGGGGTGACAAATTATAGAGTACCCATGCAATTTGCATAGGCTTCTTTAGACATGGCTACAGCAAAAACTGCTCAACATACTTACACCAAATTTGTCAGGAAACTAGATCTTGATCTGCAGATTGTGCTTATTGTAATGTATTGTAAATCCAATCAGCAGTTTTTGAGATATTGAGGGTGAAAAATCATTGAATTTTTTGGCACTTGCGCTAGTGAGACATCAGTGATGTCACTGACCATGGCATGAGTGATGTAATATGTGAGGTCATTGCGGGTGCTTGAGTTATATTTAGCTCAACTAGCAATAACAGCGGAATTTCACTGGTTTTGTATGAGTGAAACCTAAGCCTAACTATAACCTGTATATCCCTTGTTTTTTTTCAGTGAATTTGTAATGTTTTTGAAATTCCATTTCCTAACTATAACGTCCCTGTAACCTTTGTTTTTTTCAGTGAATTTCTTAGTTTAAAAAAAATGCTAATTCTCAACTATAACGTCCCTGTAACCTTTGTTTATTTTCAGTGAATTTCTATGTTTTTTTAAGTAGTAATCACTTTTGCACAGTGGTGGAGAAAGGGGGCTTGTCCTCCAACCAGATCTCGGTAGTCCCGCTCTGTAAGACTTACAGGAGGCACTAGGAGGACTTATTGGCCCACACAGTCCCTCAGCATCCAAGTAGTATTCATTCCACAACTAGTAGTGCACCAGCAGGCAAGTTTGCAGAGTGGTGCAAAAAGAGGGTGGGGCCTCCGGCGACTTGCCAGTGCTTCTTTTAAAAAAGAATTATTAGGGAAAGGTGACTGTGAGGCTCCCTTCCTTGGACCGATTTTGGCCCGGGACCCCATACCCTGGCTTCTGGTCTTTTTTACTTGGCCATTTTCAGCCCTGGGCACCCCATTACAGGGACCCCATCTCTCGGGCCCTGCATTTAAAAAACAATATATTATTTTAAATAAAGGGAAGGAACCAAGTGCCCCCCATGCTGATTTCAGTCCTGGGGTCAACAAACCCCAGAACCTGCCCATTTAAGATGGGGTCTGCAATGCCCCCCTCTCTGGATTGAGAACTTATCCCCTTGGGCCTGGCAGTGTAAAGTGGGTGCCTACATGGTACCCACTTTCCACTGGGACTGTGACAGGGGAAGCCCAAGGCCCTGCTGGCTTCCCATGTCCTGTAGGAGCTGGCATTGCTTTTGAACAGATAGAGCTGCTGAAGATGCAGCTCATTCTGTTCAAAAGCAATTCTGCTTAGCTTCTAGAAAGCACAAGCATTATTTATGAAAAACCCGAGTAGATGGTGGGTTTAGGGGCCAGGGTACTTCTACTCTGCCCCTTTTTCTTTTTTTAACTTTTTTTCAGTGACTCGGTTCACCCCAGTCCCCGCATTCAAATTTTCAAAAGCCCTGGGGAGGAGCTGGTCCCCTGGGCTGTGATGTGGGGTCAGCACAGCATTCCCGCATTCCTTTAAGAAAAGCCTCAGGGAGGTGGCGGTCCTAGGGAAACTGGGTGTTTCTACCCTGCCCTCTTTTTTTTTTTACCTTTTGTTCAGTGACTCGGTTCAACCCAGTCACAAGATGTCTGCTAACACTTCCTAGTTTGAAGTGTTGGAAGCCAATAGGATCTCAACAAGAGATCTGGAGGGGTTGTGGATCCTCTGGGTCCCTATATATATAACTGGCAATTTCACGGTCTCGCACAGGATTTTGCTTCAGCGACTCGAGGAAGTGGGTGTCTCTGGCCTCGCCCTATGCTGGTTTCGATCTTTTCTCACTGATAGGTCATTCCAGGTGGCGATCCCGCCCGGTAAGTCGTCATCTTACCCGCTAGATCTGGAGGTCCCACAGGGGTCATCGCTGAGTCCCACCCTTTTTAATCTTTATGTGAGACCGCTGGCTGCGGTCGTCAAGCGGTGGGGCCTGACGATGGTCTCTTACGCAGATGACACGCAGCTGGCGGTCACACTGAGTGGGGACTCAGATTTGGAGGCTCCCAGGTTTTGCGATGGCTTACGGGCAGTGGCTAACTGGATGAATTCCAACTGTCTCCAATTAAACGCCAAGAATACTGAGATTATGGTGGTCGTTAAACAGGTGGCATTGTGGGGTGACAAGTGGTGGCCTTCGGAATTGGGTGTGACTCCTTCTCCAGCATCAGAGATAAAAAATTTGGGGGTTTGGCTTGATCCATCGCTCAGTTTCATCTGTCATACCAAGAAGGTGGCGGCTTCTTGCTATGGCATTATTAGAGGACTCAGACCTATCCTCAAATTCTTTGATGCACCCACGAGACAACTGGTGGTTCAAGCATCAGTGTTGTCTTGGTTGGACTATGCCAGCTCACTACTGGCGGGGATTAATCAATCAGAACTCTCTCGGTTGCAGCGAGTTCAAAATGCTGCGGCCCGAGCGGTGACAGGCTTGCCTAGGCGGTGCTCGGTGTCTAAATCCTTGCGCTCCCTCCACTGGCTCCCTGTGCAGCAGAGGATTAAATTCAAGGTTCTTTGCCTTGCGTTTAAAATTCTCAAGGGCACATTCCCCCAAATCTTAGAGAATCTTTTGACACCTTATGTTCCTTTGCGTGCTCTCAGATCTCTGGGTCAGAACTTAGCAGTGGTTCCGCGTTTTAAACTGAGTAGAGCTGGTGGCCGCTCTTTTCGAGTCCTGGCGGCAAGCTGGTGGAACTCCCTTCCTCTGCAAATCCGGGCCATTGATGAGCTCCTTCAGTTCAGACGGGCCATCAAGACCTTTTTATTTGCTTAGCCTTTATGCTGTGTCTCTTTTCCCTTCCGTTCCTTTTTAGTGCTGTGTTGTGTTTGCCTTATCAAAGCGCCAGGACGCCCCTTTGCTGGGGCAGCTGTGCGCGGTATAAATAAAAATAACATAACATAACATAACATAACCACAACTTATCAAAACGTTGCTTGCTGGACCAACAGCTATCTTTTTGCCAAATGTGGGGTAATACCGTTCAGCAGTTCGGGCTGTAGCTGTGTCTAAAGTTCTATGGGAAAAATGCTTACTAATTATTTCAAGATCTGCAAACAATTTAGCAACGTTAATTATCCCTATTGTTTTAGCCTTGAGGAATTCATGGGATACCTCCCGAAATACGACAAAACATGTGTTGGCTAAAGCTCACGAGATTGCCTAAAGAAGAGTCCCAAGTACCGAACAAATAAATCTACATCAACAAGAAATGTTTTTCTTTGTTTTACATGATGTACTGTATATTGAACCATGATGCAATTGTGTGTGCCTCATACTGTCGAACAGTTATGATCAATCCGAGGATTTGGGGGAGTGAGGTGTTTCTCCCCTCTTTTTGAGAGCACCATGGGTGAGAACTTTTGCAATAAATATTTGTATGTGACTGTGAATTGAGCTCTGCTAACCAATCTAACACCCAATGGAGTAGACGTATTGTAAAATTCCTCATAAAGGCTCTAAAGTGGCAGGCCTAAGCCATGTTTAAAGGCTACTTGTGAGGTAGCACAATCACTGCTGCATGCCCATAAGAGGCCTTTCATTTACAGGCCCTGGGTATATGGTATACCACTTCATAAGGAACTTACAAGTAAATTAGAAATGCCAATTGTGCATACACCAATGTTACCACGTTTAGAGAAGAGCACACACACTTTAGCACCAGTCAGCAGTGGTAATGTGCTCAGAGTCCTAAGGCCAACAAAAAGAGTCAGCAAAAACAGGAGGTAAGCAGACAAAATGTTTGGAGGAAGCCCACCTTAAGGACAACCGAACTAACAGTCAGTAAATATGGAATATGCCTGCTCTCTCCATTTCACGCAGTGCAGCAAGTTGTCTTGCTGCATTGCACCAAATCTAAGTAAATATTGGCCTTAGAAACTGGGGTCTGGCATCATATCACCATTTTGGGTGAATATCTTGAAGACACATAGGGTACCAGGTTGACTGGTTGTTAAAGGGGTAGAGTCAATGGGTAAGCCAAGGGTGTGGTGGGGAATTAGGGACCAGAATCATGGAACAGGAGCGCAAATGACAGCTCGATTCAGGGAGAAGTAGCACAATGGGGACTGCACTCATGAAGGTGACAGGGAAAGAACAGGATTTGCAGTCACAATGGCACAAGGGGTGAATTCATTGGGGAGGAACCAAGGGTCTGCTAAGAGGCTAGGGAGTGATATGGGGGTAGTTTAGATAAGCAGCAACTGACTGTTTCACCTGTGGAGCCTTCAGTTATTCTTGTGGAGGCTGCTGCAGTTGAATAAAAATGTGTTTCTCTGCCTCTAATGTGAGAGGCCCCAGCCACATGTATGATAGAGGTGGTGCCACTACTACTTCACTGTTTTTGCTGGTAGTCTGCCATTCTCTAAAACATACCGACAACAGACAGTTTCACAAAATTACATAATGTGCATTGCCTTTGTGGTTCCAAACCACAGCTGCAACAAGGGATGCTATGGGTGGGGGTCTTTGCTATTGTCATTAAGCCCAAGGACTCCTTCATGTCTGCTAGGGGTATACAGTTTTACACTAGTGTAATCTGTTCTATCAGAGACTAAAGCTACTGCGTACTCTGTATTTATCATGTTTCTGTCCTGCTCAACTTTGACCTTAAATAAATAACCTCTTTGTAGGCATTGTATTTTAAATCAGAAACAACTGAATCATATTTGGGTGAGAGTTATTAGGCTGCTTTAACAACACCTGAAATGCTCCAGATGAATTACTGTTTTAAGAGACAATTATACTCCATCGTAACATGGTAATCTGTGCCTCTCTACTTATGCATTCATTATGTTGATAATTTTGGAATATCTCATGACCTGTGGTATTCCATTGTTTTTATAATGCAGGTGGGTGCTAAGCAAATGACATGTGAACCTCCAGGTAACTCTGCTCAGTTAGGCTTACTACTTCTCTAATGCTCATTGAAAATATTTTTCCAGTTCATCTAGCGACAATAAATTGTGTGATTTACCAAATTATGCAAATAGATTAAATTATGAAAGTATTTTAGTTCTACAGTTTGTTTCCATACCTTTGACATCATTTTTTTTCCATTTGTCAAAGGAAAGAAATTAACAAGCAAAGTTAATTGGCAACCACAAGAAGAAGCCATGGGTGAATTCAACTTCAGCTACTCCAATCCCTCTGCATTATATCTGTTGGGTATTCCTGGTCTTGAACACCTCTACGTTTGGATCACAATTCCCTATTGCTCAGGATACATCATAGCATGTCTGGGGAATTTGATGATTTTGGTCATTATCAAAATAGAGCCTAAACTTCATGAACCTATGTATCTGTTCCTCTGTATGTTGTCCACCATTGACCTGGTATTATCCGCTTCAACAATGCCCAAAATGCTGGGCATACTTTGGTTTGATTCCAGAGAAATTTCTTTTCATGGCTGCCTCACCCAGATGTTCTTTATCCATTCCTTCGCTATGATGGAATCATCTGTACTTTTGGCCATGGCCTTTGACCGCTATGTTGCTATATGCAATCCGCTGAGATACAAGAGCATCCTGACCAATCTGGTCATTATTAAAATAGGACTAGCAGCTCTAGCTCGAGCAGTTGCTGCAGTCATTCCATTGCCCTTTCTGGTGAAACGGTTGCCCTTTTGTAATTCTGTTATAGTCCAGCATTCGTACTGTGAACACATGGCTATTCTGAAGCTGGTTTGTGCTGATGTAACTCTCAATAATATCTATGGGATGGCCACAGTCGTGTTTGTTGTTGCGTTAGACTTGATGTTTATTGCTGTATCTTATGTCCTGATACTTCGGGCTGTCTTTAGACTTGCATCAATTGACAAACGCATGAAAGCGATTGGCACCTGTGCCGCACATATTGGGGCAATCTTAGTATTTTACATTCCAGTTGTACTTTCGTCTGCTGTACACAGGTTTGGCCATAATGTCCCGATTCATATTCACATCTTGCTGGCCACCTGCTACCTAATGGGACCACCAATGCTAAACCCAATCATTTATGGTATTAAAACAAAGCAGATTAGAGAAAGAGTTCTGAAGGGCTACTTCACAAACTAGCCTAGTCTTTTATATCATCTATATCCAACTCACTTGAACAAGACCATCCCAGTAAGTTTACTCTGACTTTAACTAAGCAGTAGTATTCTAGCATTTTCACCACAATCTACAGTGTCTTTGAACTGGTAGATGAGGATAAGTTCTCTTCGAGAACTCATTTGTGACTGGTTCTTGATTTGCTTTGTTTTCAGTATGAAACAAATGCTTTTCGCTTTAGACTCCAGTATAAGTTCTCTAATTGTTTTCCCTCCTGAGGCTTTCGGATTGAATGGATCCTTTCTCGCATGTCAGCCTTGATGGAGAGCAATCGTTTTCAGTAGATGAATCCAAGCAGCCGATCATGAGCTACCAAGCTTGCAGACACCATAAGAGTAGCTCACAGTCTTGTGTTCATTTTTAAATAAGCACAGGGTCACATTTTCCTTCTAAAGTCAAGGGAAGACCAGGTTGTTTTACATTATTATCCTCAGGCTTCAGGCAGCAGAGCCCGATAATGAGCGATTCTCAGATAGATTTATGACCCAGGATGGAGTGCAAAGGTGAGGAACTGAAGCACTAAGCTATTTAAATGTTATATAAAAGTCCTTGTAAATCAAGGAGACAGCAAGAAAGCTATGGGGAACGTCCCTATCCCCAGTAAAAGTATATGCAAAACAATGTGGACAAACCCACTAAGGAAAAATTCAGGACTCACTGTAATGAACAGTGCCAGGGAACCATAAGGTTTTATTAAAAGTCCCCTCACACACCAACCTGGTTGGTGCCATGCTTCATCACTGGGGTCACAACAGGGTGGCCGAATGCCCCCCGGTTGTGCTACGATGCCTGATTAAAGCGGAGCTGGTGTGGTGTATTTTGTGTGCAGTGGTGTAGTGATGATTTAAAAGTATCTCTGGGAATCCTTGCCTTTTGTGTTTATTAGTGGTGGCCCAGGATACGGCTATAAACAAATAGCACAACTACTGAAGTAAATTTACTCTTAGTTGTCTGAAATGAGGTAATTTCAGACAACTAAGAGTACATTTAAAAATATAAAAGTCCTTGTCAACTCAATTTTGGAGCATGACAACAAAATGATGTTTCTGAATTCTTTTAAATTAGAGAAAATTAAAATGATATGTTAGCCTAATGATTAAGTTAGCTCTTCATTTCATTTTACTACCATTTCAAAGTGTTGCACTTACAAATAGCAGGCCTCTTGCTCCCCATGGCCAGTAGACACAGTGCCATATTTTTGACTGATAAATGCAGCCATTTTGTTTTAAATAGGAGAAATTAAAGTGAAGAAAATTATTTCTATGAAACAATATGTATTAATGTTTGCCCACTTTCCATTAAGCCAACTAGATCCTAATGTATTATGAAGCATTTTTCTGCACTTTAAAATCCTCACATTTAAACAATTGGCGGTCTTTTCTACTATAAATATGCAAACAAGATGCCTGCTGTTGGCAAATTTGACACTTGGAAACGGGAAAAAAATTAAATGATGAGTTTTTTTCACAGAAACGTAAAGTGATCTCCACTGTTTAATTTTGTCCCATTT
The DNA here is from genome assembly GCF_964261635.1 of Lissotriton helveticus. Classification (NCBI taxonomy): domain Eukaryota; kingdom Metazoa; phylum Chordata; class Amphibia; order Caudata; family Salamandridae; genus Lissotriton; species Lissotriton helveticus. The sequence goes on from NC_136069.1 coordinate 1,612,584,142, forward strand.
CATACTGTCGCCTTTACACACAGCAGGCATCTTTTGGCCAGTGGTTGTGAGGCATGGTGCCATATTCATAACTGAAGAATACTGACATTTTTTTCAGTGGGAGAAATTTTAAGTGCAGAAAAATGTTCCATGTTTTGAAAATGTTTGGAGAACATTATTCAGCACTTTACATTTATCCCATTTTTAAAAAAATGGTTGTATGTTTTCGTTTTACATGTCCCATTGCAACATATGGCAAAAGGTATGTCCTGTGCCACAAGTACATACAACACAGGTTTTCAGTCAGCCATACACATATATTTCATTCATACGCACACATGTTCATATATACCCTAAGACCACGCAGTCACTGAAACACCTGACAGCACTTTGATTGTGTCTCTATCCAACGTAATTTGTTCAAACCATAGTATCGGTCTATTGACATTAGGCTTAAAGTAATTGAAGCTTGGCATGGGGCGTCTAGTAACAATGCAGGAGTTGTTTAGCATCAGTTGCTTAAAATTATTTTCACTGACCGGAAGTAGTTTTTAATGTAGAAAAGGTTAGAAAGCCCTGCTTTACAGCTATTATGAATAAGGAGAGGATACATAAAACAAAGGAAGTTGAGCATTTTCGGAATACTTCCTCCTTTATGTGCTTGATTACAGAATATCATGTGCAGATCATTGTCTACCATATACATATTGTCCTAAATATTGTGTACGCAAATATGAACAGAACAGAACAAAAGTCTTTAGAAACCTGGGGCCAAATGACGCATCGCTGCGTGAAAGCAGCGATGTGTCACTTCTCAGTGCGCACTCCTTGCGACATGATTGATGCGTCATATTTACAGTATGACGCATCATGTCGGAAGGAGTTACAGATACGTCAGTATTTCTGACGTATCTGTAAGCGCAAAAGTCACGCATTGCTGGGGTGTGTCACAAAAGTGACGCAACTCCAGCAATGTGTCCTTTCACATGGCGAAAGCCCCATGTGAAAGGGCTTGCGTCAGTCTTATGCCTGCTGTGAGGCAGGCGCAATATTTTGACGCAACAGCGTCCTAAAAGTGACGCAGTGAAATCTCATAGATTTCACTGCGTCACTATTACGAGGCTTTTTGCGGGGGAACGCCCCCTCTGCATACATTATACCTGACGCAGGTATAATGTAGCGCAGGGGTTTACAAAGTGACGCATCTGCTTAGATGCGTCACTTTGTAAATAGTGCGCAACAGGAGGCATGTTTTACGCCGCCGATGCGTCACAAAAAGTGACGCATCGGAAGCGCAAAACTGACGCAAGGATGAGGCCCCTGGCATTTAAAAAAATAGATGCCTTCTGGGCCTCATTGATTTTGTCATTTTTAGCCCAAAGACGCCTTTGGGTATTTTTGCGCTTAACAAGATACTTCCTTCATTCATTTACTCATTCATTAATCCCATTGAGTGTAAAATGTTCTATTATTAACTTCAATGGCACATTATTATTTAAAGGAAAATACATCTTTTTCATACAATATGTTGAATCTAATATACTGCTGCCATGCTGGATAGCCTAGCTACAAACATATATCATGATAATGGTGTTTGGTGGGTCCATGTGGATATGCTCCAGGATGAGAGCAAATAGAAGGAGTCAGATACAAGACTTTAAGAACACATTAGGCTGGTTTGCCTTATCATCTCCTCTCAACTTTGACTCTTGACCCCTGTGGCCAGACTGTGAGTGGGGCAAGCTACAATGATGCAGTGCTGTTCTCTTATTGTCACCTTCTGCTGAACTTTCCTTCATGTCACCATTTGTCTGTGGTTAAGGGAGGTGTTTAGGATCATAAGCCTCTGGCAGGGTAAAGTGTAGAACCATATTTTAAAGGTACTTGTATTCCTTCATCCAGGATGTCTTGTGAATGGTTCAGAGGATCTTAAATTCGATCTCTTAGCTCCACCATCAGTCAGTGACTCAGAAAATCAGAGTCAGATTTTTGCTCTGTTCCTTTGTACTCTTTGGAATTTTTCTATCAGCTTATCAAGAAGGTAAGCTGTAATGGTGTGATAATATTCCAATCTTACTTATATGATGGTCAGTGGCATAAGCAACACCTCTCTTTAGAAGCTACAAATGGACCTGATGGCATGGTGAACTAAGTCTCTATTAAAGGTTTATTAGAGGCCTCATCTCTCTTCATATCTACAGGCAAAATGCTCATAAGTAAAACTGAAGAGGGTTGCAGGCTGGCATTTACAGTGGAACCAGAGAAAGAGAAATTATTAAAGTAGGGGATAGTGAAGAGAGAGGGCCAAAAAGTACAACACTGAGGATGGGACAGAAAGGTAAGAAGGAAAGTGTATGGATGAGAGACACAGATGTATAAATAAAAAGGGGAAATAATGAATTGATAGAGGAAGGAAGGGTGACAGGAAAGAAGAAAGGAAGGAAAATGGAAGGGATAAATGGAAAAAAGCAAAAGGTAGGAGCGAAGGGGAAAAAAATGAATAGAAAGGTGAAAGGTTGGATATATAGAATGGTGAAATGATAGCACAGATGGAGAAGTTTGAATGGAATGACTGAGTGAAATGACATAGGATGGATACAGGGATGTAGGGATGGATGGCTGGATGGATAGATTGGTGGGTGAATTGCAATGTGAGGGATGGCAGAGAAATTAATTAATAGTTAAAAGGGTAAAAGGATGGACAGAAGGAAATGATGAAAGAATGAAACAAACTGTTCAGAGAAGGTCCAACATTGCTCCCTTCATGAGCTTGGTAAGATTAAAGGTAAGTTTCAAGTGGGGCATTTACATATTCTGACTACTCTCTTTTTAGAACCTTACTAGATGGATGTCATGACCCAACAGGAGTATGAAGAATCAATAACTCAATCAATCAGGGTTTTACAAAGCCAGCTACTCACCCATGAGGGTCTCAAGGTGCTGGGGGAGGGGGGAGTGCAGCTCCAGTTCAGTCGAAGAGCCAGGTCTTGAGGTTCTTCCTTAAGGTTTGCAGGGTCAGGAAGCGTCTGATGTTAACTGGGAGCTCATTCCAGGCCTTGGCTGCGACGTTGGGAAAGGCTCTTCTGCTCGCTCTGTTTCTGCGGATTCGAGGGTCTCCAATAGGGCAAGGTCGGTGGAGCTGAGGTTCCTTTTGGGTACGTGGAAGGAGACTCCCCCTTTGAGGTATTTGGGTCCGCTTTTGTGGAGGGATTTGTAGGCATGGGTGAGCAGTTTGAAGGTTACTTTCTTCTCGACTGGGAGCCAGTGGAGGTCTCGTAGGTGTTGGGTCATGTGTTCATGCAGCGGGGTCCCGAGGACGAGTCTGGCTGTGGTGTTCTGGATGGCTTGGAGCTTGTGTAGGAGATTTATGTTCATTCCGGTGTAGAGGGCTTTGCCGTAGTCCAGTCTGTTGATAATGAGTGTGTGGGTGACGGTCTTTCTGCATTCGGGGGTATCCATCTGAAGGTCTTGTGGAGGATGCAAAGGCAGTTGAAACTGGTGGAGCCGATGGAGTTGATCTGGCGGGTCATGGTGAGGGAGGAGTCAAGGATGATGCAGAGGTTCCGTGCGCGGTCTGTAGAGATGGGTGGATTCCCCAGGGTGAAGGGCCACAAGGTGTTGTCCCAGGCGGAGGTGGAGGGTCCGCGGATGAGGACCTCAGTCTTCTCCGAGTTGAGCTTCAGGCAGCTATTTTTCATCCTGTCTGCGACGTCCTTCATTCCTTCTTGGAAGCAAAGTCTGGTGTTTTCTGGGTTCTTCGTGAGGGAGAGGATGAGTTGGGTGTCGTTGGCATATGATACTATTCTGAGCCCGTGCTGTCTGACAATGGCGGTGACGAGCATGGGGCTAAGCGATGATCCTAGGGGTACTCCGCAGTTGATCTCTGTGGGTGTGGAGAGAAAGGGAGGGAGTCTGATCCTCTGGGTTCTGCTGGAGAGAAATGATTGGATCCAGTTGAAAGCGGTTCCTTGTATCCCAGCGTCATGAAGTCTGGCTGCGAGAGTGCAATGTGAGACAGTGTTGAAGGCTACGGAGAGGTCTAGTAGGATGAGGGCCACCGTGTGGCCCTGGTCGAGCAGCATGCGGATGTCGTCAGTGGCGGTGGGGACGGTGGCCTTGGTGCTGTTGTTGCTGCGGGATCCAGACTGGGAGGAGTCCAGGATGGAGTTCTCTTCGATGAAGGTGGTCAGCTGAGCATTTACGAGTCTCTCAGTGACTTTGGCAGCTGAGGGGAGGAGAGTGATGGGGTGGTCCGTCATCTCGGCCGTGGGTTTCTTGAGGAGGGGTTTGACCTCTGCCCGCTTCCAGTCATGTGGGAAGATGCCAAATTTGAAGGAGGCATTTATGGCCCATCCTAGTTCGGGCACGATGGCAGCCCTGTGGTATATGTGCGGTGGGCAGGGTTCCGTGGGTGCTCTTGAGTGGGTGTTTTTCATGGTTGTGGTGGTGTGTTCAACGGTGGCAGGCTTCCAGGTTGTGATGGTCGGCTTGTTGTCGGCGGTGCGGAGGGGGGTTGTGTCCGATGTTTGTTCGCTGAAATTCTCAGAGAGGGCCTTGATTTTCAGACAGAAGAAGGAGCTGAGCTTGTTGCAGCGTTCCTGGGATGGTGCGACATCCGTGGCTTTTACTGGGAGCTTGGTGAATTGCTGTATGACGTTGAAAAATTCTTTAGCATGGGCTGCGTTGGAGTGGTTTTTGTTCTTGATGAAGGAACGCTTGGTGTCTCTTATGCACTGGTGGTATTCCTTCAGGGTGCTTCTGTGGCTGTTCAGGTCTTCCGTGGTTTTCCAGTTTAACCAGGTTCTCTCGAGGCCTCAGTGGCGGAGGGGTGCAAGGTTGTAGGCGCAGCTGGACATCCAGTGGTAAAGTCCTTTGACTGCAGCATTGGTGTCAAGGTGGTACAGGAAGGTCTAGGAGGAGGTTGGTGTTGAGGTGTTCCTCCAAGTTCTTGCTCCAGTTCCTTTGAGGCGGGAGCGGTGTGGGTTTGGGTGCGGTGGTGGTGTTGAAGGTAAAGTGGACGCAGTGGTGGTCCATCCAGAGGGGCTGCGTGGTGTGGCTGCTCAGGATTTTTGTCCCACCTGTGAAGATGGGGTCGAGGGTGTGTCCTGCTCTGTGAGTGGGGGTGGTGATAAGCTGCTTCAGTCCGAGGTTGGAGAGGTTGTCAAGGAGGGTGGCGGAGTCAGGATTGCTGTGGTTGTTGAGGTGGAAGTTCAGGTCTCAGAGTAGGATGTAGTCCGTGGGGGTGAGTGTGTGGGATGCGACAGGGTCAGCAATGGTAGATGTGGACTGAGTGCAAGGTCTGGGGAGTCTGTAGTCGAGAGTTCTGTGCAGCGTGGTCCTGGGGCTGGTCTGGATCTGGAAGTGGAGATTTCATAGTGAATATTGGCTTTTGAAAAGGATATTCAAGATTTTCAAGGAGGTGCCAATTTGTAAGTATAATCTGTCTGAATTTGTTAGTCTCAGGGCCAAATGTAGTAACACAAACCAATTTCTCAAGTTCTTTCTTTTCTTTCACCTATAAAAGGTTTTCGCGGGGTGTAAAACACGCTCATTTTGGAGAGTGCTTCCGTAATTTTTTTGGGTAGCCTCTTTTCAACATTTCTTTACAAAAAGACGCTGCATGTTCCTCGAAGTCTGAAACCTCTGTGCAGTTTCTCCTGATCCTTAATAACTGCCCGTATGAGAGATTTTCTTTCAGACTTTTCGGATGCGCACTTTGTAAGGCAAGATTGTATTCTTATATGTATCTTTTTTATACAGCGATGTTCTCAACTGTTTTGATTCTATGCTGATCTCAACATCTAGAAAGGTCATTCTGGTTTTACTTGATTGGACAGAGAACTTGATATCCCTATGCCGGGTATTCAGCCAGTCTTGGAACAAGTTCAATTCAATCTGGCTCCCCTGCCACAGGAGCCAGATATCATCGATATACCTTAGCCACTGAGATATTTTATCTCTGAAGGGGTTGTTATCCTCAATAAATCGTTCCTCATATTGGCCCATGTACAAAATTGCCATTTCCAGTGCATATGGACAACCCATAGCAGTACCTTTAACTTGTACAAAGAACTGGTCCTCAAATTAAAAATAATTTGTTTTAGGGCTACCTCTGCCAGTTGTAAAAGGAATGAAGTTGGAACTCTGTGGGGGCGTTCTCTGTGATCCAAATAAAGTTCCATAACTTCTAGAACCTCATCTTGAGGTATCTGTATATAAAGCAACGTGACATCAAGTGCCTACTTGAACTTTACTTGGATCGCAGAGAACGCCCCCACAGAGTTCCAACTTCATTCATTTTACAACTGGCAGAGGTAGCCCTCAAAAGAAATTATTTTAAATTTGAGGACAAGTTCTTTGTACAAGTTAAATGTACTGCTATGGGTTGTCCATATGCACCATAAATGGCAGTTTTGTACATGGTAAAAATAATTTTCAATGGACTATTTTACCAGCAATTAATGTGGCAAATAGACCAATCGACTCAGAAAGTGCCCTGCTACAAAAATAGGCCTACTTAATAATGAGGTTTAATAGTAGTGTCACAGGATTAAACAGCATGAGTGAGCTAAATAGAATATGAGACTGCATAACCCAAAATGCACCACTTTGGTGAACAGAAGAGGTCTAGCCGTGATTGGTGGAAACATTTGGAAACGCCTACCATTTTTTGATTTAGTAAACCGAGGGAGCAAAATGGCTGTCACCGTCAAAGGCGCTTTGAAGTTGTGATATGCATTGTAAAAGAAGTAGTTAAACGGTGAGTACCTGGCAAAAAAGCTAAGAATAATGCCAAGATTATAGAAAAGAGATATCGGATATGTAACTAGACTCGCATATTTAATTGCAGGCAAACGCGAGTGGGACGAGTAAAGGGAGAGGATTAGAAAGCGGCGCCCTCCGCGCGAACTGATTCTGAAGGCAGCTATTTGCAACACTGTAACCGCGAGGTTAAATACAATGTTGCACGCTTACATTGTAAACAAAACAATTTCTTCCCGCAGACACGAGGCGTCCGCAGGAAACCGGTAAAGAATAAATTCGGCTGAATAGAGTGCTTTTTAACCAGGTACCCAACATTGTCTTTTTAGACTGTTGTTGAAAGCAAAGATTCAAGCCTGTACTGAATAATAGAAAGAGTTATGCACATGTTTTGTAGGGGCCAATTCGTTCATAAAGAGACTACAGAACATAGTGCTGCAATTCATGAGGTAGGCAAAATTATTCAAAATAGCAATTGCGATGACAAACTCACTTTATGCTTATTGCTAAAAAGCCCTCACTGTTGTTTCTAGAAAACTGAGAGGCCTCTAAATCAAGAATACATTGGTTGAACAGCCAGCTGAAATATGGGAGAGTGAAACTACAGCATCTCAGGTACAATGGCTTACAGACAAGTATTCGTAGTGAGGAAAGATAAATAGAGGGAGATTCTAATACATGTTTTGATGTCACAAAAATGTATTACAGATGAGAAAGAGAAAGCCCTGATGAGTGTCCTGTGAAGGAAAGAACAGTACTCGAAACGCATCGGCACATCCTCAAAAAATGTTGAGGAATTGTGGTTAAATTCCACTTCACAACTAAGGACTACATTTTGTTTTCAAATTTTATTGATTATTTGTACAAATTGGATGGATATCAAGTGTATACACTAAAGGAAGGCATAAGACTATTGCCTTTCTTTTGCACACAACTAGTGAGACACAGTGGTGTGGCTCACTGGTTAGAGGCGGCCGACCCAGAAGCAGAGAACGGCCCAGGACCAGGGTTCAATTCCCGACGCGGCAGGGTCGTGGACCAGGGTCAGCGGACTCGATAATTCTCGCCTCGGTGCCTACTCTAACCAGGGATCACACTCAGCAACTCCGGGCATTAGCTTGCCTCATCTCTACAACGGCCCCCCACATTCGCCGGGGATGCCTGGTTTCACCTTGGAATACCCAGAAGGGACCATCTCACAGGGATAGCCAGGACGGGTTCCCCAGCGGTCTACAGCGCCATGACGCCTCAGGGCAGCAGTGCGCTTTACAAGACACATACATTTACATTTACATTTGTTTGTTGGGATTTGTTTTGATATTGTTTTTTCACAATTGTCATGTGATGTTTTTTGTAGAGCACGATTTATAACTTGTAAATTTGAAATGTTTTATGACATATTTTGTTATTTGGTAATGAAGAGACAATGTTTTCATTCTCCATGTGCTACTGTATGAATTTGAAAACTAAATATAAGAATAAAAGGTAAAAATAAAAATACCAGGATGAACAAAAGTACAAAGGTGTTTGTCTGCAAAGCAGAAATCACTGACGCTTTTAAAAAAACTCGAGGTATAGGCTTATCCCCAGTTGTTCTAATTTAGTAAAACGGCCCGGCCTAATCTTTGTCCTTTGGGCCTAACTCCCTTTGTTTTTCTTATTACATACTAGGGACTTAAAGCTAGTCTGTCAGTACCAATTAAATTACACCTAATTTGCCTATCCTTATAATCTGAGCACTGGCCCTGGGCCTGGTAAGCATAGCTCAGCGTGCAGTTCAGTTACCACCAGTACCAAGCAAATAAATGGGGATGATCAGGGCAAAAAGGGTGACGTTCTCAAATTGTAATGAAAACCCTTTTTCATGCTAAAGTCTAATTTATCATTGCAATTTAAAAAAATGTCACTTTTAGAAAGTTAAATGACTTGGTATCTGGCTTAATTCAAAATATCAACCACACTATATTCTTTTGGTGGTGGGGTTATTTATTTACCCTATTTTTTTGTACTTGAGTTTCTTCTTTTTTTCAAAGGAAACTCATATCCTTTTTAGAAAAAACATATATAAGAACATACACAATGTATACAACATGTATCACAAAAACTCTTGACATTATCGAACACATATAACATTTACCATCACCAATGATGGTAAATGTTATATGTGTTTGATAATGTCAAGAAACTTAAGTACAAAAAAAATAGGGTAAATAAATAACCCCACCACCAAAAGCATATAGTGTGGTTGATATTTTGAATTAACCAAGATACCAGGTCATTTGATGTTTATACTATTATATAGGCCCTACCTGGTTTCTCTCGATTGGGCCTAACCCCTATTGTGGTTCAACTTTTAGAAAGTTGGCATGATTCTGCTCTGCTGCCTGTCTCCAATACATGGCTTGGGTGGGTGACAGCTTGACCTTGTGTATTCCCTCTAGACAGCCACACACAATGGGAGTTTGGATGTGACTTGATGGGCCTTAATGGGCCTTTAACTGGCTTGATGGGGGGTAGCTGAGCACTGCTTCACGTAGGCCTGAATAGACTGTGTTCATGTTCCCACATAAAGGACTGCTTAACACCCTGCATTGAGTCTGGAGCAAGGGCAATAAAGGGAGGACCTCTGTGGATTTCAACACCCCTCTTTGAAGTCTACCCCACTTCAAAGGCACAACTGGCTATAAGTACTAGACCTCTGGCATCACCAACTCAGTATACTTCAGGACCTGTGGATACTCTGCCATTGAAGATGGACTACTGTGCTGCTGAGGAACTGCCACTCTGCTGGACTGTTACTCTGGAAAAACTGCTGTTCTGCTGTGCTGACCTTCCAGCTTTCTCAAAGATTGCCTCTGCCATCTGTGAGTCAAGTGGTGGCAATCCAGTACTGGGACTGTGGAAGCAGGTATGGAGTGTTGTTACAGCAGAAATCCATACATTGATTTGTTGCGCTGCTCAGAACAGGCGCATCTCCAACGATGCAGATGTATCAGCACTGCTGCAAGGCTTGAGTGTATTGCATTGCTGATGGCACCACACATCACCTCCATTTCTGACACACCCTTGACTTTGTGCGGTTCAGAGTCAACGCATCGCCTACATCCCAAGGACAAATGCATCGCTTCCTTTGCTCCTCACATCCCATCCTCGACATTAATGTAACTGCAAAACAAAGTGCTGTTCCAATGGGCCAAGGCTGGTTCCTGTATTCGACCCATGCTCCATCGCGATCAGCCTGAACTTTTGAATTTGACCTGGTCGAGACCAGACCAGGTCAGATAGCCCTGTTGGACCTTTATGTATTCTGGGCTTGTTTGGTTCATTAAATTAAGCTCTATTTGCTAACCAGGTGGTAGCTTTTGTGCCATGTTTTCACTGTTTTACTGTTTGAAGTGTTGTGCAAATACTTTACACATTGACTCTTAAGCTAAGCCTGCCTGCTCTGTGCCTAGCTACCAGAAGTTGGGCAGAGGTTAATTTAGGGTGTACATTTAACTTACCCTTACTAGAACTGTGGTTCCTGCTTGGACTGGGTGCATATCTCTGCCAACCAGAAACCTAATTTCTAATACTAATAAACTGAACACTATCTGACAAACAAATGGGAATAATTAAGATTAAAAGTTAAGTATCTCAGTTTATTAAGTAAATTGGGCAAAATCTTTCACATTTGGAAGTGCTTCAACAGAGACCTTGAAATTACAGTGAAAAGGTAATTCCCACTGAAGGTAGTCAAAGGGCTTTTCTCATGGTTGCTTTAGTCTAATGACATTTTGTATGGGTAAGTGAGAGTCAGATGGAGATGTAGACAATGCTTTTTTTAAGTGCCAGGGCTTTTGTCAGGAAGTCACTACTGCTTTCACCACACATTTCCCGTTACTATGCTGCCAATATTAGTATCAATACGACTACAAAGCATCACACTCCTTCAAGTGTGACAATTCAGACTATTACAGACTTCCAACAGTGGCAGCTCCTCGATAAATTAAACGAATTTCATTGCGTTCGCAATTAAATTTGTATTATTTATTTATTTATTAACTGAACTCCGTTCTGCCTTAAGCTGGAGTTTACAATGAAAGTATGACTACAGTGCCAACCTCCCTCCGCTCCCCGGTGGCCTATAATAAAACCCCCCTGGGTACCTCTAATTAAGCAAGTATTCACTGCCTGCTGCATGCCTAATAATTTTATCGTGAATGTATGATGTAATGTTTTAAATAATATGTAGTTAGGGGACTATTAGCAAAGCAAAGCCACCCTGATGAATGCCTCGGACCGTGTCGCCTATTAGAATAGGCAAAAATTTGTTGGCACCATAAGAGTGATAGGACCATTAGATTTCAATTGACCCTTAACATAGTCTATTGTTACCTTTGCCATCCACCCCACTAATAAAGGGAAACATTGGGAGTGGATGAGGAATTTTTAACGTTAGCTCCCCCCTACTATTCATATAGAAAGAGCTCAGTGGAATTCAGTCGCGCCCATCCTGACCTTTAGGAGTCAGGATGAACACAGTGATGAAGCATGTCACTACTAGAGTGAGTGAAAGTTGTAAATAATTAAGGATATTGGTTTCCTTTTTCCCACTTTTCTTTGAAGTGGTGTATAGTTGTGATGCACACTCCAACTTACCTTCGCTCATTTGGCAGAGGGATACTCTTGTTTTGATTTGTTTTACATAGGTTCTCCTGATCGTTCAGGTCAACAGGTCTTCCAACCTTAGTCTAAAAGTAAAGTATTTGTGCAACACTTCAAATAGTAATGTAGTAATAATACTGCACAAACAAAATCCAAAACAGGGTTTAGAAAATAGAGCTTAGTATGATAGATTTTTTTTTAACACACTTTATTATTGACTGCAGTGTGACATAAGCAAATACGAAATAATTGTATACATATACAGTCATTTTTCAATGCCTCCCCCACATCCGCATCAATCAAAAACGAGGAACATCCAATATTCGTACATATAAAAAGTACAGTGCATTCTTGACTATGAAAACCACATATTACAATCATCCTTCGTCTGATCATCACAGGATCAAGTTATGTATATTCCAAGTATGAGGATACGAAAAGGCATTATTTTCACGGTAAACCACTTAACTAACTTACTCATCCTAGGCCTCCCCACCCCCCGCCCCCCACCCAGTCCTGGTCAATACCTCCCAAACTTATGCTGCCCATGGGTCTGTAGGCAGCGCCAAACATACAGGGCACCAAAGACTGAAACAAAACCTCTAAGAAGTCATCCAACCAGGGTCAACTAGCTTCCGGTGTCTGAGGGCTAACGTACCTCAATGGGACCCGGCCATTCAATTGGGGGAAGATCTACAGCTTCTAGGGCAATCAACAAAGCTTCCCACTCCAGTGCTATAGGATGTTTCCGTAAAGCCCCTTTCCTCCTCTCTTCTAAGGGCTGCTCCCTCCACCCGGCCCCACAACAACAGATCTGCCTTCCATGTCAGTACTGTGTGAGATCTAGGGGACTTCCACTTCATCGTTATGACCATGATGGCCAAAATATACCCCAAATCGGAGCCCCAATAAACAAGATAATGCCTCAGTAGGGGCAGGAATCTGTGTCAATGTAGTGAGAATGTGGCAGACCTCACTCCAATACTCTCGCAATCCAGGGCAAAACCATATCATGTGAATAGAGTCAGCCTCCTCCTCCACACAGCGAGGGCAGCAATGCGAGGAGTCGGGAACATAAGATGTATTCTCTTTAGGGTCACATATGCTCTGAGTACCATCATTTGGATAAATGTAAACTTAACATTGCATGATACTCTATCTGTCATTTCTGTAGTAGTGTCAGCGGCCCAGCGTGTCCGTAGGTTAGTTAGCGGGATCGCTGCCTGCGTTCTAATTCCCGTGTATAGCCAATGGATCAAATGTCCCCCCGGCCCCATTTAATATAGGATGTGTACCAACTCGTGTTGAGCGGGTTCCGTCTGTTGCGGCGCCCAGGTATTTCTAATGTAGTGTGTGACCGTGGCGTGCAACAGGTATAGACGTGGTGGGGCACCTCTGATCTGCGTGAATGAATCGTGATCTAAGAGCACTCCATCCCCAAAAAAGGACCCCACATCCTCCACACCGCTGTCTGTCCATCCTTGGAGTCTATTCTGAGTAAGTCTACCCTGTGGTGTTGGAATACCAAGCAAAGGTATATTCGCCGCATATGGTGGGATCCCTGAAGTGTAAGAAAGGGCCTTTCTCCAACAGGTTAGGGTGCATTTTAACAGGGGGCGACAGTCTAGGGGGATCCTGACCCTAGGCAGCAGGAGGGAGTGAAGTTCGTCTCTGTTCAGTTTTTCAGGTGTAAAGCCTATCTCGTGCAGATTCCTACCTGCAGTCCAATAGGATAACCATTGGAGTTGGCCAGCATAAAAGTATCCCCGAAAGTCCGGGGCCCCCAATCCGCCTGCCTTTGTACCTAACTGTAATTTCTTGAGGCTTATGCGCCTCTGGCCATCCCCCAAATACGGGTAATCAAGAGAGTATCCAATGTAGCAAAAAGAGATTGAGAAAGGGTCACCGGTAAATTCACAAAATATAGAGGAGTTAGGGAAGCATGACCATCTTTGATATGGCAATGCGTCCCATCACTGACAGGGGCAAAGAGGTGCAGAATCCTATACTGCGCCGAAGTCCAGTGATAGCCTTTTGAATATTCCCATCAATTTGATCTACTGGGGTTCTATACCCCTTTATCCCTAAATACTTAAAGGTGTCAGGAGCCATCGGCATACGGTGGGTGCCAAATTGTATGTGAGTGAATTGTGGTGTCTCTCGGAAAAAAAAGCCTTTTGATTTCGCTGGGTTTATCGCTAGGCCCGATAATTGTTCAAATGTGGCAAAGACAGCCGGTAGTGGAGCATGATCAGCTGTGAGTTCTCGAAAGTATAACAAGATGTCGTCCGCGTATATGGATATGAGATGGTGAGCGCCATGAACTGGTATGCCCATGCGGTCGGCCATACCTCGTAGAGATAGTGCCAGGGGTTCTAGGGCTAAAACAAATAACAATGGGGACAAGGGGCAACCCTGCCTTGTGCCTCTATGAATGTCGTAACTGTCTGAGATGTATCTACCCGTGCGAGCCCTGGCTGTAGGGCATGTGTAAAGTAAACTGACCCACCGTAGGAAGTTATCGGGGAACCCAAAGCGCTTCAGGGATTCGAACATAAACTCCCAAGACAAGGAGTCAAACGCTCCTTTGAGGTCCAGTGCTATACATCCCGCATAAGGAAAATCCTCAGTAGTAGCCGGCATTAGAGAGTGTAAGCGGCGGGTATTTAGAGAGGTACTAAGGTTCGGGAGGAATACGCACTGGTCCCTATGGATAAGTGTGGGGAGATGTGCTTGTATACGATTTGCAAGGGCCTTACTCAATATCTTGTATTCCGTCGAAAGCAAGGAGAGGGGTCTATAGTTGGACATGTCCAATGCATTTCTCCCTGGTTTTGGTATCGACGCTACCAGCGCCTGGATGGTGGACTCAGGCAAGCGGCTCGTATCAAACGCCGTCTTGAAGACAGCCTCCAATACCGGGACCAGGAGGTCCGAATATGTTAGATAAAACTCCACCGGTCGGCCGTCCATGCCAGGCGTCTTATTGCAGTTGAGGCACTTACTTGCTGCACGGATCTCAGACTGAGTGATGGGGCCATCAATGCTCTTCCTAGTAGCATCAGATAATGTCGGGAATGGGAGATCTTGTAGGAAGTCATGCATCCGAGCACCGTCTATTGGTTCCGGGGGTGCATACACCGATTGGAGATGAGTTCAAAATGCAGTGTTTATTTCTTTTTTTTGTGTTTGAAAAGCTTTATTAGAATAAAAAAGGTAACAAATGACAATACGAAGGAGGATACAAAGTATATAGGTCAAACAAGAATCATAACAGTCCTAGTGTCAAATCAGAGGGCAAAAGCATTTTATGAATTTTGAAGGGGAAAGAGCAGGGGAAAGGAAAGAAGGGGGAGAAAATAAAGTGCAAAAGAAAGAAAAAATACAAAAAGAACAGAGCAGGTAAAAAACAATAAAAGCAATCATCAAAAACTGTATAACATATGGAGAAACATTGCAGTAAATAAAGGGAGGTAGTAAACATTATATAAATATACATAAAGGAGAGAGTAAAATCCTTCAAGGTGTTTTAAAATTCTCAGAATTGATAGGTAACGATTTTATTTAGCTGAACGATCTAGGTATACAGTGAGGTGAAGCCAATAAAGATCAACATTACGAGGAGGTTTACAGGAGGAAGCGAAGGAAACATCGAGTCTATAAAAGTGACATAAAGAGTTCCACCAGTGTTGCATGGAGACATTTGTAAGGGATTTCCAATTGGAAGAAATATGTTGAAAGACGAGTGCAAGCATAAGATCAAAGAGACCTCGAGAATGTGGGGGTAAAGCGAGTGTATCTGAGATACTGCCTAGAAAAAGAAGAGGAGGTGAGTGTGGAATAGAGAGTGAGAAAATCTGTGAAATGCAAGACCAAACTTGTTTCCAAAGATTAGAAACCTCAGGACAATAGAAGAACATGTGTAAAAGGTCAGCATTAGGCAAGTTACAAGTCCAACAGGCAGGGTCAGAAGAAGAGGAAAAGCGAGAAAGGGAAAGAGGAGAGAGATAGTCTATGATATAGAAAAAAGAGAGATTGTGTGAGGGAAGCAGAGCGAGAAACCTTCAAGGATTTGATCCAGAGTTTGTCCCAAAGGGAAATGGGCCAAACACAACCCAGATCAGATTCCCAGGAGAGTTCGACTTTGGATTTGGGACAATCCGGATTAGGAGAAGAAAAGAAATTGTAGATAAGAGACGCTTTAGGAAGAGCAGAGAGTAATGACTAAAGAGAAGAAGGAGGAACGAGGAAAGTGGGGGAAGGAAGAGAGTAATAAAGTTTGAGAATAGTTTCCATAAGAAGGGTGTATTTATGCAAAAAGGAATGAGGGCAAGAAAATTGAAGTTGAAAATGCAGAAACGAGCAAGGAGTGACACCATCAAAGAGCTGATGTATCCATATGATACCGTTCCGTCTCCAAGAAGTCTATTATTGATAAGAATAAGCAAGTTGTACCAAATGGGTTGCTGTAAAAAGGAATCATGCAAAATGATGGAGGGGGAAAATAAAGGTCGAAGGAGAGAAGAAGTATATTTAAATAACGGAGTAGAATCATAGGGGGATTTAGAGGAGAAGCGTACTAACTCCTCAAAGGAAAAGGGGGATAGGAAGGTATGTTCAATAGAGAGCCAGAGAGGAGAGAAAGGGGAAGCTTCCAAAGGGAGCCAACGTGAAGCTTGACGAAAAGAAAAAGATTTATGGTATATACGAAAATCTGGGAAATTAACACCACCATTCGACTTAGGTCTACAAAGAGAACGAAGAGAGATTCTAGATTTTTTGTTTTTCCAGAGAAATTTTGAGAGAGAGGAATCAAGACGCTTGAAATACAGGGCAGGAATATGGACAGGTAACATGGAAAGCGTATAGATAAGAATAGGAGCAATCATCATCTTAATGGAATCCAGTCTACCCCACCAAGAAAGAAAAAGAGGATTCCAAGAAGAGAATAACTGTTCAATGCGGGAGAGGACAGCAGACATATTTAATTTAACAGAGGAAGAAATAGAATTAGAGAACCAGATCCCAAGATATTTAATCTGGTGCTATTCCAAGCAAAACCAGTGGAAGAAAAGAGATGGGGAAACAGAACATGGTCAAAGGGAGAATTTCTGTTTTGTCTGAGTTAATCTTATAACCAGATACAAGGGAGAATTCTTCAAATTCAGCCAATAAAGGGGGAATAGATGACTCAGGATCTGAAATAAACAAAAGGATGTCATCAGCATACGCTGAAAGCTTTAACTGGTGTTCACAATAGGGAAAACCAGAGACAGAAGTATTCTGGCGAATGGAGGACAAAAAGGGTTCAAGGGGCAAAACAAAAAGAAGTGGAGAGAGGGGGCAACCTTGACAGACGCCTCTTTGAAGAGTGAAAGAAAAAGAGAGTTGGCCATTAACAAGAACAGAAGCTTTGGGTGAGGAGTACAATAAAGAACCAAGAAAAATGAATTTGGGTCCAAAGCCATGTCAATCGAGAGAAGCAAATAAAAAAGACCAATCTACTCTGTCAAAAGCTTTTCAAGCAACAACTGAAATGGCAGCTAAAGGGAATGACAAAGAGGGGGCCTTATTTAAAACATGGAGAAAAAGGCGAGAGTTATCAGAAGTAAGCCTTCCCTTGATAAAACCACATTGTTCTTAACCAATGAGATGTGGCATGAAGGAATCCAAACGTAAAGCAATTAATTTGGCAAAGAGTTTATAGTCAACATTAACAAACGAGATTGGGCGATAATTTAAAAAAAAATTCGGATCACGGCCATCCTTCGGAATCAGACAGATGGCGGCATCCTGAAAGGTGCCCGCAGCTGTACCAGAGGAAGCAAAGGACTAAAAAAGTGCTAACAGTTTGGGTAATAGAAGGTTGGAAAAGTGTAAATAAAATTCCACCGGGAAACCATTGGGGCCAGGAGTTTTACCCTTAGTAATAGTAGATAAAGCTGTAGAAAGTTCATGAAGGGTGAGATCAAGATCAAGGGAGGAAAAATTGGGATGAGACATAGATGGTTTAGGTAGTTTCTCAAAGTAAGAATGAAGCATAGAAGAAGAAGTAGGGGATTCTGGAGTGTAAAGTTGTTGGTAGAAAAGCTGGAATTGTTCAAGAATCTTGTCATTCGTATGGAGGAGAGTATTATCAGGGGAGAAAATAGATTCAATGAAAGTACGTTCCCTGTGAGATTTAAGATAATTAGCTAAAAGCTTACCAGACTTATTGGGACCTCCGTAATAACGCGCACTGCTTCGAAGAAGTATTGAGGAGGCATTATCCGTAGAAAGTTTGTCAAAGGAGATTTTTGCACGGAGAAGGTCTGGAGACATACATTTATCAGAAGAGGTATAGAATTGATGTTCCAATTTTTTAATATATGTGAGAGAGGATTTCCGTTTCTGGAGATACTGTTTCTTTTTCCGAGAAACAAAGTCAATAATAAATCCTCTCGCAGTAGCTTTGAAGGAGTCCCAAAGAATATGAGGAGGAATGTCAGGGGTAGAATTAGTGAGAAAGAAGTCGTCAGTGAAAGTTCGAAATGAAGAGGAGAAATTAGGATCAGTGAGTAGAATTAAAACTCCATCAAGAGGGTTTAGGGTGAGGGGGAAGTAGGTCGATATCCGTGATAATGGGAGCATGATCCGAAATTACAATAGGTTCAATAGAGGAAGATAAAAGATTCTGAATGAGAGATGGAGAGAGAAAGATATAATCCAACCTAGAGGAAGATGCATGAGGATGTGAGAAAAAAGAATAGTCTAGAGTGTCTGGATGTGTGAGTCTCCAAGAGTCTGAAAGATTTGTCTGAGATATAGTGTCCAGGATTGCTTATGAGGTTTGTGAGGAACGAAGCGAACAGTGGATTTACGGTCAAGAAACGGGTCAACAATTTGATTACAATCCCCACCTAAAAGAAGAAAGTCATCTTTGTGTTGTATACATTTGCTTGTGATGAGAGGCCAAAACAAACAGTCAGGTTGCGTAGGACTATAAATATTAAAAACAGTTAATGGAATAGAATTAAGCAATAATTTAGCCAAAACCCATCTCCCTTCCGAATCTGCCTCTTCAAATAATACTTTACATTTTAATTTTTTATAAACTAAAATAGCAACTCCATTTTTTTTGTCAGCAGATGGCGAAAATAAAACATTACCCACCCAATTCCTCTTTAATTTAAGAGATTCAATGTCATTGAGGTGAGTTTCCTGTAAAAGAACAATATCAGGGTTATAGGAAGATAAGTGAGAGAGTACTCTCTGTGTCTTAATGGGGTTAACAAAACCTTTTACATTCCATGAAATGACTCTAAATTGTCAAACAGGGTAAACATGATAAATCTAAACCCAGAAACAGGAACATTGCAAAAAAATGCAAAAATTAAAAAAACATATGAAGAACATACTGCTAAAGAAAGAAAAGAACAAGAATAAAGATAAAGAGAAATAAACAATTTCGAAAAGTAGGAGGTAAAGGAAAATGATGACGGAGAAGAATCTAAGAAAAGAAAAATCCAAGAGGAGGAAAAAAAGAAGAAAGAGGAAATAAAAAACAAGAGTCATAGAAAACGACTGCACGAAATGAGGGAGAAAACATCAGGAATCTGTATACGGGTACATAAAAGAGAAAAAACAAATGACAATAGAGAAACTAAGCACAATAAAGATAAATAACATTATAGGAATAACAAAGAAGAGCACCAATACCATATTACATTAAAGAACAACCAGAGGGTACATGACGTAGGGAAGAAACCCGAAAAGGAACATCACAACATAATAAAGAGATGTAGATCAAACAGAGGAGAGAAAGCAATCACTCAGCCAGTGAGGGGAGAAGAGGTATCCATGCCACCGTTGGAGTGTAGCTGGATAACGTTCTGAAGTTCTCCAGGATCTTGAAAGGTCCATTTCTGGTTCTGATGCGTAACCTTGAAGATGCAGGGGTGAAATAGTCCGTAACGAGCACCAAGAGAGCGTAGTGGAGCACGGAGGTTAAGAAATTCCTTTCTTCTGGAAGCGGTGGCATTGGAGACGTCCTGGGCAAGGAACACCATTTGCCCCAACCAGGATACATTGCGTTTGGATCGAGCTGCAGAGAGTACTGTGAGAAGATCCGTGAATTTCAGGAACAAAATAATGACTCCTCACGGTTTAGATGAAGTAGAAATTCTGGGACCAAGTCTAAGAACTCTCTAGATCGAGAGAGAAGTTGAAGGAGGCATATCCAAGAGCTTTGGGAGAAATGAGGTAAAAAACGCAACAGGGTCATCTCCTTCCAAGGCCTCCGGAAGACCATAAATGCGTAGATTATTGCGTCTGTTCCTATTCTCCAAATCCTCAGTATGTTGTTGTAGGGCGAGGACTGATTTTTCTAATGAGGAGATACGCTGAATTTGAGACGGAATCTCCAGAACTTGTTGCTCTACAGATGATATTCTACTGTCCATAGAAGACCACTTCTCCTTTAATAGTTGCATTTCATTATTGGTATCCTCAACAAATGGCCGTAAAGCTCGAATCTCCTCCAAAATTAGCTCCATGGAGATAGGTGACGATGGTTTATCTGGAGACGGAGGGTCATGTTTGAGACGCTTTGAAGAGGCAACAGGAGGTGATGTTTTAGAGGACATGGCTTGTGCAGAGGAAGAGCGATTTGGTGCAGCGCCAGCCATTGGAAGTGTAGCAGAAGGCGTATCAGAGGACAAGGACGTCGAAGTTTGTGAATTCCTTGATGAGATGAAAATAAATTTGGGTTTGCGCAGTTTGCCCATAAGTTGTTGCTGTGAATGATATCAAAGGTGAAAGTGTCAACATCAAATGAGTGGATGAGGCAACATTGCAAATATAAATAAAGAAATTCACCTCGAGTTGTGTGGAACAAGGAGATGACGAACTGTCAACGCTTTCCTTATAACTAAAGGCACCTCCTCATAAAATAGCAAAAATGAGCATCCAATCATGCATGAAAACGGCACTGGTAATAATATTGCTAATAAACTGGAGGCAGGAACTGTGGAGTAGGAGGCATATCAGGAAGTCAGAGGTAAGGAGGAGATAACATAGTAATGGTATTTATGACAGGAAGGTATAAGAACTCAGTAATGTAGGCCCCGCAGACATATTGAAAAAATAATGCTGTTATATATTTGCAAGAGTTCCTGCAAAAATACTGGTCCGCAACTTAAAATGGTGGAAAGGACCGACTGAGGTAAAACTCCATAATCCACACAGACAAAGGCGCACCTTGAAAGGGGCTACAGCGCTGAAAGGCAGATGTCCGTAATAGCCAGGCAAGAACACATCATAAAAGGAGCCAAGTGATACTGTAAGGCAGGCCGGTAATGAGGCGCTCAAGAGACCGCGGCTCGTAAATCAGTTGGGCGCATAATAAAATGGCGGCCGCAAGCAGTGTGAAGGTCGCGATGGCAGGAAATCAGCGAAGGCGATGCATTAGGCGGCTGAAAGAGGAACACCAGAGTCCTGCGATGTTCCGACACATAGAGATATGGTCCGCGTCTGAAACAGGTCCAAATTCGTGCAGCTAGTGACGGGAATGCATCCCAGTGTGGCGGAGCCTCTCACCTAAGCGGCCATCCTGACCGGAGCTGAGACCAGGCCCTGCAGTGTTTATTTCTATTTGAATAGTAACCATGATTCCCAATTGATTACCAACGCAAGTGATATGAGGTGGAGCAGGTTGGTCCCTCACCAATCGGGCAAGTAGTGTGCTGGGCTTGTCCGCCTCAGTGTGTTTCCGGTGTGTATATGCTGTGTAATCTATCACCCTGAGAGTTTCTAATGTTTCGGCATGATCGATATAAGCCGTTTGTAATTCCGTGCTTTTCCCTGGGTCGAGGGCCGCCTCCCGCTCAAGCAGTCGTAGCCTATATTCCACATCCTTCAATTTCTGATATATCTCCTGCCTGGCCCCCACTAGCTGCCCTATCGCGGCCCCCCAATCACTACTTTGAGGGCGTCCCAGTCTATCAAATTAGAGAAGGCCGTGTTCCCGTAAGTAGTTTGAGACCACAGTAGACAAGGAAGAGCGGAATGGAGCATTCTCTAACAGCTGTGGATTCAGTTTCCAGGTGGGTACCGGAGTCGGCACCCTGCCCCAGAGCATTGCTAGTGTTAGGGGTCTATGATCAGAAAAGGTCTTAGCCAAATATTCCGACTCCCACATATTCATGATAATTGGCTTGGAGCATCAGAACCTATCAATCCTAGTATGTAAGTTGTTTATGGGGGAGTAGAAGGAATATTCCTTATGTAATCGATGAAGTGTCCGCCAGGCATCTGACATGGACCAGCCGTCAGTCCAGGAAGCAAACTGTTCGGTCAATCTAGCAGTGGGGGATGCTTGAAGTGGGGGGTGCGATCTGTCGAGTCCTATATCCAGTATCGTGTTCCAATCCCCCCACAGGACCCAGGGAATCCCGTCCCAGTCCGCCAAAGCCGCTCCCAACTTCTGCAGAAATTAGTCTTGGTCATAATTCGGGGCATAAATACTTCCCAGAACCAACCGGGAACCATCTAGCATTCCCTTCACCAGGACATATCTCCCTTGATAATCCACCCGTCGTTCAGTTTCAACAAATGGAACCCCATGACGCACCCAAATGGTAGCCCCACGAGCAAAAGCGGAGTAATTGGTGGAGTAAAGACATCCCCTCCATATCTTGCGCATTTTCTGGGTGTCCGCGTCTGTTAGCTGTGATTCCTGAAGGAATGCGATGTGTATTTGGTGACGAAGTAAAAAGGCATGTATGCGGTGGCGTTTTTGGATTGAGCCTAGCCCTCTCACATTCCAGGTAAGGAAATTATAGGTCCCCTGTGTTTGGACTAAACGAGCCATATCGCCCATGGTGAGGTAAGAACACGTCTCGTAGTGTGTGTATGGGTAAGCATGACCAGGATTCTCTATTCCCCAGAACTTGAACAAACTTCGGCACAGCGCTCGAACTGCGCTGAGCCCAACAATGGTACAACATGTAGCAACTTAACCAAATAAGTGTGCGTACGCTATGGGGGAAATGGCCAGCCGCCCCCTTGGCCATTATCCAGTCGGTTATAGGGCGACTGAGGGCTCTACGATACCCCACTCCTGTGGAAAAATAAACGTTATCAATGTGGAGGTAGTGTGGAGAGGATATAGACCCATGTCGTGTCCCACAATGTATTCCGGGGCCCCAAACCTTTTGCTCCAGTCCTCATCTTCTCCAAAAATTGCAATGTCACTAGCATTTGTCTATCAGGTCATCAGCCAGTCTAGGTGTAATGGTAGGGAACAATATGGCACTGTGGTCGGAGTCTGAATGTATGGTACTGTCATCAGAGTCAGTTACTATCTTGTGTTGATCCTCTCGGAATATCTCGACCGCTGCCAACGCCTCCTCTTGATCTTTCCACTGTTGTGCCTTCGAAGGGCCTGTGCTCCTGCCACTCCGTCCGGGCTTAGGGGACGGTAGGGAGATCGTACAGTGTTCTCTCCCGTACCCTGCATAGATTTCTCCGAGACACTGGTCTGGCTGGAGCCGATGCCCAGCACCTCCATCCATTCTTCAACATCAGCTGGGCTTTCAAAGGAATGTGTCTTCTTCTCATAAATCACCTTCAAACGGGCAGGGTACAACAATGCATATTTAAGTTGTGCAGTTTGAAGCTTTTTCTTCACTGCGAGATAGGAGGATCTCTGTCTCTGTACTAATAGTGTGTAATCAGGATATAAAGAGACTCGGTGATTTTCGAATTGGATGAGTGCCTTCTCCCACGCTATCTATAATACAATGTCCCGGTCCCTATAGTTAAGGATCCTGACTATCAAGGGGCGAGGAGGCGGTCCCGTTTTAGGTAGACCAGTGGGGATTCGGTGTGCTCCTTCCACACAAAAATATGGGGAAAGTCCATCAGGAGCCACATAATATTTCAGCCATTGTTCCATAAATTCCGCTGCCTTGACCCCCTCACAGCGTTCCGGCAGGCCAATAACTTGTATGTTATTGCGCCTATTGCGCTCTTCCGCATCTTCCACCCGGTCGAGAAGCGTTGTAACCTGATGCTGAAGCTTCTATAGTGAGGTAGAATGCTCCGCCACCGTCGGGGAGAGGTCTGTCAAAGTTAGGCTGCGCTCCTTGACTTTGTCTGCCAACTTGCCATGGTCTGCTTTTAGGAGGGTCAAGCCAGTAGTAAGGGTGCCCAGCTGCTGTTCCATCGCTTCCCTAGATTCTCGAATCTCCTTAAAAATCAGGTCTACTTTGTCCGGAGGATGGTCCTCTACGTGTCCAGTCACGATGTCTCCCGGCGAGGAACTCCTGCCGGCGCCGCCCTCCATGACTCGGGGGGCCGCAGAGCTACTTCGTCCGTCCTGATCTTTCGCCCGATTTCTGCCCATAGGAGTAGACGGTCAAAAGATCATATAAAAAAAAATTTAAAAAGGGGGGGCCAATGCAGCAACCAGGGAGAGAGGCATACTCAAGTACAGGACCAGCAAACCCTGGCCCAGGCAGGGGGAGAACAGCACACAACGATCCAGGCCGACCCCCGTCACAGGCACGGCCATCAGCTCCAAGCAAGGCGGTCAGCAGGGGAAGAATAGAGGCAGGGAGGGGGGGAAAGCGCAGTCAGCACACATGTGTGCGCAGTCTCGTAAATCACCTGCCGGAACACACATCCCCACAGCAGTCGGCAGACAGCCGCTCGGTCCAGCAGAAATCCGACCTAGATCCCAGCAGTCATTATATGCACAGTGCACTCTGCTTCAACCGCTGGCATTAGCCTTTCCCGCCGTCTCTCAGCAGTACCACAGTTCTCAACCAGGTGCTCTCGTTCCAGCTGCTCTCCCCCTACAGCACACCGCCTCCACTCTCTGCTTCTCAGGACCTTACCCGCAGCTCTCTGCAGTCTCCCGGCCACCAACCAGCCAGCATCAATAGGGTCAGACCGCTGCCCCTGCAACCAGTGGATCCGAGCAGGTGGCCCCGCCGTCCGGGCAATCAAGGCAGTCCCCCCTCACCACAGCCAGCTGGGCCCAGCGCCGGGGCCTGTCACCACTGCGGTGCACACACTGGCCGCAGCAGGACGGGCTTCACAGGGTACTAGCCTCTCGGGGATGCCTCCAATGCGTGCCTCACGCGGACTGTCACTATCGAGCTCCTCCAGCAGCGCAGCCCGGCATCAGGGGTATGCAGAGCTCATTCCCACTGCCAGTCTCTGCGTTGATCTCACCGGGCCCAGGACGTCCTCAGGTCCCAGCGGGTGCCCTCGCTTCAGGCACCCCTCGCTCAGCTCCAAACCTCCGCTCTGCGCCGCTCTAACTCTCCCGCTGGCCTCAATGCCAATCCTTCATGTCGCAGGCATCACCACCGGCGGGGCTCCCTCTGCTCCAACCGCGGCCGGGCTTCCCGCACCGCCTGATCTCACAGCGCTGCGTCGGGCCGAGCACAGCAGCCACAGTCGGGGGAACCCAGTGTCGGCCTTCGCCAATGAAAAGAATGTCACTTCAGTAGCGGGAGGAACTGGGCAAATGGCGGCCGCGGCTGTGTAAGGGGAGCTCCCATAGTCCCCGTACCAGAGGCGGTCCCACGCAGCTCCGCCTCGGTCAGCACCAAAGATACCGGCCTCAGAAGCACTCCTACGACAGCAGGCCGCAGCTCTCCCCAACACCAGTAGGCGGGCCACGAGGGGTTCCTGGGCGTTCCGACGGGGCACAAGGGCAGTAGCGTCTCAGCCTCACTCCTCTGCAGTAACAGGTGCTGGTGGTATCTCGCCTACAGGATAATTACCCCCGGGATAGGACAGAGCCCTACCAGGCTACGTCCACCATCTTGGCTAGCTAGCCACGCCCCCTCTGCTTAGTATGATAGATATTACACAACCATAATGGCAAACATCCAATTAGTAGAAGAGAAGATATTGAATTTTAGAGTTTTTAGAGAAAATAGCTACAAAAGGCTTAAGAGCCATTTGTGGATATCTGGTCACACAGGACAAAGACAACGTCACAATTTCAGGCCGACCACAGAAGAGCCCTACTGGTTACAGGGACCCAGTATAAAAAACTTGAAAAAGTACCTTAAATCCTGGGTTGCAGCATGTTGTATACATCTCCAACGGAGATGTGCTGTGCAGTAAACGTGATGCATCAGTTCTGAGATAGGGTGAAGCTGAGGTGTGAGGGTCTGCATGGAGGATCTTGACGATGGGGCATCGAGGATGCAGCATGCAATTGTAGTGATACATTATTTCCGAGGAGCTGTGAGATGAAGTCCGGCTGCATCAACAAAAGATGCAAGGGCCTGCGCTGAGGATGTGTAGGACAGTGGTGGTTCTGAAGGAGCTGCATGTTGTAGTGGAGATGGTGGTCTTTTGACCTGTCCAATCCACGCAACAGCGTAGGTGCATTGGTTCTGCTTGGGGTTGTGCCACATAGCAGATGTTCTGCTGAATCCACAGAGGCTGGCAAAGCAACTTACACCCAACTTCAAGAGACCAGGACTGGGGTGGCACCAGTTGGCAGGACAGACTCACAGGTGGCAGAATCCAGGTGCAGATGCAAGGTTGTTGGAAGCCTGTTGAGTGCCTGACACTTCAGTTCAGGAGGTCAGTAAGCTAGCCCTTGGAGTCACACGTGGTTCTGGATTCAAGAGATGCAGGTCCAGCCCTTCTCACCCAAGCAAGAGGGCAGTAGATGGCAGGCCAGGACAGCAAAGCAGGGGTCCAGCAGAGTTCAGTCCAGAAGAGTGGCAGTCTTTCAGCAGCACAGTAGGACTTCTTCCTGGCATAGTATCCACTGATCCGGAAGTGTACTGAAGGGGTGATGTCTGAGGTAAAGTATTTATACCCAATTGTACAAATAAAGTGAGGGAGACACTTCTAGAGGTTTCCATGTGAAGTCCCCAGGCATCCTGCCTCCCCTGCCCTGGCTCCAAACTAACTACAGGGGGTTTGCAGCCCTTTGTGTTGATGCAGGACACAACCTAATCTTGTATAATTAGTGCTGTGCCCAGCTCCTCCACCCATCCCACCAGTGATGGCCCATCCTGACACACCTAAGCTCCCTATTGTGTGTGGCTGTCTAGGCAGAAAACACAAAGCCCAACTGTCAGCTACATACAGTATTGTGATCAGAGACAGGGTACCAGCACTAAATGGATAAGGCAGGAAAACTCCACCTTTAAAATTGGCATTTTCAGAATTGCAATATAAAATTCGACTTCATCATCAGTTAGGATTTTAAATTGTGAATTCTGAGACCCCAACTCCAATGTTATCAATTGGGAGGGAAAGACTTGCAAAAGTGAACAATGAATGGAAAGTTTTTCACTACCAGGACATGCAAAACGTACATGTACATGTCCTAATCTATAGTTACATTGCTCCCTGACTTCTGGGCTGTCCAGGGCCTATTCTACAGGTGACTTATATGTATTAAAAAGAAAGTATTGGCCTGAAAAAAAAGGTTTATTTTGCCTGGTTGAAATGGCAACTTAAACCACACACACAGGGTCTGCAATGGCAGGCCTGAGTCTTGTTCAAAGGCTATATAGGCGGGTGGCAGAATCACTGATGCAGGCCCACTAGAAGCATTTAATTTTTAGACCCTGGGCATACGTAGTGTCACTTTCCTAATGTCTTACAAGCAAATTAAATATGACAATTGGAGTTCAACCAAAGTTATCATGTTTTACGGAATGGACACATGCAATTTAGAACTGGTTAGCAGTTGTAAAGTGTGCAGAGACCTAAGGCCAGCAAAAACGAGATCAGAAAAATGGAGGAGGAAGAAAACTATTTGGAGGGAAGACCACCCAAAGTTTGACCAGTTTAACATGGTTTGTATGGCTCATACCCCAAAAAAAGATAGGTTTGTGCCCTATACGCCACGCCTAAACAGTGACAGAATTCCCTAAGAGACAATATAGTGGGTTTATATCATTCAGAGTGGGGAAAGGTGTTCATTGGCATAAATACTGAGCTTGCCGATTTAACCTAAAGTTTAGATGAAATCAGATTGGAATTTCCATAAATGACATGTTATATGTTGGTGGATATAGTTTTATTACAAGCCAGAAGCCTCTATTGTTAATTATTTCTTGCCTTATTTTTTACAGCATGTAAAATAACACCACAGCTCCACCGAAAGAAGTTATTAAAACAAATAAAAGAGATAAATAGCAGTAATCCTTAAACATTTACTCTTTTTTGCTCATACAGAAATGTGTATGACAAAACTTTGGGCCTGATTCACAAAGGTAATGTTACACTTTTGTGTAAGTTTAAGATTTTTTGCTATTCATAAAGTCATTTTACTAGTAGTATCTTTATGACTACGTAGTCTCTGCACATAAAGAGGAAAAAAACAACATATCCACCAATCCTGGCAAATAACTTTTCTTCTCCCAGGGCTGGTGGATATGCAAGTTGTTTCACCCGCCTGGGAGACTTTCTATAAACCCTTCTACCACCAGCACTATGGCTACTGAAGGCCAACATCCTACCCACAAAGAAGGAGGTCAGAATAATTTGGCATCAGCAGAGGCCAAGCAAAGGGAGTGGGGAACTCAAGGTAAGTGTAGTGTCCTCTCCCCGTTCGACAGTGGAAGGCAGGCTGTCCCTTTTTGTTCAATGGTTAGTTTTATTATCGAAAGAACCATGGGGTATTACAGGCAGTTAGAGGGTTTCTAATAGAATTTGACGCAACCCAATACTGCTCAGGTGGCTTTCCCAATAACTTTTTCTCAAGAAGGCTTTAATCTGATCACCACAGAGGTACAGGAATTGTTGCAGAAGGGGGCTATAGAACATGTTGCTTAAACCACAATGGCTTTATCAGCGACATGTTCCTAGTGCCCAATTTGAGAGAGCTCAACCAATGTGTCCTCCCGTCCAACTAAGACAAAATGCCACTCGCCACGCCAACCTCCTTCAGCCCCTCTAACGACATGGCCGAAACACTTTTCTCTGACATATACCACTGCTCCTTCAAAGGTCAATTGAAAATGGATCTAATTTTTCATACAGAAAGACCTGAAAATTGGAACTCCATTCTCAGATCACAGCTCTACAGAGCCAAAACAACTAACACTCCCTACAGCTGCAAACTGACGATCTCATCCCTCAATTGACCTATACGCAGTGGCAACACCTCTGTGACCATCTACTCCAATGGCACAGTCCTGATTCAAGCCAACAATGACAACCTAGATGCATTTGACTCCCTATTCTCCTCGCTAAGAAACGCCCCCTCCCACACCCATCCCCCACGGCCGACCTACTTCCTCTCCCTGGACAGCTTGACCCGCCATGAGATCCCACAAACCAATCCCACACCCTACGCCAACACCACTAACCTTTCCACCCTAGACAGCAACCTCCCCTCTGTCCTCCCTGCACACAATAACCACAATTCATTCCCCCTTTCCAATACAAACAGGAGGTACAACGTGAACAAGGCTCTCCAACCCCCTGCCGACTATTACCTACACCCTCCTCCCTCGTATCACCACCTCTGACAAGCAACGTATGACCCTAACCTGCAGCCATCATCTCCCAACTATCTCTTGCTACCCACACACTAGAGGACGCTGGTATCACAACGCTATCCGACACACCACATGCCCACAGCCACACACAGACAACACTGGCAACACAAACACCAAAAGCCAACTTAGCAATGACAAGCTCTCCCCTTCTCTGGATGACCCCACCCAGAACACCCCCACCTCTCCCACTGAGGAGACGACGCATCGTCACGCTCTGCTGGAAAGCCAGCTAGAAACTATAATTCTGGGCCTTAACAAAATCTTACTGAACCTCTCCACACCCCGAAAGCCTAGCCAATGCCCTCACCTGACTCCCACTTTTTCTTGCACCACACATCAAATGCCTTCCAAGGCTCTTTGTCCCAGTTGGATCTCAACCCCCCTCTTGAACCTGACACACAGACCCAAAAGATCAAGAACTGCAATGTTCTTGAGTAAAGCGGTGGATCTTGCCTCCTTGTATGACACTTCCACTGTCTCTCAAAAATCCAAGATCCAGGTTATGAATGGATTCAGAAGAGCCTGCTCCCCTCCAAGATCCTTAAGACCCCCAGCCTTCCTCACTAACATCCCCAGGGCACCCCTAATGAAGAAACACAAAAACGGGGAGACCGCCACCAACTGCATGCTCCTAAACTGCAGATCAGCCACCAAACATGCAACAGAGCTGGCAAAATCCATCCTCACCCATGACAAAGAAATCGCGTTCATCAACGAAACATGGCTAAATGAGTTCTCCTCCCCAATCATGGATATGCTTGTACCCCCAAGTTTTGTAATCATCAACAAAAACAGAAAAAAACAACGAGGAGGGGATATAACAATAATACACAAGAACAACATCTCTGTGACTGAAATGGACACCTTCAAGTACACAACTTTTGAATGCCTAACAGCCAACATCAAGACAAGTGACAACAAAACTCTACTCTGCTATCTCCTATATCATCCGCCAGGCAACACCACCGCATTCGGTAAACACCTGTTGGACCTGATTACCCACTGCTCTCTCCGAGACTCTAACAAATTAATTCTAGGTGACCTCAACCTACACTGGAATGAAGACAACAACTCGCTAATCCAAACCTTGAATCATATTCTACACAACAACAACCTTACCTAACACTGCTCAGAGGAAACCCATTACAGAGGATCAATCCGGGATGCCATTATTTCCCAACGTGACATAGTCATGATCGACCACATCCTGCCCGTGGACTAGTCCGACCACCACACCATCCTATTCCACATCAACCAAATGATCCTTTACCAACCCCCCACGCAAGACCCCCTCCAAATGGGTGATAAATCTAAATCAGAACCCCCTGGAAGACCTGGTGGAAAGGGTAAGCTCTCTCTTTCCCATCTCCTCAGATGATCTCTCCACAACAGAACTCACTTCTCAACACAACACAACTATGACTTCCATTTTGGACCAATTAGCCCCCTTGAAACTAAAAGAGTCAGAAACACTCTATCTAGATTCTGGTCCAACACAGACATAAACTCTTAAAGAAGACAACTAAGAGTTACAGAAAGACTCTGGTGAAACAACCATTCCACAATCCTCCATGATAAGCTCTAATCAGTTCGCAGGAAATAAAAAAAACACATCAAGAACGAAAAAACTTCCTTTTTCTACAATGCTCTCGACAATGCAAAAAACAGGCCCAAAGAACTCTTCAACCCCATTAGACAACAGACTTCCAAGCCCACTGCATCCTCAGATCTAGCCTCCAAAGACTGTGCGACAACTTCGCCAACTTCTTTGACTACAAAATCTCCAAGATTGAGCTTTCCCTGGACGACATCCGCAGTATCCCCTACAGGAGCCCATCACCGGGGACTGAAGATATCACCACCCAAAGCCCTGGAAAGCCTTCAACCCCATCCTGGAAGCGGAGATAGTCAAACTGATCTCCGCCTTCAAACCATCAACTCATGTCCTCGATCCTATACCTGCTCAATTGGCCAAAAAGCCAAAACTCTCCCTAGCCCTGCTCTGGAGCAAGATCATCAACATCTTCCTGAGAACACAAGTCATACCAGACAGCCTCAAAGTTGGCCAAGTGCCGCCATTACTAAAAAAAACAGGTTTGGACACCAATGAACTGAACCACTTCAGACCCATCTCCAATCTCCCTCTCTTATCCAAAATCCTGGAAAGATGTGTTCTCCTACAGCTGACTCAACACATGGACAGCATCAATCTTCTAGACCCCCACCAATCGGGTTTTCAGAAAAGGCTGCAGCACATAGACAGTGATACTTAACGTCATAGATGATATCCACAAGTCTCTCAATACGGACAAATGCTGCTTACTCAAACTCCTGGACTTATCGGCAGCCTTCGACACGGTTGACCATAATCTACTCATTAAGGTACTCATTAAGGTACTTCAAGAAAGGGTAGGTGTAGAATAGGTGGTCCTACAGTGGTTCTCCTCCTTCCTCCACACCCACACCCAAGGAATAAAAATCTAAAACTTCTCGTCCGACATACACCTCGTCAGCAGGGTTGTCCCCCAAGGATCAGTGCTCTACCCTCAACTATTCAACATTTACATAGAACCCTTCACCACCGTACTCGAAACAGCCAACATCCCTTTCCATCTGTATGCAGACGACACCCAGATCTATCTTAAATCTCCTCCATTGATGACATTCAGAGACTCAATTTCACTCTAAGAGAAGTCCAACACTGACTATCAAGAAATCACCTGAAACTCAACCAGGACAAAACAAAAATCCTCCTCATTTCTAACAAAGAGGAGAAGAACCCCCAACTCATTTAATGACTAAAAGCTATTGATGCTCCCAACGGCAATCTCACCCTGGCGGACTCTGTAAAATTGCTAGGAATCACCCAGGACCCAAAACTAGACCTGGCCAAGCACATCAAAAGCACTGCAAAAAGCGCCTTCCCCAACTTGAAGCTACTCAACAAAATAAAACCCTTCATTCCGCTCAAGGACCTGAAACAAGCTACTCAATCCCTGGTGTTATCTAGACTCGACTACGGGAATGCAGCACTCACAGGTACAGCAAAATCCCACTTATCTCCTCTCAGAAAAACTCTAAAGGCAGCAGCCAGAATGGGTACCAGAGTAAAGAAATATGAGCACATCTCGCCCACACTCAGAGATCTAAAATGGCTCCCAGTCGAAATGCATGCCAGCTTCAGAATGGCCTGCCTCACGCACAAAGCCCTGCACACAGGAAAACCTGCCTACCTGGCCTCCAAACTCAAGAAGGCCGGTCATACACGGAGCCTCAGGAGTTCAAACACTCTACTCTTCATCCATCCAAAAACATGCAAACAAACAAAACGCAGCCCGGTCCTTCGCTGGAACTGCGCCCAAAATCTGTAATGCCCTCCCGGTCCATATCAGGACTACCTCTTTCTTTCTAAAATTCAAAAGGCAGCTCAACGACCTCTTCCTCAATCGGTCCCTCCTGAACCGATAGCTGCCACCGAAGCGCACAAGCCTGAACACTCCAGCACACTGATACTTGGACATTAAGACTTGTACCTCCTCCACCTCCCCGACACTTGCCTCTATCTCCCCTCCCTGAAGGTAACTCGTCTCAAGGCAACGTGCACACTACCAGGATACTATACGACTTCCTTGCTTTAATGTTGAACAGCGCGCTGAGACTCCCGAATTGCCATGAGGCAATTATGTATATTACTGCAATTTTGTGTGATCTACTCATTATGACTGTTGTAAAGAGCTCTGATACCTTCAGGTCTGGCCAGCGCTATATAAACCTCCTTAATAAAATAATAAATAAACGTGTTCTGCTCTGCCGTTTCATATGCCTGAGGGACATCCTTCTTCCAGGCGACTGGATGGTGCATCTGGATTTAAAAGACACCGATCTGACAGTGCCAATATTTCAACAGCACAAGATCTAAATGCAGCTCCTGTGGCAAGAACTGGTGTTCAGTTTCATGTCCTTTGATGTTTCACAAAGTTGATGAGGACTTTGGCAGTGCCCCTCAGAGCACAGGGACTGAATATGATGATGTATATGGAAGATATCATATTCCTAGGACAGGGTAGAGGGACGAAAGTGAAACAAGTTCAGGTGGCTATAGAGTTGATTCAGTCTTTAAGTTTGGGGAGAGTATGTGGCATAATGGCCAGAGCGGCCAACTTTGCATCTAGGGAACCTGTTTCAAGTCTTGACATCAGCTCAAAATCCTGATATTCTGAAGAAATCACCTAATCTCCCCATGTCTATAAAAAAGGATTATGTCCTTGTGTAACGTAACTGGTACTCATGTAAAGTGCGCCAATACCTTCAGGTCGAGCTCGACTACATAAAAGTGCAAAAACAATTAAATGTTTCAATATCTATGTGGAAAAATTGGAGTTGGTGTTTATGGCATTGTTTGGGTTTCTGGCAGATTTAGAAAAATATATTCTTTTGGCATAAACAGAGTTTAAGGTGCTACAGTAGGAGTTGAAGATCTTATTGTCACAACATCAGATTTTTTTCTGCCAGTTGGCAAGGCTGGTGGGCCTGCTCTCGCCCTCAATTCAAGCAGTATTTTCAGGACCTCTTTATCACAAAGCACTCCAGCACCAGAAGATAAGATGCATTATGAGAAGTTTAGAATACTACCAAACAGTCCCTTTAAATCAGGATTCAATAGAGGAGATAGGTTCGGGGGCTACATCATGTAGATGCATAGAATAGGTGAGCCATCTTCCTCATGTCCTCAAATCTTACCTTAGACCAAGATGCAAATCAGTGTGGTCTGGAGCACAAGATGTGACAGTTACTTGGCAAGGGGAGGATGGTCCCAAAGGAATGCTTAGTGCACATAAATTGTTTGTAGTTTCTTGCAGGCTCCTTTGCAATACAGAGCTCTACAAAAAATATGATCAAATGGATTATCCTCCTTTGCATGGTCAATGTTTCAGTAGTCGGGTACATAAACAGATGAAGAGGAATCAGGTCAAAGTTACTAGAGGTCTAGCCAGGTCCCTTTGGGAATTTTATCTGAAGAGGAAAATATCTCTGATCTCAAAATACCTCCCGGCACCGAACAATGTATTAGCTGATTGATATTCAAGCACCATACATGATGGTAGCAGGTAGTATCTGGATCTGCAAATTCTTCAGACTAAAATATGGGGTCCTTTCAGTACTGCCCTCTTGGTGCCCCGCTTGATACCTCAGCTAGGAAAAAGTTACAGTTGGAGAATGGATCCCCAAGCTCCAGCAATAGATGCTTTTCTTAAGGATTGGTCCAATGGGTATCTTTATGATTTCTAAGATTTAATAAGGTTACAAAATGTGCTTCCAAGGTAAACAATTGGCAATCACCACATTGTTATTTCCATTGTGGAGGGTGCAGCCTTGGTTCACCTCACTCCTAGATTGTCAGTTGATTGCCAAATTCTTATTCCAAACTTTCCACAACCGTAGGGATGCTCTGATGCTGTTTCAGAACCTGGTGTCAGAGGACAGAGTCACTCTGGTGGTATGGAGTGCTTTGGAGTGCCCGTAGGCATGCTGGGCTTATCAGAACCAGCTTCTACTCAGTGGAAGGTGCAATAAGGACCTATGAGTCAGCATAGGATACCCGGAGTAGCTGATGTTTGAGAAGAGGTATCAATCCTTTTTCTGTGATGTCACAAGTGTTCTACATTTTTGGGAATTTTTGGCAGCAGGACAAGTGGTCCTATATAACTCTCAATGGGTAGAGATGAGCTATATCAGCAGGACATGTGCAAGTTGCATGTAAACTGGTTGGGGGGCACATGCTAGTTTGTAAAATAGTGAAGGGTATCAGATATTTTAATGCAACTAAGCCTACATATTGTACTTTATGGGATGTAGAAGTGGTTCTACAGCTTTTTCTATCATGGAAGCACAATGACGAGTTATCCTTGAAACTATTGTCAGATAAATTGTTATGTTTTATGTGGTATCGGATGTTAGAGCACTGGATATTTCTCCTGTGGATTTTTGTCTTTTGTGTGTTGGTTTTATAGTCTCAAGACATACCAAAAAGGCTTGTACTTCTCTGTAATTCCTCTGTAATCTGAGCTGTGTGTGGTCAGATGTCTAAAGAAGTAAGTACACATGACACAGAGTTTAAAGACATCTGATACACAGCCTTTGATAGCTTTGTGCAAGCCATGAAGCTTGTCTTCTACAAACTAGTGCTGGTGGATTAAAAGCGTGATGTGTAGGGGTAGACAGTGCTTGTTTTGGCGCACACTTGGCAAGTGGTGCAAAGGCTTCTAGGGCATTTTGGTCCAGGGCAAAGCAGGATGATTTTTTGAGAACTGCAGATTGGTCTAGGGTACTGTCTATTGCAGTCCTATAGAATATGAAGCTTAAACAGTTGTGGAAAGACATTGAACCTGCATAATATAGCTTCCTGTCTTGCAATAAAATGGCAGGCTAATATATCTGTTTGATTCCTTTTAGGACAAATCTTGACTAGCTGAGAAACAGGTTCAAGCATCTAACCACAATCTGGATAGGCAGTGGCATGCAACACAAGTTTAACATTTGTCCTGGGAGGTGCAGACCAAAGGAAAGAAACTCTGAGGCTACTTCTTTGTTTTGTATTACTGTTTGAGATTTTTCACTTTTTTCAATAACTATAGACTCTGGCTCATCAAGGCAAGAGGGAATGGTGTATGACCTACTGCTATTTATAGGTGGGGATGAGATTTGTGTAATCGTTTTTTTGCCCAGAGGAGCAGGATTATGATAGTTGTAATCTATTTTTAAGCAAGAAAAGCGACGGTGTAATATTCATCTCCAATGTCTTTAATCCAAAAATTATCTACGAGAATTCACAATTCTGAACTAAATATCCTGTACATTTAAATTATATCAAATTACAACTACACATAATGGACGAAGATGTACAAAGAATGGAGTCATGCACAGATTTTTATCTAATCCATTCATGTGACCAATGTATTTATGGGCAGTTCATAAGAAACAGAACTGTGGTTCGTTATAATTTGACTTACATCATGAATATTAATGATATAGGTTGCAAACTGCAACCCACTTTGATTTACCACCATCAAAGGGATGGCAGTCTGCTTGGGTCAGCAGGCCATGGTGTTCGTGATTGGTTTTAACTTTAAAATAAAGTTTGTGTATGTCTTACCACTATCTTTCAGTAATATGTAAAACATTAATATTTTTCGAATTCTGTATGTATTTGTGAACTCAAACTGTGATTTCGTAGCGTGTTACTGAATCACAATATGGTTTTCTTACATGCCAAAAGGGCTTTCTGCAGTTGCAAAGAACCAGTTATGTGAATAAGCCCATTTACAAAAGGATAAGGACTTCATACACCTGTCCCAACATGATTTCAAGAGCTATCCATGCCTTATTTTAAAGGGGCTTCATTTTATGCTTCCGGTATGCTTCAGCAGCTAATCTGCTATTGTTTTATATAAACATTGTTTTTGCATAAATGACTTCTGTGGTGCTCTAAATCACAACAGAGAAAGCAGAGCATAAAAAAGCTGAAATATGTTATCTTGTTATCCAAACAAAATGATGATGCATTATTGGCTGACATATGGTGTTTCTTTTGCCTCCTGCCCCTGTTTTTGAATGTGTTGGTGTGTTTGTGATGTACTTCTAACGTGTAAGGGTTCATTTGTGTGTAATATGAAAAAAGATCAGCCCTCATGTTGCTTTCTCCCCCTTGAGCATTAATTAGCTTTAGTGTCCCCGAGCTGGGTTTGTGTTCAGCAAGGTACAAGTCCAGCTGAAATTCCCAAACCCATTTTCCACTGCCAGGAGCTGGTGACATCACTGCTTAAGCATTATAAATATTGCTGCTCCTGTGAGCGTCTGCTGGACTGTGAGGTGCATGGAACAACCTGCAGGAGAGCCTCACAGTTCAGAACTCTTCAGTAAGGATTGTCGGTCCTCCTAAGGGGGTTACTGGTGAGCTGTGTAACAGGGGTACTCACAGCAAGCATCTGGAAGGACAAACCTACCTGCAGGAAGTAACAAATAACCGACCTTTCAATCAAGATAGCATCTGTGCTGATGAAGTGTGTATTTTATTGTGAGTGGGGTGAGTGGAGAATGTAACTTTCCGTAGCTCTGAAGCATTAACTGTTGTGTTTAGAAATTGGTGTACCCCCGAATATCTAATCAATAATGTTGGTGGGACAGAATATCGAGGATAAAATATCGACATATTGGCAGGTAAGTTGAGATTTTCTCTACCTAACTCTACATATTTGTAGCTACGCGGTACTGTATGTCTTTAATGTAAGTAAATGTGGGGTCAGAAACAGTAGGTTTACACTTTCCCACAAGATCTTACTTGTCGATATTCTGTCCCTCAATATTCTGTCCTCGATATTAGTGCGCCACGATATTTTTTGGTCTTGATATTCAGAACTACAACCGTTGACATTTTAACCAATGAATGCATTTATTTCCTTAAACTAGTCTAAAAATGTGTTAAGATTGGAGGGCATATATATGACCCCCTTGTACTGGCAGCGCAAAACACAAATTCAAGTTTATGAGGTCACACAAAGCCACTTTGCGCTGCTTTTAATGGCCTCATAGATATGGAGTAGGGCAAGGCAGCACAAATATCTGCGTTGCCTTACTCTGCGCCAGGGAGGCATTCTATGGACGTGGAGGTGGGTGTTCCCACGCAACACTCATGGATTTGATGCTGCATCTGATTTACAAAACCAAGCAAACCTGGGAATGTGCCAAAACCCTATGTCTCCCCAGGAGAGACACAACGAGGAAAAATAACTTTATCCTCTTGTTTGTGCATCTGCCGAACTCATAAAAAGAAGAAAAGGCCTCCAAGGCTTGTTTCTGTGCAGAAAGATGCCCTTCCTGCACAAAAACAACCCTGCCAACAACACTGGCAGTCTTGCACCTTGGTTCTAGGGTGCCTGTGTTGGTGCAAGGCTGCCAAACAGTGCCAGCACAGGTGGGAAGGACAGGAATGCACCGTATTGGATAAATGTGGTAATTCCTGCTATTTAAGTTTGATGTAAGGCAGCGCAGCAAGGGGACTTGCTGTGCTGCCCTACAACAAAACCCTATAAATGAGGCCCCGTATGTGTAACATATATGTAAAATGTCAAATGCTCTCTTGAAAAATAAACTGACTGACATTTACTTTGCTTTCCCATTTAAATAGGCTTGTTACATTTAAATAGGCATGTTACATTTAAATAGGCATGCAAAAAAGTTAGGGGTGCACACTTTTTTACCTTAATTTCCACCCTAATGTCTCAAAAGGTGGTTTTCTATATTAAAGTGGGATTGTTGCACCCTTTTAAGTTGTGAAGAAAAATGATCCCTCCACTTTCGTGATGAAAATGCTTTTAGCATTCCCTGCGAGAAAAGGTCACGTCCTCGTTTAGTGCCAAGAAACAATTGTTATGTTATGTTATGTTATGTTATGGATTATTTGTATAGCGCCTATCACCGCCGGTCTCTAAGCGCTTAGCAGAGAAAACATAACACGCTGGTATCCAAGAACCCTCAGTTGTTTCGTCGCCTAAATTGTTATGAAGGCCTTTTTAAATAGATGAGTTTTTTTCTGAAGGGTAGTAGCTGGAGTTCCTCCTTCAGGGTAGACGGGAGCTCATTCCAGAGTTGCGGGAGAAGCACAGACAGGGCCCTGCCTCCTCTGGTTTTTAGTTTGAACCTAGGTTGAGTCAGATTGGAGGTTGTTCCTGAGCGCAAGGATCTTCCAGGAATGTACCTCTTCAGACGTTGCTTAATGTACTCTGGGGCTTTCCCAAAGAGTGCCTTATGGGCCACACAGAGACATTTAAATTGGACTCGAAGTTTCACTGGAAGCCAGTGCAGCTTTTGAAGCAGGGGGGTTACATGCGAGTTTCTGGGCAGAGAGTGGATCAGCCTAGCTGCATCATTTTGGACCACCTGCAGCTTCCTCAACAGCTTACGTGGCAAGCCAAGATATAAGGCATTGCCATAGTCGAGTCTCGAGATAACTGTGGCAGATACGATCGATTGCAGGGTGGAGGCAGATAGGATGGGAACTAGCTTTTGCAGTTGCCTCAACACACCTATGCAAGATCCAACGACTGCTGAGACTTGGGGGGCCATTGAGAGATCCGCATCGATCCTTAAACCCAGGCTTTTTACCACAGTACCAGGAGAGGGAGTAGTTCCTAGCTCAGGAGGCCAATACAGGTCATTCCAGGGATCCTCTCTATTGCTGATTACCAGCACCTCCGTTTTATCAGCATTCACTTTCAACAGATTGTTAGTCATCCAGTTGACCGTGAAGCTGAGCAAACTCCTTACTGATTCCTGGGCCTCTCTAGTGTCATCCAGCTGGACCAATAGCTGGGTATCGTCAGCGTAGTTGAAAACTTCACAGTTCATACGCATGAGCTCCTCTACCAACGGTTGTAGATAGATATTAAAAAGCAGGGGGGATAGAGCCGACCCCTGGGGCACCCCCCAGGCTTCCTCACTGATCCCGGACAGCTGGTTTCCTAGCTGCACTCTCTGGGTGCGACCCGTCAGGAAAGATTCTAGCCACATTAGCACCTGGCCTGAGATCCCCAGTTTCGCGATCCGGTCCAGCAAGATGGTGTGGCTGACCGTATCGAAAGCCGCCGATAAGTCTAAGAGAATCAGGGCGCATGGCTGTTTATTATCAGCCCTGATTCTCAGCTCATCGGCGACCGAGGCCATGACCAATTCTGTGCTATGTTGGGGCCGAAACCCAGCTTGTCTGGCATGAAGGAGGTTGTGTTCCTCAAGATGGTTAGCTAGAGTGCTGAGAACATGCTTTTCCAGGATCTTGCTTAACAAAGGTAGCTGCGAGATCGGCCTGTAGTTTTTTAAGGCTTTCGTATCCGTTCCTGCTTTCTTTAGAAGTGGGGAGACTCTGGCTTCTTCATTTGAGTTGGCAGATAACCTGTATTCAGGGAGTTATTCAGTAAACTCAACACCTGGGGCTGAATGCCTGGCAGGGCCATTTTAAATTTTTTTGGGGGACAAGGATCGATATTTGAGCCTGACTTGATCTGTCCGACCAATTCCGCTAGACATTTGTCATCTATGGGGGGGAAGCTGTTCAAAGTCATAGGTAGCACCTGAACCGACTGACTAGGCAGCATGATTGGAGCTGGCCGTGTCTTAATGTCGGTGATAATATCCTGTACCTTCTGAAAGAATACATTTTGGAAGGAATCACAGTCTGTAACAAAATGTCGCCAATTTTTGGGTGAAAAGCTACACCAAGGTGTAGAATAGGAAAGGCAGAACACTCTGATTAACACTGGAAGCATAAAATTGTGATCCACGCAAGACTTCGCCCAAAAAAATTCCAGCACCTCATAAAATCACC
The DNA here is from genome assembly GCF_964261635.1 of Lissotriton helveticus. Lineage (NCBI taxonomy): Eukaryota > Metazoa > Chordata > Amphibia > Caudata > Salamandridae > Lissotriton > Lissotriton helveticus. The sequence continues at coordinate 1,612,624,441 of NC_136069.1, forward strand.
TTCTCAATATCATGAAATGCGGCGCTGGCTGAGCCGAGGCGTTTAGAACTGTAGAATATCAAAATACAACACTAACGACTTGTTTCATTTCCTGCCACAGAGATAAAAATGCAAAAGGCACTTTGGTTGAAATAGGTTCATATACAAAGTACTCACTTGTTTTACGGGCTCTGCTTTCTGTGACACATACAAGAAACGGACGCCGATCCGCAAGATTTCTAATCTCTTTCATAATCGATACGTGAGTCAATATTTCATCCACCCTCGTTTGTAAAGGCAGCTTGAATTTACTGCGCATCTGGCGGTACCTTTAATGACGCAGTCACGCACGTGAGCTACTGGCATTTTTTACAAATGAGTGGAACATCCCTCAAGCCGAATTCTTGACCAACACAGTTTTCTGGAATAGTTTTTCAGACAAACTATCAATATTTTTCTCATGGGTATCGTCAAGTTCACTTTAATTTTTCTATTTTTAAGAATGACCTTATAACATGGTTAGATGTCCGTTCTTTTTCATATTTTGAACAACTTAAAAGAAGCGCCAAAGTACTTACTCTATCTCGAGGTCCTGTTTGAAGGTACACAGAGAGCTATATGTGTGAAGTGGCGGAAAGCAGATTTAGGGGCATATGTAGGTAATTTTCATTTTGCGATTCTCAAATTGCGATTTTTAGGGAATCACAATTAGAGAATCGCAAAATGAAATGTAGGTAGGATTAGCAAATTACGAATCCCACTAATTCCTTATTTGCGAATCGCAAATTGCGATTCGCAAATATGGAATACCTTCTCATTCATTCCTATGGGCTAGAAGGCCCATAGGAATGAGTGGGAAGACATTCTCAATTTGCGATTCTCAATTCGAGAATCGCAAATTGAGAATGCAATTTCAGGGTTGTAAGGGTGTCAATAGGACCCCCTTTTGCACCCCTGAAATTGACATGTGTGCACATGTGGCCCACATACATATGACCCACATGGCACTTTGAAAAATGCCAAAAAGTGCATTTTTCAAAGAAATCGCAAAATACCACCAACCTGAAGTTGGTGGTATTTTGTGATTCCTTAAGCCAAAAGTCGCACAACTTGGGTGCTTCCTACATTGCATTTAAGGAATCGCAATTTGCGATTCCTTAAATGCAATGGCAAAATAATTTGGGATAACTATGATTTTTTTTAATACTTGTAATAATTTGCGATTCCTTATTTTGCACGTGAGTTTTTGTGTGCTACATAGCACACTGCCCTAATTGCGAATTTCAGCATTTGCGAGCGCAATTAGGCTTCCTACATATGGCCCTTAGACTGAGGGAAAGGGGTCTCTGCAGGCGACAGAGGTCCTTTGTGAATGCAGAGCTTTTATTGCAGGCTCTGAGATCAGAGAAGGAGGGTCCGGTGCAGAAGGCGCCTACCTTAGCCAATCAGAGGGGACGTGTTGGATTTCAAGCTAAGTGTCATGCAGTTCTAGTGCTGCCCAGGAAGACTTTGAGCTAAGTGCCCAGGTATCAACAGGGAGGGTGGTCATGGCATGGGGAGAATGAACAAACTGTGAGTATTTTCTGGAGTGACTAAAACAGAGGAGAGTGAAGACAGCGGAGTGAAATTCACTAGCATTTCAACCTACTAGGAACTACTGATTGCTGAATTTTGTAATAACATAGACATAGCGGTGCTTATATTTTTACGAGGTGCATCAGTTTGTGTGTAGAGCTGGTGTGGTTTTGTTGAAGGTGGATAGCTTCATATCATTGTTATAGTCAACAGTTAGTTTGTGGCACCTGGGCAAGAGCCGATAGTGGCATGACCAAGAAGGAGGAGGAACAGTTGCTGCAACAGAAAGTAGATGAGGAAAACTGGATAATTTCCGTCTTTCATGAGTTGAGCATTTCACAACAATTGTCATCCAGCAGGCGATGGATCAGAGCCATATAGTGATGTCAGAGAGGAGCAAATGGTTATATGCCAAATAGCATGCCCTAAATATCATGCTACAAAAATATTGTAGGTAAGTAAATACATGTAAGTACAGAATTACTTTTCTCAACTCCACAGCTACTTGCTATCTGTCAAGCAAGGGCCAAGAAAAGGCGGATGTTACAAAACACATTTTCCTATAGGAAATTTAGACACAGCTACAGCCCAAATGGCTGAACGGATTTACATCAAATCTGTCAGAAAGCAAGATCTTAGTCTAAAAAGCATGCTTTTTGTTTTTTGGTGTAAATCCATTTAGTATATTTTAAGAATTTCTCTGTCAAAATGTATGCATATTTCACGCTGAGGATCTTTCACAGATCCATTGCGGAGGATTCACGATGCTGCCGTACTTTGATTGTTGACGTGGCTATTTACAATGGATCAGTGAATTCACGAGTCAGAAGGTGAGATCCCATTGGCAGGCTGCAACCTGAGGAATAAATTTGCAGCCAGCTGCCATCGTAGGACTGGACCCTAAGTCCCAGAAAACCGTTATAAAAATGGTTTAGTTGCACAAGATAGGGCTACAACGACCCCCCTGAATCGCCTGTCTGCGGCTTCAGTGAATTTCTGAGGTTTTTTCATGTAACTAAAATATATTTGACACTCCTAAATATAACATCACTTTAAGACTCAATATTAACGTAGGATACCGATCAAATTGCTGGAGGAGTAGGGGAGATGACATTAAGCATATTGTCTGAAACGAGGCAGAGGAAACTCGGAAAAAGAAAAGAATGTTGCCCAAGAATGTTGCCTAACTTTACTATTCCTAAACTAAGACTAAATCCTCACTTTACGATTTTCTGTATTCATGAAAGGCATTTAGGAGTAGTAAAGTTAGGATTCCTAACTTTCCTACTCCTGCATGACTTTTTTGAACACCAAAAGTCGTAAAGTTAGGATTTTGTATCAGTTTAGGAGTCGTAAAGTAAGGATTCCTAACTTTACTACTCCTAAATGCCTTCTGTGAATACCAAAAGTCGTAAAGTTAGGATTTTGTCTCAGTTTAGGAGTAGTAAAGTTAGATATCCTAACTTCACTACTCCTACATGCCTTTTGTGAATACCGAAAGTCGTAAAGTTAGGATTTTGTCTCATATTACTTCTGTAAATCGGGCTCAACAAAGCAGTTACGAAAAAAAGGCAGATGGGGACCCTTAATTCCTTACATACGGCAGGCAATCCTCTATCACAACAGCAGGAGCTAGCCCCTCCACTGACAATAATATCACAGAAGCAGCAGAAAAGGAGCCCAGGTGGACGAACATCTGAACAGCGGATCTAAGGAAGCCAGACAGGGGAAGAGAAGTGGGCTAGCAGACTAGTTGAAAGAGGTGTGGAAAAGTCAGAAAAAGAGCAGGTGGTGAGATTAGTGACATTAATAGAGAATAAGTCACAGACAGTAGGTGTAGAGATTGCCAATAACCCTTTGTAACCCAGATGCTTTTGCCATTCAGATCCCATTACCTTGGTAAGGCTTGTAACCTGAGCCAAGTACTTGGATGGTGGCAGGTTGGAGGGAAAGGGCGAGCAAATTACCATTGATAAATAAAAATGGTCAGCGGAATATGAAAGGCAGGAGAGAAGCACCAACCTGATTAAATGCCAGAGAGCTGTGTAGAAGAAAAGGAATAAAGAATGGCATTTTGGAGATCAATGGAAGACGTTCATGTTAATACACATGTAGACTTAGGGTTGCATTTTCAGTGCAGGGCTGTGATATTCTGTACAAGGCAAATTGCAGACAGCGGGTCTATTCACAAAGTCATATGGAGTATGTAGAGTAGAATTACCACCCCATGTTGATGGAACACTGTCAGAGAGCTGTGTTGTTCGGAGCAAGGAAGGTTTAGTTTTAACATTTTCTAGTATCAATGAATTATGATTGTTAACATTGGCATGAACACGTTATTGCAAATATTAAGAATTATATTTACACTGCTTCTGGTTTTACTGGTGTTCAAAAGATGGACTGGTCTTGCTTGAAGAAGTCACCGTCTTTGAAATAGCAAGGATCTTGTTCGTGGTTCTTTTTTGAGGATGGGGTATAGATGGGATTTAGTGGAAGGTGAATAGAATCAATCAATCAATCAATCAGGTGCTTGTTAAGTGTGGCTACTCACCCGTAAGGGTCTCAAGGTGCTGGGGTTGTGCTGGTTCCAATCCATCAAGGAAGGGGTCTGTCGAAGAGCCAGGTTCGCGGTTTCTCGCGAAGATGGGGTGCAACGTTTTCTGTCTGAAGTGGAGCAGAAGGGGGTTCCAAGCTCGTGCCGCGAGGAAAGAGAAGGAGCGGCCTCCCAATCTGGTCTTTCTGGTGAGTGGGACCACAGCGTAGGAGAGCTGGGCTGGTCGTAGGGTCCTTTGGGGTGCGTGGAATTTGAGTCGGCTATTCAGGTATTCTGGTCCGGTGTCGTGAAGGGCCTTGTGTGTGTGGGTGAGAATCTTGAAGGTGATTCTAGCCTTGACAGAGAGCCACTGGAGTGTGTGCAGGTGCTGGGAGATGTGGCAGTGTCTTGGCAGTTTGAGGCAGCATTCTGGATGATTTGTAGCTTGTGGGTGAGGTTTTTGTTTATTTCGGCATAGAGTGCATTGCCGTAGTTGAGTCTGCTGGTGACGAGGGCGTGAGTGATGGTCTTTCTGTGCTCGAGGGGAATCCATTTGAAGGTCTTGCATAGGAGGTGGGGGGTGTGGAAGCAGGAGGATGCAACGGAGTTGATCTGGCGGTCCATTTTGAGCTCGGGTTCAGGATGATTCCAAGGTCCGTGGGGGTGGGTGGACATCCGAGGGTGGGGGGGCCAACAGATGTCATTCCAGGCATTGGGGTTCGGGCCCATGAGGAGTACTTCTGTTTCATCAGTGTTGAGTTGTAGGCAGATTTTTTTCATCCATTTGGCAACAGCATTTAATGCATTCTTGAAAGTTGTATTTGGCGGCAATGGGTTCATTGGAGAGGGAGAGGATGAGTTGGGTTGGCAAATGGCAAAATAATCTGGTGACCACCAAAGCATTGGAACAAGGATGTCGAATGATGTCATGAAAATAATGATAATGCACCAGAGTTTACTCCGATGGCGGAATGCAGTGAAATACTATTCAATAGCTTATTTTGTTTCAGAAGTCAACGACTAAGGAGTAAAATGTCTAGGAGGTTGAAAAGAAAATGCACACACAGCCCAAACCCCCTTACCTCACTCCCAAAAAAATAAGAAGACGCTGAGGTTACGCTAACAAATGGCCTAGCATTGGCAGTGCATGTTACAGTCATTGGCTCCTGTCTTAAATCCACATACCACTGTCACCTCACAATACAGAGCAGAAAAAAGTGGCACACCAAGTTAGGTATTAGCATCCTTTATTCATGCTCAGTACTGACGCAATTTGGATATACAGCAGTCTTTCTCATAGTAAGCACAGTATGTCCCAATTCCTTTAGAAATACAAAACTCATGGGCAGCTTTACAAGAAACTGACACATTTGTAGAGATGCAACACTTTCCCTGCTCCAGGCTGCCATACCCTTACGCCACCATGGATGTACCGTATTTACAAAATGGTGCACCATGGCGCAAGCATTAACGGATGCATCAGAAATTTTGATGCATCTGCTGGCCCAAAAGTCATGCATTGCTGGAGTTGTGTCGCAAGCACGACGCAACTCCATCAATGCATGTTGAGGACTATACTTCTTGTGCTGTGTCACTCCTTACGCCTGCTTCAAGCCGGTGTAAGGTTTTGACGCAGTGATGTCCTAGAAGTGGCGCAGTGAAATCTTGAAGATTTCACTGCATCACTTTTACGAGGCTGTCCTGTGTGGGAACGCCCATCCCTAGATGCGTCACGTTGTAAATTGGCTGCATTGTTTATGCCACTGTTGCATCTCAAAAGTGAGGCAACGGCAGCGCAAAAGTGTTGCAAGGGGCTTTGAATATGCCCCCAGTTAATGAAAAGCAACAGCATGCTATAGAAGCACACAGCACTGTGAAATCTTGCAAAGTTCTGTGGGAGCTTACCATTATATACTAAAAACTATCCATAATCATCTAAATCATCTTTTTGATATAGATCATCAAAACCACCGCCTTTTGTACTGTCGTTCCTTTGAAGTTGATGTTCTACTGTGATTGTTGATCAACGTTGCAATGAGCCTGAGAATTCGAACTTGTGCCATTTCATAGAAAGTAAATGTGTAAAACATGTTCCAAAGGCACATAAAAAAATGGAAAACAAACCCAAAGCATAATATATAGTGCAGTCATGCAACATAAAAAAGCAACCCATATAAGTAAACTAGTTACATTTTTGTGTTTAAGATACATTCATGCACAGCAAAATACCAGTGAGTATCATGATCGTATTTCATACATGTCTACATATGTCTGAACCCTATGTTGTGAAAATATGTAGTGGTGTGATTCCATTGCATACACGGACCAATGTACCTATGTCTACAAGCCTTGTACTGTGGGACCAAGTACAAAATAATAAATGGGGGGGTGGAAGACGTCCATCCAAAAGGATCTGACTATAAGCAAAAAACTAGAGAACCACATCTTACAAATGTTTGGCATTAAACCCTTATGACAGACGTTCTCAAAATACATCCGTTGAAAATTGGCTGCATTGTTTATGCCACTGTTGCATCTCAAAAGTGACGCAACGGCAGTGCAAAAGTGTTGCAAGGGGCTTTTAATATGGCCCCCAGTTAATGAAAAGCAACAGCATACTATAGAAGCACACTGCACTGTGAAATCTTGCAAAGTTCTGTGGGAGCTTACCATTATATACTACGAACTATCCATAATCATCTAAATCATCTTTTTGATATAGATCATCAAAACCACCACCTTTTGTAATGTCATTCCTTTGAAGTTGATGTTCTACTGTGATTGTTGATCAACATTGCAATGAGCCTGAGAATTCGAACTTGTGCCATTTCATAGAAACATGTTCCAAAGGCACATGAAAAAAATGGAAAACAAACCCAAAGCATAATATATAGTGCAGTCATGCAACATAAAAAAGCAACCCATATAAGTAAACTAGTTAAATTTTCGTGTTTAAGAAACATTCATGCACAGAAAAATACCAGTGAGTATCGTGATCGTATGTCATACATGTCTACATATGTCTGAACCCTATGTTGTGAAAATATGTAGTGGTGTAATTCCATTGCATACAAGGACCAATGTACCTATGTCTACAAGCCTTGTACTGTGGGACCAAGTACAAAATTATAAATGGGGGGGTGGGAGGGTGGAAGACGTCCATCCAAAAGGATCTGAATATAAGAAAAAAACTAGAGAACCACATCTTACAAATGTTTGGCATTAAACCCTTATGACAGACGTTCTCAAAATATATCCTATTGATAGCAATATTAAATATTAGCAGGCCAGTGTATGGATCATTTGCTTGTAGACGTGTGGCACACAATCGTTGTGATGGATATCCCATAGATAGGTTGATGCATTGTGTGGATGCAGGCTAGTGTGTGCTGGAAGTGGGATATGCGCTTCCATGGGCCACCACAACAGGTTTACTTGCCCATAAAACCTGTTCTCATAATGAATATATATCTATCTATATATTTATATATATATATATATATATATATATATATATATATATATATATATGTGTATATATATATATATATATGCATATACATATATATATATATATTACCTACTGGCGGTCGCCAATAGGTAGTTATAGTTAGGACCTAGTTTCCATAGGAAATCCACAACATTCTATTTGGAATAACTTTGGCGCCAGTGGAGGAATCTTCATGAATATCTCCAAGAAAATGGCCTGCTTGGTTCCGCTCCTTCCCTGAAAGGTTGGGGGTGATTGTTAAAGCGGGGGCCAAGAAAAAAGGGGCGTCCCAAAACGTGTTTTCCCCATGCAGTTTTCCATAGGGACCTTTAGCCAGGGCTACAGACCGAACGGCTGAACGGAATTACAAGAAATTTGGCAGAGAGGTAGAGTTCTGTTTGCAGATTGTGCTTTTTGTGAAATGGTGTAAATCCATTCAGTAGTTTCTGAGAAAATTGCAAGTAAAATCATAGCGATATCTAGAGACGGAGTTCAGTACGCGTACTGAAATCTGTTCAATTACGAGCGCAAGCTGCATGCTGATTGGCTGTGAACTGTCTGACAACACTCAATACCAGGAAGTGTTGGTGGCCATCTTGTGCCTCTCTCGAACCGAGTCACAAGAAAACAGTAAAACAAAGTTGAGAAATAAGGGAAGGGGGTATGGTAGAGACATTCTGACCCTCTGGGCTTGCTCAGGGGGTCGTACATGGATGTTTAGGCTCTATTTTTTATTTTTATTTTTTAAAGAAAAATGCGGCGTACGTGTATGGAAATATGTACAATTACGAGCAGGAGCTGCATGCTGATTGGCTGTCAATACTCCAAACCAGGAAGTGTTGGCAGCCATGTTGTTTGTCGGGAGAGTAGAGTCACAAGAAAAAAGTAAAACAAAGTTGAGAAATAAGGAAACGGGGCAGGGTAGAAACATTCTGAGCCTATAGTCTTGGTCAGGGGGTGGTACATGGATCTTTAGGCTCAATTTTTATTTAAAAAAAATAAAAAATGGCGGGGTACTCGTGCAGTACTTGTATGCGGTGGAAAAGGTGAAAAAAAAGTAGAAGTCCGTTTTATTCATTAGGTCCCGGGGGGACAAATTACGGGGGCAATTTTTCTGCATAATGGGATCTTGTAAGGTGCCCCGAGCACTGGGGAACGGCACTTCTCTGGTTTTATTTTGAAGTATGCGGGGGAGTTACGGTTCTACTCCCCGCAGTCTCGGTGAGCGGCACCCCTCGGGTCTTTTTAAAAATTGGATATGTTTTGAGCTCTCTCTCTCTCTCTCCTCGTACACGTCGCGGGGAACGCCACATTTCTGGGGCAGTGATATGTAAAATGACCTTCCGGCTCCGGGTACCTGCATTGTCTGGAGTTTTTTATTAATGTTGGGAGGGTGGGCTTGATAATACGTCCTTGTAAATTCCCATAGAAGCCTATGTTCTGGTCTTAACATGGGCTTCTATGGGAAATAACAGGACCGTATTATAAAGCTCATTATCGCCGTTTTATCTGCAGTTTCCTGCCAATAAAACGCCGATAATTTTAACACCTGTCCTTGATAATATGCACCTAAGTTTACTGGTCATACGCGTATGGAAATACGTACAATAACGAGCAGGAGCTGCATGCTGATTGGCTGTCAATACTCCAAACCAGGAAGTGTTGGCAGCCATGTTGTTTGTCGGGAGAGGAGAGTCACAAGAAAACAGTAAAACAAAGTTGAGAAATAAGGAAACGGGGCAGGGTGAAAAGATTATCTCTCTCCCCGTACACATCGTGGGGAATGCCACATTTCTGGGGCAGTGATATGTAAAATGACCTTCCAGCTCCGGGTACCTGCATTGTCTGGAGTTTTTTATTAATGTTGGGAGGGTGGGCTTGATATTACGTCCTTGGTAATTGCCATAGAAGCCTATGTTCTGGTGTTAACATGGGCTTCTATGGTAAATAACAAGGCCGTATTATCATGGTCATTATCAGTGTTTTATCAGCAGATTCTTGCCAATAAAACAGCGATAATTGTAACACCGGTCTTTGATTATATGCACCTAAGTTTACTGGTCAAACCAGCGATAATGTATTTCATTTCTATGATAGTATGTAAAGCTTTCCTTTTTTTTAGTGTAGCAGTTGTACTCTCTTCGCATGCTCAGCGTTGTTTCGAAGCCCACGTTTTCTTTATCTTCAAGTTCAACAAGCAAACCTTTCTTTGTATCTGTTATAAATCTGTCGCTTTCTTTTCCCGGTTCGTGTGTGTCATCCGCTGCTGTACTTTTGACAGTATTAATAGTCATATTTTTTATATATTTATTTGAAAGGTAGTGCCGAGGCGCCAAATGTTGATTACGTACTCCATCCATCGCCATTTTCGTAGTTTCTCACCGTTGTTTTTATTATATCTGTTAGTTACAATTCAGTAGTTTTCAATCCTAGTCTTGAATATCTTACTATAGTATTTCAACATTATTTTTATTGTGGGCCGTCATACCCCTCCCCCACAAAATAAAAGAAGTATGTAGTTTTTTTAAATTAACTTTTATTAAACAATAAATATAAACAAAATTCAATTATAACTATATTAAAACTGGAAAAATAACTTAAACAATGTTATAAACAAATTGTGAATTGGATTCCAAAAGGTGTCCGAATGGTAATCTGCAAAAGAAAAAAGAAAATTAGAGTTTAGAATTATGTAGATGTGAGTAAATGAGCTGAAGCATTACGGGCATATTATCAAGAACGGCGATAAAATTATCGTTGTTTCATCGGCAGGAAACTGCAGCTAAAGCGGCGATAATGGGCTTGATAATATGCTGTTGTGAATTCCCATAGCAGTCCAGGTTCTGGTGTTAACCTGGGCTTCTATGGGAATTCAGAAGGGCATATTATCAAGCCCATTATCGCTGCTTTAGTGGCAGTTTCCTGCCGCTGAAACAGCGATTATTTTATCACCATTCTTGATACTATGTCCCTACAAGTTTTGGTAACTCTACGGTTTTACGTGTGCAGTGTGACTCGTACATTCCAGTTCTGTTATAGTGCCGCGTTCAAGTGGTGTCTATATGGAAGTGCCTACTGCGTTACTGATGCCCGTTATGGCGACTTATTTCTAATGCATGCCTATGAAGGCTTTGTACATCTAGGCCTCTGTGCTTACCGTTGTATAAACTTTGCGGGTAAACATTTCAGGCAGTTGGTGTCACAACTTATTCTGAACAATTCTTCTACACGTCTACACGTCCAAGACAGCAGTGTCTAAGATTAAGAGAGAAAGAGAAATGATGTCACAGAGAGTGAGAGAGAGAAAGAGAGAGAAAACAACATTAAAACTGTGTCGCAGAGTCTGGAGTTGAGATTTTTTCTTGAAAAGTGAGATGTAGATTTACTAGCTCCTTGCATCACTTTACCCATGTTAAAAGTGACTCAAAAGTGGCGTAATAAGGTTGTGGATCTGTTTGTCAGACTGTTCTGTTGTCACTGCTCGGAGGTAATTATAGATTTTGCAGAGAAGCTGCTGTACAGTACGCACTCTGGGCCATAATATGAAGCCTGGGCGACAAAATTATCGCCACTTTATCGGCAGGAAAGTGTCGCTAAAGTGGCGATAATGGGTTTGATAATATGCTCTATGGAATTCCAATCGAAGCTCATGTTAGATGTCCTTCACATCTAACATCAGAATCGATTGGAATTCACTAGAGCATATTATCAAACCTATTATGGCCACTTTAGCGGCTGTTTGCTGCAGATAAAGTGGCGATAATTGTGTTGCCAAGGTTTGATAATATGGCCCTCTCTCCTTTCATAAATAAAAGTTACACTACAGTTTTACGAGTGCAGTGTACCTGGTACATTTTACTTGTTATAGTGCTGCATTCAAGTGGTGTCTATATGGAAGTGCCTACTGCGTTACTAACGCCCGTTATGCCAAATTATTTCTAATGCATTCCTATGGAGGATTTGTTGATCTAGGCCTCCGTGCTTACCGTTGTATAAACCTTGCGGCCAAACACTTCAGGCAGTTGGATTGACAACTTCATTACAACAATTCTTCTACACGTCCAAGCAGACAGCAGTGTCTAAGTTTAAGAGAGAAAGAGAAATCATGTCACAGATAGTGAGAGAGGGAAAGAGAGAGAAAACAACATTAAAACTGTGTCGCAGAGTCTGGAGTTGAGATTTTTTATTGAAAAGTCAGACGTAGATTTACTAGCTCCTTGCATCACTTTACCCATGTTAAAAGTGACTCAAAAGTGGCGTAAGAAGGTTGTGGATCTGTTTGTCAGACTGTTGTAACCTATCTGTTGTCATTGCTCTGAGGTAAGTATAGATTTTATGAAGAAGGTGCTGTACACTACGCACTCTGGGTCATAATATCAAGCCTGGGCGACAAAATTATCGCCACTTTATTGTCAGGAAAGTGTCATTAAAGTGGCGATAATGGGTTTGATAATATGCTCTATGGAATTCCAATCGAAGCTCATGTTAGATGTCCTTCACATCTAACATGAGCTTCGATTGGAATTGAATAGAGCATATTATCAAACCTATTATAGCCACTTTAGCAGCAGTTTGCTGCCGATAAAGTGGCGATATTTTTGTGGCCAAGGCTTGATAATATGGCCCTCTCTCGTTTCACAAATAAATCTAACACTACAGTTTTACGAGTGCAGTGTACCTGGTACATTTTACTTGTATAGTGCCGCGTTCAAGTGGTGTCTATATGGAAGTGCCTACTGCGTTACTAACGCCTGTTATGCCGAATTATTTCTAATGCATTCCTATGAAGGATTTGTAGATCTAGACCTCTGTGCTTACCGTTGTATAAACCTTGCGGCCAAACACATACGGAAGTAGACTACACAACTTCACTTCAACAAATCTTCTACACGTCCAAGCAGAGAGCAGTGTCTAAGGTTAAGAGAGAAACAGAAATGATGTCACACAGAGTGAGAGAAAGAGAGAGAAAACAACATTAAAACTGTGTCGCAGAGTCTGGAGTTGAGATTTTTTATTGGAAAGTCAGACGTAGATTTACTAGCTCCTTGCATCACTTTACCCATGTTGAAAGTGACTCAAAAGTGGCGTAATAGGGTTGTGGATCTGTTTGTCGGACTGTTGTAAGCTATCTGTTGTCACTGCTTGGAGGTAATTATAGATTTTGCAGAGAAGCTGCTGTACAGTACGCACTCTGGGCCATAATATGAAGCCTGGGCGACAAAATTATCGCCACTTTATCGGCAGGAAAGTGTCGCTAAAGTGGCGATAATGGGTTTGATAATATGCTCTATGGAATTCCAATCGAAGCTCATGTTAGATGTCCTTCACATCTAACATCAGCATCGATTGGAATTCAATAGAGCATATTATCAAACCTATTATGGCCACTTTAGCGGCTGTTTGCTGCAGATAAAGTGGCGATAATTGTGTTGCCAAGTTTGATAATATGGCCCTCTCTCCTTTCATAAATAAAAGTTACACTACAGTTTTACGAGTGCAGTGTACCTGGTACATTTTACTTGTTATAGTGCTGCATTCAAGTGGTGTCTATATGGAAGTGCCTACTGCGTTACTAACGCCTGTTATGCCAAATTATATCTAATGCATTCCTATGGAGGATTTGTTGATCTAGGCCTCTGTGCTTACCGTTGTATAAACCTTGCGGCCAAACACTTCAGGCAGTTGGATTGACAACTTCATTACAACAATTCTTCTACACGTCCAAGCAGACAGCAGTGTCTAAGTTTAAGAGAGAAAGAGAAATGATGTCACAGATAGTGAGAGAGAGAAAACAACATTAAAACTGTGTCGCAGAGTCTGGAGTTGAGATTTTTTATTGAAAAGTCAGACGTAGATTTACTAGCTCCTTGCATCACTTTACCCATGTTAAAAGTGACTCAAAAGTGGCGTAATAAGGTTGTGGATCTGTTTGTCAGACTGTTGTAAGATATCTGTTGTCACTGCTCGGAGGTAATTATAGATTTTGCAGAGAAGCTGCTGTACAGTACGCACTCTGGGCCATAATATGAAGCTTGGGCGACAAAATTATCGCCACTTTATCGGCAGGAAAGTGACGCTAAAGTGGCGATAATGGATTGATAATATGCTCTATGGAATTCCAATCGAAGCTCATGTCTGATGTCCTTCACATGTAACATGAGCTTCGATTGGAATTCCATAGAGCATATTATCAAACCCATTATCGCCACTTTAGCGGCACTTTCCTGCCAATAAAGTGGCGATAATTTAGTCGTCCATGCTTAATAATATGGCCCTCTCTCGTTTCACAAATAAAGCTAGCACTACAGTTTTACGAGTGCAGTGTACCTGGTATATTTCAGTTGTTATAGTGCCGCGTTCAAGTGGTGTCTATATGAAAGTGCCTACTGCGTTACTGAAGGCCTTTATGGCGACTTATTTCTAATGCATTGCTATGAAGGCTTTGTAGATCTAGGCTGCTGTGCTTACCTTGTATAAAGAGTGCGGCCAATGGAGTCAACCTTTCGACTTGAACTCTGCTTCTGTACGTTAAAGTATATTCAATAATTTGCAGAGAATTCCATTGCTATTGCTCGATAGGCCGGGGTTGCTTCTGAACAATGTTTGCTGAAGGAAACAAAAGGACATTTTGATTAGTCATCATAAACTGAGTTGCGTAACTATCAAAAGTGAATTTTAATGTGGGTTCTTAATATTCCGTAGTTAAGACTGTTGCAGCTCCAGGAAACAAAGGAAGATCAATAAGTTAATAGAGGCCTGGGACGGCATCGTGACGCAGAAAAAAAAAATACTATCATGGACACCCAATTAATAATAATAGAGGCTTAAGCACGTGGCGTAGTACAGAAATACGACACAGAAATGTATGCACGCATAATTTTTAAGATTAGAGGTGTATAGTACCTCGTGACTTATAAAGAAATATTTCAATTATGTAAGTACAATTTAAAACCATTGAGGGGTAGGAAAGCCATATGAAGGATAAAAAAATAGCATTACGCATATACAATTTACAGTGGAGGCTGATGTTGTGACGTCTTCTCTTACCTTTGCTTCTGTCGTCTTTTGTCGTGCCTTGAAAGGCTGCGGTTTAGCTGAGTCTGGGGTGTTTTCGACTGTCTGTCTGTCGCTGCAGCAGAGGCAGGCAAAAGAGAGCATACTCACGTCAGTGCTCGCATTTTATGGGAACTGCGGGGGCTGAACAAACCAAGCCCAGGGCCGTCATTGGTAGCGTTTTCGCGGTCTGCAAGAATTATGGCCCTGGGGGACATGCCATTGGGTAATGTATTGGTTTGCAGGCTAAATGATAGCAAGCATGCTAGGTGGTGGCATGTGGGTAGTGTGGGCAGGTGTGCACCGCGCATGTGCAAGTATGAGTGTGTGCACTAACAATTAACAACAGAGAGAGATGGGGGCGGTGTTATAATGTACGCAGAGGCAGGCCCATAATCGGATCTGCAATGAGTCAGCACTTCTAATCTTTCTCCTTAGTGCCACCTGAGCTCTAATTTGTCACTGAGAGGGTGATCGCACCATAGTTTGTACTGCTTATCATACTCAGCGTGTACCCGCGCATACGGTACGAATATGCTTTGACGTTACGCGTCACATTAAAGCTTCGGTGTGACGTCATGTACGGCGTTCTGTATGCGAAACGGGGCAATGTTTCGACTTGGTTTAAAACATGTATGTATTTAATGTACATACTAAGGGCAGACATTTGGGATAACTATGTTTTTTTTTTAATACTTGTAATAATCATATATTACTTTTAAAAGGAATTACACAAATCGCGGTAGAACATCATGCGTACTCGTGTTGAAAGAGCTGCGCAAGCGCATTATAAGCGTACGCGAAGTCATGTGACTTTAAAAGGAGAGATTTGATTGGTTCATAACATTTCCTATTGCGACTGTTAAAAGTTCCGTCCCATAATAATTATTCGACTTTGACTTTCTAAGAAGAAGCATTTGTTCTGAGAATCTTATCAAATAGAAGGAAGATCACCATAATAAGAGCAATGGCGTCATCTTCCAGCAGTTCTTCAGAGGGAGATTTCCTTCCTGAAGAACGTCCAAAGAAATTGAAAGAAGCTCTAATTTGTAAGTTTTTCACTTTTCCAGAAGGTCAAAAAAAGGTTAATGCTCCAAAAGTAACCTGTAAAATTTGCGAAACAACTCTTTCAAGGGGTGATCCATGTAAAAAATACTCCTTTGGCACAGTAAATATGGTGCGACACGTGAAGAACTTGCACCCCAAGAACTTTGCTTGAGCTGCAAGATGGAGGTTGCACGAGAACCCACCTGCTTCTGCACCAAGCACATCAACTGCGGCAGCAGCATTTTCAGCAAGCAGTCCACACCCACATATTGATTCTGACTTTGCTAAAGTTAAAATTCTATGCATTTATTGCGATAAACTTTTGTGCTATGGGGAACAGGTTATAGACTTGATGAAACGCAGGATGCAGCATCATTGCTGTGCTCGACATTAGTTGTTCTTTTTTTCATTCTTTTGTTCCGCTTGGAATTTTTTGAGAAAACACAAAAAAAATAAAAATAAAAACCCAGTTATTTTTAGAACTACCTCCACTGGTCAAAAAAAGAACTATATTTCTATGTTAGTGTGTAAAAGTTTGTCAGAATGAATGTGTAGTTCATAAAGGAATGAATGAATATGTTACTAGTGTATGGAGAATGTGAAAGTGCAGAACTATAAGGAACTGCTACAGCATAAATCTATAAGGTGTTTATCCATAGTATACTGTTGTATGTCCGAAGCACTTGAATATATCATATGTACATAAACATGTTACAAGTCTATGTTTCAATTTGCGCTGCTGGTGAAAGTGCCTGGGTGAATTTGTATGTGTTAGGGGCGGATTTACAATCCCCTTGTGCCTCTTTTACACAGCCGTTGCCTCACTTTTGTGACACAGCGGTGGTGCAAAAGAGGTGCCATGGTTTGTGCTATTAACAATGTGACGCATCTGGAGGGTGTATTACATTGTAAAGCGCTGCGCCAGAAGAGGCTTTCTTGTGCAGAAGGGGTTCAGCAAGGCCTCCTAAAAGTGACTGAATGAAATGTATAACATTTTATTCAGTAACTTTTGGGCTTATGCTGCATCAAAACCTTGCACATGCTTGAAGCAGGTGTAAGGATTGATACAACATTGTGAGCATAGGGCCTCAAGAGAATTGCTGGAGCTGTGTTATACTTGCAACCGACGTCAAGCAATAATTCATCCAAAAAATACTTTGCAATTTAGTTTTGTTAATATTTTATAATAAGAATATGAAATATAATCTAAAAAATAAAATAAATATAAATCTTTATATTAAAAATATAAGAAATTAGAATAAAAAGAAAGACATAATAATTCATACATTTATAAATTATCATTTACAAAATCTATGGAAATTCACTGAAAAAAGCATAGGTTTCACACACGTTATAGTTAGGAATTAGCATTTAAAAAACCTTGCAAATTCATTGAAAAAACCATAGACTTCACACGTTATAGTTAGCTGAACATTTCTCTCATACAAAACCCTTGAAATTCCTCTGTTATAGTTAGCTCAGCTAACTATAACTTGCGCGCCCGCAATGCACTGCTGATGATGTCACATATTACATCACTCATGACATGGTCAGTGACATCACTCAAGACATCACTGATGACATCTCAAATGACATCCCTGATGACATCACTGATGACATCATCCTTGTGGCACACCTCCTCTTACTGTAATATAACCTTTGATACGCACGATCAAAAATAGAAACTAAAATTTTCAAAACAATGGAGATACCAATTCAAGTTAGAACAACCTATTGAGTAATCCCAAAATCTACATACACATCCACTCATTCACCAACAGTTCTATATAGTCACTCATACATGTACTGACTCATCATATGTACTCATACACCTATATATCCTGTTATACACTGACACTCATCTATAGAGTTACTCACACGCATACTCACACATGCAAATAAACTATCAAATATCCATTTGCATATACAGCTATTTACCCACCACTACACTAACTTCTACAGAATCGTAGACATACTTACTCTCTTAAACAATCACTTATAGAAACACATACTTATTTATACAGGAAGTCTTAGAATCTGTCGCTCTCAGATATACTCACTTATATATATCAAAACTCACATATACTAGTTTAAAACATATGTAGTTACTCATAAAGATGCTATTGAGACAGTCATTCACTCACTAACACACCCATACACACACTCATCCACCCATAGAGTCCTGCACACATGCTGTCTTCAAAACACATACAAACAGTGAGTCAGTCCTTCATGCATCTGTGCGCTAAGTAATACTCCCCACCGAACCGTACAAACACTCATTTTGGTACTCAAAAAAACAGCTAATAACCCATATACACACTCATGTAGCTACTTACCAACCCATGCAGCCACTTATATACAAAGTGAGACACTGATACAGACATTTAAATATTTAAAGATTACTCACTGGTACACCTATTCACTAAGATATACTTAATAAGTCAGTTATACAATCAATTTTACAAAAAAAAACATCCATTTAGACACTTATTTACCCATTTATTCTTCCATCAACCTTTAGATATACATATATAAAAAAAATATTTTTCAGAAAGACACACATTCACTGGATGATTTTAACACCGGTCCTTGATAATATGCACCTAAGTTTACTGGTCAAAAAAAAGAGCAATGGGCCATATGATCAACAAAAGGCGATACATTATCGCCGCTTTTATCGGCAGGAAACTGCTGATAAAGCGGCGATAATGGGCTTGATATTACAGCCTTGTTATTTCCCATAGAAGCCCATGTTAACACCAGAACATAGGCTTCTATGGTAATTAACAAGGGCCTACTATTAAGCCCAATATCGCCGCTTTATCGGCAGTTTCCTGCCGATAAAAGCGGCAATAATGTATTGCCTTTTGTTGATAATATGCCCCTTCATTTCTATGATAGTATGTAAAACTTTCCTTTTTTTTGTATAGCAGCAGTTGTACTCTACGCATGCGCAGCCTCCTTTTGAAGCCCACATTTTTTTTCTTTTTCTTCAAGTTCAACAAGCAAACCTTTCTTTATTTCAGGTAGTAAATTTGTCGCTTTCTTTTCCCGGGTCGTGTGTGTCATCCGCTGCTGTACTTTTGTAATATATTAATAATCATATTTTTTCTATATTTATTTGAAAGGTAGTGCCGAGGCGACAAACGTTGATTACGTATTCCGTCCACTGCCATTTTAGTAGTTTTTCACCGTTATTTTTAATATATCTGTTACTTAGAACTCAGTAGTTTTCAATCCTAGTCTTAAATAGATTACTATAGTATTTCAACCATCATACCCCTCCCCCACAAAATAAAAGAAGTATGTAGTTTTTTATTAACTTTTATTAAATCAATAAATGTAAACAAAACTGAATTATAACTATATTAGAAGCATCTAGAAAAATAACTTTAACAACAAACAATATTATAAACGAATTGTTAAATGGACTCCAAAAGATGTTCGATTGGTAATCTGCAAAACAAAAAAGAAAATTAGAGTTTAGAATTATGTAGATGTAAGTAAATGAGCTGAAGCATTACAAGTTTTGTTAACTCTACGGTTTTACGTGTGCAATGTGCCTCGTACATTTCAGTTCTGTTATACTGCCGCGTTCAAGTGGTGTCTATATGGAAGTGTCTACTGCATTACTGACGCCTGTTATGCCGACTTATTTCGGATGCATTGGTATGAAGGCTTTGTAGATCTAGGTCTCTGTGCTGACCGTTGTATAAACACTGTGGCCAAACACTTCGGTCAGTTGAATTCACAACTTCTTTTGAACAATTCTTCTACACGTCCAAGCAGACAGCAGTGTCTATAAGTTTAAGAGAGAAAGAGAAATGATGTCACAGAGAGTGAGAGAGAGAAAGAGAGAGAAAACAACATTACTCGCATAGTCTGGAGTTGAGATTTTTTTTCAAAAGTCGACGTAGATTTACAAGCTCCTTGCATCACTTTACCCATGTTAAAAGTGACTCAAAAGTGGCGTAATAATGTTGTGGATCTGTTTGTCAGACTGTTGTAACGTATCACAGAGAAGCTGCTGTACACTACGCACTCTGGGCCATATTATCAAGCCTGGGCGACAAAATTATTGCCTTTTTATCGGCAGGAAAGTGCCGCTAAAGTGGCAATAATGGGTTTGATAATATGCTCTATGGAATTCCAATCAAAGCTCATGTTAGATGTGAAGGACATCTAACTTGAGCTTCGATAGGGAATTCCATAGAGCATAGTGCTGTGCTTACCTTGTATAAACAGTGCGGCCACCGGAGTTCACCACTCGACTTGAACTCAATACGTTGCAGACAATTCCATTGCTGTTGCTCGATAGGCCGTGGTTGCTTCTGAAGGATGTTTGGTGAAGGAAACAAAGGGTCATTTTGATTAGTCATCGTAAACTGAGTTGTGTAACTACTGTCAAAAGTGAATTTTAATGTGGGTTCTTAATATTCCGTAGTTAGACTGTTGCAGCTGCGCCACTTTTATCTGCAGGAAACTGCCAATAAAGCGGCAATAATGGGCTTGGTGGTATGCCCTTGTGAATTCCTATAGCAGCCCAGGTTAACACAAGAACCTGGGGTGCTATGGGAATTCACAAGGGCATATTATCAAGCCCATTATCGTTGCTTTATCGGCAGTTTCCTGCCGATAAAACGGCGATAATTTGAACACCGGTCCTTGATAATATGTCTGTTTGTATTCTAAATATATTCTGGACATTTCAGCAATAATAAAAACGTTACTGCTATTGGGAAACAAAATTAAATATGTAAATTAATACATTATATAGGAATGCGTTCGTCTAAAATATCAAGTCGCATTTTTGTATGTAGTCAGCTACAACCCTTTGACTCATTCTGATGCGCACTCAAGTGTCACTGCTCTCCTTTTGTGGAAACAAGTTTCTTCATGATGTAGGCATGATCTTTAACAAAGAAGTTTCATACGTATTGCAGAGTCTTGATATCTCTATGGCTCATGACATACTCGTGCTCCCATCATCATCATCATCGCAGGTTCTTCACCGGCTCAGTGCTTCGGGCACCACTAACTCAGTGACCAAAGAGGCCACGCATGTGGTAGTGGGCCCTTTGTTCGGTGCTTTGGGAACAACTCAGTTCGGGATCCCCCAATGACTGCTGCCCCCCGCTGGTTCTGAAAGAAGCCTTTCTTGCTTGCCCAGGCCCCCCTTTAGCATTACTTAATAACTCCCTTGCTATCGGGGAGGTCCCATCTTCCTTCAAGCAAGCTGCAGTTCTACCTATATTAAAGAAACCCAATGCAGACCCCACAATCCTCAGTAATTACAGACCGATCTCCCTCTTGCCATACTTAGGAAAGATCTTGGAGACCTACGTCACCCGCTGTCTGAGCTCTTTTATAGAGAAATCATCCTTCTTAGACCCCCAACAAGCGGGTTTTAGACCCCTCCACTCCACCGAGGCGGTCATAGTAGCTGTCATGGACACTCTTGGGAAAGGAGCAGACAAAAACATCTCTCAAGCCCTTGTCCTATTAGATCTTTCGGCGGCATTCGACACGGTCGATCATACCATCTTGATCGACCGTGTCCAAAACGCCGGCATTCAGGGAGTGGCCCTTGACTGGCTCAGATCTTTCCTCTACCAGCGTTCACAGTCTGTCCACCTTTCCGCTTTCTCCGCCCCTTACACTTCCCTTCCCTGTGGTGTTCCACAGGGCTCAGCACTATCTCCTCTCCTTTTTAATTTGTACCTCCAACCACTTTTAGCTTCCCTCCGCAACTCCCCTGTCACTATTTATAATTATGCGGACGATCTTCAGTTAATTTTTCCCATAGATTCCCTGCCTTCCTCCTGGACCAATTTCCAGACCATCATGCTGACCATTGCGGAGTGGATGCACCACAGCCATTTAAAGCTGAACCCTACCAAAACTGAGCTTGTTTTGGTAGGAGGCCCCAATCATCCTTGGAATTCCACCTTTTGGCCAACATCCTTGGGGCTTGCACCCTCCCCCGTGAGTTCAGTCAAAAGCCTGGGGGTGATCATCTCTGAAGACCTATCTATGAGACCGCATATTAACGCGGTCACTTCTGCCTGTTTTTTCCACCTCAGGCGGATCCGTTGTGGTAAATAAATAATTAAATACCTGTGCTATTTTTGACAAGATATACTAATAACAGATAGCTCAATAAATAAGAGTCAAGATTCGAGGTAGCTAGAGTTTTAATACAGGCATAAAGGACAGGAACAGGACAACCTGCACGGGAGTAGGATGGCAGCTGCCGGGGGCAGGATCGGGACAAAAAGCTCACTTTAATAACAATGTACAACATATATATACTAAAACAATTGCATTGCAGTACATACAGTAGGCGTAGCAGTGGGCGGGGTTTGTAGCAGTCGCGAAAGATAAGGCAGAAAGTAGGTGTAACAAGAGGCGTGTACATAGACATGTGATGTAAACGTAACAGAATATGTCATAAATGGGGCGGAAACATGGAGGGGGCTACCTAAGGAGCCGGGACCTCTGACCTAGTGGTGCGCGCAAGCTGGCAATGACGTGTTACTAGGAGGAACTGGGGGCTATGACTTCTGCGCTAGAAGAGGAGACTAAAGTCTGGAGAGTCAGAGCGACATGTACCTAAACACTATCTAGTATCTGATGTTTAGAGAACATGTTGATAGAATCCAAAAGTTATCAGGGCAAAGGCTAACAGACACTAAGACTGGTGCATGCATTATTCTACATGTAGTGCGCGTGCAGGGAATATTAAATGACCATTAATACAGTATTTCTCTTACATGGAGACGTAATGGCTAGATGATGACTGAAACTATTGATGCGATTCAATAGCTTGGGAATGCAGAGAAGGAGGGCTGGACTGATAACTGGAATCATAACATA
Organism: Lissotriton helveticus; assembly: GCF_964261635.1. Lineage (NCBI taxonomy): Eukaryota > Metazoa > Chordata > Amphibia > Caudata > Salamandridae > Lissotriton > Lissotriton helveticus. The sequence continues at coordinate 1,612,646,997 of NC_136069.1, forward strand.
CTCTTGGCAGACTGGCAGGCAGAGCCAGGCCGAGCCGGGCACTGTGAGGCAGGAAGTAAGTGAAGGGTCAGGGATACAGGTGGGGGCTGTATCGCTCCTCAGCGAGGGTTCAGGAGACAGGAGACAGGAGCTGAATCTGGTGTCCGGGCCCTTTTGAGGCCTAGAAACGGGGACTTTTACTGAATTAACGTGCACACTGTGAAACGTGGAAACGTAACTTTACATAGGCCTAATACTCGTAGCTTTCACGAGAACTGGAAACTGGCATACTAGAGTTGGACACAACTAGAATTGCGTCTTTAATCGATCATAAGGGAATACATATGCATATTGATCATGCACATATAACATAAGATGGGGAACACGTAGGGACACAGAACATGGCAAAATTTTCTTTTCCACATTCCCTCCTTGTCACTACGTTTCCATCAGGAAACATCAATATTCATGATACCATCTATCATTTCATACAGTATCATTTGCTCGTCTCGAATTGTCTTGGAACGGGACTTAGGACGGGGACTTGGAATACAGGATGTAGCACAAATGCCGCAAATCGCAGGGCCACATTGTAAACAGAGGCAGCAACTGAAAATGATCATTACTGCTATACCTAGGAATGACAATACTTTCCATCCCCAGGCAGAAATTATACTCCAGAGCCAACCGGACCATGTCCAGGTGCCTGGATTCTGGTGTAACTGATGAGCAATTTTATGAAGTCTGGTTATAGCTGAATAAACAGACGGAGCGTTATTAGGAATGAAAATGCAGCAACTAGATCCGATGACTCTACATGCTCCTCCTCTATCGGCCAGTATGACGTCAAGAACGAGACGATTTTGGAGCACAACAAATCTCATCGCAGATTGCTCTTCGGTTAAGTTACCTAGAGCAGAAGTAGTCTCATTCACTACTGCTTCAAGGGTTCTGGTTAACCTACGGATTAGCTTACTATTCTGGACAGGGCCTATAAAGAAGAAGAATCCTTTATTAAAATCTTGATACTGTTCTAGAGCAGTTTCAGTTTGATCGACAATCGGGGACTCGATCTCCCTTCTATGTCTAACGTGTACTAGATGGGTGTTTCTATGATAATCGGATGGGGCTAGGAAAACTGGTGGCAGTAGGAAGGCAATGTAACATGTTCCATCCCAATCGAGGGGCAGACGAACATATGCGGTCTGACCACAAACAAAATATGAATGACGTGAGGCTTTGAAAATAGATTTCCCACTGTCACTATACTTGACAGTAGTAGTACAATCACTATGTCCTACATGTGCGGAACCATTCTTTCTGACACATAATTCGCCTTTGACTGGTAGTACTGATATAGCAGGTAAATCAGGAGTAGTATCAGACTGAACATTCAGGACCATAAAATTCGAAGAATAATTACCTAAATTATAAACTTCATTTTCTAGATCTAACCCGGTTCTATGGGTGAGACCTTGCTTGTCTGGAAAACATGTACTGTTCAGAAGGGACATATCAGTTGAGGATGACGTTAACGTGGACCATGCTCCACACGAACCATTATGTGAAAACGGATAAGGAAAGAGTGGCAGAACTCCCTTCGGTGTCTGGAAAGGGGGGAGTCGACCACACACCCAACAATTAGTGGCATTGCTGGTCTGGTGTGAATAGTGTAGCATTCTGATAAATGTATTGTTTCGCATAGCAAGACGATAGGATAACTCATGAGGAGGCAGATCACTAAATGTGTGCTCTACTGTAGCATTAGAAAACTTATTTACATGAGAAATTGGAAAACATAAATGCAATGCATAACTTGTGCAGGTAACCATCAAACTCAAAAATAGAAGAAAACATAAAATAACGATACATCTGATAGAGTTTTGACTAACTCTCTCACTATGGGGGTCTATCTCATACATGTCAGAAACCTGTCTAACCGTTTCACCCGAGGGGGACTTAGACAATTAAACTGGCTGACTTATTTTACTAGACCGGAGCTTCTTTTTATACTCCTGCTGCGGAGTTTCCTCTAACAGGGGAGGTTTGGAATCAAAGTTTGTAGCGGGACAGTCCTTGAGAATAGGGCAGTTTTTAAAGTTCTGGCAGTCTTTAGAAAAGGAAATGTCTGTAGAAATGTCATTAAAAGTCTTGTTTCGGAGTCCGTGAAATTTCTTGACATGAGACAGATGGACCCAACCCTTACGGCCCTCCAACTTCACGGCCGTACGGGTGGTCAGAAGGACTAGCTTCGGTTCTTTCCAGCGAGGCTCCAGCGGACTTGAACGATCAAAATTCCGGACAAGAACCAGACTTCCTGGAACGATTTCATGCGGTTTCACCTCGGTATTATCTGGAAATGCGGCGGCAACCTGTGAACGACAAGAGTGTAGGGCAGACATCAAGGAAGCTAGGTAATCTGTCAGCATATTACTGGAAACATCTGTAATACTTCGGGTCTAGGTGTACCCCACATATTCGGGGGGCGGCCGAATACGACCTCATAAGGGGACAGACCTGATCTGGAATGTGCGACCATGCGCATATAAAACAGGGCGACTGGCAGAGCTACTAGCCAGTCTACACCTTTCTCTTTACAAACTTTGGCGATGCGGATTTTCAGGGTCTGATTATGTCTCTCTACGAGACCTGCTGCTTCAGGATGGCGTACACAATGAAACTTCCACTGATACCCTAACAGAAGGGAAACATGCTTCATGAGTTCAGATGAGAATGGCTGGCCGTTGTCTGAATACACGACCCTAGGGAGTCCATAACGAGGGAAAAATTCACGAACCAACTGCTTGGCAGTGGTCGCGGCTGTGTAATCTGGAACTGGATATGCCTCTGTCCACCTGGACAAAGCGCATACAACTACAAGGACATACTTGAAACCTCGGCATCGCTCCATCTGGATATAATCCATTTGGAGGACTTCAAAAGGGTGGTCAGGAGGTTGGAATCCCCCTTGTTCCACCGGGACACTTTTACCTGGATTGAACTGACAACATATCATACAGGTACGGACTTTCTGCTTGGCTGCAGCTCGTAAATGCTTGTTGAACCAAATGTTCTGGATACTGTCTAACATAGCTTTTTCTCCTAAATGTGCAGAACTATGTGCGGTATTGATAATGACTTGAACCATCGAGTCGGGGAGAAACCATGTGGCTTTTCCCTTCGTCAACCATCCCTGATCTGTCTGGACCCCTCCTTGTTCGGACCATTTCTTGATTTCATCGGGGGTAGCATGTAACTGGATATCTATGACATCTTGAGTGGGGTCCTTAACTGTCATACATGTAATCGGATCTGGAGTGTGTGTCAGTGTCATGTTAACTGGAATGTCTGGAGTCTGGGCTGTAAGCTTGGCTGTTTGATCTGCTAGATCGTTACCTTGAGAAAGAATGTCAGTGACTTTCGTATGTGCCTTGCACTTCATGATAGCGATAGCTGTCGGTAAATGTATTGCATCTAACAGAGCTTGAATGAGGAGACCATGCTGAATCTTGGTTCCATGAGAAGTCATAAAACCTCTTTCTTGCCAGAGCACTCCGAAGTCGTGTACGACTCCGAATGCATAACGTGAATCTGTGTATATGTTAACTTTCAGGTTCTTGGCACGTATGCAGGCTTGGGTCAGAGCAACTAGCTCTGCTGCTTGAGCGGACAGGGTATCAATACGGTGTGTCTCTATAACTTCAGTGTCAGTAGTCACTGCATACGCGGCTACTAGTTCTCCTGTACTTGTTCTCATACATGAACCATCCACATAAAGTGTCAGGTCGGGATCTGGTAATGGAATATCTGTCAGGTCTTGTCTTGGCTTTGTCATGGTGTTAACAACTTCCACACAATCATGTGTGGCAGGATTTGAAGTAACTGACGGTAACAGTGTAGCAGGATTTAGAACGTTGCAGCGTCTGATTTCTATGTGTGGCTGGAACAGTGTCAATTCATAACCTGTTAAACGTGCAATTGTCAAGTGCTGAGTCTGTGTTCGGTTTAAAAGAACTTCCACGGAGTGTGGAACTTGTACTGTCAGGGAATGTCCTAACACTATGGAATCACTTTGTCTGATAGCTAGAGCTGTGGCTGCAACTGACTTGAGGCACGCAGGCAGAGCCTGGGCTACTGGATCTAATGTGCTCGAAAAATAAGCACAAGGCTTGTATTGTCCTGCTTGATCTTGTGTGAGAACAGATAATGCTGTACCTTCGCGTTCTGTGACAAAAAGTGTAAAAGGCTTACTGTAGTTCGGTGTTGCTAGAACAGGTGCTTGACATAAGGCTTTCTTTAATTCATTAAAAGCAAGTGTATGTTCAGGTGTCCAAGGGAGGACAGTCGATACGGCTGCCTCCTGTGTCGTTAACTGTATCAGTGGCTTGGCTAGAAATGCATACTGGGGAATCCATTGTCTGCAATAGGAAGTGAGGCCGATAAAAGCTCGTACCTCCTTCTGGGTCTTGGGCTGAGGAAGACTCGCTATTAACTGGATACGGTCAGGTGTCAACTGCCTACCCCTCTTGGACAGTAAGTGGCCTAAATAGATCACTTGCTGGACACAGAATTGAAGCTTCGAAGGGGACACCTTGTGCCCTATCTCGGCTAGGAAATACAGAACTGTAAGTGACGCTCGCTCGCAGTCACGTTCAGAACGGGCTGTGATCAGTAGATCATCGACATACTGGAGCAGGGCAGTGTCAGTTGGCATGTGAATATTGTCTAGTTGTCTCTTAAGTGCTTGACTGTAAATGCTAGGACTTTCTGTGAAACCTTGAGGAGCTCGTGTAAATTTATAGCTCCTTCCATTTAAACAGAATCCGAAAAGGAACTGGCTGTCTGGATGAATAGGGACACTGAAAAATGCATTCTTGAGGTCTATGACTGTGAAAAATGTAGCTTCAGAATCAATGGCTGTCAATAGGGAAGAAATATCTGGAACAACTGGGTACTGGGGAATGATACATTTATTAAGTTCTCGAAGGTCAATCACTAATCGATATACTGGAGGTGCATTTGGATCAGTACGTTTCATGACTGGAATAATAGGAGAATTACATACATTGGAGTCAGTTTCTACAACCACTCCTTGAGCAATGAGCTCGTCAATAATTTTGGATAAGGCTGCTACAGCCTCAGGTGGCAATCTGTACTGTCTGATTCGTGGTAACACTACACCTGGCTTCAGAGTCACACGATGGGGTGTGATTTGCATAAAACCAACATCAGTTGGACCTTGTGCCCATAGATGCTGCGGGACATTCAGTAATCTTGGATCAAAATCACGTAATACATAGTGACCCTTAAAGTCACGTAAAAACAAACGTATTCCTTCTGGGGAGCAACAAATAACTGCACCTAATTCTTTCAGTGTCTTAATACCTAACAAATTTTCTGGACATGACTTCGTAAGTAACAGGTCAGTAGTTCGGGACAATGGACCTACTTCTAGAGAAACTGGTTTGGAAATCTCGTTAACTATTGGCTTTCCTGAAAATCCAAGGGAAACATTTCTAGAGCCTGAGAGCGGAGCCCCTGGAACCTCGTCATGACTGATAGTAGTCCTACTTGCCCCTGTATCAATCAGAAACTTTCTGTCTTTCCCTAATACTTGACTGTGAACATAGGGACCCTCTTGATCTACAGGTATCTCGATGAGAGGCAAGCCTACCTCCCTCTCTAGGCTGTTTCATGAATACTGCTGGTACTCTGGATACTCGGACTGTGCATACTGGTACATCTGTTGTGTAACATGCTGTGTTGCAGCTATAGGCTGCGGTACTGTAACTGTCTGTGGTGCATTCTGCGGTAACTGAGAAGTCTGTGAAACTTGTTCTTGTCTAGACGGACGTGGTCTTTCTTTAGTCTTACCAGTAGCTATGTTGTGTTTCAGAACTGCACACTCGTTTATAAAATGACCTGGCTGTTTACAATAATTGCAGGTCCCTTTAACAGGAACTGCAGGATGACTGGCTTGATTTGTACCCCTCTTCTGACTGTCTTGAGGAACAGATTGTGCAACTAATACTTTCATTTTCGTGTCTTTCATACGTTTCCTTTCATGATCTTGCTCTTCTCTGATCCTATTCTGGTGGTACTGGAGCATCTGAAGCATTTGTGACGGAGTATTAGCTTGCCATGTACTTTCGACTTTCAAAACTCGGTTTTTAACTTGTGGACTTGAATTCTCGACTAGTTTACTAACAAAAAGATGAGGGTATGACTCACTACTCGTCTTCAAACCACTGTTAATGCTAAAGCATTTCTCGAATCTAGAATAAAAATCACTAGTATCTTCGTCTGGTTTCTGTTTACAGGCTGAGATTGCATCCCAGTCTTCCTTTTTCGTGGCTAGTAATCTTGGCAAAACTTGTATTAATAGTTTGGGTAATTCTTTACATTTGCCTCCTAGACCGGTACCTGGTACACGTGTATTTTCTTCAGCTTCTAGAGCTGCCCAATCTATCTTTTTCTCTCCCACCTCCCATTCTTTTTCCTTGAGTTTTTCATATGTGCCCGCAGGCAACAGGACCTTTAACATTTTAATTATATCTGGATACGTGTATTCTCCCATGCGGAGCATGACTTTTAATTCACGGTGGAACCCTGCTGGATCTTTGTCGTGACAGGGAATTAACTTTTTCATCTCTAAGAGTTCCATCTTTGTAATCGGGGTGTAAACAAATACTCGTTGCATTTCACCACCCGGTGTCCTAACTGGGTGTACTTCTCGTAACGGATGCTGTCTGTCTATATAGAATGGTTTACTTTCTGGAGGTGAGACATGAACAAAATGCGGATTCAGAAACGTTCGGTATTTGTGGCGCTGTTCTAGAATGATACTAATTAAATCGGTACCTAGACCTTTCCATCTATACTGTAGTAACTCATTCAGAACATCATGTAACGGACCTGGATCAGAATGTTGACCCTCATACAGTGTGATGAGGTGCTGGATCATATACATACCCACCAGTCGCTGCTCGGCTGGGGGCAGTTTCAGAAACATTTGTGCCACTATTTCGTCTGGAAAAGTGGTAGAATCAGTAGCCCATCGGACTGCTGATCGGGCTAGTTCTTGTTCATGCATAGTACTAAGTTCACTATAACCGATTCGTGATTTCAGAATGTGATCGGTAGCTTGAAATACTTGTTCTAGAGAACCTTGTTCTGGTGCTGGAAGAGGAACAGTTTTCTTGTAGTCTAGACGTGAATGTCGGTCGGAAAGTCTAGTTCTACCTACATACGCTATTCTGGTGGGATTCTCGTCGTCTACCTCTTCGGTAGGAGAGTCGTCTTCTTTCTCGCTTACTTGTGCTGCTTTGCGTTTCTCGTGTAACCTTATTATTTCCTTACGAATTTTCTTGTACATACTCTCTATACAACTGAGTGTCCTGTGTCTTCCCTCGGCTATATTATCACTCCACCTTGTCAAGACTTTCATTTCGGTCGGATCTTTAGTCGGATAATCTTGTTCCCTTATTAAACAATTAATTAGAAACTTTAATAGCATGAGCTGGGTCTCAGCTTTCCTTAGAGAAATAACTTCGCCAACACTTTCTGGGTCTGTTCCTGTACGAATGAAACGATATATTCTGTCTAAATCTTCTTTCATATTCGGTAGGGTGTCCAAATACTCGGTCACCCGTCTTACACGCAATGAATATATAACCATACTATCATCACCTGGGACTGGATCATAACGGCATTCGGTAAGAGCTCGCCTGATATCTGCAACGGACTGATGTTTGGGCGTACGCTGTAACGCACGTTCATGTAACTCGACTGATGTTACACGTTTGTGTGGCGGCGGGGTTCCCGGAGGACCTCCTCCCGCGGCCCCTAAACTGGAATCGTCGACTGATACTCTTCGTGTTGGCAGAGTGACCAGTGTAGCGGGTACTTGTAATGTAGGCTGGACCGGGGGTACCGTAACAGGTGCTGTAACAGGTGCCCCGGTGGCTGGAGGAGCAAGAATTACATTATTTACTGGAGCTGACTGAGCAGGGTTTGCATATTCTGGGACTGTGTCGTCCAAATAGGACGAGAGAAAAATATCAGCTGCGGTCGGTTTGTGACGTAGCTTGGTCGGAACTAATGGTGGCGGGAAATTACTGGATGCCTCCGGGGTTGCTTTTGGCAAGCCCTCGGCAAGAAGAGGGTACATACCCTTAATAAGGGCATTCCTCTGTCTGTCTGACTGTTCGGTTTTAACTCGTTCACCTATTTCGATTAATTCCCTTTCTTGGGCTCTTTCTGAGGATTCCCTACTTAATTCTGACTTTCTGATTTCTTTTTCGGTTCTTTTATGAGATTCTTTGCGCCATAACTCAATGGCATCTTTCTGTGACTGTCTGGCTTTCTTTTTCCATAATACTTCTTCTACTCGCATGATGCACTCGGCATCCCATGTGCCTGATACAGGCCATCTATATTTCTCTTCTAATTCCTTAGTGTACTCGACCCATAAGTCTAGATATAATATGGCACTTATGCCATGCTTATGATACATAAAATGACCTGGACTGTCCCTAGGCGGGACAGGAACTGCTTCCTCGAACAGACCTTTTCTAGTTTTTAACTGACGTAATTTGGAGAACAGAGGCATGACGTAAACTGGGATCTGGACACAATACAATACACAATGAATACAATAATGACTTGAGACTGATCACTCATACCACGACATTGAAAACACATTGAAATGACATTTAAAATAACAGTTCGGACAGAAACGTTACCTGGAATACTTGAAAACAGAAACACATGAAGTTCTCGAGAACAGAACTTACTAGAATTACTAGATGCACTGCTGAAACAGTACGAAACATACCGGTCTCATAAAGAGACACGTCAGGACCCGCATCCACCTAAGTGGACACTTCGTGTTGGATCTGTGTACCCAAACCCACGGACCAGAGACAATTAGATTGACCCTGTCTAGATACTACCCCAGCAACGGTACTCACCGGGCAGCAAGAACGGAAGGCCTCGGACTAGACTGGACTGCTACGACGACGGACTACGAACTTCGGACTTCAGTTACGGGTGGGCCTCCGGATACCTCGGACCTTGGACTCTCGGCTTGGGCTCTGGTCGGGACTCGCCGCGTTCCTCCACCGCCTCGTCTGGATGCTGGACCGCAACCTCCGTCTCCTCCGTGGGCCTGAGGGATACTTGAAGCAGAAATATCTGCACGTGCACGGTATGGTTCCGTCACGGCTGCAGAGGGTCAGGGGGCTTGCGTGGCTTCTCCGGCGCGTAGGGAAAGGGCGAGTCCCTGTTCGGGCGCCATTATGTGGTAAATAAATAATTAAATACCTGTGCTATTTTTGACAAGATATACTAATAACAGATAGCTCAATAAATAGGAGTCAAGATTCGAGGTAGCTAGAGTTTGCAGGTTTTAATACAGGCATAAAGGACAGGAACAGGACAACCTGCACGGGAGTAGGATGGCAGCTGCCGGGGGCAGGATCGGGACAAAAAGCTCACTTTAATAACAATGTACAACATATATATACTAAAACAATTGCATTGCAGTACATACAGTAGGCGTAGCAGTGGGCGGGGTTTGTAGCAGTCGCGAAAGATAAGGCAGAAAGTAGGTGTAACAAGAGGCGTGTACATAGACATGTGATGTAAACGTAACAGAATATGTCATAAATGGGGCGGAAACATGGAGGGGGCTACCTAAGGAGCCGGGACCTCTGACCTAGTGGTGCGCGCAAGCTGGCAATGACGTGTTACTAGGAGGAACTGGGGGCTATGACTTCTGCGCTAGAAGAGGAGACTAAAGTCTGGAGAGTCAGAGCGACATGTACCTAAACACTATCTAGTATCTGATGTTTAGAGAACATGTTGATAGAATCCAAAAGTTATCAGGGCAAAGGCTAACAGACACTAAGACTGGTGCATGCATTATTCTACATGTAGTGCGCGTGCAGGGAATATTAAATGACCATTAATACAGTATTTCTCTTACATGGAGACGTAAAGGCTAGATGATGACTGAAACTATTGATGCGATTCAATAGCTTAGGAATGCAGAGAAGGAGGGCTGGACTGATAACTGGAATCATAACATACTCTTGGCAGACTGGCAGGCAGAGCCAGGCCGAACCGGGCACTGTGAGGCAGGAAGTAAGTGAAGGGTCAGGGATACAGGTGGGGGCTGTATCGCTCCTCAGCGAGGGTTCAGGAGACAGGAGACAGGAGCTGAATCTGGTGTCCGGGCCCTTTTGAGGCCTAGAAACGGGGACTTTTACTGAATTAACGTGCACACTGTGAAACGTGGCAACGTAACTTTACATAGGCCTAATACTCGTAGCTTTCACGAGAACTGGAAACTGGCATACTAGAGTTGGACACAACTAGAATTGCGTCTTTAATCGATCATAAGGGAATACATATGCATATTGATCATGCACATATAACATAAGATGGGGAACACGTAGGGACACAGAACATGGCAAAATTTACTTTTCCACACCGTAAGATCAGCAGGTACTTTAGCAAAGAAGCCCTGACCCAAGTGGTTATTGCGCTCATCACCTCCAGGCTCGATTATGCGAACATTTTATATGCAGGTATTCCTGCATATCATCTCCAACGACTGCAGCTGGTGCAGAATCAGGCTGCCCGCCTGATTTTCCACCAGCCCAAACATCAGCACGTCACTCCCCTCCTCCGTAGTCTGCACTGGCTCCCTGTTTCTAAACGCTGCACGTTTAAATTGGCATGTACTACCTTCAAGGCCCTGTCGGATGCAGCTCCTGCCTTCATTACTTCGGCCCTGTCCCGTCATATCCCGTCCAGAACTCTTCGCTCAGCCTCATTAAACTTTCTCGAGATCCCTAGATTCAAAAGAAAAAAGCATGGTGGCCTGAGCTTCTCCGTTCTGGCCCCTTCCACTTGGAACTCCCTTCCACTCTCACTTCGTCTTTGCCCAAAGTACGACTGTTTCCGTAGACTTTTAAAAACCCTGCTCTTCCAAGCCGCATATGACTAAACCTTCAGCCTCTGGTCTACGCTACCTGTCAATGAGCGCCAAGAAACCGATGGTGATAGTGCGCGTTATAAATATTTTTTCATAATAATTTTAATAATAACTCTAAAATGACGTACTCTGGTTACGAGTTTGTTGAGTGTGGAAGTATATATATTTTTTTTCTATTTTGTATTCTATCATAATTGTGCTGACTTTTCTGCTTTAGCGTGCAGTACTATATTATTTTATAAAATGTATAACAAACTGTTGAAATCATGTTTGAAATTAGAATGTAAGCATGTAAGCTGCTCTCTGTGAGGAATACCAATGCCGGCTCCCGAATGATCCAGGGAGCCGGCTGGTATCGTGGTGGATTTGGGGCTCTACCTACGGTCTTGAATGTTATATTTGAGGCTTGGTGGATGGGGTGTCCGGTGATTGTAAAAAATGAGTGATGTATGCTATTTATTTTTTTTACGGTATATTTATTGTGCGCATACAGTGCGAATTTTGAAAGTTGTTCCATAAGTGTACGTAAGCAAGAAAAATGAATTAAAAATAAATCTTTTACAGATATTTATTAAGTTTATGTGTTTATCTTTGTTGCTTGTAATGAGAGGTTTTTGCTTTAATGTTACTTATAAGTAAGTGCTTATGCATAGTCTAAATTTGTTGAGGAGCAGTGTTTTATACAGTGCTGAACTTTTGAACTCTGTTGACAGTTGACTTTTGCATGATCTGTTGGGGGTAGGGTGGAAAGTTATGCCAGGTAGAAAGGTTTGGAATGTTAAATCAATAGAAATGTGTGTTTTGTTTTGAATTATTGTGTGCAGGATTTTAATTGGTTATTTATATGTATTTATATGTATGTATGTGTAAAATGAGAGGGAAAATGTTGACGGTTCTGCTGAAAACACAGAACTAGAGAGATTCTGTACAAGAATATCCACTGTGTGAGTGGTATTCTCCTTAATCTACAAATCAATTTGAAAGGTAAGTTGATAAATTGTATGGGAGTGTGTGCGGTGCATCTTTGTACATTAAGGAATTATGGTGTATATCAAGACAGGCTATAATAATTTTGCCGCTTTATGGGTAGAAAACTGCTGATAAAGCGGTGATAATGTTATCGGCTGTCTTGATAATATGCCCCTATATTTGTCCGTTTCATAACGTTTTATAGTAGTAAATGTGTTTTGCTATAATGCATGCTGTTATGCTTTTTTGTTCAATATCAGTTTTTCCGTCTCTGTACATTAAGGGATTATGGGCCATATTATTAATAAAGGGCGATACATTATCGCCGCTTTTATCGGAAGAAAACTGCCGGTAAAGCGGCGATAATGGCCCTGATAATATGCCCTTGTGAATTCCCACAGCAGTCCAGGTTAACACCAGAACCTGGGCTGCTATGGGAATTTACAAGGGCCTATTATCAAGACCATTATTGCCGCTTTATCGGCAGTTTCTTGCTGATAAAAGCGGCGATAATATATCGCCTTATGTTGTTGATAATATGCCCCTTCGTTCCGTGCCCTGCATTGCATTTTGCGATGCAGGGCGCGCTACAAAATTTGCCGTTTTATCATATATGTAGGGGATGCTGAGAATGATTAGCAGTAGAAACTATGGTGCACAGGGCGCGCTATGAGAATAGTTAGAAGTGGTCACTTATTGGAGATCCGATTCAGCTGTGTGGCTTATTGTGCGATGTTAGCAGGCATCGCTTACATGATTACAGTAACTGAGCGCGTGGTTTGCTATAACAAAGTTGTGTTTACTCCTATGCATGGGAAGCTGGATGTTTCCATCTGGCTGTTGATTCCGACCTTGAAAGAAGAGTCAACCAAATGAGCCGTATAAGAGCGCTATTGTCTCAAAAAGAGGTCGCTGTTATATCTGCTACAGAGACATTTGTCTTTCATGTAGCAAACACCCGCACAGAAGTGTATGCCTTATTAAATACAGACGTGCCCTGGAATTTTAGGGAGTTAATTTAGACTATCTTTAATGCGTCCTCGAGTAGGGGGTTAGCTTACTTTTTTTTAAAGTTATAAGCGTTGGCTTTGTGACTTCTGTAGAAGCTATATTTGGTGTCTGGTCGGTGTTTTTTCCTGCGATTTTTTCCAGCATCTTTGGTGAATTGTGCTTAATGCTCACATTAGTTGCAGGTGTGCTTGTATTAATTTGTTTAGTTAAATAGGGATGCACATCTTGCAGCTGACGACAATATTTCTCGGTTGTTGCTGGTCCGCAACCGAATGCTTAGTTACTATGGAGCTCTGCCTCTTGCAACGTTGAGTGCAGCTTATGGATTATCGTTTCGATTCTCCATTTTCACATGCGTTCAACCTGTGTTCCATTGCCTGAGCTGTGATTTTGACTGGGCCCTGGATTTGGGTCTCTGCAGTACGTTGTCTCCGAACGCGGATTATGACCAGCTGATGAGCCCCTTAGTGGTTCATGACTTGCTCTGTTCTGGCGGCGTTATTATGGCCTTAGCAGCAACACATGGAATAATGGGACATTGGAATGTTTTTCAGCTGCGCATGACTTCTTGGCACGCAGTTACATTGAAGATGACCCGAGTTTTCCTCTAATGGTGATAGAGGCTCCGGTCGTTGAGGAACATGTATGTTCATTCTCAGTATTGAATTGGATGGCTGAAATGTTTTCAGATGAAAACAATGACATCCTGTTGGAGGCTGTTGCTACATACTGTGCATATACGCTGGTGGAATAAGACTGTTTGATTTTTCTACCTATTCTTTATATTGAACTTGACTCTGCTTTTTAAGCTTGGACTGTGCGTTCGTAATTTGCCCACGTTTATATTATGTGCTTTGGTCAAGGAAATGTGTTGTGGGCTGAGCCTTGCACTCACACCGTGTTAAGTTAGCATGGGTTTATTAGAAGCTTAAACGCCATTTTTGTTTTCCTGCTCTGCTTTGCACACAACACGCACTTGCAATATTGTTAACAGAAGGGCGAGTATTTTGCTTCATATGAGAATAATGATATACTGCATTTGTAGACTGCCTCGCTACATTAGTGTGTATAGTGAGAGCATGAAACCTCAAGGTTATGTTGGATACTGTGTGTGTTATTTGGAATGATGTCAGCATGTTCGAGCCATAAGAGATATGCAGCTGTGGCATCTCTTATACTTGCGCATTTAGTAATGAAGTGTGCAGGCATGATTACACACAGTTTTAGAACTTTCGTATCTTGACAGTTTGTGTAGAACTCAATGTGATCCACTACTGCTGAGTAACATAGGTATGGGTCTGCCTATGTAGTCGTATGAGATCTTCTGTAGTTATAAACTAACCTTCTAAGTAGGGAGGGTGAAATTTAGGTATATTTTAAATCTGTTTCCCTTTTGCATAATAGGATGCTTTCTCCCTTTGTATTTTATGGAATAGTAACAATGCTGACAACTTTGTTTCTGATAATATGTTTGCTTGTATTAAGTAAGGTACTGGCCATGAGATTACTGTGTTAGAAATAAACATTTCAAAGTTGCAGGTGTGTTTATTAAGTGCTTGTTTTAGACTGGTGTAAGAATGTAACGAAAGAGTGCTCTTGTTATCTACCTTATCTGAGGTAACCTAAGTCGCATGTTGTGGGTTGATTAATAATTGGTGTTTTTGCTATAGGAGGAAGAACGATTGAGTCACTGATTGCTAGTCTGTTAGGGTGCTTGGGTACTAAGGTGGGGTTTGGAACACTGTAATTCACTGAGGTAGTAAGTCTTTATGCACAGTTGTGTGTAGGAGCAGAATCACTGCAACAGTAGTTACAACAAAAAGGCTCGATAAAGGGCCTTGAGTTTGAAACAAAATATGAAATTGAAGAATAATTGATAAGTGCAGCCAAGAAAGGGAGCAAGTGTGCACATTTCATAGTGCCTTTGGCCGGGGTAGTTGGTATAATAAAAAGCGTCGCTAAAGGGCCTGTACTTTGAATTTGAATTAAAGAAGAATGATTGATAACCCCAGGCAAGAAAGGGGGAAAGTAGGTGTGTGTATGTGTAGATGATGTGTTGATTGAGCAGAAGATGAATAAGGTGAAAAATAAGAAAAGGTGCAGACATGCAAACTTTGTACTTCTTTGTAAGGGAAGTGCCTGTTTAGTTTTCCTGTGCATATATATATATATATATATATATATATATATATATATATATATATATATATATATATATATATATATATATATATATATATATATATATTACCTACTGGCGGTCGCCAGTAGGTATATATAGTTAGGATTTTTTCCCTATGGGATTTTTGAAAATTCTATGTCTAATAACTTTGGCGTTTGTGGACGGAATTGGCTGAAATTTTCAGGAAAATGGAACATTTTGTTTCCGAGCAGCCCCTGGAAATTTGGGGGGGGGGGTTCGTCAAGGGGTGGCCGAGAAAAAAGGGGGGTCCCAAAACGTGTTTTTCCCATGTTAATTTCAATTGGGCGGTTGGCCTCACTTTTAGGCCGAACGGCTGAATGGATTTGCACGAAACTTGGCAAAATTGTAGGGACTGTTAGCCCGATGTGCCTTTGCTAGGTCTCAATATATGTGCTCCAGTGGATTTTGAGAAATTAACGTTCAAAAAAAGATATATATCTGTAAGCGCGCTCCGGGCAGCGCTCCGGTTCGCGTACCTGACGCGTAACGGAACTTCGCGTAGCGAAGCTGATTGGCTCTCCGGTGTCTGTCAACATTCTAAACAGTCCGGAGCGGCCGCCATCTTGTCTCTCGGTAGGATCGAGAGACAAGAGGAGGCCAAAACAAAGGGGGAAATGACCATAAGGGGGCATAGTAGATCCTCCCTGACCCCCTAGGTTTGATGTGGAGGCTTTAAAAGGGCCCCGCAGTGCAAAAAAAAAAAAAAAATTTTTGTTTTTTTGCGTGGGGAGCGCCCGGTCCGCGAACCGGGAAGCGTTCTGGGGAGCGTACTATAAGGAAAAAAGAATGATAGACTTTTAAAATACTGTATGTTAATTGATTGTTGGTTTTGTTGATTATTTTTTAATTTCTTTATTTTTTAAGCAATTATTTATTATTGTGATTGTGTTTCAAAATTTAATAACATTTCTAACATTTCACTGTCTGGAATGTCGTCATTTTCATTGAACATAGCTTGTAATCTCTGAGTGTGTAAAATTTCCTCATTTTGAAGGAGGTCATCTACTGCTTGCACACATTGCAGTAGTTCTTGGTCCCAAGTTTCATCCATAAATTCTATATAATTTGGATCAATTAATTCTTGGCTGCTCTCTTGCAGGACAATTTGAAATGAAACTTTCTGTTCGCCTTCCATGTTGCCTGAAATTTGGATAAAAAAAAATATATATTAGTAGAGATAGGGCACTGTTGGGATTAATTTTAGATAGGCAGTTTTTATCAGTGAATTTATCTTTGGGCAGTGTATAGTATCAGAGTGGAAGTAGGAATATAAAAAAGTGTATGTGATTTAACGTAAGTAAATTCATAATTATACAAGAGAAACCTAACTCCATCCATAACTATAACAGAGAAGTCTATCTAAATCTATACCTACTACAGAGGGATAGTATATAACTATCAGAAAAAGTTTACCATATTAACTGATAGTGCACAATATACTTCAGTTTTTAAAATAACAACTTACCTTTACAAAGAAGTTGAAGTGATTAGTGAAAATCCAATTGAAATGTACACCAGGAAGTAGTAGTCAAAATGGCTGTGTTTCCTTCTCTTCCTTTATATATATTCAGGTATATAACCAATCAAATGTCAGGTAAAAAAAGTAGAAAATGAAAGTAACATTTTCATTGGTTGTCAATTCCAACACTTCAGATGTGTTTTGTGAAGTAATTTACCTCACGGTATTTAGAGAGGTCTACAGGCTAAATGGCTAAATGGAATTTCAATCAAATTTGTGAAAATGATAGGGATTGGTATGTAGTATGAGCTAATCTATATTTGGTGAAAGTGTCTCCAGTCGTTTTTCTGTAAATTACTTTCCCACCTTTTTTGATGGAGCGCTTCCCGAGGAGCGCCCCGGTACGCGAACTGGCGAGCGCCCCGGTACGCGAACCTGAAGCGTTAAGGGAGTCCACCATTTTGTGTTTCGGTCGAATTAAGATACAAGATGGAGGGCAACTAATGTTCAGAATGGGTAGAAGGGGGCACGGTAGACTTATCTTGACCCCCTAGGTTTTCTGAGGGTGGCTGAGGAGGCCCATATGTGCGAAAAAAAAACATTTTTTTAAAAAATTTCACGAGGTTAGCTTCCGGTCCGCGTACCGGGTAGCGTACTTTGTTGAAAATTAGTGAAAAAGTTAGAGTAAAATAATAATTGTGAGTGATCAGATGTAGGGTAGCTCTGAGAAGAGCTTTTGGGTTTATGGTACATTTAGGTACTTATAAGTAGGTACCAATGCACAGTCTTAAATTCAGAATGAAAATTCTGTTGCCCTCATCTGAGAAGTGAACTCCATCTCCTCTGTAGATATCTTGCATGTAGTAACGCAAGTTATTGTTGTACACGGAGCCCATTCCATGGTCTCTCATGTAAGCTGAAACAGATTTGTTTACATGCTTCCTCAACTACTCAATTTGTGGACAAAATTGGTTCGACCACCTCCATTTCTGTCTTTGGCATATATTTGAATATACCAAGGCAGTCTGAGGAAAAAGTGCCATTAATTGCTCAAAGGTGTCCTTTAAAAGCATTTCCAGACCTACCCCAGTCAAAGTGCCCAAGTCATTACCTCCACAGTGCACAATTAACAGGTCAGCTTTTAGCAAATGCATAAAGGTTTTCACCAATGGTATCAATTGGTGACATTTTAATCCTCTGTGGCCAAACCACTTAATTTCCACATCTTGTAAATTGAGGTTAGGTAAATTTCTGTTATCAGCATACCTCTGAGCCCAGTAGATGTAACTATGTCCAACAATCCAGACAGAAAACATGGTGAGAGAAGGTTCTGCTGCAGTCAGATGAAGTGTGGCAATGAAATGGCAGTTGAAAAAATAAGAGTTTAAAATGAAAAAACTGTGGAGTTTGTGTGTTAATGAAGCAGTAACAGTGATTGGTGGATTTTGATTGCTGAAAACAGAAAGTTAGGGTGCATGGATGAGTTCTTTGAAAGATGTATTTTGAATGGTCAAGAAAAAATCATTAAATGAAAGATTGCACTGGATATGCAGGTGCACTGAGAGTTCAGAGTTCAATTGAAACATTGTTGTGTGAACTTGCAAACACCAGAGGTCTTCCAAGAGGTGGTTGCTATGCAAAAAAGGCAGAGAGGGCAGAGGGGGGAAGGGTTTTGATTTGAAAAAAGTGAGGGAAGAGTTTTGATTGGGTGACATGAGAGATATGTGTGAAGAATTACAGCATTTCTGTGCTTTTGATAGCTGCAGACTCTGGAGTGCATACCTTTTGCTCTGCTAAATACAAAGTGGTGTGTTTCCGAGACTGTTTTGAAACTCATAAATTATTTGCTAAGGTGAGAAAAGATTTATTTAATTTAGATAGAGAATAGTGTGCTTTAAGGAGAAAATTATGAAGAAAGTTGTGTTTTTAAAATGTTGCTTTGCCTCAAGTGTTTTACAAATAGATTTTGTTTCTTTGAGAAATTGTAATTGGAGAAAATGTGAAGTATTAGTACTGACAGGGTGTTTTTGTGCACAGGAGCTGTGCAGTGTTTTCAAATTATGACTTGAAAATCGTTTTTGAGGAAAAGGAATGCTTTTAACATTTATGACAAGGACATAATGGTGTATGCTTCTTTATAAGGCATTTGAGTGTCTCTGATGTTATTTTTCCCATTTTAATGTAAGACCTTTCCCCGTGGTGCAAATTCCTTGTAAATATGCTCCCACCTGTGCTTGGCAAATTTAGATTTTGAATGTTTGAGTTACATAGCCATGTTAAAAGTGACCCTAAAATGCTGCAAAGGCAATCAAAAAACGCTTCCATGTGTCTTAAGGACATTTTCAGTCATTTCCCCATGTGCAGTGTTTTCAAATTATGACTTGAAAATCGTTTTTGAGGAAAAGGAATGCTTTTAACATTTATGACAAGGACATAATGGTGTCTGCTTCTTTATAAGGCATTGGAGTGTCTCTGATGTTATTTTTCCCATTTTAATGTAAGACCTTTCCCCGTGGTGCAAATTCCTTGTAAATATGCTCCCACCTGTGCTTGGCAAATTTAGATTTTGAATGTTTGAGTTACATAGCCATGTTAAAAGTGACCCTAAAATGCTGCAAAGGCAATCAAAAAACGCTTCCATGTGTCTTAAGGACATTTTAAGTCATTCCCCCTGTGCAGTGTTTTCAAATTATGACTTGAAAATCGTTTTTGAGGTAAAGGAATGCTTTTAACATTTATGACAAGGACATAATGGTGTCTGCTTCTTTATAAGGCATTGGAGTGTCTCTGATGTTATTTTTCCCATTTTAATGTAAGACCTTTCCCCGTGGTGCAAATTCCTTGTAAATATGCTCCCACCTGTGCTTGGCAAATTTACATTTTGATAGTTTGAGTTACATAGCCATGTTAAAAGTGACCCAAAAATGCTGCAAAGGCAATCAAAAAACGCTTTCATGTGTCTTAAGGACATTTTAAGTCATTTCCCCATGTGCAGTGTTTTCAAATTAAGACTTGAAAATCGTTTTTGAGGAAAAGGAATGCTTTTAACATTTATGACAAGGACATAATGGTGTATGCTTCTTTATAAGGCATTTGAGTGTCTCTGATGTTGTTTTTCCATTTTAATGTAAGACCTTTCCCGGTGGTGCAAATTCCTTGTAAATATGCTCCCACCTGTGCTTGGCAAATTTACATTTTGATAGTTTGAGTTACATAGCCATGTTAAAAGTGACCCACAAATGCTGCAAAGGCAATCAAAAAACGCTTTCATGTGTCTTAAGGACATTTTAAGTCATTTCCCCATGTGCAGTGTTTTCAAATTAAGACTTGAAAATCGTTTTTGAGGAAAAGGAATGCTTTTAACATTTATGACAAGGACATAATGGTGTATGCTTCTTTATAAGGCATTTGAGTGTCTCTGATGTCATTTTTCCATTGTAATGTAAGACCTTTCCCCGTGGTGCAAATTCCTTGTAAATATGCTCCCACCTGTGCTTGGCAAATTTAGATTTTGATTGTTTAAGTTACATAGCCATGTTAAAAGTGACCCAAAAATGCTGCAAAGGCTTTAAAAAAACGCTTTCATGTGTCTTAAGGACATTTTAATTCATTTCCCCATGAATGTAGGTAGGCCTCACCTTAAACAAACATCTGGATAGGCCACACCTTATCGTCATCCTGAATTAATCATTTAAAATGCTAGGGACAGATTTATGATAGGTGTATGCCTCTTTTGCGCGACTGTGCGTCACTTTTGTGACGCAGTGGCGGTGCAAAAGATTTGCTATGTGGTGACAAAATTACAAATTGATGCATCTAGGCAGATGTGTCATGCTGTAAAAAAAACGTGCCACATGAAACCGATGCAGCAGTGATGCAAAAGATGCACCATGTTGCAAGACAGGCCTCACTTCATCTCCAACAAGATAAGAAGCTTAGGGATAGATTTATGATGACTGGTGCATCCCCAGGGATGTGCCAGTCATCCTGCGCCGCTGTTCCGCCACCCATGGTGCGCTGCATTTACAATGCGGCGCACCATGGGGCAAAAACAGCACAGATGCGTAACGCATCTGTGCCGTAAAGGTGGCGCATTGCTGGAGCTGCATCGCAAGTGCCATGCAGCTCCAGCAAGGCTCAGGGGTGCCCCATCTCCATTTAATCTGCAACCCTGAGTAGGCCTCACCTTAAACAAACCTCTGGATAGGCCACACCTTATCGTCATCCTGAATCAATCATTTAACATGTTAGGGACAGATTTATGATAGTCGTGTGCCTCTTTTGTGCCGCTGTGTGTCACTTTTGTGACGCAGCGGCGGTGCAAAAGATTTGCTATGTGGCGACATATTTAAAAATTGATGCATCTAGGCAGATGTGTCATGCTGTAAAGTCCTGTGCCACATGAAACCTGCGTCAGTTTTCATATAGGTGTTTTGTTGCAAGGTATGCATTAATTTGCAAGAAAGCCCTGTAAAACTAACACAGTGAAATTTAGAAGATTTCACTGACTCAGCTTTATAGCATTGCTGAATCAAATCATTACGCCTGTTTGAAACAGGCATAAGGAGTGATGCACCATGCAATGTGTGGCTTGCTCCTGTGCATTGCAGTAGACATGTTGCGCTTACGACGTGATTCCTGCAATGTGCTGCTTTTGCGGCACAGGTGCGTGACGCATCTGTGCTGTTTTCACTCAATGGTGCTCCACATTGTAAATGCGGCACACCATGGGTGGCAGAGCAGCGGTGCACATTAACTGGTGCATCCCTGGGAATGCGTCAGTTAACATAAATCTGCCACTTTACATTTAAGTATGAGCAGGGGACACAGAGTTGGTGAGGCTTATCCAAGGTTAAGAAGAGATGAGTCCTGTTCACTGAAAACTTGGACATAGGCCTTACCTCCTCAGCATCGCTGGTCATGGCTAAATAATAGCTGCAAAATGTTACTCTTGTTAAACAATTTTACTATTATAGTCTCTGAGATTTGTGCCTTACTCTGCAACATCTCATTGTTGTTCTCTTTCTTTAAAGATAACGACAACATCAACATGAGCGACAATCAGCAATCAGTTGATCTCGACCTCATAATTGAACTCGTAATTGAAACATCAGTGCAAGTAGATCCCTTGGATGATTTAAATCCTGAGGATGAAGAAGAACATGATGAGGATGCAGATTTGTCAGAATTGTATGACATAGGGTGGGAAGCTGACGTGCTTGAGCCTATGGAACTATAAACATTTATTTTTAAAAATTTATAATAAATGAAAAGTAAAAATGTAAACCGTTTCATTTAAAAATAAAGACACCTTCAAAAACAGGTTATGTGTAGTGTCTTCAATAAAATATTAAAATATGCTCATAAAATTAGATCAGATTCACATATAAAACAGCACAGGTAAAATGAATATGAATTCCATTTCTTTTCTGCTATTTCTGTATTCTAAATTTGCCAAGCACTAAAAATGTCAAGTAGTGTGTTAAGTTTTTGATGACTGTTATTGATTTACTGTTTGGTAATAGTGGTTAATAACATTTTTTATTATATTTTACCACAGATTCAACTGCAGATCATTTCAAGATTTCAGCATGCCAACTAAAGAAAGACTTAGAAAGGCTGCAAAACGTCAAAGACAGCAGGTACATGATATAATGCAGCAGTCCTCTAACAAAAAAACTTGTCAAGTCACCAAGAAAGCACCGGGTAAGAGCACAAAAACATTTATAAGAAATATTTGTAGTAAAAAAAATATTACTACAGAAAATGTTTCAGTCCAGAAAAAGAGAAGCATTTTAAACGGAAAGGAAAGGCCAATCAAAAATGTTACTGCTAGAGCAAGAGATAACTCTGTGCATGATAGTAGAAGGAAACAACAGTTTAGGGACATTCGTAAACGAATGTTCCGCAACAGGATAATTGGCAATTTGTTAAAAAATATTAAGAAAGGTCAACAGAAAGTGGTTTTTTATAAGAGAAAAAAAAAGTTGAGAAAGTTATTGATCAGGCATTTGAAATTAAACGTAAGTTATTTATTTTGATAATCAATAGAATTAGGAAGCTAAACAAGGCAATTTATGATTTCAAAAGAAATAGTAGATGGAAGAGAATAGTTAATCGTAGTAATTTTTGTGAAGTTTTTTCCAGAGAATGGATGCATAGTTCAAGTTGTGAGGCATTTTTTAATGAGGAGAGTTATTTCCAGGATAATGATTTGGTGCATGCAGTTGACACCAGTGGTCGAGCTTATGAAGTGAAAGATGGTTGTCCAGTTGAAAAAGAAAAACTTGTGACAACAGAGACAGAAGAGGTGTTAGGTAATGAGGTTTTAGGAAGACGTCCTAAGGGTCCTGTGTACACCTGGAAGTGTAGTAGTATTTGCAGTGTGCAACAGGATTCCATCAATTTGCTTTGTGATTTTGTACGGACATTTAATAAGAAAAGTTTGAAGCAGAAAATGAAGTTGTTGCAAGAATTAGATCCTTGCAGAGTGAGAGAAGTGACAGGTTTGCATGGTCATTCACTGGCTTGTCTTTCCAGGAGAGTATGCCAGAGTGTTTTTCATCATTTCAGGATGCTAGCAGTGCATCATAATAAAGTGAGGAAATTAGTTAGAATGTTGTATTATGCTAAGAGTCCAGCAATTATGCTTAAACAATTATGCGCTGCTCTTTTGCATGGTTCTGAAATAGATGTGAAGAATATTTGTGCAGAAATTGAGTTTTGTTACTTTGGAAGTAAAGAGGAGAATGTTGAAATTGACCAAGAAGAAGAGGGTAATGTGGAAGATAGTGTACAGGTTTCCAGTACAGATAATTTTCAGAGGGAAATTGCGACGTTTCAGGTGAAATCAAGAGAGAGGCCTAATTTCACTTGTGTGTGTTGTCGACGCACTTATTATAAGAATCAGACTAAGTTAGTGGATTTATATGCAAAAAGTGAAAGGGAAAATAATAGTGAATGGAAGGATTTCACAACATATTTGATGGTAGAAAATTGTTTTGATTTGGGATCGGATCAACGTGTGTGTACTTATTGTTGTAGCAAATTAAATCAAAACCAGATGCCTGCTAGAGCAGTTCATAATAATCTGGAATTGGTTGAGATTCCTTCTGAATTCAAGGATTTAAATACTTATGAATCTATTTTGATTCAAAGTATCCATCCCTTTCAGGCTATTGTAAGAATGGAGCCAAAGACAGGGAAATTGCCTCCATCAGATTTACAGAGAGGATTAAAGGGAAGAGTTGTTTATTTGCCTCTAGATTTGAAGAAAAACATTAACACAATTGGAGTAGAAAAAGTGGAAGAGGACCCTCTGGTTATCTTAGTTAATGGGGTTCCGACAAAGAATAAGAAAATATGGCAAGATTTAGTGAATGTTAGGAAAGTCAAAAAGGCAACATTGTACTTGAAAAAAAATAATAAGTACTATAAGAATATATATGTTGCAGAAGAGGAAGTAAGTGAGGAAGAGGATAGCGATTTGTGTGCTGGTCAAATTGAGAAAGTAAAACCCTCTACTAGTGAAGAAATATATGAACATTATAGTGTTCATCCTTTGCATTCCAAGGAAGTCATGGGGAATGCTATTGAGTTGTTTCAAATGAAACAAGCCAAAGGGAGTCCCATTAGTGTTTGGGAGGAAAGTTTGGAAGCTCGGTGTTTCCCACAGCTTTTTCCAACAGGTCAGGGAGGAAGATATGATGAGCGACCTCATCAAATTCCTGCTTCTGAATACCGGACTTTGCGATTGTATGCAGGAGATGCTAGGTTTCGACAATGTATTCCCTATTTGTTTCATCTCCTGTTTGAAAGCGATCTGTCTGGACTGTCATATGCAGTGAACCACATCTTGAAAAGTGGTATACACATGCAAAACATCTCGGCAAGTGACTTTATGGATAAAGTCAATGTCCAAGACAGTATTTTGGATTCTCACCTGATTAATCTCATGGCGTGTCAGCGTGGTACTAATGAGTACTGGTACCGTCGTCATGGTGATTTAAAATGTATGCTGAGGAACTTAGGAACTCCCACATGGTTCCTCACTCTGAGCTGTGCCGAGTATGGCTGGGAAGACTTACTTGAATTTCTACGAGAGGCAAATGGAAACATCGAAAACATCGAATTCAAGACACCCGGAGAACTGTGCTCTTTGGATCCAGTCAATGTATGCCGGTACTTCAATCATAGATTTGAAGCTATGATGTCTTTCATCATGAATAAGAAGAATCCACCTCTTGGAGAGGTGTTGGATTTCTTCTGGAGAAAGGAGTACCAAGCAAGAGGTGCTCCTCACATACATATGCTGTTGTGGATCAAGGATGCACCTAAATTTGGAACAGATCCAGAAGACTCAGTGATGAGTTTCATACAACAGTATTCTACGTGTGCTGTTCCAAACGCAAAGGAGAAGAAAAGCCTAAGAGAAAAAGTTCTACGTTTCCAAAGCCATCGTTGTGGAAAGTACTGTCGTCGTAAATTCCGAAACAAGGACAAGTTCTACACCAAATGTCGTTTCGGCTTTCCACGACCGGTGATTTCTAAAGGAAGAGTAAACAGTTTGATGTCTTCGCTGCGACATAATGTGATGAAGAAATCACCTAAAAACACATACAATTTGAAGAGGAACGAAGAGTCCAAGTACATCAACGACTACAACCCGGTGATTTTGTCCATGTGGAATGCTAACATGGATATACAGTTTGTGGCTGATAACTGTATGGCTGTGGCTCGGTATGTGACATCTTACATCACCAAAAAAGAGAAGACAGAATTGAAGGATATGTGGGAGGACATTTCCCATGAAAAGAGCCTCAGTAAGAAGTTGTACAGTTTCAGTCTGAAGATGTTGTCGCATCGAGAAATCGGAGCTTACGAATGTTCTGACCGGTTGTCTTCAGCAAGTCTCTATGCCAAATCTAGGAGTATCGTTTGGGCGAGTCTTGGTCTTGCTGCAACGCGTAATCGAGTTCTGAAACCTGTGCGGGAAATTGAGTATTTGGCGGAAAAGGAGCCGAACAGTACCGACATTTTGAAGAGCAACATGTTGGATACATATTATCCAAATCGAAGCAGTCACCTCGAGAATGTTTGTCTGTATGAGGTTCTTCAAAATTACATATTCAAGAGGAACATCAAAGAAGATACTGAGAAAGGAGTGTATGCTGTAATTGGAAGTGAGGGATGTCTGGTCAAGCAAAGAAAATGCCACTTGGTAAACCATCGAAAATTGAGTGGCGAATCTCCTGAAAAAAAGGAGTTTTTCTATTTAGCACTTTTGCAACTTTTCAAGCCTTGGCGTGCAGAAGAGGAACTGCTTGGAGATTTCCTCTGTTACGAAGACTCTTTCACTGCCGCCAAGGAGACCATAGAATGTCCTGCTTTTCCCAAATATGTAGAAATGTTGAATGTGGAAATCGAGCAGGAAGCAACGATTGCAGCCGAGATTGCCAGAGACAGTTCTCAGGACAGTCAGAGTTCTGCTTCATTGAGTCAGGATCCACTAGGAGGACCTGTTATCGAAAATGAAGCTGCCACTGCTATGAATGAAGTGGAAAGAGCCATGGCACATGCTCAGGAGGATGCGGTTAACTTAGAAGAGTTGGAAAGACAACTCAACGTTGAGCAGAGGAAAATATATGACGAAGTTACCATGCAAATTGATCATGGATTAAGTCATGAGAAGAAAGAGTGCTCATGTACGTCGTTGAAGCCTGTCCGACTCTACGTGAGTGGAGAAGCGGGAACTGGAAAAAGTTTCCTTATTAAAGCAATTTCATGTTATTTGCAGGAAAGGACTGAGTCATCGCTGTCTTGTGTTGTCACCGCTCCAACTGGACTGGCAGCACATAACATTAAAGGGATTACTTTACATCGTTTACTGATGCTGCCAGTGGAGCATGACAACAAATTACAATATCACAAGCTATCTGGAGATGCTTGTTGTGAAGTTTCAAGAATCTTGAGGAAAATGAAACTTCTTATCATTGACGAAGTAAGCATGGTTTCCAATGTCATGCTTGCCTTTGTGCATTTGAGAATGCAAGAAGTTCTCAAAACAGAGTATGATGTGTTATTTGGTGGCAAACACATAATTGTTTTCGGAGATCTTCTGCAGCTGACACCAGTGAAAGGGCAACCTGTGTTCAAAATGCTCACGCATGAAGATACCAGGAAGTGCCTAGGGAGCATTGGCAACGTCAATATATGGTTAAACTTCAATTATGCTGAACTGCATGAAAATATGCGTCAGGCGAAGGATGAAGTTTACAAGAATATTCTACAAGATGTTAGAATAGGAAAAGTGACCGAGCATGGGAAAGAAGCTTTACATGCACGATTACTGTCGAATTTATATCCAGAACAAGATGTTGTGCCTGAGAATATTTTTCAGAAAATTACTGAGAAGAAATCTGGAATATGTTTGATGCCAACTCTTGCAGAATGTGCCATCTTCAACAACAAAATATTGAATTTAGAAAAGCAAGAGATTGTGAAACTGGAAGCTATTGACAGAGTAGAGCATATGGGATCAACAATTATTTTGTCTGAGAATTTGAAATCAAAATTGGATTCATTAGAGAAGACTATATCTAAAACTGCAGGTTTTGAAAAGAGTCTGAATGTGTGCTTGAACTGCCGTATAATTTTAAGAAGGAATTTACATGTTGAAAGAGGTCTGGTAAATGGATCAATGGGTAATGTTGTTGATTTTGTGAAATACAGAAATAGAGATGGAATTGAATTTTTAAAAATTAAATTTGATGGCATTGAGGAAGTACAGCTAATTGGTCGTTGTTCTGCTAGATTTTTGCTTGTAAAAGACTTATATGTTCGCCGTAAGCAGTTTCCTGTTTGCTTGGCATATGCGGTGACAATCCATAAATCGCAAGGTTTCAAGGAGGGTATGGCATATGTGGCATTGTCAAGAGTTAGAACTTTATCGGGATTGTACTTGATTGAGTGTGATGTCACAAACATTTGTGCGGATCTAGATTGTGTTAAGGAATACAATAGGTTGAGAAGAGAGTATGCGCCACATTTGCCTCAATATCCTTTGTTTGAGAAACGTGTGGTAGGCCGGAAACGAAGAAATGTGACCACTACTGGGGAGGTTGTAGCAAAAAGACAAAAAGTCGATGAACCTGAAATTATAAGCAGAAACAAAAAGGATTCTGTTGAAGATGTTGTTGGTTTTCAATTTGAAAACACTTCTGGTGTCAACTGCTATGCTAATGTAGTGGTTAATGTTTTGTTTTCTCTAGAAAATGTAAAAGAAGAGATTGTGGTCAATTCTGATCAAAGATTATGCAGTTTGTTAAATTCTGTGTTAGAGAAATGTAGCACTGATAGAACAAAAATAGAAAGTGTGTCTGAAATTCGAAATCTGTTAGACAGATGTTCAGGCCAAACACAATTCTCTCAAAATATTCAGCAAGATTGTCAGGAGTTTTTAATGTATATGCTTGATGTATTGCATGCTGAAGGTGTAGATGTAGATCACCTGTTTGGGCTTTCTTATCAATTGCAGCATGACTGCGAGAACTGTAGGGTATCAAGTACTACTAGTGTAGACTCAGAAAGATTTATATATTTAACTTTGCCAGACAGTAAATCAGTCTCCTTTAATAAGCTAGTAAAAGCAGCTGATCACAACATGGAATGTAGCCAATGTAAATCTGAAATGATGTCAACATTATTTATACGAACATATGGCCAGTATGTCATTTTAATGTTCCAACGATGTAGGCCTGATGGAACAAAATTGACAACTTTAATTAACATTTTGTGGCTTCACAGTTGTCAATATCAGGAAGGACTTTTGTAACTGTAGCAATTATATATCATGACGGTCCTTCAATAACATCAGGACATTACACAGCTTATTTAAAGTCTAGAAATGGCTGGTCATTCTGCAACGATTCTGCTTTAATTTTCAAAAACAAATTGCCGTATGACCTTAAAAATTCTTACCTGGTGTTTTTAAAACCAAAATTTTAGGGAAAGAATCTCGGGATGTGCTCTGAGGAATTTCAAGAAGTTCTAATGGCTCCTACACGATTTGGCCTTGAGGATAAGTGTAGTACAGAGACATAACTTCTTACCATAACACTGGACGTCATGGAAAGATAAGTGCACTTTGAATGAGTTCAGAAAAACTATTTCTTTTTATAAGCTAATTAAAGCAGCCAATCAAAACATGTAGTAGAGGGAATGTAAGTCTGCAATGCTGTCTACTGTTTTATATTGCTTTGTGATTAAAAGTGATGTAGAGAATTAAATAATTGTAGTAGTCATAGAGGTAGTGTAAGTCTGCTTCATAGTAAGCAGTATCAGTGTCATAGGAAATGTAGAACATGAGTGAGCAAGAAGGGTAAGATATTAGTAGTCCAGGATTGTGAAAATGATCTTCAACATTTTAATTCTGAAAGTTGCGGAAATACAACATGACGGGATTGGCTTACAAGAATTCCAAGAGATATAAATGGCTCTGACATGATTTGGCCTTGTGGAAACGTGTGGTAGAGAGCGAGAAGTCATTTATTGTATGTAACATATTTTTCAAAACGATGGAGGTTTTCTTTCAGAAAGTGGCGGGATGAAAGTAATAACAGCACAACAGAGTGTAAGCTGTTCATAGGACATCCTTCGACGTCATGGAAAGTAAGTTAACTTTAAGGAGTTCTGAATTCTGATTTGTTATGTTGTATGGGTTTTTTAAACACAATCATTTTGATTGTGTTTTTTTCCCCCCGCTGTTATATGATGAATACCTTCAAGTCACTGTTTGTAGTGAAATTTGATACATTCTGAGAACAGCAAAAATAAACCATTTAACATGTATAATTAATTCTGTACTGTTTGCATTTATGATGTACATGTAGAACTGTGTAGGAGGCATGGAGAAGGTGAGGCTTCTGTAAGTGTCAAAGTTGTTGCATACAGTGCTCATATTCTACGTAGTCTTTCATATGATAGACTACATTTCCACAATGAGATACCTAAGCAAAGGAAACACAGGTGATATGATTGTGGAATGAGCAAAAAAAATTGCACGTTTTTCAATTATATTACCTGTGTTTCCTAACATTACACATCACATTGTGTAGATGAGGTTTAGGCCTGTTCCTGGAGACAGAGGAGGTCTGACATTTGTTCAAGAGTGCAGTGGACATGACTTACTTCGTTGGTAGGCCTGCACATGTATTATCTCCTCTGTATTCTTCAACAAACCTAAATTTCATCTGCAACTCTGAGTAGGACTTACCTGAAACAAATCTGTGGATAGGTTACACCTTATCGGCATCTTGAAACAATCATTTAAAATGTTAGGGTCAGATTTATGATGGCCGTGCACCTCTTTTGCTCCGCTGTGGGTCACTTTTGTGTAAAAGATGTTGCAAGATAGGTTTCAGTTCATCTCCAGCAAGATACCATCAGTTTAAAATGTATATAATTAGCACTGTGTAGGGGGCATGCAGAAGCTGAAGCTTTTGTAAGTGTCAAAGTTGTTGCATGCAGTGCTGCACTTCTGGGTACTGTTTCATATGCTGGACTACATCTGCACTATGAGATACCTAAGCAAAGGCAACACAGGTGATGTGATTGTGAAATGAGGAAAATAAACTCCACATTTTTCAATTACATCACCTGTGTTTCCTAAGTTTACGAATGACATTGTGCAGATGAAGTTTAGGTCTGTCCACGGACACAGAAGAGGTCTGGCCTTTGTTCAAGAGTGAAGTGGACATGACTTACTTCATTGGTAGGCCTTCACATGTATTATCTCCTCTGTATTCTTCAACAAGCATAAATTTGATATGCAATCCTGAGTAGGCCTCACCTTAAACAAACCTCTGGAGAGGCCACACCTTATCGTCATCCTGAATCAATCATTTCAAATGTTAGGGACAGATTTATGATAGGTGTATGCCTCTTTTGCGCCACTGTGCGTCACTTTTGTGATGCAGCGGCGGTGCAAAAGATTTGCTATGAGGCGACAAAATTACAAATTGATGCATCTAGGCAGATGTGTCATGCTGTAAAAAACCCGTGCCACATGAAACCGATGCAGCAGTGATGCAAAAGATGCACCATGTTGCAAGACATGCCTGACTTCATCTCCAACAAGATAAGAAGCTAAGTCTTCTGTAAATGTCAAAATTGTTGTATATACTGCTCAACTTCTATGTACTCTTTGATATGCTAGACTCCATCTGCACTATGAGATACCTAACCAAAGGCAACACAGGTGATGTGATTGTGAAATGAGGAAAAGAAACTCCACATTTTTCAATTACATCACCAGTGTTTCCTAAGTTTACGAATGACATTGTGCAGATGAACTTTAGGTCTGTCCACAGACACAGAAGAGGTCTGGCCTTTGTTCAAGAGTGAAGTGGACATGACTTACTTCATTGGTAGGCCTTCACATGTATTATGTCCTCTATTCTCTTCAACAACTCGAAATTTCATTTGGAACCCTGAGTAGGCCTCACCTCAAACAAACCTCTAGATAGGACACATCTTATTGGCATCCTGAAACAATCATTTAAAATGTTAGTGTCTTGCGACACTTTTGTGAGACAACAGCAGTGCAAAAGATGCACCATGTTTTAAGATAGGCCTCACTTCATCTGCATCAAGATACTGTTAGTTTAAAATGTATATCTTTAGGACTGTGTAGGGGGCCTGGAGAAGCAGAAGCTTCTGTAAGTGTCAAAGTTGTTGAAAAACTGTTTGTCCTTCAATCTTTTCCCTTGTCTTTTCTAATTTTTAAATACATGTTTTAATATTTTTCAAATGTTTGTTCTCTCTTTCACAGATTGAAAGTATAAAAATAAAAAGTGAGTAAGTTAACGACAATTATAAGGTAAATGTTTTGTACTCTTTTCGTTACATTTCTATCACATTCACCTACTATTAGTTCCACAGCTTCATTTCTTTAACCCTCAGTTTCCTGCCTTTGCTACTTTCCTCATTCCTTTCTCTATTACCTACTTACTCAACTCCTTCCACTCTTTTTCTCAGTCCCTCTCTTCTCATAGTTCCTCACTCTTGTTCACTCACTCCGTCTCTATTACTCTTAGTGTCTTTGACTGATCACTCTTTCACTACTTGTTCATAATGCTTTCTCTGTGTAGTTGAAGCACACTAAGGGGCATATTATGAACACAGCCAATAAAATTATTGCTGTTTTTATTGGCAGAAAACTGCTGCAAAAGTAGTTTTAGCGGCAGTTTTCTGCCGCAAAAGCGGCTTTAGCGACACATTTCTGCCGATAAAAGCTGCAAAACTTTTATTGGCTATGTTGATGATATGGCTCTATGTTATTTACATTTCTTTGCTGTTTCAATTAATCTTTTTCTGTTATTTTTTCTTTTCTGTTTTCTGTTTTTTCTCTCTGTTATTCCACATGTTTTAATCTTATTTTGAACATTCACTCACATTCTCCAAGAAACTCTTCTTTGTTATTGTTCTACTCTCTTTTTTTTCTTTCACTTCCTTTTTTATTTTGTTTTTCACAATTATACCCTCTTCCATCTTTTCTTCGGTAAATAGATCTATTAAACAGTATCTCTGGTTTACTCCCTATAGCTGTCTTTCTTTTAACATTACTCTCTGTTTACTTCCCTTATACTAACTCTTCTTTTTTTTTTTTTTTTTTTTTTTTGGTTCGCTCCCGGTTCGCGAACCGGGAAGCTAACGGGGAAGCGAACCAAAAGAAATAGAGCTTGCCAGAGTGCTAAACATTCTAGCATTTTTTTTTCAAAGGGGAGGTAGTTCTGAAAAGAACTTTTTTTTAATGTTTTTGTTGTTTTATATTTTTCTGAACATTTGTTGTTTTTTTTGTATTTTTTGAACGGTTTTATGTTTTTTTTTTGTTTTTGATGGAGGGGAAACAACAAAAAACAGGCATTGGAAACGGCTCAACAGGAGCAAAAAAAAAAATTACTGTCTGGGGCGTTTAGGGCAATTGTGATTTTCATAAGCTCGGTTGATTAAGGTAATACTCATATTGCCACAAGACAGTAATGCACCACAATACAAGCAGGTAAACTTCATATGGACAAAGTTGTCCTGAATGTTTGGCACGGTTTCCCGTGCCTCTGCTGCTGTCAAAGATATCTGTGATGATGACCTGGCCACAGGAGTTGTTGGGTTGTCCTGCTGGTCACGCATCTCTGCCCGGCTGTAGTTTAATGGATGCCACCTGCTCATATGACGATGCATGGTGTAGTTACCGAAGCTGTATTTTTTTAAGGTGCCTCTAGATAACTTCTCCTTACATATGAGGCAGGTGACATATCTGGCATTTACTGTCTTCTGCCCTTCAGGGATCGAAAAAAACTGCCAAATAAAACTGGTTTTCCGATGAGAAACCCGGGGCTGCTCTTCTAAAAACTGTGGTCCTTCTGTCTCCTCTTCCTCTTGCTCATCCTCTTCCTCCTCTGTGTTGCTGATGAACTGGGGAGGTGGTCCTCTCTTCCCATGAGGAGGTGGTGGTGGTGGTGGGGGTCCACCAGCTGAAGCTACCAATGAAGCAAGTTCAAGTTCGGGCATTTATATAGCGCACTACTCACCCAGAGGGTCTCAAGGCGCTAGAGGGAGGGGTTCACTATTTGTCGAATAGCCAGGTTTTCAGTTCTTTTCTGAAGGAGATGTGGTTCTGAGTAAGGCGGAGGTGGGTGGGGAGTGAGTTCCAGGTCTTGGCAGCCAGGAAGGAGAATGATCTGCCACCCATGGTGGTTTTTCGGATGCGCGGGACTGCAGCGAGGGCTTGATTGGATGATCTTAGTTGGCGGGTGGGAATGTAGAAGGACAGTCGGGTGTTGAGGCACTCGGGTCCCAGATTATAAAGGGCCTTGTGTGCGTGGGTAAGAAGGCGGAAAGTAATTCTCTTGTTGACGGGAAGCCAGTGGAGGTTTTTTAGGTGTCCGGTGATGTGTTCTTGGCGCGGGATGTCTAATATGAGTCTCGCTGACGCGTTTTGGATACGCTGGAGCTTTTTCTGCAATTCTGCAATTTTGTTGTAATTCCGGCATAAAGTGTGTTGCCATAGTCTAGTCGACTCGTGACCAGAGCATGGGTGACAGTCTTTCTTGTCTCGAGGGGGATCCAGCGGAAGATCTTTTTGAGAATGCGAAGGACGTTGAAGCAGGAGGACGATACGGCGTTGACTTGTCTGGACATTGAGAGAGAGGAGTCTAGAATGAAGCCAAGGTTACGTGCATGGTCTGTGGGTGTGGGTGCTGATCCCAAATCGGAAGGCCACCAAGAGTCGTCCCAAGCTGAGGGGGAGGATCCTAGGATGAGCACCTCCGTTTTGTCTGAGTTGAGTTTTAGACGGCTCTGTTTCATCCATTCGGCTACTCCTTTCATACCTTCGTGCAGATTGGTTTTGGCGGTGTTGGGGTCTTTGGTGAGGGAAAGGATTAGTTGGGTGTCGTCGGCGTAGGAGATGATGTTGAGGTTGTGTTGACGTGTGATGGAGGCGAGAGGACTCATGTAGACGTTGAAGAGGGTGGGACTGAGTGAGGAACCTTGAGGTACGCCGCAGATGACTTCGGTGGGCTCTGAGTAGAATGGGGGGAGTCGGACTCTCTGGGTTCTCCTAGCTAGGAAAGAGATGATCCAGTCCAAGGCTTTTCCTTGTATGCCGATGTTGTTGAGGCGTTGAATGAGGGTGCTGTGACAGACAGTGTCGGAGGCGGCGGAGAGGTCGAGTAGAATGAGGGCCACTGTTTCTCCGTTGTCTAGGAGTGCTCGGATGTCGTCGGTCGCCGCAATGAGGGCGGTTTCGGTGCTGTGTTTGGCTCGAAAGCCGTTCTGTGAGGGATCCAGGGAGTTGTTGGATTCAAGGAAGGCGGCGAGTTGGCTGTTGACGGCTTTCTCGATGACTTTGGCCGGGAAAGGGAGGAGGGATATGGGTCGGTAGTTTTTCAGTTCTGAGAGGTTTTTTCAGCAGGGCGCTGAGTTCGGCGTGTTTCCAGATTTCTGGAAAGGTGCCAGAGTTGAAAGAGCAGTTGATGACATCGCGGAGTTGGGGAGCGATGATGGAGTCAGCTTTGTTGAAGATGTAGTGGGGACAAGGGTCAGAAGGCGAGCCAGAGTGGATTGAGTCATGAGGCGAATGGTGTCTTCAGTGATGATTGGGTTCCAGGAGCTGAGGTTGTTAGTTGGAGGGGTGGGATCTGGAGGGGGTGGGGCGGGTTGGTCACTGGGAGTATTCTTGAAGCTGTTGTGGATGTCGGCAATTTTGTTGTAGAAGAAGGAAGATAGCGCATCGCAGAGGTCTTGGGAGTTAGTGATGTCGTTGGATGCTGCGGAAGGGTTGGTGAATTCTTTGACGATATTGAAGAGTTCCTTGCTGTTATGAGAATTGTTGTCGAGACGGTCCTTGAATGCTGATTTCTTGGCAGATCGAATCAGTTGGTGGTGTTTGCGGGTGGCTGTCTTGAGGGAGGCCATGTTGTCTGGGGTTGGTTCTTTTCTCCAATTCTTCTCCAGGGTGCGGCATGTCTTCTTGGATTTTTTAAGGTCATCATTGAACCAGGGAGCCTTTTTGCTGGATGATTTCAACTGGTGTTTTTTCAGGGTGCTAGTTCGTCCGCACTGTGGGTAATCCATTGCCTGAGGTTGGTGGCCGCTTGGTCTGGGTCCATTGCTAGGGTGGGAGGGTTTTGGTTGAGTGATGTGAGGAGTTGGTCGGTGGTGATTTTATTCCATTTTCTCCGAGGAATGGGTTGTGGACGGTTGTGGGATAGGGTGGTTTTGTAGTTGAAGTGAACACAGCTGTGATCCGTCCAGTGGAGAGCTGTAGTGCGATCGAAGGAGATGTGCTTGCTGGAGGTGAAGATAGGGTCGAGTGTGTGTCCGGCTGTGTGAGTGGGGGTGTCAACAAGTTGTTTGAGTCCGAGATTGGACAGGTTGTCCAGAAGGGTGGTGGTGTTGTTGTCGAGTATGTTTTCAAGGTGGTAGTTGAGGTCTCCTAGAAGAATGTAGTTCTCGGAGCCATTGCTGAACTATCAAAAAAGGTCTTCCTCTCACAAAGATGAAAGTCAGAGTGAGGAAAGAAGGAGGGGTTTTCATCATTTGGGAAAAACAATAGTTCTAAACCAATGAAAAGTGTTATTTTTAGGTCACCTGACCTAGCCTTACATCATTATGAAACCAAAAGTGAAATGAACCAATGAAAAGTTTTATTAACAAGTCACATGACCTGTTACGCTTATGTTACGCGCTGCGGAACGCGCCCCGGATCGCTTCCGGGTCGCTGCGCTTTGCGCCTCGGTTCGCGCTCCGGAGCACTTCCGGGTGCGCTAACGCGGCGCGTCATAAGACGCATTACGCGACAACGTGATACGTCGCGCTTCCGCGACGCGTCACGATGTTGATTTCTAACGCGGCAGTTGCGCAAACGGAACGTTTACCGGTTCGCGGACCGGGTCGCGGCATCAAATTGAGCTAACGGGAAGTGATGTCATTTGAGATGTCATCAGTGATGTCATCAGTGATGTCACTGACCATGTCATGAATGATGTAATATGTGACATGATCAGCAGTGGATTGCGGGTGGGCGATATATAGTTAGTACAACTAACTATATATGGAATTTCAATGGTTTTGTGTGAGTAAAATAAGGTTTTTTAAATGCTAATTCCTAACTATATATGGTCTATAACCTATGGTTTTTTCAGTGAATTTTCAAGGTTTTGTAAATGCTAATTCCTAACTATATATGGTCTATAACCTATCGTTTTTTCAGTGAATATATATATATAAATATATATATATATATACTGCCTGATGGTCCCACTGTGACCTTTCGGAAGGGCCCTTCCCTTAGGACACATATTTGTCATGATTTCCCTGAACTTAGGAGAAAAGTTGAGTGGATGAAATCCCGTTTTGGGTTCAAACGTTGTACCTCCTGCAGGGCGTGCAAATTTGGCAAAACAACTACCCAATACTATACACCTTTCAGTCCTGACCCAGTTAACATCAAGGGTCAGTTTACTTGCAAGACTGAGTTTGCTATCTATGTCCTGACATGCACATGTGGACTAAGATATGTCAGCAGTACACGACAGCCTGTGCATGTCAGGATTCTCCAGCACCTTCGTGCCATCGTAAACAATGATCCATCATATCCAGTGGGCAGGCATTTTAAAACCAATCCCAAAAATCCCAAAAATTATCTACAATGCCTGACTTATTTCGTCATCGCCTCAGTGGATAAGCCTCTCAGGGGCGGTGACAGAGATAGGATGCTTAGGAGACTTGAGACTCAATTCATTTTGGAACTAGATAGCAAATTTCCAAACGGGCTTAACACTACGGATGATTTGGATGTTTTCCTGTAAACTTTTTTGCTTATTATTCTGGGTTAGCCTAAGTGTCAGCCGCTATACACCTTCACGTTCTAATTTTTTATATACAGAATTTCGTTCATCTATCACTTCCCCGTTTTTCCATCACATATGGTTTCATGGTTGTTATCATATAAGCTTTCTCTTATTTTTATTTGGGTAACAGTTTATCTCATTTACATTTTTGGACATAGCCATTGGGTACTATCTGTTAATTTCTGTTTTAGACCTACAACTGTTTTGAGAATACTCAACAGTGGTCTTTTTCCACTACTAATCCACTCTTTCCAATTTGGCATTTTGACCATTGGTCTTATCTGCATTATAGGCATTCATATTTGTTGTTGCTATATTACATTTGAATACATAAGAACCTTGTCTTCTTGGATTATATCCAATTGTTTAAATTTTTGCATAATTTGCACTAATTGCATTTGTCACTTTATTTAACTACATAGAGAGTTGTGGTATTTGCACTATGCATTGGCACTTTATAAAGATATTTATAAAATGCACTTTATTGCTTATTTGTAAGCATGAGCGCAAAATCCGCTCCGATCGCGGATTTTGCGGATTTTCGGTGAATCCGCG
Organism: Lissotriton helveticus; assembly: GCF_964261635.1. Lineage (NCBI taxonomy): Eukaryota > Metazoa > Chordata > Amphibia > Caudata > Salamandridae > Lissotriton > Lissotriton helveticus. The sequence goes on from NC_136069.1 coordinate 1,612,684,589, forward strand.
ATCCGCGAACTCTCGTGGATTTACCGAAAATCCGCAATCCGCGATCGGAGCGGATTTTGCGGTCAAAAGTTCAAGCGAGCCTAATTAACGATGGCGCCGGCAAGCTGCCAGCGCCATCCTGCAATAGTTACTTAATTAGCTTCAACAGGAAGCTCTAATAGATAAGATACAGCAGGGGCTCGAGCGCCTGCTTTATTTTATCAGTTGGAGCTTCCTGTTGAAGCTAATTAAGTAACTATTGCAGGATGGCGCTGGCAGCTTGCCGGCGCCATCGTAAATTATTTCAACGGTGGTGTCTTCTTGAATAAATATGAAGGGCAGGGTTCATTCGGGCACGACGGTCCTGGCACAAAAAAATAAACCTCAACAGGAAACACTTGCAGATATCAATAAAGCATGTGCCCTAGTTGAAGCTTAAATTCAGTGAATTCATCAGCCCAAAAATTAATCTGCTGCTCTGATCGGTCTCTGCCCTTTTATACACACAAGAGGCATGCTCGCATGGACGCCCCGTCCGTTTGGCCCCGCCCACACACTCGAGGTGTGCACCGTCTTCCCGCCATTTACCCACTATGATGGACATTTCACTCAAGGGACCCCTGCGCACTTCGGCGCGATTGCATAGTAACACACACTTGGTCGCTGGAACTAGTTGAAGCGCAAATGCAGTGACTCATTCATCAGCCCAAAAAAAATCGTGAGCGTTGGGAGGCTGGGCAGATGTGCCTTCTTCCCAAATATACCATCGAAAATCCGCTGTGATGCTGCTCTGATCGGTCTCTGACCTTTTAGACACACAAGAGGCATGTGCGCTCGCGTGGAAGCCCCGTCCGTTTGGCCCCGCCCACACACTCGAGAAAGCCCCGCCCCCAAATCCGCAGATCCGCTAAATCCGCGGATTTTGCGGATCCACGATCCGTGGATCCGCTAAATCCGCGAATCGTGGATCCGCAAAATCCGCCCATGCTTACTTATTTGCACATTGACAAGGTCCTATTTACGACACTGTATTGTATTTTAATGTTTTGTAATATAGCATTACTTAATTGGATTTTTATAGCATTATATGCAATTATGCATTTTATAAGAAATAATGGAGTCATTTCTTTTTTCTTTTAAAATAATGTGGATTTTAACCATTTTGATGAAGTGAATAATAGACCGTGATAAAAAATTTGTTTGGAAAACAGACCCCATAGTACTAAAAATGTAGTATGTCCTCCACTTCTATGATCACATGGTGTAATGTTAGAGAAAGAAAAAAAAATGTTAATTGAAAAAAACTGTGAAGCACCTGGTATTTAACTGTGGTCGTCTTACTTACTGACTGTCTGTGAGCAAGGGCGGATGCCCGAAACGCGTCAGATTTTTGTTAGGCTCAACTTTTAAATAAAACTTTGTGCCCTCATTTACGCTGGATTCGTGTGGTTTTCCTTGGTCGCTTTAACACGGAGCTCTGGAAAGCTGCAGCTGTTGCATATATATATATATATATATATATATATATATATATATATATATATATTGACTGAAAAAACCATAGGTTTCACATACATTATAGTTAGGAATAAGCATTGGAAAAAACCTTAGAAATTCACTGAAAAAACCATAGGTTTCAAACACGTTATAGTTAGGAATTAGCATTTAAAAAAACCTTAGAAATTCCCTGAAAAAACCATAGGTTTCACATACGTTATAGTTAGGAATTAGCATTTAAAAAAAACTTAGAAATTCACTGAAAAAACCATAGGTTTAACACACATTATAGTTAGGAATTAGCATTTAAAAAACCTTAAAAATTCACTGAAAAAACCATAGGTTTCACACACGTTATAGTTAGGAATTAGCATTTAAAAAACCTTAGCAATTCACTGAAAAAACCATTGGTTTCACACGTTATAGTTAGCTGGACATTTCACTCATCCAAAACCTTTGAAATTCCCCTGTTATAGTTAGTTCAGCTAACTATAACTTGCGCGCCCGCAATGCACTGCTGATGATGTCACATATTGCATCACTCATGACATGGTCAGTGACATCACTCATGACATCACTGATGACATCTCAAATGACATCACTGATGACATCATCCTTGTGAAAGAGTGACAGACCTCCTCTCAGCGTAATAGCGTAATATAACCCTTGATACACACATTCAACAATAGAAACTAAAATTTTCCAAAAAAAGGTAATACCAATTCTAGTTAGAACAACTTATTCAGTAATTCTAAAATCTACATACACATCTAGTCATTTAGTAACAGTTCTATAGGTACTCATACATGTACTCACTCATCATATGTACTTATACACCTATACATCCTATTACACTCTGACACTCATCTATAGAGTTACTCACACACAAACCCACACATGCAAATCAAACATCCATTTACTTGCATATACAGCTATACACCCACCACTACACTTACTTCTACAGAATCATACACATACTTACTCTATTAAAGAATCACTTATTGAAACACATACTTATTTAACTCATAAAGACACTATTGAGGCAGTCATTCACTCACTAACACATCCATACACACACGCATCCACCCATACAGTCCTGCACACATGCTGTCTTCAAAACACATACAAACAGTGAGCCAGTCATTTATGTGTCTGTGCGCTAAGTAATACCCCCACCAAACCATAGACACTCATTCACAAAACTCAAAAAAACAACTAATAACCCATATAGACACTCATGTAGCTACTCACTAACCCATGCAGCCACTTATACAGAAAGTGAGACACTGATACAGATATTTTCATATTTAAACATTACTCGCTAATACATGTATTCACTAAGATACACTTAATTAGTCAGTTATACAATCATTTTTACAAAAAACATCCATTTAGACACTTATTTACACATTTTATCTTCCATCGACCTTTAGATATACATATATAAAACATATTTATTTTTCAGAAAGACACACATTCACTGGATGATGTCATCAGTAATGTCATCAGTGATGTCATTTGAGATGTCATCAGTGATGTCATGAGTGATGTCACTGACCATGTCATGAGTGATGTAATATGTGATGTCATCAGCAGTGCATTGCGGGCACGCGAGTTATTGTTAGCTGAACTAACTATAACGGGGGAATTTCAATGGTTTTGTATGAGTGAAATGGCCAGCTAACTATAACGTGTGAAATCTATGGTTTTTTCAGTGAATTTCTGAAGTTTTTTAAATGCTAATTCCTAACTATAACGTGTGTGAAACGATAGGTTTCAGACATGTTATAGTTAGGAATTAGCATTTAAAAAACCTTAGAAATTCACTGAAAAACCATAGTTTCCAAGAGTGTTATAGTTAGCTAGACATTTCACTCGTATAAAACCATTGAAATGCCCATGTTATAGTTAGTTGTACCAACTATAACTTGCGCACCCGCAATCCACTTCTGATGAAGTCACATATTACATCATTCATGACATGGTCAGTGTCATCACTGATGACATCACTGATGACATCTCAAATGACATCACTGATGACATCATCCAGTGAATGTCATCAGTGATGACACTGACCATGACACAGAAGCTCAACATAAAAAAGATTAACAATATACCACATGGCATAAAACTAACGATCCTACCAACACCAAGACTTAGAGCAGACCTCTGTATAACATTATACAAGAACGGAATAGTGCTTATACAAGCAGCCAGTGAAGAATTAGAGAAATTTGACATGATTTTCCCTACCTTAAAACAATGGGTAGAGAGCCCATGGGATCAACGACATCCACGGACCGCACAAGCAGATATCCTACGCTCCATCCTCCTTAACACCACAGGCAGCACATTGCTTAGACAACCGCAAGAATCACAGCACCAATCGCTAAGAGAAGACACAGAAAGCATGTTACCCAGAGAACCACAACAGCCTCAACACCCAACGCCACCAAAAGACACAACAGAGACAGTAGACAGCTTGGTCGGAAAGGGCACAGAGAGCACAAAAACACTGATACTATTGGCTAATACCACGCTGGCACAAGCACAGAACAAAGAAACTTCGCTCCCACAACATGCAACAACACCGGGAGAATTAGAGAAGAGGGAAGATAGACTGGATGAAGAGTATATGAAGAAAAAAGATCTAACTATAATACCGGGTAATATTGCTATGCAGCATACGTGTAGGGAAGACTCAACGCGACGGCTCACACAGAAGGTGGCCACGCCTAGTAATAGGCCACTAAGCAGGAAGATAACTACAAGTGATATGGAAGATGCCACCCTCCCAGCAAACTCCCCATATACAACACAAAGCCCAGCTGGGAACACACGAAATGTTCGCCAACAAATAGGGAGAGAAAGATCACACGAATCAGTTAGTGCAGCGCACCTCTTAGATAGTAAAGGTACGGATAATAGAAATAAGAGCACAAAGGAAAGGGATGCGAGAAAAGGAATGGAGCTGAATCATATCAACTCAAACCCTGAAGATCAAACTGAGAGGATGACCACTGCTATTACACCACATGCGAGGGAGACGAGAAAAGGAACGGAGCTGAAACATATCAACACAAACACTGAAGACCAAACTGAGAGGATGACCAATGCTATTACACCACATCAGACCCGGAGAGACATACAAGGAATACAAACACAAATTGACAATATGGCAAAAGACATCCAATGTGCATTGAAAACAATGGTAAAGATCCTAGAAATTGCTGCAGGCACACACTCCAAAGTTGAGCACATCCAAGAAGTAGTGCAAAAGTCTCTAGGAAAAACAAATGAGAGGGCCATGACATTAACAGAAAGGCACAACCGGCCAAACAGAAACCTTAGTTGCATAACTGAAGAAGAAACCCTTCCTCTACTTCAGACGTACGAGCCCACAGAATACTTGAGGGGGGAGGAAATTAAGACAGTTCCGATTGACAATAATAGAACATCAAGACATAAGACAAGAAAACCAAACCTTAACACCCTACAGCAGGTCCAGCGATCCACCATCCAGCTAGAACGGGACTCGAGCATTACAAGAAATCCTCTGAAATGCCTATTGCTCAACTGTCGATCCGCTGTAAAACACTCCTCAGACATCGCGGCACTTATCATTAACGAAGAAATTGACATAGCAATCCTAACAGAAACATGGCTTTCGGAATCATCCTCTCCCTGCATGGATTTGTTAGTGCCCCCACAATACAACATATTGAGATTGAATAGACTGAAAAAGACAGGAGGCGGGATAGCATGCATCCACCGAACTGACATAGAAATTAAACAAATACAATCAGATCCTCTGGAATCCTGGGAATACCTAGGTATTAATATAAAATCTACAGACAATCAAAGATGCACCCTACATGCCCTGTACCATCCCCCAGGAAATAATGCGGCTTTCATAGACCAGTTAATGGAGATTATCACAGATAACTCTAATAATCATTCTAACAACATATTTCTGGGCGATTTCAACCTACACTGGGAAGACAGGAAGGACAAACAGGTTAACGCTCTTAAAGACTTTGTGACGGAGCTAAATCTCACTCAAGCGTGTACTCAACCTACACACTCAAAAGGTGCAACACTAGACTGGATAATATCAAGAAACAAGAACATAGCGATCCACTCAATTGTGCCATGCGACTGGTCGGATCACCATGCAATAATCTTCCAAATTCCAAAACTGAAAAGGAATAATATCTCTCAGCCCATCAAAATCAAAAAGTGGACTCGCGACACTAAAGACTTGAATATCGAACGTTTAGTGGAAAATTGCGAGAAAGATCTGAAGCCACCTAACAAATTGCCGAATGTGAATGACCTAACGGAGCACTACAATATGACAGTAACAAACATAGTTAACACCTTGCCACTCAAACTGAAAAGAATCGCAGAAAAGGACAAAAACCCATGGTTTAATGGTACATTGAACGAGGATAGAAGGAAACTAAGAATGGCCGAAAGAAAATGGAGAGAACATCCTGCAACACCAGAACTAAAATCACTCAGAAAAATCAGAAACAAATACAACAAAAAGATCCTCAGATCCAAAAAAGAATATATTAGATCAGAATTGGATAATGCAAAAAACAGACCATGGAAACTATTTGAAATTTTAAGGCAACAATCCAACAAATTAGCAAAATCGGCCCAAGAAACAACTAAAACCCAGTTAAGCTGTGAAGAATTCTCTAGTTTTTTCACCGAAAAGGCAAATAAGTTGGAAACAGAGCTCAAGACGGCAGCGGACCAACTGAACAACCAACCACACAAACTGAGCAAGACCACACCGACAGTCGACCCCGTTGAAGCAAAAAACAAAGCGCATTGGGACACCTTCAAGCTATATGATCAGAATACCATCGCCAGAACATTAGCCGATGTCAAACCGAATAACCACTATAATGATCCACTCCCCGCCAAATGTATACAAAAAATAAACCACATCATCATCCCAATATGGACAAGAATAATAAACGCCTCCCTATCTCAAGGGATCTTGCCAGACTGCTTAAAAACAGGCCAAGTGGTCCCGATCATCAAGAAACCAACAGCGGACCCAGCAGACCCCAATACCTTCCGCCCAGTCACCAATATTCCACTACTGGCCAAACTAATCGAGAAATGCGTACAAAACCAACTGAGCCAACACATCGCTAATTTCATGCTACTGGACGACTGCCAATCTGGATTCAGAACAGGTCACAGCACGGAAACAGCGATCCTACATATAGTTGATGATGCAGTACAGGCCCTTGACCGCAATAAGACATGTCTACTAGTCCTTCTTGACTTGTCATCTGCATTTGACACTGTAAATCATGAAAAACTACTAGACAGACTTCACAACAGGATGGGAATGTCGGGAAATGCGCTAAAATGGTTTGAATCTTTTCTTCTGAACAGAACACAAAAACTTTGGGTCAACCAGTCACTATCCACATCAAGTCCAAACTCGATCGGAGTACCTCAAGGATCGACACTATCTCCGTCACTCTTTAACCTTTACGTCGAACCTCTGACTGAAATCCTACGAGACGCAAACATATCCTATCATATGTATGCGGACGACACACAAGTGTATATCAAGATCGAATCCCTGGAGGACATCAAGCTACTGAATGAGGCTTTGAAAATGACACTAAGATGGCTAACCAGTAACCACCTGAAGCTCAATGCACAGAAAACGGAATTCCTTTTGATCTCTCCTCCGAAGAGCCACTCGGAGGTAGAAGAATGGACCAGACTGATCACAGCTTTAAACTGCACCCCTACGCTAGTGGAATCAGCGAAATCATTGGGAATCACATTAGATGAAAATCTAGACATGAAAGCACACATCAATGCAATGGCAAAAAATGCCCGCTTTCACCTGAATTACTTAAGGAAGATGAAACCTTTCATCTCGTCAGCAGATCTCAAACTGGCAATTCAATCACTAGTTATCTCAAGAATTGAATACGGATGTACAACCTTAGCAGGCTTACCGAAAATTTCCACTGCACCTCTGAAAGCATGCCTCAATGCAGCAGCAAGGCTCATTACCGGATCGAGGAAATTCGGCCATATCTCCCCACATCTAAAAGCGTTAAACTGGCTACCATACGAAGCCAGAATCCAATTCAAGATGGCATGTGTCACCCACAAAGCACTACACTACAAAACACCAAGATATCTGGCCCGGAAGATTGAACTATCGGGAGGAATCAGACCAGCCAGGAGCACCAAGTCGCTGATACTGAAACCACCCATCTTCCGGAAAAAGAAAACATACGACAGAGCCTTCTCAGGGGCAGCACCCAGAATATGGAACTCACTCCCTCCAAATATCAGGAAAATTACAAACACAACATCATTCAAAAAGGAAACTAAGATCTTCTTAATGAGTAAGTTCCTTACATAGCCAGGAAATGACCTCAACGACACTGCGTGCTAAATATCTCTCTTCGGACTTAGAGAAGAAGAAAGTGAGAGTCGCTAACTAGATGGAACTAACCTCAAGTGCTTTATTGACCCAAAACCGAGAAGAAGAATACACAGACAAAGACAATGCTTTAACTATTTACACAGGAATACAATGTTCAAATATAATCGAATAACTTCAGACGCAGGCTGAAAGTACTTAGAAATGTGTAAACCGATGTCAAACACTAGACTATTCGTACAAATCCATTACTAATATGCTATGATATGTCCCTGATAGACTTATACCGATCCTACCTCAGAGCAATGTAATAAGTACTTTATAGAACTTTAATATGACCTTTACCTATCTACCTCTTATCAGTGGGATATGTTTACCATATAGCTCCATACTTACCTACCTCACTCGCGATATAACAATGTGTTTGTCTTTTGCTAATTTTATACCTCATCATGTATATGTCATTGTGAAGCGCTCTGATACCCAAGGGTCACGTTCGCGCTATATAAAACTCTCTAAATAAATAAATAAATAAATGTGGTTTGCTTTGATATTTTAATAAGTATTTTATATATAGGAAACTGTATTGAAGACTGAGTGGATGTATAAGTGTGTGGATGGAGGATTTAGTAGCACTGTGATTGACCGAGTAAATGCCAAATTTAAGGTGTCTCACTAAATACATGGGATAGTGATTAAACTGTGTGAATACCTGTATCACTCTATCTCTTGTTGAGTGAACTACTACATAAGTTGGTTACTACGTATGTGAAAGTCTACATTAGTTATTAATTAGTTAAGTGAGTATTTGTAAGGGATAGCGAAAGTGTGTGTAGTTGGGTGGGACGTGTGTGACTGTCAAAAGATGTGTAAATAGTTCATTTAGTAGGTATATGAGGTTAAGACTGTATGTGGAAACAGTTGTTTGGGTGAGTCAATGTCTTTATGGGTGTGGTGATAAGTAAATATATTTCTCAATGATACATGTCAAACAAAATAGAAATATAAAAAGCAGTGTATGTGACAGTTGTTGTAAATAAGTATACATTAGAATCAGTGATTGTATGAGTGATGTATAGATAACTGTATACTTGTAATAGTGATTTTATAACACACTAAGTATGTGTTACTATCTATATGAGTAAATAAAGTGGTGTTTGTATAAGTGAGTAGGCTGTCTGCATAAGTGAATAGGATGTGTGCTGGTGTGTAATGTTGATGTAGGTGTATAAGTATATTTAATAGTGTTCTATTGATCTTTGTTAGCATGTATGAGTGAATCAATAGGTAAGTGTTTAGATGTGTGTGTAGATGTAGGAATCACTGAGTGGGTTTTTAGAAACCTGTATTGGTGTGTCAATGGTTTCAAATATGGTACTTCATATTTTATAATGAGTGTTGAAAGTTTATGCTACTGTATGATGAGGTGTATCAGTTTGTAACATGGATGAAGTCATCAGTGATGTCATCAGTGATGTAATTTGAGATGTCATCAGTGATGTCACCAGTGATGTCACTGACCATGTCATGAATGATGTACATTGTGACATTATCAGCAGTGGATTGCGGGCGCGCGAGTTATAGTTAGTACAACTAACTATTACAGGGGAATTTTAATGGCTTTATACAAGTGAAATGTCTAGCTAACTATAACAGCCTTGAAACCTATGTTTTTTTCAGTGAAGTTCTTAGGTTTTTTAAATGCTAATTCCTAACTATAACATGTCTGAAACCTATGGCTTTTATCAGTGAATTTCAAAGGTTTTTTAAATGCTAATTCCTAACTATAACATATCTTAAACCTATTTATTTTAGTGAATTTGAAAGGTTTTTTAAATGATAATTTTAAAATATATTTATTGTTGTTTTTTTAAATATTTTTTAACTACATTTCTTTAAATCTTTTTATTTTTAGATATCTTATTTTTTAAATTACATTTCACATATTTTTTATTACAATTTTTTACATAAAAATATTTTTTTAAATTATTTTATATTGTTGACAATATACTTAAATTATTTTCATTATTTTTTTCCTTTTTTTGGGGAGTGGCGCACCCTACGAGCATCCTGCTAGTTTACAGCGCGAAACGGGTCCACCATTTTAGGGTTGCTGTCTAGTATCCGCGTGGGGTGTGCGACAGGTACGACTTTTCCAACGCAGTTGCTAAGCGACTTGAGCGCGACTTTCTGGAGCATACGCAATATACGTACTACACGACGTGACAGACGCGCGGTAGCGCGTGACGTCGTATGCATATTGGACGCGGTGGATGCGCGACTTCCGCGATTTTTCTAATGTTGAAAAAACTATTTATATATATTTAATATAAATATTAAGACAAGAGATTATCTGAGGTTATTATAAAAATAATATTATTTAACTTTCTTAAAAAGTACATCACTGTTTAATGCACGAAGTCACGCTGGGTGCAAGCACGGTGCGAGTGGGTGTGTGCTGAATGCGCGCATCCTACGTGCTTCCTATGTGCACCCCATGTGACCACAAAGAAAGAGATTTCATTGGTTCATTACTTCCTATTAAAATTATTGAAGGACCCCACCCATTTCAATCACTCTTCTTGGAACTTTTCCAAGGGAGAGAGTCCAGAGACGATCTTCTATTCTTTTGTTGTTGGAGAAGTCATTCATCTTATTTAACTATGGCTGCAAACCAACCACCATCCTCAGATTCAGAACATTCTTCTGAGCAGGAATTGGTTGCAGAAGCTCCCCCAAAGGAAAGATACAGTAGTATTGTTTGGAAATTTTTTACATTTCCTCCTGGATTAAAAAAGGTAAATGCGACCAAAGTTACCTGTCGCATTTGCAAGGCGGTGCTTTCAAGAGGGGACCCCAATAAATAATATTCTTGCGGAACTGCAAGTATGCCCAAGCACTTGCAAACGAAGCATCCAATAAACTTTGCCAGGGAGGTGTTAACAACATTGAGAGAGACTCCTTCAGATTCATCGGCCGTACTGAGTAGCAGTGGAGAAAGACCACCAACCTCTACTGCACAGCCTGATATTCGTCCCCAATTTGGGGAACTTAGCATGACGTGTATAAAATGCGGACGGTGATTGCATTTGGGGAGCAGTCGGTAAATCTGGTGTCGAGCCGTTGACCACCACCATTGTTAGATTTTTTTTCTCCTCTTCTCCCAGTTTTTAGTTCTTTTTTCCCAGTTCTCATTTTTTCCCCTGTTTTAAAAAAAACAAAAAAATAAAAAATTGTTCAAAAAATCCACACAAAAAAAACAAATCAACAAAAAGAAAAAAAACAGTTCTTTTTAGAACTAACTACTCTGGTTAAATAATGATCTAAACTAGTACGCTAGTGTGTAAAAGTTGAGATGAATGTATGTGTAGTACATATTTGACTGCAGCATGACACTGTAAACTGTTTAACTACAGCATGCTGTGGTACTTCCGAAGTACAGGGATGTAACATAAGTACATAAATATTTTGCAACTCTGTGCTTCCCTCTGCACTGCTGCACAAACTGCAGCCCTGTGGTGACACAGGCACCCTTGCACCATGATGCAAGGATGTTTGTGTCATGCGGACATTCTTTTTGTGCAGGAAGGGACACCTTCCTGCACAAAAACAATCAGTAAAGACATTTTTCTCCTTCAATATATGCTGTGCATTTCAGTATATATTGAAAGTGAAAAAATGTGGAGAAGTGAAAACAATTTTCCTCGTTGTGCTTTGCTACACCAATAGGAGGATGGTGTAGCATTCACAAACATGTCCAGATTTATAATTTCTGATAAACCTGGAGATATGTCTTGTTCTATGAGTGTTCTGTTCCAACACGCACAGCAAAACCTATAGAACACCTTTTCAACGCAAAGTACTGTGTATGATGAGATTTTATTTACATGGAAAAGAAAAGGTATACAGTATGCCTTATCCTTACCTTATAAATAAGAAATTGTTATTATAGGAGTAAACTTCTGTACTGATAACAAAGAACAAGATACATTTACAACTACTTATGTTTTAGGAAACTGATAGGACATTATTATGTATTACTGAAGTGAAGAGATGGGGCCTAACATGACATGTGCAAAAACACTCAGTGATGTGGTTTAAGTTAAAGACTTTCAATTCTTTTAATTCTGAAATGACCAAGACCTGCAAAACAACCATATCGGTCTATTCTGTACTACACCATATATCTTGCAAAGAGGTGTTCTGAAGCTGTCCCCTATTTTATACCTGGCCGAAATCTAGTCCATCCATCTTACATTTCTTCAACTGTGTGGAAATACAGTCCATAGTGTATTTTAAGACTTACTAAAACTTACCTCAACAGTAATACACGTAAAAAACTGTACACTTGTATTCACTTTTTTTTAAATAATCTAAATGGTAGTAAATTTGATATCTTAAAATTGAGATCTGTAAAAGAAAAGAAAAAATAGTTATAACATGAAATAAAACATTTTTAATAGCACAGCATAATTTTAACATTTTGAAAGTAATTTCTTTGCCTTTTTTGCTGTTCTTAGATTATATTGAATTTCACTAGAAACAGGGATTTCAATTGTACTCATCACATAACAGCAGGCAAAAAAAAAACAATCAATTTGATTGTTTTAAAAAAACCTATAATCCATCTATAGTAAAATACTAGATAATACAAATCACACGTATATAAAATGATTACTGCTAAGAAAATGTTATAACTTAAATTTGTAAACACTATAAATAATGGCAGTTAAAATTATACACTGAAACAATGTGCAGCTAAAAGTCCATAATTCAAAGAAATACATTTTCTTGGGGCCAAATTGTATTTTTGCAGTAGTTTTTATGTAAATTGTCCAATGATAATCCTATGAAATGATAACAATAAATTCCTCAGAGGCTGAATTATCTTCCTAAAACTTTGGCTTTAAAAATATTAGGTAGGAATTTGGTAATTCGAAAGGCAAACGTTGTTTGAAAACCAACTCAGCATCACTACAAAGACTCCGGCTTTTCTCACTTTTGTGATATGCAGTGTAACGTCCAGATATTATTGAAGGACCATTGTGGGAAATTATTGCTACTGCTACAAAAGTCCTTCCCGATATTGATAGTTGTGTAGCTACAAAATGTTTTATTAAAGTTTCCAATTTTCTTACGTCAGCTGTACAACGTTGCATCATTAAAATTATATATTTTCCATATCTTTCGATAAATAATGAGATAACATTTCTGATTGGCATTGCCTACACTCCATGTTTTGGTTTGCAGCTTTAACTAATTTACTCAAAGACACTGATTTACAGTCCGGTAATGTCAAATATAAAAATCTTTCACTGTCTACATTAGTGCTACATTTATACATACAATTTTCACATTGATGTTCCCATTTATAACAAAGGCCAAAAATATTCTCTTTGTCTACACCTTCATTTTCCAATTCTGTAAGCATGTACATTAGAAACTCCTGGGCATCTTGTTGGATATTTTGTGTAAATTGTGTAGAACCAGAACATACATCCAAAAGATTACGAACATCAGAAACGCTTTTTATTTTACTTGTATCAGTTCTCAATTTTTCTTAAAGAGAATGTAACAAGGAACAACACCTTTTTTCAGGATTCTCTATAATTTTCTGTTGCAATCCTTCAAGAAAAACAACAACATTGACCACTACATTAGAATAGCAGTTGACACCAGAACTATTTTCAAACTGAAAACCAACAATCTCTTCAACAGTGTCCTTTATCTTTTTGCTTGCAATCACATTATCTTGATTTTTCCCTTCTCTACACCTTCAGTAGAGATATTCTCATACCTTCTTTTTCGAGCAACCACACACTTTTCAAATACAGGATATTGACATAAATTAGGAGCATATATTCTTCTTAACCTATTGTACTCTTTGACACAGTTGGCATCTGCACCTGTCACCTTTGTATCATCAAAATCAATCAAAAACAAACCAGATAATGTTCTGACTCACGACAAAGCAACATATGCCATACCCTCTTTAAACACAGTATTTCCAATGTTCACCAAAGCACAGTCAACACTTAAACCTTGAGATTTATGAATAGTCGGAGACGGGAGGAGGCAAGATGGCGGTCTCGCGTTAGACCGGCTTTGCAGCGCCTTGCTGAGCTCCGTGTAACTATGCTGATCGAGTGATTAAGGCAAGCGATGAGACGGTACCGTCCAGAGGTTCAATCGCTGACATCACTTGTAAGGGGAACGGCGCAAGATTGAGTGAGATTGATGAAAAATTAAGCTACACCCTAATTGTTCTCCCGGACCACTTATCCGCTGCCGCCATCAAACGCTATGCTACCAGGATTGTTACATTGTAGCAGATTCACCGATACGCACATAAACTGGCTGGGTTCTAGCAGGAGCTCGGCGGCTTTATCACACAGCGCATTGAGTGGTTTATTACCGGCTGTACTAACCGTGTTTGGGTCGGCGTACTGGCAGCGGAGCTTCTTGGTTGTGGTCTGTGGCTTCGACGACAGGACGCAGCCGCGCCTGCAGAGGAGGACGCCGAAAACAGTGAGAAGAGCCATGCCGCCGCCAAAAAACGCCTCAGCCGCTGCAGCTAGAGCACGGGTTGCGAAGGCAACCAAAGTCCTTCGCAAGGAAGCGGAGAGGCTACAACGCGAAGGCTCATTGGAGGGTGTCGAGCTCGACGGTGCTCCGGCTAAGGTAGGGAAAGCCAAAGCAAAGAAACTACATTTAGCTCAGCCGGTGACAAACACTCCGAGGCAAGAAGTCATCGCCTCCAGGAGAAGGCTAAGTACCACCGGGGGGCAGACAGTGCTTGATTTAATGCTAAAGAAACGACCGGGACTTGTTGAGCCACAGATTGAAACTGAAATTGTGATACCACTATCCACTTCTGTAAACAATGATGAGGATAGGAACTCTGAAGTATCTTCTACGCCCCAGATAAGCAATGCCTCAATTATAAACAATGGAGTACTGGAATCTTTAAATGTCCCTGTAATCTCTCAGCCTGTAACCGAGGCCGTACCTATCACCCTGCTTGGTAATGAGGTTTCTGTGACTGTACCCTTGTTGAATAGTGAGCCGGGCGAGACTGAGGAGCATGAAATTGACACAAGTCAAACAAACGAAGGGCATGCTATGTCATTTTCTGGTCCAGGCGGCAACATACTAGGGGTACAAACTGAGCCCACAGATGTGACCACAGAGACCGCAGGGGTCACAAACCAGCCTATATGTATAACACCGTGTGTGGTCTTAGCCCCTACGGAAGAACTGCTGTACATACCCCCCCACACTAATTCTGCACTTACTGTAGCGAGTGAAGGTATCACTGGGTCAATTCCTAACCTGTCCTTACTACCAAACGCTCAGATTTCGTAGGGGGAAAAGGATCCTAGCGTGTTTTATTCCTTCTCCGATGAGACAGGGGAGGCTGGAGCTGATACTGCTGGAGATTGGTCTGAGAGCTACGACTCTACTGGTGAGGAGGATGAGGAGGATGACCTCCGACCCTACTCATCAGATGATAACTATGGGGGGGACAGACAAAATATAAATACTGTTAAAGCTAAGCCTAAAGTGGGATCTAGAGCTATGCAAGGCAACCCCAGGCACCTGATTACATCTCAAGTGGTCATCCCCGCTAACCCCGGCAACTCGGAATTACCGTCTACAGCGGTTGAGACTATTCTGCAAGCAATAGCGCCCCATCGAGAAGAGGCCGCAATAGACAGTAGGAGATCACGTGCCGCTCTGCGCAAAATGCAAGGGGTTGTTAAGAAACTCTCAAAGACTTGTAACCATATAAGTGAAAGAGTTACAGATATGGAAGCAAGGGTGATGTCTGCGGAGAAAGACTCCTCTGAGAACTCGGAGAAAATTAAGCTTCAAGAGGCAGAATTGATGGACATCAAATGGAAGCTTGAAGATCATGAAAATAGACAGCGGCACAATAATTTGCGCATATTAGGAGTGCCGGTGAAAATAGAGGGGGAAGATATTCGAGCATTCATTATCAAAGTCTTTAGTGAGTCAATGCCTGAGATCAATAATTGGAATTGGAACATGGAAATTCAACGAGCTCACCGGGTTCCATTTAAGTTACCATCGAAACCAGGTGTATACCCCGCGCTATTTTAGTTTACTTTGGAAATTTCCTGCTAAGACAGGCTGTGGCAGAGAAAGCGAGACCTGACCGTAAAGTATCCTTTAGTGATTTTTTGTTTTTTTCAAGGCCAGACTTTTGCCACACCACTGTGGAAAGAAGGTGGCGATTACGTCTATTGATTAAACCATTTCAAGACAAAGGGGCCCTTGCATTCCTGAATAACCCCGCAAGATTAAAAATTATCCACGGTGGGCAGACAAAGTTTTTTCAATCGGAGATAAAAGCGAAATCTTATCTGGAGGAAATATCCTAGACAATAGATTATAGATAGAGCTACAGACAATTGAAGGAACAATCAGTATATGTTCAATGTGTGGGGGAAATTGCTAATTACATCCTGGTCCGCATTGTACTGAAAATACTCAAATACTGATATTTGAGCTAAATCACTGGTTTTCCTGTAAAGGATGGTGTTGATGTGTGGCTGTTTCATATTGTTGTTTGGCACTCTATTGTATTTATGCACCTAATGGACATGGATGTAGATATGGATATGCATATGATATATTTCATACTTCTTTGCCTTATATAGGATTTTTTTTTTCAATTTTTAACCTATCAGTACTGAATCTTATCAGGATTTTTTTTTAGCAATGGTAGCTCAGCTGAGGTGCTGCAACCTCATCACACAGACTCTTCAGAGTCTGAATGCCTCCACTAGGGGGAAGCACACGGGGAGGCTCTCTGGGGAGGGGTTTCTGGGGATGGGGGAAAGGGGGAGTGTGGGGAAGGGAGATAAAAATAAAAAACAAACCAGGTCTATTAGCAAGAGCAAGTTTAATTTTTGAAATCATAAGAAAGGAGGTACAGCAAGAAAAGGATTATCATTGGAGTAAAACAATTACACAATTTTTATATATTAATAATGGGTAAACTTTCTGTTCAATCTTGGAATGTGGGAGGATTGTTATCCAGAGATAAGCGTCTCAGATTGGGGGAATTAATAAAGTTAAATCCTGTTGATATTCTGTGTATACAGGAGACTCATATTCCTTGGAGTAAAAGAGCCCTACTAAATCTTAAAGGTTATAATTTGTTAATTTCCTCGTCTCAACATTCAACTATTAGAGGTGTCGCAATTTTTGCGAAATCTAGTTTTGGTAAAGGTATACGTGTTTTATCTGATGCACATGGTAGGTGGGCAATTGTTAAAGTAGTCAACGGAATTACCATTTGTTCCGTCTATGGATCTAATCAGGATGATCCTGCAATATTCCAAACTTTGGAAATAGAACTAGCTACTTGGCAAGGCCCGCTCATTCTTTGTGGCGATTTTAATATTTCACTTTTTCCTTCTCTTTTTACTCAATCGCCACAACAGAAATATGTGGGTAGGAAACCAAGGGTATACCGCGCTGTTAAAAGTTTGGTATATAGCTTGGGCCTAACAGATATCTGGCTACAAAATAATCCTAATGATCTCGGCTATACATATTTCTCCCACCCCCACCAAAAACATGCTCGGATAGATTATGTGTTTACTTCTAGGGATCTGGCATCTGATTCATACATAAACAAATTACCCAAAATAATTTCTGATCACAACCCTTTAGCATTACTAATTACCTATGATACTAATTCCGATCAAAAGAATTCCTGGTCTTTTGATAGGAAATTATTATCCAACATTGAATACATTAATCACATTAAAATTTGGACAGAAGAATTTTTTAATATAAATCGCTATAGTGCGTCTAGAAATATTGTTTGGGACACCTATAAATCTGCACTAAGTGGGGAGACAATCAGCTTCCAAAATAAAACTAGGAAAATAACTAGAAAAGAATATGATCAAAAAATTGCAGCCTTAGCTAAAGCTGAAGAAGAACACATAACCAAAATTATGCAGAAACAGGATGCGAGACATTTGATGTTACAGGTAGCGGTGTTGAAAGCCGAATGAAATACCAAACTTAGCCAGAAAGCTGCCCAAATATATCAAACACATAGGAAACTTGTCTATGAAAGTGGGGAGAAAGTTTGTAGACAACTCGCACTTACTACACGCCAGAAAAATGTTAAAAATAATATCACTTCAATTATAGAGAATGGGCAGACTTTCACTCACGCGATAGATATTAAACACCAATTTCAAAGGTATTATCAAAATCTATATTCAGAAGATACCCCACCTATTCAAAAAGATATACTAGATTATTTAGATAACCTTTCTACTAACATTGAGGGTATGAAATTGCTAGATGATATTGCCAAGATAGAATTGGAAAAAGAAATTACAGTAGCAGAGGTGAGTGTTGCTTTATCATCATTATCGTCTGGTAAAGCAGCAGGCCCTGATAAATTACAGATTTATTTATTTAAGGTCCTTAGCCACCAACTTTGCCCTATTCTACATGACTTATTCCTCGGGATTCAATACAATGGTGTTCCACCACCTTCTTGGGATGAGGCTACTATAATTGTTTTTCCAAAAAAGGGAAAACCCCCTGAACAGTTAACTTCGTATCGTCCCATATCTTTGATCAATTCGGACTCCAAATTGTATGCAAAAGTGTTGGCGCTCAGACTCAGCAGGGTCGTCGAGAGTCTTGTCTCCCCCTGGCAGCATGGCTTTATACCGGGCAAGGGTACCACAGAACACACCCGCAGGGCTATTGCCCTGTTTGATGCGCTGCTGCCATGGGGGGACGGATGTCGATGATCCTGCTTGATGCTGAGAAAGCCTTGATCGTTTTTCATGGGGGTTTCTTTGGGAAGTTATGAAACACAACAATTTCGGCCCCAAATGTATTCAATCTATTAAATCCATGTATTCTCGCCCCAAAGCAAGAGTTCTAGTAGGTGGGTCACTATCCGGATATATTAACATTTCCAGGGGCACTAGGCAGGGGTGTCCCTGCTCGCCCCTGCTCTTTGCTTTATATATTAACCCTCTTATCTTGAAATTATTAGAAAACCGTATTATCAAACCTATTATTAATCATCTTTTTGAAACAAAAGTGCTGGCCTATGCCGATGATATTGCGGTCATAACACCTAACCCGATGGAGGCTATTCGTGAAATAGAGAAAACGACAACTGAATTTGGACGCTGTTCAGGATATTCCCTTAACAAGGGAAAGACCATTATTTTATGTACCAATAATACAATTTGTCCGGATCAGAGAAGGGCTGAAATAGCCACATATTTGGGAGTTGTTCTCTGCACAAATATAAAGTTATTACCAAAAATGAATTTTGATCCATTAGTAACTAAGATCAAGAATGATTTCGAAAGGATTAAAAGCCTTCAACTCTCTATCATAGGAAGAGTTAATTACGTCAAAATGAATACGCTGCCTAGATGCCTCTGTCTATTTCGAGCAATCCCCTTAGCCATTGATCAAGAAACGCTAATGCTTATTAACTCATTGAAATCGAAATTTATTTGGCAAAATGGGAAGACTCAGAGATCACTCGCTCTTTTAACGCTACCAATCGATAGAGGAGGCCTTACTGTACCCAATTTAATCCTATATCACTGGGCAGCTTTTTTAAAACAACTCGCTCCTATGATTAATGGGTATAATTTACAAAATGCAGAAGGCCTGGAAGAAATACCTTCAGTTTATGAGCTCCTTTTAGGTCATCAAGCTAAGGGTCTACTTCTACGTAGGACCGAGGCAAGAAATTATAGAGATTATAAGGGAGAAGTAATAGCTAGCGCATGGAAAATTTGGAACAAAGTAGTTAAATATTTGCAGATTGGGAAGCTCAACCGATATACGCCTCTTTGGTATTCTAATCCTTTTATTGGGCACGACCTTGCTTTGGTTGCCAAAAAATGGGATACATTAGGCATCAGAACAATTGCTGACTTCTTAGTAAATGATTTTCATACCACCTTTTTTGATTTAAAAACTAAATATAACTTGCCAAATGGAGATTTTTTTAAATTTGCGCAGATATTTGCTATATTAAAAGCCAAAGAATCCTTAATTTCTCTTCATAAAATAGAAATTTTGGATGCAATACCCAGAATAAATACTCGGATTGGAACTTTATATAATATTCTTTTGATTAAACAAAAAGATGACCTAGATAAAATAGAAAATAAATGGTCTACTAAATTAAATAATCCCAATGTAGATATCCTCAGAGTACTTGAGATGAGTCAGAAGCTTCTCATGGCCAGTAATCTCAAAGCACAATTGTATAAAACCATATTTGATCTTTATTTTACTCCCGCAAAATTATTTTCCTGGGGTAAGCGAGAGAACGACTTATGTCCTAGATGCTCTCAAGGACCAGCGACTCTTATCCACATGTTTTATAGTTGCCCTGAATTAAAGCTGATTAAAAATATGTTTTTATCCTTTTGGGAGGAAATTTTTAGCCATAAAATACCAGAATCAGAAACTTTATTTTTATTTGGTCATGATTATTCTCTAAATTTAATTAAATCTGAAGAAAGATTAATGTTTATTGGTACAGCAGTATTAAGGATAATCTTGTCCGCCCGCTGGAAAGAAGCAGACCCACCTAGTTTTCAGATGTGGTTAGCGCGCTTTCTAGTGGTTCATAGATATGAAACTGCTATATTCGAAACAAGAGGAATTAGATCCAGGGCCCGTGGGGAGGCTCTTTGGTCTCCGATTGCACATTGGAAAATGGGAGTTATCTCCAGTGGTATTGGCTGATTCACAATCTAGTTATGGACATTTTTTGTATTTACTGTTTAAAAAAGTACCCCCTGTATCTTGTATTATGCTATGTTAGTTGTGATTCATTTTGTTTTTGATTTTTTGTAAAATGTCTCTTGCTTTTCCTGGTAAAAAAAAAAAAAAGAGATTTATGAATAGTCACTGCATATGCCAGAGAAACTGGAAATTGTTTTCTACAGACATATAAATCTTTAACAAGCAAAAAACAAACTGAACAAGACCAATTTGTTTCACTTCTTCAATCTGATCAAATTAAATTCTTAAGAATTCAATACCATCTTTATTTTGATATTTAATAAAATCCACAACGTTGCCCATTGCTCCATTAACTAAACCTTTTTCTACCTCTAAATTACGCCTTAAAATTATCCGACAGTTTCTACATGCATATAGATTCTTTTCTGAACAAGCAGTTTTAGATATTGGTTTTTCTAATGAATCCAATTTTGTCTTCAATTTTTCCTTCAACATATTAATGATTCCTTCGTGCTCTATTTTATCGATAGCTTCCATTTTTATTATTTCTTGATTTTCCAGTTTCAAAAGTTGTTCGTTGAATATAGAACACTCACGCAGTGTTGGTATTAAGCAGATTACAGATTTGTGTTCTGCAATTTTCATGTATATTTTCTCAGGAACTACGTTTTCATTTGGAAACAAATTGGAAAGTAATCGAGTCTGCAAAGCTTGTTTGCGATGTTCAGTCAGTAGTCCAATTCTTATATCTTGAAGAATAGTTCCATAATCAACATCATTTGCCTGTCGCATATTTGTAATGAGTTCTCTGTATTGAAAATACGACCAAATGTTCATAATTCCAACACTTCCCAGAGACTTTCTGGTGTCTTCATGCGCAGGTGTTTTAAATACTGGTTGTCCTTTTACAGGAGTCAGTTGCAGTAGATCTCCAAAAACTATGACGTTTTTTCCTCCAAATAACACGTCGTACTCTGTTTCAAGAATTTGCTGCATTCTTAAATGCTTAAAGGCAAGCAGTAAGTTTGATACCATGCTTATCTCATCAATAATGAGAAGTTTCATTTTCTTCAAGACTCTTGAAACTTCACAACAAGCTTCTCCACATATCTTGTGGTATTCAATTTGTTTTCATGCTCTACTGGTAGCATTAGTAAACGATGTAAAGTAATTCCTTTAATGGTGTGTGCTGCCAACCCAGTTGGAGCAGTGACAAAACACTCCAACTGGACAAATGCGACTCAGTTGTTTTCTGTAGATAACTTGTAATTACTTTAATTAAAAAACCTTTTCCTGTTCCAGCTTCTCCGCTCACGTACATTCGCATAATTTGAAATGACGTGCATGAGCACTCTTCATTTTCATGAAGTAATCCATGGTCAATCTGTTGTCTCACTTGCTCATATATTTGTTTTTGCTCATCATTTAGTTGTTCTTCCAACTTTGCTAAGTTTTTTACATTTTCTGGAGCTTAATGCATTGCTGTTTCCACCTCATTCATGGTGATTGCTACTTCATTTTCAACAATTGGTTGTCCTAGTGGATCTTAACTCAATGCAGCAGAACTTTGACTGTCTTGAGAACTGTCTCTAGCAATCTAAGCTGCAATTGTAGCTTCTTGATCAATTTCATCATTCAACATTTTCACATAATTTGCAAAAGCACTGCATTCTATGCTATCTTCACAAGCATTAAAAGAATCTTCATAGCTCTGGAAATCTCCAAGTAATTCAAGTTCTGAGCGCATGGTTTGAATAGTTGTAAAAGGGCAGAATAGTAAAATTCACTTTTATCAGCAGTGTCGCAACTCAGCTTCCTGTGATTAATCAAATTTCCTTCTGTTTGTTTCACCAAACATCCTTCGGAACCAATGACTCCATATTTTCCATCATTGATGTTCTCTGTAGTATTCTGTTTAAAAGTGTAGTTTTGCAGCACTTCATAGAGACACATGCTCTCAAGATGATGACTTCTGTTTGGGTAATATGTGTCCAACATATTCATTTTCAAAATATCTTTACTTTTGCGATCTTTTTCTGCTAAATATTCAATTTCTTGTACAGATTTCAGTACTCGATTTTGCATTGTTGCAAGACCTAGACTCACATAAATGATTCTTGTAGATTTGGAGTATAGACTTGCAGATGATAACCGATCTGAGCATTCATATGCTCCGATTTCTCGATGTGATAACATCTTCAAACTGAAACTGTATAATTTCTTACTTAGAGTCTTCTCGTGAGAAATCTCTTCCCACATTTCTTTCATATCTGTCTTTTCTGATTTCGTAATATAAGATGTTACATATCGAGCAACAGCAACGAAATTGTCTGCAACATATTGAATATCCATGTTAGCATTCCACATGGAAAAAAATTACTGGGTTATAGTCATTTATGTATTTTGACTCTTCATTTCTTCTTAGGTTGTAGGTATTTTTTGGAGACTATCTTGTGATAGTATGTCGCAAAGATGACATAAAACTGTTCACTCTTCCTTTCGATATTACAGGACGTGGAAATACAAAACGACATTTGTTGTAGAACTTGTCCTTAGATTTGTACTTTCGTCGACAGTATTTTCCACATTGGTGGCTTTGGAATCGTAAGACTTGTGCTCTTAAGTTGTTTTCTTCTGTGCTTTTGGGTACAGCACATGTTGCATATGTTCAATAAAACTCAAAACAGTATCATCCACATCTGTTCCAAATTTGGGAGCGCCCTTAATCCATAACATAAAAAAATAAAAAGGTAAAGAGTGCCTTCAAGGGAATTTGTTCTAAGTATATTTATGATTTTGAAATAATTAGTAGGACAAATTAATGATCCCTAGATTTAAACAATAAAAAATTATTTGATCACATAAATTTAATAAATTGCAAATTAATAACAATCAACAAACAAATACACATAAACAAAACAGAGATGAACTGGTATATATGAGAATATTGAGTTTATCTTTAAGTAAAAAAGGTAGCAAATCTTTATATACAAATATAGGAAACAGACCTGCAGGAATTACAGTGGTAAATCAATATATAACACCATAGGTGCTGAGAACACCCTTCCTATACATCAAATTTATAAATAAATTCACAGTAGGAGAAGGCGATGGGCGACGTTTCGGTCTCTTATGCATTCATCTGTGAGACCATCTTCAGGACTGTGTGGTTTATATTTGTAATGCCCTTATCAAACAGTTGAAATGCCCAAAGATTGTCCACGTCTCTGTCTACAAGTACATTTGGTGCGAAGAGATACTAATCTGAGTAGAATTTGAAAAAAAGCGGTCTGTGTGACTATCCGCGTAGCTGCTGCACATCAGCAGGTAGACGCACAACGTGTGAGGCAACAGCGTAATCAATCAAGCATGCAGGGCACTGGATTCAATTCTGAATGTGTAAACCATCTGAATGATGACTTAATCAGCGCGGTCTATGTAAGAAACGCGATGCCTCTATAACTCAGAAGATAAAACAGGCAGCGTGGCATCAAAAAACAGCAGCGTAGTTAATCCTGCGAATGGAGCGCTGTATTGATTTCGTAGATTAAGGCAGACAGGTTGCAGTCTTCGTTATCGGTGAAAGACGTGGTAAAGGGCAAGTAGAATGCAGATTAGTTGCAGTCTTAACTGTAGTCACTCGGAAAAAAGTGGCGGCATGCCGGGGCCTGTCCAAAGAGAGACAGCCCCCGGCATGCCGCCACTTCAGATGCCGATATTCAGAATCTGCACAGGACGTTCATCATATCGTCCTCCTTTTCCAGTTGGGAACAACTGTGGAAAACAACGAGCTTCCAAGCTCTCTTCCCATACAGTCATGGGACTTCCTTTAGCTTTTTTCATTTGGAACAAATCAATAGTGTTTCCCATCACTTCTTTTGAATGAAGTGGATGCACACTGTAATGTTCATAGATGTATTCACATCTTAACATATCCACTTTTTCAATTTGTCCACTTCACGTTTCAGTATCATCTGCTAAAACTATTTCTTCTTCTCCTATACAAACATTCTTATACTATGTATTGTTTTTTATCAAATACAATGTTGCCTTTTGAACTTTTCTAACATCCACTAACTCCTGCCAGATTTTTTTATTCTTAGTCGGCACACCATTAACAAAAATAACTAGTGGTTCACTTTCTACACTGTCTACGCCAATAGTTTCAATATTTTTCTTTAAATCTAATGGTAAATACACAACTCTTCCTTTCAATCCTATTTGTAAATCTGACGGAGGCAATTTACCTGTTTTAGGCTCCATATGAACAATAGCCTGAAACGGATGCACACATTGAATGAGAATAGACTCATAGGTATTCAGATCTGTCAGTTCAGTGGAATAGCAACTAACTCTAAATTATTATGCACAGCAGGCATTCTATTCTCATCTAATTTGTTATAACAATATTTACAAATACGCTGATCAGAACCCAAATCAAAACAATTCTCTACCAACAAATAAGTTGCAAATGCCTTCCACATATCATTATTTTCTTTTTCACTTTTTAAATACAGATCAACACTCCTAGTCTGATTTTTGTAGTGAGTTCGGCAACAACAAATACAAGAAAAATTTGGCATTTCACCTGAAATCACCTTAAACTTTGTAATTTCATTTTCAAATGTTTTTGTACAACTATGTTCAACATTCCCTACAACATTTTCTTCTGTTAATATCTCAGTTTCTTCGCTCTCTTCTTCAGGACCAAAGTAACAAAACTCAAATCATCACAAACCTTTTTCACAACTGATACTGACCCTCGCAAAAGAGCACTGTTCAACTCATTTAACTTTAGTGCTGGACTTTTTGCATAATACACTAACTTCCGCATTTGAGTGTGATGTACTGCCAACATCCTGAAAGGGTGAAAAACACTTTGACATACTTTCCTAGAAAAACAAGCCAGAGAATGACCTTGCCAGCCAGTATGTTTTTTTACTTTGCAAGGGTCTAGTCCTTGCAACAGCTTAATCTTTTGTTTAACACTTTTTTTTACAATATGCTTTTAAGAAATTGCGTAATTTATCAATAGATTCTTGTCATACACTACAAATACTACTGTTTTGAATGTATCTAGGACCCTAATTAAATATTCCCGATGTATGCCCTTATGTGGTTATAACAAATCATATCCTTATAAAGGCATTAGAATCATATCCATATTTAGTCATAGCCAATGCAGTCCAAATATGGCACGGCTACTCCCATGGACTCCTAGGAAGTACAACACGTTCTTTAAACAAACCAAGCCTCCAGCAGCCCGGGAATTCTCCCTGCTTTTGTTTTGATTTGCACAAGAACTCCTGGAGTCCAGAAAGAACTGTAAGTTCTTAGTGGCGTCTTATGTGCAACCTTACGTCAAATTCGGCACCTTTCAGGTATAAATATACCAGCATTTGCCTTAAGCAAACACAGAGTGGTTTGGAGCAGAGCGCTATCTACTTGCCCGACGCCCAGCTGATGTGAATGCTGAAGGAAGCCGACCCTCCCATTGACGCACTGAGAGAGACGCTGTCTTTTCTCCTGCCGAGAAATCCAGCAGAGCTGATTAGATCCTTAAGAGAATTCTTGATGCAGATTCTTGGCAAAACTATCTTAACTTATTTACTCCTACCCACGTATTAGGCTTAGGTCAGGTACACCGGGGTAGGCGTATTTTAGAAACACCAGTTGAGTACGTTTAGTCAATGATTTTATGTATGTATATATAATATCCGTTTTAGGTATCATATGGCTCAGAAACCATATCAATGCTTTTACAGTATTATTTCATAATACTCCTTTTACTGTACGCACTTTACTTTATGACAAGTATTGCAATTGTGGCAATTCACTTCTCTTGCATGAGAAAGAGGACTGCTCAATAAATAACACCTTTTATTGAAAACGCCCGTCTCTCTATTTATCTGCACTCCTGGTGAAACTAAGCATGCACGATTGACTGAGTGAAATAGCTGTCTATTGTTTTCACACGACTCTGGAGATATACTCCTTTCTCCGGGGGGAGCAAAGTTGTCATTTTTATGCGTTTGTCAGAAACTGATCCCTTCTTGTCTATTCAGGAAAGTTAACCCCTTCCTGTTCACTCGAGAAACTTTCTAGTGACCTCTGAGCTAGCTGGCATTCATAATTAAGTCTAACATATTCAATAGAGACCTAGTCGACCTCAGTCCTACGTCTAAACTATCGTTTATGTTATTCCAATGCGCAGAGCCTATTGGGAATATAGGAACTACACTACATGGCGCCCAACGTTTGGTAAGGCGATAATCTAACGCAAGATACTAGAGTAGCTCAGTCGTGCTTTTCACACAGACCCCTTTTTCCCGTAAAAACTCCAATAGACGTCTGGAGTGGGTAAAGGGTTAATATCGCGCCGGAAATTAGTAGGAAGAGATTCCTGTGTATTAGTTTTTGGTTTAGTCAACGTTGAAGGATACAGTGTTCCAAAATATTGTGCACCTAATCTTTGTTTCCTTGAAACTTGCTCTGCAACAAAAAACTTTCTGTCAGAAAAATGACGGAAAGTGACGATGAAAGGGAGAGAGCTAAAATAGCAGCTCAACTTCTAGCGGATGACACAAGTCTCCAAAATGAAGACCCGAATGTTATAATCATTCTGGTAAATGTAAGAAAAACTATAACTATTAAACTTATAGAAAATGGACTATCATCAAGAGGTGGTACAGTCATATTTGTGGTAGAGGCCCATGAATATCGGCAGACAGAGGTATTCTATTCCTGGATACATTTTCCACAGCACATGGTGTAACACAAGATTTCCACTATTACAAAATAGAGGAATCTCCAGAGGAATACACCCCTTTCGAGGACGTTGAAATTCCACTAACATACCTAGAGCACCTGCTCTGGTTTAATGGCGCCCTAAAACATCAAAATCACACCACAGAATATACAATAAGCCATTGGCAAAATACCCGCTAAACAGGAACAAATTCCGTTCTGGTTAGCTCAAAAAATCACTCAAATAGAGGCAGTATTTCCTGATACTACACCTCATGAGAAACACAGAATTCTGACTATCTGTCTTCCAATGGGGATCACACCACATGTGGAGGACTGTGACACTTGGGGCACAGTCTTTGCTTCGATATACACAAACACACATGGTGTTCCGTCTATGGCGGTTATACCAGATGTACTAAGACAGATTCAAAATGAATACGGTCCAGAACCTGCTTTAACTCTAGGTATGAAATTACTGAAAGACTTTAAGCAAGTCTCGGCTATACTACTAGCCAACATAAAAGGAGAAGCAGCATCTGTGGCGATCAGCCAGAAACTGAAAGAAACAGATATAGCAGAACAACCTTTTGAACTTGCCAGAATCATAGAAAAATTATCCAATGAAGAACTAGGTAGAGATAGTTTGGGTAGGAAACCACTAAAACCCCAACTAACTGAAAATCCTGAAAAAACCTTTATTAAAAATAATCTCAACACTGCAAAAAAGAGGTGGGAGGGTAATAAACAAACCACTCCCAGAGAAAAACAGTTTCAGTCCAGAGGAAAGTCTCCTCAAAGAAGAGACAGATCTCCAGAAAGAGGAGGCAAGTCTCCCCACAGGGTGCCCTCTGAAAACAGATACAACCTTAGAAATAGGGACAATTTGAGAAAACTTGACAGATATCAAGATATTGATACACGTTCCTCTCGATCTTTTCAGACTTCCTCACAGAAATCGGAAAGAAGAGGACAGTCAGAACACAAGGAAGAGCACGTCAAGTCCAAAGACAAGGAACCTGCTCATCAAAGTAAACAATTACAATATCCAAAGAAGAAGGTAGCTAGTATTAAAATAAAACATGCCGAGGATTCTGAGGACACAACTGAAAAACGGAGAATGGGCCACAAAAAATGCTAGACAGCGCAGCAGAAAGGACCATAGCTAGCAAGATCCTGATGAATCTTCTGGAGACAGTGGAGACAGAATGAATACATTCAGGTGGAAACTGCAGATACCAGAGTTAGTGTACCCCATAAATTATACGAAATAACATTACATATAGAGAGGGACAAAACTAGGAAAATAAGTGGTCTCTTTTGGGATAACCTTTCGAAAGGCTATGATATCCTTCTTGCAGAAAAAGACTGGCCACCAGAGTTTGTCAGGGAGTGCCCACATGGCGAAGAAATGATTATGCCTGCCTTCTCAAATCACATTCCAATTCATAAAAAATACACATTTGCTAGAAAATGAGCAGTAGCCCAAGCCCCTGCATTATATAAAAATCATGTAGGATGGGATGAGGATTCTCCTCACCACAAAATCCAGTTAAAAAAACCGACTGCACAAAGGCAGTATCCTGTTAAGCAAGAAGCTAAAAAACAAGTCAGGGAGATCTTAGATCAACTTGAATACCAGGGGGTGATTGAAACATGCACCTCACAATTGAACAATCCTTTGTTTCCTGTCTCCAAGCCAGACGATTCATATCGTCTTGTTTTGGACTACAGACACTTAAAATCCTGCTGCAAAACATTTGCAGTACAAAACTCACACAGTACTGCACTAATGAATAACATTGTGCGCAAAAAATATAAAACGACATTAGACATTTCAATTTTTTTTTGTCAAAACATAGCACCTGAAAGCAGGTATTTGACCGCTTTCTCAACAATGGGGGCACAAAAACAATTTTGCCATCTCCCACAGGGATTCAAGAATAGCCCAGGATTATTCTCAGTAAGGGTAACAGAGTTACTATAAATGTATGACGATGAGGCATTATCTTATGTCGATGACATCTATCTTACAGACGACGACCTGGAGACTCACTTAAAAAGAGTGAACACCATAATACTTGGGTTCGCAGCTCAAGGGTACAAATTCAACTTTAAAAAGTCACGAATTGCCCATCTAACTGTCCTGTTTTTAGGATAAGAATTATCAAGTGAAGGCAAAAGCCTAGCAGACAACTTCTTAGAGAAGTGCGCAGTACTCCAAGCTCCAAAAACGCTGAAGAACTTACAATCAATACTAGTTTTCCTGAATTTCGGAAGAACATACATTCTAAATTATGCAGAAAGGATTAAACCTCTATACGAATTAATAAAACCAGATTTCAAACCAATTAATTGGACTCAGAAACACACAGAAATTTTAAGATCATTACAAACAGACATGTTAACTAAAACAAAACTGCAAACACGCGTAAATGTACGCAACCTTGTAATCCGAGTCATCCCAGGAAGATTTGGATTCCCATACCTGACCTCTAATGAGGGAGAAATGGTACCAATAGCTTACAAATCACACTTGTACACATAAGCTGAAATGAAATTCAGTTCTACTGAAAAAATTCTAACAGCGGTTCAAACTGCTGTAGCAAAAGAAAGATCCCTAGCCCAAGGCAAGAGCATATCTGTTTTAACAGCAGTATCAGCCCTTGAGGCAGTAACAAGACGACGCATTCCAAATGCTGTGGCATCAGATCCAACATGGATACAATGGGAAAATTCTCTTGCTGCAGAAGACGTGACACGCGCATTTGATCCGAAAATGAAAAAACTAGAAAATCTGGAATACGAACATGAATATCCTCTGCCAATCGAAATTCTGCCTCTAGAACAATGCACCTGTGTAATCTACACGGACTGATTTGCACAACACTACGTTGTGGATAAAAAATCTTACAATGCAGCGTGAGCGATTGTTAAAGGTCGCTGGCGCTTAGGTAAATTCAGACCGATAATCACCAAAACTGAATCACTCAGAAACTGTACAGCTCCGCGAGCTGAAATAAGATCTTTACAGATGGCGCTTGAAAATGCCGATCGCGAATTCCGGACACTAATAGTGTGCGATTGGCATTACTGCGTCCAGTCTTACAATAACATCATGCAGACCTGGATTCAAAACGATTACAAGGATGACACAGGTGCCACAATAAAGCATAAAAAACTTTAGGAACAGGTAGTTCTTTTACAGAAAGAACTACGAAAGACTTTCGTGATACATACACTGAGTCATCAACGTGATGGTGTTCACGTTGCAGGGAATTCATTGGCTAACAGAGTTGCAGCGGTCAAACTGGCTTCCGTAGCTACAAAAAAGCATACTAAAAAACAAATAGACTGGGAAACCCTACTAGCAGTAAAAACCTCAATGAAAGGCAACTATGCGGCGTTACCTCTAAATTATCCACTCGGAAATAAATACATAATTGATGCGAACTCCGTTCCTTTTGCTCAAATCCCTCGAGTGGGGGATAGAGTAATTCCAAACACGAACCGGAGAGCTTACTTGATTCAAGAAGCACACATGGGAATGGGTCTGAGGCACCAAGAGATCTTGAAATCTCTAATAGAATTACAATCACAATACTGGTGGCCGGGGATGAGCGTGCAAATTTATAACTTTGCAATGAATTGTCAAAACTGCAATAGAGATCGCAGTTGTGAACCGGACCAGACAATTGCCAGGACACCTTTATTAGAAAGCATTAGGCTGTCTATACGCAGAAATCCAGACAGAGAAAAGCGATCCCATAATTATTGAGATGAGATTCAATTAGATGAGGCCCCAGCGCTCGGCTGACGCCAGAACTGTTATAAAAGATTTGCGAGTCTTTATCGGCACATACGCAATTGGCATGCTACATTCTGACCAGGGTCCTGCGTTTAGCTCCCGGGCTTACACGGAGGCCATGGCCAGCATGGGCATTGCATTGGGGTACTCTAGTCCATTCCATCCCGAGGGAAATGCGGTAGTGGAGAGAAAAAACTGTGACATAAAGCAATCTATAACGGCGAGGGTATTAGGTTCGGGTGATGGGTGGGTCAAATATCTAACAAGTGTCCAACGTAGTCTTAATAATCTGCCAAGAAATTCTCTAGGAGGTATCATTCCATACGAACTTTTGTTTGGTACTAGAATGATAATCCAGGACCTAGATTGTCACACTTCAGTGGTGAAACAAAAAACCTTTGATATCAAAGATCGTTTGGCTGTTTTACAGGACTTAAATGAAACAAGAAGAAGTCTAAGTAACATAAAGCTAAAGCCAACGACCACTGAAGAAAAAACACCTGTCCCAGCAAGACCTGTCTGGATTCCAAAGATTGGGGATCTAGTCAGAGAAAAGATTGCGGTGAAGAAGGAATTTGGGCCTTCTTACAGAAAAGCAGTACCTGTCTTAGCTGTCAGCGGAACAAGATCAGTAGTACTACCACCCCTTGCTGGTAAAAAGGAAAACAGAGTTGTATCCATCGACCTGGTAAAACCACAATCATGTGGCCAATAATAAGTAGTAGGCCCAGTGGACTCCCAAGAAATAGCAGAAGACCAAATCTTGCTACAATCCAAGAGGTACAAACTGAAAGACTAATCACATTTCATAAACCTGCAGTGAATAAAAAAGGACTATGCAACAAAGCCATGGAACTTGTGCCTCTTGAAACCCAAATAGCAACAGTTTGTCAAGAAACACCTGTCTACAATGATGTAGCCTCAGACTATACTAATGAAATAAAGAAAGATCCAAAGAGCAATAAAAATCCGGAAGCAATTCCAACAATTGACAGAACTGCATCTGGCTACTTCATCAATTTCGATGACTTTTCTGATGATCCAAGTGAACATGAAGAAACGCCAGCAACTAAAACTTTCAGGCAAAAAATAACTGAACTTTTTCATCAACTAAAAGAAACATATCTGATTTCACCATGGATTGAACTATGGATTGTGTTAGGTGTACTTTTCCTCCTTCTGTGGCTCATCTTGATTTTAATTTTGGGTAGATTTCTTGATGGAAAATATAGTACAATGGACACAGGAAGTCAGAACATCAACTTGGTCCTAAAGCCTCACAGATCCTCTCACATCGAAAAAAGAGAACTGTCATCGGTGAACATCACAGCCAATCCTATACCTGGGGGTGTAGCATGGGACAAAACTGATTACGAAATATATGGCCTGATTGAGCTCTTGAAATATCCACATCAATTCAAGGTTTCCTTAAGTGACTTTGTAACACCAAGTACTTTCTCTGATGATTGGGACTTTGAAAATATTAATAATATAATGTAAGATTTACAATTGTCAGCTAAACTCACATAACATGATTATTTGCAGGGTTCATCAAATTATGAAGAAATGTATTGCTATAATCGTTATGGTCATCACTATTTGCATAAATCTGCTAATCCTAGAAATGTTTTTACTTATAATCAATGGGAACATTGTCCAACACCGCCAAAAGGCAGTTCAAAAACATTTTATGAGAAATTCCCATACTTCTCAGGGTTTAATAACAGTGACCCAGAAACGTTTTATTTTAAAATGTTAAATAAGACAGGAATGAAAACAATGTTGACAAATACTAAATTGATTTATTCTGAACATTTTTATGAAAAAATGTCTACATTTGGTTTTGAATTTTGGAAAGACAACATTGAGACAAAAACCATCTGGGTACAAAAGACTGGCAGGTACAAGGTCTAGAAGCATTATTTAGAGCCTGCAATATCCCAGAACAGATAATATTCCTGAATGACACCATTCAACAAACAACCTGTCTTGGCTAGCCAAGATAAAAGACCTAAACAAACCATCTATTCCGAAGCCCATACCTGGTAGTAATAGCACTACAGATGTGGAGGTAGACGTATCCCATATTTTACACCAAAACAGAACAAATCCTGATTGGAAAAATGGTTGATCTGGCCCACAGACACAAATAATTGTCAAGATAGATTCATGAACAAAATACGGGGGTTCAAACAGAACAGGCCAGACCCAAGATACAACATCCAGGGATAATTACAACATACAGTGTAGGGAAACTATGCCTCGAATGGCTACAGAAATCCACACTGCCAGAAATTAAGCAACAGTTGACTTTACTTGAAGAAGGGGCTGACTTGCGAGATTTCATACTGGGACCTCGCAAACAGCGTCAAAAGCGTTTCATATACGCCGGTATATACGCTGCTTACAACGAAGCTTGGAAAGTGACGCAAATTGAAACTGCAGACAAAATACGAGAAATTGATCATATTAATTTGGAAAAATCACTTTCTGTAGTGGACAATGGGTTAACGACTCTGTCCTCCAGAATTTATTCACTGGACAGCATTGTATCATCTGCTTTGGATATAATAGAGCAGGACTTGCTAATGTTACAACATGGTCAGTCCCAATTGCGTTCTATTGTACAGCTATGCTGGACGTTACAAAACCTGGGTTCAGGCTACGTGCCATGGCGTCTAATCAACATAACGTCATTATTTTCTATCTTTAACCTTACTGATAAACAAATCAGTTTGGCACAAAAAGGAGCAGACTATACGATTCTGAGCATTGAAAAACTTGAGAGATTACCATTGACAATGTCAGAGAGACCTGTCATTGGAAGGATAATACATGGAACAATTACAATTCCGATAACAACTTTTCAGTTTCAATATTGCCAAAAGTATATACCAGCAGGCCTGTATGAAAGGTTGGGTAAAGGATAGATCAAGTCAACCTGGAATTTACCTTAAACACATAAATGTTATAGTGAAGGGAAAAAAGAAGTATTTCTTAGTGGCAACAACTGTAAACATTCACTAAGCGGTACACTTCTGTGTCAAGGTATTAACTTGCATGGAGCCTGCGAAGGTTCATCAAACAACCTTTCATGTCACCTGCACGGCACTCCTGCAACACAGATAGAGCCTTTTATCAGGCAGCTTTCCAACGGCAGCTATGTTATAATAAGTGACCACAGCTGTTGTGGCATGGTGCCAGGAATTGCCTATCTCGTGAGCATTACTTCCAGGGTCATTTGCTGTATGCAAGTATTGTATCCAAACAGCAAACCAGACAAGGAGGCAGCAATATGGCCTTCTCTGAATATCTCTTCTATTCGAATTGATACTTTAAGCAGAATGAAGTCTATTCTTTTACAGACAACTGTGCCTTTAACCTCGTCCAAAGAGACGTATGATCTGCAAGTTGCAAGGACAGCAGCAGAGATACATACCCTATTATCGACAAATTGCCCCGTGCATTTCGTAGAAATGTTAATCCAAATCTTAAAGATGTCTGATACCGGTGGCATCGCACATGTATTTAAGACAATTTTGTCTGTTAGCACCGTTTGGAACAGTTCTGGGCATCTTCCCGAATTTTGTGCACTCTGTATTCGGCGGCCTGCCTCTTATTTTGGGACTCGTAGCAGGAATTTTATTTTTGTTCCTTCTGCTCCGATATGGCAAGCCAAGTCACAGACAAAACTCAGGCTACAATAGAAGAAGCGATCCTGGCTATACGTTACAGATGATGGATCACTAAAGTCCTCGGCTTTGCCCGGCCAAGAGATCTGAGTACTACCTGGTTTCTTTCATTCAGACCAATCTGGCAAGATTGCATCTTATCTGTGCTTCGATGTCTGCTATGCGGAGAAGAATGCGTGTTGGACGTCTGTCTTACACTACCATCAGCAGTACCTATGGATATCGATACTTTGCTTGGTTCGGTAACGGCTCATGAAACGTGTTGTCCCCAGCGGCTACCTATTCTGATGACGGCATTCGTTGAGACTTCACCATTACGATTAGGTGGCGGTGAAGTACGAGATGAAAGCAGCACCACACAGGTACAATCTTCTGTGAGCATTGCTGATCCAGACATCGAGGATGGCAATGATTCTCACATATGCACTATTTCAGCTTTTTCAAACTTGGTTGAACTTTCACCTACTGTTGTAGACCAATTTTTCGCAAGCCTGTCTGATTTGATGTTCTCTCCTAACAACGAGAATAACTTTTAAAACAACGAGCACACAGCGTTCCCTGAACTCTGAATTCGGCCTTCAGTTTTTGATAAACAACACTACTGAAAACAATTGGAACTATTTTTTCCCCTGAAAGCGAAATTAGGTTTTTTTCCATTTCCGAAATATTTACCTTTTTTCTGGCACATGGTACTCTGCTTAAAGTAGAACTATTCTTAGAGAACAGAACTTCTATTTTCAGAAACTCTAGAGACAATATTTTAACTCAGCCTCAAGCACATGTACAGTATTGTATAAATATGTGGTGAAATGGTCTCGACCTTCTTTTCTGTATTAAGAGCCATTTCATAAATGTAATTTTCGCAATTCATTCAGCCAATATTTATATATGCATTATCTGAATGACACCACTGCTTGAAAAACGTACAGTATAAAATACTCATTTTCGTGTATATGCCATATACCATTTCAAATGCATTTCATGAATTTTGGGGTGGGTTGGAAAACACATGCATCGTTATATGTTTAGTATTGCTTAGTATTTAGTAATGATGGAATTATACGTGGAGTGGGTGTTAGGACCCTAATTAAATATTCCCGATTTATGCCCTTATGTGGTTATAACAAATCATATCCTTATAAAGGCATAAGAATCATATCCATATTTAGTCATAGCCATTGCAGTCCAAATACGGCAAGGCTACTCCCATAGACTCCTAGAAAGTACAACGCGTTCTTTAACCAAACCAAGCCTCCAGCAGCCCGGGAATTCCCCCTGCTTTTGTTTTGATTTGCACAAGAACTCCTGGAGTCCAGAAAGAACTGTAAGTTCTTAGTGACGTCTTATGTCCAACCTTACGTCAAACCGGGCACCTTTCAGGTATAAATATACCAGCATTTGCCTTGAGCAAACACACAGTGGTTTGGAGCAGAGCGGCTATCTACTTGCCCGACGCCCAGCTGATGCGAATGCTGAAGGAAGCCGACCCTCCCATTGACGCACTGAGAGAGACACTGTATTTTCTCCTGCCGAGAAATCCAGCTCCAGTGTTTCCAGTCACCCTTGCGGGTTGCTGGGAGATCGAGTCCTGAGAGAGAGATACAAGACCTCCTTCATTCTATAAACCAAGGTACGGAGCGGATTAGATCCTTAAGAGAATTCTTGATGCAGAATCTTGGCAAAACTATCTTAACTTATTTACTCCTTCCCACGTATTAGGCTTAGGTCAGGTACACCGGGTAGGCGTATTTTAGAAACACCAGTTGAGTATGTTTAGTCAATGATTTTATGTATGTATATATTTTATCCGTTTTAAGTATCATATGGCTCAGAAACCATATCAATGCTTTTACAGTATTATTTCACTCCTTTTACTGTACGCACTTTACTTTATGACAAGTATTGCAATTGTGGCAATTCACTTCTCTTGCATGAGAAAGAGGACTGCTCAATAAATAACACCTTTTATTGAAAATGCCCGTCTCTCTATTTCTCTGCACTCCTGGTGAAACTAAGCATGCACGATTGACTGAGTGAAATAGCTGTCTATTGTTTTCACACGACTCTGCAGATATACTCCTTATTCTGGGGGGAGCAAAGTTGTCATGTTTATGCGGTTGTCAGAAACTAATCCCTTCTTGTCTATTCAGGAAAGTTAACCCCTTCCTGTTCACTCGAGAAAGTTTCTAGTGACCTCTGAGCTAGCTGGCATTTATAATTAAGTCGAACATATTCAATAGAGACCTAGTCGACCTCAGTCCTTCGTCTAAACTATCGTTTATGTTATTCCAATGCGCAGAGCCTATTGGGAATATAGGAACTACACTACACTACTACAATCCCAAGTGCACACTGGGGCTTTAGGACGTCTGCCTAGAACTTCATCAGCTATCACTTCTTCTAAATTTTTAGGAACCATTTTCTCTTTCTCAATTGGACAACCATCTCTAACCTCATAAGCCCGACCACTGGTGTCAACTGCATGCAACAAATTATTGCTCTGTAAATAACTCTCCTCATTAGAAAAAAGGCTTCGAACTTGAACTATGTTTCCATTGCCCTAAATAAATATCACAACAATTAGTTTTGTTAATTACTCTTTTCCTCTTACTTTAAATGGAATGGTTTATCTGGTGATCAAATTCTCTTCAATACTAAAATGAAGAGTTTCCTCTATACTTCAAAAGCTTTTTCAACAATGGATTCAATATGCTTCTTTTTATAAAATTTTGTTCTCTTTCTATATTTCTTTGTGTCTTTTAGTAAGTTATGGACAACTCTTTTGTAAAATAATTTGTGGCGGGTTTCTTCATATTGATTTTCTCTTCTTTTACTATAAGTTGTATCCTTTGTTTTTACATTGCTCTTTTTGCCTTTCCTATTCTTTGCACTTTTTTTTGTGCTTGTAACATTTTCACTGCTTTGCACATTTGCATGTTTTTTCTGAATCTAGTAATGTTTTTATAAAGTTTTTTGTAGTCTTACCAGAAATTGTTCTATTTTTAGTCACATTATGTTGGTCTTCCAACATTTGTGGTTGAGTTTTTTTCAAATAAATATCCTTTTTCTGACTTTTTCTTCTTTCTTTCTGCGGCATGATAACTTTATTTTAACGATGATAAACAGTATCTGTAAAAAATAAACATAAATAAATATTTATTAAAAACTTAAAAAATTATACATTTTTATTACGAACACATTTCATACAAATTCAAATTCTGACTAAAAAACTGTAGGCCTGAAGCACAACTGTGAAGGTGATAAGAGCACTACATACATAATGCATAGCAGTTTGAAGCACTCCATAACACTAGAACCTGAAGCACTGTATGACTACATGCATATTTACTAAATGATTACAATACTATAAGGAAAGACACTCAGTAAATTCATAATTGGTTCACTTTTACTTTAGTAAATAGATTACTACATGGTACATAAACAGTCACTATGGGTTTGCAACAGTACAGATGTAGAATTTACAGTAGTGCAGTGTTGTTTCCCTAGTGTAGGGAGTCGTGCTGAGGTTCTCTTATAGGATAGTGCAGTGGTATTGCAGTAGTGTAGGATGTCATGCTGATGTAGATTTAAGGTTTAGGGTAGTGTAACAGTATTTCATTAGTGTAGGGGGTCGTGCTAAGGTAGGTTTTTAGGACTTTAGGGTACTATACTAGTGATTCGGTAGTGTAGGTGGCTGTACTGGGGGTAGATTTAGGGTTTAGGGTAGTGCAGTGGTCTTTGTGTAGTGTAGGGGGTCCTGCTGGGGCAGTGTTCTAGGATAGTGCAGTGGTATTTATATAGTGTACAGGGTTATGCTAGGGATAGTGTTTTAGGATTTAAGATAATGCAGTGGTGTTTGTGTAGTGTAGAGGGTCATGCTGGGTAGTGCAATGGTGTTTGAGTAGTGTACGAGGTTGTGCTGGGGCACTGTTCTAGGGTAGTGCAGTGGTGTTTATGTAGTGTATGGGGTCATAATAAGGATAGTGTTTTAGAGTTTAAGGTAGTGTAGTGGTGTTTGTGTAGTGTATGGAATCGTGCTGGAGTAGTGTTTTATGGTACTGCAGTAGTGTTTCGGTAGTGTAAGGGGTCATGCTGAAGTAGTGTTCTAGGATAGTGCAGTCGTGATTGGGTAGTGTAGGAGATCGTGGTGAGATAGATTTAATGTTTAGGATAGTGCAATGGTGTTTGAGTAGTGTACAGGGTTGTGCTGAGTAGTGGTTTACATTTTAGGGTAGTACAGTAGTGTTTATGTAGTGTAGGGGGTCATACTAGGGGTAGATTTAGAGTTTAGAGTAGTCCACTGGTGTTTGTGTAGTCTATAGGGTCCTGCTGTGGTAGTGTTTTAGGGTAGTGCAGTAGTGTTTCGGTAGTGTAGGGGGTCATGCTGGTGTATATTTAAGGTTTAGGGTAGTGCAATGGTGTTTGGGTACTGTAGTGGGTTGTGCTGTTATAGTGTTTTAGAGTTTTGGGTAGTGCATTGGTAAATGGGTAGTGTAGGAGGTCGTGCTGGGGTAGTGTTGTAGGGTAGTGTGTTGGTGTTTATGTAGTGTAAAGGGTCATGGTAGGGATAGCGTTTTAGGGTTTAAGGTAGTGCAGTGGTGTTTGTGAAGTGTAGGGGGGCGTGGTAGGGTAGTGTTCTAGGAAATACAATTGTGTTTGGGTAGTGTACGAGGTTCTGCTGAGATAGATTTAAGGTTTAGGGTAGTAAATTGGTGAATAGGTAGAGTAGGTGGTCATGCTGGAGGTAGATTAAGACTTTACAGTAGTGCAGTGGTGTTTGGAACGTGTAGGAAATCATACTGGGGATAGTGTCACTGCAAGACTACATGTACTTATTTGTCTGCAAAAACATCAATATATTTCAGAACTGTTTTTTACTTTTAATACTAAACTAATGTTGGAAACACATAACCAATGACTTATTTCTAATTCTAGGAAAATGTGAGAGCACAATATGTTTTTAACCAATTACAAGTCGGGAAACACGTGAACTATCAAAATGCTTCTCTCAGAGTGATTCCTAAATGCACAGACTCACTGTGTGATTCTAGACAAATAACAATATTTCTTATAAATACAGTAGTACGATACTATAGTGATGTTTGGGTAGTGTAAGGGGTCCTGCTGTGATAGATTTAAGCTTTAGAGTAGTGAAATGGTGATTAGGTAGCATAAGGAGTCATACTGGGGTAGTGTTCTAGCATACTGCAGTGGTGTTTATGTACCATAGGAGATCATACTAGGGATAGCGTTTCAGGCTTTAACGTAGTGAAGTGGTGTTTGTGTAGTATAGGGGGTCGTGGTAGGGGAGTGTTCTAGGAAATAAACTGGTGTTTGGGTAGTATTGGAGGTTGTGCTGGGGTAGATTTAAGGTTTAGGGTAGTAAAGTGGTGAATAGGTAGTGTAGGTGGTCATGCTGGAGGTAGATTAACTGTGAATTAACCTTGAACCATGCTATCCTGACTGATGTAATGGCGCTGGATTACGCCAAAAAAATACCCTGGCTGGATTATCTGAGAAATGCCTTTATGCAGTTGGGCCGTCCGGAGCTCTTTCTGTGACCATCTAGTATTAGGAGGAAGGATGTTAATTGGATCAAGATTCATTTTTTAGATAGGGCGAGAGCGGCTCGTGAGGAGCAGGAACTTGTGAAACCAACAGTTAGATTGTACTTTAGGTTAACAATTTCCCCGTCACTTGAGCCATACCTCAGTATTGTAACCAAACCCTTTCATAGATTTTTATTATCCCTAATTTAGATTTAACTTTATCCATTTTACTTTGGGTAGCTATCAATCTTGGGCCAAACCAGAATGTGGACCACCTTGTAAATGCGATAACTTTTCTCATCAAGATGCAATGCATTTTATTATGTTCTGCGGGTTTTACACTGATATAAGGAAAAAATATTTGTTACCAATTCTGAGAGAGGCCGGCTTTTATTAAGTCAGGCCCGCACTAATTTATCTCCAGTTGTTGAGCAACACCCGCATCATCTATTGTGTGGCCAGTTTTTTAGTGGCGGCATGTAGAATTAAGACAAAAACTGTGTCATCAAATGCTTTATCTTAATTAATTGCATTTTTACGCCACCTTATCCCTGACTAATTGCACGGCATTCGTTTACAAGGGTTTTGCACTATTTTGTAAATATATGAATTGTTTGTTTTTATGAATGTATGTAATTTTTATGCCTTTTATGATTTTAACAAATCGAATAAAGTGTATTTGACTGACTGACTGACTGAGTCATACTGGGGTAGTGTTCTAGCATACTGCAGTGGTGTTTATGTACCATAGGAGATCATACTAGGGATAGCGTTTTAGGCTTTAAGGTAGTGAAGTGGTGTTTGTGTAGTATAGTGGGTCGTGGTAGGGGAGTGTTCTAGGAAATAAACTGGTGTTTGGGTAGTATTGGAGGTTGTGCTGGGATAGATTTAAGGTTTAGGGTAGTAAAGTGGTGAATATGTAGTGTAGGTGGTCATGCTGGAGGTAGATTAATGGTTTAGGGTAGTGGAGTGGTGTTTGGGTAGTGTAGGAAATCATACTGGTGGAAGTGTCACTGCAAGACTACATGTACTTATTTCTCTGCAAAAACATCAAGCATGCATTCCATATATTTCAGAACTGCATTTTACTATTAATACTAAACTCATTTTGGAAACCCATAAGCAAAGACTATTTTCTAATTCTACCAAAATGTGAGAACACAATACGTTTTTAACTAATAACATGTCGGAAAACACATGAAGGGGCATATCATCAACCAGGGCGTTAAAA
Organism: Lissotriton helveticus; assembly: GCF_964261635.1. NCBI lineage: Eukaryota > Metazoa > Chordata > Amphibia > Caudata > Salamandridae > Lissotriton > Lissotriton helveticus. The sequence goes on from NC_136069.1 coordinate 1,612,726,323, forward strand.
TTATTGCAGTTTTAGCGGCAGAAAACTGCTGCTAAAGCGGCGATAATGGTCTTGATAATATGCTCTGGAGAATTCCAATAGAAGCCCATGTTCAAACTAGAACATGGGTTTCTATTAGAATTCACAAGGCCATATTATCAATCCCATTATAGCCGCTTTAGCGGCAGTTTTCTGCCTCTAAAACTGCGATTATTTTTAACGTCCTGCTTGATAATATACCCTGAAGTACCAAAATGCTTCTCTCAGAGTGATTCCTAAATGCACAGAAGATTCACTGTGTGATTCTAGACAAACAACACTATCCCTTCTATTTTACCAAAACACATTTCATAGTGTAGATTAAGTACTGCATTTTTATGTGGAAACTTCATTCATTTTGCGAATACATAAAAAAGAACTGGTTTCTAATTCTACCAAAACATTAGAACAGCATATTTATCTGTGTGCAAACACATAAAATAAACAAATGCTTATCTCACAATACTTTCTAAATGCACACACACTCACAATAAAATTCTAGAGAAAAAAAGTATTCCCTGCACTTTACCAGGAAAAACACATTACTCTGATTAAAAACAAAATGTACCACATACATTCCCTCACAAATTAGTAACTCACCTATCCAATTATTTTGTATACTAAGAAGTATGTCAGTCACACAGCAGATTTTCCTATTCAGAATCTCTGTTTTCAACACTTCTCACCAGAACCATAGAATGGCAGAGTTTCCCTCTCATTTTCAACACATATACACCTGAACATCAAATCACATTGCTTCCCACATTAATACAAAATCAAACACACATATCTATTGGTTAGACATTTCAATCCTTTCCAAACGACATACATTTGAAAACTACCCCCATTCTGCCTTCTGCCTGTTACCATAGAAACACTTCATGAAACAGTTAACTGAGCACACAGGTCAAAAGTTCATCACACAATGTTGCTAATCAAAACAGCAAGTGTGCTTGACTTCTCAATATACCAGCTTATCTTATGTAATGTTCCTTTCTATCAATTTTTGTTAACCAATAAGAATCTAGCTTTTAAAAAACAGAAATATGCACCCTAATTTTCAGAGTCGAATATTTTCAAACAACCAATCATTTCTTCTCTTTTTTCAACACTGCATCTTATCCACCATTTTCAGAAAAATCTTACTTTTCAAACTGCCACTTCATTTACAGAGACCATCTGAGTGCATCCAGACCTCCCTTCAAGATGCTTAGAGTGTAGATTGTGGGACACACCTATATTTTCTGGAGCCAAATGTATGCAGAACAGAAAGGAATTCACAAAGACCTTGGTTTACCAAACGTAGACATTAAATGGATTGGACAGAGAGGGTAAAGTGGCACCAGTTGATGCCATTGGTGAAATCCTTTTTACATCTCCATCCCGCTGACCTCATAACTGTGCAATGTGGTGGCAATGACCTAGGCACTTTGACTGGGGTAGGTCTGGAAATGCTTATGAAGGACACCTTTGGAGAACTGATGTCACTTTTCCCCCAAACTGCCTTTGTTTATTCTAACATATGCCAAAGGCAGAAATAGAACTGGTCCAATCAATTTTGTCCACAAATTGAGAAAGCTAGGAAACATGTGAATACATCTGTTTCTGGTTTTCTTTGAGACTATATAATGGGGTCCATATACCACAACAATCTGCGTTTCAATATACATGGCATCTATAGGAGAGATGGTGTACATTTTACATATGAAGGGAACAGAGTCTTCCTCATGAACTTTAGACTCTGCATCGTACTTGTAGGGACTAAAATCTCTCAATAAACACAAGGGCTCTTTTTAGAGCCACCCAACATCTAAACACATAAGCTTGATGTATGTCTCAAAAATACATGCTTCCTTTTTTTTGGCGACAAAATGTGCGGATCCTACCCGCATCCCGCAACTTTTAAAAATATATATATATTATCTTACTTTGTTTGCTCTACGGGTCCTTATGGGACCCCCAGAGCAGGCCTAGGGAGTCAGGATGTGTCTACCCTGCCCCTGTTCACGTTTTGCACACATATTTCACAGACTTCTTCACCCTCGCTTCTAACGAGACACAAAATGGCTGCCAACTGTTCCTGGTTTCGAATGTTTACAACAGCTTGACAGCCAATTAGAATTGAGTGTGTGATCGGGACGGTGCGCATATGCTACGATGACAATCCTCGCACAATCCGCGGATCCACCACGCCCATAGATATATAAATGACTTTAACCCTACTTTTCTCAGACACTACTGTACAGATTGACACCATATAGCAAAAGGCACAAGTCGGAATTAAGAACTACCTCTCTGCCAAAGTTGTGGTAATTACGTTCAGCCGTTCGAGCTGTAGCAGTGTCTAATGGTCCTATGGGAAATTGCATGGGGGACCCCCTTGTTTCTCGGGCCCCGCTTGACCAATCACCCCCAAACTTTCAGGGAAGGAGTGGAACTGAGCTGGCCAAGTTTGGAAAATTTCAAGAAGATTCAACAATCGGCGCCAAAGTTCTTGGCAATAGAATGTTGTGCTTTTCCTATGGATAATACGTCCTAACTACAACTACCTACTGGTGACCGCCAGTAGGTAATATATATATTCACACACACAAAAGGTTGCCTACAGTAAGAGTGCCCACACAGGAAAGTTAATCTTGCCACATCTTTAATGGAGGATGACAGGTTACAACAGTATAATGCCACGCAATTTCTTAAGTCCAGCCCAACGCATTTCGTGCCAGAGAGCACTTCCTCAGACACAAATAAATGATTACACAGAATTGACGACAACTGGTTTTTGTTGGAAATAATATTTTTTGTTGTGGAGCAAAGGGTCAGTGATATGAAAGACCTAACAAACAAAATTTCTAGAATTGTGCAAGGGGGTATAATTTAATCCCACTCTGAATACCTTGAAAATTGTATAAATAATCTATGCATTTCTGGTCTTCCGGAAAATGTGAAGAGAGGTCATATGATTTCTTTTTTGAGATCTTGATTCCCTAACTTTTTCATGGATTTCGAACTTTCAACATATAGAGAGCACATAGACTCCTAAACAGATGAAATATTATTTTGAGTGACAAGAAACTTAGAGGTGTCATTCTTCTTTTTCTTACTTTAAAGATCATTTGAATTTTCTAACAGTGGTAAAAAGGTCATAAGATTTTGTTTACTGAGGATTTGGGCAATTCAGCAGTGGCAAGGTGAAAGTAATTTTTTGATCTTGGACCTACATGAGCACAAATGAACACTTGTTATGGTTTTAATCATCTTTAGTTGTTTAAAGTCACTCACAAAATCTATCACTTATTCTGATCCATCCAGGAAGAAATGCACACTTCAAGATGTTGTCCCTAAGTTTTCTAATATCTTTGGCACTGTCTGACAAATAAAATAAAAAAATCTAAAATCTATATGGTAATCTGTCAAGAAGGGGCTGAGATTGGGGGCGGGGCAGGACCTGGGAACCCCCATCCACTGGGGCTGAAAATTTACAATAGGGAAGAGGGCACTCTTGAACTCTCCAGGGCAGAAAACTAAAATGTACTGCTGGATGGCGGGAACAAAGTTAGTGAACCAATTCTCACCAAAACCCAGTATGGTGCTGCTGTGGAGCTGGAAGGGGTCACAGGGGTCCTGGCATTCCTCCAGTTGCCTCCAATCAAAGTTGTCATGTGGGAGCCCTGGTGGGCACCAGGCCACCCACCAACATTTAAAAAAAGGAAAGACCTGGCTTGGCAATTCGGGCTGGACTGTTCCCATGAGGCACAGGATCAAGACTGATTTACATATAGCTGTGTTTGAACTGGGGTGGAGAAGTGAGCTAAAGAACGATGATGGATTTAACCCAGATCTGTGACTGGGGGTGAGTGTCTGAAAAGTTTCAACGCTCCGTCCATCAACTCCTTGTGTTTGCTTTGTTCGCCCAAAGTTGGCAGGGTATGCCCATATGTGGGTCCCTTGCTCCCTTTGCCACTGGATTCAAGCTAGCCTGGCTGATGTGGGCTGTTAGCCCGAAACCGGTCCCAGGATGCTTGTTTCCGGTCCAGGGAAGACATAGCTTGGCAGTTTGGGCTGGATTGTTCCCATGAGGCACAGGGTCAAGACTGATTTGCATATATGTGTCTGAACTGGGGTGGCGAAGTGAGCTAAAGAATGATGATGGATTTAATCCAGATCTGTGACTAGGGGTGAGTGTCTGAAAAGTTTCAACGCTCCGTTCATCATCTCCTTGTGTTTGCTACAATTAACAAATCGTCACAAATCATTCTCCCAAAAAAGGTTCATCAACCTCAACTTCTTTCGGGAAAGTTTTGGGGTAATTTGTGAAGCAGAGGCCAAGACGAAAAGGGGGTCCCAAAACATAGAGTACCCATGCATTTTCCATAGGCTTCTTTAGACATGGCTATAGCAAAAACTGCTCAACATACTTACACCAAATTTGTCAGGAAACTAGATCTTGTCTGCAGATTGTGCTTATTGTAGTGTGTTGTCAATCCAGTGAGCAGTTTTTGAGATATTTAGGGTGAAAAATCATTGAATATTTTGGCACTTGGGCTCATGAGACATCAGTGATGTCACTGACCATGTCATGAGTGATGTAATATGTGCGGTCATAAGCAGTGCATTGCAGATGCATGAGTTATAGCTAGCTCAACCAGCAATAACAGCTGAATGTCACTGGTTTTGTATGAGTGAAACCTAGGCCTAAGGATAACCTATATATCCCTTGTTTTTTCTGTGAATTTCTTAAGTTTTTGAAATTCCATTTCCTAACTATAACGCCCCTGTAACCTTTTTTTCCAGTGAATGTCTTAGATTTTTTGTATGTATGTATGAATGTATGTATAGAGTACTAATACAGTGCGTCTGACACCCAACGGGTTTCCTGGCCGTGAGATTACCACTAACAGACACTGCGCGTAGCTGAAAAAATAATCAAGGGGCTAAAAATGTGTTTTCTTGGAAAGAGTCTGGTTTTCAAATTCTTCCTAAACCTCAGCAGGGTATCACTTTGTCTGATCTCAATAGGCAGTGAATTCCAGAGTCTGGAAGCTATCAGAATAAATGAGCGGCCTCCTAATCAGGCCTTGTTGAAATGTGGAGTACATATCAAATTAGCTGAGGAAGAGCGGAGGTTTCTAGCAGGGGAGTACCAGAGGAATTTCCTCTGCAGCGGCTTAGATCCCATTTTGCGTGTTGCCCTATATACAATGCAAAGTGCCTTAAACTGGACTCTCTGTGCCATAGGTAGCCAGTGGAGATCCTTCAAGGCAAGCGAGGCAGAGGCTCTGCGTTGTCTATAATTATTATTATTATTAAGGTAGTGTTATAAAGCGCCTGGTTACGCTCGGATGGCGTGTCCCCGCGCTATGGCAAGTGGAGTAGGCAAAGCTGGGCCGCAAGGTCAAGAGGTTTACCGTGTGTACAGGTGGGTTTTAAGCTTCTTCCTGAAGCCAAGTTCAGATGGCTCCAGGCGAAGGTCCAAAGGTAAGGCATTCCAGCTTTTCGCCGCCAGGTAGCGAAAGATCTGCCTCCCATACGAGCCTTTCTTATCCTGGGGACCTTTAGTAGGCCTACATAGGAGGAGCGCAGGGCGCGCGTGGGCGCGTATCGGGTGACCAGACTCTGCAGCGGTGCTGGTGCCTTCCCAGTAAGGATGCAATGGCAAGTGCAAAGGGCCTTAAACTCGACCCTACTGCTTACTGGGAGCCAATGAAGGGTCTGAAGGGCTGCTTTGGAAGCAGCTCTCTTGGGAAATTTCAGAATCAGGCGGGCTGCCGCATTCTGCAACACCTGGAGGCGATTTATTGCCTTACTGGTGGCTCCCAAGTACAGCAAATTGCCGTAATCCAGGCGCGATGTGACGAGGGCATGCACCAGTGTCCTATGGGCCGTCGTAGGAAGGAGATCTAAAACCTTCCGTAGACCTTTTAGGACGGTGAAGCACATACCCACCACACGGCCTATCTGAGGACCAAAAGACAGGTCTGTGTCGAGCCAGACTCCAAGGTTCCTGGCTTCCTGACAGCGTGTTGGAACTTCGCCTAAGCATGAGGGCCACCATGCGGACGACCAAACAGATGGGCTACCACCCACCACGAGCACCTCGGTCTTGCTGCCATTCAGCTTGAGACAGTTGGTGGACATCCAGGTTGCAAGTTCTTGCATGCAAGCTCTGAATCTGTCCACCGCAAGACCGGGCGTGCGCGAAAGGGAGATGACAAGCTGCGTGTCGTCAGCATAGGACACTATGCGAACACCATGGCTTTCGACAATAGGTGCCACCGGGGAGACATATAGATTAAATAGGGTAGGGCTCAGGGATGAGCCCTAGGGCACGCCCTGTCCCAGACTGAATTCCCTGGAATAACATTCTCCCTGGCGAACCTGAAAGCTTCTCCCCAGATATCCCGCTGCTGTTCAGACACTGTAGCAAGGTGGTATGAGCTACAGTGTCCAACACTGCACTTAGGTCCAATAGGATGAGGGCCATGGTCTGACCCTCATCCGCCCCCTGGCGTAAGGTCTCCACAGCCATCAGAAGCGCTGATTCAGTTGAGTGGCGGGGACGGAAACCAAACTGGGTGTCGTGCAGGAGGGCAGCCTTCTCCACGAAATCCATCAGTTGCATGTTTACCGTTTTTTCCGCCACTTTGGCCAGGTAGGGCAGAAGGGAGATAGGTCGAAGGTTCTCCAACTTTTCAAAGCTGATGTTGGGCTTCTTCCTAAGAGGTAGAACCATCGCCTGTTTCCAGTCTCTGGGCACGGTCCTAGTACGAAATGACACGTCCAGCAAGTGTCTGATGTAAGGTTCTAGCACTGGCAAGCTCTCAGCTAGCCGTTTCGGCGTGGTGGGGTCCCGTGGGGAGCCAGACTTAACGGACCTACAGATCTTTAAAAGGGCCTCCGGGGACGGGGTGGCAAAGTTGGTCAGTGTGTATCTATCCCCCCATTCCCTCGGGACTTCCACAAACTCCGACCCTTCAGTGGGGTGACTAGGGAACGCTGAGTAAATTTTCGCTACTTTCTCGGCAAAAAAACCTGCAACCCTGTCACAGGATTCCACCGAGCAATCATCAGGGGCGATAGCTGGTTTCCCACCCGAGAGAGTTTTATAGAGCAAAAACAATTCCTTCGTGGAATTCCCCTCTTCACTAATCCTAGTGGCATAATATGCCGCTTTGGACTTCCTAATTAGCCCGTGATAGGCTCGCCTCTCAATTAGGTAGATCTCCCTAGCATCGGCGGCAAAAGCCCCTTGCCACTGTCTTTCAGCTCGCTTCAGTGCTGCTTTCGCAACTCGAAGTTCATCACTATACCACAACGCTGTTTTCTGTATGCGGCCACCCGATTTAGCGTGGGAGAGTGGGGCCGTGCAATCGAGCGCTTCAGTGATGCGTTTACAGAGATTGGTGTTTGCAGTATCTGCATCATCCCCCCCAGGGCTCCCCCCACTGGTTAGTGCCGCACAGAATTTAGCCTGGGAGAAGGTGGCCCATCTCCGCCTAGGGTGGTACAATGGTGCAGGCTCCGGCGGTCTTGCCCCTGGGATGCGTATGGAAAAAGGTACCAGGTGATGATCCGACCAGGGAATAGGAATGGGAGTCATAGCTTCTACTTCCCCCCAGTTAACAAATATAGGATCTAGCAAGTGGCCCAGCTGATGAGTGGGACCACCTACTATCTGGTTCAGCTGGAGGGCTCCCAGCGTCTGGCAGAAATCCCTGGCAGCGTTGTCCATGGGGTCATTCAGATGTAAATTAAGATCCCCTAATACCAGGAACTTGTCTCTGCACAGCGCAGCCTCCCTAATGCCTTCTACCAGACTCTCCCCAAACCTAGCCATGGGGCCTGGGGGTCTATAGATCAAAAGACCCTTCAGCGTGCATCCCTCCTTAACTTTGATGGTGAAGCTCCCTGCCTCACTGTCCAGGATGGGGAAGTAGTCTAACTGGCATAGTAAGCTTTGCCTGGCTACAATAGCGATGCCCCCTCCTCTACCAGTGGGTCTATCTTGCCTAAGCATTATATAGCTCTCTGGTAGCGCCTCTAAGGCATCAGGGGTGGAGCCTTCATCTAACCACGTCTCTGTGAGAAACACAAGATCCCATTGTTTCTCAGTGATTAGATCATAGAGATCTAATTTGTGTTTCCGCAGGGAACGTACGTTGAGCAGGCCACAGGCCAGGTTATTGTCTCTAGAAGCCACCTCCCTGCCAGAGTCATAGGAGAAGTTGCAGTGCTCACAGACCATGTTATCCTCCACCCGCATGTTATGCAAACATGAGTTGGGAATGGTACTGCGGACAGCCATCAGCTCCTGCCTGCTCCACCGTGTGTGCCCTACCTGCTGGACATAGGGTCCGGCCCTGGACAGCATACGATCGCGGACGGGCGCAGACGGGCTTGACTTAAGCGCGACTCTGGCGCGCCTTCGTCGCACCCGCTGCGCTCCCGGAGAGGCATCCGCCTTAAGTATCCTGCAGCCCGTCAGCGTGCAAAACACTAGACCGCTGATCGGGCTCCCGCGCACCGGAAGTAGCTGTCTTTACCTTCCGCGCCCTCGGCACAAAGGTGCTAAGCACCGCGTCGGACCAGGGCGGGAAGGATGAATGACAGATCAGCCCTCCGGTGTGCGTCCTCTGTCAGGTAGGTCTTCCGGACTCTGTGCTAAGGGGGCACCTAGACGGGAAGCCTAACTCGCTAACCCGCCGTCTGCACCAGCTTTGTTGTTTTAAAAACAGAATGGCAAACAATTAAAACGAATGCGCGCTGGCGCTAACACAAGCAGCAATGGGCTCTGCCACAACCCACTCACTATCTAATGCAAGCTTGGCTGAATTCACTTGAATCCTTTGTAACTTTTTTAGCAAGAAGTCAGGCTCTCCCAGTAGGAGCGCGTTGCAGTAATCTAGTCTGCTCATGATAATGCTCCTTACCACTTGTGATCTAGCTGACATTGGCCGAAAAGGGAGGATTTTTCGCAAGGCTCGGAGCAGAGACAGAAAGGTGCTCACTATTTTGTTCACTTGGGAGTCCAACTGAAGGTTACTGTCTAATGATACTCCCAAGTTACGAGCTGTTTTAACAGGCGATGGAGGGTTGCTTACAGAGGTTGGCCAGAAATCCAACGGTAGAGGGCAAGGAATTTTACTAGCGGAACAGTATAGTTTTTCCGTCGTATCACCGTTGAATTGCAGGGAGTTAGCTATAAGCCAGCCTGCTGTTTCCTGCCTGCAGCTATGGAATTTTTCCAAAGGGATTGCAGTATTACTCTAAAGGGAGAAAACAAGTTGGATGTTGTCAGCATAATTGATGACTTCAATGCTGAATGATCTTATAAGGGAGATAAGTGGGCGCAGATAGAGATTAAAAAGGATTGGAGTAATAGCCGAACCCTGTGGGACCCCATGTTTTACCGGACTATACTGAGAGAGAAATGGTTTCAGGGCTACTGCCTGCTGCCTATCTGAGTGATAAGACTGCAACCAGTCCAGTGCCTTATCTCTAGGCTGTGGGGTTTTAGGTTTAAACCTATAATAACTGATAAAACCCCACTGAAAGAAAAATAGCCCTCACCGGTGAAAACATATAAACACTGAAAAAACACCTGCAAAACAACAAACTAAAGGTCATTCAAAGAAAGGAAAAAGAAAGTGAAAGAGTCATTTCGTTTTTACTGAAGGGATCAATAAAATGTAACTTTGTTATACAAGCTAGCAGTAAGAAAGACTGGCTAACATTATTCTGCTTGAGTTTTGTTCTTTGGGATGCCACTAAAATATTGTTTCTTCTTCCTTTTACTTTTTTCAGTTTTATGTCCTTTGGTCTAAAGATGCAGGGTTTAGTTTCACGTTTTAGGTTTAGTTTAATTATATTATAAACTGTAGAGAATCAGGACATATCAAACTCACATTTGATATTTTGGCTGCATTTGATTCTTTCACTGATAGGTAAAATGGCTAGTATCATAAAAATCTTTCCTAATATGTGTCATCACATTTGCCCACAGAGAATGGGTAAAAACCCTTAATACATCAGACTATAGTTTCTAGTGGGTCAGTATTGATAGTAGGTGAATTGCCAACACCTCAGGCTTTAAACATTAAATCTAAGGTATAGTGACAAGTATATATATATCACCAAGCATCTGGGATAGTGGTGAAAACATGACACCAGACTTTTGGAAAACATGGAACGCAGTGTCACTTGTTATGCTCTGCAAAAAAGGTTCTTTCCAAGTTCAACAAAGATTGGAGTGATATTGTTTGTATTTGTAGTGATTCAGCTACGTATATAAAAGATTTGTGTGATGACCTGTCAAAATTGATACCTGAGCTGAAGTGATTCCCTTTAGGAGATCCTTGCCAATTGTTAGATGGTATTCTGAAAGCATCTTTACAATCTTCAGAGTTAATGAGGGATGCTAGTGAATTTTTAGTCCATTCTGGTGCACTGTTTTCTTATGCCCAGGAACTAAAACGCAACTATTTATCATTTCATGCTTTATGTGGCATCAAAGAAAGAGTCATCCAAACTGTGCCCCTTAGCTGACGGTTCTCAGCCCAAGGGGCTATGAAGGCTGAGAGGGCCTTTTCACAGAAGTGTACATGGGAAGGAAAGCACGAGCGCACATGACCAAAGACTCACTGTAGAAGTATTGTATGGTGTACTACAATAAAATTAATTGCCAAAATCTCTATGGACCTCATCTACACTATACGTACACTGTCTATATACCATGTTTTTTCAGTGCAGAAAGCAAGCAATGATAAAAGCAAAACGTTCCATAAACACCGTAAAAACACTTTTTCTGTTGTTTTTAGTGGCGTGAAAATGTGTAACCACTGATAACAACTGTTTTTTAAGATATTTAAAACACTGAAAAAAAAACACCAGAATTTACCAAAAATAGAAACTGAAAACAGGACAGCCTACTTATCTCTAATACCATTCTTCTCAAGTCTTTTACTCAAGATCTTATGATTGAACGTAACGAATGCGGTCGATATGTCCAAAAGTACTAAGATAGCAGTTTGGCTAATTCCTAACTATAACGTCCCTGTAACCTTTGTTTTTTTCAGTGAATTTCTATGTTTTTTTAAGTAGTAATCACTTTTGAACAGTGGTGGAGAAAGGGGGCTGGACCTCCGACCAGATCTCGGTATTCCTGCTGTGTAGGACTTACAGAAGGCACTAGGAGGACTTATTGGCCCACAAGGTCCCTCAGCATCCAAGTGCAATTCATTCCACAACTAGTAGTGCACCAGGAGGCAAGTTTGCAGAGTGGTGCTGAAAGAGGGCTTGGCCTCCGGTGACTTGCCGGTGCTTCTTTAAAAAAAATATATATATAGTGAAGGGGGACCATGAGGCACCCTTCCCTGGACCAATTTCCGCCATGAGAACTCCATCCCCCGGCACCAGCCCTTTTTTGCATGGGGAGAGTGGCGTGCAGTCACCCTTGCCATGCCATTTTCAGCCCCGGAGACCCCATTGCGGGGACCCCATCCCTCGGCCCAGCATTTAAAAAACAATATATTATTTTAAATAAAGGGAGAGGCCAATTTCCCCCCAGGCTGATTTTAGCCCCGGGGTCAACAAACCGCAGAATCTGCCCATTTAAAGATGGGGGCTGCAAGGGCCCTCTACCGGGCCGAGAACCTATCCCCTTGGGCCTGGCAGTGTAAAGTAGGTATCTCCAGGGTACCCACTTTCCACAGGGACTGCGGGGGGAGCCCAAGGCCCTGCTGGATCCCCATGTCCTGTAGGAGCTGGCATTGCTTTTGAACTAAGGGTGCTGCTGAACATGCAGCTCATTATGTTCAAAAGCAATTCTGCTTAGCTTCTAGAAAGTGCAAGCATTATTTATGAAAAGCCCAGGGTAGATGGTGGTTTTAGGGGGCCAGGTTATTTCTACTCTGCCCCCTTTTCTTTTTTAAGTGTTTTTCAGTGAATCGGTTCAACCGAGTCCCTGCATTCAGACTTTCAAAAGCCCTCGGGAGGAGGTGGTCCCCTAGGCTGTGAGGGGGGTCTGCACAGCATTCCTGCAGACCCCCCTCACAGGGGAGGTGGCGGTCCTAGGGAAACAGGGTGTTTCTAACATGCCCCCTTTTGTTTTTTTATCTTTTGTTCAGTGACTCGGTTCAACCGAGTCAGCAGATGGCTGCTAACACTTCCTGGTTTGTAGGGTTGGAAACCAATAAGATCTCAAGAAGAGATTGGAAGGGGTTGTGGATCCTCTGCGTCTCTATATATACAACTGGCAATTTCTTTAAATAACTCCACAACTTATCAAAAAGGTTGCTTGCTGGACCAACAGCTATCTTTTTGCCAAATTTGGAGTAATTCCGTTCAGCAGTTCGGGCTGTAGCTGTGTCTAAAGTTCTATGGGAAAAATGCTTACTAATTATTTCAAGATCTGCAAACAATTTTGCAACATTAGTTATCTCTAGTGTTTTAGCCTTGAGGAAGTTGTGGGATACCTCCCCAAATACGACAAAACTCGTGTTGGCTAAAGCTCACAAGATTGCCTAAAGAAGGGTTCCAAGTACCGAACAAATAAATCTACATCAACAAGAAATGTTTTTCTTTGTTTTACATAATGTACTGTATATTAAACCATGTCGCAATTGTGTGTGCCTCATACTGTCGAACAGTGAGGATCAACCCGAGGATTTGGGGGAGTGAGGTTTTTCTCCCCTCTTTTTGAGAGCACCGTGGGTGAGAACCTTTGCGATAAATATTTGTATATGACTGTTAATTGAGCGCTGCTAACCTATCTAACACCCAATGGAGTAGATGTATTGTAAAATTGCAAATAAAGGCTCTGAAGTGGCAGACCTAAGCCATGTTTAAAGGGCAAATTGTGAGGGTAGCGCAATCACTTCTGCAGGGCCCATAAGAGGCCTTTCAATTACAGGTCATGGGTACATGGTATACCACTTTAGAAGGACATTACAAGTAAATTAAACATGGGGCGCTAGGTGGCGCACGACCAAGATGGCCGCATGCCTGTGAAGCTCCTGCCCAGCCAAGCTGAAAAACATTCACAACGCCCATCCTGAATAGATTTTATATGTAATAAGTCACAACATGTGAAACCTGCTTTCCTGAAGGTTCTGGCGATACCAAATTTGCGGGGCCTGCCTGAAAGGAGACAGACGAAAAGCCTGCTAATGCTGAGGGCGACTTGCACGGTGCTGCTCGCAGGGCTGCACTGGAGACAACCTTCCTACAACACACCGAGCCAGTGCAGACCTCCGAACCAGAGTCGTGGTGAGCTGCTAACAGAGAAACGCTGTCAGTCCAGTTCATAGGCAGCGCGCGGTGACAGCTGCTGCACCTTACTGTGAGTTCCTGCCGCTGTACTGCTTTGCGCTGGAACCCTTTCACCTGCGGTGCGAGGGATGGTGGAGGCGAGGGTGAAGACCGTGACACTGACACAATTGGCATAACCAGCCAACTCCTGGGAGACGCACGGCATTACTGAACCATGATTATTATACTCTGGAGCGCGGCCTGACATACCTGCCTCCTTGGTTGAGCGCCCACAGCTTAGGTCAGAGTGTGCGGTCTGCGCACCATTGTAGCCATCTTGCTGGGCTCCGCTCTCCAGAGATGCGGAAGATAGCGGCGGCGGAGGTGAAAGCTGCGACCCATCGCAGGCTACTCGAGTGGCCGCCCCACATCGCAGGACACCTGGGAACAGCGTGGCACTATTGCTCCGCATTTCTTTTCCTCTAGGGCGCTGCCTAATTTACCCCCGGACTGAATGCCTTGTGGCTTACACTGTGGAATATCGCCTACGCCGCATTATCTTAGTACGGCCTCCATTTTGATGGGTCTCGAAGCTGCTGCATGAGGTACATTGCCGTGGGATATTCCACGCGCTGCCAGTGAGAACGGGTGTCCTAGTGTCACACTGCCTCATAACACTGTCTGGGAGTGACCCCCCCTTCTTTTCACCTAGGAAATATCCTGGATTTTGTGGACGCTGGCAGTGGTAGCCATTTTGGGGGTGAAAAACGAAGACCCATAACTGCACAAGTTAGTGCTGAGGAGGGGATGCAGGAGCGTTGCTGCGCCTGGAGCTCTCGCACTTGTGTGATATGATTGATGCGCTCCTCGGCCAGGAGTGTTGGGACCTGCCAGTGCTGCCCTTGGTGCATGTAATTATACCTGCTGTAACACTGCTGGGACCGTTGGTCGCCTCCTGTGTGCATCCCCTTGGAGACCTTGGATTGCCATGTTGTACGAACTGTGGTGGAACTGACGTACTATTGCTGCCACAACGCATGGTAATATTATTGCTGGTTGTTCTAGATACAGCGTAGGCACCATCTACTTTGCCCCCCCCCCCCCCGGAACTTGGAGGTGTTACTCCTCTGCAGCGCGTTTGAACGCGATAGGTCTTGCTGGTCATTGCTCTGTGGTCCGCTGAACTACTTGCCAGTTTGCATCATGGGCCGCACTGATGCTAAGCAGGCCAAGCTTCCCTTCGAGGCACGCAAGACTCCTAAGTCGTGCTCTGAGGAGCAAGAAGATTCGGATGCCACGGATGTGCCTGAAGAAGACTGGAAGACGATACTACTCGGCATCCATAGACGCCAAAATAGACACCATGAATATCCGGATTAACTCAGTAGTTACCAAACTGGACCAACACGAGCAACGCCTTAAAGAAGTCGAGACTAGAGTATCTGACCTTGAGGATGGTGCTACGGCAGGCAAAAACCACGTGTCGCAGCTGGACAAATTACTAAAAGTAATTGCTGATAAAAATGAGGATTTGGAGGCCCGTTCTCGAAGAAATAATGTCAGAATCCTTGGCCTGGCGGAATCCACGAACACAGGACGCATGGAGGACTTCATCGAGAAACTAGTGGTGGATTTATTTGGCAGAGAATCTTTTTCGGCGCACCTCAAGGTGGAGGGCACCACCACGGCCTGTGATAGCTCGCTTCTTAAACTACCGCGACAGTGATGCCATACTGCACCTTGCCCGAGAAAAGAAACAGGTGCATTATGAGAACACTACCTTATCATTCTTCCCAGACTTTACACAGTTAGTGCAAGACGCCAGGTGGAAATTTGCCAGTGACAGCAGCTCAAGACCTGGCTCGAGCAGTAGTGGACCCCCCCCCCCCTCCCCAAGCGCCTTGAGAACCTCCGGGTGAGTAGTGCGCTATACAAATGCTATGATGGATTGATTGAGTGTTAAGAAAAAACTACAGATGCAGAAAATACCTTATGCAATGTTGTACCCGGCAAAACTAACGATAACCCATCATGGCTCACAACACTTCTTCTCCAATCCACAACAGGCTGAGGACTACCTTCGATGCCACTGCCGATCGGCTACCATGGAATCAGAAACTCGGGATCGCTCCAGATCCCCGTCCCCCAGGTCGGGCCCCAGCTGAACTATTCAACTGACGTTGCTATCCGCTGGAACTTTCATTGATGTTATGGTCGTGACAAACTAAATCACGTTGGTGATGTATGACACTACTTTCTGTTTAATATAATATCTTGCTTGGCTACTTGCCTCCGCCCCGCCACAACTGCCCACCTGTTGGTGGTGTAGTGGGGGGGTGAAAGTATGGAGGGAAGAGGGCGGGTTGTGTGCCCTTGTCGTGTTTCCGTGAGGGCGATCCCCCAGTGGTTACTTAAATGAGGGGTACACATAGTTACATCATGATGTGTGTTTTCGGGTGGGGGGGGTTCTGTGCCCGGCAAGTTGGGGAAGCCGGTGTGGGTGGGAGGTGGTTTTTTGTCATTAACTGACTTGCAGCTTGTCCAGCCCAATGAGAACACTATTGCATGAGTATACACTTACTGTTACACTTGGTACGATGACTGATGACACACGAGACATAAACAGTATTACAGTGGCGTCGTGGAATGTACGTGGTCTCAACAACCCCAGGAAGAAACGACAGATTCTGAGTTACCTTGACAGACACCACATCACAGTAGCTATGTTACAGGAGATGCACTTAAACCCCAGTATCACCCCCAACTTTGTCTCGAGATGGGCCTCACATCGCAGCTTTGCATCATACTCCACTTATTCCCGGGGAGTGGCTATATTAGTCAAGAGGGGGGTGGCATTCGTACCTGGTGGGTCAGAAGCTGACGAGGAGGGCAGATACTGCTTGCTTTGGGGTAGATTTCACTCCTATGATGTGACCTTTGCTTATTATTACGGCCCTAACACCGACGACTCGCAGGCCCTCCTCCGTTTATGGGGTAGGCTTCAGGAGATAGGCACTACCTACATAATTTGGGGTAGGGATTTTAATACAGTGATGCATCCTCACATGGATAGATCCCGAGGCTCCCCGACACATTATACGGCCACTCAGAAAGTGCTTTGTGATATTATTGATGAGAACTATTTGCTTGATAGCTGGAGACACATGTACCCCATGCAGCAAGAGGGTAAACACTTTTCGGCATTTCACTCCTCTGGGGCCAGAATAGACTACTTATTCATCTCCACGGGTATGGCACATTGGTTGTGGCGGGTGACCCAGCTGGCTCGTACTCACTCGGATCACTCCCCGGTCGTCGCTGAATTGCATGCACCTCTCAACCACTCCCCATACAATAGTTGGCGTCTTAACCCATTGCACCTCCAGGACACGGCATTCAAAACAGAGATGGAGCAAGATATACAGGATTTTTTCGATTGCAACTTTGACTCTGTTCCTAGCATTACAACTGTCTGGGAAGCATTCAAGGTCACTGTCCGGGGCTGGTGCATATCCAAGGGTGGGGGCATACTTAGATCACTGCGCCACAGCTTGTCTACCCTGGAAAAAGACCTCAAGCGTCTGGAGGGAGAATTAGACTCAGGTCCCACTGGGAGTGACATTAGGGCCGGCATACGCTGTAAACTCACAGAATATGAAGATCTTGCTGATAGGGAGTGCATGTTTAGAGGGAAACATCATGTAGCGCACATCTATGGTGAAGGAGATTGTCCAGGGAAAACCCTGGCGACCGCGATTAGGCCACCTAGATTTTCCAATTACGTGACAGAACTGCAGGATTCCCTAGGCAATACACATAGGAACCTCCCTGATCAATTACGCACACTTCGTGACTATTATAGTGACTAATATACCTCCCAAAGGTGTGCCCCGCTCGACCTGCCCGGTTATTTTGAAGACACTGCCCTTGCTTGGCTAGGGGACACTCAAAGGAAATTTCTAAATCTTTACTTAGAATTAGATGAAATTACGGAAGCCATCATGCAGATGAAGTCCGGTGGGCCACTGAGTCCGACGGGCTGCCAATAGAGTTTTATAAAAACCTACGTCTCAATTCTGGCCTCGATCCTGAAGGAAGAGTACTATGCGGCGCTCGAGGAAGGTAGTCTGACTATGACAATGCGGGAGGCACTCATAACTTCCCTATTGAAACCTGGGAAGCCCTCACAAAACTGTGACTCTTACGGACCCTCTCTCTTTTAAACTGCGATACTAAGATATTAGCTAAGGTTCTTGCGACGCGGCTCAACCTATTGTTGCAACGTCTGGTGCTGCCTGACCAGGCTGACTTCATCCCGAGTCGTGCTACTGCACACAATCTCCGAACCCTGGCCGCGGTATTACAGGATATTGACCGTAACTGTTCAGCTGTTGCTGTATTCCTTGACGCTACCAAAGCGTTTGACTCCCTGGAATGGGATTACCTTTTGGGGATGCTAGGATATATGGGAATGCCTACTACCTTCCTTCAATGGATCCAACTGTTGTATACTCGTCCGGTATCCTCGGTGCTCCTGAAGGGGACCAAGTCTTCCCCTTTCACTGTATCCAGAGGCACAAGGCAGGTATGTCCACTGTCTCCCATCCTTTTTGCCATGGCCATCGAACCTTTAGCTGCCAAACTCCGGCAATATCATAACAATAGAGCATTAATTTTCCCGGCTAGGCAATTGCTCATCTCCCTATATGCGGACGATATGACGCTCTATGTTAAAAAAAAACAAGATAATATTAACCCTATACTTCAAGAGATAAACAAATTTGGAGCCATTTCTGGGGTGCAAATTAACTGGTCTAAATCGACAGTATTTCCCCTTACAGACAACACTCCATCGCACTAATTGGATTATCCCCTGGTTTGGGAGGCGGATGAGATAAAATACATAGGTATACACATCACTAGGGACAGGGATGCACTCATGAGACTGAACTATGGCACAACTGTGGACAAAATCACAGACACCATTACTAAGTGGATACGCCTCCCACTTTCCAAGATGGTCTTACTGCCCAAACTATTAAACCTCTTCATTAACATACCTTATCACCCCGGGACTTTCTTCTTCAAGACTCTCAATTCTCAACTAACGAGGCTAAATTGGGGTGGGAGGCAGGCGCGTTTAAACCTGACCACTTTAATGCTACCTTATCACAAGGGAGGGTATGATGTCCCCAACTTTGAAATGTATTGTTACTGTGCACAGGCCCACTTTGCTTCATATTGGTTTTGCCCTCCTCCCTTCATGCTCCATTTAGAGGTAGAGGATGGATATATGGCCCGACGCCTGCAGGGTGTTATCTCTTTACTGCAGTAAAACAGCATATGCGTGACACTTCCATCGTGGATTGTACAATACTGGCGTGGCATCGCATAGCTCGCAAATTGGAGATACCCATGTTATACTCCCCCAAGGTGTCTCTCTCAGGAAACCCACTCTTGCAAGTTACTTATGAGGGGATATGCAGGAAACTTTTAGAGAAACTTAAATACAGTTCCTGGGGAGATCTCTATGTGGGAGGGCGATTTCGTTCCAGGGAACAATTTTTTGAGACCTGTGAACCGACGAGCATGGACTTGTTTATGTATTCCCGCCTCTGGCAGAGTGTGAAGACTGTCACCCCTGCCTTCTTAGAAGAACCTGATACATTAGCCCCACTACATGCTTTACTGCAAGCAGATAACCCTCGGCACATCATCTCTCTCCTTTATAAACAAACACAAGATTCACCGTCCCCCGGCCCGGTGCGCGCAAGGCGAGAATGGGATGAGAATCTCAATGTTACCCTGACAGGTGAACAGTGGATGCTGAGCTGTGTATACACAGAAGCAGTGACCGGCAACAGTGGGTTACGCCTCATTCATTTTAAATTCCTGCACCGCTTATATCACACTCCAGCCAGACTCCATAGGTTTCGCTTCAGGGATAGCGATGCAAGTGCACGGTGCGGCCGGGAGGGAGCAGGATTTTTACACTTGCCGTGGGACTGCCCTCAGGTGATGGCCTATTGGGTACAGACACTTCAGGGGTTGTCGACCATGTTAGGGCACCAGATTATGCCATGCCCGCTCATAGCACTTTTGGGCTTGACCCAGGAAATCCAAACTGTGCACAAAAAGTTTCTAGCAATGGGATTACTGTTGGCAAAAGGGCAAGTGGCGTGCAGGTGGGGTAGAGGTTGTGCTCCGAAATTTAAGGACTGGATCCACACTATGTCCACATGGCAAGATTACATGCACCATTATGCAGACACACTTCCTATCACATCGCGCCCAAAAGACATCTGGGGCCCGCTCACCACATATCTTCTCGTGCAGGACACAGATAGGGAGACGGGGGGAGGACACACCCGGGGGTGATACCTGCCCTTAACCTACACGGGGGGTCCGCCAAGAGGGTGGTGCGGAATGCTGAGGCACTCTGACTCGTGACTAGCTCCGGCGAGGTCCGAATGTCGGGCTTAGTACTGCTAGAACTGAGAATGGAGGGTTGCCACAGGTGGTTTTTTTTTGTGATGTTCTATGTTGCTATCTGTTGGTACCTCGTGATGATTAGTATGTATCGTTTCCTACTCATCGACGCTATTAGACTGCACTTCAAAGGACTGGACTGCTTGTAGTATCACTTGATATGTTTTTGTAGTATTTTGGGGAAGGGGTATGTTTGGTTGTTACATATAACTATAGGTGAACCTGCACTACATGCATCAACGACGCCTGTATTTTGATTGTGATCTTTTCATTATTATATTGCTGTATCGTGCAAAAAGTCAATAAAGGTTTTTGAAATAAAAAAAAAAAAGTAAATTAAACATGCCAATTGTGTATACACCAATGTTACCATGTCTAGAGAAGAGCACACACACTTTAGCACTGGTCAGTATTGGTAACATGCTCTGAATACTAGGGCCATCAAAAAGAGTCAGCAAAAACAGGAGGTAAGCAGGCAAAATGTTTGGAGTAAGCCCACCTTCAGGACAACCGAACTAACATATGGCATATGCCTGCTCTCTCCATTTTGCGCAGTGCAGAAAGTTGTCTTGCTGTATTGCACCAATTCTAAGTACATTTGGGCCTTAGAAACTAGGGCCTTGCAACATATCACCATTTTGGGTGAATATCTCGAAGACACATAAGGTACCAGGTTGACTGGTTGTTAAAGGGGTTGAGTCAGGGGGTGAGCCAAAGGTGTGGTGGGGAATTAGGGACCAAAATCATGGAACAGGAGGGCAAATGACAGCTCGATTCAGGGAGAAGTAGATTAATTGGGACTGCACTCATGAAGGTGACAGGAGAAGAACAGCATTTGCAGTCCCAATGGCCCATGGGGTGAAATCAGTGGGGAAGACCAAGTGTTTGACAAGAGTCTAGGGAGTGATATGGGGTAGTTTATATAAGCAGCAACTGACTGTTTCATATGTGGAGCCTTAAGTTATTCTTGTGGAGGCTGCTGCAGTTGAAGAAAAATGTGTTTCTCTGCCTCTAATGTGAGAGGCCACCAGCCACAGGTATGATGGAGATGGTGCTGCCACTACTTCACTGTTTTTGCTGGTAGTCTGCCATACTCTAAAACAGACCTACAATAGACATTTTCACAAAATGACATAATGTGCACTGCCTTTGTGGTTCCAAACCACAGCTTCTACAAGGGATGCTAAGGGTGGGGGTCTTTGCTATTGTCACTAAGCCCAAGAACTCCTTCATGTCTGTCAGGGCTATACAGTTTTAGACTAGTGTAATTGGTTATATCAGAGACTAAATCTACTGTGTACACTGTATTTATCATGTTACTGTCCTGCCCAACTTTTACCTTAAATAAATAGCCTATTTGTAGGCATGGTATTTTAAATCTGAAACAACTGAATCATATTTGCGTGAGGATTATTGGGCTGCTTTAACAACACCTGAAATGCTCCAGATGAATTCCTGTTTTATAAGACAAATATACTCCATCGTAACATGGTCATCTGTACCTCTCGACTAATGTATTCATTATGTTGATAATTTTGGAATATCTCATGACCTGTGGTATTCCCTTGTTTCCATAATGAAGGTGCTGGGCATGTGACATGTGAACCTCCAGGCAACTCTGCTCAGTTAAGCTTACTACTTCTCTAATGCTCATTGAAAATTATTTTCCAGTTCATCTAGCGACAATAAATTGTGTGAATTACAAAATTATGCAAATAGATTATATTATGAAAGTATTTTAGATCTACAGTTTGTTTTCATAATTTTGACATTGTTATTTCTGTTTGCCAAAGGAAAGAAATTAACAAGCAAAGTTCATTGGCAACCACAAGAAGAAACAATGGGTGAATTCAACGTCAGCTACTCCAACCCCACCACGTTCTTTCTGTTGGGTATTCCTGGTCTTGAACCCCTCTACGTTTGGATCGCAATTCCCTATTGCTCAGGGTACATCATTGCCTGTCTGGGGAATTTGATGATTTTGACAATTATCAAAATAGAGCCTAAACTTCATGAACCCATGTACCTATTCCTTTGTATGTTGTCCGCCATTGACCTGGTCTTATCCACTTCAACAATGCCCAAAATGCTGAGCATCCTTTGGTTTGATTCCAGAGAAATCTCTTTTCATGGCTGCCTCACCCAGATGTTCTTTATCCATTCCTTTGCTATGATGGAATCATCAGTACTTTTGGCCATGGCCTTTGACCGCTATGTTGCTATATGCAATCCGCTGAGATACAACAGCATCCTGACCAATCCGGTCATTATTAAAATAGGACTAGCAGCTCTAGCTCGAGCAGTTGCTGCAATCATTCCATTGCCCTTTCTGGTGAAACGGTTGCCCTTTTGTAATTCTGTTATAGTCCAGCATTCGTACTGTGAACACCTGGCTATTCTGAAGCTGGTTTGTGCTGATGTAATACTCAACAATATCTATGGGATCGCCACAGGCTTCTTTGTTGTTGGGTTAGACTTGATGTGCATTGCTGTATCTTATGTCCTGATACTTCGGGATGTCTTTAGACTTTCATCTAAAGACAAACGTATGAAAGCGATTGGCACCTGTACTGCACATATTGGGGCAATCTTAGTATTTTACATTCCAGTTGTACTTTCGTCTGCTGTACATAGGTTTGGCCATAATGTACCAATTCATATTCACATTTTGCTGGCCACCTGCTACCTGATAGGACCCCCAATCCTAAACCCAATCATTTATGGAATCAAAACAAAGCAGATTAGAGAAAGATTTCTGAAGGCCTACTTCTCAAACTAGCCTATTCTAATATAACTCACTTGAACAAGACCATCCCTGTAAGTTTACTCTGACCTTAAATAAGCAGTAGTATTTTGAGACATATATTGAAATAAACCATGATTCTAGATTTGCTTTGTTTTCAATATGAAACAAATGCTTTTTGCTTTAGGCTCCTGTATAATTTCCCTAATTGTTTTCCCTCCTGAGGCTTTCAGATTGAATGGATCTTTTCTGACACTGCAACCTTGATGGAGAGCAATCTTTTTCAGTAGGTGAATCCAACATAGTGCCATATTTTTGACTGATAAATGCAGACAATTTTTTTAAATAGGAGACATTTGAAGTGAAGAAAATCCTTTATATGAAACTATATGTATTAATGTTTGTTCACTTTCAATTAAGCCAACTAGATCTTAATGTTTCATGAAGCATTTTTCTTCACGTTAAAATCCTCCCATTTAAACAAATGGCGTTCTTTTCTACTATAAGTATGCAAACAAGATGCCTGCTGTTGGCAAATGTGACACTTGGAAATGGGAAAAAATGTAAATGATGAGTTTTTCATAGAAATATAGTGATCTCCACAGTAAACAAGAATACTGGCACTACTGGTACTATTACTATTTCGGCTTGAGATCTCCTGGATGAGTCTCTAGCAGTTAGTAACTGCAATAATAGTAAACAGCAGAATGGTGACAATGTACACTACTGTAATGACTTAGAATCTTAGCATCTTCTCAGCACATTAGACCTATTACACGCTAAGTCACTACTTACCGCAGCCCTTCTCAGGACCCACAAAACACCACATATAATTACCTCCCTGAGAAAGGAATAATACAAATAAACAAACCTACACAGTTAGAAATATTGCCAAAGTCTTGGGGAATCTGTACAATAATGCAACAAGAACCAACACCTTCTGGTGACAACTTACCACTGCATGGTAAGAAACAGCAAAACAACTCACCACTGCACGGCAAGAAACAGAACAACACCTTCCGGTGACAACTTACCACTGCACGGTAAAAAACAGCAAAACAACTGGCCACTGCACGGCAAGAAACAGAACAACACCTTCTGGTGACAACTTACCACTGAGATAAATATTGCACTTGTAATCATCCCTAATTAGAAGTAGAGTAATTCCCGGTCATCAGTTACCTGTAAGAAGGGAAACTTACCGTCCTTCTGTACGTCAGCACCTGGCTAAGAATAACCCACACTCCCTCTCAGAGATAACAGACAAATGAAATTAATGCACATTGGGGTCTCTTTATTATACAATGATAGAATGACAAGGAAAGAAATAACTAATGAGCAATCACCAACACATACATACATATAAGAAGCTGAAAAGAAAAAGATGGTTAAATATTAACTGGTATAATGAAAACATTCTTAGAACACCTCACCATGTTTCTATACATCTGGCTTTCAAGGGGGCTCATCTCTCTGGTTAGATCAGGATTCTCTGTTATCACCAGACCACCATCACCAACAGACCAACTTCTGATGTTCCTCATGGCTCTCGCAGTCCTCTGGCTTCCAACTGACAACTGGCAAAATGGCAACTAGCAAATGGCCTCTGGCCCTTCCATCCGAACAACTGGCTTTCAACTGGCAAGTGGCTCCCTGCCCTCTACCTCTCTTGCTAATAATGAATACAGGTTTTCCAGAGAAGCTTCTAGCAAGCGCCCAGCCTCCCATCAGATTCCTGCACCACTCTCTGTGCCAAGGACGCACCCCCAGCCGGCCGAACTGTTGTTGCGTCTCCGGCACAGAGCAAGCACATTCCTCCGGTTCTCCCTGGTTCACAGCTAGCGAATAACACATTGAAACTAAAACATAGTCTTTCACCTACAAGCTGTTCAGAAGGTTTGTGTCAGAAAAGAACATGGCATCTCTCAAGCATAGGCCTTTAGGCCCTAAAAAGAGCAAAGACCATAGAAAGAAGGCATAAGATCATGCTAAAGCCAATAGGCAAACACTACCACTAAGCAAGATATAGTCAGAAATATAGAGAGAACTTCAGGCCTACACATCCCTATGTTGTGTGATGATGTGAATTGCAAAACGTATCAAAAGCAATAGTCAGTGCTGTCTAAGTGTCTACAATATGCTGAGATGGTGGTGGGCAATGGCCATAAGCGGACCCAATCATTATCTAGCAAAATATCAGTCACTACAACAACTCCCAAAATCCCTTGCAGAATGCAATAGTGACAGCAACAGGGGTGAAACAGAAGCAAACTTTAAGCCCTCTGGACGGTAAGAAGAAGCACCCAAGAGCCAAGTCTAAGTCTAAGACACCTAGGGCTGCAAAGAGGGAGACACTTGCTCGGTCAGGTCAGCAATCCACCAGTCAGAAAAAGACGGAAGTGATGGTGGGTGCAGGCCAAAGTGGGGGGTGAAATCCTTGATCTCTAGGCTTTCGGATGCAGGCCTAGTTGATGATGTTTGCAGGGCTCTTAGACTTTCAGTTGAAACATTAGAGGAGGCTTGCTTTCAGCATGGTGAGAGTACACATGCTAGGGAGGAAGAGGGAGAGATACTTGATCGGGATGAGGACCCCCATGTAAGCGAAACGTCAGTGCTTGCATTAATTCTGCAATCTCTTAAAGAGCAAAGAAAGAAAACACAGGAACTTTTTGCCCAAGTCAGGGCTGATAATCAAGGTATACAGCAAACAATAAAGGAGATAACTTCAAAGGTGGTGACTCTCACAAACGAAGTATCAGATCTACAGACTAGAGTTGCTGAAAGTGAAGAAATACCATTTAAAACATCCAGTAGGGTACAGCGACATGACGAGATCCTGGAGGGAATGCAATTTAAAATAGAGGATTTGGAAAATTGCCAAAGGAGGCAGAATTTGAATCTGTTTGGGGTTCCAGAGAGACTCGAGGGGTCCGACTCCAGAGCGTATGTAGTACAGATAATGCAGAGGACTGGGATTGTCAGATTCAAAGAGCCCACAGACTCCCACTCGTGCAACGAAGACAAGATGCAAGTTTTCCAAGTCCTTTCCTTATTTATTTTGGGAACTTTTTCTCTGAAGGCAGGTCCTAGATCGCCTCTCACTGTTGATTCATTCAAAAAAAGATTTCGATCAGATTTTTGTAGAAGAACGATGGTCAGTTGGTGGCAGCTCAGACAACTGATTGATCCATTAAAAAATACTGGGGCACAAGTGTATCTACAGGAACCAGCATGCTTGAAAGTTATACGGGGAGGGCACTCTCAGTTCTTTATGTCTGAAAGGGAAGCGAATGGCAGAAATCGGGGAGGTAGGTACTAAGAGCTAGGGGCGGATAGAATATTTGTTAAGGATTAGCGGGGTAAAACTTTAGCTAGTAGTTAACAATGGGGTGTGAGCCTCAGGAGCTATCGCGGGGGTCTGGCTCTCAGGTAGCTGCCATTTCAACAGCAGCTTTTGAAAGAGGATGATTCCTCGTTCTAGATGTGGGGTGGTGGGTCAACCTTTTATGGAGGTTGAGGAGGTGGGAAGGATCGTGGTGGAGGGGGCTGGGATAAAATGAGAAAAGTAAACTGGAGGTCGATAAGAAATAAAAAAGATAATAAGGAAATTGTAAAGGGCATTGGAATAATAGAGATTGAAGAGAAAGGCAGTAGTGTGTTATTTTCACCATGGCATGGTTTAATTGTTTGGTACAAAAGGGGGTGGTGATGGACGGAGCATCTGAATCAATCAAACACTCACACCCAGTCAAAAGATCTGGGTTTAATCCATCACTGTTCTTTAGCCCACTCTGCCACCCCAGTTCAGACATGGCTATATGCAAATCAGTCTGACCCTGTGCCTCATGGGAACAGTCCAGCCGAACTGCCAAGCCATGGCTTCCCTGGACCGGAAACAAGCTTCCGAGGACCGGTTTCTGGCATTCCAGCCGTCTTCAGCCCGGCTTGCTTGAATCCAGTGGCAAAGTGAGCAAGGGACTCACGTCTGGTTTAATTGTTTAGCATGGAACATTGTAGGTCTGAATAATAAGACCAAGAGGCAATTAGTGGCAGAGGAATTGAAACTGTATAAAGCACAAATGGTATTGCTGACAGAAACACACTTGGCGTATAAGGATCGCGGTTTGGTGAAACAATTAGGATTTGAGGTAGTTTTTAGCACAGCCCAAAGTGTTTCCATACGGGGGGTGGCCATATTAAAACACAAAAGGTTTAGGGGGGGAAGCGATTAAGACAGTGGCTGATAAAAATGGGAGGTGGGCTGTAGCTCAGATGATGATCAAGGGGAAAATGTACATATTTTGTGTTGTATATGGCTCTAATACAGATGACCCTACTATATTTTATATGATAAATGTCAAATTCTTGAATTGGGAGAGGGAGCGGGTGGTGATGGGTGATTTTAATTGTATTATGGATTACGGAATTGATACAACTAAGCGGGGTGCATTTCAGAGAATGCAAAAGACAAGGGCCGCAATCAATGAATTGGGGCAATTACTGGGTATGAGGGATGTGTAGCGGACACTATATCCAAAGGTTCCAGGTTATACCTATTACTCTGCCCCACACAAACTTTATACTAGGATAGATATGGCTTGTATTTTGTGTACAACGTATATGGAAATATGCCCAAAAGTGACTTCAGATCATAACCCTATTCTTTTAACTCTAAAAAATGTTGACAAGAATAAAACACCCAGAAGCTTCTCGTTTTCAAGGTATCTTTTGCTAGACAAAGAATATGTAGACAAGACTAGAGGGCAACTTGAAGCTTTTTTTTAAGGAAAATACGGGATCTGCCTCTCCTACAGTGATATGGGATACGTGTAAGGCTGTTATCAGAGGTCATACCCAACAGTATGTTTTACAGCAAAATAAGGACTTGAGAAAAGAAACTAAGGAGACTATGCTGGCAATAAGGGTGGCAGAAGATCAGCATGCAGAGGCAGCCTTGGATGGGGTTAGGGATATGGGAAAATTGGAGCAACTGGGATCCAGTAGCCCAAAGATGCCTCTGGGTATTTGTTGTGCTTAACAAGTTACTTCATTCATTAATTTACTCATTCATCCATCCCATTGGGTGTAAAATATTCTATTATTAACTTCACTGGCACATTACTTTTATAGGAAACAACATCTTTTTCATACAATATGTTTACTACAAACACTGCTGCCATGCTGGATAGTCTAATTACAAACATGTATCATGATAATGGTGTTTGGTGGGTCCATGTGGATGTGTTCCAGGATGAGAGCAAACAGAAGGAGTGAGATACAAGACCTGAAGAACACATTAAGCTGGATTTCCTAATCATCTCCCCTCAACTTTAAATGTTGACCACTGTGAGTGGGGTCAATATACAAACCACAATTAGAAATATTGCCATATTTTTTCCATAATCTTAAATAGTTAGATGTGGTGTTCTCTTATTGTCACCTTCTGCTAAACTTTCCTTCATGTCACCATTAGTCTGTGGTTAAGGGAGGTGTTTTGGATCATAAGGCTCTGGCAGGATAATGTGTAGAGACACATTTTAAGGGCACTTGTCTTCCTTCATCCAGGAGGTCTTGTGAATGGTTCAGAGGATCCTAAATTCAATCTCTTAGCGCCACAATCAGTCAGTGACTCAGAAAATCAGAATCAGATTTTTGCTCTGTTTCTTTGTACTCTTTTGAATTGTTCTATCAGCTTCTCAAGAAGGTAAGCTGTAATGGTGTTATAGTAGTCCAATCATACTTATATTATGGTCAGTGGCATAAGGAAAAACTCTATTTAGAAGCTTCAAATGGGCCTGATGGCATGGTGAACTAAGTCTCTATTAAAGGTTTATTAGGGGTCTCATCTCTCTTCATATCTGCAGGCAAAATGCTCATAAGTAAAACTGAAGAGGGTTGCGGGCTGGCAGCCAAAGTGGAACCAGAGAAAGATAAATTATTAAAGTAGTGGATAATGAAGAGAGAGGGCCAAATAGTACAAAAATGAGGATGGGACAGAAAGGTAAGAAGGAAAGTGTATGGATGAGAGACACGGATGTATAGATAAAAAGAGAAAGAATGAATTGATGGAGGAAGGAAGGGTGACAGGAAAGAAGAAAGAAAGGAAAATGGAAGGAATAAAGGGAAACACAGCAAAAGGTAGGATCAAAATGAATGAATAGAAAGATGAAAGGTTGTATATATAGAATGGTGAAATGATAGCGCAGATGTAGAAGAGTGAATGGAATGACTAGGTGAAATGACATAGGCTGGATACATGAATGTATGTATGGATGGATGAATAGATTGGAGATTGGTGGGTGAATTGCAATGTGAGGGATGGCAGATGAATGAATTATTCGTTGAAATGGTAAAAGGATGGACAGAAGGAAATAATGAAAGAAACTGTTCAGAGTGGGTCCAACATTGCTCTCTTCAGGAGCTCGGTAAGATAAAGGTAAGTTTCAAGTGGGCCATTTACATATTCTGGCTACTCTCTTTTTCAGAACCTTACTAGATTGATGTCATGACCCAACTGGAGTATGAAGAATAGTGCTTAATCATGAGGTTAATACCCCAGTATAATCACTGATTGCACTGGATTTAACCGTAAACCTAAAATGAGCACTTACAATAAAAGAAAGAAATCTAAACCAAGTCCCATTTTTTCTTTTTAAACAATGTGCATGGAACTGTTTGTTCCCTATTTCGGCTCCTGCCAATAACAATTATTTAGACGGTTGTCAATTGTTTAAAAAAGAACAGGAGATATGAAATTGAAAGGTTTCATCTAGGCCTGGACGTAATTCAAATCTTTGGTCCTTTCCCACACTTACATGCTGGTTCAGAATGTGCCATAGAATTACTGTAGGCAGAATTAAAAACTCACCTGCCAAATCAACCTATGAGTCAAGCTTTTGTCTCCATCTGTGGGTTCCCATGCCCCTCTGGGGTACCTCTGCCTCCAGGCCATTGGGAGGAACAGGGGTGAGAGGATGCCTCCACCACGTGCAGTGCAACACGAGGGCCTCCATTCTCCCTCCTGTGCTGCTGGGTGCAGGGATGGTGGTACTTTCCCTCGCAGATCAGTCGGGTAACCATATGGCTGGATCGGGCACCACCAGTCAGCTTACTGTTGGCAAAAAAATCATCTTTGATGTTTCATTCTCAAAAGGCCAATCCATCTAATAGACAAATATGGGTGTGCCTACTCAGTTAAACATGTCACCAACCCAGCCTTCCTAATATGGTTTAAGGCCAGTCCTATTTGATACATGTCAAGATAATAAATCATACCTATGTGATATTGTCCTCAAAAATAGAAAGGGTAATGATAAGAAAGACAAGATTACACAGACTGGGTTCTTTGGGGACCCTGGGATATTAAAACATTTTGTGTCTGTCCATTTTTACTACCATTAAGAGGACATTCTTGTCTAAATACTGCATGTCAGTATTTTGAGATGATTTATAATTGGAGTACACTATTTGAAACCAAAGAGAAGGTATGGATCTTTATACATTGTTTACAAAAGTGATCTGCAAATTTTCATTTCTAATTTCCAGCCCCTGTTGGGTTTTTTCTTCAATAAGCCCCCTCCCATATTTTCTCACAATTATTATATGCAATGTTATATAATTCAACCGAGCTAAAGCATTTTGGAGGGAATAAGGACACACCTTCTTACTAGTAACGACAAAACTGATATGATGTAAAGCTTTTTCTGTTTTCACAGTAAACATATGCACAGCAAGAAAGTTAAGGATTCCAAGTGAGTGGTGGGCAGTTGAAAAGAAAAGAACAAAAGCAATCATCTGTGTTATTTGCTCTGTCAATGAATTTGAAATTAAAATATATTGTAAGCAAGTGAGGCAAAATTTGTGTTGGGCTTTTAAGGGCATTCAAGGCATCCTCTGCCTATCAGGGCATTGTTTGCAAAAGCAGAGACCATACCCTGTGGGTTATAGAAATGATCACAATGTGTGGTAACGGTCAAGCCCTGTGAACTGAGCCTGCTTGCTATGTTTAAAAACTGGGTAAGACAGACTCTATGGATGTGGTGAAAGGTCAGGCCAACCCTGCAAGAGTGTGGGTAGGGTTAGTAGGTGTCGGGCATGAAAGGCTTAAGCTATACCCACAGATAACTAGGCTCAGTCAAAAAAGACATTCATCATATTACACAGAAGCAGCCAGTCAGCAGTCATGACCCACACACATAAAATGCTGGGCAAACTGAAGGTCATGCTTTGTGGGCTCTGGCCGCAAAACTGCGGTAGCAAAAAAGTAAGTTGTATGGTAAGTTCCCATGTGGGAGGAGACCAATGTGACCTCTAAATTTTTTCATTTATGTGCGTCAAAAAAGGTGCTTTGTGCACTACAGTCAAGGCTGTGTGCACTGAAGACAAGCAACAATTTCATATGCAAGTATGTGCCGTGTGCAAGCTACCAACCATCAATGGCATAGGAAGGGTGCCATAGGCCATAATCCATGCCAGAAAAAAATTGAAATCTTCCCTCACTGTTGGGTTGGTATTTAAAGACACCCATTACAGGGGCACAGAGGGCTCCATACACCTCTGACCCCCGGTGACACTGAATCTTATTCTCTGATCATTCTACGTATCAACGCTCTCTCTTCGCTATCATCATGAACCTCTTATCTCCTCCTCACATCTTTTTTTGTCCCAATCGACTTCCACTCTATCTATCTCACTTGTCCTTACCTTGGTCCTCTCTTTTTTAAAGTTTTAGTCTTGTCTCCTTATGTTTCTTTATTGTCCCCACTTTTCTTTCTCCCTTTTTGCTCTCCTTTACTGCTCCCTCATCCTGCCTCTTCTCTGCAATCTATATCCTACCTTTCACTCTTCTCCAAACTCTCTTTAATCTCGCTGTCCTCTCTCCCTCTCATTCTACCCTTTCTCTATCAAATCTATATCTTGACTATGCTTCACTCCTACTTATCTTGTTTATCCTCTCTGACATCCTTGGTTGTCACTTTTCTCTACCTAGCCCCCTTTTTAAATTTGTTTTATTCAAGTTTTTAACTTGTTACATTTGAAGAACACAACTACAAAACAACCCCGCTCACTCAGATGACAGCTCTTACCCAGAAGTCATGTGCATAGCCACTTAACTACTGTACTAATGAGTTTCATTCCCTAGGAGATTAAGCCATTGACCTATTGTGTCTGGTGTTGCCCTGATAGTCTTCTAATTGCGACTTTCAATCCTTTTCCCTCCCCTCCTATTACCTATTGCATTTTGTTTGCTCTTATCATCCTTCCTTCTTTCTTTCTCACCTTTCTATGTTTCTCAACCCTTTCTTTCCTTCTTTTCCTCAATATTTCTTGCTTATTCACTTCTTCCTTTTGACTGTCTCACTCCCTTAGTTCATCCTCTCTATTGATTCCCCCTTTCCTCTCTACATTCAAACCTCCTCATTCTCTCATACTCTCCTCCAAATCTTCTTCTCTCTCCATCATTCTATTATTTCTATCCTTCCTATTATTGCACTTTTCTATCCTTCACCTTTTCTTTCTTTCCAGTCCCCATTCTTATCTTTTCTCCACTTTCCCATCTTTACTTTCATTCTGTATTTCCTACATCCTTTGTCCATTTTCTAATCCTGTGCCTCACCTACCTTTATTCTCTCTCTACTTCATATCCCATTCTCACCTACCCTTCTATGTCCCTCTTTTATATCCCTCCTCTATATCGATCCTTCATAGTTCCCCACTCCTCCTCCCAACCTCTGTCTATCCAGATCTATTGCATTCCAAACTTCTGTTTTTCTTGATTAAGTTGCCTTTTCACCTCATCTATGCACTTCCACACTGTTTCCTTGTCCTCTTTTCTTTTCTACCTCATGACAAGCTCCTACACAAACAACATGAGTGAATGTTTCTGATGAACTCCCCCTTTCTGAAGAGCTGCTCTTACGTGGCATGGCCCAGACCCTTGCAACTCCTGACCCCAGGTATCCTGATTTCAACCATTGTAGCTATATGGGACCTAGGTTGCAAGCCATCTCATGTTGGCCACAATGCATTTTTGGGCACCGTAAGCATGTGCCACGCCTCCGAAGGTAACTCTTCCCGAGTAAGCCTCACTTCAGGCATTTGCATGCCCTGCATTTCAAAAGAAGGAATACGTGAAAGGCAGTTGTGTGGGAGTGGAAATCAGCCCTCAGGACCCATGTACTTAGTTTGCCCTCACAGAGCTGTAACTCCATCCAACTGTGCTAATGGTCCTTCACTGAGTCCTCCTGCGGCCAGTGCTGATGTCCTCGTATACTCTGAGCTCTCCACAGTACTGACGTGCTTCTTCTCTGCGATCCCTGCAAGCCAATCTATAAGTCCTTCATACCCCTGCCCCTGAGCTGACATGCCTACCTTTGACCCTCAGCCTTTCAAACTCTACCTCCAGTGCTGACAACCGCCCACTAGTGAGAGCAGACCAATTCTATGAACTCTAATTCACATGGGTATGTCTGGCTATTCATTCTCATGACACTAACAAAAACGTACATCTAAAAGTTACACCTTAAGGAACTGTTACCCAACTCACTGGTGCTCAGTCTGTCAACCTAAGATTGATAAAAGGCTTACCTTACATCCCGTGTCCCAAATTCTCCTTAATCTGGCTCACAAATCCAAGTATAGAGCTCTCCCTAACCTGCCCTCTGCAGCTCTGGTGCTGCCACAAGACTCTGAAACTCTTCCCAAGAACACACATATCTCCCTACCCCCACTATGATGCCCTTGAGTATGACAGACACCGAGCAGTGGAGGGAAGTTAGTGTATGAGTGAGATGCTGCTGTCAGTGGGAAACAGGGGTAACAGAGTGAAGGGGCGCTGAGCTGAGGGCACCCTCAAGATAGAGGCTGGGACCTGAGCCTCCCCAGTTGATCAGACATAATAGGGGTGTTCTAAGCTGGGCCTGGCTTATCAGACCCACTCAACCATTGCATTGTGACCTGAAATACTGCACAGTTGTCTTTATTTGCTCTTCAGTGCTATCAGCTAACAGCAGGACTAGGGTAGAAATCTGAAGTTCTTGACTAACATAGGCTAGACTCCTGTTCCTTTAGCTGACTGCTTTGTGAAACATGATTAATTTTTCAACATTGACTCCACCTGGCCCCTTCCAAACAGAGGCACACAGCACAAACGCATATTCGAGCTGTGCTTTTTTACAGCCCTAGCTGTGGCTGCCAACAGAAGTGCAGGGCCTGACCTGGATCAACATCAAATACAGTGGTAATTTTACATTAAGATAAAAACAGTTACTTAGGAACTGGTGCATGCAGGATATGTTCTTCTGTTTTTCCACTTTGTAAAAAAAAAAGCCAACTCACTTATTAATGGGAATGAGACAAGACAAATCTTTAAAAAGCAACACTATCAAACATTGAGTTAATTGAGTTCATTGTATATATGGTATGTCTCCACGATGAACAACACACAACTTTCATAACGCCTATGGTGGCGCACATGAGACAATATTTTTTAGCGATCCCCCAATGACCTTCTTCTCCATGGATTCCCTCACTACCACCTTCCAACTGTGTACTTCATCTCTCAATTGCCCCCTCACACACACCAATAATTTGTTGTATAGCACTAGTTGTACCAGTGTAGGGTGTCAGAGCACTTAACGTTACACATGTACATTATACAGACCGATGAATCATATGCTTGTAATCATTCTATGGAAAATGTTACATAAGACAATGAGGATTAAAGGATATAGAAATCACATTTCATTGATACTAGTAGGCAATATCTTTTAAGAGTATTTAATCTGGAGAAGCACAGCCTCAGGATTTAAAATGTACCCCAGTAGTTGGGATTGGCCACAGTGGTTGGGGTTAGCATTACTAATAAGCCTCTATTTCCACCCAAACAAACTATTTTAGCAACATTAGGATAATGAAAGCCCCGGAAAAAAACATAAAGTTCTAATCTATAACATGCAGTTTGCAAGCATCTCTTGGATAACAATTCATACATCACTGTGCTATAGTAGATTTGTAACTTATGAATTGCAAGGGTAGAACTCGAGCTCTAGCTTCCTGGTTGTACTCTGTGGTGGATAGACTACAGCTCCTGATGTCCCCGGCAAAGGAGTAGGAGGGACCGCAACGTTTAGTTCAGGTGCTGGAGCACATTCAATCTTTCAGAGGCATCCCGCAGAGCACCCCGGCATAACCTGGGTGAAGATTAGGGAAAGAGCTGGCCCATCTGAGCCCATCCATGGCGGGATGAGGCTGGGCTGCGCCACTCTTCTTGGCCTGTCAGGCTAAAACTACAAAGGATTGCGGGGGTAAGTCTTACTGGTCACCCCTAAAGATTACTAACTTTATTCGCTTTCAGAAGGTCCACTACCATGAACCATGAACTTCTAAAGTGACTACCATTGACGAAATGCTCCAGTGGGCTATTGGTATAATTGCCACTGAAATTGAACTCACGGAGAGGAGGCTTTCACTTGGGGGTGATGGAGAAGCCATCAAAAGCCCAACTAGCTTAGCTCTGTATTCCTCTATCCAGTTGAAGCCCCATGTAAATTCTGATGGCGACCCCAATCCTGCCAGCAAACAATCCTTCATGCCTGTCAGGTCCACTCCTGTTGCTGCTCTGACACAAGGGAACAACAAACAGGACTAAATTAAAACGGGTATTATCTAACCAGTGTCATCTCGATAGTGTTGTTCTAACGTCCACTCTGCCTGCCAAACACAAGGACAAAAATGGAAAAACAGCAGGGAGAGGAAGTCCAGTTGCTCTGAGACTAGTCTGGCAAGATGAGCTTGTAGATACGTCTAGAACTTACCCCGCTCCTGGACAAAATAACTCTCCTTAAATCTCAACTAATTGCACTCACCAAAGCAAACACAGATTTAGAACACTCCCATCCTGAAGTTCGAACCCAAAAATAGACTAGCCTGTTGGAGTTGGTATCACTAGAACTGAACTATCTCAAATCTATAGAGGTAATATCGGAGCTGACCAGGGCCGGGGGCAAACTGGGAATACAGGGACCAATGGATCGAAGCGTAGCACTAGTCCAACTGACACCCTCATCAGAGATGCTGGGGATATACCAGCAAGAAGTACCAGTAGATGCAGAGTGGCTAATGGATATCTGCCTAAGCTAAGGCCCTTGTGACTGTTGATTTGCCCTGGAGGCTTCTCCGTATGTGGGTGTTATGTCTAGGGTTCCTGGATTAAGAGAAGGGCTGAGGGAAACCCACACAGAAAAGAGTAATGAGTCTCTCAATTGGCTTGGTAAACTCAGGAATTTTCCAACCTCGATGATCAGTAATATACTGTTTACATGGCATGTGGGATGACTTGGGAATGTGGCTAAGGACTGTCCCGGAGACTGTGGGGTTATCAATATTAGAGACCCCGCAATTGTTTATCATTTGTTATGCAATAGTGCCCCTCATCATTTGAGGGGCACAAGGGTGAAGTTACTTCCTCTGGTATACTTCTACCAGCCCCCCTTTGGCCTCCCAGGCAATATTGCCACAAGCTGCCAGAAGCCCACCTTCTTTATTCCGCAAGTTTACTAGTGTAAATCAATCACTGCAAGGAGATTTGTACAACGTTTCAGTGTACAACAGGTTTGGTCCTTTAGACATCGTTGATTGACTTGAAAAATATGTAGTCATACTTGTGGTATACAAGCCAATTCCCCAAGCAAGGTAACTCATAGAAAAGTGAGGCATTTATGACCCAATGGTCATAACATTAGTATGGGCCCACCAACGCTCATCCAGTCCAACAAAACTTCCAGAGTAACTAGAGTCCCTTTAGCCCAAGCCCCACAGGTAGGGGTGTCTCTCTAATCGGATTTTACTGTTACGGTTATAACGTCAACATTCCCATTCCCATAGCTACTAATTTGATAAACAGCTCAATAGCCACTAAGTCAGTTGAACAAGTGAGTGGGTTAAGTAAGGTGAACTGTGGGGGACTTGAGACAAGCAGATATTTGTAAGAGAACTCAAGAAAACTTAGGATACTCTCCAAAAAAGACTTGGCTCTAAATTGGGGATCCTGATTGGGCCAAATATATAAATACTTTTTACATCTGCTTCTTTCAAGAAACGTGGCAAAGTCATGAAATTAGTTATCCCAACTTTGCCATCTATTATGTTAATGCCAGGTCCTGTGGGAAGGGTAGACTCTCTGGAGGCTTAATGACTTACGGTACATGCGGGGTGTGTGGTGCTGGGGACTGAAAAATAGAGGAGGATATTCTCTGTATGACTATTAAATAACCTAATGGTTGCCGGGTTAATACTTATAGCATATATTTAAGCCCCTCTGTTAAGCGCCAGGAATCTACCACTGTCAACCTGTTAATTGCACACACAGCAGGTATCCACCCAAATATGCTAAACATATTGGGAGGTGATCTAAATAGCCTGTTTGAACTGTTATGTTTCATACAGGTGCCCAATATAGACTCAGGTAGCAATCCGAACTTTCACCTATATTTCCCCTTCCATTACACTACATAACGGTACTTGGTACTGACCTTTTACCTAGTTACGGTAATTCCCAAAATGACGGGGTTTTTTTCAGAAAATTTGCCTCATTCATTATGCATGAGGATTCTTGGAATCACAGCAGGACACCATCTCCTGCTTAATAATTATGTATAAGAGTCATTTCGTCGGTCATCCTAGTCCGACATGGCTCAGCAAGGTATATTCCCTGGGCATACCACATTGGGTATATAAACACCATATCTTTGCTGAGGAAGAAGAGGAGAAAAGGAATTCCATGTGACACACTGACGCGAGACGCTGAGATTCTTGCATGCAGACACTCCAGCTCGCAGTGGTCTGACATCCCTTGCATGGTGTCCATCTCGAGACCAAGACAGGGTCCCACAGTCTCTCATTTCACATAATGGGATTGACTTTATCCTAGAGGGATTCTTGGCTTTACACCCACATACATGCTAGGTACACTTAGGTACATCCAGTTAGGGTCGCATCATAGGAGTAGGCGTTCTATGACCATGTATTTTTATATTTGCTTGTATTCAAGGTTTTAGCACTATGGTAGAAATCTATCATCCTTTTACTCTGTTGGTGCTTACGATCATTTATATCTGTTTCTGTCTTATGGTTGTTTCAGCACACCTATTTTACATTTGCATGATGCTGGTTCAATAAATGCTTATTGAAAAACGTCCCCAATGTTTTTTCTGTGTATCTCTCTGAGACAAAGTGAGCATGAGTGATTGATCGAAAAGTATTGCACTATTTCCATGATCCTGAGGGATCAAGGTTGTCATGTTCGATAATTGACAATAATTATTCTTTCCTTGGTAAGAGGGGTTTATATTGGCACTGTGAGCTAGCTGGTATACAGGCTAACATACCCAGTGGGGATGTCTAGAATCAGTCCAGGCACCAATCCTACAGTGTATGTTGTCTAAATGCGCAGAACCTATATAGGGTTATAGGAAATACACGAAATGGCACCACAAACGTTGACTTGGTACTTATTTAATGGTCAAATCTGAGTAGTTCAGTCATTCTGTTTTCAGAGCCCCATACTCACATTTCCCATAGATATCTGGAGTGGGAAGGGAACTATCCGCCACAGCTGAGTAGGCATATCCTATGTATTGGCTGTAGGTTTGTCATTCTTGAAGGATAAATTGTTCCTATTGTGCATAAAACCGGTAAACAACCCTGGCCACGAAACCGTCACCCCGCATGTTGTTACAATGCGCTAGTTTCAACAACCGTGTTGTAACAACGCATACCAACAACGACTTGCGGAGGGGTGAGAAGGTTTTGGATTTAAAATCCAACACCTTCCCTACTGTCCACACAGACTGGAGTTGGAATAGTAAATAATACTATTCAAACATCCAGTAATGGTATGCGTTGTTACAATACAGTCGTGGTAAAAACGCTTTGTAACAACATGCGGGGTGACGGGCTGCGGAAAAAACAGGCATATCCATAAAACCTTAGCTCAGTTTCCTTTAAACTTTTCCTTGAAAACCTTTTTTACTTCTTCAAAATAATGGCTGACGAAGACACCGCTGTGCCAGCACAACGTGCAGCCGCAGATGCACAATCAAATACATTTAATTCTCACACTGAACATGATACACCCGATGAATACTGTCCATTTGAGGACATTGAAATACCACTCACCTACCAGGAGCAACTAAACTGGTTTAAAGGTGCCCTTCCCCAAAAAAAAGACAAAGTAAGACTAGGTCAACTCGGAAAAGATGGAGCCACTTGGCCAGTCTTAGAGGCCTACACACTGTATCCAGACATTGACTCAATGCCAGTAGCAGACTTATGTCCACTTCATAAAGAAATAATACACCTTTACAGAAACCTGACACAGTTTGTGATAATAACAGCCACCAAGAGCTGCACAAACAGGAAAAATTCAGGGATCTACAACAGGCGGGAGAATTAATAAGTGGGTGGGATTCAGACAGCCCCCGGCCGTCCTCAGCACACCTCCACCATGACGTCGGAGGGCCGGGGGTCATCCTGAGCACCAAAGAGGTTAACCACAAACGCTACACGCCAATATGGGTAAAATGCCCACTAGACATGAGCAAATGCCATTCTGGATAGCTCAGAAATAACATAGCTAGAGCAATATTTCCACACAAGCATTCAAGAAAAACACAGAATGCTAACAATCGGCTTGCCAATGGGGATAGATCCCCAGATGGAGGATTGTACAACATGGGGTATAGTTCTAGCTGCGATATATACCAGAACTCATGGTATCCCTTCATTAGCAGTGATACCAGATGTAATAAAACAAATACAGAATTCATATGGAGCAGAACCTGCTCTGAACTTAGGGATGAAATTGTTAGGAAATTTTGCTCAGGTATCGGATATTATATTAGCTAACATTAAAGGGGATGCAGCAGCAGTGGCAATACGCCAACGTCTGAGGGATTTCACTCCTTTACAACAGGAACGTGAATTACCTAAAGTGATTGTAGACATCTAGGCTGAACTAGGTCGAGCTAGCTAGGGAGCTCGAGCAACTAAACCTGAACTCATAGGTGGTCCTGAAAAGGCAAGCACCTGATTCTTCCAAAAAGAAATGGGAATATATTATTAAAAAAACTAAAGAATAGAGAAAATAGATCTCAATCTAGGAGTGGGTCTCCTCAACAGGAGCCCTCTGAAAGAAGATACAACCATAGGAATAGAGATAACATTAAAAAACCTGACAGGTATCAGGATACTGATAAACGTTCATCTCGTTCCTTTCAGGGTTCACCAAGAAACTCCAAGAGAGAAGGACAGTCAGAACACAGACAAGAAGAGCGTACAAAGTCCAGAAACACACAACGCGATTCAGACTATACTTCCAAGAAAGAAGAAAAGCCAAAATTAAAACCTCAATTTAAAAAGAAGAAAGTAGCAGGTCTCAAAGTTAAACATGCCCAGAGTTCTGAGGACTCAACTTCTGAATGGGGAATGGACTCAGACGATGCTAGACAGCGCAGCGGAAGTAACAATAGATCGCCAGAACCTGATGTAATTTCTGGTGACAGTGGAGTTGAATGAGCATATCACGGTGGAGACACCTGATACAAGGGTAAGTGTCCCACATAGGTTACATGAAATAACATGCCAGATGGAGGGGGACAACCCCAGAAAAATGAAAGGTCTCGTTTGGGAAAACCTGACTTACAGCTATGAAATCCTTTTAGCTGAAAAAAATTGGCTGCCTGAAAGTATTATGGATTTCCTAAAGGGACAAACGGTACTCTTGCCGGCATTTTCCGACCTCGTTCCTGTATACTTAAAACATACATAAGTGCAGGACTGGGCAGTAGTCCTTGCTCCAGCCTTTTATCGCAACCATGTTGAGTGGGATGCTGAGTTACCTCACCATAAAATCCCAGTAAAAACTACTCCAACTCCACAGAGACAGCACCCAATAAAACAAAAAGCACAGAAACAGGTCAGGGAGATCTCAGATCAACTTGAATACCAGTTTGTAATAGGAACTTGCACCTCCTCAATGAATAACCCATTGTTTCCTGTAATGAAATCCGATAATTCGTATTGTCTAGTTTTAGACTACAGACATCTGAACACATGCACGATAACATTTGCAGTACAGAAAGCACACATTGCCACATTAATGAAAAACATTGTGCGGAAAGAATACAAAACAACACTAGGCATCTCAAATGGATTTTTCTGCCAAATATAGCACCTGCGAGCAGATATTTGACAGCTTTCTCAGGGGTAGGTTCACAGCATCAATTTTGTTGACTACCCCAAGTGTATAAGAATAACCCTGGGTGTTTTTCCGCTAGGGTGACAGAGTTGCTTAAGGTTTTGGATAAAGATGCATTGTCCTATGTAGATGATATTTACCTGATGGATGATGATTTAAAGGATCACTTGCTCAGGGTTAGCAACATAATGTTTGGGGTCGCCTCTGAGGGCTACAAATTCAACTTTAAAAAAATCAAAAATAGCCCACCTCAATGTCCTATTTCTGGAATAAAAACTTTCAAGTGAAGGAAAGAGCCTGACAGCCAACTTTTTAGAAAAGTGTGCACTGATCCAACCTCCTAAATCTTTGAAGAACTTACAATCCATATTGGGATTTTAAAATTTTGACAGGGCATACATTTTGGATTATGCAGAAAAAGTAAAAGCTTTCTATTACTTAATCAGACCTGATTTTTCAGTTAAGCATTGGACAGGAACACACAGATATCCTTCGTTCCCTACAGGCTGACATGATAGCGTCAAAACACTTGCAGACACACATATATGTCTTCAACCTGGTGATCTGTGTTTTAGCGGGTCAATCTGGGTACACTTACCTAACCTTCAATAAAGGAGAAACGGTACCCATCACATACAAATCACACTAGTACACAAATGCTGAAATGCGATTTGCTTCTACAGAAAAAAACACTTACAGCAGTATATACTGCTGTAGTTAGAGAAAGAGCACTGGCTCAAGGGAAACCAATAATTGTTGTAACTCCGGTACCAGCCTTAAAGACTGCTACAAAGGCAAGCATTGCAAATGCGAAAGCCTTACATCCAAGACTGATACAATGGGCTGGTTCTCTCAGTGCAACGGATGTAGAATACAGATATGACCCTAGTCTAAAACACAAGCATTCCTGCAATATGAACAAGAATATCCTCTCCCAAATGAAATAATGCCTCTAGATCAGTATGAATACATTATTTACAATGAAGGATCTGCTCAGCCGGCTGTATGCAGTAAACAACAATACAGCCCCACATGTACGATTGGGAAGGGTCGTATGCAGGAAGGAAAGTTCCATCCTAGCAGTATGAAGACATAGCCTCTAGGAGACTGCACGGCACAGCTGGCAGAATTAAAAGCACTGCTACTGGCACTAATAAAAACAGATCAACAATTTCCCACACTGATTGTGTGAGATTTATTTTACTGGGCCCAGTCATACAACAAATATTACACTAGTGGGGTCAGAATCAGTTTAAAGGCTCTAAATGTTGCACAATTAAGCAAAAAATGCTATGGGAACAGGTAGCTGAGTTGAAACGAACTACCAAGAGCTCACGTGATACATACGCTGAATCATCAACGTGATGGCGTTCACGTTGAAGGGAATTCCTTGGCTGATGAAGCCACAAAAGGAGGAGTGGAACTGCTGCCGTAGCTGCAATCACTCGTTCAAAAACGAGAATAGATGGACAGATAATGGCAGCTGTCATTGCTTTATGCAAAAACAGCAAAGGCTTCCCTCTCAAATACTGCTACAAGTTGGATGCAAGTAACATTCCATATACTCAAGTTCCAGGGGTTGGAGATAGAGTAATACCAAACACTGGATCGCAGATTTGGTTTAATTCTAGCTGCACACGAGGGTCTGCACATACAGGGATATCCGCAATGGTTTCATTATTAAAACCACGCTATTGGTGGCCAGGGTTAACAAAACAAGCAAAGAATTTTGTCCTAAATTATGACATCTGTCAACAGATGAAGGATTCCATTGTAGCACGTCCAGCGCACACACACTATTACTAATATCAGACAGACCACTCGTTTGTGTCTATTTGGACCCCTACAATTGGATGGGGCTTACAAGTATATCTTGTGGCAGTGGGTTCATGCTCTAGATTTCTATGGTTATGGCCTCAGTGCACGGCTGATGCTCGAACTGTTAGAAAAGATTTGTGAGTCTTCATTGGGACATACGCAGTTGGCACATTACATTCTGACTGTGGCCCCGCTTTTAGCTCTCAGGCTTACAAGGAAGCCAAGGGAAGTTTGGGTAGCACTGCAGTACTCCTCTCCATACCATCCCAAGGGAAATTTGGTCATGGAGAGGAAAAACTGAGACTTAAAGAAATCTTTAACAGCAAGAGTATTAGGTTCGGTGGTAGTTGGGTCAATCACTTATATGGAGTACAACAAGCCCTCAATAATAAGCCAAGAAGTTCCCTAGGAGGTGTCACTCCTTATGAGGCCCTATTTAGGATGAGAATGTGGGTACCTGATCTCGATTGTGAAAGCACAGTGGCGGGTAAAAAATCTTTTGGCATCAATAAATGTGAACTGTGTCGGTGGAGGGTTTAGATTATGGACAGGAAGAACATGGCGCTCAGGCAAGTTCGCAAAGCGTTAAAGATGTAGACGAATGAGTACAGTGCAGACAGGTCAGGGGAAAACAAACCCAAATAAAACAACCGCTGCGAGTGTGTGGGTCAGGACCAACACAGTGAAATAGAACCAAGTCCTGTGCACACGTATAAGGGTGAGGGTTTTAGTGTAATAACCAAACTTCCAAAGATAATTTTGCAGAACAAATGCAGGTCGACATCAGGAATAGTATTTAGGGGATTTATATATCAATCCAGATCAATACAGAAACGAAAGACCAGCCGACATGTGTTCCGTCACAACGTGATACAATTGTGACTCTTCAGGGCTGGGAAGGACACAAAGTATGAAATAAATATAAAACCAAGGAAACCATAAAAAGTGCATGAAACAGAAAGTAAAAAAACAAAAAGCAAAACTTAGAACCATTGTTGGCAAGGGTGATGACAAACAAAAACACCTTGGAGCATGTGGATACCTTATGTACTGGAAAGTACATGGCAACGTGACTTCACTGCTCACAAAGAGAAGCGTCTCATGGAAAACAAAGGTGTAAACATATTGATTCTCAAGACCGCAAAGGTAAATAATAAAAACAGCACAACACAGAACTGTTCACAATAGGTCTGGATGCCTAGTATTCGAGAGACCTTTCAGGGAAAATGTTAAATAAATGTGACAATAAAGTGCGTGTGCACTATTGCCCGAAAACGAAAAGGATGCAAGTTGCGGTTATCTATATCATGCAGATTAAACAAGTACATGCTTAGCTAATCATAATGGAAAAATATAATGATGAATATTGAATACGTTTCTAATGGTCCAAAATGGACATGATGCAAAATGATGGAAATGCGACATATCTACATAGGGCAAAATCATAATAGCCTGAAGAATGAAGCGTGTTACATAAGGACAAATAATATAACATGTGCGTGACATGGTAATATATAACCTAATAATGTAGCAACTAAAAAGCTAGGCGAGACCTGAATCTTATACACAGTACTATTATGTGTGACACAGTCTAGAGTTTGCGAGTAGAGGTAAGAGGGATGAATCACAAACAAAATCTCTAAACAGCCGAGCCGTGACTCTCTGATAAAAGTCAGAGCAAAATTGTACATGAGTTCAAGCATGTGGCCCCAAGGCAAAAGAATTATTAAAAGGAATCTGCCTGTGTTCTTGCACAACCTTGGGTATCTAGGGGAAAGAGGAGGTGAAAGAATGGGTAAGTGTCAGGATAAGGTCCGAATGGTACTATGTGAAGAACATAAATAAAGATGAGCAAGATATCAGAACATAATGAAAAAAACACTCACCGCTTAGCCGTTTGTACTGCAAAATTATTTTTGGAAGTTTAGTTTTTACACTAAAACCCCCACCCTTACACGTGTGCACAGGACTTGGTTCTATCAATAAATGTGG
This sequence comes from Lissotriton helveticus, assembly GCF_964261635.1. NCBI lineage: Eukaryota > Metazoa > Chordata > Amphibia > Caudata > Salamandridae > Lissotriton > Lissotriton helveticus. The sequence continues at coordinate 1,612,770,884 of NC_136069.1, forward strand.
GGCTGTTTTACAGGATCTCAATGAATCCTCTGCACTACTAAGCAACGTGCAAGTAAAATGAACCGCCACTGCGGAAGTCAAATCAGTCATGGCAAGACCTGCCTGGATCCCAAAAGTCGGGGATCTGCTCAGAGAAAAGATTGTGCATAAAATAGAATTTGGGCCATCATACAGAAAGCCAGTCTCTGTCTTGGCTGTCGAAGGAACAAGAACAGTACTTATTCCGCCTCTTTCCGACAAAAGAGAAAAGTGATTTGTCTCCATTCATCTGATCAAACCACACTACGTGGCAGATACTGAATAGTAGGCCTCGTGGGCTCCTAGGTAGCTGATGTGCTCCTCTCGCTACCGTACAGAAAGTTCAGACAGAAAGACGCCTAACATTTGAAGAGTCACCAATACAAAACAATGGAATTTCCAACAATGAAATGGAACTCGTTCCTCTTGACACAGAACATCACAACACAGATGAAAGACAAATTTCAATTCGGCCTAACACCAATGTCTACCTACATGTCCCTCCTCAAGAGATGTCTGCCAGTTCAACAAAACCTGCTGAGCTACAAAAGATAGATTGGACTGCACCTAGCTACTTCATCGACTTTGATACATTCTCTCTTGATCCCAGTGAACCTGAGACAACGCCAGCTCCAGTTTCCTTTATGCAACAAATTTGTGATTGCTACACTTTTCTGAAAAAGACTTAACTAGTATCGCCATGGCTCCAGCTCTGAATAATAACTGGAATATTACTTTTTCTGTTCAGGATTGGCCTAGTGACTATCTTTTGCTTACTCATGAATGGAAATTATCTCCCAGAATGCTCTGCAGATTCCAACGTGAACTTGGTCTTGAAAACTCATACATCATTTCATCGTGAACAACGAGAATTGTCCTTCGTGAACATTACAGCTGTTCCAATACCTGATGGTATAGTTTGGGATGAGGTTGATTATTATGTATGTGGCCCTACTGGACTTTTGAATATTCCACATTTATTTAAAATTTCTCTAAATGAAATCATTACTTTCAGTACATTTTCTGATAATTGGGATTTTGAAACTGTAATTAATATGTTGTCTGATTTGGAACAATCTGCTGCATTTTGGAACACTGAAATGTTAAGAGTACACATCTGATTTTTACACTATGTACAGCTATCAACATTATAGTCATCACTTCTAACATAAATCCAGTATCCCATGTAATGTATTTACATACCACCAATGAGAACTTTGCCCAACACCACCAAAAAGTAGTTCAAAAACGTTTGCACAGAAGTTTTCCAGGGTTTAACTCTTCAGACCGGACCTCATATTACTATATGGTTACACCTACAACTGCACAGACAAATAAGCTAATTAACACCAAACAGATCTATTCTGCATCATTTATTGGCCAACTGTCTGAACAGGGTTTTGACTTATGGAAGGACGCAATAGACATTAAATCAGTCTGGGGTTCAAAGGACTGGAAGGTACAGGGAACAGAAGCACTAGTGGGCGCTTGCCTAATCCCACAGCAGATCCTCCTTTTGAATGACTCCGTGCAACAGACATCCTGTCTTGGACTATTATTATTATTTCTGAATTTGTAGAGCGCATGGTTACACTTACAGTGTGTCCCCGCGCTGTCAGAAGAGCCATCTACTCCGTCAGTCAGACAGGACGGGTTAATCTTTAGGGAAGAGGAAAGTTTTGAGCTTTCTACGGAAGATGAGCTCCGATGTTTCCAGTCTTAAGCTCAGGGGGAGAGTGTTCCATTTCTGTGCCGCCAATGTACGAAAGGATCTTCCTCCCATTCTGGCTTTCTTGTGTCTGGGGACAGCGAGGAGGCCTGCCCCTAACGAGCGGAGTTGTCGAGTGGGCGTATAGGGGCAGAGAAGGTTCCGCAGGAAGGCTGGGCCCTTGCCATGTACGATCCTGTGACCAATACAAAGGACCTTGAAATCAATTCTTTCATTGATCGGAAGCCAATGTAGGGTTTGTAGGGATTTTTTTGAAGGGGCTCTTCTGGGCAGCCGGAGGACCAGGCGAGCGGCAGCATTCTGAATTGTCTGCAGTCGCCGCCGGCTAGTGGCATTGGCTCCCAGATAGAGGGCATTGCCGTAGTCCAGTCTTGACGTGACAAGGGCGTGGACCAGGGTCTTCCTAGATGATTCTGGGAGGAGGTCGATGGTTTTGCGGAGTTTCCGTAGAATCGAGAAGCACGTCCCGGCTACCCGTCTAGTATGGTAGTCGTAGTCCAGCTTTGAGTCCACCCATACTCCCAGATTCTTGACCTGGTCACTAGGGGTAGGAAGGGGCCCCAGGGTCTGCGGCCACCAAGCAGATGACCAGACTGAGGGGGGTTTTCCCACAATCAGCACCTCAGTCTTGTCACCATTAAGACGAAGGCAATTCTTCGCCATCCATCCCGCCATATCCTGGAGGCATGCTGAGAAGTTAGCGGCGACTTGTTCAGCAGGTTGGGTCAGAGCGACCACCAACTGTGTGTCGTCTGCGTATGTCACTACTTCTACCCCGTATCGTTCCGCAGTAGTAGCCACGGGGGTGACATATAAGTTAAAAAGGGTTGGACTGAGGCTTGAGCCCTGCGGCACTCCTTGACCAAGGTCGAAGGTGTCAGAGCGTGCTCCTCCTTGCTCTACCGAGAAGCTACGGTTGGTGAGAAAGGATTCCAGCCATGACCAGGCCAAGCCTGTCACCCCTCCTTTCTTCAGACACTGTAGCCAAGAACAAGGATTTGAACACACCTCGTGTTCCCACACTATCTCATATGAGTTTTACATCACATGGAGGTAATGCAATAGATGACATCAAACAGTACAATACTTCAGACCCCAATTGGAAGGGATGGTTAGTTTGGCCCACAGACACAAACAGGTGTCAATCAGTATTCAGGGGTACAACTAAAGGGATAAGTATCCATAGTGAGGAAAATTGAATTTTGCCCTGTTATGTGTCCCTACGTGTTCCCCAACATGTAATACATATGTGCATGATCGCTATGCATTTTCCCTCTATGGCCGATAATAAAGACGCATTTGCAGTTGCGTCCAACGTTACTATGTCAGTTATCCAGTCCAGTTATCCAGTCCTCCGTGAAAGCAACCTGAATTAGGCTTTCAGGCCTATATTGCCAACGTATTTACATGGTGCTCGTTAAATCATCGAGATGCAACCGTTTCTAGGCCCTCCAGGGCCCGGACACCAGATTCAGGCCTCATGTCTTCTGAATCACTCCGAGAGATGCAGCCCCGCCCGCATCCCTGACCCTTCACTTACTTCCTGCCAAGCAGCGCGGTGCCCGGCTCGGCCTGGCCTGCTTGCCAAGAATATGTTATGCCCACAGTTATCTGTTCAGCTTCCCGGTTTCACATTCTTAGCTAACGAACGGGATAAACATATCTATCTACAGTCTAGTCTTCCTGTCTCCATGCAAGTAATTTACTGAATTAGTATCCATAGAAGATTCATAGTTCACGCAATACATGAAGAAATATATGCATACACTAGGCTTTAGTGACAAGTAGCCTTTTGCCCTGATGACTTTTAGAATCCAGCAACATGTACTCTAAACACAAGATATCAGATACGCTATAGGTACAGCTCGTTCTGACATCCCAGACTTCAGTCTCCTCTACTAGTGCTAGAAGTCAGCGCCCCCCAGCCCTCCCCAGTCACACGTCATGACTAGTTTTGCGCGCACCAGTAGGTTAAAGGTTCCAGCTGCTCATGAAGTCCCCTCCATGTGTCCACCCACTTATGACACTTCTGTGACGTCTACATCACACACGCCCTGTGCACGCCTTCTTTTCACGCCCATATGTTCTTATCTTTCGTTTGTCACTTGTTACGCCTACTATATTCAATGCAACTGTACTGTTTTACTATATATATTGTATGATGTTAACGAAATAGAGAGAATGTCCCTTCCTGAACCTTAGTAGGTGATGGAACCCGATATCCATTGGCTCGAGCCACTTAATTAAAGCCCGTATGACTCAGATACCACGGACTCTGCCTCTTATTTATTGAGCTATCCTTTTCATTTAAATGCATAGAAAAATAGTACCGGTAATTTATTTATTTACCACATAATGGCGCCCGAATAGGGACTTCCCCTTCCCCACGCGCCGGCGATGTAACGCAGGCCCCCTGACCCCTTCTACAGCCGTGACGGACCCCTACTGTGCACCGACAGGTTTTCCTGCTGAAACTCCCTCAGGCCCATGGAGGAGACGGAGACTGCGGTCCGGCATCCAGACGAGGCGGTGAGGAATGCGGCGAGTCCCGACCAGAGCCCAAGCCAAGAGAGCAAGGTCCGAGGTATCCTGAGGCCCACCTGTTTCCGAAGCCCGAAGCGCATGCGTAGTGCGTAGCAGAAACCAGACGTCGTAGTAGTCCAGTCCAGTCCGAGGCCTTCAGTTTTGCTTCCCGGTGAGTACCGTTGCTGGGGACGCATCTAGACGGGTTCATTAATTTATGCCCGGTCCAGACGGGTTTGGGTACACAGATCCGGTCCGACGTGTTCACCTAGGTGGATACGGTATGACGTGTCTCTTTATGAGACCGGTATGTTCTGTACTGTTTTAGCAGTGCATCCAGTAATTCTGTTTTTCTAGTATAGTCTCTCGAGATTTCCAGTATTATGTTTTCGATGTATTATGTTTTCAATGTACTAGGTAGTATCTGTCCGAACTGTTTTTAATGTGTTTTGATGTCGTGGTATGAATGATTTGTTTGCCATTTCATTATTGTGTTTACTGTGTATTGTGTTCAAGTTTAAGTACGTTCAAATATGCCTCTGTTTTCAAAGTTACGTCAGATAGGAACCAGAAAAGGGATACTCGAAGAATCAGTTCCTGTCCCACCTAGGGACAGTCCTGGACATTTCATGTATCATAAACATGGCTTAGATGCCATACTGTACTTAGACTTATGGGTAGACTATACCAAACATCTGGAAGAGAAATATAGATGGCCTGTTTCAGGAACCTGGGATGCTGAGTGCATCATGAGAGTAGAGGAAGCATTATGGAAAAAGAAAGCCAGACAATCCCAGAAAGATGCCATAGAGTTGTGGCGTAAAGAATCGCATAAAAGAACAGAAAAGGAAATCAGAAAAGCAGAACTAAGTAGGGAATCATCAGAAAAAGCCCAAGAAAGGGAATTACTAGAAGAAGGTGAACGAGTCAGAGCAGAACAGTCAGACAGACAAAGAAATGCCCTTATTAAAGGCATGTATCCCCTTCTCGCCGAGGGCCTGCCGAAGGCGACCCCGGAAGCACTCTGTAATTTACCGCCACCATTGGTCCCGACTAAGCTATGTCATAAACCGACCGCAGCTGAAATTTTCCTTTCTTCCTATTTAGACGACACTGTCCCAGAATACACAAATCCGCTTCCTCCTCCGCGTGCTCAACCTCACAACCCTGTTAATAACGCGATTACTGTTCCTCCAGCCACTGGTCCCGGGAATCCTTTTAATCCACCAGTAACCCAGGACCAGCCCACATTACGTATGCCTACTTTACCAGTTACATTACCAGCGATGGCACATCCAGTATTAGTTGACGATTCTGTTTCAGGAGGAGCAGGGGGAGGTACCCCTATCACCCCGCCTCAAGTAAAACGAATGACGCTGAGAGACGCAGCATTACAGCGCACGCCAAAAGTGGCTACTTACGCAGCCCTCAAACAATACCTTACTGATTGTAGATATGATCCAGTACCAGGCGAAGATCAGATGATATTATATTCCATACGTCTACGACGAGTCACAAACTATTTGACTATCTTACCGGAAATGAGGGAACATTTAGATAGAATATATCATTTCATCAGAACAGGGGAAAAACCAGAAAGTATTCACGAGGCTATGGCACACAGGAAAGTCGAGACTCAAAATATGATCTTGCAGTTTTTGATAAATTGTTTAATAAGAGAACAAGACCAGCCTGGTAAGAACAAAGACGAGATGAAAGTCCTGACAAAATGGAGTGACAACATAGCAGAAGGAAAACACAGTAAACAAGGTTGTATAGAATCCATGTATAGAAAGATTCGTAAAGAAATTCTAGGCATACACGAAAGGGAGAAAGCAGCAAGACAACCCGAGAAAGAGAATGACACTTCAGACGAAGATGCAGACACAGACAGTCCAGATAGAATAGCGTACGTAGGTAGGACGAGACCTTTTGACAGATCCACACGCCTAGAATGTAAGAAAACTTTTCTTCCTCCCGTACCAGAACAGTGTTCTCTTGAACATTTATTCCAAGCTACCGATAGGGTCCTGAGACAACGTATAGGTTACAGTGAGCTTAGTACCATGCATGAACAGGAACTAGCCCGATCAGCAGTTCAATGGACTAATGATTCTAGCACATTTTCAGACGAAGTAGTGGCCCATACGTTTCTGAATCTTTCACCAGACCAACAGCGACTGGTGGGTATGTACATGATCCAGCACCTCATTACACTATACGAAAATCAGCATTCTGATCCAGGTCACTTATATAATGTATTGGACGAGTTGCTCCTAAACAGATGGAAAGGCCTAGGTACCGATTTGATTAATGTCATTTTAGAACAACGCCACAAATACAGAACGTTCCTGACTCCACATTTTGTTCCTGTCCCACCCCCAGTAAGGAAGACATTTTACATAGACAGACAGAATCCCTTGCGAGAAGTCCATCCTGTTAAGGGGACAGGAGGTACGCTCGAACGAGTATTTGTTTACACCCCGTTAACGAAAATAGAACTACTGGAAATGAAAAAGTTAGTGCCCTGTCATGATAAAGATCCAGCAGGGTTCCACCGTGAATTAAAAGACATGCTCCGTATGGGAGAATACACGTATCTCGATATCATTAAAATGTTAAAGGTCCTGTTGCCTGCGGGCATATATGAAAAACTTAAAGAAAAAGAATGGGAGGTGGGAGAGAAAAAGATTGACTGAGCAGAATTAGAGAACGAAGATAATACACGAGTTCCTGGTACAGGTCTCGGGGAAAAAGCCAAAGCATTGCCCGAATTGTTAATACAAGTCTTGCCAAGATTATTAACCACGAAAAAGGAAGACTGGGATGCCATCTCAGCCTGTAAACAGAAACAAGACGAAGATACTAGTGATTTTTATTCCAGATTTGAGAAATGTTTCATTATTAATAGCGGCTTGAAAACTAGTAGTGAGTCGTATCCACATCTTTTTGTTACCAAATTAGTAGAGAATTCTTTACCACAAGTTAAAAATCGAGTACTGAAAGTTGAGAGTACCTGGCAAGCTAATACCCCGTCCCAAATGTTACAAATGTTACAGTATCACCAGAACCGAATCAGAGAAGAGCAAGAACACGAAAGGAGACGTATGAAAGACACGAAAATGAAAGTACTAGTGGCACAGTCTGTTCCAGTAGATAGTCAGAAGAGGGGTACGACTCAGACAAGTCATTCTGCAGCTCCCGTTAAAGGGACATGCAATTACTGTAAACAGCCAGGTCACTATATAAACGAATGTGCAGTTCTGAAACACAACATAGCTACTGGTAAGACGAAAGAGAGACCGCGTCCTCCTAGACAGGAACATGTTCCGCAGAATACTCAACCACCACAGAACGCACAACAAACAGTTACAGTACCGCAGCCCATAGCTGCCACACAACACGTTACACAGCAAATGTACCAGTACGCACAGTCAGATTATCCAGACTATCAGCAGTATTCATGAAACAGCCTAGAGAGGGAGGTTGGCTTGCCTCTCATCGAGGTTCCTGTAGATCAAGAGGGTCCCTATGTACACAGCCAAGTATTAGGGAAAGACAGAAAATTTCTGATTGATACAGGGGCAAGTAGGACTACCATCAGTCATGACGAGGTTCCAGGGGCTCCTCTCTCAGGCTCAAGAAATGTTTCCCTGGGATTTTCAGGAAAGCCTATTGTTAATGAAATATCGAAACCAGTTTCCCTAGAAGTTGGTCCATTGTCCCGGACTACAGACTTGTTACTTACGAAATCATGTCCAGAAAACTTACTTGGTATTAAAACCTTGAAAGAATTGGGAGCAGTGATTTGTTGTTCTCCGGAAGGAGTGAGATTGTTTTTACGTGATTTTAAAGGACATTATGTGTTAAGAGATTTTGATCCAAGATTACTGAAGGTACCACAGCATTTATGGGCACAAGGTCCAACTGATGTAGGTTATATGCACATTACACCATACCGTGTCACTCTGAAACAAGGAGTTGTACTACCACGAATCCGACAATACAAGTTGCCACCTGAGGCTGTAACAGCCTTATCAAAAATTATTGACGAGCTCATTGCTCAAGGAGTGGTTGTAGAAACTGACTCCAATGTATGTAATTCTCCAATCATTCCGATTCTTAAACGTACTGACCCAAATGCACCTCCAGTTTATCGACTAGTGATTGATCTCCGAGAACTTAATAAATGTATTATACCCCAGTACCCAGTGGTTCCAGATATCTCTTCCCTATTGACTGCCATTGATTCAGAAGCAGCGTTCTTTACTGTCATCGATCTCAAGAACACCTTCTTTAGTGTACCCATCCATCCGGACAGCCAGTTCCTTTTCGGATTCTGTTTAAATGGAAGAAGCTATAAATTCACACGTGCACCTCAAGGGTTCACAGAAAGTCCTAGTATTTACAGTCAAGCACTGAAACGACAACTAGACAGTATTCACATGCCAACTGACACTGCCCTGCTCCAGTACGTTGATGACCTATTGATCACAGCCCGTACAGAACGTGACTGCGAACATGCGTCACTGACAGTCTTGTATTTCCTGGCTGAAATGGGGCACAAGGTGTCCCCTTCGAAACTACAATTCTGTGTCCAGCAAGTGGTATACCTTGGACACTTGTTGTCCAAGAGGGGTAGACAGTTGACACCTGACCGTATCCAGTTAATTGCACATCTTCCACAGCCCAAGACACAGAAGGAGGTACGAGCTTTTATCGGCCTTACTCCTTACTGCAGACAATGGATCCCTCAGTACGCATATCTAGCCAAACCACTGATACAGTTGACAACACAGGAGGCAGCGACATCGACTGTCCTCCCTTGGACCCAGGAACATACACTTGTTTTCGAAGAATTAAAGAAAGCTTTATGGCAAGCACCCGTTTTAGCGACACCAAACTACCATAAACCTTTTACACTTTTCTTCACTGAACGTAATAGTACAGCATTATCTGTTCTCACACAAGATCAAGCAGGACAATACAAGCCTTGTGCTTATTTTTCTAGCACATTAGATCCAGTAGCCCAGGCTTTGCCTGCGTGCCTCAAATCAGTTGCAGCCACAGCTTTAGCTATCAGACAAAGTGATTCCATAGTGTTAGGACACTCCCTGACAGTACAGGTTCCACACTCCGTGGAAGTTCTTTTAAACCGAACACAGACTCAGCACTTTACCATAGCCCGATTGACAGGATATGAACTGACACTGTTTCAACCACACATAGAAATCAGACGTTGTAATATATTAAATCCTGCTACACTGTTACCCTCGATTACCCCAAATCCTGCAGCACATGACTGTGTGGAAGTTATTAACACCATGACGAAGCCAAGACAAGACTTGACGGACATTGCATTACCTGACCCAGACCTGACACTTTATGTGGATGGTTCATGTATGAGAACAAGTACAGGAGAGTTAGTAGCAGCATATGCAGTGACTACTGAAACTGAAGTTATAGAAACACACCGTATTGACACCCTGTCTGCTCAAGCAGCAGAGCTCATCGCTCTGACCCAAGCCTGCATACGAGCCAAGAACCTGAAAGTAAACATATATACAGATTCACGTTATGCATTCGGAGTCGTTCACGACTTTGGAGTCCTCTGGCAAGAAAGAGGTTTTATGACCTCTCATGGAGCCAAGATTCAGCATGGCCCCCTCATTCAAGCTCTGTTAGAAGCAATACATTTACCTACAGCTATAGCCATTATGAAGTGCAAGGCACATACGAGAGTCACTGACACCATTTCCCAGGGTAACGAACTGGCAGATCGAACAGCCAAGCTTACAGCCCAGACTCCAGACATTCCAGCTGACACGACAAAAACAGACGTTCCAGTCCTGACGACTTGTATGACAGTCAAGGACCCTACACAAGATGTACTAGACATACAGACACATGCTACTCCAGACGAAATCAAGAAATGGACTGAACAAGGAGGGGTCCTGACCGATCAGGGATGGTTGACGAAGGGAAAAACCACATGGTTTCTCCCCGACTCTATGGTTCAAGTCATTATTAATACTGCACATAGTCCAGCACACTTAGGAGAAAAAGCCATGTTAGACAGCATCCAGAACCTCTGGTTTAACAAGCATTTACGAGCAGCAGCGAAGCAGAAAGTGCGTACCTGCATGATCTGTTGTCAGTTCAATCCAGGTAAAGGTGTTCCCGTGGAACAAGGTGGATTTCATCCTCCTGACCACCCTTTTGAAGTCCTCCAGATGGACTATATCCAGATGGATCGATGTCGAGGATTCAAGTATGTCCTCGTAGTTGTATGCGCCCTATCCAGATGGACAGAAGCATATCCAGTCCCAGATTATACTGCCGTGACCACTGCCAAGCAGCTGGTTCGTGAGTTTTTCCCTCGATACGGTTTACCCCGTGTCGTGTATTCAGATAACGGACAGCCATTCTCGTCCGAACTCATGAAACAAGTATCACTTCTGTTAGGGTGCCAGTGGAAATTCCACTGCGTACGACACCCCAAGGCAGCTGGCCTCGTCGAGTGACACAATCAAACTCTGAAAATACGAATAGCGAAGGTATGTGCAGAAAAAGGTGTAGATTGGATGGTAGCCCTGCCGGTTGCCCTCTTTTATATGCGAATGGTCGCTCATTCCAGATCTGGTTTGTCACCATATGAAGTTATTTTCGGTCGTCCCCCAAACATGTGGGGTACACCTATGCCTCGTAAAATCACCGATGTTGACAGTAACATGCTGACAGATTACCTAGCTTCCTTGATGTCTGCACTACTCTCTTGTCGTTCACAGGTCGCGGCTGCCTTCCCGGACAACACCCAGGTGAAACCGCACGAGGTCGTTCCAGGTGATCTCGTTCTGGTCCGGAATTTTGATCGCTCAAGCCCTCTGGAACCCCGCTGGAAGGGGCCAAAACTCGTACTGATGACCACAAGGACCGCCGTAAAGCTAGAAGGAAGAAAAGGTTGGCTCCATTCCAGTCACATCAAGCGTTTCCATGGACTGCGTCCAAAGACTTTTTTCAAGGACTGCCCCGATACTGATTCTAAACTTCCCCTGTTAGAGAAAACTCCGCAGCAGGAGTATAAACTTAAATTGAGGTCTAGTAAGTCAGACAGCGTTTGATTGTTTAAGTCCCTCTCGGGTGAAGCGGTTAGACAGGTTTCTGACATGTATGAGATAGACCCACATAGTGAGAGAGATAGACGAAACTTCAAGAAAATGAAATATTGTAAAAATCTCCAAAGTAGATGTATCGTTACATTACTGTTTATGTTTTTTCTGAGTCTTACGATCACATGTATAAGTTGTTTGTTACACGTATTCTTTCCTCCTCTTGGTTCACACGTACCTTTTTCCTCTAATGATACAGTAGAGCACACATTTAGTGAACTACCCCCGCACGAGTTATCTTATCGACTTGCAATGCGCAACAATACCTTTATTCGTATGTTACACTATTCGCACCAGACCAGCAATGCCACTAATTGCTGTGTATGTGGTCGACTCCCCCCTTACCAGACAGTGAAGGGAGCTCTGCCACTCTTTCCCTATCCATTTTCACACAACGGTTCGTGTGGAGCATGGTTTACGTTGACGTCATCTTTAGATGATAAGTCCCTTCTGAATAGAACCTGTTTCCCAGACAAGGACGGTCTTACCCATAGGACAGGGATAGATCTAGAAAATGAAGTATATGATCTAGGTAATTTTTCCTCCAACCTCATGGTTTTGAATGTTCAGTCAGAGACTAATCCAAACTTGCCTTCTTTAACCGTTCTACCAGTGAAAGGTGAATTATGTGTTAGAAAGAATGGTTCAGTACACCTAGGACACAGTGATTGTACTACTGTGGTCGAATACAGTGACAGTGGGAAGTCTACTTTCAAAGCTTCACGTCATTCCTATTTTATATGTGGTCAGACCGCTTATGTACGTTTGCCTCTAGATTGGGATGGAACATGTTATATTGCCTTCCTACTGCCACCAGTTTTTCTAGCCCCATCCGATTATCACCGAAATACACATCTAGTACACGTCAGACATAGAAGGGAGATCGAGTCCCCAATTATCGATCAGACTGAAACTGCATTGGAGCAGTATACGGATTTCAATAAAGGTTTCTTTTTCTTTATAGGTCCTGTCCAGAATAGTAAATTAATACGCAGGTTAACCAGAACCCTTGAAGCAGTAGTGAATGAGACCACTTCCGCTCTAGGTAACTTAACAGAAGAACAGTCTGCTATGAGATTTGTTGTTCTTCAGAACCGCCTTGTTCTTGACGTCATACTGGCCGATAGGGGCGGAGCCTGTAGAGTCATCGGATCTAGTTGTTGCGTTTTCATTCCTAATAACGCACCGTCCGTGTATTCAGCAATAATTAGACTTCATAAAATAGCTCATCAGCTACACCAGAATCCAGGCACCTGGACTTGGTCCAGCTGGCTCTGGAGTGTAATATCTGCCTGGGGATGGAAAGTACTATCATTCCTGGGAGTAGTAGTAATGATCATATTCAGTTGTTGTCTCTGTTTACAATGTGGCCCAGCGATTTGCGGTTTGTGCGCTACATTTTGTATTCCACGTCCAAAAACCCATTCCCAAATGAGGAAAGACGAGCAAATGATGCTGTATGAACAGATAGATGGTCTCATGAATATTGATGTTTCCTGAAGGGAACGTAGGGAACAAGGAGGGAATGAGGAAAATTGAATTTTGCCCTGTTATGTGTCCCTACGTGTTCCCCAACATGTAATACATATGTGCATGATCGCTATGCATTTTCCCTCTATGGCCGATAATAAAGACGCATTTGCAGTTGCGTCCAACGTTAGTATGTCAGTTATCCAGTCCAGTTATCCAGTCCTCCTTGAAAGCAACCTGAATTAGGCTTTCAGGCCTATATTGCCAACGTATTTACATGGTGCTCGTTAAATCATTGAGATGAACCGTTTCTAGGCCCTCCAGGGCCCGGACACCAGATTCAGGCCTCATGTCTTCTGAATCACTCCGAGAGATGCAGCCCCGCCCGCATCCCTGACCCTTCACTTACTTCCTGCCAAGCAGCGCGGTGCCCGGCTCGGCCTGGCCTGCTTGCCAAGAATATGTTATGCCCACAGTTATCTGTTCAGCTTCCCGGTTTCACATTCTTAGCTAACGAACGGGATAAACATATCTATCTACAGTCTAGTCTTCCTGTCTCCATGCAAGTAATTTACTGAATTAGTATCCATAGAAGATTCACAGTTCACGCAATACATGAAGAAATATATGCATACACTAGGCTTTAGTGACAAGTAGCCTTTTGCCCTGATGACTTTTAGAATCCAGCAACATGTACTCTAAACACAAGATATCAGATACGCTATAGGTACAGATCGTTCTGACATCCCAGACTTCAGTCTCCTCTACTAGTGCTAGAAGTCAGCGCCCCCCAGCCCTCCCAAGTCACACGTCATGACTAGTTTTGCGCGCACCAGTAGGTTAAAGGTTCCAGCTGCTCATGAAGTCCCCTCCATGTGTCCACCCACTTATGACACTTCTGTGACGTCTACATCTCACACGCCCTGTGCACGCCTTCTTTTCACGCCCATATGTTCTTATCTTTCGTTTGTCACTTGTTACGCCTACTATATTCAATGCAACTGTACTGTTTTACTATATATATTGTATGATGTTAACGAAATAGAGAGAATGTCCCTTCCTGAACCTTAGTAGGTGATGGAACCCGATATCCATTGGCTCGAGCCACTTAATTAAAGACCGTATGACTCAGATACCACGGACTCTGCCTCTTATTTATTGAGCTATCCTTTTCATTTAAATGCATAGAAAAATAGTACCGGTAATTTATTTATTTACCACAATAGGCCAGACCAACACTATGTACAAAGCGAACATCCGGGGATAGTGACATCCTAGTGTTGGGAAGTTGTGCCTCGATTGGCTAAAAACCTCACCACAGTCCCAGGTGAAACAACACTTATCCTTACTCTCAGATGAGGTGGATCTAAGGGATTTTGTCATTAGGTCCCCAAAAACCATGTCAGAAACATTTCTTATATGCTGTCTATAATGAAATCTGGAGCCACCACGGGATGCTTCAGCACCTGTTGCAACGGAGACCGGCTCCTCTGCAGGCACACAAGTCATGGACACTATTCAGTATTCCCCAGCATCGGCTGTGAGCTCTGCAGAAGATCATCTGTGCTCGATTGACCTGATCTGTCAGGTGTTGCAGGGATCATCATCTGCTTTGGCAAGCAACAGTGATGTTGCGTCTCCCAGCCAGGACATTTAAAGATTTGGCTCATCGTGCGCTGGGAAAAATGTGGCCTTTTTAAAAACAACGTAAATTTGGAATATTAAACAATAGACTCTTTTTTAAGTACTGCATGGCTTTCAGGCACTCAGTTGTTTTGACCATGTATACAAGCATATTTTAAGTGACTTCTTTAAGAGACTTCTACAGCTTATACTAGAATTTTTTTTTTTTTTAGCATTTTGGTTTATTAACTTATCGGCGTATTTTTATAAGTATATGTAGTATTTTTCATATGTTGTCCAGTTGGTGAGGAGTGGGTGTTATGTTTCATACAGGTACCCAATATAGGCTCAGGTAGCAATCCGACCTTTTGCCTATATTTCCCCTGCCATTACACTACATAACGGTTCTTGGTACTGGCCTTTTACCTAGTTACGGTAATGCCCAAAATGACATGGGGTTTTCTCTGAAAACCAGCCTCATTCATTATGCATGAGGATTCTTGGGATCACAGCAGGACATCATCTCCTGCATAATAACTATGTATAAGTGTCATTCCTTCCGTCATCCTAATCGGTCATGACACTGCAAGGTATATCCCCTGGGGGTTCCACATAGTGGTATATAAACACCACATCTCAGCTGAGTCAGGAGAGTAGACAAGGGCTTCCATGCTTACACACAGGTTTGAATCACGGAGGTTCCTGAGTTCGCAGTGGTCTGGCATTCCTTGCGGAGTATCCATCTCGGGACCAAGACGCGGTCCCACAGTCTCTCACTTCAGGTAGTGGGGTTGACTTTATCCTAGAGGGATTCTTGGCTTTACACGCACACACATACTAGGTACACATTGGCACATCTAATTAGGGTTGCATTGTATGAGTACTCATTCTATGGTCATGTATTTTTATACTTGCTTGTATTCATGGTTTTAGCACTATGGTAGGAAACTTCCATCCTTTTACTCTGTTGGTGCTTACGATCATTTATATCTGTTTCTATCTTATGGTTGTTTCAGCACAACTATTTTACATTCGAAGGACTCTGGTTCAATAAATGCTCATTGAAAAACATCCCCACTGGTTATTCAGTGTATCTCTCTGAGACAACGTTTTGCACTATTTCCACGATCCTGATGGATCAGGGTTGTAATGTCCAATAGTTGTCAAGAACTATTCTCTCCTTGGTTAGAAAGGTTTATAGAGGCACTGTGAGGTAGCTGGCTAAAATACCTGCTGGGGGTGTCTAGACTGAGTGCGGACACCAATCCTACAGTGTATGTTGTCTAAACGCACAAAACCTATATAGGTTTATAATAACTACACAACAGAATCACTGAATTTTGCTGACCACCATTCTCTGGCGGAGGGGGATATGATATCAATTCCTGCTCTCACTATTCCCCCTATCAGGAGGTGGTCTCCTTTGGCATTACAATGAAACGCTCTTTCCTTGAGTTGCGTGATTCCTGACTGCAATGGATGAACCAAATCTGAAAGAATGGGTACCCATACTTTTAATAGAATAAGAAGCACTAGTCTTATTGACTATATATTTGCAGATGTTCCTAATAGGTATAGTTGTGGCAGTCAGGCATGATAGTGCTCATAATGTGCTCGAGATGGATTTGGAACTTCCAAAGACCTTAACTAAACAATCCATCCCTCAGCCACTGGATGGGAGGTGTAGGCTTTCCAATAACAAACGCAGAATCCACTGGCAGGCAGTGGCCAGTTCTGAGAGGGATTTGAGATCTATATATGTCAAGGTAAATAAAGAATTGGAGGTATTTAGTATTCTCAAGCTAGGACCTAATGTTGAATTAGCTGCACAAACGATATAAGAAGTACATAATTTCCTCTTTTTTAGCATAAAGGTGGACTTTTTCAGAGAAGCAACTAGCCATGGCCCAAGGAGTAGTGTACCATCCTGGTTCGACATAAAAAACTGTAGTTTGGCCAAAAGTGCTCTGATTACTGCCATTAAGAGCTGCAAGAGGGAAGATGTTCAGGAATAGAAAAACAGCGGAGAAGCGTGGCTGAATGGTTAGAGCGGCAGAGCCTGATGCAGAGGTCTGGCCCGGGACCAGGGTTCAATTCCCGCCTCGGCGGCTCTTGGACTCAATCTCCCCGGACCTGATAATTCTCGCCTCGGTGCCTAGTCTAATCATGGGTCCCACTCTGTGACTCTGGGCAATAGCTTGCTTAATCTCCACAACGGCCCCAGCAGCGCTTGGATGCCAGGCTTCACCTTGGGGGTGCCCAGGAGTGGACATTTCACATGGAAAAGCCAGAAAGGGTTCCACAGCGGTATGAGTGCAGTGCCGGGACGCCCCGTCGCGTGGGCAGCCGTGCGCTTTACAAATACAACACATTTACATTTACATTTACAAATATAAATCAGTTCTAGCATTGGTAAAAAGGGAATGAGACTGCCAGAACTAGAACCTTCTTTTAGCTGTCCCAAGGGAAAATAATCAAACACTATTCTGGAACCAAATGACCACTGGTAATAGGGAAAAGAGATCTAAAATCGATAACAATGTAACAGTTGAGGCATGGATAGCCCACTTTCTATAACCTATACCAACAAAACCCAGAGGCGGGCTCATCTCCCTAATCCACAGTAATTTCCCGGTGTGCTGGAGCAAAGAGGGATAATAGAGGTTTTCCTTCTATAACTTGTAAGGAGCTAGGAGATGGCATCAGGAAGATAGCCCCATGGAAAGCTCCTGGCCTCGATAAGATCCCAGGAGATCTGTTTTTAACAGAAATAGAGGTGCGAACACCATATTTTACTGTGATATATAATGCCATTTTAAAGGCTGCTAGTATAGCAAAGTTGTGGGCCGGGCCGGGATTCTCCTTATGTATAAAAAGGGCTGCGCCTTGGACCCAGCCAATTTTAGACCAATTAGTTTAATTGATATGGCACCAAAATCTTTTAGTAGGGTTATATTGAACAGGCTCTAATATTGGCTTGAGGAGAATGATATTCTTTGTCCTCTTCAAGCAGGATTTCAATCCCACACTTCTACTGTGAATCAGGTCTTTAGACTGCTGATGATTTACTGAAAGACAATCCATTTCGATAGGGGAAGGCTGTATGCAGTCTTTGTCTATTTGAGAGCTGCCTTTAACCTTGTTTCTAGAGCCCTTTAGTGGAAACGCCTCACAGACTGGGCATCCTAACTTATTTATGCAGTATAATTGAGAGACTGCATCAGAACAACCATGCACAAATTAGATGTGGTAAGCTGGGTGAAGTTACCAATCCTATCCCAATGAAGCATGGCATAAGACATGGTTGTGTAAAGGCCCTCACCCACTTTAACCTGTTTTTAAATGATCTGGCTGATTTGTTAAGTAGCTGCAAAAATAATGCCCCAAATCTAGCGAGCTTGAGGGTTCTGGACCTCATGTTCGAAGATGATACTCTTTTGCTGTCAAAGACTCCCATGGGGCTGCAGAAAATACTTGATAGTTTTAGCAGATTTTGCAGGACGAGGGGGTTGGAAACTAACATTAGTAAAACAAAATGTATTGTTTTTAACCCCTGCTCCTTATCGCGCCCCAATCCTACTTTAGACAGAATCCCCCTAATACAGGTACGCCTCTTTGATTATCTAGGGATCCCACTAGATGAGAGGTTAAACTGGTCATCGTACGTTGCTCAAAGAAGACTAAAACTAGAGCAGCAAAGCGGGGTTTGCCGAAGTTGTTTAAAGGGCCCTTTTGTAAAAAATTTGCATGAGTAGCCCAATGTTATACATACCAGGCACAACTGGTTGCCCTTTATGGTGTGGAGCTATGGGGGCACAGAAACATCAAACCCCTGGAATTGGTAGAAAATTGATTTATTGGGCATATTTTGTGCCTACAGGTCAGTACTCCTTTAGTACCATTGAGGCTCGATTTGGGCCTCAGGACAATAACTGACAAGATATAACTTTGTCCCCTAATCTTTTGGGGACATATCTGTGCCACACCCAAACTTTTGCCATATCGAAATTGGTTGTTGTAAATTATTAGAAATTCAAACGCTACTAACCTACCTTGGATTACATTTATTAAAGATTCCTTAATGGGGATAGGTTTGGATAATCTCTGGAGTGATCCAGTAGGCTGTTGCACTCAAATTACTGTGTAGGATATAAAAAATCAATTCCACACTTATACACATAGCCTTCTCCTAACGCGGGCCCTGGGCACTTTAACTACCTCGTTTTTAATGATAAAAGATAATTATTAGGAAAACTTTTCTTATGAAATTGAACAAAATTCAGCAAAAAAAACTATACATTCAGTTTCGACATGGAAACCTGCCTCTTAAATGTTTTAGGTCAAAATGGCCAAGTCCCTTGAACAATA
Organism: Lissotriton helveticus; assembly: GCF_964261635.1. Taxonomy (NCBI): domain Eukaryota; kingdom Metazoa; phylum Chordata; class Amphibia; order Caudata; family Salamandridae; genus Lissotriton; species Lissotriton helveticus. The sequence goes on from NC_136069.1 coordinate 1,612,789,784, forward strand.
TAGACCAGGGGTGTATCATGTGTGGCTATAAGAAGGAGGATATACCACACCTACTTTTTGTTTGTACATTGAACAAAGAACTGCGTGCTAAATGGCTAATTCCAATCTGTCGAAAGTTGGGTGTTAGTAGGTATAAGAAAGCTATCAGAGTTCTTCAAACTGACACAAATTTGTATCTTGTCTTTGCAGTGTTCAGGTATCAGTTCCATGCCTTCCCAATAACAAATAGAAATCCAGTAAATTCTAAATAAATTGTTTTTTTTTTCTTTTACTCTTCAACAAATGTTATAATCTGAGTACTTATTAGCTTGTATGTGAATCAGTTAAGTAGGTGTGTGTTTTTATACTTGAACCCTAATGTTGTGTTGCTTTGTTTTATTACCTCTTTAAGGTGGTGATGTTGCTTTTAATGCTTGGTTTTTAATGTGCATCTCATTTATGGTATATTACCCACATTAAGAGTCTTGGAATTGAATTGCAAGAGCAGAAGGATCTCTGTGACAAAAGCACTAACTACTTGAGCTATACACATTAATGTAGCTCTGTGATTTGTATGGTGTACTGCCTTTGCAGCAGGCTTCTTAACCATCTACAGTACTTTATGATAAGTCAACACTGCCACTAGACAAAGATCCATGTCTCTCAAGTATGAACATTAATCGCCAGAGTTATCTTGACATTGTAATGTTGCCTGAAAACTGCTGAACACACAGCAGAACCCTAAAACCAGACTTGCTCCATAGGCATCCTGAAACCACACCTATTTGAAGGCGCTCTCGGATGCGACAAAGAACGAAAAAGACGCTCTGTAAAAATGTATTGTTAAACAAAATAATCCAGTTCAACGCGGCCTCCTGAAATTCTCCATTCTTAAATGATGCAGCAGCCCCTTTGTCTTCAGTCCTTTGTCCTGGGCCTCCTGCAGCGCAGCCTGCTGCAAAAGAAAGACTTTTCACACCTGCCGAAAGGGACAATAAAAGGACATTTCCTTGACACCACGCCGCAGGTGTTCAAAAACACTTGCTGTGTGTTCATTTTGCTCCTGGAAGTGGCCAGGGTGCTCTCAGAGACAATCTGGCCGCAGACAAAGGCAAGGCTGCACGCATGCAGCCTAAAGGGAACATAAGTGGAGAGCTTAGTGGGAGGCCAGCACAGGGACCAGAACCTTCGAGATACAGCCCTGTGGGATCACCAGGGGAGGGACTAAAGTCGTGCCCTGAACCCAGAGACTAGGGGCCAGATGTAGGTAGGCCGTTACCGCTCGGTAACGGCCGAAAATACTGATTTTCGGCCGTTACCGACCGGTATTGAGCGTTCGGGATGTAGGTGACCAAAAATAGGCTGAATCGGTAAATTTACCGATCGGCACATTTACCGATCAGTAAAATACCGATAATGGAATTTTACCTAGCGGTAATGTTACCGATCGGTAATGTCACCGATCGGTAATGTCACCGATCGGTAATGTCACCGATCGGTAAAGTTACCGATCGGTAATGTCACAGATCGGTAATGTTACCGATCGGTAATGTTACCGATCGGTAAATAAGAATAGGTAAAATTGAACATTGAGATGTAGGGAGGCCCAGAAATACCGATTTTGCCTCAAAATCGGTATTTGAGAGTCGGAATTTACCATGGATTCAAATCAGGTGGTAACCAGGTACAGCCTATAAAAAAGGACCCAAAATGCAATTCAGGCAGCCTATAAAAAAGGACCCAAAATGCAATTCAGTTTGCACAATGGCGGCATTCTATGTAATAGCAAGACGTCTACGGCTACGGGAGGAAGGAGAGAGGGAATGGCTGAGACAGGAGCAGGTCTACAGGCAGAGGGTCACCCTGTTCATGCTGACAGAGGAGGAGATACTACAAAGGTACAGGTTGGCTCCAGTAACCATCATGGAGCTCATCAGGGACCTTAAACCACTGTTGGAGCACCCCACCCCAAGGGCACATGCAATTCCAGCACATGTACAGGTGCTGTGCAGCCTCCACCTGCTTGCGTCAGGGAGCTACCAGAGCGTGATTGCTGTGGCGGGAGGGGTGACCCAGAGCAGCCTCTCAAGGTTTTTTCACAAATTCCTTGACGCCATGTTGCACAGGATGGAGCATTACATTTCATTTCCATCCACCCATGCTGAACTGGTACAAACAAAATCAGACTTCTACCAGATGGCAAGATTTCCCCATATCATCGGATGCATTGATGGGACACACATCCCCATTTGTCCCCCTGCTGCCACAGAATACATTTACCGCAATAGGAAGTCAAGCCACACCATCAACGTCCAGGTGATTTGCGATGCAAAGTACGTCATCACAGACCTTGTCGCAAAATTCCCTGGAAGTACACATGACTCCTATATATTTCAGAACAGCGGCATCTATGAACGGCTGTCAGCAGGGGAATTTGGCGAAGGATACCTCCTAGGTAAGACAGAGTCTGCGACAGCATTCACACATATTGCAGTGAGATTTACAAGTATGCATGTGAGTAATGTATTCCCATTTCCCTTTTAGGAGACAGTGCATATGCCCTACGTTCTTTTATTCTCACTCCCTACCTCAACCCCTCCACACCCAGCCAAAGGAGGTATAACCGGGCACATAAAAGTACAAGGAATGTGGTAGAATGGACATTTGGCATCTGGAAGAGCAGATTTAGATGCCTTCACAAGAGTGGAGGCGCAAGGCAGTATACCCCCACAACATGCTGCAAAATCATAGCTGCCTGTGCCATGTTGCACAACTTGGCTGTGAGAAAGGGTACAGAGGTGGAGTTGGAAGACTACGAGGATCATGATGACGACAATGCCGTGCCTGACATACAACCTGCTGGAGTCACAACACCAAGTGATGGGAGATACAGGCGTGAGGAAATAACAAGCAACTATTTCTGAGTAAGTAATGACACACAGACAGGTTGTGAATGGAAGTAAAGTATTTATCTGTTGGCACGAACTTACAGCACTTAGGTGCAACAAATTAAAATGTACAAAGGTGGGGACAACATGTCCAGGGTTACTTCACCCAAACTTGGAGAGTCACTTTCTCTGCCGCTTCCCAGACACACTGGGATTATCCCCACTGCCTTCCTCCAGGCTTGAAGGCTCAGCTGTGCGCCTCCGGCTCCTACGAGCAGGCACCACAGCACTACCCAAGCTGCTGCGGCTACTACTGTCCTCTCCTTCAGCCACATCCAGGGCAGGATTGTGAGCAGCATTTGTGATCATCATTGCCTCTAGGGAGCTGGTTATTTTGGCTATGCCCCTTGTGACCTCTGCCGTATTTTGTGTTAGGCTTTCCTGCATATTGTTTCCTCTCCTGCATAGCTGTGCAGTGGCAGTGGCAAGGCGATTCAGCGCCCTGTTGGTAGCGCGGGCGTCCCTGCGCCTTGCGTTGTCGATGTGGTCCATCTTATCGCACAGCTGCGTGATAGCAGACGTAATACCAGCAGCTAGGTTGTCATTCGATTTTACCATGTCCCTGCTGCAATTGGCTATATCATTAATGCCCTTCCCCATCTCTCCTACAGTTTGATTGAGGGCACGGAATTGCCGGTGGCAGGCCTGGATGGATCTGCCCTGCATGCGCTGGATGCGCACCATGCTTCCCTCCAGCCCCCGGAAGACAGTGCCTTCTCCAGTGCCTCCTGCAGTGCTGGGCATGCGGCGACGTCTGTGCATGGTGTCTTGTTGAGTGTTTGCCTGCAGTGCAGCATGAGGCATAGGTGGAGTTTGCTCAGCCTGATCTAATGCTGCCTCCATCAAGGGCAGTGTGTCCACGAGTCGCCTCCTGGCTGGTGGTGGTGCAGGTGCAGCCTGTTGCATTACTGGGGAAGTCTCCGGTGAGAATACTAATGCAGGTGATTGTGACAGGTGTGGGGAGTGTGGAAGGTCGGGGGTGAGATCTGTCTCCTCCTCCTGTGCAATGCCACTTGTGTCCTCCTCATCTTGCGATGCTTGCACATGGCTTGGCCCTGCCTCCTCACTCTCCTCCCTCGCTGCTGCAGTCCCTGGTGTCGATGTGCCTTGCTTGGCTGATGGTGCCCCTAGGTGTAAATAAGCGTATGTACATTGATTGTTACTGTGTCACAGTGACTATAAATAAATCTTTACACATTTAACTTTCATGATTCTGCAATACTTTCACTGCCTTGCTGATGTCTGTTCAGTTATACATGGTCTAATATAAGCTGACTACATTTCCCATAATGCATTGCTCCTGTATAGTGCTAGCAGTACTGGACTGGGCTTGGCCTGTGCTCAGAGGTTTAAGGGATGCTGCTTGGTATGGGGTGTTGTGCTGCGCATGCATCTTACCTTTTGATTTGGCTCGGGCTGAGCTGTCCACTTCTCCCAGTCCCACCACACTGTCTGGCTCGATGGTAGATGCCACCAACTCCTCCAGCTCAGTCAGGGGGGGTGCTGGATTCCTGCCTCCTCCAGTGACACCAGCCTGTTTATGCAGCTCTGCAAGCTTCCTCTTGGTTTGGCTCCTGAGGTCATAAAATCTTTTCTTTAAATCCTCCATGCTCCTGCTGGTGACTCCCACTGCATTTACCCTTTCCACTATGTGCAGCCACAGCTTTCGCTTAGCTGACTCAGCCAGGGTGAGGGACAGCTTCCCAAATAGTTGGGTGTGCACCCTGACCACCTCCTCAACTAGGAGTTGAAGCTCAGTGTTGCTGAACTTAATTTTTCTCTTTCTCTCAGTGCTGCTTGCCATTATTCCTGGGTTTTAAACACAAACAACTCTCTCCCTGCTCCTCTCTCTGTGTGCTCTGCTCTGCCTGTCTCCAGAACTTTCTAATGAGTTGCAGCTGGCTGGGCAGGCACTTCCTGGGAGGAAGGGGGAGGGTGGTTGCACCTGATTGGCTGTTGTGTTCAGTTTCACTTTTGTTTGCTGCACGTTTGTTTGTAATACCGATCGGTATTTACCGATCGGTATTACCGATCGGTATTTGCCGATCGGTATTACAGATCGGTATTTCCAATGCATTCCTATGGGCCAAAAGGCCCATTGGAATGCATTGGAAATGCCGATCGGTAAATGCCGATCGGTACATACCGATCGGTAATACCGATCGGTAATTACCGATCTTACGATACCGACTTTTACCGATTCGGTAAATTATACCGATTTTTTACCTACATATCTTTTCCGATTTTTAAATACCGATTCGGTAAAATTCGGTATTTAAAAATCGGTAAAATGGATTTACCTACATCTGGCCCTAGGATACTTATCCAAGGGCCATGCTAAAAGGAATCTGGAGATGGGTAGATGGCGAAAGGCAATAGTTGGTACGTTATGCCGGAGGGGAGGGGTATGGCAAATTAACATCTGTTATTCAGCGCCAAGAAACCTCTGGGTGAACTTGCGCTTTACAAAAAAACGCTATATTATGTTATAGAAATCCCTGAAAATACACTTGGCTAAAGGAAGGTTATACTGGGTTACACTTAATGTGTTTCATTAAAAACACTTACGTTCAAAACCTAAACGAAACTGACATTTGCTGCAATGATCAGTTACAGAACCAGTACCCCTCCCACATACACAGCTCATGAACTCACGTATGATAACAGGTATCTTTTCAGAGAGCTAGGGACAAAGGGCCATATTATCAAGAAAGGGCGATACATTATCGCCGCTTTTATCGGCAGGAAACTGCTGCTAAAGCGGCGATAACGGGCTTGATAGTAGGCCCTTGTGAATTCCAATAGAAGCCCAGGTTAACACCAGAACATGGGCTTCTATTGGAATTCACAAGAGCATATTATCAAGCCAATTATCACCGCTTTAGCGGCAGTTTCCTGCCGATAAAAGCGGCGAAAATGTATCGCCCTTTCTTGATAATATGGCCCTAAGTGTGCAGGAAGAGACTGAAAAATCAAGTAAGATGTGTGAGTGATCTACTCTGGGATCAGAGCATTTTAAAGATCTATTTGCATGTTGGCAGACTACAATCGAATCTAGACAGATTTGAGGTTCTAATCTCATCCTGAGGTGCTGAATCACTATAGCCTTATAGCCCGCCGTAGCGGGCTATACCAGTTATTAAAGGCCCGCTGAATCGTTAAAGGCCCGAGCCGAAGGAGAGGGACTTTAACGAAACAGCGGGACTTTAATAGCCGTATAGCCCTGCTACGAAGGGCTATAAGGCTATTAGAACATTCTGCCACTAGAGGGCAGAATGTTCTAACAAATTAAACAAAGCGTTCTCGAAGCTCGAGGGGATATAAATCCCCTCGAGCTTCGAGAAGCCTTTGTAGAACATTGGAATGTTGGTCTGCGGGCCTTTACCGGCCCGTAGAAGCAGTGAGCAGTCCATTGTGTGCAATGGAGCTCCAAACATTCCAATGTTCTAATAACCCTTACATACTCTAACTAGGCGACTCATTAGAAGCACCACTATTTTACAACGGAAAATATCTGCATGTGAGAAATGTCCTGCCCCAGACATTCTGTGAATTTAAAGAGTGAGTGGTACCCAAAGTCTTCTTAGACCATCTAGGGGCGTGTGTTTTATGCTAGCTGTAGACATATTAGCAAATTATTACACTAACTAAACTGTCTGCACCAGGTGTTGTGAAGCATGCATGAATATATGTATGGCGGAGAGACAGAATAGATCTATGTGTGACATCACAGTGACAGAGATTTACAAATACTCCCATTCTTTGGTGTCAAAGAGGTGGACTGAAACCCTAGCTCAAATAGCCTCTATTTTCCATTTCAAATCTCTGTTCTTGAAGCAAAAATGGAATACTAGTTCTCTCATCTGAGAATTTTTTTAGGGAAGCCATGGACATGTACATTTTATGCCTTATAGAAAGGCAGTGCCATCTTCAGGAAATGGCTTCCAGGCCTGCACATTAAGAGCACCCCCACGGTGATGGTCCACATTACTTGAATTGTAAACATATTCAACATATGGTCTTGCATCCTGAGCAGTAGTGTCATTCCCTTTGGTTTACAATTATGTGTTCAGCTTGTGGAATTGAATTCGTGCAGTTTTTTCACTGTCCACTTGCATATTTTTCTTTATTTCTGATACTAACAAGCAACCTTACAAGCTAAAACTACCAGTGATTAGTCCAGCCCTCTTTATTGAGGGTAACATTGTAAATATGGCTTCACTTATTCCAGGAAAAATATCATATACAGTTAAATAAAATGAAATTCATATCTGTGAATGAAGGACAACAGAAAGCCGTTTTCACGGTGAAAGTTAAGTGATGTCCGCCTTGTGTCTTTCTGTGTCACCTGATCTATGGTATTTTTACTCAGGGTTGTTGTCTATGCTCTCTTGAAATCACCAATCTGCACTGTTTTCCTCTCTTACCACTGAGGGTATCTATCTCTGTTCTATTTCGCTCCACCCTCCCTTAACCAGGTCTAGCCCATAACCTCAATCCCCACCTTCTCTGAAGCCCTGAGTAAGGAAATGCTTCGCCTAAATCATCATATCAAAGATTTTATCACCACTCTCTCTATCTGGATTATTTTGGCATTTTACCATCTGCCCCAATTATACTCCTGCACTCTCTCAGCCCAGTGCCGCGTGGTGTTCAGAACATCTGGCCTTTCTTAATAGGGGTCTGCGAGCAGGAAACACGTGCAGGTAATAGGGAGATAATGCAACATTGACTGACAAGTTAGTACTTTGAACGTCCTGCAAGAAGTACCTCTGCTCTCATTTTTAGTGCAAATCTGAAGTATTTCATAATGTTAAATATCTGTTCACTATAACACCCTCTTGGATGTTTTGCGTGAAATAGTCAAATGTTTTCAATATCAACAAATATAATATAAAATCATCTTTTCCCTTTGATTACACCTCTAGCATAGGTTTTACTGAACATGAATGCTCTTGCACTGTCTCCTCTCTTTCCAAAGTTTTTACTCAATCAAAATTGTTAATATTTAATTTGAAACTCCCATTGACCCTTGTGCCATCAAAACCAGCAGACTGAATATTCCAGTAGTTACTCTGATCTTAAGTAATCTTTGCATCTCATACTTGGCTGTGTAAGTGTGTAGGAGGCTGGCTCAGTATTTAGTGTACGCCTATGGTGAGGAGCTGTGTTCTGAGTCAAGGCAACCCTTAGTGATAGTGTTTAGGGCCCTGAAAATTAAAGTTCTAGAGGGATAGCTGTGGAGAGCAGCTGTGGCTTATCCAGGAGTCTGTAAAGCAGGTGCATGTACCACTTAGTCGATCAGTAATGTATTCACACAAGAAAGAACCAGACCAGGTGAGTAGAAATATATTGTATATGTGTAATTGCACACTAGACAATAACTTGGTATATCTCCTACCCAGAGGTATCATTTACACACAAGAAATACTCAGAAACAGATAAATAGCATAGAAAAGAAAAATGGGGCCCCACCATGGGGCAACACCATATACTATAATAGTGGCGTGTAGATTAGGTACAAAATGGAACTAGTACCCAAGGTTGGAGGGCGCCAGGGGAAGCAAGAAACTACCCAAGGTGAGTAGCTGGGGACCCTAAGGCACACGGGTACAGAGTGATTACACCAGGTCAATGTCAATAGAACACAACAGGAAAGTCTGGGTTTGAATTTCAAAGATTTCTGACTCTTCCCAAATTAACCCAGAGGAACTTTTAGGAGGAAGGAAGGTTGGAGAGTCACCCCACCCATGGATACCCAAAAGAGACGGATACATGCACCAGGGAACCCAGGTGCATAGGGCTGAAGGGATGTCAGAAATCTCCATAGACTCCAATAGAGTTGTGGACGTCTGCATCTACAGCATCTTATGGACCAGGCTGAGCAGATGGGACCAGGAGGCAAAGGAGCACAATACCAGCCCTGGTTGAAGGTTCTTGCTGTAGTGCGGAATGAAGAAAACAGCAAATGTGAAGGCCAGTCTTTCATGAGCTGTCCCACGCCAGTCAAAGAGTGCAGGAAAGTCAGTGGCCAGCAGGATTACCAACAAGCCTTGGCAAACGCAAATAACTGTTCGCAGATAAAGATGCAATGATGCAGACCAGCAAGGTCAGAGGGACTAACCCAGTATGGCTAAGTCAGGACTGGCCCTCAGCATGATGGAGAGCCAGGGATGCATTCGGGATGATGAACTTGGTGGTAGGGGCTACTTAGAGTTTGAGAATCTTCTGTACCGGAAGCCAACAAGCTTTGGCAATGGCAGACAGATGCGATGCACAGAGAGGCAGTCTTTGTTGGCTGGAGAATGATTACATACTCCCAACTTGCAGGGAAGACTGGCCTGGCCTCTGGGGAACGTCCAGTGTTGCAGAGCCAGAAGATGTCTGTGGGACAAGAGGATCAGCAAACCAGTTGTCAACGTTGAGGTGCACTACCCAAAACAATGTCATTTAAATATAACACTGACAAAACGTATTCTTTTAGAAGTTTTATCAATTGCAACAGAAAGTATGTGGTTTATTGTATTAAATGTTTTTGTGGGAAAATTTACAGTGGAAGTACAATAAGGCCTCTCAAGGAAAGAATACAGGATCATGTGAGAGCGATCAGGAACAATAATGAACATTATCCCATTGCCACACATTTTAACATAATGTACAAATCTGAAGAACTGTTAATTCTTGGTTTTCATGGAATTGATGTGATACGCCCTGCATTACAGGGTGGAGACAGAAAGACTAGACTATGACAAACTGAAAGTGAATGGATTAGCAAACTTAGGGCAGTAGAACAAGGCCTAAACATTGATAAGGATATGGTTGTGTTTCTCTCAACGTGGTAGACAATAAGACTGAGTAAATACTTAGATACAAATTACTCAAGTACTATGAGAAATGGGGTATATTGTACATTCTGTACCTAAAAATGCACTATTCTCTGTGGCCTGCTGATCATCATTTCAGGGTATAATAATGCTCACATTTTCAATACTAACACTCACTATTTGTACTAACAATATAGTCATGGATCTTTTCATGAACTTTAAATCATTATTGAATCAGCACATGTAAATAGTGGACTAGTACATACATCAATGGCCTTGGTAGAGAACATAATTTATTCTGATTGAAATGTGCACTGTGAAAAACAAGTGCTTAATTAGAGTACCATGGCCAATGTCTATAAACGACGGGTAACAGATCAGTCAGTTCATTTAAAACAAAATGTTTTTTACAACAAATAGAAAACACTTTACTTTGATAAAGAAATTTGCCACGACTCTTCATGGATAAACATACAATATTTAATATACTTCTTCCAAATGGGTATTCACGCATTGGTGCAGCAACTCAATAGATGCAACTTGAAGTTCGAGCATCGTTTTGAACTAGGTCAATATGGCCACCGTGACAATTTTGTTCTCCATGGACCACATATCCATTAGTCTGTCTTTTACTTTGGCGACTACGTATTCACCGACAGAGATGACAGGGACTTTGGCAGAGTACACGAGACGTTTGGCGTCCATGAGGTCCTAGTCCAGAGCAGGCATACGGTAAGAAACAAAGGCCACATCTCAATTTTATTAAATTGATTTCATTAACAATTGTGAGGACGCAAAAGGGAAATACATAATTTTGACATTCACAGCGGACTTATCATGGTTCAGTGACATACATATTGATTGATATTTACTGGGTGAGACAATAAACAATTGGACTGGAACCTTATGTATTGGAACGCGTGGCACATACTTCATATGATAACTAGTAAACCTTTGTTGGGCGGTGGGTGCTGACTGCCAGAGAGGTACAGTGCAGAGGTAGTGTAAATAAATAAATAAAAATGTTCCCGTACCAGAGGGACTCAAGTGTCATTGCAATGATACTGATTGTCCTTACATCCCTTTTCTTTCTATACAGTAACAAGACCGTTTGGAACAAGTTGCTTGCGAGAGACCAATTCCTTGCTGACCTACAGCATTTCAGTGATTAAACTTTTTTCGTGTCACTTTTATCAGGTTAGATTTACTCTTTGGAAAGAACCTTTCTTTGGATAAGTATACAAGTAGTGCACGCGCATAACTTTGTTCACATTAGATATGGGTGCCTTTCCTAATCACTGTCATACATTTTTCAGTGCCATACATGACGTGATAAATTTGCATGAGGATATGTCTAAACACTCACTGATCTGTTCTTTTTATCACTACTCTTCTTTTCTACGGATTTAGGTAAGATGTAACACTTCACTAGGGGTGCATCCTCTATCCTCTGGAGAAGTGTGGCTCAGTGGTTAGAGGCGGCAGACCCGGAAACTGAGATCAGCTGTGGACCAGGGTTCGATTCCCCGCCTCGGTGGGTCTCGGGCTCAAAAATTCCACGGACTCGACAATTCTCGCCCCGGTGCCTCCTCGACTCACGGGGTCACACTCTGCGACTCTGGGCAATAGCTTGCTTAATCTCCACTACGGCCCCTCGCGGCGGGATGCCTGGCTTTCACCTTGTGAATACCCTGCCGGGGTATCTCTCACAGGGGAATACCAGGACGGGTTCCCTAAGCAAGCGCCTTGAGACCCCTGGGTGAAATGTGCGCTATATAAATCGAAATACATTTACATTTACATTTACATTATGAGGAGCTCTATGGACACCTATGGAAAAATCACCACATGGTTTGGGTACGATTTTAGAACTTGTTATTTATGTACAAAAATATTCAAATGATTTCTGTATACGATTTTGCCGCCATGAAAAAGTCCAGGAGGATGAAACACGTGTCGGCTGCTGTGCTTGTGTGTATCGCTGGAATAAAAAAGGATCTTGCATACCATCATCTGTGGAACTTCAATCGATAAGTGTATAAGAAACTATTGCTGATCAAAGGGACTATTTTGTTTGGATAAGAGTAACAGTACATTGTGTGCTTTGGTGCATTGTTGGTGCCTGCGAATGCAAGGAAGTAACTCCTTCAGTTCAAGGGAAATTCACTCAGGCTGGGATGCAGGCTGAGTCCTTAGTGACTCAGAGGGTGCTTGGCCACAGAGTTTCTAAACTTTGGAGACGCACCAGGGGAAGAGATGCAGCAGGATTCTTCCTAGCGTGAGCAGTCTTGTCGTTGGTCCTGGATTGAAGAACAGTGGCGTTCCAGTGTCCACCAGCAGAAACATCTTTGAACAATCTTCAAATGATGAGCAGTTGGGTCCAAAAGTTGTTGGTGGGACATATCTAAAGGCCTAACCCTCAGGGGTTCTCTTAAGTAACCCCACAAGGGGAAAGAGCCTCTTCTGTGGAAACCCACTAGTCAGAGGGAGTCAAGGACGCTACTCAAATGTACTAGCCAGTCAGATGATCCAAGGGGCAAAGATTCAACACGACAGATTCGAGTGGACACATGGAGGAGCTCTGGAGCACTGTATAGCTTTGCCCTCCTAAATAACAGAAGATACCACACTCCCCCACAGAGGCACAAACACGGTGAAGCAATAAAATACCTGGAAAGGGATTTCACTCTCATAGAATGAGACACATCAAAAGTCAGTTTTCAGAATAAAGCATGGGGTTTTATTTGTGCGACACTGTCTAACATAAATACTTTCCCAGGTGTCAAATGAAACCACAAATAAATGTATGTATGTATGTATGTATGTATGTATGTATCTCTCTCTCTATATATTACCTACTGGCGGTCGCCAGTAGGTATATATAGTTAGGATTTTTTCTCTATGGGTTTTTTGAAAATTCTATGTCTAATAACTTTGGCGTTTGTGGACGGAATTGGCTGAAATCTTCAGGAAAATGGCACATTTTGTTTCTGAGCAGCCCTTGAAAATTTGGGGGGGGGTTTGTCAAGGGGGGGCTGAGAAAAAAGGGGGGTCCCAAAACGTGTTTTTAACATTGAGTTTTCCATAGGGCGGTTGGCCTCACTTTTAGCCCGAACGGCTGAATGGATTTGCACGAAACTTGGCAAAATTGTAGGGACTGGTAGCCCGATGTGCCTTTTGTAGGTCTCAATATATGTGCTACAGTGGATTTTGAGAAATTAACGTTTAAAAAAAGATATATATCTGTAACAGCGGACCGGGCAGCGCTCCAGGACGCGTACTTTTCGCGCAACGGAGCTTTGTGAAGCGAAGCTGATTGGTTCTCCGGCGTCTGTCAACATTCCAAACAGTCCATAGCGGCCGCCATCTTGTCTCTCGGTAGGATCGAGAGACAAGAGGAGGCCAAAGCGAAGGGGCAAATGACCATAAGGGGGAATAGTAGATCCTCGCTGACCCCCTACGTTTGATGTGGAGGTTTTAAAATGGCCCCGCGGGGCAAAAAAAAAACAAAATAATAATAATCGAACGGCTGAATGGATTTGCACGAAACTTGGCAAAATATTAGGGACTGGTAGCCCGATGTGCCTTTGCTAGGTCTCAATATATGTGCTCCAGTGGATTTTGAGAAATTAACGTTAAAAAAAAGATATATATCTGTAACAGCGCTCCGCTTCGCGTACTTTTCGCGTTACCGAGCTTTGCGAAGCTGATTGGTTCTCCGGCGTCTGTCAACATTCCAAACAGTCCGTAGCGGCCGCCATCTTGTCTCTCGGTAGGATTGAGAGACGAGAGGAGGCCAAAGCGAAGGGGGAAATGACCATAAGGGGGCATAGTAGATCCTTCCTGACCTCTTAGGTTTGATGTACCATTTTGCCAAGTTTGGTGTAATTCCGTTCAGCCATTCAGGCTGTAGACGTATGTAAATGTCCTATGGAAAATTGCATGGGGAAAACACATTTGAAAGTGTTGAAATTTAGAACCAATTAAAATGTTACTTTGGTTTTGTATTTGTGTGTGATGAAAGTTAATTGGTTATGTATATATGTCAAATGAGAGGAAACCACAGCCATTTTGTGATACTACTGTCTGAGGTACATTTGTGAGGAATTTTTGGTGGTGAATGTCTGGTGTTTGATTTACACAGTACTAACACTTCTGCTACTTTTAAAAAGGTGAGTTGTTAATTTGTAAGGGGAACTATGTTGTACACTTGAAGATAATTTGAAAAATGTTTTCTGTTATTTATTTGCAGTCCTTCTGTTATACTAAATACTTGATAAAGTTAGTTTTATATTATGTATTACTAAAAACGATAAATGAAAGTGATTATTTTTTCTGCAATTTACAGCAAGCAATTTCAAAATAAAATGGCTCACAATGAAGAGACCGTGGCAATTTCTTTTGAATTGTCCACTACATTGATTGAAATTGAGAGCACCAATAATGAAATATTGTCACAAGGAGGAGATGACTTGTATGATTCCATTAGATTGATTGAAATGGACAGCACCAATAATGAAATATTGTCACAAGGAGGAGATGACTTGAATGATTCCACTACATTGATTGAAATTGAGAGCACCAATAATGAAATATTGTCACGAGGAGATGACTTGAATGATTCCACTACATTGATTGAAATTGACAGCACCAATAATGAAATATTGTCACAAGGAGGAGATGACTTGAATGATTTTTTTGATCAATCTCTTGATGGCGAATTTATCGAGTGTTTGGAGACCATAGAGTTACAAGAATCATCATTGGAGACTTTTAATGAGGACATTGCTGATGAGGACATGTTACTAGTTCTTTCAAATTTAGAAAATTCTGAAGAATAAATTTATATTTAGAAATCAAAAATTGTTTGAGACATTATTCATTTTTATTTTTAATTTATGAGGTTGTAGCGAAGTGATTGTAGTATAAAATGAGACTTATAGTATAGAGTGCAACATGTTTATGTTACATGGTAAGTTTACTCATATTTACTTCCCTTCTGCCACTATATTATCTCCAATGTGTATTTGACATCTCTTCTTCATCTCCGGCCTCCTTTCTCTCACTGTGTGTCTCCGATGCATCTTATCGCTGCTGTTTTGTGTAATTACAGAAGAGAGTAAAATAAAATAGTTCGGAACGTGAAAAGGGGGCAAAGTAGAGTACTCCTCACCCCCTAGGCCTTTTTAGGCGGTCCCAAAAGGATCAGTTTCTGCTTTCCTGAGAGATTATGGTATGAGTTCCATATACCACAATAACTTGCATTACAACATGCAAGATATCTATCTCCTATTAACAACTTTTGGAGATATTCGCGCTAAGCGCGAATATCTCCAAAAAGTAACACCTGCCCTGAGCAGTTCCTAGCCATGTTATCCAATGGGAGGTGGATAACATGGCTAAGAGCATTAGCTCGGTAATGCATGAATATCGCTGAGTTTTTAGCGATATTCATGCATTGCAGCCGTTTATTATCGCATTTGCGATAAACCTTGATAATAGCAAGGTTTATCTTCGATAATTTCTGACGATGCTTAGTGGTAAAAAATTGGTTGGTAAGCATCGTTAGCGATAAATATCGCTTAACTTTGGTAATATGCCCCAACGTCTGTTAACGTTCGATTCGAAGGAAATGAGGAAGTGTTGAAAAACATTGTCTGCGCCATCTTGCCTTTTTTGAAATGCCACACTTTTGTCGTGCACGGCAGCCATTTTAGATGTCTTGACCAGACCCACTCTCTGCACGCTGTCGATTCGTAGCATGGCTCCTCACCCACGCAAGCATCTTCCCTAGGCACTGGTCACCACCGCTCTCTGTCTTATGCATGGGCAATAAACCTCCCCCCATCTGCGCTGCTCTTCCCTGAGAATCACACTCTGTGCCCGCCCGACACCTCCCTTTCGCCCTATTCACTACCGCACCCTCTGACACTCCTCTTTCTCTGTGTCCGATTGTCCAGGCTATCAGCTAGCCCTGCAGATGTAGTTTATGGCCCCAGCTGTAAAGAATCACCCCTCTTCAAAGGAGTTATAGTAGATCAAGGCCCACACCCGATGAGATCCGTCACACCACACGTGTTCCTACTATCTGAAAACCATCCTGTATTGTGATTGGGGAGGGGACCGAGCCTGAAGCGGAAGATTCCAGGAATGACTCTTTGTACATCAAAGTTTTTACAATTATGTGTCACATTAAAAATATATAGCACTCCAACAAAGTAGTAGGAATATAAAACTTTAATAACATATAAATATATACAAGAAAACAAAAACAGTAAAAACATTTAAACAACGAAGAGACCGTGGCAATTTCTTTTGAATTATCCAATAGATTTATTGAAATTGACAGCACCAATAATGAAATATTCTTGTCAGTAGCGGTCTGTTGTGCGAATAGTTCCAAGGCAGCAGAACGCGCTGAAATCTAGATGGCACGAAAGTGATGTCTAGTAAGTTGCCGCCCAGCAAAAAACGGCGTGGGGCGCCGCGGGGGTGAGTGAGTCCAGTAGGCACCACAGCTATTCTTACCGGCATTGCAGAATTACTGCTGGGGACAATGCCTGTGCTGTAGCAGGGTCACAGCAGAAACAAAAAGGATTCTGTTGAAGATGTTGTTGGTTTTCAATTTGAAAACAGTTCTGGTGTCAACTGCTATGCTAATGTAGTGGTTAATGTTTTGTTTTCTCTAGAAAATGTAAAAGAGGGGGAGGCAGTCCAAAGTTCCGTTAAAAGGGCAAAGGAAAGGATCGGTGGTTTGAACTATCAGTCAAAAAGGGGAGGGGGTGCAATAATTTTTCCTACCGGGTCACACTGTGCTTTCACCGGAAGTGAGGTCTGCAGGATTCTAGTAATTCAAAGTGAGGCTGGCGCCAGCATGGGAGCGCCGACGTCCCGCGGATACAGTTTCGTCACTCCACGGGCGATCATGGCAGTCATTCCCCATCGGGGGTCGGAGACTCCCGCGGCTCCTCTAGAATCTTCAAGGTCGTGGAGGACTACGGTGGTGGAGTCAACCAGTGACCGGGCCATTTCTTTATGCTGGGCCCGCTCTTGCCAGGTCGACCGCCATTTTGAGAGTTCGGCAGCTACCGGCGATCGCGGGGTCACATGAGCGGACGGGCTCCACCCTGCCGGGCGAGACGTTGCAGCATGGCCACAGTGGAAGAACCCTTTTCCGGGCGCCTGGAGCGCTGAGGGTGCAGCTGGGAAGCCTCCACCTGGGGAGGCGGGAGAGGCCTGTTCGCACCGTCTCTCCCTCCCAGTGCACCCCACGGCGTCTCGCTTGAGATTTGTTATGGCCGGACCAGGCGATGAGGACGAGGGGGGGGGGGGTCGGAGGCATGTGCAAGACATCCCCCCCCAGTGTTGTCGCAGCCATTATAAAAGAAAGAAGTGTCCCGTCCGTCTTCGGGCCGGGCTTCCGGTGGATGTCGGCCGGACGCCCCTGGCTCTGGCCCCATGAACGGGTTTCTTGGTTTATCGGCTGCAGCCGGATCCCGTCGGCCTCGGCCCCCCGACCGTTGGTGGTCGGACCGGAAGAGCATGTGGCGGGACTACCTGCAACTCTCAAGGGCCACCGCGGCCGGACTGGGAGAGAGAGGGGAGGGTCGAGGAGACATTCCCCCCCCCTGCAACTGTTCAGCGTTGTAAAGGCAATCCCCTGGCCGGGTCCCGCTGGCCTCGGCCTCTCCTCCGGCTACACCCTACGTTAGGATCTCCTGGCCGAGGCGTGGCAGCAGGACCTGCCTTATATGGGCTGCTCCCGGCTGGGCGTAGCCGGAACCCTGCCCCACCTTGGAAGTTTCCAGAGTGGGGGTGGATGTTCTACTGACTTGCATTTTCCCTAGTCTATCGATTTTTTTGGCGTGGCAGGCGGTGGGACAGCGAGGGGTGATTTGGTTTCTCTTACTGTTTTTCTGGTCTCTCACCACTGGCATATTTTAACGTTTTCTTGTTTCTAGGACATTAATAGGTTTTATCATTACGTTATGTTATCGTTTCTTTGTTCGTTGTTTAATAAAAGTTCATGTTCATCAGTGGCCTACTGATTTTCGTTTTCCTATTTTTTTCTTTCCAGGTTGTTTCATGGTAAAGTTTCTGTTAACAGGATACAGTGATCACTTCGTTATTATTGCATATGTCCTTTTCACTAGGGGTGCTCTCTGGTCGGGCCAGATGACGTATCTCTAGTAAATGGTCCGGGTGAAAAAGGTGCATCAATCAGTGGGGAGTAGATAGGCATGACAGATTACAACGGGGGAGAAAGGTCCGCATTACGTACCCTTTCACTACTTGCAAAGATTTTCCTACGTTTATTTGCAAACAGGGAATACCTCCAAAAAGAACTAATTCCCAAACAGTCAATGTTCGGACAATCAATCAATCAATGAGGAATGAAATAGGTACGACGTGTTAAAGGCTTGCGTTACCTACCCTTCACTATCTGCAAAGGGAGAGAGAATATTCCTATTCTTCCTCGTTTGCAGGTAGAGAAGATCCTTAAGAGAATTAACTTCGAACAATTCAATGCTCGATTGAAACAATCAACAAGGGGTACTGTGAACACAAATGAACGCCGCTTATATACATACGCATTGCTATTTTCAACAGGTTGTTCCTAATGTTTCTATTTTAGCGAGGTCAAAAAGAGATCCCATTAGTGGCCTACTGATTTTGCTCGATTCCTTTTGTTTTTTTACACGATTTTTCGCTATCTGCAAAGACTAAACAGAGTATTGCGACTCTGTGCTTGTTTGTAAATAGAGAATGAACCAAAGAGAACAATCAATCAAATGGAGAGAGAAGCAGGCACGACGGATTACAAAGGGGGCAAAGGGCTGCGTTAACTACCCTTCACTATCTGCAAAGAGAGAGTACTCCTAATAGAAATGAGGAGTGGGGGGCAGCATTCAAAGCAGATCAGTGTGCATAAACACGAAAATGTTTTTACTTACCACGTACTTGACATTCGACAGCTTATGATATTTGCTATTAAAAAACCATTGAAATTCACTGAAAAAACCATAGGTTATAGACCATATATAGTTAGGAATTAGCATTTACAAAACCTTGAAAATTCACTGAAAAAACCATAGGTTATACACCATATATAGTTAGGAATTAGCATTTAAAAAACCTTATTTTACTCACACAAAACCATTGAAATTCCATATATAGTTAGTTGCACTAACTATATATCGCGCACCCGCAATCCACTGCTGATCATGTCACATATTACATCATTCATGACATGGTCAGTGACATCACTGATGACATCACTGATGACATCTCAAATGACATCACTGATGAGATCACTGATGACATCATCCAGTGACTGTGTGTTTCTGTAAAGTTTAAATATGTTTTACATATTGAAGAATGAGTAGATGTATAAGTGTCTGGACGAAGGATTTAGTAGGTGCATGACTGAATGTATGAGTGAGTGATTAAATGTGTCTCACTGAGTGCATGGGTTAGTGACTAAACTGTCTTAATTTGTGCATCATTATGTCTGTTGTTCTGTAAACTGCTGCATGTGTTGATCAGTAGCTATATGATTAACTATATGGGTTATTGATTGATTGTCCAAGTATTTGTATAGGAGACTGAGTGTGTGTGTGGCTGGCTGGGAGGTGTGTGACTCTGTGCAGGTCAATGTGTACTTGTATCAATGATTGTATAAGAAAGTAAGTATGTGTTAGTATATGTTTGAAAATGTAAGGTGCTCTATGTTTAACTGTATAGACAAGAAAATGGAAGTGTGATTGATTCTTTACAGGACTGACTAGGTGTGTGAGTAACTCCATGGATGAGTGGCAGAGTGTAAGTGTCTGTATAGGTGTATGAGTGCATATGATAGTGTTGTAAAGATGAGTGATTGTATGTATGAATGATTGTATGGGTGAATGAGTGAATGTGTGTGTAGACGTAGGAATCAGTGAGTACGTATGTAGTAACTAGTATTGGTGTGTCAATGGTTTCAAAAATTATACTCTGTATTTAACACTGGGTGAAACAGAGGTTATATTAAAACGTGAGGAGATGCATTGTATTGTCACATGAATGATATCATCAGTGATGTGGTCATTGATGTCAAATGAGATGTCATCAGTGATCTCATCAGTGATGTCATTTGAGATGTCATCAGTGATGTCATCAGTGATGTCACTGACCATGTCATGAATGATGTAATATGTGACATGATCAGCAGTGGATTGCGGGTGCGCGATATATAGTTAGTGCAACTAACTATATATGGAATTTCAATGGTTTTGTGTGAGTAAAATAAGGTTTTTTAAATGCTAATTCCTAACTATATATGGTGTATAACCTATGGTTTTTTCAGTGAATTTTCAAGGTTTTGTAAATGCTAATTCCTAACTATATATGGTCTATAACCTATGGTTTTTTCAGTGAATATATATATATATATATATATATATATATATATGTGCAAGCAATATTAACACACAATAAGTAAGAAAATGCAACTGTTAAAATACATATAATAAATTACAGGCAGATACTAATACTGGACGTCCACTGCAAGAAATAAATGTTGTTAAATGCACATATTCAAAAAGATATAAACACTAAATACATCAGATGATTATAACCACTGGTGACTTGAATGTGTATACAGACACACTCACACGTCACAATGCCAATAATGAAAAATAACACATCAGATGATTAAAATCACTGGAGACCTGAATGTGCACACAGACACACTCACACATCACAATGTCAATAATCAAAAGAACTTCCTTACTGAACGAGTATCCAATATTCTTGCCAACTCAGCTGGAGAAGCCCTTGACAGCCAGGCAGAAGTCTTGATCGGGACCCTCAAAGTTCCCTGCAGCAACACGTCTGTTCCACAGCGAGCTCTGGTCTGGGTGCCAAGATTTCCCACCTTTAATAACTTTTATTCAACCTGAGGAGAGGGATCTAGAAACCTCACCCCCTTTCTTCTGTTACGAAAACCGAGCTGACCGTACTGTTCTGTGTCACGGTCAAGACAAAAGCTGGCCAGGTCACTTATTTTGACTCTGAGACAGAGCTGTATATTCCACACATTTCTCTGGCAACAACAATCTCCGCTCTGAATGGTACCAAGCATGCATCCCACACATTATCTCAGTAAAGCTTACGAAAGTCTCCAAAAGCACAGAAAACAACCTTGATCGTGAATAGCCTAAACAACTTGAGTGGTCTTGGAGCCTGGTTGTGTGGGCAAAGCTCAAGTTAGAATTCAAAATGGTATAAGGGCATGTCAAAACCAATAGTAAGAACTTCATAATACTCCCCAATGTACAACAAAATGCACATATGTGCACCACTGCCTATAGCACTACACACTTCATCTCACAATGTACAACATAATGCACATTTGAGCACCACTGCTCATAACATTAGACTCCAAGACCGATAAGTAAATTTCACACCTTTCTCTCTCTCTCATGCTTTCAAATGCACATCCCACATGTTCTTTTCCTGGCAGGGCTGTAAGAAGGGAACATTCCCCCTCTGAAACTACAAGGAGACATGAAAGAAATCTTCAAGGAAAAAAGTGCACATGCAGGAAAATATGATGTTGTACATTCAAGAAAACATCTAAAGTCAATTAAAATAATGGTAGTCAAAGGTCATCACATGGTCCCAATACATGGGAGTGCCTCTGGCACAACAAGCAAGTCCCTGCGAGGTGCTGGACAGCGGGGTGGACACGGTCCTTTGTGCAGTTTTGCGCCAGACTGGGGGCCAAGGGCTCCTGGACTGGGTGAAACTGGGTAATGCTAGGTGGGCACCAAATGTGCTCTTCAATGTAGTCTGGTGGTGCTTGGAAGAACCCCCACCCTACCTAATTCTAAAGAAGAGGTGGTCACACATCTCTGTAGCAGGAAATCCTTTTTCCAGCTTCCCCTGTCTAAGTTAGGCTCATATGCTGGGGTGCAGAACTGTGTCTGAAGCCTGCAAAACCAGGTAGGTTTTGGGGGGTCCTCTAAGGAGCCCCCAGTACATGATATCATGCAACTAACACTTGAATCTGCATAGTTACATAATTCCAGCATGTTTGATACCAAACATGACCAGGTTAGGGGTAGCCATTATGTAGCTGGACATCTCAACATGCCAGTGTCCACTACATACCTTACGATGGCTGCCCTGCACTTACAAAGCCCAGAGAATGGAGTCCAGGGTTTGTAGGGGTACCGCTGCTCATGCAGGGGTACCCGTGATCCAGCGCTCTCACCAAAATTATGCATATATGACTCTACCTACTACCACTAAATTTACCATACAACATTAGGCCCATATCAACAACAGAGCGACTAAATCATGAGGCGATAAGATCTATATATGTTGTTTCAAACTACCCACAATAAACAAGACCAGCTTGTCATTTAGAAAGTTTATTAAACATATCTAGAAAAACTCAGGTTTTGGAATTTTATTATCAAGCATTAGAAAAAGGTCATAAAGAGAGATTTATTCAGCATTTAATAAAAAGAGCATAAATCAAGAAATATTATTCATTAGCAGAAATAAGTAAAAATATGCATTTCCAAACCCTAACTATTTCTCTGTCTCTACCCTCATCACCTAGAAATAAAGTAATTAATAAAACTCCTTTCCTTACGTATGTTGTCCATCAGCATAACACGTCCCTCAGGAAACTCGAGCGCAAGCCAAATGTCTGCTGTTTGAGCTAATTTTTATACCCTAAACTAAGCTGAGCTAACTATTTTTCACATTCCAGCAGATGAATTCTAGCTCTCCATTGGCTGAGCCATCTCATGCCACAGTAAATTGTGACATCTTTTTCCACATGTCCGGGCTTATTCACTAGTTCATTGTTCATGCACGAAGTCTTGGCAGCACTTCGTCAGGCTGCTACAATTTGTAGCGAAAGAAGTTCAAGCAATGCAAAATCTATCACGTCTCTTCCTTCCAACCTTGAGCCTGTCCGTTCTGAGCTCCAGTGGCACTTTTGCAAACCTTTCCACAGAGTCACTTTTAGCAGTTCTTTCCAAAACCTTTCAAATTAAAAGTTCATAGGCTTTTCATCTTTTTTTCAGAATTATTTTCTCTTGTGGTAGTTTCATCAATAGGCCTCTTTTCAGAAAGCGTAATTTTTCTGCACCACCTTTTTCTTGCGTCACTTTTTAAAAGTGCACTATTTTTCTGCAGACATCTCTAAGCTTCATTTGTAAAACTATTATATAAACAAACATAAAACATAAATTAATGCAAGAAATGAAATTCGTTCTGTTACCCACCCACTTTTGCTAATTAATTAACCCATTAGTCTATATTACCTAGCAGAAGCACACAAATAAAGCAGCATTTATATCTACCATTCTTCACTTAGTCCAGCAGGATTCTCTATGCACCTGTAAAAATAAAAGGACACCACATAGACAAAAGCATACACAGAATAAGCACATGCCATTAATTAAAGCAGCCGCAATTAATAAGACAATAGACAAACAAACAAGGTTAGTTAATTATTTTTATAACGTACTTGCTGCAACATAGAGCACATAATGTTAATCCCTTATGTTGGTGAATGCAATACTTAATCTAGGTTGAATTTGTATTCACACAGCACAAATAATTAATATTATCAAATAATTATGGAAGTGTAACTTCACGAGCTGAAATGTAATTCATTTCTGAATCTCGCTCCATCAACTCCCTCATCTGGTGATTTTAAAATCACCAAACACCACCAAAGATTTTAGCAAAAATGTTATCTAAGATGAACATGATTCGATTTCGCCTGTGTTAGTATTTCTAAAGACTTGTCTCATCAGTTTGCCTACAACTCTCATATTCAGTTTTACGAAAACCCCTCCAGTTCTATCTCTCTCTCTTGTGCCTTTCTGATTTTATAAATTCTCTTCTTTTTCTCAAGTATTTCTTTCTCTTGTGTAACATGCAACTGATCTTTAACAAAAGGGTCGCAAAAACTATAACTAATAAAGGTGTCAGTATTACACTATGTTTGTCTTGACTAGCTGAAGCTTTGCTTGTCATAATGACCTTAAACTTCTCCTTGTTAATTCCAAAAAGGAAATGACAACTAAAACTAACCAAAGCAGAATTATTAGGAGCACATATATCAGAGACATCTTACAACATCTCTTTAAGATTAAGCATCTTGAATTGTTTTTACAAAAACGTAAGGCATTTTCACTGAAAAAAAAACAATTTTTTTTAAAAATGTCTAAATGTTCCCAAAAATTATAACACCCCCTTTTTTCAATTTTTTTTTTATACAACTTCAACCCTCTAACAGCTTTTCTTTGACCTAATGTCACAAGTTATTTTTCCAGCTAACACAATTTCTTCGACCTTGTGTCACTTAACACTTTTTTTCAGCCTTATGCCAAAAACAGAAACCTAAATTTCTAACAGGTAAGTACTTCAATTATTGTCACTATTGTCTTCAATCTCTTCCTGACTGTTACTATTTACCTCCACTACAGGTATTACTTCTATTTTCTTTCCTGCTTCATTTTTCTTTTCAGAATCTTTTTGACTTGATATTTCATTAATCTTTTCTTTTGATCTGTATACCAACTTGAATTTTATGCCTCCATTTTCTCCTGGCCAATCACCACTTCTTCTTGGTAATTTCTTCTTTGACTTGGTCACATTATATTCTGTTCTCCAAGCTCTTTTTCTCAATTTTCTTATTTGAGAATCTTCATCACTCTCATCAGTTTCAGTATCAGAAATTTCAACTTTAGACTCAGGTACTTCTTTACTCGGCAGCTTCACTCCGTTAGGAACATCATCTTTGTAGCTGGTACTTGGCAATTCATCTTCTTCTTTTTCTTCAATTACCTTCAACTTCCCAATTTCAGAATTCCTGTTCCTGCTTTCAGAGCTTCTTTTCTGCTTTTCAATACTCTCCTGGTCTTGAATCACAACTTGATTATATTCTTCTTCTGCTTCTCTCTCTAACAGATCTTCATCATTTTCTGAGTCTGATGTTACAACTTTCAAGTCTTTTTCATTCAAGGCTTGTTTTCCATTCAAATTCTCCAGATGTCGACCAACCTGTCGATCTTCAAGATCTGGATTTCTTTCAGGCTCTTCTTCAGAATCTGAATCCGCAGTGGTGACACTTTCTTCATCACAATTTTCAGGTGTAAGTACACGTAAAGTATGGCCAGTGTCAAACCACCTCTTCAGTCTCTTGCACTTCTCTCTTTGATGAACTTTTTTTCTGACCCAGTCGTCACCTGATTACAGATCATGTGCTTGCTCTTTTTCTCTTGTTTCCACTTCAGTTCCATCTTCATTAGACACAGAAGTCACTACATCTGATACATTCCTGTAGTACTCTAAATTGACACTATCATTAATAGTCATCATTCTTTCCACTGGTATGAATGCCTGACTCATGACCCTGCCCATCACAATATCATGTGGGCTTAAACCTGTCCTTTTATCAGGTGTGGCATCTGTCCATTTTATACCTGTAGCTAGGCACATTTTTACATCTCTGTTCTTTATAGTACCATTCTCTTGCTCCACAACACCTGAAATTTCTGGTCTATATGTACAATGGAGATTTTGTTCAATGTTTAAAACTTCACAAATCATTTGTAACAGTCTGTCTTCAATATGTCTTCTACCATCTGGTATCTTTGCAACAGATATTGCATCATTATGTTGCATAGGAAATGCTTCCACCCATCTTGAAAACAAACAGACAATCACAAGAACGTAGCACAGTTTGTTATGCGGTGCCATCTCAACGAAATTCATTTGTAATCTGGTGAAGGGACCACTCTCCTGCCCTCTGTTCCCATTCCCACAACTGTTTTCTTACTTTCGTTCACTTGTTGGCAAGACAGACACCTCTGGTAAAGAAATTCTACAATTATTCTAAATTTTGTATTGAACCAAATTCCTCTGAAAAGCTTGACCATTGAATCTCTTCCAATTTGTTCAAAACTATGGTACATTCTGTCCATGTCAGCAATCATGCTATTTGGTAAAACTACTCTACCATCTTTGTGTGTCCAAATTTCATCCTCATCTCGCTGTCTACATCCTACTCTCAACCATGTATTGTTCTCATCATGATCTGCTTCTTCTTGTAAATCTTTGACTCCCTGCCATGTTTCAACTACAGATGTTAGTATTAGTGAACTCAAAGCATGTTCATCATTCTTTTTGTGTGCTACACACTTCACGGTAGCAATCCTTACTGTCAACTGAATGCCATCAGTCAATCCTTTAATTAAATTTGCATTTCTGATAAGTGAACCTGCAGAGGTCAAATAACCTCTTTGGGACCAGGGCTGTTCATAATCATGCACAACTCCATAGCCGTATTCTCTGTCAGTTTTCTGTTCTTTATTTAATCCTGTATCTGTTTTGTCTATCTGCTCATTAACATAATTTGACAATGGCAGTGGAGGTATCTCATTCTGCTCAATCATCACTTGTCGCTGTATTTGTAGCTGTTTATTTAGCTCATTTATCTTAATCTTCTTTTCCTTTGACCATAATTTTGACTCATCAGGCTGTGTCAAATCAATCAAATCAATATCAGACTTCTCACTAGCTAGAACTGAAGTCATCACTCTTTCTTGCTGAGTTTTAATCATTACTGGCTCAATTTCAGGTACGTTACAATAAAGTTTTTCAACAAATTTTTGAATTTCAGAATTTAATGGGACCGTTAAAACTGTGGAATTAATTTCATCTTTTCCAAGCACAGGGACTGTCACTGCTTCTTTAATTTTCGTTGACTGTTTGAAATCATTTGTAGAATTTACATAATCAGGAATATTAATTCCAGAAGTATTAGGCATCTCATCATACTTTTCTGTTCTGACATCTTGAGAAGAGGACTGGGCAGGGACTTTGTTAATCTGAACTGGGACTCTGCCGTTACATCAATCTGTTCTGGGATTCTGCTTGAAATTGGACTTTTGCCTTGGACTGTATTTACAACATCATCTTTACTCTGATCAATAATTTCTACACTGACAGGTTCAGAAATTAAATTCTCATCATAAATTATTTCTTTTGGGGGAAGTGGCATTTCTTCCAAATATATGTCTTCATTATTCTCACCAGTCACTTCGTTACTTACCTCCATATTCATTAATTTGCTTTCACATGTAGGAACAATTTTTGCATTAATTTTAAATACATTTTTAATTTTCTGGTACCAAGACATCACTCTTTCTTTCTTTGAATAATATTTATCAATGTTTAAAAATAATCAAAATAATTACAATAGGTAAATGTGTTAGCTTAATTGGCCTTATAGTGTTTGCTGATCAATTAATTAATTAATTTAACAATATCAGGTGTAGAACAACCTTATAACCTGGTCAATTTAATATATCTCCTAATTTACCTGCACCACTAATTTTAATAAACCTGGAAAGAAAAACATGAATTTGCAAAAACAGCAATATAAAGTATTTATTTTGCAACAACAAAACACCTAAATGTGATTGGGTATATTTAAAATGTATTTATTTGCACTTACACACCTTTCTGCATCAACAGCTGTGGAAAAAGAAAACTTGATGTGTTTGCCTTTAATTTAAATAAAATGTCTTGCTGCAAAAAAAAAAACCTTTAGACCCCTTCAACAATAATTTTTGCTCAAATCTGCTTTCTTCTGACCCACACACCCTTTAAGGAATCATTAAATCCTTTATTTCAATTACTGCCAATACTGTTGCTGCACTTAGCTGCCACTGACTACTTGTTCTAATTATTAAGAAACTGCAGCCTTTCTTTGCTCATCAGCGCTAACAAGGGAAACCAACCTCTCCAATGCTTTGCCAAGCTTTATTCTATTTCTAGCGCTATCACAGCGCTTAAATTCCCCTTCGTTAAAATAACTCCTCGGCAGGCAACTCCTCGGCAGTCTCAATACCAAAACAAAGCGCACAGCCAATTACAGTGCCCACCCGAGCCTCAACCAATCCGGTCGCGGCTCCCTTATGACGCTACGACGTCATCCACCAATCAGCGTACAGCGGCTCCAAAGCACGACTGTAATGCGAGCCTGTCTCTCAGTAAGCTTGAGAAAGCGGCAGTGTAGCTGTAGCGTAATGCATTTAAAGCATTTGCTGCTAAGGCTAAGTCAGCATTAATCATTTAAAAGCAAAGAAACACTTTTAAAAATTATCACGAAGTTTACAAAGTCTTGACCATTAAGGTCGCGGCTTTTCTTGTGACACTGCGCGTCACCAGCCAATGGGTGCGCGGCTCCTCTGTGACGCGTCGGGACCAGAACCAATAGAAGGGCGGCTCCTTCGTAAATGAGCAGAGCCCCAAAACAAGCTTCAGTCAACACAAATAGCATATAGAATTAACACGAAGTCAGCGCCCGCCACCCAAAGACAATCACTCTTACACTACAAATTCAACACAACCTTCACAAAGCAAGAAGCCCAATCAGAGCGCAGACACTCCGAAACCTCGCCCAATGAGAGGGCGGCTCTAGAAATGACACGACAGCATTTCCACCAATGGTAGCGCAGTGGCTGTGACGTACACAGCCACTGCAGCCTCTAGCTTGTCCCACTCGCTCCTCACTCGGGAAACAGCCCCTCCCTTCCCAAACACGATCGGAAGGCTTTTTACAGCAAATTAACTACGGAGAAGTGCAAATTAAAGCAAAAGACACTGAAACAATGCTTTTAACATCATTTGAATAGCGCTAATCACTTTTTATACTATTTAAACATCGCAAATTAATTTAAAATATGTTTAACAACGTGGAATACCTTAATTATAACCTAATTACAGTACTCGAGCAGCCCTGTGGCAGAGGGCTTGCTCGTGGGGGGCACTTGACATTTATTTTAAAACTTACCTGCTTCCTCTGCTGACTGCAAGCAGCCCTGCTCCTTCTCAGTCCCGCTGACTACGAGCGGTGGACGCCTATCTCTTTTTAAAAAACCCTTCCCAACCCGCCCTGCTGGCTCCGCCCACCCTCGTCATCAGCCTATTTAGGCTCCGCCCCTTTTTTGCCGAGTGTACTCGAGCAGCCCTGTGGCAGAGGGCTTGCTCGTGGGGGGCACTTGACATTTATTTTAAAACTTACCTGCTTCCTCTGCTGACTGCAAGCAGCCCTGCTCCTTCTCAGTCCCGCTGACTACGAGCGGTGGACGCCTATCTCTTTTTAAAAAACCCTTCCCAACCCGCCCTGCTGGCTCCGCCCACCCTCGTCATCAGCCTATTTAGGCTCCGCCCCTTTTTTGCCGAGTGTACTCGAGCAGCCCTGTGGCAGAGGGCTTGCTCGTGGGGGGCACTTGACATTTATTTTAAAACTTACCTGCTTCCTCTGCTGACTGCAAGCAGCCCTGCTCCTTCTCAGTCCCGCTGACTACGAGCGGTGGACGCCTATCTCTTTTTAAAAAACCCTTCCCAACCCGCCCTGCTGGCTCCGCCCACCCTCGTCATCAGCCTATTTAGGCTCCGCCCCTTTTTTGCCGAGTGTACTCGAGCAGCCCTGTGGCAGAGGGCTTGCTCGTGGGGGGCACTTGACATTTATTTTAAAACTTACCTGCTTCCTCTGCTGACTGCAAGCAGCCCTGCTCCTTCTCAGTCCCGCTGACTACGAGCGGTGGACGCCTATCTCTTTTTAAAAAACCCTTCCCAACCCGCCCTGCTGGCTCCGCCCACCCTCGTCATCAGCCTATTTAGGCTCCGCCCCTTTTTTTGCCGAGTGTACTCGAGCAGCCCTGTGGCAGAGGGCTTGCTCGTGGGGGGCACTTGACATTTATTTTAAAACTTACCTGCTTCCTCTGCTGACTGCAAGCAGCCCTGCTCCTTCTCAGTCCCGCTGACTACGAGCGGTGGACGCCTATCTCTTTTTAAAAAACCCTTCCCAACCCGCCCTGCTGGCTCCGCCCACCCTCGTCATCAGCCTATTTAAACGTGCCCCATGCGTCAGCGCAGCGGACGAGCGCAGCGGGCGCGACGGAGGCGTGCCGGAGTTGCGCCAGAGTTAAGCCCGTCTGCGCCCGTCCGCGGCCGGACGAGCCCAGGGGCCAGGGACGCTGCCTCTGCCATCTCTTATTCCCGCTCCACTCTAATGAGTCTACAAACCATTGCTTGCCCTCTACCTCCCGAGACCTGGACCAGGATCTCCTTATTGGGGATCCCAGGTCACTCTTCCCCTTTGCTGGGGCCGTCGTCATCTTCCACCCTTCCTGCCCCTGCCGAGTCGCAGCTCCGGGTATTATACCTCAACACTCGCTCCATGGTCAGGCATCAAGCCGATATTTTCCATCTTCTTATGACAGAGAAGCCAGATGTCCTTTTACTATCTGAGACCTGGCTCACTGACGACTCCCTCCCCGACATCCTTGTTGCACTACCTCCTGACTACTTTCTGCTGAATACCAACCGACCTGGAGGCCGCTCCGGTGGAGGGGTGGCAGCGGTAATACGGAAGAATATTAAGATCATTGCCTCTGCCAATATGACCCTCCCCGATGTGGATAACCTGGTCCTCCGTCTTGGGACCGAGGTAGGCGCTGTCACCCTTATGGTACTTTACCGTCCCCCCCACCCCATGCCTTCCTTCCCCTCCTCCTTTATTGAACAGTTAACCAATCTTGCCACCTCTTCCCCCCATACTATCATTGTCGGGGATTTGAATTACTGGTTCCAGAATGAGGATGCCGGCCCCCATGCCACCGAACTGTTCGAGGCCCTCTCGAGCTTGGATTTTACACAACTAGTCAGGTCTGCCACTCATAGCGGTGGCCATATCCTCGACCACATCTGGGTTCACGGGGTCAAGTCCTCCTGCCCATTCATAACACCTTGTGTGTGGTCCGATCACTTCTTAATTGACACCACCTTTTCGGCTGTTGGCCAGATCAGGACCCCACTGCAGGAGGGCGGTACCGCACGCAAGTGGAGAGCCGCCGACTCCTCCAAACTCTTATCTCATCTCTCTCTCACCCGTCCCTTGTTCCCCACAGACTCAAGCACTGACGAGCTTCAGGGGCAAGTTTCTGACTGGCTCACTATAGCCAGCGATACTTTCGCACCTTTAACCAAGTTTCCCCGATCCCGACACTGTCATTCCCATAAATGGTTTACCCCTCACCTTAAGACTTTGCAGTTAGAACTCCGCCGACTCGAGCGCAGGTGGAGGAGAGACTACTGCTTACCTAGCAGAAGTGCATATGTGGCTGCGTGGAACGAGTATAAAACAGCCATTTCCGCTGCCAAAAAAGCTTATGCCTCAGACAAAATTTTATCTGCCCCCTGCAATTCTAAGGAGATTTTTAAAATCCTCAACGAATTTACCTCCGATCCTAGGACACTTCCGACTCAGGCCCCCACACAAGAATCATGTAACGCGCTGAGCACTTTCTTTGTCCAAAAAATTGCCTCGATCAAAGATACCATTCCGACTATCCCCCCTGGCGCCGGCCCCGCTTCTCCCCCCCATAATGCTCTTTCTTTTACACTTTTCCCTCCCTTAGACCCTACCGCTTTGGCCACACTGGCCACCCGCGTTAAATCTGGATCCCCAGACGACTGTTGTCCCCCCACCATATTACGAAATATCTGCCACTCTTTACCTGATTGTATCCTTCCCCTGCTGAATTCTTCTCTGTCGTCCAGTACGGTACCCCGCTCCTTCAAGGAGGCCGTGTTGGTGCCTCTACTGAAGAAGCCTGGGGCTGATCCCGCCGTCCCGGCGAATTACCGCCCCATCTCTCTCCTGCCTTTTTTCTCCAAAATTTTGGAAGCCCATGTCACCACCTGCCTCTCACAGTTTATTGAGAACTCCACCTTTCTTGAGACTAACCAGGCCGGCTTCAGACCCGGCCACTCTACGGAGACTGTCATCTTGGCTGTGCTGGATGCCCTGAGAGACGGTGCTGACAAGGGTACCCCCCAGGCCCTGGTTTTATTAGATCTGTCGGCTGCCTTCGACACGGTGGACCACAACATCCTTCTCCACCGTGTCGAGCAAGCTGGCATCCAGGGCCTGGCGTTGGCATGGGTCAAATCCTTCCTGACCGGGAGGTCTCAGACCCTTAGCCTGGGCACTTTTAGAGCTCCTCGGGAGCACTTGCCCTGCTGGGTCCCTCAGGGCTCCTCTTTGTCCCCGCTTCTTTTCAATCTTTATCTTCGACCCCTTCTCTTTTCCTTGAGGCAGTGGGACGTCACCGTTTTCAATTACGCGGACGACCTGCAACTCATCTTCCCTCTTGATTCCCCCTCTGCTATTCCCAACTTTCAGGCAGTTATGCCCCACATCCTATCGTGGATGTGCCAAAATCAGCTTAAGCTGAATCCCGGAAAGACGGAGCTTCTTCTCCCTGGCAAGAGCTCTACCCACTGGGGTCCGCATTTTTGGCCGGCAGAACTTGGCCTTCCCCCACCCCTGTGGCCTCGGTAAAAAGCTTAGGGATCACTATTGACTCCGGTCTCTCCCTCGGGCCCCAGGTGGGGACAGTTGTCTCCTCCTGCATGTTCCAGCTGCGCAGGATCAGGAAGGTGGCTTATCTTCTCACTCCTGAAGCTCTCCTGCAAGTAATCATGGCCCTTGTCCTCTCCCGCTTAGATTTTTCGAATGCTATCTATCATGGTCTGCCCAAAACATCTCTCTGCAGACAACAATTCGTTCAGAATCAAGCGGCGAGATTGGCCTTTGGGATTCCGAAATGGCAATCCGCCAAACCCCTCCTTCTAAAACTGCACTGGCTCCCCGTCATCTCGAGGGCAGCCTTTAAGATCGGCTGCCTCACCTTTAAATCCTTATCTGGTTCCTGTCCTGTTTTTTTGAAATCTCTCATCAAGACCTACAGCCCCTCTCGGAACCTGAGATCCTCTCATCTGCACCTCTTACTCACTCCCCCTGTCAAACTCTGCAGATCCGGAGGCCGGAGATTTGCATTTCTGGCCCCCAAACTCTGGAATTCCTTCCCCCTCTCTCTTAAAACCTCCAATTCCCTTACCCTCTTCCGTAAATCCCTAAAAACTTGGCTCTTCCCTCAATCTGGCTAAACCCTCCCAGTCCCCCAGTTGTCTGCCAGCGCCAGGAAACCCATGGTGTCAGCACGCTTTATAAATTCCCCTTACAATACAATACAATACAATAATTAACACAGAACATTCCTAAATGCTCCTAAATGCATTAAAATAGCACAGATCACCTTTTTGTACATTTCAACTACGCTGAATACTTTTTATACATTTTTAAATCGCGCAGAACATCTTACAATGCATTTAAACAGTGCAGACTTTACCTAAAGGCTTTTAAAAACGTTTTATAATTACTTTTGAAACAATTTAATAACTACATAAAACAAAACCATTTGCCTGCTTCTCTAAATAGGACAGTTTTACAGTCATGCAAGAAATTCTTTGCGTGGAATAGACGACGCTATTCTCACAGAATATATATTCGCCGATAAAAGTAACATTTTACTCTACCCTTCAAACAGGTAATAGCGAACTCGGTTCCTTCTGAATGCACATATAGTAGCAATTCAAAGTTTGACTTGAACGAAATTACAGAATCATTTACGCACTTTCAAACGGAAAGTATCCCTAACCATACATACATGTAATCCTGGCAGGACTCTAACCAGCCATAGATAACCTGAATCGCTAGTAAAATAAACGACGTTACTTTACTCTTCACTCAAGCTCGAATATATTCTATTACTCTTTTCACAGTGAGTTTTAGAACGGGCTCATTGTCCCTATACTCAATGCTCAAATTTCTTAGACAATCCTCACTGACATACATACAATTTTACTCAACACACCTAGAACCCTAAACTTGTGTTGTACGTCCACAACATGATGATATGCGACAATATCACCGTTTGAAGCAGTACAAATGAACCTGTGTAACCTGATAACAGCGTCCTGATCACAGCGTTACACTACTCCTTGCCATGGCTAACCAGGGATTTTTCACACTGCTGGAAAAAACCCTCTCAACTACATTAAACAATTGACAAAATCAATAACTCAACATATGTTAAACATTTATCCTATGAATATACCAACATATATGTGTCATGCATGTAACATGTATCTCAAAAACAACATACAACCATCCGATTGCTACCAGGAAATTGATCCAGCACTCTCACCAAAATTATGCATATATGACTCTACCTACTATCACTAAATTTACCATACAACACTAGGCCCATATCAACAACAGAGCGACTGAATCATGAGGCGAAAAGATCTATATATGTTGTTTCAAACTACCCACAATAAACAAGACCAGCTTGTCATTTAGAAAGTTTATTTAAACATATCTAGAAAAACTCAGGTTTTGGAATTTTATTATCAAGCATTAGAAAAAGGTCATAAAGAGAGATTTATTCAGCATTTAATAAAAAGAGCATAAATCAAGAAATATTATTCATTAGCAGAAATAAGTAAAAATATGCATTTCCAAACCCTAACTATTTCTCTGTCTCTACCCTCATCACCTAGAAATAAAGTAATTAATAAAACTCCTTTCCTTACGTATGTTGTCCATCAGCATAACACGTCCCTCAGGAAACTCGAGCGCAAGCCAAATGTCTGCTGTTTGAGCTAATTTTTATACCCTAAACTAAGCTGAGCTAACTATTTTTCACATTCCAGCAGATGAATTCTAGCTCTCCATTGGCTGAGCCACCTCATGCCACAGTAAATTGTGACATCTTTTTCCACATGTCCGGGCTTATTCACTAGTTCATTGTTCATGCACGAAGTCTTGGCAGCACTTCCTCAGGCTGCTACAATTTGTAGCGAAAGAAGTTCAAGCAATGCAAAATCTATCACGTCTCTTCCTTCCAACCTTGAACCTGTCCGTTCTGAGCTCCAGTGGCACTTTTGCAAACCTTTCCACAGAGTCACTTTTAGCAGTTCTTTCCAAAACCTTTCAAATTAAAAGTTCATAGGCTTTTCATCTTTTTTTCAGAATTATTTTCTCTTGTGGTAGTTTCATCAATAGGCCTCTTTTCAGAAAGCGTCATTTTTCTGCGCCACCTTTTTCTTGCGTCACTTTTTAAAAGTGCACTATTTTTCTTCAGCCATCTCTAAGCTTCATTTGTAAAACTATTATATAAACAAACATAAAACATAAATTAATGCAAGAAATGAAATTTGTTCTGTTACCCACCCACTTTTGCTAATTAATTAACCCATTAGTCTATATTACCTAGCAGAAGCACACAAATAAAGCAGCATTTATATCTACTATTCTTCACTTAGTCCAGCAGGATTCTCTATGCACCTGTAAAAATAAAAGGACACCACATAGACAAAAGCATACACAGAATAAGCACATGCCATTATTAAAGCAGCCGCAATTAATAAGACAATAGACAAACAAACAAGGTTAGTTAATTATTTTTATAACGTACTTGCTGCAACATAGAGCACATAATGTTAATCCCTTATGTTGGTGAATGCAATACTTAATCTAGGTTGAATTAGTATTCACACAGCACAAATATTTAATATTATCAATTAATTATGGAAGTGTAACTTCACGAGCTGAAATGTAATTCATTTCTGAATCTTGCTCCATCACCCGCACACTTAGAACCATGCACCCTGCCCTTGGACTGAAGGGCCTACCTTAGGGGTGACTTATAGGTTTTAAGTGCAGTTACCACGATACAAGGAAAACCGTAAATCTAAACTCGAGGGTACATGCACCCTTTCACGCAGAGTTCAATGGCAGCTCTGCAGACACAGTTTGCATAGGTTCCCATGGGTGGCATAACACATGCTTCAGCCCATGGGGACCCTTGGTGTACCAATGCCCTGGGTACCTCAGTACCATAAACTAGGGACTTGCAAAGGTACCCCAGTATGGCAATCAGCAAATATAGAGGAGAGAGAGCACAGGGTCCTGATTAGTAGGATCCTAGTGAAATGCAGTCAAAACACACTGACACAAGGCAAAACGTGAGGGCATCTATGCCAGAAAGAACCTACTTTCCTACAAAGTGGTCCAGAAGACCTGCCTACACAATCTATCTCATTTCACCTATTTGCATACAATATTCTGAAAAGCATTGACAACATTGAATTTTTTTAATTCTTGGAATTCAGTTGTCTGATGGAGCCTTTAGAAACTGGGTGTCATCCTGGCTAAAGAATGCAGTCCATATTGTTTACAGCTTTGGACAGTCTGTGCAAGGCCCTTGATGAAGGGGGTTGTTTTGCTCTCATCCTTTTAAACCTCTCGGCGGCCTTCACCACTGTCTCCTATCCTATTTCAACACCTTACAGAGAGTGCTGAGGTGCAGTACCCTGTCTTGGCTTACATCCTGTCTCTCCGTTCTTCAACACTGTTCAGACTTTAGACTTCTTGCTTGCTGTGTCTCATTTCGATTGTCCTTGACCCCCACCATGTTCAACATCTATGTTGCACCCCTAGCCATCATGATACATTCCTTAAGCTTTAGCTTATTTTGATATGCTAATGACACTCAGCCTATGTTGGACATAGTAAGACAGTATCTACCACCCTTCTATGCTTCCTTGAGATCCTTACTGCCATGGCCAAGTACATGACCTTGAATTTTCCAAAGATTAACAGTGACAAGACAACTCTTTGCCATATTTTTAGCAGATTTGCCAATTGTGCTTGGGGTGGATAGAAGTGTGAGTCCCAGAATGAATGGAAAACAAATATTGTGCTTGCCGTACATAGATGACTTAGTAATCTTAGTTAAGACGGAGACGGGTCTCCAAAGAAAGTTGGATGTGTTCAGTGGATATTATAGTTCCAAACACCTAACTGGAAATATGGATAATTCCAAAGTGCTATGCTTTGGGAGAAGTGTAAATAAGTTGAATTGATACATGGGCCCCACAAAACTAGAAATAGTAAATGAATAAAAAATACCTAGCGGTCTGGTTTGAAAGGTTCCTGAAATGGCATACCCATATGGAGGCCCTAAAAGTTAGAGCCCATATATCGGTGAGCGGTTTGAAAAAATGCATTTGTGATGGAGTGATGTCCTACAGACCTATGATGAAAGCCGTTAGTGCCATGATACACCCACAATTACAATATGCAGCAGACGTATTCTCCATTATTGGTAAAAGTGGGTGGGATACTGAGGAAGGGAAGTGTATAAAGACCCTAATGACCCTACCAGGCTCATCCATGACCCAGGCAACAAGAATGGAGATGGGTATGACCGTGTGAATATACAGGCATACGTGGCTTTAATAAGAGTTTGGAAAAGACTGGGCCTGGGTGAGGATCAGAAAGTTTCACAGTGGTTAAGAACGAGGTCCAGCAAAGCGATTTAAAATGGGCCAAATGAGTTAGAAAGAAATTGGAATCTGTATGTGGGAATTTGAAGGTAAGATTATGCCAACAGACATTACAAGTAGAAGTTTCCAAGGGTGAACTAAGAACTTTAGGGAAGGAACTATCTCGGGAAAAGGATTTAACTGTATCTTAGAGAGAAAAAATAGGTGCAATTTATGTTAAGCTCCTGACAGAGGGAAGTCTGGTTCCCATATTTGGACATATTACCAAATTGTTGGCTCAGATGTGAATAATTAAGATTAAGAATTGGTAATATATCCTTGGGTAATAAATGAGAGAATAAAAATGGAAATGGAAGTTGGGTAAAACATGTGATATTCTGCACATATTAGTGGATTGTGTAAAAGTGTTACCCTTGCGGAAACTGATCCTACGCCCCATCTTTTTAAAATACGGTACCATGTACCGTAGCCCAACCCGTAGACCTTCTTGTTGATATGCGTAACCTGGATAGTGCAATAGGTATTGGAAGGTACATGGCTGCTGTAAAAAGTTTTTGCTTGGAGAAATGAGATGAACTATGCAATTGGGTAGCTATTAATTGAAAACCTAAGTGAAAATTGAAGAACAATGACAAAGGGGTAGGATTTTTGCTTGATTCTGGTAAAATAATTTTAGATAGGAAAAGTCTTACTGGAAATTTAGAAAATATTTTATTGAGTATGTGCAAGGAAGGGTTATGTTTATAATTTAATTTCCTAAGGATTACTGTGTTAACTAAAATTGTTGATGAAATTATTCATGATATTAGAGTTGTATATACATTGATATGTTCTTGCACTGTTTAAAGACCAGTGGTCTAAATAAACATTAATTTGACTGAGTGACTGACCTTCTCAATGTCATTCTGTTCTTCAACACTGTTCAGACTTTAGACCTCTTGCTTGCTGTGTCTCATTTTGAGTGTCCTTGTCCCCCACCATGTTCAACATCTATGTTGCACCCCTAGCCATCATGATACATTCCTTATGCTTTAGCTTTTTTTGCTATGCTAACGACACTCAGAATATGGTTGGACAAAGTAAGACAGCATCTACCACTCTCATATGCTTCCTTGAGATCCTTACTGCCATAGCCAAGTGCACGACCTTGAGTTTTCCCAAGATTAACAGTGACAAGACAAAGTTTCTCATGTTTGGTGACTCTGTGGTCCAATAACCGGAGGATGTCTTTGATCCTGGCCAATCAGGTTCTGTGCTATGCTGTGAGAGCTCTCAGAATACCTTTTAATTCTACTTTATTCTTTAAATCATAGCTGAACAAATTGGATTCCTCTAGCTTCTTCTCAAAAAGTCATAGGGCCCGATTCACAGAACTAACTTAAGACAAAATCCTAAACGTACTACTTTTGGTATTCACAGAAGGCATTAAGTAGAAGTAAAGTTAGGATTTTGTCATAAGTTAGTTGTGTGAATCGGGCCCTTAGTTTTGTTGTCAATCACCTGCCACAAATCCATTTACCAGGTGCCTCCTCTCACTTGGATTGTGGTATTTTCGTATGCCTGGGGCTCGCCGGGTGGATGATGGCACAGCTCAAACAATGCAAAACTCAGCTTCCCTGTCTCCCCAAAGGCTTTCCTGCAGCGATTCAGTTTCAATGCACTGCCTGAACATGAGCGGCCGCACATGAGAGAGTCACTTTCATGTGCCTTCCAATATCATTGACCCAAATCATGGAAATGCACCTATCTTCTTTCCGCGTCACTGCTGCAATACAAGCCCTCTAGTCACATCTTGGGTTCACTTTGCCAACCCCTCCTGTGTGCCAGACCCTCTGTACTGTGTCACAGTCTATGTTCTGCCTGCTAAAATGTGGAACTCCCTGTCCCATAATATTCTCATTCAAATGAATCATCAAACTCTTGAAGAATACAACACTTTTTTTCTTCCATCCTGCACTAATAATTCTCTTTCTACCTCTGTACTTTAATTTGCCCAGCACCAAGATAGCTTTCGCACACTACTAGGTCGCAGCTGTCTTCTCCAAATTTTCATTAAAGTATTCATTCATTCATCCATCCAACCCTCCTTTCATTCCAGTTGCACGTGCTGTTTCTAGTATAAGTGTTATGCTTGAAAACGCTGCACAAAAATACACGAAAGTCATGAAAGCGGGGCAAGAAGTATAATTCATTAATCCGGTAGCCCCCCACCCCCTCGACCCCCGCACTTTTTCCTTCTCTTTGTGCTTGGAGTGTAAGTGTTGCTTTCCGTGTGATCAGTGCTTGAAATGGAAAAATAGATGTCCAGGTACCCTCTACCAGAGTACCTGTTTTTTTCTTAGAAGTGCCAGTAGTCACTAATTAAAAGTGTTGCACCTCGGCTGAGAAGTGCAGGCACTCTCTCACTCTTAAAATGAAGAAAGTGCAGGCGCTCTCTCACTCTCAAAATGAAGAAAGTGCAGGCGCTCTCTCACTCTCAAAATATAGAAGTGCATGTACTCGGTACCTTACAGTACCGGCACATTGACAGCACTGTCTGTGATACGAAAACAATTCAACTCCACTGTTTGTCTATTCTCCAACGACCCTAACCTTGGACTGGAAACTCGAAGGTCGCTTAGTGTTTGGCGCTTAATGACTGGCTTTAATTCCCAGACTCAATTTCTACTCAGGAGAAGAGCCTGTGACATCACTCTCGAAGCATTATAAATATTTCTGCAGACAACAATAATCCGCTGCATAACGCTGAACATTCAACAGTTCAGTTGAAAAGTTAAGGACACGACTACAGGGCCCTGAATGGACCCATTTCAATGGCCATTGCTGATATCCTTACAAAACATAAGCAGTATGGTAAAAAGACCACATCCCTGGACGCAGAGCCGCAGCACAAATTTTGTTTTCCAATCCACACATTGCAGTACCTCCAGGATTGGTGCACTAGTTCCAAGTCCAGGGAAAACAAAGACAAGAAAACAAAAATAGCGCTTCACTGGCAAACGCTGTAAAAGTAGCGCTAATGTGTTTCAGTGTGAATAAAAACAGTTTGGCCAGTTTGCTACCACTCTGTCTTACTTCATTTAGTTATTTATCTATTTTTCATATTTTTAACCTTTTATTCCCAATGCTGCACTTTGGAATACAAATTTCAGAAAAATATGACATTTCCAGCAAAAGCGTCTTTCT
The DNA here is from genome assembly GCF_964261635.1 of Lissotriton helveticus. NCBI lineage: Eukaryota > Metazoa > Chordata > Amphibia > Caudata > Salamandridae > Lissotriton > Lissotriton helveticus. The sequence continues at coordinate 1,612,830,003 of NC_136069.1, forward strand.
CTTTTGGATCCATTTCACAGGGAAGCAAATAAAAGAAAGGGGAGGAAAGAGAGTGAGAACCCTGTCTTGAAGTCACGGTTTTCATGGGCATCCGCAGGGGGGGCAAGGAGGGTTGCTCCAGGGGGGGCAAGCATCCCTCCTTGCCCCCCCCTGCGGACGCCCATGAACAGGTATTGAATATCACGGAGCAGTGGCGTACAGTACAGAACCGCACTGCCCTCTCAAGGAGGAAGGATACTAGTGAGCTGGATCGGTGCACCGCGGAGGGTTACCAGCGAGCTGTTAGTTTGTGCACCGCGGGTAATGTGTTACTAGTGAGCTGGGTTTGTGCACCGAGTAGTGAATACAGGAAAGGACGATATCGACCTGCTAGAAGTTATCGATCACTGGAATCATAAAGGATTTGTGATCATCAAGTGCGTACATGACTCCCGGTGGGGTGTGTAACATACCGTATCTGGAAGCCCTGATTTCTAGAAACAGAGCCGAATAGTCACAATAAAAGCACTAAGTGCCCTGAGGTACCAGATTTCCATATTTGGGATATAAGTGAAAACATCCAAAAATCACCCACATAAACACTATTTATCCTATTCATTGTTAATGTTACTTTAAATACAAGCATATACTAAAAATATCCTCATTGTTTAGCCAATCAGAACCATACGGTACGGAAATTTATTAGAAATGTCGAATTTAATTTTTTTGGTTACAGAACTAAAATGTATGAAATGATGTATGAAAATGTAACGAGTTATACATTGTCAAAAACGGATTTGCAAATGGTTACATTACACTTATATGATGTACTAAAGACATACAAATACTGATTCCCTAAGTTACCATAGGGAAGCAGCATTATAAGGAGTCAGTAAACTGCCACTGAAAATAGTGATTCTTTTCATTTCAAGAAGATTTTATTAAGAGAAATAGTGAGTCAAATAATAGCAAACAAAATACAAAGAGGCGATACATTCCAATATGAGAGGAACGCGAAACCATGGGCATCATTTGATCATTAACAAAGCTCAATGTAAGTAAAAGTGGAAAACAGGCAAACAATATGAAGGTAATGAAATGAGCCAATAATGGAGTACAATGTTCAGAACTTAGAACGTATCAATCCCTAATATGGGGATAGGGGGAGGGGAAGAGAATAAGAACCATAGGAAGAAGGAAGGAGAGAAAGGAAAAAAAGCACCATAAAGAAAGAACGGGATGAGAGGACAGGAAAGAGGAAGAAAAAAAGAAAGAAGGAATCCCACAGGAATAACCCAATGTACCGCAACTACCAGACAAAAATTAGGTAGACGTAACAACAGGAAATTGAGGGACTACACCTTTCGCAGAGAGTTCCATATATTCATCCAAAGTAGCCCAAACACCCTTAGAGATGGAAGGCGACAGGTGTGCTAGATCTACTGAGGTGTGAGCACTGCGTAAGAAGGAAACCCATGCCCACCAAGTATGATATGAGACAGACGAGAAAGATTTCCATTCCATAAGGATAACTTTGACCGCTACAGATAGAAGAAGGTCTAAGAGTTGTAATTGTAATGGATCAAGGGGAAGAGGCGTAGGAGCCGCCCAGGGGCCTAATAGAACTAAAGGAAAAGAGAGCTGGAGCTCAATGTCAAAGATAAGAGACAAATGTTGCTGAATAAGGACCCAGAAAGGTTTAAGTAAGGAACAGTCATAGAACATATGTGGAAAATCACCCGCCTCAACGCCACAACTCCAACAGAGGTCATCCTCTTTAAGGTTGAGGGAGTGAAGACGTACCGGAGTCCAGTGGAGTAGATTGAGCGAGAAAAACTTGGACTGTATTAAGGAAGGAGCTATTTTATTACGTAACGCTAATTTGCCAATGGATTGCCAAGCTTCGGTAGAAATATGGTCCGTAATATTGTGATCAAAGTGACGCAACCATTTTTGTTGTGCAACCGTCTGATCAGGAAGCAAAGTAGAGGATAGAAACCTATATATGTGAGAAGCAACATGACCCGCTTTGAGCCAAACAGAGAACAGCGAGACGGTGGACGAGGAGGGATGAAGACGAGTTTTCGAGATCGCAACCTTGATTTTAAGAAAAGTGTAGAAATCTAGATTTGTTAGAGAATGTTTGAGCGCTAAAGTAGAGAAAGGTAAGGGCTCACCAGAATCATCATACAGATGTTGTACAAGAGAAATACCTTTCATCGCCAAGTATGACATAAGTGTGGGAGTGATATTGAGTTTAATTTTGGAATTACGCCAAATGGAAGACCATCTAGTTTTGTGCAGAGGAAATGCCATCTTTCTATCCACTTTCTTAAGTGCGACAATTGTATCAATAATGATAGATCGGGAGAACATAATATGTAGAGTGGAAGTAGTACAAAAAGAGGCAATTGGTAGAGGCGCAGCTAAATCCTGTTCTATGAGTAGCCATAGAGGAATATGACGGGTTGGTGGAGAAAACCAAAGTGCACCTTGGGAGGCCAAAAAAGCAGTCTGGTATTTTTCCCAGTCCGGGAAATTACAACCCCCCATATCACAAGGTCTACGTAAATATTTATATGCTAACCGAGCACGTTTGCCGCTCCATAAAAATTTGGAGGTGATACCATCAAGTTCCCGAAAAAAAGAGTCAGATAATTTAATCGGAATCATGGAAGAGACAAAATTGATAATCGGAGTTATCATCATTTTAAGGGTTTGTAGGCGACCCCACCAAGAAATATATTTTGGAGACCATGTGTCCAGAAGACGACGAACTTTAGCAAGTGTTTGAGATTCATTATAAGTAACCGTGGTCTGTAGCGTAGAACAAAAATAAATGCCTAGATATTTGAGATGGGTAGCTTGCCATTTAAAGCCAGCCGAACCCATATGAGCAGGAAAGCAGTAGGCATTTAAGGGGAACAGTTCTGTCTTATCTGTATTTAGGGTATATCCCGAGACCTTAGAAAACAAAGAAATGGTGCCAGAGATAGCAGGAATGGCTAACACGATGTCATCCGAGAAAATGAGAACATCGTCAGCGTAGGCTGCAGTTTTAAGACAATGAGGGCCAAAAGAAAACCCTTTGATATCAGGATGTAAATCAATCAGCCGAAGGAGAGGATCAATAGATAATAAAAACAAAAGAGGGGATAAGGGACATCCCTGTCTCGTGCCCTGGCAAAGATTAAAAAAAGAGGATGTAGAACCATTAACTCTAATATTAGCTTTAGGTTGGGAGTACAAAGACATTACCATGTTAATAAAAGAGTCCCCAAGGTTATGTGCATGTAAGACAGCTCGAAGAAAAGGCCAAGAAACCTTATCAAAGGCCTTCTCCGCATCGAGGGCCAAGGCCGCAGCAGGTAGTTGGGATCGCTTAGCCGCCCCAATAATATGGCAAAAAGTGCGAATATTGTCTCTTGCCATCCTACCTTTAACAAAACCAGTTTGGGAGGGATGGACTAGGTTGGGAATAAAAGATTCTAGACGTTTAGCCAGGATTTTAGCAAAGATCTTCGCTTCCATATTGAGAAGCGAAATAGGGCGGCAATTCTTAGGGTCCGAATGGTCCTTCCCCTCCTTTGGGAGCACTACTATGGTGGCTTCAGCAGCCGTACCAGAAACAGAACCATTACGAACAAACGCGTCAAAGACAGCCTGCAACTTAGGAACAAGCACCGGGAGAAAGGTTTTATAAAATAATATCGGGTATCCATCTGGGCCAGGTGCTTTCCCCAAACGGGTGGCCTTGATGGCAGAAACTATTTCCTCAGGTGAGATAGGTTCATTCAGAGTGGAGCGATCTTCTTCTGAGACTGATTGAATCGGAATCGATTTTAGAAAATCTTGGCAGGTGTCAAAAGAGGCTTGGTTAGAGGGGGTATACAACTTATTATAGAAATCACGAAAAACTTCAAGAATGTCCTCAGTTTGGAATTTTTTAGCGCCAGTATGATCTGTAATAGAAGAGATCTGAGAGGATTTATAGGAGGAATCTTGGAATTTTAATGTAGCAGCCAAAAGTTTACCAGCCCGATTCTTTAAGAGTAATTTTTTGGACTTTTGCGCTTGGAAACCAATATGAGCTCTTTTAGTGACAATTGTATTATATTTGTATTTTAGAAGCTTAATTTGTTGCAGGATAGTCGGGACTTTAGTATGTCTAAAGGAAGCCTCCAGATTCTTAATCTCAGACGATAAATCAGTAAGTTCTTTTTTAATCGCTAAATTGCGTTTGGCCATGCATGCAATAACTTGGCCCCGGAAAGTACATTTAAAAGAGTCCCATAAAACTATTGGAGAAGATACAGAATCCTCATTCTCACGGAAAAAAGTGTTTATATCCGTTGAAAATTCTTCCACTTGGGCAGAGTCATGTAAAACTTCCGTGTTAAGTCTCCAAGAACGACCACGTGGTTTCGGAGCAAAGGACGAGAGCGTAAAAGTGACCGCAGCATGATCCGAGATAACAATGGGATGTATGAGCGGGGAAGAAGAAGCCGAGACAAGAGAAGAGTGAACTAGAAGATAATCAATACGAGAGAATGAGGAATGAGGAGAGGAAAAGAAAGAAAAGTCACTAGCAGTGGGATTATGGAGACGCCAAATATCATGCAAGTTAGCAACGGAACACATGTTAAGCATCTGTTTGTGTGCTTTAGGTGGACGAAACTGAAACGCAGAATTCCTGTCCAATAAAGGATCCATAGGTAAGTTAAAATCTCCACCAACAATAAGATTTCCAGCATGTGGGGTATCATGCAATTTTTTAGAAATGGATTTCCAAAAAGCAGGGTTATCAACATTCGGAGCATAGATATTCATAACAAACAAATCATGTTGGCCATCCGATAATTTAGATAAGAGCCAGCGACCCTCAGAATCATGCTCAGAGGAGAGAATCGATAAACCTGAATTCCTCGAAATTAATGTAACCACACCATTGCGTTTACCAAGAGCATCCGAACAAGACACATCCGATACCCAATCTTTCTTTAAGAATAACGCTTCTCTACTAGCCATCTTAGATTCCTGAAAGAGGACCAAGTCCGCCGAGAGAGATTTACAATAATCTAAGATTTTAGAGCGTTTCACCGGGTGATTCAAACCCTTAACATTAAGGGATAATACATTTAAACCTGGCATATAACGGAAGGGGATACAAACGAAGACAACATTGATAACAGAGAGGGGGTGGAGGTCAAAAATACAGAAGACCAACCATTAAGTAAAATAGACGGTACGGGAGCATCCATGTGGGAGAACCAGGAAAAAAGAAAAGCCAGAAGAGGAGAAGAAAGACTAGAGAAGAGAAAGAAACGAGGCAGAGAGGGAGGTCTAAAAGAGACCCATATCATGCAAGGGGGAACGTGGAAAGGGCGAGTAGGAGACCCGTACTAGGAGCAAAAGTTGGTAAAGACGAATAGCCCAGTATTAAAAGACAACTGTCAATGAGCTAAAAAGCAATAGATAAACCATACTCATATAAGTACATTTGATAACGAAGTACTAAATTGCTATTAGAAGACTAAAACCACTCAGAGTAGATTAACAATACCACAACGAGAGTAAGTTCGTGAAGTAAATAACAATAATATAAAATGTAAGCAAAGCATAATTATGTACGAAACATCTTGAAAAAACATATATCAATTTGTGAATACAAGAATAAATATGTATTGAAGCCGCATAGGAATAATACAAAAACACTTAATTATAACTATACTATAAAGTGGAATGATATGAGAAAGAAAGAAAAAGGTGCATGAAAGCAGTATATAGAAACGAGGAAGAAACAGAGAGGGAAGATGCAGAAGAGCAGAAAGAAGAAGGAGAAGTCCACACCACCATATTACAATGAACCATAGTGTAATGCAAATGTAATACAAAAAGTTATTGAAAAAAGCAACAGCACTTAATTCATAGATAATAAATCTGCCACCAATATCTATAACAATGCAGGTAGCCTGAAAATTGAAACAACAACAATATAAGTGAAACACACCGTAAGAAAGATAAGAAGGAGCAAGAAAAAGGGCGCAGAAAAGGAGGTACAAAAACTAAAGAGATCAGAGAAGACGGGTAAAAGAAAAAGAGGAAAAAATTGAAAGGATCTAAAAAAATAATATAATATTCTCGAAAGAAAAAGAAGAGAAAAAGAAAAAGAAGGAGAGGTAGGATACGAGAAAGAAGGAGCACTTACAGAATAGTATGTAAAGGAGAAAGGAAATAGGACGTACGATAGCAGAGGATTAGATTAACATGGAAACATGGCTGGAGAAAAAAGAGGAGGTAACCATCCAGAAAAAAAGATACAACCAGAAGTAGAGAAAACAACAAATCAGGTCCCTGAGGCACCATGAGCCTGTGAAGTTGATCTTTGAATTTCCATCTCTATCTCCTCCTGGTTATCCAAGAACGTCGCCAAGTCCGCCGGTTCGTCGAAGATTCTGGAACGCCCTTTATATGTGATGCGAAACTTGGACGGACCAGAAAAGGAAAAAGGGATGCCCAAGTCAGTGAGACGTTTTCGAAGATTCAAGAAGCCTTTCCGTCGAATGACCGTGTCTCTGGCAAAGTCTTGGGAAATAGATATGCGATGGCCCTCCCAAATGAGTTGCTTAATCTTGCGCATGTGAGACAAAATCAGCTCAGTGTGTTGATGCCGTAAGGGCTTAAAAATGATTGCTCTTGGCTGGGTGGCTGCCTTAGAACGGAACGTTGGAACACGGTGTGCTCTTTCAATCTCAAAATCTCTGAGGAAAGATAAGTGAAGCGTATCCGGAATCCACTTAGATAAGAACTCAATCATGGAGGAGGATGTTTTCTCTGAGTCCTCCGGTAGACCAAAAATACGCAGATTCGATCTTCTATTACGGTCCTCCTGCTCCGTGAGGTCTCTGCGCAGCGCCGCCATAGAGCGCTCCATTTGAGAAAGGGACCTAGATTGCTTTTGGATACCATCCTCAGCGGAGCTTATCCGCGTTTCTGTCGCTGATACACATAGAGAAAGGGCTTTAAAATCATTCCTGATAGCAGACACTTCCACTTGAAGTAAGTCAGTGTTAGTTTTGGTTGACTGCGCAATGTCGTGAACCTCATTGAGGCGCGCCAAAATGGTGTCCAATGTGGAAGTATTGTCCGCCTGAGGAGATTCAGGAGACGGAGAGACTGACTTAAGTCGTTTCAAAGATGCGCCCTGATCCTTAGAGTCTTTGGCGTTCAAGGACCGATTCATATTGACAGAGTTGTAGCACAAGGCTAACAAAGGACCCCTGGAGTAGAGTATAGCACCAAAGTTATTCAAAAAAGTCAGGTACAGTGGAGAAAAAAAGAGGCAGTTCACGCTCAAAACACGCTACGCAAATCTAGCGGATCAGATATGAGCAGAGATAGGCAGGAACTCAATTCAAAGAAGCGACATAAACACCTCAATGAGCCAGTGAAGAAAAAATAAAAAAACTGTGAGCAGCTTTAAACCCAGCCAAGCAGCAATAGAGTAACAGCAGAAAAAAGAAAAGAAAAAATGTTACCATTGTAGACAGCGCGTGAAGAAACCCTCAAACAGACACTGAAGACTGCTAAATTGTATCCTCGGCGGCGCCTCAGAAGCCAGAAGCCCGGAACATCAGACGCGGTAAAATGGCGGCCGCACCTCAGGAATGCGAGCGCCTGTGAGGAGTGAAGGCAAACACATATTTCAATGTCCCAAACCGCGGAAAAACAGCATCGTGGAGGTCAGCACACGTTCCGCTGTTGGTGTGTGGTTTTTCCAGGCAGGAGGGCAAGAAGAGACGGAGATAAACGCTCGACGGGACCAACTCTCCCCGGAGCTCAAGCGCGACACGCCATTCCACAGCGGCGCGCAAGCCACGCCCCGAAAATAGTGATTCTTAATCGCAAATTGTGAGTAGTGACAAAGGGGCATATGTAGGTAATTTTTGTTTTGCGATTCTCAAATTGCAATTTTTTGGGAATCGCAATTAGAGAATCGCAAAATGAAATGTAGGTAGAATTAGCAATTATTTTTGCGAATCACAATTATTCCTTATTTGTGAATCGCAAAAAGAGATTCGCAAATAAAGAATACCTTCTCATTTATTCCTATGGGCTAGAAGTCCCATAGGAATGAATTGGAAGACATTCTCAATTTGCGATTCTCAATTAGAGAATCGCAAATTGAGAATGCAATTTCAGGGTTGCAAGGGTGTGAATAGGACACCCTGTTGCACCCCTGAAATTAACATGTGTGCACATGTGGGCCACATACATGCCTTAAGGGCATGTATGTGACCCACATGGCACTTTGAAAAATGCCAAAAAGTGCATTTTTCAAAGAAATCACAATTTACCACCAACCTGAAGTTGGGGGTATTTTGCAATTCCTTAAGCCACAATTCGTACACCTTGGGTGCTTCCTACATTGCATTTAAAGAATCGCAATTTGTGATTTAAATGCAATTGCAAAATAAGAAATCGCAAAATCTGCGATTCCTTATTTTGCAATTGCATTTAAGGAATCGCAACATAGCACACTGCCCTAATTGTGATCGCAAATGCTGAAATTCTGGGCTACCTACATATGGCCCAAAAATACTTGTTTGCATTCGCAATTGATCCCATGGCGACAGAAAGTAAGCATGTGCACATTAAGAACCTATAAGAATCTGACATTACAACTTTACAGTGAACCTGGAAATACATTTCAGTGACGTGCAAGGTAAATATATTGAGTACCTAATAGCACTACAAAAACATATTTGTGTCTATTGTGCTGCATTCATTTATCTCCTCCCTATGTCCACAAGTGTGTTAGTGTCTAGATACCCTCACTGGTAACAAGAAGCGCTCTACAAATCTACTGATTGATTGAGTAGTGAGCATTGGTGCTGAACTACTACATTCTCCATATTGACTCCTTATGCAGCGTATCATTGACCTCTTTCAAGTCGCTGCTTAGGGTTCCTTCTGCCTCAGTTGCCGCCACTGAAATAGCCCTAATTCAGAACTTAACGTCTAAAGCAGAGGTGACTTGCAGTCCCCAAGAAGCATGTCCAGTACAGCGCACTTTCTCTGATTGGTGACCGCGCGTGTGCACAGGTTAGCTGAGGCATTCAGTAGCCTGCCTATGCATCGTCCAGATGTCTGAAGATGCGCTTCGCCATGGTGTTGAGCGTGGTCCGCATACAGCACAATCAGCATGTACTGACACAAACACTGAGCTTGTAGTAAGGCTGAGAAACATGACCATATGCATAACTCGCAGGGCCCATTTCACAAAGGTAAACCTACACTTTTGTGTACGTTTTCTCTGTTTCGATATTCATAAACAAAATATTTAATAGTAACTTTATGACTGTGGAGACTCCTCAGTCGGATGGAGAACTCTGAACATTAAAAGATAGGGCTTGTAGATGGGGTGGAGAGCTTTGCACATAAGAAGATAGGACACCAGGCGTGGCGGAGAGCTTCGTACTTAAAAATGTAGGACAGGTAGTCGAGGCTGAGAGCTTTGCGCTTAAAAAAGATAGGACAGGCAGTCGGGGTGTGGAGCTCCACACATAAAAAGATAGGACAGCGAGTCAGGGTGGGGAGCTCCATACATAAAATGATAGGACAGGCAGTCGGGGCAAAGAGCTTTGCACATAAAAAGATAGGACAGGTAGTAGGGGCGAAGAGCTTTGCACATAAAAAGATAGGACAGGCAGTCAGGGTGGGGAGCTCCCCACATAAAAAGATAGGACAGGCAGTCGGGGCAAAGAGCTTTGCACATAAAAAGATAGGACAGGCAGTCAGGGTGGGGAGCTCCCCACTTAAAAAGATAGGACAGGCAGTCAGGGCAGAGAGCTTTGCACATAAAAAGATAGGACTGGCCATATCTTTTTATATGTGGATTTCTCCGCCCCAACTGCGGAGTCTCTGCAGTCGTAAAGTTACTATTACGCTTTTGTTCGCGAATACTGAAAAAGAGTGTAAGTTTACCTTTGCGAATCGGGCCCAAAGCCTTTCTCGCTCATTACACTGGCAAATAACACAAGTTTGCCAGTTTGACTACATTATACCGGTTGCAGCATGATATATATAAATGTAAATCCAGTATTTGTAAAGCGCAAACAGCTACCCAAAGGTATCCCGGCGCTGGGGGCCCTGGGAAGAATAAGCAAGCTATTGCCCAGAGTCACATGGTGCTGGGCTAACCTGCCACTGGTGCCGGGTATTGAACCGTGGGCCCCAGATTCCAATGTCAGTCGCCCTGGCCGTGGCGCCACAACTATATACATAGTTTAGCCAAATATGATATTAGTTGCTGTTATGCTGATGACTGACTTACAGAATAGACTTGTGCATCATTAAGAACGTAGTTCACAACTTTATAGGTGTCCTAACCTTCTGTGTGAGGATGAGTGAAAACGCATATTTGTAGAAACAAAATATTAGAGATTTCAAACTATAGTTCCCGTAATGCATTGTGTTTGTATGGAAGGGCGTCAGTATGGACCGACAGTTGCTATGATACTTTGGACCTTTAATACGTTTGACGCTCTTTCTGTTGCATCCATAATGTGTGGTGAATTAGACCTTCACGTACTCATGTGACACTTATGATGGGGCGGGCTCCCAACTGGCAGAAGAGGCGTGGCTACAGATTTGTCAGTGTTGCTGACAGCAGCTAGAGCTTCCGGCGGAAATGATCTTTCACAATCTGATCTAGTGGGGCAGATTCTGGTTTTCTGCTTGCTGCACCACCTACAGGTAACACCCCCTGCCGTTTGGTGACCAGGACTCCTTGGTACGCGAACGAAGATTGTACCAGCGTTTTCTTACCTCATCAGCGCTTCTATTTATTACCCCTACAGCATGAATATGTTGCTGATTGTGAGTCCTAATTATTTTTTGTGGCTCCAAGGATGGTCAGTGAAGCGTTATAACAAATCGTGTTGTTGTCCAGGACGCTTCCACCGTTGTTTGGTCAGTGCTTAATTTGTCAAAGAATGAGTGCTGGAGCTGGGGCGCTGCTCAGAAGCCATTGGGCAGCGCTGTTGAATGTCAGCTCTCAGCACCAAGGTTGTGTGGTCTTGAATCCTTCTCATGCCTCTTTATCCCCCGCCAGACACCCCTGTCCCTTCACCTCAGCCTTGCAGGGTCCTGCTCTCGACCCTCTGTGACGTTTCTTCTGTCTTTCTCTTCCTCTATCTTTCCACTTTTTTCCGATGTCTGATGAGGAAAAAGTGTCTCTCTTTCTCTTGCTAAATGCTCCATGAGGACAAATACGTTCGACCCCCCAATAGTACCAGTCAGTCCCCAACCTGCTACCACCGGAAACCACTGGCTCAAATTAAGTAAGCACTGTTTCTAATAAATGATCAATTCATTGATGCTTTCTTTTCCTCCTCTGCTCTCCAGCTGCACAACATAAATTCCGGGTCCTTCCATTCGTGCATTTCCTGCTTCTGTCGACGTCATCAATGTCTGATATTGCAAGGGTATGATGCATTTGTGAATTATACCTATTCAAAGTTATTGATTCAGTAATTTCTGAAAGTGCAAATTTAAAGATCAGTAATTCGAAACATGAAACGTTCATATATACAGAATTGATTGCAATTCTACAATTGTGACGTTTTTTTATCGCAAATATCGAATCGAACACTCTGGGCCATATGTATCAACAAACTATTTTGCATTTCCTAAATAGCGATTTTTAAGGAATCGCTATTTAGGAATTGCAAAATGGTATGTATGAAAAAAATCGCTATTTTTTAGTGATTCCTTAATCTTCCTTATTTGCGAATTCGCATTTTGCGAATTCGCAATGAAGGAATAATTTCCAATGCATTCCTATGGGCCAGGAGGCCGTTTGCGAGTCGCAAAGGCCGAAATTCTGCGAATTTCGGCCTTTGCGATTCAAAAACGGCTTGATACACATGGCCCTAAGTTCGGTGCGCACATCAGGTCCACAAAACGGTTTTGATCTGTCTGTCTGTGTCTGTCTGTCTGTCTATCTGTCTCTTTGTCTCTCCAATGTTCGCGCTATATAAAATCGCATTAAATAAATAAATAAAAAAAAAAAATAAAGTGTAGAATGATTAAGTCAAACTTTACATTAAAAAGCTGTGTTTTTTTCTCCTAACTTTGGTGTCGTTCAATGAGTCTGCACAAAACTTCCCAACAAACAAGTTAATCTGATTTGGGCTTGGCATAGCAACTTTCGTGCAGACATGTCAAGGAGGAGAGAGGTCAAATATGGCTTTTCCCATTTTACTCGTAGTAGGTTGTAGTAGGGTTTTTGGATCGCCTCTACAAAAAATAAAAACAGAGCTGTCATGAAAGCAGAACTTTACTTAAGAAAGTTTATTTGCTTGGTTTGGTGTAAATCAGTTCAGTAGTTTCGAGAACATGCACTACAAGATGTGTCTGTCGCCCTCAAAGGAATACAAAGTTAGAAATATCTAAATAGTTTGTCTGCAAATGTTCAGTGGCTTTATGGAGCATCTGACACCTAAATTAAAGTAATAATTGAAATTAATTGGACAAGGTAGTTTTTTCCCCCTCGTACATTTCAAGTCCACAACTCTAAAGCCATGTTCACTTTCCCAAAGCCTCTGCTTGGCTGGCCATAACAGAGAAATATCTGTTGAGGACACCATTAAAGAGCGTGAAGGCCAGTCCTTGTAGGTCCATCAAGGGCGCGTGGTTAAGGGAGGATTAAAAATATATCTTCGCTAATAACTTTCAGCGGATGTACGTTGTTAAATTAATTTTTTGAATGACAGCAGAGTGTTGTTATGCCTACATTCCCACCTGTGACTTAGTCCCTTTAAGATGAGGTCTGTATCACTCAAGCCAAAAAAGCACACACAGTGAGTGATACCAGTCATCACACATAGGTTAACAAACAGGTTTCCTGTGCTCATACAGTTAGTTATAATTTGATAAAATTGTGCATTGCTGGTCTGTTCTGCGCATGTCCAGTTCCATTCCTTGCATGTCAACCACCATGACTGGGCCCAAGGTTCAAACCGGCAACATTTAATCAACCAATCATAATTGTGAACTATTCTTGTGGAGCACAGTGCTCCTCAAACATCTTGCTCTGCCCCTGCTATGGAGCTGCCATGCCTGGCCTCAGCCATTGCATACTTCTTACTGTTGCAGTTACTCCAAGAATGCAGATCTCTTGTCCAGGGGATAGGTACATCCAGGGAGACTGCCTGCCCGCCGCACAGCTAGTGAGAGTTAAGTCACTCAGCTAATGCCAAGTCCACTCTGCCATCCACATGGCAGTCACTCAAGACAGAGTCACAGGGTGCAGACATCCACGCTAGGCCGGATAGGGTAATCAATCAATCAATGAATTTGTAAAGCACGCTGCTCACCCGCTAGGGTCTCAAGGCGCTGGGGGGGGGGTGCTACTACTGCTCAAAGAGCCAGGTCTTGAGTTGCTTCCTGAAGGAGAGATGGTCCTGGGTCAGCCGTAGGTGGGTGGGGAGGGATTTCCATGTCTTGGCCGCTAGGTAGGAGAAGGATCTTCCCCCGGTGGTGGTTCTGCGAATCCGTGGGACAGTGGCGAGGACGAGGCTGGTGGATCGGAGCTGGCGGGTGGGTGTGTAGATCGTGAGGCGGTTGTTGAGGTATTTGGGGCCCATGTCATGGAGGGCTTTGTGTGTGTGGGTGAGAAGCCTGAACATGATCCTCTTGATGACGGGGAGCCAGTGCAGGTCTCTTAGGTGGGCGGAGATGTGGCTGTGGCGGGGGATGTCCAGGATGAGTCGTGCAGAGGCATTCTGTATGCACTGGAGTCTTTTCTTTAGTTTGGCTGTGGTTCCTGCGTAGAGGGCGTTCCCGTAGTCCAGTCGGCTGGTGACGAGGGCCTGGGTGACTGTTTTTCGGGCTTCGGTGGGGATCCACCGGAAGATCTTTCGGAGCATGCGCAGGGTGTTGAAGCAGGATGATGAGACTGCGTTGACCTGCTTGGTCATCATGAGGGAGGAGTCCAGGATGAAGCCCAGGTTGTGTGCGTGGTCCGTGGGCTTGAGCAGGAGGCCACCAGGAGTCGTCCCAGGCGGAGGGGGATGGTCCATGGATGAGGACTTCCGTCTGGTCTGAGTTCAGCTTCAGACGGCTGAGCTTCATCCACTCCGCGACGTCTTTCATTCCTTCCTGGAGGCTGGCTCTGGCGGTGGCGGGGTCGTTGGTGAGGGAGAGGATCAGCTGGGTGTCGTCAGCGTAGGAGATGATGATGAGGTTGTGTTGGCGTGCGATGGCTGCGAGGGGGCTCCTGTAGACGTTGAAGAGGGTGGGGCTGAGCGAGGAGGCACCATCGAAGTAGAACATACCTAGGCTGTGGGGTTTTAGGTTTAAACCTATAATAACTGATAAAACCCCACTGAAAGAGAAATAGCCCTCACCAGTGAAAACATATAAACACTGACAAAACACCTGCACACCCACAAACTAAATGCCATTCAAAGAAAGGAAAAAGAGAGTGAAAGAGTCATTTATTTTCATCCTGACGGGGTCAATACAATGTAACATTAGCAGTAATAAAGCCTGCCTGGGCTAACATTATTCTGCTTGAGTTTTGTTGTTTAGGGGTGACACTAAAACATTGTTTCTTCATCCTTTTCCCCTTTCCAGTTCTGTGGTCTTTGGTCTAAAGATGCAGGGTTTAGAAGCATGTTTTAGGTCACTTTGAAAGTACTGCAAAAAAAATTCTTTCCAAGTTAAACAAGGATTGGAGTGATATTGTTTGTATTTGCAGTGATTCAGCTACATATATGAATAAGTTGTGTGATGACCTGTCAAAATTGATACCTGAGCTGAAGTGATTCCCTGTAGGAGATCCTTGCCACTTGTTAGATGGTATGTTGAAAGCATCTTTGCAATCTTCAGGGTTAACGAGGGATGCTATTGACTTTTTAGTCCATTCGGGTGCACTGTTTCCTTATGCACAGGAACTAAAACGCAAATATTTATAATTTTGTGCTTTGTGTGGCATCAAAGAATGAGTCATCTCAACTGTATCCCTTAGCTGATGGTTCTCACTCCAAGGGGCTATGAATGCTATATTATTATTGTGGCAAGCGTTTACATAATGTTTGCTGAGTGATGGTGCCAAAGGCAAGAAACGGGAGAATCTTTGGTTGCATAAAGATAGTGATGTGAAAAACTTGCACTCTACTGCATTATTAGATTTTTACCTGAAAACATAACTTCAGTAGTGGACATAATAAAAAAATCTAGAGTTTGAATACACCGTTGTCTGCCAAGTGTTCAGCATAATTGGTGTAGATGTGAAACCTCTCCTGAGAGTAGGGTGGGCGACACCTTTAGTGACTTTGGCACTACAACAAGTATTGGCAGGGAAAGCTATGTCAGTGCCCAGAGTTAACAAATTGCGTACTGGCTGTTTTGGAGTTGCCCGTCTCAAGTGCCAATGTTGAGAGGGTCTTTTCACAGAAGTTTACATGAGAAGGAAAGGGCGAGCGCACATGAACAAAGACTCACTGAAGAAGTATTGTATGGTGTATTACAATAAGTTTAATTTGAATCACGAACAAGAAACCAGGAGGTCTATGAGGCATACATTTTACTGGCCATACTGACAAATCTTCCACTATGTCAGTTGGTGCTACAGTCACCATATACTAAATTCTGAAGGGCAAACAAAGGAGAACCAGAGAAACATGTGTGGGAGACAAGAAAAGTAATCTCTAGAAAAATAGTGTCTAGAAAAACGATCACAGACTGGTCAACCAAATCCAGTACAGAAACTTTGTGGATAACCATCAAACAAACCAAGTGATCCGTCCTATCATTTGGCCGTCCACACCGTGGCCTGGCGGGTCCCTAGATCATCTAGACCCCACGCCACACAGTAGATCGTGAATACTGGGTGCGGTCCACAGTGAAATGAATGGTTGGTGAAAAGTGATAGAGACACAGTGCAACATACAGAATAAGTGGTGAATATAAAATAGGGTGATGTGTCTAAACAACTTTTTATTAGAAACGAGGCACATCCCCTAATTAAAAAACAGGAACAGCGCAAGTTCAATTCCCCTTTTCCCAATGCACCAAAAATTCCTCCTGTAAAATGACAATGAGTGCACACATTATAATTAATTCCCTCAAAAGAATGATGCTACTGCCTGACTGTTGATCAAAGGTATTTTTTCAGTCTGCTCATTGGGACGTTGCAACATATGGTTGTTTGAGAATATTGACTTAATGCGTGGGGCGCTGAGAGAGCTGGTGGGGCACTGACCAGAGACACGCGCCGTAAGGGGAACGGCTTGCTGCAATAACCTCAGGGGAAACGACATCTCCTCCTCCCTTCCCGCGCCGTGAGGGCAACGGCTGCTGGCTACATTCCTGACGGTCCGGTCGCAGCGGGAACTACATCCCCCAGCTGCCCCGGCCGCCGGCGCACCACCTGTGACGGCATCCCTGCGCCCGGAGGCGCTACAAGTGTGAGGGGAGCCTCCCGCCACGCGGGACATGCGCGGACGGCGCCGGGCGGAGCCCGGGCAGAGGGCGGGCCATCTGTGGCCATCAGGGGCCAGCAGAGACCGGACCGGGCCACCCCTCTTGGTTGTGGAAATGGGGAAACGAAAACATAATACCGTGGAAGGTGAAGGTAAGAAAGCTAAAGTCCCCAGGAAATCCGAGTCCATAATATCTTACCTCACATCGGCAGTAAGGGTTCTCAGCGCAGAAATTGCCAATGCCGAGAAAGAACTGGGTTTGGATGTTGTATCTATCTCTCAGGAAGTCTCGGGTGCCGCACTATATTTGGAGCCTGTCCCCCCGACTCCACTTGAACCTAATGTAGTGATTGTGAAACCAGCAAAAAACAAGTGGTAAGGACCAAAGGGAATTTTAAAGACCAAGCTCCAATATGTTCCCTATAGACATATAACAACCTGTATACCGGAGGGTCTATCGCACAACTATGCTCAGTATGTCCTAAAGGGGTACCCTAAGACAGCCTCAAACTATGTGTATCTAGTTAAGGTCATCCCCAAGGTGGTCAGAGAGGGATGCCCATCAGTCACCACACGGAACCGCCCTTCATCATTTGGGATTCCGTCAAGACCAACATTGGGATAGCCAATCACCTATCACGATCGGGGGTCCAGATGTAGAGAGGAACTCCACCGCTGATCAGTAAGGTCTAACTGTGATCTTGCTGCTCAAGTTCTGAGGATTCTAATATCAAAACTGGGGGACTGATGTTGCAGTGCTCAAAGGAGTGAAAAATTAGAAAAATTAGTGATATTAAAATAGGGTAGGGGGGTACTCATAACTTTTATTCAGGTGTTACCCAACCCCGCACTGTTAAAAAGTAGTCGTCATTGACAGTCACTAATATATAGACTGTACAAATTCTCTATGTGGTCGACATGTTTCAGCAATTTAGTGACATATTCGTCATTGCTTTCTTCAGGACCATATTAACTAACAGCTACTGCAAATCTAGTGATAGTGAAAACAAATATGTGCTCAAAATCAAAAATAGATACAGAGATCACCTGATACCACTAGGTGTTCTGCTCCCTCTTTTCAAGTTTTTGCTGAAAAAGAGGAAAGAGAAAGAAATTTGACGGTCGAACCCAAGGTTAACCTAAAGACAGACTGGCGTATAACATTATAATCATACTTATGATTAATAAAGAGTATCACTAATGTATACTAAATGTCAACTTATATATAAGGTGCACACATATTATCATTGGGCCTGCTATGATAACTACCAATGAAGAAAAGTTTAACCCATCTTACCATACTTGTAAGAGGTATGGACCTCACCCCACCTGGCCACGGCTCAGGAGAAAGGGGAAGCACCGCTCTATGATAGAAAGAGATATAGATATACAACACCGTGTTAGCTACACTCAAACTACCGTTTGCTAGAAGAAATCGAAGTAGCACACGTAAAACAAAGATAACACTCACTCTCAACCTGTATATAAAATGGACATGTTTTTAATCTGTATGATAGCGCAAAAGCAGACTCACACCGTAAGGGCTGCTTCCACTGCATAAATGAGAGGCCATATCACTGCCTTCGCACACATGAGCGCAAACACGTTACTTCTTTTCATGTGGCCAAACAGAATGAAATAACAGCAACTTAAGAGAAATAGAAGCCGCTCATGCCGCGCAAACTCACATGACTGGCGCCTTATCTGAGTATTACAAAAAGCCTCCTCACATAGTAATTTAAGGCAAAGAATAGATTTAAACCAAGCAATTATCCGGTAGTCATTCCCTACCTGTCCGTCGGTACTCCGATCGGGGAGGTACCGACGGACGAAGACGCTGCAGATTATATCGTAGAGCACAATTGGACAGGAGGAGCTCACGTGGTGCATTTCCGTCACTTGGATGACATATGGCTTTTGATAGGCTCACACCAGCAGATTACTAGCCAATCAGAATGCCTTCATTGGTACGATAGCGTTTCTGATGTTTTCTATTCATTGTTACACAAGAACTTTATTGAAAAAGGTGTCTGAATTCAATGTTACACACGAAACCTGTAAATAACTTTATTGAAAAGATGTGCAAGTTCAAAAAGTTCAAGGGCACAAAAAGACCATAATAGGCCAAATGTGTCTATAAGGGTAAGTAAGTTTTATACACATCCAGTTGACTAGCGATGTAAACAAACAACGATGCACCCGATGTTAAAAGCTGTTACAAAGGGCATCGGGCTAATAATCGGTACAAAAAGAATTAGCAAAGAAGTTCCTTTCAACACTAGCTACAATGCTAAAGTATGTACAAGAAAAGGAAAGAGACTTATAATCATCACTTGAATGATACTGCTGTTTATGAGAGGACTAATCAGAGTCTAAGCACTAACCCATCATTAGCCGTCATCCAAGTGGCCAAAAAAGACATTCACAGATTGCCGTGTGATATGCTGAAACACCTGGATTTGTATGGAAATTGACCCATCGCTCAACAGAGGGATCAAGTCATATAAGATAGTCCTATACCCATGATCCATATCAGACTCATCCAGTCACACTGGTTTGAATAATTGTTCAAGGATAATCATTGTGTGTAATCAGAGAGTCGACCAGGGTTTATCATCATTCAACCCCACCCGATTAGTGCCCAACTTGAAAACCCATTTCTGTTCTTTTAGCAAAAGGTATTTGGACACATCAGTAACATGCGCAGGGATGTGAGGCTTTTCAATCACTGTCCACTGAAAAGCAGTCGAGGGATGACGTGCTTCCAAAAAGTGATTAGTAAGTTTAGTAGCTTGCCTCTTGCACCTAATCGTGCTCTTATGTTCAGAGATTCTCACTCTGATTTTACGGGTTGTCATCCCTATATATCTCAACCCACAGGGACAGGTGATGAGATAAACGAGGTTCTCACTGTTGCAGTTTGTGAATTTGGACTGAATCCACGGTCTGGAAGTGCTGATGTCTATTTCAGTTGTCTTTCTCGTTTGTGGGCAAGATTGACACATCCCACAGGGATGGTGACCTATGACTGGGGGAAGATCCCACATGAACCTAGAGCCCTAGGTCTATCTTCTCGATGTCGAGTGTGGACCAAGCGGTCCCTGAGATTAGGTCCTCTCTTAAAAGAGAACAAAGGACTCTGAATTGAGACATTGTCCGAGTTCAGAATAGACCAATGTCTCTTTACCACTTTTTTGATGTTGTTAGACAAAGTCCCAAAGGTAGTCACAAAGGTAATCCTTTCCAATGGAGGTTTCGGCACAGAAGGTTCCAAGAGAGCCAGACGATTATTGTTTCGGGCCCGTTTAAGGGAGCGTTGTACTAATCTAGGAGGATATTTTCTTGAGATCAGTTGCTCCTTAAGGGCCAGAGAGTGTGTTTTAAAAGCCTCTGCATTGGAACAGTTCCTTTGGACCCTTAAAAATTGCCCAAACGGCAAGTTGTCCCGTAGGGATTTAGGATGATGGCTGTCGAAACACAGCAGGGAATTTTTCGCCAAAGGTTTCCTGTATAGCTCGGACTGCAGACCATCTGGAGTCGCAGTAATTAATAAATCCAGGAATGCCAATCTATCTCTTTCGACTTCAATCGTGAAGCGGAGGAAATCATTTTGGTTGTTTAACCAGGATAGAAATTCATTGCATCTCTCCTCAGTACCGCGCCATACCACTAGGACATCATCGATGTACCTTTTCCAAGTTCTGATACATTCAATAAAGGGGTTCGTGGTGACCAGTACGTGCTCCTGTTCAAAGGAATGAACATATAGATTTGCCAGGCTGGGAGCGTAAACGCTCCCCATACTGGTACCCGATACTTGGAGGTACATCGAGTCCTCAAATTGAAAAAAGTTATTTTTCATAGCCAAGGTGGCACAGGCCATGATAAAGCTGACAGGAGTAATACTGTCAAAATCCCTAGATTGAAGTAGAAGCTGTATAACCTCAAGAGTTTCATCCTGAGGTATTGATGTATATAATGCCTCTACATCAAAGGATATCAGCAGATCCGTATGCATATCAAATTCAATTTCGGGCAACAGACCTAGTACATCAGTAGTGTCCTTCAAATAGGTTGGCATTTCTCGAACCATGGGATGTAAAAAATGGTCAACGAATGTTGACAAAGGTTCGAGAACCGACCCAATGCCCGAAATAATGGGGCGACCCGGAGGTGGTCTCTGCTTTTTATGCACCTTGGGGAGGGCATAAAAATAAGGAGTGACTGGATGTGTGGTACACAGAAAAGATGCTTCTTGTGGCGTTATCCAACCTTCGGACACTGCTTCTTCAGTCATAGTCTGAATTGTGGCCTTCAATTCTAGCGTGGGATCAGTATCCAGAAGACGATAAGATCTAACATCGCCTAATTGGCGCAAGCACTCAGCTCGGTAGGTGCTAGTGTCCAAAATGACAATTGCACCCCCTTTGTCTGCTGGCTTGGTGGTCAATTGGTCAATCATGGATAGTGTCTTGAGAGCTAATTGTTCCTCTTTGGGAAAGTTGTTATAACACTCCTTTTCTTGTTGTGTAAAACGATTCTCAATACTCTTCTCGATGGTGGGTCAAAGGCCAAAACCTTGGGGGGCATCGAGTGAGATGGTGGATAAAAAGTAGATTTCCTCTTCAAACCTGTATTTACATCTGGTATTACAGTTTCTTGTTTGTTTTCAAATAAGAAGTGTAAACCGATTTTCCGTAAGAATTTAGACACCTCAAGTCGTGTCTCGAAGTGATCATTCTTATACTTGGGTACAAAACCCAACCCTCTATTAAGAGCTTTTTCTTCAATATGTGTCAGTACATGTCGACTCAAGTTAATCACGAGCCCGGTTCCAGGCTGGTTGACGCCTGCTCCTTGTTCTTCGTGGTGGTACTCATAAGGCTCCTCGTTTATGTTGTTGGTGGACTGTAATGCACCTGTGGTGTCTGCTGGCCTCTTCTCCTGCCACGAGATTGTCCCCGGCCTCCGCCTAAAAAAGGCTGACCTCCAAAATTCGTGGGATACTGAGATGGAACAGGTCCCATGTGTGGTTGGAATGGACCCATCTGTTGTGGTACCATATGTGGAGGGAAAGGCGGACCGCCGAATTGCCACGGGTTTGGTTGCCACCACACAGGTGTTTGATTCTGCTGATTTCCTCTCCAGTTGTTCTTTCTGCCTCGACCTCTACCTCGAGCTCCCTGACCAGTAGAGCCAGTATCACTTCCTGATGAGTTCTTATCCGAACTAGATGTTCCGTAACTGGACCCTGCTTTCCGCCCTTTTGCAGAGAAATCCGGTGGAGTATAGGTATCACTTGCATAGGGGTATACCTTATCGAATTTAAACTTGTCAAGATCTTTTCTAAATTTTTCAATCTTGACTGACAAAGTAAATTCTCTAAACTCCCTATTGCTCTTATTAGTTTCATTCACATTTTTCTGGAAGGCTTTCGTAGAAAGGGTAGTCTTAATTTGAGACTCCAAGATCTGGATCTCTATAAGTATTGCATCCGCAATCCTTTTGGAGGTCTGTATAATCAAAATCAACCAGTCCCTGGTGCATCGCCATGCGATGAGTGACCAGCTTTTTAAAAATTCTTTATCCGTGAGGAAAAGTCTAGGATGGTTCGTAACAATCAACCCAGTAGGTGCACAGTTGTTGCGTAAATATTGTGCCATCACCGTACCATGAAGGGTGGTGCGCGTATGTGATTTCTTGAGGACTAGTATCTTTGCCCCATTCGTCCTCATTGTTAGTAGCAGGAGTGGGTACAGTGTCTAGAAGATCAGGATAATCGGCGAGGGCTAGTTGTAGGTCAGCCTCATCGAATGACAGACCTTGGTTCTCGGCCATGATGCAGACAAGAGAGTGTGAGTGAGCCTAAATTAAACTACGCCGCAATAAAAAATTCAAGCAAAGGCAAGAGCGAAAAAAGGGGGGGACGCTGAACACCGTTATATCGGTGGCGTCAAACAACAGTAATAATAGCCCAGGTGGGGTGAGGTTCATACCTCTTACAAGTATGGTAAGATGGGTTAAACTTTTCTTCATTGGTAGTTATTATAGCAGGCCCAATGATAATCTGTGTACACCTTATGTATAAGTTGACATTTAGTATACATTAGCGATACTCTTTATTAATCATAAGTATGATTATAATGTTATACGCCAGTCTGTCTTTAGGTTAACCTTGGGTTCGACCGTCAAATTTCTCTCTCTTTCCTCTTTTTCAGCAAAAACTTGAAAAGAGGGAGCAGAACACCTAGTGGTATCAGGTTATCTCTGTATCTATTTTGATTTTGAGCACATATTTGTTTTCACTATCACTAGATTTGCAGTAGCTGTTAGTTAATACGGTCCTGAAGAAAGCAATGACGAATATGTCACTAAATTGCTGAAACATGTCGACCACATAGAGAATTTGTACAGTCTATATATTAGTGACTGTCAATGACGACTACTTTTTAACAGTGGGAAGTTGGGTAACACCTGAATAAAAGTTATGAGTACCCCCCCACCCTATTTTAATATCACTCATTTTTCTAATTTTTCACTCCTTTGAGCACTGCAACATCAGTCCCCCAGTTTTGATATTAGAATCCTCAGAACTTGAGCAGCAAGATCACAGTTAGACCTTACTGATCGGCGGTGGAGTTCCTCTCAACATCTGGACCCCCGACCGTGATAGTTGATTGGCTATCCCAATGTTGGTCTTGACGGAATCCCAAATGATGAAGGGCGGTTCCGTGTGGTGACTGATGGGCATCCCTCTCTGACCACCTTGGGGATGACCTATGCTAGATACACATAGTTTGAGGCTGTCTTAGGGTACCACTTTAAGACATACTGAGCGTAGTTGTGCGATAGACCCTCCGGTATACAGGTTGTGTTATGTGATTGTGAAACCGCCACAGATTGCTCAGGACAATCGAGATGGGTCGGGGGCTCCTGAACAGGATAATGAGGTGCACACCCAGGGTCAAGACTGTATTGGACATGAAGGGGTAAGGGGGAAACGAAGGCACTCTAAAAAAAAACAAATGCACAATAACGTTAGCTTGCCCTCATATAACGCACCCCCCGAAATACGACTCCCGGACCACTTGGCAGACTTGGTGGAACACTTATTCGAATCACGGCTAGAGCCGGTCCTTGTGAACATTGGCAAAGACATTGTGGATACTCTAAACTCCTGTGTGGCCAGCCTTTTAAATAAATGCAACCATATTGATCGTTTTATAATGGAATATAGGGCAGAACATCCTAGGGTAGTAGAGTCGCGAGAGGCACGGGAGAGCCTCAACTCACAGACTGTTCAATTAGAAACTGCAGAAACTCTAAACTGTGTAGCTACTAACAGCGCAACCCTAAGAGTAGAGAAGCTGGGGACTAGGGAGGAGAATAGTCATAGTGGGCAGCAGACCAGCTCTGCAGAATCCTCTTTAAAGGAAGGAGTTGGGTTAGCAGGTCTTAAACCTGTCCTAGGCCATACAAAGCTTACCTCTATCTGGGGCCCTACTTTAAACCTCCCACCGGATGCGGCGCTCCTAGTAGCAGTTCTAACTGTGGTGCCTCAAATAAATATAGGGGCAGTGGAAACCGATTTTGACCTACTCAGGAAAGCTAAAATTTGGTGTTCCCAACTTAGCAGCGGAGGAGCTGACATTACCTCGCATGTTATTTCTGCTAGATGGGTTGGGTGGGTAGGGAGGAGAACCAAATGTATACCCGGTGATTGTGTGGTAATACATTTTAATTGCCCAAACATGGCTGACAGATTGTTCTGGGACGGATCAAAAATGGTGGGTCCTGGTATTAGACCTCTCCCTCTGGGCTATTTCTACCCCACGGTACCCCAGACAAACAGAGGCCCTCTTAGACTAGATGCCCAAATAAACATACCTCCCCATTTTGAAACAGCTGTTACCAACATAAATACACCCCAAGTTTTTAGGTTAGTAGCCCAGAATCTTAGAGGCCCCACACCGAAATGGCCATTACCAAAAATAACTCCTACCAAGCTCAACAGACATCATTGAGGAAGGAGGGAGGGAGCCAACATCCCCAATTTACGATGGGTACCTCTTCTAATCTTAGGTCTACAGATTTAATTTTATCAAATAGGTTTGCACCTCTCTCTCACATGGACGTTAATGATTGACTAAACAAAACTGAACAAGTGTATCTAGGTGGTAGTAAGGCGGCACCCCATTCCTCTATGCGTAAATTCCTTAGTTGGAATATAGCAGGATTAAAAAACAAATGTGCCGATGAGAGATGGAGAAATTTTGTCACAAAACACGTTATTATTGCTTTTCAGGAGACCTGGGACACAGAAAACAGTTTTTGCCTTAATGGGTATTTTAGTTTTGCCGTTAAGGCAGTCATCGGGCTAGGGGGTAGACCCAAAGGAGGACTGCTTACGCTTATTTCACTCGAGTTAGGTGGTTCCTTCAAACAGCTTGAGCTGCCCTCAGCCAATATACTAATTCTGGAATTGATAGGCCCAAATCATTTTACTACCCTTTTGATCAATTTTTACAACGCCATGGAGAAGGACCAGTGCAACCTACATCTTAACTCTTTAGAAGGTTTTTTAGAGGAATATAAATCCTCACATAACACTGCATTCGACACCATTTTGATGGGAGATTTTAACATTCATCTGTGCAGCTGGGATTGTATGCCAGAACAGGTGACTGGACCCATTGGTTCCATCTCCACACATTTTGAACATAGCCCACAGGGGGAAGCTCTTGAGGGAATATTAGCCACCATGAACCTGTTTGAGGTAGATCGTTTTAGGGGGGAGGATAGGGCTCCGACCTTTAAAGGGAGAGACTCAGACACTGTAATAGATTGTATCTTCGTAGGACTGATAGCAAAGGTAATTTCATACGAAGTAGTAATTTCTATTTTCAGTGATCATAATCCCCTTGTTCTGGCTCTCGACCTTGGGGATGTAATAATTAGACGAGGTTTAAACACTGTAACTACTAACACCCTGACCCCCAAGGCCCAGGCCAGGAGACTAAATTGGACCAAGGTGGTCCCAGATACTTTTATGTCGGATCTCCTTGTTAATGCCGAGCTGGACTTTGCAGTTTGTTTAGACAACACAGCTACCGGTAACAACATCATTGGTGCCTATGTTGCCATTTGCACCAGAATTAACAAGGATTTAAAAATCAATTCTAGGCAGAAAGGGTTCAATCACCCTAGGTGGTTTGATGCCAAATGCTCTAAAGCACACAAGCATCTCTTGCAGGCCTTAAAATTAAAACCTCGGAATAGAGAGCTCATTTCAGTGATGAGAAAAGCATATAAGCTGGCCATGTCCTGTAGGAAAAGGGCCATCAAAGAGGAGGCCTGGAACAATCTGATCTCTATAGATATCCGGAAGGACAGAAGGAAATTTTGGGCCACAATAAATCACTCTTTTTTTAGTGGGGATAACACGGTCTTGGACTGTGTGATCCCTGACAATTTATGGGTTTCACACTTCAGTAGGATTTATGATACTGAGGAGTGTTCACCCGTAACAGTCACGGATCATAACCCATTGAGCTTAGACCATCCCCTACACTTCGAGATGGCTGAGGTTCAAAGGGCGATAGAAGAGACATCAAAAAATAAGGCTCCAGGGCCAGAAGGAGTCCCAGCAGACCTTTATAGGACCCTCCCAAAACTCTGGGCAAAGATTCTTACAAATGTTTTTGATTCATTGAGTAGCAGTGGATTTCCATCATCCTGGGCAACATCGACTATAATTCCCATGTTTAAAAAAGGTTTGCGGAGTGACCCCTCTTGTTATGGGCCCATCTCCTTAATTGACTCTGCCGTTAAAATCTTGGGCAGAGTCATCCTGCATAAAATGGAAGATTACCTAGAGGAAAGGGGAGTCCTCTCCAACCTAGAGTATGGGTTTAGGGCAAAGAGAGGAACTTTAGACCAGTGCCTTAACCTCCAGATGCTTATAAGTAAATACACCCAGGCGAAGGACGGTATGCTTTACATGGGTTTTATGGACCTTTCATCGGCCTTCGACTTGGTAAACCAGGCAAAATTGTGGTCGATTTTATTTAACTTAGGCTTCAATCCCTCCCTGGTTAACTTTCTAGCGACCCTTCACCAAGGTCTGCAAGCAACAATTAGAGTTAACAAAGAGGGGGGTTGCACCAGTTATTTTAACTCCAAGCGTGGTGTTAGGCAGGGGTGCATTTTGGCACCCCTGTTGTTTACTCTATATATTAATTCCTTGGCTGAACACCTAGAGGGGGCTACCTTGGATGTCCCGCTTGTGGGAGACTCTGCAGTCCCGGTCCTTCTTTACGCGGATGACGCGGTTTTACTAGCCCGCACGGGACTGGGACTGCAGAGACTCTTGGACGCCTTTGGTAGTTTTATGGGGTCCCTGGACCTACAGGTAAACAGTAAAAAGTCTCACGTTATGGTGGCAGGCAAACGTCCGAAGGCACAAAAAATAAAATCCTTTACCTGTAATGGGGCCGTGATAGCCAGGGTCCCGGTTTTTCCATACTTAGGCGTCATTTTTGAGGAAAAGGGTACCTGGACCCATCAACTAAATGCTAAGGGTTTAGCTTTTGCAAGAGCATCTTCTGCCCTCCTGGGTTTTGCGAAGCGTTTGGGCTCGAGGCCCATAGAAGCCCTCTTAACAGTATATAAATCTAAATGTTTGTCTATTGCACTGTATGGTGCCTCACTTTGGGGCTATTTCTCGTCAGGCAAAATACAGATCATCGAAAACAAGTTTTTAAGGTCACTATTAGTAGTCCCTCAATCTACTCCTGTATTTTCCCTGCACTCAGATCTAGGTCTGAGGTATATCACGGACCTTATACAGTTGGCCCCTCTGATTTGTTGGATTAAAGTCTGGCTCAATAGTGAGATCACATTAAATCATTCCATCTTAAAAGACTGTATGGCGCTAGACAACTTTAATAAAATACCCTGGCTAGTTTATGTCAGAAACACCTTCTGCAAACTGGGTCGACCGGAACTGTATTCATCGCCTAATTTGCTACAAAAGCGTGATTTAGAGTGGATTAAGTTTAATTTTTTAAGTCGGGTGGAGCAAGAACGGGAGATGGTAGAATTGCAAAAACCTACTGTCAGACCTAATTTTGTTCTGAAGACATCACCACTCCTTGAACCATATCTTAGGATTGTATCAGTTCCTTTCCACCGTCACCGTTTAATCCGATTTAGGCTTAATATTGCCCATTTCTCTCTGGGCCATTTCCCAGTTTGGGGTAGACCTAAGTCATCAATCCCATGCAGTTGTGATAACTTTTCTAGCCAGACTTTGATGCATTTTATTATGTTCTGTGACCACTATGCTGATATTAGGAAACAGTTTCTGGTACCACTTCTTAGAGAAGCAGGATTTATACAAGTAAGGCCCGCATTAATGTACCTACAACTCCTGGGTAGTACACAGGTGATCTACGGGGTTGCATGTTTCCTGGTGGCTGCGGTCCGAAAAAAAGCTAATAGACTAGCGGCATTAGAGACTGTGGGATGATTAGAATTCTACTGCTACTGAGTTTTTTATCTTTTGTATTGTAACTTTTATGAATTCGATGCTCATTGATGATGAAATTGGTTTTATTGTATTTTTAAACATAAATGTATTATTGTCATTGCTTTTATGATTTTAATTAATCGAATAAAGTGTTATTTGACCTTGACCTTTACTTAATGCCCCTCATTTTGTGATGTTTTACTGCAAGTCCGGTGCTTGGTTCCTCTGAGCTTTAATAAGTGAGTGGCAATGTTAGCACCTGTTAATTACTCTACCAGAAATCTATGCTTTCCAAAATCAAAATAGAATTGTAAAATACCATCCCACATCAAGTAGTTCTCATATGATATTACTGAGCTACATCAATGCAGGCAGCCATTAGGCCCAAGTAAAAAGGGCAGTTGTTTGAAAAAAAACTTGCAATGAATGATGTTCTAACATGCAAAGAATAGACACATTACCTCAATCTCCTGAGTACATAGAATGAGTGACACATGTGTAAAGTCCTGTAAAGAGGTCACTCCAAAAGAAGCAGAAATAATGCTTCTTAATAGCATATTTTTATAACAAAAGAAACCTGCTTTCAGTTGTATTCTGAGGCCCTCAGCGCAATGTGTCAAATCCACTAAAAATCTATTTTGTTATTAAATCCTTCAGGGAAAATGTGTATTATTATAGGAGTTTTCTCTAAATGGTTGTTCCTAAGTGTCCATATTAGTTGTATCAATTTACCGGAACTGGGTAGCAAAAGGGATAATCTTGAATGACCGTCCTGTTTCCAACGGAGACGGCCGCTCCACAAGCTGATCCCCGCCCTACCTGCCTGGTGGTACCGTATCGCTTGACTAACACACTGCGATCTGCTGCCTAGCGTCGACTTCTGCTTTTGCCATATCTAGCATCGCATCTGCATCGTAGCGCTTATTTGCCTGTTTACATATTGCTTTGTTCAAGCATCGCATCTGCATCGTACTGCCTGTTTGCATATTGATTTGTTTAAGCATCGCATCTGCATCGTATTGCCTGTTTGCATATTGATTTGTTTAAACATCGCATCCACATCGTAGCGCTTAATTTTGTGCACTAGCATTTAGATCGCGTCGCCGCTGATTGTGCCCCCAATCCTGGTCCGCTTTGGCTGGCAGACATTTTGTGATTGTTTGTTGTTGACTCCCTGACCGGATATCCTCACAGATCCCGCCTCCCAGCTGCCCCTCCCTCGTCCCTCCCCCTCCACTATCCATTTATGACAGATGCTTATGCGCGCAGCGGTCACGCGCAGCGGACGCGCCCCATGCGTGCCGAAGGTGCGCCAAAGGTAAGCCCGTCTACGCCCGTCCGCGCCTGGACCGCGCCCAGCGCCAGACCCCCTGGTCCCCGCCACACCCAGCCCACTAGACTCACATATGAGGCTGCAACTCTCCTCGCCCTCAACCCCGGACCTCTTTCTTGATTCACTGACACAATATTGGGGTATACAATATCGTTGACAAAAATATTCTGTCCAAAATATTGATATCCACAATATTGTGGCCCTACACTTATAATGGTAAGCAGAAAAACTTCAGAAAAAAATATTGTGTTGACACTAATATAGTCCAAAAATACACAATTAACGATTTTGTAATACAAATAGAGTTTAACGTAGTAAACGTTGAATATTTTAATATAGACAGTTAATATAATGAAAATGAAATATAGTCCACTAATATGTAATTCTATATATTAATATATACTTAGTCAAGCGGAGCAGAAGAAAATGGAAGATCCCAAATCGCTTTTTAGCTATGAAAATTCCTATAAGGATTTTAGGCACCACTATAGTCTGAACTGCTGAACGGATCTACACCAAATTTGGCAAAATGGTAGCTGTTGGTTCAGAAAGCGACCCTTTTTGTGCATTGGTGTAAATCCGTTCAGTAGTTTGGAAGATATTAAAGAAAAAGCGAATTTAGATATCTAGGGACATGAAGGCTCAGCAAACCCTCCCGATCTCATGCTGAGATCTGATTATCTTTAAGCAGGATGTGTTGGCAGCCATCTTGCGACTCGGCTTTAACTGAGTCCCAGAAAAAACTTTAAAAAAAGAAAAGGGGGCAGGGTGGGAATACTCTGATCACTTAGCTCTAGTTGTGGCATCCCAGAGGGATCACGCCAGTCCAAAAAAGCATTTGCGAATCAACGACTTTGGGGAAATAAAAAAAAGCAAGTACGGACTCCTACTCTTGTTTAAACATGGCCCCCAGGTGGGCCAGGTCCTGGGTGCATGCCTGCAGATGATAACCTGACTACTTATTATGTGTACAGTTTTTTAAAAGAAGGTTCCATTATGAGCCTGACAATTCTCGCAAGTCAATTTGAAGCCACTTCTGAATGGAGCCCCAGGGGGCGGGGAGATCAACCCAGCGCTAAAAGTACCTTTTCTGTCCCATAGTGCATTAAGATACACTACCTTGAGTTGGGATCTCTAGCCCCTTTTGACCACACCTGTGCTCAGGGACCCCATTTCCCACCAGGATACGTGCAATGAGCCACAACTGCAGAACAAGCCTAAGGGGGTGGGGCCATCATCCCAGCACTAAAATTGCTTCTGATATCCTGCCGTGTAGGACAATACACTGGCTTGACTTGGGATTACTAGCGTCTTTTGACCACACCTGTGCTTGGGGTCCCCATTTCCCACCAGGATACATGCCAGGAGGTGCGACTGCAGAACTGAGCCCAAGGGGGCAGGGCCATCTCCCCACCAAAAGCGCAACTGCTATCCACTGTCAATGAGAAGAGGAGGCCACATATTCGGCAACATTAATGGAGAATCTAACCTTTAGCAGCAGATGTTCCAATTTTTCTGTTATTTGTTTACACAACAGTTACTTCTAGGTACCCTTCTGATTTGGTATGCTCAGTGAAGGACATCCATGTAAGGAAAATCAGGGATGCAGACAGGGATGCCACATCTGCCATTTCCCCACAGGGTCACCTCAATTTTCTGACCCTTTCTATCCCATGGGAGGCTGTGAGATAGGAAATGATGAAGGCGAAGGACACCCCAGGCTCCAGACCCAGTTGAGATCTGGAGATCTTTCTCATGCGCCCTCCAATGAACCCTCTGTCCTCACAATAGTGCAAGTCTGCAAGTGACCTGAGAGAGGCACTCGCGTGGGGGCATGGGGCAATGTCAATGAGAGACGAGATGGGCAGCCTCACAAGATGGCAAGTGAAAACCAACAGGGTGCTGGTGATACATGTCTTGATGCATGTACCCTGAGGACATCTTAACCCAACAAAGAACCACTTACTTCATATAGTTAAGAGAAAGTATTCTTGTTTGATGGAGATTTACCTCTTTGTAGTCTTGTTGTCTTCTCTAGAGAAGAACTTATATTATCACAGATTTATGGATAAAAATGTACAAGAAACAATCACATTGCCGAAACACACACCAGGTCACTGGACACATTTGCTTGTGGTCCATTGAGCAGATGTAATGTAGAACACGCGCTAGACATTTAACCAATGAGGTTGTTTTTAGTAATTAACCAGGAGAAAGTACTCCGGTTAATTAGATATTTTGTTGAAAACTGTGTTCTCTTATAGGATAAAGGGAAGGTGAGGATCTTTTCTGGTGCAGTCACTCACACAGCTATTGACACTCTCACACAGACACTTACACATTGACTCAAACACCCATTCTGCCACACTCACATCTACTCACAGATCCATACAGCCACTAACATTCCACTGACAGATCCATACACCAATCACATGCCTGCAGAAACATTTACACACCCACTTACAGAGCCATAAGACTTCTCACACACCTGTTCACAGAGCAATGCAGCCACACGCACACCCACTAATTGACCACTACAGTCACTCAGAGACCTACTCTCAAAGGTCACATGTTACAGTTAGCAAATAAAACTTTAAAAAGCGAAGAAATTCACTAGGACACAAAGGTTACAGAGCCGTTTAGCTGAGACATAGAATGTTAAAAATAAATTGTAATTTCACTGAAAAAGCAAAGGTTTCAGGGCCATTATAATAAGTACATAGAATTTAACAAAGGTTACAGGGGCATTATAGTAAGGCTCAGATTGTACTCATACATAACCAGTGAAATTCAGCAGTTATGGTCACCTGATCTAACTATAACGTATGCCCCTGCAATGCACTGCTTATGACCTCACATATTATATCAACTCATGACATGGTCAGTGACATCACTGATGACATCTGAGATGACATCACTGATTACATCATCCACAGAACAACTTACACCCTCATGCAACCTCTCATACAGCCGCTCACACACCCATGCAATCACTCACAGACCCACTCACTCAACCATAGAGCCACTCACGGACCCTCTCACCCACCTATACAGTAACGTACACGCCACTCACTTAGCAATATACCTACTTACTCAGCCACTGACTCACCCATACTCTCTCAAACATAGAGCTACTCACACACCTACTTATTCACCCATACAGCCACTCACACCCCCACTCACTCACCCATTCAGCCTCTCTACAGAGCTACTCACTCACCCATACAACTACTTACGCACCCACTAACCCACCCACACAAGTACTTACATACCCATTCACATATCCATACAAGCACTCACATGACCATTGACTCACCCACACAGCCCCTCAGGCACTAGCTCTCCAATACAGCCACTGACATGCACACCCCCTCATCTATACAACCACTAAAACATATTGACTGTGCAATACAGCTAGTAATACACCTACTCACTTTCCCATATGTTCACTCAAACAGCCACTCACTCACCCAAACTCCCATACCCTGCCTTAGCGCCTAACCACAGAACTCAGACCAATCACAATGCTGCATTGCAGTGTTGTGATTGACTCTGGGGATCTTGGGAGCCCAGGTACTTGCTGCCAGTCAAGACTGCAGGAAGAAGGAAGATGACGGAGGACACAGGAGAGGTGAGGGTTGCCTGTTACAGGTAAGTAAATGTTAAATGTCGTATACTTGTAAAGCGCACAGCTGCCCCAGCAAAGGGGCGTCCCGGCGCTGTATACCGCTGGGGAACCCGTCCTGGCTTTCCCTGTGGGATGGTCCCTACTGGGAATCCCCAAGGTGGAGCCAGGCATCCCCGGCGTTGATGGGGCAGTTGTGGAGATTAGGCAAGCTAATGCCCAGAATTGCAGAGTGGGACCCCAGGTTAGAGTAGGCACCGAGGCGAGAATTGTCGAGTCTGCTGACCCTGGTCCATGACCCTGCCGCGTTGGGAATTGAACCCTGGTCCCAGGCCGACTTCTGCTCCCGGGTCTGCTGCCTCTAACCAGTGAGCCACACCACTCCAGTGTGTTTTTTTATTCATCATCTTTCCCCCTCCTACCACAGTACACACCCCACCTCCACCCCACCACCTGGTCCGGTAGCAGCTGCTACTGCCATACAGTAAATCACATACCTACTTATTTACCTGCACAGCCACTCAAACACCCACTCAAACACCAGTACAACCACTCACACAACCACTCACACACAGATTCAGACAATCTCACAGACAACATATGGTAGAAATAGTATCACAGAGTAGTACAAAAAGAATGATATTTAAGTTATGCATCAGCTTAGTCTATATATTTAAAACTCAGACTTTTTTTTACAAAACACACTCACTAGATGCTGTCATCAGTGATGTCATTTGAGATGTCATCAGTGATGTCACTGACCATATCAGGAGTGATGTTATGCACGGTCATAAGCAGTGTTTTGGGTGGCATATGTTATAGTTAGCTCAAGTACCTATAACTTCTGAATTTCACTAGTTATGTCTGAGTGAAATCTAAGCCTAACTTTAACATCCCTGTCACCTATGTTTTTCTCAGTGAATTTCTCAGTTTTCTTTTTACATTCTGTTTCCTGACTATAACATCCATTTGTTTTTTTCAGTGCAGATATACACACATATATATATATATATAAAACCAAATTACCAATGGAGGTACTATACCTGTATTCACAAGCACACAATATATATGTTCACGTTTGACCAAGCGCCTTGATTTTCAAAAAACTGTTCAAAGTCAATTGAGATGACACAAATGGATTATGTAAATACTATTGAAATACACATCAGACGTAGGTTACAATGTAATCACAATTAATTTGAGCAAATTAATTCTGTTGTATACAAATGGTATTGATCAACATTTTTCTGCAATCACATGTCTGTATAAATTGTTTTCATTTAACGGAATTTTGATGGATGAAATCTGTGAAATTTGAACAGATGTGGCATTCCTTTAGTTGAAAACAATGAAACTACAAATTGTGATCGACCCATTCACCCTTATGTGCTTCTTTTATGTGTATTAAAGTTGCGTTGTGTGTGACACCTATTTGTTTTTAAAATACCTCGACCAAGTGTAACGTCCATGAGACCATGACTCCGTGTGTGATCAAAACACGTTATCCCTGCCGATACTGACTAAACAAATAACTATGAAACTGCAGACCAGTGTAGCTCTTGATTTTTCACCTGTGAATGTGAAATTCTTTGCAATAAAATATATCTATCTAGATATATATTACCTACTTGTGGAGGCCAATAGGTAGTTAGAGTTAGCACCTAGTATCCACAGGAAGAGTGTTTTTTAATTTGCCACATCTTTGGCATCTTTTGATGAAGCTTGCAAAATTTTCAAAACTAATATGCCACTCACTTCAGCTGCTGTGTGAAAGTATAGGGATGATCCATCAAGCGGGGGCCAATAAAAAGGGAGGGTCCAAAAATGCTTTTTCTCCATGATAATTTCAATAGGAGAATTTAGACATGGCTGTAGCCCGAACTACCGAACGGAAATGCACCAAATTTGGCTAAAATGTAGCTTCTGGTCCTCAAAGCAATCTTTTTGTTAAATGGTGCAAATCTGTTCAGCAGTTCCTGAGACATTTAAAGATTTCTCAGATCTACAACTGTGGACGTGGTGGATCCGCGAACACTTCTGAGCTCGTGTCTGTGATCTGATTGCCTGCCAACACTCCAAACCAAGACGTGTTGGCAGCCATATTGTAACTCTGTTAAATCGAGTCCTTTAGGTCTTGTCGGGGTTAAAAAAAACATCTATTTTACATTTGTGGTGGATCCGTAAATCCGGTTAAACATTTTAAAAACAAACAAAGCGCAGGCTCCCATGCTTTGTGTACTTTAGGCCCCTGCGTGGGCCAAGTCCAGGAGGCAATAAAAAAAAGATGCTGGCCCGCCATCACCCCAGGGCTGATTGTAATCCGGGGGCCACACAGCCCTCCCGCAGCCCTGGCGAATATAGCCCCTTCCTGGGGCTATATTCTAATACAATGCATGGGGGGCACCAGCCCCGCCACGCTTCCCAAGGGACCACAACCTCCCAGGGGCTAGTATACTAAAATGCAGGGGGGAGGGGCCTCCTGGAGTAATAATTGGCCCTGGGGACTGTCACCCATCAGGTCTAGCTCAAGCAATGTCCCAGCATGCCCACCCCATTAAATGGAAGTTTTCTATGAGAGGCATTTTGTTCTCGCTTGGTGAAAGCAGGGCACACTTTTTACGCCCAGAGAGCTGCATCTTTGAACTCTCTGGAAGTATAAAGCAATGCCAGCTCCCGCAGGAGGTGAGAGCCAGCTGGGACCGCAGGGGCCTTCAGGCTTCCCCCGCGGTCCTTAAGGAGATGGCCATGCCCCGGGGGATGGGGTCCCCCTCCCTTTAAGAACATAAAAAGAAATGAAAAAGGACCCACCCCAGGGGATGGGGTATCTGGGGCTGAATAGTAATGATGTGGCATACCAGGTGCAGAATCGTTTTAGAAAGGGGTGCCACGCAGCCACCTTTCCTAAAAAAATTGGAAGAATAAACAAAAACTGGCAAATCACCAAGGCCGCACCCCCATTCTCCACTACTCTGCAAACGAGCCTCCTGGCACACTCTTGTTTGGGGGATGAAGTCCCCTTCGCTGCTGAGGGTCCCTAGGGCCCAGCTAGTGCCCCTTTTTCCACCACTCTGCAAACAAGCCTCTCGGTGCACTGCTGGTGGGGCCATAAGGTCCCCTTGCCTCCTGAAGGCCTCAGGACTAAAGTGGCCTTCATATCCCAAGCAGCAGTGCTCCAGGAGGTGCGTTGGCAAAGTGGTGGAGAAAGGAGGTATGGCCTCTGGCCACCTCTCAGCAATCCAATTGTGTGGGGCTTACAGGAGGTAACAAGAGAACTAGTTGGCCCCCAGACCCAACGGGAATACATCCCTGAAATAGTAGTACTCTAGGAGGCATGTTTGCAGAGTGGAGGAGAAATGGGGTGTGGCCACCAAAAACCTCTCTGCAAACTCGCTGTGTGGGACTTGCTGAAGGTAACAGGAGGGGTAGTTGGCCAACAAGGACCTTCAATAGCCACAGGGACTTCATCCCCCTACTAGTAATGCATCGGGAGGTGCATTTGTAGAGTGGTGGAGAAAGGGGTCATGGCCTGCTACCAGATCTCAGCAATCTCACTGCATGGGACTTACTGGAGATAACAGGAGGGGTAGTTGGCCCCCAACGACATCCTTGGGGGATAACTCCTCCTGTTACCGTCAGTAAGTCCCACACAGCAGAATAACAGAGAAGTTGTCAAAGGCTGTGCCCCCCTTCTACACCAAAGGTTACAGGGACGTGATAGTTAGGAATTAGCATTTAAAAAACCTTAGAAATTCACTAATAAAACCAAATGTTACAGGGATATATAGTTAGGCTGACATTTCACTCGTACAAAACCAGAGTTACAGTTACCTAAGCAAACTATAACTTACACCCACCACATTGCACTGCTTATGATCTCACATTTTACATCACTCTTGACATGGCCAGTGACATCACTGATGACATCTCAAAATGACACCAATGACAACATCACCGATGACACCATTCAAGTTTCTTTTGTACGCATTGCTCTATAAACGTGTAGGGTATTAGAACTAAGAATAAGAAAGTAAGTGCTCAGAATATTATGAAGCACAATTACAACTATCATAGGTGAACCAAGCTTGTGTTATGTGCCCCATTGACCATATACTATACACTTCATGGGTAGCTAATTCATGTTGACTATCAACCACAGACAAAAGTGTAACCTGTACTGCTCACGGTGTTCAATCTGTAAACAGCTGACCAGGTTAAGCCAAGTACCTCTAGGTACTCAAGCCCTGTTACATAACTAATGCCCTACTAAGGACAGTCTTTTCCTGTATCAAACCCCTCACAGTCACTGTACCTACATTGAGAAATTAGGTGGGTGTGAGTATAAAAGTTGGTACTGTAAATAGTGTTTTCTTTATGATGAGAGTTTACTCTGCATCACACTGTTTGCAGACAGTAAAACTCTCACGAGAAATACACCACAGAGTATTAAAGAAATCTCATTAAAACCATGTACAGTCTATGCAAAACGTGTCCAATGATGATATTCACTTAAAATAAACAAGGTCTCAAGGTGTTAAAGATCATACAACCTGCTTCCTTCATACTGTGGTGAAAACTTTACAGATAACCCATCTTCTGAAGCAAATCAAGCACATGTACATAGGTTAGGTAATAATTAACTAACAATTAATAATTGAATATTAATTAACTTCCCATTCTATACCCCTACAAACCAAACAGCCCACAAAAACAAATAACATAAATAATTCTGAACTACATGAATTACATACTAAATATCAATCATTTAATTAAATAACTTTTTTTTAAAATAAGTCTTAATAATTTAATACCTAATTAACTTCCCACCTTATCCTCCTACAAACCCAACAACCTGCTAACATGACATAAATTACTATTGAAATGAATGAAAAAATCTGAATCACCTAAACTTGAAATTAATGACACGCATATGCACAATACCAACTCATAACATTAATATATCAACGAAAACAAATTAAAATAATTGAAAACAATATTTGTAACCACTATATTGGTGAAAACTATAATAAAAAGCATCAATGTTATTTAAACCATATTGCTCACCTCAAAAAATGATATTCTTGTCAACCATATTTATGCATCATATTATGTGTGTGTCATGACATTTTTATTTCCAATATTTCTATCTACTGCTATTTTTAAAGCAATATGTTGTCCAAACACCCTCTTTCTTCCATCAGCTAGCAACAGTTGCAAATGAAAACAGATGTAAAGGATAAAAGAAAAAGCAGGTGTAACAATATTAAGAGTCCCAAATGGAAAAACCTAATCTGGGGTTCCCCTCTTTAAGGAAGTAAACAAAGAGTAAACCTTTTTTTTCCCTTAATAATTGGGAGAGCTGTGTCCTTGATCTCTTGATCTTCTCCTAAAAATATTGTGGCAAATAACTTAGGAAATGGAATAGTCATTCTGACGCAGGACAGATTGGTGAGACTGCACACTGTTTGGAATAAAACCACTGAGCTATTGGAAGCCTCAGGAATAGAATTTTAAATAAAAGAAATCTCAATAGCACCAAGACACAATTTATAAAGCATGAGTTGTTTACATGTAGTTGGTACTTTCAAAGTTGTGTGTATGTGTGTGTGTGTACTTACATTTTGTATTTTGCTAAATGCAGAATTTAATATATTCAACATTTAGCATACAAAGGAGCAGGGGTTGCAGCTCTGTTATTGTTTTTCTAACCTCAGCGGGATATGACTAAACTACCTCCAACGTGTCCTTATCTCTAAAGAATGGTTCTTTGCTGTTTACCAGACCATTCATGCTAGTAGGTGCAATGCATCAGGAGCAACGTTTGGTGGAGCAGGGACACCATCATGCCTCTGTGGTGCTTTTGTCCCACCAAACTTGCTGTTGCCCCACTCTGTTTCAAGTAGGCAGAAGGGTGATGTTCACTCCACTCGAGCCTCTGGCGACTCTTCTAGTGTAACCTCTAACCTGTTGACCTATCTGCCAAGGGCTGAAAAGTTAAAATGATGGTCATCGCACCCTATTGGGGACATGGGTATCAACACTTGTTTTCCCTGCCCAAGCATGGGCGACACAGACAAGGTAAAAATATTATGGCCTTACATGCTGGGAGAAATCTCCCTGTGCATCAGCCAACTGTGCTTTATATTAAAAATCTACAGCTTTGAGAGTTAATTTTTTCTATAGGAAAACGTTTGCTGAGGGAGTGCTTTAAATATAGTGCATGCATAAAAGTATACAAGGGGCTGTGGTAAAAGTGTTAAGGGGTTGTTGTAAGGTGGGGTTGTGGGGAGTGGTGTGGACAGTAAAGGATGGGTGGGAGAATGTTGGCTGGATGGGCAGAGCATGTACTCCTCCCCTGTGCCTTTCAGAAGCTTTCAGAAGGGGTCATGGAAGAGGTCAGGACTACAATGCAGCCTTTTCCCAAATTGGATTTTATTTCTGGATTTTTGTGAATGATTTATTTAAAATCCTTGCCGGACATGTTTGCTGTACTTGTAGCAGGCAGAAATCTTGCCTTTATCTTCTTCATATCTTAGCTCACTTGCTACATGCTGTTTTGTCAAACAAATGTGTGTGAGTGAGTGTGTGTGTGTGTGTGCTTGCACTATAAGGACTGAACCCTGACAAATACAGGCAAAACCATCGCTGTGATGACCAGTGCGCATTGGGGACAGGTCACCATATTATGTCTAGATACTTTTTAGTGAGTGTATAGAAAACTTAAAGCTTAATTATATTTGCTTTGGTTTGCTTTTTACCTGCCCCAGTATCAAGTAAATACATTATATATTAACATCAATGACTGGTCCACGTATATATAGATATGTCTAGATTATAGCACACATTCTAAAATGTATATGTTGTCATTATGCAATTGTGAGGTTCATAAGAAAGATTTTATTGAACCTACTGACCAAGGAAGAGGATTTAAGAAAATTCATGAATGAAAATAACATAACTCCATGAACTATGTTCTCATGCAGTACTGCGATACATATCTGGCACAGTTTAAGGTCAAAACCCAGTGTATACTGCCAAAGCAAGTAGATATCACAAATGTTGGAAAGCCAAGACTAAAAACCTTTCTAAGGCTCTCCTTTTTTAGTACAGAGGTGCAGGGACAGAGGGAAATTAGCACTAACGTAATGATAATCCAGTATGAACCCAGGTAAAAATCTAATCCAGTACAGCAAGATCATTGTTCATCTACTACACAAAGAACCTTTTTAAACTCGATACTGTCACATTTATCATTTGATAGGAGGCAGATAGAGATTACCTTTAATAATGGTCTTCAATTATGCCTCTCTGATGTTGCAGCTATACCTCAGTTATTGTTCTTTTTTTATTTTGTTATAGGAAAGAAGATTCCAAGAAATGCTGACCTACATTTGCTACCAAATACCATGGGTGAATTCAACATCAGCAATGCCAGCCCTTCAGCTTTTCTTCTGATGGGCATTCCAGGCCTTGATGTTCTATATACTTGGATGGCAATTCCCTAATTCTCAGCTTATATCCTTGCCCTTCTGGGCAATATGGTCCTTCTATTTATCAACAAAATAGAGCCTAAACTTCATGAACCCATGTACCTATTCCTTTGTATGCTGTCCACCATCGACCTGGTTTTATCCGCTTCGACAATGCCCAAAATGCTGGCCATCCTTTGGTTTGATTCCAGAGAAAATTCTTTTCATGGCTGCCTTACCCAGATGTTTTTTATCTATTCTTTTGCTATGATGGAGTCTGCTGTGCTTTTGGCCATGGCCTTTGACTGCTATGTTGCTATATGCAATCCGCTGAGATACAAGAGCGTCCTGACCAATCTGGTCATTGTAAAAATAGGACTAGCAGCTGTAGCCAGAGCTGTTGCTGTGGTGATTCCATTGCCCATTCTGTTGAGAAGAATGCCCTTCTGCAAGTCTGTTGTGATCCAGCATTCATACTGTGAACACATGGCTGTTCTGAAACTGGTCTGTGCTGATACAACGCTCAACAATATTTATGGCTTTGCTGCACTCTTGTTTGTTGTTGGCTCAGACTTGATGTTTATTGTTATGTCTTATGTGCTGATACTTCGGGCTGTCTTCAGACTGACATCCACAGACAAACGTCTGAAAGCGATTGGCACCTGTGCTTCACATATTTGTGCTATATTAGTGTTTTATATCCCAGTAGTTCTCACTTCTATCATTCACAGGTTTGGCCACGATGTCCCACTTCATATTCATATATTGCTGGCCACCTGCTACCTAATGGGACCACCAGTGCTAAACCCAATCATTTATGATGTCCAACAAAACACATAAGGCAAAGGGTGGAGAGATTCTTAAAGATAACTTAGTCTGGATTGATGTGCCTATTTGATATAGAAAATAAAGGTCATGCCAATGAAGTCCTACTGGCCTTAAGTATGCAGGAGCGTTGTTACATTATCATAGCATCTTATATACCATGATACACCATGTTTTTGAGAGGGGAAAGGTATGAGCCATTCCCCTTGCCACAAATGTTCTATAGGACAAAGCCAATGATGTGTCATCTTAGTGAAAAGAAAAATATCTAGAAGCGGTGCACATATATCTTTTCTAATGGAGGAATATAGCTCCTTACAACGCATGCGATTTGATTGCATGCCATTACAACATGGTCCTTGGGGCATGCTGGACTTAGTAATGGTATTATTTAAGCCTCCAAACATACCAGCTGGTCCCCCCTGAACTTAGGACAACCAAGCCCAATTGCCACCTGCTGGAGAAACAATGATGTGCTACTAAGAAACCTGCCGAAACAACAGCTCCCAAAACAGAACTCACCAAATATCGCTGGCACATCAATGAAGCCAAATAAGCAGCTATCACCAACTACATCAACTCAGCAGCCAACAACATAAAAGAAATCTTCATATAGTGAAAGAATTCTCCAACCCCACAGCCACAGAGAATACAATCGAACCCTTCACAAGAACTCTGAGTACTCCCACTGTAAGTTGAACTACATCAACAACAATATCAACCTTCAACCTGCCACCCTCAACTGCAACGACCTCTACCAACCTGCGAACATCTGCCAAACATTACCACCTGGTCTCCAGTTACGGCCCTGACCACCTCAGCCATCTTGTCTTCCATCCACTCCGGGTTACCCAATGACTCCTGCCCCTACCACAGCTACAACCAGGGGGGGGCTGGTGGAACTTTAAACTGGTGGGGCGTAAGCAGAACAAATCAACGTATGCGAGCGAGCGCAGCGAGCGCGCCCGACAGCAATAAGGGGGGATTGGAAGCGTTCTCCCCCATGAAGATTTTTTTTTTTTAATCGGCATCTTTTTGGCACGATTTTCAGCACTATTTCTGGTATAAATGAACTAAAAATTCAGTTTTTCTAGGCATTCATAGACGAAAACTCATACATTATTTCAGAGAATTTCTGGGTTGCCTAGCAAGTCTGACTTCTGAAGCTGGCTAGGGTACTAAGCAAGACTGCGTTGACTCTACCCTTTCCAATAGAAAACACTAGTTAGCGATGTGAACAAGTTCAATGGACAAATATATATATATATATATATATATATATATATATATATATATATATATACAATATAGCGAGCTGTTGGTCCCACAAACAAAACCCATTCAAAAGAAACTCATATTTCCCAAGACACACTAGACTCTGAGCTAATCAGTCGGTCTGGCATTCACAATTTGGCTATACACTACAGGTACCCTCGATCCTGTGCAGTAATTGTTTCCTCTAAATGAAATTCTGTGTTCTAAGTTAGAACATGGAGGCTCTGCTTTTGATGAGAACACCGAGGAATGGCATAACCCTAGAGTGCACCATGAAGTGTAAAAGCTAGAGTGCGCTAGTCACCATAGAATAAACTGAGGGGTGCATCGTACGATAAAGCATAAACCGAGGGAGCACCATTAATCCCAGCATGAGCCTAGATGTGCACTGGTCATCATTGCACATATCAATGGGTATCAGTATTGGTCAAGGAATAAAGGGTAGCACCATTTGTCAATGCATACATGCAAGGGGGAGCACAGTTCATTAAAGCATAAGCCCAGTGGTACACCACTCATTAAAGCATAAGCCCAGTGGTACACCACTCATCAAAGCATAAGCCCAGTGGTACACCACTCATCAAAGCATTGGCCCAGTGGTACACCACTCATCAAAGTGTAAACCTAGTGGTAGCGCCATTCATTAAAGCATAAACGCAGAGGCAGCACTATTCATTAAAGCATAAGATCAGGGTTTGCATCATTCATTAAAACATAAACCTAGGGTTTGTACCCTTGTGTCCAAAGCATAAACCAATGGGTAACACCTTTCAACAAAGCATAAACCAGTGGGTAGCTTGATTCAACAAAGCATGCAACTTAAAAGTAGTGTCATTCATCAAAGCATAAACCTAGGGGTAGCACAGTTCTTTAAAGCATAAACTGATGGGTTGCCCAATCACTGACACATAAACTGGGGTGCTGCGCCATTCATTGAAACATAAACCAGGGGGTGGTGCTATTCGATAAA
The DNA here is from genome assembly GCF_964261635.1 of Lissotriton helveticus. Lineage (NCBI taxonomy): Eukaryota > Metazoa > Chordata > Amphibia > Caudata > Salamandridae > Lissotriton > Lissotriton helveticus. The sequence continues at coordinate 1,612,873,499 of NC_136069.1, forward strand.
GCATGAACCTTTGGGTACACTGATTGTTAAAGCATGCACTGAGGAGTACACCAATGATCTCAGCATAAACTGAGGTCTGTACAATATGATAGTGTAAATATAGAACTTGCTGATGGTTATGAAACAAGACTATGTGTCATGAAACTCTTCCTCCTTCAACTGTAAACCATCCGCTCTACATGTGATTCTGCCGTTCTAAGCACAATGTACTTTTTATTATTTGAGTCTCATACCTTTATATCACACCTTTCATTAGGAGGCATATTTACTCAGTAAGTGCTACAATATGTAAATGGTATCCAAGTGATGTTAAAGTAATTTCCTGCTATTCAAAATTTGCAAATGACTAATTATACATATGAATCTGACTTTCCATGAGGAAAAAGATCAAAACAGAGCCCACAAGTATAACAACATAGAACGTCCTGTATACACACCAGAGCTATTGAAAATTAGTCTGTGGAGTCACATTTGCATTTGCATTTCAACAAAACTGAATCATAATTCAGGTAAGGTCATTTCGAGAGAATGGCAATGAAATAAGTACCGTTTAGCATAATCTATAGCCAGTCAGCAATTGTTTTAATCACTGCAGCCATTTGTTTCTTTTAATTTTTGACAGATTTGTAGATAAAGACAAACTATAATAACAAATTTCATGAGTGCAGTCAAGTAAATGTGTTTAAATGAATGCAACAACAATTCAGCCTCAGCCACCCATCATAGAAGGGAATCTGCTCTTTAGTCTTTACTTATTAAATGCATTTCCACTTTATTTTCATAAGCTTAGCCATCTACGTGGGAACTGTGTTTATTTCACAGGGAAAATACTTCAAGGAACATTGCGCTTTCTTGACACTGTGCAGATGTAAATAAAAAGGTATTTGATATCAATGTTGCCAATAACATTTTAGAATTACTTTACGCCTTAAACTGGATATAGATTTTGTATAATTTATACAAACATTTTTACCGATATTCGAACCAACACACCTGTGCAAAACAGAAGTCAGTGCAAAAGAGATGTTAAATGTAGAAAAAAAATTGCTTGAACACTAAATCGATTTACGTAATTTAGAAAAACAGACACTATTGCAAATTCGAACAACGGGAGATTTCCTCATAATGACCACTCATAATAATGATGTATGCTGGTGGCAAATAAGCCATCAGATTTAAGGACATGTGGAGTTATTTCAGGAAAATTTGTGGCATTGGTATTCATGCCAAGAGCAGCCAGAGCCAGCCATGCCCCTTTTAGGTAGATCTACATTTCCTGAGCTCTGGGGTCACTGGTGACAGTTTCAGAAATAAATGCGGCCTGTGGGTCCACTTTCAAGGATGTGGAATACTATGGAGGCATTATAGGGCATGTGGTTTATGTATTATTTAGCATCATAGATCTTGTCAGCCAATCAGGAACCGTCCTGGGAGCTGGGCTAATTGGAGCTTATGGGTAGTAAATAACAGCAAAGGGGAGGGAGTACTTTCACATTACTAGAGCGTGGAGGTGTTTGGGTCAATCTTCGATTTTTTTGGGAAACTTTTCTGGAGTGAATCACTCCAGTTTTTCGGAATTTAACCTAATCTGGTTTGGGGCTTTCGGCCCAGGCAGATATATTGACTCGTTCACCCCAAAACCCAGATTAACAACAGCCCAAGGCAGGTCACTGCAGGTAGAACAACAATAAGCAGAAAGATGAAAGAAGAAAAATCACTGGACACGGCGCTCTCTACATTTGAGACCTAGGAAAACTCTACAATTGAGCCAGGCAACACCCTACAATTGAGACACAGGACACAAGTGAGCCTCGCAACACCCTATAATTGAGCACCTTTCTGCACTGTGAAGGGTATGGGAATCGAAAGGGAAATATGCTGAGGTGTGAAGAAACGTAAACCCATTGAACCGAGCCAAAAAACTCTGAAAAGAAACCTGTTTTGTTGAAAACACTCACAATAAAGACCGTCGTTGCTCGCCGGTGGGTCGCGCAGGGGTGGCGGCCGGGGAGGTGTTTAAATAAAATAAAAATCATCTTACCTGGTCCGCGCCACCTCGGGTCCCTCCGTTGGCGCCTTCAACCACCGCATCCCTGCTGCAGTACTGGCAAGTGGGTGGCAACTCCTCTCAGCCAATCCTGGGGCTGCTGGCAGCTCCAGGATTGACTGAGGGCACGGTTACTCTCTGCCCACCTGCCTATTAGGAGACCGAGGTTTGAGCCTTTGCTCAACCCTCGCTCTCCTAATGGGCATGCGCCAGCCTGAGCAGACACCAGTGCGCATGACTGGGCATGGCGGAAACATTTGCTGACCTTCCATACTCATGTGCACTTGTTGTGCAGCTGCCTGCCCCTGACAATGCCTGTCAGTCAACATGATGCCGGACCGCCCACCCCCTTCAGACTCTGAAAGGGGTGGGCGGTCCGACATCATGCTGACTGACATGCATTGTCAGTTCTCCCTCGGCATCTCTGAACTTAAGTAAACTGAGAGTTTACTCACGTTCAGACGATACAAAGGAGGGGGTTAAACCCATGCAGTCGCGGGGACCTGGGCGTTATATGATATACCGGAAGGGGGGTCCCCGCAAGGAGAGAGTGTTGTGTACGACACACACTAAGAAAGACAATAGAGCTAGAAAAACTTAAATCCCAATTACTTATGAAAAAATATTGTCCTTTATTTAACAATACCAGATTTCATTTGTAAAACACACATCGTATTTATAATTAGTAATAGGCCCCAATCGGGTAAGGAAAGGAATAGAAGGGGGTGTGCTCAGGACAGTGCAAAGTCGTAAAGAAATAGGTACAATCAAGAGAAAGTGCATTTGCTACAATTTACATAAATTTCGAAATGACTCAAAATAAAGCCAAATTATTTTAAGGCATAATTTGAAACCAATCAATCTAAGAACATTCTACGGCTATATACATGGTTGAAAAAAATCATGGGCATGTGCCGGATGTCCAAACAACAAGAAGGCGTCGACGTTTCGACCCCTAGCCGTAGGTTACTTTTAATTCTATAAACGGGGTCTTCATCAGGACAAGTGTGGGGGGGTTGTGGGGCATTTGAATCTGTAATTTAAAAATGATCATTAGATCGATTCGTTGTCGCGACCTATTGCATGTTGTGTTATTTAACATCAAATATATCACAGTTACCATGGTAAGAAGATTTAAATGAACCCAGCTCACAGTCAAGGTCTCACTAAATGTTAATCAATATTCATATTGGAGGAGGGAGTAACCAGTATTGCCTAAGTTCGAGCAGTATTGTAACTTGTAAAAAAACTATGACCAAGCTAGTGGTCAAAAGACAACACAATGGCAGGCAACAAAGCTCGACCACAGGCCTGAGGGAACCCTCAATTTTTTTCCCACCCACATATGCCATGAGCCATAAGATTCTGGCTTTTGAGGAAATAGTTATATCTTCGGTAGACAAAGTACTTGATCAGAAAAAGTTTGTTAAATTTAACCTTAACAAGACCGAAAAAATGGCATTGATTGATCTAAGTAAGAATAAGGAGTTGGTCATCAAACCCGCCGATAAAGGCGGGGCCATTGTCGTGCAAGACCTTTCTAAATATAAGGAAGACATTTACAGACAACTATCAGATGGTGTCAGTTACCAGCGATTACTGAGCGATCCATCAAGAGACTTGGCTCGCTTGATTTTGACCACCACCCAAAAAGGGTTGGATGAAGGCTATTTGACAGAGCAAGAATTCAAATTCCTAAATCAGAAATTTCCAAGATTGGCCACAATTTATACTTTGCCTAAAGTCCATAAAAATCAGGACAGCCCACCTGGGCGCCCCATTGTTTCACAATACTCACGTTCAGAGACTCCGGGGGAGCTGCCGGTGCGGGTGGCTGGTGGATGCACCGCAGAAGGCTACAACCTTGCAACAAACCCAATCACGATGCAACTCACCAGCATCCTCAACACCTCCATCTCCACAGCAACGTTCCCAGTGAGATGGAAAGACGCAGACATCCGCACCCTCCTAAAGAAAGCTTCCGCCGATCCAGCAATCTCAAAAATGATCATCCGATCCTCTTGCTCCCCTACCCAGCCAAAGTACTTGAAGAAGATATCAACCAGCAGCTCACAGAATACCTGGAACAAAACCACCTTCTGGACACCTCCCAAATAGGTTTCTGTGCCAACCACAGGACTGAAACTTCGCTGATTGCTGCCATAGATGACATCAGGACACCCCTGGACGGTGGAGAAACTGTTGCCTCACTGTGGCGTTAACACCATCTCCCACAACACCCTCAATAACAGACTCTACAAGATAGGCATACTGCAAGACACTCTCAAGTGAACTGCCTCCTTCCTTACAGGATGCACACAGCATCCAACTGCATCCCTTTACCTCCACCCACTAAAGCATCATATGTGACGTACCACAATGAGAATTCTTCAGCCCGCCCTGTTCAACATCTACATGACCCCCTGCAGATGTCATCAGATTCCACAGAATCAAAATATTCTTCTACAAAGACATTACTCAACTGATCTTCTTGTTCACCCAGGACCCCCATGCCAAAAAAATCTTCTGCAATGCCATGACTAACGGAGTGACTACTGCCACCAACTCAACTCCAACAAAACTGAAGTACTGATCTTCAGGAAGAACACCTCTGCATGGGACCAAAGCTTATGGCCTGCAGTCATTGGACCCACACCAACTGACCAGGTACGCAACCTCAACATCATCCTCGACAGCCAACTCACCATTAGGCGACAAGTCAAACCAGCAGCCTCCTCCTACTTCCATACATTTTGCATGCTCCACAAAATCTTCAGATCGTCACACAGGCCTGTGTCACCAGCCACTTTGACTACAACAACGTCCTATATGCTGGCATATCCACCCAAATCCACAGAAGACTCCGGACCATACAGAACTCCACAGCCAGACTCACCCTGAACCTCCCCGAACAAACACACATCACCTCTCACCTGAGAGACCTCCACTGGCTCTCAATCCAGAAGAGATGCCAGTTCAAAATTCTCACACATTCCTTCAAAGCCCTCCATGATCTAGGACCTACCTACATCAACCATCGGCTGAACTTCCACCAACCCTCTAGACACCTGAACTCCTCTTCACTTGCCCTTTAACACACCCTGCGCATCCATCCTAGCCACAGCGGTGGCTACTCCTTCTTCTACATCGCTGCCAACACCTGAACGACCTTCCCCTCCTACTCTGTACAGCCGCATTGCTGGCAGACTTCAGAAAGAGACTCAAGACCTGGCTCATTGATGGAGACACTGCACCTATATACCCCTAGGTGTGACTGTGTTGCACTTTACAAATGTTGATTGATTGGTTGATTGATTAAACTATCATAACACAACAGGGAGGAAAGGGTCAAAGGGAAATGTTAAGACCAGCCCAGGTTCACATCCCCATCTAATAACATTTACACACCATAAGGAACCAGGGGTCTAAAATACCTCCATTCAGGCAGGTAAGTCATACTTTCTCACTAGTAGTGTGTTGTGTCTCAAATTGTACAACAGATACAACAACAAATACGCATAACACAGGGACTTAGGAGAAAAGAAAAGTATAGATGGGAAAGTCCGCCTCTGATAGAATCTGAGTGACCATCAACTATTCAAAGTGATCAGTTTTATCATTTGGTCATCCAGTTTTGAATGCAGGTATACCTTTTGATCATAGAGAACACCATGCCTCTGTGTACACGGCTGGATATTACCCAAATATACTCTGAGAAGGTACAACAAACCTTATTCTACTAGGTCACTTAAAAGAAATGTTAAAGCAGTGCAGAAAAAAGTGAGTGGTGAATTATAAAATAGGGTGGTGTGTACCAAATCAACCAACTTTATTAGAAGTGCGGACACTAGCCCCTAACTAAAAACAGAACAGTGCAATACGCAGTGTAAACAGATAACTGCGAAAATGGGCCAACATGTTTCAGCCTAACGGGCCAACTGTCCCCCGGCTTTCTTCAGGGCCTCTGCTCTCTACAATATGGTACTGCCTCTGAACTCCTCTTCACTTGAGGTATTTTAGACCCCCGGTTCCTTATGGTGTGTGATTGATTAAACTGCCATAATTCCTTTGTGCCCATGATGAGCAAACATTAACAGTATTGAGCCCTTTTCACTCCAGATGCTACTCTTCAACCTAGCTCCTCGGCTGGCCCCTCCACTACCCACAATTCAGATTGCTGACTTGCATTACTTACTCGGTCCTTTCATCTTTGAGTTCCTTCTTCAGTCCAGGCCTTCCGTTTACTTTTTGTACCGCTGCACCTTCTCCAAAAATCTTGCAACCCTTCCGCAGTCTTCAAATCATAATGTTTTGCAGCTGTTTTCGTTCAAATAGGAAGATATGGTGGGTTTGCTAGCAAGTAAATGCATTGCCATGTGGCTGCTCTCCACCTCATCTTTGCAAAGAAGAACTGGAAAGCTGACATGTTTAAATAGTGTTTACTATGTACCAGTCAGAAAAAGTTCAAAAATATTCAAGCAAAAAGAGTAATAACTCTTTTCCAGCTTTTCAAAAAGTAGTGAAACTACTCATAATTAAGGCTGCATCTTTTATACATGGGCGTGTTCACTACATTCAGGATTATTTGAGTACCCTCACCAACTGAATCGAGGATTCTACCAACCATGCCATGTAACTCTTCAGCAACGTCAGGGTGTTCTAATGCCCTACAGCCACCAGAAACACAATCCACCTCTCCCAGGCCCTCTGCAACACCCTAGTGAACTACTTCCATCACAAAATCACACACATCAACAGCAACTTCGACCCTCAACACACTGACCTTATTCGCCTCCTCACACCCGCCAATGCTTTCAACAGCCACCAACTGGAAACAGCCATAAATCCAAGACACCACCACCATCATGAACTCGATCCACTCCAGAACACCCATGAACCCCTGTCCGCACCACATCTACAACCTAGGAAAGAAGGAAATCAGCAGCAACCTCTCAGAGATCCTCAACTCATCCATCAGCATGGCAACCATCCCCAACGCATGGAAGCACAAAGAGGTCAAGTCAATCCTGAAGAAACCCTCCACAAACCCAAGCGATCGCAAGAATTACCACCATATCTCGCTTTTTCCCTTCTCAGCCAAGGCTCTGTAGAAAGCCATCAACTGCCAGCTCACACCTCGAAGAAAACAACCTGCTATCTGTCTCCCATTCCAGCTTCTGGTCCAACCACAACACTGAGACCACCCTGATTGCCGTGATGAATGACATCAGATGCCCCCTTGACCAGGGTGAAACAGCAGCCCTAATCCTCCTCGACCTCTGGGCGGCCTCTGACACCATCGTCCACCACATCCTCATCACCAACCTCCTCCACATCGGCATCTGAGGCAGCGCCCTCCACTGGATCTCCTCCTTGTTTTCTGGATAAAAACAGAGGGCCGGCCTACCTCACTTCTCCTCCAAACCAAAAACATCATCTGCAGCATATGCCAGGACACCTCCCTCAGCCCCACACTCTTCAACACCTACATAACCCTTCTAGCAGACATCGTTCACACCCATGGACTCAACATCATCTCATACATCGATGGCACGCAGCTTATCCTATCCCTCACAGAAGACCCCAACAACAACAAAACCAACTTACTAAACACCAAGTCCGACGTCGTTACCTGGATGAGGTCCAACTGCCTGAGGCAGAACTCAGACAAACTGAGGTGCTCATCTTCAAGCACCATCCCTGGGACAACACCTGGTGGTCCACTGCAATCGGCCCTAAACCCCTCACAGCCATGCATGCAACCTTGGAATCATACCGGACAGCCAACTGACCATGAAGCACCAGGTCAATGCCGTATCCTCTTTCTGCTTCCACACCCTCCGCATGTCCTGCAAGATTTTCTGATGGATCCCCATCTCCACCAGGTAAACTGTAACCAAGCCCATAGTCTTCACCTAGATAAAACAAAGCACAGAGAGGCACAAAACAAATTGCATATAATATGCCAAGAATGATGAATCTTCACAGTCTTTGATGTAGAGATTTCTTCTTTATTTTTTCAAAAGGATGAGGGATATACACAGCCACAGCTAACGTGTTTCACATAAAAGGGCTTCCTCAGGGCTGTCAATATGACAATAAACTCAAATGTATACTCTGAACATCCCATTAAACAACATAAGTAAACAAACAGAACATATTAAGTCATAAATAATATTCATCAAATAACTGTGACACAGTCCAATGGTAAGTCTTGCTTAGTTTACATAGTTCTCCATACAAATGGCAAAACAGAACTGTGACATGCCAGACAGTTTTCTGAAATGTCTGTGAAGAACCAACACCAAAGAACAAAAGACCGTGCTTGAAAAAAACGAAAGTGTGTCATAGAGCGAAGGATCAAAATATAAAAGTGCGTGGCAAAATTTACAATGCTACCCCACGATGTGAAAAAAAGGAAAGAAGAAAAGGGAAAAATAATAAATGAAATTCACAGACCCAAAATACCAATGACATCAATGTTCATAACGTATCAATATTTTCATGAAAAGAGAATGCATTCTCTTTTACCGTAATCCCCAAAAATCTCATGATAGATCAGGGGCTGGTTTCCCTTCTTCTATCTTCTATTCAACACTGTAAATGCCAAAACAGATACCAATATACTTAAATACAAAATCGACAACACAAGAGCCTTGACTACGGCAACACATTCTATCCCGGAACACCAAAACAGCTTTTCAACCACCTCCAAACCATTCAGAACACCGCAGCAAGACTTCTTCTCAACCTCTCCAGAAGATCCAGTACTACCCCCCCCCCCCCACCTCAAGGCTCTGCACTGACTCTCCGTCCAGAAGAGATGCCTCTTCAAGGTTCCTGATGCATGCCTACAAAGACCTCCACGACATCAGACCATCGACATCAACCACCCTCTGTCATTCTACTGACTTACTAGGAAGCTACACTGCCTCCCTTGCACTGGCACATATCCCCAGCTGGTCAGAGCCACTGCAGAGGTCGTTCCTTCTCTGACATTTTCACCAAGTCTTGGAACAACCTCCCCCTCTTTCTGCAAACCTCCCATTTAATTGGCAGGAATAAATTCAAAAGCTTGGATAAAACGGTCTGGAGACCAAAATATGACAGTAAATTAAGTCGGAATAAGACGCCATATGGAATACTAACAGCCACAAAACGCAGGAAACAAGTTGATGCGATCAGGTGTTCCATAAAGAAATTTTCCCTCTCCAATCTAATCATAGGCTAAAGCAAGGTTTAGGATAGGTTCTACAGGAGAGGCATAGAAGGTGTCAATATGAGTACAAACTTCAGTAGAAACCCAAAAGGAAAATGTCCAGCATGAAGCTTTATACTCAGAGAAGTCCAGCAGATAATGATCTATTTCCTCTCGAAGTCATGATCGAGTTTGTCTAACCAGCTTTAAATATACCAAGTACGAATACAACTAACAATTAACAGCACATCTATATAGCCTTTGCCATTAGGAGCCTATCAGGTCACTGCATTTGAGAGAAGTCGTCATACTTCCTAAGTTCCCATCTCCACACTGTTAGAAATTCTTTCTCTCATCAGCATTCTCTGCCTTTTTTGCAAACTTTCTCCTCCATGGTCTCATTCTCAGTAGTCTAATACGTACAATAAGCCTTTCTCTAGCTAATGAGAAACATGATAAAACGCACCTGCAAATGAAAGAAACCAGTATACTAACATTAAAACAAACACTTTCAGCTAGGGCCTAATGTCAATTAAGTGAAAAATGGATGCATTTTACAACAATACAAATCAATGTAAGCATGCAATCATTATAACTAGTGAATAAATACTGAACATGATTACATCAGACTATTGATCACACTAATACATTTAGGTGTGCATACTCAGAGAGTGCAATGGTTACATACTATTAATTCATTCAAATGTATTAATGAAACTAAACCACATGTTGAATATAAATGTTGTATATAAGTGTAAAAATGTATATACATAATGGTAATAGGGTGGAGCCTAAATTACACTGCTCCACCAGGGAAACACATTTGAAGTAAATACTACACTTCCAATGAACACATTAAATGTCATGAACACCATTCACCAGTTACCGTGTACATTCAGAGCCAAAAAAAATTACGCCATCTTGCTGCCTCTTTCTTTATTGCTCGCCTGTCAAGAGCAATGTCACTAGTATTTTCTACATTTGTTATTGTGTTTATTATATCGATTTGAGGAGCATAATGCAGTCCATAGACCAGTGACATGCTCTGTTTATTTCCCTTAAGGTGTATTTGTAGCATCAGGGTGTTTAATCAAACGTTGTTGTGTTGGTTGCTTTGTACGAGTATTAATTTAGTTTTGAGGTGGGGCGGGAGACTGGGGCACAGACTGTGCTTGTCAGGCTTCCACTGATCCAGTGGTTCACCAAAAGCAGATACTCAACTACCATATACTCACCTGGGCCCATAAACTCACAAGTGGTAAAAACCGCTAGTCGGTTCAGGAGTTTTTCGTTCAATTTTCACAAACTGTTTAGGATTAGTTTATTCAATACTCTCATTCATCACTTAACTAACCCTTAACAGATCAACAAGTTCTTTCCTCTGGTCAATGGACCATTAGTTGAACTTGTTGATGGTGATAATTAATATAATTTTAACTTTTATTTCAAAGTAAATACCCACAGACTCAGGAAGTTTTACATCTTTATCTAAAATAAATGTATGTGAACCATTTCAAAATACAGTGCAGTCACCGACATTCATAGGAGAGAAAATTAAATTCATAAACACCAAGCATATACTTTGGACTCATACAATAATCAATGCTCAGAAAAGGGAGAGGACTGAGAGAAAAGAACATCAACGAATAACAAGAAATTATATTTATCAAGGATGGTGTGAAAGACCATACCTCTGGCCAAGGAGCAGGTAAGGGTCTCCCAGGATAGGTCAGGAGACTCCAGGACAGGATTTCACGACAGGATAGTTAACCTCTCTAGAATACCAACAATTGCGCCGCACCCCTCTCTGACACTCTCTTCCTCCTCTGGATTTTTCCGCTATCTTCTGATCTAACCCAATTAAAATAGGATATAAGGTTCTGCTTCAGGTTCTGCATTCGGCTCTTCATCAGCATCTCAGCATCTCCCCAGCACTGCACTCAGCATCTCCCCAGCAATTCTTCCGTCAGCATAGCTCTCAGCTCTCCTTCGAACTAACTAAGGCTATCTTAATTATACCTTTCGTTTCTTCATATACCCCCCACTAAAGTTTCAATACCATAAAAATATGAAATACCATTGGTCAGGCAAGGGGGGAACCTCCATCACACCATGCTGACATGTCATACAAATTAGTTCAACTATTGTTCGCAAACCCATCCCCTTAATTTCTATTTATAAATTAGATTCCCATATGCTTTCTTAGTCCACTTTGAAACAATTTAATTACATTCTGATAACGAGTCTTCATTATTGAACTCTGCACCATCCAGTCCCATGCTTGTAGCATATGTCCTTTGGCTTGCATTCAATCTCTCAGTCATCGTTCCAGGCTCCCTTTCAGTGGACATGCGCAGACTTCACGTTACTCAACTTAATCCATGTATACGATAGAGGCCCGAATACACACTAGTGCTAAAGTCACTAAAACAAATATTAATTTCACAAATAAAGTGATCACACTGTATACCACCCACCTCTACTCTGTTCCCCTTTACTTATTAATACTTTTTCCACATTAGCATTAGTAAAATAGCTTGTTTTCAATACGAGTAAGCAGATGCCATGCACGCGAGTCTTCAAGACTCCATTTTAGTGTATTCTGCTCATGCCCCATTAATTCGTCATACTACATAGATACAGTTGACACATGTGCACAACGGTTCCCCTTTTAAAGCGGTATTAGTCTGTCTTAATTGTTATCCACATTAGTACACACATACGCAAGCTTCACTAACCCGCATGTTCATGTGGTACGTATTAGTTATTCACGACACTTTGTTAATAATTTCATCAGTAAGATAAATGAGTGGATTGCATCTGAGCAAGTATTTTTTCCACGAAACCTTGCTCCATCACCTCCAAGGAGTGTAGTTCTATTTCTGTTTCCACAACCACCCACAAGGATGCATGGACATTAGTACACACATATGCAAGCTTCACTAACCCGCATGTTCATGTGGTACGTATTAGTTATTCACGACACTTTGTTAATAATTTCATCAGTAAGATAAATGAGTGGTTTGCATCTGAGCAAGTATTTTTTCCACGAAACCTTGCTCCATCACCTCCAAGGAGTGTAGTTCTATTTCTGTTTCCACAACCACCCACAAGGATGCATGGAGATACAGCAGCTAGAGTTGAATGTGCTGCTTGATAAATGTGGCCTTATTTTGCCTCTTGATGCCCCGGGTAAGTATATCAGCATGGTTGAAACAATATTTGAAGGACTGGGATCTAGGAGCAGGCAACTTGCTCCACATATAACTTTGCATTTTGACCTATTGTGAGGTAGCTCCCCTCTATTTCCCAGTGTGGGGTGGCAGTCACTGTATACCCGCTGGTATCTAAAGTAGAATCACTGCCATTTGACTTCGATGAATACCATGAGTACTAAGAGGGTAATCCTGCTTAGAAGAAGTATTCGGAAGTGGACTTGATAGAAGCTCTGGACAAATCAGTCCAACAACCAATTAACAGGGCCTTGGCACTGTTGCTCAAATGCTTTACAACCCAAATAAAGTGTTATGTTACTCTGTTGTGGTCTACCCCTGAGGCGGAAGCCGGGGGCTGAAAGTGATTTTTTAAAACGTGTGCATTCTCTTATGTTTGTGGCATTTTATTTACAACTTTGTACTTGTTTTAACCTGCGAGCCTGATAGCTAGGATTTCGCTGACTCCCCACGCTGTTCTCAGCGCAGCAGACTACGTGCTGGCGCCGAGAGAACGAAGGGTAGCGTCACAGTAGTTGGACCGCCCTCCCTCCCACATTATTTAAAGAGCGCATGCGCAAAGCGCGCTGACTCTGTTGTGGTCTACCCCTGAGGCGGAAGCCGGGGGCTGAAAGTGATTTTTTAAAACGTGTGCATTCTCTTATGTTTGTGGCATTTTATTTACAACTTTGTACTTGTTTTAACCTGCGAGCCTGATAGCTAGGATTTCGCTGACTCCCCACGCTGTTCTCAGCGCAGCAGACTACGTGCTGGCGCCGAGAGAACGAAGGGTAGCGTCACAGTAGCTGGACCGCCCCCCCCTTCAGCACTGGACAAAATCAGAACGGCAGTACGTCCGCGCAGCGGGCGGGCGCAGCGGGCGCGCCGGCGGCGCGCCGAAGGCGCGCCAAAGGCAAGCCCGTCTGCGCCCGTCTGCGCCGGTCCCGCGCCCAGCGCCACGACCCCTGGTTCAGTCGAGCGGGATGGAAGTAGATACTCCGCCGCCGAATTACACCGGCTTAGACCAATTGAGGGATTTGATTGCGTCCAACATAACCCAGACAACATCCACGATGTAAGTACCCTCTGTCCGGGATGTAAAACCAAAATTCCGTTTCATAACAGAAGAGATACACAAACTAAATCTCTCAAAAATAAGGCCAGTGAAATCACCATCGCACTTATAAATGCCCGCTCAGTGGGAAAGCATAGGCAGGAAATTTCTGACTTAATTTTGGATAAAAGCATAGATCTGCTTTTTGTTACCGAAACTTGGATGGATGACGCATCCGGTCCGGATCTAGTGATAGCTGTACCTAGTGGCTACTCTGTATACCGACAGGATAGACAGGGAGGAAAAAAGGAGGGGGACTGGCAATCATTATGAGGAATAATTACTCAGTTCGAGTTTCGCCAATATCATCGAAAACTTGTGAAGCCTTACATTTTGCAATTAAGCTAACTCCTTCATACAACCTTCAAGGAGTACTCATATATAGACCTCCAGGAGCACGAGCAGAATTTCTAGTCTCCCTGCTCTCCTGGATGGAACCTCTAGCAATCAAAGATACCTTTATGATATTGGGGGATTTGAATTTCCATTTGGAAAAAATCGACGACTCTGATACCTCGGCATTAGTGGCTGATCTTGCTACTATGGGCTTAACCCAATTGGTGACAGCACCTACACACGAGGCCGGTCACACACTAGATGGGATCTTCACAAATATAAATGATATAACTATAAAAGAAATATTGCCCCTAACCTGGACTGACCATTTTGCTATCGTGAGTAGCTTTAGCATAAACCAGGCCACCAAAGTTAATCGAAGCACCCTACTATCAGAACCATTTAGAGTTTGGAAGGACGTGGACACTAAGATGTTGAGAACAGCGCTAGCCGATACTTGGCCAGTCATTTCTGAGGATTCCAATGTAGCCGTGCAGCAATTCTCAGAATGGTTAACTTTGGCAGTAGAAACATCTGTGCCACTAAAAACTATATCCAAAAACCGGAGGACGCCGTCAGCTCCTTGGTATTCGGAAGCTTTGAGAAAACAGAAACAGATTTGTAGGAGTGTTGAGAGGAAATGGCGTGAAAACTATGATAGTGAATCTAGAAAACTATATAAACAAACATTGGCATTATACAAGAAAATGATCCTGGAGGCCAAAAAAACCTTTTATGAGGAACAAATTAATGGCGCGAAAAATTCTAGCAGACAACTGTATGAGGTAGTGAAGTCATTAACTGGAAATCAACCTGACCTGACCCCCCCCCCCTCGCAGAATTTTTGTGACGCCTTAGCAAATTTTTTCTATTCCAAAGTAAACGATATTTATGCCGAGTTTTCCACGATTAACTCACCTGGCAATTCGTTACCTTCGATAATTGATAAACAAAGTACATGTTTACTCACCCAATTTAAAGAAGCTACAGAGGATCAAATAATAGATTTTATTAAATCAATTAAATCAGGCTCTGCTCTTGACTCTTGTCCACCCAAGATCTTTCCTCCAGTGATGGACCTGATCGGTGCATTTGTAAAACAAATTTGTAACACCATGTTTACCTCAGGTGTTTTTCCAGATAGACTGAAGACTACACTATTAAAACCACTATTGAAGAAACCAGGCCTGGATAAAGAGTTATTAAAAAACTATAGGCCTATTGCAAGTTTACCCTTTGTAGCAAAAGTGGTGGAAAAGGTCATGAATGCCCAGCTTTCGGAATACATTGATCAAAACGACTTGCTGGATGAGTCGCAGTTTGGTTTTCGGAAGCTGCATGGAACCGAAACTGCGCTCATCAAGGCAGCTGATGATATCAGGGCCATTAAAGATCAGGGTGGCACGGCGGTTCTGATTATGCTGGATCTATCGGCGGCCTTCGACACGGTCAATCACTCTATATTGATTGACCGTGTCGAAGAGCTGGGTATCCAGGCCGTGGCCAGAGCTTTGCTCGCTTCCTTCTTGTCAGGAAGAACCCAAGCAGTAACCTTGGGGCCTTTTCGATCAATGGACCTGGCTCTCCCATGTGGTGTGCCACAGGGCTCATCCCTGAGTCCGACCCTTTTTAATATTTATGTGGCGGACTTAGCTAAGGTCATTAATACCTACCGGATGAGCCTTACCACCTATGCGGATGATACGCAGCTGGTCCTAGCCATATATGACGACGGCGAGGAGGTGGCAGCCAGGTTTCGAGAAGGCATGCTGGCCATCAAGGAGTGGATGGCTTGTAACTGCCTGAGGTTGAACTCAGAGAAAACTGAGGTGATCATTTTTGGAAAACTCTTCCCTATCTGGTCCTCAATATGGTGGCCTCCGTTGTTAGGGGCGCTGCCATCTCCGGTGCAGAAAGTCAGAAATCTAGGTGTGATTTTTGATGAGAGACTCAATTTTGTCCAACATGCTAATCAAGTAGCCTCCACAGCCTTCTTTAAACTCAAACTCCTTAGAAAAATCATCCCTTTTCTTTCAGATAAAGGAGGAAAAACAGTGGTGAGCTCACTAGTACTGTCCGCCTTAGATTATTGTAATGGCCTGTTCTTGAATGCCCAGGCCCGGGTTGTGGCGAAAATGCAAATGGTCCAGAATGCGGCTGCTAGGCTGCTGTCTGGTACCCCTAAATTTCAACCAATTAAACAGGTTATCAGGAGCTATCACTGGCTGACGGTGACGAACAGAATCAAGTTTAAAACTTTGTGTATCACCTTCAAAGCCACCCGTCAGCTAGGCCCAAAGTTTCTGAAGGAGAAACTTATACTCTATCGCCCCACTAGACAATTAAGGTCATTAAATGCTCTCCGCCTCACTGTACCAAGAACAAAGACAGTTACGTGGGGAGACAGATCTTTTACCATCGCTGCAGCCAGACTTTGGAACACACTCCCACTGGAAATTAGATCCTCTCCCACACTGCTACAGTTTAGAAAACGGTTGAAGACGTGGCTGTTTAACCAATAAACCCTTCACTTTCCGGCACCATGAAAATGCATACTGAGCCTTAGCCCATAATGAGTCTTAGCGCCAAGACGCCCATGGGCATACGTCGCGCTTTATAAATTTTAAAAATAAATAAATAAATAAATAAATTATGCCTAATGCCAAGAATGCGAATGCAACAGGTCGCAGATTCCAAACTTGGCAAAGTCAAGGAAAAATCAAATAGATTAACTCATACTGAGGTATTAGAACATTTTCCATAAGACCTACATCTCGGATCACACTACCAAACATCTGAGCCCCTTAAGGCTGCTTTGGGGTCTCGATCCCTTACAAAAACTGACACTTCTGATGATGATTCAGACCAGCATTTTAATTCTTCTCAAGATCCTCTGTCGATCAGACTTGAAATAGCAGAGAGTCTGTGAAACCCGTTTGGCTGTCAAGAATGTGTTGTTTAGACATTGGATGAATTAATGTTAAAGAGCCAATGGTAAAAATCTTCCCATGCTATGATTGATTGATGCATTACCATATATAAATTATGGACTATGAAGTTAAATAATAAATGTGGTTGTTTATAAGAAGATGTTTAGTGTATAACGTATCACCTCTAAGTATTGTTTGTATTGGTTTGCACATCCATCACCGTAGAGCTTTTTACACAAAATTCAATGAATCAATCAATCAACCACGGCTTGTTAAGTGCGGCTACTCACTCGTGGGAGTCTAAAGGCACTAAGGGTGGGTGGGTGGGGGGTTTGCAGGTCTGACTGCACCCTGTGATTCATTCAATGAGCCGGGTCTTGAGATCCTTCCTGAATTGTGTCAGAGACGAGGATGGCCTAAGGTGGAGCGGCATGGTGTTCCAGGATTTGATGGAAAAGTAGGAGAAGGATCTTCCTCCAGTCCTGGTCTTGCGGATATGAGTGATGGTGGTGAGGGCCTGTTGGGCAGAGTGAAGGTGTCTGGTTGGTACTTGAAATGAGAGGTGGTGGTTCAGGTATGCTGGTTCACTATCATGGAGGCCTTTGTAGGCATGTGTGAGGAGCTTGACGGTGACTCTTTTGTTGACTGGGCGCCAGTGGAGTTCTCGTAGGTGTTCCTAGATGTGTCTGTGGCAGGGGATGTTGAGAATCAGTCTGGAAGTGGTGTTCTGCAACTTTCCGAAGTTTCCTGAGGAGTTTCCGGATGGCGCCTGCATGGAATGTGTTTCCATAGTCAAGTCTTGTGCTGATGAGTGTGTGGGTGACCGTCTTCCTTGCCTCAGTGGGGATCCATAGGAAGGATTTCCAAAGCAGGCAAAGGTTGTGGAAGCATGATGAGATGACCGCATTGATCAGGTGGTTCATGGTAAGTTAAGAGCCCAATATGATGCAAAGGTTTCGTGTGTGGTCAGCGGGTGTTGGGGGCATTCATAGCTTGGTGGGCCACCAGGAGTCTTCCCAAAATTAGGTGTTGAGCCCCACGATGAGGACTTTGGTTTGTCTGGGTTGAGCTTGAGGCAGCTGTATTTCATCCAGGTTGTGATGGCCTTTATCCCGTTGTGAATGTTGTTTCTAGCAATACCGGGCTTGCTGGTGAGGGAAAGAATCAGCTGGGTGTCATAGGCATAGGAAACAATTTTGAGTCAGTGGCTCCTGGCGATAGGTGAGAGCAGGGCCATGTAGGTGTTGAACAGCTTGCAGCTCAAGGAGGAGCCCTGAGGCACTTCACAGCTGATCTCTCTGAGTTCCAAGAGGAATGCGGGAAGTCTGACTCGCTGTGTTCTATCGTCCAGGAAGGAGCGGATCCAGTCCAGGAATTTGTTGTGAATGCCGGCATCATGGAGTCTCATGATTAGAGTGTGATTAAATATGGTGTTGAAGGCAGTTGAGAGCTCAAGGAGAAGAGGGCTACTGTTTTTCCTCAGTTGAGAAGGAAGCAGATGTCATTGGTGGTGGGGAGGAGGGCAGTCTCTGTGCTGTGGTTGCCTCAGTAGTCGAATTGAGAGGAGTCCAGGACGTGGTTGACTTTGATGAACTTGGAGAGTTGGGTGTTGATGGCCTTCTCGATAATCTTGGCTGGGAAATTCCTGAAATTACATCATTATGCTGATATTCACAGCATAAATCTAGCATAGGAGAGTGGGAGTAATGCCAAGATTCAGAAAGAAACTGTGCTTGTTCACAGCACTTGTGTTTTTTTCTCCATTGTTTTTAGTACAAAATGCATACTTGCTTCAAATTTTCACACAAGGGTGCATTTCATACTAAAATATAACGCCAAATTCACTAGAAATGTTTCATATATATTCATATTGTACGGAAATTGTAGTGAGTAAACAAATGTTCTACTACAAACAGCTCTCTACTCATGTGTTAAATAATGTAATAATCCATCACTTTAGCCAGAGTAATTGTGAGATAGTCATCCTTTTTCCCCTGATCACGCCCATTTTTTGACTGATACTGAAAAGGTACATGGTAATTACCAGATGGGAACAGCTCACCACACCAAACACCACAGCCATCATTAACTCTATCCACTCTGGAGAACCCACGACCCCTGCCCCCACTGCGTCTTCAACCTAGGATGCAATGAGATCAGCCATCAACTCACCACCATCCTTAACAGATCCATCACCACACCAACTTTCCTAACACATGGAAATACGCAGAGGTCAGAACTCTCCTCAAGAAACTCTCTGCAGACCCCAGCGAACTCCAGAACTACCGCCCATCTCGCTGCTCTTGTTTCCTGCCAATGACCTGGAGAAGGCCATCAACCAGCAGCACACTTAACACCGTGATAAAAAAAAAACCTGCTAGATTCCTCCCTATCTGGTTTCTGACCCAGCGACAGCACTGAGACTGCTCTGATCACCATCACGGATGGGATCTGCACGCTACTTGACAGAGGAGATTCAGCCTCCCTGTTCATTCTCAACCTCCACGCAGCCTTTAACACTTTTTCCCCCCATACACTCATCAACAGACTGCACCAGATTGGGATCAAGGGAGGCACACTCAGATAGATTGCATCATTCCTCATGGGACGCCTGTAGAGAATCTGCCTACCCCCCTTCACCTTGCCACCCACAAGCACCATCTGAGGTATCCCTCTACGTACATCCCTCAGCCCCACCCTCTTCAACACCTACATGATGCCTCTAGCTGACATAGAACCCACAATATCAAAATCATATCCTATGCCGACGACACCCAGCTCATCCTTTCACTCAGCAGACACTGCCACCACCAAGACCAACTCCTACAAATGGCATAAAGAACATTGCAGCCTGAATGGAGGAAACTGTCTGAAACTAAACAAAGACAAAACCAACGTGCTGATCTTTGGCAACCATGCCTCCCTCTGGAATGACACCTGATGGCCCACTGAACTCAGACACACCCCCACACCAAAAGACAATCCCACAATCTCAACATCATCCTGGACAGCAGACTCAACTTGAAATGACAGATCAGCTCAATTTCCCCTGCCTGCTTCCACGCTCTCAGCTTCAAAGAATTTTCAAATGTCTCTCCATAAGCATGAGATAAACCGCCATTGAAGCCCTAATCACCAGCTATGTGGACTACGACAATGCGTATGATACAGAACTCAGAGGTTAGACCGATCCTTAACCTTCCCACATGGACCCACATTCCTCAGCACCTGAGGAACCTCCACTGGCTCTCGGTCCAGAAAAGATGCCAATTCAAACTACTGATTCACGCCAACAAAGCCCTCCAAGACCAAAGAGCAGCATACATGAACCGCTGCCTGACTTTCTACCAGCCATCCAGAAACCTTCAGTCTACCTCCATCACTCTTGCACAGACACTGTGCATCTGCTGGAGCCTCAGCAGAGGCCACTCTGTCTCCCACCTCGTCGCCAAGTCCCGAAAAGTCTTCTCTATCCACCTTCAAGCATCACTCTTGCTGATGGACTTTAGGAAGAGTCTCAATATATGGCTTATCGACTGAGCCCAGGGACCCTTTGCCTGGATTTGCACACAGGTGATAAGCTGCGCTCTACAAGTACTGATTGATTGAATCCATAAAAAGGCATATCTCTGGTTCCCTACATTGGATTTTTGTCATTTGTATGTCATTTGAATCATACAAATATTGCCGATCTTTATAAAGTTGTGTTGGATTTTTGTTGTGTTTTCTATCTTACCTATTTAATGTATTGGTGTTTTTAAATGCTTTACACACCTGTCTCCTAAGTTAAGCCTGTTTGCTTGCAGCCAAGCTACTAAGGGTTGAGCAAGGACTAGTTTATTTAGAACTTGACTGGACCATATTTGTGATTGTGGTGTTAATAATAGCTGTAGATACCTACCTGCTCTTACTAACAAACCACCTTCCAAGAGTAATTTACAGTGGTTCTCAATAAAATGAAGGTGTCTGTCCATCAGTTGGATGTATTGGACTGTTTTTTATCAAGTGCTGTATAAGTCAGAACAGTAATATGCTGTTTTAATGGGTTTCGACTCAAATATACTTCTTTTCAATGCATAGCTGAATTCTGATGAGATGAAAGCACACATTGAGTGTGAACAAATAAATGCTATTAATTGTGTAGATTGTTGAAGAACTGTGTCTTGCCTAATTTTTAAAATGTTGTACTCTATTACACAATCTTGTACTCTATTACACCAATTTTCTCTTGATAGTGGTAACATTCTGCACCGTTTTCATGGTATTCCCAATGTGCATTAATTAGCATAGGCGTTTTATGGCTGTGGGGCTGACACCCCTGAGACAGTTTCATATCTAGAAAATGTCACTGGTCCCAGTAGGACCTCTCATCTGTGGTATAATAGATACCCCTGTGCTGGACAAGCATCAGTCAGATGCAGGGCAGGAGTCAGTGGAACTGTGTTGTGCTTTACTCTGTCAGGCAATTTCTGGTGAGTTAGAAATCTGATTGTGAGTGTATTTTAAAATGTTTTTTACGTTTATACAAATATCTTTTTTGCAAGATTGCATGTGCTTATTTGCAGTTTTATGTATTCATTTAAATGAATCTCTCCTTTGGAGAAAACAGCGTGCTTTACAACCATCTAATAATAATAATAATGACATTAATTATTATAATTACAATGATAATAAAAACAGTCTAAGCCAAATATGTGCACACATTCGGGTGCAAGTAGGTACCCAGTTATATAAAGTACAGTTTTGTAGGATACAGCCTAAATGTTGGCCTGCATTTTACAATTTCACTTAGAATATAGCGTTTTTTAATTTTAGATTTCACAATGTGTACATTTAAATTTAAAAGAAAAAGTGCAGGCAAACGTAACTAAAATGGCACTCTTTTTAGCCAACAGAACATTGGAGAAGAGTGAAAAATATAAAGTAAAATATTTATTTTATGTTTAAAGCTACACCTAGTTTATATCCTTTTAGAGTGAGAAAGGACCAGACAACCTATGTCCGAAAGCCCCAGTGAGCAAGCATAGTACAACATAGCAGTAAGCCACACATTATTTCTCTCATGGATTGGAAGACTGGTGGTGAATAAACCTGAGCAACCCAACACTTGACCCCAGTTTTGCATCACAAACGTGACACAAAAGGACAAAAAGTGATGTTGTGTTCTTCCCTTTCTAGTATAAAACTTTCTTTGCAGTGGGAAAGAAGCTTAATGTAATGTAGAGTTGCACTGTGCACTACTGCGTGCTACTTCGTACTGCTTCGCATCAAGGTGGCGTACCATGTGTGGGACATGTGTGTTTCCATGCAAACACCCATGGATTTTGACACAAATCCCTATCTCTTAGAAATGTATAGAGTTGCATCAAATATTGCACCTACTCAACGCAGGTGCAACATGAGGGAAAGTTTGTAGCAATTATCAACCCGATTTTGTGAGTTGGTAACCTATTACTGACTCTCAAAATAGGGTTTGCGATTAGCTATTAGGAAGGGGCATGCCAAGGGCATCCCTTCCTAATAGTGAGTGGCGAGGACATATAGGATTGTTTTGCGACAGAAATGCTGTCACAAAACAATTGCAGTTTACCACCTACTTCAAGTAGGTGGTAATATACTCACAAACAGGAAGGGGGCCTAAGGGGACCCCTT
Organism: Lissotriton helveticus; assembly: GCF_964261635.1. Taxonomy (NCBI): domain Eukaryota; kingdom Metazoa; phylum Chordata; class Amphibia; order Caudata; family Salamandridae; genus Lissotriton; species Lissotriton helveticus. The sequence continues at coordinate 1,612,895,988 of NC_136069.1, forward strand.
CTCATTTGTGAATGGTTGCAAAAACATTTATAAGAGCTGACAGTGGTCCGTCCTACTGTTAGAAAATGAAACTGAAAAATGAAAATTTTGTTTTTAAAATTGCACCCCTTTTTACTTGCACGAAGGTGAGTTGCACTTAAAAAAAATGCTTTATTTAAAAACCAAACACAGACATGGGGGTCTGCTGTCCCTTGCAGGTCGCCATCCCAGTGTTATTGCCCATTCCCAACAGGTCCCAAATTGCGACCTGCCTCATGACTATTGAGAAGGCTGGTCATTTGAGACACCATTGGGAATCACAAAATGTGCCTGAGACATATAAGTACAGTTCCTTTTGCTCCTTGCAAATTGTGAGTTGCTAAAATTAGCAAATTGCGAGTCGCAAAAGGAAATGATCATACATCTGGCCCTTAGATTTATTTTAAAATGAAGCCTCAACGTGTACGAAACGTATTGTTACACATGTTGTCACTCACTGCAAACGTTCCAAAGAAATTATTGAAAGATTGAAGGTTTCCAGAAAACCGGTTTCTTTTCTTTCTGCACCTGGGAGGGAGAGGAGGGCACATGTGCACCAGTTCCCGCTCAGTTAGAATGCTTTGCAGGGACTGGTGGAAAAGGAAATGCTGAGTGAGGAGGGAAGGAGCGTAACACTTGCCACAGATTGTTGGGGGTCTAGTTTGAGGGGCCTCTTGCAGGTCCCACTACAGAGGCAGGTAACATCCCCATCGCTTCTGGAGTGAGGGTTGTGTCTGACAGTGCTAAGCAGCATCACCCGTGCCACTCCCAGAGCTGCACAATTGGTGCACGACATGTATATTTATGCCAGCCACCTGGTTGGACGACCCTCTCCAGTAATACTTCATGCAGCAGTCCCTCCGGCATCAGTGCTGGACATACAACCAAATCTTGGTGTTCTGAGACATGGACATTATTTCATCTCTTCTCCCCCGAGCTGGGAAGCCAGGACAGTGTGCTTGGCAGATGACAGACTCCTCTGTCCGCAGCCTTTCGTGTGGATGTTTCATCCTGGGTACCACTGATTAGTGACAACGTTGCCAAGGTTTTCACGGTGCAGCTGTGACTTCCCTCCTTTCTAGCCTCGAAGCACCCAGGGTGCATCTCTTCGGTAGCAGCCTGGAAGCTGACCCAGACTCCTGCCACCGGTGATAGGCACAGGCAAAGTGAAAGGCACTGGGCAAGCCCAAAGCCAGTGGCGTTGCCTTCTGTGACCTTGGACACACGCCAGTGAATGTTGGTTCAGGATGACAGCCTCAAAAAATGTACAAATGGCATTAATGTTAAAAAATCTAATATCCCATACTGTATCAAAGTTTTATATATGACTCATTCAAGATCGAGGGTCTCCTGTTTGGGCTGGGATGCAGTCAGCCAGGTCAGATTAGTTCCTCTGGACGTCCATTTGGGCTGGGATAGAGTCAGTTACATTCGTGGATCCCCATCTGCAGTGTGCCGGGTGGACACAGGATGGCTCAGAACTGACTGCATGTACCTGCCCCACACTCTAAGAGAAATACACTTACCAACCCCTTGGTAGGCAGGCACTGCCAGTGCCGAGTGCACCGAGTAAAAAAAAAAACATTTGAACAGTAGAACATCCACCTTGTTTGGTTGCTGGAGCCTTCATTTTATAAGAAGGGCGCTTGTAAAGAATTCCTGAAAGCGATTGATATGGCCATGAACCGAAATAATTATTTTCCACCAGTGGCCATCTTCTGGGCATGCATGAGAAGTGTGTATATGCAAATTATGTTAAAGGTCCATTGAAACGTAATTTATTGCAGGGTTTAAGGCCCGAAGCTTGTACCTGAGTGTTTCCAAAATGAAGAAGATGGTCAGGGAAGAAAAATATATTTTCCATTAATTGAGTCTATGTGCAGGTATTTGACCATTTCACAAGCGTGAAACCCCCATTTAGAGCTGCCTGACTTTCTGCATGAGCAGATAAAAATATTTCTTATGTGTAAAAATCTATTGTCCCAAAAAGATCAATGTTAAGAGTAGGGCTCTCTTAAAAAGCTCACAATCCCCTTTGGAGAATCTTCATTTCTTCAGAAGGATAACCGGAGGGTGCTCCGCTCGCATTAAAAAGACAGGTTCCCACCACCCCTCCACTGTGTAGGCTCAAATTCACAGTTCTGAGTGACACCTGCAAACATACCTCAGTAAAATAGAAGAACTCATATGTGGGAGAAGAATATTTAAAAGAGGGGGACTCGACTAGAAATCTAGGGGCAGATTTACAAGCCTCTTGCACCACTTTTGCGTCACTTTTCCCATTTTAAAACTGAGGCAAAAGTTGCGCAACGGCCTTGTAAATCTGCCCCCTAGAGAGAGGTTGAAGGCTCTTTGGTGCCTGAGAAACGCATTTTATCACCTCTACTCAGATTTATGCACGCGCTTCGGGTGTCTGAGCCATTCCATGGTAAAGCCCTATTGGAATTTACTCAACCACAGGGTTGGGAGTCAAAAAATAGTACATAGGTGCAAGGCTGGGCTTCATAAACCGTGGCATTTGTTTATTTATTACAGGGAAGAGAGATGAACTGTCCGCCCTTTTGCTTGAAAAATGGTGCTTTTCCAGATTGACCTTAAATAAGAGTACAGGACACACAGGAATATAAAGACATTTATATTTTTTTAGGTTTGTGCCGTCCTTTAAGTCTGTCACATTGTAGGATTAGACGTGAAGACATGGAGTCAAGTGATTGCACTTTCTTTTCTGGGAGGCTGGTGTGGATGGTGCAGGGTCAGTCAAAAGTCTTTTGGGTGTTTCTTAGAGGCTATCCAGTTTGCTGTAGAGGTAAAACTACAATCTATTTTCTCTGGGACACCCCAAGCATCTGTTCAGCCTATGGCTTGCTAGTACCTTTGCCCCATTGAATGCCTGAGTGGCTGGGATGCAATCAATGAATTCAGATCCTTTAATCTGGAGGTCCAGTAGGGCTGGCATAGAGTCTGTTGCATTCTAGGTCCACCAGTGAATCCTCAATCCAAGCAGCATGAGTGTGTGGAATGCAGCTAAAGTAACTGGGTAGGAAAGTAGTACAAATATCTGGGTGGTCAATCAGTGAGTCTGGGTCTCTGAGGATCCAGTGGGCCTAAGGCGGAGTCAATTGCATAGGAGTGCTCGTATACAGCGGGTCAGTCCCCCTGTAGATGGAGAAGACTTTGGATGCAGTTAGTCACAAAGCCTGCAGCTGTCACAGAATGAAAGATAAGGCAGGAGTAGAGTTAGCAACATGTTTCATAAGTGGTCTGCAGAGCTAGGCATTGTCAGGCATTCGTCCTGCTTAACTTCCTTGAAGGTTGGTTCGGATGAGATGCGGGTCAGTCAAATAGGAGGCCAAAGTGTATGCGCCTACGGGGTAGGGGTTTTGCCAGGTCTCGCACATGCCATGTTGATACCTCTGGAATACTGCAAGTGCTTGGGTGGAGTCTGTTGCGTCTTGAGGTGGTACCTCTAAAAGCTGCATTACCTCCTCATTTCTCTTCCTGGATGCAGTCCTTACAGTTGAGAATCCTCCCCTCTCTGGCAGAACCAATGCTCTAGCTGAAGCCAAAAAAGCACTTACAGGATGGCCCCTATTACCCATGAGCCACCACAAAAAGGAGGAAGTGAGGATGCACATCCTCTTCTTTTCTTTCTGAAATTTGACCCTTTGCTGGAGCATTTCCATGACTTCAGGTAAAGTGTATTGTGATTTTTTTGTAATTATTTGTGTTGCCCTTATCGACAACCATGCATTTCTAGTTTATTGACGCCAGCCCACCCTGCTATAGCGGACGGGGATCACATTTGGCTGCACACTTGCAGTGCATCATCATGTTGCTCTACAATAGCGGGCAGGGCTTGAGGCTACCACGCGCTTGTAAGCGATTCAATTTTAGTACTGTTACCACCTGCTATAACAAGCAGGCCAGTAACTAACTATTGTCTGGACTTGAAAGCGGTCATTGAGGTGGGAGGTGTAATTATGCTAAAACGCCTTTTCCCCCCACAGAGTTGGGATTGTAGTCGGAGTGTCTCCTCCTCCTGTCCTGGTCTTTCTGGATGCTCACACAAGATTTGGTTTCCAAGTCAATCAGTTTCCTGCCTAATGTTTTTGGTGTCCAGAGTGATCAGAATTTGAGGAATTAGCTTTGTGCTATTGCTGGCAAATATTTATGAAGCTTTTAGAGGAGGAAGCCGGGTCTTCATTTCAGCCCTCACTGCAGTCTTTGCAGGCCATGGTTGAAGCCCAAGTAGAGTCAGCTTTTAAAGCCAAAGGTGGACAACAACTGTCTAAAATGTCCAGATCTGGATGAGCCTGAAGTGGATCCTGAGGAGGAGAATCAAAGGGGTCCTTATGTTCAGGAGTCTGACCTGGCGGAGCTCCTGCAGTACCTGAGAGAGAACCGGAGTCTCCACTCAACTAGCACATCAGCTGATGAGGACGATTTTGGGACCAGTTATCAGCAGATGGAGCCCAAGACTGTGCCCTTGCTTAAACCTATATGACGGGTCCTGTCCCATGAGTGGATGAAAATGGACAAATCTACTTTTGCTAGATTTCTTTCACTGCATTATCCCATGGACAAATTTGCAGAAGAGTTATCATCTGTAGCAAAGGTGGAAAATGTAATGGTAGGCATTGTCCACTCAGGGAAATGTGGTGTCAGAGGATGCTTACCCACTGGACTCTGTGGATAAGAAGGTGGATGGGGAAGTGAAGCGTTGTTATGATGCAGCTAACTTCTCCACTCGTGTTAACACTTACGCCACATATATCATTCAGTCCCTTCTTAAGGGCTTTCAGTCTTTGTCTGGCTGTTTATCGGAGGGGATGTATTGTCATCATCATCAGATCTTTATTTCGATACAACTGTATCATAAAAGGTACATTTAAAAAAAACATATTCATCCAAGGCATTTTCATAAGGATGCAAGTCTACTAATATAATTTTTCAATACTGTTTAAGGAGGGATGGTGTTAATCAAGATATATATTTTTTTCAATAAATACAATAATAATAAAAAGGCATGTATTAAAATTAAAATCAATCAATTTACAATAAATTTGCAATTAAAATTTACAATTATTTAGGCAGTTGGCAGCCCCCTACCATAGTTTGGTTCCAGCATCCCGCAGTGTTCCCTATATTTATGTTCTAGAACTTCTCGCCTGCCTTTATCCTAATGAAGTTCACTGCTAACAAAAATCTGCTTACAGCAGAGACAAATACTTGGCTGGTGTCTGTTTTTAATAACCTTTCCGCCACTTGATATGATCTCACACCTATGCTTTTGCACAATGGTATTATCCATTTTTTCCTTGCCATCCCATAGGCTGGGCAAAAGAAAAGAACATGAGTGATGTTGTCCCTTGTACCCCCAGAGCACAGAGTACATGTATCATTATTATCCTTTCTCCATCTTGCCACACATGATATTAACATTAGTATACCATATCTGTACTTCAGGTATAAAGATTTGGCAAGGGGGGGATTTAACTCATTTAAAAAGGGTTCAAAACTTGGGCTAACTTTATACAACAAAAATTCACTGGCCAGTGATCCATTTACTCTGTCATTTGGTCTATTTTGCTCCATATTAGCCCAAAAGGAAGTTTTTAGTACCTTCTTTGAGCTCATTGTCATTATAAGTGGAGTATTCCAAAAATATACAAGACCGATCGTTGTCAACCATGTCCTAACATGGCTAAACCATGTGAGACAGCTATAGGTGTCAAGATCCTTAATTAGAGCTTCCCTGTAATCCATTAATTCAGGTGTTGTCCAAATCCTAACCCAAAACATTAAAGGTCTAATAATTACTTGGTAGTCTGTTCGCTTCACATTGAGGTCCAGCATCAATGGCATTAACAGGGTATGAGTTGGTAATTTAAGCAATACTCTAAAAAATGTATTTTCATTCAGCTCGAACTCCCTTTTACATGCTGGTCCCGACAACTCTGCTCCATAAATAGCAGCAGATTGCGCTTTGAACTTAAAAACCTCAAGTGCAGGAAGAACAGCTTTGTTTTGACTATTACCATGTTTTTTTAGGATTGGTAGTGTGTTCTGCGCGAGCAAAAGCTTGCTTTTTTCAATCTGGGTTTTCCAGGACATTTTTGAATCAATTGAGACACGCAAGTATGTAAAATTATAGACATATTCTATTCTTTGCCCATTTAAAACCATATTAGCATTAAACTACCTGTGAGGATTTATCGCCATATACTTGGTTTTACTCGTGTTGATCTCTAGACCTTTTTTGCTGCAGTAGATTTGGAAATTATTAAGCAGGCATTGCAGACCCTTCGGTGTTTGTGAAACCAAGATGGTATTGTCTGCAAATAAAAGAGCGGGTATTGTCTCACCTCCTAGTCTTGGGGCATCATTACTATAACCTTTTAAAAAACTGGGAATACCATTTACAAATAGGGAGAACAGAGTAGGTACTAATACGCATACTTGACGGACGCCCCTTTTTATTGGTATTGCACTAGTCTGTTCGCCATCCGGTCCCCACCTCACCTTTGCATAATTATTATGATGTAATCTAATTAGCAGCTTCAGGAGGTTGGCCAGGAGTCCCTGATTGTTGAGTGCTTCCCATAGTAAATGTCTCGGGATAAGGTCAAATGCTGCTCTTAGGTCTACAAATGCCACGTATAGGTGGCCCTTCTGTAGGTTAACATATTTCCAACACATGCAAACGAATCTGAACACCTGATCTATGGTGCTAATTTTGGGTCTGAATCCTGCCTGAAATCTAGTTAAAATCTGCTCATCATCAATCCAGAGATTGATGAGTTTTAAAATGTGCCTCGCATATATTTTTTGTAAAATATTGATTAAACTTATCGGGCGGTAGTTCCCTGGATCGTTCCGATAGCCCTTTTTAAAAATACAAATGATTTCGGCACCCCTCCATGTTTTATAGGAATTTCTGCTCCGGCTGCTACGGAGTTACATAGGTGGTTGATATAGGGACCCCATACGCTAGGGTCGTGTTTGATAAGTCTCCCGGAATCTTGTCTAATCCAGGAGCTTTACTAGCTTTAACTGAGTTAATAGCCACAAGTGTTTCTTGTAGGCTAAATTCTAGTTTACCTGTACTCAAGTGTAATGCTATTCCCTCACTTTCTGAACTACCTGTTTCCGGAGCTGCGTATAATTTTGTAAAGTGGTCTACCCAGGTTGTTTCATCCTAGTATACTTCCCTGGAGTCCCTTTCTTTCCTATTATCATGTGCAACAATGTTCCAAAAAGGTCTATGATTCCCGCTTTTTGCTGCCTCCAGCATTCCTCTCCATTTTTCTTCATCCCAGGCTAATTTAGCATCCTTTAGTACTTTCTTATATCTGGCCCTGGCTTCCCTGACTGTCTGACCTTCTTTATGCTTGATGGCTAATAATAGTTCAGTTTTGGCACTACAGCATTCATTATTGTACCAGGCTTTTCCATTCGATGTGTGGTTACCTTTTTCTTTCCCCTTTTTGGTTATTCTTGTAAACAGTGGGACGATTGCCTTAGAATAGCTGTTATGTAATTCCATAAATTTGTCCATGTATTGTTCAAATCTTTTATCACTAATGGAGTAGTAGGTCCATTTTCTGTCTGACCTATCTTTCACACATTTCTGTGCATCAGCTGCTACTTCAGGGTCCAATAATGCTTCTCGTTGGCTACGGAAAGATGGATGCTGCTCAAAAGGCTATTTTTATGAAACTGCCCTTTCAAGGTCTCAAACACTTTGAACATCAGTCAGTGGAAATGATTTAAAAATATGTAGAAAAAAGGAAATTGCTGGCACCAATCCATCCATTTCATAAAGGCAGAGTTATTGCCTTTAAGAAGTCTTCTCCTTCAGGCTCAGCAAGAGGTTCATCCCAGCCCTTTCAAGGTAGTGGTCAAAGCCTGGGTGCCTCGGATCTCGACAAATCCCAATTCCAGCACTCCTCCACTGTGGCCACCCCTCTGCCCCACAAGGCACGACTACCTGGGATCCCCTCCAGTGGAGGGAGTGGCTTCATTCAAGTAGTTTCTGAGGGGTATCATCTTGAGTTTTCAGAAGACCCTGCAGTCTCTTCCAGAAACCTTCCACTTCCAAGGGATCCAATTCACTATCAGGCTCTTTTGAACGACATTCAGAAGCTTCAGAAAAATTGGGTGATGGTTTGTGTCTCCCTTTGTGAGGTATATTTATTTTTTATCAGAAGTGTGAATGTACAGACAAGTTAGACACCTATTAATTTTGCATGACATTTTTCCATTCTTGATTTTGTATATTTATGTAATTCAGAATGTATATCTCCGGCGCCGCCCTATCCTGGATTACGTCTTTTCTCTCTGACCGTTCCCAAACTGTCACTCTGGGCCCATTTCACTCCAAAGACAAATTTGTCTCCTCAGGTGTCCCGCAAGGATCTATCCTAAGCCCTCTCCTTTTTAACGTATACCTCATTCCCCTCCTTAATTTGATAGAATCATTCGGCATACCTGTCACTTCGTATGCCGATGATACACAACTCATTGTGCCACTTGACAAATTATCTACCAAAGCTGAACTCAACCTGAAACACTGTCTGACCGAAGTATTTCGATGGATAGACAATAACCACCTGAAATGCAATTCGAGCAAAACAGAGATCCTCCCGATTGGCACAAATATCTCTTTCTGTCCAGCACTATGGTGGCCGGATAATTCTGTTGCCCCCCCCCCCAGACGGTGTCGTCAGCCAGGAACCTCGGCGTAATCTTTGACTCTGAACTCTCCTTTGACCAGCATGCCAGAACCATCGCAGGTAAATGCTTCAGAACGATCAGATCCCTGAGAAAGTTCTTCGACTTTCTCCCCATCGATGCCAGAAAGACGGTGACAGTCGCACTCATAATCTCGCGACTGGATTACTGCAACGGCTTGCTTGCAGGAGTCAAAAAGAGCACCCTCCTAAAACTGCAGAGCGTACTTCACACAGCCGCCCGTCTCGTCCTGGGCCTACCCCGCAGATCCTCCATCTCTGCAGCGCTTCATTCACTTCACTGGCTCCCCCTTCACAAAAGGATTCTCTTCAAAATCCTGATTATAGCCTTCCGTGCCTACAACAAGACAGGCCCTAAATACCTCACCAGGCGTTTTCCCCACTACGTGCCCAGCCGTCACCTTCGTTCAACCGATGACAACCTCATTCTTCTCCCGAAATACAATCTGAAAACGAAGGGTGAGAAGACCCTTAGCTTCCTTGCATCTAAAGCTTGGAACAAACTGCCCAAAACCCTCAGACAACAAACCCAGGAAAAACCCTTTAGAAAGCTGCTAAAGACATGGATCTTTAATCTCCCGGACGATTACTCCAAAGCTTCCATCTAACCCTCCTGGACTGGTTCATTTAGGTTCCCAAGCGCCAAGATGCTCCCTCCGGAGCGAACGTCGCGCTCTAGAAATAACCCACAAATATCAAATATCAAATATATTCATTGTATTTACATGTATTTTGCTTCCACAATTCATTCAAGATTGGGTGATTATCAGAATGCTATTAGAGGCACATCTGGTAAGACGTCTTGCAATTATCCATCTTGCTATAGAATGGGTTGTAATTCTCTGGCACCCTGGAATTCTGATTGAGGGTTGTACTTGATGATAAGGGGATGCCTCTTCTGCACTGAATTTCAAGATATTGTGCAGAAGGATCCTGTATGGTCTGTGGGTTTTGTTATCCACAGTTATGTGGTCATACCTATGGTTTATAAAGTTAGATTTGAAATCCCTTATATTTTAATCCACCTAGGATATGTTTGAGCATTTCAGGTTGAATCCTAGAGCATGGATAATACTTTGGCATACTTGGCTTGAAAGCTACCAATCTTCAGATAGCTCATTCAGTCTGTTGGTTTGCGATATACAGTGGTGTGGAAGCAAGTTGTATGTTTGTATGCACTTATGTAGGTATTCCAAAAGTCAAAGGAGCACTATACAAGGTGAAATGGAAAGACTCATGGCCCAATTCACAAAGGGTCTTGTGTGTTGTAAAGTTACGTATATAGTAAAGTTACACACTCATGGCAGAGTCTCTGCAATCAGAGCAGGATCTTGACAATGCGCACTGCACAGAGTGCGCCATGCAGAGATTCCACCACAAGTGTGGAGACTTCGCACTTGTAACTTTACTACATGCAAGTCCCTTTGTGAAGCTGCCCCATAGTCAATGTGTGATTGCAGGGGAAGCAGATTTCTAAGAACGAAATTGGACTGTTACTGCTTCAAAATGTAATGCTCTTTAGTGGGTAAGACCTGATGAATATTGGTTTTTGTTCTAGATCCTGGGCACATAGATGGGAAAGGAATGTTGTCTATTTAAATGTTTTCACTTTTTTGTCACCAATCTGATGTTATCTTGAAGGTGAGATGGTAGGAAAGCAGGTGAGCAGCTGTGCTTTACCAATGCCTTATTGATTGAGTGATTGATTGAGTACAATTCTACAGACAGAAAGGTTTGGAGCCGGGAGCAGCCTCTTGCACAGTCATGACGGCAACCCCACCTCAAAAGTAGCGATTTCTCAATCCTGAGGACCTAGGAGTTTGATATTGTTAGACCTGGCACCATTGGCGTGGGTCTCCCTTCCCTTTTTGCTGTTGCCTCATGTATTTTTTTTTGGTGTTAGATGCTTTGGGCACTGTGCCACTGCTATTCAGTGCCACAGTGCAAGTGCTCCCTGTTGTAAATTGATGTACTAATCAGTGGTTCCATGTTTGGCTATTTGGTTTACTTGTCAGACCCTAGTCCAGTGCACTGAGTGTGCCAGGGAGTGTAATCCAAATGCTGCTGGTGGGCCTGCAGCACTGGTTGTGCCACCCACAGAAGCAGCCTTGTAAAATGTGTCTAAGGTCTTCCATTGCAGAGCCTGCGTGCAGTCTGGTACTGTCATGCGGACCTTTTCAAGTGCACCCGCTTCCCAGTCCCTAAACCTTCCCTTTTCTTCATATCAGTCACCCCTATGGTAGGCCCAAGGGTAGGTTGCATTGTACGTATAAGGTAGGACCAGCCCTGATGTGTGTGGCATGTCCTAAAAGTTAATTACAGCCATTTTCGTTTTTCACTATTGCAAGGCTACCTGTTCTCCATAGGCCAGAATGGGCTGTTAGAATTGTTATATTTTATAATCCTAACAGGCTCAGTGAACATAGTGGAAATTTGAGTTTAGTATGCCTGAACTCAGAATAATAAAATACATCTTTTAGTAGAGTTTATTTTAATATTCTGTGTTTGCAAATACCACTTTTAGAAAGTAGGTATTTGCTTGTCTAACCATTCAAACCTGCCTCTGCTAGTTTGTGTATTCCTATGTCTGGTTTCTGTGAGTGACAGGGCTGGGGAATTCCAGGAGACAGGCTGAGTCACCAAGTGGTGAATAGAGAGATCTGCATCTAGATGGAAGGGAGGAGTGCATCTGAACTCTGAATAGGGCTGTGCCTGCCTTCCACAATGCTGGCTCCACCCCTGGGGAGGGGCTGATGTCTCTGCCCTGCACACTGAAAGAAGAGAAGGAGTCCTGTCAACAAAGTGCTCAGGAACTGGTTTGGACTAGGCACAGGACTCACCTCAGAGAACAGAGGATTTTGGGGTATAAATATTGGTATCCTGCTCCCATGAAATTAGATCACTTTTGGACTACAAGAAGAAACCTTTACTGAGGAGAGGAACCTGAAGAAACTGACGAGTGACTATTCCCAAGCTGAAGTGCTGCTTGGGGGATTGGCCTGCAGTGGTTGCCTTACTGCCAAAGGAAGGAGAAAGGAACTTTGTGTAGTTTGCTTTCAACTTGTGAAGGATCTCCAAGGGCTTGGAAAAGAGCTTGCCTCCTGCTGAAGTCTCAGGGACAAGAGACTTCACCCCCCCCCAGCTCCCCTGAGTTCTTTTGGAAGTGCCTGCTGCTGTTTTGGGCCTTCTGAGGAACTGCATATCGCAATTAGCCAGAAGCGCTACTCAATGAGAAGAAGCGTGTCACAATCGCTGTGCCTTCCATCGCAACTCTGGAAAAAGGGGGGTGTAGCCGCTGAAACTGTCGCACTGCACCGCATCAGAGAGAAGCGCGCCGCAATGAAGAGGAAGCGTGTTGCCATCGCTGCTGCTGCCGTTGCAACTCTGAAGAAGGAGGGTGTCACCGCTGGAGCTGTCGCACTGCACCGCATCTGGAGAAGAATCTCGCAACAAGGTCGGAGCGTGTCACCATCGCTGTGCCTGCCGTCGCAACTCCGGAGAAGGAGGCTGTCGCCGCTAGAACTGTCGCACTGCGCCGCATCGATAAAGAGCACCTCGCATCCCCGAGAAGCGCGCCGCCATTGGAGCTGCTGCTGTCACATCATGGATAACGCCGCTATAGTTGTCGCATCGAGTGGAAGCTTCACGCATCATGTAGAAGAGCGTCGCCGCTGGAGCTGTTGCCGTCGCATTGTAAGGGTGTCGCCGCTGCAGTCCACGCATCAAACTGAGAGCTTCTCGCATCCCCGAGAAGCGTGCTGCATCTGGAAGATCTTCACGTCTTTATTTCTTTGTATCTGAACTTTGCCACATTTGCCATCGCTGCGACATTGCTTGTCGTGGAAGCGCAACGCAACTTAAGGTACATTGACGCAGAGTGTCGCATATAAGAACTGAACTGAGCTAAGCTTAATCTACCATCTTAAAGTAATCATAGTGTGTATTTTTGTCGTTTATGGTCTTGTGGTAACTATATAAAGACTACTTATTTTTTATATAAAACCTGTGTAGTGACCATTTGTAGTGTTGTAACTGCTTAACTTACAACGCCTCTGAAATAAGCCTTGACTGCTCACGCCACGCAACCTAGAGGGTAAGCAGGGGTTATTTTAGGTGTGTAATCCACTTTCCCTGACTAGAGGAGAGGGTCCCTGTTTGTCACAAGTACCTACCTGTGCCAACCAGAGACCCCCAAGTCTAACCGATATGAACAACTGTTTGATATTTTCTGTTTACGGATGGAGAGCCTTTGCCCTGGGGTTGGGATGTTGGGATTAGCTTCACTGTGCACTTCTGGTTTTGGCATATGCACATGCTCCTTCATACTCATTTAAGTGGTGGAAGGATGGGTGATGATATGGTGTGGTACAAGAGCATGGTTACGGTGAGAGGAGAGGCTGAGGGGCTGTTCTACTAATCTTATCTGAAGGATAGAGCCACAACATACTCCTTTCTACCCAGGAATGTTAGAAGCAGATGTGTTGTTGCTTAAGGAGACACATCTGACAGGGTTGGAGGTGACTAAACTCCAGTGAAAGGGGAGGGGGCAAATATTGGCTACAGGACACACAGACTTTTCTGAGGGGGGGGGGGGTCTGGTGTGGGTGTAACCTTTCATGGCTACTGAGACACACATAGACCAAGACAGGCGATATGTAATCCTGACAGGATGACTCACTGGGATTCAGATAAAAAGTGGATGTATTTATGCCTTTAATGACAGCCACACTTTATGGCTTTGTCACATTTTGTCGGTAGACCCTAACAAGCCATTATTACTAGGAGCTGACAATGACTGTGTAATGGATATTGACCTTGACATATCTCTCTCTATCCCATCTGAGACTCCCCAGTGACATGACTGGCCAGGGATTCAGGGACTGGGCACTGAGCTGGGGCCTGCTGGATGTGTGGAGAAAGTGAAATAAGGTTTATGGAGAATACTCTTTCTATACCCAGGTGCTTGACCTGCACGTAAACCTCAACAGAATGATGTGCTCCTGGGCTCTGACTGTGCAGACCACTGGGGTGGAGTATCTGGGTTGTAGGGTGCTGGATCATGCCCCGCGGTTAGTCACAATCCAGTGGGGCAGACTCAGAGGGGCTAGCCGCACTTGGTACCTCCCCCCTGGCCACCTAAACAAGCCTCCATGCTTGAGAGCTGCTGGGTGAGAGACTGGTCGATTGCTTTCAGCTTAGCTTCTGAACTGCCAAACATATTAACACTTATTGTGATGCAAATAAGGTGATGATCTTATCGGTCAGTCGGTGGGAGTGGAGGGGACAATTAGGATGAAAATTAGATCTTTAGAGGATGACATTTGATGACTTGAGCGTGAGCTACCAGATTCCCCACAAGTCCAGTCAACACTGTGGGAACAGCAACAGAAACATGCAGTGGTGTCAGAGCAGCTCCACTCCCTGAAGTTGTGCAACTACCTGACTATGGCCCACTCTGAGGGAGGACGGGCAGGCAGATTCCTGGCATGTCTGGTACGCCCAGAGGGCAGAGGATGGCCCATTACCATGTTCAAGGACCTGGGTGGAGAAATACGGCATGCACAACAAAAGAAACATGCAGCCTTCAGGGACCATTATAGAGGGCTGTATGAGAGGCCCTATACAGTATGGAGAGATGCACAGGATGCTGTCTTCGGAAAGCAATGTTGCCGAACTTAACGAGGAAAGGGAATCGCCCAGAGCTCCAGTCTCAGAACCTGAGACAAGGACAGCCATCAAAGAGCTGGCTCATTGTAAGACCCCGGGAACAGGTGGCCTCGCAGCCAAATTCTACTAAACCCATACATCCTACTTATTCACGAAATTGACCGGGATGTACATGAACATGCCAGACTGCAAGTTTTTACCAGTAAAATCTAGGGAAGCTCTGGTGGTATCTATCCCCGAACCCTCAGGAGATGCTTCTGACATAGCATCCTAATGACTCCTATCAATGTTAAATTTAGACTACAAAATCCTTAGTAAGGTCTGGGCCAATTGGCTGCTGGCCCATCTTCCTGCACTGGTGCAAGAGTACCAGAAGATATTTACATGAGCAACACCCTATTTCACATTTGTCGTTAATACCATGTTCTCTACCTTCTCTCTGAAGCGCCTCTGACCCAGGGCCAGTGGTGCTGTCTCTAGACATCAGGTAAGCATTTGACATGCTGAGGTGGGACTATTTGCAGGCTGTCATGTCGAGAATGGTGCTGGGGGATGGGGCAAGTGGGTCATGCTGGTGTAAATGGGCACAAGGGCCCGAGTGCAAACAGGGTGCTGTATTTTGTACTGCTTTGAAATACACAAAGGCATGAGACAGGACTGTCTTTCTGTCCCCTGCTTGTTGCACAGGTGGTCAAACAATTGACAAGCATTCGGCACACTGAGGGTCACAACAGGGGGATTCCGCTCCATGACGGTGAGCATGTGATCTCACTATATGCAGACGACATGCTACTCTACCTATGGGAGGCTCATTCTGACACACACATGTGGTGTATCGGTTTTGGACAGGTTTCTAGGCTGCATACAATTTGGCGAGAAACTTGTGGGTTTCCTTTATCATGGGAACTCGAGGATGCCTTGAACTTGGTGCAGCAGCTTTAAATCCAATGGTCACCCAGCACCTTTAAATACCTGTGGATCAAGGTATAACACGAGGACTCGGATATGATATAGGGAATCTCGACAGCATGATCCATGGCTTGATAGGTAGCATTACTTTTTGGAGGACACTCAACCTCCCTATAATGGCTAGGATAGTGCTAAAATAAATATCATGTTACCAAAGATCTTCGACTTCTTTGCAAACCTGCAGGTTTAGATCCTGAATGCCTGATTCTGAACCCTGAATGCCAGACACAGGGAACTTCTCTGGAACAGGCACAACACCAAGTGTTGTTGTGCATCTTACAGAGACTGACCGACAAAAGAGGATTGGGAGTCCCTGGCTTTATGGTCTATCACTATGAAACCCAACTGCAGTGGCTAGCTAGATGGCAAGCAGACTAGGTCTAGTGGAGCTTGGAGAGTATGGGGATATTCGTGGAGAGGGGTGGATATTTGCAATGATTTTGAGAGTGAAACCAATCTGCAAACCTAAGCTCCTTCAAATTGCCCTTCGCTGTTGGAGGAAGGTGACTCCCTGGGTGGGATATGTTCTGCTACCTGCTCTCTGAGCCCCACTGTTGGAGCTGCTTACACCAAGGGGCATCTATCTGACAGCCTGAAGACTTGCAGCCTGGATGGGAATAGACATAACACCGCTGGGGAACAGCTTATCTGAAGGCTCCTTGAACACCCAAGAGAAGGTTACAACAGGGAATGGCCCCAGGGAGGGACAGTTGATAGTCTATGTAGCAGTAACAAAGACGCTGCATGGACTGTTCAGGGCAGTGGACCAAGAACCATCCACCCATGCCCTACTGCAAACAGTGGTAGCATTTGCACACAGTAGCCACAGAGTTTAACTACTTACGCTGCACCTACTGAGCACCCCACAGGGTAAACTTGATGCTACACTTCAGACCTAGCCTGCCCCCACTGTGTACCCATGAACACACACTTTCTGCAAATTGTGCGAGAATGCCAGATCATAGCAAGGTTCCGGATGACAGACAACAAGGCACTACAACACAACTTGTGCATAAATCAGCTATAAAAGCAGAGACCCGCCTCCTCGCACTACACAGCGGACAATCCAAGAGAACGTGAGGAACAGGTTACTGGACCTGACTTTGGGAGTGGCCAGCAGAGACATTGCATTCCATTGGAGAATCCCGACTGGCCTGCCCCATAGCAGGTGGAAGGCAGAAGTCACACAGTGGCAATAAGCAGAGGGAGAGGCTCTTGGACCGTAGAGTGCAGCGGGCTCTGCAGGACACCTCAGGCTGACCAATGAACAGATGTGGTGACTTGTTTCATGGAGGAAGTTTGATAGTAAAGCAGCAGTGAGCTGATAATGGGGAGGATAGACCTCACTGACATCAGGATGGACTGCCTGCTCTAATGTTGTGGGATAAGACAGCCCCAACTCTGTCATGATGTTTACAGATGGCCGCACCCCTCAACTCAGACTTGCACTACATAGTGAATGCAACTTAGAGCAGAACAAAGGATGTTTATTAATTGTTGTTTCCAGAAGTTGAGACACTTTAGATATCTACCTGTATGCGAAGAATATGCAGAGAGCAGAGCTAACTATAACTTGCTCCCCCGTCATGCACTGCTTATGACCTCACATATTCCATCACTCATTACATTATTTATGACATCACTGATGACATACAACTACAAACTTAGGGGTCTTATTAAGGATTCAACCGTAGTCCTCTGCTCATCCACACTTTGTCAATAGTACAAGGGTGTGAATAAAATATACTAACAAACCAGATCACAAGATGTGAAGAACCAGTAACGTGAGTCCCCCCTGGTGCAGGATTCCCATCAACAGTCTTGTAATGATCAATATTATCATTTGGTAGTCCTAATCGGGTATTGTGTCTCTAGATCATTGAGACCGGCATACCCCGATAACCAGATATGGGGTAGCGACCCACAATCACTCGGTACTACCACATGATGTTGATGTGATGGGGAGTGCAGTGTAAAGAAAAATATAATAGGTGGTGATCTTAAAAAAGGATAGGGAGCTCAACCCAAAAAACTTTAATAATTGTTCGCCCCTTCCTTACTAAAAACAAGAACAGTGTAATATCGTCATCGCAGTCCAAACAAATAGCTGCGAGGAGACCTCCGGGGTCTGCCGGTCTCAATGATCTAGAGACACAATACCCGATTAGGGCTACCAAATGATAATATTGATCATTACAAGACTGTTGATGGGAATCCTACACCAGGGGGGACTCACGTTACTGGTTCTTCACATCTTGTGATCTGGTTTGTTAGTATCCATTGTGTGGATGAGCAGAGGACTACGGTTGAATCCTTAATAAGACCCCTAAGTTTGTAGTTGTTTGTCGATTCCTATGGGGGATAATACTTAGGCTTGGTCTATAAACATCCCTCTAGCCCTGCATTAACTCTTGTTTTTCTATCACTGATGACATCTCAAATGACATCATTGATGATATCACTGTTGACATCATTCAAGCTTCTTTTGTACACATTACTCTATAAACTAGTATGGGATTAGATGCCTGAAAGTAAGTACAAAATATCTCAGAATAATATGAAGCATCATTAATGCCATCACGTATATAACTCTCTTAGGTGTAGCAATCATGTGTTATGTGCAACATTGACCCTATACCATACACTTCATGGGTTGCCTAGTTCACATTAACAATCAACCACTGATATATGGGAAATTCTCATTTCACACGCTGTTCAAAATGTATACAACTATTCTGAGAAAGCCAAGTTCCTCAAAATACTTAACGTCTATTCCAAAATGATTGCCCTATTATGGGCTGCTTTTATCTATATCCAGCCAACCACAGTCACCAAATCTAAATTGAGAATTTAAGCTGATATGAGTAGAAAAGTGTGTACTATAAACAATGTTTACTCTATGGAGACTCTTTACTCCATTCCACACTGTTTGCAGATTGTGAAACCTTTATAGAAATACACTGCAGAGTATTAAAAAAGCATCTAATAAGAACAGTGCACACGCTATGCAACACTCAAAAAATACACTATTTTCTTACAATATGTCTGAAGGTGCCTAACATAATGCTACCTGCAACCTTCATACTGTAGTGAAAACTTCACATATAGCCCACCTTCTGAAGCAAAAGAAGCATATGTACATAGATTAGTACCTGGTGTACACAGTCTTTTATGTTATGTAGAAATTGTCATGCTTAGACTACTCTGCCTAATAACTCAAGGCTGATTACAATGCTGAGTATCTACTATGCAGAATCTTTGCTCGGTTAGAAACATTTATCTGTTGAACCAAAAAGCGTTTGTGGTACATACTGGTCTCAAGTCATTAACTGTCACCTAAACACAGTTTCTTTTCAATAAAACAATTTATAAATGTTTAATACTTCTACACACCTATGATGCATTAGAAGCATGTGCGTTTTGTAAACCTTACACCCGTTAGTCACAACTCAGTCAGTTTCCCAATGAGTCACTTTTGTATGGTACAGCATGAAGCAAGTTGAAAAACATAGGCCTGGCTGAGATGGGCACTGGGAATAGTAATACTGATTCTACCGGCACTTTCCTTGTTTACAGCAGACCCTACAAAAACAAAATGGTTGAGTCTTTCTCTCTGCTGTGAGAACGTGCCTTGCAACATCCTTCATAGCAGATAAAGTAGGCACCACTGTTTCTACAGCAGTAAGACTTTCAATAACAGTCAAGGAAAAACACCAGTCTTCTTGTGGTGGTCTAATGGTAAACTACGTAGACATTGTATATTCCCAAGTGGATCAGGTGAGCACACAACTTGCAACATATTTACGTTTTGCAACTAGAGTCCTAGTTTAGGTTCTTATCCCTATATAATGCTTCTTATTAGCAGATTAGTACAGCTTTATGATGAAAAAGACCTACTGTTGGAATTTTTCTTTTCTATTGATATATTCTATTTGTTAAAAATAATTTATGAAGGTGTATCGCTTTTTTCTTTTTTCTTATCAGTTTCCCTTTCCTTTAGTCTTTTCTATTCCTTTTTCCTCTATTTACTTGATGCTTCTTAACTGCCATTCTGTTGTTACCTAAAGGATTGTATAAACATTTAATTGCTTATTGTTTTATTCGCTGTATAAAATATTCCTCTTATGGAACGACAATATGTTTTGCATTTTCACCTGTATTCTTATCTAAAATTAAAAATCTTTAAACAGAAGCACTATTTCCTACATAGGAGTCAGATTTAATTTACTAAACAGTGTATCTGTATGTGTGTGTGTGTGTGTGGGTGCGTGTGAGGTTGTGTGCATGTGTGTGTGAGAGGCAGAGATATTTCAAAGCGGAAAACAAAAAACACTTAGCTCCTGGATGGATTCGAAGAACTCCTCAAAAGAATTTCTCTAACCACAATAATAGAGACAAAAAATAAAAAAGTATTACTTCAACCTGCCACATACCCAACACTACAGCATACTTCAAATAACAAAGGATGAGCCCACTCAAGCCAAAATAGTAAAGATTCCTATGTAGTATATACTAAGGGGCACCTTGCTGCTGCATGACAGGGAAGCGGCAAGAATGTGCCGTATTTAAAAGAATACATTTCTGCCTTTGCCCATTTGCTGAAGTCATTTTGGCTTGCTAGCACCAATGAAGATTTCATTACAAGAACGGAGGCCACATTATGCATGAATCTTTTAATGCGTCACTAAGCATCCACATACATCATAGTTAAAAGGTTCGATAAAAAATATTCAGAATAAATAAAGGGCATGAGCCAACAAGAGACTGCCTCTTTTAAATGCAGCTCTGAGCAGATAAGTTGTCTTCCTTTGTTACCTTATCTTGTCCTTTACTGGCATTATTCCGTGATTTGGGCTATTGTTCCCTCCCTTCCTTCCCATCTGCCTCCATACTGATTTCCAATTTATGGAAATCCCCTTTCCCTCCTTCCCTTTGGTCTACCTTTATACCTATGTTCATTAATGGTTTACACTAGTTTATATGTGTATTTTACCTTTTCCTAACGGTTTTCTTTCCCTACAGTAACACGTAAGTGTTCACTGTTTTTTATCGTTATGTAAGTTTCACTGTTCCTTATCCTCACGAAGTTATTGCTCATTACTTTGCTGGGTTCGGGATCCTTCTCACAGCTTATGCCCCCTTTCGGCCGTCTCCCCCCTCATTTCGTACCTTTGCGCGTTAAATTGCCTTAAATTCTGAGAATTCTTTACCGTCTCACGATCACGCTCCAAGCGCGAGTACACAATGATTGTTATTAGAGGAACTATCCTCAGCGGCAACAGTGTCACATAAGCGCATTGCCTAGGGCCTTTCCTCTCCCCCTAAAGACGAGCATTTATTACTATTACCCGCGCGTGATGCCGGTTACCATGGATACTAGGAACGCAGCTGATTGCGATCGATTACAAGTTCGTTACTCGACCTTTGCGATCAGCTGTGCCTCGTTTAAAACGCAAGTCTCCAATTTAAAGCATTAATTTGGATTATTAAGCCCCTTTTGACAATATATATAAAAAAGACCTTAATTGATTTGAGTTCTACCTCTTCTATTTATAAATACTCATGTCTGAGTCTGATTCTGATGGTGCTTCTGCCCCTACTGCCAATATTGAAAGTGAACATTTAAAAAAAGTATTAAATGATGAAATGCAATCCTGCATGCGTAATACTTTAAAGAAAGTGATGTCTTCTAAAAGTTCTATCTCTTCTGATGAAGATGAATTTAATGAGGGTCATTATATTGACGATTTGAGGGGTAAAAGATCAAAAAAAGTTAAAAACATTGAACATTTGGCCCCTAAGAGCACTGTGGGAGGTCCTCGCACCTCACAATATCTGGGAGGTCCTTGCACCTCAAATCATCTTGGTGTCCATCGCGGCACGACTTATCATGGTGTCCATCGCGGCACGACTCATCATGGTGTCATCGTGGCACGACTTATTACGGTGTCCCTCGCGACACAAAATACCCTGGTGTCCTTAGCGGCACACAAAATCGAAGTGCTCATGACCTTATGCTTGAGAATTAACTCAGAGATGATAATTCCTTGGACACACCCGACGAATACATCCTTGATTTAAATGATGACTACGATGAAGACCTTTTTAACCCTCCAGAACCTTCTTCTACTCTAAAAGATACCATTCTTGACCCTATCAGAGAGAAAATGTTTTCTCCCCTCAACCTTAAACACCCTAGGAGTTCTGAATGGTGGCCTCATGAGCACGTGGAGAAATGCATTAATAAATGGCTGAGATGCCCTCTTGAGTGTAACACTCGCAATATTCTGCGGGCTGAGTGCTCAAGACCTTCCATTGATGAAAAAGTTTGCCAAACTCCTAATTTGGACCCTGAATTGATAAAATTCCTTTTTAAACTTGGACGGGATCCTCGCAAAGGCATGAAGAGATCCCTCAAGGGATGTCAGGACCGCGTCCTAGACGTCCTAGGTCCCTTGGCTAGAATTATCGACGCAGCGGAGGAGAGCCATCTCAATGGTACTCCCCTTAATACTGACCTAATCAGAGGCTGGAGCCAGAGGGCTTTAATCCTCCTTGGGAACGCCAATGCCAGCTTGAATGCTGAGAGACGTAGAGTTGTGCTAACCAAGATAAATCCTAAGCTTTCTGACATGGCTGACAAGGAGACCTCTCAAGATCCTAAAGGGCTATTGTTTGGTGAAGATCTCATTAAAACTCTCGGCAAGTACGTCTCTACCTTTACTGCTTTGGATAAAGCCCAACAGAACATGCGTAAGGTTTTTAATAACAACATTTTTGCTCGGGCCGGAAGAAGGGGCCTCTCTTCCGGCCGGTTTAACCAAAGGCCCTCCTCAAGATCAAGAGGTTTCGGAAGAGGCTTTCAGCAATTCAACAACTCGTGGTTCTTTACCCAGAGAGGACGAGGCATGCGTTCAAGAGGATTTAGATCACGCGGTCAATCCTCCACCGACGTCACAACAAGTGAGTGCTCTTACCCCTCCTTCCACTCTTTCTTTCCCCTCAGAGGTGGGAGGGAGACTCATGTTCTTTTTTCAGAACTGGAGAAAGATCACTCAGGATCCTTGGGTCTTGAACACCGTCAGAGGTTTCAAAATAGACTTCACAGAAATTCCCACTCAGTCCTTTCTTCCCAAAAAATTTCCAGATCTCCGCAGTACAACAGAAAATAATAGAGGAAGAGATCTCTTCCATGCTCAAGAAAGGTGCGATCTTAGAAGTCTCCCTAGAGGAACTCAGGTTCATAAGCACCCTTTTCCTCGTAGAGAAAAAAGACAATGGGTGGAGACCCGTTATAAGCTTAAAACATCTCAACAAATTTTTGGTGTACAGGCACTTCAAAACTAGACCTGAAAGATGCCTACTTCACCATTCCTATGGCCGAAATACATCAACCCTTTCTCCAATTTCTTTGGAAAGACCGATTGTACCAGTTCAAAGCCCTTCCATTCGGTCTTTCTTCAGCCCCTTGGTGTTTTACCAAGGTTATGAGACCGATCGCCTCCTTTCTAAGAGAAAGAGGAATCCGTTTGATCATCTATCTAGACGACATTCTAATTATGTCTCAAGAACTTTATCAAATTTCTCAAGATCTAAAAACGGTTATGGACCTTCTAGAAAAATTAGGCTTCATCATCAACAAAGAGAAATCTATCTTGACTCCTTCAAGATCGATGGAATTTTTGGGCTTCACTGTGGATACATCCAGATGTCTTCTCCTTCTCCCCTCCAAAAAAATTACCAAAATCAAAAAAGAAATTTGTTGTGTCCTGAAACTAGGAGACTTTCCCCTCAGGGAACTCACAAGACTTCTCGGTCTTCTTTCCTCCTCTATCCAAGCAATATTCCCTGGACCTCCGAATTATCGAGCCCTCCAGAGAGTGAAAGGGTGGGCTCTAAGATCCGGTCTTTGGTACGAGGATCACATCTCTCTAGACCTGGATGCCAGGTTGGAACTGAACTGGTGGCTACAAAACCTGGAAGCCAGGAACGGAAAAAGCGATTTTCGGTGCAAAACACGAATTTGTTTTGGAGTCAGATGCCAGCCTACTTGGCTAGGGAGCCTTCCTTCTCGACCAGAATACCGGTGGAACTTGGTCTCTGGAGGAATCCTCTCAACACATAAATTACTTGGATCTCACAGCTGGTCTCTAAGCTTTGATGAGTTTCAAACACTCCCTTCAAGGAAGATCGGTCGTCTTGAAGATGGACTACATGTCTGCAGTGGCCTAGATAAATCGTCTAGGTGGCACCAAGTCTGCGGACCTTTCGAATATGGCCAAAAAACTTTGGATGTTCTGTCTAGAACACAAAATTGATCTTTTCGCAAGCAGATTAACATTTCAACTGGAAAAATACTTCAGTTGGATGCCCGATCCGGGAGCTCTAGCCGTGAATGCCTTTTTCCAATCCTGGAAGGATCTGGGGGCTTATGCCTTTCCCCCATTTTGCATGATCCAGAGAGTTTTACAGAAAGTGAGAATCGAACAATGCTCCCTTCTGGCCATCTCAGGCCGGGTTCCCAATGGCTCTGGAACTGGCTTGCAACACTCCCTTCCTAATCCCTTCCCTGGATCATCTCCTAACAGACATAGATGGCGGAATTCATCCTCTAATCCAGACAGGGAGTTTGAACCTTCTTGCTTTGAGAGTGTCAGGAGATCAAACGAGATCTCAGGACTTTCGTCTCCAGCTTCAGCTCTCCTCTCAGAATCATGGTCTCCTGGCACCCACTACAGATACAACAACATTTGGAGAACCTGGGTTCGTTGGTGTGTGGAAAGGAACCTGGATTCCCTTGAAGCACCTGTTGTTTACGTAGTTAATTTCCTCTGTGAACAATTTGATAGAGGTCTTAGCTATAGATCCATCAATTGCTATAGATCTGCTATATCTGCTGGTCATATTCTTGTGAATGGTAAAACGGTAGGTAAGAATGTTATCATTTGTGGAGTTATGAAGAGCATCCGCCTAAGAAGACCCCCAAAACCAAAGTATGATTCCCTTTGGGATGTTAACTTAATTTTAGACCTTTTTACCAGTTGGCCTGATAACTCTTTCCTTAACAGAAAATTTCTCTCTATCAAACTTGCCACTATTCTATGTCTTATTTCCTGTCGAAGAGTCTCCGATGTTAAAGCCTTAGACATTTCTAATAGGTCCTACAACATGTTTGGTGTGAAATTTGAAATTTATAGAAGAACTAAGACTATGTCCGATTCTATCTTCTATCCCCGCTTTGACTCCTGTCCTAAACTTTGTGTTGTGGATTGTTTAAGGGAGTATGATCACAGAATGTCTCTTCTTCATCCCCCTAATGTCAATCAGTTACTTATTTCCTTTGTTAGACCTCATAGAGCTATCTCCTCTACTTCCATTGCTAGGTGGGTTAAAACAGCTTTGAGCTTAGCAGGTATTGATTTACGTAAGTTTCAGGCTCACTCTCTTAGAGGTGCTATGACCAGCAAATCCCTCTAGTCTGGTGGTAAGCTTGATGTTATTCTTAAAGCTGCTGATTGGTCAAATGCTAGCACCTTTGCTCGACATTACTGTAAAGCGATAGAACATATGTCTGATGTAGTTTTACAAAGCTACCAACATGCATAATGTGGCATCCGTTCTTGTAATGAAATAGCGATTCTCCTATTACCATGACTAGAGAATCTGGATTTCATTAAAGACACGGAGGCTCACACTATCCCACCCATCCCTCCCTGGGATGTGATCTTTTTTATTTGCTTACTATGTTTACAGCTTTTCATCAATAATTTGTATTACATTTTTCCTGGCTTACAGTTCTTACATGTTGTTTTATATGTTTGTGATACAATGTTATTCTCTTGTCTCTTTGGTTTGATTTACTCCAAATTTACATTTTTTCTCCTTTTCAGATAATCCTTCTTAATTTTGAGATGCTTGGATCCTTCTGCAGTTTTGCCATCTTCGGATTTTTCCACCTGAAGTTCTTCTGAAGTTATTCGATTATTTTGGAGTTTATTGTTCTTTTACGGACTTCTCTGTATTTCCACATTTAAAAGAGGCAGTCTCTTGTTGGCTCATGCCCTTTATTTATTCTGAATGTTCTTTATGGAACCTTTTAACTATGATGTATGCGTCTGCTTGGTGACGCATTAAAAGATTCATGCATAATGTGAGCCTTCGTGTCTTTAATGAAATCCAGATTCTCTAGTCATGGTAATAGGAGAATCGCAAGTCCCTTGCATCATGTTGAAAGTGTGCCTGTGTTGGATGTAGGATTGATTTTTGTTCAAGAAGTGGAACCTTCCCGCACAAAAAGAAATCTTTGGGGCATATTCCTCCAGCACACATAAAAAGAGAAAGAAATGAGGAGAAATTAAGATATTTCTCCTTGTTACGCCTCCGCTGGGAAGGCTTATCTTTTTGAGGTATTCTTAGTTCTACCACTTTTAGAAGAATTTCAAGCCCCAGGACCCCCAGTCATCACGGGGTGGTGCTATCCTTCGCGGCTGGGCTGCTGCGTGTAACATCAAAGCTCCCAAGTGCACACAGGCAAGGACACACACGACAACAGCTTTAATGTTACACGCGGCACCCCAGCCGCGAAGGATAGCACCACCCCGTGATGACTGGGGGTCCTGGGGCCCAAAATTCTTCTAAGCCTTGCAAAGGAACCAGCAGCTGATGGGATTTTGGACTGACACGTATTTCCGAGGCCCATCTGAGGGCTTTGAAAGTGAACAGTGTGAATCATTGTGCATCCATCAGTGGAGTAATTAGCTGACACAGACCACAAGGCCCAACAGGCACTACGTTGAACACAATGGTGTAGCCCATCTGAGGGCGGTTAATTAACTTGTGTGGGTGTGTCAAATAGCACAAACTTCTTGTCGAGCCTCTGAAGAGAGCAGTAGCTCAGAAACGCATCAGGCTTTTAACCTCCGACATGAGAGCTGTAATTCTATTGAAATGCGGAACTCAGCATTACCCGAATAAATGCTTTTCAGCAAGCTGTTGGTCGTGTGCGTCCTTGCGTGTGGGCACTTGGGAGCTTTGATATATATATATTTATATATATATATATATATATATATATATATATATATATATATAACGCCCACTGGACAATCAATAAAGAACAGAAGTGATGTAGTTCCTCGTCATACCTGGTTTGAATTGGCAGCGGCGCAATCCTTTGATAAAGTTCACGAAGAACGAACGAAACATGTTAGGACTAGGACTATTGACTGCCTGTTTGATTAAAAAGATGTAATCTTCATCGTGGTGTGCGGCTACTTACTTTCCTTTCCCTGGGAAGGTGTTTGGGTGAATATGAAACGGCGTGGTTCAGCTGTATGCGACGCACCGCCACAAGAGCGCCACAGCCTGCCCGAAATTGAACCGGAGTTTTGGGAATGCGCAAGCAACAGGACACGCGGGTGCCGCCGAAGACTGCCTTGGGTATTGGTTCCTGGAGAATCTTGAAAATGGGTTGTCTGGGACATGATGGACTTTGCATCAAGCAGCAGGTATGAGACAGAAACCCATTGGGGGGTAAATAAATAAATTTTTAAAAAACTGGAACTACATTGACCACAAAACCTAGCGAGAGAGTGCAACGCCCACTGGACAATCAATAAAGAACAGAAGTGATGTAGTTCCTCGTCATACCTGGTTTGAATTGGCAGCGGCGCAATCCTTTGATAAAGTTCACGAAGAACGAACGAAACATGTTAGGACTAGGACTATTGACTGCCTGTTTGATTAAAAAGATGTAATCTTGATCGTGGTGTGCGGCTACTTACTTTCCTTTCCCTGGGAAGGTGTTTGGGTGAATATGAAACGGCGTGGTTCAGACGTATGCGACGCACCGCCACAAGAGCGCCACAGCCTGCCCGAAATTGAACCGGAGTTTTGGGAATGCACAAGCAACAGGACAGGCGGGTGCCGCCGAAGACTGCCTTGGGTATTGGCTCCTGGAGAATCTTGAAAATGGGTTGTCTGGGACATGATGGACTTTGCATCAAGCAGCAGGTATGAGACAGAAACCCATTGGGGGGTAAATAAATTAATTTAAAAAAAACTGGAACTACATTGACCACAAAACCTAGCGAGAGAGTGCAACGCCCACTGGACAATCAATAAAGAACAGAAGTGATGTAGTTCCTCGTCATACCTGGTTTGAATTGGCAGCAGCGCAATCCTTTGATAAAGTTCACGAAGAACGAACAAAACATGTTAGGACTAGGACTATTGACTGCCTGTTTGATTAAAAAGATGTAATCTTCATCGTGGTGTGCGGCTACTTACTTTCCTTTCCCTGGGAAGGTGTTTGGGTGAATATATATATATATATATATATATATATATATATATATATCGTTTGTGGCTCAATGGCGCTTGAGTCTTGGCGCTTCTAATGCGGTGCAATCCTCCACGGCGAACCAAGCCGTATTATATTTTCCCAACCTTCTTTTGCCAAGAAGAAATGGAGGCGAACTCACGGGCACTTGCGCATTAATTTTCCTTTTATTTAATTATTTTCAAACGGATCATCACACAACCAAACGCGTTTCGGTGTCCTCCGACACCTTGATCACCGTCGATCTTGCAAGTTGCATTTACAATGTTTATACTTTTTTTTAGAAAATACAACATTAAACTCCCTGTTTCCTCGACATAGGACTTATGGGACATGTAGTATCAAGGTAAACGATAATTCATCCATTATCTATTCTGTCCCTGTTTAGTGGCATTATTAGATCCTATTTACAATTCATTGTGTATTTTATTCTATACAAAAATAATGGGTTGATTTAATTTTTAAACTCT
This sequence comes from Lissotriton helveticus, assembly GCF_964261635.1. NCBI lineage: Eukaryota > Metazoa > Chordata > Amphibia > Caudata > Salamandridae > Lissotriton > Lissotriton helveticus. The sequence continues at coordinate 1,612,924,205 of NC_136069.1, forward strand.
TTCCAATGATTCTTTGTTTCCAGCCCTCCAGTGGGCATACTTTAGATTCTAATGCTGTCTTCGCAATGTATTAGTTCAAATTAATCTAAATATATAATTAATTCTTCAAACAAAGGTTGGGGAGGGACTTTATAGTTCGGCTTAAATTTCACTCGTACAAAACCAGTGAAATTCAGCAGTTATATTTACCTGAGCTACCTATAACTTATACCCCCGCAATGCATTGCTTATGACCTCATATATTCCAGCACGCATGCCATGGTCAGTGACTTCACTGATGACGTCACTCATGGCACCTCAAATTACATCACTGTTTTTTTTTAGAATTTATGGATGTGAATCATATACACTAACCTAATACAAAAGTTAGATTAGTAAACTAGTTGACTACTAATAAGTGATACTATCATTAACATGTGGAATCTGAGTGGATGTGTGACTGTCTGTATCAGTGTGTGAGTGGATGTCTGAGTGGCTGTATGGGTGTGTGAGTGCATGCATGAGTGACTGTATGGATGAATGAGTGGCTTTCATAGGTGTGTGAGCGGTTGCACCAGTGGTCATATGGGTTTGTGAGCAGGTATATGAGTGGTTGTATGGGTGTGTGAGTGGGCGTGTCAGTGTTTTTGTGGGTGTGTGTGTGCTTGTTTGAGTGTGTGAGTAGATGTGTAAGTGACTGTATAGGTGTATAAGTATGTATGTGAGTAGCAGTGTAGTTAAGTGAGAGGGTGTGTGAGTTACAATGTTGGTGAGTGAGTGGTGAGTGAGTGGGTGTTTCAGTGGCTGCATGGGTGAGTGAGTGGCTGTGTGAGTGACTGTATGGGTGAGTGAGTGGGTGTCTGAATGACTGAATGACTGAATGAGTGACTGACGGTGTGTAAATGGCTGTATGGGTGAGTGAGTATTTGGTTATGTGAGTTGGTGTGGGATTGGTTGTATTGGAGTGAGTGTCTGTGTGAATGACTATTTAGGTGATTAGACAGATGAGAGTGCTTATATGGATGCTTGAATGGGTATGTAGTTGGTTGTGTGAGTGTGTGAGTGAGTATGTGAGTGCTTGTGTGGGTGAGAGTGGTTGTGTCAAGAGGCTGTATGGGTGAGTAAGTGGGTATGTGACTGTGTAGGTAAATAAGTGACTATATGAGTAGTTGTTTGGGTGAGTGTATGGGAAAGGTTGTGTGAGTGGCTGTACAGGTGACTGAGTGGGTGTGTGAGTAGCTCTATGGAGCAGTGAGAGGGTGTGTGAGCACTGCCATGGGTCTGAGAATAGGTATGTGAGCAATTGTGTGGGTACGTGAGTGGGTGTACAAGAGGTTGTCTGGGGTGCGAGTGCTTCTGTGGATGATGTCATCAGTGATATCATTTGAGATGTCATAAGTGATGTCACTGACCATGTCATGAGTTATGTAAAATGTGACGTCATAAGTAGTGCATTGTGGGGGCGTAAGTTATAGTTAGCTCAGATAACTATAACTGCTGAATTTCACTGGGTTTTTACGAGTGAAATCTACGTCTAACTATAACTTCCATGTAATCTTTTTTTTCAGAGAATTTCTAAGGTTTTTTAAATTCTGTTTCCTAACTATAACATCCCTGTAACCTTCAGTATTGTAATGAATTTCTAAAGTTTTTCAAACTCAACTTCCTAACTATAATATCCCTGTAATTTTGGGGGGGTTTCTATGCTTGGGTGTAAAATTCGGCTCCACTTGTGGATTTTGTGGAATTCGGCAACTCTGTGTTCCATAGAGAACTCAGAATTACCAATAAACTACGCACTCTACAAAGGAGTGGATTTTGTTTTTGCGTTGGTGTCCTCATCACATAATTTTGCATGTGCGGGGAGTGCAACGAGACTTGCCAGCAGCCAAGCAACCCTCAGCAGCCAAAAGTAGTTCATCCCCCAACCAACAGTGCACCAGGAGGTCCCTTTGCAGAGTGGTTGAGAAATGGGACGAGGCCTCCAACGATGTCTCAGCAATCCTGTTGTGGAGAACATACTTGTCGTAGCAATAGGGATTCTAGGCCCCCAATGACCCTCAGTCTGCATAAAGGGGAGTTCTTCCCCGAACCAGTAGTGCACCAGGAGGACCCTTCGAAGAGTGGTTGAGAAAGGGGTGGGGCCTCCAAAGAAGTCTCAGCAGTCCTGCTGTAGAGAATGTAATTGACGCAGCAATAGGGATTCTGAGCCCCCAACATTACTTAGCAGTTAAGGGGAGTTCATCCACTAACCGGTTACATGCCAGAAGGCCCCAATGGAAAGTGGTTCAGAAAGGCAGCGGGTGCTCCAATTACATCTCTGCAATTATGCTGCAGAGAACTTTACTTGCTACCACAATAGGAGTTCTTGGCCCCCAATGACCCTGAGCAGCTAAGGGGAGTTCATCTTCAATCAATCAACAACAAGATCCCTATACCTGGGGCGATTATTACATTTCAAAGACATGAGTACACATCACTCAGGTTGTATTCTTTGTTTACATACCGAGGTAGACCCCTGCTATCTATCGCAGTGCGGTATCACTCCTCTAATGTCTGATTGTCCCCACTCATTCTATTGTTCCAAATAATTAAATACTACGGTCTCAATTCAAACAGTGTCCAGCGTGATGTCCAACAAATGTCTGCCTTTTATACTGACAGTACATCTATCCACACTTCACCACATGTGTACACACCTTAAGAGGAAAAATGTGTGGTGGAGAGGAAGGCACCTCACGGGCGAACACCCTCGGGGATGTTGGCGGATGTTACCAACTCAATGCCCCTTTCTCATCATCAGTTGCCTTCCAATCCGGAAAGAAAACAAAATAGATACAACACATAATCTGAAATGCGTGTACAGGTGCAACATAAAGAGTATAGCAACATTAACTCATAACGGACAGAGTGACATAAAATCAACAGCCACACCCACTCAATCACTTTATTCTTCGTTTCAGTGTGAGCTGAAGAATTAAAACAGAGATTGGTAGCTTAATATCGCCTTGGGCAACTCATACCGGCTGACCGAATCACGCTTTGACTCGTTTAAAAACGATTGAAGTAGCAATCGTACGATTAGGAAACCGGGAACGTATCTCATCCCAGGAACCATACGGTCCCGGTTTCCTAATCGTACGATTGCTACTTCAATCGTTTTTAAACGAGTCAAAGCGTGATTCGGTCAGCCGGTATGAGTTGCCCATGCTGGCCAGGGTGTCCAGAAAGGATGTTCAAAAAATTGGTGCAGTGACCGAGTGTTCAATACCCTGATGAATCTGCCGAAACTAATGGGGCAGTGAAACATGTCGGTATCAGGTACTGGTAGGCGATATTAAGCTACCAATCTCTGTTTTAATTCTTCAGCTCACACTGAAACGAAGAATAAAGTGATTGAGTGGGTGTGGCTGTTGATTTTATGTCACTCTGTCCGTTATGAGTTAATGTTGCTATACTCTTTATGTTGCACCTTTACACGCATTTCAGTTTATGTGTTGTATCTATTTTGTTTTCTTTCCGGATTGGAAGGCAACCGATGATGAGAAAGGGGCATTGAGTTGGTAACATCCGCCAACATCCCCGAGGGTGTTCGCCCGTGAGGTGCCTTCCTCTCCACCACACATTTTTCCCTCTTAAGGTGTGTACACATGTGGTGAAGTGTGGATAGATGTACTGTCAGTATAAAAGGCAGACATTTGTTGGACATCACGCTGGACACTGTTTGAATTGAGACCGTAGTATTTAATTTTTTGGAACAATAGAATGAGTGGGGACAATCAGACATTAGAGGAGTGATACCGCACTGCGATAGATAGCAGGGGTCTACCTCGGTATGTAAACAAAGAATACAACCTGAGTGATGTGTACTCATGTCTTTGAAATGTAATAATCGCCCCAGGTATAGGGATCTTGTTGTTGATTGACTGTCTAGAGTGGAGGGCGATCCCTTACATACCTTTCTATATCCCTCTTGGCTCCTTTTTGCTAGAGTTCATCTTCAAGCCAGTAGTATGTCAGAAAGCCCCTGTGTAGAGTGGTTGACAAAGGGGGCGGGCTTCTGATGTTGTCTTAGCAATCCAGCTGTGGGCGACTTACTTGTCGCAACAATAGGGGTTCTTGGCTCCCAATGACACTCCGCAAGCAATGCGAGTTCAACCCCAAGCCATTGGTACACTAGGAGGCCCCTGTGCAGAGTGTTGAGAAAGGAGGCTGGCCTCCAATGACATCTTAGAAATTGAGTTGTGGGGGACTTACTTGTTGCAACAATAGAGGTTCTTGGCCCTCAATGACCCTCAGCAGCCAAGGGGAGTTTATTCCTCAACCAGTGGTACACCATGAGGCCCCTGTGCAGAGTGGTTGAGAAAGGGGTGGGCCTCCAACAACATCTCAGCAGTCCAGCTGTGGGGGACTTACTTATCACAACAATAAGGGTTCTTGGTCCCCAATGATTCTCAGCGGCCAAGGGGAGTACACCCCCCAACCATAAGTACACCAGGATTTCCCTGTGCCGAGTGGTTGAGAAAGGGGATGGGTCTCCAATGACATCCCGGGAATCCCACTGTGGAGAACGTACTTGTCACAGCAATAGCCCAGCCGTCACTAAATGGGTGATGTGGACCATGGGACACCCTTCCCCGGGTCGAATTCGGCCCTTGGGACCCCATCCCATGGCCTTCTCATGGTTCTCTGGGTGCCCCCAGGGCACCCACCCTACATTGGGACCATGAGGGGAGCCTCAAGGCCCTAACGGGTCCTGCCAGCTCACCACCTCCTGTGGGAGCCGCTATTGAGGCCCAAAGCAATTTGGGCCTCATTTACAATATTTTGACACGTGGCAGCACAGCAAGCCTTCCTGCTGCGCTGCTGTGCATCAACATAAAAGGGCAGGCATGTGCCATATCTACAACATACAGTGCATTCCTGTCCTTCTTCCATACACTGGCGCACAAACAGTAGACATGCGCCAGCGCAGACACCCTTGCATCATTTTGCATGGGTGCCTGCGATGAGAAGATGATTGTTTTTGTGCAGGAAGGGACACGTTCCTGCACAAAAACAATCAATAAAGGCATTTTTCCTTCTCTGTGGATGCTGCAACGTGCAGCACGCACAGAAAGAAGAAAAACAAGGAGAAATAAAAGTATTTTTCCTCGTTGCGCCCCGAATTCCTAAGTTTACAAAATGTTGTACATCTCAGAATACATCAAGTTCCATTGATGTTGCATGGGAACACCCACAGAAACACTCATGGAACACCCATGGAACTCCCTTTTCACGCGAAGAGCTATGTGTGGAAGAGAAACATATTTACAAGGCCATGTTAGGTCTCCCAGGGTGACTTTAAATCTTTTTTTTTTTTCTTCTCATTAGCCATATAGTCGATCCAAATGTGCTCCTAGCCACAAGACACAAGACTCGACCACCCCTGTAGCACCGAGGGGCCTATTAATAAGCTCCCAGTACCCAGAGAGTCAGACTAGATGTAACTTTAAATCATCTTGTTAATATGGAGAACCCCATTGCACTGCTGGTGTGTCAATAAAAGTGACACACTGGTGGAGCAATGGCTTGTAAATAACCCCCTTTGTCTGTTTACCTGCTTACTTTACAGCAGGCAGAGAAACAGATGAATGCTCCGCTTCCAGCAAGTGAGAACATTTTCACAGCTCTTGCATACTGAGAGCAGAGAGTATGCTGTGACTTGGCGGGAGCAGTTAAAGCTCCCACTAAGCCACAGTAAACAGCGATGTCCCAGGGGTGGGTACCACAGGACATAGCAGAAGCGGTCCCTGGGGAGTGGTGGACCCTAGGGCTGTTATTGGCTCCAGGAGGGGGACCACGCAGCCCTTCTCCTTTGATATAGTAGGGCCTTCCCCAGGAAGGTCCCCCTCCCCTACCATTTTCAAAAAACATTTTGGCCCCAAGGAGGTGGTTGTCCGCCAGTGTTTGTAGGGGTCCAAGAGGCCCTCCATTGCAAAGTAAATAAACCCAGGCACGTGATGTTCCCCAGGGCATGGGGGGTCTGCATGACCCTCCTGTTTTTCTTTTGAATTTACACTAAATCAGAACAAAGCACTTCTCTGTACCAACAGCTACCTTTCTGCCAAATGTAGTGTAATTCCATTCAGCGGTTTAGGCTGTATCTGTGTTTAAGATCCCTACTGCTATTAACATGGAGAAAACGCATTTTGCGTCCCCCCCTTTTCTTGCCAACTTTACAGATCACCCCAAAACATTCAAGACAGCAGCTGTAGTGAGTGTCATACTAGTTTTGAACAGTTTGTGAGGATTCGTCAAACAGCACCAACGTTATTGACAAAACAAAAAAGGATTTTCCTGTGGAAATTAGGTCCTAACGATAACTACCTACTGGCAACAGCCAATAGGCAATATATGTGTATGTATGTGTGCGTGTGTATGTGTATGGGTGTGGGCGTGGGTGTGTGGGTGTGTGTGTGTATTTCTAGAAAATATATATAAAGTTCATTGAATTTATTTAAAGTATTGTAGCAAAATGTATTTGCTATTTAATGACTCCCAATATACTCTCTGTGTCATACAGGGAGGATATCACAATGATGAAAAGGAACACTGATACAATGGGCATCCCAGTCTTATCGGTGAGTTTACAGTGTTTAGGCCCACATTCAGGATCACCCCTTTCAGCATACCCTATATCAACACACCACACTATGGATCCAAAATATCTCACAGGAGCAAAGGGAAGTGGCAACTTCAAATGAGGTACTTAACAACACACATGCAACATGTAGCATAAATAAAATAACATATTTAGGCAATTTAAATGGCAGGGCCAGACTCCTGCCAAGGAAGTTTCCAGGAATCTGTCTTTCAAAAAAATGTACCTTGAACTTTGTTCAGTGATCATCAACTGTGAATGGTATATTTATGAAGAAATAAGATACGTTGAACAGTGACAAACTGCACCAGGTATTGTATTCAAATGTCCATAGCCTGGCAAACATGATTTAAAATAATGTGTGTGCAACCATGGAGAGATGAGAGAATGAGGGAACTAGAGTGTACTGTGTATGTGGTGCAAGGGGAGTTCCCCTTGTTGGAACTAGGGCCCTCACACACCTAGCAAGCTAGGTGTCATGCTTCATCATTTGAGCCTGCCCCTCGGCCTGCCCATCGGCGCTGCAATACCTGACGGGCACCCAAACAGGGCTCTTTGGCAGGGATCTTTTGTTCGTGCCGGTGGATGCAGTGGGGATAAGAGGCCTAGTTAGTATAGATGTAATGAGTGTGAGTTAAAATAGGTCAGTTAGTCCTAAAAAAATGTATTGGGAAGGTAAACTGCCTAGCTAAAAAGAATGTGTGACAGGAAAATAAAAATAAATATGGTTGGCACATCAATTTAGAAGCCTATAGGTTTCAAGAGTTTTTTTTTCAGATATAATTAATATGTAATATTTAGAGTTTGCAATCTGAAGCTTTTGTTAGAAAGCATAGTTCATCTTTCAAACTATTTCATACTAAAAACAACAGTGGTGTGTTACCAGATAATTAACTATGGAAGAGAGTCATCATTGTATTGTGTTGCCCTTGCATGGTGTCGCACGGACAGCACTGTACCAAAGTCAGATTGACAAGCAACACAAGGCCACTTTGCATGGCCCTCCGTTGCTTAGTCAATCTTGAGTAATTGAAGGCAGCATAAGTCGCTGCCTTGTGTTATTCTGCCTTGTGAAGGCAATCCATGGGTGAAGGCTGGGTGCTTACAAGCTTCCACCCATGGATTGTGGTGCATTCCCAGATTTTTCAAGACTGGTAAACCAGATACTGCATCAAAATGCTACACCCTTCCATGGGAGGCCTAGTAAGGAGAAGTATCTTTATTTTTCCTCGTAGTTTCCTTTTTCTTAGAGTGCTGCATTCTGGAACACACCCAGAAAGAGAAAAACACATCTCATTATTATTTTGTGCAGGAAGGTGTCCCTTCCTCTCCCTTTCACACAGCGCAGCACAGCAGGTTGTCTTGCTGAGATGGATTGAATGAAATACTGATAAACATGATCCTATGTTTTTAATAGCATCTTATTCATGTATATGTCTGTAAAGGTACTAATTGTATTTTCTCCAACTCATTTTAATAGGAAAAATACCTTCTGGAAATCTTCCAAAACAAAGTATCTCTTCAGAGGATCATGGCAGATACAAATATCAGCATCTTCAGACCTTCCATGTTTATACTTATGGGCATACCTGGTCTTGAAGAATTCTACGCCTGGATTGCCATTCCTTTCTGCTCAGCATATACTATTGCACTTGTGGGAAATATCACCCTACTTTACATTATTAAAGTAGAGCGCAGCCTCCATGAGCCCATGTACCTCTTCCTCTGCATGTTGTCCATCATTGATTTGGTTCTTGCTACATCCACCATGCCAAAAATGCTGGGCATACTTTGGGTTAACTCAAGAGAAATTTATTTTGATGCCTGTCTTATCCAAATGTTCTTTCTCCATTCCTTTGCCATCATGGAGTCATCAGTGCTTTTGGCAATGGCCTTCGATCGCTACATTGCCATATGCAATCCATTAAGATACTCATCTATTCTTACCCATCTTCTTATTGGTAAAATAGGTCTAGCTGTTATAACTAGAGCTGTGGTCTTCATAGCTCCTCTTCCATTTCTTATCAAGAAGATGCCTTTCTGCAATTCAAATCTTATCCACCATGCTTACTGTGAACACATGGCTGTGGTAAAGCTAGCATGTGCTGACACCACCTTCAATAACATCTATGGCATGGCTCTGGTTTCACTTATTGTTGGTTTGGACTTGTTGTTCATCATTCTGTCCTACATAATGATCCTTCGGGCTGTCTTCAGCCTGGCATCTAGGGAGGAACGCATGATGGCAATTGGCACTTGTGCAGCACATATTGGTGCTATCTTAACATTTTATGTGCCAGTGTCACTCACATCTGTAGTACACAGGTTTGGTCACAATGTACCTCTTCACATTCACATATTGCTGGCTAACTGTTATCTCATGGGACCATCCATGGTCAATCCTATCATTTATGGGGTCAAAACAAAGCAGATACGGATATCTGTGCTCAAGTTGTTCCATTGCAACAGGAAGTTTTGATAGCACCTGTTTCCACTGATATGCTGCCATGAGACTCACATCTGAAAATTAGGTAGTTTGGGCTGGAAAATCATACCCATGGGAAAGAGAGTAGCTCTTGTGTTATTTCACAAACATGTCAGAATATTGCTCCTTGCAATTGCCCATAAAAACAATTGCCCTGTATCCTCTTGCTGACATCTAAGATATTGCTATAAACCAGGACTTGCCACATTCCTCAGAATGTAAGTATGCATATATGTATATATGTATGTATGTATGTATCCTGTATACAGGGACTGGGAAGACTTTAGACATTCGGTAGAAAGCAACAGAATAAAGCCCTAGAAGTAAGGACATCTCAAAATTAATCTATCCTAGGTAGGAATACAATCACAGAATTGTTGAGCAAAATGTGTGCGGCTCAAAATTGAGTGCACTTGCCAAATGTGTTTTGATGCAAAGGCACACGAGCACTCAAGGGTTTGTGTGTCTGTATCTTTGCTTTTGCCTTTGTACAATTCAGTGCTGCCTCCCACCTAGGTTCACATAATACAAATGCTGCATACATAGTTAGATACATACTGAGCCAGGGTTACTTCTCAAGCAGACAAAACCATGTTCCTCATCAAGCTCAACTAGGAAGCAAGGTAATATTGCCTTTTGTGCTTCAGAACACTGTCTTTGTATCTCTCTCACCAAAAGCCACATCAGGAGCAAAAAGGCCCTCTGAGGACTGTGAAAACTCCCCGTTAAAGATGATTCTTCTTTTCAAGATAGGTCATGCTCATCATTTGAGGGAGGCAAAATGAGCATGTCTATTGTAGGATACAAAACTGTTGCTGGTAACGGAAACACCAATGAATGTTGTAATGTGCCTCCAGGGGCCCTGATTTAAGTAAATGCTGGTGGCTTAATATTGCTCCCTAGTTGTGCCTCTTTTGCTCATGGGTAGATCCAATACCGTATGTCTGGGGGCCTGTAAGAGCCTTTAATTGATTGCCACAAACCTTCATTAGTGGTAGGTCCTCCTTTTCCCAGATGTACAAGACTTGGAACATATTCCCAAATAGAGCATAAATCAGCATTAGCTGGTATGTACTCAAGAAACCCATTGATTGTTCCTAAAATTAGGATTCAACTGGCTCAGAGACTACACATCACACTGTTTGTGGAAATTATCCCAAAGGCTCTCTGCACACACATGGGCAAATCTCTGCTACAAATGCTACACCAAGTGTGGAGTACACCTCCACGGTCCACGCATGACACCAAAAATCATACTGATAGAGGATACCAAAACTAATGCACTTACACAACCAGACACAACAGGCAGAGTAACTAATTACCCAATCAGCCAGAAAGTGATTTTTGGAACATTCCATGGATAGCAAAGTACCATAGAAATGCTAGAGCGTAGAAGAACACAGTATCTTTCTATCTATTATTTTCCAGTGATACATTCCAGAGATTCCTGATTAATTCCAGTAGCACAGACCTTGGGTTACTGGGGCAAGACACAAAGACTAGAGCACCCCTTCTGTGGAGCTTCACTGCAATATTGAACCCAGCTGCAATGCCATTGATGCAGGCTGTCTCTCTCTGGTTTAGGGTGAAGCCAGGGCCAACGTTCCGTCTTCCACTCCTCCACACATTCAGTCTGAGCGGTGAAAGCCGATAGCTTCACCATCACACTAGCACATGCAAACATTGGCACAGAGCCCGAGGGAGAAAAACCATCTCATTAAGTGGAAAAAGTGGAGAATCTAATAAGTGGGTGAAGAGTAGTCAAGGTTGGGCCTGCAGTAGGAGGGACTATAGGAGCAAACAGATAGAGTATGTAATGTATTGAATCTGCACAGATAATAGTACCACAGGAATAAAGGATCAATCAGTGGTGTAACACAAATTAATGGGGCCACCCTACAGAGTGTGATGAGCTGCCCCTAAGTCTCCAATATCTCAAAGATATACATAGGCCTTGGGCAGAATGACGGCCCCCTGAAGGATTAGGGGCTCTTTGGAGGGTTGTGGCCCATGTGCCATGAGGCCTAAGTTACTCCACTGGCACCCATGTGTCCTTCATTATCTATTTGTCTAGATAACATATTCATGGCTTTCCCATCCATTTTTAGTTCCAGACTGCTTAGCTATGTACTAGCATTCTGTAGTCATCCAAAATTTTAAATAAATACATGATCAAAATAAATAAATATCAGAGAGGATTTGAGTAAACACTGTTGAGAATTTAGATGTTGCTTTACAGACGTCATTAGCCACTTAGTTTTTGCATCTAAACCCTTTTCTACAAAGGTGAGGCAATGGATCAATCCATTCAAGAGTCATTCAGTATTTTGAAGGGTCTGGCAGTGTGACAGCATTTTGCCGCTTAGTTTTGATACCATGTGAGAAAGAAAGAGTGCGCGAAGCAAAGGGATTAGCCACATACAGCATATCCTGACCAGTTTGGTTGATCCTGGGCACATCATACCATCTCCACATTTCTGCCAACCCTTAAGTAGCCTAGTCTAGGGATAAAGATGGTATCAACATTGGGAAAAAGGTCCTGGATGTTTACAAACAGAGTGTATTTATTTCAACTATTTTGAAATGCTCATCATATCCTTCCAAATTGCAATTTGTAGATATGTGGGAACAAATTGCAAAGGGTATTCCTTGTGTATCTCAATAGATATTACAGAGTGACACACTCTGTCCTTGGACACCATTAAATAACAGGAACACAATTGAAAATAGCTATTGGTCTTCAAACACACCTCAGAGGTGTCCAACTGGATGTTATATCAGCAGAGGGTATAGACTTTACTCCCCTGGTAAAGAGCCACTTGCCATATTTCGAGATCCATGTCTACCTAAGAGGGGTTTCACTTAATTAATTGGTGCAGTACCATGGATACACTGTAAGCAGACCAGTTTGCAGAGTGCCATATTTGACAATAATTGTTCCCAATTTCCCAAAAAGCTCCTAAAGAAGGAGTTTGATTTACAAATATAGAAACAAAATAAATGACCCTTATAGACTTGGAGGCTCTGCTTGTGTGTTGGAGCCATTGATTGATTTTTCTGCCCTGGCCCAATATGCAAAGAATGGCAGTAGATAGTCATGGGCAACAAAATGCAGATATATTCCAAGAAAAAGGGAGTGAGAAGTGATAACAAGTTCGTTCACCTCCCCAAAGACAACATGAGGAACCCATATTGTGCTTGCCCTCTCTCTGCATACCAGTCCAAGGTGGTCATCCAACTGCACTAAAAGGACTCTCACCCACTTGGATTCCAAGTGGAATGCTTCATCATAGAGTCTTTGTCTAGATACCTAGTGTATCTGGATGGGCTCACCCTTGGAGGCCACGTGAGCTCTTTGGTAATTAGGTGGGATATTGTATTTGAAATAGAGTAGGGTGTCCTGAGGTTTAATTTTATTTTTATCTGTCTCCCTGGGTCAACATCTTTCAGCCATCACCATTCCAAAGCCCCTCTGCGCTACGTGGCTTTTGATAGGACCACAGAAGCACTGGGATTGCTGAAAAACCTTCTGTTATACAAACACATGTGGCACAGCTTGATCTCTTCAACTCCAGAATCATGGCCAAAGATAAGGGGGTTCCGCAGGGATCCACCCTTTTCAATATATATGTGGCCCCTGTCCCAAAGTTATTAGATCATGTGGCCTTGATGTCCTTTTGTATGCAGATGACACACAATTTGTCATTACTATGAGGCACAACCCTGAGTCCACTAAACACAAATTCAGGGACTGTATGATAAAGATTGTATCCTGGATCTCAGCAGATTTCCTTCATGCCATCTGGCCAGACGGTTGATGGCCAACTGAATTGGGGCTGGCTCCAACCCCCAAAAAAGTGGTCAGAAACCTGCGGATATTAATAGATGACAACCTCTCTATGAAAGAGCATGAATACTCAACTGCTGCAATATGTTTTGAGTTGATGTGTATGCTCAAAAAATTCCTTCAATGGATACCTTTGCAGACCATGAAAATTCTCACCCAAGCACTCATAGTGAGTCACCTGGACTATGGTAACACATTTATGGTAGTAATGAACAAAATTCTCTTTTCCAAACTCCAAGTTGTTCATAACACAGCTGCCCACCTGGTCTGCAATCTTCTGCCTCACTCCCCATATGAACCTACGCTAGGAACCCCCCATTGGCTTTCAATTAAAAAGCATGCTCTTTTTAAACTTCTCTGTCTAGTTTTCAAATCCTCGCACAGAAATGGCCCATGCTCATTGAAAAACAAGCTGCAGTCATATATCTCAACCCGCCATCTTAAATTTAGCGAGATACTGTTGTTATGTCTGAGACGTATTTGTTTCTTTTCTGGCCCCTCAACATTGGAATCAGTTACCTCTGCAACTACTACTCATTTTCATTTAAAAAATCTTTAAAAATATGGCTGTTTAACTGTTAGTCTTACTTTGCACAGTGATATGTAGGCTGCACAGCCACCAAGAGATCCCTTCTGGGATGATTTGCGTGCTCTATATATACATCTATCGTATCATAAAAATGGATGTATGACGTTACAAAGCAGGCTATTACAACGCCTGCCTTTACAACGCGTTTTTTACATCGCAAACCTTTACAACGCATAGCGCTTAGAGGTGCTGGATAATGATAAGTTTAATTTTCTATTCCAACTCCAGTCCCCGTGGACACTAGGGAAGGTGTTGGATAGAAAATTAAACTTATTCCCTATCCTAGAGCGCCCCCTAGCGCAATGCGTTGTAATGGTTTGCGTTGTAATGGTAGTGCGTTGTAAAAGTTTCGTTGTAAAGGTTGTTCACCCATAAAAATGATCCCATTACACTCACAATTTGTAATGCTTACACTTTGGTCCTGCTTGGTGTGAACTAATCACAGGGATCACTTGGAGACATGTATAAGGACACACACATATATATGTAATGATGCTGTGCTTGATTAATTGTCTCTGCTTTCTCATATGTCTAGCGAAATGCATGCATAGAGACCAAATAGGTCAGCCTGTATGAGTATGGTGAATGGAAGTGTCATAATTGAAAGCACACAAATAAGATACTAAATAGTGCATTTTTCTGACAATTCATGCAGCTGGAATCCTATGTGGTTCATATTGTCTTTAAGCATTCACCTGCTCTTGCATGCAATTTGCAGGAAAACTCGTTTTGCAGGGAATCCCCACCCACCTTTACTCTTTGAATCGCACATGACTAGGTTATACCTAAATGGGTGATTCTCTGTCCCACACCCATTTGGCCTGGCACACGTCAAGAGTGGCTGCTCTCTCTGCTGCTGCTCGCATTAGCTCTGGAACCTCTAGTGGCCAAACGATCGCTAACATATGGAGCCTATAGAAAGCCTTAATCCAATTCTGCGGGAATTCAGAAGGTCCTGTCTTTTCTCTGAACTCACTTTTAATTGGAATAAATCCTCAATCCTCCCACTAACCTCAGGTCCTGCTCAGAGCTTGTCAAATACCTACAGGTGTGGCTGAGTTGGAATACAGAGGAAATGATCTGCCTAATTTATGGCTGTACCATTACTTTCCTCAACCAGACAGATGGCTGAAACTACTGCAGATCATGACTGGCTGAATAACATTAGTAAAAGCGGTGACATTTCCAACATTTTTATATTACTTCAATAATATCTCTATGATACTGCATAAAACCTTCTTCAAATCATGCATATACCTCCTAACCAAACTAGTTGGGTTATTAAAAAACCAAGAATAGCATGGGAGCTCCTCACCCAGCCTTATCTGCAAAGGGGGTTCACACTTCCCAACTTCGAGTTATACTATCCCTTCACACAAGCACACTTCACTTTATCCTGGCTCAATCCTTATGCTTATTTATACACTGCTCAGGCAGCCGTGGAAAAAGATCATGCAAACCCCATCCCTATGGCAACTGCACTTTGGTCTACCTACATGCACCGGTGGGAAGAAATACATATCATACAATCCATAATCATGGCCTGTGACAAACTGAAAAATAAAGCACAGGCACCCTTGCTATATTTGCCACCGGTATCCCTGACTTCTCACCCACTTTTCCCCATGTCTTAGGAGCACAAAGCGATATCCCCATTACGTAAACTACCACCAAAAGTGGATCAGGAAATCGGGCTTGGCTTCCCCCACTATCTGTTGGTTAGGATTTCAGAGGCTGCATTGCCTGTGAAGCGTACAGCCCTGGAAGGTCATCCTGGCCTGGGGGAGGTGTGAAGCACCTCTGCCCAGAGCAGGCTTTTTTTCTGAACTGTAAGAGCACAGGCTCTCACCCATGAGGTCAGAATCATGTCCGGTGGTGGCAGGCTGGCTGTGACTGATCAGAGATCACACCAGAGTTTGGTAGGTTTTCCTCATATTGCATATATATCCCTCCTTTCCTGATTAGCCCTCATGGTTTGGTCCCTTGGTTCATCTTATGAACGTTACATCCCACTAAGTAGCCTATATTGTGAAAGACAATCATTTCTCCCAAATGCTGAAATCTCTGCTAGACTGGGGTGGAATGATGAACTGGGCGCACCTCTCTTTGATGAAATCTGGGAATACTGCCGCCTACAAACTTGGAAACTGCTACTAAGTAGTAGGCTGCATCTCACCCACTGCACATTCCTTCATACCAGGTTTCTCCAAAGGGTAGCTTGTGAGCTACTGGTAGCTCTCCAGTTACCTGTAAGTAGCTCTCTTGTGTGCAGCACAGCCTACTAAATTAGAAACGTTTGCTTGGTTGAATGTATCTATGCTAAAATTGAGGCTTGATTTCTAAAATATATTTCAAGCTGAAGTTTGAGTGATAAATGATATGGGAAGGCTTATTATTACTATTACTTTTCTGTCAGTGGCATTGCAGCTTTGGCTATTATAGATTACCCATGTAGAGGCATTCCAAATTGAGAAACCCTTTTTGGACTATAACCCTGTCTGGTGCACTGAGGGGATCACTGCTAGTAATCTGGCATAAAGTGTCACCAACATAATCTTGTCTGATGTGCTCACTATCACAACAATAAAAATATTAGTAGCTCACAATGCTTTTCATTTAACATAAGTAGCTTATATTACACAAAAGGTTGGATACCCCTGCTTCATAGTATTATTTCACCAGTCCCTGGCATTGCATAAATGGAGGTTGTGTGAGGACTCGCACTGTGAGCGGTTTGGGGGGAAGACGCAGGCTTCCTCCATTTGGTCTAGGCCTGTCTGGTATTGTACGCTATCAGCAACAAATCATGGACTCTCTTCAGGAAATAATCAAAGTCTTTCCAGTCATGATATCTCCTAGGATGAGTACTCAAAACGTAAGCATGAGCCTAATTATGAATAGATTTACTTAAGCAATATCACTCTGTAAGCAATGCTTTGTACCTTAATATGAATCTGGTAATTGTTCAAATATTAGGCGCTCATATATGGAGATTTGGCATAGGGCAGTACAGCAAGTCATCTTGCTGCGCTACCCTATGTCAAATTGAAAGACATGATAAATCAAGATGGCAGCCTTTTCAGGAGAATACACAAGCATGTGTGGCCTACTGGGAATAATAATTCATAGCCAACTCGTTGCAGCAGAGTGTGTCCTCCACATGTGCAAAACATCAGTTCTGGCATCGCTGGCACTACATGATTACCAACAAAAATGGGGGGAGATGGAGGTAGACATTAGGTTCATCCTCCAGGCTGTGTATAGTTATTAACGAATCTGTAAAGAACAGATCAGATAATATAATAAAGAACAGATGCACACCTAATGTGTGAGCACCAAAATTAAATACATTTGGTTGAAATCATACTCATGGTATTTCTGTTTTAGCAACGATGTGCCTCATGGGCTGTCAGGGTGGAAGGGTTTGTAGTGACCTTGGCCCAGCACTCCTCCGTCAATGACACCTACTCGTAGTTGCGCATCTGTTCTTTATTATATTATTTCTTTAGTATAGGATAGTTTTTTCTCACTGAGTGGTACACATGGGGCTGGTCCCCATGTGGTCCAGAAGAAGAGGTGTAGGGGACACCACGAAACATGTCAACCAAGTACTAGGGATAGTATACACATAACAGTTACACTTCCTCCCTACTATTAACCCCTTTTTATCCATACCAACTAGGAGCAGGAATAAATTAATCGCTCACTAGTAGGTATTTTTAGCTTCACCATTACCACTCCACCAAACACTGCACTACACATTTTTTCACAAAAAGTGCTCCTACGTAGTTCTGCAAGTTGCAGCATGCCCCAAAGAGTAGCTGTCTGAGATGGCCCCAATGATGAAACATGTCACCTAGGGGTAACCCTTGGTGAGTGAGGGTACTCAAAAAGAGAATTTTCTCTTCCTAGATTCGGGCGTTTTTTCGCACATTTAGCGGAAGCCCTTCCATTTGGTTAGGTTCTCTGATCTGTTATTTACAGATTTGTTAATAACTACATGATTACCTCCAGCCTTGCCTTCACCAAAAGGTACGTCACTTTTTCCCATATTAAAATTGATGCACCAGCAGCACAAGGGACTTGTAAATAGGACCCTCGGGGGCATATTCACAAGGGAAGTGGCAGAGGGAGGCGTTAGCCTTTGTGGCTTAACGTCTCACTCTGCCACTTCAGAAACGCAGGGCTGCATCATATTTTTATGGTGCAGCCCTATGTTTCCTCATGCACATGTGCTACACTTAGCAGCCTAGCACCTATGCAGGCCCCCTTGCACAATGACTGTGTGCAGGGGAAGATTGTTTATGTGCAGGAAGGTCCCTTCCTGCACATAAACAATCTTTAAATGCCGTTTTGTAACTGCTTAATGCAGCGCACATAGAAGTTCCAAAACTGCATTTCTGGCAAATGATTGTTTATGTGCAGGATGGGGGACCTTCCTGAACATAAACATTTGACAGAAATGACCCGATTAGGGTCATCCAGGTCACTCGCAGCCACCTCTTAGCCTTGCACACAAATGAAGAGTCGATCAGACAGTATAGAATACAAACCAAAGTTATTTATTGAGGTATACTCGAGTGGAGTCCGGTCTGACCAGCCTCCTTAGATTGCTGCAGAGGGACTGACTTCAGAAAGCATAGCGATACATAAAATACAGTTCATAACCAGTAAGACATACTCTAAATGGAAATTTCCAGTTGGTAGTTCGTGAAGAAAGGAGGTACAGAAGGATGAGCCTAGGTCCTGAGACCGGGTACATGCTATCTCAGCGCCATGGTCACTCTGCCTGTGCCCGCTGCTCTGAGGGTCGGAACAGGCCTACCTAATGGGAAAGGTATGTATTAACAAGAGAGTGTATTCATTAGCACAGCAACGCTCAATCTTGGAGAAACGAAAAATCTATCACAGCCGCTTTCAGCTAGAGTGGACAGACAAAGAGGGAGATAAGGTAATTTCGATCATGGCTCAAAATGGCGGCTAGTAATAAGTTGGTGCCGCAAATACTAATTTAAGACATACAATGCATGAATAATCCGGCTAAAACATTTAATTCCAACAGACCCTCCTTTTAGCATTAGCTAAAGCTTTTTATTACTGCTGAGAATCAGATAACATATTGCAAAAAATAGGAAGCTACCACTACAAGCTGATACATTCTTTATAAATATTCAAAAATGCCTTCATCAATTAACATGAGGTCATTAACATCTTCCATCATCATAATCGTAGCACTAGAGTTATGTACTGGAGCCTTTGGCCTAGGCATCAGAGTATTCACGCAATAAGCACAACAAGCTGGGAGGCAGTGTACGCACAGACGATATGTGAAGATAATATCAGCAATTGCTCTCAGAAAGATAATAGTTTTCCTGGTGAATATCAGGTGAGAGTCTATGTAATTTTTGTATGGCAGCATATACATTTGGGGCATGGTCAGGTATATACACACAACAGCTACTGCCACTAATGCGGCAGGCCCCTCACCGATCAGCAAGGATGACTTCTAACACCATCCTGTTTTGTAAGGTAACGAGCCTCGTGGCCTGGAGCTCAGCAGTGTTGTTTGTCAGAATACCAGTTGTTTTATTATTAACCCCTTCAACAACCCTTGTTAACCAACGGATGTTAAGGCTATTAGACATGGGGCCCCAATAGGGTACTATACCCTTCACGGTATCTTCAAACTGTTGCAAAGTGGTATCTGTCTGATCTACAGCTTCAGTGTTAATAACCCTTCTTGCTCAAGGCAAGTATGTACTCCTTCACTGCAATCGATGATCTCTATAGTAATTGGACAGAGCTATATACACTGGGGGGCAGAAGGAAAGAGAGGTAACATATACCTGACCATCCACTAGGACGACAGACATAAGCTTGGGACCCCCTAACAAAGTAAACATTGGGGGCTGGTGTTTAAGGTGGACTAGCAGTTGTTCTCAAGCTGTATGTGGAATTGCATCTGCTCCCCCCACCTTAATACTCCCGGTCCCCTGAACAAAGAAACTAGCTGTTGTGTTCACGACTTACACTGGCATTGGCTTGTCTTCAGTAACATTACAAGCCTGGAAAGACAGGAAATACTCAGAAGCATGGAACCCTCGAAAATCAGCCCTCTCCGTGTGAAACCATGTCTCGTTCTTTATTCCCTTATGTGCGCTCATGCAGGATCGTAAAAACAACCTCTCTTTCCCTGTCTGTCTAAAATGTGGCGCTCTGAATATTATGGTGCGAGTATCAGCAGGCGTCCTAACTAGAGTAGGGAATTCAAATTGAGGGCGTACCATACGAAGCAGTTCAAACCACCCCTCACAGCTACTGATGTATGAGAATGGCATTGACAACAAACAATCACTTTTATGAGACACAGAGGGAAGCAGTCCACATACCAAACAATTTCTTGTATTTGATGTCTAATGAGCCTGATGCAGTGTTTGTATAAATGCATTATCTGTGTAAGACTTTCGGTGTCCTCCCTTGTGAGGGGCCAAAGTAACAAAAACGTGTTCCGGAGGAATCGTTGTTGTACCAACCAAAGAATGCACAGGATACTTCTCTTCCAAAAACCAGGATATTCCAAGTGCAAATATTGGGGTAACAGCAACTATTGATGCAAAGACTATTTTACTTTTTGTTGACCAACCCCCCTCTAAAAGCGGAGGTGCAAACAACTGTTCCTCCTCAGTAAGAGGTTGACCAAATGGATACATTATAAGGAAAGGGAATGCAAATGAACTGATGGCAAAAAGGGGGAGGTGTTCCCAGTGTCTGTCTGAGCATTACTGGTTATTAGAAACGGAGATTCCCGGTAGGCTAGGGCATGCGCCAGAGCCAGGCAAAAACCCCCGGTCTAGTCAGGGCGAGAGAGCTAGGCCCTGAGGATAACCCCTGCTCACCCCCTTGGTAGCTTGGCACGAGCAGTCAGGCCTATCCCAGAGGCAATGTGTAAAGCGTTTGCACAACACACACACACACAGCAGTGACACACTAGGCACACCACAAAAGAGACTCCACACGAGGTTATATAAAAATAACCTTTGTATTATAAAAACACACTAGAATCACAGACATATACACTGTGCCTACAGGCACCAGGACATTATTTACAGGGGACTATTTACAAGGCAGCGCCAATTGGGTCGCTGCCAGAACCACCACAGAAGTACTGGTAATAAATAAGGAACACCCAGTACCCACTAGCAAGATCATAAACTTAGCATCATATCAACATGAGGTAAAAACACATAAGATCAGACATGCACCTAATGACCTGACGTCAGGCATCCCTCTAGCATAAATGCACAGTGTGAGGCATGAACATATACATTGTGCAATAACCATGGAGCATAAGTCACATCTGCATGGGGCATCATCCTATTAGCCCAAATCACATTAGGTCATCATCATGAGCAGAAAGATATGTTATCATTCAGCATACCGCCAATAGGCATCTCATTAGGCAGAAATGCATTAAGTATAGACCATAGGCATAGAAACACATTGTGCATCATATCAGCATACTTCACCTATGATAAAAACACATGAGGATGAAGGCATTAGTCACAAAAGCAATGCAAACCTTAGGGAAAAGCTGAATAAAAGATATGTCCCCCCCAATGTTACAGATTAGCTTTTGGCGCCACTGCGTCTGGGGAGCCCCACTCTGGGACTCTCTAAAAAGGAATGCCCACGATGCAGCTGCCCGGTCCTGCGGCGCAGCTGTGGTCAAGTTGGAGCCCCCCTCTGGGACTCACTACTCAGAAATGGCCCCAACGTGGCAGATCCCCACTTCTGGGAGGCAGCTGTGTCCTTAAACAAGCACTGGCATCCCTAAAGATGTTGGATCCCCACTCCGGGGCTCTGAGGTTACAAACAATGCCCAAGGTTGCAGCGGCCCGCTCCTGCGGGGCCGCTGTGTGCTCACCAAAGCACTGCCCAAGTTGGAGCCCCCCCCTGGGGCTTGAAAGTACAAAAGTGCCCAAATGTTGCAGCGGCCCGCAACTGCAGGGCTGCTGTGACGATCAGCAGACCCTAGCAAGTTTCAGCCCCCTCAGGGACTCTAAAATAAAAAAAATGCCCCATGTCGCAGCTGCCCGCTTCTGCGGTGTAGCTGGGTATGCAGAGTCCCTGGCAGACCACTACTTAATCCTGGGATGAAAAAGAATAGAGGCTCAGCCCAACTCATCACTCCTGGGGGCTGAGCGGCGAAGCCAGCCGCCGTTCCCTGTGTCCCGTAATCTCTGCCGCCTACGTTGGAGCAGCCCGCTACCCTGCAGGCCGCTCAACACCGCGCCCTAGTGAAGCCCCCACTCACCAGGGGTTTCCTGGGGTCTCCTCCGGTCGTCCTCCGGCAAGGGAAACCGCTGCTCTCCCCGTTGCTGCAAGCAGGGCTCCCCCTCTTCACCACGTGAGCCCCGCTGGCCGCAGCACTTCTCCGCTTCCTGTTGGCCATTAGGCATGGGGCTCCCCCAGCTCACTGGAGCCCCCGCTCTGCACTCAGCAACTTCCGGTCTCTGGGGCAGGTCCACCCACAATCAGGCAGCACCGACCTACTTCCTTGCTGCTGCACTTCCAGGTCGCCACGGGCAGCACGGCAGCCCGTTTGGGTAATCCCGACTCTCGCAGATGCAGGGTAGGCTCCTGCTTCCCTTCTGCACACAGGGGGATCCCCACGCCGGGGGTCCCCTCGGGGGCCACTAAGTAACGGGGTAGGCACCAGCTTAATTTTAATGAGCAACAGGGCAGCAGAAGGGCGGAGTAGGCTCCCACTGAGGTTAAATACAAAGTTGCTTCAGTTTAAATCCAAAGTGCGGGGTGGGCACCCGCGAGGATGCAAATGCGAGGTGGGCTCTCGCTCGATGGCTGGCAGCGCAGGGTGAATCCCACATGCTGGAATTCCCTTGTACAGGGCAGGCACTGACCTAGTAAGGGACAGGGGATTCCTCCGCCCACTACTCTTGTTGCAGACCTCCCACTCTTCCTGACCCTTCCTCCCTGTAGCCACCCACTCCTTAGACGGTGGCAGGAGTTGGGGACTGGACACTGCTCAACATGATCTGACACAACAGCACCAGGGTGAGTAACGACCAGGGACTGGGGGACAAGGGGAAATGGGCACAATGGCCCACATGCACAATTAAGTATAGCATATCTGCGGGCAAACCATGCCACAGACCCCCAACTCCCATCAGACCAATGTACCCAACTATGCAACATCTCAGCACTGTATAAGCACAGAAGTCAAAGGCACACCTCATGAAAGGGATAAGGGGCAGTAAAATCAGAGCTGCAGGGTGGACTCTCCCAAAATGCAGCACACACACATAACATGCAGAGCAAATCAACATTGACAACAATTTGGTACAAACTGCAACACGACCACAACAGAACAGAGGACACAACTGGTACCGCTTGTGTGTAGAAAACGGCAAATCATATTTGGCATTGCAGGAAAATGTGAGTTGAAAATGTACAAACACGCATCAGTGATGTTGTCAAAATGTTCACTGTCCCGCATCAAATTGGCAGCTCCTCCCAAACAGTCACAATGTGCCATGTGATGCAGTCTGTATGTGAACATGTACAATGCGTCAACATGCTCCTGCAGAGCAGACCGAACCTCTCTTCTCTGATGACAAAGAGGACCACCACACCTTCGGCACCGATGCCCTCTAAGAGTTAATTGACAGCTACCTCAACCCAACTCCAGGAGCAGGGCAGCCCAGCTGCATCGATGAGACCCCACCGCTGCACAAACCACATAGCAGGCAGCACCCACCACGGCTGCATCCCAGGACCCCCACCAAGAACACATGGCCTTCCAACACCGTGTGTTGGGGTGCCAGGAGAAGCTGGCTGTAAAGGTGCAGGTGAGGTTCGACCACATGGCAGCCAATCTAGATGCCATACGTGGGTGTCTAAGTCCCAACAGGGACCACTCACAGTCCGCTCCATGCTCTCCAAAGATCCATGGCTGACATTGCTGGAGTCCTGACTCTGGGACAAGAACAACTGTCTAGTCAGAGTGGCTCCAACAATGTCACTTGGGAGTTGGGACACATGCGCAGGATCATGGAGCACATGGAGCGGACGCAGGCCTAAAGAGTGGCTGACACAGATGCATACCAGCAAGAGGTAGCTGGGTTCCTCAATGCCCTGCAGATACCCACCTCATGGCATTGCTTCCACAAGGCCTGGCGCAGATGAATGCTGCTGCTACCACTCCATCTACATCTCCGCCCCCTGAGGTATCAGTGCCACACAGTGCTGGAGAAAGAACACCACCGCCCACATGTGAGGCACATGAAATAGTAGAGGTTGAAGATACGGATAATTCTGCCTTATTGGTAAGAAGGATGCAGTAGCATTCATCTCTGCCATATGGCCTGTTTCTGCTTGGTTCTGCCGTCTGCATCATCACTTTCCACTGTCCACCGATACACTCTGCGACACTCTCCTTGGACCTTTACATGGACTGCCATATTCTGTTTGGTCACCAATGATACAGCAAACAGACTGCGGACTGAACTATCCCTCTTCTGATGAACTTGTCATTCCCTAAAGGACTCTGGCTGGCCCTCCACAGACCAACAATTTAAAGTGGGGTTTGTATGGCCCCCTACTGCTCCAGCTACAACACTCCACTGAATGTGCATTAAACATTCATTTTCACACAGATGTGTCATGTCTATGAGCATACAAGTGTGGAAGTATGGATGAATGTAGGGTCAGTGATTCCCCCTTACGTCCATGTTGCTCATGTTGTGGGACTAGAGTCACAGGGTTACACATTACCAATTGCAGTCCGGGTGGCACTCACACTACAACAGAGACAAATGCATTAGTTACTTCCTTGTCCAGCCTAGGATGGATCCACGCCCAGAGCCCTGTGGTCATTGTTCACACCCCTACGCTGGACTGGCATACGCCAGGCCATCCCACTCCACTTACGCCATGGGGGATGACAACGCTACATGTCTCAGGTCTTCCCTGTAGTAATCTGCTGATCACAGGTCTAGTTGTCAGCATGCCACAGCCACTTCCTCATGTCTGAATTACACCCACACCACACCCATCCAGCACACGTGTCACAAGAAAACGTCAGGGTGCACATGCTTAACGTCATTTCCACTCTCTATCTGGGTTTAACCGCATCCCATTCTCCACTGCCGAGGTGACATGATGGCGTCCGCACCACAAGACTCAATCATACAGGATCCATGACTTGTGTTGCACAGACTTGGTGGCACCGGATACACTGCGTCCAGCATGGGCCTACCACCTTGGGACGGTGACATTCGGTGCACTGAGGTAGGGACACCTTAAGTGATGAGCGGGTGTGCAGCCTGCGATGATGCCCCGTCCTGGCGGTCCGGACTGGTAGATATTTGTGTGAGCTCTGCTGAACCGTAGTGTAGGCCTGAGCCAGCAGGCAGCACGGGCCTGCTGCCACCTGTCATCTCCTTGCGGTTCACATAGTTAGTGGCACCTAAAGAGCTGAGCGGATGGGAAGCCTGCGATGATGGTGTGTGCACTGATGTGATCTCTACCATTGCGAAATCAAGACCCAGAATCAAGTGTGACCTGGTGGCCCGCGGTGCGGGGCTGCATGATATGGAGGCTGCAAAGGTCGCGGGCCCTGGGCTTGGAGCTTGCACCGGCTTGTGGTGGGCCCTCTTGGAGACATGCTGGTGGCGGAATGTGAAAAGTGAGGCCTGGATGCGCAGTGGCAGGCAATCACCCCTGGGTGGTGGGAGGAGCTGGGGTGCAGCAGCCTGTGTGCGCAGAGGTGGGCATGCGATGATGGCGTGTGCAATTGTATGAACTCTGCCATTCATGAATCGTGACTCTGTTTCAGATAAGGGGCCTGGTGGACTGCAATGTATACCGGCACGTGGTTGGAGACACATCGGTGGCAGCATGTGAGCAGTGAGGCCTGGGTCTGCAGTGTCGGCACTTTCTCTCTATCTCTCCCTCTTTTTCTCTCTCTCTTTCTCTCTTTCTCTCTCTCTCTCTTCCTTTCACTCTTGTTCTCTCTTTCTCTTCCTTTCTCTCTCTCTCTCTCTCTCTCTCTCCCTCTCTCCCTCTTCCTTTCACTCTCTCTCTCTCTCGCTCTCTCTCTCTCTTCCTCTTCCTTTAACTCTCTCCTTCTCTCTCTCTCTCTGTCCTTTGATGAGCGCAGGACACACCTTCTTATCTTGAGTTTTGTCTTGCAGGCTGTGACTTAAAGATTGTCCAGAGAAGACCTGCATGACTCTTCCAAATAGTTGTTTTGAGTTTAATTGGAATAACATGTTTTGTTTGGAAATTCAAAGATGAATGAGTGATTATCCTTTTTCTGACCACACATAAATGTTGACTGTTGTAATTGTTCGACATCAGGTGAATTGTTTTGTTCATGATTTCGTAAAGTTGTTGTAACATATCTTTGTCTGGAGAGAGGTTCTGGGGGGGGGGGGGGGGGGGCATGTCTAGGCGTGGTGGCGTTGGGTGTTGTGGCCCTCTTGGGTGTCTGAGATGCATGATCAGTAGCTCCATGGCATCTGTTGTTCCACTGGCGTAACGAAAATTGTGGGGGCCAGCAAGAGTTCTGTGCTGAAGGGGCCCCCTGGAGCTTGCGGACCCCCGCACCACAAGGGCTGTGGGGGCCTGTGTTACGCCCCTATGTTGATCTTCATGTGTGGCTCCGGGCTGGGCTCCATTTCATGGTGCAAGTTGTCGTCCGACATTACACCAGGTAAGAGCATGTGTTAAATCCCATCTGCTAACGCGCCTTATTGCCTGTTTTGTGACCTTATCGCCGATCTGGCTGGTCGTTGAGAATGTTGCAAAGTGGGGTTTTCTCAGCTTTTTGCATGGGAACGCCTACTCGGTATCTAATTAGCGTTAGTTGCCTTGGTCATCTGTGGCGATGTTTTAGGCGATTACTATCGCAGGTAAACTGGTGATTTCGGCTGTTAGCACCAGCTGTGAATAGGGCGATATATTTATCGCCACTTTGGCTGCGATAACGTGCCACTAACACCGCGATAAGTCCTTGAGAATATGCCCCTTTGAATTAAAAGCTCCTACTTTGCCAATTAACAAACCTTTCAGTTATTTTCGGCATAAGTTGTTAATTTTTTATTGTATTTATACATTTTACTAATGTGATCCTAATATAAATCATCTGCGCCCTCCTGTGGTTATAAATACTAGTTTATGGAAGCAAATTTGAATCACCAATATATTCAAAACACACTTTCATCTCACTTGCATATCTTTTATAATAATGCCGTCAGAAGATATTTGCATCATATATACAGTTACTACTGACTATTGACTGCCTAAGTTTCATATATATATTTATTCATTTTAATTCTACACATGCTCTGCAGCTGATCTCAACATTTAAATGTCTCAAGCGTTTATTTCTGCAACAGTTGACTAACATTTCTTTATCCACCATCATTTTAAGGTGTCTTCAAACAGGTCCTCTGGACAGTTCTTCAAATTCCCGGTGCTTTTATATGGTTTGCAAACATTTCCCAACAGCAGTAACTACGAGCAAGTTGCAATACTCTACAAAAAATAACTTGCTTGTTATAGGTGTGAAAGTATTTCACATCGAGCTAATTAAAAAACCCTTGCACTAAAAGAAACGTGAAAAACAAGCGAAAAAAGAGCATTTTGTACGGGCTTACAAATCATAGAGTAAACATGTTGTTAAAGCTATTGTAACTAAAGAAGTAGATGAAGATTTAAATGAACATGTTAATGGATTAGTTCTTGATGTCACTGATACTGAAGTAACTATAAAAGAGAAAGAAAGTATAGATAATGATTTTGAAAGTTCTGAGTTAGCTATTTCATATCTTGATCATGATGCAATTCAGTACAATGATCCATATATCGAAGTGGCATTCAATTAAAATTGCTTCTAGATTCAGGTTCAAAAAATACTATTTGATCTGATTTCACATTTAACCACAAATGGCAAAAAAGTGCCAAACTTTTTTTAAAGTGATGTATATCCAAGTGCTTATGGGGATTCACTTGTGATGCAAACCCAGAGTAAGGTATTTGAAAATCCGGGCCATATTGTTAACTTAAGCTGATCCCCAACTGTGATGTGGTGCAGTACAGCAAGCTGCGCCTAGTTGTCCCTAGTGAGCAAGGCACCAGCATTGCATATCTAGGTGCAGTAGCTCAAGATATAGAGAAATGCAACTTGTTCTTCTTCAAGAAACTTCACTCAGACCGCACACTGCTTGCAGAGCTTCAGGACTCGGAGGGCAACATCCATGGTGAGAAAGAGCAAGTCATGAGTGTTGTAACAGATTTTTATGGCAAGATTTACTCACCAAAGTCATCAGAGAGCGCCGGAGAGGATAGTTTCCTGGAGGGCATCTCGAAGACACTGGGTCCGGAAGAGAGAGAGGGCCTGAACGCGCCCTTCACACTGGAAGAGCTGCATTTGACAGATACAACCTCCAAGAAATGCCTGGAATTGACGGTCTCCCAGTGGAACTTTATGTCCAACTGTGGGACCTGATCGGGCCGGACTTGCTGGACGTCTATGAGGGGAAAGGGCAGTATGGAGCAATCCCTGCTAGAGGACATGATAAAACTTTTATACAAGAAGAAGGGAGAGAGAGAAGACCTCAAGAACTGAAGGCCCATCTCTCTCCTCAATGTGGACTACAAAATTCTTTCAAAGGTGATGGCCAACCACCTAAAGACGGTAATAGCGAAGATAGTCCATCCAGACCAGACTTGTGGGATACCGGGTCGGCAAATCGTGGACAGCCTGGCCCTGGTCCGGAACACAATCAATTACGTCAAGAGCTGCAAGGTTCCAATGGCCTTGGCCAGCCTGGATCAGGAAAAGGCATTTTTCTGCTGCGTTTCCCATGAGTTCATGGACCGGACACTCAGTGCACTGGGGCTGGGAGACTTCTTCTGTGATGTGATGACCACAATGTATAGAGATATCTCTAGCACAGCATTGGTTAACAGCTGGAAAACCGACCCCTTCCCTGTCCTGGCAGGCAAGGCTGTCCGCTCTCCCCTCTTCTGTTCGTCTGCATGATTGAACTATTCCCTGAACGCATCAGACAAAACAGGAACGTCAGAGGAGTGATAGCCCCAGGAAGCAATGGAAAGGGTGAAGTGAAGTGTTCCCTCTTCATGGACGACATCTCAGTCTTATGCACGGACGGACCATCTCTGAGAGAACTGGAGAGGACTTATATCGAGTATGAAAAGGCGTCAGGAGCAAAGATCAACAGCGCCAAGGCGGAAAACCTACTCGTCGGACACTGGACCCCATCAAGCAGGACTTCCTGTAGATTCTGGGAGTCTGGTTCAGCAAAGAATGTGCAGCAGAATAGACATGGGAAATTAGTCTGATGATGACAAGGCAGAAGCTGTAACTCTGAAGCCTCAGGAAGCTGACGATCGAAGGGAAGTATTTGGTCCTGCGGAAGGAGACTCTGCCAGCGCTCCAGTATGTCGCCCAAGTGTGGTCTTTGCAGTCCCACACGGCCAGGGCCATCGTGAGAATGATCTTTTACTTCATATGGAGCTCAAAGATGGACAGGGTGAACAGGGTGGTGATGTTCAAGACCCACGACGAGGGAGGCAAGGGAGTGCCAGTCATCGCCACCATCCTGAGGGGAATCTTCATGTGCCACTGCGTGAGGAGCACCCTGAGGACCAAAGACGAGAGCCACATCTGCTTTCTGATAGCAGTTTTTCCTGTTGCCAACATGGAGGCACCTCGGATGGGCAGAGTGGGTGAGTGCCATCCCATACAACTGGTAGACCCGTGGTTCTACAAGGAATTGGAAAAGTTCCTGAAGGAGTTCGGGCTGGAAGCTGCCGCCCCGCCACATGGACCCCGAAGCTTGTCCAACGCCAGGTACTAGTAAAGGACACCAGCAAACTGATTGGCACCCTCCACGGTATGCACCTGTTACAACGCATTCGTTACTCCGCACTACCATTACAACGCGACTTTTATAACGCATACCATTACAACGCATTGCGCTGGGGGGCGCTATAGGATAGGGAATGGTATAATTTACTATCCAACACCTTCCCTAGGGTCCACGGGGACTGGAGTTAGAATAGTAAATTATACTTACCACTATCCAGCACCCCAAAGCGCTATGCGTTGTAATGGTATGCGTTGTAATGGTCGCGTTGTAATGGTAGGTAGTTGTAACGGTATGCGGAGTAACGTCATACATCCCCCTCCACTCTGGCACAGAGGACGACGTGTGGGAAAACGTCACATCCAAGAGCCTGACCAACCAGCACAAAGAGATCGCCTGGATGGCTATCCAAGGAGGACTTCTCGTGAGAGCCTTCATGCATGGAAGAGGTCTCAACCAAAACAGGTCCTGCCCAAGAGGGTGCATCACGGACGAGACAACATACCATCTCTTCTGGGAGTGTGTGTATGAACAGGACCTGCTGAAGGCCGTAGGCACAGATCTTAGGGCCTGGTACCTACGCCCTGCATCACCGTGGACTCTGTGATGTATGGTTTGTTCCCAAGGACACACGCACTGAGTGATCTCCAGAACTGCTGGAGGCTCATGTGCTGTTTTAAAGATGTTCTTCTGTTTTCCGGAAACCTCATGGTAGTAGGGAAGAAGGAGACATCGACCCTGATGTGTCATAAGATGATCATCAGCCTCTTTGGTGACTATGCAGCACTGGACGGATCAGATTAATTTGACGGCGACGAATTAGGACCCAAAGGGGTCTCCTTGTTCCCTTGCACGGGGACCTGGAGGGGCCACTGACCTGGTTCTGTCCTTTTTTCTTTAACCAAGGAACTGGTTGGCGACAGGGGAGAGGAGAAGGCGGATGGAGTCAAAGTAGTTATTTACTATATGTTTTTGACTAACTTGACCTTTTCCCTTCAAAGGGAAAACGTCAATGGGATATCCTGCACACTTGTTGCCAAGTTTGTTACCTGTGATTGACAAATAAATAGGGTGTTGTGGAAGGTGAAGATTGAGGTATCTGAACCAGAAACAGCGCACTGGCAGGAGAAGTTCAAGTTCAAGTTCAGGCATTTATAAAGCGCACTACTCACCCAGAGGGTCTCAAGGCGCTAGAGGGAGGGGTTCATTGTTTGTCGAATATCCATGTTTTCAGTTCTTTTCTGAAGGAGGTGTGATTCTGAGTAAGGCGGAGGTGGGTGGGGAGTGTGTTCCAGGTCTTGGCAGCCAGGAAGGAGAAGGATCTGCCACCCATGGTGGTTTTTCGGATGCGCGGGACTGCGGCGAGGGCTTGATTGGATGATCTTAGTTGTCGGGTGGGATAGTAGAAGGACAGTCGGGTGTTGAGGCATTCGGGTCCTAGATTATAAAGGGCCTTGTGTGCGTGGGTAAGAAGGCGGAAAGTAATTCTTTTGTTGACGGGAAGCCAGTGGAGGTTTTTTAAGTGACCGGTGATGTGCTCTTGGCGCGGGATGTCTAATATGAGTCTCGCTGATGCGTTTTGGATGCGCTGGAGCTTTTTCTGCAATTTTGTTGTAATTCCGGCGTAGTGTGTGTTGCCATAGTCCAGTCGGCTCGTGACCAGTGCATGGGTGACCATTTTTCTCGTTTCGAGGGGGGTCCAGCGGAAGATCTTTTTGAGAATGCGAAGGACGTTAAAGCAGGAGGACGATACGGCATTGACTTGTCTGGACATTGAGAGAGAGGAGTCTAGAATGAAGCCAAGGTTACGTTCATGGTCTGTGGGTGAGGGCGCTGATCCCAAAGCGGAAGGCCACCAGGAGTCGTCCCAAGCTGAGGGGGAGGATCCTAGGATGAGCACCTCCGTTTTGTCTGAGTTGAGTTTTAAGCGGCTCTGTTTCATCCATTCGGCTACTTCTTTCATACCTTCGTGGAGGTTGTTTTTGGCGGTGTTGGGGTCTTTGGTGAGGGAAAGGATTAGCTGGGTGTCGTCGGCGTAGGAGATGATGTTGAGGTTGTGTTGATGTGCGATTGAGGCGAGGGGACTCATGTAGACGTTGAAGAGGGTGGGACTGAGTGAGGAGCCTTGAGGTACGCCGCAGATGACTTCGGTGGGCTCTGAGTAGAAAGGGGGGAGTGGGACTCTCTGGGTTCTCCCGGCTAGGAACGAGATGATCCAGTCCAAGGCTTTACCTTGAATGCCGATGTTGTTGAGGCGATGTATGAGGGTGTTATGACAGACAGTGTCGAAGGCGGCGGAGAGGTCAAGTAGAATGAGGGCCACTGTTTCACCGTTGTCCAGGAGTGCTCGGATGTCGTCGGTCGCCGCAATGAGGGCGGTTTCGGTGCTGTGTTTGGCTCGAAAGCCGTTCTGTGAGGGATCCAGGGAGTTGTTGGATTCAAGGAAGGCTGCGAGTTGGCTATTGACGGCTTTCTCGATGACTTTGGCCGGGAAAGGGAGGAGGGAAATGGGTCGGTAGTTTTTCAGTTCTGAGGGGTCTGCTGTTGGTTTTTTCAGAAGGGCGCTGAGTTCGGCGTGTTTCCATATTTCTGGAAAGGTGGCGGAGTTGAAGGAGCAGTTGATGACGTCGCGGAGATGGGGGGCGATGATGGAGTCAGCTTTGTTGAAGATGTAGTGGGGACAGGGGTCAGAAGGTGAGCCAGAGTGGATTGAGTTCATGAGGCGAATGGTGTCTTCAATGGTGACTGGGTTCCAAGAGTTAAGGTAGTTAGTTGGAAGGGTGGGATCTGAAGGGGGTGGGATGAGTTGTTCATTGGGAGTATTCTTGAAGCTGTTGTGGATGTCGGCAATTTTGTTGTAGAAGAAGGAGGATAAAGCATCGCAGAGGACTTGGGAGTTAGTGATGTCGCTGGATGCTGCGGGAGGGTTGGTGAATTCTTTGACGATATTGAAGAGTTCCTTGCTGTTATGAGAGTTGTTGTCGAGACGGTCCTTAAATGCTGATTTCTTGGCGGATCGAATCAGTTGGTGGTGTTTGCGGGTGGCTGTCTTGAGGGAGGTCATGTTGTCTGAGGTTGGTTCTTTTCTCCAATTCTTCTCCAGGGTGCGGCATGTCTTCTTGGATTTTTTAAGGTCATCATTGAACCAGGGAGCCTTCTTGCTGGATGATTTCAACTGGTGTTTTTTCAGGGGTGCTAGTTCGTCTGCACTGTGGGTAATCCACTGCCTGAGGTTGGTGGCCGCTTGGTCTGGGTCCGTTGCAGGGGTGGGAGTATTTAGGCTGAGTGATGTGAGGAGTTGGTCGGTGGTGATTTTGTTCCATTTTCTTCGGGGAATGGGTTGTGGACGGTTGTGGGTCAGGGTTGTTTTGTAGCTGAAGTGAACACAGCTGTGATCCGTCCAGTGGAGAGCTGTAGTTTGATCGAAGGAGATGTGTTTGCTGGAGGTGAAAATAGGGTTGAGCGTGTGTCCGGCTGTGTGAGTGGGGGCGTTAACAAGTTGTTTGAGTCCGAGATTGGCCATGTTGTCCAGAAGGGTGGTGGTGTTGTTGTCGAGAATGTTGTCAAGGTGGTAGTTGAGGTCTCCTAGAAGAATGTAGTTCTCTGAGGCGAGGGCGTGCGGGGTGACGAAGTCATTGATGACGTCGCTGAATTGAGATCGGGAGCCTGGGGGTCTGTAAATGAGGGTTCCTCTAAGTGTGGTCCTGGGGTCGGTGTGGATCTGAAAGTGGAGGTGTTCGGCGGATGCAAGATTGTCGTCAGAGCTGGTTGTAATTTTGATGGTGTTTCTATGGACGATGGCGATGCCTCCTCCAGTTTGATCGGTGCGGTCTTTCCGAATGATCTTGTAAGAGTCCGGTATGGCTATGGCGATGTCAGGGGCAGAGGATGCATTCATCCATGTTTCAGTGAGGAAAGCGATGTCAGGTGACGCGGTGTCGATTAGGTCCCAGAGTTCGGTTGCATGTCTGTGGACCGAGCGGGTGTTCAGTAGGATGCATTTCAAGTCGTTGGGTTCGGAGCTGAGTGTGGAGGAAGTGTGTTTGGTGAGGGTCCTGAAGCAGTTGAACTTACAGGAGAGGCAAGAGAATGGGCCGTGGGTACGTCCTGGGGTTGCTGCGCAGCAAAGTGGGGTGCGTTCGGGGTTGAGGGCGAGGAGAGTAGCGGCATCATAAGTTACTCTGGGGGGTTGGGAGCGGCATAGAGCAGGGGGACGGGCGCTGGGTGCGGTCCAGGCGCGGACGGGCGCAGACGGGCTTACCTTTGGCGCACCTTCGGCGCGCTTGGGGCGTGGATGCTGCGCGTGGACGCTGCGCGCAGAAGCATCTGTCATAAGTGGATAGTGGAAGGGGAGGGGCGAGGCAGGCTCAGCTGGGAGGCGGGAGCGTGATTGGAGGGACGGGCTTGGACGTCACAAGAAGCAAATGGCTGCAACAATAACAACTACTTAACGCAGGGAGAGGTTGGGGCGAGCAGTGGAGCGCTTTATACAAAATAGTTATTTTACAAATGAAATGGCTGAGACAAAGTAGCGCTATGAGCATAGCACATTAAAAGTATCAGGCGGCGCTATGAGATTGAGCACAGTGCAATGATTAAAGCAGCAAAGCAGCGCTGAGGTCAGAGCACTTTTAAAATACAATACAATGCGGCGCAATGGAAATACAGCTGGAAGAATGCAAAGAGCACAAGCAGCGTAGGAGTAGCGCTACGATACCCAGGAGGACAGAGGGGAGCAACCGGATCTGCACGAGTCAGGACGGTCACAGCTCTCGGAGGGGAGGGGTCGGCCTAATTTATCTGTGGGAGGCAGGCTCAGCTGGGAGGCGGGAGCGTGAGTGGAGGGACGGGCTTGGACGTCACAAGAAGCAAATGGCTGCAACAATAACAACTACTTAACGCAGGGAGAGGTTGGGGCGAGCAGTGGAGCGCTTATTACAAAATAGTTATTTTACAAATGAAATGGCTGAGACAAAGTAGCGCTAGGAGCACAGCACATTAAAAGTATCAGGGGGCGCTATGAGATTGAGCACAGTGCAATGATTAAAGCAGCAAAGCAGCGCTGAGGTCAGAGCACTTTTAAAATACAATACAATGCGGCGCAATGGAAATACAGCTGGAAGAATGCACAGAGCACAAGCAGGGTAGGAGTAGCGCTACGATACCCAGGAGGACAGAGGGGAGCAACCGGATCTGCACGAGTCAGGACGGTCACACAGACAAGCCCTAAGGGCATGTCTGTGTGTCATATGGCACAGGTGTGCATGCACATATGTGCATGCACACCTGGATTCGGTATTTTACCACCCAATTGGATTGGGTGGTAAAATACCGATTCTTAAAGCCCTGTGGCACTCTGACATGTGCCAGCTAAATCTACATTTACAGAATCGGTATTTTACCGAGTCTGTTTTTACTGATTCGGTAATTTTACCGATTCGGTAAATACAGAATCGGTAAAATACCGATTGTGTAAATGCATGCCCTACATCTCAAAATCCAATTACCGGTCGGTAACGGCCGAATTCGGCCGTTACCGACCGGTAATTGGCCACCTACATCTGGCCCATTGTGAGTGTCCTGTCTGAAGGCCTTTAAGAAAGTAGTGCCTTGAGGCTGTAATTAAAACTTAGGGTGTAACAACACATGTAACAGGTGGTGTCCTCATGGGAGGGTACAAGAAGAGACAACACGGTACTAAGGAGGGACTACAAAGTCTAATGACCAATGAAAAGCCACCATTTACAAAGATGGGTGGGAAGTAAGTAGATGCCTCGAAGCGACAGCGCAAACGCTGCCTAGGAGAGATCTAAAAATGAAACATGATACAAATGACCAAATATCTGGAAGTCAAAGACATGCCTTTACCAAAAGGGTAAATAATTATCTTAAGACCTATGTCAAGAGGAATGTTCCTCCAGACCTAATGAGGGACACTTAGGCCCGTACTGTGAGTTAGTCATAGCGGTACTTACCACATGGTGGGATAAATAGCATATGGCTTTAACAAATCATCTGATCATGATTTAAAAAATGTATTTGTTATTTATTACATATGCTAAATACTGCATGTCTGTGTCCATGTGCGCTATTTAAAATGTGCTACTTAATGGAAGCACTATTTACCATATGTGCAAAATAATGCACGCTGTAAATAACACCCAATTACAAGTAGGGGAGGTCATTAAAAACCAGTGAAAAATATTACCTTAAAATGCCAACAGTTAAAAGCAGGTGGTAAAAGTACCTGAAAGTGTAGGGAATGAAAGAAAAGATGTAAAACAATTGAAACATAAAATGACAATACAATAATGCAAAAAAAACACAGACATTCACTGTTTGAGTTGAAAAAAATACAATATCACACATTTCTGCACACAGGGCCAGACTACATTAAAAGCCAGGGACAGGTTAAGCTATCAGAGGCTGCTTGCAGCAGCTCACACTTCCAAAACGGATGCAGCACTCTTCGGCCACTATATCATGCAATGCCAAATTCATGTTCTGCTACAACAAACCATGCAACATGAGAATGGAAACCTGGCCACCAATCAATGACGTAAAATGGTGCAGCAGCACAGGATAGGAGCCTGGATTGGCAAAGTAAGGCTGGAACCCATACACATGAGTCAGCTTGAGATCATGAGCATACATAGGATGCTGTGGGAACCATGCAAAACATATGTTCACCATTTCAGATACCATGGAGCCCAACATAGGAATCCACTGCCGACCCCCCCACCCCCTCCCTCAAAATGTTAGAGGCACTGGCATTCTTTGCAATAGGCACCACACAGCAGACAGTAGGACTGGTGTGTCAACCTTTAGCAAAACACTCTGCTAAGTGATGGACTTTGCAGAGATTGAAAGACCAGCATGTATAGTTTCTTTTGGACACCCACACAGCTATTGCCAGCAAAGCAAATATATGTACTGCAGCAGGATTTCATGGTAACCTAGAATCAAATGGCTACACTTTTTTAAATGTGATGATCGCAGGTAAACAAAACAAGTGTGTTGAAACTGTTAAATGAAACACGATATTTATGTGAAAATGCTGAATTTTGTGGATAGGTGTATACTGAACTGGTGTGTTAGGTGCTCTGTGTGAAACCACACTGTTATGATGCTGATGAGAAGACACATTAGTCTTACTGTGGTAACACATCACGCTTAAGGTACTGGACAGACAAACCAACCCTTCATCATCAATAGTGCAGTGCATGATGATTGTTGTAGCTCAATCTCAGTACGTCAGCAGTAGCATTAGAGAATTGCCAGCCCCCATGACAAATACATGGATAAATGTAAATATGTGTAACAAATTACATGGGCCACTCTTCACAACAGTGATGATACTCAGGGAAGTCAACTATTTAGGAAACACATCTTCTTCCATTATGACTCTAATGACTGTTAACTTGGATTCTTCTGACCTTGAGACATTCTTTCATGTTGAGGATGACCATAATTGTTTCTTCCCACAGCTTGAGATAGAGCCGAGGTGTAGATCTAGTACCACTTGCCATGTTTTAGTTTAGTGTGTGCTTGGCAACTTGCTCAAGTGCCTAGAATTTCAAGGTTTAGAACCTATTTTAATGTTCTCAACATCAGGTAGATATGTTGACCATTATCTTCTTCAACAAGCATGGTTTTAATTTTTGGGGTATCTTCAGCATGAGATGGCCCATTAGACAGTCATTGTGTCTTTCCTCCTCTTCGGCCAAGACCTCCAGATCAGGATCCATAAACTTTTACTTCTTTTCCCTTCCTGTGACCATGATAGAAATGTTTGTTTCTACTTGTGATGACTGAGTGATGTCAAAGGAAGGCAGTGGATTTTGTGTATCTTGTTTCAAAGTGGTTCGTCCAGCAAGAGGTTGTTGGTGTACTTTTAGGGTGTCATAAATACTTTTAAGTGTTGCATTGGCTGTTTCTGTTCTCTAGGAGTTAATTTCCACACTCCAGCAACATCCAAGGCCTAAAAATGGCTACTTCCTGACCATTTGTGGTGGTGCTATTCATCTGGTGAGGTATATTATTAATATTAATATTCAATATATTTAATATATATATTGTTTTATTGTATATTTATATTTAAATAGAAACCTTTTACAGCTATATTTTTTACATCAATATTATTGATTCAATATTTTTGTACTTACCTGTGTAGGTATGGGATTCGATATTTTTGTATTTTATATATTTTTTCCAAATTTTAACATTGATGTTTTTGTCATCGATATTCTATCGATGAACCGTACATAGGTGAGTGTGTTGGTGCTACTCATCACAAAGTGCGTCAGCCCATGCAGAGAGAATAGAACTGTGACATTTCTCCCAAGGTATGATGCAATTCTACTGTCTCCAGATTATGCAAAACAGTAAGCACCTTTGCTTGCTGCACTACCATGCACCACTTCTTAGTAAACCTGTCCCTAGGTTTTCAAAGCTCTTATGGATTATTAAACATTAATCAGAGATTCTCCAACAAAACCTCTATATCTGCGACAGAAATTCTTGTTCTAGAACTCAATGGAAAAAAGGCTATGTGGACTATATCTCCAAAAGACTATAAGTTCCACAAGGATTTAAGACAAATATTTTGAAAAAACGATCGTGTCATTTAGAAAAGATATGGTTGGGAAGT
This sequence comes from Lissotriton helveticus, assembly GCF_964261635.1. NCBI lineage: Eukaryota > Metazoa > Chordata > Amphibia > Caudata > Salamandridae > Lissotriton > Lissotriton helveticus. The sequence continues at coordinate 1,612,962,315 of NC_136069.1, forward strand.
ATCACTGAACACAACACTATGTTGCTTGTAAAACGGAAATTAATTTTCCAGAGAACCAGATGCAGCGCCTTGAACAGGATTTCAGAACACTCCAAGCATGCTAATTTTGATGTGGGATTCTAACGATAGCCAACAAATTTCCTTCAACTGTTTGAAGATCTCAGCCCAGATCTAGCAAACAATCATATAATGCAGCACAACATTCAAAGTTGTTGTGCTGTGTTGCATGACAGGGAGAGAGCAGGAAAAGCCATATCTACAGAGATATGGCCCTATCCTGCTCTCTCACTAGTGCTGGCGCACAATCAGGCTGCTGAGCACCACGCACACACCTTTGCACCAAGTCTTGCATAGATTGTGCAGTGAACATATCAACTGAGTACGGTTAGAAGAAATTAAAACATTTCTCTGTTTAAGTACTATAAGATTTGGTGCAAAACCCTTTCTGCGATAGATAGTAGATAGGGTTTTGCGTATAAAACCATGGATGGTGGCATGGGAACACCCATGTATCATCCATGGAGTGGTCCATTGGCACAGAGTAATGCAATTCAGCACTATGCATTGTCTGCATTACTTTCAGGCAACTTTTCAGCACTAAACAAGTTTTACACTGGAACATAAATGCAACATAGACATTTGCACAGGTTTGAATCACTAAAGTGTACAATCCCTGTGCGAAAGGAGAGTAAATCTGGTCCATCATATGTTCACAGCCCATTTTTTATTCATACCAGGTGTTAAATGAAAATAGTTTTTTCTAATCTTGACTACCCACCAAGTTTACTTTCATATCACACCTGGTATTTCACCAGGATGGTTCAGGTGCTTTGAACAGCATACTGCGCTGTGTGAATTATAAGGATTTTCATAGTGATCCTACAGTCTTTGTAATGCCAGCTCTATTGGATCTATGTTGCCACTCTCAATCAGGAGCTTATTGAGGTTGTATCTTTGTTAAATAACATAGGTGAGGAAATGAATCCCCTTGGAACAACACACATCAAAGATCTTACGGTGGACATAATCCACTCAATTGAACCTGTCGATGACGTTGGAGGAAAATGAGCCAAACCAATCCATGGCCTTACCATCCAACTCCAATATCTGATTCAATTGGTTGCAAAGCAGTCCATGTTCCAGGCTATCAATTGCTGCAGAGAGCTCAAGGAGGATCAATGCTCTAGGTGACTGCCATCAGTTTTATAATATCCATTACTTCCATTTCTGACCCACGAAATGCAGTCCTTGATTGGAACTCTGAGGATTTTTTCTGGATCAGTCAAATGACTACATTTAAATCACACAGAAATGGCAATGTATAGATGTATCTAATTTTGTATGGGAAATTAATGCTCAGGCGAGCAAACCCAATGATATTTTGCAAACTGACCTATATAGTAATAGATCAGTTTGAACAATCACCAATCAGAGTGGTTATCAATTCAAACGACCTCATCAATATTTATGAGGTATGTCAGGCATTGCAGCTCACTCCCTTTAGATGCCATCACTTGGATGGTGGTCTGCTGAGGTCTTCAGAATACTGTGCCTGTGATTATTTGCATTTAAATATATATATCTTTGTTTTGAATGCAGCCCATTTTCCTTAACGCGAATTAGTCTGCATTTAAGAAAAAATACCTTTTTAATGAACATTTTATTTAACGCCTTCCCTGCGGGCTAATTCCCCAGCTGTGCTGGGTGGCGGGGGGCGCGCACAGCACCCCGGTGCTCGTGACGAGCTCAGCTCATCACGCAGCACGGTGGCGCTGTGCTCATGACGAGTTGAGCTCATCGCGGCCACACACCGTTACTTTGGAATACTCAGCACAGCGAGGGAATTAGCCCTGCTTGCGAGCGCTGCGGCCGTTATGACCAGCTCAGCTCGTCATTGAGCACACAGCCACTATGGCTCATGACGAGCTCGTCATGAGCATGGGAGGGGTTAAGAGTTGATAATGGGCTCTGGATTACTGGTCACTGCTGATAAACTTTTCCATTCAGTCATTGAGGAGGGGGTGACATATCAATGGTTTGGGACCAAAATTGTAGTTGCAAACCAATGATATAGTGCATTCAAAATTGCAATTTTGGAAGGATGCTTGAAAAATGCTGCTACCAAATTGCAATTTAATAATACATATTTAGTCCCATTTTGAGATTTGGTATGCACTTACAGAATCACAAACTGAGTTTACAACATTTTGGCCCACTTTACTAACATTAGTGTTTGCGATTTCCATGTAGCGAATTTGCGCGATTTTCATTTTGGTAAAAGCAAACACTAACGTACTAAAATGCGTTTCACACTTTTTCTGATTTCCCAGTGGGTCGCAAATAGGCCTACCTCATGAATATTAATGAGGTAGGTCTCAGTTTGTGACCCATTTGGAATCACAAAAATCCCAGGGATGGTGGCCTGCTGAGGTCTTCATACCACCATATCTGTGATTGCTTTTAAATAAAGCTATCTTTTTTTTAAGGCTGTTCATTTTCCTTAAGGGAAAATGTCAGCCCATTTTCCTTAAGGAAAAATTGGATATGTTTACAAATAAAAGAAAAGTTTTCTTTTAATTTTTCAAGAGTAGGCAGTGGCCATGGGACCACTTCCTGCTGTTGGAAAAATATTTTTTCTATCATTCTCAAAGGGGAGAGGTTACCCTGGGGATCCCTTCCCATTTGTGAATAGTTTTTTTTTTTAGACTTTTATATAGTGCAAAGTAGTCCCAAAGATATCAGGTATCAGAGGGCTGTACAAGAGCATCAGTTTCATTACAGATGGACACATTTTTTTATTATTTTTTGTTAGGCACAGGGAGATTAAGTGATTTGCCTATAATCAAAGGATGTTGAGCATCGTTGCTGAGACTCAAACCTAGTTCCCCAGCTTCAAGGTTGATCACTCTAGCCGTAAGGCTACATCCCCTACCCCAACTTTGAGTTGGTGGTAAAGTGAGAATGTTTTTGCGACCACATTTTGGTCTCAAAACATTGCACACACCATTCAGATTCGATATTAGGAAAGGAAGCCCTAAATACACCCTTCCAAATACCAAAGCATAACATTTGACCGAATTGCAATATGTGTCTTGTACATATCTAAATGCATTTTTGTGGATGCAAACAACCGATCGGCCTTTTTCAACCACGAAAGGGGCCCTTTATTTGGCCATTTTGTGGTTAGAAACCCTGTAATTCAGTGAGTCACAGTTTTAGTAACTGGTAAATGGCTTCAAACGCCTTGTCTTAAATTACCTTTCTTTTGACATTGTTGACAACTCAGCCTTCTTCATGACATCAGGATATTCAGCAGTATATGCTGATTCTAGTAAATAATGTTCTCTTTCACAAAAACGGCAGGAAAAGACTGAGCGTATCTCGTGAAGGATGGGCGGAGCACAATGACAGAGGGGAAGCCAGCGTTCAGGGATACATTCTGACTTCTCTGAAGCTGTAGAGAGAACTCAATTACAGCATTTACAGAGTCAGATTTCAGTCTTACTCATAATATGTTACCAAAGCATTGACTGGCATCATAGAAACTACATATATTTTGAAAAACATCTCATCCTTACCAGAAACCATTTATACTTTGCTGTGGTGGGTATAGTGTCTTAGTGGGGTAAAGCATCCACTGGCGGGGGTCTGTTTTTGATCTCTGGTCACTGATTCAAATCCCAGTGCATTCACTCAGACTTTATTCCTTCTGTCATATATAAAATGTGTACCAAAGAGATGAGTAACAATAAACATGTTCTATTCATTGCTAAGATACCCTTTGTAGCATCCTCTCCAGCCGGGAGCAAGCAAATAAATATTCCGCACAGAGCTCTGTAAGAGATGTCTTCATACTTCAGCATGTGATCACTAAACTCATTATATCAAAAACATTATCAACCACAACTTAAAAACTCTTAGCAAGTCATGTACTTCCTTTGTGGAGTCTGCCCATAACCACACAATCTCATAACACTACATCTCCCCTTCATTAAATTAAAAGTATAAACAACAATCTAATCATAGTTTTTCAATAACTCTTTAAGGTACGCACAAGTCAGCCAGATTGAGTGGAAAGAGGTAGTTGAGATGCACTTTGATTGTGCACAGAGAGCGCAGGTTCTGATGCTTGATTTGGACTATTAGGTGAGGTCCCCTCATTCATGATTGCAGGAGCTGATGAACCTTTAGTCCCATGTGATGGACTTTTTGGGGCAATACGCCATTCAGCAGGTGTCTTTTCCACGTCACAACCCACAGAGGATAGACAGCAAATGGAGTGACTGTTTTCTGTTTTAGTTTCTGCTTGACCAGGACTCAGTCATGTTCATCGAAGGCTGTTTCCTGAGCTCATAGACTATGATAGGCATATCATATGTTTTCATTTTGCACTTTCAAGAAGTGTCTGCAACACAAAACTTATCAGCATTCATGGATCTGTCGGCTGTCCACTGTCCAGATAGCTCTCCCTAATAGCAAGTTGGCAGGACTCTCACCAGTTGTGGAGTCAGGAGTTGAATGATAAGCACAGATGGCTTGACACAGGCCCTGGTTTAACTTGTTTCCCTCCATCGATTCTTGTTTAACTACCCTATGGAGGGTACCCATGAATCATTCCGCAACATTATTGGCTTGGGGCCAAAGAGGTGTAGTCTTTTGATGCTTGACTTTGAGTCTGACTGGAAACCAGACTTAAATTATTTGCTATTGAACTGCGGATCATTGTCAGATTTGAGAATACCCCATGCTGCAAAGATGTCATTCACCACTTGGTGACTTGGTCATGGGTTGTTGACAATAACTCCTCTACTAAAGGAATGTGTGAATGTTCATCAATGATTACCATGAGATGGTGTCCATTTCCTAAGGGCCCATAGAAATCAACTGCAACACTTTCTCCGGCATCTACAGAAAGGGCAGACATTGTCAATGGATGCTGCATCACTTTGGTGGGAAAGGCAGTTGCAAAGATGGCACTTTTTTAGCTCCCTCTCACATGCCCCATCTAGAGGCAAGAACCACATTTGGTTTCTCAGGGCTTTTTTGGTGGCTACAATGCCACAATGTCCTTCATGTCTCAGTCTCTCAGGTATGACGATTCTCAAAGCTCTCAATACAACACCATCCCTTGTAAAGGACAGTTCACCCTTTCCATTTTTTTAATTTTTAAATTGAACATTGTCAGCAAATGGTTCGGTACTCCTTTTTCAAATTGAGTTGAAATGATGTCTTTGGGGCTAAACATGTTGTTGTTGGCATTAGTATCAGCAATAATCTGTTCAATGGATAGGGCTGCTGAAATGCTGGATCTCAAAGTGAAGTTGTTGTACTCCACAGCTGTTTTGTATGTTGAACTGTGAAGATGTAACAATATTCATGAAAAGTAATCAGCAGGGTTCTGATCTTTACCTGGTTTGTGTACAATTGCAAAGTCCTACTCTTGCAATCACAACCCCCATCTCTCAATGCGGGGTGGCATCTTGGTTTTTGGGTTTTCAAAAATAGTGAGCAACGCTTGATGGTCTGTAACAATAGTGAAAAATGTTCCTTACAGAAACACATGAAATTCTTCTCAGGCTGAGAATAGGCATATTCTGTGTCGGACAGGCTTCCACTGGCATAGGTCACAATGTGTCTCTGAGCATTCGGATGACCATTATGTTGAGCAAGGTTTGCCTCCAGCCCCACCGGGCTTGCATCTACTCTGATCTCAGTATGCAGCTTCGGGTCAAAATAAGCCATCTTGGGTGCATTCCCAATCACATGTTTTATTCTTTTGAAACTTTGATCACATTCAGGACACCACTGGAAAGAGACAGTTTGTTTTGTGAAGTCTGTCAATGGGGCACTCTCCGAAGCAAAGTCACAAATGTACCCTGAGCAATAAGCGGCCATGCCTCAGAAGGAATATGGTATGGTGACATCTTGTGGTTAGCAAGTAGCTGACAATACTTGCACTTCGTCTGGGTCAGGAGTCATTGCCCCATCAGAGAATATGTGCCCAAAGAGTTTAAGTTTAGCCTTGTGAAACTCACACTTTGCTGCATTCAGAGGGAGTAGCTGACAAACGTGTGGAAGAGCCTTGTCATGCTCACATTGCAGTGGTAGAAAAGCTTTATTCGATTTTTGTAATAAAAAATCATAAAAGCAACATTGTCAGAAAATCAATACATGATATACATAAATATAACCTTACATTTAAGGAAAACTAACTGTGAATACAAAAAGTTTTAAAAACACATTAAACTGCGTGAAGACCCCTTCCCAAAAGATGGATGTAATCTGCCTTTGGCCTTAATGACCGGATATGTAGTGTACTTTGGACAAAAGTCATATAAGTCCCAGACAGATATGGGGCCGTCTCCTTTTTGGGGGGGGTAGGATCGTAGAAGGGGGACAATGTTCCTGTTGCTAAATTTCACTAGGACCAGATCCCCACTGATGTCTTTGGTTAGAGACCCTAACCAACCCACCCTTCTAACACACAGAATTCCACCATCATAATTAGGTGCAAGTGATCTATTTTTGGAAAGACAGAATATGACCTTGTTTAGAAGTTCCTGGCGACTTTCAGGTTTCCCATGGGAGGGTACCGGTATTCCTGATAGGACAAGAACAAATGGGGCGGCTTCAGGGGGCAGGTGTATGGATGCTACTCTGTTTGGATCCACTCTGGCAGCAGTATACTTGTTAAGCCCAGATTTAGGAGCGACTTTAGTTATAACAGGTTTTTTAGTAAGCTGTGGAGAAGTTTGGGCATATTTGCTTAAGTTAATAGACAAAGGAGCATTTGTGGCGGTAAATAGGTCAGAACCATTGGGTAATGCCTTCTTAGAGGTGGACAGAAAATTAATTGTGGAATTTGTCTCTTTAATAATGGAAGTAGCCGGAGGGGCTCTTCCCCCATTAGATGGATCTTTCATGAGTGGTGGGGAGTTGGCTAGAATCATTCTCTCGATACCCGTTAGTCTGTCACCCAGGGCATTGATTTTTTCTACCAGTGGTGATACAATGGAATTAAGCAATAACTCTAACTGAGACAGAAAAGGAACTTGATCTACATGAGTTCCAGTCACCGCCGTAGTTAAGGTGGAGTTGGAGACTGGCGATGTGCGACCAGCACACGATTTTGGTGTTTTCAAATGGTTCCCGCTTTCAATGATCTCGTCATGCTTCCTTTTATCATTAGGGCCCTGAAAGGAGGCAATACCTAAGGTATTGTTTATTAAAGATGGTGGGGAAGGGTAACATGGATTCCTATTTGGGGTAATAGTGCTGATGCTTTTTTCAAGGGATGGGGATGCCACTAGGGCATACTTAGTGCCACATAGAGCATTTATTTCCTCCCAAAAAGACAAGTTCTGCGAACTAACAGGGATCAATGGGGAAGGTTGCCTAGTTTCTGACGATTGTCGCAACTCATGCACGTCTTCGCTGGGAGTGGGCGAGGTTCGATTGATCACTGAAAAGTTCAGGATCCCCTGACCTGGATCGAGTATTAAAGAATATTTCTTGTTGGCCCCCTTCCGTGACATAGTACAGTGTAATGATATAATAGGGATAAAGATCACTATCGGAAGGTAAATACACTGACCAAGAAGTGACAAAAGTATAGTTCAAACGAAGTACTTCCTCTGATCGCGATGTCAAGGGGGGTGGCCCGTCCTGTCCTCCTCGGTCCTATGAGGGCCTTAGAGGGCCCGCCCTTTGCCCGGGCTTGCCCCGGCTATGTCCCATGCGCGTCCCGCGTCGCGGGATTAGGAGCGGGATGAAATCACTGCTAGCGTCGGGGGCGGGAACGCCGAGGGAAGAGGCAGCAGCTGGGTAGCAGAGAGCCTGCTGGACCTCGCAGTCCCTCGGCGTCTGTGGCAAACCAGGTCCTTTAGCACAACCCACACAGAGTGACAAGCGCTAGCAAAAGCGCAGGAATCCCTCGTCGTCCTTCCCTCGCTGCCCAAAACAGCAGCACTCCGTGAGCGTCACCCATGCAAGTCAGCACAATAAAGCTTCAAAGCCCACTCACCAGCAAACTTCTTTTTTTCCCCACACTTCAGCCACAGGAGAGGGAAAATAAGGCCAACTAGCAATGCAGCAATGCAGGATGGGAGCTGTCGTCCAGTCTGCAATCGCCTGTTTTATTTAATTCTGGGCAAAACGGCTAGAGAAATCGGCATTTGTAGAAAGGACAGAGTTTTTTTGCTCAGGGCTATCGTTGTAATTTAAATAATAAAGCCTGAGTCCCTTGGTTCGAGAAAATCACGCAATGAACAATATGAAGTAAAGTATCGTCCTCGGGATTCAACGGTATGTGCTTAGTCCATGGCCCGTATTCATTGCTTGCTACTCATCAGAAAAACGGCTGCTACACAAAGTGTCCTGTGAGCGTTTAACCAATGCCGCCAACAAAAGTTCCCAGCAAAAGTCAGTGAAAACGGGGGCAGAGATACTTTTAATCTCAGCGTTATTGCCAGAAATGTTTGTTACAAAGTATTCCCTTACATCAAAGTCCGTCTCGAGAATACAGAGCCGCACACCACGCCTCACACCCCCCGTGAGACAGGCTCAGGTTCAGCCTTGGACTCCGTAGCGATTAATCTTCCACAGCCGCCGGTAGCAAGGATGACAGGATTCGCCACCTCAGAAGCACCGGCACCAAGCGGCACGCCAAACAACGGCGGTCGCCATCAGACTCACTGTGTCCCAAAAACCAATGCCTCATCACTATAGGTAAAAGCTTGAATTATTCAACGTATAACATCCTGAAATATTTCTGCAGCTGGCGACATTCCAAAACTCAACCTTTTGTATCTGAACAAACCAACTTGAGTCAAAAAAGTGGTAAGGTACCTAGACTTCTTTTTCCTGCTTGAGTTGATAGTATCCTTTATTCTAACAAACGGGAAAATAATTTGGCTCCATTCAGCTGCCTGATCCGGATCATGTCTGCGATGTGATGATGAACAGGATGTCCTTCTCTCTCAATTGCTTTTGTCCCCCAGAGCATCTCAACACAAATGCCTTCACTGTCCTTTTTTGGCAAACCACTATTGGTGAACCTGAAGACACAGAAACAGTGGAACTCTCAATGACGTAATGTTTCTTTCGTTTTCTGCACTTATCTTGCCTCTTTCGGCAAATCTCTTGTACTTTCTGCACCCGTCTCCCCTCTTTCTGCACGTCTGTTGCCTCTTTCTGTGCCTCATTTGCTTCTTTCTGAACCCCTCTTACGTCTTTTTGCACCATTTTTGCCTCTTTCTGCACCTGTGTTCCTTCTTTCTACACTTCTTTTGTTTCTTTCTGCACCTTTCTTGCTTCTTTCTGCACCCTTCTTGCCGCTCTCGCCACCCCTCTTCACTCTTTCGGCACTTCTGTTGCTTCTTTTTGCACTTATCTTGTTTCTTTCTGCACCTCACTTGCCTCTTTATGCACCTCTATTGCCTCTTTCTGCAGTTCTCATGCCTCTTTCTGCATTTCACTTGCCTCTTTCTATACCCCTTTTGCCTGTTTCTGCACCGGAGAAGTGTGGCTCAATGGTTAGAGCAGGCAGACCTTGATGCAGAGCTCCGGCCAGAGACCAGGGTTCGATTCCCGCCTCGGCGGGTCTCCGGCTCATTAATTCCCCTGACTGGATATTCTCGCCTCAGTGCCTGTTCTGATCATGGGTCCCACGCTGCAACTCTGGGCAATAGCTTGCTTAGTCTCCACAACGGCCCCAAAAGCGCTGGGATGCCTGGCTGCACCTGGGGGTGCCCAGGAGTGGACATTTCCCAGGAAGGCCAGGAAGGGTTCCTAAGCGGTATACGGACAGCGCCGGGACACCTCCAGTGGAGGTAGCTGTGCGCTTTACAAATTCCTACATTTACATTTACATTTTACATCTTTCCTCTTTGTGCAACTCTCTTGCCTCTTTCTCAATAATATAGGGTATGTTTTTTGGGGTGGTATGGTCCAAATGTTGATAATTCGTCTCCACTTAGAGAATTATATCAGCAGCTTCTCATTAAAAAATAAATTTACTCTTCCTGTACATTTTAAACACATCTGGTTTAAAAAACAATATGGTCAACTCAGCAGTTTTATATGGAGATGTATGTCAGTGAGAATCGCTTGAAAAAGCTGGAGGGTGGAATAGCACTTCCTGATTTTCAGCTTTATTATTTGGCTTTTTTCTTGAAAATGCTAGACGTTTGCTGATGGATGTACACAACATGCCAGTGTAGTACCGAGCCTTAACAAGAGACCTAGCAGGAGAAGCTAATCACTTCTTATTTAAATTTGGCAACCTGAAATAAATAAAAAAAATCTAATTTAAGATTCTAATTGCAGCATGCAAAATTTGGGCACAAATTAGGAGAATATTAGAGATCCCATACTATAATAGTATGGCACCAATTTGGAGATCCCCAGGAACCCCTCTATGCTGGAAGGATAGTTTGGTGACCCTATTGCTAAATGCCGGCCTGGTTAGGTGGGGTCCACTCACCGAGCAAGGCACCTTGGCTCCCTGGCATTCTCTATCTCAATCCTCAAACTGCAAGTTATGCCTTTTTAAGTATTATCAGCTCGCCAGTTGGGCATGAACTCCGTCAGAAATAGGGTTGGAAACGGAAATTGAAAAGGAACTACAAAACATCCAGAATTTCAGAAAGGAAGTTTCAAATGGTATTGGGCATTGGTACAAGGGGACAACGGTCACTCAAAATCTCCGGAAGGGATCTGGAACTTGGACATGCCTGGCTGCGATGTTCTCCACCTAAGTCAAGTATCGGTTACTACACTATGGTTGTCAGTAAAATATGCATCACTCAGGAGGAACCATTTATTTACATTATATAGGGCTTACTCATCCCCCAAGAAACCAGCGAAGATGGGAGGAAGCAAGAGAAAATACTGCCCAACGTGTGATTTGGAGAGCGCAGATGACATACATCTCTTCTGGCAATGTCCAACCATCCGGGTCATCTGGCACGATGTGGGTGAAGTATTGAATAGAAATTTGGGGGGCAATATTGAAGTAAGCCTATCCTTAATCATCATTGGGGTACTGAAAGCAGACAAACCTTATTTCGGTAAAATTAGATCTTTCCTACACTTTATATTGGGAAACACCCTTAACAACGAAGTTTTTTTAAAGACTTACCTGAGCAACGAATCCTGAACCACGACCAAGCCTTAACAATGACAATTCTAAACCACGACTTTCCTTAACAACAAGTCTCTCCCCTCCTCGAAGGTCATGGCATTGGAAGCAGAGCAATTATTGTGCGTGATCTATGCTTTGAACTGGCATGGGAGCGCCTGTCAACAGAGCATAATTGATAATTAGCCTTTGAAGTGCACTGAGAAAGAGGGCAGGAGGTCGGAGTTGGCTAAGATGAAGCCTTCTTCCTTTGTACTTTTACCGTATATATACATCCCATTGCATGGGCTTAACTACTAACAGTTAAAAAGACTTTGTTCTTATTACCATAAACACCCTGGTGTCAATTAGAGGCGGAGGGCAGAGATAAAGCATTTAACAAAAAAACAGGAGAAATAATGGTGCAGTGCAAAGAATCGATGCATCACAAATATCAGAGGAAATTGTCTGTCTGGTACCCTGGATGTTATAAGGAAATTACATATATGTAAATACGAACTGCCAAACTGCTATTGCACTTCATAATGCCAAACTGTATTGACCATGACCAAAAAGTTAATAAAATATGTGTAAAGAAAACGGTTGCAGAAGACCTACTGACAACGGAAGTAATGGCGCAGGAGTGACCTCTTCTTTGATACTTTGGCTGCTGCCAACCGTTCAGTTTGGGGCCAAGGTCAGACAGGCGTATTGGGCAATATGGCACTGCCGGATGGGTCCGTCTGACAAGTCAATTTGTGTGTTAGATTTATGTCAGTGTGTGGGCTGCCTTCTTCTCATTAGTTCTTCTCAATTGCACATTTTACTTTGCACACAGAAGTATTGTTATTACAATAGTTACATCTATTGGCAAATCACAATTTTATTTTTTTCGTGGTTTGGGTACTCGTTTTAAAAAATGTAGTGGTTTGGCATTGTTCGTTGTTTAGCCTACGTGGTTAGGGAATTCGTGGTTTAGTAAGTAGTTATTTAATCATATATCCCTTTATATTAATAGCTATTGCACGCAGAGTAATCTGTATAAAATCGGTATCTGAACTTCCACCTACTTGTGCAGCTTGGCTAAGTTTTTCTAGACATGTTCCAAGACTGGATTGCCTATCAGGCTTGCTTAGGAGAGAAAACATGTGGGACATCTTTCTCAAGGTTTTTCCCCCTCTTAATCTACTTACTTAAACCACCATAAGAGGGCTGGGAGAAAATAACATCTGGGCCTTGTTACAAATAAGTTTTAACGTACCTACAAATCCCTAGTACATGATACAAAAGTAAACCCAGGTCCTGTAAGTCAAATGTAAATAGTGGAGTTGTATGTCAATTTAGATACGGTATATAGGTTTCTGATTTATGCCCTCATATAGGCACAATTCACATTGCCCTTATTTAGGCATAGAAATCCAACTTTAATTTAGGCATTATCCATGCTAACCAAAAACAGGCATGGCCACCTACATCCGTCTATCCACGTCACAACGAGTTCTTGGAAAACCAGACTCTTAAGCCTTTAGGACTTCCCCTTGCTTAGATTACTGATTTCTCCAAGAACTCATTTATTATGCATGAACATCTATTCCTTAATGGGTTCATTCATGACGTTCCTCTGCCCGACTTGTACGTTAATAATGGCCTTCCTAAACACCTTCAAGGTATAAATATACCTTCACTTGCCATGGCAAAACCACGGTTCGGCTGCATACTTGCAAGGCACAGTTACACGGCTCGCCATGGCAAGTTCGGGAGAAATTCGAGTCCCCGTCTAACGCACTGACCAGATGCTGTCATCCTCCTCGCAGAGAATCCAGCTCCAGTGTTTCTGACTCCCCTTGCGGGGTGTTAGAGATCGAGACCTGGAAAGAGATTCCAACCTCCCTCATTGTAAGGTATGGAGCAGACTAGAACCTAGAGGGACTTTTGGCAAATCTTGGCAACACCAATCCTAACTATTGCTAAACTAGACTATAGAAAAACAGCACTTACTTCTTATCTCGTACTACACTTAAGTTAGGTACACTGGGATAGAACTAACTAGAAGCACCAGATGAGTATTCTCAGTTTAGGCTCTGTTATTTATGTATGTATTTTTATGAATATATGTCATAGCTACTTACCATGCTATTGCAGTATTATTTTATCTTACTGCTAACGCTGTACGTATTTTACTTCACATTCTGTCTTACGATTGTAGCAGTTCATATCTCTTGCACAAGAAATAAAACTGTTCAATAAACCCCTTTTTATTGAAACGCCCGTCTAATTATTTCTGTGCAACTCTGTAGAAACGAAGCATGCACGATTGACTGAGTGAAACTGTTATATATTTTTTCCACGATTCTGAGACTGTTCCGATTCTAAGGGAAACAAAGTTGTCATGTTTATGCGGTTGTCAGAAACGAATCCCTTCTTGTTTATTCGAGAAGTTTCTAGTGACCTCTGAGTTAGCTGGCACACATAAGTAATTACGTTTAATGTACTCGATAGAGACATACTGACCTCAGTCCTATGTCAAAACTATATTATTAAACTATATTATTCCAATGCACAGACCCTATCAGGGATATAGGAACTACACTACAATGGACTGCAGCAGATAATTTGCCACCACTGAAGTAACATTGCAAAATATGCACTTGTCAGAAGTGTAAATCATGCAAATTCAGTAATAATGTCATTATATATAATGTTAAATATAAGGGCACAAGGAAAATTACTAAAGATATCACTTGCATCACAGATCACACAGTAGATGTCTCGACATGCCCATGCTAAAAGCTGTATATTGGCAGCACTGTTTATCCACTGCAGAAAAGAGTATTAGTGCACATGACTGCTGTACAGAATGTGAATTTACGTTTAGGCAATTAAAATGCATACACAACAGCAGCCGTAATGTGTTCCTGTATTTTTGGAATTGATCACATTCATAAATTTAAGAGAGTTTGCTAACAAGAACTCAGTCTCAAGAGGCTGGAGAGTTCATATATTGTACTGTTCTGCCGGAACTGAATACTAAAGAAGAAGTCTATATTAATCTAAGTGCTGTTTAAGCAAATACACATCTGGTAGGGGTAGGCGTAACTTGTGTAATTTGCTGTAGCAATTATGTAAAATTACCTAAGATTATACAGAAATACGCAAGGCCCATTACCCAGCATTTAGCTTGATTTCCTTGACAGAAAGTGCAATGTTGCTTCCAAACTGAAATCAAGTATGCAGTTTGCATGACAAAAATAGCACTAAATGCAACCGAAAATGAACAGCAGCAGCCACTTGCGTTTGCTAAGTTAATTGTTCATGTGAACCTGTGGCAAGATCTTTGTGATAAATTACCCACACGTATTCAATTGAATCATTTTTGGTAACTTTGCTTCAGAAGGGTAACATGAAATTACCACAATTACACCTTTTATTCTGGTGCAGTAAAAAGTTCGACCAATCCTATTATGTGGTTCAGGATTGACATTTTTGTTTATTGATTTCTTTTTTAATTGACTTTTGCAGCATTGCTACATTGTGGTTTAAACAGTTTTTAACAGATATACACAGGTTGTGGGGACAAGAAAACAAGCTAATTTCCAGCAACTATGAATTGGATACAAAAAAAATTGTCATCATTTCATATCTTTATTGATCAATTTGTTTGTTGGTCATATATTGGTGTGCGCTTTGGACTATAAGAATAGATTGATGGGAGGATGCCCACTTGGGCTTTATAGTGTACTATTTTTTGTATCAGGTTTCATATAAAATATATGCAAACATGTATATGGGAGCTGCCGGGAAAACTACGGATTGAATTAATAGATATTAATCTAGTATTGTCCTAGATTCCTAGTTATGAAGCAACAGATATTCTTAAATATGGTCTTCAGAGTAAACCTCGTGACTGGTGTTTGGTAGATGATCTAGGGCCTAATTTAAATGTTGGCAGTTTCTTCATCAGGGTGAGTACTCCCGCACCCTGATTCAACCCCAGTCAAGAGATCTGGGCTAAAGCCATTGTTCTTTTGCTCACCATGCCACCCCAGTTTAGACCCAGCCATATGCAAATCATATGCAAATCAGTCTTGACCCTGTGAACCGTTATCACCTTATCAAACATCGACCACAATGCTTGTCAGAGAGACCCTGAATTTTACTTAATTAACCTGTGTTAACTCTCTAGTAGCTTGCCACACAAAAACGGTCAGGCTTAATTTAGAGGCACCATAGTAAGTATTTATGCAGCACAAAACGGTAATAAAGTGAAAACACTACACAAGAAAACTTCATCAATAATTTAAATACATTTAATAAATAAAATGGCAAAGAAACAAATTAAATCAATTCAGTAGAACCTACTATATGGTCTCTCAAGCTTTATTAATAAAACGATCTTCCCCCCAAAAAATTCAGTAGAACCAGAGTTCACATTTTTGTATGTTTTTCGTGAAAATAAGCACCTAAAAGATCTAAGCACCTACCACGGGCAGCTAGTTGTGTGCGACCGTGGCAAAGTCAAACGTTATTGCCAACCGCGCTGGAAAGCGGTTCTTGGACTTGGCCCTCTTTGCAGAATCACCCCCAAACCTTTTGAATTCACCCCTCCTATTTTTCTGAATTTGATTTTGTTGGCCACAGAACTCTGTGCACTTTACCACCGCTATCCAGTGCTAAAGTGCTGATGCTCACTCCCTTCGAAATGGTAAAAATGGCTTGCACCCAATTGGCTCTTTTCATTTACATATAACTCCCTAGTAAAGTAGCTTTACTTGTACCCAGGCTTTGTACATTGAATGGCACTAGTGGGCTGGCAGCACCTATTGTGCCACCCACTTAAGTAGCCCTATCAAATGTATATAAAAATGTATTGACTTTGTTATGGCTCTTTCAGGTGTGTGCTGTCAATTTGTTTCCCAGGCGCCTGTGTGATAAATAACAGTAAGGTATTAGTAAAGAAGGAATATAGCCATAACTGCAAATTTGAGGATTGTGTTTGGAAAATGTGGATTTACTTTAATCTCAAATAGGTTACCTACAAGGGATGCACCATTTATTATTTTCCTTCTTGAATTAGTTCCGTTTTTATTTACCTGTATGATTGGTCTATTCCCTTTATTGTCTATACCTACTGTTAAATTGCCATGTCGGGAACAGGTGTTGTGATGAGTCCCAGATGATGGCACAGCCCCACTGGCGCTCGAGACCAGCATTATAAAGTCTAGTTCCATGTGCAGTTTCACTGGGCTGAATCCTTCCTTCACAGCATGTGTGACAGCAACGTCGTTATGTTACTGAGCCTTAAGGCTTTGAGGGCTCAACAGGTAAAGAGTATCATTGTAATGTTTATATTACCCCAATACGACCTAGGAGTGTTGAAATGTTGTTTTTTGCCATTGATAGAACAACAGGAAACAACTAGTGCAGAGACGGGAATTGTGGACACTTTTGGTGTGCAGACAATCAGAATGAGAGAGAGAGAGAAATGTCAAAGCTCAATATATATCACAGATAATGCATTGTTTGTCACCCGGAAGAACTTCCACCAACGTCTCAAACGAATATGTACACATAAACTGAAGACATAATTCAGATCCATGACCTGACTTTCACAACATCCGCTGGCTCTGGCAGCACACATTGTGATTGCATAACTCAAGTAATACAATGTTACTTTACAGTAGGGAGGTCATTTTCTTATTACACTTGAGTTGTGGTGGCACAATTGGACTGCAGTAAAAACAATAATAGGTGTTTTTCGTTCAA
This sequence comes from Lissotriton helveticus, assembly GCF_964261635.1. NCBI lineage: Eukaryota > Metazoa > Chordata > Amphibia > Caudata > Salamandridae > Lissotriton > Lissotriton helveticus. The sequence goes on from NC_136069.1 coordinate 1,612,979,197, forward strand.
TTATAACAGCTTCCATATAAAATCCATTTATTAAAATCGCATTCTGTATAATGGAATATTTCTCAGTTTTATCATTGGCTCAAGCACTGTGCTTTTGGAAGAACTACTTGCACATCACTACACTGGTGACCGAAATTAAACATAATGAACTTGAAATGTGAAAGCAAGTCCTCATTAACTCTTTGGAAGTTGACAAAATGTAAACATCAGGAGTTCGTTATGAAAATGTCTTTGTATCCAATTGGGCGGGAAGAAGGTTGCATGCCTTATTACCTAAAGCAATTGAGTGGCTAAGTGGCTGAAGTGCTTGATGAAGTAACAAAGCAGGCAAACATTGATTGATTGATTGATTTTAGCTTTTATATAGTGCATACTGTCACCCTGCGGGTATCCTGGTGCTTAAGAACGGAGAACAAGCCGTGACCAGAGTAGAACAAGTCGCCACAGAAGGGAAGAGCACAGACTAGATCGTGGGATAGAACCAGGTCTTTAGATTCCTACAGAATTCTAACAGAGAGCTTGCTAATCTAAGATTCTGAGGGAGCTCATTCCATAAACGAGCGCCAACCCTCTGAAAGCCCTACCTCCAAGCCTGGCCCTCTTAAACCGAGGAATTGACAACAGGCCTGTACTGGAAGAGCGAAGCTGCCTTGCGCGAAGAAACCATTCAAACCTTTCCTGCAAGGGAACCAGTCCAAGTTCGTGCACCGCGCGGAAGACCATACACAGGGCTTTAAATTGTACCCTTTCCCTAACAGGCAGCCAATGGAGCTCCCGTAACGCCGCAGTAGAGGAAGAACTCCGCGGCCTACCAAGAGCCAATTTAGCTGCTGCAGACTGGATTCTTTGCAAGCCTTGAACGATGTAACCAGGGGCTCCCAAATAGAGGGCATTACAGTAATCCAGCCTGCTGCCCACAATGCTGCATACCACCAAGGTGCGATTCTCATTAGGTAGTAGAGGGAGTATTTTGCGCAGCATGCGAATCAGGGTAAAGCAGACACTCGCAGTTTTATTTGCCTGTGATTCCATCTGGAGGTTGGTGTGGAACATTACCCCCAGATTACGGACTTTTCTAACCGGGATGAGCGAATCATCCTCTGGTAGGAGTCTAAAATCACATGGCAGTGGTCTAGATATCCTGCCTGCAGAGCAAAACATCACCTCCATTTTCCCACATTTAAATTGTAGGGAGTTCCTTCTAAGCCAATCCTACGTCTGCCGCATACATTGCTGGAACACCTCCATCGATATTGCATGGTCCCCTTCCAAAGAAAAGGCCAGCTGCGTATCGTCGGCATAATTGACTAAGCTGACTCCGAAAGATTTGATAAAAGAGAACAGGGGCTGCAAGTAGACATTAAAAAGAATAGGGCTTATTGCAGAACCTTGCGGCACCCCATGAGCCACGGAGGATTTGGTAGAGGAGAAAGGTGCAAGGGTTACTACCTGCTGGCGACCCTCCAAATAGGACTGAAGCCAATACAGTGCCTGGCCTCTCACTCCCAACCTCCTCAGCCTTTCCATCAGTAGGAGATGGTTTACCGTATCGAAAGCGGCCGACATATTGAGAAGTACTAGAATAGTAACATTCCCGCTGTCGGCCTGCATACGTAGGTTATCCATCATTGTAGTCAGGGCGGACTCAGTCCCATGCCCCGGACGGAAGCCAAATTGGTCTTTATCCAACATAACATGCCTTAGAAAATAGGCAGATCTGTTTGTTGGACTTAGCCCTTTCTGCAGGGTCATCCACAAACCTTTTGCCTTCACACTCCTGGGTCTTGAACCTATTTTTGCAGGCTTTTGGAACTCTGTGCACTTTACCACTGCTAACCAGTGCTGAAGTGCTTGTGCTCTCGCCCTAAAACATGGTGAAATCGGCTTACACCAATTGGTAGATTTAATTTATTTCTAAGTCCCTAGTAAAGTGGAACTACATGTACTCAGGGCCTGTACATTAAATGGTACTTGTGTGCTTGCTGCAATGATTGTGCCACCAACTTAAGTAGTCCTTTAATCATGTCTCAGGCCTGCAATAGCAGCCTGTCTGTTACCAGCAAAAGGGATATGTCAGAGTGGTGGAGTCCCTTGCCTATGATAGCTCTCTTCTCCCATTCCTCTTTCCCCATTTCTACCACTGCTCCTCATGTTCCTGTGAATTTGGTCATTTGGTGGAAGCAGTGAGAGACTGAAGAGTGATTCAATTCCATTCGGTTCAGACCATATGATTAGTGCATCCTGACAATTTGCTATAATTGACTCAAAGCAACACCACAAGGTTGCAGTAGAGCTAACAGGATGGAGGAAGTGCTCACAGCAGAGGTGCAGTGGCCATCAGACCCTTATAGGTGCATTAAAGCTTGGTGGCAAGTTTTTAGAGTTCCAAATTTAGATCTGAGTGAGCTTTCCTTTCTCCTGTTCCTGCAATAGTATTTTAGAGAGTAATGAGTGTGATTTATTAACCAGAATTCCCAACATGACTAGCTAACTAGCTAGTCTTGTTAGGAGCCTCTTTACCCAAGCTCCTGGAACTACTGCCTTAGAACAAGTAAGTAGTCAAAGTCTTTCTAAGACATGGGATTGAGGAAGTGTAACACAGTTAAGGTTGACTATTTAAAAGCGTGCATAATAGTGACCTTGCAGTATAAGTGATACTGTAGCAATAAATGGAGTTTAAATGTCATTAAGCCTTTCATCACTATGGCAGCTGCTATGAACTGACAATGTTGCATGTTAACCTAGTAATTGCATTGTCAGGGTTTTCTATGTTTATTAGTATGTATCACAGTTGTCTGTAAATTTGCTGTTTAGACTATTCCGGTAATGGCTAGAGTTAGTCTCCTTGAAATCCTCATTTTGAAGTGTAGGCTGGCATTGAGATTTGAAGGGAGTTAGGAGGAGAGGCCATTGGATCTGAGCAGAAGAGTGATATCATACTGCTTCAAGGCAATGAATCTTGAGGCCAGTGAACAGGAAGATGTCTTTTTACATGTAGCCCTATGGTAACACCTAATTCAGAGCACTACCTTGGATCTAGTAGTTTATACAGAGAGAGGTCCTAGGTTCCTGAAACAATAAACTGGGTTTCAAAAAACCAAACCACTCTTTCTTTCTCTATTTGGGAACTGCAGATAAAGATGTGGACCATATGATAACTTTAACTAGGTGAGTGCTTGGGATACTATATTTTGGCAGCATATAGGCAATGACGTCATTTAATTTTCAGAACTGTGACAGTGAACATTCAGGTGAAACACTAAGAAAGTAAGTGTGATTGGTGTACTTTTTGAAAGGTGGTGGAGAAAAAAATGCAGGAATATGCAGATGTTATCTGGGAGAGAAGGTAGGAGAGGCATTAAGCCTTGCACTCAAGGGGAGGTTTGTACTGCAATACGAAGAAGAGCTAAGTTAAACATTTAGAGGGATGGAGCCTCACCATGATTTCAGAAACAGAGAATTGTAATTATGTATTCATGCAGTTACCTTGCATTCTTTTTGCTGTATCAATTCAAAACTAACTGTTGCTGGGCGGTGTCTGATTTGATTTCTATACACTTTTATAGAGAAAGAACCATTATCTACATAAGGTTTAAAGTGATCAAGTACTTAACAAAGAGAAAATTGTCAATAGGCTTTGTTCCAGTGTAGCCATTGATTTGTGTATTTCAGCTACCTGTAAAAAATGTAAAGATGCTTTATACAAACTAGGGGAGGGGACAACATTTTAATATTCAATATTCTATATCAGCGCTCCACTGTCTACATTTGAACAATTATGTCTTTGTTGTTTGTCCTGAATAGGTAGAGTGAAGGTAGAGTGAAGGTACTAGCTAATGTAAATAAAGATGTTGGAAAATGGTGCTCTCTGAAGGGTCAACCCAAACCTTTTGCATTCCTCGTCCTCTTTTTCAGATCTTTTTTTGACTCTCAGACTCTGAGCACTTCAAAACTGCTAATTAGTGCTAAAGTGCATTTACTACCTTCTCTAAACGTTGGATAATTGGTTTACAGGTATTTGTCATATTTAATTTACTCTTAAATCCCTTGTAAAGTGATATACCATATACCCAGAGCCTGTAAATAAAATGCTTCTAGTGCTCCTGCAGCACTGATTGTGCCACCCAAACAAGTAGCCTTTCAAACCTGTCTCAGGCCTACCACTGCAATGCCTGTGTGTTGAACTGCCACTTTGACTTAGCATTTAAACCCCTTTGCCAAGCCTTAAACTCCCCTCTTAATTACACATACGCCATCCCCTAGGAAGCACTAGGTAGCCCATAGGATAGGGAGTTCTGTAAGTAAATAGTACGACATGTACTTTCAAATTTTGCATGTCATATTAGTGACAAACACCCAAATTCATTTTTCACTACTGTGAGGCGGACTCCTCTCATAGGTTGACATTGGCAATCCCTTGATATAGGTGTAAGCTGCTATTCTTGATTAGAAAGGAGTAGCTGTATCATTTTTTATATTTGTTGTAATGATAAGGATAAATCCTCTCTACTGGTAAAGTTAGATTTAACATTACTATTTTAGAAATATAACTTTTAGACAGTGGACATTTCTCTGCTCTTACAGCTCTGTGTGCCTGCCACCTGTCTCCAAAACACGTCTGGGGTGAGTGACAGCTACAATCTGTACAGTCCCTCTAGACAGTCACAAACACAGAAAGGTTAGGTTTGTCTGAATACTCATCTGCATTCTGATGGCTCTTCCTGGGTAGGAAGGGAGGGAGGCCTGATACTTACCCCAGACAAAAGGCTAATTACTCCCTACTGATTACAGAGCCACGACTGGGAAGAAAGTGCTTCTGTTCACTTCAAGGACCCTTCTTCAAAGTCACCCCCACTTCAAAGGCACAACTAGGGATAAGTACTTGGGCTCCTACCCCACCAAATCAGCCACTTCTGGACCTATAACTGCTAGACTACATCAAAGACAGACCCTCTGCTGGACTGCTGACCTGGAAGGCCTGCTTTTCTCATGTGCTGCCCTGCTGCCCACTTCTTGCTTCCCCTGCTGAAGAGAACATGGACTCTGCCTTGCACTAAAGGGATCTCCAAGGCCTTGCTGGCTTGCCTCCTGTTGTTTGACACTCAGGGATTTTAAAGCCTATACCCCTGCTCTTTTGTACGGTTCACTGGAAGTGGACCCAGTTATTTGCTTCAGAGGCATCGATACAACTGCGGACTGCATGAGCAGAAATTGACGCATCATCCCTGTGGCAGCAGCAGAAACCCGGCTCATCAATGCAGAGCTGCTGCAGCACCTGCAGAATCTGATACCCCGAACCACACATCACTGCCACAGAAGCTTGGTGACATTGATGCATCCCCTCAACTCGCTGTTTAGGCCAGGATACGGTACTTTGTTCAGCAGGGCCTGTGTGGGTCCTCTTGCCGGCCTGTGCTCCATCGCGGTCAGCCTGAACTCTAGACTTTGCCTGGTCCAGCACAACCAGATTTCCTCATTGGCACTGCTTCTAAGCACTAGAACTCGTTTTATTCTTTAAAAATTCATATCTCAATATGTACTTGTTGGAATTTAGTCTTTTTGGCCTTGATTTATTTCTTGTCTTTTTTTCTAAACCAGTGTGGAGTCTATTGTGGTGTTTTCATTGTGTTACTCTGTGGGTATGTGGGGTTCCCTGTTTAGATAAGCCTGACTGCTCTGTGCCAGGCTCCTAGAGGGTGAGCACAAGGTATATTTTAGTGTGTATTTAGCTTATTCTGACTAGATTGGTGATTCCTCCTTGCGCAGGGTGCACACCTCTGCCAACTAGAGACCCCATTTCTAACACCTCAACAGCAGTATATCAATTTCAAGTATAAATAACAGAAGACAGAGAGCTGTGGGTGATGTTGCTTCAACACAACTGAGAGTGTTAGACCACTCTCCTGTTTACCCACATAGCAGAAATGGGTAAAATGGTAACAGCTCTTCAGATCCTGCTGGGGATGTCAGATGAGTAATTCCAGTGGCAGTGCACTGAGAGATGAGTAGCTGATTGGAAGTATGGATGTATGACTGATGGAACACACATGACTGTAGATGCATTTTGGGTAATGGCTTCCAGAATGATGGACCATATGTGATAAAGCCCTTCTTCTTTTAAAAATACATTTTAGAAGGAGAAATCAGGATTCGTCTCTAAGATCATGTCTGAATATATGGATGAATTCTTCAACTTGAATAGCTTGATGGCAAATTGTTAGGCTATCTGACTATATTTAATCACAATTTGATTAGAATTCTCTCTCTCGTTAGAAGCCAATGCAATGATCTCCTGGTTGAGGCGGTTATCATATCTTGTTGTAGCCTACTGCTTTGTAAGATTAAAGGCAGACATACAGAGCACTCCAGCAATAAAGCCATGAATTGCTTGCAGGCCAGGTCACTCCCCTGCTGCCAAACAGCTCCACCTGTGCGCCAGTGCCTCCCACGCTGCTGCTGCCTCCCTGCCCGCGAGTTCATTCCTGCCATTGCCCCAGTGGTAGAGTGTCTCCATTTTTTGAACCTGTAAAGCTGTGATTCTGTAATTTATTATACTGTTTTTGCTTTGTGCTGTCCTCGTTGTTTGGCTTCGTTCCCTCCTCCCACCCTTTTTGCCTTCTGTTCCCCTTGCCCGTTTCCTGCTGCTGCTCCCCTGCGGCCCCGCCCCCTAGCTGCCCCTCTCCCACCTCCCAGCTGATCCTCCCTCCCTCCCCGCCTTAAATGGCGGCCGCTGCACGGCAGTAGGAGCGACCTCTGACCCTGCTTGCAGGCCAGGTCGCTCCCCTGCTGCCACACAGCTCTACCTGTGCGCCAGTGCCTCCCACACTGCCGCTGCCTGCCTGCCCGCGAGTTAGTTCCTGCCATTGCCCCAGTGGTAGAGTGTCTCCGTTTTTTGTACCTGTAAAGCTGTGATTCTGTAATTTATTGTACTGTTTTTGCTTTGTGCTGTCCACGTTGTTTGGCTTTGTTCCCACCTCCCCCCCTTTTATGCCTTCTGTTCCCCTTGCCCGTTTACCACCGCTGCTCCCCTGCTGCCCGCCCCCTCGCCGCCCCGCTCCCGCCTCCCAGCTGATCCTCCCTCCCCGCCTTAAATGGCGTCCGCTGCCCGGCAGTAGGAGTGACCTCTGAACCTGCTTGCAGGCCAGGTCGCTCCCCTGCTGCCACACAACTCCACCTGTGCATCAGTACCTCCCACGCTGCCGCTGCCTCCCTGCCCGCGAGTTCGTTCCTGCCATTGCCCCAGTGGTAGAGTGTCTCCGTTTTTTGTACCTGTAAAGCTATGATTCTGTAATTTATTGTACTATTTTTGCTTTGTGCTGTCCTCGTTGTTTGGCTTCGTTCCCCCCTTTTTGCCTTCTGTTCCCCTTGCCCATTTCCTGCCGCTGCTCCCTTGTGGCCCTGCCCCCTTGCTGCCTCGCTCCCGCCTCCAAGCTGATCCTCCCTCCCTCCCCGCCTTAAATGGCGGCCGCTGCGTGGCAGTAGGAGCGACCTCTGACCCTGCTTGCAGGCCAAGTCGCTCCCCTGCTGCCGCACAGCTCCACCTGTGCGCCAGTGCCTCCCACGCTGCCGCTGCCTCCCTGCCCGCGAGTTTGTTCCTGCCATTGCCCCAGTGGTAGAGTGTCTCCGTTTTTTGTACCTGTAAAACTGTGATTCTGTAATTTATTGTACTATTTTTGCTTGGTGCTGTCCTCGTTGTTTGGCTTCGCCCCCCCCCCCCCTTTTTTGCCTTCTGTTCCCCTTGCCCGTTTCCTGCCACTGCTCCCTTGCAGCCCTACCCCCTCGCTGCCCCGCTCCCGCCTCCCAGCTGATCCTCCCTCCCTCCCCGCCTTAAATGGCGGCCGCTGCGTGGCAGAAGGAGCGACCTCTGACCCTGCTTGCAGGCCAGGTCGCTCCCCTGCTGCCACACAGCTCCACCTGTGCGCCAGTGCCTCCCACACTGCCACTGCCTCCCTGCCCGCGAGTTTGTTCCTGCCATTGCCCCAGTGGTAGAGTGTCTCCATTTTTGTACCTGTAAATTTGTGATTCTGTAATTTATCGTGCTGTTTTTGTTGTGTGCTGTCCTCATTGTTTGGCTTCGTTCCCCCCTATTGCCCCTGCCTTTTTTGCCTTCTGTTCCCCTTTCCCGGTTTCCGCTGCTGCTCCCCTGCAGCTCCGCCCCCTCGCCGTCCCGCTCCCGCCTCCTAGCTGACCCTCCCTCCCTCCCTGCCTTAAATGGCGGCCAGAGATGCGCCAGAGCCAAGCCCGTCTGTGCCCGTCCGTGCCTGGACTGCGCCCAGCGCCAGAACCCCAGGACCCCGCGAACACCACAACACCAGACTCCAATACGACGCCGGCACTCTCCTCGCACTCAACCCCGGACGAGACCACACCTGCATCCAAGCTGCCCCGAAATGCACTCACCGACCCTTCTCCTGCTGCACCTGCAGCTTCACCTGCGACACAGCCAACAAACTTCCTATGACTGGACCCAACCACCTCCGCTGCGTACTCCTGAACACCCGCTCCGCAGGCAAACACGCCGTGGAGCTCTGGGACCTGCTGGACACCTAACCCCCTGACGTAGCCTTCCTGACCGAAACCTGGTGGAAGGACTCCTCGGCATCCGACATCACCATAGCCGTCCCGGACGGATACAAGATCACCCACAGGGATCGCGCCAATGGAATCAGAGGAGGAATACACATCATCCACAAGTCCACCCTCAAGGTCTCCACCCACGCGGACAACACTCTCAACACCGCCGAGCACCTGCACTTCCAGATCCACACCGACCCCAACACCACCCTCAGAGGAACACTCATCTACAGAGGCCCCCGGATCCCGGGCTCAGTTCAGCGACTCCATCGCTGACCTCGCCAGCACCCACGCACTCGCCTCCATGGACTACATCCTCCTTGGGGACCTGAACTTCCACCTCGAGAACAACAACGACGCCAACTCCGCCACCCTGATCGCCAACTTCGCCAACCTCTGCCTCAGACAACTCATCACCACACCCACCCAAGCAGCCGGCCACACAGTGGACCCTGTCTTCTCCAAAGGCACCCACACCGCCTTCGACCACACCACCGAACTCCACTGGACCGACCACCGCTGCATCCATTTCCCCTTCAAGAAAGCAACCACACACCACTGCAACCCACCACTGCTGGAGCAAAGTCACCGAAGACCAGCTGATCATCACCCTTGCCCAGAACCCACCCACCGACCCCACCAACCCAGACACCGCAGCCCGCAACCTCAGACAATGGATTGACGACTGCGCCCCACTCAAGAAACCCTTCAACAGCCACGCCAGTAAGAGAGCCACCTGGTTCACCGACAAGCTCCAAACTTCCAAACGCGCATACCAGAAACTGGAGAAGATATGGCTCCACGAACACACACCGGACAACTACGCAGCCCACAAGGACGCCACCCTCAGACATCACCACCTCATCAGATGAGCCAAAAGATGCTCCTTCAAAGACCGCCTGGATAACAACGCACACGACAGCCAAGAGCTCTTCAGCATCGTAAAGGAACTCTCCAACACCAGCGCCAACAACATCCCGCCCTCACAAGAACTGTGCGACTCACTAGCCATCTTCTTCCACTGCAAGATCGCTGACATCCACAACAGCTTCAACAACACGACCACCCCGACTACGCCAGACTCCACCTCCCCTGTGAACACCACCAGCGCCATCTGCCTGACCTCCTGGTCCAACATCAACGACGATGAGACACGCAAGGTCATGAACTCCATCCACTCAGGATCTCCGTCAGACCCGTGCCCACACCACGTATTCAACAAAGCAGGCGCAGCCATCGCACCCCATTTATGAAAGGTCATCAACATCTCCTTCGAAACAGCAATATTCCCGGAAAGCTGGAAACACGCCGAAATCAACGCCCTCCTCAAGAAGCCCAAGGCGGAACCCAAGGACCTCAAGAATTTCCGGCCCATCTCCTTGCTCCCGTTCCCGGCGAAGGTCATCGAGAAAATCATCGACATACAATTGGCCTGCCACCTGGAAGACAACAACATTTTGGACCCATCCCAGTCCGAATTTAGACAAAACCACAGCACCGAGACAGCCCTTATCGCTGCCACAGATGATATCAGGCGCCAACTAGACAACGGCGAAACATCAGTCCTCATCCTCCTGGACCTGTTGGCCGCCTTCGACATGGTCTGCCATCGCACCCAGAAAACACGCCTCCTAGAAGCCGGAATCCAAGAGAAGGCGCTTGACTGGACCACATCCTTCCTCTCCGGCAGAACCCACAGCGTCCGCCTCCCACCCTTCCGATCAGAAGCCACCGACATAATCTGCGGCATCCCCAGGGCTCATCCCTCAGCCCGACGCTGTTCAACATCTACATGGCCCCCCTCGCACAAGTGGCCTGCCATCGCAACCTCAACATCATCTCCTACACCGACGACACCCAGCTCATCCTCTCCCTCACCAAGGACCCACACAACGCCAGGACCAACCTCCACGAGGGAATAAAGACCGTCGCCGACTGGATGAGGAACAGCCGTCTGAAGCTGAACTTGGACAAAACGGAGGTCCTCATCCTCTGACCCACCTCCTCAGCCAGGGATGACTCCTGGTGGCCTACCACACTGGGAACAGCACCGACACCCACCAACCATGCACGCAACCTAGGATTCATCCTCAACTTCTCCCTCTCCATGTCTAAACAGGTCAACGCCGTCTCCTTCTACAACACCCTCCGCATGCTCCGCAGGATCTACAAGTGGATCCCGACCGAAACAAGAATAACGGTGACACAGGCCCTCACCAGCAGCAGACTGGACTACGGCAACGCACTCTACGCAGAAATCCCAGCCAAACACCTACGACGACTACAACGCATCCAAAACGCCTCCGCCCGACTGATCATCAACGCACCACGCAGCAGCCACATCAACCCCCTCCTGAGAGACCTACACTGGCTCCCTGTCAACAAGACGATCACCTTCAAGCTCCTCACCCATGCACACAAAGCACTCCACAACGCCGGACCAGCCTACCTGAACAGCAGACTCAGCTTCCACAACCCCACCCACCAGCTCCGCCCTCGCCTTCATCCCTGCATCCACCGAATGACCTCCGGTGGCAGATCCTTCTCCTACCTCACTGCCAAGACCTGGAACACCCTCCCTACCCACCTACGGCAGACCCAAGACCTACTCGCCTTCAGAAGACTCCTCAAGACCTGGCTCTTCGAGCAGTAGCGGCACCCCCCGGCTCCCCCTCAGCGCCTTGAGACCCTCACGGGTAAGTAGCGCACTTTACAAGTACTCAGATTGATTGATTGATTGATTGATTAAAAGCTGCCCGATCAGTAAAGTTAAATTGTAGTTGGATAGCAAACAAACTATTGTCTTCATGTGGTGGCAGCAGCTGACAACCACAGTGCCCATTTGAACATCCGTCACTATCAATATTTGAGATTAGTAGACAGTCTTGGTAGCAGGACATTGCAAACTCAGGAAGGAACTTCATCAACCTCTATTCAGGGCTGAGGAGAATGAAAAGGTGGAGCATTGGGCGCTTGCCCATCATGCCCATGCCATGAAACATGTCAGGCAGCAAGACTTCATACATGCTAGCGATCATTCTATTAACAGGACTCCTGCCTCATTCTCTAACTCATGTTCCCTCATTTCCACTGCCCTGTCTCATCTAGCACTATTTGATGTTTCACAGGACTGCAGAGTTCCATGCATGCCCCCGCATAACTAAGCACAGGTTATTAACACTCTATGGGTGACTTCCTGTTACATGTTCTATGTGTATGGGAACCTGGAGATCTGTGTGCATGGGTGAATGTTGGTCTGTGGTCTGAGTGAAAGGATGATCTTACCTAAAGGTGAAGCATACATATGTCATATTTTCTTAGAATTTCATCCTGCAGTACCTGACCTTTACATATTTAGATAGAGAGACCAAAATCCATGTTACAGAAAGTACCCGGCATGCTGGTGCAGTTCCTTATAAATCATCCAACACATATTTTGCTTCCACACGATACCTAAGTGGTGTTTCAACACTTTGTCATCAACCATAGCTCCATGCAAACAAAGGAACATCTTTGCTTCTAGGCCCTCACTCCTACTACCGAAGTAGGAGCACAACCTAGAAACCTTTGAAGGAACATTGATTGTGCCCCATCTGTCATGTCGAACACTGTCTGTGCACAAAACTGAGGGATGACTATTATTGTGAAGGCATGGTGGTCCCAGGAATGCCCCAGGCACTTGATTGATGTCAGGTGCATTCATACACTGCACCCTCCTGTGGGAATATCCCCATCCATTCCTCAAAGCACTGAGGCCCCTTTTAAATTGAAAGAGGGACAGATGATTTTGAACTGCTAGTCTGTGTTTCAAAGCATTTCTAGGTGTAACATTCAAAAGCTCAGCCAATTGAGGTGCCCCTGAGGCAGACTACATCAATGCACCATTTTACATATTACAGCCCAAGGTACTCTCTCATTGGACAAACAGATCAAATCTGTTTTCCCCACCTATCATAACATGCAATATCCACTCCTTCTGGGCTGAAGAAGGACCACAGGTTTCCCCATACTCATAAAGAGGAGCCAAACCTCTTAAGCTAATAATATTTTCATAAGAACTACCCAAATTTAACTTTGGATTTCAAGGATATTATCATACTTTGAAAATGCTTCTATCCATTGATGTCAGTAGGGGTAGGCAGGAGTGGCAGCTGCTACACATTGCTTGTCCTTGGTATGCATGGAAAAGAGGCAATGAGCTGATTCTCACCAGGGTCAAGGATGTGTGATGTCACATTCCCTCCTTCTGGTACGTTGGTCAACTGAGACCCACAGCATACTTTCCAGGAATTTGCAAAGAATAGATATTGTTGGAGAAAATTAACATCAATTCTTCTAGTCATGAGACTTGTCGGTTGGATCAATTTGTTGTGTAATCTAAAAGGCAGGTGCATATTTCTTCAATCTTGATATCTCAGATATTTCATTTTGTCACCGGGTCAATAAACTTCTTCTGTCATGCATAGATCATGTTTGAGGTGCAGATAGAGCATACTATGGAGTTGAATTTTCAGGTTGTGTAGCTGCGTCTTCCACATAAGTACCTTGAAGTGCTTTCTAAGGTCACTGCTGAATTTAAACCCTGGCATCCTGCTACTACTATCGACTTTTGAGCAAGGGCTAAATAATATTAATATTGATGTCATAGGACTATATACAACTTTATAATGGATTAGACCATAGAGAATTTCATGGGATTGGGTTATATTACAGTCTTTTATGGGTGTTCTCACCTTGAGGGACTTGCATAAAACTCTGTAGTACAAATGTGGGAATTCCACTCACCGAGATAGCATGAAAGAGGCACTGGAAAGTTCCTGACCTGATAACATAGACATTATCAAAGTGAACTACTATTTATCAAAAACAGAGAACATGCTGAGGTGGATGACGATACACTCCCTCTTCAGGAATTGTTTCACAATCAACCAGGCCTGACTGATATGACCCCTAATATGATGTTGTGAGCCAATATAACCAAAGTCCTCTGTCTCACCAGACTGGGTACATATCCAATTATTGTAATTGTAACTGTAATTATAGTTGCATGTATGTAGCACTCATTACCCCTGATGAGTCTTTGGTGCACTTTACACTGAGTAGTATGGCTCTCCGTAACCCAAGGTTAGTCCAGTATTATTTGTTACTGTTGATTGTTGGGATTAGTCTTGTGGGCTCAAGCAAACCATTCCATGCATTCTCTCTAGTTTCCTTGAGGTAGTTTAAATTAATAGGAAATAAACTTAATCATTGGGGGATGCTGGTTCAGTGTAGATGTTTGGTGAGGTTAATAGATGAACTGGAGGAGGCTAGGAATGACTTATAAAATTGGAAATGTTGTGACCTGGAAATGAACTGTGAGCAAATTGGAAAAATACTTTAATATAGATTAAGGCAAACATACAAGTGGCTTAGAAAAGGTTGTGTCCAGAGAGAACAGACATGCAGAGGATGAGAAATGGAGAACAGGGTTATTTGGAGGAAAAAGGAGAAGTAATAATTCGAAATTTTAAGTAAAATTTCAGCTTGTCATGCTGGATTTCATGAATAAAGAGGATACTCTTTGAGACAGCACGCAATTTACGAATGAAAGACTCTAGACAAAAACAACATTATCTACATGTGAAGCTTATGCTTTGGGTAGGCACTACAAACATGTAAGCAGTATGGGTGATGCTAGGCTACCACTAGATCGCCACTGCAACAAAGAGAACTGTTTAACTCAGGGTTGGAAGCTTAATATAATGACTTGGTGCAAACCTCGAAAGGAGATTCTGCAAATGCTTGAGCAGATGTTTCCTCCACTTTGGCTCAATTTATTATTTGCAAAGAGTGGTAGGATCCAGTAGATTCATCTTGGACACCTTTGGTTTGACAAGGCACAAAATGGAAGGTGGGTGCAGCATCTCCAGACAGCAGAAGTGTATTACCTGTATTTCTGTGGCTGGAGGTTGGAGACCCATCTTGACCCTGCTCCCCGTGGGAGATGCCAAGCATTATGATTCAAGACAAAACGTTTCTTTTGGAAACTTCAGAGCTGGCTGTGGAGCTCCTGAAGAACTAGAGTAGCTTGGGCCCAGCTCCACTCTGCGAGAACTGCAGAGCCCTGCATTATGCCCTTTAACAAATGGTTATACAACTGTTTTAAATAAAGAATGGCAAAGTAAATCACATTTCCTTTTAATAAGTAATTCAGACCTATTTGCTTTGCTATTACTTTTGGCTTTCGCTGTTCGCCTATAAGCATTGCAAAATAAATAGTACGATGATCTGTGTCTGTGCATGCTCCATCATTCAGGCATGTTAATGTGCCCTAAAGCAGAGTTTTCAAAATTTGGACTCGAGGGCCCGATCCATGACAGATTTTTAGGATATTTACAATTATCTAAAGGGGGAAATTCTAAAAATCTGGCATGGATTTGGCCCTCCAGGACTGACTTGGAGAAACCTGCCCCAAAGCAATGGCTGCCCAGCGTCAAGATGTAAGATGCTGTGAGGTAGGGCACTTTTTAGCATGATCACTTCCATTTTTTGTAGTGATGCTGCCACTGCCATTTTTGACTTGTGCACAGAGGACTCTGATAAACAGGCAGCAGAGCATGTGCTCACACAATTAAAATGTAATATCATTGATTAGCTCCTAATTGGCATATTTAACTTTCCTAAAAGGCTGTAGCATATGGTGAAAAGAAGAGAATCCCTTGGGGTAGAACCTTTTCAAACAACAACCTTAATATGCACACATCACACACCTTTCTCAATTGAGTCTCCAATTCATACCTCCTTTCATTTGACCATATATGATAGTAGGAAAAGCAGCAAATACACAAGTTATATGAAAAATATATCACAGATATTATTCTTTGTTAATACACATAATATTATGATTAAAAAAAGAGGAGGAGCAGGAATATTTCTGCCGTCTAGTGTCCAATACTTTGACAGAACACCATAGGGCAATTTTATCCACACCACCGTATTGGGTTGAAGTAGAAACTGCGCTTCTGGGATTAGCACAGGGGAAAGTGATGGGCCCTGACAATATTCCTTTAGAATTGTGTCCCCTACGACGCTCATGACGAGCTGGGCTCGTCATGAGGTAGCCTCCTCGCATGCTCATGACGAGCCCAGCTCGTCATGAAACATGGGATCCCAGCGTACGGGCGGAATTCCGCCCGCACTAAAGAGGTTAAAGAACATTCCGGAAAGCAATGCAGAAGGAATTGCTGGAAGTTTGCCAACAGTCTTTTCTTGGTCGGGCACCTGATTCATGGTCTCAAGCCACAATAGTTATCTTTAAAAAGAAAGGGAAGAATGCAATGGAAATGGGCTCATATCGGCCTATTTCACTGCTGAATGCTGACAGTAAGATTTACTCAAAAATTTTTGCTAATAGGCTTAATGATCTGATTCCAGGACTATTTTCCCTTCGCCAACATGGGTTTATACAATGCAGAGCAACTACGGACCATATTAGGAGAATAATATCTATACTGGATTGGGCTCAGATTAGTAACTCACCCATTGGCGTGGCCCTGTTGGATGCCGAAAAGGCATTCGACAGGGTCACGTGGCAGTTTCTCTGGGCAGTTTTGGCATGGAAGGGGTTCCCTCCTGAGTTTATAAAAGCTTTACAAATGCTGTATATTCATCTAACAGCAGCAATCCGGGTAGGGGGTGATGTTTCTAAGCAGGTCGTGATAGCAAGGGGAACAATACAAGGGTGTCCTTGCTCCCCGCTGTTGTTCGCGTTATATATCGATCCCTTTATCACCACGATGGAGGCAGATAGCATGATTAACCCGGTTCAGATAAGCATACAATGTCATAAAATATATGCCTACGCGGAGGATATTGCCGTGGTTACTGCTAACATTGCAGAGGCGCTTTCTCGAATTATCGAGGCGGCAGATGTCTTTGGGAGATGTTCTGGGTACAAACTAAACGTTGCAAAAACCCAGGTGATTCACTCATCTGCTGGCCGGCCAGCGAATATTGTATTCGACTCGGAGGTAACATACCTAGGTATAAAGATTACATCAAATGTGGAGGATATAGTCACTAAAAATCTTGACCCGATTATCACCTCATCTAATAAAACACTGGAAAGACTCAATATTCTTCATCTTTACCTTTTTGGTCACAGTAACGTTATTAAAATTCTTATTTTTCCCAAATTTCGATACGTTTTTCGTGCTATCCCTTTTTTAATACCTGTGGTTTTTTTTCTTGCATAGTGAGAATGTGTTCAAGGTTCCTCTGGAGCTATCACCGTGCCAGGCGTGCAATGAATAAATGTATTTTGCCCCGAGATAGAGGAGGATGGGGGATCCCCGAT
Organism: Lissotriton helveticus; assembly: GCF_964261635.1. NCBI lineage: Eukaryota > Metazoa > Chordata > Amphibia > Caudata > Salamandridae > Lissotriton > Lissotriton helveticus. The sequence continues at coordinate 1,612,996,109 of NC_136069.1, forward strand.
TTTCAATTATATCATTGGATCGCAATTCTTCAATATATGGGGGTGTTACTCTTACCAATAGACCCAACCCCTGACTTTGCGGCTCCCTCAATTTATGAGATGCTTTTGGGGCAAGAAGCTAAGCAATGCATAAATCGAATTATTGAGCCCAGTTATTTAAAAAAAAATTAGGTTTATGGTGTTTTTAGCTGCATATGTAATATGGAGGAAAACGAAAAAAGAGGTTGGGCATTGGCCCGAATTTGAATATGTTTACTCCGCTCCAGAACTGCACTTTGTTACCTGAAATGTTTGTTGATTCTGTTATGAAAAGATGGCATAATTTGGGAATTTGCTCTTTAGGGGATTTATTTTTGGGGACACAATTTATCTATTTTGAAAGCCTACAAAGGAAATATAACCTCTCTCGTGGGGACTTTTTTAAATACCTCCAGCTGCGTAGCTACTGTGAGCGGAAAAAAAATCAAAACGCAATTATATTACAGAAAATTAAGATCATAGAGATACTTAAGGCTAGATGCAAAATGTGTCCCCTTTATTATTTATTCTTGAATAAGGTTAAAGACGATTTAGAATTCTACGAGTTAAAATGGGATAATAAACTTGGTACTGAAGGGGTCAACTTGACTAGAAGTATTGAAATAGCAATTAATGTATTATTTAACGGCCCTTTGAAGAGTCAGCATTACATGGCAATTTTTGTGCTTTACTATACTCCGGGGAAACTGGCAAAATGGAATAGTGGTAGGGGTGCTAACTGTAATCGCTGTGGACAGTATGCAGCCGATGCATCCCATATGTTTTTTAACTGCCCTAAACTTAGTAATTTCATAAAGGAAATTTATACCTTTATCACGGGTAGTTTGGGTATTTCATTGCAGCTCACAGCGACAATGGTAATCTTCGGATGGCAAGGAAATGTGTTGCCGGTTGCTGAGGAGGATCTGGTATTTATTTGTATGGCCATGTATCGCTTATGCATTACATCACAATGGTTAGATAGCGATCCTCCAACTTTTGCTAACTGGCAAACTAGGCTGCTCTCGACATACCGTTTGGAGATGGCGCTCTATAGAACGAAGGGCATTCGAAAGAAAAGGCAAGGGAGCCAGTTATGGGAGCCGATTGCTAACTGGCTAGGATCTTAGTACTAGCCTGTATGATGATATGTATAAATGTTTGATAAGATTTCGTAATCACTCTGATGTGTATAGTTTGTGATTTTGTACGCTTACTTGAATTGGATGCTTTTCTCTGTCATGCTCACTGTCTTACCTTTTTATATTTCTTAATTTATCCCAGTCGATGTATGTATATTGCTTTTTGTGTATCCTGTGTGCTGACAAAAATTTTTTACTAAAAAAAAAAAAAGCACATTAATTGATACAATTCATAACAAAAAAACAATTAAAAAGAAATAAAATAAACCATCTAAAAGCTAATAGACATGAAAACAACAAGAGTGAAACAGTAATGGCTAGACACAGAAATTTAGTCTATACAGTATACACCTACTTTGTGAAATAAAATCCAATGTAACACTGGGAATATGCCATCAATATTTTAGCCTTCTTTCACCAGTATTTATCAACCGGATTGTGTGTCAAAAGTTGTGGCGTCAACGCGTTTCGATGGTATAGTATCTTATTAGTCCATCTTTGTCAAGACATTTATTTTGTGCATTCTCTCTTGTATATGTAGGTTTCCATGTAAACACCTGTTTCAATGGGAGAGACCTCTCCACTAGCACCTTTTAACCATCTGTGCATAGGGGTGATTAGCGGTCATCCAAACATATACGGACTGTCTTATTATGAACACGTCAGTTTAAAAGAAAATGAGCTCCTCTATTTCAATTATACGGGCTTGTCTACAATGGGGCTCGATCTTGTTTAGAGGAAGTCACTCTGCAGTGCACATCGTATGTAGGTCATATAAGGATGCTCTATTCTGTAAGTATCGTCTTCAAACTTATAATAGGTTCTTTCTTGTCAGGCAACCGTTCTCAAATGGCCCTTTTCTTATTTATTTGGGTCCAGAAATCGCCGTTATGTTGCCTCGCTGGTCGACCGTCAACGCCCCCGGGTGTAAATCTTGTGCCTTTTTTTTATTATAATATTATGTGTATTAAAAAAGAATAAATATATGTGATATATTTTTTATATAACTTGTGTATTTGCTGCTTTTCCTATTATATATGGTCAAATGAAAGGAGGTATGAATTGGAGACTCAATTGAGAAAGGTGTGTGATGTGTGCATATTAAGGTCGTTGTTTGAAAAGGTTCTACCCCAAGGGATTCTCTTCTTTTCATTGAATTAGTGCCCTATTCCCTTGCTGGTGACAAGGGGTCCCTATTTTTCCAAAATGAAGCATATGGTGCAAATATACATCCAGGACATGGAAAGTTAAATGTCACACAGGACTGCAGCACACATTATGCCAACCACTAGTGTAACAGAGCAAACATGGCTTCAATCTTACCAATTTAGCTTGACTTTTGCAGTTTAAAACTGCCATGCGACCTGCCCCAATCATCCTTTTTGACAGGGAAAGACTCCCTTCTCTGTATTAATAAGTCACCCCTATGTGGGCCTTATTGCCCACATGGTATGGTGAATAGTATTTAAAGGTGGGATATGTATTAATGCAATTTTACCATGTTCCCAGAGTGACAGGTCCCTCAAACTAATTTTGCTGTGGTCAGCTATGGCGATCATATATGGAAAGCTAGAGTACACATTTAAAAAGCACAATTCAATGATGAAGCTGGATTTTAGTACATATTTAGGAAAAGTAACTTTTAGAATGTTTTCCTTTCTCTTTTTGAAGCTCCTGGAGGCTTATTTGCATTAGCTATCCAGCAGCTGGCCAACCAGTGTTCGACCTTATACAGGTATGAAAAACCCTCCCTGAGCGGGAACAATGTCCTTGCTGGCAAACCAGTTACTCAATAACTTAATTAACTTTAAAATGCCTTGATCTGTCACAAATAATGTAAGGTGAGACCAAGAGAAGGCAGTTCTTTCTTTCCCCAGCCAGGCTGGCCTCAGGCCCAGTGAAGGGGAGTTATCCTAATACCAGTTTCAAATGGCCACAAAGGAGGGACTGCTTGTTTCCTGGCCACACATCTGGATGCTCACCCAGGCTCCGCACAATGATAGAACGATGCCCCAGTTTGCTTTTAGGATTAGGTTGCCCTGTACGATTTACTACAGTAGTACAAACAGGAACTGCTGCAAAAACGGATAGGGTTGCCCCCACAGATGTTTACCCCAAAAATTAGTGAGGGGTCAGAAGAGATCCTCACCTACCAGCTTGTGCCAGGCATGAATGTGGCATTCCCATGTATCCTCATGGCAACAAATTAATAGACCTGATGAAGATCAGAAGAGTTTGTGCCAACCATATATGTGGTACCCCAAAGTCCCCTCATCAGAACTCTGTTGGACCTTTTGGAATAAAAGAAAAGTACTTCTCCTGCAGTTTGAGATCTGAAAAAAGGTCTAAAGACCTGCTCCCACTTGTAGCCAGGAAAAAAGTTAAACTAAAGAGTCAATTGGGTGACCTCCTGACTAGGTGGCTCAGTAACAGAAGAAGCTACCAGCTTACACTGAAATCACCAGCTGAGAAGTAGCAACTGGTTCTGGCCCTGAGCCTACTGCGGCCTCTGCTGGAGTGAGCCTTAACTGCTAAGTGTTGTTCCTGTGGTCCTGGAACCCTTTTCTGTGTCTAACTAAACTTCTCCTAATAAATCTGAAAAGTTGGTACCTACGAAATATTTGGTATTACAGTGCTCTGAATGACCAGGACCAACCGGCAAGCCAAATATAACAAAGGAGAAAAGTTGCTGGGCTAAACAAACAGGTCTCCTCAGGGAGGAACTTCTCTGCAGCAGCAAATCAATTTCATTGCAACCTTGTCATGCCTAAATATTCTGAGCACCCAAAAAGAGATTTGGGTGGTCGGACAGTCCTCCGCCAGGGCAATGAAGTAAATTACTCTGTTGTCATTGTGGAGGTGTCGACAAGCAGATTGTGAAATATGCATGGCCCGGCAGATACTTCAAACATTGACAGGAACTGCCTTTGAGGAGGTTCCTCCCAAGGCATTGTAACTTTGCTGGCCTGTTCCATCAAACATGACAGAGCAGTGCGGCAAAGTTTCCTTTTTATTTTATTCACAAGAAAATGACAAAAACAATGCCCCCTCACCATGGGAGTATGCTCCCTTAGCAAAAGGGGCATTCAGAAGTTTTCAGTGCCCCTTACCAACAGATTATTTCTAGGAGTGACAGGCATTGAAAACAACTTCTATGTGTCCACCTATGGAAGTTAAGTGGGTGGACATATAGCCAACTTTCCAATGGCCCTTACTCTGTTGGGCCATTGGAGGAGTTTTACCTAGGTGAAGATGGGAAGGATCCACCGTCATCAAACTGTTGTCCACCCTCCCAATATAATGTGTGCGGACCAAAGTTTGACAACAGCAGAAATAACTGTTTGAGGCAAGGGAACTTGTCCACCGCTGTAACTGAGTGCCCTCTTTGCCAAGAATTAAATCAGGCCATAAGGCTGAATCTCAAAATCTTGAAAAGGCAAAGGAGCTAAAAGTATCCACCTGAATCAAGGGCTTGCCTGGTTGGGTTTGAATATACCCTCTGATTTTCCGGCCAAAAACAATGGCATCAGCATGACCGTGTCCAACAGCTATTTGGCCTTGTGGAATTCGACTCATGTACAGCCTACATCCCTGCCCAATTGGAGGATTTTGACATCCATTTCAGAGACTAAGGGCTTCAGTTGGTGTATCATTTGACGCAAGGCAGCACTGCAAGCCACCTTGCCCTGCTGCCCTATGCCAAAGTGAAATAGCAGAAATGCACCGTATTTAAGCAATACAATGCATTCATTTCCTTTTTGCTTACACTGTCACCATTTGGTGCAAGGATGCCTTCATTGTAGGTAGGATTGTTTTTGTGCAGGAAGGGCTGTCTTGCTGCACAAAAACAATCCAAAGAGGCATTTTTCTCTCTCTATGTGAGCCGCAGAATGCAGCATGCGTAGAAAGAGGGAAAAACAAGGGGAAAAAATATTTTACCTTGTTTTGCCTCACCTCGGGATTTAGGGCTTCCACAAGTGTACATCATTTTGTACATGTGGGGCAGTGTGAAATTCAATGGGTTTTGCATGGAAAAACCCACCGCAACCCCCACGGAATGCCTCCTGGGTGCAGAGTAAGGTGATGCAGTGATTTACGCTGCATCACCTTACTCTTTATTTATGAGGTCACTCACAGCCACTTAGATGGCTTTGAGTGGCTTTATAAATCTTTATAAATCTTTATGAGAGCCCTGCATTATGCATGTACCACTTTACCTGGTACAAAAGGGAGGTAGGACTCTCATAAATAAGCCCCTATGTTTCAAAGTATAATCTTCGGCCATAAAACAATGGTGGTGTATAGAACCTGAGATCCATTAAGGTCGGCCTGAAATCATGCTCAGGTCCAGTCTACCACTACTATAGACTAACATTGGTGTTTAGTGCTGCTTGGTACCATTTGTCCTTAAATCTATACATTTCCTATCTCTGATTCCCCTTATTGTATATTTGTCATATGTTATTTTTTTATTAAATATTTTCATAGTTTTTATAAATTGTTTTGTTGTGTGTTTGACATTTTAATAGTTTGGTACTTCTAAATGATTTACACATTAAGTTAAGTCTGTCTAATCTGTGTCATTGTTACCAGGGGTTCAGCTCAAGTTTAAATTACTGAAACCTTTGACTGGTTATAAGAGATTAATAAATGAATTACTAGTGGTGGACTTCCATCCACCCCAATTTATAATTCACCATCTTATCTTAAACATCCCCATGTTGCACGGTCAGGCTGTCATATTTAATTTATTTACCCTGTTACAATATGGCAACGCCAAGCCTGGAGTGTTAATGAAAAACAAAAAAGTAATAAATAATCCATAAAAATGCTAACTAGGAAACTAGCAGACTGTTCCTGTTGCTGATCCCTCAAAAGAATAATAATAAAATTCAAAATGAAGATGAAATGGGGAGGTGGGCGGGGCTGTGTGGTTGCAAAGGAGTAGAAAGGAGAGGAAGTATAAGTTGCTGAGCTGAAGAAGCAATAGGGAGGGCAGAGGAACAACAGAGGAGCGATAAGATTTAACAAGGAAGCAACACTGAAACAGGACGTGGAATTTGATGGAGAAGCAGCACACTTGGGAGAGAGCAAGAAAACACATACACTCCCACAGAGTGATTGAAGAAACCGAGAAGTCAACAGAATAGAGCAATTTGAAGGACAGAAGTCATCCAAACAGAACAAAATAAAAAGGAAATGCTACAGAGAAGTGACAAAGAAGAGCAAAAAAGCCACTGAATATGAAACAAGGAAACAAGCTAGCCTAACTTTCAAATCAAGAGTAAAGGGCTGACCCAAAGCAGTGTATACCTGTATCCTAATGTACGACATACAATAGCTCTCGGACTACAGATGACTAAAGAAGATTCTCAGCGATACCTGATATTGAAGGCTGGAAAAATGTTGCACGGCTATGGTATTTTGTTACCATTACAGTTTTATTTTAGTTTAGGAAATTTTAGCGATTTACATTTGAGGAGCATGGCTAAGTCAAAGTGAGAAATGTCCCGGTTACTTACCGGTAATCTTCATTACTCCGAGTATAGTCTTTCTCGCCACATGAATACTGAAGTGAGATTCAGCTCCACACCAGAACCATCCAAAGCAAAAGATAGCCTCTCATTCCTCCCAACCCTTCCCAACATGGCCGACCCATGTCACCCTTGATCTCTATAGGAGGAGGGCCAGCCCAAACTACAGCCTGAGAACTACCAAGCAAAAACATGAAGCCGATAGCAACACAGAGAGGGAGGGAGGGATGGGAATGCATGTGGAGAGGAAGACTATACTTGGAGTAATGAAGATTACCGGTAAGTAACTGGGCATTACTTCCTCGTAAGTCTTCCTCGCCACATGAGTGAGCACATACCCAAGCCAAACGGCTTCATGGAAACTCACAAGGAACCAATGGACCAGGAGGGGATGCCAACGAAGCAGGGCAAACCCAAAAAACACAGATGAGTGGAAGGAACCACCCAAAAGAGAGGCAACCACAAGCAGGAAGAACCAGCCCGGGACCGAGAGACATGGGGAGGGCCGAAAACCCGGACCCCAGAGACCCGTAGGCCAGCCAGAAAGCAAGCCCAAACCAACGAAAGAAGGCGGACAGAAAAGGCACAGGACGATACCGCATGGAGCCAAAAGCAACAATAAACAGGTCCCAGAACAGAAAGCAGTAAGCTTATCCAAACACACCAATACTGTCCAACAGAGAGAGTCCACCCAGGATGGGAGGAGAGGCAACAGAAGCCCCCAACCCCCAGGAAGCGAGGAGAAGCATGACCAGGAAGGGGGCGCAGTAGCTGCACACTGAGCCCGGGAGCCAGAGGAGGAGGGGGCACCACAGCTGCGGCCCTGGACCGGAAAGGGCAAGCCCTCCAGGAGCAGAAACAAAAGCCCATATGGTGCCCACCGAAGCAGCCCAGAGAAGGACGGACAGGCGCCAACAGCTGCCCGCCCCGAAAAGACACACAGCAGCCTACAGCCCCCAGAATCCACAGGTGGATGCCCCCATCAGGGACCAACCAGGCCAGACCAAGCACACAAATTGAGAGCAGGCCAGAAAAGGAGTATACACAACGAAAGGACCAAGAGCCCAAAGCCCGGAAGGGAAGAAGGAGTCAGGGACAAACACAGCAAACAAAACGAGGGAGTGGCCCCGCGATACATCCCTAAATGACCACAAAACACCAAGACTTAAACACACGCATAGGGCAAATGGTCGACGTACTTGCTTCCAACAGTAACGACAAGAATGGCAAATTATACAGCTCTTGCCTGAAGAGCGAAATACTTCCCTATGGAACGCGACTTGGTAACCATAGAAGAAAGAAAGACTGAGAAAACGCCTGGAAGGGTCCAATGCTGTGTCTTGAAGAGTACGGTACAGTGCACATACGGCTCCTTGATGCCCCTTCCAAATCACCAGTCTGTACTATAAAAATAGGCAATAATGACCAGCCGGTAAGACATACAAAGATTGGTTGCAACAAAAGAAGTACGTAGAGGAACTACTCACATAAACCACAAAGCTGCAATTCACCTCCTACACACTGCGCTATGAAGCAGGGCATGAAAATGAGTGTAATCTGGGGAAACCAATGACTTATCAGCACCCTGACCTGAAAATGTTTCCACAATTACCCAAAGATAGCTGCTAGGCAAACATAGACATACCCCTGCAACTGGTGACTGAAACCCATACAGTAATTCCAAAAGATATACATATACATATATATAGTACTCGCCCAGAGTACGTTTATCCTGTATGACAGACCTGGGTCACCATGACCCACAAAACCACTATATGGTAGAGCCTGAAACGCGATAGCAGCAGAAGATTTGAGCAGATTCGAGAGCTCCTAACAGTAGATGCACACATTCACAGCCAGCTGTAAACCAGGCTAACAGTCGCGCTGCATGAGCATAACATTGAGCACAGGCGCGTGCGCAAGACACATCAAACAAAAACACACAATGAAAGCTACGCGTTTGTAAGGTGATAGCACAACAACACAATAAGTACTGAAAGGTCGCAGAAAGAATCCACACTACGGACTCGTGTCACACAAAGGATACATGTCAACACACAAGCTGCACTCTGTCGGCCTGAGGAATGGGTGAGTTTGCGGCTACCAACGGGACAGGGATATAATCAGTCGCGAGGGAAGCCGGACAACCCCGCCCGCCACTCGGGGGCCAGACCAGGAACTTAACCGCTGGAGGCACTTGCTGTGGAGGTCCAAGGAACAAGTCAGCGCCATGCCCGGGAGCTGCACCTGTTCCTGCGTCAAAAGTTAAGCCCTAGGAGCACTGAGGAGCTCGGACGCGAAACCAAAAGTCAGTGGGTCTCTGCTGTAACCCGCGCTGAACGCCTCCTCAGGACATAGCGGTGCCGTGAGTGGAAGAACCCATATAAGCAATGTCACTGTCAACAGGAAAACAGGGGTGCAGCCGGAGACCGTAGAATGGTCAGCCGGGACCCCCTTGCCCAATACCCATGACCATAGCTGATACCAGACACCACTCTTGCCGGGTCATCCTCCTCGTGTGTAGTAAACTGGAGACACGGGAAAAAAACGCCCCGCTTGTAGGTACAGAGGGTCTGGAAATATCTTCACAAACAACAGGAGCAACCCACGGGAGGCAAAAACAATGTACCAAAACCATTGTCCACATGGACAGGGGGTCAGAAGGAGCCGCTATGCAGAGTCCCAGACCACCCTGGCCGCCCCCCTGTAAACCCTCGGCTCGGTAAAGCAGAGCCTAACCAGCCCTGTAGGATACAGGGGGAAGGGTCCTACATCCCACGGGCCCGCTAGAGCAGGGCCACCAACCCGGTACCCATGTTCCTGCTACGGCCGGAACCACTTACCTGAAAGCGCATCTGGGGATTCATCGTGCGTGGGAACCAAAAAAACAGGCCTGCCCTCCTCATATAGAGGTCAAGGGTGATGTGGGTCGGCCATGTTGGGAAAGGATGAGAGGCATGGGAGGCTAGCTTTTGCGTTTGGGTTCTGGTGTGGAGCTGAAGCTCACTTCTTTATTCATGTGGCGAGGAAGACATACGAGGAGGTAATGACTTAAATATAAAGAATATATACCTCACCCCAAAATTCATGTGAGGATGATGAAAAAAACGTCCTCTGATTCAGATCTGAGAAATATATGAGTAATGAAGTAATGAAGTTTCTTTGTATATTTTTGAAAGTTTTGCAATAATATTTTAGGAAATCATTTGATTTCCTATTTTTAGATATTTGGCTTTGCAAATGTAATGTAAAGTACAGGTTTACGTTTTCGAGGCATGTTGCAAGTACAATAAACGTTACTGAGTAGTCATCTAACATTGTTTCAATGCATTTACTATGTGTTTGTTTGTCAACAGCCCCATTATATATAGTATACAGTTTTACATTATTTTATCGTGTATTATGACACGTGTCTTTGTTTACCTTCGTATTCTGACAGAAGGCAGTGAAGTGAACCAGCGTGCAATGTCACAAATATGTAGGACCAGAACCAAAGAACCATAATGGAAAGGAATTAACCTGTAAAAAGATGGCTTGGGGAGAAGAATGAGGAAGGAAAAATGAAAGGTATGTATGCAAATTGTGTGGATTAGTATAGCGAAAAATCTTAAACCCTGTAAACTCTGTGAAGTGTATGAATGTTTCACTTACAACATTTGCAACATTGTGTCCGCTTTATTAGGCTTCAACTGAAAATTAAAAATGTCATAAAAAAAGTGGATGAACTGAGCAGCAAAAATATTCTTCGCATTAGAATTCCCTGTCTAAATGTGAATGCTTGCATGGCTGCTTCCCCAAATTCCTGCATCTTCAGTGTATGTTCTCACAAAATGATTTCTTTTTAATAAACTTCACAACCTTTCCAGATATTGAACGTTTGCAAAATGGAGGCAAAAACTGCAAACGATTTGTTTAGGTTACACGCTGAAAAGCGCACAGCGTGACAATATTGACAAATCAATAAATGTTGAGAACAAGGGATAAATATAGAGAAATGCAACGTGTCTTGGTGTGCTTTACTTGACAACCCAGGGCAGACACAAGTCATTTTGATACAATATTTAAATACTTTTGTAGAGTGTCAGCCAACTCTTAATCTATTTGAATGTGTTGGAGTCTCGTTCTCCCCAAAAAAGCTTTAATAGAAAACTTTGTGGGGAGTTTTATTCAGCAAAATGGATGCAGCTCTGAAGGGTCTATAGGTTGCACAAAAATATGGACACATAATTCTACATGGTCTACTATTTTTCAAAACAAACAGTGCATATTTCTTCACTGTCCGTGTCAGATTTTTCAACCATATGTTTGTGACCGAGAATAGAAGGGGCGTATTAAAAAATGCATACATTATAAAACAAATCACACGATCCCAGGCCATAGACAGCAGAGATAGTCAAATATCTACTCCTAAAGCAGTGCTGTTGGTTAATTGACAGAGCCCTTATAGCATCAGTAAGCAGCGAGGTTTCACCAATCTACAGGCTCCAGGCCTGATAGCATATCATGTAATAACACATATCTATATGAGTATGAAAGATGAAAGGCTCACTGGCAAAGTGAAAAATAGCTGAGGGAGAAGTAGATTCTTCGTAGTACCCATGAATACACCTGCCAAACACAGCAAAAATTATCACCTAAATATGAATTTAACATTTGGAAAATGTAACACTTTTCTTACCAAAATGTCTTATAAAAAAGAGTTTTCTTAATAAGTTCAGGGTTTATCTTTTGAATAAATAAATTCCATTCCGCCGAATTTCCAAGAAGAAAACTACGATTTGACTTGTATTCTGTCACAGTATAAAAAACCTTTCAGTTATAGTAACTACAGAGTTGCTCCCCAAATAGCAACATCTCTTTTCCATCAAACTCATGTGCTACTGACACACTTAGGGGTCGATTCCGATCCGGTAAAATCCCAGTCCGTACGATTCGTATCCGGAGCCATTTCCGTACGACTCGTACACACACCGTACGACTCTGCGAGTACGATTCAGACCGGGTGATCGGGACGCTATTCGTACGGTCCACGTCAGGTAAGGGCGATTCGTACGGAAAAGCGCACAATCACATACACACCGTACGGCGCGTACCCCCCATGATCGCAGGGGTACGGCGTGTACCCCTGCGATCATGGGGGGTACGTGCCGTACACCCAGCGTACATGGGGTACGTGCCGTACACCCACCGTACATGGGGTACGGTGCGTACCCCATGTACGCTGGGTGTACGGCACGTACGCCCCATGATGGCAGGGGTACGCGCCGTACCCCTGCGATCATGGGGGGTACGTGCCGTTCCCGGGGGGGCGTTCCGTACCTGTTTCGGCGCGAACTGTGCGTTTACGACTGTTTTCAGCTCCCGTAGGAAAAGGGTCGTACGGTGCGTACCCGATACGAATCGTACTTGCTGGGTCGTAAAAACCAGCCGCGAACCGTAGTGATGTCGCGTACAGCGGGTTCCGAGTGCGATTCGTACGGAGATTTGAGTCGTACACAGTCCTGTACGACTCGTACGGAGTTCGGCACCTAGTACGGATCGTACTTCATCGTACGTACGGGATGTTTACGGGTACGATTCGCACGGGGAAAAAACGCGCCGTACGACGATTCGGAGCGCATTTTACCGGATCGAAATCGACCCCTTAGAGTGATCCTAAATGTCATGCCCAATTATCATCATCGAGTTCCAGGGACATAAAGGATGCCCACCACGAGTGTGCCAGAGGTACCAGGTTCATATCAATAATCCCCACAATACGACACTACTACTCCAGCGATAGCTGAAATATGGGCCACTGAAGGGCATCTATTATACCAGGGAGAGGCAGACATGTGTCAAGAATGCTCAGAGTATGCCAAGAATGGACCATTATTACACCAGGGAAAGCCAGAAATATGTTGTCAACAATACCACCCAACATCATCCACAAAATTGGACAGAATCATGAGTAAGAGTTAACTCTTCACAAGTGTGTTGGAAATTGGGTTACCGGTTGAGGGGGTGAAACCCTTCTCAAGCACTAACTACAGTCTCTGGCAGGGTGAAACACAAGCAAACCCCAAATTAACCTGTGCTTAACCCTGAGACAGCCTGGCACAATGTAACCAGGGTTAGCCTAGAGGCAGTATGCAAAGTATTTGTGCAGTACTTCAAATGCTAATAAAGTGAAAACACAACACAAGAAAAATCCTACATCAATTTTTAAAAAGGGAATAATATTTGAGACCAAAGTGACAAAAATCCAATTAGTAGAATGGAGATAAGTAATTTAAAATATTTAAGTGAAAACAGTGTTTAGAGGTGGAAAGAGCCAACTGTGAGAATCTGGTTGCATCAGATCAGCTCAAAGTCACAAGTTCAGGCTGACCACAATGGAGCATGGATCAAATACAGGAACCAAGATAGGCCTGCTGAAGTACCTTAAATCCTGGTTTGTAGAGAGTTGGGAGATATCGTATCAAAGACATGTCATGCAGCAGCGGTTCGGAGGAAGCTGTGATGCTGTGTTGCAGATTGCTGCACTGTCATCAAGAATGCTGCAGGACTGCGATGCAAATTCCTTCATTGTCATCAAGGATGCCAGCCACAAGGGTATGCGATGCAGAGGCCTGCATTGAGGATGTATCCTACATTGGTGGCTTTGAGGGAGCTGCGGGTTGCCAAGCAAAGTCCTGTGTCAGTGATACATCACGCTGTGGCAGTTCAAATATGGTTGCGAGGAAATGTGACACCCTGAGTTGATTCTGCTTACAGGGCCAGGGCTGGGTTGGCACAGCACCTTCAGGCTCACTGCCAAGGATCCTGGTCTGGAGTGGCACCACTTGGGGGTACAGCTCACTTCAGACAGAATCCAGGTGCTGGATACAAACTGGTTGGGGCGTTTTCTCTCCTGAAGGCTCTGATCAGGAGCTCAACCAACTAGCCATTGGAGTCACTCAGATGGTCCTGGGTTCAAGATACAGGTCCAGTCCTATTTACTCAGGCTGTAGTGCAGCAGGGCAACAGGGCAGCAGAATAAAAGCCTTTCTTGCAGAGCAGCACAACAGTCCTTCTGAGTCATCATCCAGAGGTGTAGTGAAGAGTTGAGTCTGAGAGTTCATTATGTGTACCTGGTGGCAGCTTTGTCATAGGAGAAGGTTACTGAGGTTTCCACCATCAGAGGTATTTGGAATTGTCTGCCTTCCACCCCTGGCCCAAGCTTGTCTGGGATCACAAACGACTACTGTCAACCTCTTTGGGAGTGTGTCCAGGCAGAACCTTGTGATGTGAAAGTGTAGTATGTGACAGTCCCATGTGTAGTATGTCCCATATTGTCAACACCTATTGCCCTTTGTTCCACTGTGTGGGAGCAATAGAAAAAGGCCAACTGACAGCTACATCTAGTAATGTGACCCAGGATACAGGCCACCTACACCAAATGGTTGGGACAAAAAGATGAAAACTTTCTAAAAGTTTCCATTTTCAGAATTGGGACTTATACTCTGACATTCCAAAAAAGAGAGCTTTAAATTGCAAGCTTTTAAAAACCATACTATATATTCCTACCTACTCCCAATTGAAGGTTATCACTTATTAAATGTAATAGGTTAACCCAATGTTATTTTACAGGAGAGGCAGGTCTTGTTGTGGTGAAAAATGAATTTAGGAGTTTTTCACTACCAGGACCTGTAAAAGTTAAAAGCTCATGTCCAACTTTTAAAATGCACTGCCTTATGAGCTACTTAGGGACTAGCCATGGGGTGACTGATATGTAATAACAAGCATTTGCAATGCAATAGGTCTTGCATGTACAAGAGTTTGAGCTATTGCCAAAGAACAGTGGCATAGCAAGAAGGTGGCACGTTTTGGGGGTGGCGGCCTCTCCCCCAGACTCCCCCTCTTCCATGCATTCGGCAATCACGGGAAAATCGTCCCCATCTTACGGCCACCACAGGCAAAGGCCACTTGCAATGTAATAGATTAAACTCTAGCAAATGCGATGCCTATTGCATTGCAAATTACTAGCGCCATTGCATCGCTTTCACATTCATGTAGGTAATGCCCCTTTCTTTAGACAAGATGTGTCTAAAGAAAGGGGCGTGGCTGACATTAAAGTGAAACTGTGGCAAGGGGCGCTTTGACAAAAAAAAACATCTGTTTGTCAAGTTGACAAACAGCTGGGGTTTTATTTGTAAAAGCACCCATGCGGCGCTTTCACTTTAATAGCGGCAGCACACCTTTCTTTATATGCGCTTGTCTAAAGAAAGGAGCGCAGTCTCCATGAATGTGAAAGCACTGCTTTTGCGCCAGTAAACAAACAGAAAAAATAAGTAAGCACGGCCACTGTGCTTAAAGCGGACCGTGCTGCTAAAATAAAGAAAGAAAGAAAGAAATGCGGCTGCTATAGTTGAAGCGGACCGCAATTAATAAATGAAATATAAGCGTGCGGCGACGTAGTGGGTGGTATAGGGCAAATCATTAAACAAAATAGAGCTCACAGCCAACATAAAGCAGACCGGTAACAAGACAAGTAAAAGGTCCAGTCGCTATGGGTGGTAGCAAATGCAGACAAAGCGGTACCAAGGAGGGACTAACAAGCCTAATAACGACTCGGAGGCCAGCGTTTACGAAGGACAATAACACAAGCCAATTAGGAATATGGGCAGGTCTTCAAAGGCATTCTCCAATACCACATGCCTCGCAGCAGTGCATGCGTTGCTCATGCTTGACCTAAAAAGAGAAGTGGGGAAACTCAACCAAGTTAGCCAGTATGCAGGTGACATTATGGCGCGTAGCGTCACAGGAAGTGGCATCACTTCACAACAAGGGACATCAGATCTTAATACATGTTGAGCAGGTGTATAGGTTGACCATGAGTAAATTTGAATGCTTTACAATATTTACCAAATGAGATTTTGCGTTGGAGTTGTACCAAAGAAGTGATGCCACCCCGATGCAAAATCTGGGCCGCAACTTACACATTTAGCTTTTAAAACTCTGCCACAAATAAATTGGCAAAAAACACATTTAATTGACAGAATGTAGAACAATGTCATACATTCACCCCAGTACAAGGATCTGGGCCTAAATCCATAGTTTGTTTGCACTCCACACCACCCTGGGTTAGACACTGGCTATGTGCAAATCAGCTCTGACCCTGTGCCTCATGGGAACAGTCCAGTCCGAACTACCAAGCCATGTTTCTCCCAGACCGGAATCAAGCATCCAAGGACCGGTTTCAGGCTATCAGCCTTCATCAGCCTGGATAGCATGACTCCAGTGGTGTGGAGAGCCTGGGACTCACGTCTGAGCATACCCAGCCCACTCGGGGTGAACATTGCAAAAAACACATTTAATGGACAGAATGTAGAACAATGTCATACATTCACCCCAGTACAAGGATCTGGGCACAGGGTCAGAGCTGATTTGCATATATCCAGTGTCTAACCCAGGGTGGTGTGGAGTGCAAAAAAACGATGGATTTAGGCCCAGATCCTTGTACTGGGGTGAATGTATGACATTGTTCTACATTCTGTCCATCAACTGTGTTTTTTGCAATTTCACCCTGAGTGTGCTGGGGATGCTCAGACGTGAGTCCCAGGCTCTCCACACCACTGGAGTCATGCTATCCAGTCTGAAGAAGGCTGATAGCCTGAAACCGGTCCTTGGATGCTTGATTCCGGTCTGGGAGAAACATGGCTTGGTAGTTCGGACTGGACTGTTCCCATGAGGCACAGGGTCAGAGCTCATTTGCATATAGCCAGTGTCTAACCCAGGGTGGTGTGGAGTGCAAAAAAACGATGGATTTAGGCCCAGATCCTTGTACTGGGGTGAATGTATGACATTGTTCTACATTCTGTCCATCAACTGTGTTTTTTCCAAATAAATTGGCAACAAGGAGAAATGTGGCAGTCAATCTATTCTGCTACCTGTTCTGATTAATGGGTTTCAAAGACTGCAATTGAAAATATCTTATGAGGTTAAGGCACTTTCTGCATAGATCTTAGCGTCCTTTGTAAATCTCAGGTAAGAATAATGGTAGAATAACTCTGGAGGTTAATGCACTTACTAGAGAGATTTGTATTTTGTATAGTCCCAGTTGAAATCAAAATAGCATAGAGAGGGTTAATATGTCTCCTGCATAGCACATCATGTGACACCTATATGCCAAATCTTTGCTTTATGTAGATGGATAAGTGGGTTACTGCTTTTTTTTATCCTTTAAATATAGCACATTGACCTATGAAAGACATGTGACTCCTACACCATTTAACCCTCACTGTCTTTTGTAACACATCCTATAGATTGATTTACAAACATATGATTTATTGTCACTGTATAATGTGTACGTGTGATGTACAGTACTCTGACACCCTAAATTGGGATGAGTAGCGCTATAAAAGAAATAAAACAAATTATAGCATTCATATTGTTGTTTGTGTAAATGCTGGGACAGACCAACACATCTGACATTCTTACAGGGCATGCATATGTATTATATTCAGGGACTGAACAAAGTTAAAAGCATGTCTTTCTTAAGTACCTCTGAAGTAAAAACAATATGTGTGCCTTCTTTTCCCTTCCATTACAATTGCAGCTAAGTTTGAGGTTTCAGACAGCTCCCAGCCAGGATACTCGAGGAGGCTTGATGGCCCCTTAACTTCGAGCTTTTTTTTTTTAGCAGAGGCTGCCCTCAAGTGGGCTCTTGGGGCCGTGCCATAACAACCGCTGGGAACCCTTTAAATTCTGGTTTGGCCCGCTACGCCCAACAAGAGTGGTAGCACACCAAAGTGGGCTCAAAAATGCCTGGCCAATAGGTGGCCATGTGATGTTTTGACCACCCCCCCCAATGGGGGTATGACGCCACAGGTTGTATGAGGACAATGGGGGCTTATATTCAACATGCTGCCCCTACACAAACTACTTTTTTCAGGGGCGGCACACAGATAGACATCGGAAGCATAGGCAAGACCTTCCCCTTCGTCATGGATGACTTGATCGTCAACGCGCTGGTGTACGCAAAGCTTTCTTTTCTGGGGGCAGCGATGAGAAGCCTACCCTGATGCAAGTCACCACCGTGGCCAGGAGGAAGGAGGGGAACAGAAGATCCCTGTTATCCCAGTGAGGACCGCTGCAATTGTAGCAGGTACACAACTGTGCGATGAGGCAACGAATTGGCTAGCGCACTTTGCCCGCACCAAGCCAGGACATTTTCAAGGGCTTAGCAGTAAGCGACGGGGAGTGAGACACTGCCTTAATTTGCCGTTTTTGTCACTTCAGAGATGACTGGCAGCTGGTGCAGTCCATCGGGGGCAGTTCGCAGCAGCTTGACACCAGCCTGAAGAAGAGAAAGCTTTTAGAGTCCCATTGCCTGCATGAGTGCAAATGTGTGCCAAAGCTTAAAAACATATCCAACCCCAGCAGAGGACTGCTGTAGATACACAGTGACGAGACTCTGCCGGGGGAAAAGACTAAAGTTGATAGGCTCACCTGCAGGATCACAGGACCGTCTGGTCATTCCCTACACTTCCCGCTGCTCTCGACTCCGCCCAGTAGAGCTGAGAGCAGGAGCTCTTAAAGGGCTAGTAGACAGATTGGTGCTTAAAGGGTCTTTGCAAGTTCAAACCAGACAAGCGCGCACCTCGCAGCAGGGGAGGGGAGAGAGGAGGGGGCCTGCGTGATTCATTTGCGGGAGGGAGCAGATGGCACCGCGATCATTGCTGCCATATGCCAGCCGCTCGCTCCCGTGAGGAGATCGCCAGACATGCACGCGTTGCAATAGAAATCAATGCAACGCGTGCACGGTTTTAGGGAGAAAAGCTCATCGATGACATGAGGTCCTCTCCTATGCAACGCAAGCACGCTGCGTAGGCGAGACCTAAATAGGAAGGTTTAGGCCAAGGGTTTATTTGGCCAGGTCAATTTGGCAGGTTAAAATTGCACTTTAACAAGGAGATACAGTGGTTCTATAGCAGTCAGGTCAAGCCCCCACTCACTAATTCAACACCACTGTATGACCTGATGCTATTTTTTTTAACAGTTCTGTGTGGATTTCAATGTCTGTGATAGCACCCACCCTTTGGAGTGCTACTTGGGCAGTTAGTATATTATGCCATTATGTGTTGTCTGTTTTTTAATTCTGTTCCCTAGGTTACATGTATATGAAAAAAGAGCAGTGTGGTGAATACTGACCCTTGCCCTGACGAAATTACCAAAATCTTGTAGGCATTAAAACATGTTAGCCCTCTAAGGAGTTAGAAGGCAACACAGTGTCTTTTAAAGTGAACAACACCACGGCAAGGAATAAAGAGTCCTAAATCACAGGTCCACCTTATTACGGGTCATTAAAGAGTTGTACTAGGGAGACACCTCTCTGTAGCACCAGTATATTTATTAGCGGAGCACATCTTTCTTTCACCATCACAACATTTTCTTTTCTTTGTTCTTTTGATGTGGCAGTGCTGATGATGAGAGCCTGAATCCACTGGTGAGAACCAACCAGTGGGCTCCCATGGTGTTACTTCCGTGAGGCACTCCACATCTTTTCTCACATTTTTTCTCACATTTGTGGTGATTTCTTCTTTTTATTCATACACTACACTACACAATAGGATATATGTAAAGGGAACAGAATATTAAAATTGAACAGGGATTCATGACGAGGGACAGAGTAAATATACTAACTGCCCAAGTAGCACGCCAAAGGGTGGATGCTATCACAGACATTGAAATCCACGCAGAACTTTTCAAAAAACAGTGTCAGGTCATACAGTTGTGTTGGAGGTTACAATTGCTCACAAAGGCTGCAGTGGCAGGCCTGAGACATGCTCAGGATGCTACTTAAATGGGTGGCATAATCAGTGATGCAGGCTCACTAGTTGCATTTCATTTGCAGGCCCATGGTACATGTAGCACCCCTTCACTATGGAATCACAAGTAAATTAAGTGTGCCAATTCTACCATGTTTAGAGGAGAGAGCACATGCATGTTAGCACTGGTAGGGAGTGGTAAAGTTCACAGAATTCTAAGGCCAGCTAAAACTAGATCAGCAAAAGAGTAGTAAGAAAAAACAAAACATGTAGGTGAAGACCGCCCTAAGATTGTCAGATCTAACAGGTCTGTGGCTGTTCACAGAGCAATTGAGATTTACTTTATTTTGCTGGTGCAATTCACTCTTTGTTACCTGTAGTCTAGAAAATGAACCTGCACCCTTCAATTATTGTTACAGTACTTGATCTAATTCACAACATTGTTTGTTAATCTCATTATTGGTTCCAAAAGTTCTCCCAAGAATTCCAAAGGCAGTTTCTTCTGTTTAAACAAATTCTTGATTCACAACGGTGATTAAAATGAATAGCCAACGCGTTTCGTCTGCAACCGGACTTCTTCAGAGCTTTTCAGGCTTCCTTATAGAAATTAGTTCATAGAGTTCTTCACACATTGATGGAGAACCAGATGACCACATGCAGGACTAGATGCCGAAACTCTTTGCGGCTTTCATTCTTCATTGCGAATTACTACTTTGAACTTCCAACATCATGGGACTATAATATTACTCGTCCTTTGAAATTACTTGACCTTCATCAATGTGTGAAGAACTCTATGAACCATTCCGCCAATTCCACCGATTCTGCATAAGTCACAATATCTTAATAGGCAGAACTGCAGTGATGGGACTGAACAAATGGTCTCCTCCTAGATACAATTTATCTCACAAGAACACCCTGCACAAATCGCACTGCAGCACAGATGCCGGGTTACCAGCTGGTCTTATCAGTAAATTCATCCTAGTCCTACCGCCAGCCAAAGGAAAGCTGAATAATTTAGTAAGAATGGCATAATTAGCCAGTGCTGCAAAACCCCAAGGCCAGCCGAGAACATATACACTGACGAATGGAAGCGAAAATATACCAGTAGCGAAACATGGGTGTGGAAGGAAGGCTTCAAAAGGAATCGTGGTACACTCCTTATTACCAGATATGAATAGCAATAGCTGATCTTCGAGGCACTAAAAACGTAATGAACACCACTTCAGACAGCAAGGAGATGAGAAATGAAAGCGATCAAAAGCGATCGCGAACTATAAAAAAAAAAAAGCCCGCGAGTGGTGCGTGCCCGCTCGCCACTGCGAGCATATGTTTTGAATTATCGGGGCTGTCAAGCCGCAATAATTCAAAACATATGGCCTCTGGTGCGTGTAACAGACACCAATAGACCATAGGTGGAGCTACGCGACCGCCCATGGTCGATTGCGTGTTCTGTTAAAAAAAGCACGCACGCGAAGGCCAATGAAAATGGACCTTGGAAATAACACGCACTAACTGTGTGGAATTTCCAGGTCCGTTTTCAAATTCCCGGGAAAAGGACTCTCGCTGCGCGACACTGCATGCGAAGTGTACGGAAGGCCCGAGCCCTAAACAACCATTTGCCAGTTAATATCTTTGCTGCCTTGGCCCTCATTTTGAGGAAAAATGTATTTGAGGTGAAAAGGAATTCACATTCAGGGGATCAGCATCTTTTCCATGACCTGTTAGGAAGTCATTCTTAGATCCTGCTTCACACCTGATGTGATCCTTGAAATTCACCCACATACATACCTCTTGTAGGCCATACTTGCATAGGTCAAAATAATGGATGCCCTTTACTACATGGCCACCGGATAGTTGCAGAAAATCAGCAGTGACACCATGACCATCTCAAAAGCATGCTAATCAAAATGCTTGTGACATATATTTAGATACATCACCAGTCGAGTTAAACAGTTTATCACCATATCACAATCAGAAGTACTGCTGGTCAAGCTGATGTTAACAAAGCACTAGATATCAGAACAATATAAATTAAACATAGAGTGTGTTGATAACAATTTTAATAGTTTATTCTCTGAAAGGGGGATTTCTAGGGGCTGTGTATAATAGTGGCTGTTCCTCGGCTAATGGGGAGGAGAGTCGCCCCACTGCTATTTCAGCAGTGCAAAAATAAAAATAATATAATGATAACAGGACATTATTATCATTTTATTTTTCTGTGCGGGACTCAGAGCCAGGTCAGGACGTGGCTGGGTTCTGTGAACAGAGCAGACTGAGGATTGGTTTCCACTCCTCTAAGTGTGCATGGTGGTTTGGCCAGCCCTCTTGGGCCGGCCAAACCCTCATGCACACTTAGCATTTTCTCCACAGGGCTGCGTTGCAAAGCCCAGTGAAGAACACATCCAGCTCCCAGACACTGCTTGAGTAGCCAAAGAGGCTTCTCAGACTAATCATGCGGCATCCTGATCGGCTGGGGGTTACAGGAGCCTGGGTGCTTCCAGTGCTTTCCCGCAGATGAAGGGGAGAGGCAAGCAGCTACGCTACGGCAAAGGAAAGATTTTTTTATTGTATCCATTGCTGCCCAGCCCTCGCCCAACCACCCTCATTTTGTGGCAGCCGCCACTGGTGTATGAGGAATATATGTGTTTTATCTACTTATCAGTGAAGGATGGGGGAGTGCAAATTTGCATGAGTGTTGATTCAGAAGCAAGTTGCAGGAGAAGAAGTTTGAATTGCTACTTTATGCTATGCTATGGTTTCCTGGAACAATGAGGCTATATAGCAGCTTAATATGCATAGTGTGAGAACATGCTCCCAAAGTTCCTTTCCATTTGGAGTTATCCTTCCAAGCAGCAGCTACCTCCACTGTCATGACAACAAATGACTCAGCAGGCATGTGGAAGAAAACTCACGATATGTTTACTGGCAGTAACTTTACAGTCATGATTTCTGTTTTAGGATGCTCCTCCATCTTGTATGAGGGGGCATAGACATGTTAATCCTACAACCTTGCAGAAATTTCATCCGAGAATTCGGAAGGCCATCTGGCTGATGATCTGCGCCTAAGTAGAATTCTACTTGTGATCACCACATGTAGATTTCCCCTTGTCAGTCAGGCCCCTAACCCTATACATTATTTGCCTTACTTTTTCAGAATGCTTGTATTTTAGAACTAAGAATAATACTTTATTGTTTGGTTAATAAAAACCGTTATAATCTAGAACAGCAGGTGAGTTTCCTAAAACAAAAATTCATACATGTTACAACAACAATATTATAATACACAATTTAAAAGAGATTTAACACAATTATATGCATATTTGTAAAAGCATTTTAAAATTCTAAAATGTGCCTTGATTTGAGTCCTTTACTAAGGTGTTACTATAGCAAGTGGTGACATGCTGAAGTACATTAATTAGTGCAGGATGCTATCGCACCTGAAACCTGAAGTGGTAGAGTGAGCGAAGATCCTTGATTTCCAGAAGGTAACATATAAGACTCTCCTCACTACCAAGCTACATACACAAGTGGCTGAGCTTCTTCCACAATGAATTACAACTCACAGGGTCTCTTCGCTAGTAGGGCCGAAAATGTACAGCCTTGCATGCTGGCTGAGATGGAGAACTTCCTAGTAGCTTAATCACAGCCGGCCGACATGATCTTATTTGTAACTGTCTAGGAGGTGGACGTAGTAGTTTCTTCCTGAGTAATAATGGCGCTGGGCAAATGCACAACAAGTGGAGCAATGTTTCACTAACCTGTCCGCAGAGTCGACACTCTGTGGTGGACCAGGAATCTTTCCATGCGCTGTTAAGTCTTTTGATGGAAAGACTCTGAGCCAGATTAGCATCAAGTTGTGCTTCTTTAACTCGGAGAAGTGTGCTGACAGATATGGTTGAGGTTTCAAAACTTTGTATGTAAGCAAGATCACCTTAAGCCTGCCTTTTGTTCACCAAGGCTGCCTTGTCTGTTAAAAGTGATTTACGTTTTGCTGCTTTATTGGTCTTCCGCATAAGCGCAGGTTATTCTGTTATGGTGTACCAAGCCTCTTCTGATTTTAGGGCTGCTATTGACCGCTGTAGTAAAGTAAATACAGATTTTTTGGTACTGACCTGTTTTTCTATCAAACTCCTAATGGGAAATTTAAAACTTTAGAGTAAAATACCCAAATGCAAGTACAATTTTGTAGTATCCTGCATATGTATTGTAATGTATTTTCCACCACCTGCTCAGCCAGTGCCTGTGTTCTGAACTCAATAGAATGTTGGAGTCTGGATGAGCCCCTCGAATGTTGGGACACAGAGAGGTGAAGTGACAGCGGGACATGGGCTGAACAGCTGACTGGCTGCACCGGGTGGAGCTCTCCTTCAGAACTCAACTACTTCTTATCTACCTGAATTAAACATCTTTAACCCTTTCCTTGCGCCCAACGGCCGTCGCGAGCATTACCTCCGTAGTGCTGCGCACGTCCGTTGGCCGACGCGGCCCAGCCCACTCAATGAAACGCCCCACGGTGGAATTTTTGCTGCGGTTAAGGCGTTAAATAGTACCTTCATGCGTGGGCCTCCTCACTGCATTAATTTGAAAATACATTACAATACATATGCAGGATACTACATATTTCCAATCATATCAGATGTAATTTTGCACAGTTATTTACCTGTTCACATATAAATGGGACTTAAATGTAAATGGCATTTTTCTTCCTTTTGTATGTGTTGCCCCTAGCACATTGCTTTACACATCCAAGTAGTACCAGTAGATAGTGGAGGAGAGTGTATGAGAAAACACATGATTGACTGAAATTTGCAATCATCTTAATATTGGTGCTAGCGATAAAATGGGTCAAGATTGCATTTGTCCCAATTTTTAAACTAGCGCTTGTTTTTATATTAGTTGGTTAGTAGAACTCAAAGCACTATTGTCTGCACACTAAAGTACATGCTTAAGTGCATGCAAGTGCTATGAAATCTGCATTCATCAACACAATGTTCTGATCCAGTAAGGCAGGATTTCCTGACTAGTTTTTCCAGCAGAGAGGACTTGCTACAACAGAACATTCACTGGTATTGGAGATTCTCCCCAGCAATAGGCTTTAGATTAGGGACTGGAGCAATAGTGTAATAGGGGTTAGGTGAGTTGTCAGTGTAAGGATAGTGAACCCACTAGGCATAAGTTCCAACTGTTTTTCCATCTCAGAAAATGGTAATTGCTGGTTGGTCTTCCATGCCACGGTGGCACACAGGACTAGGCATCCAATGGCTTGTTTACAAAAATGCATGGTAGAGACCTGGACGGGAATAAACACTCTGAAGCTGGGCTCACAGGCAACACCCATATTACAAAGGACACCACTCTGATACCATTCTTTCTGGTGGATACTTGGCAGGCAAGGTGTTTGTAGCAATGGAGCAATGGTTGTTTTGCCATCAGAAACACAGCAGTCCATGAACTTCTAAATAAAAGGCAACTTAGTGGTGGGCATACAGAACATCTTCCATTTTTGGGAGACATCTCATTGCTTTCCATCTGTTAGTGGGGTCCTAAACCCTTAAACATGGTGATGTTGCCACAAAGAGAGCACTACTGCATTGTAGAAAGCTCTCCTGACTGATTGAGTTGGTGAGCAGTTGTATTTTAGTGTTGTGGAAGCTCAGTTACATATCATCCAAGTTCTACTTTTGATTCCAATGTCATTGTTAATTTAATTGTCACACCACCAGAGTATGAACATTTTTTTGGATGCCTTTTCTTAGAAGAATTCTGGGGTAACATTTTGGGTTATGCATGTGGAGCTCAAGTTAATGTAATTCTCTAACCTTTACTTGGTCTTTGTCATTTGGATAATTGTATTTTTATTTTTCAGATAATGAAAATGGGTGAATAACCATATAACTTTTCCAGTTCATCATGACCACATTTAATGGAAGTGGCTATGACCCAGCCGCATTTATCCTGATAGGATTTCCAGGCTTGGAGTCTTCTCACACCTGGATTGCGATCCCATTGTGCTGCATGTACACCTTTGCCATCTTAGGAAACTGTGCAATCATGTACATTATAAAGGTGGAGTCAAGCCTCCATGAGCCCATGTACTTGTTTCTAGCAATACTGGCTGCCATTGATATACTCATATCATCTAGCACAATGCCAAAGATATTGATCCTCCTGTGGTTTGATGTAACAGAAATTTCTTTCAATGGCTGCTTGGTGCAGATGTTCCTGATCCATTCATTGTCAGCGATGGAATCCACTGTCCTGCTGGCCATGGCCTTCGACCGCTATGTTGCTATATGTAATCCACTGAGGCATTCATCCATCTTGACAAAGAAAAGAATAGCAATCATTGGAATAGTATCTATCCTCAGAGGTTCTATGTTCTTCGCCCCTCTACCCGTTCTAATTAAACGATTGCCATTTTGTAGGAGCAAAGTTCTTTCCCATTCCTACTGTGTCCATCAAGATGTGATGAGGCTTGCCTGTGCAGACACAACACCCAATATTGTCTATGGTTTAGCCGCTATTCTCTTTGTCATGGGGGTGGATGCACTGCTGATTTCCTTGTCTTATGTGATGATTCTAAAAACAGTGTGTGGGCTCTCTAGAAAGGAGAGCTGGAAAGCATTGAACACCTGCATATCCCACGTCTCCGCAGTATTGATTTTCTATATCCCGCTGATAGGATTATCTGTAGTCCATCGATTCGGTGACCCCTCATCTCCCACAGTCCATATTGTTATGGGGGACATTTACCTCTTTGTCCCCCCTGTTCTGAACCCTGTAGTTTACAGTATCAAAACAAAAAAGATAAGAATGAAGATTATGAATTTGTGCCAACAAAGAAGATACATTTGTTTCTGAGACTTCAGACCTCTACTATGGAGTATTGTTAATCTCTAATAATCAAACAAAATCATGTTATACAAAGGTTACATGCCTGGTTTTGTCATCACATATAGTGCAAACTGTGTATTTCTCTGTGGTGTTATGGATATTGTGTTTAACAGACAGTAAAAGTAGTAAACTACTTGGTGGATGTAAAATTCTTCATTGGATTGAAATGGGTATCACAATGAAAGATGCATAAAAACAAATACAACTCAATATATCACAGTTATATCATGAAATATACAATCAAAATACGGAGAGAAGGTCGCAGTACCTAACTAAAACACAATAAACATTCTCGGGCACGTTATCAGCCTGAGAGCACAAAGGTGTCATACCAAGTTAAATATACGAACGTTTTCAGAAAAAAAGATAAAGTGCATAGCCATGGTGTAATGAGCATTAGCACACAACCAGTCACCCATGGGAATGTTATCTCCCCCTCCCCCCAAAAAAGGACACACCAGTTATAACAACAAATGAAAAATATAAATCACACCCAAGCACAAGTGAAATGAAATTAAGGCCAAGCCTCATGCAATTTTGGCAGTGCTGCCTAAAACAAACCTACATTCACGCAAGTGCGAGCATCCCCAAGCATGAGGAGGGACAGCATTGCTGGCCTTACTTGGTAAAATGTGCTGCTTTTAGGATAGGTATCAATTCAGAAACAAATTCCTCCTGGGGAGAGTGTAGTAAGTAGAAATCATTACCAAATGTGCAAACGGTCTGGGACTAATTCAGTGCCGTGGTGGCCCAACTTTCAGGAAAACTAACTTATCAGGGGCAGCTCCTCCATAATGGCGGAGGGGCTCCCCACCCCTGATAAAAGATAAGAAAAATTATAATAAAAGCATTTTATTATCATTTTTTTTGTCTAACACATGGCAATACAAATCTTCAGCGCGGCCCAATCCTGTTGAACAGGCGTGAGGATTGGTGGGCCCTTTTAAGTGAGCATGTGTGATTGGCCAGGCGTCCTAGGCCGGCCAAACACACACGGGCACTTACATTTCTCTAACCCAGCTGTGTTTCACAGCCAGGTTGGAAAAACACCCAAGGATGCAATGCACTGTTGAGCAGCAAAAAGAGCACTTCCCTCACACTGGGAATAGTATTCCCAGCATGAGATAAGCACTGAGATTTTGCATCTAGAAACCTGTGCAGTCGGTCGGAGTCCAGGATCAGAGGAGAGAAGCAAGGCGGTGGTCGTCGGGGCAGCAGGTAAGTGGAATTTAATTATTTTTAGGTGTGCAGCCCCTTCAGTAAGGAATTAAAGCATCCGCCACCTTTAACTAAAGGCAAACATTCTGAACCTGGACAGGACCTGGCGATGATATGCATTATTAACTCAGGTCAGATACCGCTCAGGGGAGTGTAAGGTTCTTATCAATAACTTGAGACTGGAGGGTATCATTATGTCTCATACTTCTGAAGCATGTTTCACAAATCTTTCTTGCAAGTTCTGGCAGCACATCAATGGCAATGGGTACAATGCCCATTTGGAAGGAATTGTTATCACTTGTTCTATTGGACACTTCACTGGGCGCCTCAGGAGGCATTTTAAAGGTATGATGAGTTGAAAACGGAAGTCACTTCTAACTAGCTGTAATTATTCTGCCTGTAATAAACAAGGGCACCAGAGGTGGTTCGCTGAGCGCCTGAGTGCACATGAGACATCAACTTTATTTTATGCTAGCATAATCATGTAATATTAGATAATGCAGAAAACTACTGAAGTTTCACACTAGTTGAATGTGTAATTAATTAATCTTATTCCTCCTTTCACTTGTGCTAAAATATTTTTGGAGTGTTTTAGCCATGCCATAAATATAATAGTATTTAGACTCCTGTGTTCATACCAATATGAAAATAATATTACATAAACACACTGAACATTATGCTTTCAAAATATATTGTGAAGTAAAACATACACAATTTTGTGCTCCAGTTTTATTGGAGGTATGTTGTATTTATTTTCTCTTCTTTCCATCATGTCAACCATTTCACCTCCTCTTCATTCATGCCTTCTGTTGGGGCACCTCCCATGGAATGAGGTAAAAAAGTGAAGGTATTTTAGAATGCATGGATGTTTTGGAAGGAAATGTCTGCTACCCCACAAATGAAACCATCTTTACTTTAATATTATTTGAGAGGAGAATGACTGAATGAATAAAACTTTCTGCAATCTCCTGACGTATCTGGTGACTGAAATGTCTTTGACTATTCCATACAACAGGTGGTGCTGCATTATGGAAGGAAGATTGATGTAGTCATGGGACATTCCAAGAGATATTATAGGAAGCAGGGAACTGCAGAGGTGAATCAGAAATCTGCTGTTCTATTGAGACCGCTAGCAGCAACCAGTGACTTTGAGAACATTTGTTACACCCAGCTATTAAGAGAACACATTCTTATAAAGACTACTGACCTGATTACGAGTTGCTTGTAATAATTATCAGATGTGTTAAATAACTCAACATTACCTATGAAATGTAACAGAGGAAAACAAATGGTATTTACTGTATGGTGCAAATTTTGAAGCGTTAGACATTGAAATCTGCTTGTTATTCCCTATGAGCTCGCAATAGGTGTTATTTATCTCACCCGATGCATAACGTACCTCGTGATTTCATTGTTTATCAGGGGCGATAAATGACGGCTCAACTTGTTATCAGGCCTTTAAAGTGAAAAGGTTCAGTAGAGACCGTGGGCAGGATCTAAGCTTACTTTGTCTTTGGCTTTAAAAATTGGTAAAAGTGGTGAGATATCTGTGAATGTGCTGAAGAGATTAGAGAGAAATCTACATCAGAGGCTGCATCAGAGCAAAGCACCAACAGACAGATCAAAGCAGATGCAGAGATAAAACAAACTAAAAGGAGTAACATTAATTAATGTTAGAGGTATAGTGTTCAACATGTAGTGAACTCAACATTGTGTCATGTTGCTGATCAATTTCTATAGCAGAAGTAAGAAACATTTCAGAATGGGTGAGTGGTTAAGTGGCAATACAAGAATCTAGGACTAAACCCTAATGTGATTTTCCATCTGTGTTCAGATAAGAAATGTGAAGAGTTAGCTATATGTATAATAGAAATTGATGGGAACATAACAGTGATTTCTCTAAAAATGAAATGAAAAGACCATTTGTAAAGCGCATTGGCTACCCTTAGGCGTCCCAGCGCTGCAGAAGCCACGCCTATCGCAGAGCCGATGAGAGCTACTCTGGCTTGTTAAAGAGCAGGGTTTTTAGGAGTTTGCGAAAGGTGAGTATTTGGGTTCTGATCTGAGTGAGAAAGGGAGGGATTTCCAGAGCTTGGCGAGATTATGGGAGAATGAGTAGCCTCCACATCTAGCTTTCTTGAACCTGGGTATTACGGCAAGGAAGGAGGACCCTGATCTGATCTGTCTGGTGGGATGATAGGCGGGTATCAGGGGACAATTGATAATCGGGCCTGTTCCCTTGAAGGATCGATGCGCAATGCACATTGCCTTGAATCCTATCCTTGCCCTCTATGGGGACTTGCAGCAATGTGTCAATTTTCTTAGACATAATGAAGTCATCTTGGAGCAGAGACATCCAAATGTTCACCAGATGGACTCAACTTTGACAAGGTAAAATGTATTTTTTACATCTAAGTGTGTTTGTGAGTCCCGAGGGTATATTCCAATTAAAAAGGATGCCACCTAGCCAATGTGAAATCATTATTTCAGAGGAGCACTAACGAGACCCTGGATATGATTCCAGGTACTCTGGCATTTCAAGATGACATTCTAGTTTTCTACTTTATGGTGGAAGCACACAGGAGCAAGACATAAATATGGTGAAGGTTTTATTACATCTTTGAAACAAAAGTTTTAACTCTGAAGCTTGTTAAGTTCACCTCAGGCTGCTCTAAATGTTGAGTATCTTGACCATTATGTCTCAAACTGAGCTTCAAATCAAAGGTGGCTCGTGTCAGAGGTCAGAGGCAGTGGCAGCTGCCAGGAAGGAAACATGGTGGGGCAATAATAAATACATTTCTATTAAAACATTCCTGCTGCTTTGCCACCTGCCGCCTTGGTGCTTGCAGCTCATCTCCTCATCAGAGGCTCCTAGACTCACCTGCGCCAATCCAGATGCTGCTCTCGTTCTGGTAATACTAGTGGGCTGGTGTTACCCTTCATGAGGGACTGGGAGCCTTTACCAGCTTCTCTCGACGCACCAGCCTGGATACATCTAAGTGTGCATGATGGTTTGCCATCCTAAGACAGCCAGCCGAACCTTCATGTGCACTTGCAATGCCCACTGCTGAAAGTGTCCTCCATGCTTGCCTTGGCCCCGCCCCCAAGACTTTCCTCAGCTCCTGTCATTACAAATAAAATGATAATAATACTGCTTTAGCATTTTATTTTACATGATTTTATGTTGCTGAAGCAGGGGGTGGTGCTCCTCCACCACAAAGGAGGAGCTGCCGCAAGTCAGAAACATGGGATCTCCAAGTGGGTTTCTTGGTTATTATCTGTGAAGAGAGGACCAGTGCTTAGAGGAGACAACACGGTTCCCATGTTTGACTTGAGGGGAAGCAGTTCGACTTACTTAGTGGTCCTTGGAAGCATATAGGCATAGATATAGCTGGTCCATTTACTTTTTGGATTAGAAAGGTGTTATGCCATTGTAGCAAAGGTAAACAGACTTTTATGGTCCAGCGGTTGACTTATCCAAACCCCAGCATCAGATGAATTTAAAACAATTGACCCTCCGAGATTTGGGCCTAAGGCAGATACTATATGGAGGAGGGTGGATGAGTAATTGAAATGTTACAACGTGAGGCTAACAACAGCGTAGAAATGGCACAAGCAAAAAGGGCACATGTTCAACCATATCCCTCAGACAACATTAATCATGTAGACCAAGGTTTTAGGTACCAGAGTTGCATACAGAGATAGTAAGGCTGAAGACGTTATTGACTAGGTTAAGGAAAAGTCTTGCCATCAGTCTAAATATCAACAATAGCAGCAAGATGGTACTGCCTAGCACCAAGATTCTCCTGTTAACTTATCATAAATATGTTTCCCAAAATCAGTGTAATTTAAAAGAATGTTGCCTTTTTTACTGTTTTGTTAGGTTTTTAAAACTGCAGTGAGTATACAACCACTTATTTTATCCCAAACAGTGCATTTTAGTATGGCAGAGCTTAATGCAACATTTCAAATAATAAACAGTAATTATAGGTAACAGATTTATCCACCTGTAACTATGGAAAAAATGATGATAGTTCATTACTAAGTGCATTGCAATTATGGTATTGCATTATACAGCAAATAGCCATAAAGCTAAGACACATTTGAGAAAGTATAAAATAAAATAATCTTGCAAAAAGAAAATAGAAATGACCTGTGCAGAACCTAGGGCCTGACTCTCCTTCCCCTATTTCCCAATATATATGAGTCAGTCCATTTTGTGAGTAGGTCTACATCCCTATTGTGTGCTCAGAGCAGTAAAGCATGGATGTATGGAACCCATGTACCTTCAAACAACAGCAGTTGGTCATTCAGGGCCTTATTTACTAGACCAGTGTGCTGCTGGAATGTTCCTTTCTATGATGTTTCAGTGACGAACTGGGCTTACCCATATCTACAAGGTCACATAAAGTAACCCTGCATAGCTTTTCATGGCCTCGTAGATGTGATGTGAGGCAATGCAATGCAAGTTACTGTGTTGCCTCACAATGCGATGGGTAGGCATGCCATGGGATTTATGGTGGGTGTAAACCTGGGTATGCATCAAAAGCCTACGGCTCCCAAGTGGGGGCATAGGGGAGGTGCAACGAGGAGAAATAACAGCATACATAGAAAGAGGAACTAGTCTCCTTTGATTATTTTTGAGGATGAAGGTGTCCCTTCCTACACAAAAACAATCATCACTACAATAAAATACCTTTGCACCATGGTGCAAGGATACCTGTGCTTTTTGCAAGGCAGCTGAGCACCGGCACAGTAAAAGAGGACAGGAATGCATTGCATCTCATAGATATGGTGCATTCCTGCCCCTCTCTTTTGGCGTAGGGCAGCACAGCAGGAATGCTTGAGGCACTGCTCTATGCAAAAATATAGCAAATACGCCCCTCAGTGTGAAAATCAGCAATTCATGAACTGCCATTTGACCCAAATATCAGATTTTCAGTTTCACTGAACAAAGCAAAATTATTAAACATCAGATTATCATTTTCTGAAATTACCCTTAAAAATACCATCTTGCTATTTTCATTCAATGCTCTCACACCAGCACTTAATTGTCAGCACCGGCTCTAGTGACAGTCCATCACATGGTGGCACAGTCTGTCTAATTTTGAGATTAGCACAACATCAGTGTTTACATCAGTTTTTAATAAGTCAATATATATTAAAACAAAAAAATAATACCTTTCACTTACACCATTATCATAGCTGTGGAAGAGCTGCAATAGTCTGAATTGTCACACTTGTAGGAGTGTGACGCCAATAGTTGTATGGTAATGTCATTGGCAGCATGAGCAACTACTAACCATCACACTCCTGTCCCAATTCAGACTACTCCAGGACCCCAAAGTTATAAGAATGGCTTGGGTGGCAGGTTTTAGTCATTTTTAAGGATATTGAAAAAATAAATAACTGTTATTGTGCTCACCTCTAAACTAATCAAGCATTGCCACCATGTGGTAGACTGTCATTCATGTCGATGTTGACAATTAAGTGCCAGTGTCCAGCGTCGGAAACCACCAGCTCAAATTAGCACTTCCAAGAGAGAATTACCTCAAGGAAAACAAGAAAGTACCATAAAGCAGCATGCACATCTCCTTCACCGCCCACCTGGAGGCAATAATGCAGAATGAATGTGGAAGCCAGTGGTCCAAGAGACTGCCCAAAAACCAAGGCCCACTTGGCCTCACCCCAAAGCAGACATCCTTCTTGTAGTCCTCCCCGAAAACAAATGGAGTTCAGAACCCTCAGTGGCAAAGGCGGAAGAAATTACAGATCTGACCTACCCGATGATGAAGGCACACAAGGCTTGTTGTCCTTCCTAGCAGAATCATAGCTGGTAGGAAGGGAATCACAATGACAAAACGCAGCAAGCTAGCCTGGTAGATGGGTTGTGCCCTGTGGATTTTAAGGATATGAAAAACCTATGGCTCCTCAGAGGCTGAATGTAGGATATTGAGTAAAGATTAATTTATTGTTTCAAATTCTTCCTGGATAGGACATTAGGGACAACATGTTGATGAACCACCACCACATCAGTAAACACAAACAATGACCCCCAACTCTCCCAAGAGCTCCGCAGAGGTGATGGTAATGAGGGAGCACAAGGATCTTAAAAAACAGAAACTTCAAAATACTTCCTCCACTGTTCCAAATGGCAGAAGCTGCGGAATTCCCTAATGCCTTCTTCCACCACATGAGGTTGGAGGAGTAGGGATCACAGGACATTGAGGATAGCAGGTGGATCAGGGAAGAAGAGTGCAAATGGATCCAAGAATCCCACAAGCCAATCCAGTCCTGCACACAGGCCAGAGGGGAACCAATCTTACTCGCATGCGCCCCACACTTTGAAGGGGGCCATGAGATAATTATTGTGCACCACCGTCTATCCCTGTTGAGTGCTCAGCTCCAGTTAGATGATACACTTCTGGCTTGCAGTGCTCCCACATGCAGAAAGACACCTGTCCCTGTAGAACACAGACATAAAACAGGAAAGGTGCTTGGTGTAGAGCCATTTTGTGGCTCCTTGCAGAGCAAGAGAGGAGATGTTTATGATAGGTGCTGGCACTAAAAAAGCGAATGAAAGGGGCGGAATCAGTGCCACAGGATGTAAAGAGCATTTACCTTGACAATGAGTAATTATTTTCCCAATCCACCCTGTAATGCCTGATTTCCCACATCAGTTCCCCCAGTGGCCCCACCTTCATATTGCAGGTAGAGTGCCCTGGTGATACCCTACGGACCAAGTTGTAAACCTGCTTCAGTTATTACATTTTGTTACTGGCCAGTTGAAATTACAGGCAACCTTCTAAAGAAGTCCTCTGGAGTATGGTAGTATGTGACTAGAAGGGAAACAGTATTAGGCATGAATGTAGGGAACCCTGAGAAGAGTGGGGGCACACTATAGAAGGTTCATGTAGGAGGAAGAAATCACCTGTGTGGAACACGTGGAAGAGAGTGACCAGAAATGAGACAGAAATGGAGGAGGTACTGACTGCTTTCATAGAAGAAAATGTTGTAAAATGACTAGAAAATGTTTTTTATTAAAAGACCCAGCCCAAATGTACTGTGATAAACAGTAATCATGATATATAATATGGTGAAATATAATAATCTAAATAAACTGATATTCAACTTTGCAAGACGAAAATATTAATCGTTGATACAAAAAATTAGATTTCATCTGTTATGTACCTCGAACCAAGGTGGAGAAGGTGAAATATTGTAATGTGTTGGGGGATTTATTGACATCACTCCCTAAATAGAATTTGCACACTAGGGGGTAGATCTACAAGGAAATGCCGCAGCATGGCACCGCAAGCCCTTTGGCTGTGCCACGCTGCAGCACTTCCGAAGCACAGGAATGCAACATATTTACAATAATATGTTGCATTCCTGTGCTCTCCCCAGCGCTGGCACACAAACTGCAGCCATGCACTGGCACAGGCACCCTTACACCATTGTGCAAGGATGCCAGCATCATGGGGAGATTGTTTTTGTATAACAATCACTACAGGGATTTTCCTCTTTCAATGCGTGCTGTTGAATGCAGAACACTTTGAAAGAGGAAAAAACGAGGAGAAATTAAAACATTTCTCCTCATTGTACTTCTCTACGCCTCCCTTAGGGAGGTGTAGCTTTGACACGCATTTCCAGATTTATGATTCCTCGTAAATCTGGAAATGTGTCTCGTTCCATGGGTGTTGCGTGGGAACACCCACAGCAACACCCATGGAATGCCCCTTCCACGCAAAGTGCTGCATGTGAAGGTGTCATATTTACAAGGAGAGGAAAAGTCACGCAGGTTGACTTTTCCTCTCCTTGTAAATATGGAGAAGTGAAATGCGTCTCCAGGATCTCAGAAAAAGTGACGTACAGGTGGCACAGGGGGGTTGTAAATCTGCCCCAAGGATTTTAAGCTAAATATTTTCCTTTGGGTTTTGCATTTTCAAACATGCAAATAAAAATCCTGAATCCGACCCACTACCCATGCTTTGTGTATGGGAAATTGGTTAACTCATGCAGGCCTATATTTCACCCATACATATTGCTTCTAAAACAAATAGCTGCTAGTAGTGAGGCAGAAACATATAGCAACCATGGTGGCAGGTGTGTTTACATCCGGCTGCCTCATACTGTGCAGTCGTGCCAGCACTCTTGGAGGGCTACTATATTCGGATGTAGATGACTTTTCCTTTTAGAGGGAGGGAAGATTGCAGAATGTTTCCCTTTCGTAATACGTGTATTTTTTGCAAAAACGACTAATATTATGCAAAATTATTGTAGTTATCGTTATGAAAACTGAACAAGAGACCTGTTGTAGTAGAAAATTCCTGGATCAGTTTTACAGTCTGTGAAAAAAGCCAAGGATGCAAAAACTGCACAGTTTGGCCCTTAAGTGCCAACACATTTACCCATTAAGCACAGAGTATGCCAGATTTACTAAAGGATTGCATTGCCCTTGCGTCACCCAAGGTAATGCAAGGGCAGCATAATCCTCAAGCCAGATTCACCATGTGATGTCCCTGTGTGTCCTGGTAAATCTGGAGTCACACAAAGCAGTTAAAGCCGCTACCTTGCATTACTTTGCACTAGGACGATATTACATGGGAGGAGAGTGGGTGTTCCCACTCTTTGACCCGCTATTTTTTGGTGTATTCCCAGATTTACTAAGAGTGGTAACCCTGGGAAGGAGCCATAATTTTATGCCTTCCCGATAGAGGTGCGGTGAGGGGAAATTAGTTTATTTATCCTCGTTTTCTCGTTCTTCATGTGCTGCATTCTGTAGCACACTAAGGAAGAGGAAAAATCCTATAAGGATTATTTGGTGTCCCTTGGAAAGATCTTATGTGCTTTCGGAGCAGAAAAGGAGGATGTTTGTCTTATACTCCTATGCAAATTTTTGGGGGGGATAATCACATTTTTATTATTTTTAAAACACATAAAACAATTCAGCAGATACACGGAAATCATTAGTTTGAATCCATTCTTAAAAGCAATGTAACCCAAAATCACGACCTTCATAAAACATACACAGACGGGATATGGGACCAGGTTAATCAGGACCCTCCACATTCCCCAGCAACTTCTCCCACACTCTACGGTATTTCTTAACCCCTCCCATGCTCGTGATGGAACCTTTCCGTCACGAGCCTCAGGTGGGCTGTGCTGGTGATGGAACTCTTCCGTCACGGCTCGCTCAACGCGCCTGCGCGGCGCGAATTCCGCGCCTGCGCTGACGTTCTAAAGAGCGGGTGGGGCCGTGACGGAACCGTTCCGTCACACGCACAGCTAGCTCCGCCTCCCCCTTAGCAATGCGGCAGAATAGCCGCCGCAGCGAAGGGGTTAACGCACCCCTTGGCCATGTAAAGGACTTTCTCCCGGGTCGCGCACCAGTCCACCCCTCTACGCCACCTTCCCAGGTCAGGTGGGTTGGGGCTTTTCCATCCTATGTAAATCTTTATGGTAGAACCCACATGCAAAACGTTTTCTGCTTGTACCAGCAAAGAAGTATAAATCTGCATGGGAAAGTATATGCATAACTGTTGATGCTGCTGCACAGCAGGATTTAAGAAAATAGCTCAGCTCTATATTTTCTGTGTCTGTCAAGACTAGACTCTTTCAACACATATTCCTTTATGGCAATGCACATGGATGATGACCATCATAGTGAATTATGGGGCACGTAGGCAAAAATTTGCTCACTGGGGTCAGTTTTAGAAATGTATCAAACAAATGATAGCAAAATGTAAGAAGTGATTTTCCCTCATACGAAAATTAGTTCAACCTGAGGAAGAAAATGATGGCAGAAATGTGGAGGGACAGGATGACTCATTCATGTTGGTGGAAGATTCCACAAAACACACAACTGCCCAGCCACACTTTATGACCACAGTAGCAATGATTCATATTCCCTACAGAGACAATCAATGGATGAGGATGATGGCCAACAGCCTCATGTGTGATCCTGCAGCCAGCTGTGAGGCCACGACAGATGCGCGTCCCAGTGCAGGCTCATAGCTGGCACTGAGAGACATTTGATGGCAACCATGCATCGTTGTCGGATGGTATAGCAGAAACTCCTCAGTTGTTTGATGGGTTTGAGGGCTCCATGCTGCAAG
Source organism: Lissotriton helveticus (assembly GCF_964261635.1). NCBI lineage: Eukaryota > Metazoa > Chordata > Amphibia > Caudata > Salamandridae > Lissotriton > Lissotriton helveticus. The sequence goes on from NC_136069.1 coordinate 1,613,033,824, forward strand.
TTCAGCATCTGCAAAATAAGCAGCTGAAAATAGTGAACAAAAAACTGAATAACATGCAGCAATGCATTTCATTTGGCTTCAATTATCTGGCCTATCAATTGACAGATATCAAAGCAAAGATGAACATTAAAATTGGATCACTGACATAATATCGACGACACAAATATCGAGATACACAAATATCGAATCAAAAATATCGATTGACAAAATATCGACTCCCTATCTTCAAACAGGTAAGTACCAAAATATCGACTCCAAAATATCGACTTACAAAAATATAGACTGTCAAAATATCGATTTTTTTAAATGTCTTAAAATTAAGTTAAAACTAAAATAGTAATAAATATATTTAATATAAACTTAGAAATAATTAATAAAAAAATGTAATTTTAATAAATAATTTATATAATTAAAAAAATTATATCACCAAAAATTACACACATATATATATATATATATATATATTCACTGAAAAAACCATAGGTTATAGACCATATATAGTTAGGAATTAGCATTTAAAAAACCTTATTTTACTCACACAAAACCATTGAAATTCCATATATAGTTAGTTGCACTAACTATATATCGCGCACCCGCAATCCACTGCTGATCATGTCACATATTACATCATTCATGACATGGTCACTGACATCACTGATGACATCACTGATGACAACATCCAGTGACTGTATGTTTCTGTAAAGTTAAAATATGTCTTACATATTGAAGAATGAGTGGATGTATAAGTGTCTGGATGAAGAATTTAGTAGGTGCGTGACTGACTGTATGAGTGAGTGATTAAATGTGTCTCACTGAATGCATGGGTTAGTGACTAAACTGTCTTAATTTGTGCATCATTATGTCTGTTGTTCTGTAAACTGCTGCATGTGTTGATCATTAGCTATACGAGAGGCTATATGTGTTATTAATTGGTTGCCCAAGTATTTCTGTGGGAGATTGAGTTTGTGTGGGGGTGGCTGGAAGGTGTGTGACTCTGTGCATAGATGTGTGAGCAGTTTATTCACTAGGTGTATGAGTTCAAGAGTGCATGTGGAAACAGCTACATGGGCAGTTGACTGTGTGCATGAGTGTATTGATGAGTGAATGGATATCTCAATGCTACATGTCATAGTAAGTACATATGTAAAACACAGTACATGTGAGAGTTGGCATATATAAATAACTATGCATGAGAGCCACTGAATGAGTGAGTGGTTGTATCGATCATTGTGAACTTGTATCAGGGATTGTATAAGAGAGTAAATATGTGTTAGTATATGTTTCAATAAGTAAGGTGTGTTTAACTGTATAGTTGAAGAAATGGAGGTGAGATTGTTTCTTTGCATGACTGACTGGGTGTGTGAGTAACTCCATGGATGAGTGTCTGTATACACTGAGTGTATCTAAGGTTATATTAGAGTCTGAAGAGGTTTATCGTATTAGCACAAGAATGATGTCAAATGAGATGTCATCAGTGATGTCATCAGTGATGTCATTTGAGATGTCATCAGTGATGTCATCAGTGATGTCACTGACCATGTCATGAATGATGTAATATGTGACATGATCAGCAGTGGATTGCGGGTGCGCGATATATAGTTAGTGCAACTAACTATATATGGAATTTCAATGGTTTTGTGTGAGTAAAATAAGGTTTTTTAAATGCTAATTCCTAACTATATATGGTCTATAACCTATGGTTTTTTCAGTGAATTTCAATGGTTTTTTAATAGCAAATATCATAAGCTGTCGAATGTCAAGTACGTGGTAAGTAAAAACATTTTCGTGTTTATGCACACTGATCTGCTTTGAATGCTGCCCCCCACCCCTCATTTCTATTAGGAGTACTCTCTCTTTGCAGATAGTGAAGAGTAGTTAACGCAGGCCTTTGCCCCCGTTGTAATCCGTCGTGCCTGCTTCTCTCTCCATTTGATTGATTGTTCTCTTTGGTTCATTCTCTATTTACAAACAAGCACAGAGTCGCAATACTCTGTTTAGTCTTTGCAGATAGCTAAAAATCGTGTAAAAAAACAAAAGGAATCGAGCAAAATCAGTAGGCCACTAATGGGATCTCTTTTTGACCTCCCTAAAATAGAAACATTAGGAACAACCTGTTGATAATACCAATGTGTATGTACATAAGCGGCGTTCATTTGTGTTCACAGTACCCCTTGTTGATTGTTTGAATCCAGCATTGAATTGTTCGAAGTTGGTTCTCTTAAGAATCTTCTCTGCCTGCAAACGAGGAAGAATAGGAATATTCTCTCTCCCTTTGCAGATAGTGAAGGGTAGGTAACGCAAACCTTTAACACGTCGTGCCTATTTCGTTCCTCATTGATTGATTGTTTCCCCAAACATTGACTGTTTGGGAATTGGTTCTTTTTGGAGGTATTCCCTGTTTGCAAATATACGTAGGAAAATCTTTGCAAATAGTGAAAGGGTACGTAATGCGGACCTTTCTCCCCCGTTGTAATCTGTCATGCCTATCTACTCCCCACTGATTGATGCACCTGTTTCACCCGGACCATTTACTAGAGATACGTCATCTGGCCCGACCAGAGAGCACCCCTAGTGAAAAGGACATATGCAATAATAACGAAGTGATCACTGTATCCTGTTAACAGAAACTTTAGCATGAAACAACCTGGAAAGAAAAGAATAGGAAAACGAAAATCAGTAGGCCACTGATGAACATGAACTTTTATTAAACAACGAACAAAGAAACGATAACATAACGTAATGATAAAACCTATTAATGTCCTAGAAACAAGAAAACGTTAAAATATGCCAGTGGTGAGAGACCAGAAAAACAGTAAGAGAAACCAAATCACCCCTCGCTGTCCCACCGCCTGCCACGCCAAAAAAATCGATAGACTAGGGAAAATGCAAGTCAGTAGAACATCCGCCCCCACTCTGGAAACTTCCAAGGTGGGGCAGGGTTGCGGCTACGCCCAGCCGGGAGCAGCCCATATAAGGCGGGTCCTGCTGCCACGCCTCGGCCAGGAGATCCTAACGTAGGGTGTAGCCGGAGGAGAGGCCGAGGCCAGCGGGACCCGGCCAGGGGATTGCCTTTACAACGCTGAAGAGTTGCAGGGGGGGGAATGTCTCCTTGACCCTCCCCTCTCTCTCCCAGTCCGGCCGCGGTGGCCCTTGACAGTTTCAGGTAGTCCCGCCACATGCTCTTCCGGTCCGGCCACAAACGGTCGGGGGGCCGAGGCCGACGGGATCCGGCTGCAGCCGATAAACCAAGGAACCCGTTCATGGGGCCAGAGCCAGGGGCGTCCGGCCGACATCCACCGGAAGCCCGGCCCGAAGACGGACGGGACACTTCTTCTTTCTTGAATAATGGCTGCGACAACACTGGGGGGGGATGTCTTGCACATGCCTCCGACCCCCCCCCCCCCTCGTCCTCATCGCCTGGTCCGGCCATAACAAATCTCAAGCGAGACGCCGTGGGGTGCACTGGGAGGGAGAGACGGTGCGAACAGGCCTCTCCCGCCTCCCCAGGTGGAGGCTTCCCAGCTGCACCCTCAGCGCTCCAGGCGCCCGGAAAAGGGTTCTTCCACTGTGGCCATGCTGCAACGTCTCGCCCGGCAGGGTGGAGCCCGTCCGCTCATTTGACCCCGCGATCGCCAGTAGCTACCGAACTCTCAAAACGGCGGTCGACCTGGCAAGAGCAGGCCCAGCATAAAGAAATGGCCCGGTCACTGGTTGACTCCACCACCGTAGTCCTCCACGACCTTGAAGATTCTAGAGGAGCCGCGGGAGTCTCCGACCCCCGATGGGGAATGACTGCCATGATCGCCCGTGGAGTGACGAAACTGTATCCGCGGGACGTCGCCGCTCCCATGCTGGCGCCAGCCTCACTTTGAATTACTAGAATCCTGCAGACCTCAGTTCCGGTGAAAGCACAGTGTGACCCGGTAGGAAAAATTGTTGCACCCCCTCCCCTTTTTGACTGATAGTTCAAACCACCGATCCTTTCCTTTGCCCTTTTAACGGAACTTTGGACTGCCTCCCCCTCTTTTACATTTTCTAGAGAAAACAAAACATTAACCACTACATTAGCATAGCAGTTGACACCAGAACTGTTTTCAAATTGAAAACCAACAACATCTTCAACAGAATCCTTTTTGTTTCTGCTGTGACCCTGCTACAGCACAGGCATTGTCCCCAGCAGTAATTCTGCAATGCCGGTAAGAATAGCTGTGGTGCCTACTGGACTCACTCACCCCCGCGGCGCCCCACGCCGTTATTTGCTGGGCGGCAACTTACTAGACATCACTTTCGTGCCATCTAGATTTCAGCGCGTTCTGCTGCCTTGGAACTATTCGCACAACAGACTGCTACTGACGACCCACCCCCAGGCAACATCTTCTGAATTTTCATAATTTGAAAGAACTAGTAACATGTCCTCATCAGGAATTCAAAAGAAATTGCCACGGTCTCTTCGTTGTTTAAATGTTTTTACTGTTTTTGTTTTGTTGTATATATTTATATGTTATTAAAGTTTTATATTCCTACTACTTTGTTGGAGTGCTATATATTTTTAATGTGACACATAATTGTAAAAACTTTGATGTACAAAGAGTCATTCCTGGAATCTTCCGCTTCAGGCTCGGTCCCCTCCCCAATCACAATACAGGATGGTTTTCAGATAGTAGGAACACGTGTGGTGTGACGGATCTCATCGGGTGTGGGCCTTGATCTACTATAACTCCTTTGAAGAGGGGTGATTCTTTACAGCTGGAGCCATAAACTACATCTGCAGGGCTAGCTGATAGCCTGGACAATCGGACACAGAGAAAGAGGAGTGTCAGAGGGTGCGGTAGTGAATAGGGCGAAAGGGAGGTGTCGGGCGGGCACAGAGTGTGATTCTCAGGGAAGAGCAGCGCAGATGGGGGGAGGTTTATTGCCCATGCATAAGACAGAGAGCGGGGGTGACCAGTGCCTGGGGAAGATGCTTGCGAGGGTGGGGAGCCATGCTACGAATCGACAGCGTGCAGAGAGTGGGTCTGGTCAAGGCATCTAAAATGGCTGCTGTGCACGACAAAAGTGTGGCATTTCAAAAAAGGCAAGATGGCGCAAACAATGTTTTTCAACACTTCCTCATTTCCTTCGAATCGAACGTTAACAGACGTTGGTGCATATTACCAAAGTTAAGCGATATTTATCGCTAACGATGCTTACCAACGAATTTTTTACCGCTAAGCATCGTCAGAAATTATCGAAGATAAACCTTGCTATTATCAAGGTTTATCGCAAATGCGATAATAAACGGCCGCAATGCATGAATATCGCTAAAAAGTCAGCGATATTCATGCATTACCGAGCTAATGCTCTTAGCCATTTTATCCACCTCCCATTGGATAACATGGCTAAGAACTGCTCAGGGCAGGTGTTACTTTTTGGAGATATTCGCGCTTAGCGCGAATATCTCCAAAAGTTGGTAATAGGAGATAGATATCTTGCATGTTGTAATGCAAATTATTGTGGTATATGGAACTCATACCATAATCTCTCAGGAAAGCAGAAACTGATCCTTTTGGGACCGCCTGAAAAGGCCTAGGGGGTGAGGGGTACTCTACTTTGCCCCCTTTTCACGTTCCGAACTATTTTATTTTACTCTCTTCTGTAATTACACAAAATAGCAGCGATAAGATGCATCGGAGACACACAGTGAGAGAAAGGAGGCCGGAGATGAAGAAGAGATGTCAAATACACATTGGAGATAATATAGTGGCAGAAGGGAAGTAAATATGAGTAAACTTACCATGTAACATAAAAATGTTGCACTCTATACTATAAGTCTCATTTTATACTACAATCACTTCGCTACAACCTCATAAATTAAAAATAGAAATGAATAATGTCTCAAACAATTTTTGATTTCTAAATATAAATTTATTCTTCAGAATTTTCTAAATTTGAAAGAACTAGTAACATGTCCTCATCAGCAATTTCCTCATGAAAAGTCTGCAATGATGATTCTTGTAACTCTATGGTCTCCAAACATTCGATAAATTCGCCATCAACAGATTGATCAAAAAAATCATTCAAGTAATCTCCTCCTTGTGACAATATTTCATTATTGGTGCTGTCAATTTCAATCAATGTAGTGGAATCATTCAAGTCATCTCCTCCTTGTGACAATATTTCATTATTGGTGCTGTCAATTTCAATCAATGTAGTGGAATCATTCAAGTCATCTCCTCGTGACAATATTTCATTATTGGTGCTCTCAATTTCAATCAATGTAGTGGAATCATTCAAGTCATCTCCTCGTGACAATATTTCATTATTGGTGCTCTCAATTTCAATCAATGTAGTGGAATCATTCAAGTCATCTCCTCCTTGTGACAACATTTCATTATTGGTGCTGTCAATTTCAATCAATCTAATGAAATCATACACGTCATCTCCTCCTTGTGACAATATTTCATTATTGGTGCTCTCAATTTCAATCAATGTAGTGGACAATTCAAAAGAAATTGCCACGGTCTCTTCATTGTGAGCCATTTTATTTTGAAATTGCTTGCTGTAAATTGCAGAAAAAAATAATCACTTTCATTTATCGTTTTTAGTAATACATAATATAAAACTAACTTTATCAAGTATTTAGTATAACAGAAGGACTGCAAATAAATAACAGAAAACATTTTTCAAATTATCTTCAAGTGTACAACATAGTTCCCCTTACAAATTAACAACTCACCTTTTTAAAAGTAGGAGAAGTGTTAGTACTGTGTAAATCAAACACCAGAAATTCACCACCAAAAATTCCTCACAAATGTACCTCAGACAGTAGTATCACAAAATGGCTGTGGTTTCCTCTCATTTGACATATATTCATAACCAATTAACTTTCATCACACACAAATACAAAACCAAAGTAACATTTTAATTGGTTCTAAATTTCAACACTTTCAAATGTGTTTTCCCCATGCAATTTTCCATAGGACATTTACATACGTCTACAGCCTGAATGGCTGAACGGAATTACACCAAACTTGGCAAAATGGTACATCAAAACTAAGAGGTCAGGAAGGATCTACTATGCCCCCTTATGGTCATTTGCCCCTTCGCTTTGGCCTCCTCTTGTCTCTCGATCCTACCGAGAGACAAGATGGCGGCCGCTACGGACTGTTTGGAATGTTGACAGACGCCGGAGAACCAATCAGCTTCGCAAAGCTCCGTAACGCGAAAAGTACGCGAAGCGGAGCGCTGTTACAGATATATATCTTTTTTTGAACGTTAATTTCTCAAAATCCACTGGAGCACATATATTGAGACCTAGCAAAGGCACATCGGGCTACCAGTCCCTAATATTTTGCCAAGTTTCGTGCAAATCCATTCAGCCGTTCGATTATTGACATTTAGATACGTCTACAGCCTGAATGGCTGAACGGAATTACACCAAACTTGGCAAAATGGTACATCAAACCTAAGAGGTCAGGGAGGATCTACTATGCCCCCTTATGGTCATTTGCCCCTTCGCTTTCGCCTCCTCTTGTCTCTCGATCCTACCGAGAGACAAGATGGCGGCCGCTACGGACTGTTTGGAATGTTGACAGACGCCGGAGAACCAATCAGCTTCGCTTCACAAAGCTCCGTTGCGCGAAAAGTCCGCGAACCGGAGCGCTGCCCGGTCCGCTGTTACAGATATATATCTTTTTTTAAACGTTAATTTCTCAAAATCCACTGGAGCACATATATTGAGACCTACAAAAGGCACATCGGGCTACCAGTCCCTACAATTTTGCCAAGTTTCGTGCAAATCCATTCAGCCGTTCGGGCTAAAAGTGAGGCCAACCGCCCTATGGAAAACTCAATGTTAAAAACACGTTTTGGGACCCCCCTTTTTTCTCGACCCCCCCTGGACGAACCCCCCCCAATTTTCAGGGGCTGCTCAGAAACAAAATGTGCCATTTTCCTGAAAATTTCAGTCAATTCCGTCCACAAACGCCAAAGTTATTCGACATAGAATTTTCAAAAATCCCATAGAGAAAAAATCCTAACTATATATACCTACTGGCGACCGCCAGTAGGTAATATATATATATATATATATATATATGAACAGGAACCTCCCTCCAACAAAGAAAGAAGCAGAAGCCCAGAGGAGAAACTTGACGAAGAGGCTTTATTTTCCCAGTGCAAATCCAGTGGCGGCGAATGCATTTCGGCTTTCCGCCTTCCTCAGCGCCCATCACCAGAATAACAGCCACGGTGGGAGTGTGTGTCCTGCCTCCTATGATGCTGTGAGCACGGGTCCGCTCCTCCCCCCTGCAAATGGAGCTCACCTGTTGCAGATCGTGTAAGTACTCCGAACTACAACTCCCAGAAGGCCCAGGTATGTCAGCAATCCGGGTTGGTGGAAATTGGGGGAGAGAGTAGATTGATGTGACCCTCTGTCACGGGACCCACAAGGAGCAAGACGCGATGAAACACCAGTCTGTTCTGAGATCATGCAGCCCCTCCTCGAGTCTCCTCGTACCATCACAGCCTCTGCCACCAAAAAGTCCAAAATGCGGGGGCTATATGCACAGTGCAGATTGCCACAAGGAGAGGTAAGTACCTCAACCGCGTCTGTCCTCATGAAAGCAGGGGCGGGTCCGGACCCATTCCATTCCTGGAAGAACAAAGTGAGCCGTGAGGCATGCCAGTTGACAGTCCAGACCCTCGACGTGACAGGGGCTTCTGTAACACGCTGCTGGCAAGTGCGAAAATGTGAACAGGAACCTCCCTCCAACAAAGAAAGAAGCAGAAGCCCAGAGGAGAAACTTGACGAAGAGGCTTTATTTTCCCAGTGCAAATCCAGTGGCGGCGAATGCATTTCGGCTTTCCGCCTTCCTCAGCGCCCATCACCAGAATAACAGCCACGGTGAGAGTGTGTGTCCTGCCTCCTATGATGCTGTGAGCACGGGTCCGCTCCTCCCCCCTGCAAATGGAGCTCACCTGTTGCAGATCGTGTAAGTACTCCGAACTATATATATAAACATATTATTAAATAAACATATATAACATTTTAGAAAATGTTTAAATTTATTGTTACAACTATAGTGAGTTCAACATTAGCAAAAGTGTTGGATAGCGTAGAGGTAAAATTTACTATTCCCACTCCAGTGGGTGCAACAGTAGGGAAAGCGCTGGATAGCGTAGGGGTTAAAAGTACTACTCCCACTCCAGCGATGTATGACGTTACAAGGCGTACTTTTACAACGCCTACCATTACAACAAAACTTTTACAACGCATATACCTTTACAACGCAAGATTTTACAACGCATATACCTTTACAACGCATACCATTACAACGTAAGTATTGGTAAGTATATAATAATTTTTTGAATATAAATTAATAAAAAATATTATAATATAATTTAATTTTATTTAATTTTATTAAATAAATTTAATTTAAATGTAATTTTACTTTATTTTTACAAAGTACCACTGTACCCCAAAAACCCAAAACTGACCCTGAACCCTAAAAATACCCCTTTACCCATAAACTGAAAACTGACCCTGAACCCTAAAAATACCCCTTTACCCGAAAACTGACCCTGAACCCTAAAAATACCCCTTTACCCCAAAAACTGAAAACTGACCCTGAACCCTAAAAATACCCCTTTACCCAAAAACTGAAAACTGACCCTGAACCCTAAAAATACCCCTTTACCCCAAAAACTGAAAACTGACCCTGAACCCTAAAAATACCCCTTTACCCAAAAACTGAAAACTGACCCTGAACCCTAAAAATACCCCTTTACCCCAAAAACTGAAAACTGACCCTGAACCCTAAAAATACCCCTTTACCCCAAAAACTGAAAACTGACCCTGATCCCTAAAAATACCCCTTTACCCCAAAAACTGAACACTGACCCTGTACCCTAAAAATACCCCTTTACCCAAAAACTGAAAACTGACCCTGAACCCTAAAAATACCCCTTTACCCAAAAACTGAAAACTGACCCTGAACCCTAAAAATACCCCTTTACCCCAAAAACTGAAAACTGACCCTGAACCCTAAAAATACCCCTTTACCCCAAAAACTGAAAACTGACCCTGATCCCTAAAAATACCCCTTTACCCCAAAAACTGAAAACTGACCCTGAACCCTAAAAATACCCCTTTACCCAAAAACTGAAAACTGACCCTGAACCCTAAAAATACCTCTTTACCCAAAAACTGAAAACTGACCCTGAACCCTAAAAATACCCCTTTACCCCAGAAACTGAAAACTGACCCTGAACCCTAAAAATACCCCTTTACCCAAAAACTGAAAACTGACCCTGAACCCTAAAAATACCCCTTTACCCAAAATCCCAAACATATAACCTTTTAAAAATAATTATATACTTACTAATACTTACATTGTAATGGTATGCGTTGTAAAGGTATCTGCGTTTTAAAAACATGCTGTGTAAATGTATGCGTTGTAAAAGTTTTTGCGATTTAAAAGTTTTGTTGTAATGGTAGTGCATAGTAAAAGTAGCGTTGTAAACGTTGCATACCCACTCCAGTGGGTGCAACAGTAGGGAAAGTGTTGGATAGCGTAGGGGTTAAAATTACTATTCCAACTTCAGAGAGTGCAATAGTAGGGAAAGTAAATACTTCACAAATAGATATAAATAACATAAATAGTAATACCAATTACAAATAATTAAAATATCAAAAAAGTGTATAAAAAATATAAAATATTTATTTATAAATACAAAATAAAATTATTTAATCATAAAAATTGCCTACTCATACTAATTAATTACCTATTAACAATAAATTAATTTACAATTTAAAAATTAATAAATTAATTTTAATTACCAATTATATTTTAATTAATTACCTATTAAAAATTAATTAACAATTAATTCAAAATACATACCAATAATTTAAATGACATATTTAATTAATGAGAATTAAATTATTTCCCACCCTATTCCCCTATAAACCCACAACCCGCTACAGAAATTAAATGAATGAAATTAACATATTTATCAATTAATCAATTAAAATTATTTACCAATCATATTTTTATTAATTACCAATTATTATTTAATTAACAATGTATTCCAAATAAATAAGAATAAATAAATTAACATATTTAATTAATTATAATTAAATTACTTCCCACCCTATTCCCCTATAAACCCACAACCCGCTACAGAAAATAAATTACTAAAATTAAAATATTTATCAATTAATCGATTATAATTAATTACCAATTATATTTTAATTAATTACCAATTAATAATTAATTAACAATTAATTCTAAATAAATATCAATAAATAAATTAACATATTTAATAAATTATAATTAAATTACTTCCCACCCTATTCCCCTATAAACCCACAACCCGCTACAGAAAATAAATTACTAAAATTAAAATATTTATCAATTAATCAATTATAATTAATTACCAATTATATTTTAATTAATTACCAATTAATAATTAATTAACAATTAATTCTAAATAAATATCAATAAATAAATTAACATATTTAATTAATTATAATTAAATTACTTCCCTGCCTATTCCCCTATAAACCCACAACCCGCTACAGAAAATAAATTACTAAAATTAAAATATTTATCAATTAATCAATTATAATTAATTACCAATTATATTTTAATTAATTACCAATTAATAATTAATTAACAATTAATTCTAAATAAATATCAATAAATAAATTAACATATTTAATTAATTAGAATTAAATTACTTCCCACCCTATTCCCCTATAAACCCACAACCCGCTACAGACTTATATTACACAAAAAATAAAAATTATTATTAACTTACCTTAAATTCGATATTTTTGTTGTCTATATTATGTCTAGTCGATATTATGTCCATTCTATATTTTTGATTCGATATTATGTCCATTCTATTCGATATTAATTTTCTTTCGTCGATATTTTTGTTGTCTATATTATGTCTAGTCGATATTATGTCCATTCTATATTTTTTACTCGATATTCTGTCCAGTCGAAATAAAAGACTCGATATTATGACTGCACACCATTAAAATTGACAGTCGCACCAATGACCTTGAAAAATTCTGCCAACAAATATCAGAGGATACCACAAATCAAAGGCAAAGGACTGCAGCACCAATGGATGATTTAAACCTTTGAATTGGGAGATTGGCATATGCCACATCAAACATATCCAGTTGGCTAGCAACTCTCCAGGTGGAAAACGTCTCGAGGAGCTTAGGGCAGATTACCGCTACCCTAGTGTGGTAGCTGCTGATGCTCACGATAGTGAGGAAATCTCCAGCATCCGCAGCATCTCTGCCACAGATTCATTCTCACTGTGACGCATCAGCAGCCGTACTCCTTCTGCTAAAAATGTGAGCACAACCCAAGTAGCAATGAAGGGCACTCTACAGGAAGTACCAGGAATGTTGTATAATTGTGTTTTCAGTGATGTAACTGACATTTAATGTGGACATTATGTAACATTTGAATGTAACAGTTAAAATTCTTCAGACTTCCAAGAAAATCTCACGCCTCTCCTTTGTTACAGAGCCTTCACTGGCTTCCTATTAGGCAAAGGGCAGAATTTAAAAGCCTATGCACGGCCCATAAGGCAATCTACGGGCAAGCACCGGCCTATATTAAGGAACGGTTGGAGGTCTATAAACCCGAACGAAGACTGAGGTCGTCTGATGCCCAGTTCTTAGTCTGCCCACGGTTTAAACTGGCAACGAAGGGTGGGAGATCCTTCTCTGTTTTAATTCCCCAAATCTGGAACAGATTACCCGAGTCCCTTCGCAAAGAAGGTAACCTCCTACTCTTTAGGAAATCATTAAAAACACTTCTATTCAGGGAGGCTCTGGGTTCACCTTAGTCTGTATTATGCTACTGGTTCTCCGATCTGCAAAATAGTTGTTTTGTCCGTCGGTCATGAGCGCCTTGAGACCTGCCGGTGAGATGGCGCTATATAAACCGAAGCTAACAATAACAATAACAATAACAATCTATTTTAAAATATTTAAAAAACCTGACAATAAAGGTTGCTGCACTTTGAAGCATCAAATAAGCTTTGCACATTTTTTTGCTTGTTTTTTCACCTGACTTGCTTTGAAAAGTAATTGTTGACAATGTTGTTCCATTGCAGTTTCCCCTCCCCTCCCCTCCACTGCTCTACTCTCTACTGTAGGCTGCTGAACAGGTGGCCTGGGATCTTCATCCTCCAAATCCGAGTCTGTTGTGGTGATCTGTATGTCTCTCCTGGTCGCATTATTGTGTGGAATGGCGCACATTGCCACTTTCTTGCATGCAGTTTCCATAGCATATTGTAAGGCACCACCACTTTATGTAGGCACCGGAAATTCGTGTTTGTAGGACACTGGCTCTACGTAGTGCACTAAAAGAAGTACACTGTGCAGAGAGTCCAGTGAGACCCATATTGGTATACAGAGGAAAAAGAGGAGACAGGTCGTGGCCAGAGGCAAGTGCCGGGGCAGCACATTCATTTTAGTGGGGGGGTGAGAACCGAGTAACTCACTCACACTAGAGGCACAAGATGGTTCATGGGTTGTAGTTGCACCACTTGGAAAAGGTTGCACCAGGTCGTTTGCAGTAGTGAGAAAGTGACACTATTGGTTCTATTGGTGGTGGAGGCTCCTAAATTTGTGATATACCAGTACAAGTAACCAGGGGGCATATTACCAAGCAATAGCGATAATTATCGCTATTGCTTGGTTAGAGACAAAAATGTATCGCCGACCTGCGGCGATTTTTATCGCAGAAAAACCTTGGTATTACCAAGGTTTATCGCAAATGCGATAAAAATCGGCTGCAATGCATAAATATCACTGAAAAGTCAGCGATATTCAGGCATTACCGAGCTAATGCTCTTAGCCATGTTTTCCACCTTCCATTGGATAACATGGCTAAGAACTGCTCAGGGCAGGTGTTAGCTTTTGGAGATATTCACGCTTAGCGCGAATATATCCAACAGTTGGTAATAGTAGATAGCGATGTTAGCGACTGTTTCCAGTCGCTAACATCTTGGCACGCCCACTTTGCATGTCATTAGTGATAAATTTCTCTGACATGCAAAGTGGGGCCCAAGATGGTCGCTATCTCCTACTAGCTGTCGCTAACTGGTGTTAGCGAAAGCTTTGTAATAGGGAGACAATTCTATCTCCGCTTTCTTGGCTTTTAAAGCCAAAAAAGCGGAGATAAACCCCCTTGATAATATGCCCCCAGGTCCTTTGTTTGGGTTTCTTTTTTGAGAGCACTCTAGCGCTGGCCGGCCCCTGGAAGTTTGGGAGAAGGACTTATCAGCATGGGAAGAAAAAAGCCAAGACTGACAAGAAAACCCTCTGCAGATCCTAATGTACTGTGTGCAGCATGGGAAAACACATGTGTACGTAAGGGGGTCATTCAACCCCGCCCCATCAAAAGTCGATACTATTGAAAAAATGCTTCAAAGGGCTATAGGATTTATAGTCGCAGAGACTGAGCTGACAGAAAAGAAACTCTCTATAGCTGGTGGTGGGGATTCTTCCCTGAGTATTCCAACTCATCCCCAAAACAAATCGGTGGTTACTGCTGAAACTCAATCCTTAGCACAGTTTGATGTTGACCAAAATTCTAAAGTCACACTCCCAGCGGTTATAAATGTAGCTGACCTATCGTGCCTGAAAAACCCAGAGGGACTAAAACACATAGGGAAGAAAGTGAAGCGAACTGTTAAGAATAAGTCAAACTCCCGTTTGGGCCTAACAGTACCTACACCCACTTCAAAAGTCTGCACAGCTGTTCCCAAAAACTCAGAGTAAAGATTGGATGGAAGATTGGATGATTCCAAATCCAGAAGGCTGGATGATTTCATGGGTGCTCTGACAAATCAATGTCATGGATTATTACGATCGGAATTTAGCCCAATATTGGAGAGATTAACTGAGCTAGGGGAATGGCACCTTCCAGTGTCAAAACTGGAGACACCATTGTTGGGTGACCCCATCATAGTAGCTATGGGATCAGATCCATTGGGAGGCCATGGCCTAGAACAACACCGGAGTGGAGCCCCAGAGGGTTGCACAGGATACAGGGAGTAACAAAACATTAAGAGTTATTTTACAAAATCTTGCAGGGCTGGATACAAAGTTGGACAATCTAGATTGAGGAAAATATATATCAACACATTCCACATTTATCTTTTTCAAGAAACATGACAAAGTTGTCAAATTAGACTTGCTGACTTTGCCTCATATAGTGTCATGGTAGGGGAAGACCCTCTGGGAGATTGATGATCGGGAAAGAGACACATGTGGGCTGTGTACTGATGGGGTTGGAATAGATTACTAATGAAATCTCACGTGTAACCATTAAACTCCCCAATGGACATTTAGCCAGTATTTATAACATTTATTTAAGGCCATCTGCAAATTATTATGAATCTATTCATTTGCTAGCTTCACATGTGGTGGGGATTCATCCTAATATTTTGAAAATAATGTGAGGTGACTTCAATTGCCAGTTTGAGCCTCTTGATCTAGCTAGCCACACCCCATTGTCAGAAGAGGACAGGATTTGGCTAATTCCTGCCCTCAATATTCCTCCGATTAAGATATGGTCCCAACTGGTGGTTGAACTAAATGCCTTATCACAGAACCATAGTATCCGTGTGTGTAATGGGTGGACAAAATCAGACAGAGATGGTAAGCATACTTTTAACAGGATTTATGGTACTAATTTAAGTGACTATATTTTAGTAGTTGTTGAACTGGCCATTTTTAGTGGATATAGTTGTGGCGCTTAGCCACAACAGTGACCATAATGTGCTACAGATGAATTTGGAGTCTCTCATTGCCTCCAGTCAGATAGCACTCTCCCAGGAGCTGGATTGCTGGTGCCAGCTTACTCATAATAAACGTTGAATCCACTGGCGTGTAATTGTTCGATAAGAGAAGGCACTGAGTTCTATATATATTAAGGTGGAATACTCTCTGGGGGAGCTTTGCAGTCATAACCTGGTGGTCAACCAGGAGACTGTTTTTTAAAGGTTGGAGAAGTACACAGCTCCCTTTCTGATAGCCTAAAAAAGGAATTTCTTAGAGAAGCCCAGCATCCACGGACCAACGAGTAGTGTACATTGTAGGCTGGTCAAACACGCTTTGATTAATTCCGTCAAGAGCAATAGGAGGGGAGAAATCCAAGCCAAAAGAGCTGCATACAACACTGCACTTGCAAAGGCAAAAGGGGATTTGGGTCTTCTAGTACAAGCCTGGCGAGGGAACACCACCTGAATTAGTAGTAATCCCTAGGTATTCTGAAATTGACGGGAACTCTGGGAGTTTCTTTTGGGAATAAGGAGTCAAAGGTAATGGAACAAGTATATTTATTGAATATTAAAGGAAGCTACCCTGAGAGCCAACATCTCAGCTCCACAGCCAAGCTTCTCTGCTGGACTCCACTTACCGGATTCCAACAGTAGAACCTTGTTGCTAGGAGCTAATTAAAACTAACTATTAAAACTAAGGATTAAGCTAATTAAAACTAAGGATTATTTGGTGTCCCTTGGAAAGATCTTATGTGCTTTCGGAGCAGAAAAGGAGGATGTTTGGCTTATATTCCTATGTAAATCTTTTTTTTTGATAATCACATTTTAATTGTTTTTAAAACACATTAAACAATTCAGCAGATACACGGAAATCATTAGCTTGAATCCCTTCTTAAAAGCAATGTAACCCACAATCACGACCCCCATAAAACATACACAGACGGGATATGGAACCAGGTTAATCAGGACCCTCCACATTCCCCAGCCACTTCCCCCACACTCTACGGTATTTCTTAACCCCTCCCATGCTCGAGCCTCAGGTGGGCTGTGCTGCTGACGGAACCGTTCCGTCTCGGCCCGCTCGCCGTGCCTGCGTGGCGCGAATTCCGCGCCTGCGCTGACTGTCTAAAGAGCGGGCGGGGCTGTGACGGAACCGTTCCATCACAAGCACAGCTCACCCGAGGGCCGTGATGGAACGGTTCCGTCACGCGTATGGGAGCGCCGCGCCTCCCCCTTAGCGCTGCGGCGGAATAGCCGCCGCAGCGAAGGGGTTAACGCACCCCTTAGCCATGTAAAGGGCTTTCTCCCGGGTCGCGCACCAGTCCACCCCTCTACGCCACCTCCCCAGGTCAGGTGGGTCGGGGCTTTTCCATCCTATGTAAATCTTTATGGTAGAACCCACATGCAAAACGTTTTCTGCTTGTACCAGCAAAGAAGTATAAATCTGCATGGGAAAGTATATGCATAACTGTTGATGCTGCTGCACAGGAGGATTTAAGAAAATAGCTCAGCTCTATCTTTTCTGTGTCTGTCAAGACTAGACTCTTTCAACACATATTCCTTTATGGCAATGCACATGGATGATGACCATCATAGTGAATTATGGGGCACGTAGGCAAAAATGTGTTCACTGCGGTCAGTTTTAGAAATGTATCAAACAATTGATAGCAAAATGTAAGAAGTGATTTTCCCTCATACGAAAATTTGTTTTTAAACAGATCAACCCGAGGAAGAAAATGATGGCAGAAATGTGGAGGGACAGGATGACTCATTCATGTTGGTGGAGGATTCCACAAAAAACACAACTGCCCATCCACACTTTATGACCACAGTAGCAGTGATTCATATTCCCTACAGAGACAATCAATGGATGAGGATGATGGCCAACAGCCTCATAGTGTGATCCTGCAGCCAGCTGTGAGGCCACGACTGAAGCGCGTCCCAGTGCATGCTCATAGCGGCATCGAGAGACATTTGATGGCAACCACGCATCGTTGTCGGATTTTATAGGAGAAACTCCTCAATTATTTGATGGGCTTGAGGGCTCCATGCTGCAAGTTCAGCATCTGCAAAATAAGCAGCTGAAAATAGTGAACAAAAAGCTGAATAACATGCAGCAATGCATTTCATTTGGCTTCAATTATGTGGCCTATCAATTGACAGAAATCGAAGCAAAGATGAACATTAAAATTGACAGTCGCACCAATGACCTCGAAAAATTATTCCAACAAATGTCTGAGGATACCACCAATCAAAGGCAAAGGACTGCAGCACCAATGGATGATTTAAACCTTTGAATTGGGAGATTGACACATGCCACTTCAAACATATCCAGTTGGTAAGCAACTCTCCTGGTGGAAAGCGTCTCGAGGGGCTTAGGGCAGATTACTACTGCCCTAGTGTGGTAGCTGCTGATGCTCACGATAGTGAGGAAATCTCCAGCATCCGCAGCATCTCTGCCACAGATTCATTCTCACTGTGACGCATCAGCAGCCGTACTCCTTCTGCTAAAAATGTGAGCACAACCCAAGTAGCAATGAAGGGTACTCTACAGGAAGTACCAGGAATGTTGTATAATTGTGTTTTCAGTGATGTAACTGACATTTAATGTGGACATTATGTAACATTTGATTGTAACAGTTAAAAATCAATTTTAAAATGTTAAGAAAACCTGACAATAAAGGTTGCTGCACTTTGAAGCATCAAAGAAGCTTTGCACATTATTTTGCTTGTTCTTTCACATGACTTGCTTTGAAAAGTAATTGTTGGCAATGTGGTTCCATTGCAGTTTCCCCTCCCCTCCCCTCCACTGCTCTACTCTCTACTGTAGGCTGCTGAACAGGTGGCCTGGAATCTTCATCCTCCAAATCCGAGTCTGTTGTGGTGATCTGTATGCCTCTCCTGGTCGCATTATTGTGTGGAATGGCGCACATTGCCACTTTCTTGGATGCAGTTTCCATAGCATATTGTAAGGCACCACCACTTTATGTAGGCACCGTAAATTCGTGTTTGTAGGACACTGGCTCTACGTAGTGCACTAAAAGAAGTACACTGTGCAGAGAGTCCAGTGAGACCCATATTGGTATACAGAGGAAAAAGAGGAGACAGGTCGTGGCCAGAGGCAAGTGCCGGGGCAGCACATTCATTTTAGTGGGGGGGTGCGAACCGAGTAACTCACTCACGCTAGAGGCACAAGATGGTTCATGGTTTGTAGTTGCACCACTTGGAAAAGGTTGCACCAGGTCGTTTGCAGTAGAGAGAAAGTGACACTATTGGTTCTATTGGTGGTGGAGGCACCTGTATTTGTGATATACCAGTACAAGTAACCAGGTCCTTTGTTTGGGTTTCTTTTTTGAGAGCACTCTACCGCTGGCCGGCCCCTAGAAGTTTGGGAGAAGGACTTATCAGCATGGGAAGAAAAAATCCAAGACTGACAAGAAAACCCTCTGCAGATCTTAATAAACTGTGTGCAGCATGGGAAAACACATGTGTACGTAAGGGGGTCTTTCAACTCCGCCCCGTCAAAAGTCGCTACTATTGATAAAATGCTTCAAAGGGCTATAGGATTTATAGTCGCAGAGACTGAGCTGACAGAAAGGAAACTTTCTTTAGGTGGTGGTGGAGATTCTTCCCTGAGTATTTCAACTCATCCCCAAAACAAATGTGTGGTTACTGCTGAAACTCAATCCTTAGCACAGTTTGATGTTGACCAAAATTCTAAAGTCACACTCCCAGCGGTTATAAATGTAGCTGCCCTATCGTGCCTGAAAAACCCAGAGGGACTAAAACACATAGGGAAGAAAGTGAAGCGAACTGTTAAGAATAAGTAAAACTCCCGTTTGGGCCTAACAGTACCTACACCCACTTCAAAAGTCTGCACAGCTGTTCCCAAAAACTCAGAGTAAAGATTGGATGGAAGATTGGATGATTCCAAATCCAGAAGGCTGGATGATTTCATGGGTGCTCTGACAAATCAATGTCATGGATTATTACGATTGGAATTTAGCCCAATATTGGAAAGATTAACTGAGCTAGAATCTTGTGAGAATATTACTACAAAAGTAGTAGGACAACCCCCGAATGCTAACACTTATATGGCAAACCTATACACTCAGAACCTTCAACAGGATTAGGCAAGCCTGGGGCTTCGGGTTCTCGGATCCCTGATAGTGCCCGGGGCCCATCCCAGGGGCCCCGGAAGGTGGGAATTGCTGGTCAGAGGTGTACCAGGAGTCAAGATGCTTTTGATTTCCAGGGTCATCCTGTGAGAAACAAAGAAGTTGGATTATACCCCCAAGAATCCAGGAATCTCCTGGTATTTAACCTACCCCCAGAGGCTTGCCCCTATGTGACTGTGCAGACTGTGGTCCCAGGGTAAAGAGATGGTCAGATAAAGGCACACACGGTAATGGGCAACAAGTGCCTTAACTGGCTGGGAAAGAACAGGAACTTTACGACCATGATGGCAAAAAATATCCTGTTTACCTGCCGTGTGGGGTAGGTAGGGAGGGGGTCGAAGGACTGTCCTTGATATTACATGATTATAAACTTTAGAGACCCTGCAATTGTTTATAAATTGCTATTTAATTGTGGTTCCAAACATATGAGGAGCTCTGGGCTGACACTTTTACCATTGGGGTATTTTTATTAGTCTACCCCGGAATTCGACTGAGGTTCTGCCAAACTTTAAAGAACTCTGTCAATCCACATCTGCTGCCCTTAAGTGCCAAGCAGCCACAGGTAGGTGGTATGTACAATGTCCCAGTATATACCAGGTTTGGTCCCTTGGAGCTTGTTGATTGACATAATGAGCTAAATACTAGTTTCTATCTTGGGAGACCTAAAACTGAACTTAGTAGGGTAGAAAACTGGAGGGAAGTTACCGATTGTTACAACTGCAAAAATATTGTAGGGACCAAAACTACTGACCACCTAGTGCACCAACAGCACGCCGACACAATGGGACAATCAGTTCCCCTGACAGACATAGTCACAGGGGGAAAGGCGAGTCTCAATTCATCCTCCTGGGAAATGGCACCTTCCAGTGTCAAAACTGGAGGCACCATTGTTGGGTGACCCCATCATAGTAGCTATGGGATCAGATCCATTGGGAGGCCATGGCCTAGAACAACACCGGAGTGGAGCCCCAGAGGGTTGCACAGGATACAGGGAGTAACAAAACATTAAGAGTTATTTTACAAAATCTTGCAGAGCTGGATACAAAGTTGGACAATCTAGATTGAGGAACATATATCAACACATTCCACATTTATATTTTTCAAGAAACATGGCAAAGTTGTCAAATTAGACTTGCTGACTTTGCCTCATATAGTGTCATGGTAGGGGAAGACCCTCTGGGAGATTGATGATAGGGAAAGAGACACATGTGGGCTGTGTACTGATGGGGTCGGAATAGATTACCAATGAAATCTCATGTGAAACCATTAAACTGTCCAATTGATATTTAGCCAGTATTTATAACATTTATTTAAGGCCATCTGCAAATTATTATGAATCTATTGATTTGCTAGCTTCACATGTGGTGGGGATTCATCCTAATATTTTGAAAATAATGGGAGGTGACTTTAATTGCCAGTTTGAGCCTCTTGATCTAGCTAGCCACACCCCATTCTCAGAAGAGGACAGGATTTGGCTAATTCCTGCCCTCAATATTCCTCCGATTAAGATATGGTCCCAACTGGTGGTTGAACTAAATGCCTTATCACAGAACCACAGTATCCGCGTGTGTAATGGGAGGACAAAATCAGACAGGGATGGGAAGCATACTTTTAACAGGATATATGGTACTAATTTAAGTGACTATATTTTAGTAGTTGTTAAACAATGGCCATTTTTAATAGATATGGTTGTGGCGCTTAGCCACAACAGTGACCATAATGCGCTACAGAGGAATTTGGAGTCTCTCATTGCCTCCAGTCAGATAGCACTCTCCCAGGAGCTGGATTGCTGGTGCCAGCTTACTCATAATAAATGTAGAATCCACTAGCGTGTAATGGCTTGATCAGAAAAGGTACTGAGTTCTATATATACTAAGGTGGAATACTCTCTGGGGCAGCTTTGCAGTCATAACCTGGTGTTCAACCAGGAGACTTTTTTTTAAACGTTGAAAAAGTACACAACTCCCCTTCTGATAGCCTAAAAAAGTAATTTCTTAGAGAAGCCCAGCATCCACGGACCAAGGAGTAGTGTACTATCCTGGTTCAATCGACATTCTAGGCTGGTCAAACGTGCTTTGATTAATTCCATCAAGAGCAATAGGAGGGGAGAAATCCAAGCCAAAAGAGCTTCATACAACACTGCACTGGCAAAGGCAAAAAGGGATTTGGGTCTTCTAGTACAAGCCTGGTGAGGGAACACCACCTGAATTAGTAGTAATCCCTAGGTATTCTGAAATTGACTGGAACTCTGGGAGTTTCGTCCCGATAACTTGTATGGAGGTGGAAGAGGCCATCAGGAAGATTGTAACACTTAAAGTTCCTGGTATTGATGCCATTCCTGGGGACCTTTTTTTATCTGAAATTGATATTTAAATCCCCTATTTCACAGCCGTGTTTAATGCCATCCTATATGGGTTAAGTATTCCTAAATCATGGCTGGGGCTGGGATCTTTCCAATTTATCGAAGGGCTGTCAGTTTGATCAACACCACACAAAACATTTTCAGCAGGATCACACTTCCCAGGCTTCAGCAATGGCTTGTTGAGAATGACATACTTTGCCCCCTACAAGCGGGTTTTCATTCTAACAACTCTACTGTAGACCACGTTTTTACGTTGCAGATGATTTTCTGGAAGACCATCAGCATAGAGAAGGGAAGACGATACGCTTTCTTTGTAGATCTCAGTGCGGTGTTTGACCTAGTCCCAAGAACCCTCCTTTTGGAAACTCTTGTAGAAATGGGAGTCCCGGACTATTTGGGTGGTATAATTGAGAGACTACACCACAGTAATTATGCCCAAGTTTGGTGCTAAAGTTGGGTGAAGTAACAGAACCCTTTCCCGTAAAGCGGGGTGTAAGACAGGGCTGTGTGCTAGCCAGCACCCTATTTACCTTATTTTTGAATGATTTAATCACATTCTTTAATAGCTGCGCCATTGATGCCCCTAGATTAGCAGGCACAAGGGTTCCGGCCCTTATGTTTGCAGACAATACTCTTCTTTTAGCTAAATCACTGGTGGGATTACAGAAAACACTTGACACTTTTAGAAGATTTTGTGTGTTGAGGGCCCTGGAAATAAATATAAACAAAAAAAATAAATGTTTTTTAACACATCCCATACCAAACACTCTGATCCCACTTTAGAGGGCATTCCCCTTCAACAGGTCCACCTTTTTGACTATCTGGGCTTTACATTAGCCACAAAAAGGTGCATTGAGTGCATCATACAGGTAAGAGGAGACTTAAATTGAAGCAGAATATTGGGGGTTTCAAAAGTTGCTTAAGGGTTCTCTCTGTAGATGTGCTTATCCAGTCCTTCAGTTGTATACATACCACTCAATGGTGGCTGCTCTTTATGGTGCAAAGATCTGGGGGTACAAAAATCTAAAATCACTGGTAATGGTCGGAAGCAGGTTTATGAGGCAGCTTTTGTGTTTACCAGTAAGCACTCCCTTGATACTACTGAGATTATACCTAGGGTTTAGGCTGATTTTTGGAAAGATTAAACTTTGCCCCTTGACCTTCTGGAGATGCCTGTGGGTTACACCTTAATTATCTCTCTCCCTATCGTAGCAGGCTGGAGGAAATACTTAGACATCCCCTTGTTGCTAAATTTCCTTGGATTGAATTTGTAAAAGATTCTTTATCCGGGATGGGTTTGACTAATCTTTGGCTTGATCCTGTGGGTTACTGTCCAACAATCAGGGCGAAGGAGATTAAAAATCAATTTAAGTTATATAAATGTAATAACTTTTTAATGCATGCACAAGGGACTTTATCAACGTCCTAGGCTACCTACCTTTATGGTGTCTACACCCTCAAAGTGACCTCTTCCTTTGTGATTGGGAACTACCCTAGCCCTGATAGGTTGTGTCCCTCATCTCAAGATGGAAGATTTACAAAACTGGGGTCTACATTGTCTGCCATACCTTAGGGGTGGCGGTGGCTGAATGTGGGCACACCTCCTCATCTAACTACTTTTCCAGCCTTTCTTTCCCCCCCCCCAAAAAAGTGGAGAGGGAAGTGGGGTAGGCATCCTCCACTATCTAGAGATGCCTGGGTTGCATTTTAAAGGCGGCTTTGCCTTTGAGGTTCCTGTCCTGGGGGAGGCATGAAGCACCTCCGCCCAGAGCAGGCTTTGTTCCTGGCCTCTGGTAGTGCTTGCCCTCACCCCATGAAGTCAGAAGCAGGTAGGCTCACTGAAACTAGACAGAGACCACACCAGTGGTTGGTAGGTTTTCAGGGGACCCTCTAAAGGGTCTCCTGTGTGCATTTATTAATAAATCCCACACTGGAATCAGTGAGGATTTATTAAGATGAGATGCTTGGCACCAAACATCTAAGGGTACAGTGGAGATAGGCGCTCATTATGACAAGTATCCAGTGCATGTACTCTCTCTAGCTTCCCTGTGCACTAACAATATCCAAGAATTGATTTGATACTGTACGGTCATATCTGCTCATGCAGATATGTCCACTTATGGTATATAGGGCACACTGCCTTAGGGCTTTAAGGTCTGAAGTAGGGGTGACTTACCTATACCTCATGTAGTGTATGGGGGCGTGGCACACAGTGCTGTGTGCCATGTTGACTCTTCGGTTTTCTCTGCACCAGGACATACAGCCTGCAATGGCAGTTTGCATAGTCTTAGTGAGGGGTCTATGGGGTGTCACTATTGGTGCTGCAGCCCCAGGGGACCCTCTTCAGTCCCAATGCCCTAGGTACCAGGGGTTCCATTCACTAGAGACTTACAGGCGTGGCTGAAGTTGTGCCAATCGTGGTACAGTTTTGGGAAACAGTTCTGACACTGTGAACCTGGTTAGCAGGGACCCAGTGCATTTACAGTTTGAAATCACATCAGGCATCAAGCAAAACGTGGTTGCTAACGATGTCAAAAGAGGCACTTTCCTACATGACCCCCCCACCACCAAACGAAAGAGGATGAAACTAACCTTTCCCTAGAGAGTCTTCATTGTCTACGTGGAAGAACCTGAGAAGACCATCTGCATTGGCATGGTCAGTCCCAGGTCTGTGTTTCACTGTAAAGTCCATTCCCTGTTAAGATATGGTCCACCCTAACAGTTTGGGATTTTCATCTTTTCATTTGCATGAGCGGTCTAAGATGTCTTTGGTCAGTGTGGACAATGAAGTGAAAACAAAAAAATATGGCCTCAGCTTCTTCAGCGACCAAACCACAGCATAGGCTTCTTTCTCAATGGCACTCCAACTGCGGAGAAACTTCCTGCTTATGAAAGAAACAAGTTGGTCATGGCCATCGTCATTGGTCCGGGTTAGGACCACTCCTATCCCATGTTCAGAAGCATCTGTCTTCACTATGAACTGCTTGGTATAACCTGGAGCTTTTAGAATGGGTGCAAAGCACATTGCTGTCTTGAGAGTGTCAAACCCTGTCATTATAAGATTTCAGGTAGTTTACATGCAAGACCCTCCTAGGGTTCCAACATGGCCCAAAGTCAACCATAAAGGTGACCTCACCTTTTCTTTCAAGGATAGGGTAGGGTCCAGTCCATTTGTCCTGGAGGGGACCAGAAGCCACAGGCTCTAAAACTCACACCTTCTGCCTTGGTTAGAACTCGACCATGGCAACCTTTTGGTCATACCAGAGCTTCTGGAGCTCCTGGCTCGCCTCAAGGTTTTTGTTGGCTTTTTTCATGTATTCAGCCATCCTGGAATGACGGCCAAGTACTTAATCCACAATATCCTGTGTATGTTCTTTGAGAGGTCTCTCCCATCCTTCCTTTATAACACAGAGTTGTCATCTTACAGTGTGCCCAAACAGAAGCTCAAAGGGGGGAATATCTACTCCCTTCTGTGGCAACTCTCTGTAAGCAAACCGTACGTATGGTAGTAAGACATCCCATCTCCTTCTCAGTTTTTCAAGGAGTCCACCAATCATACCTTTTAGGGTCTTGTTAAACCTTTCAACAAACCCATTTGTCTGTGGATGGTATGGGGTAGTGAACCTATAGGTCACTCCACACTAAGTCCACATGTGTTTTAAGTATGCCAACATAAAGTTTGTACATCTGTCTGACACTACCTCCTTAGGACACCCAACCCTGGTGAAGTTACCAAGGAGGACATTCACCACTGCAGGGGCAGTGGTGGCCCTTAGGGGAATTGCCTCAGGATACCTTGTGGCATGATTGACAAGAACCAGAATAAATTGGTTTTGTGATACTGTGTGAGGGTCAAGGGGACCAACAATGCCGATCCCAACCCTCTCAAATTTTGACCCATCCATTGGAATGGCATGAAGGGCTCTTTAAGCGCTGGGAGGGAGAAGAAGTGCCTGAAAAACTAACATTTCATGCACCACATATTTGTTGCATGTATTTGGGAGGGCTAGTCCTAGAAACCCATATTAGAAAAAAATAACAAATTAACAAGGATATGAGCAGCTTTCAAGTGGCAAGATCAAATATTCATATTTTGGCAGAAAGATAGTATTACCGGGAACAAAGTTTACAAAAAAGTGCTAGTGAGAAATATAAGCCATGGAATACTGTGATCTTCTGTAGTATTGCTAGTCAGCACCAAGGTGAAACTATTGCTATAAGTGAAAGTGACAGTCAAGAGTTGTAAGACACAGAAACAGAATGAGCTTTCTGTTGGGTAATCATAACACTAGAGCAGCAAAGGTTATGTCTCTGTTCATTCATCAGACAATAGAAGTCACCAGAGAAGTGTGTAAGCAGGTAATAATAGCAGGCAAAAACATATCCAGGTGGAAAACCCCCTCTAACTGATGTGATAGTCACAAACATGTGACTGTTTGAGGCCCCTAATACAAGTACACAGAATACTAACATATACATAATTGCATAGTACTGACATTGCCAGTGCTACAATAAATTTCTATCATAGCCAGCTGTGTGGTACAAGTGATTGGATAATGACATCTGGGATATTTTCTTGAGTTAAGAAAAAATCCAAACAGCATCTGGCTCCTTGCTGGACACTAAAGAGGAGCAGGTTGGTGTTTGGATTATTTAGGATGCAAGTTTTTTAGACTAAGGTTAAATTCAAACAGCACACTACTCCTTGCCGGGGCACAAACACACATGTCTGTGCTACAGAGAAGAGGCAGATACTTATCCTAAGAAAAAATTAAAATAGCAGCTCAGCTCCTTGCTGGGGCACACAAAAACATAGTTTTGCTTGGTGACATCTGGCACCCAGGGAACCCCTAGACATTTGTGAATTTCAGAATACTAGACACCTAGAGGATTCCTGGGAGTTGTGGTTTTATTTGCCCACAATTTCCTGCACAAGTCATACAAAGGGCCCATGCAAAAGGCCCACCCATATATGTGGGGTATAATTTTATCAAGACTACCTTCAACATAATGTCTCAGCCAGCCAGGAAGGGTGAGGGTAGTTTGAGACTCAGTGAAAGAAAGTAGGTGAAACCCACAACCAAAGTACAGGTACCCCAGGGTCGGATTGGTAAGGCGGGCACCTGGGCAATGGCCAAGGAAAAGGTATCCGAGTTCCAGCTATGGGCCACTTTATTAAGCAGGATAGGGTCTGATTTGGTCGGTGTCTGTGTTGTTCGTATGCCGCAAGTGGCCCAGTGGGTGCCTGAGTGGCCTTTCTGGAGGCAGATGGGCCTCCACTACCTTTTTTTTTTACCAACGGGGCAGAGGTGTCACTCCCTTTCTCTCACTGGGCCAGCCCATTGATGTATGTAGATTGAGTGGTGGTAGGGGGCCTGAGCAGAAGTAGCCTCACTTGTATTAAGGTGTGTTTAACAGTGTGAAATAATCAGTGTTGTTTTTTACATCTAAATGAAGTTAAGAAAACATGCCTCTGTCAGAGATCCCCCCCCACCCCCCTTCTTTTAATAAAACTTCGCAGAAACTGTGTTTTGTGGAAAGGCAATACGCAAATGTGAGTCACTTTTTATTTGCGTGCCCCGGCCACACTGGGGTACCCTAATCTGCCATTTCACTTTTAGCTGCGTTCCAAAATTCACAAACAGCTGCATCCTATTTAGAATTATAATCGGTAGAAACCTGAACACCTAGAAAAAAAAGCTCAAACACATAAGTGCGCTAACACCACAGCTGCAAGAGGTTTCATTCCCCTTAGGTCCTCATTGTCATCCATTTTCTAAGTTGTTGAAACTTGTCAGTTAAGTCATTCTATATCCTGCTCTTGGAGCAATACTGTAGGTGTACTACTACTATGTTTATCGAATGTCCCAGTTTTTTTGTTTTCAAAATGTGGTGTCCTTGTTCACACAAGCAGCATCATGGTATTTTATTCTCTGTGAGGGAAATGTAATTTAACAACCAACAGTGTTGTCAAAACTCACAAATCACAGCAATAAGATAGTTGCTCAAATAGAAAGTATGCACCTCTGTAGCCTTGTAAGTGTCTATCATTCATTCATGTGATGTACAGGTAAAGGGAAGCAAGCTTACACATAATATAAAAGCAAAAGAGGTGACGCAGTAACGCAATGACATCATGACACAGAGTCACTCACACAATGACGTAGTGCTACAATGACTTCCTGCCGGTAAGACTAAGTAATTGGGTGGGTGGTTGAAAGAGCAATAGCTAGACAGGCCAATGAGCGAGAAATGAATGAGTGACTTAGTTAAACGAACATACTAGTAAGAAGTTGGGGCAAGATGGGAGCAGATGCTCCCTCCATAAGAACCCTGACAATCTTCAGCACCGTAGACTAGGCCATACGTAGCCATACATCCATGCTTTTATTCACTCATTACTCATTTCAGTCGCCGTACTTACCCCTCAATCCACACGATCACACACACATTTTTAGTCGTTCCACCAAGCCAAGGCTTGGTTTTGGTTCCATCCCCCTGATGCTTACCTGGGGTTGAGATGGCAGCTGGGCGCATCTGTTCTGCTGAGCCCCTGCGGGTGGCCCGTCCCCGACGGACCTCGAAACCAGCATCATATAGGCTGGTTCTGGCGCGGGAGCGCTCTGTGCTGCGTCAAGGTGTGCACGTGCGCTGCGTTACCAGGGACTCATCGGCGTTAGCCCATTCGCCCTGGCACTTGGATGCCCCGACAGGTAACAGACAAGCTTCTCTTACATGGAACAAAGGACAGGGCATCGGTCGATACTTACATCAGTGAATCCGCGTAACCCACACGATCGCGCAAATGTCACACTGCTTTAATAAAAAGAAAGAGAGAAATAAATGACACGAAAATGTCGAGTTCAGAGACAGATTAACATATTGATATTTATACAGACAGACAGGTGGCGAGGGATACAGGCCTGCGGATAAACTGAAACGGATGGATGGATGGATGGATGGATGGATGGATAGATGGATGGATGGATGGATGGATGGATGGATGGATGGATGGATGGATGGATGGATGGATGGATGGATGGATGGATGGATGGATGGATGGATGGATGGATGGATGGATGGATTGATTGATGGATGGATGGATGGATGGATGGATGGATGGATTGATGGATGGATGGATGGATGGACGGGTGGGTGGGAGGGTGGGTGGCTGGATGGATGGGTGGGTGGGTGGGTGGGTAGGTGGATGGATGGATGGATGGATGGGTGGGTGGGTGGGTGGGTGGATGGGTGGGTGGGTGGGTGGGTGGGTGGATGGATGGATGGATGGGTAGGTAGGTCACATTCGGAGTGATGAAGGCAAACTTCTAATTAATAAATGTATATTTAATACCAGTTTTGTTCCGTTTATACCACTGAAGATGCTGTATCATACGCATTTGCGCTAATTACAGACGGGGACTGCGCATAACTTCATGAGTAGGTGTGGAAATGAGAGCAGAGAGGCTGCGCTGGTGCAATGAAGATGCGCCGCAGTGTGTTTGAACACGCGCCGGGCGGTTCCTGGTGAGGCGGGGCCCCCTCATGTGTTTAGTGCAGCGCTCAGACTGCGCTTTCCATCAGCTTCTGCACATTTCATGAGCCCTATCATGAAGTGCTGCGCTGGCCCAGCACAGAGCACGTAGCTGCTTTATCACATTTTAAGGTCATACACATCACTCAGCAGTTCTCAGTGTTAATACATACACTTTAGGCATTTCGTGTCAGAAACAGGGAGGGGCGCTCCCTCCTCGCGGATGTTGACTGCGTGCGTTAAATGCATAATTAGGAGACATGTTTTATTTGTGATACGTTTAGGCACCTCAAACCAACCTTAACACAAACAGGCGCCTGGGTCTGCGGTGTGGCGGCGCAGCTCTTCATAAGGCCTCGATGTGTTCAGCACAGTTCCTATTTCGCATTTTTCATCGGCTCCTACATATATTACGATGGTGCTCGCATCTGAGAATACAGTCACGCATCGCTCTTTTCCACCACATACACAGAAGTGGTCCTCGTGTTTCATGCGCCCGCCTTCAGCACGCACATATCAACTTTGAAAGTCCCCCGGTTGGAGCAGTGGCCGCAGACACTAGAGCTCCGCCTCTGCTGTCACCAACACATGCACTGACTAGGAGCTAGTGGTATTTCTGTTTCCAGTTCTGCGACAGGGTCAGTAAAATATTTCAAACAAGCATTTATACATGCATTACGTTTCGACTATTGTGATTAATAATAAGCAGTTTTTTTGTTGTGAAATGTCGCTTGCTGAGTAGTTGTACAATATGCGTTACAGAAGTCTGTTAAAGTGTTATGACTTGTTTATGTACAAAAAGGCAATATATTGTGCTGTGACTGCCTATTTAGTAGAACAAAATAGCAATATTTGGTGTTTAGAGAAGTTATGACACCTTTTGTCCCCAGTGCCACTGCACCTGCTGCACCATTCAGACCTAACCTTATTGCCTGTAAGGTAACTGCACTTGGGACTGCCTATTTTCAAGTAAAATATTGCATTATTTGGTGTTTAGAGGGGTTCCTGGACCTTTACACCCCAGTTTCACTACCCCTGCCACACCACTGAAATGATGACTGTATTAAATGCAAGGTAACTGCACTTGTGATTGTGAAATATAGCATAGTTCTTGCATATTAACTTTATTTTTAACGTACAATCTTTAGTATAACATTTAGATTTTTATCATAATGACTAAATAGTTTAAGTTGAAAAAATCAATTCGATAATACCTTCAAAGTGCAAAGAAAGGTACTGAGGCATGAATAGGAAAATCCCCACGTATTCTAAGGCTAAAGCATCTGCTTTACACAACTAAGTAATAAAAAGCAAGCATTCCAGCATGCTGTCTGCCTTCTGTGTGCCAAGAGATCTTATCTTGATAGTGAATGGGGCTTAAACAGTGTGAACACCTTTAGAAGTATCATAAACGTGTGCAGCCAGGGGAGTCAACGAAAAAAGTTCCACACAAAAGCGAATAAACACAGTAATTCGGCTTGGGAACTGATAAGATGCCCTTTTTAAGATATACTAAATACAAGAGATTTCACAAGCATAGCAAAAGTGCTGTGCAGACGAAACCTAAAAATGAAGAACAGGGTGTGTGAGCAGTCTCCTTAGTCATTACTCCCCTGGCGACGTAGATGGCTAACTATAACGCACACAATGGACCGTGCCATCCTTGACTCCCGCTACAGACCTATCTACTTTGGGCCTTTACAGTGAAGTTCTTTGTCTAAGCCTTTGGTCTTCAATCTAGGGGCGCGCCCCCCGGTGGTCCGAGGTGTCATTCCCAGGGAGGGCGCAAATGCCTCATTAAGTACTCGTGAATAAAGATGGCCTGGAATCAAAACTTAGTTTATTTTTTTGTGTTTCCATGCATGTCTTCATTTGCATGCCAGTTGACATGTTGTAAAAGTAAGGCAGCTATTCTCCTCGGTCCTAGGTTGGCAGGGTCACAGGATTGGCCATTAGTGAAGCAAGCAAAGTAGCACTGGAGCCCAGGAGTGTGAAGGGCCCACCACATCACAATAAAGACTGTCCTATACTTTACAATAAGAAATGGGGAGAACATTAGGGAATAGGTGGGCCACACATGGGTGCTAACTTTTATTGAAAGGGACAGACAATCTGTTCAAGAATGGAGGGATGGCCATATGTGGTACGGAAAGGGTGAAAGAGGCAAAGGGAATAGCCTACTATTCAGGGCCGCAGCTGTCATTAATGCAGAGGGTGCATTTGCATTGGGACCCAAGGGCATGAGTACCTCAATTAATTGGAGTAGTGTTTTTTGTCTAGTTACATATTTTTATGTGTTTGCTCTTTTACACGTCTCACATTTAGGGCCTGATTACAATGTCGGTCAGAAACTCTTCCGACTGACTCCATCTCTGAATTGTTTCCCACTGACTTGTGGTCGACAGTTCTGACCGACCGATTACGATGCTTCCGAACACCATTTGGAGAGCCTGTGTTCGAACCGACAACAAAGGTTCCTATGGGGGAAATGAAATGGGTGTCTGCAGAAAACCTTGCACCCTGTTGTGGGCACCCCATGGCGCCTGCCACACTGTGCGTGGTTTTACAGGGGGCCCTTGGGTACACCCATGGACCCCAACTGGAGGCCTCATGATGAAGGGGGGCCTGCTAGCGATTCCCAAAGTCAGTTTCCGACAGCCATTTTGTGAGGGACAGGCTGACTTGAAAAGGGTGTCGGAATCCGACACCGTAATCGATCTGCCTGAAACGCTGTCCAAAAGCAGTACAAATCGGCTCTGACTGACTCAGATTCTCTGAGTACCGGTCGGAACTGATTCGGAATGACCGAACGGTTTCCCTTGCGACCGTGAGCATTGTAATCAGTCGGTCGGAATTGTTTCTGACTGAGTTGGGCGGATGGGTTCCAACACTGTCTAGGATAACATGACTATCGGTCGGAGGCTTTCCACCCAACATCGTAATCAGGCCCTTAGTGTGAAGTATGAGCTTCTGAAAATGTGCCCCTAATATTATCTAATAAACTCCATTCCCATTCTCAGCCCTAACCATCAGAATTACCCAAGACTTTCCATAAGGTTCAAAATATTTTGGGTCAGGGGGTTCAGAGCAAAACAGTTTTAAACCTCTGGTCTAAGGGCTGTTATTAGGGAAAAATGCCAGTATAATTCAAATCAACCCCTGGCACAGTGCTGGCATGAGAAGTCATGGTCCAACAGACAATCTGAAAACCAGATGCACCAACTCAACTTTATAAATTATGAAGATGATACTTCACATTCTTGCTCACAGTCCCTGCTTCTAAAGACAATAATATATAACATTTTAACCTGTACCCTACATGACCCCAGTTTTTTCATAGAAAGTGCAGTGTACTTTTCAACTGCAAATCAACTGAAAATAGTCAAATGATTGGGGAATGTCGATGCCGTATTCCTGCCCCCAGATTTGCTAATTCTGGGGGTATCTGTCATTTTCAGGTGCAGAAGTAAAGCAGTGTTCAAACTTGCAACCAAATTGAAAATTAATGTGAAAATTCATAATATTGCACAAGATCCATTTGTCAATTCTGCCCAAGATTAGGGTCGTTGACATTTTCGGGGTAGGTGTAATTTACCTTTAGTGTCATATCCAGGTGATTCTGGAATTACACCAAAGTTGCAAAGGAGATTTTCTTTCCAGCCGAGGGTGATATGGGCTTCTTTATTGCGCACTATTTGCAATAACGACGGAGACCTTCGTTAGCTTTAGGATAATAGCCATGCAGTATTAGAGTTCAGAGAACATAACTATGAGGACCAGCAGTTTCCCTGATCACCTGTAAGCAATCAAGAGACTTTAGCTAATCTTCCAGATCAACTTGGGCCAAAGCAACCACATTCAGCACCTGCGTGTCGAAAGATAGCGGCAAATCAGTGGTGGCATCCAGGCTTCATGCTACTTCGACTGAGCAGCGCCCAAGACTTGCTTCAGTTTTTGTCCATCAGGTGAATTTCAGTTTTCTCAGTTTATTCATTTATTACGGGTTCTTACTTAGGAAATGTTCTACACAAGGGGTGTTCGACCGCTTTACAAAGAAAGCAGAATTTAAACAACAGTATTTTTAAGATACATAGCAACATATGTTACAGTCCTGTGACTAAATATACATTTGAGGTTACTAAAGTGTGGGTCAAGATCAATTTTACTCCCTGCGGTCGAAGAAACACTTTTTGGGGACTTGGACGATTTCTACGCTTCATTGTAGATAGGTTGGGATGTTGGTGTGCATCAATTCCAGGAGCCGGATGGGTGGTTTCAGATGTGACTCATCCTGGCTTCTTCTTGTCCAAGTATGGGTGGGGAGCTTTTGGTACTCAAAAACATCAGGACAGTAATGTCCCCTGGGGCAGACGGGATATGGGATAAGATTCTAAATGTGTCTAACTCTATATACGCTTAGATGTTGAGTAATATTTCATTCGAAAAGGTGGTCCATTATTTCTTATTTTGGATTTACTAAGAAAGTAATTTAATAGTAGAAAGTAGCCTCCCACCAAAGATACATTTTTAGTAGAGTAGCGTTTTCATCTCCAGCATGAAGACTTTCAGAGAGGAATTTGTTCTGATTAAAAGGCGAATGTTCTTCAAGAGTCTGGTGACACATCCGGAGAAGGCTTGTTCAAGGGTTCTATTTCTTTTGCAGACAGGTATTAAAAGGAGGAAGTTGCTGGAGCTCCAAAGGCAGCGTTGAAGGCAGCGTTAATCTCCAGAGATGGTCAGTTTCTCCATGAGTGGGAAAAGGGTCTTTGTGTGAAGGGCTGTGTGAAGCAAAATATTGAAATGAGCACAGGGGTAATGGGTAATATTTTCTTGAGTCTGAAACAAGTCTAGCAGCAGAGTATGGGGCTGCTTTTAGGGGTGCAAGATGAAGTTTAGGTTTCCCAATCAGAAATACATTTCCTTATTCTAGTCTTAAAGGGGAGCAAATGAACCACCTGTTTGAAATTCTCAGGAGGATTTAGGGGCATATTACCAACGATTAGCGATATTTATCGCTAACTAGGCTTAGCACCGAATTTTTTATCGCTAAGCATCGCCAGAAAATATCGCTGAGATAACGTGCTATTAGCAACGTTTATCTCCAAAGCGATACATCTTCCGGCGATAGCGTGAATATCGCTGAGAATACAGTGATATTCACGCATTAGCGACAAAATGCTCTTAGCCATATTATCCACCTCCCATTGGATAACATGGCTAAGAACTGGTCTGAGGAGGCGTTAGTTTTTGGAGATATTCGCTCTTAGCGCGAATATTTCCAACGCTACGCCTGCCTTGTTAATAGGCGATAGCGACGTTATCGACTGCTTTCAGTCGCTAACGGGTTGGGTACGCCCACTTTGCATGTCATTAGCGATAAACATCGCTGACATGCAAAGAGGGCCCCAAACCGCTCGCTATCGCCTAAAAGCTTTAGCTGAATTTAGTTAGCGACAGCTTGCTAATAGGGCGATAGAATTATCGCTGCTTAGCGGCCGAAAACGCCCGCTAAATCGGCGATAATTGTCTATCGTCCCCCTTAGTAATATGTCCCCAAGTTTTAGGTGATACTGAGACATCCAAGATTGTTTTTCTGCTAGCATCAGGAAGAGGTGCTCAATGTCTGCTGCAGAAGAGACTTCTACGAACAGATGCGTGCAGTCTGAAAAGAAATGGCATGAGATAATGGAGTTGTTGAGGAGAGTGCCCAGAGACTCCAAGTAGAGGTTATTTAGTTTGGGGGAGAGTATAGACTCTCAGGGTACTCCTTGTGAAAGTGGGAATAGAATCAACCCTAAAAATCTCCCGGGGTAAGACATGGCTGCCACAATGCCAATCAAGGCTTAGTACCTTTATTCATGTGAGCATCTGTAGTAAAGAACAAAGATTACATTCAGAAATGTATGCATTTTCTTAGAGTATGACCTCAACAAAACAGCAAATAACAGTGATTTGATTTTTTTTGCAGCTGCTATAAAATTGTGTAGAGACTATTTATTGTTGTTGGGTGCAAATCAAGTCACACAGTAATGACAGTATGCCATAGTGTTGTAGAGGAAGACAGTGCCAGGACACAGGATGGGAAGTGGGTGAGGATGTTCAAATATTTGAGCAAGGCTGCTTGGACTTGCCTGTGTGGATGCACATAAGCAGGCATACAATACACAGTGCAGGTAGAATCATAAGACAGGGATGTTATCGCCATTCAGTGCCAAATAGCACTGTGCATGACAACCAAATTATAGTTGGAATTGAAGGCATTTTGACACAATTTGTGGGATCATAATAATCTGTCGAATGTGGACCTACAAGGGGCCAATTGGAGATGGATATGACCCCAATTCGAGTAATGCATTACTGATTTGGGAATTATTCCCAATGTAACCACTGGGTGCGTCAGTCCATTTGGAGATTTGCTTCTACAGAAGGGGGCCTGTCCTAATGAAAAATCATCCCCTTTTTAGTTTGACTCAATTATCTTAAATACAATGTTAGAAATTGGAAACAAACAAAAGATCAAGTCTTGGATGTGTGGATTCTTAGTTCTACTGTGTGTGTTGCAAGAGAAACAGGATTTTTGATGTTCTCTCAACCTGAAGAAAGAATTTAAGAGTCATGAGTCAGACTTTTAAATAATTCTGGGATCCAAAATATGTAAGGAAACATTTGGGAGGTGTAGCTTGTATATCCCGTGTCTCTTCAAGTTAGATAGTTTAGTGGTGTGAATCACTCTACTGAAATGAAGAATCTTGCTGGGATAAGGTTACATTGCTGTGAAGCAAGCGGAATCCAATCAGGACCCCTCTTGTAATACATGTTATTGAAAATTACAGCATTTTTTGTTAGAAATTGCTATTGTAGGAGGTTTCTAGGGAGGATCTTTTGAGTATTAGCTCAACTACGGATTTGTTAGTAGAGAAGGAGTTAGGATTTGGTGCATCAAGTGGGTGATGCCTGGTAGCGTTTGTAAGACATAGGCATAAGAAGGGGATTGTGTTGGTAAAATACGCAGACCTGTTGATGTAGTATGATGGACAGGTTGACAGGACTGATGGCTTACAGACATCATATGGCTCATCAGTTGTTGGCTGGGCTTTTTGTGACACCACTGTTACAGCATCCCACAGGGCTGTAACCCAAACCAATGAAATTATTAAACTGGACTGACAATTTAGCACAGATCTGGTCACTAATGAGAACACTCTAAATTGAAGGAATTCATTACATTTCTTTTCAAAGCTTGAGATTTGAACAACTCGTTCACCCTGACACTGTCCTTATTAACACATCTTTTAAATGTATTACCATTTCAGACTCTGTGAAGGATGCTTGGATCAGAAGACAAACACATCTGAACCCTGATCATTGTACCTGCAAACGTCCAATTTCCAACAGTGCTTGGTTTCTGAAAATCAAAGAAACAGCATTGATAATATGTCTGCAACCATTTATGGAGCAATATCTTTTATGAAAAGTTTTATCTGGCTGATCTTCTGCCAGGTTTTCAGCCTGGTCATGCTATCAAGACAGTAGGCATTCATGTTCAGGATGCAATGCTGGAAATTATGGATCAATGTGAAGGTTTGTATGTTGCTGTCTTGGTTTCCACTGCCTCCAACACCTTGGACCTCATCATCTTACTTTCTTGGTGTATAGGTTAGGTTGGGCTATTGTGGCATGCAAAATAACTTCTGTCATCTTCCCTATCCACCCATCATCTGCATGTGGCAATGGAACACAGAGAGTCACTGCTTTCTCAATCTAAACGGTTTCGCACAGGAGTACTACATGTTACCTTCACTTGTTGATAGCAATGTGCAGCTTTACTTTCAACTAATGCATTGGTGAACTTCACACCTACGCCCACAATACCCATCTCAACATCAGACATACAGGTTAATCAACGCTTGTCCAATTTGATGAAGAAGAATTGAATTAGCCTGAACAATGCAGCAAGCAACAAGTTGGTGGCTGTTTTGGCAGTGTTCCCTTGATCGCTGATACAATACGTAGGTATATAAAGAACTAAGAACGTGACACCCTTGAGAGTATTTTTGACTCAGTGTTGCCCACAGTTCAACAGTTGAATTATATTGCTAGATCATGCCCCTGCTCACTTAGGCTATCTTTGCAAGTGAGTTGTTTTCTCTACACACGAAATTAAAGGTTATACTTGAAATTTGCAGTAAGGTTAGGTTGCTAAACAATTCACAGCATGAGCTTAAAATCCTCCACACCAGGATATTTGAATGTGGGACCAGAATGCACACAAGCAACCATACCATGATCCCACAACTTAACAGGCTTTTAATTGTCAAAAAAGGTAAATTTTGCAGAGCAGTTGGAAACTCATTCCCATGCC
Source organism: Lissotriton helveticus (assembly GCF_964261635.1). Classification (NCBI taxonomy): domain Eukaryota; kingdom Metazoa; phylum Chordata; class Amphibia; order Caudata; family Salamandridae; genus Lissotriton; species Lissotriton helveticus. Next base: position 1,613,072,058 of record NC_136069.1, read on the forward strand.
ACACAGTGTAGGCAAATTATGGAAAAGTTTGTGGGAGCCTAATACCAATAATTGAGAGTTAAATTTATTATTTCAAGACATGATTTTAAATGTAGCATTGTGTGAATACTGTGAGTAAGATGGTTATGGTCAAACAGACTTAGGGCCATAAGGAATGAGTCGAGTCTCTAAGGACCAGGGGAATGAACATGAAGCAGAGGCAGTCTTTTGTGAACATTAGGGTGAAGCTGGCCATGAAAGGTAGAGGATTGCAGAATCCGTGGACCAAGACTGGTGCTGGACTGTCTGCTTTGTGTTGAATAGCAACGTGGTAGCTCTGGATGCAGATATTTTTGGGCTAAGTGACTGAGATTGTGTAAAACCATGTTTCAACCAGGCACATGAGTTATGTCTTGTTACTATGCTGTATGTGCCAGATACCCCTTGAGAGAGTGCCACCAATGATGATGTTCAGGAATAAGTCTATTAGGTTCAGAGTAGAGTAGAGAGGGCATTGACAAGAGGTATGGTGGTTAGGACACCTATTTTTTGGGGGCGGGATATTAATAAAGGTAACCATGGTGGTACTATTCAAGGTAGATTTAAACTTGTAACATTTGAAATACTTACTAACATTTGGTATATGCTTTGAGTGCTTAGTCCTCTGAGTTAACACTCAAACTAAATTTTCCTAAATATGTTTGCTGTGTATTTTCTAGTAGCAGCAACTATATTTATGTGTGCACTAATGTGAACCATTATCTCTTAATTTCAGAAAAGGAATGTATGTGAAGAGTCATAAGATGCTACCCGTTCATTCCAAAAATGTTTAATGTCTCTGGCTACGACACATCAGCATTCATCCTGGTTGGATTTCCGGGTCTGGAATTTGCTCATGTCTGGATCTCATTTCCACTGTGCCTCATGTACATCATTGCACTTCTGGGAAACTGCACCATCATGTACATTATAAAGGTGGAGCCGAGCCTCCATGAGCCCATGTACTTGTTTCTTGCAATGCTGGCCGCCATTGATATCCTCATATCATCTAGTACAATGCCAAAAATATTGATCCTTCTATGGTTTGATGTCATGGAAATTTCTTTCAATGGATGCCTGATCCAGATGTTCCTGATCCATTCCTTGTCAGCGATGGAATCCACTGTTTTGCTAGCCATGGCCTTTGACCGCTATGTTGCTATATGTAATCCACTAAGGCATTCATCCATCTTGACAAACAAGAGAATAGCATTAATTGGACTGCTCTCGGTAATCCGAGGTTCACTGTTTTTTTCCCCAATTCCATTTTTAATTAAACGATTACCTTTTTGTCACAGCACAATGCTATCTCATTCCTTTTGTGTCCATCAAGATGTGATGAAGCTTGCCTGTGCTGACACTACACCCAATATTGTCTATGGTTTAAGTGCCATTCTGTTTGTTATGGGAGTTGATTCATTGCTCATATCTTTTTCTTATGTCATGATCCTGAAAACAGTGTGTGGCCTCTCTAGGAAGGAAAGTTTAAAGGCATTCAACACCTGCATATCGCATATCTCTGCAGTATTGATCTTTTATGTCCCGCTGATAGGTTTGTCTGTGGTGCACAGGTTTGGAGAGCGCTTATCTTCAACAACCTACATCGTGATGGGTGACATCTACCTATTTGTACCGCCTGTTTTGAACCCCATAGTCTATGGTATCAAAACAGGTAAAATAAGAAATAAGATACTAGGATTGTTTAAGCTATCCTCTCCATAATAGTAAGCGGTAAATATGCCCTCTAGAACTTCAAACCCCAGTAGCAAATATTATCTCATCTCATCAAAAGGATCTTAGGGTAAATTATGTGTTCTTTAGAAACTTTAAAAACAAAACAAACAAAAATAAATATATATATATATATATTTTTTTATATATATATATATATATATATATGTATGTATTTATACATACATATATGTAATTTATATATATATGTACATACATAAATATACATGTATATATATATGTATATATAAATATGTATATGATGCACAGTAATTTAATTATATATTGATAAAACTAATGTTACATTGATTTGTGAAGTCAGAAAATGTAATTAAGCTATCTTAAAATTAATGGATATGTTTTTCTTTTTAGATACTTTTGTTAACATTTAAATAAATGTATTTATATTTTTTAATTGTTAACATAATTTATTAATATAATTTATTTTTAGGTCCTCTATTGATTTCCATGAGAGGGTGTTGCAGTACCAGTGGTTGCACATGTGGGGTGCTAATCATACTCCAGGTCTGAGTTGGAGTACATTTACAATAGTTTCTAGATCTTTTTAGCTGTAGTGGCTTAAGAAGTGCATTTTATGAAAAGCAATTTGCTCACTCTTTTGCTGGTGGGTTTTGGTCCCTCAAAAAAACTCCTGCTTAACCCTCCCTTAACCACTATTTAATCCCTCCTTATCCCTCTGGCAAATACCAGACTCGACCACCTCAACTGCATCCTGCTCAACAAGTGTTCCCTCCACGAAAACGCTGTGAAGATCTGGGACCTGCTTGACTCCGTGGACACCGGCAATGCCTTCCTCACGTAAAGTCATAAACCTGGATTAACTCCAACTCTGCCCCAGACATTGCCATCACCATCCTGGATGGCTAAAAGATCATTCACAAGGACCGCATCAACAAACCTGCGGGAGGCAGCGCCACAGTACACAGCACCCTCCACCCCACTACCCACGTGGATAGCTACTCAACCACCATGGAGCACCTCCACTTCCAGGTCCAAACCAACCCAAACACTACCCTTTGTGACCCCCAATCTACAGACCCCCCGGATCCCACCCAGCGATTCTGTCATCAAATTCATTGTACCGCGCGCTCTCACCTCCAAAGACTACATCCTCCTCTGTGACCTTAACTTTCACCTGGACAACTCCAACAACAAAGACACCTCCTCCCTGCTGGAAAACCTGGCCACTGTCAGACTCAAACAACTGGTCACCTCCCTAACCCACAGAGCAGGTCACCCGCTTGACCCCATCGTCTCCACCAGCAACAACTTCACCTTCAGCCACACCACAGATCTCCTGTGAACCGACCACAGATGGGTCCACTTCTCAGTCACCACATCCACTGTAGACCACAACGCCCACTGCTAACCTCACAGACACTGTAACAAGGTCAACGAAGAACAGCTCAACAACTCCCTCAGCAAAACCCCTCCACCAACATCCACGGACACTAATACCTCAGAATGCAAGCTCCACCGACGGATCTCCCATCCTTCATGCATCCAGACACACCTGTAGATGGCTCAAGAGGAGAATGAGGAGCAGCCAGACCCCAGTAGACCACTCAGCCTTCCAGACCCCGGTCACCACACACCACCACCTGATTAGAAAAACAAAGAAAGTGGCCCTACAAAAAAGGATCGACACCAACGCACTCAATAGTAAAAAAGCTTTTTGCCGTGGTCAAAGAATTTGCCAGACCCAGCACATAGAAAGCAGACATCCCAGCCTCCCAAACCTCTGGAACAACCTTAGCACCTGCTGCCACCACAAGAATAGGGAGATATATGACAGTTTTTACAGCTTTGGTACCCAAGAACCTCCCACCCCACCCTCAACCATCGCACTCAATGACACCGCACCTCAACAGACCCTACTAAGCTAGACTCCCCTCACCAGTGATGACACCCTCAACATCCTGAAGAGCATCCACTCCAGAGCACCCTCAGAACCCTGCCCGCACCACTTCTTCAAAGCACCGGCATCACCATTGCCCTAAAACTCTGCCACACCATCAACTGCTCCATCATTTCCACCGCATTCTCGTAAGACTGGAAACACGCAGAGATCAACCCCTTGCTGAAAAAACACTCTGCCAACTCGACTGACCTCAAGAACTTCAGACCATCTCTCTTCTTCCCTGCCCAACCTAGGTCATAGAGAAGGCCATCAACACCCAAATCTCTCCAAGTTCATCAAAGAAAACCACATCCCGGACCTCTCCCAATCCGGTTTCCTAAGCAACCACAGGACGAAGACTGCCCTCCTCGCCACCACTGACAACTGAGGCAAAACTGCAGCCTTCATCTTCCTGGACCTCTCGGCCTCGTTCAATACCGTATCTTACCACACCCTATACATAAGACTTCATGATGCCGGGATCTGTGACAGTGCCCTAGAATGGATCTGCTCCATCTTCACCGGCCGAACACAGAGAGTCAGACTACCACTGTTCAACTCGGAACCCATGGAGATCAATTCTGGAGTGCCTTAGGGCTCCTCCCTGAGCCCCAGTCTCTTCAACAACTACCTGGCCAATCTCGCAGCCATCATCAGGGATCATAGACTCAATATCGTCTCCTATGCCGATGACACCCAGCTTATTCTCTTCCTCACCAACGAACCCACAGTTGCAAAAATACCCTCCATGATGGGATGAAGGCTGTCACCACCTGGATGAAGAACAGCTGCCACAAGCTCAACCTAGAGAAGATCAAAGTCCTCATCATGGGCCCCACCCCATTCACCTGGTATTACTCCTGGTTGCCAGCAGCATTTGGAACCCCCCCACAACCACGGACCACACATAAAACCTCAGCATTATCCTGGACTCCTTGCTTATCATGAGTTGCCAGATCAACACCATTTCATCATCATGTTTCCACATGCTACGCCTGCTCCGAAATGTCTTCAAGTGGATCCCCACTGACTCCAGAAAGATGGTCACCCACTCAGTCACCAGCAGCCTGAATGGACTACGGCAACGCATTTTATGCTGCCATCACCCAGATACTCCTCCAGAAACTGCAGAACATTCAGAAAGCCTCCTCCAGACTTATCCTCAACATCCCCCACTGCAGTCACATCGCCGGCCACCTGTGACTACTCACCGGCTTACCGGAGAGTAGTCAAGCTTTACAAGCCACCTGATTGATTGATTGATTCAATGCATTGCACCACAGGGCTCTTCTCTTAGCCGTAAATTGTTTTATTTATATATGAGGCCATTAGCTGATATCGGCCATTCATTTGGGTTATCAATAGTTTCCTACACGAATGATACACAATTGGTCTTCTCCCTCACTCAGAATCACACCCCCCTCTATGCTTCCCAGGGCCCCTGCCTAGAGAAAGTAGCTACCTGGATGAACAACTCCTTTCTGAAATTCAATGGTATTAAAATTGAACTTTTGATTCTTGGCAATAACCCTAATCCTTTAATGGATTTAGGCTGTCGAAATGGCCTTGTACATCCATCAAGCCAAAAACAGCCATAGAGAGCCTAGGAGGCTGGTTGGATGATTCCTTTAATGGTGTCTCACAAGCAACAAAGCTTGCAGCAGCATGCTTCAGCATTCTTAGGATGCTTAAACAAATTCTTCATCTATCCCCCCCCCCACAGAGACTTGTAGTCCAGTGCTTTACACTGTATTGTCTGGATTATGAAAACTCCCTTTACCCGGTTGCCCTCAAAAAGACCTTACTCAGTTGCAGACAGTGCAGAACTCAGCGGCCTGAATTCTGCACAATGTCCGTAGACACCACTCCGCTCGTCAAAGTCTTAATGCTCTTCATTGGTTCCTGTGGCAAAGCGGATTACATTTATATCCCAATGCATTACCCACAGGGCCTTTCGGGAATCTCTGACCTCTCCCTATTTCCCGGGACTCACCTTTTCTCTAATGTTTTTAGGGCCAAGGTTCCTCTGATCACAAGATCTAGATGGGGAGGTCGATCCATTTGCTATTATGTAGCCAAAAACCCTCCCCACCTCCCTGAGGTTGACCTTGAGCAAACTAGTGTTCTGTTAGTCACTAAACACGTGGCTATTCCAGAAGAGCCTTCGCTGATACCATGTAGAGTTTCCTCACTCTAGCTGAGCTGGCATGTTTAGTGGTAGTTATGCATTATATAAGTGCTAGAATAGAATAGAATAGATTTTTGCCAAGCCCACTTAAAGTTATCTGTACTAATATTAAGTGTTATTTAGTTCTGATGAAGGACGATTGCACCAGGTGGACCTCACATAATGTTTCCAAATTTAACACGTTTATAATTATAAAAATTAATATTCTACCTAGGCAATTTAGTTGCAAACTATCTATTTTGATTTTTGTAAGGTGTTGACCTAGCCCATAAAGTTCCTGACTTCTTCTGGGGACCAAAGCAGACTAAGATAACTTGGAAGATGGTAAAGAGCTCCATATTCATGAGGGTTTGTGTTTCATCTGTGCCAAAATTGACAAGCAGCACCTCTGGAGACATCATGTTTATTGCGCGTCTCAGCCCTCATGAGGTCAGAACTGTCCTGGTGTTTCTAAGCCCAAAGATGACTACTGTGGAACTTTGTAAGCAGTTCAGAGCTCAGTACACGTATGGTGGCAGAGGGGCTGCAGAATATCATGCTGGGAGGAAGATGTTAAAGTTGGGTCGCTTCACTTCTCCAGTGTAAACATGATTTCCAGGGAGAATGAGAGGTCAAGCTTCATAAAAAACCCTATCTAAGATGGTGTATAGCTCATGGGTCTGGGATTCACAATCCAAGATGAAGTATTCATCTTTTCCTGTGAGGTCAGTTCACATTAGACCATATGTAAGGAAGCAGCTTGGAATACAATATATGTTGCAGCTTGTTAGTTACCATATTTTGCAAACTGTTTTTGATCCTTTTGCTTCCATTTTGAATCCAGATTTTGCTCCATGCAGCTCAATCTTCTACTGGATATTCTTCTGGGTTTGGCCTGCTTCGCTTTTGTCTTGTGCTTTATATTCCCTTCCATTTTGCATCTACAGTCAAGAGTTTTAAGATTGCCAGAAGGTTTTTCCCTCATAGGTTTTGCCTTCTATTTGGGACCCTCTTAAGCAGACCCTTGACACCTTTCTTGTATACTAATCTGTGCAGTGTACCATAGTGGCTCATGGTAAAGTCATCCTTTCTTTTGGCAATACAGACGCAGTTTCAGCATACTGATAAAGTGTCCAGTCCTTGACAGATTGTAGTTCTTTCACTTCAGATTATGTAAAAACACAAACCAATTTATGTAGCAATATATGTTGAAGTGGCTCCAGCTACAAAAAAGTCCTGTTTTTCAATGGCATTGAATCAAAAACACTTAAACCACAGAATATTTGATCTTAAATGAATTCTGACAGAATAGTTCCAGTGTTGACAGTATTATGGCACTTTTCTCTTCATTTAAAGTTTGGAAGAAATCTACACCTTCAATGGAGTGTGATGGCCCTGTACATGACTTCTCCATGTTATGGCACAAGGCTTGTTTTCAGCATGCTCAATAGAACTTGATACAGAATAAAAGTAGGAATTTGTTTCTACTGCAAGTGCGGATTGATGACTGTTCCTTAAGCTTTGACTATGTCATTTTTTAGGGTGGACTAATGTGTATTGAACTATAAAAATATAATAGTCTCTCTTCTTATTTAACTGAAACACCAGAGATATTCCCTAATGTGCTCACTTTAAACACTGTCTACTCCCAATTATTGTACATCTCTGCCTCACAGATGTGGCAATTGTTAACAGTAGAGTTTTTTTCCAACCCTTCCTTCTATGGGCTTGATTTTTGAATGATCATTTGACTTGGAAGAGGCACTCAGTGAAACAATGTGGGCTGGTGTGTTAACAATACAAGTTACCCACACAAGGCATCAATGTTTAAATTTCAGCCAGCAAATATTCCCTTTTTAATTCTGAAAGTGAAAACATGAATATAAATAATTACAATAAGTCTTCATGTAGATGAAGTAAAACAACTCAGATCCATCGATTCATTAAAATGCATAACAATAACAAAAATCATGATCATAATCATGTTTCTTCAATATTTGAAGTAAAGCATTTGAAAATCTGATATCTTTGTTACTTTTGAAAAATTAAGACTTATACAGTCCTTATGCCCAATTGACATATTTAACTTTACAGTAAGACCATAGTACATGGTGCCAGAAAACAGACCAATGGCATGGAAAGTTCAATTTTACCTATGGACTGCAGCCCTTTGTCACAGTCTGGATGCCTGGTTTGGTTTCTTACGCTGCGTCTTAGCCTTAACGGCCTAGTTGTCACAGGCTTAGTCTGCCAGAAATATGGGTGGCCCCTTCCACAGGCCAGCTGCCACAGAATCTCGCCTTGCAAACAGTGCAAACAGTGCCTTCTATAAGGAGATCAAGTGAGGAAAAGGATAGATAGAAAAAACCTTCAACATCATTTTACTAAGGCTCTGAAGAATGACATGACTTGGCCAAAGAGGGCAAAAAATGGTGAGTTGAAAATAAGTTGGATGGAAGGAAGCTGGAGATACCTTGAACAATAATACAGAAAAGGCAGAGATGGAGTAAACTGGAGTGCAGAGGAATAAGGGGAAGAATAGCAGGCAAAAGGTTCAGAGAGTCAGGAGTTAAGAACCCAACAAACAATTACTCAAAGCATTGTGACAAAAAAAATAAAAAAAGTCACCTACTTTTATAGGGCAGGAAAAAGGATGAAAGCTGTGCTTTTTACATATGGACTTGGGAAACACTTTCAGTGACTTGGAGGGCAATGGCCATCTCAGATTGGGACCGATATTACCTTCTTCAATGACCACACCAAGGAATGCTGGGAAGGAGAAGGACAGGCAGGACTATACAACAGTATGCTTGGTCTGCAAATAACACAGAACAGAGAAGAATGCCACAAAGGAGGACTGATTGGCAAGTCTGCTACCACCAGTACTTCATAAAAGGGAGTTTGGTGGCCAACTATGTGGAAAAAGAAAGATGTCTTGTCTGCCTAAGACACACTCTCTGTAGAAAAACAGCAAAACAGTAAACAGTGGCTGCACAGGAAACTTGCCACAGCGGCATGACCTATGTATTGTGCCATCCACTAGCCTGACAAATACAACATGGCTTTACACCTCCATGTGTAGCCCTACTCGTGTAGATTTTGCACCTACAGATGAGCATGTCAAAATAACCCATTTGAACAGGAAAGAAACTTACCTTTAATTAGAACATTGGAATGTTGGGAGCTCCATTGAAAACAATGGGGTTCTCCGGGCCTATAATGGCTGGTATAAGCCTGCAGCTCCAACATTCCAATCTTTCTTTATTCACAGCTCTGGCTGTGAACAAAGGCTTCAGGGAGCCTGAGGGGATTCCAATCCCCTCACGCTTCCAAAACGCTTTGTTTTTTTGTTAGAACATTCTGTCCTCTAGTGATAGAATGTTCTAATAGCCTTATAGCCCTTCGTAGATGGGCTATACCTCTATTAAAGTCCCTCTCCCTTGTTAAAGGCCCTCGCCTTCGGCTCGGGGCCTTTAACGCTGGAGAGAGCCTTTAATAGCCGGTATAGCCCTCTACGGCGGGCTATAAGGCTATATTAGAACATTGGAATGTTGGGAGCTCCATTTAAATGTTATTGTTGATTCAAAATTCTAATTCAGTGGTGAATTTGGAGCTTTAATAAATATTTAGCCTGCTAGCATCTGGTCTGGCAATATTTCCACTCATTCAGGTGTCAAAACTGCTACAAATGCAGAAACAATGGCTTAGATCTGGGAGTGAGAATCAGCACATATCCGTTCAAGAATGGCTTAGGGGAAGGTTCAGGATTCCCATTAAATTGAAAATGACCATGGTGAGACCTGCCAATACATAGTTAAGTGTAAATGGAGACCTGGGGGAAGAGTAGCCTTTTGTCCTCCAACAATCTGTAGATAGTTGGGCACCAGCTTAGAGGGAGGGGGGCTCTGGTACCAGAACAGGCTTGTTGTAGCTGAGGAGGAGGGGATTGCTTATTTCCCTAAACAAATAACTGGTGGGCACAAAAGTTACCTACAAGGTCGGATAGGCTGTGTTAACTTTGATGTTACTTAGAATGGTGTACTGTTGCATAGTTTGCAGTACTGCAAACAGGATTTGAAAAACAAAGGAAAATGTTTGCCGTTGGGGACGTTTTTTTCTTTGGTTAGGGAGTGTCCAGGATTGAACCCCACCACTAGCTAAGGAATGCTACATCTCACCCACAGATCCTCACCCATCTGAACCTAAAGAAGAACAGAAGAAATGGGACCTACTGTGTATGACCTGTGCGGGGGTGACCTGAAGGGCTGGTCCTTTCTCAATTGTACCCAGTAGAGTGTCTCTACAGTGAAACAACAAGCAGCAAAAGGTCTTTTTCCTGAAGTGTCCAGCTGACCAGTTGTACTGGGCCTTGACTGGACCCTGCTGGTGGGTTCTGATGGAGTAAGTGCAGATCCTTAAGTGATGTCCCTGAGGTGCCAGTAGTCTTAGAAGAAACTGAGAGGAGCTGCTCCAAACATTCTGAAATGTGGGAACATATACAAACAGATTTTCCAAAGTAAAAGCTCTGTAACATAGCTACCAGGGATTTGAGCCCAGGTTTAAATTATTGAAACTGTCTTACAAGTTTGTGTCTTATTACATGTGGTGCACTTACATCCACCACAATTAAAAATCCATGTTCTTAAAGGCTGCCATTAACAAGGACTCCATTACAGATCCTATCCACCAAGTGCATAAACTTTACAACAAAAACAATTACCTTGGCTGGGTTTGTGGTCATCCTAAATCTAATAAGACACATGAGCAGGTTAAACATTTCTGGTGTGGATGGGATTTTTAAACATATTTCTGTGGTGGTTGGAAGTCTGGTTGAAAAAACATGTTATATGTATGTTCATTGCCCACTTATAATACTTGCTTTTTAGCAAAACCTTATTTTGATTACTAAGAAATGTAACTTATTATTCAGAAAATATGCTTGAGGCCCAAACATGGAATGTTAGTTATTAAACCTGAGTTAAGAAAACAATGTTAGAGAAATGTCTATATGTAGGAGCAAAAAATATTGGGAAACCTACAAGTATTTGGTCAACCTTACTTAAACTTCACTGGGATTCACTGTGTATTGCTTTGAATGATCTTACCTAGCTGTCAAATTGTCTGTCCAGTTTGTGTTTCTGAATATTTACCACTTCCTCATTACATTCATTTTGCTGTTTGGAAAGAAAGTTGGTGGAAAACCTCAAGTTTCAAATTCTGTAGTATGGCTCCAGACAATGTACAATGGGCCTGTCTCTAAGGTGCAAAGCCGTTACATGATAATTTAAATTATGTATTGCTCTGTATGTTATAAAATAAAATTTAAAGAAATGAAATAATATATTTAATTTATTTTCACTACTATGTAAAGTGTTCAGCCTTGTTTGAAACAATGCGTTGAAGTTTCAAAAATTTGCCAGAACTATGACTGCTCCAGCAATTTACTTACTATTCATAGTGATTAATAAAGGTACGTCTGGTGGGGTACTGGAATTTGATCTATCAACATCATATAGTAATTAGTGTCTTCAAGGTATCTCAAAACTGAGTGGGAATCAACAAACCATCTACATCCAACTGTGAATTCAATATTAGACTTATTGACATCTGAAAAGATGGAAATGTTGTTGCTAGCAGTTATTTCGTTGGCAGTATCAATCACTTAAATCAAATCTACTTCACATGGTGCTTGAATGCGACAAGATAAACCATTGGCGGCCAGGAATACCAGAAAGTAATGAATCGGGCAATGTTTTTTTCAAAATTCAGTTACCAAATCTATGTGGCCATCTCTCACCCCTCAGTAGCAATGCAATTTTTATTCAGAGTATCAAAGTATAGCTCAATCTCAGAGATGTTTAGGTGACGAATAGAAGAAAACTAGTGACCCCCCACTGTCGGAGAAAACTTCCAAGGTGTGCGGGCGTCATTCATTTTTTGTGTTTCAGAATTAAACAACAGCTAAAAAATGAAAGACATTTTAAAAAGTTTGGTAAAAAGCAGCCCCAACCGATGGCGGTTACGTCCATCAAACATTTTGTACATTTTTTAAATGTCTTTCATTTTTTAGCTGTTGTACATAGACAATGTCGTCGCCACCCTGACATACACTCTTTCTACCAAATTACAAACCAGGCCTCAAGTGTTTTTCAATATTATTTCAGCAATATGTAATCCCAGGAGGAGAGATAACTGTGTAGTGACATTTTCCACTTTATTCCCATCTTGAGCACTACCTCCACACGCAAAGTCTGAGTCAGACATGTCTCACAGGGATGGATTCATCACGCTTCCTCAATTTAGTCTGTTTCATGAATAATAAGGTTTGTGACTACATTGTACTGTGTAAGTGTGACACAACCTCTTTTTTTTGGGAATATGTGTAATTTACTTCAGTGAAGTACAGAGTAGCTTGGACCTCTCCTGTAATTGTTTTCTTTGAAAGTGCTCTGCCTTCACTTAAGATTTTTATACAGAGACTTCTTCCATCAGCTTGATTTAAATAGTGGCAAATATTTTTACACAGTAGGCCGGATTCACAAATGCAATATACCTTTGAGTAATCTGCACTTTTGAGTAAGTTTACCTCTTTTGCTTATTCACAAAATCTGAGTCTAAGTTACTACTAAAAATAAAAACAGGAGTAAGTCGAGCCCCACAGATGGCCAACTATTGGTACTGCAACAACCTCCTGTAGAAAACAACGAAAGTAATGAATTAATATAAAACCTGACAGAAAACAATGTTAATTCAAATTACAATATTTCAAATAGGTAAAAATATTAATAAATATAATTTAATGAAAGAAATAAAAATGGTACATAATCATTTTTATAAAATTTATCAAATATATTAATACCCTTTTTCAAGTTAAAACCTAAATATAATAATATTTTATTACAATGTTCCTAAATTAATTTTAATACATTATATACATAATTTAAAATAATTATTAATGCACAATATGCTTTTGTTGGGAATCTATTTATAGTTTAAACTTCAGAGAAATAATTTTAATTTAATTCTATATATTTCCATTAATTAAAGATTTATTTCCAAATGTTGTTAATGGTATTGTTTTTTACATTGTACTACATTTAAAATGAATACCTGGAAATGTACATTAATATTCAATATAGAAATGTTTTCAATGTGTATTTTGCAGTTATACATTTATAGTGTTTTAATTTTCCCTAAACTTTACCGTAGGGACACTCCATAGTCTGGCAGGGATATACTTAGCATAAATCACCTACAAGGCTTGGTCTTTCTTGTTATGATCACTTAGTGGAATATGGCATTTTGTCTTAAAAAGGTAAATTGACAATATGGATGTAGAACAATTTGACAGCATTGTTGCAGATAATCACTTAACATGTATAAACTGTTTGAAAATGCCTTAAAAGAATCTAGAGTATACTGTATTGACTAAAAATACACACAGTTAAATACCTGTACGCAAATAGTTACTAAAACTCACTAGTTTCTTCTCAAGCATTTTTTTCACAGCACTGATTGACAAAACTAGTAGTCCTACAGATGCCGTGCTACATATTCCGTGATTAAAAGTTAGGTGGAATCCCATGTGGAGATTCAAAGTGGAGGAAATTACTGTTACTGGCCTGTATGTCTTTCTGGAATTCTACCTATAACGAGATAAAACCCTTTGAATGAGGAAAAATTGTATGGACACAAAATTACTGTATATACAGTATTCCCTGTTGTGAGGAGGTTAATACACACATTTATCACCTGCTTTTAGCAGTTGGTAAATGTGTACAGGGGCCTCTCTGTGGGAGTGAGGGGCTGATGCAGCCAAAGCCCCATGTGATTTTACCAGCCAGAATTATCTTTTGTTCCTGCACCTGAAAACCCAGGTAGAGTACTCCAGTTGATGCCCATGTGAAGTGGTACCCCACACAAGATAGCACTCCGCCTAACTCGAAGTATTGAAAATCTAATAGTTAGGCGATGGTGGAGAGACTCCATGTGTTTTAGCTAAGCATTGGCTCAATCCAATTCCTACTTGTTTGTAAGGAATACCAAAATCACTCCAAGCAGCTTAGCTCACTAGCAAGTTTCTTCTGAGAAACATTTGGTACATGGGGCCATATGTATCAAAAAAGAGTTTTGCGATTCTCAAATTGCAAATTTTAGCGAATCGCAATTAGAGAATCGCAAAATGCAATGTATGTAGGATTTACAATTTGTTTTACGAATCCTACATATTCCTTATTTGCGAATCGCAAATTGAGATTCACAAACAAGGAATATATTCTAATTCATTCCTAAGGGCTAGGAGGCCCACAGGAATAAATGGGAAGACATTCTCAATTTCCGATTACCAATTAGAGAATCGTAAATTGAGAATGCAATTTCATGGTTGCAAGGGTGCAAAAAGGACACCCTGTTGCACCCTTGAAATATGCATGTGTGCACATTTTGCGCACAAACATGCCCTAAATTCAGATTCAAAGTGGAGGAAATTACTGTTACTGGCCTGTATGTCTTTCTGGAATTCTACCTATAACGAGATAAAACCCTTTGAATGAGGAAAAATTGTATGGACACAAAATTACTGTATATACAGTATTCCCTGTTGTGAGGGGGTTAATACACACATTTATCACCTGCTTTAAGCAGTTGGTAAATGTGTGCAGGGGCCTCTCTGTAGGAGTGAGGGGCTGATGCAGCCAAAGCCCCATGTGAATTTACCAGCCAGAATTATCTTTTGTTCCTGCACCTGAAAACCCAGGTAGAGTACTCCAGTTGATGCCCATGTGAAGTGGTACCCCACACAAGATAGCACTCCGCCTAACTCGAAGTATTGAAAATCTAATAGTTAGGCGATGGTGGAGAGACTCCATGTGTTTTAGCTAAACATTGGCTCAATCCAATTCCTACTTGTTTGTAAGGAATACCAAAATCACTCCAAGCAGCTTAGCTCACTAGCAAGTTTCTTCTGAGAAACATTTGGTACATGGGGCCATATGTATCAAAAAAGAGTTTTGCGATTCTCAAATTGCGAATTTTAGCGAATCGCAATTAGAGAATCGCAAAATGCAATGTATGTAGGATTTACAATTTGTTTTACGAATCCTACATATTCCTTATTTGCGAATCGCAAATTGAGATTCACAAACAAGGAATATCTTCCAATTCATTCCTAAGGGCTAGGAGGCCCACAGGAATAAATGGGAAGACATTCTCAATTTGCGATTACCAATTAGAGAATCGTAAATTGAGAATGCAATTTCAAGGTTGCAAGGGTGCCAAAAGGACACCCTGTTGCACCCTTGAAATATGCATGTGTGCACATTTTGCGCACAAACATGACCTAAAGGCATGTATTTGCGACATATGGCACTTAAAAAAAATTGAAAAGTGATTTTTTAAAGAAAATCGCAAATTACCACCAACTTCAAGTTGGTGGTAATTTGCAATTCCTTAAGGCCAAATAGCGAATTTTTGGTGCTTCCAGAATTGCATTTAAGGAATCACAATTTCCAATTCCCTAATTAAATTCACAAAAAAAGAGAATCACAAATTTAGCAGTTCTCCATTTTGCGATGGCCTTTTCGAATGATGCATCCCAAAAGCCTTTTTCCAATTCGCAAATGGGCCGATTCTGAGAATTTGCCCGTTTGCAAACGGGAAAAAGGCTTGATACATATGGCCCATAGAGAACTACAACACAACCATAGATTTCAGATATATAGAACATTTAATTTTTAAACCAATTTAAGTAGAGTGATAAAATAAACTAAAAAAACGGAAAAACAAATGTAGTAAAGTCTTTCACTTTGCTTTTATGTTTTTTAGGTTGTTTGTTACACCCTCGTACTCGAACAACAAGAGAGAAAGGTTAAATCTGATTACTCTCACACTCCTTGGGATAATTTATCAAAAACAACTAGAGAGTATCTCCAACTATAATACAAATAGAACACAAAAAGGTAGAAGGAGTGAGACAACCTATCATCACCACCATCACCCGTAAGTGCACTAAACAAACATTGACTGTGTCAGAATCAAGGTTGTATATTCACAGTGAGGAAAAGGGAACCCTCAGGCACCCACACAAGGTAGGTAGCCAATTGTCCTCATCGGGTTACAGTTTTTAGTATGTGCAGTGATACAGAACATAAAGTGCAGATTAAAATGAGTATAGACCACTCCCTCAACCAAAACTTTTAATAGAGGGGTGATTCGAACTCAGTTAAAAACAAAGTGAAAAAATCGGACACATGAGGGTTGTGCCAATTTGAACCCATTACATTCCAACCGGCTTCCTAAGTACAAGGAAAGGGAAGCCTTCACTCTTCCGTATACGGGTCGCGGAAGAGTAGAGTCTAGGTGGACAGGCGGGGAGTCGTCAGCCATATAATGCTGACGTGAAGGTTTTTCCCACACCGCGTGTCCAGGAAGCGGGTAACAGGATAACCCTAATCCTGAGGTGAAGGCTTCCCTTTCCTTGTACTTAGGAAGCCGGTTGGAATGTAAACCGAATTCCTTAACCCTCAGAGATTAGAGGGTGTGCACCTGAGTTTTCCAGTGCAGCGATTCCAAGTTGGTAAACGCTTTTTAATAGAAAACAATTTTCCTCCTAGTTAGAGTAGGCTCCTTAGGGTGTGCCTCCATCTAGGTGAGAAAAAACTATTGGTCCTAAGGAATGCTGAGTCGAATACGACTCATAAGCTGCAACATGTTGACCATTTTTTAGGACACTGGGTTCAAATTGGCACAACCCTCATGTGTCCGATTTTTTCACTTTGTGTTTAACTGAATCACCCCTCTATTAAAAGTTTTGGTTGAGGGAGTGGTCTATACTCATTTTAATCTGCACGTTATGTTCTGTATCACTGCACATACTAAAAACTGGAACCTGATGAGGACAATTGGCTACCTACCTTGTGTGAGTGCCTGAGGGTTCCTTTTTCCTCACTGTGAATATACAACCTTGATTCTGACACAGTCAATGTTTGTTTAGTTCACTTACGGGTGATGGTGGTGATGATAGGTTGTCTCACTCCTTCTACCTTTTTGTGTTCTATTTGTATTATAGTTGGAGATACCCTCTAGTTGTTTTTGTTTGTTACACCCTACTAACCACCAATTGCAACCCTCCGAGTATGCATTGGGGCCGTATTCAGCTTAAGGAAGACTGAGAGTAGACAGGGGGACTTTCAGACCAAGTGAAAAATAAACCCACTAAAGGTTCAATAGTTAAGGCTTCGGTACTCCGATCCGTGGTATTAGGGAGGAACGATCTCGGTCATTTGACTGGCAGTCTAGCATATAGTTTACATACTCTCTTGGCAATAGCATTACCCAACTTTCAAGGAGACAAGATGTGTCTTTAAGGACTTCATGAATTTGTATTAATTCTTTTCTATTTGGAGGTAGCTAGCTAAGGAGTTTCTGAGGGAGATTCCTTGGAGAGAAAGGTTTAAGCTGCAAATATGTTATATTTGAATTGCAATATTGTTAGGAGTGCAGCTATTTACTGCCTTGTGAGCAATACAACTAGATTTAAGCTTTGTCCTTTCCTTCTGAGGAAGCCAATAGAGACATTTGAAAACATAGTAAGTAACATGATTGTGATGTTTGAGAACATTGGGCAGCAAAGTTTTGAACATGTTTGAGTTTGTTAAGGGAAGTGATGACAATACCAGTTTAAAGTGCATTAATGTAATCCAGGTGAAACATGGCCACTGCGAGGATCAAGGCAATTTTCTCCAAGTAGTGTAGCACAGGCCAGATCCCCTGCAATTGATAAAAATGCATTTTCTTTACCCCATGTATCTACAAAGAGCTCACTTTGCGCAGCCAAGCAATGGGGTTCGGAGAACTGACCAAACCAATTAGAAAACGTTTTGTCCTTTATCCATTCAGGTATAGCATGTTATTTTTCATCCTCAGGTGAATATTAAAGATACCTTGAGAAAGCTTCAGAAGGTTTTCAGGGTCGTCCTCTAGCTTCAGGAAATGCCTGGTGTCATCTGCATCTGTGTGGTATCCAAGCTTAGAGGAATCTAGAATTTATGAGAAAGGGGCCATGTGGGAACTAAATAGAATGGGGGTTAAAGCGGAATCTTGAGAAACAACACAATTTTATGTTGAATGCTCTTGAAAGGAAGAAGCGCGGCGCGGCGAGGCAAGATGGGCGCCTCCTGAGGAGCTCCGCTGCTTTGAGCTCCGCTCGATTTTACCGGGACCTCTCACACAACCTCCAACGTATCTCCGACGACGGATTCAGCTGTCGGAATGTTGGGGGACCTGCTTGTGCAAATATTGGACCCTGGGCTGCTCTGATTATTCTTTTTTTCGGCGCTTGTTTGTTTCGGGACCCTGCGGCCGCCATTTTGATTCATTTTCAACGACGTGCTACAACTGCAATCAACATGGTGCTGCGCTGCACCCCCTCAGAGTGAGTGTTTTGCTTCCATGATTTGCTGCAATTTTCTAGGAGGATATTTACTCGACCTGCATATCAGTTTATTTTGCTGAGGGAGTTAGGCATGGGTTTGCTCAGTTGCTGTGGTTCATTCACCCTATTTTCACTCTATTCTCTGTACCAACTGGTTAAAGGATAGTGGACTTATCTGAGCATATTTTAGACCCTGGGTTGGTCTGAAATTCCGTTTTTCTGGCGCTTGTTTGTTTCACGGCCCCGCGGCCGCCATTTTTGCTTCTCTTTGCTGATGCGCTACTATTTTTACCAGTGAGATGCTTCAACGTACCCTTTTTCCTCAGAAGTTCTCTCAATTATTATTTTGTTGCATCGCTTTATATGTTTTGGCGCAGCACTGAGGCTTTTTTTATTTTCTATGAAGTCTCGTTCTTCAGTTAAGAATTGCAGAAAGGGTTTATACCTGGTTGGTGTACAGCTTCATTGCCTCATCTTGCTTTGACTCCTTCTGGTGTTGGTGATACCGCTCCATCGTTTTGTTTATCATTGTCCTGCCCTTTCGTCACTAACTTCTTTAGTATGAAGCTTATCGGCCCTATTCTGTTGCAATTATGGGGCACTCTCACAAATCTCAGAGCTTCGCAAATAGTGGGCGTAAAGATACTAACGCTGCCTCTGGCAAGAGGCTTAAAAAGGACCCGCCTTCACCCTCTAAGTCACCACTTCCTCTCACCCTGGAGGAAATTATGGAGGAGTTGCGCCTCATTCGCCCTTTTATGTCTGAAACTGCGGCCACTTTGCAGCGTATGGAAGACAAATGGTCTAACCTTGATTTAAGATTATCCGATGTTGAACAGAAAGTCAGTGACGCTCAGGATGTACTTGCTAAAATGGAAACTCTCACTAATTAAGTTGCTCATCTTAAGAAAACTACAGAAGATTCGGAAAACCGCAATAGACGCAATAATCTGTGTATTTATGGTATTCCAGAAAAGTCTGAGGGCACGGACTTGATAACATTCTTGAAAACTCAGGACCTTCGACTTGTTGGCCTTTCTAAGTCAATGGACTTTAATATCCAAAGGGCGCATAGACTTGGTCCTCAGAATGCTTCCACTTCTTCTAAGCCCAGAGGTATCAACGCTGCAAAACAACATAAGCAACTTTTCTGATCGGGACACAGAATATTCTTTAGCCAAGATGTTGCCAAAACCACCGCCACCCGTCTGAAGGAATTTCTTGATTTGAGACCAACATTACGCTCAATGAATGCACGTTATGGTCTAATTCATCCCTGTTTCTTTAAAGTTACTTATAAAGAGAGAACATGGAGCTTTGAGGATCCTGCTGACCTTCGCAAATTCATCCACTCCCACAAGGGTGATTCAATGGACTGTTGTAAAGCATGAGGATAACTTGTGGTTGCTAATGCTTGTTGTGTTTCTTGTTTGTTATTCCTTTCTTATTTATTCATTGTAATCCTCCCTTTTTTTCTCCCTATTTTGAGTCTTTCAGAGTTTTTTCCCCCACTGTAGTCGGAGACTCCCCTTCCAAATGTTGCCCTATTGTACACAAAAAACGACATTAAGTGAGGGTCAAAGAGAGGGGAATATTTAAAGACACCTGTGTCCCATACCCCTACTACAGCTAAACAAACAAGAAGAAGGACACTAGGGTCTAGGAAGTGGTGTCACAGAGTGGAACCTAGAGGGAGACAGGTCATACAGCTCTACCTTTTGAGCAATAACCAAGGCTTGAAAAATTCTCATCAGGCCACCCTTAGTGGTGGAGTGTCGTCACATGAGATTAGTAAAAGGATCCAGCCATCGCCCTGACCATCTTCTGATGGTACGGAGGTGGATACCAATGGTGTTCTCCAGCCAAAGGTCACTCAAAGGTGGTGCTGATGTTGTGCAGTGCAGTAAGGAAGTGAATTGTAAAAATTGAGCAATGGAGCAAAAATATGTTTAATAAGGGTTGTTCCAGTGTCAATGGTTAAAACAAGCACGCAGGGTAGTTTTACATTTATGGCTACCCTGTTGCGTGGTGCAGGAAGGTCAACATGTTTCTGCCAAAAGGATCTACTATCCGGCTTTCATCAGGACCTAATAGAATTGAATGCTACTGCAAAGAACCAAGAAGTGGTTCGTGATAAATAATAACTGTGTAATAGTGTAATCAACAATTCAAAAAGTCTTACTACCAGGACCTTGGAGCCCCAATGTGTCCTTGCGAAGTAGACCACGAATTCTCACCTAGAAAAAAGGAGAAAATTACCAAACTACTCATCATTAAACTATAAACCTATCCCATCACCCAGAAACCACTCAAGACACGCCAGGAGTCTATTAATCTTGCTCCTGTCTTAGGACCAAGCCCTATGTATTCTTAGTGATATACATCTCTTAGCACTCCTACTAAATTTACGCAGGGGCATGAGAGCAAGACAAAAAGTTTTTCTTTTATCAAGTACTCACCCAGCTTTCTGTGGGTGAAGACCTCACCTCTACCGGCATCCACTCGGGTATGTGAGGCCCAGCTCTATGTATGCACAAACAGAAAGGAAAATTGTAGCCACCATACATAATAATTCCATAGTGCTACTACCACATCTGTTAAGTCTATACGTGCACACAAGTAAACCTAGTTTTCTCTTAAAAAGTGACCCCTCAATTTGGCTCAAACCATTAATGGAAACCCTTGCAGGCTATGGAGATCATGTCTCTCTGGAATTAGAGACTCTCACACTATATACCACTATGTTAGTAATATGGAGAATCCCTTGTTGTTGTCAACTGCATGTAAAGCACTCTCAATCCTCCTTCAAAGATAAACTTATATTAAAGCCAAGGCAAAGATAAAGGCTCAAGGGAGAGAAAGAGTCTAAACAAAGTAACAAAGGGACAAACACGGAACTCACCTATCCGTCGGTACCTCTCTCCGGCGTCCGAGAGGAAGTGGAGGTGACGGTAGGTGGGCCCCGTGTTGCTTTTATATGGTCCCTGATTGGTTAATTGCTTTGTTAATGGCAATCTAAATGGAGACGCATACGCGCCACGTCTGCGTTTCAGGAAACTGTTAATCTGCTACCCGCATTCGTCCACGGAACCCTGTAAAGTGCGCATGCGCCAAGCTCAGCCAAGATACACTATTCAGACAAGCGACGAGTACGCATGCCCCCGCATGGCAACACTATGACGGCAGGTCAATTGCGTTAGTGTTGTTAACCCCGGGCATGCGCGCGGCTAGATATACTTAGCTCAATGTAACAGTATAATCAAGGTTATTACTGGCAAAAGGGTAACCATAAATGAACACCACAAATACCCGATAATACCAACAACCCGTTTAATGTAACGGGTCCCGGTTACGAATATAGTGCAGATAATGGACGACTGCGCATGCACCCGCTTAGCACTACAATTACGGGTGCTCTAATTATAGTGGTGTGGATAGGCAAGACTACACCCATAGAGCCAGTAAGCTAAGCTATATGCGCGAATTTCAGCTATGTTGAGGGTGTTACATGTATAGGCATACAGATGACTCGAGAGTACAACAATCACCAATAACCCACGTATGTAGAGGTAGGGGGGACTAGAAGCACTACAGCCCACAACAAACCAGATTACAATGTTGTCAAACAAGAAAGATATAGGAAAAATGAGTCATGTATTTCGATCTCACTTATATGTGCCCTCTGCACTGTCTAATGTCACTGAGTATAGTCTTGTGTCATAGTGATAGTCAATTAATGCAGCATGTTAAGCTCTACAATAGTGTGTTATTGTATGTCAAAAATAATCCTGACAACAAAACACAACAATAAGCCTAGATATACACAGATGGCATGTCAGAGACCTGTTGTGCATGCGTGTGAAGCCCAAAGATCGGGGCGGTGATGGATTACCGATATGATGCCCAGTGTATTATGTAACATGTCCTATTCATATTGTGGTCCAAGGAATGTCATTATTCAACCCACAGCTGTCACTTCTCAATCTGTATATCCATTTTTGTTCTTTAACAAATAGGAATCTGGATATATCACTGATGTGGGGTGGGATGAAGGGCTGCTCCAGTACCACCCTTCTCCGATCATCTGCCTAGTGATTTTTTGTGATGAAATGAGTGGTCATCCTTGTCGACTGTTTACGGCACCGAATGGTGCTCTTGTGTTCGCTGATCCGTAATTTTATTTTTCTGGTGGTATGGCCTACATATTGTAGTGCACAGGGACATGTGATCAAATAGATATATCGTTCAGAGTTACAATTCGTATGTGTTTTGAGCAACCACGGTTTACCAGTACCTATATCAATCCTGTCTGTTTTGAATGTCTGTGAGCAGACACTACAGGACCCACAGGGAAAATGTCCCTGGACGGGTGGCAAATCCCACAATCTGCTGGTGTCAGTAGATGTCGCTATCCTGGGACGTGTGGAGTGCCTAAGACAACTGGGCAATAGGAGCGCGTACCAGTTACTATCAAGTGACCCTACCTCACGGCTATCTATTGAGATTAAGACACTAGTAGATGAGGGCCTTACAGAGGGCTGGATCACTTCTAATGAGGCTAGGTTTTTGGTAACATCGAGCCCGGTGATGCCCGGGTTTTATTGTTTACCAAAAATACACAAGGCAGTTAGACCGCCACCGGGGCGCCTAATCATCGCAGGGATAGGTTCCTTACTTAAACCATTGTCAACATTTGTGGATTTGTTCCTCAAACCTCTTGTCCATGAAATGCCGACTTACCTGCAAGATACTGCAGATGTCCTAAGACTTCTTTCCACCATTGAATTTGACATTACAACTGACTTTCTCGTCAGCTTTGACGTGGAGTCTCTATATACCTGTATTCCACAGGAAGAGACTCTAGAGACAGTAAGACAACTTCTGTCCTCACAGGAAATTAATAGCATCACTCCAGTGGGATTTATCATGGAATGTGCCCGCTTGCCCATGATGCAGAATTTCTTCAAATTTGAAGACCAACTTTATCTCCAGGTCTCCGGAACATCAATGGGGAGCATTTTTGCTCCCAGCCTCGCCAACCTCTATGTACATCTTTTTGAGCAAAACATCGTACTCAACCATGGCAACCCATTCCACTCTCAGGTGTTGCTATGGAAAAGATACATAGATGACATTCTGGTGGTATGGCGAGGCACGTCTGAGGAAATTACCCAGTTCCATGAATGGCTAAATACCCAAAATGAATTTTTAAAGTTCACTGTGGAATTTAGCAAGGAGCGCCTGGCGTTCCTTGATATAGCCATCTTTCCACATGAAGGGCACTTGGAATGTGAACTTTACAAAAAACCCATGGCGAGGAATTCTTTACTCACGTATCAAAGCCACCACCCACGAGCATTACGGGATACTCTCCCAGTAGGACAGTTCTTACATCTTAGGAGGAATTGTTCCTCCACGGAACTCTTTAATCATCATGCAGGGGTTCTTTCTAAACAGTTACTGGTAAGACATTATCCGAAACACCTAGTGAAGCGAGCTTTGAAACGGGCCCCCAATAACAACAGAGAGGCCCTCTTAGAGAGACGTCCAATTAAACCTCCTTTGGAGAGGCTCACATTTGTGAGTACGTTTAGCACTCTCTCAAATCGGATTCAGAAGACCATTAGACACCACTGGGGGATACCGAACATTGCCCAAACAAGGATCCCTTTACCACTGTTCTCGTTTAAAAGAGCGCCGAGCATTCGAGCCAGTTTGGTGCACACATGTCCCAGGATAGCGACATCTACTGATACCAGCAGATTGTGGGATTTGCCACCCGTCCAGGGACATTTTCCCTGTGGGTCCTGTAGTGTCTGCTCACAGACATTCAAAACAGACAGGATTGATATAGGTACTGGTAAACGGTGGTTGCTCAAAACACATACGAATTGTAACTCTGAACGATTGATCTATTTGATCACATGTCCCTGTGCACTACAATATGTAGGCCATACCACCAGAAAAATAAATTTACAGATCAGCGAACACAAGAGCACCATTCGGTTCCGTAAACAGTCGACAAGGATGACCACTCATTTCATCACAAAAAATCACAGGGCAGATGATCTGAGATGGGTGGTACTGGAACAGCCCTTCATCCCACCCCACATCAGTGATATATCCAGATTCCTGTTTGTTAAAGAACAAAAATGGATATACAGATTGAGAAGTGACAGCTGTGGGTTGAATGATGACATTCCTTGGACCACGATATGAATAGGACATGTTACATAATACACTGGGCATCATATCGGTAATCCATCACCTGCCCCGATCTTTGGGCTTCACACGCATGCACAACAGGTCTCTGACATGCCATCTGTGTATATCTAGGCTTATTGTTGTGTTTTGTTGTCAGGATTATTTTTGACATACAATAACACACTATTGTAGAGCTTAACATGCTGCATTAATTGACTATCACTATGACACGAGACTATACTCAGTGACATTAGACAGTGCAGAGGGCACATATAAGTGAGATCGAAATACATGACTCATTTTTCCTATATCTTTCTTGTTTGACAACATTGTAATCTGGTTTGTTGTGGGCTCTAGTGCTTCTAGTCCCCCCTACCTCTACATACGTGGGTTATTGGTGATTGTTGTACTCTCGAGCCATCTGTATGCCTATACATGTAACACCCTCAACATAGCTGAAATTGGCGCATATAGCTTAGCTTACTGGCTCTATGGGTGTAGTCTTGCCTATCCACACCACTATAATTAGAGCACCCGTAATTGTAGTGCTAAGCGGGTGCATGCGCAGTCGTCCATTATCTGCATTATATTCGTAACCGGGACCCGTTACATTAAACGGGTTGTTGGTATTATCGGGTATTTGTGGTGTTCATTTATGGTTACCCTTTTGCCAGTAATAACCTTGATTATACTGTTACATTGAGCTAAGTATATCTAGCCGCGCGCATGCCCGGGGTTAACAACACTAACGCAATTGACCTGCCGTCATAGTGTTGCCGTGCGGGGGCATGCGTACTCGTCGCTTGTCTGAATAGTGTATCTTGGCTGAGCTTGGCGCATGCGCACTTTACAGGGTTCCGTGGACGAATGCGGGTAGCAGATTAACAGTTATCTGTTTCCTGAAACGCAGACGTGGCGCGTATGCGTCTCCATTTAGATTGCCATTAACAAAGCAATTAACCAATCAGGGACCATATAAAAGCAACACGGGGCCCACCTACCGTCACCTCCACTTCCTCTCGGACGCCGGAGAGAGGAACCCGACGGATAGGTGAGTTCCGTGTTTGTCCCTTTGTTACTTTGTTTAGACTCTTTCTCTCCCTTGAGCCTTTATCTTTGCCTTGGCTTTAATATAAGTTTATCTTTGAAGGAGGATTGAGAGTGCTTTACATGCAGTTGACAACAACAAGGGATTCTCCATATTACTAACATAGTGGTATATAGTGTGAGAGTCTCTAATTCCAGAGAGACATGATCTCTATAGCCTGCAAGGGTTTCCATTAATGGTTTGAGCCGAATTGAGGGGTCACTTTTTAAGAGAAAACTAGGTTTACTTGTGTGCACGTATAGACTTAACAGATGTGGTAGTAGCACTATGGAATTATTATGTATGGTGGCTACAATTTTCCTTTCTGTTTGTGCATACCTAGAGCGGGGCCTCACATACCCGAGCGGATGCCGGTAGAGGTGAGGTCTTCACCCACAGAAAGCTGGGTGAGTGCTTGATAAAAGAAAAACTTTTTGTCTTGCTCTCATGCCCCTGCGTAAATTTAGTAGGAGTGCTAAGAGATGTATATCACTAAGAATACATAGGGCTTGGTCCTTAGACAGGAGCAAGATTAATAGACTCCTGGAGTGTCTTGAGTGGTTTCTGGGTGATGGGATAGGTTTATAGTTTAATGATGAGTAGTTTGGTAATTTTCTCCTTTTTTCTAGGTGAGAATTCGTGGTCTACTTCGCAAGGAAACATTGGGGCTCCAAGGTCCTGGTAGTAAGACTTTTTGTATTGTTGATTACACTATTACACAGTTATTATTTATCACAAACCACTTCTTGGTTCTTTGCAGTAGCATTCAATTCTATTAGGTCCTGATGAAAGCCGGATAGTAGATCCTTATGGCAGAAACATGTTGACCTTCCTGCACCACGCAACAGGGTAGCCATAAATTTAAAACTACCCTGCGTGCTTGTTTTAACCATTGACACTGGAACAACCCTTATTAAACATATTTTTGCTCCATTGCTCAATTTTTACAATTCACTTCCTTACTGCACTGCACAACATCAGCACCACCTTTGAGTAACCTTTTGCTGGAGAACACCATTGGTATCCACCTCCGTACCATCAGCAGATGGTCAGGGCGATGGCTGGATCCTTTTACTAATCTCATGTGACGACACTCCACCACTAAGGGTGGCCTGATGAGAATTTTTCAAGCCTTGGTTATTGCTCAAAAGGTAGAGCTGTATGACCTGTCTCCCTCTAGGTTCCACTCTGTGACACCACTTCCTAGACCCTAGTGTCCTTCTTCTTGTTTGTTTAGCCCTATTGTACACCCCATGTGTGTATTTGGTTTTCCCTGTGATCCTGTTCCTCCTAGCCCATGGTAAGCCTCTTTGATTGTCCCACTTTATAATTATTTTTTTTGTCTGCTCGTTGCTTCTCTTTTGTGTGGCTGCCTCGTTTTTCGCTGCTCCCTTCCCACCTTAATGGTTTTTCTTATGTCTCACCCTTTGACTGATGTCTTCGGACTTCTAGTCATCTTCTTTTTGATACGTATCTGGGTGGATCCTTGTCATCAACCTTCTCTTTTTCTGTTTTCTGTTTTGCCTCTTTCTCTGTCTTCCTTCTTTTTTTCCTTCTCCTTCTGCATTGTTCCCTCATTTGCTCATCCATCACTTCAATTATTTTGTCTCTTTCATCTTTTATCTTCTCATCATTCTTCAATCTTCTGGTTGCTGCTTTGTCCGCTTTTAACTCTTTTGTGGTTTTCTTTTTCTACCTTTTCTTTTCTAAGGATTTGACTTTTTCTACTTCTTCCTTTTCCTTTTTCTTTATTCCCTCATTTGCTCATTCTTTGCTTCATCTACTTTGTCTCTTGTATTCTTTACTTTTTTACCATGCTTCCATCTTTTTGTTGCCACTTTGTCCGCTTTTTATTCGTTGTGGTATTTCTTTTTCAGCCTTTTCCTTTCTAGAGGTTGGACTTTTTCTACTTCTTCCACCCTTCCTTTTATATACTCTTTCATTAAACTAATTACATTCATATTCTCTCATATTTCCTCCCCTATTTTTCCATTTCTCACTTATGCTTGGTCTTTTTCCTCTCTCCATCCTTTCATTTCTCTATCTTCTTCTTTTCATACTTATGAAAGGTTTACGCATCATTACATGGAATGTTAAAGGTTTGAGCAATCCCGTTAAAAGACAACGTGTGTTATCGCATCTTGCTCGATTAAATTGTCAAATTGCACTGTAACAAGAATAGCATCTTACACTCGAGGAATTATCTACGCTACGTAAACACTGGGTTGGTGAAATGTTTTGCTCGCTCGCTGTTCACAACAAAAACGGAGTGATTATTTTGTTTCATAAATCTTTGGATGTTTCATAACAAAATACATTTTTAGATAATGATGGTAGATTGCTTTATCTAGATGTTACTGTTAATAAGCACCATTTCTTTCTTTGAAATGTTTATGGTTCCACCGGTGTTGATGTGTCCTTCTGGAATAACTTTTCCACTTTTCTTTCCTCTTATGTAGCTGACCACTTAATCTTGAGCGGAGACTGCAACCAACTCATGGACCCTTTCCTTGACAGAAAATCCCAGACTAGATATGTCCCGAATAGAATGCAGAAGGGTTTTTTCAAAACCATTACTAATAGAGGGTTAATTGATTCCTGGCGCATTTCTCATCCTGACACTTGAATTTTCTATCTTCTCCCCGGTTCATAAATCACATTCACGCATCGACTATCTCTTTCTTACACAATCAGCTTTTCAATTTATGACCAAGGTGGAGATTGGCTCCATACTCATTTCTGATCATGCTCTGTTATCCTAGATATGTATTACCCCCTTCGTTCTCCTGCTTCCAAGAGATGGCGCTTCAATAACTCCCTTCTTCTTGACACTCAATTCTCTGAACACTTTCTTCTTTTTGCCCAAGAATTCTTCCAACACAATCTTACCTCTGTCTCCGAGTTTCATGTTGTTTGGGATGCCTTTAAAGCCTTCGCTAGGGGTTTAATAATTGACTTTGTTTCTCGTAAGAAGAAGAAATCTCTTTCTCACTCGCTTTCGCTTCTTAAGCAAATTAAGTACTTGGAGCACAAATACTTTATGTCCGAAGGTCGTGATATTCTACCTCTTCTCATCCATGCCAAAATGCAATATAAGAAACTCTCATGGGATTCAGCCAGCAATATTCTTCTTAAATATAATGCTAAAATGTATGGCGGTCGCAACAAAGCGGGTAGGTCCCTTGCAAACTATCTTAAAATTAAAAAACAAAAATCCACAATCGCTGCCATTAAAGATGATTCTGGTACTCTGCACTTTTCTGATTCTTCAATACTTGACTGTTTTACAACATTTTATTCTTCTCTCTATACTCCCGAATCTTCCCCTCCTCTGATCTTCTTGACTCCTTTTTTCGTAATATCCCCAAACCGTCTTCCGATCCTCCCGATCTTACTTCTCTTGATGCTCCCATTTCTGCAAGAGAACTAATTGAGGCATTGACCTTACTACCAAAAGATAAAACGCCTGGGCCTGACGGTTTCTCTGTCCGCTTTTTTCTGCACTTCAAACCATTTTTGTTTCCTCACCTTCTGACATTGATTAACTCCTTTTTGTTAACCGGATAGTCACGTGGTTCTTTAACACAAGCAATGTTGTGTCTCATCCCTAAGAAGGATAAAGACCCCTCTTTATGTAAGAACTATAGGCCAATCTCCTTAATCAATACGGACTGGGAAATTGATGCTAAACTTCTTGCTCTTTGCATTAATACGGTAATTCCCAATCTTGTTGATATTTATCAGTCGAGCTTTGTGAAAGGTCGCTCAATTACGGATAATTCGCGCACCCTCCTTAATATTATACACTTAGCATCTAAACTTGATTCCCCTATTGCAGCCATTACTCTAGACGCCAAAAAGGCTTTTGATAGGGTGAGTTGGGATTTCATTTTTGGGTCCCTTCGGTGACATGGTTTTAGTCCCACTATTATTAAATTCATTAGACTTTTATTTTCATCGCCTTCCACTTCAATTTGGGTTAATGGTTCTCAGTCTCGATATTTCCCTCTCCTTAGGGGCACAAGACAGGGTTGCCCTCTCTCCCCTCTCCTTTTTATCCTTTCTCTTGAACCTTTCTTAGAGACTATTAAACGTTCTAAGAATTATACAGGATTTACCTATCAGGATGTGCATATAAAATTTACTGCTTATGCTGATAACATTCTTCTCTTTATTTCCAATCCGTCCACCTCTCTTCCGGCATTTTTTTCCTTATTAAAAGAATATTCCGGTGTCTCAGGTTACAAACTGAATGTTGATAAATCTGAAATTCTCCCTCTTAATAAATTCTGTCTCTCCTCTCTGTTTACTGGCTCTGGCTTTGCGTGGGCCTCTTCTCACATCAGGTGTCTAGGTGTTTTATATTGTAATAGTCTCAGGGCTCCCCTCAAACTTAATTACTCTGAAATTCTCACTAAGCTCACGGCCCTCATTGATAGTTGGTCACCCCTTTTTCTCTCATGGTGGGATGGACTTGCCACAATTAAGATGATGCTTCTCCCCATCATTAATTTCTACCTTTCTATGCTCCCTGTTTCCCTTCCTACCACCTTCTTTCATCCTGTTAATAGTCTACTTATTAGATTCCTTTGGAATAATCGCAAACCTAGAATTTCGCTAGCTCGCCTTCAACTTCCTAAAGATTCTGGAGGAGTTAATTTTCCTCATCTTAAACGTTATCACTCTGCTTTTTCTTTGAAGCAAATTTGGACTTTCCTTTCCGATCCCAGTACTTCCTCATGCACGGTGTGGAGGGCCTTAGAATTGGCACAATGTTCTCCTCTTTCTCTTCTTTCTGCTATCCGGGTCACTCTACCCCCAAAACGTTTGTCTTTCCCTACCCTTTTACACTCTAAGGCGTTAGCTCTTACTTCATTTCCAATGCACTTTTCTCTCACTTCCCGTTCTTTGGATATCCCTCTTTGGTACAATAAAAACCTTAAGATCGATAATTGCGCCCTCTTTTGGAAGAAGTGGATAGACAAAGGAATCATTATTCCTCAACAATTGATTAAGGCAGATACTTTCTTATCTTTCTCTGAGATTCAATCTCTATACAAAATCTCCTCACGTTATTCCGTCCATTATACTACACTCAAAGATCTCCTCACCAATTATTATTTTCCTACTACTCTATCACCTACTCCCTCCTCTGACTCTCCATCTTCCCCCCTACCCCTATCGATTTTTCTACACAATTTAAAGCAGCCACCATTTATAAATTGATTGCTCATATTCCCACACTTAGAATCAAATCCTCTCTTGAACTCCTCTGGGAAAAAGATCTCTGCATTGATCTCCCCTTGTGCACTTGGGACATTATATGGTCCAGGATTCACACTACCTCTCGCTCGGCCAGCACGACACAATCGCTATACTTCTTTTATAATAGACTATTTTTCACTTCTAGTATCCTACACAGATTCAAATTGTTAGATTCCCCTAAGTGTTGGTCATGCTCCCATATGCATGCTGATCTCTTTCACATGTTCTTTTATTGTGCCCCTATTGTTGATCTATGGTCCAAAGTATGGTCTAAGCTAAATATTATCCTCATGTCAGATATTCCTTTTCATATTGAAAAATTTTTCTTTGATAATTATAACGAATGTGGTAACTTTGTCAATCTATTCATTGCTATTACTTTTCAGATTTTTACTTCTAATTGGAAAGATTCATCAAATGTTTCCTTTCTAGCGTGGTGGAACTTACGTTGCCATCACCATAGAATGGACAGAGCTTGCGCTACCTCTACTCCCTTGTTGATTAAAAGAGACTTATTGTGGTTACCATTGACAAACTTTTTATCTACGAAGTTACCTTAATTATCTCCTTTGTTATTTAATATGATAGATTGTTACTTCATTTGTTACTATTTCCCTCCTCTTATCTTTTTTTCCCTTTCTTTCCTTTTCTTTTCCTTCTCTCTCTTCTCTCCTTTTCTTTCTCCTCTTCCTTGTTAAAAATATTCTTTAAAATGCATTTGTATTAAGTATGGTTTTATTGCATAGGGTTACTTTTCTATTAATGTTTCTCATTATATTCTTAGCTGTTATGGTTTCCTTCTAACATGGAATCTGTACTGATATTTTACAATGTCTTACTCTCTTAATAAAATATTTTAAACATTAATGCTCTTGAAAGGAAAGAACAGAGTTTTTCTTGATATCTGCAGTTTTCTAGGAAGGAGGACAACCATACCAGTGCTTTCCTGGCTATGCTGTCTGAATTTCGCATCTGTGTTTGAGCACCTTCTAGTCAATGGTGTTGAAGGCACAAAATAAGTCACATAGTATCTGCACACAAAGGAGGTCATCGTCACAGGCTGATAGGAGTTTGTCTCTTATGTTTAGGAGAAGGTTTTTTTATTTTTATTTTCATTGCTAGAAGAGGAGCCTAAATCAAATATGAATAACAGATAATAATTCATTAATAATAGCATTTTTTATATGAGTCTCTGGATTTATTTCTCATTATCTCCAATTACTACTTATAAATTATTAACCTGTCGCTTATCTCTTTCAGAGTATGTTCCTATAAATATTTATCAATAGATCTGCTTGCAAAAATGTATAATATCATCCACACATGCAACCATGAAATTAATTAAGCACCATTCTCTTCATCTACTTCACAACTTGGGCCATATGTGGGCTCCCCTCTTCCTCAACTTCCTTCCCTTACGTTAAAACAGGTTACTTTACAGATGAAACTTTGAGAGTAACCTTTCCATTGATTATGGATAGGGGATCTGGGTTAAGCCAAGCCATGGCAATACATATGTGTGCTACTGCTCTAGACACTGTAGACACTGCTATAGACACAAAAACAAAATGTGGATTCCCCCTGCCCTTAACTCATTTATTGTCTATACCCAAGAGCATACAAAAGCTGAGGTGTCAGTGAGAGCTGTATGTGAAGAGACAACCATAAAAACCAGATGATTCTTTAACCCTTAAAAGGTTCCAACTTTGGACAGTTGCAAAACATATGTCCTAAGTCTGCCTCATGGATGCCACAATGCAGGTAGTTCGGCCCGGATCTTTTCGCCAGCTGCCTATTTTATCCAGGGTGTAAGGAAGATTTAAACAGGGAGTTGCTGTGTTGGGCCTTAGAGACAGCTGATAACAGTACATCATACCCCATTTCCAATGATTCCAGAAGGCTTGCCCTCTTAGACTCCAGCTCCCGATCCCAATTCTCTGTTTACCTTTCCAAATCATCTAGCATTAGCTCAGTTAAACCTCTGTATATCTGCCTTATCTTAGCATCCTCCCCCACATGACTGAGCTGACCCAATAATAGTACCTTCTCCAATGACATGACTCCCCAGTCCATTTCCATTACAAGTCCCCATCTGTAGGTACTTAAAGAAATCCCTTTCCCCTAACCCAAAATCCACTTTTAATTCCTCAAATGATTTCAGCTGATTTAACTTGAACAGATTCCCAAACTTCTCCACTGCTAGCGCTTCCCATTTGGAACAGTATTTATCATGAACAATAGCTGCAAAAATTGAGGAGCGCCAGATGGAAGTATGCCAGCTGTATCACCCTATTCTCAGCTTCTTTTTAACCTGCGTCCAGATCTTCTAAGCAGCCTATCATGTCTTAAACTTAACTTTCTTGAAGTAGCTGGGTTGAACCTTCCTTAAAAAATAAGATCTGCCGTCTGCTCCCATTGTCAGCTCATAAACAGAAGGCAGTTCCTACAGCCCTTGATCCCTAGTCTGCCTGCTTAATCAGGGTTCCCATGTACAGTAACATTGCCGCTCAATAGTTATACTTGAAATTTGACACTGGCCTTCCACCCATAACCCTTAGCAGCATAATAGATTTTAGGTCCCTCCTCGCTCTTGCATACTCCCAAAAATATTGCTACTGGAGATCTCTTCTATTCTCTTCACCCAACAATTTTCAAATTCTAAAGGAAGAGCCCTAACAAAAAATGTATCTTTAGTAATAACATCATATTGATTACATTGCACCACCTGATTATATGTTAGACACAGATTATTCCTCTACCTAGTGTCATTCATGGCTTTCTACAACACTGGAGTACGGTTTAGTTCTAGTATATGCTCCACTTTAGCCTTTATGTTTACACCTAGATATACTGCATAGTCAACTCCCCACTCTTCCTCCAATTGTACCAGGTCATTTACAATTATTAGACTCTTACCCTTGTTCAGGTGATAGCCAGCCATGCTCCCAAACCTCTCTGCTTCTCTCTCTACCTCCCTTATAGCCCCTACCGGGTCAGGTGTTATTAAGGCAATTACATTCACTAATATCTTGGTTCTAATTCTGTGTGCTTCTACTGGATTTATTAAAGTATTCTCCTCCAATCTTCTTATCAATGGGTCGATGTATAATGCAAATGGGAGAGGTGAGCAAGGACATCCCTTTGTTGTCACTCTCATTATCCGTATCACCTCTGACTCACCCCCTATCAAGTGCAGTCTTGCTTTTGGATTGTGATATATTACCTGTGCTGCAATATGAAAACCAGGTCCTATAGGTTCCCTTTTGAACACTTTCCACAGATAATCCCACACAACCCGATCAAAGGCCTTTTCGGCATCAAGAAGAATCATAGCTATGGGATCATCTTATGCTCTTGCCATGCCAAACAGGGTAGTTACTTGTTTAATGTGACCCTTTCTTCTCATTGAAGAAACTTGAGGGTAAAGGGTGACTGAAGTGGTTTGAGGGTTACAATGTAGTAAGCAAGTTGAGTATAAAGACTTTGTCAATGTTTGTGCATTGGATCCAGTAGGTGCTATTTTTGGGGATGCACCCTGGAGCAGGCAGAGGCTGAGGAGGAAGAGGGAATGAGGTTTGATAGGCAATGGGCATATATCTTTACATTACTGTTTATCAGTACTTGAGGTCTAAATGATACCGCTTCCAATGGTAGCGTTCCCTTCATCCTAAACACCACTTTGTAAGTGGACATCCAGGAAGCTGTAGCCAAGAGTTCTCTTTGTACTTCTAAAAAGGTATTAACTATGTCCTCCTCCATTACTGAGTAAAACCCTGGGTCTGCTACCTTTCCAGCAGCTAACTTAATTTCCTGGTTAGTTATTGGGGCATCTAGGACAGCCCATTCCATGTCATTAAGCCATCTCCCATTGATTATATACCAAGATATTGTTCAATCTTGACCTCGGGGCACTCCGCTGCCCGATTTAGCTCCTCATAAAAATCTTTAAACACCCCCACAACCACATCCGGGGTGTTGACCCTTGTCTTTTTCCTGAATACCACCACACACTGCCTTTTGCCTTGTATATAGTGCCAATAACTTGCCCACCCTTTTGCTCTAGTTATAGCTCTGAGCCCTCAGGCTAAATATTTCTTGGCTGCCTTCTCTACATAGATATTATTAATGTTTGCTTTAACCACTGAGATCTTTTGCAATATCGCCTGCAATTCATCCCCTTCCACAACTTCTATAACAAGCAGTACCTACATTTCGCCAGGATCATTACACAAACCCTTTGGATTCTGGACGTGGGTCCTACACATGTGTAATTCCCTGTTATATAGAAGAAGTATTTTTACTGTCAATTGGGCCATTTGCAACCGAGTAAAAGCTACGTGCGTGTGGCCCTAAGGGCCATATGCATCAAAGGGTTTTGCCCATTCTGTGTCTATGGGAAAATGTGTTCATGTATATGGCTCTAACAGCCTGATTCATGTAGGCAATAGCGCTCGCAAAAGGGCCAGATTCTGAGAATCTGGCCCTTTGCGAGTGCGATTTTTGCATTTGGTATTCACAATCCCTAATGCAAAAATCGCTATGTAAGAATTCGCATATTTGCGTGGAATGGCATTTAAGGAATCTCTAATAGAGATTCCTCAAATGCTATTCATGACACAAGAACAAATAGCGATTTGGGACTTTTGGGGCCGCTATTTACCGAGAGGTCAGACCTGTCGGTAAATAGCAAAAACTCGGAAAAATGCTTTTAAAAGCATTTTTCAAAGTTGCATGTTGCACACACACATGTCCTTTGGACATGTGTGTGCGCAACACCTGTTGAAATGTGCATTTTAGGGGTGCTACAGGGCGTCCTTTGGACACCCCTGGCACCCTTCAAATCGCTATCTTAATTGCGAGTAGCAAATTGCTACTCGCAATTAAGGGATACTCCCCATTCATTCCTATGGGCCTCTTGGCCCATAGGAATGAATGGGGAGTTTTTGCGAGTAGCAAATTGCTACTCGCAAATAAAGAACATGTAGGAATCGCTATTTCATTAGCAATTCCTACATGAATGCCGTTTTGCGTGTCCTCAATAGCGAATCGCTATGATTCGCTATTAGGGCCACGCAAAACGGCCTGTACATGAATCAGGCTGATAGTCTCTTACCTATCTATATTGATCACGAGACCTAACCCGCCAGGGCTTTTCTCTCACATACCAACTGTAATGTGTCTGCACAACTATTAAGGCATATTTGATTCAGACGAATAAAGAAGACAATGTAAACGTGATCAGCACATTAAACGATTATTTCATTAAATAATTAATTAAACTTGGCAGAGCAAAACCAAGAAAAATTGTACAATTCCGACAGACTAGGAGCAGCAGCCACCTATTTAAACCACATGCTTCTTTCTGTCTTTTTGCTCCAGTATTCAAAAGAGGGAGAAGAAAAACATACCCTGCCCACAAGGGGTCCATTCAGTAGTGAATTTTGTGCCTGTTTGCAGCTGTTTCCTATTATATGTTACAGATAAGTGACGTCTAACAAGACTGTAAGGCACCAATGTGATAAATATAGTTTATAATAGCTAGAGTGTGTTTGACATAGGAGAGTAGCTCAGGTCAGAAATTCAAGATATGGGGGGCAGTAACAGGGCATGGCAGCCTGAAACCATTAGTACACATTATAGACACCTTTAGTACCTCCACTGCTGAATGTGAACGGGGCTTTAGTGTAATGAATGAGGTGCTCAAACCACTGCAGAACGGAATATCAATAAATTGTTTGTCTTATATAATGTTCAGAAAAATTGTGGGGCTTCCTGTCATAGAATTTAAACCTGAATTTTATGTTCAGAAATGGTTCGAAAAAGGGAAGAGAAGTGCCGATGAAAGAAACTGCATGGCTCGGACACAAATGGCTTATGATTCCACTTATAAGTGTATTTGGAACATTCTGTGATTGAAAACGAGTCCCAGATTGTAAATGTATTAAATGTAAATAACGTATATAATAAACCTCAAATAAACATGTTTATCCATTGTTTGAATTAAATAACATTATAAGCTGTAACTGGTCAGTGAAATGTCAAACATACTAAAAATTGATATGTTTTGCTATTTCTAGCCACACCTCCGACTCCGCCCACTGATCCAAACTTCAGTTTATGCCCGCCCTCTGATTCTCCGCCCACAGTTCCCCTACTTTTTTTTCCCCACTTCGACCACTGGGCATATCCACTGGCAACCCCTGGGATGTGAATGAGTGTGTGCATGCACGTGTGTGTTTGCACAGGTCTGGACTCCTCCTACAACAGATACAGCTATAGGCTGCAAGGAAAATCCTTCAGGTGACCTTTATATCCTGTGCCTTCGCGGACACCGCTGGGCCTATTTTAACATGCAGGTAAGCACGTTTGAAAAATTAATTTTAATCTAGCTGTGGGGATGTATCCTCTTGTGCTCAGGTTTACCTTTTTAGCGATCAATTATCAGGCAAAATTGGTTAAAAATTTGCATAAACAACAAAATAAGGTAAAGTTCTTTTTCATTAAAGTGTGCAATGTCATTAGAGTATTAGTGGTCTGCAGTACATAAAACATAAGCAGACTGTAACATTTTGGGCCAGGAGTATTCTAGAAAACAGCCCTCAGCCAAAAGTCCAGCACGTTAAACACCTCCCTTTATTTCATATGCTTATTAAGGCACACGTGTTTCAGTAATAACTTCTCCAAAGATTGAGTGCCAGTTAAGTCACGAAACTCAACTTAAACCTTTGCGATTCTAAAATAAAACCTGATTGCTGCTGCAAATATTATTGTAGAGTGCAGAAATGATTGCAAGTGATGCCATCTCACTTAAGGGTGGGCGGTAAACTCTGCCACGTGGTGGTTTGTGGGTTTTTGCCTAACTCCCTGCTCCAAGCAGAGCGCAGAGTGGGAAAAAGCCAGTGAACTCCACCAGCGAAGCAGAGTTTACAGTCCACCCCTAATTCTTATTCCTTAATACTAAGTCTGAACAATACTCTGCTAGTGTTCCTCAGTCTTGACCTGCAGCACAACCCCCCTTTCCAGCACACAGAGCTTATACCACTGTCGTTTTTCCTTACTGCTGACCCACACACTCAAGCACATTCACCACCTTCACCATGTACTGCTCTGTCTGCTCCCTTCATTTCTGACCTACTGTCATGAGCTCATACACCTGTAATGCACTGTGAGAACAGTTAGAGCTGCTGGGTGAAAGAGATCACGTTATAGTGCAGCATTTTCATATTCAGTCCGGTAAAGAATATGAACGCTTTACTGATGTCTGTTATGATTGCCTTCCTGGGGCAGCATCGTAATGGACTTTTTAGGCACAAAAACAAACACCTCTTTTTTGTGGATTCATGGCATAAAGTGAATTAAATTAACTGAGTATTTCTTTGAGGTACTGTTTTATTTTTAGATAGTGCAGCTCAGAAACAGTGGGCT
Source organism: Lissotriton helveticus (assembly GCF_964261635.1). Lineage (NCBI taxonomy): Eukaryota > Metazoa > Chordata > Amphibia > Caudata > Salamandridae > Lissotriton > Lissotriton helveticus. Next base: position 1,613,110,306 of record NC_136069.1, read on the forward strand.
GGGTTTGCCTCTTTCTATTCCTTAGCTGTGATGTTTGAAAATAAAGCACTATCTGAAGATATCAGGTTAAATAAATACACCTAATGCCCTGCAGGTGGGCAAAACAGTACAAACCAACATAATCACATTGAAATAATGAAGGATAAAAAAGCACAGCAATGTAAAAACGTATGTGCTCATATCTATGAACAGGGCACCTTCACTAATGTGAAAGATGTACATACTTTGCACATACGTTACACAATCGTGAGAGGGGGTGCATCAACAATCGTGAGAGGGGGTGCATCAACAATCGTGAGAGGGGGTGCATCAATTAAAGGCCGGGAGTAAATACTCTCACATGATTAAGTTGAAGAAGGGAAAAACCAGGGCCTAAATGTGATTATCAGCCTGCCTATTGGCTTGAACTATTTCTAACTATTTATTCATCAGGAGGATAAGTTGTCATACTGCAGAAACCTGATGTATATCACAGTTGCAGAAAAGGTCAGTGATTATTGGAGAAATCGTGATTAAGACCCAAACGTTTTTCACCTTAACACCTCAGATTAATTGAAACGTATCAATCAAAAGTAGGAGTTTTGAAACATGAAGTGAGAAACATTCCTGCCCCCACCCGACTGACAATGCTGTTAGTGAACTAGGATCAAAGGATCAAAATAAGCTTTATTCGGGTTTTTAGTTTAAAAACCATAAAAGCAACAAAATGAAATGCATTTCATACAAAAATATCTCAACAATACATTTCATAGTTAAAATATAAATTGATTTGAACCCAACTAAAATAGATTAACAAAAACTACTATTCAAAGAAAAAAGAAACTCAAAATACACAGAATCCCCCCTGTTTCACCCGATGTTATGGTGATTCGGTGCTCGGGGACCAGGATAGAAGTCGTATAGGTCCCAGATACAGATGGAACCATCTCCAAGTTTGGGTTTGGTAGATCTCAAGTAGGGGGCGATGTTCCTATATTTAAATTTAATTAAGATCAGGTCCCCCGAAACATTTTTGGGTAGATGACCAAGCCACCCCACTCTTCTGACGCTCATTATCCCACCGTCTAGTGTAGATGGTAATGATCTATTGTTTTTGAGCCAAAAAATGGCTTTGTTCAGTAGGTCCTGGTGTAGCTCGCGTTTGCCCGGACTGAGAGGGGGGACCCTAGAGAGAACAGTGACGTATGGGGCAGCTTCGGGGGGTAGATCAATGCGACGACTTCTCTCTAGGGGGATCATGTGAGCTCTGTGTGGGGCATGTTCAGAATTACAAGTCGCTTTTTTCCCAGTATGAGTTGATGGTATCAGAGGGGAGTTGCAAGTCTCAATTATCCTGGGAGCATTGTTAGACCTTTCACAGGTGTTATGGTGGATATTAGAGGGGGTAACAGTATTACCAGTTGATAGGTATGAACCAATTACAGTTTTTTCGATTCTGGCCAACCTGTCTCCCAAGTCATTTATTTTTACTACCAATGGAGATAGAGCAGTGATGAGCAGTCGCTCTATTTGGGCCAGGAGGGTGACTTGAAGGGGGGATGCGGAATCATTTGGTCGAGTCTCTGCTTTATCCAACGTAAATGAGACAGGGTTGGGAGCGAGTAGAGAGGAGCTGCATTTATTGGATGGAGAGAGGGTTATAACAGGAGATGCCTGGGGAGAAAAATATACTAAATCAGTGTCTCTGGCCGCTATGGGGGGTGTTATAGGATCTGGGATATAGTTTGTGCCACAGAGATCGTTCAGCTCTTCCCAGATGGACATTATAGATAGTCTGTATCCGGACAACAACAGTAATTTGTTCAAAGCGATAGAGGTTAGGAGGATGGAACCTGACTGTACCTTTTACTATGATGGAACCAAGAGTGGTGGCCCGTCCCGTCCTCTTTGTGCCTCTGAGGGCCACAGAGGGCCCGCCCTTTGCCCGGGCTTAGCCCGGCGCCGTCCCGCGCGCGTCCCGCGGGGCGGGAGGTGTTCCGCGGTCTTGAGGCGCCTCCAGGCGCAGCGGGAGCGTCACGAGCGCGGCAGGTCCCGGGGCTGCTGGGCAATGTAGGAGAGTCCCTGTGTCTCCCTTGCGCTTGCCGTTCCCCTCACGGCTGGAATGGTGAAGAGATTGCCCTGGCCGTTTCCCTCACGGCTCCCCACCACTGCAGGTAAGTTCAGAAATGCCCCCCAGGCCCGCTCGGCGCTCCGCGGTCTTGAGGCGCCTCCAGGCGCAGCGGGAGCGTCACGAGCGCGCCAGGTCCCGGGGCTGCTGGGCAATGTAGGAGAGTCCCTGTGTCTCCCTTGCGCTTGCCGTTCCCCTCACGGCTGGAATGGTGAAGAGATTGCCCTGGCCGTTTCCCTCACGGCTCCCCACCACTGCAGGTAAGTTCAGAAATGCCCCCCAGGCCCGCTCGGCGCTCCGCGGTCTTGAGGCGCCTCCAGGCGCAGCGGGAGCGTCACGAGCGCGCCAGGTCCCGGGGCTGCTGGGCAATGTAGGAGAGTCCCTGTGTCTCCCTTGCGCTTGCCGTTCCCCTCACGGCTGGAATGGTGAAGAGATTGCCCTGGCCGTTTCCCTCACGGCTCCCCACCACTGCAGGTAAGTTCAGAAATGCCCCCCAGGCCCGCTCGGCGCTCCGCGGTCTTGAGGCGCCTCCAGGCGCAGCGGGAGCGTCACGAGCGCGCCAGGTCCCGGGGCTGCTGGGCAATGTAGGAGAGTCCCTGTGTCTCCCTTGCGCTTGCCGTTCCCCTCACGGCTGGAATGGTGAAGAGATTGCCCTGGCCGTTTCCCTCACGGCTCCCCACCACTGCAGGTAAGTTCAGAAATGCCTTGAACTAAGAGGCAAGTGAGTTGTCATGTATATATACAATTCTAGTATACCTGGCCTAGATTCTTAATATGTTTGGAACAACTGTATGAGCTATTAAATCAAACACAAAACATGTTTTTGTACAGTGCACATCCTGAACAAAAATATTTAAAGTTGTGCTTATATGTGATAATTGACCCTTTGACTGCAGTGCGAATTCCGTGCGGTGCGGGTGATGATTGGGGTTTATGACTGGGCGTGGTTCGTACAGCCCCCGGCCGTCCTCTGCACCGTCCACTGTGACGTCGGACGGCCGGGGGCTGTCCGACACACGCAAAGGGTTAAAACAGGATGCTTGAAGAAATAGTAGTCTTTGCCTAGGATCACACATTGTGGCCATGCAGGGATTGACCCCAGTTTCAGACTTTACGATTTATTTACTAAATTGGCATTCCATTATGCTTTCAATGGCTTCTGCTTCCTGCTTAATTCTAGGAGAAGAATAGACTTGGGTGACTGGCAGAGTTCACTTTTTTTGGGGGGGGGGGCGCATTCACCAGCTGATAGAGGCTACATTATACTTTTTGGAGCTATATAGGTTAGCAGGACTCAGTTTATTGAAATATAAAAACATTTCCATGTTTATGTTGAGGGGTCCACCGTTTGAACTGGAGAAGTGCCTTTCTGCCAGCCCTGGCCTTGAGCTGCCCGAAGGTTGTTCAGCCTCAAGACAACACTTAAGAGTTACATCTTTTCTGTAGGCTAGTGACAAGTGGCCAGAAGTGGAGAGGGAACAGAGGCATCAAAATGCTCTGAACCCAAAAGTAACTTTATTTTGGTCGATTGCATCACACACCCACACACACAAGAAAAAAAAGGAGGCTGATGACCCTTCACCTTAAAACTTAGGCGGAATGGGGATTGGCCTGATTTTATTTTAGTCTTGCTGCCTCTGTGCTGTCATTCACAGTTCTTGTGTGCTGTTTGGGTCCATGGGCATTTCCTTAATTAGCCAAACCCAATATCTTTAATGATGAGAGAAGGTTTGGGTAGGTGCTCGAGACCTGTAGACCCCAGGCAATGTGTCACGGACTCATGGGGGTCCGTGGACCACAAGTTAATACGCACTAATATATCTCAATAGATATTGCAAATTTCTTTCTCTCCCTTTTACATAATGCATTGCAGCAACTTTGGGGTGCCAAAAGGAGCAAATTTGCCTACTAATCTATATTTCAGACAACTCTAAAGTGTCCCTCATATAAGCCAAGAACCCCTCTTTTATTTGTTCTAAGCCAGTTCTCTTTGTGATGACTTACAAAATTAGTACAATCACTGAACATGTTGCCCTCCTTGCAAATCCGGGCACTTTGTAGCCTTCTTTGTTAGTGAAAGGCCACTAGTGAATTCTGTAAACGTGTGAAATCACTAACTTTTCCAAATGTGGAGTTAACACCAGAATATAAAACTAGTGTTAGCGAACCACTTTTTCACAGGTGTACCCATGGAGGGTGCAATGCCAACAGATGAACTGAAGGCCATAAGTAACAGTAGTTAATAGTAACCGAAGAAAGGTTGTTTGCTGTTTACAACCAATGCACTTTGTGGTGTGGTATACCTGGTGGTTATTCCCACATCCATATCTGGACATTATTGGATAATGATACAGAAAGAGGAATAACATGTAGCCACAGTTTCACTCTTTTGCCCACCAATTATTTCTGAGCCCTTTTCCACTGCAATTTACCACCTACTTGGAGCAAAAATATCACTGAATATTCAATGTCTGTTACTCGTGTGTATGAAAGGCAGTGATAGCCAATAGTGTTCAAATAAACTTAAAACTCCCCCTTTGGCTATCCTTGTTGAAGGAATGTGCCTTGAATATTCCTGAAAGAGGTATTGTTTTTACCACTAAGTTTGAAGATTACATAAAATTAAATTTATTTTTAGGATATACAGATGATTACTTCAGTTTAGCACCTGGATACCCTCATAGGTGATTAGTCGCATTCTGCAAGTCGAAATAACATAACATAGCAAAAAGTCTATCAACAATAATGCAAAGAAAACTCACAGCTTGGGTGACTTATTAAGCAAAGGGCAAATATGGCATTACTTTAAAACTGTTGACTTTGTGAACTCCTTTACAGTGTGTTAGACTTGGCATCTTTTAACTTGTTTCCCCTGACTTTTGGCTTTCTGACCTCCCGGTTTTGACTCTGATTTTGCTCGTGTGATGAATCTGCGCACTTTCCTCACTGCTGTCCAGTGGTAAAGTGCAAGTGCTCCTGTATAAAATGTGTTCTGGATTGGTGTTTCCATGATTGGCATGTTTGATTTATGTGTGAGTCCCTAGTAAAGTGCGCTGCAAGTGCCAGGGCCTCTAAACCAAATGCTGTTGGAGGGCTGCAGCACTGTATTGTGCCACCCACGCAACCAGCCCGTAAAGTGTAACTATGGCATGCCATTGCAGAGCCTGTGCGCAGCCTGGGGCTGCCATGTCGACTTGGCAAGTGCACACACTTGCAAGTCCCTAAACTCTCCCTTTTCTACATGCGAGTCACCCCTAAGTTAGGCCCAAGGTACCCCCATTGGCAGGGTGCATTGTATGGAAAAGGTAGGACATGCCCTGGTGTGTGTGTCATGTCCTGATAGTGAACTACAGCCTACTTCATTTTTCACTATTGCAAGGCTACCTGTTCTATATAGGCCGGAATGGGCAGTTTGATGATTACATCCTATGATTCTAACTGACTCATGGAACATGGTAGAAATTTGAGTTTAGTATGCCTGAACTCAGAATAATAAAATACATGTTTTAGAGAAGTTGGTTTTAACATTCCGTGTTTGAAAATACCACTTTTAGAAATAACTATTTTCTGACCTAACCATCCAGCCTGCCTCTGCTAGCTTGTGTATTAGCTGTCTGGTTTGTGAGTGACAGGGGCTGGGGGAGAAAGGGTGAGTCAGCAGGGCTGAATGTCCACATCTACACATAGATGGGTGGAAGAAACAGCACCTGGGTCTGAATAGGGCTGGGCTCACCTTCCACAATGCTGGCTCCACCTCCTGTGGTACGTCTGAGGACCCTGGTCCACACTGACAAAGAGAGATGGTGCACCCTGGTAGAATGCACCCCAAATTGGTTTGAACTAGGTCCAGGCCCCTCTACCCTCAGAGGACAAAGGCATTTCTGGTATAAATATTGGTGCCAGACCCCAAGACTTTAGATCTCACTGGAATCAAGGAACCTGCCAAGAAGAAGAGCTGGAAGAGCTGCCAGGAGGAGTACTGCCCCTTTGCTGTGTTGTGGCTTTGTTGGGTTGGCCTGCAGCTGCTGCTTCTGCCTTGGGCAGTGAAAGGACTGGACTGAACGTTCTCTACTTGTGCTGAGTATCCCCAAGGGCCTGAAACTGAGCTGGCCTCTTGTTAAGAAGTCTCAGGGACTGCAAAGACTTCACCAACCTCTGGGTATCGCTCCTGGAACCATTGTTTCAGTTGCCACAGAGAAGAGGGAACCGCGACTGACTCTCACCGGCCTTATGTCCTGAAGGCATCGCAGGCCGCATCGTCTAGCCCTGCACCGCATGCCTTGGTCTCACCGACGCCATCTGGGCAATCGTCACCAAGCCGCTGCCTGCAACGCATCGAGAGGCACAGCAACCTGCATCGCCTTGCTTCACTTCGCTGGCCTGGGCTCACCGACACGGTTGCTGCTGGCTTGACACCCGTGACCACCTCGTCACCCACAGCTGTCCGGCTCAGCCAGCTCCAATTCCTGCCAACCGGCTCTGTTGCTTGCATCGCAACTTGCCAGCACCGAATTGAGCACCACCACACCCTGCACCGCACGTCTTGGTCTCACCGACGCCGTCTGGACGATCGTCACCGAGCTGCTGCTCACACTGCATGGAGAGGCACCGCACCGTGCACCGCTTCCACTTTGCACCGTAACTACGATGGACACCACGATCAGCTCTGTTACCTGCACCGTGACCTGCCAGCACCGCAACGAGCACCGTCTCGCCCTGCACCGTAAGCCTTGGATGGCGCCTGGACGATCGTCACCGAGACGCTGCTCGCACCGCATCGAGAGGCACCGCATCGTTCATCGCTTCCACTTCGCATAACAACCGCGACGGATGATAAGACCGACTCGCACCTCCGTGTGAGCCGAACTAAGAAAGGTACTGTGAATGAACCTGTCCCGCTGTTGCTGGCCCATACCAACGCATCAGTTGGAAATGCGAGACTCTGTTGTTGTTTTCAGCATCATGGTAGGCTCGGACCGAGCTACCGACTCGTACAAACTGTGTTTTTAATGTAACTTGGCAATTTAAAGACATTTTGCAACGCAACTATTTTTGAAGTACTGTACTGTGGATTTTTATCGTATTTGGTCTTGTTTTAAGTATAGAAAAATATTGGATATTTTTCTAAACTGGTTTGGTGTCCTTTTGTTGTGCTTACCTTGTATTACTGTTGGTTATGTGCAAATGCTTTACACACTGCCTCTGCGATAAGCTTGACTGCTCGTGCCAAACTACCAAGGGGGTGAGCAGGGGTTATTTTAGGAGTGTAACTCCCTTATCCTGACTAGAGTGGTGGTTTTGGCCTGGCTGTGGTGTAAACCTTTGCAAACCAGAAATCCTATTTCTAACACAGTGCATGTTATATTTACCTGTAATGGTGGTTCGAATTAGATAATAGACCTTACATTTTACTTCCAGGGTTATGAAGGGAGCAGTTGTGGAGAGGAGGTATTGACATTACTATATGTGGTACTTTCCACCATTACTCAGAATCTTAAGAGGTGATTAATTTTTTTTTAATCCAAAAGATGTAGCGATAGAGTTTGATTATATTGCCCAGATAGTTGCAGTGGTACAATGAATGTAACTTTAAATCTGAGTACATGTCAGGAATTAAAAATGTCCTTGCTGATTGTGAGAGCTGGATTTAATTGAGTTGTGATATGCTTGCATTTTGAAAAGTGATTTTGGAGCCCAAACCACAAACTCTAGAATAATAATATTAATAGGCACGTTTGTAAAGCGCATGGTTACACTCGGCCAGTGTGTCCCCGCGCTGCGGTGCAACTGCACGAATTCTGCACCCGACCGCCTCTCTACCTAGTTATCCCGGGAGAAAAGATACATTTTCAAATTTTTCCTGAAAAAGCTCTCTCGGGCCTCCATCCGGAGGTACACGGGGAGTTTGTTCCAGTGCTGGGCAGCCAGCAGGCAGAAAGAGCGTCCACCCATCCTAGCTCTCTTGGTGGCAGGAACATACACCAAACCCACACCGCATGATCTTAGGTGGCGTGTAGGGACATAGAAGGGGAGTAGCTCCGACAGATAGGAGGGGGCAGTCCACTGCAGTATGCGATGGTAAACACACATTGCCTTAAACAGGTCTCTCTCTCTCTTATCGGCAGCCAGTGGAGTGCAGCCCACGCTGCCTTCGCCGAGTCCCTCCTCAGTGCATAAGAACCAGGCTGACTTTCGAGTAATGGGAGCCCCGTCTCACCTGGAAGCTACGCCCGACAAGAAAGATTTCAGCCAACTCAGGGCACTGTCCGACACATCGCCTTTCTTCAAACACTGCACCAGGGTGTGGTGGGTAACAGTGTCGAAGGCGGCACTTAGGTCCAACAGAATCAAGGCCGCTGTCTGGCCTGCGTCCACATATTGCCTGATGGTCTCAGTGGCAAAGAGCAAGGCGGATTCCATAGAGTAGCAGGCTTGGAATCCGGACTGAGTGGGGTGCAGGAGATTAGATCTCCCAATATGCGCTGTCAGCTGCATATTTACCACTTTCTCCGCGACCTTAGCAAAATATGGCAAGAGAGAGATGGGGCGAAGATTATCCAGTTGGTCTGGGCCTATATGAGGTTTCTTGGGGAGCGGTAGTACCACAGCTTTCTTCCAGCAACAAGGTACTGTACAGCTCCTAAGAGAAGTCTCCACCAGGTGTCTGATATGTGGCTGCAGGATATCCAGGCTCCCCCTCAGTACCTTAGGGGGCATTGTGTCTCTCGGAGAGCCCGATTTTATACTAATACAGATTTTAATTAACTCTTCTGGGTGGGGCATGGAAAAAACTCTACAACCCCTCTCCCTCCCAGACATACTCTGTCTCCTCCACCACCTCCTCTCCTACACGGGTGGAGTCAGGGAAGGTGGAGTACATTTTCTACACTTTGTCCGAGAAAAAGTCTGCCACACGGTTACGTAGCTCTTCTAATCCCACAGCCGGAGCCGCTGGTGTAGACAGGGAAGATATCTCCTTATAGACCCTAAACAGTTCCCGTGTAGAGTTGCCCGCCGATCCAATTCTCTCCAGATAGTATAGTACTTTTGCTTTCCTAATGAGCCTGTGGTAGCTTTTTAATACATCTTTATACTCCCTCCTCCCCTGGTCAGAGAAATCTTTCCTCCACCACCTTTCCAGGTGTTTACAGCCTGCTTTTGCCGTTCTTAAGGCGTCAGAGTACCAAGGAGCAGATTTATGTGCTCTGCCCGGTAATTTATATGACCAGGGGGCGGTGCTGTCCAGGGCTTCCTAATGCGCCTGTCTAAGTTTATACATGCCCCTTCGGCATCTGTGCCGTCAGGTAGGCCCACCAGCGAGAGGGCGCTGTGAAACTTTTCCTGTGAAAAGCCCGCCCATCTCCGACACACTACGCCCCTGTTTGCTTTTCCCTATTTCTTAGGCCCTCATGCCAGGACCTCAGGCCAGGTCTAATAGCGAAATGGACCAGGAAATGGTCTGTCCATACAACAGGGACAGGGGGATAAACAACTATATCCCCCAAATTTGCAAAAAGGGGGTCCAGCATATGGCCCCTCAGGTGGGTAGGGGAATCAGACATTAGACTAAGTTGAAAAGTGGCCAGTTCCTGACAAAGTTCACCCACCACCGTACAGCATTCATCATCAAAGTGTAAGTTAAGATCGCCCAGCACTAAATGTTTGTCATACCGTAGTGCTGGTTGAGTAAGGTGATTAATCAAACTAAAGGAAAAGCAGCGGGGTAAGGAGGTCTATAAATCAAGAGCCCCTGTTCTTAGAAAAGAAAACAAGACAGAAATTGACCGGATAAAATGAAAATGTATATCTTTAAGGGATTAACTAATTGTGTTATGTTGGGATCATCAATATGGAAGAGGAGCATGCATCTCAGGAGGAGATTCTTGGTCTCTACAAATTCAATTGCTTTACCATTGGAAAGGAGTTTAAGTAATGAACAATAGATGTTGGTAACTCGCCCTCAAATAGCATCTAATAGATAAGGATGAACTCTTTCAAATGGGCAGTGTAATTGATGAGGAATGAAGAATTCTGGCTAACAATTATATATAACAGGGAAAAGTGGATAACATTAATAAGAGTGTTTGGAAGAGAGAATTTAAGACGGAAGCATGAATGACCAAATTCAGGATATACATAGTGTGAGTGTGGCCAGAGAATAGTATAAAGTTAAAAGAATATGACTTGGAGTTCATTCAGTAAGCGTTTCATCCAGAGGGTTGACATATTGCTGTCACCTTTGTGTTTGAAGGAAAATGTGATAATGGAGGCTCACGAGGGACAAGCAAGGTGATGCATGATGTAGCAGATGGTATGAAAATGCATGCAGGTAATATTTGTAAATTTCTATGTGCAGCAGGTGGGTTACGATTTATAATGGCACAGTCAGCTCCATGGTATGAGTACCATGCACTCATTGCTCTGAACAGTGTTATAAATTATGGAGCTCTTGATTTACGTGATCATGCCATGAGATATGTCTTGATTTGATAGATTTTGGCCAAATTGGGTGTAGATGAAATTTGTAGCGGTTGCAATCTCTCATTATTCATCTGCAGAGAAGGATCGTCAAATGAAATATCTGATAAGGATGTAGATTTATCTTGGTTGAGATGTCAGAACACTGGGTATGTTGTTTCTTTGTCAGACCTGACAGCCTTAGGGTGATCTTCTCCCCAACTTTTTTTCTTGCCTCTCTCCATGGTCTACCTCATGTGTGCTGGTATTAGGACTTTGTGAACTTTATCACTGCTAACCAGTGTGAATGTGCTGGAGTTCTCTCCCTTAAACACGGTAACATTGTTTCATTCCCAATTGCCATTTTGAATGTACTTACAAGTCCCTAGTAAAGTAGTACTCTTTGTACCCAGGGCTTGTAAATAAATTAAAAGCTACTAGTGGGCCTCCAAAACTGACTTGCCACTCACTTAGCCCATAAAAGTGTCTCAGACTTGCCACCGCAGAGACAGAGTATGTGCAGTTTTACACGGCCATTTTAAACTGGCCAGATAACCGTTTTGCCAGGCCCAAACCTTCCTTTTTCAGACACATAAGTCAGCCCTACGGTAGGCCATGTATAACCCACAGGGCAGGATGCAATGTATTTAAAAGGCAGAACATGTACTTTTGAGTTTTGCATGTCTTAATATTGAAAAACTCCCAAATTCAGTTTTCACTATTAAAAGGCTTATCTTTCCCACAGGATAACACTGGGATTACGTTATTACATTTTGCAAGAATAATTCCCATTTGGGATGAGATAGGACCCCCAAGACTGATGTCTCTGTAATCACAATTTAAAATCACAACTTGCATATAAATGCCAAATAGCAATACAGTGAAAGTTACAGTGATCACTATGTGAAATAAACAGACACAGCAGATCTTTTCTTAACACGTCACACGCATTGACTATATATATCTAGGTATTGTGTGGTACATGGTACGCAGTAAACTCTTCGTGGTAAAGGCATGTGCAGTATTGTCATACAACCGATGAACCAATGAAAATATTTTTCTCAGTTATAAACTACAGATGTTAGGTTAACAATTACAATGTCATTGCATGTGATGTGTTGATTAAAGATCTGCAGTGTCTGTTTGTTTCACATAGCGATCACCATTGCTTTCACTGTATTGCTACTGTGCATTTATATAGCGCAGCGTCAGCCTTCTGTAAATCATCGCAGCACTTTGGGTAGTTTGGGGATCCCTTTTGAAGGTGTTCAGGATTTTCCTTCACAGGCTGCTGTCTGGATGGACTTGTGGGGGGTGATGTGCTGTCACTGGGGTGAAGGGTTCTGCCTTTGTTGAGCGGATGTGTTAGACTTACTGAGAAGAAGTTTAATGTCACTCATTGGGCAGTGACTGTCGATACAGATGGGAAATCATATTTGACATGGGCTTGGAAGCGATGGCCATTCTCGGATGGCTCCACATTCCAGATGTTTGAATGTCTGCTCCTCTGCAATTTTAATTCTCATTACGGATCGTCAGTCCCTGGTGATGGCCCGGCCCCCAGGCGCCCTGGTATCAGCTTCATAAAGGCTTGCCCTGCCTGCAGTGCGCTGCGCGGCCAGCTCATGCGCCTAGAATCAGCGTGAGCGGGAAGGGAGCACTTCCAACTTCTGAACTTTTGTCCCCTGGGCTGTGGGGAGCTGCGCGTCCCTGCTGTGCGGTTGGTTCCTGCTTTCCAGGAGTGTGCAGGCAGAGCAAGCCTCTCGTTGTCCAGGTATAGAAAGATATCTTCTTACTTTGAACAGTGTGACTTCTATGCAAGCGAAAGTAGTGAAAAAGGAAGTACAGAAAAAATATTGCTAGACAAAAAGACTTGGGGGCATATAACTGTTTCCTATTTACTCAGGATCACACAGTCGAACAGCTGTGGCAGCTGGGATCGAAACCGAGATCTCACGGCGCAAACATGTGTTACTTTGTCGCTATATGACATCTCCGAGTAAAGGTCCCTACGAGTCGCTAATTGATGTTCGATCGACGGATCAGTTGATAGATTGGTATGCAGATAGCTAGATAATGAAGCAGAGTGCGTAAATGGAATTGATCTTCCCGTTTAGGCTTGATTGCTGAGATGTGATGTCACATCGGGGCCAGTTCTGTATGCAAAAATGTTTTAAAGACATTATTTTCTTCTTTATTCTTCGCAAATGCTTCATTTGCATTAACATTCCTCGGTAAGACTGGCAACCTTCTAATAATACGTGTTTCGCCAAAATGTCTTCCTCGCGTTAATTTTCATTTTTCATTCATACTTAAAATCAATTAATTATCTTTCCCACAAACATTTTTGATCAGATCTATATAACCTAAACACATTCTCCGCAAAGTGGTGACCCGTCTTTAGCTTCACGCATCAAGCACAGCAGTATCTCCCATTATTTTGGCACCTAATGACGAACGACACACGGACGTCCGTGGTGCTCGCGGGGTGCCAAGCAAGGCTTTTGGTGTGGGCGAGCTGGGCCCAGGCCCAGGGCGGCCACTGTCTGCAGTTAAGTCCTTTGAACAGCCGCGTCCCTTTTATTTAACTCCAGTGATTCAGACTAAACTGCTTTTAATCCGTTTGACATGGCGTCAGGTGCCATTTTACACCCTATTAAGCCCCCACACAACTTGTCGAACTTGGTTGGCTGTGTGCGAATCCGAATATTTGGGGAGGTGACAAGAAGGTTGTGCTCACAGGTGAGTTACGGCTTTGATGTGTGAATGACTGTAAACACAAAATGGACACCTGCTACCTTAATGTATGCACCAGCTGCAGGGAGGGGGCCAAGTTTCTTTCCGCCCAGGGCGCCGTCTGAGCAAGGGACGGCTCTTCGGACTGCTATTTTAAGGGCACCGCGTTCTCAGACCATATGACCATTGCACATCAAAACGACTCAAAGGACACGAAAGAAAGACTCTGTCATGTGTGAAAGCAGTTCATGTTTAAGTGCACAATGAAAATGGCAAATTATTATTTTGGGGCTGGCCACATTTTTACCGTAAAAGAAGGGCCGAGCTTTCTTCACAATTTTGCTTAGAAAATGCCAATTGTTCGTTTAGGGGAAATAAGCTCATGTATTCCAAATTCAACTTTTGCATTTCATTGGGAAATGTCTGTATATCAGAGAGGGGCAAGCTTATGATGTAGACACATTACTGTTTCAGAAATAGGTTCAAATAGCACGTCCCTTCTTACTGATATGCTTTACTGTACTCATATTCGGGGATTATAGATTCCTATTATAATTCAGACAGAAATTAAAAAGTAATTCCTGTGATTTTTTTCCCCACTGTTCTGGATTTCTCTTGTACATCATAAAAAGTATTCCCACTGGGCCTGTGCTCTAATCTATTTAGCTTGTGTAGAAAGATCCCCCATTGGGGCCTCAGTTACATTTAGAGGCGTCCCATTCTCAGTGGCAGTTTTGCTCATCCAGTTACAGACGCTTTCATTATGCATATCACATAGCTTTCAAATGGACTTCCATTCTTTCCCAACTAGAAAAGTCTTTGTTTGAAATCTCAGTTCCTAATGTGCATGCCACATATGTTCAACACGTTTGTAAATTGCCAAAGTTGCAATTCGTATAGTGTTTAGGCATTTATTATTATTTTAATATTATTTATTGCCCGTTTCTTCCAATAGTTCATCACTCACACTTTTACATTTTAACAAGGCATTGATTTCTGATGTAGGCTGTCAAGAGGAGCTGGGTGGTATATATAAAGCCCACTAAAAATGAAATATAGGACCACATAATCTCACAGAATTTCCTGCATTTTCATGTTACAGGTGGTAAGCGAAAAGCCTAAGACGATGCCACTGCGCATAACTGAAGTTTCATTTGAGTAAAAAACCTAAAGCAGAACCGCGAACACAACACGATTGCACCAAACGTGAGCTGCTGTTGTTCGCGTTCCGCAATATTTTGCCTGAAATGCGACCTCATTTGCAAGATGGACACGATGATTGTTTTGTGCTAAAAAAAACAAAAAAACACAAAAGGCTCCACTGGTCATTTTTCGTAATTTCCACAAAAGAAATCAAACTAAGCTTCAAGCAGGACTAGAGAGCATGCACAGGAGGAAGGGGGTGCTTGATAATTCAATCTAACACTTTGCACATTCAGAGATCACACTAGTTTAGGTCAGCAAGTCAGTGGTAACTATCCTAGCAAGATCACGATTTACCATCTCAAACCAATATGTTATATATATAGATTACCAATTGTAGGAAATTAGGTTACTGGTTGAGGGGAGTGAAACCCTACTCAATCAGCAACCATACATTCTGTTAGGGTGAAGTCACAAACAAACCCCAAGTTAACCTGTACTCAACCCTCTGCTAGCTTGGCACAAAAACAGCCAGGCTTAACTGTGAGGCAAAGTGTAAAGTATTCATGCAGCACTTCAAACTGTGATAAAGTTAAAAGATCACACAACAAAAATATAGCTCCAATTTATAATACTAGAGTAAAATGCAATAAACTATTGCAGAGCAGAATGACAAAAATCCAATCAGTGGAACCGGAGATATGCAATTCTAAATATGTACGTGAAAACAGTGTATTAAGAAAGTGCCATCTGTGGTTCTCTGGCCGCACCAGACTGAGACAAAAATTTAAATTTCAGACCGACCGCGATGGAGCACGGGCTGGCTACAGGGACCCAGTCAGGTCAGTTGAACAAAGTCCCTTAAATCCTGCTGTGAGCACTCTGTGGTATTTCTTTGTGAGACTTCACATAATCCAGCATCGGTTCTGAGGAGCTGCGAGGTCCGCGATGTGAAGACCTGCATCGTGTTGCGTCATGCTGCCTCATGCTGTGTCTACTCAAAGCTGTGCTGCGAGGCTTTGCGTTGAGTCTTGTCAGTTTTGATGAGGCTGGCAGCTTGGAAGGGAAGTTTGGCGAGGCGTTGCATTGCTTTGCATAGATTCCAGAAAAGTGTATAGCTGTGTGGCGAGATATTGCGGGACTTTGCGTCAGTTTGCGCTGGATCTGGTGAAGACCACAGCTGGGCTGGCAAAGCACCTCTTTTCCCACTTACAAGGGGCCAGGATGGAAAGGGCACAGCTTTGGGGGGGGGTAAGAATTCACTGCAGGTAGAGTCCAGGTACAGCGTTTAAGAGATTTGGATCCTTTTGTGTCCGTGATGCTCTGATGAGGAGACTAGCCTACTAGACCTTAGAGTCGCTCAGGTGGTCCTCCCGGGTTCAAGATGCAGGTCCAGTTCTTATCACTTAGGCAGCAGGGCAGCAGAGTAGTAGTTCTTCTTGCAGCAGAGCAGCACAGCAGTCCTTCTGAGTTTTTTGCCGATCCAAAGGTGTATTGAGGAGTTGGGTCTGAGGGTCCAATATTTATACCTGGTGCCCACCTTGCAGTAGGAGAAAGCTCTAAAGGTTTCCACTGTCAGAAGTGATGGAATTTCCTGCTTCTCTGCCTTTGCCCAAGCTTGTCTGGGGTTACAAAAGCCTAGTGTCAAAAACCTTTGTGAGAGTGCCCGGCAGTGCCTTTGTGATGTGCATGTGTGGTAGGTGACAGCTCTTCCCCCTCATCAGGTCAGAGATGGCTCACCCTGCCAGCCACTCTTCCTCTTCATCTCACTGTCTAGCAGAAATACACATAGGCCGACTTTCAGCTACACCTAGTCATGTGACCCAGGTTACAGGCTTCAGGCACCAAATGGTTTGGTAAGAAAATGCCATCATTTTTTGCAGCAACACATTTCTAAAAGTGTCATTTTTAGAATGGTCTCATAAAATCTGACTTTACCATTAAAGAGTTGCTTTAAATTACAACTCAGCATTCCTACCTGAACCTAATTAAAAGTTATCACTGAATAAATGTAATAAGTTATCCCCATGATATCCTATTAGAGAGGCAGGCCTTGCAGTAGTTAACAAAAACCCTATGTTTTCTCTATTAGGACATGTGAAAGTGAAAGGTATATGTCAAACCATTTAAATACAGAGCGCCCTGCCCTTTGGGCTGTATAGGGCCTACTCCAGGGGCAACTTACATGTTTTAAAAAGAGGTTCCGGCCTGAAAAAAGGTTTATTTTGCCTCGTCAAAATGGAAGTTTAAAGCATGCTACAATGACTGGTCTGAGACATGCTTAAATGGATACTTAAGTGGGTGACACATTAATCGCTGCATGCCCACTAGTGGCATTTAATGTATAGGCTCTGGGTACATATAGTACCACTTTATTCGGGATCTTCAAGTAAATTAAATGTGCCGATTGGGTGTAGGCCAGTTTTACCATGTGTAAAGGAGAGAACACAAGCCCTTTAGCACTGGTTTGCAGTGGAAGTGCACAGAGTTCTAAAGGGCACAAAATGGCTTCAGAAAACACGAGGGTAAAGGCAAAAAGTTTGGGGACAACCCTGCAGGGAGGGTTAAGTCCAACATCAACAAATTTAAACTTTTCTTATTTGTTAAAGACAAGTTAAAATCACTGTATATTTTAATGTCAATGAAAGTTACAAACCCTGTACCTCTTGGCAGGTCTCAAAAGGTTTCAATGTTGAAATACATTTAAGGTTAAAAGTCTTATGTTTTACATTTAATAAGTTTGATGACCAACTGGCAAAGACAAATGCCTGACGCTTTAAGAATGCACTCCTAATGTTTAGGTGTTACAGTGGCTATTGTGTTTGTAGAATTCAGGGCTGGCTAATGCACTGACTGTTAGAGCTGGCTCCAGTGCAGACACAGGGTCCAAGGTACATTTCTCAGTTATTCGAACTTTGTGGCCCTTCTTTGGTGTGTGCCTTCATTAGGTCCTGAGGTGCTTAATAGCGCGTCACCATATGTAAATATCACTAATGAAAATCTTCAAAGTAAAACAATAAATTCTGCACAAAACATCAGCACTTTAACTCAGTGTCTGCAAAAGGTACAAGAGAAGAATTAAAACCTCCCTGGACAATAAAATTGAAGATTCGAACTGAAAAGCATCGTAACATAATAACTCCTGTTATTTTAATGGACAACTCAATCTAGTTTTAAGATAATATTTTTATACAGAGTTGTAAGATTTTATTGTTTTATGGCAACATTAGGCAAATACCAAATTGCTCAAAGTTACTGTAATCTAAAATATGCGGTAAATATTAAGAATAACGGAAAATGGTAATTATGTGAGTCAAGGACTTGCAAACATTTTTTAAGAATATAATAATGATACTAATAATAATAAGTATTTAGCACCTTTTACGATGGAAATTAAGGAATGCACTCTGGTGTAATTATTTTTATTAATTATATACCTTAAAAAATAAATACAAAATACAATACATAGGAAAATATTTAGTAAATAGTTGTTATTGTATGGTGTATTTAGTAGTTTATGTCTTTAAATAATGTTCTTTTTATTAAAAAAACATCCACTGGTTAGTGATTTAATACATGATGTTTGCTGCGTTGCTGAGTTCTGATTCTAATCCACAGCATCCCCCAGGATCCACAAACTACTTTTCCTCATTACTCTGACAGGGTGAACAACCTTTACAACGAAACTTTTACAACGACCTACCATTACAACGCAACTTTTACAATGCAAACTATTACAACGCATTGCGCTGGGGGGCGCTCTAGGATAGGGAATAGGTTAATTTACTATCCAATAACCTTCCCTACTATCCACGGGGACTGGAGTTGGAATAGTAAATTAAACTATTCACTATCCAGCGCCTAAAAGCATTATGCGTTGTAATGGTATGCGTTGTAAAAACCGCATTGTAAAGGTAGGCGTTGTAACGTCATACATCCCTCTGACAGTCAAGTGCTCACAGGGGTACTTGGTTCACAGTTTGAAGGTCCGCAGTATGGGGGCTCCAGGACATCAAAGGCAGAAGGCCTGTATGGAACCTGTGACCCTGATTTCTCACAAGATTGGTAGCGTTTTCTGTGATATCTTAATCGGTGTCTGAGGCCTGAATATGTATGATTGGTGTAAGATGTCCGCTAACTGATCTCAAAGATAATCTCAAGGTACTAAAAAGGCAGCACTGCTGTTGGATCCAGTAGACTTTGATATTCTCATCTCTGTTTAGAGTGGGAACTTAATTTTTCCACCTTGCCTTTTCCAAGTGGGTACTCAGTCACAGCATTAGATTTGAAAAGTTCCTAGAAGGGTCAGGATAGAAAAATTAAAGTGAAGAGTTTGAAACTTTATGTTGCATGACATGTAATGATATGCCTCATTAAATATATATTTAATTGCTGTCTTTAACACCTATTGGTCTTTAACTGCCCATTTGTAGGGAAAATAGTGCCGAAAGGTCTGATGATTTGTCATATGTTTTTAAAAACAAAGTATTGGGGGGCACACAACTCTGCAAAAAGGAAGGATGGCCCCGAGAACCACAAAATTATTAGTATTTCAATACTGCCTCTTCAGAACTTTTGAGGCTAGATGTGCCAAGCATTTTTGCGGTGGCAAAGGGCCCAATCCACAGAGTCGGATCATTTGTGATCCCAAAAATGCTTCTTCCTTTGTACAAACCACAAATTGCAATTCAGTAACTTGTTACCGAATCACAATTTGGGTTTGCAACCCAATTCGGATTCAGTATTTTGAGAGGGCGTGTTTAGGGTGTTCCTTCCAAATTCTAAATCAGAATAGTATGTATCAATGTTTTGCTACCAGAATCTAGTCACAAAGCCTTACTACTTTACCGACTACAAAAGTGAATTAGTAATGCACTTACTAACAGGAAGGTAACACAACATTACATAATCATTTTTTACTGCTACTAACACCCATTGGTCTCCAGCTGACAATTTTGTGGGGAAATTGTGTGGAAAAATACACTGATTTGCCATCCTGCATGGCTTTCCATGACCTTGTAGATATGGTGTAATGCACCAGAGTGCAAGTTGCTGCGTCCCTCACACTGCGTCAGAGAGGTGTGCCTTGGTTCGTTCTGCGGGGCGTTCCAATTCAATGCCCACATCATTTGACAGATTCCCATATTTACAACAAAGCATAAATCTGGGAATACGTCAAAATCTTGTGTCTCCCCAATGAAGGTATAACCATTGTTTGTGTGCAGGAAGGTGCTCCTTCCTGCACAAAAACAAAAACAATTGTGCCAACAACACAGACACCCTTCTACCATGGTGCATGGGTGAGTGAGTTGGCGCTAGGCACTAATTTGAGCGCAGTCACAAAGGATAGGAATGAACCATATTCATTAATACATCACACTCCTACCCTTTCGATTTGGTGTAGGGCAGTGCAGCAAAAAGACTTGCGGCGCTGCCCTATGCCAAATCTTTGTTAGTGATGCCCAAAGCCTTGGAGGAAATGGTCCGACAGACCCTTAAGAAACTCAAGGATGGCCCTGATAACCACAACATTATTAGTAGTTCAATACTGCCTCTTCAGAACTTTTGGGGCCAGATGTCCAAATAATTTCTGCGGTCACAAACAGCTCAATTTGCAGAATTATGCCATTTTTGATCATCAAAATTATTTTTTCTATATACAAACACCAAATTGGGATTCAATAACTTGTCACCAATTTGCAGTTTAGGTTTGTGACCTAATTCTGATTTGGTATTTGGAAGCGACATGTTTAGAACTTCCTTTCGTAATATCAAACCAAAATGGACTGTATTGCAACCGGAATCTGGCTTGAAAACATTAAAACTTTATCGACTACAGAAGTATAGTGGTATTGCATTTGCAATCAGGAAGAGTCCTAGTCGTATTTCAGACTGTTGAAACAATATTTTTTAAGAGTAGTCAGTGACTCATGAATGTAAGCTACACATTTCATTTTTTTTTAAATGTGTCCTGTTTTCCTTTACGGAAAACAGGTTGTATTCAAATGTAGATTGCACTATTATTATTATTTATTGCTATTTGAAAGTTTTATATAGCACAAACATGACCCTTAAGGGTATCAAAGCGCTTTACAAGCAAATGAGGCAAAGACATACAAATCAATGAGCATAGTCAATATTAATACAGGATAAGAGAAACGTAAGCGCATAGAACAGAATTTTGAAGATCTATTCAAGAAATTTGCTCATAAATAAAAGTTTAGATTTTTTTCTTAAAGGAAGTAATGAAAGGATGTACGTTGTTACACGCATGCTTTTACCACGCATGCTTTTACAACGCAGGTTGGGGGGTGCTGTTTAATTTACTATTCCAACTCCAGTCTCTGTGGATAGTAGGGAAGGTGTTGGATAGTAAATTAAACTATTACCTTTCCTAGAGCGCCCCCCAGCGCTATTCATTGTAATTACTTGCGTTGAAAAACATGCGTTGTAAAGGCACTGCGTGGTAAAAGTTGCGTCGTAAAGGATGTTTCCCTAATGAATGGGATCACTCTTATTTCGGGGGGAGAGAGTTCCAAATCTGGGGGCGATGCCAGAGAACGCTGTGACTTTAGCAGTAGGGTGTTATTGCTTCTAGAGGATCTTGAGCCTCCAGACAGTTTAAGCTTATTGGAGAGATAACTTGTGGCTTTGAAGTGCAGAGCTTTGTGAGTCATACATGCAATTTTTAGTTGAATCATAGCCAGTTAAGGGCTTTCAAGTTTGGGGAGATGTGGTTGTGCCTTATTGATCCCGTGATGAGCCTTGCATCGGAGTTAAGTAAGGGCCTTAATGGGGCTGTTGTGGATCTGGGTAGGCCTGAGAGGGTAGCGCTTCCATAGTCCAGTCTGAGAATCAGGAGTGCTTGTACGGTAGATTTGAAGTTGTTTTGAGGGAGGAAAGGTTTTAGTTTCCTTAGTATGCTCATTTGGAGGTTTACTCCTTTAGTGGTGGCGCTAACATGCTCCTGCATATTAAGGTTTTTGTCAAGGGTTATTCTGATCGATCTTGCTGACTCAATATTTTGTGACATGCAATTGAAGGCTGTTAGTTGCTTCATCCAATCATTAATAGTGTGCATCTGATTGGGTGGGACGATTAGCAGGAATTCCTGTTTTTTGAGCGTTCAGTTTCAGATGGTTGCATGACAGTCAATTTTGGGTATTTTGAAGAACAGGATTGAGGGATCGCATCATGTCTTCAGGGGATGAGATTCTCAAGTACGGGAGACAGCCATGACAACGTGGACTTTACACCGCGCTGCCATTACGATGCTGCCATTACAACGCAAGTCGTTACAACGACTTGTGCTGGATGGCACGAGAGACTAAGGAATAGTAGATATACTATTCCAACACCTTCCCTACTGTTGCGTAGGCTGGAGTTGGAATAGTAAATCATACTATTCCAAAATCTAGCGCCTACAGCGCAAGTCGTTGTAACGACTTGCATTGTAATAGATGCGTCGTAATGGCAGCGCTGTGTAAAAGCCCGCGTTGTCATGACGTACATCCTCAAGTACAGTTGGATATCAGCATACATATGATAGTGAAAGTATAGATGACAGTATAATTTCTGTTAGTGGCTTCATGAATAGATTTAATATAGTGGGTGAGAGGGCGGAGCCTTGTGGGACCCTTAAGTGTGACCGGAGCAGTCTTAGAGAGGAATTAATTTACCTTGACTTTTTACATTCTGTTTTGAAGAAATTAGGTTAACCAATTTAAGACAGACCCTGATATTCCCATCCTGTGCTCTAGTAAATCAAGTAGATAGTCATGCTTAACTGTATCAAAAGCTGAGGAAAGGTCCATGAGGATTAGTAGGCATGATTTATTTCAATCCACCATTTTTAGAGCATTGTCCATTAAATGGGTCAAGGCCGATTCAGTGCTATGCCCAGAGCGAAAACCAGAGTGATGCTGGTCAATGAGGCGTAATTTCTCAATTTGGTTACATAGTTGGACATGAACACATTTTTCAAGAAGCTTCACCAGCGTCGGGATGCTGGAAATGGGGTGTAAATTGTTAGGGTTGGTTGGATCGTCCCTTGTTTTTTTATAGATGGGGTAACCTGTCTGGATTTTAGGCAGTCCAGGATTTTGCCCTGTTATAGTTAAGCATTTACAATCTTAGTCCAGAGTGGGAGTAAAGACATTTTGTTGTTGTTGAAGAGGATGGAGGGAATAGGATAAATGAAGTGGTTTGAGGGTATCAGATCTGTAAAAAATTTGAGAATTGCGTTTTGATCAATTGATTCGAACGTACTCCAGGAGGCGTTATTTTTGAGGATGCGCTCCAGAAGGTATGTGAACTCACTTATCAATGTGGGGGAGATTCTAGTGTGTAGTGAGTGAGGACACTGCTGTCATGTTATCTGAAGGTCAGCTTTCAAATTGTCTGTCTTTTCAAGGAAGAAGGTGTCAAATTCTTCACAATTGGATAGTAGGCTGGATCCCTTTGGGGAGAGCTTGGGTAGGCCCTTGGATTTATGCTTGAACAGATCAAATCATTTTTTGGGACTTATTTTGGCTTGCTCCAGTTGGTTTTTGAAGACGTGTGCTTTGGCATTTATGATGCTTATGTGATAGGTATTCCTAGGAGATCTTAGCTGTTTGAGGTGTTCAAGATATGGAGAGGATCTCTATTTTCGTTTGGCTAGTATAAGGTTATGCCTATTGATATTGGGACTGTCATTGTACCATGGTTGCGAATACTTTGTGGATAGTCTTTTTTAGTTGTAATGGTGCAGTTGAGTCAAGGATATTCTTTATGGAGCTAGTATAGTGGTCCGTTTGATCTTGTAGTCTAGCATATTTTTAGTGGGTACTAGGATGTTATCGTTGAGTGATGTAAATTTGGTGAGGTTGAAATTTCTCATATTTCTTTTCCAAATTTTCGCTTTGAATACTTTGTGGTAGCTATTCTCAGTGGAATTGTCATGAGGAAGGTGATGCAGTGATGGTCAGACGAATCACAGTGGATGATGGATTCCAAATGGATAGAGTTATCTTTTGTGATGATAAGATCTAGGATCTCGGCCTTGTTGTGTGTGGGGCTATCACAAATTTGTATCAAGCTAAGGCCTGTAGGAAAAGTTTTGAGGCTGTTAACTATAGGGTCATTCAGATCACTCCAGTGGAGGTTGAAGTCCCCAAGGAAGATTTGAGTGCAATGTTGACAAGTATTTGCTTTGATTATAGATGCTTCCACCTAATCTGATGGGTCTATCTAGTCTGGTGATATCGTAACTAGGAGGGAATAGAATGTCTAGGATAGATGCATAGTACTCATTTAGACAAGTTTCTGTCAGGATCAAGAGGTCAAGATCCTGCGCTAGGATGAGATGTGTGAGGTCTGCTTCATGTCTAACAGCCGATCAACAATTGAGAAGAATGCTTTTCGGAAAGAAATTGAGGATGTGCTTGGAAGTCTGCATAAGTGTAACTGTCTTGAGGTTATGTTTATGTTTATTTATCATTCTGTGGTTGGGTTAAAATTCTCTGTGTGGGTTTGAAGGGATGAATTAGATTTGACTCTACACAAGAAGAAGGGCACACTGGAAAAACGCCTTGCTCTCTCTGCTCCATATCTCTGCATCCCAAAAGACTCTCAGTAACCCCCTCTTCTGTCTACAAAGCAAAAGCAACAATCTCTATCTACAACAATGGGACAATCCTCATCCAAGAGTCAGACCGCAACCTAGAGTTATTTGAGAACATTTTCCCCTTAATCAAAAAAGCTGCAACCACGAATGTGCCCTCCCCCTCCCAAGGCCTTTATAAACTCGCCTTCAAGAAAACCCAAGCCAACCCCTGTCACTCGCTATGCCTCACCACATTCCCATCTCACACCGAGTGCAAACACTGCTGAACCTTATAGTCATGGTAACCATTTACTTTCTCCAAACTTTCCGCCTACCCCCCTTTGCTACAATCCATAGTAGTCTCAATGCCTAAACCCAATACCTAACACATCAACCTGTCATTGATTCTGCCTCCTTCACACCACCCTAACCTCCTGCCAACTAATCGGAAGCCCTCTGACTCTTCCAATTCTATGTCACTGCTCGCACATCCCCAGGATTCAGCACCACACCTCCTACACTCCCAACACTTCAAGATCTCAACATTGAGGCCATTCCCCCCACGTCTCTCCCCACTGGCTAAACATGCCTGACTATCACAAATACCTACACCCCATCTCCCCCCCTCTGCTTACAACAAGTCCCTTCTTAATCCTTGCACATCCTACTAGCATCTAATATGGATGAGATCGCACAAACATGACATCAAATAAAGGCTTACATAGCCTTGCACATGTCACTACTAAGTTGACTATCAATTATGGGACAAGCAAGAATCTCAGTTTGATTACACATGACCATTGACAACTTAACTTTTTCCCTGCTATGCCTCCAGCTCACCCCACAACCATTCCATCCCCATACGTCCAGAAGTGCCCATTGCTGAGATGGAGAACCACTCCCTATCCCAATGCACCCTCTAGAGCCATGAGATCCTCTGACTCAAACTGTTTATCGGAGTAAGATATCGAATCACTCCTACTATCATACAACCCTCTTCAACATGAGAAGGGCATGTCAATTTTTTGAGCTTACACAGCAATTAGATGTGGATTTGGCCAGAACCGGCACCACCAAGAGCACTGAAGGCTATGCATCGTTTCGCTCAGTGCAGCAAAATGCAATTTCTCCCCGGGGCCAGGCGGCGCACGGCAGGAGTGTGCGGCGTGGTGGAGGGCATCCTGTAAAGGCAGCGTTCCTCCATAGTGGTACTGGAGTACGCTTAAAGGTGCTCAGCACTCACAGGACAGTGTGCAGTTGTTTGCATGAAAACCATAGCACTTCACAGACCCAGGGGCATTAGTCGCTGGGTTTGGGTGGGGCAACTGCTCGAATCTGGCAATAAGGGTGGAGGCTTCGAGGCAGGCTCGAATGACATCACGGACAGTGCTTCAGGAGTGTAGGTTTTATGGAGCAGGGCGATACCATCCATTAGGCAGATCTGCACCAACCACTTATGGCAGACCTCTGCCACAGCTATTTGCGGGCTTTCATTAGACCAAGAAGAAATCCGGCTTGGCACATAGAGGAGATAAATGGCTCTGTCACATCCATCAGCTGTGCCTCAGGGGTTGTGGAGCTGGATCCTTTCCGCTAAGCCTACAGTGTTCGCTCCGTTGTTTGTAGAAGAATAATTATTCAAATAATAAAATATATATGTTTTTTATTGTATGTTAATCAAATATTTGTTTGGTAATTAGTTATATACATTGATTAATTTTCTAACATTTTTGTTTTATTATTCTTTATTTTTACGATGTAAATGTATGTTTTTTGAGTGAATAGGGTATGGTGCTATTTAAATTATATTTTTTTGTTTTTCTTAATTGCTTTGTTATATTTATTAAATATTTACTAGGCAATGAATTATGTACATTGTTTATTTGATTATGGTTATTTTACATACATATATATATATACATTTATTTTGTCATTTTGATACATATTTTATATTTCTACCTTAATTATAATTCATAATTTAGTAGCTAGGTGTTCAATTTTTATGGGATGGGGAGATACTTAAATGATATATTGTTTATATATCATTAATTTTTCAATTATGTGTCATTCCATCTATATATTAAAACAAATTATTTTTAGTTAGATTATTATTTTGTAGTTGATTTTGGGTTCAACAATATTTTGGACACCATATTCTGGTACTTTGCATACAAAGGTTTTTGTAGACCATAATTGTATACAGTATTCCAATATGTCGATTGTGTTGCTCTCAGTATTCTATCATACAACTGTGAGTCTTCTGACTGCTTTCTTTCAATTTCTTTACCTGCAATGCAATGTGCATTGTATATAAATGTCACATAACCGGCAGATCCAAAAGGCATACAGAAATATTAAACCACGTCTGCTATGACCAGCAAGGCTGTGGAGGCGTGGTGTGGCCAATACTGCAAACGCAAACTTAGGGGGTCATTAGGAAGACGGGCGGACTTAGTCCGCTCGCCATCCTATCGGATAATGGGACCGCCCGCCATAAGGGCGGGGGTCCCGCAGGGGTATTAGGATGCGCCCACCACAGTGGTGGGCGCATCCTGCAGTTTTAGCATTGTGGCGGGCGGTGCTCTCAGCACCGCCCGCCACAATGCTAAAAATGCATGTATGCACTTGCATACACAAAGCGGCAGGCACCACGCGGTGCCTGCCCCATTGCGTATGCAAATGCAGGTGGATACCACAGGTACCCCCATGTGAACCCCCCACCTCTCCTTCACCATGGGGGCCCGCAGGGGGCCCCCGAAGTGAAGACCGCCTGCCTTTCCGTAGCGGCATTGCAGCCACGGAAAGGCATCTGTTTTGGCCCATGGTAATATGGCTGGCGGTGTCTGATAGACACCGCCACCACGTTACACCTTTTCCGCCCCGGGCGGAAAAGCGGCAGACGGTCTTCCCGTCTGCCACGGTCCCCCCGACATAGTAATATGGCGGGGGGGAAATGGGTGGCGGGCGGGTAAGGATGTCTGGCGATCTGCCAGACATCCTAAAGGGCCCCTCAGTTTGTTTGTGAATATCAAAGAGTAAAACGTGTTGTCTTAAAGTCAGCTCCCAACTTTCATCTACAATTATTTAGTTATGAAGTGAGACACTAATTAATTTAAAAGGATATAAATATTAGGTGAATGTTTGAAAGTTCTGAGATATGTTTTAGTTTTTTTAATACTAATTGGGTTTGAAGAAATATACAACAGGAATGTCTATACAAGAACTGAGGTCACAGCTATTTACCTTTCCTAGTGCTACACATTTGCAATGAGACGTTCCCTTATTAATAGCTTTAGTTTAAAATATTGATATGCTATTGAATAGTATATAAGAGATTTTATTTTGTTGTTTCTTGAGAGACAGATTGGATACAAATATATTTTTTTATGGTTGCCTTCCTTCAGGGGAGTTATATAATGTGCTTGTTTGGTACTAATTCACACCGAGGTATTATTTAAAAACATTTCACATAATGAAGAAGGTAGGCTACTTTGCTTTATTTCTTAGATCAGTCAGAGATGTTTAGGAGGGTGAAAGCGAGAGGTCGGAGATTGAGGGGCCAGGAGAAGAAAGAGGAGAAGAGGAGCATGAGTGAGGCTGGCGCCTGAATTACTCCCTTACTACTGCTCAAGCCCAAGACGGACTAAAGGCAATGCCAACAATGCAGTGTCCATGGGGAATGGGGAGTGCTTGGGTCCTTGTACCGTGGCAAGAATTACGGGTTTATGATGCCTCAAGCAGACCCTTAAAGCTTGGTGCCTGATATAATTCACCTGTTACCACTTGTTTCAGTCCCAGGCCGCACCATCTAGCTGCACTAGCTCTCACCCACACAAAGAGCTGCTGTCGGGAGCGTAAGTCATGTGTGGTGTTGGAGTGCTGGTGGATGGAGGAGGTGCTGCATGGGTGTCTGGGAGTCTGAGTGTTGGCTGCCGGCCTACTCCATACCTGATAGGGGAAGACACTTTTCTGGTCCCCTTCAGTTGACTGGTGGCTAAATGCTGTAAGCTGCAGGAGTGTCTCAGAGAAGGTCCTCCTTGCTTTTTTTTTTAGAATTCTGTCCCTTTGGTAGTATTTGTGCACTCCTTTGTTCAGACTTTCCTTGTCCTAAGATCCAGTTTAGGGCTAAGGATTGAGGTTGAGATTGCAGTATGAACAACCTGAGCCAAGTCAAACCTTGGCCAATCCTGTGAAAAATCTGAAAGTTAACTTAACAAGATCAAGAGTTTCATGGCAAGGACTGCAGAAGGCAGCAGCATTCCAGCCGCTGCTATCACCCTTAGATTTTTTTTAAAGGTGCAGAGGGAGCTTTCTACATAGCCTACAATGGAGAATAAGGTAGAGGTGGCAGTCACGTGCAACCAAAAGACACGGAGTCAGCACATCAGCAATCAGTGGCTCTGGGTGTTGATGCTAAAGCAAATCATTCCAATACTGATGCAAAGAACATACATATATCCACAAGGTAGTGTTAACATGGAGCTTTTCAAACAGGATAAAGCACAGGAGCCTGTCTGCCCCAGATTGTACAATCTATTGTGATCGCCCTGTTTCATCAGGTAGTATGGCTTTTTCTCTTAGATCTGCAATTTTGCTCCAACATCAGGTCATAACATGGGGCTACCTCAATCAGCCCTACAGGCTTTGTGCCAAAAAGGCTTTCTTACAACCTCTTTCTCATATGAAGATGGCCATAATATAGGAAACCCTCAGGCATTTTCTTCTAGGTATATCAGCCGCTACAGTCATCAGAAAAAAGGCGTTCAAGCTTGTCTTAGGCAAAGTGTTCCTGTGCCAGCAATAACTCCTACCGCTGGGAAACATTTCTGATAGAGGAAGAAACAAAATTTCCCACCACATAAGTGACACCAGGATTACAAATATCTCTGGTGTGGGAACACCCTGCTACCTATAATGCATGCAGTATTAATTGATTACCACTCAACTAATCTAGGCATTCAGGTGAACCTCACTAACACCCCAGCACTTTATTGTCTCTAGCATCAATACTAAATTGGAACAACTAAACACATGTATTATCCATGCACAGTCAAGACATAACAACTTTGCATGTTGCCCCATTTCACCCATTGTTGACAAATTAGTGCTCTCCCACAGGCTCTAAATACTGTGATGTCGGAAAATCAAATCCTATGGGTCACAAGGCTCTTTTCCAGACCACACAAATCAACCATGGAGCAAAAGAAATGCCTGAAAGTAGCACTGTAGAACAAGCGGGAACCCTGGAGCGACCAAAGGATAAACAGACATATGGTGAGGTAGTATTACATTCATCGGAGGATGGTAAGAACCCTCTTATTAGAACACTCCAGGAAGTACCAGATTAACTACATCCTCAGAAGGAAGGTATAAACTTGAGTGACTTTAATGGCACTAGACCAGAGTGTGGCAGGGAGGGTTTGTATAAGAATTATATAAATGGGAGTGGGCTAGGCTCCTCTCTGGCCCGGATAGGATGGGCTCATCAAAATGATATGATTGGTCTGGAAAAAACAACAGTGCCATTGGATGTCTTCAAACCACCTGCCAGTATGATACCAAAGATTGGTAACTCCTGTTCTATAGCTACATCAGTGGCAGATAAAATACAAATAGTTAATTACCCAGCACAGGAAGTTGTTGGTGATTTTACAGTGGGAAACAAAGGACTGTTGCAGCACAGTAAATAAAGCATACACAAACCAGAAAAGTTCACAAATGTCAAAAAGTGCCTGAAAGAGACAGCACGAAGGGTGGAAACACAAATCTGCAGCTGCATCTTTGGCGATGAAGCAAGTCTGATTGAGGGTGTTTTCTATTTTTAACAAGAAGGTTATACTGTCCAAAAACTAAAAATCTATTTTCGAAACGGCATGTGAGGAAGAAATGTCTTGCCTACTTGACAGAAATTCATTCATTGAGGAATCAGTTGAACAGGTGACTGACAATTTATCCAGTAAGCAATCAGGCAAAGGGGCTGCAGGTCCTGCCAAATTAGCCGCAGGTGTCACTAGTAAAGGAGCAAGCTAAGATGCGTAGGTCACCACAAATACACTTAAGGTGGTGGAGCTAAGTCAAAAAATGAAAAATAAGAGTGCCATCACATTGGAATCCAAGCACAAGGACTCACAAAAAGATGCATTTTATGAATAGGGAAAGCAAGCAGAACATTGTGTAGTAGAATGCAAACAAAATGCGCACTGTCACTCTTCACATGCAGGATAAGGCAAATCAATCAGCACTACTACTCCTAGGAATTCCGTCAATAAGGTCTCAAAAATGGAAAATAACCCTGGCATAGCCACACTCTGTTTTCAACCCAAATTCAAATTGAGAGGACCACACAATATAAGAAATTTGTAAAATATATTGAAAATTATAAGAGACCTGAATGACCTCAAGACAGTGGGTATGCATATCCACCAGCGTAGATTGCTAAGTCAAGCGAGAAGGCTTATGAGAGAAGTGGTTCACCAGGATGTATTCTGTGTAGGCAAGTAGGCAAACTTCAGGCAGCACAGCACAATTGGACGCCTCATGGAACCCATCACCCGGAACAAAACTAGTTACTGTACCTTCTTAATATCTGCTCATGGAATGTGGCAGGTCTTTGACAAAAGTTGACCTCTTACTTACACACATTTTATATTACCATTTTGCATGAAACCTGGTTGGAGCTTCCAATTTGTTTTGCTGTGTTTACAAAAGTCTTTACTCCCACTTGTAAGTATGCAACAAAAGGGTGGTCAAACGGTGGTCATGTTATGTACTTTAGTACAGACGTTCTTTTTGACATTAAGATCCTGAATGAAAAAGAACCATGGCTGCAGACTGTGAAGGTAGTTGGATGGACTGGGAATCACAATGTCCCTTGGAATGAAACAAGGTCTGTTACACAAATTGCAAGGTGTAATTGAAGATCCAAGAGCAGCATATCCAAAAGTCAGGCTTTTACTTTCTATAGCTTTTAATACAAATCTGCTGCAAGATAATATAAAAGATGAACACATTAACAACCAAGTTATTTCATGGAATATCCCATTTCAGGTGCTCCCTCAAACTAGGTGCACAGACAAGATGAGCGAAAAGAAGGCTACCACCCTATCAGCACCTAGACTAAGAGTGCTAAATAGTCGCTTTGATGAAGACATTCCACCTGCATGGATATGTAGTTCAGAAAAATTCAAATTGACAATAGATAATACATTATCCAGTCTGACTTTGTTCAACCAGATAGCCAATTATTCAATTGACTACTGGCTAGAGGGTGATTATCATTCTCACGTTATTAATCTGTCAACTAGTTTTTACCACATCAAAACATTAATATTATGTATTAAGATGTATGCACTGAGAACCTCGAAAGGCTTAGGTGGCACGAGGAGCTGCCTTATGATATCTAAGAAAGTACCCTGAAACTCTGGAGGGACCTCAATCCAGAAGAAAGAGGATTCTTGACCTATGCTCTGGCAACTGTACCCCGAAACTCCATCCTCTCTGGGCATGAAGAACAAAACCCCAAAGTTCATAACTACATTCAATCAATAGTAGAAACATTTTCCTGAACAAATACGTCATCTAAAGAAGGTCCCCCACTACCTCAATTTAGTTGTTGACATTAGAAATATGCGGCAACAGTATAGAAAGGAAAATTGGGCAGCAAAGAAACGAGATCAGGATGAAATGTTGGGCAAACTGTTTCTCTCCTGAACCCTCAACAGTTTTGGAAAATTATAAATTCACTCGAGAATGCATTTATGCAACTTGTCTTTTGAACCATGGAGCCTGCTATTTTAATAAGAGAACAACATAGTAGTGAAGAGAGATAACAGGGAAGTGCTTTGCATTAGTAAAATGTACTCCCATGAACAGCTGTTGATTGTGATTGGGAAAACAAACAAAAACAGTGCTGCAGTGCCACAGGGCTTAACTCAGGATCATGTAAAGGGTCCTTGGAATCAAACAGGCTTTTGTGATAAATCTGGATAGTGTTAAACCTTATGGCGCTTTCGTTGTATATGGAAAGTCGTTCAAAACTAAAACCACTCCGTTAGAAATCTGGTTACTGGTTGATCAGGATAGGAGCCCTAGTCGAGCAGCAACAAGCATCCTAGTCAAGGTAAGGCACATGCAGATCCTAAATTAACCTGTGCTCAACCCCCTGGTAGCTTGGCGCAAACTGTCATGCTTAACTTAGAAGCAATATGTAAAGTATTTTTGCAACACAGTAAAACAGTGAAAACACCACACAAAGATATTCCAGACATGGTCAGAAAGAAGGGTGCTTAATTGAATAAAACAAAGCCAAAATGATAAAAATCCAATCAGTAAAACTGAGTTATGAATATCTAAATAATAAACTTAAAACTAGCACCTAAAAGCAGAAAGAGCCATCAGCGGTTATCTGGTCATGGTCAACCGGATCAAAGTCTAAGGTTCAGCATGACCATGATGGAGCACGGACTGATCACAGTCCCAATTAGTGCTGCTGACGTTTAACCTTCTCAAATTGTGTGCCAAGAGTCCAGTTTGTGTTGGAGAGGGCCATTGGGAGCAAGGCGAGCATTGTGGTTGGTGCTTGGTAGAATATCGATGCCTAAAATATCCTCATTCCGAAATATTGATGCAAACATATCGAAGTCAAAAATGTCTACATCCTACATTTAAAATTGTAAGTACAAAATATTGAAACACAAATATCAACGTAAAAATATAGATGTACAAAATATTGATTTTTTAATTTAAATACAAATGTATGGTAAATATATTAAATAATAGAATTAACTTAACTTGATTTAATATGCATTTGAACAAATATAACAAAATACATTTAAAATATTTGAACATATATATCTATTTTCTTTAAAACAATTATTAAACTATTCATTTTAATTTATTTTACAATTTTATAAATATCTAAAAGTTTACAAATAAATATATATATTTATATACACTTATAACATAAAATTGAATACATTTTTTTATTCATTAAAACATTAAAATATTTAATCATTTTTAAAATTAGATTTTGCACTCCATTGAGTGTAACAGTAGGAAAAGTGTTGGATAGCGGAGGGGTAAAAATTACTATTCCCACTCCAGTGAGTGCAACAGAATGGAAAGTGTTGGATATTGGAGGGTAAATCTTACTTTTCCCACTCCAGTGAGTGCAACAGTAGGGACAGTATTGGATAGCGGAGGGATTAAAATTACTATTCCCACTTCTGTGAGCTCAACAGTAGGGAAAGTGTTGGATAGCGGATGGTAAAAAATAATATTTCCACTGGAGTCAGTTCAAAATTAAAAACAAACAAATTAACAACAACGCAAAAGATTTTTGAAAACAAAATAATGTAAAATATATAATATTTTAAAATATTACAAAAGATAGAAACCATTTAGAATGTTAATAAGATATCTAACAAATACCTAGAAAGATTATTTAAAAAAATCAAATATAATTTTAAAACCAAAAACTATTTTTAATAGAAATGTTTTATAAACAAAAACATTAATTATTACATAAATGTAATATTTTATATTTCTTACCCTATAACACCACACAACTCACAATGCACATTTTCTTAAAGTTATCTCCATTATTAACATAATTCATTATCAATTAAACAAATATTATTAATTTAAACATTTTTAAAACAAATACAAATTAATTTACTTATGAAACGTTACCCAGATAAAACCAAAACACACATAAAATAACAATAAACACTTACCATAAATATTTATCAATTGATAATTTAATATAATAATCAACAAATTATTAATTCATTAAACATCAATTACTTTCCAGCCTTTACCCCAATAAACACCAGAACCCACACCTAAAAATCATTACACAATTTCCATAACTAATTTTACATTAATAAATTAATATCAATTAACAACTACTTAATAATTAATTTAAAATAATTTACTTCCCACCATTTATCACGATAAACCCCACAAAATGGAACAGAAATTAATTACGCTATTGACATATTTAAATTTTATTTAATTAATTAGCATTAATTAACAAACACTTATTAATTAATTATAGATAAATTACTTCCCACCCTATCCTCCTATAAATTCCATCACGCGCAGCTAAAAATATGACACAATTAACATATTTAATTACAAATACCCTCCTGCTGTCAAAGTCCCCTATGGGAATACAGAGGGCTATGGACACGTTTCATTTGTTCTGCAAGAGTAGAGACCTGGAAATAAATACTCAGAAAACGAAATACATGGCTTTTAATGCAGAATACTCTACATGACCCAATCCCCAGTTAGATGGTAAATTTTTAGAAAAAGTGTCTGTTTGTGAATACTTGGGACTGTCAATCATTGAGAAAATGGAGTGGGTGTACAAATAAAGAAGGCAAGCTCAAAATTGGTCCAGACAATGGGGGGGTTGGCATAGATGCAGAGGAATTGTCCTCATAAAACGACTGGGCCGGTGTTGGAAATTTATAAGGCACAAGCCAGAGGGGGTGCTTTGTATGGGGCAAAATGTTGGGGCCGTCGGCCCTCTGACCATCTTTCTAAGATTGAGAATTTATTTGCCAGACAACTCTTGGGTCTCCCCAAAAGTACACCGCTCATGCCTCTTCGAACGGATCTTGGAGTTGGCCCTTTGCAGTAGAGGTCACCCTCAGGCCTTTGTTATATTGGCGTCGCCTATGGAGCACCCCAGAAATGTCTGCCTATTGAGAGGAATTAAGGGAAGTGATAAACTTACAGGGAGCAAGTAAAATTCCATGGTTGGCCCATATTAAAAACTCTCTCTGATTGCTATGGGAATGGGTGAATTAAGGGCTAGTGCCGAAGATAGCTGCCTGTCAACACAGAGGAAGGCCCTGTCAAAGAACTATTAAGAATACAATCTCACTTTATTGCAAGGGAGTTCCGCGACTGATATATTGACAGCAACCTCTTAGAAGTAAAATTGAAATATAGGTTAGAACCTGTCATCGATGACATACAGCAAGTCTTTGCCAAAAAGTTATATCTGCAGTTTAGGCACGGTACACTCCCCCCTATGTGATTTTACTAATAATTGGGGGGGCACTTCAACCAAGGGCTGCCCGACATGTAGTAACATACAGGAGACGGACCAACATGTACTATTCTTTTGCCCGGCATTTAAGAAAGCGAGACACCGATGGTTACTGCAGTTGTGCAGAAACCTCGGAACACCCCATTGCGCACAGGCTTTCAGGATATTAAAATATTAAACTAGTATGCCTATTGCGTGCTCAGTTTCTCGCTGTTTTCAATGTGGTGGGCACGCCGAGCTATTTTGAAGACAGACCTTGCCAAATTAAATAATCCTACTCGACTATTGTGATTGATTGTCTCATAAATCTGATTATATTATATTTTATATGTCACATAAGTGTACTTTTAAAACATTTATTATGCTTTTAAACTTTTTTAGGGATTTTTTTTAACAACATTTTAATGTACATTGTTTTCACTAATGGTGACCATGATTTGCTTGAATTGTGTTGTACTTGTTTTTTAATTGTGCTTTTATGGCCTTGTTAGGCCAAAATAAAGACATTCTTGACTTGACTTGAATATGAATTAACAACCAATTATTAAATATTTAATAATAAAATAACTCCCACAATTAACACTATGAAATATAAATTAAATAAATATTAATAATGAAACAATATGAATACATGTATTATTATTGAATTATTTCACACTCTTTTCCCCTATAAACCCACAACCCTCCCCCCAAAAAAGACACAATTAACATGATCGCCAACTAATAGTTAATAATAATTAACAGCCAATTAATTATTATTTAACAATAAATTATTTCCCACAATTAATACTACAGAATCTAAATTAATTAAATACTAATCCATAAAAAATTATAATCAATTTATTATAAACAAATTACTTTCCACCTTATTCTCCTATAAACCCACAACCCACTGCTAACAAAATGACACAATCGACATATTTGCCAATTAATTAATTAATTAATTAAAAATAATTAACAACCAATCAATAAATAATTAATATTCAATTAATTCCTGCAATTAACACTATAAAATCTAAATTAAATACTAATACATAAAAAATGATCATTGATGTATAATAATTAAGGGCATCACTAAAGTCCGCTCGCCACTGCAATGGCAAACGGGACCGCCCACAAGAGGTGCGGCGGTCCAGCAATGGTAATTAGGATGCCACCGCCACGGTGGCAGTGCCATCCAGCATATATTATATTGTGGTGTGTGGTGCTGTAAGCAGCACCTGCCACAATGTAATATATGCATGTTGTGCATTGGCATGCACAATGTGGCAGGCTCCACGTGGTGCCTGCCACCTACCTTGTCCATGCTAATGTGCAACCACCCACCACCCACCCCACGCCGGAGGCCCACAGCGGGTCCCCAATGGCCATCTCCTCATGCATTTCCATGGCGGAGTCTCCGCCATAGAAAGGCATGCATATTAATATGGATGGCGGTGCCTGCATAGCACCGCCACCATAATGACTCCCTTTTCCGCCTGGTCGTCAATCCGAACGGCAGAAAAACAGCCTTTCTGTCCGCCGCGGCCCCCCGCCATACTAATATGGCGGGGGTGATGAGGGAGCACCTGACGGGCGGATCGCCATCCAAATCGACCCCAAATTTACTTCCCACCCTATTCCCCTATAAACCCACAACCCACTACAGAACTTAAAAACGAAAAGTTTATTAAGATAAAGTACTAAAAATTTAGCACATATATTAATAAAGCAAAACAAATTCTTATACGAAAAATAGATCACATACTTTTAAAATACATACTAAAATACATAACACTAATTAAAACATCGATATTTTAAACAACTACATTTTAGTAAACGATATTACCAACTTCGTTATTTCCAAAAACCATATTTCTTACCTTCAAGTCTATATTCTTGACCACGATATTCTTCCTGTTGATATTTCAGTATCACAATATGAATAACTCGATATTTGTGTATGTCGAAATTTTAAACTCGATATTCTGTCTGTGCACCATTGGCCGGATGCAAAGTGCAGGCCGGGCGTTGCGGATGGGCGGTTGGAGCTTAGCGTTAGAATGAAACAAAGTGCATTAAAGGTAGATAAGTGCAACAGCCCTGAAGCCATTTTCATAAACAAAGGTTTTAATTTAAACCTTGGCAGAAAAAATCAAAAGCTTTCCTAACATCAACATTCTGACATCCATTTTAAGACTGACAATCCCAAAGCAGGTTGCAGAGTCTGGAACAGCCATGGCCCGTGCAGGTAAGAGTGATGGGGCACTGGGGCAGAGTTGGGGGGATGCGACAGATGACCAAGAGGGAAAATTAAATAAATAATACATTTTCCCTTGTCATCATCTGTCGAAATCCCCTCCCTAATCCGGCTGCCCTGCCCAACCGCTCTTACCTGCATGAGCTGCTAATCAGGTGGTGAGATTTATCCTTCTGGCCTTGTCAGTATCACACACATTTCATTAGATGCGTTACACCGTGACTCTGTCAAAATGAAATCACAGTCAATTTTGATGTCAATAAAAATGTATGAGCATTTTACATGCAAATGAACCACTGTGATTCCCTTTTGTTACTGCTGTTTGAATAAAAGGAAAGGCTCAAATGGTTCTTGAGATTTGGAAAATTCCTAGAACTTCCTCCACACTGCTGCTTCTGCCCTTTCACTTTTCAAGAGATGCTCAAGTCTTTCAGGATCACAGAATCACAGAGGTATGATCACAATTGGTAAAGAACACTCATTCCCTGAGAACATTCACATCCTAAAGTGACACCCAGCCCAATAGATTTCTAGGATTGCTTAAGGGTTTCAGTAATTTGCCCAAACCTGTTGGGGATGATTCACCTCCCATGGAGGAGTCATATTTAGATACCTATTGGATTAGTACACAGCACACCAGGCTTACGATTTCTTTTATTGCCTTCATGCAATAAAAAAACACCTGACTCTTGCCTGTTTACATATTCAGTGATTATGTTATTCACACACTGTTTACAGTGCACTTCTCAGGCGCATACCAGTACACAGCACGCCAGGCTTACGTTTCCTTTTATTCCTTTACTGCCATTATGCGAAAATAAACCATCTTACACGTGAACGTGTACACATTCAGTGACTTTAACTATAGCCTTCCCACCTTCTAAAAACCTCTTCCAATATGGCCGCCTGAATTCACATCAGTAACTAGGCCATTGCGCATGCTTGCACTTGCGCACGTACCGGAGCTGGGACACTACATTAGCCACCAACACCGGCACTTCATGCAGCAGTCGGGACCACAGGGGACCACAGTTAGGTTTGCAGGGGATGATTCGTCTTCACCAAGTAAGGCCTTGTATGCTATCAAACGCTGCAACCACAGTGAGCCTATCTTTCTGATAGAGCTTACCACAGCGCTGTTTACTTTTACTTTCAGATTGCATCTGGGATGAGCCTCCTCCCCGAGCCCGGATTACTGCCACAAACTCCTTAGCATTGTATCTATTGAATGTATTGGTGCATGTTTTTAACCTTTATAAACTTGTGTATCACACTGCACTTTTCTCGTATATTTCTCATAACAATGTCCCCGTTCTCGGGGCCATTTGTGGGTGCATAAAAACCTTATCAGTGCATGACCAAACCACAATAATGCACGCAGTGTGCCCCAGACCGCTAGGCACTCACCCTGGTGGCCCACACGCACGATCTAGTGCCACAGGCATCATTGTAAGAAACGGCACGCAGCGCCCCGTGCCTTCACCTGTGCAGCCAGCGCCTACAATTCCAAAGGAGCGCAGCTTGAATCATGTTGCTCTCTTTTTAACCAATGCAGCATGCATCACAGTATCTACGCATGCTGCGATCTGTATGAGCAAATACACTAGTAACTGTAGTGTCCTTCCCCGAGGACAACTACATAACTATGACATAACCATTAAGATTGCATTTTATGTTGCGAAATCCTATATGTTTTGTTTTGTCTTCTTTCCCACAGGCATTTTTTTGCTATTTTAAAGTGTCTGTGAGTACGCCAACATTTTTCTAACCAAACACCCTAGCGCTTGTGTAGGTACCACACTGGTTTTTCACGTGGCAACTTTCACCTTTCGCCACTCACTTATCACCTTTGTGGTCCTGAAGAAGGCCCCGTTAATCACACAGCGGGGTTGAAACTTGTAGACCGCCACACATAATCCAACTTAAAGGTAACTACTCCTTAAATAGTTGCACCACACATATTTTAACGATATCCTGAGCCGCCAACATTAAAAAATAAAGGCAAGGATTCTGAGAGGTATTTTTAACTGTAGAATATCACATCACATCACACTTACGCACCAACACCAGCTCTGCTGTAATCAGGCATCGTAGCAAAACCGGGGAGCATTCGGCCACCCGGTTGGGACCACAATGATGAAGCATGACACAAACTAGGTTGGTGTGTTAGGGGGCTTTTAACAACACCTAATGGGTCCAAGCAAAACAGTGATCACATTTTTTACATACACATAGTGGTCCCGTCCACATTGTTTAAGTAAAAAGGATGTGCCAATGGCCAGAGCTCATCAGGCTGGCAATAAAGTATTGCTTGTCAGGTAGCCAGTGAGTCTGCTGAGAGTGTGTTCAGTGCAGTTTGTGCAGTTGTCACAGTCAGAAGGTCCAGTCTGTCACCTTAAAATGTGGAGCGATTGACCAGGAATACAATGACCCAACATTTCAGACCACAAGATCACACTGTTCCTGAAACCGCACAGGAGGAGGATGATGGTGATTGGTCACATTCATGTCTATTAGCTGACCAACTTCTGGGCGAACCTTCTGAGTTTGAGGACAAGCTCTAGTTCACTGATGAGTAGGGCACAACAGGGCTGCTTCACAAAAAACAAAAGAAAACAAATGTGTACAGTGAGAGTAACATTTCTATATTTAGGGGCATATTTATGACATCTGATACAGAGCTGCATTGTAGGAGCTTTGGGCCAGAAAGACCTGTAGTGTGTTGCGACCTAAGGTGCGTTAAAAATTCCAATGCAATGGTGCATGGAGTCACTCATGAGTGCTTGGAGGGACGCTTGAAAAAGCAATGCATTTAAAACCATAGAACTTCTGAACACAACAAAATGGAGGGAGCAGCATCTATTAACCAGGAAGGCAACTATCCCAACCAAGATGACCAGCCAGCAGCTCAGATGAAGTGGATGAGGAAGTGTAATTGTGGTGAAGAGTAGAACCAAATCTTAATCACCAGGAGTGACAAAGAATGAACACACTATCTTTGTCACCTCCAAATTGAAATTAGTGAAGAAGGGTTACATTTGGCAAAGCATAGTGGATAAGAACAAAAGTGATCCCAAAATGAAAGGGCAGTATTGGAGTGCAAGAAGAGGTGACATGACTACAAATGCAGGACCAAAGAAAAACTGGCAAGGAACCTTCGTGCAGCCCTGAGGACCAGAGGAGGGCCTGATGTCCAGGAGGAATTTAACCCATTGGAAGTGCAGATGGCATACACTCATCCCAACAGGGTTGGCAACAGGAGTTGCTGGACAGGCCAGTGCTGTGGTTGAGGACCAGGTAAACTACAGGGTAAGTAAAAACAATGGACCATGTGGTTCAAACTGTCATTCAGGGCAGCACAGCAAGACACTTTTTCTGCACTACGCTGCGCTGTGTGCAAGAGAAAGGGCAGAAATATCTCACGTTAACTCATCCATCACATAACTGGTATTCTATTGGTCAGTCACAATTTATTCAGTCCGGATCAGCCCTATCAAGTTTCTCTGGTCCATGTGTGATATGTTGCCCCTTTCCAGGGTGTTCTTTGAATCTTGGGACTTGTAATGTAATGTACAACATGATTAACCATGACCACAAGTCCCAGAATACAAAGCAAAAAACCTGGACTGGAGCAGCACATCATGCACAAACCTTAGAAACTTTGCAGATATGCCAGTGCCACTGCAGGCCTCAGTGCACCATGATGCAAGTGTGCTTGTCGTGCCAAAAGTGTAATGTAATGTAGGATAATGTGGCTTAGCAGAGGGTAAACTTGTTACCCGAGAGTGTATCCAGGTGCTGACTAAGTGCATGCTCTCAAGAAGAACCATGTGTACTGTCTCTAGCACAAATCCATAGTGCACACCGCTTTCCTGATTATCTGGATGAGGTTTTAACATGTATTGCCTGTCAGGTAAGAGGCCACCCGACCTCCTGTCATGCTCATATGGATATTGGGGGGTGGGGTTTAATGCAAGTCATGCACACGTAGATCCATAATTGTTTGGTGGAAGCATAGAAGGTGTGTGAGCTAGGAGGGTCTCTGATAATGTAATTCCTTATAGGTGTGGCTGAGCATCTTGAATTGGCAGTATGTCTGAATGGCGAGGCATTGTATTTAAGTGAGGTGCGGTGTGATGTACATGTTGGAAGGTAGACAGAGTAATAGTCTGGCAGTGATGTTTTGGATAGTTCACCTATTTAGTAGCAGCTGTGTAGAGATCCTCTGGTGTACTACTGTCTACATGTGATGAGGGCCTGGGTGATGGTATCACAGGTGTCAAGAGGGAGCCATGTGAAGATAAGTCTGACAATGCAAATTATGTGAAAGGAGGTGGAGTTGATGCAGGCAATTGTGAAGTCTCATGGTGAGGTAGGACTCCAGGATGATGGACAGATTTCTGGGGTGGTTGAAGGGTGAGGGGTTTGGGCCTAGTTGCATGGGAAACCAGGGTGAATATATGTGGCAGAATATCACCACTACTATATTGTATGAGCCATTACTCTCAGATACAGGTAGGCATGTTGGTCAATGACTTAATGTAACAACTGTTGGTGGTGCTGGTGTCTCCTGAGAGTTAATGTTTGACGGGGTGTCATCAGTGTAAGAAATGATGTAGAGTCCCTGGATCTGAGTGATGATTGCCAGAGAAGTCATGTACAAATATTAGAGAGTGGAGCTGAACGAAGAGATTTGCTGGACTCTGCTGATAAGCATCTTGAGTTCTGAGGAAATGGAGTGAGATTGAGCTGTTGCATACTTCCAAGTGTGATGGTGGTTATCCCCTTCAGTGATTGTTCTCAGTGTCTACTGTTGTAGAGTCTGGTGACGACTGTGTTTCTGCTAAAAAATACAGGATTTCCAAGAAATAATACAAATATGACAAATACATGTCCCTACCCTTTCATTCAGTGCATCAAGGTTGTTTGCTGTGTAGCGTTATGTGGATGTGTGTCAAATATGACCTCAAAGCCTCAATAATACACAAATTGCATGCAAGACAGTACAGAAAGGCAGTTCGGTGTGTTGTGCTGTGTGAAAGGCAAAGTGCAGGATTGTTAGAGTGATAATATATGACTTATCTTAGTTAGTTCTGGGGTGCACAGGTGGCTAGAGCTAGAGCAAATGCAGGCACCCTTGTAATATGGTGCAATGGTATCTGAAGTTGTGTTAATAAGCAAATGTTTCATCAGTGGATCATGGATTAGTATTAACATATGACTGTCTCTTTCCAGAGGGACAACAACACCTCCTGTAGAGCTGCCTGCCAGTGATGCCCAACCTGTTGGTAAAAACCATTCTGCTCCTCATGGATGAAGTCACCTTCCAACAACTCCTGGACTCTTTTGAAACGTCTTCTCCAGTCTTGGCAAGGGAAGACGTTATTATAAATAAGATTAAACAGGCAGGCAAATCGAAATCTCTTCAAAACACTCAATGGTGTTATTAAACCTTGTGCCTGCAAAACTGTGGTCCCATCTTCACAAGAGCTATGCAATTTGTTAGCCAATTGTTTTGAAGAGAATATAAACAATATCTATGCAAATTTCCCTCCAACCCAGAGTCAACCTGACAATCATTTGGATATTAACCTGCCTTATGCTACGGCCATTTCTCATTTGCAAAGTTTTGTTCCTTGTCCTTTGGAGCACACCCAGAAGCTGCTAGAAACTGCCAAATCAGGATAACCACAGTATATGTATCTTCTCAGTATTATGGCAAGTTTCTCAAACTCAATTGTTGAAGTCCCTATTGCCCGGAAAACTGCCCAAGTTTCCCCCATCTTAACAGGGCCGGACTCGCTACCGGGCAGTTTGGAATGCTGCTGAGCTGGGGGCTGATTTATTTGATGGGGACAGGGTGTACTGAACGAAATTAGTTTTGCTTTCAATATTTCGAAGCACACGCAGGTCTCCATGAATGAAATCAGCCCTCACTGCAATTAAATCAGCCCCAGCTCGGCAGCATTCCAAACTGCCCAGTAGTCTGTCCGGCCCTGCATCTTAAAAAGCCTAAAGCTTACCCTAATAATCTCTCTAATTACCATACTATCTCACTGCTCCCTCTCCTCAGCAAACGTTTAGAGAGCATAAAAATTAGCAGCTTTTCGTGCTCTTGGAGTAACACAGGCTCCTTTATCCATCTCAGACAAGCTTTAGAACATGTCACAGTGCAGAGACTGTGCTAGTCTCTTTTACTGATACTATCAGATCATCCCTTGATGTGGGGATTCCAATCATGCTTGTTCCCTTAAACCTAACTGTGGCCTTTTCTATGGTCTCCGATGACATTTAAATTTGAAGGCTGCTTGACATTGGGGTCCATGGCAAAGTTCTCTAATGGTTTGTTGATTTCTTGAAAGACCGCACTCAAACCATCTCTATGAAGCCCTTTGAATCTCATGCCATCTCGGTCGGAAAAGGGGTACTACAGGGATCCACACTATGCCCCACATTATTCAACATCTATTTTGCCCCTTTCGCACAAATCTTCAAGTTATGTGGTTTTAAGAAAATATCTTATGCCAATGACACACAGATGGTCATGGCCTTTGGTGCCAATTTGGAAGGGGTGAAAGCCCGCTTCTCTGACTCTATGAGAAGGATAGCGTCCTGGAAGTCCAGTAACTTTCTGCAATTAAATGGAGAAAAGACTGAAATATTTCTATTCAGGAAAACCCAACATCTATGTAAGCAGGACTTCTGGCTATCCGACATGGGATTTGCCCCGCCCAAAACCAAGTAGTCAAAAATCTTGGTGTTTAGATGGACACTTCTTTGTCCATGAAATAACATGTTTCCAACCTGTGTGAAATTTGATTTGCCAACATGCGATTATTGAAAAAAGCATTTCCTTGGTTCCCCTCTACTTCTAGGAAAACCCTAGTGAAAGCTTTAATTACAAGTTGTCTCGACTATGGAAATGCTCTTCTTGTTGGTGCCATTAAGACTTTAATGTCTAAACTGCAAGTAGCGCAGAATACCTCAGCCAGACTTGTGTGTAATCTCCTGCCTGGTTCTCCCTCTGCTACAATACTACACTCTCTGCAATGGCTACCTATTAGGAAAAGG
Source organism: Lissotriton helveticus (assembly GCF_964261635.1). Classification (NCBI taxonomy): domain Eukaryota; kingdom Metazoa; phylum Chordata; class Amphibia; order Caudata; family Salamandridae; genus Lissotriton; species Lissotriton helveticus. The sequence continues at coordinate 1,613,154,707 of NC_136069.1, forward strand.
CTCATTTTTAAGATTTGCTGCCTTACCTATAAAACCTCCAAACTGCAATGCCTCAAGCTAACTACAAAATAGACTCAGATACTATCACCCGACTAGATTGCTGACATCTACGAACAAAGCCCTACTTAAAATTCCACCAATCCATACATCCAGCTTTGGTGGGAGGTCTTTCTCCTACCTGACCGCCTTCTACTGGAATAAAATATCCCTACCAATTTGCATGTGTAGAGAGCTGGGAACATTTAAAAAACTCATAAAAACATGGCTGTTTTGGTTAATTTTGCTAGTCTTATACCGGGATGATTTGCGCACTGTAGTAAGTGATGCTAACATAACAGCATAACATAGCATGACAAATGAACCATCACACACTTCACATGGCCCATCCAGTTTTTCCATCTGAGCTGAGGAATCAGAGGACTCCCAAATTGTCTTTCAATGGCAAGTGGTAGGCGTACAGCAGCGAATGGCTGATGAGGTCTGCTTGGGGATGAAGACCATAGTGGGTAATCTAGAAGGAGCTTGTAGGTGTCTCAGCCTCAATAAGCGTTTGACAAAGGTGATCACAGACACCTACTCTAGGCTCCATGGGATTGATAAATACCTAGCTGACATCGCTGGTGTCATGATGCAGAGGGACCAACTGCCTTCTACACCTGACGCTATTAAAGTCGTCAAGCAGCTGGGGGCAATACATAACAGAATTGAGTCCCTGGAATGCAAGATTGACTGTTTCATCACTTCAATGAGTGCCCTCAATTGCAACACTGTTGCTTTGTTCGCAAACCAGTAGACCCTTGCCAGGGATTATTGCTAGTGAGAACAGGAAAGTAGCATCTGCCTCTGATGTGTGTGTGCTTCAGCTGCCTCCAATTCAATCACCGCCAATTGCAGGAGAGGCAAACCACACACGATAGGAGGAAGATATGTAGTTCCTCAGTTTCTGTCAAAGAAGTGCCAGATAAACATTTGTGAGTGCCTCCTGGACAGTCTTTTAACAGTCCTGTGCACAACATCATGCCACCTTCTTTGTCACCAAGTACAGTACTTTTTGTTTGTGTAGCTGTTAATCTTATCCACTTGGGTACTCTGAAAGAAGCCTACCTATGTTAATGGCAATTTGTTCCGCCTCACTGAAATACTAATCACTTCTACAAGTGGAGTGACGTGTCTCAAAAGGACTTTGTCTTGTCATCAATATACACCATTTACTATTGTTGTTGCTCAAAATATGAAAAATCTACTCATATGAACAAAATGTGAGGATACATTATACTGGATGAAAAATTACTTAGATATATTTTAAAACCTATTATGAGTTTTGTATTGCTGTTTCTGTGGGTCTAATATCCTAAGCCACATGTTTGCAGCTGAAGAAGAGTGAGTTAAAGTCAATGGTACATGCTGTCTTTGTATATGCAACTACAACAAGTACAGCCATTACAATTGTATGATGGACAATGGGTGTCTCCCAATGTATTGTCAGAGTATAACAACAAGCTGCATTTAATTCATAGTCACAGTGAGAGTATGTCTCAAATTACTCAAATACTTACCACATACATGTTATTAAGTGAATATGACAACATCACCTAAAGTGATAACCTCACTGGTCGCATTAAACAGAATCTGCAGTACTAAATCTGCATGGTTGTACTAATACTAGCCAGCTACTCATGCCTTTATACCTCGTTAATTTGCATAGTACTTGTACCACACAAGGATGCACAAGGCCAAACCAATACCTTGAATGCCAGTAACCAAGAAATTCAAGGGTACCTTGTATATACCCTGTGCTAACTGATACATGTTGATTAATGCAACAATGGGATAAGTAAACAAAATGTGTCACTGTGCCCCTGAGAGGCCTTATGTGTGTTAAGTGTAAGTGCAGCCACACAATGCAACACTTTCCAGGGCCAAGAGAATATTGGAGATGCATGGACAATCAAACATTGTAATTAGTTGACCTAAGTGAGCTGCGTTATGTGCCACACCTAGCAAATAGACAATGACAATGATAATAGTTGTTATCCAGGCAGGTGTAACTTCCTGCACAACTAGAAACCAGCCAACGCAGACCACCATGTACAATGGTGCATGGATGTCTGTGATAATGCAAGGCAACAGTTTGTGTCTTAGCACAGTCAGGGAGCAGCAATCTGTAGTGAAATTAGAATCCCACTCTTACCTGCCCTATGACTTTCATACAGGGTGGGTGCTACTGTAAGCGACTATCTGTGTTGGGCTGTGTGTAACATGAACAATTGATCCCTACGTACAGTGTCTAAAGCAGAGGTCTTCAAACTGGAGGGCGGGCCCCTCTGGGGGGGCCTTAAGTGATCTCAGTGGGGCACCAGTCTCTGTCAAAGAGAACCATCATGCTTTGTTTAAAGTATTACAAACATGAGCGGCAGTAAGTCACCTTGCAATGGGCCATCACTAACAACTTTAGGCATGTATATCTTGATTGAGAATATGTGTCAAAAGGGGTAACCAGCAGCAGCTGTTGCAGGTAAGTGCAGTGGGCTGGAACGGTGGCGACAGACAATGGAATAGGGAAAATGTTGACTCCCCCTCCCTACACCTCTGTGCTTACCTGCACCAGCCACTACTGGGGGGGGGGGACAGAGTTAATTGTATTGTTTAAATATGTTTAGACATATTTAAACATTGCCAATGTAGCAGAATAATTTGTGAGGTAGACTAACAGTTGTTCATAGGCCTGTGACAATGCACCGTGTATCTACAACCAAGTCTGGACAATGTGTTCATCATGTACTCTACTCACCACTCGCCACTACTTGCTGGGGGCACTGTTACCGGACATTACCTGTGGGGGTCCCGGGTCCCGTGGTTGCTTTCTGCCGTTGTCTGCCTGCTTGCACACGCTCTCCCCCGCCGCCGCTTGGACATCGCGGCCGCCGAGGGGGGAGAGCGATTGGGACTCCATTTCCCGGCGTCCCCTCGCTGCCACCAGGGGCGCCGACCTGCCGCATCACTCAGCAGCGCCCGGAGGCGCATAAGAGCCAGCCGCCCCAGCGGCTGAGCGGGGGCCACTACTTGCTGGGGGCACTGTTACCGGACATTACCTGTGGGGGTCCCGGGTCCCGTGGTTGCTTTCTGCCGTTGTCTGCCTGCTTGCACACGCTCTCCCCCGCCGCCGCTTGGACATCGCGGCCGCCGAGGGGGGAGAGCGATTGGGACTCCATTTCCCGGCGTCCCCTCGCTGCCACCAGGGGCGCCGACCTGCCGCATCACTCAGCAGCGCCCGGAGGCGCATAAGAGCCAGCCGCCCCAGCGGCTGAGCGGGGGCCACTACTTGCTGGGGGCACTGTTACCGGACATTACCTGTGGGGGTCCCGGGTCCCGTGGTTGCTTTCTGCCGTTGTCTGCCTGCTTGCACACGCTCTCCCCCGCCGCCGCTTGGACATCGCGGCCGCCGAGGGGGGAGAGCGATTGGGACTCCATTTCCCGGCGTCCCCTCGCTGCCACCAGGGGCGCCGACCTGCCGCATCACTCAGCAGCGCCCGGAGGCGCATAAGAGCCAGCCGCCCCAGCGGCTGAGCGGGGGCCACTACTTGCTGGGGGCACTGTTACCGGACATTACCTGTGGGGGTCCCGGGTCCCGTGGTTGCTTTCTGCCGTTGTCTGCCTGCTTGCACACGCTCTCCCCCGCCGCCGCTTGGACATCGCGGCCGCCGAGGGGGGAGAGCGATTGGGACTCCATTTCCCGGCGTCCCCTCGCTGCCACCAGGGGCGCCGACCTGCCGCATCACTCAGCAGCGCCCGGAGGCGCATAAGAGCCAGCCGCCCCTCCCGCATCGCGGGACGCGCGCGGGACTAGCCGGGCTAAGCCCGGGCAAAGGGCGGGCCCTCTGTGGCCCTCGGAGGCCAGAGGAGGACGGGACGGGCCACTACACTTGGTTATACTACAGGAGGAGGTAACATCAGATGCTAACCTTTCCCCCTCTGTTGTTTTGATTTGTACATTGTTCCTATCGGTATTCTGTCCCCCAACCACGATGTCAATCTGGGAAGAATTGAATGCCATGTGCGGTACAAACTATGCCCAGGATTTATTAACTCCCCCCATAGTGGTCAGAGACAATGAACTAATAAATTTCACACCTCCCGCATCCCCCGAACCAACTTTTTGTAGCCCCCATATATCACACACTTCGGATAAAGTGGAGACTCGACCAAACGACCCCGTATCCCCCCTTCATTTGACCCTGCTGGCCCAAATTGAACGAATGTTAAACAGTGCTCTATCACCACTGGTCGCAAAAATTTATGATCTGGGGGAGAGGCTGACCAGGATCGAAAACACTGTAATAAGGTCCCTCCCACCAAATGCCAACATGATGATATCCACATCCTCTACCCTTACTAACGTTCATGAAAGGCCTATGAATAATGCTTCTACCATACTTCCCATTTGTGACCCCCCTCCTATACCACCCATCCTAAGTGGTAGCAACGCTCCTCTTAATACCACTCATAGACTCCTGGAAAGAAGGCATCAATTGGACCGACCCCCGGAAGCCGCGCCATACGTTACCGTGCTCTCTGGGGTCCCTGAACTCACCCCGGGTAAACGTGAACTACAGCAGGACCTAATGAATAAAGCCATTTTCTGGCTTAAAAACCATAGACCTTTACCATCTGTTTTAGACGGCGGGATATTGAGCGTCAGGAGGGTGGGGTGGCTTGGTTCCCTGCCCAAAAATGTTCCAGGAGATCTGATTTTAATTAAGTTTAAGGACAGAAACATTGCTCCCTTTTTACGTTCTACCCAACATAAGGTTGGAGATGGCTCCATCCGTATCTGGGATCTGCATGACTTTTATCCCGGCCCTGGTGTACCAAATTACTATCATACCTGATGACAAAGGAGGATTCTGTGTATTTTGGATTGGGATCATGAATAGTTTTATTCGTCAAACTGCCTTAGCTTGTCCTAAACAGTTTTTTTTTTTTTTCTTTCTTTTAATTATGTTTAGATTTGCTGGATTGGTTCTCTGTATGTTTGCATCTTTTTTCTGCTTGCTTTTATGGTTTTAAATTCAAAAGCCGAATAAAGCTTATTTTGAAACTTTGAAATTTGAAACTACTCTACTCACCTAACTAACACAATAGTACCACCTTATGACAAAATGACTATCATCCAACAGGAGAACAATAATAACTGTATTAATCTAGAAAAATTACAACCTACAAAAACTTACTAAGCCTACCCATCCTACACTAACTATACTTAACACTAGCTCATACTAACTTGTCTAATGCACTATTCACACATGACAAGTTAAACATCAACCCCTTAAAATGCATAGCTAACTATAATACAAAAATCAACTACATTCTAAACATATACTAACTACTCATGCTTGCCTAAACAAACATATTTTTGGGATATTTTGATTTTGAACTGTTTTGGGGTTTATTTTTCTATTTTTGACACACAAAGCATTAACCCCTACCCACTTAAATGACTACCATTATAAAAACATACTAAAAAACAGCTACCTACCAAAATATCAAATGTTTAAAACTAATCTACCCTGAAGCTATACCTACACTGAACTCTGACTAATATTATGCCAACTAACTATAACAAATATCCAAAACAGAACTGGAAAAAGAATGTTCAGAGGGAGAGAGTCACATTTGCGTGACAATACCTTCCTGTTCCCTGGCAGCATAACAAAATCTCCTACTGCTCGCCTGTTCATGTTCTATCTTAAGCCACCCTCCTGTATGTATCCACATCTCCTGGACCATGTTCAAATTAGAAGTGGAGGGTCCTGCACGTCTGGGCCACTTTGCTGTGTGTCTGTCAAGTGGAATCCACTTGAGGGTCCTGCTGTGGCCTGTGTGCTGACATGCTGTTACTGTCTGTCAGAGATTGTGTTGACGCTGGTGTTTTTTGTGATTCTGACCTGCTTCCGGTGTTCCAAATTCCACTCACCTTTGCCCTTTCCTAAATGTGACCCATCGTCCTATAGGCTTTGGCAATGTGATGGATATGTCAATAGCGTTCACTTCTGAGCTCAAAGGTCCTTGCCATTTCTGTTGTCATGTTGTCTAGGGAGTAAAAGGAAACACATATTACCCAAAGTTGAAAATGTACTTGAAGTTTTTTCAAAATTTGGCTGACATTGTCATGCAATCATAAGTGTCAGTCCAGATATACGCCAAATATTGAGATAGAGATATGTACAATATACCTTCAGTACAAAGACGTCTCCTAATATAACATGTCAAACTTACCCAAGTGAGATTAGTGTAGGCTTACAATAGGGAAATGTAGTCACAATATGATAACAAGGATATCACTCATAACAGTGATTCTCACTCATGATGTGTCAATAGGAAATTGTAGACTATGGCCACTTTGGTGTTTGTACTGTATCATGCAAGGGGGACAATAGGTGGTCTAAAACATACATAATTGGTGCTAAGATAAGCTAGTCCAGCTTGTTTGATTCTGCAGTTCATAACACATCTGGACAAGTCAGCACAGAATGCTAACTTGATTTACTCTGCATCAGGCAGCCAGTCCGTTGTAGAGGGTAGGTGTATTACTCCTTCAAAACTTTAATATTGCACACTTTGCCAATTTAGCATCAGTCAAAAACATTGAAAGCTGACATAACGCATCTGGTATACCAGTCTACCAAAACCATGAGAACCTTTATTTTGTAACTTTTCTGTACACTTATTTTTCCTGGGCTGCATTAATTAGCGCACACATAAAATTGTGAATGCATCCCAGGAGATTGTGCATGCATGCAGGAGTACTCATCTGCACAAGAACTATGTTGTGTATAATGCAGGGCCCCTGCACCATGGTGCAAGGGCGCCTGCCTTGGTGCTAGCCAGGCAAAATGACCCCACCAATAGGTAAGCACAATAATGCGTCGTATCTTGGTAACACTGTGCATTCCTGCATTTTAACTTCTACACGGTGCTATAACTTGACTTCTTACCTTGCATTGTATGAATGCTTCACAGAAATGGTACAAAAGGGGGTGGTGATGGACGGAGCATCTGAACCAATCAAACACTCACACACAGTCAAAAGATCTGGGTTTAATCCATCACCGTTCTTTAGCCCACTCTGCCACCCCAGTTCAGACATGACTATATGCAAATCAGTCTGACCCTGTGCCTCAAGGGAACAGTCCAGCCCGAACTGCCAAGCCATGTCTTCCCTGGACCGGAAACAAGCTTCCGAGGACCGGTTTCTGGCATTACAGCCGTCTTCAGCCCGGCTTGCTTGAATCCAGTGGCAAAGTGAGCAAGGGACTCACGTCTGAGCATACCCTGCCACACTTATGGCGGCCAAAAGCGGTACAAAAGGGGGTGGTGATGGACGGAGCATCTGAACCAATCAAACACTCACACCCAGTCAAAAGATCTGGGTTTAATCCATCACCGTTCTTTAGCCCACTCTGCCACCCCAGTTCAGACATGTGGAGAAGTGTGGCTCAATGGTTAGAGCGGCAGACCCTGATGCAGAGGTCTAGGCCGGGAGCAGGGTTCAATTCCCCACCTTGGCGGGTCTTGGGCTCGAAAAATCCACGGACCTGATAATTCTCGCCTCTGTGCCTATTCCAATCATGGAGCCCCACTCTGCAACTCTGGGCAATAGCTTGCTTAATCTCCACAACGGCCCCCACAACGCTAAGGAAGCCTGGCCTCCACCTTGGGGGTGCCCAGGAGTGGACACCTCACAGGGAAAGCCAGGATGGGTTCCACAGCGGTATTCGTACAAGCGTCTTGAGACCCTTGCGGGTGAGTAGTGCGCTATACAAGTATCAATTTACATTTTTACATTTACATTTACATGGCTATATGCAAATCAGTCTGACCCTGTGCCTCATGGGAACAGTCCAGCCCGAACTGCCAAGCCATGTCTTCCCTGGACCGCAAACAAGCTTCACAGAAATGGCACATAGGGGAAATTCGAGGTCCCCCTAAGGCCACAAACCCCAGCAAATCACTCCATACAAAAACATCGGCACCCTGGTTCTCACTCTCCTTGAAGGAGAAACATATAGAAGTTAGAAAATTGGAGAGGACTTGGCGCCGATTGTACAAGGAAGAAGATCTCTGCCACTACAAAGAATCTAGGAGGCAGTACCATGCCCAGATTAAAACTGCTAAAAAAGAATATTACTCAAAAGCAATTGATTCCTCGAATAACAAACAGAAAGAGATCTTTAAAGTGGTGAATGATTTTATGAAACCAAGGTTCCTCCTATCAGAGATTCCGCCCTCCCTCACTTTATGCAACTCGATTGCGGATTTCTTTGAGCAGAAAATACAAAACCTTACCAAAGGCTTCTCTGAACAGCCCGCTGTCATAGCAGTAGAGGACCTTGAAATCGCCCCTGTAGTAGCACAATTTTGTGATTTTCTGCCTATTAATCTAGAAGACTCACGTCAACTGATCCTGTCTACTAAATCTGGATCCCCCTTTGACCCCTGCCCCCCTATGATGTTACATGCCCTAGTAGATACAGTTAATCCCTTCATAAACAACATCATAAATTCATCTTTATCCTCTGCTGATATCCCCTCGGATTGGAAATTAGCGGCAGTGAAACCCCTGCAAAAAAAATCTCTGCCAGATCCATCAACACTCTCCAACCTCCGTCCAATTTCCCTGCTCCCGATGCTTTTTAAAATGACCGAAAGGGTGGCGAATAAACAGCTCACCAAATTCCTGGAGGACGAGGATATCCTGCACCCTAATCAATCTGGGTTTCGGGCCTCACACTCTACGGAATCCGCCCTTCTGTACACCGTGGAGACACTGAAGACCGCCATGGATCAGGGGAAGAAGGCCGTCCTTATCCTACTTGACCTATCGGCGGCCTTCGATACGGTGTCCCACTCAATACTAATCAGGCGACTGAGGGCAGCAGGGATTGGGGGCACCGTGTTGGACTGGCTGATGAATTTCCTTGACCACCGTAGGCAGGTCACAGTGTTAGGAGAATACCGTTCTGAGGAAAAAATCACACAAACAGGGGTACCGCAGGGCTCCAGCCTAAGCCCGGTACTGTTTAACATATACATGATCCCTTTGATTGAGCTGATTTCGTCTTTTAACATCAGTACCATATCATACGCTGACGATACTCAGCTCATCCTAGTGCTAGACAGGGAAAATGGAAAGGCAGAGGAAAATCTAAAAGCCTGCCTCACAGCAACCTTCATTTGGATGCGTGACAACCATCTAAAATGTAACGCCGGGAAGACCGAAATTATACCCTTCGGCCCCCAAAACCCCTTTTCCCCCAGCCTATGGTGGCCTTTAGGGGTGGAGTCCCCTCCGGATACCATCACTGCGGCCCGGAACTTAGGGATCAGATTCGACAGTGCCCTATCTTTCAAACAGCAAGCAGGGGCAGTGGCAGGGTCTTGCTTTAACATCATCAGAGGGCTTAGAAAGTTTTTTGATTTTCTTCCCCTGACAGCTAGGAAGACGGTGACAGTAGCACTTGTAACATCTCGTTTGGACTACTGCAACAGCCTATATGCAGGATTAAATCGATCTGTCCTGCATAGGCTGCAAGTTGTCCAAAATGCTGCTGCCCGTCTGGTCCTAAAATGGCCGAGGAGGTCTTCTGCCTCTGCCGCCCTCAAGGCCCTACACTGGTTACCTATTCACAAACGCATACTTTTTAAAATCCTAGTGATTACCTTTAGGGCATATCACCAAAAAGGACCCAAATACTTCCTTCCCTGGTTCAAACAGTATGCACCAACACGCTCCTTAAGATCAGCCAACATGAATCTACTACAGACCCCTAAATTCAGACTTTCAACTAGAGGAGGGAAATCTCTCGCAACACTGGGCGCGAAAGCTTGGAATAAACTCCCTTCCAACCTGCGCCTAATCTCCGATGAGAAGATTTTCCGTAAGGCTCTGAAAACCTGGATCTTCAGCCTTCCAGACTCGGTCTGTATGACTCTGGTTTAGACACAGCGTCCTGTTCAAATGTGATAGATGTGTGAGTTGACTTTTCCGGCCTTCCTTCTGGCTACGGGCTATAAGCGCCAGGATGCTCCTTGGAGTGACAGTTGCGCTATATAAGTGCATACTTACTTACTTACTTACTATATATGGGGAATGAGGCTGGCATTTCAATGCCGATCCATGTGACTCCTAGTGTGTTTGTCCCGCTGTCCACAATCATGCCAATGACACTGTATCCATGCATTGAGGCCTACGGGATCAGTATAGGTTTCTAAACTACTAGCAGCCCGTCTCGACGTTGTCCGGGGATGAAATAGAATGTCTGCAATGCTTTCAATTTGCAAGGCAATTTATTTTTAAAACTTACTCTGAATCGCCCCATGACCGGGCTCAGGCCCTGCGTTTTTTTTAAAACTTACTCTGAATCGCCCCATCACCGGGCTCAGGCCATGCATTTTTTTAAAAACTTACTGAGAATCGCCCCATCACCCGGCTCAGGCCCCGCGTTTTAAAAAAAACTTACTCTGAATCGCCCCATCACCTGGCTCAGGCCCCGCGTTTTTTTAAAAACGTACTCTGAATCGCCCCATCACCCGGCTCAGGCCCGCATTTTTTTAAAAACGTACTCTGAATCACCTCATCACCCGGCTCAAGCCCCGCACCTCAGAATCGCCTCATCACCTGGCTCAGACCCCGCCGAAGAATGCGTCCACTGTGAAGCCGTGTCGTCAATGCAATATGGGAATGTTTGTATCCGCTGCAGACGCGAACGTGTTTGTGCGCTCCACCTGACGGTCCGCTCCAGCCGACAGCAATTAGACACCCCACATCGCGTCAACGTACAACGCCCACAACAATGGTAAATGCAACGCCCACTTGTATTGGGACGACGCCCACTCGTATTGGGACGTCTCGGCTCCATCCAATGGAAATTACACGCCCCAAATCGCGTCAATGGCCAACGCCCACAACAATGGTAAATGCAACGCCCCCTCTTAGTACGAGCAGGCCGCGCCCATCGCTCTATGCACACGCCCATGCACACACCCAAATGGTAAATGCAACTCCCCCTCGTATCGGGACGGCAGTCTGGCAGTCCCAGCATGCCGCGCCCATCGCTGTGTGCACACGCCCATGGCTTTCCAGCAGAACGCCCACGCCCACAACAGACTACTTTTCCCCTAATGTTCTTTCCCCCTTATAATGTATATGGTGGCCAGCTGTATAGCCTATGTCCATCTGCTGCAACTGTCCTTTCCAATGCTGTATTGGGTGTTGTGATTGGTGCTGTGGTTCCTGAGATTACCCGCCTCAAAGGTTTGGGCAATCTCTTTATTATATGAGTATAGATGAAATGTGCACACTGTAATAAAAACAATACACATTTCATCCAGTTTACAGCAGCTAATGCCAAGGGGCTAGAACCCTGCCATGTGGACATTTACACTCAACTTATGCAAGAGTCAGGGAGATAGGGAATTAACTGTACAACGCCATCGATCAACAGAGTAGCAGCCCTACATCCCTGCATCCTGCAGGGCATCAGTGTAATTGCTCCTCTGTTGCTCCATTTCACACAGGTATGACATTGACTTCTTTGGAAGTGGCTCAGTACCCCCGATGCAGGACTAAAAAAGCCATACCTCAGGTCACTTTTCAAACTGATGAATTATCCATACTTCATAAAATGTATTCACACCCTTACAGAAACACATGCTGAGATGTCATTTGTACTCTTTCATGTGGAAAAGTTGGAAAAAGTGTGGGATGTCGCTGCCACATTCCCAGCATCCATTACTAGTACAATGTTTTGCATGTGGTGGCTATCCTGCTGACTGTGTCCTCCATGTTTAAACAAATTGCCTTTAGATTTGACACACAAGTACAGGAACAAATAGGAGTCCCCCATACTCCTAGTGTTGATCTGCAGGATTATTTACCCACATCTATATTCATGTTCACTAGAATTATGTTGCAGAAGAGGTAAAAGATGTGCGGGGGGTTCAAGTATAGTATGCTGCAAGATAAAGCAAAATATACTGCATAATGATTCACATTTTGTAGTTGTTTTTCAATATTTCTTCATTTTAAAACTCGGTAACACTGTATTGGTAATGCTAAGGGCGGGCGGGGCGTGAAAAGAAAAAAACCCTCCACACCTTCAGGAAGAACCTCAAGACCTGACTCTTCGACTGAACCGGAGCTGCACCCCCCCAAACACCCTGGCGCCTTGAGACCCTCACGGGTGAGTAACGCGCTCTATAAATCCCCTGATTGATTGATTGATCGATTGATTGACTGCTTGCACCTCATCAGTAATAATGTCACACTTAAATATTTATTTATTCTTTTTTGAGACTTGTAAAGCGCTCAAATACCACAAGGGTGTCTCGGCGCTACGGACAAGGGATGTGCTGGCGTGGTGAGTTATTGATTGAATAACCAGGTTTTGGACATTTTTCTGAAGGCTAACAGAGTTTGGCATGATCTGATTTGCAAAGGAAGAGAGTTCCAAAGTCTTGCCGTGGAGACGGTGAATCGTTCATCGCCCCATGTGGCAGTCCTGACACGAGGAACCTTGATCAGTTGCGCCGTGGCAGATCAAAGGGCTCTGTTGGGGGTGTACCTAGCTCCTTTATTAGAAATTGAGGCCCAGAATTGTAGTTGGCTTTAAAAGCAGTGCACAATGCCTTAAATTTGAAGCGATTTTTCACAGGGAGACAATGGTAGTGTCTGAGGATATGAGAGATTGGCTTGAATTTAGGAGTTCTGGATAGCATTCTTGACGCAGTGTTCTGGACAGATTGTAGCTTTTGTGTGACTCTGTTTTGCGCATTTACAAATAGTCTGTTACAGTAATCTATTGATGACAAGACCAGAGTACTGACCAAAGTTTCACCAGTGTTCAAGGGGAGGAAGGGCAAGATTTTTTTTTATCATTCGTAGTTTATAGAAGGAAGCCGATACCACTGAGTTGGCATGATGTACAAAGGTTAATCTGTCATCAAATATGACACCCAGATTCCTGACCTTAGTGACTGGGATTGGGGGAGGGCCCAGAGTAGGAGGCCACCATGACTGGGGCCAAGTGGGGACTACGTTGCCAATTATCATGACCTCTGTTTTATCAGAGTTTAGCTCAAGGCAGTTGCTAGCCATCCAACTACTGATTGCCAACATGCCTTCTTGTAATTCAGCTTCCACCTTGTCACCGTTGTTATTTATTGCCAATACCAATTGGGTGTCGTCGGCATAAGATGTAAGGCCCATCCCATGTGATTTAATGACTCTCGCTAAGTCCGACACATAGATGTTAAAAAGCGTCGGACTCAGCGATGGGCCTTGGCTTGTGCTACACCACATGGGAGGGCCAATTGAGCAGAATGGAAAGTGCCCAAATGTACCGACTGAGTGCATGAGGTGAGAAAGGATGACAGCAGGTCTTGTGCCTTAAGCTGAATGCCCGTTTAAGTGACACAGTCGATCAAGATGGAGTGATCGACCATGTGAAAAGCGGCGAAAAGGTCTAACAGGATGAGAACTGCCATCCCGCCTTGGTCCAAGATGGTTCTAATATCTTCCGTCACCTTAGTTAGCACGGTTTCAGTTCCATGCCCTCTGCGGAAACCAAATTGGGTATCGTCTAGAAAATAGCAATAGCCAACAGAAACGTTACCAGATCAGCTAAATTGAGATCCTTTCACTTTGCAGCAACACTTGTTGATGTGTTGTGACTTACTGTTGTACCTTTTGAGGTAGGACACAATTTGTTTGTGGTTACATGTGCAGATTAAGTGGCTGATGATGGCTTTTGTGCCAAACTTTTCAAAGCTATCAATCTGCAAACATCACCACAGGTGCACAAATGCATCCAGTTGCCCTATTTATATAGCCCATACATTCACAATAACATACATCCTTGTCAATTCTAATGATTCTGTGGGTATGTTCTTTTGGGTTGGCACACTGAATGTCATTTATTTGCAGGTGATGGATACCTCCCTATATACATCACACTGTGACAACTATCATGGATCACACCCAGACGTCACAGAGCTACAATTATGTACTCATTACACTTAATTGTCACATTAGGATCCCAGATGCTGTCCAGTCCACTTCTCCCCGGCTGAAAGTCAAATGTCCACCTAGAAGACAGTGATTCAGACAAGGGATTCTCAAAGTACGGCCCAGAGGTTGAGGGGGGGCACTTGCGGCCGTCCTGACCTTTAATTGAGGCACCCTGGTGAACAACACTACTGGCCTGCTGTTCACATGACATAGCAGGAACATTCAGAAAGCTGTGAATCAAACAGGCACACTTTATTTAAAAATAAAGAAGAAAAAAGGTGTCCTTGACAACTTATCTTTAGGAACACCTTTGGTTTTAAAGACAGCTAGTACCATACATGTAAAAACATGCTAACCTTTCTGCAAACTTAAAAACGTGTATTTTATTAGCATGCATGAGATTTTTACCTTAATAAATTCGATTATATCACTGCATTGAGAGGCCTTTATTATCAGTGATAGTTTTCAAACGTGATCTTGAAATATTCATGCCAGCTCCATTCTGAAAGCAATGCCATTAGTGAACCAAGAGGCAAGTCATTTGTCAGGTGCATCTTGTGTAAAGCCTTGATTCTTATATAAAAAGAAACATTTTATAATTTATTAAATAAAACACAAGAGATGGTTTTGTACACCACACATCCGGAACTCATATATTTTAAGGGACTCTCATTGTGGTAATGAAGAAATAGGAGGCAAAGTGAAATTAACCTATTGCCTAGGATCCCACAATTTTATCAAGTGGGGAAGCTAGGGCTGATACCAGGTTTTCTGGTTTCAGATTTTGCAGTTCAGCCACCAGTAGACTATCTATTTTCTTATCACATTTTACATTAGAAGTTAATGCCACGAGTTTAATTCTTGGAGCATGTGAATAGAGCATTGATGGCAGACAGAAGTCACATGAAGGCTTGGTTTGCTGTCCACTCCATGCATCTGTTTTGCATCCCCCCACGTCCACCTTTCATCACCACAACCCTTGCATTGATGGCATCGGTGCAGCCCTTGGGCATGCCACAGACAGTACTTTGCAGCCCTCCGGGAAATGTTTGTGAATACCCATGATTTAGACAATGCATTGTTAGCAGTTCAAAATCTAAAATAGGCACTGTGATATCTCAGTGTATTTTGACATTTCAGCACCCTAAACACATATGTACACATTGTATGAACAAGGAATGCAGCTAGTCACCTTACAGGGGTGACCTGGCCGGAGGTAATAGGTCAGAGAAATCTAACATCACATGCCTGAAGCATGATTCAGGCCTGTAATGTTTTAAGTACTGATGGCCAGCATCATCTCCGAAACCTGTCACAGGATGCTTGTTTCTGGTCCAGCGAGGACCTGGTCTGGCAGTTCCCGCTGGACTGTTCCCATTAGGAACAGGGTCAAGGCTGATTTTCATATTGCTGGGTCTAAATTGCAGTGGCATAATGAGTAAAAGAACAATGGATTAAACCCATATCTGTGACTGGGGGTGAATGGTTGAAAAGTTTTACCACTCCTTCCATCATCTTGTTGAGTTTGCTATGTTTGCCCTAAATGGCTAAGGGTATGCCCAGATGTGGGTCCCTTGCTCACTGTGCCACTGAATTCAAGCTAGCCTGGCTGATGAGTGGTAATACCCTGATACCTGTCCCAACATGCTTGTTTCCGGCCAGTAAGGACCTGGCCTGGCAGTTCGGACTGGACTGTTCCCATGAGGAACATGGTCAGCGCTGATTTGCATATGGCTGGGTCCAAACTGGGGTGACAACTTGAGTAAAAGAACAATGGATTAAACCCAGATCTGTGAATGGAAGTGTGTGGATGAAAAGTTTCAACACCTCATCTATCATTTTGGTGTGTTTATACACTCAAAGTCCAGAACACACATTTTGAGTTAATTGAGAAGTAATGTCACAAATAATGGAACAAGATCGACACTTGATAATTAGTGTTTTTGGTTTTATATGTGATAGTAGTCCTCCTTCAAGAGGAGATCCAAAGAGAAAACAGTCGACACCTGTTTCGTCAGACGGGTAGTTACCCGCAACTCTTCAGGGCTGAAAAGGTCTCAAGGGAGCTGTATCGGGGAGCCGGTGATAATTCCAACCTGGTCCTAATCGGGGAATTCAGTTTGCGAAAGGCCAACTTGAGGCCAATGCATAGAGAGTGTTGAAATGTGGAAATTATTTCAAGATATGATGAGCGAGTTCTGCCGTCAAAAACTCCAAGAGTAAATGTTGAGAAGCAGCGAGGAATCAAGAGCACACGATACAGCTCCCTTGAGACTTTTTCAGCCCTGAAGAGTCGCGGGTAACTACCCGTCTGACGAAAAACGTGTCGGCTGGTTTTCTCTTTGGATCTCCTATTGAAGGGGGACTACTATCACATATAAAACCAAAAACACTAATTATCAAGTGTGGATCTTGTTCCCTTATTTATGACATTACTTCTCAATTAACTCTACACGTGTGCTCTGGACTTTGAGTGTATAATTTATAGGGTGGGTCCTGGCCCACTATTTTCAGGGTTTTTTTTTTGGGTTCCCCCTGACCAAGTAGCACCGTTCTTATTTTTGCACCTTACTATTTTTGCTGCTACCTGTTGTGCGCCAATCCTTTCTGAATACTAAAACCCCTCGCAGAACTCTCATATTGGGGTGTTTGCTATGTTTGCCCTAAGTGGCCATGGGTATGCCCCAATGTGGTTACTGTGCTCGCTGTGCCACTGGTTTCAAGCTACATCAGCCAGGCTAGCTTAGGGGTAATATTCCAAAACTCACACGGACGCTGTTTTCCTCGCTGCTGACGCCACTTTGCTGCCTGCCCACGGACCTTCAATCACACCTAGTGGAACCCGCTTCGCGGGTCCCACGTCGCTGGAAGGGGCATTCCGAGGCTGTGCTTTCTCCTCTGCTGCTGGGCGGTGAGTGTGTGACAGGGCTGCGAGCAGCAACCCGGACTCAGTATCCCAGGAGTCCCGGGTTGCCCTGGCCGTTTCCAGCTGGCCTGCTCTCCCTGACCGCCCCGCCCAGCCCCACCTGACCGGCAACGGCTCCTCCCCCTTACCTTCAGTCAGTACTTACTGAGCCAACTGCCCAGCTGCGCGGGAGCGCGCGGGAGGGCGCCGGGAGAAGCCCGGGACAAGGGCGGGACCGTCCTAGGCCGTCAGTGGCCGAAGGAGGCCGGGCTGGGCCCTCTCTCTTGACTTCTTCCCGTGACATAACCAAGGTAATGTCTTTGCCTACATACCGGGAAACCCCCTCAAGGGATGGAGCCGCCAGCTCCGGGACTTTGGACAATTATTTCAAACCCAATAAAGGTGAGGTGTTTATGGACGGTTCACTTGAGAAACGCAGGGCGGAGCGCAGGCGCTCTATTGAATCCATAAAAAACAGGTCCTTGATCGACATCAGCCCCTTCCCCAACACTCAAGAGGGAGGCGTGCTATCTAGCAGTATAAATAATTCGACATTAGAGGACTTCCCTGTCCTACTAAGGGAAATCCCCCCCACTCCAGGGATAGCGCTTGTACAAAACATAGAGCCAGTTCCCCTAGGGACTTCGAATTCTCCTGTCAACCTGCTAACCCAAATTCCACCTATCCAATTGGCCAATAAGAGCAAGCCCAAAATAAATGTAGTGGTGGAGTTACATAGGCCCCCACCCAGTAAACGTGCTCGGAAAACAACGGGGGGGGGCGGGGGAAACCTAAAATATCCCACCTGGATTTTGGCAAGAAATTGCAAAATAGTGTTCTTCAGGGGAAGCAAACGGAGATAGTGCCTCTTTCTAAACCCTCAAATACTGGTACCACTGCCATTACCAAAGAACAAGAGGGTACTACGCCAAATCCAAACAATCCACTCTATGCTAAAGGGAACATTGAATTTCTACTCCGTTCCCTTCTGCAGCCGATCACCGATAGCTTAAAAAAAGTCGAGATTAGGCTCACCTTACTAGAAACTTCTCTCACCACCCTGAGCACTCTAGTAAGCAAGCAGACAAAGTCAGTGGAAAACCCTCCCGCGGCTGAGGAACCTCCTAAAGAAGATGTCGCAAATAATGCTAATAGAGCTCCACCAAGAGGCACGCCATCTGCTCCCCCACTGCAACCCCTTATGGCCATTCAATTCCAGGCACAGCACAACAACCAAAGCTCCAGACCCACTCATCCTGTGGATTTAATCCCACATAGCTTGCAAATAGAGTCCTCTGGAACGCATCAAGGACAGGTCAATGTTCCCCCACTCACGCCCGTTTGTCCAACTCCCAGACCACGGAGGCCAGACCTTCCACCTGAGGCCAATAGATTAACGGCGGTTCTAGCGGGTGCCCCTCACTTAAGATCAGGGGAAAATGAGGATTACCAGTCTCTTAAGAAAAAGGTAATCAAATGGCTCAACTGGAACCGACCCTTGCCTCCCCAGTATAATAATGAAATCATCATGGTGAGAAGGGTTCCATGGCTAGGGAAGACCAGGAAAACTATAGTGGGGGATTGTATCTTGGTAACTTTCAAGGATCCAGGCACGGTTCGACACATTTGCAGAGGAATGAACCGATCCCTGGATTCCACTATACAGACCCTCGCAGTATCCTTTTTCTTCCCCCCGATCCCTAAACGCCAGGCCCCAATATATGATGACTGGACAAGGGTGGAACAGAGACGCAAGCACAAAGGCCCTGTACAATGCCCGTATTTGCAACCACCGGATACACCTTTCTGGGATTTCAATCGCTTCAACTGCCTGGACGGCTTGGATGGGGTCGACTGACTTACTGCTGGCAGGATAGCACCAGGGGTTTTGGGTTCCCGTGGGCCGTTGGAGAATTTCATTCTGTCCTCCGGCCCAAGTTTGGGCCCACTGAATGATCTACTCGCCATAGATCACGGCAGAACTGAATTCTCTTACCCAGCCACTGATGGAGTAGTTGCTGCAGAGGGGACATCTTTGGTTCCCCTCCCTGTGGGTGAGGGGGAGAGGGGATCTATGGTGCCACATGTAACTGATGCCGCCCCCGCTCCAGGCCCGGCAATACAAGAGGACCCAGGACTTACCTCTTCCAACCCTTGTGTCTTGACATCTCCCACTTCTGAACACCTGAGGATAATCTCCTGGAACATCGCGGGACTAGTAAACAAATTGGAAGAGCCGACCTGGGAAAAGTATATAGAAACTGGCGATATATGCATGTTCCAGGAAACCTGGGCCAGAGAGGACCATGGACACCAAGGCTACACATCATTCTTTATTCCAGCTAGGTGGGAGGGCAAAGGCCGCCCCTCAGGGGGCCTTGCGATATGGGTTGCTGCTCACCTGGGCTGTGTGGCATCACGGCTCCCATGCAACTCTGATGACATCCTGGCGGTCGCACTAACATGGCCAAATAAAGCCAACCTCTTGCTGGTTAACATCTACTCCAGGCCGACGGGAAAGGCAAAAGAATCACCGACTTTTAATGAACTTTCGATCTTTTTATCTGAACTGTCGACTGATTCATACTATGTGGTGGGTGGGGACTTTAATTCTCACTTTGAGCCACTCCCCGGCCTCCAGGAAGGGTTCTTATCAGATGAAGAAGTTAGGTGGGCAGTACCAGGGGTTGACGTCCCATCTCCGAAAGCTTGGACCCCATTGGCGTTGCAAATCACTGCCCTCACCTTAAGGTATGGACTTAGAGCGTGTAATGGGAGAGTTAACTCGGACATACCAGGTAAAAATACCTATAACCGCCGGGGAAGAGAGTCACACTTGGACTATGTTCTGGTCCAATTGGCAAGGTGGTCAACTATACAGGAATTTAGGGTAACAGATAGGCTGGATAGTGACCACAATGCCCTTGAGTTAGACCTTGTTCATCCAGCACCTCAGGGCTTAGTGACCCAGGAAGAAGGGAACTACCCCACGCTCCTCATAGATAACAGTAGGAGAAGAATTAGGTGGGAGCATCTGGTCACAAAAAAGGACAAACTCCCACTGCTCTATGTAGAGATTACCCCCATCCTGAAAATTGTGGGGGAACTTGATAGTGTGGCAAGCAAAATAGACATAAGGAGTAAATTATTTGATGCCCACAAGGAACTTATAAAAGTTGCAGCACCCCACTTCACATGTAAGGCACGAAAGCCAAGAGAGAGGTGCCAAGGCAAAACTCAATGGTACAATGTGGCCTGTAGACGGGCCAAAACAGAACTCCTTGGAGTAATAAAGGAGGGCAAGGGAGGGGAACGCCTTAAGCAATGTAGGCAAACCTACAAGAAACTTCTCGCCCAGGCTAAAATAGAATGGGAGGAGAACCAGTGGGAAGAGCTCACTAAGGCCTTAGCAGTGCAAGACCAACGCCTGTTCTGGAGAATGGTGAACGGGGGATCAGGGAGTTTACATTCGGCAGTGGAGCCTAATATAGCTCCTGGAGTGTGGCAGGCCCACTTCCAGTCCTTATATAGCGCCGAGTCCGGAGAACTTCCTGTGACAGTTGAACTGGAGAGGCGGGGCTCTCAGGTGGATCAAATAACACTGAGCGAGGTCACTGCTGCTATTTCAGGCCTGGCTTCGGGGAAGGCCCCTGGGCTGGATGGGCTACCGGGAGACCTGTACAAGCAGGAGCCTACCGTCTGGGCGCCCTACCTCGTTGCTCTTTTTAATGGTATCCTCGGTGGGATGGAAATCCCTAGTACTTGGCTGGGGGCAGAGGTGGTCCCGATATACAAAAAGGGATCCCCCCTCCTCCCAGCCAACTACAGACCGATTAGCCTGATAGATGTAGCGCAGAAGCTATTCGGCAGGGTTCTCCTGAATAGGCTTCAGGAATGGATTGAGGAGGTAGGCGCCCTCAGTCCATACCAGGCAGGCTTTAGGAAAGGGGTATCGACTGTGGACCAGGTCTTTAGATTGAACTTGGTCTATTGGAAGACAGTGAGGTTCGAGGGCGGCAGTTTGTACACAATTTTCGTGGACCTACGTGCCGCCTTCGACCTCGTGCCCAGGGGAAAACTCTGGGCCACTCTGGCAGGGATGGGCGTTCCACCAGATATTTTATTGACCTTGCAGAGGCTGCACCATAACAACTATGCCCAGGTGAGGTGTGGGAGGTCGGGGGAGCTGACTGATAGATTCCCCGTGGGCAGAGGGGTAAGACAGGGCTGTGTGCTGGCGCCGACCCTGTTTTGCCTCTTTGTCAACGGGGTAATCGCTCATCTGAACGCCACCGACTACACAGATGCCCCCAAGCTAAATGGCAACAGTGTGCCCGCAATAATGTTTGCGGACGACACGCTGTTGGTATCTAAAACTCCCATGGGCATCCAAAGGATACTGGATGCCTTTGTGGCCTTCTGTCAGGACAGAGGACTGGAAATCAATGCCACAAAAACCAAATATATGGTATTGAATCCAAGCCCCAAACAGCGCCCGAATCCCCTGCTGGGAGCAGCACGGCTGGAAAGAGTAGCCACGTTTGAATACCTCGGCGTGACACTCAACGAAAATATGACCTGGGGGACCCACCAAACTAGGGCTAACCTTAAACTAGTACAAATTGCCGGGGGGATCTCCCGGATGATGACTGGTTCGACCTATCGCCCATTGGGGGCCCTAATTCAGATATATAAGGCACAGGCCAGGGGGGCGATCCTGTATGGGGCTGAACTGTGGGGCCACACTCCATGTCGGAATCTGTCATCCACGGAAAACAGATTCATAAGACAAATTACCGCACTTCCCCCTAGCACCCCACTTCTCCCTTTGAGGCTTGATCTTGGGCTACGGCCTCTCGCCGATGAGATAAGTCTAAGACCCATTGCATTCTGGCGCAGGCTTTGGAGCAGCGACGATCTCACCGACTATAGGGCGGAACTGGCCGAACTATTACAACACCCTAAGGCGCTCAGTATCCCCTGGGTCCAAAATATCCAGTCCACCTGCACAGATCTGGGGCTCCCCGAACTGTGGACTAAACCAGCAGATACAGCACCTAGAATCTCTAAGAGATTTCTGGCGAATCTGTATCATGAACACAAAAGGGTAAGGGCCTTAGTTACCCAGACAGAGGGATCCCTTTCTTCCAAATTCCTGCAAAATAAGGACCTCTACGCATTCGAAAAGGCTTTTGATCCCATATATCCCGTACTCTCTAGAAAGTTATTTCTCCAGTGGAGATACGGTACACTGCCTTTGCGTTCCTTTTCTAGCACCTGGTCGCAAGTCCCTTCCACCAAGCATTGCCCTCTTTGTGATGACAAAGAGGAAAATGACTTGCATGTGATCTTTTTTTGCCCAGCATATAAGGCAGCCAGAAAGTACTGGCTGCTGCCTCTGATTAAGAACTTGGGTGGGAGGGAATATATCCCTCTGTACAGGATTTTAAAATGTGATGTTTCCGGCCCAATTGTTTTTGCGCTTGCCAAATTCTTTACAAATGTATGGTATACGCGTAATCGTCTTTTAAAAAATGCTGGGTAGCTTGTAGAATTGCTCATTTTTAACAATGTTAATAATGTTTGATGTGGATTTTTAAATCTTGCACTGATGTTCTATCAAATGTGACAGATTGTATGTGATTTTTAACCTATGTGCATCTTTTATGACCAATTGGTCGAAATAAAGATTGGAAATGAATATTCCGAAACTTGTCACAGAATGCTTGTTACTGGTCCAGCGAGGACCTGGCCTGGCAGTTCAGGCTAGACTGTTCCCATGAGGAACAGGGTCAAGGATGATTTGCATATGGCTGGATCCAAATTGGGGGGGCATAGTGAGCAAAAGAACAATGGATTGAACCCAAATCTGTGACTGGGTGAATGGTTGAAAAGTGTCAGCACTCCTTCCATCATTTTGTTGTATTTGCTATGTTTGCCCTAGGTAGACACGGTTATGCCCAGACATGAGTCCCTTGCTTGCTGTGCCACTGAATTCAAGCTAGCCTCTCTAATGAGTGGTAATACCCTGAAACTGGTCCCAGGATGCTTGTTTCTGGTCTAGCAATGACCTGGACTGGCAGTTCGGTCTGGACTGTTCCAATGAGAATAGGATCAAGGCTGATTTGCATATGGCTGGGTACAAACTGGCCGGCATAGTGAGCAAAGGAACAATGGATTAAACCCAGATCTGTGACTAGGGGTGAGTGGTTGAAAAGTTTCAGCGCTCCATCTATCATCTTGGTTTGTTTGCGATGTTTGTCCTAAGTGGCTAATGGTATGTCCAGATGTTGGTCCCTTGCTTGCTGTGCCACTGGTTTCAAGCTAGCCTGGCTGATGAGGAGTAATAGCCAGAAACGGGTCCCAAAATATTTGTTTCCAGTCCAACGAGAACCTTGCCTGAAAGTTCAGGCTGGACTGTTCCCATAAGGAACAGGGTCAAGCCTGATTTGCATATGGCTGGGTCCAAACTTGGGTGGCATAGTGAGCAAAAGAGCAATGGATTAAACCCAGATCTGTAAGTGGGGCTGAGTGGTTGAAAAGTTTCTGCATTCCGTCCATCATCTTGTCGTGTTTGCTACTTTCACTGTGGGTCAGCACAGCAAGGTAACTTACTGAGGATACTGATAACAAAGTGTCACTTGGGACATACAGACGAGCCTTGCCACACAGACATACCTTATAGCGTGTGCAGTATGGATGGTGATATGTGATGTGAATGTCGCCATAGGGACAGTTTTTCTGACATAGTGTGCAGTGTCAGCGTCAGGTGAGTGAGCCAAAACAGCAATTCATCATGTATCCCATTACACTGGCATACCAAAACACTCCTCAAGGCAGGTTCTTAGTCAAAAACGATCCTCAACTGGGAAAAGGGCTGCTTGCCATTACTTTGCCCCATCAGTGCTTGCTCCATACAGTGCAAGACAGAATGTATGGCAGGTGTGCTGCTTAATGTGACCCTTAGATAGTTCTGGAACTTGGTGTCACTCTCTCTTGCCTTGTGTGGCACAAGGCATGCACTCAAAGCAGCACAGTTTTTGTTTAAAGATCAACATGACTAATATAGCAACATTATTATATTTGGGATGGTATATAAATACCTACCTACAGGGCTTATAACCTCTAAACCCAGCAGGTCCTGCTGATTGGCCTCACTGGTTATCACATCAGCTCAATGGTGCTTGAGCTGCAAAACTGTACGTTTGTCTCCAAACACTGGATCTTATGCCATTGCACCCTCTTCCATTTGTCTCTTCTGTCCTTTGAGGAATAGCCATGGCTCACCCCACCCCCAGAAGCCCCCATCTGTGGCAGATAGTGCATTATTAGACACACCAGTCAACCAACCTCTTCTTCTGAATAATTCAACCCTGTACCCTTCCCAGGGATGGCCCTATCCCTCCCTCGCTTGCTAAAACACAACAAAAATCCCTTAACCAACAAACTATCCCTAAATTTCAAAAACCTCAGAATGACAAACACCCGACAATACAAAGATAATACAATTACAAATCAAATACAGAAACAGTGCACAATACAGAGAAAACAAGGACAGAACAGACACAGACTACACCACCAATAGCCAAAAGACTTCCTATAAAACCGCATGACCTCCTCCTCTTTGAGGTCAATGAGGAATACACCTTGGCAGAAAATACGTTCCTTCCTCCTTTGCTTCCTACATGATGGTCTCCAGTTGCAGTATGACGACCTCCATGGCGTAGATGAGCTTGCCAAATTGTTAGTTGATGTTGAGGATTTTCTACTACAGCCACTGCCTTATTTACAATGTCTGGTTTGCTGTTGCACAGCAATTGTGACATATATCTGGCTTTGCATCGTGCTACTTCATGGTGCATGATGCATTGGTGAATTCATAAATTCCACTATGTTACGGGTGCACTGGATTTTGCGAGGGAACACCTAAATTGCATATATTAATTGCTGCATGATGCAGCAGGATTCAGGGCAGCTTTTGCCCCATGCAATCCTTAAAAAAACACGCATGGGTCATTTATTTTAAATATGACTTTCTGCTTGCGTCAGTCTTTGTCAAACTACGTTACGCAAGGCTGGTGCAAACCACTTATAAATATATACACCTTGGTGTCTGACCTATGCAGCCCCTCCGTTTATTCACATGTATCTCAGGATTGGAATTGGACCATTATGCACTGAAGAAGCCTCTCCATTAACTTAAAAAGCATGAAGACAATTCCTGCTTCTGTCCCATCCTTCTTCTTCTTTTTTTTCATTCCTTACCTTGGCTTCCCCAGTAAAGATCATTAATTCACAAGACTCCCATTGTCTTGCTTCCATGGGAAAAGAGGAGATACAATAGAAAAAAGTGTACCACCATGCATGGATTGCAACAGGTAACTATTGCACCAATGCGTGATATTTTTTGGGGGAGTGTGAGTGTTGATGATTAATGTGGTGACAGACAGTGAGGGTGTTGTTCAACTAATATCTGTAAACTTGATTTCAACGATTTGCAATGTTTGGGGGCTGACGAGAATCTGCCTGAAGTTGATTGACCCCTTCAGACTTCGCTAGATTTACTTGCATGGTCAACTAATTACAGTGTTTTTTGCAAGTTCTTCAGAGACTAGTCAGTTTAGTTAACAAATACAACAGAATGCTCTAATTCTTTTGCTCTACTTGTTAATTTACAGCAGTTCACTATGGGTCTATCTCTACTAATCTAATTTGGGTAAGGGGGACTCAGGAGTCAGACGGAGTCGGACTTGTAGTCAGACTCAGAACTTCGGGCAGGACTCTCTCAACAGCCAGAGGAAGGAAGTTATTCAATTCAAGTTCAAAGGAAAACCAACATGACTCAAAGAGGCCTACTCATCCCTGTGGATCGTTGATGTGGGAAATGCTGAGTAGTGTGCTGGCTCAAATGTCAAACTCCTCTAATGAAATAGTTGTGGTTGGGGTTGCAACTGGAGACAAACTTGTTACATGGTGGACACATTCAGCTAAAGGTTATGACAGTTGGGAGATTGATTAGCCAGGTATGTGCAGCTACGTTGCCTGAGATAAGTTCTAAAATTGCTCACACTTCTCAATCACAACTGCCTTATCATGTGATTGCACTCTGGCAGCCAATGCTCTTGCACTGCCTATGTTATATTCCATATAGATACCCTATGTAGGCGCAGGTAACACTGCAACCTTTAACCTATATCCTTCCCTACCGCACATACATAATGGCTCATAGGGACTGATCTTTTACCTCGATACAACAATGCATTCAGTACGTGGGTTTTTCCCTAGTTCAAAACTCATACATTATGCATGAGGCTTCTTGGAAGCACAGCAGGACAAATATATCCTTTATAATATCTATGTATAAAGTTCAAGCCTGACATCATCCTTTAGGCCGACACAGGAACACATCATGGTAGGACCCTTGGGGAGACCTGTGGGTATATATATATATAGAGCTACCGGATTGAATGCTGGACTTTCGTGAGTGCAGGGCGCTGAAGAAGGCAAAAGGTTAGCCAAAATGCATCCGCCGCCATTTACCGATGCATCCTTAAAATAAAGTGCACTTCAGAAACCCGCTCTGGCCTCCTCCGTTTCTCTTTTGGGGATGGAGTTTTTTGCGTATTTACCGAACTAAGCCAGAAGCGCGGTTTGGATGGCTCTGCTACAAAAGTGACCCGGACTTATCTGGCACGGCACTGCTTCACAGTGCTCACAAAGCTCGAGGGATCGGGAGCTCCTGTGTCCGCCGTGAGGAATGGATGACACGTGCGGAGTGAGGTATTCCACCTCCGTTAGGACGTTATGTGCAGCATGGCTGTCCCCGCACATTTGTCTATCATGTCTGCAAGGCAGTAGCAGTCCGAGGGGACCTGTGGAGGCGCTTTGGTTTCTGGGTGTGTGGGATCAAGTCATACCATCCCAGCCTGCATATTGACACTTCAGCCAGTACTATCGAAGGTTTTTGCCCCCCACACCACCGACCCAGATGCATAATCATGATGCATGCTGGGAGTTGGAGTTCGTGTATGTGTGATGATCCCCGACAGGTGAGCTGATTGCTAGGGGAGGAACTAAGTGTCGTCACCAATATATCAGGTGGAGCAGAGCTACTGGATTGAATGCTGGACTTTCGTGAGTGCAGGGCGCTGAAGAAGGCAAAAAATTAGCCGAAATGCATCCACCGCCACGTACCGATGCATCCTTGAAATAAAGTGCACTTCAGAAACCTCCTCTGGCCTCTGCAGTTTCTCTTTTGGGGATGGAGTTTTTTGCATATTTACCACGCTAAGCCAAAAGCGCGGTTCGGATGGCCCTGCTACAAAAGTGACCCGGACTTATCTGGCACCGCACTGCTTCACAGTGCTCACAAAGCTCGAGGGATCGGGAGCTCCGGTGTCCACCGTGAGGATTGAATGACACGTGCGGAGTGCGGTATTCCACCTCCGTTAGGACGTTATGTGCAACATGGCTGTCCCCGCACATTTGTCTACCATGTCTACACGGCAGTTGCAGTCCGAGGGGACCTGAGGAGGCGCTTTGGTTTCTGGGTTTGTGGGATCAAGTCATGCCACCCCAGCCTGCATATTGATATTTCAGCCAGTGCTATCGAGGTTTTTGCCCCCCACACCACTGACCCAGATGCAATCATGATGCATGCTGGGAGTTGGAGTTCGTCTATGTGTGACGATCCCCGACAGGTGAGCTGATTGCTAGGGGAGGAGGTAAGTGTTGTTACCAATATATCAGGTGGAGCAGAGCTACCGGATTGAATACTGGACTTTCGTGAGTGCAGGGCGCTGAAGAAGGCAAAAATTTAGCCAAATTGCATCCGCCGCCACTTAGCGATGCATCCTTGAAATAAAGTGCACTTCAGAAACCCCCTCTGGCCTCCGCCGTTTATCTTTTGGGGATGGAGTTTTATGCGCATATATATATATATATATATATATATATATATATATATATATATATATATATATATTCACTGAAAAAAACATAGGTTATAGACCATATATAGTTAGGAATTAGCATTTAAAAAACCTTATTTTACTCACACAAAACCATTGAAATTCCATATATAGTTAGTTGCACTAACTATATATCGCGCACCCGCAATCCACTGCTGATGATGTCACATATTACATCATTCATGACATGGTCAGTGACATCACTGATGACATCACTGATGACATCTCAAATGACATCACTGATGACATCACTGATGACAACATCCAGTGACTTTATGTTTCTGTAAAGTTAAAATATGTCTTACATATTGAAGAATGAGTAGATGTATAAGTGTCTGGACGAAGGATTTAGTAGGTGCATGACTGAATGTATGAGTGAGTGATAAAATGTGTCTCACTGAGTGCATGGGTTAGTGACTAAACTGTCTTAATTTGTGCATCATTATGTCTGTTGTTCTGTAAACTGCTGCATGTGTTGATCAGTAGCTATATGAGTAACTATATGGGTTATTGATTGATTGCCCAAGTATTTGCATGGGAGACTGAGTGTGTGTGTGGCTGGCTGGGAGGTGTGTGACTCTGTGCAGATCAATGTGTACTTGTATCAATGATTGTATAAGTGAGTAAGTATGTGTTAGTATATGTTTGAAAATGTAAGGTACTCTATGTTTAACTGTATAGATTAGAAAATGGAAGTGTGATTGATTCTTTACAGGACTGACTAGGTGTGTGAGTAACTCCATGGATGAGTGGCAGAGTGTGAGTGTCTGTATAGGTGTATGAGTGCATATGATAGTGTTGTAAAGATGAGTGATTGTATGTATGAATGATTGTATGGGTGAATGAGTGAATGTGTGTGTAAACATAGGAATCAGTGAGTGCGTATGTAGTAACTAGTATTGGTGTGTCAATGGTTGAAAAAATTATATTCTGTATTTAACACTGGGTGTCACAGAGGTTATATTAAAGTGTGAGGAGATGCATTGTATTGTCACATGAATGATATCATCAGTGATGTGACCAATGATGTCAAATGAGATGTCATCAGTGATGTCATCAGTGATGTCATTTGAGATGTCATCAGTGATGTCATTTGAGATGTTATCAGTGATGTCATTTGAGATGTCATCAGTGATGTCATCAGTGATGTCATTTGAGATGTCATCAGTGATGTCATCAGTGATGTCATTTGAGATGTCATCAGTGATGTCATCAGTGATGTCACTGACCATGTCATGAATGATGTAATATGTGACATCATCAGCAGTGGATTGCGGGTGCGCGATAGATAGTTAGTGCAACTAACTATATATGGAATTTCAATGGTTTTGTGTGAGTAAAATAAGGTTTTTTAAATGCTAATTCCTAACTATATATGGTCTATAACCTATGGTTTTTTCAGTGAACTTTCAAGGTTTTTTAAATGCTAATTCCTAACTATATATGGTCTCTAACCTATGGTTTTTTCAGTGAATTTCAATGGTTTTTTAATAGCAAATATCATAAGCTGTCGAATGTCAAGTACGTGGTAAGTAAAAACATTTTCGTGTTTATGCACACTGATCTGCTTTGAATGCTGCCCCCCCCCACCTCATTTCTATTACGAGTACTCTCTCTTTGCAGATAGTGAAGGGTAGTTAACGCAGGCCTTTGCCCCCGTTGTAATCCGTCGTGCCTGCTTCTCTCTCCATTTGATTCATTGTTATCCAAGCATTTACTGTTTTAGAATTGGTTCGCTTTGGTTCATTCTCTATTTACAAACAAGCACAGAGTCGCAATACTCTGTTTAGTCTTTGCAGATAGTGAAAAATCGTGTAAAAAAACAAAAGGAATCGAGCAAAATCAGTAGGCCACTAATGGGATCTCTTTTTGACCTCGCTAAAATAGAAACATTAGGAACAACCCCTCATGAGAAATACGAAACTAGTGAGATGAACTGAGCTCCACGCCATGATGGCTGCAAGACAGCTCGGCTCCGCCACCCATCCCGCCCAAAATAACGATAAACTCTATGCAAATATTACAAATATATACAACACACCAGCAAAGTAACAGGGTAAAATGTTTTATTAAATAACTATTTACATAACTATTTTATACTTTTTGTTGCCCGATCCGGCTAGCTCAATCGATCAAGCATGAAACTCATGCACTCTGATAGTTCAAAGTTTTGAGGAGTGCTTGTTACACTGTCTGAAGGTTATTTGCACCGCCTACAGCTTCACTATTCTCAATGTGAGTGAGGGCTGTTTGAGGACGTGACTGCATTTGAAAACAATGTGATGCGGTGCCTCCCTGAACCGCTTGACGGAGGCCCCCGAGGGACGGTGTGATGGCGCGGACTGGGAGGGGGCGCTTGGCTCCTGCCCCCTCCTCAAGTCTTGTTGCCCTGGTGTGGCCTGAGATCGCCCCCGACATAGGCGGCCGGCTCCCGGGGTCAAGCGGAACTTTTTGCCTTTTGGTGACTCTTCCATTCTTGACCTTGTCCCACAATCCGTTTGACCTGAAGACACGCTGTAGTGGGGCGCCCCTTTACCGTTTCAGTTGCCATTCCGCCCGCTTTTGCTACACTGTGCCTCTTCCGCTATTCAGCTGTTTACCGCCCGCTCTTGCGACTACAGCGTTTCGCTCACCATGTAGTTGAGTTGCTCCCGCTCTTGCGGTGCAGCGATAGGCGGCTGCCACAGGACTCTCAAAATGGCGGCCGGCTCTTCAGATTTGGGCGTGGTCCACTAAAATGGCCCTGCGACACCTTGGAACTCGGACGCTTGTCTGCTAGGGCTTGGGCTCCATTCTCGAAAGCGTCCCCTCAGCCTTGAAGATTCTACAAAAGTCTTGGGGGCCCCCGACTCCCACAGGCTTCTGATGGGGAGCGGCTGCCATGATTGCTCGTGGAATGGCCACGACGGAGCTACGAGATGATGGTGCTCTCATGCTGACGCCAGCTTCAGTCTGAAACATCCAGAAACACTGTAGACTACCAATTCGATCAGTTCCGGTAGCGCCCCAACGTGACCCGGTAGAGAAGAACTTGCCCTCCCCTCTTTGACTGATGGTTCTTGTTGCCTGTCCCTTCTGTTGTCATTTAACAGAACTATTTAGCCTGCTGAAAGGGGTTGTGTTCCGACCGCTGGTTGGTGGAGACATTTTGACTATATTCTGGACCTGCGTTGTCGCGTAATGCGTCATATGACGCGCCACGTTAGCGCATCCAGAAGCAATCCGGGGCGCGGCGTGCAGCGCGTAACGTAAGCATAACAGGTCATGTGACTTGTTAATAAAACTTTTCATTGGTTTTCTTTTTACTTTTCTTATTCTAATGATGAAAGGCTTGGTCATATGACCTAAAAATTACGATTTTTATTGCTTTCGAACATTATTTTTTCTTAAACATATATGTTATAATGTTCCAGGCTAACGTACTTTCCCGGAAAATTTACAACTGTCCTGCAAGTAAAATATATTCCTTTTTCGAGAAAAAGGGCGTTTCTTCGTCCCATGACGGAGCCGTTGAGCAAAAGAGGCTCCGCCTGCTGTCTTAGTCGCCGATACGCCTGAATATCAGATTCTTATCGATCACTTTATGTTGCAGAAGTAGAAAACACAACAGCCCTTGACCATTTATCTTTACTGCGTTCCTGCGTATTATACCTTTTACCCTTCATGTAATTGGACTGCTTTATTTCACTTGCCTTTTACTGATTCGAAAACAGTGACTATTATTAAAAACTTTACCAATGTAAATACTACTACCATGTTTTCTTTTAAAAACCTTTATTGTGAAAATGTCAGTATACAAATACGGGCCTATAACCACGTGGGCCGGCCACGGAGCAAACTGTAATCGTATATGATGAGGAGACATTTACACTGTAGAGGAACGTAACGGGCGGGCCATTAGGTTGCAAGAACTAAGGTGTCTAACAGTTGCGGAATCGGTGGACGTACATTTAAATACGACAGGGCCCGTTACAATAAAATTATCTAGATATACATTTGCGGGCAAGTACCATGGGTGACGTTAAATCAAACTTTCAATAGTACAGTAATCAATAACACATCAGAACTTAATATCAATAGGGATGTCGAAATATTCAATCAATTCTCATCCCCGCCCGCCATGTGCTTCAAAACTGCATACGTATCTCGTGATATCAAGGTTGTGCAACCAGTACACAACAAGGAGTTACGAGTCCCATTTATTCCGGCGCCATTTTGGGCGAGGACGGGCAGGTCCAGGATATAGTCAAAATGTCTCCACCAACCATCGACTATGATGATGTTCATATGCTGTATTTATTAGAGTAACACTCATCTGTCCACATGAAATTAATTTGCCACAATCTAAACATGTCATTTTAATCTTTCCAAAGTTCTTCTGAATATTTGGGACCGTTTCCCTTGCCTCTGATGCTGTCAGTGCCACTTCTTTGGTGAATGTACTGGCAGGTCGGGGGTTGTCCTCCAAATCTCTCTTTTGTGCACCACTATAATTAATCGGTGCCACCTCTCCATATGACGATGCATGGTATAATTACCATAACTATATTTGTTTTCGGTTCCTCTGGAGAGTACATCGTGGCAGATGAGGCAGGTAACGTACCGGGCATTTACCTTTTTTGCATGTAGAGGAAAGGAAAAAAAATGTGAGCGTCTGAGTTCTAAGGTGTCCCAGGGCCATTTTAGTGGACCAGGCCCAAATCCAAAGAACAGGCCGCCATTTTGAGAGTCCTGTTGCAGCCGCCTGTCACTGTAGCAGCAAGAGCGGGCGAAACTCAGCTCCACTGCAGATGAAGTGCCTCAACCTGGAGAGGCGGGAGAGGCTCGTTTGCGCCGCCTCCCCCCCCCCTTCGGGCACCCCACGCCGACTTTCGGCGCAGCATTGTAGGATGGCCACACCAGTGCGGCAACTTGCTAGACACCACCTCGGTGCCATCCGGATCTCGGCGCCCCACTGCAGATGAAGTGCCTCCACATGGAGGGAGAGACTCGTTTGCGCCGCCTCCCCCCCGCTTCTCAGAACTCTCAACTATGACACCATGTTGTGTAGATAAATCACACATCAATTAAGTTGGAAGTAGGTTTAATACAGGAATGTCCTGTAGCAGGTACACAGCCAGACAGGCTAGCAGTCAGCAGTAACTGAATACATTGGAATACAATATGTAGGAACACTCGGAATAGAATGTAGAATGAACATAGTTAAAGCGATACTCATGAATTACACAACATAACACACCACCTCGGTGCCATCCGGATCTTGGCGCCTTGTGCTGGTTCCGGCCTATTCACACATCGGTCCGCTACTGACGCCACCTCACAGGCCAACGGGGCGCCCCACGCCGACTTTCGGCGCAGCATTGTAGGATGGCCACACCAGTGCGGCAACTTGCTGGACACCACCTCGGTGCCATCCGGATCTGGGCGCGTTGCGCTGCCTTTGGCCCTATTCGCACATCGGTCCGCTACTGACGCCACCTCACAGGCCAACGGGGCGCCCCACGCCGACTTTCGGCGCAGCATTGTAGGATGGCCACACCAGTGCGGCAACTTGCTGGACACCACCTCGGTGCCATCCGGATCTTGGCGCGTTGCGCTGCCTTTGGCCCTATTCGCACATCGGTCGGCTACTGACGCCACCTCACAGGCCAACGGGGCGCCCCACGCCGACTTTCGGCGCAGCATTGTAGGACGGCCACACCAGTGCGGCAACTTGCTGGACACCACCTCGGTGCCATCCGGATCTTGGCGCGTTGTGCTGCCTTCGGCCTATTCGCACATCGGTCCGCTACTGACGCCACCTCAGAGGCCAACGTGGTACCCCACACCGACTTTCGGCGCAGCATTGTAGGATGGCCACACCAGTGCGGCAACTTGCTGGACACCACCTCGATGCCATCCGGATCTTGGCGCGTTGTGCTGCCTTCGGCCTATTCGCACATCGGTCCGCTACTGACGCCACCTCACAGGCCAACGGGGCACCCCACGCCAACTTTCGGCGCAGCATTGTAGGATGGCCACACCAGTGCGGCAACTTGCTGGACACCACCTCGGTGCCAT
Source organism: Lissotriton helveticus (assembly GCF_964261635.1). NCBI lineage: Eukaryota > Metazoa > Chordata > Amphibia > Caudata > Salamandridae > Lissotriton > Lissotriton helveticus. The sequence goes on from NC_136069.1 coordinate 1,613,188,710, forward strand.
CCGGATCTTGGCGCGTTGTGCTGCCTTCGGCCTATTCGCCGCAAGTGCGCACGCAACTCAGCTGCATAGCGAGTGAAACACCAAGAGGCGCCCCACTGCAGCCGAGGAACCTCCATCTTGGGGGCGACGCACAGCATCACATTGCTTTCCAATGCAATCAGATCCTCAAACAGCCCCCACTGACTGACGCGAACTCACAGGCCAACGGGGCGCCCCACGCCGACTTTCGGCGCAGCATTGTAGGATGGCCACACCAGTGCGGCAACTTGCTGGACACCACCTCGGTGCCATCCGGATCTTGGCGCGTTGTGCTGCTTTCGGCCTATTCGCACATCGGTCCGCCACTGACGCCGCCTCACGTGCCAACGGATTTTCTACGCTTTTTATAACCCTATACCGCATAACAGGTCATGTGACTTGTTTATAAAACTTTTCATTGGTTCATTTTACTTTTGGTTTCCTAATGAGGAAGGCTTGATCATATGACCTAAAATAACACTTTTCATTGGATTAAAACATTTTTTTTCCCAAACGATGAAAGCCCCACCTTGTTTCTGGATGTTTCAGACTGAAGCTGGCGTCAGCATGAAAGCACCACCATCTCGTGGCTCCGTCGTGGTCATTCCGCGAGCAATCATGGCAGCCGCTCCCCACCGGAAACGTGCAGGAGTCGGGGGCCCCCAAGACTTTTGTAGAATCTTCAAGGCTGAGGGGACGCTTTCGAGAATGGGGTCCAAGACCTAGCAGACAAGCGTCCGAGTTCCAAGGTGTCCCAGGGCCATTTCAGTGGACCAGGCCCAAAAAGGAAAGAGCCTGCCGCCATTTTGAGAGTACTGTGGCAGCCGCCTATCGCTGCACCGCAAGAGTGGGCGCAACTCAGCTGAATGGCGGATTTTGGCAGTGTACCAAAAGCGGGCGGAATGGCAACTGAAACGGTAAAGGGGCTCCCCACTACAGCAGACGAGCCTCCACCTGGGGAGGCCCGTTCACGCCGCCTCACCCCCCCCCCCGGGGCGCCCCACGCCGTTATTCGGAGCAGCATTGTAGGATACCAAAACCAGTGCGGCAACTTACTGGACATCACCTGGGTGCCATCCACATCTCAGCGCGTTCTGCTGCCTTGGGACTATTCGCACAACAGACCGCTACTGACAATGCCTCCCCCGGGACGCCCCACGCCGTTTTTCGGAGCTGCATTGTACGATACCAAAACCAGTGCGGCAACTTACTGGACATCACCTGGGTGCCATCCACATCTCAGCGCGTTCTGCTGCCTTGGGACTATTCGCACAACAGACCGCTACTGACAAGGCCTCCCCCCGCACCCCCCGGGACGCCCCACGCCGTTTTTCGGAGCTGCATTGTAGGATACCCAAAACCAGTGCGGCACCCAGGTAACATCACCTGGGTGCCGTCCAGAACTCAGCACGTTGTGCTGCCTTGGGACTATTCGCACAAAACACAGCTACTGACCATTGTTGCTTCTTTTTTCCATAAAATGTTTAAATGTATTTACTGTTTTTGTTGCGTTGTATATATTTATAAGTTATTAAAGTTTTATAATCCTACTACTTTGTTGGAGTGCTATATATTTTTAATGTGACACATAATTGTAAAAACTTTGATGTACAAAGAGGCATCCCTGGAATCTTCCGCTTCAGGCTGGGTCCCCTCCCCAATCACAATACAGGATGGTTTTCAGATAGTAGGAACGTGTGTGGTGTGACGGATCTCATCGGGTGGGGGCCTTGATCTACTGTAACTCCTTTGAAGAGGGGTGATACTTTACAGCTGGAGCCATAAACTACATCTGCAGGGCTAGGTGATAGCCTGGGACCGGCCTGGACAATCGGACACATAGGAAGAGGAGTGTCAGAGGGTGCGGTAGTGAATAGGGCGAAAGGGAGGTGTCGAGCGGGCACAGGGTGTGATTCTCAGGGAAGAACAGCGCAGATGGGGGGAGGTTTATTGCCCATGCATAAGACAGAGAGCGGGGGTGACCAGTGCCTGGGGAGATGCTTGCGAGGGTGGGGAGCCATGCTAAGGATCGACAGCGTGCAGAGAGTGGGTCTGGTCAAGGCATCTAAAATGGCTGCCGTGCACGACAAAAGTGTGGCATTTGAAAAAAGGCAAGATGGCGCAGACAATGTATATCAACACTTCCTGATTTCCTTTGAATCGAACGTTAACAGACGTTATCTCTCCCACACTACCGGTCCCCCTGGGCTTAAACGCCGAGATGGTAGGGACTGCATCCCGTGGAGATAGGCCGAGACGTCACTCGGCAGAAAAAAAAAAAATATCAAAAAAAGTCTATAAACATACAATAAGTTAAAAGTCAATCATTCTTGTTTCCTCGTAGTACGCTCCCCAGACCGCTTCCCGGTTCGCGAACCGGGCGCACCCCACCAAAAAAAACGATTTATTTTTTTTGCCCCGCGGGGCCCTTTTAAAGCCTCCACATCAAACCTAGGGGGTCAGGGAGGATCTACTATGCCCCCTTATGGTAATTTGCCCCTTCGCTTTGGCCTCCTCTTGTCTCTCGATCCTACCGAGAGACAAGATGGCGGCCGCTACGGACTGTTTGGAATGTTTACAGACACCGGAGAGCCAATCAGCTTCGCTTCGCAAAGCTCCGTAACGCGAAAAGTACGCGAAACGGAGCGCTACCCGGGACGCTGTCACAGATATATATCATTTTTTGAACGTTAATTTCTCAAAATCCACTGGAGCACATATATTGAGACCTAGCAAAGGCACATCGGGCTACCAGTCCCTACAATTTTGCCAAGTTTCGTGCAAATCCATTCAGCCGTTCGGGCTAAAAGTGAGGCCAACCGCCCTATGGAAATTAACATGGGAAAAACGCGTTTTGGGACCCCCCTTTTTTCTCGACCCACCCTTGACGAACCCCCCCCAAACTTTCAGGGGCTGCTCAGAAACACAATGTTCCATTTTCCTGAAAATTTCAGCCAATTCCGTCCACAAACGCCAAAGTTATTAGACATAGAATTTTCAAAAATCCCATAGAGAAAAAATCCTAACTATATATACCTACTGGCGACCGCCAGTAGGTAATATATATATATATATATATATATATATATATATTACCTACTGGCGATAGCCAGTAGGTATATATAGTTAGGATTTTTTTCCTATGGGATTTTTGAAAATTCTATGTCGAATAACTTTGGCGTTTGAGGACAGAATTGGCTGAAATTTTCAGGAAAATGGAACATTTTGTTTCTGAGCAGCCCCTGAAAATTTGGGGGGGTTTCGTCAAGGGGGGGCCGAGAAAAAAGGGGGGTCCCAAAACATGTTTTTCCCATGCAATTTTCCATAGGGCGGTTGGCCTCACTTTTAGCCTGAACGGCTGAATGGATTTACACCAAACTTGGCAAAATTGTAGGGACTGGTAGCCCGATGTGCCTTTGCTATGTCTCAAGATATAGGCTCCAGTGGTTTTTACGAAAATTAACTTTGAAAAATATATATTGGGCTACATTGGGCTATATATATGTTGGAGCCCAAATGTAGCCCAATGTAGCCCAATGTAGCCCAATGTAGCCCAATGTAGCCCAAAGATGGCCACCAGAGACAAAAAAAAACAAATGTAGCCCAAATATCAGCCAGATGTAGCCCAACTATAGCCCAATGACAGAATGTCCCAGAGTGTTCTAAAGAACAACTAGAGTGCTAACAGTCCTACTTATTACAAAGGTATGGCACACCTGAAGCCATCTTGATTGGAATAAAGTGGTAACTCTTAAAACATTTAATTTAAAAAGGAACAAAATGAGGGGGTTCATTTTGCCATAGAAAGTATGATTAGCGAATATATGACGAAATCCCGCATACCATCAGTCCGCAAATTAAAATACCGAAAACTTTTAGAACGAATATGCCTTTGGCAATACACTAAACAACTAAACTACCCTAAACCCTAAAACACTACCCCCAGCATGACCCTACACTACACAAACACTACAACACTACCCTAAACCCTAAAACACTACCCCCAGCATGACCCTACACTACGCAAACACTACAACACAACCCTAAACCCTAAAACACTACACCCCAGCATGACCCTACACTACGCAAACACTACAACACTACCCTAAACCCTAAAACACTACCCCCATCATGACCCTACACTACACAAACACTAAAACACAACCCTAAACCCTAAAACAATACCCCCAGCATGACCCTACACTACGCAAACACTACAACACAACCCTAAACCCTAAAACACTACCCCCAGCATGACCCTACACTACGCAAACACTACAACACTACCCTAAACCCTAAAACACTACCCCCAGCATGACCCTACACTACGCAAACACTACAACACTACCCAAAACCCTAAAACACTACACCCCAGCATGACCCTACACTACGCAAACACTACAACACTTCCTTAAACCCTAAAACACTACCCCCAGCATGACCCTACACTACGCAAACACTACAACACTACCCAAAACCCTAAAACACTACCCCCAGCATGACCCTACACTATGCAAACACTACAACACTACCCTAAACCCTAAAACACTACCCCCAGCATGACCCTACACTACGCAAACACTACAACACTACCCTAAACCCCAAAACACTACCCCCAGCATGACCCTACACTACGCAAACACTACAACACTACCCAAAACCCTAAACACTACCCCCAGCATGACCCTACACTACGTAAACACTACAACACTAACCAAAACCCTAAAACACTACCCCCCAGCATGACCCTACACTACGCAAACACTACAACACTACCCAAAACCCTAAAACACTACCCCCAGCATGACCCTACACTACGCAAACACTACAACACTACCCAAAACCCTAAAACACTACCCCCAGCATGACCCTACACTACGCAAACACTACAACACTACCCAAAACCCTAAAACACTACACCCCAGCATGACCCTACACTACGCAAACACTACAACACTACCCAAAACCCTAAAACACTACACCCCAGCATGACCCTACACTACGCAAACACTGCAACACTACCCAAAACCCTAAAACACTACCCCCAGCATGACCCTACACTACGCAAACACTACAACACTACCCAAAACCCTAAAACACTACCGCCAGCATGACCCTACTCTACGCAAACACTACAACACTACCCTAAACCCTAAAACACTACACCCCAGCATGACCCTACACTACGCAAACACTACAACACTACCCAAAACCCTAAAACACTACCCCCAGCATGACCCTACACTACGCAAACACTACAACACTACCCTTAACCCTAAAACACTAGGCCCAGCATGACCCTACACTACGCAAACACTACAACACTACCCTAAACCCTAAAACACTACCCCCAGCATGACCCTACACTACGCAAACACTACAACGCTACCCTAAACCCTAAAACACTACCCCCAGCATGACCCTACACTACGCAAACACTACAACACAACCCTAAACCCTAAAACACTACCCCCAGCATGACCCTACACTACGCAAACACTACAACACTACCCTAAACCCAAAAACACTACCCCCAGCATGACCCTACACTACGCAAACACTACAACACTACCCTTAACCCTAGAACACTAGCCCCAGCATGACCCTACACTACGCAAACACTACAACACAACCCAAAACCCTAAAACACTACCCCCAGCATGACCCTACACTACGCAAACACTACAACACTACCCAAAACCCTAAAACACTACCCCCCAGCATGACCCTACACTACGCAAACACTACAACACTACCCAAAACCCTAAAACACTACCCCCAGCATGACCCTACACTACGCAAACACTACAACACTACCCAAAACCCTAAAGCACTACCCCCAGCATGACCCTACACTACGCAAACACTACAACACTACCCAAAACCCTAAAACACTACACCCCAGCATGACCCTACACTACGCAAACACTACAACACTACCCAAAACCCTAAAACACTACACCCCAGCATGACCCTACACTACGCAAACACTACAACACTACCCAAAACCCTAAAACACTACCCCCAGCATGACCCTACACTACGCAAACACTACAACACTATCCTAAACCCTAAAACACTACACCCCAGCATGACCCTACACTACGCAAACACTACAACACTACCCAAAACCCTAAAACACTACACCCCAGCATGACCCTACACTACGCAAACACTACAACACTACCCAAAACCCTAAAACACTACCCCCAGCATGACCCTACACTACGCAAACACTACAACACTATCCTAAACCCTAAAACACTACGCCCAGCATGACCCTACACTACGCAAACACTACAACACTACCCTAAACCCTAAAACACTAGCCCCAGCATGACCCTACACTACGCAAACACTACAACACAACCCTAAACCCTAAAACACTACCCCCAGCATGACCCTACACTACGCAAACACTACAACACTACCCTAAACCCTAAAACACTACCCCCAGCATGACCCTACACTACGCAAACACTACAACACAACCCTAAACTCTAAAACACTACCCCAGCATGACCCTACACTAAACAACCACCACAACTCTACACTACACTAACACAACACTACACTACACAACACTACACTACACAATCACTAACCCACGAAAAAACTTAACACAAACCCACTTACCTCTCTCATCATCGTGGTTTTCACAACGCAAATGCATTTACCATACATGCCTTTAAAACATAATTCTTTGTAAAGGCATGCGCGATAAATGCACATGCGTTTTGAAAAAATGCGGGATAATGGTATGCGAGGTCAATGAACTTGCGGGATAATGGTATGCGGACTGAAAGTCTGCGGGATAAAAAATGCGGGAAAATGGCTGCAAACCATGATTGGCAGCAGACTTCCTTGGTGAGCACTAGCTTTACTACAGTGATCTAATGAGCAACTAGAGTGCTAACATTCAGAATTTATGGCAAATATGTGACACATCTGAATGCCTTCTTGATAGAACCAAAGTAAACAAGCATTGAAAATGTAATAGATCTCGCCCTCGTTTAAGTTAAAGCCATTCTGTTTGTAATGAGGTGGCTTTTTAGCTTTGCTTTTATTAGTGTTTTTAAAACTTTCATGTAAATAACATGCATATGTATGCATATATGTATATGTATGCATGCATTTATATTTATATAGATATGCAGATTATATATATTTATATATGTATATTACCTACTGGCGATAGCCAGTGGGTATATATAGTTAGGATTTTTTCTCTATGGGATTTCTGAAAATTCTATGTCTAATAACTTTGGCGTTTGTGGACGGAATTTGCTGAAATTTTTAGGAAAATGGCACATTTTGTTTCTGAGCAGCCCCTGAAAATTTGGGGGGGTTTCGTCAAGGGGGGGCCGAGAAAAAAGGGGGGTCCCAAAACGCGTTTTTCCCATTCATTTTTCCATAGGGCGGTTGGACTCACTTTTAGCTCGAACGGCTGAATAGATTTACATGAAACTTGGCAAAATTGTAGATATGGTTTGCCCGACGTGCCTTTGCTATGTCTCAATATATGTGCTCCAGTGGATTTTGAGAAATTAACGTTTAAAAAAATATATATATCTGTGACAGCGCTTCGGTTAGCGCCCCGGTTCGCGTACCTGACGCGTAACGGAACTTCACGAAGCGAAGCTGATTGGCTCTCCGGTGTCTGTCAACATTCTAAACAGTCCGGAGTGGCCGCCATCTTGTCTCTCGGTACGATCGAGAGACAAGATGTGGTGAAAAACGAAGGGGGAAATGAAGGAAAGGGGGCAAGGTAGACCACTCCTGCCCCTAGGATTGATGAGGGGGATATTAAAGTGCCCTGCGGGGCAAAAAATAAAAAATAATTTTTTTTTGTGATTTTACGCCGTAGAGGCGCGTCCCGGTACGCGAACCGGGCAGCTCACCGAGCAGCTCACCGGGCAGCTAACCGGGCAGCTAACCGGCAGCGTAGCTGTCAACATTGTAAACAGTCCCGAGCGGCCGCCATCTTGTCTCTCGGTAGGTTCGAGAGACAAGATGTGGTGAAAAAAGAAGGGGGAAATGAAGGAAAGGGGGCAAGGTAAACCCCTCCTGACCCCCTAGGATTGATGAGGGGGATATTAAAGTCCCCCGCGATTTTTCGCGGTAGAGGCGCGTCCCGATACGCGAACCGGGCAGCTAACCGGCAGCGTAACGGGAGTCCGCCATCTTGTGTTTTTGGAGCGTCCGGTTCGCGTACCGGGTAGCGTCCCGGTAAGCGTAACAAGGGGAAAACCAAAAGAAACAGTAAAAAAAAAATTAAGGGAATAGATTTCCAGCAAACTTGGCAAAATTGTAGGGACTGTTTGTTTGATGTGCCTTTGCAAGGCCTCAAGATATGTGCACGTGTGCATTTTGTCTAATTAAGGTTAAAAAAAAAATATATATCTGTAAGCGTGCTCCGGAACGCTTACGTTACGGGTTTTGTTTCCGCTGCAGAGCCGATACGTCACGGTTATGCGACGCGTCATGAGGCGTCTCACGTGGCTACGTGATACGTCACGTAATAAAGAATATATTTTACAGCTATAGATATTAGCTTTTAAAAAACCAATGAAATTCACTGAAAAAACCATAGGTTACAGACCATATATAGTTAAGAATTTGCATTTACAAAACCTTGAAAATTCACTGAAAAAACCATAGGTTAGAGACCATATATAGTTAGCTGGACATTTTATTGACATAAAACCAATGAAATTCCATATATAGTTAGTTGCACTAACTATATATCGCGCACCCGCAATCCACTGCTGATGATGTCACATATTACATCATTCATGACATGGTCAGTGACATCACTGATGACACAAATGACATCACTGATGACATCACTGATGACATCTCAAATGACATCACTGATGGCATCATGACACACCAATACCAGTTACTACATACGCACTCACTGATTCCTACGCCTACACACACATTCACTCATTCACCCATACAATCACTCATACATACAGTCACTCATTATTACAACACTATCATATGCACTCATACACCTATGCAGACACTCACACACTGCCACTCATCCATGGAGTTACTCACACACCTAGTCAGTCCTGTAAAGAATCAATCACAATTCCATTTCCTCATCTATACAGTTAAACACAGAACACGATACTTCAGTGACATCACTGATGACATCACTGATGACATCTCAAATGACATCACTGATGACATCTCAAATGACATCACTGATGACATCATGACACACCAATACCAGTTACTACATACGCACTCACTGATTCCTACGTCTACACACACATTCACTCATTCACCCATACAATCACTCATACATACAGTCACTCATTATTACAACACTATCATATGCACTCATACACCTAGTCAGTCCTGTGAAGAATCAATCACACTTCGATTTCCTCATCTATACTGTTAAACACAGAACACCATACTTTTCACACATATACTAACACATACTTACTCTCTTATACAATCACTGATACAAGTACACATTGATATGCACAGAGTCACACACCTCCCAGCCAGCCACACACACACTCAGTCTTCCATACATCCACTCATTCTTCAATATGTAAAACATATTTAAACTTTACAAAAACACACAGACACTAGATGATGTCATCAGTGATGTCATTTGAGATGTCATCAGTGATGTCATCAGTGATGTCATTTGAGATGTCATCAGTGATGTCATCAGTGATGTCACTGACCATGTCATGAATGATGTAATATGTGACATCATCAGCAGTGGATTGCGGGTGCGCGATATATAGTTAGTGTAACTAACTATATATGGAATTTCATTGGTTTTATGTCAATAAAATGTCCAGCTAACTATATATGGTCTATAACCTATGGTTTTTTCAGTGAATATATATATATATATATATATATATATATATATATATATATTCACTGAAAAAACCATAGGTTATAGACCATATATAGTTAGGAATTAGCATTTACAAAACCTTGAAAATTCACTGAAAAAAACATAGGTTATACACCATATATAGTTAGGAATTAGCATTTAAAAAACCTTATTTTACTCACACAAAACCATTGAAATTCCATATATAGTTAGTTGTACTAACTATATATCGCGCACCCGCAATCCACTGCTGATCATGTCACATATTACATCATTCATGACATGGTCAGTGACATCACTGATGACATCACTGATGACATCTCAAATGACATCACTGATGACATCACTGATGACATCTCAAATGACATCACTGATGACATCACTGATGACATCTCAAATAACATCACTGATGACATCTCAAATGACATCACTGATGACATCACTGATGACATCTCAAATGACATCATTGATGACATCACTAATGACATCACTGATGACATCACTGATAACATCTCAAATGACATCTCAAATGACATCACTGATGACATCTCATTTGACATTACTGATCACATCACTGATGACATCATTCATGTGATAATACGATGAACCTCTTCAGACTCTAATATAACCTTAGATACACTCAGTGTAAACACAGACTCGCAGATTGTCACTCATCCATGAAGTTACACACACACCTAGTCAGTCATGCAAACAATCAATCACACCTCCATTTCCTTAACTATACAGTTAAACACACCTTTCTTATTCAAACATATACTAAAACATATTTACTCACTTATACAATCCTGGATACAAGTTCACAATGATCCATACAGCCACTCACACATTCACTGGCTCTTATGCACAGTTATTTATATATGTCAACTCTCACATGTACTGTATTTTACATATGTACTTACTTTGACATGTAGCACTGAGATATCTATTCACTCACCAATACAGTCATGCACACAGTCAACCGCCCATACAGCTGTTTCCACATGCACTTTTGAACCCATACATCTATGCAGAGAGTCATACACCTCCCAGCCACCCATACACACTCTCAGTCTCCCATACAAATACTTGGGCAACCAATCAATAACCCATATAGTTAATCATATAGCTACTGATCAACACATGCAGCAGTTTACAGAACAACAGACATAATGATGCACAAATTAAGACAGTTTAGTCACTAACCCATGCACTCAGTGAGACACATTTAATCACTCACTCATACAGTCAGTCATGCACCTACTAAATCCTTTGTTCAGACACTTCTACATCCACTCATTCTTCAATATGTAAGACATATTTTAACTTTACAGAAACATACAGTCACTGGATGTTGTCATCAGTGATGTCATCAGTGATGTCATTTGAGATGTCATCAGTGATGTCATCAGTGATGTCATTTGAGATGTCATCAGTGATGTCATCAGTGATGTCACTGACCATGTCATGAATGATGTAATATGTGACATGATCAGCAGTGGATTGCGGGTGCGCGATATATAGTTAGTACAACTAACTATATATGGAATTTCAATGGTTTTGTGTGAGTAAAATAAGGTTTTTTAAATGCTAATTCCTAACTATATATGGTGTATAACCTATGGTTTTTTCAGTGAATTTTCAAGGTTTTGTAAATGCTAATTCCTAACTATATATGGTCTATAACCTATGGTTTTTTCAGTGAATTTCATTGGTTTTTTAAAAGCTAATATCTATAGCTGTAAAATGTATTCTTCTTTAAATCCAAAAATATATTTTATATGTTTATTAATAATTTTTTTTAAATATTTTTTTTGTTTCGCTCCCGGTCCGCGAACCGGGAAGCTTCCCGTTAGCTCAATTTGATGCCGCGACCCGGTCCGCGAACCGGTAAGAAATCAACATAGTGACGGTATCGCGTTGCCGCGTAATGCGTCTTATGACGTACTGCGTTAGCGCACCCGGAAGTGCCCCGGGGCGCGGACCGAGGCGCGAAACGCAGCTCCCCGGAAGCGATCCGCGGCGCGTCGCGAAAGCGCGACGTATCGCGTTGCCGCGTAATGCGTCTTGTGACATACCGCGTTAGCGCACCCGGAAGTGTCCCGGGGCGCGGACCGAGGCGCGAAGCTCAGCGACCCGGAAGCTAACCGGGGCGCGTTCCGCAGCGCGTAACATGAGCGTGAGAGGTCATGTGACTTGTTAATAAAACTTTTCATTGGTTCATTTCACTTTTGGTTTCATAATGATGTAAGGCTAGGTCAGGTGACCTAAAAATAACACTTTTCATTGGTTGAGAAGTATTGTTTTTCCCAAATGATGAAAACCCCTCCTTCTTTCCTCACTCTGACTTTCATCATTGTGAGAGGAAGACCTTCATTACTATATGAGAAATGGCTTCATTGGTAGCTTCAGCTGGTGGACCCCCACCACCACCACCACCTCCTCATGGGAAGAGAGGACCACCTCCCCAGGTCATGACCAACACTGAGGAGGAAGAGGAAGAAATGGATGAGGAGGGAGAAGAACCACAGTTCTTAGAAGAGGTGCCCCGGGTTTCCAGAAAGAAAGCCAGTTTCATCTGGCAGTTTTATTCGATCCCTCGTGGCCAAAAAAAAGTCAATGCGAGGTATGTCACCTGCCTCATATGCAAAGAACAATTATCCAGAGGGACGGACAAGAAATATAGTTACGGAAATCACACAATGCACAGGCACATGACAAGGAAGCATCCACTCAATTACAGCCGGGCGGAAATAAGGGATTTGCAGGACAATCCAAGATCAACTCCTGTGGCCAGACCAAGAATACCAATTTCATTAACACCAGAAGAGGCACGGGAAACTGTGCCAAATATACAAGAAAATGTTGGCCACATGATACACTCTTGTATGCACTGTCGTGCGTTGTTAGCATGTGGCAACATGAGCCTAAATGCTATAAACCTGGCGTATGAACACCATAATTGCCCTAACCGCCCCCAGTAATTTTTTTTTTGCTCCTGTTGAGCCCTTTTCAACGCCTGTTTTTTGTTGTTCCCCCCCCCCAAAAAAAACAAAAAAAATATAAAATCGTTCAAAAAATACAAAAAAAACAAAAAATGTTCAAAAAATAAAAAAATATATAAAACAACAAAAATATTTAAAAAAAAGTTATTTTCAGAACTACCTTCCCTTTCAAAAAAAATTGCTAGAATGTTTAGCACTCTGGCAAGCTCTATTTCTTTTGGTTCGCTCCCCGGTTAGCTTCCCGGTACGCGGACCGGGAGCTAACCAAAAAAAAAAAAAAAAAAAAAAGAGTAAGTATAAGGAAAGTAAACAGAGAGTGATGTTAAAAGAAAGACAGCTATAGGGAGTAAAGAAGACATACTGTTTAATAGATCTATTTACCGAAGAAAAGACGGAAGAGGGTATAATTGTGAAAAACAAAATAGATAACGAAGTGAAAGAAAAAAAAAGAGAGTATAACATTAACAAAGAAGAGTTTCTTGGAGAATGTGAGTGAATGTTCAAAATAAGATTAAAACATGAGGAATAACAGAGAGAAAAAATAGAAAACAGAAAACAAAAAATAACAGAAAAAGATTAATTGAAACAGCAAAGAAATGTAAGTAACATAGAGCCATATCATCAACATAGGCAATAAAAGTTTTGCAGCTTTTATTGGCAGAAATGTGTCGCTAAAGCTGCTTTTGCGGCAGAAAACTGCCGCTAAAACCACTTTTGCACCAGTTTTCTGTCAATAAAAAGAGCAATAATTTTATTGGCTGTGTTCATAATATGCCCCTTAGTGTGCTTCAACTACACAGAGAAAGCATTATGAACAAGTAGTGATAGAGTGATCAGTCAAAGACACTAAGAGTAATAGAGACGGAGTGAGTGAACAAGAGTGAGGAACTATGAGAAGAGAGGGACTGAGAAAAAGAGTGGAAGGAGTTGAGTAAGTAGGTAATAGAGAAAGGAATGAGGGAAGTAGCAAAGGCAGGAAACTGAGGGTTAAAGAAATGAAGCAGTGGAACTAATAGTAGGTGAATGTGATAGAAATGTAACGAAAAGAGTACAAAGCATTTACCTTATAATTGTCGTTAAATTACTCACTTTTTGTTTTTATACTTTCAATCTGTGAAAGAGAGAACAAACATTTCAAAAATATTAAAACATGTATTTAAAAATTACAAAAGACAAGGGAAAAGATTGAAGGACAAACAGTTTTTCAACAACTTTGACACTTACAGAAGCTTCTGCTTCTCCAGGCCCCCTACACAGTCCTAAAGATATACATTTTAAACTAACAGTATCTTGATGCAGATGAAGTGAGGCCTATCTTAAAACATGGTGCATCTTTTGCATTGCTGTTGTCTCAGAAAAGTGTCGCAAAACACTAAAATTTTAAATAATTGCTTCAGGATGCCAATAAGATGTGTCCTATCCAGAGGTTTGTTTGAGGTGAGGCCTACTCATTGTTGCAGATGAAATTTCGAGTTGTTGAAGAGAATAGAGGACATAATACATGTGAAGGTCTACCAATGAAGTGAGTCATGTCCACTGCACTCTTGAACAAAGTCCAAACCTCCTATGTTTCCCTGGACAGACCTAAACTTGATCTGCACAATGTGATTCGTAATGATAGGAAACACAGGTGATGTAATTGAAATACGTGCAATTTATTTTGCTCATTTCACAATCACATCACTTGTGTTTCCTTTGCTTAGGTATCTCATTGTGCAGATGTAGTCTAGCATATGAAAGAATACGCAGAAGTGCAGCACTGCATGCAACAACTTTGACACTTACAGAAGCCTCACCTTCTCCATGCCTCCTACACAGTTCTACATATACATCATAAATGCAAACAGTACAGAATTAATTATACATGTTAAATGGTTTATTTTTGCTGTTCTCAGAATGTATCAAAATTCACTAAAAACAGTGACTTGAAGGTATTCATCATATAACAGCGGGGGAAAAAAAACACAATCAAAATGATTGTGTTTAAAAAACCCATACAACATAAGAAATCAGAATTCAGAACTCCTTAAAGTTAACTTACTTTCCATGACGTCAAAGGATGTCCTATGAACAGCTTACACTCTTTTGTGCTGTTATTACTTTCAGCCCGCCACTTTCTGAAAGAAAATCTCCATCGTTTTTAAAAACATGTTACATGCAATAAATGACTTCTTGCTCTCTACCACAAGTTTCCACAAGGCCAAATCTTGTCAGACCCATTTATAACTCTTGGATTTCTTGTAAGCCAATCCCGTCATTTGGCATTTCCGCAACTTTCAGAATTAAAATGTTGAAGATCATTTTCACAATCCTGGAATAGTAATATCTTCCCCTTCTTGCTCAGTCATGTTCTACATTTCCTATGACACTGATACTGCTTACTATGAAGCAGACTTACACTAACTCTATGACTACTACAATTATATAATTCTCTACATCACTTTCAATCACAAAGCAATGTAAAACAGTAGACAGCGTTGCAGACTTACATTCCCTCTACTCTATGTTTTGATTGGCTGCTTCAATTAGCTTATAAAAAGAAATAGTTTTTCTGAACTCATTCAAAGTGCACTTATTTCTCCATGACGTCCAGTCTTATGGTTAGAAGTTATGTCTCTGAACTACACTTATCCTGAAGGCCAAATTGTGTAGGAGCCATTAGAACTTCTTGAAATTCCACAGAGCACATCCCGAGATTATTTCCCTAAAATTTTGGTTTTAAAAACACCAGGTAAGAGTTTTTAAGGTCATACGGAAATTTTTTTTTGAAAATTAAAACAGAATCGTTGCAGAATGACCAGCCATTTCTAGACTTTAAATAAGCTGTGTAATGTCCTGATGTTATTGAAGGGCCGTCATGATATATAATTGCTGCAGTTACAAAAGTCCTTCCTGATATTGACAACTGCGAAGCTACAAAATTTTTAATTAAAGTTGTCAATTTTGTTCCATCAGGCCTACATCGTTGGAACATTAAAATGACATACTGGCCATATGTTCGTATAAATAATGTGGACATCATTTCAGATTTACATTGGCTACACTCCATGTTGTGATCAGCTGCTTTTACTAGCTTATTAAAGGAGACTGATTTACTGTCTGGCAAAGTTAAATATATAAATCTTTCTGAGTCTACACTAGTAGTACTTGATACCATACAGTTCTCGCAGTCATGCTGCCATTGATAAGAAAGCCCAAACAACTGATCTACATCTACACCTTCAGCATGCAATACATCAAGCATATACATTAAAAACTCCTGACAATCTTGCTGAATATTTTGAGAGAATTGTGTTTGGCCTGAACATCTGTCTAACAGATTTCGAATTTCAGACACACTTTCTATGTTTCTTCTATCAGTGCTACATTTCTCTAACACAGAATTTAACAAACTGCAAAATCTTTGATCAGAATTGACCACAATCTCTTCTTTTACATTTTCTAGAGAAAACAAAACATTAACCACTACATTAGCATAGCAGTTGACACCAGAACTGTTTTCAAATTGAAAACCAACAACATCTTCAACAGAATCCTTTTTGTTTCTGCTTGTAATTTTAGGTTCATCGACTTTTCGTCTTTTTGCTACAACCTCCCCAGTATTGGTCACATTTCTTCGTTTCCGGCCTACCACACGTTTCTCAAACAAAGGATACTGAAGCAAATGTGGCGCATGCTCTCTTCTTAACCTATTGTATTCCTTAACACAATCTAGATCCGCACAAATGTTTGTGACATCACACTCAATCAAGTACAATCCCGATAAAGTTCTAACTCGTGACAATGCCACATATGCCATACCCTCCTTGAACACAGAACTGCCAATATTCACCAATGCACAGTCTACACTTAAACCTTGCGATTTATGGATTGTCACCGCATATGCCAAGCAAACAGGAAACTGCTTACGGCGAACATATAAGTCTTTTACAAGCAAAAATCTAGCAGAGCAACGACCAATTAGCTGTACTTCCTCAATGCCATCAAATTTAATTTTTAAAAATTCAATTCCATCTCTATTTCTGTATTTCACAAAATCAACAACATTACCCATTGATCCATTTACCAGACCTCTTTCAACATGTAAATTCCTTCTTAAAATTATACGGCAGTTTAAGCACACATTCAGAGTCTTTTCAAAACCTGCAGTTTTAGATATACTCTTCTCTAATGAATCCAATTTTGTTTTCAGATTCTCAGACAAAATAATTGTTGATCCCATATGCTCTACTCTGTCAATAGCTTCCAGTTTCACAATCTCTTGCTTTTCTAAATGCAACATTTTATTGTTAAATTTGGCACATTCTGCAAGAGTTGGCATCAAACATATTCCAGATTTCTTCTCAGTAATTTTTCTGAAAAATATTCTCAGGCACAACATCTTGTTCTGGATATAAATTTGACAGTAATCGTGCATGTAAAGCTTCTTTCCCATGCTCGGTCACTTTTCCAATTCTAACATCTTGTAGAATAGTCTTGTAAACTTCATCTTTCGCCTGACGCATATTTTCATGCAGTTCAGCATAATTGAAGTTTAACCATATATTGACGTTGCCAATGCTGCCTAGGCACTTCCTGGTATCTTCATGCGTGAGCATTTTGAACACAGGTTGCCCTTTCACTGGTGTCAGCTGCAGAAGATCTCCGAAAACAATGATGTGTTTGCCACCAAATAACACATCATACTCTGTTTTGAGAACTTCTTGCATTCTCAAATGCACAAAGGCAAGCATGACATTGGAAACCATGCTTACTTCGTCAATGATAAGAAGTTTCATTTTCCTCAAGATTCTTGAAACTTCAAAACAAGCATCTCCAGATAGCTTGTGATATTGTAATTTGTTGTCATGCTCCACTGGCAGCATCAGTAAACGATGTAAAGTAATCCCTTTAATATTATGTGCTGCCAGTCCAGTTGGAGCAGTGACAACACAAGACAGCGATGACTCTGTCCTTTCCTGCAAATAGCATGAAATTGCTTTAATGAGGAAACTTTTTCCAGTTCCCGCTTCTCCACTCACGTACAGTCGGACAGGCTTCAACGACGTACATGAGCACTCTTTTTTATCATGACTTAATCCATGATCAATTTGCATGGTAACTTCGTCATATATTTTCCTCTGCTCAACGTTGAGTTGTCTTTCCAACTCTTCTAAGTTAACCGCATCCTCTTGAGCATGTGCCATGGCTCTTTCCACTTCATTCATAGCAGTGGCAGCTTCATTTTCAATAACAGGTCCTCCTAGTGGATCCTGACTCAATGAAGCAGAACTCTGACTGTCCTGAGAACTGTCTCTGGCAATCTCGGCTGCAATCGTTGCTTCCTGCTCAATTTCCGCATTCAACATTTCTACATATTTGGGAAAAGCAGGACATTCTATGGTCTCCTTGGCGGCATTGAAAGAGTCTTCGTAACAGAGAAAATCTCCAAGCAGTTCCTCTTCTGCACGCCAAGGCTTGAAAAGTTGCAAAAGTGCTAAATAGAAAAACTCCTTTTTTTCAGGAGATTCGCCACTCAATTTTCGATGGTTTACCAAGTGGCATTTTCTTTGCTTGACCAGACATCCCTCACTTCCTATTACAGCATACACTCCTTTCTCAGTATCTTCTTTGATGTTCCTCTTGAATATGTAATTTTGAAGAACCTCATACAGACAAACATTCTCGAGGTGAATGCTTCGATTTGGATAATATGTATCCAACATGTTGGTCTTCAAAATGTCGGTACTGTTTGGCTCCTTTTCCGCCAAATACTCAATTTCCCGGACAGGTTTGAGAACTCGATTACGCGTTGCAGCAAGACCAAGACTCGCCCAAACGATACTCCTGGACTTGGCATAGAGACTTGCTGAAGACAACCGGTCAGAACATTCGTACGCTCCGATTTCTCGATGCGACAACATCTTCAGACTGAAACTGTACAACTTCTTGCTGAGGCTCTTTTCATGGGAAATGTCCTCCCACATATCCTTCAATTCTGTCTTCTCTTTTTTGGTGATGTAAGACGTCACATACCGAGCCACAGCCATACAGTTATCAGCCACAAACTGTATATCCATGTTAGCATTCCACATGGACAAAATCACCGGGTTGTAGTCATTGATGTACTTGGACTCTTCGTTCCTCTTCAAATTGTATGTGTTTTTAGGTGATTTCTTCATGACATTGTGTCGCAGCGAAGACATCAAACTGTTTACTCTTCCTTTAGAAATCACCGGTCGTGGAAAGCCGAAACGACATTTGGTGTAGAACTTGTCCTTGTTTCGGAATTTACGACGGCAGTACTTTCCACATCGATGGCTTTGGAAACGCAGAACTTTTTCTCTTAGGCTTTTCTTCTCCTTTGCGTTTGGAACAACACACGTAGAATACTGTTGGATGAAACTCATCACTGAGTCTTCTGGATCCGTTCCAAATTTAGGTGCATCCTTGATCCACAGCAACATATGTATATGAGGAGCACCTCTTGCTTGGTACTCCTTTCTCCAGAAGAAATCCAACACCTCTCCAAGAGGTGGATTCTTCTTATTCATGATGAAAGACATCATAGCTTCAAATCTATGATTGAAGTACCTACATACATTGACTGGATCCAAAGAGCACAGTTCTCCGGGTGTCTTGAATTCGATGTTATCTACGTTAGCATTTGCCTCTCGTAGAAATTCAAGTAAGTCTTCCCAGCCATACTCGGCACAGCTCAGAGTGAGGAACCATGTGGGAGTACCTAAGTTCCTCAGCATACATTTTAAATCACCATGACGACGGTACCAGTACTCATTAGTACCACGCTGACACGCCATGAGATTAATCAGGTGAGAATCCAAAATACTGTCTTGGACATTGACTTTATCCATAAAGTCACTTGCCGAGATGTTTTGCATGTGTATACCACTTTTCAAGATGTGGTTCACTGCATATGACAGTCCAGACAGATCGCTTTCAAACAGGAGATGAAACAAATAAGGAATGCATTGTCGAAACCTAGCATCTCCTGCATACAATCGCAAAGTCCGGTATTCAGAAGCAGGAATTTGATGAGGTCGCTCATCATATCTTCCTCCCTGACCTGTTGGAAAAAGCTGTGGGAAACACCGAGCTTCCAAACTTTCCTCCCAAACACTAATGGGACTCCCTTTGGCTTGTTTCATTTGAAACAACTCAATAGCATTCCCCATGACTTCCTTGGAATGCAAAGGATGAACACTATAATGTTCATATATTTCTTCACTAGTAGAGGGTTCTACTTTCTCAATTTGACCAGCACACAAATCGCTATCCTCTTCCTCACTTACTTCCTCTTCTGCAACATATACATTCTTATAGTATTTATTATTTTTTTTCAAATACAATGTTGCCTTTTTAACTTTCCTAACATCTACTAAATCTTGCCATATTTTCTTATTCTTTGTCGGAACCCCATTAACTAAGATAACCAGAGGTTCCTCTTCCACTTTTTCTACTCCAATTGTGTTAATGTTTTTCTTCAAATCTAGAGGCAAATAAACAACTCTTCCCTTTAATCCTCTCTGTAAATCTGATGGAGGCAATTTCCCTGTCTTTGGCTCCATTCTTACAATAGCCTGAAAGGGATGGATACTTTGAATCAAAATAGATTCATAAGTATTTAAATCCTTCAATTCAGAAGGAATCTCAACCAATTCCAGATTATTATGAACTGCTCTAGCAGGCATCTGGTTTTGATTTAATTTGCAACAACAATAAGTACACACACGTTGATCGAATCCCAAATCAAAACAATTTTCTACCATCAAGTATGTTGCAAAATCCTTCCATTCACTATTATTTTCCCTTTCACTTTTTGCATATAAATCCACTAACTTAGTCTGATTCTTATAATAAGTGCGTCGACATCACACACAAGTGAAATTAGGCCTCTCACTTGATTTCACCTGAAACGTCGCAATTTCCCTCTGGAAATTATCTGTACTGGAAACCTGTACACTATCTTCCACATTACCCTCTTCTTCTGGGTCAATTTCAACATTCTCCTCTTTACTTCCAAAGTAACAAAACTCAATTTCTTCACATATGTTCTTCACATCTATTTCAGAACCATGCAAAAGAGCAGCGCATAATTGTTTAAGCATAATTGCTGGACTCTTAGCATAATACAACATTCTAACTAATTTCCTCACTTTATTATGATGCACTGCCAGCATCCTGAAATGATGAAAAACACTCTGGCATACTCTCCTGGAAAGACAAGCCAGTGAATGACCATGCAAACCTGTCACTTCTCTCACTCTGCAAGGATCTAATTCTTGCAACAACCTTATTTTCTGCTTCAAACTTTTCTTATTAAATGACCGTACAAAATCACAAAGCAAATTGATGGAATCCTGTCGCACACTACAAATACTACTACACTTCCAGGTGTACACAGGACCCTTAGCACGTCTTCCTAAAACCTCATTACCTAACACCTCTTCTGTCTCTGTTGTCACAAGTTTTTCTTTTTCAACTGGACAACCATCTTTCACTTCATAAGCACGACCACTGGTGTCAACTGCATGCACCAAATCATTATCCTGGAAATAACTCTCCTCATTAAAAAATGCCTCACAGCTTGAACTATGCATCCATTCTCCAGAAAAAACTTCACAAAAATTACTACGATTAACTATTCTCTTCCATCTACTATTTCTTTTGAAATCATAAATTGCCTTGTTTAGCTTCCTAATTGTATTGATTATCAAAATAAATAACTTACGTTTAATTTCAAATGCCTGATCAATAACTTTCTCAACTTTTTTTTTTCTCTTATAAAAAACCAGTTTCTGTTGACCTTTCTTAATATTTTTTAACAAATTGCCAATTATCCTGTTGCGGAACATTCGTTTACGAATGTCCCTAAACTGTTGTTTCCTTCTACTATCATGCACAGAGTTATCTCTTGCTCTAGCAGTAACATTTTTGATTGGCCTTTCCTTTCCATTTGAATTGGTTCTCTTTTTCTGGACTGAAACATTTTCTGTAGTAATATTTTTTTTACTACACATATTTCTTATGAAATATTTTGTGCTCTTACCCGGTGCTTTCTTCGTGACTTGACAATTCTTTTTGTTAGAGGACTGCTGCTTATTTTGTTTCACCTGCTGTCTTTGACGTTTTGCAGCCTTTCTCTGTCTTTCTATTGTTGGCATGGTGAAATCTTGAAATGATCTGCAGTTGAATCTGTGGTAAAATATAATAAAAAATGTTATTAACCATTATTACCAAACAGTAAATCAATAACAGTGATCAAAAACTTAACACACTACTTGACATTTTAAATAGAAGATTTTTTAGTCCTTGGCAAATTTACAATACAGAAATAGCAGAAAAGAAATGACATTTATATTTATGTTACCTGTGCTATTTTATATGTGAATCTGATCTAATTTTATGAGCATATTTTAATATTTTATTGAAGACACTACACATAACCTGTTTTTGAAGGTGTCTTTATTTTTAAATTAAACGGTTTACATTTTTACTTTTTATTAATTATAAATTTTAAAAATAAATGTTTATATTTCCATAGGCTCAAGCAGGTCAGCTTCCCACCCTATGTCATATAATTCGGACAAATCTGCATCCTCATCACGCTCTTCTTCATCCTCAGGATTTAAATCATCCAATGGATCAACATCCACTGATGTTTCAATTACAAGTTCAATGATGAGGTCAAAATCAACTGATTGCAGATTGTCGCTCATGTTGATGTTGTCTTTATCTTTAAAGAAAGATAACAACAATGAGATGTTGCAGAGTAAGAGACAAATCTCAGAGATTATAATAGTAAAATTGTTTAACAAGAGTAATATTTTGCAGCTATTATTTAGCCATGTCCAGCAATGCTGATCAGGTGAAGACTATGTCTAATTTTTCAGTGAACAGGACTCATCTCTTCTTAACCTTGGATAAGCCTCACCGACTCTGTGTGTCCTGCACATACTTAAATGTAAAGGGGCAGATTTATGTTAAATGGCACATCCCCAGGCATGCACCAGTTAACGTGCACTGCTGCTCTGCCACCCATGGTGTGCCGTATTTACAATCAGATAGGAGAAAGCTGCGTCAAAACCCTGCGCCTGCTTTAAGCAGGCATAGGTCTTGACGCAACATTGTGGAGATGGGGCACCCCTGAGCCTTGCTTGAGCTGCATCGCACTTGCGATACAACTCCAGCAATCACTACCTTTACAGCACAGATACATCACGCATCTGTGCCATTTTTGCCCCATGATACCCCGCATTGTAAATGCAGCACACCATGGGTGGCGGAACAGCGGCGCAGGATGACTGACACATCCCTGGTGATGCACCAGTCATCATAAATCTATCCCTAAGCTTCTTATCTTGTTACAGATGAACCGCCATATGTACCATCAAACTATTTTGCATTTCCTAAATAGCGAATTTTAAGGAATAAATAGCAATTCTTTACCATTCCTAATTTGCAATGAGCAAATTGCTAATTGCAAGTTACCCATTCATTTCCATGGGCTAGGAGGCTCATAGGAATGAAGGTTTAATTTGCGATTAGCAATTTGCTCATCACAAATTAGGAATTTTTCCAAGGGTGCAGGGGTGTCTCAAGAACACCCTGCTGCACCCCTGAAAAAGAAATTTGGGGGCATATGGCACACATACATGCCCTAAGGGCATGTGTTGGCGTCATATGGGACCTTTTGTTTTTTTGAAAAAAAGCTTTTTGAAAAGAATTCACAAATTACCACCAATTTACCACAATAGTTTCCAAATCCTTAATGTCATTTTTTACATATTTTTTGTTTGATACATTGCATTTAAGTAATCGCAAAATTTGCAAATCCTTCAGTGCAATCGCAAAATAAGGAATAGCAAATTTTGCTATTCCTTATTTTGCATCAAACTTGTTTGATACATACCATTTGTCTAATTAACATTCGCAAAGGCCGAAATTCGCAGAATTTTGATCTTTGCGAATGCTAATTAGCTTGATACATATGGCCCCAAGTGAGGCCTGTCTTGCAACATGGTGCATCTTTTGCATCACTGCTGCATCGGTTTCATGTGGTACGTTTTTTTTGCACCATGACATATCTGCCTAAATGCATCAATTTGTAATTTTGTCGCCTCATAGCAAATCTTTTGCACCGCCGCTGCATCATAAAAGTGACGCACAGTGGCGCAAAAGAGTCATACACCTATCATAAATCTGTCCCTAGCATTTTAAATGATTAATCCAGGATGACGATAAGGTGTGGCCTATCCAGAGGTTTGTTTAAGGTGAGGCCTACTCAGGATTGCAGATTAAAGTTACGCTTGATGAAGAATACAGAAGAGATAATACATGTAAAGGCCTACCAATGAAGTAAGTGATTTGCACTTTATTTTGCCAGTCATCATAAATGTATCCCTAAGCTTCTTATCTTGTTACAGATGAACCACCATATGTACCATCAAACTATTTTGCATTTCCTAAATAGCGAATTTTAAGGAATAAATAGCAATTCTTTACCATTCCTAATTTGCAATGAGCAAATTGCTAATTGCAAATTACCCATTCATTTCCATGGGCTAGGAGGCTCATAGGAATGAAGGTTGCAATTTGCGATTAGCAATTAGCTCATCACAAAATAGGAATTTTTTCAAGGGTGCAGGGGTATCTCAAGAACACCCTGCTGCACCCCTGAAAAAGAAATTTGGGGGCATATGGCACACATACATGCCCTAAGGACATGTATTGGCGTCATATGGCACCTTTTGT
This sequence comes from Lissotriton helveticus, assembly GCF_964261635.1. Taxonomy (NCBI): domain Eukaryota; kingdom Metazoa; phylum Chordata; class Amphibia; order Caudata; family Salamandridae; genus Lissotriton; species Lissotriton helveticus. The sequence goes on from NC_136069.1 coordinate 1,613,213,358, forward strand.
TTTTTGGAAAAAAATGCTTTTTGAAAAGAATTCGCAAATTACCACAAACTAGAAGTTGGTGGTAGTTTCCAAATCCTTAATGTCATTTTTTACATATTTTTGGTTTGATACATTGCATTTAAGGAATCGCAAAATTTGCAAATCCTTCAGTGCAATCGCAAAATAAGGAATAGCAAATTTTGAATTAAGGACATTTTAAGTCATTTCCACATGTGCAGTGTTTTCAAATTATGATTTGAAAATCGTTTTTGGGGAAAAGTAATGGTTTGCAAATTTATGACAAGGACATAATGGTGTATGCTTCTCTATAAGGCATTTCAGTGTCTCTGATGTCATTTTTCCCATATTACATTATAAGACCTTTCCCCATGGAGCACATTCCTTGTAAATATGCTCCCACCTGTGCATGGTGAATTTAGATTTTGACTGTTTGAGTCACATAGCCATGTTAAAAGTGACCCAAAAAAATTGCAAACGCTTTAAAAAAACACATTCATGTGTCTTAAGGACATTTTAAGTCATTTCCCCATGGACAGTGTTTTGTAAGTGGCGCAAAAGAGGCATACACCTATCATAAATCTGTCCCTAGCATTTTAAATGATTAATTCAGGATGACGATAAGATGTGGCCTATCCAGAGGTTTGTTTAAGGTGAGGCCTACTCAGGATTGCAGATTAAAGTTACGCTTGATGAAGAATACAGAGGACATAATACATGTAAAGCTCTACCAATGAAGTAAGTGATGTCCACTTCATTGCGCCAGTCATCATAAATGTATCCCTAAGCTTCTTATCTTGTTAGACATCAACCGCCATATGTATCATATAACTATTTTGCATTTCCAAAATAGCGAATTTTAAGGAATAAATAGCGATTCTTTACCATTCCAAATTTGCGATGAGCAAATTGCTAATTGCAAATTACCCATTCATTTCCATGCGCCAGGATGCCCATATGAAAGAAGGTGCAATTTGCGATTAGCAATTAGCTCATCGCAAATTAGGAATTTTTCCAAAGGTGCAGGGGTGTCTCAATAACAACCTGCTGCACCCCTGAAAAAGAAATTTGGGGGCATAGGGCGCACATAAATTTTAACAACATTCCTTTACCTCAAAAACGATTTTCAATTCATAATTTGAAAACACTGCCCACAGGGAAATTACTTAAAATGTCCTTAAGACACATGAAAGTGTTTTGTTATTGCCTTTCCAGCATGGTTGGGTCACTTTTAACATTGCTACGTAACACAAACATTTAAAATCTAAATTTGCCATGCACAGGTGGGAGCATATTTACAAGCAATTTGCGCCACAGAGAAAGGTCTTACATTAAAATGGGAAAAATAACATCAGGGACAGTCAATTGCCTTATAAAGAAGCATACACCATTATGTCCTTGTCATAAATTTAAAAACAATTCCTTTTCCCCAAAAACGATTTTCAAATCATAATTTCAAAACACTTCACATGGGAAAATTACTTAAAATGTCCTTAAGACACATAAAAACTTTTTTTAATTGCCTTTGCAGCATGTTTGTATCACTTTTAACATGGCTATGTAACACAAACATTCAAAATCTAAATTTTCCATGCACAGGTGGGAGCATATTTACAAGCAATTTGCGCCACATAATTCATATTTTTCTCCTTAAAGCACACTATTCTCTATCTAAATTAAAGAAATATTTTCTCACCTTAGCAAATACTTTGAGTTTGAAAACAGTCTCAGAAACACACCAATTTGTCTTCAGCAGAGCAAAAGGTATGCACTCCAGAGTCTGCAGCTATCAAAAGCACAGAAATGCTGTAATTCTTCACACATATCTCTCATGTCACCCAATCAAAACTCTTCCCTCACTTTTTTTCAAATGAAAACCCTTCCCCCCTCTGCCCTTTCTGCCTTTTTTGCATAGCAACCACCTCTTGGAAGACCTCTGGTGTTTGCAAGTTCACACAACAATGTTGCAATTGAACTCTGAACTCTCAGTGCACCTGCATATCCAGTGCATTCTTTCATTTAATGATTTTTTATTGACCATTCAAAATACATCTTTCAAATAACTCATCCGTGCACCCTAACTTTCTGTTTTCAGCAATCAAAATCCACCAATCACTGTTACTGCTTCATGAACACAGAAACTCCACAGTTTTTTTCATTTTAAACTCTCATTTTTTCAACTGCCATTTCATTGCCACACTTCATCTGACTGCAGGAGAACCTTCTCTCACCATGTTTTCTGTCTGGATTGTTGGACATAGTTATATTCACTGGGCTCAAAGGTACGCTGAAAACAGGAATTTACCTAACCTCAATTTACAAGATGTGGAAATTAAGTGGTTAGGCCACAGAGGATTAAAATGTCACCAATTGATACCATTGGTGAAAACCTTTATGCATTTGCCCAAACCTGACCTGTTAATTGTGCACTGTGGAGGTAATGATTTGGGCACTTTGACTGGGGTAGGTCTGGAAATGCTTTTAAAGGACACCTTTGAGCAATTGATGGCACTTTTTCCTCAGACTGCCTTGGTATATTCAAATATATGCCAAAGACAGAAATGGAGGTGGTCAAACCAATTTTGTCCACAAATTGAGAAGTCGAGGAAGCATGTAAACAAATCTGTTTCAGCTTACATGAGAGACCATGGAATGGGCTCCATGTACAACAATAACTTGCGTTACTACATGCAAGATATCTACAGAGGAGATGGAGTTCACTTCTCAGATGAGGGCAACAGAATTTTCACTCTGAATTTAAGACTGTGCATTGGTACCTACTTATAAGTACCTAAATGTACCATAAACCCAAAAGCTCTTCTCAGAGCTACCCTACATCTGATCACTCACAATTATTATTTTACTCTAACATTTTTCACTAATTTTCAACAAAGTACGCTCCCTGGGGTGCTACCCGGTACGCGAACCGGGAGCTAACCTCGCGAAATTTTAAAAAAAAATGTTTTTTTTCTCGCTCATATAAGCCTCCTCAGCCACCCTCACAAAACCTAGGGGGTCAAGATAAGTCTACCGTGCCCCCTTCTACCCATTCTGAACATTATTTGCCCTCCATCTTGTATCTTAATTCGACCGAAACACAAAATGGTGGACTCCCGTAACGCTTAAGGTTCGCGAACCGGGGCGCTCAACGATTCGCGTACCGGGTCGCTCCCTGGGAAGCGCACCATCAAAAAAGGTGGGAAAGTAGTTCACAGAAAAGCCACTGGAGACAATTTCACCAAATATAGATTAGCTCATACTACATACCAATCCCTACCATTTTCACAAATTTGATTGGAATTCCATTTAGCCATTTAGCCTGTAGACCTCTCCAAATACCGTGAGGTAAATTACTTCACAAAACACATCTGAAGTGTTGGAATTGACAACCAATTAATATGTTACTTTCATTTTCTACTTTTTTTACCTGACATTTCATTGGTTATATACCTGAATATATATAAAGGAAGAGAAGAAAACACAGCCATTTTGACTACTACTTCTTGGTGTACATTTCAATAGGATTTTCACTAATTCCTTCAACTTCTTTCTAAAGGTAAGTTTTTATTTTTAAAACTGAAGTATATTGTGCACTATAAGTTAATATGGTAAACTTTTTCTGATAGTTATATACTATCCCTCTGTAGTAGTTATAGATTTAGATAGACTTCTCTGTTATAGTTATGGATGGAGTTAGGCTTCTCTTGTATAATTATGAATTTACTTACGTTAAATCACATACACTTTTTTATATTCCTACTTCCACTCTGATACTATACACTGCCCAAAGATAAATTCACTGATAAAAACTGCCTATCTAAAATTAATCCCAACAGTGCCCTATCTCTACTAATATATTTTTTTTTAATCTAAATTTCAGGCAAAATGGAAGGCGAACAGAAAGTTGAATTTCAAATTGTCCTGCAAGAGAGCAGCCAAGAAATCATTGATGAAAATGATATTGAATTTTTCGATGAAACTTTAGACAAAGAACTACTGCAATGTGTACAAGCAGTAGATAACCTCCTTGAAAATGAGGACATTTTACACCCTCAGAGACTACAATGTATATTCAATGATAATTATGAAATTTCTGACAATGAAATGTTAGAAAGTTTAATAAATTATGAAACACAATCACAATAAAAAAAAATGCTTAAAAAATAAAGAATATAAAAAATAATCAACAAAACCAACAATCAATTAACATACAGCATTTGAAAAGTCTATCATTCATTTTTCATTGTAGTACCCTGCCTAGAACGCTTCCCGGTTCGCGGACCGGGCGCTACCCACGCAAAAAAACAAAAAAACATTTTTTTTTTTTTGCCCCGCGGGGCCCTTTTAAAGCCTCCACATTAAACCTAGGGGGTCAGGGAGGATCTACTATGCCCCCTTATGGTTATTTCCCCCTTTGTTTTGGCCTCCTCTTGTCTCTCAATCCTACCGAGAGACAAGATGGCGGCCGCTCCGGACTGTTTAGAATGTTGACAGACACCGGAGAGCCAATCAGCTTCGCTACGCGAAGTTCCGGTACGCGCCCCGGTCCGCGAACCGGGGCGCTGCCCGGTCCGCTGTTACAGATATATATCTTTTTTTAAACGTTAATTTCTCAAAATCCACTGGAGCACATATATTGAGACCTACAAAAGGCACATCGGGCTACCAGTCCCTACAATTTTGCCAAGTTTCGTGCAAATCCATTCAGCCGTTCGGCCTAAAAGTGAGGCCAACCGCCCTATGGAAAACTCAATGTTAAAAACACGTTTTGGGACCCCCCTTTTTTCTGGGCCCCCCCCTTGACGAAACCCCCCCAAATTTTCAAGGGCTGCTCAGAAACAAAATGTTCCATTTTCCAGAAAATTTCAGCCAATTCCGTCCACAAACGCAAAAGTTATTAGACATAGAATTTTCAAAAATCCCATAGGAAAAAAATCCTAACTATATATACCTACTGGCGACGTGATCGATGTGATCAAGGGCGCCTGAGCCCGAAACGCGTCATCTGTCGTATGCTGTTGAGGAGGTTGTAATAAAACATCTTGCCTACAAAGAAGTGGTTCGCTTCTCCTTCTTCGCCGCCGAGGTTTTTGGTGGAAGTGGACGGAGTGGTTTGTTTGTGATATATATATATATATATATATATATGTATATATATTACCTACTGGCGGTCGCCAGTAGGTATATATAGTTAGGATTTTTTTCCTATGGGATTTTTGAAAATTCTATGTCGAATAACTTTGGCGTTTGAGGACGGAATTGGCTGAAATTTTCAGGAAAATGGAACATTTTGTTTCTGAGCAGCCCCTGAAAGTTTGGGGGGGTTTCGTCAAGGGGGGGCCGAGAAAAAAGGGGGTCCCAAAACGCGTTTTTCCCATGCAATTTTCCATAGGGCGGTTGGGCTCACTTTTAGCTCGAACGGCTAAATGGATTTCCACAAAACTTGGCAAAATTGTAGGGACTGGTAGCCCGATGTGCCTTTGCTAGGTCTCAATATATGCGGTCCAGTGGATTTTGAGAAATTAAGGTTAAAAAAAATATATATATCTGTAACAGCGCTCCGGGCAGCGCCCCGGTTCGCATACCTGACGCGTAACGGAACTTCGCGATGCGAAGCTGATTGGCTGTCCGGTGTCTGTCAACATTCTAAACAGTCCGGAGCGGCTGCCATCTTGTCTCTAGGTAGGATCGAGAGAAAAGAGGAGGCCAAAACAAAGGGGTAAATGACCATAAGGGGGCATAGCAGATCCTCCCTGACCCCCTAGGTTTGATGTGGAGGCTTTAAAAGGGCCCCGCGGGGGACAAAAAAAATAAAATTCGGTTTTTTTGCATGGGGAGCGCCCGGTTTGCGCACCGGGAAGCGGTCTGGGGAGCGTACTATAATGAAAAAAGAATGATAGACTTTTCAAATATTGTATGTTTATTGATTGTTCATTTTGTTGTTTTTTTTTGCTTTTTTTTATTAAATATACATTTATTTTTGTGATTCTTTTTCCAAATTTAACAGAACATTTAACAACACATTGTCGGAAATGTCCTAATTTTCAATCAGCGAATCTACTGCATCTACACATTGAACTAATTCATGGTCCCGTGATTCATCCATGAAATCTGAGTCATCATTGTCCTCAATAACTTTTTCTGTGTTGTTCTCCAGAACAATTTTGAAGGAAATAATCTGCTCTCCTTCCATTTTCTTGCTGTAATTTGCATAAAAAATAAATATATCAGTAGAGATAGGGCACTGTTGGGTTTAAGTTCAGACAGGTACTTGTGAGTTTATAACAGAGAAGTAATCTATGGGTACTGTATGGTTTCAGGCGTGAAGTAGTACTATTAAAAAGTGCCTGTGAAGAAGCCTAAGTAAATTCATAATTATACCACAGAAACCTAAATCAATCCATAATTATAATAAACAAGCCTTTCTCAATCTCTAACTCTTACAGAGGGACAGTATATAACTATCTGAAAATGTTTTCCCAAATTAATTTAAAGTGCATGACATAGTTCTCCTTTCAAATTTACAAAATAACATCTTACCTTTTAAAAACAAGTTTAAGTTGTCAGTGAAAATGCTCTTGCAATGTACGTCAGGAAGTAGTAGTCAAAATGGCTGTGTTTCTCTCTCTTTCTTTATATATATTCAGGTACATAACCAATCAAATGTCAGGTAAAAAAAGTAGAAAATGAAAGTAACATTTTAATTGGTTGTAAATTCCAACATTTCAGATGTGTTTTGTGAAGTAATTTACCTCAGGGTATTTAGAGAGGTCTACAGGCTAAATGGCTAAATGGAATTCCAACCAAATTTGTGAAAATGGTAGGGATTGGTATGTAGTATGAGCTAATCTATATTTGGTGAAAGTGTCTCCAGTAGTTTTTCTGTAAATTACTTTCCCACCTTTTTTAAGCGAGCGCTTCCCAGTGCGCCCCGGTACGCGAACCGGCAGCGTTACGGGAGTCCTCCATTTTGTGTTTCGGTAGAATTGAGATACAAGATGGAGGGCAAATAATGTTCAGAATGGGTAGAAGGGGGCAAGGTAGACGTATCCTGACCCCCTAGGTTTTCTGAGGGTGGCTGAGGAGGCCCATATGTGCGAAAAAAAAACATTTTTTAAAAAAATTTCGCGCGGTTAGCGTCCGGTGCGCGTACCGGGTAGCGCTCCGGAAAGCGTAAATTGTGAAAATTAGTAAAAAAAAGTTACATTTCAAATTTGTTTATAGTGATCATAGTTAGGGTAGCTCTGAGAAGAGCTTTTGGGTCTGTGGTAGATTTAGGTACTTATAAGTAGGTACCAATACATAGTCTTAAATTCAGGATGAAAACTCTGTTCCCCTCATCTGAGAAGTGAACTCCATCTTCTCTGTAGATATCTTGCATGTAGTAACGCAAGTTATTGTTGTAGATGGAGCCCATTCCATGGTCTCTCATGTAAGCTGAAACAGACTTATTTACATGCTTCCTCGATTTCTCAATTTGTGGAGAAAATTGCTTGGACCACCTCCATTTCTGTCTTTGGCATATATTTGAATATACCAAGGCAGTTTGAGGAAAAAGTGCCATCAATTGTTCAAAGGTGTCCTTTAAAAGCATTTCCAGACCTACCCCAGTCAAAGTGCCCAAATCATTTCCTCCACAGTGCACAATTAACAGGTCAGGTTTTGGCAAATGCAAAAAGGTTTTCACCAATGGTATCAATTGGTGACATCTTAATCCTCTGTGGCCAATCCAGTTGATTTCCACATTTTGTAAATTGAGGTTGTGTAAATTTCTGTTATCAGCATACCTTTGAGCCCAATGGATGTAACTATGTCCAACAATCCAGACAGAAAACATAGTGAGAGGAGGTTCTGCTGCAGTCAGATGAAGTGTGGTAATGAAATGGCAGTTGAAACAGTAGGAGTATGTAATGAAAAAAACTGTGGAGTTTCTGTGCTAATGAATCAGTAGCAGTGATTGGTGGATTTTGATTGCTGGAAACAGAAAGTTAGGGTGCATGGATGAGTTCTTTGAAAGATGTAATTTGAATGGTCAAGAAAAAATCATTTTATGAAAGATTGCACTGGATACGCAGGTGTACTGAGAGTTCAGAGTTCAATTGAAACATTGTTGTGTGAACTTGCAAACATGAGAGGTCTTTCAGGAGGTGGTTGCTATGGAAAAAAGGCAGAAAGGGCAGAGGGGGGAAGGGTGTTGATTTGAAAAAAGTGAGGGAAGAGTTTTGATTGGGTGACATGAGAGATATGTGTGATGAATTACAGCATTTCTGTGCCTTTGTTGGTTGCAGCCTCTGGAGTGCATACCCTTTGTTCTGCTGAAGACAAATTGGTGTGTGTCTGAGACTGTTTTGAAACTCAAAAAGTATTTGCTAAGGTGAGAAAAGATTCATTTAATTTAAATAGAGAATAGTATGCTTTAAGGAGAAAATTATGAAGAAAGTTGTGTATTTAAAATGTTGCTTTGTGTCAAGTGTTTTACAAATAGATTTTGTTTCTTTGAGTTACATAGCCATGTTACATAGCCATGTTAAAAGTGACGCAAAAATGGTGCTAGGGCCTTAAAAATACGTTTTCATGTGTGTTAGGGCATTTTAAGTCACTTCCCCATGAATGTGGGTAAATAATTGCTTTACTTGATGTTTTTAAAAACGTTTTTTGAAATCAATTAGGTTTCTTGATATGTACTGCTAGAGTTTCATAGGTTGCTTGGGGCATATTTACAAGGCCTTTGAGTCACTTTGATGTTATTTTCCCCATTTTAATTTAGGTCATTTCCCAGTGGTGCAAGGTCCTTGTAAATACGCCCCCATGTGTGCATGGCAAATTTAGATTTTGTTTCTTTGAGTTACATAGCCATGTTAAAAGTGACGCAAAAATGGTGCAAGGGCCTTACAAATACGCTTTCATGTGTGTTAGGGCATTTTAAGTCACTTCCCTATGAATGTGGTTGAATAATTGTTTTACTTCATGTGTTTAAAAATGTTTTTTGAAATCAATTAGGTTTCTTGATATGTACTGCTAGAGTTTCATAGGTTGCTTGGGGCATATTTACAAGGCCTTTGAGTCACTTTGATGTTATTTTCCCCATTTCAATTTAGGTCATTTCCCCGTAGTGCAAGGTCCTTGTAAATACGCCCCCATGTGTGTTTGGCAAATTTAGATTTTGTTTCTTTGAGTTACATAGCCATGTTAAAAGTGACACAAAAATGGTGCAAGGGCCTTACAAATACGCTTTCATGTGTGTTAGGGCATTTTAAGTGACTTCCCCATGAATGTGGTTGAATAATTGTTTTACTTGATGTGTTTAAAAACGTTTTTTGAAGTCAATTAGGTTTCTTGATATGTACTGCTAGAGTTTCATATGCTGTTTGGGGCATATTTAGAAGGACTTTGAGTTACTTTGATGTTATTTTTCCCATTTTAATTTAAGACATTTCCCTGTGGTGCAAGGTCCTTGTAAATACGCCCCATGTGTGCTTGGCAAATTTAGATTTTGTTTCTTTGAGTTACATAACCATGTTAAAAGTGATGCAAAAATGGTGCAAGGGCCTTAAAAATACGCTTTCATGTGTGTTAGGGCATTTTAAGCCACTTCCCCAAGAATGTGGTTGAATAATTGTTTTACTTCATGTGTTTAAAAACGTTTCTTAAAGTCATTTAGGTTTCTTGATATGTACTGCTAGAGTTTCATAGGCTGCTTGGGGCATATTTAGAAGGCCTTTGAGTCACTTTGACGTTATTTTCCCCATTTTAATTTAAGTCATTTCCCCGTGGTGCAAGGTCCTTGTGTGCTTGGTAAATTTAAGTACTGACAGGGTGTGCTTCTACATAGGACCTGTGTTGTGTTTTCAAATTATGACCAGAAAATCGTTTTTTTTAAACAAAACCCTTTTCACATTTATGAGAAGGTCATAACGTTTTTTGAAGTCAATTAGGTTTCACAATATGTACTGCTAGAGTTTCATAGTCACTATGATGATAATGATATACATTTAGAACTGTGTAGGAGGCATGGAGAAACTGAGGCTTCTGTAAGTGTCAAGGGAGGTGAGTAATGTACATTGGTCTGTTGCATAAAGTCCTCATCTTCAGCGTACTCTTGGATATGCTAGACTACATCTGCACAATGAGATAACTAAGCTGAGGAAACACAGGTGATGTGATTGTGAATTGAGCAAAAATATTTGCACGTTTTTCAATTACATCACCTGCGTTTCCTAACATTACGAATCACATTGTGCAGATGAGGTTTAGGCCTGTCCAGGGAGATAGAGGAGGTCTGGCCTTTGTTCAAGAGTTCAGTGGACATGACTCACTTCATTGGTAGGCCTGCACATGTATTATCTCCTCAGTACTCTTCAATAAGCCTAAATTTCTTCTGCAACCCTGAGTAGGCCTCACCTCAAACAAACCTCTGGATAGGCCACACCTTATCGTCATCTTGAATCAATCATTTAAAATGTTAGGGGCAGATTTATGATGGCGTGCGCCTCTTTTGTGCCGCTGTTGCGTCACTTTTGTGATGCAGCAGTGATGCAAAAGATGCACCATGTTGCAAGATTGGCCTCACTTCATCTGCAACAAGATACCGTCAGTTTAAACTGTAAACATTTAGGTCTGTGTAGGGGGCATGGAGAAGCTGAATCTTCTGTAAGAGTCAAAATTGTTGCATACAGTGCTCACCTTCTGCGTACTATTTGATATGCTTGACTACATCTGCACAATGAGATACCTAAGCAAAGTAAACACAAGTGATGTGATTGTGAAATGAGCAAAAGAAATTGCAAATTTTTCAATTACATCACTTGTGTTTCCTAACATTACGAATCAGATTGTGCAGATGAGGTTTAGGCCTGTCCAGGGACACAGAGGATGTGTGGCCTTTGTTCAAGAGTGCAGTGGACATGACTCACTTCATTGGTAGGATTGCACATGTATTATCTCATCTGTACTCTTCAATAAGCCTAAATTTCATCTGCAACCCTGAGTAGGCCTCACTTCAAACAAACCTCTGGATACGCCCCACCTTATCGTCATCTTGAATCAATCATTTAAAATGTTAGGGGCAGATTTATGATGGCCGTGCGCCTCTTTTGTGCCGCCATTGCGTCACTTTTGTGACGCAGCAGCAGTGCAAAAGATGCACCATGTTGCAAGATAGGCCTCACTTCATCTGCAACAAGATACCGTCAGTTTAAACTGTATACATTTAGGACTGTGTAGGGGGCATGGAGAAGATGAGCAAAAGATGCGCTATGTTGCGACATATTTACAAATTGATGCATCTAGGCTGATGTGTCATGCTGTAAAGTCCTGTGCCACATGAAACCTGCGTCAGGTTTCATGTGGGCGTTTTGTTGCAGGGTGGGTATTCACTTGCATGAAAGCCCTGTAAAACTAACACAGTGAAATTTACAAGATTTCACTGAGTCAGCTTTATGGCATTGGTGAATCAAAACCTTACGTCTGTTTGAAACAGGCATAAGGAGTGACGCACCATGCAATGTGTGGCTTGCTCCTGTGCATTGCAGGAGTCATGTCGCGCTTGCGACGTGATTCCTGCAATGTGCCGCTTTTGCGGCACAGATGCGTGACGCATCTGTGTTGTTTTTGCCCCAATGGTGATCTGCATTGTGAATGCGGCATACCATGGGTGGCAGAGCAGCGGCGCACGTTAACTGGTGCATCCCTGGGGATGGGCCAGTTAACATAAATCTGCACCTTTACATTTAAGTATGAGCAGGGGATACAGAGTTGGTGAGGCTTATCCAAGGTTAAGAAAAGATGAGTCCTGTTCACTGAAAACTTGGACATAGGCCTCACCTCCTCAGCATCGCTGGACATGGTTAAATAATATCTGCAAAATGTTATTCTTGTTAAACAATTTTACTATTATAGTCTCTGAGATTTGTCTCTTACTCTGCAACATCTCATTGTTGTTCTCTTTTTTTAAAGATAACGACAACATCAAGCATGAGTGATAATGAGCAAACTGTTGATCTCGATATTATCATTGAACTTGTCATTGAAACATCAGTGGAAGTAGATCCCTAGGATGATTTAAATCCTGAGGATGATGAAGAACATGATGAGGATGCCGATTTGTCAGAATTGTATGACATAGGGTGGGAAGCTGACCTGCTCGAGCCTATGGAACTATAAAGAGTTATTTTTAAAAGTTACTGGAAATGAAAAGTAACCATGTTAACCATTTCATTTAAAATTAAACACAACTTTAAAAACAGCTTGTGTGAAGTGTGTTTAATAAAATAGTAAAATATGCTAATAAAATTAGTTCAGATTCACATATAAAAGAGCACAGGTCAAATGTAGAAGCATTCCATTTCTTTGCTACTATTTGTGACTTTTAAATTTGCCAATGCACTACAAATTATTGTATGTAGAATTGACAACTAGTGTGTTAATTTTTTGACGACTCTTATTGATTTACTGTTTGGTAATAGTGGTTAATAACATTTTTTATTATATTTTACCACAGATTCAAGTGCAGATCATTTCAAAAATGCAGTATGCCATCGAAGGAAAGAATCCGAAAGGCTACAAAACGTCAAAGACAGCAGATTACTAAATGCTTGCAGCAGTCCTCTACAATAAAAACTCGTCAAGTCACCAAGAAAGATCCGGGTAAGACAACGAAATCATTCATAAGAAATATTTACAGAAAAAAATGTATCACTACAGAACATGTTTTAGTCCAGAAAAAGAGAGCCAATTTAAACGGAAAGGAAAGGCCAATCAAAAATGTTACTGCTAGAGCAGGAGATAACTCTGTGCATGGTAGTAGAAGGAAAAATCAGTTTAGGGACATTCGTAGACGAATGTTCCGCAACAGGATAATTGGCAATTTGTTAAAAAATATTAAGAAAGGTCAACAGAAAGTGGTTTTTTATAAAAGAAAAAAAAATATTGAGAAAATTATTGATCAGGCATTCGAAATTAAGCGAAAGTTATTTATTTTGATAATCAATAGAATTAGGAAACTAAACAAGGTAATTTATGATTTCAAATCAAATAGTAGATGGAAGAGAACAGTTAATCGTAGTAATTTTTGTGAAGTTTTTTCAGGAGAATGGATGCATAGTTCAAGTTGTGAGGCATTTTTTAATGAGGAGAGTTATTTCCAGGATAATGATTTGGTGCATGCAGTTGACACCAGTGGTCGAGCATATGAGGTGAAAGATGGATGTGTGGTTGAAAAAGAAAAACTTGTGACAACAGAGGCAGAAGAGGTGTTAGGTGATGAAGTTTTAGGGAGACGTCCTAAGGGTCCAGTGTACACCTGGAAGTGTAGTAGTATTTGCAGTGTGCGACAGGAATCAATTGATTTGTTTTGTAATTTCTTATGTACATATAGTAAGAAAAGTCTGAAACAAAAAATTAAGTTGCAAGACTTAGATCCTTGCAGATTGAGAGAACTGACAGGTTTGCATGGTCATTCATTGGCTTGTCTTTCCAGGAGAGTATGCCAGAGTGTTTTTCATCATTTCAGGATGCTAGCAGTGCATCATAATAAATTGAGATCCTTGCAGATTGAGAGAACTGACAGGTTTGCATGGTCATTCATTGGCTTGTCTTTCCAGGAGAGTATGCCAGAGTGTTTTTCATCATTTCAGGATGCTAGCAGTGCATCATAATAAATTGAGGAAATTAGTTAGAATGTTGTATTATGCTAAGAGTCCAGCAATTATGCTTAAACAATTATGCACTGCTCTTTTGCATGGTTCAGAAGTAGATGTGAAGAATATTTGTGCAGAAATTGAGTTTTGTTACTTTGCAAGTAAAGAGGAGAATGTTGAAATTGACCCAGAAGAAGAAGGTAATGTGGAAGAGAGTGTACAGATTTCCAGTACAGATAATTTTCAGAAGGAAATTGCCACGTTTCAGGTGAAATCAAGTGAGAGGCCTAATTTCACTTGTGTGTGTTGTCGACACACTTATTATAAGAATCAGACTAAGTTAGTGGATTTATATGCAAAAAGTGAAAGAGAAAATAATAGTGAATGGAAGGATTTCGCAACATACTTGATGGTAGAAAATTGTTTTGATTTGGGATTGGATCAACGTGTGTGTACTTATTGTTGTAACAAATTAAATCAAAACGGGATGCCTGCTAGAGCGGTTCATAATAATCTGGAATTGGTTGAGATTCCTTCTGAATTGAAGGATTTAAATACTTATGAATCTATTTTGATTCAAAGTGTCCATCCCTTTCAGGCTATTGTACGAATGGAGCCAAAGACAGGGAAATTGCCTCCATCAGATTTACAGAGAGGATTAAAGGGAAGAGTTGTTTATTTGCCTCTAGATTTGAAGAAAAACATTAATACAATTGGAGTAGAGAAAGTGGAAGAGGAACCTCTGGTTATCTTAGTTAATGGGGTTCCGACAAAGAGTAAGAAAATATGGCAAGATTTAGTGGATGTTAGGAAAGTCAAAAAGGCAACATTGTATTTGAAGAAAAAAAATAAGTACTATAAGAATGTATATGTTGCAGAAGAGGAAGTAAGTGAAGAAGAGAATAGCGATTTGTGTGCTGGTCAAATTGAGAAAGTAGAAGCCTCTAAAAATGAAGGAATATATGAACATTATAGTGTTCATCCTTTGCATTCCAAGGAAGTCATGGGGAATGCTATTGAGTTGTTTCAAATGAAACAAGCCAAAGGGAGTCCTATTAGTGTTTGGGAGGAAAGTTTGGAAGCTCGGTGTTTCCCACAGCTCTTTCCAACAGGTGAAGGAGGAAGATATGATGAGCGACCTGATCAAATTCCTGCTTCTGAATACCGTACTTTACGATTGTATGCAGAAGATCCTAGGTTTCGTCAATGCATTCCCTATTTGTTTCATCTCCTGTTTGAAAGCGATTTGTCTGGACTGTCATATGCAGTGAACCACATCTTGAAAAGTGGTATACAGATGCAAAATATCTCGGCAAGGGACTTTATGGATAAAGTCAATGTGCAAGACAGTATTTTGGATTCTCACCTGATTAATCTCATGGCGTGTCAGCGTGGTACTAATGAGTACTGGTACCGTCGTCATGGTGATTTAAAATGTATGCTGAGGAACTTAGGAACTCCCACATGTTTGCTCACTCTCAGCTGTGCCGAGTATGGCTGGGAAGACTTACTTGAATTTCTACGAGAGGCAAATGGAAACATTGAAAATATCGAATTCAAGACACCCGGAGAACTGTGCTCTTTGGATCCAGTGAATGTATGCAGGTACTTCAATCATAGATTTGAAGCTATGATGTCTTTCATCATGAACAAAAAAAATCCACCTCTTGGAGAGGTGTTGGATTTCTTCTGGAGGAAGGAGTACCAAGCAAGAGGTGCTCCTCATATACATATGCTGCTATGGATCAAAGATGCACCCAAATTTGGAATAGATCCGGATGACTTAGTGATGAGTTTCATAGAACAGTATTCTACATGTGCTGTTCCAAACACAAAGGAAGACAAAAGCCTAAGAGAACAAGTTTTACGCTTCCAAAGCCATCGTTGTGGAAAGTACTGTCGTCGTAAATTCAGAAACAAGGACAAATTCTACACAAAATGTCGTTTCGCCTTTCCACGACCGGTGATTTCTAAAGGAAGAGTGAACAGTGTGATGTCTTCGCTGCGACATAATGTGACGAGGAAATCACCCAAAAATACATACAATTTGAAAAGGAACGAAGAGTCCAAGTACATCAACGACTACAACCCAGTGATTTTGCCCATGTGGAATGCTAACATGGATATACAGTTTGTGGCTGATAACTGTATGGCTGTGGCTCGGTATGTGACATCTTACATCACCAAAAAAGAAAAGACAGAATTGAAGGATATGTGGGAGGACATTTCCCATGAAAAGAGCCTCAGTAAGAAGTTGTACAGTTTCAGTCTGAAGATGTTGTCGCATCGAGAAATCGGAGCTTACGAATGTTCTGACCGGTTATCTTCAGCAAGTCTCTATGCCAAATCTAGGAGTATCATTTGGGCGAGTCTTGGTCTTGCTGCAACGCGTAATCGAGTTCTGAAACCTGTGGGGGAAATTGAGTATTTGGCGGAAAAGGAGCCAAACAGTACCGATATTTTGAAGACCAACATGTTGGATACATATTATCCAAATAGAAGCAGTCACCTCGAGAATGTTTGTCTGTATGAGGTTCTACAAAATTACATATTCAAGAGGAACATCAAAGAAGATATTGATAAAGGAGTGTATGCTGTAATTGGAAGTGAGGGATGTCTGGTCAAGCAAAGAAAATGCCAATTTGTAAACCATCGTAAATTGAGTGGCGAATCTCCTGAAAGAAAAGAGTTTTTCTATTTAGCTCTTTTGCAACTTTTCAAGCCTTGGCGTGCAGAAGAGGAACTGCTTGGACATTTCCTCTGTTACGAAGACTCTTTCAATGCTGCCAAGGAGACCATAGAATGTCCTGTTTTTCCCAAATATCTAGAAATGTTGAATGCGGAAATCGAGCAGGAAGCAATGATTGCAGCCGAGATTGCTAGAGACAGTTCTCAGGACAGTCAGAGTTCTGTTTCATTGAGTCAGGATCCACTAGGAGGACCAGTTATCGAAAATGAAGCTGCCACTGCCATGATTGAAGTGGAAAGAGCCATGGCACATGCTCAGGAGGATGCGGTTAACTTAGAAGACTTGGAAAGACAACTCAACGTTGAGCAGAGGAAAATATATGATGAAGTTACCAACCAAATTGATCATGGATTAAGTCATGAGAAGAAAGAGTGCTCATGTACGTCGTTGAAGCCTGTCCGACTGTACGTGAGTGGAGAAGCGGGAACTGGAAAAAGTTTCCTCATTAAAGCAATTTCATGGTATTTGCAGAAAAGGACTGAGTCATCGCTGTCTTGTGTTGTCACCGCTCCAACTGGACTGGCAGCACATAACATTAAAGGTATTACTTTGCATCGTCTACTGATGCTGCCAGTGGAGCATGATAACAAATTACAATACCACAAGTTATCTGGAGATGCTTGTTGTGAAGTTTCAAGAGCTTGAGGAAAATTAAACTTCTTATCATTGATGAAGTAAGCATGGTTTCCAATGTCATGCTTGCCTTTGTGCATTTGAGAATGCAAGAAGTTCTCAAAACAGATTATGATGTGTTATTTGGTGGCAAACACATCATTGTTTTCGGTGATCTTCTGCAGCTGACACCAGTGAAAGGACAACCTGTGTTCAAAATGTTCACGCATTAAGATACCAGGAAGTGCCTAGGGAGCATTGGCAACGTCAATATATGGTTAAACTTCAATTATGCTGAACTGCATGAAAATATGCGTCAAGCGAAGGATGAAGATTAAAAGAATATTCTACAAGATGTTAGAATCGGAAAAGTGACCGAGCATGGGAAAGAAGCTTTACATGCACGATTACTGTCAAATTTTTATCCAGAAGAAGACGTTGAGTCAGAGAATATTTTTTGGAAAATTACTGAGAAGAAATCTGGAATATGTTTGATGCCAACTCTTGCAGAATGTGCCATCTTCAACAACAAAATGTTGAATTTAGAAAACCAAGAGATTGTGAAACTGGAAGCTATTGACAGAATAGAGCATATGGGAGCAACAATTATTTTGTCTGAGAATTTGAAATCTAAATTGGATTCATTAGAGAAGACTATATCTAAAACTGCTGGTTTTGAAAAGACTCTGAATGTGTGCTTAAATTGCCGTATAATTTTAAGAAGGAATTTACATGTTGAAAGAGGTCTGGTAAATGGATCAATGGGTAATGTTGTTGATTTTGAAAAATACAGAAATAGAGATGGAATTGAATTTTTAAAAATTAACTTTGATGGCATTGAGGAAGTACAGCTAATTGGTCATTGCTCTGCTAGGTTTTTCTTTGTAAAAGACTTATATGTTCGCCGTAAGCAGTTTCCTGTTTGCTTGGCATATGCGGTGACAATCCATAAATCGCAAGGTTTAAGTGTAGACTATGCATTGGTGAATATTGGCAGTTCTGTGTTCAAGGAGGGTATGGCATATGTGGCATTGTCACGAGTCAGAAGTTTATCGGGATTGTACTTGATTGAGTGTGATGTCACAAACATTTGTGCGGATCTAGATTGTGTTAAGGAATACAATAGGTTAAGAAGAGAGTATGCGTCACATTTGCCTCAATATCCTTTGTTTGAGAAACTTGTGGTAGGCCGGAAACGAAGAAATGTGACCAATAGTAGGGAGGTTGTAGCAAAAAGACGAAAAGTCGATGAACCTGAAATTATAAGCAGAAAAAAATGGATTCTGTTGAAGATGTTGTTGGTTTTCAATTTGAAAATAGTTCTGGTGTCAACTGCTATGCTAATGTAGTGGGTAATGTTGTCTTTTCTCTAGAAACTTTAAAAGAAGAGATTGTGGTCAATTCGGATCAAAGATTTTGCAGTTTGTTGAATTCTGTGTTAGAGAAATGTAGCACTGATAGAACAAAAATAGAAAGTGTGTCTGAAATTCGAAATCTGTTAGACAAATGTTCAGGTCAAATGCAATTCTCTCAAAATATTCAGCAAGATTGTCAGGAGTTTTTAATGTATATGCTTGATGTATTGCAAGATGAAGGTGTAGATGTAGATCATCTGTTTGGCCTTTCTTATCAATGGCAGCATGACTGCGAGAACTGTAGGGTATCAAGTACTACTAGTGTAGAGTCTGAAAGATTTATATATTTAACTTTTCCAGACAGTAAATCAGTGTCCTTTAGTAAGCTAGTAAAAGCAGCTGATCACAACATGGAGTGTAGCCAATGTAAGTCTGCAATGTTCTCCACATTATTTATACGAACATATGGCCAGTATGTCATTTTAATGTTCCAACGATGTAGGCCTGATGGAACAAAATTGACAACTTTAATTAAAAATTTTGTGGCTTCGCAATTGTCAATATCAGGAAGGACTTTTGTAACTGCAGCAATTATATATCATGACGGTCCTTCAACAACATCAGGACATTACACAGCTTATTTGAAGTCTAGACACGGCTGGTCATTCTGCAATGATTCTGTTTTAACTTTTAAAAAAAAATTGCCTTTTGACCTTAAAAATTCTTACCTGGTGTTTTTACAACCAAAATTTTAGGGAAAGAATCTCGGGATTTGCTCTGAGGAATTTCAAGAGGTTCTAATGGCTCCTACACTATTTGGCCTTGAGGATAAGTGTAGTACAGAGTAAAAAGTTATTTTTGAGTTTTAAGTAGTTCCTGAAAAAAAATAAGGTTTCTTACAGAAAGTGGTGGGCACGGATTAGTTAAAGGACAACAGAGTATTTCCCAAAGCAAACGGTATTCTTACCATAACATTTGACGTCATGGAAAAATAACTGCACTTTGAATGAGTTCAGAAAAACTGTTTCTTTTAATAAGCTAATTCAAGCAGGCAATCAAAACATGGAGTAGAGGTAATGTAAGTCTGCAACGCTGTCTAAATTTTTTTAACAAACTTTTGGTTATAATGTCATTTGAAAATTCCAACTATATAAACCTGATGAAAGTAAGTTTTCAACTTTAATTACAAATGTTGTGGCTTTGTGGGGTTTGCTTAGAAGAATTCCAAGAGTTATAAATGGCTCTTACACGATTTGGCCTTGAGGAGAAGTGCGGTAGAGAGCGAGAAGTCATTTATTGTATGGAACATATTTGTCAAAACAATGGAGCTTTTCTTTCAGAAAGTGGTGGGCTGAAAATAATAACAGCACAACAGAGTATAAGCTGTTCATAGGACATCCTTCGACGTCATGGAAAGTAAGTTACTTTTAAGGAGTTCTGATTTCTGATTGGTTATGTTATATGGGTTTTTTAAACACAATCATTTTGATTGTGTTTTTTTTCCCTGCTGTTATATGATGAATACCTTCAAGTCACTGTTTTAAGTGAAATTTGATATATTCTGAGAACAGCAAAAATAAACCATTTAATATGTATAATTAATTCTGTACTTTTTGTATTTATGATATACATTTAGAACTGTGTAGGAGACATGGAGAAACTGAGGCTTCTGTAAGTGTCAAGGGAGGTGAGTAATGTACATTGCTCTGTTGCATACAGTCCTCACCTTCTGCGTACTCTTGGATATGCTAGACTACATCTGTACAATGAGATACCTAAGCTGAGTAAATACAGGTGATGTGATTGTTAAATGAGCAAAAATATTTGCACGTTTTTCAATTATATCACCTGTGTTTCCTAACATTACGAATCACATTGTGCAGATGAGGTTTAGGTCTGTCCAGGGAGACATAGGAGGTCTGGCCTTTGTTCAAGAGTGCAGTGGACATGACTCACTTCGTTGGTAGGCCTGCACATGTATTATCTCCTCTGTACTCTTCAACAAGCCTAAATTTAATCTGTAACTCTGAGTAGGCCTCACCTGAAACAAACCTCTGGATAGGCCACACCTTATCGGCATCCTGAAACAATCATTTAAAATGTTTGGGGCAGATTTATGATGGCCGTGCGCCTCTTTTGCGCCGCCGTTGCGTCACTTTTGTGACGCAGCAGCAGTGCAAAAGATGCACCATGTTGCAAGATACGCCTCACTTCATCTGCAACAAGATACCGTCAGTTTAAACTGTATATATTTAGGACTGTGTAGAGGGCATGGAGAAGCTGAGGCTTCTGTAAGTGTCAAAGTTGTTGCATACAGTGCTCACCTTCTGCGTACTCTTTCATATGCTAGACTATTTCTGCACAATGAGATACCTAAGCAAAGGAAACACAAGTGATGTGATTGTGGAATGAGCAAAAAAAATTGCACGTTTTTCAATTACATTACCTGTGTTTCCTAACATTACGAATCACATTGTGTAGATGCCTCACTCAGTCTGTATCTGACACTCTTTCCTTCACTTCCTCTGTCTCCTCTCTCCCTCACTCTGTTTTCCTTATTCACCCTTTCCTTATATAGTTTACCTTACTCACTTTCTTTTACTAGCTTACACAACTTCAATTTAGTTTTCTCTTCTATCCTTCTTTTCTGTCACTGAAAGTATCTTCCTTTTTTTTCTCTTAGTAATTTACTCTATTTCATTTTCTTTTTGTCTCTGACTGTCTATCACCGTTTCTTTCTCTTTTTTTCTGCATGTTTATCTCTAACTTTATTTCTTTGTAAAATTGGATGATTGTCAATCTTTTCCCTTGTCTTTTCTAATTTTTAAATACATGTTTTAATATTTTTCAAATTTTTGTTGTTTCTTTCACAGATTGAAAGTATAAAAATAACAAGTGACTAAGTTAACGACAATTATAAGGTAAGTGTTTTGTACTCTTTTCGTTACATTTCTATCACATTTAACTTCTATTAGTTCCACTGCTTCATTTCTTTAACCGTCAGTTTCCTGCCTTTGCTACTTCCCTCATTCCTTTTTCTATTACTTACTTACTCTACTCCTTCCACTCCTTTTCTCAGTCCCTCTGTTCTCATAGTTCCTCACTCCTGTTCACTCACTCCGTCTCTATTACTCTCACTATCTCTGACTCATCACTCTTTCACTACTTGTTCATTATGCTTTCTCCCTGTAGTTCAAACACACTAAGGGGCATATTATCAACACAGGCAATAAAATATCACTGCTTTTATCGGCAGAAAACTGCCACAAAAGCGGCTTTAGCGGCAGTTTTCTTCCGCAAAAGCGGCTTTAGCGGCAGTTTTCTGCCGATAAAAGCAGCGCTAATTTTATCGCCTGTGTTGATAATATGCCCCTATGTTATTTACATTTCTTTGCTGTTTTAATCATTCCTTTTATGTCACTTCTTCTTTTCTGCTTTCTGATTTTTCTTTCTGTTATTCCACATGTTTTAACCTTAGTCACTGTCATACATCTTGTTTTATTCCTATTTACTTTTGCTCACTGTTTTCTTAACACTTTCCCTCAGGGTTGTTCTTTTAGTCCGGTTCTATGCCTACCTCTCATTCCACATCCTTTACTGTTTTTCTTCTTAATTTAAACATTCACTCACATTCTCTAAGAAACTCTTGTTTATTATTCTTCTACTCTCCTTTTTTTCTTTCACTTCCTTATCTATTTTGTTTTTCACAATTATACCCTCTTACATCTTTTCTTCGGTAAATAGATCTATTAAACAGTATCTCTGTGTTACTCCCTCTAGCTGTCTTTCTTTTAATATTACTCTCTGTTTCCTTCCCTTATACTTTCTTTTCTTACATTTTTTTTTCTGGTTCGCTACCGGTTCGCGTACCGGCGCGCGAACCGGGAAGCGAATCAAAATAAATAGAGGTTGCCAGAGTGCTAAACATTCTAGCAATTTTTTATAAAGGGGAGGTAGTTCTGAAAAGAACTTTTTTTAAAGTTATTTTTGTTGTTTTATTTTTTTTAAATTATTTTCTGAACATTTTTTTACTTTTTTTGTATTTTTTGAACGGTTTTATATTTTTTTTGTTTTTTTTGGGGGGGGAGAAACGAAAATGATTCAATATATAGGGCTCAACAGGAGCAACAAAAAAAAAAGATCATTTATTGTCTGGGGCGTTTTGGACAATTATGATTGTCAATAGCAGCATTGATTAAATTTATGCTACTCTCCCTGTAGCAAATCAATTGTCCGCAATAAATGCATACATGTTTCACTTCCCCAAACTTCAGCTGAATATTTGGGACCGTCTCCCTCGCCTCTGGTCCCGTCAGTGCCTCTTGATGTGATGTACTGGCCACAGGACGGGGGTTATCCTGCAGGTCACGTACCTGTGCAGCACTATAATTGATAGGGTACCACCTGTCCATATGGCAATGCATGGTATAATTGCCATAACTATATTTTTTATCTGTCCCTCTGGACAGATCTTTTTTGCAAATAAGGCAAGTTACATAGCAGGCATTCACTTTTTTTTGGCCCCGGGGATATTTGAAAAATTGCCAAATGAAACTCTCTTTGACACGGGACCTCCTAGGCTCTTCAGGCAAAAACTCTCTCTCCTCCTCTTCCTCTTCTTCCTCTTCTTCCTCCTCTTGCTGAACGATAACCTGAGGAGGTGGTCCTCTCTTCCTATGAGGTGGTGGTGGTGGTGGGGGTGCACCAGCTGCAGTTACAACACTTTCCATTGCTAAGTAATGAAAAAAGGTCTTCCTCTCACAAAGATGAAAGTCAGAGTGAGGAAACAAGGAGGGGTTTTCATCATTTGGGAAAAAAAATAGTTCTAAACCAATGAAAAGTGTTATTTTTAGGTCACATGACTTAGCCTTACATCATTAAGAAACCAAAAGTGAAATGAACCAATGAAAAGTGTTATTAACAAGTCACATGACCTGTTATGCTTACGTTACGCGCTCCAGATCGCTTCCGGGAAGCTGCGCTTCGCGCCTCGCTTCGCGTACCGGAGCACTTCCGGGTGCGCTAACGCGGCGCGTCATATGACGCATTACGCGACAACGCGATACGTCGCGCTTACGCGACGCGTCACAATGTTGTTTTCTAACGCGGCAGTTGCGCAAACGGAACGTTTACCGGTTCGCGGACCGAGTCGCGGCAACAAATTGAGCTAACGGGGAGCTACCCGGTTCCCGGACCGGGAGCGAAACAAAAAAAATTATTAAAAAAAAAAATACATAAATTTTTTTTATTAAAAACATATAAAATATATTTTTCGATTTAATGAAGAATATTTTTTTTTAATCTTTTGATATTTGCTATTAAAAAACCATTGAAATTCACTGAAAAAAACATAGGTTATAGACCATATATAGTTAGGAATTAGCATTTACAAAACCTTGAAAATTCTCTGAAAAAACCATAGGTTATAGACCATATATAGTTAGGAATTAGCATTTACAAAACCTTATTTTACTCACACAAAACCATTGAAATTCGCATATATAGTTAGCTGCACTAAGTATATATTGCGCACCCGCAATCCACTGCTGATCATGTCACATATTACATCATTCATGACATGGTCAGTGACATCACTGATGACATCACTGATGACATCTCAAATGACATCACTGATGACATCACTGATGACATCTCAAATGACATCACTGATGACATCACTGATGACTACATCCAGTGACTGTATTTTTCTGTAAAATTAAAATATGTCTTACATATTGATGAATGAGTGGATGTATAAGTGTCTGGATGAAGGATTTAGTAGGTGCATGACTGACTGTATGAGTGAGTGATTAAATGTGTCTCACTGAGTGCATGGGTTAGTGACTAAACTGTCTTAATTTGTGCATCATTATGTCTATTGTTCTGAAAACTGCTGCATGTGTTGTTCAGTAGCTATATGAGTAACTATATGGGTTATTGATTGGTTGCCCAAGTATTTGTATGGGAGACTGAGTGTGTGTGTGGGTGGCTGGGAAGTGTATGACTCTGTGCATAGATGTGTGAGCAGTTGATTGACTAGATGTATGGGTTCAAAAGTGCATGTGGAAACAGCTGTATGGGCGGTTGACTGTGTGCATCAGTGTATTGGTGAGTGAATGGATATCTCAGTGCTACATGTCAAAGTAAGTACATATGTAAAACACAGTACATGTGAGACTTGACATATATAAATAACTGTGCATAAGAGCCAGTGAATGTGTGAGTGGCTGTATGGATCATTGTGAACTTGTATCCAGGATTGTATAAGAGAGTAAATATGTTTTAGTATATGTTTGAATAAGTAAGGTGTGTATAACTGTATAGTTGAGAAAATGGAGGTGTGATTGATTGTTTGCATGACTGACTAGGTGTGTGTGTAACTTCATAGATGAGTGACAATCTGTGAGTCTGTGTTTACACTGAGTATATCTAAGGTTATATTAGAGTCTGAAGAGGTTCATCGTATTATCACATGAATGATGTCATCAGTGATGTGATCAGTAATGTCAAATGAGATGTCATCAGTGATGTCATCAGTGATGTCATTTGAGATGTCATCAGTGATGTCATCAGTGATGTCATTTGAGATGTCATCAGTGATGTCATCAGTGATGTCACTGACCATGTCATGAATGATGTAATATGTGACATGATCAGCAGTGGATTGCGGGTGCGTGATATATAGTTAGTGCAGCTAACTATATATGCGAATTTCAATGGTTTTGTGTGAGTAAAATAAGGTTTTGTAAATGCTAATTCCTAACTATATATGGTCTATAACCTATGTTTTTTTCAGTGAATATATATATATATATATATATATATATATATATATATATATATATATATATATATATATATATAGTAGCTCCAGATCCTCTGAAAAATACCCAGCCGGGCCAAACAGAAGAATACAGCACTCTCGAGATTTAGGTAGCTTAACAGCATGAATTTATTCTTTAAACAAACGCGTTTCGGGAGAAAGTTCCCTTCGTCAGTGTTTACATCAGCATGTTTTTCGCGGCATAATTTTATAATTGCATTCTGGGTGGTCATAATAGAAATAGGACCAATGTGGTTTACATTTTTACGCGCCATGTTTGAATGTGCAATACATACAATTGGAAGGAAATGTTTCATGAAACCCTCCCCCGTATAACAAATCAAGCCATGAATTGGCAAAGCAGACAGTATTCAACCATCATTACTTATCATAAGTACATATCGCCGTGAATCGGCAAAGAATGCGTTTAAACCCCTTCATGATCACTATTTTTCACATTCTTCTGTATATAATTGTGCCAAGACGTGATGTTCATCTCCTTAGAACATCATATTTAACAAACAAAATCGTTCGAATATCCTGTTGTCATTATCATCCAATCTTGCCGTGTATCGGCAATTGCAGCCCAATGGACCGCAAAAAGCTCTAGGAACAATTGTAAATTTACAGAAAATAACAAATAACATGTTAACCACCCAGAAGTCTCAATATCTCATCTCCCACATTTTTGCCAAAAAACTCATTGAATTATAACCATCTTTCAAAAATCATTTACAAAACTTTTGACAAAACTTTTATATCCTTCCATCCAATCATGATTTATAGTTTTCCAACCTTTGCCATTAATGTTTCATCATTCTCCAGTAATACAATACAGGGTTCAGGCTAAGTGTGATGCCATTTCTTCCCCCTTGTTTAATCCTCCAGGTGCCTTAGTTTCTAGGTCGATAATGTACCTGGATTCTAATCTCCTGAGGGTCTGTAGTCTATTTCCACCTCGTGGACTTTCAGGAACACAGTCTAAGCAAAAGAACCTGAGAAGGTCCCTATTGCTACCATGTTTAATCGCAAAATGACGGGCAACCGGATAAGACAAGTCTTTATTCGCGATTGCCCGCATGTGCTCTAATACCCTTAGTTTTACTGGATTAATGGTACTGCCAACATATCTCATAGTTGGAACTCCGTGTGTACTTGGCAGATTAATTCCCTTTGAACAACGAGATTCGGTGACATTGACACCGCCTGCTGGCCTGAACCGGGTTTCGTGCCCAGGCGCCCGCATTGCTCGCTGCGTGGTCTGAGTTCAGCTACCATTATCTGGACTGCAAAATGAGATTGTTCCATCAACCCTGAGTGTGCTCCGCGTTGCGGGCATCACGTTTTCAGCTCTACAGTGTGTAAATTACAGCCTTGAACGCCTTTTGCGACCTACCAACACTTCGGCAACTCTTGTGGCCTTGTGAAGAACCATTGTCCCCAGTCCTTGTCCTGAAGAGAACCTATAACATCCAGGTTCGAAACGCGTCGACACTTCCACCCTGTGGTAATCTCAAAGGGTGCCGCTAGGATACAACTATTTCCAGCAATTTGGACCCTAGCAGTGTAACCCTCAAGAAATACTTGACCACAGGTCTTGGTAGACAGGCAGGCACCCACTTCCACCTTGATCCCGCCTGTCCCTTGGCTTTAATGTTCTAAAGGACTGGTTTTCCTTTTGTGTTTCTCGCATTATTTGCACTGTATATAACTGCAATTCAATTGAATCAGTATATGCTTTAGTGTTTTGGTGTGTCACTATTTGTTTCGTGTGATTCGATTGATGTAAATATTGTATATGTAAAAAACTGCACTTGTAGATACTGTGTACATGAACCCACTGTTCTGATGGTCATTTTGTTTGTGCTTGTTTTGAACTTTGAGAAACTTTGAAAAAATGATAAAATAAATGTATTTGGAATTATAATCCAGTGGTCACGTAGTACGTCTTGACTGCGTGGCTGTAGAATTTTCGTGATATTTTTCCTGTCCAGCCAACTTTTTCTGTTTTCCCTGTTGTTGAGATCCGGGCTGGGTAGATGTAGGATCCAAAACCTTCATTGTTTCCCTGCAACATATCTCAGTTGGCAGGGACACATTAAACAGTAAACTGCATGATTGGTATGGCAGGACATAAATTTGTTTATTCTCCTGTCTCCCTTGCAACCTCGTACTCCGTATGCCAAGGTTCGTTTGCTATTTGTACAGGCTTTACATTTCCCACATGGGAAAAAACCTTTAGCATCTTTCAGTGTGCCCTTCGTTTTCAGTACTGGCTTCAGATGACTCTGAACTATATGATCTCTCAAGGACCTCGCCTTCCTAAATGTTATAAGTGGCGTCCCTGGAATGTCTGGTCCAACAATCTGATCTGTTTTTAAAATCTGCCAGTGTTTGGTCATAATAGACCTTAACTTTGAGGAGTTTGAGGAGTAAGTGGTGATCATGCGGAATTTTCCATTCGTATCTGGGCGCACCTTCTTTTCAAAAAGGGACTTCCGGGACATTTTCCTTACTTTATTTAGTGTATCGTATAGGAGAGTATCTTTATAACCCCTCTCAGAGAATCTTTCTATGCTCTCATTCGCAGCTCTTTCAAAGTCTTCATCCTGAGTACAATTGCGTTTTAATCTTAACAGTTCCCCGTAGGGGATACTGTTAATACGTTTTTTTGGGTGGCTGCTTGAGGCGTGTAAGACACTATTTCCCGCTGTGGGCTTTCGATATAGTGATGTGCAGATTTTACCATTTTTCACTATTACCTCAAGGTCCAGATAGTTGACCTTTTCCTGACTCACCTCTCCTGTGAATTTTAGATTGCAGTTGTTCTTGTTCAACAATTGTATGTACTCTTTGGCCTCTGCCACAGGCCCATCCCATACCAGGAACAGGTCATCGATATACCTGCTCCAGGCTATCAATTTACTGCTCCATATGGCATTTTTAGGGGCCCAGGCTACCTGCTCCTCCCACCAGCCTACGAAAAGATTTGCATAGCTGGGGGCGAAGCAGGAGCCCATTGCCGTACCAGTTAGTTGTTTATATATGTCATCCTGAAATAGAAACAGATTATTTCGCTAACAGAAGTTGATTAATTCTATCAGCATTTTGTTATGCATTGCATTTTTCAGCGGTTTCTTACTCAGGAAGTATTCCACGGCCTGTATGCCCTGATCGTGATCTATGCACGTATAAAGACTTGTTATGTCCAAGGTCAGGAGTACATATGTGGGTTGCCAGTGCAATTCTTCCACTTTTTGGATGAAGTCCGATGTATCTCTGATATACGATTTCAACGAAAGTACAAATGCAAAAAGATAATGGTCCAAATATTTACAAAGATTTTCAGTCAAACCTCCTATTGAGGAGATTACAGGTCTTCCTGGTGGATGGTCTGAGTTCTTATGAATTTTTGGTAAATGATAAAAAGTAGGTAAAATTGGATTGACAGTTTTCAGGAATAGATATTCATCCAATTCTATCATCTGTTTGCCATGCCATTTCTTGAGGAACTCATGCAATGTATTCACACTAGCCAGGTATTCCTTCCTTGTTGTTTTAGCATAGCAAGTTACATCGTTCAATTGTCGCATTGCTTCAGTTACATATAGTTCTCTCGACATGATGACAATAATACCTCCTTTATCTGAGGGTTTACAGACAATGGAATTGTCCTCCGATAGATTTTTTATTGCCTTTTGTTGCTCTCTGGTGGTATTAAAGGCTTTCTTTGCAGAGATCTGTTTATTCCTCATATCCATCAGATCTTTAGTGACGGCATCCGAGAAAATGTCAATTGCATCCAAGGCAGTTTGTGGGACGAATTTAGATGGTGGTTTAAGCCCATTAGCAGGTGCTTCTTGATCGATTTCTACCCTGGTCAGTCTCTGTGTGAGGGTATCTGTTACTCCACACTCCTCACTATGATCCTCCGCGCGAAGGTTGTGTAGAACTTCGCATGCAGTCAAATCATTAACGCTCAAGAGGTCAGTGTCTTTCTTGTTATTCCTTAGTTGTTTCATTTCTTTTGCTGTCGGTTTCACCTTGAAGAATTTGTATAATTTAATCTTTCGGATGAATTTATATAAATCAATCCTAGTTTGTTTATATTCTAAGTTCGTTTTGGGACAGAATGTTAGTCCCAATCTGAGAACAGATTCTTCCGCAGATGTTAGGGGTCTTTGTGACAAGTTTACTATGGTGAGGTGCTCAGAGTTCGTTACCACCTCCCTCTTCTCTGACTCCTTGTCACTCTTGGGGCTGCGTTGTTCTGATTGCCGCCTCTTCCCCTTCCAGCCGCCACACCTGGTTTGCCTGCCTCTTCTGGGGGTTTGTTCTTCCCATCTCTTAGCCAACTTGCCTTGATTAAATCGAATTCCTGATGAAAAGGAGTTTTTGTGGATGTCATTGCAGGGCCTCCCATTTCATCACCAGACAATTAATTTGCAGTTAAATCGGAGTAAGAAGTTTCGACTCTGCTTTCTGCTTGTGTTTTTGGCATTAGATTCTTTTTGGCTAGGTCTTTCCGTGGCTGGTCGTATTTTTTGGCAAAGGTCAGGACCCGCCCCATCGCGTAGTCTCGTTCATCGCGGTCGAACTTTTCCTGTTTTCTCGTTTTGATTTTTATTTCATATTTTTGTAGTCTTTTCTTCATGGCTGCCCTTAGTATTTCCAATTCCTCTTTGTTTGGGTTTTTTGAAAGTTCTTCCTCCATCTCTTCGATTTCCTTTACCACTTTATCTCTATCGCTCCATGCAAATTGGACTAGGATTTCAAGCATCCCTTTGCATGAATTAGCTATATGCGTGGCCCAGGTTTCTAGCAGGAGGGGATCCGGATTTTCATAAGCAGGGACAGTAAAAATTCGTAATCCTCTTGGTACCCTTTGTACCTCGATATATCCCTGTAAAGATGTCCCTTCCCACCATTTCCTTAGCTCTCGCTCATAGAGTTTTTCAAGCTTGTGGAATTGGGTCGTTAGTGGATTTGTTACTTCCACATTGGTTTTTGGCGGTGGTTTTGAGATGTCAGGATTCTTATTTTTGAAGATATCTACAGCCGCATCTCTTCGTTCTGACATATTAAACATGTTTGTAGTGTTTAAAAATGGTGTCCCGATCCCGGGATACCACGTTCTGTTCGTGCTGTGTTGCTGCGTATTCCCTCGCTATACCGCTGTTTCTTTACAGTCACGGCAAGATTGGATGATAATGACAACAGGATATTCGAACAATTTTGTTTGTTAAATATGATGTTCTAAGGAGATGAACATCACGTCTTGGCACAATTATATACAGAAGAATGTGAAAAATAGTGATCATGAAGGGGTTTAAACGCATTCTTTGCCGATTCACGGCGATATGTACTTATGATAAGTAATGATGGTTGAATACTGTCTGCTTTGCCAATTCATGGCTTGATTTGTTATACGGGGGAGGATTTCATGAAACATTTCCTTCCAATTGTATGTATTGCACATTCAAATATGGCGCGTAAAAATGTAAACCACATTGGTCCTATTTCTATTATGACCACCCAGAATGCAATTATAAAATGATGCCGCGAATAACGTTCTGATGTAAACACTGACGAAGGGAACTTTCTCCCGAAACGCGTTTGTTTAAAGAATAAATTCGTGCTGTTAAGCTACCTAAATCTCGAGAGTGCTGTATTCTTCTGTTTGGCCCGGCTGGGTATTTTTCAGAGGATCTGGAGCTACTATTTGTATCGCGGGACACCGCCGCGTTTACAGCACCCGCTATTGGAGTGACTCGTGTTATTGGTGTACAGGAGCTTTATATATATATATATATATATATATATATATATATATATATATATATATATATATATATTCACTGAAAAAACCATAGGTTTCACACCAGTTATAGTTAGGTGGAAATTTTACTCGCATAAAACCATTGAAATTCCCACGTTATAGTTAGTTGGACTCACTATAACTTGCGCGTGCAATGCACTGCTGATGACGTCACATATTACATCACTCATGACATGGTCAGTGACATCACTGATGACATCTCAAATGACATCACTGATGACAACATCCTTGTGACAGAGTGGCAGACCTCCTATCAGCATAAAATAACCTTTGACACACACATTCAAAAATAGAAACTAACATTTTCTTAAAAAAGGAGAAACCAATACCAATTACAACAACTTATTAGGTAATTCCAACATCTACATACACATCCACTCATTCACCAACAGTTCTATATAGTCACTCATGCATGTACTTACTCATCATATGTACTCATACACCTATACATCCTGTTACACACTAATACTCATCCATATAGTTACTCACACACAAATTCACACATGCAAATAAACTATTAAAAAACCATTTACTTGATTATACTGCTATATACACACCACTACACATACTTCTACAGAAACGGAAACATATTTACTCTCTTAAATAATCAATTATAAAAACACATACTCACTAACCCACCCATACACACAATCATCCACCCATACAGTCTTGCACACATGCTGTCTTCAAAATACATACAAATAGTGAGTCACTCATTCATGCATCTGTGCTCTAAGTAATATCCCCCACCGAACCATACAGACACTGATACTGATACTCAAAAAAACAACTAATAACCCATATACACACTCATGTAGCTACTCACCAACTCATGCAGCCACTTATACACAAAGTGAGACACAGATACAGATATTTAAATATTTAAACATTACTCGCTAATATATGTATTCACTAAGATACATTTAATAAGTCAGTTAACCAATCAATTTTACACAAAAAAACATCCATTTAGACATTTATTTACCCATTTATTCTATCATCAACCTTTAGATATAAATATATAAAAAATATTTATTTTTCAGAAAGATACACATTCACTGGATGATGTCATCAGTGATGTTATTTGAGATGTCATCAGTGATGTCATGAGTGATGTCACTGACCATGTCATGAGTGATGTAATATGTGACGTCATCAGCAGTGCATTGCACGCGCAAGTTATAGTGAGTCCAACTAACTATAACGTGGGAATTTCAATGGTTTTATGCGAGTAAAATTTCCACCTAACTATAACTGGTGTGAAACCTATGGTTTTTTCAGTGAATTTAATAGGTTTTTTAAATGCTAATTCCTAACTATAACTGGTGTGAAACCTATGGTTTTTTCAGTGAATATATATATATATATATATATATATATATATATATAGATCAGTCCACTTCCTCCATTTACGCTGGGACCTTTCAACCGCGGTGCAATCCAGGGGCGGAGGTCGCCCTGTCAATATCGTTTGCCACCAAACACAGCGTCCGCTGTGTGTATGCAACTCCACTCCAATCAATTGATCCAAATAATTACCATTAGACAGCGCGTTTTGCTGATGAAAAATTTTATTCCATATTCAGTTCCAGCATGTAGTACACGGCTAGTATAGAACCAACCCAACGCGTTTCGGCGATACCTCTCGCCTTGCTCACGGGTAACTCGTGTGTTACAGACAACTGATTAAATAAAGTTAAACCAAAGTGCATACGTGGTCTGAACCGGTCATGAACATAGAAAAAGGACACAGTTGATTTCCTGTGGTGGCCATCTTTGCATGGTGATTGTGTATGACAACCAGTTAGTTTTAAATGTTGACACAATGCTTCTTGTGGACATTAATACTTCATATAATGAAAACCGCATCAAATTTACATGCCCAGTGGCTAATTAAACACAGTATTTACATATGTACATATGATCGGTTTTTTGCATCAATAAATGAAATAAAAAAGCGGACCTTGAATTATAATTTCCTTCTTTGCATGATGTAAGCACAAGACGCTCTTAAGTTTCAGCTATACAAGGTTTTTCATGTACCATGCAACAGTCAATGGTGCATTAATAGAGCAATGAAATAAAATTAATAATAATAATAATGTTGTATATACATGACCTGAAATTCAAGCCCAGTGGCCGATATAAGACTGCTTGTTTCACCCAGTATATGGGTATTGTACTCGTGGAGCCTAGGTGAAATATATTTCTATACCCCAAGGTCTCCCAAAATAAAATTGCACACGTTGAATAAGCAAAAGCCAAGTGGCCAATTTTCACTCAGTTCATTTAGGATATATTTGCTTCCTTTGAGCCATGTGGGGTTAAGGATACTGCTACGCTCATCTTTCTCATCTCATCTTCCCAAGTGATAAACCATCTATTCTCTCCTGGTGACAAGTCCTCTGAAACCTGCAATATGGACAAAATACAGCCTGTCAGCTCATGCATATTAGATACCTTCAATCAATTACCATTGTATTCTAAACTATGTTCAAATAAGATCGGTTACAAGACCTCAGTGATACCAGTGTGGTTAAAAGATTAAAATCATTACAGGATTTAGGACACACACTATTGTTCATCTAGTAAACTAAAGTCAGTACTCAGAATTTGCAGAGAAAAGAGGTTAGAAACCCCCCTTGTCATTGGTAATTTACTCGCCCAGGTGCCATACCATCTCCTCCTCGGAGTTCAAACCTCCCTGGATCAGACAGTCTAGGTCAACAATATATCTATTCTCAAGCTGTCGTAGCTTGCGGATCTTGTCACCACCTCTTTTCATTGGTGGCAATTTGTCTATTACAAAGAATTTCAGGAGATTGCGGTTCCCTCCATGCAGCTCTTCAAAATGTCGAGCGACAGGAGAATTTTGTTCCTTATTTTGGATTGCCCTCATGTGTTGTAAGATGCGGGTCTTGGCTGGGAACATAGTACTGCCTACGTATTTTTTATGACAAGGACATGTTAGTACATAGACACAGTATTCTGACAAGCAGGTGAGATGTTTTTCGATAGTTCTTTCTTTGTCCTCAACTGGGAAGTATACTTTCTTGACATTAGAACTATACTTGCATGCTTTGCAGTTCATGCAAGTATAGAAGCCCTGAATTTTAGACGAGCTTGATTTAATCATGCTCACCTCATTACGGCTTACTTTACTTCTTAGAGTGTCTGCTCTGCGATAGGTACTGCTAGGCCTTTCCTGGAGGATATCATTGAGGGTAGGTTCAGTTTTTAGTACATTCCAATGTTTCTGTAAGCTTTTTTGAATCTTTCATGATTTTGAGTGAAAAGTGGAAATGAATCTTATTGGCTCAATCTCCTCCTTCTTTTTTCCTTTTACTGGATTCAGAAGGGACAGGTGGCTGACCTTACTAGCTTTCTCAAAGGCACAATTTATGACCTCCTGTTTGTATCCTCTTTCTGTAAAGCGCTTTTTCATGCATTCTCCTTCTTTAATGAAGTCGGAGTCTCTGCTACAATTCCTCCGGGCCCGGAGGAATTCCCCGTAAGGAATGCTTTTAATTAGCGTTTTGGGGTGGCTGCTTTCTGCATGGAGCAGGGTGTTACCTGCGGTCTTTTTACGAAACAGTTTCATCACAAGTTTATCTGCTGCTACCTCCACAGATAAATCAAGGAAGACTGCGCCTTTATCACTGATGTTACCCTCTAGTACCAGGTTCATTTCGTTCCTATTTAGTTCTTTGATAAATAGCTCTGCACTGCTTTGTGGACCTTCCCAAATGATAAATAGGTCATCTATGT
Source organism: Lissotriton helveticus (assembly GCF_964261635.1). Classification (NCBI taxonomy): domain Eukaryota; kingdom Metazoa; phylum Chordata; class Amphibia; order Caudata; family Salamandridae; genus Lissotriton; species Lissotriton helveticus. The sequence goes on from NC_136069.1 coordinate 1,613,248,138, forward strand.
ACCGCAGCCATACTCTCACATGGCTGCGATACAGATGATTGGTCCTGGCTACCTGCTGCTCCCAGCTCGCCATGAATAAATTAGCGAAGCTGGGAGCAAAACAAGTTCCCATCGCCGTGCCCTGACATTGACGGTAGTACACATCATTGAACACAAAATAATTGTGCTCAAGACAGAACTCCATCATCGTGATGATCATATTAGTATGTTCAAGATAGGAGATAGATCTCCTCTTCAGGAACATACGACAAGCCTCAATACCATTGCAATGTCTGATTGATGTGTAGAGACTACACACGTCAAGTGTGATGAATAAATAGTTCTCCTTCCAGACACAGTCTTTCATCTTGTTGATAAAATCCCTGCTATCTTTGAGGTAGGATGGGGTGTCTTCCACAAAGGGGCGTAGGAAATGGTCGATATATCTAGATGTGTTTTCCAGCAGGGATCCAATTGAAGAAACAATTGGTCTTCCTGGAGGGTTGACACAATCCTTGTGGAGTTTTGGCAACAGGTATAAGACTGCTACCATTGGGTTGCGGTTCAGAAGGAATGAGTATTCGTTCCATTCAATCAGACCTTGGTCTTTCCAACCTTTCAACATTTCAAAATATCTTATGTTTGTTTCTTCAATCTTTTGCATAGATGAAACCTCATAGCAGTCAATACAATTCAATTGTCTCATACCCTCAGCAATGTATGCTGTGGCATCCATCACTACCACGTTCCCCCCTTTGTCCGATTGTCTTATCACAATTGATGAATCTTCGCGAAGTGTTTTTATGGCAGACCTTTCACATTTGGTCAGATTGTCTTCCGACCAATGTTTATGTTTTGCCATGTGCTTTAAGTCATTAATCATCAGAGATTCGAATGTATCAATACCACATGTAGGTAACGAGGGGTTGAAAGAGGATTTCTGCTTGAACAAGTTAGGACAGTTTAAGTTTGTATCAAAACCCAAAGTTTTGGCATCAATTGGTTCATTCATAGGAGTACCCCCTTCTAAACTTTTCAAGGTAATCAAAGCTTCTATTTCAATTATACTTTCTTTAGCAGGTTTTATGCTAGATGGTACCACATTGGTATTCTTTACTTTTAATTTGTTCCATTTATGGAGTCTTAGCTTTCTTGTAAATTTAAAAAGGTCTATACGTTCTTGTGAGTAACAAAAGTTAGTAGTAGGACAGAAAGAAAGACCAAATTGGAGTACCTCATATTCACTCTTGGATAAGGTGCGGGACGACAGGTTTATCACATTCTGTAAATTCATTTTCCTCTTCTTTTCTGGCCCCGTGTTTCCACTCCCATAGGGGCTATGTTTCCTTTTGCCGCTTCCTCCACGCCTATCTTTTGGTTGGGCTTGTTGTCGCTTTTTCCTTGATTTCCTCTGCCTCTGCCTCTTCCTCTGAATCCTTGGGCCCTTCCTCGGCCCCGATCTATTTGCCAATTCTGTTGTTGTTGAAAGGTCCCAGCGTAAATGGAGGAAGTGGACTGATCTATTATTATAGACGCTGGTTGACCGCGCTGGATGTATATTACAAAAACGGAAACTACAGGAAGATAAGAGAAACATACTGGACAACCCGGAAGGGAACCGCCGACTTAGAGAACAGACGGTTTACTCTGGAATGTTGGCGTGATCCCGGGGTAAGTCCGTTCAAAATTTCTTTTTCATTTTTTGGCAAAGCGCAAATCTTACGAACAATGCTGCCTGCATAACAGACTTTCCGAGTGATGGATTGAGTGGCGGCAACTACGCAAAGCCATTTTCGTTTACCTGTCTCGTTTTTCGTTAACTTTGTGACAATTTCCAGCGTAACTGTTCTGTGTTCGACCTGCATTGGGATAAATCTGCAGGTAGGAGGCACGGGCACCCAATGCAACCAGGTATTACTGATATTCAAAACAGCGCGCAAACAGCACATTAACGTTAACAAATAGCCAGCATACACGTGGGTACTTACCCAATATTCAACACGGCAGTATGGATGAGGAGACAGAGTCCCGCAGGAGGCTCAGGGCACAAACAATGTTTGTAGTCACACCTACAGGACAATCCAGCAAAGAACCCCAATCTGCAACAGCGAATTTACATAACAAATATAATAAATTGGAAAAATTAATCCGCAAAGAGGTCTCAAAATGGTGGGAGGCCATAACCCTGGAAAAATACCAAGAGGAAAAAAGAATCCCTAGAGGCTTAAGGATTCTGATAGCACCCTCATATGAGGAACCAGACATGGAACTTGCAGAGGAATGGGCGGAAAATCTTATGGATTGTTCAAATAGAATGTTATCCATCCTAATAAAACATGCGTGGAAGGATAGACTTATATTACTTAAGAAGATAGCAGAGCTCAGAGAAGAAATCTCCAAGGAGGAGACACTAGAAAATATGACCAAAAGGATGGAAGAAATTAACAAAAGAATTGGCAAACACGAGGATGAAATAATCGCTAAAAAAGAACGAAAGTTCATAAGAGATCAAATTGATTATAACTCTGGAAGAGTATTTACGTTCAGCAAGAAATATGACCACATGGTGCGCAAAGGAATACAAGCGAATATTGACAAAACCCAGACGGGGGGTGAGTCAGGTGAGGAAGTGGTAGAGAGTGATGTGTCTGTAGAGGAACAGGCTTTAGGTTCGACAGAAAATTTAACAAAAGATACAACCAAGTCGACAAATTTTTGGATGGAATTCAAGCGTATGAACCAGAATCAACAACAACAGAATTGGCAAATAGATCGGGGCCGAGGAAGGGCCCAAGGATTCAGAGGAAGAGGCAGAGGGAGAGGAAATCAAGGAAAAAGCGACAACAAGCCCAACCAAAAGATAGGCGTGGAGGAAGCGGCAAAAGGAAACATAGCCCCTATGGGAGTGGAAACACGGGGCCAGAAAAGAAGAGGAAAATGAATTTACAGAATGTGATAAACCTGTCGTCCCGCACCTTATCCAAGAGTGAATATGAGGTACTCCAATTTGGTCTTTCTTTCTGTCCTACTACTAACTTTTGTTACTCACAAGAACGTATAGACCTTTTTAAATTTACAAGAAAGCTAAGACTCCATAAATGGAACAAATTAAAAGTAAAGAATACCAATGTGGTACCATCTAGCATAAAACCTGCTAAAGAAAGTATAATTGAAATAGAAGCTTTGATTACCTTGAAAAGTTTAGAAGGGGGTACTCCTATGAATGAACCAATTGATGCCAAAACTTTGGGTTTTGATACAAACTTAAACTGTCCTAACTTGTTCAAGCAGAAATCCTCTTTCAACCCCTCGTTACCTACATGTGGTATTGATACATTCGAATCTCTGATGATTAATGACTTAAAGCACATGGCAAAACATAAACATTGGTCGGAAGACAATCTGACCAAATGTGAAAGGTCTGCCATAAAAACACTTCGCGAAGATTCATCAATTGTGATAAGACAATCGGACAAAGGGGGGAACGTGGTAGTGATGGATGCCACAGCATACATTGCTGAGGGTATGAGACAATTGAATTGTATTGACTGCTATGAGGTTTCATCTATGCAAAAGATTGAAGAAACAAACATAAGATATTTTGAAATGTTGAAAGGTTGGAAAGACCAAGGTCTGATTGAATGGAACGAATACTCATTCCTTCTGAACCGCAACCCAATGGTAGCAGTCTTATACCTGTTGCCAAAACTCCACAAGGATTGTGTCAACCCTCCAGGAAGACCAATTGTTTCTTCAATTGGATCCCTGCTGGAAAACACATCTAGATATATCGACCATTTCCTACGCCCCTTTGTGGAAGACACCCCATCCTACCTCAAAGATAGCAGGGATTTTATCAACAAGATGAAAGACTGTGTCTGGAAGGAGAACTATTTATTCATCACACTTGACGTGTGTAGTCTCTACACATCAATCAGACATTGCAATGGTATTGAGGCTTGTCGTATGTTCCTGAAGAGGAGATCTATCTCCTATCTTGAACATACTAATATGATCATCACGATGATGGAGTTCTGTCTTGAGCACAATTATTTTGTGTTCAATGATGTGTACTACCGTCAATGTCAGGGCACGGCGATGGGAACTTGTTTTGCTCCCAGCTTCGCTAATTTATTCATGGCGAGCTGGGAGCAGCAGGTAGCCAGGACCAATCATCTGTATCGCAGCCATGTGAGAGTATGGCTGCGGTACATAGATGACCTATTTATCATTTGGGAAGGTCCACAAAGCAGTGCAGAGCTATTTATCAAAGAACTAAATAGGAACGAAATGAACCTGGTACTAGAGGGTAACATCAGTGATAAAGGCGCAGTCTTCCTTGATTTATCTGTGGAGGTAGCAGCAGATAAACTTGTGATGAAACTGTTTCGTAAAAAGACCGCAGGTAACACCCTGCTCCATGCAGAAAGCAGCCACCCCAAAACGCTAATTAAAAGCATTCCTTACGGGGAATTCCTCCGGGCCCGGAGGAATTGTAGCAGAGACTCCGACTTCATTAAAGAAGGAGAATGCATGAAAAAGCGCTTTACAGAAAGAGGATACAAACAGGAGGTCATAAATTGTGCCTTTGAGAAAGCTAGTAAGGTCAGCCACCTGTCCCTTCTGAATCCAGTAAAAGGAAAAAAGAAGGAGGAGATTGAGCCAATAAGATTCATTTCCACTTTTCACTCAAAATCATGGAAGATTCAAAAAAGCTTACAGAAACATTGGAATGTACTAAAAACTGAACCTACCCTCAATGATATCCTCCAGGAAAGGCCTAGCAGTACCTATCGCAGAGCAGACACTCTAAGAAGTAAAGTAAGCCGTAATGAGGTGAGCATGATTAAATCAAGCTCGTCTAAAATTCAGGGCTTCTATACTTGCATGAACTGCAAAGCATGCAAGTATAGTTCTAATGTCAAGAAAGTATACTTCCCAGTTGAGGACAAAGAAAGAACTATCGAAAAACATCTCACCTGCTTGTCAGAATACTGTGTCTATGTACTAACATGTCCTTGTCATAAAAAATACGTAGGCAGTACTATGTTCCCAGCCAAGACCCGCATCTTACAACACATGAGGGCAATCCAAAATAAGGAACAAAATTCTCCTGTCGCTCGACATTTTGAAGAGCTGCATGGAGGGAACCGCAATCTCCTGAAATTCTTTGTAATAGACAAATTGCCACCAATGAAAAGAGGTGGTGACAAGATCCGCAAGCTACGACAGCTTGAGAATAGATATATTGTTGACCTAGACTGTCTGATCCCGGGAGGTTTGAACTCCGAGGAGGAGATGGTATGGCACCTGGGCGAGTAAATTACCAATGACAAGGGGGGTTTCTAACCTCTTTTCTCTGCAAATTCTGAGTACTGACTTTAGTTTACTAGATGAACAATAGTGTGTGTCCTAAATCCTGTAATGATTTTAATCTTTTAACCACACTGGTATCACTGAGGTCTTGTAACCGATCTTATTTGAACATAGTTTAGAATACAATGGTAATTGATTGAAGGTATCTAATATGCATGAGCTGACAGGCTGTATTTTGTCCATATTGCAGGTTTCAGAGGACTTGTCACCAGGAGAGAATAGATGGTTTATCACTTGGGAAGATGAGATGAGAAAGATGAGCGTAGCAGTATCCTTAACCCCACATGGCTCAAAGGAAGCAAATATATCCTAAATGAACTGAGTGAAAATTGGCCACTTGGCTTTTGCTTATTCAACGTGTGCAATTTTATTTTGGGAGACCTTGGGGTATAGAAATATATTTCACCTAGGCTCCACGAGTACAATACCCATATACTGGGTGAAACAAGCAGTCTTATATCGGCCACTGGGCTTGAATTTCAGGTCATGTATATACAACATTATTATTATTATTAATTTTATTTCATTGCTCTATTAATGCACCATTGACTGTTGCATGGTACATGAAAAACCTTGTATAGCTGAAACTTAAGAGCGTCTTGTGCTTACATCATGCAAAGAAGGAAATTATAATTCAAGGTCCGCTTTTTTATTTCATTTATTGATGCAAAAAACCGATCATATGTGCATATGTAAATACTGTGTTTAATTAGCCACTGGGCATGTAAATTTGATGCGGTTTTCATTATATGAAGTATTAATGTCCACAAGAAGCATTGTGTCAACATTTAAAACTAACTGGTTGTCATACACAATCACCATGCAAAGATGGCCACCACAGGAAATCAACTGTGTCCTTTTTCTATGTTCATGACCGGTTCAGACCACGTATGCACTTTGGTTTAACTTTATTTAATCAGTTGTCTGTAACACACGAGTTACCCGTGAGCAAGGCGAGAGGTATCGCCGAAACGCGTTGGGTTGGTTCTATACTAGCCGTGTACTACATGCTGGAACTGAATATGGAATAAAATTTTTCATCAGCAAAACGCGCTGTCTAATGGTAATTATTTGGATCAATTGATTGGAGTGGAGTTGCATACACACAGCGGACGCTGTGTTTGGTGGCAAACGATATATATATATATATATATATATATATTCACGCTCCAAGGTTGTCCACCATGTGAGTAGCACGCGAGCAGCAGCTTTATTTATGTGTAGGTGAGGACGGGGATCCGCTTGTAGACACCGCTCCGTAATGGATCTGCCCGACGCGTTTCGAAGCTCCATATATATATATATATATATATTCACTGAAAAAACCACAGGTTATAGACCATATATAGTTAGGAATTAGCATTTAGAAAACCTTATTTTACTCACACAAAACCATTGAAATTCCATATATAGTTAGTTGCACTAACTATATATCGTGCACCCGCAATCCACTGCTGATGATGTCACATATTACATCATTCATGACATGGTCAGTGACATCACTGATGACATCACTGATGACATCTCAAATGACATCACTGATGACATCACTGATAACAACATCCAGTGATTTTTTGTTTCTATAAAGTTTAAATATGTCTTACATATTGAAGAATGAGTGGATGTGTAAGTGTCTGGACGAAGGATTTAGTAGGTGCATGACTGACTGTATGAGTGAGTGATTAAATGTGTCTCACTGACTGCATGGGTTAGTGACTAAACTGTCTTAATTTGTGCATCATTATGTCTGTTGTTCTGTAAACTGCTGCATGTGTTGATCAGTAGCTATATGAGTAACTATATGGGTTATTGATTGATTGCCCAAGTATTTGTATGGGAGACTGAGTGTGTGTGTGGCTAGCTGGGAGGTGTGTGACTCTGTGCAGATCAATCTGTACTTGTATCAATGATTGTATAAGAAGGTAAGTATGTGTTAGTATATGTTTGAAAATGTAAGGTGCTCTATGTTTAACTGTATAGACAAGAAAATGGAAGTGTCATTGATTCTTTACAGGACTGACTAGGTGTGTGAGTAACTCCATGGATGAGTGGCAGACTGTGAGTGTCTGTATAGGTGTATGAGTGCATATGATAGTGTTGTAAAGATGAGTGATTGTATGTATGAATGATTGTATGGGTGAATGAGTGAAGGTGTGTGTAGACGTAGCAATCAGTGAGTGCGTATGTAGTAACTAGTATTGGTGTGTCAATGGTTTCAAAAATTATACTCTCTTTTTAACACTGGGTGAAACAGAGGTTATATTAAAATGTGAGGAGATGCATTGTATTGTCACATGAATGATATCATCAGTGATGTGGTCATTGATGTCAAATGAGATGTCATCAGTGATGTCATCAGTGATGTCATTTGAGATGTCATCAGTGATGTCATCAGTGATGTCACTGACCATGTCATGAATGATGTAATATGTGACATCATCAGCAGTGGATTGCGGGTGCACGATATATAGTTAGTGCAACTAACTATATATGGAATTTCAATGGTTTTGTGTGAGTAAAATAAGGTTTTCTAAATGCTAATTCCTAACTATATATGGTCTATAACCTGTGGTTTTTTCAGTGAATTTTCAAGGTTTTGTAAATGCTAATTCCTAACTATATATGGTCTATAACCTATGGTTTTTTCTGTGAATTTCATTGGTTTTTTAACAGCTAATATCTGTAGCTGTAAAATGTATTCTTCTTTAAATCCAAAAATATATTTTATATGTTTATGAATAATTATTTTTTTTTAATATTTTTTTTTCTTCGTTCCCGCTTCGCGAATCGGGAAGCTTCCCGTTAGCTGACCTTGATGCCGCGAAATAGACCGCGAGCCGGTAAACGTTTCTTTACCGCAAGTGCCGCGTTAGAAAACAACATCGTGACGCCTCCCGTCCGCATGACGTTTCACGTTGTCGCGTGATACGTCATATGACGTGCTACGTTAGCGAACTGGTACGCGAAGCGAGTCGCAAAGCGCAGGTTTCTGGAAGCAAACCGGGAGGCCCTGCAAAGCGCTTAACGTAAACACAGCAAGTCATGTGACTTGGTAATAACACTTTTCATTGGTTCATTTCACTTTTGGTTTCCTAATGATGTAAGACTAGGTCATATAATCTAAAATGAACACTTTTGATTGGTTGAGAACTCTTGTTTTTCCCAAATGATGAAAATCCCTCCTTCTTTCCTCACTCTGACTTTCATCATTGTGAGAGAAAGACCCTTTGTGATCACTGAGCAATGGCTTCTTTAGTAGCTTCAGCTGGTGCTTCCCCACCACCTCCACCACATCCAAGGAAGAGTGGACCACCTGCTCAAGTTATAATTCAACAAGAAGAAGAAGAAGAGGAACAGGACGACGAGCACGAAGAGAGGCAGTTTTTGCCTGAGCAGCCCAGGACGTCTCACCGGAAAGAAAACTTCATTTGTCAATTTTTTAAAATTCCCAAAGGTCAGAAAAAAGTAAATGCAAGATACGTAACTTGCCTTATATGTCAAGATAGACTGTCCAGAGGAACCGAGAAAAAATACAGTTTCGGAAACTACACAATGCATCGCCATATGACTAGGTGGCATCCTAACAACTACAGTGCTGCACAGTTTCGGAACGACCTAGATAATCTCCCTATTATGGCCAGAAGATCTGTTGTACCGGAAGTAACGGGACCAGAGGGCAGGGAGATGGTGCCAAATATACAAATGAAATTTGGTGAAGTAAAACACACCTGCGTATTTTGCGATGGATTCATTTCCTACGGAGAAAAAAGCATCACTCTGATCAACAGAGCTATTGACTATCATATGCAAGTTTGTACGAAACGCCCAAAATAATAAATACTTCTTTTTTTGTTTTGTTGCTCCTGTTGAGCCCTTTACAATGAATCGTTTTCATTGCCCCCTCCAAGAAAAACCCCAAAAAATATAAAACTTCAGAAAAATTCAAAAAAAGTAAAAAAAAATTCCGAAAAATAATAAAAAAAATATAAAACAACAAAAACAATAAAAAAAAAAGTTCTTTTCAGAACTACCTCCCCGTTATTAAAAAATTGGTACAATATTTGGAACTGTGCCAACCTCTATTTCTCTTAGTTCGCTTCCCAGTTCGCTCGCCGGTACGCGAACTAGAAGCGAACCAAAAACAGTAAGTATAAGGGAAGGAAACAGACACTTATGTTAAAAGAAAGACAGCTATAGGGGAGTAAACTAGAGATACTATTACCCGTAATCCACTGCTGATGATGTCACATATTACATCATTCATGACATGCTCAGTGACATCATCAGCAGAGGATTGCGGGTTTTTTGGCAACGTGCCTTATCCACGGTTTAATAACGCTGCCTTTTGCTTTATATAAGTTTTCAAATTGTATGAAATATATACCAATAGGTCGTTATGAACCTTTAGGTAGTGCTTTTCTTCATGAGGTCTGGTCGCTTCCATACACATACAGATGTTTCAAAGATGATCAAGAAGTTTATCTGAATGGAGAGGAATGCACTGAGACGCCAGATCATTCACTAATGTGTAGGCACATACAGTTACACGGTTCATGCAACAAACACCGACCAAATATGGCTTGCGTGTTGCAAGGCACGCCAGTTCCTGCTATCATCCCCACGTTCAAGTTGTTGGAAAATGGTAGTTATTTGATGCTCAATAATGAAGATTGTTCTGAGTTAATTGAAAAGGGTCTGCACCTCTGTACGGGTGTTCGCTATGTGAAGCACGAAAGTTTCACGGGCCGAACTCAAGGCCACCTCTCTCTGAGACAAAAGAGCTCTTATTCTTGCCATGCCGTTGAAATCTGTCCCAAGGTTGGTATTTGTGGCCAGATTGAAAACTCCCTATGTTCATGTGTGGGAGGAAATAGAACATTTCTGCAGCAAATAACCCGTTCACTTACTGTTACGATAAAAGGAATACTTTTAATTCAGATTTGCCTTTCAATTTCAGCAAGATGGTTCCGACTATCTTTAACGCATCCTCCACAAAGACCCTGGCGCACTTTTTTAAAGTTGTTACCAGTGGTCTCGTGACTTCATTTGAGAAAATCTTTGGAGTCATCCCTGCTTCCTTTCATTCCATTTTCTCCACTCCGGTTCGTGGATTGGCATTTTTACTTGCATTACCAGCGGACGCTCTTGTGCTTTTTTACATTTTTAAATATGGATGTCCCTCCTATGCAACCTCCCACCCTGCAGCTGCTGACACTGTTCCGCAATCGCATGCTAGAATATTATGGCACAATGCCGTTGGCGATATTAAGCACGGCATATGGATTATCTTTTCGATTCTCCTACTTCACCTGTGTCCAGCCTGTATTTCACTGCCTGACCTGTGATTTCGATTGGGCCATTGATTTGTGTCTCTGCGGACCGGTTTCTCCTGACGTCGACTTTAATCAGCTGATGACTCCTATCATTACTCACGAGTTGGTTTGTCCTGGCGAAAGGATTATGGCTGTGGCATTGATGCATGGACTACTTGGTCCCTGGAATTTACTGGCGGCAGCACAGTCTTTCTTGGAACAGAGCTTTCTTGAAAACCCACCGAGCTGTCCTCTGATGGTGATAGAGGATCCGGTGCTGGGAGAGCACGTATGTTCTTTTCCGCTTTTAAATTGGATGGCTGAACTGTTTTCGGATGAAGACGGTGACTTCCTATTGGAGGCTGTTGCAGCTTATTTTGCATACACAGTTATGTCATAGACCTTTTTCATGTTTGATATGCTGAGTACTAGCATTTCATTGACAATTCATTGACTTATTTGTCAAGTTTTTATTATTTACCTTGCCTATTGGCTTAAGACTCGATAAAGTACTTGGCTGTTTTATTTTTCTTTAGCATTAAATTTTCCTAGTTTTTAATGCTTTACCTTGCGGACCGTGCACATATAAACTTGCAATCTGCTCTCATGAGATGGCACTTCTATTATCTTATTCAGTTCGTTTCCGGATCATGGGGAGGTGTCATCTAGGTCCTGGATATCTTTACACCGTGTTAAGTTAGCATGGGCTCATTACCGGTTTAAACGCCATTTTTCCTTTTTTGCAACTTCTGCACACGACACTTAGTTGTTGCTTTAGCTTTCCACCTAGTAGTTCATCGTGGTTTACATGAGAATAATATGTTATTGCTCTACTATCTGCTTTGCTTGTTAAACTATATCTGTACAGCGAGTGCTAAAGTTTCAAGATCAACACGATACAGAATTATTATGAGGTCTGATCTCCACGACTTCATACTCATAACATAAGTGCAACTTCTGCCAATTCTGGGCATGAGGCGAGTTTTATATTGCTTTGCCGAACACACATACACAACAGTTGATGCAGTTCACATGAAGAGAGAGCTGGTGTATGCTGATGTGATTCCTTCAAATCTAAGACACTAAAGTATGGGCACGCCCTAAACCAACACAAAGAGACCTTCTTAGCAAATAATATAATATGTGTATTAGGGAGGGTGAGATATAAGCAGCCGCGGGCCGTGGAGGGAGTTACGGTGAGGCAGGGAGGCGGGGAGGGGGAGAAGCAGGGTGGAGCCCTCTCTACCTTGCCCCTCCCCCTCCCCGCCTCCCTGCCCCACCGTAACTCCCTCCACGGCCCGCGGCTGCTTATAAGTGTTGCTAACTCTTATTCATTTACAGCATGTTAACATACTGTCACCATTCGCTTTTTATGTACTAGTAACTATGCTGGTAATTTTGCTACTGATAATATGTGTACTTCTATTATCTAAGATACTACGCCTGAGAAGACGGCATTAGTAAATAAACATTTCAAATACACATGTGTTCTTCTTAACTCCATGTTCTGGTTTCTAAGAAATATATAACGACCGACTGTTCATGAGTTCCACGTATCCTGAGGTACTATAAGTTCATATTCTGGATTGTCTAAACATTGAGAGTTTGTTATATCCAATGTGACACTGTACCTAGCTTGCTAAGGAGTTTTTGATTACTAACGTGAGTTTTGGGACACCCTAAATCGCTCAGGTTCCAATCCTCTGTCCACAGTTCTGTGTGAGAACAGAAACCCTGCGACAGGGGCACCCCCGACCCTTGCTGGAGCTTCATCACACTTGCGATACAACTCCAGCAATGCGCCACCTTTACGGCACAGATACATCACGCATCTGTGCTGTTTTTGCCCCATGATGCGCCGCATTGTAAATGCAGCACACCATAGGTGACGGAACAGCGGCACAGAATGACTAACACATCCCTGGTGATGCGCCAGTCATCATAAATGTATCCCTATGCTTCTTATCTTGTTAGAGATGAACCGCCATATGTATCATCAAAGTTTTTTGCATTTCCTAAATAGCGAACTTTAAGGAATAAATAGCGATTCTTTACCATTCCTAGTTTGCGATTAGCTATTTGCTAATTACAAATTACCCATTCATTTCCTTCATTTCCATAGGGCGGTTGGACTCACTTTTAGCTCGAACGGCTGAATGGATTTCCACGAAACTTGGCAAAATTGTAGGGACTGGTAGCCCGATGTGCCTTTGCTATGTCTCAAGATATATGCTCCAGTGGTTTTTACGAAAATTAACTTTGAAAAATATATATTGGGCTACATTGGCCTATATATATGTTGGAGCCCAAATGTAGCCCAATGTAGCCCAATGAAGCCCAATGTAGCCCAATGTAGCCCAAAGATGGCCGCCAGACACACAAAAAAACAAATGTAGCCCAAATATCAGCCAGATGTAGCCCAACTATAGCCCAGTGACAGAATGACCAATCAGCTTCGCAAACCTCCGTTACGCGAAGCGGAGCGCTGTTACAGATATATATCTTTTTTTGAACGTTAATTTCTCAAAATCCACTGGAGCACATATATTGAGACCTAGCAAAGGCACATCGGGCTACCAGTCCCTAATATTTTGCCAAGTTTCGTGCAAATCCATTCAGCCGTTCGATTATTATTATTATTATTTTTTTTTGCCCCGCGGGGCCCTTTTAAAACCTCCACATCAAACCTAGGGGGTCAGCGAGGATCTACTATGCCCCCTTATAGTTATTTCCCCCTTTGTTTTGACCTCCTCTTGTCTCTCGATCCTACCGAGAGACAAGATGGCGGCCGCTACGGACTTTTTGGAATGTTGACAGACGCCGGAGAACCAATCAGCTTCGCTTCACAAAGCTCCGTTGCGCGTAAAGTACGCGAACCGGAGCGCTGCCTGGTCCGCTGTTACAGATATATATCTTTTTTTAAACGTTAATTTCTCAAAATCCACTGGAGCACATATATTGAGACCTACAAAAGGCACATCGGGCTACCAGACCCTACAATTTTGCCAAGTTTCGTGCAAATCCATTCAGCCGTTCGGGCTAAAAGTGAGGCCAACCGCCCTATGGAAAACTCAATGTTAAAAACACGTTTTGGGACCCCCCTTTTTTCTCGGCCCCCCCTTGACGAAACCCCCCCAAATTTTCAAGGGCTGCTCAGAAACAAAATGTGCCATTTTCCTGAAAGTTTCAGCCAATTCCGTCCACAAACGCCAAAGTTATTAGACATAGAATTTTCAAAAAACCCATAGAGAAAAAATCCTAACTATATATACCTACTGGCGACCGCCAGTAGGTAATATATATATATTCACTGAAAAAACCATAGGTTATAGTTAGGAATTAGCATTTACAAAACCTTGAAAATTCACTGAAAAAACCATAGGTTATAGACCATATATAGTTAGGAATTAGCATTTAAAAAACCTTATTTTACTCACACAAAACTATTGAAATTCCATATATAGTTAGTTGCACTAACTATATATCGCGCACCCGCAATCCATTGCTGATCATGTCACATATTACATCATTCATGACATGGTCAGTGACATCACTGATGACATCACTGATGACATCTCAAATGACATCACTGATGAGATCACTGATGACATCTCATTTGACATCAATGACCACATCACTGATGATATCATTCATGTGACAATACAATGCATCTCCTCACATTTTAATATAACCTCTGTTTCACCCAGTGTTAAATACAGAGTATAGTTTTTGAAACCATTGACACACCAATACTAGTTACTACATACGTACTCACTGATTCCTACGTCTACACACACATTCACTCATTCACCCATACAATCATTCATACATACAATCACTCATCTTTACAACACTATCATATGCACTCATACACCTATACAGACACTCACACTCTGCCACTCATCCATGGAGTTACTCACACACCTAGTCAGTCCTGTAAAGAATCAATCACACTTCCATTTTCTTGTCTATACAGTTAAACATAGAGCACCTTACATTTTCAAACATATACTAACACATACTTACTTTCTTATACAATCATTGATACAAGTACACATTGATCTGCACAGAGTCACACACCTCCCAGCCAGCCACACACACACTCAGTCTCCCATACAAATACTTGGACAATCAATCAATAACCCATATAGTTAATCATATAGCTACTGATCAACACATGCAGCAATTTACAGAACAACAGACATAATGATGCACAAATTAAGACAGTTTAGTCACTAACCCATGCACTCAGTGAGACACATTTAATCACTCACTCATACATTCAGTCATGCACCTACTAAATCCTTCGTCCAGACACTTATACATCTACTCATTCTTCAATATGTAAAACATATTTAAACTTTACAGAAACACACAGTCACTGGATGATGTCATCAGTGATCTCATCAGTGATGTCATTTGAGATGTCATCAGTGATGTCATCAGTGATGTCACTGACCATGTCATGAATGATGTAATATGTGACATGATCAGCAGTGGATTGCGGGTGCGCGATATATAGTTAGTGCAACTAACTATATATGGAATTTCAATGGTTTTGTGTGAGTAAAATAAGGTTTTTTAAATGCTAATTCCTAACTATATATGGTCTATAACCTATGGTTTTTTCAGTGAATTTTCAAGGTTTTGTAAATGCTAATTCCTAACTATATATGGTCTATAACCTATGGTTTTTTCAGTGAATTTCAATGTTTTTTTAATAGCAAATATCATAAGCTGTCGAATGTCAAGTACGTGGTAAGTGAAAACATTTTCGTGTTTATGCACACTGATCTGCTTTGAATGGTGCCCCCCCCCTCATTTCTATTAGGAGTACTCTCTCTTTGCACATAGTGAAGGGTAGTTAACGCAGGCCTTTGCCCCCGTTGTAATACGTCGTGCCTGCTTCTCTCTCCATTTGATTGATTGTTATCCAAGTATTTACTGTTTTAGAATTGGTTCTCTTTGGTTCATTCTCTATTTACAAACAAACACAGAGTCGCAATACTCTGTTTAGTCTTCGCAGATAACGAAAAATCGTGTAAAAAAAAAAAGAAAAGGAATCGAGCAAAATCAGTAGGCCACTAATGGGATCTCTTTTTGACCTCGCTAAAATAGAAACATTAGGAACAACCCCTCATGACAAATACAAAACTAGTGAGATGAACTGAACTCCACACAATGATGGCTGCAAAACAGCTTGGCTCCGCCACCCACCCCGCCCAAAATAACGATAAAGAGCGGCTGCCATGATTGGTTGCGGAATGGCCACGACGGAGCTACGAAATGGTGCTGCTCTCATGCTAACCCCAGCTTCAGTCTGAATATCCAGAAACACTGTAGACTACCAATTCGATCAGTTCCGGTAGCGCCCCAATGTAACCCGGTAGAGAAGAACTAGCCCTCCCCTCTTTGACTGATGGTTCTTGTTGCCTGTCCCTTCTGTTGTCATTTAACAGAACTATTTAGCCTGCTGAAAGGGGTTGTGTTCCAACCGCTGGTTGGTGGAGACATTTTGACTATATTCTGGACCTGCGTTGTCGCGTAATGCGTCATATGACGCGCCGCGTTAGCGCATCCGGAAGTCATCCGGGGCGCGCAGCGCGTAACGTAAGCATAACAAGTCATGTGACTTGTTAATAAAACTTTTCATTGGTTCATTTTACTTTTCTTATTCTAATGATGAAAGGCTTGGTCATATGACCTAAAAATTACGCTTTTTATTACTTCCGAACATTATTTTTTCTTAAATATATGTTATAATGTTCCAGGCTAATGTACTTTCCCGGAAAATTTACAACTGTCCTGCAAGTAAAATATATTCTTTTTTCGAGAAAAAGAGCATTTCTTCGTCCCATGACGGAGCCGTTGAGCAAAAGAGGGTCGACCTGCTGTCTTAGTCGCCGATACGCCTGAATATGAGATTCTTATCGATCACTTTATGTTGCAGGAGTAGAAAACACAACAGCCCTTGACCATTTAGCTTTACTGCGTTCCTTCGAATTATACCTTTTACCCTTCATGTAATTGGTCTGCTTTATTTCACTTGCCTTTTACTGATTCTAAAACAGTGACTATTATTAAAAACTTTACCAATGTATATACTACTACCATGTTTTCTTTTAAAAACCTTTATTGTGAAAATTTCATTATACAAATACGAGCCTATAACCACGTGGGCCGGCCACGGAGCAAACTGTAATCGTACATGATGAGTAGACATTTACACTGTAGAGGAACGTAACGGGCGGGCCATTAGGTTGCAAGAACTAAGGTGTCTAACAGTTACGGAATCGGTGGACGTACATTTTATAATTAAAATACGACAGGGCCAGTTACAATAAAATTATCTAGATATACATTTGCGGGCAAGTACCATGGGTGACGTTAATTTGAACTTTCAATAGTACAGTAATCAATAACACATCAGAACTTAATATCAATAGGGATGTCGAAATATTCAATCAATTCTCGTCCCCGCCCGCCATGTGCTTCAAAACTGCATACGTATCTCGTGATTTCAAGGTTCTGCAACCAGTACACAACAAGGAGTTACGAGTCCCATTTATTCCGGCGCCATTTTGGGCGAGGACGGGCAGGTCCAGGATATAGTCAAAATGTCTCTACCAACCATCGACTATGATGATGTTCATATGCTGTATTTATTAGAGTAACACTCATCTGTCCACATGAAATTAATTTGCCACAATCTAAACATGTCATTTTAATCTTTCCAAAGTTCTTCTAAATATTTGGGACCGTTTCCCTTGCCTCTGATGCTGTCAGTGCCACTTCTTTGATGAATGTACTAGCAGGTCAGGGGTTCTCCTCCAAATCTCTCTTTTATGCAGCACTATAATTAATTGGTGCCACCTCTCCATGTGACGATGCATGGTATAGTTACCATAACTATATTTTTTTTCGGTTCCTCTGGAGAGTTCATCGTGGCAGATGAAGCGTGTAACGTACCGGGCATTTACCTTTTTTTGCATATACAGGAAAGGGAAAAAAAAATCGAGCGTCCGAGTTCTAAGGTGTCCCAGGGCCATTTTAGTGGACCAGGCCCAAATCCAAAGAACAGGCCGCCATTTTGAGAGTCCTGTTGCAGCCGCCTGTCGCTGTAGCATCAAGGGCAGCCGAAACTCAGCTGAATGGCAACTGAAACCGTAAAGGGGCGCCCCACTACAGCAGACGAGCCTCCACCTAGGAAGGCCCGTTCACGCCGCCTCCCCCCCCCCTTCGGGCACCCCACGCCGTTATTCGGAGCAGTATTGTAGGATGGCCACACCAGTGCGGCAACTTGCTAGACATCACCTCGGTGGTAACCGAATCTCAGCCCCTTGTGGTGTCTCCTCTTCAGAAAATATTCTTGCGCTACCTTTGCCCCATTCACACATCGGTCCGCTACTGACGCCATCTCACAGGCTAATGGGGCGCCCCACGCCGAGTTTCAGCATTGTAGGATGACCACACCAGTACTGCAACTTGCTAGACATCACCTCGGTGCCATCCGGATCTCGGCGCCCCACTGCAGATGAAGTACCTCTCAACTATGAAACCACCACGGCGACATCCGGATCTTGGCGCCTTGTGCCGGTTCCGGCCTATTCACACATCGGTCCGCTACTGACGCCATCTCACAGGCTAATGGGGCGCCCCACGCCGAGTTTCAGCATTGTAGGATGGCCACACCCGTACAGCAACTTGCTAGACATCACCTCGGTGCCATCCGGATCTTGGCATCTCAACGCCTAGTGGTATCTTCCATACAGAAAATATTGTTGCGCTGCCTTTGGCCCCATTCGCACATCGGTCTGCAACTGACACCATCTCACAGGCCAACAGGGCGCCCCACGCCGACTTTTACCATTGTAGGATGGCCACACCAGTACAGCAACTTGCTAGACATCACCTCGGTGCCATCCGGATCTTGGCATCTCAGCGCCTTGTGGTGTCAGTCAGAAAATATTGTTGCGCTGCCTTTGGCCCCATTCGCACATCGGTCCACTACTGACACCATCTCACAGGCCAACAGGGCGCCCCACGCCGACTTTTACCATTGTAGGATGGCCACACCAGTGCCACAACTTGCTAGACACCACCTCGGTGCCATCCGGATCTTGGCATCTCAGCGCCTTGTGGTGTCTTCTATTCCGAAAATATTGTTGCGCTGCCTTTGGCCCCATTCGCACATCGGTCCGCTACTGACGCCCCACGCCGACTTTTACCATTGTAGGATTGCCACACCAGTGCGGCAACTTACTAGACACCACCTCGGTGCCATCCGGATCTTGGCATCTCAGCGCCTTGTGGTGTCTTCTATTCAGGAAATATTGTTGCGCTGCCTTCGGCCTATTCGCACATCGGTCCGCTACTGACGCCGCCTCACGTGCCAACGTATTTTCTCCGCATTTTATACCCTATGCCGCATAACAGGTCATGTGACTTGTTTATAAAACTTTTCATTGGTTCATTTTACTTTTGGTTTCCTAATGAGGAAGGCTTGATCATATGACCTAAAATAACACTTTTCATTGGATTAAAACATTTTTTTTTCCCAAACGATGAAAGCCCCACCTTGTTTCTGGATGTTTCAGACTGAAGCTGGCGTCAGCATGAAAGCACCACCATCTCGTGGCTCCGTCGTGGTCATTCCGCGAGCAATCATGGCAGCCGCTCCCCACCGGAAACGTGCAGGAGTCGGGGGCCCCCAAGACTTTTGTAGAATCTTCAAGGCGGAGGGGACGCTTTCGAGAATGGGGTCCAAGACCTAGCAGACAAGCGTCCGATTTCCAAGGTGTCCCAGGGCCATTTCAGTGGACCAGGCCCAAAAAGGAAACAGCCTGCCGCCATTTTGAGAGTCCTGTGACAGCCGCCTATCGCTGTACCGCAAGAGTGGGCGCAACTCAGCTGAATTGCGGCTTTTGACACAGTGGACCAAAAGCGGACGGAATGGCAACTGAAACGGTAAAGGGGCGCCCCACTACAACAGATGAGACTCCACCTGGAGAGGCCCGTTCACGCCGCCTCCCCCGGGGCGCCCCACGCTGTTATTCGGAGCAGCATTGTAGGATACCAAAACCAGTGCGGCAACTTACTGGACATCACCTTGGTGCCATCGTTCTGCTGCCTTGGAACTATTCGCACAACAGTTTGCTACTGATGACCCACCCCCCGCGACGCCCCACGCCAGAAATCTGGACGTTGTGCTGCGTTGGGACTATTCGCACAGCCGACCGCTACTTCGTTGTTTTTCCCTAAAAATGTTTATATGTTATTACTGTTTTTGTTTTCTTGTATATATTTATAAGTTATTAAAGTTTTATAATCTTACTACTTTGTTGGAGTGCTATATATTTTTAATGTGACACATAATTGTAAAAACTTTGATGTACAAAGAGTCATCCCTGGAATCTTCCGCTTCAGGCTCGGTCCCCTCCCCAATCACAATACAGGATGGTTTTCAGATAATAGGAACGCGTCTGCTGTGACGGATCTCATCGAGTGTGGGCCTTGATCTACTATAACTCCTTTGAAGAGGGGTGATTCTTTACAGCTGGGGCCATAAACTACATCTGCAGGGCTAGCTGATACCCTAGGACCGGCCTGGACAATCGGACACAGAGGAAAAGGAGTGTCAGAGGGTGCGGTAGTGAATAGGGCGAAAGGGAGGTGTCGGGCGGGCACAGGGTGTGATTCTCAGGGAAGAGCAGCGCAGATGGGGGGTGGTTTATTACCCATGCATAAGACAGAGAGCGGGGGTGACCACTGCCTGGGGGAGATGCTTGCGAGGGTGGGGAGTCATGCTAAGGATCGACAGCGTGCACAGAGTGGGTCTGGTCAAGGCATCTAAAATGACTGCCATGCACGACAAAAGTGTGGCATTTGAAAAAAGGCAAGATGGCGCAGACAATGTTTTTCAACACTTCCTGATTTCCTTCGAATCGAACGTTAACAGACGTTGGGGCATATTACCAAAGTTAAGCGATATTTATCCCTAACGATGCTTAGCAACGATTTTTTTACCGCTAAGCATCGTCAGAAATTATCGCAGATAAACCTTGCTATTATCAAGGTTTATCGCAAATACGATAAAAAACGACCGCAATGCATTAATATCGCTGAAAATTCAGCGATATTCATGCATTACCGAGCTAATGCTCTTAGCCATGTTATCCACCTCCCATTGGATAACATGCCTTAGAACTGCTCAGGGCAGGTGCTAGCTTTTGGAGATATTCGCGCTTATCGCGAATATTTCCAAAAGTTGATAAGAGGAGATAGCGATGTTAGCGACTGTTTCCAGTCGCTAACATCTTGGCATGCCCACTTTGCATGTCATTAGTGATAAATATCACTCACATGCAAAGTGGGGCCCAAGATGGTCGCTATCTCCTACTAGCCGTCGCTAACTGGTGTTAGCAACAGCTAGGTAATACAGATATAATTTTATCTCCGCGAAGCGGAGCGCTGTTACAGATATATATCTTTTTTTGAAC
Source organism: Lissotriton helveticus (assembly GCF_964261635.1). Taxonomy (NCBI): domain Eukaryota; kingdom Metazoa; phylum Chordata; class Amphibia; order Caudata; family Salamandridae; genus Lissotriton; species Lissotriton helveticus. Next base: position 1,613,269,304 of record NC_136069.1, read on the forward strand.
GTTAATTTCTCAAAATCCACTGGAGAACATATATTGAGACCTAGCAAAGGCACATCGGACTACCAGTCCCTACAATTTTGCCAAGTTTCGTGCAAATCCATTCAGCCGTTCGATTATTATTATTATTTTTTTTTTGCCTCGCGGGGCCCTTTTAAAACCTCCACATCAAACCTAAGAGGTCAAGGAGGATCTACTATGCCCCCTTATGGTCATTTGCCCCTTCGCTTTGGCCTCCTCTTGTCTCTCGATCCTACCGAGAGACAAGATGGCGGCCGCTACGGACTGTTTGCAATGTTTACAGACGCCGGAGAACCAATCAGCTTCGCAAACCTCCGTTACGCGAAGCGGAGCGCTGTTACAGATATATATCTTTTTTTGAACGTTAATTTCTCAAAATCCACTGGAGCACATATATTGAGACCTAGCAAAGGCACATCGGGCTACCAGTCCCTAATATTTTACCAAGTTTCGTGCAAATCCATTCAGCCGTTCGATTATTATTATTATTATTTTTTTTGCCCCGCGGGGCCCTTTTAAAACCTCCACATCAAACCTAGGGGGTCAGCGAGGATCTACTATGCCCCCTTATGGTCATTTGCCCCTTCGCTTTGGCCTCCTCTTGTCTCTCGATCCTACCGAGAGACAAGATGGCGGCCGCTACGGACTGTTTGGAATGTTTACAGATGCCGGAGAACCAATCAGCTTTGCTTCACAAAGCTCCGTTGCGCGAAAAGTACGCGAACTGGAGCGCTGCCCGGTCCGCTGTTACAGATATATATCTTTTTTTGAACGTTAATTTCTCAAAATCCACTGAAGCACATATATTGAGACCTACAAAAGGCACATCGGGCTACCAGTCCCTACAATTTTGCCAAGTTTCGTGCAAATCCATTCAGCCGTTCGGGCTAAAAGTGAGGCCAACCGCCCTATGGAAAACTCAATGTTAAAAACACGTTTTGGAACCCCCCTTTTTTCTCGGCCCCCCCTTGACGAACCCCCCCCCCAAATTTTCAAGGGCTGCTCAGAAACAAAATGTGCCATTTTCCTGAAAATTTCAGCCAATTCCGTCCACAAACGCCAAAGTTATTAGACATAGAATTTTCAAAAATCCCATAGGGAAAAAATCCTAACTATATATACCTACTGGCGACCGCCAGTAGGTAATATATATATATATATATATATATATATATATATATATAAAATTTCTATGGCAAAATGAAACCCCTCCTTTTGTTCCTTTTCAAATTAAATATATTAAGTGTTACCACTTTATTCCAATCAAGAGGACTTCAGGTGTGCCATACTTTTGTCATAAGTAAGACTGTTAGCGTTCTAGTTGTTCTTTAGAACACTCTGGGACATTCTGTCATTGGGCTATAGTTGGGCTACATCTGGCTGATATTTGGGCTACATTTGGGCTCTTTTGTCTCTGGTGGCCATCTTGGGAGACTGCATATCAGAATTTTTTTAATGAAATATAAGAGGATTTGAGAAGTCACTCAAAATGTGCCCTAATTTTTCTTTCTTCAGCAGTAATCATAATTCTATGGCAAAATGAACCCCCTCATTTTGTTCCTTTGCAAATTAAATGTTTTAAGTGTTAACACTTTATTCCAATCAAGATGACTTCAGGTGTGCCATACTTTTGTCATAAGTAAGACTGTTAGCGCTCTAGTTGTTCTTTAGAACACTCTGGGACATTCTGTCATTGGGCTATAGTTGGGCTACATTTGGCTGATATTTGGGCTACATTTGGTTTTTTTTGTCTCTGGTGGCCATCTTTGGGCTACATTGGGCTACATTTGGGCTCTAACATATATATAGCCCAATGTAGCCCAATATATATTTTTTCAAAGTTAATTTTCGTAAAAACCACTGGAGCATATATCTTGAGACATAGCAAAGGCACATCGGGGTACCAGTCCCTACAATTTTGCCACGTTTGGTGGAAATCCATTCAGCCGTTCGGGCTAAAAGTGAGTCCAACCGCCCTATGGAAATTAACATGGGGAAAACACGTTTTGGGACCCCCCTTTTATCTCAGCCCCCGCTTGACGGATCCCCCCAAAACGTTCAGGGAAGGAGCGGAGCGCAGCGAGGCAACGTTAAGGAAAATTACAGGCAGATCCCTCATTCAGTGCCAAAGTTATTCCCAATAGAATGTTGCGGATTTTCTATGGAAAACGATCCTAACTATAACTACCTACTGGCAACCGCCAGTAGGTAATATATATATATATATATATATATATTCACTGAAAAAACCATAGGTTATAGACCATATATAGTTAGGAATTAGCATTTACAAAACCTTGAAAATTCACTGAAAAAACCATAGGTTATAGACCATATATAGTTAGGAATTAGCATTTAAAAAACCTTATTTTACTCACACAAAACCATTGAAATTCCATATATAGTTAGTTGCACTAACTATATATCGCGCACCCGCAATCCACTGCTGATGATGTCACATATTACATCATTCATGACATGGTCAGTGACATCACTGATGACATCACTGATGACATCTCACATGACATCACTGATGACATAACTGATAACAACATCCAGTGATTTTTTGTTTCTGTAAAGTTTAAATATGTCTTACATATTGAAGAATGAGTGGATGTGTAAGTGTCTGGACGAAGGATTTAGTAGATGCATGACTGACTGTATGACTGAGTGATTAAATGTGTCTCACTGAGTGCATGGGTTAGTGACTAAACTGTCTTAATTTGTGCATCATTATGTCTGTTGTTCTATAAACTGCTGCATGTGTTGATCAGTAGCTATATGAGTAACTATATGGGTTATTGATTGATTGCCCAAGTATTTGTCAGAGAGACTGAGTGTGTGTGTGGCTGGCTGGGAGGTGTATGACTCTGTGCAGATCAATGTGTACTTGTATCAATGATTGTATAAGAAGGTAAGTATGTGTTAGTATATGTTTGAAAATGTAAGGTGCTCTATGTTTAACTGTATAGACAAGAAAATGGAAGTGTCATTGATTCTTTACAGGACTGACTAGGTGTGTGAGTAACTCCATGGATGAGTGGCAGACTGTGAGTGTCTGTATAGGTGTATGAGTGCATATGATAGTGTTGTAAAGATGAGTGATTGTATGTATGAATGATTGTATGGGTGAATGAGTGAAGGTGTGTGTAGACGTAGAAATCAGTGAGTGCGTATGTAGTAACTAGTATTGGTGTGTCAATGGTTTCAAAAATTATACTCTGTATTTAACACTGGGTGAAACAGAGGTTATATTAAAATGTGAGGAGATGCATTGTATTGTCACATGAATGATATCATCAGTGATGTGGTCATTGATGTCAAATGAGATGTCATCAGTGATGTCATCAGTGATGTCATTTGAGATGTCATCAGTGATGTCATCAGTGATGTCACTGACCATGTCATGAATGATGTAATATGTGACATCATCAGCAGTGGATTGCGGGTGCGCGATATATAGTTAGTGCAACTAACTATATATGGAATTTCAATGGTTTTGTGTGAGTAAAATAAGGTTTTGTAAATGCTAATTCCTAACTATATATGGTCTATAACTTATGGTTTTTTCAGTGAATTTCAATGGTTTTTTAATAGCAAATATCATAAGCTGTCGAATGTCAAGTACGTGGTAAGTAAAAACATTTTCGTGTTTATGCACACTGATCTGCTTTGAATGCTGCCCCCCCCTCATTTCTATTAGGAGTACTCTCTCTTTGCAGATAGTGAAAGGTAGTTAACGGAGGCCTTTGCCCCCGTTGTAATACGTCGTGCCTGCTTCTCTCTCCATTTGATTGATTGTTATCCAAGCATTTACTGTTTTAGAATTGGTTCTCTTTGGTTCATTCTCTATTTACAAACAAACACAGAGTCGCAATACTCTGTTTAGTCTTTGCAGATAACGAAAAATCGTGTAAAAAAACAAAAGGAATCGAGCAAAATCAGTAGGCCACTAATGGGATCTCTTTTTGACCTCGCTAAAATAGAAACATTAAGAACAACTCCTCATGACAAATACGAAACTAGTGAGATGAACTGAACTCCACACCATGATGGCTGCAATACAGCTCGGCTCCGCCACCCACCCCGCCCAAAATAACGATAAAGAGCGGCTGCCATGATTGCTCACGGAATGGCCACGACGGAGCTACGAAATGGTGGTGCTCTCATGCTAACGCCAGCTTCAGTCTGAAACATCCAGAAACACTGTAGACTTCCAATTCGATCAGTTCCGGTAGCGCCCCAATGTAACCCGGTAGAGAAGAACTAGCCCTCCCCTCTTTGACTGATGGTTCTTGTTGCCTGTCCCTTCTGTTGTCATTTAACAGAACTATTTAGCCTGCTGAAAGGGGTTGTGTTCCGACCGCTGGTTGGTGGAGACATTTTGACTATATTCTGGACCTGCGTTGTCGCGTAATGCGTCATATGACGCGCCGCGTTAGCGCATCCGGAAGTCATCCGGGGCGCGACGCGCAGCGCGTAACGTAAGCATAACAGGTCATGTGACTTGTTAATAAAACTTTTCATTGGTTCATTTTACTTTTCTTATTCTAATGATGAAAGGCTTGGTCATATGACCTAAAAATTACGCTTTTTATTACTTCCGAACATTATTTTTTCTTAAATATATGTTATAATGTTCCAGGCTAATGTACTTTCCCGGAAAATTTACAACTGTCCTGCAAGTAAAATATATTCTTTTTTCGAGAAAAAGAGCGTTTCTTCGTCCCATGACGGAGCCGTTGAGCAAAAGAGGGTCGACCTGCTGTCTTAGTCGCCGATACGCCTGAATATGAGATTCTTATCGATCACTTTATGTTGCAGGAGTAGAAAACACAACAGCCCTTGACCATTTATCTTTACTGCGTTCCTGCGTATTATACCTTTTACCCTTCATGTAATTGGTCTGCTTTATTTCACTTGCCTTTTAATGATTCTAAAACAGTGACTATTATTAAAAACTTTACCAATGTATATACTACTACCATGTTTTCTTTTAAAAACCTTTATTGTGAAAATTTCATTATACAAATACGAGCCTATAACCACGTGGGCCGGCCACGGAGCAAACTGTAATCGTATATGATGAGTAGACATTTACACTGTAGAGGAACGTAACGGGCGGGCCATTAGGTTGCAAGAACTAAGGTGTCTAACAGTTGCGGAATCGGTGGACGTACAATTTATAATTAAAATACGACAGGGCCAGTTACAATAAAATTATCTAGATATACATTTGCGGACAAGTACCATGGGTGACGTTAATTCGAACTTTCAATAGTACAGTAATCAATAACACATCAGAACTTAATATCAATAGGGATGTCGAAATATTCAATCAATTCTCGTCCCCGCCCGCCATATGCTTCAAAACTGCATACGTATCTCGTGATTTCAAGGTTCTGCAACCAGTACACAACAAGGAGTTACGAGTCCCATTTATTCCGGCGCCATTTTGGGCGAGGACGGGCAGGTCCAGGATATAGTCAAAATTTCTCTACCAACCATCGACTATGATGATGTTCATATGCTGTATTTATTAGAGTAACACTCATCTGTCCACATGAAATTAATTTGCCACAATCTAAACATGTCATTTTAATCTTTCCAAAGTTCTAAATATTTGGGACCATTTCCCTTGCCTCTGATGCTGTCAGTGCCACTTCTTTGATGAATGTACTGGCAGGTCGGGGGTTCTCCTCCAAATCTCTCTTTCATGCAGCACTATAATTAATTGGTGCCACCTCTCCATATGACGATGCATGGTATAGTTACCATAACTATATTTTTTTTCGGTTCCTCTGGAGAGTACATCGTGGCAGATGAAGCGTGTAACGTACCGGGAATTTACCTTTTTTTGCATGTACAGGAAAGGAAAAAAAAAAATCGAGCGTCCGAGTTCTAAAGTGTCCCAGGGCCATTTTAGTACACCAGGCCCAAATCCAAAGAACAGGCCGCCATTTTGAGAGTCCTGTTGCAGCCGCCTGTCGCTGTAGCATCAAGAGCGGCTGAAACTCAGGTGAATGGCAACTGAAACGGTAAAGGGGCGCCCCACTACAGCAGACGAGCCTCCACCTAGGAAGGCCCGTTCACGCCGCCTCCCCCCCCCCCCCCTTCGGGCACCCCACGCCGTTATTCGGAGGAGTATTGTAGGATGGCCACACCAGTGCGGCAACTTGCTAGACATCACCTCGGTGGTAACCGAATCTCAGCGCCTTCTGGTGTCTTCTCTTCAGAAAATATTCTTGCGCTACCTTTGCCCCATTCGCACATCGGTCCGCTACTGACGCCATCTCACAGGCTAATGGGGCGCCCCACGCCGAGTTTCAGCATTGTAGGATGATCACACCAGTACAGCAACTTGCTAGACATCACCTCGGTGCCATCCGGATCTCGGCGCCCCACTGCAGATGAAGTGCCTCTCAACTATGAAGCCACCACGGTGCCATCCGGATCTTGGCGCCTTGTGCTGGTTCCGGCCTATTCACACATCGGTCCGCTACTGACGCCATCTCACAGGCCAACGGGGCGCCCCACGCCGACTTTCAGCATTGTAGGATGGCCACACCAGTGCGGCAACTTGCTAGACATCACCTCGGTGCCATCCGGATCTTGGCATCTCAACGCCTAATGGTATCTTCCATACAGAAAATATTGTTGCGCTGCCTTTGGCCCCATTCGCACATCGGTCCGCTACTGACGCCATCTCACAGGCCAACAGGGCGCCCCACGCCGACTTTTACCATTGTAGGATGGCCACACCAGTGCCACAACTTGCTAGACACCACCTCGGTGCCATCCGGATCTTGGCATCTCAGCGCCTTGTGGTGTCTTCTATTCAGAAAACATTGTTGCTCTGCCTTTGGCCCCATTCGCACATCGGTCCGCTACTGACGCCATCTCACAGGCCAACGGGGCGCCCCACGCCGACTTTCAACATTGTAGGATGGCCACACCAGTGCACCTTACTAGACACCACCTCGGTGCCATCCGGATCTTGGCGCGTTGTGCTGCCTTCGGCCTATTCGCACATCGGTCCGCTACTGACGCGAACTCACAGGCCAACAGGGCGCCCCACGCCGACTTTCAGCACTGTAGGATGGCCACACCAGTGCTGCAACTTGCTGGACACCACCTCGGTGCCATCCGGATCTTGGCGCATTGTGTTGCCTTCGGCCTATTCGCACATCGGTCCGCTACTGACGCCGCCTCACGTGCCAACGTATTTTCTCCGCATTTTATACCCTATGCCGCATAACAGGTCATGTGACTTGTTTATAAAACTTTTCATTGGTTCATTTTACTTTTGGTTTCCTAATGATGGAAGGCTTGATCATATGACCTAAAAACAACACTTTTCATTGGATGAAAACTTTTTTTTTTCCCCAAACGATGAAAGCCCCACCTTGTTTCTGGATGTTTCAGACTGAAGCTGGCGTCACCATGAAAGCACCACCATCTCGTGGCTCCGTCGTAGTCATTCCGCGAGCAATCATGGCAGCCGCTCCCCACCAGAAGCCTGCAGGAGTCGGGGGCCCCCAAAACTTTTGATGAATCCTCAAGGCGGAGGGGACGCTTTCGAGAATGGGGTCCAAGACCTAGCAGACAAGCGTCCGATTTCCAAGGTGTCCCAGGGCCATTTCAGTGGACCAGGCCCAAAAAGGAAACAGCCTGCTGCCATTTTGAGAGTCCTGTGACAGCCACCTATCGCTGCACCGCAAGAGTGGGCGCAACTCAGCTGAATTGCGGCTTTTGACACAGTGGACCAAAAGCGGACGGAATGGCAACTGAAACGGTAAAAGGGCGCCCCACTACAACAGACGAGACTCCACCTGGAGAGGCCCGTTCACGCCGCCTCCCCCGGGGCGCCCCACGCCGTTATTCGGAGCAGCATTGTAGGATACCAAAACCAGTGCGGCAACTTACTGGACATCACCTTGGTGCCATCGTTCTGCTGCCTTGGAACTATTCGCACAACAGTTTGCTACTGATGACCCACCCCCCGCGACGCCCCACGCCGGATTCCGAAATCAGTGAAATCTGGACGTTGTGCTGCGTTGGGACTATTCGCACAGCTGACCGCTACTTCGTTGTTTTTCCCTAAAAATGTTTATATGTTATTACTGTTTTTGTTTTCTTGTATATATTTATAAGTTATTAAAGTTTTATAATCTTACTACTTTGTTGGAGTGCTATATATTTTTAATGTGACACATAATTGTAAAAACTTTGATGTACAAAGAGTCATCCCTGGAATCTTCCGCTTCAGGCTCGGTCCCCTCCCCAATCACAATACAGGATGGTTTTCAGATAATAGGAACGCGTCTGCTGTGACGGATCTCATCGAGTGTGGGCCTTGATCTACTATAACTCCTTTGAAGAGGGGTGATTCTTTACAGCTGGGGCCATAAACTACATCTGCAGGGCTAGCTGATAGCCTAGGACCGGCCTGGACAATCGGACACAGAGGAAAAGGAGTGTCAGAGGGTGCGGTAGTGAATAGGGCGAAAGGGAGGTGTCGGGCGGGCACAGGGTGTGATTCTCAGGGAAGAGCTTTTGAAGAACAACAGCGGTCCCAAACACAAAAAGATATCACAAGAATAAAATATAGACAGAGTCAATCTATATTTTCAGGACAGACATATCCAGCCGGACAGGGGTCTTCCAGAGTATTTACTCAAGATTTATGTATTGAAATCACATAAAAATACCATCCAACAATCAACCAGAGTGGACAACAAGCCTGTGTCCAGTACTAACAGAATGAGTACAAGAGGTGATGTAGACAGCAGAGAAGGGCTTTGTAAGGCGAAACAACGTTACTCTATAAACAGTACAATTGTACAGAGTATAACAAACATGCACTGGACATTTCAGTAGTAATCACAGTTAAGTTCACGTGCATAAAGGTCGACGGCGTTTCGGACCCCTATAAAATATCAGGGACCATCATCAGGACAAATGCAATGAAAAGCCTTAGGTTAATTTAGCCTCTAAATGCCGGGTCGCCTCGTTAGATAGAGGCTGGCTCCTCGGGCAAAAGATACGCGATCACCCAGAATCGGGTCGCGACGGCCGCGGACAATTGAATTCCGTCGGCTTGGCCAGGATACCGGGTTAGTCGGCATACAACATTTCCTGGCGTCCTCAGATGAGCGAACTCGTGTGAGTTGGAATGCACTGCCTTGTGGGACTTGTAGTTCGTGTCTCTTCACTATATGGGTGCGTGTTCTGCCATTTCATAGCCCTGGATGGGCCCCGGGATGCAGATGTCCATAGATCCCATCTGAGGGCGGTTAAATAGTGGGAGTGTCAAAGCGTCTAACTCAAGTCGAGCCTCTGAAGACGAGCGTAGGCTCAGAAACGCGTCAGGCTTTTAATCGAGACATGAGAAGCTGCAGACTGGGGTGCGGAGATGTCTTTACCCGTTTGAAGCAAGGGCTGCTGGATGAGTGCATCCTTAACCTGTGGGTAACTCGGAGCTTTCATTTGCACGCGGCAGCCCAGCTGCGAAGGGTGCACCCCCCGCGGAAGATCCATGGGGGTCACGGGTCGGAAGTCGCCAAACCTGTTGTGAAGCAGCAGCCAAGGGATCTATGGACATCTGCATCCCGGGGCCCATCCAGGGCTATGAAATGGCAGAACACGCACCCATATAGGGAAGAGACACGAACTACAAGTCCCACAAGGCAGTGCGTTCCAACTCACACGAGTTCGCTCATCTGAGGGCGGTTAAATAGTGGGAGTGTCAAAGCGTCTAACTCAAGTCGAGCCTCTGAAGACGAGCGTAGGCTCAGAAACGCGTCAGGCTTTTAATCGAGACATGAGCAGCTGCAGACTGGGGTGCGGAGATGTCTTTACCCGTTTGAAGCAAGGGCTGCTGGATGAGTGCATCCTTAACCTGTAGGTAACTCGGAGCTTTCATATATATATATATATATTCACTGAAAAAACCATAGGTTATAGACCATATATAGTTAGGAATTAGCATTTAAAACACCTTATTTTACTCACACAAAACCATTGAAATTCCATATATAGTTAGTTGCACTAACTATATATTGCGCACCCGCAATCCACTGCTGATCATGTCACATATTACATCATTCATGACATGGTCAGTGACATCACTGATGACATCACTGATGACAACATCCAGTGATTATGTGTTTCTGTAAAGTTTAAATATGTTTTACATATTGAAGAATGAGTGGATGTATAAGTGTCTGAATGAAGGTTTTAGTAGGTGCGTGATTGACTGTATGAGTGAGTGATTAAATGCGTCTTACTGAATGCACGGGTTAGTGACTAAACTGTCTGAAAGTGTGCATCAGTATGTCTGTTGTTGTGCAAGCTGCTTCATGTGTTGATCAGTAGCTATATAAGTAGCTATATGGGTTATTGATTGGTTGCACAAGTATTTGTATGGGAGACTGAGTGTGTGTATGGCTGGCTGGGAGGTGTGTGACTCTGTGCAGATCAATGTGTACTTGTATCAGTGATTCTATAAGAGAGTAAGTATGTGTTAGTATATGTTTAAAAAATGTAAGGTGTTCTGTGTTTAACTGTATAGATGAGAAAATGGAAGTGTGATTGATTCTTTTCAGGACTGACTAGGTGTGTGAGTAACTCCATGGATGAGTGGCAGAGTGTGAGTGTCTGTATAGGTGTATGAGTGCATATGATAGTGTTGTCAAGATGAGTGATTGTATGTATGAATGATTGTATGAGTGAATGTGTGTGTAGACATAGGAATCAGTGAGTGCGTATGTAGTAACTAGTATTGGTGTGTCAATGGTTTCAAAAATTATACTCTGTATTTAACACTGGGTGTAACGGAGGTTATATTAGAGTGTGAGGAGATGCATTGTATTATCACATGAATGATATCATCAGTGATGTGATCATTGATGTCAAGTGAGATGTCATCAGTGATGTCATTTGAGATGTCATCAGTGATGTCATCAGTGATGTCACTGACCATGTCATGAATGATGTAATATGTGACATGATCAGCAGTGGATTGCGGGTGCGCAATATATAGTTAGTGCAACTAACTATATATGGAATTTCAATGGTTTTGTGTGAGTAAAATAAGGTTTTTTAAATGCTAATTCCTAACTATATATGGTCTATAACCTATGGTTTTTTCAGTGAATTTTCAAGGTTTTGTAAATGCTAATTCCTAACTATATATGGTCTATAACCTATGGTTTTTTCAGTGAATTTCAATGGTTTTTTAATAGCAAATATCATAAGCTGTCGAATGTCAAGTACGTGGTAAGTGAAAACATTTTCGTGTTTATGCACACTGATCTGCTTTGAATGGTGCCCCCCCCCCTCATTTCTATTAGGAGTACTCTCTCTTTGCAGATAGTGAAAGGTAGTTAACGCAGGCCTTTGCCCCCGTTGTAATCCGTCGTGCCTGCTTCTCTCTCCATTTGATTGATTGTTATCCAAGTATTTACTGTTTTAGAATTAGTTCTCTTTGGTTCATTCTCTATTTACAAACAAACACAGAGTCGCAATACTCTGTTTAGTCTTTGCAGATAACGAAAAATCGTGTAAAAAAAAAGAAAAGGAATCGAGCAAAATCAGTAGGCCACTAATGGGATCTCTTTTTGACCTCGCTAAAATAGAAACATTAGGAACAACCCCTCATGACAAATACAAAACTAGTGAGATGAACTGAACTCCACACAATGATGGCTGCAAAACAGCTCGGCTCCGCCACCCACCCCGCCCAAAATAACGATAAAGAGCGGCTGCCATGATTGGTTGCGGAATGGCCACGACGGAGCTACGAAATGATGCTGCTCTCATGCTAACCCCAGCTTCAGTCTGAAACATCCAGAAACACTGTAGACTACCAATTCGATCAGTTCCGGTAGCGCCCCAATGTAACCCGGTAGAGAAGAACTAGCCCTCCCCTCTTTGACTGATGGTTCTTGTTGCCTGTCCCTTCTGTTCTCATTTAACAGAACTATTTAGCCTGCTGAAAGGGGTTGTGTTCCGACCGCTGGTTGGTGGAGACATTTTGACTATATTCTGGACCTGCGTTGTCGCGTAATGCGTCATATGACGCGCCGCGTTAGCGCATCCGGAAGTCATCCGGGGCGCGCAGCGCGTAACGTAAGCATAACAAGTCATGTGACTTGTTAATAAAACTTTTCATTGGTTCATTTTACTTTTCTTATTGTAATGATGAAAGGCTTGGTCATATGACCTAAAAATTACGCTTTTCATTACTTCCGAACATTATTTTTTCTTAAATATATGTTATAATGTTCCAGGCTAATGTACTTTCCCGGAAATTTTACAACTGTCCTGCAAGTAAAATATATTCTTTTTTCGAGAAAAAGAGCGTTTCTTCGTCCCATGATGGAGCCGTTGAGCAAAAGAGGGTCGACCTGCTGTCTTAGTCGCCGATACGCCTGAATATGAGATTCTTATCGATCACTTTATGTTGCAGGAATAGAAAACACAACAGCCCTTGACCATTTATCTTTACTGCGTTCCTTCGTATTATACCTTTTACCCTTCATGTAATTGGTCTGCTTTATTTCACTTGCCTTTTAATGATTCTAAAACAGTGACTATTATTACAAACTTTACCAATGTATATACTACTACCATGTTTTCTTTTAAAAACCTTTATTGTGAAAATTTCATTATACAAATACGAGCCTATAACCACGTGGGCCGGCCACGGAGCAAACTGTAATCGTATGTGATGAGTAGACATTTACACTGTAGAGGAACGTAACGGGCGGGCCATTAGATTGCAAGAACTAAGGTGTCTAACAGTTACGGAATCGGTGGACGTACATTTTATAATTAAAATACGACAGGGCCAGTTACAATAAAATTATCTAGATATACATTTGCGGGCAAGTACCATGGGTGACGTTAATTCGAACTTTCAACAGTACAGTAATCAATAACACATCAGAACTTAATATCAATAGGGATGTCGAAATATTCAATCAATTCTCGTCCGCGCCCGCCATGTGCTTCAAAACTGCATACGTATCTCGTGATTTCAAGGTTCTGCAACCAGTACACAACAAGGAGTTACGAGTCCCATTTATTCCGGCGCCATTTTGGGCGAGGACGGGCAGGTCCAGGATATAGTCAAAATGTCTCTACCAACCATCGACTATGATGATGTTCATATGCTGTATTTATTAGAGTAACACTCATCTGTCCACATGAAATTAATTTGCCACAATCTAAACATGTCATTTTAATCTTTCCAAAGTTCTTCTAAATATTTGGGACCGTTTCCCTTGCCTCTGAAGCTCTCAGTGCCACTTCTTTGATGAATGTACTAGCAGGTCAGGGGTTCTCCTCCAAATCTCTCTTTTATGCAGCACTATAATTAATTGGTGCCACCTCTCCATATGACGATGCATGGTATAGTTACCACAACTATATTTTTTTTCGGTTCCTCTGGAGAGTTCATCGTGGCAGATGAAGCGTGTAACGTACCGGGCATTTACCTTTTTTTGCATGTACAGGAAAGGAAAAAAAAATCGAGCGTCCGAGTTCTAAGGTGTCCCAGGGCCATTTTAGTGGAGGACATGATACAGCGATAATGCCCTGGATAAGGACACTTCCTTCGGGCACCCCACGCCGTCTTTCGGCGCAGCATTGTAGGATGGCCACACCAGTGCGGCAACTTGCTAGACACCACCTCGGTGCCATCCGGATCTCGGCGCCCCACTGCAGATGAACTGCCTCCACATGGAGAAGCGGGAGAGGCTCGTTTGCGCCGCCTCCCCCCCCCCCTTCGGGCACCCCACGCCGACTTTCGGCGCAGCATTGTAGGATGGCCACACCAGTGCGGCAACTTGCTGGACACCACCTCGGTGCCAACCGAATCTCAGCGCCTTGTGTTGTCTTCCATTCCGAAAATATTGTTGGCAGCATTTTGAAAGGAAAGACAAACAGCCGTTTGTGGCCCTCACTACACCGTTCTCCTAGTGAGTCTCACATTGTTACATTTAGGAAGAATGTTGAAGAGTAGTATGTTGAAAATCTGAAGCCATTGTTATACAAACTCTCAACCAGCCTTGGATGTAAAAATCCTGAAGAATGTACAAACTGAAAACCAGTTTTTCTCTGTATAGCATCAGCAGCAACGCTTGAGTCAGCTTTGTGTGAAGCCGCCATTTTGATTCAATCAATAGCGTCCCCCTGCACACATTCAGGGACCTGGTCGTGTCTTCAGGTCAAACGGATTGTGGGACAAGATGCACAAAGGAAAAGGAAAAAAGTTCCGCCGGACCCCGGGAGGTGGCCGCCTATGTCATGGGCGATCTTAGGCCACACCAGGGCAATAGTGAAGCTGCACAGGTGCAAATAAGCTTCAGACAGTGTTACAAGCGCTGCTCAGAACTCTCAACTATGACACCACCTCGGTGCCATCCGGATCTTGGCGCCTTGTGCTGGTTCCGGCCTATTCACACATCGGTCCGCTACTGACGCCACCTCACAGGCCAACGGGGCACCCCACGCCGACTTTCGGCGCAGCATTGTAGGATGGCCACACCAGTGCGGCAAATTGCTGGACACCACCTCGGTGCCATCCAGATCTCGGCGCGTTGTGCTGCCTTCGGCCTATTCGCCACAAGTGCGCACGCAACTCAGCTGCATAGCGAGTGAAACACCAAGGGGCGCCCCACTGCAGCCGAGGAACCTCCATCTTGGGGGCGACGCACAGCATCACATTGCTTTCCAATGCAGTCAGATCCTCAAACAGCCCCCACTGACTGACGCGAACTCACAGGCCAACGGGGCGCCCCACGCCGACTTTCGGCGCAGCATTGTAGGATGGCCACACCAGTGCGGCAAGTTGCTGGACACCATCTCGGTGCCATCCGGATCTTGGCGCGTTGTGCTGCCTTTGGCCCCATTCGCACATCAGTCCGCTACTGACGCCATCTCACAGGCTAATGGGGCGCCCCACGCCGACTTTCAGCATTGTAGGATGACCACACCAGTACAGCAACTTGCTAGACATCACCTCGGTGCCATCCGGATCTCGGCGCCCCACTGCAGATGAAGTGCCTCTCAACTATGAAACCACCACTGTGACATCCGGATCTTGGCGCGTTGTGCTGCCTTCGGCCTATTCGCACATCGGTCCGCTACTGACGCCATCTCACAGGCTAATGGGGCGACCCACGCCGAGTTTCAGCATTGTAGGATGACCACACCAGTGCAGCAACTTGCTAGACATCACCTCGGTGCCATCCGAATCTTGGCATCTCAACGCCTAGTGGTATCTTCCATACAGAAAATATTGTTACGCTACCTTTGGCCCCATTCGCACATCAGTCCGCAACTTAGACATCACCTCGGTGCCATCCGGATCTTGGCATCTCAGCGCCTTGTGGTGTCAGTCAGAAAATATTGTTGCGCTGCCTTTGGCCCCATTCGCACATCAGTCCGCTACTGACACCATCTCACAGGCCAACAGGGCGCCCCACGCCGACTTTCAGCATTGTAGGATGGCCACACCAGTGCGGCAACTTACTAGACACCACCTCGGTGCCATCCGGATCTTGGCGCGTTGTGCTGCCTTCGGCCTATTCGCACATCGGTCCGCTACTGACGCAAACTCACAGGCCAACGGGGCGCCCCACGCCGACTTTCAACATTGTAGGATGGCCACACCAGTGCTGCAACTTGCTGGACACCACCTCGGTGCCATCCGGATCTTGGCGCGCTGTGTTGCCTTCGGCCTATTCGCATATCGGTCCGCTACTGACGCCGCCTCACGTGCCAACGTATTTTCTCCGCATTTTATACCCTATGCCGCATAACAGGTCATGTGACTTGTTTATAAAACTTTTCATTGGTTCATTTTACTTTTGGTTTCCTAATGATGGAAGGCTTGATCATATGACCTAAAAACAACACTTTTCATTGGATGAAAACTTTTTTTTTTTCCAAACGATGAAAGCCCCACCTTGTTTCTGGATGTTTCAGACTGAAGCTGGCATCAGCATGAGAGCACCACCATCTCGTAGCTCCGTCGTAGTCATTCCGCGAGCAATCATGGCAGCCGCTCCCCACCAGAAGCCTGCAGGAGTCGGGGCCCCCAAAACTTTTGATGAATTCTCAAGGCGGAGGGGACGCTTTCGAGAATGGGGTCCAAGACCTAGCAGACAAGCGTCCGATTTCCAAGGTGTCCCAGGGCCATTTCAGTGGACCAGGCCCAAAAAGGAAAGAGCCTGCCGCCATTTTGAGAGTCCTGTGACAGCCGCCTATCGCTGCACCGCAAGAGTGGGCGCAACTCAGCTGAATTGCGGCTTTTGACACAGTGGACCAAAAACGGACGGAATGGCAACTGAAACGGTAAAGGGGCGCCCCACTACAACAGATGACACTCCACCTGGAGAGGCCCGTTCACGCCGCCTCCCCCGGGGCGCCCCACGCCGTTATTCGGAGCAGCATTGTAGGATACCAAAACCAGTGCGGCAACTTACTGGACATCACCTTGGTGCCATCGTTCTGCTGCCTTGGAACTATTCGCACAACAGTTTGCTACTGAAGACCCACCCCCCGCGACGCCCCACGCCGTTATTTGCTGGGTGGCAACTTACTAGACATCACTTTCGTGTCATCTAGATTTCAGCGCGTTCTGCTGCCTTGGAACTATTCGCACAACAGTTTGCTACTGATGACCCGCCCCACGCCGGAAATCTGGACGTTGTGCTGCGTTGGGACTATTCGCACAGCCGACCGCTACTTCGTTGTTTTTCCCTAAAAATGTTTATATGTTATTACTATTTTTGTTTTCTTGTATATATTTATAAATTATTAAAGTTTTATAATCTTACTACTTTGTCGGAGTGCTATATATTTTTAATGTGACACATAATTGTAAAAACTTTGATGTACAAAGAGTCATCCCTGGAATCTTCCGCTTCACGCTCGGTCCCCTCCCCAATCACAATACAGGATGGTTTTCAGATAATAGCAACGCTTCTGCTGTGACGGATCTCATCGAGTGTGGGCCTTGATCTACTATAACTCCTTTGAAGAGGGGTGAATCTTTACAGCTGTGGCCATAAACTACATCTGCAGGGCTAGCTGATACCCTAGGACCAGCCTGGACAATCGGACACAGAGGAAAAGGAGTGTCAGAGGGTGCAGTAGTGAATAGGGCGAAAGGGAGGTGTCGGGCGGGCACAGGGTGTGATTCTCAGGAAAGAGCAGCGCAGATGGGGGGAGGTTTATTACCCATGCATAAGACAGAGAGCGGGGGTGACCACTGCCTGGGGGAGATGTTTGCGAGGGTGGGGAGCCATGCTAAGGATCGACAGCGTGCACAGAGTGGGTCTGGTCAAGGCATCTAAAATGGCTGCCGTGCACGACAAAAGTGTGGCATTTGAAAAAAGACAAGATGGCGCAGACAATGTTTTTCAACACTTCCTGATTTCCTTCGAATCGAACGTTAACAGACGTTGGGGCATATTACCAAAGTTAAGCGATATTTATCCCTAACGATGCATTGCAAAGATTTTTTTACCGTCAGAAATTATCGCAGATAAACCTTGCTATTATCAAAGTTTATCGCAAATACGATAAAAACCGACCGCAATGCATTAATATCGCTGAAAACTCAGCGATATTCATGCATTACCGAGCTAATCCTCTTAGCCATGTTATCCACCTCCCATAGGATAACATGGCTAAGAACTGCTCAGGGCAGCTGTTACTTTTTGGAGATATTCGCGCTTATCTCGAATATTTCCAAAAGTTGATAATAGGAGATAGCGATGTTAGCGACTGTTTCCAGTCGCTAACATCTTGGCATGCCCACTTTGCATGTCATTAGTGATAAATATCACTCACATGCAAAGTGGGGCCCAAGATGGTCGCTATCTCCTACTAGCCGTCGCTAACTGGTGTTAGCAACAGCTAGGTAATACAGATATAATTTTATCTCCGCGAAGCGGAGCGCTGTTACAGATATATATCTTGTTTTTGAACGTTAATTTCTCAAAATGCACTGAAGCACATATATTGAGACCTAGCAAAGGCACATCGGGCTACCAGTCCCTAATATTTTACCAAGTTTCGTGCAAATCCATTCAGCCGTTCGATTATTATTATTATTTATTTTTTTTGCCCCGCGGGGCCCTTTTAAAACCTCCACATCAAACCTAGGGGATCAGCGAGGATCTACTATGCCCCCTTATGGTCATTTGCCCCTTCGCTTTGGCCTCCTCTTGTCTCTCGATCCTACCGAGAGACAAGATGGCGGCCGCTACGGACTGTTTGGAATGTTTACAGACACCGGAGAGCCAATCAGCTTCGCTTCGCAAAGCTCCGTAACGCGAAAAGTACGCGAAGCGGTGCGCTGTTACAGATATATATCTTTTTTTGAACGTTAATTTCTCAAAATCCACTGAAGCACATATATTGAGACCTAGCAAAGGCACATCGGGCTACCAGTCCCTACAATTTTGCCAAGTTTCGTGCAAATCCATTCAGCCGTAAGATTATTATTATAATTTTTTTTTTTTGCCCCGCGGGGCCCTTTTAAAACCTCCACATCAAACCTAGGGGGTCAGCGAGGATCTACTATTCCCCCTTATGGTCATTTGCCCCTTCGCTTTGGCCTCCTCTTGTCTCTCGATCCTACCGAGAGACAAGATGGCGGCCACTACGGACTGTTTGCGGCCACTACGGACTGTTTGGAATGTTGACAGACGCCGGAGAACCAATCAGCTTCGCTTCACAAAGCTCCGTTGCGCGAAAAGTACGCGTCCTAGGCCGCTGCCCGGTCCGCGCTTACAGATATATATCTTTTTTTAAACGTTAATTTCTCAAAATCCACTGGAGCACATATATTGAGACCTACTAAAGGCACATCGGGCTACCAGTCCCTACAATTTTGCCAAGTTTCGTGCAAATCCATTCAGCCGTTCGGGCTAAAAGTGAGGCCAACCGCCCTATGGAAATTAACATGGGAAAAACGCGTTTTGGGACCCCCCTTTTTTCTCGGCCCCCCCTTGACGAACCCCCCCCAAATTTTTAAAGGCTGCTCAGAAACAAAATGTGCCATTTTCCTGAAAATTGCAGCCAATTCCGTCCACAAACGGCAAAGTTATTAGACATAGAATTTTCAAAAATCCCATAGAGAAAAAATCCTAACTATATATACCTACTGGCGACCGCCAGTAGGTAATATATGTATATATATATATATATATATATATATATATATATATATATATATATATATATATATATATATATATATATATATATATATATATATATAATGTCTTGGGTCTTGCTTAGACAGACAGAGGAGACCAGGACTTCCCGGCTGACACACTGACCAGAGACGCTGATGTTCCTGCATGCAGACACTCCAGTGGTTTAACATCCCTCGCCGGGTGTCCAACTCGAGACAAGGACGAGATCCCATATTCTCTCCTTTTCCAGGTAATGGGATTGACTAGACCTTAGAGGGATTCTTGGCATAAACACTTACACCAATGCTGGTGTATTTAGGTACATCTAGTTAGGGAGACATTGTAGGAGTACGCACTTTCCTATGTGTTTTATGTACTTGTAAATATTCATGATTACAGCAAAATGGTAGAACGGTACCATCCCGTTAGTACTGCTAATAATGTATCTTGGCTACTGTCTAATAGTTGTTACAGCAAATCTATTCTACACTAGAATACCAACTGTTCAATAAAGTGTTATTGAAAAGCCCGGACTGCTGTTTATTCTGTGTATCTCTGAGACAAACTAAGCGAGCATGAGTGACTGAGGGAAAAGTAGTACATTGTTTCTACGATTGTGCCTGCCACGTTGTTCATGGAAGTGCATGACATACCTTCTTGGCATTGCGGCGGGCGGTACTGAGAGCACCGCCTGCCACAATGTCAAGAATGTAGGATGCACCCGCCAGTGTGGCAGGCACATCCTAATGCCAACAACGGGACCCCGCACCACTGGTGGGCGGTCCCATTCTCCAATAGGATGGCAGGTGGAAAAAGTCCGCCCACAATCCTAATGACCCCCTATGTCTTGAAATGCGACATTTGCCAGCAGATGAAAGGCTCCACCGTAATGTGTCCAGTGCAGACACTGTTGTTAATAGCTGAAAAAACACCAGCGGGTGTCTACCTAGACCACTGCGACCCCTTAAAAAGAGAGGGGCTAGTTGGACACCTGCTCCAGATTCCTATGGGTGTGGCCCTCGCACTCGGCTGATGGTCAGACTGTTATAAAAGATTTGCGAGTCTTCATAGGGACATACACAATTGGCACAAACATTGGAAGTTTGGGTGTAGCATTGCAGTACTCAATTTCAATTTCAATTTCAATAGATCTTTATTCGGTATTTAAAAAATACCATAAAAGGACATATTATACAGTTAAAATCAGTAAAATACAATTCATAACACAATGATTGGAGACAATTGACCGAAAAATTCATTCAACACCGCCCTCTTGAATTCCTTAACCTTAAAGCAACCTTAATGAAACTCATAATACAGAGCAGAGTATAAGGATAGTTAGCCCTTTGCAAGAATAATAAGTCAACCTTAGCATGTTTAAACTTTGCCTGTTTTAAAATTCCTACTAGAAAACTGCGCCTGGGTAGAACATAAAATGGGCATAATAATACAAAATGAAGGGTATCCTGCGGAGACCTATTGTCGCAGCCGCAGGAACCCTTCTGCTCAACAGTTAAAGTAAAACCTGGTGGAGCAGCCAGTAAGTGGTGTAAAAGGTTGAGCCTAAAACGAGTGATTAAAAACCTATCCTGTGCATTATACATGAGGGCGAGATAAGGTTCCATTCCTTCCTCTGTTTTCACCATTCTAAAGGCACAGACTGAGGTTTTACTTCCTTCTACCGCCACTCTACGTGAGGCTACCAAGTCCCAAAAAATTATTTTAACTCTAAGTTTATCTTGGGGGATAATTTCCGTAGGATTGGTAAAAAGATCTTTGCTGCCAATTCCCTCAAGTGTGCACTTCACGTATTTTAGCCAGGGAATACACATTCCTTTGTCCCTTTCTATACAGTCTCTGATAATTTGTCTGCTCAGGTCAGCCTCAGTGTTTGTCCAAATCTTAATCCAGGCCATGAGGGGTCTGAACTTTATCAGGTCCTCAATGTATACTCTTCCTAGTTCTTCATGGATGATGTATGCTTGAGTACTTTGCGGGGTTTTGAGCACCTTTCTCAGGTATTTGTTCTCCTCTACCTGTAATTGCTAGGTGCTTACAAAACCCCAAACTTCGGACCCATATACCACCTTTGAGCAACAAATTGAGCTGTACAACTGCATGACTTGTTCAGGCGACCACCGGCCCAGCCTGCGTCCATAGTTCATTATCGCCCCAGTCGAGACCACTAGTTTGGAAAACCGCTCTTCGATTAAATTTTTTGAATTTAAAAGCCCATCGAATAACCCAGGTAAGGGAATGTCTGTACTTGCCCTAATTTATGTGTGACTATTCTGTAGGTAAACTTCTTGCAGGGTTTGGATCCTGTCAGCATGACATAGGACTTCGCCAGGTTTGCCTATAAGTCTAAGGTGTCCATAAAACGGACAAACCCGTCTATCAGACGCTGAAGTCCATTAGGAGTGCGGGCTAAAAAAAACGCATCATCTGCATACAACAACACAGGGACAGTGCGGGAACCTACTTGGGGAGAATCTACTTTTAGTTCTCCTAATGCCTGATCTAAATTATTAATATATAAGGAAAACAAAAATGGATCCAAGATGCATCCCTGTCTAACCTCGCTGTTACAGGAGAAAGGAGCTGTAATACCCCCTTCCAAATTATAGCATACTTTAGCGGTGGTGTTCCAATGCAGTGCTCTCAGTATGTTAACCAGGCCCTCATCAGCCCCTAATCTGGTCATCAGGGCCCACAACTTCTCTCTGTTGACGTGATCGAAGGCTGCGGTGAGGTCCATAAACCCTAAGTATACAGCCTTATTACTGGCTAAGGTGTATTTTGCCACCAATAGGTAGAGGTTCAGGCACTGGTCCATTGTTGATCTCCCTGCCCTAAACTCGTACTGAATATCTGTGATGATTTGGTGGTCATCGGCCCAGTCCATAAGGCGATTAAGGACCACTCGTCCCAGCACATTGGCCGTCACGTCAATCAAAGGTATGGGGCAACAGCACTGGGGGTTATCCCTATTCCCTGTTTTTAAATATAGAGACTATTGTGGCCGAAGACCATGAACGCGGAAGTCCAGTTGCGACCGCCGCGTTTATCACCCATGTAAGGATGGGGGCCCACAACTCCACTTTGCTTAAATAGAGGTCAGGTGGGATACCATCTGGTCCTGGCGCTTTATTTTGTGTTAGACCCTGTATACCCGCTACAACTTCCTCCAGTGTAAATTCAGTCATAGCGACCCACCGGGGACCCATCCCATCATCCTGACTGTTCTCAGCCGTGTGATTATATAAACTTTTGAAATGGTCATACCATTGTTCAGGCAAGATGGTAGTACCGATTTCAGGGGCATTAGTGTCCTGAAAACATGGGTTGTTTATTATTTTCCAGAACACAGTCATATCCCTTCTGTCTGCTGCGTCCCTTAGATCTTCCCAGGCTTGTGATTGGAGGGAATATTTCCCGCATTTAATCGCCTTTTTATATGTGATCCTACACTGAGAAATATGTGACTTGTCCCGGGGTATTGTTTTCAGGCTAGATTTTAGCTCTTTCTGTGCCCGCGAACAGTCTTTATCGAACCATCTGGGGGTGGTGATTTCTCTTCCTTGCTTGGTGGTCTTTAATAGTCCGTCTATTAAGTGTGCCACTTTCTCAAATGCTTTGACAACAGCGGGCCCTCCACGGAGAGGTCGAGGCAAGCCCTGATCACTATGTCACCTTTTTCCATTAGGGACTTATAAAAAGCATCCCCATCCACTCTGGACCATCTAAGACGTCTCCCCTGATCCGTTACCCTCTCAATGTTGGCTACTCCTACCCCTCTTCTGACATTTGTGGAGGGCAGATATTTTATTTCCAGCACTAGGGGGTTGTGATCACTAAATCTGCTCCATTCGATCTCTGTCCCGCTTATCCAGCCCTTAAATAGACTAGAGACCATTACATAGTCTATGAAGGAGCGGCACCCTCTGCCCTTAAATGTCGGATTAACCTCGCCCCCGCTTCCCATAGCCACAAGATCAATGGTATGTACTAAGGTGTGGCTTTTTTTGGACCCTATCCAGTTCCATCCCCTCACTTTAATGCTGAAAATGCGGCCCTTCCTCCGCCGTGCAGCGAGACCAGTCCTCATTAACAGGTCTCAGGTTAGGGCACAAGTGGCACTGAGCGCTTCCTCAAGACGGCTCTGCGCTTAATCGGTTATCTAGTTCACTTATTGTGGAACCCTTCCCATTAGCTACTGCTGCATTATACAAATTAATCAGAATAGCATTTAAACCATTTGTGTAGAACCCAAGGGCTTGCATGTTATTAGAGGGCCAATTTAAGTTAGTCCACACACCTTCCAACTGCAGGTCCACAAATATAAAGAGACCTCCCATAGCTCTCCCCGAGATTGACTTCTGTGCTGGCACAGAAAAACACTTGTACCCCTCTAAGTGAAAGGGACTGCAGTCTATCACCCAGGTTTCCTGTAAACAAATTACCTGGAACCTGGTGATATACTGCTTCCATTCTTGGTTATCAAATTTGGCTGATAGTCCTGCTATATTCCATGATACCAGTTTTAGCCCCCCTGTATTTGTATCTCCGTTGGGTATAGTGTGGCTGGGTTGTTGTCCTCTGTCCATTCCCCATTTAGGTCCTCATTGTACCTGGACCTGGACGGATCATATAATTTCTCTGGTGACTGAGGAAGCGGGAAAATGTAATCCAGCCCCAATACATCCCCACTCCCTAATAACCTAACCGATGTACCTGGGAGGTCTCCCAAAACCGGGGGGACTGCGGTGAAATCAGCCAAAGTCCCAACCAAGGACTCCACGCCATCACAGGTAGACACAGCCAATACGGGATATGATAAAATTACATTCTGAGCGGTGTTGGGGGAACAACCCTTTTCACGAAGTTGATTCTTGGGTGGGGCACTAACACTCTTTAGTCAGTCCAGCTCCTGTAAAGATATAAGGGGGTCAAATCTGTTCCTCAAGCTCAGTGCTCCCTGATTTCTAAGGGGAGCATATGGCATTGGGTAGCCAAAACACTTCCCACCCAGATTGCAGTCACTTCTACTACGGGAGACAGGTACTGAACCAGGGCACTGGGTTCCCTTTCGGTAAACAAAACTCAGGGGCAAGCATCTGATGTTACTTAATTGACTAACAGGTCCCCAGCTTAGTATTTGGTCGACTACACAGTGGTTCCTGAAGTTTACCACCACACAGTCACCTGTGGCATTCTTGGGCCTGTTCCTCCAATCAACTCACCCTTGGGACAAACAGAATTTCCCCCTGTTTGTTCCCTGTTAATGGCCTGTTCTTATTCAGCCAGAACATGGTTTTGTTCTTGAGCTCATCATAAGTGCAGGCTGGATTCAGCTCCGGGACCCCCTTGAGTATAACTACGTATGGGGCCGCTTCTGGGGGTACATTTATACTGGGTAATGGGTTAATGGACGACTTGGGGGGTGGCCCTTCCTGTTGGCACGGGGGTGATGGTTCTAATGAAGACTGCTTATGGGCTATAACTTGTAGAGGGCGTTTTGGTGGGGCAAAAATGACATCATCGGTACTCACAGGATGGTCATTGGCACGACTAGTGTGTGGCTGGTGGGGGTTTGGGGACAATGGAGGGCACATGGCCATAGTTGTTTGCCCTTCTAGGTTGTACAACGGGTGGATTTGTAGTGATAACATCAGTGACTTTAGCAGTTATTGGTGAAGGCAATATATTACCCGCCCCCACACCCTTTGTTTTTACCAGGTTTACCACTTTGTCTAGCCGACTCAAAATTAATTTCATTTGGGTGTTAATGAGAAGCTTAAAATGGTTCTGCAAGTCACTAACCATTTGGGATACCCATTTGGGGGTGCTTGTGTTTGCAGAGTGTTCCCAATACATTCCCCTGCAACCACTTTACTAGTTTTGTTCGGGGCCGGGATAGTTTTTCCCCTCTTTTGCCTGGATTTCTTAATGCTAGCCCTCTTTTTCCTAACAGTTTGTCCCTTTTCCCCCACTATTTGTATCCCTGCTTCAACATTTGTCACCCTCTGGACACAAGGAATATCAGAGGGTGGAGAAACTGATAGAATATTAGGGGGGCTTAGAGCCATATCAGACTCAGGCTCTTGTGACAAAGACAAAAAGTCAGCTTGCGGGGTTAATGAGAGACGCCTCTCAGTGCGCTCAATTTCGCTAGCAACCGCCCCTATAGCTTTTTGCAACATTCTATCAATTGTGGTTGGCTGTACCAGTATGGGGGGAGGGTTCCCTTTGGTTTGCTCACAGAGCGGGGATTGGGTGAACTGTTCTGGCTCAACTTGAAACACCTTGTTTGTACCGTACTAGCCATTGTATACAAAGACTCAGAGTATAATACTTAACAAACAGGGACAGCTGGTCTTCCGCTTCAAGATATAGAGAGCGGTAACCAGCTGTATAGCCAGTCCAAACCGCCACAACTGATTTAGAACAAACAGTCCTGATCCGCCCCCTGCTTAAATCCAAAACAATAGTCTTTAGATAGCCTCACAGACCAATCAGTCATGTACAGCAATCCAACCTCTTCTGCGGTCCGCCACTGGTTCGTTGGTCGTCCTCAGAGATCGAGGTATCCTTCTCAGAGGGGGGGCCCAGCCCAGCCACTGCCGGCCCCTGATGGCCACAGACGGCCCGCCCTTTGCCCGGGCTTAGCCCGGTGCCCGCCAACGCGCGTTCCACGTGGCGAGATGGACTGGTTGCCTTTAAACCTTCCAGTTGCAAGGGGGAGGGGTGAGTTGTCAGGTGCCCCACAGCGTCCTGGGCCTTGAAGTCCTCTTCAAGCCCCCTCAAGCAGTGGTGATGTGGCCAAGCGAAGCGTCTCCAGCGAAGCGGGAGATGCGAGAGGTTGATGTAGCCCCCGGTAGCAGGGAGGGAGGGGTGAGTTATCTGGTGCCCCGCAGCATCCTGGGCCTTGAAGTCATTGTCCTCTTTAAGCCCCCTCAAGCAGCGGTGATGTGGCAAAGCATAGCGTCTATGGTGGGTGTTATTGCTTCACGCAAAAACAGCGGTGCAGTACCAAAAAGATTTCCACTCAAGTTAGATGCCAATAACATTCCATTTGCTCAGATTCCTGGAGTGGGGGATAGAGTAATTCCAAACATGGATCGTAGGTTAGGTTTCATTCTGGCAGCACACAAAGGGATAGGTTCTGCACATGCAGGAGTCACGGCGCCTGTTTCTTTTTTGAAACAACGCTATTGGTGGCCTGGTTTAACAAAGCAGATTAAAGACTATGGTCATTTGGATAGTGGGAGGATCGCCACCGCCATACGGGCGGTGGCGATCCACCCACTAAAATCCTCCGCCATCCATATTAGCATATATGCGGGGTTTTGCCTTTCCGTGGTGGCAACGGCGCGATGGAAAGGCAGGTGGGTTTCGCCATTGGGGGACCATAAGGGCCCCAAGGGATTCTGGTGGGTTGGGGGAGTACTTGGGGGAATGGAAGTGCATGACATGCCGTCTTGGCATTGCGGCGGGCGGTGCTGAGAGCACCGCCTGCCACAATGTCAAGAATGCAGGATGCGCCCGCCAGTGTGGCAGGCACATCCTAATGCCAACAACGGGACCCCCGCACCACTGGTGGGCGGTCCCATTTTCCGATAGGATGGCAGGCGGACAAAGTCTGCCCGCCATCCTAATGACCCCCTATGTCTTGAAATACGACATTTGCCAGCAGATGAAAGGTTCTACCATAACGTGTCCAGTGCAGATACTGTTGTTAATAGCTGACAAACCACTAGCGTGTGTCTACCTAGACCACTGCGGCCCCTTAAAAAGAGATGGGGCTAAATGGTAGCAGTGGACACCTGCTCCAGATTCCTATGGGTGTGGCCCTAGCACTCGGCTGATGGTCAAACTGTTAGAAAAGATTTGGGAGTCTTCATAGGGACATACACAATTGGCACAAACATGGGAAGTTTGGGTGTAGCATTGTACTACTCATACCTGTACCATCCCGAGGGAAATTCGGTTGTGGAGAGAAAAAACAAGACTTAAATCAATCTTTAATAGCTATAGTATTAGGCATGGGTGAAAGTTGGGTAAAACATCTTAATGGAGTCCAACGGGCTCTTAACAACATGCCAAGAAGTTCTCTAGGGCCGGTCACTTCATATGGGGTCCTATTTGGGACAAGAATGTGGGTACCTGATCTTGATTGTGAAGGTGCAGTGGCGGATGAAAAACCTTTTGACATCTATGAACGTTTGGCTGTTTTACAGGAAGTAAATGAATCCAGGACAAAACAAATTAATGTCCACCTAAAGCAGACTGCCACTGGGGAAGTCAAATCAGTCACAGCAAGACCTGTCTGGATCTCAAAAGTCGGGGATCTTGTCAGAGAGAAAATAGCGGACAAGATAGAATTTGGGCCATCCTACAGCAAACCTGTACCAGTCCTAGCAGTACAAGGAACAAGAACTGTACTTTTGCTGACCCTTGCTAGAAAAAGGGGGAAAAGATTTGTTTCAATTGACCTAATCAAACCACACTATGTGGCCGATACTGAGCAGACGGCCATGTGGACTCCAAAGTAGCAGACGCCCTCCTCTTGCTACAATTCAAGAAGTTCCAACAGAAAGACTCATCACGCTTGCCGAGTCACCAATAAGGAATGAAGAACTATGCCACAATGCTATGGAACTCGTTTCTCTTGAACCTGAAGTTCAACTTCAAAATGAAACTCAAAATAATATACCAGTTGCTATTCAACCAAATACAGACGTCTACGTCAACATGCCCCGACAGGAGCAAAGTACGATTTCAACAAATCCTGATGCAATTCCAACAATTGATCGAACTGCTTCTGGATACTTCATAAACTTTGATATGTTTTCTTTGGATCCAAGTGAACCTGAAACAACACCAGCCCAGAAAACACGCAAGCAGCAAGTTTAAGACTTTCTAAACTTTCTTAGAAAGACTTAACTGGTATGACTATGGGTAGAACTATGGGTAACCTCCGGGATTCTTGTCTTTCTTTTCTGGTTAAGCTTAGTGATAGTTTTTAACGAGCTTATTAGTGGACAAAACATTCAGCAAAGCTATGCTGCCCAAGAAGTAAACTTAATTTTAAAACCACATGAATCATCTCATCAAGAACAAAGAGACTTGTCTTCGGAGAACAATACAGCAGTTCCTGTATTAGATGGTATAGCTGGGACAAGATTGGTTTCGATATATTTGGCCCGACAAAAATTTTAAAAATTAAAATTCCACAATTATTTAAAATATTGTTAAGAGATATCATTACCTCAAATACATTTTCCAATGATTGAGATTTTGAAACTATTAATAACATGTTGTCTGATTTAGAAAAATCTGCTGCATATTCTAATAGTGAAACATAGGAGAGCTCAGCAGAATACGAATCAATGTATTGTTATCAGCATTATGGTAATCATTTTTTGCATAAATCTGCTAATCCTAGAAATGTGTTCACATACCACCAGTGGGAACATTGTCCAACACCGCCAAAGGGCAGTTCAAAAACATTTGCTCAAAAGTTTCCATATTTTTCAGGGTTCAATACGTCTGACCCAGCCTCATATTATTATAAGGTTGCACCAACATCAGCACAGAAAAATATGCTAAAAAATACCAAACAGATTTACTCTGCAGCCTTTATCCCTTTGAACAAGGTTACGACTTATGGAAAGACACCATAGACTTAAAATCAGTCTGGGGTAATAGAGAATGGCAAGTGCAGGGAACAGAAGGTTTATTTAGAGCGTGCTTTATCCCTCACCAGATCATGTTTTTGATTGAGACAGTACAATAGACGCCTTGCCTTGGACTAGCCAAGAACAAAGACTTGAACACACCTTGGCTGCCAACACCATCCCTAGCCGAGGGTAATGAAACATCACAAGAGGGGGTTACAGTAGATGGCATTATGCGATACAATATATCAGACCCCAATTGTAAAAAATGATTGATTTGGCCCACAGACATCAATAGTTGTTAAACTAGATTCATGGGTAGGTCCGAAGGGTTCAGTATCCATAGGCCACATCCACGCTATGTACAGAGGTAACATCCAGGGGTAGTGACATCCTACAGGGTTGGGAATGTTTGTCTTGATTGGCTAAAACCCTCAACACTCACAGAGGTGAAAAAAACACTTATCCTAACTCACACAAGAAATGGATCGTAGGGATTTTCTTAATAGGTCCCAGGAAGCCACGTCAGATACGACTGGCATTGTCCACCTATTTAAGACCATAGACTCTGGATTTCTAAGCACCTTTCAACGGTACTTGGAAGTATACCAAACTTCCTACACTCCTTATTCGGAAGCATCTTTGAAGATCCTGTTTTTAATAGCAGGTATCCTGATTGTCTTCTATCTACTATGCAATGGACATCCAAGTCACCAAGGAGATGGAAAAAGCGCTCATGGAGTGGAAATACTGTGACCGAATGGTACAACATCTAGGCATGCCTCGCCTAAGAGAATTAAGTGCATCTTGGTTCCTGTCATTTCAACCAGTCAGGATGGACTGCATCCTACCTGTACTCCAATGCCTGTATTGCAGACAAGAATGTGTTTGACCTTTGTTTAACACTCCCATCATGAGCGCAACAGGACGTGGATGCTCTACTGGACCCTATAACGGCCGTTGTTCTGCAATGTCCTCAGCGTATTCCAATGTTGATGGTGGCATCCTTGGGCCACCGCAGGTTGTAACAACACCCGTTGGTATGGACACCGGCTCCTCCACTGACACCCACGCCTCGAAAGGCACACAGGCTGCCCCAGCACTGGCTGTGGACAGCGGGGAACATCATCTGTGCTCAATTGACGTACTCTGCGAGGTGTTACAGGGGCCGTATACTGCGGGACAAGGAAGAAAATGTTGCGTCTACCAGCCAGGACACATAAACAATTGACTCCTTTGGCTCGTCGTGTGCTGGAAGAAATTCGGCCTTTTTTAATAACAAGCTCAATTTGGATCTCAGACACAAAATTGACATTCTTTTTCATTTATTTGGGCATGAATGGCTTTCTAATGCTTATAGTGGTTTGGACTATAACAGCGGACACTTTTTAGAGCTAGGGCTGGCAAAATCTTAATTCTTTGTACATTTTTAAGTCTTTTAGAAATGTTTAGACGTTTTAAAACATTTTTATCTAATGAAATGTTTTTAACACTTTGTGCATACCAATGTCTAGTTAGATTGGTAGTACACTTAGAGGTTACATATGTCGTCCAGTCGGAAGAGGAGTAGGTGTTATTTTCCATATAGGTACCCTTTACAGGCGCAGGTAACACTGCAACCTTTTACCTATATCCTTCCCCATATTACATACATAACGGTTCATAGGGAATGACCTTTTACTTAGATACAACACTGCTTTCAGAACACAGGTTTTTCCCTAGTTCGAAACTCATACAGTATGCATGAGCCTTCTTGGAAGCACAGCTGGACTGAAAGCAGGACGAACATCTCCTGTATAATATCTATGTATAAAGTTCAAGCCTGAGGTCCTCCTTTAGGCCCACACAGTAACACAGCAAGGTAGGACCCCTGGGAGACCTGTGAGTATATATGCATCATGTCCGGCTTAGACAGACAGAGGAGACTGTGACTTCCCAGCTGACACACTGACCAGAGATGCTGAGGTTCCTGCATGCAGACACTCCAGCTAACAGTGGTCTAACATCTCTCGCGGGGGGTCCAATTCAAGACCAGGACGGGATCCCATATTCTCTCCTTTCTCAGGTAATGAGGTTGACGAGACCTTAGAGAGGTTCCTTGCATTAGCACCTACACCGATGCTAGGTACATTTAGGTACATCTAGTTACAGAGACATCGTAGGAGTGCGTACTTTCTTATCACATGTTTTATGTACTTGTATAGACTCATTATCACTGCAAAATGGTAGAACTGTACCATCCCCTTACTTTCGTAGTACTGCTAATCATATATCTCTGCTACTGTTTAATGGTTGTTACAGCAAATCTATTCTACACTAGAATAGCAACTGTTCAATAAATTCTTATTGAAATGCCCTGACTGTTTATTCTGTGTATCTCTGAGACAAACTAAGGGAGCACGAGTGACTGAGTGAAAAGTAGTACATTGTTTCCACGATCCTGGGGATCAGGGTTGTCATGTTCTGAGGTTGCCAGAAACTATTCTCTCCCCGATAAGAGGAGATTCTAGTGGCACTGTGAGCCAGCTATTGCAAATAGTCTAAAATATCCGGTAGGGGTGCTCAGAACCAGTCTGCCACCAAACCTACAGTTTATGTTATCAGAACGCGCAGATCCTGTATAGGATATATAGGAACTACACAACGCTCTGGGATCACTCCCCATAAAGCTTACCTTCTTCTTGTGTTCTTGACATAAAGGCACAACCCTTAAGTTTGATTTACCAAGCCATGCAAGGCCACTTTGCATGGCTGTGACTAGGTTGATAAATCCAGAATAACACACTGCAGTGCAATTTGCTGCATTGCATTGCTATGCCCTGGGAAGGCATTCCATGGGTGGAGCGAAGGGGTTTCCCACACATCCACTTATGGAATCTAAAGCATTTCCAGACTTACCAATACTGGTAGCCCTAGGATAAGTCAGAGTGCTATGCCTTCTGCAGCACACATATAAAGATGAAAATTCCGCAGGTGATTGGTCTTGTGCAGGAAGGTGTCCCTTCCTACACAAAAATAATCCTGCTTACAACGCACACAACCTGCATCAGTACTGGTGTATACTTCAAAGAGTCAAAATGTATATCAAATAGTTTTGTGGTATGAAAGGGTACAAACTACAATTCACATCAAGACAAACGTAACTGGAATGAACATTGTATCATATGGATCTTTCTGGCATGAATACTTTTGCTGTAACCCATTTCACATTGTCTCAAAGAAAACTATGTCATTGGGGGGACTGTCTCATTCATAAAGAGAAGTCAGTATAAAGAAATAAAATCATACGATTAAGGTCCTAGTATTTGTGGGAACACCAGTGATAAATGTACATGGATCTCTAGATTATTCCATTTGTGTAGGTGTCACCAGTACACATAAGAACTCGCGTCCTGAAGATGGTCTTACAGATGCCAACAAAGACCGAAACGTCAACAATTTGACCCATTTTCTTTGTGATTCGTTTTTCAGGAAATGTTCATTGTTTACTTAATGATGTTGTTCCTGTTGTTCATTATGTATAATAAGTTACGGCAAAACTATTCATGTCAGAAAGATCCATATGATACAATGTTCATTCCAGTTACTTATGCCTTGAAGTGAATTGTAGTTTGTACCGTTTCATACAACAAAACCATTTGATATAAATGTTGACTCTTTGAAGTATACACACGTGCTAAATTTTGTTTCTTACTGAATGGATTTCAGTTCTGTGTTTGATTCATTGTTTGATCAAAGAATTCATTTTTGACATTTGTTTGTACTAAGCTACTTATTAGGGCGTATAGATAACTTATTTCATATATTTTTCATTGATGTCTAAAAGAATCCCTTGTAGGGACTATTACATGATTGTTTAGATTACCCAAGCCTCCAAGGGTTCATTGGGTTGCCCATTTATTTTTTGTAACATATGTGTTGACGCTAGGAAGTACATGGTGCACCAGCCCAAAGAAAAGACAGGAATGCACTGTATTATGTTAAATACTGCG
Organism: Lissotriton helveticus; assembly: GCF_964261635.1. Classification (NCBI taxonomy): domain Eukaryota; kingdom Metazoa; phylum Chordata; class Amphibia; order Caudata; family Salamandridae; genus Lissotriton; species Lissotriton helveticus. Next base: position 1,613,302,214 of record NC_136069.1, read on the forward strand.
CACTCCTGCCCTTTCTCTGTCACACAGCCCATCAAGGTGACTTTTTGCGCTGCGTGACTTTTTGGTAAATATGCCCCTTACTGTTTTACAATCCACAGGCCTTCTCGTCTTCTGCATGAAAGTTCCAACACTCCTGCTTACCTTACTGGATCATTTCAGCAATGCATCCAAGATCAACATTCCAAGAAGAATGCAGATGCACCGCCCAGTCTGGCACTTATATAGAGTATCATTTCTCTTTTAACAATTATACGTTTTAGAACTGTGTTGGTTCACTTCTCCCTAATATGTATTGTTCCAACCAATTTGACAGAAATAATATAACTTGTGTCTCTGTGGCTGAAGTGCTGTTTTTAATGGATTAACTGAACTGTGTCATTACTTCATTTCCTTCCACATCACATTTGATTATGATGATGATGTGCCGCTAATTGACAAATATTGTTGATGTGCAGTGTTTGTCTTTGTCACACCTTTCTCAAGTTGCCGTTCCCATACATTCAGCAAACCCCTAACCCTCTTCCCCCAGGCTGTGTAATATACTGAGGTGTGACTTACAAATGTACACCATGGTGGTAAATAAATAATTAATTACCGGATCTATTTTTGACTGGATACAATATAAACAGATAGCTCAATAAATAAGAGTCAAGATTCGAGGTAGCTGGAGTTTACAGGCTTTAATCAGGCATAAAGGACAGGAACAGGGCAGCCTGCATGGGAATGGGATGGCAGCTGCCGGGGGCAGGATCTGGGAGCATAAGGGATAACTTTTAATAACAGTGCACAATATATATAGTTAAACAGAACACATTACGTTCAATACAGTAGGCGTAGCAGTAGGCGGGGTTCGTAGCAGTCGCGAAAGATAAGGCATAAAGTGGGTGTAACAAGAGGCGTGTACAGGGCGTATACATAGACATGTGATGCAAACGTAACAGAATATGTCATGAGTGGGGCGGAAACATGGAGGGGGCTACCTGAGGAGCCGGGACCTTTAACCTAGTGGTGCGCGCAAACTGGCAATGACGTGTTACTAGGAGGAACTGAGGGCTATGACTTCTGTACTAGAAGAGGAGACTAAAGTCTGCGGAGTCAGAGCGACATGTACCTAAAACCTATCTGGTGTTTAGAGAACATGTTGATAGAATCCAAAAGTTATCAGGGTAAAGGCTAACAGACTCTAAGACTGGTGCATGCATTATTCTACATGTAGTGCGGGTCGAGGAATATTCTATGACCATAATACAGTATTTCTCTTACATGGAGACATAAAGGCTAGACCATGACGGAAACTATTGATGCGATTCAGTAGCTTAGGAATGCAGAGAAGGAGGGCTGGACTGATAACTAGAATCATAACATACTCTTGGCAGACTGGGAGGCAGAGCCAGGCCGAGCCGGGCACTGCGTGGCATGAAGTAAGCGAAGGGTCAGGGATGCAGGTGGGGGCTGTATTGCTCCTCGGAGAGGGTTCAGGAGACAGGAGCTGAATCTGAATCCGGGCCCTTTTGAGGCCTAGAAACGGGGACTTTTACTGAATTAACGTGCACACTGTGAAATGTGGCAACATAGGTTTATATAGGCCTAATACTCGTTGTTTTCATGAAGACTGGGAACTGACATACTGGAGTTGGACACAACTGTAATTGCGTCTTTAATCGATCAGAGAGGAATACATATGCATATCGATCATACACAGATAACATAGGATGGGGAACACGTAGGGACACAGAACATGGCAAAATTTACTTTTCCACATTCCCTCCTTGTCACTACGTTTCCATCAGGAAACATCAATATTCATGATACCATCTATCATTTCATATAGCATCATTTGCTCGTCTCGAATTGGCTTGGAACGGGACTTAGGACTAGGAATACAAGAGGTAGCGCAAATGCCGCAAATCGCAGGGCCACATTGTAAACAGAGGCAGCAACTGAATATGATCATTACTGCAATACCTAGGAATGACAATACTTTCCATCCCCAGGCAGATATAATACTCCAGAGCCAACCGGACCATGTCCAGGTGCCTGGATTCTGGTGTAACAATGGGCAATTTTATGAAGTCTGGTTATAGCTGAATAAACAGACGGTGCGTTATTAGGAATGAAAATGCAGCAACTAGATCCGATGACTCTACATGCTCCTCCTCTATCGGCCAGTATGACGTCAAGAACGAGACGATTTTGGAGCACGACAAATCTCATAGCAGATTGCTCTTCGGTTAAGTTACCTAGAGCAGAAGTAGTCTCATTCACTACTGCTTCAAGGGTTCTGGTTAGTCTACGGATTAACTTACTATTCTGGACAGGGCCTATAAAGAAGAAAAAACCTTTATTAAAGTCTTGATACTGTTCTAGAGTAGTTTCAGTTTGATCGACAATCGGGGACTCGATCTCCCTTCTATGTCTAATGTGTACTAGATGTGTGTTTCTGTGATAATCAGATGGGGCTAGGAAAACTGGTGGCAGTAGGAAGGCAATGTAACATGTTCCATCCCAATCGAGGGGCAGACGAACATATGCGGTCTGACCACAAACAAAATAAGAATGACGTGAGGCCTTGAAAATAGATTTCCCACTGTCACTATACTTGACAATAATAGTACAATCACTATGACCTACATGTGTGGAACCATTCTTTCTGACACATAATTCGCCTTTGACTGGTAGTACTGAAATAGCAGGCAAATCTGGAGTAGTATCAGACTGAACATTCAGGACCATGAAATTCGAAGAATAATTACCTAAATCATATACTTCGTTTTCTAGATCTAACCCTGTTCTATGGGTGAGACCTTGCTTGTCTGGGAAACATGTACTATTCAGAAGGGACATATCAGTTGAGGATGACGTTAACGTGGACCATGCTCCACACGAACCATTATGTGAAAATGGATAAGGAAAGAGTGGCAGAACTCCCTTCGGTGTCTGGAAAGGGGGGAGTCGACCACACACCCAACAATTAGTGGCATTGCTGGTCTGGTGTGAATAGTGTAACATTCTTATAAATGTATTATTTCTCATAGCAAGACGATAGGATAGCTCGTGAGGAGGCAGATCACTAAATGTGTGCTCTACTGTAGCATTAGAAAACTTATTTACATGTAAACTTGGAAAACATAAATGTAATGCATAACTTGTGCAGGTAACCATAAAACTCACATATAATAGAAAACTTAGAACAATGATACATTTGATAGAGTTTTGACTAACTCTCTCACTATGGGGGTCTATCTCATACATGTCAGAAACCTGTCTAACCGTTTCACCCGAGGGGGACTTAGACAATTAAACTGGCTGACTTATTTTACTAGACCGGAGTTTCAATTTATACTCCTGCTGCGGAGTTTTCTCTAACTGAGGAACTTTAAGTTCAGAATCGAGTTCAGGGTCTGGTTTCAGGCAGTCTTTAGAATTTTGGCAGTCCTTAGAAATGTTCTTGGCAAATGTTTTTTCAGACAATCCATGGAATTTCTTGACGTGGGACAGGTGGACCCACCCCTTGCGGCCTTCCAACTTCACGGCCGTGCGGGTGGTCAGAAGGACTAGTCTTGGCTCCTTCCAACGAGGCTCCAGTGGACTTGAACGATCAAAGTTCCTGACAAGTACAAGGTTTCCTGGAACGATTTCATGCGGTTTCACCTCGGTATTGTCTGGAAATGCGGCGGCAACCTGTGAACGACAAGAGTGTAGGGCAGACATCAAGGAAGCTAGGTAATCTGTCAGCATATTACTGGAAACATCTGTAATACTTCGGGGTCTAGGTGTACCCCACATATTTGGGGGGCGGCCGAATACGACCTCATAAGGGGACAGACCTGATCTGGAATGTGCGACCATGCGCATATAAAACAGAGCGACTGGCAGAGCTACTAGCCAGTCTACACCTTTCTCTTTACAAACTTTGGCAATGCGGATTTTTAATGTCTGGTTATGTCTCTCTACGAGACCGGCTGCTTCAGGATGGCGCACACAATGGAACTTCCACTGGTACCCCAACAGAAGGGAAACATGTTTCATTAACTCAGATGAGAATGGCTGGCCGTTGTCAGAATACACGACCCTAGGGAGTCCATAGCGGGGAAAGAATTCACGAACCAACTGCCTGGCAGTGGTCGCAGCTGTGTAATCTGGAACTGGATATGCTTCTGTCCATCTGGACAAAGCGCATACAACTACGAGGACATACTTGAAACCTCGACATCGCTCCATCTGAATATAATCCATCTGGAGGACTTCAAAAGGGTGGTCAGGAGGTTGGAATCCCCCTTGTTCCACCGGGACACTTTTACCTGGATTGAACTGACAACATATCATACAGGTACGGACTTTCTGCTTAGCTGCAGCTCGTAAGTGCTTGTTGAACCAAAGGTTTTGAACACTGTCTAACATAGCTTTTTCTCCTAGATGTGCAGGACTATGTGCGGTATTAATAATGACATGAACCATTGAGTCGGGGAGAAACCATGTGGCTTTTCCCTTCGTCAACCATCCCTGATCTGTCTGGACCCCTCCTTGTTCGGACCATTTCTTGATTTCATCGGGAGTAGCATGTAACTGGATATTTATGACATCTTGAGTGGGGTCCTTAACTGTCATGCAAGTAGTCTGATCTGGAGTGTGTGTCAGTGTCATGTTAACTGGAATGTCTGGAGTCTGAGCTGTGAGCTTGGCTGTTCGATCTGCTAGATCGTTACCTTGGGAGATGATGTCAGTGACTTTCGTATGTGCCTTGCACTTCATGATAGCGATAGCTGTCGGTAAATGTATTGCATCTAACAGAGCTTGAATGAGGAGACCATGCTGAATCTTGGTTCCATGAGAAGTCATAAAACCTCTTTCTTGCCAGAGCACTCCAAAGTCGTGTACGACTCCGAATGCATAACGTGAATCTGTATATATGTTAACTTTCAGGTTCTTGGCACGTATGCAGGCTTGGGTCAGAGCGACTAGCTCTGCTGCTTGAGCAGACAGGGTGTCAATACGGTGTGTCTCTATAACTTCAGTTTCAGTAGTCACTGCATACGCGGCTACTAGTTCTCCTGTACTTGTTCTCATACATGAACCATCCACATAAAGTGTCAGGTCGGGATCAGGTAATGGAATATCTGTCAGGTCTTGTCTTGGCTTTGTCATGGTGTTAACTACTTCCACACAGTCATGTGTGGCAGAATTTGAAGTAACTGACGGTAACAGTGTAGCAGGATTTAGAATGTTGCAGCGTCTGATTTCTATGTGTGGCTGGAACAGTGTCAGTTCATAACCTGTTAAACGTGCAATTGTCAAGTGCTGAGTCTGTGTTCGGTTTAAAAGAACTTCCACGGAGTGTGGAACTTGTACTGTCAGGGAGTGTCCTAACACTATGGAATCACTTTGTCTGATAGCTAGTGCTGTGGCTGCAACTGACTTGAGGCACGCAGGCAGAGCCTGGGCTACTGGATCTAATGTGCTCGAAAAATAAGCACAAGGCTTGTACTGTCCCGCTTGATCTTGTGTGAGAACAGATAATGCAGTACCATTACGTTCTGTGACAAAAAGTGTAAAAGGCTTACTGTAGTTCGGTGTTGCTAGAACAGGTGCTTGGCATAAGGCTTTCTTTAATTCATTAAAAACAAGTGTATGTTCGGATGTCCAAGGGAGGACAGTCGATATGGCTGCCTCCTGTGTCGTTAACTGTATCAGTGGCTTGGCTAGAAATGCATACTGAGGAATCCATTGTCTGCAATAGGAAGTGAGGCCGATAAAAGCTCGTACCTCTTTCTGGGTCTTGGGCTGAGGAAGACTCGCTATTAACTGGATACGGTCAGGTGTCAACTGCCTACCCCTCTTGGACAGTAAGTGTCCTAAGTAGACCACTTGCTGGACACAGAATTGAAGCTTGGAAGGGGACACCTTGTGCCCCTGCTCGGCCAGAAAATACAGAACTGTAAGTGACGCTCGCTCGCAGTCACGTTCAGAACGGGCTGTGATCAATAGATCATCGACATACTGGAGAAGGGCAGTGTCAGTTGGCATGTGAATATTGTCTAGTTGTCTCTTGAGTGCTTGACTATAAATACTAGGACTTTCTGTGAAACCTTGAGGAGCTCGTGTGAATTTATAGCTCCTTCCATTTAAACAGAATCCGAAAAGGAACTGGCTGTCTGGATGAATTGGGACACTGAAAAATGCGTTTTTGAGGTCGATGACAGTGAAAAATGCAGCTTCGGAATCAATGGCTGTCAATAGGGATGAAATATCTGGGACTACTGGATACTGTGGTATGATACATTTATTAAGTTCTCGAAGGTCAATCACTAATCGATATACTGGAGGTGCATTTGGATCAGTACGTTTCATAACTGGAATGATAGGAGAATTACATACATTGGAGTCAGTTTCTACAACCACTCCTTGAACAATAAGCTCATCAATAATTTTGGATAAGGCTGCTACAGCCTCAGGTGGCAATCTGTACTGTCTGATTCGTGGCAAAACTATACCTTGCTTGAGAGTCACACGATGGGGTGTGATTTGCATAAAACCTACATCAGTTGGACCTTGCGCCCATAAATGCTGCGGTACATTTGATAATCTTGGATCAAAATCACGTAATACATAGTGACCTTTAAAGTCACGTAAAAACAGACGTACTCCTTCTGGGGAGCAGCAAATAACTGCACCTAATTCTTTTAATGTCTTGATGCCTAATAAATTTTCTGGACATGCCTTCGTAAGTAACAAATCAGTAGTTCGGGACAATGGACCTACTTCTAGAGAAACTGGTTTCGAAATCTCGTTAACAATTGGCTTTCCTGAAAATCCAAGGGAAACATTTCTTGAGCCTGAGAGCGGAGCCCCTGGAACCTCGTCATGACTGATAGTAGTCCTACTTGCCCCTGTATCAATCAGAAACTTTCTGTCTTTCCCTAATACTTGACTGTGAACATAGGGACCCTCTTGATCTACAGGTATCTCGATGAGAGGCAAGCCTACCTCCCTCTCTAGGCTGTTTCATGAATACTGCTGGTACTCCGGATACTCTGACTGTGCATACTGGTACATTTGCTGTGTAACGTGCTGTGTTGCAGCGATAGGCTGCGGTACTGTAACTGTCTGTTGTGCATTCTGTGGTGACTGAGAAGTCTGTGAAACTTGTTCTTGTCTAGGCGGACGTGGTCTTTCTTTAGTCTTACCAGTAGCTATGTTGTGTTTCAGAACTGCGCACTCGTTTATAAAATGACCTGGCTGTTTACAATAATTGCAGGTCCCTTTAACGGGAGCTGCAGGATGACTGGCTTGATTCGGACTCCTCTTCTGACTGTCTTGTGGAACAGATTGTGCAACTAATACTTTCATTTTCGTGTCTTTCAGACGTTTCCTTTCGTGTTCTTGTTCTTCCCTGATTCTGTTCTGGTGATACTGGAGCATCTGTAACATTTGGGACGGAGTATTAGCTTGCCAGGTACTTTCGACTTTCAAAACTCGATTTTTAACTTGTGGGCTTGAATTCTCGACTAATTTGGTAACAAAAAGATGAGGGTATGACTCGCTACTTGTCTTCAAACCACTGTTAATAATAAAACATTTCTCGAATCTAGAATAAAAATCACTAGTATCTTCGTCTGGTTTCTGTTTACAGGCTGAGATTGCATCCCAGTCTTCCTTTTTCGTGGCTAGTAATCTTGGCAAGACCTGTATTAACAGTTCAGGCAATTCTTTACATTTGTCCCCAAGACCGGTACCTGGTACTCGTATTTTATCTTCGGCTTCTAGAGCTGTCCAATCTATCTTTTTCTCTCCCACCTCCCATTCTTTCTCCTTGAGTTTTTCATATACCCCTGCGGGCAACAGAACTTTTAACATTTTAATGATATCAGGATACGTGTATTCTCCCATACGGAGCATGTCCTTTAATTCTCGATGGAACCCTGCTGGGTCTTTGTCGTGACAGGGAATTAACTTTTTCATCTCTAAGAGTTCCATCTTTGTAATAGGGGTGTAAACAAATACTCGTTGCATTTCACCACCCGCTGTCCTAACTGGGTGTACTTCTCGTAACGGATGCTGTCTATCTATATATAATAGTTTATTTTCTGGAGGTGAGACATGAACAAAATGCGGATTCAGAAACGTTCTATATTTGTGGCGCTGTTCTAGAATGACACTAATTAAATCGGTACCTAGACCTTTCCATCTATACTGTAGTAACTCGTTTAATGCATCATGTAACGGACCTGGATCGGAATGCTGTCCCTCATACAGAGTGATGAGGTGCTGGATCATATACATACCCACCAGTCGCTGCTCGGCTGGGGGCAGTTTCAGAAACGATTGTGCCACTATTTCGTCTGGAAAAGTGGTAGAATCAGTAGCCCATCGGACTGCTGATCGGGCTAGTTCTTGCTCATGCATAGTACTACGTTCACTATAACCTATTCGTGATTTCAGGATTTTATCTGTAACCTGGAATACTTGTTCTAGAGAACACTGTTCTGGTACTAGAGAAGGAACAGTTTTCTTGTAGTCTAGACGTGAATGTTGGTCGGAAAGTCTAGTTCTACCTACATACGCTATTCTGGAAGGATTCTCGTCGTCTACCTCTTCAGTAGAAGAGTCATTTTCTTTCTCGGTTGCTAGTGTTGCTTCTCGTTTCTCGTGTAACTTTATTATTTCTTTACGGATTTTCTTGTACATACTCTCTATACTGTTCTGTGTCTTGTGTCTTCCCTCGGCTATATGGTCACTCCACCTGGTCAGAACTTTCATTTCTTCTGAATCTTTTCCTGGATAATCTTGTTCTCTTATTAAACAATTAATTAAAAACTTTAAAATCATGAGCTGAGTCTCGACTTTTCTTTGGACCATGGTGTCGCCAATACTTTCTGGATCTCTTCCTGTACGGATGAAATTATATATTCTGTCTAGATAACTTTTCATATTCGGTAGGGTGTCCAAATACTCGGTCACCCGTCTTACACGCAATGAATACAAGACCATGTCATCATCGCCTGGGACTGGATCATAACGGCATTCGGTAAGTGCTCGCTTGATATCTGCAACGGACTGAAATTTGGGTGTACGCTGTACCGCTAGCTCATGTAGCGTCATACGTCTGTGTTGAGGCGGGGTACGAGGAGAACCTCCCCCCGCGGCTCCTAGGCTAGAATCGTCGGTGGGTACTGTACGGGCTGGGAGAGTGACTGATGTAGCGGGTACTTGTACTGTAGGCTGGACCGGGGGTACCGTAACAGGTGCTGTAACAGGTGCCCCGGTGGCTGGAGGAACAGGAATCACATTATTTACAGAGCTGGCGGAACAGAATTTGCATATTCTGGGACTGTGTCGTCCAAATAGGACGAGAGAAAAATATCAGCTGCGGTCGGTTTATGACATAGCTTGGTTGGAACTAATGGTGGCGGGAAATTACTGGATGCCTCTGGGGTTGCTTTTGGCAAGCCCTCGGCAAGAAGAGGGTACATACCCTTAATAAGGGCATTCCTCTGTCTGTCTGACTGTTCCGTTTTAACTCGTTCACCTATTTCGATTAATTCCCTTTCTTGGGCTCTTTCTGAGGATTCTCTACTTAATTCTGCTTTTCTGATTTCTTTTTCGGTTCTTTTATGAGCTTCTTTGCGCCATAACTCGATGGCATCTTTCTGTGACTGTCTGGATTTCTTTTTCCATAATGCTTCTTCTACTCGCATGATGCACTCGGCATCCCATGTGCCTGATACAGGCCATCTATATTTCTCTTCGAGATGTCTGGTATAATCAGACCATAAATCTAGATATATTATGGCACTTAAGCCATGCTTATGATACATAAAATGACCTGGACTGTCCCTAGGCGGGACAGGGACTGCTTCCTCGAGCAGCCCTTTTCTAGTTTTTAACTGACGTAACTTGGAGAACGTAGGCATGATTTAGGCTAGAATACTGAACACAATACAATATACGATAAACACAATAATGACTGAGAAAACAAATCATTCATACCACGACATTGAAAACACATTGAATGACATTAAAATAACAGTTCGGACAGAAACATTACCTGGAATACTTGAGAACAGAAACACATGAATTTCTCGAGAACAGAACTTACTAGAATTACTAGATGCACTGCTGAAACAGTACGAAACATACCGGTCTCATAAAGAGACACGTCAGGACCCGCATCCACCTAGGTGGACACTTCGTGTTGGATTTGCGTACCCAAACCCACGGACCAGAGACAAATTAATTGACCCTGTCTAGATACTACCCCAGCAACGGTACTCACCGGGCAGCAAGAACGGAAGGCCTCGGACTGGACTGGACTGCTACGACGACGGACTACGAACTTCGGACTTCAGTTACAGGTGGGCCTCCGGATACCTCGGACCTTGAACTCTCGGCTTGGGCTCTGGTCGGGACTCGCCGCGTTCCTCCACCGCCTCGTCTGGATGCTGGACCGCAACCTCCGTCTCCTCCGTGGGCCTGAGGGATACTTGAAGCAGAAATATCTGCCGGTGCGCAGGATGGTTCCGTCACGGCTGCAGAGGGTCAGGGGGCTTGCGTGGCTTCGCCGGCGCGTGGGGAAAGGGCAAGTCCCTATTCGGGCGCCATTATGTGGTAAATAAATAATTAATTACCGGATCTATTTTTGACTGGATACAATATAAACAGATAGCTCAATAAATAAGAGTCAAGATTCGAGGTAGCTGGAGTTTACAGGCTTTAATCAGGCATAAAGGACAGGAACAGGGCAGCCTGCATGGGAACGGGATGGCAGCTGCCGGGGGCAGGATCTGGGAGCATAAGGGATAACTTTTAATAACAGTGCACAATATATATAGTTAAACAGAACACATTACGTTCAATACAGTAGGCGTAGCAGTAGGCGGGGTTCGTAGCAGTCGCGAAAGATAAGGCATAAAGTGGGTATAACAAGAGGCGTGTACAGGGCGTATACATAGACATGTGATGCAAACGTAACAGAATATGTCATGAGTGGGGCGGAAACATGGAGGGGGCTACCTGAGGAGCCGGGACCTTTAACCTAGTGGTGCGCGCAAACTGGCAATGACGTGTTACTAGGAGGAACTGAGGGCTATGACTTCTGTACTAGAAGAGGAGACTAAAGTCTGCGGAGTCAGAGCGACATGTACCTAAAACCTATCTGGTGTTTAGAGAACATGTTGATAGAATCCAAAAGTTATCAGGGTAAAGGCTAACAGACTCTAAGACTGGTGCATGCATTATTCTACATGTAGTGCGGGTCGAGGAATATTCTATGACCATAATACAGTATTTCTCTTACATGGAGACATAAAGGCTAGACCATGACGGAAACTATTGATGCGATTCAGTAGCTTAGGAATGCAGAGAAGGAGGGCTGGACTGATAACTAGAATCATAACATACTCTTGGCAGACTGGGAGGCAGAGCCAGGCCGAGCCGGGCACTGCGTGGCATGAAGTAAGCGAAGGGTCAGGGATGCAGGTGGGGGCTGTATCGCTCCTCGGAGAGGGTTCAGGAGACAGGAGCTGAATCTGAATCCGGGCCCTTTTGAGGCCTAGAAACGGGGACTTTTACTGAATTAACGTGCACACTGTGAAATGTGGCAACATAGGTTTATATAGGCCTAATACTCGTTGTTTTCATGAAGACTGGGAACTGACATACTGGAGTTGGACACAACTGTAATTGCGTCTTTAATCGATCAGAGAGGAATACATATGCATATCGATCATACACAGATAACATAGGATGGGGAACACGTAGGGACACAGAACATGGCAAAATTTACTTTTCCACACCATAAATGGGTCACACACTTTGGGGGGCAGATATCATGAAAGCGATACCAACTCACTGCGAGATCTTCTTAGTACTCAGAAAGTTACTGATGGGAAAGTTACTAGATGTAAACGTACGCAGCAAGAGTCAGTACAGTAACACGAAAAGTGTAACTTACTTTACCTTTGTGAATCAGGCCCTCCTTCTGTTAGTTTCAAAATCCATACAATATGGAGTAAACAAAGCTTCTCCTCCCAAATCGGGACTCCTTACTCGAGGATTATGTAAGCTTAGTTTTTTTTTTATGAAGTAAATCCGAGATTGCTTAGGAGTTACCACTGCTAGTTTTTGTAATAGGAGTCTTTTTTCCGGGGGGCGTGGCTTGGACGGCAATGTGGACGGTCGTCTGAGTCCACTCGCTCCATACCCCTGAGGTAAACTAAGGCCATTACTACCCGACAAACAAGTTTGTGCAAACCCAGAAAACCAGTTTCAGGCAGGGGAAAAGCAAGACTACAAGAGAATCGAAGAACTGCAAGACTGGACTGATGCAGCACGAAGATATCGCTCGCCGAAAACCCCGAGACCCTATGATGGTGTAGACCCCAAAATGGCGCCCAGTGTGTAAAACGGGAGGAGAAGCCACGGCTACCAAACAGAGCAATCGCGGAAAAGGAGAGAAGGGAGCAGCACCAGAACACCCCCAACGAGCTCCCCAGGTACAGCGACCAGTACGAACGGAGGGTAACAGGAGGTGAGCGGGGGCACAGTGCTTGCGAAGCGGAGGAGCGGCTGGGCAAATAGAAATACGGCGCAACGGCAAACAAAAGCAGAGGTCTGCTGAGGGAGCCGGCAAGCAGCTGAGCGGCTAAGCGGCTAATGGTGGCTATTGGTAGCGGTGTCCACAACTTACCAAGCACCCGTTCGACTACAGAAAAACGGCAACTGAGTTGAAATCGAAACCATCGCCGCTCATGGAGGCCGCCATTACCGGAAGTGTAGCGGCGAGTAAACAACAGAGGCCGGAAATGGTGAACGCCTAGTAGGACGCGCATGGACTGCAACCACCGCATGAGCCGCGAGAACCGAAAACACCGCAATCACCGCAACCGCGAACAGAGGCACCACCTGAGAGCGGCGGCGGACAGACGCGGGGGGCACAGAGGCACATGACGAGGGTGAGGCGGGCGCAAAGGGAGTGCGGAGTAGAGGCGGGAATGCAAAAGAACCGCAAGAGAGCGCAAACGCCGTGACTGTAAACCTCCCATCCAGCAAGTGCGCAGGAAAAGCAAAGAGGGGCACTCGAGCACACAAGCGCACAGGCAGGGGAAGCAGTAGCAAGTAGCCCACAGGCACCACTCGACACCCACCAACTAAGAGGGGGAAAGTGTTGGCAAGGTGAAAGTGCACAACCACACACCGCATGCGCGCAAGAAGCGATGCGCCAACCAGCCCACTCCTGAGCCCTCAAGACCTTGCGAGTAAAAACAGCTAAGGCCAAACACGTGAGACCAGCCACCCGCGAGCAGACGAGGCCTAAAGGACAACAAGATAACAGAGGGGTCAAAGGAGAACACCCAAAGCAACACCAGCCGCGCACCCACACAAGCTTCGCAAGGCAGACGGCCCAAAGCCGCGGCCGCGAACGAGACAAAGCACACGCTGGCAGGACTCAAAGCCAAGACCAGAACAAGGCACATTAGAGAGCCAAGCAGATACAGATCACAAGGATCCTACGCCTCAACATCAAAAGCAACTCTAGCAAGCACACCAGCAGCGACCCAAAGGGGTGGGCGACTAGACAACATTCTGTCGCGAAGAGGCATTGGAACTATGGCGAACAATGAGGGGAAAACGGTTGGGGACCAAAAGAAGCCCAAAATAGACAATCAAGGATCCCCAATGAAAACCAAAGGCGAAACAGCCACCCTAGAGACCATCCTAAAGAGAATTAACAAAGGGAATGTGGTGGGGAAGGAAACAAAGCTAAAGGTGGAGAACATGCAACTTGAGCTAGCTGCGATAAGAGCTGACCTCCACAAAACCAACATAAGAATGGAAGCTGCAGAAGGACGAATTAGCTCAGTGGAAGATGCAACCAAGGACAATACCAAGGCCATATCGGAATGCCAGAGGGCCACGAAGGCGATACAGAGGCAGCTAAACGAGCAAGAAGACAGGGCCAGAAGAGGCAATGTACGGATCCTGGGCGTGCCGGAGGGGGCAGTGGACAAAGCAGGCTCGTGTGCAGCCTTGCTTGAGGAGATGATCCCCGAACTCACGGGCATCAATTTTGGAAGGCAGTTCGAGGTACAAAAGGCCTACAGGGTGCCGGCAGGGAAACCAACGACGGGCAAAGGACCAAGACCAATCATATGTAACCCTCTGAGAGCGTGCCAAACTGACGCCATTTTTGCTTTTGCTAGGAAAAATCAGAACTTAACATGGGCAGGCTCCAAGATCGTGCTGACCCAAGACTACTCAAAGCCGACAGTCGAGATCGGGAAGGGGTTTCTAGCCCTCAAAGAAAACCTTCGAAAAAGAGGTGCCAGCTTCAGCTTTGTTGGTCCGGCCCGGTTCAAAGTCCCGGACAAATGGAGAACATTGGTGTTTGAAAACCCAGGAGACCTAAGACGGTATCTGCAGGGTCCACCAACCGAGGAGATGGAAGAAACAAAAAGCCCCGGTGCAGCGAAAAGAAGCGCCTCTCCCGAAGTGACCGGACAATCGGAATAAGGCAAACCACATGAAACAGGACAACATGTCTACCTCAGATAACCAAGAGACATATGAACTTGAACTCCGACCACCAGGAGGAAGGACTAGCATCATATGCCGGGTAAAATCTACCTTGACCCAGACAAAAGAGCAAGTTGGCGATGTGCAGGAATGGGATGCAAACGACGCTTGCCACGCTTACGAGCCCGCTCAGACCTACCTCTGGACTGCGAAGGACGGCGAAAGGGGTGTATGATACCAAAATGGAACAATGGGCTGAAAGAGAGCTACTGAAACCAACTGTGCACCTTTCAAGGCCCCGCCAAACAAAGAACACAAACTTTACCTCAGGGATGATGCGGTGCAAAGGAACTTTGTCGTCGCACACCCACTCAGCAAGTAAGGGGGGGAGGGGGGAGGGAGGGGAGGGGAGGGCAGGGGAGGCAGGGGAGGGTGGGGGGAGCGGGGAACGCATACATGGGGTTACTTTTCTTCACTTTTCTCTATACTACTCTTTCTCTACAACCTCCACATCTTCATCTAGGAGCAACAAGCGCAGGCGTAAACACAGGCACCTACAAGCAACACAAATACCAGGAAAAGGGGGTCACAGAAATCCATACAGAGTAAGGCCACACAGATCGCAAAACGTAAAACCACACAAATGATGCATAACATACAGAAAAACCTCTCATCGGACATCAAGATAGTGTCACTGAACGTCAAAGGTCTCAACAGTCCGGTGAAAAGGAGGAAAGTGCTTGAACACCTCAGGAAGCTTAAGGGCGACATATTTGTACTCCAAGAGACAAGACTAGAAGCCGAGGACATAGAGCGCCTCAGAGCCAGCTGGATAGGCGATGTTATAGGGTCACCGGTACAGAACAAGAAAAATGGGGTGGTGACAATAACCAGCAAGAACTCCAAGCTAACAGTGGTAGACTCACAGGCAGACACCCAGGGAAGAACTCTTGTGACTAGTCTAAGAAGAGCAGGGGAGACAATACATGTGGCCAACATATATGGCCCAAACACTGACGATAAACCCTTCTGGGACGGAGTGGGAGCGCAACTACACACCCTACCACTAGATGACCTTCTTGTAGTCGCTGGAGACATGAATCAGGTGCTAGACCCAGCGATTGACAAACACCCCCACAGACCAGCCACACACAGAGGCAACATCCTGAGGAACCTGTGCTCCAAACTTAGCCTGAAGGACCCGTGGCGTCTAAGTAACCCAGACGCTAGAGAATATACCTTTTACTCCAACCCACACAACTCCTACAGCCGAATAGACTACATCCTCATGTCGGAAACACACACCCACCTCATAGACCACATGGAAATTGGCCCTAGGACAATTTCAGATCACTCGCATATAAGCCTAACATTATCAGGGAAGCACAACGCAAAACCAAATCGAAGATGGCGCTTTGATGACAATCTGCTCACCAACAACTCTGCGAAAGCAGAGATAGAAGCGGCTATAAAAGAGTACATAACAATAAATGACACCCCAGAGACAGAAAGAGAAATGCTATGGGACGCTTTGAAAGCCACCATCAGGGGGACCGTTATGACAATCAAGGGCAGGCTGAACAAGGAAAGAAATAAAAGAATTGCAGACCTACAAAAAGAAATTAAAAATCTAGAGAACGGCCACATAGCCAACCTGGAAGATAAGAACACCCTTACATGCCTAACTAAACGGAAGTACGAACTCAACAGAATACTGAGCGAGAGAGCAGGGACCTGGATCAATAAATATAAATCTATTAACCTGTGTACTGCAATCAAAGCAGGGAAAAACCTAGCATCCTACCTTAAGGGAAGACAGAAACAGCACACGATTGGGGCAATTAAAGACAGCCACAACAAGTCACAGACTGCAAACAAGGACATTCTGGAAGTCTTCAGAGACTTCTACGAGGGACTATACACGAGAGACGCAACACTAAAAAATGATGGGGGCAAAGAACTACTAGGTAGCATATCTACACCAACGCTATCAGAAAAGGAACGAGACATCCTCGAGCTAACTATAACGGAGGACGAAATAGGGAAAGCCACGGCAAGCCTGAAAGACAACAAGGCACCAGGGCCAGACGGCTTCACGGCCGGATTTTACAAGCAGTACCTACACATTCTCAAACCAACCATGCAAGAAGTATTCACGAAGTGTGTCCAGAATGGACGCATGACACGGTCAATGGCGGAAGCCAACATAATAGTTATACCAAAGGAAGGTAAGGACACCAACCACGCAAAGAACTTTAGACCAATCTCACTCATAAACGTAGACTGTAAAATCTACGCAAAAATACTAGCAACCAGACTCAACGCATACCTACCGAAGCTTATACACAGCTCCCAAGTAGGCTACCTTAAAAAACGTATGTCCCACGACAACACAAGGCTACTATGCCACATAATTAACCATTCCTCCAAAAGTAGCAACGCAGCGGTCATGATAGCCTTAGACGCGGAGAAAGCTTTTGATAGGGTGTCATGGCCATACCTAGACCAATGCATGGGGAAATTCGGGCTAGGACCCAACTATAGGAAGATGGTAATGGCTCTCTATAATGACCCTAAATCACGGGTGGTTGTAAACGGAGGCACATCAGAACTACTTCACTTAGGTCGGTGGGCCAGACAAGGGTGCCCGCTCTCACCAGCTCTATTCCTGCTAGCGATAGAACCACTATTAACCATGATCAGAACCAACAAAGACATAGCAGGAATACCGGTAGAGGAAGAAACTTTTAAGCTAGCGGCATACGCGGATGACGTACTAATAGTCACAGAAGACCCAGAGAGATCCATCAAAGCGATGATGGACACGATAGAACAATTTGCCCAGGTCTCGGGGTACAAACTGAACAGAGACAAATCCGAATGCAAACCACTGAACGTGCACACAACAAAAACTGTGTTAGGCACGTCCGGCGTAACGTGGCAACAGAAGCCCATAAAATATTTAGGCCTTCTCATCGAGAGGGACCTAAAGGCCACACTGGAACATAACGAGCAAGCCACTCTCCAGAAAATTAAGGAAAGAGTAGAAGGGTGGTCTCCCAAATTCACAACGTGGTGGGGGAGAGTGGAAACGATTAAAATGATGCTGACGCCAATGGTTAATTACATGTTGTGCATGCTGCCACTAATAAACACGGAAGACTTCCACAAAAGACTGGACAAAATGCAGAACAACTTTCTGTGGAGGGAGGAAAAGCCCAGAATAAGCCTACACAAGCTCAGATTGCCAAAAGACCTGGGAGGCCTTAACTTAACCAATTTCAAAAGATTCCAGGTAGCGTGCATAGCCAGACAGGGGCTCCACTGGCTCGACCCGAGACCGGATTACACCCCCGCATGGCTTTCACTAGAGCGGGGATTACTAAAAGGCATGAACCCAGTCGCCCTTCTCACTGCAACCAGACACCCGGCGATCAAGGACAACCCCGTCCTAAAGAATACAAAAACAGCGCTCCTAAGCGTGGACAAACTTATGGCAACAAGCATAAGGAAATGTCAATTCGAGTCCATCTGGCACAACCCCACAATAAAGTACAGGGATAAGACTCTGAACATGCACTCATGGTATGGACATGGAATCTCCACTGCCAACGACCTTCAGAAACAAGGCACACACCTAACTTTTGACACCCTCAGGGAAGACCACAACCTACAGAGCATAGAACTATACAACTTCCTGAAGATCAAGGTAGCAATAAGGAAGGCAAACCTTAACGGTCTAACACCACCACTCATACAACATGCCGCCAAACTCAACACACTAGGTCACCAAGTGGCACATCTTTACAAAGCCCTATGCCCCAAAACCACCAAACTCAATGACAAAGTCACAAACTTTTGGGGTACAACAGCGGGTAGGGTGCTAAGTGAGGGCGAGAAAGCAGAGCTATGGAGATCCACATCTAGGAAAAAGGTAACTGCAACGCTAAACCAGACCAAATTCTGGCTAGTACATAAGGCCTACTGGACACCAGCCCGCCTAGCAGGCATGGGGATACGAGAGAGTGACTCCTGCTGGAACTGCGGCAAGGGGAAGGGAGACCTAGAACACCTACTCTTTAGCTGCTCTAAGGTTAGGGAATTCTGGGACAAAATTGGAACGCTAATTAACGAGATCACAGGGGTAACCACACACATAGACTTCCACAGCCTGGTACTGGGTTTCACTTCCCTGGCAATCACAACTACAGAAGACCGCGACCTAATTGACCTACTGCTGACTGCAGCAGTCAAAATGGTCCTAAGTAACTGGAAAGACACAGCGAAAGCCACGCCAAAAGCATGGATTAACTGGATCACCTACCTATGAGGGGCTGACAACATTACAGCGACACACTCACCGAAAACACACAGGCAGTCGAATATGTGGGGCTCCATAGATAACTACCTATCATCGCATAAACCACCATAGGCGGCGAAGCTAGACAATCAGCGAGACGGCTCACCTAGCCAGTCTTTGTGCGCACAACAAGAATACAACTGCATCGCTCCCTTCTATTCTCTCCTTGACCTTTCTCTATCTTCCTTCCTCCGGGGCGTGGGAGCAAGGATATCAACCAAGCAACGCAAAGGGGCGGCAGACGACATCGAGAAACTGAACTTGGAAGACTGGCAATCGGACAAACGCCAATAAGACTGGAAGCTGGCAGCGAACCTCCCCCCCCCCCCCGGGCGCGTTTCTTTTCTTTCCTTTTCTTTCCTTTCTCTTCCTTCACCCATGTATATTCTATGCTCCATGTAAACATATATTTTTCTACAATAAAACATTACAGAAAAAAAGAGTCTTTTTTCCCTTTTTGGTCTTGATTTACTCATAAAATTAATGTCCATTTTTCTAGCCCCATGCTGAGTATTTCTGAGATGGTTTTATTGTGATATGTTATTGTGTGTGTGTATAGAGAGTGAACATGGGGAAGAAGCTACGACCCTAATCTGAAGAAGCCCTATAACATAGCAATCAAGCAATACCATAGGTCTATTCAGTTGGAACGGGCCACATACTGTGCAAAGGAGATCAAGAGTAGTGCAAATCCATCTAAAAGTATCTTTTCGATACTGAAAGAGCTAAAATCATCAACTGCCCTGATCGCTACTCCGATATCATCTGACAAGCAATGTGATGCTCTTGCCTCCTTCTTTGTGGAGAAGGTGGAGAAGATCTACAAATCCTTCCCTCATGTTGTGTCTGGCTCTGTCCCTGTCGCTCTGCCTCCTACTTCTTACTCTCTGACCACTTGCCCTGCCATTTCCCAGGAGATGCTGTCTGTTTTATGCAGTAAAGTCACGTCTGGTTCTCCGTCTGATTCTCTTAAGCCGGCCTATGCAATGAAAATTGTACCTGTGCTCATTCCACCGTTGAGCCATGTGATTAACTTATCTCTCTCTACAGCTATTGTAGCAAGCACCTGGAAACATGCTAGGGTGGTTCCCCTGCTAAAAAAACCTAACTTGGACTTGGCTAAACCAGAGAGTTTCCGCCCCATCTCCCTCCTGCCCTGGGTCTCTAAAATTTCTGAGATCTACGTCAATAACATCTTGATGGGGTATCTAGAGAAAAACTATGTACTTGACCCCTCTCAGAATGGCTTCCGTTCTGGTCACAGCACGGAATCTGCCCTTCTTGCTGTCATCGAACATCTGAGATGGGCCTTGGATGAGGATCGTACTTTGGGACAGATTTTGCTTGATCCCAGTGCTGCGTTCGACACGGTCTCCCACCAGATTCTGCTGAGGCGTCTGGATGAGGTGGGAATAGCGGAGCCACCTTGGATCGGTTTGCCTCCTTCCTCTCTAGGAGGACCTTCCATGTGGCTGCCTTTCCTTTTGTGTCCAGAGTTTATGCCACCAAGCATGGAGTACCGATGGGCTGGGCTTTGAGCCCCACTCTCTTCAATCTGTATGTTCAACCACTGGCGAGGGTGGCTAAGAACAGAGGGCTCACGGTTGTGTCATACGCAGATGATACTCAGTTGTTTGTCACACTCTGTGATGACATTACTCCGGACGCCAGTAAGTTACATATCGATCTTGAGGCGGTCTCGGGGTGGAGGACTGCCAACTGTCTCCAGTTAAACGCCAGCAAGTCTGAGGTACTGCTGGTGGGGAGAGAAGTGGAGCTCAGGAGTGAGCACTGGTGGCCTGCCTCACTGGGGTGGGCACCTGCATCTAAACAGGTGAATTGATACCGCCCTTGGCTTTCAAACACAGACCAAGAACGTAGAAGCAATCGCAATGGAGCGCACACCACTAGCCCCTCCTCCGGATCGCCCCTAGGGACTCTGGTACATGGAGTTCTTGAGTGGTTCACCCCAGTGGGTGCAAGTCGGTACTTGTAGAACTGATGATCTCTAGACCCGATACATGTCCCGGGTTTTTGGATATCGCCCGAGACATGGCTCGGGTTTCGGGATAACTTCCCTCATCAGTAGAGAAAATAGTTAGGGGTGGAAGAGAAGGCCGCCAAACAACCGTCAATGGCCTCGATGCCCGAACCGGCACGCAGGTACATCATCCAGGAGCCCGTCGGCTCAAAGCTCAAGGGAGCCTATTTGTAAAAGCAATCGCAATGGAGTGCACACCGCTAGCCCCTCCTCCGGATCGCCCCTAGGGACTCTGGTACATGGAGTTCTTGAGTGGTTCACCGCAGTGGGTGCAAGTCGGTACTTGTAGAACTGATGATCTCTAGACCCGATACATGTCCCGGGTTTCTAGATATCGCCCGAGACATGGCTCGGGTTTCGGGATAACTTCCCTCATCAGTAGAGAAAATAGTTAGGGGTGGAAGAGAAGGCCGCCAAACAACCGTCAATGGCCTCGATGCCCGAACCGGCACGCAGGTGCGTCGTCCAGGAGCCCGTCGGCTCAAAGCTCAAGGGAGCCTATTTGTAGAAGCAATCGCAATGGAGGGCACACTGCTAACCCCTCCTCCGGATCGCCCCTAGGGACTCAGGTACATGGAGTTCTTGAGTGGTTCACCCCAGTGGGTGCAAGTCGGTACTTGTAGAACTGATGATCTATAGACCCGATACATGTCCCGGGTTTTTGGATATCGCCCGAGACATGGCTCGGGTTTCGGGATAACTTCCCTCATCAGTAGAGAAAATAGTTAGGGGTGGAAGAGAAGGCCGCCAAACAACCGCCAATGGCCTCGATGCCCGAACCGGCATGCAGGTGCGTCGTCAGGGAGCCCGTCGGCTCAAAGCTCAAGGGAGCCTATTTGTAGAAGCAATCGCAATGGAGCGCACACCGCTAGCCCCTCCTCCGGATCGCCCCTAGGGACTCTGGTACATGGAGATCTTGAGTGGTTCACCCCAGTGGGTGCAAGTCGGTACTTGTAGAACTGATGATCTCTAGACCCGATACATGTCCCGGGTTTTTGGATATCGCCCGAGACATGGCTCGGGTTTCGGGATAACTTCCATTATCAGTAGAGAAAATAGTTAGGGGTGGAAGAGAAGGCCGCCAAACAACCGTCAATGGCCTCGATGCCCGAACCGGCACGCAGGTGCGTCGTCCAGGAGCCCGTCGGCTCAAAGCTCAAGGGAGCCTATTTGTAGAAGCAAACGCAATGGAGAGCACACCGCTAGCCCCTCCTCCGGATCGCCCCTAGGGACTCTGGTACATGGAGTTCTTGAGTGGTTCACCCCAGTGGGTGCAAGTCGGTACTTGTTGAACTGATGATCTCTAGACCCGATACATGTCCCGGGTTTTTGGATATCGCCCGAGACATGGCTCGGGTTTCGGGATAACTTCCCTCATCAGTAGAGAAAATAGTTAGGGGTGGAAGAGAAGGCCGCCAAACAACCGTCAATGGCCTCGATGCCCGAACCGGCACGCAGGTGCGTCGTCCAGGAGCCCGTCGGCTCAAAGCTCAAGGGAGCCTATTTGTAGAAGCAATCGCAATGGAGCGCACACCGCTAGCCCCTCCTCCGGATCGCCCCTAGGGACTCAGGTACATGGAGTTCTTGAGTGGTTCACCCCAGTGGGTGCAAGTCGGTACTTGTAGAACTGATGATCTCTAGACTCGATACATGTCCCGGGTTTTTGGATATGGCCCGAGACATGGCTCGGGTTTCGGGATAACTTCCCTCATCAGTAGAGAAAATAGTTAGGGGTGGAAGAGAAGGCCGCCAAACAACCGTCAATGGCCTCGATGCCCGAACCGGCACGCAGGTGCGTCGTCCAGGAGCCCGTCGGCTCAAAGCTTAAGGGAGCCTATTTGTAGAAGCAATCGCAATGGAGCGCACACCGCTAGCCCCTCCTCCGGATCGCCCCTAGGGACTCTGGTACATGGAGTTCTTGAGTGGTTCACCCCAGTGGGTGCAAGTCGGTACTTGTAGAACTGATGATCTCTAGACCCGATACATGTCCCAGGTTTTTGGATATCGCCCGAGACATGGCTCGGGTTTCGGGATAACTTCCCTCATCAGTAGAGAAAATAGTTAGGGGTGGAAGAGAAGGCCGCCAAACAACCGTCAATGGTCTCGATGCCCGAACCGGCACGCAGGTACGTCATCCAGGAGCCCGTCGGCTCAAAGCTCAAGGGAGCCTATTTGTAAAAGCAATCGCAATGGAGCGCACACCGCTAGCCCCTCCTCCGGATCGCCCCTAGAGACACTGGTACATGGAGTTCTTGAGTGGTTCACCGCAGTGGGTGCAAGTCGGTACTTGTAGAACTGATGATCTCTAGACCCGATACATGTCCCGGGTTTTTGGATATCGCCCGAGACATGGCTCGGGTTTCGGGATAACTTCCCTCATCAGTAGAGAAAATAGTTAGGGGTGGAAGAGAAGGCCGCCAAACAACCGTCAATGGCCTCGATGCCCAACCCGGCACGCAGGTGCGTCGTCCAGGAGCCCGTCGGCTCAAAGCTCAAGGGAGCCTATTTGTAGAAGCAATCACAATGGAGCGCACACCGCTAGCCCCTCCTCCGGATCGCCCCTAGGGACTCTGGTACATGGAGTTCTTGAGTGGTTCACCCCAGTGGGTGCAAGTCGGTACTTGTAGAACTGATGATCTATAGACCCGATACATGTCCCGGGTTTTTGGATATCGCCCGAGACATGGCTCGGGTTTCGGGATAACTTCCCTCATCAGTAGAGAAAATAGTTAGGGGTGGAAGAGAAGGCCGCCAAACAACCGTCAATGGCCTCGATGCCCGAACCGGCATGCAGGTGCGTCGTCCAGGAGCCCGTCGGCTCAAAGCTCAAGGGAGCCTATTTGTAGAAGCAATCGCAATGGAGCGCACACCGCTAGCCCCTCCTCCGGAACGCCCCTAGGGACTCGGGTACATGGAGATCTTGAGTGGTTCATCCCAGTGGGTGCAAGTCGGTACTTGTAGAACTGATGATCTCTAGACCCGATACATGTCCCGGGTTTTTGGATATCGCCCGAGACATGGCTCGGGTTTCGGGATAACTTCCCTCATCAGTAGAGAAAATAGTTAGGGGTGGAAGAGAAGGCCGCCAAACAACCGTCAATGGCCTCGATGCCCAAACCGGCACGCAGGTGCGTCGTCCAGGAGCCCGTCGGCTCAAAGCTCAAGGGAGCCCATTTGTAGAAGCAATCGCAATGGAGCGCACACCGCTAGCCCCTCCTCCGGATCGCCCCTAGGGACTCTGGTACATGGAATTCTTGAGTGGTTCACCCCAGTGGGTGCAAGTCGGTACTTGTAGAACTGATGATCTCTAGACCCGATACATGTCCCGGGTTATTGGATATCGCCCGAGACATGGCTCGGGTTTCGGGATAACTTCCCTTATCAGTAGAGAAAATAGTTAGGGGTGGAAGAGAATGCCGCCAAACAAGCGTCAATGGCCTCGATGCCCAAACCGGCACGCAGGTGCGTCGTCCAGGAGCCCGTCGGCTCAAAGCTCAAGGGAGCCTCTTTGTAGAAGCAATCGCAATGGAGCGCACACCGCTAGCCCCTCCTCCGGATCGCCCCTAGGGACTCTGGTACATGGAGTTCTTGAGTGGTTCACCCCAGTGGGTGCAAGTCGGTACTTGTTGAACTGATGATCTCTAGACCCGATACATGTCCCGGGTTTTTGGATATCGCCCGAGACATGGCTCGGGTTTCGGGATAACTTCCCTCATCAGTAGAGAAAATAGTTAGGGGTGGAAGAGAAGGCCGCCAAACAACCGTCAATGGCCTCGATGCCCAAACCGGCACGCAGGTGCGTCGTCCAGGAGCCCGTCGGCTCAAAGCTCAAGGGAGCCCATTTGTAGAAGCAATCGCAATGGAGCGCACACCGCTAGCCCCTCCTCCGGATCGCCCCTAGGGACTCTGGTACATGGAGTTCTTGAGTGGTTCACCCCAGTGGGTGCAAGTTGGTACTTGTAGAACTGATGATCTCTAGACCCGATACATGTCCCGGGTTATTGGATATCGCCCGAGACATGGCTCGGGTTTCGGGATAACTTCCCTCATCAGTAGAGAAAATAGTTAGGGGTGGAAGAGAATGCCGCCAAACAAGCGTCAATGGCCTCGATGCCCAAACCGGCACGCAGGTGCGTCGTCCAGGAGCCCGTCGGCTCAAAGCTCAAGGGAGCCTATTTGTAGAAGCAATCGCAATGGAGCGCACACCGCTAGCCCCTCCTCCGGATCGCCCCTAGGAACTCTGGTACATGGAGTTCTTGAGTGGTTCACCCCAGTGGGTGCAAGTCGGTACTTGTAGAACTGATGATCTCTAGACCCGATACATGTACAGACCAAGAACGTGGCAGGGACATGTTTTGGGCTATTGCGGGGGCTCAAACTTCTGCTGGGTTTCTTCGATCCCCCAACTAGGCAGAATATTGTCCAGGCCTTGTTTTTTTTCAAGACTGGACTACGCCAGTTCACTTTATCTGGGGGTCAACCAGTCTGAGATTGTCAGACTACAAAGGGTCCATAATGTCGCGGCTCAAGCGCTTCTTGGCCTGCCGAGGAGGAGTCCTACTTCAAATGCCATCCGTCGCCTCCATTGGCGACCTGTGGCTAAGCGCTTAGAGTTCAAGGCCCTTTGCATTACTTTTAAAATCCTTAACTTCTCATCTCAACACATTCTGGCTAATTTGCACACTTTCTACATCACCTCCCGCCAACTTCGCTCCATGGGACAGAATCTTGTAGCTGTCCCTAGGGTGACTATGGCCCGTGCTGGAGGGCGCTCCTTCCGTGTGTTGGCCTCGAAACTCTGGAATTCTTTCCCCATTTCCATCTGCTGTATAAAGTCCTATCTGCCTTTCTGCAAAGCTGTGAAAACATTCCTCTTTCCTCCATTATAAGCTGTCTCGTTTGGTCAAGCTGTTTTTCAGCGCCGGGACGCCCCTTCGATGGGGCAGCTATGCGCTCTACAAATTCTCATAAGATAACATAACATAACATAACATAAAGTACAGTTACTGTACACATTGCCTGGGTGGGGGCGACCTACCGAAGACTAGAGAGAACAGAATTACATAGGCCTCATGGCACCAACGCTTTAAATCCTGACAATAAAAATAAACATGTAAATGGGTGGGTTCATTTGGTAACTAGAGGCTACCTAAACATTGGGCTGCAGTGTACGAGTGCCCCCATACCTAACGTTGAGAATACATAGATAAATAAACAGGCCCGGGTAGAACCTGGACAAAGCTTATAATTATATGTATTATTTCCTAATGTAATTAGTGTTTGACTACATGGAGCTGCCATCACTCCTGTGCCTTTTTGAGCTTCAAGTACTGTGAAACTTAATAAGATTTCTCGAGCTTGATGTTCCAGGTGTACCTCCTCTATTTTAACTATTTTCACAGTGATCTTGAGGTAGTGATTGGTGTGGGTCTCTCTTTATAGTGATAAATGAACTATTTGTATGAAATATAAAAGTCAACAGCAGAACTGTAACACACAGGTAACCAGAAGAACCTGTATTCATGTTAATTGGGTGTTATTTGAACCAGACCCCGAGTGGTCACTACGCTTGGAAAGAATGAATGAGTGGTATGGGTGTGATAAGATAGAACCTATGCATGCTTTCTGGCTGTACAATTCAGACCGCCAGTTCTCTCAGCATGAAACTGTGATTATTACAGCTACATGTTCATCCACAGGTACTACCACAGTGTGTTTAAGCAGCCCCAGACCAGAGTGGGTCTATTCTCAACCTACTAAAGCAAGGTAGGAAAGCAGGGTAATATATGGGATCTTAGGTCCTGGCGGAAGCCTATAGACCGGTGTAGGGCTACATACAATCGGCTGAAACATGTTGACAAATATGTAGTTAGGAAGGGTGAGGGGCTAATAAAAGTCCTAAACACCACCATCCTTTATTTATTTTGATCCTGATCGAAAAATTGAGGAATATAGTATACAGGCAGATATTCCGGAGCCATGTGTAGATTCTATGTTCAGTACCAATATTAAAATTTTGGATCCCTACAATTTTATGTCTGTATGTTCTACCCCCTCCCTTTTGCTCCACACCAGGTCTTGGTTGCACGGGGTATTGTTTCGCAAGCCATATGATGAAGCATGCCACAAATTTTGGGTGAAGGCAGTTTTATGACACAAATCTAGTTGCACCAAGGACAACAGCGTAAATTTGAATTCTCCTACTTCTCTTTTGTGTGTGTGGATATTTGTTTGGGAGATTGATGTAGGAGTTTACCCTCTTGCCCCTTAGGTTTCGATTCCGATGTAGTTCGGAAGGGCTCTGAATCGGATTTGGGTTTGCCGAATCTGATCCAGAACCCTTGTTTCCGACTGAATGTACGATGAATGGAAACCGTTAGGGCTGTGCGAATCAGTTCTGAACAGGTTGCATTTGGACAGGTTGTGTATTTTGGAGCTGAATCGTACAGTTCTATGGACTCGGTTTCCGAGCAAGCAAGTATGATGACCAGTTTGACAGCCATTCCGATTCGGTTTCTCCGGAATGATTCAGCTGGAAGAATCTGTCTTTTGGGGCTCATAGCAGGCCTCCCTTCTCTCTGGGCCTTCCGAATCAGTCCTGTGGGGGTACTCAAGGGACCCCCTTTCCAACCATGCAGAGTGTATCAGGCACCATGGGATCCCCACCACTGGGTGCAAGGTTTTCCCCAGCCACCCCTTTCTTCAATGGGAGCCTGTGTTCTCGTTCAGAACACAGGCTCCCATTGCAGTCAATGTGAGACAGGCCGAATTGTATCTTGAAGCATCCAGATACATCCAAATCGTTTGGTCGAACTCCCCTGATCCGAGTCGTCCAGAAAGCATTCCAGAACTGATTCGGTAGGAATGCTTTCCGAACAATATCAGAATCGGGCCCTTAGTTGTGTATGATTCAAGGTGGTTTAAATGTCTAGTCATCATGGCAGTTTGAAACTGCATTCAGGCTGCAATGGCAGGCCTGGAACATGTTTTAGGGAGCTACACAGTGGATGGCACAATAAGTGCTGCATTTCATTTACAGACCCTGAGTATATCGTACGGTAATCTACAAGGGACTTATAAGGAAATTAAATTAAATATGCCAATTGGGTATAAGCCAATGTAACCATGTGTTAAGGGAGTGAGCATAAGCACGTTAGCACTAGTTAGCACTGGTAAAGTGCACAGAGTGCATTGGACAACAAAAATAAGGTCAGAACAATGAAGTAGGTGAAGAAAAACATTTGGGGATATACCATCCTAAGGCTGTCAGGTCTAACACAGTTGTCAGGTCTAATATTTTCTAGCTTCACCTGTCCCTCTCCGGAGGAATTGCGGGTTTTGGTCACCAGAGTAAAATCTGGATCCCCATAATACCTTTCTCCCCCCAGAATATTGAAACAGGTCATAGAACCCATTCTGCCTGGTCTGGGCAGTCTTCTGCGTACCTTGTTCTTCTCTGGCCTGATACCTAAAAATGAGAAACATGCTATTGTAAAGCCACTTCTTAAAAAATATACCCTAGACCCTGCCTAAATTTTAGATCTATTTCAGTGCTCCCTTTCTTTGCCAAAACAGCCAAGAAACATGTCAATACCCAATTGATATGGTTTATAGAATCTAATAACTTGCTTTATGAGTCTCAATCCAGCTTTTGAGCCCAGTACAGCTCTGAGTCAGCATTATTGCTGGCCTCAGAGTCTCTTAGATCTGCTGTGGACCCGGGGCGCACTGCCGCAATCATGAAGTTGGACTTAAGTGCAACATTTGATACCTCCTCCCATGGCCTACTGCTGCAACAATTCTGAAATTGCGGTGTGCGCTCCTCTGCATTGGAGTGGCTGGCATCCTTCCTTCAAGAACACACCTTCCAAGTAGTTCAGCCACCTTTTGCTTCAGAAGTGTTGCCGCTGTCCCAGGGTGTGGCCCAGGGCTCTCCGCTAAGCTTCACACTATTTAACACCTATATGCACCCCTGGCAGTTGTTATCGACAACCACAATGTCATCTAGGTATTTTATGCCAGTTACACTCAGTTGATCATAACTCTTGCTCAGGACGAAGGAGGATCTACAATGCATTTTAGGTCCTGCCTGGTAGAACTGACTCAGTGGATGAACTCTACCTGCCTATAGCTTAATGCCAACAAAACAGAGGTTCTCATAGTTGGCAAGCAACTCTCAGTGTTGTCCTCAGCATGGTTAAAAACATAGGACTAGGGTTTGACACAAACATCTCTTTCTGCGTCCAAATTGCCTGCCTGGCTGGAGGATGTTTCACCATTCTTAAAATGTTAGTCAAGATCTCTGATCTTCTTCCCTTGGCAGCTAGAAAACCTGTAGTGCAGACCCTTGTGATCTCAACACCAGATTACTGTAACAGCATCTATATCTGAGCCACCCAGTTCAGGATCCGGAATCTTCAAAGAGTGCAAAATGCTGTTACCAGACTTCTTTTGAATCTCCCTAGATGAGCGCATGTGTCCCTGGCTTTGGCTAAGCTACACTGCCTCCCACTGGAAAAACATATCATCTTTAAGGCTATGTGCCTTTATCAAAAAAATTCTAACAACAGGCTGCAATAAAGGTCCAACTTGTTGAAACCCTACTCACCTGGCCACAGCCTCAGATCCTCTGGAACAGCACTTACAGTGATTCCTTGTGCTTAGAAAGCCCAGATAGGTGGTTCTTCCTTTTGATTCTGTGCCTCCAAACTCTGGACATCCCTTACCCCCAACTTGAGACTAGAACTTGCTGAGGCAACCTTCAGGAAAATATTTAAAAAATTGCTGTTAAGACAGAGTTAAATTCATATAGTCCTCACAGTGGTTTGGCATTTGTGTTATGCCTTGGATGCCTTATTCCTTTTAGAGTCCTGCATTGCTTTCTACTGTTCCTGTACGGTAGCAATCCTAGCATGGGGATGCTCCAGCTGGAGTAATCTGAGCACTTTAAAAAAATGCTAACATAAAATAACAAAATAATTTTCCATGCATACAAGCCAATTTTCAGTAATTGAGAGTTCTATTTTATTATTACAAGACATGATTGTAAATGTGGTGATGTGGCAATGCTATGAGAAAGATGATTACGGATAGCCTCCTGATGGGAGAAAGCAGTGAGTTGAGTCTCTTACGGCTATGGAATGAATATGAAGGAGAAGCAGCACACAGTTGACATTAGTGTGAAAATGGAGCTTTGGTAGGGAACCTAAACACTGAACATGGCAAGGAAGAGTATTTCAGAAGCTGTGTATTCTACTGCCTGCTTTTTGTTGAATAGCAATGTGGTAGCTCCGGATGTGTCAAAGGCTTTTTGACTGAGAATGTGTGAACCCATGTTTAAACAAGGCACATTAGTTATGTCTTGATACTTTGCAGTAGGTGTCCAATACCCCTTGAGAGAATGCCACCAGAGATGTTTTTCAAGAATTGTCCTCTTAGGTTAGAAGTAGGGATTAGCAATGGGATTGTAAAAGGGTAGGGTGGTTGGGACACCTCATTTTTGTGTGGTGACTTTTCGAAAAGGTGAGCATGATGGTAGTGGATAACATATATTTATATTTGCGTCATCTGAGATGCTCATTATCATTGAGATTATGCTTTGGCTCCTTACTACTTTGAGTTAATAATCAAACCACATTTTCCTAAGCACGTTTACTGTGTAGT
The DNA here is from genome assembly GCF_964261635.1 of Lissotriton helveticus. Lineage (NCBI taxonomy): Eukaryota > Metazoa > Chordata > Amphibia > Caudata > Salamandridae > Lissotriton > Lissotriton helveticus. The sequence continues at coordinate 1,613,332,789 of NC_136069.1, forward strand.
TCTACCTCCACTTCATATATTCAACACTTCATATATGTGTGTGTATTAAAGTAAACCATTACATTTGTATTGCAGGAAACAAATCCATGTGAAGATCCATAAGATGCGACTTGTTCATTACAATCATGTTTAACGACTCTGGCTATGACTCATCGGCATTTATCCTGATTGGATTTCCGGGTCTGGAATATGCTCATGTCTGGATTGCATTTCCATTGTGCTTCATTTACATCATTGCACTTGTAGGAAACTGCACCATCATGTACATTATAAAGGTGGAGCCAAGCCTCCATGAACCCATGTACTTGTTTCTTGCAATGCTGGCTGCCATTGATATTCTCATATCCTCTAGCACCATGCCTAAGATGTTGATCATTCTATGGTTTGGTGTAATGGAAATTTCTTTCAATGGATGTCTGATCCAGATATTCCTGATGCATTCATTGTCAACTATGGAATCCACTGTCTTGCTGGCCATGGCCTTTGACCGCTATGTTGCTATATGTAATCCACTGAGGCATTCATCCATCCTGACAAACAAGAGAATAGCATTAATTGGACTGCTCTCAGTAATCCGAGGTTCACTTTTCTTCTTTCCATTTCCCTTATTAATTAATAGAGTGCCTTTTTGTCATAGCAAGGTGCTATCTCATTCCTTTTGCCTCCACCAAGATGTGATGAAGCTTGCCTGTGCTGACACTACACCCAGTTTTGTTTATGGATTAATTGCTGTTCTCTTTGTTATGGGAGTCGATTCATTGCTAATATTTTTGTCTTATGCCATGATCCTGAAAACAGTGTGTGGCCTCTCGAGGAAGGAAAGCTTGAAGGCATTCAACACCTGCATTTCACATATCTCTGCAGTATTTATCTTCTATGTCCCGATGATAGGTTTGTCTGTGGTGCACAGGTTAGGATATCGCTTGTCTTCAACCACCTACGTTGTGATGGGTGACATCTACCTATTTGTCCCGCCTGTGTTGAACCCTATAGTCTATGGTATCAAAACAGGTAAAATAAGAAATAAGATAGTAGGGCTGTTTAGGCAATCCTCACCATGATACCAAGAAGTGGATTTGATGGCAATTACCTCAGCATATGGGACTAGCACTTCTCTCTCTCTCTCTCTCTCTCTCTCTCTGCTTTTTGAAGTCTTCCCTTTCTTTACGTATATCTCTATTCTGGGTAACATTAAGATGAAAGGGCTTAGAAAGGAAGTACAACTTAATAACTCAATCACAAATGTAATCTCTTCCCATAAAAGCCTGCTAAAAGACCGTATGTTAAACTACTTGTTTTTTTACAAACTTTAGAAAGTACATCTATATATATATAAATAAAACCCATTTAATGTTATTTTAATAAATCCAATGTTGCCTTAATTTGTAAAATCAAAAAAGATTATTAAGCTATTTTAAAATTAAATATTGGATCTTTTATTTTTGATAATTTTCTTAACATTCACTTTTTCTTATATTTTTAAAATGTCAACATAATTACATTTAAATTAGCATCATCTTGAATGGAGTCTTATTTTAAGTACCTACCTCCGTTGATTTCTATGAGAGGGTGTTGCAGTACCAATGGTTGGCCATGAGTGGTGCTACACATACTCCTAGTCTGAGCTGCAGTACATTTAAAAAAGTCTATTGATATTTTTAGCTGTAGTAGCTTTAGAACTGCATTTTATGAATAGCAATGTGCTTACTCGTTTCAGGATGGGTGCTGGTTCCTCTTTGGACCCCTGATTAATCTCATTTATCTCCTAATAATCCCTCCTTAAACCCCACATATTTTGTAATATGTATGGCCCATTTTTAAACCACTCCTCTGGCCATTCCCACGTTCACTATTAAGTAGTAAAGTTACATGTGAGAGGATCTACCCATAGAATACATAGGAGAGGTAGACATTATCTGTGATTAGCATGGTTTGGTACTTTAGTAGCACTACTGTAGTACTATACAAAGTACTACAAAGTGCAGCTTGTAGACAGGTCCCATCATGATTCAAAATAAGCACCTGTCTAAGAACACGTTTGCACTCCTGGTTGTAAGTGGTGGCTGTCTGTAAAGATGGTGACTTTCATTTGAGCAGTTAAACTGCAAGCTCGGTGACCACCATTAACTTTGCAGCTTGTGCGGAGAAAACAGACTGAAGCCTTGAAGCATCTATTATATCATATATGGAGCACACAGATTATGATGCTCTTAGTGTGCCTTCATTTCCTCCCAAGCATGAACCATCCACAAAAAGGACATGGCTGGGCTCATTTAGTTGTTCAACTGTAATATTGGATCTGGGTTTAGTGCATAGATCAGTGACACTTAGGCAATCATGATCAAACTCTTTACCATTTTCACTCTGTTCAGGTATAGGCAATAGAATTAATACGTTTAACACATTGCGACCTTTTATCACAACATTTTCTGCTCATATCTGGTCAACCTATTGTGATTAAGGAACTGGGCCTTTGTTTCGGTCAACAACAGCTCCGCAGAGTGTGGGACAATGACAATTCTCTATGTTTTCACTCTTTTCCAGACTAGCACTCACTGCAGCAAGCACCTTCAAGCAGCCTGGGAGACCTGCCCCTACAGGATAAAGTGTGGTAGAAAAATAGGCCATAGGCCTGCCATTAATCTGCATTAACCGCATGCGTGCGGGCGGAATTCCGCCCGCATGCTGACTTTTATGAATTTGCATGTTACATGACGAGCTGGGCTCGTCATCAGCGTAGCAGGAGGCTACCTCATGACGAGCCCAGCTCGTCATCAGCGTCGAAGGTGTTAAAACTGAGAGTGCACATCCAACTCTCTAACTGCAAAACAGAATAAACTCTTTTGTATAATCAGGCATTCCCAGAGCCAGGGCGTGACACAATTTCTCTTTCAGATCATGGAATGCTTTTGTAGATTCGTTATCCCACGGAAGCAGTGTGTCAGCCTCAGTAGGGGCTTTGCTATCAAGGAAAACTTTGGCATCCACTGTCTACAGCAGCCAACCATTCCCAAAACCATCCTGATTTCTTTTTCTGTTTGTGTTGGATTCATCTGTAAGATGGCTTCCACTCTCTCTGGTGACACCTTTCTGACTCCCTTCATTTATTTATTTATTTATTTATTCAAGAGTTTTATATAGCGCTGGCTAGACCCGGAGGTATCAGAGCGCTTTACATGAGGTTCCACAAAAGTTACATTACAAGATTACATCAGTTCCAATTAACATCAGATGCTAGACAAACAAATGCAAGAGCATAGAAGACAAGATGATTGAAGTGTAGAGGGGAAGGGGGTAAGGGTAAAGGGATAGTAGTGAGATACTGCAGAGAGACGAAAGGAAAGTCTGTCCAAAGTCCGGCTGGGTAGGTGACGGTCGAGGGGAAGTCCCAAAACCCATCTCCTCTATAGCTATCAGGTAGCTCCACCGGGCATTGGCCAAATAGCTTGGTCTCAATGGGAAAAACAATTAAAGAAACATGGGGGGGGGCAAAATAAATGGAGAGTAGAGGGGAGGGGGCATGGAAGGAGAGAAAAGGGGGTGGGGGAAGAGACAACAGGGAGAGACGAAATGAAATCTGTCTAACGGCCGACTGGGTAGGTGACGACCAAGGAGGGAGTCCACGGCCCATTTCCCCTATAGCTAAACCAGGTAGCTCCATCGCGCATTTGACAAAAAAGTTCAGTCTCAATACAATGAGAGAGGAGAGAAGGAGAGACAAAAATAAAGGGAGGATGTGGGATGAGACGAAAAGGAAGTCTGGCTGAAAACCGACTGGGTAGGTGACGTCCAAGGAGGGAATCCCCGACCTGTCTCCCCTATAGCTAAACCAGGTAGCTCCATCGGGCATCAGACAAAGTAGCTAGATATCAAATGACGAGGGGAAATTCACAGATAGACAGGGTGGGGACTAAGGGCCAGGACAGGTGAAGGCAGAGTTCAGCAGCAGGAAAGTGTAGAGGAGTTGAGCGAGGAGATAAACAGGGTGGGAACTAGGGCCAGAACAGGTGAAAGCAGAGGTCAGTAGCAGGAAAGTGGAGAGGAGAAGAGCGAGGAGGGGTAGGGAGAAGGTAGTTTGGCAAGAAGTTCCCATGGATCTGGTGGGCTATAGTTGCCAGCTTAGCCAATGTGCGGGTATTCGGCTGGTTCTCCGGAGCAGTCATGGGTATAGTCAGGTTCTGCATGATTTTTTGTTTCCCCATTGTGCCGCCGTAGTCAAAATGAGAACGCCCATGTATGCAGGAGATTCAACAGTTCCAGGTCCCACATGGAGGTGGAGGAATGCAGGGACCGTGCCGACGGCGTAACACAGGCAGGTGTGCCCGCGTCTGATCTCCTCAGCGGGACTCGCTGCTCGAGACCGCGTCATAGAGGCCCCAGTAACACAGCGGAAGCAGACGGAGGGATCAGAGAGAGTCAAGCGATGGGGGGAAGGATAGGGGAAGTCGATGAAGCCCCACCAAAACTCGCTCCCCACCGCTCCCGCAGCTTCAAACCTGGAGTTTGTCCGCAGCCCAACAGCAGACGCCTTCTTCATCGATCCGATCGGGCCACCGCCATCAATAGGCACATGTAAGCTTCGCAGTGCATGGGGGGAGGGATGCGCTAAATATTGTATTTAAAGCGCCCCCCCCCCGCGTGAGAATATATAGTATCCCCAGGACATCGGTTATGAAGAGATGAAGTCCGCCACCATTTGACGAGACATCGCCGCCATCTTAGGGTCAGGCAAATGTAGATAATGCAGCGCCAGCCAGAGTCAAAAAGGCGCTTTGCACACCGATAATGTGCACAAAACAAACAATACCTTGGGAGGTGAAGCGCTCCTCACAGATGCTGCTGCGTCCGCGCCGCCGCTATATGCGCGCAGTATTTGTCCGTTTCACGGTATAGAAAGGCTGCCAGCTCGCGTCTTCCACTGTCCTCCCTGCCGCGTTCCACCATTGTAAACCACTACCGCATGGTCCAGGTAACGATCGCGCACAGCTCGCACCTCTTAACTGCAGGCGCCTCACCTTGTCACAGCGAGGACAGCGGCATGCTCGGAGCTAGTTACTTATTCTTTTTGAGCGCCCACAGGGATCTGCACAATGTTCGTTCTGCCGGGTCACTCCAAGCGTTCTCGGTAGCTGGGCACTGCCATCTTGTGCACAGCGCGAACCTCTCCGCGCCGGTCCGCGTCTTGTTGGATTTTAAGCTCGCGTGGTGTGAAATCAGCAGTGCGGGGTACATATCTCAATGTCCCTGCATTCCGATGCCTAATGCTGCTTTTCTATCACATTTTCGAGTCCGCGAAGTTAGTTATTTTGCAGCATTTCTAATCCGGCCGGCAGAGCTGCCTCTCTGCACCTCCGCCGCCCTGGACAGTTGAAAAAGATTTCATGATAACGTGTTCTAGATATTGAACTTCTTTTTGAAGGTACTGCAGGAGACACTTGAAAACCGTTCTTTGAAAGGTGATTCAAAAGTGCATTAGTGTCTTACTTACAAGCATGACATGTTTCTGATGGTACCAATAGGTTGTCTAGATATTGAAAAATGGTAGACTCATTGGGCATTTGCAATGACTCGTTATTTCTTTTTAGAATCTGATTAAAGATCAATGGACTTTCTGTATACCTTTGTGGGACACAACACCACGTGATTGTCTTCTACTGGAATGTAAATGAAAACAGATATTGGCTAGCCTCATGCAAGGGGACTGAAAAGAAAGCCTTACTTAACTCAATGGCAGTGCACCATTCAGCAGTAAAGGGAATTTGGAAAAGTATGGTGGCAGGATTCGGTACCATGGTACAACAAGGCACTGCTATTTTATTGATTGAACATAAATCCTGTATTATTCTATATTTGCCGTTAGGCTTCTGTGAACCCATTATAGGAGAATTACATGATCTTCCAATCAAATCTCTCCGTATGCCTTTCTGAAACATGTCTTTCAATCACTGTTTTTATTATTGCAATAGTCTCTGGAGATAAGTGAGAGGATGGTGTTCTGGAGTAAACAGCATTTGGCTTTAATCTTATTTTGACTGGTTCTACACCTTTTATAAGTGCAATATCTTTCCCTGTAAAATCCCAAATGTCTGCCTTTACGGTGTCTCTTAGATCTTCAGGAAACTCATACATTTTCAATAAAGGGAACATTCCTGCCTCTGCATTTTGCCTGATCATTTTAGAGTCAACATCCTCATTAAGTGTCTGGAAGTCCACACTACCCAGTGTGCAGTATATTGTGCAATTTAACTTACAACCCAGATCTCTCCCTGACAGATTTACTGGGCTTGTATCACAGACCACAAATTGATGCTTATCATTGAAGATTTCTATTTTCACTGGATGTTTTTCTGAAATCGTACTTTACATTTGTTTATTTGTATCTCTAACCACTTGCATCATTTTCCCTGAGAGAGGCAAGTCTGGTACCTCACTGTAGAATGGGTATTATCATTATTATTATTATTATTATTATCATTAAGAATTATAGAGCGCACAGTTACTCCAAAGGGTTTTTCTGGCGCATCGCAGGAGGAAAGGATGCAGAGATCAAAGTGAGCAAATTAGAAAAGTCAGGCTCTTGCGAAAAGCAAGAAAAGACGTAAAGTTCCTCAGCAAATCCGGAAGGCAGTTCCAAAGTTTTTGGACTAAATATGAGAAAGAGCATCCTTTCATGCGACACAAGTGGAACCTGGGTACGGTAAACAGGACCTGTTGCAAGGACCTCAAAGATCAAGCTAGATGGTAATGGTGAACCAGATCCAAAATGTATTTAGGTCCAACTCCAGTTTTCGCCTTGAAAATATAACACAGAGTTTTAAATTTGATGAAATTTGCAATGCAGCTCAAGATGGAGATTTGAGACTGAGGCAAATTTGAGCAACCAATAAAGAAGCCTGGCAGCAGAGTACTGCACTAGCTGCAGGCAATGAATAGGGAATATATGACTTTACAACGCAAACAATTACAATGCATGCTTTTACAGCACGGTTTTCACATCGCCATTACCATTACAAATCATGATTTTACAACAAATGCCATTAGAAATGCATTTTTTAAACTACCATTACAACGCATTCCATTACAACACATACTATTACAACGCATACCACTACAACACATAATACTTTTCGGGCAACAGTAGGGTAAGTGTTGGATAGTGTAGGGGTAACAAATTACTATTACCACTCCAGTGAGTGCAACAGTAGGGTAAGTGTTGGATAGTGTGGGGGTAAAATGACTATTTCCACTTCAGTTAGTGCAACAGTAGGGAAAGTGTTGGGTAGTGTATGGGGTAAAAATTACTATTCCTATCCACCCTAAAACCCATACCCACCCTAAAACAAAGAACTCTCTATTGCTTACCATATAATGCATTGTAATGGCATGGTTTTAATGTGTTGTGTTGAAATGGAATGCGTTGTAGTGACATGCGTTTTAATGGCATGCATTGTAATGGCATGTGATGTAAAGGCAGTTGCTTTGCAACAGTTGTGTTGTAAAAGCATTGCGATGTAATGACTGCGTTGTAATGGATGTTTCCCATGAACTGTAGTTTTATTGGCTCCCAAAAACGGCACTTTACCGTAATATCAACTTTACATTCCAAAAATTCAATCTAAACTTTATTCAAAATAAAACGAAAAATAATGCATAATCTTTGTTAGCCGCTAAATGTTGGTAAGAAGTATGCACACCGTAATCAAGTCTGGGGAATGATAAGAGCTTGAAACACTGTCCTTTGCACAGAGATAGGGATCAGCCAAAGAATCTTTTTTAGCCATTTAAGCCCTGCACAATAGGTGGCCGTCACCGTAGCTCCTTGCGGCTAAATGGATAACGAATTATCCACAAGGGTTCTTAACCTTATCAGATGACGTGGGTAGAGCACCTAAGGAACCAGGCCAATGACGTGGGTCCCAAACAGCGGGGTTGTTGCCCAGAATCATGAAATTTGTTTTATCCCCGTTGCTCCTGTGTCAATCAGAAATGACACATCTTGACCATAAACATGTGCATCTAAATTGGGCCCACTCTGATCTAACTCTAAGACAGCACCAAGTATGCAATATTCTTTCTCTCTCAGGCACCTTAATTGGGAATTATCAGAAGCAAATTCATCAGTCTCAAGTAGGTAAAATTGGCCAAGAGCATTTTTGTTTTTGTTTTGGAACTATGGCATAGCATTCTGAAACTGGTTTACATTAAACTTTGGCAATTTATTTAAACTAAACCTGTGATTCCTCAATTGTGCAGGAGCAGGGGACTTTACTTGGGCCTTATTTTTCATGCAAGTTTGCATCAGTTGAACAGGGACAACAGGCGTAACTTGAGAATTCTGCATTAATTCTCCAGCATTTCCAGGATTATATCAATACTCTTGTTTCTAATGCCCCAACCTATGAAAAACATGACAAGCAAGCAAGTTTTCATTGAAGGAATGTCCACTCCATATCCCATACCCATGGGAAGACTGCTAGCTCTGCCATGGGACATATTCATTCCTCCTTTATTGCTTTAAGATCCAGCCTGTGGAGCAACAACATTGCCTGATCTACTGCAAAAGAAGTGTTCTGAAACCCTTTCTTGGCTAACTTAGACTGAGCCAACATGAATTTCTCTTTTATTTTCCTGTGCTTCATGTCCAACTCATCACTGCAGTATTTTGTATAATGCAGGATTTAATCTAGTGACTTGGTCTGCCAGCACATCACACTTTGCACAATGTAGGCACTCTTTTCAGTTTTCAATCATAATATGAACTGAGAAAAAAGAATTTCCACACCCGTTTCTTTAGGATACTCTCCTCCACTATGTTGTTGAAACACCTTCAGTGACCTCTCATGGTACTCATGAAATGTCTCTTTCAGCTCTTGTATTGTTCTTTTAATCCATAATCAATCAATATCTTTTGGATGTATTCTCCCTTTAAAAAAGGTAATAACTGCAGCATATTTCTTCATTACAACGGGTGATGGTGCATTTGTCCCTTTCTCTCTATCTTACCTTCTGCACATAAGTTACCTGGTACCACAATGTCAAAGAACATATTTAAATCACTCCGCAACACCTTTGCAATCCTTATGAACATTTCCACTTGTGCATTCCACTGTACAAACTTGTCTCTCAAATTCAGAAGATTGTTTGTAAATGCTGTCAAATTGCCTCTATTCCATGGCACATGTACATAAGTTCCTCCAGCTATTTCCCTCAATGTATATGCTGCTTCCTCATCCCCATTTAGCTCATTCTATTTTCTCTCTACAGCAGCTTTCCTCCTTTTCTTTTCAGGTTAATTTGTCCATCTAAGTTGCACATTTTCCACATCCCCCATCTGCAAATGCATGTTGTCAGTCCAATAAGGTGCAAACGCATTTCTGTAATCCTCATTCAATGCAACCATTTAGCTACAAAGCAGATTCACATTGTTAGTAAAATCCACATCATACTTCTTTGCTATCTCTGACAATTTATCATGTACCATAACAACCCTTCGAGTAATACCCTTGCACAGGTAGATTAGCTCATTTCTCTGGTCTTGATCTGCATGGTCGAACTCCAGTCATCCCTTGATTATTTCTTCTAGTTCTATTTTAATTTTGGAATATCCACATATTTTGTCTCTAATTCTCTTGGTAGCTATGAGACTTCTACCCTTTTCTATCTAGTAATCTCTTCAATCCCTGCAGGAAAATATCTATCTTCATTGACAGTTAAATAAACTAAGGGATGTGTAAAGACTTAGGAGCACATGCATCAACATAAGGAGTTGCGATTCCTAAATAGCGATTTTTAAGCAATCGCTATTTAGGAATCGCAATTCCTAATGCATGATGGTATTCGTAAAATAAATTGTGATTCCTACACATTACCTAATAGCGATTTGCAAATTGCGAATCACTATTAGGTAATGTCACTCCATTCATTCTCATGGGCTTATAGGTTCATAGGAATGAATGGGAATGCATTCGCAATTTGTGATTACCCAATTGGTAATTGCAAATTGTGAATGCAATTGCAAGGGTGCCAGGGGGCCTAAGGCCCCCTGTGATGCACCCCCCAAAAGGTAAGTATGCACATGTGGCACAAACACATGCCCATGCAGCACAGGTCACTTTGAAAAAATGCACTTTTGTGCATTTTTCAAAGATTTTGCAAATTGCCATCAACTTGAAGTTGATGGCAATTAGCATTTCCTAAATGCAAAATTTGCATTTATGAAAGGCTTGATTCATCTCAAATAGGGAATTGCAATTTGCGATTCCCTAAATGCATTCGAAATTTAGGTAATAGCAATAAATTGTGATGACCTATTTTGCAAGTGCAATGCCTTTGATGAATCCATCTACTAAAGCCTGCCAATTTTGTGGGAGTCTCCACAGAACTAACTGCAAATATTGGGTTGTTGGTATATTTCCAACAACTGATGTCATTAAGACTTCTGGCATTCTCTCAATCTGGTATGGTGTAGTAGCAACCACTTGAGGTGCAACTGGAACAGTATCAATTGGAAACATGGCTAGTGGTTGTCTCACAACTGGTGGAACAATTTTTAAAACCTTTAAAGTTTGTTCAAATGGAAGCGGCTCTAGGTCCATAGGAACTGTAGTCATTGTCAGACTAGCTCTAACACTCAAATCTCAGGTGTCAGAGAAACCAGTCATTGGTGGTGGTCGGGAAGTCAACAACTGCTCTAATATCGTGTCTCCTAAATCTGTGTCTGGCTCACCTCTCTCTTGTCTAACTGTTTCCTTACTCCTTTTTGTACCGTCTGATGTAAGAACCAGATATAATCTGGCTCCTTCTTTAATGCCCTTTCTCTATATGGCCTGTTCCTCATCTTTTCAAGCATTTGCATGATTCTGCTTTTTTCTTCCTGTCCTTCTCTGATATTTCTCTCTTGCAACTTTCCCCAAGCATTAAAGCCTCATACTCCATGGGTCAAGGTTGTGTCTTCATCTAGTGCAATTTTGCCTACAAATGAACTAGGACCCTGGTATTAAATTTCACATACCTCAGAAAAATCAATGGACCCTCTTTTCCGTAATCCTTTCCTATTTTCGTAGCCGCAAACATGATTTTAAACCATGTTTGGTAGTCACAATATATGGTGGAGTACCCTCAGGAGGTGCCTTCTCACCTTTGAGTACAGAAATAGGGATATCTCACCTAAAACAGTTCTTATAATCCTTTAAAAAGTTCATGATGACAATTGAATTCTCAAAATTTCACATAAACTGAAATGTTTTGATTCTGTGCCACTCACATTAAATTTCGTTCAAATGACAGCTAATATTTGCCTATGATTCCTGACTAATCTAAAAGCAGCACTTAAACTGACAATATCCAATCTCAGTGAGGCACTGAAAATCCTCTAATGAATGGCAGCACAAAAGCATCCAATCCCAGTACAAAAAACTATGACGTATAACTCACTCCTCACAGCAGTCACCCTTTAAAATTTTCTTCGTATTCACACACAACTTTCAAATTTCTTCTTTGAACAACTTGTTATTTGCTCTTCAAAGTGAAATGAAGTACTACAACCACTCAAGAGTATTCAGCACTCACACGTAACTTTTAGACCAGCAAAAAAATCACACAACTTAATGAAGGTTCACTCGTTTGCACAATAAGTTTCCACTAATATCAATCAAACACAACAGCTTGTCAATGTTGTTACAGATGGAAATGATGGTACTTCACACTCCACATCTAAATCTCTACAAGCAAGTTTGAAACTTTCGTTATTATCCCAGGATCTTTTGACTTCAATGAGCCTGAAACTCAACTTCAACAACTCGATGCCTTTATCACTCCCTCATGCACCCTGAAAGAAAGACACTGAAAACTGCGATACTCACAACCACATCATTTTCACTCTACTAATTCTCACACCTTCAAAACCACAACCGCCAAACTGCAACTGCTTTCTAATTCTCCTTTGTCACTCCACCTGGATCTGTACACTGGAAAATGGAATCTGGATTGTTTTAATATAGCTTGGGTACCATTTTTATTGTGCCATCCTGGTGTGAAGCATCCTCTGCTACCAGAAACTTTTAGATCCTAAAGGATTGGTCGAATTAGTTTTTAAGAATCACCACCCCGACTTACAGATTTGACCTTTGGAAGTCAAGATGACGCTTGACAGGTCGATAGACTTCTGACATGGGGCCCACAGGTCTTGATTATCTAAAAATAGGTCAATAGGGACTCCATCTGGTCCTGGTGCTTTTGCTCGATTACATTGGTTTAGGGCGTGCTTAGTTTCAGCAAGTGTAAAACTAGCAGGAGTCTCAATACTTTCTATAGATTGGGAATCAGATTGTAGAGTTGGCATGTCACCCGCTCCGAAAAGCCCTTCAAAGTGGGTCACTCATTCTTCCTGGTCTACGTTGGTATCTGTGGTCATAGCCTGTTCATCTTTTAAGAACGGAGCATTGATCAAAGACCAAAATGCTTGCGAGCTTTTAAGTTTTGCTGCCTTCTGCAGGTTTTCCCACCATTCTTCTTTTAACACCTTCAGTTCTCATGACGAGCTCAGCTCGTCATGAGGCACAGTGGCACTGTGCTCATGACGGGCTGAGCTCGTCATGACTGCCGCGGCGCGCCCACCCTTGGACAATTCCCCTGCAGTGCTGGGCGTTCCATTAAACGGGCGTGGTCATGTCGAGCTCTGCTCGTCATGAGCACAGCGCCACCGTGCTGCATGATTAGCCAAGCTCGTCACAAGCACCGCGGTGCTGCGCGCAGACCCCCTTCCCCCCCCGCACCGTGGGGGAATTAGTCTCGCGGCGAAAGGGTTAAGGTTTTAAGCCTGGTAATTCTTGCTTTTTTATTGGCTGTACGTAGACGTTTAACTAATATTGTGTCTCTGGGCTTGGACTTCAAAGCTACATGTAAACTTTTCAGATTTTTATCACAATCGTCATCAAACCAACTATATTTTTTATGTCGGCCATTACGAATAACGCGAGTTAAACTATTTTTAACATAAGATAGAATTAGCTCAAAATCCAAAATAATTCTCTTGTGTAAAACTGAATCCAAGCAAAGCATTATCTCCGCAAGGCGACTGGACGCTAGGTTGGTCAAAAAACTCACAGTGTCTATTTTTTGTCATTTTAGGACAATCCCATTTTCTCTTGCAATTACGGGGTTTATAGGGAGTTTAAAAGCAGAATCGACTTTCTTTACGGATTGCATGGAAAAGGTTATTGCAGCTTGATCACTAAATGGGTAGAACACAATCTCAAAACGAGAAAAAAAGGCCTTTTATAGAGTCAGAGACCAACATATAGTCAAGGGTAGAAGTAGAAAAATTATGTAAAGTGTTTTATCGTTCTACTTCTAAATGTAAAATATGCACTACAATTTAGAGTTGTTTTTTTTCCTCATATATTATGAGCTCCATCGTGCAGCTTAATTGAGCTAACAATGTTTTTATTGGTCATTCAGAAAACCCTGTCAGCATTCTTGGGCTTTTTGTTGTCAGGTTACTGTTTGAGTGAACCCTTTGATTGCACACTGTAACATGGGTCATGTGCTCACTGCGCCACTTAATTGAAGCTAGCCTGGCTGATGAGGGATGATTGTCCGAAACTGGTCCGAGATTTCTTGTTTTTGATTCAGGGAGGACCCGTCTTGACAGTTCAGGCTGGAATGTTCCCATGAGCAACAGGGTCAAGCCTGATTTGTAAATGCCTGGGTGCAAACTTGGGGGGCGTGGTGAGTTAAAGAACGATGGATTAAACCTAGATCTTTGGGACTGGAGGTGAATGATTGCATTGTTCAGTATTCCATCCATCATTTGTTCCTTTTCTTTTGTTGCCCTAAGTGGGATGGGTATGCCCAGACGTGGGTCCCGTGCTCACTGCGCCACCTGATTCAAGCTAACCTGGCTGATGAGGGGTGATGCAATGAATATGCACCCAGATTGCTTGTTTTTGTTCAAGGGAGGACCTGGCTTGCCAGTTCAGGATGGACTCTTCCCATGAGGAACAAGGTCAAGACTGATTTGCATATGGCCGAGTTCAAAATGAGGTAGCGTGATGAGCAAAATAATGATGGATTAAACCCAGATTTTGTGTATGGGGTGAATGTTTGCATTGTTCAACATTCCACCCATCATTTGTTCCTTTTGCTAATTGAAAATATGAACACAATAGGAATTTCTCTAATTAAGAGCATCAGCTAGCACTCAGAGATCTAGTTGGAGAGTGGTGAACACAAAACTGACAATCTTTACTGAGTATATTCTAAAAATAGTTTTTTAGCTGCCGCAAAATTAACACAGTTAGAAGAGTTGTATGCATGCATGGAATTGGCCAGTTTAAGTTCACATTTATTAAATGGGTATTACAAATGTACCATATTTTCTGACTCAGATTACTTACGTCCATCATAAAGCAGCACATCCATACAACCAGCTCTATATTGACGATATTAGAAATTATAATCTGTAAACTGCTAGGTATCTTTGCACTAATTATGATTAATTCCCCATTTATTTATTTTCTGGTTTGCATGAATTCAGATGAAGTAGATTTTCTTGTAGTAGTTCAAGTAAGCTAATTAAAATCCTAAAAAATACATAAAATAAATAATCTTCATTAATTTGACTATTACATTTATAATAATTTCATTATCACAATGGGCCTAATTCACAAAGGTAAATGTACACTTTTGTGTAAATTTGCAATTGTTTGCTAGTCACAAAGTGAATTATGAATAGTATTTTTAATTCCACAGATATGTACCAGAAAGGAGAAGGAATTCTTTCTTGGAAGGGTTTTAAAGTAGCTTCGTTGTGGTCCTCCACAAATGAAATTCCTTCAAGACTGAGGCCAATGTGCAGGGGATGATGTTCACGAAGAGCAAGATGATGGCTGGCTGACCACTGCGAGAGGCGCCCGGGTGTTTAGCCTCGAGGATTACAAGGATGCAGGTATGGTGAAACGCACTTACATTGTGGAGCTACTGAATTCTTGGTGGCAGGGGAGCATTTGCAGAAGTAGACTGAGCTGCTTCTACACCATACTTGCTGCTCCACGGGAACTCAGCTCTGTGGTTGGTGTACTCCAAAAGAAATCATCGCGGAATAGGGCGATGAGCCTCAAAGCCTTCAAGCCGGCAAAGGAACCCCAGAGAGAGGCTGCTGTTGCACCAGGAGGAACGGCAGGGTGCAGCGCAACTCACACCCGCAACTATGCACATTCCAGGAAAGACAAGGAGGCCAACGCTGGAGCAACTAAGGGGAGGCGGAGGCCCGGATCAAGCAGCTCAGGATGAACGCAGAGGGCAGCATGAGACAGCCATTGGTGGAGGAGGTCTTCCCCTTGGCTTCCATTGGCAGGACCACAGATCCGACTAACACGGCTACAATGGAATCCATGTCAGAGGAAACAGTGGAGATGGGCAGGGCTACGGATACAATGTTGCGACAACAGCCCGGGCTGGGACTGGGGTTGCAGGGAGGGGATTCTTCTGTTCTCCCCTCTCAGACGACAGAGCAGGTGCTACCAGGAACATCAGCAGATGAGGAGAGATGTGGCTGGAGAAGGGAGGTGAGAGGGCTCAGGGGGAGGGATTAGGGGGTTCAGGGTGAGGTCTCGGGTGAAGGAAGGGGTGGGGGGAACACGGTACATGAGGAATATTATGATAAATGGGAGAAGAAAGGATTTATGGCTGATGCAAGGAATAATCGGTTTGAGATTCCAAAACATATGTTTTCTATTTCAGGAAATCTTTATAACTCCAGCTAATCAGCATTCGAATTGTAACAATGGATATATGCAGTCTAAATGATCAGTCTAAGATACAAAAGGCAGCAATAGATTTGAAAAGACAGCGGGCTGATATTTTATGTCTTCAGGAGACCCACATAGAGGGTACAATGGGTAATGGAACAGCTGGGGTTTAAACTTATTACTAATACTACGCAAGGGGCTAAAAGAGAGCGGTTGCATCCTGTCCCATAGGAGAGATATAATCTACAAGAAAAGTCAATCAGACTAGTAGACTTTGGCTCTACTGGGGATGACCCTGAAGTCTTAGAATTGTGGAAATGGAACTATCTCCTGTTATATTGTGTGGGGACTTTAAAATCAATGGCCTGGGAGGACTCTGGGGAGAAGAAGGTGGCAAATATATGGGACGAAAGAGGAAGGTTTTTAGAGCCCTCACTGCTTTAGTGAAAGATAATGGGCTAACGGATGTTTGACCTCACCTGAAATCATCCGATCCTGGTAGTACACCTCATAAATCTGTGGCACGACTACATTACTTTTTTGTTTTGATCCAATTAATTTGGCAGTGTAGCACTTAAAAACACCCCGAGTAATATCGGATCATAATCCCTTGGCCTTGGTAGTTACTTTTGCAGGGAATGATAGGCCAGAGCACTTTTGGACTTTTAAAAGACCAGGAGTACATTTTGCATATGAACGAATGGTTTAAGGGCTTTTTGGAAATGAACAGGAACAGTGCAAGCAGCGGCGTGGTCTGTGAGGCGTTTAAGGCTGGGGTTGGGGGGAAACACTCAGCAACAGTCTGCACCGCCAAACGAAGGAGGCACATCGAGTAATAACATTGTATAAGATCTTGATGGATGCCAAGGAAGAGCTCGCTGGCGCCTTGGCTTTGGGGGCACCTCACCTCACCTCTGGAGAATATATTACCTAGACTTGGCATAGCCAAGGCCAATATAGGTGATATCTCATTGACCAAGGAACCTGAAAGTTTCTTGCGTGGCGGAACTGCTACAGACTTAACAAAGGCATAGAGCATGTGTTGGCAGCAGGATTAAGGCAAAAAATGTGTCAGGAGGGATACTTGAGATTTTATCTAAAATGGGGAACTTAGTAAAAGGCTCACTGGGGATCCGGGAGGAATTTTGCCAATACTACGAGAAACTGTATCGAGAGGAACAAAGTGGAGAATAGAGCTTAATTGGAGAATACCTAAGTAGTATTGTTACAGAGCAATTAATCTCTGAACACACTGAATCATTTGAGGACCGACTAGTGATCTTCCCTCTGGCAAGGCAATTGGACCTGATCAGCTATCCCTTGAGTTTTACAAAAACTTTCTCAACATCATATGCCCAGATTTGGTCAAGAAAACCTGTCAGGGACAGGAGGGGGGCTCAGTTACTGAATCATGGTCTGGGACAGCCATAACTATTTTTATAAAAAAAGGGTAAGACACCCAGAGAAACTGGCTTCTATAGACCAATCACCCCTGTGAACAGTGATGCGAAAATATTTTCCAACGCCTTAGCGTTGCAGCAGCAGTCTCAGGAGACCCTATGGCTTTGATTCTATTGGATGCAGAGAAATCATTTGATAGGGTCACCCGGGGCTACCTCTGCATGGTCCTTGCATGGTCTGGCATCGGGAAGGACTTCAGTAATGCAATCCAGAGCCTATACCAGGCCCCAGTAGCCTGACTAGGATTAGATGGAGGGTATATAGAACCACTATCGATTACACGGGCCACTAGACAAGGTTGCGCATGTTCTCTCCTACTCTTGGCCTTATACATTGACCCTCTCTGGAAGATCGAGGCTAATAATGAAATTAAGCCAATCAGGTTTCAATGGTTGGAAACAAAAATCCTTGCTTTTGCTGACGATGAGGCCAGGGTAACCCCTGATTCCCAAACTGCACTTGTTGCAATTGAGGATGAAGCCCAGGCAATTGGTGTGATTTCAGGTTACTCACTCAATCAACAAAAGACGCAGATAGTTAAGAACAGGACTTCTGATCTGGATGATCCTCGGGTCACGTAGGTAGCCACTTATTTAGGTATTAATATTACGCCAGAATTGGGGGGCAACTGGTGGAGGGAAATATAGCCCCAGTCATTTAAAAAGCAAAGAAAGACTTTGATAGAATGCATAACCTCCATCTATCTATTATAGGCCGGTGAAATATTGTCAAGATGGTCTTCCTACCTAAGGTGCTTTACCTTTTTAGGCTATACCTTTAGAAATTGGGAAACACTGGTTTAAATCACTTGAAAACATGCTGAACAGGTTTATCTGGGCTCAAGGGAGGACCAGGAGATCATTGAGATACATGACAATGCCAAGAGAGAGGGGAGGTTGGGCAGTGCCGGATTTTAGAATGTATTATTGGTCCGCCGTTCCACAACGTATGCGGGGATTATTGGGGGGTAATGTAGAAGATAGCTGGAACAGAGCAGATTCACCAGATACATATGAATTGTTATTAGGAGATGAGGTTCGGAATTGCTTATTGAAGTATAGCGAACCCAACTACTATAAAACAAACTAGAAACAAAACTCTGGCAGCGGCATTTCAGATTTGGGCAACCTTTAAAAGGAAAACTGGATTAGACAGAGTTAATTTTTATACACAGCTCTTTAGAAACCCTACATTCCAGGAAATCTCTCAAGATAATATAATTTCTGAGTGGGCGGGGCTGGGAATCTGGAAGATAGGAGACCTCTTGTGGCCAGATGGAATTCAGCCATTTAAAGATATACAAGCTAAATTTGGAGTTGATAAATGAGACTTTTTTAAATACTTGCAGATATGCAGCTTTTTAGGAGCAAAGAAAGGGGGATTTAGTGAGGTCCATACTATCGAGGTGGTAAGAAATAGTGAGAGCTTCACCATTAGGAGAGTTAATTCAGAACTCTCCCTGTTGAAGCAGAATGATCTTGAGAAACAAGGGAAGAAATGGGTGGATAAGCTCAGAATAGATTAAGGCAGATTTTCAGAGTCTCTTGAGCTAAGGCAGACCATCCTGTGTTCAGTAGGGCTACAAGCACAGCACTTTAAAGCAATCTTCTCACTATATCACACCCCAGCCAAAATAGCACAATGGTGGGGTCAGTAAGGAGTGCCCCCGCTGTGGTAGTACACAGGCAGACTGAATGCATATGTTCGCAACTTGCCCATGGTTAGAAACTTTGAAAAAGAAAATAGAAATGTTCTTAAACCAAATTCTAAATATAAAGGCAACACTAACAGCTGAATTAATGCTTCACGGGGTCAGCAATGGTGAAGTGCAAGATGCATGGCAATATTTCTATTTGTGGCCTCAGCAGTTGAGAGATTTTGCATAGCTTCGGCATGGCTCGACAAGCTGGCACCAACGTTTCAGCAATGGCTTGGGAGGCTGCTAGCCATTTTCAGTTTAGAAAATCGGGTTTATGAAAGAAAGGGGAGGAGAGCGAGAATGCTTGGCAAGGCTAGCTGGGCTCCAATCTATAGATAGAAGGAGCATAGACTGGATACTAGGGGGTCCATTATGATGTCGGGCGGATTGCCTCCGCCAGGCTGGCAATCCGCCCGACATCCATTGCCCAATTCCCCCCGCCACATTAGGATGGCGGGGGGGACCGCTGTGGTGCAAAACACCGCGCGCCTGTTTTCCGCCCCGATCGCCTTGCGGCCGGGGCGGAATGTGTTACATATGGTGGCGGTGTCTGTTAGACACCGCCAACCATATTATAATGAGCATTTTGTCAGGCCTTTCCGTGGCGGCAATGCCGCCACGGAAAGGCAGGCGGTCTTTGGTTTGGGGGCCCCCTGCGGGCCCCCCCTGGTGATGGCCGAGGGGATTGGTGCAATGGGGGGGTACCTGTGGTACCCCCCTGCATTTGCACCCACCAAGCAGCAGGCACCACGGGGTGCCTGCCGCCTCGTGTATGCAAATGCATGCATTTGATTGTGGCGGGCGGTGCAGTGAGCACCGGCCGCAACAATGTTAAAATGAGGATTGCGCCCGCCACTGTGGCGGACGCATTCTAATGCACATTTCGGGAACCCCGCCCTCGAGGCGGGCGGTCCCGTTTCCCGCCCGCCATCCTAATGGCCCCCTAGATCTTTACCAATTGTTTGATTAACACAGGTTTTTTAGGGTTTTATTTCCGGGTATTATACAAATTGTTGGGTGCTTATAAATGTTGGCTTATTAGTCGTCATTATTTATTAGGCAATACTCTAACATATGTATTTAATAGATTCCTTGCCGGAATTTATGTTATAGCTGCTATAAAGTTAATATTATGCTGCTATTATACTCATCTAGGAATTTTCTTTTTTCTTCTTTTTCCTACACTGTAATACTGAATAGTATGTATTGTTCTTCTCTTTTTCTCTATAATGCATGACTAAATTCCCTCATGAACTATTTGTATATTTAATGGTGGTGTTGCAATAAAACCAAAATATATATTAAAAAAAAGAATCACCATGTCATGCCGATACCCCATGTCATGGGGTATCGGCATATTGGTAAAAAGGACAATCTCCCAATGGCTACACATAAAAATTAAATAGAAGGGAGAAAGATGAAGCCTTGGAAGATATGAAAATTGAAGGATTGGGATGAGGAGAGAATTTCTAATTTTGAAGCTCTCAAATCTGTTTTCACGTAGGACTCGAATCACTTAAGTACTGACTCTCATATGCCTATTCTGTCACTCAGAGTTTTGAGGACTATCTTATGGTCAACGGTTTTGAAGACCATTAACAAATCAAGGAGAATGAGAGAAACTCAAATGGCATATTGTGTCAGATTCAGACCCACTGAATGCACTTGCTTTCGCTTAACTACAACACCAATGCGTAAAGGACCTACTCACTTCTGTTAGCCACAAGGGATGAATAGGGAAGGGATTGAGAAAGAAACACTGGACAGGAGATCCAGTTTAGTCTGGATTTTGTACAGGTTGAGAGCAGTACAGGAAGATTCACTGATAGTAGTGCAGTGTGTCAGTATATATTAGGTGGATTTGTAGAGCACTGTTCGTCACCCGTGAGGGTATCTAGATACTGAGTAGGTGAGTGTAGCTGTGTAGTGAAGCTGGCCATAAGTATAGTCAGTCAGGTGTTTCAACCAGGGTTCCTGGTTCTGGGTGCAGTCCAGGTGCAGACAGTCTTGCCTTTGGTGCACTCTTTCCCAAGACAGTGCCGCTATACCCTCTGCGGCCCCCATTAAGTAGGGTCTTGGAAAGTGGGAGGAATTTGGGTGGCAGTGGGCAAATTCAGCTTGAGCGGGGAAGTCTGTGGGGAGAGCTGGAACATTTGAAGGGAGTGGCAAGTTGAGAAAACGCAGTTGGCAGATCACATTTCAATGTAGAGGAAATTATTCATATAAGTGTTTTTTTAAAAAGCCAAATTTGAAGGGGGTGTTACCATGCTTAATAGCATGAATGCTTATGAACATTTAATTCCAAATGGTACTCACTATTAGGAAAAATATATTTAACTAAATCGATGATGACAAAAGTCTAGGATGGCTATGTGCTATAGTATGAGGCACTTAGACCCAATGAACATTATTGTCTCTTTGGGGAAGGAGGACTTGTAAGTCAACAAGTCATATCAGGTCTCTAGCCTGAAAGCAGAATTTAGTTGAGGCTGTTATGTATTAAATATTAGAGGGTATTATTTGGAGAAGGATTGAATTTAAAAAAGCTATTCAGGGCAGTGATGAAAGTGTTTTATTACCCTGTCATTCATCACTAACACTCACCAACAAAAGACATTCTAGAATTTTGCCTTGCTTGATGATGTCTGCTTGGGTTTTGAAATGCATTGTGACACCACTCACCGGGTAGCCTCTTTAAAGGTTACGATATAGACTTGGTGGCTGATGTAGCTGGATTTTATGACTCGTTAGTCACTACTGAGAAAAATGCTTATTGGGTGCCTTGTTGGGATCTAGCCATTGAAAGTTTTAAACAACCTGCTCAGATAGTAGTTCAGTTTGATTGTTGATAAAGTTTAGTCATCCTAACCCAAAAAGTGATCGCAAATTGTGCACTAACTGTGCCATATTTATCAAGGGGTTGCGTCAATTTTGTGCCTTGCAATGGGGTGCAAAATGGTGCAATAATCAAAATGCGATTTATCAAGCCACACACGTAGATGACACTGAAGGGCTTGATGAATAAAGAGCAATACAACACAGCGGAAATAGCTGTGTTTTGTTACTCTGCCCCGGGAAGGCATTCCATGAGTGGTGCATGGGTGTCTCCATGCGAAACCCATAGATTTTGACACATTCCTAGACTTATCATTACTGGTAGACCTTGGGAACGCACCAACACTGCTATGCTGTCCTAGATGAGGCGTAACAAGAAGAAATGTCTTTATTTGTATCTTTATCTGCAGCACACATAAAAAGAGGAAAATGCCTCATGTTCAGGAGTGCCTCCACTGGTGTTATGAAAAAACAAGAATTGGGTTGGCTCTAATCAGCAAGGCTGAGCCTATACAACAAACAACGAAAGAAATGCCAGTACTGATATAGTCAATTCGCTCTTCACCTTTAGCATCCACATTAAGAAACTTAATTCAAAAATGGGGTATTTGCTTTTTATTCGCAATTTTATTTTTCAAAATTCACAATTTTATAGAATTTTTTTTCATTTCATAAAAAAGAGAAGCGTATAAGAAAATATTACGGACACATTAGAAAACTTTCAAATGGAACCTTCATACATTCACCATCTGCAGTCATATCACAATCGGTACCATGTACACTACATACATATCTCCAACAAACATACCGCAATGGCGCGTAGGCCCGTTTTCCTATTGGTCTGCTTGTACATCTAGGGGGCTGTTACTTGTCGTGGTCCCTTACCAGTTTATGTACACCACCTTATTTAAGCTTCTATGAATGATTTAAAATTCATCAATGTACAGGGTTGTACTTTCGTTAAAAATGTACTAAATAACTGTACAATTTGTGCAGATCTAGGATTGTGTTTGTGTAATTGTATTGTTACATTGCGGTATGTTTGTTGGAGATATGTATGTAGTGTACATGGTACCGATTGTGATATGACTGCAGATGGTGAATGTATGAAGGTTCCATTTGAAAGTTTTCTAATGTGTCCGTATTATTTTCTTATACGCTTCTCTTTTTTATGAAATGAAAAAATTTTCTATAAAATTGTGAATTTTGAAAAATAAAATTGCGAATAAAAAGCAAATACCCCATTTTTGAATTAAGTTTCTTAATGTGGATGCTAAAGGTGAAGAGCGAATTGACTATATCAGTACTGGCATTTCTTTCGTTGTTTGTTGTCCACTGGTGTTAGGCAGCACATGGTGCACCACCGCTAGGAAAAGGCAGGAATGCACCATATTATATTAAATACAGTGCATTCCGTCCTTCTACCTGTCTGGCAGCCAGCACAGCAAGGTGACTTGCTGAGCTGCGCGGAGTTACTTCTTGATAAATATGACTCTAACTTTTCGGTAATCAGTTCTGATTTTTAAAACGGGAAACATCCTTTACAACGCAACTTTTACCATGCAGTGCCTTTACGATGCAACTTTTACAACGCAAACTATTACAACGCATTGCGCTGGGAGGAGCTCTAGGATAGGGAATAGATTTAATTTACTATCCAACACCTTCCCTACTATCCACGGGGACTGGAGTTGGAATCGTAAATTAAACTATTCACTATCCAGCGCCCCTAAGCACTATGCGTTGTAAAGGCATGCGTTGTAAAAACTGCATTGTAAAGGCATGCGTGGTAAAAGCATGCGTTGTAATGTCATACATCCTTTTAAAACGGACCTAGAAACTAATAAGTTGGTTTGCAAGATTAGCATTCTGAGTGGGTCGCACTTTGACCTACCTCATCAATATTCATGAGTAGGTGTGGGCAAAAATTCCACTCCGATGGTGGAGTTTGTGGAGTTTTGCCCACTCTGCGTTCTGCTTCGACCAAAGAGTTCTGACAGAATTCCGCCAATTGCCTCGTGCCAGACTTTTCTCACATGCAGCTTGCCAACTTTAAAGTTTGTGAGTGAGAATTTGTGTCCCTTAGTGTGATTTTCGGCTCTAGAATGCCTTCTGGCAAGATTTCTGAATGTGGGTGGTCGGGGTCTGTCACACCCGTTTTGCTGAGAAAGGTGCCGCTTGAGTAGAAAATCTGCTCGCGCGGCAGAAAGAAGAAGCGCCTTCTGACATGCTGCGTGGTGCCATATATGCTAATCAAGGTCCCAGTGCTAAAAATCAGCACAAGCAGTGAGGTGTGCCGGATTTCATCCGCTTATGGAACTTCGCCGAATCTCAATGAGTTTTATGTAACTCCGTGGAAATTCAACAGAGGGAAACTCCGTGAGTTCTGCCACTCTCATGAGCTAGGTCGCAAATTGTGACTCCCTCAAATGGATGCAATCACAGAGATGTTGGAATGCTGGGGGTCAGTAAACTACCATGCTTGTGATTGCATTTCAATATAGTAATTTTTGCCATGCAGTCTGTGTTCCTTAAAAGAAACAAGTCTTCATTTACAAAAAAAAACTTTAAAAAAAAACGTGTCTAAGAGTTGGACTACTGCCCACTCTCAAACAAGCTTTTTTTAATTATTCACAAAAAGCAAATGGGTTAAAACCTACCTTGGTGAATCAGTACCTATCAATGACTGGCAATCTAATCTCTAATCCCGATTTAGAAGGAACGCCCTCAACATTGCTTTTCCAAATTGCGATTCGGAAACCATTTCTAAACCTATTTGTGATTTGCTAACCTTTTTCCGAATCACAACATGCGTTTAGTGCATTTACAAAAACATTTATGCGCCACTTTTTCCATGTTAAAAAGATGCAAAAGTGGAGCAAGAGGCTTGTAAACAAGCACCTTAATTTTCGCAAATCCTGAGATTGTGCAAATTGTACGTTTTGCAACCTCTAAATGGCTTTGTTCATCTTGCCCATAATTATTTCGACTTCTATTGCATTTGCTATTTACAGCTAGAGTCATCATTATCCAGTTTTGTGAGTCCTTAATAGCGATTCATAAGGAATCGCTATTAAGGACTTGTAAAACGGGATTCATGTAGGAATTGAAAAAAATATTGCGATTCCTACATCTTCCTTATTTGCGATTAGCAAATTGCTAATCGCAAATAAGGCATAACTTCCCATTCATTCCTATGGGCCTTTAAAGGCCCATAGGAATGAATGGGGAGTTATTCCTTATTTGCGATGCTAAAGTGCATGTTTCTGAGTTTTCGCTATTTACCACGAAGTCTGACTTTGTGGTAAATAGCGGCCAGAAATTGCAATTTCGCAAATTGAAAATGGTTGATGAATTGCATTTAAGGAATCTCAAATAGAGATTCCTTAAATGCAATTCCTCGCAAATATGCGATTTCGCAATTAGCGATTTTTGCATTTGGGATGATGAATCCCAAATGCAAAAATAGCGCTCGCAAAGGGCCAGATTCTCAGAATCTGGCCCTTTGCGAGCCGATTTTAGTATGATGAATCTGGCTGTATGTGTTTTAACCTAGATGCAAAAAATGAAAGTTGAACTTAAAGTTAAACCAGACACAGTTACTAGCTATCTCACCAATACATGAGTTGCCCATAAGTTATTTCATTTGTTTTGTTTATATACTGCTACCTTTTTCGAGATTAACATGTTTCAGTGTACATTTTTGTGAAATAAGAAGGGTTGTTGATTGCTTTCTAAGAATTCGGTATCATTTCTAGATGATCTTCCATTAATTTTAGGCATTTCCCAGTGATTCATTAGTGCTCCAAGTTCAGTTCCCCTCCACAACTGCTCTCTAGGGGACAAATCAAATTGTGACAGAATGCCACTATGGAAAGTCAAAAGGCATTGTGATAGCATTTTGAAAATAATGATAGATTTTACATTTTCTCAAATTAGGCTGAACATTTCATGATAATTAGCACTGGCTGATTTTCTCTTCCTATACATCCTAATTACTTACATGAGTGAAACACGAGTTTTTTATCGATAGTGGCGTATTTTAAATGTGTTATAGTCTGTTCACTTTCTTAGAGGGCAGGCCATGATAGACAGAGTTTCAAAAATCATTCTGTGAATAAAGGAATGCATTCGCAACTAAACTGGAACGGAAAAAAATACAACACACTAAAATTCGTAAAGGAGGGTAAGCGAAAAACAGTTTTTCGATACCAAAGCACTTTGTTTAACTATGAACCTTTTTAACCTCAAAAGGACCCCCACCTTCAAAGGGGCAGATACCCTAAAGACACCATAGGTGCTTAGTTGATAATGGACCAGCCAGACCCCATTCATTTGGTATACACACATAGCATCTCTTGAGACAGATGGGTTTCAGAGCTCTTTACTTGAGGTCGGTGGAAAGCTCGAACTATGGGGTCGATTATGATGGCGGTGAATCCGCATCCTCCGGGCCGGTGGAAGCCACCGCCGGCCCGGAGGATGCAGATTCACCGCCGCAGTGACAGAAAACACCCACCGCCAGATTAGGATGGTGGTGAGATGGCGGTGGGAACAGCGGCGGACGGCAGGTCCGTTCGCCGCTAATCCGCAGGATGATGAGCGCTATTTGGTGTCGGTGTCTGCAAGAGACCGTCAGCCAAATTAGGATGTGTGTTGAAACATGCTTTTCCGCGGCGGCTTTTCCGCTGTGGAAAAGCATGTGGAACTTTGATTCTGGGGGCCCCTTGCGTGCCCCCAGGGTGAAAGGGGGGTGGGGATGCACATGGGGGGTACCTATGGTACCCCCCTGCATTTACATGCACAAAGCGTCAGGCACCGCGCGGTGCCTGCCGCGTTGTGTATATAAATGCAAATCATGCATTTTTAACCTTCAAGCAGCACCCGCCGCAAGGTTAAAGATACGGGATGTGACCGCCAGGGTGGCGGTCACATCCTAATTGCAAAGGAGGGACCGCCGCTGCCCCTGCGGACGGTCCCTCCACCTCGGGGGGGTGGCGGACGGACGCAGGTCCGTCCGCCATCCTAATAGGCCTCTATGTTAGATGCTACAGCAAATTACAGCAATAATCTTCAACAAATGCTTTTCCGCAGTGACTTTTCCGCTGTGGAACTTTGATTCTGGGGGCCCCTTGTGTGCCCCCAGGGTGAAAGGGGGGTGGGGATGCACATGGGGGGTACCTATGGTACCCCCCTGCATTTACATGCACAAAGCGTCAGGCACCGCGCGGTGCCTGCCGGGTTGTGTATATAAATGCAAATCATGCATTTTTAACCTTCAAGCAGCACCCGCCGCAAGGTTAAAGATACGGGATGTGACCGCCAGGGTGGCGGTCACATCCTAATTGCAAAGGAGGGACCGCCGCTGCCCCTGCGGACGGTCCCTCCACCTCGGGGGGTGGCGGACGGACGCAGGTCCGTCCGCCATCCTAATAGGCCTCTATGTTAGATGCTACAGCAAATTACAGCAATAATCTTCAACAAATATATGGTTAAAAGAGGTGAAATCTTTACACATTTGAACATGTATATCATAGGTCTGTGTTTATATGGACAGACGTAGGTTTGTAGAGCTTTATGCTCCAAAAGAAGTATGGTACACATCAGTGCAGGCTACATATTGATGTTTTATACAGAGATGGGGTACAGAGCTAAGAGCACAATAATCGGTACAGAATGGTGCCAGTCCCTGGGTTCTATTGAGATTCCACTAGGCCATTTTTGGGGGGATTGATCAACTACAGCTTGTTATATGGCCATTAGGGTCATTGTCGACATTGTTAAGTTAGCATGACCCTTGCTGCCATGATGCTGCTTTTGAGCACGTTACTATATGACTTTATTTTGCAAGACTCTGTTTATGCCTTTCACATGAGAACTGTTTGCTTTTCGCGTTCTTTGCTAAGTTCCTGGGGTTTAGTCTGAACACAATGTACAAAGTCGATAAACAATGCCCCTTGTTATTCTGTTCTGGTCAATCCCTAGCACCTAGACAAAACATGCTAAACACCGCTGCAATGCTGGAGACTAGTGCTTTGCTATTACGGGGAGGCATGCTGTTTTAACACACACTTGGGGAGGGCCCTTTCCATGGAGAAGAGCTATGCTGTTCCTATGATGTAAACCTTCCATCTAGGCTTTAAGGTATGGGGTCTGCTGACAAAGCCCAGAGATTTTCTTTATATAATAAACTTTGTACAGTAAAGGGGAGGGTAGTTAGGCCTTATAGTCCTTTTTCCACTGTCTTCATATGATAACATCCCCCTTCATACTCTATGGAATTGCAACAATGCTAATTGTTCTGAGTTTCTGCATTTTGCTGCTAGTAGTGGCTCGTATACTGCATTAAAGTGCACAATAGTTTAAATAAATATTTTAAACTATTACAGTGACTCTGCCAATTCTTATTGTAGACAAGTACGAGTGAGTGAGCGAAAGGGTATGTCTTGCTACTGCAATGCCTGAGAGAGTTGGGAGTGTTGTGTTATGGGTTGTCTAATCATTTGTAGCTTCGTGATTTTGGATAAGAACGAATGAGACACTATAGCTAGTCGGTTTGGGGATTTTGGGTGCTAAGGTGGTAGGTTGGTACACCCCTCTACACCGAGGTCCTGTTTTCCTGCGCATAGTTCTGTGTAGGTGCAGAATCCCCCAGGGGATGGTCTTAAGGGGTGAACAATAAACAAAAAAATATGGAGTTCCTAATGAAAGGCTTCATAGTGCTTTGTTTTAGGCAGTAAGGAGCCTGGAATTGTTTTTTTTTACCAGCTGAATACGTGAACTGAACACAGATGTGCATGTGCCGGCTGCCGGGTGAGAAAATACTCGCCCCGGAGGCAAAAGCAGTGTTGTGTCGTCAGGGTGGTGGGCGCGGCATTTTTCAATGCCATAGTATTTGCTTGATTCTGGGCAGTTAATGCCTGCGACCTTGGGCGGCATCCACGTAACGTCAGAGGCAAAGGAGGCAGAGCTGATTAGGTGTCAGCAAACATGTGAGCCCCTCCCCAACCCCAACCCCATAAGTAGGTATGCTTTTGTTTTAAAGGACGTGCTGAAGGAGGGGCCAGCAGTGTATTTGGCAGTTGATACACCAGAGCTAAGAAGATTTAACGGGTGAAGCAAGGTAGGGTTTTTGCTCGGTTCTCTATGGCTTTGCAGCTTGGGAACCTTATCTTGCGTGATTTGAATGAAGTTCCCTTTCAATGCAGAGAAACACCAGGAACGCTGTTTGAGTTACTATTGCATGCCTGTTCATGGCCCTGTGTTTACCAGCTCTTGCACGCCCAGGAAGTCACATGTAAAAGCAAGAACACTTCGGCAGGCAGCCTTGAATGTAAAATGCTGCCTTGAATGGTCTGCCTTTCTGTTTCATTGCTTCTTGCAGTCGCTCATCTGTGTTTGAGCACCAAGTCAGCATTTGGAGGGAGTGGCTGTGTATCGATTTATACAGTGC
The DNA here is from genome assembly GCF_964261635.1 of Lissotriton helveticus. Taxonomy (NCBI): domain Eukaryota; kingdom Metazoa; phylum Chordata; class Amphibia; order Caudata; family Salamandridae; genus Lissotriton; species Lissotriton helveticus. The sequence continues at coordinate 1,613,361,986 of NC_136069.1, forward strand.
AGGGATTTAAATATTTTGTGCTAAGAGCGTTCGATTACGATGATGTTCAGAGCTGATTCCCTTTAAGTTGGTTTATCTCAATTTGGGAGTTTCTGGCTGTACACGGACGCTTTCATGCACTCGAGTTAAAAAATAACCAAATTGTACTTAAAACTGCAGCTGCGTCACCCCGAAATAGATGCCTCCTCCTTTCCAGGAAAATTCCTAGTCCTGCTGTCCCGCACCAAGCTCCAATAAACAGGGATGGCAATAGCCAAGTGCTTGGCCGAGCACTGAAAATGTTAACTATTTACGTCATACCACAAACATCATGTAAAATACGATAAACTGACACTGTGTTGAAGCTTTTAAACCGAGTGCACCATACCTCTTCTACATCGGGCGGCACTCTCGGGGGGTTAGTCGGGACAGCGGCCATCTTGGACTCGACTAGCGTTGTTTGTGGTCAGCGTTCCAGATGACACATGCTGCTCGCCAGCTTTAGCCACACCTATTTGAATGGCGTCTGCTCAAACGCGAAAGGGCGAGGACAGCAGGTGCGCCTAAGGCAAGCCCGTCTGCGCCCTTCAGCGCTAAGTCAGCGCTCAGGGCGAGCCACTCTGCTCGAGATGATTCTGGGAGCAGTAATGTCATCCACTTATCAAGTGAGTGGTTGAAATCCCTGAAACCCCTTCAATGTCCATCCCATAGAGATGGGCCTTTAGGACCTACTAGGGACTATGTTTGTGAGGATTGTGGATTTAGATTTTCACCAGAGCCCCTGCCGCGGCCAACTGATATGCTGGCTGATACACCTAGGTCGGGCAATATTAGTGCATGTCTCATTAATGCTAGATCAGTCAAGAAGCATTATGTTGATATTGCTGATCTAATTACTGATAATGGTCTGGATATATTGTTTGTCACTGAGACCTGGCTTGACGCCTTCTCTAATCCCATCAGGGCCTTGGCTACACCGGCTGGTTTCAAAGTCCATCGGGTGGATCGCCTGGTTGGCAGAGGGGTGTTCTAGTCATTTGGTATAGGGAAGGTTGGACCCTCCACAGTGAAATGTCCACCCTTTGGGGTGATTGTGAGGTTCTGGACTTTAGTTTACAACTTTCAGCCCACTTAACTCTGGGGGGGTCCCTGATTTATCGGCCTCCCGGGCCAGCCAGGACCTTTCTGGACACCTGTGGGGATGCGCTGGCAGAGCATGCACTGCATTTCTCAAATTACGTGTTTCCTGGTGATGTAAATCTCCACCTTGATCACACTGAGATGACCGATTCTACAGCTCTTTTGGACGCCCTTAATCTGGCTAACATTTCACAAAGACTTTTGTTTCCTACCCATCTGGGAGGTCATATTTTGGACACCATCTGTAGTAATTTCCTTATATTGGTGTCAAGGCCGAGGCCGGTTGCCTGGTCGGACCATTTTCCCATATCCTTTTCATGGGTAATGAAGTATTCTTCTCGACCAGCCATCTGCCACCGTCCCCAAGCCATTAGGAAAATGGACCCGGGTCTGCTGAGTGTTTCTTTGGCAGCCTCCAGGCCTTCCCTGTCGGGGGATTTGGAGGAAAATGTATTTCAGTTTGCTGACTGGATCGCAAGCTTTGTGGCTACTCTGTCGGCAACATGTCAGCCAAAGCTGAGGAGAGAGTCTCCTTCTAAGCCTTGGTTTACTCCTGAGTTGAGGACTCTGAAACATGCGTGCAAAATAGCAGAGAGAGCCTGGCGCTCCAGTGGCTACCGCCTGATTGATAAAAACACTATTCTACTCGCATTGAGCGGGCCAATAACAACCCTAAAGAAATCTTTGCAATTGTGCAGAGTTGCTTGGCCCCTACCACCCAGGTGTGGTGGCACCGGTTTCAGAGACCTGGTGTAACATCCTAACGACATTTTTTAGGGATAAAATCATTAGTATCCAAGAGACATTTCTGATTTCACCTAGGAATTCCGGTGCTCTGTTGGCGCACTCTAAGCCTATGGTTGAACTAGACTTTACCTTCTCTGAATTTAGGCCGGTTGATTTTGTCAGCTCTCTCAGAATCCTTAAGGCCCTTAGGTCCGGCTCACCTAATGACCTGTGGGCAGCAATGCTTCTGGCCGATTTGGCAGACACTATTAATCCAGAAGTGAATCTTATGGTAAACAAATCACTGTGTGAAGCTTGTGTTCCATAGGGATGGAAACATGCGTTGATTCTCCCCCTACTTAGGAAGCCGTCACTGGACCCTCTGATGCCTGAGAACTATCGGCCTATCTCGCTTCGGCCAAGTCTGGCTAAAGTATGCGAGAAGGTGGTTACGTTCCAACTTACCAACTTTGTTGAGGGGGTAGGTCTGCTCCATCCGGCACAATCTGGCTTCCGTGCCTCTTATAGCACGGAGTCAGCTCTGTTAGAGGTCACAGAGGTGATTCGGGGGTTTTTGGATGGTGGCGGGAGAGCAGCTTTGGTTATGCTAGATCTCTCGGCGGCGTTCGACACTGTGCCCCATTCCCTGCTCCTAGATCGCCTATCTGAAATAGGTATTTCAGGCATGGCCTTGGAATGGATCAGATCCTTTTTGGAAGGTCAGCTGCGGCAGGTTTGGCTCCCTCCATGTGCCTCTGCACCTATGCGGGTGACTACTGGTGTACCGCAGGGGTCATCCCTTAGCCCTCTTCTGTTTAACATCTACGTGACTCCACTGGTTTATCTTGCAGAGTCCTTGGGGGCTAAGGTGATGGCCTATGCCGATGACACCCAGTTGTTATTTACCTGAAGCAAGGAGGACGACTCGGTTAGGTCAGCCCAACACTGTCTTTCCTCGGTCTTTTAGTGGCTGGCAAATGCACAATTGAAATGCATTGAAGGAAAGTCTGAAGTGTTGCTGTATGGTTCCTTCTCGACGGACTTCAGAGAGAGGCTCTGGCCTTCTGGCTTTCCTCGCCCTACTGAGAGGAAAGGTGCTGCCAAAAATCTTGTCGTCTGGTTGCACGAAATTCTGAACTTTGTGACGCAAGTAAATAAACTGGCTGGCACCTGTTTTGGCATGCTGAAGATCTTGAGGAAGTTTCTTCCCTTTTTGCCATGCACGGCCAGAGAAACTGTGGTCCGTGCATTGATTTTGTCCCGTTTAGATTATGCCAACGCCTTTTTGGTTGGCAGTCCAGGATTTCTTGTGAAGAAACTGCAAATTGTTCAAAACTCGGCGGCCAGGCTTCTTGGGGGTTTGTCATCTAGGCATAGCGTTCGCACTCATTTGCGCACTTTGCATTGGTTCCCGGTTCAATCTCGTATTAAATTTAAAATGCTGTCAATTGCACCGGGCCCTTTATGGTCTTGGCTCCATCTATCTGCAGAAGAGGTTTGCTTATACCAGGGAGACAGCTGCACTCCTCTCCCCAGTTGCTGATGCAGACGCCGAAGTTTAAACGCCAGCGACTTGGCGGGAATTCTTTTGTGCGTAAAGCAGGCCTGGCCTGGAATATGCTGCCCCTGGCTCTGCGGGGCATCCAGGATCCACTGTTGTTCAAGAAAAAATTTAAAACACTGCTTTTTTAACCTGATGGGTGGGCATGTTCTTTCTTTTCTGAAGTAAGCGCCGGGACACTTTCGAGTAGCTGCGTGCTTTATAAGTTAAATATAACATAACATAACAAAAAATAAACTCTATTCAAAATCCAAAAAAGTGTATTTATTTACCATGTGGAACTTTTGCCATTATTGCGTCACACTACAGCACTGCACAGAGAGGTACTTTAATTCTGAGTTTTTAAACATGAAATTAAATGAAAATGAAATGAAATGAAAAGTGAGTCTTATATAGCGCAACTGTCACTCCTAACGGAGTCTCCTGGCACTGAAAATGACAAAGATCAGTTACATGGAATTGGACCTAAATTAGGTCTAAACAGCAGTCATCAGATATCCTAAAGATCCAGGTATTTAACGCCTTTCTTAACTGCCCCTCCCGTTCGATTGCTCTAAGTTCCTGTGGCATGCAGTTCCAGGCCTTTGCTCCCAGTCAGTGGCTGATTTCCCACCTCTAGTTACTAATTTGAAGACTGGCATTTTTAGCAGGTTTGCAGCACTAGATCTTAGTGTTCTTGCTGTAATATATGGCTTAAATCGTGCTGAAAGATATATTGGGCCCACATGACAATGTGCTCTAAAAGTCGTCAGTAGTAGTTTGTACAAAATTATTTTATGAACTGGAAGACAGTGGCGGGTCTTCAAGGCGGCCGAGGCCGGCGCCCTGCGCGGAAGCCATAGGACCAGCCTGGCTGCAGCGAGCTGGACTACCTGTGGTCTCCTCAGGATAGTTTTATTAATTCCTACGTGGAGGCTATTGCAGTAATTCAGCGGCGATAGTATGAGAGCCACTGAACCGGGGTACATGCGTCCAACAGGGAGCCCGATTTGCAGGCCAGTATCGCCTCCTTGGTCTGGGAGAGCGTGGCCGTTTGAAAGGCATGAAGGCCAGACCTGTCATCTCTAATATCTGAAATATGACCCTCAATGAGCAGAGAGGAATTATAAGTCTCGAAATTCTTTTGAACGGCCTTGATCTTGTCTTCGAAGTGTGTTGCAATTTCATTATATAACTTCTGAGAGGGGGGATTTCCACATGTAGACCTTTGGGATCAGTGAAAGATTTTACGATTGTGAAAATTTCTTTTTGATTATGCTTTGCTAGGGATATTTTATTATAAACATATTCTTTTTTTGTTGATTTAATAGCTAAATAATATTGTTTCCTAAAAGTTTTAAAAATCTGTAGATTGAGAACATCATATCCCTTTTCTCCATCTGCATTCCAGCTGTTTAGGCTGCAGATGAAGTCCCTCCAGTTGCTTTGAGAACCAAGGGTCATTATGAATTTTTCTTTTACTCTGACTGGCCATGTGCTCCATCGGGGCTAATTCTTTGCCTATAGACAAGATCCAACTATGAAACCGGCGAGAATCCTCTCCGGGTTCTGCCGTGAGTGTTGGGACCTTGTCTTGGGCGATTATAGGCAAAGAGGGGTTTGTGGTGGCTAAATGATGCCATTGCCTCCCTGGGGCCCCTACATCATTCATCCTCACTACACTGTCCTTGTTAGGGATTAGGAAAGCTAATGGAATAAAACAATGATCGGACCAGACCTGCGGAATTGAATTGCCTGTCTGGGTTGAACTAAAGTTGGTGCAAACAGCATCCAAGGTGTGTCCTGCTCTGTGTGTTGGTCCCTGGACCGTTTGTTTCATGACCAGCAAATTGACCGTTTCTAAGAAAGATATCACCCCTGGACTATCATTGTACTCCAGGTGCAAATTAACATCACCCAATAGCGTAAAGTTTGAATATCTGAGCATGGCTTCGCTGAGAGCATCTCTCAGCGAGTCCAGGAATGCCTTACTGTGTCCTGGGGGGCGATACAGCAAAGCCCCAGAAAAGGAGAAGGAGTTATTAATAGCACAGCAGAAACCCATGTGTTCTGCTCCACTATTCCCTGGTAAGGTGACGACTTTCCATTGCAAGGTGGCTCTGTGTAAAATGGCTACTCCTCCCCCCCTACTGCCTGTGATGTTATACTTTCTTTCCCTTTAAGACCTTAGAACCTTTTACCTGTATTCTAAGATCTCAGAACCCTGTATTTGGATTCCTTCTGAGAACTCGACGCTTTGGCAGTTGATCCTTGCTGTTTGTGGATGAGGTTTATTAAACCCACTTATCTTCTCAACCACGTCTTATGAATTTATTTCATCTTAAATATACAACATTATACTGGCGACGATTGGAAACGACCTCAACACGAAAGCAACAAAGAAAGGAATCCGACCTCGCCTCTCCTCCAGCGGCTGTTTTATCGGGAAGGGAAGCGTTGACTTCACTGCGGCTGAACAGATTTTCTGTAACGGTGAGGAGAGCGGAAGAAGGAATATTATCCTTATATAAATAAAACGGGACGTACTTAAATTAATTTGAAGAAAAGACTTAAGTAAAACTGAGCGCATGAGAGTCTGAGCGCCTGAAGTGACTTTGCTCACGCAGTTGAAGCTCGCTTTAATGATACGGGTGCTGCGTTCCAGCTGTGCGTCTTTCACGTTGCGTTCCAGCCAAGGACGTCTTCACGGTACACGTCATTCGTTTCTCTTCGTGTCTGCCTCTTAGACGTTGCGTTCCAGCAGAATAAGCGCGTCAGAGACAATTGACCATTATTACACTACGAGTGTTCCATTTTCCTATTGAAAGGCATTTGTTTATTAGAAGACTTTCTCTATGACGTTCTCTTCACTCAATGAATAGTAAAAATACATACACAGTAATCTAAAGTAGATAAAATTTTACTCTGTACTGTAAAAAAAAACAAAAAAAAACCCCCATCTTCTCAATAAAAAAAAAGAGAAGAAAAATACAAACTTAAGTAACGGCTAAATATTCATTTCTTTTAAATAAAGAAAGAGTTTTTCCTATAAAATAGATTACTACTAATTTTCATTAAAAACATAAAATGCAAAATGTTACTCAACCTGCGTTTTTCCTAACAAGTCCTTGTGAACCCAATGTAAAATGGAAAAAATGGAAAAAACATTTTGCAAATTATGCAAGAGTTTGTGGAACGAATCTAAGCGCAGAAAGGAAGCATTCTCTTCTTCTACATTGTCTTGGCGGAGAGGGACAAGATGTTCTAGAACATTTACCTGATTTATCTGCTGCCGAACAAAGAAACTTGAATGAGTATGAGATTGCTATTCTTTAACTTGATCGGCATTATTTACCAAGACTCAGCACTATAATGGAGAGATATCACTTTGGGTTAAGAGAACAAAAGAAAGAAGAGACAGTAGAAGAATATGTATCCTCTCTAAGGAAGTTGGCATCTTCTTGCAACTTTGGTCAAACGTTACACGAAAGAATTCGTGATCAATTTGTTTTGAGATGTGCACATGATGACATTAGGAAGGAACTGTGGTTGAAGGATGAACCTCCTCTCGAAGAAGTTCTGGTTATTGCAAAGCAAGTAGAACATATGGCTAAATGTGTTGGTGAATTAAAGAAAGAGAAAGAGAAACCATATTGTTCGGATTCGAAAGATGAACAAAAGATTGATGAGACTATATGTCAAATTAAGAAACAAGAAAGCACAAGTTTACAAGAGAAGCAAAGCATGTTTTCTAGCACATCTGATTCTGCTTTAAATAAGAATTTTTATTGTTTTAGATGTGGACAAGTTAGTCATTTAGCAAATTCACCTGTTTGTCCTGCTTTGAAAGTTATATGTAACTTGTGTAATAAATTTTGCAGAACAAAAACATATAAAGGTGATAGCTCTAGGAAAAGATGGTCTAAACCTCAAGTAAGATCTATGGGGCATATTATCAAGGGATCTATCTCCGCTTTTTTGGCTTTAAAAGCCAAGAAAGCGGAGATTAAATTATCTCCTTATCAGCAACAGGGTGCTAACACGCAAATTCGCATGTTAGCACCCTTTTTCTCTACGCTTCCCCTTGCATCTCTAATGAGATGCAAAGGGGGTGTTCCCGAGAAAAATAATAGGAGAAATGTTGCTAAGCGACATTTCTCCTATTATCAAGGATTTCACTAACCCTGTTAGTGTTAAAAAAGCAGCTCTAACCGCGGTTAGCACTGCTTTTTTTACACCTGGTATTTTCCTGACTTAGCCATGATATCCTATGGAAGGTGGATATCATGGCTAAGTTTGTAAACCCCTATCATCAAGCTAACGCCAAACTTCGAGAGATTATCGTTGGTTTTCCAGCGATAATCTCTCATTTGGCAGTTAGAGCGAGGATTTTTATCACTTCTGAGATAAACCTTGCTAATAGCAAGTTATCTCTGCGATAATTTCTGGTGATGCTTAGCGTTAAAAAATTCGTTGCTAAGCATTGTTAGCGATAAATATCGGTAATCGTGGGTAATATGCCCCTATATGTTTTGAGGTAAACGGAGATAAGTCAGATCATCCCTCTTGTTTAGTTAGAGTAGAAGATTCTATGATTAATTTTAAATTCGATTCTTGCTCTAAAATAACGTTAATTGATGAGAAATTATTTAATGACTTCTTTTCAAAAAAAGTAAAATTGATGAAATGTGATATCTCCCCTTTGGGATATAGTGAGAAACCAATTAAAATGTTAGGCTACTTTATGGCTGAAATAGAATTGGGTTCCCACATTATTGTTGGAAAAGTTTATGTTTCAAAAAAAGGTGATGCATTGTTGGGGTGGCTACATCAACGTCAACTTGGGGTTAGACTTGATCCTAATGCCTCTCCTCAGGTTCAGACTCAAGAGGTATCCAATTCTGTACATACCAAGAGTGATAATAATTTGTCAAATGTATTAGCAAAACAGTTTCCTAATGTTTTTAAAGAAGATTTGGGATGCTTGCGTGGTTACAAACATCACATTGCCCTCTCTATCTTTCCTGTAGATTGTACATTTTGGTGGCAACGCCACCGCAATGTCTGGGTTAGAGTCTTCATTTAACCAGGATTCCGTAACACATAGGAAATCTAGATCATTGTCCATAATCAATTCCTTAACATCAAAGGCATGTTGACCTAAGGATCATGAGTTGATTAAGCCCCCCCTAACACTCACGTGATGACAGACTCCATTTACTCCTCCTTTTATTTTGGAGGACTCGTAAAAGGGTATCTAAAGCTTACATTCCGGCATGTTATCGGGCCACTAATTTTATTAACTTCAAAATAATGTTCACAATGTTTATTAGAGTTCAATGCATGCAAATCATTTGCTGAAAATGTTCTATCTGGTTGAAGACTGACAGCATGGCTGGCGCTGGTCGCATGTCAGGCATGGACGGGCTTGCCTGTGGCGCGCCGCTGGCGCGTCCGCTGTGCGTCAGCGCCCGTACCTCCATTTTATGGCCTGCTAATGGGTGCTGTGGGGAGAGACTAGACCGTCTCTTGCACCAAAATGGCGGCCATGATTGTCCCACCAGAAGTGGGGGGGGAAATATCGCATCAGTGCTCCCACAATCAGCAAATGCTGTGGTGGACCGGGGATCTGACGCAGAAGATACTACAGCCACAGAACAAAAAGTGAGGTAAGCTTTATGAACCCCGGGTATCACCCTTAATAAGAACACAGAAAAAGCACAATTTTAAACCCCCAATAGTTGCCTTTACAAAATAACTGGTTCAATAACTGGTCCAAGAGTAATTATGATGCTAACAACATTAGAGGCCACGACGTAGTGCACAAGGAATGCGTAGTTTAAAAACAAGTAAAAGCGGTGAGGTTTGCAGCTGACCTTGCCATTAGGTGCGCGTCAGTGCCGGTACCTCTGTTTTTTGGCCTGCTAATGGGTGCTGTGGGGAAAGACTAGACCGTCTCTTGCACCAAAATTGCGGCCGTGATTGTCCCACCAGAAGTGGGGGGGAAATATCGCGTCAGCGCTCCCTCCACACAATCATTCAGAAAAGGGGGTGGTGATGAACAGACCACTCTTACCCAGTCCAAAGATCAGGGCTTGATCCATCACCGTTTTTTAGCTCACTGCACCATCCCAGCTCAGAACTTGGCTATATGCAAATTAGTCTGTTCCTGTCCCAGTGCATGATGGGAACAGGGCAAACCAAACTACCAAGCCAATTCTTATACTGGGAAGGAAACAAGCTTCCGGGGACCGGTTTCTGCCATTTCAGGCGTCGTCGGCCCGGCTTGCTTGAATCCTGATGGTGCAATGAGCAAGGGACTCACATCTGAGTATACCCTTCCACGCTTATGGTGGACAAAATGATTCAGAAAAGGGGGTGGTGATGAACAGAGTGCCTGAATTAAGCAGACCACTCTTACCCAGTCCAAAGATCAGGGCTTGATCCATCACCGTTTTTTAGCTCACTGCACCATCCCAGCTCAGAACTTGGCTATATGCAAATTAGTCTGTTCCTGTCCCAGTGCATGATGGGAACTGTCACGATATCCAGGTGCTCCAACGCTTCGCAGAGGCAGTACTGACGAATGTCCCGATCACCCCTCCACCGGTACCCTCGCTTCAAGAGCAAGTCCACCAGCAGTGGGGAAAGGGGAAGTGGACAGAGAAGAGAATACCTGTACTTCGACTGGCACCCTACTTCCAGTGACTGCTATTCCTCACGCTGCCATTTCTGTAGGTGCCTAGTACACAGAAGGGGAAAATAGAGAGAATATACCACAAACCTTCTTACACTGTGCTGACAATTCGTAAATGATAAAGGAAACTTGTCCTACCAGTTTCTGCCCAGGTATTTGCCTCTCTTCTATATTTAGGAATGTTATCTGACTGAACTTCCTGTGAAGTTCTTCGTCAGACTTTGTCTTTGGGGTTCTGTGCAAGATATCCTCGGTTCAGAAGTGCCAACAAAGTTCACTGAATCTCTGAAGCACGCAAAAAGGATAAAGGAAGGTACAAGGGGGAGGAAAGGCAAGGAGATGCGCAAGAGGGGAATGTCCTGCGGGGAAATGCGAGTGGAAGCAATACAGTTTGGATATTTGCTGACTTGACGAGAAGATGTAACGCCTTACTTGTAGAGTTTAAGTTTCTCTTCAGCTGAATACTCAACTTCGTCGTGTCTGTTCTAGTCCTCCTCGACACTCGCCTTCTCCTGAGGAACCATAGGATATTGGGATGACAGTTGTCGCAGCCCTGAGACCGCAACTGGGAACTTCGTCAGACCAAGGTGCCTCTCTGAGCAGTGAGAGCGCACGACAAGGATACTCTCGGGAAAGGCTCTGCAAACCCTAATACTATGATACTTAGAACGCCCTTGATATTTGTTGTTTTCCTCCCGTCATGAATTGTTGACGCGGAGCAACAACTGGAACAAGCTTCTCGAACGGAATCTTCGTTGAAGTGCGCAGTTAGGAGCGCGCGCCTTCCAGACGTCCACTAGAGGGCGCATCTATCGAATACAGTAAATGGAACATTGAGCGGCCATCTTAGGGAGGGGAAATATATACAGTCTTTACAGTACTTTCGTTCAATGACTCGGATTACCTCTGGAATCTCTCAGTCTGCCAGAGGAACAAGGAAACCACACATTAGATCGTGCCAAACGGGGCCAGGACAGGGAGCTGACCAACAGTCTCGAGGAAGCTACAGTGGCTACTCGGTGAATCCTGACAGTACCCCCTCTCAAGGACCGATTCATCGGTCCTGGTTTGTGTGGAAATCTGGAGTGAAAACGTTTCAACAGTTGTGGAGCGTGAAGGTTGCTGACCGGTTCCCAAGACCTTTCTTCTGGGCCAAACCCTTTCCAATCCACTAAATACTTCAATTTCCCTTTTACATACTTGGAATCTAAAATATCCTTAACCTCATATTCAGGATGCCCTTGAACATTAAGTGGATCTGGAGGATTTGTAAGCCGTATAGGCGATTGAACCTTTTTCAGTAAGGATACATGGAACACTGGATGTACACCTATCTTGGCCGGGAGTTTTAATTTTACCGTAACTGGTCCTAACACCTTTTCGATAGTATAAGGACCCACAAATCTAGGTTGGAACTTTCTGTTTCCCTTCAAATGTAAATTTTTAGTGGGCAACCACACCTGATCTCCTGCTTGGTACTGTGGGGGCTTTTTCCTATGTGAATCTGCAAACTTTTTATAGGACGCCTTAGCTTTCTCTAGATTCTTTTTAGCGGATTGATGCAAAGAACTCAAATCTAAAAGGGCTCTCTTGGCTGCGGGGACATCTAACTCCTCTTGTAACACCATAAAGTTAGGATGTCTACCAAGGTTCAAATAAAACGGAGAGTAACCAGTAGAGGCACTCTTCGCATTATTGCAAGCGAACTCAGCCATCCACAACTTTTCGGACCATTCCCCACCCTGCTCCAATAGGAATAACCTCAAGTACTGTTCTAATTCTTGATTGGTCCTCTCTGTCTGCCCATCGGATTCGGGGTGGTAACTAGTGGACAGTCTCCCCTCTATTCCCATACCCTTTAGGAAGGCCTTCCAGAAGTGGGAAATAAATTGGGGACCTCGGTCAGAGACCACTATCTTAGGGATACCATGAATTTTGACAATATTTTCGCTGAATACTCTAGCTAATTGGACTGCCGTGGGAATTCCTGACAAAGGGACGAAATGACTCATCTTCGTGAATGTATCTACCACCACCAGGATGGTATCAAATCCCTTGCTCAATGGTAGGTCTACAATGAGATCTAAGGAGATGGTATGCCAAGGAGAAGGGGGAGTGGGCAAAGGCTGTAACAACCCTTGAGGAGCTTGTCTAGTAGGTTTACTCCGAGCACAAGACTCGCAAGACTGAACATACTTTTTGATCTGATCGGACATTCCAGGCCACCAAAAATAACGTTGCACCAATTCTTGAGTCTTGGCTATTCCTTTGTGACCGGCTAGAGGATGGTCATGACAGTTTCGCAAAGCCTTCTCCTGAAGCTCAAGGGTTGGAAGGTATAAGGCTTCATTGACATATGGTAACTGCTGTCGACACTGACGCTCTTTTCCTAGTAGCACCCACTGTTGAATTTCTTCTGAGGTTATACTCTTACGGACCTCATCTTTGAAATTGTCCAACGTAAGCGCCCCCACAATCTTTGTCTCTGGAATGATTGGTTTCGCTTCTACGATGTGCTCAGATTCTTCGGTCTGTAATCGAGACAGCGCATCTGCTTTCCCGTTCTTGGGGCCAGGTCGGTATGTAATCACGAAGTCGAAATCAGCAAAGTAAAGGGACCAGCGTAACTGACGAGGGGTCAAGGTCTTAGCCGTCTTCAAAAACTGCAGATTCTTGTGATCGGAATAGACAGTGACTGTGTGTCGTGCCCCCAACAGATAGTGCCTCCAGTTCTCAAAAGCATCCTTTACTGCCAATAGCTCTTTCTCTGTGATGGTATAATTTATTTCAGCAGAGTTCAATTTTCTGGAGCGGTACGCCACGGGATGTAACTGTCCAGTCTTTGGATGGCGTTGAGAGAGAACTCCCCCGATGGCCTGATCTGAAGCATCAGCTTCCACGTAAAACGGTTCGGCTGGATCCGCATGCAGTAAGATGGGGGCCGAGGTGAATTGTTTCTTCAGATTCAAGAAAGCGGAGTTTGACTCATCAGTCCACTCAAACTTTACTCCTTTCTTCAAGAGACCTGTGATGGGAGTTATCAATTGCGAAAATCCTTGAATAAATCGCCGATAGAAATTGGCAAACCCCAGAAATCTTTGAATTTCCTTCACATTCTTAGGGGCTGGCCAATCTTCCACTGCTTGTACTTTTCCTGGGTCCATGGTCACTCCTTGAGATGAAATAACGAATCCTAAAAATTCCACTTGTGACACATGAAAAACACACTTTTCCAATTTAACAAATAGCTGGTTTGCTTGCAATCGTTCTAGGACCAAACGTACATGTTGAGTGTGTTCCTGAGGATTCTGCGAGTAAATCAAAATATCATCCAGGTAGATGATGGCGATCTTATCCATTAAATCGCTCATTATATCATTGATAAAGTGTTGAAACACTGCAGGAGCATTACAAAGACCGAATGGCATGACACAATACTCGAAAAGACCAAATTTGGTTCGAAAGGCGGTCTTCCACTCATGCCCTTCTTTCATTCGAACCAAGTGATACGCTCCTCGTAAATCTAGTTTGGTGAAAATTTGTGCTTCTTTAATCTGATCCAAAAGAACAGAAATCAACGGCAATGGGTACCTATTTTTAATGGTGACCTGATTTAAAGCACGATAGTCTATGCAAGTTCTGAGACTACCTTCTTGCTTCTTCGGTATGAAGAACAGAGGTGAGGAAACCGGGGACTGAGATGGCCGGATAAATCCATTCGCCAGATAACGATCCAGGTATTCCTTTAAATGCACATTTTCAGCTTCAGTCAACGCATAAATTCGACTACAGGGAAGAGCGGCTCCCGGTTCCAAGTCGATGGTGCAATCATAAGCACGGTGGGGAGGCAAAACTTCTGCTTCCTGTTCACTGAACACCGTCTTAAGATCTCGGTACTCCGGAGGAATTTCTTCCGTCACTATCGCTCCAATGGACTGTCCGCCAAACGACAACAACATGGAGGGCGTAGGTTCCTTCTCAATATTCTTAGTACCATAACAGTGGGATTGGCAAAACTCTGAATGCAGACTGACTGTCCGGTTTTCCCAATCTATAGTCGGGTTGTGGAGGGTTAACCAGGGCAGTCCCAGAATCAGTTGAAATTGGGGGGCATCGATTAAATTGAACTGCAACACTTCTCGATGTCCCTCTCCCTGAGTAATTTCCAATTCTTCGGTATGGCTAATAATAGGTCCGGAGGTCAAATTGGTCCCATCTACAGCACGTACCGGTTCGGGATGATCTTTTGCGATTGCCTTAATTCCCATCTGTTTAGCATAGCGGATATCACAGAAGTTTCCAGTAGCACCGGAATCGAGCATAATGGCCACACCACCAATCTGATGTTCACGGAATTGCATGGTTACATGAAGGATTACATGAGGAGTCATGGTCTGCAGCGTATTTAAAATCAAATGGGACTTTGGAGTCGTCTTATCTTCTTTTACCACCAGTGCGACCCCGTCTACTGGCGGTTCACCTCGTTTTCCCTTAAACGGAGTCTTGGGACGCTTCAAACAATCTTTTACAAAATGGCCGGCAGTACCACAATACAAACATAACTTCTTTTGTCTCCGTTGTTCTTTTTCTTCGTTGCTTAAGGGGCCTCGAACTGTTCCAATTTGCATGGGTTCCGACTCTGAATTCCCTCCGGGTCCTCTTTCGCTCTTCGCTCTGTCAAAGCGCGGGAAATTTATCTTCCAATCTTTCTTCTTCTCACCTTTGCGTTCTGAGTTCCGAAAATCCAATTCCAAAACCAAATCTACCAAAGCAGGCAACTCGGTGGGTCGATTGGGAATCTGAGCCAGGGTGTCCTTGATTTCATCCCTTAAACCACGATAAAACAAGGCAGCTCTCTTTTCTTCTGGCCAACTAGTCTCCAAAATCAGTTTATTAAACTGTGTGAGGTAAGTAATCAAATCTTTAGATCCTTGACGCAGCTCCAATAATTCGTTATCGGTGGCCTGAGATATCCTTCTCCGATCAAAAATTCTAAGGAACTCAGCCTTGAATTTAGTGAAGTCACTAAGCAGAGGATCATCCTCACTAACTAAAGGCATGGCCCAATTGGCAGCATCTCCACTTAAATATGACAGGATAAATGCTACTCGAGATTGGGCGTCTGGGAACAATGTGGGTCGGCACATGAAATGAAGGGAACATTGGGTCAAAAAATATTGAGCCTTTTGAGGGTCTCCCGAAAACCTTTCAGGAGTTGCCAAAGGGATCAACGGGGATACCGAATGAATTACCTGAGCTACAGACTTTGGATCCACAGCGGCACCACTAGTGACTGGTACCGCTGAACTCTGTACAGGATTCCCCATAACGAACCCATCTACCTTTTGTGCTAACAACCTAGCCTCTTGACGGGAAGCCAGTAACTCTGACCTTAAACTTTGGTTTTCATCTCGAACGGCTCCCAAATCTCTCTGAATCCCTACTAAGATTGCGCCTAACTCCTTCAAGTCCATCCCCTCAGCCATACTGCCCGGGCGAAGGTAAAATACGTGGGCACTTCAAACTGTCACGATATCCAGGTGCTCCAACGCTTCGCAGAGGCAGTACTGACGAATGTCCCGATCACCCCTCCACCGGTACCCTCGCTTCAAGAGCAAGTCCACCAGCAGTGGGGAAAGGGGAAGTGGACAGAGAAGAGAATACCTGTACTTCGACTGGCACCCTACTTCCAGTGACTGCTATTCCTCACGCTGCCATTTCTGTAGGTGCCTAGTACACAGAAGGGGAAAATAGAGAGAATATACCACAAACCTTCTTACACTGTGCTGACAATTCGTAAATGATAAAGGAAACTTGTCCTACCAGTTTCTGCCCAGGTATTTGCCTCTCTTCTATATTTAGGAATGTTATCTGACTGAACTTCCTGTGAAGTTCTTCGTCAGACTTTGTCTTTGGGGTTCTGTGCAAGATATCCTCGGTTCAGAAGTGCCAACAAAGTTCACTGAATCTCTGAAGCACGCAAAAAGGATAAAGGAAGGTACAAGGGGGAGGAAAGGCAAGGAGATGCGCAAGAGGGGAATGTCCTGCGGGGAAATGCGAGTGGAAGCAATACAGTTTGGATATTTGCTGACTTGACGAGAAGATGTAACGCCTTACTTGTAGAGTTTAAGTTTCTCTTCAGCTGAATACTCAACTTCGTCGTGTCTGTTCTAGTCCTCCTCGACACTCGCCTTCTCCTGAGGAACCATAGGATATTGGGATGACAGTTGTCGCAGCCCTGAGACCGCAACTGGGAACTTCGTCAGACCAAGGTGCCTCTCTGAGCAGTGAGAGCGCACGACAAGGATACTCTCGGGAAAGGCTCTGCAAACCCTAATACTATGATACTTAGAACGCCCTTGATATTTGTTGTTTTCCTCCCGTCATGAATTGTTGACGCGGAGCAACAACTGGAACAAGCTTCTCGAACGGAATCTTCGTTGAAGTGCGCAGTTAGGAGCGCGCGCCTTCCAGACGTCCACTAGAGGGCGCATCTATCGAATACAGTAAATGGAACATTGAGCGGCCATCTTAGGGAGGGGAAATATATACAGTCTTTACAGTACTTTCGTTCAATGACTCGGATTACCTCTGGAATCTCTCAGTCTGCCAGAGGAACAAGGAAACCACACATTAGATCGTGCCAAACGGGGCCAGGACGGGGAGCTGACCAACAGTCTCGAGGAAGCTACAGTGGCTACTCGGTGAATCCTGACAGGAACAGGGCAAACCAAACTACCAAGCCAATTCTTATACTGGGAAGGAAACAAGCTTCCGGGGACCGGTTTCTGCCATTTCAGGCGTCGTCGGCCCGGCTTGCTTGAATCCTGATGGTGCAATGAGCAAGGGACTCACATCTGAGTATACCCTTCCACGCTTATGGTGGACAAAATGATTCAGAAAAGGGGGTGGTGATGAACAGAGTGCCTGAATTAAGCAGACCACTCTTACCCAGTCCAGAGATCAGGGCTTGATCCATCACCGCTTTTTAGCTCACTGCACCATCCCAGCTCAGAACTTGGCTATATGCAAATTAGTCTGTTCCTGTCCCAGTGCATGATGGGAACAGGGCAAACCAAACTACCAAGCCAATTCTTATACTGGGAAGGAAACAAGCTTCCGGGGACCGGTTTCTGCCATTTCAGGCGTCGTCGGCCCGGCTTGCTTGAATCCTGATGGTGCAATGAGCAAGGGACTCACATCTGAGTATACCCTTCCACGCTTATGGTGGACAAAATGATTCAGAAAAGGGGGTGGTGATGAACAGAGTGCCTGAATTAAGCAGACCACTCTTACCCAGTCCAAAGATCAGGGCTTGATCCATCACCGTTTTTTAGCTCACTGCACCATCCCAGCTCAGAACTTGGCTATATGCAAATTAGTCTGTTCCTGTCCCAGTGCATGATGGGAACAGGGCAAACCAAACTACCAAGCCAATTCTTATACTGGGAAGGAAACAAGCTTCCGGGGACCGGTTTCTGCCATTTCAGGCGTCGTCGGCCCGGCTTGCTTGAATCCTGATGGTGCAATGAGCAAGGGACTCACATCTGAGTATACCCTTCCACGCTTATGGTGGACAAAATGATTCAGAAAAGGGGGTGGTGATGAACAGAGTGCCTGAATTAAGCAGACCACTCTTACCCAGTCCAAAGATCAGGGCTTGATCCATCACCGTTTTTTAGCTCACTGCACCATCCCAGCTCAGAACTTGGCTATATGCAAATTAGTCTGTTCCTGTCCCAGTGCATGATGGGAACAGGGCAAACCAAACTACCAAGCCAATTCTTATACTGGGAAGGAAACAAACTTCCGGGGACCGGTTTCTGCCATTTCAGGCGTCGTCGGCCCGGCTTGCTTGAATCCTGATGGTGCAATGAGCAAGGGACTCACATCTGAGTATACCCTTCCACGCTTATGGTGGACAAAATGATTCAGAAAAGGGGGTGGTGATGAACCACCCCCTTTTTGAAATTATTTTGGCCACCATGAGTGTGGAAGTGTATGCTCAGACATGAGTCCCTTGCTCACTGCACCATCAGGATTCAAGCAAGCCGGGCCGAAGACGGCTGTAATGCCAGAAACCGGTCCCCGGAAGCTTGTTTCCTTTCCAGTGAAGAATTGGCTTGGTAGTTTGGTCTGCCCTGTTCCCATGATGCACTGGGCCAGGGACAGACTAATTTGCATATAGCCAGGTTCTGAACTGGGATGGTGCAGTGAGCTAAAAAACGGTGATGGATCAAGCCCTGATATGTTGACTGGGTAGGAGTGTTCTGATTAACTCAGATACTCTGTCCATCACCACCTCCTTTTTGAAATTATTTTGGCCACCATGAGTGTGGAAGGGTATGCTCAGACATGAGTCCCTTGCTCACTGCACCATCAGGATTCAAGCAAGCCGGGCCGAAGACGGCTGTAATGCCAGAAACCGGTCCCCGGAAGCTTGTTTCCTTTCCAGTGAAGAATTGGCTTGGTAGTTTGGTCTGCCCTGTTCCCATGATGCACTGGGCCAGGGACAGACTAATTTGCATATAGCCAGGTTCTGAACTGGTATAGTGCAGTGAGCTAAAAAACGGTGATGGATCAAGCCCTGATCTGTTGACTGGGTAGGAGTGTTCTGATTAACTCAGATACTCTGTCCATCACCACCCCCTTTTTGAAATTATTTTGGCCACCATGAGTGTGGAAGGGTATGCTCAGACATGAGTCCCTTGCTCACTGCACCATCAGGATTCAAGCAAGCCGGGCCGAAGACGGCTGTAATGCCAGAAACCGGTCCCCGGAAGCTTGTTTCCTTTCCAGTGAAGAATTGGCTTGGTAGTTTGGTCTGCCCTGTTCCCATGATGCACTGGGCCAGCGACAGACTAATTTGCATATAGCCAGGTTCTGAACTGGGATGGTGCAGTGAGCTAAAAAACGGTGATGGATCAAGCCCTGATCTGTTGACTGGGTAGGAGTGTTCTGATTAACTCAGATACTCTGTCCATCACCACCCCCTTTTTGAAATTATTTTGGCCACCATGAGTGTGGAAGGGTATGCTCAGACATTAGTCTCTTGCTCACTGCACCATCAGGATTCAAGCAAGCCGGGCCGAAGACGGCTGTAATGCCAGAAACCGGTCCCCGGAAGCTTGTTTCCTTTCCAGTGAAGAATTGGCTTGGTAGTTTGGTCTGCCCTGTTCCCATGATGCACTGGGCCAGGGACAGACTAATTTGCATATAGCCAGGTTCTGAACTGGGATGGTGCAGTGAGCTAAAAAACGGTGATGGATCAAGCCCTGATCTGTTGACTGGGTAGGAGTGTTCTGATTAACTCAGATACTCTGTCCATCATCACCCCCTTTTTGAAATTATTTTGGCCACCATGAGTGTGGAAGGGTATGCTCAGACATGAGTCCCTTGCTCACTGCACCATCAGGATTCAAGCAAGCCGGGCCGAAGACGGCTGTAATGCCAGAAACCGGTCCCCGGAAGCTTGTTTCCTTTCCAGTGAAGAATTGGCTTGGTAGTTTGGTCTGCCCTGTTCCCATGATGCACTGGGCCAGGGACAGACTAATTTGCATATAGCCAGGTTCTGAACTGGGATGGTGCAGTGAGCTAAAAAACGGTGATGGATCAAGCCCTGATCTGTTGACTGGGTAGGAGTGTTCTGATTAACTCAGATACTCTGTCCATCACCACCCCCTTTTTGAAATTATTTTGGCCACCATGAGTGTGGAAGGGTATGCTCAGACATGAGTCCCTTGCTCACTGCACCATCAGGATTCAAGCAAGCCGGGCCGAAGACGGCTGTAATGCCAGAAACCGGTCCCCGGAAGCTTGTTTCCTTTCCAGTGAAGAATTGGCTTGGTAGTTTGGTCTGCCCTGTTCCCATGATGCACTGGGCCAGGGACAGACTAATTTGCATATAGCAAGGTTCTGAACTGGGATGGTGCAGTGAGCTAAAAAACGGTGATGAATCAAGCCCTGATCTGTTGACTGGGTAGGAGTGTTCTGATTAACTCAGATACTCTGTCCATCACCACCCCCTTTTTGAAATTATTTTGGCCACCATGAGTGTGGAAGGGTATGCTCAGACATGAGTCCCTTGCTCACTGCACCATCAGGATTCAAGCAAGCCGGGCCGAAGACGGCTGTAATGCCAGAAACCGGTCCCCGGAAGCTTGTTTCCTTTCCAGTGAAGAATTGGCTTGGTAGTTTGGTCTGCCCTGTTCCCATGATGCACTGGGCCAGGGACAGACTAATTTGCATATAGCCAGGTTCTGAACTGGGATGGTGCAGTGAGCTAAAAAACGGTGATGGATCAAGCCCTGATCTGTTGACTGGGTAGGAGTGTTCTGATTAACTCAGATACTCTGTCCATCACCACCCCCTTTTTGAAATTATTTTGGCCACCATGAGTGTGGAAGGGTATGCTCAGACATGAGTCCCTTGCTCACTGCACCATCAGGATTCAAGCAAGCCGGGCCGAAGACGGCTGTAATGCCAGAAACCGGTCCCCGGAAGCTTGTTTCCTTTCCAGTTAAGAATTGGCTTGGTAGTTTGGTCTGCCCTGTTCCCATGATGCACTGGGCCAGGGACAGACTAATTTGCATATAGCCAGGTTCTGAACTGGGATGGTGCAGTGAGCTAAAAAACGGTGATGGATCAAGCCCTGATCTGTTGACTGGGTAGGAGTGTTCTGATTAACTCAGATACTCTGTCCATCACCACCCCCTTTTTGAAATTATTTTGGCCACCATGAGTGTGGAAGGGTATGCTCAGACATGAGTCCCTTGCTCACTGCACCATCAGGATTCAAGCAAGCCGGGCCGAAGACGGCTGTAATGCCAGAAACCGGTCCCCGGAAGCTTGTTTCCTTTCCAGTGAAGAATTGGCTTGGTAGTTTGGTCTGCCCTGTTCCCATGATGCATTGGGCCAGGGACAGACTAATTTGCATGTAGCCAGGTTCTGAACTGGGATGGTGCAGTGAGCTAAAAAACGGTGATGGATCAAGCCCTGATCTGTTGACTGGGTAGGAGTGTTCTGATTAACTCAGATACTCTGTCCATCACCACCCCCTTTTTGAAATTATTTTGGCCACCATGAGTGTGGAAGGGTATGCTCAGACATGAGTCCCTTGCTCACTGCACCATCAGGATTCAAGCAAGCCGGGCCGAAGACGGCTGTAATGCCAGAAACCGGTCCCCGGAAGCTTGTTTCCTTTCCAGTGAAGAATTGGCTTGGTAGTTTGGTCTGCCCTGTTCCCATGATGCACTGGGCCAGGGACAGACTAATTTGCATATAGCCAGGTTCTGAACTGGGATGGTGCAGTGAGCTAAAAAACGGTGATGGATCAAGCCCTGATCTGTTGACTGGGTAGGAGTGTTCTGATTAACTCAGATACTCTGTCCATCACCACCCCCTTTTTGAAATTATTTTCCCTCCACACAATCAGCAAATGCTGTGGTGGACTGGGGAGCAGACGCAGAAGATACTACAGCCACAGAACAAAAAGTGAGGTAAGCTGTTTGAACCCTGTGTATCACCCTTAATAAGAACACAGAAAAAGCACAATTTTAAACCCCCAACAGTTGCCTTTACAAAATAACTGGTCGAAGAGTAATTATGATGCTAAAAACATTAGAGGCTACGACGCAGTGCACAAGGAAAGCATAGTTTAAAAACAAGTAAAAGCGGTGAGGTTTGCAGCTGACCTTGTCATTAGGTGCGCGTCACTGCCGGTACCTCCGTTTTATGTCCTGCTAATGAGTGCTGTGGGGAGAGACTAGACAGTTTCTTGCACCAAAATGGCGGTCGTGATTGTCCCACCGGAAGTGGGGGGGAAATATCGAGTCAGCGCTCCCTCCACACAATCAGCAAATGCTGTGGTGGACCGGGGAGCAGACACAGAAGATACTACAGCCACAGAACAAAAAGTGAGGTAAGCTTTATGAACTCTGTGTATCACCCTTAATAAGAACACATAAAAAGCACAATGTTAAACCCCCAACAGTTGCCTTTACAAAATAACTGGTCCAAGAGTAAACATGATGCTAAAAACATTAGAGGCTACGATGCAGTGCACAAGGAAAGCGTAGTTTAAAAACAAGTAAAAGCGGTAAGGTTTGCAGCTGACTTTGTCATGAATCAATAGTGAACTAAGATCCAAGACAAGAAATCCTGTACCTGGCCCAGATTACTCTGTATCTGTGTGCTTGCTTGTTTGTGCATATGTCTGTTATGAAGTTCTCTGAAATTACAGAATGAGCAGCTAGCTACATCATTATCATATGAAATCCTTTTTATTGATGTCATGATAAGTACACTTTTACAAGTGCTGTATTAACCTTCAAATATGCTTGCAAATGCACCTTTTGCCCACTCTTTTTTCCCCAACTTTTCCCTTATGACACTCGGGCTTCCTCGCTCACCACGTTGCACTGATGACAAACTTTTGCGTCTCACCACTTTCAAATGTCACCAGCCACCACTGGAATCCCCACAACAAGCTGGTCCAGACCGATGTTGGTGGAAATGCTCATGAAGCTGGAGTGCTTTCAGTTTCCTCTGTAATGCCATTAGGCAGGTCTTTCCACATTGATCATTGATTGGTTATATACATTATCACAATAGTGCACTAGTGGGAATAATTATTTTAATGAATAAAATATTTGACCAATGTAAATATGCATTTCAGTTTTTAGCTGATGACCTTCTTAGTTCTTCAGGTCTGTCTGCCAATTTCCATCGACTTAAAATGGGACCAAGGCTGATCCTTTGCCGTGCACAATGTCCTGCAAATTCCAGCCATCATCTCTGCAAATGACCCCAAGGCATGGTAAGAACCTGAGATTTGGTCTACACATAGACTACAACATTACACTAAACCCTAAAACACTACCCCCTACACTACACATACACTACAACACTACCCTAACCCCTAAAACACTACCCCTACACTACACATACACTACAACACTACCCTAAACCCTAAAACACTACCCTACACTACACATACACTACAACACTACCCTAAACCCTAAAACACTACCCTACACTACACATACACTACACCACTACCCTAAACCCTAAAAAACTACCCCACACTACATGTACACTACAACCCTACCCTAAACCCTAATACACTACCCCTACACTACACGTACACTACAACACTATCCTAAACCCTAAAACACTACCCCCTACACTACACATACACTACAACAATACCCTAAAAACGAAAACACTAACCCCTACACTAAACATACACTGCAACACTACCCTAAACCCTAAAACACTACCCTACACTACACATACACTACAACACTACCCTAAACCCTAAAACACTACCACCTACACTACACTTACACTACAACACTACCCTAAACACTAAAACACTACACCCTACACTACACATACACTACTACACTACCCTAACTACACTGCCCCACTTACCTCTCTCTGCCTGTGGTCCCTCTCTTCACCTTCAACCATGGATCCACTCTTCTCCTGCGAAGTAATGGCATTTGCTAAGTAAAGGCATATGCGAAGTAAAGGCATGCTAAGTAAAAGCATGCGAAGTAAAAGACAATGATAAGTAAAAGATGCTAAGTAAAAGAAGTGCGAAGTAAAAGATGCGAAGTAATGGTTGTTTACCAAAAAAGGGTTGTTGAGCACTCATTGCTAGTTTGCATTCCAGGTACTGAGACCCACCTCTTTTTTATTTCAGCCATGCTAAAATGTTTTATTTCCTAAGGTTCAGGATGGGCATCTCCCATTTACTGGTTTAATATCCACGAGATGCGTATTGCGATGCCAAATTGGATTTGTGTCCATGTGATTCAAAGTCAGCCTAGAGAACTTTGTATTTTATGTTTTTTTGTAAACTTTATATTAACCCAAGATGTGCTTTTTAAAAACCACTTTCAAGACTTGTAAATATAAGAAAGTGTCGGGCTGCGTTACATTATCTTCTGCTTTAAAAAAATTAATTAATGTGCCAAATGGTCTACAAGTATATCTCCTCGGCTGTTCAGCTCTAGAATAATGTTGGGAAATGATTTTATGCATGTTTATATATTTTTGCCGTTAGGATTTAAGATCTCCTTATGTGGAATTAAATCATCACAATGATCAATTTTGATAATTGAAATTGACACTTTAAAGGATTTTGGATATATATGTCCCCTTCCCGTTTCCGTTTATTATCTTAACTGGAATGTTGCTGTGCCTAGGTATCATGGTTCCTTGTCTGTGATCAAATTGCCCTAAAAGATTGACATCGGATATTTGTAATTGTCGTCGCCATGGAATTATTATTCATTGTTTGTATTTTATTAATCTTATTGTGTCATTTTTTCTGAAATGTTTTTATGAAGCACTCTTTTATGGCTGGCAGACAGCTGAATAAAGATTTTGACTGACTGACTACCTCCCATACCTGTTTTCTGGGAAGCTGCACGTGGAACCTGCACACAAACAGCTGTTGATTCAACTTTGGCATATAAAAAAGGAGGGCCTCCTTGGGAAACGTCATGTCGCAATATCAATTAATCTTTCAATCTAACCAGATTCATAGAGCAAACTAATCACCTGTGAGGATATTCAGGCGCTGATATATCATCAGCATTAATGGCTTCCATTATTAAATCATATGCGTTATAAAAAAAATTGGAGTAGCAAATGCTTAGTTAAGACATACAGGGCCTCATTTATGAGGTTTTGCCATACGGAAGTGCAGCAGGCCTTCCTGCTGCGCTTTCCTACAGCAAAAGAAAAGGGCAGGAATGTGCCGTATCTATAAGATACGGCACATTCCTGTCGTTTTTCCCGGCGCACAATGGGCTGCTTGCGCCAACGCAGGCCCCTTTGCACAATGGCAGACGCCTGAAATGGCAGAAACCGGTCCCCGGAAGCTTGTTTCCTTCCCAGTATAAGAATTGGCTTGGTAGTTTGGTTCGCCCTGTTCCCATCATGCACTGGGACAGGAACAGACTAATTTGCATATAGCCAAGTTCTGAGCTGGGATGGTGCAGTGAGCTAAAAAACGGTGATGGATCAAGCCCTGATCATTGGACTGGGTAAGAGTGGTCTGCTTAATTCAGGCACTCTGTTCATCACCACCCCCTTTTCTGAATCATTTTGTCCACCATATGCGTGGAAGGGTATACTCAGATGTGAGTCCCTTGCTCATTGCACCATCAGGGTTCAAGCAAGCCGGGCCGACGACGCCTGAAATGGCAGAAACCGGTCCCCGGAAGCTTGTTTCCTTCCCAGTATAAGAATTGGCTTGGTAGTTTGGTTTGCCCTGTTCCCATCATGCACTGGGACAGGAATAGACTAATTTGCATATAGCCAAGTTCTGAGCTGGGATGGTGCAGTGAGCTAAAAAACGGTGATAGATCAAGCCCTGATCTTTGGACTGGGTAAGAGTGGTCTGCTTAATTCAGGCACTCTGTTCATCACCACCCCCTTTTCTGATTCCTTTGCACAATGGTGCAAGGGTGCCTGCCATGCGGTGATGAATATTTATGTACAGGAAGGAAAACCTCTCTGTACAAAAATAATCACAAGAGGCGTTTCCTCTTTCTATGTGTGCTGCAGAATGCAGTACACATAGAAAAAGGAAAAACGAGGAGAAATAAACATATTTCTCCCCATTGCGCCTCCCTTAAGCTTTTGGCACTGCCCCAGATTTACGAGAAATCGTAAATCTGGGGCAATGTCAAAAGGCCATGGATGTTGCTGAGAATGCCCCCAGCAGCACCCATTGCACATCCCTTTAACTCAGAACACTGCGTTAAAGGGACTGATATTTATCAGGCAGTATTAGCCAAAAAAAGTGGCTTATTGCTGCCTGATAAATATCACGCAGGATTCTGCGCCATGGAACGTCACAAAAAGTGACGTTCCGATGGACCACCAGGCCTCATAAATGAGGCCCGCAATTTATTTCTCTTTGTAGTTCCATTGTGCAACGAGGTAATTGCATTTCCCCCAGCAACCCCTACTGCAGAAAAAAATGCTGCACAGAACAGAATCAACATTAGTGCCCAAAATAAAATCAGCTCTATGCTGATCTCAATCAATCAATCAATCAATCTGAGTACTTGTAAAGCGCGCTACTTACCCGTGAGGGCCTCAAGGCACTGAGGGGAGGGGGTGCCGCTACTGCTCGAAGAGCCAGGTCTTGAGGAGTCTTCTGAAGGCGAGTAGGTGTTGGGTCTGCCGTAGGTGGGTAGGGAGGATGTTCCAGGTCTTGGCGGCGAGGTAGGAGAAGGATCTGCCACCGGTGGTTGTTCGTTGGATGCGGGGTACAGCGACGAGGGCGAGGCTGGAGGAGCGGAGCTGGCAGGTGGGGGTGTAGAAGCTGAGTCTGATGTTCAGGTAGGCTGGACCGGCTTTGTGGAGTGCTTTGTGTGCGTGGGTGAGGAGCTTGAAGGTGATCCTCTTGTCGATGGGGAGCCAGTGTAGGTCTCTCAGGTGGGGGGTGATATGGCTACGGCGGGGGACGTTGGCGATCAGTCAGGCACAGGCGTTTTGGATGTGTTATAGTCGTTGTAGGTGTTTGGCTGGGATTCCTGCGTATAGTGTGTTGCCATAGTCCAGTCTGCTGCTGACGAGGGCCTGTGTCACTGTTCTTCTTGTTTCGGTTGGGATCCACTTGTAGATCCTGCGGAGCACGCGGAGGGTGTTGTAGCAGGAGGAGGAAACGGCGTTGACCTGTTTAGACATGGAGAGGGAGGAGTCGAGGATGAATCCTATGTTGCATGCATGGTCGAAGGGTGTCGGTGCTGTTCCCAGTGTGGTCGGCTACCAGGAGTCGTCCCAGGCTGAGGGGGTGGGTACGAGGATGAGTACCTCCTTCTTGTCCGAATTCAGCTTCAGACGGCTGTTCCTCATCCAGTCGGCGACGGCCTTCATTCCGTCGTGGAGGTTGGTTTTGGCGGTGTGTGGGTCCTTGGTGAGGGAGAGGATGAGCTGGGTGTCGTCGGTGTAGGAGATGATGTTGAGGTCGTGTTGGCGGGCCACTTGTGCGAGGGGGGCCATGTAGACGTTGAACAGCGTCGGGCTGAGGGATGAGCCCTGGGGGACGCCGCAAATGATGTTGGTGGCCTCGGATCGGAAGGGCGGGAGGCGGATGCTCTGGGTTCTGCCGGAGAGGAAGGATGTGGTCCAGTCAAGGGCCTTCTCTTGGATTCCGGCTTCTAGGAGGCTTGTCTTTAGAGTACGATGGCAGACCGTTTCGAAGGCAGCTGACAGGTCCAGGAGGATGAGGGCTGATGTTTCGCCGTTGTCGAGTTGGTGCCTGATGCCGTCTGTGGCGGCGATGAGGGTTGTCTCGGTGCTATGGTTTCATCTGAACCCGGACTGGGATGGGTCCAATATGTTTTTGTCTTCCAGGTGGCGGGCCAGATGTATGTTGACGATTTTCTCGATGACCTTCGCCGGGAGCGGGAGCAGAGAGATGGGCCAGAAGTTCTTGAGGCCCTTGAGGTCCGCCTTGGGCTTCTTGAGGAGGGCGTTGATTTCGGCATGTTTCCAGATTACCGGGAATGTCGCTGATTCAAAGGAGATGTTGATGACCTTCCGTAGTTCGGGTGCGATGGCAGCATCTGCTTTGTTGAATACATGGTGTGGGCATGGGTCTGACGGAGATCCTGAGTGGATGGAGTTCATGACCTTGCGTATCTCGTCGTCGTTGACGTTGGACCAGGAGGTCAGGCGGTTGGCGCTGGTGGTGTTCACAGGGCAGGTGGGGTCTGGCGGATGTATGACATAATATCGACAGACATAATATAGACATACAAAAATATTGACACAAAAATATCGACATCAAAAATATCGAAGTTGTATCTACATAAAGGTAAGTACAAAAATATATAGAAAAAAATATCGTAGTAAAAAAATATCGAAGTAAAAAATATCGTTTTTTAAATGTATGAATAATAATGTAAAAATAATTTTAAAATACATATAATTAAAAAAATATAGATATAAACATTAAAACATATTTAAAAAATAATAACTAATACAAATACATTTAAAATAAATTAAAAACTCTACACATAAATTAATATATATACTTACTCCACATATTGCATGAGTAGGGAAAGCGTTGGATAGCGTAGGGGTAGAAATTACTATTCCCACTCCAGAGGGTACAACCGTAGGGAAAGCGCTGGATAGCGTAGGGGTAAAAATTACTATTCCCACTCCAGAGGGTGCAACAGTTGAGAAAGTGCTGGATAGCGTAGGGGTAAAAATTACTATTCCCACTCCAGAGGGTGCAACAGTAGGGAAAGCGCTGGATAGCGTAGGGGTAAAAATACTATTCCCACTCCAGAGGGTGCAACAGTAGGGAAAGCGCTGGATAGCGTAGGGGTAAAAATTACTATTCCCACTCCAGAGGGTGCAACTGTAGGGAAAGCATTGGATAGCGTAGGGGTGAAAATTACTATTCCCACTCCAGAGGGTGCAACAGTAGGGAAAGCGTTGGATAGCGTAGGGGTAAAAATTACTATTCCCACTCCAGAGGGTGCAACAGTAGGGAAAGCGTTGGATAGCGTAGGGGTGAAAATTACTATTCCCACTCCAGAGAGTGCAACAGTAGGGAAAGCGTTGGATAGCGTAGGGGTAAAAATCACTATTCCCACTCCAGAGGGTGCAACAGTAGGGAAAGCGTTGGATAGCGTAGGGGTACAAATTACTATTCCCACTCCAGAGGGTTCAGCAGTAGGGAAAACGTTGGATAGCGTAAGCATTATATAAACATACTTATCAATTACATATTTAAAAAAAATAAAAAAATTGTAATATTTTATTTACAAAAATATATTACTAAATACCAAATATTTATAAATAATATTTACTTAAATAACAAAATATTTCTTCCCACGCTACTCCCCTTTTAACAGACAACAAACTACACATACAAACAAACACAATTAATCAAAATGTCGATTAATAAATTAATACCAATTAATATTATTAAATTGATATAATTATAAATTAGTAATTAACAAACATTAATTACCAATTAATAATTAATGACCACATATTAATTAATTAACAAACAAATTACAATAAGAATAAACAATATTTATTAATAAATTGTTTATAATTATTATTATGAAATAATCACAAAAATACTAATTACCAATTAATTAATTAACAATTAATTAATAATAAATACCAATAAATAATTACAATCTCTTTAATTAATTTAATTTAATTATTTCACACCCTATTCTCCTATAAACCCACAACCCACTACACATAAATAAATTACATCAAAATATTAATTATCATTTAATCACTTAATTATAATTAATTACCAAATAATTATTGATTTACAATAACAACAAATTTAAAATATGAATACACCAAACCTAATTATTTAATTAACTAATTAATAATAATTAATTATTAATTAACAATTAATTATTAATCAATAATATTTAAAAAATAGTAATTCATTAATTATAATTAAATTACTTCCCACCCTATTCCCCTATAAACCCACAACCCGCTCTGATACTAAAACACAAAATGTAAACAAAATTACTAATTTCTAAACATACATTAAAAAACATGTTTATCAAACATATAAAATACGTATAAAAATACATAACACTAAACAAAATTTCGATACTAGTAACATCAATATATTTGATATCGATATTACTAACCTCGATATTACTTACCTTAAAATCGATATTCTGTCCATCGATATTACTGCACATCGATATTCTGTACCATCGAAATTAAAACATCGATATTGTTGTATATCGATATTTTTTTTTTTTAAGTTTGAAGTTTATTGAAGTATAAAGAAGCAATGACAGAAAATGAAAAAACAGTCATATGTTACGAAAAACAAGAAATCTCCCTTACAAAATGGCAGAACTGATGAAGATAACTGTACAGAAAAATAGGATATGTAATAATGCTCATAAACATAAGGAAATGAAGGAACAAGTTGATTAATAAAAACGTATAAGTGATATGAAATAAGCAGTTAAAGTATTTAAACACATTGAAAGTAATTAAGAAAAAATGCAATCACGGTGGTTTTTGAACTTCAACATTACGTATTGGAGAAGTGGGAGGGAGGCTGGCGATTGTGGATAAATATTCAGTAAGGGGGATCCATAAGAGATCACGCTTAATTGCTAGAGAAATAGGGGAAACAAAATTAGTGTCTAGACGATGGTTAAAACAAACTGCGTTCCACCAAGCGTTAAAGGAAACATCGTTAGCCTGTTTCCAATGTGACGTAATATGGTGTAAAGCAATGGCAATCAAAAGATCAAATAATTTATGTTTCTGTGATGAATCAATGAAAACAGGGGAAAGTGAACCTAGGAAAACATGGACAATGGAGAAGGAAAAACTAAAGTTGAAAATCTTTTGAAATTGGGACCAAACCAATTGCCAGAAACGCAAAATGGGAGGACATTCGAATAGCATATGTTTCAGATCAGCCAAAGGGCATGGACAGGACCAACAAGTGGAGGGAGTGTCTGAGGAGAAAGATGACAGAAAGAATGGAGTAAATAGAGTACGGTTGTAAACAAAAAATAAGGTTTGGGTAGTGTTAGCAGCTCTGGATGTACTGTGAAGCTTAGACCAAAGTTTATCCCACAACGTGAAGGGCCATGTTTGAGACAAGTCTTTTTCCCAAGCCAACTCAACCTTAGATTTAGTGCGATCCGTAGAAGATTGCATAGATTTATAGAGAAAAGAAGCAGAGAGTGAATGGTCGAGGGCATTAGAAACCGAGAGATGTGTGATAGGGATAGAGTTGGTGGCAGGAAGTGAAGAAAGGTATTGAGTAAGGGAGGGAATTAGTGATAAATATTGTTTACGGGAAGATGAAGGTAACGAAAATTGAGTTTGGAGATGGTGGAAAGGGAGAGGTTGAGTATCAGAAAGAAGTTGAGAGACCCATTTTAAGCCAAGAGAATGCCAGGATTTCCAGTAAACTGAGCGATTACGGATTTTAAGGTGCTTATTATGCCAGATAGGTTGAGTGTGAGTAGAGGAAGTAGAGGGATAGGAAGATAATAAATATGGTTGAAGAAGAGCTCGGGAGTGAGAGATAATGGGGGAACGGAGAGATGTAACATTAGAGGAGAAGGAAAGAACCTCACTAAATTCATAAGGGGAAAGGAAAGAAGATTCTAATGTTAACCATAAAGGAGGATAAGAAGGAAGATCTGAAGAGAGCCAACGTAGTGCTTGTTTTAAGGAAAAAGCGTTATGATAAAGTTTAAAATTAGGAAATTTGACGCCACCGAGGGATTTATCTTTTTTCAAAGCAGATAGGGCTATTCGAGACTTCTTTCCCTTCCACAGAAATTTTAGCAGAATAGAATCTATCGATTTGAAGTAGAAGTCTGGGATACGAATGGGAATCATGGAAATGGAGTAAAGGACTAGAGGTGCTAGCATCATTTTGATGGAGTCCAGACGACCCCGCCAAGAAAGAAAAAGAGGGTTCCATCGATTGATAGATACAGTAAGCTTATTGGTAAGGGCTTCAAAATTAAACTTAAGAGTGTCAGAGAGGCGAGGAGCGAACCACACACCTAGATATTTAATCTTAGAGGGTTGCCAAGAAAAGCCAGAGGCATCAAAGAGATGTTTGTGACAGAGAGGATTTAAAGGCAGGATTTCTCATTTGTCCGTGTTGAGACGATAGCCAGAGACAGTAGAGAAGGAGGAAACTTGGTTAAGAAAGGAAGGTAAGGTAGTGTGAGGATCTGAACAATAGAATAAAATATCATCAGCATACACCGATAATTTGACTTGTTGCTGAGAACCAAAGTGAAAACCCGAAATATTCTCATCAAGTCTAATCTTAGTTAAAAAGGGTTCTAAAGCTATAATAAACAAAAGAGGAGATAGAGGGCATCCCTGACGGACACCTCTCTTAAGGGGAAAATAAGCGGAAGTCATACCATTAGCAAAGATTGAAGCATGGGGGCTAGAATAAAGTAAAGAAATAAGGGAAATGAATTTAGATGAGAAACCGAACCAGCGAAGAGCTTGAAACATAAAGTCCCATCCTATTCTGTCAAAAGCCTTCTCGGCGTCGAGAGAGATGGCAGCTAGTGGAGTAGAAAGGGAGGGGGCTTTACTCAAAATGTTAAATAAAACACGTGAATTATCGGATGATAAACGACCTTTAACAAAACCGGATTGCTCAGGGCCTATGAGTTCTGGTAATAGAGGGTCTAATCTAAGAGCTATAATTTTGGCGAAAATGTTATAATCTGTATTTACCAGGGAGATGGGGCGATAGTTTTTACATAAAGTATGATCTTTGTCTGGTTTGGGAATTAAACAAATTAATGCTTCTTGGAAAGTTCCCTGAGAAGATCCAGAAGTCGCAAAGGATTGAAATAACAAGAGTAGTTTAGGTAGGAGAAGGGAGGAAAAATGGTTGTAAAACTCGATGGTGAAGCCATCAGGCCCAGGCGCTTTACCACGACGAAGGATTGAAACAGCATGAGAGATTTCAGGGAGAGAGACATCTAAATCTAGTGAATTAAAGTCAACATGAGAGGATTGAGGGGAGGGGATATCCTGAAAATAGGCAAAAAGATCAGTAGGATCAGGACTAGATTCAGGAGTATATAAAGTTTGGTAAAAGGAAACAAATTGAGATAAGATGTCCTTGTCTTTAAACAGAGAAATACCAGCCGGACCTTGTAAAGATTCAATTTTGGTCCTTTCCTTTCGTATCTTGAGATAATTGGCTAAAAGTTTACCCATTTTGTTTTGACCACCATAATAGCGAGAGTTACATTTCAGGAGAGAGTTTGAGGCTGCATTGGTGGTAAATTTATTAAAATCAAATTTGGCAGTAATAAGTTCGCGAAGAGAAGAGTCAGAATTAGAATTATAATAAGCATATTCCAATTTCTTAATTTTATCCAAAAGTTGAGTTGATTTGGAAACAGACTGCTTTTTCTTTTGAGAAACGAAATTAATGATAAAGCCCCTGGCAGCCGCTTTAAAGGAATCCCATACCATGACAAAGGGAGAGTCAGGAAGGTGATTGAGTGTAAAAAATTCAGTGGTAAAGGCTGTAAATTGAGTGCAGAAATTGGGGTCGAGGAGTAGAGAGTTATTAAATCGCCAACGTCCTGAGTGAGGAGAGAAGGGGATAAGGTCAATATCCACAAAGACGGGAGCATGGTCTGAAATTAAAATGGAACCGATGTCTGAGTGAATGGCAAGCTGTGCTAGGGGTTTACTGAGGAATAGGTAATCAATACGAGATTGGGAATGATGGGTGGGGGAATAGAATGTATACTCTCGAAGATCAGGATTACATAATCTCCAAATGTCAACTAAAGCATTATTTCGAATAGACGTAGTAAATTGAGAATGCATCTTAGAGGGAACAAACTTAACTCTGGAATTCCTATCTATAAAGGGGTCTAGGACTTGATTGCAATCACCACCGAAAATAACATATTGTTCATTGAGAGTAACCAATTTGTCAGAAATAGAAGGACAAAACAATTTATCAATACCTGTGGGAGCATAAACGTTGAAAATAACTATAGGTATCTTATCAATAAGAAGGTTAACAAGAACCCAACGGCCATTAACATCGCATTCTTGAGATACAACTGAAACTGTTAACTTTTTATGACATAAAATAACGGTACCATTTTTCTTACCCAGAGCTGGAGAATGAAAAACATGCCCCACCCAGCAACGTTTGAGTTTTAGAGCCTCCTGTTCCGAAAGGTGGGATTCCTGGAGGAGGGCAACATCAGCTTTAAGCCTAGTCAAATGCGTTAGAATTCTTTGACGTTTAATGGGGTTATTTAACCCCTTAACATTCCAAGTAACTACACGGAATATAAGGCATCAATAGAATGATATGAAAGAAAGAATGGAGCAAAAAGTGAGTGGAGAAGTAAGAATAGTAATAATAAGAGATATAAAATAGAGTTTGTAAGAGAAAGAAGTCATGAGAAAATACTGAGAGCGTAAGAAGAGAAAAGGATAGGAAGAAGTGAAGAAAGAAAATAGTAAAAGAGAACAGTAGAAAAAAGAGAAAGAAGTGAGAAGATTGTAGAGACATACCAATAAAGAGAAAACAAAAAAGGTAGCGGGGTGACGACGTCAGAAGAAGACGACATCGACAACGGAAATTCACGCCACCGAACATCTGAGGAGCCAGCAGAGGACCAAATTGAAGGGAAGCAGGAATACACCGGGATGAAGAAACATGGGAAGAGGAACTGCAGGAAGAGAAAACGTAAAAGGTATGTTAAAGGGACATATGAAAAAACAAAATATATAAACTACAAATTACTAGGACAAGGTCAAACAAGGCAAGAGATACACATCAGGATGTAAGATACAAAAACAAGATACAAGATACGGCAGGGTAACAGAAAGACAAATCAAATTAGTTTAACGTGGTAAAACATGGGTGATTAAACAACTCTTGCAGTGTCCATGCTGCAGGCTTCATGACGGTGCAGAAACTCTTGAAGGACTAGTGGGTCTTCGAAAGTGGTAGTCTTGTCCCTATATGTCACCTTGAAGAGACATGGGTGAAGTAATCCAAATCTGGCACCAAGAGCTCGTAGTCGTGGTCTCAAATCAAGGAACTGATTCCGACGGTCTGCTGTCACTTTAGCTACATCCTGAGAAAGATATAATCGATGACCCTCCCATACAATTTGTTTTTTAGCTTTTGCCGCTGAAAGTACTTGAAGTAGGTCAGTATATTGTAGGAAGAGCATGATGACGCCACGAGGTTTGGTGGAAACTTTAGGGCCCAGTCTATGTGCTCGTTGAATGTTAAGTGAAGATGAAGGAGGAAGATCCAAAATTTTTGGTAAAAAGGTTTGGAAAAAAGCAGTTGGATTGGATCCTTCCAAAAGTTCAGGAAGACCGTAAAGGCGTAGGTTATTTCTACGATTTCGATTTTCCAACTCCTCAGTCTGCCGTCTTAGGAGAGAGACATCTTTCTCCAACATTGAAATTTTAGCACAAGATGTTTGAAGAGACTCCGTAGATTGTTCCACTAGAAGCACCCGTGATTCAAGAGTAGACCACTTGTCGTGAAGAAATTGCAAAGTTTTAGTAGTTTCGGCCATGAAGGGTTTGAGCGCACGAAGCTCCTCAAGGATAAGATCCATAGCTGTTGATTGCGACGAGGAACCTGGTGAGGGAGGGTTATTTTTCAGCCGCTTCGTCGAACCAGGTTGTAGAAGCTTACTTGAGGGAGTAGTTTTAGGAATAGCCCCAGGGGTGACATCCGACTTGAGAGAAACAGGGTTATCCATGGTCTGCGTCGTGGAATCAGAATCTGAAGAATGACGTTGTTTGGCCTTGGAAGCAGTAAGCTTGAGGGTACGTAGTTTCCCCATAAAAAGCAAGGGGAAAAAATAGCAGTTGCACCACAGAATCCAGGAGAGTCGTGTTATAAAGAATTAGCAAGGGATACACCCAGTGATGTAAGATTCCAGAAAGCGTGCATTAAAATGCGCCCATCAATACTGCGAGAAAGACAAATGATGTAGATAGGCAGATGACCCACACACTGCTCTGCCGCTGGAGAAAACCTTCAAAAGATATGTATTGCGCCAATAGTATGTCACCGCATATCAATGAACAGTCAATCAAATCACACGGGCAAAGGCAGCAAGTGAGCGATTACGCAGTTCAATTAGAAAGGTAATAGAACACATGAGCAACTGTTCGTGAAGAAAATTACTTCAGAGGATGTGTGAATAAGAATCTCTGTGGGAGACCTGCAAGTCTCGTGGATATGAAAAACTGCGGTGAAGAAGAGCGCCCTTCAGAATGATGCAGCGTGAAG
The DNA here is from genome assembly GCF_964261635.1 of Lissotriton helveticus. NCBI lineage: Eukaryota > Metazoa > Chordata > Amphibia > Caudata > Salamandridae > Lissotriton > Lissotriton helveticus. The sequence goes on from NC_136069.1 coordinate 1,613,397,908, forward strand.
CGCTGGAGCAGCGTGAAGGAAAATGGTGCTTGCAGTGCAGAAAAATAAAAATAAAAAATAATAAGGCTGCAGCTACTAGAGAGGCATTATGCAAGTGTGCGCAGCATTGAGGCAAAAGGTTGAGGGTAGAAAGTTCTGCATAGTGGATAATTAGGCAGAAAAGCGGCGTTTGCCGTTTGAGGAGAAATCACGGCAGAGTGCGAGAAAATGGCGGCCGCCGCAATAGCGAGCCGCGTCACTCACGAAATGAAGGCATGTCGCTGGAGGCAAGGAAAGCGGCTTACGTCTGCCTGCTCACCTCACATTCCGACAGCAAAATAGTTGATTGGAGTCGGCAAATGTCCGGTGTCCGCGGAGAAAAGCGCCGGCTCCGGTGCTCGAGTAGTGGAGCTCCGGTATCAAGCCGCCATCTTGTGCGGCGCTCAAGCCACGCCCCCCCATATATCGATATTTTAAACTCGATATTTTGGCTACTCACCGGGTCTGGCGTAGTCGGTGCGGTCATGGTGTTGAAGTTGTCATGGATGTCAGCGATCTTGCGGTGGAAGAAGAAGATGGCTAGTGAGTTGCACAGTTCTTGTGAGGGCGGTATGTCATTGCGTTGGATTGGGGAGTTCCTTTACGATGCTGAAGAGCACTTTGCTGTGGTGTGCGCTGTTATCCAGGCGGTCTTTGAAGGAGGATCTCTTGGCTAATCTGATGAGGTGGTGATGTCTGCGGGTGTCGTCCTTGTGGAATGTGTGGTTGTCCGGAGTGCGTTCGTGGAGCCATATTTTCTCCAGTTTCTGGCATGCGCGTTTGGAGGTCTGCAGCCCGTCGGTGTACCAGGTGGCTCTCTTGCTGGCGTGGTTGTTGGAAGGTTTCTTGAGTGGGGCGAGGGTGTTGGCGCAGTCGTCGATCCACTGTCTGAGGTTGCGGGCTGCGGTGTCTGAGTTGGTTTGGTCGGTGGGTGGGTTTTGGCCGAGGGTGGTGATCAGCTGGTCTTCAGTGACTTTGCTCCAGCAGCGGCGAGGTAGCTGTTGGGTGTGGTGGTGTGTGGTTGGTTTATTGAAGGTGAAGTGGATGCAGCGGTGGTCAGTCCAGTGGAGTTCGGTGGTGTGGTCGAAGGTGACGTGGGTGCCTGTGGAGAAGACGAGGTCCAGTGTGTGGCCAGCGGTGTGGGTGAGTGCAGTGACGAGTTGTCTGAGGCCAAGGTTGGCGAGGTTGTCGATCAGGGTGGTGGAGTTGGCGTTGTTGTTGTTCTCGAGGTAGAAATTCAGGTCCCCGAGGAGGATGTAGTCCATGGAGGCGAGTGCGTGGGTGCTGGCGAGGTTGGCGATGGAGTCGCTGAATTGAGCTCGAGGTCTGGGGGTCTGTATGGCGATGTCGTGCGCCGAGGAGTCATTCCACCAGGTCTCGGTCAGGAAGGACCGTCTGGGGCGGAGGTGTCGAGCGTATCCCAGAGTTTGACAGTGTGTGTGCGTACGGAGCGGGTGTTGAGGAGTATGCAGCGGAGGTGGTTGGGTCCAGTGCTTGGAGGTTTGGTGGTTCTGTCGCAGGTGAAGCTGCAGGTGTGGCAGGAGAAAGGCCCCTGAGTCTGTTTCGGGTCGGCTTGGAAGCAGGTGTGGTTTCGGATGGCGTTGAGTGCATAGAGGGTGCTGGCGTCGTAGGGGAGTCTGGTGTTGTGGCGTTCGCGGGGTCCAGGGGTTCCTGCCTTGGTCGCGGTCCAGGCACGGAGGGGCGCAGACGGGCTTGCCTTAGCGTCCTCCGTAAGAGGGGGATAAGGAGGAAGGAGCAGCTGGGAGGCGGGAGCAGGGTGTCCAATGGGGGGCAAGGGCGGGGCCTCAGGGAAGCAGCGGCGGGAGGGGGCGGGGAACAGCGGCAAAACAGGCGGACGGCAGGGAGAAGGCAAGAGGCAGTAGGGGAGGGGGAGTGGGGTCGCAGTGGCGGGGAGTGGAAGTGATTACAGGGACAGAGGCAAAGTACAGGGACAGTGAATGATGCAGAATACGGACCAATAAAGGCAGCAGTCACGCAACAATAGGCGTCGTAGGGGGGAGAGGCAGTAAACACCAGGTAGGAGCAAAACAGTCTCAAACCCAGGGGAGAGAGGCACAAGGCTCGGGTGAACCGGCTGACAAGCGGAGTTCTATCTTTGACCAGTGGGAGAAGTGCTATCTTTGACCAGAGGTCAAGGAATCATGCACGCTCCCTGCAGCAGTCGCCTTTAGTAGGGGAGTGGGCGGGAGCAGAGGAGTGGGAGGTGGGAGTAGGGCTGAATGGGGGTGGGGTCGCAGCGGCGGGAAATGGAAGAGATTACAGGGACAGAGGCAAAGTACAAAGACAGTGAATGATGTACAATATGGACTAATGCAGGCAGCTGTCACGCAGCAATAGGTGTCGGTAGGGGGGAGAGGCGGCAAACACCGGGAAGGAGCAGAGCGGCCTCGAACCCAGGGGAGAGAGGCACAAGGCTCGGGTGAACCGGCTGACAAGCGGCGCTGCTGGGACGAGTGCTACCTTTGACCAGAGGTCAAGGAATCACCTCTGCCTCAGAACCTGTAACCTCCTTACACAGTTGTTTGTGGGCACTAAAAGTGCAGACAATGATGCAGGAACATCCTATTCTGCAGGCACTCCATGCCTGGCCCGAATTGAAATTCATTTCTTGTTCAGAGATATTTTTAACACCTAAGAAAAGTTTTCACTGATAGTATTTCCTAAGTTGCTAACTGAACAAACTTCAATGTCTTCTTTTTTACCACTGGTTGTAATTACCCAAGGTGCAAGCATTCATGCATAATTATAATACTGCTAGCCAGGATTGTACTACAGAATATCAACACCATCAATTTCTTGGTACAAGAATGCAGTGGACAAAATATAGAAAGGAGTGTGCATATAGAAAAGTACACCTTTTTTATTGTAACTTCACAGATAAGTCCCTTAAAGATATATGTCCCACATAGAAACATATGTGGAGTTAGGAGTACAAAATCTAATTTTACCAGTTATTTTATTTTTGATATTCTGTTCTCAATATTGAGTCCCATCGATATTGTGGTTTCGATATTCAGGGGGCACATCCTTGTTGGTAATCCTGAGAGCGCAGTCTTTTACCACATATTAGTAATTTTTTGTAATTAGGGCCATATGAGCACAGGTGGTTGGATCTAGACAGGGGGATGCAGCTACAACAGCACAACCAGCTGCCTGAGTTGGAGAATATGGGACAGATATAAAAAGTATGGATTTGCTCACAAACAGTATTATTCGTATACTTTGTAGGTACTTTAAATACTGTCTTATTATTTTCAACTGAAACCTTTTTGTAGTTTTTACAGTGAACCTCAGTTTTTCAAATGTCCCCTGACTGGGTTCTTGATATAAATATATGCAAATCATTATAAATGAAGCTGAAATGGAGTGACACATGAGCACCTACAACGGCCTCACTTCTAGAGTTCAGGACAGCACGTCTGGCACGTGCAGAGATAATGAATTCCCTTTGAGGATGTCCCAGTGGAGATCAGTCTCCCACATCAAGTGACGGAGTGGATAATCCAGTGAATCAAGGGTCATTATCTGCTTAATGCCTCCTCGCCTGTGCACGTACACATGCATTTCTTAATTGAAATGCATCTCCACTTGAGTGTAATTGACCTGCATTGATTGTTTAGTCTTCCTGATAGATAATGATTCAGGAGAGCCACTGCTGGTTTCCACTGATTTTATGTCTACACCATATGCCAGCTCAGAGGCGTAGGAACCGCGGAGGGTGGGGAATGGGTTGGGGATTAGCCTTCCAAGAATTTGAAGTGGGAGGAAAACAGAGGGTGATGTTTCAACCCCATTTTGGAGTGGAAACTGAACTTTAAACATTAGTGAAACATTTCTCTCAGAAGACATGCTGCAGACTCCAAGCCTCTTTGAAGCGCTGTTACCTCTAGAGCAAACTTTGCAGGGACTCCAAGTCTTTTACTTTTAATATTCATTTAATTTAGGTCACCTAAATTGGTTTTATTTGTCAGGTCAGCTGAGCCAGCAATGACATTAACATACAAATAGCATCCTAGGTGTGGCTCAATACCTCAATGACCACAATTAAATAATTATTTTGTTTAAGAATTTTCATTGAATTTTCAAGGATAAAACAAAAACAAAAAGTAAAAACATTATCAGAGTAGAAAACATATTACAAATAATAGATAAACAATCAATATATAAGTGTAGGATGAAAAAGCAATAGAGGAAAGAAAAAAAAGGTGAAAGAAAGGAAAGGTAAAGCAAATGGAAGAGAGAATAAAAAAGATGTAAATGTTCAAAAATCAAATAGGAGAGTAAGAAGTAAAAGCAGTTTAAAACATGGGTGCATGTGTAGAAAGATAAGATGTAAATGGTAGCAGGAGAAGATCCTTTTTAATTTTCTGAGAGAGAATGGAAGAGGAGACATTAGCAATTCAATGTTCATCACAAATAAAGTTCCACCAAGTGAATGAGCCATTGTCTTTCTAACATGACAAAATAAATTTGACTGCTAATGCAATAAAAAAGGTCAAACAATAGAGAAATAGGAGCAGAGTCATCTAAATCAGGTGAAGATGAGCCTAGAAAATATTTTGCAATGATAACGTACTATCACATTTAAAAATGTTCATACATATAAGCCAAATAGATTTCCAACATGTCAATACATAAAGTTGATGTCTTAAAGTGCTGGTGTATTCAGAACAAGACCAGCACAAGGGCGAAGAGGAAGGGAAAACCTGGAAATAAAAACAGGAGTAATAACTGCTCTATTGTAAATAAAATAGAGAGATTGAGTTAAACGAGCAGCTGCAAATGCTTTGAATAACTTAGACCATACTTTATCCCAAACAGAGATAGGAAGTGACATGGATAAGTCAGTTTCCCACGCAATTTCAATAAGAGATTTAGGTCTTTCAGTAACATGTAATAACAATAGTTCATACACATGAGCGGCTTTAGGTTTGTGCTCTTGAGAAATACTATATAACGGTGTAGATGGAATAAGTGAGGGAGAAACATTGGGGAAGTTATGAAAAACTAATTGGGATTGCAATGCTGTTGAAATTAAGATGTATTCGTGAAGAAATGTGTCAGATAAATGATATTGCAGCTATAATTCAGGCAAGGGAATAAGAGAATTTTGGTGAATCAGTTGATGAACAAAAATGATTCCCTTCTTCTTCCAATGTTTATAATGGAATGATTTACATTTATATTTCAGAAATGTATTATACCAGATAGTAGAGGATAAAAAACATTGACATGGATCTAGATCATCAGTGAGTACATTATACAGTACATTTTGGGAACATTTTAAAACAGGGTTATTTCATATGAAAGTACAATTAGACATATAGATTACATTACGAAAAGAAAAATCTTTTAACAAGGAGCATTCAAAAACAATCCATCTGGGTATAGGGATATCAGCAAATTCATAGGTTTAGGCAAAAAATTGTCTTATCAAAAATGGAGAGTGATAAGCTTTAAAATCATGAAAACGCACACCTCCTTCAGATTTGGGCGTTTAAGTTTCGTAAGAGCAATGCATGGGCGTTTCTTATTCCATAAAAACTATGTACAGATGGAATTGATTTGTGAAAAATATGAAATGGGAATTCGAAAAGGTAACATAGATAGTGTATAGAGGACATGAGGCACAATCATAATTTTGATAGTATCTAATCTACCCCATCTTATTTGATGTTGGAGAAGAAACAACTTGACCCATCCATTGTCTTTTTAACTTAAACAATTCTGTTTCATTACAATGCATTTCTTGAATAAAGGAAACCTGAGAATTCAATTTTGATAAATGAGAAAGTGCCTTTTGTCTTTTAAAGGGGTTTCTAAGACCACAAACCTTCCACGTGACTATATTACACATGATGAAGAGATGGAGGGGTAATACATGTAGGGAGGTGATACACTTCAGGAAAACAACTGGAAGGAGAAAAACACCACATATGAGATGAAGAAAATAAATATTATGTATAACAACAAACAGCACTAAAGGACACATGCAACAAATTGAACATCCTCAAATAGAAGAAACAAACATAAATGAAAAAAAAGAAACAAGCACTGGCGTTGCCAATAGGTTTCGCATTTTGAAAGTTGGAGCTATTGGTTTTGTAAATGACATTTTATATTTATATATTGTTATTGACAATGCCAATAACGATATATAAATATAAAATGTCATTTACAAAACCAATAGCTCCAACTTTCCAAATGCGAAACATATTGGCAACGCCAGTGCTTTTTTTCACGTTAGTAGGAGCTGCAAACACTGGTGGTCCTGTGTGGGGTGGGGGGCAGGTCCTTACTAGCTCAGCTCATTAAAACCCACGTGAGAGGAGGGAGCGTACAGCACAGGTGAGAGGAGGGAGCGTACAGCACGGGTGAGAGGAGGGAGCGTACAGCACGGGTGAGAGGAGGGAGCGTACAGCACGGGTGAGAGGAGGGAGCGTACAGCACAGTTGAGAGGAGGGAGCGTACAGCATGGGTGAGAGGAGGGAGCATACAGCACAGGTGAGAGGAGGGAGCGTACAGCACGGGTGAGAGGCTCGTGAGGGGGTGCTGGCCCAATCTACCAAAGGTGGCTAACAATGAGCGCGTCTGCTGCCCGGGGTGTTGTCGGGTGCTTTGGGCGAGTAGAGTGGCTTTGAAAAAAGTATTCTGTAGACAGAAGTACACAGGTCCCGAGGACTCACACGTCACGCGCACATAGGTAAAAATGTCTCACCAGCGGGTAAACTACTCGAGCAATGAAAGTCACCCAGATTCATCGGACGGATAATCGTTTAGGGAGAAGTGTCTGCGTGTGCTTTTGAATCTGTCTTTGTGTATTGTGATAATGTGTTGTGGATTGTGTCTGTAGTCTTAACTTCAGAAGTGGTGCTCGCCCAAACCACCAAAACACAGCTCTACTATCAGACATATGCATAATCCACACCAAGTTACACAATTTACTTACATAAGCACATGAACATGCATGTCTGTTTACAATACACGTTTACAAATCTAGGTTTCACGTAATGTCCTTGAATTGCCTGTTTGTGTATTCCTTTGTGTGTCTATGTGTGCGCCAATGTGTCTGCGTACATAAGTTTGAATGTCAAGGTGTATTTGTGCTTGATTGTGTGTGTGGGCAAATCGATTTTTCTGTATGCGTGTTTGTATTGCATCTTTGTTTGTGCGTCCGTGTGTGTCTGCGTACTTACGTTTGCATGTATTGTGGGTGTGGCAGTGTGTATTTGTGCGCGACCGTGTGTGCGTGCGAGTCTAATTTTTTTCTTTACCTCTATACGTGCCTGTATGTGTGTCTTTCTGGATGTGCGTCAGTGTGTGTCCGAGAACTTAAGTCTGAATGTTTGTGTGTGTGTGTTTGCCAGTGTGTATTTGTGCGTGTGGGCAAGTTTATTTTTCTGTGTGTGTTTTATTTGTGGTTGTATTGCATATGTGTGTGTGCATTTGTGCTCCCGTGCGTGTCAGCATACTTAAGTTTGAATGTATTTGTGTGTGAGTCAGGGTGTATTTGTGTGTGACTGTGCGTGTGGGGAGTCTTTGTTTCTGTACCTGTTTGCGTCTCTGTATTGTCTTTCTGTGTGTCTATGTGTGCCAGTGAGTGTGAGAGTACTTTTAAATTTGACTGTATATGTATGCCTGTCTGTCTGTGCGCGTGCGCTTGTATGTAAATGAATGGAACTAAGTATATCTCAGTTTTTTGGGATGGGATTCCCTAAAGTCGCCACGTTGTAACGTTAAACAGCGCACACAACAAACCAACATTTCCATGTGCATCGTAAACTGTTGACTCTATAAAACCCGAAGTGCCGGTTTTCCTGCGTGTTTGTTTCACGCACTAGAGTGAGTTGATGTCAGTGTGGAAGTTCCCGTATTATTTAAACGGCTCCATCGTCGTGCAAGTGAGGCGCAAATTTATAAAGCACACGGAGAACGCGCGCTCCTTACTACACAAAATACTACTTAAATTCACCAAGCAGGGCAACATTTGCAGTGGTAGCTGGTAGGGAACGGTGGAGGCAGGGCGGGGGAATGTGACGTCAGGGAAACTGATACAGGAGGGAAGCCGGATGGGGGCGGGAGAGCCTGGTGGGGGGCGTGAATGCGCGAGGGGAGGCAGGCGGATTAGGAGGGAAGCCTGATGGGGGCGGGAGAGCCTGGTGGGGGGGCGTGACGGGGTGTTGTCGGGTGCTTTGGGCGAGTAGATTGGCTTTGAAAAAAGTATTCTGTAGACAGAAGTACACAGGTCCTGAGGACTCACACGTCACGCGCACATAGGTAAAAATGTCTCACCAGCGGGTAAACTACTCGAGCAATGAAAGTCACCCAGATTCATCGGACGGATAATCGTTTAGGGAGAAGTGTCTGCGTGTGCTTTTGAATCTGTTTTCCATGTGCATCGTAAACTGTTGACTCTATAAAACCCGAAGTGTCGGTTTTCCTGCGTGTTTGTTTCACGCACTAGAGTGAGTTGATGTCAGTGTGGAAGTTCCCGTATTATTTAAACCGCTCCATCGTCGTGCAAGTGAGGCGCAAATTTATAAAGCACACGGAGAACGCGCGCTCCTTACTACACAAAATACTACTTAAATTCACCAAGCAGGGCAACATTTGCAGTGGTAGCTGGTAGGGAACGGTGGAGGCAGGGCGGGGGAATGTGACGTCAGGGAAACTGATACAGGAGGGAAGCCGGATGGGGCGGGAGAGCCTGGTGGGGGGCGTGAATGCGCGAGGGGAGGCAGGCGGATTAGGAGGGAAGCCTGATGGGGGCGGGAGAGCCTGGTGGGGGGGGCGTGACGGGGTGTTGTCGGGTGCTTTGGGCGAGTAGATTGGCTTTGAAAAAAGTATTCTGTAGACAGAAGTACACAGGTCCCGAGGACTCACACGTCACGCGCACATAGGTAAAAATGTCTCACCAGCGGGTAAACTACTCGAGCAATGAAAGTCACCCAGATTCATCGGACGGATAATCGTTTAGGGAGAAGTGTCTGCGTGTGCTTTTGAATCTGTTTTCCATGTGCATCGTAAACTGTTGACTCTATAAAACCCGAAGTGTCGGTTTTCCTGCGTGTTTGTTTCACGCACTAGAGTGAGTTGATGTCAGTGTGGAAGTTCCCGTATTTTTTAAACGGCTCCATCGTCGTGCAAGTGAGGCGCAAATTTATAAAGCACACGGAGAACGCGCGCTCCTTACCACACAAAATACTACTTAAATTCACCGACCAGTCCAAGCAGGGCAACATTTGCAGTGGTAACTGGTAGGGAACGGTGGAGGCAGGGCGGGGGAATGTGACGTCAGGGAAACTGATACAGGAGGGAAGCCGGATGGGGGCGGGTGAGCCTGGTGGGGAGCCTGATGGGGGCGGGAGAGCCTGGTGGGGGGGCGTGAATGCGAGCGAGGGGAGGCAGGCGGATTAGGAGGGAAGCCTGATGGGGGCGGGAGAGCCTGGTGGGGGGGCGTGAATGCGAGCGAGGGGAGGCAGGCGGATTAGGGAAATGCTCGTGCTTGTGTGGTCACGTGACCCGCTTTTGTGGTCACGTGACCTCACATGCACTGTGAAGAAACCGCAGTGGTTTCACTAGTCGATCAAGCCCTTGAATTTTCGCCTATTCCATTCGCAAGCGAATGGTAATAGGCGAAACCTAAAAAGGAAGAGGTGAAAATAATAGCAGAAAAAGAAGATAGAGCAAGGAAAGAGATCCAGATCTAAGAGGGAACAGTAAGGACGGAGGCATGGGGCGCAACAGCACCGACGACAGAGAGGAAGATAAAAAGAGTAGAGTTATAAACAGCCATACCAAATAAGATGAAGAAAAGATACAAGAAACTTAGGAATGATGAGAAGAACAAGTTGTAGAATTTGTTGAAAGATTTTGGAGAAAATACCTCAATTTAGTAGGATTATCAAAAGAACATGTAGAACGAACCCTTGTGAGTAATTTTACACAGGCAAAGATGAAGAATACCACAGCAAATATTCAAGTGTCTCATCTGAGGACGAAGAGCCAAAAATGATTTTCTCCTTGCATTGCTAGCGTTGGAGAGATCCTGTGATAGAAAGATGGTGTATCCAGACCATATGAAGCGAAGTTTTGCTTTAGCTGCAGATAGGACACGCATTAAATCAGCAAATTCCAAAAACAACATAATAATTCCTCTGGGTCTGGAAGCATGCGGTTGAAGACGTCCAAGCAGATGTGCACGTTGGATATTTAAGGAAGGTTCTGAAGGAAGATCTAAAAGTTCTGACAGGAATTTCTTTAGGAAATGTAGCATATTCGGACCTTCAAGATTTTCTGGCAGTCCATAGAGACATAGATTAGTGTGTCTATTGCGATTTTCAAGGTGTTCAGTGTGAAGTTTGAGACAATGAATTTCATATTCCAAAACCGGAATGTTAATAGATACATCTTGTAAGTCCAGTACTTTAGCTTCCATATTAATCCAACGATCTTCTATTTGCTGAAGTTTCTCGTTGTTTGTGGACATAAAAGACTTCAATCCCCTCACCTCATCTAAGATGATATCAAGAACAGGATTCTGAGAAGAAAAGATGGGAGAGGGAGGATCATTTTTGGCTCTCTTGGGCTTAGTACCTGAAGATGAGACTCTGGCAGAGAGTGGAGCTTCATTAGCCATCTTGAAATGTTGTGAAGGGCGAGAGGTAACTTTTGATTAAGATTTCAGTCTGCCCATAAGCTTAGTAAAAACACATCACAAATCGGTGAGGATCCGGAGAAAAAAAGAAAAAAGAAAACTCAGAGAAAAATTACATCACCCTCTGTCTGCACCATTTGTTGAGAAGGAACCAAGAAGAAACAACATTGTTATGCATTTAGTATATCAAATGCCTAATCATCTAGAGGCTAGCAGGTGTGACATAGGTGCAGCAAAAAAGAAGCCACAATCATTTTGCATGAAAAAGAGGTCAGAGGTCCAAAAAGTAGAAAGCAGCACCATCATGAAGAATGTTCATTCATATTAATAAAATGACACCTAATTGTGCTGGAAGTTAGAAAGAGAACGTAATAAATGCATAAATTCTACATATTAGGGCGATATGCTGTAGAGAACATAGCGTAGTGAATATTGGGATATTGGGATATTCACATTCCTTTTGGAGATTCACAATTCCAAGGCAGGCATCCCAAACAGTGAGAGCGAGAAAAGAAAAGAAAAATACGTTGCCGCGAGTTTAAAGGTCAGAAACGCGGTTTTCCTAATGAGAAATGTAGCGAGCGGCAGCTACAAAATGGCTGCAACTTGTGTTAGGCTGAGGGAATATCACTGCCGCTGCCGCAACAAATAGTTGAAAGGTGTTCAGAGCGGCTCCATCTGCCATTCCGACCTTTCAGACGTCGGATTCCCGCATCTGTTTCTTGTGAAGTCCTGAAATTAGGCTTAATTTAGTAGAAGAGTTCCGCGTTCGAGCAGAGCTCAAGTCCGGGCCACCATCTTCCGTGGTGCGTGACCACGCCCATTCCACAATAAAATATTTAGCAAAACAACTTGGCCCTGGCGCCCCACAAAGCTGACGCCTTTGGTTACCACACTTAAAGGAGGCCCATGGGGTGAGCAGCAGGGCGTCAGGGAGATAAGTTCTGTCACTGTGTCGGCCCTTTGATGCTGCCCAGAAGAGAGTGATATGACCCTACAGTGTGTGAATGGCACAGTTTACAGCCTGGAAACCTGGGCTCTGTTCCTGGCTTCATCACTTGAACAAACTGTGGCATCCATGGCAGATTGTTTTACTCCACTCTTTATCATTGTCTTTGACCAATTAATGTGGGGGCATATTGAAGTAATTCACTTCAGGATATCTGCTATACAAAAACTTTGCCCGTATATGGTTAATATAAACGAATTATGCTTCCCATTTAATAACAATATAAGCTATAAAAACAGAATACATTAAAAACGGACATGTCATGTAACTTGTGACAAAAACATTGAGGCATGGGGTATTCTTGAATGTTTCATCTTGAAAACAAAATGTGTTCAATAAATGTCTCTCGTGTGTGTTGTGTTGTTAAAACGGTACTCTTGACATGGAACGTATGACGTTATACGCCAAAGCTGCGTCCCTCGTGAGGGACTGTAGCTTCCATGGTTAGCAGGACACAGGACACTTGTTGTGATTGCTTATGCCTCAGGCTTGGGCCACGCAATGAGGCCACACAAATGAGTGACACACACGCTTGAATGCAGCACTGGGCCAAGACCCCGAGCGGTCCTGAGCTTCTTTATTTAAACCCTCGGATGAGCCCAGGTGCGTGGGTGCGTGTAAAGCGTACGTGAACGGGCCGAGTGGCTTCGTCACTACATTCCACCAATCTTTTAGATACAGAGACCCTTAAGGGTTGTTGTTCAGTCTTTCTCTGTGCACCACACAAAGTCTCTCAATCTCTGGCTGGGGGTTGGGTTCAGCCAGAGACTATACTTCTGGCTCCGGGTGTTCTTCCTTGATTCCGACTCCTCCCTGCCCATCTCCGTCTCGGAGGACAAAGCTCCAGAACTTTGCGATTCTTCCGCACACTCCACTTGTCTTCCTGCCTGATGTTATGTAAGCTCCGGCCTGCCAAGAGTGGTGCCCGTGGTGACTACCCCATCTTCTTCCTCCAGATCTTCTATGACTTGGATAGTAGGTGGTGTCCCACTTGCAACTTTCTTGAACCAGGAGGTGTTTCTTGTGACCACACGAGTTCCTTGCATAGCCGAAACCATGGTGCCGTGCATATTGATGACCTTCCACACCTCAGGCTCATACGGGGTGCGATACTTCCAGCTGGGGTGGCAGTCCTTCACCATAACTCGGTCCCCAACATGAATGTTCATTGGTTGTACCCTTGGAGCTTGGCATAACTTATCGTTAGATGCCTTCCTTCGGGTCTGGGCTGCTCCTTGATCCAACGCCGAGGGACTCCATGATGAGTCTGCAGGAACACTGTGTCTTGGCGCCCCCTGAAACACTAGGTGAGCTGGCGCACACTGGGTGGTGCAGTGTGGGGTCTGACGATAAGCACTGAGAAACTGCAGAAGACACTTTCCGGCATCTTCTCCTTTCTCCAACCTGAGGGCCCAGTTCATTGTACACACGAAGCGCTCCACCTCCCCATTTGCCTGGGGCCAATGTAGCGTGATCTTTCGGTGTCGAATGCCTCTGGAGGCCAGGTACTCTTGGAAGTCCCTTCCCTGGAACGGAGGTCCATTATCTGACTTGATCTCCGCAGGCAGTCCCATCATGGCGAAGGCGCGTTCCAGAGCCGTTTATATGTTGGGGAATGCTGTCGACGAAACTACCTCCACCACCGGGAACTTCGAGTGGGAGTCGACGAGTACCAGGGTGTTTTTGTCTGTCTGCAAACGACCCAAAGTGGATGCTCACTTTGGACCACAGCTCCCGACATGGATCTTCTGTGATTACCAGGTGGGGTGCAGGGTCGCCACCCCTGATGTTGCAGGCTTGGCATGTGGGTACGGCTTCCTCTACCATGGCATCCATCCCTGGGAACCAGACTTCGCTCTTCAGCCTAGCTGTGGTTTTCGAGACTCCTTGATGAACTTGGTGTGCTAGAAGGACCACTTCCTTTTGCAGGCTCCTCGGAATCACGAGTGTAGTTCCACACAATACGACTCCATGAAGGCCCTCACTGAGTTTGCCTTGTACTCTCCATACTTGTTGTTGGAATAGCCTTTCATCCGCAGTCAGGGAGCTGACACCGTATAGGAAGTGACGCCAGTTCCTGTTGGCTTACGTGGTCTTGACCTTGACAAGGCACTTATCGAATTCAGTGGCCTTCCCGATGTCCTCTAGTGTGAGTGCGACTGGGCATGCTTCGAGAGAGACCATCCGGACAAATTCTTCGGTGTAGTCTTTGTCGGCCAGTGTATTGAGCGACACGGTCGGGCCAGGGTGTATCGGCAGGGTTGTGGGCCCCCGGACAGAAGATCACCTCAAAACGGTATGCTTGCAGTTGAACTGCCCACCTCTTGATCCGGGGAGGAGCGAGTCGAGATGTGCCAGTGAAGAGAGAAACAAGAGGCTTGAGGTCGGTGACCACTCAATTTGTACCATACAAGTATAGATGGAAGTGCTGGCAAACCCATCTAATGGTCAGGGTCTCGCGGTCTATTAGTGCGAACCGCATCTCAGTTGCAGTCAGCGCCCTGCTGGTATACGCAGTTGGGACCCATTCCTTGGACTCTGTCTCTTGCATATGGACTGCGCCCAGTCCTACAGGACTTGCATCCACCATATCTCAGTGCGCCAATTCGGGTGAAAGTATGCCATGACTTGGTCATCCATGAGGACCTCCTTGATAGCATGGAATGCCAGATCTTCCTATGCAGACCGAACCACGGTTGACCGGACTTTGTGAGGGTACAGAGCGGCTCGGACAGGGACGCCAGGTTAGGAATGAACCAGCCTTAGTATGTGGCCATCCCCAGGAACCTCCGGACTCGTTGAAGGGTGGGCCGGAGGTGTACATGGTGTTACTCTAGTGTCTTGGAGAATGTAAGAATGTCATTGCTTAATTTTTTTACGCTCTGCAGTCCTGTAAGGGTCTCCCGTATTGCATTCTGGAACACCTCCATGACCGAAGAGATACCGAAGCTCAGCCTCTTTTAGCGACGCGGTCCTACGTGGGTGGAGAACATTGTGATGTCCCTACTGTGAGTTCCAGCTGATGATAGCCGGCATTGAGGTTGAGTTTGGTGAACCACTTGGAGCCATTCAGGTCAGCCACAATGTCATCCATCGTTGGTGTGAGATGACGTTCCCTCTTCACGGTCCTGTTTGGTAGGTGCATGTCGACACAGAGTCAAATGGCTCCTGGCTGTTTTGGTTTTGGGGCTACGACTAGAGTAGACACCCATGGTGTGGGGCCTGACTCCTTCTCTATCATTCCCAAGTCCTCCAATTTCTTCAGCTCCTCCTCCACTTGCAGCCGCATGTGAACTGGCACCCGCCGATGCCTCAGCGCCTTGGGTCGGACCGTTGGATCAACGTGCAGCTTGAACATTTTCCCTTTCAGGCACCCAAGGCCTTCAAACAGCATAGGAAAGACTTTGAGCATATCTCGAGCATGCAGATCATGCGCCTGGTTCGCGAAGAACACTAACTCCAGGTCCTCCGCTGTGTGGCAACTGAGGAGGGTGCCTCGTTTCACTTCAGTGACATGGAACTTTGTGTTGAGACTATGGCCTTCACTGGTAATTTTGACCTCCATGACTCCTCGTAGAGGAAGCAGCTCATTTCCGTCATACGTGTATATCCTTGCCTTGGACGGTAGGAGTGGCGGCGTGGCGATAGAACACATTGTCATCTTCAGCTCCTAGACCAAACCCTGGTGGGGTGTTGTCCACCTGCTCTACTGGGTCTTCCAGCATCAGTTGCCGCACCGCCATCGAGAGCCCACGTGGGCCAGGGGCATTGCTCCTTCCTCTTCCACTCCTGCAGACCTTGGTTGAGTTTCCCGCACTGGGAGCACATCTTTCCTCATGCAAAAACACCTCCCTGCCGAGGGGTGATCCGAACCACAGTTCCCGCATGTGCTCCTTTGGGGAGGCCTCACTGATCCTCTCGATTGAGTTGGTCATCTCTGAATCACATCCATCCTTTCCTCTTTGATTGTGGGTGGCCACGGAGATGCGGGCTGCTTTGGACAGCTTGTGGGACCTGGCGAGCACAAGGATCTCATCTTGAGTGATGCCGAGTTGCCATATTATCAGGTGTCGTAGCGTGACTGACCGACATCCCTGGATGACCTGTGCCCTGCCCTCCTCCCTCTCGTCCAGCAGCATACAGGAACTTGCTAGCTTCCTTAGGCGAGCGTAGAAGACCTCTATGGTCTCAGCCTCCCCTTGCCATGCCTGCCAGAGCTTGAAACACTCAGAATGTGGGTTTATCTGGGGATCAAAATGTCGGTTTAGGGCGGTGACTGCCTCGTTATAGTCGTTGTCTGCCCCTCTATCCGGTAAAGTCTCAAAAAGGTTATATAATTTGCCTCCTCTGTAGCACATGAGAAGCGACCTTTTCACCCTCCCGTCGGTTTCTTGCACGCCTATAAAGTAATGGTCTAGGCAGCCAATCCAGGATTTCCAGCGCGCTGCGGCAGTGGACGGGTCGGAGAGCTCGCTGAATGGTGGTAAAGGGGCAGGTGTGGCCTGGCCAGGCCGAGCGTGAGCCGGTGGGTCCACCTGCTGAGGGGGTGGTGGTTGCACCACGGGGGGAGCCCCTCCTCCATTGGCATCTTGGCCGCTCATCCTTGACTGTTGGCCTGCCTGGTGCAGTACGTGGGCGGTGGTGACCGGTGACGCTGATTGGCGTCAGGCTCGTCTTAGAGCAGATGTCTCACTGGTCTGTGGCCTGTGAGGCAGGCACACATGTCGGTGGCGTCGTTATGCCCACAGGGAGGTCTTGCTACTGCTGCTGGCATGGGACAGGTGAGCCTCTTGCAGGGCTGGCTAAGTGTCTTGGCTGGCACAGGTGTGAGCTCTCACGCTGGTAGGCTTGTCCCCTCCCCAGAAGACCAAGCATCAGGGCAGTGCGTGTTTCAGTCATGCATCCCGTTGGGCCGGCCCTCCTCTCTTGGGCCTGATGGGCTGCTGGGCTGATAGGCTGAAGGGCCGCTGGGCTGCTGGCCTGATGTGCGCGATGAGCGCGCTCATGTAGGGCAAACGCGCAGCAAGGTTCAGAATGCTGACACACGGTGAGAAGCGTGTGCTTCGCATGCCAGCTCAACCACGTGACTGTGTGAGCACGGCCGGGCCGTGACACAGCAGGGGCGTAGGCGCGATGGTGCAAGTGATGGGTAGCAGGCCCAGGTGGCACTGGCATGCGCGATCAGGGCTGGCCTCAACTCGTGGCACTGATCCTCACGCCAAAGACGACAGGCTGGCCACAACATGTGGTGGGGTGCGCACCTGCCGAGGAGATGCACTCCACACCACGGCAATCATAGCAGTGCGGGTGGGCACCCGCTGAGCAGCACCCGCGGTGCTGGCTGGTGGACTGCACACGCACAGGGATTGCGGTGGAAGCAGCCAGCTGTGATCACAGGCACCGGGGGGCACTCCAGGTGACGACAACATGTGGCATGGGTGAGACCCACCTCGTCACCAGTGTAATAATAATAATAATAATCCTGAGCTTATACAGCGCCTAGTTACACTAACCAGTGTGTCCCCGCGCGAGTCATTGGCCCCAGCATCCCACGGTTACCGCCTCCTCAAGCCCGCCCAATGGAACTAATCCCTAGGAAATAAGTAGGTTTTTAACTCTTTACGGAAAACCACCTCAGTGGTTTCAACACGCAGCCTCAGGGGCAGGGTGTTCCAGTGACGGGCATCCAAAAAACGGAAGAATTTTCCTCCCATTCTGGCCCTTCTGATTTTAGGAATCTGCAACATGCCAGCCCCCTGCGATCGCAACAGCCGAGAAGGAGTATACACTTTAAGCAAATTGCGCAGGAAACAAGGACCTTTCCCTTGCACAATCCTATGGCTGATGCAAAGGGCTTTAAACAGGATGCGTTCCCTAATGGGTAGCCAATGGAGCGTGTCCAAGGTTTTTTTTTAGGCGGCTCTCTTAGGTAACATCAACACCAAGCGGGCGGCAGCATTCTGAATATGCTTTAGTCTCTGAAGACACTTCACATTAGCTCCTAAATTAAGGACGTTCCCATAGTCCAGCCTGGAAGTAACCAGGGCATGGACCAGGGCTTTCCTCGATGTCACAGGAAGCAGATCGAGTGTCTTTCTGAGAATACGCAGAATGCCAAAACAAGTTCCAGCCACGTGTTTGGTATGGTATTCATAGGAGATTTTAGAATTAATCCAGATTCCCAGATTTTTAACTTGATCCTTGGGCACCGGTAAAGGACCCAGTGACTGGGGTCACCAGACCGATGTCCAGACCGATGGCGACTTGCCCACAATCAACACCTCGGTTTTTGTCACCATTCAGTCTGAGACAATTATCGGCCATCCATACAGCCAAACCTTGGAGGCAAGACGCAAACTTGCTGGCTGCCTGTTCAGCCAGCTGAGTCAAAGCCACAACCAGCTGCGTATGGTCTGCATACGTCACCACGTCCACTCCATATTGCTCAGTTATCAACGTTTTACTTGAACCCAACACTAACAAAGCCTGTGTGAGACCAAGATCTCACCTGGACTGGGTATGAGGAGACTCCAGTTTGGCACAGAGCACCAGCTGCCCGACACCCATTGCTAAGTTTTGAAGTTATTCACCCTTCAAATCAGTCCCAGCAGATTCAGGGTCCTGGGCAATATATATTTTGAGGCTCCATTATTGAAACAATTTTAAATTGACTACACAATCCCAGACACAAAAAGCCACCACAAATAACAGATGAACGTCCAAGCTGTCAAGTGTCCATGAGCCAAATAGTACCAAAATAAAGCTTGATCTATCATTCATGAACCCATTTCTTTTTGTGCTTGGATAAAGACAATATTTGGAATTCAGTGCCCAAGCAGCCTGTTCCTTCCATTGTAGGAAAGATGCAGTAATGTTTTGATGGCTGTTTAATGAACAAGTGCGTACTATTAAAATAAGAAAAACCACAAAAGGTGATGGGAGGAGGCTTGCAATAAGTCTAACTGATGGAGCAAGGTTTCATACGTAAAACAAATTGCTCGGATTCAATCCTCTTGAAATAACATGTAATAATGTAACCAACATGTTTATAAACACGAATAAGTGCACCACACAACATTTATTTCATCCAGGAGAAGCTATTCAATGTGCTTTACTAACAAGTAACCCGAGTGACTTAAAATGGCTGTCAAAAACATGGGAACTCTTCTGCGCATGCGTCTACTGCATCTACGTATTATGACGGCTTTCGCTGTGGTGGGAAATCTTTGCAGCTGTGCAGTAGTATTTAAGATGGTTGCTTCGAATCTCACATGATTATGCATATGCTACACTGAAACTAAACGTTGCTAGTCTTACTAAACTGCTAATGCAATAGCTAAAATAAATTAAGGGAATTAGAGTAGGAATAAAGGGTATGCAGTGCATTCATTTATTTTCGTATTCTAACATGTTTTTCTTTGACTTCCTTATTAGTTCATATTTGGGTCTGGAGGGTGACTGAAAGTGCCATCTTGTCATGGGGGACTCAGGCGCAATGAACTCTGTAAACTTCACGAAATGACATTGAATTTCTGCCAAAAGTACAGTGACCAGAAGATGCGCCTGGAAACAGCAGCTCTTGACCCGGAGAGGGGAAGCAGAAAACCAAAATTTTGCATATTATGTTGTAAACCCAAAGTGAAATGCGGATGGGAAAATAAATCATGGGAAATTAAGTAAGGGGGGGGGGGAGCATAGAACAATGACCCTAAGAAAATCTGACATTACTTCGTATGATGTGATGACTTCTCCCCCATCTCATTGTCCAATCACCACACAGGGATACACAAATATTGAAAAATTGGGGGTGGTACATATACTGAGAATAGAATAACTAAGGTAGGCTCAGTCAGTTAGATTGTCAGACTTGTCACAGACCTGTCGCCGACCCATCATTGCTGCAGAAGAAGGCGGATGCCACGGAGGCCAGAGATGCTGCTCGAGCACTCTGACAGAAGAATCAGGAGAGAAGAGTCGGAGAGATTGCTGAGGTAGAAGAACTTGTCCATCTAGAAGGTGAAGTATCGAGAGAGTAGGACCAGAGAGGGGTGTGACGATGGCGTTGCACTCAGAAGAGATTACCTGTCCTGTCCTGAACCTGTCCTGAACCTGTCTTGACCTATTGGCTCCTGACTATTCGGGAGTCCTTTTCCAGCTCCTTGGCCAGGGTTTGGTACTCACACCAGTCTAGGTAAATATAAATAGGTATGTATGTCTTTGTACCGTTTCCTTGCCCACCCTTCCCAGGTACCAAAGTCATGAGATTTTTATTAAGTCTTTATGTTTTACTTTGAACATTATTTCTCCTTTATAAGTTGATGTTTGACATGTATTGGTATTTGACTTACAAAAATAGTGCATAGATAACGTTTTTAAAACTTTCCCGAGTCTGTGGTCATTCAAAGAAATAAAAGTTAATGTCATTTATGCCAATTATGCTAACAACCTGATCTATCGACCAGAGGAAATTAAGAGCTAAGGTGTTAAGGTTTGGTAAGAATTGGTGCATAGGTAAAGGATACATTTCAAGGTAAAACAAGTCCTGATTGCGAGCTTATTTGTATGAATGATTTATGGGCCCGGGCGAGTATGGTATTTTAAAATAATAACCCAAGCTGATAACCCCCCTGCTTCAGTCTAACCACTGGCAATTGCTCAGGGTAGCATTCCAACCCATTGTTCTTTTTCTCACCACGCCACCTGTTTGGACTCAACATAATCAAAGCAGGCTTGACCCTGCTCCAATAGGAACAGCCAAGCCTAAACTTCCAGGCCAGGTCCTCCATGAATAGGAACACAAGCAACACAAAACCACTGTTGCTCTTTTGAGGCACTTCATTCATGTCTAGCTTGGTTCCAGTGGCACTTTGAGCACTCGACACATGGGCTTTACTAACAAGTAACCCGAGTGACTTAATACACTTGCCACTTATGACATTGCATCAAACATGCAAAAAGTGATAGGAGGATGTTTGCAATATGTATAACCACCTGCAATTGCTCTGGGTACTATTGCAAACGATAGTCCTGTTGCTCATCAGGGAGGTAAAAAGACTCTTCCATGAGTTATGGATTGTGGAGATAACCATGCCTGTCAAATGTGAATGTTTTTTAGGTTATTTTATAATCATAACTTCTCTTTAAGTGAGGTTTTGTTGGTGAGTTTCACAGAAATCTTTAAATCCATGTTTGGGTTTAATAACCAATCATAACTGTAACTTCACTTTTAATGTAGTGTTTTCAGTCAATGTCTGGGGTTGGTTTGATGATATATTGCATCCACTTCTTTGAATTAATTGTTTTCCTCTTTGTGCACTATCTTTGTCCACCTTTAACCCAGCCCTGTACCCAACCTGAAACTGGCAACCAATACCCTCCATTTTCTTCCTTCAAGCAGCCAAGCTGGGGCTTCCCAACTTTATTTTTTTACATGTTTTTATTTTTTTATTATTTTTGAATAATGTTTTTTTTTCGGGGGATTCGTGAACCCAAATATGGGTTTGTGAATTGTTAGAGGCTTGAGGACATTTTTGAACCTCCAGAAGGGTTCACAAAACCAGTCCAAGAACTGCAAACCCATCAGGGAATCCAACAAGGGTCTATGAGCCCCTACTTGAAGGTTAGCTGATCCGGAGCCAGGATTTGCATACCTATGAGCCTAGCTGCTGGTCTGCCAACCTCATTGCTGGGTCTTTGAACCCTGAAATTTAAATTTTTTATTTTTAAAGGTACTCATGGGGGAGGGGCAATTCCACCCACCACCACCACTCTTGCCTGAGCCAGGGGATCCCTAGTCTCTCAGTGGCTCCTCAACTTGTTTCATCATGTGGCGAGTGAGCATCATTTTCTCAAATGGCAATAGCGATACATTTTTCTCTGCATCACACGCCAGTCAGGGCCTTTGGGTCCCAGGATCCAGCTCTGAGTCTGCAGACCTATAACAGACATTGGAAGAAAAGGGTCGCTCATTCAGTCCCATTCCTTTATTTTTTAAATTTGGGTCTGCAGATGTTCAGTGAGCTGGGGTTTGCTGACCGTTTGCTGCCTCATGGTCCAGATGTCTCAAACTCTTAATCCTTTCAAGCCTACCCACACATTTTTCTATCACTAATTGATCGAAAGGTACTGATCAGAATTACACCAAAGTTAGCAAAGAAACTATGGTGATTAAAGTTTGACTTCCATGCAAAGTTTTGTATAATTCCATTGGGTAGGTATTTCTGTGGAAGAGAGCAAAAATGGGAAAAGTAGGATTTTTATCCCTCCTTTATTCTTCCCCTTGACAGATCTGCATACTACTTGCCATTCTGACTCCAATCAGATGAATTGCTCTTTGGAAAGTTTTGTTCTGATTAGTTGAAGGACACCACTGTTATTAAAAAAGAAAATCATTAACGGCAACTCTGAACTCATAATATCTATAGTGCTACTATAGCAGATTATGTTACATACATTATAAAACAAAAACAAGTACCCTCGGTAGAGGCGCGTACCTTGAATTGTATGAATGCCCCTGCTTATCTTAACTGAGCATTAGAATAATGGTGGGTGTCCTCCAGCTAAAACCTTTCTTTAAAGTTTAGTCACAGCCAACCAATTTGCTGTAGATATGACAATGAAAGCAATGAGGTTATGATATTAAATCATATTTGATCTTTATCTGTCCTTCTTACTCTCAGTGTAGGTCAAGATGGTTAAGATGAATGTGTTGGAGTTTTAGAATAGAAAAATCATGCTTACGCATAATTTCATGTATGTTAGCATTCACTGACACATTTTCTTTGTTGGTCTTAACTATCATTCTGCTGATTCCTCCACTGAATCCTCGCATGTACAGCCATGTTTAATGTGATTAATGTACATAATTATATATTAAGGGACCACCCTTTAAAACTATGTTTTTCCTTATCCATAGATTCTTCCTGCTCACAAATATTGTCCTGATGCGCCGTCGACCCTTTCACAACAAAAACACTCCTTTACTGTTTAAATTTTATATGGAGTTTTTGCTAATGTTGTCAATGCAATGCATTTTTTAATGTCACCTTCACTCGTCACATCACGCTTCTTCCACTATTTTGTGAGCACTTGAACTACTACTTGAATCAGTTTCAAAAGTTTTTGATATATTATTTATGGAGTAAATAAATGCTATGTCAATACTATTGTGTGTCCCTGCGTACATTGTGATACTGTCTTATTCTGTTGAGTCTGGCAATTACTAATTTCCAGTTGCCACATGTCTGATGATTAATACTCTTTTAAAATCAATAGCTCAGGCTGTTTTAGGACCTTTGTGGCCTTATATGTACCATTGTTTCCTTACACTACCATTTTCTTTGTCTGCACTATTTTGTGTGATATTTGAAACTTATACTTTGCTATTTCCGAGAAAACACATCCGCTATGTTTTGTTTCTTCAAGGTGAGGTTTTGCTTCACTAATGAATAGACTGTTCTTATTAGCACATACCTTTCCCTCTAGATAGAGGCCTTCTCCCACTAGTCTAGTGGTGAGCACGGGCAGAACAACCTCGAATAGTAGATAGTATGTCCCCAGCTTCAGAACCCAAACGTAATGTTATGTATTTCACTGTTTTGCTGCATCTGTTTGGAAAATTACATTGTGGGTGTGAATTCATTGGTCCTGAAATATACAGCACTCCTAGGCGACTGGGCAGACTGGGCTCCACTCTGAGGGCATCTGAATAAATAGATATTGGTTTGATATTGGTTAGTATTTTCTACTGTCTGACCTACTCCTCTGTAAAGTAGTGAAACAGGTTTAATCCAAATACCTTTATTGGTATTTACAAGCCAAAGAATGCAGGTGAGTGCCAGGTGAACTCCTTCTCATGCAGATGCTCCAGTACAACTGACACTCACTGTAATGGTACAAGTACATACATTCCACAGCAATAGATCACGAGCCTTAAAGTAAAACAGTACCACTTAACAAGTAACCAATATAACATCCTCATTTGGTATGGAAGGCTGAGAGGTGGCCACGAGTGACAGAGTGACCCATATCAGACCACTACCTTCAGTTGGTGCCCAAACAGGGACTCCTTTGGGTGAGTGACCCATCCCCTTCCATGGACAGGGGGGGAGATCGAGGCCATTGTCGGGTGTCGGACTGACCGTTCAGGGATCCCTGTATGAGGAGCATTGATTGCTCGTAACTGCGCCTTCCCTCCTGCTGGATGGTGCCTCACCCAGGGGTCTTCCTGACTGGAGTTCTAAACAGTGAAACCCTTGGATCTGACCGTTTGATCTAAAGAGTCGGCAGTGGAGAAATAATTCATTTTGACCTGCATATATCAGGTGAGTTTGTTTTGGTTCTTTGCGGATATGGTACCATTTTGGTTCACATTTGGTTTGGTCTGAAGACCGTCTTTGGGATAAAAGCATTTGCAATTGCTTTGGCAGGCATAAAATAGTGAACTTGTTCACTTTTTTGCTGTTGTTGTTGTTCTGCAGATGCACGATTGAAAGAAGCTCAGCCGGCGCCTCCAGGAGGCACTTCAAATGTTGATATGTATGTGAAGCTTGGTCTTGGTCCTATTATGTGTAGTACATTATGGCACAAATATACGAGGGACAATGCCAAGTTGCAGTGGCCGATGACAGTCACCTTTGATGAACAAAAGATTGGGTATTTACAAGAACAGTTATTTAAAAGGTGAAGTAGACAACCTGTGTTTGATTCTCTTAGAACGTTGCAGAAAGCAGCTAGGCAGAGACGACTGGAGACAGAAAAAGAGGCCTGGAAAGGGAAAAGGCAGACACTGACTCAGAAAGCTGTAGCATACGGTAAAGAAAAACAGGAAAAGGGAGTTGAATGCGAAGATAGGAGGTTTTGATTGCATATTGATAAATTGTATTTCGCTCAGGAAGAAAGTTATGCTTTTGTGGAAAAACTGTTAGATACTCGCCACCCGCCCCATATGCTCCGCAAAGGCTATATCCTACTGTCCATGTGCCATCACAGCCACCTGTTACAGCTGTTCTCACTGTCCATGTATCTACTGCTATTGTTTTGACAGCTGTGGTTTTGGCTCCTCCTCCTCCTTCTGTATCTTTTCCGTCTGTGGCAACAGTGACTAATTGTACTCCTGCCACACCTATTGTTTCAGCATCCCTGTCTCCAGCTCTTTTTCCTGTGATGCAACTGCCAGCGATGATTGTTCTTGTTGCTACTGTTGCTTCTCCCTCTTTGATTCTTCATCCCGAGATATTTGTAAGCACCGAGACACCAGTTTGTGGGTTTGAGGATAGAGACTTGACAAAATGTAAGGAGCGTTTGGCTTCTTTTGTACAGTTTGCGGTTGGAGATGAGGAGAAGAAAGTAGTAGCTAACCAGGCTGTGCAGTGGGATCGCAACCCTATTTACAGCGTGGAGGATGTTTGGGTTGTGATGAAAGATTCTGAGCCTTTTATATATCAGTATGCTCTTAAGCACATGTCCTCTATGTTAATTGACCTTTGGGAGCAGCACTTTAGGAATGCTGCGCCACAAATTTTATTTGATATTAGAGATTATGTGTATACTAATGGTATGGACTGAGGTCAAGTTTTTAGTAATATTACCACATTGGTTGCCTATAGGGGCAGGTTGCATGATAAGAGTCCTACAACGGTGTCTCAGTTACCGATGCAAGAGTTTTATCCCGTATGTCACCCAGAAATACCGGAGTTGACAGATCAGCATGGCGTTATCACCAGACGGGGTATAGGGGCCCAGTTTCAAGAACACTCTCTTAAGACTCATCTGGCATTCCTAGAAAAAAATCCTACTGCTTATTCTAAGGAATTAACTGAAACTGCTTCCTCAACAGTGATGGCTCTTGCTGATATTGAAATGTTTTTTGGTCTTCTTGTTCCGGTTGATATTTGGAGGCAGGTCCATACTCAAGATCATGTTCTGGAGTTGGGTGGTACTTGTGATCAAATGAAAGCATGAGACCAGGAGAGAAAGCCAAGTGATAAGCCCCAAGTGGAAATCTTAGTGTTGCCTGGTTGCATTATTACATATATGCATTCTCTTATTCTGCTGAGAAAAGTAGATTGGGATAAGCTGTTGGCTTGTTGACAAAAGAAAGATGAGAGTGTGTCTGATTTTTTCACTCGTTTTGTTACATTTTAGGATTACGGTGGCCAGAATCTGTCCATTGAGGGGGGGTGTTTGGTTGTTTGTCAACAGGTTTGTCTCTAATTTACTTCCTAATTGCAACTCAATTACAGGCTTCTGAAAGTACCTGGACCACCTTTTCCCCTTCTGTTATTTTGAATACGGCTCAATACTATGAGCATCGGGACAATGAGGAGAAATAGTGAGCAGAGAAAAAGCATAAGGATTTAAAGACAAAGATGTTGTTGCAACAGGTATTGAGAGGGAAAGGCAGAGGACTTGGTGGTCCCACCGACAGCTTCCACGTACTATTAGGCCACCGAATACGACGCCTCTGGGGCCGAATAGGTGTGCGTATTGTAAGGAGGAGGGTCACTGGCATAACAGGTGTCTTGTGCTCTTGCTGAAGGTAGTGATCCCTAGAGGACGAGGTTCTCGTGGACAGGGTTGTGGAGCTGGTGGGGATGATAGGACTCATAATGCTGCAGCCTCACAGAGTCATTCCGATACTGATTATTTTGATGATCCCTGGGATGGGCAGTACTGTCATGATGATTATGATATGGAGGAAGTGACTGGAGTGTCTTGTAGCTAGGACAGCCAGGGGCAGAGTGGGGGAACAGTTCAGATAACTGTAGATCAGTGTGGTCCTCATGTAAAAGCGGAACTGCAAGGATCGACTACGGAATTTTTGGTGGACAAATGAATGACAGAAAGTTCTGTTTCTTGAAATATGGTCCCTGGGGCGGCTCTGTCTGGCCATAATAATGTTTCGGTAGGTTTATCTGGTGTACCAGTTGTAAGCCCCATTTCAAGACCCCTTGCATTGACTATTGGTCCTTTCACTGTGGATTCACCATTTTTGTTGACATCTAATTATAGAGGGAATTTGATGGGTTTGGATTTGTTGAAGAAATTGCATGCTACGATTTATTGCTCCCCGGCATGTGTCTATATGACAATGGGCCCAGATGTAGTAGGCATAAAACAGTGTTTGTCCAAGGATGCGCCTCTCCCTGTTGAAATTGCTGATGTGTCACCCACTTTGTGGGCGACAGGTGATACAGATGTGGGACTGCTGCATATACCACCCGTTTCGATAAAGGTTAAGGACAATGCTATTCTGCCTCATATTCCTCAGTATAAAATGCAACAGGCAGGAGTGTGACTTACTGCAAATTATTCAGGACTTGATCAAGAAGGAAGTGTTTTATGAGATACAAACAGTCAGAACAGAAAGACCCTGCCAGTAATATTTAAATAAGGTCCTACATGAGGATCCTCAAATATCAATGGAGCAACGGACCTACCATTCAGAGCCAAACATCAGGTCAGTCAAGTATAGATATATATTTTTTTATATTTATTCGTTTTCTTTGATTTTCAAAATTCCATATACTGATATTACAAAAGATAAATATAAGTGCATTATTCAGAAAAATAGATTAAAACACACATGATCAATATTACAAGTAACGTCCCACAAACACCGTACATATCTCATACTCACATAACCACCTACTCTAACAACAATCACACAACCAATCTTTCACACATCCAAGCATAAATAATCCCACTAGTATATAAACACCATAAAATGAATTGATAACCGAATGGACAACAGTTAATTGAGCAAAGGAGTGTTTAGGCAGAAACAGAAATGGAAATAAGGACTGATGATGGAATAAACAATCCTGCCGCCAACAAGAACCACGCCGACGCGCGTTTCAGTGTAAGGACCCACACGGGCAACACCTTTGTCAGGGCGATGATGTACCACGGAGTAGGGGACTGTATATCAACACATGTTTAACCCAGGATCCAGATATGGAACATCGGTCCTAAAGGGATTGGTTCAGATGACAGTCTCTACTTGGCGTCTTCTTCAAATGATTGTGGACAACAAAATTCCCTAGGTTTAACAAGTCTTCTGGGCCCTTCAATGGTGACACTCAAATCTGAAATTCACCAGAAGGAAGTGGTCCAATAAATGTCTTTGGCGCGACGCCTCTATTCATAAATCAGTGGCCTCCATAAGGGGAACTGGTTCCATACAGATTTGCGGTCTGAATTTCATCAATATGCAGTAATCCACTTGATATCTTGATCGTGGCACCTCTATTTATACAATAAACGAACGTTTGGGAAAGGGTCCAAGGGCTAGATTAATGACCCAAACAGACACGTACCCTAATACTACGCATTTATAACAAAGAAATGTCTGTGGGTCAGTGAGAGAATAAGGGTTCCACTTTGTGTACTGGAGTGTGACATAAAAGAAAACCAAATAAGTAATTAGTGCCAAATGTGCAACAAACAGCACTCAATTCCTGAATTGGAAAAAAGTGCCTATCAGTTCCCACACGGTACCGCCCTATTCATCATCTGGGCTCTCCATACCCAGGAGAAAGTGTGGTCTGTCACTAGATATTGTTATGACAGACAATCGACTCAAGATGAATAAATGAGTTGTGTGATGGGTAGGACCGAAATAATTAGTGCATCCGGGTAACTGAATTGCAGTGCTTGAATGTGTGGTGAAAAGAAATGATATAGTGTTGTAAAATTGGGTAGAAATTGAGAAGAGGAATGAGTTTGAGTTTAAGGTATTTGTAGAGCGCTCATACACCTAGCGGTTTCTTGGCGCTATATGACTACAGCTACTCAGGGAGCGGGAAAATATGGGATTGTAACAATTTAAGAGGGAAAGGCTTGGGTAAAGAGAAAGGTTTTGAGGCCTTTGCGGAACAGGGGGTACTGGGAACAGGTTCTCAAGTGAAGTGGGAGAGAATTCCAGAGTGCTGGGGCCGTGGTAGAGAATTTGGAGCCTCCCCACTTCTTCCGTTTGAAGCGGGGAACCACAAGTAGATGGTGAGAGGAAGAACGAAGTTCTCTCGATGGAATGTAGTCATAAATGACTGTGTTAATGAAGGATGGGGCAGTGCCGGTCCGGGCTTTAAAGGTGGTACAGCCAAGCTTGAATAAGGCGCGCTGCCGGACAGGAAGCCAGTGAAGGGAAGCAAGGAGGGGAGTGACATGGTGTGATTTTGATAGGTTAAAAACCAGCCGGGCGGCTTGGTTTTGGACCAGTTGGAGGCGCCTCATAAGGTATGCCGGCATGCCATGATAGAGGGCATTGCCATAATCTAGGCGAGATGTTACCATGGCCAAAAGTATTAGTTTAAGCGCAGATGAGGAGAAAAATCGTGAGACTTTACGTATCGTCGTAAGGGAGAGGAAGGCAGAGGATACGACGGCACTGACTTGAGAGTGTAGGGAGAGTTGATTATTGATTTTAAACCCAAGAGTTTTAACGGAAGGGACAGGAGTGGGTGGGGAGCCTAAGGCAGGAGGCCAAAAAGAGGAGGACCAGGGACTGGAGCAACCACCTGTCAACACCAATTCCGTTTTATCGGGATTGAGTCTCAGGTGGTTGGAGTTCATCCAGTCCTGGATAAAGGTCATGATGAACTGAAAATTAGATATTGACTCGGGGGAGGAAGAGAGAGAAAAGATAAGCTGGAGATCGTCTGCATAATTGTACACAGAGACCTCCAGCTGCTGAAGAGCGAAAATAAGAGGGGCAATGTAAAGGTTGAATAGGAGAGGGGACAAAGAGGATCCTTGGGGGACCCCGCATTGGATAGGCCGACAGTCAGCTGAGTACTCACCCAGGCAAACTGCCTGAGTGCGACCACTCAGAAAAGAGGATAGCCATAGCAGGGCTGTCCCTCCGATTCCCGCCGCCTCGACACGTGAAAGTAAGATGGTGTGGTCCACCGTGTCGAATGCGGCGGAAAGATCAAGGAGGACCAGGGCTTGGGGCTGACTAGTATCCATTCCTTCTCGGAGATTGTCCAGGACAGATATAATTACTGCCTCAGTTGAATGAGCGGGGCGGAATCCAGCCTGCCTTGGCGCCAGGACGCTGTTTCTCTCCACAAACTCACTCAGGGTTCTGACCACATGACGTTCCAATACCTTCGCCAAAAAAGGCAGAAGCGAGATGGGGCGGTAATTGGCTGGATCTGAAAGGTCCGCCCCAGGTTTTTTTAATATTGGAACGATCACTGCCGATTTGAGCGTTGGAGTTACAATACCCTGGGACAGCGAGCTGTTAAGGAACGTAAGGGGCGTTGAGGGGCAGTGTGTGTAAATCTGTTTCAGAATATAGGCAGGGCAGGGATCCAACGGGGAACCAGACTTAACCGACAGAAGGATGGAGGAGAATGATTCGGTCGTGAGGGGAGGGATGGAATCAAGACGTGCTGTAACTGGAGGGTAGCAAGGGTCAATGTAGGCCGGGGAAGGGGGGGGGATCTTGGCTTTGATCATGGTGATTTTATCGAGAAAAAAGGAGTTGAGGGAGTCACAAAGTGATTGTGAAGGGGGGGTTTGAGTGAGACTCTATCGGAATAAGCGAGATCTTGAACAATATGGAATATTTCTCTTGGCCGGTTCTCTGCATGCTGGATTTTAAATGAGAAATAAGTCTTTTTGGTTTCCAAAATAGATTTCTTGTATTGTGCTAGGAGGGCGGTATAGCGAGTTTTAAGAGCAGGACAGTAGTTCCGCCTCCACTGGCGCTCCGCTTGGCAGAGATTGAGTTTTTGGGTCTTCAGATCATTAGAGAACCATCGATTAGCATCTTTGGGGCGTTTGGACGAGATGCGCTTTAAAGAGGCGATGGTGTCGCAGCCCGCCCGCAGCCAGCTGCTAATAGCTTCCGCTTGTCCACAAGAAGGCAGTCCGGAGAGGTCGGGCTGGATAGGAAGAGTGTCGCAGATAAGGCCTCGACGTCAACACTGTTCCATGATCGTGCCCAGACGTTTTTCGCGGGAATAAACTTAGGGCGTGAGAGCAGGGATAGGGAGAAAGTGATCAGAGAATGATCTGACCAAAGACAAGGAGAAATAGAAAGTGAGGTGAACGGGCAGTCTCGATGCCAAATTTGGTCGAGGATATGTCCCAGCCTGTGCGTAGGGGCATGGACAGCAGAAATAAAATTCAGCGACTGAAGGGAGTCTGAGAACTCTTTGGAAGTTGCACATTCCGCAGGGTCAGAGGGCCAAAAGTTAAAGTCTCCCAGGACTATCATGGAAGAATGGTTAACTGCCAGGTTCGCCATTAGGTCTTGGAAGTTATGGAGAAACGTTTGAGGGGAAGCAGGGGGACGATAATTAAGACACACGTAAGTGGGGGAGACAGAGAAATTGAGCGGGCAACTAAACAGTCTGATGCTCCCAGGGAAGGGAAGATTAGAGGTTGAAATGTGAGTTCTTTACAGGCGATCAGGGCAACCCCTCCACCAGGCCGGCCGGGAGAGCGGTCGGCTCGAATGGCGTAGTAAGATGGAGGGAGAATTGCCAACAGGGAGGGGAGAGAGCTGTCTGAGAACCAAGTCTTGGTGAGAAATAGCAGGTCCGGTTTGTGAAGTTCGAGTAGGGTGAAGAGGTTGAGCTGATGTTTGACTGCCGATCTAGTATTGAGATACATGGCAGTTATAGCTGTGGGGGTGGGACCGGTTAGAGGCAGAGGTGAGGAGTGGCTAGTTGAAGGCAAGGACACAGGGTTGGTGAGAAGTGGGTTATGAGAGGTAAGTAGGCCGAGACTAATGATTCGAGCTGTGGTGGCCGCAACTAATGGCCACTTTCCCTGAAGATCGACCAGTTGCGAACGGGAATATTGGGTAGGAGAGGCAGAGTGACTGGCCTCTGGCCTCGGTCGGCCGCGGACGGGCGCAGACGGGCTTGCCCTAGGCGCGCCTTCGGCGCGCAAACGGCGCGCCCGCTGCGCTCGTCCGCTGCACTTCCGGAGGAGGCACATTTTTGAGGGAGGATGAGGCGGTGGGCGTGGCCCCCAAGGGGGCGTGGCCTCAGGATCGAGCGTGGCGCTGAAACAGCGTCCCACGCCTGCAGGTAGCGGATAAATTAGCCGGTGAGCGGAGCCAAGTGACTGGGGGTAAGTGAAGTTAAAATCAAACACAACAGAAGCAATTATTAAACAATTTTTAAAACGCGCAGTCTCCCGGCTTTCCGCCTCAGGAGTTATGGGGAAGAGGAGGGGGCATTTTCAGCGTCTGGGAGGGGGCGTGGCTAGTTCTAAGGGGCGTGGCCTCGAGTCTCGTGGGTGCTGATGGCGGCTGAGAAATCGCCCTTCCTACACCAGCGCTGGCTTCGCTGTGCAGGGAATTGTTATCAGAAGCCCAGAATCAACAGAATTAAAAAAGTAGTAAAAACGAACACACAGTGTTTGTCAATTCAACAATGTGCAAATTACGCCGTATTTTAAAAAGTAATGGAGCAACACCCCCAGCTTCCGCCTCAAGGGTAGCTGTTAGTCAAACAGGAAGACGATTTTAATGATTTCTCTAATTCTCCCAACATTAAAAATGTGTGATAAACTGACAGATTTAACAAAATATCTGCATGCAAGTAGGATCAACATGTTTCAGCATCTGTGACTATAAATGCGCCACTGCTTTCTTCAGGACCTAGATTTTAACAGCTACTGCAAAAAATTAAAAAAGGTATCACCTGTATAATTTCAGGTCTTACTCAGTCTCCTCCAACGGGCTAAGGAAGAAGTTGCGCCCACAAAGGAAACACAGGGAACCACAGAAAAACAAAACAGTTGAACATTAACATTTTGATCAACCATTTAGTGTCGTTAACACAACATATACAAAGAATATAGTGATTAATTCCATTATCCCAATTGAAGCTCGCTCACCTATTTGGCAGGAGAAAATTGCATCACCCCACCTGGCAGCAGCTCAGGCGTGTGGAGCACCGCTCTGCTGAAAAAACAAGACAAAACAAACAAGACTCACATTCACAAATCACAGGTAAGTAGATCGTAATGTTGAAGGGCGATCTTTGTCGATCTCA
Source organism: Lissotriton helveticus (assembly GCF_964261635.1). Lineage (NCBI taxonomy): Eukaryota > Metazoa > Chordata > Amphibia > Caudata > Salamandridae > Lissotriton > Lissotriton helveticus. The sequence goes on from NC_136069.1 coordinate 1,613,430,633, forward strand.
CAGCCTGATGGCGCCTGTCTTATTGCACAGTCCACTAGTGGCGACAATTCAAGGGTTAAACAGCCCCATTCATTATTGTTACCAGAAAATAGAAATCAACTGTTGCACTCATCGTTACGGTACAGTGACGTGAAGGTATGCCAAGTACAGCCCTTCGACATGAAAAGAACTTGTTATGTGAGTTCGCAAATGCCATTTCCCTGAGCTATCCCCCTTAAAAAGGCCGTGTTGCCAGGAAAACAAAGAGCCGTGATCTAGCGCTATAAGGAAGGAACACACTGTACTCGTGGCGATCCTGAACTCGGGCATTTTAAAAGAAAACTTCTCTATCTCCCGCTATTTAGTCACTGACCTTTCCGTCGGTACAACGGGTGTCCCTCTGAGCAATCTGGGGGGCGCCGGTGTAAGTTTGCTCTCCGTATTTGTTTGAAGTCTAGATCTCCATCAAGTCACGTGACTAACGAGTACACGTGACCAAAAACTACAAAACGAGTACACGTGACCAAAAACTACAAAAACATCCCATGTGGTGTTGGGAGTTATAGTTTCGAACCGTCCGTAAGCTGCTGAACTCCCGTGTGGTATTCGGAGTTTAGATTTTATCATGTTCGCGCGTCAAACTTTTGGTGTTGATAAAAACCAATCACCGCATATGTGTCTATGGTAATAACGTCACCCCAAAACTGATGATTCTCTCCTATATTGAGCATGACAAATTATCATTAGTGAACCCAATATCGGTCATATTCATGGCGGACCCTCAATGGCTAGTGGCCAATCGCTAACTGTTGAACAGGGTATGAATCGCTAGTAGTATAAAAATGCAAAAATAGGATGCATATTCTATGCCACAGTCTCCCAGGTGTTCATGGGAATTGTAGTTCATTGAACTGCCAGTTGTGAGAGTTATCGGACCACATTTCTTAATAGGAGTGTACGTGACTACCCCCTTGCCGATGTGTATGGACTCATTCATTACCATGCACACAGACCGACATAGATGTTAAGGGAATAGTGTCTAGATCAGTATTAATGTGGCATAGAGGTCGCTGCTACTATAATACTTTTCAGAGCAAACTGAACAAATGATGCAAAATTATTCAGATGTGCCTGAAGTTTATAGGGAAAAAGGTATATTCCTATAGCCGTAACCCTATAATGGGTGTCTAGCAGTAAGAGGGGCACGGCCGGAGATATAATGTAAGTTCGGTCTGCTGGATGCTTAGACCGAGCTAGTGCATACACAGGACTATAATGATTATAACCCTCAAAAAGATGGTATGTTTAGAGGGACATCTAAGGTATGTCTTCATTCAGGCCTACCTTGTCACTATTCAGTTTATAGACCCATTTCTGCTCTTTTTTTAATAAATATTTTGCAATGTCTGCGACATGTTCTGGTATATTCGGTTGCTCCAAAACTGTCCATTGGAATTCATTGGGGCCGTGGCCATCCTCCAGAAAGTGCGCTGTTAGTCGCGTTGCTTGCTTGCAGCAACGAATGGTGCTCTTATGCTCTGAAATCCTTCGTTTTATTTTTCTGGTTGTCATGCCGACATAGCGTAGTTGGCAGGGGCACGTGATCAAGTAAATAAGATTCTGGCTATTGCAATTTGTGAATCTCCGCTGTTGCCAAGTTCTGTTGGTGCCAATATCTAGAGACAAAGATTTAGAAGTCTGTGGGCACGCCGCACATGTCCCGCATGGATGATGACCTTCCGCTGCAGGTAGATCCCAAAGGGTCCCAATCGGCCGAGGGGTCTTGTTTTTTGTTCGGGTGTGCACTAACTTGTCCCTCAAATTAGAGCCTCATTTGAAGGCAAAGAGGGGTCGCGATATTTGATCGCCGCCAGTATTTAAGATTGACCAATGTTTAAGTACGATCTTCTGCACTTGATTTGATCTGGTGTTAAAAGTATTAACAAAGGTCAGTCGATTCATCTTTTCTTTTTCGATGCGTGGTCCTAACAGTGCCTCTCGGTTGTTATTCGAGGCACGTTTTTTTGAGTGGCGAACAATCTTCCTAGGGTATCCTCTTGCTTGCAACTATTCCTCTAGGTTGAGTGCATGTTTTTCAAAAGCCATTTTACTCGAACAGTTGCGTTGTACCCTCAGAAATTGGCCGTAGGGTAGAGTGACCGTGGGTGACAGCTCTCATAACTGAGAAGTGAGTTCCAAGCCATCTGCTTTTTGTATAGTTCAGACTCTAGACCATTAGATGTTGTAATGATCAGAAGGTCAACAAAAGGCAGTTGAATTTTACTATGTTCAACTGTGAATCGCAAGTATGCGTTTTGTGTGTTAAGCCATTGGTGGAATAGAAGAAGGTCCTCTATTGTACCACGCCAAATCACAAGAATATCATCGATGTATCGCTTCCAGGTGCGAAGCGATTGATGAAACAGGTTCCTGGGTGTTAAAACGATCTCCTGTTCGAAGTTGTGTACGTATAAATTGGCCAAGCTAGGCGCGAAAACACTGCCCATGCTTGTCCCAGCAATTTGAAGGTACACAGTGTTCTCGAATTTGAAGTAATTCTCCTTCATGGCAATCTCTGCCAAGCTCATAATGAAGGGAACTGGAGTGATGGATTCTGGTTCGTTTTGCTCCAACAGTCTCCTTACCATTTCCAAAGTTTCATTCTGCGGAATGGACGTGTACAAGGATTCTTTCACTGACCCACAGACATTTCTAAGCCTCTATTTATACACCCGTGGATCCCACAAGGGGAACTGGTTCCGTACTGTTTAGCGGACAGAATTGATAACAGGGTGCCTTCTACAGATAGTCCAGCAAGGTGCAGGAATGCCGGTTTCCTCGCGGAGTGTTTTAGGAGATGTCTGCCAATATTTGCAATAGTCCCATTCTTCCGATTCGTAAACGGACACCCTCAGGTTCCCCTGATGATATGGAAAATATTTATCATTTTGTAATTGATGTGCGCAGACTTAACAAACTAGTGGTTCCTCAGTTTCCAATGGTCCCAGAAATTACTACGCTTTTGACGATGATTCATTCAACTGCTAAATTATTTTCTGTTATCTATTTGAAAAATGCATTTTTCAATATTCCTATTCATCCAGATAGCAGCTATTTGTTTGGGCTCACGCTAGCTGGCAGAAGCTTTAGGTTCTGTTGAGTTCTTCAGGGCTATACTGAGAGTCCAAGTATTTAGAGTCAGGCTTTAAAGAGTCAATTGGATTCCCTTTCACTCCCTACCCGTAATGTTTGGTGCAGTATGTTGATGACTTGCTTATCACTTCCAAACCAGAGCAAGGTTGTAGAGATAGTAATGTTAATTTATTGTTACATTAGGCTGACCATGGACATAAAGTTTTTCTTTCTAAATGTCAGTATTGTCGACAGGAGGTCACCTACTTAGGTCACCTACTGTCGGAGGAGGGTAGGAAGTTGACACCTGAGCGCATCAGTACAATTTTTAAAATGCCCGTTCCACAAACTCAGAAAGATGTGCATGCAGTAAATACCTAATTATTTCCCATTAATCAAACCCCTGCTTGTACTAATGGCTAAAGTAGTGCATGTACCTTTGCCTTGGACACCTGCATGTCAGCAGTCTTTTGAGCAATTGAAAATTGCACTTTTTCTTGCTCCAGTACTCAGCACCCCAGATTATAACAAACCATTTGTGTTGTAAGTCCATGAGATGGCTAGTTGCACGCTTTCTGTCCTAACACAAAAGTTTGGGGATAAGCAACAGCCGTGTGCTTATTTCTCTGCTGTGTTTGATCCTGTCGCAAAAGCCCTTCCGAGTTGTCTAAGAGCAGTCGTGGCCATGGCCACTTAGTTTAGACAATCGGCTGGACTTGTACTGTATACTGACCTCACAGTCATGGTATCTCATGCTGAGCATACACTTTTAAATAAGACAAAGACAGGGCACCTCACCATGTCTGACTGGCTATAAATTGACATTGTTTGTGAAACATATCACAATCAAAAAATGTGCCACTCTGAATCCAGCCACGTTACTGCCCCTCCCTTCTGAGAGGGATGACATTGATAAACCTGACTGTATCTTCCGGATGGAAGAAGAGATGAATGGACGGGTAGACTTGACTGATGTTCCCTTATCTGACTCACAAGGGGAACTATATGTCGATGGTTTCAAATTTCCAGATGGCACTATAACTACTGTTTATGTTATTACCACACTGCATACAGTAGTAGAGACATCATAAGTCCCTTATCAGTCGGCTCAAGCTTCTGAGCTTGTTGCCCTAATATGAGCCTGTGAATTGAGTGAGGGACTGGTTGTCAATATTTATACTGACAGCCAGTATGCCTCTGAGGTCGCGCACAATTTTGGTTGACTCTTGAATCAAACGGGATTTCTTACTTCACATGGTACCAAAATCCAGCATGGGCACCTGATAATGGGGCTTTTGCCTGCTTTGACACACTCTAAGATATTGGCCATAGTAAAGTGTAGTGCCCACCAGAAAGTCACTGACGATGTAGGTAGGGGAAATGCTTTTGCAGATCAGATAGCTAAGGAAACGGCATGGACTAAAATGAAAAGAATGTTTGTAGCAGGCCTGGCTAGGTGGGTGCCTGAAGTTACCATGTTGAAGATAGACTTGAGAATGTGAAAGAGATACAAAGCGAGGCCACAATAGAAGTGATAGCAGTGTGGCAGGAAAGTACAGCACAATTGAACGACGAGGGATGTTGGATTGATAAATCAGGAAAGCAGAGATGGCGGTTGCCTGATGCATATGTTCTTCCTGTAGTCACGATGGCCCATGGCCCTGCCCATATTAGCACTAACGGTATTTGCAAGTTGTTACACCCTAAATGGCAGAATAACAACATTCCGAAAACAGCTGCACATTTAGTGAAGTACTGTATGGTGTGCATGATGCACAATCCAGGAAAGGGTACCCCCACACCATCTGTTAATTTTGCCCCACTGACTTTCCTTTTTCAGGTGCTCCAGATGGATTATATAGAGTTAGAAAGAAGCTATAATTTGAAGTACGTGTTGGTGGTTGTCTGTGCATTCAGTAAATGGATTGAGGCTTATCAGAGTGAAGACAATACAGCCATTACGACTGCAAAGGTATTTCCTTGTTTCGGCTTGCCCCGTTTGATCTGGAGTGATAACAGAAGTAATTTTAATGCAAAAGTGATTCAATTGGTTTCTGATGGCCTGAGTATTAAGTAGGGGTGGGCATAGTGTGCGTAGTGGGGCTACGCAAAGCTTTGTGAAGTGGGCAGGAAGCTACGCCCACCCACACACTTCGCATGCGCATTCGCGGGTGCCCGCGCATGCGCATTTGGATGGAAGAAGTCGGCGCGAAACAGAAGAGGGAGCCCCGGGACGCCGCATATCAGGTAAGTGCATTTAATTTACTTTTACACTATATTTTAAATCAAATTAGGCATGTAGAAGAGGGCGGAAGGGAGGCAGGTGGCGGGCAACTTTGCTCCGTCCCCGGAGTGTGCGTAGTGTTGCCTACTATGCCTACTTTGCGAATCGCGAAGTAGGCAACACTACGTGCACTCCGTGGATGGAGCGAAGCACTACGCCCAGGGTTAGTATTAAGCAAAAGTTTCATGCTGCTAATCATCCACAGTCAGCAGGTTTGGTTGAGAAGTACAATGTTACTTTCAAACTCAAATTGGCAAAAATTCAGGAGACAACAGGGTTAAAGTGGCCAGATGCTTTATTAGGACAGGATTGTTACTGTATGAGGTCCTGTTTGGACACCCGAAATGTCTGGGGCATACCACGACCTCGGTGGTTCTCTGATATTGAGTATCCATTGTCAATCGACTATCTTGCTCAGTTACCTGAAAGTTTGTTTTTTATTCACCAACAGGTCCAGGAAACCCTGCCAGCTATACCAGAGGGGCCTGGACACTACATTCAGCCTGGGGACTTTATGTTGGTGAGAACTTTTCAGCGGAAGAAGAGTTCAGAGCCACGTTGGAAAGGACCGGAGCAGGTCCTTCTGGCTATGTGCCCTGCAGTCAAGGTTGCCGGCAGTAAGAACTGGATTCATGCAACGCATTTCCGCAGAATACCCCTTCCTTTGCCTTATGATCAGTTCAATGAGGATGGAATAGGGGACTCTGAGTGTAAGACGGTGCCTTGCTTTTTCCCCTACAGTGACGCCAGGCTAACCTGGATGCAAACAGATGATGAAAATGATGAAGTGCTGAATGCAGCAGTTCCTCTGGAAATACGAGCTGTGCCTGGGGCCACTAGGTACAATTTGTGCCCTCGGTTGGGGGTCAGTGCACCAAAAGAGAAGAAAGATTAGTAAGGTATGGACTGCGTAAGTTAGGGTGTACTTTGCTATAGTACCAACCTAGTTAGTTTAGGGTGATGAGAGATTTGTGCACTGTTTGAACATTGGACAGGATAGATTAAAGAATCTTTTTGGGGGTATATTATCCTGGTATACGTGGGAACACGAGCCTAGGACAGAGCAAGCTATACTGCATGTGTTCAAGAGCACCAACGTTTTTGATGGACTATAGGAGCCTGTACCAGTGAGGCTCTGACACTGGGAACTTGTATATTTCTTTTGCTTGCATTTCGCCCTATTTCATCATTTGTTATGCATCCCTTTGGCAGGATGGTTGCTCAGGAAAAGCAGCCATTGGTTTCCCCTGTTTACACACGTGTATTTTGGTCCACAAAGATAAATATATTATGTGCTGTTCTTACGATTTTGTTGCTATTGATTCTAGGTGTGGTGTCATGGATTTTAAAACGGGATCAGACTGTATTCTCATGTACTAAGGAGAAGGTTATTCCTCAAGTTCAAAAGAAAAGGACAGCCCTGAGTAACATATTTTTAGATACACCTAAGAGATTTTTTGGAGAAGGCACTGCTTGTTATCCTACTGAATCTGTCACTAGTTTATGGACAGCATATCAGTTGTCAAATGTCAATCATACCTACACTCGGCCTCCTAATTTTGTAGAAGAACAAGGAGTATTTGGGTTCAGCTATCCAGGTCCTTGTCTGAATCATAGAAAGATATGGCGCATGGGTTGTCCAAGGTGGTACAACAACAACACTTATCGTGACAACTTCTATATGGGAAAGCAGAAAGTCACTTTGGTGGGTTATCAGTATAAGGAGTTGACAGTTACCCGAGAAGCTGGTTATTACCCCACATGTTGTTCAACAGTCAATTTTACTGATCGCATCCTGGATGTCAATTGTTCAGGGACAGTTTTGCGTAAGAGCACGTATTCTTTTGAAGATCCAAAGGACCCCAGTATCGTTGGGTGGAATTCTAGGTATTCTGATGTAGATTTTGTTAGGCCTATGTATGCACACCCTGGGGATTTCTTTCTGTCCAATGGAACTTATTTGAATGTCCCTAATGGTACACATGATGTCGCACTTGGGATGGTACTGCCTTTTGGTGTACCTTGCAAACATGTGAAGCCTAAAATAAGATGGGTTAAAAGGACATTGACCAGGGAATTCTGTGAAGGAGTGACAGATCTTGAAATCAATAATTCCAACAATTGTATTACTTTTGGATATATTCTCTTCCATAATTGCATTTGGTGGTATTGCTATGGCTAGGGGTGAGAGGGCAAGAGGATTCTTTGGATGTAAGCTGCAGATATTGTCTAATTCTCCAGTTGCAGCATTGCGAGAAATCATCACCCAATTGGAAAATTTGTGAATATATTCTGAACAGACTAGATATGCTGTTGATTTCATCCTAGCAAAGAGTGGTAGTGTGTGTGTGGTAGTGGGAGACCAGTGCGATCAATAATATGGAAAGGAACATTACCCAACACATTTTAGACATCTTAGAAAATGTTAAAGGTATGAAAAGTGGGATCTGGAGTTGGTCACTTTTTGGCAGTTGGAGTTGGATCCTTGAAAAGGTGATTTATTTCATTGTAATGTTGGTCTCTTGTTGTGTCCTTGTTCAATGCCGTCCTGTCTGCTGCTCTTATTGTACCACCCTTCTCACTCCTAAAAGGAAAATATTGATTCATGGTACTAATGCAACCATTATGATATAGAAGGAAATAGATGACCTCATCCAAATAGATAAGGGCATTTTCGAGACCTCTTCCCTCCTTACGGTCTCCTTTCCTGATACTGAAAACATGGAGTGCTCCTAAGCATTTCACCTATGATTTGATGAATTATATGTTTTTTGCTATTATTAAAAATGTTTAGCTCATGCTAAAAGGAGGACCTGTTACAATAGAAAAAACATGCTTACACATAATTTCATGTATGTTAGCATTTGCGGTGCCTTTTTCTTTGTCGGCGCCATTGTGTATGATAATCAAAACGTATACTTTGCTATTTCTGCAAAAAGGCCTCTGCTAGGGTTTGTTTCTTTAAGGTTAGGTTTTGCTTCACTAACGAATAGACAGTAATTGGTAATAAAGTAAATCAATATAGCAAATCAATAAAACATCGATACAATAAAATGCAAAAAACAGGTTCTATAAAAACATGTCCTTATCCTAAATAAATTTGATTAAATGCAAGAAGGATTAAAGTTGTTATACCCATATATGGTCTTCATAAGAGAATAAAGCATAAGCATGAAACTTTAGCATAATAAACTAGAAAATATTCTCAGCTCAAATAATGACAGGTTAAGAAATAAGCTAAGACTTCTCATAAAGAGATGTCTAAGAAAACTCAGTAATGGGTTTCCTCTCACAGAGTCTGGGATAAGGAACACCTAATGTGCTCTGCCTACCTAACGTTCTGGTGATACTAAGCTAAGAACATACACTAATTTAAACACATGTTTTCTATGTTGCAAAATTAATATTCTTTCTTCCTCTTGTTGACCAATAAGATTTCAGCACGTTCCTGGAAAAAGGATTACTCCTCATCTGCTCATCAATGTTCAATTGTCTTTTAACCATGTGTTCTAAAATATAGCAGCACATTCTTTCTCATTTTCCAGAAAGATCTTTTCATGAATCCTCCGGCTTGTCTTCTGCATTTTTTGTGGTGAGAACCTCAATCTCAGTCATCTAATACAAACAAGAGTCTATTTACCGGCTACTATACAGTATATTCCAAAACTGCAATATCTGCAGCAGAGAGAAGAAAAACATCATGCATAACGGTTGTTTACTATGATAAGCAATTATTTTCAGTATTAATATATCTCCCTGTTAAGTTAAGAAACCATGCTTCATTTCTATGTTACAGGCCTATAGTTTTAAGTATGGTTGCCTACAACAAAAACATTTCACATTTTCAAACTTCATTTCTAAATGTAAGTTCTGCACATTATATATTTTAATAAAGCATTTTCCAAATAGCTTAATTTGCAGCACCAAACCTTAAGAGTCTACATGATAGAGAGCAAGGGCTCATGGTTATGGTTACTCCATAGAATATTAAATAAATCCCAAGCCTGCACTGTACAATGAACTCTATTTGGTGAGCTTGGTTGCAGAGAAAGGGGATGATGTACATTTGATGCTTTATATCCATGACCCAAGACATTGGGGTATCAGTGGTTGATAGGGAATCCATTGTCATTGGGAAAATATATCTGATATTATTTCATTCATTTAATTTTCTGAGTTTTTATAGCGTGAACATGACCTGAAGGTATCAGATATCAGATTTGCACAAGAACCAGTTGCGTTATACAAGGATACATTCATTTTTGTTATTTGCAAGCCCCTTGCTCTGCCGGTGCGTCATTTTTTGTCCCATTTTAAAAGTATCGCAAGGAGCTTGTAAATAAGCCATAAGTGATTTGCTCAGAATCACAGGATGTTAAAACGTCGTTGCCGAGACTCAAACCCAGTACCCCAGATTTGAGGTTGACCGACCTAGCCATTAGGCCACAATCTCTACATTTTAAGGTACACTGATGAACAGATCTGCATGTTCATTATGAGCCTCATGCTTGTGAAAGAGCGTTATTTTTCTATGTATCAAGCCATGTTTATGAGTGTTATATTTAATTAATAATATATGATATTTTAATCAAATGGTATTTATTTTCATGCTGTTTTTAGGGAAGAGTTTCTGGATTTATTATAAATAAAATCAACCAAATATAGATAGACCTGCTCAACTTGCACATCGATATTAACTAGGCAAGAGGGAACAATCAATCAATCAATCAAGTCATTTATAGAGCGCACTACTCACCCGTAGGGTCTCAAGGCGCTGGGATGGGGGGGGGGGTGCCGTTACTGCTCGAACAGCCAGGTCTTGAGCTTCTTCCTGAAGGAGAGGTGGTCTTGGGTCAGGCGCAGGTCGGTCGGGAGTGAGTTCCAGGTCTTGGCGGCCAGGTAGGAGAAGGACCTTCCTCCTGTTGTCGCTCTTCGGATGCGGGGGACGGCGGCGAGGGCGTGGCTGGTTGATCTGAGGAGGCGCTTGGGAGTGTAGAAGTTGATCCGGTTGTTGAGGTAGCTCGGGCCTTGGTCGTGTAGGGCTTTGTGCGCGTGGGTGAGGAGACGGAAGGTGATTCTCTTGTTGACCGGGAGCCAATGCAGATCTCTCAGGTGTCCGGAGATGTGGCTGCGTCGGGGGATGTCGAGGATGAGTCTGGCCGAGGCGTTCTGGATCCGCTGGAGTCTCTTCTGGAGCTTGGCGGTGGTACCGGCGTAGAGGGCGTTGCCGTAGTCCAGTCGGCTGGTGACGAGGGCCTGGGTGACCGTCTTCCTCGTCTCGGTGGGGATCCACCGGAAGATCTTACGTAGCATGCGCAGGATGTTGAAGCAAGACGAGGAGATGGCGTTTACTTGTCTGGTCATGGAGAGGGAGGAGTCCAGGATGAAGCCCAGGTTGCGTGCGTGGTCCGTCGGTTTGGGTGCGGTGCCCAAGGCGGGGGGCCACCAGGAGTCGTCCCAGGCGGAGGGCGAGGAGCCCAGGATGAGGACCTCCGTCTTGTCCGAGTTCATTTTCAGGCGGCTGGTCGTCATCCATTCGGCTACATCTCTCATTCCTTCGTGCAGGTTGGCTCTGGCGGTGGTGGGGTCGTTGGTCAGGGAGAGGATCAGCTGGGTGTCGTCGGCGTAGGAGATTATGTTGAGGTTGTGTTGGCGTGCGATGGCCGCGAGGGGGCTCATGTAGACGTTGAAGAGGGTGGGGCTCAGTGAGGATCCTTGAGGGACGCCGCAGATGACTTTGGTGGCCTCTGACTTGTACGGTGGTAGGTGGACTCTCTGTGTTCTTCCGTCGAGGAAGGAGGTGATCCATTCCAGTGCCTTGTCCTGGATTCCGATGTTGCCGAGGCGCTGTACTAGGGTGCGGTGGCAGACAGTGTCGAAAGCCGCGGAGAGGTCCAGGAGGATTAGGGCCGCTGTTTCTCCGTTGTCCATCAGAGTTCGTATGTCATCGGTGGCAGCGATGAGGGCGGTCTCCGTGCTGTGGTTCGCTCGGAAGCCAGACTGTGAGGGGTCGAGGGATCCATTCGTCTCGAGGAAGGCGGCCAGCTGTTGGTTGACGGTCTTCTCGATGACTTTGGCCGGGAACGGGAGGAGCGAGATGGGACGGTAGTTCCATGCCAAGTCCTCAGGTATACCTTGTTAACCCTTTAATCTATATGTTTCAATTTCCCCAATGATGAAGTGGTGGAAACTGATCTACCATCTGATGGTCTGCATAGATCAGAGATCATCAATGATTTTGACAGTCTTTGTCTAGAGTGACGCACATAGCCTCTGTAATGATTGCTAGTTCATGACTAGAAGCTTGATGGATAATCATTGAATACTTTGTGATGTGCCACCTTCTCTTGGAGCTTCTTGCTTCATTCTCTTTCTAGACTCGTACATGGAATAGTTGACCTAGCTTGTAAGTGAGTTACCTTCTTTGATCAGCAATGAGCTTCTCTAGGAGTCAGTAATAAATGCATGTTTTGTCTGGATGAGTCTACTCCCTTTTGGAGGACACATGCAGGAGACTACTGATATCAGGACTAACATTGGACAGCATTCCTTTTTGCATGAAAGGCAGTGGGAGCAAGGCATTTACGACTGTACGGACGTATGTCCAAAGGAGCAGCTAAGTATTTTCCAGAAAATACTTTTAGCCGGATTATTTTGAGCAGCAGGCATTTTACACAGAATAACACGGTGCATAGGGTCTGGTAGAGTCCGAGAGAATCACCGACGACTTCCTCAGGGCAAGCACAAATCTCTGTAGATAAGTTCACCACAATACAGGTAGAACCTGAGTATGGACCCAAATAATATGGGTCCATACTCCATTGATGTCGGGTGATTCTCCCCGAGACGAAATACGTGTCGGCTATTGGCTACATTTGGTGATGTAATCTACATCAACTTATCCACTATGAATTTATGTATTATACATCTACGTTTATGATAAGGACAACGGCAAATAAGAAAATAAAGAGAAGAAAATCATTTGAGAACATTCTGAATCTGGACAATCTTATTGGACTGATGATTTAATATGGTTCAACTTTGAATGTTAATTTGCTTTCTGCTTGGGAGCGATATTTTGTTTACAATGGATATATAGATGTTCTTGTGCATTCATGCCTTTCTCCCCAGCATCAAAACCTGGATAGCTATTAATTTCATGGGCATAAATAGCAGCAAAATTGAGTTGTTGCTAGCTCTTGCCCAAACCAACTAAAATAACACCCCCTTAAAAAAAAACACCTCTACTGTGGTTGGGGCAAAAGGGCACATTAGATCCTTAATATGAAATACACTGTGACTCTAGTAGTATCCAAAGACTCTGACTTTAAGATGATGTGTGTTTTATGTGGCCATTGAACAGTTCAGGTAAGTGGCAAGATCCTTGAGAAACGCAGCAGTATCAAACGAAAGCTTAAATCTGTTGGTGAGCCTTCACACTACAGAAAACTAAATAAATGACACACCTGTTATGTTATTTTGTGTGTATATGCATAGCATTCTGTCGGTGTCATAGACCAGTTCAGAGAGTGGGAGAGGAATTAATAGAAGTGCAAGGTCTTCAACTTTTTAGGGAATTCAAGATGAGACGAGTAGGCTCTAATGTGTAGTTGGCTGTTCCATGTTTTAGGAGTCATATAACAGAATGATAGACCTGCGGATTTGTTTTTGTGTATATGTGGGACTATTGCTATAAAGTGTCTGACTGAGCCGAGGTGCCTGGAAGGTTGATGGAATGTGGTTGTTCAAGTAGACTGAGCCTATTTTGTGTAGTGCTTTATATGTGTGGGTGAGGAGATTGAATTGTGCCTGCTTGAGATATCAGGAGTCAGTGGAGCTCCCTCTGGTGCGGTGTGATGTGAGATCGACATGGGAGGTTGAAGACTAGTCCAGCTGCTGTGTTTTAGATGGTCTGCAGTCTGTTTATGTTCCCTGCATAGCGAGTTCTAATAAACCAGCCAGGTGTTGATTAGGGCCTGGTGTTTTTGGGTTACTGTTGATAGATGTTCCTTAGTAGCCTCAGAGTCTAGAGGCAAATGTGGTGATGGTGTTGACCTCTGCAGGCATGTCCAACTTGTTATCAATCATCGTCCTGAGGTTTCTTTCTTGTGGGCTGGGGGTGGTTGTGGGTCTGAGGTCAATAGGCCACCAGTTGGAGTCACACAGTGAGGTACGCTTTCAGAAAATGACCATTTCTGTCTTTTACGTGTTCAGCTTTAGACAGTTAGACTTCATCCAGGAGGCCACAGCGGCCGTGAATGCAGTGCAATTGTTCCTTGCGGTGGGGGATTTTTCAATGAGGATCAGTATAAGTTGTATGTCATTGGAGTAGGTGAGGATGTTGATGTTGTGGGCACAGATGACATTGGTGAGTGAAGTGATGTAGTTGTTGAAGAGGGTTTGGCTAAGAGAGGAGCTTTGAGGCGCTCCGCAGATGAGTTCTCTGGCTTCAGAGGAGTTAGGCAGCAGATCGACTGTTTGAGTTCTTCTGGTTAGGAATGTGCATATGCATTGTAGGGCATGTCACTGAATGCCTGCACGTGTAAATTATACTGGCTGCCTATACAAAAAAGGGCAGAATTTAAAGCACTTATTCTGGCCCATCGCGCAGTTAGGAGAAAAGGCTCCGCCTACCTTTCCGCCTGCCTCTGCCCCTACAGTAATGCCAGGCTTCTTCACTCTTCCTCAAAAATTCTCCTCACTACTCCTAGATTCAAAAAAGCACGCTCCGGCGGTAAAACCTTCCAAGTGTGCGCTTCTGCCCTCTGGAACAAGCTACCCATTTCCATCCAGGAAGAGCCCCCCTTTCGGAAAGCTTTAAAAACCTACCTCTTTTTCTAAAATTCCCTCTAAAAATCTGGCTCAGCATATGAACACACTGGAGCGCTGGGACACCCTGTTGGGGTAGCTGCGCGCTATATAAAATACACTAAATAAAAAAAAATAGTTGTCTGATCAGGATGGGGTGGAAGACAGTGTCAAATGCCTGAGAGATCCAGTAGGATGTGGGCTGCAGTTTCTCCTTTGTCTAGGATCATTTGGATGTTGTCAGTTGCTGTAAAGACAGCTGTCTCTGTGTTGTGGTAGGGTCTGAATCCTGACTGCATGGGGTCGAGGGGCTGGTGGTTGATGAGGTGTTTGGTGAGGCATCTGTTGATGCCTTTCTCCAGGACATTGGCTAGCTAGGGCAGGAGATAGCTCAGTCGATAGTTCACGAGTTTTGCCGAGTCTGCTATAGGCTTCGTCAGTAGGGTGCTGACAGCTGTGTTCTTCTGGGCTTCTAGGAATATGGCTGTCTTGACGGAGGTGTTCAGGATGCAGGCAAGGGCTTTGCTGAATGAGTTTTTCATATTAGACTGGCAGACTGGTTGCAAGGTTGCTGGGGTCAGGGTGAAGGTAATTTTTTTCATATATGACTGTGCTTTTGTTGCTAAAAAAAAGTCTGAGATGGCATTGTACAGTATTGAGATGGAGTGATGTTACTGATGGTGGCTGTGGGTGTGGTGAAGTCCTAGATGTTAGAAAAAATATCTTTGCTGCTTCTGGAACTGATGTTGATGCGGTCTGAGAGCCTTCATCTTGGTGTCCCACATTTTCGGGGGATAATATATTGGGCAGATTTGAAGATGTCTCTGCCCTTAGCATCTTGGCTTAGTCCCCATATGCTTTACAGTTGCTTGCATTACTGTATGGCCATCCTGAGTTCCTCCGAGAACCAGCTGCCCTGTGTTCTTCTTGTTTGGCGTTGCTTGACAGGAGACAGGGTGTCGGTGCAGACGATGATCCAGTCATACACCTCTTAGTGATAGGTTCTCTGAATGCTTGGTTCATGGAGAGGGTGGAGTCCCAATCTTTCTCTGGTACATCATTCTAGCAGCAGCAGCAGTGTGGGCCTGTAGTGATTGGTCTTCTGTGATTTGGTATGTTGATGTTGATGCTGACAAAGGGGTGGTCGGTCCAAGTGATGGGTGTTGGATTATTTGTCGTGATGTCATTGAAATTAGTAAAAATTGGGTCAGAAAGTATCCGGCACCGTGGGAGGGGTTAGATATGTGTTGGGTAAGTCCAAGGTTTCCAAGGCCTTCGAGAAAGGCAACAGAGATGGAATTGGTGAGGTCTTCAAAGAACAAACAGTAACGGGCACAAAGAGAAAGAAGGTCAGAGACAAAAGACACAAAAAGACAAAATAGAGGCAAAATAGAGGACACAATTGAGAAAAAAGAGTCAAATACATATGTACCAGAGCACATTTCAGAGTATTACTGAAACATGCTGACCAAAGGATTTAGGAATTGATGTATTCGTACACATTCAACTCTCTCTTTTTACCATACCAAAGGCTAATTTATTAAATATCTGATTGGTTGACCTCCAGATAATTTTAGGTAATACAAACACTGTCTCCAAGGGTATATCTAAACAAAAATCTCCACAAGAGCTTTGACTAAGCAGCAGCCCATTTAGAGTAGGAAACCCAATGATGAAACATGCCAGTATTGGTGTGTGAGGGTTCCACACCCTAAAACGACTGCTTCTTAGTGGACTTGCAGACTTTCCAAAATCCATTTTTATGACTCAGGTTCGCCATATCTTTAGTACTTTGATTCTCATGGGGAGGATGTATTGTGGACCATGGCCCTTTGTAAATTCCTCTCACTCTCTGTAGTACAATAATCAAGGTTGTTGATGGTAAGCTACATTTAACTTGTGTCCTATGGATGTCTGTGAAACTGTTTTATCACTCTCTCACGAATCTGTCTGGTTTTGACACCGTAAACAATGGGATTTACCATCGGAGGAGCCATCATGTAGCAGTTCACTAACAAAATGTGGATGTGAAGAGGAACATTCTTACCAAACCTATATAATATCGTAGAGATGATCACAGGGACAAAAAACACTAGGATAGCACATATATGGGAGCCACATGTGCCAATTGCCTTTAAGCGTGCATCCCTTGATGGCAGGCAGAAAACAGCTCGGAGTATTAGAAGGTAGGACACCAAAATTAATACCACATCAACCAGAACAACGGACAATGCCACAATCATGCCATAGAGGCTGTTCAGGGTTATATCAGCACAAGCCAGCTTTGCTATAGCCATATGTTCACAGAAGGAGTGATAAATTACATTGGATTTGCAAAATGGCAGCCTTTTAAGAAGATATGTCAATGGGCTTGTTGAAATCACGCATCTAAAGAAAGCTGCACACCCTATTTTAATGATAACAGGAGGAGTGAGTATAGCTGTGTATCTCAAGGGATTGCAGATGGCAACATAACGGTCCAAGGCCATAGCCAACAGGATTGTGGATTCCAAGGCAGCGAACGTGTGAATGAAGAACATCTGGGTGATGCAGGCCTCAAAATAAATTTCTGCAGAGTTAAACCAAAGTATCAGCAGTGTTTTTGGAGTGGTAGTGGAGGATAATGTCAGGTCGATAATGCATAACATACTGAGGAAATAATACATGGGTTGGTGGAGGATAGGTTCAACTGTGATGAAAAACAGAAGCATGCAATTGCCCAGCAGAGCAATGATGTACATGAAGCAGAAGGGAAGAGCAATCCAAGAGTAATGATCTTCCAGCCCAGGAATACCCAACAGGATAAAGACAAAGGGTTGGATGTTGCTAGTGTTATCCATTGTCACAATTGTTTCAGGCTTTCCAAGTCTAAGTCCACAAAGGCATCTCTGATTCTGAAAGTAAAATAATATGATACAGAAATTAGCATTGCAAAATATCCAGCCAAGGGATTATTTACCTGCTTTTTCTCCTCATAGAAATACATAAAAAGGAATAAAAAAAATACACCTACAAAGAAGACTCTAAAAACGAGTTAAGATCCCTTAATCATGCTCATACACAATTTTACATGAATTTCCCCGGCCTGCAACAGAGCATCATAGGAGATAGCTAAGTTAACTCAAATTCTAGACCCTTTCCGCTCGTGTCTAACGCCCCCTTTGAATTCTTTTTACACCTCAGACAAGTAGTAACTTGCACCACCAATGAGTATCTTGAGCCAATTTAGAGAAACAAAATTTTGGCCCAGATGTACAAACCTGACTTATCACACAAGGTTGACAGAAGCAACCTTGCAGACACAACAGGGGTTCCCAGAAAGTAGCTTCCTAAGAAGATGAGAAATACATTTTCCACTTCTAGATTCAAAATTCACTTTACGTCAGTGATCAACTTAGCGGTACATGGTTTACGTTAGACAAAGTAGACATTACCCTCAAGTCAGACTTATGAAATGCAAACATTGCCTTAAACACAATAACTTTTGAGTTGGATTCAGAGTGACAGAACTAGCACCTCCCTAATACTTGGACTCTCTCGCTAGCACGTTACCTGTGAATAGAATGTTGTCATCCAATTAAGGGGATCCTTTCCTCCATCTACCACATTTCCAATGAAAATGATGGCAGTTTTCAGAGCTTGGAGTCAATTGTGTAAACCAAATGATGTCTTCCCTCCCCTGCAGAATGTTTTAAGGGGCATGAGTCTCTCACATCTGCCAGATATGTGTTGGTCCTGAGCTGAAAGGAGGCCCCTAGAAGGGCTGGGGCACACACTGCTCAGCATGTGCTGTGTGGCACGTGTTGCACTCCTGCTTGGAGGCTTGCTTCCAAAGTCGTTTAGCAGAGAGTAGCACAAAGAGTACCAAGCTTAACTTTGTTCAATCCATTTACAATAGCTCCCAGACAATTGCAAACATTTCTATCTGCAGAGTACTGGGATCTTTGAGACAAATGCATGGTGAAGGACATGATAGGAGCTTTTCCAGCAGAATGAAGGTTAATAATCTGGATCACTAACTGGTAAGCTTCATTAATTATAGAAATGACCTTCCTTGTCCCAGCCACTATTTGGTAAATACTCCCTTTACCTACTTAAGGTCTGGGGCCTGTTAGTATGAGGTGGGAATATGGAAATGACAAATTCAGTAGTAATTAAGAACATGACAATATGACTCAATTGATGAGCTCTATTTGGCCTATTAAAAATGGTTTTTAGTTGTTTGGATTGGACCTATGGTGTAGCCACATTGGGGTTTTGTGGTATGGTAGATTTTAACTTGCTAAATTACAAATTAAGAAAGTTATATTGCATTTAGTTAATAGTTATGGGCTAACTGTAAATGCCCCCTTACATGAGGAAATCCTCCTTTTATTGTTGAAGGAGTTTTCAGTGTTAGATTATTTACTAGAAAGATATTCTTCATCCAAGATTAGACCCCCTCGAATGTTTCACAATTTCAAATCATTTATCAAAACTGTTAAACTATTGCATATTTTGAACCTTTATTTTCCGATTTGTAAGGAATTTACCCTTTTTTGGAACCCTCATTTATCACACTGCAGAATTAATTATCTACTGCTCACGAGATATTCATGTCAATTCATTGCCTTCACCCAGATATATACCATTGGAATTTTTGTCTATGCCATAATATAATTTCTCTTAAAATGGAGACACTTACACTCCCTAGACGTCATTGAAAAATGAAAACTCCCATTTTTCTTCAAGATGATGATAAAACCAAATTGCTTAATTGTATTACACATTTTATGCCCTTAACATAGACAATGATATTTCTAGCATCACTAAATGGGATGTGTTCAAGTTTTATGTCAGAGGTAATGCTACTTTCACTATACACAGGAGAACAAATCGTTTTATTGCAAACTCACTGACCTGGAGAAAAATATTTCCAAATATAAATTTAGACTGTAAGAAACAGCTACAAAAATTGAGATATCAATATAATTCTATACTAAGTAAACGTGCAGGTAGACACATCTCTATTACTCTACTTTCAACTCAACAGATCTAATAAAGTACCTGCTAATTACTTACGTATCAAAAATAATGAATTGTCGACACATGCTATCCATTCAAATACAGGACAACTCTTAGAATTCTCCATGGATGTATTAAAAGAATGTGGGGAAGATTAGGATGCACCCGCCATACTAGTGGGCGCATCCCGCATTTTTTAACATTGCGGCGGGCGGTGCTTTCAGCAGCACCCGCCGCAATGTAAAAAGGTGTGTTGTGTATTTGCATGCACAACATGGCAGGCACTGTGTGGTGCCAGCCACTTTGTGCATGCAAATGCTCAGGGGTACCAAAGGTACCCACCATGTGCACACCCCATCCCCCCAACACCCTGGGGGACCGCAATGGGCTCCCACATGCAGACTCCGCATGCCTTTCCATGGCGGCTGCCATGCATGTGAATATGGATGGTGGAGTCTTGCAGACACCGCTACCATATCAAGCCCCTTTTCCACCCGGTCTCCTGTTTGACCGGCAGAAATCCGGCGGACGGTATTTCTGTCTGCCGGGGTCCACCCGGCCATCCTAATATGTCAGGGGGAAATGGGAGGCGGGCATTGAATAATAGCAGGTTGATTGTCACTGCCATACGGGCGGTGGCGATCCGCCCGCCAATATAATAGACCCCTTAATTCTGGAACCCTCCCCTGGCCCTGATGGCAATTCCTGCTGAATTTTATAAAGCATTTTAGGTGCAATTAGCACCCTATCTTGTCACTACATTTCCAGATTTTTCAAACAATCGTTTGTTGGTGGGTCTTTATTTGACACCTTAATTGTAGTTTTTGCCAAACAAAACAAAGACCCCACTAATATCCATGCTAACACATAAGTTGTTCACAAGAACTCTTCTATTATGAGAGTGACTACACAGGCACTTCTGTCATATAATGCATTGCTTCACACTATTCAAACTCCTAAACGGACAACTTTATGGTTCAAATCTAGTTATATTACCTCCTAATATAAAATATGAACAGAAATTGACAGATGCTGGTACTGCTTTATCTATTGGAGATAACTCCAGATAATACCTGTACATTTTTTGCTGAATTGCAATGATAATTTGTGTTGCCCCCCACTGATTTAATCAAATATGAAATCTTATGCAAGATTCCTGATATAGAATTATTCTTAAATATTTTTCATTATAATGGCTATGTTACATTCAAAGTTTACAATAAATGATTATCTAACAAATTATCTAATTTAAATATTATTTGCAAATTTTTGGCATTCTGAAGTCTGCTATGTATTCATCCAAAAATTGGCAACACACACTTTTATGTAGTATATCCTGTTGGTTACCTGTCTCCTTATACAATTAAATTTGTTTATTTTATATAAGTGTCTATGGAATCCTAATAAATTATTTTAAGCACGTCTAATTGATACCCCAGCATGTTGGCATTGCCATGCTGTTGATGTTTCTTTTAAACATGTGCTATATGAATGGCCGATTATCTTTTTATTTTGGACTGAAATGTGGGACATTGTCTGTAAACGTTTTATTATTTCTGATAACATTTCTTTCTCTTTTATTATATGTAAATGATTTGCCTTACCTTATGACAAATCTATAGTTAACTAAACACTTTTTAATTTCTTAATCTCTTTGGCAATAATATATATTACCTCCTGTTGGCAAGATGCTAAACATTTATAAGTACACTCATGGTGGGCATGGATTATATTCAAAAGACATGTTGATTGTCTTTAACGTTTCCTATATGTGCATTGTCAATTTATTTATTTGAACAACTTATAAAGCGCACAAATACCCATAGGTGTCTCAGCGCTATGTACTGGAAGGGTAGCAGAGAGCTGGTGGGAAGCCTGATGTTTGAAGAGCCAAGTTTTTAGTTGTTTTCTAAACAATAGCAGCGTGGTACTGTTCTGGAAACCGTTAGATCATCATATTTCTTTCAATTCCTAACATTATGTAGTCATAATATTCTCAAAATCGCATATTAATACAAGTATATTTGGATAGCAGCTTACTGTCTTTAGTTTTCCATTACTATTTATGGGTCTGTAACACTGTTATATTTTCACACTTCTATTTATCACCAAATTCTACCATTTATTCAATTATTTAGTATATTTAGTACTATTTTTTGTAAGTTTACTGCATTATATGAACGTAATAAAATATTCTGACCAGAAAGAAAAAAAAATGAGGCAAGACTTATTAGAAATTGGGAGAAATTGTGTAACTGGCTGAGAGGGATGTAGCCATACTCAAGCAGCAACCACAATTCTTCCTAGGGTAAGGCAGAAGCAACCCCAAATTAACCTGTGCTTAACATTGATGCAATGTGTGAAGTGCAGCACTTCAAACAGTAATAAAGTGAAACAGAACACCAGAAAACTCCCAGACCAATTGAGAAAAAATGTTCAAAATTGAAGAAATAATCTAAGACCAAAGTAGCAAAAATCCAATCAGTTGAACCAGAGTCATGCAATTTTAAAGATTTAAGTAAAAATAGTGCCTAAAAGCACAAAGCAGCAACTGTGGATATCTAGTCGCTCCAGACCGATACAAAGTCACAGGTTCATGCCGTCTGCGATGAAGCATGGGCTGGCTAGAGGCGCCCAGTTAGCCCCTGTTAAATGGGCTTTGAATGTATGACATAATATATGTAGAAGTAACAATGTCAATACCAGTAAATACGATGTCAATGTATGCCAGGACAAATGTAGGCATAATAATGAGAATGCCAGTAAATGTGATATCAATGACCGTCATGTTATATTTACATATAATAACAAACTCAAATCATTGCTGTCGAATACACCCGAGATGACATCCCCATCAACCCTGAGTTAGAGATATGTGGCCCTGTGACCCAAACCCAAACCTACCGATTGATAGATCACACATGGGCTTACACTTAGCCCGAACACAAATGCACAAACAGGGCAAACCAAGATCAATCCCATAGATAGGCAGCTACACCACAAGGAGGAGTTGGGCCGCAATAAAGCTAATTTGGCCAAAGGGGCTCACTTTTCAAAATACCACAATATCAGATGCCATGAGTACTTAGGAACACTAAGCCAATCAAAACACAGTAAGCACACTACAAGCAGTGATCACAGGGTCCCCAGGCCAAACAGCTGGGCACATACACACTGACCCACATTGGGTCTCCACAAATTCGAGAGCCACCTGTGCCCTCTTATCAGATGATTGAATTTATGATTCATGACTTGGCCTGGACTGACCTGCTCCACAAGAATGTGTAATTGGTTTATTGCACTTCAAGAGGTGTATATAATGCTGGGCAAAACCTCTTTACATTGAGACAGTCTTCAAACAGGACTTTGCTGGTGCTCTCCCAGCTGCTGCGTTTAATTAAACCAACTTGTTCCTGTTTTCCCAAATGCATCATTTCTTCACATTTTTCTCGGGAAATTCATATCCGAGCAATAACCCACTGCACAAAAGTTCTATGAATCCTGGTTGTGGAGCGAAGTAGAGTCTTGTGTCAAGGATGCGTCCAATAGATGGCGATCCCTAGGAGCTGCAATGCAAGGTCAAGGATGCTGTCAATGAGGGCTTGTGATGTGAAATCCGGCATTGAGACGCATTGTGCACATCTGGTTCTGAAGAAGAGGAGTCCTGCTTTGTCATCTCTAACTGGGGGTGAGTGTGTGAAAAGTTTCAGCGCTCCGTCCATCATCTCCTTGTGTTTGCTCTGTCATTGAGGATGCCATCGATGAAGGGCTTGCAAATAGAAGGCCTGTGTCAAAGACGTGTTACTCTGTGGCAATTCATGGAGGGCTTTGGGAAGAAATGCAAAGTACTACACCATGGACGCATCATGAAGCAACCACAATTCAGAGTTTGGAGAGGCAATGTGTCCCGCAGCAGCTCCAATCTGTCAGTTCTGGTGGTACAACAGTTGGGCTGGCAGAGCACCTTCAGGCCCACTTCCAATGGTCCAGGACTGATGTAGCACCACTAGGGAGGGCAGGACTCATAGCTAGCAGAGTCCAGGTGCAGGGTGAAGATGGAGGAAAACTGTTCCAAACCTGAAGCTTCTGATCAGAATACTATCCAAGTAGCCCTTGGAGTCAGTCTGTTGGTCCTGGGTTCAATATGCAAGTCCAGTCCTTCTCAATCAGGCGGAAGGCAGCAGTGTAGTACAGCAAGGCAGAGGACAGCAGTCCTTCTTCCTAGTCTTCCCCAGGTCCAGATGTGTACCGAAGAGTGGGGTCTGCGAGTCCATTAATTATACCTTGAGCCCACTTTAAAGTAGGAGAGGATTCTTGAGGTTTCCAACCATGTTAGGTGTCATGCATCCCCTTCCTTCCTGCCCTCTCCCCATCCTGTCTAGGGACACAAATGACCAGTGACAAATCTTTGTGAGTGTGATCAGGCAGGGCCTTTGTCCTTTGTAACGTGCAAGTATGGTAGGTGATAGCTCCACTGCGTCCATAATTCAGAGTATCCCTTCCTGCCAACACCTATCGTCCATTTGTCTCACTGTCTGGGATACACAAGGACCTGCCAGCTACACTGAGTCATGGGACCCAGGGACAGGCAGCAGGTACCAAATGGTAAAGACAAGAAAATTTCAACTTTCTAAAAGTGGCCTTTTCAGAGTTGTGCTTTGAAAACTGACTTTAATATTTTAGAGGGCTTTAATTACAATTCTTTGGACACTAAACTCCAACTGTCTACCTGATTACAATTGAAAGTTAATACTTGTTAAGCATAATAAGGAAACACACTACCAGAACAGGTCACCCTTAAAAGTACATGTCCAACTTTTTTACATACACTGCATTCTGCTCTCTGGGCTGTGTTGGGCCTACCATATATGTGCCTTATATGTATTAAAAAGGAAGGTTTGCTCCTGGCAAGAGGTTTATGTTGTCAGCAGAAATGGTAGCTGATAACTGCACACACATACTGCAAAGGCAGGCCAGCAACATGTTTAAAAGCCTACTCAAGTGGGTGGCACAATGCAGGCCCACTAGTAGCATTTAAAGTACAGGCCCTGGGTATATATAGTACCCTTCTACAAGGGACTTACAAGTAAATTAAATGTGCCAATTGGGTGTAAACCAATGTCCTCTTGTTTGAAGGGGAAAGCACAAGCATGTTAGCACTGGTTAGCAGTGGAACAGTGCACAGAGTCATAAAAGCCAACAAAAAACTGATTCATGTGGTTATGACAATCTTCAGTTACTTGCAATGCACTTATATAGTATGGGATAATTTAAAGTGGTTAAAATACACATAGTGGAAAACAGTCTTCTGTAGGTCATTGTAGAGATCATTTACTTGGGGTTTGTGCTGTATAATTAAACAATGATAGATCATAGACATCAACCAAATGTTGGAGACAATTGACGGCCAAAGTACCTTCAAGGGCCATAGTGTCGTAATTTGGCAGCACCTGAGTTAGCATTTAGCTCAGCTACACGAGCTTTTACCGTTAAATTGACCAAACGTGCAGGGGCCATTTTGTATTCTCTAGCTTCCATTTTGTATGAACATGCTGCCTCGTGGTCAGCATGCACTTTTGTCCTTTCTCTGTACCAATGGCCATTTGCCTTGCTCAGCAACAGGCTATTTTTAGTACTGGTCAAGCTAACGCATGCGCATTTGTATACTGACTGGTCACCTCTCAGGATTGTTGTCCAAAACTGACCAGTGGTACTAAACTCCTCCCATATGTTGGCTGTGTTCCAAAAAATGCCCTTATATGTACCTTATATGTACCTAAAACTGTGAAAGAGCATACTGCCTACCTTTTTATTACTTTAAACTGTATAAAAGAGGTCGCACACCAATGTTCGGTGTGATACTTCTTGCATTGCCGAAGGGTGCTGTAGGAATGCACCACCCAATAAACTTGTCTTTTGCATTTCCAGTTTCCGTGCCAACTTCTGTTTTAAGGTGTTCGTGAGTTTTTGCAGAGTATGTAGACTTGACTGAACCCGATACCACAAATTGGCGACCACGAAGAGACTCATCAGCGACTCGGATGCCCGAAGGAGAGGTCGCGACGAAGGATTGGAAACTCGCCATGGACGCGTAGGCTGCCATTGAGTGACCCGAGTCTTGGCACCCACGGTGTTTCTTCCTTTCCTTCTGACCCGACCTTCCAGGTGGCGCCGGTCCTCGACTGAGATCCTGATCGATTGGATTGTCGCGTAGTGCCCGTTTGGCTGATTCAATTAACGAACTTGGCAGTTGGAACCTGGACGTTTTGAGGATACTTGGTAAGCTTGTGATTGGTAAGGTAGTCTACTGACACTTACTGTGGCTTTTTGAATTTATTTATTTTTATTTTATGTGCTTTTATAGCGCCTGAATAAATCCCCGAAGGGATATCTCCGCGTTTGTTCTAGATAAGGAGATTTGTCCCATACCTGGTCATTTACAGAGGTAGTGAGTCATAAGCTGATTAGTTAATAGTAAAAAGGTGGGTCTTGAGGGTTTTACGAAAGGATAAATGGTTGGTGATGAGTTTGAGTTTAAGGGGGAGGGAGTTCCAGAGAGCAGGTCCTGTGTGTGCCAAAGCACGGCCTCCCTGACGAGATTTTTTTATTTTAGGGACCTGTAGTAAATGGAGATTGCTCGATCGAAGTGATCGGCCTGGAACATAAGGTTGAAAAGCTTTAGTCAGATATTTGGGGCCCTTTCCTGTCAGGCATCTATGAATGGTACACAGAATTTTGAACTTCGTGCGTTGCCGCACTGGCAACCAGTGGAGTTTAGCTAGTAGAGGACGGGAGGGAGTTCTAGATGGAACATTGAGGACTATTTGAGTTAGCTAACATATTTGAGTTAGCTAACATTTGGACCTATGATTTGAGTTATATGTGGAGTGCACCTCACATAGGCAGGCATGTAGGGATATTTCTCTGACTTTGTATTTGTTTGAACGGCACACCGTGTGTACAGCATATTAAGTGCCATTTTATGTAGTATCACGTTTTCGTGAGATTTTGACATGCCTGTTCTCAGCACACTTCGAGGAATGTGCTGTTTTGGAAATGGTACCAGTTATCGATTAAATGAATCACAGCCGGCTCCCCCAGAGGGGACACCTAATCGCGATATGTACGTAAAATTTGGCCTTCCTCCTATAATGTATAGTACATTATGGCATAAATATACAAATGCCGATCATGAATTACAATGGCCACTACATGGGTCATTTGATCTACGAAAGGTTCAATATGTGGAGCAGTGTGTGTTTCAGTGCAGGTCTAGACAGAATATGTTTGATTGTGTGCATATGTGGGAGAAAGTGGTGCGTGAACGGATGAAGCGTGAACAAGCCTTGGCGGACAAGGAGCAGCGAAAGGCTGCTCGTGACAAAGCTTTACAGCTGCAGGAAAAAGAATTGCAGGAACAGAAAGAGAGGGAGACTCGAGAGCGTAATTTACAGGTTAATGGTCAGTTCCCTATTCGACGTCCTCTTTATCCTGTCCTGAATAATGAATCTGATGATTTTGCATTACTAGATCGTTGCCCGCCTCCGTATGTTCCGCCTACTCGGATGAGGACGGTCAGAATAAGCAGCGTACCAGGATAACTGCTGATCGAGCTACGGAATTGCGCAGGTTTGCTCGTAAACTTAATAGAAATGCTATAACTGTTTCCGAGATTGATGATAGTATGGGTAACTGGTCTGAAAAAGAACGATTGTATTTTCTGGACTATTTTGGAGATGAAGTTGTCGAACGGTTTAGAAAGTATTCCTCTGAGTTGGAACCTAAGGATATATCAGCTGGTCGTGAGAATTTTCGTAAAGGTCTTTTTGTTCTTGCAGATGTGGATACGTTTTTCCAGCGTTTGGTTCAGCTACGGGATGAAGCGGCACGACTACAGGAATCGGGTTTGTCTACGTCTGGATCAACGGAAGTATCCAAAGAGTGTCCTATCTTTGGAACAGATAAGAGCGCTGCGGTTCATGTTATGCCTATGCGAGAAGCTTCGCCTTTGTATGTCCCTCCTAAAGGGCATGGCACAGACGACGATAAAATGTCCAAAGATGCGAAGGGCTATTTTATATATAATTGGGTTTATACGCCTTGGAATAGAACAGATGTTATGGCGCTTAAGAATGCTTTGTCTGACCCCCGTAAAAATCCAGCAGCTTCCTATGAAGGTGTGGAAGGTGCTATTTCTTCGTGTGTTATGACATTAGTTGATATTGATCTGTTCTTTGGGTTGATATTGCCTCCTGATATGTGGAGGGCGATTTGTAAGTTTGATGATCAAACGATTCTAGGTACAGATTGGAAGGACATACCTCGAGCTGATTTAGACAGGGAACCCGCGTGTAAACCATGTCGATTAATTTTAGACCTCCCAGAGGCTATTTTGAATAAATTAAAAACGCTTGTCCCCCCTAAGAAAATTGATTGGACGATGTTGGCTTCTTGTAAACAGAAGCTGGACGAATCGGTCTCTGACCTATTTTCCCGTTTCGAGGAAGCGTTTCATGATTACAGTGGTCAAATATTAACAGACGATACAGGCAGGCATTTGTTCGTCGATAAGTACGTGGCTAATCTCCTACCGGAGATTGCAAAACATTTAAAGGCTAGTGAAAGTTCATGGACCACGGCAACCCCTGCTTCTTTATTGACTATGGCTCAGTACTATGAACGACAGGAATTGGAGGCTAAGGGAAGTAGTGATAAGAAAGCGAAAGATTTGAAGACGAAGGTGAAGGTTGGCTCAGGTTTACGCTACGCAGTCGAGAGGGAATGATAGAGGTAGACGAGGATCGTATAGTGCATCTTCTCCCCGTTCCGATAGTTCTGAAGATCAGTGTGCATACTGTAAACAGTTTGGACATTGGGCTTCGGATTGTCCGGTGCTTCGAGAACAGCCTAATCAGCGTGGTCGAGGAAGTGGAAGGACACGGAATAGTTATGCAGGACCGAGAGGTGGAGCAAATGATCGTGGAAGGTTTGAAGCAAGGGGTCATGGACAGGCTGACTATAACACTTTTGATCGACGGAATCAGTATCAGATAGCTGAGGGTGAATCTTCTGAGTCACAGGATAATCGTTATGCATAGGATTGCGTAGGATGGGGTGTGGAATCGGTTGAAGTACCAGTTGATCAAAGGGGTCCATATATATCAGCACATGTTTTGGGTTCTACTGATCAGTTTCTGGTCGATACAGGAGCTACTCGTAGCGCTTTGTCCAAATACTTGGTTCCAAGAGCTCCCCTGTCTGGTGAAACGATTACAGCAATAGGGTTCGATGGAACACCTTCTCTTATCCCATTGTCTCAACCCCTTACACTTCACATTGATAGATTTGCTGCCCCATGTCCGTTTTTGTTGTCTCCGAACACACCAGATAATATTGTGGGACTTGATATGCTAAAACATTTTAGAGCAACAATACGCTGTGCCCCTGAAGGGGTGCGGGTTATTTTGAATGAGAACTACCTAGAGGTTGAGAGATCGTGCCTCATGCAGGAGGCCGATGTGTTAGCTTCTCTTCCAAAAACGTTGTGGGCCACTTCTGATACTGATGTGGGACAGATGATTATTCCTCCAGTACGTATTACTGTAAAGGAGGGAGTATCTCTGCCTCGTGTCCCACAGTATAAAATCTCTAAAGAAGGTGAAATTGCATTGACACACATTGTGAATGACTTGATTATGGCAGGGGTGGTAGAGGAAGTCCCCTATAAAGTTTGTAACAGGCCAATTCTTCCGATCCTCAAGAAAGACACAGATACCAAGATCTATCGTTTTATTATTGATTTGAGCGAAATCAATAAGATAGTAGTGCCTCGGTACCCGGTGGTGTCTGACATTACCACATTACTTACTTTGGTTCCACCCACAGCAACTACCTTCACAGTCATAGTTCTCAAAAATGCTTTTTTCTCGATTCCCATACATCCTGATAGCCGATATCTCTTCGGTTTTACATTAAATAACAAATCGTATAGATTTTGTAGGGTTCCTCAAGGCTACACAGAAAGTCCTAGCATTTATAGTCAGGCTTTAAAAAGACAGCTTGATTCTTTCGACTTACAGTCTGGGGTGGCTCTTATTCAATATGTGGATGACATTTTGCTTGCAGGAGACACACAGGAACAATGCGAGGAGAGCACTTTTTCTCTGCTTTCTTTCCTTGCTAAGCATAATCACAAGGTTTCAAAGAAGAAGTTGCAATATTGTAGACCAAATGTGACCTACCTCGGTCATCTTTTGTCTAAGGAGGGGCGCGCATTGACATCTGATCGAATTCAAGCAGTTTTAGATACGCCAGTTCCCCGTACTCAGAAAGATGTTCGTGCTTTCATAGGTATGACGTCCTTTTGTAGGCAATGGATACTAGGATTTTCACACATTATAAAACCTTTGTTAGCATTGTTATCCAAAACTACACCTATTCCTATTGAATGGACAGATGAATGTCAGAATGCTTTTGAACAATTGAGGCAAGCTCTTTGTTCTGCACCAGTGTTAGGTACACCAGATTATACAAAGATCTTTACATTGTACGTACATGAGAAGGATGGGTGCGCATTGTCAGTCTTAGTGCAGACACACGGAGATAAACAGAGACCTTGTGCGTACTTTTCAGCGGTACTCGACCCTGTGGCTCGAGGACTGCCTGGATGTTTTCGAGCAGTTGCAGCAACAGCAGTAGCCATACGACAGAGTGAGGGAATAGTTTTGTCACACAAATTGTTGGTGTTAGTCCCCCATGCGGTAGATGCTTTACTGAATCAAACGAAAACACAGCATCTAACTAGTACCCGTCTAACAGGATATGAGCTAACGCTGTTGGCGCCACATATTACACTGAAGAGATGTGCTACTTTGAACCCTGCTACTTTATTGCCATATCCTGTTGCTGAGACCCAGAAGGAAGAACAACATGATTGTGTTTTTCTGACTGAGGAACAAACAAAGGGTCTTATCGATTTACAGGATACGCCACTACAAGATGTAGATGGAAATTGTGGGTTGATGGATCGTGTTTAAAGTTGCCAGATGGTACGACTTCCGCAGCCTATGCGATCACGACACTCAAGACAGTAGAAGCAGCACGAATACCACAGAAATCGGCCCAAGCAGCTGAATTAATAGCCTTAACGAAAGCATGTGAGTTAAGTGCTGGATTATGTATTAATATCCACACTGATAGTCGTTATGCTTTTGGAGTAGTGCATGATTTTGGCCTACTCTGGAAGGAACGAGGGTTCCTGACCTCACATGGAGTGCATATTATGCATGGAGAATTGGTACGTGATCTCCTGAATGCACTATTATGTCCAAAGAAAATAGCGATAATCAAATGTAGTGCACACAAGAAAGTGACAGACAAAATCGGACAAGGAAACGCTTTTGCCGATCGCATAGCGAGAGAGACTGCCATTTTACAAAATGTCTCTCCCATGTATGTGTTGAAATCGCAGGCTGAGCGATGGCACGATGCTAGAGAGGAAATACTAGACATACAGAAATCAGCATCTGAAGCGGAACTTGCAACCTGGGCAACAGAGGGAGTGTTGGACGATGAGGGTTGTTGGCGTAGCAAAGATATGGAGAGATGGAAATTGCCCGCCGCTTATTTACAAGCAATGGTTCAAATGACACATGGGCTGGCACATGTTGGAGCTCTTGCAATTACTAAATTGCTTACACGAGTTTGGGAGCATCCTGAGATTGCTAGTACGGCCAAGAGAGTAGTGCAGACCTGTCTGATATGCTTACAGTACAATCCTGCTAAAGGGACTTATACTCCTAAAGGAGGGTTTGTTCCACCTACTGCACCATTCGAAGTACTACAAATGGATTACATCCAGCTGGAGCGCTGTAATAACCTCAAGTATGTCTTAGTGGTGGTGTGTGCCTTCAGCAAATGGATTGAGGCTTACCCCACGAAAGATAATACAGCATTGACAACAGCTAAGGTGTTGCTTAAGGAGTACTTCCCACGCTATGGTGTTTGTAAATTTTTGTGGAATGATAATGGTCCTCATTTCATTGGGAAAGTAGTGGAGTACGTCCTGAAAGGATTGGGTATTAAGCAAAAGTTCCATGCTGTATCTCATCCGCAGTAAGCATGTTTGGTATAAAGGTATAATGCAACCTTGAAGCTGAAGCTAGCAAAGATCGTGGCATACACGTCTTTGAAATGGCCGGATGCTTTGCCTTTGGCATTACTGTCTATTAGATCAGTGCCACATTCTCGATCTGGCCTCACACCTTATGAAGTGGTGTTTGGAAGGCCTATGAATATTTGGGGAGTTCCTAAGCCTCGTTTGATACATGATGTGCCTTGTATAATGATGAACGATTATTTGGCACGATTAACAAATGATTTACTTTCTATTCATCAACAGGTTCGAGAAGCGCTCCCCGATAATTCCATTGGAGAGGCTCACGATCTCCGTCCTGGAGATTATGTGATGATCCGTGCGTTCGAGAGAGCCAGCAGTTTGGAGCCGAGATGGCGTGGCCCTGAACAAGTGTTGTTGGCAACTCGGACAGCGGTGCGAGTCACGAACAAGAAGCGGTGGATACACTCTACTCACTGCCGTCGTGTTTCCCCGGATCTGGTGAATCCTGCGATGTTGTCTGATTATCAAGACATCTTGGATGCAGAGAAGAGCCCAGCTGCTACGTTTAATGAATCGGAGGAAGCCTTCCCGGACCACACTGTTTCTGATAGAGTGAAGTATAATCTACGTCCAAGGAAATAATTTTTGTTCAAGACTGGTTTGTTACCGTTCTGAGGTTTGTGAAAACGGAAGCCGGGAATATCAAGGGGGGGGGGGATCAGTTCTGGCCAGTGTAGCGACACCCGTCTTGAATCTCGGAGAAGACACCAGCGGCAGCCTCAGTTCTCAGCACTCAATTTTTATTTTTTAGTTTTGCTTTTGAAGAACTTTGTTTTGTGAACTATGGCACCTGCTACAACAAGAAATAAGAAAATTCTTGGTGCTGTGCTTTTTGTTACGATTATAGTGGTAATAGCAGTAATAGCTTGGACCATAGAACGATTGCTTCCTGCACGAGAATATTTACTGCCTACCACTCCAAGCCCATCTGAACATTTCCATTTTACTTTGCCTTATCATGAAGAGAGACATAGACAGACTTATTTGAATAACAGCTTCATTCAGATTTTGCATCACACCCACAACATGACTAATACTACGAACTGTTGGGTCTGTGGAATGTTGCCTGGACATCAAAAGAAAGGAGGAACTCCACTTATTCCTCTCCCGTTTTCTCATAATGGTTCTTGTAATGCTTGGTACACTCTTCTTTTTACTCTAAGATGGCCAACAAAAGGTGGACTACTCTTTCGATTAAATAAGATATGTTACAACGATAGAGATGGCTATCCACAAGCCGAAGGAACTAAATTCGAGTGGGAAGAATATCGTCCGGATAATGTATCTACACCACGTATCTTCACTAATCAAAGACTTGTAAATATGTCCAGTCTACATGTGATTACTGTTATTGATACAAAAGCTGACTTATGTATTCGTAATAAAGGTACTATCCCTGTTGGAAGAAGCGAATGTAATACTACTCTCACTTTCGATACACCAAATGGTATTGCTTTTGTAGCTTCACGTAACACTTACTTTATTTGTGGGAATAAGGGATACCACCGTCTTCCCATTGGGTGGTTAGGAACTTGTTATATATCTTTTGTGCTACCACCTGTATTTATTGCCCCGCCTATGTATCACAATGACTTTGTATTGTATCACGATTTTTTATTGAATAGAGTCAAGAGAACATTAGAAACTGAAAACATAGACCAAACTGACACCTCCTTACAGCAATATGTAGATTTTAATTTAGGCCTGTTTTCCTTTGTTGGTGCTGCATTAAACAGTAGGAAAATAAGACGGCTAACACGTGTTGTGGAAGCTGTTGCTAATGAAACTGGCTCTGCTTTGGGTAATTTAACTGAAGAACTTCAGATTACTAGAATTGTAACGCTCCAGAACCGAATGGTTCTAGACGTAGTGCTAGCTGACCGTGGGGGTGCATGCCGCATCATCGGTTGTAGTTGTTATGTATACATACCAGATAACTCACCTTCTGTGTACGATGCTATTTCCAAATTGCATAAAATTGCTGCTGAAATTCACCCCGAGAATGGTACAAGGACATTCTCTAGTTGGTTCTGGACTTTACTTAGTACCTGGGGTTGGAAATTATTAACTATTCTGTGTATAATTATTGGAATACTCTTTTTTCTTTGTTTGTGTATTCAATGTGGTCCTACCTTATGTTCTGTATGTATTACAGCCTGTATTCCATCCAAACGAATTATTGCCAAAAATGAGCAGATGATTAATGCCGAAATGATGAAGATTATGATGATCAATATTGATGACGAACATCCTGATTACTTTCATTATGAGGTAGCTTCAGCTAAATGCTAAAAGGGCCGTCTGTCGTAATTTGGCAGCACCCGAGTTACCATTTAGCTCAGCTACACTAGCTTTTACCATTAAATTGACCAAACGTGCAGGGGCCATTTTGTATTCTCTAGCTTCCATTTTGTATGAACATGCTGCCTCATGGTCAGCATGCCCTTTTGTCCTTTCTCTGTACCAATGGCCATTTGCTTTGCCCAGCAACAGGCTATTTTTAGAACTGGTCAAGCTAACGCATGCGCATTTGTATACTGACTGGTCACCTCTCAGGAATGTTGTCCAAAACTGACCAGTGGTACTAAACTCCTCTCATATGTTGGCTGTGTTCCAAAAAATGCCCTTATATGTACCTAAAACTGTGAAAGAGCATACGCCTACCTTTTTATTACTGCTAAACTGTATAAAAGAGGTCGCACACCAATGTTCGGTGTGATACTTCTTGCATTGCCGAAGGGTGCTGTAGGAATGTACCACCACCCCATGGGGTCTTAATAAACTTGTCTTTTGCATTTCCAGTTTCCGTGCCAACTTCTGTTTTAAGGTGTTCGTGAGTTTTTGCAGAGTATGTAGATTTGACTGAACCCCATACCACAATAGCTTCTCTTAAGAGTCCACCAAAGTTGCAGACTCTCACCTCCTTCCCAGTCTGGTGAATAGAGGGACTGCCTCATGGGGGATTCTTTCATTCATTGATTATGTTTTTCCAGAGCATTTAATGCTCTTCGGCTGTTATGTCTTAAGATAAAGACCTTCACATCTATGTCAGCTAAACTGTAACTATATCACATGAAGGCCTGCTGCTGTCTGTCTCTATTATATTCCCAATCACTTAAAATTATCTTCCCAATAAAAGACTGTCTGATACGTGGATCTTGATCAGCTAATCCCAGTGCGGGGACACTCCAGTTGCAGTAAACATACATTCTATAAATTTCTTAACACATAACAAGTCTTTCTCAGCTATTGTACAGATTTATTTGATAAAGAGGTACAATCTTATGGGATTTGGGAACTTTAGTCATTTTGATCTTAGACGGACTTTGACCTAATGAATAATGAGAGTGAGGAGCATAAAGGAGAGATTGGGAAGAGAGCCTAAAAGTCAACCCTACTCTGACTTGCTTTGGCTTGCATGCTACAATAATGTATGCAACATTCATAAAGATCCTGCAATCAACAGCGTCTGCTGCTTTGAATAGGACTTATCTCATGTATGAGAGAGCTCTGACCTCTGAAAAAGGTAATATTAGTTGCTATTCTTCCATTTATTCTCATATCCATGATCATATCTGATTTACTAGTTCATCAGTTGACTTGATGGTTGTATTCTGCTTAATCTTTTTCCCCTTTCTAAGCTAGAGATCTGTGCATCAAGGCCTCTCAGTGTTAAATAATGTAAAGTCACTTTCTATGCTGTTTATCATGGAGTTCACAAACTCCCTTCTCTTGTATTTGCCAGAGTTCACAATGTAAGGCCCCTTCCAAATGCATTTGACTAAGAGTTCACAATATTATATTTCTTTCTATTCTTGGATCATACATAGTTTATTCTTAATGTATTAGTCACAGGGTATGCATTGTCTAACAGTGATGAATCTACTAAATAGGTAAACTAACACAAATGCTGTTCAATCAAATGCCTCTATAGAAGATGAGCAAATAGACAAAGTGATGCTACATGGCCACCTTACTATTGGACCGAATCAGAGCACCAGGGGCACCCCTTTGGCATTTGACCCACAGGGTAGTGAGGTAGAGCACTCCAAGGCTTACTCAGGGAGGTGGTGTTGAAATCAATGCCCAGAAAGTGCTCTTGGGTCCCTTTGAACTACAGATCTGTGTAAAAAGGTATCTCAGTCTTAAACAAGGTATAGCTACTACCTTAAAAGCCTTTCACATTTTGTTGTCACAGAATTTTCAATTTGAAACTCCTTCTTGTTGTTTTTGTCAGACAGTTCACAGTGACACCCCTTGCTGTGTTTCATTTGTCAGTGAGTCCACTATGGAAGATTATATTTTGTGTGTATGTTTTAGATTTTACAATGCAAAGCACCTTCCAACTGTATTTGTCATCAGGTTACATTGTGCTCAGCCCTTTCATACTATATTTCACACAGTGTCTGCATTAACATTGCCTCTGTTAGTTGTAAGCAAATTATCTACTCCATATATGGGCTAACACAACAACTGCCCAATCCAAAGGTCTTAAAGAATGAAAGGGGTGGAGGCAAAGCTCAGGCCACCATATTATTGAACCAGAACAGAGCACCAAGTAAACCCTTTCAGCACTTGACCTTCAGGGTAGTGAGATGGAGCAGTCCAATGTTTACTCAGAGAGAAGGAGCTGCACTAGTATCTCAGAGCACTAGCAACCAAACAAAAACACTTAATAAATGAATCACCAGCCAGTGGCTTTACTTTTGAAAATAATGTAATTCACTTCTGTCTAGACCTTCCGGAACTCTATAAACTGTATAGGATGGTGTCTAAGCATGGGCGGATTTTGCGGATTGGCAATCCGCGAACTTGCGTATTTACGGATTCCGCGAAGATCCGCGAACTCTAGCGGATTTGCGGATTTTTCCGTTTTTTGTGTTGGCGCGTGTTCGCGCCGATTTTGGGACAAGTTCGCAATTGCGAACTTACTTTTCGGCTTGCAACGGCCGCGACTATGTTGTTTCTACGTCTGGTTTATCATCACAGGTTCACAGCACCCTCTGTTTCACCACTGCCACCCTCTGGGACACCCATGCCACCCTCTAGTACATCCTCACTGGCACCTATTAGGTTTATTTATCACTGTAGATTATGGTGGTTGAAAAAAGCAAGCACACCTGCCCTTCTTCAACTGCCATCAATTAATTTGTGTTTCATTAATGTGTCAGTAATTTTGAAAGTTCCAGTCTGGCTGGCACCTGCTTCCTTCCTTATCTGTAATTTGCTTTTTGTTGCAGTGAAATTTTTTTTTCACAGGACCTTTATGGTGCTATTCTATGAGCCTGCTGTTTGGGTCATAGCAGGGTCATAGAATAGTTGCAAACTCTGGAGGGGCCCATCAGGAAGCACTACCTTGAATGTTACTAATGTTAAGTTTGAACTTTTGCACCTGCTCATTGCTTTCAGTTTAGCTAAAATCGTTTTTTCTGCAATTTCGCGCGTTTTTTGGGGCGCGAATCCGTGCGAGATCGATTTCGGAAGCCGCGAATACGTGCGAATACAAAATTGTTTTTGTTGCGACGTGTATGTTCGCGTGATCTTGCGCGTGTTCGCGAGGCGCTTCTAGCTATACGTTTGCCAAGTTACCCTATCGGTCGTACACGGGCGCGGCCATCTTGTTGGCGTGACGTAATTCCGTTTCCGCCCGCTATGTGTAATCTCGCAAAGTGTGCTGCTCGCTAGTACAATTTCGCGCGTACTCGCAAGGAAAATCTCGCGCGAACTTACCCACGCGGTCGTGAACGGGCGCGGCCATCTTGTTTCTCATTCATTGCTATGGTTCTGGGCATGCTTTCTCTATCCTCTCTCAATCTCTGCCATCCTTTGCTTGTTTGAAGTTTTTTTGATCTAATTTTACTTATTATCTAACCCTCTATTTTTCTAGCTCTATATTTTTGTGTTTTCTGCAGCTTTTAGTTACTTTTAAACTACTTTTTTAAACTCTTTTCTTTTCTTCTTCACTATTCTATTTCTTCTTTATCATTTAAGTTTATTTCTGCCCAGACCATGGTAAAGGGAGCCGGGAAGCACCCTGAGAAGGGGAAGGGTCCCGCACCCCGTGCCCGGCTCCCGTGCGGGCGTTTAAGGGGGGAGCAAGTGGTCCCGAGGGAGATCTTCAGCACGGAGGAAGTGGCGGCACTGATCTTCCACGTCCAGCGCCGCCTCCCCAAGACGATCCTGGGAGGCGGCAAGATCGCGACCGGCTATGGCATCCGGGAGCGTCGCAAGCGGTGGGAGAAGGTGTGCCGGGCCATGTACAAGATCTCTGGGGTCGGGCGCACATATAACCAGGCCACCCACCGCTGGACCGATGTCATGGACCGGGAGCGGGACTTGCTGGACGCGCTCGGCGTAGAGGTCCCCGGGCTTGGTGAGTAGTAGTAGTAGTACATTTACTACTCTGTTTTATCCTGCTCTGTTATTTGCAAATCTTTGTTCTTTACCAAGAGCAATAATGCTGCCGATTACATTGAGGTAAATTATATTTCAAAATCTTCTATGCATTTCAGGTGCACTGCTCTCCTTCTCAGTAGCCTTGCTTGCTACTATGCTTCTTTGTTTTGTATGTTGTGTTCAGAAGCATTTCATTGGCCTGAGAAATTATGTATGAGTGTACTGTAAAGAAAAGAACTGCGTAATGCTAGACAGTAAGGGTCATATTTTCAATTACCGGCGCATCCCTGCAAAGTAGCAGGGATGAGGCAGTAATTGTGTGCCATGCCACCACCACCCATTGGCCCAAAACGTCACAGAAGCCTTACGCATCTGTGCCGTAAAGGCAGCGCATTGCTGGAGTTGCGTGCCAACGATGGCGCAGCTCCAGCAATGCTCTGGGGTACCCTATCTCCCCAATGCTGCATCAAGCCGTACGTCGGCTTCAAGCGCGCAGGGTTTGAGTCATGCATCATTGTCCTAAAAGTGACTGATTGACATCTTGTAGATTTCCCTCAGCCACTTTTAGGATTCGTTCCTGCGCAGGTACGCCCTCCCTTGCGCCGGAACGCCCCCTGATGGCGCAGGGCTTTACAACGTGATGCATCGCCCATATGCCCATATGTGTTTTTTTTTTTAATATATACGCCGCACCAACACCATGGCGAGTCTTTTGTTCTGCCGCTGCGTCAGAAAAGGCACGCAACAATGGAGGAAAA
Organism: Lissotriton helveticus; assembly: GCF_964261635.1. Lineage (NCBI taxonomy): Eukaryota > Metazoa > Chordata > Amphibia > Caudata > Salamandridae > Lissotriton > Lissotriton helveticus. The sequence continues at coordinate 1,613,469,172 of NC_136069.1, forward strand.
TCAGCCGCAACTTCCGCAAGGGACTTATAAATCAGCCCCAACAGACTGAAGTCCAGTCCTTCCTTTAGACAGTCACATGGCTATCAGAAGAAATAGTGGCGGTGGTGGCGGGTGTATTGATAGTTTGAGTATTCACTGATATGCAAGCAGGATGGACTTTGTCTGTCACGTGTTGCGCACTGCTGCCTGCAGTGCCAGGCCTAGGCAAACCTCTTTAGTAGTCTGTTTATTGAGTTACATAGGAACTTTCTAAGTCAACGTTCCGCAAATCAGGCAATACGAATAACGTAGTATACCACATGAGATAGATCCCGTGGAATAGTTGTCTATCTATTTGCTATTTTTCCAAAATATGTTGTTATTGTTCTTTTGAAATGTTTGATTTGGTTGAAAAATCTCATCCATGTTTTCTGGTTTTTCTTTCTTTCATGTTGTACATCAGCTCCCCCCAAGGGCAAGAGGACACAGGAGGAGGGTGCTGAGGATGCAGGCCAGGATCGGGCAGGCGAGGGCTCCTTTGCTGGCCCCAGTAAGTTTACATTTTAATAAACAGTACCTATTTTTTCCTAGCGTTCCTCATTCGATTTTTTCTAAATCGTCTTTGATCTTCTTGTAGACTGGATATAAATTCTTATCCTGCCTCGAATATGACTCCCTGTGGTATTACTAGACTATTCTTATTAGTCTGTCTGTGTAGCTAACTAAGATTGGACATTTGGCAATTCCATTGGACTCCCATTATATTCAGCAATACCTCTATGCACTGTCTCCTTACTGACTAGATAGTGTGGCAGAGTCATTCAGCTCCCGAAGTCACCGATTATAGATCCCCAATGATCTCTAGATTATCGTACGCAGGACAAGAGAGTAGTACGGAGTCACAGCACAGTCAAGAAGTGTCAGAGGCACTCATGCTTGCAAAAATTCCAAAACCTTTAGCTCATCCACTCTAGTCTAGAGGAACAAAAACCACAGAGTCTATTTAAGTGTAAAAGCTTTATTAAATGTAAACACATTTATTAAAATCTACTTTGTCATAAAACTATTTAACTGTAAACGGAAAAGTGGTTAGTGCTGACGATTAATTGGACACATTTCTTGTGGTCGAGCTGAACTCTCACCTAGTTTGAACTTGATCCTGGTCGTGTTCTTAGGACTCAGGAGTCAAGCTTCTGTCTGTTAGGAGAAAAAGTGGTGCGTGTTAAAAATCAAAAGCAAGCATTCATCAGTTGTGCATAAAAGTGCAGCAAGACAACAGCCTTCCCTGGAAAATGGGACATTTTTACTATGGAGTAGACAGTCACAAATTATTACATTGTATTCTGTTTTTTTAACATTTCTCCTAGACCAAATATTATATAGTAGTGAGTGGTGTATTAACATTCTTAAATGTACTTTGTAGGTGTAACATCTGGTGACGGGGCCAGCGCGGAGGTGGCTGTGTTGGACTTGGACTCGGAGGCCTCTGGGGAGGAGGCGGCGGTAGAAGAGCTGGTGGCCGTTCCTGTGGGGGATCAAACGGTGGTGGCGGAAACAGGTAAGCTATATATTCCTTACTTATTGAGATTGAAGACTGCATAGTGTGCTTTCTGCACGGGTGTATTACAATTACAAATCAACCAGGTAGTAGCCTCCTCGAAATGTACTTCGACTTAGCTGTGAAGTTTTTGGTGAGAAGAATCCCAATAAGTTCTTAGACGAACGTGATGGATGGGATGAACGAAAAGCGAAAGAAGGGTGTAAGTAAGTGGGACGCGAACTTGTATGATGGCTGGCAAAGAAGAACGATATGTGTTTGCTTGGCCCCCGAGGTGGCTGGGAAGGAAAGAATATGGTATGGTGCATGGCTGGGTCAATGATGAAGCAAGGATGGGTGGAAGGACAGCAGCCTGGGTGGGTGAAACAGAAACTGTATGTGTGCGTATACTTTGACTGAATGGATGCCTGGAGCATGGTATTCTCTGACTCTTACATAGCACATGTGTATCTAGAGAGAGTAGATGGTCGCCAGGTGAAGTAAGTGTTACCTTGAAGAGCATGTACCACCGCACCCGCACGTCCGTCCCAGTGCAGGGAAGGCAAGGAAAAGAAATTGTAAATGTGTCCAATACTACCATGAATAGTAGCAGTACTTTGTATTGCGTTTGCATTCACAGCATATATCTGGTTATTACGGTGGACACTCCGTACCTCTCTTAATAACTTTAGTTTACTTGTAGTACGTCATTCATGTGTGGGTGTATCACTGTTCACTCAATATTAAGCAAAGCACCTAAAGTCATCTCATCTGTCATTAAATACGTCCCATGTGAAGTGATAGATAATCAAATTAGTTAGCTTCTTCAGTTTCCTTTTCTAGTACTCATTTGCACTGTAGGGTGAAAGGTAAATTAATTAAGCAGTAGCCCTTGTAACAGAGTATTCTCAGTGCCACCCGTAATAGAAAAGTAATAGCTTCACCACCTGCATGTACTGGACCGGTACAGTAACGCAAGTCTGTCTCAATCATCATGGTGTGCAACTTTTTTTCTCGGGTGCAACTTCACTGTGCTGTGTCCATGTCATTCTGCCGGCTTGCATAAGATAACGTACCCATTTCCCTAAACAAGAGAGAAGAAGAAGAATAAGACTGGTGTACTGTCATAGTCGACTGTAATGGAAGTCCATAGTGGTCGTAGAATTAGTTCATTAAACTACCACTACTGTTAGAGCAAGGATGCAGAAGTGGGAGGTTACATAGATACTGTCCTCAATAGTTATGTACTGTGCTTTCAATTTGCTACTTGTACTCTGTGACCCAACTTTCGGCTCAATCACTTTGTGTTATTAATAAGGAGCATTGGTTACAGACTATGTCTTTCTTTCTTCATATAGTTGCTCCTTCCAAATCAACAACAAGGAGGGAGCAGGCTAGATTGGCCCGGCAACGGAGGCTGGAGGCCACAGTCGCCGAGTATCGGCGGCTGGTGGCCCTGGAGGAGGAGGAGGACACGCAGTCGAGCGGGGCAACATCCTCGACTGTGACCACTGCATCCTCCTCCGTGACTAAGCCAGCGGGACCGAGCCGGGCTAAGAAAGCCGACCGCCACCGCCAAGCAACCGAAATACCAGCTGCCCCCCACAGGAGCTGCAAGGAACGCCAACGCCGCCTACGAGTCCGCATGTCCAACCTGGAGCAGGAGGTCCTGAGGTATAAGAACTTGGTTAAGGGCCTCCGCTCCGAGCTTGCCACCCTCCGCAAGGAGTATGATGCCCATGCCGCATCATGCACCAGCACCAGCACCCTCCAGTAGTGGAGTGTCCCTTGCCCTTTTTTTATAGACTTTTGGGGGGTGGGATTTGGGAGTTGGGATCGTTTTGGGACGTTTCAGAGACAATCGTTGGGGTTAGGGTGGGTGAGGGAGATTATTTTGTTAGGGCTAAATAAATATATTTTTCAACTTTATCTGACCATACCTGTTTTTTACTGCTTTTCAGTCTGGTGGGTGGGGGGCGGGGGTGTAACAGTAACTTTGTTTTCCTGAACAGTCGTAGGACTTTAGTAGTACAACCGTCAATCTCTTGTCTACTCCGAAATAATACTCCATTATACTACCTCCCACCAAACGCTTATCTTACCTGTAATTTGTGTTAGAAATTAGGGCTAGGCCCAGGGCTGGCTCCAGGTGAAATGGGGATTAACGTTGTCAATCCTGGGCGGGTGACATTTCCTCATTGCGGTGGTACTAGTGGTGTGACACAGTGGCAGTTGCATGCCTATGGAAAAAAAGAAAACGAAACCTTGTTTGTCCTCCTTACTGTAGCATTACAACGGTTACGGTACGATCGAGAAAATAGCAGGTGACAGTACACTAGAACAGTGCCATAATGTAGCCTAACAAATGGTAAAGTATTTGCTTGCAAGTATAACTAGTACTTGCGTTGAATTTATTTGACATTGGCTACTACTACTAGAAGATATAGTACTGAAGCTGAGTAAGTCTAGAAGATATCCTCGTATTCCTTCACCAGCCTGTTGCTGCTATCACCTTATCCTCCCCAGCAAGTGTGTGGAATTATTGATGTCATTTTAGTCAGACATCAAGCAAAACAACACAGCCCGGGGGAAGAGGGTTAGGGTTTGTAAAATGGATGGGAATGGGGGTTTCTTTTTGGGTAGGTTTTGTTGAGAGAAGAAAAAAAAAGCAGAGCATGGACAAACAATAATTGAAGATACAGAGTTTACAGACAATCTTTGGTTACAAACTAAAGGTAAGCACATGCAGTCACACTCATAGAATAAAAGACAACAATGGATACTGTATCTGTATTGCGTATGTTGTTGGAGTTGTCCTGTTGAAATTGGTAAGTAAGTTGCATGCAGCAAACAATTCCTCTTATTGGCGGCACTCCTCCATTCCAGCTGACGCTTCGTCCATCAATGTGGTGGTGACCACTGACAGAAGAGACAACCTGTCCACTGCCTGCCTGGCGGATGTTGACTGAAACCCGGCCTGTAATTATTGAACGGAAAACAGGAAGTGCTATTACAATACCACTGATAAATAAATAAAAGGTATGTACGCTGTGTGGTTCAAAAAGTGACACTTTGATTTCCCTAATAGACAGTACAATATTTTTGAAATTGCGTGCTCTGTCTGAGTCACCTTTTTAAGGATCAATAAGTATGGCCAAAATATTATAGCGGATCTTTCCCCTCAAGGTGGGTGTACTACTGTGTTTTAGAACAAAATTTGACCTTCCCAGCAATGCTCCCACCAAGACCCTTACTAAAGCCAGTCGCAAAAATGTAGAAGAACCCAATCATATCTCTAAAAACGATGCCTAGCAGAAAAATGGTTACAAAACGTACTTTGAAAGTAACAGTAGGCCCAAATACAGACCGTGGATTGTATTCAAACCACTTGCCTGCAAGCAAAAGTATCCATAGCCAGCATCGCTCCAACAGTGCTCTACAACAACAGAACCGCGTTGCAATAGAACCCCCCTAAACACATGCAATCCTGCTGCTAGGGCTAACCCTAACGAACCCTAACTTACAAAAAGTGCCAAAACTGGTGTTTCCTTATGGATTTTGTCCAACAAACTTCTAGCCGGTATTAGACCTTCCCAGGAATGCCCCAGGCAAGACCCGCCAACCCACCCGCAAAAAAACACCCGACACAACACCACCAAACAGCGAAAAAGCTAAATCTCATACTTACAATGTCTCTCGGCCTTCGGTCCAAACGCGGCGCTGTGCAGCTAGGTCGTCATCATCATCAATCATCATAACTCCTGTTTTCCACCACGGATTTCCTGAAAAGCAAATGCAATCAAGATTAGACTGTCGCAGCAGTGCTTCGACAGAGACCCTGGCCGCAACCCACCCACGAACAGCAGGAAGCCCCCCAAAACGCTACATTGAGCAAGATGTCTGAAGAAATGGCAAAAAAAAGGCTGTTCCTTATGGATTTTGTCCAAAACACTTGTATCCGGTATTAGACCTTCCCAGGAATGCCCCAGGCAAGACCCGCCAACCCACCCGCAAAAAAGCACCCGACACAACACCCCCAAACAGCGAAAAAGCTAAATCTCATACTTACAATGTCTCTCGGCCTTCGGTCCAAACGCGGCGCTGTGCAGCTAGGTCGTCATCATCATCAATCATCATAACTCCTGTTTTCCACCACGGATTTCCTGAAAAGCAAATGCAATCAAGATTAGACTGTCGCAGCAGTGCTTCGACAGAGACCCCGGCCGCAACCCACCCACGAACAGCAGGAAGCCCCCCAAAACGCTACATTGAGCAAGATGTCTGAAGAAATGGCAAAAAAAAGGCTGTTCCTTATGGATTTTGTCCAAAACACTTGTATCCGGTATTAGACCTTCCCAGGAATGCCCCAGGCAAGACCCGCCAACCCACCCGCAAAAAAACACCCGACACAACACCCTCAAACAGCGAAAAAGCTAAATCTCATACTTACAATGTCTCTCGGCCTTCGGTCCAAACGCGGCGCTGTGCAGCTAGGTCGTCATCATCAATCATCATAACTCCTGTTTTCCACCACGGATTTCCTGAAAAGCAAATGCAATCAAGATTAGACTGTCGCAGCAGTGCTTCGACAGAGACCCCGGCCGCAACCCACCCACGAACAGCAGGAAGCCCCCCAAAACGCTACATTGAGCAAGATGTCTGAAGAAATGGCAAAAAAAAGGCTGTTCCTTATGGATTTTGTCCAAAACACTTCTATCCGGTATTAGACCTTCCCAGGAATGCCCCAGGCAAGACCCGCCGGCGCCAACCCACCCGCAAAAAAACACCCGACAACACCCCCAAACAGCGAAAAAGCTAAATCTCATACTTACAATATCTCTCGGCCTTCGTTCCAAATGCGGCGCTGTTCAGCTAGGTCATCATCATCAATCATCATAACTCCTGTTTTCCACCACGGATTTCCTGAAAAGCAAATGCAATCAAGATTAGACTGTCGCAGCAGTGCTTCGACAGAGACCCTGGCCGCAACCCACCCACGAACAGCAGGAAGCCCCCCAAAACGCTACATTGAGCAAGATGTCTGAAGAAATGGCAAAAAAAAGGCTGTTCCTTATGGATTTTGTCCAAAACACTTGTATCCGGTATTAGACCTTCCCAGGAATGCCCCAGGCAAGACCCGCCAACCCACCCGCAAAAAAACACCCGACACAACACCCCCAAACAGCGAAAAAGCTAAATCTCATACTTACAATGTCTCTCGGCCTTCGGTCCAAACGCGGCGCTGTGCAGCTAGGTCGTCATCATCAATCATCATAACTCCTGTTTTCCACCACGGATTTCCTGAAAAGCAAATGCAATCAAGATTAGACTGTCGCAGCAGTGCTTCGACAGACACCAAAAATTACACACAAACCCCCGGAACCCCGCCAAAGAGCACCTCAAAGGCAAGCAAGTCAGCAAAAACGGCCAGAAATTTCCACCTCATATTTGGTCCAAAACACTTTTGTCCATTATTAGAGCTTCACAGCAATGGGCCCAAAACCGTCAACTCACCCGCAAAGAAGTACAACACCCCCACAAGTGCTGAGTCTTTCTTCATTGTGCGTAATCCAGCACTCTGCTTGGAGGGAAATCGCAGTCTGGAGGAGGAGGATAGAGGAGCATGTTCTTCAGAACTTGTGAACCTGAGGAATGTAGACTGCGGCACCTTCAAATCAATAAGCAAACAAGTGAAGACAGTTCTGATGATGGTCTTGTTTTTGGGATTAGGTGATTAAAGTTTGAATTAAATTAACTGTGCAAAACAAAGAAAGAGAGACACAAAGCACACAGGAATAAAAGTGAATAAGGACGAAAAAGAAAGTTCTTGATTGATTGTCTCATTTTCAGGGCTCGGTGTCAGGGAATAAGAACAAGATTTCGTCATCATACTCTGCGAATTCAGGCTGGATGAGGTCTGTGGCACCGAACAGAGAAAAAATCCCCTCATCTACGTTGCTGTCCTCCTCGTCTTCATGCGGCGTGCTTTCTCGTACTTTGTAATCTGGTGGTATGAGGTGCTGATTCATCTTGATCATTGTCAGCCGCTCCACATTTTTGGGCGAGAGGCGGCTCCGTTTGGGAGTTACAATGCCACCAGCAGCACTGAAAACACGTTCAGAAGACACACTTGCGAGTGGGCAAGACAAATAGTTTATAGCCAGGTTGAAGAGCTGTGGCCACAATTGTTTTTTGCCATGCCAATACTGCAATGGCTCATCATTAAGGAAGACCTCTGTTGAGTCATTCAGATAGTCCTGCACCATCGACTCAAGGTCATCAACTGTTCCTCCACTTTGCTTACTTTTTGCTGTGCCTGTGACATTTTTTCGAGAACCATACCCCATCAAACTTAGCCAATCCTCCTCCCCAGCCACTGTTAGTGTTGTCATTGTGTGTGGTGCAGATGATCCAGTTGCCGGTGTCTTTAACGGCTGAGAGGTCACTTGTGCCCCAGCCACAGGTGCAGAAGTGGATTCTTGTGACTGCGGATGGTCTGCTGATGCTGATGCTGATGTACTGGCTTCTCCTTCAATAACCTGCCGTTCTTTTTCAAACCTCTTGGCTGACCAGGCTAACCAATGTTTGTACTTTTGAACATCTGCATCAGCGAAAGGAAAGAATGCGTTGTCTGCCAGCGCCTTTTTGTAGCGTGGATCCAGAATAGTAGCACAAATGTAATGCTGATCTGAGTTGATGTTTTGAAGACGTTCATCACCACGTAGGCGATGTAATAATTTCTCAGACAAAATGAAATGGTTTTTTTTTTTTCCATCTTTTTCAAACTCAGAAGAAACCGCCATCAGTTGGTGCTCCAGTATGCACAACAATGGGATAGCTTTTCCCAAATTACAGTCCTCCTGGCTGACTGCACGCGTGAAGAACTCAAAAGGACGAAGCATGTCTGTCAGGCTTTTAACTATGTCCCATTGCGCCTTACTCATCCGCTGGTCCTCCTTCTGAGATGTAGCCTCTGTCAAGAAATAGTGATCGAGTACCGTATACTGCTCATGCAGACGCTCAAGCATGTAGAAGGTTGAGTTCCAACGTGTTGCCACCTCCTGGATGAGTGCTTTCACTGGCATTCCACGTTGAAGTAGCAGTCTCCGCAGATGCTTCCGGGCCTTAAAAGAATGGCTGAAATGGTTGCACATTTTGCGGCAGGTGGCCATTACCTCGAACGCTGGACTCTCTTTATCACTCAAGAATTTTTGAACTACCAGGTTGATACAGTGCGCCAAACACGGCACTCTAACATGGTCACCAAGGAACATGGCCTTAACTACATTGGCGCCATTATCCGTGGAAACATAACCAATCTTGCGTTTTAGGGGGGATAGCATTGTCAAGACCTTTTTGTCAAACTCTTCCAAAAGGTTTTCTGCTGTGTGACTTTTCTCCAAGCCAAACATGGCTAGTGTTGCATGTTTCCGAGCAGCTTTGAAAACTTGGTCCGGGTCAACACCTGCGTTTAGCTTTGCTTTAACACCTGAAAAAGAGACCCAGTGTGCAGTGATGCACATGTAATCATCGCCTGGGCCACTGGTCCACATGTCTGTTGTCAGATGTATTGTGTGAACAGCACTCTTCTGCAAAGCTGCCCCAATCGCCTGCAGCACATCTTCATGTAGTGCTGGAACCGCAACTCTGGCAAAATAGAACCGGCTCTGAACCTTCCATTTAGGGCAGAGCGTTGCAACTAATTCAAGAAAACCTACCGCTTCTACAAAAGAAAAAGGTAGAAGGTCCACAGCTAGCATTTTAGCCAGCTTAGTGTTATACAGACGCGTCAGTGGGTGGTTGCGTTCATATGGCACGTCTGAAGTAAGCATTGTTCTAATGTTGCCCTGGACCAAGCATTTACGGGCTGATAATGACTTCGTTGACCCAATTTTGCTCGCTGGTGAACTTTTGTGCGTTGGTGTCTCACTCGCTCCAACACTCTTAGTGTGCCTCACATTGGGTGTGCTGCTGACAGGGGTACTGGGTGTAAGGGAAGTGTTTGACACGTCTTCTTCCTGCTCGTCAACATCAGATGAAACATCAACGTTTCCTTGATTTTGGCCTTTCTTGATCGCAGCTAGGTGCGCAAACCATTTGACAGCGTGCTTTCTCTCAAGATGACCACTCTGGCCGCCGGTACCATAGTTGGTACCTGACTTACCACGACTAACTGCAAGCTTACAAAGGGTACAAATGGCAAACTTTGGATTTTTGGGACAAACAGTAAAGAAGTCCCAAACTGGGGACTTGAAGTGTCTGTGGGACCTGGAGGAGGCGGCGATACTGGTGGTGGTGGTCATGAAGCTAATGCCAGATGAAGTGGAGGATCTGGATTGCCCAACTTTTGTACGTTTTCCACTTTCACCGCCACTAATTAAGGTCGAGGTTGACGAAGGTCTCTTCTTGCCAGAAAGAAATATGGAAGCGGGACGAGTTGGTGTACTACTTAACTCCAATGATTGTGGTGTTTCCACTGCCTCCTCATCGACAACATCATCATCATCATCATCACGCGCAGCAGCTCTTCGGGCTAGGGTCAAAATGTCTGTTTGCTGCATGCCCGCTGGGGCTGCAGTGACCTTTATGATGACTGGGTCGTCGTTGGCAGAGTCTTCATCAGCAGCAGTATCCGCCACTTCTTGTTGAGCCTCATCACACTCCATAAGTCTGAGACTTTGGACGAGCTTCCTTTTACGCTTAAGTACCTTTGTTGGATCATGGTGTGCCTCACTCTCAGACGGCTGTGGTGCTGGTTCCCAAGTTTGATCCGTATCATCAGAAGGAGGTGTGCTTGAAGAGGATGTAGACACCACCCTTGATCTGTTCCTTGCTAGGGTTGTGGAAGACAATGAAGGATCAGCAGGAGGAGTGGCTTCCTCAAATGATACCTCGCCTTGATTGTCGATTTCCTGATGTGCCCCTACTTCGGGAGGAACAACTATTGTGGGCACTTGTGACCCTCCATGCACCTCTGCTTGCGCATCTCCTTGCGCTGCCTCTCCTTCCACATGTACTTGGGCTTGTACTTGCACATGTGATTGTTGTTGCGGCTGTGGTTGTTCAACACTCGTCAGATGAGCTACAACAACCTGTGTTGATTGAGGGACATTGCTGCTGCTTTCTTGCGATGAGCCAACATCACTGGTCGATGGTGATTGAAGAACTATACTGGCTGCCTCTGCAGCACTCAAGGGCTTGGACTTAAGTTGGCACGGTGGTGGTGGTGGCACTGAGCCCAATGGAGCGGGGGGGGGTGCTGCCAGCTTGGTCCCCAGCAGATCCCGCTGCTGCTGCTGCAGGCATACTTTTTTTTTTACTCCCAAAAAAAGGGGCGGGCGGCACACCAGTCTCCTTGGTAACTTGCTTCTTCTGCTCCTTACTGGCACCTTTCTTGCTAGAGGAGCTACGGGTTACTTTTTTTGGGGCCATCCTGTTCAGAGCAGGTCAGCAGGCAGCAGTTGCACGAGTTGCAGAGGGTTCTGTGTCCAGACGTGACGTCGCGTGACGTTATGCTGCACACACCGCTGCAGGACTTCTTCCTGGCACTGGTGGTTCTCTTGAGTCTTCTTGTGCACCTAAAAGCAATGGAAGACAGAGGAACATCAGTTCAGTTATACACCCCAAAAATTCGACAAAACACAGAAAAATGAGCACAATCCCATGCCATCCTTGATGTTTACATTGAAGACACCCCACAGAAAGACTATGGACATGCAAGTATGCAACACTCACTACCCCTGGGCATAATGGATGAAAAGTAGGCAAAATAAGTGCAGGCCTCAGACACTGCCTCTCCTCAAAATGGCCCCTTACACCCCAGGCACATGTTGCCTGTACCAGCCAGCACTCAAGATGGCCACCACCACCACCCACATGGCCAGTCCACATCAACAGTACACCCCCAAAAAACAGAAAAACAGCCAGAAATCACCACAATCCAACGCCATCCATGATGTTTACATTAAAGAGAGTGAGACCACACCACAGGCACACTCAGTCCATGCACCACCCACCACCCCTGGGCAAAAGGCCACACCAGCAGCCCCCCAAAAACGACAAAAAACAATAAAATAAGCCCAATCCCAGCCCATCCATGGCCTCAATTATGTTTAAATTCAAGAAGACACCCCACAGAAAGACTAGGCCCATGCAACACTCACCACCCCTGGGCAAAGGGCCCCACCAGCAGGCCCAAAAAAACGACAAAAAACAATAAAATCAGCACAATCCCAGCCCATCCATGGCCTCAATGGTGTTTAAATTCAAGAAGACACCCCTCAGAAACACTAGGCCCATGCAACACTCACTACCCCTGGGCATAATGGATGAAAAGTAGGCAAAATAAGTGCAGGCCTCAGACACTGCCTCTCCTCAAAATGGCCCCTTACACCCCAGGCACATGTTGCCTGTACCAGCCAGCACTCAAGATGGCCACCACCACCACCCACATGGCCAGTCCACATCAACAGTACACCCCCAAAAAACAGAAAAACAGCCAGAAATCACCACAATCCAACGCCATCCATGATGTTTACTTTAAAGAGAGTGAGACCACACCACAGGCACACTCAGTCCATGCACCACCCACCACCCCTGGGCAAAAGGCCACACCAGCAGCCCCCCAAAATCGACAAAAAACAATAAAATAAGCCCAATCCCAGCCCATCCATGGCCTCAATTATGTTTAAATTCAAGAAGACACCCCACAGAAAGACTAGGCCCATGCAACACTCACCACCCCTGGGCAAAGGGCCCCACCAGCAGGCCCAAAAAAACGACAAAAAACAATAAAATCAGCACAATCCCAGCCCATCCATGGCCTCAATGGTGTTTAAATTCAAGAAGACACCCCTCAGAAACACTAGGCCCATGCAACACTCACTACCCCTGGGCATAATGGATGAAAAGTAGGCAAAATAAGTGCAGGCCTCAGACACTGCCTCTCCTCAAAATGGCCCCTTCTTACACCCCAAGCACATGTTGCCTGTAGCAGCCAGCACTCAAGATGGCCACCACCACCACCCACATGACCAGTCCACATCAACAGTACACCCCCAAAAAACAGAAAAACAGCCAGAAATCACCACAATCCAATGCCATCCATGATGTTTACATTAAAGAGAGTGAGACCACACCACAGGCACACTCAGTCCATGCACCACCACCCCTGGGCAAAAGGCCACACCAGCAGCCCCCCAAAAACGACAAAAAACAATAAAATAAGCACAATCCCAGCCCATCCATGGCCTCTATTATGTTTAAATTCAAGAAGACACCCCACAGAAAGACTAGGCCCATGCAACACTCACCACCCCTGGGCAAAGGGCCCCACCAGCAGGCCCAAAAAAATGACAAAAAACAATAAAATCAGCACAATCCCAGCCCATCCATGGCCTCAATGGTGTTTAAATTCAAGAAGACACCCCTCAGAAACACTAGGCCCATGCAACACTCACTACCCCTGGGCATAATGGATGAAAAGTAGGCAAAATAAGTGCAGGCCTCAGACACTGCCTCTCCTCAAAATGGCCCCTTCTTACACCCCAAGCACATGTTGCCTGTAGCAGCCAGCACTCAAGATGGCCACCACCACCACCCACATGACCAGTCCACATCAACAGTACACCCCCAAAAAACAGAAAAACAGCCAGAAATCACCACAATCCAATGCCATCCATGATGTTTACATTAAAGAGAGTGAGACCACACCACAGGCACACTCAGTCCATGCACCACCCACCACCCCTGGGCAAAAGGCCACACCAGCAGCCCCCCAAAAACGACAAAAAACAATAAAATAAGCACAATCCCAGCCAATCCATGACATGAATTATGTTTAAATTCAAGAAGACACCCCACAGAAAGACTAGGCCCATGCAACACTCACCACCCCTGGGCAAAGGGCCCCACCAGCAGTCCCAAAAAAAGGACAAAAATCAGCACAATCCCAGCCCATCCATGGCCTAAATGGTGTTTAAATTCAACAAAACAGTTGTATCATGCACCCCTAACCAACCCTGGTCCTACTGGATACTGTGGCTACCCACAATATAATTTATTTAATGTTCTGAAAAAGTTCCAAAATTTTACTTGCAGCAACTGTAATGCCCCAAACAAACTTACTTGTGAAAGTTGATTTCTAATCCAAAAGTGATCCAAAGACAGTCAAAAAGGCCTCAAATCCAAATATCCAGCAGCACCCACAAAAAGTAATCCTTCCAGCTCCAGATCCAAATGAAAGTGACCAGGAGATGGACAAAGCACTGGGAGGAGCCTGCTGGACAGGAACAGGAAGTTGGAGACTGTGGGGCACTTCCTTCCTCCCCCCCCCCAAAATGGACTCCTTGCAAAAAAAAAGGCCATGCAAATGTCAACCTGAGGAGTGATTCTGATAAAAATCATAATTTTCTGAAGGTTTATCCTGTTTGCTGGTGATTTTCTTGTGCGAAATTGCAAAATCTCTATTTCGCAAGTGCGAGATTGTTCCTTTCCGCCGCAACTACGTGTTCGCAATTGCGAACTCTCGCGAGGTGTGCTGTGCAAGGTGGCAAGCCGCGAGTACGTATTCGCGGGCGACAAACTCCCGCGGGAACACGCAGCAAGATCTAAAATGGCGCGTCACTCGCAAAGAAAAACAACTCGGCAAACGCTAAAATGATGGAAAGTGAACGCCGTGCACCACGCCGCGCGCCGCAACCAAGCAAAAAATCCGCCGCGAGCGGATTCACGGATTTTCGACAAATTCGCGAGCGTTCGCGGATTGCGGATTTGCCGAAAATCCGAAAAATCCGCGAGCGGAGCGGATTTTACGCCCATGCTTAATGGTGTCTCAGTGTTAAACAATGGATTGCCATTTCCTAGGTTGCTTGTCACAGAATTCAGATTGCAAAACCCCTTCATGTCATATTTGATATTTTTCATAGTTCAAGATGTGAAACCCCTTAGCATTTCATTTGTTAGAGAGAGTTCACAATGTAAAGCCCATTGGTATTGCATTTGTCAGGGCTCACCATATAAACTCATTCCCACTGTATTTGACACAGTGTTTGTATTAACCATGTCATGAGTAATGAAAATACTTATCAGGTGGGCTCGCAATTGCTAACCTAGTTAAAAGCCCTAAAGAAGAGCAACAAAGTGGTGCAGCCGTAACTCAAGAGCCACCTTACTGCTGGACCTGCACTAATTATCAAGAACACCACTGAAGCACTTGACCCTTAAGGTGGTGGGGCAAAGCTGTCCAAAGCTATCTCTGGCTGGTTGATTTGAGTATAGACATAGACCATATAAAAGTCCTTTAAAAGTCAATGTCAGCCAGTGCTATCACTTTAAAAGCCTTAAGTATTGCTCTATGCTAAGCAAAAATTAGAAATGTGCACAATGAAAATTAGGCCTCTCTATCCTCCTCTGAACTAGGGCTCTATATAAGAAAGTCTCTGCTCAATCAAATGCCTATAGAAAAGGCGATCAAGAAAGGAGCAGGGCAAAAGCCTTTAGGCGTTTAGATTCACACATAGTCAAATAATAAACATAAAACTGCAAATGTACACAATGAAAACCAGATCTCTATAGTCAACCCCGAATGAGAGATCTGCTTATGGAATTATCTTAAGTAAAACAGCGCTCCTTTGTTTGTCACATAGTTCAAAGTGTAACATTCTTTCTAATGTACATGTCAGAGGGTTCACAATTTTTAACACCCTTCTGTTAGACCTGATACCGTTGGCGTGGTTTTCTCCCTTAACTTTTTTGCATTAAGGACTCCTGTTTTGCTGACTTTGTTTTTGCTGGCTTTACGACTCTGCATGCTTTACCACTGCTAAACAATGCTAATAGTGCTTGTGGTCTTGCCTCTAAAATATGATAGAATTTGCTTATACCCAACCCAATTGGAATGTTGAATTTTTGATAAATGAAATGCTACTAGTAGGCTTGCAACACTGCTTGTGCCACTCACTTATGGAGCAATTTAATCATGTGTAAAATCTGCCATTGCAGCATGTGTGTGAAGTTTTTAAGCTGCCATGTAAACCTGCCAAATAAACCTTTTGCCAGACCCAAACCCTCATTTTTACTACATATAAGTCACCCCCTAAGGTAGGCTCTCAATAGCCCACAGGGCAGAGTGCAGTTTATTTAAAACCTTGGAAATTTACTTTTTATTCTTCAATGCTATGGTAGTGAAAAATTCTTAAATTCATTGTTCACTACTGCAGTGACTTCCTCTCCCATAGGATAACATTGGAGTTTCATTTTGCATTTAATAAGCTGTAACTTCCAAATAAGAACAGGTAACCTGTTCATATTTGTTGTCTCTGGATTTATAGTGTAATGTAACTGGGTGTAGTTGACAGTTTGGCTTTGTGTACCCCTTTTGACTGCCTAGCTCTAATGCAGGCACTTTAGCACCATGGTGCAAGGGTACCTGCATTGTAAGGAGGATTGCTTTTATGCAGGAAGGGACACCTTATGGAAAAAAAGCAATCCTTAGAGGCTTTTTCCTCTATCTCAGTGTACTGCATTTTGCTTGCGAAAGAGGAAAACACAAGGAGAAATTAACTTATTTCTGCTTGTTACGCCCCACCTGAGGAGGCATACATTTTTGGAGCGTCAAAATACATGGATGTTGCTTCAGAACACCCATGCAATGCCCATGGAAATGCCAATCTGGCGCAGAGTAATACAACACAGAGATTTGTACTGTGTTGCATTACTCAAGATTTATGTAGCTGGTCAGGGCCATGCAAGGTGGCCTTGTGTGGGTTCATATATCTTGCTTTTAATTTGCATTGCTCTTGCACCACATTTCATGTTGCAAGAGTGACAAAAGAGGCTCATAATATGTCCCTAACTCTTCAGCAGTTCTTTGAACCTGAAGCATCGCCCTACTGTGAACGCATCCTCAATACTGGCCTTCACATCACAAACCTTCATTGACGAGATACACGTCAACAAAGCGGGACCTCACATAGTAGCCTCATTGCATCTCATAACTGGTGCATAACTTCGGCTGTGCATCCTCGCAGAGCTGCGCAAGCCAGAATTTAAGGTACGTTGTTCAGCTGGACCAATTGAGTTCCTGTTGCCAAAGAACAGTCCATCATGGTTGAACTGAACATATGATTTTGTCTTGATCCAGCTCAAACCAGGTATCAACAGTTGGAGCTTCGAGCTTTTTTGGCTACTTTGACTAACATGTTTAAGCGTGCATATCTCTAGTTCTACTGATTGGATTTTTGTCATTTTCGTTTTGTTTTATGTATAAAAAAATTCTACTATTTTCTAACTTGGTGTGGGATCCTTTCTTACAGTTATCTTTTGGCACAAAAACTTCACATATTCCCTCTGAATTGAATGTGCCTGCATAGTGACAAGCTACCAGAGGATTTTTGCACAGGTTAATTTAGAGTTGACATGTTCCTCACCCTGACAAAGATTGTAGTTGCTGTTTGACAATAGCTCACGTAACCAGTAACCCAATTTCTTACACCTTCTTATTGTATTTGTCACAGGATAACACAACGCAAATCTCCTTTCTAATGTATTTGATGTGAGGCTTGTGCTGACAATGCCTCTATCCCAAATAAGCACTGGAGCTACATTGTAGGTGGCTAAAACAATCGTGTCCCAATCAAATGCTCTAAAGAAGATCAACAATGGGGTAGACCAAATGTCCCTCACTCTATACTGATTTTTTTATTCTTTTTTTGAGGTTACTTGAGCTCTAGAAGACTGTTACAACTTTCTCTAACCAGACCTAAGTATGTGTTTAGTAAAGTAGGTTTGTAAATAATATAAAACATAATCTTAATCTTTAATGAATTTCTACAGGGTTGAGACCTTGAGGTGCCCTATCACTGGAAATATTAGTGCTTGTGTAACAGTTGCCTATTTAAGATCAATGGGCACCAATATCCTATCCAAAAAAAGCTAACATCCTCATGATATGCTCCATGTACAAAAGACCTAGTCATGGTTTAGAGATGATATGTAACTTAATCCTTTGTTGCACTATATCCATCTACAGTCCCTGAAAAGATAGCACCTAGATATTATCTTGGAGTTTAACATTTTTATTTAAGCAACAAATGGTTAACAAGATCCTCAGTGTCAAACACAAATGGAATATGACTCATGCTTGTAGAACAATGGTGTAGATGGAAAGCTCTTAGTTGGAGGGTTGAAAGTGGGGCTTGGAGGGTCTCCAGAGGGTCTGCAGAGCAAGGGAATCTTTTTTTCACATTCTCCAAACTCTACACAGAATTTGGACTGGAGGTTTTGGTGACATAATTGGAAGTAATTATAATGCAAGCTTTAAAATGTTTCTGTTTTTTTAATAAATAGAGACAGAAACCAATAGTTTACAATCTATATATAAATTGACACTCTCCAACATTACGTTATGTCATCTTCAAACCAAAATTGGTTCAAGGGCAAGGCAATATATCATCATGGTATGTGGGGACTTTAATACCAAACCTTGATGTCACATTGGTCAACTTAGATGTTTTGCATAATTATGAAATCGTTAGTCCCAATTCTCAATCAACTTTTTCAATTTGCGGTTCAAGGAGAGGTGCCTCCTTAATGTCCTTTATGGTTAAAAAGAATGTACACGCTCTAAATGGTTCCAGGCCCTCAGATTCACACCTTTCATTACGTGTACTGTGCAGGGGGGGGTGTAAGCTTGATAGAGTGCATATTAGTCAATCTGGAAGCATGTCAGTTGGTCAATGATCTTGAACTAGAACAAAGAATTGAGAGTGACCATGACCCGGTGATAGCATGCCTAAGCTTCCAAATGAGGGACATTTCCAACCGTACATATTGTCAAGAACTAAGGAAATGGGTATTACAAATAACAACATATAAGAAGCCCATAGCCTGGCGGCCGTCTAATACTAAACAACTATGTATGTATGGTTGAGTCTTTTGATCTAATTAATGCACTTTTCATTTTCTGTTCTTCATCCACTGTAGGTAACAGGAGCAAATGTTTCAACCACAGGCATGTAATTATGATAGGACATAACTAAGAAAGCACCACACCTCTATGTAATTAGCACTGATTTCAACCAAGTATAGGTAGTTTAAAAATTGTTTTGTAGGGATCCATGCCCTGACGAATGCCCCAGACGTTTAGGCTAATGGCAGTGGGCAGAAACATGTTGGCAATAATTTGGAGGTGAGACACAGTACTCCAAAACCCTTTTTTTTTGTCTTTAATTATACCTAGGGTCCCATGAATAAAGGTGGTGTACCCCCAGTGAACTCTAAGGATTTTTACCAGTTTTTCATCTAGATCCCCTGTTCAATGGAGTTGTCCAGTGAGTTTTATGTAAGAACTCCCTCCTAACTAGTCAGTCTTCAAGGAGGTTGAGTCTGCCCGGGTGGCATTGTCTTACCCCAGGGTGGGGAGAGGATTCCTATTGTGAAGCATGACACTAACAAGTGTGTGAGGTTTCCTCATCCATTAAGGATGACTTCCCCATGAGTTAGGCATCTGAGGTCTCAGCTCGTGCTCTGACATTTCAGATACACCCATATCTTTTGGTGTATCAATGACACCGTACCAATTTATTGTGTTTATTGGCAGTCTAATAACACCTGCATCAGACTTGGTCGAGCCTTACATCTCCAGCAATATAAGATAAAAGAATATCTGGAGAAAAGAGATCCACACGACTCTGAGACAATCCCAAGGTTTGAAACCCTAATCAAATTATCTTGGTGGACAAGCACTGTGCATTTTTACTCCAGGATGCAAATACACTGATAATAGTAACCACATATATATGGAATGGTTTGATTCGGAGTGCAGAACATTGAAACAATCTCTTTCCTTAGCACTTAAAACAATACACAAAACTTCAGATGGGGAAACCTGATTAAAAACTTCAAGACCGAAGTATAAGTATCTTGTTAAAAAAAGTTAGATGCACGTAGCACTAAGAAGCAAAAGGAAAAAAGGTAGCTCAGCTACAGATCATTAAACCCATTCCTACATTTGAACCATGCCTGGATATGCTCTACCCTGCTGGTAAAAGATCCTTATATAATAGATTTAGATTTAGCATTGTGCCAGTGACACTGTACACTAGCAGGGGAAGTAGTTCATCTACCTGTGGTTGCGAGTTTGGGGGGATAGATTCTGTAATGCACTTGATGTTGTACTGCTCCTATGCTCTTACGCCCAGAAGAGACTACCTCCACCCACTCATCACTCCTCATGGTGCACAACACTGTAAGGATGCTCTGAATTCATGCATGCATACAGATTCTGAAAGAATCTTCAAACAGGTTGCAATATGCATAGGAGGTTTGGAGAGCAACTAGATCACTGGACACTGTCAGGATTTCTGAAACATGTTCAACATTACTTGCTTATGTTATTGTGCTGTTAACGTGTGTTACAAATCTGTGGTTGTTGGTTTATGCCAGGAAATGGGGATTTTTGTATGCTGGGAGCACTTCATCGTTAATTTCCTTGACCTCTACAATTAGAAGCATTTGCATTTTAGCAGCATTGTGTATCTGAACCCTAGTTCTTGGGTGATTTTTATCAACCCTTTTAATTGTGGTTTCTTTATAATTAACTAGAAGGTAGTTCGGCCGGGTTGCCGCCAAACCATTTATCAGATATATTCACACTTTTTAGAAAGCTGGATAGCAATGCACCAACGCATTTTTACTGACTGTCTTTTAATTAAGAGCGGACTCTTTTGGCAGTGGGACTTTTTCAACCTTTTACATTTTTCTGCAAGTATTTTTGAAATGTTGTCAGATGCTTCATGTTTCATTGCGGTATTTAGCAAGAATAAAAATATCATGGGACTAAATGTTGTGTCAAGAATATCAAGAACAAAGATATCATGTAGGCTAGTTTTTATAGGTAAGCAAAGTTTCACTATATATAACTCCACAAATATGTGCCTTGATGACTCCTATCTACCACCAGAAAATGATAAAACCTTACAATCTAGCACCTAATGTCATTATTTCACTTAGTAGCACAAAATGGAATGCCCTGCTTTGTTGAATCCAAGTTTATAAGACTCTTCCATTCCCTATTTGGACACACCAAGGGGCTGCTTATGGGGAAGCCATGCAGTGCAGCACAGCATGGCGAAACAAACCACAGTGCAACACTGCACTGCTTGATAAGAAAAGGGCAGGAATTTGCTGTATCTAAGGCAATACACTGCATCCTTTCCTTTCCCCTGTGCTGGCACCCTTTTGGCTGCCTAGGCCAATGCAGGTACCCTTGCACCATGGTGCAAGGATGCCTACGTTGCATGCAGGATTGTTTTTCTGCAGGACGGGGCACCTCTCTGCACATAAAACACCCCCAGGAGGCATATTCCTCGTTCTGGTTGTCCTGTAGAATGCAACACACATGGAAAGAGCAAGAAACAAGGAGAAATAGAGATAGTTCTCCTCGTTACGCCTCACCTGGGAAGATGTAAGATTCTAACACATTGCCAGGTTTACAAGATCTTGTAATTCCAGTTATGCATCAAAAACCATGGGAGGTGCATGGGAATACCCAAACAATGCCCATTGAGCGTCTTCCCAGTGCGAAGTAACACAACCCATCAATTTTCACTGTGCTGCGTTACTCTAGATTTATGGAGCCACTTAGGGCCACGCAAAGTAGCTATGTGTGGCTTCAAACATCTGTCTTAAGGTTTGCATCGCTCTTGCACTACTTTGCGTGGTTCTAGAGTGATGCAAAGGGCCTCATAAACAGGCCCCCAAATCTCATTGACTGACACAAAATTATAAAAAGGATTGTCTCTGTGAGCAACGAGGCATATTGTTGGATAAAAGCTCATCTTCCATCACATTGTGCGGGTCACACAGGCACACAAAACCAGCAGTAGAAAGCTCCTCTGTACCAGTTGAAGACCTCCACTGGAGTCCAGATCTGTCAGATGACATCCCTACACCACTTCTGTTAGAATCTGAAGTTTTGTAGACAAAAGTTATTTTTTATTATAGCATAAAACGTGGAAGCCTGCAATCATTTTAAAATGCCAAACTTCAATTTCCTTATTACAGTCGATGTGTGGCGTCCCTAGGCATGTAAGACAGAAATGACTTAGCAGCTCAACTATAATAACTTATTACAGTTGTTTTCGGAGTCACAATGCCTGCTGCCCGAACAGGCACACAGGGGCAAGGCATGTCACAGAGCATAATTAAAACTGCACTTTAAAAAATATATAATGAAACCTGGGTTTTCTCTCTTCTGCTCCATTATTCAGATGAATAGTGATAAGCAAAAAGGCGATATTTATGAGAACCTGTTTATTTTTTCCATACTTTAGGTTAAAATAAGAGTGATGAAATCTCTAAATGTTTCTATTACTCTTTTTAAATCTGACTGTTTCTAATATATGTTTGCAACAAATATCTACCTGTATTTGGTGTGTTCAATTTTGCAATTTTATTCCTCATATTTACAGTCATCCTTTCTCTTTCATATGACACCACCACAAGGATATAAGTGGCTTGTGGGAAGGGTTATTGTGTGACCATGTGTTATAAGGAATAAGGTACCCCCTGCCATTCATTATACAAATATATATGGATATAAATTATATGAATTATTATTATGATTGTTATTATTATTAATATTATTAAAAGTTGATAGTTGTTTCGAGTACAAACTTACCAAGGCTCAGAGGAGGAGACAGTCAGGGGCTGCCGCGGCCTCGCCTTCTCATGTAGTCAGGCCTGATCTCTGCTAGAGCACCTTGCGTGACTTCAGAATTTATAACTGCAGAGAGGGAACCTCTAAGGTCAGTGCAATCATCTGGGAGTTTCTGGATGCTGCAAACCCTCTACAGAATCAAGTACCAATGGGGACTATCATTCTAATTGTCATTATTCAAGTAAACATTTTTCCTAAGCTGAAGAGATGTTTTACATGGCATTTAGTATGAGTACTGCGTTGTCAGCACACTGGTTTAAGAAATGTAACTATCTGCAAAAAGATAAACCAAGAGAGTCTTATGCACATAGTTTCATGCATGTAAGGTGGGGACATGCAGAACGAAAAATAAGAATTCACAAAGACAAAAGTCTGTCTTTTTCTCACTTCGTCCACAAACTCACATACCAAAAAGATACACAAATGTGACATATGGTACAGCACACTGCAGCACCAAACCGGCACACACACACATAACACAAAGGTTAAAGTGACATTGCAGTTAGAAACAATGTAACTTTGCAAACAACACTGACATTCGCTGGTTATATTTATATCAAACCCTAAAGTAAGCTATAACTGGCTTCCCTGCCATGCACAGTTTGTCATCAATATGTAATTTCAAATGTTGCAGTAATGCTATCAATAATATAGAACATGTCTTGAGTGCTGCACTATGTAGAATAATTAGCTGTGCATGAAGAGTTGCAACTTATAGTTAATGCACATCTGCGGCGAGGCATGTTGTGTAGACCATCCACACAAACAATTAAACATACCGACATCACACGCATGCACATGCATTTTATTTATAGAAATATACAACCATAACAGTACCTCATGTCCATAGATCGAAGCACTCATATACACACAAATGTTACACACAGTGACAGCCATTCAGTCCCAGTTAAACATTATGAACATGTTCAAGGGTAAATGGGTGAAGGCACTATTTTGTGGATGGATGGATGGTTAATACATCTATGCATCTGTGGAGACAAATTAATAAATGAAAGATTGGATGAATGTGGGCGCATGCATGAATGAGTAAATGGGTGGGTACATGCGTGCATGGTTGTGAATGGATGGATAAATATATGCATGTGAATGGATTTTGTGGGTGCATGGCTAGATTCATTCAATAAATGTGGGTGGGTGTTCAATGGGTGGCTGGCCTATTTACTTTCCTGCTGACTCTCTCCCTCGCTTATTCTCTTTCTTTCTCGCTCACACCCTTCCCTCTATCCCTTTCTATAGGTGTAAGCCATGCATTCCATTATAGAGCTCAGGTCGATTTTTGCATTTTCCCACTCCTGTAGTTTAAAGCCTGATAAATGTAAATGTACAGGAATTTATATAGCGCAAATCACCAAGCGGTTTCTAAGCGCTTGCTTAGGGAACCCGTCCTGGTATTCCCCTGTGAGATAACCCAGGCAGGGTATCCGCAAGGTGAAAGCCAGGCATCCCGCCGCAAGGGGCCGTTGTGGAGATTAAGCAAGCTATTGCCCAGAGTCGCAGAGTGTGAACCTGTGAATCGAGTAGGCACCGGAGCCAGAATTGTCGAGTCAATGGACATTTTAAGACTCAAGACCGCGCCGAGCCGGGAATTGAACCCTGGTCCCGGGCTGACCTCTGCTTCCAGGTCTGCCTCCTCTAACCAGTGAGCCACACTTCTCCACAAGGCCTTAGTGGAGTGGTGTGGCTCACTGGTTAGAGGCTGCAGACCCGGAAGCAGAAGTGGACCCGGGACCAGGGTTCGATTCCCGACGCGGCAGGGTTGTGGACCAGGGTCAGCGGACTCGATAATTCTCACCTCGGTGCCTACGCTAACCAGGGGTCCCACTCGGCATCTCTGGGCATTAGCTTGCCTAATCTCCACAATGGCCCCATCAACGCTGGGGATGCCTGGCTCCACCTTGGGGATTCCCAGCAGGGACCATCCCACAGGGAAAGCCAGGACAGGTTCCCCAGCGGTATACAGCGCCAGGACGCTGACTGGCAACAGTGCGCTTTACAAGTATACACATTACATTAGATTAGTCACAATAGGATCTCCTAAAATGTTTTCTCCCACTCAATAACAATGCTGTAGCCCCAACTAACGTGACACTAAGGGGTACAGTAAGATGGCGGACTTCTGTAACGGAATGTGGGACCGTCCGCCAGGGGTGCGGCTGTCCCACACCTGCAATTAGGATGCCACTTTCCCCGTGGCGGTGGATCCCCTATTCCCACAGTCCACCACAATGCTGGGAATGCACGTTGTGCATTGGCATGCACAAGGTGACAAGCACCGCGAGGTGCCTGCCACCTTGTCCATGCCACTGCAGGGGGGTATCATAGGTACCTCCCATGAGCACCCCCCAACTTCCTGGGGGCCCGCTACATGGTGCCCAAAGGCAAAGACCACATGCCTTTCCACGGTGGCAACACCACCATGTAAAGGCAGATCTCTGCAGTAATTCTGATATGTTTTCCGCTTAGTCGATGAGTCGACCCGTGGAAAAGCCGCAGACGGTCTTTCTGTCCGCCGCGGACCCCCCCCAGCCATCCTAATATGGCGAGGGGGGGTCTTTGAGGTGTGGATGGCGGGTGGATCACCTCCCCGGGGCCAGCGGTGACTACCGCCTCCCGGCAGGGACAATCCGCCCGCCATTCTAATGAGCCTCTACGGTCGCATTTTGTTAGCTCCATAGGGAAAGTACAAAACAATGGCACAAACGTTAAGTGATGTTCATTGCATCCCCTGTCTGGCTTAGTTGATATGGTAGTAGAATAGCGGTTGGTTCCCAAAGCCAAGCATGCCTAATGTGGTATCTGACTGCCACACACAACTTGCTACCAGGCTGTGACTGCAGCTGCACCTCGTCATTATTTTACTGCTTCCATTAATTATTAATATTGGGCTTCTGGTATCTAGGTTCTTAATACTTCACAGTTTCTTCTGTTTTGCCTAAAAAGCCCAAACTTCAGAATTTTAATATACTGCATAGTTCATCATGCCTGAGATTACTTCGGGATTCATAATAACTCTGCTGCAAGAGAACCTGCTTAAAATGTGCAGTTGGACCTGCAACGCAACATGTGTGTCTCAAGCTTCAAAGGTTTTTTGGACAAATGACGGCAATGACAGGGACGAGATTGTCTGGGAACTGCCCCTTCCTGGTCAGAGGTGTATATACCAGTTTACACCACTTTTTAGGTCTCACTGGTCACATAAACCACACAGTGCAAAGCAACACACAACGATCATCATACACATACACATACAGAAATGTGCTTTTGGACAGCCCGGTCAGCAATTAGTTATGGTTTAGTTGGCTTAAGGCGTTGGCTTACAGGACTGTCAGCACTCATATCAGTCCAAAGCATTCCATATATGTGAATACTCGAGACATGGCTCTTGTTATTACAATACACCCACCAGGCCACCACACTCAAGCGTACTTAGCGGGTTTATTCATTATCTCTTCGTCCGTCTTCTTGAATGCAGTCCTTACACTTGAGTTACTTCTTCTTTCCAACATAACCAATTTCCTAGCGGAAGCAAAAAAGTTCCTCCAAGATGGCCCCTGTAACTCAGGAATCACCACAAAAGGGCCGAACTAATGATGCAATTCCTGTTTTTTCTTTTCTGACTCTGACCCTATACTGGAGTACCATTGGTGAAGGTAGTCATATTTTTAGATTATTTTGTCACAACCCTGCGTTGACACGATGTGGAGCTAGTGGGTATGTGTCTGACAATGTGCGTGTAGTGTGCACGCTGTGTTCCCAACTTAGTGAAGGATTTGACTTTATCGGGTTTTGGTAATGCATGCCCCTCCGGCCAAACATTTTTTATGGGGAATGAGGGGGAAACCTATTGAGACCATTGTGGTGTTGCTGCCTATCTTTGGGATTGATCTGAGTTTTCCTGTTCACACATTTGTCTAAGGGTAAAGTGTTACCCACCTGGGATCTGTTAATCAGTTGCTGCTTGTCTAGGTCGCAGGGCATGCCTGACCACGTACTTCTGACTCGGGGTTGAGGGGGAGGTAACGTTCATTGATTTCAACAATGGTGATTAAGTATGGGCGAATTTGGCGGATCTGCGGTCCCCGAATTCACGCGAAATTGCAAAAAAATCCGCGAACTCGCGGATTTTTTTGCAATTTGCACTGGAGTACTTTCTACTGGCTAATCCAGTAAGTGCTACCTCGTTGGGTAAATGTATAGTGCTTTTCTACACTACAGCTGCGTAAAGTGCCAGAAGAGTTGTCACCAGTGACCATGTGTGTGTTACTGCCATCACGCCCAAGGGCGCAGGGGTCCCATTGTGGGTAAATGGCGGGAAGACGGTGCACACCGCTAGTGTGTGGGCGGTGTCTGACCTTTTATACACACAAGAGACATGTGAACTCGCATAAAAGCCCCCTCGTTTGGCCCCACCCACACACGGTATGGGGAGAAAGCACACCTGCCCAGCCTCGACAAAGCTCACAATTGTTTTTGGGCTGATAATTTTTGTGTCTGGAGCATCGTGCCAGAATGAACCCTGCCCTTCATATTTATCCAAGAAGATGCCATCGTTCAGTGCAATACCTCTACTGAACTGGAGTACTTTCTAATGGCTAATCAGTAAGTGCTACCTCGTTGGGTAAATGTATAGAGCTTTTCCTACACTACAGCTGCGTAAAGTGCCAGAAGAGTTGTCTCCAGTGACCATGTGTGTGTTACTGCCATCTCGCCGAAGGGCGCAGAAGTCCCTTGAGTGAGCTGGCCATCCCAAATTTTTTTTTTTTAAATACGCTCACAAGCGAATTTGTGAATTTTCGGCAATTTCGCGAGATTCACGGATCGCAAAATTGCCGAATATCCACAAATTTCGCGACCGGAACAGATTTTTGGCCCATGCGTAATGGTGATGCGAGTTTGTCATTATACATATATACATCATGGAGTGCATTGATTTCTCATTTCCAATATTAACATTTCCCCCTCTCGTTGAATTTTCAACTACATCATCTACCCCATACTTCATGACAGTCACAATATTCCTGCTGTGTTTCTGTCGTGTCTACTACTAATTCCATAGTTACTTGCATTATACCTAACTTGAGTACTGCATTTTTACATCAAGAAACCCCCACTTGTAGGAAATAAAAATAGCACAAAAAGAACAATGGGAAGCATTGAGAGGTGAAGTCCAGTCACTCATAAGGGGATCCAGGAAAAAAAGTCTATTAACAAATTATGCTCAGTGGCACCTCCCTCCTTCTTCATGCCAGCTTGTAGACGGTTGGTGGATGGCATGAGTAGGTTATTTCCGGGATAGAGAGTACAGCAGGATGCACCGATTTTGAGATACACCCCACCCTTCATTGTGGTCTTCAAGTGCAATACATACTAGTTTTGCGGCACCATGAGGCAGATGGCTCTTAGTTCTTACTTGATAGCATTTAGGTTGAGCTCAGTATTATTGATATTTTACCTTCTATCCATCCTGATGAGATTGCATGAGGCTAATTTTGCCCGGGTTAGATGCGGGAAAAGCGGCGCCCTGTCGTTCTGATTTCCTGTTGGCAGGAGGGTAAGGCAGGGCTGTGTTCTTGCACCGACCCTGTTTTGCCTCTATGTCAATGGGGTAATCGCGCAACTTAATGGAGTACAGGACACCGATGCTCTTAAGTTAGCTGGTGACAGGGTGCCTGCCATCATGTTCGCTGATGACACCCTCTTACTTTCTAAGTCTCCAATGGGTATACAGCGAACATTGGATGGCTTCGAATAATTCTGCACTGCCTGGGGATTGGAGATCAATTCCCTTAAAACCAAATTCCTGATCTTTAAACCCCCAGAACAACTCGACCGAATCCAATTTTAGGGACGACGAGACTCGAAAGGGTAGATACCTTTGACTATCTGGGGGTCACCATCAACGAGAACTTGAAGTGGGGTCCCCAGCAAACCAAATCACAACTTAAGTTTGCTCAACTATCTGGAGAATTTCTTAAACTATCCAACAAGTCTAACAACAAACCTGCTGGCCCCCCGTTGGAAGTTTATAAATCGCAAGCAAGGGCTGCCATTATGTACGGGGGAGAACTCTGGGGACACTGTAATAGGTCTGAAATGACCAGGGTTGAGAACAAATTCCTAAGACAGCTGTTAGCTCTCCCACCTAGTGCCCCGCTCCTTACTCTAAGGCATTGACGAAGAGCTAGCACTAAAACCTCTCAGGTTGTGGCGTAGGCTCTGGGTGACACCAGAGCTGATAAACTATAGACAGGAACTTAAGGAATTTTGACTTATCCTAGTACTATGAAAATTCCCTGGCTCACTATCATTAAGAATGAGTTTACGAGGCTAGGAGTTCCCGCTCTATGGGCTGACCCAGAGAGGGAATGCAAAGCCATCTCACGAACCACGCTTGCGACCATCTATCGTTCTGATAAACTCAATGCAGTACTGTGTAATCCTCAAACTGGCTCTGTTACTGCCTCTTTTTTGCATGTGAAAGACCATTATTTGTTCGAGCCTTTTCTAGATGTCATATACCCAATATAAGCTAAAAAATGGTATGTTCAACTGAGGCATGAGTCCTACCCCTTCGAGTTTTTACCAGCAAGTGGTCATCCCTTTCTTTGAAGAACTGCCCAGCCTGCAACTGTGAGACCGAAACTGAGCTCCATGTCTTCTTTTTTTGCCCGGCGTACGACAAACCAAGGAGGTATTGGCTCGTACACCTGTGTAAAAATCTGGGCTTTTGTCATTGTATGCAAGCACTCAGGGTGTTAAAGTCCTACACAACTGAATTTATTGTATTTGCCTTTTGGCAATTTCTGCCAGCTATGTGGCACAAGCACAGAACTTTTGTCGAATGAGTATAAGGGTATATATATATATTCCCGTGCAATGCCCCTGTGGCATTTGACTGGAATGGAAGGTAATGGCTTTTTACTGATTTTTTAATTCTTTTATTCCTATCATTTTAACCGGGTTTTCACATATATGAATTTTGCCTAATTGTGCTTACTTGGAAAATGTTCTAGAAATTATTTTTGCATTAACTAATTTATACCGTCACTTATGTGTACTGTTTTTACATGTTTTTACCATACTTTTATGGTATTCTACCAGATAAAGTTTTCTTGATGATGATGATGATGATATTTTAAGCAGATCTCACCTGGTTATTTGTAACCTACGGGTGTTCGCTTTTGTTTGGAAAGGGAACAAGGGTACAGACCATCCTGTGTTTATTTGAGTGTCCTTAAACTGTTTTAATTCTTCTCGAATGTCTTTGTACTGAGCCCAGACAAAGTAATCAGCAGTTCTTTTTACTCAAGCCTGATGCAATAGAGTTTTTTCTTCTGTAGCAGATTTTGGTACAATTCAGATAGATCTTCTCCAGGGATGACCAGGGTCGGTTGTGTATGGTTACAAGAGTGCAGAGGCCCCACCTTCCAGGGATGAACTGGTTGTAAGCAAATTCGCCATGTTGCCAGTAGGTATCCATCAATACGGAGGTGCCCCATTTCATATCTTGAATGCGCAATATTGCTTCACTATGTTCATTGGTGCCAAGTGGTGTTGTTTCTTTGCAACACAAGGAATACAGTGTAAGTTGCCGTACACTTAGGAGTTTTCCCCTCCCTTCTGGCCACGTGTTTCTCTCATTCTCTGTGTCCCAATACTTCTGACATTAGACATTTATGTTGGCATTCAACCATAGCAGTGAATGGCCCTGAACTGGAACTCCATGTCTGGTGTTCATTTGTTATTGAAGAATTCGGCCCCAGATATGCTAAGAACCGGTTCCATGTTAAAATATCGATTACAAAAACATAGTTTACAAAAATATAGATGTAAAAATATCGATTACACAAATATCGACACCCTATACTTAAACAGGTAAGTACAATAATATCGACTCAAAAATATAGATGTAAAAAATATAGATGTAAAAACATATCGACTTTAAAAAATATTATAACTTAAATTAAATAATTAAATAATATAAATATTATTAACAAAATAAATTACATTACATTTATATTTTAACTATTTATAACAAATAAACTTAATTTAATCAATATAAACTTAATAAATGTGTACATATACATATATTTTCTTAAATACATTTTATTATTATCTTTATTTAATTTATAAGCTTTAATAATTATATAAAAATAAAATAAAAACATATATAAAACATTTTGAATAAAATATCATTTTCTATATTTAATTAACACATAAAAGTATTTGAAAATAATAATACATACATTTAATAACAAAATTAAAACATTAGTAGTTAAAACATTTGATAGCGAAGGGGTAAAAATTACTATTCCCACTCCAAAGGGTGCAACAGTAGGGAAAGCGCTGGATATCGTAGGGGTAAAAATCACTATTCCCACTCCAGAGGGTGCAACAGTAGGGAAAGCGTTGGATAGCGTTGGGATAAAAATTACTATTTCCACTCCAAAGGGTGCAACAGTAGGGAAAGTGCTGGATAGCGTAGGGGAAAAAATTACTATTCCCACACCAGAGGGTGAAACAGTAGGGAAAGCGTTGGATAGCGTAGGGGTAAAAATTACTATTCCAACTCCAGTGAGTGCAACAGTAGGGAAAGCGTTGGATAGCGTAGGGGTACAAATTACTATTCCCACTCCAAAGCGTGCAACAGTAGGGAAAGCACTGGATAGCGTAGGGGTAAAAATTACTATTCCCACTCCAGAGGGTGCAACAGTAGGGAAAACGTTGGATAGCATAGGAGTAAACATTACTATTCCCACTCCAGAGGGTGCAACAGTAGGGAAAGCATTGGATAACGTAGGGGTAAAAATTACTATTCCCACTCCAAAGGGTGCAACAGTAGGGAAAGCGCTGGATAGCGTAGGGTAAAAAATTACTATTCCCACACCAGAGGGTGAAACAGTAGGGAAAGCGTTGGATAGCGTAGGGGTAAAAATTACTATTCCCACTCCAGAGTGTGCAACAGTAGGGAAAGCGTTGGATAGCGAAGGGGTAAAAATTACTATTCCAACTCCAGTGAGTGCAACAGTAGGGAAAGCGTTGGATAGCGTAGGGGTAAAAATTATTATTCCCACTCCAAAGGGTGCAACATTAGGGAAAACGTTGGATAGCGTAGGGGTAAAAATTACTATTCCCACTCCAGAGGGTGCAACAGTAGGGAAAGCATTGGATAGCGTAGGGGTAAAAATTACTATTCCCACTCCAAAGGGTGCAACAGTAGGGAAAGCGTTGGATAGCGTAGGGGTAAAAATTACTATTCCCACTCCAGTGAGTGCAACAGTGGGGAAAGCGTTGGATAGCGTAGGGGTAAAAAATACTATTCCAACTCCAGTGAGTGCAACAGTAGGGAAAGCGTTGGATAGCGTAGAGGTAAAAATTACTATTCCCACTCCAAAGGGTGCAACAGTAGGGAAAGCGCTGGAACCCAAAACAATAAAAAAAAACTAATACATTTTTATTAAATTTAATTTCCAATATAAACATAATTAATATATACATTTAAATATATTATTATTAACAAAGATAATAAAAAATAATTAATTACACAATATTTAACACTATAATATCCACCACACACCTAAAATTAATTACACAATTACATTTAATATTTACTAATTAATTAATGAAAATTAAAGTATTTTTGTCATTAATTAATTATTCAATTGACAGCTTTCACACCATATACACTTATAAACATCACAACACAAACCTAAAATTAATGACACATTTACAATTAATAATTACTAATTAATTAATGGTAATTAATTTATAAAGTATTTAATCATTAATCAATAACATTTTAATTACTTCACACCATTTACACATATAAACTCCACTACACACACCTAAAATTAATTAATCAATTAACCTAATTAATTAACATAATTAAGTAACATAATTAATTAATAATTGCCTAATTGAAATTAATTAACAAATAATTATTAAACAATTATTAATAAATTAACACATTAATTAATCAATTAATTTTATATATTTAAATTACTTCCCACTATTCCCCTATAAACCCACAACCCGCTACGGAACTAATAGCACAAAATTCAACATAATATACATTAATATCTAATAAAATTCTACAACATATAATAAAATGACAAACTATTCTCATTAAAAACACTAAAATACATAACATTATTAAAAAATCGATATTTTTGTAAACTATATTTTTGTAAACGATATTTATTACAACTATATTATTGTTATCGATATTAATTACCTGTCAGTCGATATTCTGGTCAAACTATATTTTTATAATCGATATTTCTTCAAATCGATATTTCTGCGGGAATATTTATGTCAGACGATATTTCTCCATCGATATTCCTGCTCTGCACCCTAAGAACCACCCTGAGACCACAGAGAAAGGCAGGAGTGGACTTTTTTGTGCCCTGGTGCGGTGACTTTGTTACCTCTAAGAGCCTCTTCTATGGAAAGTACCTGGGCCAAACAGTGACCTTCTGTATAGTGGCTTGTATGCTCAGCCTGTCTCGTTCTGTTTGAATATCGCTAGGATTGGAAAGGAGATGTAGTGCTGTGGGGTTGGTTTCATACAGGGAAATGTTTACCACTAATCTATGGGGTTCTCCTCTACTGGCTTTTTTCTTGGTCCTAACCTACATAGGTACAGGTGGATAAGACATTTCAATTTCTTGTGGGCTATTTCTTGAGATAAGTGAAGTCTGCTTGCATATGTAGCTTGGGGTATCAGCGAGCAGACATAACATGACCTAGCTGATGTCTGGGCGCCTACGGCGGCCATGTGCTGGTACCATGTGTTGTGTAGGAGTTAGCTGTGAAGTGCATGTGGAGTACTGGCATTTGGTTCAGTGTAAGTGTAAGTAAGGTGAGAGAGGTCCCTACGCTAGTGCTGTAGAAATGTTGAGGTAGGCTCAATGTGACTAGGCAGATTTCTCACTATGGATGGATGCGGTTTGACCCATGATAAGTAGATGATGTACAAGGATGAAATAATACATAACTTTCTAAACATTTCAGTATTTGGAATGGTGTCTGGAAGGGTCGTCTGCAGCTTCCTGGTATCCGGGGGTGTCTTTGCTTGGCACGGTGTAGAGTCTGTTTGTAAAAAATAATCTGATTTAAAGTTCATAGAGGATATGACTGGGAAGGTTTCAGCTGTATGTCACAGAGGTGCACCCAGCAGTCACCCCCTTCCACCTTCAGGGGGATAGGTGTCACACATATTACTCAGTAGGGCACTTCACACTTGGCTTGCTTCCCTTTTCTCACAAATAAGTGGATGTATACTTCCTGCCCGGGTTGAGGTTTTTGATAGGATAGCATGGTGGTGGTGCCTAGGAGCTTCAGTGGTGGACCTGTTTAGATATGAATGTGCCAGATTTTTTACAATTCGTAAAAATACTTATGCAGCTCATCCCCTAGTGCCTGAGAGCTTGCCTCAGCGCCCTATTAGGTCCGTGTTTCTCATCAGCCTGCCCATTACAATCTGGTGTGATGTAAGGTGGTGTTTGTTGCTAGGTGTGTTCCTTAGCGTGAGCAAGGCTGTAGGGTAAACAGTGTAGCCACATTTTGTTAAGGCGAGTGCTAATTTTGCCTCTGTCCCTATACTGGAGTACCATTGGTGCAGGTAGTCATATTTTTAGATTATTTTGTTACGTTTTACAGAATTATATTTGATCAGATTGCTTTTGTTGCACGAATATGAATTTACCTTGAAACAATGAAAGACGCATTTGGCAAAAACAAGAACAGTTGGTTTAATTAAATGCTTCGGTCGGGAGAGCTGGCAACAGAGTCGGTCTGAAGACTGACTCAAATTGCACTGGTTTTGGACATCACTTTATACTTTTCACAAGGTTTAATGAAGTGATTTGTGCATTCTGGTCATGCCCTGGTGGGTCTCGACCCTGCGTTGACACAATGTTGAGCTAGTGGGTATGTGTCTGACAATGTGCGTGTAGTATGCATGCTGTGTTCCTAACTTTGTGAAGCATTTGACTTTATGGGGTTTTAGTAATGCATGCCCCTCCAGCCAAATGTGTTTTATGGGGGGCCAACCTATTGAGACCATTGTGGTGTTGCTGCCTATCTGTGGGATTGATCTGAGTTTTCCTGTTCACGCATTTGTCTAAGGGTAATGTGTTACGCACCTGGGATCTGTTAATCAGTTGCTGCTGGTCTAGGTGACAGGGCATGCCTGACCACGTACTTCTGACTCTGGGCTGAGGTCACGTCCAGTGATTTCAACAATGGGGATGCGACTTTGTCATTATACATATATACATTTTGGAGTGCATTGATATCTCATTTCCAATATTAACATTTCCCCCTCTTGTTGAATTTTCAACTACATCATCTACCCCATACTTCATGACAGTCACATTATTCTTGCTGTGTTTCTGTCGTGGCTATTACTAATTCCATAGTTACTTGCATTATACCTAACTTGATAACTGCATCTTTACATCAGGAACCCCCCACTTGTAGGAAACCACATAAAATTAGCACAAAAAGAACAATGGGAAGCAATGAGAGGTGAAGTCCAGTCACCCATCAGGGGATCCAGGAAAATAAGTCTATAAGCAAATTCTGCTCAGGGGCACCTCCCTCCTTCTTCATTCCAGCTTGTAGACGGTTGGTGGATGGCATAAGTCAGTGTCTCGTTTTCTAGGTTATTTCCGGTAAAGAGAGTACAGCAGGATGCACCGATTTTGACACACACCCCACCCTCTATTGTGGTCATCAAGTGCAACACATACTGGTTTTGTGGCACCATGAGGCTGATGGCTCTTAGTTCTTACTTGAAAGCATTTAAGTCGAGCTCAGTATTTATATTTTAAGCAGATCTCACCTGGTTATTTGTATTCAGCCGATGTTCGCTTTTGTTTGGATAGGGAACAAGGGTACAGACCCTCTTGTGTTTATTTAAGTGTCATAAAACAGTTTTAATTCTTCTGGAATGGCTTTGTACTGTGCCCAGACAAAGTAATCAGCAGTTCTTTTTACTCAAGCCTGATGCAATACAGTTTTTTCTTCTGTAGCAGATTTTGGTACAATTCAGGTAGATCTTCACCAGGGATTACCAGGCTCGGGTGTGTATGGTTACAGGAGTGCAGAGGCCCCACCTTCCAGGGATGAACTGGTTATAAGCAAATTCCCCATGTTGCCAGTAAGTAATACGGAGGTGCCCCATTTCATGTCTGGCATGCGCAGTATTGCTTCACTATGCTCATTGGTGCCAAGTGTTGTCGTTTCTCTGCAACACAAGGAATACAGTGTAAGTTGCCGTACACTTAGGGGTTTCCCCTTCCATTCTGGCCTTGTGTATCTCTCATTTTCAGTGTCCCAATACTTTTTACATTAGACGTCTATGTTGGCATTCAACCAAAGCAGTGAATTGCCCTGAACTGGAACTCCATGTCTGCTGTCCATTTGTTATTGAAGAATTCTGCCCCAGCTATGCTAAGAAGCACCCTGAGACCACAGACAAAGTCAGGAGTGGATTTGTTTGGGTCCTGGTGCGGTGACTTTGCTACCTTTAAGAGCCTCTTCAATGGAAAGTACAGGGGCCAAACAGTGACCTTCTGTATAGTGGCTTGTCTGCTCATCCTGTTTAGCCTGTATAGTTCTGTTTGAATATCGCTAGGATTGGAAAAGAGATGTAGTGCGGTGGGGTTGGTTTCATACAGGGAAATGCTTACCACTACTCTTTGGGGTTCTACTCTACTAGCTTTATCTTGGTCCTAACCTACATAGGTACAGGTGGATAAGACATTTCACTTTCTTGGGAGCTATTTCTTAGGATAAGTGAAGTCTGTTTGCATCCGTAGCTTGGGGTATCAGCGAGCAGACGTAACATGACCTAGCTGTTGTCTGGGCGCCTACGGCGGCCATGTGCTGGTACCATGTGTTGTGTAGGAGTTAGCTGTGTAGTGCATGTGGAGTACTAGCATTTGGTTCAGTGTAAGCGTAAATGAGGTGAGAGAGGTCACTATGCTAGTGCTGTAGAAATGTTGAGGTAGGCTCAATGTGACTAGGCAGATTTTTCACTATGGATGGATGCGGTTTCACCCATGATAAGTAGATGATGTAAAAGGATGCAATAATACATAACTTTTTAAACATTTCAGTATTTGGAATGGTGTCTGGAATGGTCATCTGATGCTTCCTGGTATCCGGGGCTGTCTTTGCTTAGCACAGTGTAGAGTCTGTTTGTAAGAAATAATCTGATGTAAAGTTCATGGAGGATAGGACTGGGAAGGTTTCAACTGTATGTCATAGAGGTGGACCCAGCTGTCTCCTCCTTCCACCTTCCGGGGATAGGTGTCACAAATATTACTCGGTTGGGCACTTCAAACTTGGCTTGCTTCCCTTTCCTCACAATTATGTGGATGTATACTTCCTGCCCAGGCTGAGGTTTTTGGTAGGGTAGCATGGTGGTGGTGCTTTAGAACTTCAGTGGGGGACCTGCTTAGATATGAATGTGCCAGATTTTTTACAATTCGTATAAATACTTATGCAGTTCATCCCCTAGTGCCTGAGAGCTTGCCTCCGTGCCTAATTTGGTCTGTGTTTCTCATCAGCCTGCCCATTACAATCTGGTGTGATGTAAGGTGGTGTTTGTTGCTAGGTGTGTTCCTTAGCGTGAACACGGCTAGGGGTAAACAGTGTAGCCACATTTTGTTAAGGCTAGTACAAATTTTGCTAATTTTTTTTTCAGCAGGTTCTTGAGTCTCTCAACTGTGTTGTTGCTTTGGGGATGATCGACAAAGGTCAGTTTGTGAAAGAACCGTAGAAGGATGTTGATGTGGTCAAACATAAAGTTGACAAAGTGCTTGCCGTTGTCTGATCAGATGATGTCTGCTACCCCCCACTTCAGTATCACCTCCCTGACGGGGAACGTGGCTACTGCCTTAGCATTATAGGGCCTGCAGAGGTCAGTCTTGAACTACCTAGAGTATGACAGACCGCTACTATCACATATAGCTAATTAGCTCCCCAATCAATCATATCAATTATGTCGATATGTATTGCTTTGAATGGTCCTGTTGGTCGGGGAATGGCGATGACATGACTTTCAGTGTAGGCTTGGGTAGCTGTAGCTGGCAGAGAGAAAACACATTCAGATACATTTCTACAGTTTCATGCAGGTTGGGGATGAACCACTCACTTTGGAGCTTTTTTATTAAGTTATTTGTTGCCATGTGTGGGGGTAAGTGCAGTTGGGGTAAGGCTTTGTTGACTAGACTTTGGGGCATGACAGGTTTCCCTGTGGGTAAGTGTAGGTTTGGTGCATATTGTATGCAACCCTGGATCAGCAATAGCCCCTTTTTTCAGGAAATGCTGTCTCCTGTGCTTCCCACACGTATAGTCCTGCCTCTTGTGCTGATAGATGTCAGCTACATGTCTCTAAGGCTGCATGGGTACGAACCATCACTATCACTGCCTGTTGTGGAGGAACTTCACTATCTGGGTGGGAATCCTATTCTTCCAGGCAGATACCCTCAGGGATGTGGTTGCACAGTCATTGGTCTCCTCTCCCTCTTTGACCACATGCGCTAGAAAACTGGATGGATTTACTAGATGACACCATACTATTTTTAAGGATGGCATAGAGAGCATCACGTCAGCCTGACACCCATTGCAAAGTCAGTGTACTCTTTCTCTTTTATATGAGCGTAAACACTGCGTGTGCAGCATACAGTGTTAGCGATGCCCCCATCACAATGGGCGTGCTTTTGTCAACGGCAAAGTCCGCTACTGCCAATGCCTGTTTGCACGGAAAATGACCCTGCGTAACCGAGTCCAAGATCCCACTTCAAAATGCAAGGGGCTTGTGTCCCAGGGGTACTTTTGCATTAAGACAGCTGTCATGATTCACTCATCACTATGGCTAAATAAGACAAATTCCTCTGTATAGCTGTGTGTACCTAACACAGGGTAGTGTGATATCTCTGTTATTAGTTTGTGGAAAGTCTCATACATTTCGGGTGTCCAGGTTAGTTCCTCATGGGGCGCCCTCGCCTTCTTCATTGCCCAGAGTAAGGGTGCAATAGTCAAAGCCCAACCGCTGTACAGAATAGTCCTAAAAAGTTTTGCATACCAGTTTTCCTCTTTGGTGGCAGCATAGCCCTGAAAGAGTTTGCACATTCCAGCATGATCTGCCGACTGGTTGCTGAGTGTAGATGGCCTAGAACACTAACCTCCTGCTGTATGTACAGCCCTTTCCCCTTTTCAACTTTGTACCTATTCGTGGCAAGTACATTCAGTAGTGCTATCGTCTCTCACAGGGACTGCATACCAAGATGTTGTCAGCATACTTTATAAGGGTGCTGCTGTATTGAAGGTTGGTGAGGTCCTTTCTTAGTAACCTGTTTAAAGATACTGGTGGACTCACAGTACTCCTGGGGCAGTCTCCAGTATAGCACCTGAACCCCTCAGAAGGTAACTACATTCAGGTCTTGAATGTTGTGGTGTAACAAAATACTAAATAACACATTTTAATGTCTATCACAGACATGTAGCTGGTGTCTTCTGGTATGCTAGTTATAATAACAGATGATGTCATTAAGGGGGCACAGGTCATGCACCAGTCACTAGGTTCCTCCCATGCTCTTCTTGACTGGAGA
Organism: Lissotriton helveticus; assembly: GCF_964261635.1. Classification (NCBI taxonomy): domain Eukaryota; kingdom Metazoa; phylum Chordata; class Amphibia; order Caudata; family Salamandridae; genus Lissotriton; species Lissotriton helveticus. The sequence continues at coordinate 1,613,508,053 of NC_136069.1, forward strand.
GATCGGTGTATTGCATGCGGAGACTCCTAAGTGAAGGACCTCTTAGTCAACTAGCACTTGGATCGTGGTTCCTATACTCTTGTCTTCCTCATTGGAGAGTGGGTATTGGCACACCCAGTGAAGAATTTTCCCTTCCCGCAATATTATTTTAACAGTTTTAAAGGTATTGATGAGTTCTACATCATAGGGACCCTTGGCCCACAGCTGTTGTGGTATCATTGCCAAATCTTTTTGCTGCCATGGGCGATGTGGTCTCGTTCTGTGACTCCACCCTAACTTGGACAGAATTGGTGAAGACTATTTCTGAGGCCCCTGGCCACTCACCGAAAAATTGTTAATCAGTTATCTCCCATATACTAAGGCCGGGCTCAATAAAGATGATAAATGCCCACATTGCACCTGCTTGGATAGTCAGGTGAACGCAATGCAGGACCAAGATTGGAGTGACTTACCTTAAGCGAAAGCTAGAAAGTTCAAACATATCCCTGAGACTGTTGAAGTGTCGGTAGGGTCCGCTGAGTGAACGGAGCCTGGGGACAGCGAGTAGGGATAACCCAGCAAAGTGAAAAATTAAAGAGGCCATAATTGAAACACTGCCTGACCACCCATAATATTGGAGGATACAGCACCCCGCTACAACTACCCAGAAATTATAGACATGAACTTGTGAGGGACTGTTCATGCCCCCACAGCTAGTGGGTGATTTGTAGACGCAGACAGGCACAACTGCCTTGCGGGGTGTCACCAGGCCTGAACTGCCATTCAGGGAGTCTCCAGATTAACCATCTTGTACCTATCTTTGTCCTGTACATGACTGAATGAAGGAATGGCTACAGGTGCTCCAACCAGATGCACATAGACAGGAAAACACATGTGAGCTGTGCCGCTGGTGAGACAGCTGCTAGTGTCATGGTGGTAAATCGGCAAGCACAAAGGGAGACTCACTGAACTGTTCTTCAACCCAATAGTTAAATCAGACAATAAACAAACTAAACTGCCCTTTGCTCCAAGAAAGACAGGCAAACAACAGGAATATAAAACAGACCAGACCAGCACAGACAACACCCTGTCTGGGGCAAAGTCTATAGTTCTGGAGCTGAAAACCCTCCTGCAGGCAATGTAGGGTAGCCTGACCTTGATAGATAAAAAAATCAACACTATAACTGTCCCGCTGGATGCCATGACCATCTAATTAAATATGCATGAGTCAAGACTAGATATAGAGGAACACCAGATCTCAGAAGTGGAGTTTGACGTGATGCAGGAAACTGGGGAATGGCTCAACTTGGAAATGATACTAGCTGAAATAAAATCCAGAAATGAAGATGTCGAAGTCAGATTGCAATGAAACAATCTGTGCATCTTAGGTATCCCTTTGTCTGCAGATATTGGAAAAATGAAGGTGTATGAGGGACAGCTACTGACCACTGTTTTTGGTGCCAACAATCTCTCTCACTTCTTGGTGGTCGAACAAGTGCACAAATCATTGATGCCACAGCCTCAGAGACTGGCGCGTTACATAATTGCCAGACTGTTGAAATACAGGAATCACAATGTGAATGACACAAAAGAAAAAAATCTGCCTATGTAATGGATGCCAGGGATATGAAGTAACATTGTTCACTGAGTTCACTGTATCGTTGGAAATGGTATGCAAATAATATCTCCCCACTAAAAAGAAGTTGCCACAAGAGGGACTAAAATAAGTCATGCTATAGACCACTCACCTTTGTATAGACTATGAAAGGGAGAAAAACATTTTCTGTATGTCTCAGATGGCATAGTTCTAGAAGAAACACATCAAGCTTGTTTGGTAAGTCCTACTGTTATGACCAGGAAGATCAATAGACAATGGTGACTCATTCCAGAGCCTTAGGGCTCACTCTGTCTATGGGCCACGCATTTCTGCATGCAAATACAGTTGCCGCAGCATGGCATGCTTGCCTTTTGCTGTCCAGGTGCAGTGGTTAGAGTTCATATTGATGTCCTCAGCTACATCTGTGTCCTCAGATGGTGTGAGCTCATGCCTTAGACACTCTCCATCAGAAATACTTACACTTGGATTTATCTATTTGGGGGTTTAGTTATGATGGGGGAAGGGTTCAACTGTTGACTGGCAGGTTGGAGGTGCCAGTGTGGGTAGAGGCAGGAAATGGTTTGAAGGTTTATCTATAGTTACAATTTCCAAATATATTACATTTACTGCCACACAGTCAGCATTCACCAGCTGATGCGAAGAGGTTACACCTGTCACTCCTAATGTGCTACATTCACATATGATATTATCATCTACATTTGCATACCTTCAGATAAAACCATCACTTAACTGCTTGACATGCAATGGCAGATGACTGAACAACCCTTGGAAAATCCAACGGATCCATGCATATCTCACAAGGCACGATATAGCAATAGTACTGCAAATCCATTTGACTAAAAAAACCTTATTGACCAAGTGGTCAACGTACTTATATGCATCATCATACTCCTCATATTCCCAGGAAGTCGCTATTACAGTCAAAAGATGAACTCAGTCTCAACACTTACATGTGATGCACAACAATACAATGATCATGGCAGATACAAAGTGGTACAAGGTATACTCATGGGTAAACATATCACAGTAGTCAACGTTTATGGGTTGAATATAGATGATTCCCAGTCAAGCTTTGTGGTTATGAATATAGATAATGCCCCGTTTTTATGGGCAGCAATACTCTTTTCACTCCTTAGACCATAATTTGAGGTGTTGATTTTAATGCAACCCTTAACCAGTACTGAATAGATCACGCGTCACAGCCAGACAAAATCTTGGAGTGGCAGTAGCTGTGGGGGCTGTAACAGCAGACCATGGTCTAGTATTTGTGTGGTCGGAGAGACTCACTGGAACAACTTAGGGTACATGCATATCCACAGTTCACTACACATGATCTAGATTGAAATATTGGGTTGTCACTGGAGATGCAAGCCCATGGGAAATGGAGGTACGACATTTAACAGAAACACTTTCTGATCATGCTCTGGTCCTGATGTGACTGAGTATTCCCGAATCATAATTAGTGACTAAAATGTGGCAACTTGATCTGAATGTGTTGAAAGATGAGGTATTCTGGAACAAACTGTGGCAGGACATCCTAAAATACTTTCAAAACAATCTCAACTCAGTTCCAGTTGTTAGTACTGTGTGGAGGCCTTAATGCTATAATCAGAGGTGTTAAACTGGCATTAATGCAGTGCAACTAATGCCCAGATACTAACAAGTGTAAAAAAGACTGAAAAATAATAGAGTAATACAATCACAAAATGTGCTGCATAATGCCGTATAATTTGCCTTTTTCCCGACACAGAATTTACCCAACCCTGCAACAGGATGTGGTCCTCCTGTGCCACATAATTCCAGCTATCCTAAATATAATGAAATAGCCCGTGGGGAAGTCAAATACATGGGTAAATATGCAGTGGTGAGGTGGTATGGTGAGGGAGCCCTGGAAGCTCCTTGGCTAATCTGCTGCAAAAACCCTGGGATAATAACAAGGTCACCTGTACTCTTGGCCCTTCATTGAGAGGCCGTGGACACTGCATTGGACCTCCTCTTGTTATATCTTGGTCTATACAGTTCCAGAATCTCAATACCAGCTCACAAACTAGCAGTATATCTACAGGATCTAATCATCTTGTAAGTAGCTCAGCGAACTGAATGGATAGAGTCAGTGATCACTGACTTCTCAGCGATTAAAGCTCCAGTGCCCAATGGCATACCAATAAAATTGTACAAAGAGTTATCCAATAACCTGTCCCCGCCTCTACTGACTCCTATAAAAAACTCAATCTCGCTCTATCAATATGAGAAGCACTCCTGATTACTCTTGAAAAAGCAGCCAAATTCCCAGACCTCTATCACTCATTAACACTGTTGTGAAAATACTATCCAAGCTACTCTGCTAATCCCACTGATTCTCCAACTGACTTCCAGATCAAGCAGGTTTTGTGTCAAGTAGCTCCATGTCTCACAAGGCTTTTGATTGGGTGGCGTGGTCATACCTCTTCCCTGACTTCAACACATGGATTTCCCATCACAGTTTATAAACAGGGTCCAACTCCTTTACACAAACCACATCACTCTGTTACAACACAATGGCTTACTGATGGCACCTGCCTCAATCCTTAAAGGTACGAGATAAGGATTCCCTCTGCCCCCAATGTTGTTATTCTTGGCACTAGAGCCGCTGTTGGCCAAATTGCACCAACGACATGCAGAGAACGCTCTCAGTTATACATCACATAGATTATTAGTATCATTATACGCAGATGATAGAGAACCTGCCAAAACTGCGAGCCCACGTACCTGGGGGACGAGGAGTGCTGCATTTTGTCCTGTGTTGCTGTCCGTGCCCGTGCTCTCCCCCGCCGCAGCGTCTTGCCATCTTTTCTGCCGCAGAGCGGGGGAGAGAGCTCCAAACTACAAATCCTGGCAGCCTTTGCGACCGGAAGTCGGGTCCCCACAGAGCGTGCCAGGAGGCGCTTAAAACTGCGCACCACTCCCCGCGTCGTGGCCAGGAGAGGCCAGGCTACGGACCTTGGCTCTGCCTTATGAACATTAGATTCACGTCAGACTTTGTATTTTTATAAAATTTAATAAGTATTTTACACTATATCTGATTCACTGGCATAAAGTGCTGTAACTGCTGGTAGTCTGTACTACTATCTCATATTAGTAACTTAGCTGAGTATAGACCCTTGTGTTATGTCCAGAGCGAATCTAGACAGGTCAACTTCTGGGTTGGTCACCATGGTCAAAAAGGTGAATCAAATTAATAATGAATGTAGGGCCTCTTTAGGCCTCAGTAACCCTCCTCTACTACCTGAAAACATGCCTATCTTAGTGACAGAAGTAACTGAGGTAGCAACTGAAGGTAATCCAAACTCAAGCAATGAGGGTGTGCTTGTTGCTGTGACACAGGTCCACGCGGAAATGCATGTAGATTTACCTAATACCTCTACCGAAGAAATAGTTCAGGCCCCACCAACACCGAGACCAGTGAGAATGTGTAGAAAGATACAGGTTAAAGGAGGGGGAAAATCTAGTAAAAAAAGAGCAAAAACCACCCAGTCGAATGTCAATAGCTCTGCTATAGGCGAAGGTAACTCTGAGGGCACCAATGAGGGAGGCCCAATCTTAAATATCAAGCAATTTGAGCTACTTATTAGCATTATAGTGAGTAAGTTGGAGGAGAAAATCACAGAACTAGTTAATCCTCTGTTAACCAGATTGGACGCAGTGGCCTCTGAAGTAGATCAGCTGGGTGGACTGTTGTCGGTCCATCTGGCCTCTGCCTCTGCTACGGCTACCAACTCCAATAATACTGAAAAGGGTAAGGGAGGCAGAGTTGTGAATGCACAGCAACCTTGTCGACAAGGCTCTGCTGGTGTTAATATTGTCTCTAAACCTCCACCAGTAATTCAACAGAATAAACAGCCCCCTGCAGCACTTGGCTGCAGGTCTGCCTCTAATCCACCAAGAAAAAATAGGCATATTACTCTTCCTCCTGACTACGTACCTTATGTGGCAGTTCTGACGAATGTGCCACCTTTTGCAGAGCATTCCACTCTACCTTATGGGGAGTCCCAAGAATCATTAAAAAATAAAACAGTGGCTTGGTTAAACAAAAACTGTGGATTCCCTTTTCAGTATTATGACCAGATCATTTCGACTGAAAGGGTTGACTGGGTTGGTCCATCACGTAAGACAACGAGTGGGGACTGTGTTGTTATTAATTTCAAACATCCCCAGCACGTTGCAACAGTCCTATTAAGAGCATTCTCGCTGTGTGCGCCCACTAGGTTATTTTTATGCACCTGTGTTAAATGTCTCTCAAGACCCCAGAAGATTCAGACTAGGGTCTCAAATTCAGGCACCTGCATTAGCTGCCCCATACATGTATAATACTGCCAGTCATGGTATGAAAGGTCTCCATATGGATGCTCAGAACAGCTATGCGGTGAGCAAGGGTATGAATGGGTTTAACGTCCCAACACAGAATAGATATGAAGCGTTCTCGGGCTTGGAGGCGTGTGATTGACGTGAGGAGTCTGGGGGCCAGAGTAATGTATCCATACATGTGGTGGGTCATACAGAGGTAACCCAGCCCAAAACATACAAAAACAATGTCATTTGTTGGAACATCGCTGGTCTGGCTACCAAGATGTCGGATGGTAACTGGAACGAGTATATTAAACAATTCCGGATCATTTGTCTACAAGAGACTTGGTTAGTGGAGTGCGATCTTTTTATTGAAGGGTATAAGGCTTTTTATGTACCTGCAACAGCAGCCAGTAGGGGTAGACCAAAGGGGGGTATGGTTACGTTTATCTCTGTAGCCTTGTCTTGTACAATACGCAGAGTTGTAACAGGTAATTCTGGCATTCTAGGTTTAGTCTTAGCTGGAGAAAACTGTGTAGCTGGTTTGGTCAATTTTTATAATTTCACAAATGTATGCACTGCTCCAAGTCAACTTAAAGTTTTAAATGACTTTATTAGTATTACAATGAAGGAATGTTTACATAACTTAATGATCATGGGTGATTTCAACGTTCACCCCTGTGGCGACCCTCTGATGAAAAATTTGTTGGAAATGCATTGTGATCGGTATGAGGGTCTGCACTTGGAACACACAGTGGAGGGAGAACTTTTTAATGATTTATTAAGTGACCATGATCTAACCCTGACAATGGCTCTGTATGATCCAAAAAAGCGTTTAGTAATTCCAACTTTTAAGGGCCATGGGAAAGGAACGTTTATTGATTATGTACTGCTCACTTTGCCTATGCAGGCTTTTGTGGATTCCTTTGTTATTGAAAACAGTGAATTCAGCGATCACAATCCGCTCACTGTCCATCTCAGGGGACCCTGGGTGGCCAAAGAAAGTTGCAATTTTAGTGTGGGTACGGTACGCGCAACAGACGGGAGACGTCGCCTCAAATGGTCCATGTGTACCCCTGATCTCTTATATAAAAACATCAAAGACACCTGTAGTGACGAAATTAAGAGCTGCATTGATGAGGGCTCTGATCCAATCCAGGTCCTAACCGCCTTTCAATGCCTATCAGATAAAGTTTCCAATCTGTTGACAGCACCAGCTAAGAAGAGTGGGAGAGGAGGACCTAGGTGGTTCAATCAGGACTGTTCCAAAGCCGCGCGCAATTTAAGAATTGCCTTGGCAGCTAGACCTAGAATTAAGGAGACAGTCCAAGGGTGTCGTAAAGAGTATAAACTAATCACTGCCACCCGCAAAGACTTTTTAAGAAATGAAGCCTGGAATGAGATTCTGGACCCTCATACGTTAAGCAATAGTTCCAGATTCTGGGCGGTAGTCAAGAAACCTTTCTTGGTCCAGGACCCAGGAGATGGGCTGGAGAGCGTTATAACAAAGGAGGAGTGGGAAGCTCACTTCAAGCAACTATATTGCTGTACGCTGAATAACACTATGAATCCCCTCCCCGACAACGGGGCAGGATCCATAAGGTTTGACAGAGGCGAGGTTATTGTTGGGATAGAGGGGCTTACAGCTGGGAAAGCGCCCGGACCTGACGGGATTCCCCCTGACTTATATAAATCTGACTCGAACTTTTGGGCACCGATTCTTGAGGCGGTTATTAATGCGGCGGCTACAGTTGGCTGCCCACCATCTTGGGGGTCTCTACCATTGTCCCGGTTTTTAAGAAGGGGGATAGGGATAGTCCACTCTGCTATAGGCCCATCTCTTTAATTGATTCCATGGTCAAAATAGTGGGGAGAATTATACTACAGAGACTTTCAGAATGGGTATTGGACAATAACATCATGTCCATCGCTCAGTATGGTTTCTGTAGTGGTCGATCAACATAACGCAGTGCATTAATCTCTTTTTAATCCTTAACAAATACACCATTGCCCAAAAAGGTACTGTCCATCTTGCCTTCATGGATTTATCCTCTGCCTTTGATTGTGTGAACAGAGGAAAGCTCTGGCAGTCCATGAGGGAGAAGGGTGTAGACAGTGGGATTGTTAATTTTATGGTGGATCTACATAGTAGCACTAGTGCCAATGTAAGGTATTCCCAAGATCTGTGCACAACTGATAATTTTACTATATGCAAGGGAGTCCGCCAAGGTTGTATCTTGGCCCCCTTTCTTTTTAATTTTTATATAAATGAATTAGACAGCGTTCTGCAGGATGTGAAGGCTGACTGTCCCAGAGTCGGCAGGCGGAGTATTACTGTACTTTTATACGCAGATGATGCGGTTTTAATCTCTAGAACTGAGTTAGGTCTCCAAGCCTTGCTTAATGCTTTTAAATTGTTTATGACAGACAGAGACCTACTGGTCAATAATTCTAAATCATTTATCATGTAAGTGGGTAATCGCCCTAAAAGGAAATACACATTTAAACTAGACAATGTAGTAATTCCATTGTCAAATACATTTTCATATCTAGGTATTCTCTTTGACTCCAAACTAACCTGGGGATCCCAACTTGCCAAAAACAGATGTGACGTGACCAGGGTCAATGCCGCTATTTTTAACTTTGCTTCAAAACTGGGGAAAAAACCCACCCATGCCATGATGAAACTTTACGATGCAAAATCAGTGGCAACTGCAGCCTATGGCAGTGAATTATGGGGGTATGTGGCTGGCGAACAACTCCAGATCGCAGAAAATGCCTTTATGAAGCGCCTCCTGTGTGTCCCGGCTGGCACGTCTAACTTTGCAGTTCACGAGGAGTTGGGGGCGGAATATTTGAGCGATATATTCTCCTTACGTCCGCTGACCTGCTGGTTAAAACTGTGGCTGAATCAAGATATTCCGTTGACACACCTGATTGTAAATGATTTTCTGTCTCAAGATAATGCAATGGGCACTCCCTGGTTAAAATATTTGAAATCATGCTTTTCTGGGCTGGGCCGCCCAGACTTATTTGAATACCCAAACAGAATTGTTAAGGGGGATGTTGAGCTAATTAAACTAGCTTTCCTCTTGGACAGGAAGACCCAGAGGGAAGGGGTAGAGTTACAGAAAACAAGTGTAAGAAAATATGTCATGGTTAAAACTTGTTAATGGAGCCCTATTTACTTGGCACATTGAGCACTTCCTGTTAACAAGGTTTAGGTTAAACCTGTTTCAGCATCTGCTAATTACACCAAAGAAAGATTCTTTTAGTAAAACCCCAGCACCCTGTGGCTGCAACGGAAAGTCTCCACAGGATATGCTGCATTTTATGTTTTTATGTGGTTTTTGTGAATACCCGCGAAAACGCTACCTGATTGTCCTTTTAAAGAAATTTAATTTTAAACAGATCCGTCCAGCCCTGTTATACTTACAATTATTGCATACCAACAGTATTCTTCAAGTGACTGAATTTTTAAAATTGTCTCTTAGACTGCGAAATTGCCTGGATCAATGAATGTTACTGTAATGTACCAGACTACCATGAATTAATGTATACAGGGTATTATATCACTGTACTTGCACTTTACCAATGATGATTATGCCTTTTTTTTAAACAAATGTATTTTATGATTTGTGTACTTTTATGGTTCAATCAAACCAAAATAAAGTCTCTATTGAATTGAATTGATATGACACTGTAGCTCTGCAACCCTCATCATATTCTGAACACGATACTCCAAGAGTTTATAACATTTAATAGGATCTCGAGAATCATAATTAACTGGACCAAGTCAGTTATCTTTCCACTCACCTCGAACACTTCCAGGTTCATCTCAGATTTTCCACTGGATTAGAATGAGGACTCAATAAGATACCTGGGTATCATGGTTAGTCGTGACACTGATACAATTACGAGGGAAAACTAATGATGTGTGATACACCAATTGGAGGACAAAAGAGACCGATGGATCAGACACCCTTTGTCAATAAAGGGGAGATTCATACTCGCAACGATGGATATAAATCCATGATTTTGTATCTTTTTCTGAACATTCCTACACCACTGACTAGGTCCTTCTTTCATACACTGCAATCCCAGCAGGGGCTGGTTCCCTCCAGTGCAATTAGGATGTGACCGCCCCCCTGGCAGTCACATCCTCAATATTTAACATTGCGGTGGGTGATACTTGAAGCAGCAACCGCCGTAAGGTTAAATATGCATGCTTCGCATTTGCATGCACAAAGCGGCAGGCACTGCGCGGTGCATGCCTCTTTGTGCATGCAAATGCAGGGGGGTACCATAGGTACCCCCATGTGCAACCACCACCCCCCCTTTACCCCTGGGGGCCCGCAACGGGCCTCCAAACAAAAGTCCATATGCCTTTCCACGACGGAAATGCCGTCTTGGAAAGGCATAAACAGGCAGACATCCTAATATGCCTGGTGGTGTCTGATAGACACTGCCAGACATGTTAGAGCTTTTCCGTCGTGGTCGGAAGGCGACCGCGGCGGAAAAGCAGCGGACGGTCTTCCTGACCCCCCAGCCATCCTAATCTGGCAGGGGGTCTTTGAAGGCTCCGCAGCGGTTTTTCCGCATCCTCCGGGCCGGCAGACACTTCCGCCGGCCCGTAGGATGCGGAAAAACCGCAATCCTAATCGGCCCGCCAGTTGTAGAAGCCAATATTACAGTGCCCACACCATCTCCACAGCTTTTCTGGCACACCCATGGGCACCATCTGGACATACTTATATAACAATGTTTGTCTATGGTTTGCGATGGCTGAAGGGGCAGACTGGGGCGGAAATTGCTCTGCTCACCTTTGCCTCCTCAGCATGACACACTGGCATGTGATTAACTGGGGAGTTAAAGTTGCAGGCACAATTAGTAGCACTGAGAGACCTATACCAAGACAGGAATTTTCTAGATATTAACGCAATCATGAATATACCCAATTGCAATTGATAACCACAAGGTCCTCTAAGCATATGATAATGACCCTCTAAAATGCACTGGAGATGCAATGTCGCACAATGCGATTGATGCTTTAATGGGAAGAGTAGTTTCAGGATGCCATAACAGATAAGAAACGGGGATTCTGCTGCTTACAGACAACCACCCTATCACAAAGCAGTAGATTTTGTCAAATACGTTTACACTACATGCACAGGCTGCGTGCACAGTGTCCCAAAATTTACCTAAGTTGGTAGTGATATCACTGCTTCTTGTCAGACGTTAGGTGGCGTGGCACTGAGCGCATGGGCAGATCTCACCATCACGTCACTTGGATAGCTGATCTCAATTATTGCAGTGACAAGACATACATCACCACAACCCAGATCGTCTCACCCTAGGGACATACGGCACTGTTAGGCATGTATCTGCTAAATTGCACCATAGTCAATCAATACTTTGACTTTGAACCAGTTGTTGCATCACACTGGACTCCCCGAAACATCAAGAACCAATGTCAGCTGTGACACCCATATTTGTTTCGGGACTATTGTATTTGGGGGGTGGCACTGGGAGAAAGGGGTATTGATGGTGTAATGTGAGTGCAGTGTTAATTGTGTGGCATGTATATCTTTTCAGTAGAGCTGATATATTTCATCTTGCCTGGAATGTATTTGTTGTGAGAAACTGAATTACAAAATGTATGAAAAATGTTTAGAACTCAATTATCTTGACCCCTGTTACAGTTGTATCACATTTGAATGTTTTATTGCTTAGTATGTCAGACGCATTGCTGCTACGGACACAAATGGGTATGCAACACTACCAGTGAATATTAATATTTCTACATGTGGCCTATTACAGCTATGTCTCCAAATGAAAAAAGAAAAACTGCCTGTGTACTTTCAGCATGGCAATAATGGGCAAATATTGAGGAAAAGTTGATCTGAATACGATTCCAACTGCAACATTGAATACGGCGTCTACATATTAAAAAAACACTGGTTTCAAAGTTGGAATATCAAATGACGAAAGAGTATTCTCTAATAGCAAGGGTCTCGATATTGCCCGAACTGTAAAACAGTACAATAGTTGTCTACCAAATGCCCACATTCTCTCATTAGGTTTGGATGAATATAGAGGGCAAGAAGTCTGCTATTGTCATTTCATCAGTTGTTGAGGACCAAAAAATACTATTTTGGGTGGATTAGGCATTAGTCCTGCTTCACCAAATGCATGTACATAATTTATAAAACTAAAAAAAATATTTGGATGTCAATGAATAGGATGAGCAGGAAGAATGAGTGCTGCTTTGCTATCTCTAAGCCTTAATTTAAAAAAGGGGAGTGAGGCTTCCTCGCCATTAATGATGGCGGCATCGCCGTGAAGCTCCAATGCCATGTGGAGCTATATAGCTTCTGACTGCCAGTTTGATGAGGTATATTACCATTCCAGCAAATGCTTCTGGACTTTGCCGACTTTCTGCCACCCGAGGCCTGTGATATCCCCCCTCCAGTGCGTCCTAGATGTACTGGTGCTGCAGCAGTGATTTCTCTCAGTAAAACGCAGGTAGCCGCCATTTTGATAACGAGACACCCGCCTTTCAGATTTCTCTTGTGCCCCGTATATCATTACCTCAGAAGACTGTCCACATATTAATTATCTTCTAGGCTGCCCTCCAGGCCCTATTTATAGTGCATGTCTTCACCATTTCCAGTGCCTAATTTCTCATGGAGCTGAGGCACTGACTCAAAGCAGTGATGCGGGTGGCGGCCATTTTGTTAGCGTGTCGCATGCTTTTTCTTGTTCAAAATATTTTATTGAATTTATGATAAAGCAATAGACTAAACAAAAAAGAGCACTGATTGGGTACATAGAAATTTACATTATTTCATAAATAAAAGTGCATTCGACCTATACATTGATAACGGCAAGTTAATAGAAACTAAAATATAAAATAAAAGGGGAGGGAGAACAGATATCTTAGCAAGTATATAATAATAGAGTTACATACATTTTTTACATACTTTACTTATTATATTTTATAAAACATGAATTATATAATGCTGTATAATTGTCAATTGGTTTCTAAAATAACTGGTAAGTAGATATGTTGTGAACAACACCCAATATATTCAAATCAGCTCCTTTTCTGGTAAACATTATCCATGAACACCACCACATATAAAGTGACAATAATGAAGCGTTTTTAAAATTGGCAGTAATTCATTTAACAGCAGCAGATATTAAGAAGTCATTGAGCGTGTTATTAGAATATGACTGTTTTGTTGAAAGCAAAATCGTTTTACAAATCAAAATATTATATGAGAGTTTATCCGATAAATGATTTTTTTTTATATTGACATCCCAAACGTCATTCCAAAATGGAAAGATAGTTTCCAATCGAAAAGCATATGTTTAATGAACCGGGAACCAATTTACAGTGCCAACAATTAGGCGAAATTAATAGTTTTGCATTATATATTTTTAATGGAGTCCATAAGCAATTGAATAGTATGAAAGAATTAGTTTGATATAAGGACATGGGTAACCATCCAGACACACTATTTAATCATATTTTCCTCCACACATCTAAAGAAAAAGATAGATTAAGTTCACTATTCCAAAAAGAAGAGATACAACCTATGGGCCTGATTCACAAAGGTAAACTTAGACCAAAAGTTCAACTTAGACCAAAAGTCTAACTTTACTACTACTAAAGTTAGACTTTTGGTCTAAACTTAGACCAAAAGCCTAACTTTATTAGCGGTACATTTAGACTTATGGTCTAAGTTTAGACTTCAGGTTTAAACTTAGACTTTTGGTCTAAAGTTTACCTTTGTGAATCAGGCTCCCAGTTATTGTTGTCAAAATTATTTTTAAAAAAAATTGAATACAATTACACAGCATGAAAGGAAGTAGCTATTGCTTGAATATACGTCTCTAAATCCGATTTCTATTGGAAAATTGCTGAGAAGTTAATCAAATATAGAATTACATAAAAGTTTGTATTTAGAAATATCTGATGGAATTAGGATACATTTTTGTTGCAGTTCTTCAAACGATAAAAAAGTATTAGCACAATATATATATTTTAAGTAAAAAATACCTGCTTTTATTCAAGACTGCCAAATGGTATGTTTCGATTAAGTTTAATAACAGGACTCTACCATAAGGATATATTTAAGGTATGAGAAATAGGTGTTTGAAAAAGAGAATCTAAATCTTGCAACATTAATTCTGTAGATTTTAGCATTGCAGATCTTCGTATTAAAGAGTAGAAGAAGACATGCTGATTAACGTAGGCAACAGAAACGGTGAAATCAAACTTTTTTCAATGAGAAGTCATTAAGCTGTATTGTTAAACTCTGTATTAGATGCTTTATGATAATTTTAAAAATCTGGTAAACCAAAACCACCATTACGTTTTGCAATTTGCAATTTTTTATAGCTTATATAGGGTGTTTTATTATTCCAAATGAATTTCGATATTAGAGTGTCCAGGGATTTATAGAACTTAAGTGGAAATTGAATAAGTATCATAGATAACAGATAAAATATTTTTGGAGCAATAACCATTTTAACAGAATAATTTTCCTCCACCAAGATAAGTGTAAAGCAGACCACTTATGAATTTTGTCATTAATATGGTTATCAATATATTCACAATTAAATGAAATCAATTGTTTAATTGTGTGAGAGAATAGGATACCAAGGTATTTAAATTTGTCCTTTTGTCAAATTTTATCTTTAAGGGTTACAAAGCACATTTAATGGAACACATTTAGGGGCCGATTATGATGGCGGACGGACCTGAGTCCGTCCGCCACCATAGAGTAGGAGGGACCGTCCGCAGGGGCTGCGGCGGTTCCTCCGTGCAGATTAGGATTTGACCACCAGGGTGGCGGTCACATCCTCAATCTTTAACATTGCGGCGGGTGCAGCTTCAAGCTGCACCGGCCGCAATGTTAAAAATGCATACATTGCATTTGTATGCAGCAAGCGGCAGGCACCGCGCGGTGCCTGCTGATTACTGCATACAAATGCAGGGGGGTACCATAGGTACCCCCCATGTGCACCGCCCACCCCCCTTCACCCAGGAGGCCCGCAACGGGCCCCCGCAGTGAAGCTCCGTATGCTTTTCCACGTTGAAAAACCCGCCGTGGAAAAGCATTTCTTTTCGGGCATCCTAATATGGCTGACGGTGTCTGAGAGACACCGCCACCATATTAGTGCTTTTCCGCCGCAGTTGTAAGCCAACCGTGGCGGAAAAGCTGCGGACGGAAACCAGGAACCATCAGCCATCCTAATGTGGCGGTGGGTCTTTGGTGGGTCCGCAGAGGATTTTCCGTATCCTCCGGGCCGGCGGTGGCTTCCGCCGGCCCGGAGGATGCGGAAAATCCTCCATCATAATCGGCCCCTAAGTCTTGTTAGTATTTAGAGTATAACCGGGGATTTGGGAATACATTTGAATTAGATTTATTAGAAGGGAAATGGAAGAATCAGGATTTCTAAAGTATAATAATACATTATCAACAGAAGCTGAGGTTTTTACAATAACATTATTGATAGTAATCCTGTTATTTCAATACAGTGTCTGCTGGCAATGAGTACAGGTTCTATAGCAAGGAGAAAAAGCAAAGGTGACAAGGGACAACCTAGACGAGTGACTCTAAAGAGGAAAATTGACCATTAATGAAAATGGTAGCAGATGGAGCAGAACAGAGTGCAGAAATCATACGAATAAAGAAGTGGCCTAAATTAAATACAGATAAAGTTCGAAAAAGATACTGCCAATGTACTTTGTCAAATGCTTTTTCAGCATCTAATGCAAGGACACCAGCGGGAGGATGCAAAGATAACACAGCTTCGATAACAAGAAATAACAATCTAGTGTTATTTACAGAATGTCTATGTTTAATGAAACCAATTTGAACAATATGAACAATAGCATCAAGCACAGAAGCCAATCTAATAGCAACAATGTTTGCATAAAGTTTACAATCTTGGTTAATTAAAGAAATAGGGTGGTAATTTGAAACAATAGTGAAGTCTTTGTTAGGTTTTGGAAGTACTATAATCAAAGTGTCAGTAAAGGATCCTGAAGTAGATCCTGAATTAATAAAGTGAGAAAATAATTTGGTAGAAGGTAAAGAGAAAATTATTTACTAAATTCAGCAGGAATACCATGTGGTCTAGGTGATTTACCCAGTTTGAGAGATTTAATAGCTAAATTAATTTCTTCTAATGAAATTGGTACATCCAATTTTTCTTTCACAGACTGAGTAATTTTAGGCAAACCACAGAATTCGAAACCATTATCAATAGTGGACATATCTGAAGCTGGGGGATTACTGTATACATTTGAAAAGTAAATCAAAAATTCCTTAATAATTTCATTATGGGATAATGCCAATTTACCATTGGATCATGGATTGGATCAATTTGAAGTTTATCTTGTTTAATAAATAAATAATTTGCCAAAAGACGTCCCGATCTATTAACTTTGAAATTAAATTTAGCCTTATTATTTGAAATTTGTATACCAGTTCTTCTACTTAACAATGATTTTAAATCTATCTAAATTTCTGCAACTGCGTTTTGTATTTATTGACATTTGACGAAATAAAAAGCTGGTCATATTTTGCTATGTGTTTATCTAATTCTTTAAATGTATAGTTAAAAGCTTTATTATAATGTGCCATAATTGATGTTGTTGTCCCCTGACAAATGTATTAAATGCATCCCAATGATTTATAAGTCAAGTAGATCATTCTGGATTGAAAGAAAAGTAATCATGAATTGCTGAAAAAAGTTTGAACTTATTATTTTAGTGAAGAACAATATTCATAATAATATGCCAGCGAGAGTGGGATTGATGAATGAAACATATTTGTAAAACACCTGAAATTAGAGCATGATCCGAAATATCACTATTATGAATTATAGGATCAGAAAATGTTTGAATTAATGAGTGAGATTAACAACTAGTCAATTCAAGAGTAAGAATTAATAGGGTTAGAGAAAATCGTTTACTGTTTTTGGTTTTCTTTTGGGTGATGCATTTGCCAAATATCTACCAATTTGGTCGATTTAAAAAAGGATTTTAAAGTGAAATAAGCTTTAGGGGGACAATATTTAGTTTGAGAATTTCTATCCAACAGGGGGTCACATATTAAATTAAAATCACCACCAATAATAAGGGGAACATTCCCTATTTTAATTATCTCAAAAGCTAGACCAAAATTTAGAATCATCATTTGTTGGCCCATAAATGTCAATTATGTGACAAATGGTGGTATAATTTTTTTTCTTTTTGCTATGATGTATCAACTTTCTGTATTTAACTTTTTTGTAAAAAGGATTACAACACCATTCTTTTTATTGACTGCAGGAGAAGAAATAATATTACCAACCCAACATTTATTCATGTATGATAAAATTGTATCATCAATATGAGTTTCTTGAAGTACACAAATGTCTGCCTAATGCCTGGCTAAATAGGTAAACTGACTTGATATCGACTACAAAATATCGAATAGACATAATATCGAGTTTAAAATATAGACTGGACAAAATATCGAATGGACAGAATATAGATATCAAAAATATCGTTTTGAAGGTAAGTAATGTAATATCAAATGTTAAAAATATAGAAAGTTAAAATATCGAAGTATATAATATAGGTTATTAAAATTATCGAATTTTTAATAGTATCAAATTTTTTATAGTGTTTTTTATGTTATTATATGTGTGAAAATTGTGTATTTATGTTATAAATAATGAAATTAGTTTTTTTAATTTTTGCGTAATTTAATTCTTTAGCGGGTAGTGGGTTTATAGGAGAATAGGGTGGGAGGTAATTTAATTATAATTCATTAAATATGTGCTTTTATTTATTGGTATTCATTTTTAATTAATTGTTAATTAATTTATATTTGTTAATTAATTAAATTTTAATTGGCAATTAATTTTAATTAATTGAATAATTGCTAATTATGTTAATTTTACTAATTTATTTTCTGTAGCGGGTTGTGGGTTTATAGGGGAATTGGGTGGGAAGTACTTTAATTATAATTAATTAAATATGTAAAAATATGTATTGGTATTTTTTTAGAATTAATTGTTAATTAATTTTTTATGGGTAACTAATTAAATTTTAATTGGCAATTCATTTTATTTAATTGATTAATTGCTAATTATGTTAATTTTACTAATTTATTTTCTGTAGCGGATTGTGGGTTTATAGGGGAATAGGGTGGGAAGTAATTTATTTATAATTAATTAAATAATTCAATGTATTTAATTGTATTTAATTTGAATTAATTGTTAAATAATTGTTAATTGTTAATTAATTAATTGTTAATTTGTAATTCATTTGGATTAATAGGTAACTAATAGTAAAAATTAATTTTAATTTGTAATATTAATTGAATAATTGTTATATTATATTAAATTGGTAATTACTTTAAATTAATTTTTTATAGATATTAATTTATATTTTTTTAAATAATATATAAAGTGTTTACTTTCCCTACTGTTGCACTCTCTGGAGTGGGAATAGTAATTTTTACCTCTACGCTATCCAACGCTTTCCCTATTGTTGCACTCTTTGGAGTGGGAATAGTAATTTTAACCCCTACGCTATCCAATGCTTTCCCTACTGTTGCACTCTTTGGAGTGGGAATAGTAATTTTAATCCCTACGCTATCCAACGCTTTCCCTACTGTTGCAATCTTTGGAGTGGGAATAGTAATTTTTACACCTACGCTATCCAACACTTTCCCTACTGTTGCATTCACTGGAGTGGAAATAGTAATTTTTACCCCTACGCTATCCAACGCTTTCCCTACTGTTGCACCCACTGTAGTGGGAATAGTAATTTTTACCTCTACGCTATCCAATGCTTTCCCTACTGTTGCACTCACTGGAGTGGGAATAGTGATTTTAACCCCTACGCTATCCAACGCTTTCCCTACTGTTGCACCCACTGGAGTGGGAATAGTAATTTTTACCTCTACGCTATCCAACGCTTTCCCTACTGTTGCACTCACTGGAGTAGGAATAGTAATTTTTACCCCTACGCTATCCAACACTTTCCCTACTGTTGCACCCACTGGAGTGGGAATAGTAATTTTTACCTCTACGCTATCCAACGCTTTCCCTACTGTTGCACTCTTTGGAGTGGGAATAGTAATTTTAACCCCTACGCTATCCAACACTTTCCCTACTGTTGCAATCTTTGGAGTGGGAATAGTAATTTTTACACCTACGCTATCCAACACTTTCCCTACTGTTGCACTCACTGGAGTGGAAATAGTAAATTTTACCCCTACGCTATCCAACGCTTTCCCTACTGTTGCACCCACTGGAGTGGGAATAGTAATTTTTACCTCTACGCTATCCAATGCTTTCCCTACTGTTGCACTCACTGGAGTGGGAATAGTAATTTTTACCCCTACGCTATCCAACGCTTTCCCTACTGTTGCACCCACTGGAGTGGGAATAGTAATTTTTACCTCTACGCTATCCAACGCTTTCCCTACTGTTGCACTCATTGGAGTAGGAATAGTAATTTTTACCCCTACGCTATCCAGCGCTTTCCCTACTGTTGCACCCACTGGAGTGGGAATAGTAATTTTTACCTCTACGCTATCCAACGCTTTCCCTACTGTTGCACTCTTTGGAGTGGGAATAGTAATTTTAACCCCTACGCTATCTAACGCTTTCCCTACTGTTGCACTCTTTGGAGTGGGAATAGTAATTTTTACCCCTACGCTATCCAACGCTTTCCCTACTGTTGCACTCACTGGAGTGGGAATAGTAAATTTTACCCCTATGCTATCCAACGCTTTCCCTACTGTTGCACCCACTGGAGTGGGAATAGTAATTTTTACCTCTACGCTATCCAACACCTTCCCTACTGTTGCACTCTTTGGAGTGGGAATAGTAATTTTAACCCCTACGCTATTCAATGCTTTCCCTACTGTTGCACCCTTTGGAGTGGGAATAGTAATTTGTATCCCTACGCTATCCAACGCTTTCCCTACTGTTGCACTCTTTGGAGTTGGAATAGTAATTTTTACCCCTACGCTATCCAACGCTTTCCCTAATGTTGCACCCACTGGAGTGGGAATAGTAATTTTTACCCCTACGCTATCCAACGCTTTCCCTACTGTTGCACCCACTGGAGTGGGAATAGTAATTTTTACGTCTACGCTATCCAACGCTTTCCCTACTGTTGCACCCACTGGAGTGGGAATAGTAATTTTTACGTCTACGCTATCCAACGCTTTCCCTACTGTTGCACTCTTTGGAGTGGGAATAGTAATTTTAACCCCTACGCTATCCAACGCTTTCCCTACTGTTGCACTATTTGGAGTGGGAATAGTAATTTGTACCCCTACGCTATCCAACGCTTTCCTTACTGTTGCACTCTCTGGAGTGGGAATAGTAATTTTTACACTTCCGATATCATACAGTAATAATATTGGATATTATTTAATTATATTATGTTAATATATATATATATATATATATGTTTTAACAAATAGTATTGTAAAAAATTTTTTTATAACTTGTATTAATTATTTAATTATTATAAGTTAATTTAAGTTTTTTAAGTATATTTTAGTAATTCATTTTTAATATTAATTTAATTTAACACTCTTTTTAATAAAGTCGATATTTTAATAAACTATATTTTGTAAACAATATTTTGTACTCGATATTTTTGTACTTACCTGTTTGTAGATACAAACTCGATATTCTGTCTGTCGATATTCTGTCAACGATATTATTTGCTACTCGATATTATGTCCCTCAATATTATGTCAGTGATCCGGCTAAATAATCTAAAACTTTAGATCTTTAAACTGGGTGTCTTAAACCTTTGTATATCCCACAGAGTACACCTGGCTAAATGTGAGAATGGAGGGGGAGGAATAGAAGTGGTATAATGTCAGGGCAAAAGAATACAAAACAGAAAAGAAGAAATCTTTTTAGGATGAGAACCCTCAGTCACTGTTAGGTGACAGGCTTCATCATATGAGTTCCAGTGGCATTTGTCAAGACCTAAATTTAAAGTAGTCACTCTAAAGATTTGTAAAATGTGAATATACTGGCTACCACAGGATCAGGGCAGTCAGGTTGACAATGACCCATATAACTCCTACAGGTTTGTCTTCCTAATATTGGAAGTGAAAGACCAACTCTCCAAGCTCCAGGTGCGCCTCATTGTGCCCAACCTTGCTAGCTTTTTGCACTTCTCAACAGATGTCCTTCTTGCCTCAAACATGTGGGGTTGTATTACGTACAGTACCCTGGTGGTTCAAAGGGTGTGTGCCACCACTTTCTGCATTTCCGGGGCACTTTACTGTTACAGAAGATGCACATTGTCTCTGTGTCCCCTGTGATATTATGCATATGAACACAGAAGAGGCCATCAGGAGGCTCACAACAGGCAGTGAATCCCCCCGTGAGAGAGTGCCCTCTGAAAAGGGGGGAGGTAGTTCCCTTTACCTTACCAGAGACCCCGCCCCGCCCCCCGCAGGCAGGTGCAGTCAATCACTGACACCCAGGTATTTTTAATAAATGCTGTATGGGAGCCCAAGCCTGCACAGTTAAGCTGGCTTTGCTCATGTACTATTCAACCTACAGTATGAATGTTAAGAAGGTAGGTCGCAATTTGTGGTCCACTAGGATTCGCTGCCTTCACAGGGATTGTGGCTTGCTTGGGTCACCAGACCACCATGTCTGCAATTGCTTTTAAATAAAGGAATCATTTTATTGAAAATGCAGCGCATTTTCCATAAAGGACAGTGGCGGTCCCGCCAAGCAAATTGTGGCCTCCTGACCGCCAGGGAACAATGGTACCAAGGCGGCAGAGTTGGGGCGGTGGTAGTCACACCGCCTATATTGTAACAGGGCGGTCTGAAGACCGCCATGCCCCGTGCCCCGTAATTGAGCCCTAACTGTGTATGTAAGGTCATTTTCTGTTATCACACAAGTCTAGTATAGATTTCCATCTTTCCAGCATTTAGTGGGAAATAGATTCAATGGTCCTGGTATGGTCCTGGCAGAACAACTTCGCAAAGACAGTGGCCATGTGGTTTGCACTATGTTTTCTGTATCTTTACAGGTTGTACCTTTTGAAAAAGGATGACTATTGCACCTTTTCTGTAGGGCAGGTGGGTTGTGTTGGAGGTGTCTTGTGGGGTCTCTACCACTAATGCTGTTACCATATAGATGGCACAGTCTCTTTAAGCTTAACAGCTTCTGTCATGGATAATTGTGTTTCTTGCAATAAGGTGATGTCATGTTTATGGAGCCTAAATAGAATTGGGGATTTTTCCTTTGCACATTACTTGTACTGCTATTAGTGTTAAAGGACCAAATCAAGAGTGCTCTTGTTGTGTGCATCATGTTAATGTCAAAGGGGTAAGTATCTGGTTGTCTTTCTATGTTGTGAAATCATTACTTAGAGATAACGTTATGTTCCCGAATTTTGCACGCTGTCGGACTTGAGCCTTTGGCAGGGTAAGTAATCATGGATTTCCTTAGCATGTAAGAGATTGGTGGGGAAAGAGAGTTAAAGAGTTCAAGAATGGACGGACAGTCAACCTGTGTTCCCTATGTTTTTTAAGTGTGAGCAACATTCTGATTATTCAGTGACCTGCCCCAACTCCTGGGGATCAAAGAGTGTAAAGGTATTAGGCTTTAATTAGGGGTGTCGATTTTTGCCTGTCTCTTGGAAAGAGTTTATTTTGTGACTTCTTCTTATGGAGAGAGCGTCTGATGTTGTTGGACGTGTGGGTTTAAGTTGTGGTTTTTGTAACATCTGACTTGTTTTACACCACATCATTGCCTCATGTAGGTGAGGGGACGGTACCACTTCATCAATGAAAATCAGGAATCATCGCACATGATGAATGTCAAAAGGCAGCAATATTCACAGAAGTCAAACTCAGCCCCCCCAACACCCCCTGTTCCTTCCTGTTAGAAATTTGAAAGGGTTTCCAGAAGAGAATGGAGACAAAGTTCTGACTCCTCCAATACTGTTGTTTCTTGGTGAAATACATGTCCAGGTTGTTGGTCAGTGTGAATGGAATGAACCTGTGCAGCTTCTGTCCACAACTCTTCATCTCCCAGAGACAGACTTAATCCTCTCCCAAGTGCCCACTGTGTGCAGGAGGATTTGATCTACCTGCTGGCTAGCAGAATCCTGCCCAGAAGGGTAGCTCACAGCTTGAATCTAACTCAGAGAACTATGACCACAACCCAGAGTATGAGAAGGAGCCTTAATGCCGCCTAAGGAATAATATTTTGCACTTGAACCTTTGTGACCCAGGTGAAACACATGCTACACGTATTTCTAGATTGAGCCAATGCGAAAGTTATATTGATGCATCTTTCATCTGCACTGTGAATACAGTCAAGCACTGCAGAGTTACAGTAAATGCTACAGACTAACAATGTAGTAAAAAATAAATGGAGTTACTTCTTTTTGAATGTCCAAATAAGATGATAAGACGTGCTCAGGCCAAAGTAAATTTGTTCAATGTCCCATTAGTGACAGGCTATCTGAGTGCAGATCCAAGGTTTAGCTAGGCAGTAACCATAGTAACCTCCTTGAGGAAGAGGGCCTGCACCCATAGCCATTCCTTGAGGAGGAGGAGGACCTGCAATTGCAGCTATTCTCTGAGGAGGATTTGTACTCAACGCCATTACTTGAGGAGGGGGAGAACCTGTATTCACAGCCATTACTTGCGGAGGACCACCATACTGTGCCCCTCAATAGATTCAGGCCTGCCGCATCCCTCAGCCTCTTGCTCCCCGCGCTTCAGGATTGGAGTGTACTCTAACCGTCTTTTAAGATCCACAATTTTTTCGTTCAAGTCATTGATCATGTTTTTTGGCTCCTTTTCTTTCTTAGGACCTTAAGTAGGTTTGGTCAGATGAGAATAATTTCAGGGGGCATCATTTCCATTTGTATCTTCAAGGAAGAGTGGAAATTATTTTCATATATATATCTGTGACCAGACCCTCCTTTCACCTGCGACTGGGCAGATATGTTGCATGTCGCTATCGTGCTCATTGGGGTTCAGAGGACCAATTTTGCTAGATGCTTGGGTGTGTAGTCCCCTCATTGACTAGTCTTGCATGCCTTTAACAGTGTGTCTTACACTGCTTTGAGGAGGCTAAGGCGTTCACCAGACCCACCTCTGTCTGGTCGGTGGCACGAGTCATGAACTGTACTCCTAGGCAGCGACAGCAAAGCAGCGATCCCTGCCAGACAAATGTTAGGAGTGATCTGGGAGCACCGGATCCAGATCCAAATGTGTGCATGCGATCAGGTGAGTATAATGTAAGGGTTATGTTGGTAAACACAAACTGTAGCATGATCTAGCATAATGTCAAATAGCGTCACATCCAAAACACAGCATAATACAACAACTTAACAGAATATAAAACTTTTTCAAATAGGTCCTGGAGGCACACAATGCTGACTGTTGTGCACGTGCATGTTTCTGAGACTCTTTGACGTTGCTGACACAATGGACGTGCAGGAGGACACGCGCCACCAGACCACACAGGAAAATGACATCACTTTTGCAAGACCCTAGGACTTAAATAACAAAACTAACAGAACAGCACTGGTGCATTATTTTCACAGGGCTTTTAACCTCGTTACTAATCTCAGTTATGACAAGGATGAGCGCAGTCTGGTATCTCCTTATAGAGAGAAAACCGGGTATTTTTGCAGTTAAATGCTTTGTAAACCATCTCTGGATTTAGTTCTGTGCTCTTCTGACTGTGCTCATTTGCTGACATTAAACATGTGTTGCTTTGGAGGATGAGCAATCTGCTACTTCTGTGACTGAACATCAGTTTAGCTTTTCTATTGATTTAATGTTCTCCTTTGATCTTTCAGCCATGGAAAGTCTGAGTGGTTGCTGTTTTTCGTTTTTTGAATACAGGGAAACTAAAACAATAATTTCTTGTTAATGGTGTGCATGGATTCATGTGTGGGGGTGTACATCCTTTTTATCATGTGAGAACTAATCTATAGTTTCACTCTTTATTTTAAAAAAAAGTTACGCCTAGCATGATGGCTCATTCAATAGTGTTTACCATAAAAGTTTATTTAGTTAGCATTGTGTTTCACAATTATATAATTCAAAAATAAACAAACTTGTGAAACCGTGTAAAGATGTTGAGTTATGCATTAGGATAACAATAAAGCTGTCGCTTTGCAGCCGCTACGCCTGAAAAGTGCGTCTTTTGTTCCATAATTACAATGCATAAAGCCTGGCATATGGCCAATCACCAGGCAAGAAACTCTACAGTAGTGGAGTGAATATAAACGAACTTTCTATTGGCTCGGGACACTCTTCATGTGTGGCTGGGGAAGCTCTTGTCTTGTCAGTGGCTTGGCTCTTAGTAGCAGACATTGGGCCAGATGTACGAACTGCCCAATAGCGCCTCGCAAATTGTGTCGCATTTGTGAGGCGCTATTTGGCATGTACAACAGTGTGTTTAACACTCTTTGCGATTCCCATTGGGTTTGCAAATTGCAAGGCTCATGAATATTAATGAGCCTCTCGCAATTTGCGAGCCCATTGTGAATGACAGGCCCTCCCAGGGATGGTGGACTGCTGGTCTCAGAAGACCACCTTGTCTAAGACTGCTTTTAAATGAAGCACCTTTTTTTTTTAATGCAGCCCATTTAAATGAAATGCATTTAAAAAAGAAAAATGAAACGTATTTGTTTCATTTTTTAAGGGCAGCCAGTGGTCCCTGGGACCATTGCCTGCCCTTAAAAAATAATATTGCATGCATTTGCAAAGGGGAAGGTGTAGGTGGTAATTTGAGAGTGTTTTGGTACTGCAGTTGCAAAACATTGGTACAAAGGTTTGCGGTCGCTATTAGGAAGGGAACGCCCCTTCCTACTAGCGAGTTGCAAAACAGTATTTTGCGAGTTGCAATTTATATGGGAGTCGCTAAATTCTGTTTGTACATGGGCACATGCTTTATAGCATGCACAAACGGGTTTAAGACCCATTTACGCACGCTAAAAAGCATCGTACACCTGGCCCTTACTCCCATAATAGTCTCAATGGGGCTCAGTGCTTGGTAAGTAGTAGCAGTACTGCACATGTCACTTTTAGTACCTACTGAGGGCCTCGTCCTATAATAAACCGTGAAAGATAGAGTGCCTGCTTCACAGGAATACAAAATGGAGACTATGATGTCTCAGAGAAAATGCTGTGCCCACAATGCTGCCCCAGTTACTTAAACTTTTGCTGCAACCCAAGAGCAACCTATGCTGTACCGCTGATAAAGGTTGCCAGGATTTCATTAGCCCACCAACATCCCCTACAGTCCCCAGAGTCCACATGATGGGATTTGGACAGTGTACTACAGGTAACAATGCTGTTACATATTTTGTGGGTAGTTGTGCTGACTGGCAGTATGCTTGAATGTGATTACACACAACTCCTCAAGACTAATGAAGCCGAACTCAGGGGCCTATTTAGGATTTGGTTTGCATTGCTCCAGCACCACACAACCATGAGCAAGGTTTATAAAGCTACGCAAGGCCAACTAAATCTAGGGTAAAACAGTGCAGCTCAAATCACTGCGTTGCCTTACTCTGCCCTGAGAAGGTTTGCCATGAGCGTTGAGTAGGTGAGAAACTGGTAGACTTGGGAATGCAGCAAAAAGCTACGCCTTCCAAGGAGAGGCGTAGCAAGGAGAAATATATCCATTTCTCCTCCTTTCTTTCTCTTTCTATAGAAAGAGGAACATGCCTCTCAGGATTGTTTTTGTGCAGGAAGGTGAGCCTTGCGGTGCTATACTGCGTGACAAAACTCATAAATCTCCCCCTTATTCTATCAGCAGCATCAATGACAGGTCATAGGACTTCGCTAGCTGCACTGGACAACTGGTAGTTTGGACAAACAGGTTAGGTGATGATGCAATAGTCACTTTAGATTGGGCTGTTTTACTGCACAGGTCACACATTAGAACAAGCATTGACGAATCCAATAGGTTTTACCAATGTGATATCTATTGGCTTTGTCAATGTTTTTTTATATGTAGCACAGGAGCACAGGCTTCTAATGCACTCAGCACTTCTCTTTTCTACACAGTAAGGATGAATGACTCCAGCAAGTTCACTTGTGGTGTCTCCATTTCGTCTCTTTGTCCCGGAAGGTTTTCCTGTATTTTTGCTTTTTAGCAATGGTTTGTGAACCTTACCTCCCTGTCTCAGTGTGGATAACACCTCTTCCACCCCTACTGTCCCCAGCACACACCACTGTCCCAGAAAGTGTAGATGGTGAAACTGCAGAGTAGAACTTCCCACTGCACTATTAGGTTGCTGACACTGCACTGATTGCTGTACCTGTTGTATTTGTGTGCTGATGCACACACTGCTGTTGTCCCTCCTACATCAAGTCTCTGTGAACTTGCAATACTGAGTCCTTTGTGGATCCTGTTCTGTGTGTGTGTTTGAAGTGTGTCTATGTGAGGGTATTGTGCACTTCTGCTACTTGTGATGCTTTCTGTATGTGAAGGAAACTTGTACTGCTCCTACAAGGGAAGTAACAACTAAGGGGTCCATTAGGATGTCGGGCGGATTGCCCCCGCCAGGCTGGCAGAGGCTACCGCCAGCCTGGCGGGGTCAATCCGCCCGACATCCTTCCCTGAATTCCCCCCGCCATATTACAATGGCGGGGGGGACCGCAGTGGACCAAAACACCGCCCGCCACTTTTCCGCCCGGTCGCCTTGCGGCCGGGGCGGAAAATGTTTAATATGGTGGCTGTGTCTATTAGACACCGCCAGCCATATTACAATGGGCTTTGTAAGATACCTTTCCGCTGCGGGGCTGCCGCCACGGAAAGGCATGCGGTCTTCACTCTGGGGGCCCCCTGCGGGCCCCCAGAGTGAAGTACAGGTGGGGGGGTGCACAGGGGGGGTACCTGTGGTACCCCCCTTCATTGTCATTTGCAAAGCGGCAGGCACCGCGCGGTGCCTGCCGCTTTGCAAATGACAATGTCAAAGAGCATTTTCAGCATTGTGGCGGGCAGTGCAGAGAGCACCGCCCACCACAATGCTGAAAATACAGGATGTGCCCGCCACTGTGGCGGGCACATCCTAATGGCACCCCCGGGACCCCCGCCCTTATGGTGGGTGGTCCCGATTTACGATGGGATGACGGGCGTGCAAAGTCCGCCCGTCATCCTAATGGACCCCTAGGTGTCACACAGACTTGCACTGATACTCATTGGGCGGATGTGGAACTTCTCATTGAGGACCAGAGTCACCTGAGGATTATTGAGCAAGCAAGTCTACATGAAGGTTACCCACAGTGAGCTCCACCAGCAGCTAAGAGGTGGAAAAATGAAGACAGGGCCCCTCTGAGACTCACCAGAGGCCTCTGAGGAGTGCAAGGCGTTGCATTGTTGGCCCTAGGCCCACATGCTAGTAAGTGACTGATATGCACACCGTGAGTGGGGTACTACAACTGGCCAGGAGCACGCACACCCGGGCCCTTATATTGACAAGCTGACGTCACTCGTGACATCTGTGAGGGATGCGTGTGGGTGTGCAAGTGTGCCCAATCCCATAGGAGAGTGGCTACTAACTCGGTGTCTGTCGAGACACTAGAACGTGTCTCACAGGACACAAACACAAGGGTAAAAGCAGCTGCGGAAGCCAGCAGTTGCTCATGCCATAGTGTGGGATGGGTTTGTGTCTGTCTCCACACTCAGGCTTCACCATCCAGCAAAACGCCCTCTGAAGTGAGTTTCCAGTCAACCAGTAAGTTCCATGAGGTAGTTGATGTGATGGCTGAGGATAGTGTTGTTGTGCTGTTTCCCGGTCCCCGTGGGGAGCAGCACATCCCATTTTCATATAGTCAGACGGTGGTCTTGTGCAGCTTGCAGCTAGGCCAACGGGGTGGGTTGATGATGGGTCCTGTTGCATCCTGCATCAGAGCTGACCCGAGCTATCACTGATTTCTTCCAGCACTTCCCTTAACATGCAACTGCAACTTCCAAGGTAATCTGCAGTTTTCATTCAGTATCCAGACAAAGAATTTGTGGAAGGATTCTTTGGAGTAAACCAATAAGAAATGTTTCAATGCTAGCCCAATGCAGCATAATTTTAAAGAGTCCCAGTCCCTGTTCTGAACTATCATCAGTGGCCGAAGAAATTCAAACAGTCAAACTTTCAGCACGGAAAGCTGCTCTTGAATTGGGAATGGAAAATAGAGAGAAGTGCAGAATCGTAGCTCAGCCATTTAGTAACAAGAATGTGTCCCAAAAATCAAATAGAGTCCGCAAGAAATTGACCAAAGTGAGAAAAAATGACTTCATGGCTGCAGCTCTGGCAAAAACACCAATCTTTGTTGCAGGCATTTCCAATTGGATTGGCTATCTTTTGACCAATCATTGTTAGGCTCTGTATTTATAAATCCATGATTGGCTACTGAGCAACATATTAACATAATTCGGCCTTTACACCCCTAGCAGATCTGATTCTGTGGTGCAGGTAGCAACTAGTAAGGCCACTACAAAGTGCTGTTGGACCTGCAGAATGACGACAATTCTGGAGGTACAGAAATGCATAGAAAACACTTGCTTTGTGCATTACTGGTAGCAAGCTAAAATGTATGTGACTGACAATGTATGTATTCTAGTGAAAAATGTGTCCGACCACCTTTCAGTGCTTCCTTTTCTTTGAGCTATCCACTGTCTGTATGTCACTCTGTCTTTCTTTGGGTGTTTCCTTGACTGTGTCTCGCCATGACTTTATCCATTTGTGTCTCATCATCTCTGTCTTCTCAGGTGCGCATATTTCCATGTGAATGCCCCATTTCCGTACATCGCCAAGTCTGTTTCTTCCAACCTGTTAATGTATCTCCATGTCTGTGTCCCAATACAAGTGCCTCCTTATGTCAATATCTCCGTTAGCCATCGTCTTGTTCTATGTATGTCTTCCTGTGTCTGCAGTTCCCAATGTCTGTGTCCTCCCATCCCCGTATCTCCTTGGCTCGGAGTCTTTGTGTTCTTATCCCATTGTCTGGGTCTCCAGAAGTCTGTGCCTCACAGTATCTGTGTTTTGCTGAGTTTCCAGTTCCTTGCTAATACCTTTATACCTACCCCTGTGTTTCTCCTTCTCCATGCCAACATGCTTCTGAGTGTAACCATCATAGAGCCTCTCTAACTCATTGTCTTCCTGTCTGAGTGTCTCACAGTTTGTCTTCCTTTAGAGATATGTCCAGGCTAGAAACCTCTATGGATACCCCATCCCAAGGACCATGTAGGCAAGACTATCCTTTTCATGGGTTGTCTGTCTCACTTTTCTGTGATCAAGTGTTTCCATTATAAAACTCTCCCTGTTATGTATGTCCTTATTCCAGTGTTTTCTTTGACTTTACAATACCCATGCCACTGCTTTCTATTCCTTTGCTGGTATTTTTAAGCCAGTTTAAAGTTTCTCCATCCAAGTGCATTCATTTTGCTTTCAGTGTCTGTGTTTTCCTGTACCAGTGGCTGTGTTTCCCTATCCCAGTGACTGTGCTTTCTTATATCAGTGTCAATTTTTCAATGTACCTGTGTGTGTGTGTCCCTATCGATTGTCCCTATTTCCGCATCCTAATATCAGTGTTTTCTTGACCCAGTATTTATGTTTCCTTGACCAATGTTCCACTCATAATTAGTACACAAAGTACAGTAATTTAACTTTTGTAGTATCTTAGTATATATGTTTAACACTTAAAAACTTTTGGAAAGCACTCAAACTCACTGGATAATGTCATCAGTGATGTCATTTGAGATATCACCAGTGATGTCAGTGACCATGTCATGAATGATGTAATATGTAAGGTCATAAGCAGTGTGGGGTATAAGTTGTAGTTAGCTCACCTTTATTCTGCCTGTTTCTGATCATGCAACCTCTATTCTGCCTCTTTTTCCTTGTTTCTGACCTTTATTTTGCCTCTTTCTGCTAATTTCTGGTCTCACTTTGTCTCTCTCTGCTTGCTGATGGCCTTTCGTTTTCTTCTTTCTACTTGTTTCTGTTTTTCCTTTCTGCTAATTTCTGACCTTTATTTTGCCTCTATATGCTCATTTCTAATCTTTATTTTACCTCTTTCCTTCACCTCTTTCGGCTCATTTCTAGTCTCTATTTTGCCTCCTTCTGCTCATTTCTGACCTTTATTTTGCCTTTCTCTCATTTCTGAATTTTATTCAGTCTCTTACTGCTTGTTTCTGATCTCTGTTTTGCCTCCTGTGCTCGTTTCTGACCTTTTCTTTTCCTCTTCCTACTCATTTATAATCTCTATTTTGCCTCTTTCTGCTCATATTCCATCTTTAGTTTTCCTTCCTGCTCATAGCAGACCATTAGTTTGCCTCTTTCTGTTTATTGTTGACATTTATTCTGCTTCTCTTTGGTCATTCCTTACCTTTTTTTTGCCTCTTTCTGGTAATTGCTCATCTTCATTCTGCTACTTTCTGCACGTTTCTGATCTTGATTTTGCCTTTTTCTGCTAGTTTTTGATCTTTAGTTCCCTCTTTCTGTTTGTTTCCGATGCCTATTTTGCCCTTTCTACAGATTTCTGATCTTTAATTTGCCTCTTTCTTCTCATTTCTAATTTCTTTTTTGCCTCTTTCTTTTTGTTTCTTTCCTTTATTTTGCCTCTCCCTGCTCATTTTTTATCTCAATTTTACCTTGAACTGCTTGTTTCTGATCTCTCTTTTGCCTCTTTCTGCTTGTTGCTGACCTTTATTTTGCCTCTCTCCACTCATTTCTGATCTCTTCTTTGCCTCTTTCTGCAAGCTTCTGACCATTATTTTGCCTCTTTCTGCGTGTTTCTGATTTTTTTTACCTCTTTCTGCTCGTTTATAATCTCTATTTTGTCTCCTTCTTCTCATTTCTGACCTTTATTTTGCTTTCTTCTTCTTCCCATTTCTGAACTTTATTCTGCCTCTCTCTGCTTGTTTCTGACCTTTTCTTTGCCTCTTCGTGCTCATTTCCAATCTTTATTTATCCTCTATCTGCTCATTGCTGACCTTTGATTTGCCTCTTTCTGTTTGTTGCTGACCTTTATTCTGCCTCTTTCTGCTCATTTCTGACCTTTATTCTGCCACTTACTGCTCATTGCTTACCACCATTCTGCCTCTTTCTGCTCTTTTCTGACCTTTAATTGGTATCTTTCTTCTCGGTTCGGTTTTCTATGTTGCCTCTTCTACTTACTGCTAACCTTTATTTTGCCTCCTTCTGCTAATGTCTGATCTCTAGTTTGCCTTTCTGCTTATTTCTGACCTTTATTTTTCCTCTTTCTGCTTGTTTCTTATCTCTATTGTGTCTCTTTCTGCTCGTTCCTGACCTTTATTTTGCCTTTTCTGCTAATTTCTGATCTCAAGATTGCCTTTCTGCTTATTTCTGACTTTTTTTCCACCAACTGCTTGTTTCCAATCTCTATTTAGTCTCTTTCTGCTAATTTCTGACCTTTATTTAGCTTTTTTTTCTGCTCGTTTATGATCTCTATTTTGCATGTTTGTAACCTTTATTCTGCCTCTCTCTGTTCGTTTCTCAACTTTATCTTGCCTCTATCTACTCATTTCTCACCTTTGTCTCTCTCTTCTCATTTCTAAACCTTTATTCTGCCTCTTTGTGCTTCTTTCGGACCTTTATTTTGCCTCTTTAGTCTCTTTTCCCCGGGACCACTGGAGGAGTATGAAGGCCCACGCAGTTCCAACCGGCTCTTCGCCTCTTGTGGGATCCGTCATTACAGCTGTACGGGGGAAGCTGCATGGCCTATTGTAATTCTACCTATATTTGCCTAAACGTGCATGATGTAGGCCATATTTTTCCTTTGTACACATTACTACAGAAACACGTTTCCTCTAGTGCCACATTGTACTTTTACAAGAAGCCTGCATATATTTTTACATTCTTTTATTTTCCTGGGATTTAGCCTGAACACAACCAACAAGGTCAAACAGCAATGTTTGTTGTTATTCTTTCTGGCCGAGCACTAGCACCTAGACATAACACAAGAATGTACCTGTTTTTATGTACACATGTCTTGTCAAATTATGAACACAGGAGACAAAAACTCACAAATGGAATGAAAATCATAACACAAGAGCACTGTGTCTACTGAGAGGTAGAACGTCCATCTGTGCATGCTAAAGGACGGGGTCTGTCAGTAAACCCAGAGATCTTTGACACATAATCATTTAGCTTAATTAGCAAGTGAGGGGGGTTCAGGTTACTCTATCCTATAAAATAACCGGTCTTGTCATGGTATATGGATAATTAACGATGCTAACAGTACTTTTAGTATGCATTTGTTTTCTAATTTTGGCACGTATTCTGAATTTCAGAGCATCATAGTTTAAATGAATATTCTAAACTTCCTTCGTGTCTCCTAGTTATCTTATTGTGTACAAGTATACGTGAGATAGCGAAATGGTGTGTCCTGTTACCACGATCCCTGAGAGGGGTGAGAGTGTTGTGTTCTGGGATGTCAATTAACGTGTTTCTCTGGTAAGGTTAGGAGGGTAAGTGAGGCACTATAGCTAGTTAGACTCAGACTCATAGATACTGAAGGTGTATGGGGACTCAGTCTCTTCATGCTGATGTTCTATGTTTCCAACCATAGTTCTGTTCCTCTGCAGAATTCCTGCAACATCGCTCCACCAACGTTTGGTCTGGTACTTAAGTGTGGGAAACCTTGTCCACAATACACTAGCACCTTTTCTCTGAGACATACCTGGTGCTAGAGATTTGTCCTCCATAGATTTTAGGGACCACCTAGAAATGTTGGGTTTTCAAGCTTGAATATTAAAATGTTTTATAGCCTTCAGTGTGTTACAATTTGAATCCTTCCTTCATTGATTATGACACAGCCCACTGCTATTCCTGTTAACTGCCGTCCAGCAGTTACTGGACACTTGTTACAACATGGAGTCCCTAATGTGGGTGCTCCTGTAATTTTTATTCTTCGGTCACTTTCTAGGCTGTGGACACCAATGATAATACTTTTCATGAATAAACTTTTCCTCAAGTTCCTAACGCCTATCGACCATATGCACTTACCGAAAATCCCCTTACCCTCTGGGAGCACCAGATTTGGGTTAATGGCACGCTTTCCCATATCTTTGGCCCTGTCCTCAGGAGACCCTTAAGCACGAATTGGACCACATGGCTGGCACAAGTGGGTTAAACCCCATATCCAGATTTGGTTAATATAAATCTAGTGAAGACTTTGGTTTTATACAATGTTCTTGTTGCCTTAGATAGGCGCATGACCCAGTTCACTGCATATGCCTTACTGGCTGGACCAACTAGAGTTGCCCTACAAGGATAAATTCAGGAACCTGCTGCTCATGTTAAAAGTCCTGTAATTGTTCATTCCGTTATGGGCAATTGACCCACAAATTATGCAGAAATACCTTTTTGAATTGCCTGAAAAACAGGTAACATCATTTACCCCACATGTGAAACAACACATGCCATTACAATGCGGTCATTACAGTGACCACATTCGTACATCACATGCCATTACAACGCAAGCCGTTACGACTTGCTGTAGGGGGCATAAGGTGTTGGATTTTAACTATAACACCTTCTCTACTGTTGCACAGACTGGAGTTTGAATATTAAATTATACTATTACAACATCCAGCGCCCCTACAGTAAGTCATTGTAATGAATTGTGTTGTAATGTTATGCAATGTAACAACGCAATTATTGTAATAACCGTGTTGCAATGGCATGCGTTCTAAAAGCTGCTTTATAACGTGGCTTATTACCAAAAAACACATAAACTTTAAGCTGAGTTTTATCTTTCTGGGCCACAAGACAAGCACATAATCTTAACCATGTGCTTACTCAATGGCCTGGTTCCCCCATTAGGGCACTGCAATACCTGGGGAACTAGTTTTGCCATTCTTTATACTGTTTTCCATGTTACTCTCTCAATGGCCCTTCTCCTGAACGTCTTCAAACAGATACAAAATGAGCATGGGGCAGGTCCTGCCCTTGATTCAAGGGTGAAACTTTGTGGGAAATTTGCCTGTTGTCTTCGAAATGATTCTTTCTAATATTAAAGGTGAAGCAACATCTCTATTTATATATATACGTTTTTATATAGCGCGATCTTTACCCAAAGGGTAAAGCAACAATATTTTGTGGCATGCGCCATCGTTCTTGTTATTTTATCTGATGGCATCTTTCACCCTCAAACTACTCGCAAGCAGTCTCTTGCTGACTACACCACAGTTGGCTGAACTGAAGGCTTTACTTCTTGCACTTTAAAATACAGATCCTGAATTTACCACGCTTATTGTGTGTGGAATTGTACTATTGTGTACAGTCTTTTAATGATGATATACCTTTTTGGTGACAAAATAACTTCAGAGATTACAAGGGTAGCACAATCGAGCACAAGATGTTTTGGGTTAAAGTGGCAAATCTTATGAATAAATTGCAACAGACTAGTGTTATACATACATTGAGTCAACAACATGTGGGAACACCTGTCATAGGGAATACTCTGGCTGATGAAGAGGCCAAATCTGCAGTAGCCACAGCTAAAATAGCTGTAATCATGCGCACTAAGAATTGTATTGACAGTGATATATTGGTAGCCATTAATGTTTTCAAAAACGGTAGCCCATAACCAAATGGCTTTCCTTCTAAATATTCCTTTCATATACATGACCAAAATATTCCTTTTGCAACTACTCCTCGTGTTGGTGATCGCATGATCTCCTGCGAATGCCAGTGTGGCTGCCACTATTTAACCATTAAGGAAAATATATTGATGGGAAGGTTTATATTAACAAACCAGAAAATATGTTTTATGTTGCAACATTTGTTAGAAAATTAAAAGCTCTACTGTGTCTCTTCCACCGCTGAAACAGCTCTTTATCTCTAATCAGGCTTTCAGCTGCATTTATTTAGAATATTGTAGTCTACTGATTTCAGATACTGCATTCAAATTTATTGTGGTTGCAGTTGATTATTGCTCTAGATCTCTCTGGGTTTGTTCACAGTGCTCAACTGGCGCTCAAACTGTTATTAAAGACTTGCAAGTCTTCATTAGTACTTAAGCCTGTTGTGCATTCCACTCGGACCAAGGTACGCTTTCACTTTTAAAGTGCACTGTGGTTTGATGTAGTCCATGGGTACATTTTTATTCTCCGTATAGACCCTAGGATAATTCTGTTGAGGTGAGAATTAACCGTGACTTAAAGCAGCCCTTAACAGCATTACAAAACTGCTTGTTAATCTTTAAATGTATACCTAACAATGTAATAGAAGCTCTGTCAAGTTTTAGAAACCCATAAATTACATTTTTCTTTGAACTCTGGGAGATGTAGTCTTATATATTGTGATTTAAAAGAGAACTACAAGCCGCAAAATTGAAAGGGGAAACATTAACTGGAGCAGCACATAACACATGAATTTGTGAAACTTGGCAGCTATTTATTAGATACCCTTTAGGGTGGGTGTTTGTAAGTTATAGGGCAGGTTTGTATGCACTTAGATGGTAAGACATGTCCTTTTAAGTATTACTGAGTCACAGGTATAGTTTGAAACTCCTAGGTATCTATGCACTTTTAATGCCAGCTCAAATCAGCATGAAAAAGCCCTCTGTCAAGTCTTAAACCCACCTTTTAGTACACCGATATTGCCTCTGGGATTGGCTGTAGATATACCATAATGCACGGTGGCTTGTGTTTGAATGGTAAGAGATGTCCTTTTCAGTGTCACTAGGTTATTTGTGCACTTGAGACTCCCATGCCTAGTAGTACATAGAGTATACCACCAATAATGCAAGTGACATACATATTCTGAAATGTTACCTAATAAGACAGTCATATACCGGCATACTTACTTAAACATCTGACGACACACTTACAGGTGTACTCCTACACTCACTCAGATATGCAGTCAAGAACTAATACAACATAGTCATCCATTCAGTAAAAGAAGTCCTTTAAACATGGATTAGGTCTACTACTGCAGAGCCTGTCTGTGCACTTTTACTGCCCAGCATGACTTGGCATGGCAAAGCCTTTAGCCAAATTCTAAACTCACCTTTTAGAAAGTATAACTCCCCTCTGAGATAGGCTGTAAATATGGTATAAAGCATTGTGCTCAAAAGGTATGACGTGTCCTTTTAAGTTTCAATAAATTACTTGTGTACT
Source organism: Lissotriton helveticus (assembly GCF_964261635.1). Lineage (NCBI taxonomy): Eukaryota > Metazoa > Chordata > Amphibia > Caudata > Salamandridae > Lissotriton > Lissotriton helveticus. Next base: position 1,613,545,164 of record NC_136069.1, read on the forward strand.
TGCAGACCCTTATCCCAAATATTACATAGAGTAGATCAACTCTAATGCAGGTTACATACATGTTTTCAAAAGCATTGAGGCTCTCTTTCACCCAGTCGTACAGCGAAATAGGCACTTATACATTCACTCACATACTGAGAAACTAGTTATGTATCCAGCAGTACCAAAGGCAGTTGCAGACACACTTACAAACCTACGTATTCACCAACACAGGCACTCAACTATTTGTTAATACACTTACATAGAGCCATAGAGTTAGTAAAACAGACAGTCATATACCAACACACTTACTTAAACATTTGATGGCACTCCTGCAGGTGTAATTTTACACTCACACAGAAATGCAGCCAAGTACTGACACAACCTAGTCAAATAGACCTTTAAACATGGTGTAGGCGTACTACTGCAGAGGGTATCTGTGCATTTTGTGGCGAGGCCTACTAATTCAGATGGTATCTATTCACTTTTAGTGCGAGCTTGACTTGCCATGGAAAAGCCCTCCACCTTATCTTAAATCCACTTTTTAGTACAGATAACTCTCCTGTGAGATGGGCTGTAGGTTAAAAGGTAAGAGATGTCCTTTTCAGTTTCACTATATTACTCATGCACTTCGACATCCCTATGCCAAGTAGTACAGACTGTATACCATTTGTAATGTAAGTGACACACATGTTTGCAAAAGCATAGAGTCCCTCTCTCCTCCAGTCATACATTGACAAAGGCACTTATACATTCACTGACATACTCAGAAACTAATTATGTATTGAGCGGTACAATAAGGCCTTGCAAACTCACTTTCATAACCCTCTATTCACCAACACAGGCACTAAGCTATTTGTTTGCCCACTTACATGCACATTTAGAGAGCCATAGAGTTACTAAAACAGACAGTCATATACTGGCATACTTACTAAACAGCTGATGACACTCTTACAGGCATATTCCTATACTCACCCAGAGACATAGTCGAGTACTAACACTAAATAGTCATCCGTCCAGTCAAGCAGTCCTTTAAACATGGGTCAGGCCTACTACCGTACAGATTATCCATGCATTTTTAGGTCAGCGTTCTTACCATTGAGGGTCATTTTAGCTGTATTATAATTACATAGTTTTTTATGTTGATAGTTATATACTTCAAATATGAAATCTGATAGTATGTAATGAAAAATTAAATGTACCTATTTTTCCCCTTTCCAGGCATTAATTTCTCCTTAGGTACAGACAGTTACAATGCCATCAAAAAGTAAGAGAAGAAAGAAATAAAAGCAAGGATACTATCTCCACACAACTGGGAAACAAAAGGGGCAAAATGCAGAGAAAGTGGTGAAAGATAAAATAGCTGCTGCTAAGAGAATCAAGACATTTCTTAAAATAATGTGTGGACAACTGGAAAATCTGCAAAATAAAGTAAATAAAAAATAAGTTTGAGATTCACTAAGAAAGGAGAAAAAGTACATGATATGAAAACTAACAAATAATACAAAATAGCAGACAAATGTATCCAGAAGACAGAGACAGTTTATGAAAATCATGGTATAATGTTCCGGAGTAGAGTAATGCAGAATCTGAGAAAAACTGTGAAGAAGTATAAAAGAAGAAGAGAAGCAGTTAGACAAAAGGAATATGTTGAGACTGTAGTTGATAAGGCCTTTGATTTCAAGAAGAAGCTATTTATTTTGATCCTAAACAGAATGAGCTTATTCGATAAAATAGTGTTGTCTATGAGGAAAAGAAGCCAAAAGAAAGTACTTGTTAATATAAGTAACTTCTGCAAAGTTTTCAGTGGTGAGTGGAGGCACACTTTTTGTTCTGAGCCTTTACTGAAGAAAGCTACTTCCAAGAGATTACATTAGTGCATTCAGTAAAATAATCTGGACGATGTTATGAAATGAAGGTTGGTAGTTGTATTCCGAAAGAGGTGATTGAACCTAGAAATCTAGCAGAAGTGCCAGCTGAAAAGGTACAGTGAGGGCGTAGACAGGCCCCTGTATAAAAATGGAACTGTAGCAGTTTTTGTAGTATTCAGCAAGAATCTATAATACAGTGAGAAATTTCCTACATATGTTTTGTCACAGATGTTTGAAAGAAAAAATAGGCATGCAGCAAGGATTTGATCCATACAAACTAAGCAAGTATACTAATTTACACAGACACTCACTAGCATGTCTATCAAAAAAAGTGTGCCAAAACACCTTTCATCATTTCAGAGTGTTCACGGTATACCACTCGGAAATGTTAGGCTGCATCACTAGGTCAAATCGCCTGCGCTATGTTTAGGAGAAACAAATAGAGCTCCTCTGCATGGTACAGCCATAGAGGTAGTGAAAGTTTGTGATGATGTTCAGTTTTGTTTCTTTGGTCCTCAACAAGAGTGTCGGGAAAATGATGACTTGGTATCTGCAGGTGTAACGTAACGGGACACAGCTATTACAGTTGATAACTTTCGCATAGAGATTACAAAGTTTGTTCAGAGAAACCGAACTGTATTTGTATATGGTGTCAACACACTCACTACAAAAAAAAGTCAAACTCTTTATGTTGTCGTGTCTTCAAAAACTGAAGAAGAGAACAGAGATAAGTGGCAATAATTTGCAGCTTAAGTATTTGTAGAGGAACGCTTTGTTTCCCATGACAAATTATATATAAGTACTGTTATGTTAGGTTAGAGGATAATAAAATTACATCTACACCAGTACATAATAATAATTAGATGTAGTTTCAATTGCACATGAACTTAAGATTTGAATGTTTATGAATCAATTCTAATACAATGTATAGATCCATTCCAACCTATAGTTCATAAGGGGTTAAAGAAAGGGAAGTTACCTCCAACAGAGTTACGAAAGGTATTAAAGGTAGATTTGTGTACTTGCTATTAGGTTTTTAAAAAGAATATGAAAACTGTAGGGGTGCAGAGAGAATTTGCAGAACCACTTACTTTTCTAGTCAATGGTGTCCCTACCAAGAGCAAATACATATGGCAAGATTTAATGGATCTTAGTAAACTAAACAAAACATCATCACATCTGGTACAAAATAATATTTTTAATGTTTGTTGTCATTCTTTCTGGCCGAGCACATAACACAAGAATGTACCTGTTTTTATGTACACATGTCTTGTCAAATTATGAACACAGGAGACAAAAACTCACAAATGGAATGAAAATCATAACACAAGAGCACTGTGTCTACTGAGAGGTAGAACGTCCATCTGTGCATGCTAAAGGACGGGGTCTGTCAGTAAACCCAGAGATCTTTGACACATAATCATTTAGCTTAATTAGCAAGTGAGGGGGGTTCAGGTTACTCTATCCTATAAAATAACCGGTCTTGTCATGGTATATGGATAATTAACGATGCTAACAGTACTTTTAGTATGCATTTGTTTTCTAATTTTGGCACGTATTCTGAATTTCAGAGCATCATAGTTTAAATGAATATTCTAAACTTCCTTCGTGTCTCCTAGTTATCTTATTGTGTACAAGTATACGTGAGATAGCGAAATGGTGTGTCCTGTTACCACGATCCCTGAGAGGGGTGAGAGTGTTGTGTTCTGGGATGTCAATTAACGTGTTTCTCTGGTAAGGTTAGGAGGGTAAGTGAGGCACTATAGCTAGTTAGACTCAGACTCATAGATACTGAAGGTGTATGGGGACTAAGTCTCTTCATGCTGATGTTCTATGTTTCCAACCATAGTTCTGTTCCTCTGCAGAATTCCTGCAACATCGCTCCACCAACGTTTGGTCTGGTACTTAAGTGTGGGAAACCTTGTCCACAATACACTAGCACCTTTTCTCTGAGACATACCTGGTGCTAGAGATTTGTCCTCCATAGATTTTAGGGACCACCTAGAAATGTTGGGTTTTCAAGCTTGAATATTAAAATGTTTTATAGCCTTCAGTGTGTTACAATTTGAATCCTTCCTTCATTGATTATGACACAGCCCACTGCTATTCCTGTTAACTGCCGTCCAGCAGTTACTGGACACTTGTTACAACATGGAGTCCCTAATGTGGGTGCTCCTGTAATTTTTATTCTTCGGTCACTTTCTAGGCTGTGGACACCAATGATAATACTTTTCATGAATAAACTTTTCCTCAAGTTCCTAACGCCTATCGACCATATGCACTTACCGAAAATCCCCTTACCCTCTGGGAGCACCAGATTTGGGTTAATGGCACGCTTTCCCATATCTTTGGCCCTGTCCTCAGGAGACCCTTAAGCACGAATTGGACCACATGGCTGGCACAAGCGGGTTAAACCCCATATCCAGATTTGGTTAATATAAATCTAGTGAAGACTTTGGTTTTACACAATGTTCTTGATGCCTTAGATAGGCGCATGACCCAGTTCACTGCATATGCCTTACTGGCTGTACCAACTAGAGTTGCCCTACAAGGATAAATTCAGGAACCTGCTGCTCATGTTAAAAGTCCTGTAATTGTTCATTCCGTTATGGGCAATTGACCCACAAATTATGCAGAAATACCTTTTTGAATTGCCTGAAAAACAGGTAACATCATTTACCCCACATGCGAAACAACACATGCCATTACAATGCGGTCATTACAGTGACCACATTCGTACATCACATGCCATTACAACGCAAGCCGTTACAACGACTTGCTGTAGGGGGCATAAGGTGTTGGATTTTAACTATAACACCTTCTCTACTGTTGCACAGACTGGAGTTTGAATAGTAAATTATACTATTACAACATCCAGCGCCCCTACAGTAAGTCATTGTAATGAATTGTGTTGTAATGTTATGCAATGTAACAACGCAATTATTGTAATAACCGTGTTGCAATGGCATGCGTTCTAAAAGCTGCTTTATAACGTGGCTTATTACCAAAAAACACATAAACTTTAAGCTGAGTTTTATCTTTCTGGGCCACAAGACAAGCACATAATCTTAACCATGTGCTTACTCAATGGCCTGGTTCCCCCATTAGGGCACTGCAATACCTGGGGAACTAGTTTTGCCATTCTTTATACTGTTTTCCATGTTACTCTCTCAATGGCCCTTCTCCTGAACGTCTTCAAACAGATACAAAATGAGCATGGGGCAGGTCCTGCCCTTGATTCAAGGGTGAAACTTTGTGGGAAATTTGCCTGTCGTCTTCGAAATGATTCTTTCTAATATTAAAGGTGAAGCAACATCTCTATTTATATATATACGTTTTTATATAGCGCGATCTTTACCCAAAGGTGTCAAGGCGCTTTACAATAGAACCAGTTACATTATATAAGGACCTCAGAGTACATGAATTACATAAAAGATCATCTCTAAACTCACAAAGTATGGTAGTAAGTACATATGTCTACTACAGGTACTAGTGGTTAGAGTTACATATATACAAGTTGCAAATTCACTCAAGATTACACTTTAAGAAAAGCTGACCCATTATGGTTGTACAACTATATATTAAATTTTTACAGAGCATGATCTTCTCGCCATTGATGGGTTTTTTGTGGTGTTCATTCAGCCAGGTCTTCAAGGTGTTGTTGCACTCATGAGCGATGATCTGGGACCTGGAGGGATCCCCAAACTGGTGATAGCCTGATGTCCTCCACACGTGTTGTCCCGGTTGCCTCAACATACCTGGGACCTGGAGAAACGTTTACGGCACTGGGGCAGCTCAGCGCTGGGGTAGGCTGGTAGCTGAGGATTGCAGGGGTGGGGACATCATGGCCACGTCATTCTCATTATCATGGCTGTCCTGCTCTTGAACATCCCCTGCTCTGGGAGATCACCAACGTGCAAGCGAGAAGAAAGGCCGCGTCAGAGCACCCCACCAGCTTGGTCTTGGCTCGAGACCTCCGAGAAGTGAATGGGATATACAGGACAGTAGGACAGGAGGCCAACTGCAGATATCCAATAGAGAGCAGAGGTGGGCTCACTCTGCCACAGAATTGACACACAGCTCTCTCCCTCTGTCACCGGGGAGTGGGGATTGGGGAAAGCAGCAATTTACTGGCTCAAATAGCAGTCGTTCTGGGGCTTGGCGCGTGGTGGCAGTAGACACCTGCAAACGCGAGTTGCCTATCATTTTTGTAATGTATATATGTCTCTAGGACGTAATAGTTTGGGGACGAGACCTTCATTAGCTCCACTTGGCAAGTCTAGCTCTGACAAGGATGCCAGACCTGCAGTGATTTTCTTAACCTCTTGGATGCTCATGTCAAGCTCAGCTCGTCATGAGCGACGGCCCTCCGGTGCTCATGACGAGCTGAGCTCGTTATGACCGCGCCCGTTACTTGGAACGCTCGCACGCTGGGCTGATTCCCCTGCTGTGCTGAACGTTCCATGGGAACGGGCGCGGTCATGACTAGCTCAGCTCGTCATGAGCACCGTAGCGCCGTGGCTCATGACGAGCTGACCTCGTCATGAGCATGGGGGCGATGTACGTGCCCCCCCGCCCCCCAGCACAGCGGGGGAATTCCCCCAGCTGCGAAGGGGTTAAGAAACCATGGGATATATCTTAACAACAACAAAAACCTAGACAACACAGAAGCACTCCTCCAAACAAATCTGTTGAGAGTAGATAGGATTTTGGTAATGCACAACATGTAAAACTCCTAATAAATTTCAGATTCCTGATCCCCATTCTCCGCATTTATTTTCAGGACTCGTCTGATCAACAATACGATAGAGAAGGGCAATCTGACTGCAGACAAGAAGAGTACGTGAAACCCCGCACTTTATCGTATTCATACAGGTTGGGATAAGGATTCTCCCTACCATATCATTTCTATATGGTCCACACCTCAGATACAACCACAGTATACTATGAAACGGAATGCTACAGCACCGCTAAAAGAGATTCTTTTCCAGCTGCAGTACGAAGGAGTAATTGAACCCTGTGTATCTCCAATAAATAATACTATTGTTCCTGTTCTGAAACCAGATCATTCATATTGCATTGTTTAGAGTATAGACATTTAAACAGTCATAAAAAAACACATTTGCTGTACAAAATACTCATATGTAATAAAATAGTTTGTAAAAAATGTAACACTTTGGATATATGCAATGGTTTCTTCAGTACAATTTGACTCCAGAGAGCCATAACTGGTCCACATCTATCGCCCTTGGTTTTCAGATGTGCTACACATGACTCCATAGGCTATATAAGAATAGCCTAGAGTTTGCTGCACTTATTATGTTGATTCTACAGGACACAGACACTGATGTTCTATCCTATGTGGATGATATCTTCTTAATGGACAGCTAATTAAACCCTCATTTGGCAAGTGTGGACCGCATAATATCACAGCTTGCAGACCTTGGTTACAAATGTAGTTTAATATAATATTACATAGCTTTTCTCAGTGTCCTTTTCTTAGGATATGAACTTACACTTGGGGGAAACAGACTTGCCCCTCATTTTCTGAAAAAGTGTACTCAACTACACACCTAAAAAATTGCATTGTCTGGTGGAATTTTGGATTTAGGAAGGGCGTACATACCTGATCATGCGCAGCGTATTAAACCTCGTTAAGCCTTAATACGTACACATTTTTCCAAGTTCTACTGGATGTCAGAAAATACTGAAACACTCAGATCTTCACAGTCTGACTTGCTTGAAACATTCCATGTACATACCCGTGTCAATACTATGAACTTAGTCATCCTTGTTTTACCAGGTGCAATTGGGTTTATATATGTCACATTTAAGGATGGTGAAACAGTACCAATAGCTTATAAATTGCATTTGTATTCGCTTGATTCAACTGCAGAAATGAGTTTTGCTTCTACTGAAAAAATGTTTACTCCTTTACAGATGGCCATCCTGAAGGAACAGTCACTTTCTCAAGGTAAACACATTGTTGTAGTTTCTCCTTTGTCTGCCCTGGAGGCTGTCACAAAAGCCAGCATTCCGAATGCAAAAGCCCTCTACCCTCATTGAATACAATGGGCTATGTCCTTATCAGCCTTATATGTAGACCTTGGGGTCCATTAGGATGGCGGGCGGACTTAGTCCGCCCACCATCCCAGTGCAAAACGGGACCACCCGCCATAGGAGCAGCGGTCCCGCCTTGATTTTTAGCATTGATGCGGGCGGTGCACAAAGCGCCGCCTGCCGCAATGGTAAAAATGCATGTTGTGCATTTCAAAGCACAACATGGCAGGCACCGCACGGTGCCTGCCATGTTGCACTTTGAAATGTGGGGGATACCCCCCATGTGCACCCCCCACCCCCGGAGTCCCAGGGGGCCCGCAATGGGCCCCCATAGGGAGTGTCCGCATGCCTTTCCGTGGCAGCATTGCCGCCACAGAAAGGCATGTCTGCAGGCCCATCCTAATATGGCTGACGGTGTCTATTAGACACTGCCACCATATTAAACATTTTCCTCCCGGCCACAAGGCGACCGGGACGGAAAAGCAGCGGACGGTGTTTATGTCCGCCGCGGTCCCCTCAGCCATAGTAATATGGCAGGGGTAAATGGGTAGCGGGCGGGCATTCATGTCGGGCGGATTGGCACCGCCACCATGGCAGTGGCGATCCGCCCGACATCGTAATGGACCCCTTAGTCCTTGACCCTTCTTTTCAAACACAACATTTTTACATGGACATGTTTAACCCTTGCCTGCTTCCATTCTGCCACAAATATAAGTCCATCAATTATATTGATGGATCTGCACATCCTGCTATGGCTTCTAAGCAACAATATTTTGTGGCATGCGCCATCGTTCTTGTTATTTTATCTGATGGCATCTTTCACCCTCAAACTACTCGCAAGCAGTCTCTTGCTGACTACACCACAGTTGGCTGAACTGAAGGCTTTACTTCTTGCACTTTAAAATACAGATCCTGAATTTACCACGCTTATTGTGTGTGGAATTGTACTATTGTGTACAGTCTTTTAATGATGATATACCTTTTTGGTGACAAAATAACTTCAGAGATTACAAGGGTAGCACAATCAAGCACAAGATGTTTTGGGTTAAAGTGGCAAATCTTATGAATAAATTGCAACAGACTAGTGTTATACATACATTTAGTCAACAACATGTGGGAACACCTGTCATAGGGAATACTCTGGCTGATGAAGAGGCCAAATCTGCAGTAGCCACAGCTAAAATAGCTGTAATCATGCGCACTAAGAATTGTATTGACAGTGATATATTGGTAGCCATTAATGTTTTCAAAAACGGTAGCCCATAACCAAATGGCTTTCCTTCTAAATATTCCTTTCATATACATGACCAAAATATTCCTTTTGCAACTACTCCTCGTGTTGGTGATCGCATGATCTCCTGCGAATGCCAGTGTGGCTGCCACTATTTAACCATTAAGGAAAATATATTGATGGGAAGGTTTATATTAACAAACCAGAAAATATGTTTTATGTTGCAACATTTGTTAGAAAATTAAAAGCTCTACTGTGTCTCTTCCACCGCTGAAACAGCTCTTTATCTCTAATCAGGCTTTCAGCTGCATTTATTTAGAATATTGTAGTCTACTGATTTCAGATACTGCATTCAAATGTATTGTGGTTGCAGTTGATTATTGCTCTAGATCTCTCTGGGTTTGTTCACAGTGCTCAACTGGCGCTCAAACTGTTATTAAAGACTTGCAAGTCTTCATTAGTACTTAAGCCTGTTGTGCATTCCACTCGGACCAAGGTACGCTTTCACTTTTAAAGTGCACTGTGGTTTGATGTAGTCCATGGGTGCATTTTTATTCTCCGTATAGACCCTAGGATAATTCTGTTGAGGTGAGAATTAACCGTGACTTAAAGCAGCCCTTAACAGCATTACAAAACTGCTTGTTAATCTTTAAATGTATACCTAACAATGTAATAGAAGCTCTGTCAAGTTTTAGAAACCCGTAAATTACATTTTTCTTTGAACTCTGGGAGATGTAGTCTTATATATTGTGATTTAAAAGAGAACTACAAGCCGCAAAATTGAAAGGGGAAACATTAACTGGAGCAGCACATAACACATGAATTTGTGAAACTTGGCAGCTATTTATTAGATACCCTTTAGGGTGGGTGTTTGTAAGTTATAGGGCAGGTTTGTATGCACTTAGATGGTAAGACATGTCCTTTTAAGTATTACTGAGTCACAGGTATAGTTTGAAACTCCTAGGTATCTATGCACTTTTAATGCCAGCTCAAATCGGCATGAAAAAGCCCTCTGTCAAGTCTTAAACCCACCTTTTAGTACACCGATATTGCCTCTGGGATTGGCTGTAGATATACCATAATGCACGGTGGTTTGTGTTTGAATGGTAAGAGATGTCCTTTTCAGTGTCACTAGGTTATTTGTGCACTTGAGACTCCCATGCCTAGTAGTACATAGAGTATACCACCAATAATGCAAGTGACATACATATTCTGAAATGTTACCTAATAAGACAGTCATATACCGGCATACTTACTTAAACATCTGACGACACACTTACAGGTGTACTCCTACACTCACTCAGATATGCAGTCAAGAACTAATACAACATAGTCATCCATTCAGTAAAAGAAGTCCTTTAAACATGGATTAGGTCTACTACTGCAGAGCCTGTCTGTGCACTTTTACTGCCCAGCATGACTTGGCATGGCAAAGCCTTTAGCCAAATTCTAAACTCACCTTTTAGAAAGTATAACTCCCCTCTGAGATAGGCTGTAGATATGGTATAAAGCATTGCGCTCAAAAGGTATGACGTGTCCTTTTAAGTTTCAATAAATTACTTGTGTACTTGCAGACCCTTATCGCAAATATTACATAGAGTAGATCAACTCTAATGCAGGTTACATACATGTTTTCAAAAGCATTGAGGCTCTCTTTCACCCAGTCGTACAGCGAAAGAGGCACTTATACATTCACTCACATACTGAGAAACTAGTTATGTATCCAGCAGTACCAAAGGCAGTTGCAGACACACTTACAAACCTACGTATTCACCAACACAGGCACTCAACTATTTGTTAATACACTTACATAGAGCCATAGAGTTAGTAAAACAGACAGTCATATACCAACACACTTACTTAAACATTTGATGGCACTCCTGCAGGTGTAATTTTACACTCACACAGAAATGCAGCCAAGTACTGACACAACCTAGTCAAATAGACCTTTAAACATGGTGTAGGCGTACTACTGCAGAGGGTATCTGTGCATTTTGTGGCGAGGCCTACTAATTCAGATGGTATCTATTCACTTTTAGTGCGAGCTTGACTTGCCATGGAAAAGCCCTCCACCATATCTTAAATCCACTTTTTAGTACAGATAACTCTCCTGTGAGATGGGCTGTAGGTTAAAAGGTAAGAGATGTCCTTTTCAGTTTCACTATATTACTCATGCACTTCGACATCCCTATGCCAAGTAGTACAGACTGTATACCATTTGTAATGTAAGTGACACACATGTTTGCAAAAGCATAGAGTCCCTCTCTCCTCCAGTCATACATTGACAAAGGCACTTATACATTCACTGACATACTCAGAAACTAATTATGTATTGAGCGGTACAATAAGGCCTTGCAAACTCACTTTCATAACCCTCTATTCACCAACACAGGCACTAAGCTATTTGTTTGCCCCCTTACATGCACATTTAGAGAGCCATAGAGTTACTAAAACAGACAGTCATATACTGGCATACTTACTAAACAGCTGATGACACTCTTACAGGCATATTCCTATACTCACCCAGAGACATAGTCGAGTACTAACACTAAATAGTCATCCGTCCAGTCAAGCAGTCCTTTAAACATGGGTCAGGCCTACTACCGTACAGATTATCCATGCATTTTTAGGTCAGCGTTCTTACCATTGAGGGTCATTTTAGCTGTATTATAATTACATAGTTTTTTATGTTGATAGTTATATACTTCAAATATGAAATCTGATAGTATGTAATGAAAAATTAAATGTACCTATTTTTCCCCTTTCCAGGCATTAATTTCTCCTTAGGTATAGACAGTTACAATGCCATCAAAAAGTAAGAGAAGAAAGAAATAAAAGCAAGGATACTATCTCCACACAACTGGGAAACAAAAGGGGCAAAATGCAGAGAAAGTGGTGAAAGATAAAATAGCTGCTGCTAAGAGAATCAAGACATTTCTTAAAATAATGTGTGGACAACTGGAAAATCTGCAAAATAAAGTAAATAAAAAATAAGTTTGAGATTCACTAAGAAAGGAGAAAAAGTACATGATATGAAAACTAACAAATAATACAAAATAGCAGACAAATGTATCCAGAAGACAGAGACAGTTTATGAAAATCATGGTATAATGTTCCGGAGTAGAGTAATGCAGAATCTGAGAAAAACTGTGAAGAAGTATAAAAGAAGAAGAGAAGCAATTAGACAAAAGGAATATGTTGAGACTGTAGTTGATAAGGCCTTTGATTTCAAGAAGAAGCTATTTATTTTGATCCTAAACAGAATGAGCTTATTCGATAAAATAGTGTTGTCTATGAGGAAAAGAAGCCAAAAGAAAGTACTTGTTAATATAAGTAACTTCTGCAAAGTTTTCAGTGGTGAGTGGAGGCACACTTTTTGTTCTGAGCCTTTACTGAAGAAAGCTACTCCCAAGAGATTACATTAGTGCATTCAGTAAAATAATCTGGACGATGTTATGAAATGAAGGTTGGTAGTTGTATTCCGAAAGAGGTGATTGAACCTAGAAATCTAGCAGAAGTGCCAGCTGAAAAGGTACAGTGAGGGCGTAGACAGGCCCCTGTATAAAAATGGAACTGTAGCAGTTTTTGTAGTATTCAGCAAGAATCTATAATACAGTGAGAAATTTCCTACATATGTTTTGTCACAGATGTTTGAAAGAAAAAATAGGCATGCAGCAAGGATTTGATCCATACAAACTAAGCAAGTATACTAATTTACACAGACACTCACTAGCATGTCTATCAAAAAAAGTGTGCCAAAACACCTTTCATCATTTCAGAGTGTTCACGGTATACCACTCGGAAATGTTAGGCTGCATCACTAGGTCAAAACGCCTGCGCTATGTTTAGGAGAAACAAATAGAGCTCCTCTGCATGGTACAGCCATAGAGGTAGTGAAAGTTTGTGATGATGTTCAGTTTTGTTTCTTTGGTCCTCAACAAGAGTGTCGGGAAAATGATGACTTGGTATCTGCAGGTGTAACGTAACGGGACACAGCTATTACAGTTGATAACTTTCGCATAGAGATTACAAAGTTTGTTCAGAGAAACCGAACTGTATTTGTATATGGTGTCAACACACTCACTACAAAAAAAAGTCAAACTCTTTATGTTGTCGTGTCTTCAAAAACTGAAGAAGAGAACAGAGATAAGTGGCAATAATTTGCAGCTTAAGTATTTGTAGAGGAACGCTTTGTTTCCCATGACAAATTATATATAAGTACTGTTATGTTAGGTTAGAGGATAATAAAATTACATCTACACCAGTACATAATAATAATTAGATGTAGTTTCAATTGCACATGAACTTAAGATTTGAATGTTTATGAATCAATTCTAATACAATGTATAGATCCATTCCAACCTATAGTTCATAAGGGGTTAAAGAAAGGGAAGTTACCTCCAACAGAGTTACGAAAGGTGTTAAAGGTAGATTTGTGTACTTGCTATTAGGTTTTTAAAAAGAATATGAAAACTGTAGGGGTGCAGAGAGAATTTGCAGAACCACTTACTTTTCTAGTCAATGGTGTCCCTACCAAGAGCAAATACATATGGCAAGATTTATTGGATCTTAGTAAACTAAACAAAACATCATCACATCTGGTACAAAATAATATTTTTAATGTTTGTTGTCATTCTTTCTGGCCGAGCACATAACACAAGAATGTACCTGTTTTTATGTACACATGTCTTGTCAAATTATGAACACAGGAGACAAAAACTCACAAATGGAATGAAAATCATAACACAAGAGCACTGTGTCTACTGAGAGGTAGAACGTCCATCTGTGCATGCTAAAGGACGGGGTCTGTCAGTAAACCCAGAGATCTTTGACACATAATCATTTAGCTTAATTAGCAAGTGAGGGGGGTTAAGGTTACTCTATCCTATAAAATAACCGGTCTTGTCATGGTATATGGATAATTAACGATGCTAACAGTACTTTTAGTATGCATTTGTTTTCTCATTTTGGCACGTATTCTGAATTTCAGAGCATCATAGTTTAAATGAATATTCTAAACTTCCTTCGTGTCTCCTAGTTATCTTATTGTGTACAAGTATACGTGAGATAGCGAAATGGTGTGTCCTGTTACCACGATCCCTGAGAGGGGTGAGAGTGTTGTGTTCTGGGATGTCAATTAACGTGTTTCTCTGGTAAGGTTAGGAGGGTAAGTGAGGCACTATAGCTAGTTAGACTCAGACTCATAGATACTGAAGGTGTATGGGGACTCAGTCTCTTCATGCTGATGTTCTATGTTTCCAACCATAGTTCTGTTCCTCTGCAGAATTCCTGCAACATCGCTCCACCAACGTTTGGTCTGGTACTTAAGTGTGGGAAACCTTGTCCACAATACACTAGCACCTTTTCTCTGAGACATACCTGGTGCTAGAGATTTGTCCTCCATAGATTTTAGGGACCACCTAGAAATGTTGGGTTTTCAAGCTTGAATATTAAAATGTTTTATAGCCTTCAGTGTGTTACAATTTGAATCCTTCCTTCATTGATTATGACACAGCCCACTGCTATTCCTGTTAACTGCCGTCCAGCAGTTACTGGACACTTGTTACAACATGGAGTCCCTAATGTGGGTGCTCCTGTAATTTTTATTCTTCGGTCACTTTCTAGGCTGTGGACACCAATGATAATACTTTTCATGAATAAACTTTTCCTCAAGTTCCTAACGCCTATCGACCATATGCACTTACGGAAAATCCCCTTACCCTCTGGGAGCACCAGATTTGGGTTAATGGCACGCTTTCCCATAACTTTGGCCCTGTCCTCAGGAGACCCTTAAGCACGAATTGGACCACATGGCTGGCACAAGCGGGTTAAACCCCATATCCAGATTTGGTTAATATAAATCTAGTGAAGACTTTGGTTTTACACAATGTTCTTGATGCCTTAGATAGGCGCATGACCCAGTTCACTGCATATGCCTTACTGGCTGTACCAACTAGAGTTGCCCTACAAGGATAAATTCAGGAACCTGCTGCTCATGTTAAAAGTCCTGTAATTGTTCATTCCGTTATGGGCAATTGACCCACAAATTATGCAGAAATACCTTTTTGAATTGCCTGAAAAACAGGTAACATCATTTACCCCACATGCGAAACAACACATGCCATTACAATGCGGTCATTACAGTGACCACATTCGTACATCACATGCCATTACAACGCAAGCCGTTACAACGACTTGCTGTAGGGGGCATAAGGTGTTGGATTTTAACTATAACACCTTCTCTACTGTTGCACAGACTGGAGTTTGAATAGTAAATTATACTATTACAACATCCAGCGCCCCTACAGTAAGTCATTGTAATGAATTGTGTTGTAATGTTATGCAATGTAACAACGCAATTATTGTAATAACCGTGTTGCAATGGCATGCGTTCTAAAAGCTGCTTTATAACGTGGCTTATTACCAAAAAACACATAAACTTTAAGCTGAGTTTTATCTTTCTGGGCCACAAGACAAGCACATAATCTTAACCATGTGCTTACTCAATGGCCTGGTTCCCCCATTAGGGCACTGCAATACCTGGGGAACTAGTTTTGCCATTCTTTATACTGTTTTCCATGTTACTCTCTCAATGGCCCTTCTCCTGAACGTCTTCAAACAGATACAAAATGAGCATGGGGCAGGTCCTGCCCTTGATTCAAGGGTGAAACTTTGTGGGAAATTTGCCTGTCGTCTTCAAAATGATTCTTTCTAATATTAAAGGTGAAGCAACATCTCTATTTATATATATACGTTTTTATATAGCGCGATCTTTACCCAAAGGTGTCAAGGCGCTTTACAATAGAACCAGTTACATTACATAAGGACCTCAGAGTACATGAATTACATAAAAGATCATCTCTAAACTCACAAAGTATGGTAGTAAGTACATATGTCTACTACAGGTACTAGTGGTTAGAGTTACATATATACAAGTTGCAAATTCACTCAAGATTACACTTTAAGAAAAGCTGACCCATTATGGTTGTACAACTATATATTAAATTTTTACAGAGCATGATCTTCTCGCCATTGATGGGTTTCTTGTGGTGTTCATTCAGCCAGGTCTTCAAGGTGTTGTTGCACTCATGAGCGATGATCTGGGACCTGGAGGGATCCCCAAACTGGTGATAGCCTGATGTCCTCCACACGTGTTGTCCCGGTTGCCTCAACATACCTGGGACCTGGAGAAACGTTTACGGCACTGGGGCAGCTCAGCGCTGGGGTAGGCTGGTAGCTGAGGATTGCAGGGGTGGGGACATCATGGCCGCGTCATTCTCATTATCATGGCTGTCCTGCTCTTGAACATCCCCTGCTCTGGGAGATCACCAACGTGCAAGCGAGAAGAGAGGCCGCGTCAGAGCACCCCACCAGCTTGGTCTTGGCTCGAGACCTCCGAGAAGTGAATGGGATATACAGGACAGTAGGACAGGAGGCCAACTGCAGATATCCAATAGAGAGCAGAGGTGGGCTCACTCTGCCACAGAATTGACACACAGCTCTCTCCCTCTGTCACCGGGGAGTGGGGATTGGGGAAAGCAGCAATTTACTGGCTCAAATAGCAGTCGTTCTGGGGCTTGGCGCGTGGTGGCAGTAGACACCTGCAAACGCGAGTTGCCTATCATTTTTGTAATGTATATATGTCTCTAGGACGTAATAGTTTGGGGACGAGACCTTCATTAGCTCCACTTGGCAAGTCTAGCTCTGACAAGGATGCCAGACCTGCAGTGATTTTCTTAACCTCTTGGATGCTCATGTCAAGCTCAGCTCGTCATGAGCGACGGCCCTCCGGTGCTCATGACGAGCTGAGCTCGTTATGACCGCGCCCGTTACTTGGAACGCTCGCACGCTGGGCTGATTCCCCTGCTGTGCTGAACGTTCCATGGGAACGGGCGCGGTCATGACGAGCTCAGCTCGTCATGAGCACCGTAGCGCCGTGGCTCATGACGAGCTGACCTCGTCATGAGCATGGGGGCGCTGTACGTGCCCCCCCGCCCCCCAGCACAGCGGGGGAATTCCCCCAGCTGCGAAGGGGTTAAGAAACCATGGGATATATCTTAACAACAACAAAAACCTAGACAACACAGAAGCACTCCTCCAAACAAATCTGTTGAGAGTAGATAGGATTTTGGTAATGCACAACATGTAAAACTCCTAATAAATTTCAGATTCCTGATCCCCATTCTCCGCATTTATTTTCAGGACTCGTCTGATCAACAATACGATAGAGAAGGGCAATCTGACTGCAGACAAGAAGAGTACGTGAAACCCCGCACTTTATCGTATTCATACAGGTTGGGATAAGGATTCTCCCTACCATATCATTTCTATATGGTCCACACCTCAGATACAACCACAGTATACTATGAAACGGAATGCTACAGCACCGGTAAAAGAGATTCTTTTCCAGCTGCAGTACGAAGGAGTAATTGAACCCTGTGTATCTCCAATAAATATTACTATTGTTCCTGTTCTGAAACCAGATCATTCATATTGCATTGTTTAGAGTATAGACATTTAAACAGTCATAAAAAAACACATTTGCTGTACAAAATACTCATATGTAATAAAATAGTTTGTAAAAAATGTAACACTTTGGATATATGCAATGGTTTCTTCAGTACAATTTGACTCCAGAGAGCCATAACTGGTCCACATCTATCGCCCTTGGTTTTCAGATGTGCTACACATGACTCCATAGGCTATATAAGAATAGCCTGGAGTTTGCTGCACTTATTATGTTGATACTACAGGACACAGACACTGATGTTCTATCCTATGTGGATGATATCTTCTTAATGGACAGCTAATTAAACCCTCATTTGGCAAGTGTGGACCGCATAATATCACAGCTTGCAGACCTTGGTTACAAATGTAGTTTAATATAATATTACATAGCTTTTCTCAGTGTCCTTTTCTTAGGATATGAACTTACACTTGGGGGAAACAGACTTGCCCCTCATTTTCTGAAAAAGTGTACTCAACTACACACCTAAAAAATTGCATTGTCTGGTGGAATTTTGGATTTAGGAAGGGCGTACATACCTGATCATGCGCAGCGTATTAAACCTCTTTAAGCCTTAATACGTACACATTTTTCCAAGTTCTACTGGATGTCAGAAAATACTGAAACACTCAGATCTTCACAGTCTGACTTGCTTGAAACATTCCATGTACATACCCGTGTCAATACTATGAACTTAGTCATCCTTGTTTTACCAGGTGCAATTGGGTTTATATATGTCACATTTAAGGATGGTGAAACAGTACCAATAGCTTATAAATTGCATTTGTATTCGCTTGATTCAACTGCAGAAATGAGTTTTGCTTCTACTGAAAAAATGTTTACTCCTTTACAGATGGCCATCCTGAAGGAACAGTCACTTTCTCAAGGTAAACACATTGTTGTAGTTTCTCCTTTGTCTGCCCTGGAGGCTGTCACAAAAGCCAGCATTCCGAATGCAAAAGCCCTCTACCCTCATTGAATACAATGGGCTATGTCCTTATCAGCCTTATATGTAGACCTTGGGGTCCATTAGGATGGCGGGCGGACTTAGTCCGCCCACCATCCCAGTGCAAAATGGGACCACCCGCCATAGGAGCAGCGGTCCCGCCTTGATTTTTAGCATTGCGGCGGGCGGTGCACAAAGCTCCGCCTGCCGCAATGGTAAAAATGCACGTTGTGCATTTCAAAGCACAACATGGCAGGCACCGCACGGTGCCTGCCATGTTGCACTTTGAAATGTGGGGGATACCCCCCACCCCCCGGAGTCCCAGGGGGCCCGCAATGGGCCCCCATAGGGAGTGTCCGCATGCCTTTCCGTGGCAGCATTGCCGCCACAGAAAGGCATGTCTGCAGGCCCATCCTAATATGGCTGACGGTGTCTATTAGACACTGCCACCATATTAAACATTTTCCTCCCGGCCGCAAGGCGACCGGGACGGAAAAGCAGCGGACGGTGTTTATGTCCGCCGCGGTCCCCTCCGCCATAGTAATATGGCAGGGGTAAATGGGTAGCGGGCGGGCATTCATGTCGGGCGGATTGGCACCGCCACCATGGCAGTGGCGATCCGCCCGACATCGTAATGGACCCCTTAGTCCTTGACCCTTCTTTTCAAACACAACATTTTTACATGGACATGTTTAACCCTTGCCTGCTTCCATTCTGCCACAAATATAAGTCCATCAATTATATTGATGGATCTGCACATCCTGCTATGGCTTCTAAGCAACAATATTTTGTGGCATGCGCCATCGTTCTTGTTATTTTATCTGATGGCATCTTTCACCCTCAAACTACTCGCAAGCAGTCTCTTGCTGACTACACCACAGTTGGCTGAACTGAAGGCTTTACTTCTTGCACTTCAAAATACAGATCCTGAATTTACCACGCTTATTGTGTGTGGAATTGTACTATTGTGTACAGTCTTTTAATGATGATATACCTTTTTGGTGACAAAATAACTTCAGAGATTACAAGGGTAGCACAATCAAGCACAAGATGTTTTGGGTTAAAGTGGCAAATCTTATGAATAAATTGCAACAGACTAGTGTTATACATACATTGAGTCAACAACATGTGGGAACACCTGTCATAGGGAATACTCTGGCTGATGAAGAGGCCAAATCTGCAGTAGCCACAGCTAAAATAGCTGTAATCATGCGCACTAAGAATTGTATTGACAGTGATATGTTGGTAGCCATTAATGTTTTCAAAAACGGTAGCCCACAACCAAATGGCTTTCCTTCTAAATATTCCTTTCATATACATGACCAAAATATTCCTTTTGCAACTACTCCTCGTGTTGGTGATCGCATGATCTCCTGCGAATGCCAGTGTGGCTGCCACTATTTAACCATTAAGGAAAATATATTGATGGGAAGGTTTATATTAACAAACCAGAAAATATGTTTTATGTTGCAACATTTGTTAGAAAATTAAAAGCTCTACTGTGTCTCTTCCACCGCTGAAACAGCTCTTTATCTCTAATCAGGCTTTCAGCTGCATTTATTTAGATTATTGTAGTCTACTGATTTCAGATACTGCATTCAAATTTATTGTGGTTGCAGTTGATTATTGCTCTAGATCTCTCTGGGTTTGTTCACAGTGCTCAACTGGCGCTCAAACTGTTATTAAAGACTTGCAAGTCTTCATTAGTACTTAAGCCTGTTGTGCATTCCACTCGGACCAAGGTACGCTTTCACTTTTAAAGTGCACTGTGGTTTGATGTAGTCCATGGGTGCATTTTTATTCTCCGTATAGACCCTAGGATAATTCTGTTGAGGTGAGAATTAACCGTGACTTAAAGCAGCCCTTAACAGCATTACAAAACTGCTTGTTAATCTTTAAATGTATACCTAACAATGTAATAGACGCTCTGTCAAGTTTTAGAAACCCATAAATTACATTTTTCTTTGAACTCTGGGAGATGTAGTCTTATATATTGTGATTTAAACGAGAACTACAAGCTGCAAAATTGAAAGGGGAAACATTAACTGGAGCAGCACATAACACATGAATTTGTGAAACTTGGCAGCTATTTATTAGATACCCTTTAGGGTGGGTGTTTGTAAGTTATAGGGCAGGTTTGTATGCACTTAGATGGTAAGACATGTCCTTTTAAGTATTACTGAGTCACAGGTATAGTTTGAAACTCCTAGGTATCTATGCACTTTTAATGCCAGCTCAAATCGGCATGAAAAAGCCCTCTGTCAAGTCTTAAACCCACCCTTTAGTACACCGATATTGCCTCTGGGATTGGCTGTAGATATACCATAATGCACGGTGGTTTGTGTTTGAATGGTAAGAGATGTCCTTTTCAGTGTCACTAGGTTATTTGTGCACTTGAGACTCCCATGCCTAGTAGTACATAGAGTATACCACCAATAATGCAAGTGACATACATATTCTGAAATGTTACCTAATAAGACAGTCATATACCGGCATACTTACTTAAACATCTGACGACACACTTACAGGTGTACTCCTACACTCACTCAGATATGCAGTCAAGAACTAATACAACATAGTCATCCATTCAGTAAAAGAAGTCCTTTAAACATGGATTAGGTCTACTACTGCAGAGCCTGTCTGTGCACTTTTACTGCCCAGCATGACTTGGCATGGCAAAGCCTTTAGCCAAATTCTAAACTCACCTTTTAGAAAGTATAACTCCCCTCTGAGATAGGCTGTAGATATGGTATAAAGCATTGTGCTCAAAAGGTATGACGTGTCCTTTTAAGTTTCAATAAATTACTTGTGTACTTGCAGACCCTTATCCCAAATATTACATAGAGTAGATCAACTCTAATGCAGGTTACATACATGTTTTCAAAAGCATTGAGGCTCTCTTGCACCCAGTCGTACAGCGAAAGAGGCACTTATACATTCACTCACATACTGAGAAACTAGTTATGTATCCAGCAGTACCAAAGGCAGTTGCAGACACACTTACAAACCTACGTATTCACCAACACAGGCACTCAACTATTTGTTAATACACTTACATAGAGCCATAGAGTTAGTAAAACAGACAGTCATATACCAACACACTTACTTAAACATTTGATGGCACTCCTGCAGGTGTAATTTTACACTCACACAGAAATGCAGCCAAGTGCTGACACAACCTAGTCAAATAGACCTTTAAACATGGTGTAGGCGTACTACTGCAGAGGGTATCTGTGCATTTTGTGGCGAGGCCTACTAATTCAGATGGTATCTATTCACTTTTAGTGCGAGCTTGACTTGCCATGGAAAAGCCCTCCACCATATCTTAAATCCACTTTTTAGTACAGATAACTCTCCTGTGAGATGGGCTGTAGGTTAAAAGGTAAGAGATGTCCTTTTCAGTTTCACTATATTACTCATGCACTTCGACATCCCTATGCCAAGTAGTACAGACTGTATACCATTTGTAATGTAAGTGACACACATGTTTGCAAAAGCATAGAGTCCCTCTCTCCTCCAGTCATACATTGACAAAGGCACTTATACATTCACTGACATACTCAGAAACTAATTATGTATTGAGCGGTACAATAAGGCCTTGCAAACTCACTTTCATAACCCTCTATTCACCAACACAGGCACTAAGCTATTTGTTTGCCCACTTACATGCATGCACATTTAGAGAGCCATAGAGTTACTAAAACAGACAGTCATATACTGGCATACTTACTAAACAGCTGATGACACTCTTACAGGCATATTCCTATACTCACCCAGAGACATAGTCGAGTACTAACACTAAATAGTCATCCGTCCAGTCAAGCAGTCCTTTAAACATGGGTCAGGCCTACTACAGTACAGATTATCCATGCATTTTTAGGTCAGCGTTCTTACCATTGAGGGTCATTTTAGCTGTATTATAATTACATAGTTTTTTATGTTGATAGTTATATACTTCAAATATGAAATCTGATAGTATGTAATGAAAAATTAAATGTACCTATTTTTCCCCTTTCCAGGCATTAATTTCTCCTTAGGTACAGACAGTTACAATGCCATCAAAAAGTAAGAGAAGAAAGAAATAAAAGCAAGGATACTATCTCCACACAACTGGGAAACAAAAGGGGCAAAATGCAGAGAAAGTGGTGAAAGATAAAATAGCTGCTGCTAAGAGAATCAAGACATTTCTTAAAATAATGTGTGGACAACTGGAAAATCTGCAAAATAAAGTAAATAAAAAATAAGTTTGAGATTCACTAAGAAAGGAGAAAAAGTACATGATATGAAAACTAACAAATAATACAAAATAGCAGACAAATGTATCCAGAAGACAGAGACAGTTTATGAAAATCATGGTATAATGTTCCGGAGTAGAGTAATGCAGAATCTGAGAAAAACTGTGAAGAAGTATAAAAGAAGAAGAGAAGCAATTAGACAAAAGGAATATGTTGAGACTGTAGTTGATAAGGCCTTTGATTTCAAGAAGAAGCTATTTATTTTGATCCTAAACAGAATGAGCTTATTCGATAAAATAGTGTTGTCTATGAGGAAAAGAAGCCAAAAGACAGTACTTGTTAATATAAGTAACTTCTGCAAAGTTTTCAGTGGTGAGTGGAGGCACACTTTTTGTTCTGAGCCTTTACTGAAGAAAGCTACTTCCAAGAGATTACATTAGTGCATTCAGTAAAATAATCTTGACGATGTTATGAAATGAAGGTTGGTAGTTGTATTCCGAAAGAGGTGATTGAACCTGGAAATCTAGCAGAAGTGCCAGCTGAAAAGGTACAGTGAGGGCGTAGACAGGCCCCTGTATAAAAATGGAACTGTAGCAGTTTTTGTAGTATTCAGCAAGAATCTATGATACAGTGAGAAATTTCCTACATATGTTTTGTCACAGATGTTTGAAAGAAAAAATAGGCATGCAGCAAGGATTTGATCCATACAAACTAAGCAAGTATACTAATTTACACAGACACTCACTAGCATGTCTATCAAAAAAAGTGTGCCAAAACACCTTTCATCATTTCAGAGTGTTCACGGTATACCATTTGGAAATGTTAGGCTGCATCACTAGGTCAAAACGCCTGCGCTATGTTTAGGAGAAACAAATAGAGCTCCTCTGCATGGTACAGCCATAGAGGTAGTGAAAGTTTGTGATGATGTTCAGTTTTGTTTCTTTGGTCCTCAACAAGAGTGTCGGGAAAATTATGACTTGGTATCTGCAGGTGTAACGTAACGGGACACAGCTATTACAGTTGATAACTTTCGCATAGAGATTACAAAGTTTGTTCAGAGAAACCGAACTGTATTTGTATATGGTGTCAACACACTCACTACAAAAAAAAGTCAAACTCTTTATGTTGTCGTGTCTTCAAAAACTGAAGAAGAGAACAGAGATAAGTGACAATAATTTGCAGCTTAAGTATTTGTAGAGTAACGCTTTGTTTCCCATGACAAATTATATATAAGTACTGTTATGTTAGGTTAGAGGATAATAAAATTACATCTACACCAGTACATAATAATAATTAGATGTAGTTTCAATTGCACATGAACTTAAGATTTGAATGTTTATGAATCAATTCTAATACAATGTATAGATCCATTCCAACCTATAGTTCATAAGGGGTTAAAGAAAGGGAAGTTACCTCCAACAGAGTTACGAAAGGTATTAAAGGTAGATTTGTGTACTTGCTATTAGGTTTTTAAAAAGAATATGGAAACTGTAGGGGTGCAGAGAGAATTTGCAGAACCACTTACTTTTCTAGTCAATGGTGTCCCTACCAAGAGCAAATACATATGGCAAGATTTAATGGATCTTAGTAAACTAAACAAAACATCATCACATCTGGTACAAAATAATATTTGTTATAAAAATGCAGATCTTCTTCAAGATATTACACAAATGGAGGATGACACATTACCATCAAGAAGTCAGATTGAAAAGGTGGATTCATCCAGACCAGGAGAAATTTATGAACACTATAGTATACATCCTCTGCATTCTAAAGAGATTATTTGTGATGGTATTGTTCTATTTCAAATGAAAGAAGTAAAAGGTGCTCCCTTGAGTGTGTGGGATAAATATTTAGAAGCTCTGTGTTGTATGCATCTGTTTCCCAATTGATTGGGTGGTGCGTATGATGACCGATGTGTAGAGATACCAGCAGCTGAGTACAGATCAACTAGAATATATTCCGAGGATCCTATATTTTGTCAGTTTATATATTGCATCTTTTATCTGAGAGTGATTTGTCAGGACTATCTTATTCAGTACACCATATTCCCAGCAAGAGAATTTGTTAAGAACATTCAAGGAAAAGATGAAAGTCTGGAATGCAACATTATTATTTTTATATTGTGCCAAATGTGGCACTAATGAGCATTGAGATCGTCATTAGGGCGAGCTCAAATGGATGTTGAGAAAGCTAGGAGCAACTACTTGGTTTCTATCATTCAGTTGTGCTGAGTATGGATGTGAGAACCTTCTTGAATTCTTGCGAGAAGTAAAGTCAAACATAAAGGATGTCAAAGTGAAGACAGCTGGAGAACTTTGCTCATTAGATCCTGCAAATGTTTGCAGATATTTCGATCACAGGTTTCAAGCTAAGATGTCTTTCATCTGCAACAAAAGTAATCCTCCTCTGAGTGAAGTAACTGATTTATTTTGGTGTAAGGAAAAATAAGCTAGAGGTTCTCCACATATTCACATGCTATTTTGTGCTAAAGATGCACTGAAATTTAGAACAGACAATGGTGAGTCCGTCTTGTCTTTCATGGAAACGTATGTTATATGTGCCACACCAGAAGGTGATGGGCTTGAGACAATAAGTTCTTCTCTTCCAAACTCATAAATGTGGGAAGTACTGTCATCGAAATACAGATGCAAAGAAAAACTGGGGATGATGTTTTGGATTCCCACGCCCTGTCATTTCTCAAGGAAGAGTGAACAGCTTTTTGTCTGCAGTTCAACATACACAGACACGGAAATCCATGAAAACTACATACAACTTCAGATAAAAAGAAACTTCCAAGTATATTAATGACTGCAATCTTATGATACTGAAGATGTGAAACGCAAATATGGATCTACAATTTGCTGCAGACAACTCCATCGTTGTTGCTCGCTACGTCACTTTATATATAAAAAAATCTGAGAAGACAGAAATTAAGAGATGTGGGTGGCGATTACGGCAGAAAGGAGTCATCTAGAAATTGTACAGTTTCAGCTTGAAAGTGCATTTCCACAGAGAAATGTATTGGACTGGTTGAACTCCGCTGGTTTGTTCTAAAAGTCAAAGAGTATTATATGGGTAAGTCTAACCCTTGTAAGAGGTCAAAATAGATTATTAAAGTCTTTTCCAGAAATAAACAATCTAGCAGAATTTGATCCAGAAAGTAGAGACATACTGAAATCAAATATGTTGGACACATACTACCCAAGAAGAAGTCCACTTCTTCAAAGCATGTGCCTCTATGAAGTGCTTCAATACTATACATATAGGAGTAATTTAACTGAAAACATAGAAGAAGGGAGATATGCAGTAATGGATGTAATGAATGTTTGTTGAAATTCAAGAACGAAAATCAAATTAACCACAGAAAACTTAGTTGCCATACTCTGAAGAGAAGAGAGTTTTTCTACTTGGCAATTTTGTGGTTGTTCAAACCATGGCATACTGAATCAGATTTACTTGAATACTATGGACTTGAAACACAAAGAAAATCTGAGACAAAGGTGTAACTTTATGACTTTTATTGTTCACAGAGGTCATTTGCAAGTCATATCTTTACATCTGCAGTCGGGTCAGAATCTTCAGCTCTGGCCGCACTCTCCGCACCTGGGACATACTCTCCGGCAAGAGCTGTACTCTCTGACTTGGTCACGATGAAGTGTAATCAATGGGCCGAAATGCAATGTTTACAAACAGGAACATTAGGAACAAGTGATAAATGGAAGAAAAAGGCATAAAAATCAGTTTGGACAGTGATAAGTATGTGGCCGGACACTACATCATATCCCAGAAACGTTTGCTCCTTTGCATCATGGTACATGCAGTCCACAATTTGCGGTCACCTCATAGTTGACTGTAGTGTTAACAGAATGAAACAACTCATCAGAGCAAGTTTATTAACAAATCTAAGCTTTCTAATGTATTTAGGTATCTGGGAGATCATTTGCAGATTCCTATGGAGGAGGATATGCCAAGCACTAGTACCAAGCAGTTTAATCAGCTACAGTTTCATTCCCCAACTGGTTTGGTAATAAACAAAGAAGTCCAGGATCTTCTTCAAAGGGAGTGGAGAGTGGAAGAATTCAAAAAAGGCTAGCCTTCCAATTTGTTTTACATCTCTATATCCTGTGGTGAAGGGTGATATGGAGATTCGTTCAACCATTAAAGTTCCTCCAATATTGGCTAAGCTGTCTGATCAATCGCCTGGTATAGTTGAGAAAGTTCCAGTATCAGATTTGGTAGATCTTTAAGTGGATGTTTCTTTGCAGAAGAGTTATTCAGGACTGAGTCTGGCTTTGAGAGCAGCCGTATATGCTTCTCAGCCTTCGTTCAAAGACCTATAAGCTTTTTTCACAGCCATACAAGAGCTTGTTGAGTGCTTCAAGTTATTTTCCAACATGGAAATACTGGCTAAATTCCTTTCAGATGTATCTAGTGTTATTTTGAAGGTGTCTGTGTCTTCTATGGCTTCTAACATAGCTGCATAATGACGATTTATTTAAAAGATTGAAGGGCTTACGACCTCAGAAAGCGGGTTTACTTCACATCTCCTTTTTTGGGAGAGAAAATTGCTTGGACATCAGCTTGAAATGCTACAGCGAGCTTCCAAAAAACAAAAGCATGCTCAATTATTCAAGGCTCAGATCAAACCTGACCTTCCTAAACATTTTGCAAGGAGAAGGGACCAGAAATTATTCCAATTCAATTTGTAAGAAACAAGCTCAACCATTTATATTCTGGTTGAAGTCATAATAAAAGGCCCCTCCTCTTCTGACTATGCAGTGCTCCTTGTCGAGATTTCAAAGAAAATTAATTCCCTTTCACTTTCTGAAAAGATCTGAAGTGATCTCTAGTATTGACTCAGACTCAGGAGATTTCAGATCTGTTAAACAAAAATTGAAAGAGTAAGGTACGAACTGGCTTAGTATCAGATTTGAGGCACGGGAAAGCGGGGCTGTTTCTGTAGTAGCTGCTGGGAAATTGTATCGGTAGCACACTATTGCTACTCTCGAGCATTTTGCTTTTTAAACCTATTTTTAAAATCGCTTTATTTCTGTTCCACTTACTTGCACACTAAAAACGATATTCACCTGCTACTTGAGTGGGGCCACACACTTCTTCTCCTTGTTTCAGCGCCATCTTGGGGGAGGACTTGCCATTTTTGTGCGCCATCTTTGTGAGTGCACTAGTGGCGAGGTAGTTCCACACTTGCTGCCTACTTAAGACGGGCAATGCAGGCGTGCAGCGCATGCGCGCAGCGGGCGCGCCAGAGGCAAGCCCATCTGTGCCCGTCCACGCAAGGCCGGGACCAGGGGCCAAAACCCCTGGCCCCCATATCCAGTGTACCAGGCATGAACTTCTGTCAATGAGCCCGGGTGCTCTGCAGCTAGACCATCAAATCGCCAAGGAGCTAAGGCGCAAAATGCTGCTAAAATTACCATCTTATGCTCCCGAACGCAAGGCCAAAATAAACCAGACAAAAAAGGTAATGTCAGATAGGTACAGTTTTGCACTGCTTAATACATGCTCCCTCCAAAAACACAATCTTGAGGTCTTATCGCTACTCCAGGAAGGCGTATTCGATATTCATGGGGTCACGTTAACCTGGCTTGAAGAATCCTCCACTCCAGATCTAGTCGTATCCTTGCCATCGAATTTTGTGGCCATCCATAAAAACCGGACTGGTAGTATGAAGGGGGGAGGGGTAGCCTTGCTCTATAACCGTTCCTTCAAGACAGTAACCATCTGCTCAGAAAGTCTGAAGGGTGCGGATGTACTAGGGGTTAAGTTCTGCTCCACCACTGATTGTCTGGTAATACTCCTAGTCTACCGTCCCCCACGCACATCACCAGGCTTTGTTGAAACTTTCCTGGAACTAGTCCATGACCTTCGATCACAATATGAAGGACTGGTGGTAATGGGAGACTTTAACTTCCATTGGGAGAAAACTCCTAAAGACTGTCAGGCAAAGCAGCTAGATGAGGTAATGACATCACTAGATCTCGGTCAACGGGTGGTGATCTCGACACATGAGAAAGGTCACACATTGGACTTAATCTGGACAGCTGACCCGATGTCACGTCCTATTACCATCTCTCCCTGCGCATGGTCAGACCACCACCTATTGCAGGGTCAACTTTTATTTCCAGGGCGTGCGGAAATTCCATCATCAGGTTGGAAAGTCCTAAGAAGTTGGAACAAGATCAGAGCAGATGATCTGGTAGCCATCTTAAAACCCCAGTCTCACTTATGCAACCCGAGGGCGATATAGAGGCTACTAGCCTCAACCTAACACTAAAGATCAAGAAAGCCATTGAAGCAACAGCACCTGCACGCAGGGAGAGAATCGTGGACAAGGGCAAAGGTGCTCCATGGTTCAATGATGCTCTTAGGCTACTGAAACGATCTCTGCGCAAGAGCGAGAGAGCATGGCGCAAAGAGTATGAACCCAGCGCCCGGGCTACGTATGCGCTGGTGTTTGCCACTTACAAACAGGCGATCATCTCTAGGAAAGCCAAATTCTATGAGGGCAGAATCTCTGCGGCAAGCAATCCCCAGAAAGAAACCTTCAAGGTTCTGACCGACCTAAGGAAAAATAAGGAGCAGAATCTCTCCTTCTACTCAAGAAGACTGTTACAAATGTCAATCTTTCTTTATTAACAAAATATTGGATCTCCAGACAGAAATTAATCATACCCCGAGTTTTAGCTGCCCTGAAAGCCCCTTATTGACCCACCCCTTGATTGTCCACCCTCTTAGTATGCTACCCCCACTTGCTACACTCTTAGTATGCTACCCCCACTTGCTAACGAGACTCTGGCAGGCCTGATGGGGCGAGCAAAATCAGGGTCACCAGCGGACCCCTGCCCACCAAGGATATTCAAATTAGACCTGCCAGCAATAGAGGATGATGTACTTTCCCTCCTTAACAGTTCCCTGGAAACAGGACAGGTCCCTACTAATTTCAAGGAGGCGCGCCTCATCCCGCTTTTGAAGAAGCCTGGTGCAGACACCAAGATCCTGATAAACTTTATGCCTATATCACAGCTACAAAATACAACGTTAAAGGAAAGGGTCCTAGGGCTAGATTAACCACCCGAACAG
This sequence comes from Lissotriton helveticus, assembly GCF_964261635.1. NCBI lineage: Eukaryota > Metazoa > Chordata > Amphibia > Caudata > Salamandridae > Lissotriton > Lissotriton helveticus. The sequence goes on from NC_136069.1 coordinate 1,613,575,096, forward strand.
ACACATGCCCTGGTAACACTATAAAGACGAGAAAGGTGTCTGGGGGTAAGAAAAATCCTGCAATCTTACTGTGTATACATAAGTAATGGTGCTTTGAGATGGACAAGAGTAAGACCAATGTGTATGAATATGTGTCAAACTGTGCTTAATTCCTGAATTTGGAAAAAAGTGCCCATCAGTTCCCGCCCGGTACCACCCTATACATCATTTGGAATCTCCTGACCCAGGAGAACGTACAATCTGTCTACGAGTGTAGTGTTGCCAGACGGACAACTCCAAGAAAATCAAGAGTTGTACATTGGGTCGGACCGGAATAGTTTTGTGTCAGGGTAACTGAATTACAGTGCCAAAGACTACATTTTGTGATGAAAAAGTGCAGATGATAAAATTAGGTAGTAATTGAGTGGATGAGAAAAATATTTTATTAGGTTCCCTCAATACTCCCAATATTAAAATATAAGAAAACAAGCAGATTTAACATAATATCTGCAAGTCAGTAGGGTCGACAAGTTTCAGCAAAGCAACTCTAAATATGTCACTGCTTTCTTCAGGACCTTGGTGTTAATGGCTACTGCACAGAAATAGAAAAATATCACCTTTATTCTTCAGGTGTTGCTCAGTCCTCTCCTCCGTAACTAAAAGTAAAAGAAAAACAATGCACCAAAACAAACCAAACACAGTAAAATCAGCATGTCGGCATAGACATTTAGTATAGCCATATGATGTAAATACCTCACCATATATGCAAGCATGGTCAAAAATCACCATTATCTCGAATCTAGACTTTTAGCCGTCTTACCTTATCGGTAGGAGGAAATGCATCACCCCACCTGGCTACAGCTCAGGTATGAGGAGCACCGCTCTAGTGGAAACACAAAACATAACAAAACACTCAAACTAACTCCAAACTGACACACATCTTCTGCAATCTAAATTCAGTCTTAATATGTTTGTGTACTTTCAGGTATAACTAAACGGACAGAACTTAGCCAGCTCGTGTTAATCGAATTATATTATGCTATGCAATGATTAACCATCAGTTCATGTTCGTCCCTCTTAATGGTTTGAGGACAATCTAATCTCATTAATACGTACGTCGGGCCAAGTATATCTCAAGACGTTGCTCGATAATCCTGCGCTTACTTTGTAAACTCAAATAGTTTTTCATTGGAGTGCGTGTTAGTGTACGAATAAATCCTTCGCACGCATTTATCAAGGTCCCCTGACGGAGACCGAGTAACTGCATTGTGCACCAGCTGGTTAGATTTGCTGCAAGGTACTAACCTTCCAGTCGGTACACCGAGCATCCCTCTGAGCGATCTGGGGGGGCGCCGGTGTGTTGTACAAACGCCATTTTTGTTTACTTCATCTCACGTAATTTTCTATGCACGTGACTTCAAAACTACACCTAGTCTTTGGCAAATCGGGAGTTGTAGTTTTTTAAATGTTATTTAAGACTGGCAATTGTTTATAACGTTTTCTTAAACCAAATTGTTCATTATTGTTACTCAGTGTTATATTAAAAGAACGGGAACAATATAAGGAATTTATGTCCATCGAAAATTGCTAGTCAGTGTTATAAAAAACGCTTGTGACTTAATTTGTTAAATTAATTGAAAATTACTCGAATATATTATCCGGTCATTATTTTGCAACAATTATGTCTTTAGAATGGACAAAAAGAACGGCATTTAGTCTTGAGTGTTAATTAACAATAAATTACAAAAATCCTTAAGTGGTTATGGGAAATGTAGTTGGCAAACAGACCAGAGGAGTATGATATGAGTAGAACAATATGTTAGAAGGTTTTGCTTGTTTCTACATTAAGTCAAACAATCATACACCTTTACTTGAACAGGTTTCAGGGCTTGTATCTACGTAAGAGGTGTTTACAAAGACATCCACGGAATGTCTTCATTTAAACCCATCTTATCACTGTTCAATCTGTAAACCCACTTTTGCTCCCTTTTGAACAAGTAGTTCGATACATCAGCGACATGTTCTGGTATCATTGGTTGTTCCAGAACAGTCCATTGGAAGTTGTTGGGACCATGGCCTTTTTCTAAAAAATGCGCCGTCAGTCTTGTTGCCTGTCTCCGACAGCATATTGTGCTTTTATGCTCTGATATTCTCACTTTTATACGCCTAGTCGTCATGCCGACGTAACGTAATTGGCACGGGCAGGTAATCAAATATATAAGGTTCTCACTATTACAATTAGTGAACCTGCGTTGCTCCCATGCTCTACTGGTACCAATGTCAACAGACACAGATTTAGAGGTCTGTGGACAGGCACCACAAGTCCCGTAGGGATGGTGACCCACCATGGCGGGTAGATCCCAAAGTGTCCCAATCATTCGGGGGATCTTACTTTTGGGTCTTGTGTGGACCAATTTATCTTTGAGATTTGAACCCCTTTTGAAGGCAAAGAGTGGTCGTGCTATTTGGTCTCCTCCTGTATTGAGAATGGACCAATGTTTATATACAATTTTCTGTAATTCATTAGATCTTGTATTGAATGTATTGACAAAAGTCAATCGGTCCATTTTCTCTTTCTCAATTGGTGGTTCCAACAGTGCCTCACGATTGTTGTTAGAGGCACGTTTTTTTGATTGCCGGATGATCTTCTTGGGGTAACCTCTATCAAGTAGTTGTTCTTTCAGGTTGGTGGCATGTTTTTCAAAGGTTGATTTGTCAGAGCAATTTCTTTGCACTCTTAGAAATTGTCCAAATGGTAAGTTGTTTCTCAACAATCTTGGATGGCAGCTGTCATAGCTGAGAAGAGAATTTCGGGCCATAGGTTTTTTATACAGTTCAGAAGGTAGCCCATCTGTTTTCGTGACAATCAGGAGGTCTAGGAAAGGCAGTTCAAATTTGCTTTGTTCACCAGTGAACCGTAAATATGGATTTTGAATATTTAGCCATTTTCTGACCCCCAGACACCTTTCTCGTCTTTATACTATATCACAGCTGCCTTTTCTAGCCAAAGTAATCGAACAGCACGTTCTCACGCACCTCTCTAGCCATCTTGAAAACAACCTTTTAGAGTCAAACCAGGATGGCTTCAGGGCCCATCACAGCACGGAATTAGTTATGCTTTCCGTGCAGGATGATCTGAGACACAGGGCAGATAAAAAGATTCTGTGTGCCCTGGTGCTGTTAGAGATCTCTGCGGCATTCGAAACGGTCAATCATGACCAGTTACTGTCGCGGTTGAGAGACCTCAGCATTCAGGGCACCATGCATGCCTGGTTAACCTAATTTCTCAAAAACAGTTTGCAGAGAGTCCAACTGGCAAATTTGGTTTCCAATCCAGCAGGTCTCACATGTGGAGTTCCCCAAGGCTCTGCACTTTCACCACTTCTTTTTAATGCCTATCTACAACCTTTGATCTCTGCATTAAACCAAATGGACTGCTGGCTTTACAACTACGCCGATGATACTCAAATCATTATTCAAATTGATAACTAATCTTCGGCATTCGATAGATTACAAAATATACAAAAATGTATGGTTAATTGGATGTCAGCAAATTCACTAAAGATAAATCCATACAAAACAGAGGTGCTGGCGATTACCACAGTGTCTAGCCCCTGGAATGAACTCCTCTGGCCAAAAGAACTAGGGCCCTCTCCGGAACCAGCGGCGGCAGTGAAAAGCCTGGACATTCATATCGACGCCAAACTTTCCATGACAAAACAAGTCTCTTCAGTTGTTGGTACTTGTGTAGGTCTACTAAGGCAACTGAGAAAAATATCACGACTTCTGACCCCGGCCACCCTTAGACGGGTGTGTCAGCTATGATCTTGTCGCGTCTGGACTATGGCAATTCGTTGTATGCTGGCCTCTTCCAACAACTGTTGGCCAGATTACAAATAGTCATGAACGACGCAGCAAGATTAATTTTTAAAAAACCTAGACGGGCACACGCTACACCATTGTTACGTGAGCTCCACTGGCTCCCAATTAGGCAGCGAATTATGTTCAAGGGCCTCTGTACCACACATAAAGCCCTGTACGGAGAAGCCCCAAAGTACATCAAGGGACGTCTGGTCCCCAATGTTCCCAACAAGACCCTTCGATCAGCAGATGCCACCCTTCTGGTCTGCCCCCGCTTTAAATTGTCATCTATGGGAGGGAGAGCTTTCTCCAATGCAATTCCCGTGGCTTGTAACAACTTGCCAGTAAACTTGCTCAAGGAACCAAACCTCCTACCCTTCAGGAAGAAGCTTAAAACCATGCTCTTCCGGGAGGCCTGGGGAACGCCCTAGTAGCTCTCTGAATCTTCATCGAACTTGTGTGTACCCTCTGACAAGCGCTTAGAGACCCCTGGGTGATAAGGTGCTCTACAAATCTAAATAAATAAATATGTCCGGTTGTCTTTCAGTTCAAGCTGGAAGCTCTACAGAAAATATTCCTTCAGATAGACCCTGGAGAATGGATGACTGTTCTGGACTTAAGGGGGGCCTATCTGCATATTATAATGTATCCTGTCCACCAGAAGTATTTCAGTTTTGTTTGGAGGGTCAACATTGGCAGTTTCATATACTTCCATTCATTCTGTTTTCATTCCCGAAGGTATTCACAACACAAAGGTGCCAGCTTCAATCATGTCCAATATGCAAGTTGAGGGCACCCTCATCCATCTTACTTGGATGACTGGCTTGTCCATTCTACCTCAAGAATAATTCTTGTGGATCACACAAAATTGGTTTGTCAGGCATTGGTAGAGAATGATCTATAAATCAATTTGGAAAAGTCTCATCTTTCTCCCACTCAAGACTTGGAGTTCTTCAGGAGCCAGGTTTGGGACTCAGCTAGGAATGGTGACCCTACCACAGACAAGAACACAGAAAATTCAGACTGTGAGGAATTAGGTTGTTGGGGGCGGTGAGCCCCACTCAAGCAACAGCTACAATTCTTGTCACGGTGAACCTTAAAAAAACACCTGATGAACCTGTGCTTAACCATCTGATAGCTTCATTCAAAAGCAGTCAGGCTTAACTTAGAGGCAATATGTTAGGAAATTAGGCAGCACTCAAACACTAATAAAGTGAAACCACAAAACCAGAAAAATCCCACATCAATTAGAAAAGATAGAGTAAAATGCAATAGAGTATTTGACACCAAAGTGACAACAATACAATCAGTAGAAACAGACATTTATATTTTCAAAATGTAAGGTAAGTATTACGCTTAAAATCACAAAGCGCCACTTGTGATTATCTGGTTGTGCAAGACCAGGTAAAAGTCCCAAGTTAAATCTGACCACGATGGAGTGCGCAACAGACCCAGGAGCCTGTTTAGTTCCACTGAAAAATGTACCTTCTAAACTCCAATGCAAAGAGACCAGTTTGCGGTGGAGTAGGTCAAGAGGAGCAGGGAGAGCACTGAGAATAGTCACTGTTGAAACCTGAAGAGCAGGCTGAGGATTCACAAACAGTCATTGCTGTAGCTCCGTGTCACGGAAGATCATCACAGCAGTCAAAAAGCCTGTCCACAAGAAATTCTCATGATCATCATTGGTCAGCCTTCTCTAAATGGTATCTGAATAGATCTTTGGACACTCTTAGTTGTGAGTCTCAATGGATCCTTCAATTTTTGAACGGCGAGTTAGACAAAGGTCTACCTACACATTAAGACTGCAATAAGTGGCAATTAGGGCAGTTAGAGCTGGTAGGGTTGTTCCTGAAATTGAATCATAGGGTTTGAGACTGCTGAAGGGTTTTGCCTTGATGAGACACAATACTAAGTAAGTTGCTTCCTCTTGAGAGCTTCTATTCATACGCAAAGTTTTACAGTACCATCCTTCTGAGCCTCTTAAGGAGCTAGAGGAGAAACATATTTCCTTGAAAGTATGCATTTTGGTGGCTAATATGTCAGCACATAAGCTTGGAGGAATTGGATTCCTTGTCTATTATTCCCCCTTATTTTAGAACGCTCTCTGAGGATTGTTATTTAAGTTTTGCCCGGTCTTCCAGCCTAAACTAATAGCTTCTTTCCATGAAGATCAAGGAATAATTTTTCCTTCTTTTTTTCCCTGTACCTTCTACCCCTGAAGAGGAGTTCTGGCATGCATTGAGGGGCATATTTAGCAAGGTTCTGTGACATCAATGCACCACACAAGGGGGTGCAAGAGTGATGCAACATCTAGAATGAACCTTGAGTGGCCCTGCACAGCTTGGTAAGTGTGAAGTAACTCAATGTAGTGCACATCGCTGCCTTGCTCCAGGGAGGTGTTCCATGGGTGGAGTGTGGGTGTTCCCATGTATCCACCAATAGATTGTGGCTTGGTCCTAGATGTGCCGATAGTGGTAGACCTAGGAATGCGTCCAAATGCTGCACCTTCCAAGGGGAGGCATAATGAGACGAAATGTGCTTATTTCTCCGAGTTTCTTACTCCTTCAATGTGTGCTGCATTCTGCATATGTGCCCCATTGATGCAAGAAAGCGATTTATGAGCTGGCACAAGCAGACAGCAGAAATTTCTACCCTCTCACTTACACACAGTGCAGCACAGCAAGGTAGCTTGTTGTGTTGTAAATGTAAATGTGTTTGTATTTATATAGAGCACTTCTACTAAGCGGTCTCGTAGCGCTGTATTCATACCGCTGTGGAACCCATCCTGGCTTTCCTGTGAAATTTCCACTCCTGAGCACCCCCAAGGTGAAGCCAGGCATCCAAGCGCTGCTGGGGCCGTTGTGGAGATTAAGCAAGCTATTGCCCAGAGTCACAGAGCAGGACCCGTGATTAGACTAGGCACTGAGGCGAGAATTATCAGGTCCGGGGAAATTGAGTCCAAGAGCCGCCGAGGCGGGCATTGAACCCTAGTCCCGGGCCAGACCTCTGCATCAGGGTCTGCCGCTCTAATCATTGAGCCACGCTTCTTGTGTTGCATGAATATGTAATAAATATGCCCCTGTACATTTATTGGGCTGTAAAAATGTATTTGCCCAGATCACAATCCTATAGACAAACTGGAAGTTTATTTGTCAATGTTTGTGTTTTTTTCACTGGTGTAACGAATGTTGAGGGTGCCCCCTGCAGGTATGTGGCCCCCACCGGATTCAATCAAGAGCTCTCCAGCAAGACTATTGTGCTGAGGGGGCCCCTACGCACAACGGGCTGCGGGAGCCTGTTACACCACTGTTTTTGTGGCATGGGCCGAGACCTTCCACGCAAACTTTGAGCAGATAGATTCTATCATTGATTATGCTCTACAAAATGTAGCTATACCATGTGCATTACAAGGCAGATCCACCGCTGGGATGGCTGCCTCCTGGGCAGAGGCTCACTGGGCTTCTTTTATTGATATATTTATAGTCGCTAGATTGGCTACACCATCTACGTTTGTTTCTCCCTATAGTTTGAATGTGGGAAATGTTGAATCCAGGACTTTTGGTTCCAATGTTTTGGCAGCTGTGATTTTCTGAGCATTTGTATCTCCTGATGTTTTCATAAAGTAAGTAGTGGTAAGAGAAAATGCGTTGAGGAGGTAATGACTCAATTACTTGTCTGTGATCTTCATTACGCTGATTATGTGTTTTTTTGTGCCAATACTTACGGCCCTCTCTCCCAGTTGCCATAGAGAACCTGAATTCCCCTAAATATTGCTATGGTATCTACAGGAAGTGTGGTGTTTTCCATCTCTCTTTATTGTCATGGCACTAGGAGGAGCATGGTATAACAAGCATTGAAAATGCAACAGGTCTCGCCTTTGGTTAAGTTAAAGCCATTTGCTTTGCTAATGGTATAGTATAGTATAGCAAAGCGAATGGCTTTAACTTAAGAAAAGGCGACACCTATTGCATTTTTAATGCTTGTTAGGAACCTTCTGCAGTGCGTGGCAAATAAAACTCTGCAACTACCTGTTTGAACTAATAGGAAAGTTACAGAAACTGCATTTAAATAACCCTTTCAGTCTACCATTATATATCTTGCTGGACAGTATTATCTGTTTAGTTATTAGCTAATTTTAATTTATTTTAAGAATATATATGCAATTACTGGACTTTCTCTCTTTTTCTGGGGTAAAGAGATATATGATATTACACTCTAGTTTGGTCAATTTGAAATGTGAATGACTAGCAGGATGGAAATGCACATGTGCCTGAACGCTGGCTGCTAAGGAATGTAACAAAGTAGTGTGTTGTCCTAAAGGAACTAGTTGGTCAATAAAACAAACATCCATAAACCCCACAAACATTTTCCATTGTCCAAAAGTATTTTACCTTCATCCTTATCCAGCTAAAAAGCTACCACTTCTCTGGAACAGGAAGAGGCATGACTGATTATTTAAAATTCATATCTAATGCAGGAACCCAGGGAAAGATCACTAATCTCTTGCTGGTCTGGTCTAATAAAGAACGGTTTAGAGAACCCCAAGCAAATAGCATTGCTAAAGTCCAGATGGGACTGGATAATTTAAATGCCACAACTACCCTATGGGCAAAAGAGAAAAAAAGGGAAGCTACAGCCTAATCCCTGCATATACAAACAGAAAGATTTAGTGATGGTTGAGAGACCGGTTTTGATTAAAGAGGGGGTCAAGTTTCCAAAACGTATCCACTAGAGGGGCTCTGGGCCCCTAGACTAGGGCTAAATCATGTTGACACAACAACCTATAACTTTTTGCTCCAGTGAACACTACCTGTTTATTAGACATTAAACTGATACTGATAGCTAGTCATCCTCCTACCAACTGTGCTGCGCCTAGGTGCAATTGTTTGTAGTACCATACAAGCCTCCTCATTAATACACTCTTTCGGCATTGTCCATTACAATCCTATGAGCACACATTCAATGACAATTACCACGTTCAAAATGTAAACATCGAACAACTTAAGCATGGCGCAATCATGCCATCACCCAACGCGAAGCAGTGGGACCCCGAAAGGGATGATATCACCGGGTAGAATTTGAACCCATGACCTTTGTGTTGGAAATAGATCCGCCTTCTCTGAGGTCTCAGCCCTCTGAGCCCTCTCACAAGATTCTTGAAATGGTTACACATGTAAGTGAGACAAATATCCCACTCCATGGAATAGGCATCAACGTTCTTCAAAGACGGGTCCAGCTCGTCATCAACAACCATGTTTTAGCTGGGACTGCTTGAAAGGCGGGACTAGCGCTGGAACTTTCTAGCTCACTGGAGAAATTCACAGGTGTTGTCGAAAGAATGCAGAGGTCAAAGCGCACAACCGCAGTACACCGAACCCCACCTGTCATTTCAACAATCAGGCACATGCAAGAGGAAAACGCTCTCAAAGTCGTGACCCACAAAGATGAAAGAAAAGAGGCCAAAATAGCTAGCATGCCTTGCACATAAACTGAGCTCAACCTACTCCGAAAACAGTAGCTTGCTCTGAGGGCCACCAAACATCTTCAACGATAGAATAAGTAGCAATGAAAAAAAGAAAACTGAGTCACGGGCACCGCTGACAAGGAGCTGCGCAGTGCTTACCCGTGTTGATGTGCACTTTCTTCATCCAGGGGTAGACAATGGCTGGCTGCTTGGAGGCTGGCCTGTTCTGGCTCTTCAGGCCGCAGGAGCGGGGACCGGCCAGGGCGGGGGGCTCCGCCATGCCGGGGAAGAGTCCGTGGGGGTTGGGCGGCTCTTGGCCGTGGCCCCGCGGGGGCACGGTGGGGCATGGGGCACAGCCTAAGGCTTGCTGCTGTTGCGGCGGTGCTGGCTGTTCGCCGCCCCTGTAACCCGAGCGTGGGTAAAGCCCTGGGTCCTGGTACTCCGCGCCCGGCGTGTCAACTGAATGAAGTTAGGCAGCCACGTGACCAGGCCAGCCAACGGGAGCGCAACACTAGATCTGTTCCTTTCTCTGTTTTCAACAAGCTGGCCAAAGTTCAGTGTGGCCTTGTAAGGGTGCCCATAACGAACAGGCATCGGCTGGCTCAATGCTTGGGAGAGGATCACACAGACCGGCAAAGCCCCCACAATGACGCTTACCTGGTATTATCCCATGTGCTATAGGGGGAGCTGTCGGACGGCGGCACTATTGTTATTAGATCTCAGTGCCGCATTCGACACGGTCTCGCACAGGATTTTGCTTCAGCGACTTGAGGAAGTGGGCGTCTCTGGCCTCGCCTTATGCTGGTTTCGATCTTTTCTTACGGACAGGTCATTCCAGGTGGCGTCCCGCCCGGTAAGTCGGCATCTTACCCGTTAGACCAGGGGGTCCCACAGGGGTCATCGCTGAGTCCCACCATTTTTAATCTTTATGTGAGACCGCTGGCTGCGGTCGTCAAGCGGTGGGGCCTGATGATGGTCTCTTACGCAGATGACACGCAGCTGGCGGTCACACTGAGTGGGGACTCAGATCTGGAGGCTTCCAGGTTTTGTGATGGTCTGCGGGCAGTGGCTAACTGGATGAATTCCAACTGTCTCCAGTTAAACACCAAGAAGACTGAGATTATGGTGGTAGGTAAACAGGTGGCATTGTGGGGCGATAAATGGTGGCCTTCGGATTTGGGTGTGACTCCGTCCCCAGCATCAGAGATAAGAAATTTCGGGGTATGGCTTGATCCATCCCTCAGCTTCATCTGCCATACCAAGAAGGTGGCAGCTTCTTGCTATGGCATTATTAGAGGACTCCGTCCTATCCTCAAATTCTTTGATGCTCCCACAAGACAACTGGTGGTTCAAGCATCAGTGCTATCTCGGCTGGACTATGCCAGCTCACTACTGGCGGAGATTAACCAAACAGAACTCTGTCGGCTACAGCGAGCTCAAAACGCTGCGGCCCGACTGGTGACAGGCCTGCCAGGGTGGTGCTCGGTGTCTAAATCCCTGCGCTCTCTCCACTGGCTCCCTGTGCAGCAGAGGATTAAATTCAAGGTTCTTTGCCTTGCATTTAAAATCCTCAAAGGTACATTCCCCCAAATTCTTGAGAACTTGCTGACTCCTTATGTTTCTTCGCGCACTCTTAGATCCTTGGGTCAGAACTTAGCAGTGGTCCCGCGTTTTAAACTCAGTAGAGTTGGTGGCCGCTCTTTTCGAGTTCTGGCTGCCAGCTGGTGGAACTCTCTTCCTTTGCAAATCTGGGCCATTGATGAGCTCCTTCAGTTTAGACGGGCCATCAAGACCTTTTTATTTGTTTAGCCCTTTTGATGTGTCTCAGTTCCTGTCTGTTTCCTTTTAGTGCTGTGTTGTGTTTGCCTTATCATTGCGCCAGGACGCCCCTTTGCTGGGGCAGCTGTGCGCGGTACAAATAAAAATACCATAACAACATAACATGCCTCTCCCACTCTGTGGGCAGCACAGAATCCACATCTACACCCAGTGCGAGGGGGTGATAAGCTGCTCCACAGTTCACTAGGCCCAAAGGTTATCCAGGTGGCCCATTCATGTTGCAGCGATATCTTCTTCCCTATGACCCTTGAAAATGCTCTCCAGGTGTATTTTTAAATCTAAAATGGTAGATGTCAGCATTTCTCCCAGCCTCCAGGGGCGCAGTTGCAGAGCTGTTTCCCTGTTGCTGCGCCCACTATATTCTACTGCCATCACAGGGTGGCGAGGTGCCATGTCTGCGGTCTTTAGACATTCTTGCGGGTCGGACCTCCAGCAAAAACTTCAGTCGCATGCCAATGCCGCCAGATGCCAACACTTACTGGAAGCTCAATCAGATTTGAGGACAGAGCTTTGTGCAATGGCAGCGGGGGCCCACCAGAAACACTGCGGACACTTTCGGAGGGGAAGAGGGGTCCCGCAGTCCTCACCTCTGAAGGATGATATGACACAGCCCCACTGGCCCAGCTGGGATCTCTTGCCCTCGCCACGACCCCCAACCGTATCACGTTGCTCACGGCCGAGGCGAGGTAGAGGGATGCAGACAAAGGAGGGTGAATAGAAATGAGAGTGGTGACTCGGAGAGTAAAGAGAGAGGTGCTGGCATAAAAGGTTTATTATCTTCTTTATGGGGCCATCTGTTTCGCCCCACTGGGACCTCTTTTCCAATGGCTGGCCACGGTTTAGCATGAATGATGACGCCAGCCAATGGAAAAGAGGGGCAGGGTTTAACCTCGCTAGTGAAAGGTACTCTAACTCATTAAATCTCGCCAGCGAGACTGCGCATGTGCGCAGCCTACGCTAGCCGAGACCTAAACATGGAGGGTATTTTTGTTTTCAGTTTTTTGGCTACTGCTGGGTCCTGTGTTCCCTGGGTATAGGCTAGATAACTCATCAAGTAAGTATTGGTATGAGAAAAGAGTATTCAGTGTAGTGAAGATTGCAAGTAATTGGTTGAATTTTTTGTTATGAATTGACTTTCCTTCCTTTATAAGCTAGTGTGTAAGTAATATCACATGATAGCATGGGTAAACCAAACTTGAAAGCTGTACAAATAGCCACTAATCTTAGTGTCTTGTGTACATTTCAAAAATAAATTAATCTCCTTCGTACTTATCTTTCATTCATTACATTTTACCATATGGTTTGTACAGTATGAGATCTATCTAAAAGCCGCAGCTCGGTTCTTGGCTTGGGTATTGCATGGTTTTGGACAACGAACAAACAAACTGTATCCCTGCGACCATTAAGGTCTGATGGACAGAACGGTCTGTCACTTTTGTAAATTGACCACCGGGAAAAAAAATTCGGGTGAAAAGATCACAAATGAAACGTTTATCTATTTTTTATTTTTTATTTCGACCATTAGTTCCTTTCAGAAAACCTTGCACGATCTACACAAATGACCCACTGCTGAATTTAGACAATTTGAGAAATGCATTCTTTTTCCAGGTTCACTCCTGTTTAGATCACAAACTGCAAGTAGATTGGAAGAAGAAAAATGGACTACCATTTTGAAAAATGCAAATCATTTGTTAAAGATATTGGTTTTCTTTTACATCACTGGGTGTTCCTAAAAGCTGGGAGGACAGTAATCCTAACAAAGCAAACCACTGGCAAATGCCATGTTTAGGAAAAAAACGCATCCTTTCTCACGCGTTCCATTTTTTTAAACAAAATCTACATTTTTGCTGGATTTTAGCTATTTTTGCAAAACTCTAGGTGCATCTGGAATTCCCAAGATATGGAAGAAAATATACATATTTGGCCCAGATCTTTTTTATGGAAAAAAAGTATGAAGCCCTAAGTGCAAAGTGCCCCAAACTTGAAAAAAGTACTTAGAACTGGGTCCCAAAAAGTCAGCGGTGAAAGGTTTAAACAGATTAACATTGTACTCCTCCAGGTTGGTTTAGTTATGATAATGGGCGGATCGCCACTGCCCGTAAGGCAGTGGCGATCTGCCCGCCAAAAACCACCGGCTGCCTCTAATTTCCCCCCACCACATTACCATGGCGGGGGGACGCCGGCGGATGGGAAGGCGGTCCGCTGGTTTTCCACCGGTAGACACCACCATCCATATTACAGTGAGGGCAGGGATGTGCCTTTCCCCTGCCACGGAAAGTCAGACGTTTTCGAACATTGGGGGCCCATAGCGGGCCCCCAGAGATTCTGGGGGTGGGGGTGCACATGGGGGGTACCTATCGTACACCCCAGCAGTTACATGCACAACATGGCAGGTGCCTGCCATGTTGTGCATTGAAGTGCACAGAATGCCTTCCTGGCATTGTGGTGGGCGGTGCTGACTGCACCGCCCGCCACAATGACAGGAATGCTGGATGCGCCCACCAGTGTGGCGGGCGCATCCTAATGCCCCCCACGGGACCCACGCGCTTATGGCGGGCGGTCCCTTTTTGCGTTGGGATGGCAGTCGGACATCCTAATGTGCCCCTTAGTTTGTTGCAGGCAAAGTTTAAGCTGCACTGATGTATTCGTAAAACAACGAGAAGGGAACATTTGTGTTCATTGGTATTCAGTAGGTGGATGACTTTAGTGGATTTGCAAATGGCAGATTACCATATTTAACAATGCAAAATGTTTTTTCCATGGCTACTCCAGACGTTTTCCCATGCTCAGGAGTGAGGCTTGGGAGTCCTTTACTGATGACGAGTGGTACATGTAGTTGTGCACTTTCAGTTGATGTTAAAAGGGCACCACAATATTTTAGTGCTCCTTTAAGTCCAAGGTATTCATCCAAATATTGATAAGTTGTGTGTTAGCCACATATAAGTGGAAAGTCAGTCCTTTGTGGCCTAAGATGATCTGCAGTGATTTACAATGAACATGTCAAAGGGCAGAGACTTAACTTGAGGAAAGTTATGCAGAGTACTACAGAGTCTGCATTAGATCTGTGGTTGTCTTTGAAGACCATTTACATGAGGTCTGTCATTGATCATTTTTTTCGGTTTGTGACACCGTGGGCTGTACTGGTGCTCCAACACTGGCCCTTAAAATATTTTGTCACTCTATCACGTATCTGTTTGGTTTTTACCCCATATACTATCGGGTTCACTATGGGTGGGGCTATCATATAGCAGTTCACCACTAAGATGTGAATATGAAGAGGCATGTTATTACCAAACCTATATATTATAGTTGAAATAATATTTGGAACGTAAAACACTAGTATGGCACAGATGTGGGCGCCACAAGTTCCAATAGATTTGATGCGTGCAACCCTTGACGTGAGAATGAAGACAGCCCTCAGTATATATAGGTAAGACAGTAGGATTAATGTAATATCAAACACAATAAGCAACAGTGATGCAATCATTCCATAAAGGTTATTGGGGGTTATACCAGCACAAGCCAGATTTGCTACTGACATATGCTCACAGTAAGAGTGAGGAATGAGATTGGATTTACAAAAAGGTAGGCTTTCAACGAGATATATCATTGGGCTTGATAAAACTACACACCTAAAGAAAGCTGCAACCCCAATTTTAAGAATAACTGGAGGAGTGACAATGCTTGTGTATCTCAAGGGATTGCAGATAGCAACGTAGCGGTCAAAGGCCATGGCCACCAGTATTGTTGATTCCAAGGCAGCAAATGTGTGAAAGAAGAACATTTGAGTAATACAGGCCTCAAAATATATTTCTGCAGAGTTAAACCAAAGTATCACCAATGTTTTTGGAGTAGTGGTGGAGGACATCACCAGGTCGATAAAGCATAACATTCTGAGGAAATAATACATGGGTTGGTGGAGGCTAGGTTCAACAGTGATGAAAAACAGAAGAATGCAGTTCCCCACCAGTGTAATGATGTAAATGAAGCAAAAGGGAAAAGCAACCCAAAAGTAATAATCTTCCAATCCAGGAATTCCCATCAGGATGAAGGCAGAGGGATGGAGGCTGCTGATGTTATTAGTCATAGTGCTTACCTGATACCACTGCTCAGCATTAAGAAACCCTGTTTTAAAAGAAAAAAGAATGATTACATTCACAGTATATCTATGATATATGTGATTGTAATCTTTAAAGCACCATTCCTAACTATAATCTTAAATGAATGAAAGGGTTGCTCAAACGATTTAGTGATGATGCAAATTAATATCAACATAACTAACTTTAAAACATTCCTTCTGCTTCATCCTCCACAGAATCCTTAAATATAGCTAAAAAAAATATATTAAAGAAAATCAGCAAGAAAAGAGAAAATCATCAACAGACACCTCACTGAATACCTCAACAACCACCAACTACTTGACACCCCTCAGTCTGGTTTCAGTTCTCAAAACAGAATGGAAACTGCCCTCACTGCTGCTAAAGATGACATTTGTGACCGGGGACAGAGGAGACTAGGTGGCATTCATCCTCCTAGACCTTTCTGCAGCATTTGACACGACCTCATCAAACGCATACACAATATCGGAATCCAAGAACACATACTCCAATTGATCTGCTTCTTCCTGACAGGAATGATCAAGTGAGTCAGCCTGGAATCACTCACCTCAGATGCCCACAACCTTATATGCCAAGTTTTGCATGTGTCTATCTTATGGACAAAACGTCCAGTATCCGGATCAAGTTCAATGCCTACATGAATTAAATTGACCATCTAATGAAGATCAACTGTCAGAAGCTGATCACCAACAAGCCTGAAACTGTGATCTTCTTGAAGAGCATATCACTGTGGGACTGCACCTGGTGGCTAGGACCTACAATGCCAGGAACCCTGGGATCGTCATTTACAGAAAATTCAACATGACTATTGAAGTCAATGCCATCCTTACCTACCCTGAAGATGCTGAAGAAGATTTTCAAATGGCTCCCAATTAGAATTCAGCCAACCATCACATACGCCCTGGTCACAAGTAGGCATGACTATGGGAATACAGTTTATGCCAGGATAAATAAATACTCACCATAAGAACTCGGTGACCAGAATCACTCTTAACCTCCCACAGTGCACTCACATCACACCACACCTTAAGGATTGCCACTGGCTCCCCATCTGCAAACAACACTTCAAACTCCTCACCCACACTTTCAAGGCACTATATAACACTGGCCCAGCATACCTTAACAATTGCATCTGCTGTCACAAACCTTAAGGACACTCCCCTCTCATCCAAACTCCCACTTGCACAAACCCCATACATATGGAAAACAAGAACTGGAGGTCAAGCAGATACACATAAGATCTTCCTCCTCACTTTTGGAAGCTGAAGACCTGGCACTTTGAGTAGTCATACTATCCCCTTGGTGTGCCTAGACTCACACCTGCTCAGAACTAGGAATATGTTTACAAACATATCTTCCAGATCCAGAATTCAGAATTGCTGTCAAGACCTGGCTGTTTTTAGTAAGCCTCTGGGACCTGCAAGCAGATGGATACCCTATTGGGTGAATAGCCACGCTTTATAAATCCTGATTGATTGATTGATTCAGATGTAGATTTCTATTATTAACTCCAATGGAGTGATATTTCATCAAACAATATTTAGAGCATAATATGTTTTTTTATATGAGGATCTGACAATGATATTGAGGTACAAAGTCATAAAGTGTTCACTGGAACCTCCATTCATACACTGTCCAGTTTCACAGCAGAAAACCTCGACCCGCAAAGAACTACCAGTAGTTAAAGGAATTATGGTGAAGCAGGAGAGACAAATACATCCAAGATATTAAAGTTGAATGCAACTTTACATAAAACACCCTATGACATTTCATATTCACAAAAGGCATATGTTTCAAATAAAGTAGATCAAAGTATTACACTGCAGTAGTTCTGTGACCTTATCCAACCAATTCAATTGGTCCCACTGAAAATCCAGCAGTTTGTCGATGGTACTACGGTTGAACAAGTGGGACAAGTCGTCATGTTCCCTCGACCTCAGATGAAACCTCTCTTTGCTACTTAACTACCATGGGAAGCACCTATGAGAGGCATGGATATTTACCTTACACCACAAAGTGTTATCACCATTAGGTGTTGAACTGAGCAATGGAGGAAAGTTTTACTGACTTTTTGAGTCTTGGCTGTGCCACTTTTTTGACACTGTCATAACACAAAATGTTAATAGAGATTTACAAAGCCTTGAGAGGGCCAATTTGATGCATCTTGTGTGGCTTTGTACCCAAATAAATAATGAAGGCCAGCAAATACGACTGACAAGTGTTACCTTGCATTGGGGAGGCGTTCCATGGGTGGAATGCATCCATGCATCCGGTCATGGATATTGATACAATCCCTGATCTACTAAGTCAGTTAACCTGGGATTTTGCTAAAATGGTGCACCTCCCAGATACAGGCGTAACAAGGAGAAATATCGTTATTCCTCCTTGTTACTTTTTTTCTTGTGTAATGCCTTTAAGGATTATTGTAAGCGCATGAAGGTAGCCATTCCTCCACAAAAACAATCCTGCTTGTAAGGCAGGCTGCCTATCACCGTGGTGCAAGGGTGCCTCATTGGTGCAAGACTGCCCAAAATGGGAAAATACAATAAGGGAGCAGAATTATCTTAGTAGATAAGGTACACTTCTGCTCTCTCTTTTGCACGCAATGCAGCACAGCAACTTCGTGTGCTGCCCTGCGGTGCGTGAAACCTAACTGAAGACAAAATCCTAACTTAAGACTACTAAATGCCTTCAGTGAATACCAAAAGTAGTAAGTTTAGGATTCTGTCTCAGATTAGTTCTGGGAATCGGCCCCAATGTGCTTTACTGTCTGCTCTGCAGTGACCCACCATTATACGCTATGGGTAACGCTGCCTTAGTGTGCAGTTCCTCTCCCTTTTGGTCTACAGACATCAGATTCATACCAATGTAAAGTGTAACCTGTCTGAAAATAACAATCCTGTAAAGTCCAAAGTCACGACTGCGCAGTTTATGGGTCATCCAGGACTCTCATATTTCTCTGTCTCAGCTCCGGATCAGAGCCCAGGCCAGTTGTGAGCAATTAATTTTGATTTGGTCAGCTCCTCAGCAGGAAGGGGTGAGGTGGACTGCACTGCATCAATCAGCCAGATGTCATCTTGTTCCTGGGAGAGGGAGAGCCAAAACCCGCTGAACAAAGAGAGGGAGCCCAAACTCTGGAGCCAAACCAGCAGGAGGGCTCATTTGAAGTTTTACTGATTCAGGGCCTGGCAGTGTTGTCAGCAAGGGGTGGAGCTGAGATCCCCAGAGCTCACGTGATAAGTGACTCCTGGGTGACACCATCCTGAACTATTCCAGAAGGCTGCGTAGGGAGGTTGGGACAGAGGTGATATGTCATATCACGATACGTCAGAGGTGCATCCCTACAGGAAACTCCTGCCCCTACTTAAAAGGTCTTGCACAGGGACAGAGCTCTCTTGGATGTGCTTTTCTGATCAACACTGGGATTGGAGGCTGACGATATGAATGATTGGATGGAAGACCTCCTTGGCCGTCATCTGAAATAAGGACACTGCTTCTGATTGACACCAGGACTATTGGAGCACTACCCCAGGACCAGGGATGCTGGTCCCCTTGCACCTCGAAGGACTAGTTGGGGGAAGACTATACTTCTGCAGATGAAAGGGAGAGGCCCAAAGGATGAGCAAAGCAAAAAGCTGCTTCAGGGAGCCAGTGAAACCAGCTCCCTGCAACGTGTGTTGGCTTGGAGGGACAGGTGGTCTGAACAAAGTGCTCCAAGAGCAAAATGAAAACTGTCAAAAGCAGCCTAATGGGGGATGGGTTATGGCTGTTTGACATGAGGCATTTAACCTGTTGCCAAACTAGTAACAAAGCACGGTGGGCTCCGTCTCTGTAGTTTGATGTGGCTCTGTGGTGGTTAAGGGTCTGGAGGCTTCCCCAAAGATGAAGAAATTGCTGGGGTACCACAATCAAGCTCCTGGGCCATATTGAGGAAGGGCCCAGGACGCAATCTGAGTCCAGTAATGAGGGAAGATGAAGGTGTGCTGTAGTGTTCCCCCTCTGAAGCAAAAGGGTGCCCATGACCCCATCCCTGGGCCCAAAGAAAATGAACATGGGAGGAAGCGTTGTTGCGCTCCTCCACCTGGTTGAGGAAGAAGGGGTCCCAAGACCCCATCCCTGAGCCTGAAATTGCAGGAGATCAGCATGCACTGCACCACCGTGCCAGCAGCAGCAGGCAACACAGAAGACTCTCACTGGCTCCTGCTGTCACAAGAAGGAGTGCTGCCACATGCAGGGAGTCATATCCTAGGCTGGTGATTTTGCACTTCAGCTGGGAGTGATGTGCCTTCCGGGGCAAATAATATGGCTGCAGTTCTTGGGGCCTAAAGAGTTCTAATGTTGGATGAACACCCTCTAGGGGTGAAAATTGCCATTTGCACCTTTGTGTAGTCATAAATGTGATGTATGTAATTGCATGGTATTATTATAATTGTAAATATGATGCACTTTAGGGGATAGGTTCATTTTGTTATTTACACTAAAAGTCTGGCTTAATACTCAAATCACCAAGACCTGCTAAGACATTTCATCTTGAATGCTTTATTTAAATAACAAAAATGATAGCCACTCGTGATCAAAGTTCGCATGCTGCATTGCCAGAATTAAGTGCCCTCGGTCATGGTTATATATAATTATTGCATTTGCTTCTATGATGAACTGCTTGTTGAGTTAATGAGGTTAATAGCCACTTTCCTTGGTGTCAGTATAAAGTAGTCTTACTCCAAGTTATGCTCAATCCTGGCAGTTAAGGATAATATATTGTTTTTTGACATGTGATTTGTTGGTCTAACTCTCTTGTTGGGAGGGGCAAAAATGATTTCGCAATGTCATCCAAAAGTATTTCCATCAGCTTGAATATATTTGTAAATCACTGCATAGTATCCAGTAGTGTACGTGTGTAATGTATGCACTTTTTGCTTCTTCAAATGAAAAAGTTCAGACTGGACAATCATTTATTGAGTAATTGTATTGTGTAGCAGTGACTGGTCACTGCTAGCCCACACCACCTCCCCTAAGTAGGCCTTGGACTGCTGTGCAATGCTACCTTATGATAGTCAAGTGCTAAACTGAGGTGTTTGGTTCCCAGTGCAGGACAAATGTAGACCCATTACTTGTGCAAGCCACACAACTAATGACACAAATTCTAACTTTGGTAGCAGCGGTGAGTTGCATAGTATTCCATTATGGTATGCACTGATAGCAGTTGATAAGTCCAGTTTGGCCACACATTACCTATGCATTAATGAGCAAATATTAGAACACAAGGCTCTGAGAAGGGTTCAAAGGTTTGGTCATGTGAACTAAAGGTACTAGAAAGGAAAGCCCCTGCACACACATATGCCATTTTAAGAAATTGCAACCACTTCAACCACATCTATTATGTACTTTCCATTTAAAGAATTATTATTTGCTCCAATTTACAATTCCTTAAATTGAATCTTTTTACATGAGGGCTCAAATGCTTAAATACAGAATATGTAAGAAATTTGGATTGGTATGTTTATGTTCCTACAGTGACTAGCCCTCAGTAGATATTTTCACTAAACTGTGCTGTGACATAGTCCATAAGAACATTTAAAGCGCAATTAACATATTATTTTTGTAACTTTGGCTTGTATTCAGCTACTATTTTAAATGTTATTCAAAATTCAATCATATGGTGAAGAGGGTATTTTGAGAAATATACAGGAAGAGTAACTTTTAGAAAGTTGTACTTGTCCTGTCCGCAGTTCTTCTAGCCTAATTAGCATTAGCCTGCCTGCAGCTGGACCTGTCAGGACTTGGGCCTTGCAGAATGAACTGGGTGAGGTTTGTGATATAGCTTAATGCCATGACAGCCAATTAGGGAGAAGCAGGAACTTCACTTAATTGAAAATGACCTGGGGATGCCTATGTGTTCATAGCTTAGTGAAAAGGAAAGCCCAGAGAAGAGGAATTGTTTGTTCTCCATATACACTTTAATCCTAATAGCTCCAATCTCAGTGGAGGAGAGAGCTGATACCAGAAGCAATTTGCAGGTATAAAGTGGCCATGGACTGGTCTATACCCAATGCAAACACCTGAGTATTTCCCAAGGTTTTGCCATGCTGGATTAACTGAGAATGGTGCTTTGTTTCAAAGAGGGAATAGTTATCCTTGTGATCTTTTACTGATTTGGGCACGGATGGTCTAGGAGTCACATGCACCCACAGTTCATTGAATTGAAACACAGTATCACTACACATTAGCTCTTTAGAAAACATCTGGCCAAGTGGATGAGCACAAAAGGACTGAACCTCCTATATGTGACCTTTGTGGAGACCTAAATTGCTGTACCATTGCTCACTTGTACCCAAGACTGAGAAGTGGGCGCTAAGGATCAGTTTGATGAGACCACGTCTCTTATTGTGCATAGTGCAATTCTGATACAGCATTGATTGCTCATATATTTTTGGATGAAAATGTATTATAATTATATCTCATTGATTTCTATCATATTACTAAATCTTCCTCTATATTCAACCATGGAAAGTACTGGGAATGTAGTACACATGGTCAACTGTTTGACCGGTCATCCTTAGAGTGGGTTTAAAAACTCTTTGCCTACTTACCTCCTCTTTTTGCTGATTATTTTTATTGGTGTTATGACTCTGAGGACTTTGGCACCGCGGACCAGTGCTAAAGTTTGTGTGCTTCTTACCTTAACATATTAACATTGGTGTATACTCAATTGGCATTTTTCTTTTACTATAAGTCCTTTGTAAAGTGATATATCATATACTTAGATCCTGTAAATCAACATGTTACTAGTGGGCATGCAGTACTGGTTGTGCCATCCACAAAAGTAGCCTTTCAAACCTGTCTCAGTGCTACCATTGCACAGCCGGTGTGTGCAGTTTACTGCACTGTTTCCTGGCATTTAAAATCCTTGCCATGCCTTAAACGTCCCTGTTATTAAAAATAAGTCACCCATCAGTTGGTCCTAGGTAGCCAATAGTGCATAGTCCTGTGTAAGTAAGAGGTTGTTTTTTTACATTGAGGAGAGAAGGAGAGGAGGAGGACGCACACAGGAGGAGCAGTGGAGAGCATCTCAAGTTACATTTAGCTCTGGCCCAAAGGGATCCCCAGCCCTCACCCTACTATGGGGCTTGAGTTCCACCTTTAGGGCTTTAGATACCTAGGCCATCTCGCAGGGGAGTGTTTTCTTCTTCACCACACACAGTGGATACCCTCCTACCACAGTTTGGTAAGAGTGGAGCCTTTTTACTTACACTTAGGTCCTGATGAATGCCATGGTCCTATTGGGCCACCTGGCAGAAACATGTCGACCCTTTGATATCGGTGGGGGGACAATTATATCCCCAACACACCGACCACGTTTTTAGAATATCATACAGATGCCAGCAATATTAAAGTTAATTTGACATCTGCAATGGATTTTTAACTCACTTTTCCTTTATATGGGCCCCCACTTAGTTTAGAAGTGCATCCCTGTCATCAGGTGTATGCCCGCCCTCTATCAAACAAAGTTTTTAGCGGGCGAGGACTGGTCAATGATGCAGCATGACACCAGGTGGTGTGTGAGACCAGTCCTACACTTTTGTGAGATGCCTGCACTCACGAACTGAGAAACATTTGCACTTAGCCCCTTTTCCGCTGGTAGCAGCTCCGTTGTGTTTAAACATTATCGTTGGAAGCCGCTAGCTCCTGGTGCCCCGTGCCTCTAGTTCCCTTGTCCCAGGCACATTCTGGGATTCTGCGGTTACACATAAGTAAGAGGTAGGACATTTACTGATTAGTTTTGCATGTTCTAGTAGTGACAAACACCCAAATTCATTTTTCACTACTGTGAAGCCTATTCCTCTCATAGGGTTGCATTGAAAATTCCTTAATCAACTTTCAAGCTGTAATTCCTGTTGTAAAAGGAGTAGCTGCAGCATGTACTATATCTTTGTAATGGTAATGATAAATCCTACTTAATGGTAAAGTTGGATTTAACCTTACTGTTTTAGAAATGTGGCTTTTAGAAAGCGGGTATTTCTCTGTTCTTACTGCTCTATGCACCTGCAGCCTGTCTCCAATACAACACTTTGTTCATTCCCACTAGACAACCACAAGCACAGGAAGGGTAGGGGTGACTGATAACACATCTTCATGAAATTGCGTTCAGATAGCTCTTCCTGGGCTGGAATAGAGGGGGTAGTTGACAATCTTGAATAGGCTGTGTCTTGATTCCCTCACAAAGCGCTGAATACCCCCTACTAATAATCTGGAACCAGGTCTGGGAAGAAAGGACCTGTGCACACTTCATAGACCCTTCTTTGAAGGCACCCCTACTTCAAAGGCACAACTGGGTATACGTACTGGGGCTCTGACCCAACCAAGACAGTACACAACTGAACCTGTGAAGAACTCTGCCAGGAATAATTACTGTTATGCCACTCTGCTTGACTGCTGCTCCAGCAGACCTGCTTTTCTGCTTTGCTGTGCTGCCCTGTGGATAAGGACTGGACCCATCTCACTTTGAACCCAAAGTGACTACAAGGTCTTGCTAGCTTACCCCCTGTTCTGAAGCCTCAGGACTATCAAAGACTTTCTTCAACCCTGCAACAGCACCTGGACTCTGTCATCAGTGAGCTCTGCCCTTCCAAGTGGTGCCAATCCAGTCCTGGGCCTTTGAAATGTGATGTACGTTGTGCGGATTCATCAAAACCAATACATTGACGACTTAGTGTTGATTGGAACTGATGCATCACCCTTTGATGCCAACTCTGCTGCCGCTATACAACATTGATTCAACGGACTATGCAGCTCAACAATGGTGACCTACGTGGCTCGGCGCTGACGCATTATCTGCAGCATAAAGGGGTTCATTGGCGAAGCATTCTCTAACTGCGTCCATTGGAGCCAACGTAGTACCTGGATCCACGGGAATGACGATGATGCATTGCTCCTCTGCTCCTAGCAACGAGTTTACTCCATCTAAGGTACTTTCTTGGCTGGACCTCCATGAGTCCTGTAGCCGGCTGCCCTCCATCCCGGTAGACCTCAACTTTGGATTCACCCCAGTCTGACATGACCAGATGTTGCCTGTTAGCGCTTTATGGCTCTAAACACTATAATTTGATTTAAACTTTAAAATTGATCAATCTAGTTCTACTTTTGTCATTTTGGTCTTGATTTACTCAAAAAGAAGTACTCAACAAGTTTTTGTCTATTCTAACCCTATGTAGAGTATTTTGTGGAATTTATGTTGAGTTACATTGTGTGTGTATTGCACAAATACTTTACACATTTTCTCCTTAAGATAAGCCTGATTGCTCTGTTCCAAGCTACCACAAGGTGAGCACAGGTTGTCTTTTAGAAAGTATCTAACTTACACTCGCTAGAGTGGTGGTTCCTGCTTGTACGTAGTGCATACTCTGACAATCAGAAACACAATTTTTAACATTAGCTGAATTTACTATTTCTATAAATCTTGTTTTGTGTACACCTATCACCTTTATAGTAAGTTGGGACATTATTTTCTCATGAGTATAATTTTTTCTAAAAGGCCCCTTAATGAACCAGCAGTAGTAGTCTTTGTTATAAATTGTTTTGTAAAGCGTATGGTGGTTATTTTGCCTATAATTGATGACCCCCAGAGTACCCTCACCCTATCAATCACCACTCAGGATGCCAAGGGGTGCACCCTCCCCCAGCAGACACTCTTTTTTTATTTAATGAGTTTTATATAGAGCTGACTAGACCCGAAGGTATCAGAGCGCTTTAAATGAGGTTCCACAAAGTTACAGAACAGGTTACATCAGTTACTAGTAAAACATTTAAAGAGTATAAAAAAATTAGATAAATGGAGCGTAGAAGGGTATGGGGGTAGGGTGAAGCGGTAGGAGGGAGAAGGGAGAAGGCAAAACAAAGGAAAGTCTGCCCCTTGTCCGGCTGGGTAGGTGATGTCCTAGGGGTAAGTCCACGGCCCATCTCCTCTTTAGCTATCAGGTAGCTCCACCGGACATTGGCCAAACAGCAAGGTCTCGGCTAAAAAACATATAAAGAGCATAGGAAGGCAAGATAAATGAAGCGTAGAAGGGTAGGGGGAAGTGTAAAGGGGTAAGGGGAGATACGATGGAGAGACAAAGGAAATCTGTCCAAAGTCCGGCAGGGTAGGTGACGGCCAAGGGGGAAGCCCACAGACCATTTCCTCTTTAGCTAACAGGTAGCTCCACTGGGCAACGGTCAGCTAGCTAGGTCTCAATGGTCGGAGGAAGATCGCATAGGTTATGTCATGATGGGAGAGCCGGGTGGGGGACGATAATGGGGGAGCACCCTAGCCTCGCTGGTGCAAACTCGATGAGTCAGTCCACAGAGTCCGGTGTGGTTGGAGGGGCTTCTCTATTTGCTGCAGACCAGTGGAGCGAGAAGGGGGTGGGTGGTGTAAGGGCTTCAAGAGTGAGGAATAGTAGGTAGGAGCCTAGTTTTTTAGTCCGTTTGTGTGTTGGCCATGATGAGGTCAGTCACCGAGGTATTCTGAGATCCTTCATCCATAGCCTCCTGATGATTGGGGCTCACATTGCCGCCATGTTGGAGTCAAAGCGGTACAAAAGGGGGTGGTGATGAACGGAGTATCTGAAACAATCAAACACTTACACCCAGTCAAAAGATCTGGGTTTAATCTATCACTGTTCTTTAGCCCACTCTGTCACCCCAGTTCAGACATGGCCATATGCAAATCAGTCTGACCCTGTGCCTCATGGGGACAGTCCAGCCCGAACTGCCAAGCCATGCCTTCCCTGGACCGGAAACAAGATTCCTAGGACCTGTTTCTGGCATTGCAGCCTTCTTCAGCCAGGCTTGCTTGACTCCAGTGGCAAAGTGAGCAAGGGACATGTTGGAGTCAGGCATCCTGCTCCATGAGTGTATTCCCACCTGACCCCCTTCACTCCCACACTGTTTCTCTGAGGGGTCAGGGACGGGGGGGGATCCAGGTGTAGACAGCAACCCTCTGTTGCCCCTTGTTGCCATCCTGAATGTAACGCATAACTAAGACGAAGCAGGGAGGGGGGGCGCTCACCTCTGCTTTCAGTTACAAGTGTTTCTGGGTTCCTGAGAACATGTCTGGTATCCCATGTCAGGTATCCCACTGCGGCCGCGGCTTCTTTTTAAATGCAGCGGCCAGACTTCACAAGCGGATGGAGGGTTAAAAGGAAATCTGCATTGCAGCAAATACAGATGGCTGTATTGCTGATTGATTTTGCCCACAACTAAATCACGGGTGCCATCTTAGGATCAGGGCAACTCTGAGAAAGATCATCACACTGATGTGGTCGGATTTGTGTAGAAAAGTTTCTTATAGCCAGCGCACCCAGCTTTAGTAATATTAAATTGTCCACATCTTCAGTAATTAGCATTGTAGCTCCGCAGGAGAAGGTATAACGCTTCTCGTACACTTAAGACAGCCACCATCTTAGGATCAGATTGCTTTCTTTAAAAGAAATCACCCTAAAGTAAAAGTATTTTTGTATAGCACAAAGGCAACTGTACCCCATCAAAAGGTGAGGCCGTTCAAGTGCTCATGAAACGAGGTGCTCAATAGGGCAATCCAGTTAGATTTTGTACCTTTAACAATGGCTTCATCAATGTTTCGCGTCATCCACCATTTAGATTCCCCTTGTCACTGCAGAAGACGAAGTCGTGGCAGAAGTTCAGCTCCAACCCCACGGGCTGTTGTTTTTCAACTGCTCGGTTGTCGGGTCGCAGTTATCATTGGTTGAGTACCTATGACCATTGAGCACTCTCTTCCTTCATTTGTGAATATTTCATACTTGCAAAGTAATGGCCCGATTCAATCAGATAAATGTACACTTTTGTATAAATTTACTACTTCTCAACATTCACAAAGGTAAAGTTAGACCAAAAATGTAACTTTACTACTTTTCGGTATTCAGAAGTATAAAAGTCTAACTTTACTTGTAGTAACTTACTAAAAAGTAGTAAAGTCAGACTCTTTGGTCTAACTTTACCTTTGTGAATACCAAAAAAAAGTTACGTTAGACTTTTGGTGTAAAGTTACCTTTTGTGAATCGGACCCTTGACAATTGCATAAATAATGATGTATACACATTGGTTGTCTTTCAATGTGTTTATGTAATTACCACATGCGACCACTAGTGTACGTTTGGTAATTACCCCTGGTTCCAAGTATATAAAGGGGAGCACCTGTTTCTACATATGTACTTTAAAAAGAGCACTGGCAAGGCTACTAGGTGGGTGCTTTAAATGGCTGAGCTGTTGGCTCAGTGTTTGGCGCACACCTAGCAGGCAATCTTGCATTGGGTTTTGCATTAAAGAAAACCTGTATACCACAACGGAACTTGGGTCGTATTCAGAAATACATAAAAATGGTTCCATAGATTTTATTGAAAAATCAGTTACTCTTTGTTTCCAAGTAAGTAAAAAATAGACGTGACTGGAATCAAGAAACACACTGAATGGGGGATCCACTCATGTAGAATATCTTATTCAAAGTTTATTACCTATCAAACATTCCAAATAGGAACTAATAAAGTGAATGATAGTGCAGATAAAGCAGTGCTCGCAACGAGCAAAAATGTCTACACTTGTGCCCCCGATCCTCTTTCGTCATCCCCGCAGCTCCCCCGCCTCCCAGCTGAGCCGCCCCCCCACTCCTCCATTTATTGCGACCGCTGCGAGGCCGCGCAGCGGACGTGCACAGTGGCGTGCTGCTGGCGCGCCAAAGGCGCGTCTAAGGCAAGCCCGTCTGCACCCGTCCGTGCCTGGACCGCGCCCAGCACCACGACCTCTGGCCCACGCACCATCCAGGCTGCCCGCATCGGTACGATGCCAACATCCTCATCGCACTCAACCATGGACGACCACACAGCTGCCACAAGGTTGCCCCTAAGCGCACCTACGGCCCCTTCTCCTGCTGGAACTGCAGCTTCTCCTGCACCAAAGACGGCGAGACACCCGCCACGACAGAACCCAACCAGCTCCGATGCATCCTGCTCAACACCCGCTCCGCACGCAAACACGCCGTCGAGCTCTGGGACCTGCTCGACTCCACATCACCAAACATAGCCTTCCTGACCGAGACCTGGATGAACGTAGCCTCCGCCCCAGACATCGCAGTGGCCATCCCCAATGGATACAAGATCACCCGCTGAGACCGCACCAACGGAGTCGGCCGAGGAATCGCCATCATTCACAAGGAGACCATCAGGATCTCTACCAACACCACCGACACCCCTCAACACTGCCGAACACATGCACTTCCAGATCCACATGGACCCCAAGACCACCCTAAGAGGCACCCTCATCTACAGACCACCAGGACCCCACCCCCAATTCTGCAACTCCATCGCCGACTTCATCAGGAAGCACGCACTGACCTCCACCAACTACATCCTTCTCGGCGACCTGAACTACCACCTGGATAACAACAACGACAGCAATTCCTCCACCCTGATCGACAACCTCACCACCCCCGGACTGACACAGATCGTCACGACACCTACCCACATCGCCGGCCACACGCTCGATGTCATCTTCTCCTCCAGTCCCCACGTGGCCTTCAGCCATGCCTCCGAACTCACCTGGACCGACCACCACTGCGTCCACTTCACCTTCCGGAAATCAGTCTCACATCACCGCACCCTACAGATCCGTAGATGTCGCTGGGGCAAAATCACCAAGGAACTACTGCAAACACACCTCGCACTCAACCCCCCGACCAACCCCACCAACCTCGAGGAGGGGGCCCGCACCCTCAGACTCTGGATGGAAGATTGCGCCAACACCTTAGCCCCGACGAGACAACACGCCCACTGAGATACCAGTCAGAGAGCCAGCTGGTTCACCCGGGAGCTCCTAGCCTCCAAGCGCACCTGTCGGAGACTGGAAAACACCTGGCACGCCGAGAAAACGCCCGACAGCCACGCAGCCCTCAAAGACGCCATCCGCAACCACCACCACCTCATCAGGACCACCAAGAAGGCCACGTTCAAGAACCGCCTCGACAACAATGCACACAACAGCAAGGAGCTCTTCAACATCGTGAAGGAACTCTCAAACCCCAGCTCCTGCACCAACGATATCCCGCTGTCACAAGACCTGTGCGACGCCCTCGCTGCCTTCTTCCACCGCAAAATTACCGACATCCACGACAGCTTCAGTCCTCAGACGAACACCGCCAACCCCACCACACCGGACCCACCGACACCCACCGACACCCACCAACCATGACCGCCTCAACGCATGGTCCAGCATAACCACCGAGGACACCATCAGAACTATGAGTACCATCTACTCAGGCGCCCCTTCTGACCCTCTTCCCCACCACATCATCAACAAGGCCGACAGCTTCATCGCACCCAACCTGTGCAACATCATCAACCTCTCAATCAAGACCACGACTTTCCCGGAGAGCTGGAAACACGCCGAGATTAACGCCCTACTAAAGAAACCCAAGGCGGACCCGAGCGACCTTAATAATTTCCAGCCCATCTCCCTACTTCCGTTCCCGGCTAAGGTCATCGAAAATATCGCCAACGCCCAGCTCACCCGCTACCTGGAAGACAACAACATCCTCGATGCCTCCCAGTCAGGCTTCCGCAAGACGAGACAGCAGCCCTCATCCTCCTGGACCTCTCCGCTGCCTTCGACACAGTCTGCCATCACACAGTACGCACACACCTCTACGACGCAGGGATCCGCGACAAGGCCCTGCACTGGATCACCTCCTTCCTCGCCGACAGAACCCAGAGAGTCGGCCTCCCCCCGTTCCACTCCGGAGTCACCAAGACCATCTGCGGTGTCCCGCAAGGATCATCCCTCAGCCCGACGCTCTTCAACATCTACATGGCTCCACTCGCACGCATCGCCAGACTCCACGATCTCAACATAATCTCCTATGCCGACGACACCCAGCTGATCCTCTCCCTCACCAACGACCCCCTCACCGCCAAAGTCAACCTCCACCGTGGCATGAAGGCTGTCGCCGACTGGATGGAAGAAAGTCGTCTCAAGCTTAACACGGACAAGACTGAGATCCTCATCCTCGGACCCAACCCCTCAGCCTGGGACGACTCCTGGTGGCCCACATCCCTGGGCACCGCCCCCACACCAACCAACCACGCACGCAACCTGGGAGTCATCCTCGACTCGAAACTCACAATGACCAACCAAATCAATGCAGTCTCCTCAACCTGCTTCTACACCCTCCGCATGCTCTGCAAGATTTACAGATGGATCCCTACAGACACACGAAAAACCGTCACCTGTTGAAAGTTGGGCTGAGACCGTCAACATTATCGGCGCCCTCTTGCTCTCCTTAACCTTTTTGTGCGCGTAAAACAGCCGCCATTTTGAACACCATGGTTCCCCGGCTCTCGCCGAGAGCCAGCGCGCCTCTCTCCCCCTCCTAGCTTCGCCGGCATCCCCCGCATACTGACAACCCCCCTGCCTGCACCTGCCGCGAATCATAAAACCCCTCTTCAGCGCTGCTCTGCCCCGGGCCCTCGTCCTGTTCTCAGCGCTACACCTCCCCTCTTCCCATTTATGATCCCCGGCCCTTTGATGCAAACCCCCTTTTTCCCGTGTGCCCGTTCGTCCTCCTCGTTCCCAGGCCGACACCCAGCTCTGCCGATACTGTCCCTTGCCCCTCCCCGTACAATAGAAAGCTTCCCCCACCAAAGGATCCCCGGGTTGATCAAAGCCCCCACTCCATGAGATCCGATCAAACCCCCCACATTCCGTGAATCGGCGGAATATCCAGCTGCGCGATACTCATCACCTGTTGTGACTGGGGTGGGGACTTCAACTGTAAATGTGTGTGGGAACGGGCCCAAAGGGGAGTTCCGGGAATGTCTTTTCCATACATCAAAGCTTTAACATGAATATGTAATCTGCAATAAAGTCATAAAACAGTGTATAAGAGGCCAGGCCTCAGAAATGTAGCTAGAGCACCTCAGAACGATACCTTCTGTCCGTTTCGTTGTGTTCTCCTCCGGAGAGAATAAAAATCTTGTTTCCTGCCTTCCAGTCTCCAGCGCCTGCCTCTTCAATAGTTTAACTTCTTTATGGGTTCAAGAGGCGACACCGCCGGGCAATACTTAAGGATCGTATATTCTGGTTGGTAGTGCCACCCTTTTTTCGACAATTGGCGCCCAACGTGGGGCCCATCAGCGACCCATGGATCCAGTGGGAGAGGTCCTGACGACAAAGTGAACGACTGCAACGATCGGGAACGCGTCTGTCCGATAGACCCTCGTCTGACAGCCGATCATCCGAACTTCACTGGTTCCGAACAGACCTCTCTCGAGTGATCTACGGTCCTGACTGGGAACCATAAGGAGTGCCGCGAGGATAACGGAGAAGAGAGGACGATCGGGCGCTGGATTCGGAAGACAAGAAACTGTCCATGCGGTCCGGGTAAGGTCGTGTAATCACGACAAGTTGCGAAATGATTGCTTGATTGCTTGATTGTTTAAAAATACTAGTATTGCTCTTTTTATTTATTTGGAGATTCACTGTCTGCAAACGGAGAAACAACGGGCTCTCTCTTTGCAAGCAGTGGAGGATAGGTAGGGCAGCAGCCGTGCTTATTTTTTTCTCCCCCACTCAATAATTACTTGAAACTGAACTGTTGTTCGCAAAACTATTGTTTCCTGGAGATTCCCTGTCTGCAAACAGGGAAGAGACCACCCTTTTTGCAGACAGTGAAAAGGGTAGGTAACGCAGATCTTTGCGGACCTACTCATTCTCCCCATTGTTATTTATTGGTCTTTTGTTATTTTGATCCATGAGGTATTCACTGCCTGCAAACAACGTAGAATAGAAATATTCTGTCCAGTCTTTGCACCTAGTGATAAGATAGGCAGTGCTGACTTTTTAGTCCCTCGTTACGAGCCGTCATGTCTGTCTTCTCCCCACTGATTAGTAGCCTGTTTAGCCCGGACCGCTTATTAGAGATGGACCATCCAGCCCCACTGGAAGGCACCCCTAATAAGGACATGTTCATGAAGCATGGATTGACCGCTATAGCCTATAGTAAACTATGGCATAAATATACGAAAAAGGGTCAAGAAAGTCAGTGGCCCCTGATAGGATCCTTCGATGATGATAAAATAAAAACGCTAGAAACTGCCCTGGGTAAAAACAAGACAACACCCACTATGCTTGACAGTTTCGGCATGTGGCGAAAAGAAACTGAACAACGTAAAAAGAAAACTGAGAGTAGGCTGGAAAAAGAGCTGCGAAAAGCAGCCCACCTAGCTGCCCAGAACTTAGGAAAAGAGATAAAGGAAAGAGAGAAAGCTAAACAGAAACTAGAAATGGAAACGCCAAGCCAGTGTCCGGTTAGAACTCCCTCCATGCTCTACCCTGATTTACCCTCGAAACAACGAGCCAATGAGGACCTGCTGTTAGGTCCTCCTATCATCTACATGCCCCCTCCATATGCCCCTTCTCAACCCTTGGCGCAGCACGCGCCACCCCCAGGTACAAACGAAGGTACCGCCACAGCGTCGGCCCCAATGGCCTCTGTGCCAGCCGAACCCCTTGTATTAAAACCCGCATCAACAACAACGTTAGACGACCATGAGACTCGAGGGGCTGGCCCTGCAAGAACAAACAGACTAGACAAAGATGAGCGAGCGGGGATCGACAAAATAGCAAGGACACTGGTAGAAAGGAAGGATGATGAAGAGTACATCACAGATATGTTCAGCTCGTATACAGGGAGTCACAGACGACATTTTACCGTACGACTGTGTTATCATGTCTTGAATGCATACGAGGACCGATATCGAGACAAAGGTCCCGAGAGCCTAAGGACTCTGTACCGGAAGGTCGATATCGGGGATGAGGGCGAGTGTGATGTGTCGGACCTCCTTACGCGTACGCTTGAGGTTTTCCGCCACCTCACTGAACGAAAGCCGGGAGCTAAATCCGCAACCTCCGTAGTGACCGAACCACCAACCGAGCAATCTAACACCATGATGCCGATACGAGAGGCTGCCCCTTACTGGGTTCCTCCTCGGGGTACAGGGACTCACGATGATGCAAACAACCAAGATGCGAAGGGAAGGGTAGTGTACAACTGGGTCTACCAGCCATGGGACCGGCAAGAGATACTGACATTCCGGAAATCTCTACCCGACCTACGTAAAAACCCCACTGCCTTCTATACTGAATTGGGTACAGCCCTGGGCTCAACGATTATGACCCTGGCTGACATCGACTTGTTCTTCGGGTTATGTCTACCAGCTGATGTGTGGAAGCAAATCCGGAAAGTCGACCACCTTGAGCTGTTTGGACATACCTGGTCACAACTCGATGACCTGGATAAACAACGGGGACCAGGACAAAAGCCTTTGAAATCCATTCTAGACCTCCCAGATAAAATCGTAGAGAAATTAAAAACCCTAATCCCAGAAAAGAAAGTGGACTGGTCGATAGTAACAGCCTGTCGCCAAAAACCCCAGGAGGATGTATCGGAATACTTCTCCCGGTTTGAAACGGTGTTCTCCGATTACAGCGGCCAGGACATGACCACTGCAACCGGACACCATCTGTTTGTCCAGAATTATGTTAAGGGCCTATCATCGGAAATCTCCCAGAAACTACAGGCCGGCGAGAGTAGTTGGGCAGCCTCCAAACCTACAGCGATTCTCCAAATGGCCCAATATTATGAGCATCAGAAAAATGAAAACGATAGGGCGACAGAGAAAAAGAAGAAGGACTTAAAAGAGAGGGTGATGATTGCCAAACTGCAAGGGGTGACTATAGGACGAGACCAATACCGGGGAAAATACCAGACAAACGTCCCTAAGACTACATTTCCCCAGGACCGCACTCTGACTTCCTACAGTGGACGCACAGACCTTAGAGAAAACCAGTGCGCTTTCTGCAAAGGGACTGGCCATTGGAAATCCCAGTGCCCAGCTCTTCTGGAAATGATCAGAAACAAAGACCCCAGGGATGTAGCAAACGGACCGAGACCTAAGGGACAACAACGAGGGCCCCCAAATGACGCGACTAACGACAGATCAAGCAGACCAAATACGTTCGATCGACCCAGGCAGAACCAATATCAACAATCTGACTATGACGACACTCACACCTTCGCATAGGACAGCCAAGGGCGAGGGAGGGATCCAGTCGAGCTCTATGTTGACCAGCAGGGCCCTTATGTCACTGCTAAGGTCCTGGGTACCAAGTCTCCATTTCTGGTAGACACTGGCGCAACACGTAGTGCGTTATCTAAACGACTGATTCCAAGGGCACCCTTGTCTGGCTCACTCATAACATCGACAGGTTTCGATGGAACGCCCTCCACCAACCCTTTGTCTGCCCCGATTCTCTTTGACGTAGAAAACAACACCACCGACACCACGTTCTTGCTTTCCTCCAATAGCCCTGACGCCATTATGGGACTTGACTTACTGAAACACTTCCGAGCGACGATCAGGTGTTCTCAAGATGGAGTTCGAGTGTTTCTTTACGACAACCCCGTTCTGCTTAGACATTGCTCTCCCCGACACATGTTTTCCATCACCGACGTTGACGCGTCCCTGCTTGACACTCTACCTCCGTATCTGTGGGCCAAAGCGGATTCGGACGTAGGGCGTATGTTAATTGACCCAGTGCACATTACTGTCCGACCAGACGCAACACTCCCAAAACTCCCACAATATCGGATATCGCCAGAGGGCAAGAAGGCATTGGTAATGATTATCCAGTCACTGATAGACGCAGGAGTGGTAGAGGAAGTGGTTAGCAACGTTTGCAACAGCCCTATCTTGCCCATTATCAAGAAGCAGGGAGAGGGAGATGAGAAAGCATACCGTTTTATCATCGACCTCCGAGAGATCAACAAAGTGGTGGTACCCCAGTACCCTGTGGTCTCAGACATCACCACCATCCTGACTTTGATTCCATCCACTGCCACCACCTTTTCCGTCATCGACCTCAAGAACGCATTCTTCTCCATCCCCATCCACCCAGACAGCCGATATCTCTTCGGCTTTACCCTAAAAGCCCGCTCATATAGGTTTTGCCGAGCGCCTCAAGGCTACACGGAAAGCCCTAGCATTTACAGCCAGGCCCTCAAAAGACAACTAGACCAAGTCCAGTTACCCGACGGAGTGGTGTTGGTACAATATGTCGATGACATCCTTTTGGCAGCCGACACCACCCCTCTAGCGGTTACCGCCACCATTCAACTCTTGCACTTCCTTGGGGAAAATGGCCACAAGGTCTCCAAGAAGAAGTTGCAATTCTGCCTACCCCAGGTCACTTACCTAGGCCACCTTTTGTCCAAAGATGGAAGAAAACTCACCCCTGATCGAATCCAAACCATTCTAGATACCCCTGTCCCTAAGACCCAGAAGCAGGTTCGCTCCCTATTAGGCCTCACCTCCTTCTGCCGACAATGGTTACCAAACTTCAGCCTCGTTGTAAAACCACTGCTTTCTCAGCTAAACAAAGACGTCCCTTTCCCACTCCCTTGGACCCCTGAGTGTCAAACTTCCTTCACCGAACTGCGAGATGCCCTTTGCTCAGCCCCTGTCCTAGGTACCCCTGATTACAAAAAGCCCTTCTCCCTTTACACTCACGAAAGGGAGGGGTGCGCTTTATCTGTCCTGACCCAGGCCATCGGCCCTAAGCAACGACCGTGCGCTTACTTCTCTGCCACTCTTGACCCTGTCGCCAGAGCCTTGCCTGCCTGCCTTCGAGCTGTAGCTGCTGCTGCAATCTCTATCCGACAGAGTGAGGGGATTGTACTCTCGAATTCCCTCACGGTACTGGTACCCCATGCAGTCGACACCCTCCTGAACCAAACCAAGACGCAACATCTGACGAGTGCACGACTGACTGGATACGAACTGACCTTGCTTGCCCCCCATATCACCCTGAAAAGATGCACCACACTGAACCCAGCAACTCTGTTACCCTTGCCAGAGAACGATCCCAATGTGCACCCCGTACATGACTGCGTGACTCTTACGGACGAACAGACCAGGAGTAGGGTCGATCTCAGAGACACGGCTTTCCCTGACCCCGACGGGGAGCTGTGGGTGGACGGTTCTTGCATCAAACTCTCCGATGGTACCACTTCCGCTGCCTATGCAGTCACCACGGCTCGAACTGTAGTAGAAACAGCCCGCATCAC
The DNA here is from genome assembly GCF_964261635.1 of Lissotriton helveticus. NCBI lineage: Eukaryota > Metazoa > Chordata > Amphibia > Caudata > Salamandridae > Lissotriton > Lissotriton helveticus. Next base: position 1,613,611,526 of record NC_136069.1, read on the forward strand.
CCAGCGATCTGCCCAGGCAGCGGAACTGATTGCTTTGACGCGAGCCTGCATCCTGGCAACAGGAACCACAGCGAACATTTACACCGACAGCCAGTATGCCTTCGGGGTGGTTCACCATTTTGGGCTCCTCTGGAGGGAGAGAGGATTCTTGACCTCACACGGCACACCCATTTTGCACGGGGATTTAGTCTCCGCCTTAATCGAAGCTGTCCTCCTCCCCAACAAACTTGCCGTTATCAAATGCCAGGCACACAAGAAAGTGACAGACATTATTGGACAGGGAAATGCACTAGCCGACATCACCGCCCGAACGACAGCTGAAAATAGAACGACAACACGTATGTACGTGACCAGGTCACAAGCAGAAAACTGGACTGATGCCAAGGACACAATTAGAGACATACAAACGGCTAGCACACAACACGAATTGACTGAATGGACACGGGTGGGATTGAAAGACGATGAAGGCTGCTGGCGGACAAAAGACACGAACAGATGGTTGCTACCTGATTCATACTTGATTCCCATATTAACCATGGCACACTCCCCTGCCCACATAGGATCAGCCCCCATGATCGAACTTGTCTCCAGGGTTTGGCACAATGACAAGATCCCAGATTCCGCCAAACGCCTGGTCCAACAATGCTTAATATGCCTGCAACACAACCCCGGGAAAGGAACTGTAGTACCCCGGGGGGGATTTGGGGTCCCAAACCACCCATTTGAAGTCCTGCAGATGGACTACATCCAGCTAGACAGATGCCAAGGCTTGAAATATGTGCTCGTCGTGGTGTGCGCATTTAGCAAGTGGGTGGAAGCATATCCAACCCGTGACAACACCGCTATGGCCACTGCAAAGGTTCTGTTAAAGGAGTTTTTCCCCCGTTATGGCCTCTGTCGTGTTTTATGGAGTGATAATGGCCCCCACTTCGTAGCCAAAGTTATCCAGCTCATCCTAAATGGGCTGGGTATTAAACAGAAATTCCACGCAGTCTTCCACCCTCAATCTGCTGGGCTTGTCGAACGACACAATGCCACACTAAAGCTTAAACTGGCCAAAATAGTGGCTACCACGGGCCTGAAATGGCCAGACGCCCTCCCATTGGCATTGCTATCGATGCGCTCTACCCCCACCCGACATCACTTAACCCCTTATGAAGTTGTCTTCGGTCGACCCATGAGCGTCTGGTCTGCCCCGAAACCAACTTCCATTCATGACGTTCCGGACGTCCTAATGTCTGATTATCTGTACAAATTGACTGAAACTTTGTCTGTCCTTCATCAGCAGGTGCAGCAGGCCATCCCCGATGCTTCCAGGGGTCCGGGTCACGCCATCCAACCGGGGGACTTCGTGCTGATCCGAAATTTTCAGCGATCAAAGAGTTTGGAACCCCGGTGGACGGGCCCCTGGCAAGTGCTGATCACCACTCGGACCGCACTTCGAGTGGAGGGGAAGAAACACTGGCTGCAAGCTCATCACTGCAAAAAGGTCTCTCCAGCCCTGGCCACGACAGACACCGTCAACACCCAAGAAGAGCTCCTGAACCAGGACCGACCATCGTTGAACTGCTATCCTGATACTGAGACACTTGAACTTTCAAAACATCCTGACCCCACTGTGCCATCTCGAGAAGGGTATTTCCTGCGTCGAAAGGAGGGAGCTTCGGCTAAGTAGGCCACGGACTAGGTTAAAGGATCTCAGAACGGTGACCCAAACTACCAAGGGTTACCTGGAGAGAAGCTAAAACTAAGTCTGTGGTCCTGCCCACTACCGAGCACCTTGAAAACGAAGATGATGGAAGCGCCAGATAAGAAGATGATGGAAGCGCCAAACAAGAAGCCGACGGGGACAGCAGGAAATACCCACTACAGAAATCCGAGAACAGACAGACTCCATAGCTCAAAGACAATTGCACTCTTCATCACAATCCTCTTCTGTTTTCTCCTCATGACCACGCTCTGGATTTTGGAAGAACATGCACCTGCTCACGAAACATTCCTAACCACTGCTCAGCCTACCACCATGAAGGACCATTATCTAATTTCGCTCTCTCCTCAATTAAGAGAGAGGCGAAAGGAGTTTTGGAACAACTCTTTCGTGCAGCTACTTCACCAGCACAATCTTGCCACCAATACCACCAACTGCTGGATCTGTGGGTTGCTACCCCATGCCACTGGACATTCAATACCATTCATCCCTTCACCCTTCTCTGTCCACGGCTCCTGCCTTGCTTGGCTGATCCTCCTGCAAGAAAGCTATACGGGCAATGCCACCTCCAGCAGAACTGCAGCACATTCTTCTCACGGGGCCGGGCGAAACAAGACAAAGACACACTTCTGCCCGCTGACCCCCAGCGACTCGATCCAAATGGACATCCCGGCTAAAGAACGAATCGAAATGCAGGTGTTCAACAATCCAACCAGACCCACCTTCTCCTATCTGCGGAAACGAACGGCTGCCACTCTGACTGTGGCCCTGTCGGTCATCAACGTCACAGGCCACATGTGTGTAGAAGGACTTGGGACACAGCTGGTGGGTCGTAGCGCTTGCCGCTTTACCAGAACTTTGGATTCCACGGATCCACCTTCCTTTGTGTCATCCCCAAACATGTATTTCATCTGCGGCACGAAGGCCTACACCTGGCTCCCCAAAGGCTGGGGGGGCACTTGCTACATCTCCTTCGTCCTTCCTCCGACTTATGTAGCCCCAGCGAATCACCACAGGCAAAAACGAGCCAAAGACATTGAACAAGCCGACTCAACAGGGGCGCAGTTCCTCGATGCTATGAAAGGACTCGTCCCCCTCTGGGGCCCGATGGCAAACAGCCGTGCCATCCGACATTTGACTCAGGCAGTCGAGACGACCATGAACATCACAGCGGGCATCTTTGCCAACAACACTGCCTAGCTCCAAGCGGTCCGTTTGGTGGCTCTTCAGAACCGCCTCGTTCTAGATGTGGTTCTGGCGGACCGTGGAGGAGCATGCCGCATAATTGGGTCCAGCTGTTGCACATACATACCGGACAACTCACCCTCAGTGTACAAAGCCATCGAACATCTTCACAGACTCTCTTCGGAAGTTCACCAAGAGCAAGAAGAATGGTCGCTTGGTGGTTGGTTCTGGGACACCGTCAAAAGCTGGGGCTGGAAACTGCTCACCATTATCATGATTCCCGTAGTTGTAATATGTGGCCTGTGCTTGGGAATTCAATGTCTGCCACCTATGTGTTCTTTATGTGCGAGTTGTATTTTTCCCAAAACTGTGGACTTTGGAAGCGAACACATGAGAGCATTGTATGATACCGAAGTTAGGAATTTGATGAAAATTGACATTGAGTAAAGCAAGTTGGCTAGATATGTTGAAAAGGGGGGACTGTTGAAAGTTGGGCTGAGACCGTCAACATTATCGGCGCCCTCTTGCTCTCCTTAACCTTTTTGTGCGCGTAAAACAGCCGCCATTTTGAACACCATGGTTCCCCGGCTCTCGCCGAGAGCCAGCGCGCCTCTCTCCCCCTCCTAGCTTCGCCGGCATCCCCCGCATACTGACAACCCCCCTGCCTGCACCTGCCGCGAATCATAAAACCCCTCTTCAGCGCTGCTCTGCCCCGGGCCCTCGTCCTGTTCTCAGCGCTACACCTCCCCGCTTCCCATTTATGATCCCCGGCCCTTTGATGCAAACCCCCTTTTTCCCGTGTGCCCGTTCGTCCTCCTCGTTCCCAGGCCGACACCCAGCTCTGCCGATACTGTCCCTTGCCCCTCCCCGTACAATAGAAAGCTTCCCCCACCAAAGGATCCCCGGGTTGATCAAAGCCCCCACTCCATGAGATCCGATCAAACCCCCCACATTCCGTGAATCGGCGGAATATCCAGCTGCGCGATACTCATCACCTGTTGTGACTGGGGTGGGGACTTCAACTGTAAATGTGTGTGGGAACGGGCCCAAAGGGGAGTTCCGGGAATGTCTTTTCCATACATCAAAGCTTTAACATGAATATGTAATCTGCAATAAAGTCATAAAACAGTGTATAAGAGGCCAGGCCTCAGAAATGTAGCTAGAGCACCTCAGAACGATACCTTCTGTCCGTTTCGTTGTGTTCTCCTCCGGAGAGAATAAAAATCTTGTTTCCTGCCTTCCAGTCTCCAGCGCCTGCCTCTTCAATAGTTTAACTTCTTTATGGGTTCAAGAGGCGACACCGCCGGGCAATACTTAAGGATCGTATATTCTGGTTGGTAGTGCCACCCTTTTTTCGACACACCCACGCCCTCATCAGCAGCAGACTCGACTACGGCAACGCACTCTACGCCGGAGCCCCATCCAAGCTCATCAGCAGACTGCAAAGAATCCAGAACGCCTCCGCACGCCTGATCCGTGACGTCCTCCACCGAGACCACATCACCCCCCACCTGAGAGACCTGCACTGGCTCCCCGTCGACAGAAGAATCACCTTCAAGCTTCTGACCCACACACACAAGGCACTCCACAACACTGGCCCAGAATACCTCAACGACCGACTGTCTTTCTACGCACCCAACAGGAGACTCTGCTCCGCCGACCTCTCACTGGCCGCCATTCCACGCATCCACAGAACCACTTCCGGGGGCCGATCCTTCTCCTACTGCGCCGCAAAGACATGGAACTCACTCCCACTATACCTACGACAGACTGAAGACCCTCAGACCTTCAGGAGACTACTCAAGACCTGGCTCTTTGACCACTAGCTGCAGCCACACACACCCCCCCCCCAGCGCCTTGAAACCCTCGCGGGTGTGTAGTGCACTTTACAAATTGTTTGATTGATTGATTGATTGATAGACACAGAATAATAAAAGAATGGTGTGCAGCTGATCAATCTAAGAGTCATATGGATTTCCTCTGACAGAATCATATACAACCTAATGTTATTATGTTGATGTTTCACCCTTAATAGTATTGATCAGCGGGACTCATCAAGACACACATTATCACTCCAATTTATTTTGTCCTCAGTTTATTAACTTGTCATTTTTAGGTCTCGCTGAGTCAGCGCGCATGCGCTGTTCGGAGAGACATTTAGTAGCAGCTTTGAGAAGTGCTACTTTGCCGGGGACCCGCTTCCTAGAAGGCACACAAGAGCGCGCTCGACGTGCACAGCTGGCGCGGCTCTACTTACTGCAACATAGTTGTTGTTTCAGGCACGAAAGCTACGCATTTCTCCGACGGCACTTCCCCAAACATAAATCATTTGTTAGAAGCTCTGCGCACACAGATCTTTATTGTATTTAATATTAATGGGAAGTTAAGGCGAGAGGGCTTCCCGTCGAGCCCATGGTGCTGACCTCCGGGTTGTTGCGCCCCAAACGTCCTTTGTGTATTTTGCAGGGCACCTTTCATTTTGCGTCAGGGGATAAACTAATTCGAACAATGGTGTCTTCTGTATTTACGCGGCTCCGTGGGGGGAAAAAAGAGTATTTTAGTGTTTGCCCATAGAGCACTCTTTCTCTTTGGGCTCGCATGTCCTTTTTTGTGCAATGTGTCAGTTGTAGCAGAGGCCTTGCATTTGCAGCATGTTGCAAAACTCTGCAGACTGCATGCTTCATTTGTCAACCCCACTCTTCAGAGGGGCTGGTTATCGATCACATTGAAACATATATACGTGGGCATTCTCATAGGGGCGCGCATTGTTAGATCTGTCGTTGTGTATGCTTGTTGCACGGGCCTCGCACATGCCTCAACTCCAAAATGAAACACAGATGGAAACCTTGATGTGAAGACACCTTCAGTTTAACAAAAGCCACCCATTTCACAGATGATTTCACTTTGATTAACCTGCTCCGCAGCAAGAGGTTACTCAGACAACTGGAACTTCACTCTGCCATGTTATTACTAGCTGCAGCCTAATTTATAACGCTGCAGTTCGTTCCATCTCACCAAAATACATCACAATTTTAATGTTAACTCAAAGTAAGAACGCAATGCTTCATTAATCTGGGGTTGAGCATTCGTTGACAAGGGATTTGTCATTTTTAAAGTAACTGCTACTCCGATACCATCTTCGCTGCTCACTTCATAACCTTAGAGCTCCTGTCGGAGAAGGCATGGAGTTACCCACTTAGCATAGCTCAATGAAAGTTCATTAGCAAGTCGATGTGACATGCAGTCCCAGTGCCGTCTTTTTGTCCCTTTTGAATGTTTTTTGTGTGTTTTTTTTAAGCATGACTTTCGTGGCCAATGCTTGTTTATTTTACATTTTGTTTTACTTCTCTTCTTTTGTGTCGTTTCTTTAGATTTCCAATTGTTTCATATGTTTTTTTCATAGGTTTCTTCTATTTTTCACTCAAAACTCCTAAACTTTGATTCTTCTTTTAAGAAAACTGCACCCCGAGTTTGCCCTTCTGTTCTTCCCCTTGTTTCTATATTCCATTCTTGCACAAGGCCCCTTTGCTGTGCTGTCTGTGCACATCGGTCTTTGCTGCCTGCGCCTGCTCCCCCGTCTCGAGAAGTGGTGACAGAGGCGCCCTACAGGGGATGCTCAGTATCTGCTTCTAGGGGTGGTATTACTTTCATACGGAATATTTGGCACCTCGGATGAAACTCCAAGGGTGGTGCCAATGACCTGTAACTGCCACCCATGGTAGACAAAGTAGCAGAGTTTACAACTCACTTGTGTGGAGGCAGGAGGGGGGTGACTTAGCAGCCTGATGGGGTGCATGCTCGTGGTTGGACGTTTCCGCAGGTTCTGCATGGGCTGTACAGTTCCGGTTACACTTTGACAATATCTGGCTGCAGTATTACCAATTTCACCTCTCTCCCCTAGCCCCCCACTCTCACACACACATTTTCTCACACAGACATACATTTGAACTTTTTCTCAGGTTTTCAATCACACGCATTCTCACGCACACTTTCTCTCAAACACATGAACCCAAGTTCTCTCACGTACATTTCGGGGTGATGTACCATACAGGAAATTTTTGAACGCTGTGAAATTCCATGTAGAATTTTCACCCAAATGGACCATTTAGGAAAATTTGAGCACAAAACTACAAATCTGAAGGAGAGCGCTAGTGTTATGGACACAAGCTGATGTTCCTTAAACAGGGCCGATCAACAAAAAAATTCAACTGGATTTTTCTCTTAATTTTGCAATAATTTCCAGTAATTACACTACAGCAAACAACAGAAGTTTCGCACACAAGTACAACAAGCATTGGCATAGTCAATAGGTCTCGCTTTTGGGACTTTATAAGTATTTAGTTATGCAGCACAATATCCTTGGCGCAACAACATCAACCGTTGCATGGCTAAACACTTATAATGTCTCAAAGGAAAGACCTATTGGCTATGTCAATGCTTGTTGTTGTAGTTATTTTTTTTTAGGTCTCGACTATTCGACCCCGCAGGGATAGATAGGCGAGAATATAGTAGGCAAGTCAAAACTCTACCAAACTTGCAGGTCGAGTACAGTTCATGTGAGCTATGCGCGTGCACGCCATCGCCAGCCACGTCACACTACCATTTGTCTGTGCCTTGCATCAGACTTCAAAGGCTGCTGCTTCCCCGCCCCCCTCAGCAGACTTCAAAGGAATGCGCTCCTGCTCCACTCCCCCGCCCCCGCCACGCAATGCCGAGAGCTTGTTCTTCCTTTCCATTACGTCTTTTCCCACTTCATTGCACGTAGCGTCTTCTTTTTTCAATTATCACCTTACATTTTTGTCATTTTATGTACCCATTTCTTCTCCTTTTTCTAACATTCCTCATCCTCTCACCCTGTCTCTTCCTATCTCTCTTCCTCTTGATTCGCGCTGTCCTTTTATCCTCTTTCTTTCTCTTTGTCATAAGCTGCACTTTTACTTTTCCAAAGCCCTGTTTTTGCTTCCCACTCATATCTACCTCCACCGTTCCTGCTTTCTTCTCCTATCACATTCCTGCCTCTTCTGTCCCTATGGCTCTCTTTCTCTTCCTTCCTCTCCCGTCTTTTCTATAATCTTGCCTCACTTCTCTCCCTATACAGTGTCTTTCCCTGCTCTCGTGTTGGTCTGTCGGTGTCTCATGTCTCCAGCCCCCTCCTCCCACACCGTGTCTAGGCCCTCCCCAGCCGCCCCTGTGCAGCAGCCACATACCTGGCACGCGGAGGTCAATAAACTGTGTAATTGCTGACTTCAAAGGAATGCGCTCTCCCGCCCCCGCCACAGCAATGGCCAGCGCTTGTTATTTTATTTACCCATCCCCATGTTTTTCTTCCTTTCCATTACGTCTTTTCCCACTTCACTGCACATAGCTTCCTCTTTTTTCAACTATCACCTTACATTTTCTTCATTTTATGTTCCCATTTCTTCTCCAGTTTCTAACATTGCTCATCCTCTCACCCTGTCTCTTCCTCTTAATTCGCGCTGTCCTTTTATCCTCTTTCTTTCTCTCTGTCATAAGCTGCACTTTTCCTTTTCCAAAGCCCTGTTTTCGCCTCCCACTCATAGCTACCTCCACTGTTCCTGTTTTCTTCTTCTATCGCATTCCCGCCTCTTCTGTCCCTACTGCTATCTTTCTCTTCCTTCCTCTCCCGTCTTTTCTATAATCTTGCGTCGCTTCTCTCCCTATACAGTGTCTTTCCCTGCTCTCACGTTGTTCTGGCCATGTCTCGCGTCTCCAGCCCCCTCCTCCCACACCGTGTCTAGGCCCTCCCTACCCGCCCCTGTGCAGCAGCCACATACCTGGCCCGCGGAGGTCAATAAACTGTGTAGTTGCTGACTTCAAAGGAATGCGCTCCCCCACCACAGCAATGATGAGAGCTTGTTATTTTATTTACCCATCCCCATGTTTTCTTCCTTTCTATTATGTCTTTTCCCGCTTCATTGCACGTAGCTTCCTCTTTTTTCAATTATTAAAATGATCACCTTACATTTTCTTCATTTTATGTACCCTTTTCTTCTCCAGTTTCTAACATTCCTCATCCTCTCACCCTGTCTTTTCCTATCTCTCTTCCTCTTGATTTGCGCTGTCCTTTTATCCTCTTTCTTTCTCTCTGTCATAAGCTGCACTTTTCCTTTTCCAAAGCCCTGTTTTCGCCTCCCACTCATATCTACCTCCACCGTATCTACCTCCACCGATCCTTTCCTTCTTATATTTTGTATGCAAAACAAAAACACTTTCTCCACAAACAGCACTTTTATCCAGTCTCGCCGCTGGTTGTCTTTACATGCTTACACCCCTCTCCAACAGACCACTCACACTGGCCCCCTTTCACACAGACCACACACTCTGGCTCCCTCGCACACAGACCACGCCACGCACTACTGCATGCCACACACTACTGCACGCCTCACACAGCTGCACGCCACACACTGCTGCACACGTCACACTGCTGCACTCGGCATGCCACACACTGCTGCATGCCTCACACTGCTGCAGGCCACACACTGCTGCACACCACACACTGCTGCACGCCTCACACTGCTGCACGCCACACACTGCTGCACGCCACACACTGCTGAACGCCTCACATTGCTGCACGCTGCATGCCACACACTGCTGCACACCTCACACTGCTGCACTCCACACACTGCTGCACACCACACACTGCTGCATGCCACACACTTCTGCACTCCACACACTGCTGCACGCCACACACTGTTGCACACCTCACACTGCTGCACACCACACACTGCTGAACGCCACACACTGCTGCACGCCACACACTGCTGCATGCCTCACATTGCTGCACACCTCTCACTGCTGCAAGCCACACACTGCTGAACACCACACAATGCTGCAGGACACACACTGCTGCATGCCTCATGCTGTTGTACGCCACACACTGCTGCACGCCACACACTGCTGCACGCCACACACTGCTGCACGCCACACACTGCTGCACGCCTCACACTGCTGCACACCACACACTGCTGCACGCCACACACTGCTGCCTGCCACACACTGCTGCACACCTCACACTGCTGCACGCCTCACACTGCTGCATGCCACACACTGCTGCATGCCACACACTGCTGCACGGTCACCCACGCACTAGTCACAAGCCGACTGGATTACGGAAACACCCTTTACGCCGGAACCACAGCTAAACTACAGAAAAAACTCCAACGCATCCAAAACGCCTCAGCCAGACTCATACTAAACATCCCCCGCCAAGATCACATTTCCAGTCACCTGAAAGACCTCCACTGGCTCCCCGTCAACAAGAGAATAACATTCCATCTCCTCACCCACGCACACAAAGCCCTCTACGACCTAGGACCCGAATGCCTCAACACGCGCCTGTCCTTTTACACCCCCACCCGACAACTACGATCGTCCAATCAAGCCCTCGCCGCAATTCCGCGCATCCACAGATCAACCATGGGCGGTAGATCCTTCTCCTTCTTAGCGGCCAAAACTTGGAATTCTCTCCCCACCCACCTCCGCCTTACACAGAACCACCTCTCCTTCAGAAAGCAACTAAAAACTTGGATATTCGATAAGTAAAGTACCCTCCCTCCCCTCCCCCCTCCCTCAAGCGCCTTGAGACCCTCTGGTTGAGTAGTGCGCTATACAAATTTTTGAACTTGAACTTGTATGGTAGACGATATCTCCCTGCCATCGTCTATTCACTCTCCTTGCCACCACCCAGCACTGTAAATTGACTGTCCAGAGCATGTATTCAATTAAGCAAAAGTGTCTGGGGAGGCGGAAGTGACATCCTGGCTGCAGCCTTTGACCCTCAATGGCACCGTAGCCTGAATCTCGTGGTGCACACGTTGCCTCTCAGGTGCCCACTGTTTGCTTCTAAGGGGTTTGTGGGCGAAAACAGCAGTAAGTGTAGATTGCAAGGACGCTCTTTGAGAACTGCTTATTTTATTCTCTGTCCCCAAACTTCTTACCCCCTGGAACCAGAGGCAGCAAAAGCTGTTCCAGGAGTGCCAGCGGGCAGTTGTTGTTACCTCTGAGTTTCTCTCGTTCACGTCCTTGGCAGCGCCCCCGGGTGTGCGGCCATCTATTCTCCACCCACAAATCAGCGCGGTTTGTTAGCGTCCATAAAATCGCATCATTGATGCTGAAAAAAAGGGGGAAAAAAGTCATACAAGATTAGGGAGGCTGGGGGAGAGAGGGGGCTCTTTTAAATCATGTTGTGGGTCTCGTACTTCGGGCTAAAACAACAGGGAGGGGATTGATGTATTTACACCACACTCGTCTGTTTTTTACTGAACTTAGCTGCCTGACTCTGGACTTGCATTTTGAAGGTGTATAACTTGTTGTTGGGTTCCATGTCACCCCTCCATTGTTCTATGAGTTATGATAAAATGTCAATAAAAACAGTTTTGACAAAAAAGAAAGTACTTAATCGTCACCAATTTGGGTCCCGCCATTGCCTGGGGGTTTGTGGACATTCTGTATTTCCATTCAGCTGGGAGACTGAGGTCTGAGAGAACAAACGACTCATCATTTTAAAAGTTATATTACTGAAGTATTTTTTCTAAAGGGAATGGTTCGTAGAAAGTGCAGAACACACTTACCAGGCTCCGCTGGGCCGGACTCAGGCGATGACGTGTCTTCAGAGCACTGAGTTCCTCTGCAGGACTGAAGCCTGGCACGGAATTTATTCCTGGCGACTGAATACCTTTGAGGTTGATCAGTCTGCAGGAAGTCCCCAGCTACTGCTGCACACCTCATAGGATAGCAAGTCTGGGAAAGATTTCTGATTCTGATCATTGTAATTAGACAATGCTTTAATTAAACTTTTGCAAACCTTATCCGCTTTATTTTCATTTATTTCTGATCGTGAGATTGCCTGGAAAGATTAATAGAATAACAGGACGTGCCGTGCATGTAAGGCCAGGCGCTGTGACTGCCTCAATCTACAAAAGGATTAAACATTCCGTTGAAATATTAATATTAAATGCATGTTTTCCATATGTCTGTAAATTATGTGAACAAAGATAATGCGGAACCAAGGACTCGATCTCGTGTCCAAGAGGGTCCTAGTAGGCGAAGTAAATACTATGTCGAGGTTTGAAAAGATTGTACCTTCAAGACTAATTTCAAGGTAGTCAGCAGTAAGTTGCAGCTACCACCCCTAGGTTGTCCTTGGGTAGTCCTGGCCACCCCTAGTCTATGGGATCAATCAGGGGTTATTAAGCGCGCTACTCACCTGTGAGGGTCTCAATGCGCTGAGGGGGGCCGTTATCCAAAGAGCCATGTCTTGAGGGTCTTCCTGAAGGCGTTCAGGGAGGGTGAGAGTCTGATGTCTACCGGGAGCTCGTTCCAGGTTTTGACTGCCGTGCGAGACAAGGATCTTCCTCCTGCTGTGTGGATGCGTGGGGTTTCGGCCAGTGCGAGGTTAGAAGATCGAAGGTTTATTTTGGGTTCGTGGAAGTTGATTCTGTCATTGAGATATTTGGGTCTGGTGTTGCGTAGGAATTAGTAGGCCTGGGTGAGGATTTTGAAGGTGACCCTTTTCTCCACGGGAAGCCAGTAGAGTCTTCGTATGTGTTGGTTGATGTGTTCGTGCCGGGGGATGCCGAGGATGAGTCTGGCGACGGTGTACTGTATCGTCTGGAGTTTTCAGAGCAGGGGCTTCTTTATGCCGGCATAGAGAGAGTTTCCATAGTCCAGTCTGCTGGTGATGAGTGCGTGTGTAACTGTCTTTCTTGACACCGGGGGGATTCATTTGAAGGTCTTGCGGGGGATGCGGAGGGTATTGAAGCAGCTGGAGGTGAGTCCTTGAGTCCTTGATCTGTCAGTTCCTGGTGATGGATGAGTCAAGTACGATGCAGAGGTTTTGGGCGTGGTCCAAGTGGGTCGGTGGGCTTTCGAGTACGGTCGGCCACGAGGTGTTGTCCCATGCTGAAGGGGTGGTTCTGAGGACAAGGACTTCTGTCTTCTCGGCGTTGCGCTTCAGGCAGCTGTTGGTCATCCAGACTATGACCTCCTGCATTCCTTTCTGGAAGTTGAGTCTGGAGGTAGCGGAGTCTTTGGTGAGGGAGAGGATGAGCTAGGTGTCGTCGGCATAGGAGACGATGTTGAGGCCATGTTGTCGGACGATGGCGGTGAGGGGGACCATGTAGATGTTGAAGAAGGTCGGGCTCAGTGATGATTCCTGTGGGACTCTGCAGGTGATTTCAATGGGATCGGAAAGGAAACCCAGCAGTCTGATTCTTTGGCTTCTTCCAGTGAGGACCGATCGGATCCAGTCTAGGGCTGTTCCTGGTATGGGGATCAGGGGAACAGTGACAGGAAATGGAAGTGAGCAGGGGCATGAAAGCCAGTGTTCCACAGTTTATACTCTTTACCGTCACCCCAGACCTGAGAATCAAAATGGGGGCTGGTGATGGGCTGAAGGTGGGACAGGGGGTCAACACTGTGAAGCTACCAGGGTGTCAAAATGTGTGTGGTCAATGGACAGCCATGCTTTTCCTCTCACTGATTGGTAGGGGAGCAAACTGGTGCCATAACCTTAGTAATGTGACTTTTAACATGGACATTGCTTTAACATACAGCCACATCCACAGGGTGGCTCTGAAGATACTTGCTGTCAAATTGAGTGAGAATGGAGTTGTTCTAACCAGAAGTTTACACCAATGCCAGATATTTCTCCCACCATGAAATCAGGAAAAACTGTTGTATTCTTTGTGGTAGGTACTTAGCAGGAATTCAATTATTGTTCATTTGTACCGAGGTCATATACTTAGGGCATTGTGAGCGCATTCTTGATCTATAGAAATAATGCTTCATTGAAATAGGTTTTAGCATAACCAGTCTTCAAGTTATATGACAGGGCTGAAGTCAGCTTGCATCGACATTGATTTTCAATGATGGAAAAAAAATGTGGTTTTAAATTAGTAGTAATAGTAGTAGTTTTTTATTTAATCAATAACATGACCATGTACATACAAATAAATCACATAACAAATATAGTTCACAACAAGAAAACAAGCATTTGCAATGCAATCAATCTCGCCTTTGGGACCTAATATGTATTTACCTATGCAGCAGATTAGCCTGGGTGCTGAAACATCTACTGTTCTTTAACATGGAGGGAAAGTAAGCACCAAACTGCGTGACATGCCAGGTATGGGAATACATGGAGAGAAATATTTCCTTTCAGCTGGAAATGGTATAATCCAAAGCTCTGTTTTTAGTATGAAATCAGGGCCTTCAGTGGTCATATCACTAAAATTACAAGATTTGAAAAAAATATAATTGTTTTCAGGTGCTCGTGAAAGACAATTTCTATGGACTGGAATATAGAGAATGCTAAAGTGATTCTGGTACTTTACTGACCTCTGGTGACCATTTGTTGTCAAGAGAAGTGTGGCTCAATGGTTAGAGCGGCAGACCCTGATGCAGAGATCTGATCCGGGACCAGGGTTCAATACCCACCTTGGCGGGTCCTGGACTCAATTTCCTCGGACCTGATAATTCTTGCCTCGGTGCCTATTCTAATCATGGGTCCCACTCTGCAACTCTGGGCAATAGCTTGCTAAATCTCTACAACGGCCCCAACAGTGCTGGGATGCCTGGCTTCACCTTGGGGATGCCCAGAAGTGGACATTTCACAGGGATAAAGCCAGGAAGGGGTTCCTAAGCGGTATACGGACAGCACCGGGACACCTCGGTTGAGGTAGCTGTGCGCTTTACAAATGCCCTCATTTCATTTCAAGAAAGTTAAATAGAGGCAGTTACCAGAAAGATTTAAAACAATAAAGTCCCTCAGCAGAAAGTAATTCTGGTATTTTACTGACCTCTACTGATCGTTTTCTATCAAGACAGTTAAATAGAGGCAGTTGAACAAGCAGACTACAACTAAACACCAACAAAACAGAAGTACTCATCATGTGCCCAAACCCTGACGCATGGCACAACACCTGGGGGCCCCATCATCCTCGGAAGCCTGCCCACCCCCAAGGACCACGCACTCAACCTGGGAATCGTCCTGGACTCCGAGCTCAAAATGGAACGCAAGATCAACTCCGTCTCATCCTCCTGCTTCCACACCCTCTGCCTCCTACGTAAGACCTTCAAATGGATCTCCCGCGAACACACAAAGACCGTCACTCATGCCCTGGTCACCAGCAGACTTGACTACTTTACATCGCAATAAACAAAAACTTCACCCGCAAGCTAAAGAGCATCCAGAACGCCGCCACAAGACTGATCCTCGACCTGCAAGACACTGCCACATCTCTCAGCACCTGCACACACTGCACTGGCTCACCATCGAAGCTAGAATTACCTTCAAGATGCTCACCCACGACCACAAGGCCCTCCACGACACTGGACCAGCATACCTGAACAGCCGACTCAAATTCCATGCACCCCAGAGGACCCTACGATCTGCCCAGCTCTCCTAAGCTGTGGACCCTGTACCAGAAAGACCGGATCGGGAGGCGGCTCCTTCTCCTTCCTCGCGGTCTGAGCCTGGAAAGCCCTGCTGCTCCACCTCAGACAGACAACATCGCTCCCCATCTTCACTAGAAACCTCAAAATCTGGCTCTACGCAGAGACCCCACCCCCTACCTTGATGGACTGGAGCCTGCTACCCCTCCCCCAAGCGCCTTGAGTCCTTTACGGGTGAGTAGTCGCACTTAACAAACGCCTGATTGATTGAATGAGAAAGCAAATCTGGTAATTTACTGACCTCTATTGATCATTTTCTATCAAGACACTTAAATAGAGGAAGTTGAACGGAAAAAAAAGTCCCTAAGCGGAAGCCGGCAAGTCCTAGGGCTGATCTCCAGAGCCCACAAAGTACATACACATATTATTATATACTAAAGTATATACATGAGGTCTTATATGCTCGACCTAATAAGGATCAAGGAATAGTTAATTTACATCATCTTCATAATCATTTACAGAATTCAATATTAAAAAAATAAAAAACAATTATAAGCTCAAATAAGTACTTTGAAATTTTGTATAACTGAAATCAATATTAAAAAATGCACCAATACTGTCAAGATAATTAGCATCCCTCATTAAACACTACAATTCCTCAGAGAGGCCTTGATGCTCACTTTCCCAATATTACCTGGACTCTTACATCAAAATGTTATTTTTCCAATTTTAGACCTTTGCTACCAGGCATAGAGCAAATATTTTGATAGTGTGAAAGCAAGCCACCTTGTTGTGTCTGATCTAAAAACACGTAATGTATCTGCAGGGCGTAAGGACAACAACAACCGACAAACCAGGATAATCCATGTTTTTCTCAATTGGCATTGAGAGGGCAGAAGAATAGAAAATGCTCTATAATTTCTTGACTAAAGCTACACACAATGGGCACAATGGTGTTACAGTCACATTCACTCATCTATTTTTCATAGCATGCAGCAGGAGTACCCCAATTCTGAACTGTACATAAAGTGCTCGTACTTGAGGGGGTTCAACATCATCCATATAGGGATAGAACTTAAAACAACTTTTAACATTTAAAAATCGGGTTGTAAAAGTGCTGAGTGACCTGGTTTCAGTGCAAGAAGAATCAATAAAGTCCCAGTACCTTTTTTTAAGCTGGGAACCCATTTTATTAAGTAATACACTGTGGATCATTCCACATAACCCACAATGTCCTGCCTAACCTTTTTAAACCAGACCAGTCACCCTGTCTGTCTTTAAATGATTAATAATTCCTCAACTGCGTCTTTTCCTGGAATCCGGGTACTACTGGTACAGAGTCTTATTCTTGGTTGGTTGAAAGCTTTATTCGATATGCAAAAGATATCTTACAAGCATAACATACAATTTTAGGGAGCTCCCCAAGATAAATTAGCTAAAAAAGAATTAAACCGATATAGTCAATCTATTGCAACGAATCAACCAGGAACGTTTTAAAAATTTAGAGACACCACAGACTATAGGTGGAGAGGTATCAGTCAATAAAATTCGGAGAGCCACCGAATGCATACGTGTTCCCAAGCATTTGAAGAGGGGTTTCAACCAGTATCTCCTTGGATGGATATAGTCTGGGCACTCGAAGAGTACATGTGCCACCGTCTCAGGCCTGGTTGGACAACAAGCACAAAAGCGGGATAAATGGGCATAGGACTTCCACTTCGATATAGTTGCTTTTAGCGGAAGGGTGCCAACTCTAAACTTGAAGTAAAGGGCCCTATCCACTGGCATAGTAATTAGGTCCATGTAGGGTTTGTATAATACCACATCCTTTATTTTTAGAAACGCTACCGTCGAATTACAATGATGTGGATTCCCAATTAGTTGACACGAGACCCAATCCCAATATAGTTTTTTGAGGACTGCCTTAGGAGGGGCAGATCTTGAAGTCCAGCAATCTCCTAGGCCCAGTTCCCCCAAAAGAGTTTTTGTGTCCCTCAGCCACTTGATCTTGTTCCAGCCCCCCATGTTCAATATTTCCAATAGGCCGTCGGCATAGGATTTTAATTCCGGGACCCTCCATATGCGGGACCATAGGAGCAATGGGCGAAGACGGGCCTGGTCTTTAATGCTTTTGCAGCCCAAGTCCAAGAGCACTGGAACTGTTGGGGTGCTCAAGGGGAGAGCTAGGAGGTCCTTCAGGAACTTGTTTTCAGTCTTGGATAAGGGTTCCAAATTGCAGTGACCCCATAACTCAGCACCGTACAGGGCAGATGTGACCCCCCTTGCCTTGTAAATCTCAATTGCAGGCGCCACTGAGGATCTGGGAGATGCATGGTATTCCTTGAGTAAACCACCTCCTACCCTTTTGTGACAGAGGACCATCTTGTTGATGTGTGAAGGCCAACTCATTTTATCATTCAGGCGTAAGCCCAAATAGTCAAATTTGGTCACCTTCTCCAAAGGGACTGAGTTCAGAATAGGAGGGCAACCTAATTTCCTTGGTGGGCGTAGTATAAGATATTTTGTTTTTTCTACGTTTATCACCAGCCCTCTGGATTCGCAAAAGTCCTGAAAGCGGGTCAACAACTTCTGGAGCCCCTGAGGGGTCTTTGATATGAGCAGAGTGTCATCCACAAACAATAATGTTGGGATCCGCACACCCCCCAGACAGGGTGCGTCCGCAGGTTCCTGTAGCAGATGCTCCACCACACCATTTACATATTCAAAACGTAAGCTAAGTGGATAACAAACTTTAGACCAAGATTGAGACGAAGTCCTAGTAATGGTGTGTTCTTTGGGAGATTCAGAATTACTCTTAAGAATCTATTTTCTACTACTTCTAGCTGGTTCAGATGCTCCAGCCCCCATAATTAGGCCCCATATAGGGCTGCACCCAACCCTTTGGCCTGATTTATTTCTAAGGTTAGGTAAAATGGGCGAAAGGGAGATCTTTTAACTCTCTTTGCTATTGCACAATCCACATATTGCAGTGTAAGCACACTGTTCTGGATTTGGGAGTCCACGCAATATTATCGCTAATTCTGACTCCCAAATAATTGAAGACAATGGGCCAGATGTAGGTGGCCATTTACCGTCCGGTAACGGCCGATTTCGGCCGTTACCGACCGGTAAATGGGTTTTTGGGATGTAGGGGGCCAGTTTTACCGATTCGGTAAATTTACCGAATCGGTAAAATACCGAATCGGTATTTTTACCGATTCGGTAAGTTTTAGATGGAGGTGGGACTCTTCTGAGTCCCAAAGGGCTTTCAGATTCGTTTTTTTACCACCCAATCCAATTGGGAGGAAAAATACCGAATCCTGGTGTGCTTGCACATGTGTGCATGCACACCTATGCCATGTGACAGACAGACATGCCCTTAGGGCATGTCTGTGTGCCACATGGCACACATGCCTGTATTTGGGGTGCTAGATGGTGTCAAAGTGATACCCCCGGCACACTTGCTGGAATCGGTATTTACCGATTCTGTAAATACCGATTCGGTAATGTCCATTGATTCCTATGGGCTTCAATGCCCATAGGAATCAATGGGCATTACCGAATCTGTATTTACAGAATCGGTAAATACCGAATCCTAACGATTCGGTATTTACCGAATCTGTAATACCTACACCCCCCCCCCTCTATTTTACCACTTCTTAAAGACCGAATCGGTAAAATTCGGTATTTATTAAGTGGTAAAATAAAATTACCTACATCTAGGCCTATGACCTGCCCTAGGTTTTGGGCACCCAACCTCAGCTTCCCCCTGGTTGATTTATAGGGGTTAAAAACCATTAACTTAGTTTTTGAGCAGTTAATTTCTAGACCCCGATCATTGCAAACTGTTGCACACTTAGTTAGAACTTTCTGAATGCCTATTGGGATTTTTAAAATGAGCAGCATATTGTCTTCGAATAAAAGAGAGGGGATTTGCTTGCCAGATAGTTTTGTTGGATCACCTCCACAGTCATAGAGTTCATTAATGATCTTATTCATGTACAAGGTAAACCGTGTTGGGGTCAGAATACAGTCCTGGCGCACCCACTTTGAAACTGGTATATTGTTAGTTAGGCTATTATCAGAGTTCCACCTGACCTTGGCATATTTACCTAGATGTAAATGAACCAAAGGTTGAAGTAGACCACCAGGAACACCAAGAGCCCTAAGGGCAGCTCACAGCCTGGTGCCATCCATAGAATTGAATTCCATTTTGGGATCAACAAGCACGATATACAGGTCGCCCTTCTTGAGGGTGACCTCCTTCCAAATGAGCAACAGTAATCAGTACACCTGATCTAGGGTATTCGTGGAGGCTCTAAAGCCGGCCTGCAGATGAGAGAGTATGCAATTTTCCTCCATCCAACAATAGAGATGTTAGAATCATTTTACTGAATACTTTCAGTGATACATCTATAAGGTTGATGGGCCTATAATTTGACGGGTCCTCCTTTATCCCCTTTTTAAAATATGGGTATTATTTTGTCACCCTTCCAGGACGCAAGGATATCCTCCTCTTGTGTGATGGCAGTACAAACTATATGGAGCAAAGGGCCCCATATGTTGGACTTAGATCGATACAGATCACCCACTAGTCTATCTAGCACACGTGCTTTCGCTGTCTGAAGTGAAATAATCGTGTTCACATTTTCTTCTAAGGAAAAGCTAACTTCATCTTCAGCTAATGGCTCTATGTTACAGTCCCTACCTATCTCTGCTAACTCACCCTTAGATTTGAGGTCCTTTCCTGAAAATAGTCTTGGAATATACTCTTCCCAAACATGGGGCTGTAGGTGAAAATCGGCTTCACTGACTGGTTGTTTGGCCCCTTTAGGGAGTAGATGCCAGAATAGTTGGCAGTCCTTCAATCTGGACACCTCAACTAATGTATGCCAATTCTCTACTTCCCAAATCATTTTAGCATCGTCCTGGACTCTCTTGTACATTCTTCTTCTATTAATTATGTCAACCCTTATTCCTTTCTTTACTGCCACAGTTAAATCCATTCTGGCTTGTCTGCAGTCCTCGTTATCACACAGGCAGTATTATGAATAACAATAATTACGTTACACTGTCTGCTAAAATAGGGTTTTATGCTGTTTGATAAGTGATGAAAAATAGACAAGATGCTGTCATCATTTAGGTTAGGATTACCCAATACCGTCTCAGCCACCTCTTTGTAAATGTTAGGGAGCAACTTCTCGTCAGCTATTACCTGAGGCCATTTAATTCTCCTATCAATATTATTAGTAATAATAAAAGGGGCTGTCACTAATTATTTTGAGACTGCAGAATATGAATGCCAAATAGCCTCAGGAACAATGCATTGTGGTCACTATCCTCACAATTTAAAAGAGTCGTGTCTTGATTTGAGGCCAAAGATCAAGGTCTACCATAAAGTAAATTCTTCTCTTGACATTTCCCCTTTTGAATGTAAATGTAGCTTCTGCATCTGAGGGTGTCCGCCCATTACAAGCGTGCACCCCTAAAGCCAGGGTGAATGACAGTACTTGCTGCCCCACCTTGGTACTTCTTTTCAAGGCTGGTATCTGAAGCCTTTTAACACCTCTAGCTTGTTCTTCCCCTGCACTAATTCCTGCACACTATCTATGGGTTCATATGACGTGTTGAAGTCACCGGCTACAATAAGATAGTACTCTTTACCTGAATTCTCAAGGAAATTTGTAACCGTTGTTATAGTGTCTGAATGCTTGTAGTGGCTGCTAAACCGATTATATAAGTTAACTATTCTAACATGGAAGTTCCCTTTGAGTGATATCAGGTCTAAACCAAGGATCTCCTGTGAGCCTATGTTTAGCCGCTTGATTTTACAACCCAAGGTGGTCTTAATCCAGATCACTAGACCTCCAGCAGGTCTACCAGCTGTTGAATGTTTAGCTTCAATACTAAACGCGGTGTACCCCACCCTATGTAATTGCTTGGTGGCCCAGTTTTCTAGTAGCAAACATATATGACTTCTGTCCATTCGCTTACCCCACTCCGGGTCATTTCATTTAGACCCTATCCCTGCAATATTCCATGAGATGATATTTAGTTGCTGATCATCATTTATGTTTCCCTGGGACTGGTGTCCTTCTATTGAATTTCCCCCCTTTAGGTCAGCGGCATAATGCCAATCCCCTGATCAAAACCGCACCCAATTTGTTCCCTCCTGCCTCTAATCAGTTTTTCTGCAAGGGCTGGGGAGCTACAGTTAATCACTACGCAGTGTCCATGGGCAGACTTACGTAGGAGGCCAATCCAACTCACTCTTCGAATAAACGGAATGACGCCATAGCTGGAGTTTGTATAATCAGAATTATGAGATAACCAGTGGCAAACTTTATTCTTCAATTGACTTGTAGTTTCTTTAATATTTCCCTGGGATGGGGGGACATTAGTTAAAACTGCCACCAAGAGCTACATTCTGGTGGAAGATCCCAATTTATCTTATTTTCAGAATCAAACATGTCACAAGTATCATCTGTCTGTGAAATTGGCTACCTAGTAGGTACAGTAACATTTGCATTTTGTAAGACACAATGTACTCTTAGCCTTTGGCTACTCCCAAGGCTATATCTTTGGTCGGGTCCTTCCTACAATTGTCAGCTTTTTTTTGAGAGGTAACTACAGAAGTAGATTGTGTGTGTTTACTACAGTGTCTTCCTACCCAAGTAGTTTGTCTTACTAATTCTTGTGCCCCCCCCCAGAGGCAGGGCTTTCTGGTCCTATAGGCCCAATTTTTCCTACCCCAACCGTGACTTGTAATAGACTTTTAAATATCTCCCACATTAGCATCAAGTTTATCAAGTCTGTCCAAAATTGGCGAGATATTTTTTGTTAATAGATCATCAAATCGATTTATTAAAGTCTCTATGTCTTATAAGGATAAAACTGTAGAGACTGATGGCATGGAATAAGATTTAGGTGCTGTTGTTGATGCAGTTAGGGTGCAAATGATCCCCTGTTTTTTTTTTGGTTTGATCTGGTACTTGCTCCCAGTGACGGCTCCTGTGTTTCACTTTTCTCTAACTTTTTGCTGGTAATTCAGTCGTCCGGGATACAGAATAATGGGACTTCACCGAGGAGGTCTATTGTCTGCATACTGACATGGTTTCCAGATTCTATATCCCCAGGCACCCTTTTGGGCGTCTGATCCAAATTCAAGGCAGTAAGCAATCCACTCTCCACTCATAAACGCCATGACCCGGGATTTGCCTGGGCTGGCCTGGGCATGCCTGTGTGAGTCCTGTGCTGCCTTTTTGCCCCTCCTGGCATGGGTGGGATATGGCGGCGCATCCTGGCGCACAGACTGTTGGGGGATGGAGTCCCCACCCAAAGTGCAGAGTGCTTCTGGTGTGATGAAAGGCTCCTGAGCTGCAGGAGCACCGAGCTGCCTTCATTCGCCTTCTGGCATGGGTGGAATGTGTCAGCGCCTCCTGGAGCTAAGACTGTTCGGAGATGGAGTCCCTGGCCAAAGTACAGAGTTGTTCTGGTGTGATGAAGGGCTTTACATTACATAAATGAGCCATTGAGAGAAATAGAATTAATTTTAAAGTGCTATTCCCTTTTCCAGCTGAAATGCATTCATTTCCGTTTCTCAAGAAGGAATCCATTTGCAGGATGTTTCTGTATTTGCAATACATTCAGTGTTCTCTACCTCAGTCTGCTCTAAGAATAGTTCATCAGTTGTACTGTCTATTGTTTTTATTTGTTGCACAAATGTCATGTTATTTTCATCAGTTCCTAATATGGCTTATCATAATTATGGCATTCCTTATTGTTTTGTGATTATGCATCATCTATATATATATAAAAACAAATGTATGTCTGTCTGTCTGTTTGTCCTTTATGCATTATTACACCATTCATCCAATCTCCATGAAACTTTGGGAAGTTGTTGAGTACACTCCCGTGAAGGTTTCTGGCATAAAACATTTTTAAATATCGGCCCCCCAGGGCCCTCATATTCTTTCGAATACTGAATTTTTCCATTTACGGAATACCAGGCGAAGCCCATCAATACTGTGATGAATCAAGACTAAGTGGTCGATTACCGCCACCCCCTGGTGGAGGGACCATCCGCAAGGGCAGCGGCGTTCCCTCCATACCAATTAGGATGTGACCGCCCTGGCGGTTACATCCTGTATCTTTACCATTGCGGCAGGTGCTGCTTGAAGCAGCACCCGCCGCAATGTTAAATATGCATGCATTGCATTTGCATGCACAAAGCGGCAGGCACCGCGCGATGCCTGCCCCTTTGTGCATGAAAATGCAGGGGGGTACCATAGGTACCCCCCATGTGCACCCCCACCCCCCTTCACCCTGGGGGCCCGCAAGGGACCCCCCCGAAGCAAAGGTCCACATGCTTTTCCACGGCGGAAAAACCGCAGCGAAAAAGCATGTTTAAGCACGCATCCTATTTTGGCTGACGGTGTCTTGCAGACACTGCCACCAAATAGCGGTCAACACCCCGCGGATCAGCGGCGGACGGACCTGCCGTCCACGGCTGATTGCACCGGCATCCTAATCTGGCGGTGGGTGTTTTCAAGGACCGCGGCGCTGACTCCGCATCCTCCAGGCCGGCGGTGGCTTCCACCTGCCCGGAGGATGCGGATTCACCGCCATCATAATCGACCCCTAAGTTGTCAATTACCCAACGGAATTCTTGAATTCTCTGGATTTGCCAGGTATGCCACCACACATTTTAACATTGAAAATTGGTGTGCCTATCATTCTTCTCCGAAACATCAAACCACCACGGCTTTGCAACGGTACAAGACTTTTGGTGAAAAAGATGATGAACAATGTAATCGAAGCTACAATTTTCAATGGGAAAGTCAAGGGGGAAGATGCACTGTTGCCATGTATTCCAATGATCCCAACAGATGTGCCTTTTGAATTCAAACGTTTACAGTTTCTGGTGCGAATCGCTTTTGCACTGACCATCAAAAACAAAAATATCGTGTATCCACAAGCACTCGACTAAATAAATAGAATTAAAACAACACTTTGAAAGGTTTACCATATTAAAATAAATAAGTTTCAATAAAAATAACACAATGTAAATTGAATGTTATACGAGTTTCCTTGAATTTCCTTTATTATGAGATCGCAGCAATGACTGACGGGTAAGCTAGTATTTTCATAAAAAGCTATTGGTTTATGTGTGCGTGTGTAACCTTATTAATAGAGCCCTAAAGTGTCAGGCCTCACCATGTTGAATTTGTGGCTTTCTCTGCCTGAAACCTATCAAATGTCTCCTCTTTGGCAGATGTGCCAGATATTTGGCTTACTTTCTCAAAGGCAGACTCCACATTGGTCTATTTGTAGATTTATATTCAGATTGTTCTTGCTTTCTGAACTGTACACATTCAGTCTGTCTATTTATTTATCACTTAAATTACGGTGCTACCCCCTTTTTGGGTGAGTTTGATTTTCCATCAGCGATCCCAGTAGATGCACAAAGGTGTTGTTTAAGTTATTAACATTTCATATTGTGTTTCAGGTCCCTTTTTAAAAACCCATTGTGTCTGGATGAATTGTTATTATGTGTACTCTGAAGCTAGGTTGAGATTAAATTGGCCTTACTTTTGAATAAGTCTGAGTTTCTCACCCGAAAGGTATAGATTCCATGCCGGTTGGTACCCCAGCCCTTACGATGCTCCTGAGCTCAGGTATGCACATGGGCCTGTAGTTTACAGAATAGAATAGCATTACTGCTGACAATAAAACGTTAAGATTTCCAGTGCATGCTATGTTTGTAGTGAAAAATATCTTGAATTTGAGGTGGCATGTCATGTTTAAGATGAAGCTGTAGTCCAGACCTGCACATTTCAAAGTGTTGAATGAGTGGACTACATGGAGAATGAAAAAGCACATAAGAACATGGTTAGGACAAATTGGTAAAGCTGTTAACCATTTGTTGGATATAAAATTCTGTTTAGGGAAGAAGACATGGTATCAAGAAGTGGGTGCTTTTCTTAAAGTTACTGTTGAATCAGACAAAAAGAAAACAAAAGATGATAAAAAATAAAAGCAAATATTAGAAACTGAATGAGATAGAAAAAAATCATAGTGACTGAGAGGTGGGTTTATGAACAGATTGCAGGCTGAAGTGAGACCACTTGTGTATAACGAGGCTCATGTGCAAGTTCAGATGGAAGGGATAGGAGCAGGGGAGCCGAGCGTGAGGAGAGCTGAGGTGGAGGCTAGTTCGTTTTCTCAAAGTAAGACAGAAGTCATGGAGATTAATGCTTCAAACAATGGGGATTTAGAAACAGTGTCAGAAACAGTGGCAAAAAAAGGAATATACAGTGACAAAATGTCAACATATAATACAGCATTTTTGGGTGAACTTGAGAAAGAAATACAGGCACTTAATCTGAAAGACGCAATGGAGAAGAACTACACTATATTGAATGATAGTCTGTAAAAGCACCAAAACGACATTAAAGACAGAAAGACAAGGCAATTAAAGAGGAACAAAGCTGACTATCGAGAAGGGCGTGTCTTCACATTTGCTAGAAAATACGACCTGTTGGTGTAGAAGGCCACACGCGAGAAAGCATCTAAAGTAGACACTTTCTCCATCTCTTCTAGCACGACTGAATAGCATTTCCAACAGCGACAGTGAGTCAGACAATCAGGGGGTGGCTGCACTAGACCCAGGAATAAATACATCCAACAATTCTTTACGTGAAATACAGACAATCAGGTGAGAGAATTGCACACAACAGAGACAAAACGTGCCAGACAGAAAACCCGCAGAGGGAAGAGACCCGGAAAAAGACGAATACAAGAAGAAACTAAGGTCACACTCACCAATCACTCACTTTTCACTGTGCCCTTTGTTTTAGAAACATGTGACTATTTCTTGGAGACATGAGACTTAGGGGACGATTCCGATTTCGGTCAGTGCTGGTCGGATTCCTTCCCAACCGAGCCATTCTGATGGGCTCGGTCGGGAAGAAATCCAACTCGGATTTCCGGATTGCAGACGACAGGCTTGGAGAGCCTGTCCGCAGTCCAGAAATCTTCCAGTACTCCCCCGATCGCCTCTGTGTGACCGAGGGAGTACGATGGCAGCTTTTCACTGCCTTTTTGTGCCGGTCTGTCCGGCACGAAAATGCAGTCGTAAGCTGTCTCAGGGGGCCCCCAGCAGGGCCCCCAGGGGTGTGATGCCACCGGATGGTGGCCTGGGGGCATCTATGGTGCCCCTCTGTTGATCCCTGCACCCAGTGGCAGGCACCTTGGTGTGCCGGCCACAGGGTGCAGGGATGAACTGCACCCCTGCTTTCTACATTGCAAGCATTCTTTCTGGTCGAAAGCAGTGGGAGAGTGGGGAGGTGGGTAAGGGCTACAGGTGGTATGCAAAACACAAGTAGAAAAGTTCAGATGCAGTTTGTTTATGAAAAAGTGGTTTATAGCAAGCTGGTGTAGCATTATTTTGGACATACAAGAGCAAAAGAAGGTGGGGTGGCAATGGTCCGGATTAATGTGATCCAGAATACTTCCCGGGAATCAGTAAATAGCTGGGCCTTCTCCTAAAAAATTGCATGATTATAAATTTTAGAAGCATAGGGATTGCTTCTTCCAATGCTAAGAGAGTTAATAACAAGGTCAAATATAGGTTCATACTGGCATGGTTAAAAGCATCTAAAGCACGGGTTATTTACTTGCAATAGACCCATCTCAAATCCACATTGAAGCAGCCCAGTGTTCCCAGGTTTATTTTGAATGCATTTTTATTGCATCAGCCTACAGAGCAGTAAGAGGGGTGGCAGCATTGATCTCTTGAGACCTTCTGTGTAAAGTTCATCAGGTGACAAGGGATCATGGAGCAAGATGGAGTTGGGTGAGCATTATGATCTATCAACAACTGGTCCATATTATAAGCTACAATGGCCCTAATTATGGAGGATATTTCCTCTGTTACTGAATTATACAAACTTATGATGCAATCAAGGAGGCTAGTGGTTCTAGAGGGGACTTTAACAGTATCCAAGATGTTAGACTAGATTTCTCATGACCAAATAAACTGCAAAATAAGACAAGATCATCTTGTTTTGTTAAATGTTAAATGAGATGTGACTTCACATTAAAAGACCCATGTCAGGCTGACCACCCTCTGGGGAAAGAATATACCTGTTTCTCTCAGCGGTATAATTGAGTTTTTAGGATTGATTTACTTTTTGCTAACCCACAATTATAGCAGAAGCAAAAGAGGTATATTAGCCAAACCCTTTTGGCATGAGTGGGCAGTAAACTCTGCTCCCTCGGTGAAGTTTGTGGAGTGTGAGCACTAGACCGCCTGCATTGAGAAAGCTGCCGCTCGCATTGAGAAAGCTGCCACTCAAATAGAAAAAGCAGTGTTCAGTTCAAATACTTTATTCGATTAATACAATAATAATCTTAAAAGTTCACATTGACATCACAAATATACACAATGGAAAAAACTGTATACACAGTTAAAAAAGCAGTTAAAAGAGGAGTAAAACTACATAACATCCAATTCATCTTAGCAAATGTGCAATTTCCTAGTTTTCGGCACTAGACATAAGAAGGAGGCAACACAGTAACAGGTTAAAGGGTCTGGCAGCATTCGTAATAAATATAAGGCTGGGCTACATTGCCTAAAATTAAGGTTGCTCATAATTGGAATTAAAAATCTCTAACGATGTTCACAATAAAATTTGCAAAAAAAGAAAATGTATAAATCATTTTAAGGTGATGAACCATCACATGGGATGACGAGGGAGAACGTTGATAGAATATATACCAACAGGAAAGCCTTACATACAGATAACAAGGTTGAGGTGAAACCTTAATAAAATAAATCTATAGTGAAGTTTGTAACAAATTCTTGATAAGACGGTATCCCCTTGCCCTGTAAGGGGCCCTCAAGACACTCTCTAACGGTGAGTTTTCTGTGCTGGTCATTCAGTCTCGCCTCATACGCTAATTTTAAAAAACAGGGGGGCATATTATTAAGGGGGTTTATCTCCGCTTTTTTGGCTTTAAAAGCCAAGAAAGCGGAGATAAAATGATCTCCCTATTACCTAGCTGTCGCTAACACCAGTTAGCGACAGCTAGTAGGAGATAGCGACCATCTTGTGCCCCACTTTGCATGTCAGTGATATTTATCACTAATGATATGCAAAGTGGGCGTGCCAAGATGTTAGCGACTGGAAACAGTTGCTAACATCGCTATCTCCTATTCCCAACTTTTGGAGATAATCGCACTAAGCGCGAATATCTCCAAAAGCTAACACCTGCCCTGAGCAGTTCTTAGCCATGTTATCCAATGGGAGGTGGATAACATGGCTAAGAGCATTAGCTCGGTAATGCATGAATATCGCTGACTTTTCAGCGATATTCATGCATTTCAGCCGATTTTTATCGCTTAGGAGATAAACCTTGATAATAGCAAGGTTCCTAAGCGATAAAAATCACCGCAGCATGGCGATAAAAATATTGCCGCTAAGCCAACATAGCGATAATTATCGCTAGTTGTTGGTAATATGACCCAGGGTTTTATGGGGGGGTTTTAGGATAGTACACACATTTTTCTGGAGTTTCATACAGACTACCTAAATCTAAGGAGTTAAGTGTTTTTTTTTATATACGCTGACCATTGAATGCCCTGTGTGTGTTCTAATGATAATCAGTCTGTGATGATTTGTTGAGTGATCATCACAGTATCCCTTTTCCATATTGAGTGCCAAAGAAGAATAGGTGCTACATTTATGGGATCAGTGACACTAGGGATATTCAACTCAAGATGGAAGTTAAAATTAGAACAACCGGTAGGAAGACTCATCATTGTTTTCCAGAAGGAGTCTTCTATTGTTTGTAACACTTTTACATTAGCGTAACCCCATACTCCAGCACCATACGAAGATACAGTGCTGGATTTGGCCCCATAAACCTTTTTTATGATTTGTATTTGTTTTGTGCCACGTTTTTTGAGAACGAGTGTATAGCATTAGTACTCTTTTCTAGCATGATCCCTCGATTGGCCACCATCTGAGACCACGATGATTTGTAATCAAAGGTTACCCTTAAGTATGAGAACATCTCTGTTGGCGCTACTTTACGGTCAGAAATAAAACAAGCATTTGGAATGCAATAGGTCTCGCATTTTTAAAACTTTGACCTATTGGGATTGTAAATGACAATGCTATTTATTATTACAGGTTTTTGAAACACATAAATGAAACGCATTGGTTTTTACAATGTCAATTGCTCAAACTCTCTCAAATGCGAGACCGATTGCATTGCAGAAGAGTGTTTATTTTCTCTCGAGGGCTCCTGCACTATATCACGCAAGCAGCCAAATGACATCTGCATGATTTAACGAGCAATAGCAGCCCCAGCCTGCACCGATTGGACATTCCCGCTGCCTGCTGCTGAAAAATGGAAAGAGGCAGGAGAGAAAGCAGTGAAGGTAGAGAAATCAGGGGCCTCATTTATGAGAAATGACGCATCGCTGCGTGAAAGCAGCGATGCGTCACTTCTCAGTGCGCACTCCTTGCGACATACCTGATGCGTCATATTTAATGTATGACGCATCATGTCGCAAGGAGTTACAGATACGTCAGTATTTCTGACGTATCTGTAAGCGCAAAAGTGACGCATTGCTGGAGTGTGTCACAAAAGTGACGCAACTCCAGCAATGCTTCCTTTCACATGGGGCAAGCCTCATGTGAAAGGGCTTGCGTCATTCTTACACCTGCTGTGAGGCAGGCGCAAGATTTTGACACAACAGTGTCCTAGAAGTGACGCAGTGAAATCTCATAGATTTCACTGCATCACTTCTACGAAGCTTTTTGCGGGGAAACGCCCCCCCTGCATACATTATACCTGACGCAGGTATAATGTAGCACAGGGGTTTAAAAAGTGACGCATCTGCTTAGATGCGTCACTTTGTAAATAGAGCGTAACAGGAGGCATGTTTTACGCCGCCGATGCGTCACAAAAAGTGATGCATCGGAAGAGCAAAACTGACGCAAGGCCTCATAAAGGAGGCCCCAAATGTGTAGGAGGTCGAGTGATTTGTCGAGAATGACACGCCCTGCAGTGGCGAAGCCGGGCTTGGAATCCAGGCCCCAAAGTCCCTAGAAGCAGCTGCTGAGATCCGAAAGAAAGCTGCTAATGAAAGTGTTAGGGTTTGTTATTTGAGACGTAATGCATAACACTACAAGAATATGGAAGAGAGGACTGGGGCTTGTTTGACGGAAATGTAGTCTCTTCCTTCAATGGGAGAAGGATGCGCATGTCTCCACATCAATATGAGCAGCTGCACTTGACACTGTGGAGAATAATATTTACTCTTTAATGACTGTGAATTAATGCTTCCGAATGCAAAAAGGTCACACAACAGGAAATGCGGAAGCGTATACATGTAAACAGTTCCCAGCATGGGCGACCCTTTCAGCTCATACTTCAATCCCTCCCCACTGTTTTGATCCCGCTTCCAGGAGAAACAGCGCCCTTTCAAATGAAGTCATTAACCTGACAATGTTCACATCAAAAGTGAAAGAACTATGTTGCAAGTCAAGGAATTTCCCATTTCACCAGTGCAATCAAATGTGCACATTTCACGCATATAATACAACACAGCTATCAAGTTTAATTACTTTGGAACAGTAATTATTTGCAAGAGCCTGTGTGTGTGCGTTTTTTTTGTGTCCCCGACAGGCATCAAATCCAAAGTATGCAGGGATAGCTTTGGAAAAGAGCCCAAACATGCTTGACCCCTATTAACACCTTTGATGCTCATGACGAGCTCAGCTCGTCATGAGCCATGGTGCTCGTGTGCTCATGACGAGCTGAGCTCGTAATGACCGTTGGAACGCTCTCACGCTTGGATTATTCCCCTGCTGTACGAGCGTTCTAAAGAAACGGGTGTGGTCATGACGAGCTGAGCTCGTCATGAGCACAGGACCACCGTGGCTCATGACGGGCTGAGCTCTTCATGAGCACCGGGGCGCTGCGCGCGTCCCCCTCCCCATAGCACAGCAGGGGAATATGCCCCACAGGGAAGGGGTTAAAAGAAGCCCAATGCTAGGAAAGGTAAGGAGAATAAATGCAAGCAGCAGCAGAAAGTAACAATCGTAAAGAAGCATTCAAAGGGCATTTAAGTGATTCCTGTGCCCGTGACTTTGCCACTTCCAGCGCTATGATGTTTGTAACCGGTGCTGTTTTTTAGATTAGTGGGTGTGGGCTCCCAAGGAATTCGCCATTAATACCCCTCCGTCTAGAACTTGGCCTAAGGTCTATTGTCCATTCAGCTGTCTTAAAGGTGCCTATGTTTTAGATTAGACTTTGGTCCAGTAAGACACAAATCCCTGTAAAGGAGGCTACGGAGGAGCTTCTAAAATTTCATTGCCAAACAGGGCACTTGGTTTAGTTTAAAAAAGTAAGGGACTGGCTATATAAACTGAGAATGGGATTCATGTGTGATGATCCAAAATCTATTACCAAATGAATGGGGACTCCCTTAAAATAGAGGTTTTAGGAGTTTATTGATTTCTCATGTACTGAAGTTAGGATAATCAGTTCCCTAACAACCTGTTTTCTAGATACTAAAAGTTGTTTTAGGTTTGAACTCTATATTGATGATATCAAACCCCCCATGTATGAGCACTTTATATACAGTTCAGAATTGGGGCTCTTCCACTGAATGTGATGAGAAGTAATCGGAATAATGCATCTGTAACTTCATTGTGCCCGTTGTGCAATGCTAGCCCTGAAACACTAGAAAACGTTATATTCTTTTGTCCGTTTTATTCTAATCTGAGGAAAACCTGGAATATTCCGGCCTGTCGGGTGCAGTCTTTCTCATGCCCCATAGACGCCCTTCGTTTTTTCAGATCTGACACAACTAGGTGGCTTGTCTTCACTTTATCTAGATACCTGCCTTATGCATGGTGGAGAAGATCTAAAACCAGAACTAAAACCACATGTCGTAAAAATACGGCTATTACTGGGGAGTAAGCACCAAGGCTCCATTGACAACCGGAAAGTATATTTGATGACCTGATACTATCGTCTTTTTTCCTCCTTTTTACCTTTTTTATTATGTTTTTATGATATAATAACAACTGGGAATTGCTATTGATGTCTACTTTTTAATTGTATGCCCAAAGTTCAAATTGAATTTTGCATACAAGGTAGTATGAAGATGCTGTTTATCGCCTTTTTAATTGATCTTCATGTTTTAATATTAATTTGTATGTTTTATAAGAATATTTTTATGAATGATCATGTTATTTATCGACATAAACTACTACTACTACTATATGTATATATATATTCAACACAAATGTACGGCGTTGAAATACTGTAGTAGAGAATAAGTATTGCACAGTGGGTGCCAGGAGCAGCCACGGATCAAAGTACAGACTCCAATAATTGTAATTAAACCCATACTATCAAGCAGAACTGCTCCTGGTGCTCCAGACACCACCAGTAGGCAGAGACTTCAGACAAAAAAGTTGCGCCTCAATATCAGAAGCAGTCAGCAGAACACCATGACCAGGATCATGACTGGGATGGCAGCAGTCGGATGAGTGACTGAACAACGCATTCTGTTGCAACACATGCCTTTACCATGCATGCGTTACAACATGATGTCTTTCCCATGCATAACCTTTACCACGCATATCTTTACAACAAGTACGCCTTTACCATGCATGCTTTTACAAGGAATTTACCTGTAAGGGCATGAATGTTAATGCCTATGCGCGGTAAAGGTTTTCCAAGACCTCTGACCTCTTCCCTCAGCCCTCAAACCAGTCCCCAGCCCTTTTCTTTTTTTAAATACCTGACCCCTAGCCTAAGCCCTAAAACATGACCCCATCAAAAGGAAACCAGGAAACCCCAATACTAGACCATGGGTTAACTTGCCCCTAGCACAACCCCCCAGCCTCCAGATGTTTTTAAAAATACCCGACCCCTGCCCTGAGCCCTAAAACAAGACCCCAGCATGACCCCCAGACCTCATCCTTTGTTAATAATACCCTTCCCCAGACCTGAACCCTAAAACGGACCCCTGTATGGCCCAAAACACCCCCCATGGGCCTCAGCCTTTTACAACATCACCCAGCCCCTGCCCTAAAACCAGGCTACCCCATTCCCCCTTGGTCCCAGCCCTTTAAAAAAATACCCAGTCCTTTTAATGAACCCTAAAGCCATACCCCGGTGCAACCGCCGGCTGGCCCCAGTCCTTAAAATAAAACAACACCAGTTTACAGCCCTAAATCTGTACCCCCGCCCCAGTTGTAATCTCCCTTAACTTAACGGCACAATGAGTCAACTCTTCAGCGGTGCAGCATAGATCAAGATGAAGCAGGAAGGTCTCCCCATGTATCTATATTAAATACTAACATTAATCTATAAAAATTAAATATATGTAAATATATATTTTAACAAACATACATATGTAAATAAACTATTATTTTAAATAATAATATAATTTAAAAGTTTGTAATTAATATAATATTATTAAAAATATATATGTATCCATATTTAAATCTACCAAAACCATGAAATATTAAAAAAGAAAACCAATGTAATTTGTTTTTTAAGTAAACACATATTTGTGAAAATGTAATTACAAATAGTTTACAAACAAAAATATTAACATTTTAAATATTATTATTATAATAAATCAAACAAAGCATTATCTAAATTACAACATAAAATAATATATATAATATCAAAATTAACTACATGTCCGACAACATTAACTATACATACTTTAAACTAATTAAAGAGAAGAATAAGTATAACCACCCAACACAACACAACAATAAAAAACATTCTTTAAATTACACAAATATAAGATTTACTACTCTAACAACAATAAATATAAAATTAATTAAAATATAACATTGGAAAATGTACTATTTAGTATTCCCAGTACAAGTAACATAACGATAAATATTATTATTATATTTACTATACCCACTCCAGTCAGTGCAACAATAGGGAAGTGTTGAATTGCAGAGGGGTAAAAATTTACTATTAGTACTCCAGTCAGCGCAACATTAAAACAAGTAAAATATCTTCAACAAAATTAAAATAACTTAAAAACAGTAAATACATTAAAAAATGACGAATACAAAATAGAAATACATTTAATGTTACAAATTTAGAATGTATTTACTTCCCAACCCACACACCTACAAAACCACAACCGACATCTAAATTTAAAAAAAGGTACTTGCACAATTAGCATAAATATTTATCCATTAAACAAATAATATTTATGAAGATCAAATTTAAAGTATTTAAAATAAACTAGTTCCCACTTTTTACACCTGTAACCCCACAACCCACACTTGAAAAAACAGATCACATAATTAACATAATTACCAAATAATTAGTTATTAGTAATTAACAACTAATTATTAATTAATTAAACATGAATTACTTTCCACCCTTTACCCCACAGCCCCACAACCCACACCTAAAAAAAGAAATTACACAATTAAGATAATTAATAATACATTAATTCGTTATTATTAATTAGCAACTAATTAATTAATTAAAAATTAATTTCTTTTTACTCTTTACCTCTATAACACCCACAACCCACACCTAAAAAAATAATTACACATTAAACATCATTAATTATCAATTAATGAATTATTATTAATTAACAACAAATTATTACAAAATTAAAAACAAATTACTTCTCACCCTTTACTCCATAAATGCTGCAACCTGCAAAAAACATTTACATAAAAGAAATTAATAACACAATTAACACAATTAAATATCAAATAAATCAATAAAATTAATTAAAAAATAATCATTAATTAATTATAATTAAATTACTTTCCACTTTAAACCCCATATAAACCCACAATTCGCTGCAGAACCAAAACCCAGAAAATAATATATAAAAAAATATAATCACTAAGTTATTATAACTAAATTACTTCCTTCCCTACACCCCTATTAACCCACAGCCTACTACAGAACAAAAACACATCATTTAATTAATCTAGTAGGAAACATAAACAATAATTAAACAAAAAAATTGACATACATTTAAAATATATACTAGATACATAACAATAATTAAAAAACAATATTTTTGCAAACTATATTAATGTATTCTATAATTTTAAAATAGATACTACTTACCTTCAAATCGATATTATTGATAACTATATTCGTGCACTTGATATTTTCATTCCAAGAAATTTGTCACTCAATCTTATTATAGATTTAATTTTTTTACTTGATAATCTGACTCATAACCTCCAGAACCCAGCAGTCTAGGAGGAACCATAGAACAAACAGATGGGTGGGAAAAGGGTAGAACAACATTCAAGATATTGGTATTGTAAACTTACAATACAACATTCATCTATTTAAGCCTCGGTGAGCAAAAGATATGCCTATTTTGGCCTTGGGCAGTCAGTGCTTTACTCTATGTGAAAATTAAATGTTGAAACATATTTCATTAGCCTATATCAACTGGAATGTTTATGGATATAACACCATGATATGTTTGGACAACATATTAAAAACAAGGGGAGTTTCATTGAGCTATTGACAAATTACTATATATATTAGTTAACATCCAAAGCAATGGCACTCATTTTATTGACCTCAGACAGATGAAAGGCTTAGAGGGCCCTCTGAGATTAAAATCTGTTATGAATGGGTTGGAACACAACCCCCTGTTTAGACAATAGGGTAAAACAGGCCCTTAAAGCCCCTGTAGCATGGAGGGGGCCTATCTAGCCCCCGGTCTACAAAAATTCATGACACTCGGGGGGCCCTTGCCACATTTTGCAAGGGGTCCCTTTAGGGGCCGATTCCGATGTTGGACGGACCTGAGTCCGTCCGACATCGGTCCGGAGCAGTAACCCACCGACCTGCTGTCGTGGGTTACTGCCCTGGTAGTACGGTGCGACCGAACAGGGTTCGGTCGCATTCGTATACCTGACAATGCAAGCATGCTTTCCGGTCGGAAAGCATGCTTTCATTGCTGAGAGGAGGGGTGCAGTTCCCCCAAGGTGCCTGCCACCGGGTGCAGGGATCAACGGAGGGGCACCATAGGTGCCTCCAGGCCGCCATCCGGCGGCCTCACACCCATGGGGGCCCTGCTGGGGGCCCGCAGGACAGCTTCCGACTGCCTTTTCGTGCTAGACAGACCGACACGAAAAAGACAGTGAAAAGCTGCCATCGTACTCCCTCGGTCAGAAAGAGGCGACCGGGGGAGTACTGGAGGATTTCAGGCGGATGGCAGACGGGCTCTCTCCGAGCCCATCGTAGCCCATCCGGAAATCCGAGTCGGATCCCATTCCAACCGAGCCCATCGGAATGGCTCAGTCGGAATGGAATCCGGCCGGCAATGACCAATTTGGTCGGAGGGGCTACGGCATGGTCGGAGCCCTTCAGACCGAGATCGGAATCGGCCCCTTAATGTGTGTTACGACAGTGTGCATGGATGCATCAATTTATTGGGCCAATTTGTTGTGCTGACAAACATCATGTAAATAATCTACTCACACTGTCTAAAAAATCTATATCACCTACAAGTAAATATTCCTACTTGTTGCAATTCTCTTTATAGGAGCTACTATCTACAGACCTGTCAACTAGACCCCTTTCATCTGCACAAATCTTTGTTAGAGGAATGACGTCAGTCAATAGCAAACTAATTTATATTTTTTTTCACTTATATTCTAGGGTGGCAGAGGTTTTGTATTGCATTGGTTGAGCAAAAATCTTTAATACTATTGAAACTTCAGGCCTAGATGAAAGCTAAGAAGAGCTCTCTCTCTCTTTGTTTCTCTCGTTCTTTCTCTCTATCATATCATGAGTGTTACTGTATATCGTCTTAGCACAGAATATAAATAAATAGGAACATTCCGTTAAATAAATTATTAATGGGACACAGTGGTGTTACAGATTCACATAGGTCACCATTAGGTTGTCCAGTAAGGATGGGGAATAACGTGTGGTGAACTGTTTACCGCCATTCTTTACCTCACTGCACATACATCCTTGCAACCTATAGCTACAAGTCAAGAGCAATTACCAGCAATGTGTAAATACACGGAGAAGCAGCAATGTCTTGTAACCAAAGTTAGCATTTCACAACATTCTAAGTGAAGCACTATTAACTACATGGTGAGGCATAGTTATTTTTATTAATATTGGCACCTGTGATTCAAAATACGGCAGTGCAATATTGGGTTAAAAAGACAGTAGTCTGCCATTTGCTCTTGAACTTTTTATATACAATGTATTTATTTAAATATAAATTATTTCTACCAGAACACTGTAAAGAGCAAAATAACAATATATTATGGCAATAACGTTAGATCGGTTACATAGAGTGGTAGTAAAGGTGATAAATGGAGCAAGATATTCCTTTAATATATTAAGTTAAAAATGCATTAGGCCTGCTCTGGCTTCTACCCACTGCTGTCAAAAAACGTATTGACAGATACCTTAAAATACATCGAAAAACATTTGTTGGAAGCCAAATATTTATAATTATTATATCATTTTCTACATTTCTGTGATCATTATTTGGATAAAAACATACATTTAGAATTTAATTCATAATAGCCAATATTGTGATGAGATTACAGTCATGGAAGCCAGTTATGACAAATGTATCAAGAATATACCTTATGCGTATCAAGGGCTAAACTTTCCATCCACACCAGTTCACTTCATGAACACTTAAGTCAAAGCCAACATGTGTTTTGCGGTATAACCCCTTCTTCAGGGCTG
This sequence comes from Lissotriton helveticus, assembly GCF_964261635.1. Lineage (NCBI taxonomy): Eukaryota > Metazoa > Chordata > Amphibia > Caudata > Salamandridae > Lissotriton > Lissotriton helveticus. The sequence continues at coordinate 1,613,649,606 of NC_136069.1, forward strand.
TAAAAAATATACATTCGTCGATGAGTACATGTAATAACAGTCATACAGTCTTACATAGTCATTCAAAAGTAAAAATGTATTATTAGACATTCAGTCCTACAGTCATATATACTTCATTACAACATCAATTTATCCGAATAGGTTGAACCAAAATGTAAAAACAAAATGCAACCTCATTGGGGAGAATTCATATTTTTTGCAAACACCAATCATAATGAGTCACTCATTGTTAATTTTGAAGCCCTGACATTGATGAAAATGTTGTAAACTACATATCGGTAGACCCAACTAGTTAATTGATTGTATCAATGTTTAATATCAGTGTGTCCCTGTTTTAAATGGAATTTATATATATAATGGGCCTCATTTATGAAAAGTGACGCATCGCTGCGTGAAAACAGTGATGCGTCACTTTTCACTGCGCCCTACTTGCGAGACCAGTGATGCATCATATTTACAGTATGACGCATCATGGCGCAAGGAGTTACAGGTACATAATAATAATAATAATAATAATAATCCACATTTGTAAAGCGCACAATCACCCGGAAGGGTCTCTAGGCGCTGGGGGCCGTCAGGAAGATTAAGCAAGCTATTGCCCAGAGTCACATGGTGCTGGGCTAACCTGCCACTGGTGCCGGGGATCGAACCGTGATCCCCAGATTCCGGAGTCAGTCGCCCTAGCCGCGGCGCCACACCTCTTCCTACATCAGTATTTCTGACGTACCTGTAAGCGCAAAAGTCACGCATTGCTGGAATGTGTCACAAAAGTGACGCAACTCTAGCAATGCGTCCTTTCACATGGGGAAAGCCCCATGTGAAAGGGCTTGCGTCAGTCTTATGCCTGCTGTGAGGCAGGCGCAAGATTTTGACGCAACAGCGTCCTAAAAGTGACGCAGTGAAATCTCATAGATTTCACTGCATCACTATTACGAGGCTTGAACGCATCCTCTAGACACATTATACCTGGCGCAGGTATAATGTAGCGCAGGGGTTTACAAAGTGACGCATCTGCTTAGATGCGTCACTTTGTAAATAGTGCGCAACAGGAGGCATGTTTTACGCCGCCGATGCATCACATAAAGTGACGCATCGGAAGCGCAAAACTGATGCAAGGCCTCATTAATGAGGCCCAATGATTATTCATGTCATAATTCTGAACTCCTACCATTAAGTGATCAGAGGGTATTTTAACTCTACATTTACCAGATTCTCGCCCTACAAATCCACAACAAACACATTTTTTCACCTCAAATCTAATCATGTCCTTAAACAGATTGACCTGTAAATAACACATTTCGAAAACTATTATAAAATGAAAATCCACACAATGGTAAACGTTAAAACCTTTATTACGAGTCTCCGTGATCCGTAGTGGCAGCTTACATCTCACAAAAGCTTCTCACTCAACTTTCTACTGTGAGCTTCCTTGCCAACTGCTGGAATGTACCAAAGGAGGATAAGAAGAGGGAGGCAGGAGATACAAATAAAATAAGGTGAGGGAAAATTGACAACATGAGGAATAAATAATATAGAACAGATAATGTTCATAAACTGTAAGATTACAACCAAAACCGATAGGATAGGTTAAAATTAAAATCACTCGCAGTTATACTTGTTCTAGGACTACGAAATGGATAAACAGACCCTGTCATAAACTTCAATAAATCTTAACATTCTAAAATGACATGTATGTAGTACTTGCTTGTCAAATTCTTACCTTCCCTTGAATTTATCAATTTCATTTGGAACAGAGACACATTGTTATTAAACATTAATATAATCAAATAACTCACTGGGTCCACTGATCTGTAGTTTAAAAAACTATCATCAATGTCAGGCATCAAATTCAACAATGAATGACTCATGATGATTGGTGTTTGCCACAACTGTGACTTCTGCCTAATAATTCTTCTTTTTTTTTAGGTTCAAACTAGTTGGATGAATGAATTTTGTAATGAACTGTGCATCAGCGTAGGTCTGAATGTGTAATTATATTTTTGCATTTTTAACTGTGCATTTTTGCTACCATGTGAATAATATGCAGATGATTCAAATCTAGAAAGATAGAAACTATGTAAGAGTAATGTTGTCTTTATGACTGTTATTCCATGTTATTTATTGCTGAAAGTACATTTTTGTAAAGCCCTAAGGAAATGTTAAACCAACAAAACACGTGTTCAGTGGCTTAAGTGTTCATGATATGAATTTCTGTGGAATTAATTTTAGCCCTTGATATACATAAGAAATATTATTGATACATTTGTTAATACTGGCTTCTTTGACTGTAATCTGATCACAATTTTGATTGTTTGAATGAAAATTTAAATGTATGTGTTGATCCAAATAAGAACATAAAAATTTAGAAAATGCTGAAATAATTATGATTATTTGGATTCATACAAAATGTTTGAGAGTTTATGAGATATGACAGTGCTCTAAACATTTTGCCAGACACATATTTACAATTTAAGCGTGTGGAGATGAAGGGAGTAGTCCAGAATCGTGCTGTTGCTTGTCAAGAGCAAAGCTGCAATTGCAACCCAGGTGTGATTGTGCCAAAGCCAACAGTTTATGTGCTAGACAACAACTCCACTCATATAAAATCTCAAAAAAACTGTTATTTTCTGCACCATAGTTACAAAGGCATTGATTCTAGGTTGCCCAGAGCAGTATTTTTAGAGGAAACGTATTTACATTTTTCAGTTTTTTCCAGCTCCAGAGTTATTGGCTTCACAATCCCTGGACTCATTCATTTCAAACATGGAGAAGCATGACCCGGAGTCTAAAGCAGAGATGTGGGGGTTGCATTCATATGCTCCACCTAGCCCCCAATCATCCATGTTTAGAAGCATGATGGAGTAATAATGTCTCCCTCCAGCTGAAGTAAAGATCCTTTTGCCCTTCACACCATGGCCAAGAAAGAAAGGCTCCTTTACTACCTACTCAAAGTGTGTGGGTTTGCACCTGTTATTTTCCCTGGGAGAACATGGAGTTTTAGACCTGGTACTCCCAGCTCTGCATGTTGTTCCCCATTTCTAAGGAAATACACTTTTTTTCTATTTTAACAATGTTAGAGACATAAATTCCAATATCACTCGTATTCTTCTATTGATATTTCCACTATAGAAAGAGTGAAATGCCTATGACTGGAAGAATAAGTTACTTTCAAGATGTTTCCTGCCAGCCTCCATGAAAACTGAAAACTGTCTCGTACCAAAATATCTTATTATCTATGGTGGTATATTTATAGTGTTGGCCTGGACTCCGAGCAGTGGTGCACATGACCTGTTACTTTATTGGTTAAATCTTTTTTATGTTGTTTTAAAAAGTAAAAAGTCCATAATATGTTATCAAAAGATTTGGTCGCGATGTTTGGGAATTCTAATAGATTTGTCAAGGGATGGGTATGTTTTGATATGCGTCTTGCATCTCACTGTGTCATAGGGTGCACCGCATGATGATGCACACCAAAGCCAAATCATATCTGCGCTTCTTTGTTCTTGTACAGAAGAGCTCTGACCTAGCAGTATGGACTGAACTACGCATTGTGGGGGTGACCAACTATGATTTGCAAAGGGTTGTTCTCTCACTGTAGTGGCACAGTGAACTTTTTTTAGCTGCTGTCATTTTTAATACAAATATTTTTTTAATAAATCATTAGTTTCTGTATGTACCTGATTCAACCAATACACATATTTGTTACAAACGCTGGTTAATCTTGTAAATTACGGTCACTAATACTACCAGACTCTGTCTTCTGGTATTGGGAACTGAGTTTAATGTATAAGTAATATGTGCTCTCCAGGAAGGTAGCTAATGCAGAGTAACTCTGTAAAGAGAAGAAAGTAGATCTTTATTGTGGCCTTTTAATCCCAGCCCGAAACTTGCATGATCAAAAATGTATGAATGAATACTTATAAGTGGTGATTCACATCAGTTTTCTCTTCATTATGATTTGTCCTTGAAGAGCACCTAGAAGCACTGGGCATTAGCTGGTTGGATTTTTAATGTCACTCTTTAAAGATCCTGCTGCAGGTGATTGGCATGAGGTTGGAGATGGATTTCTCCATGTGCCGAAGCGTGGTACTTAATGGACACTGGGTGTGGAGATGCATGTTGAGTTTTGAACAGTGATAGGAGATCTGTGTTCGGGATATTCCAGGTTGCTCCCTAGATTCATTTGTGATTAGGATTGAGGGTTTAGTTATCATTGCTTTGCTTTGTAGTGACTTCAAGTGTTTTATGATTTGGTTGATGTGTGCTGTCTTCTGGCTTAGGTTATGACACTATGGGGTCCATTAGGATGGTGGGCGGACATCCTATTGTGAAATGGGATTGCCGGCCATTAGGGCAGGGGTCCCGTGGGGGCCATTAGGATGTGCCCGCCACAGTGGCGGGCCCATCCTGCATTCCTGGCATTGTGGCAGTCGGTGCACTCAGCACACCCGCCACAATGCCAGGAAGGCATGTTGTGCACTTCCATGCACAACATGGCAGGCAACGCGCGGTGCCTGCCATGTTGTGCATGGAACTGCAGTGGGTACCATAGATACCCCCATGTGCACCCCTTACCCCACCCGGAGTCCCTGGGGGCTGAGGTTCTGTGATTCTTGAGCCTGACTCCATTTTGTCTGAATTGTTCGTAGACACCATTTTAGTGTTGCCCTCACGTAGGCCGTAGAGGTGAACGAACGAACAAAGTTGCATGGGCCTCATTTTTCATGTATGCATTAACTTGGGTTTTTCTGACTCTGAATGAACTACAGACTGACCTTTTCACCTGAAACCGACCTTTTGCAAAACCAGTTTCACTAGCTGATCGTTGTCTGAAATTGGCAATCAATGTTCAGGAGATCGTTAACTTTTAGTTTCCTTGCACATGTCTTATCTCACTCAGCATCTAAATTGTTTCTTTTCTTACGACTTTTCATTTCATGGGGAATGCTTTTAATTATGGGTTTTGTCCGGCTTGCAAAGATCGAATTTGGGATAGTCCTAATAATTAATCTGTGGGTTGGAACGATGTAAAGTGAGCTTTTTGGAATGTGATGATGTATGTAAAATGTATTCTATTGGTCAGAATTTGTCGCAGTGGGTGTGCATTTATAATGAGTAAAATGTGTATAAATAATGATGTCTTGCTCTATGAAAATTGAGCAGTTTCTTGAGTTGTACACCGTGTTGTATTGCTGGGATTTCTGCTACTAGCTGCAGCTAATAAATTTGATCTCTGACGCCACCTAGAAGTATTCTGTGTCTCTTTATACCAAGGCAAGGGAACCCAGAGGACTTCGGGCGTGTCCCTGGCGCCGCTGGGTACTTGAAATCCCAGTTCTTCAGGGCCCGCAACGGACCCCACAGATAGACTCTGCATGCCTTTCCGTGGCGGAAGCCATATCTTAGCACACATCATAATGTGGCTGGCGGGGTCTATCAGACACCGCCACCATATTAAACTCGTTTCCGCTCGGTCGACTTCTCGACCGGGCGGAAAAGCGACGGACGGGTATTTCCGTCCACTGCAGACACGCCAGCCATTGTAATATGGCGGGGGGGTCTTTAATGGGAGGATGGGTGGCGGATCATTCCCCCGCCCAGTGGCTACGCCGGCCCGGCGGTGGCGATCCGCCCACCATCCTAATCGGGCCCTATGCGTATTAATTTGGAAATTTGAGTATCCAGGAAATGTACTTCTACTAGAGAGAAAAAGCACATTATCAATTTCAATACTACTTTTTGGTGTTCTCCGGGGGCCATCCTATGGATTGTATAGTTAGTTCCTGTAGTTTCATATTTCTTTCTGGGCGAGATTTCAATTTTTTTATTTTTTTATTTTTGTGTCAATTCTTAAGTTGGTTCTTTTTATAGTAACACACATTTTAGACGTCTCGGCTGTGATGGTGAAAAAGAGGCACCTGAGAATTTCCCTATACATGATGGCATCTTCAAAGACTTTCATGACCATAAGATTTTTTTCCAGAGAAGTGTGTGTTCCATTATTTATCAGTAATTTGTGGTTTGCTGTTTTATAATGTGCACAATACCCAAATGACAACAGAAGAACTTTGCACAGTTACATACATGCTGTCCACTGAACGTGGAAAAACAAATACACTTCAATACACATTGTAGCTTTTAGGTTGTTCCTGTGTAACATCCACGAGAGAGTAGTACCTATATGTACCAAGTCATAGTAAGAGTCAAAGATTCCGTAGGCATTGGTCATCAGGCAGATGAATGGATGACAAAATCAGTAGAGAAATAAATCAAATAGAGCACTCAAGGCTGTGGTGTCTTTGCACTAAGAGGACTTTCATCACTTTTGGTCACTTGACTTTATAGGAGGGTTTGTTTCTAAATGTGTTTGGGGGTGAAGGTCCACTTCTTGGGTGAGCTCCCCAGCAAAGTTTCTGTAACTCTTCTCTTTTTTTCTTGAAGCTAGAAATCTCCATGAGGAGTTTGCATGCATTCTGAAGTGAGCAGGTTCCTCTTGATATGATCAGTTTCTGTGCTTGGCATTAAAGCATTCCAGAATGTAAGATTGTGTGTGATGTGTATGCCACTTACCAGTATACCTCTGTTTTTAATAGAATGGCACTTGGAGATTAGAATCCTCAGTTATGTCATCAAATCTATTTTTTCTAATGTTAATTCTTGTGAATATAAATAGGGAGGACTTCATGGGGGCATATGTAGCCTCTGGGAGTACCTGTGAGCAGTGAGTTTGTAGTGTGTTTTATCTAGGTACCTGAAGATATTCCTGTTCTTTGCCCTTGTCCGGTTATAAATCAATAATATCCCTACAACGGCATATAAACCCTTTTCATAATTCGGTCATAGCACATGCTGTCACATTAAGCAAGCCTATTCCCCCAGCCCCCTAGAAAGCACACCGAGTTCTTAAACAAATCCAAGCCTCCAGCAACCTGGGAAATCCCCGCTGCTTTGTTTTGATTTTGTCCGAGAACTCCTGTAAAGCACTGTAAGAATGACCAGTTCTTAGTGACATCTTTATTGACGTCTTATGTCCAGCCTTACGTCAAACCCGGCACCTTTCAGGTATAAATATACCAACGTTGCCTTAAGCAAACACACGGTGGTAATCCTGGAGCAGTGCAGCTATCTACTTCCGAAGAGCCCAGCTGATGCGAGAGCCCATGGACGCTGCCCCTCCCTTTTGATGCGCTGAGAAAGACGCTGTCTTTTCTCTTGCCGAGAAATCCAGCCTCCGGCGTTTCCAGCCTACCTTTGCGGGTGACTGGGATACCGAGTCCTGAGAGAGAGATACCAGCCCTCCTGCCTTCTAATACCCAGGTACTGAACTGACTAAACCCTTACAGAGAATTCTTGAGTCAGATTCTTGGCAAACCAAACTTAACTTAAACTGCTACTTACATACTCCCTCCCATGTATTAGGCTTAGGTCAGGTACACCGGGGTAGGCGTAGTTAGAAGCACCAGTTGAGTACGATTAGCCAATGTATATATGTATGTATCTATTTTATCCATTTTAAAGTATCATATGGCTAAGAAACCATATCAATGCATTTACAGTATTATTATATAATCCTGCTTTTACTGTATGCACTTTACTTAACTATAAGTATTGCAATTGTAGCAATTCATTTCTCTTGTATGAGGAAAGAGACTGCTCAATAAATAACATCTTTTATTGAAAACGCCCGTCTCTCTTTTTCTCTGCAATCTGGTGAAACTAAGTAAGCACCTTTGACTGAGTGAAATAGCTGTCTTTTGTTTTCACACGACTCTAGAGATATACTCTTATTCAGGGAGAGCAAAGTTGTCATGTTTTATGGTTGCCAGAAACTAAATCCCTTCTTGTCTATCCAGGGAGGTTAAACTCCTCCTCGCTTATTCGAGAACGTTTCTAGTGAACTCTGAGCTAGCTGGCAAACACTTAAGTCTAATATAGTCAGTAGAGACCTAGTTAACCTCAGTCCTACGTCTACACTGCTGAATATATTATTCCAATGCGCAGAGCCTATTGGGACTATAGGAACTACACTACATGGTGCCCAACGTTTGGTAAGGCGATAAATCTAACGCAAGACGTTAGAGTAACTCAGTCGTGCTTTTTCACACAGACCCTTTCTCCCGTAAATACTCCAAAGACGTCTGGAGTGGGTCAAAGGTTAAAATCCACCGGAACTTAGTAGAAAGAGATTTCTATGTATAGTTTTTGGTTTATTCAACGTTGAAGGATACAGTGTTCCAAAATATTGTGCACCTAAACTTGGTTTCCTTGAAAACCTAATCTGCAACAAAAAACCTTCCTGTCAGTAAAATGTCAGACAATGAAGGAGATAGGGAGACATCTAGAATAGCAGCTCAACTCCTAGCGGAAAACACAAGTCTCCTACAGCAAGACCCGGATGCAATACTTATCCCGGTCAGCATAAGAAAAACTATAACTCTTAAACTAATAGAAAATGGACTAACATCGAGAGGTGGTACAGTCATATTCGTAATTGAGGCACATGAATATCGGCAGACAGAGGTATTCTATTCATGGATAAACTTTCCAGCAGCAAACGCTGTCACACATGAATTCCACTATTACAAAGTAGAGGAACCTCCGGAAGAGTACACCCCTTTCGAGGAAGTGGAAATCCCATTAAAATACCAAGAGCACCTGCTCTGGTTTAAAGGCGCCCTAAAACATAATAATCACATCACCAGACTCGGTCCACTAGGTAGACCAAGAGCAACGTGGCCAGTTCTAGCCAGCTACACACCACATCCCGACATCGAAAAAATGTCAATACCAGAACTTTTAGTACAGTTAAAACAACTGATTAAAATACATAGACAATTAGTCCAATATGTAATGCGGACTGCAACAGTCCAACCAGCTATTAACATTCCACAGCTGACCCCTCATCAGGGGAATACTAACAAAATTACACCACAGAACATACAGTCATGTCTGGGTAAAGTACCCGCAAAACAGGAACAAATTCCATTCTGGTTAGCACAAAAAATCGCTCAAATAGAGGCAGTATTTCCGGATACTACCCCTACTGAGAAACACAGAATTCTGACTATCTGTCTTCCAATGGGGATCGCACCACATGTGGAGGACTGTGACACTTGGGGCACAGTCTTTGCTTTCATTTACACAAAAACACATGGTGTTCCGTCCATGGCGGTAATACCCGATGTGCTAAGACAGATTCAAAATGAATACGGTCCAGAACCTGCTTTAACTCTGGGTATGAAATCACTGAAAGACTTCAAGCAGGTCTCAGCTTTATTATTATCTAATATAAAAGAAGAAGCATCATCTGTGGCGATTCGCCAGAATTGAAGGAAACAGATATAGCAGAACAGCCATTTGAACTTGCCAGAATCCTAGAAAAATCCTATGAAGAGCTAGGAAGAGATAGTTTGGGTGGGAAACCAGTAAAACCCCAACTAACTGAAAATCCTGAAAACATATTTATTAAAAATAATCTAAACACTCCAAAAAAGAGCTGGGATAGAAATAAACAATCCACTCCCAAAGAAAAAAGATTCCAGTCCAGAGGAAGGTCTCCTCGGCGGAGAGAAAGATCTCCGGACCAAGGACACAAGTCTCCCCAGAGGGAGCCCTCTGAGAAAAGATACAACCTTAGAAATAGGGATAATTTGAAGAAACCTGATAGATATCAAGATGTTGATACATGTCCCTCTCGATCTTTTCAGAATTACTCGCAGAAATCGGAAAGAAGAGGACGGTCAGAACACAGGGAAGAGCACGTCAAGTCCAAAGACAAGGAACCTGCTCATCAAAGTAAAAAAGTACAATTTCCAAAAAAGAAGGTAGCCAGTATAAAAGTAATCAAACATGCAGAAGATCCTGAGGACACAGCTGAAAAACGGAGAGTGGGCTCAGACAATGCTAGACAGCGCAGCAGAAGTGAGCATAGCTCGCAAGATCCTGATGAATAGGTGTACTTTTCCTCCTGCTTTGGCTCATCATGGTGCTATGCTTGGGACACTTCATTGAGGGAAAATATGTTACAATGGACACAGCAAGCCAGAACATCAACCTGGTCCTAAAGCCACACAAGTCTTCACACATCGAGAAAAGAGAACTTTCTTCAGTAAACTTCACAGCCAGTGGAGTGGTGTGGCTCACTGGTTAGAGGCGGCAGACCCGGAAGCAGAGGATGGCCCGGGACCAGGGTTCAATTCCTGACGCGGCAGGGTCGTGGACCAGGGTCAGCGGACTTGATAATTCTCGCCTCGGTGCCTACTCTAACCAGGGATCACACTCGGCAACTCTGGGCATTAGCTTGCCTCATCTCCACAACGGCCCCCCACATATGCCGGGGATGCCTGGTTTCACCTTGGAGATACCCAGTAGGGACCATCTCACAGGGAAAGCCAGGACGGGTTCCCCAGTGGTCTACAGCGCAGAGATACTCCTTCGGGAGTCGATTCTAGCGCTTTAGAAACCCACAAATAATAATAAATAATAATCCATTACCCGGTGGGGTAGCATGGGACAAAACAGATTACGATATATATGGACCGGTCGAGCTCTTGAAGTATCCTCATCAATTTAAGGTTTCATTAAGTGACTTTGTAAAACCGAGTACATTCTCTGATGATTGGGACTTTGAAAGTATTAATGATATGATGTCAGACTTAGTTATGTCAGCAAAATTTACAGAACATGATTATTTACAGGGTTCATCAAATTATGATCAGATGTACTGCTACAACCACTATGGTAACCATTATTTGCATAAATCTGCTCAACCTAGAAATGTTTTAAATTATAATCAATGGGAACATTGTGCAACTCCACCAAAAGGTAGTTCAAAAACATTCTATGAGAAATTCCCATACTTCTCAGGGTTTAACACAAGTGAAGCAGAAACATTTTATTTCAAACTGTTAAATAAGACAGGAATGAAAACCATGCTAACAAATACAAAATTAATCTATTCAGAATCATTTTTTGAAAATTGGAATACATTTGGTTTTGATTTTTGGAAAAATAACATTGAAACAAAAACGATCTGGGGTACTAAAGATTGGCAAGTCCAAGGTATAGAATCATTATTCAGAGCCTGCATGATCCCAGAACAAATTATATTTTTGAATGACACAATTCAACAAACAACCTGTCTTGGCCTAGCCAAAATTAAAGACTTAAACAAACCGTCTATTCCAAAACCAACACCTGACAGTAATAGCACTACAGATGTTGAGATAGACTTATCCCATATTTTATACCAAAACAGAACACATCCTGATTGGAAGAAATGGTTGATCTGGCCCACAGACACAAATAACTATCAAGATAGATACCTGAACAAAATACAGGGGTTCAAATTGACCAGGCCAGACCCTAGATACTTAATTTAAATGAGAGAGACCCCTTTAAACCAGGGGAATAGGGTACTTATTCAAAGTAAAATAGAGTGTTTCCCTTGGCATAATTCATTCGTTAAGCCCACATATTAATTTTGAACACTTTGACATTTGAAAAAAATAAAACAAACCAATACGTGTATAAGCAACTTATAACAAATTTATTATTATTGTTAAAAACAAAAAGAATCACATGTTAAAAAATATGGTGGTACCATATTACAAGTAATATAAAGACAAGGGGGAAAAGAAAGGGGAAAACCTTTTCCTCTGACAATATAAAATCAAACCCAACACAATATGACGAAAGAATTGAACAATTAAAAATCCAACTGACAATAAAAAGTGGATTGGTCAAATTATACTACAACACATCAGAGAGAGACACATTAAGACAATACAGTTTTGTCATTAGAGCTATAGCACACCGAGTATATTAGTCTCGAACTGGCAATCTTGGGCACATATACTTATTGCACTTTACAAAATTGACACGGTTACTCGGTTATGCAGTTTGTTTTGCGTCGACGCGTTTCGATGGCTTATTTCATTTTCTTGCCATCTTTTTCAAGACTGTTATGTTTAGTCTCTCTTTATCTGCGGCACTGGATGGTTGCCTTATAATTTGGAAGGTCCTATGAACAAACATATTGCTGTCAGTATCTGTTTTACATATTGCTGATTTTACTATTCATTAGAAAAACCAACCCCTAGTACAACTGATATCTATGCATCTAGGGCAATATACATCTTATTTGAACACATCAATTTGAATTCTATTGTACTGTGTCAACAATCAATATTCTTAGCTACCATCTGCGATTTAATAAGGTTAAGCATAGGTCTCATCAATTTTAATCATCGTGGCACCTACAATTGTCCAATATTACCATGTGTGCTTATGCGTTCAATATCACCCTCCCGCTTATAAGGGCCAAAAACTTCCATGGATTTGAACTTATTGTCAGATACCCGGAGATTACCATATTAAAACTTCCGCTGAGAGGCTCTTTTTCTTTTTCATTATTGCCTAGTCGTCATTTTTAATCTACAAAGCATGATACATTATTGACAGTTGTTACCTTTTATTTCATACTCAGGGAGGACTTCTCTGATTGTCCTGCACGGGCATATTATAAAGCAGGGCTATTCTGAAAAGCAATGAGATATTTTTTACTATGCCTATTGCGCTGACACAGATCTATTTCTTAAGGCTACTGATATCAGCCTACTTATTACCTTTGTTCCTGCTATGGGATTCCTTGTTGTTTATTCTTTTCCGGTGGTGAAATCTTGCATCAAGCGTGCAAAGGGGTTATCTGTAATAGAGTTTACTAATTTGTTTTTGTCCTACATTAATCTATTGCTAGCACATGTTGTTTGGACTCTTTTAACATTAAGTTTGTTGTATGCGTTCTAATTTTTTGACTTAATGCCCAAATTTACCTGTATTTGTTGTTGTTTGTTAACATTAATGCACTGGTCACGACTGCTGGGTAGAGAGCCACCGCTGTGTTATAACTTGGCTTGTATCTGGTGACAAATAACGAGCGTTGCATAATTAAACGAACCACAATATATTAAAAGGTGTCTCATCATTTTAGCCTGTTGGGCCTATTCAAAGAAACCCACCTTGCTCCTCATATAGCAGAGTATTAAACGGAGTGGATACTTGGCTGCGCCCAATCTTTTGTTTTCTGTCTCTATGGAGTTAAGAGGTAAGCGGGAGCTACAGTTAGTTTGTACCTTTACAAATAGGTGTTATCATTAACCATAAGCCCCTAGGACACAGCATTCTGCACCCTCTTACCTTGTGAGTCTGCAGCTATCGCGTCTCCACTCACGGCCGGCGTTTCTTGGTCGTACGTCCGATTGCCCCGTAGTATTTCAAGTTACCCGCGCTTTTTTCCTCTTTTATATCCCGTTGATTGGTTAGATCTGTATCACCTGATTCGCTTTGATTTGCGGGCGGATGTTATTAGTATGCCATTTCCGCTTTGTCCTGTGCGTGCCGCGCCTCGTTGTCGTATCTTTTGCGTGACCCCACCTCACGGGCGGATCTTGTTGGTATTCCATTACCACATTCTCCTATGCGTGCCTAGCCTCACTTTCATATCTCTTGCGTCACCCCGCCTTTTCAAGGTCCGCTATTGTTTATGTATATCAACAGCGTTTTGAGATTACCGATCTCGCCTGCTGATGTTTTTCTTGAAAAGGCACGCGTGATATCTATTAAATACTGTTATATTAACCTCACGTATTTTCAATGCACAATTTAAATATGCATATTGACATCGTTTTAAGATTGCCGATCTCGCCTACTGGTGTTTTTATTTGTAGGGCACGCGTGATGTCAATTCCTATACTTCTACTATTACACTAACCTCATGTATTTCCAATGCACAATTCAAATATGCAATTGAAATAAAAAATAAAAAATTTGGGGTGTTCCTTATTTGCAAGGGCTAGATAGCTAGTCGATTTTCAACCCCTAATGCCTTGTTACCAGTTTTTCACCGTTAAATAGATGCCACTTCAGTTTGTTCAATTATTAGTTGCTATTATTCTTCCAGTCTTCTTTTTTTCAATTATAGGCTACTATTTTCATCCAGTCTTCTTTTGAGTTTAACCCCTTATCCACTGTATCAAAAAAACACATGTACCATTGTTCACGTGTTTTTCTTAGGGCATCTACATTCCCTCCTCTTCTGCTTACAGTTATTTTTTCTAAAATATACCATGTGAATTCATTGCACCCATGGTTTTCCTTTTGATAATGATACGATAGGGGTGCATTTTCTTTTTTATTTTTTATTGAAGATCTGTGCTCTAGTAGTCTTATCCGGAGCTCCCTGCCTGTCTCCCCTACATAGCCTAAACCGCAGGGGCAGACAAGCAGGTAGACTACATTTTTGCTCCTACAGTTGTTTAGAGTCCTAGGAACCAGAGTTTTTCCATTAAATAACAGTTTTTTTGTTTCTATACAATTGGAACAAATTGAGCAAGCCCCACATTTGTGGTTGCCTGTTGCTTTGCTCTTGTTGACCAGAGTTGTTTGTACAGAATTAGACGTGTTTTTGTATGTTTTGACCAAAGCATTCTTAATTGTTTTATTCCGCCTGAACGAAAACAAAGGCTTCGGTATTGGTGCGGGCAGACCCGTGTTAATGATCTTCCAATTCCGATTCACTATATTTTTTATTTTATTACTAAGGCCAGAGTATTGGCTTACAAACACAATTCTATTGTCCGCCTTGTTTTTCTTAACCCTATCTACCTCTAATAGGTTGTCTCTATTATAGAATCTGGCCCTCTTCATGGATTGTTTTATTAGCCTCTTTGGGTAACCTCTCTCGCCCAATTTTTGGCTCATGATTTCAGCATGTTGGTAAAAATCTGTTAGACTTGTACAGTTGCGACGTAGTCTTAAAAATTCTCCAAAAGGAATATTGTCCTTTTGGGATTTTGGATGGTTGCTTTGGTACTGGAGGAGGGTGTTTTTGTCTGTCGGCTTTGTGTATAATTCGACTTCCAAGAAACCCTCGACCTCTTTGATTTTTATATCTAAGAAATCTACACATTTGGCACTGTAATGTGCGGTAAATTTTAGGTTACTGTCACCCAAATTTAGCCACTCCAAAAAGGTCAGTAGCTCCTCACTGGCACCGTTCCAGACAAAGATGATGTCGTCGATGAAACGGTGCCAATGGGACACATTTTCATAAAAAGGTGCCAATTCATTATAAATGTGTTTTTCTTCGAAATATCCAACATATAGGCATGCCAGACTTGGGGCACATGTGGCCCCCATGCTGGTCCCTTTGACCTGCTTGAACAGCTCATCCTTAAATAGAAAAAGGTTGTTTTTTAATACCAATTCTACACAACCAAGAATGAAGTCTTTATTTCCACCTCCAAGATCCTTCCCTTCAAGGATGGATGACAATACTTGGATGGTATGATCTTGGGGGATGTTGGTATACAATGCTTCGATATCTAAGGTGACCAAAAGCTGGGTCACCTTGTCGAAGCTCATTCCTTCCATTATTGCAATGGTGTGTGCAGTGTCTTTTAGATAGGACCGTTGTTGTTGAACTAAGGGCCTTAAAAAGAAATCAGCATACTTGCTGAGGGGCTCCAATAGGGATCCCAGACTACTCACTATTGGCCGCATGGGCGGGTCCAATGTGTTTTTATGAATTTTGGGCAACCCGTAGATTGCCGGGGTGATAGGGTTATTGTTTAAAAGAAATTTGTATTCGTCTTCACAGATCCAATCATTATCTTTGCCCTCTTTTAAAAAGGTGGCTACCTCACGTTTTAATCCCTCAAACGCTCTGAATGATGCGGGGATGTAATGTTCTTTGACATTTAACAGTGACTTCATTTTGTTGTCATAATCACCAGTGTTGAAAAACACAACACCACCGCCCTTATCTGCGGGTTTTATTGTTACACATTCAGAGTCTTGTAAATTTTTCAGAGCAATTCTATGTGCTTTGGATAAATTATTGGACTGTGGTTGGATGTTGTCAAGGCTGTTTTTGATCTCTATTTCTACTATTCTTTCAAATAGTTCCACATTTTTATCAACTTGAAATTCGATTTAGGTTTGAAGCCTGTTCTATTATACCTGGGTTCATAAACCTTATCTGCAAAGTACCTATTTAGCCTAATTTTTCTAAAAAAACATTTGATGTCCTTCTCTAATTCAAATTTATTTGGTGGAGCAGTTGGGGCAAAACTAAAACCACATTTTAAAACCTCCTTTTCCTCTTTTGACAGCTCTCTGTCGGAGAGGTTTATGATGGGAAATTGATTCACCTCCAGTATTTCGCATTTCTTGTTTTCAGAAAGTTGGGAGTGTTCTGATTTTGAGGTGCATGGTTCCTCATCGGTTCTTCCCTGGGGAAATTCCGATAGCCTCGTCTCCCTCTGTAGGGGCGATGTCCTAAAAAAGTAGAATTAGGTTCCTGTTGGTAATTTGAAGCTGTTCTTCCTGTATGGTCATTAGTATGATCATCCTCATCACTAGACCCAGATGTCTCAGAGAATGTGATTCTTTTATTGCCAGCTCAAGAGTAAATTTGTTTGGAATACTGAGGCTTTTCCCATCTTTGATCATTCTTGTTTGTGTAGTAGTCTTTGTTTAAAAAAGGATATACAAGTTCAGCACTGAACTTATCGATATCTTTCCTAAGTTTAATCGATTTTTTACTTGTTAAGTACTCTTGGTAGCTTTCTGTTTCCTGCATTAATTCATCTAGTTTCTTTTTTATGTCCTCAATTAATGAGTTTTGTTTAAATGCTGTTTCTAAGTCCTCAAGTTCTTTTCTTTCGAGGATCATAACGCCTTGGGCTGTCTCAATTATGAGAATCAGCCAATCACGGCTACATCGATTCGCGATGTGAGTCCATATTTCTAGGAATTTTTCATTATCCGTGAACAGGCCTGGTTCGTTCCGGATTCGTAGCCCTAGGGGTATAACCCCGGCTCTTAGATATCCTGTGAGAAACTCAGCGTGCAGTTCAGTTCTTATTAGCTTTTTTCTTAGGTTAAAGATTTTTAGTAGTTCTTCATGTCCATCTTTACTGTTAATTGTAGTGCTTCTGATTTGGGGATTATGATTTAACATTTTACTAAGCTGGTCTTCTGTATACCCGAATGTGATAAATTTGTCCATTTTTTAACCCCAAAGACCGATATTTGGTGATTAATACTATATAGCTCACTCAGATTGAATCAATTACTGGGGCTATTTGTTCAAAAACCTCTCCGACTCACAGGAGCCGTGCTTGAGTACTTAATTTAAATGAGAGAGACCCCTTTAAACCAGGGGAATAGGGTACTTATTCAAAGTAAAATAGAGTGTTTCCCTTGGCATAATTCATTCGTTAAGCCCACATATTAATTTTGAACACTTTGACATTTGAAAAAGATAAAACAAACCAATACGTGTATAAGCAACTTATAACAAATTTATTATTATTGTTAAAAACAAAAAGAATCACATGTTAAAAAATATGGTGGTACCATATTACAAGTAATATAAAGACAAGGGGGAAAAGAAAGTGGAAAACCTTTTCCTCTGACAATATAAAATCAAACCCAACACAATATGACGAAAGAATTGAACAATTAAAAATCCAACTGACAATAAAAAGTGGATTGGTCAAATTATACTTTGTAAAGTGCAATAAGTATATGTGCCCAAGATTGCCAGTTCGAGACTAATATACTCGGTGTGCTATAGCTCTAATGACAAAACTGTATTGTCTTAATGTGTCTCTCTCTGATGTGTTGTAGTATAATTTGACCAATCCACTTTTTATTGTCAGTTGGATTTTTAATTGTTCAATTCTTTCGTCATATTGTGTTGGGTTTGATTTTATATTGTCAGAGGAAAAGGTTTTCCCCTTTCTTTTCCCCCTTGTCTTTATATTACTTGTAATATGGTACCACCATATTTTTTAACATGTGATTCTTTTTGTTTTTAACAATAATAATAAATTTGTTATAAGTTGCTTATACACGTATTGGTTTGTTTTATCTTTTTCAAATGTCAAAGTGTTCAAAATTAATATGTGGGCTTAACGAATGAATTATGCCAAGGGAAACACTCTATTTTACACAGACCCTAGATACTCCCAGAGACAACATCCAGGGATTGTAACAACATACAGTGTAGGAAAACTCTGCCTTGAATGGCTACATACATCCACACTGGCAGAAATTAAGCAACACTTAACTTTACTTAAAGAAGGTGCTGACTTGCGTGATTTCATTATGGGACCACGCAAACAGCGTCAAAAATGTTTCATAGCAGCCTCTATATATGCAGCTTATAACGAAGTTTGGAAAGAAACTCAAATTAAAACAGCAGAGAAAATACGGGAAATTGACCGTATTAATTTAGAAAAATCACTTTCTGTTGTGGACAATGGGTTAATGACTCTGTCTTCCAGAATATATTCACTGGACAGTATTGTATCATCTGCAATCGATATAATAGAGCAGGACATGCTAATGTTACAACATGGTCAGTCCCAATTGCGTTCTATTGTACAGCTTTGCTGGACGTTACAAAATCTGCGTTCAGGCTACGTGCCTTGGCGTTTAATCAACACAATGTCACTATTCGCTATCTTTAACCTTACTGATATACAAATCAGCTTGGCACAAAAGGGAACAGAATATACAATTCTGAGCATTGAAAAACTTGAGAGATTACCATTGACAATGTCAGAACGACCTGTCATTGAATGGATAATACACGGGATAATAACTATTCCGATAACAACTTTCCAATTTCGATACTGCCAACAGTATATACAGGCAGGCCAGTATGAAAGGTTGGGTAAAGGATACATCAAGTCATCATGGAAATTACCTTACACTCACACATGTTATAGTGAAAAAGGACAGAATGTATTTCTTAGTGGTGATAATTGTGAAAAATCACTAAGTGGTATACTTCTGTGTAAGGGTATAAATCTACATGGGGCCTGTGAGGGCACTTCATATAACCTTGCATGTCACCAGCTTGGTACACCTGCAACTCGAATAGAGCCATTCTTTAGACGGCTTTCAAACGGGAGCTACATTCTAATAGTGGACCACAGATGTTGTGGCCTGGTGCCAGGAAAAGCTTATCTCGTAAGCGTAACGTCCAGGGTCACTTGCTGTATGCAAGTATTGTATCCCAATGGCACTCCAGACAGGGAGGGAAAAATTTGGCCCAGTTTGAAAATCTCTTCTATTCGAATTGATACTTTAAGCAGAATGAAGTCTGTTCTTCTACAGACGCCAGTGCACTTGACGTCATTAAAAGAAACGTATGATCTCCAAGTTGCAAGGACAACGGCAGAGATACATAACCTTTTATCAACAAATTTCCCCCTACACTTCGCAGAAATGCTAAACGAAATCTTAAACATTTCTGATACGAATGGTATCGCGAGTGTATTTAAGACAATTTTTTCGGGACTGTTGACACCTTTCAAAGCAGTCCTGGGCATCTTTCCTAATTTTGTCCATTCACTCTTTGGCGGCCTTCCACTCCTGTTGGGACTCATAGCAGGCATTTTATTTTTGATACTGCTGCTTCGTTATGGCAAGCCATGTCACAGACAAGACTGCAGCAACAATGGAAGAAACGATCCTAGCTATACGCTATCGGGACCGCATAGCTAAAGTCCTTGGATTAGCCCGGCTAAGAGATCTGAATATGACCTGGTTTCTTTCATTCAGACCCATCTGGCAGAACTGTATCTTACCTGTGTTAAGATGTATGCTGTGCGGAGAAGAATGCGTGTTAGACGTCTGTCTTACACTACAATCAGAAGTACCATTGGATACAGATACTTTGCTAAGCCCAGTAAAGGTTCACGCATCGTGTTGTCCCCAGCGGTTACCCATCCTGATGACGGCATGCGTTGAGACTTCACCACTGCGATTGAAGGGTAGTAAAGTGCAAGATGAGAGCAGCATCAACCAGGTACGACCTTCTGTGAGCACTGCTGATCCTGTCATCAATGATAGCAATCATTCTCACGACTGCACAGTTGCGGCATTTTCCAACTTGTTCGAACTTTCACCTGAAGCGGTAAACTGCTTTTTTAAAAGTCTGTCTGAAATGATGTTCTCCCCGAACAGAAAGAATAAACTTTTAAGCAAACAAGCACTCAGCATTCCCTGAACTCTGAATTTGGTCTTCAGCTTTGAAAAACAAAAGCTTCTGAAAATATTTGGAACTGTTTTGACTTCTTCCCCTGAAAAACAAAATTATTTTTTCCCGATTCCAAAATATTTACCTTTTTTTGGCACTCATCCTCTGCTTAAAGTAGAACTATTCTTAGAGAACAGAGCTTCTATTTTTAGGACCTCTAGAGACAATATATTACCTCAGCCTCTAGCATATTTACAAAAAATTGTATTTATATGTGATGGAATGGTCTCGCACTTTTCTTTTCTGTATTAAGAGCCATTTCATGTGTAATTTTCGCAAATCATTCATGCTGATATATATGTGCATCCTTTTAATGAATGATTACACTGCTTGAAAGCATACAGTACCTATACTCATTTTTCGTGTATTTCGCATATGCCATTTCAGATGCAATAAATGTATTTTGGGGTGGATCGGTATACACATGCACCGTTAGATATGTTTACTATTGCTTAGTTTAGTAATTATGGACATGAATTCGTGGAGTGGGTGTAGTGTGTTTTATCTAGGTACCTGAAGATATTCCTATTCTTTGCCCTTGTCCGGTTATACATCAATAATATCCCTACAACGGCATAGAAACCCTATTCACAATTCAGTCATAGCGCATGCTGTCACATTAAGCAAGCCTATTCCTCCAGCCCCCTAGAAAGCACACCGAGTTCTTAAACAAATCCAAGCCTCCAGCAACCTGGGAAATCCCCGCTGCTTTGTTTTGATTTTGTCCGAGAACTCCTGTAAAGCACTGTAAGAACGACCAGTTCTTAGTGACATCTTTATTGACGTCTTATGTCCAGCCTTACGTCAAACCCGGCACCTTTCAGGTATAAATATACCAACGTTGCCTTAAGCAAACACACGGTGGTAATCCTGGAGCAGTGCAGCTATCTACTTCCGAAGAGCCCAGCTGATGCGAGAGCCCACGGACGCTGCCCCTCCCTTTTGACACGCTGAGAAAGACGCTGTCTTTTCTCTTGCCGAGAAATCCAGCCTCCGGCGTTTCCAGCCTACCTTTGCAGGTGACTGGGATACCGAGTCCTGAGAGAGAGATACCAGCCCTCCTGCCTTCCAATACCCAGGTACTGAACTGACTAAACCCTTACAGAGAATTCTTGAGTCAGATTCTTGGCAAACCAAACTTAACTTAAACTGCTACTTACATACTCCCTCCCATGTATTAGGCTTAGGTCAGTTACACCGGGGTAGGCGTAGTTAGAAGCACCAGTTGAGTACGATTAGCCAATGTATATATGTATGTATCTATTTTATCCATTTTAAAGTATCATATGACTAAGAAACCTTATCAATGCTTTTACAGTATTATTTTATAATCCTGCTTTTACTGTATGCACTTTACTTAACTATAAGTATTGCAATTGTAGCAATTCATTTCTCTTGTATGAGGAAAGAGACTGCTCAATAAATAACATCTTTTATTGAAAACGCCCGTCTCTCTTTTTCTCTGCAATCTGGTGAAACTAAGTACGCACCTTTGACTGAGTGAAATAGCTGTCTTTTGTTTTCACACAACTCTAGAGATATACTCTTATTCAGGGAGAGCAAAGTTGTCATGTTTTATGGTTGTCAGAAACTAAATCCCTTCTTGTCTATCCAGGGAGGTTAAACTCCTCCTCGCTTATTCGAGAAAGTTTCTAGTGAACTCTGAGCTAGCTGGCAAACACTTAAGTCTAATATAGTCAGTAGAGACCTAATTAACCTCAGTCCTACGTCTACACTGCTGAATATATTATTCCAATGCGCAGAGCCTATTGGGACTATAGGAACTACACTACAAGTTCCTACCAGCAATCCTTTGGAGCATTAGAGTCCTTAGTATTGAAAGGTTTGAGCCTACCAAGGAGTCTATCTTGGGTATTCGAAGAACCCCTGAGGATTAAGGGGCCGATTACAATGCCAGACAGACCCTACTTTGTCTGGCATCGTTCTTGAACTGGAACTGAATGACCTCCAGCCATCAGTTGCAGCCCAGGACTTAGGATGCAACCAAACAATTTTTAGTCGCAATCCTGTACTTTGCTATGAGAGCATGAGTTCCGAATGGAATGCATAATCTCATAGAACATAGCAGAGGTGCAGTTCATCACTTCAGCCCCTAGACCGCAACCCATAGACCCCCTAGACTGCCATTTGGCGGCCTTACACCCATGGGGGCCCTACTGGGGGCCCCAAAGCTGTTTCCCAATACCTTTTTGTGCTAGAGAGGCTTGCACAAAAAGGCAGTGGGAAACTGCCCTCATAATCCCTCTGCCGGAAAAAGTCGGCCAGGGGATTACTGTGGGCCTTCTGAATGGCAGACCAGCCATTCAGAAGAATTATTCAGATTCCCGTTTGACCAAGCCCATCAAAATGGCTTGGTCTGAATGGATTCCGAATTGGTGATTACAATGCGGGCAAGAGGGCCATGACCTGTATAAAAATAGGAAATATTTTTATCTTTACACTGGTACCAAAATAGAAATAAATCCAATATAGGGAACCGGCGATATGAATTATCAAAGATTTAGCACTCTATAGCACATAGGAACCTATAGCGCCGATTGGGACATCTGTTTGCTCTAGACAGGGTCAAAGTAAAAATTTCAGGCCCACCGTGATGGCTTTAACTTTCAGATTAAGAAACATACCTGGAGATTTTTCTGCCAGGGTCCTTCGAGGCTCTCCACCACCCCTTCTTCCGTGCTGCCAGAAGCCAAGTTATTGTCTTCCAGGAGTGGGGGTCAATAGAGCGGTGAAGGATATGCATTGAGTCTATGGAGCGAGGTGCTGAGTTAAATCAGTTCTAACCCTGATTACACCCAGGAAGCACAAAGTATAATTTTCCAAAAGGTTACACAACATCTACTTCTGCTAGGGAATTACATTTTTTAACAGAGTGGAAAAGTAATCAATTCCCTAGCATTTTACTACACTTACATATGAAACAGCTATTTTAGGCATAGCTACATCTGTTACAAATGAATCTACACAGTAAAGAGGCATTTGGTAACTGTGGAATTACTTCCAATCCCGTGTATGCTGCATATGTTAAGCACACAACACTTTGGGATTACAAGGCACACATAAGGTGTGTCTTAGCTGATATGAGATCTTTTTTTTCCGTATTGTGCAAGCACTTCTCCTTGCGATGTGTCAATTGAGTCCTTTTAGACTTTAGCAAAGCCTGAGTGTAAATATTTTCTTTGAAGGCATATGTTTTTGCCTTATATGCGTTTGACGTAAATGCACACTGCACCTCATAATTTAAATGGAATTTGCACATCACTGCTGTATTTCTTGCACTATTTACCGTGGCCTTACAATAAAGTCAAATAAGGTAATGAACATGAAAGTAATGTTATTTAGGTATTTTAGAGGCATACTATGTAATCCCTGTCACTATCTAGAATTGAAAAGTGCAAAAGTTTCTAAAGCGAAAACATCCAGAGCAAAGTGAATGAGGGGACTGTGATAAAATGAGACCCTTTGCCACATGGTCCATGCAGCTTTAAAGCTCTTTTAAAGAACTAAAGGGGAGGAGGAGTGTAATGCTGGGTGATTCAGGTGGATTTTGGAAATGACAGACCCTTGGGCCTATGCTCAAAGGAAGACAACACAGTTTTCATTTATATTGTAATATATCAGATCATTTAAAATATATCTGCAGCTAGTACTTTGGACCAAGGTCAGAACAAGAGAGATAATCTTTCAAAGGTGTTTTGTTTTTAGAATGGCAAACAACATTGAAAGAAATTCAAAATATTGCAGTAAGCAGAAAATAATTATAAACTATCATTTGAAACATAACTATGAAAAATACTCAATCACCTCCGAGAACAGGTTAGTGAAATAACTTATCAAGCATCCAGATAAGAAAAATGACCATTTAATAAAAATATATAGTATATCAGAAAATTCCTAGATTTGGATATGACAGAAGAATGACTGGCCTGCTGTTCCCAGAAGACTGACTGCTGCTTAAGGACTGACTTGCTCCCCGAGAAGGAAGACTGAACCATCTCCTTTCATTTTTTGGATAACTAGAGTGAATCCAAGGGTCAGTTGGCTAACCTCCTGTCTGAATTACAGGTACACACAAGCCCCAGAGGCCTCCATGCTACTGCCCAGCTAAAATGTTGCACTCGACCTACAACTGGACCTCCCTGAGCTCTGCTGAACTCGGCTGGAGTGAGTTCCTGATTCCCAAGAGGTGCCTTCCCAGGTCCTGGACTCTTTGCCATTGAGCTCTTCCTAAGAGGAAAGGTGAAACTTTGAAGTATTAGTCTCTCAGCAACTGTGAATGGGTCCATTCATGCCGAAACTCTGACACCTGTGACACTGCCAAAGGCCAATGCAAAGCTCCAATGAACCGGACATTTTGCACTACAACGACCACCAGAGATGACCTGCAATGCAAAATATTTCCTTCAGCCACATCGCATACCATTACAACGCAAGTCAATACAACAAATCGCTGTAGGGGGGCCCTGGATGTTGGAATAGTATAATTTACTATTCCAATTCCAGTCTGTGCAATGGTAGGGAAGGTATTGGATGTTAAATCCAACACTTTCTGCCCCCTACAGCAAGTCGTTGTAATAACATGCATTATGATGGTTTGCAATGTAACAACGCGGTGGTTGTAACAAACGGGTTGGAATGGCATGCGATGTATCGAATGTGATGTAAAGGATGTTTCCTGTATTTTAGCACTACTACGACAACCATCCAAATCGCCCTGTCTGGTCAATGCACTACAGCGATGACCATCTGTGAAGCTCTCTCTGCTCCTCATGGCAACCTTCAAAATGAGCGGTAGATTCCATGCCAGGATTTGAGAAGGTAACCTTTTCAGCAGGACTAACTTGGTCCCCATACTGTAGCCACAATGTTGGTCAGCTGTTTCCCCTGTTCTAGCATGACCAGATGACAGTGATTTGTACTTGCTGCTTTCATGTACTATTTTGACTAAAAATGTAAACTTGTATATCTCCTGTTCACTGATTGGTTTTTTTGTTCTGGTGTCTAATTATTTATTAAAATGTTCCCTTTTGTGGTTCACACTTACAAGAATTATGATTGTTGCCTCTCCACCAATAACCCAATTATTTACAGCCAGTTTACTTCCAACATCAAAGCATGGGTGCATTATTGGAGAAAGATTGTGCTGCATACATTTCCATATGCAAAATTGAGTACAGCTCCTACATATTGTAAAGCATTGGTTTAAAAATTGGAACATCAAATAATCAAAGAGTATTTTCAAATGGCAAGGAAGTCAATGCTGCCTGAAGTGTATAAACTGTTCAACAGTTGTCACAGAAATGCCCATATTCCATCATTAGGTTTGGATGAATGCAGTCAGCAGTAAGTCTGTTGTCATTTCATCAATTGCAGAGGACCGAAAAATATCATAGTGAAGATTCAAATTGTTACGATGAAGACTGGAATCAGGTAAGTGAAGATATCCTTTATTACGGCCTCCACTCTGCCACCACAAGCGCGTACAGCAAGGGCACAGCAACCAGCGAACCTTGCCAGTCAGACTGCTCTTGTCAACATTCCAAGGCAGCCTCTGGCTCAACAGAAGGAATGTTCCAAGGGGATGAAAAAGGGAGTGGGCAGGGAAGGAGGAAGAGACCACAACAATGTTCATCTAGAGTCGCACAATACAAACCTGGAAAAGGCAGGGGATTATAATACACCTTCCCCCCATAACACAAGGTAAGGAAAAAGATTAACATTATTGCATAATAAAGTATTTATGCCATTTGGGTTAAATAATAGGTCTTCTGATGCAGCTCCTTGGATGAGTTGCAAGGTTTCCGGGGCCAACTGAGGTCTGGGAGCTAACATGATTGGTGTTCTCTGGGCTTGGGGTTTTTAGCTAGATGGTCCATGCTCCAGTTCTGCCTATTCTCAAGAAACACAGTGTTGTTTTTGATCTCCACTATTCTTTTGGGTTCATAGAACTTAGATTCATGATCCCCTGCAAGAGTGGGTTTTTCTCACAGCTACCCAGTCGCCTACAGGCCATTCCCGGTGTTTGGTTCCATGCTTTTGATCATACCGGTCTTTGTACTTGGCTTGATGGGAAGCTATTTTGGATTTTGCGTTATCATAAGAGTGTGCTGTAACCTCTCCACCCCCGATCCAGTTGGGGAAGACCTTAGTACTCGGTTTTCTTCTCCTGAGCGATGAGAAGGGAGATATGCCTGTGATCAGGTTGGGGGTGCTGTGATATGCCCAGAGCATACCTTGAACAGAGCATTCAACAGGTAGGTGGTTAATACAAGTTAGCTGTATGTTCTCTTTTACCATTCTGTTTACTCTTTCGACTAAGCCGTTAGCTTGAGAACAGCACAGAGCAGTTTTGAGGTGGGTAATGGCTAAACTAGTTAGGGAGTTGGACATGGCTGACGAGGTGAATTGTACTCCTTTGTCAGCGACCAGGGTGGACGGAATGCCTTCAGTGACAAAAATATCTCACAGGAAATTGATTAGAGATTCAGTAGTAATTTGGTGCACCATTTTGATGACTACCCAGTGTGAGTGAAAATCAGTCAGACACCTCTCTTATTGATCGGGCCGATGATGTTCAGTGCCAGTTTTTCCATGTTTTGTCCGGAATGAAAACTGGGGAAAGAGGTGCCTTCTGGGTGTGTTTGGTTTTGTCACTATTGGCGCAAAAAGTGCAGTTCTTGACTTTGGTCTCAACCATAGAGTCCATGTTGGGGAACCAATAGTGCTCTCTAAGTCTAGTTTTTGTAAGGCTTCTCCCTAGGTGGCCTTCATGAACCAAGTCTATTATCTTGTCCTTCAATCCTTGCGGAGGTATGATGTTGTTGTTTCTCCAGATGTAATAATTGTTTAAGTTGATTTCATGTCTGATTTCCTAATATTTGTCTAGTTCTTGGCTAACACTTTTACGAGAAGCTGGTCATTCTTGTAGAGTGTATTCTTTTAGACAAGTGAGTGTAGCATCTTGGGTCATGCTTGCAGCAGCCATGTTAGTATGCAAGATAAGGGTAAACCACAGGGAGAAGAATCTTTAGCTATTTGCAGAATAAAATAGTAGGCGAGGAGGTAAATATGCTCATAAGGATGACACGCAAAATGTCTAGGAAGTATGCGTATCACTGTAGAAAGTGTGACACAAAGGGAAATGGTGGGTGCATCACATTTGAAATCACTAGCCAGCAGCAGAACACATGAAAATGCATAGAAATTGTGGCACAAGAGGATAATCAACCTGGAAGGATGTGTATCACTGTGGGAGGAGTGACACACAGGGAAATGGTGTGTGTATATCACCGTTGAGATGGAATTTGAAAGAAAGGAGTGAGCGTGTTATTAACAAGCCCTAAAATATGCCAATGGTGTGCGCGTCACCGCGAAGTATTAAGCCAAATATACTAGAGGTTCCGAAGAAAGGAGAGCATGTCACAGTTAAAGCTGGGGGCACACAACAAGGCTGAAAATTCTGATGAAAAGTGAGCATGTCACTGTTAAGACTGGAAAGACGCAAAGTAGTTGAAGGATCTGACGAGAAGTGAGCGTGTCACTGATGAAGGTGGGGACACGCAGTGAGAGGTGCATGTCGCCGGTGTTGGGTAGATCCAAGAGAATTTGTGTGGAATATGTTACTCATGAAGTGAGCGTGTCACTGACGATATTGGAGACACGCAAAATGGTGTGTGTGTAACCGGTGTTCAGAAAAGTTGACAGTACCTGAACCTTGTGGGCCACAAGGTAATGATTTACTTGACGTGGTGGAAGAACACAGAAGGGAGCAGACCAGTCGTCAGTGTTACAATTAAGACTGGAATCAGGTAAGTGAAGATATCCTTTATTATGGCCTCCACTCTGCCGCCACAAGGGCGTAGAGCAAGGGCACAGCAACCAGCGAACCTTGCCAGTCAGACTGCTCTTGTCAACATTCCAAGGCGGCCTCTGGCTCAAAAGAAGGAATGTTCCAAGGGGTGGAAAGAGGGAGGGGGCAGGGAAGGGTCCCACAATACAAACCTGGAAAAGGCAGTGGATTATAACATAAATGTATTTGCATAGTTGATGAAACCATTGCAATACTTTTTGTCCTTTACTACATATACAGTTTTTTGAATTTATAAAAAAAAGTTTTTAAAAGGTTCGACATTTCTCATAAGACAGCCAGCAAAATCTGTTTTAAAATATTATCATAATATACAAATGTTGTATAAATACTTTTGCAGTGGCAGACCTGTTTTATTTCCTAATGTCTAAAGACATGATCTTTTTCTCCACTCTCCTAAGGAACTTTACTAGGGAACAGTTAATTTTCAGGTCCTTTGGATCAAAGCATGCAATCACTGCCTCTCTGCACGTTCTTATCTGCCAGTCAGCATTGATCTCCATGTTCTCTTCTTTGCCATGGCAGGTAATATTCCAATATTGGCATCAATGTTAGCCTTATTTTGAGGAGTTTCTCTGAATATTTTAGGTTGTTTTGAAGTAGCATTGAGGGGATTTTTTTTATAATTGCTTAGTGTTATCCAGCCATGCCTTATTTTTTCCAGAGCCTTCTTGTCCTGTAATTCTGATAGAGCTTTAGTGTCTATTTGTTTTTTTAATCAGTTCATCTTTGCTCAGCTTTTGGTCCTTCATAGTTGTAAGGTCCAGAATCTCAAGTGCTCTTTGTAAGTATGCCCTCAAGGCTGATCGTTCACTTCCCTGTATTTCCATCCAGAGGTTATGCTCTAGGGAGCCCTCTTTTGCATATCTGAAGTTTTGACAGCATTTCATGAAAGTCTCATGTCTACCCTGCCTCTAGTCTGAGTTGCACTGAAAGCACGCATGTTGGTATATTTAAAATTACTTGGGGCGTGGCTACGAGCATCAAGATGGCGGTCGCACTTCGTTAGTGCTGCGGACCCCTCCATCATCCGCTCACTATCCTGCGGCCTGCAGCGCCATCCAGGTTCTCCTCTGCTCCCTCTTTGTTCCCGGGACCCAGGCGCTGGGACTGGTGCCGGCGGTGAGCCGCGAGCGTGGCTCAGTGGGGCTGTCTGCCTCTCCCTTGGCTGTGTATCTCCTGTCGGCGGCCCGGGCCTCGGCCCTGCTTAAAACCCTGCCTCGAACGTGGCGCTGGGGAGGTGCGGGCCAGGGCCACCCCTGTCTTTCCAGTCTCTCCCCCACAACGATTTGAGCCGGCCCTGGGAGCTCGGTCCTGCCGGGGACCTTGGAGGCGCCGCTCCGATCCTTCGAAAGTGGCGTGGTGTGGCTGGCGACCCCACCTGTGAGTCCTCCTCGCCCTGCGCTTAGCATGGCCCGCCTGGCGGCTCCCCCACCCCCCGTGAGCCTTGTTGTAATTGGGGGGCGCCCAGGGAGGCGCGCTTGCTCACCGCTGGCCTCACTTCCTCCCCCCCATGGGCGTGAGATCGACGCCGGGGGAGGGGGTCCAGCCCTGCCTCTGAGGCCACTGCATCGCCGGGCCTCTTAGCCTACCCCGCTCCTCATCCTGTGACTGGGGCATGCGACGGGGGTCGGGGCTCGGATTGGGGCCCAGTCGTCTCCTCGTGGCCCGGGCTGGTGGGCCCTCCCGCTTCCTCCATCCTTGTCCTGTTGGCTGTCGAGGGGCCTGCTCTGCCTGTCTCTGCCCTTCCCCCCCACGGGCGTGTGGTCGGAGCCGGGGGGGGATTCGCCGCATTTGGGACCGGTGACTGCGAGGTCTCCTCTCTGCCCTGCTGCCTTCCTCCCTCTTTCCACAGGCGCCGGAGGGTGGGGCCCAATCCGGGGTCTCGCTGCTGTGCTGGGGGCACCGCTCCGCCGCTCCTCGGCGGGCTGTAGCCGGGTGCTCAGCCCTGCCACCTAGTGGGAGTCGAATGTACAACACACGAAACACAGGGGGTCTGCTAGCCAAATTAAGAAGCTGCACTGTCGATACCGAGTGCACTGTTCTATTTTTTAATTAGGAGGCATGTCTGGTCGGCAGAATAAAGTTGTTAGAAGGAGGACATTCCATCCTATTTTAAATCACTCATTTTTTGTTGCACTTGTTCTTTGTATTTTACCATCAAAAGATCAGTCATCATGGACGGTTTGTGTATCTTGGTGGACCAAATCCTAATACAACAATAAGGTGCGGAACTGAGTGTCCCACTGATCAGGGGATCAGCCTCGATTGCACCAGGGTTTGGCCAAATGATTGGACTGATCATTGAGTCTATTTTGATGGAAACCCTTTACAATCTGTTGTGGATTAATCAGCCATATACGAATAATCGATGATGTACCGGTCTCCTCTATGCATGTAGTGTTCACCCTTTTTTCCCCCTTTTTTTGACTTTATGTGATACAGATACTCTGAGATCCTGTGGACTCGGTATCGACAGTGCAGCTTCTTAATTTGGCTGGCAGACCCCCTGTGTTTCGGGTGTTGTACATTCAGTAGGTGCTGGGGATAAAATCAGGTGTGGGTCTTTAAACTATATATACCTTTTTCTAAATGGTTATGTTTTGTCTCACCTAGTGGGAATCGCCCGTTCAACCAGTGAGCCCCCACTCCTCCTCTGCCCTTCCCCCCATGGGTGTGGGGTCGGCAACGGGGAGAGGGACTCCGCTGTAACTTTGGGCCGGCGACGACATCAGGGGGATCCCGGCCCTTCACCATCTCTCCATCCTCTGCGGCCGAGCCCCTGCATCGTTGCCCTGTATTCTGGGTCTGGGGCCACCCGGGCCAGGGGCAGGGTCGGGGGATCCAGAGCCACACCGGCCCCCACGCAGACTAAACTGGACCCGTTCACGTCCTCCACTCGCAAGGCCGAGG
The DNA here is from genome assembly GCF_964261635.1 of Lissotriton helveticus. Lineage (NCBI taxonomy): Eukaryota > Metazoa > Chordata > Amphibia > Caudata > Salamandridae > Lissotriton > Lissotriton helveticus. Next base: position 1,613,680,523 of record NC_136069.1, read on the forward strand.
GTCCGGCAGGGGAGTCCTCTTCGACACAGGGCACCGATCTGGCGGCCATCCTTCAGGCCATCAAAACCTCCCGTAAATCCGTGGAAGCTGTTGTGGGGGAGGTCAAAGTGGACGTCGCTCTGCTACGGCAGGACCTTCGCAAACGCCACGACCCACATCACAGAGGCAGAAACCAGGATCTCCTCTGCAGAAGACGACATTAGGCAATTGCAGGACCAAGTGCGTGAGCTCACCACCCAATCCCGGGACCTTCAACGGCGCGCCAAAGACGCGGAGAACCGTGCGCGCCGGTCCAACCTTCGTCTGGTGGGCTTTCCGGAGGGCGTCAAGGCGGGGAAGGCAGACGACTTCCTTGAAGGATGGTTCAAATCCTGGATGCCGGCGGCCATGCTATCGAACTGGCTTGTTGTCGAAAGGGCCCACTGCTCCCTCGCGGCCCGGCCGCCTCCGGAGGCTCCCCCGTCCTTTCATCCTTAAACTCCTGAACTATGGGGACAGGGACGCGATCCTGCTGGAGGCTCGTCGGCTTGGGCCCCTGCAGTTTCAGAACCGTAGGGTGATGCTTTTCCGGGACTACACCAGGGAAGTTCAGGAGATGCGCCGATCATACACGGTGGTCAAACAGAAATTGCGAACTTGGGCCTCCAATATCAGCTGCAGTTCCCCGCTCTGCTCCGAGTGATCTTCCAGGGCAACACTCGATTCCCCCAGAATGGCCTGGACCTGGCTCACGGAGGAGCAGCCGCTTGTGGCCCCGGGCCGCACATCTCCTAAGCCCATGACAGCGGGGGGAGCGGCGGGATCGCCATTGGGACAGCGCCGGAGGAGGCGGGTCCGCTCCTCCCGCCGGCCCAGGCAGGCTGCCATGTCTCGATGTTGATTGAGCTTGTGGACTCAGGAGGATAGGGACTCCTCCGTTTCCTCCCAGCTTCCTCTTGACCGGCCAAGGGGCCGCTGGGGGGTGCATCACCAGGTGCGAGCGACTCCCCTAGGTGGAACATTCCTCAGGTGACTGTTTCTGACCTCTCAAGCAGCCTGGTCCTAGACATTTGAACTACATCATTGGTCTATACACACACCGTCCGACTCCGCTGAGGAGGTGATCTACAGAGGGGCAGACTGTCCATAATATTGCTCCTGTGCCCGTCTGCCAAGCATTCTTATCCGAAGTTGGAGGGGTCCACCATGTCTCCAATCCGAGCGGACTAGCTTGGGGTTTGTTACTAATTTTGTTGGTCGACAGATGCTTCTGTTTTCGAAGTATAGGGTGAGGGGTGGGAGTTTGGGGGGTTCTTGCATTTGGTTGTTCCTCCGTAGCCGGAGACTGTTCAATGCACTGCTTCCCTTCCTTTTCAGGATCATTTCGCTGCTTCACATCTCACAGGGCTATTGGCCTCCTTCGCTCTCGTGCACCTGCTCCCTGCTGACACTCACGGCCCCACCCGGGGTGCTGGACGCCCCGCCGTCGTCTGGCCTCCAGCCTAGTCGGCCGTCTTATCCTCCCTCCTGCCCGCCCCTGAGTGCGCGCTCCCCTGCTCACTACGCCTGCACCCCCTGCCATGGCGCTAGCGTGGGCCGCTGGGCCCTGGCCCCGGCCTTGATCCTTCCGAATGCCCTCCGTTTCTGCGATGCATGACGCCCCTATCCCCCGTGCCTCCATAAGCCTCCTGTCCTGGAATGTGAATGGCCTGCTGGACCATCTCAAGTGTATGGCAGTTCTTAAATATGCTCAACGCTCTAGGGCGGATGTCCTCATGCTCCAGGAAACCCACTTGCTTGGCAACAACAGTCCCTTCCTGCCATGGTATGGGTATGACCGGGTGTGGCACTCAGGTTTTACACGCGGCTCACGCGGGGTGGCTATACTGCTACGGCGCACCCTTCCCTTCGCTCTGACACGAGTTCACCACGACCCTCAGGGTATGGTCCTTGCCATCTGCGGTACACTAGACGGTAGGGCGATCACCTTCATGTCCCTGTATGCCCCTTCCCTTCCTGCTCCATATGGCTTTAGCCTACTCTTCCTCCCGGTCCTCCTCCTTCCCGCTTGGACCATTGTGGTGGGGGGAGACTTTAACGCTGTTCTGGCACCGCAGCTTGATTCCTCAGGGCCAGTCTCCGCATCCCGCACGCCGCGCGCCAAGCAATTAACGCAATGGGCGGTATCCTTGGGTTTCTGCAACGCCTGGCTCACTTGGCATCCGCGGTCTCACGTCTACACCCACACCTCTGTGGCGCACCACACGCACGCCCGCATCGACGCAATCTTTCTTCCCTCTGTTGACTGCATGGGTATCCAAGATGTCCGCATCCTCCCGCGGGGTATCTCGGACCACTCCCCTGTTCTCTTGAGTCATGGGCCACCCCCTCCTGCCTACCGCCTGGTCTGGCGTCTGAATGCCTGGTTCCTCCAAGATAAAACATTCCGTAAGGTCCAGGGCGTGGAGCTCTCCCACTACTATTCCACTAATGAAGGCTCAGTCTCCTCTGCGGGTGTCCTCTGGGAGGCGGGCAAGGCAACCATTTGGGGCTTCACCAAGGGGTTGGTCCAGTGGCAGCGTAGGCAGCAGACACAGCACCTTACAGCATGCGAAGCCCAGGCGTTGCGGTTGGAGCAGTCCCTTCAGGTCACTGACGATGCAGCCATGCACGGCAGCTGCGTCTCCTCCGCGCCGATATCAGACAGATCTCTTTGGACGCGGCTAAGCTCTTATGGCAATCCTCGGTGGCCAGGGTTTACGGGTTGGGGGACAAGAACGGGGCGTTGCTCCACTGGCTCGCCACTTACCCCAGAGCCTCCCGCATTATCCTGGCGATCACGGACTCTGCTGGCACAACTCATACCTCGTCGGCCGCGGTGGCTTTCGCCGAGTACTATTCCCAGCTCTACCGGGCACGGCCCTCATCCCTGTCCCTCGACGGGCTGTTGGCGTCGGGCAGAATTTCGCTCCCTCAGGTGGAGTTGACTGACCAGGAATCCCTGGAAGCCCCAATCTCCTGCGTGGAGATTGAGGAAGCGATAGGACATACTTCGGCTGGCAAGACTCCGGGTCCAGACAGGTTCCCGCAGGAACACTTCGCCCTCTACCGTGAGACTCCCGCGGCTCCGGGATCTCTACACAGAGGTGGTAGAACGCGGTTCTTTACCCTCCAAGGCGGACATAGCCACAATCGTGGTGATACCCAAATCGCACCCGCCATCCCTGCTCCGGTCCGAATACCGACCGATCTCCCTCAGAAACACGGAGATTAAGCTTTTTGCGATGGTGCTGGCCCGACGTCTCCGCCCCCTTCTGCGGGACCTGGTCCACCCGGACCAATGTGGGTTTATGCCGGAGCGAAGCACCCGGCACTGCATATGGCGGCTTAACGTCGCCTTGGCCCATCACGACCGTCTGCCTCCATACCTGGCCCTGCTTCTCATAGACTTCAAAAAAGCTTTCGATTCTGTGGGCTGGCAGTACCTGGGCGATGTCCTTGACCGCATGAACTTTGGCCCCAAATTTCGAGGCATGGTGCGGGTGCTATATGCGTGCCCGCAAGCCCGGGTCCTGACGAATGGAGCTCTTTCCACTGCATTCCCCATCGCACGTGGGACACGACAGGGCTGCCCTTTGTCCCCCTCCTTTTCGCCCTCTCGATGGAACCCCTGGCGGCCCTATCTCGGGTAGACCCCATTTACCGCGGTTGGGAATGGCCGGGGATGGAAGCTGATAAAATTGCCCTTTACGCGGATGATGTCCTGCTCTACTTGTCAGATCCGGCCCGGTCGGGTGCGAGGGCCTTTTTTTGGGGAAGCCCCGGTGCTTTATCTTAATCCCAAGAAATCAGTCCTCGTGCCCCTGCACCCCTCCCGGAAATGCGTCGAGTGGCAGTCCGCGATTCCTCTTCGCCGGCTGTCCTTTAAGTACCTGGGCATCTGGATCCCCCTCCTTCCCGAACTTAGCTGGGCCCTCAACGTAGCCCCCGTCGTCGCCAAGTCCAAGGCCGACCTCACTAAGTGGCAGTCGCTCCCCCTCAATCCGCTGGGGCGGGTGGCCCTCTATAAAATGATGATCCTTCCCCGGTTCCTCTACATGCTACAAAACACCCCCCTTTCCTTTCCACGGTCCTGGTTCCGCGAACTTGACGGGGTGGCGACGCGCTTTCTGTGGGGAGGTGGGAGGTCACGGCTGGCGTTGTCAACCTTTCGTCTGCCTTCTTACGACGGGGGGCTGGGAATGACCACTCTTTACTTCTACTACCTGGCCGCGCAGATTTTGGTGGTCCATGACTGGTTAGGGGGCGGCTGGTACGACCCGGCATACCGCGTGGATCTTGCGGTAATGGACTTCGCCACCATCCAGGATCGGCTCTATGGCAGCCCTATCCCCGCATCGAGTCCCGGTGTCACCCGTGCCGTGTTTCTTGCCTGGCGGGCCGCGCTGCAACACACACACTACACGGGTACACTCACGCAAGCCACACCCTTATGGCACGGCACCTGGTTGCGGGGAGTGACGGGGCTGGAGGGCTTCAGAACGTGGGACCACATTGGGATTTCGCAGCTGGGGGACGTCTGGAGGGGGGCCGAACGTGCTCCTTCCAGGAGCTCGAGGCGCGATTCACCCTTCACACTTCCCAATTCTATAGATACCTTCAGCTGCACCATGCGCTCTGTGCCCACACTCCGCTAGATGTTAGATTGCTGGACCACAGCCCTCTAGAGGCTCACTGCCTGATGGGACACCAAGGGAAGGGCGGCATTTCCCGCATCTACTGCTCCCTCGTCAACAACTCGCCGGTGTCTCTTGAGGGACTCAGGGTGCGCTTGGAGAATTGGGTGGGTCCCCTGGACGAGGTGGAGTGGAGGGATGCCCTCATGGCGCCCCAGAGAGTCACTGCCTCCGCTAGGCTACGCCTAATTCAGATTTATTACTTACACACCGCCTATCTCACACCGGCCTGGCTACACCGCGCAGGCATTTTCCCCAAAACCACCTGCCCACACTGTAACACCGGCCAGGCTGACTTCTTTCACGTAGTCTGGACTTGTCCGGGCCTGGAGCTTTACTGGGGGGGTATTGAGACTGAAATGACAGAGGTGCTGGGGTGGGAGGTGCCACACGACCCCAAAGTTGCCCTTCTAGGGATCATGGAGGGTTTGGATGGAACTCGCTCCGAAAAGTTCTTTCTTTCTACTGCAATGATGGTGGCGAAAAGGGACATTGCTGCAGCCTGGAAGCGGCCCGAGCCGCCAACCTGTGCCAAGTGGGTGGCCGGGGTTGACTGGTGCACTGCCCAAGAGAAGAGTCTGTATCTTGCACGGGGTTGCACAAAGAAGTATCGCAGGGTTTGGGGGAAATGGCTGGGATACGTACCTTGGGGGGGTGGTAGTTGGGTGGGGGTTTAGCACGGAAAATGTGATCGAATTGGCCTTCATTGGTCCCTTGCATAACATGTATGACCTGAGAGCTGTGAAATTTCCTTTATGTTTTCAGAACAAAATAAAATTTGTGTATCAAAAAAAAAAGACTTTGTATATTTGTGAGACTATGTTATCTAATAATTTGCTGTTCCGGACTCTCAGAGCCTCATTTCCTTAAGTTAATGTAGGTAGAATTTTGGCTTGGGCCACCTGCAATATAAGGCTGAAAGGCGATCCTTTCATTTTCTTATGGGCTGTTCCTATACCATCTCCAAGCGCCTGCCCTTTCCTCTTCATCTCTTCAATTTGAGCTGCAGAACTCCCATTTGGAGAAAATTGCACACCCAGATACTTGTATATGTCAGTTTTATCCACTTTTTCTGCTGCCAATCATCAGCTATTTGTTTTCAGTATTTTCTCCTGGATCATGAGGGTTTTAGTTTTAGTCAGATTGACATTTAACCTGTTTTTATTTGAGTATTCTACAGTTACGTCCATGAGTCGTTGCAATCCCACTTTTGTCTTGCTTATCAGAACTAAATAATCTGCATAAAGAAGATTTGATATCGTAAGGCTGACAAATTTAGGGGCATGATGATTCAACATGTTTAGCAGAGGTGGGAAGTCTGCGAGAAACAAATTACAAAGTTTTGGAGTGAAGACGTTTTCTTGTTTTAGACAATCGGCTGTTGGTATTTACCTAGACAGTCGTGATCTACTGCCAAGCTTTATTCTTACCCACGTGTAATTCTGCAGCATTTTCAGGGCTCGTAAAAAGTTTTTGGGTATTTTTCAGCCCACCAGTCTATGCCATAGGCTGTTTCGATTACTTTGTCGAAGGCTGATTTATAGTCTACAAAAGCATAGGTGTACAGGGTGTTTGTATGTTACTGCCTAGTCATTCAGTAACGTCAGGGCCATGATGTTTGTTATTGACCCTGTCTGTTTACTAAAATCTGTCTGATTTTGTGGTATAACGTGATATTCCCCTGCCCAAAGCTGCAACCCTTCGGGTACTAGTTCAGCAAATAATTTTGCTTCATTATCAATTAGTGCTATGAGGTGGTAATTTTCAGGTTTGCTTCTGTCTCCCCCCTGAAAAATGAGCAAGATCACAGAGCCTTTACAAGATGCGGGTGCTCTGCCACTGCATAGAGTGGCCCTGTATTGCTTAGTAAATGTGAAGTAACTCAAAGTAGCGCACGTCGCTGCCTTGCGTTATTCTGCCCCATGGAGGTGTTCATGGATGGAGTGCATATGGCCATGTCTGAACTGGGGTGGCTTCATGAGCACAATAACTATGGATTAAACCCAGACCTGTGACTGGGGGTGAATGTTTTGCCAAAGTGCAACATTCCGTCCATCATCTTGTGTGTTTTGCTGTTTGCCCTATGTGGGAAGGGTATTCCCAGACGTGGGTCCTGTGCTCACTACGCCACTGGAGTCAAGCTATCCTGGCTGATGATGGCCGATAGCCAGAAACCGGTCCTAGAATGCTTGATTCCCGTCCAGGGAAGTCATGGCTTGGCAGTTCGGGCTGGACTTTTCCCATGAGGCACAGGGTCAAGACTGATTTACATATGGCCATGTCTGAACTGGGGGGGAAACATCATTTACCACGAAGGCATTACCACTACTCACGTTTACCACGTGACACTTACCACGCAGGGTGCCTTCCACGCAGGGTACCTTCCACGACGTCTTTACCACGGGCTAGGGGGGAGACGTGGTATTCCTTCAAGTCGATCTGCGTGGGCATGGGGGGGCAGAGGGAGGGGGGGGGCTCGGAGGGGGGCTGGGGGGGGTCTCCCCCCCCAAAAATAACAAGCAGGTTACTTTAACAAAAAAACGAACATAAATTTATAAGAAAGAGGAAAGAGCCTCCCCCAAAGACGTGCCGTGTACGTCAAAAAAGCAGTCCTTTTTTTATTTTGGTATACGTGTTTTGACGCTTGTTTCAGAGGAGGATGGAAGTAAGGGCTCGTGGAGAAAGACGTGAAGGTAAGACGTTGCAACGCGTAGTAAAATGCTACGTTGTAAATACCAGCGTGGTAAAGCCACTTGCGAGGTAAAATTCGCGTGGTAAAGCCATGCGTGGTAACTGAAATCGTGGTATAATCATATATTCAACTGGGGTAGCGTGGTGAGCAACATAACGATGGATTAAACCCAGATCTGTGACTGGGGGTGAATGTTTTGTAAATGTGCAACATTCTGTCCATCATCTTGTGTGTTTTGCTGTTCGCCTTATGTGGGAAGGGTATGCCAAGACATTGGTCCCGTGCTCACTACGCCACAGGAGTCAAGCTATCCTGGCTGATGACGGCTGATAGCCAGAAACCGGTCCTAGGATGCTTGATTCCGGTCCAGGGTAGACATGGCTTGGCAGTTTGGGCTGGACTGTTCCCATGAGACACAGGGTCAAGACTGATTTGCATATGGCCATGTCTGAACTGGGGTGGTGTAGTGAGCAAAGTAACGATGGATTAAACCCAGATCTGTGACTGGGGGTGAATGTTTTGCCAATGTGCAACATTCCATCCATCATCTTGTGTGTTTTGCTGTTCGCCCTGTGTGGGAAGGGTATTCCCAGACGTGGGTCCTGTGCTCACTACGCCACTGGAGTCAAGCTATCCTGGCTGATGACGATTGATAGCCAGAAACCGGTCCTAGGATGCTTGATTCCGGTCCAAGGAAGACATGGCTTGGCAGTTCGGGCTGGACTGTTCCCATGAGGCACTGGGTCAAGACTGATCTGCATATGGCAATGTCTGAACTGGGGTGGCGTGGTGAGCAAAATAACGATGGATTAAACCCAGATCATTGACTTGGGGTGAATGTTTTGCCAATGTGCAACATGCCATCCATCATCTTGTGAGTTTTGGTGTTCGCCCTATGTGGGAAGGGTATGCCCAGACGTGGGTCCAGTGCTCACTACGCCACTGGAGTCAAGCTATCCTGGCTGATGACAGCTGATAGCCAGAAACCAGTCCTAGGATGTTTGATTACAGTCCAGGGAAGACATGGCTTGGCAGTTCGGGCTAGAATGTTCCTGTGAGGCACAGGGTCAAGACTGATTTGCATATGGCCATGTCTGAACTGGTGTGGCGTGGTGAGCAAAATAATGATGGATTAAACCCATATCTGTGACTGGGGGTGAATGTTTTGCCAATGTGCAACATTCCGTCCATCATCTTGTGTGTTTTGCTGGAGTGTGGGTATTCCCACACATCCATCGAGGGACTTTGTCACTTGCCAAGATTTGCCAATAGTCGTAGACCTAGGAATTCATCCAAATGTTGTACCTCCCCAGGGGAGGCATAATGAGGAGAAATGTGCATATTTCCCCTCATTTCTGACTCCTCTGTGTGCTGCATTCTGCAGTTCACATAGAAAGAGTAAAACACCTCAGAGGATTGCTTTGCTGCAGAAATGTGACCCTTCCTACACAACACCAATCCTGGCTACAATACAGGCATAGTGCAAGTGTGCCTGTGCTGACGCTAGGAAGCATATTGTGAACTAGCACAGGCAGACAGCAGACATTTCTACCCTCGCCCTTACAGGCAACTTAGCTTGTGTTGTGTTGTGTGAATACAGTCCGGCCAAGCGTCACGCAACAGGTGTGACACCCACGCATTTCAGTGCAGTGATTCTCATCACCGCACTGAAATACATTGTCACGCATTTTGCCACCACCTGCCAAGCTCGCCACTAACGGCGCCTGTGCCCGGGCTCTCTGCTGCTCGGACATGCTGCTTGCTGAGCCCGAGTTCCTAAATAGTTAACCAATGTTGTCTCAGCTCTGTGGAGTGGCTGAGAGCGCTACAGTGTATCTCTGCACTCTGCCCAGGCTCAGCTGCCTGCTGTGATGCCCTGGAAACAAATAAATGCGGCGCAGGCGGCTCGGGGCTTACTCATCACACACTGCAGGGGGGGAGGGGCTGCCCTCTCAGCAGTCGATACTGCTGTCATTCACCGAGGCACCATGGGGGCCGGGAGACTCCGCATGCGCTGGTGGTACTGTGCCTTCACATCCAGAGGAAGTAGGCAGAAGCGGCAGGCACTCGGAGACTCGAGTCTCTCTCTCATGCGGCGTGGCACTCACTCCTCGGCCACGAGGCAGGCCTGGTGGAGTCAGGTATTGTCTGCTTTTGTAATATTGCTTAGTTTTTAATAGCCCACGCTGACTGAGGTGCTGTGGTCTTCTTACCTCGCTGGGTCAAGGGAGAGGAACAATGTTAGAAAATAAAATAAAGTAAAAACCGTACCAGCCTCCCGTGAAACCGATGCCCTTTGAGCTTGTGGCTGTACTAATAATTTTCATACTCTTTGCTCCACGTCTGGAATAAGCTGGGGGCCAACGAACTCTGTCTGTGCTAGTGGAGGGGCTCTGTAGCGAGTGCGCGCACTGGATGTTTTTGGTCTTTAGAGGGGTCGGAGCACCATCTCACATAGCGAGCTCTCCCCTCCATCCTGGGCCCCAGACCCACTCACCCGGGAGACACTTTAAACTTGCAGATCGATTTACAATTTATGTTGTTGACACTGGAGGGTCAACAACATTCTAATTAGCTTCCCATCTCGGCATCACCTCGTGGAAAGTGTACAGTGTGACAGGGGTACCTGTACTCTTGGCACATTTGCATACTTAAAAGTGCCGGGCAGCGTGGTCTGCCAGTTCGGATGCACGACAAAGTGATAATCAGCGGCCATGTTCGGAGGCTGCCCAACGCCAGACACATCCCACATTGGCCCTCTTATAACCAAACAGTTCTGTCCGTGTCCCGGCATCTGCATAAACATACTGGCAATGGCAGCTCTGCTCCGTGCATACTGCATTCATTCTGTTAAAATAATCCAGCGTGCAACATGACATGAACGTAGGGAGCCTTCCGAGGCGATGGTGTCCGAGATAGCCAGTGTCAAAGGAAGCATAGTTCACACTGCAGTGCAAGGAAAGTAGCCGAGCCAGGCCCAGAATCGTGGCCAAGCCGACGTGTGCTACACACTGAGGCTGCAAAACCAAGTAAGTTAGTGACTGTGATTCACTTAACATTTATTAACCATAGCGCCAGCGCGCAGCTTTTCTAATCCTAACGCATGTATTAACACTACGCACGGCTCTTTGCGGAGACAGCCAAGAGCCCGGGTTCAGCTCAGAACGACCTTGTGAGTGTGACCCGCTGCCCGCCAGCGCGATCCGTCACCGCGGGCCTGGACAGCAGGCAGTGATGCACTCCCCATCTAGGCGAACACATCCTGCCAGGCAAAAAAAAAAGTTGTCACAATCTCCCGAGACATAGTGGGCAGCACCTAGATTCCTAATGAATTGGCCTGAAATATCGCCTCCCAGGACCAAGATAGCACTGGAGGCCCAGGCCGCCCTAATCAGTGCAGAAGGCGCCAGCGTGCAGTGACCACACTGGTGCCTGTCAACTTTCAGCACGGCCGGCTTCACTTAGTTTAAGTCAAGAGCCTGGTATATATTAGTAACTCTTGTACTGCCGTACTCCCAGTCTACTAGTATAAGTAGATCTGGTGCTGCGGGGCTGGGCGGCAGGCAGTGTGCTCCAACTGGGGCAGACCACTAGCAGAGCTGGTAATCACTTTTATTAGGGTTGAACAATCAGTAGTATAGTCAAGGCTAATACAGTGTCCTGGTTGGCTGTAATGTGTGCCTCACACTTCTTATTTCTGGTGCTTTCCAGCAGTTCTAAGATCCTAGAGTTTCTCGCTGCTCAAATGGGTGTATTTTCTGATATTTATGTTTAGTCTCATCACTTGATTTTGCTCGCGATAAAGTGTCACTCATAGACTTTGAAATGTCACTCATAATTTCAGTAACATTTTGAAAATGTCACACATTGCAATCTGAAACCTTGGCAGCTATGTGAATATTTGATATAAATATGCTCCTGGACGTTTAAAGAGCTGTGAAAATGTATTTGCCCAGATCACAATCCTATAGACAAACTAAAAATTTACTTGTGCACGTTTTTGTTCCCACTGATGTAACAAAACTTGAAGGGCCCTCCTAAAAGGTATGTTGAGGGCCCCCCTCTGGACTCAATCAGGAGCTCTCTAGCAAGAGTATTGTGCTGAGGGGACCCTTTGGAGCTTGTGGGGACCCTGCACTGTTTTTTTTTTGCAGGAGCAGAAACCTTCCATGCAAACTTTGAGCAGTTAGATTCAATCATTGATTTCTATTGCTTATGCTCCACAAGATGTAGCTCTACAAGATGCATTACAGGGCAGATCCACCGGATGGATGGCTGCCTCCTTGGCAGAGGGTCACTGGGCTTCTTTTATGGAGATATTTAAAGGCGCTACATGGACTACACATCTACTTTTGCTTCTCCCTATAGACTGGATGTGAGAAATGTTGAATCCATGATTTTTGGTCCAAAGTATTAGCAGCTGCGATACCCTGAGCATTTGTATCTCCTGATTTTTTCATAAAGTAATTAGTAATAAGAAAATGGGTTGAGGAGGTAATAACTCTATTACGTACCTTTAATCTTCATTACTCTGAATATGCTTTTTCTAGTGCCAATACGTACGGCCCTCCCTCCCAGTTGCCATGGAGAACCTGAATTCCACTAAATATTGCTAGGGTATCTAGAGGAAGTGTGGTGTTCTCCATCTCTCTTTATTGCCATGGTAGTAGGAGGACATGGTAGAAAAATGTAGGGTATTTTTGTTTTGAGTCATTTGAGTGGCTCTACCTATGTCATGTGGTCTCTGGGTAGAGGCTACATACCTCATCCAGTAAGTATTGGTATGAGAAAAAGGATATACAGTGTAATGAAGATTAGCGGTAATTAGTCGAGTTATTATTATGAATTGAATTTCTTTACATTATTAGCTAGTGTGCATGTAAAATCACATGATAGTATGGGTAACCCAAAATTGAGAGTTGTACAAATAACCACTATTCCTAAACTCAGTATCTTCTGTACATTTAAAAAATACAGTAATCTCGTTCATACTTATCTTTCATTCATTACATTTTGCCATATTGTGTTTGTGCATGGTCGGTACACTATGAAAAATAACTATAAGCCTCAGCTCAGTTGTTGGTTTAGGTTATTGCATGTTTTTGGACAACCAACAAACAATCTATATCCCTGCGACCATAAAGATCTGAAGAACAAAAAAGTCTGTTACTACTGTAAATTGACAACCGAGCATAACATTTCAGGTGAAAAGATCACAAATTAAAACCTTTACCTAATATATATATTTTTTATGTCAACCATTAGTTCCTTTTGGAAAACCTTGCACAATCTACACAAATGACCCCTTGCTGAATTCAGAAGGTTTCGGAAATGCATTATTTTTCCAGGTTCACACCTGTTTACATCACAAACTGCAAAAAATAGGAAAAATGGACTACCACTTAGAAAAATGTAAAACATATGTCAAAGATATTGGTTTTCTTGCACAACTCTAAGTGTTCCTGAAAGCTGGGAAGACAGCATTCTTAACAAAGAAACTGTTGGCTAATGCCATGTTTAGGAATAAATCACAGTGCTTTCTTAGATGTCTTATTTTTCAAAGAAAAACTCAGTTTTTTCAGTATTTAAGCTATTTTTTCATTTCCCTCCAGGAATATCAACAAACTCTGGGTGCATCTGGAATTCCCAAACAATGGACGAATAGATATATATTTGGACCAGATCTTTTTTATGGAAAAAAAGTATGAAGGCCTAAGAGCAAAGTGACCCAAATATCAAAAAAGGGCTTAGCTCTGCGTCCGAAAAATCTCAGCAGCTAAAGGTTTAAACAGATTAACAGTATTCTCCTCCAGGTTGGTTTAGTTAAAGACTTAGGGGCATATTAGCAGGGGCGATATCGCCGCTTTAGCGGGACTTTTTCCCGCTAAAGCGGCGAAAATTTTATCGCCCTATTAGCAAGCTGTCGCTAACAACAGTTAGCGACAGGTTTTAGGAGATAGCTACAGGTTTGGGGCCCGCTTTGCATGTCAGCGATATTTATCGCTAATGACTAGTAAAGTGGGCGTACCCAAACTGTTAGCGACTGAAAACAGTTGCTAACACAGCTATCGCCTATTAGCAAGGCAGGCGAAGCATCAAAAAAATTGCGCTAAGCGGGATTATCGCTAGAATCTAACGCCTGCTACAAAGTTGACTTACCTGTATAGTCAATGGGGGGTGGATTATCAGATTAAGCCCCCATTGGCATTAATGCGAGAATATCGCTGGATTTCCAGCGATATTCTCGCATTGAGCCGCTATCGCCGGATATTTTATCACATTGGAGATGAATGTTGCTAATAGCATGTTAGTTCTGCGATAATATCCGGCGATAGACAGCGATAAAAACAAATGCGCTAGGCGCATTTAGCGATTATTATCACTATTTGTTGCTAATATGTCTCTTAGTTGGATGCAGACAAAGTCTATGCTCCACTAATGCATTCTTAAAACAATTAAAAAAGAAAATCTGTGTTTACTGGTATTCGGTAGGTGGGTGACTTTAGTGGATTTGCAAATGTCACATTACCATATTTAATAATGCTAAATATGTATTCCATGGCTACTCCAGAGGTTTTGCCATGCTCAGGAGTGAGGCTTGATGATAAGCATTTTCAGTTGATGTTAAAAGGGTGCCAAGAAGATATTTATCCAAGTACTTATAAGTTGTATGTTAGTCTAATATCAGGGGAATGTCTGTCTTTTGTAGCGTAAGATGATGTGCTGCGACTTACAATGAAAACGTCAAATTGCAGAGACTTGAGGAAAGTTATGGAGAGTATTACAGAGTCTGCATTAGATCTTTGGAGGTCTTTGAAGACATGAGGTCTGTTATCGATCAATGTTTTCAGTTAGTGGCACCGTGAGCTGTACTGGTGTTCCAACATTGGCCCTTAAAATATTTCAGCACTCCATCACGTACCTGTTTTGTTTTTACCCCATATACTATCGGGTTCACCATGGGGGGGGGGCCATCATGTAGCAGTTCACCATTAATATGTGAATATGAAGAGGCATGTTATTACCAAACCTAGATATTATGGTCGAAACACTATTTGGAACGTAAAACACTAGTATAGCACAGATGTGGGAGACACATGTTCCAATTGACTTGGTGCGTGCATCCTTCGATGGAAGAAGGAAGACAGCCCTCAGTATATGTAGGTAAGACAGAAGGATTAATGTAATATCAATCACAACAACAAACAGCGATACAATCATTCCATAGAGGTTATTGAGGGTTATATCAGCACAAGCCAGCTTTGCAACTGCCATGTGCTCACAGTAAGAGTGAGGAATGAGATTGGATTTACAAAAAGGTAGCCTTTTAAGAAGATATGTCAATGGGCTTGTTGACATCACACACCTAAAGAAAGCTGCAACCCCAATTTTAAGGATAGCTGGAGGAGTGAGAATACTTGTGTATCTCAAGGGATTGCAGATCGCAACGTAGCAGTCAAAGGCCATGGCCACCAGTATTGTTGATTCCAAGGCAGCAAATGTGTGAATGAAGAACATTTGAGTGATGCAGGCCTCAAAGTAAATTTCTGCAGAGTTACACCAAAGTATCACCAACATTTTTGGAGTAGTGGTGGAGGACATCACCAGGTCGATAAAGCATAACATACTGAGGAAATAATACATGGGTTGGTGGAGGCTAGGTTCGACTGTGATGAAAAACAGGAGAGTGCAGTTCCCCACCAGTGTAATGATGTACATGAAGCAGAAGGGAAAAGCAACCCAGAAGTAATAATCTTCCAGTCCTGGAATTCCCATCAGGATGAAGGCAGAGGGATGGAGGCTGCTGGTGTTATTAGCTGTCATAGTGCGTACCTGATTCCACTGCTCAGCCTAAAGAAAACCTGTTTTAAAATAGAAAAGAATGATTACATTCACAAAATATCTAGGATATATGTGATTTTAATCTTTAAAGCACCATTCCTGACTATAACCTTAAATGCATGAAAGGGTCCCTTAAACAATTTAGTGAAGATGCAAATTAATATCAACATAACTAACTTTAAAACATTCCTTCTGCTTCATCCTCCACAGAATCATTCAATATAACTTCACGAAAAAGATGTTTACGAAAATCAGAGAGAAAAAAGAAAATCATCAACATACACCTCACTAAATACCTCAACAACCACCAATTACTCAACACCACTCAGTCTGGTTTCAGACCTAATAACAGCATGGAAGCTGCCCTTTCTGCTGCCAAATATGACATCCTTGTGACCCTGAACAGAGGAGACTGGGCAGCATTCATCCTCCCAGACCTCTCTGGAGCATGTGATGTAGTCTCCCACCCCATCCTCATCAAAAGCCTACACAATATCGGATTCCAAAGACACACACTCCAATAGATCTGCTTCTTCCTGATCGGAAGGAGCCAATGAGTCAGCCTAGCATCACTCACCTCAGAAGCCTGAAACCTTATATGCTGAGTCCTGCATGCATTCTCCCTGAGCTCAACCACCGTCAACACACACAAGATCCCTCTAGCCAGCATCATCCCCTCTCACTATATCAACATCCTCTCCTGTGCTGATGACATACAACTCATTCTCTACCTTATGAACAAAACACCCAGATCAAGTTCAATGCCTACAAGAATGAAATCGAGCACCTGATGAAGACCAACTGTCAAAGGCTGAACACCGACAAACCCGAAATTGTTATTAATGAAGAGCACATCACTGTGGAACTCCACCCGGTGGCCAACAGAGCTAGGACCTACACCCACCCCCACCACCTGCCAGGAACCTTGGGATTATCATTGAGAGCAAACTCAACATGATTGCTTAAGTCAATGCCATCCATACCCTCTCTGAAGATGCTGAGGAGGATTTTCAAAGAACTCCAAATTAGCATCCAGCAAACCGTCACATACGCCCTGGTCACAGGCAGGCTTGATTAAGGGAACACAGTTAATGCCAAGATAAAAAAATACTCACTAGAAGGCTGCAGACTATTCAGTACTCGGTGGCCAGAATCACTCTTAACCTCCCACAGTGCACTCACATCACATTACACCTTAAGGAGCGCCAATGGCTTCACATCCAAAACCAAAAACAATTCAAACTCCTTACCCACACTCTCAGGGCACTATATAACACTGGCTCAGCCTACCTTAACAATTGCATCTGTTTTCATGAACCTTCCAGACAACCCCCTCTCCGCCAAACTCCCACTTGCACAAATCCCACACATATGGAAAATCAGAACTGGTGGTCAAGCCTTCTCCTACATAGAACCTAAAGTAAGGAACACCTGCAGATGCACATAAGAGTCTCCTAATCACTTCTAGAAGCTGAAGACCTGGCTCTTTGAGTAGTCCCTCTAGGCCCTTGGTGTGTATAGACTCACACTTGCTCAGCACTAGGAATATTTTTACAAAAATATCTTCTAATTCCGTAATTCCGAATGGCCGTCAAGACCTGGCTGTTTAAATAAGCCTCTGAGACCCGCAAGCATATAGATACCCTATTGAGTGATTAGTCACGCTTTATAAATCCTGTTTGACTGATTGATTAATTGAGATGTAGATTTTCTATTAGTAACTTCAATGGAATGATATTTATCAAATGATAGATAGGGCAAAATATGTATTTTATGAGATGATCTGACAATGATATTGAGGTACCAGGTACATAAAGTGTTCATTAGAATCTCCATTCATGCACTGCCCAGTTTCATAGAGGAAAGCCTGGAACTCTAAAGAACCAACAGCAGTAAAATAAAATTATGGTGAAGCAGGAGAGACACTTCCATCCAAGAAATTAAAGTTGAATGCAACTTTTCATCAAAACACCCCCATGACATTTCATATTCACAAAAGGCATATGTTTAAAATAAAGTAGATCAAAGTATTTACAGTGCAGTAATGCTGTGACCTTATCCAACCAATTCAGTTGGTTCCACTGAAAATACAGCAGTTTGTCAATGGTCCTACGGTTGAACAAGGGGGACAAGTGGTCATGTTCCTTGACCTCCAACTGGATCCTGCCTTTGCTACGTAACTACCACGGGAAGCACCTATGAGAGGCATAAATATTTACCTTCCACCCCAAATCTTTATCACCATTAGGTGTTAAACTAAACAATGAAGGGCAGATTTACTAACATTTTGCATTGTGGCTGTGCCACTTTTTTGGTGCAGCCATGACACAAAATGTTAATAGAGATTTTTAAAGCCTCGAATGGGCCAATGTTAGACTCCTTGCATGGCTTTGTACAAAAAAAAGTAATGAAGGGCAGCAAATGAGGTTGTTTTGTGCCCTTGCGTAGGGCACAATACAACCTCATTTGCTGGGTCATCATGGGTCGAGCATAAGTGTTACCATGCATCCACTTATGCATTATGCATTTTGATACAATCCCAGATCTACCAGGGTCAGTAAACCTGGGATTTTGCTAAAATGGTGCACCTCCAAGATCCAGGCATAAGAAGAAGAAATATCTTTATTTCTCCTTGTTACTTTTTTCTTGTGTAATGCCTTTAAGGTTTGTTTTATGCCCAGGAAGGTAGCCCTTCCTGCATAAAAACAATACTGCTTGTAAGACAGGCCCCCCTTTCACCGTGGTGCAAGGGTTCTTGCATTGGTGCAAGACTGCACAAAATGCACCAATACAATAAGAGAGCAGAGTTGCGCCATATCTTAGTAGATAAGGCACATTTCTGCTCTCACCATTGCACGCAACGCAGCAAAGTAACTTTGCTTGCTGCCCTGCTGTGCTTGAAACCTTAGAACATCTGACCATAAAACTTGAAATATAAGTTTTGTTGGTGGCTAGAGGCACAGAGAGTTGGAAAGTAAAGATAAAAGGAGGAATATAGACAGTAACCAATAATCGTCAATTTCATTAGAGTCTGTGAAAAATTGTTTAGCTCTTTTCCTAAAAAGAATGACTATTTAGTGCAGCAGGGACTCTCCAGAAACCTCAATGATGAATCCACATCTGTCCCATTTATATTCTTAAGTTTCGCCTTCAGTACTTTATCACAGAACCAACACTATTTTACTAGAAATTATGCTTTACTGAAAGAGATATATACATCATTAAACCTGATGAAGGTGTTTCTGACCAGCTAATTCACCCAGGTTTTTCAGTTTCTTGATCAGCGGTTTTTTAACATTTTTCTGTAGGAGAACATCATAACCTGTGACTCAACCACGGTAAGCTCATGGTAAAATGGACTCTGTGCGTTTACCGCCAGTGTCTGCCTTTTAAAATAAGGCTGCTGTAAAGCAGCAATAGGCAGTTGACTGGTTAAACGTAAACACATGAGAGGGTTGTGCATTGGCGACTCCTGTCATGTGTAGCCCAGAAATTGTGCACAGGTTGACTGGTGCAGAAGGATCTCTGCAAGGTTGGATAGTGACCTGGGATAGGCCTTAAAATGTTAATGTTAATGTAGGGAAAGGCAATGTGCTTTACTGTCTGCTATAGGTACGACTGCCTTAGAGTGCAGTTCCTCTCCCAGAGTCTTACCAGTGTACAGTGTAAACTGTCTGAAAAGAACAATCCTGTACAATCCAAACTCTACAGGTTATGGTTCATCCAGGAATGCTGTGTTTCTCTGGCTCAGCTCTAGATCAGAGCCCAGGCCTGATGTGAGCAATTAAACTTGATTAGCTCAGCTCCTCAGCAGGCAGGGGTGGGGGGGACTGCTCTGCATCAATCAGCCAGCTGTCATCCTGTGCCTGGAGGAGGGCCAGCTCACACCCACTGAACAAAGAGAGGGAGCCCAGACTCTGGGGTCAAACCAGCAGGATGGCTCCTTTGAAGTTTTACTGAGGCAGGCCCTGCCAGTGACATCAGTGAGGGGTGGACCTGAGGCCCCCAGAGCACATGTGGCAAGTGACTCCTAGGTGACACCATCTTGAAGTATCTGGGAAGGCTGAGTAGGGAGATCCCTACTGGAACCTCCCACCCCCACTTTCAAAGTCTTGAGCAGGGGGCAGAGCTCCCTTATATGTGCTTTTTTGCTAAACACTGGGACTGGAGGCAGACACCATGAATGATTGGAAGAAAGAACCCCCTGACAGTCATCTCAAATAAGGACACTGCTTCTGATTGACCCCAGGACCAATGGAGCACTACACCCGGACCACAGACGCGGGGCCCCTTACACCCCTGAGGACTAGTTGGAGGTAAGCCTGAACTTCTGCACTTGAAGAGGGAATCCCAGAAGAAGAGCAAAGCAAAAGGCTGGCACAGGGAGCCAGTGAAACCATCTCCCTGCAGCGTTTGCTGCCTTGGTGGACAGGAGGCCTAAACAAAGTGCTCCAGTTGGATAGGGCTAGCCACCCACTAGGAGCAAAATGAAGATCGTCAACATCAGCTAATGGGGCCCGAGTTCTAGCTGTTTGAAGTGAGGCAACATTTGACCCTTTGGCCAAACTGGAAACGAAGTGCATGGGGCTCCGCTGCTGTAATGTGATGGGGCTCTTGGGTGGGCCAGGGCCTGGAGACTGCCCCCAAGATGGAGAAATTGATGGGGAAGCAATGCTAATCTCTTCCGAGATATTGAGGAGGGGCCCAGGCTCATGACCCATCTCTAAAGCCTGTAATGAAGGAAGATGAAGGTGTGCTGTCGTGCTCCCTCTGCCTAAGCAAATGAGTGCACATGACTCTAACCCTGGGCCCTGAAAAAATGATCATGGGAGGGAACGCTGTTGCGCCCCTCCAGCCTGCTGAAGAAGATGGGGGCCCAGTACCACAATCCTTTGCCCCCAAATTCTGCACCTTGCCAGCAGGAGCATGCAAAGCAAAAGACTCTCGCCGGCTCCTGCGGTCGCATAAAGGAATGCTGCTGCGTGCAGAGAGTCAGTTCAGGGCAGTTCCAGGAGAGCTCCCGAGGCTATCCTACAACATTGGCTGCATATGGGGTGCCCGAGTGGGACCGTGTACCATGAGAATAGTAACACAGTGCAAGACACTATAAAACAAAAAGGAATGGAAATTCAGAGCGGCTCTCCCCAGCAGAGCGGGAGGGTGGCTGCTCAGAAATTCTGCGAAAGCTCCAAAGAAATGCCCCATAATACGCCATGGGGATTGTCGTTCTCAGCAGCATTGGGGGGGAGAAAATTACTTATTCTGGGTTTGGGATGGCCCCAGGATAATGGGGTCTCTCCAAAAGTGTTACTAAAGTGTGGGGGAGTTGCAGGAGCAGTGCAACCTCCCCCCCCCAAAAGAAGTACCAGAGTGCCCCCTCTGCGTTTGGTAGTGTTGCAGGGTTTCTGTACTCACACAGAACTGTGCACAGAGGAGTGGAACCTCGGCAAATTAGGATGTCCCAAAACTTACCTTAGCAACCAACTCACCCCTTACCGAGCTAGCTACAGTGTCTCATTGGACATATCAAACACCCAATGTTTAGACAAACCAGAACATGAACTTACAGTACCTCAGGGTACGTGGGACTCATGAACACTCTTTCGTTATATTATCATTACAAACCAGAACATGGAGTAAAGAAGACACATGTGCATTTGAAATGTTTATTTACTAATGCCGTCTTCTCAGGCGCAGTATCTTTGATAATACAAGTATACTTATTATCAGTAGCAAAATTATCAGCATAGTTACTAAGACATAAAAAGCGAATGGTGACAGCATGTTAACATGCTGTAATGAATAAGAGTTAACAACACTTATATCTCACCCTCCCTAACACATATATTATATTATTATCTAAGAAGGTCTCTTTGGGTTGTTTTAGGGCGGGCCCATACCTTAGTGTCCTAGCATGAAGGAATCACATCAGCATACACCAGCTCTCTCTGCATGTGCACCGCATCAAGTGTGTTAACAATTCTCGTGCAAAGCAATATCAATCCCGCCTCAAGCCCAAGTTGGCAAAGGCTGCACTTGTGTTATGACTATGAAGGCGTGGAGATCAGACCTCATAACAATTCCATATCGTGTTGCTCCTGAAACTTCAGCACTCTCCGTGCAGACATGTTTTATTAAACAAAGCAGATATCAGAGCAATAACATATTATTCTCACATTCACCACGGCAAACTACTAGGTTGAAAGCTAAGTCAACAAATGAGGGTCGTGTGCAGAAGTTGCAAGAAAGGAAAAATGGCGTTTAAATCTCAAACGTACCTATGCTAACTTAACACGATATAGGGATATATAGGAGTTATACAACACCCCCCCATGATCCGAGAACGGACTAAATAAGGTAACAGAAGTGCCATCACATGAGAGCAGAATCCATTTATAAACGAGCATGAATATAAAAAATAATGCTAAAAAAATAGCCCACAAATATACCGTGGCTCAAGCCAATAGGCAAGCAAAAAATAAAACGTCTTGACCAAAAGTCAATAAAATCAAGGAAATGCTATCAATCAGCATGTCAATTCGAGGCAGTGTCTATGATAAGACCGTATATGAAAAGTAAGCTGCAACAGCCTCCAGGAGGAAGTCACTGTCCTCATCCGAAAACAGTTCAGCCATCCAATTTAAAAGATGAAAGGAACATACGTGATCATCCAGCACCGGATCCTCTATAACCATCAGAGGACAGCTCGGTGGGTTTTCAAGAAAACTTTGTTCCAAGAAATTTTGCGCTGCCGACAACACATCCCAGGGACCTATTAGTCCATGTGCGACCGCCAAGGCCATAATCCTTTCGTCAGAACAAACCAACTCGTGAGCAATGATAGGACTCATCAGTTGATCAAAATCGACGTCAGAAGATGCTGGTCCGCAGAGACACAAATCAATGGCCCAAAGGAAATCACAGGTCAGACAGCGAAATACAGGCTGGACACAGGTGAAATAGGAGAACCGAAAAGATAATCCAAACGCCGTGCTTAGAGTCGCTAACGGCAGTGTGCCATAGTAATCAAGCATGCGGTTGCGAAACCGCGTCAGTAGTAGCTGTGCGTGGTCTTGCACAGGAAGGGCATCCATATTTAAAAAGGCAGAAAACCACCAATGCGCCAGCCGCTAATGCAAGCAAAAACGGGAACCCTCCAAACAAGGATGAAAAAATAGAATGGAAGAAAGCAGGGATGACTCCAAAAATCTTCTCAAAGGAAGTCACGAGACCACCGCTAACAACTTTAAAAAAATGTGCTAGGCCCGTTGTGGAGGATGCGTTAAAGATTGAACGGACCATGGCTCCGAAATGCAAGGGCAGATCAGTGTTTAAAAGAGCCTGAACCTCCGTGCGGGTGTTAGCAATGTGAAGCACGAAAGTTTCACGGGCCGAGCTCAAGGCCACCTCTTTCTGGGACAATAGAGCTCTTATTCTAGCCATGCCGCTGAATTCTGCTCCCAAGGTCGGTATCTGTGGCCAAATGGAAGACTCCCTATGTTCACGTGTGGGAGGATAAAGAACATTTCTGCAGCAAATAACTCGCTCACTAACCGTTACTATGAAAGCTATACCTTTAATTAAACCACAGCAGTTTTCATTATTGAGCATTAAATAACTACCATTCTCTAACAATTTAAACGTGGGGACGATAGCAGGAACTGGCGTGCCCTGTAAAACGCAAGCCATATTCGGTCGGTCCTTGTTACATGAACCGTGTAACTGTATGTGTCTGCACATTAAAGAATGATCTGGCGTCTCAGTACACTCATCCCCTGTTAGATAAACCTCTTGTTCATCCTTGAAACATCTGTATGTGTATGGGAGTGACCAGACCTCATGAAGAAAACCACTACCTAAGGGTTCAAAACGACCTATTGGCACATATTTCATACAATTTGAAAACTTATATAAAGCAAAAGGCAGTGTTATTAAACCGTGGATAAGCCACGTAGCAGCAGTGGTCTCTGCCACTGAAAAAGGTAAAGATTCCAATCTTTCAATATGGAGCATAGAAAAGGAAGCATCACGCATTGAAAGCAAGCGTTGTTTGTCTGTCAAATTAAACGGTGCAAATAAAGAGGAAACGTTCATGTATCCCCAGGGAACTTTACCCATTTTCAGAGTCTGTAGTGTCCATGCAAACTGCATGATTGAACGTAATTGATTTTGACCATGGTATAATACAGATACTTCATCATGCACAATATCAACAACAGACGACACAATATTATCTAATGTGTAAATTCTAGAGGAAAGCACGTTAATGCTATTGTCAACCACTGCAAGCACTTTCTCAAGATTTGCCTGATCAATAGCCCTAAGGCGTGAAGCAGCCTCAATCTGTGAGAGTTTCCAAATTTCATTGTAAACACCATATAACCACCTTTTCGACCTGCCACTAGCTGGGCCCTTAATGAAATCATTCAAATCCACGTCTGCATTCAGTTTGGAAAGGTGATACTTAACCGCAGGTAAAGTTGAATGTTTCAGCCAAGCTTGACACAACTTGCCAACAGAGTAAGAGGTGACAGTATGACTCAAATCAAAACGGGGATCAGATCTAACAGCCTTAAAACCGTCAGTTATATTTAAAAATCTTTTTTGGCAAGAATCAGCACTACGGTGCCAAAGCAGCCAACCCTTGGGATTCATACTGGAAATTTTAAAGGAGGAATTCAGAAGCAGAGCCTGTATTTCTCTAATGGACAATTTAGTAAAATTACTCCAATTCTCATATTCCTCCAACTCCGGGAAAGACGGGGTGTTCAACCTTTTAGATGTAGCCAATCCAAAGCATGTGGTCTGGGAAATGGTTTCATTTAAAAACCACATATGATTTGGGATGAGACATGCACGGTGCAAAGCCTCAGTGCCTTGTACCTGCCAGGCCCTTGAGCCCCAAACTGATTTAAGGTCTATGGTATCCTTCCATAACTCATACCCTCCAGTAACTAATTGATCCAGGAAGGCCTTTGAATATAACAATTTTGTATTTGTAAGTCTAACCTTGGACAGTGGCTGTTTTTGAAATTTAAAATAAAAGGACTCGGGATTGGACTGATTAAAGTCAGTGAAATAAGTATACTTTTTAAGAAACGTTTCTGAACTCCCTTGTGTTGGTGCTGGGCAATGTTCCCACTGAGTAAAATTAACCGCATCCCTTCGGGAAGATGTCTTGTGTAAGAAGTGATTGCCATAATGTTGGTAACAGAACAATTCACCATAATTAGCAGATTCTAAATATAAATCCTCAGCATCAAAAGCAGCATAATATTTCAAATCAGAAAACAAACTTTCCACAGCATTAACATCCCAATCATCAGAACGAATGTTTTGTTTCACCACATCCCCCATATTAACTCTTAGTACATTAGGGACATTAACGACTTCCGTTGGACCATGAATCTGAAAACGAACTGCATCCCACGCGATTCCATCCAGAACAGGCCACGCTGTGATGTTAACCAAAGTCAAGTCTCTTTTTAATCTGTGTGTAGAATGTGAAGAGGAAAGTGGGGCCAAAGTTCCATTCAAATGAGTAATGCAAGTTCTCTCCTCGACATAGTGTCCATTCATAATCCGAAAAAAATAAAACACAAAACCAATTGACATAAAAAGGTAAACTGAAAAAAGGACCAGCCAAATGTATATCCAAGGAGGTATCAAAAAATGTTTTTTAAACAGGCTAGCATATAATGCAATTTTAGAGGGTTTTTTCGAGGCAAGGGAAGCAGAGTCAAATGAAAATCTGGATTCCGTGGCTAAACGAGCTTGCAGGTCAGGCATGGACAAATCAGTGGGGTATGTATAGTCTGTCTCATCAAGGTTAGTTCCTGGTAAATTATTCAATAATGGACTGGAAACAGCAGGTAATTCGATGGCCACCTCAGGTTCATTATTAGAAGCAGTGGGCATAATTGAATTTCTCACAATGGAAGGACAGGAAACAGCCGGTGTCATGCTAAGAAGAATCGGCCACTCTGTGTATCTTGACATTGTCAATAGAAATAAACCTGTTTTCCTTACGACCTGGAAGTGGTGGTAAAATGACTGTTCTTGTGCCCTTCACTCCAAGCACTGGGACCGGAGCTCGATAGGAGGGACCAAACTCTTTCTTGTTGTCGATCTTCTCTCGAACCAGTTCTCCAACTTGGGGTAGCCAGCCAACTACCGGGATCTGCAACGCATCATCCGATGTGGAGGGCAAATGTTCTTTTGCAAGAGTGTCTCTCGTCTTTTGTAGATTCTGTAAAACATTGCAATGTTCATCTGCGTCAAAGGAAGTGGCGCGAACCACCGAGTCTAGACCGTCAAGGTCAGGGACGAACATCTTGATGCCAAAGAGCATTTCGTATGGGGTCCGCCCACCCAGAGACCTTCTAGGGAGATTATTAAGAGCACGCTGCACGCCATAGAGGTGAGCAAGCCAGTTTCTGCCAGTGCCTATAACTCGGGCTGTCAAAGATTGCTTTAAATCACGGTTCATTCGTTCAACTACACTATTACCCTCGGGTCTGTAGGGTGACGAAAACTTGACTTGGACCCCCATCGAAGTCATGGCATCCTTATACGCCTTAGAGGCGAAAGCCGGACCCTGATCCGAATGGAAGGTACCACAGGCAAAAATCCCTATAAAGATACGCAAATCTCTGATGACAGTCCGGGAATCAGCGCTGCGATGTGGCCATAACCACACAAAGCGTGTGCATGAGTCAACTGCTACTAAGATGTATTTATACGCAGTATCAGATGAAAATGGACCGCAGTGATCTAAATAAACACAGCCTAGTGGTTTATTAGAAATGTACAACTGAGTCTGTGGCGGACGCGTAGCAGTTGAAGGTTTAATCTGCTGGCATATGTCACAAAGAAGGACATAATCACGCGTCTGTTTGTACAGTCCCCGCCACCAGAAACGTTGTTGTAGTTGCGTTACAGTGGCTGAGACGCCCGCATGCGCAGACGCCACACCTTCATGAGCCGCTGTAATCAAGTCTGTTCTGCGATCCGTGTTGGGAATCAGCCGTTCCCCAACATCAGGAATTGTCACAAAAGGAACCTTTTCGGGACTTAAGTGGTATTTATACTTCGAAGGGAATCCCGAAGGATGTTTACCTCCCTTCTCAGAGGCAGCAACCGCTGCCAAGATGTCGCTATCAATCTTGGTTTTAGACCTAGTAACTGCTGCAACTAAGTATGTAGATACTGCTGATTTCGCCGCTTCATCAGCAAGCGAGTTGCCAAGAGCGTGTACTCCCACGCGCTGATGACCGAGAGTATGAATCACATAAACGAGTGGCAACATAGCCTTAAGCTCTGCCACTCGAACCCAGATCATTTTATGTTTTATTGTGCTACCCTTGGAATCACGAAAGTCATTTTGAATCCAAAAGAACAAGTTTTCATTGTAAGACTGGACACAGTAGTAAGAATCACTTACAATTAGAGTAGTAACACTTGAATCTGCGTACTCCAAAGCTAGTAATAGAGCACGAAGCTCTGCCAATTGTGCAGTGCAATCGCCCAGGGGCAACGTGTGTACCTCCCTGGAAATGAACTCATCATTCAACATAGCACCGACTACAATGGCGCATGCGGAAACGTAGGCATGTTTAGAGCCATGCGCAACCTGCGCCGACCCATCAGTGTAAATGATGCAATGGAAGTCCTCCAAAGGTCGCATCGCCAGAGGAGCAGGGTGAACGAATTCATACTGCAAGAACTCCTGCGACCGTAAGGAAGCGTCAAAAATAAACATGACATCCGCGGATGACAATGACGCAGCCCACTGAATCCACCGAGGGTGCAAAGCTTTTGAATTTGGTACACTGGCTTTCGTGACTGCCTCCAAATGAGGACAGGGTGTTACCACTAGCATGCGTTTCCCCTGTGACAGAGCCCGTTCCTTTAGAATAGCCATCTGTACAGCAGTTAAAACCTTTTCTATGGTGGGAAACCGCATCTCAGCCGAGGTGTACAAGTGTGACTTGTAAGCAATAGGTACTGTGTCACCTTCATTAAAAGTGAGGTAAGTGAAACCCACCGTCCCAGGAATTATTCTTATGACCAGGTTGGTGTGGTTATCACGAGTCAGTAAATATTTAGAAGCGAGCAGATCAGCCTGCAATGATTGCAAAATGGCTGAATGCTCAGGCAGCCAGCATGATTTTGAGAAAGTTGGTTGTATCAAAGCATACAAAGGCTTGATACGCTGGGCATATTCCGGAATGTAAGTTCTGCCGAAATTCAAAAAGCCCAGTAAGGATTGTAATTTTTTCAGAGTTGTCGGTGCGCGCAATTGTGCGCACTTCTCCAAGAAGTGAGGAGCCAAACCTCTACCTTCATTGTTGAGCTCATAGCCCAAAAACAACACTGTGTGTTCAGCAATGTGCGATTTTGCAAAGTTGAATTTGTAACCCATGTCTGCGAAGTTGCAAACAAGAGAATTTACACGACACAGATGCTCCCAAATATCGTCGTCTGTGAGATATATGTCATCCACATACGAAAAAGCATCAGGGTCGAGTGCCTCCAGAATAGAGACAATTCGAGCGGTAAATACACCAGGACTATTCTTGTAGCCCATCGGAAGACGCCGGAATTGTTTTTGGACTCCAGCGCTTGTAAAACTGGTCCATTGGGAGCTAAAGCTGTCCAATCTGTGGGCATAAAAACCATTGGATATGTCAAGCGTTGTCTTGAAACGCTTACGCACGAGACTATCCACTAGGGCAGAGCCGTGGGTATTCTGTACTGCACAGTTACGGCAATGCGAGTTTAAATGCCGGTAATCCAAAACCAAACGATATGATCCGTCAGGTTTATTCACAGTAAAAAGGGGATTATTCATCGGTGACACACACGTTTCAATAACTCCCTGATATTCCAATTGTTCAAGGATTTCCGCGACGGAAGATTTTGCTTCACGCCGAATGGGATATTGAGGTTGAGGCTGCGGCTGAGACCGCAACGGAATTTCGTGGCAAGGCGACAATTTATCCCAACCACATTGGTTACGGTACAGAGCCGGCGCGAGAGCCCGAGCCCACTCTTCTGCAAAATGCTGCGCATGCTCTTTCGAGACAGTGTTCGCGAAACTGGGTAGGATTACCTCCTCCCCTCGCGGCGCCGCGAGCACAAAAGGTGGGGGCCAGTCAGCCTCCGAAAGTAAAATATCATATGTGGAAGACAGATTCTCCCAAAATACACCTTTAACGGTACGCTGTATGTCACCTTTATTTAACAGGACAATTTCATATAGTCTTTCAGGGGGAGCAAGTCTCGTATCCGCTGTTTCTATCACAACGTAGACATCAGTCGCTGTCACCCTCAGTAGTGGACGCAGCGCCTCTCTGACTATGGTTATCTCCGCCGCGCTGTCCAGCAACGTCAGAGCCCAAGTCAGATTCCGAAGCCGCGTTCTCACTATCTGTGGCATATCGATGCGCTGTTAAGGCTGCGACTTTCTTTTTCGCAAACTGCGGACGCCTAGGCGTAGAATCCTCCTGCTTCACTGCGCCGTCCGTCTGGCGGGACTGACCACGTCCTTGTTGGCCACCACGTCCACGTCCACCCCCTCCTCCTCCACCGGTCTTCGGGGCCGATGTGTCCTGAAAGGAACGAGGAGAGCGTTGATCAGAACCCTGAAAACGATCAGGTGATTTAATCATCGCGCGGTCGCGCAAATCATAAACTTTTTCGGATGGCGCAGGAGCTTCTATTGCAGGAAAAGTACTCTGAGTCTGTATTGTCTGCTTCCCCTGTGTCTGTTTTTTAGGCCAATTTTGTTTCTTGGACTTGGGCTGGGCATCTGTCACTGCAGATTGTCCCTGTGGTTGTTTTTTCTCCTTTACTGGAAAATATTTTAGACCTCTACTTGTGCGGCCAATAGTTTTATAAGCGGCCACTACAATCTTTGCTAACTGGCGGGGTTTGTCGGCATCGGGCAGAGCAGCCAAAGCATTCGACACCTGAAAGTTAACTGCATCTCCTTTAACATTGGAGAGAATGAGATCACTTACAATCTCAAAAGAACCACACAGGCGCATACCCAATTCAACCGCTGCCTCTGGACCGTGATCATTCTGAACACGTCTAACGATTTCAGGCAGGGCAGTCATAGACGGGGTGCCGAAGCACCTTGTATAAACTGCCGCAAATGTTTTTCCCCAGCTGTCACAGTCAGCAAGTTCAGGAGTAATATCCTTCGGTAGAGTAATCGTCAACATTCTATGTTTATCAGCAGGAGTAGAATTCGGAAAAACCGCCTCCAGTTGATCAAACTTCTCTGCTAGCCAGAATGGGAAGTCATCGTTGTCAACAGGACGCGCACCAAAAACCGAATTTACCATCACTGGATTGAGACGCATACCGCCTCGTTCCATGGGAGCGGCCGCACCCCCCTGGGGACCACCAGGAAGATGTCGTCCGATGTATTGCACTAAAGCACGAATCACGGAAATGGAAACCACATGCAGCCTGCGAATTTCAGCCAGGGTGCAAGCCCCGTGATTCGGGTGCGGGGTAAAGCCACCCAACGCAGGCCAATTAGTACCTGGAATTGAGAGTGGACCTAACCTCGCACGGGACAAAGAGTGGGGGAGGGCGCCATCAAACCAAACTCGATGCTGCCAATGATCAATAGGTATTTCCAATGCCCTGTATGGCGTATATTCAGCCGGGACATCCGAGGCGGTGTAGGAGTGGTACAAACCAGAATTAGCGTCCACAGCCGGAAACGTAACCCAAGAGTAAAACAACTCGTAAGGAAACGCCGGATCTGCACTTACCACGAAAATCACAGCCATCCCATCTACTGGGACCTGGTACGTCTGAAGATGGTTGCGTATCGCAACGCGACTATGCTGCGCAATAGCCACCGCTGCCGCCATCACAGAATTGGAAACAAGAAAACACAAAGAATACTTTGTAGCACAACTGGGTAGTAATTCAAAGAAACCGTTTAAGTAAGAATCAAGCTTGAATAAAGACCTATTTCAAAAAATAGGTAGGTTTCACCAACACCCCGTTTTCCGGAAACGGATGTGAAGGGGTTAAGGCATGAACGATAAACTACTCGAGTGTCATGATATAAGACCACCGAAACCGTTGGGCGCCATGTTGCAGGGTTTCTGTACTCACACAGAACTGTGCACAGAGGAGTGGAACCTCGGCAAATTAGGATGTCCCAAAACTTACCTTAGCAACCAACTCACCCCTTACCGAGCTAGCTACAGTGTCTCATTGGACATATCAAACACCCAATGTTTAGACAAACCAGAACATGAACTTACAGTACCTCAGGGTACGTGGGACTCATGAACACTCTTTCGTTATATTATCATTACAAACCAGAACATGGAGTAAAGAAGACACATGTGCATTTGAAATGTTTATTTACTAATGCCGTCTTCTCAGGCGCAGTATCTTTGATAATACAAGTATACTTATTATCAGTAGCAAAATTATCAGCATAGTTACTAAGACATAAAAAGCGAATGGTGACAGCATGTTAACATGCTGTAATGAATAAGAGTTAACAACACTTATATCTCACCCTCCCTAACACATATATTATATTATTATCTAAGAAGGTCTCTTTGGGTTGTTTTAGGGCGGGCCCATACCTTAGTGTCCTAGCATGAAGGAATCACATCAGCATACACCAGCTCTCTCTGCATGTGCACCGCATCAAGTGTGTTAACAATTCTCGTGCAAAGCAATATCAATCCCGCCTCAAGCCCAAGTTGGCAAAGGCTGCACTTGTGTTATGACTATGAAGGCGTGGAGATCAGACCTCATAACAATTCCATATCGTGTTGCTCCTGAAACTTCAGCACTCTCCGTGCAGACATGTTTTATTAAACAAAGCAGATATCAGAGCAATAACATATTATTCTCACATTCACCACGGCAAACTACTAGGTTGAAAGCTAAGTCAACAAATGAGGGTCGTGTGCAGAAGTTGCAAGAAAGGAAAAATGGCGTTTAAATCTCAAACGTACCTATGCTAACTTAACACGATATAGGGATATATAGGAGTTATACAACAGTAGGACTTCAAAATGATAGCTTCTCAAGGGTATTGAAGGGTTTTTCAAGTGCTCTCTAGACTGGAGCTTTTTTCTCTTCAGCTGGAAGTGACGCGCTAGGGGAAAACAATATGGTTGCATTTCTTGTGGCTTAAAGAGGCCTAATGTGAAATTTTATGTTGGATGAACACCCTCTGGGGTGAAAATTGGTAATTGCACCTTTGTGTAGTCATAATTGTGATGCATATAATTGCATAGTATTGTAGGATTTATAAATGTGATGCCCTTTAGGTGATAGGTTTATTTTGTTAACTACACTAAAAGTCATGCTTAGTACTGAAATCTGAATGCGTATCAAGAGAGAGAGAGAGGACCAGAAAGCTAGTCCTTATCCCCGGGGTTTATATATGAGTTTATGATTTTAATCAAAAGGAGACTAGCTCATGTATTACAAATTTACTTAAAGTAAAGGACTCGAGTATGTTTCGTCATGGGATAGGAACACCTGGTAAGTGTGTTCATGAAGCCCTCACCCACCAACCTAGTTGGTGGCATGCTTCATCATCGGGCCCACCCAGTGACACCTAGCGTGTCCCGGGTGTGCTTTAACGCCGGATTACAGCGGAGCAGGTATGTTGCTGAGTGTGCAGTGAAGAGTGTCATGGAAGTGATGTTAAAACGGCTTGGCGGGGGTCCCAGTGCCCAAGGGTACATTAAACTTTAATACCTGCGCCTCCGTCAGCGGTTAAAAATAAGGCTGTTGGATGTTAGAGGCGAGTTACGACCTCCCACATCCAGTGGTGGGTCAACATGTTTCAGCCGGTGCCTTATGAATATGCTGGCTTTCTTCAGGACCTATATTAAAAAGGTGAGTGTAATTAAACTAGTGGGTGTGTAATTCAGACTATGTGTGTACACGCCCTAAAGTGTTTATCTATGTGTGAGAGGGGGATTCCCTTCTCAAAAACACGCTAGTTTTAGCAGTTTTTGGCCTTAAGGTTGAGAAATGGCAAGGGGTTGACCAGCTTTTCTGGGCAGAGCCTGCTCTGGACCTGTAGTGCCTCCTTCGCATATGCGCATATGCGAAGGAGGCACTACAGGTCCAGAGCAGGCTCTGCCCAGAAAAGCTGGTCAACCCCTTGCCACTTCTCAACCTTGAGGCCAAAAACTGCTAAAACTAGCGTGTTTTTGAGAAGGGAATCCCCCTCTCACACATAGATAAACACTTTAGGGTGTGTACACACATAGTCTGAATTACACACCCACTAGTTTAATTACACTCACCTTTTTAATATAGGTCCTGAAGAAAGCCAGCATATTCATAAGGCACCGGCAGAAACATGTTGACCCACCACTGGATGTGGGAGGTCGTAACTCGCCTCTAACATCCAACAGCCTTATTTTTAACCGCTGACGGAGGCCCAGGTATTAAAGTTTAATTTACCCTTGGGTACTGGGACTCCCGCCAAGCCGTTTTAACATCACTTCCATAACACTCTTCACTGCACACTCAGCAACATACCTGCTCCGCTGTAATCAGGCGTTGAAGCACACCCGGGACACGCTAGGTGTCACTGGGTGGGCCCGATGATGAAGCATGCCACCAACTAGGTTGGTGGGTGAGGGCTTCATGAACACACTTACCAGGTGTTCCTATCCCATGACGAAACATACTTGAGTCCTTTACTTTAAGTAAATTCGTAATACATGAGCTAGTCTCCTTTTGATTAAAATCATAGTACTGAAATCTGCCAGACATGCAAAGATATTTCTTCTTCAATGCTTTATTTAGATAACAAAACTGTCAGCCACTCGTGATCAAAGTTTGCATGCTGTATTGCCAGTATTAAGTGCCTTCAATCATGGTTATATGTAATTATGACATTTGTTCCTATGCTGATCTGCTTGTTGAGCTAATTAGGTTAACACCACTCACTTTGGTGCCAGTATAAAGAGGGCTTACTCCAAGTTATGTTCAATCCTGGCAGTTAGGGACAAAATAATGTTTTTGAAATTTGATTTGTTGGTCTAACTCTACCTTTGGGAGGGGTAAGAATGAATATGCAACTTATTTCAAACGTAGTTCTATCAGCTAGTGTATATTTGTAAATTGCTGCATAGTATTGAGTAGTGTGTGTGAAATAAATGTACTTATTCCTTTTTCAAATGAATTAGCACAGACTGGACAATCATGTATTGAGTTTTATATTGTGTATCTGTGAATGGTCACTGCTAGCTCACGTCACTTCCCCTAAGTAGGTCTTGGACTACTGTGCAACACTGCCCTATCATAGTCAAGCGCTATAATGCGGTTTTGGTTCCCATTGGAGGACAAACGTAGGCCCATCACTTGTGCATTGTGCAGGCCACACAACAAATGACAGCATTCTCATCATTGGCAGGAGCTGTAAGATGCATAGTATCTCATTCTGGTACGCTTACATTTGATAAGTCCAGTTTGGCCACACATTGCCTTTGTATTAATTAGCAAATATTGGAGTGCAAGGCTCTGAGAAGGGTTCAGAGGTTTGGTTGTGTGAATTGAAGTTAGGAGTAAGGTATGCCTCTGCACACACATGTCATGTGAAGAAATTGTGACCACTTTGAGCACATCTATTATGTACATTCCATTTAAGAAACTGATATTTGCTCCAATTTACAATTTCTTAGATGGGATCAGTATACATGAGTGCCATAGTGCTTAAATGAGTACTACATAAGTTATCAGGGTTAATATGTTCCTAGAGTGACTAGCCCTCAGATGCTATTTTCACTAAACCGTACTATGACAAGGTCCGTAAGAAAATTTAAAGCACAAGTAACATATTATTTTTGTAACTTCGGCTTTGAACCAGCTACAACATGTATTCAGCTACTATTTTGTATTTTATTAAAAGTTAATCCCATGGTGAAGTTGGAATTTTAATAAACACAGGAACAGTACATTTTAGAAAGCTGCACTTGTCCTGTCTGCAGCTCTTCTAGGCTAAATAACATTAGCCCGCTTGCATCTGAACCTGTCAGTGCTTCCCTTTTATGAGGTTTGAAAGAATTCTCCCAGAACAGAGACAATGGCTTGGGCCTGGCAGAAGGAACTGGGTGAGGTTTGTGACATAGCTTAACCCAGAAACAGTCAATGGGGGGGGGGGGGGTAATTTACTCACTTGAAAATGACCTGGGGATGCTTGTATATTCATAGCTTAGTCAAAAGGAAAGCCCAGAGAAGAGGAATTTTTTGATCCCCAGATACACTGCAACCCTTATAGCTCCAATCTCAGTGGAAGAGAGAGCTGATACCTGAACCAATTTGCAGTGATTAGGTGGGCGCAAATTGGTCTTTGCCCTATGCACACTCCTGCTTATGTTCCAAGCTTCCTCCTTGGGCAGAAAGGCTTTGCCATGCTGGATTTAACTGAGAATGGTGCACTGTGGGATAGCTGCCAGTAAGTCAATTACAATGTGTTTCAAATAGGGAATGGGTAGCCATGGGATCTTTTACTCATTGGTCACAGATTGTCCAGGAGTCACCTGCACCCATTGTTCATTGAATTGAACCAATGTATCACTACACGCTAGCTCTTTAGAACACATCTGGGTAAGTGGATGAGCATAGGAGGACTTAACCTCCTATCTGTGACCCTTGTGGAGACCTTAATTGCTGTACCATCTCCCACTTGTACCCAAGACTGAGAAGTGGACTTCAATGATCAGTTTGATAGGACCTCATCTATCATTGTGCATAGAGCAATTCTGATACAGCATTGATTGCTCATATATATTTTTGGATTAAAATGTATTGTTATTATATCTCATTGATTCCTATCATATTACTATATCTTCTGCTACATTCAACCATGGAAAGTATTGGTAATGTATTACACATGGTCATCTGTCATCCTTAGGGTGGGCTTCCCCCAAAATTTTTGCCTGCTTACCTCCTCTTTTTGCTGATTCTTTTAGTTTGCTGTAGGAGTTAGCACTTTGCCTCAGCAAGCGAGTGCTGAAGTGCATATGCTTCTACCCATAACATGTTAACATTCGTGTATACACAATTGTCATATTTATTTTACTTGTAGTCCATTGTAAAGTGGCATACATAATACTTGGGGCCTTTAAATTAGCATGCCACTAGTGGGCCTGCAGCACTGATTGTGCCACCCACACAAGTAGCCTTTCAAACCTGTCTCAGTGCTACCATCACAGAGCCTGTGTGTGTAGTTTACTGTACTTTGACTTGGTATTTAAAATCCTGGCCAAGCCTTAAACTTCCCTTTTATTAAAAAATAAGTCACCCATAAGGTAGACCCTAGGTAGCCCATTGGGCACAGTGCTGTGTAAGTAAAAGGTAGGACATTTACTGGTGAGTTTTAAAAGGTTCTAGTAGTGACAAACACCCAAATTTATTTTTCACTACTGTGAGGCCTACTCCTCTCATAGGTTAGCATTGGGAATTCCTTAATACACTTTCAAGCTGTAATTTCTGTTCAGAAAGGAGTAGCTGCCTCATGTGTTATATCTTTGGAATGGTAATGGTAAATCCTCTTTAATGGTAAAGGTGGATTTAACCTTACTCTTTTAGAAATGCCACTTTTATCAGAGATTCAGTCTCTCTGCTTTCACTTCACATCTCTCTACACTTACATCAGGCATAAAAGGCTTGGTTGCTGTCTTCGTTTAACCTCTCTTTCCACATTCACCTCTCAAAGTCTATCTCACCATGCCTTCTCTTCACATCTCTCTAGGTATACCTGTACTATTAGAGGCTATGCCTGTTTGTGCCCACTTCACATCACTGTGCCTAATACCTCTTTAATTAAAGTGTATATATTCCCTGATCACTTCAGTCAATGAGCACACAGATTGTCTTTCCTTGAACTAGATCAGCGATTCCGAGGTGGGTTAGCATCTAACCAAGACAGTGGTGTGTGAGGCCCTATGGGGTTGGTAATTTTCTTATTTGCACATTACGATTTATCAACTCAGCAAAGTTACTGCAGACCAGCAAGACGGTCCACAGATATTTCAGCTTCTCCAAGTAGCACAAACCCTGCAAGTAAACTGCATACGAGAAACAGCAAAACTCTCCCTAATAAAGCTATAATTGTACTTACTGCTATTCATTTATGAATTAGGGAGTTAAATTTAGCCCCACTATATTATGTTGGCTTACAGTTGTTAGTGCTTCACTGACATCAAAACATGATTATCAGGTCTCGCCTAGGCAAGCATGCGCTGTCTTCCAGATATGTTATTCAGTCTATTTTTACAGCTGCAGCTTTGCTGTAGATTCTACTGGGATCAGTGTGTTGCAGAATGTGTGAAGTCACTGTAACTTAGTAGTCACTCGCCGCTGATATCTGCAGCGATCTAAAGTTCATGGCTCATTCACCTAGTAAGGTCTAAGTAGCCTTCTGTAGCTCTGAAGTCGTTAAACCTGGAGATAGAAACATCTTGCCCACACTAGGAGTGATGCATGAAGCGCTATGCAACATTTTTATTTTGAGGGAAACAGCACAAATATGAAGTGTGCTTTTCCATTAAAACCCCCACCTCTCCACAAATAGAGAATCATTGAAAAGTCACCTAATTTCGGAGCCAAGACGCTTTCTGTTATTTGTGGCCCAGTTTTGGTACATTTTGAATAGGTGCTTTTGAGGAGAAACTACATAATTATTTTTTAAATTCATTAAACCTAGTAGAGGCACTGGAGAGTTGTATTCACTCCATAAGCCACAAATTGAAGGGCTGCCATCAACTGCAATAGAGTTATTTTATGCAGCACCACAGTCCCGTGTGTAAACATGCTTTTTTTGGTAAAACAAAAAAGGCAGCAATTGTGAATGGACCCTGTCCATTCTGCCCCTCCATATTGTGGTCTAAAAAATGTTTCCAAAATGTGAGTTCACTATGTGCCCAAGGGACTCTGGAAGCACTCAGGTATAACAAGAAACAGCCCAGCATAAAAGTATTGTACATTATACTCTTATTGCATTAAGCAACCTCCTAGGAAACATGCTAGCACTAATGACCTCACACCTTGAAAACCATGCCAAGAACATAGGGAGGGGATAAGGTGTAGCGTCACAGTTCCTACAGTTTACCTTATGCACTTCTACAGTGTCCTTGGATGCTTGCAAAATAAACATTAATGGATTACCTGTTTATTTCCCTTTTATGTGTACGCTCAACCGAATCCCTGTGGGAGTCTATTTTTAAAGCGGGTTATATTCAGATGTTGCCCGGTCAGGAGATGTCCCTAGTTTTCTGTGATTAAACCCTGCTAAATTTCCAATTATTAACCCTCCAGAGCTGGGTAATCAGGCTCCAAAATCAAATCCCCCAGCTTTCTTTTTCGTCAATTCTTCTCTATTCTCCTTCACCCAAATTTCTTTTTTTTCTGAGTTTTATATAGTGTTGACTTGTCCCAAAGGTATCAGAGTGCTTTACATGAGCGCCAGCTATGCTACGCGAGGACACATTCAGTTTTGTTGGGCACAGGGCGTTTAAGTGATTTGCCCGGAATCACAGGATGTTGAGCGCCATTGCCGATACTTGAACCTGGTTCCCCAGATTGGAGATTGATCACCAAAGCGCCTTAGGCCACATCCTCTCGTCAAATTTGCAACCGCCTTCTGTTTCCCAGTCCCTCTCATATGCCTTCTCCCCTACCACATTCTTCTCTAGCCATCCCTTTCTCCCTGTCACTCATGCACACATCTCTCTAAACCTCTTTCGCTCTGTCTGTTTCTGACGCACATATCCTGCTCTGGTATCACACTCTCTCTAGTCCTGCATCAACCTCAACCCTTTACATCAACTCCTTCCTTATTTTTTTAATTCCTTTTTCCATTGTTGTCTTTTATTTTCCACAACCCCTCCTTCATAACCGATTTCCCATTTTCTGGTTTTGCAAATATAATCACTCAACTGCAAACAAAAATCTAAAGTAAAAAACATTGTGGTAGAGGAGTTGGCCTAATGGCTAGGGCGATCATCCTCAAATCTGGGGAACAGCGTTCAAGTCTCGGCAAGGACGCTGAACATCCTGTGATTCTGGGCAAATCACTTAATCTCCCCATGCCTAAACAAAAATTAATGTGTCCACATGTAACACAACTGGTGCTATGATACCCGATACCTTCGGGCCAAGTTTGCACTATATAAAACTCCATAAAAAAAATATATTGTAATTTACACCTCCAATAGCTCTAACTTTCACAAATGAGAGACCGGTTGCATTGCAAATGCCTGTGTAGTGATGGAGCAAGGATTTGCATGTAATGCGACTTGCTTGTATTCAGTCCTCTCGACATAACAAATAATGTACTATTCAACATGTTTGTTTCATTAATATTGCATTACACTACATTCTGTGTATCTAGAAGACGCTTGCATTTGTGTTTTACTAACATTAATTCGCTTGCACTAAAATGGCCGCTGCTACGCGGGGTTTCATACTGCGCATGCGTCAATCACACTCATGTGACATGATGTATTCTTTGCTTTTGGAGGGAATCTTTTGCTTCTGCGCACTAGAACTAAAATGGCTGCTCTGTGTTACAGCATGCATGAAGCTAGCGCCACTGCTTTTGCCAAGCTGTTCGTTCTGCCTAATCTTTAACGCATTACTCTAAATAAAATAATGGGAATAGAGTAGAGAGAAGTGGTATACAGTGCATTCATTCATTCTGTGTTCTCAAACTGTTTCTTTTTTATTTTTACATGTAAATCAATTTGGGCCTGATGTCTATTGCTGAACTCCATTTTGAAGAAAATTGCGACTGCGCATGAATCTGTAATCCTGGATTCCTCGGGATCGGGTAACTCAACACCACTCTAGAACACCCCTGTCCGCACCTCAAGAAAATAGAGCAGACGTATCCTGATAAGTAAACCAGCTCTTTATTACTGCTTGCTCCCACCAGTTGTAACAGTCTACTACACTCTACATCGTAGTGCTACGGTAAATGTTCCAACCGTTCTCTGCACAAATGCCAGTCCTAGCATCCACCAACAGAGAACACCGTTCTAAGTAATGGCCGACAATGCCACTCGAGTAAAGAGGAAGCTGGTTAGTGTTATTACCATCGTCCTCCGCAATCGTGTCAGTCCTGACACGCTCCAACGGAGGGCAAACAAAAACAAAAACAAACGGAATTCCAGTATAGTTCAACGCGCTCGAAAACCCTCGAGCGGGGACTGGCAGAGAAGGGCACCGAGCCCCATGCACTCGATAACCCTCGAGCGGGGACTGGCACAGGTCTGTGAAAGGACGTAGTCCCAAGCGCTCGATGACCCTCGAGCGGGGACTGGCAAGGTTTGTGAAGGGACTGTGTCCCAAGCGCTCGATAACCCTCGAGCGGGGACTGGCAAGGTCTGTGAAGGGACTGTGTCCCAAGCGCTCGATAACCCTCGAGCGGGGACTGGCAAGGTCTGTGAAGGGACTGTTTCCAAGCGCTCGATAACCCTCGAGCGGAGACAGGCAAGGGTCTGTGAGGGGACGGAGTCCCACGCACTCGATAACCCTCGAGCGGGGACAGGCAAGGGTCTGTGATGGGACGGAGTCCCACGCGCTCGATAACCCTCGAGCGGGGACAGGCAAAGTTCAACGGAGTGGACGGATCACAAACTCCCGTGTAAAGCAGGGTCCTGTCTGTGTGTTGCCGTCCTCCAGCAATAGCGTTCAGCGCTTCCACAACCCTCACATTCTAATACAGAGCTCACCTTCCTTGAAGCGTCGGCATTGCGGACTCGCGTCTGTGATTCAAAATATCCGACGCCGACTGCTGACTTCTCGGTTGTTTTTATGGTGACGCCCTCCGCGTGTTTTCACCGCGCTTTGCCCTCTGGGAAGTGTAGTTCGGTGCGGGTGTGGTTCTGGGTCTTGTGGTTCCGAGTTCGCTTTCCTCCACTACGGTGTTCCGATGTGTGTCTTAACAGAATCACAAAGTCCGTGAAGCAGAGTGACCTTTGAAACGCTGCCAAGAGCCAACTTGCTAGAAGATGCATGTGGGAATCATACCTCTTGACCCTACAGAGGAAACTAGAGTTCTAAAATGAACTAAAATGCAACAAATATTGGAACATTTATTGTCGGGTGGAATAAAATATACATGGGAAAATAAAAGTTGACGGGCGGGAACGTTAATAGAATATTCAGAATAAAAATGTCATTTTGGTATGGTGTGATGACCTCTCCTCATTCCTTGTCCAATCAAAATTGGGGATCCTTACACTTGCAACATTGGGGTGTGGTACACTGACCTGAAAAATAGTATAACTAGGGTAGGCTTAGCTAGTTAATTTGTCCGACTTGTCCGAATAGCTGACCTGTCACTGACCCAACACACTCAATAGGTGACCAAGAGCAGAGGTGCTGCGGAGCACTCTGTCAGAATATTCGATAACCCAATTGGGGTTCGGGAATAAGGGTGCTGGCCGAGCACTCTTTCAGAGAATTCGACGACCCAATCGGGGTTCTGACTGTTGGTTGCAGAGAGGGTTGTAGCGCTGGCGTAGCAACTTTAACTGTGGGTGCCGGTCTTAGCCTATGGAGGTTCTGTCCTGATCCAAATCTGGTTGCACCTGTCCTGATTTATGGTCGGCACCTGTCGTCTCTGCTGGCACTTGCACTTTGGGCTCTATCCTTTGACTAATCCGTGGCCAGGGTTAGTTCTTCACACCATTCTAGGTAATTATTACATGTGGGTTTGTCGTAGTACTGTTTCCTTCTCTTTCCCACCCTAATGTCAATTGATAAAAGTTTTTGCATAATGACATATGTTATTACCTTCTCTCTCTCCCCACCTTTAGTTTCAAATGCGTGATGACGGCCTTATAAAATCTTTGCATATTTTCGTTTTAATCGTTATCTTCTTGATTGAAAAGTTACTATTGCGCAATGTTTAGATTAAGACATTCAAAGAATTTTAGATAAAGATTTTAAACACTTCCTGAGTTTGTGGTTATTATATGAGTGCAGATGTTATTATCTTACCTATCATGCTAACTCCCTTTGATCCCTTAGGACTCTAGGTACCGATGACAAGGATTGGTAAGTCAATGATATAGGTCCTAAATGAAATTTATAAACCACTGATTAGAGTAAAGGGCACAGGTTACCTATTTAAAACTCACTACAAGTTAATATTGTTCTATGGGCCCAAGGTGAGTATGGTAAACAGAATCTGGTGACCTGCGCGCTTTATCAGTAGGTTACCTATCTCTCTCTAGTGAGTGTGCGCCTCATGTACCAACAATTTTAACATTTGAAAACTCCCTACTTCAGTAAATCAGAGGTTTTGTGAATGGCAAAACCCTTTTAACATGTACAAATCTTATTTAACGATTTGGAAAAGGTTTTCTGAATCGTTAAATGGTTTTAGGAAACCATTACCAATCAGTATTTGGAATATGCATGTTTAGGGTGTCCCTTCTAAATACCAAATCAGAGTAGGTTTGTATTAATATTTTGCGGCCAAAATCAGGGTTAATAAATATTCATGTTTTACTGAAAGTTAATGGTAAGGTATCCGCAGATGGACCACTTAATAGTCTTAAAAATTGGCAAGCTTTTCATTTGATTTAAAAGTCACACATTTTCCTTCAATTAAAATGAACTTCATTTTAAAAAAAAGTAATCTCTTTATTTAAAAGCATAGTGGTCTCCTGATCTCAGCAGGCCACCATCCCTGTGATGGCAGTGATTCACAGTTTGTTGCAATTTGTGATCTACCTCATTAATATTTATAAAGTAGGTTGCATTGCCACACACTACGAATAGGGTGGTTGCAAAATGACCTATTAGTATGCAAGGTGGTTAGCAAAAACAGAATGGATTTGGTAATGGTCGACGCACAATCTGAGACAACTCATGACTCCATTTTTTGAACATCTGGCCATAAATTCTTTACATTGACTCCTAGTTTAGGGCCCAATTTATACTTTAGCGGTCAAGTAGGACTCCACCAGGATTATAGAGTAATTTACTCCATCACCCTGGTGGAGGTCCCATCTGGCAAATTATGTCTGTCAGCCTGACAAACTTTTCTGTGATTCACAGGAACTGCCGTCAAGGTGATTCCAGTGAATGTACTGAAACTTTGCCTAGGAGGTCCGTCAAACATGACTAAGCTGTACAGTAATGTTTCAAAACTTCTTTCAATTTCAAAAACAAAACAACAAAGTGGGTTTTGTTTTGGATAATTTAAAAACATTGCCTCTATCACCACTGGAGCCATATCGCATGGCGTATGGGCCATTTTTATTAGTTGTTTTTACTGCTGCTTACCACTAGGGTTTTCCTGGCAGTGATGGGCAGTAAGAAATAGCTATATACCCACCCATCTTAATTGAACAGGCGGATATATCGCCAATTCTCTGATGGCTCTTAATCTGCCAGGCCATTGGCCATGGTGGAAACAGAGTAATCTCTGTTGTTGCCGAACTATTTTCTGTTCGCATATAAATTCTGCTGGAGGATCATTATATTGGCGGTAAGCATAATCTGTTGCAGTTGCAATGGAATACGCTTACAATTTATAAATGAGGCCCATAGGTTGATAGTAAAGCTCACGTAGGGGCCATATGTACACAGTAACTGATTCCTAAATAGTGACTGTTAAGGAATCACTCTTTGGTAATCACTGTTACGAATGTACTAATGTGAACCACCTTCTAATAGCTATTTGGTGTCATTCACATTTCCTAAATACAAAATCACTGTTAAGGATCAGCCTGAATTGCAATTGTGAATGTTGCTTGGAAGCCAATGAAAATATCACAATCAGACAATGCTGTTTGTGTAGCACATTGATGGATTGCGTAGGGGTGTGAGGAGTGTGTTTGGAGCTTGGAGACAACATTTCACAATGTCTACACAGGAGACAGACAACGAGAAGAGAGCTAGAAAAAAAAGGGTTTTCTGATGTGGATCTAGTGAATTTGACTGAGGAGAGTGTACTCCACAATGATTAACTTGTTTGGGAAGAAATCTCCGGCTGTCTGAAGCCACTGAGAGAAGATTTGCTGTCTCTCCAAGATTGCAGAACAGCTGAAATTGGAAAGGGCTGGTACAACCTAAAGGGGTGCAAAAAGGAAAGACTAGCTCTCAGGTTTAAGGAACGAGCTGCCACTGAAGGAGAACCCCTCCACTGCAACCCAGCATACTCCCCTTGATGAACTTGTGAAATCTACATAGATACTTCTGCCCCACATCAACCCCATAGTGATACAAGTGTAATTTTATTTTCAAAAATACATATTTAAACAATAACTATTTATATTATATGATATTGTCTGATACAAAATGCTGATGCCATTTCTGGATTATAAGTGTTAGATGCATCATGGGAGATATAGTTTGCCATTTCTTTTTAATTTTCAAACAAAAGGAATGAAAACGTTTTAAGCATTTAATGCTAAAACAGTTTTGCAAAACATATATTTATCAAATAATTATTTAGTTGAATAAATAAATAGGATAATTTATACTTTTCCAT
This sequence comes from Lissotriton helveticus, assembly GCF_964261635.1. Taxonomy (NCBI): domain Eukaryota; kingdom Metazoa; phylum Chordata; class Amphibia; order Caudata; family Salamandridae; genus Lissotriton; species Lissotriton helveticus. The sequence goes on from NC_136069.1 coordinate 1,613,724,306, forward strand.
AGCTGCATCTCTATTAAAGGACATAGCCCATGTTATTTGTGGAGGAGGAGGTATTTGAAATGAGAGAAAGCTGCACCTCTGTGCCACCAATAGCAACTCCAGAGCGTCTTACCTCTACCCTGCTAGTCCAGCTCCTCACAGACAAAAACTAACTTTGGGACACTAATTTTCAGATGCAAGATGTTGTGGCAACGTGAGGGCAAGATCACAGCAAATGAGACAATGTAGAAGGAATTGGGCTAATAACAGGGCAATGACAATAAGGGCCTAATTACAAGTCTGGTTGGCCACGGACCGCCGGACTCATAGTGGGGCAACTGTGGCAGTCTTATGACTGCCCCATTATGACCCTAATGGGCATTCCGCCCTGGGACCGCCCACTCCGCCAGGAAACAGCCATTCCCTGGCAGTGGAGTAGCGGTCTTGAGGCATCCATATGCTTGGTGGGACCGGCGTGGTCCCACCAAGCATATTACGAGTTTCCATTCCGTCAGGGTTTTCATGGTGGTTTCTCCTCCATGAAAACGCTGGTGGAGAGGAAACAAAAGGGGCCCAATGCCCTTTGAATGCACAGGGGGGCATACATGTGCCTCCCTTTGTGCATTCACAGAAGTTCCAGCATGGCATTTATAGGCACCGCCTTGGGAATGCCAAAGGAAGTACTCGCCAATTACAAAAAAGCCATCATATGGCAGGCGGATCTCACGCAGGTTTAGAGATTCTGCAGCAGGGCAGTCCAGCTGCTGCACCATCAAACTCATATTCTTCCCCTAAGTGTAGAAGAATAGGGGAGAAATCCTTGTTTCTGATCTAGCTGGATCAATTAAAAACAATGTGTACAAGCAGCAGTAAAATGGAAGGGCTAAGAAAAACTATGTAGGAGGCCTTTTCTACTTTAGCAGAGGGACAAAAATAACTGGGCAATTAAGTAACAATGAATGATTTGGGTGCTTCAATTAAAGATACATCAGCAAAGAAATCTGATGGGCAGGTTTGAGAAATCTGGCAAATTTGTCAATAGACTAGCAACAGCCACTCAGACGTTATCTAGAAAGAAAAACTACCGGTCCATCTCTCTCCTTCCCTTCACAGCCAAAGTCACTGAGAAATGTGTCAATGCACAACTGACCACCTTCATCAAAGAGAACGTCATCCTCAACTCTTTCCAGTCTGGATTCGGCAGAAACCACAGCACCAAGACCACCCTCCTCGCCACCACCGATGACATCTGCATGCTACTGGAACAGGGACACACCATGGCCCTCATCCTGCTAGACCTCTCCGCAGCCTTCGACACCGTCTCCCACCACACTCTTGCAGCCAGACTCCATGACGCTGGCATACGGGGGATCCTCACTCGACTGGATCCCCTCCTTTTTTATCGGGAGAACCCAAAGGATCAGTCTCCCACCCTTCCTCTCAGGACCAACAGAGATCAACTGCAGAGTTCCCCAAAGGTCATCGCTCAGCCCCACGCTCTTCAACATCTACATGGCCCCCTATGCTGCCATCGTCAGACAGCATGGGCTTAGCATAGTATCCTACGCTGACCACACCCAGCTCATCCTCTCCCTCATTAACAACACCAAAGACACCAGACTCAGCTGCCATGAAGGAATGAAAGACATTGCAGCCTGGATGAGCAACAGCTGCCTAAAACTGAACTCGGAGATAACAGAGGTCCGCTTCCCTGGACCCTCCCCAACCGCTTGGGACAGCTCCTGGTGGCCCTCTGCAACCACCCACCCTGACAGACCACGCCGGGAACCTCAGCATCATTCTAGACTCCTCCCTCACCATGACTCGCCAGATCAAGGCTGTCGCCTCCACCTGTTTCAACTGCCTCTGTGTCCTCCGCAAGACCTTCAAGTGGATCCCCTGAAGCCAGAAAGAACGTCACCCATGCACTCATTACTAGCAGGCTGGACTATGGAAACGCCCTCTACTCGGGAATCAACAAATTCCTGCTACACAAACTCCAGACAATACAGACCACTGCAGCTAAACTAGTCCTCGGCACCCACGACATGAGCACATGACCCAACTCCTGCAAGACCTCCACTGGCTCCCCGTCGAGAAGAGAGTATCTTTCAAGCTACTCGCCATGCCTACAAATCCCTCCACAACATTGAACCCAAATACCTCAATGAAAGAATCTCCTTGCATGAACCCAAAAGAAAACTCCGCTCTGCAGACCTCACCCTGGCAGTGACCCTGCACATCCGCAGAACCAGAGCTGGAGGAAGAGCCTTCCCCTACTTCGCAGTCAAAGCCTGGAACCAGCTCCCAGTCACCATCAGATGCTCCCCTACACTGCACACCTTCAGGAAGAGCCTCAAGACCTGGCTCTTCGGCTGACCCGGAGCTGCACCCCCATCCCCCCAGTGCCTTGAGACCTTCACAGGTGAGTAGTGCGATTTAAAAACCCCTGATTGATTGATTGAAAAACCTCCAAATTGATTTGGGTCATTGAATTGAAAATGTAGACAGGGATTTCAAAAAGGTGACTAATCATTAGAGTTACTCCATACTGGTCAGGTAAAATCACAGTGGCATACAGACCCTACTATCAGTGAAGAAGTTTCAAGCCTCATTAGTATTTCAGTGCAGGAAACATTACGCACGTTTAAAAAACACTCTAACATAATTGAGGGACAATGTGCTGGCTCTATAATTAGGTCTGAAAATACCCTAGTGGTAAGAGGCGAACACTGCATTAATTTACATTTATACATGCTTGGTTTATATATTTAAGGGTCTATGTTTGAGTGCCTTTAATGTCTACTCTAAGTCACAAGATCTTCACAGACTACTAGCCAAGCCTTTCAGTTTTTGTTTTTGTTTAGTCAAATTGCTAACCAGTGAATAAACATAATTGTAATTACTATTATCGTTTCGACAATATTTTGTTGCTGTGAATAATAGCAAATTTGGGATAGCTGACTTTAACCCCTTCACTGCGGCGGCTATTCCGCCGCAGTGCTAAGGGGGCGGGGCGGAAGAGCGGCGGGCGCATGCTGGTGACGGAAGCGCTCCATCACCAGCGTCAGTTGCGCTGTGCTTATGACTTAGCGGTTCCGTCATGGCCCGCCCGCTCAATAGAACGCTCAGCGCAAGCGCGGAATCCGCGCCGCGCAGGCGTGCCGTGCGGGCCATGATGGAACCGCTCCGTCGGGGAGGGGTTAAAAGTGGTTATTTGTTAAATTTTCTCAGCAAGCTCTTCCTTCTGTGTGCAACATATTGGGATGTATGACACAAAGTGCCTGGGGTGCAACGGTATTTGCATCTGCTTTGTGCACCCCTGGGGCACTTCAGTATTACAGAAGGGGCTGCAGACACTTGTGTGGCCCCTTCTGTAATACTGATAGTTCTGATGCACATAAAGTGCCAGTGCTAGTTTCAGGGGGCATTCTCTCATTTGCATGGGGGCGTTCCCCATGCAAATGAGGGAATCCCTTTGCCTCTGCGCCTGCTCTGTATTACAGATGCGGAGCAGAGGCAAAGAAGCTCGCAGGAGGCGAACTCAAAGTACGCCACCTAAAAGGTGACACACTTTCAGTGCGCCTCCGGAAAGCAGCCCTCTGGGTGGGTAAAGGGGGTCCTATGACGCCCCAAACATCCCCTTGCAGGTGGGTACTGTCACTGACTGCACTCACCAGCAAGGGCATCTCCAATCCCCCTCAAAAGCGCAGGTGGGTCGCAGCCTGCACAGTGAAAACACAGAGCGGCTTTAAAGCAGCCACTCCATTTTTCAAATGAATGCGCTGCAATCATGGCAGCACCAGTTAGCAGCTGCCCTGATGGTAGCACATTCATCATAATACAACGCATTTTCATTTATTGCGCTGGGCAAACTGTTTTACAGGTGTGCCCAGAGCAATGGCGGAAAATGCTCTGCATGTATAATGAGGCCCATGGTGTTTTGGATGTGAATATAAATCACCATCATTGAGTCATCATTTATTAGAATGCATTCACAAAATGTCCATAATTCTATCACATAAAAGATTAGTTATACTTACCAAATGGATACCCATTTCCTAACTCTCCTGTGGACAAATGATAACAAAGGATGCAATGACAGAATATGCAGGAATAGTGAGCACTACCAGGAAATGGAACAACCCGGTCATAGATGAGAAAAAAAATTGTTGGCTTGTACAATTGCAATATAGCTACTCAGTTGAAGATAGTGGACATAAAAGTAGACGTGTGCCGTTTACTCAACCAATCACATTAGGGGAATTAGCTACATTTTATTTCATTTTATTTTATTTTATTTTAGAGGTTTTATATAGCGCTGGCTGGACCCGGGGGCATCAGAGCGCTTTACATATTGCGAGCCAGAAGGTAAAAACACCGGGACCCAAAAACATAGCAGTATTGTATATACACAACATATACGTCAACATATGGGGGACTTCAGGAGGATAAATATGGGAAGACAAAAAAACACCATACTGTGGAGTAAGTGGTAATAATAATTACATAGGCACAAAAAATTAAGAAGAGCGCTGGGAAGATAGGGGAGTAAGGAAAGGGAGGATAGTGGTCAGTTAGGTTGATAAGAAAAGGAAGGGTAGGTCAATACATTGGATAGGGTTGGAGAGGGATGATGAGGGCTGAGGGTTGACGACGGAAGGGAGGTGTGAGAGAATGTGAGGGTGATAGACAGGGAGGGGGGGAGGTGATGAGAGGAAGGGCGGGTAAGGCAGGTCACAGGGGGGCGGACGCATCTACGGTCGGACAGAGGTGGCCAGTATAGGGGAGCAGATAGGGATTAGGGTCGCCAGTATTTATTGAGGAGATGTAGTTTGAGTTCTTTTTTGAAGATAAAATAGAAAGGATTGCATCGAAGTTTAGTAGGCAGGGCATTCCAAATGCAGGGAGCATTGCCTGAAAAGGATCGAGACTGAGTGGATTTCTTTTTCATAAGGGGGGGATAAGAAGGAAGGAGTTAGTGCTTCTCAAGGATCGGGAGCAGCCGGCTTTACTAAGTTTGTTAGTGAGGTAGGATGGTGTGTTCTGATGGAGAGTTTTGTGTGTAATGCAGGCCGTTTTGTAAGTGGACCTACCTTCAATGGGGAGCCATTTAAGGGTTTTGAGGGCAGGGGAAATGTGGTCGAATCGTTTGCAGTCTGTGATAAGCCTCGCAGCAAGGTAGAGAACAGATTTTAGAGGTGCTAGGTGGATCTTGGGAATTCCAGTAAGAATGGCATTGCCGTAGTCAATTCGTGAGAGTACAAGGGATTGGACTGCTAGTTTGAAATCATCGATAGGGATGAAGGGCTTGATTTTCTTCAGGTGGCGGAGAGTGAAGAGGGCCTCTTTGGCAGAATTGTTGATGTGGACCTTGAGGGTGAGGAGGTTGTCAAGGGAGAGCCCTAGTGTTTTGACTGAGTCGGACAGGGATAAGGAGCAGTTGAGGGCATTAAGGTCTTTGATCCAGTTCTGAATGGGGAGCTGATTGTTTTTTGGGGAAAAAAGAATTATTTTGTTTTTTTCGGGTTGAGTTTGAGGTGGTTCAAGTGGAAACAGGCTTGTATCTTGATGAGAGCGTTGTTGAGGTGAAGGATGTCAGCATGAGTTTTAATCTTATAGTAGAATTGGGTGTCGTCGGCATAGAGATGGTAGTTGATCCTGGCTTGTTTGAGAATGAGTGTTAGGGGTTCCATGAAGAGGTTAAAGAGAGAGGGAGAGAGGATAGAACCTTGCGGAACTCCTAAGGAGATGGGGGTAGGCTTAGATAGGCAGTTCTGGACTTTGATTTGTTGAGTGCGGTGTTGAAGGTAAGAGACAAACCATTTGTGTGTCATACCATTTAGGCCAAATCTATCTCTAAGAATATTAAGTAGAGCAGAGTGATTAACAGTATCAAACGCTGCGGAGAGATCTAGGAGGATCAGAAAGCTAGATTTGTTATTGTCGAGTGAGTGGTGGATGTTGTCTACAATGTTGAGAATGGCGGTTTCCGTAATGCATCCTCTCCTAAAGCCAGATTGGAAGGGGTCAAGTAAGTTAAAGTGTTCAATGTGTCTGTCTAGTTGGAGAAGGACACATTTTCAAGGGCTTTAGAGAGAAGGGGAAGGTTGGAGATGGGACGGAGATTGTTGAGATCATTTGGGTCCGCCACAACCGGTGGCAAGGGAGGTGTTGATTATAGCAGTCCAGGGAGGGGTAAAGATATGTTTGAGGTTTTGGACAAGTTTGGAGGGGAGTGGGTATTTGGTGTGGGAGGAAGGCTTAAGTTCGGTAATGATTTTGAAGACTTCGCTTTCTGTGACAGGCTGGAAATTAAGCCATTCGGCATTGTTTTTAAGGAGCGTGTTAGGTAGCTTAGGGTCAAGGAGAGTGTGGGGCAGGGAAGGGAGAGGGAGATCATAGTTACGATGGGTCGTAGCGGGAGTAAGGGGAGTTATGATGGAGGGGGGTAATAAGAGAGATGTCAGGAGTGGTAGTAGGGATCACAGTGGGGAGGAAGGATTGCTCAATCTTTTTAATTTTGTCAGAGAAAAAGAGAGCTATTTCCTCACATCTAGTCGTCGAGGCTGATGGAACTTGGGGAACAGAAGCAGTTTGATTGCGTACGATGTTGAAAAGTTCTCTAGGCCTGTTCTTAGCTCGGTCTAGTTGAGTCCTGAAGAAGGAAGCTTTTTGTCTCAAGATGTGTTTTTTGTATGACAACCTAGCAAGTCTGAGGCGGGCAAGGTTGGAAGGGGAGGGGTGCTGTCGCCAAGATCTCTCCCTCTGTCTGAGTGTGCGTCTTTCCTTATTTAGCTCTGTGTTAAACCAAGATTTTGAGGGGATATTTCTTTGGTTTTTGAGTTTGAGCGGGGCTAGTATGTCAAGGGTGTCACTGACAGCTTTGTTATAGTGTTCAGTTAGCTTGTTCGCATTGAGGGAGGGGGGGATGGCGAGAAGTTGGGCATGGAGGCTAGATTCAAGAGCGCCGGGAGGAATGTGGCTATGATTTCTGGTCAGTTTCATGGATTTAATAGTTTTGGTGGGCGGGGGAAAGGTATGGGTAGTTATGGAGAACAGGATGAGGTGATGGTCGGACCAGTCTATGGGAATGATGTTAGATAGGAGGGCTAGATCCTTGCTGGTAATGATAGCGTCAAGGATGGCTCCTATGGCATGGGTTGGTGTTTGACAGATTTGATTGAGTTCATTTATTTCGAGACGGTTAGAGAGGAGGGAGATTGAGGGATCTTTGGTATCATTCCAGTGGAGGTTAAGATCTCCCAGGAAGATGTTTTTAGAAGTGGAGATTGAGGATTGGGTAAGCAGGTTAGATAGTTCATCAATGAATGGGTGGGGATTTCCGGGGGGATTATATATATTGTGAAGGCGAATGGGGTTGGAGCCCTGTATTTTGAGTTCAGCTACAAGGTATTCAAAGGAGGAGATTTCGGCGTTATTGATAAGGGAGAGCTGTAGTTCGTCTTTAAAGATGATAGCTACCCCCCCCGCCTATCCTGATGGGTCTATCTTTCCTAAGGATTGAGTAACCCGGGGGTACGAGGAGATCAAGAATGCTTGCAGAGTGGGTATTAAGCCAGGTTTCAGTAAGAAACGCGAAGTCGATGGATTCACTAAGGCTTGTTTCAGAGAATTCTGTGGCATGTCGGGTCGCGGAGAGACAGTTAACTAGCATGCAGGCGAGGGGTTTGGTTGTCGGTTTGGGAGAGGGGAGGGTGTGGATGGTGGTAAGATGAGGAGGGGGTCTGGGTGAGACCGGTGAGCGGGGAGTACGACTCGTCCCCAGTATAATGGGGATATTTGCAAAGGGGGGAGGCGTATACACGGTGTATGCGCAGGGAGGATTGGAGTTAAGAAGGTCAGAGACCTCCCCAGGGGAGAGGGTGCAAGAGGAGCGGAGTGGTCTCCGCGTTCGGCACAGCAGGGGGGTTGTTTTCCACGGTTTGGCGGTGGGAGGGTTTAAAAGATCCGTGCTAGTAGCGTTTCTTCGGGCAGTGAGGTCGTTGGATTTGAGGTTGTAGAAATCGTTCCTGAGTAGAGAGAGATCTCTTGTAAGAGTGGCAAGGTAATGTTCGATGTTGCGAAGGGAGTGTGAGAGAGTAGTGTGGGGGAAGTAGGGTGTGGGGGGGGAGGAGGACAAAGGGGGTTCAGAGTTGGCAGTAGATGGTGGTCTTTTCTGGGGGGCAGTGAGCAGGTAAACGCGGGAGGCCTATTTTGAGGAGGAGATGAGCGGAGACCGGCAGGAGAGCAGGGAGGGCTGTAATTGTAGGGGAGGAGGAGTGGCATTGCGGGGTAGGGTGGAGAAGTGAACTCGGGGGATAAGGAGTTAAGAGATAAAGGGGTGGAGCAGTTGCGGTGTGGTGTAGGGGTGATGGGGGGATAATGGGAGCGGAGATGTTCTGAGGAGGAGTGGATGAGTCGGGAGAAGGGGGGTGCGGATAAGTGTGATTGTGAAGGTGTAAGGATGAGTTGGGAGAGGAGGATTGGGGAGGGGAGGAGGATGTAGGGAGGGGGGATCTGGGTGGGTAGAGGTATGATTCGGAGCGTGTGAGTGTAAGTTGGGAAGGGAGGAGTGGGGAGGGGGTAGCAGCGGAAGGTGAGGGGAATTGAGGTGGGGAGTAGTGCGGTTAGGTAGTTGTGAGGATGAGTTGGGAGAGGATGGGTGATGAGGGGTTGTGGGAGGTATGGAGGGGTAGACTGTGTGGAGAGGATGTGAGTCGGGGGGGGTTGGGGGAAAGAGGGCTGGGTGGGGGGACTGAGCGAAATGGGAGGGGGAACTGGTGGGCGGATTGCTTGCGAAGGGGATTGTGAGTGGGGGAGTGTGGTGCAGATCAGTGGTAGCGGGGAAGTGGGGAAAGAGGGGGCTGGAGACAACGTATGCAGTGTGTCAGAGGACGTAGAAAGATCAGGCATGGGGGAGGTGGGTTGGGGGTGTGGGGCCTATGGGGAGAGAGAAAGTTGAGTGTCTGGGAGGATATTTACAGTGTTGGAAATATGGAAGGCCAAGGACCGGAAATGGAGTTCAAAGGTATTGAGATGTGGAACGGCCGCTTGAATGAGGATGTTCCCCGTTTTAAAAATGGAGATGTTGATTTCCCCGTAAAAGGTTGGTGAGGGAGTGGTGGAAAGTTTGTGGCCATGGGGTATTATGGAAGTTTTAGTGATTGGGAGGTGTTTTAAGAAGATGCTTTTCCATTTAGAGGGGCGTTTGGAATAGAAAATGTAATTAGTTTTAATAGGGGCGGTAAGACTGTAATAGTTGTCAACTATAAGTGTTTCCGGATTACTAATAAGGAGATTGTGTTTGAGTTTTTTCCTTGCATTTTTGGAAAGTTCTGGAGGGTAAGGTTTGGACCAAGAGTTTGGACCGTGTTTAGATAGAGAAAGGTCCTGGGCGGGGGAGGGGATAATGAGAGGAGGCATATTGGCAAAGGTGGGGAAAAAAATCGGAGGGAGAGGTGAGTCGTGCCGGGAGGGCAGAGGGTCGAAGCTCGGGGGGCGTGATGTGGAAAGAATGGGAAGGGGAGGGATAGGCCGTGAAGAAGAAATGGAATGTGGTCACAGGATAATGAGTGAGAGAGGGGCCAGAGTCAGGAGAAAATAAGTCTAGTAAGTGGGTACGACGGAAGAGGTAGTGAGACGGCGATCAAAGTTAGTGGGATAGGCATAAGGGATTAGTTGTGTGTTAAAATCTTCATACAGTTTTATATGGCCTGCCTTGGACAGTCCAAGTGAGAGGATAGGGGATAAAAAAGGTAAAAAGATAAAGAGGGGGGATGGGTAAATAGGTGAGGAGCTATTAAAATAGCAATATGAGGCCACGGACAATAGTACAGTGTAAAACACCAGTCATAAAACATAAACAATCAAAGCTGTCACAATAAGATCACTATAAAGTTGTCAATAGGAGGTCATGGTCAGTTAAAACAAAATAGAAGTGGCAGTGATAAAATATATAAAAACATATGTCATAGTGTAAAACACCATTCATAAAACATAAACAATCCAAGCTGTCAAAATAAGATCACTATAAAGTTGTCAATAGGAGGTCATGGGCAGTTAAAACAAAAAAGAAGTGGCAGTGATAAAAATATATAAAAACAAATAGGGGCAAGGAAGGAGAGCTAGCAAAACTGGTCAGATAAGAGAAAAAAAACAGTGAGGGACGAAGTTCAGGATAAGACCACATGGTGGCGCCCCCGGTTTAAGGAAGGAATATTTTTTATAAAAGTGCATCCCAAAAAATCTCTAAATTCAGGAGAAAGTCCACTTTGAAATATACCCCCCTGCAAAAGAAACAATGCCCCTGTACCACCCTCAGCCTAGTAGGCAAACAGAACAGATTACTAGCGCTAAAATAACCTAACTGATCAATATATAGGTTCTATATATTTCTTCCTTCTAGCCTTCCCCCTCCTTCTCGGTTTGCTGAAGAGCATAAAAGGATTCTCTGGACCATAACATTGATCTCTGCCATTGTGGAACTAAATGAAAAGCATTCTGGGTCTCTTTCTTTAAAATCCACCCCGTCACCACCTTCGTCCGCCTCCTACCAAACTGTTTATTCTCGTTAAATTTACAACCCACGATTCCTCATTGAGAAAAATTCAATGCAGAGTCCCTCAGGAACCCATTTTGTTACCATTGCTCTTCCATTTGTAATTTACTCCACTAGTTCAGGTAACTGAATCTTTTGGTCTGAAGTTTTTCTTTTATGGTGATGACAAGCAGATAGAGGCTAGCGTTAGAAACGCTTGTCCCGAAGCATCATTAAATCTGCTTCACTGTCAAGAGAAAGTGCAATGTTGAAGGAGATAGAACCATCTAAACCACAGTTCAAAACAGCTGAAAAACAGAAATGTTAGGTATAGTGGATCCCATTTGTATTTGTATTTGTATAACGCTAATCACCGACAGGTCTCTAAGCGCTATTGGAGGCGAGGCTTAAAACAAAGTGGACAGATCAGGGAGTCTAACCAAGATGGGAGGTTTCGACGGTGGTCAGTGTTTCCCTGAACAGCAGTGTTTTTAGATGTTTCCTGAATACGATGAGCACAGATTCTCTGAGTAGGTGGTCTGGCAGCTGATTCCAGAGTTTAGGGAGTATGACAGAGAATGTTCTCCCCCTTTTGATGCCAGGGTGCAGCTGCGGGTCGCCAGGTGGCATGCCTCAGCTGACCGAAGCGAGCGCCCTGGTACGTAGGTCTTGAGGCGTTCCTTTATGTATGCTGGGGCTTTGCCATAGATCGCTTTGTGGGCAATGCACCATTGTCTTCTACTTTTTGGCCAGAGAGGGTAGGACCTCTTCTGGAACTAGTGAAAATAGTTAAGATATTGGGCTTTAAAATCGAATTTGCACTGACTCCATTATAACAAGTATCCATGGTAACTGAAACATGTCAGTCACCTGCACTCTCTTTAAGGAGTGCTCCATCTGTCTAGCCCTACTCAAAGGATCACTATTCTAAATGTACAGTGTCACCTCGCTTGGATTACTGCAGTTCCATTTACTTGGCTTACCAGCCTATTTCTATAAGAAACTATAATTGATCCGGAATTTCACAGCAAGATTGTCTAATAGGAACAGCTCAGCTTCCAAATTTCTCCATTGAAATCCCTCTGCTTGGTACATGAATCAGTAAACCAAGCAAGTCTTTTAGCCCCCAGATCCCACTTACAATTACACTGTCCAATACGCCAGCTGCGATTAGCCTTCAAGATGACTGATGGTCCCCAGATTCAATCGTAAAAAAGTTGGAGGCAGAGCCCTTTCAGTATTTGCAGCCCAAAAGTGGAATGTGCTCCCTGGTGTCCTTAAAGGAGAATTAGAAGGCCTGAAATATAGGAGAAGGCTGAAGACCTGACTTTTCCCTGGACCTTGTTGCATAGAACCCCAAAAGCAGCCAAGGCTTTAAGTGGAATGAAAAAACTGGGGGTCTCTCAAAGAAGCGTGGACGGTGTAATTAACGATGTGACTTAAAAACGTGTAAACTAAAAATCTGTGCTCGGCATAGTGTGGTATTTTGCTGACCCTATCACTGCATCCAGATCTAATACAACAAGTAACATTACACCTACAACAAGCCAGGACTATTGGCTTTTTCACTGGTTGATAGTTGCATAAGATAATTAAGCAAAAACTATTTCTTTGTTGTATAAAAGATTGACAATGCTTCAGTTTTAAAATGATGGGACTGCGAATGAACTAAAACGAGTCTCTTTGAAGTGACATTAAAGACAGCAAAGGATGGTACTGCTGCAGAGTTAAGATTTTTTTTCACCCTGATGGTGAGGGCACAAATAGAGAGCCCAATAGGAACCCGTCTCAGCACCTGCTTTTTAGGACTGGTGGTGCTGAGCACTGGCAGGACCCGACCCACTTAAAGCCCTAACAGCAGCTACAAGTTTGTTTATGACCTGTTTTTCGCTCCGGGATACCATAGTGGGGTGATATATATGCTTTACAAAACAAACATAAACAAGTGCAGTTGTAGGGCATTAAGTTGATTGCATTGAGATCCTAAACTTTAGTCTGCCGTGCAAGAGCCAACAAAAACATGCTGCAGCTACAACACAGGGAGTCCTGTGTTTGACTTGGACCGGCAGAACTTTTTTAACAATTTTGTATTTTATTGTATTTGATTTATTTTTATTATATGAAAATTGATATGTTTGTAATGATGTGTTGTGTGCAATGAATTCATGCTTTTTTGCAAATAAAATAGATAACGAATAGACTCTAAATGTCCGGGTTTTTCCTGTTTTAATTGTTATTAATGTTGTTTTGAAATACGGAATAAATTCCTTTTTGGTAACCTATTTTAGACCGACTAAATAAAAAATAGAATGGTAAATATCTTACATTAAGAACGGTAAGAGGCACTTAGCTTCATTTTGTACAAAAGCAGGGAAAGGGGGCTCTTTAATTTTTGTAGTATTATACAACCCCTCCCTTTTCCAGTTGAAAAAGGGTACCTCCTGCTTGTTTATAATCTTTGACTTGGACCTCCGAATCTTCTGTTGTAAGCCAAATCAAATATATAATTAAAAAAACAGTGTCCTGCTCCAACAAGCTCTGAATTAATAAACTCTAAATTGACTCTAAACAACACGATTATGCTTTGCATTCCCCCAATAACTTCAGTTCCACATCCGGGCAGCATGCCAGAGACCCGGAAGTAAAGAACAGAATGGCGGAAGCCACTGGTAGTGAGATCAAGTGTTTAGAACACTCTTCCATAGCACACCCCTCACACAAAAACTTGAGGTTTGCAGAATGAAAGGATTAAGTGCCTTCAAAACTCACTTCAATTTCAGGTTCCTTCCTGAACACCACAACAACAGACCATGTTAAGTCACTTTGATACCAGCTCAACTTTTGAGATTACACTAACCCTGAAATTGAAGTGAATTTTGAAGGCACTAAACCCTTTCATTTAGCAAATATCTATCTCACTCCAGGTGGTGCTTGGGTGAAACCACCCATTAGGGTTGTGTCACAAGCTACAGTGTGGGTCTTGTCCACTCGAGCGTGAATCTTGGTGGCACCCATTTGCCTTTTCCATGAACAAAATCTAGAGGGGCCGATTCAGCATCTTTCGATAGTCACAAGACCAAAAAGCATAGACGTACACCTATGTTTCTGTAGATTTCATACTTGTGGGAGATTCATATTGTTCAGAACTAGCTGCAGAAATCTGCAGTTTAATGTGTAAAGAATAACTGCTGGAGCCCAAAGTTTTGCTCAGAAGCTTGCGGCGGCTCTATTGAATGTTGGAGCGCCAAACACCAGGCCTGCCTACGCTCGATTCCATCTCGTGCCTCTTCAATCCACCACCAGACACTTCCTGCTTCTTTATTCTGCCTTGGTCAGGGTCTTTCGGTCTTTCGCTTCTTCCTTCTATCTCCCTTCTGTTTTTCCCACTCTTGCTCTGGGTCAAAGTCTGATGAAAAATAAGTGCCGGTCCCCAAAAATTTGTTTCGGTGCTCACCACCTCAGTGCTTAATTTGTGCCGGTGGTTTCTGGTGCTCAGCACCGGCACTTAATTGTCAGCACTGGCTCTAGTGACTGTCCACCACATGGTGGAACTATCTTTTTCATTTTGACATGTGCACAACAAACGTGTTTTTTAAGTCTATATACTTTGAAAATAAATAATACCAGCCTCTCATGCCATTATTATAGTTGTGCGTGGCCTGAAATAGTCTGAATTGTCACACTTGTAGGAGTACTGTGGTTAGGTGTTATGTATGTATTGTCATTGGCAGTGCTGGAGGGTATGGATGGAGCGGGCTGCAGTGGCCTTCCAAGAAGGGCCCTGGCACTTACTTTTTCACAAATTAAGCACTGCACCACCTGCAAACACCTGCACAAATTAAGAACTAGAAATCTACCCAAGTTGCAGGTTTTCCTGAGTGATCGTCCATACAACAAGGATGTGAATACCCCAACGTTTTGCCATTGTGTGTGCCTTTGGCACATCCACCCCTGACACTTTCACCCAGTCCCCTAGGTTATTTCTACCAGTCATCTGAGCTCTCCCTACACTGCACCTGGCCGGACCCTTTTTTTACTGCCTGTTAATTGACTGTCCAGAGCACGTATTCAATTCAGCAACAGTGTCTAGTAAGGCGGAAGTGACATCATGCACCCTTTGACCCTCAATGGCACAGTAGCCTCAATCTCGTTTGCTTCTAGGGGGGTTGGGGCGGAAACAGCAGTAAGTGCAGATTGCAAGGACGCTCTTTGACAACTATTTATTTTATTCTCTGTCCCCAAACTTCTTACCTCCTGGAACCAGAGGCAGCAAAAGCTGTTCCGGGAGCGGCAACGGGCAGTTGTTGTTACCTCTGAGTTTCTCTCGTTGGCGCCCTTGGCAGCGCCCACGGGTGTACGCCCATCTCTTCTCCACCCACAAATCTGCGCAGTTTGTTATCATCCATAATATCGCATCATTGATGCTGATAAAAAGGGGGAGAAATACATACAAGGTAAGGGAAGCTGGGGGACGGGGGGGCTCTTTTAATTCATGTTGTGGGACTCGTACTTTGAGCTAAGACGACTGGGAGGGATTGACGAATTTACACCACGCACGTGCATTTATGACTGAACTCAGCTTCTGCCTGACTCTACTTTTATTTTGAAGGTGTATACCTTGTTGTTGGGATCCACGTCACCCCCTCAGTTGTTCTATGTGATGAGTTATGATAAAATGTCAATAAAAACAGTTTTGGTAAAAAGAAAAAAGAAAGTACTTAATCGGGACCAATTCGAGTGCCGCCATTGCCTGGGGGACTGAGTTCTCGGAGAACTAACGATTAGACATTTTAAAAGTTCTATTACTTAAAAAACATTTCTAAAAGTGCAGAAAAGACTTACCCGGCTCCCCTGGGCTGGGCTCTGGCGATGACGTGTCTTCAGCTCACTGAGTTCACCTGCAGGCCTGCCTCACCTGCCGCGGAATTAATACCTGGCGACTGAATACCTTTGAGGTTGATAGAGTCAGCAGGGAGTCCCCATCGGCGGCACACCTCATCTGCTTCCAATTCAGGTTCATATTTCTGATCATTGCAATTAACCAACGTTTTAATTAAACGTTTGCAAACCTGATCCGCTTTATTTTATTTTATTTCTGATTGTGAGATTGCCAGGAACGATCACTAGAATATCAGGACGTGCGTTGCATGTAAGGCCAGGCGCTGTGAATGCCTCTATCTACAAAAGGATTAGACATTCACTTGGAATATGCATATTAAATGCATGTTTTCCATAGGTCTGTAAATTATGTAAACAAAGATAATGCGGAACCAAGGACTCGTTATCGAGTCCAAGAGGGTCCTAGTAGGGGATGTAAACACTATGTCAGGTTTGAGAAGACGCCCAAAATATGGCACTTTCAAGGACTAATTTCAGGGTAGTCTGCAGTAAGTTGCAGCTACCACCCCTGGGCTGCCCTTGGGTGGTCCTGGCCACCCATAGGGCCCGATTCACAGAACTAACTTAAGACAAAATCCTAAACTTACTACCATTTTGGTATTCACAGAAGGCACTTACTCGTTTTGGTAATCACAGAAGACACTTACTCATTTCGGTATTCACAGAAGTTAGGAGTCCTAACTTTAGGACTCCTAAATGTCTTCTGTGAATACTGAAAGTCTTAAAATTAGGATTTTTCTCAATTTAGTAGTAGTAAAGTTAGGACTTCTAACTTTCGGACTCCTAAATGCCTTCTGTGAATACCGAAAGTCTTAAAATTAGGATTTTTTTCAGTTTAGTAGTAGTAAAGTTGAGAAAAATCCTAAAGTTAGAACTCCTAACTTCTGTGAATACCGAAATAGGTAAGTGCCTTCTGTGAATACCAAAATGAGTAAGTGCCTTCTGTGAATACCAAAATGGTAGTAAGTTTAGGATTTTGTCTTAAGTTGGTTCTGTGAATCGGGCCCATAGTCTCTAGGATCAGGGGAACAGTGACAGGAAATTGAAGTGAGCAGGGGTATGAAAGCCAGTGTGCCACAGTCTGCGCTCTTTACCCTCACCCCAGACTTGAGAATCAAAATGGGGGCGGGTGATGGGCTAAAGGTGGGGCATGAAAGTAGGCGTTCCTTAATGTTTTGTGTTTTATGCATCATATTTTCATGAAAAGCTATTGGTTTATTTGTGTGTAACCTTATTAATAGAGCCCCTAATGTGTCAGGTCTCACCATGTTAAATTTGTGCTTTCTCTGCCTGAAACCTATAAAATGTGTCCTCCTTGGCAGATGTACCAGATTTTTTTCATATTTTCTCAGAGACAGACTCCACATTGGTCTATTTGTTGATTTATATTCAGAATGTTCTTGCTTTCCGAACTGTACAGATTCTGTACCAGCCTGTCTATTTATTGGATACTTGGGGGTCGATTCCGCTCTCGGTCGGAAGGGCTCCAATCGGATTCGGCTTTCCCTAAACTGATCCGGAGCCCTTGTTTCCGACCGAATCGCTAACAGTTCTGGATGACCAAGTGCGATGCCTGGAAAACTTTAACGCTGACTGAATCAGTTCAAGAAGGTATTTAGAGAGATAGAGCCTTCCGGAGCTGAATCGTACAGCTCTATGGAGTAGGTTTTCCGAGCGAGCAAGTACGATGAACGATTCAGACAGCCTTTCCGATTCGGTTTGCCCGGAACGGAAAGGTTGCCGTAGTAACCAGGGCCCTGGGAAGCAGGCCTGCGGGGGTACTCATGGGTCCCCTCTTCCCAATCATGCACAGTGTGGCAGGCACCATGGGGTGCCCACCAAAGGGTGCATGATTATTAGGCCCTGGTGGTAAATTCTGTTCGGGTCGCGGAATTTGTGGAATTTTGGTAATTTTGCGTTCTGCGGAAAATGCGGAATTGCCCCAATGAGACACAATATTAAGTCAGTTGCTTCCTTTTGGGACCTTCTTTTGGTTCTCAAATTTTACAGTTCCATCCTTTAGAGCCTCTTGATGAGGTAGACGATTGGAGAAAAATCTTTCTTTGAAAGTATGCAGTTTGGTGGCTAATACGTCAGCACATACATTTGGAGAAATTGGATTCCCTGTCTATTATGCCCCCTTATTTGAAAATGTTCTCTGGGGATTGGTGCTTAAGTTGGTCCTGGGACTCCAGCCTAAACTAATAACTTCTTTCTATCAAGATAAAGGAATACTTTTTCCTTCTTATTTCCAGCACCTTGTAGCCCTGAAAAGGAGGTCTGGTATAAATTGAGAGGCATATTTATCAAGGTTTTGTGTCATCATTGCACCACGCAAGGGGGTGCAAGGGTGATGCAACATCGTGAATGAACCTTGAGTGGCACTTCATGGCTTGGTAAATGTGAAGTAACTCAATGTAGCGCATGTCGCTGCATACTCTGCCCCAGAGAGGTGTTCATGGGTGGAGTGTGGGTGTTCCCACACATCCACCGATGGACTTTGGCACTTTCCAAGATTTGCCAACAGTTATAGACCTGGGAATTCATCCAAATGCTGTACCTCCCCAGGGGAGGCATAATGAGGAGAAATGTGCATATTTCCCTTTGTTTCTGACTCCTTCTATGTGTGTGCATTCTGCAGTACACAAGAAAGAGTAAAAAACCTCAGAGGATTGTTTTGGTGCAGAAATGTGTCCCTTCCTACACAAAATCAATCCTGGCTACAATACAGGCATAGTTCAAGGGGGCCTGTGTTGACGCTAGGAAGCAGTTTGTGAACCAGAACAGGCAGACAGAAGAAATGTCTGCCCTCTCCCTTACAAGCAGCTTAGCAGAGCAAGGTAGCTTGCTGTGTTGTGTTGTGTGAATATTTTATATATATGCTCCTGGATGTTTTAAGGGCTGTGAAAATGTATTTGCCCAGATCGCATTCCTATAGACAAACTAAATGTTTATTTGTATGTTTGTGTTTTTTTCACTGACGTAACAAAACTTGAAGGGCCCTCCTGCAAGGTACGTGGAGGGCTCTCCTCTGGACTCAATCAGGAGCTCTCCAGCAAGAGTATTGTGCTGAGGGGACCACTTGGAGCTTGGGGGCCCTCTACACTGGTTTTTTTTGCATGGGCAGAAACCTTCCACGCAAACTTTGAGCAGTTAGATTCAATCATTGATTGGGGTTTTAGGTTTAAACCTATAATAACTGATAAAACCCCACTGAAAGAAAAATAGCCCTCACCGGTGAAAACATATAAACACTGAAAAAACACCTGGACAACCACAAACTAAATGCCATTCAAAAAAAGGAAAAAGAGTGAAAGTCATTTTTTTCTTCCTGAAGGGTCAATACAATGTAACTTTGTTATACAAGTAGCAGTAAGAAAGACTGGCTAACATTATTCTGCTTGAGTTTTGTTCTTCAGGGATGCCACTAAAATATTGTTTCTTCTTCCTTTTACTTTTTCAGTTTTGTGGCCTTTGGTCTAAAGATGCAGGGTTTAGTGTCATGTTTTAGGTCTAGTTTAATTATTTTATAAACTATAGAGAATCAGGAAATATCAAACTCCTATTTGATATTTTGGCTGCATTTGATTCTTTCACCGATGGGTAAAATGGCTGGGTTCATAAAAATCTTTACTAATATGTGTCATCACATTTACCCACAGAGAATAGGTAAAACCCTTAATACATCAGACCATAGTTTCTAGTGGGTCAATATTGATAGTAGGTGAATTGCCAACACCTCAGGCTTTAAACATTCAATGCAAGGTATAGTGACAAGTATATATATCACCAAGCATCTAGGAAAGTGGTGAAAACATGACACCATACTTTTGGAAAACATGGAACGCAGTATCCCTTGTAATGTTCTGCAAAAAAGGTTCTTTCCAAGTTCAACAAAGATTGGAGTGATATTGTTTGTATTTGCAGTGCTTCAGCTACGTATATAAAAAAGTTGTGTGATGACCTGTCATAATGGATACTCGAGCTGAAGTGATTCCCTGTAGTAGATCTTTGCCACTTGTTAAATGGTATGCTGAAAGCATCTTTACAATCTTAAGAGTTAATGAGGGATGCTATTGACTTTTTAGTCCATTCTGGTTCACTGGTTTCTAATGCACATGAACTAAAACGCAAATATTTATCATTTCGTTCTTTATGTGGCATCAAAGAAAGAGTCATCCCAACTGTGTCCCTTAGCTGATGGTTCTCAGCCCAATGGGCTAAGAATGCTGAGAGGGCCTTTTCACAGAAGTTTACATGGGAAGGAAAGAGCTAGCGCACATGACCCAAAGACTCACTGAAGAAGTATTGTATGGTGTACTACAATAAGATTAATTTGCGAAAATCTATTTGGACCTCATATGCACTATAAGTACACTGTCTATATACCATGTTCTTTCAGTGCAAAAAGCAAGCAATAATAAAAGCAAAACGTTCCATAAGCACCGGAAAAACACTTCTTCTGTTGTTTTTAGTGGCGAGAAAATGTGTAACCACTGATAACAACTGTTTTTTAAGATATTGAAAACACTGAAAAAACCCCACCAGAATTTACCAAAAATAGAAACTGAAAACAGGAAAGCCTACGCTCTACAAGATGTAGCTATACAAGATGCATTACAGGGCAGTTTCACCAGATGTATGGCTGCCTCCTTGGCAGAGGCTCACAGGGCTTCTTTTATGGATATATTTAAAGGCGCTACATGGGCTACACATCTACTTTTGCTTCACCCTATAGACCGGATGTGAGAAATGTTGAGTCCATGAATTTTGGTTCCAGTGTATTAGCAGCTGCGACACCCTGAGCATTTGTATCTCCTGATTTTTTCAGAAAATAAGTAGTGGTAAGAGAAAATGGGTTGAGGAGGCAATGACTTAATTACTTACCTGTAATCTTCATTACTCTGAATATGCTTTTTCATGTGCCATTGAGAATCTGAATTCCACTAAATATTGCTAGGGTATCTACAGGAAGTGTGGTGTTCTCCATCTCTCTTTATTGCCATGGTAGTAGGAGGAGCATGGTAGAAAAATTGAGGGTATTTTTATTTTATTTTGAGTCTTTTGATTGGCTCCACCTTGGTCATGTGGTCTCTGGGTGGAGGCTACATACCTCATGCAGTAAGTATTGGTATGAGAAAAAGGGTATACAGGGTAATGAAGATTACCAGTAATTAGTTGAGTTATTATTATTACCAGTAATTAGTTGAGCTATTATTATAAATTGAATTTCCTTACATTATTAGCTAGTGTGCATATAATATCACATGATAGTATAAGTAACCCAAAATTGAGAGTTGTACAAATAGCCACTATTCTTAAACTCAGTATCGTCTGTACATTTCAAAAATACATTAATCTCCTTCATACTTATCTTTTATTCATTGCATTTTACCAAATGTGTTTGTGCATGGTCGATACACTATGAAAAATAATTACAAGCCACAGCTCAGTTGTTGGTTTTGGGTATTGCATGTTGTTGGACAACCAACAAATAATCTTTATCCCTGAGACCATAAATGTCTGACGGACAGAAAAATCTGTTACTTGTGTAATTTGACAATCGGGCAAAAAATGTCAGGTGAAAATATCACAAATTAAAACCTTTACCTAATATATATATATATTTTTCAACCATTAATTCCTTTTGGAAAACCTTGCACAATCTACACAAATGACCACTTGCTGAATTCAGAAGGTTTCAGAATGCATTCTTTTTTTCAGGTTCATACCTGTTTACATCACAAACTGCAAGTAGGTTGGAACTGCAAAAAATAGGAAAAATGAACTACCACTTAGAAAAATGCAAGACATTTTGTCAAAAATATTGGTTTTCTTGCACAACTCTGAGTGTTCCTGAAAGCTGGAAAGGCAGTAATCTTAACAAAGCAAACCAGTGGCTAATGCCATGTTTAGGAATAAATCACAGTGCTTTCTTAAATGTCTCGTTTTTCAAACAAAAACTACATTGTTGCAGTATTTATGCTATTTTCACGGTTCCATCCAGGAAGATCAACAAACTCTGGGTGCATCTGGAATTCCCAAACAATGGACGAATAGACACATATTTGAACCAGATCTTTTTTTATAAAAAAAGTATGAAGGCCTAAGCACAAAGTGTCTCAAACATCAAAAAAGGGCTTAGCACTGGGCCCTAAAAGCCTCAGCAGCAAAAGGTTTAAACAGATTAACAGTGTTCTCCTCCAGGTTGGTTTGGTTAAAGACTTAGTTGATGCAGGCAACGTCTATGCTGCACTGATGCATTCCTAAAACAATTATAAAGGCAGATTTGTGTTTATTGATATTCAGTAGGTGGGTGACTTTAGTGGATTTGCAAATGTCACATTACCATAGCTAACAATGCAAAATATGTATTCCATGTTTACTCCAGAGGTTTTGCCAAGTTCAGAGGTGAGGATTGGGAGTCCTTCACTGGTGAAGAGTGGTACATGATGTTGAGCATTTTCAGCTGATGTTAAAAGGGTAAAACACACAAGATGATGGACGGAATGTTGCACAATGGCAAAACATTCACCCCAGTCACAGATCTGGGTTTAATCCATTGTTATTTTGCTCACCAAGCCACCCCAGTTCAGACATGGCCATATGCAAATCAGTCTTGACCCTTGTGCCTCATGGGAACAGTCCAGACCGAACTGCCAAGCCTGTATCCTAGGACCGATTTCTGGTTATCAACCTTCCTCAGCCAGGATAACTTGACTCCAGTGGCGTAGTGAGCACGGAACCCACGTCTGGGCATACCATGTTAAAAGGGTGCCAAATATTTCTGTGTTTCTTCAAGTCCCAAGATATTCATCCAAGTATTTATAAGTTGTATGTTAGCCACATATAAGGGGAAAGTCTGTATTTTGTAGCCTAAGATGATGTGCAGTGACTTACAATGAAAATGTCAAATTGCAGAGACCTGAGGAAAGGTATGCAGAGTATTAAAGAGTCTGCATTAGATCTGTGGTTGTCTTCGAAGACCATTTACATGAGGTCTGTCATCGATCAATGTTTTCAGTTAGTGGCACCGTGGCTGTACTGGTGTTCCAACACTGGCCCTTAAAATATTTCAGGACTCTATCACGTATCTGTTTGGTTTTTACCCCATATACTATCGGGTTCACCATGGGTGGGGCCATCATGTAGCAGTTCACCAGTAATATGTGAATATGAAGAGGCATGTTATTACCAAACCTATATAATATGGTCGAAATAATATTTGGAATGTAAAACACTAGTATGGCACAGATGTGGGAGCCACATGTTCCAATTGACTTGGTGCGTGCAACACTCGATGTAAGAAGGAAGACAGCCCTTAGTATATGTAGGTAAGACAGTAAGATTAATATAATATCAATCACAACAACAAAAAGTGATACAATCATTCCATAGAGGTTATTGAGGGTTATATCAGCACAAGCCAGTTTTGCAACTGCCATGTGCTCACAGTAAGAGTGAGGAATGAGATTGGATTTACAAAAAGGTAGCTTTGTAAGAAGATATGTCAATGGGCTTGTTGAAATCACACACCTAAAGAAAGCTGCAACCCCAATTTTAAGGATAGCTGGAGGAGTGAGAATGCTTGTGTATCTCAAGGGATTGCAGATGGCAACATAACGGTCAAAGGCCATGGCCAACAGTATTGTTGATTCCAAGGCAGCAAATGTGTGAATGAAGAACATTTGAGTGATGCAGGCCTCAAAATAAATCTCTGCAGAGTTAAACCAAAGTATCACCAACGTTTTTGGAGTAGTGGAGGAGGACATCACCAGGTCGATAAAGCATAACATGCTGAGGAAATAATACATGGGTTGGTGGAGGCTAGGTTCGACCGTGATGAAAAACAGGAGAATGCAGTTCCCCACCAGTGTAATGATGTACATGAAGCAGAAGGGAAAACCAATCCAGAAGTAATAATCTTTCAGTCCAGGAATACCCATCAGGATGAAGGCAGAGGGGTGGAGGCTGCTGGTGTTATTAGCTGTCATAGTGCTTACCTGATACCACTCCTCTGCATCAAGAAAACCTGTTTTAAAAGAAAAAAGAATGATTACATTCACAGTATATCTATGATATATGTGATTTTAATCTTTAAAGAACCATTCCAGACTATAGCCTTAAATGTAGGAAAGGGTTCCTCAAACCATGGAGTGATAATACAAATAAATATCAACATAACTAGCTTTAAAACATTCCTTCTGCTTCACCCTCCACAGAATCATTCAATATAACTTCACGAAAAAGATATTAAAGAAAGTCAGAGAGAAAAGAGAAAATCATCAACAGACACCTCACTGAATACCTCAACAACCACCAACTACTCAACACCACTCAGTCTGGTTTCAGACCTAATAACAGCATGGAAACTGCCCTCATTGCTGCCAAAGATGACATCCTTGTGAGCCTGGACAGAAGAGACTAGGCAGCATTCATCCTCCTGTACCTCTCTGGAGCATGTGATGTAGTCTAACACCCTATCCTCATCAAACGCCTTCCCAATATCGGATTCCAAGGACACACACTCCAATGGATCTGCTTCTTCCTGATGGGAAGGAACCAATGAGTCAGCCTGGCATCACTCACCTCAGAAGCCTGAAACCTTATATGCTGAGTCCTGCATGCATTCTCCCGGTAATCAACCCTAGTCAACACATACAAGATCCCTCTAGCCAGCATCATCCCCTCTCACTATATCAACATCCTCTCCTGTGCTGATGACATACAACTCATTCTCTACCTTAAGGACAAAACACCCAGTACCCGGATCAAGTTCAATGCCTACAAGAATGAAATCAAGCACCTGATGAAGACCAACTGTCAAAAGCTAAACACCGACAAGCCCGAAATTGTTATTCGTGAAGAGCACATCACTGTGGGACTCCACCTGGTGGCCAACAGAGCTAGGACCTACACTCACCCCACCACCTGCCAGGAACCTTGGGATTTTCATTGACAGCAAACTCGACATGATTGCTTAAGTAAATGCCAACCATACCCACCCTGAAGATGCTGAGGAAGATTTTCAAATAGCTCCCAATTAGCATCCAGCACACCTTCACATAGGCCCTGGTCACAAGCAGGCTTGACCATGGGAACACAGTTTATGTCAAGATAAAAAACATACTCACCAGAAGGCTGCAGACTATTTAGAACTCTGTGGCCAGAATCACTCTTAATCTCCCACAGTACACTCACATCACATCACACCTTAAGGAGCACCAATGGCTCCACATCCACAACCAAGAACAATTCAAACTCCTTACCAACAATCTCAGGGCACTATATAACACTGGCCCAGCATACCTTAAAAATAACATCTGCTTTCATGAACCTTCCAGACACCCCACTCTCAGCCATACTCCCACTTGCACAAATCCCACACATATGGAAAATCAGAACTCATGGTCAAGCCTTCTCCTACATAGCACCGAAAGTATGGAACAACCTTCAGATGCACATAAGAGTCTCCTCCTCACTTCTAGAAGCTGAAGACCTGGCTCTTTGAGCTGTCCCTCTAGGCTCTTGGTGTGCCTAGACTCACACCTGCTCAGCACTAGCAATATTTTTACAAACATATCTTCTAATTCCTTAATTACGAATGGCCGTCAAGACCTGGCTGTTTAAATAAGCCTCTGGGACCTGCAAGCGCATGGTTATCCTATTGGGTGATTAGTCACGCTTTATAAATCCTGTTTGACTGATTGATTGATTGATTGAGATGTAGATTTTCTACTAGTTACTCCAATGGGATGATATTTTATCAAATGATAGATTAGGCAAAATATGTATTTTATGAGATGATATTACAATGATATTGAGGTACCAGGTACATAAAGTGTTCACTAGAATCTCCATTCATGCACTGCCCAGTTTCACCCCAGAACGCCGGGACCCCCAAAGAACCACCAGCAGTATAAGGAAATGATGGTGAAGCAGGAAAGACAAATCCATCCATGAAATTAAAGTTGAATGCAACTTTACATCAAAACACCCCCATGACATTTCATATTCACAAAAGGCATCTGTTTCAAATAAAGTAGATCAAAGTATTTACTGTGCAGTAGTGCTGTGAACTTATCCAACCAATTCAGTTGGTTCCACTGAAAATACAGCAGTTTGTCAATGGTCCTACGGTTGAACAAGGGGGACAAATGGTCATGTTCCTTGACCTCCAACTGGACACTGTATTTGCTACGTAACTACCACGGGAAGCACCTATGAGAGGCATAAATATTTACCTTCCACCCCAAATCTTTATCACCATTAGGTGTTGAACAAACAATGAGGGGCAGATTTACTAACATTTTGCGTTGGGGCTGTGCCACTTTTTTGGTGCAGCCATGACACAAAATGTTAATAGAGATTTGCAAAGCCTCGAATGGGCCAATTTTAGGCTCCTTGCATGGCATGGTACAAAAAAAAGTAATGAAGGGTAGCAAATAATGTTGTCTTGTATTACCTAGCATACTGAAGGCGCTTCATGAGTGGAGCATAAGTGTTACCATGCATCCACTTATGTATTTTGATACAATCCCAGATCTACTAAGGTCAGTAAACCTGGGTTTTTGCTAAAATGGTGCACCTCCCAGATCCAGGAATAAGAAGGAGAAATATCTTTATTTCTCCTTGTTACTTTTTTCTTGTGTAATGCCTTTAATGTTTGTTTTATGCGCAGGAAGGTAGCCCTTCCTGCATAAAAACAATACTGCTTGTCAGACAGGCTCCCTTTCACCATGGTGCAAGGGTTCTTGCATTGGCGCAACACTGCACAAAATGCACCAATACAATAAGGGAGCAGAATTGCGCCATATCTTAATAGATAAGGCACATTTCTGCTCTCACCATTGCACGCAATGCAGCAAAATAACTTTCTTGCTGCCCTGCGGTGCTTGAAACTTTAGACAACCTGACCCTAAAACTTGAAATATAAGTTTTGTTGGCGGCTGGAGGCACAGGGAGTGGAAAGTAAAGATAAAAGGAGGAATATAGACATTAACTAATAATCGTCAATTTCATTGGAGTCTGTGAAAAATTGTTTAGCTCCTTTCCAAAAAAGAATGACTATTTTGTGCAGCAGGGACTCTCCAGACACCTCAATGATGAATCCACATCTGTCCCATTTATATCCTTCAGTTTCGCCTTCAGTACTTTATCACATAACTAACACTGTTTTCTCAGAAATCATGCTTTACTGAAAGAGATATGTACATCATTAAACCTGACGAATGTTGTTCTGACCAGCTAATTCACCAAGGGTTTTCCATTTCTTGATCAGCTAGTTTTTGACCTTTTACTATGGGAGAGCATCATAACCTGTGACTCAACCATGTTAAGCACCTGGTAAAATGGACCGATTTTTACCGCCAGTGTCTGCTTTTTAAATTAAGGCTGCTGTAAAGCAGTGAGAGGCAGTTGGCTGGTTAAAGGTAAAAACGTGTGAGGGCTGTGCATTGGAGACTCCTGTCATGTGTAGCCCAGAAATTGTGCACAGGTTGACTGGTGCAGAAGGGTGTCTGCAAGGTTGGATAGTGACCTGGGATAGGCCTTAAAATGTTAATGTTAATGTAGGGAAAGGCAATGTGCTTTACTGTCTGCTCTGAAGTGACCCACCATTATACACTCTAGGTTAGACTGTCTTAAAGTGCAGTTCCTCTCCCCCTGGGTCTGCAGAGACCAGAGTCTTACCAATGTACAATGTAAACTGTCTGAAAAGAACAATTCTGTACAATCCAAACTCTACAGGTTATGGGTCATCCAGGAATGTCATATTTCTCCGGCTCAGCTCTAGATCAGAGCCCATGCCTGTTGTGAGCAATTAACCTAGATTAGCTCAGCTCCTCAGCAGGGAGGGGTGGGGGGACTGCTCTGCATCAATCAGCTAGCTGTCATCCTGTGCCTGGACGAGGGCCAGCTCAAACCCACTGAATAAAGAGAGGGAGCCCAGACTCTGGGGCCAAACCAGCAGGATGGCTCCTTTGAAGTTTTACTGAGGCAGGCCCTGGCAGTGACATCAGTGAGGGGTGGACCTGAGGCCCCCAGAGCACATGTGGCTAGTGACTCCTAGGTGACACCATCTTGAAGTATCCGGGAAGGCTGAGTAGGGAGATCAATACTGGAACCTCCCACCCCCACTTTAAAAGTCTTGAGCAGGGGGCAGAGCTCCCTTATATGTGCTTTTCTGCTAAACACTGGGACTGGAGGCAGACACCATGAACGATTGGAAGAAAGAACCCCCTGACAGTCATCTCAAATAAAGACACTGCTTCTGATTGGCCCCAGGACCAATGGAGCACTAAACCCAGACCACGGACGCTGGGCTCCCTACACCCCTGAGGACCAGTTGGGGGTAAGACTGAACTTCTGCACTTGAAGAGGGAATCCCAGAAGAAGAGCAAAGCAAAAGGCTGGCACAGGGAGCAAAAGGCTGGCACAGGGAGCCAGTGAAACCATCTCCCTGTAGCGTTTGCTGCCTTGGTGGACAGGAGGCCTAAACAAAGTGCTCCAGTTGGATAGGGCTCACCACTAGGAGCAAAATGAAGATCGTCACCATCAGCTAATGGGGCCCGAGTTCTAGCTGTTTGAAGTGAGGCAACATTTGACCCTTTGGCCAAACTGGAAACGAAGTGTGTGGGGCTCCGCCTCTGTAATGTGATGTGGCTCTGGGGTGGGCCAGGGCCTGGAGACTGCCCCCAAGATGAAGAAATTGACTGAGAAGCAATGCTGATCTCTTCCGAAATATTGAGGAGGGGCCCAGGCCCATGACCCGTCTCTAAAGCCTGTAATGGAGGAAGATGAAAGTGTGCTGTCGGGCTCCCTCTGCCTAAGCAAATGGGTGCACATGACTCCATCCCTGGGCCCTGAAAAAATGATCATGGGAGGGAACGCTGTTGCGCCCCTCCAGCCTGCTGAAGAAGATGGGGGCCCAGTACCCCATCCCTGGGCCCCAAATTCTGCATCTTGCCAGTAGGAGCATGCAAAGCAAAAGACTCTCGCCGGCTCCTGCGGTCGCATAAAGGAATGCTGCTGCGTGCAGAGAGTCAGTTCAGGGCAGTTCCAGGAGAGCTCCCGAGGCTGTCCCACAACATTGGCTGCATATAGGGTGGCCGAGTGGGACCGTGTACCATGAGAACAGTAACACAGTGCAAGACACTTTAAAACAAAAAGGAATGGAAATTCAGAGCGGCTCTCCCCAGCAGAGCGAGAGGGTGGCTGCTCAGAAATTCAGCGAAAGCTCCAAAGAAATGCCCCATAATACGCCATGGGGCTTGTCGTTCTCAGTAGCATTTGGTGGTGAAAATCACTTATTCTGGCTTTGGGATGGCCCCAGGATAATGGGGTCTCTCCAAAAGTGTTACTATAGTGTGGGGGAGTTGCAGGAGCAGTGCAACCTCCCACCCAAAAGAAGTATCAGAGTGCCTGTGGAAATGAGTACTCATGAGTCGCTGATGAAGGATAAGCAGGCATGTTTATTCAGTTGAGATAGCTTAGACGATAAGGACCCCAGCCACAGCTGGCTTGCATCAACCGCCCTGTCAAGACTCTCAGAGGCGCTCGCCTTGGAACGCTCCCTACAGTGACATTCTAAGTGATGTCACTGCAGCGCGTTCCAAGGTGGTGTAGAGGGCAGGGGTAGCCCATGCGGTGGCAGTCCCGACAGATTGGAAGATACCACACATCCCCCTACCCTACAAACCTTAGAACATACAATACCAGAAACAGAACACCAACATGGTGAGAACTACCTAGTCACATAATGATCTAGATGTTTGGGGCGCCTAACCACCCTCAGGCTACTTCTGCGTGAGGCATGAGGTTCTCCACCAGACACCCTCGCGGGTAGGCTCCCTCCCCTCCGGGTTGGCTCCTCACCTGTGACCTCTTCATCAATGACCTCGGGAGGGGGGTGGCACTTTGCCACTCTTCCTAGATTCCATATCTTCCCCTCCTGGGTCTTTACCCCATTTTTGAACAGTTTTACAATCTTTGTTGGTTTAGTGAATTCAGACCAAAGCGCCCTGCCTGTAGGTGCCCTGATTCTTACTGTGTCTCCTACCTTTAACCCAACCTCTTTCACTGAGTGTAGCCTGTCAAACCTGTCTTTCCTCTCTATCATGGCTTTGTGCTGCTTGTCCAGCCCTTGTGCTTCTCTAGAGTGCCCTGTCCACCCCTTCTGCCACCCCATCCAACCTGGTGATAGCTTCGTGTTGGGCTTCCTTGCTCTGAGTAGTTCAAAAGGGGTGATCCCCGTTGTTTGGTGAGGGGTTAGGCGATATGCTTCTAGACGTTTTCTCATCTCCTCTTTCCAGTTCAACCCATTGGTTCTTGCCAGTTGGATGCTTTCTTTGACCGTTTTATTGAATCTTTCTACCAGTCCGTTGGTCTCCGGGTGGCACAGTGCGCAACGTTTGTGCACTATCCCATTGCTCTCCAGGAATTCCCCCATCTCTTTCGAGCATAGCTGTACCCCATTGTCCGTCAGGAGACTACTTGGCAGACCTTCCCGGTGAAACAGTTCTTGTAGGAACTCAATTACCACTTTTGTGGTTATTTCAGACACCATCTTCACCTCTGGCCACCTGGAATACATGTCTACAAGCACAAGGATGTAGGGTGTGCGAAGTTCTCCTGCGAGAGGCCCTATTATGTCCAATGCCACTTCTTCCCACGGGCCCACAGGTGGTGGTCTGCATTGCATAGGAGGTGTGTGTTGTTTAAGGACTTTGTCACTCGTGGTGCATGGTATACAGTCCCTGACCTTTCTCTCAATCATGCTGTCCATGTTTGGCCACCAGTAGTCTTCCCGCATTCTCTGCTTGGTTTTGGTGATACCCAAATGTCCCTCGTGGGCGAGGTCAACAAGATACTCCCTTAACACACTGCGAGGGATCAGCCTTGTTCCACGGAACAGACACTCATCGGAGATGGATAGTTCGTCCTTAACCATCCAGTACGGCCGTAGAGCGTCATCCTGTTTGTCTTGGTGCTTCCAGTTATCCTTTACCTTCTCATGCACCTTCATCGACAGGTCATCCTTTCTTAGGGCTTATTTCCAATTTACCTCACCCACGGCTCCTTGGGTGACCGTGCCTACCTTCTCAGCCAGAGTCTCGTCCTGATCTTCGTCGTTGCCTTCCTCTACTTGCTCTTCTTCCATTTCATCCACCAGACGAGAGAGGCAGTCAGCGGCCAAATTCTTCGCCCTAGTAACATATTCAACATCAAAAGTGTACTCCTGAAGATTCACCACCCAGCGTCTGATTCTACTTGAGATGGCGTCCAATCCTTTCTTGTTGAAGACCTCGACCAGGGGTTTGTGATCCGTCCTCAGATTGAACTTTGCACCCCAGAGGAAGTCTCGGAATTTGTTCACTGCCCAGTGCACTGCTAAGGCCTCCTTCTCTATCACTGAGTAGTTCACCTCAGACTTCTTGAGAGACCTAGATGCGAAGGCTATCGTCTCCTCTCCACCCACACCCATCTGGGTCAGGACCGCTCCTAGTCCCTTAGAGCTCACATCAGTCGTTATAACCGTTTTTCTATTAGGTATGAACGCTTTGAGGCTAGGTGCTCCTGCTAGGGCTTTCTTCACCTCTTCGAACTCCCTCTGGCATTCTTCATTCCACCTGAACTGCGCGTCTCTTTTCAGTAATTGGCGTATGGTGTATGTCCTGCTTGCAAAATTTTGCAGGAACTTGCTGTAGAACTCCAGCATACCCATGAATGATTTGATTTCTTCCTTGATTTTTGGTGAGGCCAACCCGATTATGGTGTCCTGGAGCTCAGCTTTAGGCTGAATGCCTCTCGCCGTTATCTTGTGTCCCAAGAAATCGAGCTCCTCACACTTAATCCTGCATTTTTCTCTTTTCACTGTTAAGCCCTGTTCCCGGAACCTCGCCAGCACTTTTCTTAACCTGTTGTCGTGTTGTCTGTTGTCTCCGCCAAAAATGAGCACGTCGTCTTGGTAACACATCACACCAGGGATGCCACTGAGAATGTTGCTCATCAGTCTTTGGAATACCGATGCAGCCGAGACTAGGCCGAACGGCATCCTCTTGAATTTGAAGGCCCCCATTGGTGTCACGAACGCCGTAAGCTCTTGGGAATCCTCATGGAGTCTGATCTGGAAATAGGCAGAGGTTAAATCCAACGTCGAGAACACTTGAGCTCCTTCCAATCTGCTCATCATTTGGGCGATGTTGGGTAGCGGGAACTTGTCCACCACGACTTCTTTATTCAGTGCTCTGAGGTCAATGCACAAACGGACTGAGTTATCCTTTTTCCTGGCTGCGACGATCGGCGTCAGTCACTCCGTTGCTTCCACAGGTTCAATCACTCCTAGGTTGCACAGTTTCTCAAGTTCCGCTCTGACAGCTTCTTGTATGGATATTGGTAGGATTCTCACCTTCGCCACCACAGGCACTGCATGTTCCTTCAACTTTATCCTATGCGAGTAATTTTTGAGGCACCCTAGTTCCTCGCTGAACACCTCCTTAAATTCCTCTTCAATATTGCCAGACCTCACCTCTATTTCCTGCACTAAGATTTGTGGGGTTTTGTTAGGGTTGAGGTACACTCCCAGTTCCTTTTGTGCTTGCCAACCTAGTATGTTATCCCCTACCAGTGATACGTATACCTTGGAGACTGTTACTCTGTCTTTGTACCCAACTGAGCCCCAAAAGTAGCCCTTCATATTGATGGGGCGATTCCCATACCCCCCCTGGCCTGATGTCCATTTTGTTTAACTTTAGTTTACCTTTTTTCACACTTTCAAATTCCTTGGCATTGATGATTGTGATTTTTGAGCATGAGTCAAACAACGCTTCTAACCCAGTCTCCTCTATTGTTATGTTGTCTTTTGGATAGCTAATTTGTCCATCCTGTACTTGTAACACAATCACATCACACACGCTTGTGGCACCTTCTTTTCCCTGCTTCCTGTGTCCTTGACCACTCCTGCAGTACTGTCTGAAGTGACCCTTCTTACCACACCGACTGCAAGTATATTTCAGTGCAGGGCAATTCTTGTCATTCGCCATGTGTCCTTGCTTTCCGCATCTATAGCAGTTGCCCTTAAAACTCCAACCCCCTTTGCTCTCTGTTTGGTCTCTCTGCACCTTCTTTTGCTCTCTAACTGCTAACACCTCTTCGCCTTCTGTCACCACTTCACTCACCTTGG
The DNA here is from genome assembly GCF_964261635.1 of Lissotriton helveticus. Lineage (NCBI taxonomy): Eukaryota > Metazoa > Chordata > Amphibia > Caudata > Salamandridae > Lissotriton > Lissotriton helveticus. Next base: position 1,613,756,906 of record NC_136069.1, read on the forward strand.
CCTTATTCTCAACGACCTTATTCTTGCTGTCTTGCTTTATCTCATTCACACACTGTATCATGTGTTCAACTTGCTTGGCTATGATAAGTACCTCTCTCTGCAGAGGATCATCTTTCAGCCATAATTCCTCCCGCACACGCTCTGTCCTACACGTCAACACAAACTGGTCCCTGATCCTTTGTTCACACGCGCCACCAAACTTGCACGTGGCAGCTAATTTTCTTAGCTCTGAAACAAAGTCTTCAATAGGTTCCCCTTCCTTCTGACCTCTCTTGCCAAAGTGGTACAGTTCCATAATTGTGCCAGTCTTGGGGAGGTAATGCAGGTCAAGTTTTTTCAGGCTAACTTCAAATTCATTCTAACCCCTTGCCTCCTGCGCACCCAGATCCGGGAGATGGTCTAACGCTTCTTCGCCTTCTGCCCCCATATAGTACGCCAACAGCGCTATTTCCCTTTCTAGACCTAAATTCGGCCCACATACCGTTGCGTAATTCAGGAAGACCTTCTTCCATTTATTCCATTTCATAGCAGGTTCCCCTGGGTTGGCTAAGAAGAAGGGTGGGGGCGTCACGTTTTGCATGGTTGCCTAGCTGTAACTTGCGTGTAATTTACAATGACCCAGCACCCCGCAGACCTACAACCAGCCAGCCCCTCATCCTGAAAGTATCACAATATTAGTTATCAAACATGACTAGTGCATAACAACTTTTCCTTGATAAACACAACTGTTTTCGCAAACCATTGAGGCCTAGTCTAACTAGTATGAACAGTTTGCCCTGAAAGTCTTTCCCAGTTTCTATTAAAGTTTCTGGCAACCTTTTCTGTTACATATTAGGCTGACAGGTGACAGCGTAGTGGGGAAGATAAGAACTCTCTTTCACATGCTGCAGTCAAAAACACCTTTTATGCCCCTACGACGGGACCCCGGTTAATTTCTGTGCAGGGGTAATCCTTTGGTCACAGCAATGCCCTACCGCTCTTCGCCGTTAACTCTTGTCCATTGTCCAGTCCCCAGTTCCTACGGGATAATGCGTTTCCTCCTGGCCACGCCGCAGCCTCACGAACCCTTGCTGATGCCGCTCAAAACTCCGCCATGCGCAGCACCACAGTCATTTTCCTCTGATGAGCGCCCCCGCAGCCCTTTCGTTGTTCCTGGTAGCCGTTCCTGATTCCCTGCCGCCCCACAGTAGCGCTTTAGTCTTCCTTCGACAGATTGACGCCACAGACTCTACAGTATCCTCTTCTTTCGCTGCCCTGTACGCAAGTATGCACTCAAGTTACACACTTCAAGCGTCACACAGCGACCCACTGACAGTCCGTGACTGTGTACTTCTTTAATCCGGCACACCAATGCTGCGATACACTCCAGGCAGCCACTTTGCAACGACTTCCACGTTCGCATTAACTTCTCCTTTCAAATACTTCTGCGCAGCCACCTTTTCCTTTCCTTTTCATATTCATCGGCGCAGCCACACGAAATCTGTTTCACCGCTTCACTCACCATAGGATTTAACTTCGTCTGCTCACCGCTGTCAGATCGTGCTTCACACACGTATTACCCGACACCTTCTTTCCGGGTTGTACGCGATAACCTTCTTTCCGATGCTGCACTTCATGCGTGTTGGGGTCCGTATATTTTTTCCCAAACGTTCTAATTTCCCTCGTCGCCAGTGTGAAAATGAGTACTCATGAGTCGCTGATGAAGGATAAACAGGCACGTTTATTCAGTTGAGATAGCTTATACGATAAGGACCCCAGGCACAGCTGGCTTGCATCAACCGCCCCGTCAAGACTCTCAGAGGCGCTTGCCTTGGAACGCTCCCTACAGTGACATTCTAAGTGATGTCACTGCAGCGCGTTCCAAGGTGGTGTAGAGGGCAGGGGTGGCCCATGCGGTGGAAGTCCCGACAGATTGGAAGATACCACAGTGCCCCCCTACGTTTGGTAGGACTTCAAAAGATTAGCTTCTCAAGGGTATTGAAGGGTTTTTCATGCGCTCTCTAGAAAGGAGCTGTTATCTCTTCAGCTGCAAGTGACACGCCCCCTAGGGGCAAACAATATGGTTGCATTTCTTGTGACTTAAAGAGGCCTAATGTGAAATTTTATGTTGGATGAACACCCTCTGGCGTGAAAATTGGTAATTGCACCTTTGTGTAGTCATAATTGTGATGCATATAATTGCATAGTATTGTAAGATTTATAAATGTGATGCCCTTTAGATGATAGGTTAATTTTGTTAACTACACTAAAAGTCATGCTTAGTACTGAAATCTGCCAGACATGCAAAGATATTTCTTCTTCAATGCGTTATTTAGATAACAAAACTGTCAGCCACTCGTGATCAAAGTTTGCATGCTGTATTGCCAGTATTAAGTGCCTTCAATCATGGTTATATGTAATTATGACATTTGTTCCTATGATGATCTGCTTGTTGAGATAATTAGGTTAACACCACTCACTTTGGTGCCAGTATAAAGAGGGCTTACTCCAAGTTATGTTCAATCCTGGCTGTTAGGGACAAAATAATGTTTTTGAAATTCGATTTGTTGGTCTAACTCTACCTTTGGGAGGGGTAAGAATGAATATGCAACGTATTTCAAAAGTAGTTCCATCAGCTAGTGTATATTTGTAAATTGCTGCATAGTATTGAGTAGTGTATGTGAAATAAATGTACTTTTTCCTTTTTCAAATGAATTAGCACAGACTGGACTATCATTTATTGAGCGTTTTATTGTGTATCTGTGAATGGTCACTGCTAGCCCACATCACTTCCCCTAAGTCGGTCTTGGACTGCTGTGCAACACTGCCCTATCATAGTTAAGCGCTATAATGAGGTGTTTGGTTCCCACTGGAGGGCAAACGTAGACAGATTACTTGTGCAGGCCACACAACAAATGACGGCATTCTCAGCATTGGCAGGAGCTGTAAGATGCATAGTATGCCATTCCGGTACGCTTGCATTTGATAAGTCCAGTTTGGCCACACATTACCTTTGTATTAATGAGCAAATATTGGAGTGCAAGGCTCTGAGAAGGGTTCAGAGGTTTGGTTGTGTGAATTGAAGTTAGGAGTAAGGAATGCCTTTGCACACACATATGTCATGTGAAGAAATTGTGACCACTTCGAGCACATCTATTATGTACATTCCATTTAAGAAACTGTTATTTGCTCCAATTTACAATTTCTTAAATGGGATCAGTATACATGAGTGCCATAGTGCTTAAATGAGGACTATGTAAGTTATCAGGGTTAATATGTTCCTAGAGTGACTAGCCCTCAGATGCTATTTTCACTAAACAGTACTGTGACAAGGTCCGTAAGAAAATTTAAAGCACAATTAACATATTATTTTTGTAACTTCGGCTTTGAACCAGCTACAACATGTATTCAGCTACTATTTTATATTTTATTAAAACTTAATCCCATGGTGAAGTTGGAATTTTAATAAATATACAGGAACAGTACATTTTAGAAAGCTGCACTTGTCCTGTCTGCAGCTCTTCTAGGCTAATTAACATTAGCCTGCTTGCATCTGAACCTGTCAGTGCTTCCCTTTTATGACGTTTGAAAGACTGCTCCCAGAACAGAGATAATGGCTTGGGCCTGGCAGAATGAACTGGGTGAGGTTTGTGACATAGCTTAACCCAGAAACAGTCAATGGGGGGGGGGGGGGGTGCAGGTAATTTACTCACTTGAAAATGACCTAGGGATGCTTGTATATTCATTGCTTAGTGAGAAGGAAAGCCCAGAGAAGAGGAATTTTTTGATCCCCAGATACACTTTAACCCTTATAGCTCCAATCTCAGTGGAAGAGAGAGCTGATACCTGAACCAATTTGCAGTGATTAGGTGGGCGCAAATTGGTCTTTGCCCTATGCATACTCCTGCTTATGTTCCAAGCTTCCTCCTTGGGCAGAAAGGCTTTGCCATGCTGGATTTAACTGAGAATGGTGCACTGTGGGATAGCTGACAGTAAGTCAAATACAATGTGTTTCAAATAGGGAATGGGTAGCCATGGGATCTTTTACTAATCGGGCACAGATTGTCCAGGAGTCACCTGCACCCATTGTTCATTGAATTGAACCAACGTATCACTACACGCTAGCTCTTTAGAACACATCTGGGTAAGTGGATGAGCATAGGAGGACTTAACCTCCTATCTGTGACCCTTGTGGAGACCTTAATTGCTGTACCATATCCCACTTGTAACCAAGACTGAGAAGTGGACTTCAATGATCAGTTTGATATGACCCCATCTATCATTGTGCATAGAGCAATTCCTATACAGCATTGATTGCTCATATATATTTTTGGATGAACATGTATTGTTATTATATCTCATCGATTCCTATCATATTACTATATCTTCTGCTATATTCAACCATGGAAAGTATTGGTAATGTATTACACATGGTCAGCTGTCATCCTTAGGGTGGGTTTCCCCAAAACCTTTTGCCTGCTTACCTCCTCTTTTTGCTGATTCTTTTAGTTTGCTGTAGGAGTTAGCACTTTGCCTCAGCAAGCGAGTGCTGAAGTGCATATGCTTCTACCCATAACATGTTAACATTAGTGTATACACAATTGTCATATTTATTTTACTTGTAGTCCATTGTAAAGTGGCATACATAATACTTGGGGCCTCTAAATTAGCATGCCACTAGTGGGCATGCAGCACTGATTGTGCCACCCACACAAGTAGCCTTTCAAACCTGTCTCAGTGCTACCATCACAGAGCCTATGTGTGCAGTTTACTGCACTTTGACTTGGTATTTAAAATCCTTGCCAAGCCTTAAACATCCCTTTTATTAAAAATAAGTCACCCATAAGGTAGGTCCTAGGTAGCCCATTGGGCACGGTGCTGTGTAAGTAAAATGTAGGACATTTACTGGTGAGTTTTAAAAGGTTCTAGTAGTGACAAACACCCAAATTCATTTTTCACTACTGTGAGGCCTACTCCTCTCATATGTTAGCATTGGGAATTCCTTAATACACTTTCAAGCTGTAATTCCTGTTCAGAAAGGAGTAGCTGTCTCATGTGTTATATCTTTGGAATGGTAATGGTAAATCCTCTTTAATGATAAAGGTGGATTTAACCTTACTCTTTTAGAAATGCCACTTTTATCAGAGATTCAGTCTCTCTACTTTCACTTCACATCTCTCTGAACATGCATCACGCATCAAAGGCTTGGTTGCTGTCTTCGTTTAACCTCTCTTTCTGCATTCACCTCTCAAAGTCTATCTCACCATGCCTTCTCTTCACATCTCTCTAGGTATACCTGTACTATTAGAGGCTATGCCTGTTTGTGTCCACTTCATATCACTGTGCCTAATACCTCTTTAATTAAAGTGTATGTATTCCCTGATCACTTCAGTCACTGAGCACACAGCTTGTCTTTCCTTGAAGGAGATCAGCGATTCCGACGTGGGTTAAAATCTGACCAAGACAGTGGTGTGTGAGGCACTATGGGGTTGGTAATTTTCTTATTTGCACATTACGATTTATCAGCTCATCAAAGTTACTGCAGACCAGCAAGACAGCCCACAGATATTTCAGCTTCTCAAAGTAGCACAAACCCTGCAAGTAAACTGCGTAGGAGAAACGGCAAAACTCTCCCTAATAAAGCTATCATTGTACTTACTGCTATTCATTTATGAATTAGGGAGTTAAATTTAGCCCCACTATATTAGGTTGGCTCACAGTAGTTAGTGCTTCACTGACATCAAATAATGATTCTCAGGTCTCGCCTACGCGAGCATGCGCTGTCTTCCAGATGTGTTATTCAGTGTACATTTATTTTTTCAGATGCAGCTTTACTGTAGATTGCACTGGGAGCAGTGTGGTACAGAACGAGTGAAGTCACTGTAACTTAGTAGTCACTCGCCGCTGATATCTGCAGCGATCTAAAGTTCATGGCTCATTAACCTAGTAAGGTCTAAGTAGCCTTCTGTAGCTCTGAAGTCGTTAAACCTGGAGATAGAAACATCTTGCCCACACTAGGAGTGATGCATGAAGCGCTATGCAACATTTTTATTTTGAGGGAAACAGCACAAATATGAAGTGTGCTTTTCCATTAAAACCCCCCACCTCTCCACAAATAGAGAATCATTGAAAATTCACCTAATTTCAGAGCCAAGCTGCTTTCTGTTATTTGTGGCCTAGTTTTGGTACATTTTGAATAGGTGTTTTCGAAGAGAAACGACATAATTTTTTTTAATTCATTAAACATAGTAGAGGCACTTGAGCGTTGTATTCACTCCAAAAGCCACAAATTGAAGGGCTGCCATCAACTGCAATAGAGTTATTTTATGCAGCACCACAGTCCTGTGTGTAAACATGCTTTTTTTGGTAAAACAAAAAAGGCAGCAATTGTGAATGGACCCTGTCCATTCTGCCCCTCCATGTTGTGGTCTAAATTTTTTTTCCAAAATCTGGGTTCACTATGTGCCCAAGAGACTCTGGAAGCACTCATGTATAACAAGAAACAGCACAGCATAAAAATATTGTACAGTATACTCTTATTGCATTAAGCAACCTCCAAGGAAACATCCTTGCACTAATGACCTCATGTGGCGTAGCGTCACAGTTCCTACAGTTTACCTTATGCACTTCTACTGTGTCCTTGGATACTTGCAAAATAAACATCAATGGATTAACTGTTTATTTCCCTTTTATGTGTACGCTCAACTGAATCCCAGTGGGAGTCTATTTTTGAAGCGAGGTTATATTCAGATGTTGCCCTGTCAGGAGGTGTCCCTACTTTTCTGTGCTTAAACCCTCCTAAATTTCCAATTATTAACCCTCCAGAGCTGGGTAATCAGGCTCCAAAATCAAATCCCCCAGCTTTCTCTTTCATCAATTCTTCTCTATTCTCCTCCACCCAAATTTCTTTTTTTTCTGAGTTTTGTATAGTGTTCACTTGACCGGAAGATATCAGAGTGCTTTACATGAGCACCAGCTACGCTACAAGAGGACACATTCAGTTTTGTTGGGCACAGGGAGTTTAATGGGTTTGTCCAGATAGGATGTTGAGCGCCATTGTTGATACTTGAACCTGGTTCCCCAGATTAGAAATTAACCACCAAAGCCTGTTAGGCCACATCCTCTCCCCAAACTTGCAACCACCTTCTGTTTCCCATTCCCTCTCATATGCCTTCTGCCCTACTCCATTCTTATCTAGCCATCCCTTTCTCCCTGTCACTCATGCACACATCTCTCTAAACCCCTTTTTTGCTCTGTCAGTGTCTGACATACATATCCTGCTGTGGTATCACACTCTCTCCAGCCCTGCATCAACCCCAACCCTTTACAGCAACTCCTTCCTTATTTTAATTCCTTTTTTCATTGGTGTCATTTATTTTCCACCTCCCCTCCTTCATAACCGATTTCCCATTTTCTGGTTCTGCAAATATAATCACTCCACTGCAAACAAAAATCCAAAGTAAAAAACATTGTGGGAGAGGAGTTGGCCTAACGACTAGGGCGGTCGTCCTCAAATGTGGGGAACTGGGATTGAGTCTCAGCAAGGACGCTGAATATCCTGTGCTTCTGGGCAAATCACGTAATCTCCCCATGCGTAAACAAAAATGAATGTGTCCACATGTAACGCAACTGGTGATATGATACCCGATACCTCCGGGTCAAGTTCGTGCTATATAAAACTCCATAAAAAAATATATATATTGCAATTTACACCTCCAATAGCTCTAACATTCACAAATGCGAGACCGGTTGCATTGCAAATGCTTGTGTAGGTTAGCAATCTCTCTCAACAATTTTGACATTTGAAAACTCCCTCCTTCAGTAAATCAGAGGTTTTGTGAATGATAAAACCCTTTTAACATGTACAAAGCTCATTTAACGATTTGGAAAAGGTTTTCTGAATCGTTAAATGGTTTTAGGAAACCATTACCAATCAGTATTTGGAATATGCATGTTTAGGGTGTCCCTTCTAAATACCAAATCGGAATAGGTATGTATTCATATTTTGTGGCCAAAATCAGGGTTAATAAATATTCATGTTTTACTGAAAGTTAATGGTAAGGCATCCGCAGATGGACCACTTAATTGTCTTAAAAATTGGCAAGCTTTTCATTTGATTTAAAAGTCACCCATTTTCCTTCAACTAAAATGGGCTTCATTTAAAAAAATTGAATCTCTTTTTTTAAAATCATAGTGGTCTTCTGAACTCAGCAGGTCACCATCCCTGTGATGGCAGCGATTCACAGTGTGTGGCAATTTGTGATCCACCTCATTAATATTTATAAAGTAGGTTGGATTGCCACACACTACGAATAGGGTGGTTGCAAAATTATGCACAATCTGAGACAACTTATGACTTTATTTTTTGAACATCTGGCCCTAAATTCTTTACATTGACTCCTAATTTAGGGCCCAATTTATACTTTAGCGGTTGGATAGGCCTCCACCAGGATTATAGAGTAATTTAATCCATCACCCTGGTGGAGGTCCCATCTGGCAAATTATGAAATATCTGTCAGCCTGACAAACTTTGCTATGATTCACAAGAACTGCCGTCAAGGTGATTCCAGTGAATGTACTGGAACTTTGCCTTGCAGCTCTGTCAAAAATGACTGAGCTGTACAGTAAGGTTTCAAAACTTTTTTCAATTTCAAAAACAAAACAACAAAGTGGGTTTTTGTTTTGGATAATTTAAAAACAATGCCCCTATCACAACTGGAGCCATATCGCATGGTGTGTGGGACATTTTTATTGGATTTTTTTTACTGCTGCTTACCACTAGGGTTTTCTTGGCAGTGATGGGCAGTAAACAATTGCTATATACCCACCCATCTTAATTGAACAGGCGGATATATGGCCAATTCTATGATGGCTCTTAATCTGCCAGGACATTGGAGATGTTTGTCCATGGTGGAAACCGAGTAGTCTCCACTGTTGCCGAACTATTTTCTGTTCGCATATAACTTCTGCTGGAGGGTCATCATATTGGCGGTAAGCATAATCTGTTGCAGTTGCAATGGAATACACTTACAATTTATAAATGAGGCCCATAGTTTGATAGTAAAGCTCACGTAGGGGCCAGATGTACACAGTAACTGATTCCTAAATAGTGACTGTTAAGGAATCGGATTGGTGTCACTACAACGCGGTTTATAACAACGCATTCCGTTACATCGGAATTTTTACAACGCAGGATCCATTACATCGGATGCCATTACAACGCATGGCATTACATAGCAGATGCTATTACAACGCATGGCATTACATCGTAAGTATAGGTAAGTATACCTTTTTAAAAAAAAAGTGTAATTAAGTTAATTTAATTAATTTAATTTAATTAATTTAATTAAAATACATTTTAAAATAATAATTAATTTTATTTAATAAATTTAAATCTATTTATTTAAATTAATTTTAATAAAAATTTTAATTAATTTTATTTAATTAATATAATTAAATTAATTTAATTTAAATATTTTTTTGATTGTAATTAAATTAAATTATTTAAAATAATGTATTTAATTTAATTATTTTAATTAAGAAATGTAATTAATATAATATAATTAATTTAATTTAACCTAAAAACACCCCTGTACCCCAAAACCCAAACCCTGCCCTGAAACCTAAAAACATCCCTGTACCCCAAAACCCAAACCCTACCCTGAAACCTAAAAACACCCCTGTACCCCAAAACCCAAACCCTACCCTGAAACCTAAAAACACCCTTGTACCCCAAAACCCAAACCCTACCCTGAAACCTAAAAACACCCCTGTACCCCAAAACCCAAACCCTACCCTGAAACCTAAAAACACCCCTGTACCCCAAAACCCAAACCCTACCCTGAAACCTGAAAACTAAAACACCCCTGTACCCCAAAACCCAAACCCTACCCTGAAACCTAAAAACACCCCTGTACCCCAAAACCCAAACCCTACCCTGAAACCTAAAAACACCCCTGTACCCCAAAACCCTAAAACCTAAAAACACCCCTGTACCCCAAAACCCAAGCCCTGCCCTAAAACCTAAAAATACCCAAACACCCCAAAACATATACCTCAGTACCCCAAAACATATACTCCTATAATCATACTTATTTAAAAAAATTACTTAAATTAATAAATTTAATTTATAATATTTAAAAACATAAATAAATATTTGTATTTATTTTTATTTATAATTAATAATAATTAAATCAATTATATAATATTAAATAAAATAAATAAAAATTATATACTTACCAATACTTACGATGTAATGGTATGCGTTGTAATACCATCTGCTATGTAATGCCATGCGTTGTAATGGCATCCGATGTAATGGATCCTGCGTTGTAATAGCTGCGTTGTAACAGCATTACGACGTAAAAGTTGCGTTGTAAGTGATACACACCAAGGAATCACTCTTTGGTAATCACTGTTACGAATGTACTAATGTGAACCACTTTCTAATATCTATTTGGTATGATTCACATTTCCTAAATACCAAATCACTGTTAAGGATCAGCCTGAATTGCAATTGTGAATGTTGCTTGGAAGCCAATGAAAATATCACAACCAGACAATGCTGTTTGTGTAGCACATTAATGGATTGCATAGGGGTGTGAGGAGTGTGTTTGGACCTTGGAGACAACATTTCACAATGTCTACACAGGAGACAGACAACGAGAAGAGAGCTAGAAAGAAAAGAAAAGGGTTTTCTGATGTGGAGCTAGAAAATTTGACTGAGGAGAGTGTACTCCACAATTAACTGGTTTGGGAATAAATCTCAGGCTGTCTGAAGCCACTGAGAGAAGATTTGCTGTCTCTCCAAGATTGCAGAACAGCTGAAATTGGAAAGGGCTGGTACAACCTAAAGGGGTTTAAGGAACGAGCTGCCACTGAAGGAGAACCCCTCCACTGCAACCCAGCATACTCCCCTTGATGAACTTGTGAAATCTACATGGATACTTCTGCCCCACATCAACCCCATAGTGATACAAGTGCAATTCTATTTTTAAAAATATATATTTAAACAATATCTATTTATATTATATGATATTGTCTGATACAAAATGCTGATTACATTTTTTATTATTGCCATTTCTGGATTATAAGTGTTAGATGCGTTATGGGAGATATAGTTTGCCATTTATTTTTCATTTTCAAACAAAATGAAAGAAAAAATTTTAAGCATTTAATACTAAAATAGTTTTCCATAACATATATTTATCAAATAATTATTTAGTTGAAAAAATAAATAGGAAACTTTATACTTTTCCATAGCTGCATCTCTATTAAACGACATGGACCATGGTATTTGTGGAGGAGGAGGTATTTGAAATGAGAGAAAGCTGCACCTCTATACCACCAATAGCAACTCCAGAGCGTCTTACCTCTTCCCTGCTAGTGCAGCTCCTCACAGACCAAAACTAACTTTGGGACACTAATGTTCACCATCTGCAAAATGTTGCGGCAACTTGAGGGCAAGATCACAGCAAACGAGACAATGTAGAAGGAATCGGGCTAATGACAGGGCAATGACAATAAGGGCCTAATTACAAGTCAGGTTGTCCTTGGACCGCCAGTCTCATAGTGGGCCAGCTGTGGCAGTCTTATGACTGTCCCATTAAGACCCTAATGGTCATTTTGCCCTGGGACCACCGACTCCGCCATGGAACAGTGATTCCCCGGCAGTGGAGTAGCGGTCCAGAGGCATCCATATGCTTGGTAGGACCGGCGTGGTCCCACCAAGCCTATTACGAGTTTCCATTCTGTCAGGGTTTTCATGTTGGTTTCTCCTCCATAAAAACCCTGGTTGAGAGGAAACAAAGTGGGCCTTGGGCCCAATGCCCTTTGAATGCACACAGGGGGGGGGGGGGCATACATGTGCCTCCCTGTGTGCATGCACAGAAGTTCCAGCATGGCATTTATAGGCCATGGGAATGCCAAAGGAAGTACTCGCCAATTACAAAAAAGCCATCATATGGCAGACGGATCTCACGCAGGTTTAGAGATTCAGCAGCAGGGCAGTCCAGCTGCTGTACCACCAAACTCATAATCTTCCCCTAAGTGTAGAAGAATAGGGGAGAAATCCTTGTTTCTGGTCTAGCTGGATCAATTAAAACCAATGTGTACAAGGGGCAGTACAATGGAAGGGCTAAGAAAAACTACGTAGGAGGGCTTTTCTACTTTAGCAGAGGGACAAAAAGAACTGCCAATTAAGTGACAATGAACGATTTGGGTACTTCAATTAAAGATACAAACAAAACAACACATTTGCCAGTACTGAGTACTAACCCCAAGATTACTTAATGCAAAGACCTCTGACAACCAATCAACAGGTCCACATTCTTTAAAGTCCCATTATTTACTTTTATTTGGCAGCAAACGTTTTTCATATATATAATGCATATGAGAACTACTCAATACAAAATTTATATTTACAAGACAACAACAAAACAGAGCATGTGATGCAAATAATTAACCATAAAGACACTCACATTCATTCTACACATCCCTTCATTCACTCCTTCATACAGTCATACCCATTCAAACAACAACTCACACACTACACCTATCTGGGCTGGGCCACCTCATGCTACTCAAATTTCAGGCTGGCCAGTAGCCAAGTAGGCCTACTCCAGAGTCAAACAACCAACAAATCACCAAATCGTATATCAATCTCACAATGGCGCAAAATCATGCTCAAGGTCTAATAATACACAATGTCCAACAAATAATTACAATGCACCAGTGGACAATCCTATATAACAACTAGGTTTGTTTGAGAGTTGTTGAGTACACTCACGTGAAGGATCCTGGCATACATTTTTTTTAAAGAACGGCCGCCCAGGGCCCTCATAATCTTTCGAATACTGAATTTGCAACCACGACTTTGCAACGGTACAAAACTTTCGGTGAAAAAGATGATGAACACCATTCATCCGATCGCCATGAAACTTTGGGAAGTTGTTGAGTACACCCCCGCGAAGGTTTCTGGCATAAAAATGTTTTAAAGATCGACCCCCCAGGGCCCTCATAATCTTTTGAATACTGAATTTGCACCCACGACTTTGCAACGGTACAACACTTTTGGTGAAAAAGATGATGAACAATGTCATCGAAACTACAATTATGAATGGGAAATTCAAGGGGGAAGATGTACTGTTGCCACGTATTCTAATGATCCCAACAGATATGCCATTTGAATTCAAACGTTTACAGTTTCCGGTGCGACTCGCTTATGCAATGGCTATCAACAAAGCACAAGGACAATCGCTGCAAGTGTGTAGACTACATTTGGAGAATCCGTGCTTCTCACATGGACAACTGTATGTGGCCAGCTCACGCGTCGGAAAACCTTCTGCTTTATTCGTGTACGCACCAGACGGAAAAACAAAAAATATCGTGTATCCACAAGCACTCGAATAAATAAATAGAATTAAAATGACACTTTGAAATGTTTTCCATATTAAAATGAATAAGTTTCAATAAAAATGACACAATATAAATTGAATGTTATCATAACAAGTTTACTTGAATTTCCTTTCTTCTGAGATCGCAGAAACGCGCGGCGGGTAAGTTAGTGCTTTATAAAACAAACATAAACAAGTGCAGTTGTAGGGCATTAAGTTGATTGCATTGAGGTCCTACACTTTAGTCTGACATACGAGAGCCAACAAAAACATGCTGCAGCTTCAACACAGGGAGTCCTGTGTTTGACTTGGACCTCCCAATCTTCTGTTGTAAGCCAAATCAAATATATAATTTAAAAAACAGTGTCATGCTCCAACAACCTCTGAATTAATAAGCTCTAAATTGACTCTAAACAACACGATTATGCTTTGCATCCCACCAGTAACTTCAGTTCCACATCCGGATAGCATGCCAGAGACCCGGAAGTAAAGAACAGAATGGCAGAAGCCACTGGTATTGAGATCAAGAATTTGGAACACTCTTCCATAGCACACCCCTTACACAAAAACTGGAGGTTTGCAGAATGAAAGTGTTTAGTGCCTTCAAAACTCACTTCAGTTTCAGGTTCCTTCCTGAACACCACAACGACAGACCATGTTAAGTCGCTTTGATACCAACCCAACTTTTGGGATTGCACTAACCCTGAAATTGAAGTTAATTTTGAAGGCACTAAACCCTTTCATTTTGCAAATATCTATCTCACACCAGATGGTGCTTGGGTGAAACAACCCATTAGAGTTGTGTCACAAGCTACAATTTGGGTCTTGTCCACTTGTGCGTGAGCCTTGGTGGCACCCATTTGCCTTTTTCATGAACAAAATCGAGAGGGGCCGATTCACCATCTTTCGATAGTCTGTCTCAACACAAGACCAAAAAGCATAGGTTTACACCTATGTTTGTATAGATTTTAGACTTGTAGGAGGTTCATGTTGCTCAGAACTAGCTGCAGAAATCTGCAGTTTAATATGTAAAGAATAACTGCTGGAGCCCAAAGTTTTGCTCATAACCTTGCGGCGGCTCTATTGAATGTTGGAGCGCCAAACACCAGTCCTGCCTACTCTCGATTCTATCTCATCCCTCTTGAATCCACCAACGGACACTTCCTGCTTCTTTATTCTGCCTTGGTCAGGGTCTTTCGGTCTTTCGCTTCTTCCTTCTATCTCCCTTCTGTTTTTCCCACTCTTGCTCTGGGTCAAAGTCTGATGAAAAATAAGTGCCGGTCTCCAAAAATTAGTTTCAGTGCTCACCACCTGCAAACACCTGCGCAAATTAAGAACCAGGGGCCTCATTTATGAGGCCTTGCATCAGTTTTGCGCTTCCGATGCGTCACTTTTTGTGACGCATCGGCGGCGTAAAACATGCCTCCTGTTGCGCACTATTTACAAAGTGACGCATCTATGCAGATGCGTCACTTTGTAAACCCCTGCGCTACATTATTACCTGCGTCAGGTATAATGTATGCAGAGGGGACATTCCCATGCAAAAAGCCTCGTAATAGTGACGCAGTGAAATCTATGAGATTTCACTGCGTCACTTTTAGGACGCTGTTGCGTCAAAATCTTGCGCCTGCCTCACAGCAGGCGTAAGACTGACGCGAGCCATTTCACATGGGGCTTTCCCCATGTGAAAGGACGCATTTCTGGTGTGGGGTCACTTTTGTGAAACATTCCAGCAATGCGTGACTTTTGCGCCTACAGATACGTCAGAAATACTGACGTATCTGTAACTCCTTGTGCCATGATGCGTCATACTGTGAATATGACGCATCATTGGTCTCGCAAGGAGGGCGCAATGAAAAGTGACGCATCGCTGTTTTCACGCAGCGATGCGTCACTTTTCATAAACGAGGCCCTAGAAATCTACCCAAGTTGCAGGTTTTCCTGAGTGATCGTCCATACAACAAGGATGTGAATACCCCAACGTTTTGCCATTGTGTGTGCTTTTGGCACATCCACCCCTGACTCTTCCGCCCAGTCCCTTAGGTTATTTCTACCAGTCAGGTGAGCACTCCCTACACTGCACCTGGCCAGACTCTTTTTTTTGCTGCCTGTAAATTGACTGTCCAGAGCATGTATTCAATTCAGCAACAGTGTCTGGGGAGGCGGAAGTGACATCCTGCACCCTTTGACCCTCAATGGCCCGTAGCCTCAATCTCGTGGCGCACACTTTGCCTCTCAGGTGCCCCCTGTTTGCATCTAAGGGGTTTGGGGCGGAAACAGCAGTAAGTGCAGATTGCAAGGACGCTCTTTGAGAACTGCTTATTTTATTCTCTGTCCCCAAACGTCTTACCCCCTGGAACCAGAGGCAGCAAACGCTGCACCAGGAGTGCCAAAGGGCAGTTGTTTTTACCTCTGGGTTTCTCTCGTTCACGTCCGTGGCAGCGCCCCCGGGTGTGCGGCCATCTCTTCTCCACCCACAAATCAGCGCGGTTTGTTATCATCCATAAAATCGCATCATTGATGCTGAAAAAAGGGGAAAAAAGACAGTACAAGGTTAGGGAGGCTGGGGGATGCGGAAGCTCTTTTAATTTATGTTGTGGGCCTCGTACTTCGAGCTAAAACGACAGGGAGGGGAGGGAATTGATGTATTTACACCACACGCGTGAATTTATGACTGAACTCAGCTTCTGCCTGAGTGTACTTTTATTTTGAAGGTGTATACCTTGTTGTTGAGATCCATGTCACCCCCTCTGTTGTTCTATGTGATGAGTTATGATAACATGTCAATAAAATCAGTTTGGGCAAAAAGAAAGAAGAAAGTACTTAATCGGCACCAATTTGAGCCTCGCCATTGCCTGGGAGACTGAGTTCTGAGAGAACTAACGATTCGACATTTTAAAAGTTCTATTACTTAAAAAAGCATTTCTAAAAGTGCAGAAAGGGCTTACCCGGCTCCGCTGGGCTGGACTCTGGCGATGACGTGTCTTCAGCTCACTGAGTTCACCTGCAGGCCTGCCTCACCTGCCGCGGAATTAATACCTGGCGACTGAATACCTTTGAGGTTGATGGAGTCAGCAGGGAGTCCCCAGCGGCGGCACACCTCATCTGCTTCCAATTCAGGTTCATATTTCTGATTGTTGCAATTAACCAACGTTTTAATTAAACGTTTGCAAACCTGATCCGCTTTATTTTATTTTATTTCTGATCGTGAGATTGCCAGGAAAGATCACTAGAATATCATGACGTGCGGTGCATGTAAGGCCAGGCGCTGTGAAGGCCTCTCTATCAAAGGATTGAACATTCATTTGGAATATGCATATTAAATGCATGTTTTCCATACGTCTGTAAATTATGTGGACAAAGATAATGTGGAACCAAGGACTCGATATCGAGTCCAAGAGGGTCCTAGTAGGCGATGTAAATACTATGTCGAGGTTTGAGAAGACGCCCAAAATATGGCACCTTCAAGGACTAATTTCAGGCTAGTCTGCAGTAAGGTGCAGCTGCCACCCCTGGGCTGTCCTTGGGCGGTCCTGGCCACCCATAGGGCCCGATTCACAGAACTAACTTAAGACAAAATCCTAAACTTACTACCATTTTGGTATTCACAGAAGGCACTTACTCGTTTTGGTAATCACAGAAGACACTTACTCATTTCGGTATTCACAGAAGTTAGGAGTCCTAACTTTAGGACTCCTAAATGTCTTCTGTGAATACTGAAAGTCTTAAAATTAGGATTTTTCTCAATTTAGTAGTAGTAAAGTTAGGACTTCTAACTTTCGGACTCCTAAATGCCTTCTGTGAATACCGAAAGTCTTAAAATTAGGATTTTTTTCAGTTTAGTAGTAGTAAAGTTGAGAAAAATCCTAAAGTTAGAACTCCTAACTTCTGTGAATACCGAAATAGGTAAGTGCCTTCTGTGAATACCAAAATGAGTAAGTGCCTTCTGTGAATACCAAAATGGTAGTAAGTTTAGGATTTTGTCTTAAGTTGGTTCTGTGAATCGGGCCCATAGTCTCTAGGATCAGGGGAACAGTGACAGGAAATTGAAGTGAGCAGGGGTATGAAAGCCAGTGTGCCACAGTCTGCGCTCTTTACCCTCACCCCAGACTTGAGAATCAAAATGGGGGCGGGTGATGGGCTAAAGGTGGGGCATGAAAGTAGGCGTTCCTTAATGTTTTGTGTTTTATGCATCATATTTTCATGAAAAGCTATTGGTTTATTTGTGTGTAACCTTATTAATAGAGCCCCTAATGTGTCAGGTCTCACCATGTTAAATTTGTGCTTTCTCTGCCTGAAACCTATAAAATGTGTCCTCCTTGGCAGATGTACCAGATTTTTTTCATATTTTCTCAGAGACAGACTCCACATTGGTCTATTTGTTGATTTATATTCAGAATGTTCTTGCTTTCCGAACTGTACAGATTCTGTACCAGCCTGTCTATTTATTGGATACTTGGGGGTCGATTCCGCTCTCGGTCGGAAGGGCTCCAATCGGATTCGGCTTTCCCTAAACTGATCCGGAGCCCTTGTTTCCGACCGAATCGCTAACAGTTCTGGATGACCAAGTGCGATGCCTGGAAAACTTTAACGCTGACTGAATCAGTTCAAGAAGGTATTTAGAGAGATAGAGCCTTCCGGAGCTGAATCGTACAGCTCTATGGAGTAGGTTTTCCGAGCGAGCAAGTACGATGAACGATTCAGACAGCCTTTCCGATTCGGTTTGCCCGGAACGGAAAGGTTGCCGTAGTAACCAGGGCCCTGGGAAGCAGGCCTGCGGGGGTACTCATGGGTCCCCTCTTCCCAATCATGCACAGTGTGGCAGGCACCATGGGGTGCCCACCAAAGGGTGCATGATTATTAGGCCCTGGTGGTAAATTCTGTTCGGGTCGCGGAATTTGTGGAATTTTGGTAATTTTGCGTTCTGCGGAAAATGCGGAATTGCCTCAATGAGACACAATATTAAGTCAGTTGCTTCCTTTTGGGACCTTCTTTTGGTTCTCAAATTTTACAGTTCCATCCTTTAGAGCCTCTTGATGAGGTAGACGATTGGAGAAAAATCTTTCTTTGAAAGTATGCAGTTTGGTGGCTAATACGTCAGCACATACGTTTGGAGAAATTGGATTCCCTGTCTATTATGCCCCCTTATTTGAAAATGTTCTCTGGGGATTGGTGCTTAAGTTGGTCCTGGGACTCCAGCCTAAACTAATAACTTCTTTCTATCAAGATAAAGGAATACTTTTTCCTTCTTATTTCCAGCACCTTGTAGCCCTGAAAAGGAGGTCTGGTATAAATTGAGAGGCATATTTATCAAGGTTTTGTGTCATCATTGCACCACGCAAGGGGGTGCAAGGGTGATGCAACATCGTGAATGAACCTTGAGTGGCACTTCATGGCTTGGTAAATGTGAAGTAACTCAATGTAGCGCATGTCGCTGCATACTCTGCCCCAGAGAGGTGTTCATGGGTGGAGTGTGGGTGTTCCCACACATCCACCGATGGACTTTGGCACTTTCCAAGATTTGCCAACAGTTATAGACCTGGGAATTCATCCAAATGCTGTACCTCCCCAGGGGAGGCATAATGAGGAGAAATGTGCATATTTCCCTTTGTTTCTGACTCCTTCTATGTGTGTGCATTCTGCAGTACACAAGAAAGAGTAAAAAACCTCAGAGGATTGTTTTGGTGCAGAAATGTGTCCCTTCCTACACAAAATCAATCCTGGCTACAATACAGGCATAGTTCAAGGGGGCCTCTGTTGACGCTAGGAAGCAGTTTGTGAACCAGAACAGGCAGACAGAAGAAATGTCTGCCCTCTCCCTTACAAGCAGCTTAGCAGAGCAAGGTAGCTTGCTGTGTTGTGTTGTGTGAATATTTTATATATATGCTCCTGGATGTTTTAAGGGCTGTGAAAATGTATTTGCCCAGATCGCATTCCTATAGACAAACTAAATGTTTATTTGTATGTTTGTGTTTTTTTCACTGACGTAACAAAACTTGAAGGGCCCTCCTGCAAGGTACGTGGAGGGCTCTCCTCTGGACTCAATCAGGAGCTCTCCAGCAAGAGTATTGTGCTGAGGGGACCACTTGGAGCTTGGGGGCCCTCTACACTGGTTTTTTTTGCATGGGCAGAAACCTTCCACGCAAACTTTGAGCAGTTAGATTCAATCATTGATTGGGGTTTTAGGTTTAAACCTATAATAACTGATAAAACCCCACTGAAAGAAAAATAGCCCTCACCGGTGAAAACATATAAACACTGAAAAAACACCTGGACAACCACAAACTAAATGCCATTCAAAAAAAGGAAAAAGAGTGAAAGTCATTTTTTTCTTCCTGAAGGGTCAATACAATGTAACTTTGTTATACAAGTAGCAGTAAGAAAGACTGGCTAACATTATTCTGCTTGAGTTTTGTTCTTCAGGGATGCCACTCAAATATTATTTCTTCTTCCTTTTACTTTTTCAGTTTTGTGGCCTTTGGTCTAAAGATGCAGGGTTTAGTGTCATGTTTTAGGTCTAGTTTAATTATTTTATAAACTATAGAGAATCAGGAAATATCAAACTCCTATTTGATATTTTGGCTGCATTTGATTCTTTCACCGATGGGTAAAATGGCTGGGTTCATAAAAATCTTTACTAATATGTGTCATCACATTTACCCACAGAGAATAGGTAAAACCCTTAATACATCAGACCATAGTTTCTAGTGGGTCAATATTGATAGTAGGTGAATTGCCAACACCTCAGGCTTTAAACATTCAATGCAAGGTATAGTGACAAGTATATATATCACCAAGCATCTAGGAAAGTGGTGAAAACATGACACCATACTTTTGGAAAACATGGAACGCAGTATCCCTTGTAATGTTCTGCAAAAAAGGTTCTTTCCAAGTTCAACAAAGATTGGAGTGATATTGTTTGTATTTGCAGTGCTTCAGCTACGTATATAACAAAAGTTGTGTGATGACCTGTCATAATGGATACTCGAGCTGAAGTGATTCCCTGTAGTAGATCTTTGCCACTTGTTAAATGGTATGCTGAAAGCATCTTTACAATCTTAAGAGTTAATGAGGGATGCTATTGACTTTTTAGTCCATTCTGGTTCACTGGTTTCTAATGCACAGGAACTAAAACGCAAATATTTATCATTTCGTTCTTTATGTGGCATCAAAGAAAGAGTCATCCCAACTGTGTCCCTTAGCTGATGGTTCTCAGCCCAATGGGCTAAGAATGCTGAGAGGGCCTTTTCACAGAAGTTTACATGGGAAGGAAAGAGCTAGCGCACATGACCCAAAGACTCACTGAAGAAGTATTGTATGGTGTACTACAATAAGATTAATTTGCGAAAATCTATTTGGACCTCATATACACTATAAGTACACTGTCTATATACCATGTTCTTTCAGTGCAAAAAGCAAGCAATAATAAAAGCAAAACGTTCCATAAGCACCGGAAAAACACTTCTTCTGTTGTTTTTAGTGGCGAGAAAATGTGTAACCACTGATAACAACTGTTTTTTAAGATATTGAAAACACTGAAAAAACCCCACCAGAATTTACCAAAAATAGAAACTGAAAACAGGAAAGCCTACGCTCTACAAGATGTAGCTATACAAGATGCATTACAGGGCAGTTTCACCAGATGTATGGCTGCCTCCTTGGCAGAGGCTCACAGGGCTTCTTTTATGGATATATTTAAAGGCGCTACATGGGCTACACATCTACTTTTGCTTCTCCCTATAGACCGGATGTGAGAAATGTTGAGTCCATGAATTTTGGTTCCAGTGTATTAGCAGCTGCGACACCCTGAGCATTTGTATCTCCTGATTTTTTCAGAAAATAAGTAGTGGTAAGAGAAAATGGGTTGAGGAGGCAATGACTTAATTACTTACCTGTAATCTTCATTACTCTGAATATGCTTTTTCATGTGCCATTGAGAATCTGAATTCCACTAAATATTGCTAGGGTATCTACAGGAAGTGTGGTGTTCTCCATCTCTCTTTATTGCCATGGTAGTAGGAGGAGCATGGTAGAAAAATTGAGGGTATTTTTATTTTATTTTGAGTCTTTTGATTGGCTCCACCTTGGTCATGTGGTCTCTGGGTGGAGGCTACATACCTCATGCAGTAAGTATTGGTATGAGAAAAAGGGTATACAGGGTAATGAAGATTACCAGTAATTAGTTGAGTTATTATTATTACCAGTAATTAGTTGAGCTATTATTATAAATTGAATTTCCTTACATTATTAGCTAGTGTGCATATAATATCACATGATAGTATAAGTAACCCAAAATTGAGAGTTGTACAAATAGCCACTATTCTTAAACTCAGTATCGTCTGTATATTTCAAAAATACATAAATCTCCTTCATACTTATCTTTTATTCATTGCATTTTACCAAATGTGTTTGTGCATGGTCGATACACTATGAAAAATAATTACAAGCCACAGCTCAGTTGTTGGTTTTGGGTATTGCATGTTGTTGGACAACCAACAAATAATCTTTATCCCTGAGACCATAAATGTCTGACGGACAGAAAAATCTGTTACTTGTGTAATTTGACAATCGGGCAAAAAATGTCAGGTGAAAATATCACAAATTAAAACCTTTACCTAATATATATATATTTTTTTCAACCATTAATTCCTTTTGGAAAACCTTGCACAATCTACACAAATGACCACTTGCTGAATTCAGAAGGTTTCAGAATGCATTCTTTTTTTCAGGTTCATACCTGTTTACATCACAAACTGCAAGTAGGTTGGAACTGCAAAAAATAGGAAAAATGAACTACCACTTAGAAAAATGCAAGACATTTTGTCAAAAATATTGGTTTTCTTGCACAACTCTGAGTGTTCCTGAAAGCTGGAAAGGCAGTAATCTTAACAAAGCAAACCAGTGGCTAATGCCATGTTTAGGAATAAATCACAGTGCTTTCTTAAATGTCTCGTTTTTCAAACAAAAACTACATTGTTGCAGTATTTATGCTATTTTCACGGTTCCATCCAGGAAGATCAACAAACTCTGGGTGCATCTGGAATTCCCAAACAATGGACGAATAGACACATATTTGAACCAGATCTTTTTTTATAGAAAAAAGTATGAAGGCCTAAGCACAAAGTGTCTCAAACATCAAAAAAGGGCTTAGCACTGGGTCCTAAAAGCCTCAGCAGCAAAAGGTTTAAACAGATTAACAGTGTTCTCCTCCAGGTTGGTTTGGTTAAAGACTTAGTTGATGCAGGCAACGTCTATGCTGCACTGATGCATTCCTAAAACAATTATAAAGGCAGATTTGTGTTTATTGATATTCAGTAGGTGGGTGACTTTAGTGGATTTGCAAATGTCACATTACCATAGCTAACAATGCAAAATATGTATTACATGTTTACTCCAGAGGTTTTGCCAAGTTCAGAGGTGAGGATTGGGAGTCCTTCACTGGTGAAGAGTGGTACATGATGTTGAGCATTTTCAACTGATGTTAAAAGGGTAAAACACACAAGATGATGGACGGAATGTTGCACAATGGCAAAACATTCACCCCAGTCACAGATCTGGGTTTAATCCATTGTTATTTTGCTCACCAAGCCACCCCAGTTCAGACATGGCCATATGCAAATCAGTCTTGACCCTTGTGCCTCATGGGAACAGTCCAGACCGAACTGCCAAGCCATGTCTTCACTGGCCCGGAATCAAGTATCCTAGGACCGATTTCTGGTTATCAACCTTCCTCAGCCAGGATAACTTGACTCCAGTGGCGTAGTGAGCACGGAACCCACGTCTGGGCATACCATGTTAAAAGGGTGCCAAATATTTCTGTGTTTCTTCAAGTCCCAAGATATTCATCCAAGTATTTATAAGTTGTATGTTAGCCACATATAAGGGGAAAGTCTGTATTTTGTAGCCTAAGATGATGTGCAGTGACTTACAATGAAAATGTCAAATTGCAGAGACCTGAGGAAAGGTATGCAGAGTATTAAAGAGTCTGCATTAGATCTGTGGTTGTCTTCGAAGACCATTTACATGAGGTCTGTCATCGATCAATGTTTTCAGTTAGTGGCACCGTGGCTGTACTGGTGTTCCAACACTGGCCCTTAAAATATTTCAGGACTCTATCACGTATCTGTTTGGTTTTTACCCCATATACTATCGGGTTCACCATGGGTGGGGCCATTATGTAGCAGTTCACCAGTAATATGTGAATATGAAGAGGCATGTTATTACCAAACCTATATAATATGGTCGAAATAATATTTGGAATGTAAAACACTAGTATGGCACAGATGTGGGAGCCACATGTTCCAATTGACTTGGTGCGTGCAACACTCGATGTAAGAAGGAAGACAGCCCTTAGTATATGTAGGTAAGACAGTAAGATTAATATAATATCAATCACAACAACAAAAAGTGATACAATCATTCCATAGAGGTTATTGAGGGTTATATCAGCACAAGCCAGTTTTGCAACTGCCATGTGCTCACAGTAAGAGTGAGGAATGAGATTGGATTTACAAAAAGGTAGCCTTGTAAGAAGATATGTCAATGGGCTTGTTGAAATCACACACCTAAAGAAAGCTGCAACCCCAATTTTAAGGATAGCTGGAGGAGTGAGAATGCTTGTGTATCTCAAGGGATTGCAGATGGCAACATAACGGTCAAAGGCCATGGCCAACAGTATTGTTGATTCCAAGGCAGCAAATGTGTGAATGAAGAACATTTGAGTGATGCAGGCCTCAAAATAAATCTCTGCAGAGTTAAACCAAAGTATCACCAACGTTTTTGGAGTAGTGGAGGAGGACATCACCAGGTCGATAAAGCATAACATGCTGAGGAAATAATACATGGGTTGGTGGAGGCTAGGTTTGACCGTGATGAAAAACAGGAGAATGCAGTTCCCCACCAGTGTAATGATGTACATGAAGCAGAAGGGAAAACCAATCCAGAAGTAATAATCTTTCAGTCCAGGAATACCCATCAGGATGAAGGCAGAGGGGTGGAGGCTGCTGGTGTTATTAGCTGTCATAGTGCTTACCTGATACCACTCCTCTGCATCAAGAAAACCTGTTTTAAAAGAAAAAAGAATGATTACATTCACAGTATATCTATGATATATTTGATTTTAATCTTTAAAGAACCATTCCAGACTATAGCCTTAAATGTAGGAAAGGGTTCCTCAAACCATGGAGTGATAATACAAATAAATATCAACATAACTAGCTTTAAAACATTCCTTCTGCTTCATCCTCCACAGAATCATTCAATATAACTTCACGAAAAAGATATTAAAGAAAGTCAGAGAGAAAAGAGAAAATCATCAACAGACACCTCACTGAATACCTCAACAACCACCAACTACTCAACACCACTCAGTCTGGTTTCAGACCTAATAACAGCATGGAAACTGCCCTCATTGCTGCCAAAGATGACATCCTTGTGAGCCTGGACAGAAGAGACTAGGCAGCATTCATCCTCCTGTACCTCTCTGGAGCATGTGATGTAGTCTAACACCCTATCCTCATCAAACGCCTTCCCAATATCGGATTCCAAGGACACACACTCCAATGGATCTGCTTCTTCCTGATGGGAAGGAACCAATGAGTCAGCCTGGCATCACTCACCTCAGAAGCCTGAAACCTTATATGCTGAGTCCTGCATGCATTCTCCCGGAAATCAACCCTAGTCAACACATACAAGATCCCTCTAGCAAGCATCCTCCCCTCTCACTATATCAACATCCTCTCCTGTGCTGATGACATACAACTCATTCTCTACCTTAAGGACAAAACACCCAGTACCCGGATCAAGTTCAATGCCTACAAGAATGAAATCAAGCACCTGATGAAGACCAACTGTCAAAAGCTAAACACCGACAAGCCCGAAATTGTTATTCGTGAAGAGCACATCACTGTGGGACTCCACCTGGTGGCCAACAGAGCTAGGACCTACACTCACCCCACCACCTGCCAGGAACCTTGGGATTTTCATTGACAGCAAACTCGACATGATTGCTTAAGTAAATGCCAACCATACCCACCCTGAAGATGCTGAGGAAGATTTTCAAATAGCTCCCAATTAGCATCCAGCACACCTTCACATAGGCCCTGGTCACAAGCAGGCTTGACCATGGGAACACAGTTTATGTCAAGATAAAAAACATACTCACCAGAAGGCTGCAGACTATTTAGAACTCTGTGGCCAGAATCACTCTTAGGGGTCGATTAGGATCGCGGACGGACTTGCGTCTGTCCGCGACCCAAGAGCAGGAGGGAACCTCCGCATGGCATGCGGAGTTCCCTCCTGTGCAATTAGGATGTGACCGCAAGGGTTGCGGTCACATCCTCTATTTTTAACATTGCGGCGGGTGGAGCTTCAAGCTGCACCCGCCGCAATGTTAAAAATGCATTTGTTGCATTTGCATGCAGTAAGAGGCAGGCACCGCGCGGTGCCTGCCGCTTTCTGCATGCAAATGCAGGGGGGTACCATAGGTACCCCCCATGTGCACCCCCCACCCCCCCTTCACCTAGGGGGCCCGCAACGGGCCCCCGCAGTGAAGTTCTGTATGTTTTTCCACGGCGGAAAACCCGCCGCGGAAAAGCATACTTTACAGGCCATCCTAATATGGTGGACGGTGTCTGACAGACACCATCACCATATTAGAGCTTTTCCGCCGCGGTTGTAAGCCAGCCGCGGCGGAAAAGCTGCGGACGGAAACCAGGACCCACCAGCCATCCTAATGTGGCGGTGGGGCTTTGGTCAGTCCGCTGAGGTTTTTCCGCATCCTCTGGGCCGGCGGTGCCTTCCGCCGGCCCCGAGGATGCGGAAAAACCGCGATCCTAATGACCCCCTTAATCTCCCACAGTACACTCACATCACATCACACCTTAAGGAGCACCAATGGCTCCACATCCACAACCAAGAACAATTCAAACTCCTTACCAACAATCTCAGGGCACTATATAACACTGGCCCAGCATACCTTAAAAATAACATCTGCTTTCATGAACCTTCCAGACACCCCACTCTCAGCCATACTCCCACTTGCACAAATCCCACACATATGGAAAATCAGAACTCATGGTCAAGCCTTCTCCTACATAGCACCGAAAGTATGGAACAACCTTCAGATGCACATAAGAGTCTCCTCCTCACTTCTAGAAGCTGAAGACCTGGCTCTTTGAGCTGTCCCTCTAGGCTCTTGGTGTGCCTAGACTCACACCTGCTCAGCACTAGCAATATTTTTACAAACATATCTTCTAATTCCTTAATTACGAATGGCCGTCAAGACCTGGCTGTTTAAATAAGCCTCTGGGACCTGCAAGCGCATGGTTATCCTATTGGGTGATTAGTCACGCTTTATAAATCCTGTTTGACTGATTGATTGATTGATTGAGATGTAGATTTTCTACTAGTTACTCCAATGGGATGATATTTTATCAAATGATAGATTAGGCAAAATATGTATTTTATGAGATGATATTACAATGATATTGAGGTACCAGGTACATAAAGTGTTCACTAGAATCTCCATTCATGCACTGCCCAGTTTCACCCCAGAACGCCGGGACCCCCAAAGAACCACCAGCAGTATAAGGAAATGATGGTGAAGCAGGAAAGACAAATCCATCCATGAAATTAAAGTTGAATGCAACTTTACATCAAAACACCCCCATGACATTTCATATTCACAAAAGGCATCTGTTTCAAATAAAGTAGATCAAAGTATTTACTTTGCAGTAGTGCTGTGAACTTATCCAACCAATTCAGTTGGTTCCACTGAAAATACAGCAGTTTGTCAATGGTCCTACGGTTGAACAAGGGGGACAAATGGTCATGTTCCTTGACCTCCAACTGGACACTGTATTTGCTACGTAACTACCACGGGAAGCACCTATGAGAGGCATAAATATTTACCTTCCACCCCAAATCTTTATCACCATTAGGTGTTGAACAAACAATGAGGGGCAGATTTACTAACATTTTGCGTTGGGGCTGTGCCACTTTTTTGGTGCAGCCATGACACAAAATGTTAATAGAGATTTGCAAAGCCTCGAATGGGCCAATTTTAGGCTCCTTGCATGGCATGGTACAAAAAAAAGTAATGAAGGGTAGCAAATAATGTTGTCTTGTATTACCTAGCATACTGAAGGCGCTTCATGAGTGGAGCATAAGTGTTACCATGCATCCACTTATGTATTTTGATACAATCCCAGATCTACTAAGGTCAGTAAACCTGGGTTTTTGCTAAAATGGTGCACCTCCCAGATCCAGGAATAAGAAGGAGAAATATCTTTATTTCTCCTTGTTACTTTTTTCTTGTGTAATGCCTTTAATGTTTGTTTTATGCGCAGGAAGGTAGCCCTTCCTGCATAAAAACAATACTGCTTGTCAGACAGGCTCCCTTTCACCATGGTGCAAGGGTTCTTGCATTGGCGCAACACTGCACAAAATGCACCAATACAATAAGGGAGCAGAATTGCGCCATATCTTAATAGATAAGGCACATTTCTGCTCTCACCATTGCACGCAATGCAGCAAAATAACTTTCTTGCTGCCCTGCGGTGCTTGAAACTTTAGACAACCTGACCCTAAAACTTGAAATATAAGTTTTGTTGGCGGCTAGAGGCACAGGGAGTGGAAAGTAAAGATAAAAGGAGGAATATAGACATTAACTAATAATCGTCAATTTCATTGGAGTCTGTGAAAAATTGTTTAGCTCCTTTCCAAAAAAGAATGACTATTTTGTGCAGCAGGGACTCTCCAGACACCTCAATGATGAATCCACATCTGTCCCATTTATATCCTTCAGTTTCGCCTTCAGTACTTTATCACATAACTAACACTGTTTTCTCAGAAATCATGCTTTACTGAAAGAGATATGTACATCATTAAACCTGACGAATGTTGTTCTGACCAGCTAATTCACCAAGGGTTTTCCATTTCTTGATCAGCTAGTTTTTGACCTTTTACTATGGGAGAGCATCATAACCTGTGACTCAACCATGTTAAGCACCTGGTAAAATGGACCGATTTTTACCGCCAGTGTCTGCTTTTTAAATTAAGGCTGCTGTAAAGCAGTGAGAGGCAGTTGGCTGGTTAAAGGTAAAAACGTGTGAGGGCTGTGCATTGGAGACTCCTGTCATGTTTAGCCCAGAAATTGTACACAGGTTGACTGGTGCAGAAGGGTGTCTGCAAGGTTGGATAGTGACCTGGGATAGGCCTTAAAATGTTAATGTTAATGTAGGGAAAGGCAATGTGCTTTACTGTCTGCTCTGAACTGACCCACCATTATACACTCTAGGTTAGACTGTCTTAAAGTGCAGTTCCTCTCCCCCTGGGTCTGCAGAGACCAGAGTCTTACCAATGTACAATGTAAACTGTCTGAAAAGAACAATTCTGTACAATCCAAACTCTACAGGTTATGGGTCATCCAGGAATGTCATATTTCTCCGGCTCAGCTCTAGATCAGAGCCCATGCCTGTTGTGAGCAATTAACCTAGATTAGCTCAGCTCCTCAGCAGGGAGGGGTGGGGTGGACTGCTCTGCATCAATCAGCTAGCTGTCATCCTGTGCCTGGACGAGGGCCAGCTCAAACCCACTGAACAAAGAGAGGGAGCCCAGACTCTGGGGCCAAACCAGCAGGATGGCTCCTTTGAAGTTTTACTGAGGCAGGCCCTGGCAGTGACATCAGTGAGGGGTGGACCTGAGGCCCCCAGAGCACATGTGGCTAGTGACTCCTAGGTGACACCATCTTGAAGTATCCGGGAAGGCTGAGTAGGGAGATCAATACTGGAACCTCCCACCCCCACTTTAAAAGTCTTGAGCAGGGGGCAGAGCTCCCTTATATGTGCTTTTCTGCTAAACACTGGGACTGGAGGCAGACACCATGAACGATTGGAAGAAAGAACCCCCTGACAGTCATCTCAAATAAAGACACTGCTTCTGATTGGCCCCAGGACCAATGGAGCACTAAACCCAGACCACGGACGCTGGGCCCCCTACACCCCTGAGGACCAGTTGGGGGTAAGACTGAACTTCTGCACTTGAAGAGGGAATCCCAGAAGAAGAGCAAAGCAAAAGGCTGGCACAGGGAGCAAAAGGCTGGCACAGGGAGCCAGTGAAACCATCTCCCTGTAGCGTTTGCTGCCTTGGTGGACAGGAGGCCTAAACAAAGTGCTCCAGTTGGATAGGGCTCACCACTAGGAGCAAAATGAAGATCGTCAACATCAGCTAATGGGGCCCGAGTTCTAGCTGTTTGAAGTGAGGCAACATTTGACCCTTTGGCCAAACTGGAAACGAAGTGTGTGGGGCTCCGCCTCTGTAATGTGATGTGGCTCTGGGGTGGGCCAGGGCCTGGAGACTGCCCCCAAGATGAAGAAATTGACTGAGAAGCAATGCTGATCTCTTCCGAAATATTGAGGAGGGGCCCAGGCCCATGACCCGTCTCTAAAGCCTGTAATGGAGGAAGATGAAAGTGTGCTGTCGGGCTCCCTCTGCCTAAGCAAATGGGTGCACATGACTCCATCCCTGGGCCCTGAAAAAATGATCATGAGCGGGAACGCTGTTGCGCCCCTCCAGCCTGCTGAAGAAGATGGGGGCCCAGTACCCCATCCCTGGGCCCCAAATTCTGCATCTTGCCAGTAGGAGCATGCAAAGCAAAAGACTCTCGCCGGCTCCTGCGGTCGCATAAAGGAATGCTGCTGCGTGCAGAGAGTCAGTTCAGGGCAGTTCCAGGAGAGCTCCCGAGGCTGTCCCACAACATTGGCTGCATATAGGGTGGCCGAGTGGGACCGTGTACCATGAGAACAGTAACACAGTGCAAGACACTTTAAAACAAAAAGGAATGGAAATTCAGAGCGGCTCTCCCCAGCAGAGCGAGAGGGTGGCTGCTCAGAAATTCAGCGAAAGCTCCAAAGAAATGCCCCATAATACGCCATGGGGCTTGTCGTTCTCAGTAGCATTTGGTGGTGAAAATCACTTATTCTGGCTTTGGGATGGCCCCAGGATAATGGGGTCTCTCCAAAAGTGTTACTATAGTGTGGGGGAGTTGCAGGAGCAGTGCAACCTCCCACCCAAAAGAAGTATCAGAGTGCCTGTGGAAATGAGTACTCATGAGTCGCTGATGAAGGATAAGCAGGCACGTTTATTCAGTTGAGATAGCTTAGACGATAAGGACCCCAGCCACAGCTGGCTTGCATCAACCGCCCTGTCAAGACTCTCAGAGGCGCTCGCCTTGGAACGCTCCCTACAGTGACATTCTAAGTGATGTCACTGCAGCGCGTTCCAAGGTGGTGTAGAGGGCAGGGGTGGCCCATGCGGTGGCAGTCCCGACAGATTGGAAGATACCACACATCCCCCTACCCTACAAACCTTAGAACATACAATACCAGAAACAGAACACCAACATGGTGAGAACTACCTAGTCACATAATGATCTAGATGTTTGGGGCGCCTAACCACCCTCAGGCTACTTCTGCGTGAGGCATGAGGTTCTCCACCAGACACCCTCGCGGGTAGGCTCCCTCCCCTCCGGGTTGGCTCCTCACCTGTGACCTCTTCATCAATGACCTCGGGAGGGGGGTGGCACTTTGCCACTCTTCCTAGATTCCATATCTTCCCCTCCTGGGTCTTTACCCCATTTTTGAACAGTTTTACAATCTTTGTTGGTTTAGTGAATTCAGACCAAAGCGCCCTGCCTGTAGGTGCCCTGATTCTTACTGTGTCTCCTACCTTTAACCCAACCTCTTTCACTGAGTGTAGCCTGTCAAACCTGTCTTTCCTCTCTATCATGGCTTTGTGCTGCTTGTCCAGCCCTTGTGCTTCTCTAGAGTGCCCTGTCCACCCCTTCTGCCACCCCATCCAACCTGGTGATAGCTTCGTGTTGGGCTTCCTTGCTCTGAGTAGTTCAAAAGGGGTGATCCCCGTTGTTTGGTGAGGGGTTAGGCGATATGCTTCTAGACGTTTTCTCATCTCCTCTTTCCAGTTCAACCCATTGGTTCTTGCCAGTTGGATGCTTTCTTTGACCGTTTTATTGAATCTTTCTACCAGTCCGTTGGTCTCCGGGTGGCACAGTGCGCAACGTTTGTGCACTATCCCATTGCTCTCCAGGAATTCCCCCATCTCTTTCGAGCATAGCTGTACCCCATTGTCCGTCAGGAGACTACTTGGCAGACCTTCCCGGTGAAACAGTTCTTGTAGGAACTCAATTACCACTTTTGTGGTTATTTCAGACACCATCTTCACCTCTGGCCACCTGGAATACATGTCTACAAGCACAAGGATGTAGGGTGTGCGAAGTTCTCCTGCGAGAGGCCCTATTATGTCCAATGCCACTTCTTCCCACGGGCCCACAGGTGGTGGTCTGCATTGCATAGGAGGTGTGTGTTGTTTAAGGACTTTGTCACTCGTGGTGCATGGTATACAGTCCCTGACCTTTCTCTCAATCATGCTGTCCATGTTTGGCCACCAGTAGTCTTCCCGCATTCTCTGCTTGGTTTTGGTGATACCCAAATGTCCCTCGTGGGCGAGGTCAACAAGATACTCCCTTAACACACTGCGAGGGATCAGCCTTGTTCCACGGAACAGACACTCATCGGAGATGGATAGTTCGTCCTTAACCATCCAGTACGGCCGTAGAGCGTCATCCTGTTTGTCTTGGTGCTTCCAGTTATCCTTTACCTTCTCATGCACCTTCATCAACAGGTCATCCTTTCTTAGGGCTTATTTCCAATTTACCTCACCCACGGCTCCTTGGGTGACCGTGCCTACCTTCTCAGCCAGAGTCTCGTCCTGATCTTCGTCGTTGCCTTCCTCTACTTGCTCTTCTTCCATTTCATCCACCAGACGAGAGAGGCAGTCAGCGGCCAAATTCTTCGCCCTAGTAACATATTCAACATCAAAAGTGTACTCCTGAAGATTCACCACCCAGCGTCTGATTCTACTTGAGATGGCGTCCAATCCTTTCTTGTTGAAGACCTCGACCAGGGGTTTGTGATCCGTCCTCAGATTGAACTTTGCACCCCAGAGGAAGTCTCGGAATTTGTTCACTGCCCAGTGCACTGCTAAGGCCTCCTTCTCTATCACTGAGTAGTTCACCTCAGACTTCTTGAGAGACCTAGATGCGAAGGCTATCGTCTCCTCTCCACCCACACCCATCTGGGTCAGGACCGCTCCTAGTCCCTTAGAGCTCACATCAGTCGTTATAACCGTTTTCCTATTAGGTATGAACGCTTTGAGGCTAGGTGCTCCTGCTAGGGCTTTCTTCACCTCTTCGAACTCCCTCTGGCATTCTTCATTCCACCTGAACTGCACGTCTCTTTTCAGTAATTGGCGTATGGTGTATGTCCTGCTTGCAAAATTTTGCAGGAACTTGCTGTAGAATTCCAGCATACCCATGAATGATTTGATTTCTTCCTTGATTTTTGGTGAGGCCAACCCGATTATGGTGTCCTGCAGCTCAGCTTTAGGCTGAATGCCTCTCGCCGTTATCTTGTGTCCCAAGAAATCGAGCTCCTCACACTTAATCCTGCATTTTTCTCTTTTCACTGTTAAGCCCTGTTCCCGGAACCTCGCCAGCACTTTTCTTAACCTGTTGTCGTGTTGTCTGTTGTCTCCGCCAAAAATGAGCACGTCGTCTTGGTAACACATCACACCAGGGATGCCACTGAGAATGTTGCTCATCAGTCTTTGGAATACCGATGCAGCCGAGACTAGGCCGAACGGCATCCTCTTGAATTTGAAGGCCCCCATTGGTGTCACGAACGCCGTAAGCTCTTGGGAATCCTCATGGAGTCTGTTCTGGAAATAGGCAGAGGTTAAATCCAACGTCGAGAACACTTGAGCTCCTTCCAATCTGCTCATCATTTGGGCGATGTTGGGTAGCGGGAACTTGTCCACCACGACTTCTTTATTCAGTGCTCTGAGGTCAATGCACAAACGGACTGAGTTATCCTTTTTCCTGGCTGCGACGATCGGCGCCAGTCACTCCGTTGCTTCCACAGGTTCAATCACCCCTAGGTTGCACAGTTTCTCAAGTTCCGCTCTGACAGCTTCTTGTATGGATATTGGTAGGATTCTCACCTTCGCCACCACAGGCTCAGCATGTTCCTTCAACTTTATCCTATGCGAGTAATTTTTGAGGCACCCTAGTTCCTCGCTGAACACCTCCTTAAATTCCTCTTCAATATTGCCAGACCTCACCTCTATTTCCTGCACTAAGATTTGTGGGGTTTTGTTAGGGTTGAGGTACACTCCCAGTTCCTTTTGTGCTTGCCAACCTAGTATGTTATCCCCTACCAGTGATACGTATACCTTGGAGACTGTTACTCTGTCTTTGTACCCAACTGAGCCCCAAAAGTAGCCCTTCATATTGATGGGGCGATTCCCATACCCCCCTGGCCTGATGTCCATTTTGTTCAACTTTAGTTTACCTTTTTTCACACTTTCAAATTCCTTGGCATTGATGATTGTGATTTTTGAGCATGAGTCAAACAACGCTTCTAACCCAGTCTCCTCTATTGTTATGTTGTCTTTTGGATAGCTAATTTGTCCATCCTGTACTTGTAACACAATCACATCACACACGCTTGTGGCACCTTCTTTTCCCTGCTTCCTGTGTCCTTGACCACTCCTGCAGTACTGTCTGAAGTGACCCTTCTTACCACACTTACTGCAAGTATATTTCAGTGCAGGGCAATTCTTGTCATTCGCCATGTGTCCTTGCTTTCCGCATCTATAGCAGTTGCCCTTAAAACTCCAACCCCCTTTGCTCTCTGTTTGGTCTCTCTGCACCTTCTTTTGCTCTCTAACTGCTAACACCTCTTCGCCTTCTGTCACCACTTCACTCACCTTGGCCTTATTCTCAACGACCTTATTCTTGCTGTCTTGCTTTATCTCATTCACACACTGTATCATGTGTTCAACTTGCTTGGCTATGATAAGTACCTCTCTCTGCAGAGGATCATCTTTCAGCCATAATTCCTCCCGCACACGCTCTGTCCTACACGTCAACACAAACTGGTCCCTGATCCTTTGTTCACACGCGCCACCAAACTTGCACGTGGCAGCTAATTTTCTTAGCTCTGAAACAAAGTCTTCAATAGATTCCCCTTCCTTCTGACCTCTCTTGCCAAAGTGGTACAGTTCCATAATTGTGCCAGTCTTGGGGAGGTAATGCAGGTCAAGTTTTTTCAGGCTAACTTCAAATTCATTCTAACCCCTTGCCTCCTGCGCACCCAGATCCGGGAGATGGTCTAACGCTTCTTCGCCTTCTGCCCCCATATAGTACGCCAACAGCGCTATTTCCCTTTCTAGACCTAAATTCGGCCCACATACCGTTGCGTAATTCAGGAAGACCTTCTTCCATTTATTCCATTTCATAGCAGGTTCCCCTGGGTTGGCTAAGAAGAAGGGTGGGGGCGTCACGTTTTGCATGCTTGCCTAGCTGTAACTTGCGTGTAATTTACAATGACCCAGCACCCCGCAGACCTACAACCAGCCAGCCCCTCATCCTGAAAGTATCACAATATTAGTTATCAAACATGACTAGTGCATAACAACTTTTCCTTGATAAACACAACTGTTTTCGCAAACCATTGAGGCCTAGTCTAACTAGTATGAACAGTTTGCCCTGAAAGTCTTTCCCAGTTTCTATTAAAGTTTCTGGCAACCTTTTCTGTTACATATTAGGCTGACAGGTGACAGCGTAGTGGGGAAGATAAGAACTCTCTTTCACATGCTGCAGTCAAAAACACCTTTTATGCCCATACGACGGGACCCCGGTTAATTTCTGTGCAGGGGTAATCCTTTGGTCACAGCAATGCCCTACCGCTCTTCGCCGTTAACTCTTGTCCATTGTCCAGTCCCCAGTTCCTACGGGATAATGCGTTTCCTCCTGGCCACGCCGCAGCCTCACGAACCCTTGCTGATGCCGCTCAAAACTCCGCCATGCGCAGCACCACAGTCATTTTCCTCTGATGAGCGCCCCCGCAGCCCTTTCGTTGTTCCTGGTAGCCGTTCCTGATTCCCTGCCGCCCCACAGTAGCGCTTTAGTCTTCCTTCGACAGATTGACGCCACAGACTCTACAGTATCCTCTTCTTTCGCTGCCCTGTACGCAAGTATGCACTCAAGTTACACACTTCAAGCGTCACACAGCGACCCACTGACAGTCCGTGACTGTGTACTTCTTTAATCCGGCACACCAATGCTGCGATACACTCCAGGCAGCCACTTTGCAACGACTTCCACGTTCGCATTAACTTCTCCTTTCAAATACTTCTGCGCAGCCACCTTTTCCTTTCCTTTTCACATTCATCGGCGCAGCCACACGAAATCTGTTTCACCGCTTCACTCACCATAGGATTTAACTTCGTCTGCTCACCGCTGTCAGATCGTGCTTCACACACGTATTACCCGACACCTTCTTTCCGGGTTGTACGCGATAACCTTCTTTCCGATGCTGCACTTCATGCGTGTTGGGGTCCGTATATTTTTTCCCAAACGTTCTAATTTCCCTCGTCGCCAGTGTGAAAATGAGTACTCATGAGTCGCTGATGAAGGATAAACAGGCACGTTTATTCAGTTGAGATAGCTTATACGATAAGGACCCCAGGCACAGCTGGCTTGCATCAACCGCCCCGTCAAGACTCTCAGAGGCGCTTGCCTTGGAACGCTCCCTACAGTGACATTCTAAGTGATGTCACTGCAGCGCGTTCCAAGGTGGTGTAGAGGGCAGGGGTGGCCCATGCGGTGGAAGTCCCGACAGATTGGAAGATACCACAGTGCCCCCCTACGTTTGGTAGGACTTCAAAAGATTAGCTTCTCAAGGGTATTGAAGGGTTTTTCATGCGCTCTCTAGAAAGGAGCTGTTATCTCTTCAGCTGCAAGTGACACGCCCCCTAGGGGCAAACAATATGGTTGCATTTCTTGTGGCTTAAAGAGGCCTAATGTGAAATTTTATGTTGGATGAACACCCTCTGGCGTGAAAATTGGTAATTGCACCTTTGTGTAGTCATAATTGTGATGCATATAATTGCATAGTATTGTAAGATTTATAAATGTGATGCCCTTTAGATGATAGGTTCATTTTGTTAACTACACTAAAAGTCATGCTTAGTACTGAAATCTGCCAGACATGCAAAGATATTTCTTCTTCAATGCGTTATTTAGATAACAAAACTGTCAGCCACTCGTGATCAAAGTTTGCATGCTGTATTGCCAGTATTAAGTGCCTTCAATCATGGTTATATGTAATTATGACATTTGTTCCTATGATGATCTGCTTGTTGAGATAATTAGGTTAACACCACTCACTTTGGTGCCAGTATAAAGAGGGCTTACTCCAAGTTATGTTCAATCCTGGCTGTTAGGGACAAAATAATGTTTTTGAAATTCGATTTGTTGGTCTAACTCTACCTTTGGGAGGGGTAAGAATGAATATGCAACGTATTTCAAAAGTAGTTCCATCAGCTAGTGTATATTTGTAAATTGCTGCATAGTATTGAGTAGTGTATGTGAAATAAATGTACTTTTTCCTTTTTCAAATGAATTAGCACAGACTGGACTATCATTTATTGAGCGTTTTATTGTGTATCTGTGAATGGTCACTGCTAGCCCACATCACTTCCCCTAAGTCGGTCTTGGACTGCTGTGCAACACTGCCCTATCATAGTTAAGCGCTATAATGAGGTGTTTGGTTCCCACTGGAGGGCAAACGTAGACAGATTACTTGTGCAGGCCACACAACAAATGACGGCATTCTCAGCATTGGCAGGCGCTGTAAGATGCATAGTATGCCATTCCGGTACGCTTGCATTTGATAAGTCCAGTTTGGCCACACATTACCTTTGTATTAATGAGCAAATATTGGAGTGCAAGGCTCTGAGAAGGGTTCAGAGGTTTGGTTGTGTGAATTGAAGTTAGGAGTAAGGAATGCCTTTGCACACACATATGTCATGTGAAGAAATTGTGACCACTTCGAGCACATCTATTATGTACATTCCATTTATGAAACTGTTATTTGCTCCAATTTACAATTTCTTAAATGGGATCAGTATACATGAGTGCCATAGTGCTTAAATGAGGACTATGTAAGTTATCAGGGTTAATATGTTCCTAGAGTGACTAGCCCTCAGATGCTATTTTCACTAAACAGTACTGTGACAAGGTCCGTAAGAAAATTTAAAGCACAATTAACATATTATTTTTGTAACTTCGGCTTTGAACCAGCTACAACATGTATTCAGCTACTATTTTATATTTTATTAAAACTTAATCCCATGGTGAAGTTGGAATTTTAATAAATATACAGGAACAGTACATTTTAGAAAGCTGCACTTGTCCTGTCTGCAGCTCTTCTAGGCTAATTAACATTAGCCTGCTTGCATCTGAACCTGTCAGTGCTTCCCTTTTATGAGGTTTGAAAGACTGCTCCCAGAACAGAGATAATGGCTTGGGCCTGGCAGAATGAACTGGGTGAGGTTTGTGACATAGCTTAACCCAGAAACAGTCAATGGGGGGGGGGGGGGGGTGCAGGTAATTTACTCACTTGAAAATGACCTGGGGATGCTTGTATATTCATTGCTTAGTGAGAAGGAAAGCCCAGAGAAGAGGAATTTTTTGATCCCCAGATACACTTTAACCCTTATAGCTCCAATCTCAGTGGAAGAGAGAGCTGATACCTGAACCAATTTGCAGTGATTAGGTGGGCGCAAATTGGTCTTTGCCCTATGCATACTCCTGCTTATGTTCCAAGCTTCCTCCTTGGGCAGAAAGGCTTTGTCATGCTGGATTTAACTGAGAATGGTGCACTGTGGGATAGCTGACAGTAAGTCAAATACAATGTGTTTCAAATAGGGAATGGGTAGCCATGGGATCTTTTACTAATCGGGCACAGATTGTCCAGGAGTCACCTGCACCCATTGTTCATTGAATTGAACCAACGTATCACTACACGCTAGCTCTTTAGAACACATCTGGGTAAGTGGATGAGCATAGGAGGACTTAACCTCCTATCTGTGACCCTTGTGGAGACCTTAATTGCTGTACCATCTCCCACTTGTAACCAAGACTGAGAAGTGGACTTCAATGATCAGTTTGATATGACCCCATCTATCATTGTGCATAGAGCAATTCCTATACAGCATTGATTGCTCATATATATTTTTGGATGAACATGTATTGTTATTATATCTCATCGATTCCTATCATATTACTATATCTTCTGCTATATTCAACCATGGAAAGTATTGGTAATGTATTACACATGGTCAGCTGTCATCCTTAGGGTGGGCTTCCCCAAAACTTTTTGCCTGCTTACCTCCTCTTTTTGCTGATTCTTTTAGTTTGCTGTAGGAGTTAGCACTTTGCCTCAGCAAGCGAGTGCTGAAGTGCATATGCTTCTACCCATAACATGTTAACATTAGTGTATACACAATTGTCATATTTATTTTACTTGTAGTCCATTGTAAAGTGGCATACATAATACTTGGGGCCTCTAAATTAGCATGCCACTAGTGGGCATGCAGCACTGATTGTGCCACCCACACAAGTAGCCTTTCAAACCTGTCTCAGTGCTACCATCACAGAGCCTATGTGTGCAGTTTACTGCACTTTGACTTGGTATTTAAAATCCTTGCCAAGCCTTAAACATCCCTTTTATTAAAAATAAGTCACCCATAAGGTAGGTCCTAGGTAGCCCATTGGGCACGGTGCTGTGTAAGTAAAATGTAGGACATTTACTGGTGAGTTTTAAAAGGTTCTAGTAGTGACAAACACCCAAATTCATTTTTCACTACTGTGAGGCCTACTCCTCTCATATGTTAGCATTGGGAATTCCTTAATACACTTTCAAGCTGTAATTCCTGTTCAGAAAGGAGTAGCTGTCTCATGTGTTATATCTTTGGAATGGTAATGGTAAATCCTCTTTAATGATAAAGGTGGATTTAACCTTACTCTTTTAGAAATGCCACTTTTATCAGAGATTCAGTCTCTCTACTTTCACTTCACATCTCTCTGAACATGCATCACGCATCAAAGGCTTGGTTGCTGTCTTCGTTTAACCTCTCTTTCTGCATTCACCTCCCAAAGTCTATCTCACCATGCCTTCTCTTCACATCTCTCTAGGTATACCTGTACTATTAGAGGCTATGCCTGTTTGTGTCCACTTCATATCACTGTGCCTAATACCTCTTTAATTAAAGTGTATGTATTCCCTGATCACTTCAGTCACTGAGCACACAGCTTGTCTTTCCTTGAAGGAGATCAGCGATTCCGACGTGGGTTAAAATCTGACCAAGACAGTGGTGTGTGAGGCACTATGGGGTTGGTAATTTTCTTATTTGCACATTACGATTTATCAGCTCATCAAAGTTACTGCAGACCAGCAAGACAGCCCACAGATATTTCAGCTTCTCAAAGTAGCACAAACCCTGCAAGTAAACTGCGTAGGAGAAACGGCAAAACTCTCCCTAATAAAGCTATCATTGTACTTACTGCTATTCATTTATGAATTAGGGAGTTAAATTTAGCCCCACTATATTAGGTTGGCTCACAGTAGTTAGTGCTTCACTGACATCAAATAATGATTCTCAGGTCTCGCCTACGCGAGCATGCGCTGTCTTCCAGATGTGTTATTCAGTGTACATTTATTTTTTCAGATGCAGCTTTACTGTAGATTGCACTGGGAGTAGTGTGGTACAGAACGAGTGAAGTCACTGTAACTTAGTAGTCACTCGCCGCTGATATCTGCAGCGATCTAAAGTTCATGGCTCATTAACCTAGTAAGGTCTAAGTAGCCTTCTGTAGCTCTGAAGTCGTTAAACCTGGAGATAGAAACATCTTGCCCACACTAGGAGTGATGCATGAAGCGCTATGCAACATTTTTATTTTGAGGGAAACAGCACAAATATGAAGTGTGCTTTTCAATTAAAACCCCCCACCTCTCCACAAATAGAGAATCATTGAAAATTCACCTAATTTCAGAGCCAAGCTGCTTTCTGTTATTTGTGGCCTAGTTTTGGTACATTTTGAATAGGTGTTTTCGAAGAGAAACTACATAATTTTTTTTAAATTCATTAAACATAGTAGAGGCACTTGAGCGTTGTATTCACTCCAAAAGCCACAAATTGAAGGGCTGCCATCAACTGCAATAGAGTTATTTTATGCAGCACCACAGTCCTGTGTGTAAACATGCTTTTTTTGGTAAAACAAAAAAGGCAGCAATTGTGAATGGACCCTGTCCATTCTGCCCCTCCATGTTGTGGTCTAAATTTTTTTTCCAAAATCTGGGTTCACTATGTGCCCAAGAGACTCTGGAAGCACTCATGTATAACAAGAAACAGCACAGCATAAAAATATTGTACAGTATACTCTTATTGCATTAAGCAACCTCCAAGGAAACATCCTTGCACTAATGACCTCATGTGGCGTAGCGTCACAGTTCCTACAGTTTACCTTATGCACTTCTACTGTGTCCTTGGATACTTGCAAAATAAACATCAATGGATTAACTGTTTATTTCCCTTTTATGTGTACGCTCAACTGAATCCCAGTGGGAGTCTATTTTTGAAGCGAGGTTATATTCAGATGTTGCCCTGTCAGGAGGTGTCCCTACTTTTCTGTGCTTAAACCCTCCTAAATTTCCAATTATTAACCCTCCAGAGCTGGGTAATCAGGCTCCAAAATCAAATCCCCCAGCTTTCTCTTTCATCAATTCTTCTCTATTCTCCTCCACCCAAATTTCTTTTTTTTCTGAGTTTTGTATAGTGTTCACTTGACCGGAAGATATCAGAGTGCTTTACATGAGCACCAGCTACGCTACAAGAGGACACATTCAGTTTTGTTGGGCACAGGGAGTTTAATGGGTTTGTCCAGATAGGATGTTGAGCGCCATTGTCGATACTTGAACCTGGTTCCCCAGATTGGAAATTAACCACCAAAGCCTGTTAGGCCACATCCTCTCCCCAAACTTGCAACCGCCTTCTGTTTCCCAT
The DNA here is from genome assembly GCF_964261635.1 of Lissotriton helveticus. Classification (NCBI taxonomy): domain Eukaryota; kingdom Metazoa; phylum Chordata; class Amphibia; order Caudata; family Salamandridae; genus Lissotriton; species Lissotriton helveticus. The sequence goes on from NC_136069.1 coordinate 1,613,798,266, forward strand.
TCCCTCTCATATGCCTTCTCCCCTACTCCATTCTTATCTAGCCATCCCTTTCTCCCTGTCACTCATGCACACATCTCTCTAAACCCCTTTTTTGCTCTGTCAGTGTCTGACATACATATCCTGCTGTGGTATCACACTCTCTCCAGCCCTGCATCAACCCCAACCCTTTACAGCAACTCCTTCCTTATTTTAATTCCTTTTTTCATTGGTGTCATTTATTTTCCACCTCCCCTCCTTCATAACCGATTTCCCATTTTCTGGTTCTGCAAATATAATCACTCCACTGCAAACAAAAATCCAAAGTAAAAAACATTGTGGGAGAGGAGTTGGCCTAACGACTAGGGCGGCCGTCCTCAAATGTGGGGAACTGGGATTGAGTCTCAGCAAGGACGCTGAATATCCTGTGCTTCTGGGCAAATCACGTAATCTCCCCATGCGTAAACAAAAATGAATGTGTCCACATGTAACGCAACTGGTGATATGATACCTGATACCTCCGGGTCAAGTTCGTGCTATATAAAACTCCATAAAAAAATATATATATTGCAATTTACACCTCCAATAGCTCTAACATTCACAAATGCGAGACCGGTTGCATTGCAAATGCTTGTGTAGGTTAGCAATCTCTCTCAACAATTTTGACATTTGAAAACTCCCTCCTTCAGTAAATCAGAGGTTTTGTGAATGATAAAACCCTTTTAACATGTACAAAGCTCATTTAACGATTTGGAAAAGGTTTTCTGAATCGTTAAATGGTTTTAGGAAACCATTACCAATCAGTATTTGGAATATGCATGTTTAGGGTGTCCCTTCTAAATACCAAATCGGAATAGGTATGTATTAATATTTTGTGGCCAAAATCAGGGTTAATAAATATTCATGTTTTACTGAAAGTTAATGGTAAGGCATCCGCAGATGGACCACTTAATAGTCTTAAAAATTGGCAAGCTTTTCATTTGATTTAAAAGTCACCCATTTTCCTTCAACTAAAATGGGCTTCATTTAAAAAAATTGAATCTCTTTTTTTAAAATCATAGTGGTCTTCTGAACTCAGCAGGTCACCATCCCTGTGATGGCAGCGATTCACAGTGTGTGGCAATTTGTGATCCACCTCATTAATATTTATAAAGTAGGTTGGATTGCCACACACTACGAATAGGGTGGTTGCAAAATGTCATATTAGTATGCAAGGTGGTTAACAAAAACAGAATGGATTTGGTAATGGTCGATGCACAATCTGAGACAACTTATGACTTTATTTTTTGAACATCTGGCCCTAAATTCTTTACATTGACTCCTAATTTAGGGCCCAATTTATACTTTAGCGGTTGGATAGGCCTCCACCAGGATTATAGAGTAATTTAATCCATCACCCTGGTGGAGGTCCCATCTGGTAAATTATGAAATATCTGTCAGCCTGACAAACTTTGCTATGATTCACAAGAACTGCCGTCAAGGTGATTCCAGTGAATGTACTGGAACTTTGCCTTGCAGCTCTGTCAAAAATGACTGAGCTGTACAGTAAGGTTTCAAAACTTTTTTCAATTTAAAAAACAAAACAACAAAGTGGGTTTTTGTTTTGGATAATTTAAAAACATAGCCCCTATCACAACTGGAGCCATATCGCATGGTGTGTGGGACATTTTTATTAGATTTTTTTTACTGCTGCTTACCACTAGGGTTTTCCTGGCAGTGATGGGCAGTAAACAATTGCTATATACCCACCCATCTTAATTGAACAGGCGGATTTATGGCCAATTCTATGATGGCTCTTAATCTGCCAGGACATTGGAGATGTTTGTCCATGGTGGAAACCGAGTAATCTCCGTTGTTGCCGAACTATTTTCTGTTCGCATATAACTTCTGCTGGAGGGTCATCATATTGGCGGTAAGCATAATCTGTTGCAGTTGCAATGGAATACACTTACAATTTATAAATGAGGCCCGTAGTTTGATAGTAAAGCTCACGTAGGGGCCAGATGTACACAGTAACTGATTCCTAAATAGTGACTGTTAAGGAATCACTCTTTGGTAATCACTGTTATGAATGTACTAATGTGAACCACTTTCTAATATCTATTTGGTATGATTCACATTTCCTAAATACCAAATCACTGTTAAGGATCAGCCTGAATTGCAATTGTGAATGTTGCTTGGAAGCCAATGAAAATATCACAACCAGACAATGCTGTTTGTGTAGCACATTGATGGATTGCATAGGGGTGTGAGGAGTGTGTTTGGACCTTGGAGACAACATTTCACAATGTCTACACAGGAGACAGACAACGAGAAGAGAGCTAGAAAGAAAAGAAAAGGGTTTTCTGATGTGGAGCTAGAAAATTTGACTGAGGAGAGTGTACTCCACAATTAACTGGTTTGGGAATAAATCTCAGGCTCTCTGAAGCCACTGAGAGAAGATTTGCTGTCTCTCCAAGATTGCAGAACAGCTGAAATTGGAAAGGGCTGGTACAACCTAAAGGGGTTTAAGGAACGAGCTGCCACTGAAGGAGAACCCCTCCACTGCAACCCAGCATACTCCCCTTGATGAACTTGTGAAATCTACATGGATACTTCTGCCCCACATCAACCCCATAGTGATACAAGTGTAATTCTATTTTTAAAAATATATATTTAAACAATATCTATTTATATTATATGATATTGTCTGATACAAAATGCTGATTACATTTTTTATTATTGCCATTTCCGGATTATAAGTGTTAGATGCGTTATGGGAGATATAGTTTGCCATTTATTTTTCATTTTCAAACAAAATGAAAGAAAAAATTTTAAGCATTTAATACTAAAATAGTTTTCCATAACATATATTTATCAAATAATTATTTCGTTGAAAAAATAAATAGGAAACTTTATACTTTTCCATAGCTGCATCTCTAATAAACGACATGGACCATGGTATTTGTGGAGGAGGAGGTATTTGAAATGAGAGAAAGCTGCACCTCTATACCACCAATAGCAACTCCAGAGCGTCTTACCTCTTCCCTGCTAGTGCAGCTCCTCACAGACCAAAACTAACTTTGGGACACTAATGTTCACCATCTGCAAAATGTTGCGGCAACTTGAGGGCAAGATCACAGCAAACGAGACAATGTAGAAGGAATCGGGCTAATGACAGGGCAATGACAATAAGGGCCTAATTACAAGTCAGGTTGTCCTTGGACCGCCAGTCTCATAGTGGGCCAGCTGTGGCAGTCTTATGACTGTCCCATTAAGACCCTAATGGTCATTTTGCCCTGGGACCACCGACTCCGCCATGGAACAGTGATTCCCCGGCAGTGGAGTAGCGGTCCAGAGGCATCCATATGCTTGGTAGGACCGGCGTGGTCCCACCAAGCCTATTACGAGTTTCCATTCTGTCAGGGTTTTCATGTTGGTTTCTCCTCCATAAAAACCCTGGTTGAGAGGAAACAAAGTGGGCCTTGGGCCCAATGCCCTTTGAATGCACACAGGGGGGGGGGGCATACATGTGCCTCCCTGTGTGCATGCACAGAAGTTCCAGCATGGCATTTATAGGCCATGGGAATGCCAAAGGAAGTACTCGCCAATTACAAAAAAGCCATCATATGGCAGACGGATCTCACGCAGGTTTAGAGATTCAGCAGCAGGGCAGTCCAGCTGCTGTACCACCAAACTCATAATCTTCCCCTAAGTGTAGAAGAATAGGGGAGAAATCCTTGTTTCTGGTCTAGCTGGATCAATTAAAACCAATGTGTACAAGGGGCAGTACAATGGAAGGGCTAAGAAAAACTACGTAGGAGGGCTTTTCTACTTTATCAGAGGGACAAAAAGAACTGCCAATTAAGTGACAATGAACGATTTGGGTACTTCAATTAAAGATACAAACAAAACAACACATTTGCCAGTACTGAGTACTAACCCCAAGATTACTTAATGCAAAGACCTCTGACAACCAATCAACAGGTCCACATTCTTTAAAGTCCCATTATTTACTTTTATTTGGCAGCAAACGTTTTTCATATATAATGCATATGAGAACTACTCAATACAAAATTTATATTTACAAGACAACAACAAAACAGAGCATGTGATGCAAATAATTAACCATAAAGACACCCACATTCATTCTACACATCCCTTCATTCACTCCTTCATACAGTCATACCCATTCAAACAACAACTCACACACTACACCTATCTGGGCTGGGCCCCCTCATGCTACTCAAATTTCAGGCTGGCCAGTAGCCAAGCAGGCCTACTCCAGAGTCAAACAACCAACAAATCACCAAATCGTATATCAATCTCACAATGGCGCAAAATCATGCTCAAGGTCTAATAATACACAATGTCCAACAAATAATTACAATGCACCAGTGGACAATCCTATATAACAACTAGGTTTGTTTGAGAGTTGTTGAGTACACTCACGTGAAGGATTCTGGCATACATTTTTTTTAAAGAACGGCCGCCCAGGGACCTCATAATCTTTCGAATACTGAATTTGCAACCACGACTTTGCAACGGTACAAAACTTTCGGTGAAAAAGATGAACACCATTCATCCGATCGCCATGAAACTTTGGGAAGTTGTTGAGTACACCCCCGCGAAGGTTTCTGGCATAAAAATGTTTTAAAGATCGACCCCCCAGGGCCCTCATAATCTTTTGAATACTGAATTTGCACCCACGACTTTGCAACGGTACAACACTTTCGGTGAAAAAGATGATGAACAATGTCATCGAAACTACAATTATGAATGGGAAATTCAAGGGGGAAGATGTACTGTTGCCACGTATTCTAATGATCCCAACAGATATGCCATTTGAATTTAAACGTTTACAGTTTCCGGTGCGACTCGCTTATGCAATGGCTATCAACAAAGCACAAGGACAATCGCTGCAAGTGTGTAGACTACATTTGGAGAATCCGTGCTTCTTACATGGACAACTGTATGTGGCCAGCTCACGCATCGGAAAACCTTCTGCTTTATTCGTGTACGCACCAGACGGAAAAACAAAAAATATCGTGTATCCACAAGCACTCGAATAAATAAATAGAATTAAAATGACACTTTGAAATGTTTTCCATATTAAAATGAATAAGTTTCAATAAAAATGACACAATATAAATTGAATGTTATCATAACAAGTTTACTTGAATTTCCTTTCTTCTGAGATCGCAGAAACGCGCGGCGGGTAAGTTAGTGCTTTATAAAACAAACATAAACAAGTGCAGTTGTAGGGCATTAAGTTGATTGCATTGAGGTCCTACACTTTAGTCTGACATACGAGAGCCAACAAAAACATGCTGCAGCTTCAACACAGGGAGTCCTGTGTTTGACTTGGACCTCCCAATCTTCTGTTGTAAGTCAAATCAAATATATAATTTAAAAAACAGTGTCATGCTCCAACAACCTCTGAATTAATAAGCTCTAAATTGACTCTAAACAACACGATTATGCTTTGCATCCCACCAGTAACTTCAGTTCCACATCGGGATTGCATGCCAGAGACCCGGAAGTAAAGAACAGAATGGCAGAAGCCACTGGTATTGAGATCAAGAATTTGGAACACTCTTCCATAGCACACCCCTCACACAAAAACTTGAGGTTTGCAGAATGAAAGGATTAAGTGCCTTCAAAACTCACTTCAGTTTCAGGTTCCTTCCTGAACACCACAACGACAGACCATGTTAAGTCGCTTTGATACCAACCCAACTTTTGGGATTGCACTAACCCTGAAATTGAAGTTAATTTTGAAGGCACTAAACCCTTTCATTTTGCAAATATCTATCTCACACCAGATGGTGCTTGGGTGAAACAACCCATTAGAGTTGTGTCACAAGCTACAATTTGGGTCTTGTCCACTTGTGCGTGAGCCGTGGTGGCACCCATTTGCCTTTTTCATGAACAAAATCGAGAGGGGCCGATTCACCATCTTTCGATAGTCTGTCTCAACACAAGACCAAAAAGCATAGGTTTACACCTATGTTTGTATAGATTTTAGACTTGTAGGAGGTTCATGTTGCTCAGAACTAGCTGCAGAAATCTGCAGTTTAATATGTAAAGAATAACTGCTGGAGCCCAAAGTTTTGCTCATAACCTTGCGGCGGCTCTATTGAATGTTGGAGCGCCAAACACCAGTCCTGCCTACTCTCGATTCTATCTCATCCCTCTTGAATCCACCAACGGACACTTCCTGCTTCTTTATTCTGCCTTGGTCAGGGTCTTTCGGTCTTTCGCTTCTTCCTTCTATCTCCCTTCTGTTTTTCCCACTCTTGCTCTGGGTCAAAGTCTGATGAAAAATAAGTGCCGGTCTCCAAAAATTAGTTTCAGTGCTCACCACCTGCAAACACCTGCGCAAATTAAGAACCAGGGGCCTCATTTATGAGGCCTTGCATCAGTTTTGCGCTTCTGATGCGTCACTTTTTGTGACGCATCGGCGGCGTAAAACATGCCTTGTGTTGCGCACTATTTACAAAGTGGCGCATCTAAGCAGATGCGTCACTTTGTAAACCCCTGCGCTACATTATACCTGCCTCAGGTATAATGTATGCAGAGGGGACATTCCCATGCAAAAAGCCTCGTAATAGTGACGCAGTGAAATCTATGAGATTTCACTGCGTCACTTTTAGGACGCTGTTGCGTCAAAATCTTGCGCCTGCCTCACAGCAGGCGTAAGACTGACGCGAGCCATTTCACATGGGGCTTTCCCCATGTGAAAGGACGCATTTCTGGTGTGGGGTCACTTTTGTGAAACATTCCAGCAATGCGTGACTTTTGCTCCTACAGATACGTCAGAAATACTGACGTATCTGTAACTCCTTGTGCCATGATGCGTCATACTGTAAATATGACGCATCATTGGTCTCGCAAGGAGGGCGCAATGAAAAGTGACGCATCGCTGTGTTCACGCAGCGATGCGTCACTTTTCATAAACGAGGCCCTAGAAATCTACCCAAGTTGCAGGTTTTCCTGAGTGATCGTCCATACAACAAGGATGTGAATACCCCAACGTTTTGCCATTGGGTGTGCCTTTGGTACATCCACCCCTGACTCTTTCACCCAGTCCCCTAGGTTATTTCTACCAGTCAGGTGAGCACTCCCTACACTGCACCTGGCCAGACTCTTTTTTTTGCTGCCTGTAAATTGACTGTCCAGAGCATGTATTCAATTCAGCAACAGTGTCTCGGGAGGCGGAAGTGACATCCTGCACCCTTTGACCCTCAATGGCCCGTAGCCTCAATCTCGTGACGCAGACTTTGCCTCTCAGGTGCCCCCTGTTTGCATCTAAGGGGTTTGGGGCGGAAACAGCAGTAAGTGCAGATTGCAAGGACGCTCTTTGAGAACTGCTTATGTTATTCTCTATCCCCAAACGTCTTACCCCCTGGAACCAGAGGCAGCAAACGCTGCACCAGGAGTGCCAAAGGGCAGTTGTTTTTACCTCTGAGTTTCTCTCGTTCACGTCCTTGGCAGCGCCCCCGGGTGTGCGGCCATCTCTTCTCCACCCACAAATCAGCGCGGTTTGTTATCATCCATAAAATCGCATCATTGATGCTGAAAAAAGGGGAAAAAAGACAGTACAAGGTTAGGGAGGCTGGGGGATGCGGAAGCTCTTTTAATTTATGTTGTGGGCCTCGTACTTCGAGCTAAAACGACTGGGAGGGATTGATGTATTTACACCACACGCGTGAATTTATGACTGAACTCAGCTTCTGCCTGACTCTACTTTTATTTTGAAGGTGTATAGTATACCTTGTTGTTGGGATCCATGTCACCCCCTCAGTTGTTCTGTGATGAGTTATGATAAAATGTCGATAAAACAGTTTTCGCAAAAATAAAAAAGAAAGTACTTAATCGGCACCAATTTGAGTCCCGCCATTGCCTGGGGGACTGAGTTCTGAGAGAACTAACGATTCGACATTTTAAAAGTTCTATTACTTAAAAAACATTTCTAAAAGTGCAGAAAAGACTTACCCGGCTCCGCTGGGCTGGGCTCTGGCGATGACGTGTCTTCAGCTCACTGAGTTCACCTGCAGGCCTGCCTCACCTGCCGCGGAATTTATACCTGGCGACTGAATACCTTTGAGGTTGATGGAGTCAGCAGGGAGTCCCCAGCGGCGGCACACCTCATCTGCTTCCAATTCAGGTTCATATTTCTGATCATTGTAATTAACCAACGTTTTAATTAAAATGTTGTAACCCGATCCGCTTTATTTTATTTTATTTCTGATCGTGAGATTGCCAGGAAAGATCACTAGAATATCAGGACGTGCCGTGGATGTAAGGCCAGGCGCTGTGAATGCCTCTATCTACAAAAGGATTAAACATTCACTTGGAATATGCATATTAAATGCATGTTTTCCATACGTCTGTAAATAATGTAAATAAAGATAATGCGGAACCAAGGACTCGATATCGAGTCCAAGAGGGTCCTAGTAGGCGATGTAAATACTATGTCGAGGTTTGAGAAGACGCCCAAAATATGGCACCTTCAAGGACTAATTTCAGGGTAGTCTGCAGTAAGGTGCAGCTGCCACCCCTGGGCTGTCCTTGGGCGGTCCTGGCCACCCCTAGTCTCTAGGATCAGGGGAACAGTGACAGGAAAGTGAAGTGAGCAGGGGTATGAAAGCCAGTGTTCCACAGTCTACACTCTTTACCCTCACCCCATACTTGAGAATCAAGATGGCGGCTGGTGATGGGCTGAAGGTGGGGCAGGGGGTCAACACTGTGAGGTCATTAGGGTGTCAAAAGTGGGTGGTCACTGAACAGCCATGTGTTTCCACTCACTGATTGGTAGGGGAGTAAACTGGTGTCAAAACCTACGTAATATGGATTTTAATATCGGCACTGCCTTAACATAGAGCCAAATCCACAGGGTGGATCTGAAAATACTTCCTGTTAAAATTAAGTAACAAATAGAGTTGCTCTAACCGGAAGGTTCTACCAATATTTCTCCCCCTATGAAATTCTTTGTGGCAGGTACTTAGCCGGAATTTATTTATTTTTCCTTTGTCCCGAGGCTAGATACTTAGGGCATTGAGAGCACACTTTTAATCCATAGAAATAATGCTTGATTTAAATGGGTTTTAATTAGCATAACTAGTCTTCAGGTGACATGACTAGGCCAAAGTCAACCTGCATTGACATTCATTTTTCAGTGACAGAAATGAAATGTGGTTTTAATTGACAAAGATGAGCTAAATGTTGAAATGCAAATAATTTTACAGTGCTATTAACTTGTAGAGCTGAAATGTATTCATTTGTGTTTCTCAAGAAGGAAGTCTTGTGCAGAATGTTACTGTATTTGTAACAAATTTAGTGTTCTTTAACTCAGTCTGCTCTAAGAGTCATTCATCAGTTTACTGTCTATTGCTTGTATTTGTTGCACAAGGGTCAAGTTATGTCCCTCTGTTCCTAAGTATGCCTTTTCATTATTATGTATGAAAGTAGGTGTTCCTTAATGTTTTGTGTTTTATGCATCATATTTTCATGAAAATCTATTGGTTTATTTGTGTGTAACCTTATTATTAGAGCCCCTAATGTGGCAGGTCTCACCATGTTAAGTTTGTGGCCTTCTCTGCCTGAAACCTATAAAATCTGTCTTCCTTGGCAGATGTGCCAGATTTTTTTCTTTTTTTCTCAAAGGCAGACTCCCATTGGTCTATTCGTTGATATATATTCAGAATGTTCTTGCTTTCCGAACTGTACAGATTCTGTACCAGCCTGTCTATATATTGACCACTTAGGGGTCGATTTCGATCTCGGTCGGAAGGGCTCCAAATCGGATTCGGCTTTCCCTAAACTGATCCGGAGCCCTTGTTTTCGACCGAATCGCTCACAGTTCTGGATGACCAAGTACGATGCCTGGAAAACCTTAACGCTGACTGAATCAGTTCAAGAAGGTATTTGGAGAGATAGAGCCTTCCGGAGCTGAATTGTATAGCTCTGTGGGGTAGGTTTTCCGAGGGAGCAAGTACGATGAATGACTCAGACAGCTTTTCTGATTCGGTTTGCCCGGAACGGAAAGGTTGCCGTAATAACCCCGGGCCCTGGGAAGCAGGCCTGCGGGGGTACTCATGGGTCCCTCTTCAAAATCATGCACAGTGTGGCAGGCACCATGGGGTGCCCACCACAGGGTGCATGATTATTAGGCCTGGGCGGTAAATTACGTTCCGTTCGCGGAATTTGTGTAATTTTGGTAATTTTGCGTACCACGGAAAACGAGGAATTGCCAAAAATTCTACGATCCGCGGCTTTGTGGAATTTTTTGCTTGTTCGCGCTTTCAAAATGTGTGTTTACAAGATATTTCTCCCCGAGCACGCAAACAGCGTTCGCGAACAGGAAAAAAGCATTGTGAACAAGAGGAACAAGCAATTAAGCATTTTCGCGGAACTTTAGTGTGCTCGCAGAGATTTTTTACTGTTTTGCGGAGCTTTGCTTAGAGCAACTATGCAAATTCCGCCCACCCCTAATGATTATCCCCAACCCCCCTTTTGTCAATTCTAGCCTGTGTACGCGTTCGGTACACAGGCTCACATTGAAGCCAATGTGAGCCTGACGGAATCATATCGGGATGCATTCAAATGCATCGTACTCGTTCTGTCGGACTCTCCCAATCCAAGTCGTCCGGAAAGTATTCCGGACCTGAGTCATTTGGTATGCTTTCCAAACGAGATCAGAAATAACCCCTTAAAAAGCGGTACTATCCCCTTTTTGGGTGAGTTTGATTTTCCATCCACAATCTCGGTAGACATACAAAGGTGTTGTTTAAGTTATTAACATTGAATAATGTGTTTGAGGTCTCATTTTAAAATATTATTGTGTCTGTCCGGATTGGTATTATGTGTAAAGTGCAGCTAGGTTGAGATTAAATTAGGTTTACTTTTGAATAAGTCTGTGTTTTCCACCCGAAATGAAGAGATACCTCGCCCCAGCCCTTGAGATGCTCCTGAACTCAGGTATGCACATGGGCCTGTAGTTTACAGAATGGAATAGAAATACTGCTGACAATAAAAAGTTAAGACTTCCTGGTCATGATAAATTTGAAATGAAAAAGATCTTCAATTTGAGGCATATCATGTTTAAGATGAAGCCGTAGCCCGCCCACGACCCTACAGGCGTTGGTGGTTTCCCTCCTAAAACCCGGCAGGGATGCTTTGCAAATGGAGAATTATAGACCACTGTCCCTGTTAAACACGGACTACAAGATACTCAGTAAGATAATAGCGACGCGTATATCCCAATATATTCCCGAACTTATACACTCGGATCAGTGTGGCTTTGTGCCAGGCAGGAGCACTGCGTTCAATCTGAGACAACTGAGCCAGTTAATGGTGCAGGAGACCTCGGGGGATAATGCTGAGGGGTGCATCTCTCTGAATCTCAAACAGGCTTTCGACTCTCTGAGATGGGATTATATGTTTGCAGTATTGGGCAAATTCGGCATACCCCCGGAATACATAGCATGGGTAAACCTACTGTATCTCAACCAGACGGCGCGAGCACACACCGACAAATGCATTTCCGACCAGTTCAAAATAGCGAAGGGGACACGTCAGGGGTGCCCACTATCGCCCTTGCTGTTCATCCTAGCGCTGGAAGCATTACTAAAAAAAGTACGGATCTTGGCCTATATGAAAGGTATAATGAGACATTCGACGTCACACATAATATCGGCTTATGCGGACGATATAATATTATACATAGGAGACATGAGGGATCGACTGGACCCGCTGCCAGAAATATTCCGTGATTTCCATGGGATATCAGGTCTTGCGGTAAATGAATCCAAGTCATATGGTTACTACTTCCACATGACATCAGAGGACACCCATCTGCAGTTTGCACCATATAAGTTTCAAATGGCGCCCACAACTTTCAATACCTGGGAATACAGATATACCGGGAGGCCCCGGATCTTATGGATGGGAATTTAGGAAAGGTATTAAACAATCTCAGGGCACAGGTAAAATTCTGGAATACATTACCACTGTCGGTGGCAGGAAAGGTAGCAATAGTGAAGATGGTGGTGCTGCCCAGAATGATTTACTTTTTCACAAACTTACCGATTATGATCCAGATGAGTTACTTTAAATCCCTGAACACACTTATGACGGAACTGATCTGGAGCACGGGTAGGCGATGTATCGGCTTGGCAAAGTTGCAGCTACGGACGGACAGGGGAGGTATGGGAGTACCGGACTTAATCGCAAATGGCTATGCCTGTCAACTCCAGTGGTTGGCCTATTGGTTGGCGGGCCGTAACCTTCACGAACTGGGTATGTCCGAGGCGGACAGGAATAAGGGAACTATCCACCGATTATTGCTACCGGGTACCAAAATTCCCAGAGCAATACCACACCTGCTAGGACTTGCTCTCAGGTACTGGAGGAAAGCGGTCAAATACACTAAGGCGACATCAACATATGCACCCACGATACCGCTATTGGGGCTCCCCCTAGGAACTGGTACACTAACGGAAATGGAACTAAGACCTTGGCACGAAGCAGGTATCACACAAGTAGGGGATTTCTTTGACGAAAGTAACATCATGTCACACGCAGACTTTATACACACGCACAGGACTAACGGAGCACTCTTCTTATTACACGCGCGTGTCACACACTACATAGCCAAGACCTGGGTACGGGACGGTGTAGAACCAGCTACTAATTAGTTGTTCACGATGCAATACCTCATGGGGTCGGGCAGCCATTTGACAAAGTGGATAACTAATGGTATAAGAGGAAATTGGGCGATTTCATTGCAACCCGTCCGGGAACGCTGGGAGCAGGACCTGGGCCGATCAGTTGGAGACAAGGAATGGGAAAAGATACTTAGATTACCAAAGAAGGTATCGCGTAATACCAAATTCAAGTTTATTCAGTTAATGATCGTACACAGAGCATATCTCACTCCTCATCGGCTACGCGCTATGTTCCCAGAGGCAGTAGACACATGTCCTAGGTGCAGATCGGAAGATGCAGGATTACTACATATGTTTTGGGAATGCCCCAAGATAGGATATTACTGGGAAACAATACACAAGATTTTAGCAGAGATAGCACCGGGTAGGCCTTATGCCTCTCCAATATATAGTATACTTGGGTTAGGCATCACAGAAAAGAAAAGGAGCGCTGCTTCACGATTTGCCGACATGGCGCTGTTAATAGCAAAACGAACAATAGCAATGAAGTGGAAGTCGGTTAGACCACCAGGCTTAGAGGGCTGGCACAGTGAGGTATTGCTATGGGGTAGAGCGGAAGGCATGGAGCTGCAAAGGGAGGAACGTAGAGGCCTCAGGAAAAATCACATCTCGATAGACTGGAACTCTATGATAGCGGAATTTGAAAGGAGTATTGAACCATACCTGGAGTAGATATGTACTGTGAAGCGAGATGATTGGGGAGTACGTTAGAGATGTAACTATATTACCCCAATTGTCTTAATGCTCAGTGAGGGATGCCGCACATCCACGTGAAGGGATGCAGATACTGATTGCAGAATGTTAAACCTACGTTCCTGCAGGGGAAGCGCAGGCGAGACGACAAGACTAAGTGATGAGATGGGCTTAAGTGAACTTACCGGAATAACAATTTGTATGCGGACATTGAGTGCTTGGGGAACTGAGGGTGGGGGGAGTTCAAATTGTGAGGGAGGTCAAAATAATGAAAACTGCATTGTAAATGTATGATCGCATAAATATTGTATGACACTGTGCTTTCTACCTGAATATACGAAATTGATGTTTGTATGATCATGCTGTTTATGCAGGAATTAAAAATATTTAAAAAATAAATAAGATGAAGCCGTAGCCCAAACCTGTGCAGTTCGAAGTCTTGAATGAGTGGACTACATAGAGTATGAAAAAGAACATGCTGTTAACCATTGGTTGCATATAAGATTCTGTTTACAGAAGAAGACATGGTATCAAGAAGTGCGGAAAATAGTGGGTGCTTTTCTTGGAATCACTTATGAATCAGACAAAAAAACCAAAAGATGATAAAAATAAAAGCAAATATGAGAAACAGAATGAGATTTTAAACAAGCATTGGCATAGCCAATAGGTCTCTCCTTTGGGGTCTTATAAGTGTTTAACCATGCAACAGTTAATGTTGTTGCACCAAGGATATTGTGCTGCATAACTAAATACTTATAAGGTCCCAAAAGCAAGACCTATTGGCTATGCACAGAGTGGTGTATGTAAATCATTGCATACATTTGGACCATGCAGAATTGTCTTCTCTGAAGTTTGACTGTAAGTTTTTATTTTTGTAATTGTAACCTACTGACAATTGCTTCTTTTTTAAATGTTCACACTTTTATTGTAATCAATTGATTAATACAATAAAGTATTTACTACTACTACATGTACCCTGGGCCTGTAAATTAAATGCTACTATTGGACTGCAGAGCATACTGTCCCAACTAGTCAGGTAGACCTAACAACTGTTTCTATAGGCTTGCCCCTGTAGCCTTTAAGTACAGTTTTAAAACTGCCATTTCGATTTGACAAAATAAACCTTTTGCTAGGTCTACACCTTCATTTTTACTACTTATTGGTCACCCCTAAGGTAGGCAATAAAGGCTCATAGGGCAGGGTGCATGATATTTAAAAGTAGGATATATGAACTTAAGCTTTACATTTCCTGGCAGTGAAAAGACTACTTAAGTCATTTTTAAATGTAGTAAGGCTACCTTTCCCATAAACTAATATTGGATTGCCTTATTACACTTAATAAGTGCTAACTTCAGTTTGGCAGAAGATAGAGAAATACTTCTTCCACTCATTTGAATTGTAATTTGAAATCCTCTTTAATGGTAAAGTCAGATTTTAAATACCTATTCTGAAAATGATACTTTTTGAAAGTTGGCATGTTTCTGCCTAAACCATTTATGCCTTTCTGCCAGCGTAGAGGGTCACATGACTACTAATCAGACCCCTCAGCATATTTCAGCATAGCTTTGCAAATTTTGCGGGTACAAGTTGTATATTTGCAGCACAAAAATGGAAATTCTTTCTCCATTATTGCGGCACATTATTCACTTTGAATCATTCATTTGCATCTTAAATCAATGGAAACTGTTTTAGCAGAGTATTCCACTTTGCAGTAGGCATGTTTAAAGTGTCTAGGAGTGTTATTTGCTATATTCTCATTCGTGGTAACACCCTCTAATATAGGTTAAGCCAAGCAGATAGGCAATATCAACAGCTGCCATTTACAATGTTTTAAACCGCAAGTCTACATGCAACACAAAGCGCTATATAAAGGAATGCAAGTCACATGACCCGCCTGCTTTCAACGTAAAGTAGAAAATAAGTGATGCTGCTGATAAGGACGACCATGTTTATATCTTTCAAATCTAAGCTTTATAGAGACACTGGAACATACATACCGAGTTGGTTGCTTAGTGTTCTTATACACGCTACTCAGAGACACAGGGACAGCTCCACTGAGGCATACCGAAGCTGTACAGAAACACTACAACTCACATAGGTTGACAGATTGAAGCTGAACAGAGACTGCAGAGCATACTTAGCTAGACAAACACTATACACAGTAACGTGAACGGAAATACATGCACACTATGTCGAGACAAAGGAATATGAACAGAGGCACTGTGCACAAACACAGAAATGCACACGGGCGGTGGGTGACATTTTAAAGTGGTGGGGCGCAAAGTGATTTGCATACAGCACCGTAGCGAGCGAGCGGAGCGAGCGAGCCCGAACCCCAAAAGGGGGGTTTGAGGGGATTACCCCCCCAAGAAAATTTTGAAAAAAAGAAGAAAAATCGTGCATTTGCAAGCACATTCGAGAAAGCAGGAAGGTTAATAAAGCAATTGTGAAAGTGCAGTTATTACATTAATAGATGGCATAACATAGGTAGCTGCTTATTCAGTATAACCACAGAGCTTCATACATTCCGTCCTATTACAGACTCCGATATTGGCATTAAAAGTACCCTCCAGCTTATCAGCTTCAGCAAGGTTTCCAACAGCATAGCACCCCTTTGCTACACACAGATTACAGGTTCAGCCACATGATGAAAAAACTCATTCAGTGTGATAATTAAGGGAGCAGAGCGCTTGGAAAACATATTTAGTGATGGGCTGAGCAAAACACAACAAACAAATTGACTTCTTTCATCTCCTTTATTTCAAACCATTTACAGGGCTCAGGTGTTTTAAACCTTGTGAAAACAACAAGCTAATTTGGTGAAAGCATACTTAGAAATCTGTATTTATGTTTTGTAATTGTAGACTGGACCAAAAAACGAGTGAAGGGGCTCCACCAAAGCACCTCTCCCTTAATTATTTACACATAAATCACATGCGGTCTGACAAGTCTGCCAAAAATGCAGCAGATGAGCTGGGGCGTTTACTCCTGGTCTGGGTAATGCTGCAGAGCTGCAAACTAAGGCGCTACCAGGTAACCAAGACTCAAGTACCACCACAGCATCAATCTGTGCAACCATTCAACAACAACTGGTTCAAATATGTTCTCTCAATGTTTCAAGCTATATTACAAATGTCACCAAAAGATGTTAATATTTCACTTCTGTTCTTGGATTTTGGTCACAATAAAATACACTGAACATAATCTTCACAAAAGTTATTTACAAAAGTTTAAGCTATTGCCATTATAAATTACAATAACTTTTATTAACGTATTAATTATAAAAAAAATAAAAGCCATTGCTCTTACCTGCACAGGCCGCAGCTGTCTAGACCTCGGAAGAAAAGTGCTGATGAGGATTGAAAATGAGAGCAAGTTGGGCAAATGCATTTTGACGCTGTCACAACTGAACAATCAGGTACTAGGTAGGACAAGACAAAAAAACTGTTGCAAAAATCTAAACAATGGGCTAGTAACAATACCATCAAAATACAACGCTCCGAATAAGTTAGCAATGGGAGCATTTTCTTGAGAGAAATTGATACACAAAAGACTTTTGAAATGACCTGGAGTTGTGCTGACATCAAAAACCTATTAATCAGTTGAATACCCAGAGGACGTCAACCTAATATATTGGACCAGGTGGTTGTCCAAACTTGTGATTGAGCCTTACAGCTTCGGATTACCGCTTAACAGTCATTGATCTAGAGATAGTTTGCCTGCATCCAGGAATGGATGGCTGGCAGGGAACTTTACTGGGGCAGGGGACTGTCAAACCACCCCATCAATACGAATGAAAATCTGGGTGTCAACCACAGATATAATGAAGCAGAGACAAAAGTGATCAGTTAATAGTAAATCAGGAAAAACAGCTGACACTAGCATTGAATATAGCAGTGCTTAAGGAGGCGATATGAGGACCTCAGAAAGAAAAGGTAAATTGAGTGTGAAAAGAAAGGGAGAAGCACTACCTCATTGCGTAATTAGTCAAAAAACAACTAAACCAATGGAAAAATGTTCTCCCTACCACCAAAGTTGCCAAAAAGTTGACCAAGACGGCATGTTCAATTTTGTCCAATGCTGCCAAGAGATCCAATGACGTGAGAGCCCTGACACTACTGCCATCAAAACACTGATATAACTCATCCACGAGAGCAAGGAAAATTCACTTGATAGATTGAGTGAGTATCAAAGAATGAATGACAGTAGAAGAAATAAATAAAGGGAACAGGGTAGGCATGGTGAAACATTATAGGCGGCCATGTCAGACTGCTCACCACAAATATGTGAATTGCCTGTACACTCTACAACTTTTTTCCCGTTTGCCTCCAATATTTACAGAATGTAATTCCTTCCAGGTAAGAGGTGCTAGGTCACTCAGCAAGTCTTAAATAACTGTTCCAGCCACCTAAGGAGACGAGGGGCAGATGCCCTGAACACAGCTTGCACCATTGTTGGTAAAGACAGTTTACCCCTATTTTAGGATTGTATTTTCATCCCACATTCTCATACCTGCCAACTGGTTCAATGCTATCTAGTGCACACCGAACATAACTTTGTATTCTGCTAATTGCAGGTATTATTTCTCCAGACATTAATGTCCTAGCAGAGAAATTGTATTGACCCCAAAAAATCAAAAGTGACAAAATGTTGTGTGTGACTTTGGACCACTTTCCAGCTATGACTAAACTCAGCAAGGAGGCATGCCTTAGTCACAATCAAATACCAGCCCCTAATCTGAAAAAAACCAACAAATAAAACCCAGAATGCAGGGCAAGTGCTGCCCCGATAAGGGAGGAGGGGGGTAGAGAAGGGTCTGGTCATTGCAGCCATATTAATGCAGGTGTCAGTACACATGCCATTCCTGCAGGAGGCCGCCATGGATAGTGGGATGACCTTTACAACCGCTGCAGTACAGCTTGCTGCATTAAAGGGCTGACGAAGTGTAGTGTGGCCTGTCAGCCGCTGCAGTACACGTGCCAGCATCTGAGGGGGTGTCAGGGTGTAGTGTGGCCCTTCAGCCGCTGCAGTACATGTGACAGTAGCAGTCGGGGTGTAGTGTGGCCCTCCAGCCGCCACGTGCCAGCAGCAGACGGGGTGTCATTCCGCATATATATTGCAGCAGTGCAACACAAGAAGCTCTTATGATAAATCACCTTCCCAAATGTAATGCCACTTACGCAGTTATACTAAAATAGCTTGAACGGCAAAGCTTTTAAGGTCACAATTACAAAGGGGTCAGGATGGGACAGGGGCCTCTGTGCAGCAAATCAGGAGGGTTGTAAAAAGTACTACATCCCCACTCAGAGTATTTAACTCCTTCACACACCTTGCTATGCTGAATCAAGGGTAAAAAAGCAAATGCTGAAGCATGTTTTAGCACAGGAGCACCTGGGCCTGCAAACCCTACAGTGCAGAGAGTTCATTTTTAACCGAGCAAAAAAGTCTTATTTAAAAGTCCATATGATAAACCCGCCGACTTAAAATGTCGTGGAGCATAGAAATAAGGCAGAGATTAACATCACCTCAACACTGGTATAAACTCCTCTGCACATCAATACAGACAACTAATGATAAACATGATCGCCAACGTCTTATTCCACATATTCCTGAGAAAAGTCCTGAATCAGGCAAAACTGCATTTTCTGATCGTGGAAACATAGCTACTGTATTAGGAATATTGCCTCCGATTTAGGATAAAAATGTAAAGGCGTGTCTAAGAAGCAACTCTGGCTTGTCCTAATTTTGCCCCAAAACAAACAGTTGCTACATCGGAGTGGTGTAATCTTCACCTAAGAAATAGAAGCAACAACTGGAAGCAGGTGCCCAGATGTCAATTCAATCAAACCCTCATATGCCCTCACATGGCACAGGATCAGTGCCTGCGCAAAGCCCACCAGATATTTTCGATAGCTCCGCAAAACATACTAGACAACACTGGATATACATCTCGATCCGGACATTGATCATTGAAGTAAAAATTGTCCTTCACATGAGCAGGCACAACACAGGACCATAAGTAAGAAGGAGGGGGAACTGGTGGCCAATGGCCAGTCGTTAAAGAATGCCTGGGTGTATGAAATTTCAGGTTATCCCACTTAACACATGCGAAGTTCATTTAGTCCCAGATTTAACAGTGGTTTCTAAAGTTCAGTGCATTGTGAACGTTAGCACTGCACCACTGAAAAATATCTCGTCTTAATAACACACGAGGTAATTTGTTTTTGTTAATGAACCTACGGAGAAGAAACACTTTGATTAATTCCTTCACAATGTTTCACTGTTGTTTATTGTAATTATAATTGCATTTATATAGCGCTTCCTAACCCTGACGAGGCGTCAAAGCGCTTTTTGGCGAATAGCACCCTACTCCAGAACCCAAAAAGGATTATTGGGTTATTAGGATAGGGAAATATGAAATTCATTTGAGCGGTGGACCTGTGAGTCTGAGGGAAGGGTTTGCATTTACATAGCTATCGGTATATATCATTAACCCCTTCAGTGCTAATGACAAGGGTAACTCGTCATGGAGTTTCCATTGATTTCAATGGAAATTACATTGAGGGGCCAGAGGTGCCTTAGCAGCCAAGTGGTTAATGTATTTAAAGTTAGTGGATTTCATGTTTGCCCTCCGGAGAATTATGATTAGCAGTGTGCAAAGCTTGTGGAATTACCGATTCTGACTCCCAAGACAGAGCCTTTGGAATGGGGCATAATAACGCAGACCCAAGAATGCCAGGCCCTTTACTGATTGGTTATCCCGTGTTCCGGGGACTTTTCAGCTTTCCTTTTACAGCAGCTGAGAGCCTTCTATTTGTCTTTGTTGTTGAAGGAGGGCCGTGGGTGCCTGGGTTGTGCCTAAACTCCGAGGCCCTTACTAAGAGTATGGGAATATGTGTACGGTGCATAAACCCATTCACAAATATCAGGCCTGTGTTTCTGCATCTGGAAATTTCGCCTGCAAAACATCTGGCACATGGACCCGATCCCTATACCCAAAGAAAGGGTTAGAAATAAGAGGAGCTCAGCCTTTTGTGTAGCTACACAAGGAAAAAGAAATACAGGTGCAATCAAAGAAGCCAGGACTACGTTTACCAGAGGGCTACAGGGCCTTCCTATGAAAAGCTCTGTGCTGCTTAGCCCGAGTGCTACTACATTCAGTGTTTATAAGTAAATGTTACTCCGACATGTACTCAAACCATGGGTCATTCAAGCGTAACATTCATACGTCAATATTAAACATTCTCTGGTTCTCCATCTATGCATAGCCTTAAATCTAAGGCTGGAGAAAATTGTGGGTTACAATGTATGGCGAGTGCGGCGAAGGAGAAGGTAGTCAGTCCTGTCTTTACAACTAGTCTGTCCCATATCTCCAAAACATTTTGGTAATCTGGGAGATATATAGGTCGCACACTGTATTGTCAAAGTAGCCAGAGTGGACCTCCACAAGAGTTGCCCAGAGAGAGCTCTTTCCATATATATCCAGTGATTTTCTGATGTTTCACTGACCATTCAACCACTATACATAAATGCATAGCCCAATAGTAGAAAAAACATTAAGACAAGCAAGGCTTCTACTCTTTCTAGGTGCCATTAGCATGTTTTTATACTTATCCTGGCTTTGCCATTTGCACAAATGAATTAAAGAATGTATCCCTGCAGGAACAGTAACTCCGGCACTGCGACTACCGTAGACAGAGCTTGGAACAGTTAGATGGGGCAGGAAGGATATTAATTTTAAAAACATTAATTCTGGCCTGCCATGGCATGAACAGTCTTTTCCGTTGCGTGAGACCAGCAAGGATCTGAAATATCACACAGGGACTGTTAAGTCTCATACAGCCTGAAATAAAGCTAGAAATAGAAAATGGTATCTAATTGGCACCTTGGCCCATGAGAACGGTGAAAGTACTCTGAATCCGTATAGGCGATTTGGTGCTATATTTTGGATTTACCCAAACTGATTCGGAAACTGGAGGCTTATTAAATTCAGCAAGTATTGACATTAGGGCTGGAAGACTAGCCTCGCGTTCATAAAAAGAGCTGCTAATAAGATCATTCAGATGGTGAAATGACCACAAAGCATAGTCGGTAAACTGTGCCAAAAAGCCAGACTTGCAGCCACCCAGAGACAGAGCCATATCATTACTCTCATGTCATTGCGCTTCCTTCCCACCATTTCGTCAAATAATCATTAGTTTGGAAGCCACAAGCATATGCCACCAACCGCCTGCACAGTGTGTAACCTGGTAGCTGGAAACGGAGAGGCTTGCTTACATGTTGGCCTACACAAAACTTTCCAACCCAGTGGACCTCAGCAACGTGTGCATTGACAAACTTTTATTCCCTTCCTTGGTTTCAGTATGCAGAGCAGCAGTGCACACAGGGATCTTCGGTGCATGGCATAGCAACTGCCGCAAGTAAAGCACAAAAACCAGTGTTGGGTGGTTCTTGCATAGAAATGGAGTCGGGTACATATTATGTTGCCTCATCGCTGTAGATGTTTTATGAGGCAACTGGCGTCGAGTAGGTGTATTAGTTCCAGGTATTTGGTGAGCTGCTGGTTGATGGCTTTCTCAAGTACTTTGGTTGGGTAGCGTAGCAGGGGGATCAGTCTGTATTTTTTTAGGTCCCTGGGGTCTTCAGAGGTTTTTTTAGGAGGGGTCTGACCTCTGCATGTTTTCATCTGTCTGGGAAGGTTGCTGTAGGGATGGAGGTGTTTAGGATGCTGGTGAGTTCCGTGCTGATTCTATTGGTTCAGAGGTTGAAGAGATGGGGGCATGGGTCAGTGGAGATCAAAGTGAATGGACAACATGATGGCTGTGGTGGTTTGAGTGGTGAGCAGAGACCAGCTGCTGATCATTCGGCTGGTGTTCGCTGATTGGATGAGGTTGTTGAGGCTGAGAGTGGTGGGTCAGGGGTCAAAGTTGTTGTAGTTGGTGGCAATCTTGCTGTGGAAGTGGTCTGAGAGGTTGTCGCAGAGGCCTTAGAAGGGTTGGATGGTGTTCTCTGTGGCTATCTAGTTGGAGAGTTCCTTTACTAACTTGAAGATTTCCTTCAAGTGGTTAGCCATGGTGTAGGTGCGGGCAGTGATGGCTGCTCGCTCTTGGCTTTCTAGATGCGCAGGTGGTAGTTGCTGAGGGCTGCTTTGTAAACGGGTCTGTTGGCGGGGTCCTTAGTGACACACCATTGTTTCTTTGAGTTGGTAGCAACTGCGCTTGGTGGTTCTAAGCTCTGGGGTGTACCAGCCGACTTGTTTTGAGGTTTTGTTGGCTTTTTCTGGTTTCAGCGGTGTGACTGCTGGCGCATTCAGTGATCCAGTTGGAAAGTTCTGGATGGCGTGGTCAAGATATGCTGAAGTTTAGGGTGGTGTGGTGATGAGGGCCTGTGTCCATTGAGTCTTGGTTACCTTGCCCCATCTGTGATGGGTGGTGCTGTGGTGCTTGGCAGTGGCGTGCTGGGCGTTTGAGATGGTTAAGTGAATGATGGCATGGTCGATCCAGGTGAGGTCAGTGACACGGGTGAATCTGATTCTGTCGGTGGCGGAGAAAATGGCATTGAGTGGGTGTCCGGCTTTGTGCGTGGGTTCGCTGACCAGTTGTGTGAGGCCAATGTTGTTCAAGTTCTTCAGAAGGATGGTGGAGTTGGCGTTGTTTGGGTCGTCACCGTAGAAATTAAGATTGCTGAGTAAACATAGTGATGGAAGTCGACGGATAGGGGGGTAATGAGGTTGGAGATGGCATCGCAAAAGGCTGGTCGGGGTCCCATGGTCTGTAAGCCTTTATTCAGGGTCTTCGTGTCGATCTGTAGTAAGAAGTTGAGGTGTCCATGGGATGTGTTCAGTTGTCGTTGGTGACAGTGTAAACCCCCCCAGGGCCAAAGGAATTTAATGGTCGGGAATGGAAATGCAGTGGCTTCATTGTAAAGCTTGAATGAACTTTGAATCTTGTAGATACATTGGACATTTGAGTGAAATCATTGTTGGTGGATTTCTTTTCAGGGATATTCTATGAATGAGAGTTGTGGGTCCTTCAGGAAAATATTTCGAAAGCTCGATTTATGGCAGTGGATTTTATGAAGAGAGCAGATACATGAAAAGGTGTATAGTGTTGGGACTATATCAAAATGACAGTTTTTATTTGAAGTGGATTAGGGCTGTCCTAGGATAGAAAATAGAATTGGTCCTGTACAGACAAGGTGGCCTCTTGGGTGAGATTACTTTGGGGTCACGTCAACTGAAGTCTCTAAGATGTCTGACGTGGTTTAAAAAAAAAGGAGGGGGAAGTACAGGAGGGTTTTGAGTTCATGTGTTGATGCAATAATTTGCTTTTTAACATTTACGATAACTGCATCCGTACAGAGGCTGAATAGGAACTGAAACCAGAAATGAAAAATATTGCATACATCAAATGACTCCCTTTAACACCATTACCATGAGCACTACAACTTCCTTCTCATTCCTTCTATGTTCTCTTTGTGATTCATTTGTAGGCGAATAGTATATATAGTGTTTAATATTTATATACAGTTCTAAATACTGCTTTGTGTATTCATTGTATACATGGCTTCTTTTTTTAAACAAAAGAAATGAAAAATACATTTAATCAATAAAAAAATGTACTTGGCATAAAGTTGAGATATGATCCTGTGTCACTGGATGCCCAGTTCTTCAGTACTTGGATTGCAATTCCCAATTGAGTCTAGTGAGCGTTTAGTCGCATTCACACAAAGATCTAGAGTACAGAGGTTTTCGCTTTAAAGCCCAAGAGTTGTTCTTTGGGCTCTCTTAGAAACAAGTTGCTTGGAAATTTTTAAATAAACCGATATAGTAAATCCTACCGAAAAGCATAATATTTTTGTAAATAAGCCTTGCTGTAACAGCAAAACAAGTATTTAAAAAGTTGTGAATGTTTGCTGTTAACCTATTTTTAAGTGCTCTAATTTTCGGCAGGTATAGAACCACAGCAGGACGATTTAAAGCAATTTTCAAACGTTTTGTTCAAGTGAGTAAGAGGGTAGTCGGCCCTAGTCTCTTCTCTTGTGGCAGTATATGACTGCACCATGTGGTATTGAATGTCTTTTCAACCTTTTATTTTTATTTATTTTGAAAGTTTTATAGAGCACGAACAAGATCCTTACGGATATCAGAGCGCTTTACAAACAGAGTTTGAGATATGCAAGGCGGTCAATATACATACAAAGTTTGTTAAATTTGTTGTTAAATTTTGATCGTTCATTAAATTTGTGATTATAACCTTTTTGCTTATGCAAAACCGCATGATGAGCGTTGCGAGGCCATGGCATACTCATCTATATTTGTCAATATCAAACTGAACAAGTTGGTGAAATCCAGACTACACTAAACGCTCTGTACACTTGAACCAAGACTGCAAATACCAATTTCTCATGATAATCTAGCTTTCCTTTTTTCTGGATCTTTTTTAAAAACTATAAACCTGTATCTTAAATAAGCTTTTTATAAATACAAATAACTGCCCCCATCCTAGCAAATGCCAATAGCGGTACCAATGGAAATGAAACGCACATCAGATGAAAAGTGGGAGATCGCTTCTTTATCCAGCAAGTATTCTGTGTTCTGAAGCATGCATATTTATGCACAAAAACTTGTAGGGTAGACGAGTGACTCCAAGCACTTCGTTGAAAAGCTTTGGGCCATCACAGGAGCAGCACAGTGAGTGAGTCAAGAGTCTCAATTATCTCAGCACCCATACCATTAATGGCAGCAAAACGTGGAAATCAGAAATCGTAGAGTAAAGGCAGTTTCCTAAAGCAGCTTTAGATAGATGAGCCATTTTACGAGATAACTGGTAACCCCAATTTGGTCAGTAAGCGAAAAACCACCAGCTAAATCCATATTAAAAGATCTGCAATCAATCTGCCAATCTGCCGTATTTCACATACAGATTCCACCTTTCTTTGACTGAAATGAAGGAAAAACCCCTGTGTTCCGTTTGTAATTTGTTAATTTCACCCTTCCGGGGTTTATCACTCCATATTTCTTAGTACCTCTAGGGCTTAGTCTGAGGATTTCATAATGAGGCTCCCGCGTCAAGCCTTAAAGGAGTTCAGGTAGGTAAAAGCAGCTTCCACCTGCAAAAACTCACCAGATTTAATTTAAATACAGTCTCAGTAGAAGACTAGTTGTGGTTTAAGTGCTCACATAGAATGTCTCCTTTAGAAAATCATTCTGGCGTTTTCTGCACGAGTTTTTTTCGGCACCCACAACAGGCATAGCGCTTTTTGGTACTTTTTTTGTTGCTTTTGCCCTGTAGTTGTTGCTTGCCTTGTCATTTTTGCTTGCCCCTTCGTTGTGGGTTCGTTTGTTGTTTCGTGCCCTTTACCCTGCCCCCTTTCATGTTGTATATCGTGCCCCGTCGTCCACTCACGTTGTGTTGCTTGCTCCTCCCGCCAGAATGAAAGTGATATTCCATATCTAAAAGGATAAATGTACCATGGGACTACAAGCGTCATAGTATTGACGGATTTGTACAATAGTTCAAATGAAGGTGAAATGTACAGACAGTGGTAAATTAGTATAGGTTTTCATTTAGCTGCACAGTAGTAGTTTCACTTCAATTTAAGTCATGTGTTATGTAAAGTTTAAAAAGCTAACATGCAGCACTTGTGCGCATATATCAAGCAGCAGGTTTCTTCATTTTTTTTAAAGTGTAAATTTGAGCATACTTTCATAATGTAAGCATGGCACATCAACAGGCTGGCAGCTAAACGTGGTGGCACGCAGCTCTGGTGCGCAGGCTCATGCACGCTATTCTGAGACTACAAAGAAAGAGGGCTTCAAATCTTAATAACGCTATTACATAATAACATACAGTCGTGCACCTGCTGCACAGTGTAATAGAGTGCACCTTAAATTGGGCAAATTAATCTCTTGTCTGCCTTACCGGAGGAGAGTGTCCCCAAGCTCGCTGAATTCAGTGTGATGTCCTTACACGCAGGGTCATGTGTATTCAGTCACGGCTCTCCTTGTTCACTGGGAGAAAGTTCCTAAACAGGCCCAATCAGCTAGTGAGGCAGCTGGTGATTGCCAACCAGGCTGGATCAGGATCTGACGTCACGCGCGGCATCCAATAATGGATTGCCCTGCGGTGACCGGCCAATCCTGGCGCCTAGGGGGGCTCATGTATGCTCGCCCTGTGTCGCCTTTGAGAACCCGGGGGCTGCGACCAGCTAAAATAAACACCCTCTTATGGGAGAACACAGATGCGCATGCGCAGGCAAGTTTCTGCCCTGCAAGTCACTTGCGCGCTATATACCTTGGCTGGCTGTCTGCTGCTGCAGCTGAGTGCGTCACGTGGTCGTGGACTGTCACTCAAGCTGCGCAGCAGTCCAGACCAGCCCCCCTGCACTCCCCACTCCTGATTAACTCGGGTGATTCCCGGCGGCGCTCAGTCAAACTTTTCAAAGAAACAGTGACAGACTGTGACACCAGTTTATTTTATTGCAGCAGCACGTCCATGGGGCTTGTGGGGCTACGCCCCTACGCCCCAATGGACGCACCGCTGCTGGAAATGCAGGCAGCGAGACTGCTCTGTGATACCCAAAATGTATAGAAACAAAATTAGATGAGACCCATTCAGATGGACTAAAACTATTCAGAGACACTATGACAGACTCTATTATATCACCCAAGCTGTACAGAGGCACAAGAAAAAAACAAGTTGCACATAAACCAGCAGCGCAGACACAGACAAATAGAAGATATTTAAAGACACAAGAATAGGCCTAACCAGGTCTAACACAGTAAAAGAAACACGAATAATCAAATAGAAACTCCTAAGAGACACAGGAATACTAATGGATACATAAAGACACAGCAAACAAACAAAACTGATCTGAGATGCAGACAGCATAAGACATCATGAGACATAAATATGACCATCAACAAATTCACTGAAGAGAAAGAGAAAATGGGACAGGTGCAGCCAGATGGACACAATGTGCAGTGACAAACCAGGGTCTAAAGCAGCTGCAGTGTGCAGCCTGCTCTGAGCTCCTCGCCCCGACTCAGGCCTGAAGAGAAACAAAGTAACAAGTTACTTTGTTACTCTTCAGTCAAAGCCAGGCCCGGAAAAATGATGGAGGTGAGCGCCCTTAGGGAGAGAATTCTCCACAGGGCACTGCTCCTCTGAGAAGGGACCGGGTAGCACAGAGTTAACAGGGTCAGGAGAAGGATTGCAGCTCCAGGAACAGGATCTGCTGGGACACATTGAACAAGCATTTGCAATATATCGCTTTGCAATATATGCATTTGCATACATGCAGGTCATATATTGTTTGGATTGGAATTATTAGTTGTGGAATTGTTTTGTGTGGATTGGATCTGTGTAGGGAAATAATGTGGCATGGTGTGCAGTGTAATTAGGTGGGTAGTAATTGTGCGTGATTGAGTGTACTGGAATTATGTGAAGTGAGATTGTGTATCATGGAGTGGGATTGTGTGTCTTGGAGTGAGATTATCTGGAATGGTATTTTGTGTTGTGGAGTGGTATGTAGTGGAGTTTACTTATGTGGTGTGCTGTTAAATATTGTAGCATGATGTGGAGTTTTGTGGTGTAGATTGGATGCATGTGGTGTGTTGTGTAATTGTGTTGTTGGTTTGAATTATGTAGTTTGTTGTTGAATTATGTGGTATGGAATGGTAATGTGTAGAGTTTAATTTGTGCGACGTGGAAGTGTGGACTGTTGAGTGAAAATTGTGTTTAGTGGTATTATGAGGCATGGTGTGAAGTATAGTTATGTGGAATGTTGCTACGTGGCATAGACTGCATTTATGTAGAGTATATTTATGCAATATGGAGTAGAGCATGTGGAGGTAAATTATGTGGTGCTGAGTGGTATTATGTGGAGTGTAATTTTGTTGTGTGATGAATTGTGTGGGGATGAATTGTGGAATAGGGTGACGTGTGGAATTATGTGGCATGGTGTGGTGTATAATTGTGCGGAGTGGAATTATGCAGCATGTTGCAGAGTTGTATTTTGTGGAGGGTAATTATGTGTTTTGGGGTTGAGTGTAAATATGTTGTGTGAAGTATAATTATATAGGTTGATATGGAATTGTGTGTAGTTGAATTGTGTTGTGTGGAGTGTAATTATGTGATGTGGAAATTTGTGGTATGGAGTGAAGTGGAAATATGTGTTTTTAGGACTGTAATTATGTGGTATGGAATGTTCTAGGGTTAAATTATTTATAGTTGAATTGTGTGGCATGGAATTATGAGATGTTCAAATGTGCTGTGTCTGGTAGAATTAGCATAGCTGCCAAGGTTTTAGATTGCTATGTGTGACATTTTCATAATTTTAGTGTAATTATGAGTGACACTTTCTCGTGAGCAAAATCAAGCAATGAAGAGGAGGGAAACATATAAATATCTGAAATTACACCCATTTGAGCAACCAGAAACACTAAGAAAGTCACTGAACTAAAGTGCGCCTACAGCAGGCTACTGAAAACTGAGCACATAGTGTAAATTAATGTTGGTGTGAGGAAACAAATATTGGACCCTATGTACATTTGAAATTATTGTGTGCATGATGCCGAGGATGAAAAGTAGAAGGAACAGCTTTGATGTCGTAGAGGCAAGCAGGAAGAACTGTTTTCGGGTGGTCAGTTGAAGAGATTGTTTAGCATGTTTTAAACTACTACAGTGGCATTGGGGAGGGCAGCAGCTAAAAGGCTCTGTCTTTACTGGTAGGCAGTGGTTAGATGGGGACCGGTCATCAGTCTTTCTGTCAGTGGTCGACAGGGGAGCAGTGGGCGACAGTCACAAGTTCACAGTGACATCCGAGGGGTCGTTTTAAAGGCAGGCAGAAAAGCATAACTGATAGGGCTTCGCTTGAAGGTAAGTCATCAAGTAGGAGGATGTGTTTGGTAGGCCGGCTGGAGGCAGAGTTATGTAACTTTGCTGGAGGGCGCAGCAGCAGTATTTACTGATGTATGTAAATCGCCTGATGAAAGGGCGGATGTGACCTATGGAGGAACCAGAATCCTTTTTTTGAGGCTGAGGTGAGCGCCTGCAGCATGGCGTGTCGCTAACCTGAGAGCTCTGGACTTTCTCGGAGAATGGGGGGACCCCTCCATGTACTTTGCAGGGGGCCCCCTCAAGTTTCGTTACGCCACTGTGACAAACTATTGGTCGCTGTAAAACAACTCCCTTCACGGAGGCACAGGAAAAGGTGCAATCAGGCATAGTCACTGTACAGACACATTAGAGTAGTGAAACACCCCGAGCAAAACCTCAGGAACATTAACACACTGTACAGAGACTCAAGGGCATCCTCAAACACACTGTAGGCTAGAGAGAAAAAAAGGGAAATAACAACGCACTCAAAGACTCTAATCTAAATGATGAGCAATATTTCTTGCTACTGTTGAGCTTGGATTGGGTGTTAAGTAGGGCATTGGGTGGGTATTGTGTCTTTTAAAAAATGTGTTTATGAAAAAATATTTTCTCCGAAGTGGAAAACATATGTCTCAATTTTAATGCGTGCACCCTAAAGGTACATGAATACTTCATTGGAGCTGTATTTACATGCATCAGGGTTCTCTGCAAACCTCTGTCACATTCAGCCACTGACCCGGTTGGTATTCCCAACCTCCCACTACACACATTGGTATAGAAGGCCTGTGCGTTGTGGCTGGGGCCCAGCATATCCTAAGGATTAGTTTAAACACCAGGGATTGCAGCTCCAAAGATCCAGCGACCTCTGCTGGATATCGACACAGATTTGTCATTTATTTCTACCCCTTTGATATCAGCTCTCAGTTCTGCACCATATTTTTTATTCAAATTCTTCAGCTTGTTTAGTGCTCCGACCAAATACAAATGAATGAACACAAAACCTAATTTAGGCTTTCTATTCATGCATTTGTGTTTATTGGGGGCAGGTACTGGCAGGATCTGCTGTGAGTCCTACTATTGCTTGGTAAATTGTGATCCTAGAATCATTGGCTCTGTATGCCATGTCAATGTGAATTGATCTTTTTGTTGTGTTTCAGTAGATATACTGATGACTAAATGGAGAACACACGCAGGCGGAAGCAACTATTTTGGCTGTATGACCATGTATGCCTACAGCCAAAAAGGGGTCACAATTTTTGCTGTCTGCCAGGAGACCATTTCTTGCGGCCAAAGTCATAAATTACGCATTTAATGCTGATTTCGTGATTTTTTCGTGAATCACAAAATTGCGAAAAGCTGACTGATGGCTCACCTGTGGTGCGATATGTATTCCTTCCAGATAAGGGAAAACAGGGCCTTAGGTGTGGGGAGGGGTGTTCCTGCTCCTAAGCAGGATTGTTTGAGAGATTGTACTCAGCCCTTCCTGAGCTTCAAAGGATTGCCTGAGCACTGTGGGCACTACCCCTTTACTGACCCCTGAACCTACCTGCCCTGTCACTGGTAAATGCAGCTCACAACTGGGCCTGTGTCTCCTTTGTTACCACAGACAGAGTTGAGTCAAATCCAGGGAACAGGAAAGAACTGGTCAGAAATAGTTTTGGAGTAGGCTAGGGATTGCTCCCCACACACATGCTGGCGCTACATATAAAAGTGGCAAACTCAATCTCTAGAATCAGAACACTTCTGGATTTGTGGAGATTCAGAAGAGGGACTGTGGTGTTGTCTGAAAAAGAAAGACTGGCCCTGCTTGCCTTGAGCCCGCCCAGGATCCCAAAAGTAACCCCAAGGGTCAGTTGTCTGAACTCCTGTTTCAGCTACAGGGACACAACAAGCTTCCAGAGGCAAAAAGGGATGACCTGTAGCAAGCCTGCTTAATAAACGTTCCAAAAATAGTTATATATAATTGTCCACCTAGTTGTGACATTTACTATATAGAAAACACCTCATCATGTGGAACCCTCAAAAGGTTGAAATGTCATGGTCCGTGATTCGTAAATTCAAATCAAATAATAATTACAATTTAAACAACCAACGACAGAAAATGCTGGGTGGTGGGACGGAGCCACTTTAAAACAATACTTACGATTAAAAAGAATTCCAAGAGGCTTGCGTTCCCAAGTATTACCCACCTATGATGAACTCGATGCGGATCTCCTAGTAAAGTGGGAACAATCTCTGAATATTAACTCGGAAACATTGATGATGATCCTAATTGAAAGTTCTGACAGAAAGGTCAGCAAATTACAGGCAGAAATTGACACCCTAGAAAGTGAAATTAGGGATAATAACCTTAAAGATGCCACAGATAAAAACTATGTGATCTTAAAGGACGTACTAGCTAGACACCAAAAAGATATTAAGGAGAGGAAGTCCAGACAATTAAGGCGTGATGAGATAGATTACAAAACCCGGAGAGTCTTCACTTATGCACGCAAATACGATTCAATTGTGAAAGGCAACACCAAACCGGGTGCTACACTAGAAACCGATAATATTTCTGTAGCATCTGGTTCAACCCTGAGTAGTAAACCGGACATTAGCAATAGTGAGAATGAAAATAGCAACACTACACCGGTTTTGGCTTTTTTGTTAGAAGTCTGAACCATACGCAAGGGGAACAGGAATCTAGGAGGTAGAATAGCACAAGATCCAAAACCCGTAGAAGCCAAAGGGGTGGACAAAAGAGACAAAGAAGAGTACAAGAGGAAACTACGCTCAGGCAACGTAAGGAAATAGTATCGGCTAACAGGGACTTACAGGTCATTAATCTCTCCACAAAAGTATTAGATGATGATATGATTTCCTTACTTGGCAAGGGTTTGAGCTTTAATCCTAAAGAGACTGGGGATATGTGCAAATTGAAGGTTGATGTACATAAGTTTGTCAGAATACTTAAGCTAAAAAAGTTTTTTGTGTGCAACCCTAGAGTGAATAAACCAGTTTCAATTGCAAACAGGAGTAATGTGTCTGATGTACCCAGTGTTCAAGAAATACAAGCTACTTGACTTTTGTTATCTATAACTGAGGTTGAGGAGTCTCCACACACGATGACTCAACTTTTGGAAGAACTAGATAGAGACATGGATTGTTCTGTCACTAGTGGTTTAAAAAATAAATCTAAGTGGACTCCTACTCTCCCTGGTGGGAATTCTGTAGACGCTTTTTATAAAAGGGTTTTACAGGACCTGGATGAATGGGACTTCAAAAATACACACAAACACCGGGGACAATTCTTCAACCTTACCCAAGGGGAAAGACTTGCTTTAAAAAACCTCAGCAATGACCAAACGATATTGATAAGGGAGGTGGACAAAGGAGGAAATGTGGTTGTAATGAATAAGATTGACTACACTAACGAAATTCTTTCTCAACTATCAGACACGGATTGTTATGAGCCTTTGGCTTATAACCCTACAGGACAACAGGGAACAATGATTAATAAACAATTGGTCGAGTGGCACTCCCAGGGTTTATTAGATGACGATGAATTAGCCTACTTCAAGGTGTTTAGACCTACCTACCCGTACTTATATACTTTGCCTAAAGTACATAAAAAACAAGACTTTCCGCCGGGTAGACCAATTATATCCGGTATCGGGGGTCCCACCGAAAAACTGTCCGAATACGTGGACGTTTTTTTGGGCCCTCTGATACGTAATCTACCTAGCTATATACAAGACTCAAAACACATTCTAAGTATTCTAACAGATGTTGACTGGCAGACTGGCATGCTTATGGCCACATTTGATGTGGTAGCTTTATATACGAACATTAGCTCAGAATTGGGACTGGAAGCAGTAAAACGGATGTTGAGTACACGACCGGCCACTGAGTGGCTACACAATCAAATGCTAATCAGAATGATGCAAATTATTCCAACTTCTTTTTATTTGAAGGTAAATGGTACAAACAGACCAGGGGGTGGCTATGGGGTCTAAATTTTCACCCAGCTTTGCCTGCCTTTTTATGGGTTGCCTGGAAAAAGATTGGATTTGGGGAGACAGAGGCATCAAATGGACTGATAAGATCATTTATTGGGGCAGATACATAGACGATTGTCTTTTACTGTGGGCTGGCGCACATGTAGAATTGCTTGAATTTGTGACTTATATGAATAACAATGTATATGGTATGCAATTCACTATGGAGTCAAGTAGTACACATATCTCTTTCCTTGACATAGAATTATATATTGAAGACAATAGATTAAAGACCCACCTATTCAGAAAAAACACTGCATGTAATTCTATCCTACACGCCGATAGCTCGCACCCAATACACCAGATGAGCGCCATACCTTATGGTGAGTTTGTTAGAGCTAGGCGCAACTGTAGCGAGGATTATGTATTCCAAAACTGTATTGAGGACATGAATCAACCATTTGAGGAAAGAGGTTATTCCCCTACCGTTCTCCGAAAGGCTAGAAATAGGATTAAGCGAGTTAAGAGGGAACATACTCTGAAACCCAAACCCCTTCTTAATGAGAAAAAAGATAACATTCGAATGATTGCTGATTTTAATGAATTGAGCTATGTCCTTCGCAGAAGTCTCAAAAAACATTGGGGTATTCTCACGGCGGATAAAACATTGACCACCTACATCACCAGACAACCGCAGATTACATTTAGAGGGGTAGGACCCTACGCAACAGACTCAGCCCTACAGTACCCAGGACACTAAGAACCGACTCCTGGTTAAGTTCTCCAAATAGGGGTTTCTTTAAATGTGGTTTTTGTGGAGTGTGCCGGTGGGCTAAACATAAGACTAAAAGTTCCAAGAGCTGTGACAACAAAACTTATGATATTCGGACGAATATCAATTGCTTAACCAAATTCGTGGTCTACATTATCGAATGTAAATGTGGACTACAGTACGTAGGAAGCACTATTAGGAGTTTGAAGGAGAGAATTGGGGAACATGTTAGAGCTTTATTACAACAAGATTCTAGGTATCCGGTGGCAATCCATGCTAGCATATGTCAGGCACAAGGCCCTAAAAAAGAATTTGTTTTCTTTGGAATAGATCACATTCCCATAGAAACTAGAGGTGGAAATAGAGAGTTACGCCTTAGGCGAGCAGAAGCGTTCTGGATTATGAGGCTCCATACAGTGGGGCGGGGCTCAACTGTGACCCTGAGATGCAATTCTTCTTGGGTGACTGACATCCGGATTTCAAATTTCTTGAGTTTAGAATGTTACATCCAAATTGGGTCCTTTGAAATTTATTCTGGCCTACCGTATTGGTTATCTTTTGAACAGCAACCTACATCTGTATAAGGTATAATTTTCTGTCCTTTGCATGGATCGCAAAAGTGTATACCAGGACGGATAATCATGTTTTAATACAGTAAATGGATTCTAACATATACTGCTCACGTGGAGTAGATGTTGTAAACTCTAACGTGATGGTATTAATATATGAATCCTATTGAGCTATTGTAAATATGTACCTGTTTTCAGCCTATGGGGTTAATTCCAGTATAACACAATCACTCTTTCCTTGTTCTTCTCTCTTTTTGTCTCCTTCCTCCTGTTTTGATGACATCATCGAGACTTTTCGTGCTCCCACCCCCCCTTTTTTGTTTGCCTTTTTCATACCTTAATTTTGACTTGGTGTCGTGATCACGTTAAATTGATAGGGCGATATAATAGAAGCCTCTGTGACTCAAACGTTTGTATTACATTTCAAAATTCATGGAAATTGATATTTCATTATACACTGGTAACCCTTAAACTTACATTTACTTAGTCCGACCGACTTTAATTACCATTATCTGGCTATTACGCACACGAATGCCGTTTTAGGGGTTTTGTGAGTTAATACATGCACCTTTTACCATTGTCAGAGGGATGCCTTTTCTTGAATACGCGCAGGACCGTTTATATTAGGCATAGCACATTTCCAGGTCAGCAGTCTAGCTTTTGGACTCGGGAGTGTTATTTCTACCTTCCGGGTCGGGCCCCGGTTACTTCCAGGTTCCAGACGCCTGTCTAATGAGGGCGATTCGGCCCCAGGTAAACGCCGTTTTTTTCATAGATAGTTTCATTAACTTACTTATTAATTCGAGTCTGTTGCTTACGCTGGGTAACTAGAACTAATAGGTCTCGTTTCCCCTTGATTATAGAGAGGGACACCACACGCATCCGTGTGGCTTTCGGAAGGACTTGTAACTTGTAAACAAGAATTGGGAACAGTGATTACTTATTGCACTGATGTGCGGATTACTGGCGTCTTCGGCAACTATTTAATACATTACATCGGGTAAGAGATAACCACTATTTTGAAGGGCTGAATGGATTGTCACAATTTTTGAATAGTTTGTAGATGATAGGGCTGACGGAACCTTTTAAATGTAAATGTAAATGTGCTGGACTTGTAAAGCGCACAGCTGCCCGTGAGCGTCCCGGCGCTTGCTTAGGGAACCCGTCCTGGTATTCCCCTGTGAGAAACCCCGGCAGGGTGTCCACAAGGTGAAAGCCAGGCATCCTGCCGCGAGGGGCCGTAGTGGAGATTAAGCAAGCTATTGCCCAGAGTCGCAGAGTGTGACCCGTGAGTTGATTAGGCACCAGAGCGAGAATTGTCAAGTCCGTGGAATTTTGAGCCTGAGACCCGCTGAGGCGGGGAATTGAACCCTGGTCCACGGTCGATCTCAGCTTCCAGGTCTGTCGCCTCTAACCACTGAGCCACGCTTTTACGGATGATATTTGCTCACATATGTCAATTGGCATTTACAATGCAATGGTTGTATGGATTTACGTTGTTACTGACCGGCAATCACCTATTTGTTCGGATTTTAACCCCTTCGATGCTGATGACGGAGCGGTTCCGTCATCAGCATCGGTTGGGCTGTGCTGATGACGGAACCGTTCCGTCATCAGTACAGCCCTGGGGGGCGCTCCCCCCCTGTGCAGCGATCTTGTTTTTTTTTGCAGGGGTGGCAGCGGAAGACTTTCCGCTGCCACCCCCTGGCCCCACCACGCTTCCTGGTGACGTCAGCGCGCACAGTGCGCGCCGACGTCATCAGGAAGCGCTGGACGCGCTGGAAGCCATTTGTTTCCAGCGCGTCCAGGAACAAGGTTGGTGTTTGCTGCTCCGGTTGGGCGGGGGGCCGTTTTTCGGTGCCTTGAGGCATCGGGGGGGAGGAAATTGTGTTTCCTCTCCCCTGATGTCCCAATGCAGGGCATTCCTGGTGCACGATCGCGCACAGCGTCGCGATCGTGCACCAGGAATGCCCCACTAGACACCAGGGATTGTTGTTTTTGCCGCAATTGTGTGTAGGAATCGACCCCGTGGGCAAGGGTCACTTCCTTAGGGGGCTATAATTATTCTCAGACATTTCTGTCCCCCCCTGGGGCAGATCGGCATTTTTTTGGGCCGATCTGCACCCAGGGGGGGCAGAAAAGCCCACTAGACACCAGGGATTGATATTTGGCCATATTTGTTTGTCGAGGAAGCGACCCCTTGGGCAAGGGTCGCTTCCTTTTTGAGGCATGAATATTTTCAGACTTTTCTGCCCCCCCCTGGGGCAGATTGGCCGTTTTGTTTGGCCGATCTGCACCCAGGGTGGGCAGAAAAGCCCACTAGACACCAGGAATTGATTTTTATTTATAAAGGAAGCGACCCCTTTGGCAAGGGTCGCTTTCTTAGGGGGATAAAATATTTTTCAGACTTTTCTGCCCCCCCTGGGGCAGATCGGCCATTTTTTCGGCCGATCTGCACCCAGGGGGAGCAGAAAAGCCCACTAGTCACCAGGGATTTGTTTTTTATTTGAAAAGGAAGCGACCCCTTGTGGAAGGGTCGCTTCCTAGTGGCCCTAATATTTTTTTAGACTTTTCTGCCCCCCCCTGGGGGCAGATCGGCCTTTTTTTGGGCCGCATCTGGACCCGGGAGGGGCAGAAAATCCCACTAGACACCAGGGATTGATTTATATTTATAAAGGAAGCGACCCCTTGGGCAAGGGTCGCTTCCTTAGGGGGATGTAATATTTTTCAGACTTTTCTGCCCCCCCTGGGGCAGATCGGCATTTTTTTTGGCTGATCTGCACCCAGGGGGGGGGGGCAGAAAAGCTCACTAGTCACCAGGGATTTGTTTGGATTTGAAAAGGAAGCGACCCCTTGGGGAAGGGTCGCTTCCTAGTGGCCCTAATTTTTTTATAGACTTTTCTGCCCCCCCTGGGGGCAGATTGGCTGTTTTTTTTACCGTTTCTGGACCCGGGGGGGGGAATAGAAAAGCCCACTAGACTCCAGGGTTATTTTTTTTATAGGGAGCAACCCCTTGGCCAAGGGTTGCTTCCTTGGGCCCATTTGTTTTCAGTATGTTCTGCCGTGTCTTTATTTGGCCTCTCTGCCCTCCGTAGGGTTGCTTCCAGGGGGCCCACGTTTATAATGATTTATAATCTTCCCCCCTTGGGGACAGACACCCCATTTGTGACATACCCTGTGACATAGCCTGTTGTAATGTGTGTTGTTTGTGTTTCTTCTAATGTGTATTGTTTTTTTTCTCTTTAGATTGTTGCAGTGTGCGGTTCTGTTACTGGTGGAACTGTTGTTCTGCTGTTTCTGTAGTTGCATGTGTTTGGTAAGAGAACTTTTTTTTGTTCAATTGTAATGTAATTGTTTATTTTGCAAAGTGTGTAGTAATACGAGTATGTTTTGTTTCTGTTTGTTGTGATTGTAAAACATGTTTTGCATTTGTTTTTGATGTGTCCTTCTGTAGATGTAAGTTTTTTTTTCTTCTTTCTTGTGGGATATCATTGCCTATTTGCTGTGTCTTTGCAGAGTAGGTGCTGGTGAGTGTAGTTGTGTCTTGTAAGTGAATTGTATATTTTTTCTAAATATAGTTGTTTGTGAAAAAGTCTTACATTTTTTATCTTACTTTGCGCAGTGTTGGGGTTGTTGAGTTGTTTGTGCAGACTCCTTTATTTGTAAGGATAATGGCTAGCCGCCGGATTACTGCTCAGCAAGTTGTTGGAATGCTTTTTTATTCTTCCTCTGACCATGGTCCAGAGTCTGACTCTGATTCTGAGCCAGAGGTGGGAGGTGAAGATTCAGGTAGTGAGTTTTCTCTGCACATGGCTTCATCTGATGATGAAGACACTTTGAGTGCTGATGAAGCTACTTTTGGTGTTAATGATGTGCCTGTGGTTGGGGAGGACATTGCTGTGGTTACGGTTTGGGAGGACATTGTTGTGCCTGTGGTTGCGGAGGACATTGATGTACCAATAGTGCGGCAAGAGACATCTGGGCTGCAGCCTGGGGATGCTAGACTTCCAGTTGGTGTAGTGAGACAAGAGGCAGCTGGGCGGCGGCCTGCGGCTGCAAGACTTGATGATGAAAGTTCTGACCTCTGGGTTGCACCAGGCATGGTGCAGCCGGCATTGCCTGAATTTACTGGTGTTCCAGGGTGTAGGGTGAACACTGAAAACTTTTTGCCTATTGATTTTTTCAAGTTGTTTATAGATGATGTGTTTTTGGCAGAGATTGTAGAGCAGACTAATTTGTATGCTGAAAATTTTTTGAGGGTGAACAGTGCCAGCCTTAAGCCCCACGCTAGAGCTACCCGGTGGACTCCCACAAATTTGGAGGAGATGAAAAAGTTTTTCGGTTTAACTTTTTGATGGGCTTGCTTAGGAAACCATCAATGGCTTCATATTGGTCTACTAGTCCCTTGATGGCATCAGCTATATTTCCGGCAGTCATGAGTCGTGATAGGTATTTGCTTCTGCTGCGGATGATGCATTTTGTTGACAATAGTCTTGCTTTGCCACGAGATCACCCTGATTGTGACCATCTTTTCAAGATTCGGCCTGTCATTGATCATTTGGTTGATCGATTTTCTGAGATCTTTTATCCTGGGAAAGAAATTGCAGTGGATGAGTCTTTGCTGTTGTTCAAGGGCCGCTTGGTATTTCGGCAATACATTCCTAGTAAGAGGGCACGCTATGGAATCAAACTGTATATGCTGTGTGACAGTGAGACTGGATATGTCTCTAATTTCAGGGTGTACACTGGTAAGGAATCCAGGATTAACCCCCCTGGTTGTCCGTCGACTTTTGGAGTGACTGAGAAAATTGTGTGGGAACTTGGTCGTGGACTGTTTAACAAAGGCCATCATTTGTATGTCGATAATTTCTACACTGGTGTGCGGTTGTTCAGGGAATTGGCCAAAGTGGACACTGTTGCTTGTGGCATAATCCGCTCAAACCGTAAAGGTTTCCCAAAAGAACTTGTTTGTCGAAAGCTTGCTCGGGGACAGTGCAGTGCATTGCGTTGTGAGGAGCTTCTAGCTGTGAAGTTTTCAGACAGGAGAGATGTCTACATGTTGACTACAATACATGATGAAAGCACGGAACCGCGGACTGTTTGGGGTCAGGTTGCAGAAGTGCGCAAACTGTGTGCATACTGGACTACAATAAGTACATGGGTGGTGTTGACAGAGTTGATCAGAGGATGGAAACGTATGCTGCTCTTCGTAAGGCTTACATTTGGTACAAGAAGTTGGCTATCCATCTTTTCCACTTGGCAACCTTTAATGCTTTTATTGTGTTCCAGAAATCTTGTCCCCAGTCAAAGTTGTCTTTTGTAAAGTTTCAGGAGTCTGTAATAGGCAGCCTTGTTTAGTGGAACAGGCAAGTGTTCCTAGAGTTGGAGTGGTGGAGGATGTTGCCAGATTGAAAGATCGCGACTTTCCTGATACAATTCCTCCTACAACCTCAAAAGACTTTCCCAGTCGGAGATGTAGAGTCTGTTGGCGAAGAGGTTTGAGGAAGGAGGTTTGCATGTACTGCCCCGACTGCCCTTCAAACCCCGGGCTGTGTGTACCTGCTTGTTTTAGATTGTACCACACGCAAAAGAATTTGTGGGAGTATCAATGAGTGGTAAAGTGAACTGGTTGGTCTTTATTCTGTAAAACTTATTGTTCAGTTTCAAAGTTTGTATTTGTGTAGTCTTTTTAGATTTAGTTGTCGAGTTAGTAGATTTGTATCAATTTGCAATTTGGTTTTGTTTCTCTTTTATTTAAAAAAAAAACTAAAGTATGATGTTGGTTTGCGTGTAGTGTCCATTGTCTGACTGTGTGCATGGTTTGGCGCTTGGCTGCCGGTGTCTGTGGACTGGTGCTTGTCTGGCGGTGTCTGCGGACTGGTGCTTGACTGGTGGTGTGCGTGGTCTGGTGTTTGGTTGGCGGTGTGCGTGCTCTTGCGCTTGCCTGGTGTTGTGTTTGGATTTGTCTTTGGCTGGTGGTGTTCGTGGAGTGGTGCTTGGCTGGCGGTGTGTGTGGAGTTGTGCTTGGCTGGTGGTGTGTGTTGAGTGGCGCTTGGCTGGTCGTGTGTGTGGAGTGGCGCTTGGCTTATGGTGTGTGTGGAGTGGTACTTGGCTGTCTGTGCACGGAGTGGTGCTTGGCTGGTGTTGTGTTTGTGGAGTGGTGCTTGGCTGGCGGTGTGTGTGGAGTGGTGCTTGGCTGGCGGTGTGTGTGGAGTGGCGCTTGGCTGGACGGTGTGCGTGGAGTGGTACTTGGCTGTCTGTGCACGGAGTGGTGCTTGGCTGGTGTTGTGTTTGTGGAGTGGTGCTTGGCTGGCGGTGTGTGTGGAGTGGTGCTTGGCTGGCGGTGTGTGTGGAGTGGCGCTTGGCTGGACGGTGTGCGTGGAGTGGTACTTGGCTGTCTGTGCACGGAGTGGTGCTTGGCTGGTGTTGTGTTTGTGGAGTGGCGCTTGGCTGGTGGTGTGCGTGGAGTGATGCTTGGCTGGTGGTGTGTGTGGAGTGGTACTTGGCTGTCCGTGTGCACTGAGTGGTGTTTGGCTGGCGGTGTGCATGGTCTGGTGCTTGGATGGTGGTGTGGGTGGACTGGCGCTCGGCAGGCGGTGTGTGAGTAGTTACTTTCTGTTGGTCACTACACACACTGCTAGTTGAGTGACACTCCACACAGTCCATCATTTTGTATAGTTGCAGTGTCAGAAATGTGGGCGTGTGAAAGTGATGGGCCCTTGAATGGCGCTGTTTGCTGGTGTGAGTGTTGAAATGTGATGGGTCCGCGGCTGGCGGTGTGAATGTTTTGTATGTGTCACGCGTTCGAAAGGTGTATGAATGGCCTGTAAAGAGGTTGGTGCCTTGACGTGGCTTTACAGCTCACGAGCTGTGAGTCAGTGGTTCAGTTTATCATACTTTCAATTATACACAGTGTATTTCATTTTTGTGAAATTACTTGCCTATACAATTGTATGTACTGAATCATCTCTCACCCTCGTGCCAAATCCAACCAGTATGTGTGTGTGCTTGCGGATTAGATGGGTGTGCAGTAATAATTGTTTTTTTTCTCTTTCTGCAGTAGGGTGTACCTTGTCCCTTATTGTGATTGTTGTTATGTGTTGCTTTTCCATTTGGATGGTGTCAATGGTCTGGTTTGTATCAGGTATGAAAGGTGCGTGAATGGCCTGTAAAACGGTGGTGCCTTGTCGTGGCTTTACAGCTCACGAGTTGCGAGTCACTGGTTCAGTTTTTATGCATTTATTTATTGACAGAGCATTTCATTTTTTTGAAATATCTTGTTAATAAAATTTTATGTACTGAACCATCACTCGCCCTCGTGCCAAATCCAACCTGTATGTGTGTGTCTTTGAGGAATAGATAGCCGTGCTTGAATGTTTTACTTTTGAGTAACTCTGTTAAGGTGTGGTATCCTTTTACTCGGGAGAACAAGGGGAACGCTGGGTGCTAGGACATTTTTGCCGGCACGGCGATCCCACGCCAAAATGTTTTGAAAAGTGCAATTTTTACCTAATTTTAAGGTTTGCAAGGAGTTCTGGGTAGGAAAACATTCGGGGACCCACGCATTCCATACCTCCCTGGACTCTCCCGGGTGTCTAGTTTTCAGAACTGTTTGGGTTTGCTACTTTCCAAAGATTACCACCCAGCCCCGGGCCACAAACTCAGGTGCCCCCCCCCAAAAAAAATCAAAGTTATATTGCTTCAGGGTATTTTGAATTCACCACCGTACGATTTGGACCTTTTCCTTTTGCAGCCACTATGGCTACCCACGCAAGTGAGGTACCGTTTTTATCGGGAGACCTGGGGGCACGCTGGGTGGGAGGTAATTTGTGTGAGCCCAGTGATGCCACGTTTCCCCACACTAAAACGTGTGAAAAAATTGATTTTTTCCAGCTAAAAATGAGGTTTGCAAAGGATTCTGGGTAAAGGAACGTTGGAGGATCCACGCAAGTCATACCTCCTTGGAAGCCCCCGAGTGTCTACTTTTCAGAAATGTGTGGGTTTGGTAGGTTTCCATAGATGGCTGTCTCGCACGGGGCCAGAAACCCAGGTAACCCCTCTTGCAAAAGCTGGTGAATTTGACAATGGTGACAATGTCAAGTCCACTAGCTTTTCCTGAATTCCCCTGGGTTTTTAGTTTTCAAAAATGTATAGGTTTGCTAGGTATCCCTAGGTTCTGGCAGAGCTACGGCGCAAAAACAAAAGGTAGTCTTTTTGGCCAAAACGTGCTAGATTTCACTGGGAAATTGAGGTGCAGCCATGTTGCGTATTGCGCTGTTTCATGTCGCAGCCACTATGCCTACCCACGCAAGTGAGGTACTATTTTTTTCGGGAGACCTGGGGGAACGCTGGGTGGGTGAAAATTTGTTGATCCACGCAGATTCCAGAACTTTCCACCACAGAAATGTGAGGAAAATGTGTTTTTTTGGTCAAATTTATATGTTTGCAAGGGATTCTGGGTAACAAAACCTGGGGGTAGGCAGACGTGTCACCCCATCCTGGATTTCCCTGGGTGTCTAGTTTTCAAAAATGTATAGGTTTGCTAGGTTTCCCTAGGTGCTGGCAGAGCTACGGCGCATAAACAAAAGGTAGTCTTTTTGTCCAAAACGTGCTAAATTTCACTGGGAAATTGAGGTGCGACCATGCTGCGTTTTGCGCTGTTTCATGTCGCAGCCACTATGCCTACCCACGCAAGTGAGGTACCATTTTTTTCGGGAGACCTGGGGGCACGCTGGGTGAGTGGAAATTTGTTGATCCACGCAGATTCCAGAACTTTCCACCACAGAAATGTGAGGAAAATGTGTTTTTTTGGTCAAAGTTTTATGTTTGCAAGGGATTCTGGGTAACAAAACCTGGGGGTAGGCAGACGAGTCACCCCATCCTGAATTCCCCTGGGTGTCTAGTATTCAAAAATGTATAGGTTTGCTAGGTTTCCCTAGGTGCTGGCAGAGCTACGGCGCAAAAACCAAAGGTAGTCTTTTTGTCCAAAACGTGCTAAATTTCACTGGGAAATTGAGGTGCGACCATGCTGCGTTTTGCGCTGTTTCATGTCGCAGCCACTATGCCTACCCACGCAAGTGAGGTACCATTTTTTTCAGGAGACCTGGGGGCACACTGGGTGGGTGGAAATTTGTTGATCCACGCAGATTCCAGAACTTTCCACCACAGAAATGTGAGGAAAATTTGTTTTTTGGGTCAAATTTTTATGTTTGCAAGGGATTCTGGGTAACAAAACCTGGGGGTAGGCAGACGAGTCACCCCATCCTGAATTCCCCTGGGTGTCTAGTTTTCAAAAATGTATAGGTTTGCTAGGTTTCCCTAGCTGCTGGCAGAGCTACGGCGCAAAAACAAAAGGTAGTCTTTTTGTCCAAAACGTGCTAAATTTCACTGGGAAATTGAGGTGCGACCATGCTGCGTTTTGCGCTGTTTCATGTCGCAGCCACTATGCCTACCCACGCAAGTGAGGTACCATTTTTTTCAGGAGACCTGGGGGCACGCTGGGTGAGTGGAAATTTGTTGATCCACGCAGATTCCAGAACTTTCCACCACAGAAATGTGATGAAAATGTGTTTTGTTTGTCAAATTTTTAGGTTTGCAAGGGATTCTGGGTAACAAAACCTGGGGGTAGGCAGACGAGTCACCCCATCCTAAATTCCCCTGGGTGTCTTGTTTTCAAAAATGTATAGGTTTGCTAGGTTTCCCTTTGTGCTGGCAGAGCTACGGCACAAAAACAAAAGGTAGTCTTTTTGTCCAAAACGTGCTAAATTTCACTGGGAAATTGAGGTGCGACCATGTTGCGTTTTGCGCTGTTTCGTGTCGCAGCCACTATGCCTACCCACGCAAGTGAGGTACCATTTTTATCGGGAGACCTGGGGGAACGATGGGTGGGTGGAAATTTGTTGATCCACGCAGATTCCAGAACTTTCCACCACAGAAATGTGAGGAAAA
Source organism: Lissotriton helveticus (assembly GCF_964261635.1). Classification (NCBI taxonomy): domain Eukaryota; kingdom Metazoa; phylum Chordata; class Amphibia; order Caudata; family Salamandridae; genus Lissotriton; species Lissotriton helveticus. Next base: position 1,613,842,795 of record NC_136069.1, read on the forward strand.
TGTGTTTTTTTTGTCAAATTCTTAGCTTTGCAAGGGATTCTGGGTAACAAAACCTGGTGATAGGCAGTCGAGTCACCCCATCCTAAATTTCCCTGGGTGTCTACTTTTCAAAAATGTATAGGTTTGCTAGGTTTCCCTAGGTGCCGGCAGAGCTAGGGTGCAAAAACTACAGGTAGGCACTTTGCCAAAAAAGGGTCAATTTGTAACTGCAAAATTTAGGTGTGACCACGTTGCATTTTGCGCCGTTTCCTGTCGCAGGCACAAGGCCGACCCACACAAGTGAGGTACCGTTTTTATCGGGACACTTGGGGTAATTCAGATTTGTAAATCAACTGTTATTACCAATTGAGCTTTCATGCATTTCTCCCTTTCAATGAAAGACATTGTGTAAAAAAAAGATCTTTTTGAAAAATGACCAATAATTCTCATGCTAGTATGAGTATTCCCAATTTTGAAAATGTGCAATTATATACTGTTTCTTAACTCTATAATTTGTACCCAATTCAGAAATACATAGGTGTCTTTCATACAGATTATTCCATGTATACATTTTCCAAGACAAAGTGCTCTATACCCAGTAAATGAAAAAATACCATTGCAAGTTGCTGCTCAGTTTTTGGATCTGAGTTCGTCAGGTTCTTGGTGAAACTACAAGTCCCATATATCCCCACAAACAGGAAGGTCCAACGGATATAACGGTATATTGCTTTCTAAGAGCTGTCAAAATTAGAAAAAGTTATAGGTGAAAACGTTGAGACAAAAGGCTGTTTTTTTCAACAAATTTTCAATTATTCAAATATCTAACTGTTAGTTTCTATAACGAAACCTTCATGGATTTAGACAAAAGACCCCTTTCTGAATTCAGAATTGTGTCTACTTTCCAGGATCCATTATTGCTTTCAAACTCATTTCTACCATTAACTGGAATGAGGTGGAAAGCTCTAAAAATAGCAAAAATAGGCTATGTCCCAGAAAAATGCCAAAACTGAGTGAAAAATGTCGGTTCTCTGACAAAAGACTGTCATTCCCTAAAATCTGAGAAAATGGAGATTTCAGCCCCACAAACCCTTTTTTGATACCATTTTCATGGAAAAACCCAGAGGCTTTCATTTGCAGCCTGTTTTTCCCATTTTTCTAAAAAAAACAAAGAAATCACTATATTTTGGTTAATTTCTGGGACCCCTCCAAGGGAATCCACAAACCCTGGGCGCCTTTAGAATCCACATGATGTTGGAAGAAAAGGACGCAAATTTGGCGTGGATACCTTATGTGGTCAAAAAGTTACAAGGGCCTAAGCGCGCACTACTCCAAAACGCCAAAAAAAGCCTTAGCACAGGAGGGGAAAAGGCCTAGCGACGAAGGGGTTAAGTTTACAAAAGTGCAAGAATACACAAAAGTACCTACTTGTACTTTGCTATGCCATTACACATGGCTAATACTGAGACATTACTCGCTTATTACTAATAGCCATTATTTACGCATGCATGCTTTTGGACCCCGTCTCCTAAATATGGTACTAATTACCTTGCAGAGTTACATATACCGTTACAGTCTCAATAAGAGGTTACCCTGCCGGGTTGGAATTATCACCGGACGTGGGGTAAGAACTTTCTTTGTTGTGGCTCCTCACCCTCTTTTAGGGGGGCACGCTTACATTGGAGACTGGATTATTAATACCTAGCCCTTTTGTTTTTCTCTCCCCATTTTTTCTCTTCCTTTTTCTACCGTTTCACACATGAGTAGCCATAATATTGAGGATCCAGCCATTGAGGTAGCTTCGAAAATTGATTCATTCTGTGTACCACACTAATGGTGGGCTGCTTGCGGTTTATGTGTCACGTCTGTCTCTCTTTTGATTTTTTCTTACAAATATTGTACATTGCGCACAAATCTACAGTTGCAAATACTTTCTATGTATTATTAATTTTTATGTTTAGAGTTGGCACGGGTGTCTTTACACTACTCTTTATTGCGACGCACATAGATAATCGTTGGTTGTTTAAATTGTAATTATTATTTGATTTGGATTTACGAATTACGGACCATGACGTTTCAACCTTTTGAGGGTTCCACATGATGAGGTGTTTTCTATATAGTAAATGTCGCATCTAGGTGGACAATTGTGTATATCTATTTTTGGAATGTTTTTTAAGCAGGCTTGCTACAGGTCATCCCTTTTTGTATTTTTCCAGCCCTGAAGAGTTGTAGCATCTGTGCATGTACAGACCTACAACGAAACACGTGTCGGATGGCTGTAAATTTCCATTGGTGTGATGATCAAATAAAAGGAGATATACATGAAACTCCAAGAATCGACGTTGGATATATTTCTATTCAATTGCATATAGTAGCACACTACTTTGTATACTTGCTTTGAGTGCGCAGGACTTTGGGGCATATTATCAAGGGATTTATCTCCACTTTTTTGGCTTTAAAAGCCAAGAAAGCGGAGATAAAATGATCTCCCTATTACCTAGCTGTCGCTAACACCAGTTAGCGAGAGCTAGTAGGGGATAGCGACCATCTTGGGCCCCGCTTTGCATGTCAGAGATATTTATCACTAATGACATGCAAAGTGAGCGTGCCAAGATGTTAGCGACTGGAAACAGTCGCTAACATCGCTATCTCCTATTACCAACTGTTGGAGATATTCGCGCTAAGCGCGAATATCTCCAAAAGCTAACACCTGCCCTGAGCAGTTCTTAGCCATGTTATCCAATGGGCGGTGGATAACATGGCTAAGAGCATTAGCTCGGTAATGCATGAATATCGCTGACTTTACAGCGATATTCATGCATTTCGGACGATTTTTATCGCTTAGGAGATAAACCTTGATAATAGCAAGGCTCCTAAGTGATAAAAATCGCCGCAACACGGCGTTAAAATTATTGCCGCTAAGCCAACATAGCGATAACTATCGCTAGTTGTTGCTAATATGCCCCTTTGTGTTTTATGTTTTAGATGTGTTTCGGGCACATTTAAATTGAGGGGTTCTTTTGGGTCCCCCCTCCCTGCCAGCACCAGTACTCCGGAATCTATCAATACATCTACGTTAATACTGTTTGAGCGCCTGTGAATCCCGTAAACTTAATACCCTTTTTAGGTCGAGCTGGAGTGCATCCGATAGGATGCTCCAGTTCGACAACTTTAGTCAGCCGTCTCGGGGGAATTAGGGACAAGAGGGTGTTACAAGTTTTTCCTTTTGGATTTGGGTGCGCGAACGCGCACGTCCAGCCCCGCGCCGCGCCGTGCACATCCCCAGCTCCGATTTATTGAAGTTGGCACACATGCGCGCGCATATACACAGACAGACAGACAGACACTCGCTCGCTCACACACACACCCTCCCCCCCCGCAGTCATCGGCCTCTTTTAAACACACACGCATACACACAGACTCCAAAACACATACACACACGCACGCTCACACACATACAGAGCCCCCCGCCGCAGCTCTTAGTGCAAATGGCACCTTCCTCACTCACCGGCTTCCTTGGTGCGGCGGCTCTCCTCTCATCGGCAGCTGCAGGGCTCGTCTATGCCGGTTACCACGGGCTCTCCCTCACTCGTGGAAGGCGCCGGCAGCAGGACTCTTCCTCCCTCCTTCTCAGGGCAAGTGCACCGGGGCGCAGGGTAGGCTCCTGCCTGCTCCGGTGCTCAAAACAGCCGCGGCTCTTCCGTGGGAGGCGGGGTAGGCTCCCGCCCTCCTACTTCCGGTTTCCGGTTGTCCCGCCCGGCCTGCCTGACTTCCTGGTCGCAGGCCGGTGGCGATGTTCGGTTTGTCCCGGACTGCGGCGGTGATGCGGGGGGACACACGAGGGGTAGGCTCCCTCTAGAATTTAATTATAAAGCGAGGTGACACTCGCTACAAGTGGAAATACGCCGCAATTTGGGGCAAATGCCGGGTGGGCACCGGCTTGTTATTTTAGCACAAATCCAAAAGAGTGCATGCTCGATCTACACGCACCTCTCTCTCTCTATCTCTATCTGCACACCTCTCTCACTCGCACTACACACATCTCTCTAACTCCCTCTCAATGAATAACAAGCTGAGTAGCTACTTACTGGTCTCCCGCAAGCAAACATGGTACCAACAATGTATAAACAAGCATTGCCATAGCCAATAGGTCTCGCTTTTGCGAGAGTTTATGCTATTAGCATTGTAAATGACAATGCCTTTTATTTTTATTTTTTTAAACCAGCACATTAATAAAAGGCTTTGTAATCTACAATGCCAATAGCTCAAACTCTAGTAAATGCGAGACCTATTGCATTGCAAATGCTTGTTCTGTTAAGCTTCCAGAGGCCTTCCCTGCAACTGCCCAGCTGACTAGCACCAACTAGACCTGCCAGGACCCTGCTACCGGCCTCTGCTGGAGTAAATCCTGGTCCCCAAAAGGTGTCTCCCCAGGTCCTGGACACTTGGCTAGTGTCAGAGGATACTCCTTCAACCTGCAAAATGTAGGAACTGGACTCCAGGTGAACATCAAGAGATTCTGGGCTCCTCATGATGAAATACATCTTCCCAAGTCTCCTCATGAACATGAGAAAACTTTATCGAGACCAACGCACACTTGCATCAGACTGCTGTTGCAATGTTCCTGATTACAGCTTCCGGACTTTACTAACATGGTTCTCCTCATGTCGACACCAGCCGCCCCATGTTTTTCACCAAGCCAAAGCTCCAACCGGCAACTATCTTTTTGCACTAGCAATAGCCACACCACCAATGTGAAGGTCCAACTGAGGCTCCTTAAATGGTACTGGCCTAGGTTAGAAGATGTACTTTCCACTGGGATGAACCTAACCGCAAATTTTCCATCGCAGTAGACCTGAACGTTTGACTTTGACCCGGTCCAGCGCATGATGATAACCACAATTGGCCCTTGGTGCTTCCTGGTACTATTTTTCTGTTAAACTTTCAAAATTCATATCTTCGGTTCTACTTATTGGATTGAAATGTTGTTATTTTCCTGTCATTTATATTTAATAAAACTTATCAAAATTAGATTGGGATGTATTTTCTCTTTCTTGCTGTTTGAGTGCTGTATGAGTATATTATGTAAGAATACACTGGATGAACCCCTTATGCCCAATCAGAACCAGGGTAGAATATGCAATTAAGCAATCATGGTTCGATGGGTCTGTTTTTATCTGCGTATATATCAAACCAATTACACTTGCTATCTTATAAAACAATATTGCTCCATTTATTCCTAAACAAACATATGAATGTAATAAATAATAAAGTGAAGTGCTGAAGGCACAGTGCTCAAAAGGTGCAGCAAGGTGCAATATTTACAGTGATCCATATATACAATGGGAGGTCTAGGGCTTTACACTGGAATAAGAAACAGTCCAATATATCATCATTGATTCCTGCCCAAAATATACTTTAAAGAATCAGACAATACCAATAAAAATAATACTCTTCGATTCTCCATCCTGCCCCGCTGTTGTGCTCTGAAGCAAGGTGTCCCCTATAGCAGATGATAATGCAACTCCTCTCCCCTTGATGCTGCTGTCTGCCTCAATACTCCACCTCACAGCTCTTACTAGCATTCGGGAGCAGCACAGCATCTAGGTGTTTATTTTTTTTTACCTTACTCCACATTACCAATACTGCCATTACCACCACCATTAATCCACATGTACCATGACCACCATTACTACCATCACCATCATTATCACTACTGCCACTAACATCACCACCACAAACACCAATAGTATCTCATCACAGTCACTATCAATAACGCCACCATTACCATCATCATCACTACTATTATCACCTATACCAAAGCTATCAGCATTACAACCACCATCTCCAAATCACTATATCTAGTACAAATTACACAACCCATTACTACTACCAACAATACCATCACCCTTAGCACCAGCATTACTACTACCACCATCATTCCACCATTCCCACAACCATCATCACGACAACCATACTGCAACATTTAACCATAATTACCTCAATCACAACAACACCAATTGTAGCACCACCATTACCAAAACCACCACCACAATTAAGCTCATTACCACCACCATTACTAGCCAAAGCTATCAGCACCAACATCATCATCACTACCACCTTTATCAGCACCATTACTGCTACCAAAAATACCAAAACCATTGACATGCCCCTTAATATTATGACCACCCAAAAAACTCCCACATCACCACACCACCATAACTGCCACCTTTACCACTACCACCACAATTGCCTCTGCCATCAGCATTACCAGCACCGCCAACACATCACCATTACCAACACAACCATTACCACAACCATCAATGTCACCACCACCATTAGGACAATCATTAAAATCATCATTTCCACAATTACCACTACCGTCATCACTCCTGTGATCGCTTACTTTTGTACCATACAGTGCCATTAACACCATTTTTACAATTTCCATTACTACCATAATTAGCACCACTACCTATGTTACTGTTAACATCATCGCTAATACCATAATCAACACTGTTAACACCACCATCACTTTCACTTTCACTATTGCTACCTTCAATAGCACAATTATAAACACCACCCTCATTATCACTGCCAAAACCACCACTACAATTATCATCATTACCACAATCACTGTTTCCACTGCCACCACCATTACCATCGCCAACACTTCCACCACCACCACTAACAAAAAAAATGGGTCTGACTTTTAGTAGCTAACACAGGGAAATACAGAATGAGGAAATACTGTTTTTCTCTGTGAGCTAATTATTAATGTATGTTGCCAAATTGCTTGGACATGAAATGTATTTGACTTTTTTGACAAATAGGTAAATGAATAAAATAAATAAATAAGGAAATACACAAGTTTATGTTGTAATATTCAAAGAACCACCTTAGCATGTTAAGTTTTTCTTTCACACAGTCATTAGTCCACCTGCATAAAATGTTTATTTTTTGGTCCTTGAGGCCACTGTTGTAAAATTGGCTGAGACAACTCTGAGGTAAAGGTAAGAGAAAGCCTTTATTTCATTTATACATTCCCAGGTTGGCAATGCATTCTCCTGATATCTCCAGAACCCAACATTCTAGGAGTAACCATAACTACACATGGAAAAACAGAAGAGGGAACAATACATTAACTCAAATCAAGACATTGTATTGTAATTGTAAAATGCAGCATATCTCATTTATTTTTCTGGAATAAGTGTTAGCATCAGAACTTTTGAAGAAACTTCCAAGAGGGAGTTATGATACGGGCTACACATTTTATTCTTTCCGCTATGGAAGAAGACTCGTCCAACGCTTTACTAATGTTACTGGACTCAGGAATTTGTGTCTCGGTTATATCACTGCTATGGAACAGTATCTGGTTAGATTAATTTTGGTCTGTTTGTTCTCTTGAACTCTTTGGGATATGAATGTGGCCTGATTTGTCACCATTACCATTATACATTCTATCACTTACTACAGTATTTGTCACTTCATTCCCACACTTTGATATTCTTTTCTTATTCCAGCACTTCCCATCTTGTATAATAACAGTTTTTCCATTGACCTTGACTATTGTAGGTTTGGAGTACTTGCTCTAACCTTTCTCCAATCTTTTTCAGGAATACAACTTCTAACAAGGCCTACAATATGAAGGTTCGTATTTAATGACTTATGTAGGGCATCGTATCAGCTTTTGATTTTTCTTGATACTTAGCTATGTCTTTTTTTAATTGAAAAATATTTATGATTGGTGCAACATTTACCTCGGATAGGTAATCTAGATTATAGCCACAAGGAGCAAAAAACGGTAGAAGATCTTCCCTTTAACAACCAGAATGGGATAGTCCTGTCATGGAATTAGTTGGCATTCTGTATGCCCATAATCTCATCCGGATAGTTAAAATATAAGGGACCTTACCCATATAAACAAGTTTGAAACTCTCATTAAGGTACTTGTTAAAGCATTCTACCTCCCCATTACATTAAGGGTCATTCAAAGCTGTTCTGATGTGTTTTATATTGTGCTGTTTTAGAAATTCCTTCATCTCTCTTGAAAGTAGCTGGACTACCTTTACCTTGCTCTATAAGCAAGACATCTGAGATTCATTCCCTGCTGACAGTCTCCATAAGGAACTCTAATACTACAGTTGTGGTGGTACCAACCTAACTTTATGCCATTCGGAACTATACTTGAGGAGTACAAAAACATATTGCCTATTTGGAAGCTAGCTTTTAAAAGGGTAAGAAATATCTAGACCAAGTTTTGCCAAGTCATGGTTGGCCAGGTCAAGTGGAACGCACTTATTAACACTGAAATTCCCATTTGACTTTGATGACTTTCTTTTATAATGTTCTCATATATGTCACATGGTGGGATATATTTATCATTTAAAAAACACTAATCCATTAGTTGTACTCAGTTCATGTGGAATTTGGGATAACAAATGGACAGATCCCTTTATGGTCTTATAAGAGGGCCAACCAACCCTTGTATATGTATTCTGTATTTAACATTTATTCTCCATCTTTTGAATCTTTTGATATTCACACACTCACTCACCCCCACCATATTCTTGAATTCTTCACGTTGGTATGCACCCTAAGGTTATCTCTAATCATTTTACCAGAGTTGGAATGCAAGCTGCACGTTTTCCACAGACTTCTCAATGCAGTGAGGAATTATTTTAAGCTTTCATTTTGTCACTGCCTCTGACTATAAGAATAGTATCTTTTTATGGTTTTACTTATAGTAAAGCTCCATCCTTGGTATAGATTCTTCAAACTCATCAACATCATCATTTACTTTCTTGAGGCGTGGCAGTGTCATACCTGAGACTACTTTGGCAACAGATTCTCTGCAATTTAGGCAACTGGAGGCTAGGTATTTCTCTGAGGACAGCCAAAGCAGCCAAAACAACATTAAATTGTACGTGTGGTCATCACCCGGAGGGGGGTGTATATGTTAAACTGTTAAACTGTTAAACTGCAATGTTAAACTGCTAAACTGCAATGTTAAACTGTTATTCCTGCATTATTAGACAGGAGTGAACTGCAGGGGCTGGCCTTAATTGAGGTGCACAGTGAGGACCTGGCACAGAGGCAGTTGAGGGGGGGTACAATCAGAAGAATATAAGGAGCAAAATCAAAGGTGAGGTGGTGGACAGAACCCAGAGTCATGACCTGAGCTTACAGGTTTAATTCAGTTTACAGTGCTAGCTCCCAGTTTGCATTGTACTGGGTTATGTACAATGCTTATATTCACTGTCAAAAAGAGAAGAAATAATTGTACCATCAAAGCTATCTTTGATGCAATAGAGAACAAATTGTTCACTCAGCCTGACTTAATCAGAAACGTTCTCCTGAACCAGTACACGGAGGTCTACACATTAACTGATGAGCCCACCTGTGAAAATCTCGGGGAGATTATTCACCCTATACAGCTGCCAGTTTTAGCAAATTATTTACAAGATGCCACTGTCACCCCGATTGGATTAGTTGAGGTGAAGGATGCAATAAAATAAAATCAGTCAAAGACACAGCAAAAATTTTAAAAATTGTGGATGACATGATTTTACACAAACACGACCAGAGATGATGCAATTCTTACACAAGGTAAGATTGAAAATCTTTTTTGCAGAAAGAGATGATACAGCCACAAGTGGTTTTTCTGGATTGAAATAACATTCAACCCTCTACTCTCCCACAAAGTCAATGCCAACCAAAGTAATATAATTTAAGAAAACTGTTTTACGTGAACAGGATAATATTGAGTCCAAACAGAAATATGTTAAACATAATATCTCATCTGAGGAAAGGATTGCCATAACTCAACTACAGAACGATCCGGGTATCATCATCAAACTGGCAGATAAGGGTGGGTCCATTGTAGTTATAGATAGGGAGAAGTATGAGGAAGAAATTCTACAACACTTACATAATAAAGAGACTACCACAAACTTGACGAAGATCCCACTAATGTAATAAGGGCTTAAATCAATAAATTAATTGAAAAGGGTAATGATTGGGGGTGGCTTACAGAAAAAGAAAAAGTATTTCCTTATGAATAGGAATCCAAGAACCCCAGTAATATATATGCTTCCAAAGATTCACAAAGATAAAAAAAACACTTGGAGGGCCATTCATCTCAGCAGTCAATTCTATATTAGAAGCTTTAGCAAAATATGTGGATGTGTTTTTAAAACATTTGATTCCAGAAATTCCAAGGTATTTCAAAGATACAACTGATGTGATTAATAAATTGGATCAGTTAAACTTTGGTTCAGTGGAACTTCTTGCTACAAGTGACATTACAAATCTGTACACTAACATCACACAAGATGCAGGACTCGATGTTATGGAACGTTTTTTAGAAACAAGACACAGGCCTCACTGTGCACTGACTTCGTTTTTAGAGTTAACACAAATTTGTCTCAGAAAGAATTTCTTTTCCTTCAACAAGACTTTCTATTTGCAGACGATGGGTACTGTAATGGGTTGTCCCTTTGCCACCGAAATGTCAGTAATGTTTAGGGCTAAATATGAGGAGCAGTGGATATATAGCAACAATCCTTTTAAAACCGATATTTTAATTTGGAAACTTTTTATTGATGATGTTTTTTCGATATGGAGGGGTGAAGGAGGCCAATTTTTGCAATTCATTGAGAGGTTAAATAACCGCATACTAGAGATAAAGTTCACGACACAATGGAGCAAAAACGACATACATTTTTTGGACTTGACAATCAAACACAAGGAAGGCAAAATCTTCACTACCCTATACACTAATGAGACAGACAGAAATACCTTACTGCATTACAAAAGTCATCACTTACGTGATCTGAGAGACAATCTAACATTTAGTCAATTTTTACGTTTTCGCAGAAATTGCACAAAAAGGAAGATTATTTTGAAAATGCCAACAAAGTTGTCCAAAAATTGAAAGAGAGACAATATCCTTACCGGCTATTGAAAAAATCAATGAAAAGAGAGAGTCTACTAGAACCCAAGATGAAAAAACGATTGACCGACTAGTGTGCGTACCTACATTGAATTCAGTTACAACAGACGGCAGAAACGTAATACGTAAACATTGGGGATCAGTCTCCTTCTTGAATCATCTTAAATAGATGCCTCAGTTTGCTTTGAAGAGGACTAAAATTCTCAGAGATCAAATAAGTCCACTCAAATACAGAGATGCTATGTCTACCGAGAAATTTGCGAACCATGTTAGGTGTACCACCCATAGTGGGGCACCACAAATGTGGCATCCACACTAGAAAGTTCTACATTACATACAATAACATTTCAATACAAAATAACAAAATCACCAATTGCCCATCAAAATATTTAATTTACGGTGTATTGTGCCCAAGTGGGAAAGCTTAAGTAAGTAAAAGAAACCAAGAGGTTCAACAGCGTGTTTGCCAACATAAATCATGCTTACATTGGCACAACATGTCAGCACCACTAGTACAAAACCTTAAATGAATCACAACATTGAAGATTTGAAATGGAATATGTTAAGACAAATAGTCTCAAAATATGGTGATGATTCACAGTTGATATGACAGGAGGCATTCTCAATACTGAAGTTAAGTGTGGAAAAGTAAATTTTGCCATGTTCTGTGTCCCTACGCCTCATCCATCATATGTTATGTGTGCATGACCAATATGCCTATGTTATTCCCCATGTCCGATTAATGACGCAATTACAGTTGTGTCCACCTCTAGTATGCCAGTTTACAGTCCTCGTGAATAATACGAATATCAGGCCTATGTAAAGTAATGTTGCCACGTTTCTCAGTGTGCACGTTATTCCATTATAAAGTCCCCGTTTCTAGGCCTCAAAAGGGCCTGGACATCAGATTCAGCTCCTGTCTCCTGAAGTCTCGCTGAGGAGCGATACAGCCCCCACCTGTATCCTCGACCCTTCACTTACTTCCTGCCTCGCAGTGCCCGGTGTAGCTTGGCTCTGCCTCTGAGTTTGCCAAAAGTATGTTATAGTTCCAGCTATCAGTTCAGTCCTCCTTCTCTGCATTCCTAAGCTACTGAACTGCATCAATAGTTTCCGTCATTGTCTAGCCTTCTCGTCTCCATGTTAGAGAAATACTGTATTTAATGGTCATTTAGTATTCTTCATCACGCACTACATGAAGAATAATGCATGGTCCAGTCTTAGAATCGAGTTAGCCTTTCCCCTCATGACTTCTAGTTTATATCAACATGTTCCCTAAACATCAGATACCAGATAGGGTTTAGGTGCATGTCGCTCCAACCCTCCAGACTTTAGTCTCTGCTCCTAGCACAGAGTTCATAGCCCCCAGTTTCTCCTAGTAATACGTCATTGCCAGTTTACGCGCACCATTAGGTTAGAGGTCCCGGCTCCTTAGGTAGCCCCCTCCTATGTTTCCGCCCCATTCATGACATATTCTGTTACGTTTGCACCACATGTCTATGTATACGCCCAGTTACACCTACTTTTACTGTTATCTTTCGCGACTGCTACGCGTCACGCCTTCTGCTCCACCCACTGCTACGCCTACTGCAATGTAATGCTATGTGTTTGCGCTATGTATATAAGTTCATATATTGTTATTAAAAGTTAGCGCGCTCATCCCAGACCCGGTCCCAGCAGCTGCTGGGTCATCCTATGCAGGTTGTCCTGATCCTGTCCTTATGCTTTATTAAACCTGCAGAAACTCCTACTACCTCGAATCTTGACTCTTATTTATTGAGCTATCTGTTATGCTATATGCCTAGTCAAAAATAGGGTATTATTTATTTATTTACCACATAATGGCGCCCGAATAGGGACTTGCCCTTTCCCCACGCGTCGGTGAAGCCACGCCGACCCCCTGACCCTCTGCAGTCGTGACGGAACTCTTCTGCGCACCGGCAGATATTTCTGCTCAAGTATCCCTCAGGCCCACGGAGGAGACGGAGGAGGCGGTCCAGCATCCAAACGAGACGGTGGAGGAACGCGGCGAGTCCCGACCAGAGCCCAAGCCAAGAGTCCAAGGTCCGAGGTATCCGGAGGCCCACCCGTAACTGAAGTCCGAAGTCCGTCGTCGTCAGCCCAGTCCCGTCCGAGGCCTTCCGTTCTTGCTGCCCGGTGAGTACCATTGCTGGGGTAGTATCTAGACAGGACCAATCTAAATTGACTCCTGGTCCGTGGGTTGGTGGTGCCCAGACTCACAAACGAAGTGTTCACCTAGGTGGATACGGGTCTTGATGCGTCCCTTTATGGGACCGGTATGTTCCGTACTGTTATAGCAGTGCATCCAGTAACTCTAGTCTGTTCCGTTCTCGAGAAATTCTTGTATTTCTGTTCTCAAGTATTCCAGGTAATATTCGTACTGTTATTTATAATGTTGTTCAATGTATTTCCAATGTCGTGGTATGCCTGAATTGTTTTCCCAATTGTTATTGTTTTTCGTGTATTGTATTGTGTTCCGATTCAAGTTTACAATGCCGCTCTTTTCGAGATTACGTCAGTTAAAAACTAGAAAGGGTTTATTGGAAGAAGCAGTTCCTGTCCCGCCCAGGGACAGTCCAGGTCATTTTATGTATCAGAAGCATGGCATAAGCGCCATATTATATCTAGATTTATGGGTAGATTATACCAAACAGTTAGAAGAAAAGTATAGATGGCCCGTATCGGGTACATGGGATCCCGAATGTATCATGCGAGTAGAAGAAGCATTATGGAAAAAGAAAGCCAGACAGTCACAGAAAGATGCCATCGAGTTATGGCGTAAAGAAGCGCATAGAAGAACCGAAAAGGAAGTCAGAAAGTCAGAGTTAAATAGAGAATCCCAAGAACGAGCCCAAGAAAGAGAATTAATCGAGATAGGTGAACGAGTCAAAGCCGAACAGTCAGACAGACAGAGGCATGCCCTCATTAAGGGAATGTATCCTCTTCTTGCCGAGGGCTTGCCAAAAGCGACCCCAGAGGCATCCAGTAATTTCCCGCCACCATTAGTTCCGACCAAGCTACGTCACAAACCGACCGCAGCTGATATTTTTATTTCGTCCTATTTGGACGATACAGTCCCCGAATATGCAAATCCTGTTCGCGCTCCGCCAGTCCCTGTTAATCAGGTAATTCCTGCTCCCCCAGATACCGGGGTGCCCTTAACAGCTCCCCCGGGTCAGCCCGCCATACAAGTCCAGCCCACGTTACAATTACCGACCCTGCCAGGTCGGAAAGCATCAGTTGATGATTCCAGTCTAGGGGCCGCAGGAGGAGGTCTTCCTCAAACCCCGCCGCCACACAAGCGTTTATCAGCACTCGAATTACATGCTCAAGCATCACAGCGTACTCCTAAAAGTAATAAGTCTGTTACAGAAATCAGGCAAACCCTTGGCGAATGTGTCTATGACCCAGTTCCAGGCGAGTTTAATATGGTTTTATATTCCGTACGCGTAAGGAGGGTGACCGAGTATCTAGTCACCCTACCCAATATGAAAGAAGATCTAGACAGAATATATCGTTTCATCCGTACAGGGGATGATCCAGAAAGTATTAACGAGACTATGTCTCAAAGGAAAGCCGAGATCCAGCTCATGATATTAAAGTTCCTGATCAATTGTCTAATAAGAGAACAAGATTACCCGTCTAAAGATTCCGCCGAAATGAGAATCCTGACAAGGTGGAGTGATAATATAGCCGAGGGTAAGCACAAGACCGTCGGTGCTATGGAGAGTATGTACAAGAAAATCCGTAAAGAGATAATAAAGATACACGAACAACGTAAAGCAGCACAAGTAAGCGAGAAAGAAAGTATCTCTGATCCTGAAGAGGAAGACGAGAATCCCGCCAGAATAGCGTATGTAGGAAAATCTAGATTTCCAGATCGCCATTTACGCCTAGAACACAAGTCTATTTTTCATCATTCAGCACCAGAACAAGGTTCTCTAGAACAAGTATTCCAAGCTACCGATCATATTCTGAAATCACGAATCGGTTATAGTGAATTAAGTACCAGGCATGAACAAGAACTAGCCCGATCAGCAGTTCGATGGATTACTGATTCTACCACTTTTCCAGACGAAATAGTGGCACAAATGTTTCTGAAAATGCCCCCAGCCGAGCAGCGACTGGTGGGTATGTATATGATCCAGCACCTCATTACTCTGTATGAGGGTCAACACTCTGATCCAGGTCCGTTACATGATATCCTGAACGAGTTACTCCAGTACAGATGGAGAGGTCTAGGTACCGATTTAATTAGTGTCATTCTAGAACAACGCCACAAATATAGAACGTTTCTGAACCCGCATTTTGTACATGTCTCACCCCCAGAAAGTAAATCATTCTACATAGACCGACAGAATCCGTTACGAGAAGTCCACCCAGTCAGAGGGACGGGTGGCGAAATGCAACGAGTGTTTGTATACACTCCAATAACAAAGATGGAACTTCTTGAAATGAAGAAATTAATTCCCTGTCATGACAAAGATCCAGCGGGGTTCCATAGAGAATTAAAAGACATGCTCCGTATGGGAGAATACACTTACCCAGATATCATTAAAATGTTAAAGGTTCTGTTGCCCGCAGGGGTGTATGAAAAGTTAAAGGAAAAAGAATGGGAGGTGGGAGAGAAAAAGATCGATTGGACAGCTCTAGAAGCTGAAGACAAGGCACGAGTACCAGGTACCGGTCTTGGAGATAAATGTAAAGAATTACCAGAATTATTGATTCAAGTTTTACCCAGATTATTGACAACGAGAAAAGAAGACTGGGATGCAATCTCAGCCTGTAAACAGAAACAAGACGAAGATATTAGTGATTTTTATTCTAGATTTGAAAAATGTTTCAGTATCAACAGTGGTCTCAAGACAAGTAGTGAGTCATACCCTCACCTTTTCGTTACTAAATTAGTCGAGAATTCAAGTCCACCAATCAAGAATCGAGTTTTAAAAGTCGAAAGCACCTGGCAAGCTAATACTCCGTCCCAGATGCTCCAGATGCTCCAGTATCACCAGAATAGAATCAGAGAAGAGCAAGAACACGAAAGAAAACGTATGAAAGACACGAAAATGAAAGTGCTAGTTGCACAATCTGTTCCTCAAGACAGTCAGAAGAGGGGTCCGAATCAAGCCAGTCATCCTGCAGCTCCCGTTAAAGGGAACTGCAATTATTGTAAACAGCCAGGTCATTTTATAAATGAGTGTGCAGTTCTGAAACACAACATAGCTACTGGTAAGACTAAAGAAAGACCACGTCCGCCTAGACAAGAACAAGTTTCACAGACTCCTCAGTCACAGAATGCACAACAGACAGTTACAGTACCGCAGCCTATTGCTGCAACACAGCACGTTACATCGCAGATGTACCAGTATGCACAGTCCGAGTATCCAGAGTATCAGCCATATTCATGAAACAGCCTAGAGAGGGAGGTAGGCTTGCCTCTCATCGAGATACCTGTAGATCAAGAAGGTCCCTATGTTCACAGTCAAGTATTAGGGAAAGACAGAAAGTTTTTGATCGATACAGGGGCAAGTAGGACCACAATTAGTCACGCCGAAGTTCCAGGGGCTCCGCTCTCAGGCTCAAGAAATGTTTCCCTTGGATTTTCAGGAAAACCCATTATAAACGAGATCTCAAAGCCAGTTACTCTAGAAGTAGGTCCATTGTCCCGCACTACTGATCTGTTACTTACTAAGTCATGTCCAGAAAATCTATTAGGCATTAAGACACTGAAAGAGTTAGGTGCAGTTATTTGCTGTTCCCCAGAGGGAATACGTCTGTTCCTACGTGACTTTGATCCAGCGGCCTATAGAAAATATATCATAAACTATGCTACCCAACTTCATAACCTATAAACAAAATTCTATACTAAATATGGACCCATTTATAAACCTGACATATTTTGGGCCTACTGAATCAGGTGGTCAAATTAAATCTATATACACATTATCTACAAACTATATACATATTTATACATCTGCGGAAAGAATGTTGTCATTATAATAAAATTATACCATTTAAATGACCACCATTGGCGACGTGATCTAGCTAATAGTAACCTATACTTCTGAATAACCAAGACCAGCTTGTTTGTCAAAAGTAAGATTTTATTTACTAAATTATGGTATATAAGTTGATAGTTTTATAAATGAATTTTATTCGCAATAAAGCAAGCATGATTGTAAAGAAATATGAGAAAAATACAATTTAAGCAAGTGAATTAAAATCAAAGTGAATATTTAAAGTTTAGCATTTCTAAAATCTAATTCCCTAACTGAGCTAAATAGATAGAAATTAAAGTAAAGTTCTTTGAGGATTCTTACGTGCTCCACGCAAAGTCCAACAGCACATCACCCTCATCGGAAAGTCAGAAAGCAGCAGCCAGCCCATCCCTAAGGGCATGACTTTTTATACCTTTCTACGCTAACTGAACTAAGCAAAGGAAAGTTTTCAGAAATCTTCGACGTCCCATTGGCTGAGAGTGACAAGTGACATGTCACCCAGTTTTCAAAAAGTTCCACTAAATCATATTTCATAGAGACCATTGTTCCTTCCACGTGAAGCCAGAAGCTTCCTCATATTGCAACAAATGTATTAAGTCATTCTCGCAGCGTCCATTGACTTTCATTATACTTCCGCGGATGCCAAGTTAAGGATTGACAAAATGTTCACTTTCGACCTTGGCCATGTCCGACAGAATGATGACAGCATTAGTTTTTGCTTTGTGAACGCAGCTTTTGACAAACACTTTAATTCAGAATGGGCGTCTCGTGACTTTCTGCAGAATTATATGTCAGCTCTTTTCTGCGGCTCAAGTGACTAGGCCCAAAAGCAGGCAACTTATGATTTCTAATATAAAACAAACACAAGAAAAGTATTAATGTAAGAAATAATGTAGATTCTGTATCCACCCCTTGGTTCACTAATTAATTAACCCACCCGATTAATCAAAATGTTACCTAGCCATTGCAAACAAATAAAGCAGCGTTTATATCTACCAGTCTCCGTTATTCCATGAGACCCATATGCACCTAGAAAAGTAGAAATGACATCACACAGATAAGGAAAAGCAAAACAAGCACATGCTTCTTTTAAGTTTGCAGCAGTTAGTAATGACAAAAACGAAAACAATAAATTATTTTATTATTTTGTACGAACAAAAAGATGCAACATTTATGCACGTTTATGAGCACACATGTTAGTCCCCCCACGTGTAAAGTTTAATCTAAGTTGTATTAGCACGACATATCACAAATCATTAATATTTTTATTCATGTTATGGAAATGTGACTTCGCGAGTTTAAACAAAATTTTGTTTTCTATCTCGCTCCATCAACTCCCTCATCTGGTGATTAACAAATCACCACACCAGCACTCAAAATTTTGGTAAATTAAATTTTTAAGAAATCGATTCAAATTCATTTGTATCAGTAAACCTAAAAGTCTGTTTCTGCATAATCTTTGCAATTAACATGACGCTCTCTATGTAACTCCTGTAATTCGATCTCCCTTTCTTCTTCTTTTCTGAGTTTATAGATTCTTTTCTTTTCTTTCAACTGTTTCTTTCTTTTATGTAACAAACAACCTAATTTGGTCAAAATAAAAATGAATACTATTATAATCAAAGGTGCCAGAATCTTGCCAAGAATTGAACTTCCGATATTATGAAACCAGTTTTTAATTGCTTGAAACCTTTTTGAAAGTTTCCCTGTAAAATCTTCTTCTTCTAAAGGAATTATCTCTGAATGCATTTGTGTAATATTCTTAATATACATTTCAATATTCTTACTTTCATCAGGTATATATGTACAGCAATGTTGAACATGTAAAATGCCACAGACTCCTCCCTCTTTTGCTAGGAGTATATCTAAAGCAAGACGGTCTTGAATTACCATAGATCTAATTGCAATAACTTCAACATTCACTAATTGAAACCCATCAGCTGTGTCAGTTGATAATCTATCAACTATAGTGGACAATTTTCTGATTCTCCCTGCATTTAAGGTTATACCAACAAAAGGTATTACAGCTTGAAAAATATCTCCCAAAACTTCAGTAAAAGTTTCTCTTTTAGCTCTATTTACATAATTATGAATTTTAAACAATCCTTCTGAATCTCTGTCAACATGAAACACTTTAGGAAAAACAATTCCCACATAACAAGTTCCATACCAATGGTCTGGAAGGTTGTAATAGGCTTTGTCACCACAAACAAAATAAATCCCAGGAAAGATAGGATCTTTTCCACCTTTAAATCCCCAACCTCCCATAATTTGATAAGTATCTTCACAGTTACTTGCACCTACAAAGTAATTATCAAAAAGTGTATTATCTCTTCTAATGCAAAGTTTTCCACTAACTGGTTTGTCTATGTGAATTGCAATATTTTCAAGCATTTTGCCATTTAACTTCTCATCCTCTTTCTGCCAGAAGGCTGACTTAGTCTGCTTGACTAATTCATTCCTCTTATAAATTGCTCTTCTCTCCTCAACCATATTCAAAAATTTCTTTCCTTCAGCACTTAATTTACATGTTAGATTATTCTTGTAAGCATACTCATATGTGAGTTCATTAGTAACAAGGAAAAATTCTCTCATTTGTTTTGCTTTTTTATGCTTATTTAAAGCGTTATCAATCTTAATATTAGCAAAAATCTCATCATAATTTGAATAGTAATATTCTAAACGTCCAGTTTGATAAAATAAACTAGTTAATACACTACATGTTACAGCATAAGTGAGAGGAAGCATATTATATGTTACTCCCTCAGAAACAGAAGCAGGTAATTTAACACAGACATAGCAGTCTTTTGCATCCATTACTTTAACATATTCACTCAATAGCTTTGTGAATGTATTACTTGAAAAATCACCTATTGATTTATCTTGATGAATGTTAGACTGATGATCAATAACTTTTGCAGACGCACTATGTTTAGTTTGGCTAACCAGAGCTTTGCTTGTTATGTTAACTTTGTGTAATTCTCTATTCATTTCTAAAGGGATAATCACAGCTAGTACCAACCAGAGCAGAACTAAAATGAGCAGACACACCAGAGTCATCTTACAGCATCTTTTAAAAACAGAACACTTTGAAGTGCTCTCCTTAACATAAGGCATTTTTGGTTAGTTTTAGTCTCAAAAAATAAAAATAAATTTTAAAATTTATATACACCCCCCTTTTAAAATATATTTTTCTTTTATAACCCTAAACAAGATTTCTTCGACCTTATGTCATACATAGGTTTTCTTCAACTAAACAGTTTTTCTTCGACCTTGTGTCAACTAACAATTTTTCTTCAGCCTTTTGCCAATTTAATAATTCTGTACTTTAATCATTGTCACTAATTTCTTGGATTTCGTTTTCTTCTTCACTACTATCATATATGTCAATAACAGGTGGAATTACTAAGTAAGTCCACTCAGGAGACTTGTATTTCTGGTTTGGTCTTATTATTCTTTTCCCTTTTCTCGATATCACTTCAATTTTCCTTCCAACTCCAACTTCTTTTCCAGGACTCTTTTGACTACTGATTTCTTCAACTTGTTCTATTGGCTTTTTGATCAATCTGACTCTCAATCTTCCACCTGGCCAGTAGTCTGCTTTTCTCACGTACTTCTTCTTTGGTTCAGAATTATTTGATTCTGACTTCCAAGTCCTTTTCTTTCCGTTTTCACTTTCACCTTCCACGTCACTTTCTTCAGTTTCGTAGTCTGAAATTTCAATTGACTCAGGAACTTCTCTATTCGGCAATTTCACTCCTTCAGGAACTTCACTTTGTCTTCCATCACTGGTACTCGGTAATTCGTTCTCCTCCTCTTCCTCAATTACCTCCAACTTCCCAGATTTCAGATTTTTGTTCCTTACTTCAGAGTTTGTTATCTGCCTTTCGATACTCTCCTGTTCTGAAACTTCCTTTGGTTCAGCTTCTTTGTCTTCAATAGAGACAACCGAATCCTCAGTTATCTTTCCTTTTAACAGATTCTCTTCACCTTCAGAATCTATTTCAATTATTTCCAAGTCTTTTCTTGTCAGATTTCCATTCACTGGCACAGTTTCCAGATGTCGACTTTCTTGTCGATCTTCAGAATCTGGAATTACTTCACCTTCTGTTTTGTCTTCTGCTTCAGAATCAGAATCATCTGTGGTATCACTTTCAATATCAGAACTTTCAGGAGTTGGTACTGGAATAGTATGACTAGGATGTATCCAACGTTTTAATCCTCTGCACTTTACAGCATTAGTAGTGATCAAGATTATCTGCCTAGGTTTCTGCCATCTAGGAGCTAGACAATTCCTTCTCCGATGTACTTTCGTTCTGACCCAATCGCCAGGTCTCAGATCATGAGTCAAAACTTTTTCATTTGATTGAGCTTCAGTTCCCACCTGATTAGACACAGAAGTTACCATATCAGATAACCTTTTACAGTAATCCAAAATTGCACTGTCATTTATGCTCAACAGTTTACCTACAGGTACAAAAGCTTGCCTCATAACTCTTCCCATTAAAATTTCATGAGGACTCAAACCTGTCTTTTTATCTGGTGTACTTCTTAATGACATCAAAACAAGTGGAAGAGCATCAGTCCACTTAATACCTGTTTCAAGACACATTTTTCCAATTCTGTTTTTAATTGTCCCATTTATTTGTTCAACTACTCCTGATGCCTCTGGTCTGTATGCACAGTGTATTTTCTGCTCAATGCTCAAAGCTTCACAAATTAATTTCATCAGTTTGTTATCAAAATGGCTTCCTCCATCACTCTCAATAGTGACTGGAAAACCGTACCTTGGGATAATTTCTCTGAGCATTAGTTTTGCTACTGTAATTGAATCACAGTGTCGTGTAGGGAAAGCCTCTACCCATCGTGAAAATAAGCATACAATTACAAGTACATATTTCAAACAATTGTGTAAGGGCATTTCAATGAAATCCATTTGTAACCTGGTAAAGGGACCACCTTCTCGACCAATTATTCCTGTCCCCACCACTGATTTTCTGTTTGGATTCATTTGTTGGCATGACAAACACCTTTGACAAAAAGATTCAGCAATAGTTCTAAACTTGGTATTGAACCAAGTTTCTCTGAAAAGTCTGACCATAGAATCTCTTCCTAGATGTGCAGGACCATGATATAATCTTGCCATATCAGCAATCAAACAATTTGGTAGGACTACTCTGCCATCTTTGTAAACCCACACTCCATCTTCTTCACGTGGTCTACAATCTGATCTTAACCACAAGTCTTTTTCATCATCTTCTGCTTCATTTTGTAAATCTCTAATCTCATGCCATGTTTCTACAACAGTTGTTAGCATTAATGAATTTGAATCAGTTTCTTTACTTCTCTCCCGATTGTATGAATAATTTTTCCTTGCGCAGTACTTTGCTGTTTCGTCTGCGAAGGCATTTCCTTTAGAAATATAATCAGTTCCTCTAGTGTGCGCTGCACATTTGACAATGGCAATTTCTTTTGGCAATTGTATTGCTTCAATTAATCTCCTAATGAAAACTGCATTTTTAATTGGTGATCCTGTTGATGTCATGTATCCTCTCTGTGACCAGAGTTGTCCATAATCATGCACAACTCCGTACCCATACTGACTATCAGTAATGATGGTAACTCTTATATCCTTTGATATTTCGCATGCACGAATTAAAGCAATCAATTCAGCCACTTGTGCTGAACGAACTCCTTCAAGACATGATGCTTCTTCAACATCTACGACTGTACAAACTGAGTATGAAGCTTTCAAGACACCTCCTTCGGATCTTAAGCATGAGCCATCTACAAAGTAGACAAAATCCGATTCAGACAAAGGTCTGTCTTTGATGTCTTTTCTTGGTTTAGTGCAGAATTCCATGACATCTAAACATTCATGTTCTGTTTCAATGTCATCAACAATTTCAGAATCAGGCAGTAATGTAGAAGGATTCAGATTCAAACATCTTGAAATCGAAACATTATCTGCTCCCAGAATGATTTTCTCATACTTTGTCAATCTGCTACTTGTTAAATGTTGAGTCTTACCTCTTGTCAGTAATATTTCAACTGAATGAGGCACAAAAACTTTCACAGGAAATCACATAATGATTCCTTCACTTTGTTCAAGGCTGATACTTGTAGCTGCAACTGCTTTCAAACAACCTGGTAATGCTTTTGCAATTGGATCAAGAACTGCAGAGAAGTATGCAATAGGTTTCTTTAAATTTCCATGTCTCTGAATTAACACAGATAATGCACATCCTTCTCTCTCGCTGCAATACAGTTCAAAATCTTTCTCATAATTTGGCATACCTAAAGCAGGAGCTTGGCATAAGCTCTTTTTCAGGTTCTCAAAAGATTCCATCTCAGCATCATTGAGAATAATTGGATCTTTTACATCTGATTTTGTCAGTCTTTGTAGTGGTTTTGCAATTACTGAAAATCCACTTATCCATTGTCGACAGTAACCTACCATTCCTAAGAACATTCTGACTTGTCTTTGTGTTCTTGGTGGTAACATTGCTTGAATCATTTTTATTCTCTCTATTGTTACTTGTCTTTTTCCCTTTGCAATTCTGTGACCAAGATATTTTACTTCTTGTTTGCAAAACTGTAGTTTTGCTGGGGACACTTTATGTCCTTCTTCTGCAAGGCGATTTAACAGGATTATTGTGTCTGTTACACAATTTTCTCTTGTCTTTGCAGCTATTAACAAATCATCAATATACTGCACTAGTGTAGACCTACCAGGTAAGTCTAGGTCTTCTAATGATCTTTTTAACAGTTCGTTAAAGATTGAAGGACTTTCTGTATAGCCCTGAGGGATTCTTGTCCATCCAAGGGTCTTACCTTGGAATCTGAAAGCAAATATTTCATAACTGTCTGGATGTAAGGGAACAGTAAAGAATGCATTGCAAAGGTCGATGACTGTATACCATTCAGCATCATGTGGAATCTGAAATAGAATTACTGCTGGATTTGGGACCACAGGACAACATGGAACAACAATTTGATTAACCTTTCTCAAATCTTGTACGATTCTAAATGTTCCGTTAGACTTTTTAACTCCCATAATTGGTGAATTACAAGAGCTACTCTTCATTTCCTTTAATACACCTTGCTTAATTAATTTTTCAATTATAGGTGTAATACCTTCAATTGTTTCTGTTTTCATTTTATATTGTGGAGTATTTGGAAATTCTATTCCCTGTTTCAATGTAATTTTTACTGGATCTACGTTTTTCATCAGACCCATCTCATTTCCACTAAAATCCCATATTTCAGATTTCACTGTTTCTTTGAGTTCTTCAGGTATATCTTTTTCTTCAAATGAAGGAAACAATTTTGTTTCTTCTGCTTCTATCATCATCATTGCCATTCTGTATAAACCATCTTCCTCCATTGTTTGTAACTCAACTCCATCAGGAGAACAATATATTCTACAATTCATTTTACATAGGATGTCTCTACTTAATAGATTCACTGGACTACTATTACAAACCACAAATCTGTGTTTGTCTCTGTAATTTCCAATTTCAACTGGTACTGGATCAGTTAAGTCTGTTTTAATTTGCTGATTACTTACTCCGACAACTTGGATGGTATCCCCAGAGAGAGGTAGGTTTTCAATTTCCACTGATCTAACAGTAGAACGGGTAGCACCAGTGTCCACTAGAAAAGTGATGTCTACATCATTAACTTTCCCGTTTACAAAAGGACCAGACTGGTCAACCTCAAGAGTGGCTCCAACAACACACTCTTCCTCCTCTCTCGGGCACCGTCAACAATAATCATCAGAATCACTGTCTTGACTTTCTGCTAATAAAAATTGTTGTGAAGCATTTTGCATTTGAACCCTTTGCTGCTTTTGCTGTTTTTGTGGTTTTATTACCTGTTCACTTCCCTGAAATCCCACGTTTGGATTATATTTTTGAACTCCCCCACAATTCGGAAAAGGTGGTTGTGGCAATTGATCTTGACGATTATTCACCTGTTGTTGTTGCTGTTGCTGTAACTGTCGTTGAATATTAAATTCGTTTAACCCCTGTTGCATCTGTAGCTGTCGCTGCAGGTCAACACCATTCTGCATCTGTGGATTTAATAAGGGATTCTTTAAGTTTTTAGGAGGATGAGGACACTCGTCCCTCCAATGTCCAATTTCGCCACAATTAAAACAAGGTAATCTTTGCTTCAGCTCCTCAATCTTTGGGCTAAATTTCTTTGGGAAATTATTACCTTTAAACTTTCCTTGTATCTGGTTTGTATTTTCAGTTTGAACAAAATTAGTGTTCTTATTTCCCATGCTGGCAATCTGTTGCTCAGCCACCTTTACCTGAGCCCACATGGCTTTCTCCTTCAGCTTCTTCTGTTTTACTTCTATTTCATCGCTACAATACTTTGCTTTTCTTAGAATATCATCTACAGATAGTGATTGCCATCCGACAATACTAGTTCTGATCATTTCTCCAATTTCAGGTTTTAGTCCATAAACAAATCTATAGACAAAATGACTCATGTCTTTTTCATCTAATTTTTCATAACCACTGTATTGTTTAAAGATTAACAGTAGTCTTTCATAAAAAGAATGAACTGATTCTTTTGTTTCCTGTTCTGTTCTTTCTATTTTAACCCAATCGACTTCTTTGGGTGGAATTTTGTTTTTCATCCAAACAATTACTTTTTCATAAAAATCCATTACAAGTGGATTAGGAGCACCTGTTTCTTTAATTCGCTCAGGTTCTGTTTTTGGCCAACTAATCGATATTTTGCATTCTGTCCAAAGATCAGATGGAACGACAATGTCAAAAAATCCATCTAAATCAATCCACAGAACTTTTGACACTTTGATAAATCTATCAACTTGCCTGTACCACTCAACTGGTTTTTCCCTCAATTTTGGAAAGTCATTTGTGAATAACAGAATGTCCTGTCTCGACCAAGGGACATGAACATATCCTCCACCTGCAACTTCTCTCATTGGAAATTGTTTTGACAATTTATCCAATCTTTCATCTTCCTTCTTTTTCGTCCATTTTACTCTCCATTTATTCAGTTCTCCTAGCTTTTTGATATAGACAATCAAATCTTTAATGTGAACTATTCTTCCCATTGAGTTCAAACTCTCAATGTCACTTTCTGAAAAGTCTAATCTGTAATGCTTTGCAAAATTCTTTTGTTTACTCACATCGATTTCAAGTTCTGCTGCTAGATCCTCTAGTTGATCATATTTATTTTTCGTTTTCCACTGAATGCTTTTGCAAATGAACAGTAGTTCATCATCCCGATAGTAATTTAAACTATCTGGACCAATTGTTCCAATTATTAATTCTTCGATATTCGCTTTTAATTTGGCCACATCTAGTTTTGGTGTGGTTACCCTGACTTCAGGACTCCCTATATCTGATATAGCACCCATTGGTGTTTTTGGAGATAAATCCTCATTAAAGGTTAAATCAGGCATTCTTGATTTAGAAGTGTTTATTTCAGATAAATCTGAATAAAATTTTTCAGCAGCCTTTTGAATTTCTGTATTTAAAGGAATAGTTAATCCAGTTTTGCTTGTTTCCCTTTGGTCAAATATAGGCTGAACAGGACCAATTGTTACTGGAACTGTGACAGCTTCCATGCCTTTTGTCATTCTTTTTATTAGTTTTTCCTTTGATCTTATATATTCATTATAATCAACATCTTCAACATTTCTTGCCTCTCTTGTATAATCTTTTGGAGGTTCCCTTGCTCTTGGAGTCATTGTAAAATATCTACCTTCATTTCGAGCATTCTCGAATTCTGGTCTTCTAGGAGTTTCATTGTTTTCACAATTATTTGGATAAAGTTTAGGAGCTTCACTAATTGGAGGTGCACTCGGTGAAGTTTCAGTAGAAACCACCGGAGTAGACCATGACCTAGGAGGTCTCAAAGGCTGATTAGGCTGATTCTTTCTAGCAGTTGTATATATTTCTTCCATAACTGCATCCTCAGATTCACTTTCCATAGATTTCCCTGTAGGAGTACCCATTACCATTTCATGAATTAAATACAATCCTTCACTCATGTTTCCCTGTCTCCACATTCTCAATCTATCTTCATGAGTTTCTCTTTTCCAAGATGGATTTTTAGAAGGTCTTTTAATTCCACTAGCTTCTCTTTGTAACTGATACATCTCGTCTTCCCACTCAACTAAAGCTTCAAATTGAGTTGGTCTCGGTTTTGGAACAAGAGCATTCATTTTCTCTCGTAAGTTTCTTAAGACTCTTACATTAAATGAACCATCATCAGGCCAAGCTAAAACACCGTCGTTTTTAGTATAGCGTTTCCAACTGTCGAACCATAAGACAGTATGATATCCGTATTCACCTTCCATATACGCTGCAGGTGTTTTATACTTATGAAGTAGTTTACCACCTCGCGTTTCGATTTTCTTGTCAGGTGAAAATAAATTCTTACATTTCTGAAATAATGTTGTCTTTTTCTCAACATGTTTAAAATGATAACTCATTTTTAAGAGTTAAATCTAATTCACAAAATCGTTCGTAAAATATTTCCGGGATGTTCCGCAAAACAACCAATCCGTGCGCGAAACACACCAACAAGCCAATGACAGTTGAGCTACGTCACTTTTCTGCTCAACCAATAAATTTGGAGTTTTTCCGAACGACCAATCAGCTCACAGGCCTTCAGAGACTCAAGAGCCAATCAGAATACAGCTTGTGACGTAGGTCACCCAATCCCAGCGCGGCTCTGTGACGTACACAGCAGCTGCGGTTTCTCGTTTCTCACTCCTGGCGCTTACCCCTCCTTCACAAAATCTTTTCACAGCGCCATTTTAAGAATACTTTTCAGTGTAAATTAATTCTTAACGATGACTATAAAGACAACATCTGTTCGTTTCACTATTTAGGATAGTTTACATACATTCAAGTATCCACACTTCGGAATAGACGGCGCTATTCACACTAAGGATAATATTCAATTGTCAGTAGAGTAACCTTACCCCACCCTTCTAACACGTATAATTATGAACTCGCTTTGCTCTGAACCCACCGCGAAGTGAAAGTTCTAAGAGTTCCACTTGAACATAAAATACAATTCAAATTCGCACTTTCACACTGAAATTTCCCTAATTTCAAACATACATGAAATCCGTACAGGACTCTCACCTGTTTATAGAAATCATGCACCGTTAGCAAAATAACGACGTTATCCGTACAGGGCTCTCACCTGTTTATAGATATGAAACATGTACCCGTACAGGACTCTAACCTGTTTATAGATAATCATGTACCGACGCTAATTTACCCTTCACTCAAGCTTGGATATAACTAATACTTTTATCACAGTGAGTTTTATGGAAGGCGCTTTGTCCCTATTCTCATGCTGCTCTAATTTCTTAGAAAATCCTTACTATACAAGATTCAGACCTAGCCCTAAAACTGTGCTGCTCGGCGACAACACTATGGTACACGGCGATACCTCTTGTGATACTCGGCGATATCACTACAAACAGAACAGATGGCTTGCGTGACTAATTTCTCGCCACACAATCTATACCGGTATAGCTTACAGATAGCACGAAAAACGAACTTAACATGTGTTAAAACATCGATCCTATTTCCATACCATAACGCTTTAGTAACCCTTAGCAACCAACATATTACCTTGGTTACCCTTAGCAACCATCAATTTCTGCTACCAGAGAATTGATCCAGCGGCCTATAAAAAATATATCATAAACTATGCTACCCAACTTCATAACCTATAAACAAAATTCTATACTAAATATGGACCCATTTATAAACCTGACATATTTTGGGCCTACTGAATCAGGTGGTCAAATTAAATCTATATACACATTATCTACAAACTATATACATATTTATACATCTGCGGAAAGAATGTTGTCATTATAATAAAATTATACCATTTAAATGACCACCATTGGCGACGTGATCTAGCTAATAGTAACCTATACTTCTGAATAACCAAGACCAGCTTGTTTGTCAAAAGTAAGATTTTATTTACTAAATTATGGTATATAAGTTGATAGTTTTATAAATGAATTTTATTCGCAATAAAGCAAGCATGATTGTAAAGAAATATGAGAAAAATACAATTTAAGCAAGTGAATTAAAATCAAAGTGAATATTTAAAGTTTAGCATTTCTAAAATCTAATTCCCTAACTGAGCTAAATAGATAGAAATTAAAGTAAAGTTCTTTGAGGATTCTTACGTGCTCCACGCAAAGTCCAACAGCACATCACCCTCATCGGAAAGTCAGAAAGCAGCAGCCAGCCCATCCCTAAGGGCATGACTTTTTATACCTTTCTACGCTAACTGAACTAAGCAAAGGAAAGTTTTCAGAAATCTTCGACGTCCCATTGGCTGAGAGTGACAAGTGACATGTCACCCAGTTTTCAAAAAGTTCCACTAAATCATATTTCATAGAGACCATTGTTCCTTCCACGTGAAGCCAGAAGCTTCCTCATATTGCAACAAATGTATTAAGTCATTCTCGCAGCGTCCATTGACTTTCATTATACTTCCGCGGATGCCAAGTTAAGGATTGACAAAATGTTCACTTTCGACCTTGGCCATGTCCGACAGAATGATGACAGCATTAGTTTTTGCTTTGTGAACGCAGCTTTTGACAAACACTTTAATTCAGAATGGGCGTCTCGTGACTTTCTGCAGAATTATATGTCAGCTCTTTTCTGCGGCTCAAGTGACTAGGCCCAAAAGCAGGCAACTTATGATTTCTAATATAAAACAAACACAAGAAAAGTATTAATGTAAGAAATAATGTAGATTCTGTATCCACCCCTTGGTTCACTAATTAATTAACCCACCCGATTAATCAAAATGTTACCTAGCCATTGCAAACAAATAAAGCAGCGTTTATATCTACCAGTCTCCGTTATTCCATGAGACCCATATGCACCTAGAAAAGTAGAAATGACATCACACAGATAAGGAAAAGCAAAACAAGCACATGCTTCTTTTAAGTTTGCAGCAGTTAGTAATGACAAAAACGAAAACAATAAATTATTTTATTATTTTGTACGAACAAAAAGATGCAACATTTATGCACGTTTATGAGCACACATGTTAGTCCCCCCACGTGTAAAGTTTAATCTAAGTTGTATTAGCACGACATATCACAAATCATTAATATTTTTATTCATGTTATGGAAATGTGACTTCGCGAGTTTAAACAAAATTTTGTTTTCTATCTCGCTCCATCAACTTCAAGGGTCACTATGTATTACGAGATTTTGATTCGAGATTGTCTAATGTCCCGCAGCATTTATGGGCACAAGGTCCAACTGATGTAGGTTATATGCAAATCACACCCTATCGTGTGACTCTCAAACCAGGTGTAGTGTTACCACGAATCAGACAGTACAGATTGCCACCCGAGGCTGTAGCAGCCTTATCCAAAATTATTGACGAGCTCATGGCTCAAGGAGTAGTTGTAGAAACTGACTCCAACGTATGTAATTCTCCGATCATTCCAGTCATGAAACGTACTGATCCAAATGCACCCCCAGTATATCGATTAGTGATTGACTTACGAGAGCTTAATAAATGTATTATTCCGCAGTACCCAGTTGTCCCAGACATCTCTTCCCTATTGACAGCCATTGATCCCGAAGCCATGTTCTTCACTGTCATAGACCTCAAGAATGCATTTTTTAGTGTTCCTATTCATCCAGACAGCCAGTTTCTTTTCGGATTCTGTTTAAATGGAAGGAGCTATATGTTCACACGCGCTCCTCAAGGTTTCACAGAAAGCCCTAGTATTTACAGTCAAGCACTTAAGAGACAACTAGACAATATTCACATGCCAACTGACACTGCCCTGCTCCAGTATGTCGATGATCTACTGATCACAGCCCGTTCTGAACGTGCTTGCGAGCGAGCATCACTTACAGTCTTGTATTTTCTAGCCGAGATGGGGCACAAGGTGTCCCCTTCGAAGCTTCAATTCTGTGTCCAGCAAGTGGTATACTTAGGACACTTGCTGTCCAAGAGGGGTAGGCAGTTGACACCCGACCGTATCCAGTTAATAGCGAGTCTTCCCCAGCCCAGAACCCAGAAGGAGGTACGTGCCTTTATCGGCCTTACTTCTTATTGCCGACAATGGATTCCCCAGTATGCATTTCTAGCCAAGCCACTGATACAGTTAACGACACAGGAGGCAGCCGTATCGACTGTCCTCCCTTGGACATCTGAACATACACTTAGTTTCAACGAGTTAAAGAAAGCCCTATGCCAAGCTCCAGTTCTAGCTACACCGAACTACAGTAAGCCTTTTACACTTTTCGTTATTGAACGTGAAGGTACAGCATTATCTGTTCTCACACAAGATCAAGCAGGACAATCCAAGCCCTGTGCTTACTTTTCTAGCACATTAGATCCAGTCGCCCAGGCGTTGCCTGCGTGCCTTAAGTCAGTTGCAGCCACCGCACTAGCTATCAGACAAAGTGATTCCATAGTTTTAGGACACTCCTTGACAGTACAAGTCCCACATTCAGTAGAAGTTCTTTTAAACCGAACACAAACACAGCACTTGACAATTGCACGTTTAACAGGTTATGAATTGACACTGTTCCAGCCACACATAGAAATTAGACGCTGCAACGTCCTGAATCCTGCTACACTGTTACCATCAGTCAGTTCAAATCCTGACCCACATGACTGTGTGGAAGTAGTCAACATTACGACAAAGCCAAGACAAGACCTGACAGATATTCCGTTACCAGATCCCGACCTGACACTTTATGTGGATGGTTCATGTATGAGAACTAGTACAGGAGAACTAGTCGCCGCGTATGCAGTGACTACTGACACCGAAGTTATTGAAACACACCGTATTGATACCCTGTCCGCTCAAGCAGCAGAGCTAGTCGCTCTGACACAAGCCTGTATACACGCCAAGAACCTGAAAGTTAATGTTTAGACAGATTCACGTTACGCATTCGGAGTTGTACACGACTTCGGAGTGCTCTGGCAGGAGAGAGGTTTCATGACTTCTCATGGAACCAAGATTCAGCATGGTTTCCTTATTCAAGCTCTGTTAGATGCCATACATTTACCGACATCCATTGCTATCATGAAATGCAAAGCACATACGAAAGTTACTGACATTATTTCCCAAGGTAACGATCTAGCAGACCGCACAGCCAAGCTTACAGCACAGACTCTAGACATTCCAGTTAATCAGACACATACTC
This sequence comes from Lissotriton helveticus, assembly GCF_964261635.1. Taxonomy (NCBI): domain Eukaryota; kingdom Metazoa; phylum Chordata; class Amphibia; order Caudata; family Salamandridae; genus Lissotriton; species Lissotriton helveticus. The sequence goes on from NC_136069.1 coordinate 1,613,874,957, forward strand.
CAGATCCGACTACATGCATGACAGTTAAGGACCCTACTCAAGATGTCATAGATATCCAGTTACATGCTACTCCCGAAGAAATCAAGAAATGGTCTGAACAAGGAGGGGTCCAGACAGATCAAGGATGGTTAACGAAGGGTAGAGCCACATGGTTTCTCCCCGACTCTATGGTTCAAGTCATTATCAATACCGCACATAGTCCAGCACATTTAGGAGAAAAAGCTATGTTAGACAGTATCCAGAACATTTGGTTCAACAAGCATTTACGAGCTGCAGCCAAGCAGAAAGTCCGTACCTGTATGATATGTTGTCAGTTTAATCCAGGTAAAAGTGTCCCGGTGGAACAAGGTGGTTTCCAGCCCCCTGACCACCCTTTTGAGGTCCTCCAGATGGATTATATTCAAATGGAGCGATGTCGAGGTTTCAAGTATGTTCTTGTAGTTGTATGCGCTTTGTCCAGATGGACAGAAGCATATCCAGTCCCAGATTACACAGCCACGACCACTGCCAAGCAGTTGGTTCGTGAATTTTTCCCTAGGTATGGACTCCCTAGAGTCGTATATTCTGATAACGGTCAGCCATTCTCCTCAGAGTTAATGAAGCATGTTTCCCTGTTGTTAGGGTACCAGTGGAAGTTCCATTGTGTACGCCATCCTGAAGCAGCCGGTCTAGTCGAGAGACATAATCAGACTCTGAAAATTCGAATTGCTAAAGTCTGTAAGGAAAAAGGTGTGGACTGGCTAGTAGCTCTGCCAGTTGCTCTATTTTATATGCGCATGGTCGCACATTCCAGATCAGGTCTGTCCCCGTATGAGGTCGTATTCGGCCGCCCCCCTAACATGTGGGGTACTCCTAGACCCCGAAGTATTACCGATGTTTCATGTAATATGTTGACAGATTACCTAGCTTCCTTGATGTCTGCCCTCAACTCATGTCGTTCACAGGTTGCTGCCGCCTTTCCAGACAATACCGAGGTGGCACCGCATGAAATCGTTCCAGGTTCCCTTGTGATGGTCCGGAATTTTGACAGATCAAGTCCGCTGGAACCTCGTTGGAAGGAGCCCCGTCAGGTCCTCCTCACCACCCGTACAGCCGTGAAGTTGGAAGGCCGAAAAGGATGGCTACACCTGTCTCATGTTAAACTTTTTAAAGGATTGAAACCCGTTTCTAAAAACATTTCCCAGGATTCTAAGGACTGCCAGAATATTGCTCTCAAGGACTGTCCCGCAAAAGACATTGCTACAACCCCTCCCCTGTTAGAGAAAACTCCGCAGCAGGAGTATAAGCTAAAACTACGGTCTAGTAAAATAAGTCAGTCAGTTTGATTGTATAAGTCCTCCCCTAGGTGAAACGGTTAGACTGTTTCTGACATGTATAAAATAGACCCCCATAGTGAGAGAGTCAGTCAAAACTCAATTCAATGTATCGTTTTTCTAAGTTTCATATTATTCATCAGCATAATGATTTCCTGCACTAGCTACGCACTTTTCCTGTGTTTCTCAGTTCCTCATGTAAATAAGTCTGCTAATGCTACAGTAGAGCACACGTTTAGTGATCTGCCTCCTCACGAATATTCATACCGCCTCGCTATGCGTAACAACACATTTATCCGTATGTTACATTATTCACACCAGACCAGCAATGCCACTAATTGTTGGGTGTGTGGTCGACTCCCCCCTTTCCAGACACCGAAGGGAGTTCTGCCACTGTTTCCTTATCCATTCTCACATAACGGTTCGTGTGGAGCATGGTCCACGTTAACGTCATCCGCAACAGATATGTCTTTTCTTAACAGTACATGTTTCCCAGACAAGCAAGGTTTCCCCCACAGAACAGGTTTAGATCTAGAAAATGAAGTTTATAATTTAGGTAATTATTCGTCGAATTTCATGGTCCTGAATGTTCAGTCTGATACTACTCCAGACTCACCTGCTATTTCAGTACTACCAGTCAAAGGCGAATTATGTGTCCGAAATAAGGGTTCTGTACAAGTAGGCCATAGTGAATGTACTACTGTTATCCAGTATAGTGACAGTGGGAAATCTATTTTTAAAGCCTCACGTCATTCTTATTTTGTTTGTGGTCAAACTGCATATGTTCGTCTGCCCCTCGATTGGGAGGGAACCTGTTACATTGCCTTCCTACTGCCACCTGTTTTTCTAGCCCCACCTGACTACCATAGGAATTCCTTCCTAGTACACACTAGACACAAGAGAAATCTCCCGATTGTCGATTATACTGAAACCGCCGCAGAGCAATTTATTGATATTGATAAAGGTGTCTTCCCTTATTTAGGTACAGTTGTAAATAGTAAGCTAATCCGTAGGTTAACAAGAACCCTTGAAGCAGTAGTAGATGAGACTGCCTCCGCTCTAGGTAACTTAACTGAAGAGCAATCCTTTATGAGAATTGTCGTTTTACAGAATCGTCTCGTCCTTGACGTCATACTGGCCGATAGGGGCGGGGCCTGTAGACTCATCGGATCTAGTTGTTGCATTTTCATTCCAAATAACGCACCGTCTGTTTATTCAGCTATAACCAGGCTCCATAAAATTGCCCATCTGTTACACCAAGATCCAGGCACCTGGACATGGTCCGGTTGGTTCTGGAATATAATTTCCGCATGGGGATGGAAAGTCCTGTCCTTTCTAGGTATTGCAGTAGCGATCATATTTAGCTGCTGCCTCTGTATACAATGTGGCCCTGCGATTTGCAGCATGTGTGCTACCTCTTGTATTCCTAGTCCCAAGCCCCGTTCTAAATCCCGTTCCAAGACAATTCGAGATGAGCAAATGGTACTGTATGAAATGATAGACGGTATCATGAATATTGATGTTTCCTGATGGAAACGTAGTGACAAGGAGGGAATGTGGAAAAGTAAATTTTGCCATGTTCTGTGTCCCTACGCCTCATCCATCATATGTTATGTGTGCATGACCAATATGCCTATGTTATTCCCCATGTCCGATTAATGACGCAATTACAGTTGTGTCCACCTCTAGTATGCCAGTTTACAGTCCTCGTGAATAATACGAATATCAGGCCTATGTAAAGTAATGTTGCCACGTTTCTCAGTGTGCACGTTATTCCATTATAAAGTCCCCGTTTCTAGGCCTCAAAAGGGCCTGGACATCAGATTCAGCTCCTGTCTCCTGAAGTCTCGCTGAGGAGCGATACAGCCCCCACCTGTATCCTCGACCCTTCACTTACTTCCTGCCTCGCAGTGCCCGGTGTAGCTTGGCTCTGCCTCTGAGTTTGCCAAAAGTATGTTATAGTTCCAGCTATCAGTTCAGTCCTCCTTCTCTGCATTCCTAAGCTACTGAACTGCATCAATAGTTTCCGTCATTGTCTAGCCTTCTCGTCTCCATGTTAGAGAAATACTGTATTTAATGGTCATTTAGTATTCTTCATCACGCACTACATGAAGAATAATGCATGGTCCAGTCTTAGAATCGAGTTAGCCTTTCCCCTCATGACTTCTAGTTTATATCAACATGTTCCCTAAACATCAGATACCAGATAGGGTTTAGGTGCATGTCGCTCCAACCCTCCAGACTTTAGTCTCTGCTCCTAGCACAGAGTTCATAGCCCCCAGTTTCTCCTAGTAATACGTCATTGCCAGTTTACGCGCACCATTAGGTTAGAGGTCCCGGCTCCTTAGGTAGCCCCCTCCTATGTTTCCGCCCCATTCATGACATATTCTGTTACGTTTGCACCACATGTCTATGTATACGCCCAGTTACACCTACTTTTACTGTTATCTTTCGCGACTGCTACGCGTCACGCCTTCTGCTCCACCCACTGCTACGCCTACTGCAATGTAATGCTATGTGTTTGCGCTATGTATATAAGTTCATATATTGTTATTAAAAGTTAGCGCGCTCATCCCAGACCCGGTCCCAGCAGCTGCTGGGTCATCCTATGCAGGTTGTCCTGATCCTGTCCTTATGCTGTATTAAACCTGCAGAAACTCCTACTACCTCGAATCTTGACTCTTATTTATTGAGCTATCTGTTATGCTATATGCCTAGTCAAAAATAGGGTATTATTTATTTATTTACCACATAAGAACTGCTGAGACAGATCTGAACAAACTGTCAGCGATATCAAATGTGTTCTAACGCTTAGAAGGATTTGAACCATACAGAAATGTACACTATGTGACATCCGCTTGCTACTGTATGTAAAAAACAAAAATTGGGACGATTCATGTATAATAAAGACGTGGTATTTGTCATCACATTATGTTTTCTAATGTCAGCAAGTACTTTGTTAAGGGTAGAATTTTAAAGCAACCACAAGGTTTTCAATGATGTAGGTCAAGGGTGCCAATACATAAGAAAACTATATGACTTGACACTTAAAGAATAGTCAGCATGGTCACATAATCTCACACTGTCATCCAAACCCATAGAGCAGGAATGGTTCACTAATACTTTATATCAGGAACAAAATCATGGGACTAAATCATGTCTGAAATACAATTTGTTTTTTGCTTCGCCTTATGTGTGATTTAACAGTTCAAAAAATGTAAGGATTTTTAGAAATGTGGCCACCACTGAGGGATAAAACACACAAAATATCCGCAAACTACGTTGCGCAGTAAAAATAGAAAGCCGCCATGTTTTCTGAGCACTCGTTGATCAACTCGCAAATACTGGTTGTGGCAATGAGGAACTGGCTATGCTTACACCATCGGGACCTGTGGCTTCTAGCTACCGATGTCAAAACTTCATCTCCTGCATAATACACTTTTAAAGTAAGTTGATAAACCTGAGAACTTTGGATGGAGAAGTACTGAGCGAAGTGCTTGTTAAAAACAGCGTCAATATTTTGCCCGGTTCCGTCTTTTTATCTATTTCTACAGTGTATCAGCAAAGGGCAGTTACTGAAGAAAACAGCAAATTAAAACCATCAGCATTACGAATACGAAACTTTGTGCTACTAGTGATGAGCGTAATTCACATATAACTGATTCTACCCATTTAAAAAAATTGCTTCTTTCCTATAACATCACTGAGCACTATTCACTAAGGGAAAGGGAAATCCTAAAACTGCACTGACCACTGGGTCAGTGCATGCATTCACTCATTTATGTATGCAGAACTTTCACAAATGTTTGTGAGAGCAGTGAACTTAAGGAAATAAAGGGCACTGCACTAGGAAATATAGTAAACCTTAAATGTGGGCACCTGCATGTATTCACCATTTCTACTCATGCATGTAAAGATCTGTGCAAACACATTTGTGAGGCAATGAACACTGGACTCCATATAATGCATGGGACTCTATATATGAAATATAAAAGTCATTGCACCGGAGATACCTGTCACAGATGTAATTGAAAACCGCTTTTATAAATAGAACAATATCCAATTTTTTTCTCAAATTTTCTATATTATTTTCAAGACTGAATGTTGCGCACTGAAGATGACCTTGCTATGAAAGCTCATGCATCCCCGGCAAATATAGAGGTCGAAACTCGTTGGTATGAATTCTGGGGAAGAAGATTGAGAACCTTCTCTATATATAAATCAAGCATAGCACATCTGGATATTCAATAGTTATACTGAAAAAAAAATTGGTCAGGTTGAAACAGAGAAGGAAACATTAAGATGCACCTTTATCCCCAGAGGAGAAAACATTAGGTTCAGTGAGTTGAAAACCATTCGGACATTGCACATTCTCACAAACCTTACGAGATTTTGGATTTCATCTTAAAAGTTGTTTTTATTTGTTATGTGAAAAAGGTATTTGATTCATCACAATTTTCCTTTTCTTTGTACTCATGTTTATGCATTATTGTCTTTGTGTTAATTGGATTAGATGTTGTATACATAGTCAATGTTTTGTATACTGCAGACAGAGAGATTGAGATAAAATGAACACATTTTTGACAATAACGAGTTTATTAAATAAAACAGGAGATTAATTCTCCAAACATACTGGATTCAAGTGGATGCTGTGTTATGAAAGCAGATGTGTGTTGATGGCCACGTGGGGTGTATACATTTATGTATTATATGATATTATATTTGGCCACCGAGGAACAGTTTATCCAAAAAGTACTCGCTAAGATCCAAGAGTTCACAGGCGTTGGCGGGTATAAAATCAATCTTTACCAGTCTGAAGCTTGCCATTAATTGTGTCCCCTCAGTTCTTTCCATCAAAATAAGGACACACTATTCTCATACTCATCCCATTAGATATCCGGGGATCCGGGTTACAATTAACTGCGTGGATTTGTTCCGTTTAAATTATACTATCATTTTGAATGAGGTTCGTGGGCTACTCCACCAATGGAATTTGCTGTCCCTCACCATTATTGGTCGACATCACTAATATAAATGGCTATTATTCCTTTGTTTGTATTCATTTTTTAAATGCTATGATCAAAATTCATCAATTTTTTAATGAGGTTGACCAAATGATATGCCACTTTTTATGGCAAGTTATAAAGGCTTGTACCAAATTGAAGACGCTACATCTTAACATTCACAACTTTCATTCTCATCAATCATACTCTCAAACATACCATACAAAAAAGAACTATAAAATACACATCAGATCGGAATCCTATCAACTCTAAATATCTGACAAATGTTAATATCAGATTTTAGTGAAGATCAATTCAATTATTTTCCCTCGTAGTTTCTTCTTTGTTATATCTTCATGTATTTCTTTACAAGAAATTAGAACATTTGTCAGATCTTTATAGCTGATAGGATTCCGATCTGATGTGTATTTTACAGTTCTTTTTTGTATGGTATGTTTGAGAGTATGATTGATGAGAATGAAAGTTGTGAATGTTGAGATGTTAGTCTTGTCTAGGGGTGTTTTTCTTCTTAATGTTTTTTTCTTATTAATGTTTTTCTTATCAGTGTTCTATTGTATTGCACAATGTTTAACTGTTGCCTAATAATGTTTCTATGCTTATATAAACAAAAGAACTGAGAAAAGACAATCTTGTTATGTATATAATACGTAATAATTTATGTCAAAAAAATTAAAATTCTAAAGAAAGAACCAAATATGAAGAATTGTTACCCCATGGGGAAAATGTCACCTTTGTGAGTAATTACCACACCTAAAATACCGATAGGTCATATAAGAGGCTAAGGGGCCCATTAGGATGTCGAGCAGATTGCCCCTGCCAGGCTGGCGGTAGCCACCGCCGGCTTGGCGGGGGCAATCCGCCCGGCATCCTAACCAGAATTCCCCCCCCGCCATATTAGAATGGTGGGGGGGACCGCGGCGGACGGAAAGACCGCCTCCGCTTTTCCGCCCCAGTCGCAAGGCGACCGGAGCGGAAAAGGGTTTCTATGGTGGCGGTGTCTGTCAGACACCGCCTGCCATATTAAGATGACATATTACTAATGCCTTTCCGTGGCGGAAAGGCATGCAGTCTTCACTCTGGGGGCGCCCTGCGGGCCCCCAAAGTGAAGGAGGGGTGGGGGTTGCACACTGGGGGGGAGTACCTGTGGTACCCCCCTTCATTTGCATAAACAAAGCAGCAGGCACCGCGCGGTGCCTGCCGCTTTGTTAATGCAAATGCATTTATGCATTATTAGTATTATGGCGGGCGGTGCAGAGAGCACCGCCGCCACAATGCTATTAATGCAGGATGTGTCTGCCATTGTGGCGGGCACATCCTAATACCCCCATGGGACCCCCTCCCTAATGGCGGGTGGTCCCGAATTCCGACAGAATGGTGTGCGGACAAAGTCCACCCGTCATCCTAATGAGCCCCTATGTTTTTTGATAATACTAATATGCACTTCATACATTATTTCTTCCATCTTTTCCATTCCACAGGTGGTTCACCTTGTGTGGAGGATCAACTTACATGTTCTTTAAGGTATGTATACAGTATATAGTATATTCTGAACATATATGTGTGTGTGTGTTTATATATATATACCTCTCCAGGTCCGTTTGGAAATTCCCATTCTTTGAATGTGCTTTTAATGTTGAATTACATGTGTAAGAAGACCAGTTCATATAAATAAATACAATCCTCTGAAAAAAGGGTGTTGCTGACAAAATCCCATTCAAAGTAGCTATGAACAGGATTTTGTCAGCAGCAGCCTTTTTTATATTTGTATATTTCGTTTAGCGTTTGAGTAATTTTGCTTCAATGCGTATAATAGGCAGATGATTCTATTCTAGACAGCTATCTGGTTGAATAACTATGTAAGAGTAATGTTGTCATTAGGACTGTTATTACAAGTTACTTATCGATGAATGTATATTTTTTTACAGACCTATGGAAGCGGTTATACCACAAAAGAAAACACGTGTTGGCAGTGGCTTAAGTGTTCATGATATCAACTTCTGTGGAATGTATTTTAGCCTTTGATATGCATAAAAAATATTACTGATGCATTTGTTAATACTGGCCTCTATGACTGTAACCTCATCACAATATTGAATGCTATGATCCAAATAAAGAACACAAACATGTAGAAAGTTACGAAATTATATGATTATTTGGCTTCTTACAAAAAGCTTTTGACAACAAGCATGGCCGCCTGGCAGGAGCTCCCGTGAAGAGCTCCTGGTGCTGGGGATCCCATTCTGGGCTTTATCCCTGTTTAGCACATACCAGCTCGCCGGAACTTGTAGCAGAAAAGTAACTGAAGCAAAAGTAACAGGATTGGCAAGTAACTGGATTGCCCGAGGGGTCCTCTCACGGAGGTCGGAGCCTGAAACTGCGGGAACCGGCTGAGCCGCCACTGGATTCAAGCCCTCGCGCACCCACCGAGACAGAGTCTGACCTGATGAAGGAGGCCAGACCTGCTGAGCAGGCACTCGGACTGCGGAGCCATCGCAACCTGCCACTGGACCCGTGCCTCCAGACACCCCATCGCGGCGCAGCTGAAGCCCCGGGGAGCCTGCTGAGTCGGCTCGGCGGATTGTCCCGCGCTAGCACCGCCACAGCAGAGGACTCCAGACACCACGGCTGAGGTCTCCCCAGACACTCTCTTCGCGGCGTAGCGGAAGCAACAGATCACCCCAGCAGCACCGGGACCAAAGCGGATCGAGCACTGGACCCATCCCCCCCTCTAGAAACTGGCAGATGCTGGCCGCTACGGGGGAACAAGGGAACAACGGACAACACGCGCAGCAGCGGAGCACCGCGGGATAGCCGGTACCAGGACGAACACCGGACCCCGCCTCCACTCACGAGTTGAAGCAACGACCCCCCCCCCCCACCCAGAAGACGCCGGCAGCACACCGGGACGAGGCCACGACATCACCTTTGTAGTACAAACAAGGAACCCTGTTAAAAACAGTCGTGATAAGAGGTCTTAAGAGACAGAATACTCCCTGTGGCATCACCCCCCCCTCTCTCCCGCCCGCCCCGCAGTATAGGAACCCCAGCGGACTGGAGGGCTGAGAGGAGCAGAGGACGCCGGCTTGGAAATCAGTTGCAGACACTGGGGAGGCACATTAGCGTGCAGTGGACACAGTCTTCGATTACAAAAGAAGGTATTTATGTGCATTTTCCTGGTTCTCAACTGTATTGTACTTGTACAAAATGGCGGGGGTCGGAAAAACAAGAATCTAAGGCTATAAATCACCTACTGTGCCCACGAGGTAACATCGGGATGAGTCTCCCTCACAGTGTGAGAAACGAAACTGATCTCACTGCTCACAAGCATAAAAATAAAAAGAGGACTAATGTCTGATCTCACTACTCACAAAGCATGAAAATAAATAGAGGACTAATGTCTCTTCTCCCCCTATGTGGTGGCCATTTTGATACAGTCTCTCTCTCGGATCACCTTCTTGGCTAGTCATTCTTTTGCACCATATGTACTAAGAACTGGACTCCTTAGACTATCTCTAATCGTATATGGCACTTTCTCCGTAACTGGTACACATGTCACCTTTCCTTCGCCTGTGATACAACGATCGCTACCTCATATCTAGCTAGGAACAGGGCTTGCTCAAACGGAACCTGGAACCTCTCTTCCTTGCTCTCAAGCAAAAACAACATAAAAGGACTAGCGTCTCCAGACCCCCTATCTGGCGGCCATTTTAGACTGACCTCTCTCTCTACTCAGCGGCCATCATGGACTAGTCATTGCCTTTTACTGCCGTTCTAATTTTATTTTATCTTATTTTATTATTACTGGCTTCCTACATTGTATGCATTGCTATCACATTGCTATCGTATATTCTAGTGTTATATTTGTTATTGCTGCAATTTGTATGCACATTTATGGGATTCAGTAACTCATTAGTAGTTTAGCCCTATTTTAGCCTGTATTTTATATGCGGCAAGCTGCACATATCTCACCTCTATCCCCATCACTCACTGTCCGCTACCGCATTTATTTATTTGTTGGTTTTTCGATGTAAGCTACGTCACTATATTGCACTGATTATTACTACCTCATTCAATTCGCTCTGTCATGTAAGCTGCACCCAGCCACTTTCTAAGCCTAGACTGCACTGCTGTTACCTCGTACATTCTAATATGTAACTTGGCTTCCACCTAACCGGTCCTACCTCGCATAGTTGGTTACACGGTGTAAGCTGACTGCTACCTCGTATATAGGATACATCTGATTAGATGCACCTACGCACTGGCTGTTCGGGGATCACACTGACTTCTACCTCTTATATCTTTGATCACTCACTAGTGTCTTCCTTGGCCCTGTAACTAGCGGCTGACAGTTTGTACTATCGCCCTATTCCCTACACCTAACACCACAGCCTCTCTAAAATGGAGCTCAACGGCAAGCACACGTTTAGAATTAACTACCCCTCCACTCCTCTCTCCAAAAATGCCACTAAACGTTTTAAACACAACTTCTTGAGGTCGCACCCTGAAACACCCTTTGCCGACACTTACTTCTCATCGGGCAATGGAGCCCTGAATACTGATATCATCTTCCACACCTCACGCAGAGCCCAATGGAGAAAAACTTTCCTATCCCTACTCACAGTCTCCACCACCAGGAAAACAACCCATGGCCTAATTCTCACCATCTCACCTTCCCACCTCTTCCCTGGCAGGTCTACCATTACTATCTACAATAACGGGATTGTCCTAATCCAATCCACGGACAAAAACCTGGAATTACTAGACAACCTGTTCCCCAAGTTCAAAGAGCACCTCTCCAAGCTGCGGACCTCCACCCAGAACTCCGCCAGCACTATCACCCTTGACCTCACAGCCACCACCTACTACACCTCTACCCCCAGCACCCCAGTAAATGGCCCACCTGCTGTTAACGTCCCCCACTCCCCAAGGACAGTCACAAATATCTCCACCGCACATACTAGCAGCCCCTCTAACATGACCCTTCTTATCCCCACCCATACCCCCTCCATCCCTCTCCCCCCGGACAGAACATCCCCCACCCACAACACACCACCATCTGAACAAGCCACCGCCCAAAGTTTATCCACCCCCCCCTCCCATCCCCCCCTCGACAGACACCTCTCCCTCCCCATCTCCCTCTCCACTCCCACCCACGAGTCTATCACACCTGACACAACAACTCCCACCCACAACACGCCTACATCGGCACACACCTTCACTCTGAGTTTATCCACCCATCCCCCCCACGGCAGACACCTCTCCCTTCCCTGCTCCCTCCCCACTCCCACTCACAACTCTATCTCCCTCCCAACAAAAGATACAGAACATACCTCCTCCCTTACCCTAGCATCCCCCTCTCTCCCACCTCCTATTCTCAGCCCTCACTACCCTCCTGTCTCCCCCACTGTCTTCAGCCTTCACTCACTCTTCTACTCACCAGCACCATCTCCCACTGAAGTCACTACCTATGCTTCCCACCCACCGCCTGCCTCACCTTCATCACCCTCACCCCTCGCCCACAAACACGTCCACACCTTGAATACCGTCCCACTCATTAGCACCGCGGAACCCCTCAACAACGCTAGTATACCCCCCCCCGATACCCTGCCTGCTCACCAGCTCACTACTCCACCACTCACCAACGGCTCTCTCCACCAACACCTTCCCCAATGACCCTCCTGACCTGACTTTATCCACCCTCCAACAAGTCAAAGAGGAAATCTTACAAATCAAAAAAGACGTCCACGCAATCAAAGACCTTCTCTCCTCACAGCCCAGTCTACCTCTCACCATCCCACTACCCTACAAACGACGCACCCTCCCTACATACCCTCGCCCTCGACGACACCAGTGATGGCCTACTATCCCCGTTCGCAATAATTCCCACCGCCCCCGTCGTGTTCTCAGCCCCTTATCGGACCGCGACCTATGCTCTCTCCTACGCTCTTATGGCCCAGGTCCGGTAAAAGACTTTTCCAACTCACACATCCCCATACCCACAATTCCTACAAACCCTCTGAGGCTCCCAACACTCAACAACAGAGGCTCCGTCCCTAACAACCTCAGAAAAGTTCCCCTCACACTAGAAAGCTCGACCACCCTTCTCTCTCCCAAACTCAAATGCATCCTACTAAACTGCAGATCGGCCCAGAGACATTCCTCCGACATCGCAGATCTCGTCTCAGATAGGGAGCTGGACCTAGCCATTCTAACGGAAACGTGGCTCACTGAAGCCTCTACCCCGATTATGGATATACTAGTCCCCCCCAATTATCACATCATTAGGCTGGACAGGTCTCCTGGCAAGACGGACGGGGGAATTGCATGCATTTTTAGAAGCAACCTCTCCGTTACTCAAGTCACCTCCCCCTCCCTTTCCTCCTGTGAACTCCTCTGCCTCGACATCACCAGTGAGGGCAAACAAGTCTGTGCTTTACATATCATCTATCACCCGCCTGGTGACAATCTCATATTCACCCAACAATTCATGGACTTGATCACTTCCAATGCCGGTCGGCAGACCACTCAAGTCTACCTGGGTGACTTCAATCTCCACTGGAACGATCAGAAAGACACCGTGGTGAATAGTCTCAAAACTTTCCTCAATGCGCTTGACCTCACCCAATTATGCGATAAACCTACACACGACAAAGGCGCGATACTCGATCTCATCATTGCCAAAGAGAACGCTATTCAACTGGAGGCGATTCTACCCTGCGATTGGTCAGATCACCACATTATCATCTTCTTTATCAACGAAAAAGTTAAACCTAACCCTACTCAACCAATCAAATCCAAAACATGGAAAAGGGATTTGAAGAATCTTAACCCCTCCACCCTACCTCCCCACATCGGCAGCCTCCTCCTTCCCCCTTCAGGTGCCTCAGATGTTCAATCACTGACTGACCATTACCTTGACTCTATGAATACAATAGTCAATGAAGTCGCCCCTCTGCAACTGAAGAGAGTCTCCACCAAAATTTCTAACCCCTGGTATGATGACAGACTCAATGACGAAAGGCGTAATATGCGAATGGCAGACCCAAACAAAGGCACAACCCACACAATCAAACAGCACAACAAATGACACCCCACACTGTGAAGCCTTTTCTGCTTTCTTTAAACTAAAGACTGACAACATAAGAAATGACCTCATCATGGATGTAAGCCGATACCCCAACCACACCAGAATGGCAGACACTCAACCTAAAAACAAGGCATCCTGGCAGTATTTCGATACCTATTCGGAAGAAGCAATACACAAACTGCTCTGCACCTTGAAGCCCTCTAATCACCTCACAGACCCTCTACCTGCTAATGCTGTAAAAGACTTTATCCCCTTGCTCCTCCCTCTCTGGACCAACATCATCAACAGCTCTTTGCAACAAGGACACATTCCATACTCCCTTAAGTTGGGGCAAGTCACACCTATACTCAAGAAACCTACAGCTGATTCGTCTGACCTAAACAACTATCGGCCCATCACCAATATCCCCACCCTGGCCAAACTGCTGGAGAAATGTGTCCAACTCCAACTAACAAAACACATTGATCAATTTGACCTCCTCAACCCTCATCAATCAGGCTTCAGAGCGAAACATAGCACGGAAACAGCTATGACACACATAATTGATGACGCCCTCCAAATTCTGGATCGCAATGAGTCCTGCCTCCTCATCCTTCTTGACCTCTCGTCAGCATTTGACACGGTCAAACATGAGAACTTGCTGGAGCTGCTAAGTACTAGAATGGGGCTATCGGGAACTGTTCTCAAGTGGTTTTCGTCCTTCCTTCACAACCGGTCTCAGAGGTTCAAGATCGACAATGTGGTATCTACACCTGTGCCTGCAGATCTAGGGGTTCCACAAGGATCCACCCTCTCCCCTACACTGTTCAACCTCGTTATGGAACCGCTCGCCACCTTGCTTCATGCATCCAATGTACAATTCCATATGTACGCCGATGACACACAACTCTACCTAAAGGTACAATCCCCGGAAGATATCAAACATCTGAATTCCACGCTTATCAACACCCAATCTTGGCTGGCCGATAATCACCTCAAACTAAATGCTCTGAAAACTGAGTTCCTACTCATCTCACCCCCGGCGAAAATCTCCACCACCCAAACCTGGCTCAACAACCTAACAGCACTCAATGTCCAACCTACCATCGTGGACTCGGCGAAATCCCTAGGCATCACACTCGATACCAAGCTCAACATGCAGCAGCACGTCAGCAAAGCCACAAAAGCAGCTAATTTCCAAATTAACACGCTGAGGAAAATTAAACCCTTCCTCCCGGCCAAAGACTTCCAAACTGCTGTACAAGCTTTAGTCATCCCTCGAATAGACTACGGAATTGCGACCCTCAGCGGTCTCCCGCTATCCACAACAGCACCCTTAAGAGCCTCCCTGAACGCTGCCGCGAGACTCATTACTGGCTCTAGAAAGCATTCGCACATATCCCCAGACTTAAAGTCTCTAAAATGGCTGCCTCTTGAAGCCAGAATACAGCTAAAAATTGCAATTATGACACACGCGGCCGTGCACCACAAGGCACCCAACTACCTCGCTCAAAAGCTGTCTATATCAGGAGGTTCGAGATCCAATAGGAGCACAAAAAATCTACTCCTGAAACCTCGTAGATTCCGGAAAGTGAAAACTTACAAGCGCTCCTTCTCAGGAATGGCACCCAGGATCTGGAATGCGCTCCCTCCTGAAAACCAGGCTGATCTCCTCCACTGCACTCTTCAAGAAAGAGGTGAAAACCATCCTTCTGGCCAAGATCTCCTGATCGTTATAGATGTTGGTTCAGAGACTCTGCATTGCTTTGTATCACTGCTCACCCTATCCCCTGGCACTATACTCTACTTGTTGGGGGCACTACTACGCTACTCTCTTACTACCGACCAAGATATGATACACGTTGGTTTACTGATCCACCTGTACACCTCTGTAGTGGGATCAATGACTTGTGCTGTCCTATCTTACTTCCTTACCTGATTGTATATGGATTGGTTTTATGTATGTTTTTATTATCCATGTTATTACCATGTTATTGACTATTATACTGTTCCCATTATCTCTGTTGACTCCTACTGCCCCTTCCCTGTCTTTGTGAAGCGCTCTGATATCTGTAAGGATCCTGTTCGCGCTATATAAAACTTTGAATAAATAAATAAATGAATATATGAGATATGACAGTGCTCTGAACATTTTACAATCTTCAAAACATGAAACCTCTGATACCATACATACCAAAATTCTTTTCAACCAGGTTGATTTTTTATTCATCCCTGGTGTACAGTTAAATGCATATCAAACATATTTTTATGTTTTCACCAAGACAAGATGTCCCTGTGCAAGACATGCTAGAACTAGAGTCAATTACTCTGAATGGTGTACAATGTATATTAAAATATAAAAAGAATCAACACATGTAAAGCAAAATTACATTCAACATCAATCTAACACTTTCAACAGGGATAACTGTACAATTTACACAGAACAAATATCTGTACAATTGATATACATTAAAACTGTGCAAAAACATAAACTTGAATAGTCTAACTTCTTTTTTAGATAGCGGTACGGGGGCTGATCTTATTAAGATCCTCACAGTACGCTAAACCTTTAATAAGCCAATGAGAGTTAGCCTCGAGTTTTGAACGCAGATCTGAGCGGTACCAAGTGGGCTCTAAGCTACAAAGAGTTCTCAGTGTGAATTTGTCCTGGGCTCTTTAGGCTCTTCTCTCAGGGAAAATTAACCAACGCGTTTCGACCTTCAGGTTAGCGTTCCTTTGACCTGAGGGCTTCATCAGGGTGGGTGGTTAGCAAGGAGGACTGGAAGTACCGGTTTTCTTCTTCATGCAGCGTAAAACATCTTGACTCTATGGGCGGGTACTGATTTGTATACTTAGTAGCTGGTGAAAGGATGTATACGCCGTCCCATTGGGGAAAAAAAGACCTTACTTGGTCTAATTAGTTTATGGCAGGCTTCCCAAACGGTGGGTGTGTGGGGCTCCGGAGGGCGATATCCTTCTTGTGCCCGTGTACGCAGAGGGACAGGGGTAGTCACTCTCTCTCAGGCGTACCGACCTCAGTTTAGCTCTATTGCTGCCCTGAACATTTTACAAAGCACATATTTGCAATTTAAGCATGTGGAGATGAATTGAGATGTCCAGAATCAGGTCAATAACTTGTCAAGAGCAAAGCTGCAACTGCACCCCAGGTGTGCTTGTGCCAAAGCCAGCAGTTTAGGTGCTAGACAACAACTCCTCTCATGCTAAATATCTAAAAAATGAGTCATTTTTTGCATCATAGTTACTAAGGCCCTGATTCCAGATTTCCCAGAGCAGTATTTTTAGAGGGAATACTGTATCCACACATCTAACGTTTTTCTAGTTTCTTCAGGTGAAAAATGATTGGCTCCACAAATCTCTTGACTTGTTAATTTCAAACTATTGATAAACAGGACCCAGAGTCTAAAGTGAAGCTGTGGGGGCTGCAGTCATCTGCTCCCCCCAGCCCTCAATGATCTACATTCAGAAGCATGGGGGAGCAGTAAAGTTTCCCTGCAGCAGAAGTAACAATCCTGCTGCACTCCCGACCATGGCCAAAAATGAAAGGCTCCACACCATTCACCACCATCTACATTTTTTGTGCATTTCGACCCATTATTTCCCCTGGGAGTTGAAAAAACGGGCAGATTCAGACCCGGATCTCCCAGCTTAACATGTTGTTCCCCATTTCTAAGGAAATACGCCAAAGTCCCCAAAACTTACTCCAAGGGTCAGGAAGCTCCTAGATGGTCCTTGAAAATGTAGGACTTCAGTTCCCACAATCAACTTGGACAAATGCACTGGAGTCATGGTCCAGGGGAGCTCTGTTAACCTGTAGTTTGCAGGGAGTTCACTCTGTATTCCTCTTGAAGCCAGTTAGGGCAACAGGGCTGTAGTTCCATATTGTGCAGCAGGTGCAGACAGGTTCTGAATATTCAAAAATAGAGTAGATCCTCACTCCGCAGGGACCCTTCTTTTTCTTTAGTATCAAGCAGCCGGTTTGAGAGGCTCTCAACTCTCAGATACTTATTCATGGTTCTCTGGGGTCAGACAGAAGGACACTCCAATGAGGTGGAGGACAACATCCCAGAGCATGACCATTTCCTCCAAATTGCGTCACAATGGTCTCCCAGAAAGCCCACTATTTCTCCAAAATTCAATATGGGTGAAGTCTCAGCAGAGAAGCAAAAGCTAGCTAAACCAACCTCCATGGTGGCTCATTTCAATAACTCCCCTCCCTCCTACATCTATAAATTATTTCCTTAAGCCTGACTGGATTCAGAGTGTAAAGGGGATAGATAGACCTGTGTGTCTCTGCTTGTCTCCTTCTACCTTTAAAGTTGAAGCTTTACAACTCTTCCCCCTACTTTGGCATTCCTGTTGAGCAGGGTCCTCTTACAACAGATAGCCTTTTCTCCCTGGGTGCCACTTATCACTTCATCAAAGCAGCCTGGTAATCCACTTAACACTGACCAATCAGGGCAGGCCACTGGAAGGATCAATTTTTATAACTTATTTTCTGTACATTTTAGGATAACAACAGCATATTGTTGGATTTATCAATACCATTCTCCTAAATCCTCAAATGATATTTTTCGGTTGTCTCTTACAGTAGTTATGGATTCATAAACTATTGCAATGTTACCCTATGTGGCTGGGGATCTACAATGGGGTAATGGGAAATGAAATGTCCAATTTCTCCAGCAAAAGGGCCTATAAAACTACTTTTATGACGACCCTGCTCACAACTACATGACCCTCCCCCCCGAGTCACGGTAACTAGACAAAATATCGAAAAAAATATATAGAATGGACAAAATATCGATTCCAAATTATAGAATGGACATAATATCGAATGGACATAATACAGTGGTTAATAATATCGAAAAGCAGGTAAGTAATATCGATTGTCAAAATATCGAAGTACATAATAAAGGCATTAAAATATATCGAATTTTTAATAATAATGAGTTTTTTTATGTGTTTTGTATGTTAGTAGGTGTGTTAAAAGTGTATATTATTTTTGTAATGTATGTTTACATTTATTAAAGTAATGAATTTTATGTTATTTAATTTTAGCGTAATTTAATTCCGTGGCAGGGTGTGGGTTTAGAGGGGAATAGGGTGGGAAGTAATTTAATTATAGTAAATTACATAATAATTTTTAGGAATTATTCATTATTTTCAATTTAATTTTGTGCTTTAGTTCTGTAGCGGGTTGTGGGTTTAAAGGGGAATAAGATGGGAAGTAATTTAATTGTAAATAAGTAAGTATTGATTTTTATTTATTTGTATTGATAATTATTTTTTTGTTAATTATTAATTGGTAATTAACTTTTATTAATTGGTAATTAATTTTTATTGATGAATTGATAATTATGCTAATTGTATTAATGTATTATTCGGAGCGGGTTGTGGGTTTATAGGGGAATAGGGTAATTTAATTGTAATTAAGTAAATATTGAAATTATGTTTGTGTATTGATAATTAATTTATTGTTAATTCATTATTAATTGGTCATTTTTGTATTACTTTTTGCATTTTTGGTATTGAAAATTAATTTATTGTTAATTAATTATTAATTGGTAATTGTTTTATTACTTATTACATTTTTGGTATTGAAAAATAATTTGTTGTTACTTCATTATTAATAGGTAATTCATTTTTAATAAATAATATGTATTGGTATTTATAATTAATTATTTATTAAATATTTTGTAAGTGGTAATTAATTGTAATTAAGTTTTTTATTGGTATTTATAATTAATGTATTTTTATTTAAATATTAAATCATTACTTTCCCTGCTGTTGCACTCACTGGAGTGGGAATCGTAATTGTTACCCCTACGCTAACCAACGCTTTACTTACTGTTGCACTCACTGGAGTGGGAATAGTAATTTTTACCCTCCCGCTATCCAACGCTTCCCCTACTGATGCACTCACTGGAATACATTTTACCTACCCTCTATCCTATGCTAAAAATATTGAATATTTATTCTTTAATATTAAGTTAATATATATGTGTATTAAAAAATACAAATGCATGTTTATTTTTTTTTTTTAACTTACATTAATTATTTATACATTTTAAAGTTATTTAAGTATTTTTAAGTATGTTTTATTTAATTTTAATTTTAATTTTATTAATTTCACATTACTTTTACCACTTTTAAAAATTTAATATTTTAACAAACTATATTATTTACAACGATATTTTGGATTTGATATTTTTGTACTTAGCTGTTTGAAGATAGAAATTTGATATTTTTGCTTTCTATATTTTGTCCACGATATTTTGGCTGGTCGATATTTTCCTCCTCGATATTCTGTCAGTGATCCCTGAGCCACTGAGGGGAGACTTTAGGGGTTTTGAATATGCAACGGTAATGTAGATCCTCACTCCATAGTGTTCCTAGCACAAAAGTCGATTTTGTGAAGCACTTTACTACAATGAGGGAGGTGAAATTAGCACATTCTCTATTCCCAAGGCATATAAAACCTCTTTTATAAGGGTCCCCCTTATAAGTAGCAGCCCCTCACATCTGGAGCACCTAGGCACGAGCCTGGGGGTACCTAATATGTCAAAATATTGTAGTGTATTATTTGTAAGTGCCCCCAACACCAAAGTTGAGTTTGGGCACAATTTACATTTAAAAACGTTTGTGCAACACAGGCATGCTATTAAAATGACCTCAGGTTCTCAACAGTGCATACATGCAAGTGCAGAAAGGGCTGCTGTCCCCTAAACTGCCATACACTGTTATTTACTAGGGACCTAAAGGTAGTTTTGATCCCCTGCCCTATTATGTACTAGGGCATTATAGGGGGAGGTCATGCCAATCGTAGTGGTAGCCTAACAATAATGTACCCTAGTGTATGGAGTTGTTTTCACTGTATTCTAAGCGTGTTTTCAACTAAGCACTGACCGTGGTCCTGGTTAGGTAGAGCCCAGGGACAGTCAGAGCCAGTTACCACCAGTACTAGTCAGCAAACAATTGGGGTGCACAGCGCACAGGATGACTTTCTACATAGCCCTCCCAAACTAAGGGGCCCATTATGATAACGGGCGGATCGCCACCGCCCGTATGGCGGTAGCGATCCGCCCGCCAAAAACCGCCAGCCGCCTATAATTTTCTCCCCGCCACATTACCATGGCGGGTGGTCCCCGGCGAACGGGAAGACCGTCCGCTGGTTTTCCGCCGGTAGGCAATCCGCGCGATTACATACCGGGCGGAAAAGCAGTACATATGGTGGCAGTGTCTGGTAGACACCACCATCCATATTACTATGAGGGCGGGGATGTGCCTTTTTGTGGCGGCGTTGCCGCCACGGAAAGGCAGGCGGTTTTCAACATTGCACAGCATGCCTGCCTTGTGCAGTCAGCACCGCCCGCCACAATGACAGGAATGCTGGATGCGCCAGCCACATTGGCGGGCGCATCCTAATGTCCCCCACGGGACGCGCCCTTATGGCGGGCGGTACCTTTTTGCTGCGCGCCATCCCAATGTGCCCCAAAAGGTGATGAGTTACTAACTTACACCCTGGTAGTCCTCATCAGCTATGTGGATAAACCTGGAAAGTCCATCAGATTGGGATAGGCAACTCCAGGTCAGTGTTCCACTGTAAAGTCCATTCCCCAGAGGGAAATGTACCACTCATTAGCTTGGGATTCTCCCCTCTCATCAGTATGTGCCATCTGAGAGGACTGTGGTCAGTTTGAACTCAAAAGTGAGTCCCGAACAAATATGGTCTCCGTTTTTTCAGGGAGCAAACCACAGCAAAAGCCTCCCTCTCAACACCACTCCACCTATGCTCTCTGGAAGAAGTTGCCTACTAATGAAGATAACTGGCTGATCTAGGCCCTCTTCATTTAACTGTGACAACACTGTCCTAATCCTTTGTTCTTTGGCCCACAGCTCCATGTCTTTCAGCAGGAGCTTGGCATAGCATTTTCCTTAACAGTCCAGAATGGTTAAAATCATTAAAATGTTTTGGCTGGGGAAGGGGTTGAGATCCTTTTCTGTTGACTGGGACCAATAGCGAGTCCCGCAAGCTTTTGGAGATGCCATTTGCGTAGACTAATGTTGGCTAATGAGTCTTGCTTGGAACCACTGAGAATGAACAATATTAAGCATTTTTCATATTAGTCTAGTGATTTTTGCCTGGAAGGGTTGGGTCCAATCCACAATGTCCTGTGTGATTTGTGTCCTTTCATAAACTATGAAACTGTTTCACAATGCTTTCACGGATCTGCTTTGTTTTCACTCCATACACTATAGGGTTTACCATAGTAGGCACCATGTGATGGCTGGTCACCAGCAAGATGTGAATCCACAGAGGCACATTCTTGCCAAACCTGTGTATTAGAGTGGAAAGAATACCTGGAATGTAAAACACTAAGATGGCGCAGATGTGGCATCCACATGTGTTAATTGCTTTGAATCGGTCATCTTTGGATGACAGGAGAAAGACAGCACGGAGTATGAGAAGGTAAGTTATTAAAATTAATATCACATCCACCACAACAACCAGCAGAGCCACAATCATGCCATAGAGGTTATTAAGGGTTATGTCATCACAGGCAAGCTTGGCCACAGCCATGTGCTCACAGAACGAGTGCTGAATGATGTTTGAGTTGCAGTAGGACAGCCTTTTAAGGAGGTAGGTGAGTGGAGTTGTAGCAAGCACACATCTAATAAAAGAGGCCAAACCTATTTTTATGACAACTGAGTTGGTAAAAATTGCATTATATCTCAAGGGATTGCAGATGGCAACATAGCGGTCAAAGGCCATGGCCAACAGGATTGTTGATTCCAAGGCAGCAAATGTGTGAATGAAGAGCATCTGGGTGATGCAGGCTTCAAAATAGATCTCTGTGAACTCAAACCAAAGGATGGACAGCATTTTCGGCATGATGGTACTGCATAGCACAAAATCAACCAGTGATAACATGCCAAGGAAAAAGTACATGGGTTGGTGGAGAGTAGGCTCAAGCTTGATGAAAAACAGCAGTGTGCCATTCCCGAGCAGTGCAGTGATGTACATGAAGCAGAAGGGAAGAGCAATCCAGGTGTAGTGGGCTTCGAGCCCAGGAATGCCCCTCAGGGTGAAGAACGAGGGTTGGATGCTGCTGGTGTTGTCCGCTGCCATGGCCCTTGTAAGATGTCCAAGGTCAGTCTGAGAAAATGATTATTCCTTTTTAGAAAAAAACAGAGAAATATAAGAGTTAAGAAGAAAAATATCCAGATCTACCACTGAATTTTCATAGTACTACATGAAGACTTTAGCCTTTCACTCATGTAAAGTATACACACAATATTAGATTCATGGTTGGATTAAGGGAAGAAGGTTAGTATATCTCAAATCACTCAGGTGATTATTGCCCAGAACTATAAATGGGGTTTCGTCAAACAATACTGTAGTGTAGCTCCTATTTTCCCAATAGGCTCTGCGCATTGGAATAGTACCTACAGCAGTAAAGGCCTAGGCCAGACGTTACCTAGGTCTACTACTGTCGATACTAGACTTAATTTTTGGGTTTGCCAGCTAAGCTCAGAGTTCGCTAGAAACTTTCTCGAATGTTCAAGGAAGGATTAACTTCCCTGATTAGACAAGAAGGGATTTAGTTTCTGACAACCATAGAACATGACAACTTTGCTCTCCCCTAATCAAGAGTCAATCTCAAGAGTCGTGTGAGCACAAGGCAAATATTTTACTCAGTCAGTACGTGCATTCTTAGTCTCATCAGAATGTAGAGAAAAGGAAGAGACGGGCGTGTTCAATAAAAGATGTTATTTATTGATCAGTCTCTTTTCTCGTACAAGAGAAATGGATCGATATTATTGCGATACTTATAGTTAAGTAAAGTGCATACATTAGAAGCAATAGTATAAAATAATACTGTAAAAACATTGATATGGTTTCTGAGCCATATGATGTTTAAAATGATTAAAATATATTTACATACACATATACATTTGACTAAACGTACTCAACTGGTGTTTCTAAATACGCCTACCCCGTGTACCTGACCTAAGTCTAATACGTGGGCGGGAATAGAAAGTTACAGTTTAAGTTAAGTTTGTTTTTGCCAAGTGAATAACTAAAGAATTCTCTGTGAGGGGTTATTCAGTTCTGTACCTGGAATTTAGGATGAATGAGGAATGGTATCTCTTTCTCTGCTCTCGATATTCCAGGCTGCCTGCGAGGGCTACCCGGAAGCGCCGGTGCTGGGTCTCTCGGCTTGAGATAGCAGCGCGTCTCTCAGCGCGTCAGGAAGGCGGGGCTGCTGCCTGCGGGGTCTGCTTCGGCTCTCTGCCTCGGCAAGTATGGCTGCTCCGTCTTGTCACCACGCGTGTGTTTTGCATAGGGCAAGGTCGGCAATATTTATACCTTAAAGGTGCCGGGATTGACGTAAGGATGGACATAGGTACGTCAATAAAGATGTCATACGACTTGCTCGTTAGCACATTCTTTACTAAAGTTCTCTGTGAAATCAA
Source organism: Lissotriton helveticus (assembly GCF_964261635.1). Lineage (NCBI taxonomy): Eukaryota > Metazoa > Chordata > Amphibia > Caudata > Salamandridae > Lissotriton > Lissotriton helveticus. The sequence goes on from NC_136069.1 coordinate 1,613,898,857, forward strand.
AACAATGGCCGCACGGATTATCCAGGTTGTCATAGGTTTGATTTGTTATGAGAACGTCGTATGCCTTATCAGGGGCTGGAGGAATATCGCTTGTCTAATTAGATCTCAAGCGTTATGACCTAATCAGATAACACGTTCCTGTGCCGTAGTGTGACTGCGTCAGATAACGGTATCTGCATCATGGGGGATTTCTTGCCTCATGGGCTGACTGTTAGTTGACTAGCTAGGTAGTTTAACCAGAATAGGGTCAGGAATAGGGGGATCGATTCAGAACCTATAGAAATACACGACACCCACTCCACGCTAACTATGGTCATATCTACTAATCTATGCATAGTATAACATAGTACAACATACTATAGAGTATAGTGTATACCTTACCACCCCAAAATACATAAATGCATTTTGAAATTTTCAAATATACTGAAAAATTGCAGTCATATATATTGTATGCACTTAAGCTATGAATTAAATGCAAAAGTAAACACGCATTGTTATGCATTATTGCTTGTTGGTATATGAGAAATACACATGAAATGGCTCTTAATATGGCTATACAGAAAAAAAGTCGAAACCATTTCATCACATAAAATATATTGTGAACATACCAGTGGGCAGCTAAAGTCTATATAAAGTCTATAAAGTATCTAAAAAAATAGAAATCTTAGTTCTCTAGGAATAGTTTCTTACTTTAAGCAGAAGATCAGTGTCCCGGGAAAAAATATATAGAAAAATATTTTAGGGGCTTGCTGAAAAAAGTTGCTGTCCGTGAACTGGATTGTAATTGTTCATGTGACTTTATTTTTAAAGGTTGAAGGCCGAATTCAGGGAACGCCGTGTGCGAGTTTACTCAAAAGTCTCTATTTCTGTTCCGGAGAGAACATCATATCATTCAGGCTTTCGAAAAAACTGTCAACAGCTTCATGGGAAAGTTCCTCTAAGTCGGAAATAGGGGTAACCATGCATTCGTGCGCATGATTGTCTCCATTGACATTCTGATTTGCATTGCTGACAGAAGGTCGTACCTGTTCGATGCTGCTTTCATCTTGAACTTCACTACTCTTCAATCGCAGTGGTGAAGATTCCAGGAATGCCGTCATCAGAATTGGCAGCCTTTGAGGGCAGCACAGTGCGTGAACCTTGGTAGGAACCAGCAGTGTATCTGCATCCACCGGCGCATCCGATTGTAGCGTCAGACAGGTGTCTAACACGCATTCTTCTCCGCATAGCAGACACCTTAGTACAGGTAAAACACACCTTTGCCACATTGGTCGAAATGATAGAAACCAAGTCATGTTTAGGTCTCTAAGCCGGGAGAGTCCCAGGATTTTTGATATCCGGTCCCGGTATCCAATGGCTAGGATCGTATCTTCCATTGTCGTGAGATTTTGTTCTGTGACATGGGTTGCCATAACGAAAAATAAGGACCAGGAATAGGATTCCTGCAATTAGTCCTAGGATCAGGGGAAGTCCGCCAAAAATCGAATGGACGAAATCTGGAAAAATACCCAGTATGGCTTTGAATGGTGTTAATGCCATCGAAAATACTGTCTTAAATACCTTTGAGACCCCAGTGGTATCAGAAATATTTAAGATTTCGCTCAGGATTTCCGCGAAATGTACGGGGGAATTGGTTGATAATAATGTATGTATCTCTGCAGTCGTCCTTGCGACTTGTAGATCATACGTTTCTTTAGATGACGTGAGCCTTGTAGGCGTCTGAAGAAGCACTGTTTTCATTCTGCTTAAAGTGTCTATTCGAATAGAAGTAATTTTCAGACCGGGCCATGCCCTTGCCTCCCTGTCTGGAAAGGAGCTGGGGAACAAAGAACGTCCACAGCACTTGACCTTCGCCGTCGTAGTGACGAGATAAGGAGTCCCGGGCATAAGACTACAGCATCTGCGGTCTACAATAAGAATGTAACTCCCATTATAGAGTCTTTGAAAGAATGGTTCTATTTCAGTTGCAGGTGCGCCTTGCTGGTGACATGAAAGGTTGTATGAATTCCCTTCACAGGCTCCGTGCAAACTAATACCGTTACACAGAAGCGTGCCGCTTAGTGACATAGCACAATTGTTGCCACTAAGAAACACTTTCTGTCCTTTGTTACTGACACATGTATGTGAATAGGGCAGGTTCCAAGTTGTTTTAAGGTACCCCTTTCCCAATTTCTCGTACATGCCAGCCTGTATATATTTTTGGCAGTATTGAAACCTGAAGGTTGAGATTGGAATATTTATGATTCCGTGGATTATCCATTCACTGACAGGTCGTTCTGACATTGTCATTGGTAATCTTTCTAGTTTTTCAATGCTCAAGATTGTATAATCAGCACCCTTCTGCGCCATACCGATTTGTCTATCAGTAAGGTTAAAGATTTGGAATAGTGACGTAGTGTTGATTAAACGCCAAGGCACGTAGCCTGAACGCAGATTTTGTAACGTCCAGCCAAGCTGTACGATAGAACGCAATTGTGACTGACCATGTTGTAATAACAGTAAGTCTTGCGATAATATATCGATTGCTGAAGACACAATGCTGTCCAATGAAAAAATTCTGGAGGACAGAGTCATTAACCCATTCTCCACTACAGAAAGTGATTTTTCCAAATTAATACGGTCAATTTCCCGTATTCTTTCTGCTGTCTCAATTTGAGTAACCTTCCAGGCCTCATTGTATGCTGCATATACAGAGGCTGCTATGAAACGCTTATGACGCTGTTTGCGTGGTCCCAGTATGAAATCACGCAAGTCAGCACCATCAGTAAGTAAAGTTAGGTGTTGCTTAATTTCAGGCAGTGTGGAAGTTTGTAGCCATTGAAGGCATAATTTGCCCACACTGTAGGTTGTTATTATCCCTGGGTGATGTCTTTGGGGATATCTAGGGTCTGGCCTGTTCATTTTGAAACCCTGTGTTTTATTCAGGAATCTATCTTGACAGTTATTTGTATCTGTGGGCCAGATCAACCATTGTTTCCAATCAGGATGTGTTCTGTTTTGGTTAAGTATATGGTTTATGTCTATATCAGAGTTATTGCTAAACATTGTTGGCTTTGGAATAGACAGGTTATTTAAATCTTTGTTTTTGCTAGGCCAAGACAGGTGGTTTGTTGAACGGTGTCATTTAAAAATATCATTTGTTCTGGGATCATGCAGGCTCTAAACAAAGCTTCTAAACCCTGTACTTGCCATTCTTTTGTACCCCAAACACTTTTCAAATCAACATTTTTGTCCCAATAATCAAATCCAAAGGTATTCATTTTTTCAAAGAAAGAATCTGAATATATCAATTTTGTGTTGGTTATCATGGTTTTCATCCCTGTCTTGTTTGACAATTTGTAATAAAATGTTTCAGCATTAGTTATGTTAAAACCTGAAAAATATGAATATTTGTCATAAACGGTTCTAGAGCTCCCTTTTGGAGGTGTAGCACAATGTTCCCATTGATTATAACTTAAAACATTTCTAGGTTGTGCAGATTTATGCACGAAATGGTTACCATAATGGTTATAGCAGTACATGCTGTCATAATTTGTAGAACCCTGCAAATAATCATGTTTTGTAAATTTAGCAGACATTACTAAGTCAGACATCATATTGTTAATACTTTCAAAGTCCCAATCATCAGCAAATGAGTTTGGTTTTGCAAAGTCACTCAAAGAGATCTTAATTTGGTGTGGATATTTCAGGATCTCGACCGGACCATAAATTTCATAGTCAGTGTTGTCCCAGGCTACCCCACCAGGTATTGGAATTGCTGTGAAGTTGGCTGAAGAAAGTTCTGAAGAAAGTTCTCGTTTCTCGACGTGTGAAGATGTGTGTGGTTTGAGGACCAAGTTGATGTTCTGACTTGCTGTGTCCATTTTAGCATATTTTCCCTCAATGAAGCGTCCCAAGGTAAATACCATGATGAGCCAAAGTATGAGGATAAATGCACCAAAACCCACCCAAAATTCAATCCATGGAGAGATCAGATATGTTTCTTTTAGTTGTTTCAAAAGTTCCTTCGCTTTGTCTTTAAAGGATTTTGATGATGGCTGTGTCTTTTGTTCGCTGAAACCGTCGGAGGAATCATCGAAGTTGATGAAGTAACCGGATGCAGTTCTGTCAATTGTTCCAATTGGTTCAGGATTTTTGTTTCTTGCATTTTCACTTGGTACTTCTGTATAGATTGGTGTGTCTCTGCTAAATGTCTTTATTTGGGTTTTCAGAGGTCTGAGTTCTATTGCATTGTTGCATAGTCCTTGTTGTTCTTCTTTAGGCGTTTCGAATGTGATGAGCCTCTTTGTTAGGACCTCTGTACTGGTAGCAAACCTTGGTGTTCTGCTACTTATTGGGAGTCCACTTGGCCTACTGTTTGTTATCGGCCACATGTTGTGGTTTTACCAGGTCGATGGATACAACTCGGTTCTCCTTTTTTCCAGCAAGTGGCGGTAGTACAACTGATCTTGTCCCGTTGACAGACAAGACAGGAACTGCTTTTCTGTAAGAAGGCCCAAATTCCTTCTTTACCGCGGTCTTCTCCCTGACTAGATCCCCGACTTTTGGAATCCAGACAGGTCTTGCTGGGACAGGTGGTGAATCTTCAGTGGTCGTTGGCTGTTGTTTCAACTGTATGTTGCTCAGGTCTTTTCTTGTTTTGTTTAAGTCCTGCAAAATAGCCAAACGGTCTTTGACATCAAAGCTTTTTTCTGTTACCACTGAAGTCTGACTATCAAGGTCAGAGATCAACATCCTAGTTCCGAATAATAATTCGTACGGACTGAATCCCTTCAGAGAATTTCTTGGCAAGTTATTTAGACTACGTTGGACACTTATTAGATGTTTGACCCACCCAGCTCCCGAACCTAATACCTTTGCCGTTATAGATTGCTTTATGTCACGGTTTTTTCTTTCAACAATTCCGTTCCCCTCAGGGTGAAATGGACAAGAGTACCGCAATTGCACGCCCATGCTGACCATGGCCTCCTTATAAGCCCGAGAGCTAAAAGCAGGACCATTGTCCGAATGTAGAATGCCAATTGCGTATGTGCCGATAAAGACCCGCAAATCTTTTATAACAGTTCTGGCGTCAGCCGTTCGCTGGGGCCACATCCATATGAATCTCGTGCATGAGTCCACTGCGACCAAGATATATTTATAGTTACCGTCCCTTTGTAAGGGACCACAGTGGTCTAGATAAACACAGGCTAATGGTTTATCCGAGATTAGAAGGGGCGTCTGTGCTGGACGTCTCACAGTTGATACTTTCATTTTTTGACATATTTCACATGCTAGAACATAGTTCCTTGTTTGTCTTCTCATTTGCGGCCACCAGTATCTCTGTTTTAATAATGATACTGTGGCTGAGACGCCAGCATGGGTAGAAGCAAGCCCTTCGTGTGCCGCTATTATTAGTCCTAATCTGTGTTCCATGTTTGGAATTGCCCTATCCCCCACTCCAGGGATTTGAGCAAAAGGAACATTGTTTTCATCTGTTATGTATGAGTACTTTAATGGAAAGCCTTTAGGGAGTGGTTCTATCGAATCCTTTTCAGAAGCGCTGACAGCTTGTAATATTTCGCTGTCTATTTTTGTTTTTGACCGGGTGATGGCAGCTACGGAAGCCGTTTGCACAGCTGCCTTCGCGGCCTCATCAGCCAATGAATTCCCTGCAACGTGAACGCCATCACGTTGATGACTCAGTGTATGTATCACGTGAGTCTTTGGTAGTTCTTTTTGTAAAAGAGCTACTTGTTCCCATAGCATTTTATGCTTGATTGTGCCTCCTTTCGCATCCTTGAAACCATTTTGAAGCCAGATCTGCAAGTATTCATTGTAAGATTGAACGCAATAATACGAATCGCACACTATGAGTGTGGGGAATTCTCGATCGGTATTTTCAAGCGCCATCTTGAATGCTAGTAATTCAGCTCGCTGAGCTGTGCAATCTCCTAGAGATTGGGTCTTAGTTAGGGTTGGTTTAAATTTCCCTTCGTGCCAACGACCTTTAACAATCGCGCACGCAGCACTGTAAGCTTGTTTACCCCCTACTGCGGGTTGTGCTGATCCGTCTGTATATATTATACAGCCGTATTGGTCTAGAGGCAGAATTTCGGTTGGCAGAGGACATTCGAATTCATATTGTAGAAATTCTTGTGTTTTTAAGTAAGGATCAAATTCGTACACCACGTCTGTTGCAGCAAGAGAGTTCGCCCATTGTATCCATCTCGGATGGAGTGCTTTCGCATTTGGAATGCTTGCCTTTGTTACCGCCTCTAAGGCTGGTATTGGTGTCACGATTATTATTCGTTTACCTTGTGCCAGGGCTCGTTCTTTTGCTATAGCTGTCTGTGTTGCTGTAAGAATTTTTTCCGTTGGGCTAAATTTCATTTCAGCCTTAGTGTACAAGTGCGATTTAAATGCAATTGGTACCTTATCTCCCTCATTAGAGGTTAGGTATGTGAATCCGCATCTCCCTGGGATGACTCGGATCACAAGGTTGCGTGTATTATCACGGGTTTCTAATTTTGTTTTAATTAGCATGTCTGTTTGTAAGGATCTCAAAATTTCTGTGTGTGCTTGAGTCCAACTGGATCTTTTAAAGTCTGGTTTAATTAGATCATAAAGGGGTTTGACCCTTTCTGCGTAATTTGCAATATATGTTCTTCCGAAATTTAGGAAGCCTAGAATTGACTGTAGGTTTTTTAGTGTTTTAGGAGCTTGGATTACGGCACATTTCTCTAGGAAATTGTCTGCCAGGCTTTTGCCTTCACTTGATAACTCATATCCTAAGAATAGGACCGTCAGATGGGCAATTCTGGACTTTTTGAAGTTGAATTTGTAACCCTCTGCAGCGAAACCAAGTATTATGGTGTTCACTCTTTTCAAGTGAGTCTCCAAGTCATCATCTGTTAAGTAAATGTCATCGACATAAGATAATGCTTCATCATCATATAGTTGTAGTAATTCTGTTACTCTCGCTGAGAATACCCCCGGGCTGTTCTTGTACCCCTGGGCTAACCGACAGAATTGTTTTTGAGTGCCATTTACTGAGAATGCAGTTAAATATCTGCTCTCTGGTGCTATGTTTTGACAAAAGAATCCGTTGGAGATGTCCAAGGTTGTTTTGTATTTTTTGCGCACTATGTTATTCATTAGTGCAGCACTGTGTGAGTTTTGCACTGCAAAAGTTTTGCAACATGTGTTAAGGTGTCGGTAATCCAAAACTAGACGGTACGAATTGTCTGGTTTGGAGACCGGAAACAAAGGATTGTTCATTTGTGAGGTGCAAGTTTCAATCACCCCCTGGTATTCTAGCTGATCTAGTATTTCAATTACTTGTTTTTTAGCTTCTTGCTTAATTGGGTACTGCCTTTGTGCAGTAGGTTGTGATTTTAACTGGATTTTGTGAGGAGGAGAATCCTCATCCCATCCTACATGATTTTTATATAAAGCAGGTGCTAAGGCCACTGCCCACTTTCTAGCAAGTGTGTATTTTTTATGAATCGGTATTTGATTCGAGAAGGCAGGCATAATTACTTCTTCGCCATGAGGGCACTCCCTGACAAACTCTGGTGGCCAGTCTTTTTCAGCTAGAAGGATGTCATAGCCTTTGGATAGGTTATCCCAAAATAGTCCCCTTATTTTCCTAGTCTTATCTCCCTCTATACGTAATGTTATCTCGTATATTTTGTGGGGCTTGCTAACTCTGGTATCTGCAGTTTCCACTTGAAGGTATTCATTCGTGTCCACTGTCTCCAGATGATCCATAAGGACTTTGCGAGCTATGCTCACCTCTGCTGCGCTGTCTAGCATTGTCTGAGCCCATTCTCCGTTTTTCAGTTGTGTCCTCAGTATTCTCGGCATTGTTAACTACCTTGATACTGGCTACCTTCTTTTTTGGAAATTGTGATTTCTTTTTCAGTTGAGCAGGTTCCTTGTCTTTGGACTTGGCGTGCTCTTCTGATCGTCCTCTTCTTTCCGATTTCTGCGAGGAATTCTGAAAAGATTGAGAGGGACGTGTATCAATGTCTTGATATCTATCAGGTTTTTTAATATTATCCCTATTTCTAAGGTTATATCTATTCCCAGAGGGTTCACTCTGAGGTGACCTTTGTCTCGGGTTTGGAGATTTCTCTCTTCGCCTAGGAGGCCTTCCTCTGGACTGGAATTTCTTTTCTTTTGGATTGGATTGTTTGTTTCCATCCCAGTTCTTTTTTGGTGAATTATTATTATTATTAAAAAACATTTTTTCTGGACTTGTAGTCAGTTGCGGTTTTACTGGTATTCCACCTAGACTATCTCTGCCTAGTTCTTCATAGGATTTTTCTATGATTCTGGCAATTTCAGCTGGTTGGTCTGCTATATCTGTCTCTTTTAACCTCTGGCGGATCGCCACGTTTGCTGCTTCACCCTTTATGTTGGCTAGTAATATAGCCGAGACCTGCTTGAAGTCTTTTAGTAATTTCATACCAAGGGTTAAAGCAGGTTCTGGACCATATTCATCTTGAATTTGTTTTAGCACATCTGGTATTACCGAAATGGATGGAACACCGTGCGTTTTTGTGTAGATGGAAGCAAAGACTGTACCCCAAGTGTCACAGTCCTCAATGTGTGGTGCGATTCCCATTGGGAGACATATAGTCAGAATTCTGTGTTTTTCCAGCGGGGTGGTGTCAGGAAACACCGCCTCTATTTGGGTAATTTTCTGTGCCAACCAGAATGGTATCTGTTCCCGTTTAGCTGGAACTTTACCTAGGCAGGATTGGATGTTCTGTGGTGTAATTTTATTTGTGTTCCCCTGGTGAGGGGTCAGCTGTGGAAGTTTAATCGCTGGCTGAATTGTTGAAGTCCGCATTACATACTGAACTAATTGTCTGTGAATTTTTAGTAGTTGTTTTAGCTGTATTAACAGCTCTGCTGCAGGCATTCTTTCGATGTCTGGATATGGTGTGTATCCGGCTAAGACCGGCCACGTTGCTCCTGGTCTTCCTAAAGGACCGAGCCTTGTAATGTGATTATTATGTTTTAGGGCGCCATCAAATAAGAGCAAATGCTCTTGGAATTTGAGTGGTACTTCCACCTCCTCGAAAGGAGTGTACTCATTAGGAGGTTCCTCTACTTTGTAATAGTGGAAGTACTTTGTTACAGCATTTGCTGCTGGAAAATGTATCCATGTATAGTATACCTCTGTCTGCCGATATTCGTGTGCCTCGATTACGAATATGACTGTGCCACCTCTAGGTGTCAGTCCATTTTCTATAAGTTTTAAGGTTATAGATCTCCTTTTAATGACCGGAATGAGTATTATATCCGCGTCTGCTGCTTGCATGGTAGCATCAGCATCTGCTATTTCAGTAGCTAATCTAATTGCCTCTCTTTCTCCATCACTGTCTCCCATTTTACTGACAGGATGGTATTATTTTTATTTGCAGATCAGGTTTCTTATGGAAACAGAGATTAGATGCACAATATTCTGGAACTGTTTTATCCTTCAACGTTGACTAGACCAAAAACCATACATAGGAGTTCCCTCCTGCGAGGTTTTGGAGGATATAATAACCTTTCACCCACTCCAGACGTCTTTGGAGTATTTGGAAAAAGGGGTCTGAGTGAGAAAGCACGACTGAGTTACTCTAAATGTCTTACGTTAGTTTTATCGCCCTTTCCAAACGCGTTGGGCGCCATGTAGTGTAGCTCCTATTTTCCCAATAGGCTCTGCGCATTGGAATAGTACCTACAGCAGTAAAGGCCTAGGCCAGACGTTAACTAGGTCTACTACTGTCGATACTAGACTTAATTTTTGGGTTTGCCAGCTAAGCTCAGAGTTCGCTAGAAACTTTCTCGAATGTTCAAGGAAGGATTAACTTCCCTGATTAGACAAGAAGGGATTTAGTTTCTGACAACCATAGAACATGACAACTTTGCTCTCCCCTAATCAAGAGTCAATCTCAAGAGTCGTGTGAGCACAAGGCAATTATTTTACTCAGTCAGTACGTGCATTCTTAGTCTCATCAGAATGTAGAGAAAAGGAAGAGACGGGCGTGTTCAATAAAAGATGTTATTTATTGATCAGTCTCTTTTCTCGTACAAGAGAAATGGATCGATATTATTGCGATACTTATAGTTAAGTAAAGTGCATACATTAGAAGCAATAGTATAAAATAATACTGTAAAAACATTGATATGGTTTCTGAGCCATATGATGTTTAAAATGATTAAAATATATTTACATACACATATACATTTGACTAAACGTACTCAACTGGTGTTTCTAAATACGCCTACCCCGTGTACCTGACCTAAGTCTAATACGTGGGCGGGAATAGAAAGTTACAGTTTAAGTTAAGTTTGTTTTTGCCAAGTGAATAACTAAAGAATTCTCTGTGAGGGGTTATTCAGTTCTGTACCTGGAATTTAGGATGAATGAGGAATGGTATCTCTTTCTCTGCTCTCGATATTCCAGGCTGCCTGCGAGGGCTACCCGGAAGCGCCGGTGCTGGGTCTCTCGGCTTGAGATAGCAGCGCGTCTCTCAGCGCGTCAGGAAGGCGGGGCTGCTGCCTGCGGGGTCTGCTTCGGCTCTCTGCCTCGGCAAGTATGGCTGCTCCGTCTTGTCACCACGCGTGTGTTTTGCATAGGGCAAGGTCGGCAATATTTATACCTTAAAGGTGCCGGGATTGACGTAAGGATGGACATAGGTACGTCAATAAAGATGTCATACGACTTGCTCGTTAGCACATTCTTTACTAAAGTTCTCTGTGAAATCAAAACAATGGCCGCACGGATTATCCAGGTTGTCATAGGTTTGATTTGTTATGAGAACGTCGTATGCCTTATCAGGGGCTGGAGGAATATCGCTTGTCTAATTAGATCTCAAGCGTTATGACCTAATCAGATAACATGTTCCTGTGCCGTAGTGTGACTGCGTCAGATAACGGTATCTGCATCATGGGGGATTTCTTGCCTCATGGGCTGACTGTTAATTGACTAGCTAGGTAGTTTAACCAGAATAGGGTCAGGAATAGGGGGATCGATTCAGAACCTATAGAAATACACGACAATACTGTCCTCACTTTTGATTTGACCTTAGTGAGGGTTCAAATCTCAGACCCAGTGACCATGAGTGCCATCCATGGAATACTTTTCAGGCAATACTCATGCATTCAATACTTGAGAGACAAAATGATCAAGGTCTAAGGAGTCCTTTACTGTAGCATCTTAACATTCACTATTCTTCCATTAACAGTAATTTTGCTTTTAAAGGACCTGATCAAAGATACTCATATGGATTCTGCAGATAGACTTGAAATCAACCCTTAGCCAATGCATGCACATCTAACAGTGGATTCATGATTGTAACTTTATAAACCACACGCCGCTCTAATGGCAGTAGATTTGAGTTTTAAGAAGCTTGTGTAGCTCCATCTTTGCATTCGTCGAGTAGAGAGAGTTCTCATAGTGTAATATAGCATTGGCTAATGATCCCACCCCTATGGATGTCATGTTGGGTGGATGGAAACATAAGAGTCTGTGCACACATGAAAAGACATTCTTAGCAACATTGCTTGTGCTTACTTATTGGCATCACAGAATAGGGTCACCAAGTTTTTTTTACTTCTTTCTTTTAGGAGTTAATGTCTTTACTTCAGAACGCTGGTGGGAAGTCCCTTAAGAGACCTGTTTTTTATTTGGTCTCTTAGTCTTAAAATATGACCTCCCTCTTAGCACCTTTCAACTTTAGCCACTTAAGATACATTAAACCATATTGATCCACCAGAAAATATTTGAGGTTCTCACATTGAGTGTAGGAGTCCTCCTACTAAGTGAGAATCACAAATATTTTAAGCTCAAGCAGTACAAGCAAATTTAAAGTTGGGAAAGCTATCAATAATATTTCCACCCAATTTTGAAAAACAGAGAACAATGTAATGAGCAACAAATACCAGGCCAATTCAAACTGGGTAAGGAGATCCTGGGATATGATTTTTTAAACGTTTGAGGCAAAAAGCATTGAGAAAGCACAAATCACAAGTTTAAAAAATCAGTTCAAGAGTGACTGGAGTCTAGGCACAGTTTTCAACTGAGTGCAATTGAGAGGCAGTTGGGTGAGCCAAGTGGGTTGAATCAGTAAACAAAGAGTGTATCTTATGACATCTGGCCTCCTAGAGGCTCTGTACACTCTAAACGAGGCAGACGGAAAATTGCCTCTTTGAGGCAAAAATCCTGCATTTGCTAAACTTTAATTAAGGCCTTTCGTCTTTTTGTGGAACTCCAAGTCCTTGATCAGGCAAAGTCAGTAAAAATACCTTGAAATGAAATATTTTGTTGTTGCCCTCTGTTAAATCTGTTGATTTTTGCACCAAAAACTCTAGGTAGGGCTAAACTGACCTGTAGCTCCTATTGGTACTTCATCTATTGGGTAGATTTGCTGCATCAACTCAGTCCAATTTTTTACCTTCTTTCTTTTTTGTTCCTCAAAATCCACCAGCAGCGCACAACTGGAACCTGTTGCAGGGTAAGGCTCCACAAGGCCAGCTACCTTTATTATAAGGTCCCACTTAACTATGGCAAAAAGCTAAGAGTTATGCAAGACTTGTTTTCATATTCGTCAAGGCTACATCCTACATGGGAAGCCTTAGCACCTTCTCCCATCCTTTCAGGTGGAGGAAAATATTAACCCTCCTCTACTGTTGAAAGTGTATTTCCTGTAGCCCAGTAGCTTCTTCTGTTCTTTTCCTACATAAAGGCCTCAGTCTGGTTAGTCTGGTTAGAGACTGTGTCACAACAAAGCTTTGTTGCTTTGGTTGTTTCCTCCCTCCCTCTGTTTGCTGATCCTGACTCTTTGCTCCAGAAGAATTACATTATTACATTCTTGAGCTCCTGATTCCTGGTTTTCTTCAGTCCTTCAGGGTATTCATCCAGCAAGGAGGTATTTTACACCTTTGTTTTTTTTTGTCCTGAGAATGTGGCAGCTACTCGAGGCCAAGTCTCCCACACATTCCTCTGTGTAGTCACATTGTGGCTTCTGGAAACAGTTGCCCTTACTCCTAGCAGCAGAAGACCAAGATCCGGATTACGGATAGTCATTGCAAGAAGGTGGAGTATTATGTAGTGATGCTGGTTAGGCTTCACCATGCTCACAGACCCCAAAGATGGTCTTGAAATCACAATAATAATTCCTTAGCTCAGTCCTATAAGCGTGACAAAAAGCAGTCAGGCTTCACTAGAGGAACATGTGTTAAGCATTTCAGAATACCAATATGGATAATAAGTAGTTGATACGCTCAAGAGAAATCTAACACCAATTTATAAAAGTAAAGTGTATTTTTATCTTAATTTAGGCACCAAAACTAATGGAATAGTATACATATAACTGGAGTTATAGATTTTAGAAGCAATATAAAATCAGTGCAGAAGAATATACTGAGACTTTTTATCATTGCGGTCAATGGGAGAAAACACTTGTAAAAATTGGCGAAAGGAAAAACAATGGTCCTTGACTATCAATCAGAAAAAGCTTTACGTGGAAATCATTTCTAATTTAGGAAATGCAATTAAATCTGCATGCTTTAACTCAAGCAAGATGGGGGAGATGTTTACAATTTCACAATGATTTTATACACATTGAATGCAAAAAGAAAACAGTACCCTGATAAATAAAAGCAACAAGAAAAAGATTGTAACCACACTCTGGATACTTGTACTACCAAAATTTTACATATTTATTTACAATTTTCATAAAACAATTATGATCATAAACGGCGCATGGACTATGAAGTATAGTCAGTGAGAAAGAAAGGGGTGCTCAAGTGTTTAGAAGAAGGAAGGAAAGCGTTTACAATGTACAATTCTGATATTTACAAAGAACAAAGCGGGAAACCTTCCGCTATTATATATGCCTGTCCACACAGTTTGGAGGGGGGAAGGGGTGGGACAATATAGGTACAGGCATACAAGTTAGAAAAGCGTCGACGTTTCGACCCTGGTGCTCTTGGGATATTTGGGGCCTCGGCTGCGGGTCTTCCTCAGGACAGGGGACAAGGATGGAATAGGAGGGGAACTTGGCCGTGATCCGGCTGGTGGTCTGGATCGAACACCTGAAGTGTGAAGATGAAGTTACTGTTAGAATTTGTCTAATACTGAGTATTTACTAGAGTGTGGTATGGTATCAGATGTTGGGTACATTACCAATGAAGCTGGTCAGGTGGGAACTCAGTCCAAGCTTCCAGGGGGTAGATCACCTGTAGGGTACAGAGAAGATGGGAAAAAAAGGGTCAGTGCCCATCTCCCCAGGGCAACTGACTTGAGGAGACCGGTCTATTGATAAACATGGGTCTAGACTCACCTAATGTCTTGACGGTGATCTAGTGTGAATTCACTTGACTGTACAGCTTGTTCTTATGAAAAAGACCTGTGGAGGATGAACAATTGGTCAAACCCCATCCAAGTGGTCAACTTATGTACCTGTTGGTAAGTGCGACCGGTAACTTACCACTAAGGATGATGGAGTAAAACAGTCCTACCGGCGCCCCCACGGGCGACCCGGTGGTTGAAAGGGGTTGGTGCTGCCAACGTTGCCTCTATACTTTAGTTCAATTTCTATATCGGTGTCCAGTACCCACGTCACCTGGTATGGGGTAAATAATGGAGAAGTATATTAATTACTTCATCTATCCATGTCCATGGGGTGTTCATGCTAGAACGCTAAAAAACGATCTAGCGAGCGTTCACCCACATGGGATTACTAAAAACAATTTTTATTATCGAGCGTGCACCCTCCTGAGATTCATATTTACTGTTCTTACCTCGGCAGGAATGGTTTCAATGCCTGGTAACCGCGAGCAGTTGCTTCCGTGATATGCGTCAAACGGAGAACAGCGTTCTAATACGACTGTTACATCCGCGTTTGGGACTCATGTCACATGTACTCGTGATGGCCAATGAAAAAAGGGTTAGACATAAAAGAGGGACCGTGAACTAATTCGTCCGTCAAAAAGATCAACAAGGGACTAATCATGGAGGAGATCAGTATTACACCAAGTGAATTGCACGCATCATGCGTGTTGGGTGATAGGGATATATCGTCAATTAGTGGTTAGTCAAGATATTCGGCGCATTTCGATAATCCTCGATTTCTTTTTGGGGCACATCAATTTCAAACAAGATTATTTAGTTGTGCACAAGTGCAGTTTGTACAACAATTTGTACGATAATTGAATGTTATTACAGTACATAATACATTGACACAAGATCATACAATACAATATTCAATACAGAAATTGCATGTAACAGGCAATGTGATGTACAATGGTACTGCAAGATGGTTAATTACAAATTACCCTGGGGGAGGCAAAGTGAGTAGTTAGAGTGAATGGTTGTTTGATGGACATTTAGCCATTTCGAATCGAGACCATTTGTCTCAGGACTTCTTCACGGTCGTTAAGGCCGCGATTGACAGTATCAAAAATATGCATCCAGCGACATTCACGGGTACTCAAGAGTTTGGCATAATTACCACCTCGGGGGTTTTTTGTGACCTTCTCTATTATCCACCATGTGAAACTTTCAGGGTGATGGTTAAATTTCAGAAAATGATCCACTAGTGGGGCCCCTTGTACCTTGCAGCGTATTTTGCTGCAATGTTGTAGGATGCGGGTCTTAGTTTTCTGGGTGGTTTGGCCAATGTACATAAAGCCACATGGGCACATTATAGCGTAGATAGCTCCCATGGTATTGCAGTTGGTGTGTTGTTGCATTGTGTGGGTATAGTTATTGTAGGTGCATGTTTTTAATTCAGATACCATTGTACAGGCCTTACAACTGCCACATTTAAAATGACCCAATACAGGGGGAATGTTCCACAGTGATGTTTGACTTTCGGTCTTCTTTTGGTTAAACATAGAGTGTACTACAAAATCATGGACACTTCTGCCTTTACGGAAGGCGTGCATCGGGGGTTCAGTTATACCTATTTCTTCCGCTACAAGGTGCCAGTGTGCAATGATGGTTTGTTTTATTTCTGTACTGCGTGTGTTGAAAGTGGTGACACATATAAGTCTGTTTTCCTTAGAGTCAGATCTCTGTTTTGGTTCTAGTAAGGACTCTCTATTGCTGAACCATGCCCTTTTGCGAGCTTTCCTAGCTAAACTTCTAGGGTAACCTCGTTCGATGAGTCTTTTAATTAGAACATCGGATTCCTTGAAATAATCTATTTTCTTGGTACAATTACGTCGCAACCTCAGGAATTGACCGTAAGGTAGGTTATCCCTGAGGTTGCGAGGGTGGTGGCTAGAATATCTGAGAAGTGTGTTTTTTTCAGTCGGTTTTCTGAAGAGTGTGGTATATAAAACACCATTTTCTTCTTTAATCGTCAGGTCAAAGACATTTATAGAGTTGTTACTACTCTCAATTGAGAATTGTATGTTGTCATCCCTTTCATTTAGCCAAATATGGAAGGTCATTAACTCCTCCAACGTGCCCCTCCATATGAGGAGCACGTCGTCGATGTATCGACGCCATCCTGCAATTTTTATTCTGTGGGGGTTGGTATCGTGTAAGATCCATTTGTGCTCAAAAGAGTCCATAAAGATGATAGCAAGATTTGGGGCAAAGCTTGCCCCCATAGCTACTCCACTTGTTTGCTCGTAGAAATGCCCATCAAAAATGAAGTAGTTTCTTTTCATTGCTATTTCTAACAGTGATAAGATGAAGTCGGTCGGTACCCTATGGGGACGTGTTCTATTGTCTAGGGCATTTTCAATTGCAATCATAGCTGCCTGTTGTGGAATGCTGGTATATAGGGATGAAATGTCCATGGTTACCAGCAATTCCTTTGTAGGATCAAAGATGGTGCCATCCATAAGTTGGATTACCTGCATGGTGTCACGTATGTAACAAGTTGTAGATTCTGCAATGGGTTTTAGAAAGATGTCAATTAACTTGCATAACGGTTCCAAAATCGAACCACAGCCTGAGATAATCGGCCTCCCAGGTGGCGAGGCAAGTCCCTTATGTATCTTAGGTACAGTATATATCGTTGGGACTCTGGGGTGTGCATTATTTAAATATTCACGTTCTGATTTGGAGATTACACCTTCCTGGTATGCTATATCTGTCAGTCCTCTGATCAGTGTGGCTATGTCATTTGTGGGGTCTTTGGATAATTTCCTGTAGTTGCCCTCTTTGGATAACTGTGAGAGAATTTCTGCCTTGTATGCCTCTCTGCCCTGAATGACTATTACTCCCCCCTTATCCGCAGGCTTTATCACTATCTCTTGATTCATGTTTAGATTGTGTAATGCCTGTCGTTCAGTTTTGGAGATATTGTATTTGACATATTTTCTGTCTGTGAGCAGTTTGGTAATGTCTCCCATCACCATTTGTTCATAGGCTAAGATCCTAGGTGGCATCATGTGTGTTGGAGGAGTAAAGGTGGAAGGTGGTCTCAAGCCAGTGTTACTGTTCACATTCATGTGGAGTGTCTTATTAAAGTGATATTTTAAGCGAACCTTGCGAAAGAATTGGAAAAGTTCCAATTTCAAATTGAAACTGTTAGGTAGGCTAGTTGGGACAAAGGATAAACCCTTTTCCAAAATGCATTGTTCCTCACCTGTCAAATTATAGTTGGATAGGTTGTCTAGGGGGCTACTTTGTCTGGATATGGTGGTTGTGTCTACCATCTGTAGTGTTGCGAGCGTGTCCGTATGTCGCCATGGGATTCCTGTCTGAAGTGTACCTGTTTCCCTGGTTTGTCTCTCCCTTGGTTCCAGGTTTGTTGTCCCCTGTTCTGTTTCCAAGATGCTTGGCCCCGTCCCCTGGGTCGTCCCCAGGGGCGTCCCCGCCCACGTTGGTCCACCCATGGGTCCTGTTCTAAAAAAGTCTGGTCCCCCTCTTGTCCTGCGGTACTAGTGGATGGTTGATCTATTTCTGAGCCACTGCTGACTGAGGAGTTGGAGAAAGTATTATATCTGCGGTACCCTCCCCTGCCTCTGGTTGTATATGTGCCTCTTGATTCCTGATTGTAGTATCCTTCAGCTAGGTAGGGGTATACCTTCTTTTTGTCAAAGAATTTTATATCATTGGCTAATTTGTCCAATTTGGAGGTTTGTGTAAATACGTCAAATTCTTTTAAGGTTTTCCCTAGTCTCTCTAGGGCTTCTTTGGCGTTTTTTAGAGCTGCGTCATCAGTGATCTGTAAAAATTGGTCACCTTCAGGTTGAGTTGCGTGGGACCTTTGCTGGGTAACAGTGATGCGTGTCCCAGGACCTGGCCATGACAGTCAGTTCAATTTTCCTTGGCCCGTGGAGCCCACGTGCAGAGTTGACCTGGGAGTCCCTGGTGTTGAACATGAGATCTGGGTGGTGCTGACATCGGTCGAAGGTCAGATGGGGTTCCCTGTAGATGAAGCATGGAGTACAGGTGTCAGTTGCTTGACTGGCCACCAACAAGCCATGGCAGCGGTAATCCTTGGAAAAAGGTACTTCAATATCCGAGGGTCCTGGAAACCACAGTCGCTGCCTGTAACTTCGTGGTTGGCAGAACTACTGTTCCCAAAATGCACTAGACCATCTGGATTTCGGCAATTCCTCGGAAGACCCGATGGCCATCGATTCTTCAGATCCGGAGCACTGTTTTACCAGCAGTTTGCAGGGCAACAGTGCCACTAGTCCAGGGGAGTCTGATGGTGCTTCAGACTTGCACAGGCATTAGGGGTGTGAGTCAAAGTGCCCATATGGGCTGCTTACCTCAGTGGCTAATTTGTTCCTGAGGTGACCACATCTGGAAATGTGATTCACCTTTTCTACTGAGAACCCACTATTTATGTCACTTTTAAAAATGGCAGAAGTCTTCCTTAGTTGCACAGACCAGGTAGCCCACCCTAGGAGTTGTGGCTAAACTTCTGGGGTGTATACCTCCTGCATACCGAGTTCCACACCTGTCTGGGTGCAAATGTGCCTGGGCAGGGGGGGCTGTTTTCTCCTTTCGGTGTCAGCCCTGATGCATATCAGAGGTGGTGTAGCCTTTGATGCTCACCGCCTCGATGTGCCACTTCACTAACCTTCCTGGGAGGGAGGAGGTGTGACTTCCTTCCTGCCCAGGTCTTTGTTCCTGACTCCTTGGAGTGATCACACTGCCTGGCAGGAGGTCCAAATTGTGTTTTGGTGGCAGCAAGTGTGGGCTACCAGCCAGAACACAGAGAAACTGGGGTAACCAGGTGGGCAACTTCTAAGGTAGACACCTGGGTGTATGCCATATAACCCCAACATGAGATTAGTGTCAGGGGTGAGAAGGCAGGTTATTTGATAACAATCACAATATATATATAGGCGGTACCATAATTAATCTGACAGCCTTGGGTTTGCCTGGGGCCAGCCAATATTATCCTACAGTCTATCACGCGTAGTGTACTTTGATGGTAAATGCCACTTTAGGGACATATAATCTTACACTTACATGCCCACACCTTTAATATAAGGCACCCTGACTCCTGGGCTCAGGAGGCCTTCCTTAGGTGCGACTGACATATATCAAAAGCAGTGTATTCATTTTACCACACATGGTGAGGGTAAAGTCAAAATGGAGCAGATCAACAGTCCTCCCTCTGTCAGTACAGGGACTGGGGTTTCCTCTTGCTAGGAAGGAGTCCGAAAGTCTAGGGTGTCTCCAGAAATTAATGGCTGTAGATCCTGAAAGCTGGATTTGACATGTAATTGTCAAATGGAGGTGTGAAAGATGGTTTTTTTCTGACATCTGGTTCTGTGTCCCTGCCAGATGAGTACATTTTGCTAAGTGACCATTTGTTGACAACACCCCTTCTTCCCAGCTGTCAGAAGCCAAGTCATTGTCTTCCCTGAGTGGGGGGTCATTAGAGCAGTGAAGGATATGGATTGAGTCTATGGTGCACGGTGCTGAGGTAAATCAGTTCTAACCCTATTTGCACTCAGGAAGCACAAAGTACAATGTATAAATTCTATAGCATTTTATGACACTTAGATATGAAATAGCTAATTTATTCATAGCTACACCTGTTACAACTGTGTCTACTCAGTAAAGAAGCATTTGGTAATGGTGCAATTTCTTCCATTGTCAAGTATGCTGCATTTATATATGTTCAGCACACAATCCTTAAGGCTTACAAGGTACACATAAGATGTGTCTTAGCTGATATATAAGATAGTCTTTTCTGTATTGCACAAGCACTTCTCCTTGCCATGTGCCAATGAAGTCCTTTTGGACTTCAGCAAAACCTGAATGTAATTGTTCTCTTTGAAGGCATATGTTTTTGTTTTATATGTGGTTGATGTAACTGCATACTGCACCTCACATATGAAATTTAACTTGCACACCACTGCTGTATTGCTTGCACTATTTACCATGGCTTTACAATAAAGGTGATTAACATGAAACTAATGTTATGTGGCATAACAGGTTTGTACCATTGCCTCTGTGCCCACAGTCATGTTATGGATGTAGACACAGGAGAAAGAGGCCATAGAAGGCTCGCTGACTGGTGCACAGCAGTCCGTGCATACCCCTGCCCAAGTGCGCCCTCTGAAAGGGGGGAAGGAAGTCCCATAGCCCCAACCAAGGAGCCCCCTGCAGGTAGGTGCAATCACTCACTGCACCCCCCCCTGCATGGAGATCTCTGCTCCCCTTGAAAGTGTAGGCTATGTGCCACCTGCACTGTGAAAAGCAGAGAGGCTGCTTCAATTAGCCAGCCCATCTTAGACTATTGGACTACCCCTGGAGGAGTGTAATTTTACGGTGGCCCTGCAGGCAGCACATTATCAGTTATAGAGCAGACTGTCCCTGTTTCCGCTTGGCATAGTTACTTGAAGGTGAGACATGGCATAAGCAGGATTAGTTCACCCCTACTATAACATGGTCCCTGGCCATGTATTTGGGGATGTTCAGAGTCAGGTCCCAGGAAAGACTGGTAGTACCTAGCCCCAATTGCAATGTCTGGGGTCGTTCGCCACGGGTGTCCTGAAGCCCCTGTACTGCGGAATCCCTTATTGGGTACCAAGTACTCTTTTTTAGCAATTGACCCCCATGGTAGTCAGGCAGAGCATTCCATGGCTTTCTCAGGGGAGGTTCTGTGGGCTACAGAAGCAATTTATAGAACAATTTCAGTAATTTCACATTACTTGTTTGAAGGAAAATTACTGAAAATAACACATTTACTCATGTTCACATAATTATGAGTAATTTGGCACAAGAGTCCTACTGCAGGCGTGCATGAACAATGGACTAGGGGAGCATAAGTGGCAGGTGACCGATGCTGCTCGTGGTCTGGTGCGTTTACTGCTATTTTCTTGGTGTAAAATGCATCCTTGGTGAATTTAGACACAATACATTTTGCACAAAGAAAATATAGCTAATTGCTCAGCTCCCATCCTCGTAAAATTCCACGTAATCTCAGGTCATTTTACTGCCATTTTGTGTAATTACATTGCAGCAAATTACACGGATTACACCCATCCCCACTCAACACAGCAAAGCAACAAACAACACTTATTAAATCAGTGTCCACTCAAAGCTTTTCCTTAATAAAAGGAAAAGTGTTAATTACACTCACCCAAAATTAATACTCACAAATGGGGACAAATAGGTATAGAAATGGCAGGTGAAAATACCTATCTTGACACCCTAAAAAAGGTCCTCAAAAGAATTGTGTTGGGGGGCACACTAAAGAAAGCACCCATAATTAAGGTTAGCATCCTAAATAAACCCTAGACCTACTGCACTGAAGGCACTTCTAAGAGTCTGGGCACTTGCAAGCACTGAACCATAGAACTCAATACTCCCTTCTTTTTCTGAGGTATAAATGGCTCAAACTTGGCCCAAAAGTATCAGGTATCAGAGGGCTTTACCTGAGCACCAGTTGCTTTACCCAAGGACACATTCAATGTTCTTAGGCACAGGGAGATTAAGTGATTTGCCTAGAATCACAGGATGTTGAGCGTCGTTGACAAGACTCGAACCCGGTTCCCCAGATTTGAGGTCGACCACCCCAGTCGTTAGGCCACATCCTCTCCCCATGTGCCTAAAACAACATTGAAAGAATAGTTAATAAAAGCCCATCCTATGCTTTGGCAGAGTGGAATCACAATAATTAAAAACAGAATGAAAAATCAATTTCAAAATGATACCACCTCTATCAACATATGCATTCATCTATTGTCAGCAGTTGTGCATGTTAATCAAATGTCTAATGTTTACTGTTATGCATTATTAACTACAAAGCAGCAACAGGACCTAGGAATAAAGATCAAAGTGTTCCAGAGCATTAAGTGTAAACATCTCGAAACCAGATACACTTTCAAAGAAAAGAAATGTCAGAGACTTAGGATGCAAACTGCAAATTACATTGGGGGGTTTTGGGGTCCACTGCTGCACCTTGGTACCCCTCAAAGCAAATCAACGCATTTTGTGGTACTCTTGCCCTCCTGGGGCACCCCATGAAAATAATAAAATAATGATGGTGCCTTAAATTCATCTAAACTGTTCCTTTGCTCTGAGATCTTTTCTTTAATAGAAGAGCCATCATCATTTGAAATCTTGGGAGCTGAAATCAAACTTGAAATAATAGCAAAAACACGACTCTATCCATATCCATTCATCCGTAAAATCACTAGGCATCACACTAGATTCAAATCTAAACATGCAAGCTCAGATGCAAGCTGCATCCAGGAGCACCAACCTACATCTGCACATTCAAAGAAAAAAATAAACCCTTCGTACTGCTTGAAGACCTAGAAAAAGTGGTTCAGTCGCTAGTGCTCTGTAGACTAGACTATGGGAATGGCACATTCATATGTCTACCGAAACCCAGCTATGCACCAATGAAAGCAACAATAAATGCTGTAGTAAGGCTCTTAACATCATATTTCCCCATCACTCATAGCTCTCCAATTGACTCCCTTTCGAAGCTCTGATTCAACTGAAACTTGCATGCGTAACACACAAAGCTCTGCACAATTCTGGTCCAAAATACTTGGCAAATAGAATCAAGCTTTCAGGATGCGGAAGGGAATCTAAAAGTGCTAAATCACTCATACTAGTACCAGACAAATTCATAAAAAGGAAAACTCAATGCTGCACTTTCACCAAATATGCTCCTAAAGTATGGAATTCCCTTTCATCCTCAACAAGAGGATTTCCCTCACTCAGACTGTTCAAGAAGGTAGTGAAAGCATTACTTCTAGAAAAATATGTGGCCTAAGAGAAACACTCTGAAACTGACATTCACCCAATTCATTATTTCCAGTGATTAGAAGTCAGTCAGATGATTTCCATTAGGCTTGCGTTGGGCAGCAATGCACGGTTATGCCCCAGGAAAGCAGTGAAGGCGCCGAGGAGATCACCCTGAAAACGATTTATGACACCATGATGAGCCATAGGGCGGAGAGCAAGGCTGAAAATTTACGCACACAGATGACCTGTGCTAAGGTCAAAAATTCAGTTCGCCGAGCAATTAAGATGTGCTCGGAGACTACCGATAGAGTCGTCGAAGCAGAGGCCAGGATTGCAGTCTTGGAAGAAGAAAGCATGGCACAGAGGCAGGAAGTTGGTGACTTCATAGCTCTAAAGGAAGACTTGTCGGATAAAATTGCTAATTTGGAGAATCAGGCTCGCAGGAGTAATTTACGATTTTTGGGAATTCCCGAAAATAAGGAAGGGTCTGACCCACGGAGGTTTATTATCAATCTTCTAAAGGATGCTTTCCCTGAAATGGTAGATTGGGACTGGTCACGAGAAGTTCAACGTGCGCATCGGTTCCCCTTTATTGCACGGAATCCACGACAAGGCCAAGAAAATTATCCCAGGGCTATTCTGGTCTCATTTAATAACTTCCTTGCTCGTGAAGCTATTTATATGACTGCGAGACCAGACAAGAAAGCGGATGGTCTCGGCTGTCAGTTTTTTGTACGACCGGATTACTGCCAAGCTACAGTGGCCCAACGGTGGCGACTTAGACAACTGATTCCCAATTTCCAAAAGAAAGAGGTCGCCGTTTTTCTTCAAGGCCCAGCAAAGTTAAAGACTGTATTCAAGGGCTCTGTAAAATATTTCATCTCAGAGGTTAAAGCTAAGGAGTATTTGGATTCTATATGAGTTATAATTAGTAATTAAGGCTCTTTAGGCTGTAAGGCTAATGCATTACTGTATTGTATATTGCAGAATCACTAGGGTTGGAAGGGCCGCTAGCTTGATCAATCTTTTTTTTTGGGGAAGCTTCAATTCCGTTTTTTCTGTTCTTTTTTCTCCTCAGCAGGATTATTTAGCTTCTCTTATTTCCGCTCGTCTTCCTTCTAAACTTTCTCTTCCTTCTAAACTCTCTCTTCCTTTTCCTTTCTTTATTTCTATATCTTTTCATCGGTCTTTCCTTTCTTTTTCTTCTCGCCAGGATGTTCTGGTCTAGGGACACGGCACCCATACGTTCTAGGAACTGGTAGTTCCTATGCCTCATATGTTGGGGAGGGTGGGGGGAGGGGGTCCGGGGGTCGGGGTGGGGGTGGGTTTGGGCAGCGGGGGGTGGTGGGGGTGTAAGGCAGAGGTGTTCAATACAATGATGGTTACTAAGGTCGATGTATTTAAGGCAGGGATGGCTATAATGTGGATAAAGTATAATTTGGAGGTGCAAATCTTTGTGACGATGGCTAGTAATTGCTATTCTATATTGTTTTTTGAAATGTTTTTGAAATGTATAAACGGCTGAAAATGTGCACTATTAATATTAATGGCCTTAATGATTTAAAGAAGATTGCTATGTTTCGTACTATCCTTTTAACTCTGAATATTGATTTGTTATGTGTTCAGGAAACTCATATTTCTTGGGACAAACGCTCTCTTCTGAATAATTTAGGGTTAGAAGTCTTGATCACATCTAAACAAACGGGTATCAAGAGAGGTGTTGCTATTTGTATGCGAAAGGGAGTAGGGAAGTGTGTTAAAACATCTTCTGACAAATGGGGGAGATGGGGGCTTGCTGAATTGAAAATTGGGAGTTCTAGATTCACTTTATGTTGTTTGTATGGCCCCAACTTGGATGATGCTGAGTTATTTAATCTTATTAACACAGAACTGTCTACTTGGACACAGCCGATAATAATGTGTGGTGACCTTAATATTCATATACCAGCCGATTGGAATATTAAATTAGGAAAAAGATATATGGGCCGTAAGATCCAAGCCTATAAAGCACTTAGAGATCTGGTCCTATGTAACGGGCTAACTGATGTGTGGAATAAGCTTTTTTATAATGATCCTGGTTACACTTTTTTTTCTACGCCCCATCAAAAATTTGTCCGTCTTGATTATTTTTTTGTATCCTCTGTTTTTTTGGAGCAAATTCGTATCGAAGTATTACCACAGGTCATCTCGGATCATAATCCTATTATTGCCGAGATTCAACTCCCTATGGACTGTCAAAGTCCCAACAGATCCTGGTCATTTCAGAGGAGTTTACTATTAGACGAAGAGTATCTTCAGTTTATGGTCACAACTATCAAAGAATACTTTTCTATAAATAATGATTCTGCCTCCCCTCAGATAGTTTGGGATTCTTTTAAGTCAGTTGTACGGGGGGAAACTATTAGTTTCGCAAATTATAGAAGGCAAAGAAACCAAAAAGACTTCAAAGATAGGCTAAATAAGGTTAGACTGGCTGAGCTTGAATTATCTACTGCCTGTAAAAATAACACTAATATAGAGGATGCACAAAATCAACTAACTATCGTACGCTCTGGCCTCCGAACATATTTGGCTGAAGAAGTAGCCGCAAAATTTAAATTACATAAAACTGAACGTTATGAATTAAGCGAACGCACGGGGAAAATCTTAGCGCAGCGCCTACGCCAAAAATCTTCTTTTAGTGAAATACAATGTATCAAAGACATAAATGGGGTACTTAAAGAAAATAAGGCAGGAATATTAGATGCATTCTACGGCTTTTATAAAGCACTTTATAATGACGAAAAAAACGAAGTCGATAAGTCTCTTAATCCTATCAACTATCTTCTAAATTCTAATCAACTGTCGCTATGTACAGATGATAATGCCTCTTTTGCTAGGCCAATAAGCTGGGAAGAGGTTGAAGAGGCCATTCTGAGCCTAGCTGCTGGCAAAGCTATGGGGTCCGATCAGATCCCCCTTGAATTCTATCGGACGTTTAGGCATTTATTGAAGGCAGAACTATTAAAAATTTTTAATGTAGCATTTCAAGATCATCCTCCTGATTCTTGGTCGACTGCCATTATTGTTGTCTTTGTAAAAAAAAATAAGGATGCAAAGGAATTAGGATCATATCGTCCCATCTCCCTCATCACGGCAGATAGCAAGATATACTCTAAAATTCTTGCCAACAGACTAAATGATGTTATGACCAGTCTGGTCTCTCATATACAACACGGGTTTATTAAACATAGGGATACCACAGATCATGTCAAACGTGTTATCGCTTTGTTGGATTGGGCACAAGCAAAGGAATCTCCAGTCGGAGTGATCTTACTCGATGCTGAAAAGGCGTTCGATAGAGTTGACTGGGGGTTCCTTTGGTCGGTACTAGAATGGAAGGGCTTCCCATTACAATTTATTAAAGCTATACAGTCACTTTATTTTAATGCAAATGGAGTAATAAGACTTGGCACCGACACTTCTAGACCATTTTCTATCACTAGGGGGACTAGACAAGGGTGCCCTTGTTCTCCACTTTTATTTGCACTTTATTTAGAGCCTTATTTGAACAGATTAATTACAGAACCTGGTATTCCTCCTGTCCGACTCCATGAAATAGACTATAAAGTTCTAGCATACGCCGACGATGTGGCCATCGTAACTTCTGACTCCGCTACAGCTCTACCTAAAATAATCGAAGTTGCTAGCGATTTTGGCAAATTCTCCGGCTATAAACTGAATGTTTCTAAAACTCAAATTATACATTCTAAAATAGGCATGCCCCTGGACTTGCCAATTAACACTACTGCTACATATCTTGGTGTAACTTTATCGTCTAAAATAGATGACATTGTTGGCCTAAATATGGACCCTTTACTTGCATCTACTAATAGGACTTTGGAAAGGATAAATAATTTACATCTATCGCTATTTGGACGGACTAATGTCATTAAAATGTTAATTTTCCCTAAGTTTCTTTATTTTTTCCGTACTATCCCTTTACTTTTTAGCATGTCTCTTTTTAATAAAATAGATAGGATGCTGTCTAGATTCTTATGGGGGTATCGTCGGTCAAGAAGAGCTATCAAGTGGTGTACTCTCTCGCAAGGGCGTGCCGGGTTAGGATTCCCGAATTTTAGGTTATACTATTGGGCCACTACTCTTAAAACTATTAAAGTTTTACTATTTCATGACCATGTCAATGAAATCAGTAAAGCACCTTCCATTTTCGAAATGCTTCTGGGTGACTATGTGCGACAATCATTATTAATATTTACGGAGCCGAGCTACTATAAAAAAACAAAATTCAAGATTTTGCTTTCTGCTTTTTTGGCTTGGAAACAGATGAACAAAGTTTTACGGATTATCCCTAAATATAATTTCTATACACCTATACGGTGTAACATCTCAATATTAGGGATGCCTCAAAGTATTCCCACTTCTGGATTTCGCTTGGGATCGATTCAAATAATTGGGCAATTGTATTCAGCTGGGACCTTAATGTCTTTCTCTGAACTCCAAAACATATTTGGTCTTTTTAGATATGATTTTTTTAAGTACTTACAAATTCGGAGTTTTTTGGCTAGGAAAAATTTGCTTTACAGTGAGGTAATGGTGCCTAATGAAATTTTGGAGAGTGGCAGGAAGGATGCCCGTATCGGTACCATCTATCAGCTGATGATAAACAGGC
This sequence comes from Lissotriton helveticus, assembly GCF_964261635.1. Taxonomy (NCBI): domain Eukaryota; kingdom Metazoa; phylum Chordata; class Amphibia; order Caudata; family Salamandridae; genus Lissotriton; species Lissotriton helveticus. Next base: position 1,613,926,708 of record NC_136069.1, read on the forward strand.
TACCCGATGATTTGGATGAACAAGCTCAGAAGTGGGAGAGAAAACTGTCTATAGCAGGGATTGATCTGGTAAGGGCATTCGAGTTCAGTAATACAGTACTAATTAACAGCTCTCTCAAAAGCCAACATTATATGGCCTCCCTGGATCTGTATTATACGCCCGCTAAACTTGCTAAATGGAAAGCCACGAAAGGCATCAATTGTAGTCGGTGCGGTATCTTAGCAGCCGATTCATGTCATATGTTCTTTAGCTGCTCTAAACTTACTGCATTTAAAAACAAGATAGAACATTTTCTGACCAATCTGTTGAATGTCAATATCAAACTATGTCCTTCTGTCACTATCTTTGGTGTATATTTTCCACCCGAGAGTTTATCTGTTGATCAAGAGTATCTTCTATTCATTGGAATGTCCATTTACCGCTTTTGTATAACTTCAAGATGGTTAGATGCTGACCCACCTTCATTTGAACAATGGCTAGGTAAACTGTTAGATACTTATCGAATGGATAATGCAGTTTATAAATTGAAAGGACGAAAAAAAAAGCTATTTGCTAGGAAGCTATGGCTTCCCATTGATAATTGGATTTAATTTAAATATGTTCACAACTTAAAGTGACAGTATTGTGAAATGTATTGGTTTGAATTTTGTTTTGAATTCTGTTACTGATGTCTATTGCCTTATTAGTACTGTCTTATTTCTGTTATTACTGTACCTTGCTCCATCTTTGTATTTTGTTCTGCCTCTGCCTTTGAAAAATAAAAAAAATAAAAAATAAAAAAATAAGTATTCTTTATATAGACTTATTACAAGACCACAAATGACAAAACTCCACAATACTGTCCTTAAAATGGTAGTTTTAACTTAGTTCTGTTCAGTTCTTAAGATGTGACACTTTGAGTCAATGTACCTTACGATGCGTTACGCTTCCACAAAAAAAGTGTTGCAGTGATGGAAATGAGGCAAAGTTCCGGTGCAAAGAAATAAAGACGTGAAGATCTTCCAGATGTGGCATGCTTCTCCGATGATGCGAGAAGTCTTGATTTGATGCGTCAGCTGCAGCGGTGACACCCTTGTTCCGCGATGCGGCGACAACAGCTTTGGCTGAGACACTATTCTCCGATATTGCAAGACGCTTCCGCAAAATGCAACAACTACAGTGGCGACATTCAAGATGTGATGGCAGCAGCTCTGACGGCGGCACGCTTCTCCGTGGATGCGAGGCGCTTTTCTTGATGCGGTTCTATACGACAGCTAGAGTGGCGACATCTCTTGATTCGGTGCAATACGACAGCTACAGTGACAACATTCAAGATGTGACGGCAGCAGCAGCGACAGACTTCCTCTTAGTTGCAAGACACTTCTCTCGATGCGGTGCAATACGACAGCTACAGCGGCGACATCCAAGATGCAATGGCAGCAGCAGTGATGGCAACACGCTTCTTCCTCTTGAGTCGCGCTTCCAGTTCCTTTCGGCACGCAGTCCCTCAGAAGACCCAAAACAGCAGCAGGCACTTCCCAAGGAATTATGGGGAGATGAGGGTTGAAGGCTCTTGTCCCTAAGACTTCAGCAGGAGGTAAGCTCTGTTCCAAGCCCTTGGAGATCTTTACAAGTTGATGAAAGTACACAAAGTCCCTTTCTCCTCTCTTTGGCAGTCAGACAACCACTGCAGGCCAATCCCCCAAGCAGCACTTCAGCTTAGGGATAGTCTCTCCTCAGTTTCTTCAGGTTCCTCTCCTCAGCAAAGGTTTCTTCTTGTTTGTCCAAAAGTGATCTAATTTCTTGGGATCGGGATCACAATATTTATAGCCCAAAATCCTTTGTCCTCTGAGGGCAGAGGGGCCTTTGCCTAGTCCAAATCAGTTCTAGAGCACTCTGTTTACATGACTCCTTCTTTCCTTTCACAGTGCAGGGCAGAAATATCCGGCGCCCCACAGGAGGTGGAGCCAGCATTGTGGAGGGAAAGCACAGCCCTGGAGCACTTTGTTGACATCATTCCTTCTCCCCTTTCACAGTGCAGGGCAGAGACATCAGACGCACCACAGGGGGGTGGAGCCAGCACTGTGGGGGGCAGGCACAGTCCTATTCAGGTCCCAGGAGCAACTCCTCCCTCCCATCTAGATGCAGATCTCTCTATTCACCACTGTGTGGACTCACCCTGTCTCCTGGAATCCTCCAGCCCTGTCACTCAAACTCCAGACAAGGAATACACAACCTAGCAGAGGCAGCCTTGGATAGATAGACAAGAAAATACTTACTTTCTAAAAGTGGTATTTTCAAACTCAGAATGTTAAAATCAACTTCACTAAAAGATGTATTTTATCATTCTGAGTTCGGGCATACTAAACTTGAATTTCTACCGTGTACCCTGAGTCAGTTAGTATTATAAAATGTAATAATCTAACTGCCAATTCTGGCCTAAGGGGAATAGGTAGCCTTGCAATAGTGAAAAACGAAAATGGCTGTAATTCACTATTATGACATGCCACACACATCAGGGCTTGTCCTACCTTAAACTTACAATGCACCCTGCCCTTGGGCCTACCATAGGGGTGGTTTATATGAAGAAAAGGGAAGGTTTAGGGTCTGGCAAGGGGGTGCACATGCTCAGTCAACATGGCAGTACCAGACTGCACACAGGCTCTGCAATGGCAGGCCTTAGACACACTTTTACAGGCTGCTTCTGTGGGTGGCACAACCAGTGCTGCAAGCCCACCAGCAGCATTTGGTTTACAAGCCCCGAGCACTCCTGGTGCACTGTACTAAGGTCTGACAAGTAAACCAAACCAGCCAATCATGGAATCACTAATCCATACATCAATTTACAATAGGAGAGCATATGCACTTTATCACTGATCAGCAGTGGTAAAGTGCCAAGAGTCATAAAACCAACAAAAACAGGTCAGACAAAATACAGGAGGAAGGCAAAAAGTTCAGGGATGACCCTGCAAAAAGGGCTAAGTCCAACAGCCATTTAGATTTTTGTGAAAACAGTACATTCTGGATCAGAACTGTGGCACACTTTGCAGGAAGTGGTCATAACAGAGAGAGGGAGCTTTACCCAAATTGGTAGGGGTGTCCCCATCTCCTGCCATCCCAGAATGAAGGATAAATATGGAAGAGCTGCAGGAGCTCCCAGAAGACTGTCTGGAACAAAAGAAGATGAACGCCTGCCCTACCAGACCCTAAAGCTGCACCACGGAAGGCTTGCACTCAATATGCCTGCACCTGCTGCACTCTGAAGGCTTCACAAAGAAAAGACTGTGCGTGACCCAAAGGAAAAGGAGTGGAGGCCCTGGTCAGCAACAGGTACAAGAGAGCTGGAAGAAGTCACTGTAAACCCAAAGAGAGAATCACACCAGTTGAGCAGTTACAACTGGATATATCCTGGACTCTGCAGGTGCATTCTCAGAGAGTGAATCCCAAAACCCAGGAAGCAATCCAGAGTTTCTGAATCATTGGCTGGTGAAATTGGACACTTCTCTCCCAAAAGGAACCAACAAGGAACAAGACATGAAAGTTTGGTAACTTCTACAAAGTTTTGCTGAAACGCTCCAGGAGGAGACCAGCTCGCCGTCGAGAGTCAAGCCACAATTGTTGACTCACTTATCAGCCTGGCTGTGCTGGAGCTCCTCGCCATTGCTATTGAGGAGAAAGACTTCAAGAGACTCACTAAGGCATCGCAATGCAGCAGGCCGCTGTCGTCGAATCGAACTCCGGATCCGAGGCACCTGATGACTCGTTGTCAAGAGAAAGGTTCCAAGACAAAGACTAAGTCTAAACTTTTGACTGGGACCTAGCCCATATAGGTCAGACTAAAATGTTCACCTTGTCTAGGTCCAGCGTGACCCGACATCTGCTAATGGTGCTTTAAGCTTTTTGGTGCTAGACTGAACAATTATTTATTTGTTCTTTAAAAAATTCCCATCTCTCGTCCCCTACATTGGATTTTTGACATTTTGGTATCGTTTTAAAGATACAAATAGGCACTTTTGTTATAAATTGGTGTTGGCTGTTAATTGAGTTATGTCTTTTACTTATTTACTATTTTGGTAATATTAAATGCTTCACATTTACCGGTCTCCTACGTTAAGCCGGACTACTCATTTGTAGAGCTACCAGGGGTTGAGCAAGGATTAATTTATTGAGACTTGACTGGACCTATTAGTGATTGGGGTAGTGACACTAGTTGTAGGAGACTATCCCTTCTAGTAATTATCCATTTTCCGACATAGTGGAATTAACTTATGCAGATTCTGGCCCCACCCTCTTACTCATCCAGAAACAGGTTTAATCCTTTCCCAATGGCCCATTATGTGGTGGAGGCTTTGATCTACCTGCTGGCCAAAAGAGTAATAAACTTGCTCAGCCAAGCAATTTAAAGCTTGAATTTAATTACGTGCTGACTCAGAGAACTATGACCAATCCCCCGAGTATGGGAAGGAGTTGAAATGTTTTCAAATCAATATGATTTTTGCACTTGATACCTTTGAACCCTGGTGAAAGACATGTTAAACTTCTTTCTAAATTGAGCCAATTTGAATTCGTTATTTTGATGCATCTTTCATCTACGTTGTGCATACAGTAAAGAACTACAGATATATGTGAAGCACTATAGACTTACACTGTAGCCAAAAATAAATGGGGTATTTATTTTGAATGGTGAAATAGATTGATAGACCTGCATGGGCCATAATCAATACACCCAATTGCCCATTTGTGACAGACTATCTGTGTGCGGGTACCAGACAGAGCTAGACAGTGACTCTCTCTAACCTCCTTGAGGAGGAGGGGCTGTAATCATAGCCATTACTATTCCTATATTCACAACTATTTCTAAAGAAGCATTTATATTCATAGCCATTCATTGAGAAGGAGCACCACACTGTGTCCCTCAACATATGTATGCTTGCCAATAATCTATATGTTGCTCTGCATCGCTCAGCCTTTTCCTTCCTACGCTTCAGGATCGCTACGCCCTCTAACAATCTATTCAGTTGAGTTCAGAGATCCTCAATTTCCTCGTCCATTCATTAATAATATTTTTACAACCTTTACTTTCTCAGGGACCATAAGTAGATTTGCCCAGAAAATTTCAGGGGCACCTTTTTCCTTTGTATCTTTAAGGATGAGTGGGAATCATGTTTCTCTTTAAAAAATACATATCAGGGACCAGACCCTCCTTCCGCTTGTGACTTGTCAGATATGTTACTATGGTACTCACCTGGTGAACACTTTTGCTTGGATGGTGTAGTCGGTCTCATTGATTACGCTAAGGTGTCCTTAATATAGCCTTATAGCCCGACGTAGCGGACTATACCAGCTTTTAACTCCTTCCGTGCTCATGTCGAGCTCAGCTCGTCATGAGGCACGGTGCTCGTGTGCTCATGATGAGCTGAGCTCGTCATGAGCCGTGGAACGCTCACACGTGGGGATAATTCCCCTGCTGTGCTGAACGTTCCACGAAAACGGGTGTGGCCATGACGAGCTCAGCTCGTCATGAGCACACGAGCACTGTGCCTCATGACGAGCTCAGCTCATCATGATCTGAGCACGGGGGCGCTGTGCGCACCCCCCTCCACCCCTAGCACAGCGGTGGAATTACCCCCGCTGCGAAGGGGTTAAAGGCCCGCTCCAGTGGTAAAGGCCCTAGCCGAAGGTGAGGGCCTTTAACAAGGGAGCGGAAATTTAGTAGCCGGTATAGCCCAGCTACGAAGGGCTATAAGGCTATTAGAACTTCTGCCACTAGAGGGCAGAATGTTCTAATAAATAAAAAACAAAGGTCTCGAGGTGCCCTTGGGGGTTTAAATCCCCTTGGGCTCCGAGACGCATTTGTGAAAACAATATTGGAATGTTGCTTTGCGGGCTTTGACCGCCCCGTAGAAGCATGGAGCACTCCATTGTATCCAATGGAGTGCTCCACATTCCAATGTTCTAATACGGTATATCTCACTGATTTACGGTGGCTAAGAAGTACACCGGACACAACACAATCTGGTCGGTGCTATGAGTCGTGAACTGTACTCAGTGACAGCAAGGCAGCAATCCCTTCCAGTCAAATTTTAGGTGTACTTTGGAGGCACCAGAACCAGATTTCTGTATGCAATCCTGCTGGAATGATGAAAGGGTTTTGGTTCTAAACACAGCACAGAGGCCAAAAACTGGTGGTTAGCTTTAAAATGAACTGGAACATGATACGTCATAATATAAAATAAATTGACCTACAAGAAATAGCATAACATAACTAAACATAACAACTTACCATATCACATTTTTTTCAAATAGGCTTAGGAGGCAAACAAATCTGCCTGTTGTACATTTGCATGTTTTGGGGAGTCTTTGTGACTTTGTAGTTGCAATCGGCGTGGAGTATGAAACAAGCCACCAGATCACAAAACAAGTTGTCAAGATCCTAGGACTCGAATAACAAAAATCAGAGATCAGCTCTGGTGCGTTTGTTTCACTGGGTAAGTTCTGACAATGATGGGCGCAGTTTATTATCTCCTTGATGGGAGAAAACAGAGTCTTTTTTGCAGTTAAATGACTTGTAAACGATCTCTGGATTCAATTATTTGCTCTTCTGACTGTGCTCATTTGTTGACATTAAACATGTGTTGCTTCGGAGGATGAGCAATCTGCTACTTCTGTGTCTGAACATCAATTAGCCTTTAATATGATTTAATATTCTCCTTTGATCTTTGAGACATGGATTGTCCGAGTAGTTGTTGTTTTTAGGTTTTGGAATAGACGCCCTTTAGGGGAAATAAAACAACATTTATTGTTAAATGCATAGATGGATTCATACGTCAGTAATGTGTGTGTATTGACTGCACCTACTTTTCATCCAAATTCTCAAATAATCAATATTTTCACTGTTTATACACAAATAAAAAAAGTGTACGTCTTATAATGATACATTTTATAATGTTAACCATAACAGTTTATCAATCTTAAAAGACAGTGGGCCTCATTTATGAGAAATGACGCATCGCTGCGTGAAAGCAGCGATGCGTGACTTCTCAGTGCGCACTCCTTGTGACATACCTGATGCGTCATATTTAATGTATGACGCATCATGTCGCAAGGAGTTACAGATGCGTCAGTATTTCTGACGTATCTGTAAGCGCAAAAGTGACGCATTGCTGGAGTGTGTCACAAAAGTGACGCAACTCCAGCAATGCTTCTTTTCACATGGGGCAAACCCCATCTGAAAGGGCTTGCGTCAGTCTTACGTCTGCTGTGAGGCAGGCGCAAGATTTTGACAAACTGTGTCCTAGAAGTGACGCAGTGAAATCTCATAGATTTCACTGCATCACTTCTACAAAGCTTTTTACGGGGAAACACCCCCCTGCATACATTATACCTGACGCAGGTATAATGTAGCGCAGGGGTTTACAAAGTGACACATCTGCTTAGATGCGTCACTTTGTAAATAGAGCGCAACAGGAGGCATGTTTTACGCTGCCGATACCTCACAAAATGTGACGCATCGGCGGCGTAAAAGTGACGCATTGCCTCATAAATGAGGCCCAGTGTGCCTGCTTCTGTGGCATACAAAGCAAAGACTATGAGGTCTCAGTAAAAAAAACTGTGATTGTGTGGTGTTCTAGCAGGTTGAGAGCAGCAACGCTGCTTCTTCTGTCCCAGGTACTCATGCTTTTTGGCCTTCACCAGCAACGAATGCCCAGTAGCTGAGAAAGATTGCTAGGTTTTCAGTACCCCACAGACATCTCTTTCAGTTCCCATAGTCTATATGAGAGGATTTGGACCGGTGTACATAACCAAGGCCATTCCGTACTTTGTGGGTAGCTGTACCTGACTGCGAGTGTGCCTCGATGTGATTGCACATGACTCGTAGAGCTTCTTGAAGCCAGACTCACTCTGCCTATCACTAGAACGAATGACACGTCACAAGACCCTGTTGGCTGCATTGGATTCCTGGTAGGTGGCACAACAAGCTAGGTGCTGACAAAATGGTCCTTTTCGTGGGGCTGTTTCAATGGCACAGATCACCGATTAGAAAAACTGCTTTTGTGTGCTGCTCCAGTCCCACATTGCTGGGGGTGTAGGAGAGGAACACGGAGGTCAATTTGCTGAGTCTGTGCAGCTCAGATTTCTGGAGCAGTTGTGCACAGGAGCTTCTAATGCACTCAGCCCTTCCCTGTACCACCCTGTAAGGATGAAAGACTCCACAAAGTTCAGCAGTGCTTCCCCCCTCATTCTCCTTTCTTCCCTGATTTATTTCATATTCTTGTATTTTTGCTTTGTGGCAAAGGTCTTTGGGACCTCTGATCCTGAAGCACCCCTCAGATTATAAAGTGATGAACCTCAAGCTCGCCCTTTTAGTGTTTCGTGAGAGTGGAGATCCTGACTTGATTTCCCACCCTGTAATCTCAAGAGGGTGGCTTCATTTCCTTTCACTGCCAGGGAATAAGCTGTGGCTGGTGGCAGCTAATTTGAGTTATTTGTTGGTGCACAATGTCACCAGGTGCCTTGCCTGCTGGAGCCACAGGATAATTTAAGTCCAGAGGCTTTTGGCGGGAGGAGACCCCTTTATGTTCATTATTTCTTGGGTGCTTGAGATGTTTGCAAACATTATTTGCATAACTATTGCAATATCTGTTTGCAATCATTAGAATGTGAGCAAATGTAAATACTGTGCAAACACTAGCAGTGCACCAATCATTGGGATTACCTATAGCTGAATATTTAATTTCGCAAGAATATTGATTGCAAGATGGAGGATGGATGCTGCTTACGGCTGACAACACCCTCCCCGCCCCTCCTATTCCTCTCTTGTTTTCTTTCCTGGAATTCCAACCCAAGCACCCCCGTGATATGTGCACCCGGTGAACTGCCTCTAAATAGTGACCATTGTATTACATTTTCAGATCCCTGTCTGAGGAGAGAGTCTATCACCCAGCTAGATTATGAGGGCTGTTTGAATTTAGAGGATGCATAGACTGTGATCAGCAGAAGTTCATGCTGTATCGCCTGAATCTTCTGCTGGGATGTATACGCTGGGGTCTCCCTCCACCGTGTTGAATATTCTTTGGACCAGCACCGATGGGGGTCCTCTTGATACTGGAGCTTCCTGAACGTGGAGCTGAGTGATGTCAAACACTTCCTGACGAGCAATAGTCACAATGATCTATTGTGGATCTCCTGCCCAGCTGCTGCACCAGCTTGAATGAAAGCTCTCACCCTGCCCAAGCAGTATGGAGATGCACTCATAGTGCCTTGAAGCCCTCTCTGCCCTTCACCATGGACCAGAGGAGGGCTGGCCAATGAAAAATCCAATACAAATGCAGGGGAGCAGAGGGGTGGCCACACTCCCTTATTTTCTCTTTTTTGTTTAGCTTTTATTGACTCAGCCACTGCAGTAGTCATGCAGTGAGGTCGGCTTGCCGGGGAGCCCGCTCAAGAGTGGACTTGTGGGGCCTGAGAGAAGCCTTTTGTGCTTTAGGATTTTGCATCTCTTCTTTGGGCCAGATAATGGTCTGTCCCTTGAGATTAATCCCCCGAGGGTGGACCCACAGACTCTGGGATTCCTGGGGTCCTAAGTAGCAGCAGAGCTTCACTTTGAGTCAACAACACCTCTAACCTTAAATCCAGGAATAAATGCGCCGTTCAGACTTCAAGGCACTGCCCTGTCCTTTCCTTTGCAGATCACCTGGTGCATGGTCAGTCATTTCCCACTTCTTCTTGTCACAGGGTCTCCAATGGGAGCCTTCACTGGCTCATAACAGAGAACCCATTGTGGTGGGGGATTGTGAACCTTCCATTCTGAGGAGTTGTGAGACGTCTGGTGCTAGTGACCATCCATTGTGCCCAAACCTGGTGAAACCTTTCACAATGTCGCGCATTTGTACTTTTGCTGCAGGGTTGTGCCAACATGCGTGAACACCTGTAGATTATTGACGTGTAAGTGTGAAGTCCAGTCCCTGGTTTTGCTGCTGCATTATTAACACCATTGTTTCATGGTTGATGGGGCATTGTGTAGTGTGCTGTATATGTCTGGGGATTTGACTTTTCATTTATAATGTAAATACCTTCATATTACACAGCTCAGCTGGGCATTAACATTTTGATTGCACTAATAATAGCCTTGCACTGTGCCTAGGTCGCCCTACTCCGCCCCCTGGAGCTCGGCCTCGGCTGCTCCTCTGCAGATTCAGTGAGGAGCTTCCCATCGCAGACTCAGGAGCCCTGGCTACCGACCAAAGCCCTGGCGCTAGTCTCCTTCCCGGACCATTGTGATTGCTTTGTGCTCCTTCTCTCCCCTGGTCTCTCGGGCTTCACCTGCTCCACACCTGTCTTTCCTCTGTCGGACTCCCACACCCCCGCCATGCCTGTCCTGTGTGTCTGTCTCATCCATGCTGCATGCCGTCACTCAGCTGCCGCAGCCTCACTTCAGCACACGGGCCTCCTGGCTACCTGTGGCCAGGTGGCATATACAGTGCCATCCTGCTAGTCCATATGGCTCCTCTCTGACTCTGTCCCTCCCTCCTATGACACGGCAGTCAGTTTACTGCTGAGATGTCAGTCAGTCTCACTCGGCATCTGTCTCTCCCCTGCTTCCATCTGCCCAGGGCTTTAAGTGGGATGAAAAAACTGGGGGATCTCTCAAGCGGGCAAGGCCAATGTCATTAGGGGCATGGCTTATAACACGTAGGCTAAACGTTTGTGCTTGGCATAGTTTGCCGCCAGACTGGTATTTTGTTGTTTCTGTCATTGCATCCAGATATATGATACAATAAGTAACATCATACTTACAACAAGTCAGGACTATTGGCTTTGTCAATGGTTGTTAGTTGCATAAGATAAATAAGCAGCAACTGTGGCTTTTATATAATATTGAAAAAGCTTCCACATAAAGCCCTGGTGACACCACGACAATGTTGCTGCTGCCTCTTAGTTACGAAAAGAGAAGAGAAATCCAGAGAGAAAATGACTCTCTATAAAGGATTTCCCTTCCCCTATAACTCTCGAAAAAAACGGACCTCCTGTGCCCCGGCACAAAACAGAGCCCGATAGAGACCCGTTTTGAGGCCGGTGCTCAGACCCGGGGAGACCCGGCCCACTTAAAGCCCTGCATCTGCCTCCCGTCACTCCTGCTTGTCTGTCTCTTCTCAGGCCTCCTTCTCCCTCTCTTTTTCTCTGCCACGGTCCTCTCTCCTATGGGCCGCAGGATTCTCTTCTCGGCCCCTTGTTTCTCCTCTTTCACATCTCTCTCCTTAGGGTTAGTTCCCAGGTGACTCCGTGTCAATGTGGACAGAGGGCTCCGGGCCTGGGATTTATTTTTAAGCCAAAAATACATTTCAGGAAATGTAGTTATTGTTTGCTTCAGGCTCTCTGTGGTTTGCGGGGGAAGGAATTGGGGTCCTGGTAGAGAAAACGTTGATCTCGTTTCTCGAGGGTGGTGCACGCGGGGGAGGCCGGGATTATGCACGGTGGCCTCCTCCTGAATCAACGTTTCCTAAAGCTGGGGCTCCTCTGGAAATTTTGACGGGAAAATCAAGCACGTGTGCGAAAAAGAGCGCCATGGAGTAAATAAGAAGTGTGTGTTAAAATCTGCCTACAATGCGCGCCTCGGGAGGTTGTGTTCTTAAGGACGGGCGGGGTCTGGGGAACGAGCTTAACGTGTTTGTCAACGCCCAGAGCAGAACAAACAGAAACGCGAGACAGAACCCACACACAGAGGAATCTTAATTCAATCAGTCAATCAACCAATCAGTCAGTCAATCAATTAGTCAATCAACCGTCACTCTCGCACACATTCACTCACTTCCTTCCTCTTTCCGCGCCCTCCTCGGCCCTCTCAAGTAGGGCGGCCAGATGGCGCCCTGACCCCGGACACCTCTCTCCATTCCTGGACGTTGTTTTACATGTCGTCGTTACCAGGTCTGTTGGTCTCCTCGACTCCTCTAAAACGAGCCGAGACTTACATACAAATACCCATTGCTTATCCTGCACTGCAGAGTAAAGGAACACTACTAGCCTTCAATTACAAGCTACTAGCCTTCAATTACAAGCTACTAGCCTTCAATTACAAGCTACGAGAGCTCAAGCCAAGCAATGGCTCTCCAGGGTGGGAGCTGGTTTACATTTAAAACTATAATCTATTCGGTAAAAAACATTTATGTGTATGCTATTAAGTTGTCACCAGACTCACGCTGTCAACGGCTCGTCGGCAGGGACATTTTAAGGATGTTGGGGGCCCTGGGCCAAACGTATTTTGGGGCCCTCTGTCCAGAACAGCTTTGAATATATGATCCAACTTGAGCTCTGTCATGCCCTCTTTGGGCAGGTCACTGATATTGCACACTCGTCCATTCCACATATGATCCGTATAACACACTCTCGTTTCTCATGGTGAAGTCCTGTTTTGATCTCAAAGAGACTTTTTTATGGATGTTGCTTGAAACAAAAACACAAAATGTCTTTACAAAATATATGCAATAGACTCAAATATCATCTACAATAAAAAATAAATTCAAGGAAAACGAACTTAAAACAATATGTTTAAGAGTGATTCAAGTGTATCAGGGCAAGACTCTGCAGAACTGGTGCCCTGGGCCAGAGCCCACTTTGCTCATGCCTTAAAACATCTCTGCTTGTCAGGAATGGAATGTGCTATATAAATGCAATGCAATGTAAACTCACAAGTGGCACACCCCGCCCATCTCCTGGAGTGCAGAGCAGGGCTTGGGTGTCAGCTGTGGGCCAGTGGAGTTGGAAACACGTCGGTGTTTAGGTAAAGGCTTTGCTCTCATTAAAGGGTGTAGGGGAACCGCTCAGAGGGCAGGAGGGGAGCAACTTTACAGGAGCTTTTTTAAAATCAGGGCTCGAGTCGGGGTACCACGCGGGTGGACGGCGTCCCCCCACTTATTTTACCGGGAGCTCTGTGCAGAGTAGGAACATTATTCAGGTTAATTATTACTGACAAAATTATTACTGACAAGTAATCGAAGCTTTACCCCTTAATTCTCTCTCATTCAGAACACTACTCACGCGCTGGATTCTCTGATGCAATCGCATCTAAGGGGTGAGCGAGGGGAGGCAATGAATCTGATGGTGAAAGCCAACTTTTGTGACGTCACTTCCTGTTGTGACGTCAGCGTCCTCCCACTTCTTTTTTTAGGACTTGTGCCCTGCTTGAGATCTCTTTGGTGAAGAAAGCCCCTTTGGAAATGACCCACCCCAGTTACACACCGCCCTGCTGCTATGTCATTGGGAGAGCCTCGATTCCTGTGGCTGTTAGTGTGCTTGTATTGCTTCATTGTGGTACGGTTTACACAGTATTTCTGACGTACCTGTAAGCGCAAAAGTGACGCATTGCTGGAGTGCGTCACAAAAGTGACACAACTCCAGCAATGCATCCTTTCAGATAAGGCAAACCCCATGTGAAAGGGCCTGCGTCAGTCTTACGCCTGCTGTGAGGCAGGGGTAATACTTTGAGGCAACGGCGTCCTAGAAGTGATGCAGTGAAATCTCATAGATTTCACTGCGTCACTTCTACGAGGCGTTTTGCGGGGGAACGCCCCCTGCATACATTATACCTGACGCAGGTATAATGTAGCGCAGGGGTTTACAGAGTGACGCATCTGCTTAGATGCGTCACTTTGTAAATAGTGCACAGCTGGAGGCATGTTTTACGCCGCCGATGCGTCACAAAAAGTGACGCATCGGAAGCGCAAAACTGACGCAAGTCCTCATAAATGAGGCCCAGAGTACCATGTTCACACTTCTACTGCAGGTGGGCTTGTGAATGAATACTCCAGGCAAACCCAATAATACATGTTCTAAGACTGACTCCCACCCTTTATCAAAGTATGGGATCCGGTCAATTTACCTTATTTTATTTTTTTCCTCCTCCCTACTTATACCATTAGGAACTGCTTACCAGCCCACCGTATTAGGCGCTACATTATACAACCTGGACATTGTTGCATTTATGTGTGGACTCGCCCCGCACGCCCTTAAATCTTAATAAATCCAACAGAACAACAACAAAGATGTAGTGGGACAGATAACACGTTCTTTCAACCAATGATTTGTGCAGAGCAACTAAATTAAATATAATATTAACCTGAGCACAGGTAGAAGAAGGCGACGTTTGCCCTGGCCAGTGGGTGCAAATGTGGTCCATGAACGAGTCACCCTCTGATCTGGTTCGCACAACTGCAATGCAAGCTGAAAACACATTTAAAGTATTTCGTTTGCATAAGCTTTAAAATGTATTTATACTGCAAAGGCGGAATTACAGTACGGCTGCTTTGAAACTGTTGTCTCTATGATTCTTCAAGGGCATGGAAGAGTCCACAAACAAGATATTATTATTATATTACTGTGTTTTTATTTTCTGTTTTTTTATGTTGTATGTATAAAAGAAAAAGTCCAATAAAAATGTGTTTAAAAAAAAATGCAAGACGGGGTCTCTGCCCTCTCAGTAGGTATTGGCTGCACAGAAGATTAACGAATCCACTGCAGGGATCCCTTTTTGACCGTGGCCACAAGGTCAAATGTCAGTAGGTCAACTCAGCCTTTCATCCTTCCGAGATGAATAAAATGCATATGATTGAGCTGGGCATCAAAAAAGGTTTTTTCCAGCGCCAAGATCCCCGTCTGGGTGAACGTGGACTCTACAAATAGCCATGGTTTGTTATAATACTTTAATGTTAATCCTTAAACCATATTATGTATGTTTATCATTTGTCAAAACCCTCATTTCTTAGAAAAGGTTATTACTGTTGCTTCCTTTCTCATATCTTCATTTTGTCTAGGGTAATTTTTCAAAGAAATCCCATTTCATACACCCATAAGCAGACACATGCACCCCCCTGCACAAGGGAGGTTGTTTCCTTTATTTCAGATGCTCCAGGAGGTGGGGGGCAGCACTCATGTGTAGGGACCAGGGCTTGTTTTCATCCTCAGTATTAGACCCAGAGCAAGAGGCAGACACCGACAACAGGGAGTAAGGAAGATCATATCCATGCAAGGGAGCAGTGAGCTGGGGGTTTGCAGGGGTGGAAAAGAGCCTGCAGGAGTGAGGCAAATAAAGGAAATGTGGGGTGGCGGAAGATATTGTGACGCGGTGGCATTAAGAGCAATCGAAGCTCGCACATGAGTTCCCATGGGGAAACATCCTTTACAACGCAACTTTTACCACGCAGTGCTATTACAACGCAGGTTTTACAACGAAAAGCATTACAACGCATTGCGCTGGGGAGCGCTCTAGGATAGGGAATAGATTTAATTTACTATCCAACACTTTCCCTAGTGTCGACGGGGTCTGGAGTTGGAATAGTAAATTAAACTATTCACTATCCAGCACCTCAAAGCGCTATGCGTTGTAATGGTATGCGTTGTAAAAACTACGTTGTAACAGCATGCGTGGTAAAAGCATGCGTTGTAATGTCATACATCCGTTTCCATGAATAATGTGCGCCTCTGCCTTATTACAATTTTTTTAAAACAAATTAAGGGCTGTAAAAGAATGAACTTGTAGAAGTGTGAAAAGGCTGCACAAGCTGCTGTCTCTGACTGTGGACCTGCTCAAGGAAATACGTGCATATGTGTAACCATTTGCATTCGCGTAAATATGTATATTTAGTAAATAGAACGCGTCGTGATAGGTCACCTGTGCATGCTGTCCTGTCTTTGTGAAAGCAACAAGTAACTGCTTCAGTTGTTATTGGTGTATTTTGTGAAATGGTCTCTGACCGAAAACTGTGTGTGCACCACCTTAGATGTCCATGTATTTCCAGCCATGTCCCTGTGAGCCCGGAGAGCACAGTCTGCATCAAAACAATACATCCTCAGTACATTATTTTTATATACATTTTAAGGCTGATAGAAAGTCCTATGATAGACTATGGTGTCAAGCGTAGACTCACCTGATCTTCACCGGAGGGGTCGGTCATCGTCGGAGATCACCTCTTCTTTGCATTCACCCACATACATGCTCCACTGGAGGGCCATGTGTGGCGGCAGAATTTATAACTGGCGAGAAAATTCCTTTGAAACCCAGCAATCAGCTGGGAAAACCTCACCGCTGGAAACCCCCCAGGTGAAAAATACTAATTAGAGCTGGCGTTCTAAACTGGGATAATATTGTTGCTCGGATATGAATTTACCTTGAAAAAATGAAAAGAGAAGAAGCGTTTGGCAGAACAGGAACACGTTGGTTTAATTAAATGCAGCGGCCGGTAGAGCATCGACAGAGTCACTTCTGAAGACTGTCTCAATGTACAGATGTTTTGGCTAATGATATATACAGTTTGTGAGGTACAATAAACAGATTTGACATTCTTAGAGAGCATGTGGGCCTAGACATAAATCATGAATACAGCCATCTGATAAAAGACACAGGTGACTATTGACGTAGGGGAGAGCTAGTGTGGACTAGTGTGTATGCGTCCTGACGTCTGGCATAGGGAGCGCGTGATCACTACTAAGCATGGGCGTAAAATCCGCTCCGCTCGCGGATTTTTCGGATTTTCGGCAAATCCGCAATCCGCGAACGCTCGCGAATTTGTCGAAAATCCGTGAATCCGCTCGCGGCGGATTTTTTGCTTGGTTGCGGCGCGCGGCGTGGTGCACGGCGTTCACTTTCCGTCATTTTAGCGTTTGCCGAGTTGTTTTTCTTTGCGAGTGACGCGCCATTTTAGATCTTGCTGCGTGTTCCCGCGGGAGTTTGTCGCCCGCGAATACGTACTCGCGGCTTGCCACCTTGCACAGCACACCTCGCGAGAGTTCGCAATTGCGAACACGTAGTTGCGGCGGAAAGGAACAATCTCGCACTTGCGAAATAGAGATTTTGCAATTTCGCACAAGAAAATCACCAGCAAACAGGATAAACCTTCAGAAAATTATGATTTTTATCAGAATCACTCCTCAGGTTGACATTTGCATGGCCTTTTTTTTTTGCAAGGAGTCCATTTTGGGGGGGGGGAGGAAGGAAGTGCCCCACAGTCTCCAACTTCCTGTTCCTGTCCAGCAGGCTCCTCCCAGTGCTTTGTCCATCTCCTGGTCACTTTCATTTGGATCTGGAGCTGGAAGGATTACTTTTTGTGGGTGCTGCTGGATATTTGGATTTGAGGCCTTTTTGACTGTCTTTGGATCACTTTTGGATTAGAAATCAACTTTCACAAGTAAGTTTGTTTGGGGCATTACAGTTGCTGCAAGTAAAATTTTGGAACTTTTTCAGAACATTAAATAAATTATATTGTGGGTAGCCACAGTATCCAGTAGGACCAGGGTTGGTTAGGGGTGCATGATACAACTGTTTTGTTGAATTTAAACACCATTTAGGCCATGGATGGGCTGGGATTGTGCTGATTTTTGTCTTTTTTTTTGGGACTGCTGGTGGGGCCCTTTGCCCAGGGGTGGTGAGTGTTGCATGGGCCTAGTCTTTCTGTGGGGTGTCTTCTTAAATTTAAACATAATTGAGGCCATGGATGGGCTGGGATTGTGCTTATTTTATTGTTTTTTGTCGTTTTTAGGGGGCTGCTGGTGTGGCCTTTTGCCCAGGGGTGGTGGGTGGTGCATGGACTGAGTGTGCCTGTGGTGTGGTCTCACTCTCTTTAATGTAAACATCATGGATGGCATTGGATTGTGGTGATTTCTGGCTGTTTTTCTGTTTTTTGGGGGTGTACTGTTGATGTGGACTGGTCATGTGGGTGGTGGTGGTGGCCATCTTGAGTGCTGGCTGGTACAGGCAACATGTGCCTGGGGTGTAAGGGGCCATTTTGAGGAGAGGCAGTGTCTGAGGCCTGCACTTATTTTGCCTACTTTTCATCCATTATGCCCAGGGGTAGTGAGTGTTGCATGGGCCTAGTGTGTTTTTGAGGGGTGTCTTCTTGAATTTAAACACCATTGAGGCCATGGATGGGCTGGGATTGTGCTGATTTTATTGTTTTTTGTCGTTTTTTTGGGCCTGCTGGTGGGGCCCTTTGCCCAGGGGTGGTGAGTGTTGCATGGGCCTAGTCTTTCTGTGAGGTGTCTTCTTGAATTTAAACATAATTGAGGCCATGGATGGGCTGGGATTGGGCTTATTTTATTGTTTTTTGTCGTTTTTGGGGGGCTGCTGGTGTGGCCTTTTGCCCAGGGGTGGTGGGTGGTGCATGGACTGAGTGTGCCTGTGGTGTGGTCTCACTCTCTTTAATGTAAACATCATGGATGGCGTTGGATTGTGGTGATTTCTGGCTGTTTTTCTGTTTTTTGGGGGTGTACTGTTGATGTGGACTGGCCATGTGGGTGGTGGTGGTGGCCATCTTGAGTGCTGGCTGGTACAGGCAACATGTGCCTGGGGTGTAAGGGGCCATTTTGAGGAGAGGCAGTGTCTGAGGCCTGCACTTATTTTGCCTACTTTTCATCCATTATGCCCAGGGGTAGTGAGTGTTGCATGGGCCTAGTGTTTCTGAGGGGTGTCTTCTTGAATTTAAACACCATTGAGGCCATGGATGGGCTGGGATTGTGCTGATTTTATTGTTTTTTGTCGTTTTTTTGGGCCTGCTGGTGGAGCCCTTTGCCCAGGGGTGGTGAGTGTTGCATGGGCCTAGTCTTTCTGTGGGGTGTCTTCTTGAATTTAAACATAATTGAGGCCATGGATGGGCTGGGATTGGGCTTATTTTATTGTTTTTTGTCGTTTTTGGGGGGCTGCTGGTGTGGCCTTTTGCCCAGGGGTGGTGGGTGGTGCATGGACTGAGTGTGCCTGTGGTGTGGTCTCACTCTCTTTAATGTAAACATCATGGATGGCGTTGGATTGTGGTGATTTCTGGCTGTTTTTCTGTTTTTTGGGGGTGTACTGTTGATGTGGACTGGCCATGTGGGTGGTGGTGGTGGCCATCTTGAGTGCTGGCTGGTACAGGCAACATGTGCCTGGGGTGTAAGGGGCCATTTTGAGGAGAGGCAGTGTCTGAGGCCTGCACTTATTTTGCCTACTTTTCATCCATTATGCCCAGGGGTAGTGAGTGTTGCATGGGCCTAGTGTTTCTGAGGGGTGTCTTCTTGAATTTAAACACCATTGAGGCCATGGATGGGCTGGGATTGTGCTGATTTTATTGTTTTTTGTCGTTTTTTTGGGCGTGCTGGTGGGGCCCTTTGCCCAGGGGTGGTGAGTGTTGCATGGGCCTAGTCTTTCTGTGGGGTGTCTTCTTGAATTTAAACATAATTGAGGCCATGGATGGGCTGGGATTGTGCTTATTTTATTGTTTTTTGTCGTTTTTGGGGGGCTGCTGGTGGGGCCCTTTGCCCAGGGGTGGTGAGTGGTGCATGGACTGAGTGTGCCTGTGGTGTGGTCTCACTCTCTTTAATGTAAACATCATGGATGGCGTTGGATTGTGGTGATTTCTGGCTGTTTTTCTGTTTTTTGGGGGTGTACTGTTGATGTGGACTGGCCATGTGGGTGGTGGTGGTGGCCATCTTGAGTGCTGGCTGGTACAGGCAACATGTGCCTGGGGTGTAAGGGGCCATTTTGAGGAGAGGCAGTGTCTGAGGCCTGCACTTATTTTGCCTACTTTTCATCCATTATGCCCAGGGGTAGTGAGTGTTGCATGGGCCTAGTGTTTCTGAGGGGTGTCTTCTTGAATTTAAACACCATTGAGGCCATGGATGGGCTGGGATTGTGCTGATTTTATTGTTTTTTGTCGTTTTTTTGGGCCTGCTGGTGGGGCCCTTTGCCCAGGGGTGGTGAGTGTTGCATGGGCCTAGTCTTTCTGTGGGGTGTCTTCTTGAATTTAAACATAATTGAGGCCATGGATGGGCTGGGATTGTGCTTATTTTATTGTTTTTTGTCGTTTTTGGGGGGCTGCTGGTGGGGCCCTTTGCCCAGGGGTGGTGAGTGGTGCATGGACTGAGTGTGCCTGTGGTGTGGTCTCACTCTCTTTAATGTAAACATCATGGATGGCGTTGGATTGTGGTGATTTCTGGCTGTTTTTCTGTTTTTTGGGGGTGTACTGTTGATGTGGACTGGCCATGTGGGTGGTGGTGGTGGCCATCTTGAGTGCTGGCTGGTACAGGCAACATGTGCCTGGGGTGTAAGGGGCCATTTTGAGGAGAGGCAGTGTCTGAGGCCTGCACTTATTTTGCCTACTTTTCATCCATTATGCCCAGGGGTAGTGAGTGTTGCATACTTGCATGTCCGTAGTCTTTCTGTGGGGTGTCTTCAATGTAAACATCAAGGATGGCATGGGATTGTGCTAATTTTTCTGTGTTTTGTCGAATTTTTGGGGTGTATAACTGAACTGATGTTCCTCTGTCTTCCATTGCTTTTAGGTGCACAAGAAGACTCAAGAGAACCACCAGTGCCAGGAAGAAGTCCTGCAGCGGTGTGTGCAGCATAACGTCACGCGACGTCACGTCTGGACACAGAACCCTCTGCAACTCGTGCAACTGCTGCCTGCTGACCTGCTCTGAAGAGGATGGCCCCAAAAAAAGTAACCCGTAGCTCCTCTAGCAAGAAAGGTGCCAGTAAGGAGCAGAAGAAGCAAGTTACCAAGGAGACTGGTGTGCCGCCCGCCCCTTTTTTTGGGAGTAAAAAAAAAAGTATGCCTGCAGCAGCAGCAGCGGGATCTGCTGGGGACCAAGCTGGCAGCACCCCCCCCCGCTCCATTGGGCTCAGTGCCACCACCACCACCACGCCAACTTAAGTCCAAGCCCTTGAGTGCTGCAGAGGCAGCCAGTATAGTTCTTCAATCACCATCGACCAGTGATGTTGGCTCATCGCAAGAAAGCAGCAGCAATGTCCCTCAATCAACACAGGTTGTTGTAGCTCATCTGACGAGTGTTGAACAACCACAGCCGCAACAACAATCACATGTGCAAGTACAAGCCCAAGTACATGTGGAAGGAGAGGCAGCACAAGGAGATGCGCAAGCAGAGGTGCATGGAGGGTCACAAGTGCCCACAATAGTTGTTCCTCCCGAAGTAGGGGCACATCAGGAAATCGACAATCAAGGCGAGGTATCATTTGAGGAAGCCACTCCTCCTGCTGATCCTTCATTGTCTTCCACAACCCTAGCAAGGAAGAGATCAAGGGTGGTGTCTACATCCTCTTCAAGCACACCTCCTTCTGATGATACGGATCAAACTTGGGAACCAGCACCACAGCCGTCTGAGAGTGAGGCACACCATGATCCAACAAAGGTACTTAAGCGTAAAAGGAAGCTCGTCCAAAGTCTCAGACTTATGGAGTGTGATGAGGCTCAACAAGAAGTGGCGGATACTGCTGCTGATGAAGACTCTGCCAACGACGACCCAGTCATCATAAAGGTCACTGCAGCCCCAGCGGGCATGCAGCAAACAGACATTTTGACCCTAGCCCGAAGAGCTGCTGCGCGTGATGATGATGATGATGATGTTGTCGATGAGGAGGCAGTGGAAACACCACAATCATTGGAGTTAAGTAGTACACCAACTCGTCCCGCTTCCATATTTCTTTCTGGCAAGAAGAGACCTGCGTCAACCTCGACCTTAATTAGTGGCGGTGAAAGTGGAAAACGTACAAAAGTTGGGCAATCCAGATCCTCCACTTCATCTGGCATTAGCTTCATGACCACCACCACCAGTATCGCCGCCTCCTCCAGGTCCCACAGACACTTCAAGTCCCCAGTTTGGGACTTCTTTACTGTTTGTCCCAAAAATCCAAAGTTTGCCATTTGTACCCTTTGTAAGCTTGCAGTTAGTCGTGGTAAGTCAGGTACCAACTATGGTACCGGCGGCCAGAGTGGTCATCTTGAGAGAAAGCACGCTGTCCAATGGTTTGCGCACCTAGCTGCGATCAAGAAAGGCCAAAATCAAGGAAACGTTGATGTTTCATCTGATGTTGACGAGCAGGAAGAAGACGTGTCAAACACTTCCCTTACACCCAGTACCCCTGTCAGCAGCACACCCAATGTGAGGCACACTAAGAGTGTTGGAGCGAGTGAGACACCAACGCACAAAAGTTCACCAGCGAGCAAAATTGGGTCAACGAAGTCATTATCAGCCCGTAAATGCTTGGTCCAGGCCAACATTAGAACAATGCTTACTTCAGACGTGCCATATGAACGCAACCACCCACTGACGCGTCTGTATAACACTAAGCTGGCTAAAATGCTAGCTGTGGACCTTCTACCTTTTTCTTTTGTAGAAGCGGTAGGTTTTCTTGAATTAGTTGCAACGCTCTGCCCTAAATGGAAGGTTCCGAGCCGGTTCTATTTTGCCAGAGTTGCGGTTCCAGCACTACATGAAGATGTGCTGCAGGCGATTGGGGCAGCTTTGCAGAAGAGTGCTGTTCACACAATACATCTGACAACAGACATGTGGACCAGTGGCCCAGGCGATGATTACATGTGCATCACTGCACACTGGGTCTCTTTTTCAGGTGTTATAGCAAAGCTAAACGCAGGTGTTGACCCGGACCAAGTTTTCAAAGCTGCTCGGAAACATGCAACACTAGCCATGTTTGGCTTGGAGAAAAGTCACACAGCAGAAAACCTTTTGGAAGAGTTTGACAAAAAGGTCTTGACAATGCTATCCCCCCTAAAACGCAAGATTGGTTATGTTTCCACGGATAATGGCGCCAATGTAGTTAAGGCCATGTTCCTTGGTGACCATGTTAGAGTGCCGTGTTTGGCGCACTGTATCAACCTGGTAGTTCAAAAATTCTTGAGTGATAAAGAGAGTCCAGCGTTCGAGGTAATGGCCACCTGCCGCAAAATGTGCAACCATTTCAGCCATTCTTTTAAGGCCCGGAAGCATCTGCGGAGACTGCTACTTCAACGTGGAATGCCAGTGAAAGCACTCATCCAGGAGGTGGCAACACATTGGAACTCAACCTTCTACATGCTTGAGCGTCTGCATGAGCAGTATACGGTACTCGATCACTATTTCTTGACAGAGGCTACATCTCAGAAGGAGGACCTGCGGATGAGTAAGGCGCAATGGGACATAGTTAAAAGCCTGACAGACATGCTTCGTCCTTTTGAGTTCTTCACGCGTGCAGTCAGCCAGGAGGACTGTAATTTGGGAAAAGCTATCCCATTGTTGTGCATACTGGAGCACCAACTGATGGCGGTTTCTTCTGAGTTTGCAAAAGATGAAAAAAAAAAAAACATTTCATTTTGTCTGAGAAATTATTACATCGCCTACGTGGTGATGAACGTCTTCAAAACATCAACTCAGATCAGCATTACATTTGTGCTACTATTCTGGATCCACGCTACAAAAAGGCGCTGGCAGACAACGCATTCTTTCCTTTCGCTGATGCAGATGTTCAAAAGTACAAACATTGGTTAGCCTGGTCAGCCAAGAGGTTTGAAAAAGAAGGGCAGGTTATTGAAGGAGAAGCCAGTACATCAGCATCAGCATCAGCAGGCCATCCGCAGTCACAAGAATCCACTTCTGCACCTGTGGCTGGGGCACAAGTGACCTCTCAGCCGTTAAAGACACCGGCAACTGGATCATCTGCACCACACACAATGACAACACTAACAGTGGCTGGGGAGGAGGATTGGCTAAGTTTGATGGGGTATGGTTCTCGAAAAAATGTCACAGGCACAGCAAAAAGTAAGCAAAGTGGAGGAACAGTTGATGACCTTGAGTCGATGGTGCAGGACTATCTGAATGACTCAACAGAGGTCTTCCTTAATGATGAGCCATTGCAGTATTGGCATGGCAAAAAACAATTGTGGCCACAGCTCTTCAACCTGGCTATAAACTATTTGTCTTGCCCACTCGCAAGTGTGTCTTCTGAACGTGTTTTCAGTGCTGCTGGTGGCATTGTAACTCCCAAACGGAGCCGCCTCTCGCCCAAAAATGTGGAGCGGCTGACAATGATCAAGATGAATCAGCACCTCATACCACCAGATTACAAAGTACGAGAAAGCACGCCGCATGAAGACGAGGAGGACAGCAACGTAGATGAGGGGATTTTTTCTCTGTTCGGTGCCACTGACCTCATCCAGCCTGAATTCGCAGAGTATGATGACG
Source organism: Lissotriton helveticus (assembly GCF_964261635.1). Classification (NCBI taxonomy): domain Eukaryota; kingdom Metazoa; phylum Chordata; class Amphibia; order Caudata; family Salamandridae; genus Lissotriton; species Lissotriton helveticus. Next base: position 1,613,950,684 of record NC_136069.1, read on the forward strand.
AAATCTTGTTCTTATTCCCTGACACCGAGCCCTGAAAATGAGACAATCAATCAAGAACTTTCTTTTTCGTCCTTATTCACTTTTATTCCTGTGTGCTTTGTGTCTCTCTTTCTTTGTTTTGCACAGTTAATTTAATTCAAACTTTAATCACCTAATCCCAAAAACAAGACCATCATCAGAACTGTCTTCACTTGTTTGCTTATTGATTTGAAGGTGCCGCAGTCTACATTCCTCAGGTTCACAAGTTCTGAAGAACATGCTCCTCTATCCTCCTCCTCCAGACTGCGATTTCCCTCCAAGCAGAGTGCTGGATTACGCACAATGAAGAAAGACTCAGCACTTGTGGGGGTGTTGTACTTCTTTGCGGGTGAGTTGACGGTTTTGGGCCCATTGCTGTGAAGCTCTAATAATGGACAAAAGTGTTTTGGACCAAATATGAGGTGGAAATTTCTTGCCGTTTTTGCTGACTTGCTTGCCTTTGAGGTGCTCTTTGGCGGGGTTCCGGGGGTTTGTGTGTAATTTTTGGTGTCTGTCGAAGCACTGCTGCGACAGTCTAATCTTGATTGCATTTGCTTTTCAGGAAATCCGTGGTGGAAAACAGGAGTTATGATGATTGATGATGATGACCTAGCTGAACAGCGCCGCATTTGGAACGAAGGCCGAGAGATATTGTAAGTATGAGATTTAGCTTTTTCGCTGTTTGGGGGTGTTGTCGCGTGTTTTTTTGCGGGTGGGTTGGCGGGTCTTGGCTGGGGCATTCCTGGGAAGGTCTAATGCCGGATAGAAGTGTTTTGGACAAAATCCTTAAGGAAAAGCCTTTTTTTTGCCATTTCTTCAGACATCTTGCTCAATGTAGCGTTTTGGGGGGCTTCCTGCTGTTCGTGGGTGGGTTGCGGCCGGGGTCTCTGTCGAAGCACTGCTGCGACAGTCTAATCTTGATTGCATTTGCTTTTCAGGAAATCCGTGGTGGAAAACAGGAGTTATGATGATTGATGATGATGACGACCTAGCTGCACAGCGCCGCGTTTGGACCGAAGGCCGAGAGACATTGTAAGTATGAGATTTAGCTTTTTCGCTGTTTGGGGGTGTTGTGTCGGGTGTTTTTTTGCGGGTGGGTTGGCGGGTCTTGCCTTGGGCATTCCTGGGAAGGTCTAATACCGGATACAAGTGTTTTGGACAAAATCCATAAGGAACAGCCTTTTTTTTGCCATTTCTTCAGACATCTTGCTCAATGTAGCGTTTTGGGGGGCTTCCTGCTGTTCGTGGGTGGGTTGCGGCCAGGGTCTCTGTCGAAGCACTGCTGCGACAGTCTAATCTTGATTGCATTTGCTTTTCAGGAAATCCGTGGTGGAAAACAGGAGTTATGATGATTGATGATGACCTAGCTGCACAGCGCGTTACTTTGGACCGAAGGCCGAGAGATATTGTAAGTATGAGATTTAGCTTTTTCGCTGTTTGGGGGTGTTGTCGCGTGTTTTTTTGCGGGTGGGTTGGCGGGTCTTGGCTGGGGCATTCCTGGGAAGGTCTAATGCCGGATAGAAGTGTTTTGGACAAAATCCTTAAGGAAAAGCCTTTTTTTTGCCATTTCTTCAGACATCTTGCTCAATGTAGCGTTTTGGGGGGCTTCCTGCTGTTCGTGGGTGGGTTGCGGCCGGGGTCTCTGTCGAAGCACTGCTGCGACAGTCTAATCTTGATTGCATTTGCTTTTCAGGAAATCCGTGGTGGAAAACAGGAGTTATGATGATTGATGATGATGACGACCTAGCTGCACAGCGCCGCGTTTGGACCGAAGGCCGAGAGACATTGTAAGTATGAGATTTAGCTTTTTCGCTGTTTGGTGGTGTTGTGTCGGGTGTTTTTTTGCGGGTGGGTTGGCGGGTCTTGCCTGGGGCATTCCTGGGAAGGTCTAATACCGGCTAGAAGTTTGTTGGACAAAATCCATAAGGAAACATCAGTTTTGGCACTTTTTGTAAGTTAGGGTTCGTTAGGGTTAGCCCTAGCAGCAGGATTGCATGTGTTTAGGGGGGTTCTATTGCAACGCGGTTCTGTTGTTGTAGAGCACTGTTGGAGCGATGCTGGCTATGGATACTTTTGCTTGCAGGCAAGTGGTTTGAATACAATCCACGGTCTGTATTTGGGCCTACTGTTACTTTCAAAGTACGTTTTGTAACCATTTTTCTGCTAGGCATCGTTTTTGGAGATATGATTGGGTTCTTCTACATTTTTGCGACTGGCTTTAGTAAGGGTCTTGGTGGGAGCATTGCTGGGAAGGTCAAATTTTGTTCTAAAACACAGTAGTACACCCACCTTGAGGGGAAAGATCCGCTATAATATTTTGGCCATACTTATTGATCCTTAAAAAGGTGACTCAGACAGAGCACGCAATTTCAAAAATATTGTACTGTCTATTAGGGAAATCAAAGTGTCACTTTTTGAACCACACAGCGTACATACCTTTTATTTATTTATCAGTGGTATTGTAATAGCACTTCCTGTTTTCCGTTCAATAATTACAGGCCGGGTTTCAGTCAACATCCGCCAGGCAGGCAGTGGACAGGGTGTCTCTTCTGTCAGTGGTCACCACCACATTGATGGACGAAGCGTCAGCTGGAATGGAGGAGTGCCGCCAATAAGAGGAATTGTTTGCTGCATGCAACTTACTTACCAATTTCAACAGGACAACTCCAACAACATACGCAATACAGATACAGTATCCATTGTTGTCTTTTATTCTATGAGTGTGACTGCATGTGCTTACCTTTAGTTTGTAACCAAAGATTGTCTGTAAACTCTGTATCTTCAATTATTGTTTGTCCATGCTCTGCTTTTTTTTTCTTCTCTCAACAAAACCTACCCAAAAAGAAACCCCCATTCCCATCCATTTTACAAACCCTAACCCTCTTCCCCCGGGCTGTGTTGTTTTGCTTGATGTCTGACTAAAATGACATCAATAATTCCACACACTTGCTGGGGAGGATAAGGTGATAGCAGCAACAGGCTGGTGAAGGAATACGAGGATATCTTCTAGACTTACTCAGCTTCAGTACTATATCTTCTAGTAGTAGTAGCCAATGTCAAATAAATTCAACGCAAGTACTAGTTATACTTGCAAGCAAATACTTTACCATTTGTTAGGCTACATTATGGCACTGTTCTAGTGTACTGTCACCTGCTATTTTCTCGATCGTACCGTAACCGTTGTAATGCTACAGTAAGGAGGACAAACAAGGTTTCGTTTTCTTTTTTTCCATAGGCATGCAACTGCCACTATGTCACACCACTAGTACCACCGCAATGAGGAAATGTCACCCGCCCAGGATTGACAACGGTAATCCCCATTTCACCTGGAGCCAGCCCTGGGCCTAGCCCTAATTTCTAACACAAATTACAGGTAAGATAAGCGTTTGGTGGGAGGTAGTATAATGGAGTATTATTTCGGAGTAGACAAGAGATTGACGGTTGTACTACTAAAGTCCTACGACTGTTCAGGAAAACAAAGTTACTGTTACACCCCCGCCCCCCCACCCACCAGACTGAAAAGCAGTAAAAAACAGGTATGGTCAGATAAAGTTGAAAAATATATTTATTTAGCCCTAACAAAATAATCTCCCTCACCCACCCTAACCCCAACGATTGTCTCTGAAACGTCCCAAAACGATCCCAACTCCCAAATCCCACCCCCCAAAAGTCTATAAAAAAAGGGCAAGGGACACTCCACTACTGGAGGGTGCTGGTGCTGGTGCATGATGCGGCATGGGCATCATACTCCTTGCGGAGGGTGGCAAGCTCGGAGCGGAGGCCCTTAACCAAGTTCTTATACCTCAGGACCTCCTGCTCCAGGTTGGACATGCGGACTCGTAGGCGGCGTTGGCGTTCCTTGCAGCTCCTGTGGGGGGCAGCTGGTATTTCGGTTGCTTGGCGGTGGCGGTCGGCTTTCTTAGCCCGGCTCGGTCCCGCTGGCTTAGTCACGGAGGAGGATGCAGTGGTCACAGTCGAAGATGTTGCCCCGCTCGACTGCGTGTCCTCCTCCTCCTCCAGGGCCACCAGCCGCCGATACTCGGCGACTGTGGCCTCCAGCCTCCGTTGCCGGGCCAATCTAGCCTGCTCCCTCCTTGTTGTTGATTTGGAAGGAGCAACTATATGAAGAAAGAAAGACATAGTCTGTAACCAATGCTCCTTATTAATAACACAAAGTGATTGAGCCGAAAGTTGGGTCACAGAGTACAAGTAGCAAATTGAAAGCACAGTACATAACTATTGAGGACAGTATCTATGTAACCTCCCACTTCTGCATCCTTGCTCTAACAGTAGTGGTAGTTTAATGAACTAATTCTACGACCACTATGGACTTCCATTACAGTCGACTATGACAGTACACCAGTCTTATTCTTCTTCTTCTCTCTTGTTTAGGGAAATGGGTACGTTATCTTATGCAAGCCGGCAGAATGACATGGACACAGCACAGTGAAGTTGCACCCGAGAAAAAAAGTTGCACACCATGATGATGGAGACAGACTTGCGTTACTGTACCGGTCCAGTACATGCAGGTGGTGAAGCTATTACTTTTCTATTACGGGTGGCACTGAGAATACTCTGTTACAAGGGCTACTGCTTAATTAATTTACCTTTCACCCTACAGTGCAAATGAGTACTAGAAAAGGAAACTGAAGAAGCTAACTAATTTGATTATCTATCACTTCACATGGGACGTATTTAATGACAGATGAGATGACTTTAGGTGCTTTGCTTAATATTGAGTGAACAGTGATACACCCACACATGAATGACGTACTACAAGTAAACTAAAGTTATTAAGAGAGGTACGGAGTGTCCACCGTAATAACCAGATATATGCTGTGAATGCAAACGCAATACAAAGTACTGCTACTATTCATGGTAGTATTGGACACATTTACAATTTCTTTTCCTTGCCTTCCCTGCACTGGGACGGACGTGCGGGTGTGGTGGTACATGCTCTTCAAGGTAACACTTACTTCACCTGGCGACCATCTACTCTCTCTAGATACACATGTGCTATGTAAGAGTCGGAGAATACCATGCTCCAGGCATCCATTCAGTCAAAGTATACGCACACATACAGTTTCTGTTTCACCCACCCAGGCTGCTGTCCTTCCACCCATCCTTGCTTCATCATTGACCCAGCCATGCACCATACCATATTCTTTCCTTCCCAGCCACCTCTGGGTCCAAGCAAACACATATCGTTCTTCTTTGCCAGCCATCATACAAGTTCGCGTCCCACTTACTTACACCCTTCTTTCGCTTTTCGTTCATCCCATCCATCACGTTCGTCTAAGAACTTATTGGGATTCTTCTCACCAAAAACTTCACAGCGAAGTCGAAGTACATTTCGAGGAGGCTACTACCTGGTTGATTTGTAATTGTAATACACCCGTGCAGAAAGCACACTATGCAGTCTTCAATCTCAATAAGTAAGGAATATATAGCTTACCTGTTTCCGCCACCACCGTTTGATCCCCCACAGGAACGGCCACCAGCTCTTCTAACGCCGCCTCCTCCCCAGAGGCCTCCGAGTCCAAGTCCAACACAGCCACCTCCGCGCTGGCCCCGTCACCAGATGTTACACCTACAAAGTACATTTAAGAATGTTAGAATACACCACTCACTACTATATAATATTTGGTCTAGGAGAAATGTTAAAAAAACAGAATACAATGTAATAATTTGTGACTGTCTACTCCATAGTAAAAATGTCCCATTTTCCAGGGAAGGCTGTTGTCTTGCTGCACTTTTATGCACAACTGATGAATGCTTGCTTTTGATTTTTAACACGCACCACTTTTTCTCCTAACAGACAGAAGCTTGACTCCTGAGTCCTAAGAACACGACCAGGATCAAGTTCAAACTAGGTGAGAGTTCGGCTCGACCACAAGAAATGTGTCCAATTAATCGTCAGCACTAACCACTTTTCCGTTTACAGTTAAATAGTTTTATGACAAAGTAGATTTTAATAAATGTGTTTACTTTTAATAAAGCTTTTACACTTAAATAGACTCTGTGGTTTTTGTTCCTCTAGACTAGAGTGGATGAGCTAAAGGTTTTGGAATTTTTGCAAGCATGAGTGCCTCTGACACTTCTTGACTGTGCTGTGACTCCGTACTACTCTCTTGTCCTGCGTACGATAATCTAGAGATCATTGGGTATCTATAATCGGTGACTTCGGGAGCTGAATGACTCTGCCACACTATCTAGTCAGTAAGGAGACAGTGCATAGAGGTATTGCTGAATATAATGGGAGTCCAATGGAATTGCCAAATGTCCAATCTTAGTTAGCTACACAGACAGACTAATAAGAATAGTCTAGTAATACCACAGGGAGTCATATTCGAGGCAGGATAAGAATTTATATCCAGTCTACAAGAAGATCAAAGACGATTTAGAAAAAATCGAATGAGGAACGCTAGGAAAAAATAGGTACTGTTTATTAAAATGTAAACTTACTGGGGCCAGCAAAGGAGCCCTCGCCTGCCCGATCCTGGCCTGCATCCTCAGCACCCTCCTCCTGTGTCCTCTTGCCCTTGGGGGGAGCTGATGTACAACATGAAAGAAAGAAAAACCAGAAAACATGGATGAGATTTTTCAACCAAATCAAACATTTGAAAAGAACAATAACAACATATTTTGGAAAAATAGCAAATAGATAGACAACTATTCCACGGGATCTATCTCATGTGGTATACTACGTTATTCGTATTGCCTGATTTGCGGAACGTTGACTTAGAAAGTTCCTATGTAACTCAAAAAACAGACTACTAAAGAGGTTTGCCTAGGCCTGGCACTGCAGGCAGCAGTGCGCAACACGTGACAGACAAAGTCCATCCTGCTTGCAGATCAGTGAATACTCAAACTATCAATCCACCCGCCACCACCGCCACTATTTCTTCTGATAGCCATGTGACTGTCTAAAGGAAGGACTGGACTTCAGTCTGTTGGGGCTGATTTATAAGTCCCTTGCGGAAGTTGCGGCTGATTTTCCTCCATTGTTGCGTGCCTTTTCTGACGCAGCGGCAGAACAAAAGACTCGCCATGGTGTTGGTGCGGCGTATATATTAAAAAAAAAACACATATGGGCATATGGGCGATGCATCACGTTGTAAAGCCCTGCGCCATCAGGGGGCGTTCCGGCGCAAGGGAGGGCGTACCTGCGCAGGAACGAATCCTAAAAGTGGCTGAGGGAAATCTACAAGATGTCAATCAGTCACTTTTAGGACAATGATGCATGACTCAAACCCTGCGCGCTTGAAGCCGACGTACGGCTTGATGCAGCATTGGGGAGATAGGGTACCCCAGAGCATTGCTGGAGCTGCGCCATCGTTGGCACGCAACTCCAGCAATGCGCTGCCTTTACGGCACAGATGCGTAAGGCTTCTGTGACGTTTTGGGCCAATGGGTGGTGGTGGCATGGCACACAATTACTGCCGCATCCCTGCTACTTTGCAGGGATGCGCCGGTAATTGAAAATATGACCCTTACTGTCTAGCATTACGCAGTTCTTTTCTTTACAGTACACTCATACATAATTTCTCAGGCCAATGAAATGCTTCTGAACACAACATACAAAACAAAGAAGCATAGTAGCAAGCAAGGCTACTGAGAAGGAGAGCAGTGCACCTGAAAATGAAATGCATAGAAGATTTTGAAATATAATTTACCTCAATGTAATCGGCAGCATTATTGCTCTTGGTAAAGAACAAAGATTTGCAAATAACAGAGCAGGATAAAACAGAGTAGTAAATGTACTACTACTACTACTCACCAAGCCCGGGGACCTCTACGCCGAGCGCGTCCAGCAAGTCCCGCTCCCGGTCCATGACATCGGTCCAGCGGTGGGTGGCCTGGTTATATGTGCGCCGGACCCCAGAGATCTTGTACATGGCCCGGCACACCTTCTCCCACCGCTGGCGGCGCTCCCGGATGCCATAGCCGGTCGCGATCTTGCCGCCTCCCAGGATCGTCTTGGGGAGGCGGCGCTGGACGTGGAAGATCAGTGCCGCCACTTCCTCCGCGCTGAAGATCTCCCTCGGGACCACTTGCTCCCCCCTTAAACGCCCGCACGGGAGCCGGGCACGGGGTGCGGGACCCTTCCCCTTCTCAGGGTGCTTCCCGGCTCCCTTTACCATGGTCTGGGCAGAAATAAACTTAAATGATAAAGAAGAAATAGAATAGTGAAGAAGAAAAGAAAAGAGTTTAAAAAAGTAGTTTAAAAGTAACTAAAAGCTGCAGAAAACACAAAAATATAGAGCTAGAAAAATAGAGGGTTAGATAATAAGTAAAATTAGATCAAAAAAACTTCAAACAAGCAAAGGATGGCAGAGATTGAGAGAGGATAGAGAAAGCATGCCCAGAACCATAGCAATGAATGAGAAACAAGATGGCCGCGCCCGTTCACGACCGCGTGGGTAAGTTCGCGCGAGATTTTCCTTGCGAGTACGCGCGAAATTGTACTAGCGAGCAGCACACTTTGCGAGATTACACATAGCGGGCGGAAACGGAATTACGTCACGCCAACAAGATGGCCGCGCCCGTGTACGACCGATAGGGTAACTTGGCAAACGTATAGCTAGAAGCGCCTCGCGAACACGCGCAAGATCACGCGAACATACACGTCGCAACAAAAACAATTTTGTATTCGCACGTATTCGCGGCTTCCGAAATCGATCTCGCACGGATTCGCGCCCCAAAAAACGCGCGAAATTGCAGAAAAAACGATTTTAGCTAAACTGAAAGCAATGAGCAGGTGCAAAAGTTCAAACTTAACATTAGTAACATTCAAGGTAGTGCTTCCTGATGGGCCCCTCCAGAGTTTGCAACTATTCTATGACCCTGCTATGACCCAAACAGCAGGCTCATAGAATAGCACCATAAAGGTCCTGTGAAAAAAAAATTTCACTGCAACAAAAAGCAAATTACAGATAAGGAAGGAAGCAGGTGCCAGCCAGACTGGAACTTTCAAAATTACTGACACATTAATGAAACACAAATTAATTGATGGCAGTTGAAGAAGGGCAGGTGTGCTTGCTTTTTTCAACCACCATAATCTACAGTGATAAATAAACCTAATAGGTGCCAGTGAGGATGTACTAGAGGGTGGCATGGGTGTCCCAGAGGGTGGCAGTGGTGAAACAGAGGGTGCTGTGAACCTGTGATGATAAACCAGACGTAGAAACAACATAGTCGCGGCCGTTGCAAGCCGAAAAGTAAGTTCGCAATTGCGAACTTGTCCCAAAATCGGCGCGAACACGCGCCAACACAAAAAACGGAAAAATCCGCAAATCCGCTAGAGTTCGCGGATCATCGCGGATTGCGAATCCGTAAATACGCAAGTTCGCGGATTGCCAATCCGCAAAATCCGCCCATGCTTAATCACTACATGTGGTGTGCATGTCGAGTCCTGACTGGCTGAGTGTTCCTGACTACATGTGGTATCTCACTTTGTGGTATTATGGGAATGTGTGCCTTTGTCCAAACGTGTTTTTTGGGGGTCAATTTCCTCAGCCCTGTTTTTGGTGTAACCGCCTTTGTGTGGGATCGATCAAGGTTTTCCCTGGTTGTGCGTTTGTCTTCGGGCTGAGTGTAACCCCACCTGTGACCTATTAATCGGTAAGCGTGGGTTTGGGTCGCAGGGCCTGTCTGACCACGTATCTATTACTTGGGGTTGATGGTGAGGTCATCTTGGGTGAATTCGACAGCAATGACAGAATGGGAGACCGGTCATTTTCCAAATCAGCCACGGTCCTCTGGAATGGCCTGCCACTTGACCTTCGCCTAACACTGATGACTACCTTCTGTTCAGAAAAAAACTGAAAACCATCCGGTTTCCTAGACACTGATCCCAGCCCCGATCATTCCAGTATACTCTACTCTCTCCTAGCGCCGTGATGTCCCTTGGGATGATTGAAGCGCTCTACAAATACAAATACAATTATAAATGAAATAAGTTTGTTATGGCGTGCACATAGAATATAGTGGGTGGGGGCATCATTTTTCTTTACTCCACTGTAAAACATCCTCAGTTAACATAATGTTACAGTTCCAGTAATGTAAACACTCTACGGTCACATGGGGGCGAGGATAAAAGATTTACCAAACAAAACACACTTAAAGTGGGGTTATGGTTCAAAATCAGAGGCTAAAAATCCCCAAAACTCACCAACCATGGTCCGGTACACGTACCACAGCTCGGACCTGCTCTATAAAAGCCACAGCCTAACCCAACCAGCTGTTTAATAACTCCCAATATTTACACAGAGAAAAAATATCAAGCAAATATATTAAATTACATTCAGGGTTATGTCAATGATAATATGAATAGGTAAGGTGTGATTAATTGACAATAATGGCTTCAGTGATGTCATCAATGCCATGTGAAATTCACCAATAATGTCAAAGATAAGGTGGGAAGCAATGTGATAAGTGCTAATGACATCTGTCGCGTCAGATGATAGGTCAAGAGCAGTCTATTTTGCCGGCGAGTTATGCTTTTCTTTAGTGGTAGGATAAATTGGCAAAGTTTGCTTCTGCATAGTTACACGGAATTTTAGGATACCTATTCGAAATTATGCACAAGTATGTGAAAAGTAAACTTTTCATTTAGTGCTGCATTTTAGTGCATGTGCGTCTTCGTGCCCCTTTGGACATGAAGATACATTTGACACTAAAACAGTGCCACAAAAACGCAAAAGCTCTGTGAGCAACAGCCTCCTCTGTTCTATCATTTGCATTGTTCTGATGGGTTTGCAGTTAACAAAATGTGGAATAACGACATAATTTTGCATATTTCACATAACATGAGTAATGGTATACTATTCACTATCAGTGTAATAAAAAAGTGACAGAAATCAAGGAGAGTGAACTCCAACCACCGTCCACAATACAAGCTGCTGCTGTATTCCAGACTCTGATTTTGCCACCTCTGTGGTCAGGGGTTGCAAAAGAAATGCCAGGGGAATCAAGGAGCAAGTCAGGGGTCACAGCTGCGACTCCTAGTTTTTTTCTAAGAAATGGTGGGGCATATTATGAAGAACGAAGTTAAAAATTATCGCCGCTTTAGCGACAGAAAACTGCAGTTAAAGCGGCGATAATGGGCTTGATAATATGCCCTTGAGAACTCCAATAGAAGTCCATGTTCTGGTGTGAACATGGGCTTCGATTGAAATTCTCCAGGACATATTATCAAGCCCATTATCGCTGCTTTATCGGCAGTTTTCTGCCGCTAAACCGGCGATCATTTTATTGCTGTTCTTGATAATATGCCCCTATATTTGTTTGACGCTGAGTCTCCACCCGTAAGTGCAATCCCTCAGCAAACGCCGCCTTCTGCTGTGCGCTACTGGGTTTGAATTCAGGGCCTGGCTTGTGGGCAGGCCCGACACCCAACTTCGCTGGTGTCCAATCACTGCCATTATCGTCAAAGGATGCAAATGTTATAAACAAACTCAATGAAAAGTTTGTCTGAACCCACACTAAAAAGTTACTTTTGTCGACCCTGTAAGATATATATTGATACAGTCTTTCATTGGAGAATGCATATGTACAAGCTGGGTCTGGTGGCTTAGTGGAGTAATGCGTTCATTCTAGGGGCCTGTGTTCGATCTCATGGTCGCAGGTTCAAATCCCAGCGGGTCCACTCACCCTTTTACACATCTGAGGTCAATATAACGAGTACCATTGAGGTTGTGTAACAATAAACATCTGTCATTCAGCACCTTGAGACCCTAGCTTGGTTGATACGTGCACTTTACAAATACACGTTATGTTATCCATATTTTTTCCCATTGAAAAAAATCTTTTTGAAGAAGAGTTGTGGCTAAGTACTCAGAATTCAAATGAATAAATATGTGCTCAAATAAAGGAATCGAAAGTCCTTTTAAAAACGTCCAGTGAAGCAAGGGTATACTTATGATGACGCAATAACCCAAAACTACTGAAATAATATAGTGTAGCTCCTTTCCAGGAGTACGTAATGAGAATACTGCAAATTACGTCAGAGTTACGTGGCCTTATGAATGTGCATGGTTTGTGGTATCAGCCCTGTGTATGGCCAAGAGCCTCCCTGGTGACTAACAATATCCTAAACATGTACAATTAGGAGTTCTTTTTTCAAATGTATAATTGTTAAGTGTACTCACTGTCCACATAGCGCCCTGAAGGAGCCGAAAGGAAACAGACCCTGCCATGTAAAATTCAGAATTAAATACAGGTTATATGAAAACAGCACATGGGTGCTAGAAATTTGGAAACAAAACTAGAAATCTGAAAAATAAACTAAGGCATTACAACTCCATATCATTTTAACAAAACAGCCGAATATAAAGTGAAATCTATGGCGAATGCAGCTCAGAAGGACCCCATTCTCTCCACATCAGGAACCTCTGGTAGAAGCCTCGAACCCCTTAAGGCTTGTGAGAGAAAACATGGCATATTTGAAAATGCCCCTCCCCTTTTTGGCCTCTTGACATCAGATACATATTGTAGAACTGTGTGAACCCAACGTTTCAGCCATCAAGGGGATTATGGGGATGAAGGCGTCAGGATCTGGGATGTTTCAAAGTAACAGTGAATGAATATCTTCATGTGTTCTTTCATGTGTTTCCAGGTTAAACATTTATTTCTGAAGCTATTGCCAACATTCCAGCCGCACGAAATGTTTTGCAGAGTGACTGTGGAAATATTTCAGCGAGTGGATATTTAGCCTTATTCAAACATGTCTCCTTCGAGTGATTATCAGTGCTTCTCACATGATTACTAAGGAAATGTTCTCCACATCCTTTTGAAGAATGGGTTCATCTGACATTGCAGTGACGTTTTTAGACCAAACGTACCCAACAGCATAAGTTGTCTAGTGGCAAAAGACCTAGGGCCTTATTTATGAAGGCCTTGCGCCGCCGGTGCGTCACTTTTAACATGGGAAAAAGTGACGCATCGGCGGCGCAAGGCCTTCATAATTAAGGCCCTTATTGTTTTGTTATGTGTATCTGTAAAGCGCTCTATCACCTGCGAGGGTATCTTGGCGCTGTTGTCTCACATACAATGCGCTGAAAGGCATAGGTCCCCGCTATCTGCAAAGAAAATTTAGAAAACATGTACCTAACCGAAACCTCAGATCTAGTACACTAGCCCTTTTACAGGTGCCCCGAATACCTCTTAATCGTACAGGGGGCAAAGCTTTCACTTACCTTGCTCCAAGGTACTGGAATAAACTACCAATTGCTCTTCGCGAGATCTCCACCTATAGGAATTTTAGGAAACACTAAAACCTTACCTGTTTTAATCTTCTTATGGTTGGTCTCTCAGTCATGGTTCTTTATTAGCGCCGAGATGCCCCCGGGTAAGTCGTGTGCTATAAAAGTGGAACTAACATAACAAAGTGGAACTAACATTGTAGGCTTACCAAGAACTTGCAAGTATTTACAGCCTACCTAGTGCTTACCACTGGTTGGCTTTTTTGTCACACTTCTTTGCTTGCAGCTTATTCAATGGCTTTCCTTTTCAGGGGCTGCTCCTCCGCTATTGTGGAGGAGCGTCATCCCACTACTTTCTTGCAGTGCAAGATGCATAAACATAGAATTGCAATAACTTTTAGTTAATGCCAGCTTATGTTTGCGTTGCGGGTGGGCGGGCTGCTTGGCCCTCTGAGCAGGGCAGTGGAGGAGTGGAGTGCGCCCAAACCAGTCATGCACACTTTGTTCTTTTCCATGCAGGCTGATCTGGCATGGAGAACATACCCACCCCATAAACCACGGACAGGGCGCCATCCAGACAAATCACAATGCTGCATCCAGCAATATAATTGGCTTAGGAGAGGGAGCCTGGCTGCCTGCTTCCTGTTCCTGTCGAATGTATGATGTTACAACGCAAACATTTACATCATGGTACATTACTTCGCGGTTTTTACAACGCAAGTCGTTACAATGACTTGCGTTGGAGGGTGCTGGATTTAGGAGAAGTATAATTTACTATTCCAACTCCAGTCTACGTACAGTAGGGAAGGTGTGGGATAGTAAATTATGCTATCCCTTGTCCTAGAGCGCCATCCAGAGCAAGTCATTGTTACGACTTGCGTTGTGAAAACCGTGATGTAATAGCATCGCGATGTATTCTCTGCGTTGTTAACGATGTTTCCCATTCCTGTCGGAGCAGGAGACCAGGAGCTGAGAAGACACAAGACCTAACCTCAAGGTAAGTTTATTATTATTTTTTAATTAGATCCCAGTGTGTCCCCTTTCCTGGGCCCGCAGTGCCCATCCCCTTCCCCACCCGCAACATATGCTGGCCACGACTGTTTCTTTTCCTCTCTTGTCCTGCTCGTTTTTATCTCTCTATGCAGCCTTGCCTTTTTATTATCTCTCTGATTGGCTAGCTTCTGTCCATCTAATGCTCACTTCCGTTTAACTTTTTTTTTTCTCGTCAGTTAAGCACTCCATGAAAGTACTTGTCTTTATCAGCTCCTACCGTCTTTCTCCCGTGTGCTTCCCTCAAATGCCCACATAGTGCTCCTTGTTTTTTTGCAAGTGTACTACTCCCACCATTCGCACTCTGCATTGTTCTTGCCCTCATGTACCCCCCAGTGCTCCCAGTAGTGGTGTCACTTTTCTATGCTTCAGGCTCACTCTTGTTTTTCTCTCCCACCGACCTCCATTATTATTATTATTAGGGTTTTGTAAAGCGCGTAGTAACCCGTAGGCATCCCAGCGCTAAGATCAGGACAATCAAGAGGGTGACACAATGGGGAGGAATGAGAAATGGAGATCAGGGGAACAGATGAGTTTTCAGAAGTTTTCTGAACCAGAGGTAATCTAGTTCCATCCTTAGATTACGGGGGAGGGTATTCCACAGGCGGGCCGTGTTGACAGAAAAACGCCGTCCGCCAGTGCGTGCCCTCTTCACTCTGAGAATAGTAATAAGGTGTTCATGGTCAGAGCGAAGAGATCTTGTGGCTTTGTAGGGCCTGATGAATTTTTTGAGGATGGGGGGCCTTTATCCTGCAGGAGTTTATGGGACAGACAGAGGGCCTTAAATTTGACTCGCTCTCTCACTGGGAGCCAGTGGAGATACTTCAGGGCTGGTTTGGCCGTGGATCTAGCCGGAGTGTTGGTCAGAATCCGGGCCGCGGCGTTCTGGATCCTTTGCAGTTTGTTGAGGGTTGCTTCGGGGGCACCCAGATAGATGGCATTGCTATAGTCCAGCCTTGAGAGGATGAGGCCTTGGATGAGCAATTTCTGGGAGACAGGAGGGAGCAGGGGCAGAATCTTCCTGATAGATTTAAGGAGCCCGAAGCAGGTCCCAGCGATTTTTTTGGCTTGGGTCTTGAAGGACAGGTCTTTTTCAAGCCAGATTCCCAGGCTCTTAATCTCGGTCTTGGGGACTGGAGGTTCACCCAAACAGGGGGGCCAGATGTTAGGGGGAAGGGAGAGCCCCTTTTGGCCAAGGAGTAGGATATCTGTCTTTGATCCGTTGAGTTTCAACGACGAGCTATTCATCCAACCCTGAATTTCGAAAAGGCAGCTATGGAGGTTAGATGGTTCCTGGTTGGGATGAGATAGAGACACCACGAATTGAGTGTCATCCGTGTAGCTGATGATTTTCACTCCGAACGGGATGACCACCTCCTCCAATGGGGACATGTAGACATTAAATAATGTTGGGCTTAATGATGAGCCCTGGGGCACTCCACATTGGAGGGGGGTTGTGGGGGAGCGGGTGTCGTTCTCCCAGACCTGGAAATAGCGATGGTCTAGGAATGATGTGAACCAGGCCAGGGCAGTGCCCTCCACACCGATGTTTTTGAGTCGCTGGATTAAGACCCGGTGGTTGACCGTGTCAAAGGCCACACTGAGGTCCAGGAGGATCACTGTCACTGATCCTCCTGCATCCAAAATGACTCTGGCCTCCTCCACTGCCGCAAGCAGGGCGATGTCCGTGTTTTGACCTGGGCGGAATCCGGTCTGCGAGTTTCTGAGCAAGTTGTTAGACTCCAGAAACTGCGAGAGCTTTTTGTTGACTAGCTTTTCAGTGATTTTAGTGATTCCGGGGAGGAGGGAGATTGGCCTATAATTGGCCATGTCCAGGGGGTCCAGTGAAGGTTTTTAAGGAGTGCCTTGACAACGGCCGCTTTCCAGCTGGGGGGGACTTTTCCCTGGAGCAGTGAGGAGTTGATGAGGTCAGTTAAAGGAGGGGCGATCGTTGGGCCACTTTTTTTAGAATGCGTAAGGGCACCGGGTCGTTAGGGGAGCCGCTTTTGATAGTAGCTAGCGTAGTTAAAACCTCTTCAATGGTTACCGGGCCGAGAGAGTTTAGTTGGGTGGTGGTTGGGTTCGAAATAGTGCAGTCCTCCTCAATGAGATTGAGGTTGACAGGAGGTAGGGATGCGAGAATTTTCGGGATTTTCTCGTCAAAGAATTTGGCCAATTTGAGACATTTCTCTTCAGAGGTGTTGGGGTCTGGAAGTTTCTCTGGTCGCGGATCTGGGACTTTGAGTAATTCTTTTAAAATGATGAAGGTTTCCCTGGCGGAGCAGGAGGAGTTTTTGATCCTTTCATCAAAGAATGTGCTTTTGGTAATGCGTAGGGCAAGTTTGTAGTTTTTTAAGGAGGTGCGGAAGGTGACTTTTTTACCTATGGATTTATCCTACCTCCAAGAGCGCTCTGTTCTTTTGCACTCCTTGCGTAAGAGGTTAAGGTCAGGGGTGTACCAGGGAGCCGGGTTCACTCTTTTGACTCGTTTTAAGGTGGTAGTTTTAGGGAGGAGATCGTCAAGTGAGTGGGTGAGCCCGGAGTTGAACTGGATGTCCGCCCTGACTGGGTCGGAGACCGGAGAGGGAGGAGTGGCCCTGAGTGCGGCAGCCCATTCTTCTGGCGAAAGTTTATGCCAGCGTCGATCAGTGACCCGGGTTTTAGCCGGTGGGGTAGGTGGGGCAAAGAGATGCCAGTATATGCCATGTTCTTCTACATTCTTCTCCCCATGTGTGCTTCTCTTCATGACCTTAGTGTTGCTATTTACCTGACTCTCGCCCACAACTGCTCCACCATTCACTTCTCTATTACCCCCATTCCCAAAGACTTAAAAAAAATACACTTTCACACTAAAAAATGTAACTTGTTTATTTACAGACCCAAATGATGTCTGCCATTTTGTATTGATCAGTACAAATGTAAAGCATATGGTAAATGCATTATTCTGGTATGAATTAAAAGACCCTCATGCACGTGTATTCTGAGTTCTCGTAGCGGTATATGTTGTCTCCCCGCTCTTTTTTACACGTGTGTGCATAATCCTTGGGTCAGTATTTATGCACCCTCCGCCTGGAGGATTTACCCTTGGTTAAAACAGTAGTGATCGTGGATAGTGAAAGTAAGGTGCTAGGGAGGTGAGTTAAAATACCCGGACAGCCAGATACATGACTTTATTGGGTCTGGATTCGGGTAGCCCAAAATCAGGGGCAATTAGCTGGTGTGCCGCTTTGGAATAATTAGGAATTCAAGCGCACTGTAAGGTGTGAGTTAAAAAACGGTCGACATGTTTCAGCCTCGTTGCCTGTATAGGTCGGTGGGCAAGGGTAAATCCTCCAGGCGGAGGGTGCATAAATACTGACCCAAGGATTATGCACACACGTGTAAAAAAGAGCGGGGAGACAACATATACCGCCACGAGAACTCAGAATACACGTGCATGAGGGTCTTTTAATTGTGAGACACCACGTACCTACCTGCATACCCTGGTTATGCAGGACAAGTGATCCTTCCCCCATGATTTTTTGTGAAAGTTTTTTGCCAAACCTTATCTGCTGAACTGTGAACTTGCAGTGAAATGGAGAGAAAATGCATCTAGGATAAATTTGTATACCGTGCTAGGAAGTGGTTGACTGTGATAATTAGTCAAAGGAATGTTGGCTACAAGGGGTGAGGTGTTCATATGTAAGGAATGTTCAGAGTTGGGCTATGAACATAAGCTACCAATAGAGGATTGGAATGTGTGGGTTTTATATCCAGGAGTCAGTATTTTGTGATGCTATTGAAAGGTTAGAGAAAACACATAAAAGACGACGGAAGGATGATTACAGTAAGTCTAAACACTGGCTATAGCTTGGGGTAGCATTCCAACCCATCGTTGTTTTTACCATTATGCCATCTCATTTTGAACCCAGCCTTATGCAAATCAGTCCTTATACTGCTCCATTAGGGACAGTCCAGCCTGAACTGCCAAGCCATGTTCTCTCTTGAACCATACACAAGCAACCCAAGAACTGTTTCGTCTTTATTAAGGTGTAGCTTGGTTCCAGTAGCACAGTGAGCACGGCACCTAGAACTGGGCATCACCTTTGCTACTTAGGGCATTACATAACATACACAAAGGAGATGGGACGACGCTTGCAATAAGTTTAGCCTCGGGCAATCCCTCGGGGTAGCATTCCAGTCCATTGTTATTTTGCCCACCATGCCACCCAGGACCTAGCCATATGCAAATACATGATGGCATTGCTCCAATAGATTTCTTTTTAGGGTTTTTGTACCCCTCTAGCTTAACAGGAGGCTAGCCAACTAGCCCTTGGAGTCCACTCTTCCGTTCTAGGTTAAAGTAGGAGCAGGTCCAGCCCTTTCGGGTTTTCTCTGCAGGTTACAGTAGGTACAGTCCTCTTTCTGAAGTCCAAAGTGTTAAGCCGGTTCGGGTGCCAATTTTATGCCTGGAGCTAGATTGGGTGGGCAGAAACTCCCTGGCCAATAGGGAAATCATTCCCAGGGTCAACCCTACCCACTTTTACATCATTCGTGTCAGTTTGTCTCTATATAATCCCCAGTGTCCTGCTGTGCCAAAATCCAACAAGGCAGAATCTTTCTTCCTTTAGTCAGAGCTCTGGACACACCCCTGTAATGTATCTAGGAGGAGAGGGAATCGCCTTGCAAACCAGGTCTGGAACTGCCTGCCCCCAACTGGTATTGGTGCCACTCTTGCTACTTTGACAATGCCAGTAGTAGGCCTAAGTGTGAGTTACTTCATGGCTGTGAGGTGGATGCCCCTTTGAAGCTTGCGCAGTTCGTGGACACATTCCCCAGGTCATCTGGCCAGGGGAAGGTCACACCTTCTCGTAGCCAAAGCTCTTTTGTTCCCTTTCCAGGGGAGCTTCATACCTCTCAGCGGGCTGTGATAGTTGTGGATTAATCCTGAAAAGGCTACTAGAGTCTTTGTGAAGGAATATGCCAGCATACAAAGTAGTTATTTAAAATCTGACTTGACCTTTAGATTGGATTTTAAATTCGTAATAATTTGAGTATTATTTGTGAACTGAAGTTATGTATTAAGAGGTGCTATCATGCAAATAAACCAGGGCGTTTAAGGGGAAAGAGCATTTTGGCTGGAACTGGTAACAGGGGAATTGGGCAGTAGTTCTTTTATTCTGCCGGGTCCAGAGAAGATTTTTTAACAGAGGTTTAACCACCACAATCTTCCATGGGATGGGGTACTGCCCACTGAGATAGCAACATTAAGTACTGAAGTAAGGTGGCGGACGATAGCTTCCCTTCCTATTTTCAGGATCTTCAAAGGGCATGACTCCATCAGGGACCCAGATGTTATTCACCCTAAAAGGTGGTCCGTGAGTTCTGGAGACAGGGGGGGGTAAGTAGCTTAGGTACCTCCTCCGTAGTTGCTGAATCATTAGAATAGAGGTAGAAGGGATTTGGGGGAACTAATGGGACACTCTCGCCATTAGCAGTTTCCAGAGAGGAATATATATCCATGATTTGGGTGCGGAAGAAATCAGCCATTTTATCACAGAGCTCCTGGGAGTTATCCGTCAAGTCAGAGACAAGGGGGGGGGGTCATATTCCTTCAGTCTATGTAGGATGCCACTTGGTCTTGGCCCAACGCAGTTCATTGACAGAGCTTGTATACATATGGGTGACCATAGGGGTAACCATTAGTGAGTGTGGGGGGTAGCGTAAGTGTGTGAGTACCACTAAGTGTTGTATAAGTCCTAGTTCATTTTTCACTGGTTATATGTTCAATTGATGCACCAATAAGTATGGGCACTGGAGAGTTCAGTGTTGCTACTTAGGGGCATGATTGCCATGCAGGTGTTGGTGTTCTGGTAGCAATAAAGACAGACCATAGAGAGGTCAAAGGTTCCTGGCTAGTTCTCTGTTGAGTTACTTTCTTTTATCACTAATGTCCCAGGGCCTTAGGTACTAGTGCACTGATCTGGGAGGCCATGTATTCATAAGTGTGAATGTTCACAAGGCACTGCTGCCCTGATTTGAACACTTGTTTCTGAAATGATGTGGGTTTGGATCTCTGATACAGTATCACACAAAGTAATCAGAAAAAATGCATGTACAACGTCAATCAGAGCTGTTTCCTAAAGAGCCTGGGGCTTTATTTATAGCAGCAATGTAGAAAAGTAAGTATTTAAATGTACCGAAGAATGAATGGATTGGTGTTTTCAGGTGAACTAGGCCTCAAATACTGATATAGAACTTACATGGTAAGAACCCACAATTCAGAATAATATTGTGGAGATATGTCTAATGTAAGCCAATGACCAGAGATTGTGAGTCCTTGAAACAGAACTCTTCTGGTGACAATCATTTACTTTGGCAATCTTTCTCAAAGAATCAAGGTACAACACAGAAAGTACTGTCCATGATATTTTGGACCCTCTATACATTTGATTGGAACCTGTGTGATGTGGACATGAACCACTTTGAACACATAATTTTGCATTTGAAATTGGTATTTGTAAATACTGTCTTAATGAAGACGTATAGCCAGAGAA
Organism: Lissotriton helveticus; assembly: GCF_964261635.1. Classification (NCBI taxonomy): domain Eukaryota; kingdom Metazoa; phylum Chordata; class Amphibia; order Caudata; family Salamandridae; genus Lissotriton; species Lissotriton helveticus. Next base: position 1,613,971,493 of record NC_136069.1, read on the forward strand.
AATTAATTACATTGAGTGCTGATCTCTCTAGTGCATAAGCTTGTGGATAATTTCCACTGATTGGGGATGAGGAGGCTGTTCCCCCCTGATCAGAGCACCACACTTTGTTACCACTCCAATAGTGTGATAGGTGTGGTAGCTAAAGTCTAGGCCTCCCTTTGTAAATCACTTGCGGGGCAGGAGGCTGTTCCTGCTGAGGACCGGTGTTGACTGCTTCATCTGCCATGGCTGCAAGACGATGCATATGTAGAGGAAAAGGTGGAGTGGGTTATTCACCCTGCTGAGGTAGGACACTTGTTGTAGCTTCCGCACAAAATGCGAGTCTCTGCACTTGTCACTTGTGACAGCTCGTGCTTGTTTTTTTCCCCTTGAACTTTCAGGGCTGACTGGCTCCCACTGCTTGGATTGTGGAGAGGGTGTGGTGTTCCAGGCAGCTTTCCAGCAGATAGGTCTTTCTTATTTAGTATAAAGTCCCCTTCCTTTTATCTTTATTTTTTTTTTTTGTCTGACTATAGTTTGCCATTTGTTTCATAATATCTCTCTCTCCTGCTACTTTCAGTGTGTCTCTGTATGAATAGCAGGCCTTGCCCTGGGAGAGGTGAGGTCTTACCGTCGTGTGGCAAGCAATAGGCCCGAGAGACTCGGGGAAGAGGCGGCTGACCACGCCCATGTAACCGGTGGGAGGATCCACGACAACCAGCAGGCACTCCTGCGGGTTCAGGCCGCGCACCTTTGGCAGATCTGGGTGTGGCCGTCCTGGGTGGGTGAAACAGAGCTCTGGTGCATGAAGGCCGACGTCGCGCAGCGGAGACTGTGCCGATAGTGTGGGTGATGACAGAAGGCCTACCGCGCAGCACTATCTGTGCCACAGGTAGGTGTGCACCAGCGCTGCCTGCAGGGTTGGTGCTTAGTTGCAGCTGGTGGTTGTGTGGAATCACCACCCTCGTCGCCAGTGTGGAGTCGTTCGCCAATGTGTGGGTGTCATGCATCAGAGCCGCAATGATGGACACACACGCACCGTGAGTTATTTTGGTCAGAAGACCCTGAGTGGTCTTTGCCTCCTTTATTTATAGCCTCTGGCTACACCTGGGTCACTTTGGCACCACTCTGGTAGTCCTGAGGTCATTACATTACCCACAGGACCTCTTTTCAGCGCTGGTGGCACCTGGTGCGTCATTCTTTGTGGGGCCACCCCAGTGCCCATCATACATCCATAGCCTCTCCCTCACACCCTTAGGTCAAACATTCGAGACCTCTTGTATATACTTTAGTATATATTTATGTGTGTATGTACTTTGTGGGCTCTGGAGATCAGCCCTAGGACTTATCTGCTTCCGCTTAGGGACTTTTTTTTCTGTTCAACTGCCTTTAACTGTCTTGATAGAAAATGATCAGCAGAGGTCAGTAAAATACCAGAATCCCTTTCTGCCGAGGGACTTTTTGGGAATTTTCTGGCACCTGCCTATATTTAACTTTCTTGATAGACAAAGACCAGCGAGCAGTAGGATACCAGAATCACTTTAGCATCCTCTAGATTCCAGTCCATAGACATTGTCCTCCAAGAGCAGCCGTAGACAATAAACATTTTTTAATTATTTTTTTTTTAGCGTTATTCATATCAGTGTAGGGAGTCAGAGCACTTTACGGCACACACACATTATACAGAGACAATGAATTATATGGGTGTAAATCAGTCTGTAGAAAATGTTACATAAGGCAATGAGGATTTCAAAGGTGTAGGAGTCACATGCCATCCATACCAGTAGGCAGTATATTTTAAAAGTGTTTGGTCTGGAGAAGAATAAACGCAGCATTTAACACGTACTACAATGGTTGTGGCTGGCTTTATTAATAAGAATGTATTTCACGGACTTCCCGAATTCCGCTAGCTTCGCAAGCATAGTGAGTTTTTCTGCCCAGGCCTAAGTTCTGCCCAAACGAACTATTATTAGCAACATTAGGATAATGAAAGACTGGGGAAAGAAACACAATGTTGTAACCTATAACATGCAGTTTGCATGCAGCTCTTTGATAACAGTTTATAGGTCACTATGCTATATTAGGATTGTAATTTATGAACTGCAAATAACAAAAGGATCTCTGTGATAAAAGCAGTAAATGACCGAACTATCCACATATAAAACAGTTCTGTGATCTGCATGATGCACGTTCTTTGCAACAGGCATATTAACACTCTGCGCTATTGTATGATGAGTCAAAACTGCCATTAGGCAAACCCTGATCTTTGTCCAGCAGGAACATTATTCATCAGAGTTATCTTGACATTTGCATTGTTGTGTGAAAACTGCTGAACCCACAAGGAACTCTGCAGTAGCTGCTTTTAAACCCTTACGTTATTTCTAAAAACAGCGCCCCGACCTTTGAACCAGGTGCAGCACTGGTCGTACCACCCGAAAGCGAGCCCTGAGTACCCTCCTGACACCTCATTTTTGACCCCATTATGCTGCTTGTGACCTTTCTTATCCATATGAAATGCAGGAACTTTAGGAAACTTGCTACCACATTGGAGTACCACATTCTTACAGTCATCAACATCTTTTCTCGACATGGAGGCTGGCAAGATGAATTTTACTCTTAGTTGATGATGGTTTTTACTGGAAACTCTGCGCGTTTTTTTTTCAGGATGTTTTTATTTAGCCTTAATAATCAGCCCTTAATTGTGAGTTTGGCGTGAACTGAGGTCCGTAACGCGCTTATAGACATACGGCTGCAGCACGTTGTGGAATTATTGTCTGTGTCTATTTTACCACCCTATTCTGAGTTAGGTTGACCATCTCGCTCCAGGTCATTACGGAAATTGCTTCCAGTCCTGGTATTTTGTGTGGCAAACTAATGCAGTCTGTGTGTGGTAGTCATGTTTTGCTTCCACTGAAGCAATTGAGACTAATACCTGAAGTCAATGATTTGTAGGTGAGGAGTTCAGGATTGGAGAGTGTCCGTAAGGTCCTGGAGTGCGGTGGACTCTCTGGGGCAGATTTACTATTATAACTCCTAGACGGCAGTTATTATTTCAAAACTGTCTACACTGTTTTTAGATTTTGACACCATGATATCTCCCCAATAAAATCTATTTCTTATATCATGGTAGCCAATTTTATATCGCACTTTTGAATATTTTCACATGTTTTTCAACACTGCAAACTTTATCCCACACCACAGAAAAACAGATATCTTTTGGTATGATCCATCACTGGTGGTTCTTTTGGATTAGAGCAACACACGATACCATCAGGTGTGCGGCCCTAAATTCGGACCATCTTTTCAGTAATCCCAGATGATGAGGCTCTGCCATTGGGTGGGCTGATGGGATTAATTTCTTCTCTTTTGCGAACACATCTTGGGTACTCACTTAGCTTGCTGTGGTTTTCTGCCAATGTCTATCTCCAGACCAGGGACATTTGTTTTTATGTAGTTATATTGCGAATGGGGGTATAGTGTTCTCTGGTCTTTAAATATTCTCCCCTCAGACCCTTCACCACTTGTATATTGCAGATTTACAAGCCCCTTGCGGCCCTTTTACGACGCCGTTGCATCACATTTGTGATGCAGCGGCGGTGCAAAAGATGTGCCATGGTGCGGGGTACTTACAACGTGACGCATCTAGGAGATGCGTCACGTTGTAAAGCCCTGCGTCAGAAGGAGGCGTTCCTGCGCATGGGAGGCGTTCCAGCGCAGGAACGTCTCCTAAAAGTGGCTGAGTGAAATCTACAAGATTTCACTCAGCCACTTTGGGGCCTATGCTGCGTAAAACCCTGCACCTGCTTGAAGCAGGCGTAGGGATTGATGCAACTGTGTTAGAATAGGGCCCCCCAAGCCTTGCTGGAGCTGCGTCGCACTTGCGACGCAACTCCAGCAATGCGCCGCTTTTACGGCACAGATGTGTCACGCATCTGTGCCGTTTTTGCCCCACGGTGAGCCGCATTGTAAATGCATCGCATCCATGGTGGCGTAGACATGGCGTACAATAAGTGGTGCATCCCTGCTGATATGCAGGGATGCGCCACTTATTGTAAATCTGCCCCTCTATTCTGATTTCCGGAGGTCAGCGCGGTGGCTAAAGAATTGTTTACATTTCATAGTTTCCAAATTTCTGACATCCTCCTTCCAAAATTCCTACAGTTAATGTTTGGATAAATGTGCGAGGTGAAAAAACCCTGGGTCAGTTTGAAATCTTAGTTTAGGTCAGAATCTGAGATAAGATGCAAATGTTGTTTGCGCTCCATTTCGAATTTACAATTAACTCATAAGGGGTCATTAGCGTTTTTTCACCTTGGCTTTATTTTTCTGCTGGATTCCGTTTATGTGGATCTGTTTCACTATGAAAATTATTTTAAATAGACGTGACATCCGAATTCGGGATTGCTAATAAAAACCGGAAAAAATGAGGCTGCAATACTTATGTGTTAATCTGAAGAGCAACCAAAAATTTGGCAAATGGTACTAACCATTCCTCCTGCACCTTTAACTACATATTGTAAGGACTGTTTGCTTTTTAGCGAAAGAAACTAGTTACTTTATTTTGAGTTCGGGCTGTTGCTGAGTGTCCTCATAGTTCTCTCATTCTACGTTTGAATTGGGTCAAAGTGTCCCAAAGGCGGAAACACTAAAATTGATATGCACAATACAAGTATTCTTTTTTTTTCTACCTTCACTAAAACTGTTCCTACCTAGACATTAAAGCAATGAGGGTGACTTTGCTGCAAAATGCCCCGGTTTCATATTTCCCGACAGGTCCCTGGCGATTGTTTGGTGGCACGTGTCGTCACGAGCTGTGAGACGTCACTGCCGCCGTTATGACGTACATTTGAGTTGCGCATCTTGTAACCTAGCAACCGCCAGCGCAGGTGTATCTATGACAGGCGAGAAGACCTGGTAAGAAACAGACGTTTCCTGTCGCTTTTCAAAGCCTGTCTTTTGTTGAGATATAGGGATGTTGTTTCTGTCAGTTGCTGGGATTGTTTCTATGGTGGGCCGCTGCTCCGGGTTAAGGAGTTTACCTTTTTTGGCTTCTAGTGTCTGGTCTAGACCTTTAGGAGCTAAAAAATGGAAGCGTTTACTGGAGGCCTTGAAAAGACCCTCACATCGATCTCTTTCCATTCGTTGTTTTTATTAGTGATAATACCGCCTTTTTTATGGGTTGGTAGAAGAGGTGGTCTGTCAAACACGCCCGCCATAATAATAGTGTAATAAGGTTAAACCTGCACAGCGCCAGGATGTCCTCATAGATGATAGAGCGCTTTACAGACAAACGTGACGTAGCATAACTTCATACGGGACACTGACCACGTTTGACGGAACGCTCTGTCCACTGAACTCGAAATAGGGCCAAAGGGCTTGTATATCCTGCACCAATATGGCACTCACCACCTTGTTCATGCCTCTTCGAGATAAAACGGGGAAGGCAGTGAGGAAAATGACTATTGAAAGTTATAGCTTTCAACTTTGCCCGAAAGGCCCAAGTTTCTATGAAGCAAACTAACAGTTCTGTGCATGGGAGCTCCCAGAGTGACAGAATTCCGCTTTCCGAATGATGTTGGAGCCTTTGTACAAAAAAAGGCACCTTAAAAACTCAGGCATACCTGCTGAATGACAAATTGATGCCACAGTGTGAGGAGGGGGCGGGACAAGGTGCCGAGAGCAACTTAAGAGGCACTCTGCCCCTCACCGAGCCCCCCTCTAAAAAAATAATAACAAAGGTACATTGAGGCCGGTGTCTCGATGTCAGGGGGAATTTTAACACCTCATCATGGACGTCTGCACTTGTTCAATTTCAAAGCCCCCGAAAACGAGCTTAAGATCCACCTGCCAGTACCACCGTGTGAATTCGGATTCTCATCGGGTGACCGTTTGAAGGAAGCCGAAATCGTCAATTCACCAAAATGTCAGGGGTAGCGGAAGCGACATCACGCACCATTTGACCTTCGCTTTGACTCTCACACACACAAACACATACTTAACATACACACACACTCTTATATAACCACATTTCTCCCCTTTCAAACATGCATAAAACATACATTTAAAAGCATATTTTTCTTACCGTAACGCAGATAGGGTCATATTCCAGCTAATAATACTCAATTTTTTTACACTAATACTGAGTGTTATTCACCATTTGTGTAATAACATTTTAACAGAACACCAGGAAAATGGAGCACCAAACGACGTCCATTAGTGTGACTGCTTCTGTGTTCCAGGTCCGGATTTTGCTACCTCTAAGGCCAGGGGTCACTGCTGCGACCCCGAAATGATGTCCGTGACTCTTTCCTCTTTTTATAGGCCTGACACTCGAGTTGGACATTCGAGGAAACGTGCATGTGATCAGCAATGAAGGGATGCTGCAAGGTAGTCCCTTCTCTCGGCTTACTTTCAGATAAACATTGGATGTGCAGTTCATGAGGTTTTCAATGGAAGCACCTTATTTGTCAAAATGTAAAAACATTTGAAAATTATACACAATTCATATTCGGAGGACATTTATACAAGGCATGCAAACAGAAAATACCCAATACGTAAACCAACATCACTCGTTGCATAACATTGACACAAGTGCTCAAATGTCGAGGAAAATTTGAACTGACTGCAGTGTCTACAGGTTTCATCCCACAAGTCAATTCAAGCGCTTTAGTGAGCACCTGTTACATTCCCGATGCGGCACTATGGCCTGCTGTGTAATAAGAGTGAATATCATAAAATGCAGTGCGCTAATAATGTCAGAAGAATGCAAACACAGAGGGCTTAGTCTTAATAAGATCCATAAGAATAATAGTGGGACGAAACGTCAATGCTACATCTTGGGTGTTGTGTGATAAAGATTCACTTTCGGTTTATTCAGGATGATTGGAAAAGATTTATATATGAAGCTAGATTTGCAACTCTTGTTCATGTGATTTAATGGTTATTTATAAATATTTGCACCACTGTGAACACTGGGCCATCTGCACTTTGACTATTGACCTGCTTACTTCTGTAAATACAACTAAGCATTACTTTTCGAAGTGTGGCCTTGAGTTTAAATTTTATTGAATGGAATACATAACCTTAAGTATTTATTTACACAGGTACACACTCTGTATTTCAACCGTTAAATGAATCTCACATGCTTGTCATTTTATGGATTTTTATAAATATTTTCACCATCATGAGAGCTGCACCATCTGCATTTTAAATTTTGCCATGCTTATAAATACATTGCACATTGTCTTTTTAAATTAATGCATTGACTGTATTATTTGGCACATTGAATGGGTTGCATAACATTAGGAGCCTGATTAGGAGTTCGGTGGTTGGGCTATTCCGTCACCATTTACAAGTAAATTATATCTTGATGCACTTGTAATGGGGATGGTGTAATATCTCTCACATTTGTGATGGATTAACCCATCCGCCGAACTCTATATCTGACCCTAAGTATTCAGTTACACTTATATCCACATAAAATTGAGCGTATCACGGTATTAAAATACATTCAATTTAATATAGTTAACAGAGCTTACCTGATGCGCCAATGGCCTCACAGTGCTTATCCCAATGCAGAGGCGCGATGCCCAATGTGTGACCCATTAGATGTGGTCCAGCCCTACATGCTATGGCCATGTACCTCACTTTCAATATGCTGGTTGCAGTCCCTCGATATTTTTTTTCGAGTTACTGGATGTGCAATTACAACTTCCCTTGAATCTGTCATATTAGGCCTCTTTTCATGATGGCAAACTGAGAAAGCAGCTAGAAGATTCATTGATCTTGCCCTGCTCCTGGCTAAGCAGAATATTCAAATCATCTGGAATTGCCCCACCCCTCCTTCTGTGACAACATTGGAAGAAGGTCTCACACCCTTGTCGCCTCGCTGAGAGGACACACACACACTTCTTCCATAAAATCTTTTTCATCCCTGTTAAATTTACAAGTAAGTTCCACGTTGCCATAAGACAGTAGTGCATCACCATCCCCAAACATGTCCCATTTCCTGTACAGTTCTAGCTGTTGAATACAGTCAGCCATTTAAAGATAGGGTACCTCCACATATAGGTTTGTCAACATTTGAAAATGATAATCTAAACTACCTTGTCTATAAAACAAACTAGCGATAATTGTGTAAGCTACGGAATAAGTGAGTGGAATATGGTGATAGTTCATACTATCGAAAACAGACATTGGCAAATAAGTACACACAACACCCCTTAGCATCTGTTAATTGTGAATAACCATGCAACAGCTTGAAGAAAATGTTACTTGAAAAATTACCCTTGGACCCTTTCTCATGCAAAAGTTCTAAATTAAACTCCTAAATGCGGACAGTGGCAAAAGGGCCATTTAGGAAATGCAATTACGATCAATCTGTTTCAGGTGGTAAGCTGGTGCAAGCTATAAAAAGGCACCCAAAATGCATCGGGCTCTTTCAGAATGGTGCCTTTGTGTTTCTTGGTGAGGAGGATGAGAATTTTGGCTGGCAGGAGGAGGAGGAGGAGACAAGAGAGCATATTTAGGGTGAGGGTCACCTTGTTTGAACAGACAGAGGAGGAGATATATGAGAAGCACAGACTCAGTGGTGAGGGGATCCTGGAATTAATTGCTGAGTTACAACCTCAGCTTTGGACCCCAACACTCAGAAGCAATGCAGTTCCCCCACATGTGCAGGTATTGTGTTGTCTACACCTTATAGCTTCTAGCAGTTACAAGGGGGTCATAGCAAGGCAGGGGGTATCACCAAGTGCAATTTCCAGGTTCTTTCACGTTTCTGGACATCATGCCATGAGTCACTCACTTGAATCCCAAGCGGTTCTGATGGGGCGACGGTAAGTCCCTGAATTCCCCCTAGTCTGTCCTCGAGGACAGAGGGTGACACTGTACTAGTGACAGGTCCCAAGGGGAAAGACAAATGAGATTCTGTGATGTTCCTTAGGGGCAGCCCCAGACACCTAAAGGGACCTGTCAACGATTATGTGACCGCCCAAGGTTTGAGGAGTATCTGTGGTTTGCAAAACTGGGGTTTAATACACACAATGTAATTAGTCCATAGCATCAACAAATCTGATTTATATATTGCAGGTCATACCCCAAACTGGCATCTACTGTGCTCCGCCTTTCTGGTCAAAGGGTGCTTATCTTTTCATTTGTGCGGTTTTGACTTCCAATGGATTGTTTGATGATAGTTGTTGCGAAGATCAAACAAAATCACTGTTGCAGCACAGTTCTATATTTTTTTGCTAGGTTATTCCTTTTGTGTGCTGACCTAAGATGTCATCAAAGTCACACCTTGTAGCCTAGCCAAGTTATTTTTCAGAGCACAAGGGGGCAAAGGCCCTGGAGATATCAGTCCTCACACAGCCCTGACAGTGAATGAAGTCTTTGGTGTGCTTTCTTATTAATAGAGTAGATAATTCCTAAATTATTGTACTACTGTGCTCAGAGCATACAAGAATTGTGGTACAAATACCTCAAATTCAATTCTTCTGAAACTTTGTCTTTTCCTTTTCTTTAGGGAGTCCCGAGTTGCTGCTTCTGAGGATGGCAACAAGGTTGTGACACTGACATGATCCAGAGGGTTGATCGAGAGAATTCAGATAAGTGAAAAGCAAAGAGACCAAGCTCGGGAACATAGTGGGAACAGATTTTAAATAGATGCTGAATGTATGCTTTTAAGGTAGTTGTCAGCATCATGTAACGTTCACCGTGAGCCAGGAGTTAGATTAACAAAAGCACAGGGTCATGGACAGTTCTTTATGTGCCTGTGGGTTGATTACCAAATGCCTCTGCTGGGGTCATGGAATGTTCAAGCAGGGCTCTTGATCTTGAGGGTGATACCTCATGAGTTTAATTAAAACGACGCCTATTACTGCTGTTTGTTCTGGAACATTTGCAAAAAACAGAGCAGTTAGTTCTGACAGTTACTCAACATTAACTTGATTGATAGGTGCACCTGCCGACATTCTGGAACTTTCACAGTGGTTGTAAGGAGCTGTGTGTTTTTCTGGGCAGATCAATCAGTTATCTGCGGTGGTCAATATTTCCCCTTATACCACCTCGAATGGAGTACATGTCAAACCAAAGCAGAATATGGACACACTAAATGGAGGTGGGGTGAGAAGGGAACAAACGTGGCTCAAACTCACAGGTTCCTGGAGGGTTGCCCAATGGCTGGGAACATGACTAGCAGGGTGAACCAATACATATCTTTTCTAAATACCCCCCCTACCTTTGCAACATACCAAATTAATATTTTGCCAGGTAGCACAGTTCCCCAATGTAACTCGCTGTCTTGATGGCATACATATTCCCATATGTCCCATCACGTGGCCCACTCTCTGCATGTACGTGGGATTTTGACTGAACATTATGTGCAAACTCAAACAACAATGCCCCTTGTTATTTTGTTTTGGGCAGGCCTTAGCCCTTAGACATAACATACTGATGCAGCTGTTGTTTGGACAACACACTTTGGTTTTATTAGAATACATAAATAGGTAACGCACACTTGGAGAGGGACCTTTCCAGGGAGAAGAGCGAGACAGCACCTATTATGTAGATGCGCCATCTATAGTCTAAGGTATGGGGTCTGCTGACAAAGACCAGAGATCTTCTATAATAATACAGCTTCTTAGCAAGGGGAGGGAGGTTAGGCTCTACTGTCTTTCCATGATGACAGCTCCCTTTATCATTTATGGACTACCTGCTATGCTGACTGTATATATACTATGTATTTTCCTGCTTATTGTGGCACGTATACTGCATGTTAGGGCACGTTAGTTAAAATAAATATTTTAAACTGTTTTGTGTCTCTGTCAGATATTATTGTGGACAAGTACAAGAGTGCGTGCGAAAGGGTGTGTCTTGTTACTGCGATTCCAGAGAGATCTGGGAGTGTTGTGTTCTGGGGTGTCTAATCATTTGTTTCTCTTTGAGTGAGTAGGAGAGCAAGTGAGACACTATAGCTAGTAGGTCCTGGGCTCATGGGTACTGAGGTGGTAGGATGACTCAGTCCCTATACACCAAGGCCCTATAACAATGCGTATAGTTCTGTTTTTGTGCGGAATCCTTGCAACATGGCGCCACCAACGTTTGCTCTGGTACTTATTCACGGGACCCCTGAGTAGCGCTTGTGATTGTCCAAAATTTCCCGCTCACCAGTTTTCAGAGACATCCATGGTGGAGGGGGGGGAATTAGCCTGTTATATTTGTATATTTATAGGTTTTTCAAGCTTGAAATTTAAAAGGTTGTTCTTTACCCCGATTGCACTACTATTTTCCTGGTTTATTTCTTCCATTTATAAACATGGTATAACCGGGTGCTATTACGGAACCTAACCGCGTGGCGGTTACAGCACATTTTACTCAACACCAAATGCAGTCCCAAATGCAGGGGCTAACATTATTTTTGTTGTCGAAGCGGACCCTGATTTTCGCTGCAAAGTCTTTTATTCTTGGGTTTTATCCCTCGCTGTGGATGGGAATGATAATTTGTTTCATGAATATATGCGGGCTGCTGCCCTAGCGGCTTATCGTCCATATGCATTAATTGAAGTTCCATTGACAGCCTGGGAACATACTTTTTGGCTTAATGGTGCCCTTCCTCAACCCTCTTACTATTGTTCGAATCTGTCCCTTGTCTATTGATGGGGCCACTTGGCCAGTTTTGGCTAGTTTGACACGCCATACAACTTATATGAATGTTACTGTCGCAGAGCTACACCTGTTATATACGCAGTTGCTTCATATTCACAGAAGTGTTATACAATATATGTCATGTACACTTCAAGTGACTCTGCCTGGAGCAATTCCTCCGCCACCAGGACATGGCGGTGGTCTGGTCATTAGTCCTGTCATGTTTAATTCGGTGATGGGCAAACAACCTCAAAATTGTGATGACTTGTCATTTTGGCTTGCACAAACATTTGAGCAATTTGAAGATGTTTTTCCACACACTACTCCTGTTGAAAACGCAGGGTCCTTACAATGAGTTTGCCAAGTGGTCTGATTCCCGCTTTAGCTGACTGCACCACCTGGGGGATGGTGTTTGCTTTGGTGTATACACTGTGCTTTGGCGCCCCCTGCATGGGCGTTCTGACGAGCGTTCTAAAGAAGGTACAGGAGCAGAGGGCTGGTCCAGCCCTGGATTTGGGGATGAAGTTAGTGGGAATGTCCCTATTGTCTCTGATATGATTCTGGCCAATATTAAAGGTGAAGTGGTTTGCTTACAAGTACATCAAAGCCTACCGGCGGTGTCAGACGTGGATCGGCAGCGACAGTTGCCGATTATCAATGCGGATGTGTATACATCTTTAGGTCGCAATAGCTTGGGGATTCGGTCATTTGCTCAGCCACAGTCTAAACCCCTCCTAACAAGGAGGGTCGCCCAGTCTTTCCTAAAAAAGGCTTGGAACAAGAACCAACGGCAGCAACATCAGAAGCCTGGTTCATGTGCAGCTTCTCCTCCACCTGACGCCTCTGAGCATAGATACGATTTGTGTGACCGCTCTAAAAATTAAGATACCTGAGAGGTTCCAGGTTGTTGATCCTCGTTCTCCTCGTTCTTTTCAGGAATCATCGGATCAACAGTTCAGGGGGAAAGGACAAACGGATTGCAGACAAGGTGAGTCTGCCCAAGCAAGACGTGACCCGCAGCATCAGTTTGATCTAACAGTCAAGCAGGAGGAACCACCTCAATATCGACCCCAATTTTAGAAGAAAAAAGTTGCCGCTTTGATTGCAAAGTATGCCTCAGATGTTGAGAACGCTGCTCCTCCAGTGGAGTTGGGAGGTAATCCTCCTCAACAGCGCAACTGAGGTTACCATAGTGTGGCAGACACTATACCAGCACTTGAGGCAAAAGCAACTGATACTTTCATTACAGTAGAAACAGCTGACACTCGAGTTGCCCCTCCTGATAGGCTTTATGAAGTAAGCCTCCAAATTGAAGGTGATGTTAAACGCCCGATTAGAGAAGTTTTCTTGGAAAATTTCCCTTCTTCCTATGATGTTTATTGGCGGAGGTTGATTGGCATCCCCCTTTTGTCCTATCTTTCTCTAGAGGGGAAGATGTTATTCTACCCAGTTTTTCAAAATATGTTTCTGATGACAATAAATTGGCTTACGCCTCAAAGTGGGCTTTATTCTTAGCCCCGGTGTTATACCGCAATCAGGCAGGTTTGGACTAGGATTCCACGGTTCATGTGATTCCTTCATGCTCTACACCTCAGCCCCAACCACAGTATCCAATCAAACGAGACGCTAACACGTCCATAAGTGACATCTTGACCCAACTGGAATATCAAGGTGTGATTGAACCCTGTTTTTCAATGAATAATCCTCTTTTTCCGATATTGAAACCGGATGGTTCATATCGTATAGTTTTAGACTACAGACATTTAAACAGTCATGTTGGAACCTTTGCGGTTCAGAACACACATAGCTCTGCATTAGTGAACAACATTGTTTGAAAAAAGTACAAAACCACTTTGGATATTTCCAATGGATTTTCCAATCATTCTTTGGCTCCTGAGAGCCGTGATTTGTACTCATTCAGTGCGTGGGGCAATCAGTGCCAGTATGCGAGATTGACTATGGAACATAAGAATAGCCCTGGTGTGTTTGTGGCAAGAATAGTGTCCCTTTTGCATGAGATCGACCTGATGCCTTCTCATATGTCGATGACATATCTTGACAGATGATGAATTGCCGCCACATCTCTTGCATGTGGACCACATTATCACACATTTTGCAAACTTTGGTTACAAATTCAACTTTGCTAGGTCTCACATCGCCTTCTTGGCGGTTCTTTTTCTTGGTTACAAACTCAATATTGAAGGTAGGGGGTTGGACCCCACTTTCTGGAGCAATGTGCTCAATTGTAGCCTCCATCTACAATTAAAAAATTGCAATCTTTGCTGGGTTTCCTGAATTTCAGGAAGACATACATCCTTGATTATGCTCAGCGTATCAACCCCCTTTATTCTTTGCTACAACCTTCTTTTTTGTCTTCCAGTTAGCTTTCGGAACATACTGCATTTCTACAGTCTCTGCTGTCTGATCTGCTTGCAACCACTTCTTGTTAACATGGGACAATTCTAGAAATGTGGTCCTAAGGATTGTACTAGGGGTGTTAGGCTTTACTTAGTTGACTTTCAATGAGGGTGACACTGTCCCCATTGCTTATAAATCGCATTTGTATACTCCAACTGAGATGCGTTTGTCTTCTACAGAGAAGATTTTGACAGCGGTCCAGATGGCGATTCTGAAAGAACGCTCTTTGGCTCAGGGTCCACACCTTTTTATAGTTTCGCCCATGCCTGCTTCAGAAGCAGGCACGAAGGCTAGTGTCCTAAATTCCAAAGCCTTGCATCCACAATCGATCCAATGGGCTAGTTCTTTGACATCGGCTGATGTCAACTTTATCTTTGACCCTTCTTTGCAAACACAGGAGTTTTTACACTATGAATATGCTCATCCTCCTCTTTTATCGGTACTCCCATTTGATCAGTATAAATGCTTTATTTACACCGATGGATCTGCGCAGCTCGCCATTGGTTCTAAACATGCTTATTATGTAGCATACATGATTGTGGCAGGTAAGATTGTTGATGGGGATTTTAAATCCTCCTTGGTGCACACACAGGGGCCGATTCACAGAACTAATCTGAGGCAAAATCCTAAATGTACTTCTTCTGGTATTCACAGAAGGCATTTAGGAGTACTAAAGTTATGATTCCTAACTTTACTACTCCTAAGTGCCTTTTGTGAATACCGAAAGTCATAAGTACCTTCTGTGAATACCAGAAGTAGTACGTTTAGGATATTGTCTCAGATTAGTTCTGTGAATTGGCCCCACAGTCTCTTGGTGATTGCACAGCTCAATTGGCGGAGCTACGTGCTTTGGTTTTGGATCTTGAATTTGCTGATCCGGATGTTCCTACACTTGTCGTGTGCAATTCTTTTAACTTTAACTATTCCGTCCGTTGGGGATCGGCTGATTCCCAACCATGACGGCAGACTTTCTTTGATCATTGCTGCACATTAAGGTGTGGCGTCTACCCATTCCGGAGTTACTGCAACTATTTTGCTGTTACAGCAACATTTCTGTTGGTGTGGTTTCTACCAACAGGCACGTAATTATGTTATTTCCTGTGACATTTGTCAACAGATTAAGCCTTCTACTGTTGCACGTCCGCCACATACTCAAATTTACATCTCTAGTCAGCCGTTTGGCTTCATTTATCTTGATCACTACGGTCCTTTGACGTCTGACAATGCTTCCAAATACATCTTATTTGCAGTAAATTTGTGCACTAGATTCCTCTGGGTTTGGCCCAACGTAGTGCTGATGCTCGAACTATTATAAAAGATTTGCATGTCTTTGTCTGGACATGTGCCTGTGGCACCTTCCATTCTGTCCAAAGTCCTGCTTTTGCCTCTTAGGCTTACCGGGATGTAATGTAGTCTCTAGAGTTGCAGGTGCAATTCTTGTTTCCATAATGGCCTGAGGGCAATTCTGTTGTGGAGCGAATGAACCTTGACTGAAAGCAGTCTTTAACAGCTAGGGTACTAGGTACTGGCAGGGCCTGGTTGACTCATCTATATGGAGTTCAACAAGCACTTAACAATCTCTAAAAAGATCTCTGGGTGGGCGGACCCCATACAAAATGCACTTTGGCATTACAATGCTTGTGCCAGACCTTGATGGTCTAGATGTTGTGACAGCTGCCACAACCTTTGACGTGGATAACCATTGTACTGTGTTACAAGATTTACAAAAAGCTTGTGATTCACAAGCAAAGGCCCATTTGCACTCTTCTGCAGATGATGCGGTGCTGATTCCTGTTTCTGGCTGGCTTCCTGAAATTGGAAAATAAAAAAGAATTTGGTCCATCATACCATGCACTGGTCAGAGTTCTGTGTTTGAAAGGCACCTGCACTGTGATTCTACCTCCACTACCTGGTCGTAAGGAGAATTGTTACATTTCATTTGAACATGTCAAGCTACACCGTAGGGCCGATACTGAATAGTATGCCTCCAAGCATTCCATGTCGGTATCTTTCACTTGGTCCGATGGCTTCTGTTTCTTCGAATACTCCCCAACAAATGGAGGAGGAGGTGGAATCTTCAGTTGATTTGTTGCCTGTTTTACCGTCTACATCCACAACTGTGGATACTGATTATACTTCTCCTCCAGTTGTGGTTATAATTGACATTACTGAAAGGGCAATACATTCACCCTCCACTGAAGAGCAACCTCAGTTGTTTCAGCTGGGGTCCACTAGTTACTATATGGACCGTAATAGCTCTTCTTCTGATACATTTTCGTTGTCATCATCTGTGGCAGAGCCCGCTACACGTACCAGTCTTTTCATCTCCTGGTTCAAAAAGACTTACCTGGTCCCGCCCTGGACATACGTCTGGATGGTGCTGACAATGATTATCCTCTTAATGTGGATTTGGTTTGTGACTGTGTTTTTACTTTTGATTAATGGCCATTACATACCTGAACTCCCTTCTGTGAACTTGGTTGACAGTGTTCCAGCCCCTCACACATCATCTAATAAAATGAAACAACATTGTTAGAACTGGGGGCTCTAGTTGGCAATAGTATACACCTTTGACCAAATAGGGACCCTTGCTTCTAAGTCAGGGAAAGAGGATTACCATACTGGATTACCCCTGCTCACCCCCTTGGTAGCTTGGCACGAGCAGCCAGGCTTATCTCAGAGGCAGTGTGTTAAGTATTTGTGAATATACACAGTAATACAGTGAAAACACTACAGGTGGACACCACACAGGTTTTTATAAAAATAAGTATTCTTTATATAGACTTAACACAAGACCACAAACGACAAAAATCCACAATACTGTACTTAAAATTGGCTTAAAGATGGTAGAAGTTACTTAATTCAAGTTGGTGATGAATGCAACAAAGTTTTCACAAAAGTACCTGGATGCATAACGTAAAACAAACAAAAGGTTCGCAGGGATGGAGGTGCGTCAGTTCCTTGCTTCGGGGAGACGATGCGTCGTGGCTCAATTGCTTGCGCAGAGTAGGGGATGCGTCATGTTCCTTACCGGAGAGGAGGTGATGCATAAATTCTCGTGATGCGTTCTGGTTGCGATGCGACAAGATGGCTCCTTGATGAGATGCAATGATACGATGCAAAAAGATGGCACCCTTGATGTGACGACGTGAAGACGATGCGTGCACTCCCGGTGGCGTGCAGCGAACTTAGGAGCCGCGACAGGCCCTACAACTCGCTTCTCCGGTGATGCTTCGGGTAACAGCTTTGACAAAGACACGTTTCTCTGGTGCTGCAGCGGCAACATCTGCGGCGGCGACACGCTTCTCCGGCGATGCGATGGCAACAGCTGCGACTGCGACATGCTTCTCGATGCGTCGCGCTTCCAGCACCCAGCAACACGCAGGCTTCTGCAGACAGAATTCCCAGCAAGGAAATTCAGAGAGGAGCTGGTAGTGAATTCTTTTATGAGTGATCTACCTTCCTCTCTCCAGGTGTGGTTGTATGTGGGAGTCAGGGACAAGTGTCCCTTATCGGAATTAGGGAAACCTCACACAACAGGTTGGTTTTACGGCTACTGTCATATTACCAACCGATTGTTTCGTGTCATCATCGGCTTCCTGCTCCTGCGTCAAGCCGGCGCTGCAATGCCTGACGGGTAGCACAGGGTGCTACACTTTTGTGGAGATCTTTTATTCCTGGCCGATGTTTGAGTGAGTGTGAGGGGCCCAAGTGATAAAGTAGTGAGCGTGGTGAATTTAAAAAAAGTTAGTATAGTCTACTCTGGGCATTTTATTCCTGTAGCTAACTACCTTGTTAAAAATAAGAGGGGTATGGGGATTCAACCAAGCTATGTGTGGGAGACCCGCTGCATTACGACCGAGCAGCGCCGGTCATGCGGACCTAGGTACAGAGGTAACTTCCTCGCGCCATCAAGATTATCAGTTGATAGCACAGGTCCCACCCAAGCAGTCTGCGGGGACCGTCAACAGCTACTGAGGGGCGGACTACAATACAGGAACTCCTCCTGTTCCAGTTCCTGACCCCTCAGGTTGTATTCATTTAACTCCGCGGCCCACCTTGAGCTCTTTTCCTAGTTTATGAGCACTTTATGTCCTGATGAATTGCCGTGATGGCATGAAACATGTCGACCTGATCATTAATGAGGGTTGAACGGGTCTCCCACACATAGCTTGGTTGGTAATATGACAGTAGCCGTAAAACCAACCTGTTGTGTGAGGTTTCCCTAATTCCGATAAGGGACACTTGTCCCTGACTCCCACATACAACCACACCTGGAGAGAGGAAGGTAGATCACTCATATATATACCGATATTACCCCCTAGGGGAACTTTGTGCATTTGTTTTGAATAGTGTCTAATGGGACGTGCACACTGGACCCCTCTAAATATTGTCCCCCTCCTGTCCCTCCGTGTTGTTTAGTGAATTCTTTTATCCCTGAGACTTCAGCAGCAGGCAAGCACAAGTTCAAGCCCTTGGAGTAATATTCTGCTAGATGATGAAAGTTCTGTAAAAGTTCCTTCTCCATTCCTTGGCAATAAAGAAACCACTGCAGGCCAACCCAGCAACACAGCACACTGGCAGGGGGACAGTCCAAACTCCTGCAGCTTCCTTGGTTCTTCTCCTTGGCAAAAGGTTCGTCTTGTTCCCAGAAGTGATTTAAATTCTTGGGGTTTGGGTTCCCATATTTATACTCAAATTCTCTTTGTTCATTGAAGGCAGAGAGGCCTCTGCCTAGTCCAAACCAGTTCTGGTCAGTCCTGGAGCACATTGTTGACAAGACTCCTTCTTTTCCTTTCACAGTATAGGACAGGGACATAAGACACACCACAGGAGTTGGAGCCAGCATTGTGGAGGGAAGGCACAGCCCTATTCAGGTACCAGGTGCAACTCCCCCCTCCCATCTGCATGCAGATCTCTATCCAGACTTGTGCTGACTCACCCTGTTTCCTGGAACCCCCAGCCCTGTCACCCAAACTCCAGCCAAGGAAACACAACCGAGCAGAGGCAGGCTTGGATAGTTAGGCAAGAAAATACCTACTTTCTAAAAGTGGTATTTTCAAGCACAGAAGGTTAAAACCAACTTTATTAACCCCTTTAGAGCTTGTAAACAAACCTCCCCAGTGCTGCGCTGTCCATTATCCAGTGCTGAACTGGACGTCCAACGGTCGTGCGCAGCACTGGGGAGGTAGTGGCCGTGACGACCGTTGGCCGACGGCAGCAATTAAGGGGTTAAAAGATGTATTTGATCATTCTGAGTTCAGGCATACTAAATTCGAATTTCTACCATGTTCCCTGAGTCATTTAGGATTATAAGATATAATAATCAAACTGCCCATTCTGCCCTATGGGGAGCAGGTAGCCTTGCAATAGTGAAAAAGGAAAATGGCTGTAATTCACTATTAGGACATGCTACACACACCAGGGGCATGTCCTACCTTATACTTTTTTTGATAATCAAGTTTATTGAATTTTTAAAACACCAATTCATAAAGGCATCCAGATCAAGCGTAATATCATACTGTACATACACTCCTCAAGATGACAGGTTGAACCATTTGCCCCATATCTTTTGAAAAAGTTCGGGACAGCGCCGGGCCACGAAGACGGGTTTCTCTTGAGTCCCACACCTGTCCACCCCCGTCTCCACCTCGGCACAGTGGAGGGCTTGGCCTGGGACCACAGCGCCACTATATCCCGCTTTGCCACTGCCACCGCTGTCTGAGTACTCCCAGTTGCATTTATGTGGGAAGTTGAATTGGGCCTGGATCATAGTTTATAATCAATAAATAGAATGAGCTTCCAGTGTCTAGGCAGAGTCGCTGCTCTTGGAAATGGAGGTGCAGATTTGGGTAGCTGAGTCAGTGGCTCTACTCCTCGGGTGTGATGCTCCTGGAAGCGGGTTGTGAAGTGTTTCAAAATGCAGGGAGGTTTGGGGCAGTGTAGTCGCATACTATTATAGGTTAGAGATATAGCGAATCCACAATCAGTATTTATCATCAATAAATAGTGGCTTGTATTAGCGTCTGGGATTTAGGCAGAATCAACTCAAAATGGCTGCTCTTCTTGGAGATAGAGTACCTGATTTGGGTTGCTGAGTCAGTGACTCTTCTCTTTGTATGAGATTGTGCTATGAGATGATTCTGCAGTGGATTGTAATGCACGGGGTTGAGTACTCCCAGTTGCATTTATGTGGGAAGTTGAATTGGGCCTGGATCACAGTTTATAATCAATAAATAGAATGAGCTTCGAGTGTCTAGGCAGGGTAGCTGCTCTTGGAAATGGAGGTGCTGATTTGGGTAGCTGAGTCAGTGGCTCTACTCCTCGGGTGTGATGCTCCTGGAAGCGGGTTGTGAAATGTTTCGAGATGTAGGGAGGTTTGGGGATGTGTAGTTGCATAGTATTATACGTCAGAGGCCTAGCGAATCCACAATCAGTTTTTATGATCAATAAATAGTGGCTCGTAATAGCGTCCAGGATTTAGGCAGAATCAACTCACAATGGCCGCTCTTCTTGGAGATAGAGTGCCTTATTTGGGTTGCTGAGTCAGTGACTCTGCTCTTTGTATGAGATTGGGCTATGAGATGATTCAGCAGTGGATTGTAATGCATGGGGTTGAGTACTCCCAGTTGCATTTATGTGGGAAGTTGAATTGGGCCTGGATCATAGTTTATAAGCAATAAATAGAATGAGCTTCCAGTGTCTAGGCAGAGTCTCTGCTCTTGGAAATGGAGGTGCTGATTTGGGTAGCTGAGTCAGTGGCTCTACTTCCTGGGTGTGATGCTGCTGGAACCAGGCTGAGAAGTGTTTCAAAATGCAGGCACGGTTGTGGCTGAGTAGTCGCATAGTATTATACGTTAGAGGTCTAACGAATCCACAATCAATTTTATAATCAATAAATAGTGGATTGTATTAGCGTCTGGGATTTAGGCAGAATCAACTCACAATGGCCACTCTTCTTTGAGATAGAGTGCCTGATTTGGGTTGCTGAGTCAGTGACTCTGCTCTTTGTATGAGATTATGCTATCAGATGATTCAGCACTGGATTGTAATGCACGGGGTAGAGTAGTCCCAGTCACATTTAGGTGGGAAGTTGAATTGGGCCTGGATCATAGTTAATAATCAATAAATAGAATGAGCTTCCAGTGTCTAGGCAGAGTCGCTGCTCTTGGAAATGGAGGTGCTGATCTGGGTAGCTGAGTCAGTGGCTCTACTCCTCGGGTGTGATGCTCCTGGAAGCGGGTTGTGAAGTGTTTCAAAATGCAGGGAGGTTTGGGGCAGTGTAGTCGCATACTATTATAGGGTAGAGATATAGCGAATCCACAATCAGTATTTATCATCAATAAATAGTGGCTTGTATTAGCGTCTGGGATTTAGGCAGAATCAACTCAAAATGGCCGCTCTTCTTAGAGATAGAGTACCTGATTTGGGTTGCTGAGTCAGTGACTCTGCTCTTTGTATGATATTGTGCTATGAGATGATTCTGCAGTGGATTGTAATGCACAGGGTTGAGTACTCCCAGTGCATTTAGGTGGGAAGTTGAATTGGGCCTGGATCATAGTTTATAATCAATCAATAGAATGAGCTTCCAGTGTCTAGGCAGAGTCACAGCTCTTGGAAATGGATGGGCTTATTTGGGTAGCTGAGTCAGTGCCTCTACTCCTCGGGTTTGATGCTCCTGGAAGCGGGTTGTGAAAAGTTTGGAGATGTAGGGAGGTTTGGGGCTGTGTAGTTGCATAGTATTATACATTAGAGGTCTAGCGAATCCACAATCAGTTTTTATGATCAATAAATAGTGGCTTGTAATAGCGTCCAGGATTTAGGCAGAATCAACTCACAATGGCCGCTCTGCTTGGAGATAGAGTGCCTGATTTGGGTTGCTGAGTCAGTGACTCTGCTCTTTGTATGAGATTGGGCTACGAGATGATTCAGCAGTGGATTGTAATACACGGGGTTGAGTACTCCCAGTTGCATTTATGTGGGAAGTTGAATTGGGCCTGGATCATAGTTTATAATCAATTAATAGAATGAGCTTCCAGTGTCTAGGCAGAGTCGCTGCTCTTGGAAATGGAGGTGCTGATTTGGGTAGCTGAGTCAGTGGCTCTACTCCCTGGGTCTGATGCTGCTGGAACCAGGCTGAGAAGTGTTTCAAAATGCAGGCACGGTTGTGGCTGAGTAGTCGCATAGTATTATACGTTAGAGGTTTAGCGAATCCACAATCAATTTTATAATCAATAAATAGTGGATTGTATTAGCGTCTGGGATTTAGGCAGAATCAACTCACAATGGCCGCTCTTCTTGGAGATAGAGTGCCTGATTTGGGTTGCTGAGTCAGTGACTCTTCTCTTTGTATGAGATTGTGCTATGAGATGATTCTGCAGTGGATTGTAATGCACGGGGTTGAGTAGTCCCAGTCGCATTTAGATAGGAAGTTGAATTGGGCCTGGATCATATTTTACAATCAATAAATAGAATGAGTTTCCAGTGTCTAGACATAGTCGCTGCTCTTGGAAATGGAGGTGCTGATCTGGGTAGCTGAGTCAGTGCCTTTACTCCTCGGATGTGATGCTCCTGGAAGCAGGTTGTGAAGTGTTTCGAAATGCAGGGAGGTTTAGGGCAGTGTAGTCACATACTATTATAGGTTAGAGGTATAGCGAATCCACAATCAGTTTTTATCATCAATAAATAGTGGCTTGTATTAGCGTCCAGGATTTAGGCAGAATCAACTCAAAATGGCCGCTCTTCTTGGAGATAGAGTACCTGATTTGGGTTGCTGAGTCAGTGACTCTTCTCTTTGTATGAGATTGTGCTATGAGATGATTCTGCAGTGGATTGTAATGCACGGGGTTGAGTACTCCCAGTTGCATTTATGTGGGAAGTTGAATTGGGCCTGGATCACAGTTTATAATCAATAAATAGAATGAGCTTCGAGTGTCTAGGCAGGGTAGCTGCTCTTGGAAATGGAGGTGCTGATTTGGGTAGCTGACTCAGTGGCTCTACTTCCTGGGTGTGATGCTGCTGGAACCAGGCTGAGAAGTGTTTCAAAATGCAGGCACGGTTGTGGCTGAGTAGTCGCATAGTATTATACGTTAGAGGTCTAACGAATCCACAATCAATTTTATAATCAATAAATAGTGGATTGTATTAGCGTCTGGGATTTAGGCAGAATCAACTCACAATGGCCACTCTTCTTTGAGATAGAGTGCCTGATTTGGGTTGCTGAGTCAGTGACTCTGCTCTTTGTATGAGATTGTGCTATGAGATGATTCAGCACTGGATTGTAATGCACGGGGTAGAGTAGTCCCAGTCGCATTTAGGTGGGAAGTTGAATTGGGCCTGGATCATAGTTAATAATCAATAAATAGAATGATCTTCCAGTGTCTAGGCAGAGTCGCTGCTCTTGGAAATGGAGGTGCTGATTTGGGTAGCTGAGTCAGTGGCTCTACTCCTCGGGTTTGATGCTCCTGGAAGCGGGTTGTGAAAAGTTTCGAGATGTAGGGAAGTTTGGGGCTGTGTAGTTGCATAGTATTATACATTAGAGGTCTAGCGAATCCACAATCAGTTTTTATCATTAATAAATAGTGGCTTGTATTAGCGTCCAGGATTTAGGCAGAATCAACTCAAAATGGCCTCTCTTCTTGGAGATAGAGTACCTGATTTGGGTTGCTGAGTCAGTGACTCTTCTCTTTGTATGAGATTGTGCTATGAGAGGATTCTGCAGTGGATTGTAATGCACGGGGTTGAGTACTCCCAGTTGCATTTACGTGGGACGTTGAATTGGGCCTGGATCATAGTTTATAATCAATAAATAGAATGAGCTTTGAGTGTCTAGGCAGAGTAGCTGCTCTTGGAAATGGAGGTGCTGATTTGGGTAGCTTTGTCAGTGACTCTACTCCTCGGGTGTGATGCTCCTGGAAGCGGGTTGTGAAATGTTTCGAGATGTAGGGAGGTTTGGGGATGTGTAGTTGCATAGTATTATACGTTAGAGGTCTAGCGAATCCACAATCAGTTTTTATGATCAATAAATAGTGGCTTGTAATAGCGTCCAGGATTTAGGCAGAATCAACTCACAATGGCCGCTCTTCTTGGAGATAGAGTGCCTTATTTGGGTTGCTGAGTCAGTGACTCTGCTCGTTGTATGAGATTGGGCTATGAGATGATTCAGCAGTGGATTGTAATGCACGGGGTAGAGTAGTCCCAGTCGCATTTAGGTGGGAAGTTGAATTGGGCCTGGATCATAGTTAATAATCAATAAATAGAATGAGCTTCCAGGGTCTAGGCAGAGTCTCTGCTCTTGGAAATGGATGGGCTTATTTGGGTAGCTGAGTCAGTGCCTCTACTCCTCGGGATTGATGCTCCTGGAAGCGGGTTGTGAAAAGTTTTGAGATGTAGGGAGGTTTGGGGCTGTGTAGTTGCATAGTATTATACATTAGAGGTCTAGCGAATCCACAATCAGTTTTTATGATCAATAAATAGAGGCTTGTAATAGCGTCCAGGATTTAGGCAGAATCAACTCACAATGGCCGCTCTGCTTGGAGATAGAGTGCCTGATTTGGGTTGCTGAGTCAGTGACTCTGCTCTTTGTATGAGATTGGGCTATGAGATGATTCAGCAGTGGATTGTAATGCACGGGGTGGAGTAGTCCCAGTCGCATTTAGGTGGGAAGTTGAATTGGGCCTGGATCATAGTTAATAATCAATAAATAGAATGAGCTTCCAGTGTCTAGGCAGAGTCTCTGCTCTTGAAAATGGAGGTGCTGATTTGGGTAGCTGACTCAGTGGCTCTACTTCCTGGGTGTGATGCTGCTGGAACCAGGCTGAGAAGTGTTTCAAAATGCAGGCACGGTTGTGGCTGAGTAGTCGCATAGTATTATACGTTAGAAGTCTAACGAATCCACAATCAATTTTATAATTAATAAATAGTGGATTGTATTAGCGTCTGGGATTTAGGCAGAATCAACTCACAATGGCCACTCTTCTTTGAGATAGAGTGCCTGATTTGGGTTGCTGAGTCAGTGACTCTGCTCTTTGTATGAGATTGTGCTATGAGATGATTCAGCACTGGATTGTAATGCACGGGGTAGAGTAGTCCCAGTCGCATTTAGGTGGGAAGTTGAATTGGGCCTGGATCATAGTTAATAATCAATAAATAGAATGTTCTTCCAGTGTCTAGGCAGAGGGTGCTGCTCTTGGAAATGGAGGTGCTGATTTGGGTAGCTGAGTCAGTGGCTCTACTCCTCGGGTGTGATGCTCCTGGAAGCGGGTTGTGAAGTGTTTCAAAATGCAGGGAGGTTTGGGGCAGTGTAGTCGCATACTATTATAGGTTAGAGATATAGCGAATCCACAATCAGTATTTATCATCAATAAATAGTGGCTTGTATTAGCGACTGGGATTTAGGCAGAATCAACTCAAAATGGCCGCTCTTCTTGGAGATAGAGTACCTGATTTGGGTTGCTGAGTCAGTGACTCTGCTCTTTGTATGATATTGTGCTATGAGATGATTCTGCAGTGGATTGTAATGCACAGGGTTGAGTACTCCCAGTGCATTTAGGTGGGAAGTTGAATTGGGCCTGGATCATAGTTTATAATCAATCAATAGAATGAGCTTCCAGTGTCTAGGCAGAGTCACTGCTCTTGGAAATGGATGGGCTTATTTGGGTAGCTGAGTCAGTGCCTCTACTCCTCGGGTTTGATGCTCCTGGAAGCGGGTTGTGAAAAGTTTCGAGATGTAGGGAGGTTTGGGGCTGTGTAGTTGCATAGTATTATACATTAGAGGTCTAGCGAATCCACAATCAGTTTTTATGATCAATAAATAGTGGCTTGTAATAGCGTCCAGGATTTAGGCAGAATCAACTCACAATGGCCGCTCTTCTTGGAGATAGAGTGCCTGATTTGGGTTGCTGAGTCAGTGACTCTGCTCTTTGTCTGAGATTGGGCTATGAGATGATTCAGCAGTGGATTGTAATGCACGGGGTTGAGTACTCCCAGTTGCATTTATGTGGGAAGTTGAATTTGGCTTGGATCGTAGTTTATAATCAATTAATAGAATGAGCTTCCAGTGTCTAGGCAGAGTCGCTGCTCTTGGAAATGGAGGTGCTGATTTGGGTAGCTGAGTCAGTGCCTTTACTCCTCGGATGTGATGCTCCTGGAAGCGGGTTGTGAAGTGTTTCGAAATGCAGGAAGGTTTAGGGCAGTGTAGTCACATACTATTATAGGTTAGAGGTATAGCGAATCCACAATCAGTTTTTATCATTAATAAATAGTGGCTTGTATTAGTGTCCAGGATTTAGGCAGAATCAACTCAAAATGGCCGCTCTTCTTGGAGATAGTGTACCTGATTTGGGTTGCTGAGTCAGTGACTCTTCTCTTTGTATGAGATTGTGCTATGAGATGATTCTGCAGTGGATTGTAATGCACGGGGTTGAGTACTCCCAGTTGCATTTATGTGGGAAGTTGAATTGGGCCTGGATCATAGTTTATAATCAATAAATAGAATGAGCTTTGAGTGTCTAGGCAGAGTAGCTGCTCTTGGAAATGGAGGTGCTGATTTGGGTAGCTTTGTCAGTGACTCTACTCCTCGGGTGTGATGCTCCTGGAAGCGGGTTGTGAAATGTTTCGAGATGTAGGGAGGTTTGGGGTTGTGCAGTTGCATAGTATTATACGTTAGAGGTCTAGCGAATCCACAATCAGTTTTTATGATCAATAAATAGTGGCTTGTAATAGCTTCCAGGATTTAGGCAGAATCAACTCACAATGGCCGCTCTTCTTGGAGATAGAGTGCCTTATTTGGGTTGCTGAGTCAGTGACTCTGCTCTTTGTATGAGATTGGGCTATGAGATGATTCAGCAGTGGATTGTAATGCACGGGGTAGAGTAGTCCCAGTCGCATTTAGGTGGGAAGTTGAATTGGGCCTGGATCATAGTTAATAATCAATAAATAGAATGAGCTTCCAGTGTCTAGGCAGAGTCTCTGCTCTTGGAAATGGAGGTGCTGATTTGGGTAGCTGACTCAGTGGCTGTACTTCCTGGGTGTGATGCTGCTGGAACCAGGCTGAGAAGTGTTTCAAAATGCAGGCACGGTTGTGGCTGAGTAGTCGCATAGTATTATACGTTAGAGGTCTAACGAATCCACAATCAATTTTATAATCGATAAAAAGTGGATTGTATTAGCGTCTGGGATTTAGGCAGAATCAACTCACAATGGCCACTCTTGTTTGAGATAGAGTGCCTGATTTGGGTTACTGAGTCAGTGACTCTGCTCTTTGTATGAGAGTGTGCTATGAGATGATTCAGCACTGGATTGTAATGCACGGGGTAGAGTAGTCCCAGTCGCATTTAGGTGGGAAGTTGAATTTGGCCTGGATCATAGTTAATAATCAATAAATAGAATTAGCTTCCAGTGTCTAGGCAGAGTCGCTGCTCTTGGAAATGGAGGTGCTGATTTGGGTAGCTGAGTCAGTGACTCTACTCCTCGGGTGTGATGCTCCTGGAAGCGGGTTGTGAAGTGTTTCAAAATGCAGGGAGGTTTGGGGCAGTGTAGTCGCATACTATTATAGGTTAGAGATATAGCGAATCCACAATCAGTATTTATCATCAATAAATAGTGGCTTGTATTAGCGTCTGGGATTTAGGCAGAATCAACTCAAAATGGCCGCTCTTCTTGGAGATAGAGTACCTGATTTGGGTTGCTGAGTCAGTGACTCTGCTCTTTGTATGATATTGTGCTATGAGATGATTCTGCAGTGGATTGTAATGCACAGGGTTGAGTACTCCCAGTGCATTTAGGTGGGAAGTTGAATTGGGCCTGGATCATAGTTTATAATCAATCAATAGAATGAGCTTCCAGTGTCTAGGCAGAGTCACTGCTCTTGGAAATGGATGGGCTTATTTGGGTAGCTGAGTCAGTGCCTCTACTCCTCTGGTTTGATGCTCCTGGAAGCGGGTTGTGAAAAGTTTTGAGATGTAGGGAGGTTTGGGGCTGTGTAGTTGCATAGTATTATAAATTAGAGGTCTAGCGAATCCACAATCAGTTTTTATGATCAATAAATAGTGGCTTGTAATAGCGTCCAGGATTTAGGCAGAATCAACTCACAATGGCCACTCTTCTTGGAGATAGAGTGACTGATTTGGGTTGCTGAGTCAGTGACTCTGCTCTTTGTATAGGATTGGGCTATGAGATGATTCAGAAGTGGATTGTAATGCACGGGGTTGAGTACTCCCAGTTGCATTTATGTGGGAAGTTGAATTGGGCTTGGATCATAGTTTATAATCAATTAATAGAATGAGCTTCCAGTGTCTAGGCAGAGTCGCTGCTCTTGGAAATGGAGGTGCTGATTTGGGTAGCTGAGTCAGTGGCTCTACTCCCTGGGTGTGATGCTGCTGGAACCAGGCTGAGAAGTGTTTCAAAATGCAGGCACGGTTGTGGCTGAGTAGTCGCATAGTATTATACATTAGAGGTTTAGAGAATCCACAATCAATTTTATAATCAATAAATAGTGGATTGTATTAGCGTCTGGGATTTAGGCAGAATCAACTCACAATGGCCACTCTTCTTGGAGATAGAGTGCCTGATTTAGGTTGCTGAGTCCGTGACTCTGCTCTTTGTATGAGATTGGGCTATGAGATGATTCAGCAGTGGATTGTAATGCACAGGGTTGAGTAGTCCCAGTCGCATTTAGGCAGGAAGTTGAATTGGGCCTCGATCATATTTTACAATCAATAAATAGAATGAGTTTCCAGTGTCTAGACATAGTCGCTGCTCTTGGAAATGGAGGTGCTGATTTGGGTAGCTGAGTCAGTGCCTTTACTCCTCGGATGTGATGCTCCTGGAAGCGGGTTGTGAAGTGTTTAGAAATGCAGGGAGGTTTAGGGCAGTGTAGACGCATACTATTATAGGTTAGAGGTATAGCGAATCCACAATCAGTTTTTATCATCAATAAATAGTGGCTTGTATTAGCGTCCAGGATTTATGCAGAATCAACTCAAAAAGGCCGCTCTTCTTGGAGATAGAGTACCTGATTTGGGTTGCTGAGTCAGTGACTCTTCTCTTTGTATGAGATTGTGCTATGAGATGATTCTGCAGTGGATTGTAATGCACGGGGTTGAGTACTCCCAGTTGCATTTATGTGGGAAGTTGATTTGGGCCTGGATCATAGTTTATAATCAATAAATTGAATGAGCTTCGAGTGTCTAGGCAGAGTAGCTGTTCTTGGAAATGGAGATGCTGATTTGGGTAGCTGAGTCAGTGGCTCTACTCCTCGGGTGTGATGCTCCTGGAAGCGGGTTGTGAAATGTTTCGAGATGTAGGGAGGTTTGGGGATGTGTAGTTGCATAGTATTATACGTCAGAGGTCTAGCGAATCCACAATCAGTTTTTTTGATCAATAAATAGTGGTTGTAATAGCGTCCAGGATTTAGACAGAATCAACTCACAATGGCCGCTCTTCTTGGAGATAGAGTGCCTGATTTGGGTTGCTGAGTCAGTGACTCTGCTCTTTGTATGAGATTGGGCTATGAGATGATTCTGCAGTGGATTGTAATGCATGGGGTTGAGTACTCCCAGTTGCATTTATGTGGGAAGTTGAATTGGGCCTGGATCATAGTTTATAATCAATAAATAGATTGAGCTTCCAGTGTCTAGGCAGAGTCTCTGCTCTTGGAATTGGAGGTGCTGATTTGGGTAGCTGAGTCAGTGGCTCTACTTCCTGGGTGTGATGCTGCTGGAACCAGGCTGAGAAGTGTTTCAAAATGAAGGCACGGTTGTTGCTGAGTAGTCGCATAGTATTATACGTTAGAGGTCTAGCGAATCCACAATCAATTTTATAATCAATAAATAGTGGATTGTATTAGCGTCTGGGATTTAGGCAGAATCAACTCACAATGGCCGCTCTTCTTGGAGATAGAGTGCCTGATTTGGGTTGCTGAGTCAGTGACTCTGCTCTTTGTATGAGATTGTGCTATGAGATGATTCAGCAGTGGATTGTAATGCACGGGTTTGAGTAGTCCCAGTCGCATTAAGGTGGGAAGTTGAATTGGGCCTGGATCATAGTTAATAATCAATAAATAGAATGAGTTTCCAGTGTCTAGGCAGAGTCGCTGCTCTTGGAAATGGAGGTGCTGATTTGGGTAGCTGAGTCAGTGGCTCTACTCCTCGGGTGTGATGCTCCTGGAAGCGGGTTGTGAAGTTTTTCAAAATGCAGGGAGGTTTGGGGCAGTGTAGTCGCATACTATTATAGGTTAGAGGTATAGCGAATCCACAATCAGTTTTTATCATCAATAAATAGTGGCTTGTATTAGCGTCCAGGATTTAGGCAGAATCAACTCAAAATGGCCGCTCTTCTTGGAGATAGAGTACCTGATTTGGGTTGCTGAGTCAGTGACTCTTCTCTTTGTATGAGATTGTGCTATGAGATGATTCTGCAGTGGATTGTAATGCACTGGGTTGAGTACTCCCAGTTGCATTTATGTGGGAAGTTGAATTGCGCCTGGATCATAGTTTATAATCAATAAATAGAATGAGCTTCGAGTGTCTAGGCTGGGTAGCTGCTCTTGGAAATGGAGGTGCTGATTTGGGTAGCTGAGTCAGTGGCTCTACTCCTCGGGTGTGATGCTCCTGGAAGCGGGTTGTGAAATGTTTCGAGATGTAGGGAGGTTTGGGGATGTGTAGTTGCATAGTATTATACGTCAGAGGCCTAGCGAATCCACAATCAGTTTTTATGATCAATAAATAGTGGCTCGTAATAGCGTCCAGGATTTAGGCAGAATCAACTCACAATGGCCACTCTTCTTTGAGATAGAGTACCAGATTTGGGTTGCTGAGTCAGTGAATCTGCTCTTTGTATGATATTGTGCTATGAGATGATTCTGCAATGGATTGTAATGCACGGGGTTTAGTACTCCCAGTGCATTTAGGTGGGAAGTTGAATTGGGCCTGGATCATAGTTAATAATCAATAAATAGAATGAGCTTCCAGTGTCTAGGCAGAGTCTCTGCTCTTGGAAATGGAGGTGCTGATTTGGGTAGCTGAGTCAGTGGCTCTACTTCCTGGGTGTGATGCTGCTGGAACCAGGCTGAGAAGTGTTTCAAAATGCAGGCAGGGTTGTGGCTGAGTAGTCGCATAGTATTATACGTTAGAGGTCTAACGAATCCACAATCAATTTTATAATCAATAAATAGTGGATTGTATTAGCGTCTGGGATTTAGGCAGAATCAACTCACAATGGCCACTCTTCTTTGAGATAGAGTGCCTGATTTTGGTTGCTGAGTCAGTGACTCTGCTCTTTGTATGAGATTGTGCTATGAGATGATTCAGCACTGGATTGTAATGCACGGGGTAGAGAAGTCCCAGTCACATTTAGGTGGGAAGTTGAATTGGGCCTGGATCATAGTTAATAATCAATAAATAGAATGAGCTTCCAGTGTCTAGGCAGAGTCGCTGCTCTTGGAAATGGAGGTGCTGATTTGGGTAGCTGAGTCAGTGGCTCTACTCCTCGGGTGTGATGCTCCTGGAAGCGGGTTGTGAAGTGTTTCAAAATGCAGGGAGGTTTGGGGCAGTGTAGTCTCATACTATTATAGGTTAGAGATATAGCGAATCCACAATCAGTATTTATCATCAATAAATAGTGGCTTGTATTAGCGTCTGGGATTTAGGCAGAATCAACTCAAAATGGGCGCTCTTCTTGGAGATAGAGTACCTGATTTGGGTTGCTGAGTCAGTGACTCTGCTCTTTGTATGATATTGTGCTATGAGATGATTCTGCAGTGGATTGTAATGCACAGGGTTGAGTACTCCCAGTGCATTTAGGTGGGAAGTTGAATTGGGCCTGGATCATAGTTTATAATCAATCAATAGAATGAGCTTCCAGTGTCTAGGCAGAGTCACAGCTCTTGGAAATGGATGGGCTTATTTGGGTAGCTGAGTCAGTGCCTCTACTCCTCGGGTTTGATGCTCCTGGAAGCGGGTTGTGAAAAGTTTTGAAATGTAGGGAGGTTTGGGGCTGTGTAGTTGCATAGTATTATACATTAGAGGTCTAGCGAATCCACAATCAGTTTTTATGATCAATAAATAGTGGCTTGTAATAGCGTCCAGGATTTAGGCAGAATCAACTCACAATGGCCGCTCTGCTTGGAGATAGAGTGCCTGATTTGGGTTGCTGAGTCAGTGACTCTGCTCTTTGTATGAGATTGGGCTACGAGATGATTCAGCAGTGGATTGTAATACACGGGGTTGAGTACTCCCAGTTGTATTTATGTGGGAAGTTGAATTGGGCCTGGATCATAGTTTATAATCAATTAATAGAATGAGCTTCCAGTGTCTAGGCAGAGTCGCTGCTCTTGGAAATGGAGGTGCTGATTTGGGTAGCTGAGTCAGTGGCTCTACTCCCTGGGTGTGATGCTGCTGGAACCAGGCTGAGAAGTGTTTCAAAATGAAGGCACGGTTGTGGCTGAGTAGTCGCATAGTATTATACGTTAGAGGTTTAGCGAATCCACAATCAATTTTATAATCAATAAATAGTGGATTGTATTAGCGTCTGGGATTTAGGCAGAATCAACTCACAATGGCCGCTCTTCTTGGAGATAGAGTGCCTGATTTGGGTTGCTGAGTCAGTGACTCTTCTCTTTGTATGAGATTGTGCTATGAGATGATTCTGCAGTGGATTGTAATGCACGGGGTTGAGTAGTCCCAGACACATTTAGATAGGAAGTTGAATTGGGCCTGGATCATATTTTACAATCAATAAATAGAATGAGTTTCCAGTGTCTAGACATAGTCGCTGCTCTTGGAAATGGAGGTGCTGATCTGGGGAGCTGAGTCAGTGCCTTTACTCCTCGGATGTGATGCTCCTGGAAGCGGGTTGTGAAGTGTTTCGAAATGCAGGGAGGTTTAGGGCAGTGTAGTCACATACTATTATAGGTTAGAGGTATAGCGAATCCACAATCAGTTTTTATCATCAATAAATAGTGGCTTGTATTAGCGTCCAGGATTTAGGCAGAATCAACTCAAAATGGCCGCTCTTCTTGGATATAGAGTACCTGATTTGGGTTGCTGAGTCAGTGACTCTTCTCTTTGTATGATATTGTGCTATGAGATGATTCTGCAGTGGATTGTAATGCACAAGGTTGAGTACTCCCAGTGCATTTAGGTGGGAAGTTGAATTGGGCCTGGATCATAGTTTATAATCAATCAATAGAATGAGCTTCCAGTGTCTAGGCAGAGTCACTGCTCTTGGAAATGAATGGGCTTATTTGGGTAGCTGAGTCAGTGCCTCTACTCCTCGGGTTTGATGCTCCTGGAAGCGGGTTGTGAAAAGTTTCGAGATGTAGGGAGGTTTGGGGCTGTGTAGTTGCATAGTATTATACATTAGAGGTCTAGCGAATCCACAATCAGTTTTTATGATCAATAAATAGTGGCTTGTAATAGCGTCCAGGATTTAGGCAGAATCAACTCACAATGGCCGCTCTGCTTGGAGATAGAGTGCCTGATTTGGGTTGCTGAGTCAGTGACTCTGCTCTTTGTATGAGATTGGGCTATGAGATGATTCAGCAGTGGATTGTAATGCACGGGGTGGAGTAGTCCCAGTCGCATTTAGGTGGGAAGTTGAATTGGGCCTGGATCATAGTTAATAATCAATAAATAGAATGAGCTTCCAGTGTCTAGGCAGAGTCTCTGCTCTTGGAAATGGAGGTGCTGATTTGGGTAGCTGACTCAGTGGCTCTACTTCCTGGGTGTGATGCTGCTGGAACCAGGCTGAGAAGTGTTTCAAAATGCAGGCACGGTTGTGGCTGAGTAGTCGCATAGTATTATACGTTAGAGGTCTAACGAATCCACAATCAATTTTATAATTAATAAATAGTGGATTGTATTAGCGTCTGGGATTTAGGCAGAATCAACTCACAATGGCCACTCTTCTTTGAGATAGAGTGCCTGATTTGGGTTGCTGAGTCAGTGACTCTGCTCTTTGTATGAGATTGTGCTATGAGATGATTCAGCACTGGATTGTAATGCACGGGGTAGAGTAGTCCCAGTCGCATTTAGGTGGGAAGTTGAATTGGGCCTGGATCATAGTTAATAATCAATAAATAGAATGTTCTTCCAGTGTCTAGGCAGAGTCGCTGCTCTTGGAAATGGAGGTGCTGATTTGGGTAGCTGAGTCAGTGGCTCTACTCCTCGGGTGTGATGCTCCTGGAAGCGGGTTGTGAAGTGTTTCAAAATGCAGGGAGGTTTGGGGCAGTGTAGTCGCATACTATTATAGGTTAGAGATATAGCGAATCCACAATCAGTATTTATCATCAATAAATAGTGGCTTGTATTAGCGTCTGGGATTTAGGCAGAATCAACTCAAAATGGCCGCTCTTCTTGGAGATAGAGTACCTGATTTGGGTTGCTGAGTCAGTGACTCTGCTCTTTGTATGATATTGTGCTATGAGATGATTCTGCAGTGGATTGTAATGCACAGGGTTGAGTACTCCCAGTGCATTTAGGTGGGAAGTTGAATTGGGCCTGGATCATAGTTTATAATCAATCAATCGAATGAGCTTCCAGTGTCTAGGCAGAGTCACTGCTCTTGGAAATGGATGGGCTTATTTGGGTAGCTGAGTCAGTGCCTCTACTCCTCGGGTTTGATGCTCCTGGAAGCGGGTTGTGAAAAGTTTCGAGATGTAGGGAGGTTTGGGGCTGTGTAGTTGCATAGTATTATACATTAGAGGTCTAGCGAATCCACAATCAGTTTTTATGATCAATAAATAGTGGCTTGTAATAGCGTCCAGGATTTAGGCAGAATCAACTCACAATGGCCGCTCTTCTTGGAGATAGAGTGCCTTATTTGGGTTGCTGAGTCAGTGACTCAGCTCTTTGTATGAGATTGGGCTATGAGATGATTCAGCAGTGGATTGTAATGCACGGGGTAGAGTAGTCCCAGTCGCATTTAGGTGGGAAGTTGAATTGGGCCTGGATCATAGTTAATAATCAATAAATAGAATGAGCTTCCAGTGTCTAGGCAGAGTCTCTGCTCTTGCAAATGGAGGTGCTGATTTGGGTAGCTGACTCAGTGGCTGTACTTCCTGGGTGTGATGCTGCTGGAACCAGGCTGAGAAGTGTTTCAAAATGTAGGCACGGTTGTGGCTGAGTAGTCGCATAGTATTATACATTAGAGGTCTAACGAATCCACAATCAATTTTATAATCAATAAAAAGTGGATTGTATTAGCGTCTGGGATTTAGGCAGAATCAACTCACAATGGCCACTCTTCTTTGAGATAGAGTGCCTGATTTGGGTTGCTGAGTCAGTGACTCTGCTCTTTGTATGAGAGTGTGCTATGAGATGATTCAGCACTGGATTGTAATGCACGGGGTAGAGTAGTCCCAGTCGCATTTAGGTGGGAAGTTGAATTTGGCCTGGATCATAGTTAATAATCAATAAATAGAATTAGCTTCCAGTGTCTAGGCAGAGTCGCTGCTCTTGGAAATGGAGGTGCTGATTTGGGTAGCTGAGTCAGTGACTCTACTCCTCGGGTGTGATGCTCCTGGAAGCGGGTTGTGAAGTGTTTCAAAATTCAGGGAGGTTTGGGGCAGTGTAGTCGCATACTATTATAGGTTAGAGATATAGCGAATCCACAATCAGTATTTATCATCAATAAATAGTGGCTTGTATTAGCGTCTGGGATTTAGGCAGAAACAACTCAAAAAGGCCGCTCTTCTTGGAGATAGAGTACCTGGTTTGGGTTGCTGAGTCAGTGACTCTGCTCTTTGTATGATATTGTGCTATGAGATGATTCTGCAGTGGATTGTAATGCACAGGGTTGAGTACTCCCAGTGCATTTAGGTGGGAAGTTGAATTGGGCCTGGATCATAGTTTATAATCAATCAATAGAATGAGCTTCCAGTGTCTAGGCAGAGTCACTGCTCTTGGAAATGGATGGGCTTATTTGGGTAGCTGAGTCAGTGCCTCTACTCCTCTGGTTTGATGCTCCTGGAAGCGGGTTGTGAAAAGTTTTGAGATGTAGGGAGGTTTTTCGCTGTGTAGTTGCATAGTATTATACATTAGAGGTCTAGCGAATCCACAATCAGTTTTTATGATCAATAAATAGTGGCTTGTAATAGCGTCCAGGATTTAGGCAGAATCAACTCACAATGGCCACTCTTCTTGGAGATAGAGTGACTGATTTGGGTTGCTGAGTCAGTGACTCTGCTCTTTGTATAGGATTGGGCTATGAGATGATTCAGAAGTGGATTGTAATGCACGGGGTTGAGTACTCCCAGTTGCATTTATGTGGGAAGTTGAATTGGGCTTGGATCATAGTTTATAATCAATTAATAGAATGAGCTTCCAGTGTCTAGGCAGAGTCGCTGCTCTTGGAAATGGAGGTGCTGATTTGGGTAGCTGAGTCAGTGGCTCTACTCCCTGGGTGTGATGCTGCTGGAACCAGGCTGAGAAGTGTTTCAAAATGCAGGCACGGTTGTGGCTGAGTAGTCGCATAGTATTATACATTAGAGGTTTAGAGAATCCACAATCAATTTTATAATCAATAAATAGTGGATTGTATTAGCGTCTGGGATTTAGGCAGAATCAACTCACAATGGCCACTCTTCTTGGAGATAGAGTGCCTGATTTAGGTTGCTGAGTCCGTGACTCTGCTCTTTGTATGAGATTGGGCTATGAGATGATTCAGCAGTGGATTGTAATGCACGGGGTTGAGTAGTCCCAGTCGCATTTAGGCAGGAAGTTGAATTGGGCCTCGATCATATTTTACAATCAATAAATAGAATGAGTTTCCAGTGTCTAGACATAGTCGCTGCTCTTGGAAATGGAGGTGCTGATTTGGGTAGCTGAGTCAGTGCCTTTACTCCTCGGATGTGATGCTCCTGGAAGCGGGTTGTGAAGTGTTTAGAAATGCAGGAAGGTTTAGGGCAGTGTAGTCGCATACTATTATAGGTTAGAGGTATAGCGAATCCACAATCAGTTTTTATCATCAATAAATAGTGGCTTGTATTAGCGTCCAGGATTTATGCAGAATCAACTCAAAAAGGCCGCTCTTCTTGGAGATAGAGTACCTGATTTGGGTTGCTGAGTCAGTGACTCTTCTCTTTGTATGAGATTGTGCTATGAGATGATTCTGCAGTGGATTGTAATGCACGGGGTTGAGTACTCCCAGTTGCATTTATGTGGGAAGTTGATTTGGGCCTGGATCATAGTTTATAATCAATAAATTGAATGAGCTTCGAGTGTCTAGGCAGAGTAGCTGTTCTTGGAAATGGAGATGCTGATTTGGGTAGCTGAGTCAGTGGCTCTACTCCTCGGGTGTGATGCTCCTGGAAGCGGGTTGTGAAATGTTTCGAGATGTAGGGAGGTTTGGGGATGTGTAGTTGCATAGTATTATACGTCAGAGGTCTAGCGAATCCACAATCAGTTTTTTTGATCAATAAATAGTGGTTGTAATAGCGTCCAGGATTTAGACAGAATCAACTCACAATGGCCGCTCTTCTTGGAGATAGAGTGTCTGATTTGGGTTGCTGAGTCAGTGACTCTGCTCTTTGTATGAGATTGGGCTATGAGATGATTCTGCAGTGGATTGTAATGCATGGGGTTGAGTACTCCCAGTTGCATTTATGTGGGAAGTTGAATTGGGCCTGGATCATAGTTTATAATCAATAAATAGATTGAGCTTCCAGTGTCTAGGCAGAGTCTCTGCTCTTGGAATTGGAGGTGCTAATTTGGGTAGCTGAGTCAGTGGCTCTACTTCCTGGGTGTGATGCTGCTGGAACCAGGCTGAGAAGTGTTTCAAAATGCAGGCACGGTTGTGGCTGAGTAGTCGCATAGTATTATACGTTAGAGGTCTAGCGAATCCACAATCAATTTTATAATCAATAAATAGTGGATTGTATTAGCGTCTGGGATTTAGGCAGAATCAACTCACAATGGCCGCTCTTCTTGGAGATAGAGTGCCTGATTTGGGTTGCTGAGTCAGTGACTCTGCTCTTTGTATGAGATTGTGCTATGAGATGATTCAGCAGTGGATTGTAATGCACGGGTTTGAGTAGTCCCAGTCGCATTAAGGTGGGAAGTTGAATTGGGCCTGGATCATAGTTAATAATCAATAAATAGAATGAGTTTCCAGTGTCTAGGCAGAGTCGCTGCTCTTGGAAATGGAGGTGCTGATTTGGGTAGCTGAGTCAGTGGCTCTACTCCTCGGGTGTGATGCTCCTGGAAGCGGGTTGTGAAGTTTTTCAAAATGCAGGGAGGTTTGGGGCAGTGTAGTCGCATACTATTATAGGTTAGAGGTATAGCGAATACACAATCAGTTTTTATCATCAATAAATAGTGGCTTGTATTAGCGTCCAGGATTTAGGCAGAATCAACTCATAATGGCCGCTCTTCTTGGAGATAGAGTACCTGATTTGGGTTGCTGAGTCAGTGACTCTTCTCTTTGTATGAGATTGTGCTATGAGATGATTCTGCAGTGGATTGTAATGCACGGGGTTGAGTACTCCCAGTTGCATTTATGTGGGAAGTTGAATTGGGCCTGGATCATAGTTTATAATCAATAAATAGAATGAGCTTCGAGTGTCTAGGCAGGGTAGCTGCTCTTGGAAATGGAGGTGCTGATTTGGGTAGCTGAGTCAGTGGCTCTACTCCTCGGGTGTGATGCTCCTGGAAGCGGGTTGTGAAATGTTTCGAGATGTAGGGAGGTTTGGGGATGTGTAGTTGCATAGTATTATACGTCAGAGGCCTAGCGAATCCACAATCAGTTTTTATGATCAATAAATAGTGGCTCGTAATAGCGTCCAGGATTTAGGCAGAATCAACTCACAATTGCTGCTCTTCTTGGAGATAGAGTGCCTTATTTGGGTTGCTGAGTCAGTGACTCTGCTCTTTGTATGAGATTGGGCTATGAGATGATTCAGCAGTGGATTGTAATGCATGGGGTTGAGTACTCCCAGTTGCATTTATGTGGGAAGTTGAATTGGGCCTGGATCATAGTTTATAAGCAATAAATAGAATGAGCTTCCAGTGTCTAGGCAGAGTCTCTGCTCTTGGAAATGGAGGTGCTGATTTGGGTAGCTGAGTCAGTGGCTCTACTTCCTGGGTGTGATGCTGCTGGAACCAGGCTGAGAAGTGTTTCAAAATGCAGGCACGGTTGTGGCTGAGTAGTCGCATAGTATTATACGTTAGAGGTCTAACGAATCCACAATCAATTTTATAATCAATAAATAGTGGATTGTATTAGCGTCTGGGATTTAGGCAGAATCAACTCACAATGGCCACTCTTCTTGGAGATAGAGTGCCTGATTTGGGTTGCTGAGTCAGTGACTCTGCTCTTTGTCTGAGATTGGGCTATGAGATGATTCAGCAGTGGATTGTAATGCACGGGGTTGAGTACTCCCAGTTGCATTTATGTGGGAAGTTGAATTGGGCTTGGATCATAATTTATAATCAATTAATAGAATGAGCTTCCAGTGTATAGGCAGAGTCGCTGCTCTTGGAAATGGAGGTGCTGATTTGGGTAGCTGAGTCAGTGCCTTTACTCCTCGGATGTGATGATCCTGGAAGCGGGTTGTGAAGTGTTTCGAAATGCAGGGAGGTTTAGGGCAGTGTAGTCACATACTATTATAGGTTAGAGGTATAGCGAATCCACAAACAGTTTTTATCATTAATAAATAGTGGCTTGTATTAGCGTCCTGGATTTAGGCAGAATCAACTCAAAATGGCCGCTCTTCTTGGAGATAGAGTACCTGATTTGGGTTGCTGAGTCAGTGACTCTTCTCTTTGTATGAGATTGTGCTATGAGATGATTCTGCAGTGGATTGTAATGCACGGGGTTGAGTACTCCCAGTCACATTTAGGTGGGAAGTTGAATTGGGCCTGGATCATAGTTAATAATCAATAAATAGAATGATCTTCCAGTGTCTAGGCAGAGTCACTGCTCTTGGAAATGGAGGTGCTGATTTGGGTAGCTGAGTCAGTGGCTCTACTACTCGGGTGTGATGCTCCTGGAAGCGGGTTGTGAAGTGTTTCAAAATGCAGGGAGGTTTGGGGCAGTGTAGTCGCATACTATTATAGGTTAGAGATATAGCGAATCCACAATCAGTATTTATCATCAATAAATAGTGGCTTGTATTAGCGTCTGGGATTTAGGCAGAATCAACTCACAATGGCCACTCTTCTTTGAGATAGAGTGCCTGATTTGGGTTGCTGAGTCAGTGACTCTGCTCTTTGTATGAGATTGTGCTATGAGATGATTCAGCACTGGATTGTAATGCACGGGGTAGAGTAGTCCCAGTCGCATTTAGGTGGGAAGTTGAATTGGGCCTGGATCATAGTTCATAATCAATCAATAGAATGAGCTTCCAGTGTCTAGGCAGAGTCACTGCTCTTGGAAATGGATGGGCTTATTTGGGTAGCTGAGTCAGTG
This sequence comes from Lissotriton helveticus, assembly GCF_964261635.1. NCBI lineage: Eukaryota > Metazoa > Chordata > Amphibia > Caudata > Salamandridae > Lissotriton > Lissotriton helveticus. Next base: position 1,614,011,939 of record NC_136069.1, read on the forward strand.
CCTCTACTCCTCGGGTTTGATGCTCCTGGAAGCGGGTTGTGAAAAGTTTCGAGATGTAGGGAGGTTTGGGGCTGTGTAGTTGCATAGTATTATACATTAGAGGTCTAGCGAATCCACAATCAGTTTTTATGATCAATAAATAGTGGCTTGTAATAGCGTCCAGGATTTAGGCAGAATCAACTCACAATGGCCGCTCTTCTTGGAGATAGAGTGCCTGATTTGGGTTGCTGAGTCAGTGACTCTGCTCTTTGTCTGAGATTGGGCTATGAGATGATTCAGCAGTGGATTGTAATGCACGGGGTTGAGTACTCCCAGTTGCATTTATGTGGGAAGTTGAATTGGGCTTGGATCATAGTTTATAATCAATTAATAGAATGAGCTTCCAGTGTATAGGCAGAGTCGCTGCTCTTGGAAATGGAGGTGCTGATTTGGGTAGCTGAGTCAGTGCCTTTACTCCTCGGATGTGATGATCCTGGAAGCGGGTTGTGAAGTGTTTCCAAATGCAGGGAGGTTTAGGGCAGTGTAGTCACATACTATTATAGGTTAGAGGTATAGCGAATCCACAAACAGTTTTTATCATTAATAAATAGTGGCTTGTATTAGCGTCCTGGATTTAGGCAGAATCAACTCAAAATGGCCGCTCTTCTTGGAGATAGAGTACCTGATTTGGGTTGCTGAGTCAGTGACTCTTCTCTTTGTATGAGATTGTGCTATGAGATGATTCTGCAGTGGATTGTAATGCACGGGGTTGAGTACTCCCAGTTGCATTTATGTGGGAAGTTGAATTGGGCCTGGATCATAGTTTATAATCAATAAATAGAATGAGCTTTGAGTGTCTAGGCAGAGTAGCTGCTCTTGGAAATGGAGGTGCTGATTTGGGTAGCTGAGTCAGTGGCTCTACTCCTCGGGTGTGATGCTCCTAGAAGCGGGTTGTGAAATGTTTCGAGATGTAGGGAGGTTTGGGGATGTGTAGTTGCATAGTATTATACATCAGAGGTCTAGCGAATCCACAATCAGTTTTTATCATCAATAAATAGTGGCTTGTAATAGCGTCCAGGATTTAGGCAGAATCAACTCACAATGGCCGCTCTTCTTGGAGATAGAGTGCCTTATTTGGGTTGCAGAGTCAGTGACTCTGCTCTTTGTATGAGATTGGGCTATGAGATGATTCAGCAGTGGATTGTAATGCACGGGGTAGAGTAGTCCCAGTCGCATTTAGGTGAGAAGTTGAATTGGGCCTGGATCATAGTTAATAATCAATAAATAGAATGAGCTTCCAGTGTCTAGGCAGAGTCTCTGCTCTTGGAAATGGAGGTGCTGATTTGGGTAGGTGACTCAGTGGCTCTACTTCCTGGGTGTGATGCTGCTGGAACCAGGGTGAGAAGTGTTTCAAAATGCAGGCACGGTTGTGGCTGAGTAGTCGCATAGTATTATACGTTAGAGGTCTAACGAATCCACAATCAATTTTATAATCAATAAATAGTGGATTGTATTAGCGTCTGGGATTTAGGCAGAATCAACTCACAATGGCCACTCTTCTTGGAGATATAGTGCCTGATTTGGGTTGCTGAGTCAGTGACTCTGCTCTTTGTATGAGATTGGGCTATGAGATGATTCAGCAGTGGATTGTAATGCACGGGGTTGAGTAGTCCCAGTCGCATTTAGGCAGGAAGTTGAATTGGGCCTCGATCATATTTTACAATCAATAAATAGAATGAGTTTCCAGTGTCTAGACATAGTCGCTGCTCTTGGAAATGGAGGTGCTGATTTGGGTAGCTGAGTCAGTGCCTTTACTCCTCGGATGTGATGCTCCTGGAAGCGGGTTGTGAAGTGTTTAGAAATGCAGGGAGGTTTAGGGCAGTGTAGTCGCATACTATTATAGGTTAGAGGTATAGCGAATCCACAATCAGTTTTTATCATCAATAAATAGTGGCTTGTATTAGCGTCCAGGATTTATGCAGAATCAACTCAAAAAGGCCGCTCTTCTTGGAGATAGAGTACCTGATTTGGGTTGCTGAGTCAGTGACTCTTCTCTTTGTATGAGATTGTGCTATGAGATGATTCTGCAGTGGATTGTAATGCACGGGGTTGAGTACTCCCAGTTGCATTTATGTGGGAAGTTGATTTGGACCTGGATCATAGTTTATAATCAATAAATAGAATGAGCTTTGAGTGTCTAGGCAGAGTAGCTGTTCTTGGAAATGGAGATGCTGATTTGGGTAGCTGAGTCAGTGGCTCTACTCCTCGGGTGTGATGCTCCTGGAAGCGGGTTGTGAAATGTTTCGAGATGTAGGGAGGTTTGGGGATGTGTAGTTGCATAGTATTATACGTCAGAGGTCTAGCGAATCCACAATCAGTTTTTTTGATCAATAAATAGTGGTTGTAATAGCGTCCAGGATTTAGACAGAATCAACTCACAATGGCCTCTCTTCTTGGAGATAGAGTACCTGATTTGGGTTGCTGAGTCAGTGACTCTTCTCTTTGTATGAGATTGTGCTATGAGATGATTCTGCAGTGGATTGTAATGCACGGGGTTGAGTACTCCCAGTTGCATTTATGTGGGAAGTTGAATTGGGCCTGGATCATAGTTTATAATCAATAAATAGAATGAGCTTCCAGTGTCTAGGCAGAGTCTCTGCTCTTGGAAATGGAGGTGCTGATTTGGGTAGCTGAGTCAGTGGCTCTACTTCCTGGGTGTGATGCTGCTGGAACCAGGCTGAGAAGTGTTTCAAAATGCAGGCACCGTTGTGGCTGAGTAGTCGCATAGTATTATACGTTAGAGGTCTAACAATCAATTTTATAATCAATAAATAGTGGATTGTATTAGCGTCTGGGATTTAGGCAGAATCAACTCACAATGGCCACCCTTCTTTGAGATAGAGTGCCTGATTTGGGTTGCTGAGTCAGTGACTCTGCTCTTTGTATGATATTGTGCTATGAGATGATTCTGCAGTGGATTGTAATGCACAGGGTTGAGTACTCCCAGTGCATTTAGGTGGGAAGTTGAATTGGGCCTGGATCATAGTTTATAATCAATCAATAGAATGAGCTTCCAGTGTCTAGGCAGAGTCACTGCTCTTGGAAATGGATGGGCTTATTTGGGTAGCTGAGTCAGTGCCTCTACTCCTCGGGTTTGATGCTCCTGGAAGCGGGTTGTGAAAAGTTTCAAGATGTAGGGAGGTTTGGGGCTGTGTAGTTGCATAGTATTATACATTAGAGGTCTAGCGAATCCACAATCAGTTTTTATGATCAATAAATAGTGGCTTGTAATAGCGTCCAGGATTTAGGCAGAATCAACTCACAATGGCCGCTCTGCTTGGAGATAGAGTGCCTGATTTGGGTTGCTGAGTCAGTGACTCTGCTCTTTGTATGAGATTGGGCTATGAGATGATTCAGCAGTGGATTGTAATGCACGGGGTTGAGTACTCCCAGTTGCATTTATGTGGGAAGTTGAATTGGGCCTGGATCATAGTTTATAATCAATTAATAGAATGAGCTTCCAGTGTCTAGGCAGAGTCGCTGCTCTTGGAAATGGAGGTGCTGATTTGGGTAGCTGAGTCAGTGGCTCTACTCCCTGGGTGTGATGCTGCTGGAACCAGGCTGAGAAGTGTTTCAAAATGCAGGCACGGTTGTGGCTGAGTAGTCGCATAGTATTATACGTTAGAGGTTTAGCGAATCCACAATCAATTTTATAATCAATAAATAGTAGATTGTATTAGCGTCTGGGATTTAGGCAGAATCAACTCACAATGGCCGCTCTTCTTGGAGATAGAGTGCCTGATTTGGGTTGCTGAGTCAGTGACTCTGCTCTTTGTATGAGATTGGGCTATGAGATGATTCAGCAGTGGATTGTAATGCACGGGGTTGAGTAGTCCCAGTCGCATTTAGGCAGGAAGTTGAATTGGGCCTGGATCATATTTTACAATCAATAAATAGAATGAGTTTCCAGTGTCTAGACATAGTCGCTGCTCTTGGAAATGGAGGTGCTGATTTGGGTAGCTGAGTCAGTGCCTTTACTCCTCGGATGTGATGCTCCTGGAAGCGGGTTGTGAAGTGTTTCGAAATGCAGGGAGGTTTAGGGCAGTGTAGTCACATACTATTATAGGTTAGAGGTATAGCGAATCCACAATCAGTTTTTATCATCAATAAATAGTGGCTTGTATTAGCGTCCAGGATTTAGGCAGAATCAACTCAAAATGGCCGCTCTTCTTGGAGATAGAGTACCTGATTTGGGTTGCTGAGTCAGTGACTCTTCTCTTTGTATGAGATTGTGCTATGAGATGATTCTGCAGTGGATTGTAATGCACAGGGTTTAGTACTCCCAGTGCATTTAGGTGGGAAGTTGAATTGGGCCTGGATCATAGTTTATAATCAATCAATAGAATGAGCTTCCAGTGTCTAGGCAGAGTCACTGCTCTTGGAAATGGATGGGCTTATTTGGGTAGCTGAGTCAGTGCCTCTACTCCTCGGGTTTGATGCTCCTGGAAGCGGGTTGTGAAAAGTTTCAAGATGTAGGGAGGTTTGGGGCTGTGTAGTTGCATAGTATTATACATTAGAGGTCTAGCGAATCCACAATCAGTTTTTATGATCAATAAATAGTGGCTTGTAATAGCATCCAGGATTTAGGCAGAATCAACTCACAATGGCCGCTCTGCTTGGAGATAGAGTGCCTGATTTGGGTTGCTGAGTCAGTGACTCTGCTCTTTGTATGAGATTGGGCTATGAGATGATTCAGCAGTGGATTGTAATGCACGGGGTTGAGTACTCCCAGTTGCATTTATGTGGGAAGTTGAATTGGGCCTGGATCATAGTTTATAATCAATTAATAGAATGAGCTTCCAGTGTCTAGGCAGAGTCGCTGCTCTTGGAAATGGAGGTGCTGATTTGGGTAGCTGAGTCAGTGGCTCTACTCCTCGGGTGTGATGCTCCTGGAAGCGGGTTGTGAAGTGTTTCAAAATGCAGGGAGGTTTGGGGCAGTGTAGTCGCATACTATTATAGGTTAAAGGTATAGCGAATCCACAATCAGTTTTTATCATCAATAAATAGTGGCTTGTATTAGCGTCAAGGATTTAGGCAGAATCAACTCAAAATGGCCGCTCTTCTTGGAGATAGAGTACCTGATTTGGGTTGCTGAGTCAGTGACTCTTCTCTTTGTATGAGATTGTGCTATGAGATGATTCTGCAGTGGATTGTAATGCACGGGGTTGAGTACTCCCAGTTGCATTTAGGTGGGAAGTTGAATTGGGCCTGGATCATAGTTTATAATCAATCAATAGAATGAGCTTCCAGTGTCTAGGCAGAGTCACTGCTCTTGGAAATGGATGGGCTTATTTGGGTAGCTGAGTCAGTGCCTCTACTCCTCTGGTTTGATGCTCCTGGAAGCGGGTTGTGAAAAGTTTTGAGATGTAGGGAGGTTTGGGGCTGTGTAGTTGCATAGTATTATAAATTAGAAGTCTAGCGAATCCACAATCAGTTGTTATGATCAATAAATAGTGGCTTGTAATAGCGTCCAGGATTTAGGCAGAATCAACTCACAATGGCCGCTCTTCTTGGAGATAGAATGCCTTATTTGGGTTGCTGAGTCAGTGACTCTGCTCTTTGTATGAGATTGGGCTATGAGACGATTCAGCAGTGGATTGTAATGCACGGGGTAGAGTAGTCCCAGTCGCATTTAGGTGGGAAGTTGAATTGGGCCTGGATCATAGTTAATAATCAATAAATAGAATGAGCTTCCAGTGTCTAGGCAGAGTCTCTGCTCTTGGAAATGGAGGTGCTGATTTGGGTAGCTGACTCAGTGGCTCTTCTTCCTGGGTGTGATGCTGCTGGAACCAGGCTGAGAAGTGTTTCAAAATGCAGGCACGGTTGTGGCTGAGTAGTCACATAGTATTATACGTTAGAGGTCTAACGAATCCACAATCAATTTTATAATCAATAAATAGTGGATTGTATTAGCGTCTGGGATTTAGGCAGAATCAACTCACAATGGCCACTCTTCTTTGAGATAGAGTCCCTGATTTGGGTTGCTGAGTCAGTGACTCTGCTCTTTGTATGAGATTGTGCTATGAGATGATTCAGCACTGGATTGTAATGCACGGGGTAGAGTAGTCCCAGTAGCATTTAGGTGGGAAGTTAAATTGGGCCTGGATCATAGTTAATAATCAATAAATAGAATGAGCTTCCAGTGTCTAGGCAGAGTCGCTGCTCTTGGAAATGGAGGTGCTGATTTGGGTAGCTGAGTCAGTGGCTCCACTCCTCGGGTGTGATGCTCCTGGAAGCGGGTTGTGAAGTGTTTCAAAATGCAGGGAGGTTTGGGGCAGTGTAGTCGCATACTATTATAGGTTAGAGATATAGCGAATCCACAATCAGTATTTATCATCAATAAATAGTGGCTTGTAATAGCGTCCAGGATTTAGGCAGAATCAACTCACAATGGCCGCTCTTCTTGGAGATAGAGTGCCTGATTTGGGTTGCTGAGTCAGTGACTCTGCTCTTTGTATGAGATTGGGCTATGAGATGATTCTGCAGTGGATTGTAATGCATGGGGTTGAGTACTCCCAGTTGCATTTATGTGGGAAGTTGAATTGGGCCTGGATCATAGTTTATAATCAATAAATAGAATGAGCTTCAAGTGTCTAGGCAGAGTCGCTGCTCTTGGAAATGGAGGTGCTGATTTGGGTAGCTGAGTCAGTGCCTTTACTCCTCGGGTTTGATGCTCCTGGAAGCGGGTTGTGAAAAGTTTCGAGATGTAGGGAGGTTTGGGGCTGTGTAGTTGCATAGTATTATACATTAGAGGTCTAGCGAATCCACAATCAGTTTTTATGATCAATAAATAGTGGCTTGTAATAGCATCCAGGATTTAGGCAGAATCAACTCACAATGGCCGCTCTGCTTGGAGATAGAGTGCCTGATTTGGGTTGCTGAGTCAGTGACTCTGCTCTTTGTATGAGATTGGGCTATGAGATGATTCAGCAGTGGATTGTAATGCACGGGGTTGAGTACTCCCAGTTGCATTTATGTGGGAAGTTGAATTGGGCCTGGATCATAGTTTATAATCAATTAATAGAATGAGCTTCCAGTGTCTAGGCAGAGTCGCTGCTCTTGGAAATGGAGGTGCTGATTTGGGTAGCTGAGTCAGTGGCTCTACTCCTCGGGTGTGATGCTCCTGGAAGCGGGTTGTGAAATGTTTCGAGATGTAGGGAGGTTTGGGGATGTGTAGTTGCATAGTATTATACGTCAGAGGTCTAGCGAATCCACAATCAGTTTTTATGATCAATAAATAGTGGCTTGTAATAGCATCCAAGATTTAGGCAGAATCAACTCACAATGGCCGCTCTTCTTGGAGATAGAGTGCCTTATTTGGGTTGCAAAGTCAGTGACTCTGCTCTTTGTATGAGATTGGGCTATGAGATGATTCAGCAGTGGATTGTAATGCACGGGGTAGAGTAGTCCCAGACGCATTTAGGTGGGAAGTTGAATTGGGCCTGGATCATAGTCAATGATCAATAAATAGAATGAGCTTCCAGTGTCTAGGCAAAGTCTCTGCTCTTGGAAATGGAGGTGCTGATTTGGGTAGCTGAGTCAGTGGCTCTACTTCCTGGGTGTGATGCTGCTGGAACCAGGCTGAGAAGTGTTTCAAAATGCAGGCACGGTTGTGGCTGAGTAGTCGCATAGTATTATACGTTAGAGGTCTAACGAATCCACAATCAATTTTATAATCAATAAATAGTGGATTGTATTAGCGTCTGGGATTTAGGCAGAATCAACTCACAATGGCCACTCTTCTTTGAGATAGAGTGCCTGATTTGGGTTGCTGAGTCAGTGACTCTGCTCTTTGTATGAGATTGTGCTATGAGATGATTCAGCACTGGATTGTAATGCACGGGGTAGAGTAGTCCCAGTCGCATTTAGGTGGGAAGTTGAATGGGGCCTGGATCAATCAATAAATAAAATGAGCTTCCAGTGTCTAGGCAGAGTCGCTGCTCTTGGAAATGGAGGTGCCCGATTTGGGTAGCTGAGTCAGTGGCTCTACTCCTCGGGTGTGATGCTAATGGAAGCGGGTTGTGAAGTGTTTCAAAATGCAGGGAGGTTTGGGGCAGTGTAGTCGCATACTATTATAGGTTAGAGATATAGCGAATCCACAATCAGTATTTTTCATCAATAAATAGTGGCTTGTATTAGCGTCAGGGATTTAGGCAGAATCAACTCAAAATGGCCGCTCTTCTTGGAGATAGAGTACCTGATTTGGGTTGCTGAGTCAGTGACTCTGCTCTTTGTATGATATTGTGCTATGAGATTATTCTGCAGTGGATTGTAATGCACAGGGTTGAGTACTCCCAGTGCATTTAGGTGGGAAGTTGAATTGGGCCTGGATCATAGTTTATAATCAATCAATAGAATGAGCTTCCAGTGTCTAGCCAGAGTCACTGCTCTTGGAAATGGATGGGCTTATTTGGGTAGCTGAGTCAGTGCCTCTACTCCTCGGGTTTGATGCTCCTGGAAGCGGGTTGTGAAAAGTTTCAAGATGTAGGGAGGTTTGGGGCTGTGTAGTTGCATAGTATTATACATTAGAGGTCTAGCGAATCCACAATCATTTTTTATGATCAATAAATAGTGGCTTGTAATAGCGTCCAGGATTTAGGCAGAATCAACTCACAATGGCCGCTCTTCTAGGAGATAGAGTGCCTGATTTGGGTTGCTGAGTCAGTGACTCTGCTCTTTGTATGAGATTGGGCTATGAGATGATTCAGCAGTGGATTGTAATGCACGGGGTAGAGTAGTCCCAGTCGCATTTAGGTGGGAAGTTGAATTGGGCCTGGATCATAGTTAATAATCAATAAATAGAATGAGCTTCCAGTGTCTAGGCAGAGTCTCTGCTCTTGGAAATGGAGGTGCTGATTTGAGTAGCTGACTCAGTGGCTCTACTTCCTGGGTGTGATGCTGCTGGAACCAGGCTGAGAAGTGTTTCAAAATGCAGGCACGGTTGTGGCTGAGTAGTTGCATAGTATTATACGTTAGAGGTCTAACGAATCCACAATCAATTTTATAATCAATAAATAGTGGATTGTATTAGCGTCTGGGATTTAGGCAGAATCAACTCACAATGGCCATTCTTCTTTGAGATAGAGTGCCTGATTTGGGTTGCTGAGTCAGTGACTCTGCTCTTTGTATGAGATTGTGCTATGAGATGATTCAGCACTGGATTGTAATGCACGGGGTAGAGTAGTCCCAGTCGCATTTAGGTGGGAAGTTGAATTGGGCCTGGATCATAGTTAATAATCAATAAATAGAATGAGCTTCCAGTGTCTAGGCAGAGTCGCTGCTCTTGGAAATGGAGGTGCTGATTTGGGTAGCTGAGTCAGTGGCTCTACTTCCTGGGTGTGATGCTGCTGGAACCAGGCTGAGAAGTGTTTCAAAATGCAGGCACGGTTGTGGCTGAGTAGTCGCATAGTATTATACGTTAGGGGTCTAGCGAATCCACAATCAATTTTATAATCAATAAATAGTGGATTGTATTAGCGTCTGGGATTTAGGCAGAATCAACTCACAATGGCCGCTCTTCTTGGAGATAGAGTGCCTGATTTGGGTTGCTGAGTCAGTGACTCTGCTCTTTGTATGAGATTGTGCTATGAGATGATTCAGCAGTGGATTGTAATGCACGGGGTTGAGTAGTCCCAGTCGCATTTAGGTGGGAAGTTGAATTGGGCCTGGATCATAGTTAATAATCAATAAATAGAATGAGTTTCCAGTGTCTAGGCAGAGTCGCTGCTCTTGGAAATGGAGGTGCTGATTTGGGTAGCTGAGTCAGTGGCTCTACTCCTCGGGTGTGATGCTCCTGGAAGCGGGTTGTGAAGTGTTTCAAAATGCAGGGAGGTTTGGGGCAGTGTAGTCGCATACTATTATAGGTTAGAGATATAGCGAATCCACAATCAGTATTTATCATCAATAAATAGTGGCTTGTATTAGCGTCTGGGATTTAGGCAGAATCAACTCAAAATGGCCGCTCTTCTTGGAGATAGAGTACCTGATTTGGGTTGCTGAGTCAGTGACTCTGCTCTTTGTATGATATTGTGCTATGAGATGATTCTGCAGTGGATTGTAATGCACAGGGTTGAGTACTCCCAGTGCATTTAGGTGGGAAGTTGAATTGGGCCTGGATCATAGTTTATAATCAATCAATAGAATGAGCTTCCAGTGTCTAGGCAGAGTCACTGCTCTTGGAAATGGATGGGCTTATTTGGGTAGCTGAGTCAGTGCCTCTACTCCTCGGGTTTGATGCTCCTGGAAGCGGGTTGTGAAAAGTTTCGAGATGTAGGGAGGTTTGGGGCTGTGTAGTTGCATAGTATTATACATTAGAGGTCTAGCGAATCCACAATCAGTTTTTATGATCAATAAATAGTGGCTTGTAATAGCGTCCAGGATTTAGGCAGAATCAACTCACAATGGCCGCTCTTCTTGGAGATAGAGTGCCTGATTTGGGTTGCTGAGTCAGTGACTCTGCTCTTTGTCTGAGATTGGGCTATGAGATGATTCAGCAGTGGATTGTAATGCACGGGGTTGAGTACTCCCAGTTGCATTTATGTGGGAAGTTGAATTTGGCTTGGATTGTAGTTTATAATCAATTAATAGAATGAGCTTCCAGTGTCTAGGCAGAGTCGCTGCTCTTGGAAATGGAGGTGCTGATTTGGGTAGCTGAGTCAGTGCCTTTACTCCTCGGATGTGATGCTCCTGGAAGCGGGTTGTGAAGTGTTTCGAAATGCAGGGAGGTTTAGGGCAGAGTAGTCACATACTATTATAGGTTAGAGGTATAGCGAATCCACAATCAGTTTTTATCATTAATAAATAGTGGCTTGTATTAGCGTCCAGGATTTAGGCAGAATCAACTCAAAATGGCCGCTCTTCTTGGAGATAGAGGGGCCGATTCACAGAACTAACTTAAGACAAAATTCTAAACTTACTACTTTTGGTATTCACAGAAGTTAGGATTTTGTCTTAAGTTTGTCTTAAAACAGTCTTAAGACATACTTAAGACAGACTTAAGTTAGGATTTTGTCTTAAGTCTGTCTTAAGTCTGTCTTAAGACAAACTTAAGACAAAATCCTAACTTCTGTGAATACCAAAAGTAGTAAGTTTAGGATTTTGTCTTAAGTTATTTCTGTGAATCGGGCCCAGAGTACCTGATTTGGGTTGCTGAGTCAGTGACTCTTCCCCTTGTATGAGATTGTGCTATGAGATGATTCTGCAGTGGATTGTAATGCACGGGGTTGAGTACTCCCAGTTGCATTTATGTGGGAAGTTGAATTGGGCCTGGATCATAGTTTATAATCAATAAATAGAATGAGCTTTGAGTGTCTAGGCAGAGTAGCTGCTCTTGGAAATGGAGGTGCTGATTTGGGTAGCTTTGTCAGTGACCCTACTCCTCGGGTGTGATGCTCCTGGAAGCGGGTTGTGAAATGTTTCGAGATGTAGGGAGGTTTGGGGATGTGCAGTTGCATAGTATTATACGTTAGAGGTCTAGCGAATCCACAATCAGTTTTTATGATCAATAAATAGTGGCTTGTAATAGCGTCCAGGATTTAGGCAGAATCAACTCACAATGGCCGCTCTTCTTGGAGATAGAGTGCCTTATTTGGGTTGCTGAGTCAGTGACTCTGCTCTTTGTATGAGATTGGGCTATGAGATGATTCAGCAGTGGATTGTAATGCACGGGGTAGAGTAGTCCCAGTCGCATTTAGGTGGGAAGTTGAATTGGGCCTGGATCATAGTTAATAATCAATAAATAGAATGAGCTTCCAGTGTCTAGGCAGAGTCTCTGCTCTTGGAAATGGAGGTGCTGATTTGGGTAGCTGACTCAGTGGCTGTACTTCCTGGGTGTGATGCTGCTGGAACCAGGCTGAGAAGTGTTTCAAAATGCAGGCACGGTTGTGGCTGAGTAGTCGCATAGTATTATACATTAGAGGTCTAACGAATCCACAATCAATTTTATAATCAATAAAAAGTGGATTGTATTAGCGTCTGGGATTTAGGCAGAATCAACTCACAATGGCCACTCTTCTTTGAGATAGAGTGCCTGATTTGGGTTGCTGAGTCAGTGACTCTGCTCTTTGTATGAGAGTGTGCTATGAGATGATTCAGCACTGGATTGTAATGCACGGGGTAGAGTAGTCTCAGCCGCATTTAGGTGGGAAGTTGAATTTGGCCTGGATCATAGTTAATAATCAATAAATAGAATTAGCTTCCAGTGTCTAGGCAGAGTCGCTGCTCTTGGAAATGGAGGTGCTGATTCGGGTAGCTGAGTCAGTGACTCTACTCCTCGGGTGTGATGCTCCTGGAAGCGGGTTGTGAAGTGTTTCAAAATGCAGGGAGGTTTGGGGCAGTGTAGTCGCATACTATTATAGGTTAGAGATATAGCGAATCCACAATCAGTATTTATCATCAATAAATAGTGGCTTGTATTAGCGTCTGGGATTTAGGCAGAATCAACTCAAAATGGCCGCTCTTCTTGGAGATAGAGTACCTGATTTGGGTTGCTGAGTCAGTGACTCTGCTCTTTGTATGATATTGTGCTATGAGATGATTCTGCAGTGGATTGTAATGCACAGGGCTGAGTACTCCCAGTGCATTTAGGTGGGAAGTTGAATTGGGCCTGGATCATAGTTTATAATCAATCAATAGAATGAGCTTCCAGTGTCTAGGCAGAGTCACTGCTCTTGGAAATGGATGGGCTTATTTGGGTAGCTGAGTCAGTGCCTCTACTCCTCTGGTTTGATGCTCCTGGAAGCGGGTTGTGAAAAGTTTTGAGATGTAGGGAGGTTTGGGGCTGTGTAGTTGCATAGTATTATACATTAGAGGTCTAGCGAATCCACAATCAGTTTTTATGATCAATAAATAGTGGCTTGTAATAGCGTCCAGGATTTAGGCAGAATCAACTCACAATGGCCACTCTTTTCGGAGATAGAGTGACTGATTTGGGTTGCTGAGTCAGTGACTCTGCTCTTTGTATAGGATTGGGCTATGAGATGATTCAGAAGTGGATTGTAATGCACGGGGTTGAGTACTCCCAGTTGCATTTATGTGGGAAGTTGAATTGGGCTTGGATCATAGTTTATAATCAATTAATAGAATGAGCTTCCAGTGTCTAGGCAGAGTCGCTGCTCTTGGAAATGGAGGTGCTGATTTGGGTAGCTGAGTCAGTGGCTCTACTCCCTGGGTGTGATGCTGCTGGAACCAGGCTGAGAAGTGTTTCAAAATGCAGGCACGGTTGTGGCTGAGTAGTCGCATAGTATTATACATTAGAGGTTTAGAGAATCCACAATCAATTTTATAATCAATAAATAGTGGATTGTATTAGCGTCTGGGATTTAGGCAGAATCAACTCACAATGGCCACTCTTCTTGGAGATAGAGTGCCTGATTTAGGTTGCTGAGTCCGTGACTCGGCTCTTTGTATGAGATTGGGCTATGAGATGATTCAGCAGTGGATTGTAATGCACGGGGTTGAGTAGTCCCAGTCGCATTTAGGCAGGAAGTTGAATTGGGCCTCGATCATATTTTACAATCAATAAATAGAATGAGTTTCCAGTGTCTAGACATAGTCGCTGCTCTTGGAAATGGAGGTGCTGATTTGGGTAGCTGAGTCAGTGCCTTTACTCCTCGGATGTGATGCTCCTGGAAGCGGGTTGTGAAGTGTTTAGAAATGCAGGGAGGTTTAGGGCAGTGTAGTCGCATACTATTATAGGTTAGAGGTATAGCGAATCCACAATCAGTTTTTATCATCAATAAATAGTGGCTTGTATTAGCGTCCAGGATTCATGCAGAATCAACTCAAAAAGGCCGCTCTTCTTGGAGATAGAGTACCTGATTTGGGTTGCTGAGTCAGTGACTCTTCTCTTTGTATGAGATTGTGCTATGAGATGATTCTGCAGTGGATTGTAATGCACGGGGTTGAGTACTCCCAGTTGCATTTATGTGGGAAGTTGATTTGGGCCTGGATCATAGTTTATAATCAATAAATTGAATGAGCTTCGAGTGTCTAGGCAGAGTAGCTGTTCTTGGAAATGGAGATGCTGATTTGGGTAGCTGAGTCAGTGGCTCTACTCCTCGGGTGTGATGCTCCTGGAAGCGGGTTGTGAAATGTTTCGAGATGTAGGGAGGTTTGGGGATGTGTAGTTGCATAGTATTATACGTCAGAGGTCTAGCGAATCCACAATCAGTTTTTTTGATCAATAAATAGTGGTTGGAATAGCGTTAAGGATTTAGACAGAATCAACTCACAATGGCCGCTCTTCTTGGAGATAGAGTGCCTGATTTGGGTTGCTGAGTCAGTGACTCTGCTCTTTGTATGAGATTGGGCTATGAGATGATTCTGCAGTGGATTGTAATGCATGGGGTTGAGTACTCCCAGTTGCATTTATGTGGGAAGTTGAATTGGGCCTGGATCATAGTTTATAATCAATAAATAGATTGAGCTTCCAGTGTCTAGGCAGAGTCTCTGCTCTTGGAATTGGAGGTGCTGATTTGGGTAGCTGAGTCAGTGGCTCTACTTCCTGGGTGTGATGCTGCTGGAACCAGGCTGAGAAGTGTTTCAAAATGCAGGCACGGTTGTGGCTGAGTAGTCGCATAGTATTATACGTTAGAGGTCTAGCGAATCCACAATCAATTTTATAATCAATAAATAGTGGATTGTATTAGCGTCTGGGATTTAGGCAGAATCAACTCACAATGGCCGCTCTTCTTGGAGATAGAGTGCCTGATTTGGGTTGCTGAGTCAGTGACTCTACTCTTTGTATGAGATTGTGCTATGAGATGATTCAGCAGTGGATTGTAATGCACGGGTTTGAGTAGTCCCAGTCGCATTAAGGTGGGAAGTTGAATTGGGCCTGGATCATAGTTAATAATCAATAAATAGAATGAGTTTCCAGTGTCTAAGCAGAGTCGCTGCTCTTGGAAATGGAGGTGCTGATTTGGGTAGCTGAGTCAGTGGCTCTACTCCTCGGGTGTGATGCTCCTGGAAGCGGGTTGTGAAGTTTTTCAAAATGCAGGGAGGTTTGGGGCAGTGTAGTCGCATACTATTATAGGTTAGAGGTATAGCGAATCCACAATCAGTTTTTATCATCAATAAATAGTGGCTTGTATTAGCGTCCAGGATTTAGGCAGAATCAACTCAAAATGGCCGCTCTTCTTGGAGATAGAGTACCTGATTTGGGTTGCTGAGTCAGTGACTCTTCTCTTTGTATGAGATTGTGCTATGAGATGATTCTGCAGTGGATTGTAATGCACTGGGTTGAGTACTCCCAGTTGCATTTATGTGGGAAGTTGAATTGGGCCTGGATCATAGTTTATAATCAATAAATAGAATGAGCTTTGAGTGTCTAGGCAGGGTAGCTGCTCTTGGAAATGGAGGTGCTGATTTGGGTAGCTGAGTCAGTGGCTCTACTCCTCGGGTGTGATGCTCCTGGAAGCGGGTTGTGAAATGTTTCGAGATGTAGGGAGGTTTGGGGATGTGTAGTTGCATAGTATTATACGTCAGAGGCCTAGCGAATCCACAATCAGTTTTTTTGATCAATAAATAGTGGCTCGTAATAGCGTCCAGGATTTAGGCAGAATCAACTCACAATGGCTGCTCTTCTTGGAGATAGAGTGCCTTATTTGGGTTGCTGAGTCAGTGACTCTGCTCTTTGTATGAGATTGGGCTATGAGATGATTCAGCAGTGGATTGTAATGCACGGGGTTGAGTACTCCCAGTTGCATTTATGTGGGAAGTTGAATTGGGCCTGGATCAATCAATAAATAAAATGAGCTTCCAGTGTCTAGGCAGAGTCGCTGCTCTTGGAAATGGAGGTGCCCGATTTGGGTAGCTGAGTCAGTGGCTCTACTCCTCCGGTGTGATGCTCCTGGAAGCGGGTTGTGAAGTGTTTCAAAATGCAGGGAGGTTTGGGGCAGTGTAGTCGCATACTATTATAGGTTAGAGATATAGCGAATCCACAATCAGTATTTTTCATCAATAAATAGTGGCTTGTATTAGCGTCTGGGATTTAGGCAGAATCAACTCAAAATGGCCGCTCTTCTTGGAGATAGAGTACCTGATTTGGGTTGCTGAGTCAGTGACTCTGCTCTTTGTATGATATTGTGCTATGAGATGATTCTGCAGTGGATTGTAATGCACAGGGTTGAGTACTCCCAGTGCATTTAGGTGGGAAGTTGAATTGGGCCTGGATCATAGTTTATAATCAATCAATAGAATGAGCTTCCAGTGTCTAGGCAGAGTCACTGCTCTTGGAAATGGATGGGCTTATTTGGGTAGCTGAGTCAGTGCCTCTACTCCTCGGGTTTGATGCTCCTGGAAGCGGGTTGTGAAAAGTTTCAAGATGTAGGGAGGTTTGGGGCTGTGTAGTTGCATAGTATTATACATTAGATGTCTAGCGAATCCACAATCAGTTTTTATGATCAATAAATAGTGGCTTGTAATAGCGTCCAGGATTTAGGCAGAATCAACTCACAATGGCCGCTCTGCTTGGAGATAGAGTGCCTGATTTGGGTTGCTGAGTCAGTGACTCTGCTCTTTGTATGAGATTGGGCTATGAGATGATTCAGCAGTGGATTGTAATGCACGGGGTTGAGTACTCCCAGTTGCATTTATGTGGGAAGTTGAATTGGGCCTGGATCATAGTTTATAATCAATTAATAGAATGAGCTTCCAGTGTCTAGGCAGAGTCGCTGCTCTTTGAAATGGAGGTGCTGATTTGGGTAGCTGAGTCAGTGGCTCTACTCCCTGGGTGTGATGCTGCTGGAACCAGGCTGAGAAGTGTTTCAAAATGCAGGCACGGTTGTGGCTGAGTAGTCGCATAGTATTATACGTTAGAGGTTTAGCGAATCCACAATCAATTTTATAATCAATAAATAGTAGATTGTATTAGCGTCTGGGATTTAGGCAGAATCAACTCACAATGGCCGCTCTTCTTGGAGATAGAGTGCCTGATTTGGGTTGCTGAGTCAGTGACTCTGCTCTTTGTATGAGATTGGGCTATGAGATGATTCAGCAGTGGATTGTAATGCACGGGGTTGAGTAGTCCCAGTCGCATTTAGGTAGGAAGTTGAATTGGGCCTGGATCATATTTTACAATCAATAAATAGAATGAGTTTCCAGTGTCTAGACATAGTCGCTGCTCTTGGAAATGGAGGTGCTGATTTGGGTAGCTGAGTCAGTGCCTTTACTCCTCGGATGTGATGCTCCTGGAAGCGGGTTGTGAAGTGTTTCGAAATGCAGGGAGGTTTAGGGCAGTGTAGTCACATACTATTATAGGTTAGAGGTATAGCGAATCCACAATCAGTTTTTATCATCAATAAATAGTGGCTTGTATTAGCGTCCAGGATTTAGGCAGAATCAACTCAAAATGGCCGCTCTTCTTGGAGATAGAGTACCTGATTTGGGTTGCTGAGTCAGTGACTCTTCTCTTTGTATGAGATTGTGCTATGAGATGATTCTGCAGTGGATTGTAATGCACAGGGTTGAGTACTCCCAGTGCATTTAGGTGGGAAGTTGAATTGGGCCTGGATCATAGTTTATAATCAATCAATAGAATGAGCTTCCAGTGTCTAGGCAGAGTCACTGCTCTTGGAAATGGATGGGCTTATTTGGGTAGCTGAGTCAGTGCCTCTACTCCTCGGGTTTGATGCTCCTGGAAGCGGCTTGTGAAAAGTTTCAAGATGTAGGGAGGTTTGGGGCTGTGTAGTTGCATAGTATTATACATTAGAGGTCTAGCGAATCCACAATCAGTTTTTATGATCAATAAATAGTGGCTTGTAATAGCGTCCAGGATTTAGGCAGAATCAACTCACAATGGCTGCTCTGCTTGGAGATAGAGTGCCTGATTTGGGTTGCTGAGTCAGTGACTCTGCTCTTTGTATGAGATTGGGCTATGAGATGATTCAGCAGTGGATTGTAATGCACGGGGTTGAGTACTCCCAGTTGCATTTATGTGGGAAGTTGAATTGGGCCTGGATCATAGTTTATAATCAATTAATAGAATGAGCTTCCAGTGTCTAGGCAGAGTCGCTGCTCTTGGAAATGGAGGTGCTGATTTGGGTAGCTGAGTCAGTGGCTCTACTCCCTGGGTGTGATGCTGCTGGAACCAGGCTGAGAAGTGTTTCAAAATGCAGGCACGGTTGTGGCTGAGTAGTCGCATAGTATTATACGTTAGAGGTTTAGCGAATCCACAATCAATTTTATAATCAATAAATAGTAGATTGTATTAGCGTCTGGGATTTAGGCAGAATGAACTCACAATGGCCGCTCTTCTTGGAGATAGAGTGCCTGATTTGGGTTGCTGAGTCAGTGACTCTGCTCTTTGTATGAGATTGGGCTATGAGATGATTCAGCAGTGGATTGTAATGCACGGGGTTGAGTAGTCCCAGTCGCATTTAGGCAGGAAGTTGAATTGGGCCTGGATCATATTTTACAATCAATAAATAGAATGAGTTTCCAGTGTCTAGACATAGTCGCTGCTCTTGGAAATGGAGGTGCTGATTTGGGTAGCTGAGTCATTGCCTTTACTCCTCGGATGTGATGCTCCTGGAAGCGGGTTGTGAAGTGTTTCGAAATGCAGGGAGGTTTAGGGCAGTGTAGTCACATACTATTATAGGTTAGAGGTATAGCGAATCCACAATCAGTTTTTATCATCAATAAATAGTGGCTTGTATTAGCGTCCAGGATTTAGGCAGAATCAACTCAAAATGGCCGCTCTTCTTGGAGATAGAGTACCTGATTTGGGTTGCTGAGTCAGTGACTCTTCTCTTTGTATGAGATTGTGCTATGAGATGATTCTGCAGTGGATTGTAATGCACAGGGTTGAGTACTCCCAGTGCATTTAGGTGGGAAGTTGAATTGGGCCTGGATCATAGTTTATAATCAATCAATAGAATGAGCTTCCAGTGTCTAGGCAGAGTCACTGCTCTTGGAAATGGATGGGCTTATTTGGGTAGCTGAGTCAGTGCCTCTACTCCTTGGGTTTGATGCTCCTGGAAGCGGGTTGTGAAAAGTTTCAAGATGTAGGGAGGTTTGGGGCTGTGTAGTTGCATAGTATTATACATTAGAGGTCTAGCGAATCCACAATCAGTTTTTATGATCAATAAATAGTGGCTTGTAATAGCGTCCAGGATTTAGGCAGAATCAACTCACAATGGCCGCTCTGCTTGGAGATAGAGTGCCTGATTTGGGTTGCTGAGTCAGTGACTCTGCTCTTTGTATGAGATTGGGCTATGAGATGATTCAGCAGTGGATTGTAATGCACGGGGTTGAGTACTCCCAGTTGCATTTATGTGGGAAGTTGAATTGGGCCTGGATCATAGTTTATAATCAATTAATAGAATGAGCTTCCAGTGTCTAGGCAGAGTCGCTGCTCTTGGAAATGGAGGTGCTGATTTGGGTAGCTGAGTCAGTGGCTCTACTCCCTGGGTGTGATGCTGCTGGAACCAGGCTGAGAAGTGTTTCAAAATGCAGGCACGGTTGTGGCTGAGTAGTCGCATAGTATTATACGTTAGAGGTTTAGCGAATCCACAATCAATTTTATAATCAATAAATAGTGGATTGTATTAGCGTCTGGGATTTAGGCAGAATCAACTCACAATGGCCGCTCTTCTTGGAGATAGAGTGCCTGATTTGGGTTGCTGAGTCAGTGACTCTGCTCTTTGTATGAGATTGGGCTATGAGATGATTCAGCAGTGGATTGTAATGCACAGGGTTGAGTAGTCCCAGTCGCATTTAGGCAGGAAGTTGAATTGGGCCTGGATCATATTTTACAATCAATAAATAGAATGAGTTTCCAGTGTCTAGACATAGTCGCTGCTCTTGGAAATGGAGGTGCTGATTTGGGTAGCTGAGTCAGTGCCTTTACTCCTCGGATGTGATGCTCCTGGAAGCGGGTTGTGAAGTGTTTCGAAATGCAGGGAGGTTTAGGGCAGTGTAGTCACATACTATTATAGGTTAGAGGTATAGCGAATCCACAATCAGTATTTATCATCATTAAATAGTGGCTTGTATTAGCCTCAAGGATTTAGGCAGAATCAACTCAAAATGGCCGCTCTTCTTGGAGATAGAGTACCTGATTTGGGTTGCTGAGTCAGTGACTCTTCTCTTTGTATGAGATTGTGCTATGAGATGATTCTGCAGTGGATTGTAATGCACGGGGTTGAGTACTCCCAGTTGCATTTATGTGGGAAGTTGAATTGGGCCTGGATCACAGTTTATAATCAATAAATAGAATGATCTTTGAGTGTCTAGGCAGAGTAGCTGCTCTTGGAAATGGAGGTGCTGATTTGGGTAGCTGAGTCAGTGGCTCTACTCCTCGGGTGTGATGCTCCTGGAAGCGGGTTGTGAAATGTTTCGAGATGTAGGGAGGTTTGGGGATGTGTAGTTGCATAATATTATACGTCAGAGATCTAGCGAATCCACAATCAGTTGTTATGATCAATAAATAGTGGCTTGTAATAGCGTCCAGGATTTAGGCAGAATCAACTCACAATGGCCGCTCTTCTTGGAGATAGAATGCCTTATTTGGGTTGCTGAGTCAGTGACTCTGCTCTTTGTATGAGATTGGGCTATGAGACGATTCAGCAGTGGATTGTAATGCACGGGGTAGAGTAGTCCCAGTCGCATTTAGGTGGGAAGTTGAATTGGGCCTGGATCATAGTTAATAATCAATAAATAGAATGAGCTTCCAGTGTCTAGGCAGAGTCTCTGCTCTTGGAAATGGAGGTGCTGATTTGGGTAGCTGACTCAGTGGCTCTTCTTCCTGGGTGTGATGCTGCTGGAACCAGGCTGAGAAGTGTTTCAAAATGCAGGCACGGTTGTGGCTGAGTAGTCACATAGTATTATACGTTAGAGGTCTAACGAATCCACAATCAATTTTATAATCAATAAATAGTGGATTGTATTAGCGTCTGGGATTTAGGCAGAATCAACTCACAATGGCCACTCTTCTTTGAGATAGAGTGCCTGATTTGGGTTGCTGAGTCAGTGACTCTGCTCTTTGTATGAGATTGTGCTATGAGATGATTCAGCACTGGATTGTAATGCACGGGGTAGAGTAGTCCTAGTCGCATTTAGGTGGGAAGTTGAATTGGGCCTGGATCATAGTTAATAATCAATAAATAGAATGAGCTTCCAGTGTCTAGGCAGAGTCGCTGCTCTTGGAAATGGAGGTGCTGATTTGGGTAGCTGAGTCAGTGGCTCCACTCCTCGGGTGTGATGCTCCTGGAAGCGGGTTGTGAAGTGTTTCAAAATGCAGGGAGGTTTGGGGCAGTGTAGTCGCATACTATTATAGGTTAGAGATATAGCGAATCCACAATCAGTATTTATCATCAATAAATAGTGGCTTGTATTAGCGTCTGGGATTTAGGCAGAATCAACTCAAAATGGGCGCTCTTCTTGGAGATAGAGTACCTGATTTGGGTTGCTGAGTCAGTGACTCTGCTCTTTGTATGATATTGTGCTATGAGATGATTCTGCAGTGGATTGTAATGCACAGGGTTGGGTACTCCCAGTGCATTTAGGTGGGAAGTTGAATTGGGCCTGGATCATAGTTCATAATCAATCAATAGAATGAGCTTCCAGTGTCTAGGCAGAGTCACTGCTCTTGGAAATGGATGGGCTTATTTGGTAGCTGAGTCAGTGCCTCTACTCCTCGGGTTTGATGCTCCTGGAAGCGGGTTGTGAAAAGTTTCGAGATGTAGGGAGGTTTGGGGCTGTGTAGTTGCATAGTATTATACATTAGAGGTCTAGCGAATCCACAATCAGTTTTTATGATCAATAAATAGTGGCTTGTAATAGCGTCCAGGATTTAGGCAGAATCAACTCACAATGGCCGCTCTTCTTGGAGATAGAGTGCCTGATTTGGGTTGCTGAGTCAGTGACTCTGCTCTTTGTATGAGATTGGGCTATGAGATGATTCTGCAGTGGATTGTAATGCATGGGGTTGAGTACTCCCAGTTGCATTTATGTGGGAAGTTGAATTGGGCCTGGATCATAGTTTATAATCAATAAATAGAATGAGCTTCAAGTGTCTAGGCAGAGTCGCTGCTCTTGGAAATGGAGGTGCTGATTTGGGTAGCTGAGTCAGTGCCTTTACTCCTCGGATGTGATGATCCTGGAAGCGGGTTGTGAAGTGTTTCGAAATGCAGGGAGGTTTAGGGCAGTGTAGTCACATACTATTATAGGTTAGAGGTATAGCGAATCCACAATCAGTTTTTATCATTAATAAATAGTGGCTTGTATTAGCGTCGTGGATTTAGGCAGAATCAACTCAAAATGGCCGCTCTTCTTGGCGATAGAGTACCTGATTTGGGTTGCTGAGTCAGTGACTCTTCTCTTTGTATGAGATTGTGCTATGAGATGATTCTGCAGTGGATTGTAATGCACGGGGTTGAGTACTCCCAGTTGCATTTATGTGGGAAGTTGAATTGGGCCTGGATCATAGTTTATAATCAATAAATGGAATGAGCTTTGATTGTCTAGGCAGAGTAGCTGCTCTTGGAAATGGAGGTGCTGATTTGGGTAGCTGAGTCAGTGGCTCTACTCCTCGGGTGTGATGCTCCTGGAAGCGGGTTGTGAAATGTTTCGAGATGTAGGGAGGTTTGGGGATGTGTAGTTGCATAGTATTATACGTCAGAGGTCTAGCGAATCCACAATCAGTTTTTATGATCAATAAATAGTGGCTTGTTATAGCATCCAAGATTTAGGCAGAATCAACTCACAATGGCCGCTCTTCTTGGAGATAGAGTGCCTTATTTGGGTTGCAGAGTCAGTGACTCTGCTCTTTGTATGAGATTGGGCTATGAGATGATTCAGCAGTGGATTGTAATGCACGGGGTAGAGTAGTCCCAGACGCATTTAGGTGGGAAGTTGAATTGGGCCTGGATCATAGTCAATAATCAATAAATAGAATGAGCTTCCAGTGTCTAGGCAGAGTCTCTTCTCTTGGAAATGGAGGTGCTGACTCAGTGGCTCTACTTCCTGGGTGTTATGCTGCTGGAACCAGGCTGAGAAGTGTTTCAAAATGCAGGCACGGTTGTGGCTGAGTAGTCGCATAGTATTATACGTTAGAGGTCTAACGAATCCACAATCAATTTTATAATCAATAAATAGTGGATTGTATTAGCGTCTGGGATTTAGGCAGAATCAACTCACAATGGCCACTCTTCTTTGAGATAGAGTGCCTGATTTGGGTTGCTGAGTCAGTGACTCTGCTCTTTGTATGAGATTGTGCTATGTGATGATTCAGCACTGGATTGTAATGCACGGGGTAGAGTAGTCCCAGTCGCATTTAGGTGGGAAGTTGAATTGGGCCTGGATCATAGTTAATAATCAATAAATAGAATGAGCTTCCAGTGTCTAGGCAGAGTCGCTGCTCTTGGAAATGGAGGTGCTGATTTGGGTAGCTGAGTCAGTGGCTCTACTCCTCGGGTGTGATGCTCCTGGAAGCGGGTTGTGAAGTGTTTCAAAATGCAGGGAGGTTTGGGGCAGTGTAGTCGCATACTATTATAGGTTAGAGATATAGCGAATCCACAATCAGTATTTATCATCAATAAATAGTGGCTTGTATTAGCGTCTGGGATTTAGGCAGAATCAACTCAAAATGGCCGCTCTTCTTGGAGATGGAGTACCTGATTTGGGTTGCTGAGTCAGTGACTCTGCTCTTTGTATGATATTGTGCTATGAGATGATTCTGCAGTGGATTGTAATGCACAGGGTTGAGTACTGCCAGTGCATTTAGGTGGGAAGTTGAATTGGGCCTGGATCATAGTTTATAATCAATCAATAGAATGAGCTTTCAGTGTCTAGGCAGAGTCACTGCTCTTGGAAATGGATGGGCTTATTTGGGTAGCTGAGTCAGTGCCTCTACTCCTCGGGTTTGATGCTCCTGGAAGCGGGTTGTGAAAAGTTTCGAGATGTAGGGAGGTTTGGGGCTGTGTAGTTGCATAGTATTATACATTAGAGGTCTAGCGAATCCACAATCAGTTTTTATGATCAATAAATAGTGGCTTGTAATAGCGTCCAGGATTTAGGCAGAATCAACTCACAATGGCCGCTCTTCTTGGAGATAGAGTGCCTGATTTGGGTTGCTGAGTCAGTGACTCTGCTCTTTGTATGAGATTGGGCTATGAGATGATTCAGCAGTGGATTGTAATGCACGGGGTTGAGTACTCCCAGTTGCATTTATGTGGGAAGTTGAATTGGGCCTGGATCATAGTTTATAATCAATAAATAGAATGAGCTTCCAGTATCTAGGCAGAGTCGCTGCTCTTGGAAATGGAGGTGCTGATT
This sequence comes from Lissotriton helveticus, assembly GCF_964261635.1. Classification (NCBI taxonomy): domain Eukaryota; kingdom Metazoa; phylum Chordata; class Amphibia; order Caudata; family Salamandridae; genus Lissotriton; species Lissotriton helveticus. Next base: position 1,614,036,254 of record NC_136069.1, read on the forward strand.
TGGGTAGCTGAGTCAACGGCTCTACTCCCTGGGTGTGATGCTGCTGGAACCAGGCTGAGAAGTGTTTCAAAATGCAGGCACGGTTGTGGCTGAGTAGTCGCATAGTATTATACGTTAGAGGTTTAGCGAATCCACAATCAATTTTATAATCAATAAATAGTGGATTGTATTAGCGTCTGGGATTTAGGCAGAATCAACTCACAATGGCCGCTCTTCTTGGAGATAGAGTGCCTGATTTGGGTTGCTGAGTCAGTGACTCTGCTCTTTGTATGAGATTGGGCTATGAGATGATTCAGCAGTGGATTGTAATGCAAGGGGTTGAGTAGTCCCAGTCGCATTTAGGCAGGAAGTTGAATTGGGCCTGGATCATATTTTACAATCAATAAATAGAATGAGTTTCCAGTGTCTAGACATAGTCGCTGCTCTTGGAAATGGAGGTGCTGATTTGGGTAGCTGAGTCAGTGCCTTTACTCCTCGGATGTGATGCTCCTGTAAGCGGGTTGTGAAGTGTTTCGAAATGCAGGGAGGTTTAGGGCAGTGTAGTCGCATACTATTATAGGTTAAAGGTATAGCGAATCCACAATCAGTTTTTATCATCAATAAATAGTGGCTTGTATTAGCGTCCAGGATTTAGGCAGAATCAACTCAAAATGGCCGCTCTTCTTGGAGATAGAGTACCTGATTTGGGTTGCTGAGTCAGTGACTCTTCTCTTTGTATGAGATTGTGCTATGAGATGATTCTGCAGTGGATTGTAATGCACGGGGTTGAGTACTCCCAGTTGCATTTATGTGGGAAGTTGAATTGGGCCTGGATCATAGTTTATAATCAATTAATAGAATGAGCTGCCAGTGTCTAGGCAGAGTCGCTGCTCTTGGAAATGGAGGTGCTGATTTGGGTTGCTGAGTCAGTGGCTCTACTCCCTGGGTGTGATGCTGCTGGAACCAGGCTGAGAAGTGTTTCAAAATGCAGGCACAGTTGTGGCTGAGTAGTCGCATAGTATTATACGTTAGAGGTTTAGCGAATCCACAATCAATTTTATAAACAATAAATAGTGGATTGTATTAGCGTCTGGGATTTAGGCAGAATCAACTCACAATGGCCGCTCTTCTTGGAGATAGAGTGCCTGATTTGGGTTGCTGAGTCAATGACTCTGCTCTTTGTATGAGATTGGGCTATGAGATGATTCAGCAGTGGATTGTAATGCACGGGGTTGAGTAGTCCCAGTCGCATTTAGGCAGGAAGTTGAATTGGGCCTGGATCATATTTTACAATCAATAAATAGAATGAGTTTCCAGTGTCTAGACATAGTCGCTGCTCTTGGAAATGGAGGTGCTGATTTGGGTAGCTGAGTCAGTGCCTTTACTACTCGGATGTGATGCTCCTGGAAGCGGGTTGTGAAGTGTTTCGAAATGCAGGGAAGTTTAGGGCAGTGTAGTCACATACTATTATAGGTTAGAGGTATAGCGAATCCACAATCAGTTTTTATCATCAATAAATAGTGGCTTGTATTAGCGTCCAGGATTTAGGCAGAATCAACTCAAAATGGCCGCTCTTCTTTGAGATAGAGTACCTGATTTGGGTTGCTGAGTCAGTGACTCTTCTCTTTGTATGAGATTGTGCTATGAGATGATTCTGCAGTGGATTGTAATGCACGGGGTTGAGTACTCCCAGTTGCATTTATGTGGGAAGTTGAATTGGGCCTGGATCATAGTTTATAATCAATAAATAGAATGAGCTTCGAGTGTCTAGGCAGAGTAGCTGCTCTTGGAAATGGAGGTGCTGATTTGGGTAGCTGAGTCAGTGGCTCTACTCCTCGGGTGTGATGCTCCTGGAAGCGGGTTGTGAAATGTTTCGAGATGTAGGGAGGTTTGGGGATGTGTAGTTGCATAGTATTATACGTCAGAGGTCTAACGAGTCCACAATCAGTTTTTATGATCAATAAATAGTGGCTTGTAATAGCGCCCAGGATTTAGACAGAATCAACTCACAATGGCCGCTCTTCTTGGAGATAGAGTGCCTGATTTGGGTTACTGAGTCAGTGACTCTGCTCTTTGTATGAGATTGGGCTATGAGATGATTCAGCAGTGGATTGTAATGCACGGGGTTGAGTACTCCCAGTTGCATTTATGTGGGAAGTTGAATTGGGCCTGGATCATAGTTTATAATCAATAAATAGAATGAGCTTCGAGTGTCTAGGCAGAGTAGCTGCTCTTGGAAATGGAGGTGCTGATTTGGGTAGCTGAGTCAGTGGCTCTACTCCTCGGGTGTGATGCTCCTGGAAGCGGGTTGTGAAATGTTTCGAGATGTAGGGAGGTTTGGGGATGTGTAGTTGCATAGTATTATACGTCAGAGGTCTAGCGAATCCACAATCAGTTTTTATGATCAATAAATAGTGGCTTGTAATAGCGTCCAGGATTTAGACAGAATCAACTCACAATGGCCGCTCTTCTTGGAGATAGAGTGCCTGATTTGGGTTGCTGAGTCAGTGACTCTGCTCTTTGTATGAGATTGGGCTATGAGATGATTCTGCAGTGGATTGTAATGCATGGGGTTGAGTACTCCCAGTTGCATTTATGTGGGAAGTTGAATTGGGCCTGGATCATAGTTTATAATCAATAAATAGAATGAGCTTCCAGTGTCTAGGCAGAGTCTCTGCTCTTGGAAATGGAGGTGCCGATTTGGGTAGCTGAGTCAGTGGCTCTACTCCTCGGGTGTGATGCTCCTGGAAGCGGGTTGTGAAGTGTTTCAAAATGCAGGGAGGTTTGGGGCAGTGTAGTCGCATACTATTATAGGTTAAAGGTATAGCGAATCCACAATCAGTTTTTATCATCAATAAATAGTGGCTTGTATTAGCATCCAGGATTTAGGCAGAATCAACTCAAAATGGCCGCTCTTCTTGGATATAGAGTACCTGATTTGGGTTGCTGAGTCAGTGACTCTTCTCTTTGTATGAGATTGTGCTATGAGATGATTCTGCAGTGGATTGTAATGCACGGGGTTGAGTACTCCCAGTTGCATTTATGTGGGAAGTTGAATTGGGCCTGGATCATAGTTTATAATCAATAAATAGAATGAGCTTCGAGTGTCTAGGCAGAGTAGCTGCTCTTGGAAATGGAGGTGCTGATTTGGGTAGCCGAGTCAGTGGCTCTACTCCTCGGGTGTGATGCTCCTGGAAGCGGGTTGTGAAATGTTTCGAGATGTAGGGAGGTTTGGGGATGTGTAGTTGCATAGTATTATACGTCAGAGGTCTAGCGAATCCACAATCAGTTTTTATGATCAATAAATAGTGGCTTGTAATAGCGTCCAGGATTTAGACAGAATCAACTCACAATGGCCGCTCTTCTTGGAGATAGAGTGCCTGATTTGGGTTGCTGAGTCAGTGACTCTGCTCTTTGTATGAGATTGGACTATGAGATGATTCTGCAGTGGATTGTAATGCATGGGGTTGAGTACTCCCAGTTGCATTTATGTGGGAAGTTGAATTGGGCCTGGATCATAGTTTATAATCAATAAATAGAATGAGCTTCCAGTTTCTAGGCAGAGTCTCTGCTCTTGGAATTGGAGGTGCTGATTTGGGTAGCTGAGTCAGTGGCTCTACTTCCTGGGTGTGATGCTGCAGGAACCAGGCTGAGAAGTGTTTCAAAATGCAGGCACGGTTGTGGCTGAGTAGTCGCATAGTATTATACGTTAGAGGTCTACCGAATCTACAATCAATTTTATAATCAATAAATAGTGGATTGTATTAGCGTCTGGGATTTAGGCAGAATCAACTCACAATGGCCGTTCTTCTTGGAGATAGAGTGCCTGATTTGGGTTGCTGAGTCAGTGACTCTGCTCTTTGTATGAGATTGTGCTATGAGATGATTCAGCAGTGGATTGTAATGCACGGGGTTGAGTAGTCCCAGTCGCATTTAGGTGGGAAGATGAATTGGGCCTGGATCATAGTTAATAATCAATAAATAGAATGAGTTTCCAGTGTCTAGGCAGAGTCGCTGCTCTTGGAAATGGAGGTGCTGATTTGGGTAGCTGAGTCAGTGGCTCTACTCCTCAGGTGTGATGCTCCTGGAAGCGGTTTGTGAAGTGTTTCAAAATGCAGGGAGGTTTGGGGCAGTGTAGTCGCATACTATTATAGGTTAAAGGTATAGCGAATCCACAATCAGTTTTTATCATCAATAAATAGTGGCTTGTATTAGCGTCCAGGATTTAGGCAGAATCAACTCAAAATGGCCGCTCTTCTTGGAGATAGAGTACCTGATTTGGGTTGCTGAGTCAGTGACTCTTCTCTTTGTATGAGATTGTGCCATGAGATGATTCTGCAGTGGATTGTAATGCACGGGGTTGAGTACTCCCAGTTGCATTTATGTGGGAAGTTGAATTGGGCCTGGATCATAGTTTATAATCAATAAATAGAATGAGCTTCGAGTGTCTAGGCAGAGTAGCTGCTCTTGGAAATGGAGGTGCTGATTTGGGTAGCTGAGTCAGTGGCTCTACTCCTCGGGTGTGATGCTCCTGGAAGCGGGTTGTGAAATGTTTCGAGATGTAGGGAGGTTTGGGGATGTGTAGTTGCATAGTATTATACGTCAGAGGTCTAGCGAATCCACAATCAGTTTTTATGATCAATAAATAGTGGCTTGTAATAGCGTCCAGGATTTAGACAGAATCAACTCACAATGGCCGCTCTTCTTGGAGATAGAGTGCCTGATTTGGGTTGCTGAGTCATTGACTCTGCTCTTTGTATGAGATTGGGCTATGAGATGATTCTGCAGTGGATTGTAATGCATGGGGTTGAGTACTCCCAGTTGCATTTATGTGGGAAGTTGAATTGGGCCTGGATCATAGTTTATAATCAATAAATAGAATGAGCTTCCAGTGTCTAGGCAGAGTCTCTGCTCTTGGAATTGGAGGTGCCGATTTGGGTAGCTGAGTCAGTGGCTCTACTTCCTGGGTGTGATGCTGCTGGAACCAGGCTGAGAAGTGTTTCAAAATGCAGGCACGGTTGTGGCTGAGTAGTCGCATAGTATTATACGTTAGAGGTCTAGCGAATCCACAATCAATTTTATAATCAATAAATAGTGGATTGTATTAGCGTCTGGGATTTAGGCAGAATCAACTCACAATGGCCGCTCTTCTTGGAGATAGAGTGCCTGATTTGGGTTGCTGAGTCAGTGACTCTGCTCTTTGTATGAGATTGTGCTATGAGATGATTCAGCAGTGGATTGTAATGCACGGGGTTGAGTAGTCCCAGTCGCATTTAGGTGGGAAGTTGAATTGGGCCTGGATCATAGTTAATAATCAATAAATAGAATGAGTTTCCAGTGTCTAGGCAGAGTCGCTGCTCTTGGAAATGGAGGTGCTGGTTTGGGTAGCTGAGTCAGTGGCTCTACTCCTCGGGTGTGATGCTCCTGGAAGCGGGTTGTGAAGTGTTTCAAAATGCAGGGAGGTTTGGGGCAGTGTAGTCGCATACTATTATAGGTTAGAGATATAGCGAAACCACAATCAGTTTTTATCATCAATAAATAGGGGCTTGTATTAGCGTCTGGGATTTAGGCAGAATCAACTCAAAATGGCCGCTCTTCTTGGAGATAGAGTACCTGATTTGGGTTACTGAGTCAGTGACTGCTCTTCGTATGATATTGTGCTATGAGATGATTCTGCAGTGGATTGTAATGCACGGGGTTGAGTACTCCCAGTGCATTTAGGTGGAAAGTTAGAGGTATAGCGAATCCACAATCAGTTTTTATGATCAATAAATAGTGGCTTGTAATAGCCCCAGGATTTAGGCAGAATCAACTCACAATGGCCGCTCTTCTTGGAGATAGAGTGCCTGATTTGGGTTGCTGAGTCAGTGACTCTGCTCTTTGTATGAGATTGGGCTATGAGATGAATCTGCAGTGGATTGTAATGCATGGGGTTGAGTACTGCCAGTTGCATTTATGTGGGAAGTTGAATTGGGCCTGGATCATAGTTTATAATCAATAAATAGAATGAGCTTCCAGTGTCTAGGCAGAGTCTCTGCTCTTGGAAATGGAGGTGCCGATTTGGGTAGCTGAGTCAGTGGCTCTACTCCTCAGGTGTGATGCTCCTGGAAGCGGGTTGTGAAGTGTTTCAAAATGCAGGGAGGTTTGGGGCAGTGTAGTCGCATACTATTATAGGTTAAAGGTATAGCGAATCCACAATCAGTTTTTATCATCAATAAATAGTGGCTTGTATTAGCATCCAGGATTTAGGCAGAATCAACTCAAAATGGCCGCTCTTCTTGGATATAGAGTTCCTGATTTGGGTTGCTGAGTCAGTGACTCTTCTCTTTGTATGAGATTGTGCTATGAGATGATTCTGCAGTGGATTGTAATGCACGGGGTTGAGTACTCCCAGTTGCATTTATGTGGGAAGTTGAATTGGGCCTGGATCATAGTTTATAATCAATAAATAGAATGAGCTTCGAGTGTCTAGGCAGAGTAGCTGCTCTTGGAAATGGAGGTGCTGATTTGGGTAGCTGAGTCAGTGGCTCTACTCCTCGGGTGTGATGCTCCTGGAAGCGGGTTGTGAAATGTTTCGAGATGTAGGGAGGTTTGGGGATGTGTAGTTGCATAGTATTATACGTCAGAGGTCTAGCGAATCCACAATCAGTTTTTATGATCAATAAATAGTGGCTTGTAATAGCGTCCAGGATTTAGACAGAATCAACTCACAATGGCCGCTCTTCTTGGAGATAGAGTGCCTGATTTGGGTTGCTGAGTCAGTGACTCTGCTCTTTGTATGAGATTGGACTATGAGATGATTCTGCAGTGGATTGTAATGCATGGGGTTGAGTACTCCCAGTTGCATTTATGTGGGAAGTTGAATTGGGCCTGGATCATAGTTTATAATCAATAAATAGAATGAGCTTCCAGTTTCTAGGCAGAGTCTCTGCTCTTGGAATTGGAGGTGCTGATTTGGGTAGCTGAGTCAGTGGCTCTACTTCCTGGGTGTGATGCTGCAGGAACCAGGCTGAGAAGTGTTTCAAAATGCAGGCACGGTTGTGGCTGAGTAGTCGCATAGTATTATACGTTAGAGGTCTACCGAATCTACAATCAATTTTATAATCAATAAATAGTGGATTGCATTAGCGTCTGGGATTTAGGCAGAATCAACTCACAATGGCCGCTCTTCTTGGAGATAGAGTGCCTGATTTGGGTTGCTGAGTCAGTGACTCTGCTCTTTGTATGAGATTGTGCTATGAGATGATTCAGCAGTGGATTGTAATGCACGGGGTTGAGTAGTCCCAGTCGCATTTAGGTGGGAAGATGAATTGGGCCTGGATCATAGTTAATAATCAATAAATAGAATGAGTTTCCAGTGTCTAGGCAGAGTCGCTGCTCTTGGAAATGGAGGTGCTGATTTGGGTAGCTGAGTCAGTGGCTCTACTCCTCAGGTGTGATGCTCCTGGAAGCGGTTTGTGAAGTGTTTCAAAATGCAGGGAGGTTTGGAGCAGTGTAGTCGCATACTATTATAGGTTAAAGGTATAGCGAATCCACAATCAGTTTTTATCATCAATAAATAGTGGCTTGTATTAGCGTCCAGGATTTAGGCAGAATCAACTCAAAATGGCCGCTCTTCTTGGAGATAGAGTACCTGATTTGGGTTGCTGAGTCAGTGACTCTTCTCTTTGTATGAGATTGTGCCATGAGATGATTCTGCAGTGGATTGTAATGCACGGGGTTGAGTACTCCCAGTTGCATTTATGTGGGAAGTTGAATTGGGCCTGGATCATAGTTTATAATCAATAAATAGAATGAGCTTCGAGTGTCTAGGCAGAGTAGCTGCTCTTGGAAATGGAGGTGCTGATTTGGGTAGCTGAGTCAGTGGCTCTACTCCTCGGGTGTGATGCTCCTGGAAGCGGGTTGTGAAATGTTTCGAGATGTAGGGAGGTTTGGGGATGTGTAGTTGCATAGTATTATACGTCAGAGGTCTAGCGAATCCACAATCAGTTTTTATGATCAATAAATAGTGGCTTGTAATAGCGTCCAGGATTTAGACAGAATCAACTCACAATGGCCGCTCTTCTTGGAGATAGAGTGCCTGATTTGGGTTGCTGAGTCATTGACTCTGCTCTTTGTATGAGATTGGGCTATGAGATGATTCTGCAGTGGATTGTAATGCATGGGGTTGAGTACTCCCAGTTGCATTTATGTGGGAAGTTGAATTGGGCCTGGATCATAGTTTATAATCAATAAATAGAATGAGCTTCCAGTGTCTAGGCAGAGTCTCTGCTCTTGGAATTGGAGGTGCCGATTTGGGTAGCTGAGTCAGTGGCTCTACTTCCTGGGTGTGATGCTGCTGGAACCAGGCTGAGAAGTGTTTCAAAATGCAGGCACGGTTGTGGCTGAGTAGTCGCATAGTATTATACGTTAGAGGTCTAGCGAATCCACAATCAATTTTATAATCAATAAATAGTGGATTGTATTAGCGTCTGGGATTTAGGCAGAATAAACTCACAATGGCCGCTCTTCTTGGAGATAGAGTGCCTGATTTGGGTTGCTGAGTCAGTGACTCTGCTCTTTGTATGAGATTGTGCTATGAGATGATTCAGCAGTGGATTGTAATGCACGGGGTTGAGTAGTCCCAGTCGCATTTAGGTGGGAAGTTGAATTGGGCCTGGATCATAGTTAATAATCAATAAATAGAATGAGTTTCCAGTGTCTAGGCAGAGTCGCTGCTCTTGGAAATGGAGGTGCTGGTTTGGGTAGCTGAGTCAGTGGCTCTACTCCTCGGTTGTGATGCTCCTGGAAGCGGGTTGTGAAGTGTTTCAAAATGCAGGGAGGTTTGGGGCAGTGTAGTCGCATACTATTATAGGTTAGAGATATAGCGAAACCACAATCAGTTTTTATCATCAATAAATAGGGGCTTGTATTAGCGTCTGGGATTTAGGCAGAATCAACTCAAAATGGCCGCTCTTCTTGGAGATAGAGTACCTGATTTGGGTTACTGAGTCAGTGACTGCTCTTTGTATGATATTGTGCTATGAGATGATTCTGCAGTGGATTGTAATGCACGGGGTTGAGTACTCCCAGTGCATTTAGGTGGAAAGTTAGAGGTATAGCGAATCCACAATCAGTTTTTATGATCAATAAATAGTGGCTTGTAATAGCCCCAGGATTTAGGCAGAATCAACTCACAATGGCCGCTCTTCTTGGAGATAGAGTGCCTGATTTGGGTTGCTGAGTCAGTGACTCTGCTCTTTGTATGAGATTGGGCTATGAGATGATTCTGCAGTGGATTGTAATGCATGGGGTTGAGTACTGCCAGTTGCATTTATGTGGGAAGTTGAATTGGGCCTGGATCATAGTTTATAATCAATAAATAGAATGAGCTTCCAGTGTCTAGGCAGAGTCTCTGCTCTTGGAATTGGAGGTGCTGATTTGGGTAGCTGAGTCAGTGGCTCTACTTCCTGGGTGTGATGCTGCTGGAACCAGGCTGAGAAGTGTTTCAAAATGCAGGCACGGTTGTGGCTGAGTAGTCACATAGTATTATACGTTAGAGGTCTAGCGAATCCACAATCAATTTTATAATCAATAAATAGTGGATTGTATTAGCGTCTGGGATTTAGGCAGAATCAACTCACAATGGCCGCTCTTCTTGGAGATAGAGTGCCTGATTTGGGTTGCTGAGTCAGTGACTGTGCTCTTTGTATGAGATTGGGCTATGAGATGATTCAGCGGTGGATTGTAATGCACGGGGTTGAGTAGTCCCAGTCGCATTTAGGCGGGAAGTTGAATTGGGCCTGGATCATATTTTACAATCAATAAATAGAATGAGTTTCCAGTGTCTAGGCATAGTCGATGCTCTTGGAAATGGAGGTGCTGATTTGGGTAGCTGAGTCAGTGGCTCTACTCCTCAGATGTGATGCTCCTGGAAGCGGGTTGTAAAGTGTTTCGAAATGCAGGGAGGTTTAGGGCAGTGTAGTCGCATACTATTATAGGTTAGAGGTATAGCAAATCCACAATCAGTTTTTATCATCAATAAATAGTGGTTTGTATTAGCATCCAGGATTTAGGCAGAATCAACTCAAAATGGCCGCTCTTCTTGGAGATAGAGTGCCTGATTTGGGTTGCTGAGTCAGTGACTCTGCTCTTTGTATGAGATTGTGCTATGAGATGATTCAGCAGTGGATTGTAATGCACGGGGTTGAGTAGTCCCAGTCGCATTTAGGTGGGAAGATGAATTGGGCCTGGATCATAGTTAATAATCAATAAATAGAATGAGTTTCCAGTGTCTAGGCAGAGTCGCTGCTCTTGGAAATGGAGGTGCTGATTTGGGTAGCTGAGTCAGTGGCTCTACTCCTCAGGTGTGATGCTCCTGGAAGCGGGTTGTGAAGTGTTTCAAAATGCAGGGAGGTTTGGGGCAGTGTAGTCGCATACTATTATAGGTTAAAGGTATAGCGAATCCACAATCAGTTTTTATCATCAATAAATAGTGGCTTGTATTAGCGTCCAGGATTTAGGCAGAATCAACTCAAAATGGCCGCTCTTCTTGGAGATAGAGTACCTGATTTGGGTTGCTGAGTCAGTGACTCTTCTCTTTGTATGAGATTGTGCCATGAGATGATTCTGCAGTGGATTGTAATGCACGGGGTTGAGTACTCCCAGTTGCATTTATGTGGGAAGTTGAATTGGGCCTGGATCATAGTTTATAATCAATAAATAGAATGAGCTTCGAGTGTCTAGGCAGAGTAGCTGCTCTTGGAAATGGAGGTGCTGATTTGGGTAGCTGAGTCAGTGGCTCTACTCCTCGGGTGTGATGCTCCTGGAAGCGGGTTGTGAAATGTTTCGAGATGTAGGGAGGTTTGGGGATGTGTAGTTGCATAGTATTATACGTCAGAGGTCTAGCGAATCCACAATCAGTTTTTATGATCAATAAATAGTGGCTTGTAATAGCGTCCAGGATTTAGACAGAATCAACTCACAATGGCCGCTCTTCTTGGAGATAGAGTGCCTGATTTGGGTTGCTGAGTCAGTGACTCTGCTCTTTGTATGAGATTGGGCTATGAGATGATTCTGCAGTGGATTGTAATGCATGGGGTTGAGTACTCCCAGTTGCATTTATGTGGGAAGTTGAATTGGGCCTGGATCATAGTTTATAATCAATAAATAGAATGAGCTTCCAGTGTCTAGGCAGAGTCTCTGCTCTTGGAATTGGAGGTGCTGATTTGGGTAGCTGAGTCAGTGGCTCTACTTCCTGGGTGTGATGCTGCTGGAACCAGGCTGAGAAGTGTTTCAAAATGCAGGCACGGTTGTGGCTGAGTAGTCGCATAGTATTATACGTTAGAGGTCTAGCGAATCCACAATCAATTTTATAATCAATAAATAGTGGATTGTATTAGCGTCTGGGATTTAGGCAGAATCAACTCACAATGGCCGCTCTTCTTGGAGATAGAGTGCCTGATTTGGGTTGCTGAGTCAGTGACTCTGGTCTTTGTATGAGATTGTGCTATGAGATGATTCAGCAGTGGATTGTAATGCACGGGGTTGAGTAGTCCCAGTCGCATTTAGGTGGGAAGTTGAATTGGGCCTGGATCATAGTTAATAATCAATAAATAGAATGAGTTTCCAGTGTCTAGGCAGAGTCGCTGCTCTTGGAAATGGAGGTGCTGATTTGGGTAGCTGAGTCAGTGGCTCTACTCCTCGGGTGTGATGCTCCTGGAAGCGGGTTGTGAAGTGTTTCAAAATGCAGGGAGGTTTGGGGCAGTGTAGTCGCATACTATTATAGGTTAAAGGTATAGCGAATCCACAATCAGTTTTTATCATCAATAAATAGTGGCTTGTATTAGCGTCCAGGATTTAGGCAGAATCAACTCAAAATGGCCGCTCTTCTTGGAGATAGAGTACCTGATTTGGGTTGCTGAGTCAGTGACTCTTCTCTTTGTATGAGATTGTGCTATGAGATGATTCTGCAGTGGATTGTAATGCACGGGGTTGAGTACTCCCAGTTGCATTTATGTGGGAAGTTGAATTGGGCCTGGATCATAGTTTATAATCAATAAATAGAATGAGCTTCGAGTGTCTAGGCAGAGTAGCTGCTCTTGGAAATGGAGGTGCTGATTTGGGTAGCTGAGTCAGTGGCTCTACTCCTCGGGTGTGATGCTCCTGGAAGCGGGTTGTGAAATGTTTCGAGATGTAGGGAGGTTTGGGGATGTGTAGTTGCATAGTATTATACGTCAGAGGTCTAGCGAATCCACAATCAGTTTTTATGATCAATAAATAGTGGCTTGTAATAGCGTCCAGGATTTAGACAGAATCAACTCACAATGGCCGCTCTTCTTGGAGATAGAGTGCCTGATTTGGGTTGCTGAGTCATTGACTCTGCTCTTTGTATGAGATTGGGCTATGAGATGATTCTGCAGTGGATTGTAATGCATGGGGTTGAGTACTCCAGTTGCATTTATGTGGGAAGTTGAATTGGGCCTGGATCATAGTTTATAATCAATAAATAGAATGAGCTTCCAGTGTCTAGGCAGAGTCTCTGCTCTTGGAATTGGAGGTGCCGATTTGGGTAGCTGAGTCAGTGGCTCTACTTCCTGGGTGTGATGCTGCTGGAACCAGGCTGAGAAGTGTTTCAAAATGCAGGCACGGTTGTGGCTGAGTAGTCGCATAGTATTATACGTTAGAGGTCTAGCGAATCCACAATCAATTTTATAATCAATAAATAGTGGATTGTATTAGCGTCTGGGATTTAGGCAGAATCAACTCACAATGGCCGCTCTTCTTGGAGATAGAGTGCCTGATTTGGGTTGCTGAGTCAGTGACTCTGCTCTTTGTATGAGATTGTGCTATGAGATGATTCAGCAGTGGATTGTAATGCACGGGGTTGAGTAGTCCCAGTTGCATTTAGGTGGGAAGTTGAATTGGGCCTGGATCATAGTTAATAATCAATAAATAGAATGAGTTTCCAGTGTCTAGGCAGAGTCGCTGCTCTTGGAAATGGAGGTGCTGGTTTGGGTAGCTGAGTCAGTGGCTCTACTCCTCGGGTGTGATGCTCCTGGAAGCGGGTTGTGAAGTGTTTCAAAATGCAGGGAGGTTTGGGGCAGTGTAGTCGCATACTATTATAGGTTAGAGATATAGCGAAACCACAATCAGTTTTTATCATCAATAAATAGGGGCTTGTATTAGCGTCTGGGATTTAGGCAGAATCAACTCAAAATGGCCGCTCTTCTTGGAGATAGAGTACCTGATTTGGGTTACTGAGTCAGTGACTGCTCTTTGTATGATATTGTGCTATGAGATGATTCTGCAGTGGATTGTAATGCACGGGGTTGAGTACTCCCAGTGCATTTAGGTGGAAAGTTAGAGGTATAGCGAATCCACAATCAGTTTTTATGATCAATAAATAGTGGCTTGTAATAGCCCCAGGATTTAGGCAGAATCAACTCACAATGGCCGCTCTTCTTGGAGATAGAGTGCCTGATTTGGGTTGCTGAGTCAGTGACTCTGCTCTTTGTATGAGATTGGGCTATGAGATGATTCTGCAGTGGATTGTAATGCATGGGGTTGAGTACTGCCAGTTGCATTTATGTGGGAAGTTGAATTGGGCCTGGATCATAGTTTATAATCAATAAATAGAATGAGCTTCCAGTGTCTAGGCAGAGTCTCTGCTCTTGGAATTGGAGGTGCTGATTTGGGTAGCTGAGTCAGTGGCTCTACTTCCTGGGTGTGATGCTGCTGGAACCAGGCTGAGATGTGTTTCAAAATGCAGGCACGGTTGTGGCTGAGTAGTCACATAGTATTATACGTTAGAGGTCTAGCGAATCCACAATCAATTTTATAATCAATAAATAGTGGATTGTATTAGCGTCTGGGATTTAGGCAGAATCAACTCACAATGGCCGCTCTTCTTGGAGATAGAGTGCCTGATTTGGGTTGCTGAGTCAGTGACTGTGCTCTTTGTATGAGATTGGGCTATGAGATGATTCAGCAGTGGATTGTAATGCACGGGGTTGAGTAGTCCCAGTCGCATTTAGGCGGGAAGTTGAATTGGGCCTGGATCATATTTTACAATCAATAAATAGAATGAGTTTCCAGTGTCTAGGCATAGTCGATGCTCTTGGAAATGGAGGTGCTGATTTGGGTAGCTGAGTCAGTGGCTCTACTCCTCAGATGTGATGCTCCTGGAAGCGGGTTGTGAAGTGTTTCGAAATGCAGGGAGGTTTAGGGCAGTGTAGTCGCATACTATTATAGGTTAGAGGTATAGCAAATCCACAATCAGTTTTTATCATCAATAAATAGTGGTTTGTATTAGCATCCAGGATTTAGGCAGAATCAACTCAAAATGGCCGCTCTTCTTGGAGATAGAGTACCTGATTTGGGTTGCTGAGTCAGTGACTCTTCTCTTTGTATGAGATTGTGCTATGAGATGATTCAGCAGTGGATTGTAATGCACGAGGTTGAGTACTCCCAGTTGCATTTATGTGGGAAGTTGAATTGGGCCTGGGTCATAGTTTATAATCAATAAATAGAATGAGCTTCAAGTGTCTAGGCAGAGTAGCTGCTCTTGGAAATGGATGTGCTGATTTGGGTAGCTGAGTCAGTGGCTCTACTCCTCGGGTGTGATGCTCCTGGAAGCGGGTTGTGAAATGTTTTGAGATGTAGGGAGGTTTGGGGCTGTGTAGTTGCATAGTATTATACGTCAGAGGTCTAGCGAATCCACAATCAGTTTTTATGATCAATAAATAGTGGCTTGTAATAGCGTCCAGGATTTAGGCATAATCAACTCACAATGGCCGCTCTTCTTGGAGATAGAGTGCCTTATTTGGGTTGCTGAGTCAGTGACTCTGCTCTTTGTATGAGATTGGGCTATGAGATGATTCAGCAGTGGATTGTGATGCACAGGGTTGAGTACTCCCAGTTGCATTTATGTGGGAAGTTGAATTGGGCCTGGATCATAGTTTATAATCAATAAATAGAATGAGCTTCCAGTGTCTAGGCAGAGTCTCTGCTCTTGGAAATGGAGGTGCTGATTTGGGTAGCTGAGTCAGTGGCTCTACTTCCTGGGTGTGATGCTGCTGGAACCAGGCTGAGAAGTGTTTCAAAATGCAGGCACGGTTGTGGCTGAGTAGTCGCATAGTATTATACGTTAGAGGTCTAGCGGATCCACAATCAATTTTATAATCAATAAATAGTGGATTGTATTAGCGTCTGGCATTTAGGCAGAATCAACTCACAATAGCCGCTCTTCTTGGAGATAGAGTGCCTGATTTGGGTTGCTGAGTCAGTGACTCTGCTCTTTGTATGAGATTGTGCTATGAGATGATTCAGCAGTGGATTGTAATGCACGGGGTTGAGTAGTCCCAGTCGCATTTAGGTGGGAAGTTGAATTGGGCCTGGATCATAGTTTATAATCAATAAATAGAATGAGCTTCGAGTGTCTAGGCAGAGTAGCTGCTCTGGGAAATGAAGGTGCTGATTTGGGTAGCTGAGTCAGTGGCTCTACTCCTCGGGTGTGATGCTCCTGGAAGCGGGTTGTGAAATGTTTCGAGATGTAGGGAGGTTTGGGTATGTGTAGTTGCATAGTATTATACGTCAGAGGTCTAACGAGTCCACAATCAGTTTTTATGATCAATAAATAGTGGCTTGTAATAGCGTCCAGGATTTAGACAGAATCAACTCACAATGGCCGCTCTTCTTGGAGATAGAGTGCCTGATTTGGGTTACTGAGTCAGTGACTCTGCTCTTTGTATGAGATTGGGCTATGAGATGATTCAGCAGTGGATTGTAATGCACGGGGTTGAGTACTCCCAGTTGCATTTATGTGGGAAGTTGAATTGGGCCTGGATCATAGTTTATAATCAATAAATAGAATGAGCTTCGAGTGTCTAGGCAGAGTAGCTGCTCTTGGAAATGGAGGTGCTGATTTGGGTAGCTGAGTCAGTGGCTCTACTCCTCGGGTGTGATGCTCCTGGAAGCGGGTTGTGAAATGTTTCGAGATGTAGGGAGGTTTGGGGATGTGTAGTTGCATAGTATTATACGTCAGAGGTCTAGCGAATCCACAATCAGTTTTTATGATCAATAAATAGTGGCTTGTAATAGCGTCCAGGATTTAGACAGAATCAACTCACAATGGCCGCTCTTCTTGGAGATAGAGTGCCTGATTTGGGTTGCTGAGTCAGTGACTCTGCTCTTTGTATGAGATTGTGCTATGAGATGATTCAGCAGTGGATTGTAATGCACGGGGTTGAGTAGTCCCAGTCGCATTTAGGTGGGAAGTTGAATTGGGCCTGGATCATAGTTAATAATCAATAAATAGAATGAGTTTCCAGTGTCTAGGCAGAGTCGCTGCTCTTGGAAATGGAGGTGCTGATTTGGGTAGCTGAGTCAGTGGCTCTACTCCTCGGGTGTGATGCTCCTGGAAGCGGGTTGTGAAGTGTTTCAAAATGCAGGGAGGTTTGGGGCAGTGTAGTCGCATACTATTATAGGTTAAAGGTATAGCGAATCCACAATCAGTTTTTATCATCAATAAATAGTGGCTTGTATTAGCGTCCAGGATTTAGGCAGAATCAACTCAAAATGGCCGCTCTTCTTGGAGATAGAGTACCTGATTTGGGTTGCTGAGTCAGTGACTCTTCTCTTTGTATGAGATTGTGCTATGAGATGATTCTGCAGTGGATTGTAATGCACGGGGTTGAGTACTCCCAGTTGCATTTATGTGGGAAGTTGAATTGGGCCTGGATCATAGTTTATAATCAATAAATAGAATGAGCTTCGAGTGTCTAGGCAGAGTAGCTGCTCTTGGAAATGGAGGTGCTGATTTGGGTAGCTGAGTCAGTGGCTCTACTCCTCGGGTGTGATGCTCCTGGAAGCGGGTTGTGAAATGTTTCGAGATGTAGGGAGGTTTGGGGATGTGTAGTTGCATAGTATTATACGTCAGAGGTCTAGCGAATCCACAATCAGTTTTTATGATCAATAAATAGTGGCTTGTAATAGCGTCCAGGATTTAGACAGAATCAACTCACAATGGCCGCTCTTCTTGGAGATAGAGTGCCTGATTTGGGTTGCTGAGTCATTGACTCTGCTCTTTGTATGAGATTGGGCTATGAGATGATTCTGCAGTGGATTGTAATGCATGGGGTTGAGTACTCCAGTTGCATTTATGTGGGAAGTTGAATTGGGCCTGGATCATAGTTTATAATCAATAAATAGAATGAGCTTCCAGTGTCTAGGCAGAGTCTCTGCTCTTGGAATTGGAGGTGCCGATTTGGGTAGCTGAGTCAGTGGCTCTACTTCCTGGGTGTGATGCTGCTGGAACCAGGCTGAGAAGTGTTTCAAAATGCAGGCACGGTTGTGGCTGAGTAGTCGCATAGTATTATACGTTAGAGGTCTAGCGAATCCACAATCAATTTTATAATCAATAAATAGTGGATTGTATTAGCGTCTGGGATTTAGGCAGAATCAACTCACAATGGCCGCTCTTCTTGGAGATAGAGTGCCTGATTTGGGTTGCTGAGTCAGTGACTCTGCTCTTTGTATGAGATTGTGCTATGAGATGATTCAGCAGTGGATTGTAATGCACGGGGTTGAGTAGTCCCAGTCGCATTTAGGTGGGAAGTTGAATTGGGCCTGGATCATAGTTAATAATCAATAAATAGAATGAGTTTCCAGTGTCTAGGCAGAGTCGCTGCTCTTGGAAATGGAGGTGCTGGTTTGGGTAGCTGAGTCAGTGGCTCTACTCCTCGGGTGTGATGCTCCTGGAAGCGGGTTGTGAAGTGTTTCAAAATGCAGGGAGGTTTGGGGCAGTGTAGTCGCATACTATTATAGGTTAGAGATATAGCGAAACCACAATCAGTTTTTATCATCAATAAATAGGGGCTTGTATTAGCGTCTGGGATTTAGGCAGAATCAACTCAAAATGGCCGCTCTTCTTGGAGATAGAGTACCTGATTTGGGTTACTGAGTCAGTGACTGCTCTTTGTATGATATTGTGCTATGAGATGATTCTGCAGTGGATTGTAATGCACGGAGTTGAGTACTCCCAGTGCATTTAGGTGGAAAGTTAGAGGTATAGCGAATCCACAATCAGTTTTTATGATCAATAAATAGTGGCTTGTAATAGCCCCAGGATTTAGGCAGAATCAACTCACAATGGCCGCTCTTCTTGGAGATAGAGTGCCTGATTTGGGTTGCTGAGTCAGTGACTCTGCTCTTTGTATGAGATTGGGCTATGAGATGATTCTGCAGTGGATTGTAATGCATGGGGTTGAGTACTGCCAGTTGCATTTATGTGGGAAGTTGAATTGGGCCTGGATCATAGTTTATAATCAATAAATAGAATGAGCTTCCAGTGTCTAGGCAGAGTCTCTGCTCTTGGAATTGGAGGTGCTGATTTGGGTAGCTGAGTCAGTGGCTCTACTTCCTGGGTGTGATGCTGCTGGAACCAGGCTGAGAAGTGTTTCAAAATGCAGGCACGGTTGTGGCTGAGTAGTCACATAGTATTATACGTTAGAGGTCTAGCGAATCCACAATCAATTTTATAATCAATAAATAGTGGATTGTATTAGCGTCTGGGATTTAGGCAGAATCAACTCACAATGGCCGCTCTTCTTGGAGATAGAGTGCCTGATTTGGGTTGCTGAGTCAGTGACTGTGCTCTTTGTATGAGATTGGGCTATGAGATGATTCAGCAGTGGATTGTAATGCACGGGGTTGAGTAGTCCCAGTCGCATTTAGGCGGGAAGTTGAATTGGGCCTGGATCATATTTTACAATCAATAAATAGAATGAGTTTCCAGTGTCTAGGCATAGTCGATGCTCTTGGAAATGGAGGTGCTGATTTGGGTAGCTGAGTCAGTGGCTCTACTCCTCAGATGTGATGCTCCTGGAAGCGGGTTGTGAAGTGTTTCGAAATGCAGGGAGGTTTAGGGCAGTGTAGTCGCATACTATTATAGGTTAGAGGTATAGCAAATCCACAATCAGTTTTTATCATCAATAAATAGTGGTTTGTATTAGCATCCAGGATTTAGGCAGAATCAACTCAAAATGGCCGCTCTTCTTGGAGATAGAGTACCTGATTTGGGTTGCTGAGTCAGTGACTCTTCTCTTTGTATGAGATTGTGCTATGAGATGATTCAGCAGTGGATTGTAATGCACGAGGTTGAGTACTCCCAGTTGCATTTATGTGGGAAGTTGAATTGGGCCTGGGTCATAGTTTATAATCAATAAATAGAATGAGCTTCAAGTGTCTAGGCAGAGTAGCTGCTCTTGGAAATGGATGTGCTGATTTGGGTAGCTGAGTCAGTGGCTCTACTCCTCGGGTGTGATGCTCCTGGAAGCGGGTTGTGAAATGTTTTGAGATGTAGGGAGGTTTGGGGCTGTGTAGTTGCATAGTATTATACGTCAGAGGTCTAGCGAATCCACAATCAGTTTTTATGATCAATAAATAGTGGCTTGTAATAGCGTCCAGGATTTAGGCATAATCAACTCACAATGGCCGCTCTTCTTGGAGATAGAGTGCCTTATTTGGGTTGCTGAGTCAGTGACTCTGCTCTTTGTATGAGATTGGGCTATGAGATGATTCAGCAGTGGATTGTGATGCACAGGGTTGAGTACTCCCAGTTGCATTTATGTGGGAAGTTGAATTGGGCCTGGATCATAGTTTATAATCAATAAATAGAATGAGCTTCCAGTGTCTAGGCAGAGTCTCTGCTCTTGGAAATGGAGGTGCTGATTTGGGTAGCTGAGTCAGTGGCTCTACTTCCTGGGTGTGATGCTGCTGGAACCAGGCTGAGAAGTGTTTCAAAATGCAGGCACGGTTGTGGCTGAGTAGTCGCATAGTATTATACGTTAGAGGTCTAGCGAATCCACAATCAATTTTATAATCAATAAATAGTGGATTGTATTAGCGTCTGGCATTTAGGCAGAATCAACTCACAATAGCCGCTCTTCTTGGAGATAGAGTGCCTGATTTGGGTTGCTGAGTCAGTGACTCTGCTCTTTGTATGAGATTGTGCTATGAGATGATTCAGCAGTGGATTGTAATGCACGGGGTTGAGTAGTCCCAGTCGCATTTAGGTGGGAAGTTGAATTGGGCCTGGATCATAGTTTATAATCAATAAATAGAATGAGCTTCGAGTGTCTAGGCAGAGTAGCTGCTCTTGGAAATGGAGGTGCTGATTTGGGTAGCTGAGTCAGTGGCTCTACTCCTCGGGTGTGATGCTCCTGGAAGCGGGTTGTGAAATGTTTCGAGATGTAGGGAGGTTTGGGGATGTGTAGTTGCATAGTATTATACGTCAGAGGTCTAACGAGTCCACAATCAGTTTTTATGATCAATAAATAGTGGCTTGTAATAGCGTCCAGGATTTAGACAGAATCAACTCACAATGGCCGCTCTTCTTGGAGATAGAGTGCCTGATTTGGGTTACTGAGTCAGTGACTCTGCTCTTTGTATGAGATTGGGCTATGAGATGATTCAGCAGTGGATTGTAATGCACGGGGTTGAGTACTCCCAGTTGCATTTATGTGGGAAGTTGAATTGGGCCTGGATCATAGTTTATAATCAATAAATAGAATGAGCTTCGAGTGTCTAGGCAGAGTAGCTGCTCTTGGAAATGGAGGTGCTGATTTGGGTAGCTGAGTCAGTGGCTCTACTCCTCGGGTGTGATGCTCCTGGAAGCGGGTTGTGAAATGTTTCGAGATGTAGGGAGGTTTGGGGATGTGTAGTTGCATAGTATTATACGTCAGAGGTCTAGCGAATCCACAATCAGTTTTTATGATCAATAAATAGTGGCTTGTAATAGCGTCCAGGATTTAGACAGAATCAACTCACAATGGCCGCTCTTCTTGGAGATAGAGTGCCTGATTTGGGTTGCTGAGTCAGTGACTCTGCTCTTTGTATGAGATTGTGCTATGAGATGATTCAGCAGTGGATTGTAATGCACGGGGTTGAGTAGTCCCAGTCGCATTTAGGTGGGAAGTTGAATTGGGCCTGGATCATAGTTAATAATCAATAAATAGAATGAGTTTCCAGTGTCTAGGCAGAGTCGCTGCTCTTGGAAATGGAGGTGCTGATTTGGGTAGCTGAGTCAGTGGCTCTACTCCTCGGGTGTGATGCTCCTGGAAGCGGGTTGTGAAGTGTTTCAAAATGCAGGGAGGTTTGGGGCAGTGTAGTCGCATACTATTATAGGTTAAAGGTATAGCGAATCCACAATCAGTTTTTATCATCAATAAATAGTGGCTTGTATTAGCGTCCAGGATTTAGGCAGAATCAACTCAAAATGGCCGCTCTTCTTGGAGATAGAGTACCTGATTTGGGTTGCTGAGTCAGTGACTCTTCTCTTTGTATGAGATTGTGCTATGAGATGATTCTGCAGTGGATTGTAATGCACGGGGTTGAGTACTCCCAGTTGCATTTATGTGGGAAGTTGAATTGGGCCTGGATCATAGTTTATAATCAATAAATAGAATGAGCTTCGAGTGTCTAGGCAGAGTAGCTGCTCTTGGAAATGGAGGTGCTGATTTGGGTAGCTGAGTCAGTGGCTCTACTCCTCGGGTGTGATGCTCCTGGAAGCGGGTTGTGAAATGTTTCGAGATGTAGGGAGGTTTGGGGATGTGTAGTTGCATAGTATTATACGTCAGAGGTCTAGCGAATCCACAATCAGTTTTTATGATCAATAAATAGTGGCTTGTAAAAGCGTCCAGGATTTAGACAGAATCAACTCACAATGGCCGCTCTTCTTGGAGATAGAGTCCCTGATTTGGGTTGCTGAGTCATTGACTCTGCTCTTTGTATGAGATTGGGCTATGAGATGATTCTGCAGTGGATTGTAATGCATGGGGTTGAGTACTGCCAGTTGCATTTATGTGGGAAGTTGAATTGGGCCTGGATCATAGTTTATAATCAATAAATAGAATGAGCTTCCAGTGTCTAGGCAGAGTCTCTGCTCTTGGAATTGGAGGTGCTGATTTGGGTAGCTGAATCAGTGGCTCTACTTCCTGGGTGTGATGCTGCTGGAACCAGGCTGAGA
The DNA here is from genome assembly GCF_964261635.1 of Lissotriton helveticus. Lineage (NCBI taxonomy): Eukaryota > Metazoa > Chordata > Amphibia > Caudata > Salamandridae > Lissotriton > Lissotriton helveticus. Next base: position 1,614,058,239 of record NC_136069.1, read on the forward strand.
AGTGTTTCAAAATGCAGGCACGGTTGTGGCTGAGTAGTCACATAGTATTATACGTTAGAGGTCTAGCGAATCCACAATCAATTTTATAATCAATAAATAGTGGATTGTATTAGCGTCTGGGATTTAGGCAGAATCAACTCACAATGGCCGCTCTTCTTGGAGATAGAGTGCCTGATTTGGGTTGCTGAGTCAGTGACTGTGCTCTTTGTATGAGATTGGGCTATGAGATGATTCAGCAGTGGATTGTAATGCACGGGGTTGAGTAGTCCCAGTCGCATTTAGGCGGGAAGTTGAATTGGGCCTGGATCATATTTTACAATCAATAAATAGAATGAGTTTCCAGTGTCTAGGCATAGTCGATGCTCTTGGAAATGGAGGTGCTGATTTGGGTAGCTGAGTCAGTGGCTCTACTCCTCAGATGTGATGCTCCTGGAAGCGGGTTGTGAAGTGTTTCGAAATGCAGGGAGGTTTAGGGCAGTGTAGTCGCATACTATTATAGGTTAGAGGTATAGCAAATCCACAATCAGTTTTTATCATCAATACATAGTGGTTTGTATTAGCATCCAGGATTTAGGCAGAATCAACTCAAAATGGCCGCTCTTCTTGGAGATAGAGTACCTGATTTGGGTTGCTGAGTCAGTGACTCTTCTCTTTGTATGAGATTGTGCTATGAGATGATTCAGCAGTGGATTGTAATGCACGAGGTTGAGTACTCCCAGTTGCATTTATGTGGGAAGTTGAATTGGGCCTGGGTCATAGTTTATAATCAATAAATAGAATGAGCTTCAAGTGTCTAGGCAGAGTAGCTGCTCTTGGAAATGGATGTGCTGATTTGGGTAGCTGAGTCAGTGGCTCTACTCCTCGGGTGTGATGCTCCTGGAAGCGGGTTGTGAAATGTTTTGAGATGTAGGGAGGTTTGGGGCTGTGTAGTTGCATAGTATTATACGTCAGAGGTCTAGCGAATCCACAATCAGTTTTTATGATCAATAAATAGTGGCTTGTAATAGCGTCCAGGATTTAGGCATAATCAACTCACAATGGCCGCTCTTCTTGGAGATAGAGTGCCTTATTTGGGTTGCTGAGTCAGTGACTCTGCTCTTTGTATGAGATTGGGCTATAAGATGATTCAGCAGTGGATTGTGATGCACAGGGTTGAGTACTCCCAGTTGCATTTATGTGGGAAGTTGAATTGGGCCTGGATCATAGTTTATAATCAATAAATAGAATGAGCTTCCAGTGTCTAGGCAGAGTCTCTGCTCTTGGAAATGGAGGTGCTGATTTGGGTAGCTGAGTCAGTGGCTCTACTTCCTGGGTGTGATGCTGCTGGAACCAGGCTGAGAAGTGTTTCAAAATGCAGGCACGGTTGTGGCTGAGTAGTCGCATAGTATTATACGTTAGAGGTCTAGCGGATCCACAATCAATTTTATAATCAATAAATAGTGGATTGTATTAGCGTCTGGCATTTAGGCAGAATCAACTCACAATAGCCGCTCTTCTTGGAGATAGAGTGCCTGATTTGGGTTGCTGAGTCAGTGACTCTGCTCTTTGTATGAGATTGTGCTATGAGATGATTCAGCAGTGGATTGTAATGCACGGGGTTGAGTAGTCCCAGTCGCATTTAGGTGGGAAGTAGAATTGGGCCTGGATCATAGTTTATAATCAATAAATAGAATGAGCTTCGAGTGTCTAGGCAGAGTAGCTGCTCTTGGAAATGGAGGTGCTGATTTGGGTAGCTGAGTCAGTGGCTCTACTCCTCGGGTGTGATGCTCCTGGAAGCGGGTTGTGAAATGTTTCGAGATGTAGGGAGGTTTGGGTATGTGTAGTTGCATAGTATTATACGTCAGAGGTCTAACGAGTCCACAATCAGTTTTTATGATCAATAAATAGTGGCTTGTAATAGCGTCCAGGATTTAGACAGAATCAACTCACAATGGCCGCTCTTCTTGGAGATAGAGTGCCTGATTTGGGTTACTGAGTCAGTGACTCTGCTCTTTGTATGAGATTGGGCTATGAGATGATTCAGCAGTGGATTGTAATGCACGGGGTTGAGTACTCCCAGTTGCATTTATGTGGGAAGTTGAATTGGGCCTGGATCATAGTTTATAATCAATAAATAGAATGAGCTTCGAGTGTCTAGGCAGAGTAGCTGCTCTTGGAAATGGAGGTGCTGATTTGGGTAGCTGAGTCAGTGGCTCTACTCCTCGGGTGTGATGCTCCTGGAAGCGGGTTGTGAAATGTTTCGAAATGTAGGGAGGTTTGGGGATGTGTAGTTGCATAGTATTATACGTCAGAGGTCTAGCGAATCCACAATCAGTTTTTATGATCAATAAATAGTGGCTTGTAATAGCGTCCAGGATTTAGACAGAATCAACTCACAATGGCCGCTCTTCTTGGAGATAGAGTGCCTGATTTGGGTTGCTGAGTCAGTGACTCTGCTCTTTGTATGAGATTGGGCTATGAGATGATTCTGCAGTGGATTGTAATGCATGGGGTTGAGTACTCCCAGTTGCATTTATGTGGGAAGTTGAATTGGGCCTGGATCATAGTTTATAATCAATAAATAGAATGAGCTTCCAGTGTCTAGGCAGAGTCTCTGCTCTTGGAAATGGAGGTGCTGATTTGGGTAGCTGAGTCAGTGGCTCTACTCCTCGGGTGTGATGCTCCTGGAAGCGGGTTGTGAAGTGTTTCAAAATGCAGGGAGGTTTGGGGCAGTGTAGTCGCATACTATTATAGGTTAAAGGTATAGCGAATCCACAATCAGTTTTTATCATCAATAAATAGTGGCTTGTATTAGCGTCCAGGATTTAGGCAGAATCAACTCAAAATGGCCGCTCTTCTTGGATATAGAGTACCTGATTTGGGTTGCTGAGTCAGTGACTCTTCTCTTTGTATGAGATTGTGCTATGAGATGATTCTGCAGTGGATTGTAATGCACGGGGTTGAGTAGTCCCAGTCGCATTTAGGTGGGAAGATGAATTGGGCCTGGATCATAGTTAATAATCAATAAATAGAATGAGTTTCCAGTGTCTAGGCAGAGTCGCTGCTCTTGGAAATGGAGGTGCTGATTTGGGTAGCTGAGTCAGTGGCTCTACTCCTCAGGTGTGATGCTCCTGGAAGCGGGTTGTGAAGTGTTTCAAAATGCAGGGAGGTTTGGGGCAGTGTAGTCGCATACTATTATAGGTTAAAGGTATAGCGAATCCACAATCAGTTTTTATCATCAATAAATAGTGGCTTGTATTAGCGTCCAGGATTTAGGCAGAATCAACTCAAAATGGCCGCTCTTCTTGGAGATAGAGTACCTGATTTGGGTTGCTGAGTCAGTGACTCTTCTCTTTGTATGAGATTGTGCCATGAGATGATTCTGCAGTGGATTGTAATGCACGGGGTTGAGTACTCCCAGTTGCATTTATGTGGGAAGTTGAATTGGGCCTGGATCATAGTTTATAATCAATAAATAGAATGAGTTTCGAGTGTCTAGGCAGAGTAGCTGCTCTTGGAAATGGAGGTGCTGATTTGGGTAGCTGAGTCAGTGGCTCTACTCCTCGGGTGTGATGCTCCTGGAAGCGGGTTGTGAAATGTTTCGAGATGTAGGGAGGTTTGGGGATGTGTAGTTGCATAGTATTATACGTCAGAGGTCTAGCGAATCCACAATCAGTTTTTATGATCAATAAATAGTGGCTTGTAATAGCGTCCAGGATTTAGACAGAATCAACTCACAATGGCCGCTCTTCTTGGAGATAGAGTGCCTGATTTGGGTTGCTGAGTCAGTGACTCTGCTCTTTGTATGAGATTGGGCTATGAGATGATTCTGCAGTGGATTGTAATGCAAGGGGTTGAGTAGTCCCAGTCGCATTTAGGCAGGAAGTTGAATTGGGCCTGGATCATATTTTACAATCAATAAATAGAATGAGTTTCCAGTGTCTAGACATAGTCGCTGCTCTTGGAAATGGAGGTGCTGATTTGGGTAGCTGAGTCAGTGCCTTTACTCCTCGGATGTGATGCTCCTGGAAGCGGGTTGTGAAGTGTTTCGAAATGCAGGGAGGTTTAGGGCAGTGTAGTTGCATACTATTATAGGTTAAAGGTATAGGGAATCCACAGTCAGTTTTTATCATCAATAAATAGTGGCTTGTATTAGCGTCCAGTATTTAGGCAGAATCAACTCAAAATGGCCGCTCTTCTTGGAGATAGAGTACCTGATTTGGGTTGCTGAGTCAGTGACTCTTCTCTTTGTATGAGATTGTGCTATGAGATGATTCTGCAGTGGATTGTAATGCACGGGGTTGAGTACTCCCAGTTGCATTTATGTGGGAAGTTGAATTGGACCTGGATCATAGTTTATAATCAATAAATAGAATGAGCTTCGAGTGTCTAGGCAGAGTAGCTGCTCTTGGAAATGGAGGTGCTGATTTGGGTAGCTGAGTCAGTGGCTCTACTCCTCGGGTGTGATGCTACTGGAAGCGGGTTGTGAAATGTTTCGAGATGTAGGGAGGTTTGGGGATGTGTAGTTGCATAGTATTATACGTCAGAGGACTAACGAATCCACAATCAGTTTTTATGATCAATAAATAGTGGCTTGTAATAGCGTCCAGGATTTAGACAGAATCAACTCACAATGGCCGCTCTTCTTGGAGATAGAGTGCCTGATTTGGGTTGCTGAGTCAGTGACTCTGCTCTTTGTATGAGATTGGGCTATGAGATGATTCAGCAGTGGATTGTAATGCACAGGGTTGAGTACTCCCAGTTGCATTTATGTGGGAAGTTGAATTGGGCCTGGATCATAGTTTATAATCAATAAATAGAATGAGCTTCCTGTGTCTAGGCAGAGTCTCTGCTCTTGGAAATGGAGGTGCTGATTTGGGTAGCTGAGTCAGTGGCTCTACTTCCTGGGTGTGATGCTGCTGGAACCAGGCTGAGAAGTGTTTCAAAATGCAGGCACTGTTGTGGCTGAGTAGTCGCATAGTATTATACGTTAGAGGTCTAACGAATCCACAATCAATTTTATAATCAATAAATAGTGGATTGTATTCGCGTCTGGGATTTAGGCAGAATCAACTCACAATGGCCACTCTTCTTTGAGATAGAGTGCCTGATTTGGGTTGCTGAGTCAGTGACTCTGCTCTTTGTATGAGATTGTGCTATGAGATGATGGAGCAGTGGATTGTAATGCACGGGGTAGAGTAGTCCCAGTCGCATTTAGGTGGGAAGTTGAATTGGGCCTGGATCATAGTTAATAATCAATAAATAGAATGAGCTTCCAGTGTCTAGGCAGAGTCGCTGCTCTTGGAAATGGAGGTGCTGATTTGGGTAGCTGAGTCAGTGGCTCTACTCCTCGGGTGTGATGCTCCTGGAAGCGGGTTGTGAAGTGTTTCAAAATGCAGGGAGGTTTGGGGCAGTGTAGTCGCATACTATTATAGGTTAGAGATATAGCGAATCCACAATCAGTTTTTATCATCAATAAATAGTGGCTTGTATTAGCGTCTGGGATTTAGGCAGAATCAACTCAAAATGGCCGCTCTTGTTGGAGATAGAGTGCCTGCTTTGGGTTGCCCAGTCAGTGACTCTGCTCTTTGTATGATATTGTGCTATGAGATGATTCTGCAGTGGATTGTAATGCACAGGGTTGAGTACTCCCAGTGCATTTAGGTGGGAAGTTGAATTGGGCCTGGATCATAGTTTATAATCAATCAATAGAATGAGCTTCCAGTGTCTAGGCAGAGTCACTGCTCTTGGAAATGGATGGGCTTATTTGGGTAGCTGAGTCAGTGGCTCTACTCCTCGGGTTTGATGCTCCTGGAAGCGGGTTGTGAAAAGTTTCGAGATGTAGGGAGGTTTGGGGCTGTGTAGTTGCATAGTATTATACATTAGAGGTCTAGCGAATCCACAATCAGTTTTTATGATCAATAAATAGTGGCTTGTAATAGCGTCCAGGATTTAGGCAGAATGAACTCACAATGGCCGCTCTTCTTGGAGATAGAGTGCCTGATTTGGGTTGCTGAGTCAGTGACTCTGCTCTTTGTATGAGATTGGGCTATGAGATGATTCAGCAGTGGATTGTAATGCACGGGGTAGAGTAGTCCCAGTCGCATTTAGGTGGGAAGTTGAATTGGCCCTGGATCATAGTTAATAATCAATAAATAGAATGAGCTTCCAGTGTCTAGGCAGAGTCGCTGCTCTTGGAAATGGAGGTGCTGATTTGGGTAGCTGAGTAGGTGGCTCTACTTCTCGGGTGTGATGCTCCTGGAAGCGGGTTGTGAAGTGTTTCAAAATGCAGGGAGGTTTGGGGCAGTGTAGTCGCATACTATTATAGGTTAGAGATATAGCGAATCCACAATCAGTTTTTATGATCAATAAATAGTTGTTTGTTATAGCGTCCAGGATTTAGGCAGAATCAACTCACAATGGCCGCTCTTCTTGGAGATAGAGTGCCTGATTTGGGTTGCTGAGTCAGTGACTCTGCTCTTTGTATGAGATTGGGCTATGAGATGATTCAGCAGTGGATTGTAATGCACGGGGTTGAGTATTTCCAGTTGCATTTATGTGGGAAGTTGAATTGGGCCTGGATCATAGTTTATAATCAATAAATAGAATGAGCTTCCAGTGTCTAGGCAGAGTCGCTGCTCTTGGAAATGGAGGTGCTGATTTGGGTAGCTGAGTCAGTGGCTCTACTCCCTGGGTGTGATGCTGCTGGAACCAGGCTGAGAAGTGTTTCAAAATGCAGGCACGGTTGTGGCTGAGTAGTCGCATAGTATTATACGTTAGAGGTTTAGCGAATCCACAATCAATTTTATAATCAATAAATAGTGGATTGTATTAGCGTCTGGGATTTAGGCAGAATCAACTCACAATGGCCGCTCTTCTTGGAGATAGAGTGCCTGATTTGGGTTGCTGAGTCAGTGACTCTGCTCTTTGTATGAGATTGGGCTATGAGATGATTCAGCAGTGGATTGTAATGCAAGGGGTTGAGTAGTCCCAGTCGCATTTAGGCAGGAATATGAATTGGGCCTGGATCATATTTTACAATCAATAAATAGAATGAGTTTCCAGTGTCTAGACATAGTCGCTGCTCTTGGAAATGGAGGTGCTGATTTGGGTAGCTGAGTCAGTGCCTTTACTCCTCGGATGTGATGCTCCTGGAAGCGGGATGTGAAGTGTTTCGAAATGCAGGGAGGTTTAGGGCAGTGTAGTCGCATACTATTATAGGTTAAAGGTATAGCGAATACACAATCAGTTTTTATCATCAATAAATAGTGGCTTGTATTAGCGTCCATAATTTAAGCAGAATCAACTCAAAATGGCCGCTCTTCTTGGAGATAGAGTACCTGATTTGGGTTGCTGAGTCAGTGACTCTTCTCTTTGTATGAGATTGTGCTATGAGATGATTCTGCAGTGGATTGTAATGCACGGGGTTGAGTACTCCCAGTTGCATTTATGTGGGAAGTTGAATTGGTCCTGGATCACAGTTTATAATCAATAAATAGAATGAGCTTCGAGTGTCTAGGCAGAGTAGCTGCTCTTGGAAATGGAGGTGCTGATTTGGGTAGCTGAGTCAGTGGCTCTACTCCTCGGGTGTGATGCTCCTGGAAGCGGGTTGTGAAATGTTTCGAGATGTAGGGAGGTTTGGGGATGTGTAGTTGCATAGTATTATACGTCAGAGGTCTAGCGAATCCACAATCAGTTTTTATGATCAATAAATAGTGGCTTGTAATAGCGTCCAGGATTTAGACAGAATCAACTCACAATGGCCGCTCGTCTTGGAGATAGAGTGCCTGATTTGGGTTGCTGAGTCAGTGACTCTGCTCTTTGTATGAGATTGGGCTATGAGATGATTCTGCAGTGGATTGTAATGCATGAGGTTGAGTACTCCCAGTTGCATTTATGTGGGAAGTTGAATTGGGCCTGGATCATAGTTTATAATCAATAAATAGAATGAGCTTCCAGTGTCTAGGCAGAGTCTCTGCTCTTGGAATTGGAGGTGCTGATTTGGGTAGCTGAGTCAGTGGCTCTACTTCCTGGGTGTGATGCTGCTGGAACCAGGCTGAGAAGTGTTTCAAAATGCAGGCACGGTTGTGGCTGAGTAGTCGCATAGTATTATACGTTAGAGGTCTAGCGAATCCACAATCAATTTTATAATCAACAAATAGTGGATTGTATTAGCGTCTGGGATTTAGGCAGAATCAACTCACAATGGCCGCTCTTCTTGGAGATAGAGTGCCTGATTTGGGTTGCTGAGTCAGTGACTCTGCTCTTTGTATGAGATTGTGCTATGAGATGATTCAGCAGTGGATTGTAATGCACCGGTTTGAGTAGTCCCAGTCGCATTTAGGTGGGAAGTTGAATTGGGCCTGGATCATAGTTAATAATCAATAAATAGAATGAGTTTCCAGTGTCTAGGCAGAGTCGCTGCTCTTGGAAATGGAGGTGCTGATTTGGGTAGCTGAGTCAGTGGCTCTACTCCTCGGGTGTGATGCTCCTGGAAGCGGGTTGTGAAGTGTTTCAAAATGCTGGGAGGTTTGGGGCAGTGTAGTCGCATACTATTATAGGTTAAAGGTATAGCGAATCCACAATCAGTTTTTATCATCAATAAATAGTGGCTTGTATTAGCGTCCAGGATTTAGGCAGAATCAACTCAAAATGGCCGCTCTTCTTGGAGATAGAGTACCTGATTTGGGTTGCTGAGTCAGTGACTCTTCTCTTTGTATGAGATTGTGCTATGAGATGATTCTGCAGTGGATTGTAATGCACGGGGTTGAGTACACCCAGTTGCATTTATGTGGGAAGTTGAATTGGGCATGGATCATAGTTTATAATCAATAAATAGAATGAGCTTCGAGTGTCTAGGCAGAGTAGCTGATCTTGGAAATGGAGGTGCTGATTTGGGTAGCTGAGTCAGTGGCTCTACTCCTCGGGTGTGATGCTCCTGGAAGCGGGTTGTGAAATGTTTCGAGATGTAGGGAGGTTTGGGGATGTGTAGTTGCATAGTATTATACGTCAGAGGTCTAGCGAATCCACAATCAGTTTTTATGATCAATAAATAGTGGCTTGTAATAGCGTCCAGGATTTAGACAGAATCAACTCACAATGGCCGCTCTTCTTGGAGATAGAGTGCCTGATTTGGGTTGCTGAGTCAGTGAGTCTGCTCTTTGTATGAGATTGGGCTATGAGATGATTCTGCAGTGGATTGTAATGCATGGGGTTGAGTACTCCCAGTTGCATTTATGTGGGAAGTTGAATTGGGCCTGGATCATAGTTTATAATCAATAAATAGAATGAGCTTCCAGTGTCTAGGCAGAGTCTCTGCTCTTGGAACTGGAGGTGCTGATTTGGGTAGCTGAGTCAGTGGCTCTACTTCCTGAGTGTGATGCTGCTGGAACCAGGCTGAGAAGTGTTTCAAAATGCAGGCACGGTTGTGGCTGAGTAGTCGCATAGTATTATACGTTAGAGGTCTAGCAAATCCACAATCAATTTTATAATCAATAAATAGTGGATTGTATTAGCGTCTGGGATTTAGGCAGAATCAACTCACAATGGCCGCTCTTCTTGGAGATAGAGTGCCTGATTTGGGTTGCTGAGTCAGTGACTCTGCTCTTTGTATGAGATTGTGCTATGAGATGATTCAGCAGTGGATTGTAATGCACGGGGTTGAGTAGTCCCAGTCGCATTTAGGTGGGAAGTTGAATTGGGCCTGGATCATAGTTAATAATCAATAAATAGAATGAGTTTCCAGTGTCTAGGCAGAGTCGCTGCTCTTGGAAATGGAGGTGCTGATTTGGGTAGCTGAGTCAGTGGCTCTACTCCTCGGGTGTGATGCTCCTGGAAGCGGGTTGTGAAGTGTTTCAAAATGCAGGGAGGTTTGGGGCAGTGTAGTCGCATACTATTATAGGTTAGAGATATAGCGAATCCACAATCAGTTTTTATCATCAATAAATAGTGGCTTGTATTAGCGTCTGGGATTTAGGCAGAATCAACTCAAAATGGCCGCTCTTCTTGGAGATAGAGTACCTGATTTGGGTTACTGAGTCAGTGACTCTGCTCTTTGTATGATATTGTGCTATGAGATGATTCTGCAGTGGATTGTAATGCACGGGGTTGAGTACTCCCAGTGCATTTAGGTGGAAAGTTAGAGGTATAGCGAATCCACAATCAGTTTTTATGATCAATAAATAGTGGCTTGTAATAGCCCCAGGATTTAGGCAGAATCAACTCACAATGGCCGCTCTTCTTGGAGATAGAGTGCCTGATTTGGGTTGCTGAGTCAGTGACTCTGCTCTTTGTATGAGATTGGGCTATGAGATGATTCAGCAGTGGATTGTAATGCACGGGGTTGAGTACTCCCAGTTGCATATATGTGGGAAGTTGAATTGGGCCTGGATCATAGTTTATAATCAATAAATAGAATGAGCTTCCAGTGTCAAGGCAGAGTCGCTGCTCTTGGAAATAGAGGTGCTGATTTGGGTAGCTGAGTCAGTGGCTCTACTCCCTGGGTGTGATGCTGCTGGAACCAGGCTGAGAAGTGTTTCAAAATGCAGGCACGGTTGTGGCTGAGTAGTCACATAGTATTATAAGTTAGAGGTCTAGCGAATCCACAATCAATTTTATAATCAATAAATAGTGGATTGTATTAGCGTCTGGGATTTAGGCAGAATCAACTCACAATGGCCGCTCTTCTTGGAGATAGAGTGCCTGATTTGGGTTGCTGAGTCAGTGACTGTGCTCTTTGTATGAGATTGGGCTATGAGATGATTCAGCAGTGGATTGTAATGCACGGGGTTGAGTAGTCCCAGTTGCATTTAGGCGGGAAGTTGAATTGGGCCTGGATCACATTTTACAATCAATAAATAGAATGAGTTTCCAGTGTCTAGGCATAGTCGCTGCTCTTGGAAATGGAGGTGCTGATTTGGGTAGCTGAGTCAGTGGCTCTACTCCTCGGATGTGATGCTCCTGGAAGCGGGTTGTGAAGTGTTTCGAAATGCAGGGAGGTTTAGGGCAGTGTCGTCGCATACTATTACAGGTTAGAGGTATAGCGAATCCACAATCAGTTTTTATCATCAAAAAATAGTGGTTTGTATTAGCGTCCAGGATTTAGCCAGAATCAACTCAAAATGGCCGCTCTTCTTGGAGATAGAGTACCTGATTTGGGTTGCTGAGTCAGTGACTCAGCTCTTTGTATGAGATTGGGCTATGAGATGATTCAGCAGTGGATTGTAATGTACGGGGTTGAGTACTCCCAGTTGCATTTATGTGGGAAGTTGAATTGGGCCTGGATCATAGTTTATAATCAATAAATAGAATGAGCTTCCAGTGTCTAGGCAGAGTCGCTGCTCTTGGAAATGGAGGTCCTGATTTGGGTAGCTGAGTCAGTGGCTCTACTCCCTGGGTGTGATGCTGCTGGAACCAGGCTGAGAAGTGTTTCAAAATGCAGGAACGGTTGTGGCTGAGTAGTCGCATAGTATTATACGTTAGCAGTTTAGCGAATCCACAATCAATTTTATAATCAATAAATAGTGGATTGTATTAGCGTCTGGGATTTAGGCAGAATCAACTCACAATGGCCGCTCTTCTTGGAGATAGAGTGCCTGATTTAGGTTGCTGAGTCAGTGACTCTGCTCTTTGTATGAGATTGGGCTATGAGATGATTCAGCAGTGGATTGTAATACACGGGGTTGAGTAGTCCCAGTCGCATTTAGGCAGGAAGTTGAATTGGGCCTGGATCATATTTTACAATCAATAAATAGAATGAGTTTCCAGTGTCTAGACATAGTCGCTGCTCTTGGAAATGGAGGTGCTGATTTGGGTAGCTGAGTCAGTGCCTTTACTCCTCGGATGTGATGCTCCTGGAAGCGGGTTGTGAAGTGTTTCGAAATGCAGGGAGGTTTAGGGCAGTGTAGTCACATACTATTATAGGTTAGAGGTGTAGCGAATCCACAATCAGTTTTTATCATCAATAAATAGTGGCTTGTATTAGCGTCCAGGATTTAGGCAGAATCAACTCAAAATGGCCGCTCTTCTTGGAGATAGAGTACCTGATTTCGGTGGCTGAGTCAGTGACTCTTCTCTTTGTATGAGATTGTGCTATGAGATGATTCTGCAGTGGATTGTAATGCACGGGGTTGAGTACTCCCAGTTGCATTTATGTGGGAAGTTGAATTGGGCCTGGATCATAGTTTATAATCAATAAATAGAATGAGCATCGAGTGTCTAGGCAGAGTAGCTGCTCTTGGAAATGGAGGTGCTGATTTGGGTAGCTGAGTCAGTGGCTCTACTCCTCGGGTGTGATGCTCCTGGAAGCGGGTTGTAAAATGTTTCAAGATGTAGGGAGGTTTGGGGATGTGTAGTTGCATAGTATTATACGTCAGAGGTCTAGCGAATCCACAATCAGTTTTTATGATCAATAAATAGTGGCTTGTAATAGCGTCCAGGATTTAGACAGAATCAACTCACAATGGCCGCTCTTCTTGGCGATAGAGTGCCTGATTTGGGTTGCTGAGTCAGTGACTCTGCTCTTTGTATGAGATTGGGCTATGAGATGATTCAGCAGTGGATTGTAATGCACGGGGTTGAGTACTCCCAGTTGCATTTATGTGGGAAGTTGAATTGGGCCTGGATCATAGTTTATAATCAATAAATAGAATAAGCTTCCAGTGTCTAGGCAGAGTCTCTGCTCTTGGAAATGGAGGTGCTGATTTGGGTAGCTGAGTCAGTGGCTCTACTTCCTGGGTGTGATGCTGCTGGAACCAGGCTGAGAAGTGTTTCAAAATGCAGGCACGGTTGTGGCTGAGTAGTCGCATAGTATTATACGTTAGAGGTCTAGCGAATCCACAATCAATTTTATAATCAATAAATAGTGGATTGTATTAGCGTCTGGGATTTAGGCAGAATCAACTCACAATGGCCACTCTCTTTGAGATAGAGTGCCTGATTTGGGTTGCTGAGTCAGTGACTCTGCTCTTTGTATGAGATTGTGCTATGAGATGATTCAGCACTGGATTGTAATGCACGGGGTAGAGTAGTCCCAGTCGCATTTAGGTGGGAAGTTGAATTGGGCCTGGATCATAGTTAATAATCAATAAATGGAATGAGCTTCCAGTGTCTAGGCAGAGTCGCTGCTCTTGGAAATGGAGGTGCTGATTTGGGTAGCTGAGTCAGTGGCTCTACTCTTTGGGTGTGATGCTCCTGGAAGCGGGTTGTGAAGTGTTTCAAAATGCAGGGAGGTTTGGGGCAGTGTAGTCGCATACTATTATAGGTTAGAGATATAGCGAATCCTCAATCAGTATTTATCATCAATAAATAGTGGCTTGTATTAGCGTCTGGGATTTAGGCAGAATCAACTCAAAATGGCCGCTCTTCTTGGAGATAGAGTGCCTGATTTGGGTTGCTGAGTCAGTGACTCTGCTCTTTGTATGAGATTGGGCTATGAGATGATTCAGCAGTGGATTGTAATGCACGGGGTTGAATACTCCCAGTTGCATTTATGTGGGAAGTTGAATTGGGCCTGGATCATAGTTTATAATCAATTAATAGAATGAGCTTTCAATGTCTAGGCAGAGTCGCTGCTCTTGGAAATGGAGGTGCTGATTTGGGTAGCTGAGTCAGTGGCTCTACTCCCTGGGTGTGATGCTGCTGGAACCAGGCTGAGAAGTGTTTCAAAATGCAGGCACGGTTGTGGCTGAGTAGTCGCATAGTATTATACGTTAGAGGTTTAACGAATCCACAATCAATTTTATAATCAATAAATAGTGGATTGTATTAGCGTCTGGGATTTAGGCAGAATCAACTCACAATGGCCGCTCTTCTTGGAGATAGAGTGCCTGATTTGGGTTGCTGAGTCAGTGACTCTTCTCTTTGTATGAGATTGTGCTATGAGATGATTCTGCAGTGGATTGTAATGCACGGGGTTGAGTACTCCCAGTTGCATTTATGTGGGAAGTTGAATTGGGCCTGGATCATAGTTTATAATCAATAAATAGAATGAGCTTTGAGTGTCTAGGCAGAGTAGCTGCTCTTGGAAATGGAGGTGTTGATTTGCGTAGCTGAGTCAGTGGCTCTACTCCTCGGGTGTGATGCTCCTGGAAGCGGGTTGTGAAATGTTTCGAGATGTAGGGAGGTTTGGGGATGTGTAGTTGCATAGTATTATACGTCAGAGGTCTAGCGAATCCACAATCAGTTTTTATGATCAATAAATAGTGGCTTGTAATAGCGTCCAGGATTTAGGCAGAATCAACTCACAATGGCCGCTCTTCTTGGAGATAGAGTGCCTGATTTGGGTTGCTGAGTCAGTGACTCTTCTCTTTGTATGAGATTGTGCTATGAGATGATTCTGCAGTGGATTGTAATGCACGGGGTTGAGTACTCCCAGTTGCATTTATGTGGGAAGTTGAATTGGGCCTGGATCATAGTTTATAATCAATAAATAGAATGAGCTTTGAGTGTCTAGGCAGAGTAGCTGCTCTTGGAAATGGAGGTGTTGATTTGCGTAGCTGAGTCAGTGGCTCTACTCCTCGGGTGTGATGCTCCTGGAAGCGGGTTGTGAAATGTTTCGAGATGTAGGGAGGTTTGGGGATGTGTAGTTGCATAGTATTATACGTCAGAGGTCTAGCGAATCCACAATCAGTTTTTATGATCAATAAATAGTGGCTTGTAATAGCGTCCAGGATTTAGGCAGAATCAACTCACAATGGCCGCTCTTCTTGGAGATAGAGTGCCTTATTTGGGTTGCTGAGTCAGTGACTCTGCTCTTTGTATGAGATTGGGCTATGAGATGATTCAGCAGTGGATTGTAATGCACGGGGTAGAGTAGTCCCAGTCGCATTTAGGTGGGAAGTTGAATTGGGCCTGGATCATAGTTTATAATCAATAAATAGAATGAGCTTTGAGTGTCTAGGCAGAGTAGCTGCTCTTGGAAATGGAGGTGCTGATTTGCGTAGCTGAGTCAGTGGCTCTACTCCTCGGGTGTGATGCTCCTGGAAGCGGGTTGTGAAATGTTTCGAGATGTAGGGAGGTTTGGGGATGTGTAGTTGCATAGTATTATACGTCAGAGGTCTAGCGAATCCACAATCAGTTTTTATGATCAATAAATAGTGGCTTGTAATAGCGTCCAGGATTTAGGCAGAATCAACTCACAATGGCCGCTCTTCTTGGAGATAGAGTGACTTATTTGGGTTGCTGAGTCAGTGACTCTGCTCTTTGTATGAGATTGGGCTATGAGATGATTCAGCAGTGGATTGTAATGCACGGGGTAGAGTAGTCCCAGTCGCATTTAGGTGGGAAGTTGAATTGGGCCTGGATCATAGTTAATAATCAATAAATAGAATGAGCTTCCAGTGTCTAGGCAGAGTCTCTGCTCTTGGAAATGTAGGTGCTGATTTGGGTAGCTGACTCAGTGGCTCTACTTCCTGGGTGTGATGCTGCTGGAACCAGGCTGAGAAGTGTTTCAAAATGCAGGCACGGTTGTGGCTGAGTAGTCACATAGTATTATACGTTAGAGGTCTAACGAATCCACAATCAATTTTATAATCAATAAATAGTGGATTGTATTAGCGTCTGGGATTTAGGCAGAATCAACTCACAATGGCCACTCTTCTTGGAGAAAGAGTGTCTGATTTGGGTTGCTGAGTCAGTGACTCTGCTCTTTGTATGAAATTGGGCTATGAGATGATTCAGCAGTGGATTGTAATGCACGCGGTTGAGTAGTCCCAGTCGCATTTAGGCAGGAAGTTGAATTGGGCCTGGATCATATTTTACAATCAATAAATAGAATGAGTTTCCAGTGTCTAGACATAGTCGCTGCTCTTGGAAATGGAGGTGCTGATTTTGGTAGCTGAGTCAATGCCTTTACTCCTCGGATGTGATGCTCTTGGAAGCGGGTTGTGAAGTGTTTCGAAATGCAGGGAGGTTTAGGGCAGTGTAGTCGCATACTATTATAGGTTAGAGGTATAGCGAATCCACAATCAGTTTTTATCATCAATAAATAGTGGCTTGTATTAGCGTCCAGGATTTATGCAGAATCAACTCAAAATGGCCGCTCTTCTTGGAGATAGAGTACCTGATTTGGGTTGCTGAGTCAGTGACTCTTCTCTTTGTATGAGATTGTGCTATGAGATGATTCTGCAGTGGATTGTAATGCACGGGGTTGAGTACTCCCAGTTGCATTTATGTGGGAAGTTGATTTGGGCCTGGATCATAGTTTATAATCAATAAATAGAATGAGCTTCGAGTGTCTAGGCAGAGTAGCTGTTCTTGGAAATGGAGGTGCTGATTTGGGTAGCTGAGTCAGTGGCTCTACTCCTCGGGTGTGATGCTCCTGGAAGCGGGTTGTGAAATGTTTCGAGATGTAGGGAGTTTTGGGGATGTGTAGTTGCATAGTATTATACGTCAGAGGTCTAGCGAATCCACAATCAGTTTTTTTGATCAATAAATAGTGGCTTGTAATAGCGTCCAGGATTTAGAGAGAATCAACTCACAATGGCCGCTCTTCTTGGAGATAGAGTGCCTGATTTGGGTTGCGGAGTCAGTGACTCTGCTCTTTGTATGAGATTGGGCTATGAGATGATTCTGCAGTTGATTGTAATGCATGGGGTTGAGTACTCCCAGTTGCATTTATGTGGGAAGTTGAATTGGGCCTGGATCATAGTTTATAATCAATAAATAGAATGAGCTTCCAGTGTCTAGGCAGAGTCTCTGCTCTTGGAATTGGAGGTGCTGATTTGGGTAGCTGAGTCAGTGGCTCTACTTCCTGGGTGTGATGCTGCTGGAACCAGGCTGAAAAGTGTTTCAAAATGCAGGCACGGTTGTGGCTGAGTAGTCACATAGTATTATACGTGAGAGGTCTAGCGAATCTACAATCAATTTTATAATCAATAAATAGTGGATTGTATTAGCGTCTGGGATTTAGGCAGAATCAACTCACAATGCCCGCTCTTTTTGGAGATAGAGTGCCTGATTTGGGTTGCTGAGTCAGTGACTCTTCTCTTTGTATGAGATTGTGCTATGAGATGATTCAGCAGTGGATTGTGATGCACAGGGTTGAGTACTCCCAGTTGCATTTATGTGGGAAGTTGAATTGGGCCTGGATCATAGTTTATAATCAATAAATAGAATGAGCTGCCAGTGTCTAGGCAGAGTAGCTGCTCTTGGAAATGGAGGTGCTGATTTGGGTAGCTGAGTCAGTGGCTCTACTCCTCGGGTGTTATGCTCCTGGAAGCGGGTTGTGAAATGTTTCGAGATGTAGGGAGGTTTGGGGCTGTGTTGTTGCATAGTATTATACGTCAGAGGTCTAGCGAATCCTCATTCAATTTTATAATCAATAAATAGTGGTTTGTATTAGCGTCTGGGATTTAGGCAGAATCAACTCACAATGGCCACTCTTCTTGGAGATAGAGTGCCTGATTTGGGTTGCTGAGTCAGTGACTGTGCTCTTTGTATGAGATTGGGCTATGAGATGATTCAGCAGTGGATTGTAATGCACAGGGTTGAGTAGTCCCAGTCGCATTTAGGCGGGAAGTTGAATTGGGCCTGGATCATATTTTACAATCAGTAAATAGAATGAGTTTCCAGTGTCTAGGCATAGTCGCTGCTCTTGGAAATGGAGGTGCTGATTTGGGTAGCTGAGTCAGTGGCTCTACTCCTCAGATGTGATGCTCCTGGAAGCGGGTTGTGAAGTGTTTCGAAATGCAGGGAGGTTTAGGGCAGTGTAGTCGCATAATATTATAGGTTAGAGGTATGGCAAATCCACAATCAGTTTTTATCATCAATAAATAGTGGTTTGTATTAGCGTCCAGGATTTAGGCAGAATCAACTCAAAATGGCCGCTCTTCTTGGAGATAGAGTACCTGATTTGGGTTGCTGAGTCAGTGACTCTTCTCTGTGTATGAGATTGTGCTATGAGATGATTCAGCAGTGGATTGTAATGCACGAGGTTGAGTACTCCCAGCTGCATTTATGTGGGAAGTTGAATTGGGCCTGGGTCATAGTTTATAATCAATAAATAGAATGAGCTTCAAGTGTCTAGGCAGAGTAGCTGCTCTTGGAAATGGAGGTGCTGATTTGGGTAGCTGAGTCAGTGGCTCTACTCCTCGGGTGTGATGCTCCTGGAAGCGGGTTGTGAAATGTTTTGAGATGTAGGGAGGTTTGGGGCTGTGTAGTTGCATAGTATTATACGTCAGAGGTCTAGCGAATCCACAATCAGTTTTTATGATCAATAAATAGTGGCTTGTAATAGCGTCCAGGATTTTGGCATAATCAACTCACATTGGCCGTTCTTCTTGGAGATAGAGTGTCTTATTTGAGTTGCTGAGTCAGTGACTCTGCTCTTTGTATGAGATTGGGCTATGAGATGATTCAGCAGTGGATTGTGATGCACAGGGTTGAGTACTCCCAGTTGCATTTATGTGGGAAGTTGAATTGGGCCTGGATCATAGTTTATAATCAATAAATAGAATGAGCTGCCAGTGTCTAGGTAGAGTCTCTGCTCTTGGAAATGGAGGTGCTGATTTGGGTAGCTGAGTCAGTGGCTCTACTTCCTGGGTGTGATGCTGCTGGAACCAGGCTGAGAAGTGTTTCAAAATGCAGGCACGGTTGTGGCTGAGTAGTCGCATAGTATTATACGTTAGAGGTCTAGCGAATCCACAATCAATTTTATAATCAATAAATAGTGGATTGTATTAGCGTCTGGGATTTAGGCAGAATCAACTCACAATGGCCGCTCTTCTTGGAGATAGAGTGCCTGATTTGGGTTGCTGAGTCAGTGACTCTGCTCTTTGTATGAGATTGTGCTATGAGATGATTCAGCAGTGGATTGTAATGCACGGGGTTGAGTAGTCCCAGTCGCATTTAGGTGGGAAGTTGAATTGGGCCTGGATCATAGTTAATAATCAATAAATAGAATGAGTTTCCAGTGTCTAGGCAGAGTCGCTGCTCTTGGAAATGGAGGTGCTGATTTGGGTAGCTGAGTCAGTGGCTCTACTCCTCGGGTGTGATGCTCCTGGAAGCGGGTTGTGAAGTGTTTCAAAATGCAGATGGTTTGGGGCAGTGTAGTCGCATACTATTATAGGTTAAAGGTATAGCGAATCCACAATCAGTTTTTATCATCAATAAATAGTGGCTTGTATTAGCGTCCAGGATTTAGGCAGAATCAACTCAAAATGGCCGCTCTTCTTGGAGATAGAGTACCTGATTTGGGTTGCTGAGTCAGTGACTCTTCTCTTTGTATGAGATTGTGCTATGAGATGATTCTGCAGTGGATTGTAATGCACGGGGTTGAGTACTCCCAGTTGCATTTATGTGGGAAGTTGAATTGGGCCTGGATCATAGTTTATAATCAATAAATAGAATGAGCTTCGATTGTCTAGGCAGAGTAGCTGCTCTTGGAAATGGAGGTGCTGATTTGGGTAGCTGAGTCAGTGGCTCTACTCCTCGGGTGTGATGCTCCTGGAAGCGGGTTGTGAAATGTTTCGAGATGTAGGGAGGTTTGGGGATGTGTAGTTGCATAGTATTATACGTCAGAGGTCTAGCGAATCCACAATCAGTTTTTATGATCAATAAATAGTGGCTTGTAATAGCGTCCAGGATTTAGACAGAATCAACTCACAATGGCCGCTCTTCTTGGAGATAGAGTGCCTGATTTGGGTTGCTGAGTCAGTGACTCTGCTCTTTGTATGAGATTGGGCTATGAGATGTTTCTGCAGTGGATTGTAATGCATGGGGTTGAGTACTCCCAGTTGCATTTATGTGGGAAGTTGAATTGGGCCTGGATCATAGTTTATAATCAATAAATAGAATGAGCTTCCAGTGTCTAGGCAGAGTCTCTGCTCTTGGAATTGGAGGTGCTGATTTGGGTAGCTGAGTCAGTGGCTCTACTTCCTGGGTGTGATGCTGCTGGAACCAGGCTGAGAAGTGTTTCAAAATGCAGGCACGGTTGTGGCTGAGTAGTCGCATAGTATTATACGTTAGAGGTCTAGCGAATCCACAATCAATTTTATAATCAATAAATAGTGGATTGTATTAGCGTCTGGGATTTAGGCAGAATCAACTCACAATGGCCGCTCTTCTTGGAGACAGAGTGCCTGATTTGGGTTGCTGAGCCAGTGACTCTGCTCTTTGTATGAGATTGTGCTATGAGATGATTCAGCAGTGGATTGTAATGCACGGGGTTGAGTAATCCCAGTCGCATTTAGGTGGGAAGTTGAATTGGGCCTGGATCATAGTTAATAATCAATAAATAGAATGAGTTTCCAGTGTCTAGGCAGAGTCGCTGCTCTTGGAAATGGAGGTGCTGATTTGGGTAGCTGAGTCAGTGGCTCTACTCCTTGGGTGTGATGCTCCTGGAAGCGGGTTGTGAAGTGTTTCAAAATGCAGGGAGGTTTGGGGCAGTGTAGTCGCATACTATTATAGGTTAGAGATATAGCGAAACCACAATCAGTTTTTATCATCAATAAATAGGGGCTTGTATTAGCGTCTGGGATTTAGGCAGAATCAACTCAAAATGGCCGCTCTTCTTGGAGATAGAGTACCTGATTTGGGTTACTGAGTCAGTGACTCTGCTCTTTGTATGATATGTTGCTATGAGATGATTCTCCAGTGGATTGTAATGCACGGGGTTGAGTACTCCCAATGCATTTAGGTGGAAAGTTAGAGGTATAGCGAATCCACAATCAGTTTTTATGATCAATAAATGGTGGCTTGTAATAGCCCCAGGATTTAGGCAGAATCAACTCACAATGGCCGCTCTTCTTGGAGATAGAGTGCCTGATTTGGGTTGCTGAGTCAGTGAGTCTGCTCTTTGTATGAGATTGGGCTATGAGATGATTCTGCAGTGGATTGTAATGCATGGGGTTGAGTACTCCCAGTTGCATTTATGTGGGAAGTTGAATTGGGCCTGGATCATAGTTTATAATCAATAAATAGAATGAGCTTCCAGTGTCTAGGCAGAGTCTCTGCTCTTGGAATTGGAGGTGCTGATTTGGGTAGCTGAGTCAGTGGCTCTACTTCCTGGGTGTGATGCTGCTGGAACCAGGCTGAGAAGTGTTTCAAAATGCAGGCACGGTTGTGGCTGTTTAGTCGCATAGTATTATACGTTAGAGGTTTAGCGAATCCGCAATCAATTTTATAATCAATAAATATT
This sequence comes from Lissotriton helveticus, assembly GCF_964261635.1. Lineage (NCBI taxonomy): Eukaryota > Metazoa > Chordata > Amphibia > Caudata > Salamandridae > Lissotriton > Lissotriton helveticus. Next base: position 1,614,079,354 of record NC_136069.1, read on the forward strand.
GGATTGTATTAGCGTCTGGGATTTAGGCAGAATCAACTCACAATGGCCGCTCCTCTTGGAGATAGAGTGCCTGATTTGGGTTGCTGAGTCAGTGACTCTGCTCTTTGTATGAGATTGGGCTATGAGATGATTCAGCAGTGGATTGTAATGCACGGGGTTGAGTAGTCCCAGTCGCATTTAGGCAGGAAGTTGAATTGGGCCTGGATCATATTTTACAATCAATAAATAGAATGAGTTTCCAGTGTCTAGACATAGTCGCTGCTCTTGGAAATGGAGGTGCTGATTTGGGTAGCTGAGTCAGTGCCTTTACTCCTCGGATGTGATGCTCCTGGAAGCGGGTTGTGAAGTGTTTCGAAATGCAGGGAGGTTTAGGGCAGTGTAGTCGCATACTATTATAGGTTAGAGGTATAGCGAATCCACAATCAGTTTTTATCATCAATAAATAGTGGCTTGTATTAGCGTCCAGGATTTAGGCAGAATCAACTCAAAATGGCCGCTCTTCTTGGAGATAGAGTACCTGATTTGGGTTGCTGAGTCAGTGACTCTTCTCTTTGTATGTGATTGTGCTATGAGATGATTCTGCAGGGAATTGTAATGCACGGGGTTGAGTACTCCCAGTTGCATTTATGTGGGAAGTTGAATTGGGCCTGGATCATAGTTTATAATCAATAAATAGAATGAGCTTCGAGTGTCTAGGCAGAGTAGCTGCTCTTGGAAATGGAGGTGCTGATTTGGGTAGCTGAGTCAGTGGCTCTACTCCTCTGGTGTGATGCTCCTGGAAGCGGGTTGTGAAATGTTTCGAGATGTAGGGAGGTTTGGGGATGTGTAGTTGCATAGTATTTTACGTCAGAGGTCTAGCGAATCCACAATCAGTTTTTATGATCAATAAATAGTGGCTTGTAATAGCGTCCAGGATTTAGACAGAATCAACTCACAATGGCCGCTCTTCTTGGAGATAGAGTGCCTGATTTGGGTTGCTGAGTCAGTGACTCTGCTCTTTGTATGAGATTGTGCTATGAGATGATTCAGCAGTGGATTGTAATGCACGGGGTTGAGTAGTCCCAGTCGCATTTAGGTGGGAAGTTGAATTGGGCCTGGATCATAGTTAATAATCAATAAATAGAATGAGTTTCCAGTGTCTAGGCAGAGTCGCTGCTCTTGGAAATGGAGGTGCTGATTTGGGTAGCTGAGTCAGTGGCTCTACTCCTCGGGTGTGATGCTCCTGGAAGCGGGTTGTGAAGTGTTTCAAAATGCAGATGGTTTGGGGCAGTGTAGTCGCATACTATTATAGGTTAAAGGTATAGCGAATCCACAATCAGTTTTTATCATCAATAAATAGTGGCTTGTATTAGCGTCCAGGATTTAGGCAGAATCAACTCAAAATGGCCGCTCTTCTTGGAGATAGAGTACCTGATTTGGGTTGCTGAGTCAGTGACTCTTCTCTTTGTATGAGATTGTGCTATGAGATGATTCTGCAGTGGATTGTAATGCACGGGGTTGAGTACTCCCAGTTGCATTTATGTGGGAAGTTGAATTGGGCCTGGATCATAGTTTATAATCAATAAATAGAATGAGCTTCGATTGTCTAGGCAGAGTAGCTGCTCTTGGAAATGGAGGTGCTGATTTGGGTAGCTGAGTCAGTGGCTCTACTCCTCGGGTGTGATGCTCCTGGAAGCGGGTTGTGAAATGTTTCGAGATGTAGGGAGGTTTGGGGATGTGTAGTTGCATAGTATTATACGTCAGAGGTCTAGCGAATCCACAATCAGTTTTTATGATCAATAAATAGTGGCTTGTAATAGCGTCCAGGATTTAGACAGAATCAACTCACAATGGCCGCTCTTCTTGGAGATAGAGTGCCTGATTTGGGTTGCTGAGTCAGTGACTCTGCTCTTTGTATGAGATTGGGCTATGAGATGTTTCTGCAGTGGATTGTAATGCATGGGGTTGAGTACTCCCAGTTGCATTTATGTGGGAAGTTGAATTGGGCCTGGATCATAGTTTATAATCAATAAATAGAATGAGCTTCCAGTGTCTAGGCAGAGTCTCTGCTCTTGGAATTGGAGGTGCTGATTTGGGTAGCTGAGTCAGTGGCTCTACTTCCTGGGTGTGATGCTGCTGGAACCAGGCTGAGAAGTGTTTCAAAATGCAGGCACGGTTGTGGCTGAGTAGTCGCATAGTATTATACGTTAGAGGTCTAGCGAATCCACAATCAATTTTATAATCAATAAATAGTGGATTGTATTAGCGTCTGGGATTTAGGCAGAATCAACTCACAATGGCCGCTCTTCTTGGAGACAGAGTGCCTGATTTGGGTTGCTGAGCCAGTGACTCTGCTCTTTGTATGAGATTGTGCTATGAGATGATTCAGCAGTGGATTGTAATGCACGGGGTTGAGTAATCCCAGTCGCATTTAGGTGGGAAGTTGAATTGGGCCTGGATCATAGTTAATAATCAATAAATAGAATGAGTTTCCAGTGTCTAGGCAGAGTCGCTGCTCTTGGAAATGGAGGTGCTGATTTGGGTAGCTGAGTCAGTGGCTCTACTCCTTGGGTGTGATGCTCCTGGAAGCGGGTTGTGAAGTGTTTCAAAATGCAGGGAGGTTTGGGGCAGTGTAGTCGCATACTATTATAGGTTAGAGATATAGCGAAACCACAATCAGTTTTTATCATCAATAAATAGGGGCTTGTATTAGCGTCTGGGATTTAGGCAGAATCAACTCAAAATGGCCGCTCTTCTTGGAGATAGAGTACCTGATTTGGGTTACTGAGTCAGTGACTCTGCTCTTTGTATGATATGTTGCTATGAGATGATTCTCCAGTGGATTGTAATGCACGGGGTTGAGTACTCCCAATGCATTTAGGTGGAAAGTTAGAGGTATAGCGAATCCACAATCAGTTTTTATGATCAATAAATGGTGGCTTGTAATAGCCCCAGGATTTAGGCAGAATCAACTCACAATGGCCGCTCTTCTTGGAGATAGAGTGCCTGATTTGGGTTGCTGAGTCAGTGAGTCTGCTCTTTGTATGAGATTGGGCTATGAGATGATTCTGCAGTGGATTGTAATGCATGGGGTTGAGTACTCCCAGTTGCATTTATGTGGGAAGTTGAATTGGGCCTGGATCATAGTTTATAATCAATAAATAGAATGAGCTTCCAGTGTCTAGGCAGAGTCTCTGCTCTTGGAATTGGAGGTGCTGATTTGGGTAGCTGAGTCAGTGGCTCTACTTCCTGGGTGTGATGCTGCTGGAACCAGGCTGAGAAGTGTTTCAAAATGCAGGCACGGTTGTGGCTGTTTAGTCGCATAGTATTATACGTTAGAGGTTTAGCGAATCCGCAATCAATTTTATAATCAATAAATAGTGGATTGTATTAGCGTCTGGGATTTAGGCAGAATCAACTCACAATGGCCGCTCCTCTTGGAGATAGAGTGCCTGATTTGGGTTGCTGAGTCAGTGACTCTGCTCTTTGTATGAGATTGGGCTATGAGATGATTCAGCAGTGGATTGTAATGCACGGGGTTGAGTAGTCCCAGTCGCATTTAGGCAGGAAGTTGAATTGGGCCTGGATCATATTTTACAATCAATAAATAGAATGAGTTTCCAGTGTCTAGACATAGTCGCTGCTCTTGGAAATGGAGGTGCTGATTTGGGTAGCTGAGTCAGTGCCTTTACTCCTCGGATGTGATGCTCCTGGAAGCGGGTTGTGAAGTGTTTCGAAATGCAGGGAGGTTTAGGGCAGTGTAGTCGCATACTATTATAGGTTAGAGGTATAGCGAATCCACAATCAGTTTTTATCATCAATAAATAGTGGCTTGTATTAGCGTCCAGGATTTAGGCAGAATCAACTCAAAATGGCCGCTCTTCTTGGAGATAGAGTACCTGATTTGGGTTGCTGAGTCAGTGACTCTTCTCTTTGTATGTGATTGTGCTATGAGATGATTCTGCAGGGAATTGTAATGCACGGGGTTGAGTACTCCCAGTTGCATTTATGTGGGAAGTTGAATTGGGCCTGGATCATAGTTTATAATCAATAAATAGAATGAGCTTCGAGTGTCTAGGCAGAGTAGCTGCTCTTGGAAATGGAGGTGCTGATTTGGGTAGCTGAGTCAGTGGCTCTACTCCTCTGGTGTGATGCTCCTGGAAGCGGGTTGTGAAATGTTTCGAGATGTAGGGAGGTTTGGGGATGTGTAGTTGCATAGTATTTTACGTCAGAGGTCTAGCGAATCCACAATCAGTTTTTATGATCAATAAATAGTGGCTTGTAATAGCGTCCAGGATTTAGACAGAATCAACTCACAATGGCCGCTCTTCTTGGAGATAGAGTGCCTGATTTGGGTTGCTGAGTCAGTGACTCTGCTCTTTGTATGAGATTGGGCTATGAGATGATTCTGCAGTGGATTGTAATGCATGGGGTTGAGTACTCCCAGTTGCATTTATGTGGGAAGTTGAATTGGGCCTGGATCATAGTTTATAATCAATAAATAGAATGAGCTTCCAGTGTCTAGGCAGAGTCTCTGCTCTTGGAACTGGAGGTGCTGATTTGGGTAGCTGAGTCAGTGGCTCTACTTCCTGAGTGTGATGCTGCTGGAACCAGGCTGAGAAGTGTTTCAAAATGCAGGCACGGTTGTGGCTGAGTAGTCGCATAGTATTATACGTTAGAGGTCTAGCGAATCCACAATCAATTTTATAATCAATAAATAGTGGATTGTATTAGCGTCTGGGATTTAGGCAGAATCAACTCACAATGGCCGCTCTTCTTGGAGATAGAGTGCCTGATTTGGGTTGCTGAGTCAGTGACTCTGCTCTTTGTATGAGATTGTGCTATGAGATGATTCAGCAGTGGATTGTAATGCACGGAGTTGAGTAGTCCCAGTCGCATTTAGGTGGGAAGTTGAATTGGGCCTGGATCATAGTTAATAATCAATAAATAGAATGAGTTTCCAGTGTCTAGGCAGAGTCGCTGCTCTTGGAAATGGAGGTGCTGATTTGGGTAGCTGAGTCAGTGGCTCTACTCCTCGGGTGTGATGCTCCTGGAAGCGGGTTGTGAAGTGTTTCAAAATGCAGGGAGGTTTGGGGCAGTGTAGTCGCATACTATTATAGGTTAGAGATATAGCGAATCCACAATCAGTTTTTATCATCAATAAATAGTGGCTTGTATTAGCGTCTGGGATTTAGGCAGAATCAACTCAAAATGGCCGCTCTTCTTGGAGATAGAGTACCTGATTTGGGTTACTGAGTCAGTGACTCTGCTCTTTGTATGATATTGTGCTATGAGATGATTCTGCAGTGGATTGTAATGCACGGGGTTGAGTACTCCCAGTGCATTTAGGTGGAAAGTTAGAGGTATAGCGAATCCACAATCAGTTTTTATGATCAATAAATAGTGGCTTGTAATAGCCCCAGGATTTAGGCAGAATCAACTCACAATGGCCGCTCTTCTTGGAGATAGAGTGCCTGATTTGGGTTGCTGAGTCAGTGACTCTGCTCTTTGTATGAGATTGGGCTATGAGATGATTCAGCAGTGGATTGTAATGCACGGGGTTGAGTACTCCCAGTTGCATATATGTGGGAAGTTGAATTGGGCCTGGATCATAGTTTATAATCAATAAATAGAATGAGCTTCCAGTGTCAAGGCAGAGTCGCTGCCCTTGGAAATAGAGGTGCTGATTTGGGTAGCTGAGTCAGTGGCTCTACTCCCTGGGTGTGATGCTGCTGGAACCAGGCTGAGAAGTGTTTCAAAATGCAGGCACGGTTGTGGCTGTTTAGTCGCATAGTATTATACGTTAGAGGTTTAGCGAATCCGCAATCAATTTTATAATCAATAAATAGTGGATTGTATTAGCGTCTGGGATTTAGGCAGAATCAACTCACAATGGCCGCTCCTCTTGGAGATAGAGTGCCTGATTTGGGTTGCTGAGTCAGTGACTCTGCTCTTTGTATGAGATTGGGCTATGAGATGATTCAGCAGTGGATTGTAATGCACGGGGTTGAGTAGTCCCAGTCGCATTTAGGCAGGAAGTTGAATTGGGCCTGGATCATATTTTACAATCAATAAATAGAATGAGTTTCCAGTGTCTAGACATAGTCGCTGCTCTTGGAAATGGAGGTGCTGATTTGGGTAGCTGAGTCAGTGCCTTTACTCCTCGGATGTGATGCTCCTGGAAGCGGGTTGTGAAGTGTTTCGAAATGCAGGGAGGTTTAGGGCAGTGTAGTCGCATACTATTATAGGTTAGAGGTATAGCGAATCCACAATCAGTTTTTATCATCAATAAATAGTGGCTTGTATTAGCGTCCAGGATTTAGGCAGAATCAACTCAAAATGGCCGCTCTTCTTGGAGATAGAGTACCTGATTTGGGTTGCTGAGTCAGTGACTCTTCTCTTTGTATGTGATTGTGCTATGAGATGATTCTGCAGGGAATTGTAATGCACGGGGTTGAGTACTCCCAGTTGCATTTATGTGGGAAGTTGAATTGGGCCTGGATCATAGTTTATAATCAATAAATAGAATGAGCTTCGAGTGTCTAGGCAGAGTAGCTGCTCTTGGAAATGGAGGTGCTGATTTGGGTAGCTGAGTCAGTGGCTCTACTCCTCTGGTGTGATGCTCCTGGAAGCGGGTTGTGAAATGTTTCGAGATGTAGGGAGGTTTGGGGATGTGTAGTTGCATAGTATTTTACGTCAGAGGTCTAGCGAATCCACAATCAGTTTTTATGATCAATAAATAGTGGCTTGTAATAGCGTCCAGGATTTAGACAGAATCAACTCACAATGGCCGCTCTTCTTGGAGATAGAGTGCCTGATTTGGGTTGCTGAGTCAGTGACTCTGCTCTTTGTATGAGATTGGGCTATGAGTTGATTCTGCAGTGGATTGTAATGCATGGGGTTGAGTACTCCCAGTTGCATTTATGTGGGAAGTTGAATTGGGCCTGGATCATAGTTTATAATCAATAAATAGAATGAGCTTCCAGTGTCTAGGCAGAGTCTCTGCTCTTGGAACTGGAGGTGCTGATTTGGGTAGCTGAGTCAGTGGCTCTACTTCCTGAGTGTGATGCTGCTGGAACCAGGCTGAGAAGTGTTTCAAAATGCAGGCACGGTTGTGGCTGAGTAGTCGCATAGTATTATACGTTAGAGGTCTAGCGAATCCACAATCAATTTTATAATCAATAAATAGTGGATTGTATTAGCGTCTGGGATTTAGGCAGAATCAACTCACAATGGCCGCTCTTCTTGGAGATAGAGTGCCTGATTTGGGTTGCTGAGTCAGTGACTCTGCTCTTTGTATGAGATTGTGCTATGAGATGATTCAGCAGTGGATTGTAATGCACGGGGTTGAGTAGTCCCAGTCGCATTTAGGTGGGAAGTTGAATTGGGCCTGGATCATAGTTAATAATCAATAAATAGAATGAGTTTCCAGTGTCTAGGCAGAGTCGCTGCTCTTGGAAATGGAGGTGCTGATTTGGGTAGCTGAGTCAGTGGCTCTACTCCTCGGGTGTGATGCTCCTGGAAGCGGGTTGTGAAGTGTTTCAAAATGCAGGGAGGTTTGGGGCAGTGTAGTCGCATACTATTATAGGTTAGAGATATAGCGAATCCACAATCAGTTTTTATCATCAATAAATAGTGGCTTGTATTAGCGTCTGGGATTTAGGCAGAATCAACTCAAAATGGCCGCTCTTCTTGGAGATAGAGTACCTGATTTGGGTTACTGAGTCAGTGACTCTGCTCTTTGTATGATATTGTGCTATGAGATGATTCTGCAGTGGATTGTAATGCACGGGGTTGAGTACTCCCAGTGCATTTAGGTGGAAAGTTAGAGGTATAGCGAATCCACAATCAGTTTTTATGATCAATAAATAGTGGTTTGTAATAGCCCCAGGATTTAGGCAGAATCAACTCACAATGGCCGCTCTTCTTGGAGATAGAGTGCCTGATTTGGGTTGCTGAGTCAGTGACTCTGCTCTTTGTATGAGATTGGGCTATGAGATGATTCAGCAGTGGATTGTAATGCACGGGGTTGAGTACTCCCAGTTGCATATATGTGGGAAGTTGAATTGGGCCTGGATCATAGTTTATAATCAATAAATAGAATGAGCTTCCAGTGTCAAGGCAGAGTCGCTGCCCTTGGAAATAGAGGTGCTGATTTGGGTAGCTGAGTCAGTGGCTCTACTCCCTGGGTGTGATGCTGCTGGAACCAGGCTGAGAAGTGTTTCAAAATGCAGGCACGGTTGTGGCTGAGTAGTCACATAGTATTATAAGTTAGAGGTCTAGCGAATCCACAATCAATTTTATAATCAATAAATAGTGGATTGTATTAGCGTCTGGGATTTAGGCAGAATCAACTCACAATGGCCGCTCTTCTTGGAGATAGAGTGCCTGATTTGGGTTGCTGAGTCAGTGACTGTGCTCTTTGTATGAGATTGGGCTATGAGATGATTCAGCAGTGGATTGTAATGCACGGGGTTGAGTAGTCCCAGTTGCATTTAGGCGGGAAGTTGAATTGGGCCTGGATCACATTTTACAATCAATAAATAGAATGAGTTTCCAGTATCTAGGCATAGTCGCTGCTCTTGGAAATGGAGGTGCTGATTTGGGTAGCTGAGTCAGTGGCTCTACTCCTCGGATGTGATGCTCCTGGAAGCGGGTTGTGAAGTGTTTCGAAATGCAGGGAGGTTTAGGGCAGTGTCGTCGCATACTATTACAGGTTAGAGGTATAGCGAATCCACAATCAGTTTTTATCATCAAAAAATAGTGGTTTGTATTAGCGTCCAGGATTTAGCCAGAATCAACTCAAAATGGCCGCTCTTCTTGGAGATAGAGTACCTGATTTGGGTTGCTGAGTCAGTGACTCAGCTCTTTGTATGAGATTGGGCTATGAGATGATTCAGCAGTGGATTGTAATGCACGGGGTTGAGTACTCCCAGTTGCATTTATGTGGGAAGTTGAATTGGGCCTGGATCATAGTTTATAATCAATAAATAGAATGAGCTTCCAGTGTCTAGGCAGAGTCGCTGCTCTTGGAAATGGAGGTCCTGATTTGGGTAGCTGAGTCAGTGGCTCTACTCCCTGGGTGTGATGCTGCTGGAACCAGGCTGAGAAGTGTTTCAAAATGCAGGAACGGTTGTGGCTGAGTAGTCGCATAGTATTATACGTTAGCAGTTTAGCGAATCCACAATCAATTTTATAATCAATAAATAGTGGATTGTATTAGCGTCTGGGATTTAGGCAGAATCAACTCACAATGGCCGTTCTTCTTGGAGATAGAATGCCTGATTTAGGTTGCTGAGTCAGTGACTCTGCTCTTTGTATGAGATTGGGCTATGAGATGATTCAGCAGTGGATTGTAATACACGGGGTTGAGTAGTCCCAGTCGCATTTAGGCAGGAAGTTGAATTGGGCCTGGATCATATTTTACAATCAATAAATAGAATGAGTTTCCAGTGTCTAGACATAGTCGCTGCTCTTGGAAATGGAGGTGCTGATTTGGGTAGCTGAGTCAGTGCCTTTACTCCTCGGATGTGATGCTCCTGGAAGCGGGTTGTGAAGTGTTTCGAAATGCAGGGAGGTTTAGGGCAGTGTAGTCACATACTATTATAGGTTAGAGGTGTAGCGAATCCACAATCAGTTTTTATCATCAATAAATAGTGGCTTGTATTAGCGTCCAGGATTTAGGCAGAATCAACTCAAAATGGCCGCTCTTCTTGGAGATAGAGTACCTGATTTCGGTGGCTGAGTCAGTGACTCTTCTCTTTGTATGAGATTGTGCTATGAGATGATTCTGCAGTGGATTGTAATGCACGGGGTTGAGTACTCCCAGTTGCATTTATGTGGGAAGTTGAATTGGGCCTGGATCATAGTTTATAATCAATAAATAGAATGAGCATCGAGTGTCTAGGCAGAGTAGCTGCTCTTGGAAATGGAGGTGCTGATTTGGGTAGCTGAGTCAGTGGCTCTACTCCTCGGGTGTGATGCTCCTGGAAGCGGGTTGTGAAATGTTTCAAGATGTAGGGAGGTTTGGGGATGTGTAGTTGCATAGTATTATACGTCAGAGGTCTAGCGAATCCACAATCAGTTTTTATGATCAATAAATAGTGGCTTGTAATAGCGTCCAGGATTTAGACAGAATCAACTCACAATGGCCGCTCTTCTTGGCGATAGAGTGCCTGATTTGGGTTGCTGAGTCAGTGACTCTGCTCTTTGTATGAGATTGGGCTATGAGATGATTCAGCAGTGGATTGTAATGCACGGGGTTGAGTACTCCCAGTTGCATTTATGTGGGAAGTTGAATTGGGCCTGGATCATAGTTTATAATCAATAAATAGAATAAGCTTCCAGTGTCTAGGCAGAGTCTCTGCTCTTGGAAATGGAGGTGCTGATTTGGGTAGCTGAGTCAGTGGCTCTACTTCCTGGGTGTGATGCTGCTGGAACCAGGCTGAGAAGTGTTTCAAAATGCAGGCACGGTTGTGGCTGAGTAGTCGCCTAGTATTATACGTTAGAGGTCTAGCGAATCCACAATCAATTTTATAATCAATAAATAGTGGATTGTATTAGCGTCTGGGATTTAGGCAGAATCAACTCACAATGGCCACTCTTCTTTGAGATAGAGTGCCTGATTTGGGTTGCTGAGTCAGTGACTCTGCTCTTTGTATGAGATTGTGCTATGAGATGATTCAGCACTGGATTGTAATGCACGGGGTAGAGTAGTCCCAGTCGCATTTAGGTGGGAAGTTGAATTGGGCCTGGATCATAGTTAATAATCAATAAATAGAATGAGCTTCCAGTGTCTAGGCAGAGTCGCTGCTCTTGGAAATGGAGGTGCTGATTTCGGTAGCTGAGTCAGTGGCTCTACTCTTTGGGTGTGATGCTCCTGGAAGCGGGTTGTGAAGTGTTTCAAAATGCAGGGAGGTTTGGGGCAGTGTAGTCGCATACTATTATAGGTTAGAGATATAGCGAATCCTCAATCAGTATTTATGATCAATAAATAGTGGCTTGTATTAGCGTCTGGGATTTAGGCAGAATCAACTCAAAATGGCCGCTCTTCTTGGAGATAGAGTACCTGATTTGGGTTACTGAGTCAGTGACTCTGCTCTTTGTATGATATTGTGCTATGAGATGATTCTGCAGTGGATTGTAATGCACAGGGTTGAGTACTCCCAGTGCATTTAGGTGGGAAGTTGAATTGGGCCTGGATCATAGTTTATAATCAATCAATAGAATGAGCTTCCAGTGTCTAGGCAGAGTCACTGCTCTTGGAAATGGATGGGCTTATTTGGGTAGCTGAGTCAGTGCCTCTACTCCTCGGGTTTGACGCTCCTGGAAGCGGGTTGTGAAAAGTTTCGAGATGTAGGGAGGTTTGGGGCTGTGTAGTTGCATAGTATTATACATTAGAGGTCTAGCGAATCCACAATCGGTTTTTATGATCAATAAATAGTGGCTTGTAATAGCGTCCAGGATTTAGGCATAATCAACTCACAATGGCCGCTCTTCTTGGAGATAGAGTGCCTGATTTGGGTTGCTGAGTCAGTGACTCTGCTCTTTGTATGAGATTGGGCTATGAGATGATTCAGCAGTGGATTGTAATGCACGGGGTTGAGTACTCCCAGTTGCATTTATGTGGGAAGTTGAATTGGGCCTGGATCATAGTTTATAATCAATTAATAGAATGAGCTTTCAATGTCTAGGCAGAGTCGCTGCTCTTGGAAATGGAGGTGCTGATTTGGGTAGCTGAGTCAGTGGCTCTACTCCCTGGGTGTGAGGCTGCTGGAACCAGGCTGAGAAGTGTTTCAAAATGCAGGCACGGTTGTGGCTGAGTAGTCGCATAGTATTATACGTTAGAGGTTTAGCGAATCCACAATCAATTTTATAATCAATAAATAGTGGATTGTATTAGCGTCTGGGATTTAGGCAGAATCAACTCACAATGGCCGCTCTTCTTGGAGATAGAGTGCCTGATTTGGGTTGCTGAGTCAGTGACTCTTCTCTTTGTATGAGATTGTGCTATGAGATGATTCTGCAGTGGATTGTAATGCACGGGGTTGAGTACTCCCAGTTGCATTTATGTGGGAAGTTGAATTGGGCCTGGATCATAGTTTATAATCAATAAATAGAATGAGCTTTGAGTGTCTAGGCAGAGTAGCTGCTCTTGGAAATGGAGGTGTTGATTTGCGTAGCTGAGTCAGTGGCTCTACTCCTCGGGTGTGATGCTCCTGGAAGCGGGTTGTGAAATGTTTCGAGATGTAGGGAGGTTTGGGGATGTGTAGTTGCATAGTATTATACGTCAGAGGTCTAGCGAATCCACAATCAGTTTTTATGATCAATAAATAGTGGCTTGTAATAGCGTCCAGGATTTAGGCAGAATCAACTCACAATGGCCGCTCTTCTTGGAGATAGAGTGCCTTATTTGGGTTGCTGAGTCAGTGACTCTGCTCTTTGTATGAGATTGGGCTATGAGATGATTCAGCAGTGGATTGTAATGCACGGGGTAGAGTAGTCCCAGTCGCATTTAGGTGGGAAGTTGAATTGGGCCTGGATCATAGTTTATAATCAATAAATAGAATGAGCTTTGAGTGTCTAGGCAGAGTAGCTGCTCTTGGAAATGGAGGTGCTGATTTGCGTAGCTGAGTCAGTGGCTCTACTCCTCGGGTGTGATGCTCCTGGAAGCGGGTTGTGAAATGTTTCGAGATGTAGGGAGGTTTGGGGATGTGTAGTTGCATAGTATTTTACGTCAGAGGTCTAGCGAATCCACAATCAGTTTTTATGATCAATAAATAGTGGCTTGTAATAGCGTCCAGGATTTAGACAGAATCAACTCACAATGGCCGCTCTTCTTGGAGATAGAGTGCCTGATTTGGGTTGCTGAGTCAGTGACTCTGCTCTTTGTATGAGATTGGGCTATGAGATGATTCTGCAGTGGATTGTAATGCATGGGGTTGAGTACTCCCAGTTGCATTTATGTGGGAAGTTGAATTGGGCCTGGATCATAGTTTATAATCAATAAATAGAATGAGCTTCCAGTGTCTAGGCAGAGTCTCTGCTCTTGGAACTGGAGGTGCTGATTTGGGTAGCTGAGTCAGTGGCTCTACTTCCTGAGTGTGATGCTGCTGGAACCAGGCTGAGAAGTGTTTCAAAATGCAGGCACGGTTGTGGCTGAGTAGTCGCATAGTATTATACGTTAGAGGTCTAGCGAATCCACAATCAATTTTATAATCAATAAATAGTGGATTGTATTAGCGTCTGGGATTTAGGCAGAATCAACTCACAATGGCCGCTCTTCTTGGAGATAGAGTGCCTGATTTGGGTTGCTGAGTCAGTGACTCTGCTCTTTGTATGAGATTGTGCTATGAGATGATTCAGCAGTGGATTGTAATGCACGGGGTTGAGTAGTCCCAGTCGCATTTAGGTGGGAAGTTGAATTGGGCCTGGATCATAGTTAATAATCAATAAATAGAATGAGTTTCCAGTGTCTAGGCAGAGTCGCTGCTCTTGGAAATGGAGGTGCTGATTTGGGTAGCTGAGTCAGTGGCTCTACTCCTCGGGTGTGATGCTCCTGGAAGCGGGTTGTGAAGTGTTTCAAAATGCAGGGAGGTTTGGGGCAGTGTAGTCGCATACTATTATAGGTTAGAGATATAGCGAATCCACAATCAGTTTTTATCATCAATAAATAGTGGCTTGTATTAGCGTCTGGGATTTAGGCAGAATCAACTCAAAATGGCCGCTCTTCTTGGAGATAGAGTACCTGATTTGGGTTACTGAGTCAGTGACTCTGCTCTTTGTATGATATTGTGCTATGAGATGATTCTGCAGTGGATTGTAATGCACGGGGTTGAGTACTCCCAGTGCATTTAGGTGGAAAGTTAGAGGTATAGCGAATCCACAATCAGTTTTTATGATCAATAAATAGTGGCTTGTAATAGCCCCAGGATTTAGGCAGAATCAACTCACAATGGCCGCTCTTCTTGGAGATAGAGTGCCTGATTTGGGTTGCTGAGTCAGTGACTCTGCTCTTTGTATGAGATTGGGCTATGAGATGATTCAGCAGTGGATTGTAATGCACGGGGTTGAGTACTCCCAGTTGCATATATGTGGGAAGTTGAATTGGGCCTGGATCATAGTTTATAATCAATAAATAGAATGAGCTTCCAGTGTCAAGGCAGAGTCGCTGCTCTTGGAAATAGAGGTGCTGATTTGGGTAGCTGAGTCAGTGGCTCTACTCCCTGGGTGTGATGCTGCTGGAACCAGGCTGAGAAGTGTTTCAAAATGCAGGCACGGTTGTGGCTGAGTAGTCACATAGTATTATAAGTTAGAGGTCTAGCGAATCCACAATCAATTTTATAATCAATAAATAGTGGATTGTATTAGCGTCTGGGATTTAGGCAGAATCAACTCACAATGGCCGCTCTTCTTGGAGATAGAGTGCCTGATTTGGGTTGCTGAGTCAGTGACTGTGCTCTTTGTATGAGATTGGGCTATGAGATGATTCAGCAGTGGATTGTAATGCACGGGGTTGAGTAGTCCCAGTTGCATTTAGGCGGGAAGTTGAATTGGGCCTGGATCACATTTTACAATCAATAAATAGAATGAGTTTCCAGTGTCTAGGCATAGTCGCTGCTCTTGGAAATGGAGGTGCTGATTTGGGTAGCTGAGTCAGTGGCTCTACTCCTCGGATGTGATGCTCCTGGAAGCGGGTTGTGAAGTGTTTTGAAATGCAGGGAGGTTTAGGGCAGTGTCGTCGCATACTATTACAGGTTAGAGGTATAGCGAATCCACAATCAGTTTTTATCATCAAAAAATAGTGGTTTGTATTAGCGTCCAGGATTTAGCCAGAATCAACTCAAAATGGCCGCTCTTCTTGGAGATAGAGTACCTGATTTGGGTTGCTGAGTCAGTGACTCAGCTCTTTGTATGAGATTGGGCTATGAGATGATTCAGCAGTGGATTGTAATGCACGGGGTTGAGTACTCCCAGTTGCATTTATGTGGGAAGTTGAATTGGGCCTGGATCATAGTTTATAATCAATAAATAGAATGAGCTTCCAGTGTCTAGGCAGAGTCGCTGCTCTTGGAAATGGAGGTCCTGATTTGGGTAGCTGAGTCAGTGGCTCTACTCCCTGGGTGTGATGCTGCTGGAACCAGGCTGAGAAGTGTTTCAAAATGCAGGAACGGTTGTGGCTGAGTAGTCGCATAGTATTATACGTTAGCAGTTTAGCGAATCCACAATCAATTTTATAATCAATAAATAGTTGATTGTATTAGCGTCTGGGATTTAGGCAGAATCAACTCACAATCGCCGCTCTTCTTGGAGATAGAGTGCCTGATTTAGGTTGCTGAGTCAGTGACTCTGCTCTTTGTATGAGATTGGGCTATGAGATGATTCAGCAGTGGATTGTAATACACGGGGTTGAGTAGTCCCAGTCGCATTTAGGCAGGAAGTTGAATTGGGCCTGGATCATATTTTACAATCAATAAATAGAATGAGTTTCCAGTGTCTAGACATAGTCGCTGCTCTTGGAAATGGAGGTGCTGATTTGGGTAGCTGAGTCAGTGCCTTTACTCCTCGGATGTGATGCTCCTGGAAGCGGGTTGTGAAGTGTTTCGAAATGCAGGGAGGTTTAGGGCAGTGTAGTCACATACTATTATAGGTTAGAGGTGTAGCGAATCCACAATCAGTTTTTATCATCAAAAATAGTGGCTTGTATTAGCGTCCAGGATTTAGGCAGAATCAACTCAAAATGGCCGCTCTTCTTGGAGATAGACTACCTGATTTCGGTGGCTGAGTCAGTGACTCTTCTCTTTGTATGAGATTGTGCTATGAGATGATTCTGCAGTGGATTGTAATGCACGGGGTTGAGTACTCCCAGTTGCATTTATGTGGGAAGTTGAATTGGGCCTGGATCATAGTTTATAATCAATAAATAGAATGAGCATCGAGTGTCTAGGCAGAGTAGCTGCTCTTGGAAATGGAGGTGCTGATTTGGGTAGCTGAGTCAGTGGCTCTACTCCTCGGGTGTGATGCTCCTGGAAGCGGGTTGTGAAATGTTTCAAGATGTAGGGAGGTTTGGGGATGTGTAGTTGCATAGTATTATACGTCAGAGGTCTAGCGAATCCACAATCAGTTTTTATGATCAATAAATAGTGGCTTGTAATAGCGTCCAGGATTTAGACAGAATCAACTCACAATGGCCGCTCTTCTTGGCGATAGAGTGCCTGATTTGGGTTGCTGAGTCAGTGACTCTGCTCTTTGTATGAGATTGGGCTATGAGATGATTCAGCAGTGGATTGTAATGCACGGGGTTGAGTACTCCCAGTTGCATTTATGTGGGAAGTTGAATTGGGCCTGGATCATATTTTATAATCAATAAATAGAATGAGTTTCCAGTGTCTAGGCATAGCCACTGCTCTTGGAAGTGGAGGTGCTGATTTGGGTAGCTGAGTCAGTGACTCTACTCTTTGTATGATATTGTGCTATGAGATGATTCTGCAGTGGATTGCAATGCACGAGGTTGAGTACTCCCAGTTGCATTTATGTGGGAAGTTGAATTGGGCCTGGATCATAGTTAATAATCAATAAATAGAATGAGCTTCCAGTGTCTAGGCAGAGTCGCTGCTCTTGGAAATGGAGGTGCTGATTTGGGTAGCTGAGTCAGTGGCTCTACTCCTCGGGTGTGATGCTCCTGGAAGCGGGTTGGGAAATGTTTCGAGATGTAGGGAGGTTTGGGGCTCTGTAGTTGCATAGTATTATACATAAGAGGTCTAGCGAATCCACATTCAATTTTATAATCAATAAATAGTGGATTGTATTAGCGTCTGGGATTTAGGCAGAATCAACTCACAATGGCCGCTCTTCTTGGAGATAGAGTGCCTGATTTGGGTTGCTGAGTCAGTGACTCTGCTCTTTGTATGAGATTGTGCTATGAGATGATTCAGCAGTGGATTGTAATGCACGGGGTTGAGTAGTCCCAGTCGCATTTAGGTGGGAAGTTGAATTGGGCCTGGATCATAGTTAATAATCAATAAATAGAATGAGTTTCCAGTGTCTAGGCAGAGTCGCTGCTCTTGGAAATGGAGGTGCTGATTTGGGTAGCTGAGTCAGTGGCTCTACTCCTCGGGTGTGATGCTCCTGGAAGCGGGTTGTGAAGTGTTTCAAAATGCAGGGAGGTTTGGGGCAGTGTAGTCGCATACTATTATAGGTTAGAGATATAGCGAATCCACAATCAGTTTTTATCATCAATAAATAGTGGCTTGTATTAGCGTCTGGGATTTAGGCAGAATCAACTCAAAATGGCCGCTCTTCTTGGAGATAGAGTACCTGATTTGGGTTACTGAGTCAGTGACTCTGCTCTTTGTATGATATTGTGCTATGAGATGATTCTGCAGTGGATTGTAATGCACGGGGTTGAGTACTCCCAGTGCATTTAGGTGGAAAGTTAGAGGTATAGCGAATCCACAATCAGTTTTTATGATCAATAAATAGTGGCTTGTAATAGCCCCAGGATTTAGGCAGAATCAACTCACAATGGCCGCTCTTCTTGGAGATAGAGTGCCTGATTTGGGTTGCTGAGTCAGTGACTCTGCTCTTTGTATGAGATTGGGCTATGAGATGATTCAGCAGTGGATTGTAATGCACGGGGTTGAGTACTCCCAGTTGCATATATGTGGGAAGTTGAATTGGGCCTGGATCATAGTTTATAATCAATAAATAGAATGAGCTTCCAGTGTCAAGGCAGAGTCGCTGCTCTTGGAAATAGAGGTGCTGATTTGGGTAGCTGAGTCAGTGGCTCTACTCCCTGGGTGTGATGCTGCTGGAACCAGGCTGAGAAGTGTTTCAAAATGCAGGCACGGTTGTGGCTGAGTAGTCACATAGTATTATAAGTTAGAGGTCTAGCGAATCCACAATCAATTTTATAATCAATAAATAGTGGATTGTATTAGCGTCTGGGATTTAGGCAGAATCAACTCACAATGGCCGCTCTTCTTGGAGATAGAGTGCCTGATTTGGGTTGCTGAGTCAGTGACTGTGCTCTTTGTATGAGATTGGGCTATGAGATGATTCAGCAGTGGATTGTAATGCACGGGGTTGAGTAGTCCCAGTTGCATTTAGGCGGGAAGTTGAATTGGGCCTGGATCACATTTTACAATCAATAAATAGAATGAGTTTCCAGTGTCTAGGCATAGTCGCTGCTCTTGGAAATGGAGGTGCTGATTTGGGTAGCTGAGTCAGTGGCTCTACTCCTCGGATGTGATGCTCCTGGAAGCGGGTTGTGAAGTGTTTTGAAATGCAGGGAGGTTTAGGGCAGTGTCGTCGCATACTATTACAGGTTAGAGGTATAGCGAATCCACAATCAGTTTTTATCATCAAAAAATAGTGGTTTGTATTAGCGTCCAGGATTTAGCCAGAATCAACTCAAAATGGCCGCTCTTCTTGGAGATAGAGTACCTGATTTGGGTTGCTGAGTCAGTGACTCAGCTCTTTGTATGAGATTGGGCTATGAGATGATTCAGCAGTGGATTGTAATGCACGGGGTTGAGTACTCCCAGTTGCATTTATGTGGGAAGTTGAATTGGGCCTGGATCATATTTTATAATCAATAAATAGAATGAGTTTCCAGTGTCTAGGCATAGCCACTGCTCTTGGAAGTGGAGGTGCTGATTTGGGTAGCTGAGTCAGTGACTCTACTCTTTGTATGATATTGTGCTATGAGATGATTCTGCAGTGGATTGCAATGCACGAGGTTGAGTACTCCCAGTTGCATTTATGTGGGAAGTTGAATTGGGCCTGGATCATAGTTAATAATCAATAAATAGAATGAGCTTCCAGTGTCTAGGCAGAGTCGCTGCTCTTGGAAATGGAGGTGCTGATTTGGGTAGCTGAGTCAGTGGCTCTACTCCTCGGGTGTGATGCTCCTGGAAGCGGGTTGGGAAATGTTTCGAGATGTAGGGAGGTTTGGGGCTCTGTAGTTGCATAGTATTATACATAAGAGGTCTAGCGAATCCACATTCAATTTTATAATCAATAAATAGTGGATTGTATTAGCGTCTGGGATTTAGGCAGAATCAACTCACAATGGCCGCTCTTCTTGGAGATAGAGTGCCTGATTTGGGTTGCTGAGTCAGTGACTCTGCTCTTTGTATGAGATTGTGCTATGAGATGATTCAGCAGTGGATTGTAATGCACGGGGTTGAGTAGTCCCAGTCGCATTTAGGTGGGAAGTTGAATTGGGCCTGGATCATAGTTAATAATCAATAAATAGAATGAGTTTCCAGTGTCTAGGCAGAGTCGCTGCTCTTGGAAATGGAGGTGCTGATTTGGGTAGCTGAGTCAGTGGCTCTACTCCTCGGGTGTGATGCTCCTGGAAGCGGGTTGTGAAGTGTTTCAAAATGCAGGGAGGTTTGGGGCAGTGTAGTCGCATACTATTATAGGTTAGAGATATAGCGAATCCACAATCAGTTTTTATCATCAATAAATAGTGGCTTGTATTAGCGTCTGGGATTTAGGCAGAATCAACTCAAAATGGCCGCTCTTCTTGGAGATAGAGTACCTGATTTGGGTTACTGAGTCAGTGACTCTGCTCTTTGTATGATATTGTGCTATGAGATGATTCTGCAGTGGATTGTAATGCACGGGGTTGAGTACTCCCAGTGCATTTAGGTGGAAAGTTAGAGGTATAGCGAATCCACAATCAGTTTTTATGATCAATAAATAGTGGCTTGTAATAGCCCCAGGATTTAGGCAGAATCAACTCACAATGGCCGCTCTTCTTGGAGATAGAGTGCCTGATTTGGGTTGCTGAGTCAGTGACTCTGCTCTTTGTATGAGATTGGGCTATGAGATGATTCAGCAGTGGATTGTAATGCACGGGGTTGAGTACTCCCAGTTGCATATATGTGGGAAGTTGAATTGGGCCTGGATCATAGTTTATAATCAATAAATAGAATGAGCTTCCAGTGTCAAGGCAGAGTCGCTGCTCTTGGAAATAGAGGTGCTGATTTGGGTAGCTGAGTCAGTGGCTCTACTCCCTGGGTGTGATGCTGCTGGAACCAGGCTGAGAAGTGTTTCAAAATGCAGGCACGGTTGTGGCTGAGTAGTCACATAGTATTATAAGTTAGAGGTCTAGCGAATCCACAATCAATTTTATAATCAATAAATAGTGGATTGTATTAGCGTCTGGGATTTAGGCAGAATCAACTCACAATGGCCGCTCTTCTTGGAGATAGAGTGCCTGATTTGGGTTGCTGAGTCAGTGACTGTGCTCTTTGTATGAGATTGGGCTATGAGATGATTCAGCAGTGGATTGTAATGCACGGGGTTGAGTAGTCCCAGTTGCATTTAGGCGGGAAGTTGAATTGGGCCTGGATCACATTTTACAATCAATAAATAGAATGAGTTTCCAGTGTCTAGGCATAGTCGCTGCTCTTGGAAATGGAGGTGCTGATTTGGGTAGCTGAGTCAGTGGCTCTACTCCTCGGATGTGATGCTCCTGGAAGCGGGTTGTGAAGTGTTTTGAAATGCAGGGAGGTTTAGGGCAGTGTCGTCGCATACTATTACAGGTTAGAGGTATAGCGAATCCACAATCAGTTTTTATCATCAAAAAATAGTGGTTTGTATTAGCGTCCAGGATTTAGCCAGAATCAACTCAAAATGGCCGCTCTTCTTGGAGATAGAGTACCTGATTTGGGTTGCTGAGTCAGTGACTCAGCTCTTTGTATGAGATTGGGCTATGAGATGATTCAGCAGTGGATTGTAATGCACGGGGTTGAGTACTCCCAGTTGCATTTATGTGGGAAGTTGAATTGGGCCTGGATCATAGTTTATAATCAATAAATAGAATGAGCTTCCAGTGTCTAGGCAGAGTCGCTGCTCTTGGAAATGGAGGTCCTGATTTGGGTAGCTGAGTCAGTGGCTCTACTCCCTGGGTGTGATGCTGCTGGAACCAGGCTGAGAAGTGTTTCAAAATGCAGGAACGGTTGTGGCTGAGTAGTCGCATAGTATTATACGTTAGCAGTTTAGCGAATCCACAATCAATTTTATAATCAATAAATAGTTGATTGTATTAGCGTCTGGGATTTAGGCAGAATCAACTCACAATGGCCGCTCTTCTTGGAGATAGAGTGCCTGATTTAGGTTGCTGAGTCAGTGACTCTGCTCTTTGTATGAGATTGGGCTATGAGATGATTCAGCAGTGGATTGTAATACACGGGGTTGAGTAGTCCCAGTCGCATTTAGGCAGGAAGTTGAATTGGGCCTGGATCATATTTTACAATCAATAAATAGAATGAGTTTCCAGTGTCTAGACATAGTCGCTGCTCTTGGAAATGGAGGTGCTGATTTGGGTAGCTGAGTCAGTGCCTTTACTCCTCGGATGTGATGCTCCTGGAAGCGGGTTGTGAAGTGTTTCGAAATGCAGGGAGGTTTAGGGCAGTGTAGTCACATACTATTATAGGTTAGAGGTGTAGCGAATCCACAATCAGTTTTTATCATCAAAAATAGTGGCTTGTATTAGCGTCCAGGATTTAGGCAGAATCAACTCAAAATGGCCGCTCTTCTTGGAGATAGACTACCTGATTTCGGTGGCTGAGTCAGTGACTCTTCTCTTTGTATGAGATTGTGCTATGAGATGATTCTGCAGTGGATTGTAATGCACGGGGTTGAGTACTCCCAGTTGCATTTATGTGGGAAGTTGAATTGGGCCTGGATCATAGTTTATAATCAATAAATAGAATGAGCATCGAGTGTCTAGGCAGAGTAGCTGCTCTTGGAAATGGAGGTGCTGATTTGGGTAGCTGAGTCAGTGGCTCTACTCCTCGGGTGTGATGCTCCTGGAAGCGGGTTGTGAAATGTTTCAAGATGTAGGGAGGTTTGGGGATGTGTAGTTGCATAGTATTATACGTCAGAGGTCTAGCGAATCCACAATCAGTTTTTATGATCAATAAATAGTGGCTTGTAATAGCGTCCAGGATTTAGACAGAATCAACTCACAATGGCCGCTCTTCTTGGCGATAGAGTGCCTGATTTGGGTTGCTGAGTCAGTGACTCTGCTCTTTGTATGAGATTGGGCTATGAGATGATTCAGCAGTGGATTGTAATGCACGGGGTTGAGTACTCCCAGTTGCATTTATGTGGGAAGTTGAATTGGGCCTGGATCATAGTTTATAATCAATAAATAGAATAAGCTTCCAGTGTCTAGGCAGAGTCTCTGCTCTTGGAAATGGAGGTGCTGATTTGGGTAGCTGAGTCAGTGGCTCTACTTCCTGGGTGTGATGCTGCTGGAACCAGGCTGAGAAGTGTTTCAAAATGCAGGCACGGTTGTGGCTGAGTAGTCGCATAGTATTATACGTTAGAGGTCTAGCGAATCCACAATCAATTTTATAATCAATAAATAGTGGATTGTATTAGCGTCTGGGATTTAGGCAGAATCAACTCACAATGGCCACTCTTCTTTGAGATAGAGTGCCTGATTTGGGTTGCTGAGTCAGTGACTCTGCTCTTTGTATGAGATTGTGCTATGAGATGATTCAGCACTGGATTGTAATGCACGGGGTAGAGTAGTCCCAGTCGCATTTAGGTGGGAAGTTGAATTGGGCCTGGATCATAGTTAATAATCAATAAATAGAATGAGCTTCCAGTGTCTAGGCAGAGTCGCTGCTCTTGGAAATGGAGGTGCTGATTTGGGTAGCTGAGTCAGTGGCTCTACTCTTTGGGTGTGATGCTCCTGGAAGCGGGTTGTGAAGTGTTTCAAAATGCAGGGAGGTTTGGGGCAGTGTAGTCGCATACTATTATAGGTTAGAGATATAGCGAATCCTCAATCAGTATTTATCATCAATAAATAGTGGCTTGTATTAGCGTCTGGGATTTAGGCAGAATCAACTCAAAATGGCCGCTCTTCTTGGAGATAGAGTACCTGATTTGGGTTACTGAGTCAGTGACTCTGCTCTTTGTATGATATTGTGCTATGAGATGATTCTGCAGTGGATTGTAATGCACAGGGTTGAGTACTCCCAGTGCATTTAGGTGGGAAGTTGAATTGGGCCTGGATCATAGTTTATAATCAATCAATAGAATGAGCTTCCAGTGTCTAGGCAGAGTCACTGCTCTTGGAAATGGATGGGCTTATTTGGGTAGCTGAGTCAGTGCCTCTACTCCTCGGGTTTGACGCTCCTGGAAGCGGGTTGTGAAAAGTTTCGAGATGTAGGGAGGTTTGGGGCTGTGTAGTTGCATAGTATTATACATTAGAGGACTAGCGAATCCACAATCGGTTTTTATGATCAATAAATAGTGGCTTGTAATAGCGTCCAGGATTTAGGCATAATCAACTCACAATGGCCGCTCTTCTTGGAGATAGAGTGCCTGATTTGGGTTGCTGAGTCAGTGACTCTGCTCTTTGTATGAGATTGGGCTATGAGATGATTCAGCAGTGGATTGTAATGCACGGGGTTGAGTACTCCCAGTTGCATTTATGTGGGAAGTTGAATTGGGCCTGGATCATAGTTTATAATCAATTAATAGAATGAGCTTTCAATGTCTAGGCAGAGTCGCTGCTCTTGGAAATGGAGGTGCTGATTTGGGTAGCTGAGTCAGTGGCTCTACTCCCTGGGTGTGATGCTGCTGGAACCAGGCTGAGAAGTGTTTCAAAATGCAGGCACGGTTGTGGCTGAGTAGTCGCATAGTATTATACGTTAGAGGTTTAGCGAATCCACAATCAATTTTATAATCAATAAATAGTGGATTGTATTAGCGTCTGGGATTTAGGCAGAATCAACTCACAATGGCCGCTCTTCTTGGAGATAGAGTGCCTGATTTGGGTTGCTGAGTCAGTGACTCTTCTCTTTGTATGAGATTGTGCTATGAGATGATTCTGCAGTGGATTGTAATGCACGGGGTTGAGTACTCCCAGTTGCATTTATGTGGGAAGTTGAATTGGGCCTGGATCATAGTTTATAATCAATAAATAGAATGAGCTTTGAGTGTCTAGGCAGAGTAGCTGCTCTTGGAAATGGAGGTGTTGATTTGCGTAGCTGAGTCAGTGGCTCTACTCCTCGGGTGTGATGCTCCTGGAAGCGGGTTGTGAAATGTTTCGAGATGTAGGGAGGTTTGGGGATGTGTAGTTGCATAGTATTATACGTCAGAGGTCTAGCGAATCCACAATCAGTTTTTATGATCAATAAATAGTGGCTTGTAATAGCGTCCAGGATTTAGGCAGAATCAACTCACAATGGCCGCTCTTCTTGGAGATAGAGTGCCTTATTTGGGTTGCTGAGTCAGTGACTCTGCTCTTTGTATGAGATTGGGCTATGAGATGATTCAGCAGTGGATTGTAATGCACGGGGTAGAGTAGTCCCAGTCGCATTTAGGTGGGAAGTTGAATTGGGCCTGGATCATAGTTTATAATCAATAAATAGAATGAGCTTTGAGTGTCTAGGCAGAGTAGCTGCTCTTGGAAATGGAGGTGCTGATTTGCGTAGCTGAGTCAGTGGCTCTACTCCTCGGGTGTGATGCTCCTGGAAGCGGGTTGTGAAATGTTTCGAGATGTAGGGAGGTTTGGGGATGTGTAGTTGCATAGTATTATACGTCAGAGGTCTAGCGAATCCACAATCAGTTTTTATGATCAATAAATAGTGGCTTGTAATAGCGTCCAGGATTTAGGCAGAATCAACTCACAATGGCCGCTCTTCTTGGAGATAGAGTGACTTATTTGGGTTGCTGAGTCAGTGACTCTGCTCTTTGTATGAGATTGGGCTATGAGATGATTCAGCAGTGGATTGTAATGCACGGGGTAGAGTAGTCCCAGTCGCATTTAGGTGGGAAGTTGAATTGGGCCTGGATCATAGTTAATATCCAATAAATAGAATGAGCTTCCAGTGTCTAGGCAGAGTCTCTGCTCTTGGAAATGTAGGTGCTGATTTGGGTAGCTGACTCAGTGGCTCTACTTCCTGGGTGTGATGCTGCTGGAACCAGGCTGAGAAGTGTTTCAAAATGCAGGCACGGTTGTGGCTGAGTAGTCACATAGTATTATACGTTAGAGGTCTAACGAATCCACAATCAATTTTATAATCAATAAATAGTGGATTGTATTAGCGTCTGGGATTTAGGCAGAATCAACTCACAATGGCCACTCTTCTTGGAGAAAGAGTGTCTGATTTGGGTTGCTGAGTCAGTGACTCTGCTCTTTGTATGAGATTGGGCTATGAGATGATTCAGCAGTGGATTGTAATGCACGCGGTTGAGTAGTCCCAGTCGCATTTAGGCAGGAAGTTGAATTGGGCCTGGATCATATTTTACAATCAATAAATAGAATGAGTTTCCAGTGTCTAGACATAGTCGCTGCTCTTGGAAATGGAGGTGCTGATTTTGGTAGCTGAGTCAATGCCTTTACTCCTCGGATGTGATGCTCTTGGAAGCGGGTTGTGAAGTGTTTCGAAATGCAGGGAGGTTTAGGGCAGTGTAGTCGCATACTATTATAGGTTAGAGGTATAGCGAATCCACAATCAGTTTTTATCATCAATAAATAGTGGCTTGTATTAGCGTCCAGGATTTATGCAGAATCAACTCAAAATGGCCGCTCTTCTTGGAGATAGAGTACCTGATTTGGGTTGCTGAGTCAGTGACTCTTCTCTTTGTATGAGATTGTGCTATGAGATGATTCTGCAGTGGATTGTAATGCACGGGGTTGAGTACTCCCAGTTGCATTTATGTGGGAAGTTGATTTGGGCCTGGATCATAGTTTATAATCAATAAATAGAATGAGCTTCGAGTGTCTAGGCAGAGTAGCTATTC
Organism: Lissotriton helveticus; assembly: GCF_964261635.1. Lineage (NCBI taxonomy): Eukaryota > Metazoa > Chordata > Amphibia > Caudata > Salamandridae > Lissotriton > Lissotriton helveticus. The sequence continues at coordinate 1,614,105,112 of NC_136069.1, forward strand.
TTGGAAATGGAGGTGCTGATTTGGGTAGCTGAGTCAGTGGCTCTACTCCTCGGGTGTGATGCTCCTGGAAGCGGGTTGTGAAATGTTTCGAGATGTAGGGAGTTTTGGGGATGTGTAGTTGCATAGTATTATACGTCAGAGGTCTAGCGAATCCACAATCAGTTTTTTTGATCAATAAATAGTGGCTTGTAATAGCGTCCAGGATTTAGAGAGAATCAACTCACAATGGCCGCTCTTCTTGGAGATAGAGTGCCTGATTTGGGTTGCGGAGTCAGTGACTCTGCTCTTTGTATGAGATTGGGCTATGAGATGATTCTGCAGTGGATTGTAATGCATGGGGTTGAGTACTCCCAGTTGCATTTATGTGGGAAGTTGAATTGGGCCTGGATCATAGTTTATAATCAATAAATAGAATGAGCTTCCAGTGTCTAGGCAGAGTCTCTGCTCTTGGAATTGGAGGTGCTGATTTGGGTAGCTGAGTCAGTGGCTCTACTTCCTTGGTGTGATGCTGCTGGAACCAGGCTGAAAAGTGTTTCAAAATGCAGGCACGGTTGTGGCTGAGTAGTCACATAGTATTATACGTGAGAGGTCTAGCGAATCTACAATCAATTTTATAATCAATAAATAGTGGATTGTATTAGCGTCTGGGATTTAGGCAGAATCAACTCACAATGCCCGCTCTTTTTGGAGATAGAGTGCCTGATTTGGGTTGCTGAGTCAGTGACTCTTCTCTTTGTATGAGATTGTGCTATGAGATGATTCAGCAGTGGATTGTAGTGCACAGGGTTGAGTAGTCCCAGTCGCATTTAGGTGGGAAGTTGAATTGGGCCTGGATCATAGTTAATATTCAATAAATAGAATGAGTTTCCAGTGTCTAGGCAGAGTCGCTGCTCTTGGAAATGGAGGTGCTGATTTGGGTAGCTGAGTCAGTGGCTCTACTCCTCGGGTGTGATGCTCCTGGAAGCGGGTTGAGAAAAGTTTCGAGATGTAGGGAGGTTTGGGGCTGTGTAGTTGCATAGTATTATACGTTAGAGGTCTAGCGAATCCACAATCGGTTTTTATGATCAATAAATAGTGGCTTGTAATAGCGTCCAGGATTTAGGCAGAATCAACTTACAATGGCCGCTCTTCTTGGAGATAGAGTGCCTGATTTGGGTTGCTGAGTCAGTGACTCTGCTCTTTGTATGAGATTGGGCTATGAGATGATTCAGCAGTGGATTGTAATGCACGGGGTTGAGTACTCCCAGTTGCATTTATGTGGGAAGTTGAATTGGGCCTGGATCATAGTTTATAATCAATTAATAGAATGAGCTTTCAATGTCTAGGCAGAGTCGCTGCTCTTGGAAATGGAGGTGCTGATTTGGGTAGCTGAGTCAGTGGCTCTACTCCCTGGGTGTGATGCTGCTGGAACCAGGCTGAGAAGTGTTTCAAAATGCAGGCACGGTTGTGGCTGAGTAGTCGCATAGTATTATACGTTAGAGGTTTAGCGAATCCACAATCAATTTTATAATCAATAAATAGTGGATTGTATTAGCGTCTGGGATTTAGGCAGAATCAACTCACAATGGCCGCTCTTCTTGGAGATAGAGTGCCTGATTTGGGTTGCTGAGTCAGTGACTCTTCTCTTTGTATGAGATTGTGCTATGAGATGATTCTGCAGTGGATTGTAATGCACGGGGTTGAGTACTCCCAGTTGCATTTATGTGGGAAGTTGAATTGGGCCTGGATCATAGTTTATAATCAATAAATAGAATGAGCTTTGAGTGTCTAGGCAGAGTAGCTGCTCTTGGAAATGGAGGTGCTGATTTGCGTAGCTGAGTCAGTGGCTCTACTCCTCGGGTGTGATGCTCCTGGAAGCGGGTTGTGAAATGTTTCGAGATGTAGGGAGGTTTGGGGATGTGTAGTTGCATAGTATTATACGTCAGAGGTCTAGCGAATCCACAATCAGTTTTTATGATCAATAAATAGTGGCTTGTAATAGCGTCCAGGATTTAGGCAGAATCAACTCACAATGGCCGCTCTTCTTGGAGATAGAGTGCCTTATTTGGGTTGCTGAGTCAGTGACTCTGCTCTTTGTATGAGATTGGGCTATGAGATGATTCAGCTGTGGATTGTAATGCACGGGGTAGAGTAGTCCCAGTCGCATTTAGGTGGGAAGTTGAATTGGGCCTGGATCATAGTTTATAATCAATAAATAGAATGAGCTTTGAGTGTCTAGGCAGAGTAGCTGCTCTTGGAAATGGAGGTGCTGATTTGCGTAGCTGAGTCAGTGGCTCTACTCCTCGGGTGTGATGCTCCTGGAAGCGGGTTGTGAAATGTTTCGAGATGTAGGGAGGTTTGGGGATGTGTAGTTGCATAGTATTATACGTCAGAGGTCTAGCGAATCCACAATCAGTTTTTATGATCAATAAATAGTGGCTTGTAATAGCGTCCAGGATTTAGGCAGAATCAACTCACAATGGCCGCTCTTCTTGGAGATAGAGTGACTTATTTGGGTTGCTGAGTCAGTGACTCTGCTCTTTGTATGAGATTGGGCTATGAGATGATTCAGCAGTGGATTGTAATGCACGGGGTAGAGTAGTCCCAGTCGCATTTAGGTGGGAAGTTGAATTGGGCCTGGATCATAGTTAATAATCAATAAATAGAATGAGCTTCCAGTGTCTAGGCAGAGTCTCTGCTCTTGGAAATGTAGGTGCTGATTTGGGTAGCTGACTCAGTGGCTCTACTTCCTGGGTGTGATGCTGCTGGAACCAGGCTGAGAAGTGTTTCAAAATGCAGGCACGGTTGTGGCTGAGTAGTCACATAGTATTATACGTTAGAGGTCTAACGAATCCACAATCAATTTTATAATCAATAAATAGTGGATTGTATTAGCGTCTGGGATTTAGGCAGAATCAACTCACAATGGCCACTCTTCTTGGAGAAAGAGTGTCTGATTTGGGTTGCTGAGTCAGTGACTCTGCTCTTTGTATGAGATTGGGCTATGAGATGATTCAGCAGTGGATTGTAATGCACGCGGTTGAGTAGTCCCAGTCGCATTTAGGCAGGAAGTTGAATTGGGCCTGGATCATATTTTACAATCAATAAATAGAATGAGTTTCCAGTGTCTAGACATAGTCGCTGCTCTTGGAAATGGAGGTGCTGATTTTGGTAGCTGAGTCAATGCCTTTACTCCTCGGATGTGATGCTCTTGGAAGCGGGTTGTGAAGTGTTTCGAAATGCAGGGAGGTTTAGGGCAGTGTAGTCGCATACTATTATAGGTTAGAGGTATAGCGAATCCACAATCAGTTTTTATCATCAAAAAATAGTGGCTTGTATTAGCGTCCAGGATTTATGCAGAATCAACTCAAAATGGCCGCTCTTCTTGGAGATAGAGTACCTGATTTGGGTTGCTGAGTCAGTGACTCTTCTCTTTGTATGAGATTGTGCTATGAGATGATTCTGCAGTGGATTGTAATGCACGGGGTTGAGTACTCCCAGTTGCATTTATGTGGGAAGTTGATTTGGGCCTGGAACATAGTTTATAATCAATAAATAGAATGAGCTTCGAGTGTCTAGGCAGAGTAGCTGTTCTTGGAAATGGAGGTGCTGATTTGGGTAGCTGAGTCAGTGGCTCTACTCCTCGGGTGTGATGCTCCTGGAAGCGGGTTGTGAAATGTTTCGAGATGTAGGGAGTTTTGGGGATGTGTAGTTGCATAGTATTATACGTCAGAGGTCTAGCGAATCCACAATCAGTTTTTTTGATCAATAAAGAGTGGCTTGTAATAGCGTCCAGGATTTAGACAGAATCAACTCACAATGGCCGCTCTTCTTGGAGATAGAGTGCCTGATTTGGGTTACTGAGTCAGTGACTTTGCTCTTTGTATGATATTGTGCTATGAGATGATTCTGCAGTGGATTGTAATGCACGGGGTTGAGTACTCCCAGTGCATTTAGGTGGAAAGTTAGAGGTATAGCGAATCCACAATCAGTTTTTATGATCAATAAATAGTGGCTTGTAATAGCGCCAGGATTTAGGCAGAATCAACTCACAATGGCCGCTCTTCTTGGAGATAGAGTGCCTGATTTGGGTTGCTGAGTCAGTGACTCTGCTCTTTGTATGAGATTGGGCTATGAGATGATTCAGCAGTGGATTGTAATGCACGGGGTTGAGTACTCCCAGTTGCATATATGTGGGAAGTTGAATTGGGCCTGGATCATAGTTTATAATCAATAAATAGAATGAGCTTCCAGTGTCAAGGCAGAGTCGCTGCTCTTGGAAATAGAGGTGCTGATTTGGGTAGCTGAGTCAGTGGCTCTACTCCCTGGGTGTGATGCTGCTGGAACCAGGCTGAGAAGAGTTTCAAAATGCAGGCACGGTTGTGGTTGAGTAGTCACATAGCATTATACGTTAGAGGTCTAGCGAATCCACAATCAATTTTATAATCAATAAATAGTGGATTGTATTAGCGTCTGGGATTTAGGCAGAATCAACTCACAATGGCCGCTCTTCTTGGAGATAGAGTGCCTGATTTGGGTTGCTGAGTCAGTGACTGTGCTCTTTGTATGAGATTGGGCTATGAGATGATTCAGCAGTGGATTGTAATGCACGGGGTTGAGTAGTCCCAGTCGCATTTAGGTGGTAAGTTGAATTGGGCCTGGATCATAGTTAATAATCAATAAATAGAATGAGTTTCCAGTGTCTAGGCAGAGTCGCTGCTCTTGGAAATGGAGGTGCTGATTTAGGTAGCTGAGTCAGTGGCTCTACTCCTCGGGTGTGATGCTCCTGGAAGCGGGTTGTGAAATGTTTCGAGATGTAGGGAGGTTTGGGGATGTGTAGTTGCATAGTATTATACGTCAGAGGTCTAGCGAATCCACAATCAGTTTTTATGATCAATAAATAGTGGCTTGTAATAGCGTCCAGGATTTGGACAGAATCAACTCACAATGGCCGCTCTTCTTGGAGATAGAGTACCTGATTTGGGTTACTGAGTCAGTGACTCTGCTCTTTGTATGATATTGTGCTATGAGATGATTCTGCAGTGGATTGTAATGTACGGGGTTGAGTACTCCCAGTGCATTTAGGTAGAAAGTTAGAGGTATAGCGAATCCACAATCAGTTTTTATGATCAATAAATAGTGGCTTGTAATAGCCCCAGGATTTAGGCAGAATCAACTCACAATGGCCGCTCTTCTTGGAGATAGAGTGCCTGATTTGGGTTGCTGAGTCAGTGACTCTGCTCTTTGTATCAGATTGGGCTATGAGATGATTCAGCAGTGGATTGTAATGCACGGGGTTGAGTACTCCCAGTTGCATATATGTGGGAAGTTGAATTGGGCCTGGATCATAGTTTATAATCAATAAATAGAATGAGCTTCCAGTGTCAAGGCAGAGTCGCTGCTCTTGGAAATAGAGGTGCTGATTTGGGTAGCTGAGTCAGTGGCTCTACTCCCTGGGTGTGATGCTGCTGGAACCAGGCTGAGAAGTGTTTTAAAATGCAGGCATGGTTGTGGCTGAGTAGTCGCATAGTATTATACGTTAGAGGTTTAGCGAATCCACAATCAATTTTAAAATTAATAAATAGTGGATTGTATTAGCGTCTGGGATTTAGGCAGAATCAACTCACAATGGCCGCTCCTCTTGGAGATAGATTGCCTGATTTGGGTTGCTGAGTCAGTGACTCTGCTCTTTGTATGAGATTGGGCTATGAGATGATTCAGCAGTGGATTGTAATGCACGGGGTTGAGTAGTCCCAGTCGCATTTAGGCAGGAAGTTGAATTGGGCCTGGATCATATTTTACAATCAATAAATAGAATGAGTTTCCAGTGTCTAGACATAGTCGCTGCTCTTGGAAATGGAGGTGTTGATTTGGGTAGCTGAGTCAGTGCCTTTACTCCTCGGATGTGATGCTCCTGGAAGCGGGTTGTGAAGTGTTTCGAAATGCAGGGAGGTTTAGGGCAGTGAAGTCGCTTACTATTATAGGTTAGAGGTATAGCGAATCCACAATCAGTTTTTATCATCAATAAATAGTGGCTTGTATTAGCGTCCAGGATTTAGGCAGAATCAACTCAAAATGGCCGCTCTTCTTGGAGATAGAGTACCTGATTTGGGTTGCTGAGTCAGTGACTCTTCTCTTTGTATGAGATTGTGCTATGAGATGATTCTGCAGTGGATTGTAATGCACGGGGTTGAGTACTCCCAGTTGCATTTATGTTGGAAGTTGAATTGGGCCTGGATCATAGTTTATAATCAATAAATAGAATGAGCTTCGAGTATCTAGGCAGAGTAGCTGCTCTTGGAAATGGAGGTGCTGATTTGGGTAGCTGAGTCAGTGGCTCTACTCCTCGGGTGTGATACTCCTGGAAGCGGGTTGTGAAATGTTTCGAGATGTAGGGAGGTTTGGGGATGTGTAGTTGCATAGTATTATACGTCAGAGGTCTAGCGAATCCACAATCAGTTTTTATGATCAATAAATAGTGGCTTGTAATAGCGTCCAGGATTTAGACAGAATCAACTCACAATGGCCGCTCTTCTTGGAGATAGAGTCCCTGATTTGGGTTGCTGAGTCATTGACTCTGCTCTTTGTATGAGATTGGGCTATGAGATGATTCTGCAGTGGATTGTAATGCATGGGGTTGAGTACTCCCAGTTGCATTTATGTGGGAAGTTGAATTGGGCCTGGATCATAGTTTATAATCAATAAATAGAATGAGCTTCCAGTGTCTAGGCAGAGTCTCTGCTCTTGGAACTGGAGGTGCTGATTTGGGTAGCTGAGTCAGTGGCTCTACTTCCTGGGTGTGATGCTGCTGGAACCAGGCTGAGAAGTGTTTCAAAATGCAGGCACGGTTGTGGCTGAGTAGTCGCATAGTATTATACGTTAGAGGTCTAGCGAATCCCCAATCAATTTTATAATCAATAAATAGTGGATTGTATTAGCATCTGGGATTTAGGCAGAATCAACTCACAATGGCCGCTCTTCTTGGAGATAGAGTGTCTGATTTGGGAGCTGAGTCAGTGACTCTGCTCTTTGTATGAGAATGTGCTATGAGATGATTCAGCAGTGGATTGTAATGCACGGGGTTGAGTAGTCCCAGTCGCATTTAGGTGGGAAGTTGAATTGGGCCTGGATCATAGTTAATAATCAATAAATAGAATGAGTTTCCTGTGTCTAGGCAGAGTCGCTGCTCTTGGAAATGGAGGTGCTGATTTGGGTAGCTGAGTCAGTGGCTCTACTCCTCGGGTGTGATGCTCCTGGAAGCGGGTTGTGAAGTGTTTAAAAATGCAGGGAGGTTTGGGGCAGTGTAGTCGCATACTATTATAGGTTAGAGATATAGCGAATCCACAATCAGTTTTTATCATCAATAAATAGTGGCTTGTATTAGCGTCTGGGATTTAGGCAGAATCAACTCAAAATGGCCGCTCTTCTTGGAGATAGAGTACCTGATTTGGGTTACTGAGTCAGTGACTCTGCTCTTTGTATGATATTGTGCTATGAGATGATTCTGCAGTGGATTGTAATGCACGGGGTTGAGTACTCCCAGTGCATTTAGGTGGAAAGTTAGAGGTATAGCGAATCCACAATCAGTTTTTATGATCAATAAATAGTGGCTTGTAATAGCCCCAGGATTTAGGCAGAATCAACTCACAATGGCCGCTCTTCTTGGAGATAGAGTGCCTGATTTGGGTTGCTGAGTCAGTGACTGTGCTCTTTGTATGAGATTGGGCTATGAGATGATTCAGCAGTGGATTGTAATGCACGGGGTTGAGTAGTCCCAGTCGCATTTAGGTGGGAAGTTGAATTGGGCCTGGATCATAGTTAATAATCAATAAATAGAATGAGTTTCCTGTGTCTAGGCAGAGTCGCTGCTCTTGGAAATGGAGGTGCTGATTTGGGTAGCTGAGTCAGTGGCTCTACTCCTCGGGTGTGATGCTGCTGGAACCAGGCTGAGAATGGTTTCAAAATGCAGGCACGGTTGTGGCTGAGTAGTCGCATAGTATTATACGTTAGAGGTCTAGCAAATCCACAATCAATTTTATAATCAATAAATAGTGGATTGTATTAGCGTCTGGGATTTAGGCAAAATCAACTCACAATGGCCGCTCTTCTTGGAGATAGAGTGCCTGATTTGGGTTGCTGAGTCAGTGACTGTGCTCTTTGTATGAGATTGGGCTATGAGATGATTCAGCAGTGGATTGTAATGCACGGGGTTGAGTAGTCCCAGTCGCATTTAGGCGGGAAGTTGAATTGGGCCTGGATCATATTTTACAATCAATAAATAGAATGAGTTTCCAGTGTCTAGGCATAGTCGCTGCTCTGGGAAATGGAGGTGCTGATTTGGGTAGCTGAGTCAGTGGCTCTACTCCTCGGATGTGATGCTCCTGGAAGCGGGTTGTGAAGTGTTTCGAAATGCAGGGAGGTTTAGGGCAGTGTAGTCGCATACTATTACAGGTTAGAGGTATAGCGAATACACAATCAGTTTTTATCATCAATAAATAGTGGTTTGTATTAGCGTCCAGGATTTAGGCAGAATCAACTCAAAATGGCCGCTCTTCTTGGAGATAGAGTACCTGATTTGGGTTGCTGAGTCAGTGACTCTGCTCTTTGTATGAGATTGGGCTATGAGATGATTCAGCAGTGGATTGTAATGCACAAGGTTGAGTACTCCCAGTTGCATTTATGTGGGAAGTTGAATTGGGCCTGGGTCATAGTTTATAATCAATAAATAGAATGAGCTTCAAGTGTCTAGGCAGAGTAGCTGCTCTTGGAAATGGAGGTGCTGATTTGGGTAGCTGAGTCAGTGGCTCTACTCCTCGGATGTGATGCTCCTGGAAGCGGGTTGTGAAATGTTTTGAGATTTAGGGAGGTTTGGGGCTGTGTAGTTGCATAGTATTATACGTCAGAGGTCTAGCAAATCCACAATCAGTTTTTATCATCAATAAATAGTGGTTTGTATTAGCGTCCAGGATTTAGGCAGAATCAACTCAAAATGGCCGCTCTTCTTGGAGATAGAGTACCTGATTTGGGTTGCTGAGTCAGTGACTCTGCTCTTTGTATGAGATTGGGCTATGAGATGATTCAGCAGTGGATTGTAATGCATGGGGTTGAGTACTCCCAGTTGCATTTATGTGGGAAGTTGAATTGGGCCTGGATCATAGTTTATAATCAATAAACAGAATGAGCTTCCAGTGTCTAGGCAGAGTCTCTGCTCTTGGAATTGGAGATGCTGATTTGCGTAGCTGAGTCAGTGGCTCCACTTCCTGGGTGTGATGCTGCTGGAACCAGGCTGAGAATGGTTTCAAAATGCAGGCACGGTTGTGGCTGAGTAGTCGCATAGTATTAGAGGTCTAGCGAATCCACAATCAATTTTATAATCAATAAATAGTGGATTGTATTAGCGTCTGGGATTTAGGCAGAATCAACTCACAATGGCCGCTCTTCTTGGAGATAGAGTGCCTGATTTGGGTTGCTGAGTCAGTGACTGTGCTCTTTGTATGAGATTGGGCTATGAGATGATTCAGCAGTGGATTGTAATGCACGGGGTTGAGTAGTCCCAGTCGCATTTAGGCGGGAAGTTGAATTGGGCCTGGATCATATTTTACAATCAATAAATAGAATGAGTTTCCAGTGTCTAGGCACAGTCGCTGCTCTGGGAAATGGAGGTGCTGATTTGGGTAGCTGAGTCAGTGGCTCTACTCCTTGGATGTGATGCTCCTGGAAGCGAGTTGTGAAGTGTTTCGAAATGCAGGGAGGTTTAGGGCAGTGTAGTCGCATACTATTACAGGTTAGAGGTATAGCGAATCCACAATCAGTTTTTATTATCAATAAATAGTGGTTTGTATTAGCGTCCAGGATTTAGGCAGAATCAACTCAAAATGGCCGCTCTTCTTGGAGATAGAGTACCTGATTTGGGTTGCTGAGTCAGTGACTCTTCTCTTTGTATGAGATTGTGCTATGAGATGATTCAGCAGTGGATTGTAATGCACGAGGTTGAGTACTCCCAGTTGCATTTATGTGGGAAGTTGAATTGGGCCTGGGTCATAGTTTATAATCAATAAATAGAATGAGCTTCAAGTGTCTAGGCAGAGTAGCTGCTCTTGGAAATGGAGGTGCTGATTTGGGTAGCTGAGTCAGTGGCTCTACTCCTCGGATGTGATGCTCCTGGAAGCGGGTTGTGAAATGTTTTGAGATGTAGGGAGGTTTGGGGCTGTGTAGTTGCATAGTATTATACGTCAGAGGTCTAGCAAATCCACAATCAGTTTTTATCATCAATAAATAGTGGTTTGTATTAGCGTCCAGGATTTAGGTAGAATCAACTCAAAATGGCCGCTCTTCTTGGAGATAGAGTACCTGATTTGGGTTGCTGAGTCAGTGACTCTGCTCTTTGTATGAGATTGGGCTATGAGATGATTCAGCAGTGGATTGTAATGCATGGGGTTGAGTACTCCCAGTTGCATTTATGTGGGAAGTTGAATTGGGCCTGGATCATAGTTTATAATCAATAAACAGAATGAGCTTCCAGTGTCTAGGCAGAGTCTCTGCTCTTGGAATTGGAGGTGCTGATTTGGGTAGCTGAGTCAGTGGCTCTACTTCCTGGGTGTGATGCTGCTGGAACCAGGCTGAGAATAGTTTCAAAATGCAGGCACGGTTGTGGCTGAGTAGTCGCATAGTATTATACGTTAGAGGTCTAGCGAATCCACAATCAATTTTATAATCAATAAATAGTGGATTGAATTAGCGTCTGGGATTTAGGCAGAATCAACTCACAATGGCCGCTCTTCTTGGAGATAGAGTGCCTGATTTGGGTTGCTGAGTCAGTGACTCTGCTCTTTGTATGAGATTGTGCTATGAGATGATTCAGCAGTGGATTGTAATGCACGAGGTTGAGTAGTCCCAGTCGCATTTAGGTGGGAAGTTGAATTGGGCCTTGATCATAGTTAATAATCAATAAATAGAATGAGTTTCCAGTGTCTAGGCAGAGTCGCTGCTCTTGGAAATGGAGGTGCTGATTTGGGTAGCTGAGTCAGTGGCTCTACTCCTCGGGTGTGATGCTCCTGGAAGCGGGTTGTTAGGTGTTTCAAAATGCAGGGAGGTTTGGGGCAGTGTAGTCGCATACTATTATAGGTTAGAGATATAGCGAATTCACAATCAGTTTTTATCATCAATAAATAGTGGCTTGTATTAGCGTCTGGGATTTAGGCAGAATCAACTCAAAATGGCCGCTCTTCTTGGAGATAGAGTACCTGATTTGGGTTACTGAGTCAGTGACTCTGCTCTTTGTATGATATTGTGCTATGAGATGATTCTGCAGTGGATTGTAATGCACAGGGTTGAGTACTCCCAGTTGCATTCATGTGGGAAGTTGAATTGGGCCTGGATTATAGTTTATAATCAATAAATAGAATGAGCTTCGAGTGTCTAGGCAGAGTAGCTGCTCTTGGAAATGGAGGTGCTGATTTGGGTAGCTGAGTCAGTGGCTCTACTCCTCGGGTGTGAGGCTCCTGGAAGCGGGATGTGAAATGTTTCGAGATGTAGGGAGGTTTGGGGATGTGTAGTTGCATAGTATTATACGTCAGAGGTCTAGCGAATCCACAATCAGTTTTTATGATCAATAAATAGTGGCTTGTAATAGCGTCCAGGATTTAGACAGAATCAACTCACAATGGCCGCTCTTCTTGGAGATAGAGTGCCTGATTTGGGTTGCTGAGTCATTGACTCTGCTCTTTGTATGAGATTGGGCTATGAGATGATTCTGCAGTGGATTGTAATGCATGGGGTTGAGTACTCCCAGTTGCATATATGTGGGAAGTTGAATTGGGCCTGGATCATAGTTTATAATCAATAAATAGAATGAGCTTCCAGTGTCAAGGCAGAGTCGCTGCTCTTGGAAATAGAGGTGCTGATTTGGCTAGCTGAGTCAGTGGCTCTACTCCCTGGGTGTGATGCTGCTGGAACCAGGCTGAGAAGTGTTTCAAAATGCAGGCACGGTTGTGGCTGAGTAGTCACATAGTATTATACGTTAGAGGTCTAGCAAATCCACAATCAATTTTATAATCAATAACTAGTGGATTGTATTAGCGTCTGGGATTTAGGCAGAATCAACTCACAATGGCCGCTCTTCTTGGAGATAGAGTGCCTGATTTGGGTTGCTGAGTCAGTGACTGTGCTCTTTGTATGAGATTGGGCTATGAGATGATTCAGCAGTGGATTGTAATGCACGGGGTTGAGTAGTCCCAGTCGCATTTAGGCGGGAAGTTGAATTGGGCCTGGATCATATTTTACAATCAATAAATAGAATGAATTTCCAGTGTCTAGGCATAGTCGCTGCTCTTGGAAATGGAGGTGCTGATTTGGGTAGCTGAGTCAGTGGCTCTACTCCTCGGATGTGATTCTCCTGGATGCGGGTTGTGAAGTGTTTCGAAATGCAGGGAGGTTTAGGGCACTGTAGTCGCATACTATTATAGGTTAGAGGTATAGCGAATCCACAATCAGTTTTTATCATCAATAAATAGTGGTTTGTATTAGCGTCCAGGATTTAGGCAGAATCAACTCAAAATGGCCGCTCTTCTTGGAGATAGAGTACCTGATTTGGGTTGCTGAGTCAGTGACTCTTCTCTTTGTATGAGATTGTGCTATGAGATGATTCAGCAGTGGATTGTAATGCACGAGGTTGACTACTCCCAGTTGCATTTATGTGGGAAGTTGAATTGGGCCTGGATCATAGTTTATAATCAATAAATAGAATGAGTTTCCAGTGTCTAGGCAGAGTCGCTGCTCTTGGAAATGGAGGTGCTGATTTGGGTAGCTGAGTCAGTGGCTCTACTCCTCGGGTGTGATGCTCCTGGAAGCGGGTTGTGAAGTGTTTCAAAATGCAGGGAGGTTTGGGGCAGTGTAGTCGCATACTATTATAGGTTAGAGATATAGCGAATTCACAATCAGTTTTTATCATCATTAAATAGTGGCTTGTATTAGCGTCTGGGATTTAGGCAGAATCAACTCAAAATGGCCGCTCTTCTTGGAGATAGAGTACCTGATTTGGGTTACTGAGTCAGTGACTCTGCTCTTTGTATGATATTGTGCTATGAGATGATTCTGCAGTGGATTGTAATGCACGGGGTTGAGTACTCCCAGTGCATTTAGGTAGAAAGTTAGAGGTATAGCGAATCCACAATCAGTTTTTATGATCAATAAATAGTGGCTTGTAATAGCCCCAGGATTTAGGCAGAATCAACTCACAATGGCCGCTCTTCTTGGAGATAGAGTGCCTGATTTGGGTTGCTGAGTCAGTGACTCTGCTCTTTGTATGAGATTGGGCTATGAGATGATTCAGCAGTGGATTGTAATGCACGGGGTTGAGTACTCCCAGTTGCATATATGTGGGAAGTTGAATTGGGCCTGGATCATAGTTTATAATCAATAAATAGAATGAGCTTCCAGTGTCAAGGCAGAGTCGCTGCTCTTGGAAATAGAGGTGCTGATTTGGGTAGCTGAGTCAGTGGCTCTACTCCCTGGGTGTGATGCTGCTGGAACCAGGCTGAGAAGTGTTTCAAAATGCAGGCACGGTTGTGGCTGAGTAGTCACATAGTATTATACGTTAGAGGTCTAGCAAATCCACAATCAATTTTATAATCAATAACTAGTGGATTGTATTAGCGTCTGGGATTTAGGCAGAATCAACTCACAATGGCCGCTCTTCTTGGAGATAGAGTGCCTGATTTGGGTTGCTGAGTCAGTGACTGTGCTCTTTGTATGAGATTGGGCTATGAGATGATTCAGCAGTGGATTGTAATGCACGGGGTTGAGTAGTCCCAGTCGCATTTAAGGCGGGAAGTTGAATTGGGCCTGGATCATATTTTACAATCAATAAATAGAATGAATTTCCAGTGTCTAGGCATAGTCGCTGCTCTTGGAAATGGAGGTGCTGATTTGGGTAGCTGAGTCAGTGGCTCTACTCCTCGGATGTGATTCTCCTGGAAGCGGGTTGTGAAGTGTTTCGAAATGCAGGGAGGTTTAGGGCACTGTAGTCGCATACTATTATAGGTTAGAGGTATAGCGAATCCACAATCAGTTTTTATCATCAATAAATAGTGGTTTGTATTAGCGTCCAGGATTTAGGCAGAATCAACTCAAAATGGCCGCTCTTCTTGGAGATAGAGTACCTGATTTGGGTTGCTGAGTCAGTGACTCTTCTCTTTGTATGAGATTGTGCTATGAGATGATTCAGCAGTGGATTGTAATGCACGAGGTTGACTACTCCCAGTTGCATTTATGTGGGAAGTTGAATTGGGCCTGGATCATAGTTTATAATCAATAAATAGAATGAGTTTCCAGTGTCTAGGCAGAGTCGCTGCTCTTGGAAATGGAGGTGCTGATTTGGGTAGCTGAGTCAGTGGCTCTACTCCTCGGGTGTGATGCTCCTGGAAGCGGGTTGTGAAGTGTTTCAAAATGCAGGGAGGTTTGGGGCAGTGTAGTCGCATACTATTATAGGTTAGAGATATAGCGAATTCACAATCAGTTTTTATCATCATTAAATAGTGGCTTGTATTAGCGTCTGGGATTTAGGCAGAATCAACTCAAAATGGCCGCTCTTCTTGGAGATAGAGTACCTGATTTGGGTTACTGAGTCAGTGACTCTGCTCTTTGTATGATATTGTGCTATGAGATGATTCTGCAGTGGATTGTAATGCACGGGGTTGAGTACTCCCAGTGCATTTAGGTAGAAAGTTAGAGGTATAGCGAATCCACAATCAGTTTTTATGATCAATAAATAGTGGCTTGTAATAGCCCCAGGATTTAGGCAGAATCAACTCACAATGGCCGCTCTTCTTGGAGATAGAGTGCCTGATTTGGGTTGCTGAGTCAGTGACTCTGCTCTTTGTATGAGATTGGGCTATGAGATGATTCAGCAGTGGATTGTAATGCACGGGGTTGAGTACTCCCAGTTGCATATATGTGGGAAGTTGAATTGGGCCTGGATCATAGTTTATAATCAATAAATAGAATGAGCTTCCAGTGTCAAGGCAGAGTCGCTGCTCTTGGAAATAGAGGTGCTGATTTGGGTAGCTGAGTCAGTGGCTCTACTCCCTGGGTGTGATGCTGCTGGAACCAGGCTAAGAAGTGTTTTAAAATGCAGGCATGGTTGTGGCTGAGTAGTCGCATAGTATTATACGTTAGAGGTTTAGCGAATGCACAATCAATTTTAAAATTAATAAATAGTGGATTGTATTAGCGTCTGGGATTTAGGCAGAATCAACTCACAATGGCCGCTCCTCTTGGAGATAGATTGCCTGATTTGGGTTGCTGAATCAGTGACTCTGCTCTTTGTATGAGATTGGGCTATGAGATGATTCAGCAGTGGATTGTAATGCACGGGGTTGAGTAGTCCCAGTCGCATTTAGGCAGGAAGTTGAATTGGGCCTGGATCATATTTTACAATCAATAAATACAATGAGTTTCCAGTGTCTAGACATAGTCGCTGCTCTTGGAAATGGAGCTGTTGATTTGGGTAGCTGAGTCAGTGCCTTTACTCCTCGGATGTGATGCTCCTGGAAGCGGGTTGTGAAGTGTTTCGAAATGCAGGGAGGTTTAGGGCAGTGTAGTCGCTTACTATTATAGGTTAGAGGTATAGCGAATCCACAATCAGTTTTTATCATCAATAAATAGTGGCTTGTATTAGCGTCCAGGATTTAGGCAGAATCAACTCAAAATGGCCGCTCTTCTTGGAGATAGAGTACCTGATTTGGGTTGCTGAGTCAGTGACTCTTCTCTTTGTATGAGATTGTGCTATGAGATGATTCTGCAGTGGATTGTAATGCACGGGGTTGAGTACTCCCAGTTGCATTTATGTGGGAAGTTGAATTGGGCCTGGATCATAGTTTATAATCAATAAATAGAATGAGCTTCGAGTATCTAGGCAGAGTAGCTGCTCTTGGAAATGGAGGTGCTGATTTGGGTAGCTGAGTCAGTGGCTCTACTCCTCGGGTGTGATGCTGCTGGAACCAGGCTGAGAATGGTTTCAAAATGCAGGCACGGTTGTGGCTGAGTAGTCGCATAGTATTATACGTTAGAGGTATAGCGAATCCACAATCAATTTTATAATCAATAAATAGTGGATTGTATTAGCGTCTGGGATTTAGGCAGAATCAACTCAAAATGGCCGCTCTTCTTGGAGATAGAGTACCTGATTTGGGTTACTGAGTCAGTGACTCTGCTCTTTGTGTGATATTGTGCTATGAGATGATTCTGCAGTGGATTGTAATGCACGGGGTTGAGTACTCCCAGTGCATTTAGGTGGAAAGTTAGAGGTATAGCAAATCCACAATCAGTTTTTATGATCAATAAATAGTGGCTTGTAATAGCCCCAGGATTTAGGCAGAATCAACTCACAACGGCCGCTCTTCTTGGAGATAGAGTGCCTGATTTGGGTTGCTGAGTCAGTGACTCTCTTCTTTGTATGAGATTGTGCTATGAGATGATTCAGCAGTGGATTGTAATGCACGGGGTTGAGTAGTCCCAGTCGCATTTAGGTGGGAAGTTGAATTGGGCCTGGATCATATTTAATAATCAATAAATAGAATGAGTTTCCAGTGTCTAGGCAGAGTCGCTGCTCTTGGAAATGGAGGTGCTGATTTGGGTAGCTGAGTCAGTGGCTCTACTCCTCGGATGTGATTCTCCTGGAAGCGGGTTGTGAAGTGTTTCGAAATGCAGGGAGGTTTAGGGCACTGTAGTCGCATACTATTATAGGTTAGAGGTATAGCGAATCCACAATCAGTTTTTATCATTAATAAATAGTGGTTTGTATTAGCGTCCAGGATTTAGGCAGAATCAACTAAAAATGGCCGCTCTTCTTGGAGATAGAGTACCTGATTTGGGTTGCTGAGTCAGTGACTCTTCTCTTTGTATGAGATTGTGCTATGAGATGATTCAGCAGTGGATTGTAATGCACGAGGTTGAGTACTCCCAGTTGCATTTATGTGGGAAGTTGAATTGGGCCTGGATCATAGTTTATAATCAATAAATAGAATGAGCTTCGAGTGTCTAGGCAGAGTAGCTGCTCTTGGAAATGGAGGTGTAGATTTGGGTAGCTGAGTCAGTGGCTCTACTCCTCGGGTGTGATGCTCCTGGAAGCGGGTTGTGAAGTGTTTCAAAATGCAGGGAGGTTTGGGGCAGTGTAGTCGCATACTATTATAGGTTAGAGATATAGCGAATTCACAATCAGTTTTTATCATCAATAAATAGTGGCTTGTAATAGCGTCCAGGATTTAGACAGAATCAACTCACAATGGCCGCTCTTCTTGGAGATAGAGTGCCTGATTTGGGTTGCTGAGTCAGTGACTCTGCTCTTTGTATGAGATTGGGCTATGAGATGATTCTGCAGTGGATTGTAATGCATGGGGTTGAGTACTCCCAGTTGCATTTATGTGGGAAGTTGAATTGGGCCTGGATCATAGTTTATAATCAATAAATAGAATGAGCTTCCAGTGTCTAGGCAGAGTCTCTGCTCTTGGAATTGGAGGTGCTGATTTGGGTAGCTGAGTCAGTGGCTCTACTTCCTGGGTGTGATGCTGCTGGAACCAGGCTGAGAAGTGTTTCAAAATGCAGGCACGGTTGTGGCTGAGTAGTCGCATAGTATTATACGTTAGAGGTCTAGCGAATCCACAATCAATTTTATAATCAATAAATAGTGGATTGTATTAGCGTCTGTGATTTAGGCAGAATCAACTCACAATGGCCGCTCTTCTTGGAGATAGAGTGCCTGATTTGGGTTGCTGAGTCAGTGACTGTGCTCTTTGTATGAGATTGGGCTATAAGATGATTCAGCAGTGGATTGCAATGCACGGGGTTGAGTACTCCCAGTGCATTTAGGTGGAAAGTTAGAGGTATAGCGAATCCACAATCAGTTTTTATGATCAATAAATAGTGGCTTGTAATAGCCCCAGGATTTATGCAGAATCAACTCACAATGGCCGCTCTTCTTGGAGATAGAGTGCCTGATTTGGGTTGCTGAGTCAGTGACTCTGCTCTTTGTATGAGATTGGGCTATGAGATGATTCAGCAGTGGATTGTAATGCACGGGGTTGAGTACTCCCAGTTGCATATATGTGGGAAGTTGAATTGGGCCTGGATCATAGTTTATAATCAAT
Source organism: Lissotriton helveticus (assembly GCF_964261635.1). NCBI lineage: Eukaryota > Metazoa > Chordata > Amphibia > Caudata > Salamandridae > Lissotriton > Lissotriton helveticus. The sequence goes on from NC_136069.1 coordinate 1,614,123,234, forward strand.
AAATAGAATGAGCTTCCAGTGTCAAGGCAGAGTCGCTGCTCTTGGAAATAGAGGTGCTGATTTGGGTAGCTGAGTCAGTGGCTCTACTCCCTGGGTGTGATGCTGCTGGAACCAGGCTGAGAAGTGTTTAAAAATGCAGGCACGGTTGTGGCTGAGTAGTCACATAGTATTATACGTTAGAGGTCTAGCAAATCCACAATCAATTTTATAATCAATAAATAGTGGATTATATTAGCGTCTGGGATTTAGGCAGAATCAACTCACAATGGCCGCTCTTGGAGATAGAGTGCCTGATTTGGGTTGCTGAGTCAGTGACTGTGCTCTTTGTATGAGATTGGGCTATGAGATGATTCAGCAGTCGATTGTAATGCACGGGGTTGAGTAGTCCCAATCGCATTTAGGCGGGAAGTTGAATTGGGCCTGGATCATATTTTACAATCAATAAATAGAATGAGTTTCCAGTGTCTAGGCATAGTCGCTGCTCTTGGAAATGGAGGTGCTGATTTGGGTAGCTGAGTCAGTGGCTCTACTCCTCGGATGTGATTCTCCTGGAAGCGGGTTGTGAAGTGTTTCGAAATGCAGGGAGGTTTAGGGCACTGTAGTCGCATACTATTATAGGTTAGAGGTATAGCGAATCCACAATCAGTTTTTATCATCCATAAATAGTGGTTTGTATTAGCGTCCAGGATTTAGGCAGAATCAACTCAAAATGGCCGCTCTTGTTGGAGATAGACTACCTGATTTGGGTTGCTGAGTCAGTCTTTGTATGAGATTGTGCTATGAGATGATTCAGCAGTGGATTGTAATGCACGAGGTTGAGTACTCCCAGTTGCATTTATGTGGGAAGTTGAATTGAGCCTGGATCATAGTTTATAATCAATAAATAGAATGAGCTTCGAGTGTCTAGGCAGAGTAGCTGCTCTTGGAAATGGAGGTGTTGATTTGGGTAGCTGAGTCAGTGGCTCTACTCCTCGGGTGTGATGCTCCTGGAAGCGGGTTGTGAAATGTTTCGAGATGTAGGGAGGTTTGGGGATGTGTAGTTGCATAGGATTATACGTCAGAGGTCTAGCGAATCCACAATCAGTTTTTATGATCAATAAATAGTGGCTTGTAATAGCGTCCAGGATTTAGACAGAATCAACTCACAATGGCCGCTCTTCTTGGAGATAGAGTGCCTGATTTGGGTTGCTGAGTCAGTGACTCTGCTCTTTGTATGAGATTGGGCTATGAGATGATTCTGCAGTGGATTGTAATGCATGGGGTTGAGTACTCCCAGTTGCATTTATGTGGGAAGTTGAATTGGGCCTGGATCATAGTTTATAATCAATAAATAGAATGAGCTTCCAGTGTCTAGGCAGAGTCTCTGCTCTTGGAATTGGAGGTGCTGATTTGGGTAGCTGAGTCAGTGGCTCTACTTCCTGGGTGTGATGCTGCTGGAACCAGGCTGAGAAGTGTTTCAAAATGCAGGCACGGTTGTGGCTGAGTAGTCGCATAGTATTATACGTTAGAGGTCTAGCGAATCCACAATCAATTTTATAATCAATAAATAGTGGATTGTATTAGCGTCTGTGATTTAGGCAGAATCAACTCACAATGGCCGCTCTTCTTGGAGATAGAGTGCCTGATTTGGGTTGCTGAGTCAGTGACTCTGTTCTTTGTATGAGATTGTGCTATGAGATGATTCAGCAGTGGATTGTAATGCACGGGGTTGAGTAGTCCCAGTCGCATTTAGGTGGGAAGTTGAATTGGGCCTGGATCATAGTTAATAATCAATAAATAGAATGAGTTTCCAGTGTCTAGGCAGAGTCGCTGCTCTTGGAAATGGAGGTGCTGATTTGGGTAGCTGAGTCAGTGGCTCTACTCCTCGGGTGTGATGCTCCTGGAAGCGGGTTGTGAAGTGTTTCAAAATGCAGGGAGGTTTGGGGCAGTGTAGTCGCATACTATTATAGGTTAGAGATATTGCGAATTCACAATCAGTTTTTATCATCAATAAATAGTGGCTTGTATTAGCGTCTGGGATTTAGGCAGAATCAACTCAAAATGGCCGCTCTTCTTGGAGATAGAGTACCTGATTTGGGTTACTGAGTCAGTGACTCTGCTCTTTGTATGATATTGTGCTATGAGATGATTCTGCAGTGGATTGTAATGCACGGGTTTGAGTACTCCCAGTGCATTTAGGTGGAAAGTTAGAGGTATAGCAAATCCACAATCAGTTTTTATGATCAATAAATAGTGGCTTGTAATAGCCCCAGGATTTAGGCAGAATCAACTCACAATGGCCGCTCTTCTTGGAGATAGAGTGCCTGATTTGGGTTGCTGAGTCAGTGACTCTGCTCTTTGTATGAGATTGGGCTATGAGATGATTCAGCAGTGGATTGTAATGCACGGGGTTGAGTACTCCCAGTTGCATATATGTGGGAAGTTGAATTGGGCCTGGATCATAGTTTATAATCAATAAATAGAATGAGCTTCCAGTGTCAAGGCAGAGTCGCTGCTCTTGGAAATAGAGGTGCTGATTTGGGTAGCTGAGTCAGTGGCTCTACTCCCTGGGTGTGATGCTGCTGGAACCAGGCTGAGAAGTGTTTCAAAATGCAGGCACGTTTGTTGCTGAGTAGTCGCATATTATTATACGTTAGAGGTCAAGCAAATCCACAATCAATTTTATAATCAATAAATAGTGGATTGTATTAGCGTCTCAGATTTAGGCAGAATCAACTCACAATGGCCGCTCTTCTTGGAGATAGAGTGCCTTATTTTGGTTGCTGAGTCAGTGACTCTGCTCTTTGTATGAGATTGTGCTATGAGATGATTCAGCAGTGTATTGTAATGCACGGGGTTGAGTAGTCCAAGTCGCATTTAGTCGGGAAGTTGAATTGGGCCTGGATCATATTTTATAATCAATAAATAGAATGAGTTTCCAGTGTCTAGGCATAGTAGCTGCTCTTGGAAGTGGAGGTGCTGATTTGGGTAGCTGAGTCAGTGGCTCTACTCCTCGGATGTGATGCTCCTGGAAGCGGGTTCTGAAGTGTTTCGAAATGCAGGGAGGTTTAGGGCAGTGTAGTCGCATACTATTTTAGGTTAGAGGTATAGCGAATCCACAATCAGTTTTTATCGTCAATAAATAGTGGCTTGTATTAGCGTCCATGATTTAGGCAGAATCAACTCAAAATGGCCGATCTTCTTGGAGATAGAGTACCTGATTTGGGTTGCTGAGTCAGTGACTCTACTCTTTGTATGAGATTGTGCTATGAGATGATTCTGCAGTGGATTGCAATGCACGAGGTTGAGTACTCCCAGTTGCATTTGAGTGGGAAGTTGAATTGGGCCTGGATCATAGTTTATAATCAATAAATGGAATGAGCTTCCAGTGTCTAGGCAGAGTCGCTGCTCTTGGAAATGGAGGTGCTGATTTGGGTAGCTGAGTCAGTGGCTCTACTCCTCGGGAATGATGCTCCAGGAAGCGGGTTGTAAAATGTTTCGAGATGTAGGGAGGTTTGGGGCTGTGTAGTTGCATAGTATTATACGTCAGAGGTCTAGCGAATCCACATTCAATTTTATAATCAATAAATAGTGGTTTGTATTAGCGTCTGGGATTTAGGCAGAATCAACTCACAATCGCCACTCTTCTTTGAGATAGAGTACCTGATTTGGGTTGCTGAGTCAGTGAATCTGCTCTTTGTATGATATTGTGCTATGAGATGATTCTGCAGTGGATTGTAATGCACGGGGTTGAGTACTCCCAGTGCATTTAGGTGGGAAGTTGAATTGGGCCTGGATCATAGTTAATAATCAATAAATAGAATGAGCTTCCAGTGTCTAGGCATAGTCGCTGCCCTTGGAAATGGAGGTGCTGATTTGGGTAGCTGAGTCAGTGGCTCTACTCCTCGGATGTGATGCTCCTGGAAGCGGGTTGTGAAGTGTTTCGAAATGTAGGGAGGTTTAAGGCAGTGTAGTCGCATACTATTATAGGTTAGAGGTATAGCGAATCCACATTCAGTTTTTAGCGTCAATAAATAGTGGCTTGTATTAGCGTCCAGGATTTAGGCAGAATCAACTCAAAATGGCCGCTCTTCTTGGAGATAGAGTACCTGATTTGGGTTGCTGAGTCAGTGACTCTTCTCTTTGTATGAGATTGTGCTATGAGATGATTCTGCAGTGGATTGCAATGCACGAGGTTGAGTACTCCCAGTTGCATTTGTGTGGGAAGTTGAATTGGGCCTGGATCATAGTTTATAATCAATAAATAGAATGAGCTTCCAGTGTCTAGGCAGAGTAGCTGCTCTTGGAAATGGAGGTGCTGATTTGGGTAGCTGAGTCAGTGGCTCTACTCCTCGGGTGTGATGCTCCTGGAAGCGGGTTGTGAAATGTTTCGAGATGTAGGGAGGTTTGGGGATGTGTAGTTGCATAGTATTATACGTCAGAGGTCTAGCGAATCCACATTCAATTTTATAATCAATAAATAGTGGTTTGTATTAGCGTCTGGGATTTAGGCAGAATCAACTCACAATGGCCACTCTTCTTTGAGATAGAGTACCTGATTTGGGTTGCTGAGTCAGTGACTCTGCTCTTTGCATGATATTGTGCTATGAGATGATTCTGCAGTGGATTGTAATGCACGGGGTAGAGTACTCCCAGTGCATTTAGGTGGGAAGTTGAATTGGGCCTGGATCATAGTTCATAATCAATAAATAGAATGAGCTTCCAGTGTCTAGGCAGAGTCGCTGCTCTTGGAAATGGAGGTGCTGATTTGGGTAGCTGAGTCAGTGGCTCTACTCCTCGGGTGTGATGCTCCTGGCAGCGGGTTGTGAAGTGTTTCAAAATACAGGGAGGTTTGGGGCAGTGTAGTCGCATACTATTATAGGTTAGAGATATAGCGAATCCACAATCAGTTTTTATCATCAATAAATAGTGGCTTGTATTAGCGTCTGCGATTTAGGCAGAATCAACTCAAAATGGCCGCTCTTCTTGGAGATAGAGTACCTGATTTGGGTTGCTGAGTCAGTGACTCTGCTCTTGGTATGATATTGTGCTATGAGATGATTCTGCAGTGGATTGCAATGCACGAGGTTGAGTACTCCCAGTTGCATTTGTGTGGGAAGTTGAATTGGGCCTGGATCATAGTTTATAATCAATAAATAGAATGAGCTTCCAGTGTCTAGGCAGAGTCGCTGCTCTTGGAAATGGAGGTGCTGATTTGGGTAGCTGAGTCAGTGGCTCTACTCCTCGGGAATGATGCTCCAGGAAGCGGGTTGTAAAATGTTTCGAGATGTAGGGAGGTTTGGGGCTCTGTAGTTGCATAGTATTATACGTCAGAGGTCTAGCGAATCCACATTCAATTTTATAATCAATAAATAGTGGTTTGTATTAGCGTCTGGGATTTAGGCAGAATCAACTCACAATGGCCACTCTTCTTTGAGATAGAGTACCTGATTTGGGTTGCTGAGTCAGTGACTCTGCTCTTTGCATGATATTGTGCTATGAGATGATTCTGCAGTGGATTGTAATGCACGGGGTTGAGTAGTCCCAGTCGCATTTAGTCGGGAAGTTGAATTGGGCCTGGATCATATTTTATAATCAATAAATAGAATGAGTTTCCAGTGTCTAGGCATAGCCACTGCTCTTGGAAGTGGAGGTGCTGATTTGGGTAGCTGAGTCAGTGGCTCTACTCCCTGGGTGTGATGCTGCTGGAACCAGGCTGAGAAGTGTTTCAAAATGCAGGCACGGATGTGGCTGAGTAGTCGCATAGTATTATACGTTAGAGGTCAAGCGAATCCATAATCAATTTTATAATCAATAAATAGTGGATTGTATTAGCGTCTGGGATTTAGGCAGAATCAACTCACAATGGCCACTCTTCTTGGAGATAGAGTGCCTGATTTGGGTTGCTGAGTCAGTGACTCTGCTCTTTGTATGAGATTGTGCTATGAGATGATTCAGCAGTGGATTGTAATGCACGGGGTTGAGTAGTCCCAGTCGCATTTAGTCGGGAAGTTGAATTGGGCCTGGATCATATTTTATAATCAATAAATAGAATGAGTTTCCAGTGTCTAGGCATAGCCACTGCTCTTGGAAGTGGAGGTGCTGATTTGGGTAGCTGAGTCAGTGGCTCTACTCCTCGGATGTGATGCTCCTGGAAGCGGGTTGTGAAGTGTTTCGAAATGTAGGGAGGTTTAAGGCAGTGTAGTCGCATACTATTATAGGTTAGAGGTATAGCGAATCCACATTCAGTTTTTAGCGTCAATAAATAGTGGCTTGTATTAGCGTCCAGGATTTAGGCAGAATCAACTCAAAATGGCCGCTCTTCTTGGAGATAGAGTACCTGATTTGGGTTGCTGAGTCAGTGACTCTTCTCTTTGTATGAGATTGTGCTATGAGATGATTCTGCAGTGGATTGCAATGCACGAGGTTGAGTACTCCCAGTTGCATTTGTGTGGGAAGTTGAATTGGGCCTGGATCATAGTTTATAATCAATAAATAGAATGAGCTTCCAGTGTCTAGGCAGAGTAGCTGCTCTTGGAAATGGAGGTGCTGATTTGGGTAGCTGAGTCAGTGGCTCTACTCCTCGGGTGTGATGCTCCTGGAAGCGGGTTGTGAAATGTTTCGAGATGTAGGGAGGTTTGGGGATGTGTAGTTGCATAGTATTATACGTCAGAGGTCTAGCGAATCCACATTCAATTTTATAATCAATAAATAGTGGTTTGTATTAGCGTCTGGGATTTAGGCAGAATCAACTCACAATGGCCACTCTTCTTTGAGATAGAGTACCTGATTTGGGTTGCTGAGTCAGTGACTCTGCTCTTTGCATGATATTGTGCTATGAGATGATTCTGCAGTGGATTGTAATGCACGGGGTTGAGTACTCCCAGTGCATTTAGGTGGGAAGTTGAATTGGGCCTGGATCATAGTTCATAATCAATAAATAGAATGAGCTTCCAGTGTCTAGGCAGAGTCGCTGCTCTTGGAAATGGAGGTGCTGATTTGGGTAGCTGAGTCAGTGGCTCTACTCCTCGGGTGTGATGCTCCTGGCAGCGGGTTGTGAAGTGTTTCAAAATACAGGGAGGTTTGGGGCAGTGTAGTCGCATACTATTATAGGTTAGAGATATAGCGAATCCACAATCAGTTTTTATCATCAATAAATAGTGGCTAGTATTAGCGTCTGCGATTTAGGCAGAATCAACTCAAAATGGCCGCTCTTCTTGGAGATAGAGTACCTGATTTGGGTTGCTGAGTCAGTGACTCTGCTCTTGGTATGATATTGTGCTATGAGATGATTCTGCAGTGGATTGCAATGCACGAGGTTGAGTACTCCCAGTTGCATTTGTGTGGGAAGTTGAATTGGGCCTGGATCATAGTTTATAATCAATAAATAGAATGAGCTTCCAGTGTCTAGGCAGAGTCGCTGCTCTTGGAAATGGAGGTGCTGATTTGGGTAGCTGAGTCAGTGGCTCTACTCCTCGGGAATGATGCTCCAGGAAGCGGGTTGTAAAATGTTTCGAGATGTAGGGAGGTTTGGGGCTCTGTAGTTGCATAGTATTATACGTCAGAGGTCTAGCGAATCCACATTCAATTTTATAATCAATAAATAGTGGTTTGTATTAGCGTCTGGGATTTAGGCAGAATCAACTCACAATGGCCACTCTTCTTTGAGATAGAGTACCTGATTTGGGTTGCTGAGTCAGTGACTCTGCTCTTTGCATGATATTGTGCTATGAGATGATTCTGCAGTGGATTGTAATGCACGGGGTTGAGTAGTCCCAGTCGCATTTAGTCGGGAAGTTGAATTGGGCCTGGATCATATTTTATAATCAATAAATAGAATGAGTTTCCAGTGTCTAGGCATAGCCACTGCTCTTGGAAGTGGAGGTGCTGATTTGGGTAGCTGAGTCAGTGGCTCTACTCCCTGGGTGTGATGCTGCTGGAACCAGGCTGAGAAGTGTTTCAAAATGCAGGCACGTATGTGGCTGAGTAGTCGCATAGTATTATACGTTAGAGGTCAAGCGAATCCATAATCAATTTTATAATCAATAAATAGTGGATTGTATTAGCGTCTGGGATTTAGGCAGAATCAACTCACAATGGCCACTCTTCTTGGAGATAGAGTGCCTGATTTGGGTTGCTGAGTCAGTGACTCTGCTCTTTGTATGAGATTGTGCTATGAGATGATTCAGCAGTGGATTGTAATGCACGGGGTTGAGTAGTCCCAGTCGCATTTAGTCGGGAAGTTGAATTGGGCCTGGATCATATTTTATAATCAATAAATAGAATGAGTTTCCAGTGTCTAGGCATAGCCACTGCTCTTGGAAGTGGAGGTGCTGATTTGGGTAGCTGAGTCAGTGACTCTACTCTTTGTATGATATTGTGCTATGAGATGATTCTGCAGTGGATTGCAATGCACGAGGTTGAGTACTCCCAGTTGCATTTATGTGGGAAGTTGAATTGGGCCTGGATCATAGTTAATAATCAATAAATAGAATGAGCTTCCAGTGTCTAGGCAGAGTCGCTGCTCTTGGAAATGGAGGTGCTGATTTGGGTAGCTGAGTCAGTGGCTCTACTCCTCGGGTGTGATGCTCCTGGAAGCGGGTTGGGAAATGTTTCGAGATGTAGGGAGGTTTGGGGCTCTGTAGTTGCATAGTATTATACATAAGAGGTCTAGCGAATCCACATTCAATTTTATAATCAATACATAGTGGTTTGTATTAGCGTCTGGGATTTAGGCAGAATCAACTCACAATGGCCACTCTTCTTTGAGATAGAGTGCCTGATTTGGGTTGCTGAGTCAGTGATTCTGCTCTTTGTATGAGATTGTGCTATGAGATGATTCAGCAGTGGATTGTAATGCACGGGGTAGAGTAGTCCCAGTCGCAATTAGGTGGGAAGTTGAATTGGGCCTGGATCATAGTTAATAATCAATAAATAGAATGAGCTTCCAGTGTCTAGGCAGAGTCTCTGCTCTTGGAAATGGAGGTGCTGATTTGGGTAGCTGAGTCAGTGGCTCTACTCCCTGGGTGTGATGCTGCTGGAACCAGGCTGAGAAGTGTTTCAAAATGCAGGCACGTATGTGGCTGAGTAGTCGCATAGTATTATACGTTAGAGGTCAAGCGAATCCATAATCAATTTTATAATCAATAAATAGTGGATTGTATTAGCGTCTGGGATTTAGGCAGAATCAACTCACAATGGCCACTCTTCTTGGAGATAGAGTGCCTGATTTGGGTTGCTGAGTCAGTGACTCTGCTCTTTGTATGAGATTGTGCTATGAGATGATTCAGCAGTGGATTGTAATGCACGGGGTTGAGTAGTCCCAGTCGCATTTAGTCGGGAAGTTGAATTGGGCCTGGATCATATTTTATAATCAATAAATAGAATGAGTTTCCAGTGTCTAGGCATAGCCACTGCTCTTGGAAGTGGAGGTGCTGATTTGGGTAGCTGAGTCAGTGGCTCTACTCCTCGGATGTGATGCTCCTAGAAGCGGGTTGTGAAGTGTTTAGAAATGCAGGGAGGTTTAGGGCAGTGTAGTCGCATACTATTATAGGTTAGAGGTATAGCGAATCCACAATCAGTTTTTATCGTCAATAAATAGTGGCTTGTATTAGCGTCCATGATTTAGGCAGAATCAACTCAAAATGGCCGCTCTTCTTGGAGATAGAGTACCTGATTTGGGTTGCTGAGTCAGTGACTCTTCTCTTTGTATGAGATTGTAATATGAGATGATTCTGCAGTGGATTGTAATGCACGGGGTTGAGTACTCCCAGTTGCATTTATGTGGGAAGTTGAATTGGGCCTGGATCATAGTTAATAATCAATAAATAGAATGAGCTTCCAGTGTCTAGGCAGAGTCGCTGCTCTTGGAAATGGAGGTGCTGATTTGGGTAGCTGAGTCAGTGGCTCTACTCCTCGGGTGTGATGCTCCTGGAAGCGGGTTGTGAAGTGTTTCAAAATGCAGGGAGGTTTGGGGCAGTGTAGTCGCATACTATTATAGGTTAGAGATATAGCGAATCCACAATCAGTTTTTATCATCAATAAATAGTGGCTTGTATTAGCGTCTGGGATTTAGGCAGAATCAACTCACAATGGCCACTCTTCTTTGAGATAGAGTACCTGATTTGGGTTGCTGAGTCAGTGACTCTGCTCTTTGTATGATATTGTGCTATGAGATGATTCTGCAGTGGATTGTAATGCACGGGGTTGAGTACTCCCAGTGCATTTAGGTGGGAAGTTGAATTGGGCCTGGATCATAGTTAATAATCAATAATTAGAATGAGCTTCCAGTGTCTAGGCAGAGTCGCTTCTCTTGGAAATGGAGGTGCTGATTTGGGTAGCTGAGTCAGTGGCTCTACTCCTCGGGTGTGATGCTCCTGGAAGCGGGTTGTGAAGTGTTTCAAAATGCAGGGAGGTTTGGGGCAGTGTAGTCGCATACTATTATAGGTTAGAGATATAGCGAATCCACAATCAGTTTTTATCATCAATAAATAGTGGCTTGTATTAGCGTCTGGGATTTAGGCAGAATCAACTCAAAATGGTCGCTCTTCTTGGAGATAGAGTACCTGATTTGGGTTGCTGAGTCAGTGACTCTGCTCTTTGTATGATATTGTACTATGAGATGATTCTGCAGTGGATTGTAATGCACGGGGTTGAGTACTCCCAGTTGCATTTATGTGGGAAGTTGAATTGGGCCTGGATCATAGTTTATAATCAATAAATAGAATGAGCTTCCAGTGTCTAGGCAGAGTAGCTGCTCTTGGAAATGGAGGTGCTGATTTCGGTAGCTGAGTCAGTGGCTCTACTCATCGGGAATGATGCTCCTGGAAGCGGGTTGTGAAATGTTTCGAGATGTAGGGAGGTTTGGGGCTGTGTAGTTGCATATTATTATACGTCAGAGGTCTAGCGAATCCACATTCAATTTTATAATCAATAAATAGTGGTTTGTATTAGCGTCTGGGATTTAGGCAGAATCAACTCACAATGGCCACTCTTCTTTGAGATAGAGTACCAGATTTGGGTTGCTGAGTCAGTGAATCTGCTCTTTGTATGATATTGTGCTATGAGATGATTCTGCAATGGATTGTAATGCACGGGGTTGAGTACTCCCAGTGCATTTAGGTGGGAAGTTGAATTGGGCCTGGATCATAGTTAATAATCAATAAATAGAATGAGTTTCCAGTGTCTAGGCATAGTCGCTGCTCTTGGAAATGGAGGTGCTGATTTGGGTAGCTGAGTCAGTGGCTCTACTCCTCGGATGTGATGCTCCTGGAAGCGGGTTGTGAAGTGTTTCGAAATGCAGGGAGGTTTAGGGCAGTGTAGTCGCATACTATTATAGGTTAGAGGTATAGCGAATCCACATTCAGTTTTTAGCGTCAATAAATAGTGGCTTGTATTAGCGTCTGGGATTTAGGCAGAATCAACTCAAAATGGCCGCTCTTCTTGGAGATAGAGTACCTGATTTGGATTGCTGAGTCAGTGACTCTGCTCTTTGTATGATATTGTACTATGAGATGATTCTGCAGTGGATTGTAATGCACGGGGTTGAGTACTCCCAGTGCATTTAGGTGGGAAGTTGAATTGGGCCTGGATCATAGTTTATAATCAATCAATAGAATTAGCTACCAGTGTCTAGGCAGAGTCGCTGCTCTTGGAAATGGAGGTGCTGATTTGGGTAGCTGAGTCAGTGGCTCTACTCCTCGGGTGTTATGCTCCTGGAAGCGGGTTGTGAAGTGTTTCAAAATGCAGGGAGGTTTGGGGAAGTGTAGTCTTATACTATTATAAGTTAGAGATATAGCGAATCCACAATCAGTTTTTATCATCAATAAATAGTGGCTTGTATTAGCGTCTGGGATTTAGGCAGAATCAACTCAAAATGGCCGCTCTTCTTGGAGATAGAGTACCTGATTTGGGTTGCTGAGTCAGTGACTCTGCTCTTTGTATGATATTGTACTATGAGATGATTCTGCAGTGGATTGTAATGCACGGGGTTGAGTACTCCCAGTGCATTTAGGTGGGAAGTTGAATTGGGCCTGTATCATAGTTTATAATCAATAAATAGAATGAGCTTCCAGTGTCTAGGCAGAGTCGCTGCTCTTGGAAATGGAGGTGCTGATTTGGGTAGCTGAGTCAGTGGGTCTACTCCTCGGGTGTGATGCTCCTGGAAGTGGGTTGTGAAGTGTTTCAAAATGCAGGGAGGTTTGGGGAAGTGTAGTCTTATACTATTATAAGTTAGAGATATAGCGAATCCACAATCAGTTTTTATCATCAATAAATAGTGGCTTGTATTAGCGTCTGGGATTTAGGCAGAATCAACTCAAAATGGCCGCTCTTCTTGGAGATAGAGTACCTGATTTGGGTTGCTGAGTCAGTGACTCTGCTCTTTGTATGAGATTGTGCTATGAGATGATTCAGCAGTGGATTGTAATGCACGGGGTAGAGTAGTCCCAGTCGCATTTAGATGGGAAGTTGAATTGGGCCTGGATCATAGTTAATAATCAATAAATAGAATGAGCTTCCAGTGTCTAGGTAGAGTCGCTGCTCTTGGAAATGGAGGTGCTGATTTGGGTAGCTGAGTCAGTGGCTCTACTCCTCGGGTGTGATGCTCCTGAAAGCGGGTTGGGAAATGTTTTGAGATGTAGGGAGGTTTGGGGCTCTGTAGTTGCATAGTATTATACATCAGAGGTCTAGCGAATCCACCTTCAATTTTATAATCAATAAATAGTGGTTTGTATTAGAGTCTGGGATTTAGGCAGAATCAACTCACAATGGCCACTCTTCTTTGAGATAGAGCCCCAGATTTGGGTTGCTGAGTCAGTGAATCTGCTCTTTGTATGATATTGTGCTATGAGATGATTCTGCAATGGATTGTAATGCACGGGGTTGAGTACTCCCAGTGCATTTAGGTGGGAAGTTGAATTGGGCCTGGATCATAGTTTATAATCAATCAATAGAATGAGCTACCAGTGTCTAGGCAGAGTCGCTGCTCTTGGAAATGGAGGTGCTGATTTGGGTAGCTGAGTCAGTGGCTCTACTCCTCGGGTGTGATGCTCCTGGAAGCGGGTTGTGAAGTGTTTCAAAATGCAGGGAGGTTTGGGGCAGTGTAGTCGCATACTATTATAAGTTAGAGATATAGCGAATCCACAATCAGTTTTTATCATCAATAAATAGTGGCTTGTATTAGCGTCTGGGATTCAGACAGAATCCACTCAAAATGGCCGCTCTTCTTGGAGATAGAGTACCTGATTTGGGTTGCTGAGTCAGTGACTCTGCTCTTTGTATGATATTGTGCTATGAGATGATTCTGCAGTGGATTGTAATGCACAGGGTGAGTACTCCCAGTGCATTTAGGTGGGAAGTTGAATTGGGCCTGGATCATAGTTTATAATCAATCAATAGAATGAGCTTCCAGTGTCTAGGCAGAGTCACTGCTCTTGGAAAGGGATGGGCTTATTTGGGTAGCTGAGTCAGTGCCTCTACCCCTCGGGTGTGATGCTCCTGGAAGCGGGTTGTGAAAAGTTTCGAGATGTATGGAGGTTTGAGGCTGTGTAGTTGCATAGTATTATACGTCAGAGGTCTAGCGAATCCACATTCAATTTTATAATCAATAAATAGTGGTTTGTATTAGCGTCTGGGATTTAGGCAGAATCAACTCACAATGGCCACACTTCTTTGAGATAGAGTGCCTGATTTGGGTTGCTGAGTCAGTGACTCTGCTCTTTGTATGAGATTGTGCTATGAGATGATTCTGCAATGGATTGTAATGCACGGGGTAGAGTAGTCCCAGTCGCATTTAGATGGGAAGTTGAATTGGGCCTGGATCATAGTTAATAATCAATAAATAGAATGAGCTTCCAGGGTCTAGGTAGAGTCGCTGCTCTTGGAAATGGAGGTGCTGATTTGGGTAGCTGAGTCAGTGGCTCTACTCCTCGGGTGTGATGCTCCTGGAAGCGGGTTGGGAAATGTTTTGTGATGTAGGGAGGTTTGGGGCTCTGTAGTTGCATAGTATTATACGTCAGAGGTCTAGCGAATCCACCTTCAATTTTATAATCAATAAATAGTGGTTTGTATTAGCGTCTGGGATTTAGGCATCATCAACTCACAATGGCCACTCTTCTTTGAGATAGAGTGCCTGATTTGGGTTACTGAGTCAGTGACTCTGCTCTTTGTATGAGATTGTGCTATGAGATGATTCTGCAATGGATTGTAATGCACGGGGTAGAGTAGTCCCAGTCGCATTTAGATGGGAAGTTGAATTGGGCCTGGATCATAGTTAATAATCAATAAATAGAATGAGCTTCCAGTGTCTAGGCAGAGTCACTGCTCTTGGAAATGGAGGTGCTGATTTGGGTAGCTGAGTCAGTGGCTCTACTCCTCGGGTGTGATGCTCCAGGAAGCGGGTTGTGAAGTGTTTCAAAATGCAGGGAGGTTTGGGGCAGTGTAGTCGCATACTATTATAGGTTAGAGATATAGCGAATCCACAATCAGTTTTTATCATCATTAAATAGTGGCTTGTATTAGCGTCTGGGATTTAGGCAGAATCAACTCAAAATGGCCGCTCTTCTTGGAGATAGAGTACCTGATTTGGGTTGCTGAGTCAGTGACTCTGCTCTTTGTATGATATTGTACTATGAGATGATTCTGCAGTGGATTGTAATGCACGGGGTTGAGTACTCCCAGTTGCATTTATGTGGGAAGTTGAATTGGGCCTGGATCATAGTTAACAATCAATAAATAGAATGAGCTTCCAGTGTCTAGGCAGAGTCACTGCTCTTGGAAATGGAGGTGCTGATTTGGGTAGCTGAGTCAGTGGCTCTACTCCTCGGGTGTGATGCTCCTGGAAGCGGGTTGGGAAATGTTTCGAGATGTAGGGAGGTTTGGGGCTCTGTAGTTGCATAGTATTATACGTCAGAGGTCTAGCGAATCCACATTCAATTTTATAATCAATAAATAGTGGTTTGTATTAGCGTCTGGGATTTAGGCAGAATCAACTCACAATGGCCACTCTTCTTTGAGATAGAGTGCCTGATTTGGGTTGCTGAGTCAGTGATTCTGCTCTTTGTATGAGATTGTGCTATGAGATGATTCAGCAGTGGATTGTAATGCACGGGGTAGAGTAGTCCCAGTCGCATTTAGGTGGGAAGTTGAATTGGGCCTGGATCATAGTTAATAATCAATAAATAGAATGAGCTTCCAGTGTCTAGGCAGAGTAGCTGCTCTTGGAAATGGAGGTGCTGATTTGGATAGCTGAGTCAGTGACTTTACTCCTCGGGAATGATGCTCCTGGAAGCCGGTTGTGAAATGTTTCGAGATGTAGGGAGGTTTGGGGCTGTGTAGTTGCATAGTATTATACGTCAGAGATCTAGCGAATCCTCATTCAATTTTATAATCAATAAATAGTGGTTTGTATTAGCGTCTGGGATTTAGGCAGAATCAACTCACAATGGCCACTCTTCTTTGAGATAGAGTACCTGATTTGGGTTGCTGAGTCAGTGACTCTGCTCTTTGTATGATATTGTGCTATGAGATGATTCTGCAGTGGATTGTAATGCACAGGGTTGAGTACTCCCAGTGCATTTAGGTGGGAAGTTGAATTGGGCCAGGATCATAGTTAATAATCAATAAATAGAATGAGCTTCCAGTGTCTAGGCAGAGTCGCTTCTCTTGGAAATGGAGGTGCTGATTTGGGTAGCTGAGTCAGTGGCTCTACTCCTCGGGTGTGATGCTCCAGGAAGCGGGTTGTGAAGTGTTTCAAAATGCAGGGAGGTTTGGGGCAGTGTAGTCGCATACTATTATAGGTTAGAGATATAGCGAATCCACAATCAGTTTTTATCATCATTAAATAGTGGCTTGTATTAGCGTCTGGGATTTAGGCAGAATCAACTCAAAATGGCCGCTCTTCTTGGAGATAGAGTACCTGATTTGGGTTGCTGAGTCAGTGACTCTGCTCTTTGTATGATATTGTACTATGAGATGATTCTGCAGTGGATTGTAATGCACGGGGTTGAGTACTCCCAGTTGCATTTATGTGGGAAGTTGAATTGGGCCTGGATCATAGTTTATAATCAATAAATAGAATGAGCTTCCAGTGTCTAGGCAGAGTAGCTGCTCTTGGAAATGGAGGTGCTGATTTGGGTAGCTGAGTCAGTGGCTCTACTCCTCAGGAATGATGCTCCTGGAAGCGGGTTGTGAAATGTTTCGAGATGTAGGGAGGTTTGGGGCTGTGTAGTTGCATAGTATTATACGTCAGAGGTCTAGCGAATCCACATTCAATTTTATAATCAATAAATAGTGGTTTGTATTAGCGTCTGGGATCTAGGCAGAATCAACTCACAATGGCCACTCTTCTTTGAGATAGAGTACCTGATTTGGGTTGCTGAGTCAGTGACTCTGCTCTTTGCATGATATTGTGCTATGAGATGATTCTGCAGTGGATTGTAATGCACGGGGTTGAGTAGTCCCAGTCGCATTTAGTCGGGAAGTTGAATTGGGCCTGGATCATATTTTATAATCAATAAATAGAATGAGTTTCCAGTGTCTAGGCATAGCCACTGCTCTTGGAAGTGGAGGTGCTGATTTGGGTAGCTGAGTCAGTGGCTCTACTCCCTGGGTGTGATGCTGCTGGAACCAGGCTGAGAAGTGTTTCAAAATGCAGGCACGTATGTGGCTGAGTAGTCGCATAGTATTATACATTAGAGGTCAAGCGAATCCATAATCAATTTTATAATCAATAAATAGTGGATTGTATTAGCGTCTGGGATTTAGGCAGAATCAACTCACAATGGCCACTCTTCTTGGAGATAGAGTGCCTGATTTGGGTTGCTGAGTCAGTGACTCTGCTCTTTGTATGAGATTGTGCTATGAGATGATTCAGCAGTGGATTGTAATGCACGGGGTTGAGTAGTCCCAGTCGCATTTAGTCGGGAAGTTGAATTGGGCCTGGATCATATTTTATAATCAATAAATAGAATGAGTTTCCAGTGTCTAGGCATAGCCACTGCTCTTGGAAGTGGAGGTGCTGATTTGGGTAGCTGAGTCAGTGACTCTACTCTTTGTATGATATTGTGCTATGAGATGATTCTGCAGTGGATTGCAATGCACGAGGTTGAGTACTCCCAGTTGCATTTATGTGGGAAGTTGAATTGGGCCTGGATCATAGTTAATAATCAATAAATAGAATGAGCTTCCAGTGTCTAGGCAGAGTCGCTGCTCTTGGAAATGGAGGTGCTGATTTGGGTAGCTGAGTCAGTGGCTCTACTCCTCGGGTGTGATGCTCCTGGAAGTGGGTTGGGAAATGTTTCGAGATGTAGGGAGGTTTGGGGCTCTGTAGTTGCATAGTATTATACATAAGAGGTCTAGCGAATCCACATTCAATTTTATAATCAATACATAGTGGTTTGTATTAGCGTCTGGGATTTAGGCAGAATCAACTCACAATGGCCACTCTTCTTTGAGATAGAGTGCCTGATTTGGGTTGCTGAGTCAGTGATTCTGCTCTTTGTATGAGATTGTGCTATGAGATGATTCAGCAGTGGATTGTAATGCACGGGGTAGAGTAGTCCCAGTCGCAATTAGGTGGGAAGTTGAATTGGGCCTGGATCATAGTTAATAATCAATAAATAGAATGAGCTTCCAGTGTCTAGGCAGAGTCTCTGCTCTTGGAAATGGAGGTGCTGATTTGGGTAGCTGAGTCAGTGGCTCTACTCCCTGGGTGTGATGCTGCTGGAACCAGGCTGAGAAGTGTTTCAAAATGCAGGCACGTATGTGGCTGAGTAGTCGCATAGTATTATACGTTAGAGGTCAAGCGAATCCATAATCAATTTTATAATCAATAAATAGTGGATTGTATTAGCGTCTGGGATTTAGGCAGAATCAACTCACAATGGCCACTCTTCTTGGAGATAGAGTGCCTGATTTGGGTTGCTGAGTCAGTGACTCTGCTCTTTGTATGAGATTGTGCTATGAGATGATTCAGCAGTGGATTGTAATGCACAGGGTTGAGTAGTCCCAGTCGCATTTAGTCGGGAAGTTTAATTGGGCCTGGATCATATTTTATAATCAATAAATAGAATGAGTTTCCAGTGTCTAGGCATAGCCACTGCTCTTGGAAGTGGAGGTGCTGATTTGGGTAGCTGAGTCAGTGGCTCTACTCCTCGGATGTGATGCTCCTAGAAGCGGGTTGTGAAGTGTTTAGAAATGCAGGGAGGTTTAGGGCAGTGTAGTCGCATACTATTATAGGTTAGAGGTATAGCGAATCCACAATCAGTTTTTATCGTCAATAAATAGTGGCTTGTATTAGCGTCCATGATTTAGGCAGAATCAACTCAAAATGGCCGCTCTTCTTGGAGATAGAGTACATGATTTGGGTTGCTGAGTCAGTGACTCTTCTCTTTGTATGAGATTGTAATATGAGATGATTCTGCAGTGGATTGTAATGCACGGGGTTGAGTACTCCCAGTTGCATTTATGTGGGAAGTTGAATTGGGCCTGGATCATAGTTAATAATCAATAAATAGAATGAGCTTCCAGTGTCTAGGCAGAGTCGCTGCTCTTGGAAATGGAGGTGCTGATTTGGGTAGCTGAGTCAGTGGCTCTACTCCTCAGGTGTGATGCTCCTGGAAGCGGGTTGTGAAGTGTTTCAAAATGCAGGGAGGTTTGGGGCAGTGTAGTCGCATACTATTATAGGTTAGAGATATAGCGAATCCACAATCAGTTTTTATCATCAATAAATAGTGGCTTGTATTAGCGTCTGGGATTTAGGCAGAATCAACTCACAATGGCCACTCTTCTTTGAGATAGAGTACCTGATTTGGGTTGCTGAGTCAGTGATTCTGCTCTTTGCATGATATTGTGCTATGAGATGATTCTGCAGTGGATTGTAATGCACGGGGTTGAGTAGTCCCAGTCGCATTTAGTCGGGAAGTTGAATTGGGCCTGGATCATATTTTATAATCAATAAATAGAATGAGTTTCCAGTGTCTAGGCATAGCCACTGCTCTTGGAAGTGGAGGTGCTGATTTGGGTAGCTGAGTCAGTGGCTCTACTCCCTGGGTGTGATGCTGCTGGAACCAGGCTGAGAAGTGTTTCAAAATGCAGGCACGTATGTGGCTGAGTAGTCGCATAGTATTATACGTTAGAGGTCAAGCGAATCCATAATTAATTTTATAATCAATAAATAGTGGATTGTATTAGCGTCTGGGATTTAGGCAGAATCAACTCACAATGGCCACTCTTCTTGGAGATAGAGTGCCTGATTTGGGTTGATGAGTCAGTGACTCTGCTCTTTGTATGAGATTGTGCTATGAGATGATTCAGCAGTGGATTGTAATGCACGGGGTTGAGTAGTCCCAGTCGCATTTAGTCGGGAAGTTGAATTGGGCCTGGATCATATTTTATAATCAATAAATAGAATGAGTTTCCAGTGTCTAGGCATAGCCACTGCTCTTGGAAGTGGAGGTGCTGATTTCGGTAGCTGAGTCAGTGACTCTACTCTTTGTATGAAATTGTGCTATGAGATGATTCTGCAGTGGATTGCAATGCACGAGGTTGAGTACTCCCAGTTGCATTTATGTGGGAAGTTGAATTGGGCCTGGATCATAGTTAATAATCAATAAATAGAATGAGCTTCCAGTGTCTAGGCAGAGTCGCTGCTCTTGGAAATGGAGGTGCTGATTTGGGTAGCTGAGTCAGTGGCTCTACTCCTCGGGTGTGATGCTCCTGGAAGCGGGTTGGGAAATGTTTCGAGATGTAGGGAGGTTTGGGGCTCTGTAGTTGCATAGTATTATACATAAGAGGTCTAGCGAATCCACATTCAATTTTATAATCAATACATAGTGGTTTGTATTAGCGTCTGGGATTTAGGCAGAATCAACTCACAATGGCCACTCTTCTTTGAGATAGAGTGCCTGATTTGGGTTGCTGAGTCAGTGATTCTGCTCTTTGTATGAGATTGTGCTATGAGATGATTCAGCAGTGGATTGTAATGCACGGGGTAGAGTAGTCCCAGTCGCAATTAGGTGGGAAGTTGAATTGGGCCTGGATCATAGTTAATAATCAATAAATAGAATGAGCTTCCAGTGTCTAGGCAGAGTCTCTGCTCTTGGAAATGGAGGTGCTGATTTGGGTAGCTGAGTCAGTGGCTCTACTCCCTGGGTGTGATGCTGCTGGAACCAGGCTGAGAAGTGTTTCAAAATGCAGGCACGTATGTGGCTGAGTAGTCGCATAGTATTATACGTTAGAGGTCAAGCGAATCCATAATCAATTTTATAATCAATAAATAGTGGATTGTATTAGCGTCTGGGATTTAGGCAGAATCAACTCACAATGGCCACTCTTCTTGGAGATAGAGTGCCTGATTTGGGTTGCTGAGTCAGTGACTCTGCTCTTTGTATGAGATTGTGCTATGAGATGATTCAGCAGTGGATTGTAATGCACGGGGTTGAGTAGTCCCAGTCGCATTTAGTCGGGAAGTTGAATTGGGCCTGGATCATATTTTATAATCAATAAATAGAATGAGTTTCCAGTGTCTAGGCATAGCCACTGCTCTTGGAAGTGGAGGTGCTGATTTGGGTAGCTGAGTCAGTGGCTCTACTCCTCGGATGTGATGCTCCTAGAAGCGGGTTGTGAAGTGTTTAGAAATGCAGGGAGGTTTAGGGCAGTGTAGTCGCATACTATTATAGGTTAGAGGTATAGCGAATCCACAATCAGTTTTTATCGTCAATAAATAGTGGCTTGTATTAGCGTCCATGATTTAGGCAGAATCAACTCAAAATGGCCGCTCTTCTTGGAGATAGAGTACCTGATTTGGGTTGCTGAGTCAGTGACTCTGCTCTTTGTATGATATTGTACTATGAGATGATTCTGCAGTGGATTGTAATGCACGGGGTTGAGTACTCCCAGTTGCATTTATGTGGGAAGTTGAATTGGGCCTGGATCATAGTTAACAATCAATAAATAGAATGAGCTTCCAGTGTCTAGGCAGAGTCACTGCTCTTGGAAATGGAGGTGCTGATTTGGGTAGCTGAGTCAGTGGCTCTACTCCTCGGGTGTGATGCTCCTGGAAGCGGGTTGGGAAATGTTTCGAGATGTAGGGAGGTTTGGGGCTCTGTAGTTGCATAGTATTATACGTCAGAGGTCTAGCGAATCCACATTCAATTTTATAATCAATAAATAGTGGTTTGTATTAGCGTCTGGGATTTAGGCAGAATCAACTCACAATGGCCACTCTTCTTTGAGATAGAGTGCCTGATTTGGGTTGCTGAGTCAGTGATTCTGCTCTTTGTATGAGATTGTGCTATGAGATGATTCAGCAGTGGATTGTAATGCACGGGGTAGAGTAGTCCCAGTCGCATTTAGGTGGGAAGTTGAATTGGGCCTGGATCATAGTTAATAATCAATAAATAGAATGAGCTTCCAGTGTCTAGGCAGAGTAGCTGCTCTTGGAAATGGAGGTGCTGATTTGGATAGCTGAGTCAGTGACTTTACTCCTCGGGAATGATGCTCCTGGAAGCCGGTTGTGAAATGTTTCGAGATGTAGGGAGGTTTGGGGCTGTGTAGTTGCATAGTATTATACGTCAGAGATCTAGCGAATCCTCATTCAATTTTATAATCAATAAATAGTGGTT
Organism: Lissotriton helveticus; assembly: GCF_964261635.1. Taxonomy (NCBI): domain Eukaryota; kingdom Metazoa; phylum Chordata; class Amphibia; order Caudata; family Salamandridae; genus Lissotriton; species Lissotriton helveticus. The sequence continues at coordinate 1,614,144,836 of NC_136069.1, forward strand.
TGTATTAGCGTCTGGGATTTAGGCAGAATCAACTCACAATGGCCACTCTTCTTTGAGATAGAGTACCTGATTTGGGTTGCTGAGTCAGTGACTCTGCTCTTTGTATGATATTGTGCTATGAGATGATTCTGCAGTGGATTGTAATGCACAGGGTTGAGTACTCCCAGTGCATTTAGGTGGGAAGTTGAATTGGGCCTGGATCATAGTTAATAATCAATAAATAGAATGAGCTTCCAGTGTCTAGGCAGAGTCGCTTCTCTTGGAAATGGAGGTGCTGATTTGGGTAGCTGAGTCAGTGGCTCTACTCCTCGGGTGTGATGCTCCAGGAAGCGGGTTGTGAAGTGTTTCAAAATGCAGGGAGGTTTGGGGCAGTGTAGTCGCATACTATTATAGGTTAGAGATATAGCGAATCCACAATCAGTTTTTATCATCATTAAATAGTGGCTTGTATTAGCGTCTGGGATTTAGGCAGAATCAACTCAAAATGGCCGCTCTTCTTGGAGATAGAGTACCTGATTTGGGTTGCTGAGTCAGTGACTCTGCTCTTTGTATGATATTGTACTATGAGATGATTCTGCAGTGGATTGTAATGCACGGGGTTGAGTACTCCCAGTTGCATTTATGTGGGAAGTTGAATTGGGCCTGGATCATAGTTTATAATCAATAAATAGAATGAGCTTCCAGTGTCTAGGCAGAGTAGCTGCTCTTGGAAATGGAGGTGCTGATTTGGGTAGCTGAGTCAGTGGCTTTACTCCTCGGGAATGATGCTCCTGGAAGCGGGTTGTGAAATGTTTCGAGATGTAGGGAGGTTTGGGGCTGTGTAGTTGCATAGTATTATACGTCAGAGGTCTAGCGAATCCACATTCAATTTTATAATCAATAAATAGTGGTTTGTATTAGCGTCTGGGATTTAGGCAGAATCAACTCACAATGGCCACTCTTCTTTGAGATAGAGTACCAGATTTGGGTTGCTGAGTCAGTGAATCTGCTCTTTGTATGATATTGTGCTATGAGATGATTCTGCAATGGATTGTAATGCACGGGGTTGAGTACTCCCAGTGCATTTAGGTGGGAAGTTGAATTGGGCCTGGATCATAGTTAATAATCAATAAATAGAATGAGTTTCCAGTGTCTAGGCATAGTCGCTGCTCTTGGAAATGGAGGTGCTGATTTGGGTAGCTGAGTCAGTGGCTCTACTCCTCGGATGTGATGCTCCTGGAAGCGGGTTGTGAAGTGTTTCGAAATGCAGGGAGGTTTAGGGCAGAGTAGTCGCATACTAATATAGGTTAGAGGTATAGCGAATCCACATTCAGTTTTTAGCGTCAATAAATAGTGGCTTGTATTAGCGTCCATGATTTAGGCAGAATCAACTCAAAATGGCCGCTCTTCTTGGAGATAGAGTACCTGATTTGGGTTGCTGAGTCAGTGACTCTTCTCTTTGTATGAGATTGTGCTATGAGATGATTCTGCACTGGATTGCAATGCACGGGGTTGAGTACTCCCAGTTGCATTTATGTGGGAAGTTGAATTGGGCCTGGATCATAGTTTATAAACAATAAATAGAATGGGCTTACAGTGTCTAGGCAGAGTAGCTGCTCTTGGAAATGGAGGTGCTGATTTGGATAGCTGAGTCAGTGGCTCTACTCCTCGGGAATGATGCTCCTGGAAGCGGGTTGTGAAATGTTTCGAGATGTAGGGAGGTTTGGGGCTGTGTAGTTGCATAGTATTATACGTCAGAGGTCTAGCGAATCCACAATCAGTTTTTATCATCAATAAATAGTGGGTTGTATTAGCGTCTGGGATTTAGGCAGAATCAACTCAAAATGGCCGCTCTTCTTGGAGATAGAGTACCTGATTTGGGTTGCTGAGTCAGTGACTCTGCTCTTTGTATGATATTGTACTATGAGATGATTCTGCAGTGGATTGTAATGCACGGGGTTGAGTACTCCCAGTTGTATTTATGTGGGAAGTTGAATTGGGCCTGGATCATAGTTTATAATCAATAAATAGAATGAGTTTCCAGTGTCTAGGCAGAGTAGCTGCTCTTGGAAATGGAGGTGCTGATTTGGGTAGCTGAGTCAGTGGCTCTACTCCTCGGGATTGATGCTCCTGGAAGCGGGTTGTGAAATGTTTCGAGATGTAGGGAGGTTTGGGGCTGTGTATTTGCATAGTATTATACGTCAGAGGTCTAGCGAATCCACATTTAAATTTATAATCAATAAATAGTGGTTTGTATTAGCGTCTGGGATTTAGGCAGAATCAACTCACAATGGCCACTCTTCTTTGAGATAGAGTACCAGATTTGGGTTGCTGAGTCAGTGAATCTGCTCTTTGTATGATATTGTGCTATGAGATGATTCTGCAATGGATTGTAATGCACGGGGTTTAGTACTCCCAGTGCATTTAGGTGGGAAGTTGAATTGGGCCTGGATCATAGTTAATAATCAATAAATAGAATGAGTTTCCAGTGTCTAGGCATAGTCGCTGCTCTTGGAAATGGAGGTGCTGATTTGGGTAGCTGAGTCAGTGGCTCTACTCCTCGGATGTGATGCTCCTGGAAGCGGGTTGTGAAGTGTTTCGAAATGCAGGGAGGTTTAGGGCAGTGTAGTCGCATACTATTATAGGTTAGAGGTATAGCGAATCCACATTCAGTTTTTAGCGTCAATAAATAGTGGCTTGTATTAGCGTCCATGATTTAGGCAGAATCAACTCAAAATGGCCGCTCTTCTTGGAGATAGAGTACCTGATTTGGGTTGCTGAGTCAGTGACTCTTATCTTTGTATGAGATTGTGCTATGAGATGATTCTGCAGTGGATTGCAATGCACGGGGTTGAGTACTCCCAGTTGCATTTATGTGGGAAGTTGAATTTGGCCTGGATCATAGTTTATAATCAATAAATAGAATGAACTTCCAGTGTCTAGGCAGAGTAGCTGCTCTTGGAAATGGAGGTGCTGATTTGGATAGCTGAGTCAGTGGCTTTACTCCTCGGGAATGATGCTCCTGGAAGCCGGTTGTGAAATGTTTCGAGATGTAGGAAGGTTTGGGGCTGTGTAGTTGCATAGTATTATACGTCAGAGATCTAGCGAATCCTCATTCAATTTTATAATCAATAAATAGTGGTTTGTATTAGCGTCTGGGATTTAGGCAGAATCAACTCACAATGGCCACTCTTCTTTGAGATAGAGTACCTGATTTGGGTTGCTGAGTCAGTGACTCTGCTCTTTGTATGATATTGTGCTATGAGATGATTCTGCAGTGGATTGTAATGCACAGGGTTGAGTACTCCCAGTGCATTTAGGTGGGAAGTTGAATTGGGCCTGGATCATAGTTAATAATCAATAAATAGAATGAGCTTCCAGTGTCTAGGCAGAGTCGCTTCTCTTGGAAATGGAGGTGCTGATTTGGGTAGCTGAGTCAGTGGCTCTACTCCTCGGGTGTGATGCTCCAGGAAGCGGGTTGTGAAGTGTTTCAAAATGCAGGGAGGTTTGGGGCAGTGTAGTCGCATACTATTATAGGTTAGAGATATAGCGAATCCACAATCAGTTTTTATCATCATTAAATAGTGGCTTGTATTAGCGTCTGGGATTTAGGCAGAATCAACTCAAAATGGCCGCTCTTCTTGGAGATAGAGTACCTGATTTGGGTTGCTGAGTCAGTGACTCTGCTCTTTGTATGATATTGTACTATGAGATGATTCTGCAGTGGATTGTAATGCACGGGGTTGAGTACTCCCAGTTGCATTTATGTGGGAAGTTGAATTGGGCCTGGATCATAGTTTATAATCAATAAATAGAATGAGCTTCCAGTGTCTAGGCAGAGTAGCTGCTCTTGGAAATGGAGGTGCTGATTTGGGTAGCTGAGTCAGTGGCTTTACTCCTCGGGAATGATGCTCCTGGAAGCGGGTTGTGAAATGTTTCGAGATGTAGGGAGGTTTGGGGCTGTGTAGTTGCATAGTATTATACGTCAGAGGTCTAGCGAATCCACATTCAATTTTATAATCAATAAATAGTGGTTTGTATTAGCGTCTGGGATTTAGGCAGAATCAACTCACAATGGCCACTCTTCTTTGAGATAGAGTACCAGATTTGGGTTGCTGAGTCAGTGAATCTGCTCTTTGTATGATATTGTGCTATGAGATGATTCTGCAATGGATTGTAATGCACGGGGTTGAGTACTCCCAGTGCATTTAGGTGGGAAGTTGAATTGGGCCTGGATCATAGTTAATAATCAATAAATAGAATGAGTTTCCAGTGTCTAGGCATAGTCGCTGCTCTTGGAAATGGAGGTGCTGATTTGGGTAGCTGAGTCAGTGGCTCTACTCCTCGGATGTGATGCTCCTGGAAGCGGGTTGTGAAGTGTTTCGAAATGCAGGGAGGTTTAGGGCAGAGTAGTCGCATACTATTATAGGTTAGAGGTATAGCGAATCCACATTCAGTTTTTAGCGTCAATAAATAGTGGCTTGTATTAGCGTCCATGATTTAGGCAGAATCAACTCAAAATGGCCGCTCTTCTTGGAGATAGAGTACCTGATTTGGGTTGCTGAGTCAGTGACTCTTCTCTTTGTATGAGATTGTGCTATGAGATGATTCTGCAGTGGATTGCAATGCACGGGGTTGAGTACTCCCAGTTGCATTTATGTGGGAAGTTGAATTGGGCCTGCATCATAGTTTATAATCAATAAATAGAATGGGCTTACAGTGTCTAGGCAGTGTAGCTGCTCTTGGAAATGGAGGTGCTGATTTGGATAGCTGAGTCAGTGGCTCTACTCCTCGGGAATGATGCTCCTGGAAGCGGGTTGTGAAATGTTTCGAGATGTAGGGAGGTTTGGGGCTGTGTAGTTGCATAGTATTATACGTCAGAGGTCTAGCGAATCCACAATCAGTTTTTATCATCAATAAATAGTGGGTTGTATTAGCGTCTGGGATTTAGGCAGAATCAACTCAAAATGGCCGCTCTTCTTGGAGATAGAGTACCTGATTTGGGTTGCTGAGTCAGTGACTCTGCTCTTTGTATGATATTGTACTATGAGATGATTCTGCAGTGGATTGTAATGCACGGGGTTGAGTACTCCCAGTTGCATTTATGTGGGAAGTTGAATTGGGCCTGGATCATAGTTTATAATCAATAAATAGAATGAGCTTCCAGTGTCTAGGCAGAGTAGCTGCTCTTGGAAATGGAGGTGCTGATTTGGGTAGCTGAGTCAGTGGCTCTACTCCTCGGGAATGATGCTCCTGGAAGCGGGTTGTGAAATGTTTCGAGATGTAGGGAGGTTTGGGGCTGTGTAGTTGCATAGTATTATACGTCAGAGGTCTAGCGAATCCACATTCAATTTTATAATCAATAAATAGTGGTTTGTATTAGCGTCTGGGATTTAGGCAGAATCAACTCACAATGGCCACTCTTCTTTGAGATAGAGTACCAGATTTGGGTTGCTGAGTCAGTGAATCTGCTCTTTGTATGATATTGTGCTATGAGATGATTCTGCAATGGATTGTAATGCACGGGGTTGAGTACTCCCAGTGCATTTACGTGGGAAGTTGAATTGGGCCTGGATCATAGTTAATAATCAATAAATAGAATGAGTTTCCAGTGTCTAGGCATAGTCGCTGCTCTTGGAAATGGAGGTGCTGATTTGGGTAGCTGAGTCAGTGGCTCTACTCCTCGGATGTGATGCTCCTGGAAGCGGGTTGTGAAGTGTTTCGAAATGCAGGGAGGTTTAGGGCAGAGTAGTCGCATACTAATATAGGTTAGAGGTATAGCGAATCCACATTCAGTTTTTAGCGTCAATAAATAGTGGCTTGTATTAGCGTCCATGATTTAGGCAGAATCAACTCAAAATGGCCGCTCTTCTTGGAGATAGAGTACCTGATTTGGGTTGCTGAGTCAGTGACTCTTCTCTTTGTATGAGATTGTGCTATGAGATGATTCTGCACTGGATTGCAATGCACGGGGTTGAGTACTCCCAGTTGCATTTATGTGGGAAGTTGAATTGGGCCTGGATCATAGTTTATAATCAATAAATAGAATGGGCTTACAGTGTCTAGGCAGAGTAGCTGCTCTTGGAAATGGAGGTGCTGATTTGGATAGCTGAGTCAGTGGCTCTACTCCTCGGGAATGATGCTCCTGGAAGCGGGTTGTGAAATGTTTCGAGATGTAGGGAGGTTTGGGGCTGTGTAGTTGCATAGTATTATACGTCAGAGGTCTAGCGAATCCACAATCAGTTTTTATCATCAATAAATAGTGGGTTGTATTAGCGTCTGGGATTTAGGCAGAATCAACTCAAAATGGCCGCTCTTCTTGGAGATAGAGTACCTGATTTGGGTTGCTGAGTCAGTGACTCTGCTCTTTGTATGATATTGTACTATGAGATGATTCTGCAGTGGATTGTAATGCACGGGGTTGAGTACTCCCAGTTGCATTTATGTGGGAAGTTGAATTGGGCCTGGATCATAGTTTATAATCAATAAATAGAATGAGTTTCCAGTGTCTAGGCAGAGTAGCTGCTCTTGGAAATGGAGGTGCTGATTTGGGTAGCTGAGTCAGTGGCTCTACTCCTCGGGATTGATGCTCCTGGAAGCGGGTTGTGAAATGTTTCGAGATGTAGGGAGGTTTGGGGCTGTGTATTTGCATAGTATTATACGTCAGAGGTCTAGCGAATCCACATTTAATTTTATAATCAATAAATAGTGGTTTGTATTAGCGTCTGGGATTTAGGCAGAATCAACTCACAATGGCCACTCTTCTTTGAGATAGAGTACCAGATTTGGGTTGCTGAGTCAGTGAATCTGCTCTTTGTATGATATTGTGCTATGAGATGATTCTGCAATGGATTGTAATGCACGGGGTTTAGTACTCCCAGTGCATTTAGGTGGGAAGTTGAATTGGGCCTGGATCATAGTTAATAATCAATAAATAGAATGAGTTTCCAGTGTCTAGGCATAGTCGCTGCTCTTGGAAATGGAGGTGCTGATTTGGGTAGCTGAGTCAGTGGCTCTACTCCTCGGATGTGATGCTCCTGGAAGCGGGTTGTGAAGTGTTTCGAAATGCAGGGAGGTTTAGGGCAGTGTAGTCGCATACTATTATAGGTTAGAGGTATAGCGAATCCACATTCAGTTTTTAGCGTCAATAAATAGTGGCTTGTATTAGCGTCCATGATTTAGGCAGAATCAACTCAAAATGGCCGCTCTTCTTGGAGATAGAGTACCTGATTTGGATTGCTGAGTCAGTGACTCTTATCTTTGTATGAGATTGTGCTATGAGATGATTCTGCAGTGGATTGCAATGCACGGGGTTGAGTACTCCCAGTTGCATTTATGTGGGAAGTTGAATTTGGCCTGGATCATAGTTTATAATCAATAAATAGAATGAACTTCCAGTGTCTAGGCAGAGTAGCTGCTCTTGGAAATGGAGGTGCTGATTTGGATAGCTGAGTCAGTGGCTTTACTCCTCGGGAATGATGCTCCTGGAAGCCGGTTGTGAAATGTTTCGAGATGTAGGGAGGTTTGGGGCTGTGTAGTTGCATAGTATTATACGTCAGAGATCTAGCGAATCCTCATTCAATTTTATAATCAATAAATAGTGGTTTGTATTAGCGTCTGGGATTTAGGCAGAATCAACTCACAATGGCCACTCTTCTTTGAGATAGAGTACCTGATTTGGGTTGCTGAGTCAGTGACTCTGCTCTTTGTATGATATTGTGCTATGAGATGATTCTGCAGTGGATTGTAATGCACAGGGTTGAGTACTCCCAGTGCATTTACGTGGGAAGTTGAATTGGGCCTGGATCATAGTTAATAATCAATAAATAGAATGAGTTTCCAGTGTCTAGGCAGAGTCGCTTCTCTTGGAAATGGAGGTGCTGATTTGGGTAGCTGAGTCAGTGGCTCTACTCCTCGGGTGTGATGCTCCAGGAAGCGGGTTGTGAAGTGTTTCAAAATGCAGGGAGGTTTGGGGCAGTGTAGTCGCATACTATTATAGGTTAGAGATATAGCGAATCCACAATCAGTTTTTATCATCATTAAATAGTGGCTTGTATTAGCGTCTGGGATTTAGGCAGAATCAACTCAAAATGGCCGCTCTTCTTGGAGATAGAGTACCTGATTTGGGTTGCTGAGTCAGTGACTCTGCTCTTTGTATGATATTGTACTATGAGATGATTCTGCAGTGGATTGTAATGCACGGGGTTGAGTACTCCCAGTTGCATTTATGTGGGAAGTTGAATTGGGCCTGGATCATAGTTTATAATCAATAAATAGAATGAGCTTCCAGTGTCTAGGCAGAGTAGCTGCTCTTGGAAATGGAGGTGCTGATTTGGGTAGCTGAGTCAGTGGCTCTACTCCTCGGGAATGATGCTCCTGGAAGCGGGTTGTGAAATGTTTCGAGATGTAGGGAGGTTTGGGGCTGTGTATTTGCATAGTATTATACGTCAGAGGTCTAGCGAATCCACATTTAATTTTATAATCAATAAATAGTGGTTTGTATTAGCGTCTGGGATTTAGGCAGAATCAACTCACAATGGCCACTCTTCTTTGAGATAGAGTACCAGATTTGGGTTGCTGAGTCAGTGAATCTGCTCTTTGTATGATATTGTGCTATGAGATGATTCTGCAATGGATTGTAATGCACGGGGTTTAGTACTCCCAGTGCATTTAGGTGGGAAGTTGAATTGGGCCTGGATCATAGTTAATAATCAATAAATAGAATGAGTTTCCAGTGTCTAGGCATAGTCGCTGCTCTTGGAAATGGAGGTGCTGATTTGGGTAGCTGAGTCAGTGGCTCTACTCCTCGGATGTGATGCTCCTGGAAGCGGGTTGTGAAGTGTTTCGAAATGCAGGGAGGTTTAGGGCAGTGTAGTCGCATACTATTATAGGTTAGAGGTATAGCGAATCCACATTCAGTTTTTAGCGTCAATAAATAGTGGCTTGTATTAGCGTCCATGATATAGGCAGAATCAACTCAAAATGGCCGCTCTTCTTGGAGATAGAGTACCTGATTTGGGTTGCTGAGTCAGTGACTCTTCTCTTTGTATGAGATTGTGCTATGAGATGATTCTGCAGTGGATTGCAATGCACGGGGTTGAGTACTCCCAGTTGCATTTATGTGGGAAGTTGAATTGGGCCTGGATCATAGTTTATAATCAATAAATAGAATGGGCTTCCAGTGTCTAGGCAGAGTAGCTGCTCTTGGAAATGGAGGTGCTGATTTGGATAGCTGAGTCAGTGGCTCTACTCCTCGGGAATGATGCTCCTGGAAGCGGGTTGTGAAATGTTTCGCGATCTAGGGAGGTTTGGGGCTGTGTAGTTGCATAGTATTAAACGTCAGAGGTCTAGCGAATCCTCATTCAATTTTATAATCAATAAATAGTGGTTTGTATTAGCGTCTGGGATTTAGGCAGAATCAACTCACAATGGCCACTCTTTTTTGAGATAGAGTACCAGATTTGGGTTGCTGAGTCAGTGAATCTGCTCTTTGTATGATATTGTGCTATGAGATGATTCTGCAATGGATTGTAATGCACGGGGTTGAGTACTCCCAGTGCATTTAGGTGGGAAGTTGAATTGGGCCTGGATCATAGTTAATTATCAATAAATAGAATGAGTTTCCAGTGTCTAGGCATAGTCGCTGCTCTTGGAAATGGAGGTGCTGATTTGGGTAGCTGAGTCAGTGGCTCTACTCCTCGGATGTGATGCTCCTGGAAGCGGGTTGTGAAGTGTTTCGAAATGCAGGGAGGTTTAGGGCAGTGTAGTCGCATACTATTATAGGTTAGAGGTATAGCGAATCCACATTCAGTTTTTAGCGTCAATAAATAGTGGCTTGTATTAGCGTCCATGATTTAGGCAGAATCAACTCAAAATGGCCGCTCTTCTTGGAGATAGAGTACCTGATTTGGGTTGCTGAGTCAGTGACTCTTCTCTTTGTATGAGATTGTGCTATGAGATGATTCTGCAGTGGATTGCAATGCACGGGGTTGAGTACTCCCAGTTGCATTTATGTGGGAAGTTGAATTGGGCCTGGATCATAGTTTATAATCAATAAATAGAATGGGCTTACAGTGTCTAGGCAGAGTAGCTGCTCTTGGAAATGGAGGTGCTGATTTGGATAGCTGAGTCAGTGGCTCTACTCCTCGGGAATGATGCTCCTGGAAGCGGGTTGTGAAATGTTTCGAGATGTAGGGAGGTTTGGGGCTGTGTAGTTGCATAGTATTATACGTCAGAGGTCTAGCGAATCCACATTCAATTTTATAATCAATAAATAGTGGTTTGTATTAGCGTCTGGGATTTAGGCAGAATCAACTCACAATGGCCACTCTTCTTTGAGATAGAGTACCAGATTTGGGTTGCTGAGTCAGTGAATCTGCTCTTTGTATGATATTGTGCTATGAGATGATTCTGCAATGGATTGTAATGCACGGGGTTGAGTACTCCCAGTGCATTTAGGTGGGAAGTTGAATTGGGCCTGGATCATAGTTAATAATCAATAAATAGAATGAGTTTCCAGTGTCTAGGCATAGTCGCTGCTCTTGGAAATGGAGGTGCTGATTTGGGTAGCTGAGTCAGTGGCTCTACTCCTCGGATGTGATGCTCCTGGAAGAGGGTTGTGAACTGTTTCGAAATGCAGGGAGGTTTAGGGCAGAGTAGTCGCATACTATTATAGGTTAGAGGTATAGCGAATCCGCATTCAGTTTTTAGCGTCAATAAATAGTGGCTTGTATTAGCGTCCATGATTTAGGCAGAATCAACTCAAAATGGCCGCTCTTCTTGGAGATAGAGTACCTGATTTGGGTTGCTGAGTCAGTGACTCTGCTCTTTGTATGATATTGTACTATGAGATGATTCTGCAGTGGATTGTAATGCACGGGGTTGAGTACTCCCAGTTGCATTTATGTGGGAAGTTGAATTGGGCCTGGATCATAGTTTATAATCAATAAATAGAATGAGCTTCCAGTGTCTAGGCAGAGTAGCTGCTCTTGGAAATGGAGGTGCTGATTTGGGTAGCTGAGTCAGTGGCTCTACTCCTCGGGAATGATGCTCCTGGAAGCGGGTTGTGAAATGTTTCGAGATGTAGGGAGGTTTGGGGCTGTGTATTTGCATAGTATTATACGTCAGAGGTCTAGCGAATCCACATTTAATTTTATAATCAATAAATAGTGGTTTGTATTAGCGTCTGGGATTTAGGCAGAATCAACTCACAATGGCCACTCTTCTTTGAGATAGAGTACCAGATTTGGGTTGCTGAGTCAGTGAATCTGCTCTTTGTATGATATTGTACTATGAGATGATTCTGCAGTGGATTGTAATGCACGGGGTTGAGTACTCCCAGTTGCATTTATGTGGGAAGTTGAATTGGGCCTGGATCATAGTTTATAATCAATAAATAGAATGAGCTTCCAGTGTCTAGGCAGAGTAGCTGCTCTTGGAAATGGAGGTGCTGATTTGGGTAGCTGAGTCAGTGGCTCTACTCCTCGGGAATGATGCTCCTGGAAGCGGGTTGTGAAATGTTTCGAGATGTAGGGAGGTTTGGGGCTGTGTATTTGCATAGTATTATACGTCAGAGGTCTAGCGAATCCACATTTAATTTTATAATCAATAAATAGTGGTTTGTATTAGCGTCTGGGATTTAGGCAGAATCAACTCACAATGGCCACTCTTCTTTGAGATAGAGTACCAGATTTGGGTTGCTGAGTCAGTGAATCTGCTCTTTGTATGATATTGTGCTATGAGATGATTCTGCAATGGATTGTAATGCACGGGGTTTAGTACTCCCAGTGCATTTAGGTGGGAAGTTGAATTGGGCCTGGATCATAGTTAATAATCAATAAATAGAATGAGTTTCCAGTGTCTAGGCATAGTCGCTGCTCTTGGAAATGGAGGTGCTGATTTGGGTAGCTGAGTCAGTGGCTCTACTCCTCGGATGTGATGCTCCTGGAAGCGGGTTGTGAAGTGTTTCGAAATGCAGGGAGGTTTAGGGCAGTGTAGTCGCATACTATTATAGGTTAGAGGTATAGCGAATCCACATTCAGTTTTTAGCGTCAATAAATAGTGGCTTGTATTAGCGTCCATGATATAGGCAGAATCAACTCAAAATGGCCGCTCTTCTTGGAGATAGAGTACCTGATTTGGGTTGCTGAGTCAGTGACTCTTCTCTTTGTATGAGATTGTGCTATGAGATGATTCTGCAGTGGATTGCAATGCACGGGGTTGAGTACTCCCAGTTGCATTTATGTGGGAAGTTGAATTGGGCCTGGATCATAGTTTATAATCAATAAATAGAATGGGCTTCCAGTGTCTAGGCAGAGTAGCTGCTCTTGGAAATGGAGGTGCTGATTTGGATAGCTGAGTCAGTGGCTCTACTCCTCGGGAATGATGCTCCTGGAAGCGGGTTGTGAAATGTTTCGCGATCTAGGGAGGTTTGGGGCTGTGTAGTTGCATAGTATTAAACGTCAGAGGTCTAGCGAATCCTCATTCAATTTTATAATCAATAAATAGTGGTTTGTATTAGCGTCTGGGATTTAGGCAGAATCAACTCACAATGGCCACTCTTTTTTGAGATAGAGTACCAGATTTGGGTTGCTGAGTCAGTGAATCTGCTCTTTGTATGATATTGTGCTATGAGATGATTCTGCAATGGATTGTAATGCACGGGGTTGAGTACTCCCAGTGCATTTAGGTGGGAAGTTGAATTGGGCCTGGATCATAGTTAATTATCAATAAATAGAATGAGTTTCCAGTGTCTAGGCATAGTCGCTGCTCTTGGAAATGGAGGTGCTGATTTGGGTAGCTGAGTCAGTGGCTCTACTCCTCGGATGTGATGCTCCTGGAAGCGGGTTGTGAAGTGTTTCGAAATGCAGGGAGGTTTAGGGCAGTGTAGTCGCATACTATTATAGGTTAGAGGTATAGCGAATCCACATTCAGTTTTTAGCGTCAATAAATAGTGGCTTGTATTAGCGTCCATGATTTAGGCAGAATCAACTCAAAATGGCCGCTCTTCTTGGAGATAGAGTACCTGATTTGGGTTGCTGAGTCAGTGACTCTGCTCTTTGTATGATATTGTACTATGAGATGATTCTGCAGTGGATTGTAATGCACGGGGTTGAGTACTCCCAGTTGCATTTATGTGGGAAGTTGAATTGGGCCTGGATCATAGTTTATAATCAATAAATAGAATGAGCTTCCAGTGTCTAGGCAGAGTAGCTGCTCTTGGAAATGGAGGTGCTGATTTGGGTAGCTGAGTCAGTGGCTCTACTCCTCGGGAATGATGCTCCTGGAAGCGGGTTGTGAAATGTTTCGAGATGTAGGGAGGTTTGGGGCTGTGTAGTTGCATAGTATTATACGTCAGAGGTCTAGCGAATCCACATTCAATTTTATAATCAATAAATAGTGGTTTGTATTAGCGTCTGGGATTTAGGCAGAATCAACTCACAATGGCCACTCTTCTTTGAGATAGAGTACCAGATTTGGGTTGCTGAGTCAGTGAATCTGCTCTTTGTATGATATTGTGCTATGAGATGATTCTGCAATGGATTGTAATGCACGGGGTTGAGTACTCCCAGTGCATTTAGGTGGGAAGTTGAATTGGCCTGGATCATAGTTAATAATCAATAAATAGAATGAGTTTCCAGTGTCTAGGCATAGTCGCTGCTCTTGGAAATGGAGGTGCTGATTTGGGTAGCTGAGTCAGTGGCTCTACTCCTCGGATGTGATGCTCCTGGAAGCGGGTTGTGAAGTGTTTCGAAATGCAGGGAGGTTTAGGGCAGAGTAGTCGCATACTAATATAGGTTAGAGGTATAGCGAATCCACATTCAGTTTTTAGCGTCAATAAATAGTGGCTTGTATTAGCGTCCATGATTTAGGCAGAATCAACTCAAAATGGCCGCTCTTCTTGGAGATAGAGTACCTGATTTGGGTTGCTGAGTCAGTGACTCTTCTCTTTGTATGAGATTGTGCTATGAGATGATTCTGCACTGGATTGCAATGCACGGGGTTGAGTACTCCCAGTTGCATTTATGTGGGAAGTTGAATTGGGCCTGGATCATAGTTTATAATCAATAAATAGAATGGGCTTACAGTGTCTAGGCAGAGTAGCTGCTCTTGGAAATGGAGGTGCTGATTTGGATAGCTGAGTCAGTGGCTCTACTCCTCGGGAATGATGCTCCTGGAAGCGGGTTGTGAAATGTTTCGAGATGTAGGGAGGTTTGGGGCTGTGTAGTTGCATAGTATTATACGTCAGAGGTCTAGCGAATCCACAATCAGTTTTTATCATCAATAAATAGTGGGTTGTATTAGCGTCTGGGATTTAGGCAGAATCAACTCAAAATGGCCGCTCTTCTTGGAGATAGAGTACCTGATTTGGGTTGCTGAGTCAGTGACTCTGCTCTTTGTATGATATTGTACTATGAGATGATTCTGCAGTGGATTGTAATGCACGGGGTTGAGTACTCCCAGTTGCATTTATGTGGGAAGTTGAATTGGGCCTGGATCATAGTTTATAATCAATAAATAGAATGAGTTTCCAGTGTCTAGGCAGAGTAGCTGCTCTTGGAAATGGAGGTGCTGATTTGGGTAGCTGAGTCAGTGGCTCTACTCCTCGGGATTGATGCTCCTGGAAGCGGGTTGTGAAATGTTTCGAGATGTAGGGAGGTTTGGGGCTGTGTATTTGCATAGTATTATACGTCAGAGGTCTAGCGAATCCACATTTAATTTTATAATCAATAAATAGTGGTTTGTATTAGCGTCTGGGATTTAGGCAGAATCAACTCACAATGGCCACTCTTCTTTGAGATAGAGTACCAGATTTGGGTTGCTGAGTCAGTGAATCTGCTCTTTGTATGATATTGTGCTATGAGATGATTCTGCAATGGATTGTAATGCACGGGGTTTAGTACTCCCAGTGCATTTAGGTGGGAAGTTGAATTGGGCCTGGATCATAGTTAATAATCAATAAATAGAATGAGTTTCCAGTGTCTAGGCATAGTCGCTGCTCTTGGAAATGGAGGTGCTGATTTGGGTAGCTGAGTCAGTGGCTCTACTCCTCGGATGTGATGCTCCTGGAAGCGGGTTGTGAAGTGTTTCGAAATGCAGGGAGGTTTAGGGCAGTGTAGTCGCATACTATTATAGGTTAGAGGTATAGCGAATCCACATTCAGTTTTTAGCGTCAATAAATAGTGGCTTGTATTAGCGTCCATGATTTAGGCAGAATCAACTCAAAATGGCCGCTCTTCTTGGAGATAGAGTACCTGATTTGGGTTGCTGAGTCAGTGACTCTTATCTTTGTATGAGATTGTGCTATGAGATGATTCTGCAGTGGATTGCAATGCACGGGGTTGAGTACTCCCAGTTGCATTTATGTGGGAAGTTGAATTTGGCCTGGATCATAGTTTATAATCAATAAATAGAATGAACTTCCAGTGTCTAGGCAGAGTAGCTGCTCTTGGAAATGGAGGTGCTGATTTGGATAGCTGAGTCAGTGGCTTTACTCCTCGGGAATGATGCTCCTGGAAGCCGGTTGTGAAATGTTTCGAGATGTAGGGAGGTTTGGGGCTGTGTAGTTGCATAGTATTATACGTCAGAGATCTAGCGAATCCTCATTCAATTTTATAATCAATAAATAGTGGTTTGTATTAGCGTCTGGGATTTAGGCAGAATCAACTCACAATGGCCACTCTTCTTTGAGATAGAGTACCTGATTTGGGTTGCTGAGTCAGTGACTCTGCTCTTTGTATGATATTGTGCTATGAGATGATTCTGCAGTGGATTGTAATGCACAGGGTTGAGTACTCCCAGTGCATTTAGGTGGGAAGTTGAATTGGGCCTGGATCATAGTTAATAATCAATAAATAGAATGAGCTTCCAGTGTCTAGGCAGAGTCGCTTCTCTTGGAAATGGAGGTGCTGATTTGGGTAGCTGAGTAAGTGGCTCTACTCCTCGGGTGTGGTGCTCCAGGAAGCGGGTTGTGAAGTGTTTCAAAATGCAGGGAGGTTTGGGGCAGTGTAGTCGCATACTATTATAGGTTAGAGATATAGCGAATCCACAATCAGTTTTTATCATCATTAAATAGTGGCTTGTATTAGCGTCTGGGATTTAGGCAGAATCAACTCAAAATGGCCGCTCTTCTTGGAGATAGAGTACCTGATTTGGGTTGCTGAGTCAGTGACTCTGCTCTTTGTATGATATTGTACTATGAGATGATTCTGCAGTGGATTGTAATGCACGGGGTTGAGTACTCCCAGTTGCATTTATGTGGGAAGTTGAATTGGGCCTGGATCATAGTTTATAATCAATAAATAGAATGAGCTTCCAGTGTCTAGGCAGAGTAGCTGCTCTTGGAAATGGAGGTGCTGATTTGGGTAGCTGAGCCAGTGGCTCTACTCCTCGGGAATGATGCTCCTGGAAGCGGGTTGTGAAATGTTTCGAGATGTAGGGAGGTTTGGGGCTGTGTATTTGCATAGTATTATACGTCAGAGGTCTAGCGAATCCACATTTAATTTTATAATCAATAAATAGTGGTTTGTATTAGCGTCTGGGATTTAGGCAGAATCAACTCACAATGGCCACTCTTCTTTGAGATAGAGTACCAGATTTGGGTTGCTGAGTCAGTGAATCTGCTCTTTGTATGATATTGTGCTATGAGATGATTCTGCAATGGATTGTAATGCACGGGGTTTAGTACTCCCAGTGCATTTAGGTGGGAAGTTGAATTGGGCCTGGATCATAGTTAATTATCAATAAATAGAATGAGTTTCCAGTGTCTAGGCATAGTCGCTGCTCTTGGAAATGGAGGTGCTGATTTGGGTAGCTGAGTCAGTGGCTCTACTCCTCGGATGTGATGCTCCTGGAAGCGGGTTGTGAAGTGTTTCGAAATGCAGGGAGGTTTAGGGCAGTGTAGTCGCATACTATTATAGGTTAGAGGTATAGCGAATCCACATTCAGTTTTTAGCGTCAATAAATAGTGGCTTGTATTAGCGTCCATGATTTAGGCAGAATCAACTAAAAATGGCCGCTCTTCTTGGAGATAGAGTACCTGATTTGGGTTGCTGAGTCAGTGACTCTTCTCTTTGTATGAGATTGTGCTATGAGATGATTCTGCAGTGGATTGCAATGCACGGGGTTGAGTACTCCCAGTTGCATTTATGTGGGAAGTTGAATTGGGCCTGGATCATAGTTTATAATCAATAAATAGAATGGGCTTACAGTGTCTAGGCAGAGTAGCTGCTCTTGGAAATGGAGGTGCTGATTTGGATAGCTGAGTCAGTGGCTCTACTCCTCGGGAATGATGCTCCTGGAAGCGGGTTGTGAAATGTTTCGAGATGTAGGGAGGTTTGGGGCTGTGTAGTTGCATAGTATTATACGTCAGAGGTCTAGCGAATCCACAATCAGTTTTTATCATCAATAAATAGTGGGTTGTATTAGCGTCTGGGATTTAGGCAGAATCAACTCAAAATGGCCGCTCTTCTTGGAGATAGAGTACCTGATTTGGGTTGCTGAGTCAGTGACTCTGCTCTTTGTTTGATATTGTACTATGAGATGATTCTGCAGTGGATTGTAATGCACGGGGTTGAGTACTCCCAGTTGCATTTATGTGGGAAGTTGAATTGGGCCTGGATCATAGTTTATAATCAATAAATAGAATGAGCTTCCAGTGTCTAGGCAGAGTAGCTGCTCTTGGAAATGGAGGTGCTGATTTGGGTAGCTGAGTCAGTGGCTCTACTCCTCGGGATTGATGCTCCTGGAAGCGGGTTGTGAAATGTTTCGAGATGTAGGGAGGTTTGGGGCTGTGTATTTGCATAGTATTATACGTCAGAGGTCTAGCGAATCCACATTCAATTTTATAATCAATAAATAGTGGTTTGTATTAGCGTCTGGGATTTAGGCAGAATCAACTCACAATGGCCACTCTTCTTTGAGATAGAGTACCTGATTTGGGTTGCTGAGTCAGTGAATCTGCTCTTTGTATGATATTGTGCTATGAGATGATTCCGCAATGGATTGTAATGCACGGGGTTGAGTACTCCCAGTGCATTTAGGTGGGAAGTTGAATTGGGCCTGGATCATAGTTAATAATCAATAAATAGAATGAGTTTCCAGTGTCTAGGCATAGTCGCTGCTCTTGGAAATGGAGGTGCTGATTTGGGTAGCTGAGTCAGTGGCTCTACTCCTCGGATGTGATGCTCCTGGAAGCGGGTTGTGAAGTGTTTCGAAATGCAGGGAGGTTTAGGGCAGTGTAGTCGCATACTATTATAGGTTAGAGGTATAGCGAATCCACATTCAGTTTTTAGCGTCAATAAATAGTGGCTTGTATTAGCGTCCATGATTTAGGCAGAATCAACTCAAAATGGCCGCTCTTCTTGGAGATAGAGTACCTGATTTGGGTTGCTGAGTCAGTGACTCTTCTCTTTGTATGAGATTGTGCTATGAGATGATTCTGCAGTGGATTGCAATGCACGGGGTGGAGTACTCCCAGTTGCATTTATGTGGGAAGTTGAATTGGGCCTGGATCATAGTTTATAATCAATAAATAGAATGGGCTTCCAGTGTCTAGGCAGAGTAGCTGCTCTTGGAAATGGAGGTGCTGATTTGGATAGCTGAGTCAGTGGCTCTACTCCTCGGGAATGATGCTCCTGGAAGCGGGTTGTGAAATGTTTCGCGATCTAGGGAGGTTTGGGGCTGTGTAGTTGCATAGTATTATACGTCAGAGGTCTAGCGAATCCTCATTCCATTTTATAATCAATAAATAGTGGTTTGTATTAGCGTCTGGGATTTAGGCAGAATCAACTCACAATGGCCACTCTTCTTTGAGATAGAGTACCTGATTTGGGTTGCTGAGTCAGTGACTCTGCTCTTTGTATGATATTGTGCTATGAGATGATTCTGCAGTGGATTGTAATGCACCGGGTTGAGTACTCCCAGTGCATTTAGATGGGAAGTTGAATTGGGCCTGGATCATAGTTAATAATCAATAAATAGAATGAGCTTCCAGTGTCTAGGCAGAGTCGCTTCTCTTGGAAATGGAGGTGCTGATTTGGGAAGCTGAGTCAGTGGCTCTACTCCTCGGGTGTGATGCTCCTGGAAGCGCGTTGTGAAGTGTTTCAAAATGCAGGGAGGTATGGGGCAGTGTAGTCGCATACTATTATAGGTTAGAGATATAGCGAATCCACAATCAGTTTTTATCATCAATAAATAGTGGCTTGTATTAGCGTCTGGGATTTAGGCAGAATCAACTCAAAATGGCCGCTCTTCTTGGAGATAGAGTACCTGATTTGGGTTGCTGAGTCAGCGACTCTGCTCTTTGTATGATATTGTACTATGAGATTATTCTGCAGTGGATTGTAATTCACGGGGTTGAGTACTCCCAGAGCATTTAGGTGGGAAGATGAATTGGGCCTGGATCATAGTTTATAATCGATCAATAGAATGAGCTACCAGTGTCTAGGCAGAGTCGCTGCTCTTGGAAATGGAGGTGCTGATTTGGGTAGCTGAGTCAGTGGCTCTACTCCTCGGGTGTGATGCTCCTGGAAGCGGGTTGTGAAGTGTTTCAAAATGCAGGGAGGTTTGGGGCAGTGTAGTCGCATACTATTATAAGTTAGAGATATAGCGAATCCACAATCAGTTTTTATCATCAATAAATAGTGGCTTGTATTAGCTTCTGGGATTCAGGCAGAATTAACTCAAAATGGCCGCTCTTCTTGGAGATAGAGTACCTAATTTGGGTTGCTGAGTCAGTGACTCTGCTCTTTGTATGATATTGTGCTATGAGATGATTCTGCAGTGGATTGTAATGCACAGGGTTGAGTACTCCCAGTGCATTTAGGTGGGAAGTTGAATTGGGCCTGGATCATAGTTTATAATCAATCAATAGAATAAGCTTCCAGTGTCTAGGCAGAGTCTCTGCTCTTGGAAATGGATGGGCTTATTTGGGTAGCTGAGTCAGTGCCTCTACCCCTCGGGTGTGATGCTCCTGGAAGCGGGTTGTGAAAAGTTTTGAGATGTATGTAGGTTTGAGGCTGTGTAGTTGCATAGTATTATACGTCAGAGGTGTAGCGAATCTATATTCAATTTTATAATCAATAAATAGTGGTTTGTATTAGCGTCTGGGATTTAGGCAGAATCAACTCACAATGGCCACACTTCTTTTAGATAGAGTGCCTGATTTGGGTTGCTGAGTCAGTGACTCTGCTCTTTGTATGAGATTGTGCTATGAGATGATTCAGCAGTGGATTGTAATGCACGGGGTAGAGTAGTCCCAGTCGCATTTAGATGGGAAGTTGAATTGGGCCTGGATCATAGTTAATAATCAATAAATAGAATGAGCTTCCAGTGTCTAGGCAGAGTCGCTGCTCTTGGAAATGGAGGTGCTGATTTGGGTAGCTGAGTCAGTGGGTCTACTCCTCGGGTATGATGCTCCTGGAAGCGGGTTGGGAAATGTTTTGAGATGTAGGGAGGTTTGGGGCTCTGTAGTTGCATAGTATTATACGTCAGAGGTCTAGCGAATCCACCTTCAATTTTATAATCAATAAATAGTGGTTTGTATTAGCGTCTGGGATTTAGGCAGAATCAACTCACAATGGCCACTCTTCTTTGAGATAGAGTGCCTGATTTGGGTTGCTGAATCAGTGATTCTGCTCTTTGTATGAGATTGTGCTATGAGATGATTCAGCAGTGGATTGTAATGCACGGGGTAGAGTAGTCCCAGTCGCATTTAGGTGGGAAGTTGAATTGGGCCTGGATCATAGTTAATAATCAATAAATAGAATGAGCTTCCAGTGTCTAGGCAGAGTCTCTGCTCTTGGAAATGGAGGTGCTGATTTGGGTAGCTGAGTCAGTGGCTCTACTCCCTGGGTGTGATGATGCTGGAACCAGGCTGAGAAGCGTTTCAAAATGCAGGCACGTTTGTGGCTGAGTAGTCGCATAGTATTATACGTTAGAGGTCAAGCGAATCCACAATCAATTTTATAATCAATAAATAGTGGATTGTATTAGCGTCTGGGATTTAGGCAGAATCAACTCACAATGGCCACTCTTCTTGGAGATAGAGTGCCTGATTTGGGTTGCTGAGTCAGTGACTCTGCTCTTTGTATGAGATTGTGCTATGAGATGATTCTGCAATGGATTGTAATGCACGGGGTTGAGTACTCCCAGTGCATTTAGGTGGGAAGTTGAATTGGGCCTGGATCATAGTTAATAATCAATAAATAGAATGAGTTTCCAGTGTCTAGGCATAGTCGCTGCTCTTGGAAATGGAGGTGCTGATTTGGGTAGCTGAGTCAGTGGCTCTACTCCTCGGATGTGATGCTCCTGGAAGCGAGTTGTGAAGTGTTTCGAAATGCAGGGAGGTTTAGGGCAGTGTAGTCGCATACTATTATAGGTTAGAGGTATAGCGAATCCACATTCAGTTTTTAGCGTCAATAAATAGTGACTTGTATTAGCGTCCATGATTTAGGCAGAATCAACTCAAAATGGCCGCTCTTCTTGGAGATAGAGTACCTGATTTGGGTTGCTGAGTCAGTGGCTCTACTCCTCGGGATTGATGCTCCTGGAAGCGGGTTGTGAAATGTTTCGAGATGTAGGGAGGTTTGGGGCTGTGTAGTTGCATAGTATTATACGTCAGTGGTCTAGCGAATCCTCATTCAATTTTATAATCAATAAATAGTGGTTTGTATTAGCGTCTGGGATTTAGGCAGAATCAACTCACAATGGCCACTCTTCTTTGAGATAGAGTACCTGATTTGGGTTGCTGAGGCAGTGACTCTGCTCTTTGTATGATATTGTGCTATGAGATGATTCTGCAGTGGATTGTAATGCACGGGGTTGAGTACTCCCAGTGCATTTAGGTGGGAAGTTGAATTGTGCCTGGATCATAGTTAATAATCAATAAATAGAATGAGCTTCCAGTGTCTAGGCAGAGTCGCTTCTCTTGGAAATGGAGGTGCTGATTTGGGTTGCTGAGTCAGTGGCTCTACTCCTCGGGTGTGATGCTCCTGGAAGCGGGTTGTGAAGTGTTTCAAAATGCAGGGAGGTTTGGGGCAGTGTAGTCGCATACTATTATAGGTTAGAGATATAGCGAATCCACAATCAGTTTTTATCATCAATAAATAGTGGCTTGTATTAGCATCTGGGATTTAGGCAGAATCAACTCAAAATGGCCGCTCTTCTTGGAGATAGAGTACCTGATTTGGGTTGCTGAGTCAGTGACTCTGCTCTTTGTATGATATTGTACTATGAGATGATTCTGCAGTGGATTGTAATGCACGGGGTTGAGTACTCCCAGTTGCATTTATGTGGGAAGTTGAATTGGGCCTGGATCATAGTTTATAATCAATAAATAGAATGAGCTTCCAGTGTCTAGGCAGAGTAGCTGCTCTTGGAAATGGAGGTGCTGATTTGGGTAGCTGAGCCAGTGGCTCTACTCCTCGGGAATGATGCTCCTGGAAGCGGGTTGTGAAATGTTTCGAGATGTAGGGAGGTTTGGGGCTGTGTATTTGCATAGTATTATACGTCAGAGGTCTAGCGAATCCACATTTAATTTTATAATCAATAAATAGTGGTTTGTATTAGCGTCTGGGATTTAGGCAGAATCAACTCACAATGGCCACTCTTCTTTGAGATAGAGTACCAGATTTGGGTTGCTGAGTCAGTGAATCTGCTCTTTGTATGATATTGTGCTATGAGATGATTCTGCAATGGATTGTAATGCACGGGGTTTAGTACTCCCAGTGCATTTAGGTGGGAAGTTGAATTGGGCCTGGATCATAGTTAATTATCAATAAATAGAATGAGTTTCCAGTGTCTAGGCATAGTCGCTGCTCTTGGAAATGGAGGTGCTGATTTGGGTAGCTGAGTCAGTGGCTCTACTCCTCGGATGTGATGCTCCTGGAAGCGGGTTGTGAAGTGTTTCGAAATGCAGGGAGGTTTAGGGCAGTGTAGTCGCATACTATTATAGGTTAGAGGTATAGCGAATCCACATTCAGTTTTTAGCGTCAATAAATAGTGGCTTGTATTAGCGTCCATGATTTAGGCAGAATCAACTAAAAATGGCCGCTCTTCTTGGAGATAGAGTACCTGATTTGGGTTGCTGAGTCAGTGACTCTTCTCTTTGTATGAGATTGTGCTATGAGATGATTCTGCAGTGGATTGCAATGCACGGGGTTGAGTACTCCCAGTTGCATTTATGTGGGAAGTTGAATTGGGCCTGGATCATAGTTTATAATCAATAAATAGAATGGGCTTACAGTGTCTAGGCAGAGTAGCTGCTCTTGGAAATGGAGGTGCTGATTTGGATAGCTGAGTCAGTGGCTCTACTCCTCGGGAATGATGCTCCTGGAAGCGGGTTGTGAAATGTTTCGAGATGTAGGGAGGTTTGGGGCTGTGTAGTTGCATAGTATTATACGTCAGAGGTCTAGCGAATCCACAATCAGTTTTTATCATCAATAAATAGTGGGTTGTATTAGCGTCTGGGATTTAGGCAGAATCAACTCAAAATGGCCGCTCTTCTTGGAGATAGAGTACCTGATTTGGGTTGCTGAGTCAGTGACTCTGCTCTTTGTTTGATATTGTACTATGAGATGATTCTGCAGTGGATTGTAATGCACGGGGTTGAGTACTCCCAGTTGCATTTATGTGGGAAGTTGAATTGGGCCTGGATCATAGTTTATAATCAATAAATAGAATGAGCTTCCAGTGTCTAGGCAGAGTAGCTGCTCTTGGAAATGGAGGTGCTGATTTGGGTAGCTGAGTCAGTGGCTCTACTCCTCGGGATTGATGCTCCTGGAAGCGGGTTGTGAAATGTTTCGAGATGTAGGGAGGTTTGGGGCTGTGTATTTGCATAGTATTATACGTCAGAGGTCTAGCGAATCCACATTCAATTTTATAATCAATAAATAGTGGTTTGTATTAGCGTCTGGGATTTAGGCAGAATCAACTCACAATGGCCACTCTTCTTTGAGATAGAGTACCTGATTTGGGTTGCTGAGTCAGTGAATCTGCTCTTTGTATGATATTGTGCTATGAGATGATTCCGCAATGGATTGTAATGCACGGGGTTGAGTACTCCCAGTGCATTTAGGTGGGAAGTTGAATTGGGCCTGGATCATAGTTAATAATCAATAAATAGAATGAGTTTCCAGTGTCTAGGCATAGTCGCTGCTCTTGGAAATGGAGGTGCTGATTTGGGTAGCTGAGTCAGTGGCTCTACTCCTCGGATGTGATGCTCCTGGAAGCGGGTTGTGAAGTGTTTCGAAATGCAGGGAGGTTTAGGGCAGTGTAGTCGCATACTATTATAGGTTAGAGGTATAGCGAATCCACATTCAGTTTTTAGCGTCAATAAATAGTGGCTTGTATTAGCGTCCATGATTTAGGCAGAATCAACTCAAAATGGCCGCTCTTCTTGGAGATAGAGTACCTGATTTGGGTTGCTGAGTCAGTGACTCTTCTCTTTGTATGAGATTGTGCTATGAGATGATTCTGCAGTGGATTGCAATGCACGGGGTGGAGTACTCCCAGTTGCATTTATGTGGGAAGTTGAATTGGGCCTGGATCATAGTTTATAATCAATAAATAGAATGGGCTTCCAGTGTCTAGGCAGAGTAGCTGCTCTTGGAAATGGAGGTGCTGATTTGGATAGCTGAGTCAGTGGCTCTACTCCTCGGGAATGATGCTCCTGGAAGCGGGTTGTGAAATGTTTCGCGATCTAGGGAGGTTTGGGGCTGTGTAGTTGCATAGTATTATACGTCAGAGGTCTAGCGAATCCTCATTCCATTTTATAATCAATAAATAGTGGTTTGTATTAGCGTCTGGGATTTAGGCAGAATCAACTCACAATGGCCACTCTTCTTTGAGATAGAGTACCTGATTTGGGTTGCTGAGTCAGTGACTCTGCTCTTTGTATGATATTGTGCTATGAGATGATTCTGCAGTGGATTGTAATGCACCGGGTTGAGTACTCCCAGTGCATTTAGATGGGAAGTTGAATTGGGCCTGGATCATAGTTAATAATCAATAAATAGAATGAGCTTCCAGTGTCTAGGCAGAGTCGCTTCTCTTGGAAATGGAGGTGCTGATTTGGGAAGCTGAGTCAGTGGCTCTACTCCTCGGGTGTGATGCTCCTGGAAGCGCGTTGTGAAGTGTTTCAAAATGCAGGGAGGTATGGGGCAGTGTAGTCGCATACTATTATAGGTTAGAGATATAGCGAATCCACAATCAGTTTTTATCATCAATAAATAGTGGCTTGTATTAGCGTCTGGGATTTAGGCAGAATCAACTCAAAATGGCCGCTCTTCTTGGAGATAGAGTACCTGATTTGGGTTGCTGAGTCAGCGACTCTGCTCTTTGTATGATATTGTACTATGAGATTATTCTGCAGTGGATTGTAATTCACGGGGTTGAGTACTCCCAGAGCATTTAGGTGGGAAGATGAATTGGGCCTGGATCATAGTTTATAATCGATCAATAGAATGAGCTACCAGTGTCTAGGCAGAGTCGCTGCTCTTGGAAATGGAGGTGCTGATTTGGGTAGCTGAGTCAGTGGCTCTACTCCTCGGGTGTGATGCTCCTGGAAGCGGGTTGTGAAGTGTTTCAAAATGCAGGGAGGTTTGGGGCAGTGTAGTCGCATACTATTATAAGTTAGAGATATAGCGAATCCACAATCAGTTTTTATCATCAATAAATAGTGGCTTGTATTAGCTTCTGGGATTCAGGCAGAATTAACTCAAAATGGCCGCTCTTCTTGGAGATAGAGTACCTAATTTGGGTTGCTGAGTCAGTGACTCTGCTCTTTGTATGATATTGTGCTATGAGATGATTCTGCAGTGGATTGTAATGCACAGGGTTGAGTACTCCCAGTGCATTTAGGTGGGAAGTTGAATTGGGCCTGGATCATAGTTTATAATCAATCAATAGAATAAGCTTCCAGTGTCTAGGCAGAGTCTCTGCTCTTGGAAATGGATGGGCTTATTTGGGTAGCTGAGTCAGTGCCTCTACCCCTCGGGTGTGATGCTCCTGGAAGCGGGTTGTGAAAAGTTTTGAGATGTATGTAGGTTTGAGGCTGTGTAGTTGCATAGTATTATACGTCAGAGGTGTAGCGAATCTATATTCAATTTTATAATCAATAAATAGTGGTTTGTATTAGCGTCTGGGATTTAGGCAGAATCAACTCACAATGGCCACACTTCTTTTAGATAGAGTGCCTGATTTGGGTTGCTGAGTCAGTGACTCTGCTCTTTGTATGAGATTGTGCTATGAGATGATTCAGCAGTGGATTGTAATGCACGGGGTAGAGTAGTCCCAGTCGCATTTAGATGGGAAGTTGAATTGGGCCTGGATCATAGTTAATAATCAATAAATAGAATGAGCTTCCAGTGTCTAGGCAGAGTCGCTGCTCTTGGAAATGGAGGTGCTGATTTGGGTAGCTGAGTCAGTGGGTCTACTCCTCGGGTATGATGCTCCTGGAAGCGGGTTGGGAAATGTTTTGAGATGTAGGGAGGTTTGGGGCTCTGTAGTTGCATAGTATTATACGTCAGAGGTCTAGCGAATCCACCTTCAATTTTATAATCAATAAATAGTGGTTTGTATTAGCGTCTGGGATTTAGGCAGAATCAACTCACAATGGCCACTCTTCTTTGAGATAGAGTGCCTGATTTGGGTTGCTGAATCAGTGATTCTGCTCTTTGTATGAGATTGTGCTATGAGATGATTCAGCAGTGGATTGTAATGCACGGGGTAGAGTAGTCCCAGTCGCATTTAGGTGGGAAGTTGAATTGGGCCTGGATCATAGTTAATAATCAATAAATAGAATGAGCTTCCAGTGTCTAGGCAGAGTCTCTGCTCTTGGAAATGGAGGTGCTGATTTGGGTAGCTGAGTCAGTGGCTCTACTCCCTGGGTGTGATGATGCTGGAACCAGGCTGAGAAGCGTTTCAAAATGCAGGCACGTTTGTGGCTGAGTAGTCGCATAGTATTATACGTTAGAGGTCAAGCGAATCCACAATCAATTTTATAATCAATAAATAGTGGATTGTATTAGCGTCTGGGATTTAGGCAGAATCAACTCACAATGGCCACTCTTCTTGGAGATAGAGTGCCTGATTTGGGTTGCTGAGTCAGTGACTCTGCTCTTTGTATGAGATTGTGCTATGAGATGATTCTGCAATGGATTGTAATGCACGGGGTTGAGTACTCCCAGTGCATTTAGGTGGGAAGTTGAATTGGGCCTGGATCATAGTTAATAATCAATAAATAGAATGAGTTTCCAGTGTCTAGGCATAGTCGCTGCTCTTGGAAATGGAGGTGCTGATTTGGGTAGCTGAGTCAGTGGCTCTACTCCTCGGATGTGATGCTCCTGGAAGCGAGTTGTGAAGTGTTTCGAAATGCAGGGAGGTTTAGGGCAGTGTAGTCGCATACTATTATAGGTTAGAGGTATAGCGAATCCACATTCAGTTTTTAGCGTCAATAAATAGTGACTTGTATTAGCGTCCATGATTTAGGCAGAATCAACTCAAAATGGCCGCTCTTCTTGGAGATAGAGTACCTGATTTGGGTTGCTGAGTCAGTGGCTCTACTCCTCGGGATTGATGCTCCTGGAAGCGGGTTGTGAAATGTTTCGAGATGTAGGGAGGTTTGGGGCTGTGTAGTTGCATAGTATTATACGTCAGTGGTCTAGCGAATCCTCATTCAATTTTATAATCAATAAATAGTGGTTTGTATTAGCGTCTGGGATTTAGGCAGAATCAACTCACAATGGCCACTCTTCTTTGAGATAGAGTACCTGATTTGGGTTGCTGAGGCAGTGACTCTGCTCTTTGTATGATATTGTGCTATGAGATGATTCTGCAGTGGATTGTAATGCACGGGGTTGAGTACTCCCAGTGCATTTAGGTGGGAAGTTGAATTGTGCCTGGATCATAGTTAATAATCAATAAATAGAATGAGCTTCCAGTGTCTAGGCAGAGTCGCTTCTCTTGGAAATGGAGGTGCTGATTTGGGTTGCTGAGTCAGTGGCTCTACTCCTCGGGTGTGATGCTCCTGGAAGCGGGTTGTGAAGTGTTTCAAAATGCAGGGAGGTTTGGGGCAGTGTAGTCGCATACTATTATAGGTTAGAGATATAGCGAATCCACAATCAGTTTTTATCATCAATAAATAGTGGCTTGTATTAGCATCTGGGATTTAGGCAGAATCAACTCAAAATGGCCGCTCTTCTTGGAGATAGAGTACCTGATTTGGGTTGCTGAGTCAGTGACTCTGCTCTTTGTATGATATTGTACTATGAGATGATTCTGCAGTGGATTGTAATGCACGGGGTTGAGCACTCCCAGTTGCATTTATGTGGGAAGTTGAATTGGGCCTGGATCATAGTTCATAATCAATAAATAGAATGAGCTTCCAGTGTCTAGGCAGAGTAGCTGCTCTTGGAAATGGAGGTGCTGATTTGGGTAGCTGAGTCAGTGGCTCTACTCCTCGGGAATGATGCTCCTGGAAGCGGGTTGTGAAATGTTTCGAGATGTAGGGAGGTTTGGGGCTGTGTAGTTGCATAGTATTATACGTCAGAGGTCTAGCGAATCCACATTCAATTTTATAATCAATAAATAGTGGTTTGTATTAGCGTCTGGGATTTAGGCAGAATCAACTCACAATGGCCACTCTTCTTTGAGATAGAGTACCAGATTTGGGTTGCTGAGTCAGTGAATCTGCTCTTTGTATGATATTGTGCTATGAGATGATTCTGCAATGGATTGTAATGCACGGGGTTGAGTACTCCCAGTGCATTTAGGTGGGAAGTTGAATTGGGCCTAGATCATAGTTAATAATCAATAAATAGAATGAGTTTCCAGTGTCTAGGCATAGTCGCTGCTCTTGGAAATGGAGGTGCTGAGTTGGGTAGCTGAGTCAGTGGCTCTACTCCTCGGATGTGATGCTCTTGGAAGCGGGTTGTGAAGTGTTTCGAAATGCAGGGAGGTTTAGGGCAGTGTAGTCGCATACTATTATAGGTTAGAGGTATAGCGAATCCACATTCAGTTTTTAGCGTCAATAAATAGTGGCTTGTATTAGCGTCTGGGATTTAGGCAGAATCAACTCAAAATAGCCGCTCTTCTTGGAGATAGAGTACCTGATTTGGGTTGCTGAGTCAGTGACTCTGCTCTTTGTATGATATTGTACTATGAGATGATTCTGCAGTGGATTGTAATGCACGGGGGTGAGTACTCCCAGTGCATTTAGGTGGGAAGTTGAATTGGGCCTGGATCATAGTTTATAATCAATCAATAGAATTAGCTACCAGTGTCTAGGCAGAGTCGCTGCTCTTGGAAATGGAGGTGCTGATTTGGGTAGCTGAGTCAGTGGCTCTACTCCTCAAGTGTGATGCTCCTGGAAGCGGGATGTGAAGTGTTTCAAAATGCAGGGAGGTTTGGGGCAGTGTAGTCGCATACTATTATAAGTTAGAGATATAGCGAATCCACAATCAGTTTTTATCATCAATAAATAGTGGCTTGTATTAGCGTCTGGGATTCAGGCAGAATCAACTCAAAATGGCCGCTCTTCTTGGAGATAGAGTACCTGATTTGGGTTGCTGAGTCAGTGACTCTGCTCTTTGTATGATATTGTGCTATGAGATGATTCTGCAGTGGATTGTAATGCACAGGGTTGAGTACTCCCAGTGCATTTAGGTGGGAAGTTGAATTGGGCCTGGATCATAGTTTATAATCAATCAATAGAATGAACTTCCAGTGTCTAGGCAGAGTCACTGCTCTTGGAAATGGATGGGCTTATTTGGGTAGCTGAGTCAGTGCCTCTAACCCTCGGGTGTGATGCTCCTGGAAGCGGGTTGTGAAAAGTTTTGAGATGTATGGAGGTTTGAGGCTGTGTAGTTGCATAGTATTATACGTCAGAGGTCTAGCGAATCCACATTCAATTTTATAATCAATAAATAGTGGTTTGTATTAGCGTCTGGGATTTAGGCAGAATCAACTCACAATGGCCACACTTCTTTGAGATAGAGTGCCTGATTTGGGTTGCTGAGTCAGTGACTCTGCTCTTTGTATGAGATTGTGCTATGAGATGATTCAGCAGTGGATTGTAATGCACGGGGTAGAGTAGTCCCAGTCGCATTTAGATGGGAAGTTGAATTGGGCCTGGATCATAGTTAATAATCAATAAATAGAATGAGCTTCCAGTGTCTAGGTAGAGTCGCTGCTCTTGGAAATGGAGGTGCTGATTTGGGTAGCTGAGTCAGTGGCTCTACTCCTCGGGTGTGATGCTCCTGGAAGCGGGTTGGGAAATGTTTTGAGATGTAGGGAGGTTTGGGGCTCTGTAGTTGCATAGTATTATACGTCAGATGTCTAGCGAATCCACCTTCAATTTTATAATCAATAAATAGTGGTTTGTATTAGCGTCTGGGATTTAGGCAGAATCAACTCACAATGGCCACTCTTCTTTGAGATAGAGTGCCTGATTTGGGTTGCTGAGTCAGTGATTCTTCTCTTTGTATGAGATTGTGCTATGAGATGATTGAGCAGTGGATTGTAATGCACGGGGTAGAGTAGTCCCAGTCGCATTTAGGTGGGAAGTTGAATTGGGCCTGGATCATAGTTAATAATCAATAAATAGAATGAGCTTCCAGTGTCTAGGCAGAGTCTCTGCTCTTGGAAATGGAGGTGCTGATTTGGGTAGCTGAGTCAGTGGCTCTACTCCCTGGGTGTGATGCTGCTGGAACCAGGCTGAGAAGTGTTTCAAAATGCAGGCACGTTTGTGGCTGAGTAGTCGCATAGTATTATACGTTAGAGGTCAAGCGAATCCACAATCAATTTTATAATCAATAAATAGTGGATTGTATTAGCGTCTGGGATTTAGGCAGAATCAACTCACAATGGCCACTCTTCTTGGAGATAGAGTGCCTGATTTGGGTTGCTGAGTCAGTGACTCTGCTCTTTGTATGAGATTGTGCTATGAGATGATTCAGCAGTGGATTGTAATGCACGGGGTTGAGTAGTCCCAGTCGCATTTAGTCGGGAAGTTGAATTGGGCCTGGATCATATTTTATAATCAATAAATAGAATGAGTTTCCAGTGTCTAGGCATAGCCACTGCTCCTGGAAGTGGAGGTGCTGATTTGGGTAGCTGAGTCAGTGGCTCTATTCCTCGGATTTGATGCTCCTGGAAGCGGGTTGTGAAGTGTTTAGAAATGCAGGGAGGTTTAGGGCAGTGTAGTCGCATACTATTATAGGTTAGAGGTATAGCGAATCCACAATCAGTTTTTATCGTCAATAAATAGTGGCTTGTATTAGCGTCCATGATTTAGGCAGAATCAACTCAAAATGGCTGCTCTTCTTGGAGATAGAGTACCTGATTTGGGTTGCTGAGTCAGTGACTCTTCTCTTTGTATGAGATTGTGCTATGAGATGATTCTGCAGTGGACTGTAATGCACTGGGTTGAGTACTCCCAGTTGCATTTATGTGGGAAGTTGAATTGGGCCTGGATCATAGTTAATAATCAATAAATAGAATGAGCTTCCAGTGTCTAGGCAGAGTCGCTGCTTTTGGAAATGGAGGTGCTGATTTGGGTAGCTGAGTCAGTGGCTCTACTCCTCGGTGTGATGCTCCTGGAAGCGGGTTGGGAAATGTTTCGAGATGTAGGGACGTTTGGGGCTCTGTAGTTGCATAGTATTATACGTCAGAGGTCTAGCGAATCCACATTCAATTTTATAATCAATAAATAGTGGTTTGTATTAGCGTCTGGGATTTAGGCAGAATCAACTCACAATGGCCACTCTTCTTTGAGATAGAGTGCCTGATTTGGGTTGCTGAGTCAGTGATTCTGCTCTTTGTATGAGATTGTGCTATGAGATGATTCAGCAGTGGATTGTAATGCACGGGGTAGAGTAGTCCCAGTCGCATTTAGGTGGGAAGTTGAATTGGGCCTGGATCATAGTTAATAATCAATAAATAGAATGAGCTTCCAGTGTCTAGGCAGAGTCTCTGCTCTTGGAAATGGAGGTGCTGATTTGGGTAGCTGAGTCAGTGGCTCTACTCCCTGGGTGTGATGCTGCTGGAACCAGGCTGAGAAGTATTTCAAAATGCAGGCACGTATGTGGCTGAGTAGTCGCATAGTATTATACGTTAGAGGTCAAGCGAATCCACAATCAATTTTATAATCAATAAATAGTGGATTGTATTAGCGTCTGGGATTTAGGCAGAATCAACTCACAATGGCCACTCTTCTTGGAGATAGAGTGCCTGATTTGGGTTGCTGAGTCAGTGACTCTGTTCTTTGTATGAGATTGTGCTATGAGATGATTCAGCAGTGGATTGTAATGCACGGGGTTGAGTAGTCCCAGTCGCATTTAGTCGGGAAGTTGAATTGGGACTGGATCATATTTTATAATCAATAAATAGAATGAGTTTCCAGTGTCTAGGCATAGCCACTGCTCTTGGAAGTGGAGGTTCTGATTTGGGTAGCTGAGTCAGTGGCTCTACTCCTCGGATGTGATGCTCCTGGAAGCGGGTTGTGAAGTGTTTAGAAATGCAGGGAGGTTTAGGGCAGTGTAGTCGCATACTATTATTGGTTAGAGGTATAGCGAATCCACAATCAGTTTTTATCGTCAATAAATAGTGGCTTGTATTAGCGTCCATGATTTAGGCAGAATCAACTCAAAAGGGCCGCTCTTCTTGGAGATAGAGTACCTGATTTGGGTTGCTGAGTCAGTGACTCTTCTCTTTGTATGAGATTGTGCAATGAGATGATTCTGCAGTGGATTGTAATGCACGGGGTTGAGTACTCCCAGTTGCATTTATGTGGGAAGTTGAATTGGGACTGGATCATTGTTAATAATCAATAAATAGAATGAGCTTCCAGTGTCTAGGCAGAGTCGCTGCTCTTGGAAATGGAGGTGCTGATTTGGGTAGCTGAGTCAGTGGCTCTACTCCTCGGGTGTGATGCTCCTGGAAGCGGGTTGTGAAATTTTTCGAGATGTAGGGAGGTTTGGGGCTGTGTAGTTGCATAGTATTATACGTCAGAGATCTAGCGAATCCTCATTCAATTTTATAATCAATAAATAATGGTTTGTATTAGCGTCTGGGATTTAGGCAGAATCAACTCACAATGGCCACTCTTCTTTGAGATAGAGTACCTGATTTGGGTTGCTGAGTCAGTGACTCTGCTCTTTGTATGATATTGTGCTATGAGATGATTCTGCAGTGGATTGTATTGCACGGGGTTGAGTACTCCCAGTGCATTTAGGTGGGAAGTTGAATTGGGCCTGGATCATAGTTAATAATCAATAAATAGAATGAGCTTCCAGTGTCTAGGCAGAGTCGCTTCTCTTGGAAATGGAGGTGCTGATTTGGGTAGCTGAGTCAGTGGCTCTACTCCTCGGGTGTGATGCTCCTGGAAGCGGGTTGTGAAGTGTTTCAAAATGCAGGGAGGTTTGGGGCAGTGTAGTCGCATACTATTATAGGTTAGAGATATAGCGAATTCAAAATCAGTTTTTATCGTCAATAAATAGTGGCTTGTATTAGCGTCTGGGATTGGCAGAATCAACTCAAAATGGCCGCTCTTCTTGGAGATAGAGTACCTGATTTGGGTTGCTGAGTCAGTGACTCTGCTCTTTGTATGATATTGTACTATGAGATGATTCTGCAGTGGATTGTAATGCACGGGGTTGAGTACTCCCAGTTGCATTTATGTGGGAAGTTGAATTGGGCCTGGATCATAGTTTATAATCAATAAATAGAATGAGCTTCCAGTGTCTAGGCAGACTAGCTGCTCTTGGAAATGGAGGTGCTGATTTGGGTAGCTGAGTCAGTGGCTCTACTCCTCGGGAATGATGCTTCTGGAAGCGGGTTGTGAAATGTTTCGAGATGTAGGGAGGTTTGGGGCTGTGTAGTTGCATAGTATTATACGGCAGAGGTCTAGCGAATCCACATTCAATTTTATTATCAATAAATAGTGGTTTGTATTAGTGTCTGGGATTTAGGCAGAATCAACTCACAATGGCCACTCTTCTTTGAGATAGAGTACCAGATTTGGGTTGCTGAGTCAGTGAATCTGCTCTTTGTATGATATTGTGCTATGAGATGATTATGCAATGGATTGTAATGCACGGGGTTGAGTACTCCCAGTGCATTTAGGTGGGAAGTTGAATTGGGCCTGGATCATAGTTAATAATCAATAAATAGAATGAGTTTCCAGTGTCTAGGCATAGTCGCTGCTCTTGGAAATGGAGGTGCTGATTTGGGTAGCTGAGTCAGTGGCTCTACTCCTCAGATGTGATGCTTCTGGAAGCGGGTTGTGAAGTGTTTCGAAATGCAGGGAGGTTTAGGGCAGTGTAGTCGCATACTATTATAGGTTAGAGGTATAGCGAATCCACATTCAGTTTTTAGCGTCAATAAATAGTGGCTTGTATTAGCGTCCATGATTTAGGCAGAATCAACTCAAAATGGCCGCTCTTCTTGGAGATAGAGTACCTGATTTGGGTTGCTGAGTCAGTGACTCTTCTCTTTGTATGAGATTGTGCTATGAGATGATTCTGCAGTGGATTGCAATGCACGGGGTTGAGTACTCCCAGTTGCATTTATGTGGGAAGTTGAATTGGGCCTGGATCATAGTTTATAATCAATAAATAGAATGGACTTCCAGTGTCTAGGCAGAGTAGCTGCTCTTGGAAATGGAGGTGCTGATCTGGATAGCTGAGTCAGTGGCTCTACTCCTCGGATGTGATGCTCTTGGAAGCGGGTTGTGAAGTGTTTCGAAATGCAGGGAGGTTTAGGGCAGTGTAGTCGCATACTATTATAGGTTAGAGGTATAGCGAATCCACATTCAGTTTTTAGCGTCAATAAATAGTGGCTTGTATTAGCGTCTGGGATTTAGGCAGAATCAACTCAAAATAGCCGCTCTTCTTGGAGATAGAGTACCTGATTTGGGTTGCTGAGTCAGTGACTCTGCTCTTTGTATGATATTGTACTATGAGATGATTCTGCAGTGGATTGTAATGCACGGGGTTGAGTACTCCCAGTGCATTTAGGTGGGAAGTTGAATTGGGCCTGGATCATAGTTTATAATCAATCAATAGAATTAGCTACCAGTGTCTAGGCAGAGTCGCTGCTCTTGGAAATGGAGGTGCTGATTTGGGTATCTGAGTCAGTGGCTCTACTCCTCGGGTGTGATGCTCCTGGAAGCGGGATGTGAAGTGTTTCAAAATGCAGGGAGGTTTGGGGCAGTGTAGTCGCATACTATTATAAGTTAGAGATATAGCGAATCCACAATCAGTTTTTATCATCAATAAATAGTGGCTTGTATTAGCGTCTGGGATTCAGGCAGAATCAACTCAAAATGGCCGCTCTTCTTGGAGATAGAGTACCTGATTTGGGTTGCTGAGTCAGTGACTCTGCTCTTTGTATGATATTGTGCTATGAGATGATTCTGCAGTGGATTGTAATGCACAGGGTTGAGTACTCCCAGTGCATTTAGGTGGGAAGTTGAATTGGGCCTGGATCATAGTTTATAATCAATCAATAGAATGAACTTCCAGTGTCTAGGCAGAGTCACTGCTCTTGGAAATGGATGGGCTTATTTGGGTAGCTGAGTCAGTGCCTCTAACCCTCGGGTGTGATGCTCCTGGAAGCGGGTTGTGAAAAGTTTTGAGATGTATGGAGGTTTGAGGCTGTGTAGTTGCATAGTATTATACGTCAGAGGTCTAGCGAATCCACATTCAATTTTATAATCAATAAATAGTGGTTTGTATTAGCGTCTGGGATTTAGGCAGAATCAACTCACAATGGCCACACTTCTTTGAGATAGAGTGCCTGATTTGGGTTGCTGAGTCAGTGACTCTGCTCTTTGTATGAGATTGTGCTATGAGATGATTCAGCAGTGGATTGTAATGCACGGGGTAGAGTAGTCCCAGTCGCATTTAGATGGGAAGTTGAATTGGGCCTGGATCATAGTTAATAATCAATAAATAGAATGAGCTTCCAGTGTCTAGGTAGAGTCGCTGCTCTTGGAAATGGAGGTGCTGATTTGGGTAGCTGAGTCAGTGGCTCTACTCCTCGGGTGTGATGCTCCTGGAAGCGGGTTGGGAAATGTTTTGAGATGTAGGGAGGTTTGGGGCTCTGTAGTTGCATAGTATTATACGTCAGAGGTCTAGAGAATCCACCTTCAATTTTATAATCAATAAATAGTGGTTTGTATTAGCGTCTGGGATTTAGGCAGAATCAACTCACAATGGCCACTCTTCTTTGAGATAGAGTGCCTGATTTGGGTTGCTGAGTCAGTGATTCTGCTCTTTGTATGAGATTGTGCTATGAGATGATTGAGCAGTGGATTGTAATGCACGGGGTAGAGTAGTCCCAGTCGCATTTAGGTGGGAAGTTGAATTGGGCCTGGATCATAGTTAATAATCAATAAATAGAATGAGCTTCCAGTGTCTAGGCAGAGTCTCTGCTCTTGGAAATGGAGGTGCTGATTTGGGTAGCTGAGTCAGTGGCTCTACTCCCTGGGTGTGATGCTGCTGGAACCAGGCTGAGAAGTATTTCAAAATGCAGGCACGTATGTGGCTGAGTAGTCGCATAGTATTATACGTTAGAGGTCAAGCGAATCCACAATCAATTTTATAATCAATAAATAGTGGATTGTATTAGCGTCTGGGATTTAGGCAGAATCAACTCACAATGGCCACTCTTCTTGGAGATAGAGTGCCTGATTTGGGTTGCTGAGTCAGTGACTCTGCTCTTTGTATGAGATTGTGCTATGAGATGATTCAGCAGTGGATTGTAATGCACGGGGTTGAGTAGTCCCAGTCGCATTTAGTCGGGAAGTTGAATTGGGACTGGATCATATTTTATAATCAATAAATAGAATGAGTTTCCAGTGTCTAGGCATAGCCACTGCTCTTGGAAGTGGAGGTTCTGATTTGGGTAGCTGAGTCAGTGGCTCTACTCCTCGGATGTGATGCTCCTGGAAGCGGGTTGTGAAGTGTTTAGAAATGCAGGGAGGTTTAGGGCAGTGTAGTCGCATACTATTATTGGTTAGAGGTATAGCGAATCCACAATCAGTTTTTATCGTCAATAAATAGTGGCTTGTATTAGCGTCCATGATTTAGGCAGAATCAACTCAAAAGGGCCGCTCTTCTTGGAGATAGAGTACCTGATTTGGGTTGCTGAGTCAGTGACTCTTCTCTTTGTATGAGATTGTGCAATGAGATGATTCTGCAGTGGATTGTAATGCACGGGGTTGAGTACTCCCAGTTGCATTTATGTGGGAAGTTGAATTGGGACTGGATCATTGTTAATAATCAATAAATAGAATGAGCTTCCAGTGTCTAGGCAGAGTCGCTGCTCTTGGAAATGGAGGTGCTGATTTGGGTAGCTGAGTCAGTGGCTCTACTCCTCGGGTGTGATGCTCCTGGAAGCGGGTTGTGAAATTTTTCGAGATGTAGGGAGGTTTGGGGCTGTGTAGTTGCATAGTATTATACGTCAGAGATCTAGCGAATCCTCATTCAATTTTATAATCAATAAATAATGGTTTGTATTAGCGTCTGGGATTTAGGCAGAATCAACTCACAATGGCCACTCTTCTTTGAGATAGAGTACCTGATTTGGGTTGCTGAGTCAGTGACTCTGCTCTTTGTATGATATTGTGCTATGAGATGATTCTGCAGTGGATTGTATTGCACGGGGTTGAGTACTCCCAGTGCATTTAGGTGGGAAGTTGAATTGGGCCTGGATCATAGTTAATAATCAATAAATAGAATGAGCTTCCAGTGTCTAGGCAGAGTCGCTTCTCTTGGAAATGGAGGTGCTGATTTGGGTAGCTGAGTCAGTGGCTCTACTCCTCGGGTGTGATGCTCCTGGAAGCGGGTTGTGAAGTGTTTCAAAATGCAGGGAGGTTTGGGGCAGTGTAGTCGCATACTATTATAGGTTAGAGATATAGCGAATTCAAAATCAGTTTTTATCATCAATAAATAGTGGCTTGTATTAGCGTCTGGGATTTAGGCAGAATCAACTCAAAATGGCCGCTCTTCTTGGAGATAGAGTACCTGATTTGGGTTGCTGAGTCAGTGACTCTGCTCTTTGTATGATATTGTACTATGAGATGATTCTGCAGTGGATTGTAATGCACGGGGTTGAGTACTCCCAGTTGCATTTATGTGGGAAGTTGAATTGGGCCTGGATCATAGTTTATAATCAATAAATAGAATGAGCTTCCAGTGTCTAGGCAGACTAGCTGCTCTTGGAAATGGAGGTGCTGATTTGGGTAGCTGAGTCAGTGGCTCTACTCCTCGGGAATGATGCTTCTGGAAGCGGGTTGTGAAATGTTTCGAGATGTAGGGAGGTTTGGGGCTGTGTAGTTGCATAGTATTATACGGCAGAGGTCTAGCGAATCCACATTCAATTTTATTATCAATAAATAGTGGTTTGTATTAGCGTCTGGGATTTAGGCAGAATCAACTCACAATGGCCACTCTTCTTTGAGATAGAGTACCAGATTTGGGTTGCTGAGTCAGTGAATCTGCTCTTTGTATGATATTGTGCTATGAGATGATTATGCAATGGATTGTAATGCACAGGGTTGAGTACTCCCAGTTGCATTTATGTGGGAAGTTGAATTGGGCCTGGATCATAGTTTATAATCAATAAATAGAATGAGCTTCCAGTGTCTAGGCATAGTCGCTGCTCTTGGAAATGGAGGTGCTGATTTGGGTAGCTGAGTCAGTGGCTCTACTCCTCAGATGTGATGCTCCTGGAAGCGGGTTGTGAAGTGTTTCGAAATGCAGGGAGGTTTAGGGCAGTGTAGTCGCATACTATTATAGGTTAGAGGTATAGCGAATCCACATTCAGTTTTTAGCGTCAATAAATAGTGACTTGTATTAGCGTCCATGATTTAGGCAGAATCAACTCAAAATGGCCGCTCTTCTTGGAGATAGAGTACCTGATTTGGGTTGCTGAGTCAGTGACTCTTCTCTTTGTATGAGATTGTGCTATGAGATGATTCTGCAGTGGATTGCAATGCACGGGGTTGAGTACTCCCAGTTGCATTTATGTGGGAAGTTGAATTGGGCCTGGATCATAGTTTATAATCAATAAATAGAATGGACTTCCAGTGTCTAGGCAGAGTAGCTGCTCTTGGAAATGGAGGTGCTGATCTGGATAGCTGAGTCAGTGGCTCTACTCCTCGGGAATGATGCTCCTGGAAGCGGGTTGTGAAATGTTTCGAGATGTAGGGAGGTTTGGGGCTGTGTAGTTGCATAGTATTATACGTCAGAGGTCTAGCGAATCCACAGTCAGTTTTTATCATCAATAAATAGTGGGTTGTATTAGCGTCTGGGATTTAGGCAGAATCAACTCAAATTGGCCGCTCTTCTTGGAGATAGAGCACCTGATTTGGGTTGCTGAGTCAGTGACTCTGCTCTTTGTATTATATTGTACTATGAGATGATTCTGAAGTGGATTGTAATGCACAGGGTTGAGTACTCCCAGTTGCATTTATGTGGGAAGTTGAATTGGGCCTGGATCATAGTTTATAATCAATAAATAGAATGAGCTTCCAGTGTCTAGGCAGAGTCGCTGCTCTTGGAAATGGAGGTGCTGATTTGGGTAGCTGAGTCAGTGGCTCTACTCCTCGGGTGTGATGCTCCTGGAAGCGGGTTGTGAAGTGTTTCAAAATGCAGGGAGGTTTGGGGCAGTGTAGTCGCATACTATTATAAGTTAGAGATATAGCGAATCCACAATCAGTTTTCATCATCAATAAATAGTGGCTTGTATTAGCGTCTGGGATTCAGGCAGAATCAACTCAAAATGGCCGCTCTTCTTGGAGATAGAGTACCTGATTTGGGTTGCTGAGTCAGTGACTCTGCTCTTTGTATGATATTGTGCTATGAGATGATTCTGCAGTGGATTGTAATGCACAGGGTTGAGTACTCCCAGTGCATTTAGGTGGGAAGTTGAATTGGGCCTGGATCATACTTTATAATCAATCAATAGAATAAGCTTCCACTGTCTAGGCAGAGTCACTGCTCTTGGAAATGGATGGGCTTATTTGGGTAGCTGAGTCAGTGCCTCTACCCCTCGGGTGTGATGCACCTGGAAGCGGGTTGTGAAAAGTTTCGAGATGTATGGAGGTTTGAGGCTGTGTAGTTGCATAGTATTATACGTCAGAGGTCTAGCGAATCCACATTCAATTTTATAATCAATAAATAGTGGTTTGTATTAGCGTCTGGGATTTAGGCAGAATCAACTCACAATGGCCACACTTCTTTGAGATAGAGTGCCTGATTTGGGTTGCTGAGTCAGTGACTCTGCTCTTTGTATGAGATTGTGCTATGAGATGATTCAGCAGTGGATTGTAATGCACGGGGTAGAGTAGTCCCAGTCGCATTTAGAAGGGAAGTTGAATTGGGCCTGGATCATAGTTAATAATCAATAAATAGAATGAGCTTAAAGTGTCTAGGCAGAGTCTCTGCTCTTGGATATGGAGGTGCTGATTTGGGTAGCTGAGTCAGTGGCTCTACTCCCTGGGTGTGATGCTGCTGGAACCAGGCTGAGAAGCGTTTCAAAATGCAGGCACGTTTGTGGCTGAGTAGTCGCATAGTATTATACGTTAGAGGTCAAGCGAATCCACAATCAATTTTATAATCAATAAATAGTGGATTGTATTAGCGTCTGGGATTTAGGCAGAATCAACTCACAATGGCCACTCTTCTTGGAGATAGAGTGCCTGATTTGGGTTGCTGAGTCAGTGACTCTGCTCTTTGTATGAGATTGTGCTATGAGATGATTCAGCAGTGGATTGTAATGCACGGGGATGAGTAGTCCCAGTCGCATTTAGTCGGGAAGTTGAATTGGGCCTGGATCATATTTTATAATCAATAAATAGAATGAGTTTCCAGTGTCTAGGCATAGCCACTGCTCTTGGAAGTGGAGGTGCTGATTTGGGTAGCTGAGTCAGTGGCTCTACTCCTCGGATGTGATGCTCCTGGAAGCGGGTTGTGAAGTGTTTAGAAATGCAGGGAGGTTTAGGGCAGTGTAGTCGCTTACTATTATAGGTTAGAGGTATAGCGAATCTACAATCAGTTTTTATCGTCAATAAAGAGTGGCTTGTATTAGCGTCCATGATTTAGGCAGAATCAACTCAAAATGGCCGCTCTTCTTGGAGATAGAGTACCTGATTTGGGTTGCTGAGTCAGTGACTCTTCTCTTTGTATGAGATTGTGCTATGAGATGATTCTGCAGTGGATTGTAATGCACGGGGTTGAGTACTCCCAGTTGCATTTATGTGGGAAGTTGAATTGGGCCTGGATCATAGTTAATAATCAATAAATAGAATGAGCTTCCAGTGTCTAGGCAGAGTCGCTGCTCTTGGAAATGGAGGTGCTGATTTGGGTAGCTGAGTCAGTGGCTCTACTCCTCGGGTGTGATGCTCCTGGAAGCGGGTTGGGAAATGTTTTGAGATGTAGGGAGGTATGGGGCTCTGTAGTTGCATAGTATTATACGTCAGAGGTCTAGCGAATCCACATTCGATTTTAGAATCAATAAATAGTGGTTTGTATTAGCGTCTGGGATTTAGGCAGAATCAACTCACAATGGCCACTCTTCTTTGAGATAGAGTGCCTGATTTGGGTTGCTGAGTCAGTGATTCTGCTCTTTGTATGAGATTGTGCTATGAGATGATTCAGCAGTGGATTGTAATGCACGGGGTAGAGTAGTCCCAGTCGCATTTAGGTGGGAAGTAGAATTGGGCCTGGATCTTAGTTAATAATCAATAAATAGAATGAGCTTCCAGTGTCTAGGCAGAGTCTCTGCTCTTGGAAATGGAGGTGCTGATTTGGGTAGCTGAGTCAGTGGCTCTACTCCCTGGGTGTGATGCTGCTGGAATCAGGCTGAGAAGTGTTTCAAAATGCAGGCACTTATGTGGCTGAGTAGTCGCATAGTATTATACGTTAGAGGTCAAGCGAATCCACAATCAATTTTATAATCAATAAATAGTGGATTGTATTAGCGTCTGGGATTTAGGCAGAATCAACTCACAATGGCCACTCTTCTTGGAGATAGAGTGCCTGATTTGGGTTGCTGAGTCAGTGACTCTGCTCTTTGTATGAGATTGTGCTATGAGATGATTCAGCAGTGGATTGTAATGCACGGGGTTGAGTAGTCCCAGTCGCATTTAGTCGGGAAGTTGAATTGGGCCTGGATCATATTTTATAATCAATAAATAGAATGAGTTTCCAGTGTCTAGGCATAGCCACTGCTCTTGGAAGTGGAGGTGCTGATTTGGGTAGCTGAGTCAGTTGCTCTACTCCTCGGATGTGATGCTCCTGGAAGCGGGTTGTGAAGTGTTTAGAAATGCAGGGAGGTTTAGGGCAGTGTAGTCGCATACTATTATAGGTTAGAGGTATAGCGAATCCACAATCAGTTTTTATCGTCAATAAATAGTGGCTTGTATTAGCGTCCATGATTTAGGCAGAATCAACTGAAAATGGCCGCTCTTCTTGGAGATAGAGTACCTGATTTGGGTTGCTGAGTCAGTGACTCTTCTCTTTGTATGAGATTGTGCTATGAGATGATTCTGCAGTGGATTGTAATGCACGGGGTTGAGTACTCCCAGTTGCATTTATGTGGGAAGTTGAATTGGGCCTGTATCATAGTTAATAATCAATAAATAGAATGAGCTTCCAGTGTCTAGGAAGAGTCGCTGCTCTTGGAAATGGAGGTGCTGATTTGGGTAGCTGAGTCAGTGGCTCTACTCCTCGGGTGTGATGCTCCTGGAAGCGGGTTGGGAAATGTTTCGAGATGTAGGGAGGTTTGGGGCTCTGTAGTTGCATAGTATTATACGTCAGAGGTCTAGCAAATC
The DNA here is from genome assembly GCF_964261635.1 of Lissotriton helveticus. Taxonomy (NCBI): domain Eukaryota; kingdom Metazoa; phylum Chordata; class Amphibia; order Caudata; family Salamandridae; genus Lissotriton; species Lissotriton helveticus. The sequence continues at coordinate 1,614,187,653 of NC_136069.1, forward strand.
CTCATTCAATTTTATAATCAATAAGTAGTGGTTTGTATTAGCGTCTGGGATTTAGGCAGAATCAACTCACAATGGCCACTCTTCTTTGAGATAGAGTACCAGATTTGGGTTGCTGAGTCATTGAATCTGCACTTTGTATGATATTGTGCTATGAGATGATTCTGCAATGGATTGTAATGCACGGGGTTGAGTATTCCCAGTGCATTTAGGTGGGAAGTTGAATTGGGCCTGGATCATAGTTAATAATCAATAAATAGAATGAGTTTCCAGTGTCTAGGCATAGTCGCTGCTCTTGGAAATGGAGGTGCTGATTTGGGTAGCTGAGTCAGTGGCTCTACTCCTCGGATGTGATGCTCCTGGAAGCGGGTTGTGAAGTGTTTCGAAATGCAGGGAGGTTTAGGGCAGTGTAGTCGCATACTATTATAGGTTAGAGGTATAGCGAATCCACATTCAGTTTTTATCGTCAATAAATAGTGGCTTGTATTAGCGTCCATGATTTAGGCAGAATCAACTCAAAATGGCCGCTCTTCTTGGAGATAGAGTACCTAATTTGGGTTGCTGAGTCAGTGGCTCTACTCCTCGGGAATGATGCTCCTGGAAGCGGGTTGTGAAATGTTTCGAGATGTAGGGAGGTTTGGGGCTGTGTAGTTGCATAGTATTATACGTCAGAGGTCTAGCGAATCCTCATTCAATTTTATAATCAATAAATAGTGGTTTGTATTAGCGTCTGGGATTTAGGCAGAATCAACTCACAATGGCCACTCTTCTTTGAGATAGAGTACCTGATTTGGGTTGCTGAGTCAGTGACTCTGCTCTTTGTATGATATTGTGCTATGAGATGATTCTGCAGTGGATTGTAATGCACGGGGTTGAGTACTCCCAGTGCATTTAGGTGGGAAGTTGAATTGGGCCTGGATCATAGTTAATAATCAATAAATAGAATGAGCTTCCAGTGTCTAGGCAGAGTCGCTTCTCTTGGAAATGGAGGTGCTGATTTGGGTAGCTGAGTCAGTGGCTCTACTCCTCGGATGTGATGCTCCTGGAAGCGGGTTGTGAAGTGTTTCAAAATGCAGGGAGGTTTGGGGCAGTGTAGTCGCATACTATTATAGGTTAGAGATATAGCGAATCCACAATCAGTTTTTATCATCAATAAATAGTGGCTTGTATTAGCGTCTGGGATTTAGGCAGAATCAACTAAAAATGGCCGCTCTTCTTGGAGATAGAGTACCTGATTTGGGTTGCTGAGTCAGTGACTCTGCTCTTTGTATGATATTGTACTATGAGATGATTCTGCAGTGGATTGTAATGCACGGGGTTGAGTACTCCCAGTTGCATTTATGTGGGAAGTTGAATTGGGCCTGGATCATAGTTTATAATCAATAAATAGAATGAGCTTCCAGTGTCTAGGCAGACTAGCTGCTCTTGGAAATGGAGGTGCTGATTTGGGTAGCTGAGTCAGTGGCTCTACTCCTCGGGAATGATGCTTCTGGAAGCGGGTTGTGAAATGTTTCGAGATGTAGGGAGGTTTGGGGCTGTGTAGTTGCATAGTATTATACGGCAGAGGTCTAGCGAATCCCCATTCAATTTTATTATCAATAAATAGTGGTTTGTATTAGCGTCTGGGATTTAGGCAGAATCAACTCACAATGGCCACTCTTCTTTGAGATAGAGTACCAGATTTGGGTTGCTGAGTCAGTGAATCTGCTCTTTGTATGATATTGTGCTATGAGATGATTATGCAATGGATTGTAATGCACGGGGTTGAGTACTCCCAGTGCATTTAGGTGGGAAGTTGAATTGGGCCTGGATCATAGTTAATAATCAATAAATAGAACGAGTTTCCAGTGTCTAGGCATAGTCGCTGCTCTTGGAAATGGAGGTGCTGATTTGGGTAGCTGAGTCAGTGGCTCTACTCCTCAGATGTGATGCTTCTGGAAGCGGGTTGTGAAGTGTTTCGAAATGCAGGGAGGTTTAGGGCAGTGTAGTCGCATACTATTATAGGTTAGAGGTATAGCGAATCCACATTCAGTTTTTAGCGTCAATAAATAGTGGCTTGTATTAGCGTCCATGATTTAGGCAGAATCAACTCAAAATGGCCGCTCTTCTTGGAGATAGAGTACCTGATTTGGGTTGCTGAGTCAGTGACTCTTCTCTTTGTATGAGATTGTGCTATGAGATGATTCTGCAGTGGATTGCAATGCACGGGGTTGAGTACTCCCAGTTGCATTTATGTGGGAAGTTGAATTGGGCCTGGATCATAGTTTATAATCAATAAATAGAATGGACTTCCAGTGTCTAGGCAGAGTAGCTGCTCTTGGAAATGGAGGTGCTGATCTGGATAGCTGAGTCAGTGGCTCTACTCCTCGGATGTGATGCTCTTGGAAGCGGGTTGTGAAGTGTTTCGAAATGCAGGGAGGTTTAGGGCAGTGTAGTCGCATACTATTATAGGTTAGAGGTATAGCGAATCCACATTCAGTTTTTAGCGTCAATAAATAGTGGCTTGTATTAGCGTCTGGGATTTAGGCAGAATCAACTCAAAATAGCCGCTCTTCTTGGAGATAGAGTACCTGATTTGGGTTGCTGAGTCAGTGACTCTGCTCTTTGTATGATATTGTACTATGAGATGATTCTGCAGTGGATTGTAATGCACGGGGTTGAGTACTCCCAGTGCATTTAGGTGGAAAGTTGAATTGGGCCTGGATCATAGTTTATAATTAATCAATAGAATTAGCTACCAGTGTCTAGGCAGAGTCGCTGCTCTTGGAAATGGAGGTGCTGATTTGGGTATCTGAGTCAGTGGCTCTACTCCTCGGGTGTGATGCTCCTGGAAGCGGGATGTGAAGTGTTTCAAAATGCAGGGAGGTTTGAGGCAGTGTAGTCGCATACTATTATAAGTTAGAGATATAGCGAATCCACAATCAGTTTTTATCATCAATAAATAGTGGCTTGTATTAGCGTCTGGGATTCAGGCAGAATCAACTCAAAATGGCCGCTCTTCTTGGAGATAGAGTACCTGATTTGGGTTGCTGAGTCAGTGACTCTGCTCTTTGTATGATATTGTGCTATGAGATGATTCTGCAGTGGATTGTAATGCACAGGGTTGAGTACTCCCAGTGCATTTAGGTGGGAAGTTGAATTGGGCCTGGATCATAGTTTATAATCAATCAATAGAATGAACTTCCAGTGTCTAGGCAGAGTCACTGCTCTTGGAAATGGATGGGCTTATTTGGGTAGCTGAGTCAGTGCCTCTAACCCTCGGGTGTGATGCTCCTGGAAGCGGGTTGTGAAAAGTTTTGAGATGTATGGAGGTTTGAGGCTGTGTAGTTGCATAGTATTATACGTCAGAGGTCTAGCGAATCCACATTCAATTTTATAATCAATAAATAGTGGTTTGTATTAGCGTCTGGGATTTAGGCAGAATCAACTCACAATGGCCACACTTCTTTGAGATAGAGTGCCTGATTTGGGTTGCTGAGTCAGTGACTCTGCTCTTTGTATGAGATTGTGCTATGAGATGATTCAGCAGTGGATTGTAATGCACGGGGTAGAGTAGTCCCAGTCGCATTTAGATGGGAAGTTGAATTGGGCCTGGATCATAGTTAATAATCAATAAATAGAATGAGCTTCCAGTGTCTAGGTAGAGTCGCTGCTCTTGGAAATGGAGGTGCTGATTTGGGTAGCTGAGTCAGTGGCTCTACTCCTCGGGTGTGATGCTCCTGGAAGCGGGTTGGGAAATGTTTTGAGATGTAGGGAGGTTTGGGGCTCTGTAGTTGCATAGTATTATACGTCAGAGGTCTAGAGAATCCACCTTCAATTTTATAATCAATAAATAGTGGTTTGTATTAGCGTCTGGGATTTAGGCAGAATCAACTCACAATGGCCACTCTTCTTTGAGATAGAGTGCCTGATTTGGGTTGCTGAGTCAGTGATTCTGCTCTTTGTATGAGATTGTGCTATGAGATGATTGAGCAGTGGATTGTAATGCACGGGGTAGAGTAGTCCCAGTCGCATTTAGGTGGGAAGTTGAATTGGGCCTGGATCATAGTTAATAATCAATAAATAGAATGAGCTTCCAGTGTCTAGGCAGAGTCTCTGCTCTTGGAAATGGAGGTGCTGATTTGGGTAGCTGAGTCAGTGGCTCTACTCCCTGGGTGTGATGCTGCTGGAACCAGGCTGAGAAGTATTTCAAAATGCAGGCACGTATGTGGCTGAGTAGTCGCATAGTATTATACGTTAGAGGTCAAGCGAATCCACAATCAATTTTATAATCAATAAATAGTGGATTGTATTAGCGTCTGGGATTTAGGCAGAATCAACTCACAATGGCCACTCTTCTTGGAGATAGAGTGCCTGATTTGGGTTGCTGAGTCAGTGACTCTGCTCTTTGTATGAGATTGTGCTATGAGATGATTCAGCAGTGGATTGTAATGCACGGGGTTGAGTAGTCCCAGTCGCATTTAGTCGGGAAGTTGAATTGGGACTGGATCATATTTTATAATCAATAAATAGAATGAGTTTCCAGTGTCTAGGCATAGCCACTGCTCTTGGAAGTGGAGGTTCTGATTTGGGTAGCTGAGTCAGTGGCTCTACTCCTCGGATGTGATGCTCCTGGAAGCGGGTTGTGAAGTGTTTAGAAATGCAGGGAGGTTTAGGGCAGTGTAGTCGCATACTAGTATTGGTTAGAGGTATAGCGAATCCACAATCAGTTTTTATCGTCAATAAATAGTGGCTTGTATTAGCGTCCATGATTTAGGCAGAATCAACTCAAAAGGGCCGCTCTTCTTGGAGATAGAGTACCTGATTTGGGTTGCTGAGTCAGTGACTCTTCTCTTTGTATGAGATTGTGCAATGAGATGATTCTGCAGTGGATTGTAATGCACGGGGTTGAGTACTCCCAGTTGCATTTATGTGGGAAGTTGAATTGGGACTGGATCATTGTTAATAATCAATAAATAGAATGAGCTTCCAGTGTCTAGGCAGAGTCGCTGCTCTTGGAAATGGAGGTGCTGATTTGGGTAGCTGAGTCAGTGGCTCTACTCCTCGGGTGTGATGCTCCTGGAAGCGGGTTGTGAAATTTTTCGAGATGTAGGGAGGTTTGGGGCTGTGTAGTTGCATAGTATTATACGTCAGAGATCTAGCGAATCCTCATTCAATTTTATAATCAATAAATAATGGTTTGTATTAGCGTCTGGGATTTAGGCAGAATCAACTCACAATGGCCACTCTTCTTTGAGATAGAGTACCTGATTTGGGTTGCTGAGTCAGTGACTCTGCTCTTTGTATGATATTGTGCTATGAGATGATTCTGCAGTGGATTGTATTGCACGGGGTTGAGTACTCCCAGTGCATTTAGGTGGGAAGTTGAATTGGGCCTGGATCATAGTTAATAATCAATAAATAGAATGAGCTTCCAGTGTCTAGGCAGAGTCGCTTCTCTTGGAAATGGAGGTGCTGATTTGGGTAGCTGAGTCAGTGGCTCTACTCCTCGGGTGTGATGCTCCTGGAAGCGGGTTGTGAAGTGTTTCAAAATGCAGGGAGGTTTGGGGCAGTGTAGTCGCATACTATTATAGGTTAGAGATATAGCGAATTCAAAATCAGTTTTTATCATCAATAAATAGTGGCTTGTATTAGCGTCTGGGATTTAGGCAGAATCAACTCAAAATGGCCGCTCTTCTTGGAGATAGAGTACCTGATTTGGGTTGCTGAGTCAGTGACTCTGCTCTTTGTATGATATTGTACTATGAGATGATTCTGCAGTGGATTGTAATGCACGGGGTTGAGTACTCCCAGTTGCATTTATGTGGGAAGTTGAATTGGGCCTGGATCATAGTTTATAATCAATAAATAGAATGAGCTTCCAGTGTCTAGGCAGACTAGCTGCTCTTGGAAATGGAGGTGCTGATTTGGGTAGCTGAGTCAGTGGCTCTACTCCTCGGGAATGATGCTTCTGGAAGCGGGTTGTGAAATGTTTCGAGATGTAGGGAGGTTTGGGGCTGTGTAGTTGCATAGTATTATACGGCAGAGGTCTAGCGAATCCACATTCAATTTTATTATCAATAAATAGTGGTTTGTATTAGCGTCTGGGATTTAGGCAGAATCAACTCACAATGGCCACTCTTCTTTGAGATAGAGTACCAGATTTGGGTTGCTGAGTCAGTGAATCTGCTCTTTGTATGATATTGTGCTATGAGATGATTATGCAATGGATTGTAATGCACGGGGTTGAGTACTCCCAGTGCACTTAGGTGGGAAGTTGAATTGGGCCTGGATCATAGTTAATAATCAATAAATAGAATGAGTTTCCAGTGTCTAGGCATAGTCGCTGCTCTTGGAAATGGAGGTGCTGATTTGGGTAGCTGAGTCAGTGGCTCTACTCCTCAGATGTGATGCTCCTGGAAGCGGGTTGTGAAGTGTTTCGAAATGCAGGGAGGTTTAGGGCAGTGTAGTCGCATACTATTATAGGTTAGAGGTATAGCGAATCCACATTCAGTTTTTAGCGTCAATAAATAGTGGCTTGTATTAGCGTCCATGATTTAGGCAGAATCAACTCAAAATGGCCGCTCTTCTTGGAGATAGAGTACCTGATTTGGGTTGCTGAGTCAGTGACTCTTCTCTTTGTATGAGATTGTGCTATGAGATGATTCTGCAGTGGATTGCAATGCACGGGGTTGAGTACTCCCAGTTGCATTTATGTGGGAAGTTGAATTGGGCCTGGATCATAGTTTATAATCAATAAATAGAATGGACTTCCAGTGTCTAGGCAGAGTAGCTGCTCTTGGAAATGGAGGTGCTGATCTGGATAGCTGAGTCAGTGGCTCTACTCCTCGGGAATGATGCTCCTGGAAGCGGGTTGTGAAATGTTTCGAGATGTAGGGAGGTTTGGGGCTGTGTAGTTGCATAGTATTATACGTCAGAGGTCTAGCGAATCCACAGTCAGTTTTTATCATCAATAAATAGTGGGTTGTATTAGCGTCTGGGATTTAGGCAGAATCAACTCAAATTGGCCGCTCTTCTTGGAGATAGAGCACCTGATTTGGGTTGCTGAGTCAGTGACTCTGCTCTTTGTATTATATTGTACTATGAGATGATTCTGAAGTGGATTGTAATGCACAGGGTTGAGTACTCCCAGTTGCATTTATGTGGGAAGTTGAATTGGGCCTGGATCATAGTTTATAATCAATAAATAGAATGAGCTTCCAGTGTCTAGGCAGAGTAGCTGCTCTTGGAAATGGAGGTGCTGATTTGGGTAGCTGAGTCAGTGGCTCTACTCCTCGGGAATGATGCTCCTGGAAGCGGGTTGTGAAATGTTTCGAGATGTAGGGAGGTTTGGGGCTGTGTAGTTGCATAGTATTATACGTCAGAGGTCTAGCGAATCCACATTCAATTTTATAATCAATAAATAGTGGTTTGTATTAGCGTCTGGGATTTAGGCAGAATCAACTCACAATGGCCACTCTTCTTTGAGATAGAGTACCAGATTTGGGTTGCTGAGTCAGTGAATCTGCTCTTTGTATGATATTGTGCTATGAGATGATTCTCAATGGATTGTAATGCACGGGGTTGAGTACTCCCAGTGCATTTAGGTGGGAAGTTGAATTGGGCCTGGATCATAGTTAATAATCAATAAATAGAATGAGTTTCCAGTGTCTAGGCATAGTCGCTGCTCTTGGAAATGGAGGTGCTGATTTGGGTAGCTGAGTCAGTGGCTCTACTCCTCGGATGTGATGCTCCTGTAAGTGCGTTGTGAAGTGTTTCAAAATGCAGGGAGGTATGGGGCAGTGTAGTCGCATACTGTTATAGGTTAGAGATATAGCGAATCCACAATCAGTTTTTATCATCAGTAAATAGTGGCTTGTATCAATAAATAGAATGAGCTTAAAGTGTCTAGGCAGAGTCTCTGCTCTTGGATATGGAGGTGCTGATTTGGGTAGCTGAGTCAGTGGCTCTACTCCCTGGGTGTGATGCTGCTGGAACCAGGCTGAGAAGCGTTTCAAAATGCAGGCACGTTTGTGGCTGAGTAGTCGCATAGTATTATACGTTAGAGGTCAAGCGAATCCACAATCAATTTTATAATCAATAAATAGTGGATTTTATTAGCGTCTGGGATTTAGGCAGAATCAACTCACAATGGCCACTCTTCTTGGAGATAGAGTGCCTGATTTGGGTTGCTGAGTCAGTGACTCTGCTCTTTGTATGAGATTGTGCTATGAGATGATTCAGCAGTGGATTGTAATGCACGGGGATGAGTAGTCCCAGTCGCATTTAGTCGGGAAGTTGAATTGGGCCTGGATCATATTTTATAATCAATAAATAGAATGAGTTTCCAGTGTCTAGGCATAGCCACTGCTCTTGGAAGTGGAGGTGCTGATTTGGGTAGCTGAGTCAGTGGCTCTACTCCTCGGATGTGATGCTCCTGGAAGCGGGTTGTGAAGTGTTTAGAAATGCAGGGAGGTTTAGGGCAGTGTAGTCGCATACTATTATAGGTTAGAGGTATAGCGAATCTACAATCAGTTTTTATCGTCAATAAATAGTGGCTTGTATTAGCGTCCATGATTTAGGCAGAATCAACTCAAAATGGCCGCTCTTCTTGGAGATAGAGTACCTGATTTGGGTTGCTGAGTCAGTGACTCTTCTCTTTGTATGAGATTGTGCTATGAGATGATTCTGCAGTGGATTGTAATGCACGGGGTTGAGTACTCCCAGTTGCATTTATGTGGGAAGTTGAATTGGGCCTGGATCATAGTTAATAATCAATAAATAGAATGAGCTTCCAGTGTCTAGGCAGAGTCGCTGCTCTTGGAAATGGAGGTGCTGATTTGGGTAGCTGAGTCAGTGGCTCTACTCCTCGGGTGTGATGCTCCTGGAAGCGGGTTGGGAAATGTTTCGAGATGTAGGGAGGTATGGGGCTCTGTAGTTGCATAGTATTATACATCAGAGGTCTAGCGAATCCACATTCAATTTTAGAATCAATAAATAGTGGTTTGTATTAGCGTCTGGGATTTAGGCAGAATCAACTCACAATGGCCACTCTTCTTTGAGATAGAGTGCCTGATTTGGGTTGCTGAGTCAGTGACTCTTCTCTTTGTATGAGATTGTGCTATGAGATGATTGTGCAGTGGATTGCAATGCACGAGGTTGAGTACTCCCAGTTGCTTTTATGTGGGAAGTTGAATTGGGCCTGGATCATAGTTTATAATCAATAAATAGAATGAGCTTCCAGTGTCTAGGCAGAGTAGCTGCTCTTGGAAATGGAGGTGCTGATTTGGGTAGCTGAGTCAGTGGCTCTACTCCTCGGGAATGATGCTCCTGGAAGCGGGTTGTGAAATGTTTCGATATGTAGGGAGATTTGGGGCTGTGTAGTTGCATAGTATTATACGTCAGAGGTCTAGCGAATCCACATTCAATTTTATAATCAATAAATAGTGGTTTGTATTAGTGTCTGGGATTTAGGCAGAATCAACTCACAATGGCCACTCTTCTTTGAGATAGAGTACCTGATTTGGGTTGCTGAGTCAGTGATTCTTCTCTTTGTATGAGATTGTGCTATGAGATGATTCTGCAGTGGATTGCAATGCACGAGGTTGAGTACTCCCAGTTGCATTTATGTGGGAAGTTGAATTGGGCCTGGATCATAGTTTATAATCAATCAATAGAATGAACTTCCAGTGTCTAGGCAGAGTCACTGCTCTTGGAAATGGATGGGCTTATTTGGGTAGCTGAGTCAGTGCCTCTACCCCTCGGGTGTGATGCTCCTGGAAGCAGGTTGTGAAAAGTTTCGAGATGTAGGGAGGTTATAGGCTGTGTAGTTGCATAGTATTATACGTCAGAGGTCTAGCGAATCCACAATCAGTTTTTATTATCAATAAATAGTGGCTTGTATGAGCGTCTGCGATTTAGGCAGAATCAACTCAAAATGGCCGCTCTTCTTGGAGATAGAGTTCCTGATTTGGGTTGCTGAGTCAGTGACTCTGCTCTTTGTATGATATTGTGCTATGAGATGATTCTGCAGTGGATTGTAATGCACGGGGTTGAGTACTCCCAGTGCATTTAGGTGGGAAGTTGAATTGGGCCTGGATCATAGTTTATAATCAATCAATAGAATGAGCTTCCAGTGTCTAGGTAGAGTCACTGCTCTTGGAAATGGATGGGCTTATTTGGGTAGCTGAGTCAGTGGCTCTACTCCTCGGGTGGAATGCTCCTGGAAGCGGGTTGTGAAATGTTTCGAGATGTAGGGAGGTTTGGGGCTCTGTAGTTGCATAGTATTATACGTCAGAGGTCTAGCGAATCCTCATTCAATTTTATAATCAATAAATAGTGGTTTGTATTAGCGTCTGGGATTTAGGCAGAATCAACTCACAATGGCCACTCTTCTTTGAGATAGAGTACCTGATTTGGGTTGCTGAGTCAGTGACTCTGCTCTTTGTATGATATTGTGCTATGAGATGATTCTGCAGTGGATTGTAATGCACGGGGTTGAGTACTCCCAGTGCATTTAGATGGGAAGTTGAATTGGGCCTGGATCATAGTTAATAATCAATAAATAGAATGAGCTTCCAGTGTCTAGGCAGAGTCGCTGCTCTTGGAAATGGAGGTGCTGATTTGGGTAGCTGCGTCTGTGGCTCTACTCCTCGGGTGTGATGCTCCTGGAAGCGCGTTGTGAAGTGTTTCAAAATGCAGGGAGGTTTGGGGCAGTGTAGTCGCATACTATTATAAGTTAGAGATATAGCGAATCCACAATCAGTTTTTATCATCAATAAATAGTGGCTTGTATTAGCTTCTGGGATTCAGGCAGAATCAACTCAAAATGGCCGCTCTTCTTGGAGATAGAGTACCTGATTTGGGTTGCTGAGTCAGTGACTCTGCTCTTTGTATGATATTGTGCTATGAGATGATTCTGCAGTGGATTGTAATGCACAGGGTTGAGTACTCCCAGTGCATTTAGGTGGGAAGTTGAAATGGGCCTGGATCATAGTTTATAATCAATCAATAGAATAAGCTTCCAGTGTCTAGGCAGAGTCACTGCTCTTGGAAATGGATGGGCTTATTTGGGTAGCTGAGTCAGTGCCTCTACCCCTCGGGTGTGATGCTCCTGGAAGCGGGTTGTGAAAAGTTGCGAGATGTATGGAGGTTTGAGGTTGTGTAGTTGCATAGTATTATACGTCAGAGGTCTAGCGAATCCACATTCAATTTTATAATCAATAAATAGTGGTTTGTATTAGCGTCTGGGATTTAGGCAGAATCAACTCACAATGGCCACTCTTCTTTGAGATAGAGTGCCTGATTTGGGTTGCTGCGTCAGTGATTCTGCTCTTTGTATGAGAATGTGCTATGAGATGATTCAGCAGTGGATTGTAATGCACGGGGTAGAGTAGTCCCAGTCGCATTTAGGTGGGAAGTTGAATTGGGCCTGGATCATAGTTAATAATCAATAAATAGAATGAGCTTCCAGTGTCTAGGCAGAGTAGCTGCTCTTGGAAATGGAGGTGCTGATTTGGGTAGCTGAGTCAGTGGCTCTACTCCTCGGGAATGATGCTCCTGGAAGCGGGTTGTGAAATTTTTCGATATGTAGGGAGATTTGGGGCTGTGTAGTTGCATAGTATTATACGTCAGAGGTCTAGCGAATCCACATTCAATTTTATAATCAATAAATAGTGGTTTGTATTAGCGTCTGGGATTTAGGCAGAATCAACTCACAATGGCCACTCTTCTTTGAGATAGAGTACCTGATTTGGGTTGCTGAGTCAGTGACTCTTCTCTTTGTATGAGATTGTGCTATGAGATGATTCTGCAGTGGATTGCAATGCACGAGGTTGAGTACTCCCAGTTGCATTTATGTGGGAAGTTGAATTGGGCCTGGATCATAGTTTATAATCAATCAATAGAATGAACTTCCAGTGTCTAGGCAGAGTCACTGCTCTTGGAAATGGATGGGCTTATTTGGGTAGCTGAGTCAGTGCCTCTACCCCTCGGGTGTGATGCTCCTGGAAGCAGGTTGTGAAAAGTTTCGAGATGTAGGGAGGTTATAGGCTGTGTAGTTGCATAGTATTATACGTCAGAGGTCTAGCGAATCCACAATCAGTTTGTATCATCAATAAATAGTGGCTTGTATGAGCGTCTGCGATTTAGGCAGAATCAACTCAAAATGGCCGCTCTTCTTGGAGATAGAGTTCCTGATTTGGGTTGCTGAGTCAGTGACTCTGCTCTTTGTATGATATTGTGCTATGAGATGATTCTGCAGTGGATTGTAATGCACGGGGTTGAGTACTCCCAGTGCATTTAGGTGGGAAGTTGAATTGGGCCTGGATCATAGTTTATAATCAATCAATAGAATGAGCTTCCAGTGTCTAGGTAGAGTCACTGCTCTTGGAAATGGATGGGCTTATTTGGGTAGCTGAGTTAGTGGCTCTACTCCTCGGGTGGAATGCTCCTGGAAGCGGGTTGTGAAATGTTTCGAGATGTAGGGAGGTTTGGGGCTCTGTAGTTGCATTGTATTATACGTCAGAGGTCTAGCGAATCCACATTCAATTTTATAATCAATAAATAGTCGTTTGTAATAGCGTCTGGGATTTAGGCAGAATCAACTCACAATGGCCACTCTTCTTTGAGATAGAGTACCAGATTTGGGTTGCTGAGTCAGTGAATCTGCTCTTTGTATGATATTGTGCTATGAGATGATTCTGCATGGGATTGTAATGCACGGGGTTTAGTACTCCCAGTGCATTTATGTGGGAAGTTGAATTGGGCCTGGATCATAGTTAATAATCAATAAATAGAATGAGTTTCCAGTGTCTAGGCATAGTCGCTGCTCTTGGAAATGGAGGTGCTGATTTGGGTAGGTGAATCAGTGGCTCTACTCCTCGGATGTGATGCTCCTGGAAGCGGGTATTGAAGTGTTTCGAAATGCAGGGAGGTTTAGGGCAGTGTAGTCGCATACTATTATAGGTTACAGGTATAGCGAATCCACATTCAGTTTTTAGCGTCAATAAATAGTGGCTTGTATTAGCGTCCATGATTTAGGCAGAATCAACTCAAAATGGCCGCTCTTCTTGGAGATAGAGTACCTGATTTGGGTTGCTGAGTCAGTGACTCTGCTCTTTGTATGAGATTGTGCTATGAGATGATTCTGCAGTGGATTGTAATGCACGGGGTTGAGTACTCCCAGTGCATTTAGATGGGAAGTTGAATTGGGCCTGGATCATAGTTAATAATCAATAAATAGAATGAGCTTCCAGTGTCTAGGCAGAGTCGCTGCTCTTGGAAATGGAGGTGCTGATTTGGGTAGCTGCGTCTGTGGCTCTACTCCTCGGGTGTGATGCTCCTGGAAGCGCGTTGTGAAGTGTTTCAAAATGCAGGGAGGTTTGGGGCAGTGTAGTCGCATACTATTATAAGTTAGAGATATAGCGAATCCACAATCAGTTTTTATCATCAATAAATAGTGGCTTGTATTAGCGTCTGGGATTCAGGCAGAATCAACTCAAAATGGCCGCTCTTCTTGGAGATAGAGTACCTGATTTGGGTTGCTGAGTCAGTGACTCTGCTCTTTGTATGATATTGTGCTATGAGATGATTCTGCAGTGGATTGTAATGCACAGGGTTGAGTACTCCCAGTGCATTTAGGTGGGAAGTTGAAATGGGCCTGGATCATAGTTTATAATCAATCAATAGAATAAGCTTCCAGTGTCTAGGCAGAGTCACTGCTCTTGGAAATGGATGGGCTTATTTGGGTAGCTGAGTCAGTGCCTCTACCCCTCGGGTGTGATGCTCCTGGAAGCGGGTTGTGAAAAGTTGCGAGATGTATGGAGGTTTGAGGTTGTGTAGTTGCATAGTATTATACGTCAGAGGTCTAGCGAATCCACATTCAATTTTATAATCAATAAATAGTGGTTTGTATTAGCGTCTGGGATTTAGGCAGAATCAACTCACAATGGCCACTCTTCTTTGAGATAGAGTGCCTGATTTGGGTTGCTGCGTCAGTGATTCTGCTCTTTGTATGAGAATGTGCTATGAGATGATTCAGCAGTGGATTGTAATGCACGGGGTTGAGTACTCCCAGTGCATTTAGGTGGGAAGTTGAATTGGGCCTGGATCATAGTTAATAATCATTAAATAGAATGAGCTTCCAGTGTCTAGGCAGAGTCGCTGCTCTTGGAAATGGAGGTGCTGATTTGGGTAGCTGAGTCAGTGGCTCTCCTCCTCGGGTGTGATGCTCCTGGAAGCGGGTTGTGAAGTGTTTCAAAATGCAGGGAGGTTTGGGGCAGTGTAGTCGCATACTATTATAGGTTAGAGATATAGCGAATCCACAATCAGTTTTTATCATCAATAAATAGTGGCTTGTATTAGCGTCTGGGATTTAGGCAGAATCAACTCAAAATGGCCGCTCTTCTTGGAGATAGAGTACCTGATTTGTGTTGCTGAGTCAGTGACTCTGCTCTTTGTATGATATTGTGCTATGAGATGATTCTGCAGTGGATTGTAATGCACAGGGTTGAGTACTCCCAGTGCATTTAGGTGGGAAGTTGAATTGGGCCTGGATCATAGTTTATAATCAATCAATAGAATGAGCTTCCAGTGTCTAGGCAGAGTCACTGCTCTTGGAAATGGATGGGCTTATTTGGGTAGCTGAGTCAGTGCCTCTACTCCTCGGGTGTGATGCTCCTGGAAGCGGGTTGTGAAGTGTTTCGAAATGCAGGGAGGTTTAGGGCAGTGTAGTCGCATACTATTATAGGTTAGAGGTATAGCGAATCCACATTCAGTTTTTAGCGTCAATAAATAGTGGCTTGTATTAGCGTCCATGATTTAGGCAGAATCAACTCAAAATGGCCGCTCTTCTTGGAGATAGAGTACCTGATTTGGGTTGCTGAGTCAGTGACTCTTCTCTTTGTATGAGATTGTGCTATGAGATGATTGTGCAGTGGATTGCAATGCATGAGGTTGAGTACTCCCAGTTGCTTTTATGTGGGAAGTTGAATTGGGCCTGGATCATAGTTTATAATCAATAAATAGAATGAGCTTCCAGTGTCTAGGCAGAGTAGCTGCTCTTGGAAATGGAGGTGCTGATTTGGGTAGCTGAGTCAGTGGCTCTACTCCTCGGGAATGATGCTCCTGGAAGCGGGTTGTGAAATGTTTCGATATGTAGGGAGATTTGGGGCTGTGTAGTTGCATAGTATTATACGTCAGAGGTCTAGCGAATCCACATTCAATTTTATAATCAATAAATAGTGGTTTGTATTAGCGTCTGGGATTTAGGCAGAATCAACTCACAATGGCCACTCTTCTTTGAGATAGAGTACCAGATTTGGGTTGCTGAGTCAGTGAATCTGCTCTTTGTATGATATTGTGCTATGAGATGATTATGCAATGGATTGTAATGCACGGGGTTGAGTACTCCCAGTGCACTTAGGTGGGAAGTTGAATTGGGCCTGGATCATAGTTAATAATCAATAAATAGAATGAGTTTCCAGTGTCTAGGCATAGTCGCTGCTCTTGGAAATGGAGGTGCTGATTTGGGTAGCTGAGTCAGTGGCTCTACTCCTCAGATGTGATGCTCCTGGAAGCGGGTTGTGAAGTGTTTCGAAATGCAGGGAGGTTTAGGGCAGTGTAGTCGCATACTATTATAGGTTAGAGGTATAGCGAATCCACATTCAGTTTTTAGCGTCAATAAATAGTGGCTTGTATTAGCGTCCATGATTTAGGCAGAATCAACTCAAAATGGCCGCTCTTCTTGGAGATAGAGTACCTGATTTGGGTTGCTGAGTCAGTGACTCTTCTCTTTGTATGAGATTGTGCTATGAGATGATTCTGCAGTGGATTGCAATGCACGGGGTTGAGTACTCCCAGTTGCATTTATGTGGGAAGTTGAATTGGGCCTGGATCATAGTTTATAATCAATAAATAGAATGGACTTCCAGTGTCTAGGCAGAGTAGCTGCTCTTGGAAATGGAGGTGCTGATCTGGATAGCTGAGTCAGTGGCTCTACTCCTCGGGAATGATGCTCCTGGAAGCGGGTTGTGAAATGTTTCGAGATGTAGGGAGGTTTGGGGCTGTGTAGTTGCATAGTATTATACGTCAGAGGTCTAGCGAATCCACAGTCAGTTTTTATCATCAATAAATAGTGGGTTGTATTAGCGTCTGGGATTTAGGCAGAATCAACTCAAATTGGCCGCTCTTCTTGGAGATAGAGCACCTGATTTGGGTTGCTGAGTCAGTGACTCTGCTCTTTGTATTATATTGTACTATGAGATGATTCTGAAGTGGATTGTAATGCACAGGGTTGAGTACTCCCAGTTGCATTTATGTGGGAAGTTGAATTGGGCCTGGATCATAGTTTATAATCAATAAATAGAATGAGCTTCCAGTGTCTAGGCAGAGTAGCTGCTCTTGGAAATGGAGGTGCTGATTTGGGTAGCTGAGTCAGTGGCTCTACTCCTCGGGAATGATGCTCCTGGAAGCGGGTTGTGAAATGTTTCGAGATGTAGGGAGGTTTGGGGCTGTGTAGTTGCATAGTATTATACGTCAGAGGTCTAGCGAATCCACATTCAATTTTATAATCAATAAATAGTGGTTTGTATTAGCGTCTGGGATTTAGGCAGAATCAACTCACAATGGCCACTCTTCTTTGAGATAGAGTACCAGATTTGGGTTGCTGAGTCAGTGAATCTGCTCTTTGTATGATATTGTGCTATGAGATGATTCTCAATGGATTGTAATGCACGGGGTTGAGTACTCCCAGTGCATTTAGGTGGGAAGTTGAATTGGGCCTGGATCATAGTTAATAATCAATAAATAGAATGAGTTTCCAGTGTCTAGGCATAGTCGCTGCTCTTGGAAATGGAGGTGCTGATTTGGGTAGCTGAGTCAGTGGCTCTACTCCTCGGATGTGATGCTCCTGTAAGTGCGTTGTGAAGTGTTTCAAAATGCAGGGAGGTATGGGGCAGTGTAGTCGCATACTGTTATAGGTTAGAGATATAGCGAATCCACAATCAGTTTTTATCATCAGTAAATAGTGGCTTGTATCAATAAATAGAATGAGCTTAAAGTGTCTAGGCAGAGTCTCTGCTCTTGGATATGGAGGTGCTGATTTGGGTAGCTGAGTCAGTGGCTCTACTCCCTGGGTGTGATGCTGCTGGAACCAGGCTGAGAAGCGTTTCAAAATGCAGGCACGTTTGTGGCTGAGTAGTCGCATAGTATTATACGTTAGAGGTCAAGCGAATCCACAATCAATTTTATAATCAATAAATAGTGGATTTTATTAGCGTCTGGGATTTAGGCAGAATCAACTCACAATGGCCACTCTTCTTGGAGATAGAGTGCCTGATTTGGGTTGCTGAGTCAGTGACTCTGCTCTTTGTATGAGATTGTGCTATGAGATGATTCAGCAGTGGATTGTAATGCACGGGGATGAGTAGTCCCAGTCGCATTTAGTCGGGAAGTTGAATTGGGCCTGGATCATATTTTATAATCAATAAATAGAATGAGTTTCCAGTGTCTAGGCATAGCCACTGCTCTTGGAAGTGGAGGTGCTGATTTGGGTAGCTGAGTCAGTGGCTCTACTCCTCGGATGTGATGCTCCTGGAAGCGGGTTGTGAAGTGTTTAGAAATGCAGGGAGGTTTAGGGCAGTGTAGTCGCATACTATTATAGGTTAGAGGTATAGCGAATCTACAATCAGTTTTTATCGTCAATAAATAGTGGCTTGTATTAGCGTCCATGATTTAGGCAGAATCAACTCAAAATGGCCGCTCTTCTTGGAGATAGAGTACCTGATTTGGGTTGCTGAGTCAGTGACTCTTCTCTTTGTATGAGATTGTGCTATGAGATGATTCTGCAGTGGATTGTAATGCACGGGGTTGAGTACTCCCAGTTGCATTTATGTGGGAAGTTGAATTGGGCCTGGATCATAGTTAATAATCAATAAATAGAATGAGCTTCCAGTGTCTAGGCAGAGTCGCTGCTCTTGGAAATGGAGGTGCTGATTTGGGTAGCTGAGTCAGTGGCTCTACTCCTCGGGTGTGATGCTCCTGGAAGCGGGTTGGGAAATGTTTCGAGATGTAGGGAGGTATGGGGCTCTGTAGTTGCATAGTATTATACGTCAGAGGTCTAGCGAATCCACATTCAATTTTAGAATCAATAAATAGTGGTTTGTATTAGCGTCTGGGATTTAGGCAGAATCAACTCACAATGGCCACTCTTCTTTGAGATAGAGTGCCTGATTTGGGTTGCTGAGTCAGTGACTCTTCTCTTTGTATGAGATTGTGCTATGAGATGATTGTGCAGTGGATTGCAATGCACGAGGTTGAGTACTCCCAGTTGCTTTTATGTGGGAAGTTGAATTGGGCCTGGATCATAGTTTATAATCAATAAATAGAATGAGCTTCCAGTGTCTAGGCAGAGTAGCTGCTCTTGGAAATGGAGGTGCTGATTTGGGTAGCTGAGTCAGTGGCTCTACTCCTCGGGAATGATGCTCCTGGAAGCGGGTTGTGAAATGTTTCGATATGTAGGGAGATTTGGGGCTGTGTAGTTGCATAGTATTATACGTCAGAGGTCTAGCGAATCCACATTCAATTTTATAATCAATAAATAGTGGTTTGTATTAGCGTCTGGGATTTAGGCAGAATCAACTCACAATGGCCACTCTTCTTTGAGATAGAGTACCTGATTTGGGTTGCTGAGTCAGTGATTCTTCTCTTTGTATGAGATTGTGCTATGAGATGATTCTGCAGTGGATTGCAATGCACGAGGTTGAGTACTCCCAGTTGCATTTATGTGGGAAGTTGAATTGGGCCTGGATCATAGTTTATAATCAATCAATAGAATGAACTTCCAGTGTCTAGGCAGAGTCACTGCTCTTGGAAATGGATGGGCTTATTTGGGTAGCTGAGTCAGTGCCTCTACCCCTCGGGTGTGATGCTCCTGGAAGCAGGTTGTGAAAAGTTTCGAGATGTAGGGAGGTTATAGGCTGTGTAGTTGCATAGTATTATACGTCAGAGGTCTAGCGAATCCACAATCAGTTTTTATTATCAATAAATAGTGGCTTGTATGAGCGTCTGCGATTTAGGCAGAATCAACTCAAAATGGCCGCTCTTCTTGGAGATAGAGTTCCTGATTTGGGTTGCTGAGTCAGTGACTCTGCTCTTTGTATGATATTGTGCTATGAGATGATTCTGCAGTGGATTGTAATGCACGGGGTTGAGTACTCCCAGTGCATTTAGGTGGGAAGTTGAATTGGGCCTGGATCATAGTTTATAATCAATCAATAGAATGAGCTTCCAGTGTCTAGGTAGAGTCACTGCTCTTGGAAATGGATGGGCTTATTTGGGTAGCTGAGTCAGTGGCTCTACTCCTCGGGTGGAATGCTCCTGGAAGCGGGTTGTGAAATGTTTCGAGATGTAGGGAGGTTTGGGGCTCTGTAGTTGCATAGTATTATACGTCAGAGGTCTAGCGAATCCTCATTCAATTTTATAATCAATAAATAGTGGTTTGTATTAGCGTCTGGGATTTAGGCAGAATCAACTCACAATGGCCACTCTTCTTTGAGATAGAGTACCTGATTTGGGTTGCTGAGTCAGTGACTCTGCTCTTTGTATGATATTGTGCTATGAGATGATTCTGCAGTGGATTGTAATGCACGGGGTTGAGTACTCCCAGTGCATTTAGATGGGAAGTTGAATTGGGCCTGGATCATAGTTAATAATCAATAAATAGAATGAGCTTCCAGTGTCTAGGCAGAGTCGCTGCTCTTGGAAATGGAGGTGCTGATTTGGGTAGCTGCGTCTGTGGCTCTACTCCTCGGGTGTGATGCTCCTGGAAGCGCGTTGTGAAGTGTTTCAAAATGCAGGGAGGTTTGGGGCAGTGTAGTCGCATACTATTATAAGTTAGAGATATAGCGAATCCACAATCAGTTTTTATCATCAATAAATAGTGGCTTGTATTAGCTTCTGGGATTCAGGCAGAATCAACTCAAAATGGCCGCTCTTCTTGGAGATAGAGTACCTGATTTGGGTTGCTGAGTCAGTGACTCTGCTCTTTGTATGATATTGTGCTATGAGATGATTCTGCAGTGGATTGTAATGCACAGGGTTGAGTACTCCCAGTGCATTTAGGTGGGAAGTTGAAATGGGCCTGGATCATAGTTTATAATCAATCAATAGAATAAGCTTCCAGTGTCTAGGCAGAGTCACTGCTCTTGGAAATGGATGGGCTTATTTGGGTAGCTGAGTCAGTGCCTCTACCCCTCGGGTGTGATGCTCCTGGAAGCGGGTTGTGAAAAGTTGCGAGATGTATGGAGGTTTGAGGTTGTGTAGTTGCATAGTATTATACGTCAGAGGTCTAGCGAATCCACATTCAATTTTATAATCAATAAATAGTGGTTTGTATTAGCGTCTGGGATTTAGGCAGAATCAACTCACAATGGCCACTCTTCTTTGAGATAGAGTGCCTGATTTGGGTTGCTGCGTCAGTGATTCTGCTCTTTGTATGAGAATGTGCTATGAGATGATTCAGCAGTGGATTGTAATGCACGGGGTAGAGTAGTCCCAGTCGCATTTAGGTGGGAAGTTGAATTGGGCCTGGATCATAGTTAATAATCAATAAATAGAATGAGCTTCCAGTGTCTAGGCAGAGTAGCTGCTCTTGGAAATGGAGGTGCTGATTTGGGTAGCTGAGTCAGTGGCTCTACTCCTCGGGAATGATGCTCCTGGAAGCGGGTTGTGAAATTTTTCGATATGTAGGGAGATTTGGGGCTGTGTAGTTGCATAGTATTATACGTCAGAGGTCTAGCGAATCCACATTCAATTTTATAATCAATAAATAGTGGTTTGTATTAGCGTCTGGGATTTAGGCAGAATCAACTCACAATGGCCACTCTTCTTTGAGATAGAGTACCTGATTTGGGTTGCTGAGTCAGTGACTCTTCTCTTTGTATGAGATTGTGCTATGAGATGATTCTGCAGTGGATTGCAATGCACGAGGTTGAGTACTCCCAGTTGCATTTATGTGGGAAGTTGAATTGGGCCTGGATCATAGTTTATAATCAATCAATAGAATGAACTTCCAGTGTCTAGGCAGAGTCACTGCTCTTGGAAATGGATGGGCTTATTTGGGTAGCTGAGTCAGTGCCTCTACCCCTCGGGTGTGATGCTCCTGGAAGCAGGTTGTGAAAAGTTTCGAGATGTAGGGAGGTTATAGGCTGTGTAGTTGCATAGTATTATACGTCAGAGGTCTAGCGAATCCACAATCAGTTTTTATCATCAATAAATAGTGGCTTGTATGAGCGTCTGCGATTTAGGCAGAATCAACTCAAAATGGCCGCTCTTCTTGGAGATAGAGTTCCTGATTTGGGTTGCTGAGTCAGTGACTCTGCTCTTTGTATGATATTGTGCTATGAGATGATTCTGCAGTGGATTGTAATGCACGGGGTTGAGTACTCCCAGTGCATTTAGGTGGGAAGTTGAATTGGGCCTGGATCATAGTTTATAATCAATCAATAGAATGAGCTTCCAGTGTCTAGGTAGAGTCACTGCTCTTGGAAATGGATGGGCTTATTTGGGTAGCTGAGTTAGTGGCTCTACTCCTCGGGTGGAATGCTCCTGGAAGCGGGTTGTGAAATGTTTCGAGATGTAGGGAGGTTTGGGGCTCTGTAGTTGCATTGTATTATACGTCAGAGGTCTAGCGAATCCACATTCAATTTTATAATCAATAAATAGTCGTTTGTAATAGCGTCTGGGATTTAGGCAGAATCAACTCACAATGGCCACTCTTCTTTGAGATAGAGTACCAGATTTGGGTTGCTGAGTCAGTGAATCTGCTCTTTGTATGATATTGTGCTATGAGATGATTCTGCATGGGATTGTAATGCACGGGGTTTAGTACTCCCAGTGCATTTATGTGGGAAGTTGAATTGGGCCTGGATCATAGTTAATAATCAATAAATAGAATGAGTTTCCAGTGTCTAGGCATAGTCGCTGCTCTTGGAAATGGAGGTGCTGATTTGGGTAGGTGAATCAGTGGCTCTACTCCTCGGATGTGATGCTCCTGGAAGCGGGTATTGAAGTGTTTCGAAATGCAGGGAGGTTTAGGGCAGTGTAGTCGCATACTATTATAGGTTACAGGTATAGCGAATCCACATTCAGTTTTTAGCGTCAATAAATAGTGGCTTGTATTAGCGTCCATGATTTAGGCAGAATCAACTCAAAATGGCCGCTCTTCTTGGAGATAGAGTACCTGATTTGGGTTGCTGAGTCAGTGACTCTGCTCTTTGTATGAGATTGTGCTATGAGATGATTCTGCAGTGGATTGTAATGCACGGGGTTGAGTACTCCCAGTGCATTTAGATGGGAAGTTGAATTGGGCCTGGATCATAGTTAATAATCAATAAATAGAATGAGCTTCCAGTGTCTAGGCAGAGTCGCTGCTCTTGGAAATGGAGGTGCTGATTTGGGTAGCTGCGTCTGTGGCTCTACTCCTCGGGTGTGATGCTCCTGGAAGCGCGTTGTGAAGTGTTTCAAAATGCAGGGAGGTTTGGGGCAGTGTAGTCGCATACTATTATAAGTTAGAGATATAGCGAATCCACAATCAGTTTTTATCATCAATAAATAGTGGCTTGTATTAGCGTCTGGGATTCAGGCAGAATCAACTCAAAATGGCCGCTCTTCTTGGAGATAGAGTACCTGATTTGGGTTGCTGAGTCAGTGACTCTGCTCTTTGTATGATATTGTGCTATGAGATGATTCTGCAGTGGATTGTAATGCACAGGGTTGAGTACTCCCAGTGCATTTAGGTGGGAAGTTGAAATGGGCCTGGATCATAGTTTATAATCAATCAATAGAATAAGCTTCCAGTGTCTAGGCAGAGTCACTGCTCTTGGAAATGGATGGGCTTATTTGGGTAGCTGAGTCAGTGCCTCTACCCCTCGGGTGTGATGCTCCTGGAAGCGGGTTGTGAAAAGTTGCGAGATGTATGGAGGTTTGAGGTTGTGTAGTTGCATAGTATTATACGTCAGAGGTCTAGCGAATCCACATTCAATTTTATAATCAATAAATAGTGGTTTGTATTAGCGTCTGGGATTTAGGCAGAATCAACTCACAATGGCCACTCTTCTTTGAGATAGAGTGCCTGATTTGGGTTGCTGCGTCAGTGATTCTGCTCTTTGTATGAGAATGTGCTATGAGATGATTCAGCAGTGGATTGTAATGCACGGGGTTGAGTACTCCCAGTGCATTTAGGTGGGAAGTTGAATTGGGCCTGGATCATAGTTAATAATCATTAAATAGAATGAGCTTCCAGTGTCTAGGCAGAGTCGCTGCTCTTGGAAATGGAGGTGCTGATTTGGGTAGCTGAGTCAGTGGCTCTCCTCCTCGGGTGTGATGCTCCTGGAAGCGGGTTGTGAAGTGTTTCAAAATGCAGGGAGGTTTGGGGCAGTGTAGTCGCATACTATTATAGGTTAGAGATATAGCGAATCCACAATCAGTTTTTATCATCAATAAATAGTGGCTTGTATTAGCGTCTGGGATTTAGGCAGAATCAACTCAAAATGGCCGCTCTTCTTGGAGATAGAGTACCTGATTTGTGTTGCTGAGTCAGTGACTCTGCTCTTTGTATGATATTGTGCTATGAGATGATTCTGCAGTGGATTGTAATGCACAGGGTTGAGTACTCCCAGTGCATTTAGGTGGGAAGTTGAATTGGGCCTGGATCATAGTTTATAATCAATCAATAGAATGAGCTTCCAGTGTCTAGGCAGAGTCACTGCTCTTGGAAATGGATGGGCTTATTTGGGTAGCTGAGTCAGTGCCTCTACTCCTCGGGTGTGATGCTCCTGGAAGCGGGTTGTGAAGTGTTTCGAAATGCAGGGAGGTTTAGGGCAGTGTAGTCGCATACTATTATAGGTTAGAGGTATAGCGAATCCACATTCAGTTTTTAGCGTCAATAAATAGTGGCTTGTATTAGCGTCCATGATTTAGGCAGAATCAACTCAAAATGGCCGCTCTTCTTGGAGATAGAGTACCTGATTTGGGTTGCTGAGTCAGTGACTCTTCTCTTTGTATGAGATTGTGCTATGAGATGATTGTGCAGTGGATTGCAATGCATGAGGTTGAGTACTCCCAGTTGCTTTTATGTGGGAAGTTGAATTGGGCCTGGATCATAGTTTATAATCAATAAATAGAATGAGCTTCCAGTGTCTAGGCAGAGTAGCTGCTCTTGGAAATGGAGGTGCTGATTTGGGTAGCTGAGTCAGTGGCTCTACTCCTCGGGAATGATGCTCCTGGAAGCGGGTTGTGAAATGTTTCGATATGTAGGGAGATTTGGGGCTGTGTAGTTGCATAGTATTATACGTCAGAGGTCTAGCGAATCCACATTCAATTTTATAATCAATAAATAGTGGTTTGTATTAGCGTCTGGGATTTAGGCAGAATCAACTCACAATGGCCACTCTTCTTTGAGATAGAGTACCTGATTTGGGTTGCTGAGTCAGTGACTCTTCTCTTTGTATGAGATTGTGCTATGAGATGATTATGCAGTGGATTGCAATGCACGAGGTTGAGTACTCCCAGTTGCATTTATGTGGGAAGTTGAATTGGGCCTGGATCATAGTTTATAATCAATCAATAGAATGAACTTCCAGTGTCTAGGCAGAGTCACTGCTCTTGGAAATGGATGGGCTTATTTGGGTAGCTGAGTCAGTGCCTCTACCCCTCGGGTGTGATGCTCCTGGAAGCAGGTTGTGAAAAGTTTCGAGATGTAGGGAGGTTATAGGCTGTGTAGTTGCATAGTATTATACGTCAGAGGTCTAGCGAATCCACAATCAGTTTTTATCATCAATAAATAGTGGCTTGTATGAGCGTCTGCGATTTAGGCAGAATCAACTCAAAATGGCCGCTCTTCTTGGAGATAGAGTTCCTGATTTGGGTTGCTGAGTCAGTGACTCTGCTCTTTGTATGAGATTGTGCTATGAGATGATTCTGCAGTGGATTGTAATGCACGGGGTTGAGTACTCCCAGTGCATTTAGGTGGGAAGTTGAATTGGGCCTGGATCATAGTTTATAATCAATCAATAGAATGAGCTTCCAGTGTCTAGGTAGAGTCACTGCTCTTGGAAATGGATGGGCTTATTTGGGTAGCTGAGTCAGTGGCTCTACTCCTCGGGTGGAATGCTCCTGGAAGCGGGTTGTGAAATGTTTCGAGATGTAGGGAGGTTTGGGGGTCTGTAGTTGCATAGTATTATACGTCAGAGGTCTAGCGAATCCACATTCAATTTTATAATCAATAAATAGTCGTTTGTAATAGCGTCTGGGATTTAGGCAGAATCAACTCACAATGGCCACTCTTCTTTGAGATAGAGTGCCTGATTTGGGTTGCTGAGTCAGTGATTCTGCTCTTTGTATGAGATTGTGCTATGAGATGATTCAGCAGTGGATTGTAATGCACGGGGTAGAGTAGTCCCAGTCGCATTTAGGTGGGAAGTTGAATTGGGCCTGGATCATAGTTAATAATCAATAAATAGAATGAGCTTCCAGTGTCTAGGCAGAGTCTCTGCTCTTGGAAATGGAGGTGCTGATTTGGGTAGCTGAGTCAGTGGCTCTATTCCCTGGGTGTGATGCTGCTGGAACCAGGCTGAGAAGTGTTTCAAAATGCAGGCACGTTTGTGGCTGAGTAGTCGCATAGTATTATACGTTAGAGGTCAAGCGAATCCACAATCAATTTCATAATCAATAAATAGTGGATTGTATTAGCATCTGGGATTTAGGCAGAATCAACTCACAATGGCCACTCTTCTTGGAGATAGAGTGCCTGATTTGGGTTGCTGAGTCAGTGACTCTGTTCTTTGTATGAGATTGTGCTATGAGATGATTCAGCAGTGGATTGTAATGCACGGGGTTGAGTAGTCCCAGTCGCATTTAGTCGGGAAGTTGAATTGGGCCTGGATCATGTTTTATAATCAATAAATAGAATGAGTTTCCAGTGTCTAGGCATAGCCACTGCTCTTGGAAGTGGAGGTGCTGATTTGGGTAGCTGAGTCAGTGGCTCTACTCCTCGGATGTGATGCTCCTGGAAGCGTGTTGTGAAGTGTTTAGAAATGCAGGGAGGTTTAGGGCAGTGTAGTCGCATACTATTATAGGTTAGAGGTATAGCGAATCCACAATCAGTTTTTATCGTCAATAAATAGTGGCTTGTATTAGCGTCCATGATTTAGGCAGAATCAACTCAAAATGGCCGCTCTTCTTGGAGATAGAGTACCTGATTTGGGTTGCTGAGTCAGTGACTCTTCTCTTTGTATGAGATTGTGCTATGAGATGATTCTGCAGTGGATTGTAATGCACGGGGTTGAGTACTCCCAGTTGCATTTATGTGGGAAGTTGAGTTGGGCCTGGATCATAGTTTATAATCAATAAATAGAATGAGCTTCCAGTGTCTAGGCAGAGTAGCTGCTCTTGGAAATGGAGGTGCTGATTTGGTTAGCTGAGTCAGTGGCTCTACTCCTCGGGAATGATGCTCCTGGAAGCGGGTTGTATAATGTTTCGAGATGTAGGGAGGTTTGGGGCTGTGTAGTTGCATAGTATTATACGTCAGAGGTCTAGCGAATCCACATTCAATTTTATAATCAATAAATAGTGGTTTGAATTAGCGTCTGTGATTTAGGCAGAATCAACTCACAATGGCCACTCTTCTTTGAGATAGAGTGCCTGATTTGGGTTGCTGAGTCAGTGACTCTTCTCTTTGTATGAGATTGTGCTATGAGATGATTGTGCAGTGGATTGCAATGCACGAGGTTGAGTACTCCCAGTTGCTTTTATGTGGGAAGTTGAATTGGGCCTGGATCATAGTTTATAATCAATAAATAGAATGAGCTTCCAGTGTCTAGGCAGAGTAGCTGCTCTTGGAAATGGAGGTGCTGATTTGGGTAGCTGAGTCAGTGGCTCTACTCCTCGGGAATGATGCTCCTGGAAGCGGGTTGTGAAATGTTTCGATATGTAGGGAGATTTGGGGCTGTGTAGTTGCATAGTATTATACGTCAGAGGTCTAGCGAATCCACATTCAATTTTATAATCAATAAATAGTATTTTGTATTAGCGTCTGGGATTTAGGCAGAATCAACTCACAATGGCCACTCTTCTTTGAGATAGAGTACCTGATTTGGGTTGCTGAGTCAGTGACTCTTCTCTTTGTATGAGATTGTGCTATGAGATGATTCTGCAGTGGATTGCAATGCACGAGGTTGAGTACTCCCAGTTGCATTTATGTGGGAAGTTGAATTGGGCCTGGATCATAGTTTATAATCAATCAATAGAATGAACTTCCAGTGTCTAGGCAGAGTCACTGCTCTTGGAAATGGATGGGCTTATTTGGGTAGCTGAGTCAGTGCCTCTACCCCTCGGGTGTGATGCTCCTGGAAGCAGGTTGTGAAAAGTTTCGAGATGTAGGGAGGTTATAGGCTGTGTAGTTGCATAGTATTATACGTCAGAGGTCTAGCGAATCCACAATCAGTTTTTATCATCAATAAATAGTGGCTTGTATGAGCGTCTGCGATTTAGGCAGAATCAACTCAAAATGGCCGCTCTTCTTGGAGATAGAGTTCCTGATTTGGGTTGCTGAGTCAGTGACTCTGCTCTTTGTATGATATTGTGCTATGAGATGATTCTGCAGTGGATTGTAATGCACGGGGTTGAGTACTCCCAGTGCATTTAGGTGGGAAGTTGAATTGGGCCTGGATCATAGTTTATAATCAATCAATAGAATGAGCTTCCAGTGTCTAGGTAGAGTCACTGCTCTTGGAAATGGATGGGCTTATTTGGGTAGCTGAGTCAGTGGCTCTACTCCTCGGGTGGAATGCTCCTGGAAGCGGGTTGTGAAATGTTTCGAGATGTAGGGAGGTTTGGGGCTCTGTAGTTGCATAGTATTATACGTCAGAGGTCTAGCGAATCCACATTCAATTTTATAATCAATAAATAGTCGTTTGTAATAGCGTCTGGGATTTAGGCAGAATCAACTCACAATGGCCACTCTTCTTTGAGATAGAGTGCCTGATTTGGGTTGCTGAGTCAGTGATTCTGCTCTTTGTATGAGATTGTGCTATGAGATGATTCAGCAGTGGATTGTAATGCACGGGGTAGAGTAGTCCCAGTCGCATTTAGGTGGGAAGTTGAATTGCGCCTGGATCATAGTTAATAATCAATAAATAGAATGAGCTTCCAGTGTCTAGGCAGAGTCTCTGCTCTTGGAAATGGAGGTGCTGATTTGGGTAGCTGAGTCAGTGGCTCTATTCCCTGGGTGTGATGCTGCTGGAACCAGGCTGAGAAGTGTTTCAAAATGCAGGCACGTTTGTGGCTGAGTAGTCGCATAGTATTATACGTTAGAGGTCAAGCGAATCCACAATCAATTTTATAATCAATAAATAGTGGATTGTATTAGCATCTGGGATTTAGGCAGAATCAACTCACAATGGCCACTCTTCTTGGAGATAGAGTGCCTGATTTGGGTTGCTGAGTCAGTGACTCTGTTCTTTGTATGAGATTGTGCTATGAGATGATTCAGCAGTGGATTGTAATGCACGGGGTTGAGTAGTCCCAGTCGCATTTAGTCGGGAAGTTGAATTGGGCCTGGATCATGTTTTATAATCAATAAATAGAATGAGTTTCCAGTGTCTAGGCATAGCCACTGCTCTTGGAAGTGGAGGTGCTGATTTGGGTAGCTGAGTCAGTGGCTCTACTCCTCGGATGTGATGCTCCTGGAAGCGGGTTGTGAAGTGTTTAGAAATGCAGGGAGGTTTAGGGCAGTGTAGTCGCATACTATTATAGGTTAGAGGTATAGCGAATCCACAATCAGTTTTTATCGTCAATAAATAGTGGCTTGTATTAGCGTCCATGATTTAGGCAGAATCAACTCAAAATGGCCGCTCTTCTTGGAGATAGAGTACCTGATTTGGGTTGCTGAGTCAGTGACTCTTCTCTTTGTATGAGATTGTGCTATGAGATGATTCTGCAGTGGATTGTAATGCACGGGGTTGAGTACTCCCAGTTGCATTTATGTGGGAAGTTGAGTTGGGCCTGGATCATAGTTTATAATCAATAAATAGAATGAGCTTCCAGTGTCTAGGCAGAGTAGCTGCTCTTGGAAATGGAGGTGCTGATTTGGTTAGCTGAGTCAGTGGCTCTACTCCTCGGGAATGATGCTCCTGGAAGCGGGTTGTATAATGTTTCGAGATGTAGGGAGGTTTGGGGCTGTGTAGTTGCATAGTATTATACGTCAGAGGTCTAGCGAATCCACATTCAATTTTATAATCAATAAATAGTGGTTTGAATTAGCGTCTGTGATTTAGGCAGAATCAACTCACAATGGCCACTCTTCTTTGAGATAGAGTGCCTGATTTGGGTTGCTGAGTCAGTGACTCTTCTCTTTGTATGAGATTGTGCTATGAGATGATTGTGCAGTGGATTGCAATGCACGAGGTTGAGTACTCCCAGTTGCTTTTATGTGGGAAGTTGAATTGGGCCTGGATCATAGTTTATAATCAATAAATAGAATGAGCTTCCAGTGTCTAGGCAGAGTAGCTGCTCTTGGAAATGGAGGTGCTGATTTGGGTAGCTGAGTCAGTGGCTCTACTCCTCGGGAATGATGCTCCTGGAAGCGGGTTGTGAAATGTTTCGATATGTAGGGAGATTTGGGGCTGTGTAGTTGCATAGTATTATACGTCAGAGGTCTAGCGAATCCACATTCAATTTTATAATCAATAAATAGTATTTTGTATTAGCGTCTGGGATTTAGGCAGAATCAACTCACAATGGCCACTCTTCTTTGAGATAGAGTACCTGATTTGGGTTGCTGAGTCAGTGACTCTTCTCTTTGTATGAGATTGTGCTATGAGATGATTCTGCAGTGGATTGCAATGCACGAGGTTGAGTACTCCCAGTTGCATTTATGTGGGAAGTTGAATTGGGCCTGGATCATAGTTTATAATCAATCAAGAGAATGAACTTCCAGTGTCTAGGCAGAGTCACTGCTCTTGGAAATGGATGGGCTTATTTGGGTAGCTGAGTCAGTGCCTCTACCCCTCGGGTGTGATGCTCCTGGAAGCAGGTTGTGAAAAGTTTCGAGATGTAGGGAGGTTATAGGCTGTGTAGTTGCATAGTATTATACGTCAGAGGTCTAGCGAATCCACAATCAGTTTTTATCATCAATAAATAGTGGCTTGTATGAGCGTCTGCGATTTAGGCAGAATCAACTCAAAATGGCCGCTCTTCTTGGAGATAGAGTTCCTGATTTGGGTTGCTGCGTCAGTGACTCTGCTCTTTGTATGATATTGTGCTATGAGATGATTCTGCAGTGGATTGTAATGCACGGGGTTGAGTACTCCCAGTGCATTTAGGTGGGAAGTTGAATTGGGCCTGGATCATAGTTTATAATCAATCAATAGAATGAGCTTCCAGTGTCTAGGTAGAGTCACTGCTCTTGGAAATGGATGGGCTTATTTGGGTAGCTGAGTCAGTGGCTCTACTCCTCGGGTGGAATGCTCCTGGAAGCGGGTTGTGAAATGTTTCGAGATGTAGGGAGGTTTGGGGCTCTGTAGTTGCATAGTATTATACGTCAGAGGTCTAGCGAATCCACATTCAATTTTATAATCAATAAATAGTCGTTTGTAATAGCGTCTGGGATTTAGGCAGAATCAACTCACAATGGCCACTCTTCTTTGAGATAGAGTGCCTGATTTGGGTTGCTGAGTCAGTGATTCTGCTCTTTGTATGAGATTGTGCTATGAGATGATTCAGCAGTGGATTGTAATGCACGGGGTAGAGTAGTCCCAGTCGCATTTAGGTGGGAAGTTGAATTGCGCCTGGATCATAGTTAATAATCAATAAATAGAATGAGCTTTCAGTGTCTAGGCAGAGTCTCTGCTCTTGGAAATGGAGGTGCTGATTTGGGTAGCTGAGTCAGTGGCTCTATTCCCTGGGTGTGATGCTGCTGGAACCAGGCTGAGAAGTGTTTCAAAATGCAGGCACGTTTGTGGCTGAGTAGTCGCATAGTATTATACGTTAGAGGTCAAGCGAATCCACAATCAATTTTATAATCAATAAATAGTGGATTGTATTAGCATCTGGGATTTAGGCAGAATCAACTCACAATGGCCACTCTTCTTGGAGATAGAGTGCCTGATTTGGGTTGCTGAGTCAGTGACTCTGTTCTTTGTATGAGATTGTGCTATGAGATGATTCAGCAGTGGATTGTAATGCACGGGGTTGAGTAGTCCCAGTCGCATTTAGTCGGGAAGTTGAATTGGGCCTGGATCATGTTTTATAATCAATAAATAGAATGAGTTTCCAGTGTCTAGGCATAGCCACTGCTCTTGGAAGTGGAGGTGCTGATTTGGGTAGCTGAGTCAGTGGCTCTACTCCTCGGATGTGATGCTCCTGGAAGCGGGTTGTGAAGTGTTTAGAAATGCAGGGAGGTTTAGGGCAGTGTAGTCGCA
This sequence comes from Lissotriton helveticus, assembly GCF_964261635.1. Classification (NCBI taxonomy): domain Eukaryota; kingdom Metazoa; phylum Chordata; class Amphibia; order Caudata; family Salamandridae; genus Lissotriton; species Lissotriton helveticus. The sequence continues at coordinate 1,614,219,107 of NC_136069.1, forward strand.
TACTATTATAGGTTAGAGGTATAGCGAATCCACAATCAGTTTTTATCGTCAATAAATAGTGGCTTGTATTAGCGTCCATGATTTAGGCAGAATCAACTCAAAATGGCCGCTCTTCTTGGAGATAGAGTACCTGATTTGGGTTGCTGAGTCAGTGACTCTTCTCTTTGTATGAGATTGTGCTATGAGATGATTCTGCAGTGGATTGTAATGCACGGGGTTGAGTACTCCCAGTTGCATTTATGTGGGAAGTTGAGTTGGGCCTGGATCATAGTTTATAATCAATAAATAGAATGAGCTTCCAGTGTCTAGGCAGAGTAGCTGCTCTTTGAAATGGATGGGCTGATTTGGGTAGCTGAGTCAGTGGCTCTACTCCTCGGGTGGAATGCTCCTGGAAGCGGGTTGTGAAATGTTTCGAGATGTAGGGAGGTTTGGGGCTCTGTAGTTGCATAGTATTATACGTCAGAGGTCTAGCGAATCGACATTCAATTTTATAATCAATAAATAGTCGTTTGTAATAGCGTCTGGGATTTAGGCAGAATCAACTCACAATGGCCACTCTTCTTTGAGATAGAGTGCCTGATTTGGGTTGCTGAGTCAGTGATTCTGCTCTTTGTATGAGATTGTGCTACGAGATGATTCAGCAGTGGATTGTAATGCACGGGGTAGAGTAGTCCCAGTCGCATTTAGGTGGGAAGTTGAATTGGGCCTGGATCATAGTTAATAATCAATAAATAGAATGAGCTTCCAGTGTCTAGGCAGAGTCTCTGCTCTTGGAAATGGAGGTGCTGATTTGGGTAGCTGAGTCAGTGGCTCTATTCCCTGGGTGTGATGCTGCTGGAACCAGGCTGAGAAGTGTTTCAAAATGCAGGCACGTTTGTGGCTGAGTAGTCGCATAGTATTATACGTTAGAGGTCAAGCGAATCCACAATCAATTTTATAATCAATAAATAGTGGATTGTATTAGCATCTGGGATTTAGGCAGAATCAACTCACAATGGCCACTCTTCTTGGAGATAGAGTGCCTGATTTGGGTTGCTGAGTCAGTGACTCTGTTCTTTGTATGAGATTGTGCTATGAGATGATTCAGCAGTGGATTGTAATGCACAGGGTTGAGTAGTCCCAGTCGCATTTAGTCGGGAAGTTGAATTGGGCCTGGATCATGTTTTATAATCAATAAATAGAATGAGTTTCCAGTGTCTAGGCATAGCCACTGCTCTTGGAAGTGGAGGTGCTGATTTGGGTAGCTGAGTCAGTGGCTCTACTCCTCGGATGTGATGCTCCTGGAAGCGGGTTGTGAAGTGTTTAGAAATGCAGGGAGGTTTAGGGCAGTGTAGTCGCATACTATTATAGGTTAGAGGTATAGCGAATCCACAATCAGTTTTTATCGTCAATAAATAGTGGCTTGTATTAGCGTCCATGATTTAGGCAGAATCAACTCAAAATGGCCGCTCTTCTTGGAGATAGAGTACCTGATTTGGGTTGCTGAGTCAGTGACTCTTCTCTTTGTATGAGATTGTGCTATGAGATGATTCTGCAGTGGATTGTAATGCACGGGGTTGAGTACTCCCAGTTGCATTTATGTGGGAAGTTGAGTTGGGCCTGGATCATAGTTTATAATCAATAAATAGAATGAGCTTCCAGTGTCTAGGCAGAGTAGCTGCTCTTGGAAATGGAGGTGCTGATTTGGTTAGCTGAGTCAGTGGCTCTACTCCTCGGGAATGATGCTCCTGGAAGCGGGTTGTATAATGTTTCGAGATGTAGGGAGGTTTGGGGCTGTGTAGTTGCATAGTATTATACGTCAGAGGTCTAGCGAATCCACATTCAATTTTATAATCAATAAATAGTGGTTTGAATTAGCGTCTGTGATTTAGGCAGAATCAACTCACAATGGCCACTCTTCTTTGAGATAGAGTGCCTGATTTGGGTTGCTGAGTCAGTGATTCTCCTCTTTGTATGAGATTGTGCTATGAGATGATTCAGCAGTGGATTGTAATGCACGGGGTAGAGTAGTCCCAGTCGCATTTAGGTGGGAAGTTGAATTGGGCCTGGATCATAGTTAATAATCAATAAATAGAATGAGCTTCCAGTGTCTAGGCAGAGTCTCTGCTCTTGGAAATGGAGGTGCTGATTTGGGTAGCTGAGTCAATGGCTCTATTCCCTGGGTGTGATGCTGCTGGAACCAGGCTGAGAAGTGTTTCAAAATGCAGGCACGTTTGTGGCTGAGTAGTCGCATAGTATTATACGTTAGAGGTCAAGCGAATCCACAATCAATTTTATAATCAATAAATAGTGGATTGTATTAGCATCTGGGATTTAGGCAGAATCAACTCACAATGGCCACTCTTCTTGGAGATAGAGTGCCTGATTTGGGTTGCTGAGTCAGTGACTCTGTTCTTTTTATGAGATTGTGCTATGAGATGATTCAGCAGTGGATTGTAATGCACGGGGTTGAGTAGTCCCAGTCGCATTTAGTCGGGAAGTTGAATTGGGCCTGGATCATATTTTATAATCAATAAATAGAATGAGTTTCCAGTGTCTAGGCATAGCCACTGCTCTTGGAAGTGGAGGTGCTGATTTGGGTAGCTGAGTCAGTGGCTCTACTCCTCGGATGTGATGCTCCTGGAAGCGGGTTGTGAAGTGTTTAGAAATGCAGGGAGGTTTAGGGCAGTGTAGTCGCATACTATTATAGGTTAGAGGTATAGCGAATCCACAATCAGTTTTTATCGTCAATAAATAGTGGTTTGTATTAGCGTCCATGATTTAGGCAGAATCAACTCAAAATGGCCGCTCTTCTTGGAGATAGAGTACCTGATTTGGGTTACTGAGTCAGTGACTCTTCTCTTTGTATGAGATTGTGCTATGAGATGATTCTGCAGTGGATTGTAATGCACGGGGTTGAGTACTCCCAGTTGCATTTATGTGGGAAGTTGAGTTGGGCCTGGATCATAGTTTATAATCAATAAATAGAATGAGCTTCCAGTGTCTAGGCAGAGTAGCTGCTCTTGGAAATGGAGGTGCTGATTTGGTTAGCTGAGTCAGTGGCTCTACTCCTCGGGAATGATGATCCTGGAAGCGGGTTGTATAATGTTTCGAGATGTAGGGAGGTTTGGGGCTGTGTAGTTGCATAGTATTATACGTCAGAGGTCTAGCGAATCCACATTCAATTTTATAATCAATAAATAGTGGTTTGAATTAGCGTCTGGGATTTAGGCAGAATCAACTCACAATGGCCACTCTTCTTTGAGATAGAGTACCAGATTTGGGTTGCTGAGTCAGTGAATCTGCTCTTTGTATGATATTGTGCTATGAGATGATTCTGCAGTGGATTGTAATGCACGGGGTTGAGTACTTCCAGTGCATTTAGGTGGGAAGTTGTATTGGGCCTGGATCATAGTTAATAATCAATAAATAGAATGAGTTTCCAGTGTATAGGCATAGTCGCTGCTCTTGGAAATGGAGGTGCTGATTTGCGTAGCTGAGTCAGTGGCTCTACTCCTCGGGTGTGATGCTCCTGGAAGCGGGTTGTGAAGTGTTTCGAAATGCAGGGAGGTTTGGGGCAGTGTAGTCGCATACTATTATAGGTTACAGATATAGCGAATCCACAATCAGTTTTTATCATCAATAAATAGTGGCTTGTATTGGCGTCTGGGATTTAGGCAGAATCAACTCAAAATGGCCGCTCTTCTTGGAGATAGAGTACCTGATTTGGGTTGCTGAGTCAGTGACTCTGCTCTTTGTATGATATTGTGCTATGAGATGATTCTGCAGTGGGTTGTAATGCACAGGGTTGAGTACTCCCAGTGCATTTAGGTGGGAAGTTGAATTGGGCCTGGATCATAGTTTATAATAAATCAATAGAATGAGCTTCCAGTGTCTAGGCAGAGTCACTGCTCTTGGAAATGGATGGGCTTATTTGGGTAGCTGAGTCAGTGCCTCTACTCCTCGGGTGTGATGCTCCTGGAAGCGGGTTGTGAAGTGTTTCGAAATGCAGGGAGGTTTAGGGCAGTGTAGTCGCATACTATTATAGGTTAGAGGTATAGCGAATCCACATTCAGTTTTTAGCGTCAATAAATAGTGGCTTGTATTAGCGTCCATGATTTAGGCAGAATCAACTCAAAATGGCCGCTCTTCTTGGAGATAGAGTACCTGATTTGGGTTGCTGAGTCAGTGACTCTTCTCTTTGTATGAGATTGTGCTATGAGATGATTCTGCAGTGGATTGCAATGCACGGGGTTGAGTACTCCCAGTTGCATTTATGTGGGAAGTTGAATTGGGCCTGGATCATAGTTTATAATCAATAAATAGAATGAGCTTCCAGTGTCTAGGCAGAGTAGCTGCTCTTGGAAATGGAGGAGCTGATTTGGGTAGCTGAGTCAGTGGCTCTACTCCTCGGGAATGATGCTCCTGGAAGCGGGTTGTGAAATGTTTCGAGATGTAGGGAGGTTTGGGGCTGTGTAGTTGCATAGTATTATACGTCAGAGGTCTAGCGAATCCACATTCAATTTTATAATCAATAAATAGTGGTTTGTATTAGCGTCTGGGATTTAGGCAGAATCAACTCACAATGGCCACACTTCTTTGAGATAGAGTGCCTGATTTGGGTAGCTGAGTCAGTGACTCTGCTCTTTGTATGAGATTGTTCTATGAGATGATTCAGCAGTGGATTGTAATGCACGGGGTTGAGTAGTCCCAGTCGCATTTAGTCAGGAAGTTGAATTGGGCCTGGATCATATTTTATAATCAATAAATAGAATGAGTTTCCAGTGACTAGGCATAGCCACTGCCCTTGGAAGTGGAGGTGCTGATTTGGGTAGCTGAGTCAGTGGCTCTACTCCTCGGATGTGATGCTCCTGGAAGCGGGTTGTGAAGTGTTTAGAAATGCAGGGAGGTTTAGGGCAGTGTAGTCGCATACTATTATAGGTTAGAGGTATAGCGAATCCACAATCAGTTTTTATCGTCAATAAATAGTGGCTTGTATTAGCGTCCATGATTTAGGCAGAATCAACTCAAAATGGCCGCTCTTCTTGGAGATAGAGTACCTGATTTGCGTTGCTGAGTCAGTGACTCTTCTCTTTGTATGAGATTGTGCTGTGAGATGATTCTGCAGTGGATTGTAATGCACGGGGTTGAGTACTCCCAGTTGCATTTATGTGGGAAGTTGAGTTGGGCCTGGATCATAGTTTATAATCAATAAATAGAATGAGCTTCCAGTGTCTAGGCAGAGTAGCTGCTCTTGGAAATGGAGGTGCTGATTTGGTTAGCTGAGTCAGTGGCTCTACTCCTCGGGAATGATGCTCCTGGAAGCGGGTTGTATAATGTTTCGAGATGTAGGGAGGTTTGGGGCTGTGTAGTTGCATATTATTATACGTCAGAGGTCTAGCGAATCCACATTCAATTTTATAATCAATAAATAGTGGTTTGTATTAGCTTCTGGGATTTAGGCAGAATCAACTCACAATGGCCAATTCTTTGAGATAGAGTACCAGATTTGGGTTGCTGAGTCAGTGAATCTGCTCTTTGTATGATATTGTGCTATGAGATGATTCTGCAGTGGATTGTAATGCACGGGGTTGAGTACTTCCAGTGCATTTAGGTGGGAAGTTGTATTGGGCCTGGATCATAGTTAATAATCAATAAATAGAATGAGTTTCCAGTGTATAGGCATAGTCGCTGCTCTTGGAAATGGAGGTGCTGATTTGGGTAGCTGAGTCAGTGGCTCTACTCCTCGGATGTGATGCTCCTGAAAACGGGTTGTGAAGTGTTTCGAAATGCAGGGAGGTTTAGGGCAGTGTAGTCGCATACTATTATAGGTTAGAGGTATAGCGAATCCACATTCAGTTTTTAGCATCAATAAATAGTGGCTTGTATTAGCGTCCATGATTTAGGCAGAATCAACTCAAAATGGCCGCTCTTCTTGGAGATAGAGTACCTGATTTGGGTTGCTGAGTCAGTGACTCTTCTCTTTGTATGAGATTGTGCTATGAGATGATTCTGCAGTGGATTGTAATGCACGGGGTTGAGTACTCCCAGTTGCATTTATGTGGGAAGTTGAATTGGGAAGTTGAATTGGGCCTGGATCATAGTTTATAATCAATCAATAGAATGAGCTTCCAGTGTCTAGGCAGAGTCACTGCTCTTGGAAATGGATGGGCTTATTTGGGTAGCTGAGTCAGTGCCTCTACTCCTCGGGTGTGATGCTCCTGGAAGCGGGTTGTGAAGTGTTTCGAAATGCAGGGAGATTTAGGGCAGTGTAGTCGCATACTATTATAGGTTAGAGGTATAGCGAATCCACATTCAGTTTTTAGCGTCAATAAATAGTGGCTTGTATTAGCGTCCATGATTTAGGCAGAATCAACTCAAAATGGCCGCTCTTCTTGGAGATAGAGTACCTGATTTAGGTTGCTGAGTCAGTGACTCTTTTCTTTGTATGAGATTGTGCTATGAGATGATTCTGCAGTGGATTGCAATGCACGAGGTTGAGTACTCCCAGTTGCATTTATGTGGGAAGTTGAATTGGGCCTGGATCATAGTTTATAATCAATAAATAGAATGAGCTTCCATTGTCTAGGCAGAGTAGCTGCTCTTGGAAATTGAGGTGCTGATTTGGGTAGCTGAGTCAGTGGCTCTACTCCTCGGGAATGATGCTCCTGGAAGCGGGTTGTGAAATGTTTCGAGATGTAGGGAGGTTTGGGGCTGTGTAGTTGCATAGTATTATACGTCAGAGGTCTAGCGAATCCACATTCAATTTTATAATCAATAAATAGTGGTTTGTATTAGCGTCTGGGATTTAGGCAGAATCAACTCACAATGGCCACTCTTCTTTGAGATAGAGTACCAGATTTGGGTTGCTGAGTCAGTGAATCTGCTCTTTGTATGATATTGTGCTATGAGATGATTCTGCAATGGATTGTAATGCACGGGGTTGAGTACTCCCAGTGCATTTAGGTGGGAAGTTGAATTGGGCCTGGATCATAGTTAATAATCAATAAATAGAATGAGTTTCCAGTGTCTAGGCATAGTCGCTGCTCTTGGAAATGGAGGTGCTGATTTGGGTAGCTGAGTCAGTGGCTCTACTCCTCGGATGTGATGCTCCTGGAAGCGGGTTGTGAAGTGTTTCAAAATGCAGGGAGGTTTGGGGCAGTGTAGTCGCATACTATTATAGGTTAGAGATATAGCGAATCCACAATCAGTTTTTATCATCAATAAATAGTGGCTTGTATTAGCGTCTGGGATTCAGGCAGAATCAACTCAAAATGGCCGCTCTTCTTGGAGATAGAGTACCTGATTTGGGTTGCTGAGTCAGTGACTCTGCTCTTTGTATGATATTGTGCTATGAGATGATTCTGCAGTGGATTGTAATGCACGGGTTGAGTACTCCCAGTGCATTTAGGTGGGAAGTTGAATTGGGCCTGGATCATAGTTATTAATCAATAAATAGAATGAGCTTCCAGTGTCTAGGCAGAGTCGCTGCTCTTGGAAATGGAGGTGCTGATTTGGGTAGCTGAGTCAGTGGCTCTACTCCTCAGGTGTGATGCTCCTGGAAGCGAGTTGTGAAAAATTTCGAGATGTAGGGAGGTTTGGGGCTGTGTAGTTGCATAGTATTATACATTAGAGGTCTATCGAATCCACAATCAGTTTTTATGATCAATAAATAGTGGCTTGTAATAGCGTCCAGGATTTAGGCAGAATCAACTCACAATGGCCGCTCTTCTTGGAGATAGAGTGCCTGATTTGGATTGCTGAGTCAGTGACTCTGCTCTTTGTATGAGACTGTGCTATGAGATGATTTAGCAGTGGATTGTAATGCACGGGGTTGAGTAGTCCCAGTCGCATTTAGGAGGGAAGTTGAATTGGGCCTGGATCATAGTTTATAATCAATAAATAGAATGAGTTTCCAGTGTCTAGGCATAGTCGCTGCTCTTAGAAATGGAGGTGCTGATTTGGGTAGCTGAGTCAGTGGCTCTACTCCCTGGGTGTGATGCTGCTGGAACCAAGCTGAGAAGTGTTTCAAAATGCAGGCACGTTTAGGGCTGAGTAGCCGCATAGTATTATGCGTTAGAGGTCTAGCGAATCCACAATCAATTTTATAATCAATAAATAGTGGATTATATTAGCGTCTGGGATTTAGTCAGAATCATCTCACAATGGCCGCTCTTCTTGGAGATAGAGAGCCTGATTTGGGTTGCTGAGTCAGTGACTCTGCTCTTTGTATGAGATTGGGCTATGAGATGATTCAGCAGTGGATTGTAATGCACAGGGTTGAGTACTCCCAATTGCATTTATGTGGGAAGTTGAATTGGGCCTGGATCATAGTTTATAATCAATAAATAGAATGAGCTTCCTGTGTCTAGGCAGAGTCTCTGCTCTTGGAAATGGAGGTGCTGATTTGGGTAGCTGAGTGAGTGGCTCTACTCCTCGGATGTGATGCTACTGGAAGCGGGTTGTGAAGTATTTCGAAATGCAGGGAGGTTTAGGGCAGTGTAGTCGCATACTATTATAGGTTAGAGGTATAGCGAATACACAAACAGTTTTTATCATCAATAAATAGTGGCTTGTATTAGCGTCCAGGATTTAGGCAGAATCAACTCAAAATGGCCGCTCTTCTTGGAGATAGAGTACCTGATTTGGGTTGCTGAATCAGTGAGTCTTCTCTTTGTATGAAATTGTGCTATGAGATGATTCTGCAGTGGATTGTAATGCACGGGGTTGAGTACTCCCAGTTGCATTTATGTGGGAAGTTGAATTGGGCCTGGATCATAGTTTGTAATCAATAAATAGAATGAGCTTCCAGTGTCTAGGCAGAGTCGCTGCTCTTGGAAATGGAGGTGCTGATTTGAGTAGCTGAGTCAGTGCCTCTACTCCTCGGGTGTGATGCTCCTGGAAGCGGGTTGTGAAATGTTTCGAGATGTAGGGAGGTTTGAGGCTGTGTAGTTGTATAGTATTATACGTCAGAGGTCTAGCGAATCCACATTCAATTTTATAATCAATAAATAGTGGTTTGTACTAGCGTCTGGGATTTAGGCAGAATCTACTCACAATGGCCGCTCTTCTTTGAGATAGAGTGCCTGATTTGGGTTGCTGAGTCAGTGACTCTGCTCTTTGTATGGGATTGTGCTATGAGATGATTCAGGAGAGGATGGTAATGCACAGGGTAGAGTAGTCCCAGTCGCATTTACATGGGAAGTTGAATTGGGCCTGGATCATAGTTAATAATCAATTAATAGAATGAGCTTCCAGTGTCTAGGCAGAGTCGCTGCTCTTAGAAATGGAGGTGCTGATTTGGGTAGCTGAGTCAGTGGCTCTACTCCTCGGGTGTGATGCTCCTGGAAGCGGGTTGTGAAGTGTTTCAAAATGCAGGGAGGTTTGGGGCAGTGTAGTCGCATAGCATTATAGGTTAGAGATATAGCGAATCCACAACCAGTTTTTATCATCAATAAAAAGTGGCTTGTATTAGCGTCTGGGATTTCGGCAGAATCAACTCAAAATGGCCGCTCTTCTTGGAGATAGAGTACCTGATTTGGGTTGCTGAGTCAGTGAATCTGCTCTTTGAATGATATTGTGCTATGAGATGATTCTGCAGTGGATTGTAATGCACGGGGTTGAGTACTCCCAGTGCATTTTGGTGGGAAGTTGAATTGGGCCTGGAGCATAGTTAATAATCAATAAATAGAATGAGCTTCCAGTGTCTAGGCAGAGTCGCTGCTCTTGGAAATGGAGGTGCTGATTTGGGTAGCTGAGTCAGTGGCTCTACTCCTCAGGTGTGATGCTCCTGGAAGCGGGTTGTGAAATGTTTTGAGATGTAGGGTGGTTTGGGGCAGTGTAGTCGCATAGCATTGTAGGTTAGAGATATAGCGAATCCACAATCAGTTTTTATCATCAATAAAAAGTGGTTTGTATTAGCGTCTGGGATTTAGGCAGAATCAACTCACAATGGCCACTCTTCTTTGAGATAGAGTGCCTGATTTGGGTTTCTGAGTCAGTGACTCTGCTCTTTGTATGAGATTGTGCTGTGAGATGATTCAGCAGTGGATTGTAATGCACGGGTGTCAGGTTCGGCTTCAGGCTTCCTCGGGGCTGTGTTGAGAGTCCAATACCCGTCCCTACCGAACCACCTCAGTGCTCAATATGCAATGACACGAACAATCGAGATAATTCAGCGGGGCGCGGGAAAGGAAGGGGACAGCAGGGAGGGAGATCTGAAATGACAAGTAACAAGAGATTAGAACACCCTATCACCTTCACTCTATATAGTGTAATCTACTTTACACGTCCCTTAACAATTAACACCCCACTGTGTATGAGTAATACCTGTAAAGGAAAATACACAAGGCTCTAATCCAAGTGGAGACAATGTTTTGGAAGAGGTATGAGGAACTGTACCCAGCTGAAAAGACAAAACATACACCCTTCAATGTCTGCTGGTAAATGGGACCAGTAATACTGTTGTATATCAAATGGTACCCTACACATACCATGAATATTGCATCATATCAACTTGTATGGGTAAACCACAATTCCCTCTCTCAATACCCCTCCAGTCTCCTGTAGAAATGAAACAAGAGAACAATGAATTCTGCTTCATGCGGGACCTCCCCGGGCAGAACAAAGAAAAAGCTCCTTTGGATTTGAATATAGTGTTGCTGTCACACTACGTTTCAGTATTTCTTAAGTGTGCCTTACATCTGAAGGGCTCAAAGTTTTACTCCTTCAGGGTATATTCGTAGCGAGGCTCAGGGGTCAGTTTCAAGTGAGTCCCATCGCATTTGATTCAATATATATACATTTATATACACTTTCATATAGTGCTTGGCAATGACGGTACACAAGGTCTCTGTAGCACAAAACCCTGAAATGCCAAACACCGTTCGGGACCAAAGACAAAGGTTTAGGAAACTTCGGAACACACTCAGCCGAGTGAAGTTTCCTCTCTCAGTAACCGCCGGCCGGTGTGCTGTTGGGATCTATAGAACCAACGCCTCACACCGCCACCTGCCAGCCTACTCACGGTTACGGTGGACTTGGGAAAACAAGTCGGATATACCACCAAAGTTCCTGAGCTCCAGAACACGTCCCTGCAACCACGGAATTATCGGCGTTTCACCGCCGTCGGCTTCACTCCTTTATTTCCTGGCATGCGCGCGCAACTCGTGTTGTACGCGACGTACGCGAGGCATGCCGGGAACTGTAGTTTATTTGCTCATATCGACAGCCCGAGAACAGTAGACACCGCGGAACATGACAGTACATCCCCCTTCACAAAGGGGACTGACCCGCCCGCGGTATCGCAGGAAACAAACGATGGAACCTGGCCACCAACCGGGGAGCCCGAACGGCCCTAGCCGGTTCCCAGGAATCCTCCTCCGGCCCAAACCCCTTCCAGGAAAGCAAGTATTGCAAGCGACCCCTCACCCATCTAGAGTCCAAGACCTTCCGCACCTCATACTCCCTATCCTGTTGTACCCAGACAGGCAGCGGGGCCCTACGTACAGGACACTTAGAGGGTTTTAAGAGCGAAACATGGAAAACCGGATGGATACGCAACTGTGCCGGTAGACGTAGACTCACAGCCACCGGATTCACATGTTCCACCACCCGGTATGGGCCTATGAAACGGGGGTTAAACACGCTGTGCCTCTTAAACTTGATGTTTCTTGTGGACAACCACACCAGATCTCCCTTCCGATATACCGGATTGGGTCTCCTGTGTTTGTTTGCTTGGTGTTTGTACCTAGCTTTGGCCTTTGCAAGATTCCTGCGTGTATCCAAAAGAACTTGGCGCACCCGCAACAATCTTTCCTTCACCTCAGGTATCCTCACATTATTGGAAGGTAACAGCATGGGGGCGAACCTGGGGTGATGCCCATAGGAACAATAGAAAGGAGAGTGTTGTGTGGATGCGTGTTGGGTGCTATTATAGGCCACTTCTGCCACCCACAACCAGGTTACCCAGGAATCACTGCTTTCCTTTACATAACAACGGAGATACTGTTTTAAGGATTGATTCAATCTCTCCGTTTGTCCATCTGTCTGCGGATGGAAGCTGGTGGACACGGATGAGGTGATGCGTAAGGCGGAACACCATGTATTCCAGAATCGGACCGTAAACTGAGCCCCGCGATCGGATACTATATCACGGGGAAGGCCATGCAGTCTGACAACGTTCACCAGTAGTAGTTGAGCTAATTGACCCACAGTGGGCACTTGAGCACAAGCGATGGAGTGGCCCATTTTCGTCAGAAAGTCCACCACTACTACTATAGCCGTTTTGCCTTGGTCTTTCGGGAGCCCCACAATGAAGTCCACTGAGAATCTCTCCCACGGATTGTCAGGAGTGGGCAGAGGATGTAACAATCCCTGAGGTCTTTGTCTGTTCGTTTTCATTTGATTACAAGTGACACATTCCGCCACCCACCGGCTCAAATCAGGTCTGATGGAAGGCCACCAGAATTGTCTCTGAGTTTTCTCCAACGTTTTGATGAATCCCATATGTCCGGCACAAGGAACCTCGTGGCACCAGGAGAACACGGTCTTCCGCAATGCATTCGTGGGTACTAGGACTTGTTTTCCTCTCATCGGGATGCCTTGTTTAATCTTCCACTCATGGTGATGCCTGAGCCATGTGCGCCACACACAGGTTTGGACTCCTCTCCGGATTCCAGATAGGAAATCGTTGGTGTGTGTTACTCCTATCACCCGTCCCGGCTCGATGATTGATCGAATGGGTTTTTCCAAAGGGATTAGGTGGTTTTCTCTTCTTGTCAGTGCATCCGCTTTCCTGTTGTTGGAACCAGGCCTGAACGTAACCACGAAGCGGAACTCCTCGAAGAACAGCATCCACCGAAGCTGTCTGGGGGACAGATGTCTTGCGGCCCTTAGAAACTGCAGGTTTCGATGATCGGTATACACCGTGATCAAGTGTTTGGCTCCCATCAGCCAGTGACGCCATTCCAAGAAAGCGTCTCTTATGGCTAGTAGTTCCTTTTCTGCAATTGTATAATTTATTTCCGCAGGACTGAGTTTCCGAGACATGTAGGCTATTGGATGAAGAATGCCTGTAGAACCCTCTTTTTGGGACAATACAGCCCCCAGAGCAATTTCAGAGGCATCCGCCTCAACTATGAACGGGATATCAGGATTGGCATGTGTTAATACTGGTGCTGAGGAGAAGGCAGACTTCAATGCGTCAAAAGCGAGTTGTGCTTCCTTATCCCACACGAACTGTGTATTCTTTTTTGTAAGCCTCGTGAGGGGTGCTACCATTCCTGAGAAACCTGCTATAAATCTCCTGTAAAAATTGGCAAACCCCAACAGGCTCTGAATGTCTTTGACGTTCTTAGGAACTGGCCATCCCACTATGGCTTGCACTTTTCTTTCTGCCATCACCTGTCCCGATGGCGTCAACATCACACCCAGAAACTCCACTGTTGTTACGTGAAATTCACATTTGGTGATTTTACAGAAGAGATGGTGTTCCCTTAGCGCCTGGAACACGGATTTTACATGTGTTATGTGCTCCTCTGTTGAATTCGAATAGATTAGAATATCGTCTATATAAACGACTACGTGACGATCCAAAAAGTCACGAAGCACTTCATTGAGAAAGAATTGAAAAACGGCCGGGGCATTGCAAAGCCCAAAGGGCATCACCAAATACTCGTATAGGCCGTACCGCGTTTTAAAGGCCGTCTTCCACTCATCGCCCTGCTTAATGCGCACAAGGTGATAGGCCCCACGCAGATCCAACTTCGTATAGATTCGCGCTGCACGGACTTGTTCCAGTAGCACTGGGATCAAGGGTAGTGGGTATTGATTTTTAACAGTGATGGCATTTAATGCGCGGTAGTCGATGCAGCACCTTTTTTCACCATTTGCCTTAGGTATAAAGAACAAAGGAGATGCAGCAGGGGATCTGGAAGGTCTAATGAATCCTAGAGACAAATATTTATCCAGATAGTCTCTCAGTGTTTCCGTTTCAGGCAACGTAAGAGCATAAATTCTCCCGTTGGGGATTTCAGAGCCTGGGAGTAGGTCGATGCGACAATCATATGTCCTGTGAGGTGGGAGCACTTCTGCCTCTTTATCGCTGAAGACCGCCCCAAACTCTGCATAACAGGGAGGCAAGGTCACGTCTTTTTCCGCTGCTGTGGCTATCGTCTGCATAGACACTAATGTGGAAGCCGGGGTCCAAGTCTTCGACATACAGTGTTCACTGCAATATGGAGAAAAGAAACTGGATCGTTTTAGTGGTCCAACGTATCTCAGGGTCGTGTTTCTGTAACCATGGGAGACCCAGTATGATTCCATACTGTGGGGCTTCTATGATGTTGAATATCTGTTTTTCATGATGATAATTATCATAAACCAGTTCGTATTCCCTCGTATGGTATCTTATGGGTCCTGCTTGTAATTTGTTACCGTCTACAGCGTAGACCGTTTCTGGTGTGTTTTTGGGTACTAGTGTTACTCCTAGTCTACGAGCTTCAGTGTAATCCATAAAACAACCCGTAGCCCCAGAGTCAATCATTACATGAACTTCTTGTTGTACGTCCTCAATTACCATGATCATTTGCAAAAAAAGATGATTCTTCTCTGCTCCTATCCTTGGGGTGAGCGAAGGGATGATATGTGTGCTTGAGGGTTTCCCTTCATTCGCCATCAAGCAGTGGAGTTTCCCGACTCTTTTTCGGCCACTCCGGCGAGCCTTTGTCCTCCCTTAAACCTGTTGCTTTTTGGTTTCACTGGGCATTCACGCAGGAAATGGCCTTTCTTCCCGCAATAGAGACATAATCCCTGTTTGCGCCTATGTTCTCTCTCGCTAGTGGTTAATGAGGCTCGCACCGCCCCTACATCCATTGCTTCAGAAGAGGTAGCCGGTTTTTCTCCGCTACCGGCTTGTTCATACGGCATCACTGTTCTGTCCTTTTTCTTATGTTCTCCTTTCCTTTCCTTCATGCGATGGTCCAAGCGTAATGCGAGGTCTATTAAGGCAGAGCAGGTGCGGGGCTGCGGATCGATCTGTGCCAATACGTCCTTCATTTCCTCACTAAGGCCTTGATAAAACAAAGCTGTTCTCTTGGCTTCCGGCCAATCCGTTTCGGCCACGAGTCTTCTGAAGTTGTTGAGATAAGTAACAAGATCGGCATCTCCCTGTTTCAACTTCAACAGCTCTCTGTCCGCCATGAAGGTTTCAGCCCTCCTATCAAATGTTTTTTCGAATTCTTCCCTAAAGTTGTCCCAGTTATATAGGAGGGGGTCATCCCTTCTGACTATCGGAACAGCCCACTGAGCAGCTTCCCCTCCCAAATACGATATAAGGAAAGCTACCCTCGCTTGATGTGTGGCAAACATTTTTGGTTTGCACATAAAGTGCATTTGGACCTGTGTCATAAACACCTGAACCTTTTTAATGTCCCCATGGTATCGTTCTGGTGGGGCTAGAGTAATTTGGGCCGGCATTTCTACCACCACAGAAGTGGTAGGGGAAGAGCCACTGGTAGCCCCTGTGGTTGCGATAGTTAGTGGCAATCTATCCACCCTGGCCCGCAATTGAGCGTTCTCCGCTCTCGAGGCGGCTACCTCTCTATTGGACGCGGCCAACTCCACCTGTACTAAGGCCAAAGCAGCCAGAACATCCTCTAAGGTAGTCATGGCGACACTCAACACAGCCAAGAAGAGGTAAAATCCTTGGGCCGATAATTCTGTCAGGTTCGGCTTCAGGCTTCCTCGGGGCAGTGTTGAGAGTCCAATACCCGTCCCTACCGAACCACCTCAGTGCTCAATATGCAATGACGCGAACAATCGAGATAATTCAGCGGGGCGCGGGAAAGGAAGGGGACAGCAGGGAGGGAGATCTGAAATGACAAGTAACAAGAGATTAGAACACCCTATCACCCTCACTCTATATAGTGTAATCTACTTTACACGTCCCTTAACAATTAACACCCCACTGTGAATGAGTAATACCTGTAAAGGAAAATACACAAGGCTCTAATCCAAGTGGAGACAATGTTTTGGAAGAGGTATGAGGAACTGTACCCAGCTGAAAAGACAAAACATACACCCTTCAATGTCTGCTGGTAAATGGGACCAGTAATACTGTTGTATATCAAATGGTACCCTACACATACCATGAATATTGCATCATATCAACTTGTATGGGTAAACCACAATTCCCTCTCTCAATAACCCTCCAGTCTCCTGTAGAAATGAAATAAGAGTACAATGAATTCTGCTTCATGCGGGACCTCCCCGGGCAGAACAAAGAAAAAGCTCCTTTGGATTTGAATATAGTGTTGCTGTCACACTACGTTTCAGTATTTCTTAAGTGTGCCTTACATCTAAAGGGCTCAAAGTTTTACTCCTTCAGGGTATATTCGTAGCGAGGCTCAGGGGTCAGTTTCAAGTGAGTCCCATCGCATTTGATTCAATATATATACATTTATATACACTTTGATATAGTGCTTGGCAATGACGGTACACAAGGTCTCTGTAGCACAAAACTCTGAAATGCCAAACACCGTTCGGGACCAAAGACAAAGGTTTAGGAAACTTCGGAACACACTCAGCCGAGTGAAGTTTCCTCTCTCAGTAACCGCCGGCCGGTGTGCTGTTGGGATCGATAGAACCAACGCCTCACACCGCCACCTGCCAGCCTACTCACGGTTACGGTGGACTTGGGAAAACAAGTCGGATATACCACCAAAGTTCCTGAGCTCCAGAACAAGTCCCTGCAACCACGGAATTATCGGCGTTTCACCGCCGTCGGCTTCACTCCTTTATTTTCTGGCATGCACGCGCAACTCGCGTTGTACGCGACGTACGCGAGGCATGCCGGGAACTTTAGTTTATTTGCTCATATCGACAGCCCGAGAACAGTAGACACCGCGGAACATGACAACGGGGTAGAGTAGTCCCAATCGCATTTAGGTGGGAAGTTGAATTGGGCCTGGATCATAGTTAATAATCAATAAATAGAATGAGCTTCCAGTGTCTAGGCAGAGTCGTTGCTCTTGGAAATGGAGGTGCTGATTTGGGTAGCTGAGTCAGTGGCTCTACTCCTCGGGTGTGATGCTCCTGGAAGCGGGTTGTGAAGTGTTTAGAAATGCAGGGAGGTTTAGGGCAGTGTAGTCGCATACTATTATAGGTTAGAGGTATAGCGAATCCACAATCAGTTTTTATCGTCAATAAATAGTGGCTTGTATTAGCGTCCATGATTGAGGCAGAATCAACTCAAAATGGCCGCTCTTCTTGGAGATAGAGTACCTGATTTGGGTTGCTGAGTCAGTGACTCTTCTCTTTATATGAGATTGTGCTATGAGATGATTCTGCAGTGGATTGTAATGCACGCGGTTGAGTAGTCCCCGTCGCATTTAGGTGGGAAGTTGAATTGGGCCTGGATCATAGTTTATAATCAATCAATAGAATGAGCTTCCAGTGTCTAGGCAGAGTCACTGCTCTTGGAAATGGATGGGCTTATTTGGGTAGCTGAGTCAGTGCTTCTACTCCTCGGGTGTGATGCTCCTGGAAGCGGGTTGTGAAAAGTTTCGAGATGTAGGGAGGTTTGGGGCTGTGTAGTTGCAATGTATTATACATTAGAGGTCTAGCGAATCCACAATCAGTTTTTATGATCAATAAATAGTGGCTTGTAATAGCGTCCAGGATTTAGGCAGAATAAACTCACAATGACCGCTCTTCTTTGAGATAGAGTGCCTGATTTGGGTTGCTGAGTCAGTGACTCTGCTCTTTGTATGAGATTGGGCTATGAGATGATTCAGCAGTGGATTGTAATGCACGGGGTTGAGTACTCCCAGTTGCATTTATGTGGGAAGTTGAATTGGGCCTGGATCATAGTTTATAGTCAATAAATAGAATGAGCTTCCAGTGTCTAGGCAGAGTCGCTGCTCTTGGAAATGGAGGTGCTGATTTGGGTAGCTGAGTCAGTGGCTCTACTTCCTGGGTGTGATGCTGCTGGAACCAGGCTGAGAAGTGTTTAAAAATGCAGGCACGTTTGGGGCTGAGTAGTCGCATAGTATTATACGTTAGAGGTCTAGCGAATCCACAATCAATTTTATAATCAATAAATAGTGGATTGTATTAGCGTCTGGGATTTAGGCAGAATCAACTCACAATGGCCGCTCTTCTTGGAGATAGAGTGCCGGATTTGGGTTGCTGAGTCAGTGACTCTGCTCTTTGTATGAGATTGTGCTATGAGATGATTCAGCAGTGGATTGTAATTCACGGGGTTGAGTAGTCCCAGTCGCATTTAGGTGGGAAGTTGAATTGGGCCTGGATCATAGTTTATAATCAATAAATAGAATGAATTTCCAGTGTCTAGGCATAGTCGCTGCTCTTGGAAATGGAGGTGCTGATTTGTGTAGCTGAGTCAGTGGCTGTACTCCTCGGGTGTGATGCTCCTGGGAGCGGGTTGTGAAGTGTTTCGAAATGCAGGGATGTTTGGGGCAGTGTATTTGCATACTATTATATGTTAGATATATAGCGAATCCACAATCAGTTGTTATCATCAATAAATAGTGGATTTTATTATCGTCCAGGATTTAGGCAGAATCAACTAAAAATGGCCGCTCTTCTTGGAGATAGAGTACCTGATTTGGGTTGCTGAGTCAGTGACTCTTCTCTTTCTATGAGATTGTGCTTTGAGATGATTCTGCAGTGGATTGTAATGCACGGGGTTGAGTAGTCCCAGTCGCATTTGGTTCGGAAGTTGAATTGGGCCTGGATCATAGTTTATAATCAATAAATAGAATGAATTTCCAGTGTCTAGGCATAGTGGCTGCTCTTGGAAATGGAGGTGCTAATTTGGGTAGCTGAGTCAGTGCCTCTACTCCTTGGGTGTGATGCTCCTGGAAGCGGGTTGTGAAATGTTTTGAGATGTAGGGATCTTTGGCGCTGTGTAGTTGCATAGTATTATACGTCAGAGGTCTAGCGAATCCACATTCAATTTTATAATCAATAAATAGTGGTTTGTATTAACGTCTGGGATTTAGGCAGAATCAACTCACAATGGCCACTCTTCTTTGAGATAGAGTGCCTGATTTGGGTTGCTGAGTCAGTGACTCTGCTCTTTGTATGAGATTGTGCTATGAGATGATTCAGCATTGGATTGTAATGCACGGGGTAGAGTAGTCCCAGTCGCATTTAGGTGGGAAGTTGAATTGGGCCTGGATCATAGTTAAAAATCAATAAAATAGAATGAGCTTCCAGTGTCTAGGCAGAGTCGCTGCTCTTGGAAATGGAGGTGCTGATTTGGGTAGCTGAGTAAGTGGCTCTACTCCTCGGGTGTGATGCTCCTGGAAGCGGGTTGTGAAGTGTTTCTAAATGCAGGGAGGTTTGGGGCAGTGTAGTCGCATACTATTATAGGTTACAGATATAGCGAATCCACAATCAGTTTTTATCATCAATAAATAGTGGCTTGTATTAGAGTCTGGGATTTAGGCAGAATCAACTCAAAATGGCCGCTCTTCTTGGAGATAGAGTACCTGATTTGGGTTACTGAGTCAGTGACTCTGCTCTTTGTATGATATTGTGCTATGAGATGATTCTGCAGTGGATTGTAATGCACAGGGTTGAGTACTCCCAGTGCATTTAGGTAGGAAGGTGGATTGGGCCTGGATAATAGTTTATAATCAATCAATAGAATGAGCTTCCAGTGTCTAGGCAGAGTCACTGCTCTTGGAAATGGATGGGCTTATTTGGGTAGCTGAGTCAGTGCCTCTACTCCTCGGGTGTGATGCTCCTGGAAGCGAGTTGTGAAAAATTTCGAGATGTAGGGAGGTTTGGGGCTGTTCAGTTGCATAGTATTATACATTAGAGGTCTAGCGAATCCACAATCAGTTTTTATGATCAATAAATAGTGGCTTGTAATACCGTCCAGGATTTAGGCAGAATCAACTCACAATGGCCGCTCTTCTTGGAGATAGAGTGCCTGATTTGGGTTGCTGAGTCAGTGACTCTGCTCTTTGTATGAGACTGTGCTATGAGATGATTCAGCAGTGGATTGTAATGCACGGGGTTGAGTAGTCCCAGTCGCATTTAGGAGGGAAGTTGAATTGGGCCTGGATCATAGTTTATAATCAATAAATAGAATGAGTTTCCAGTGTCTAGGCATAGTCGCTGCTCTTAGAAATGGAGGTGCGGATTTGGGTAGCTGAGTCAGTGGCTCTACTCCCTGGGTGTGATGCTGCTGGAATCAAGCTGAAAAGTGTTTCAAAATGCAGGCACGTTTAGGGCTGAGTAGCCGCATAGTATTATGTGTTAGAGGTCTAGCGAATCCACAATCAATTTTATAATCAATAAATAGTGGATTATATTAGCGTCTGGGATTTAGGCAGAATCAACTCACAATGGCCGCTCTTCTTGGAGATAGAGAGCCTGATTTGGGTTGCTGAGTCAGTGACTCTGCTCTTTGTATGAGATTGTGCTATGAGATGATTCAGCAGTGGATTGTAACGCATTGGGTTGAGTATTCCCAGTCGCATTTACGCGGGAAGTTGAATTGGGCCTGGATCATAGTTAATAATCAATAAATAGAATGAGTTTCCAGTGTCTAGGCATAGTCGCTGCTCTTAGAAATGGAGGTGCTGATTTGGGTAGCTGAGTCAGTGGCTCTACTCCTCGGATGTGATGCTACTGGAAGCGGGTTGTGAAGTGTTTCGAAATGCAGGGAGGTTTAGGGCAGTGTAGTCGCATACTATTATAGGTTAGAGGTATAGCGAATCCACAATCAGTTTTTATCATCAATAAATAGTGGCTTGTATTAGCGTCCAGGATTTAGGCAGAATCAACTCAAAATGGCTGCTCTTCTTGGAGATAGAGTACCTGATTTGGGTTGCTGAATCAGTGAGTCTTCTCTTTGTATGAGATTGTGCTATGAGATGATTCTGCAGTGGATTGTAATGCACGGGGTTGAGTACTCCCAGTTGCATTTATGTGGGAAGTTTAATTGGGCCTGGATCATAGTTTGTAATCAATAAATAGAATGAGCTTCCAGTGTCTAGGCAGAGTCGCTGCTCTTGGAAATGGAGGTGCTGATTTGGGTAGCTGAGTAAGTGGCTCTACTCCTCGGGTGTGATGCTCCTTCAAGCGGGTTGTGAAATGTTTCGAAATGTAGGGACGTTTCGGGCTGTGTAGTCACATACTATTACAAGTTAGATGTATAGCGAATCCACCATAAGTTTTTATGATCAATTTAATTGTGGCTTGTAGTAGAGTCTGGGATTTCGGCAGAATCAACTCAAAATGGCCGTTCTTCTTGGAGATAGAGTACCTGATTTGGGTTGCTGAGTCAGTGACTCTTCTCTTTGTATGAGATTGTGCAATGAGATGATTCTGCAGTGGATTGTAATGCACGCGGTTGAGTAGTCCCCGTCACATTTAGGTGGGTAGTTGAATTGGGCCTGGAGCATAGTTAATAATCAATAAATAGAATGAGCTTCCGTGTCTAGGCAGAGTCGCTGCTCTTGGAAATGGAGGTGCTGATTTGGGTAGCTGAGTCAGTGGCTCTACTCCTCGGATGTGATGCTCCTAGAAGCGGGTTGTGAAGTGTTTTGAAATGCAGGGAGGTTTAGGGCAGTGTAGTCGCATACTATTATAGGTAAGAGGTATAGCGAATCCACAATCAGTTTTTATGATTGTAATAGCATCCATGATTTAGGCAGAATCAACTCACAATGGCCGCTCTTCTTGGAGATAGAGTGCCTGATTTGGGTTGCTGAGTCAGTGACTCTGCTCTTTGTATGCGATTGGGCTATGTGATGATTCAGCAGTGGATTGTAATGCACAGGGTTGAGTACTCCCAGTTGCATTTATGTGGGAAGTTGAATTGGGCCTGGATCATAGTTTTTAATCAATAAATAGAATGAGCTTCCAGTGTCTAGGCAGAGTCGCTGCTCTTGGAAATGGAGGTGCTGATATGGGTAGCTGAGTCAGTGGCTCTACTCCCTCGATGTGATGCTGCTGGAAACAGGCTGAGAAGTGTTTCAAAATGCAGGCACGTATGGGGCTGAATAGTCACATAGTATTATACGTTAGAGGTCTAGCGAATCCACAATCAATTTTATAATCAATAAATAGTGGATTGTATTAGCGTCTGGGATTTAGGCAGAATCAACTCACAGTGGCCACTCTTCTTTGAGATAGAGTACCTGATTTGGGTTGGTGAGTCAGTGACTCTGCTCTTTGTATGAGATTGTGCTATGAGATGATTCAGCAGTGGATTGTAATGCACGGGGTAGAGTAGTCCCAGTCGCATTTAGGTGGGAAGTTGAATTTGGCCTGGATCATAGTTAATAATCAATAAATAGAAAGAGCTTCCAGTGTCTAGGCAGAGTCGCTGCTCTTGGAAATGGAGGTGCTGATTTGGGTAGCTGAGTCAGTGGCTCTACTCCTTGGGTGTGATGGTCCTGGAAGCGGGTTGTGAAGTGTTTCAAAATGCAGGGAGCTTTGGGGCAGTGTAGTCGCATATTATTATAGGTTAGAGATATAGCGACTCCACATTCAGTTTTCATCATCAATAAATAGTGGCTTGTAATAGCGTCCAGGATTTAGGCAGAATCAACTCACAATGGCCGCTCTTCTTGGAGATAGAGTGCCTGATTTGGGTTGCTGAGTCAGTGACTCTGCTTTTTGTATGAGATTGTGCTATGAGATGATTCAGCAGTGGATTGTAATGCTCGGGGTTGAGAAGTCCCAGTCACATTTAGGTGGGAAGTTGAATTGGGCCTGGATCATGGTTTATAATCAATAAATAGAATGAGTTTCCAGTGTCTAGGCATAGTCACTGCTCTTGGAAATGGAGGTGCTGATTTGGGTAGCTGAGTCAGTGGCTCTACTCCTCGGATGTGATGCTCCTGGAAGCGGGTTGTGAAGTGTTTTGAAATGCAGGGAGTTTTAGGGCAGTGTAGGCGCATACTATTATAGGTTAGAGGTCTAGCTAATCCACAATCAGTTTTTATCATCAATAAATAGTGGCTTGTATTAGCGTCCAGGATTTAGGCAGAATCAACTCAAAATGGCCGCTCTTCTTGGAGATAGAGTACCTGATTTGGGTTGCTGAGTCAGTGACTCTTCTCTTTGTATGAGATTGTGCTATGAGATGATTCTGCAGTGGATTGTAAGGCACGGGGTTGAGTACTCCAAGTTGCATTTATGTGGGAAGTTGAATTGGGCCTGGATCACAGTTTATAATCAATAAATAGAATGAGCTTCCAGTGTCTAGGCAGAGTCGCTGCTCTTAGAAATGGAGGTGCTGATTTGGGTAGCTGAGTCAGTGGCTCTACTCCTCGGGTGTGATGCTCCTTCAAGCAGGTTGTGAAATGTTTTGAAATGTAGGGAGGTTTCGGGCTGTGTAGTCACATACTATTACAAGTTATATGTATAGCGAATCCACAATAAGTTTTTATGATCAATAAATTGTGGCTTGTAGTAGAGTCTGGGATTTAGGCAGAATGAACTCAAAATGGCCGTTCTTCTTTGAGATAGAGTACCTGATTTGGGTTGCTGAGTCAGTGATTCTTCACTTTGTATGAGATTGTGCTATGAGATGATTCTGCAGTGGATTGTAATGCACGCGGTTGAGTAGTCCCAGTCGCATTTGGGTGGGAAGTTGAATTGGGCCTGGATCATAGTTTATAATCAATAAATAGAATGAATTTCCAGTGTCTAGGCATAGTCGCTGCTCTTGGAAATGGAGGTGCTGATTTGGGTAGCTGAGTCAGCGGCTCTACTCCTCGGGTGTGATGCTCCTGGAAGCAGGTTGTGACGTGTTTCAAAATGCAGGGAGGTTTGGGGCAGTGTAGTCGCATACTATTATAGGTTAGAGATATAGTGAATCCACAATCAGTTTTTATCATCAATAAATAGTGGCTTGTATTAGTGTCTGGGTTTTAGGCAGAATCATCTCAAAATGGCCGCTCTTCTTGGAGACAGAGTACCTGATTTGGGTTGCTGAGTCACTGACTCTGCTCTTTGTATGAGATTGTGCTAAGAGATGATTCTGCAGTAGATTGTAATGCACAGGTTTGAGTAGTCCCAGTCGCATTTAGGTGGGAAGTTGAATTTGGCCGGCATCATAGTTTATAATCAATAAATATATTGAGCTTACAGTTCAAGGCAGAGTCGCTGCTCTTGGAAATTGAGGTGCTGATTTGGGTAGCTGAGTCAGTTACTCTTCTCTTTGTATGAGATTGTGCTATGAGATGATTCTGCAGTGGATTGTAATGCACGCGGTTGATTAGTCCCAGTCGCATTTAGGTGGGAAGTTGAATTGGGCCAGGATCATAGTTTATAATCAATAAATAGAATGGATTTCCAGTGTCTAGGCATAGTCGCTGCTCTTGGAAATGGAGGGGCTGATTTGCGTAGCTGAGTCAGTGGCTCTACTCCTCGGGTATGATGCTCCTGGAAGCGGGTTGTGAAGTGTTTCAAAATGCAGGGAGGTTTGGGGCAGTGTAGTCGCATACTATTATAGGTTAGAGATATAGCGAATCCACAATCAGTTTTTATCATCAATAAATAGTGGCTTGTATTAGCGTCTGGGATTTAGGCAAAATCAACTCAAAATGGCCGCTCTTCTTGGAGATAGAGTACCTGATTTGGGTTGCTGAGTCAGTGACTCTGCTCTTTGTATGATATTGTGCTATGAGATGATTCTGCAGTGGATTGTAATGCACGGGGTTGAATACTCCCAGTGCATTTAGGTGGGAAGTTGAATTGGGCCTGGATCATAGTTTATAATCAATCAATAGAATGAGCTTCCAGTGTCTAGGCAGAGTCACTGCTCTTGGAAATGGATGGGCTTATTTGGGTAGCTGAGTCAGTGCCTCTACTCCTCGGGTGTGATGCTCCTGGAAGCGGGTTGTGAAAAGTTTCCAGATGTAGGGAGGTTTGGGGCTGTGTAGTTGCATAGTACTATACATTAGAGGTCTAGCCAATACACACACAGTTTTTATGATCAATAAATAGTGGCTTGTAATAGCGTCCAGGATTTAGGCAGAATCAACTCACAATGGCCCCTCTTCTTGGAGATAGAGTGCCTGATTTGGGTTGCTGAGTCAGTGACTCTGCTCTTTGTATGAGATTGGGCTATGAGATGATTCAGCAGTGGATTGTAATGCACGGGGTTGAGTACTCCCAGTTGCATTTATGTGGGAAGTTGAATTGGGCCTGGATCATAGTTCATAATCAATAAATAGAATGAGCTTCCAGTGTCTCGGCAGAGTCGCTGCTCTTGAAAATGGAGGTGCCGATTTGGGTAGCTGAGTCAGTGGCTCTACTCCTTGGGTGTGATGCTGCTGGAACCAGGCTGAGAAGTGTTTCAAAATTCAGGCACGTTTGGGGCTGAGTAGTCGCATAGTATTATACGTTAGAGGTCTAGCGAATCCACAATCAATTTAATAATCAATAAATAGTGGATTGTATTAGCGTCTGGGGTTTAGGCAGAATCAACTCACAATGGCCGCTCTTCTTGGAGATAGAGTGCCTGATTTGGGTTGCTGAGTCAGTGACTCTGCTCTTTGTATGAGATTGTGCTATGAGATGATTCAGCAGTGGATGGTAATGCACGGGGTTGAGTAGTCCCAGTCGCATTTAGGCGGGAAGTTGAATTGGGCCTGGATCATAGTTTATAATCAATAAAGAGAATGAGTTTCCAGTGTCAAGGCATAGTCGCTGCTCTTGGAAATGGAGGTGCTGATTTGGGTAGCTGAGTCAGTGGCTCTACTCCTGGGATGTGATGCTCCTGGAAGCGGGTTGTGAAGTGTTTCGAAATGCAGGGAGGTTTAGGGCAGTGTAGTCGCATACTAATATAGGTTAGAGGTATAGCAAATCCACAATCAGTTTTTATCATCAATAAATAGTGGCTTGTATTAGCGTCCAGGATTTAGGCAGAATCAACTCAAAATTGCCGCTCTTCTTGGAGATAGAGTGCCAGATTTGGTTTGCTTTGTCAGTGACTCTGCTCTTTGTATGAGATTGTGCTATGAGATGATTCAGTAGTGGATTGTAATGCACAGTGTAGAGTAGTCCCAGTCGCATTAGGTGGGAAGTTGAATTGGGCCTGGATCATAGTTTATAATCAATAAATATATTGAGATTGTCAAGGCAGAGTCTCTGCTCTTGGAAATGGAGGTGCTGATTTGGGTAGCTGAGTCAGTGCCTCTATTCCTTGGGTGTGATGGTCCTGGAAGCGGGTTGTGAAATGTTTTGAGATGTAGGGAGGTTTGGGGCTGTGTAGTTGCATAGTATTATACGTCAGAGGTCTAGTGAATCCACATTCCATTTTATAATCAATAAATAGTGGTTTGTATTAGCGTCTGGGATTTAGGCAGAATCAACTCACAATGGCCACTCTTCTTTGAGATAGAGTGCCTGATTTGGGTTGCTGAGTCAGTGACTCTGCTCTTTGTATGAGATTGTGCTATGAGATGATTCAGCAGTGGATTGTAATGCACGGGGTAGAGTAGTCCCAGTCGCATTTAGGTGGGAAGTTGAATTGGGCCTGGATCATATTTAATAATCAATAAATAGAATGAGCTTCCAGTGTCTAGGCAGAGTCGCTGCTCTTCGAAATGGAGGTGCTGATTTGGGTAGCTGAGTCAGTGGCTCTACTCCTCGGGTGTGATGCTCCTGGAAGCGGGTTGTGAAGTGTTTCAAATTGCAGGGAGGTTTGGGGCAGTGTAGTCCCATACTATTATAGGTTAGAGATATAGCGAATCCACAATCAGTTTTTATCATCAATAAATAGTGGCTTGTATTAGCGTCTGGGATTTAGGCAGAATCAATTCAAAATTTCCGCTCTTCTTGGAGATAGAGTACCTGATTTGGGTTGCTGAGTCAGTGACTCTTCTCTTTGTATGAGATTGTGCTATGAGATGATTCTGCAGTGGATTGTAATGCACGGGGTTGAGTACTCCCAGTTGCATTTATGTGGGAAGTTGAATTGGGTCTGGATCATAGTTTATAATCAATAAATAGAATGAGCTTCCAGTGTCTAGGCAGAGTAGCTGCTCTTGGAAATGGAGGTGCTGATTTGGGTAGCTGAGTCAGTGGCTCTACTCCTCGGGTGTGATGCTGCTGGAAGCAGGCTGCGAAGTGTTTCAAAATGCCGGCACGTTTGGGGCTGAGTATTTGTATAGTATTATACGTTAGAGGTCTAGTGAATCCACAATCAATTTTATAATCAATAAATAGTGGTTTGTATTAGCGTCTGGGATTTAGGCAGAATCAACTCACAATGGCCACTCTTCTTTGAGATAGAGTGCCAGATTTGGGTTGCTTTGTCAGTGACTCTGCTCTTTGTATGAGATTATTCTATGAGATGATTCAGTAGTGGATTGTAATGCACGGGGTAGAGTAGTCCCAGTCGCATTTAGGTGGGAAGTTGGGTTGGGCGTGGATCATATTTAATAATCAATAAATAGAATGAGCTTCCAGTGTCTAGGCAGAGTCGCTGCTCTTCGAAATGGAGGTGCTGATTTGGGTAGCTGAGTCAGTGGCTCTACTCCTCGGGTGTGATGCTCCTGGAAGCGGGTTGTGAAGTGATTCAAAATGAAGGGAGGTTTGGGGCAGTGTAGTCGCATACTATTATATGTTAGAGATATAGCGAATGCACGATCAGTTTTTATCATCAATAAATAGTGGCTTGTATTAGCGTCTGGGATTTAGGCAGAATCAACTCAAAAGGGCCGCTCTTCTTGGAGATAGAGTACCTGATTTGGGTTGCTGAGTCAGTGACTCTGCTCTTTGTATGATATTGTGCTATGAGATGATTCTGCAGTGGATTGTAATGCACGGGGTTGAGTACTCCCAGTGCATTTAGGTGGGAAGTTGAATTGGGCCTGGATCATAGTTTATAATCAATCAATAGAATGAGCTTCCAGTGTCTAGGCAGAGTCGCTGCTCTTCGAAATGGAGGTGCTGATTTGGGTAGCTGAGTCAGTGGCTCTACTCCTGGGATGTGATGCTCCTGGAAGCGGGTTGTGAAGTGTTTCAAAATGCAGGGAGGTTTAGGGCAGTGTAGTCGCATACTATTATAGATTAGAGATATAGCGAATCCACAATCAGTTTTTATCATCAATAAATAGTGGCTTGTATTAGCGTCCAGGATTTAGGCAGAATCAACTCAAAATGGCCGCTCTTCTTGGAGATAGAGTACCTGATTTGGGTTGCTGAGTCAGTGACTCTTTTATTTGTATGAGATTGTGCTATGAGATGATTCTGCAGTGCATTGTAATGCACGCGGTTGAGTAGTCCCAGTCGCATTTAGGTGGGAAGTTGAATTGGGCCTGGACCATAGTTTATAATCAATAAATATATTGAGATTCCAATGTCAAGGCAGAGTCTCTGCTCTTGGAAATGGAGGTGCTTATTTGGGTAGCTGAGTCAGTGACTCTACTCCTCGGGTGTGATGCTGCTGGAAGCAGGCTGAGAAGTGTTTCAAAATACAGGTACGTCTTGGGCTGGGTAGTCGCATAGTATTATACGTTAGAGGTCTAGCGAATCCACAATCAATTTTATAATCAACAAATAGTGGTTTGTATTAGCGTCTGGGATTTAGGCAAAATCAACTCACAATGGCCACTGTTCTTTGAAAAAGAGTGCCTGATTTTGGTTGCTGAGTCAGTGACTCTGCTCTTTGTATGAGATTGTGCTATTAGATGATTCAGCAGTGGATTGTAATGCACAGTGTAAAGTAGTCCCAGTCACATTTAGGTGGGAAGTTGAATTGGGCCTGGATCATAGTTAATAATCAATTAATAGAATGAGCTTCCAGTGTCTAGGCAGAGTCACTGCTCTTGGAAATGGAGGTGCTGATTTGGGTAGCTGAGTCAGTGGCTCTACTCCTCGGGTGTGATGCTCCTGGAAGCGGGTTGTGAAGTGTTTCGAGATGTAGGGAGGTTTGGGGCTGTGTAGTTGCATAGTATTATACATTAGAGGTCTAGCGAATCCACAATCAGTTTTTATGATCAATAAATAGTGGCTTGTATTAGCGTCTGGGATTTAGGCGGAATCAACTCACAATGGCCGCTCTTCTTGGAGATAGAAAACAGCAATACTCTCGCACACAAACACAAGGTATAACATAGGTAACATAAATCGTAAGCACAACAATGATAGCCAATGAAAGCAGATGCAGATGTCCAAGTGTGTCTTATGAGATGATTCTGCAGTGGATTGTAATGCACGGGGTTGAGTACTCCCAGTGCATTTAGGTGGGAAGTTGAATTGGGCCTGGATCATAGTTTATAATCAATCAATAGAATGAATTTCCAGTGTCTAGGCATAGTCGCTGCTCTTGGAAATGGAGGTGCTGATTTGTGTAGCTGAGTCAGTGGCTGTACTCCTCGGGTGTGATGCTCCTGGGAGCGGGTTGTGAAGTGTTTCGAAATGCAGGGATGTTTGGGGCAGTGTATTTGCATACTATTATATGTTAGATATATAGCGAATCCACAATCAGTTGTTATCATCAATAAATAGTGGATTTTATTATCGTCCAGGATTTAGGCAGAATCAACTAAAAATGGCCGCTCTTCTTGGAGATAGAGTACCTGATTTGGGTTGCTGAGTCAGTGACTCTTCTCTTTCTATGAGATTGTGCTTTGAGATGATTCTGCAGTGGATTGTAATGCACGGGGTTGAGTAGTCCCAGTCGCATTTGGTTCGGAAGTTGAATTGGGCCTGGATCATAGTTTATAATCAATAAATAGAATGAATTTCCAGTGTCTAGGCATAGTGGCTGCTCTTGGAAATGGAGGTGCTAATTTGGGTAGCTGAGTCAGTGCCTCTACTCCTTGGGTGTGATGCTCCTGGAAGCGGGTTGTGAAATGTTTTGAGATGTAGGGATCTTTGGCGCTGTGTAGTTGCATAGTATTATACGTCAGAGGTCTAGCGAATCCACATTCAATTTTATAATCAATAAATAGTGGTTTGTATTAACGTCTGGGATTTAGGCAGAATCAACTCACAATGGCCACTCTTCTTTGAGATAGAGTGCCTGATTTGGGTTGCTGAGTCAGTGACTCTGCTCTTTGTATGAGATTGTGCTATGAGATGATTCAGCATTGGATTGTAATGCACGGGGTAGAGTAGTCCCAGTCGCATTTAGGTGGGAAGTTGAATTGGGCCTGGATCATAGTTAAAAATCAATAAAATAGAATGAGCTTCCAGTGTCTAGGCAGAGTCGCTGCTCTTGGAAATGGAGGTGCTGATTTGGGTAGCTGAGTAAGTGGCTCTACTCCTCGGGTGTGATGCTCCTGGAAGCGGGTTGTGAAGTGTTTCTAAATGCAGGGAGGTTTGGGGCAGTGTAGTCGCATACTATTATAGGTTACAGATATAGCGAATCCACAATCAGTTTTTATCATCAATAAATAGTGGCTTGTATTAGAGTCTGGGATTTAGGCAGAATCAACTCAAAATGGCCGCTCTTCTTGGAGATAGAGTACCTGATTTGGGTTACTGAGTCAGTGACTCTGCTCTTTGTATGATATTGTGCTATGAGATGATTCTGCAGTGGATTGTAATGCACAGGGTTGAGTACTCCCAGTGCATTTAGGTAGGAAGGTGGATTGGGCCTGGATAATAGTTTATAATCAATCAATAGAATGAGCTTCCAGTGTCTAGGCAGAGTCACTGCTCTTGGAAATGGATGGGCTTATTTGGGTAGCTGAGTCAGTGCCTCTACTCCTCGGGTGTGATGCTCCTGGAAGCGAGTTGTGAAAAATTTCGAGATGTAGGGAGGTTTGGGGCTGTTCAGTTGCATAGTATTATACATTAGAGGTCTAGCGAATCCACAATCAGTTTTTATGATCAATAAATAGTGGCTTGTAATACCGTCCAGGATTTAGGCAGAATCAACTCACAATGGCCGCTCTTCTTGGAGATAGAGTGCCTGATTTGGGTTGCTGAGTCAGTGACTCTGCTCTTTGTATGAGACTGTGCTATGAGATGATTCAGCAGTGGATTGTAATGCACGGGGTTGAGTAGTCCCAGTCGCATTTAGGAGGGAAGTTGAATTGGGCCTGGATCATAGTTTATAATCAATAAATAGAATGAGTTTCCAGTGTCTAGGCATAGTCGCTGCTCTTAGAAATGGAGGTGCTGATTTGGGTAGCTGAGTCAGTGGCTCTACTCCCTGGGTGTGATGCTGCTGGAATCAAGCTGAAAAGTGTTTCAAAATGCAGGCACGTTTAGGGCTGAGTAGCCGCATAGTATTATGTGTTAGAGGTCTAGCGAATCCACAATCAATTTTATAATCAATAAATAGTGGATTATATTAGCGTCTGGGATTTAGGCAGAATCAACTCACAATGGCCGCTCTTCTTGGAGATAGAGAGCCTGATTTGGGTTGCTGAGTCAGTGACTCTGCTCTTTGTATGAGATTGTGCTATGAGATGATTCAGCAGTGGATTGTAACGCATTGGGTTGAGTATTCCCAGTCGCATTTACGCGGGAAGTTGAATTGGGCCTGGATCATAGTTAATAATCAATAAATAGAATGAGTTTCCAGTGTCTAGGCATAGTCGCTGCTCTTAGAAATGGAGGTGCTGATTTGGGTAGCTGAGTCAGTGGCTCTACTCCTCGGATGTGATGCTACTGGAAGCGGGTTGTGAAGTGTTTCGAAATGCAGGGAGGTTTAGGGCAGTGTAGTCGCATACTATTATAGGTTAGAGGTATAGCGAATCCACAATCAGTTTTTATCATCAATAAATAGTGGCTTGTATTAGCGTCCAGGATTTAGGCAGAATCAACTCAAAATGGCTGCTCTTTTTGGAGATAGAGTACCTGATTTGGGTTGCTGAATCAGTGAGTCTTCTCTTTGTATGAGATTGTGCTATGAGATGATTCTGCAGTGGATTGTAATGCACGGGGTTGAGTACTCCCAGTTGCATTTATGTGGGAAGTTTAATTGGGCCTGGATCATAGTTTGTAATCAATAAATAGAATGAGCTTCCAGTGTCTAGGCAGAGTCGCTGCTCTTGGAAATGGAGGTGCTGATTTGGGTAGCTGAGTAAGTGGCTCTACTCCTCGGGTGTGATGCTCCTTCAAGCGGGTTGTGAAATGTTTCGAAATGTAGGGACGTTTCGGGCTGTGTAGTCACATACTATTACAAGTTAGATGTATAGCGAATCCACCATAAGTTTTTATGATCAATTTAATTGTGGCTTGTAGTAGAGTCTGGGATTTCGGCAGAATCAACTCAAAATGGCCGTTCTTCTTGGAGATAGAGTACCTGATTTGGGTTGCTGAGTCAGTGACTCTTCTCTTTGTATGAGATTGTGCAATGAGATGATTCTGCAGTGGATTGTAATGCACGCGGTTGAGTAGTCCCCGTCACATTTAGGTGGGTAGTTGAATTGGGCCTGGAGCATAGTTAATAATCAATAAATAGAATGAGCTTCCGTGTCTAGGCAGAGTCGCTGCTCTTGGAAATGGAGGTGCTGATTTGGGTAGCTGAGTCAGTGGCTCTACTCCTCGGATGTGATGCTCCTAGAAGCGGGTTGTGAAGTGTTTTGAAATGCAGGGAGGTTTAGGGCAGTGTAGTCGCATACTATTATAGGTAAGAGGTATAGCGAATCCACAATCAGTTTTTATGATTGTAATAGCATCCATGATTTAGGCAGAATCAACTCACAATGGCCGCTCTTCTTGGAGATAGAGTGCCTGATTTGGGTTGCTGAGTCAGTGACTCTGCTCTTTGTATGCGATTGGGCTATGTGATGATTCAGCAGTGGATTGTAATGCACAGGGTTGAGTACTCCCAGTTGCATTTATGTGGGAAGTTGAATTGGGCCTGGATCATAGTTTTTAATCAATAAATAGAATGAGCTTCCAGTGTCTAGGCAGAGTCGCTGCTCTTGGAAATGGAGGTGCTGATATGGGTAGCTGAGTCAGTGGCTCTACTCCCTCGATGTGATGCTGCTGGAAACAGGCTGAGAAGTGTTTCAAAATGCAGGCACGTATGGGGCTGAATAGTCACATAGTATTATACGTTAGAGGTCTAGCGAATCCACAATCAATTTTATAATCAATAAATAGTGGATTGTATTAGCGTCTGGGATTTAGGCAGAATCAACTCACAGTGGCCACTCTTCTTTGAGATAGAGTACCTGATTTGGGTTGGTGAGTCAGTGACTCTGCTCTTTGTATGAGATTGTGCTATGAGATGATTCAGCAGTGGATTGTAATGCACGGGGTAGAGTAGTCCCAGTCGCATTTAGGTGGGAAGTTGAATTTGGCCTGGATCATAGTTAATAATCAATAAATAGAAAGAGCTTCCAGTGTCTAGGCAGAGTCGCTGCTCTTGGAAATGGAGGTGCTGATTTGGGTAGCTGAGTCAGTGGCTCTACTCCTTGGGTGTGATGGTCCTGGAAGCGGGTTGTGAAGTGTTTCAAAATGCAGGGAGCTTTGGGGCAGTGTAGTCGCATATTATTATAGGTTAGAGATATAGCGACTCCACATTCAGTTTTCATCATCAATAAATAGTGGCTTGTAATAGCGTCCAGGATTTAGGCAGAATCAACTCACAATGGCCGCTCTTCTTGGAGATAGAGTGCCTGATTTGGGTTGCTGAGTCAGTGACTCTGCTTTTTGTATGAGATTGTGCTATGAGATGATTCAGCAGTGGATTGTAATGCTCGGGGTTGAGAAGTCCCAGTCACATTTAGGTGGGAAGTTGAATTGGGCCTGGATCATGGTTTATAATCAATAAATAGAATGAGTTTCCAGTGTCTAGGCATAGTCACTGCTCTTGGAAATGGAGGTGCTGATTTGGGTAGCTGAGTCAGTGGCTCTACTCCTCGGATGTGATGCTCCTGGAAGCGGGTTGTGAAGTGTTTTGAAATGCAGGGAGTTTTAGGGCAGTGTAGGCGCATACTATTATAGGTTAGAGGTCTAGCGAATCCACAATCAGTTTTTATCATCAATAAATAGTGGCTTGTATTAGCGTCCAGGATTTAGGCAGAATCAACTCAAAATGGCCGCTCTTCTTGGAGATAGAGTACCTGATTTGGGTTGCTGAGTCAGTGACTCTTCTCTTTGTATGAGATTGTGCTATGAGATGATTCTGCAGTGGATTGTAAGGCACGGGGTTGAGTACTCCAAGTTGCATTTATGTGGGAAGTTGAATTGGGCCTGGATCACAGTTTATAATCAATAAATAGAATGAGCTTCCAGTGTCTAGGCAGAGTCGCTGCTCTTAGAAATGGAGGTGCTGATTTGGGTAGCTGAGTCAGTGGCTCTACTCCTCGGGTGTGATGCTCCTTCAAGCAGGTTGTGAAATGTTTTGAAATGTAGGGAGGTTTCGGGCTGTGTAGTCACATACTATTACAAGTTATATGTATAGCGAATCCACAATAAGTTTTTATGATCAATAAATTGTGGCTTGTAGTAGAGTCTGGGATTTAGGCAGAATGAACTCAAAATGGCCGTTCTTCTTTGAGATAGAGTACCTGATTTGGGTTGCTGAGTCAGTGATTCTTCACTTTGTATGAGATTGTGCTATGAGATGATTCTGCAGTGGATTGTAATGCACGCGGTTGAGTAGTCCCAGTCGCATTTGGGTGGGAAGTTGAATTGGGCCTGGATCATAGTTTATAATCAATAAATAGAATGAATTTCCAGTGTCTAGGCATAGTCGCTGCTCTTGGAAATGGAGGTGCTGATTTGGGTAGCTGAGTCAGCGGCTCTACTCCTCGGGTGTGATGCTCCTGGAAGCAGGTTGTGACGTGTTTCAAAATGCAGGGAGGTTTGGGGCAGTGTAGTCGCATACTATTATAGGTTAGAGATATAGTGAATCCACAATCAGTTTTTATCATCAATAAATAGTGGCTTGTATTAGTGTCTGGGTTTTAGGCAGAATCATCTCAAAATGGCCGCTCTTCTTGGAGACAGAGTACCTGATTTGGGTTGCTGAGTCACTGACTCTGCTCTTTGTATGAGATTGTGCTAAGAGATGATTCTGCAGTAGATTGTAATGCACAGGTTTGAGTAGTCCCAGTCGCATTTAGGTGGGAAGTTGAATTTGGCCGGCATCATAGTTTATAATCAATAAATATATTGAGCTTACAGTTCAAGGCAGAGTCGCTGCTCTTGGAAATTGAGGTGCTGATTTGGGTAGCTGAGTCAGTTACTCTTCTCTTTGTATGAGATTGTGCTATGAGATGATTCTGCAGTGGATTGTAATGCACGCGGTTGATTAGTCCCAGTCGCATTTAGGTGGGAAGTTGAATTGGGCCAGGATCATAGTTTATAATCAATAAATAGAATGGATTTCCAGTGTCTAGGCATAGTCGCTGCTCTTGGAAATGGAGGGGCTGATTTGCGTAGCTGAGTCAGTGGCTCTACTCCTCGGGTATGATGCTCCTGGAAGCGGGTTGTGAAGTGTTTCAAAATGCAGGGAGGTTTGGGGCAGTGTAGTCGCATACTATTATAGGTTAGAGATATAGCGAATCCACAATCAGTTTTTATCATCAATAAATAGTGGCTTGTATTAGCGTCTGGGATTTAGGCAAAATAAACTCAAAATGGCCACTCTTCTTGGAGATAGAGTACCTGATTTGGGTTGCTGAGTCAGTGACTCTGCTCTTTGTATGATATTGTGCTATGAGATGATTCTGCAGTGGATTGTAATGCACGGGGTTGAATACTCCCAGTGCATTTAGGTGGGAAGTTGAATTGGGCCTGGATCATAGTTTATAATCAATCAATAGAATGAGCTTCCAGTGTCTAGGCAGAGTCACTGCTCTTGGAAATGGATGGGCTTATTTGGGTAGCTGAGTCAGTGCCTCTACTCCTCGGGTGTGATGCTCCTGGAAGCGGGTTGTGAAAAGTTTCCAGATGTAGGGAGGTTTGGGGCTGTGTAGTTGCATAGTACTATACATTAGAGGTCTAGCCAATACACACACAGTTTTTATGATCAATAAATAGTGGCTTGTAATAGCGTCCAGGATTTAGGCAGAATCAACTCACAATGGCCCCTCTTCTTGGAGATAGAGTGCCTGATTTGGGTTGCTGAGTCAGTGACTCTGCTCTTTGTATGAGATTGGGCTATGAGATGATTCAGCAGTGGATTGTAATGCACGGGGTTGAGTACTCCCAGTTGCATTTATGTGGGAAGTTGAATTGGGCCTGGATCATAGTTCATAATCAATAAATAGAATGAGCTTCCAGTGTCTCGGCAGAGTCGCTGCTCTTGAAAATGGAGGTGCCGATTTGGGTAGCTGAGTCAGTGGCTCTACTCCTTGGGTGTGATGCTGCTGGAACCAGGCTGAGAAGTGTTTCAAAATTCAGGCACGTTTGGGGCTGAGTAGTCGCATAGTATTATACGTTAGAGGTCTAGCGAATCCACAATCAATTTAATAATCAATAAATAGTGGATTGTATTAGCGTCTGGGGTTTAGGCAGAATCAACTCACAATGGCCGCTCTTCTTGGAGATAGAGTGCCTGATTTGGGTTGCTGAGTCAGTGACTCTGCTCTTTGTATGAGATTGTGCTATGAGATGATTCAGCAGTGGATGGTAATGCACGGGGTTGAGTAGTCCCAGTCGCATTTAGGCGGGAAGTTGAATTGGGCCTGGATCATAGTTTATAATCAATAAAGAGAATGAGTTTCCAGTGTCAAGGCATAGTCGCTGCTCTTGGAAATGGAGGTGCTGATTTGGGTAGCTGAGTCAGTGGCTCTACTCCTGGGATGTGATGCTCCTGGAAGCGGGTTGTGAAGTGTTTCGAAATGCAGGGAGGTTTAGGGCAGTGTAGTCGCATACTAATATAGGTTAGAGGTATAGCAAATCCACAATCAGTTTTTATCATCAATAAATAGTGGCTTGTATTAGCGTCCAGGATTTAGGCAGAATCAACTCAAAATTGCCGCTCTTCTTGGAGATAGAGTGCCAGATTTGGTTTGCTTTGTCAGTGACTCTGCTCTTTGTATGAGATTGTGCTATGAGATGATTCAGTAGTGGATTGTAATGCACAGTGTAGAGTAGTCCCAGTCGCATTAGGTGGGAAGTTGAATTGGGCCTGGATCATAGTTTATAATCAATAAATATATTGAGATTGTCAAGGCAGAGTCTCTGCTCTTGGAAATGGAGGTGCTGATTTGGGTAGCTGAGTCAGTGCCTCTATTCCTTGGGTGTGATGGTCCTGGAAGCGGGTTGTGAAATGTTTTGAGATGTAGGGAGGTTTGGGGCTGTGTAGTTGCATAGTATTATACGTCAGAGGTCTAGTGAATCCACATTCCATTTTATAATCAATAAATAGTGGTTTGTATTAGCGTCTGGGATTTAGGCAGAATCAACTCACAATGGCCACTCTTCTTTGAGATAGAGTGCCTGATTTGGGTTGCTGAGTCAGTGACTCTGCTCTTTGTATGAGATTGTGCTATGAGATGATTCAGCAGTGGATTGTAATGCACGGGGTAGAGTAGTCCCAGTCGCATTTAGGTGGGAAGTTGAATTGGGCCTGGATCATATTTAATAATCAATAAATAGAATGAGCTTCCAGTGTCTAGGCAGAGTCGCTGCTCTTCGAAATGGAGGTGCTGATTTGGGTAGCTGAGTCAGTGGCTCTACTCCTCGGGTGTGATGCTCCTGGAAGCGGGTTGTGAAGTGTTTCAAATTGCAGGGAGGTTTGGGGCAGTGTAGTCCCATACTATTATAGGTTAGAGATATAGCGAATCCACAATCAGTTTTTATCATCAATAAATAGTGGCTTGTATTAGCGTCTGGGATTTAGGCAGAATCAATTCAAAATTTCCGCTCTTCTTGGAGATAGAGTACCTGATTTGGGTTGCTGAGTCAGTGACTCTTCTCTTTGTATGAGATTGTGCTATGAGATGATTCTGCAGTGGATTGTAATGCACGGGGTTGAGTACTCCCAGTTGCATTTATGTGGGAAGTTGAATTGGGTCTGGATCATAGTTTATAATCAATAAATAGAATGAGCTTCCAGTGTCTAGGCAGAGTAGCTGCTCTTGGAAATGGAGGTGCTGATTTGGGTAGCTGAGTCAGTGGCTCTACTCCTCGGGTGTGATGCTGCTGGAAGCAGGCTGCGAAGTGTTTCAAAATGCCGGCACGTTTGGGGCTGAGTATTTGTATAGTATTATACGTTAGAGGTCTAGTGAATCCACAATCAATTTTATAATCAATAAATAGTGGTTTGTATTAGCGTCTGGGATTTAGGCAGAATCAACTCACAATGGCCACTCTTCTTTGAGATAGAGTGCCAGATTTGGGTTGCTTTGTCAGTGACTCTGCTCTTTGTATGAGATTATTCTATGAGATGATTCAGTAGTGGATTGTAATGCACGGGGTAGAGTAGTCCCAGTCGCATTTAGGTGGGAAGTTGGGTTGGGCGTGGATCATATTTAATAATCAATAAATAGAATGAGCTTCCAGTGTCTAGGCAGAGTCGCTGCTCTTCGAAATGGAGGTGCTGATTTGGGTAGCTGAGTCAGTGGCTCTACTCCTCGGGTGTGATGCTCCTGGAAGCGGGTTGTGAAGTGATTCAAAATGAAGGGAGGTTTGGGGCAGTGTAGTCGCATACTATTATATGTTAGAGATATAGCGAATGCACGATCAGTTTTTATCATCAATAAATAGTGGCTTGTATTAGCGTCTGGGATTTAGGCAGAATCAACTCAAAAGGGCCGCTCTTCTTGGAGATAGAGTACCTGATTTGGGTTGCTGAGTCAGTGACTCTGCTCTTTGTATGATATTGTGCT
This sequence comes from Lissotriton helveticus, assembly GCF_964261635.1. Classification (NCBI taxonomy): domain Eukaryota; kingdom Metazoa; phylum Chordata; class Amphibia; order Caudata; family Salamandridae; genus Lissotriton; species Lissotriton helveticus. The sequence goes on from NC_136069.1 coordinate 1,614,257,839, forward strand.
ATGAGATGATTCTGCAGTGGATTGTAATGCACGGGGTTGAGTACTCCCAGTGCATTTAGGTGGGAAGTTGAATTGGGCCTGGATCATAGTTTATAATCAATCAATAGAATGAGCTTCCAGTGTCTAGGCAGAGTCGCTGCTCTTCGAAATGGAGGTGCTGATTTGGGTAGCTGAGTCAGTGGCTCTACTCCTGGGATGTGATGCTCCTGGAAGCGGGTTGTGAAGTGTTTCAAAATGCAGGGAGGTTTAGGGCAGTGTAGTCGCATACTATTATAGATTAGAGATATAGCGAATCCACAATCAGTTTTTATCATCAATAAATAGTGGCTTGTATTAGCGTCCAGGATTTAGGCAGAATCAACTCAAAATGGCCGCTCTTCTTGGAGATAGAGTACCTGATTTGGGTTGCTGAGTCAGTGACTCTTTTATTTGTATGAGATTGTGCTATGAGATGATTCTGCAGTGCATTGTAATGCACGCGGTTGAGTAGTCCCAGTCGCATTTAGGTGGGAAGTTGAATTGGGCCTGGACCATAGTTTATAATCAATAAATATATTGAGATTCCAATGTCAAGGCAGAGTCTCTGCTCTTGGAAATGGAGGTGCTTATTTGGGTAGCTGAGTCAGTGACTCTACTCCTCGGGTGTGATGCTGCTGGAAGCAGGCTGAGAAGTGTTTCAAAATACAGGTACGTCTTGGGCTGGGTAGTCGCATAGTATTATACGTTAGAGGTCTAGCGAATCCACAATCAATTTTATAATCAACAAATAGTGGTTTGTATTAGCGTCTGGGATTTAGGCAAAATCAACTCACAATGGCCACTGTTCTTTGAAAAAGAGTGCCTGATTTTGGTTGCTGAGTCAGTGACTCTGCTCTTTGTATGAGATTGTGCTATTAGATGATTCAGCAGTGGATTGTAATGCACAGTGTAAAGTAGTCCCAGTCACATTTAGGTGGGAAGTTGAATTGGGCCTGGATCATAGTTAATAATCAATTAATAGAATGAGCTTCCAGTGTCTAGGCAGAGTCACTGCTCTTGGAAATGGAGGTGCTGATTTGGGTAGCTGAGTCAGTGGCTCTACTCCTCGGGTGTGATGCTCCTGGAAGCGGGTTGTGAAGTGTTTCGAGATGTAGGGAGGTTTGGGGCTGTGTAGTTGCATAGTATTATACATTAGAGGTCTAGCGAATCCACAATCAGTTTTTATGATCAATAAATAGTGGCTTGTATTAGCGTCTGGGATTTAGGCGGAATCAACTCACAATGGCCGCTCTTCTTGGAGATAGAAAACAGCAATACTCTCGCACACAAACACAAGGTATAACATAGGTAACATAAATCGTAAGCACAACAATGATAGCCAATGAAAGCAGATGCAGATGTCCAAGTGTGTCTTATGAGATGATTCTGCAGTGGACTGTAATGCACGGGGTTGAGTACTCCCAGTGCATTTAGGTGGGAAGTTGAATTGGGCCTGGATCATAGTTTATAATCAATCAATAGAATGAGCTTCCAGTGTATAGGCAGAGTCGCTGCTCTTCGAAATGGAGGTGCTGATTTGGGTAGCTGAGTCAGTGTCTCTACTTCTCGGATGTGATGCGCCTGGAAGCGGGTTGTGAAGTGTTTCAAAATGCAGGGAGGTTTGGGGCAGTGTAGTCGCATACTATTATAGATTAGAGATATAGCGAATCCACAATCAGTTTTTATCATCAATAAATAGTGGCTTGTATTAGCGTCTGGGATTTAGGCAGAATCAACTCAAAATGGCCGCTCTTCTTGGAGATAGAGTACTTGATTTGGGTTGCTGAGTCAGTGACTCTTCTCTTTGTATGAGATTGTGCTATGAGATGATTCTGCAGTGGATTGTAATGCACAGGGTTGAGAACTCCCAGTTGCATTTATGTGGGAAGTGGAATTGGGCCTGGATCATAGTTTATAATCAATAAATAGAATGAGCTTCCAGTGTCTAGGCAGAGTAGCTGCTCTTGGAAATGGAGGTGCTGATTTGGGTAGCTGAGTCAGTGGCTCTACTCCTCGGGTGTGATGCTGATGGAAGCAGGCTGCAAAGTGTTTCAAAATGCCGGCACGTTTGGGGCTGAGTATTTGCATAGTATTATACGTTAGAGGTCTAGTGAATCCACAATCAATTTTATAATCAATAAATAGTGGTTTGTATTAGCGTCTGGGATTTTGGCAGAATCAACTCACAATGGCCACTCTTCTTTGAGATAGAGTGCCAGATTTGGGTTGCTTTGTCAGTGACCCTGCTCTTTGTATGAGATTGTTCTATGAGATGATTCAGCAGTGGATTGTAATGCACGGGGTAGAGTAGTCCCAGTCGCATTTAGGTGGGAAGTTGGATTGGGCGTGGATCATATTTAATAATCAATTAATAGAATGAGCTTCCAGTGTCTAGGCAGAGTCGCTGCTCTTCGAAATGGAGGTGCTGATTTGGGTAGCTGAGTCAGTGTCTCTACTTCTCGGATGTGATGCGCCTGGAAGCGGTTTGTGAAGTGATTCAAAATGCAGGGAGGTTTGGGGCAGTGTAGTCGCATACTATTATAGATTAGAGATATAGCGAATCCACAATCAGTTTTTATCATCAATAAATAGTGGCTTGTATTAGCGTCTGGGATTTAGGCAGAATCAACTCAAAATGGCCGCTCTTCTTGGAGATAGAGTACCGTATTTGGGTTGCTGAGTCAGTGACTCTTCTCTTTGTATGAGATTGTGCCATGAGATGATTCTGCAGTGGATTGTAATGCACGGGGTTGAGTACTCCCAGTTGCATTTATGTGGGAAGTTGAATTGGGCCTGGATCGTAGTTTATAATCAACTAGCAGCCCGTCCCGACGTTGTCCGGGTATGAATTGCTGCTGGCTAGTAGTATATTGTTTTGTAGGATTTCGTTTTGATAGCATTTCTTATCTGTGACAGGCCTGTGAAACGCTCCAATTCACAGTGCACTGCTGATGCACTTAAGAGTGCGCGTTCAGTAGTGCGTGAACTCGAGTTTCCCTACTTTATTTTTCCTTGCATTATTATATAGCGCTAACTCGACAACATGGCATGAGCACAATGTACATTACAGAAGAACACATTCATTTGTGGTAGGCACGGGGAGACAAAGCGATTTGCCTGGAATCACAGGATGTTGAGCTGATTCTGAGATTCAAACGTAGCTCCCCAGCTCTAAAGTTCGCAATTCTAGAACTTGTGGCGGGAGGTGTGTGTAAAAGTGTATGTCGGTGCTGGCCATCAGTGAGAGAGATCTGTGCATTTTTCAAATCGGTGGTGAAAAAATATGAGTATGTTGCTGGAGATGTGGGCCGCCGTGCCACCAATGTACTTACCGGGGGAGGGTAAACACCCATTATTCCGCAACTTTCTTTCCGCATACCATCACTCCGCATACTTTCATTATGAAAGTACCATGACTCTGCAATGCCATTATAATGCATGGCATCACATTTTATATGCTTTTACCACGCATACATTTACAATGAAATTCGTTGTAAATGCATGAATGGTAAAAGCATGTTTTTTTTATGTTTGGATAAGGTGTATGGGTATAGGGGTATATGTTTTGGGGTACTGAGGTATATGTTTTTGGGTGTTTGGTTATTTTAAGGGTTCAGATATAGTTTTGGGTTATGGGGTACAGGGGTAGTTTTAGGGTTTGGGGATAGGTATGGGTTTTGGGGTACAGGGGTATTTTTAGGGTTCAGGGCTAGGATTGGGTTTTGGGGTATAGGGGTATTTTTAGGGTTCAGGGGTAGGTTTAGGTTTTGGGGTACAGGGGTATTTTAAGGGTTCAGGGGTAGGTTTGGGTTTTGGGGTACAGGGGTATTTTAAGGGTTCAGGGCTAGGTTTGGGTTTTGGGGTACAGGGTTATTTTAGGGTTCAGGGGTAGGTTTGGGTTTTGGGGTACAGGGGTATTTTTATGGTTCAGGGCTAGGTTTGGGTTTTGGTGTACAGGGGTATTTTTAGGGTTCAGGGGTAGGTTTTGGTTTTGAGGTACAGGGGTATTTATAGGGTTCAGGGCTAGGTTTGGGTTTTGGGGTACAGGGGTATTTTTAGGGTTAGGTTTGGGTTTTGGGGTACAGGGGTATTTTAGGTTTCAGGAGTAGGTTTGGGTTTTGGGTTACAGGGTTATTTTTATTGTTCCGGGCTAGGTTTGGGTTTTGGGGTACAGGGGTATTTTTAGGGTTCAGGGGTAGGTTTGGGTTTTGGGGTACAGGGGTATTTTAAGGGTTCAGGGCTAGGTTTGGGTTTTGGGGTACAGGGGGATTTTTAGGGTTTAGCGGTAAGTTTGGGTTTTGGGGTACAGGGTATATTTATAGGGTTAAGATGGGTTAGTGTTTAAGGGTGTTGGGGTATTTTAAGGAGTACGGGTGGGTTATGATGATGGGGTGCATGGGTATTTAAAGGGAGCAGGGTGGACACCCGGAGCTGGAATGTACTGAACCTGGGAAGAAAAAACAATGAAATATTGGGCACAACGCACACTTTTTTTTTGTAATCCCGTGCCCCGCACACGCCCACGTCCCCAGCACACGCCCACAGCACACGATATGAGACATGGCATGAAGGGCGGAACGTACCACATGCCCCCAGCGTTTGTCACGCCACCAGCACACACCCACAGCACAACGCAAACACGCCCACAAGGGACTACTTCCAACGCTGTATTGGGTGTTGTAATTGGTGCTGTGGTTCCTGAGATTACCCGCCTCAAACGTTTGGGCTCTCTCTTTATTATATTAGTATGGATTGGTGAATTCTTTGTCAAATAAAAAAAATTGTGAGAGAGAGAGAGCAGTGACTGACCATATTCCTGTTCTCTGAGCTTTACGTAATGCTCTTTCCTTTCCCTTGTGCCCAGAGCCAGCGAGGTCACGAGACAGGAGGGGATTAGAAGAGAGCAGTCAATGTCATTGCTCATTTTTAGCCTGCAAAGCAACTGTTTGTAAACCCTGCCTGAAGGAGGCAGTCCGGGTCAGTTTTCCTCCTGGACACTGAACTCGCTTGACGACTTCAGTTCTCTGTTGTGGCAGTGGCTGCTGATGAAAATGAAATTCGTTTTATCAAGTGATAATTTTAAAAGTTACGTGGTGGGTGGGAAAGAAATGTTATTTTATTTTTCTTTGTTAGCCACTGGTCGCTCTGACTCCATATTTAGTTTGTCCTTAATTTTGAAGTGGTGCCTATGACTGTCTAAGGTTTTCTAGTTGAGTTACTTCTAGGCCTGATGCAGCAACACCTGTGGGCCCATACATGAAGCTTTAACCTTGTTTCTGTCCTCCAGCTACTTGTTCATAAGTGCAGAAACCTAACCATAATTCTAGTGTTCTGACAAAGAGACTGTGTGTGGCTCAAGTCTTACACTTTTCTCCCTGGGGGTAACTGGTTCGGTTTCATGGATTAGGCCTGCCCTCTTCTCCACTCCAGGCATAATAGCGCAGGCCTCCGTGCACACACAACAGACAGGAGCTTTAAAGACGCACGCCGTTTATTTTCTGCTGCTTCTTCAGCGCTGTAGATGCTGAAATAGAAAGTGAGCCAGATCAGCTTTAAATTGCTATCGTGCCAGGTCACTGCTTCGTCTCCCTTCATTTAATTAATGTTAGCCTCTCTGCTTGTTGCTTAGGAGGGACCCCTGTCTTAGCGCTATCCCACCCCACCTCCATGCCAGAGATTGTAGCATGCCCCGTTCACACTCAACACACTTGTCAATGAGGAAGGGACTGACATCGCGAGCCGGCGGAACTACAAAAATGGCCGCTGTGATGTCATTTTGTAGTCCCGCGGGCCGTTTTTTCACCGATGGTCAGTGTTGCCAGCTCCAAGGGCAGTGAGCTATAAAATACGAATAAACAGACTCTTGCTAGTAAGAGCGATAGTTTCCTTGCAGGCATCAGCCATTACCTTATAAAAACGGGGCAGATATAAAACGAAGAAAAAGTAGTCCCCTTTGCTGAAACAATACTAAAACGCCCAGGTTCTTTCCCGATGTCATCACGCAGACGTCGCGGCCGGCGCTACTTGCAAGGGACTACTTTATTTTTATTCCTAATTTTTTAAACAACGTGTATTTTTTATTTTTATATAGCCTATGTCCTTCTGCTTGCCCTGAGGTTTTCAAAGATGTCTTGGGTGTTTGGATTGGTGCTGTACTTTTCGAGTTTACCTGGCTCAAAGGACACAGTTCTCTCTTTATAATAGTAGTATAGATAAATAGAATGAGCTTCCAGTGTCTAGGCAGAGTAGCTGCTCTTGGAAATGGAGGTGCTCATTTGGGTAGCCGAGTCAGTGGCTCTACTCCTTGGGTGTGATGCTCCTTGAAGCGGGTTGTGAAATGTTTCAAAATGTAGGGAGGTTTCGGGCTGTGTAGTCACATACTTTTACAAGTTAGATGTATAGCGAATCCACAATACGTTTTTATGAGCAATAAATTGTGGCTTGTAGTAGCGTCTGGGATTTAGGCAGAATCAACTCAAAATGGCCGCTCCTCTTGGAGACAAAGTACCGGATTTGGGCTGCTGAGTCAGTGACTCTGCTCTTTGTATGAGATTGTGCTAAGAGATGATTCTGCAGGGGATTGTAATGCACAGGTTTGAGTAGTCCCAGTCGCATTTAGGTGGGAAGTTGAATTGGGCCGGGATCATAGTTTATAATCAATAAATATATTGAGCTCACAGTGTCAAGGCAGAGTCGCTGCTCTTGGAAATGGAGGTGCTGATTTGGGTAGCTGAGTCAGCGGCTCTACTCCTCGGGTGTGATGCTCCTAGAAGCGGGTTGTGAAAAGTTTCGAGATGTAGTGAGGTTTGGGGCTGTGTAGTTGCATAGTATTATACATTAGAGGTCTAGCGAATCCACAATCAGTTTTTATAATCAATAAATAGTGGCTTGTAATAGCGTCCAGGATTTAGGCAGAATCAACGCACAATGGCCGCTCTTCTTGGAGATAGAGTGCCTGATTTGGGTTGCTGAGTCAGTGACTCTGCTCTTTGTATGAGATTGGGCTATGAGATGATTCTGCAGTGGATTGTAATGCACGGGGTTGTGTACTCCCAGTTGCATTTATGTGGGAAGTTGAATTGGGGCTGGATCATAGTTTATAATCAATAAATAGAATGAGCTTCCCGTGTCTAGGCAGAGTCGCTGCTCTTGGAAATGGAGGTGCTGATTTGGGTAGCTGAGTCAGTGGCTCTACTCCCTGGGTGTGATGCTGCTGGAACCAGGCTGAGAAGTGTTTCAAAATGCAGGCACGTTTGGGGCTGAGTAGTCGCATAGTATTATACGTTAGAGGTCTAGCGAATCCGCAATCAATTTTATAATCAATAAATAGTGGATTGTATTAGCGTCTGGGATTTAGGCAGAATCAACTCACAATGGCCGCTCATCTTGGAGATAGAGTGCCTGATTTGGGTTGCTGAGTCAGTGACTCTGCTCTTTGTATGAGATTGTGCTATGAGATGATTCAGCAGTGGATTGTAATGCACAGGGTTGAGTAGTCCCAGCCGCATTTAGGCGGGAAGTTGAATTGGGCCTGGATCATAGTTTATAATCAATAAAAAGAATGAGTTTCCAGTGTCTAGGCATAGTCGCTGCTCTTGGAAATGGAGGTGCTGATTTGGGTAGCTGAGTCAGTGGCTCTACTCCTCGGATGTGATGCTCCTGGAAGCGGGTTGTGAAGTGTTTCGAAATGCAGGGAGTTTTAGGGCAGTGTAGTCGCATACTATTATAGGTTAGAGGCATAGCGAATCCACAATCAGTTTTTATCATCAATAAATAGTGGCTTGTATTAGCGTCCAGGATTTAGGCAGAATCAACTCCAAATGGCCGCTCTTCTCGGAGATAGAGTACCTGATTTGGGTTGCTGAGTCAGTGTCTCTTCTATTTGTATGAGATTGTGCTATGAGATGATTCTGCAGTGGATTGTAATGCACGCGGTTGAGTAGTCCCAGTCGCATTTAGGTGGGAAGTTGAATTGGGCCTGGATCATAGTTTATAATCAATAAATATATTGAGATTCCAATGTCAAGGCAGAGTCTCTGCTCTTGGAAATGGAGGTGCTCATTTGGGTAGCTGAGTCAGTGACTCTACTCCTCGGGTGTGATGCTGCTGGAAGCAGGCTGAGAAGTGTTTCAAAATACAGGTATGTCTTGGGCTGAGTAGTCGCATAGTATTATACGTTAGAGGTCTAGCGAATCCACAATCAATTTTATAATCAATAAATAGTGGTTTGTATTAGCGTCTGGGATTTAGGCAGAATCAACTCACAATGGCCACTGTTCTTTGAGATAGAGTGCCGGATTTGGGTTGCTGAGTCAGTGACTCTGCTCTTTGTATGAGATTGTGCTATGAGATGATTCAGCAGTGGATGGTAATGCATGGGGTTGGGTAGTCCCAGTCGCATTTAGGCGGGAAGTTGAATTGGGCCTGGATCATAGTTTATAATCAATAATTATATTGAGATTGTCAAGGCAGAGTCTCTGCTCTTGGAAATGGAGGTGCTGATTTGGGTAGCTGAGTCAGTGCCTCTACTCCTCGGGTGTGATGCTCCTGGAAGCGGGTTGTGAAATGTTTTGAGATGTAGGGAGGTTTGGGGCTGTGTAGTTGCATAGTATTATACGTCAGAGGTCTAGCGAATCCATATTCAATTATATAATCAATAAATAGTGGTTTGTATTAGCATCTGGGATTTAGGCAGAATCAACTCACAATGGCCGCTCTTCTTGGAGATAGAGTGCCTGATTTGGGTTGCTGAGTCAGTGACTCTGCTCGTTGTATGAAATTGTGCTATGAGATGATTCAGCAGTGGATTGTAATGCACGGGGTAGAGTATTCCCAGTCTCATTTAGGTGGGAAGTTGAATTGGGCCTGGATCATATTTAATAATCAATAAATAGAATGAGCTTCCAGTGTCTAGGCAGAGTCGCTGCTCTTCGAAATGGAGGTGCTGATTTGGGTAGCTGAGTCAGTGGCTCTACTCCTCGGATGTGATGCTCCTGGAAGCGGGTTGTGAAGTGTTTCAAAATGCAGGGAGGTTTGGGGCAGTGTAGTCGCATACTATTATAGGTTAGAGATATAGCGAATCCACAATCAGTTTTTATCATCAATAAATAGTGGCTTGTATTAGCGTCTGGGATTTAGGCAGAATCAACTCAAAATGGCCGCTCTTCTTGGAGATAGAGTACCTGATTTGGGTTGCTGAGTCAGTGACTCTGCTCTTTGTATGATATTGTGCTATGAGATGATTCTGCAGTGGATTGTAATGCACGGGATTGAGTACTCCCAGTGCATTTAGGTGGGAAGTTGAATTGGGCCTGGATCATAGTTTATAATCAATCAATAGAATGAGCTTCCAGTGTCTAGGCAGAGTCGCTGCTCTTCGAAATGGAGGTGCTGATTTGGGTAGCTGAGTCAGTGGCTCTACTCCTCGGGTGTGATGCTGCTGGAAGCAGGCTGCGAAGTGTTTCAAAATGCAGGCACGTTTGGGGCTGAGTATTTGCATAGTATTGTACGTTAGAGGTCTAGTGAATCCACAATCAATTTTATAATCAATAAATAGTGGTTTGTATTAGCGTCTGGGATTTAGGCAGAATCAACTCACAATGGCCACTCTTCTTTGAGATAGAGTGCCAGATTTGGGTTGCTTTGTCAGTGACTCTGCTCTTTGTATGATATTGTGCTATGAGATGATTCTGCAGTGGATTGTAATGCACGGGGTTGAGTACTCCCAGTGCATTTAGGTGGGAAGATGAATTGGGCCTGGATCATAGTTTATAATCAATCAATAGAATGAGCTTCCAGTGTCTAGGCAGAGTCGCTGCTCTTCGAAATGGAGGTGCTGATTTGGGTAGCTGAGTCAGTGGCTCTACTTCTTGGATGTGATGCGCCTGGAAGCGGGTTGTGAAGTGTTTCAAAATGCAGGGAGGTTTGGGGCAGTGTAGTCGCATACTATTATAGGTTAGAGATATAGCGAATCCACAATCAGTTTTTATCATCAATAAATAGTGGCTTGTATTAGCGTCTGGGATTTAGGCAGAATCAACTCACAATGGCCACTCTTCTTTGAGATAGAGTGCCTGATTTGGGTTGCTGAGTCAGTGACTCTGCTCTTTGTATGAGATTGTGCTATGAGATGATTCAGCAGTGGATTGTAATGCACGGGGTAGAGTAGTCCCAGACGCATTTAGGTGGGAAGTTGAATTGGTCCTGGATCATATTTAATAATCAATAAATAGAATGAGCTTCCAGTGTCTAGGCAGAGTCGCTGCTCTTCGAAATGGAGGTGCTGATTTGGGTAGCTGAGTCAGCGGCTCTACTCCTCGGGTGTGATACTCCTAGAAGCGGGTTGTGAAAAGTTTCGAGATGTAGTGAGGTTTGGGGCTGTGTAGTTGCATAGTATTATACATTAGAGGTCTAGCGAATCCACAATCAGTTTTTATAATCAATAAATAGTGGCTTGTAATAGTGTCCAGGATTTAGGCAGAATCAACTCACAATGGCCGCTCTTCTTGGAGATAGAGTGCCTGATTTGGGTTGCTGAGTCAGTGACTCTGCTCTTTGTATGAGATTGGGCTATGAGATGATTCAGCAGTGGATTGTAATGCACAGGGTTGTGTACTCCCAGTTGCATTTATGTGGGAAGTTGAATTGGGCCTGGATCATAGTTTATAATCAATAAATAGAAAGAGCTTCCAGTGTCTAGGCAGAGTCGCTGCTCTTGGAAATGGAGGTGCTGATTTGGGTAGCTGAGTCAGTGGCTCTACTCCCTGGGTGTGATGCTGCTGGAACCAGGCTGAGAAGTGTTTCAAAATGCAGGCATGTTTGGGGCTGAGTAGTCGCATAGTATTATACGTTAGAGGTCTAGCGAATCCACAATCAATTTTATAATCGATAAATAGTGGATTGTATTAGCGTCTGGGATTTAGGCAGAATCAACTCACAATGGCCGCTCATCTTGGAGATAGAGTGCCTGATTTGGGTTGCTGAGTCAGTGACTCTGCTCTTTGTATGAGATTGTGCTATGAGATGATTTAGCAGTGGATTGTAATGCACAGGGTTGAGTAGTCCCAGTCGCATTTAGGCGGGAAGTTGAATTGCGCCTGGATCATAGTTTATAATCAATAAATAGAATGAGTTTCCAGTGTCTAGGCATAGTCGCTGCTCTTGGAAATGGAGGTGCTGATTTGGGTAGCTGAGTCAGTGGCTCTACTCCTGCGATGTGATGCTCCTGAAAGCGGGTTGTGAAGTGTTTCGAAATGCAGGGAGGAGTAGGGCAGTGTAGTCGCATACTATTATAGGTTAGAGGTATAGCGAATCCACAATCAGTTTTTATCATCAATAAATAGTGGCTTGTATTAGCGTCCAGGATTTTGGCAGAATCAACTCAAAATGGCCGCTCTTCTTGGAGATAGAGTACCTGATTTGGGTTGCTGAGTCAGCGACTCTGCTCTTTGTATGAGATTGTGCTAAGAGTTGATTCAGCAGTGGATTGTAATGCACGGGGTAGAGTTGTCCCAGTCGCATTTTGGTGGGAAGTTGAATTGGGCCTGGATCATAGTTAATAATCAGTAAATAGAATGAGCTTCCGGTGTCTAGGCAGAGTCGCTGATCTTGGAAATGGAGGTGCTGATTTGGGTAGCTGAGTCAGTGGCTCTATTCCTCGGGTGTGATGCTCCTGGAAGCGGGTAGTGAAGTGTTTCAAAATGCAGGTAGGTTTGGGGCAGTGTAGTCGCATACTATTATAGGTTAGAGATATAGCGAATCCACAATCAGTTTTTATCATCAATAAATAGTGGCTTGTATTAGCGTCTGGGATTTAGGCAGAATCAACTCAAAATGGCCGCTCTTCTTGGAGATAGAGTACCTGATTTGGGTAGCTGAGTCAGTGACTCTGCTCTTTGTATGATATTGTGCTATGGAATGATTCTGCAGTGGATTGTAATGCACGGGGTTGAGTACTCCCAGTGCATTTAGGTGGGAAGTTGAATTGGGCCTGGATTTATAATCAATCAATAGAATGAGCTTCCAGTGTCTATGCAGAGTCACTGCTCTTGGAAATGGATGGGCTTATTTGGGTAGCTGAGTCAGTGCCTCTACTCCTCGGGTGTGATGCTCCTGGAAGGGGGTTGTGAAACGTTTCGAGATGTAGGGAGGTTTGGGGCTGTGTAGTTGCATTATACATTAGAGGTCTAGCGAATCCACAATCATTTTTTATGATCAATAAATAGTTGCTTGTAATGGCGTCCAGGATTTAGGCAGAATCAACTCACAATGGCCGCTCTTCTTGGAGATAGAGTTCCTGATTTGGGTTGCTGAGTCAGCGACTCTGCTCTTTGTATGAGATTGTGCTATGAGATGATTTAGCAGTGGATTGTAATGCACAGGGTTGAGTAGTCCCAGTCGCATTTAGGCGGGAAGTTGAATTGCGCCTGGATCATAGTTTATAATCAATAAATAGAATGAGTTTCCAGTGTCTAGGCATAGTCGCTGCTCTTGGAAATGGAGGTGCTGATTTGGGTAGCTGAGTCAGTGGCTCTACTCCTGCGATGTGATGCTCCTGAAAGCGGGTTGTGAAGTGTTTCGAAATGCAGGGAGGAGTAGGGCAGTGTAGTCGCATACTATTATAGGTTAGAGGTATAGCGAATCCACAATCAGTTTTTATCATCAATAAATAGTGGCTTGTATTAGCGTCCAGGATTTTGGCAGAATCAACTCAAAATGGCCGCTCTTCTTGGAGATAGAGTACCTGATTTGGGTTGCTGAGTCAGCGACTCTTCTCTTTGTATGAGATTGTGCTATGAGATGATTCAGCAGTGGATTGCAATGCACGGGTTGAGTAGTCCCAGTCGCATTTAGGCGGGAAGTTGAATTGGGCCTGGATCATAGTTTATAATAAATAAATAGAATGAGTTTCCAGTGTCTAGGCATAGTCGCTGCTCTTAGAAATAGAGGTGCTGATTTGGGTAGCTGAGTCAGTGGCTCTCTTCCCTGGGTGTGATGCTGCTGAGAAGTGTTTCAAAATGCAGGCACGTTTAGGGCTGAGTAGTCGCATAGTATTATGCGTTAGAAGTCTAGCGAATCCACAATCAATTTTATAATCAATAAATAGTGGATTATATTAGCGTCTGGGATTTAGGCAGAATCAACTCACAATGGCCGCTCTTCTTGGAGATAGAGAGCCTGATTTGGGTTGCTGAGTCAGTGACTCTGCTCTTTGTATGAGATTGTGCTATGAGATGATTCAGCAGTGGATTGTAATGCACAGGTTTGAGTAGTCCCAGTCGCATTTAGGTGGGAAGTTGAATTGGGCCGGGATCATAGTTTATAATCAATAAATATATTGAGCTTACAGTGTCAAGGCAGAGTCGCTGCTCTTTGAAATGGAGGTGCTGATTTGGGTAGCTGAGTCAGTGGCTCTACTCCTCGGGAGTGATGCTGCTGGAAGCAGGCTGCAAAGTGTTTCAAAATGCAGGCACGTTTGGGGCTGAGTATTTGCATAGTATTATACGTTAGAGGTCTAGCGAATCCACAATTAATTTTATGATCAATAAATAGTGGTTTGTATGAGCATCTGGGTTTAGGCAGAATCAACTCACAATGGCCACTCTTCTTTGAGATAGAGTGCCTGATTTGGGTTGCTGAGTCAGTGACTCTGCTCTTTGTATGAGATTGTGCTAAGAGTTGATTCAGCAGTGGATTGTAATGCACGGGGTAGAGTTGTCCCAGTCGCATTTTGGTGGGAAGTTGAATTGGGCCTGGATCATAGTTAATAATCAGTAAATAGAATGAGCTTCCGGTGTCTAGGCAGAGTCGCTGATCTTGGAAATGGAGGTGCTGATTTGGGTAGCTGAGTCAGTGGCTCTATTCCTCGGGTGTGATGCTCCTGGAAGCGGGTAGTGAAGTGTTTCAAAATGCAGGTAGGTTTGGGGCAGTGTAGTCGCATACTATTATAGGTTAGAGATATAGCGAATCCACAATCAGTTTTTATCATCAATAAATAGTGGCTTGTATTAGCGTCTGGGATTTAGGCAGAATCAACTCAAAATGGCCGCTCTTCTTGGAGATAGAGTACCTGATTTGGGTAGCTGAGTCAGTGACTCTGCTCTTTGTATGATATTGTGCTATGGAATGATTCTGCAGTGGATTGTAATGCACGGGGTTGAGTACTCCCAGTGCATTTAGGTGGGAAGTTGAATTGGGCCTGGATTTATAATCAATCAATAGAATGAGCTTCCAGTGTCTATGCAGAGTCACTGCTCTTGGAAATGGATGGGCTTATTTGGGTAGCTGAGTCAGTGCCTCTACTCCTCGGGTGTGATGCTCCTGGAAGGGGGTTGCGAAACGTTTCTAGATGTAGGGAGGTTTGGGGCTGTGTAGTTGCATTATACATTAGAGGTCTAGCGAATCCACAATCATTTTTTATGATCAATAAATAGTTGCTTGTAATGGCGTCCAGGATTTAGGCAGAATCAACTCACAATGGCCGCTCTTCTTGGAGATAGAGTTCCTGATTTGGGTTGCTGAGTCAGCGACTCTGCTCTTTGTATGAGATTGGGCTATGAGACGATTCAGCAGTGGATTGTAATGCACGGGGTTGAGTACTCCCAGTTGCATTTATGTGGGAAGTTGAATTGGGCCTGGATCATAGTTTATAATCAATAAATAGAATGAGCTTCCCGTGTCTAGGCAGAGTCGCTGCTCTTGGAAATGGAGGTGCTGATTTGGGTAGCTGAGTCAGTGTCTCTACTCCCTGGGTGTGATGCTGCTGAAACCAGGCTGAGAAGTGTTTCAAAATGCAGGCACGTTTGGGGATGAGTAGTCGCATAGTATTATACGTTAGAGGTCTAGCGAATCCACAATCAATTTTATAATCAATAAATAGTGGATTGTATTAGCGTCTGGGATTTAGGCAGAATCAACTCACAACGGCCGCTCTTCTTGGAGACAGAGTGCCTGATGTGGGTTGCTGAGTCAGTGACTCTGCTCTTTCTATGAGATTGTGCTATGAGATGATTCAGCAGTGGATTGTAATGCACGGGGTTGAGTAGTCCCAGTCGCATTTAGGCGGGAAGTTGAAATGGGCCTGGATCATAGTTTATAATCAATAATTATATTGAGATTGTCAAGGCAGAGTCTCTGCTCTTGGAAATGGAGGTGCTGATTTGGGTAGCTGAGTCAGTGCCTCTACTCCTCGGGTGTGATGCTCCTGGAAGCGGGTTGTGAAGTGTTTCGAAATGCAGGGAGGTGTAGGGCAGTGTAGTCGCATACTATTATAGGTTAGAGGTATAGCGAATCCAAAATCAGTTTTATCATCAATAAATAGTGGCTTGTATTAGCGTCCAGGATTTAGGCAGAATCAACTCAAAATGGCCGCTCTTCTTGGAGATAGAGTACCTGATTTGGGTTGCTGAGTCAGCGACTCTTCTCTTTGTATGAGATTGTGCTATGAGATGATTCAGCAGTGGATTGTAATGCACGGGTTGAGTAGTCCCAGTCGCATTTAGGCGGGAAGTTGAATTGGGTCTGGATCATAGTTTATAATAACTAAATAGAATGAGTTTCCAGTGTCTAGGCATAGTCGCTGCTCTTAGAAATGGAGGTGCTGATTTGGGTAGCTGAGTCAGTGGCTCTACTCCCTGGGTGTGATGCTGCTGGAACCAGGCTGAGAAGTGTTTCAAAATGCAGGCACGTTTAGGATTGAGTAGTCGCATAGTATTATGCGTTAGAGGTCCAGCGAATCCACAATCAATTTTATTTATTTTATTTATTTATTTATTTATTTATTTATGGAATTTTTAATGCGCACTACTACCCTGAGGTGTCTAGGCGCAATGAGATACTCCAAGATACAGAGGTCAGGACACGATATTATAAGAAAGAGGCTATAAGCTCTTTTTGGCAGATGGTTAATATTAATAATATTATTGATTGAAGAGCCAGGTCTTCAGAGCCTTGCGGAAGCTAATCAGGGTTGGCGCAGTTTTAATGTCTAAGGGGAGTGAGTTCCACAATATTGGAGTTGCTACCAAAAATCGTCTGTCACCCCATGTTGCCGTTCTTGTGCGGGGTACAGACAGTTGATAGCTTGCTGCTGATCGTAGGTTTTTTTTAGGAATGTACACCTGAAATGCCTCCTTTAGGAACTTCGGTCCAGTCTGATGGATGGCCTTATAGGCAATGCACAAAGCTTTGAATTTGATCCTGCTCTCCACTCTTAGCCAATGGAGCTGACGTATGGCTGCCGAAGTGGAGTGGCGTCTGGGTATGTTGAGCAGTATCCGTGCTGCCATATTTTGGACAGATTGAAGCTTGTTCAGGATGCATTTATGCGTGTTGAAAAAGAGAGCATTTCCATAATCAAGCTTGGAAAACACTAAGGTAGTAATCAGTGTTTTTCCTGCTGATGCTGGTAAATACGGCAGAAGTTTTTTTATCTTTTTCAGCATGAAGAACGCCGCAGAGACCACCTTGTTAACATGATATCCAAAGGATAACTTGCTATCAAAAATCACTCCTAAATTCCTAACCTTGGCGTCTGGAACCGGAGGAGGGCCCATCTGACTGGGCCACCATGTCGGGGACCACTCTGGAGAGATATTACCAAAGGTCATCACCTCCGTTTTCTCCGCATTAAGCTTCAAACAGTTCCTGTGCATCCATGATTGTATGTCCAGTAACCCCTCCTGAAGCTTAGCTGCTACCACTGGGCCGTTCTTATGCACCGCCAGCACAAGCTGGGTGTCATCTGCGTAGGTGGTTAAACGCATCCCATAAGATTTGATGACCCTCGCCAAGTCCGCGACATAAATGTTGAAAAGCGTCGGACTTAACGAGGATCCTTGAGGGACCCCGCAAGGCAGTTCAGACGTCGGTGAGTAATGATTACCCAGTTTGACTGCCTGCTTACGGTCAGCTAAGAAAGAAACTATGAGTTCTTTTGCCAGATGGTTAATCCCGAGGGCTGCGACACGGTCGACCAAGATGACATGGTCGACCGTGTCAAAGGCCGCCGATAGGTCCAACAAAATAAGCACTGCCGCTCCTCCCGAGTCCATAATATGTCTGATTTCATCGGAGGCCTTTATCAGCGCTGTCTCGGTTCCGTGTCCTTTCCGGAACCCGAACTGAGTGTCATCCAAGAGTCCATTTTGCTCAATAAACTCTGACAGCTGTTGGTTCATAATGGCCTCTACGATTTTAGCCGGGAAGGGAAGGCAAGCAATAGGCCTATAGTTGGCCGTAACGGTGGGGTCTAGGGAAGGCTTCTTGAGCAGAGGTTTGACAATAGCCTGTTTCCAAATCTCAGGGTAGACACCAGTTTTGAAGATGGAGTTACAGATATCGGTGAGCGGCTGGGTGATGGTGTTATGTAGTTGGTTCATTATGAGAGGAGGACATGGATCAAGCGGAGATCCGGATTTGATCTTAGCAACAAGCATGCAGACCTGATCTTCAGTGACTGACCGAAACTGAGCGAAGAGAGGGTGAGTGGGCGCTGGATGGGTGGATAGGTCCATGGATCCTCCCACTGGTTCTTTGGAGAATGTGGAATAGATATCCATCACCTTAGAGGTGAAGAATGTAGCCAGTGAGCTACAGAATTCCTGCGAATTCTCAGTTGTAGGTCCAGTTGGAGGATTAGAAAGAGAGCTCACCACTTGAAAAAGCATTCTGGCTGAATTCTGTGCTTGCTCAATTTGGCCAGTGAAGAAAATATTCTTTCGCGTAATGAGAGCTTTCTTATATATTGCCAGTGCAGTTTTATAGACTTGCTTAGCGGGGGGGCTATAATGCTTTCTCCAGCGCCTTTCTAAGTTTCTGCAATACTGACGTTGGAGTCGCAGCTCCTCTGTATACCACTGGGCAGATGGAGTGGCTCTATTTGGACGATAAAATTTTTCAGGTGCAACTACATTAGCTGCCTTCAGGATCCAATCTTGAAAATTAGTGGACATGGTTTCAGGTTTATAATCAATAAATAGTGGATTATATTAGCGTCTGGGATTTAGGCAGAATCAACTCACAATGGCCGCTCTTCTTGGAGATAGAGAGCCTGATTTGGGTTGCTGAGTCAGTGACTCTGCTCTTTGTATGAGATTGTGCTATGAGATGATTCAGCAGTGGATTGTAATGCACAGGTTTGAGTAGTCCCAGTCGCATTTAGGTGGGAAGTTGAATTGGCCCGGGATCATAGTTTATAATCAATAAATATATTGAGCTTACAGTGTCAAGGCAGAGTCGCTGCTCTTTGAAATGGAGGTGCTGATTTGGGTAGCTGAGTCAGTGGCTCTACTCCTCGGGTGTGATGCTGCTGGAAGCAGGCTGCGAAGTGTTTCAAAATGCAGGCACGTTTGGGGCTGAGTATTTGCATAGTATTATACGTTAGAGGTCTAGCGAATCCACAATCAATTTTATGATCAATAAATAGTGGTTTGTATTAGCGTCTGGGATTTAGGCAGAATCAACTCACAATGGCCACTCTTCTTTGAGATAGAGTGCCTGATTTGGGTTGCTGAGTCAGTGACTCTGCTCTTTGTATGAGATTGTGCTAAGAGTTGATTCAGCAGTGGATTGTAATGCACGGGGTAGAGTAGTCCCAGTCGCATTTAGGTGGGAAATTGAATTGGGCCTGGATCATAGTTAATATTCAGTAAATAGAATGAGCTTCCGGTGTCTAGGCAGAGTCGCTGATCTTTGAAATGGAGGTGCTGATTTGGGTAGCTGAGTCAGTGGCTCTATTCCTCGGGTGTGATGCTCCTGGAAGCGGGTTGTGAAGTGTTTCAAAATGCAGGTAGTTTTGGGGCAGTGTAGTCGCATACTATTATAGGTTAGAGATATAGCGAATACACAATCAGTTTTTATCATCAATAAATAGTGGCTTGTATTAGCGTCTGGGATTTAGGCAGAATCAACTCAAAATGGCCGCTCTTCTTGGAGATAGAGTACCTGATTTGGGTAGCTGAGTCAGTGACTCTGCTCTTTGTATGATATTGTGCTATGGAATGATTCTGCAGTGGATTGTAATGCACGGGGTTGAGTACTCCCAGTGCATTTAGGTCGGAAGTTGAATTGGGCCTGGATCGTAGTTTATGATCAATCAATAGAATGAGCTTCCAGTGTCTATGCAGAGGCACTGCTCTTTGAAATGGATGGGCTTATTTGGGTAGCTGAGTCAGTGCCTCTACTCCTCGGGTGTGATTCTCCTGGACGGGGGTTACGAAAAGTTTCGAGATGTAGGGAGGTTTGGGGCTGTGTAGTTGCATTATACATTAGAGGTCTAGCGAATCCACAATCAGTTTTTATGATCAATAAATAGTTGCTTGTAATAGCGTCCAGGATTTAGGCAGAATCAACTCAAAATGGCCGCTCTTCTTGGAGATAGAGTACCTGATTTGGGTAGCTGAGTCAGTGACTCTGCTCTTTGTATGATAGTGTGCTATGGAATGATTCTGCAGTGGTTTGTAATGCACGGGGTTGAGTACTCCCAGTGCATTTAGGTGGGAAGTTGAATTGGGCCTGGATCATAGTTTATAATCAATCAATAGAATGAGCTTCCAGTGTCTAGGCAGAGTCACTGCTCTTGGAAATGGATGGGCTTATTTGGGTAGCTGAGTCAGTGCCTCTACTCCTCGTGTGTGATGCTCCTGGAAGCGAGTTGTGAAAAGTTTCGAGATGTAGGGAGGTTTGGGGCTGTGTAGTTGCATAGTATTGTACATTAGAGGTCTAGCGAATCCACATTCAGGTTGTATGATCAATAAATAGTGGCTTGTAATAGCGTCCATGATTTAGGCAGAATCAACTCACAATGGCCGCTCTTCTTGGAGATAGAGAACCTGATTTGGGTTGCTGAGTCAGTGACTCTGCTCTTTGTATGATATTGTGCTATGAGATGATTCTGCAGTGGATTGTAATGCACGGGGTTGAGTACTCCCAGTGCATTTAGGTGGGAAGTTGAATTGGGCCTGGATCATAGTTTATAATCAATCAATAGAATGAGCTTCCAGTGTCTAGGCAGAGTCACTGCTCTTGGAAATGGATGGGCTTATTTGGGTAGCTGAGTCAGTGCCTCTACTCCTCGGGTGTGATGCTCCTGGAAGCGGGTTGTGAAAAGTTTCGAGATGTAGGGAGGTTTGGGGCTGTGTAGTTGCATAGTATTATACATTAGAGGTCTAGCGAATCCACAATGAGTTTTTATCATCAATAAATAGTGGCTTGTATTAGCGTCCAGGATTAAGGCAGAATCAACTCAAAATGGCCGCTCTTCTTGGAGACAGAGAACCTGATTTGGGTTGCTGAGTCAGTGACTCTTCTCTTTGTATGAGATTGTGCTATGAGATGATTCTGCAGTGGATTGTAATGCACGGGGTTGAGTACTCCCAGTTGCATTTATGTGGGAAGTTGAATTGGGCCTGGATCATAGTTTATAATCAATAAATAGAATGAGCTTCCAGTGTCTAGGCAGAGTCGCTGCTCTTGGAAATGGAGGAGCTGATTTGGGTAGCTGAGTCAGTGGCTCTACTCCTCGGGTGTGATGCTCCTTCAAGCGGGTTGTGAAATGTTTCGAAATGTAGAGAGATTTCGGGCTGTGTAGTCACATACTATTACAAGTTAGATGTATAGCTAATCCACAATAAGTTTTTATGATCAATAAATTGTGGCTTGTAGTAGAGTCTGGGATTTAGGCGGAATCAACTCAAAATGGCCGTTCTTCTTGGAGATAGAGTACTTGATTTGGGTTGCTGAGTCAGTGACTCTTCTCTTTGTATGAGATTGTGCTATGAGATGATTCTGCAGTGGATTGTAATGCACGCAGTTGAGTAGTCCCAGTCGCATTTAGGTGGGAAGTTAAATTAGGCCTGGATCATAGTTTATAATCAATAAATAGAATGAATTTCCAGTGTCTAGGCATAGTCGCTGCTCTTGGAAATGGAGGTGCTGATTTGGGTAGCTGAGTCAGTGGCTCTACTCCTCAGGTGTGATGCTCCTGGAAGCGGGTTGTGAAGTGTTTCGAAATGCAGGGAGGTTCGGGCAGTGTATTCGCATACTATTATAGGTTAGAGGAATAGCGAATCCACAATCAGTTTTATAATCAATAAATAGTGGTTTGTATTAGCGTCTGGGATTTAGGCAGAATCAACTCACAATGGCCGCTCTTCTTGGAGATAGAGTGCCAGATTTGGCTTGCTTTGTCAGTGACTCTGCTCTTTGTATGAGATTGTGCTATGAGATGATTCAGTAGTGGATTGTAATGCACGGTGTAGAGTAGTCCCAGTCGCATTAGGTGGGAAGTTGAATTGGGCCTGGATCATAGTTTATAATCAATAATTATATTGAGAATGTCAAGGCAGAGTCTCTGCTCTTGGAAATGGGGGTGCTGATTTGGGTAGCTGAGTCAGTGGCTCTACTCCTCGGGTGTGATGCTCCTTGAAGCAGGTTGTGAAATGTTTCAAAATGTAGGGAGGTTTCGGGCTGTGTAGTCACATACTATTACAAGTTAGATGTAAGCGAATCCACAATACGTTTTTATGATCAATAAATTGTGGCTTGTAGTAGCGTCTGGGATTTAGGCAGAATCAACTCAAAATGGCCGCTCTTCTTGGAGACAGAGTACCTGATTTGTGCTGCTGAGTCAGTGACTCTGCTCTTTGTATGAGATTGTGCTATGAGATGATTCAGTAGTGGATTGTAATGCACGGTGTAGAGTAGTCCCAGTCGCATTAGGTGGGAAGTTAAATTGGGCCTGGATCATAGTTTATAATCAATAATTATATTGAGATTGTCAAGGTGAAGTCTCTGCTCTTGGAAATGGAGGTGCTGATTTGAGTAGCTGAGTCAGTGCCTCTACTCCTCGGGCAGTGGTATTATACGTCAGAGGTCTACCGAATCCACATTCAATTTTATAATCAATAAATAGTGGTTTGTATTAGCGTCTGGGATTTAGGCAGAATCAACTCACAATGGCCACTCTTCTTTGAGATAGCGTGCCTGATTTGGTTTGCTGAGTCGGTGACTCTGCTCTTTGTATGAGATTGTGCTATGAGATGATTCAGCAGTGGATTGTAATGCACGAGGTTGAGTACTCCCAGTGCATTTAGGTGGGAAGTTAAATTGGGCCTGGATCATAGTTTATAATCAATCAATAGAATGAGCTTCCAGTTTCTAGGCAGAATCACTGCTCTTGGAAATGGATGGGCTTATTTGGGTAGCTGAGTCAGTGCCTTTACTCCTCGGATGTGATGATCCTGGAAGCGGGTTGTGAAGTGTTTCGAAATGCAGGGAGGTTTAGGGCAGTGTAGTCACATACTATTATAGGTTAGAGGTATAGCGAATCCACAAACAGTTTTTATTATTAATAAATAGTGGCTTGTATTAGCGTCCTGGATTTAGGCAGAATCAACTCAAAATGGCCGCTCTTCTTGGAGATAGAGTACCTGATTTGGGTTGCTGAGTCAGTGACTCTTCTCTTTGTATGAGATTGTGCTATGAGATGATTCTGCAGTGGATTGTAATGCATGGGGTTGAGTACTCCCAGTTGCATTTATGTGGGAAGTTGAATTGGGCCTCGATCATAGTTTATAATCAATAAATATATTGAGCTTACAGTGTCAAGGCAGAGTCGCTGCTCTTGGAAATGGGGGTGCTGATTTGGGTAGCTGAGTCAGTGGCTCTACTCCTCGGGTGTGATGCTCCTTGAAGCAGGTTGTGAAATGTTTCAAAATGTAGGGAGGTTTTGGGCTGTGTAGTCACATACTATTACAAGTTAGATGTATAGCGAATCCACAATACGTTTTTATGATCAATAAATAGTGGCTTGTAGTAGCGTCTGGGATTTAGACAGAATCAACTCAAAATGGCCGCTCTTCTTGGAGACAGAGTACCTGATTTGTGCTGCTGAGTCAGTGACTCTGCTCTTTGTATGAGATTGTGCTATGAGATGATTCAGTAGTGGATTGTAATGCACGGTGTAGAGTAGTCCCAGTCGCACTAGGTGGGAAGTTAAATTGGGCCTGGATCATAGTTTATAATCAATAATTATATTGAGATTGTCAAGGCAGAGTCTCTGCTCTTGGAAATGGAGATGCTGATTTGAGTAGCTGAGTCAGTGCCTCTACTCCTCGGGCAGTGATGCTCCTGGAAGCGGGTTGTGAAATGTTTCGAGATGTAGGGAGGTTTGGGGCTGTGTAGTTGCATAGTATTATACGTCAGAGGTCTAGCGAATCCACATTAAATTTTATAATCAATAAATAGTGGTTTGTATTAGCGTCTGGGATTTACGCAGAATCAACTCACAATGGCCACTCTTCTTTGAGATAGAGTGCCTGATTTGGTTTGCTGAGTCAGTGACTCTGCTCTTTGTATGAGATTGTGCTATGAGATGATTCAGCAGTGGATTGTAATGCACGGGGTAGAGGAGTCCCAGTCGCATTTAGGTGGGAAGTTGAATTGGGCCTGGATCATAGTTAATAAACAATAAATAGAATGAGCTTCCAGTGTCTAGGCAGAGTCGCTGCTCTTGGAAATGGAGGTGCTGATTTGGGTAGCTGAGTCAGTGGCTCTACTCCTCGGGTGAGATGCTCCTGGAAGCGGGTTGGGAAGTGTTTCAAAATGCAGGGAGGTTTGGGGCAGTGTAGTCGCATACTATTATAGGTTAGAGATATAGCGAATCCACAATCAGTTTTTATCATCAATAAATAGTGGCTTGTATTAGCGTCTGGGATTTAGGTACAATCAACTCAAAATGGCCGCTCTTCTTGGAGATAGAGTACCTGATTTGGGTTGCTGAGTCAGTGACTCTGCTCTTTGTATGATATTGTGCTATCAGATGATTCTGCAGTGGATTGTAATTCATGAGGTTGAGTACTCCCAGTACATTTGGGTGGGAAGTTAAATTGGGCCTGGATCATAGTTTATAATCAATCAATAGAATGAGCTTCCAGTGTCTAGGCAGAGTCACTGCTCTTGGAAATGGATGGGCTTATTTGGGTAGCTGAGTCAGTGCCTCCACTCCTCGGGTGTGATGCTCCTGGAAGCGGGTTGTGAAAAGTTTCGAGATGTAGGGAGGTTTGGGGCTGTGTAGTTGCATAGTATTATACATTAGAGGTCGAGCGAATCCACAATCAGTTTTTATCATCAACAAATAGTGGCTTGTATTAGCGTCCAGGATTTAGGCAGAATCAACTCAAAATGGCCGCTCTTCTTGGAGATAGAGTACCTATTTTGGGTTGCTGAGTCAGTGACTCTACTCTTTGTATGAGATTGTGCTATGAGATGATTCTGCAGTGGATTGTAATGCATGGGGTTGAGTACTCCCAGTTGCATTTATGTGGGAAGTTGAATTGGGCCTGGATCATAGTTTATAATCAATAAATATATTGAACTTACAGTGTCAAGGCAGAGTCGCTGCTCTTGGAAATGGAGGTGCTGATTTGGGTAGCTGAGTCAGTGGCTCTACTCCTCGGGTGTGATGCTCCTTGAAGCAGGTTGTGAAATGTTTCAAAATGTAGGGAGGTTTCGGGCTGTGTAGTCACATACTATTACAAGTTAGATGTATAGCGAATCCACAATACGTTTTTATGATCAATAAATTGTGGCTTGTAGTAGCGTCTGGGATTTAGGCAGAATCAACTCAAAATGGCCGCTCTTCTTGGAGACAGAGTACCTGATTTGGGCTGCTGAGTCAGTGACTCTGCTCTTTGTATGAGATTGTGCTAAGAGATGATTCTGCAGTGGATTGTAATGCACAGGTTTGAGTAGTCCCAGTCGCATTTAGGTGGGAAGTGGAATTTGGCTGGGATCATAGTTTATAATCAATAAATATATTGAGCTTACAGTGTCATGGCAGAGTCGCTGCTCTTGGAAATAGAGGTTCTGATTTGGGTAGCTGAGTCAGTGGCTCTACTCTTTGGGTGTGATGCTGCTGGAAGCAGGCTGCGAAGTGTTTCAAAATGCAGGCACGTTTGGGCCTGAGTATTTGCATAGTATTATATGTTAGAGGTCTAGGGAATCCACAATCAATTTTATAATAAATGAATAGTGGTTTGTATTAGTGCCTGGGATTTAGGCAGAATCAACTCACAATGGCCACTCTTCTTTGAGATAGAGTGCCTGATTTGGGTTGCTGAGTCAGTGACTCTGCTCTTTGTATGAGATTGTGCTATGAGATGATTGAGCAGTGGATTGTAATGCATGGGGTAGAGTAGTCCCAGGCGCATTTAGGTGGGAAGTTGAATTGGGCCTGGATCATACTTAATATTCAATAAATAGAATGATCTTCCAGTGTCTAGGCAGAGTCGCTGCTCTTGGAAATGGAGGTGCTGATTTGGGTAGCTGAGTCAGTGGCTCTACTCCTCGGGTGTGATACTCCTGGAAGCGGTTTGTGAAGTGTTTCAAAATGCAGGGAGGTTTGGAGCAGTGTAGTCGCATACTATTATAGGTTAGAGATATAGCGAATCCACAATCAGTTTTTATCATCAATAAATAGTGGCTTGTATTAGCGTCTGGGATTTAAGCAGAATCAACTCAAAATGGCCGCTCTTCTTGGAGATAGAGTACCTGATTTGGGTTGCTGAGTTAGTGACTCTGCTCTTTGTATGAGATTGTGCTATGAGATGATTAAGCAGTGGATTGTAATGCACGGGGTTGAGTACTCCCAGTTGCATTTAGGTGGGAAGTTGAATTGGGCCTAGATGATAGTTTATAATCAATAAATAGAATGGGCTTCCAGGGTATAGGCAGAGTCACTGCTCTTGGAAATGGAGGTGCTGATTTGGGTAGCTGAGTCAGTGGCTCTACTCCTCGGGTGTGATGCTTCTTCAAGCGGGTTGTGAAATGTTTCAAAATGTAGGGAGGTTTCAGGCTGTGTAGTCCCATACTATTTCAAGGTAGATGTAAAGAGAATCCACAATAAGTTTCTATGATCAATACATTTTGGCTTGTAGTAGAGTCTGGGATTTAGGCAGAATCAACTCAAAATGGCTGTTCTTCTTGGAGATATCAATCAATCAATCAAAGACATTTGTAGAGCGCACTACTTACCCGGAGGGTCTCAAGGCGCTTGGGTGGGGGTGGGGCGCTGCTACTGCTCGAACAGCCAGGTCTTGAGCTTCTTCCTGAAGGAGAGGTGGTCTTGGGTCAGGCGCAGGTCAGTCGGGAGGGAGTTCCAGGTCTTGGCGGCCAGGTAGGAGAAGGACCTTCCTCCTGTTGTCGCTCTTCGGATGCGGGGGACGGCGGCGAGGGCGTGGTTGGTCGATCGGAGGTGGCGTTTGGGGGCGTAGAAGTTGAGGCGGTTGTTGAGGTAGCTCGGGCCTTGGTCGTGTAGGGCTTTGTGTGCGTGGGTGAGGAGACGGAAGGTGATTCTCTTGTTGACGGGGAGCCAGTGCAGGTCTCTTAGATGTCCTGAGATGTGGCTGCGTCGGGGGATGTCGAGGATCAGTCTGGCTGAGGCGTTCTGGATCCGCTGGAGTCTCTTCTGGAGCTTGGCGGTGGTTCCGGCGTAGAGGGCGTTGCCGTAGTCCAGTCGGCTGGTGACGAGGGCCTGGGTGACCGTCTTCCTGGTCTCGGTGGGGATCCACCGGAAGATCTTCCGTAGCATGCGCAGGATGTTAAAGCAGGATGCGGAGACGGCGTTGACTTGTCTGGTCATGGAGAGGGAGGAGTCCAGGATGAAGCCCAGGTTGCGTGCGTGGTCTGTCGGTTTGGGTGCGGTGCAGTACCTGATTTGGGTTGCTAAGTCAGTGACTCTTCTCTTTGTATGAGATTGTGCTATGAGATGATTCTGCAGTGGATTGTAAAGCACGTGATTGAGTAGTCCCAGTCGCATTTAGGTGGGAAGTTGAATTGGGCCTGGATCATAGTTTATAATCAATAAATATATTGAGATTCCAATGTCAAGGCAGAGTCTCTGCTCTTGGAAATGGAGGTGCTTTTTTGGGTAGCTGAGTCAGTGGCTCTACTCCTCGGGTGTGATGCTGCTGGAAGCAGGCTGAGAAGTGTTTCAAAATGCAGGCAAGTCTGGGCTGAGTAGTCGCATAGTATTATACGTTAGAGGTCTAGCAAAGTCACAATCAATTTTATAATCAATAAATAGTGGATTGTATTAGCGTCCAGGATTTAGGCAGAATCAACTCAAAATGGCCGCTCTTCTTGGAGATAGAGTGCCGGATTTGGGTTGCTTAGTCAGTGACTCTGCTCTTTGTATGAGATTGCGCTATGAGATGATTCAGCAGTGGATTGTAATTCACGGGGTTGAGTAGTCCCAGTCGCATTTAGGTGTGAAGTTGAATTGGGCCTGGATCATAGTTTATAATCAATAAATAGAATGAATTTCCAGTGTCTAGGCATAGTCGCTGCTCTTGGAAATGGAGGTGCTGATTTGGGTGGCTGAATCAGTGGCTCTACTCCTCGGGTGTGATGCTCCTGGAAGCGGGTTGTGAAGTGTTTCGAAATGCAGGGAGGTTTGGGGCAGTGTATTCGCATACTATTATAGGTTAGAGGCATAGCGAATCCACAATCAGTTTTTATCATCAATAAATAGTGGCTTTTATTAGCGTCCAGGATTTAGGCAGAATCAACTCAAAATGGCCGCTCTTCTTGGAGATAGAGTGCCTGATTTGGGTTGCTGAGTCAGTGACTCTGCTCTTTGTATGAGATTGGGCTATGAGATGATTCAGCAGTGGATTGTAATGCACGGGGTTGAATACTCCCAGTTGCATTTATGTGGGAAGTTGAATTGGGCCTGTATCGTAGTTTATAAGCAATAAATAGAATGAGCTTCCAGTATCTAGGCAGAGTCGCTGCTCTTGGAAATGGAGGTGCTGATTTGGGTAGCTGAGTCAGTGGCTCTACTCCTCGGTTGTGATGCTCCTTGAAGCGGGTTGTGAAATGTTTCGAAATTTAGGGAGGTTTCGGGCTGTGTAGTCACATACTATTAAGAGTTAGATGTATAGCGAATCCACAAAAAGTTTTTATGATCAATAAACTGTGGATTGTAGTAGAGTCTGGGATTTAGGCAGAATCAATTCCAAATGGCCTCTCTTCTTGGAGATAGAGTACCTGATTTGGGTTGCTGAGTCAGTGACTCTTCTCTGTGTATGAGATTGTGCTATTAGATGATTCTGCAGTGGATTGTAATGCACGGGGTTGAGTAGTCTCAGTCGCATTTAGGTGGGAAGTTGAATTGGGCCTGGATCATAGTTTATAATTAATAAATATATTGAGCTTAAAGTTTCAAGGCAGAGTCGCTGCTCTTGGAAATGGAGGTGCTGATTTGGATAGCTGAGTCAGTGGCTCTACTCCTCGGATGTGATGCTCCTGGAAGCGGGTTGTGAAATGTTTTGAGATTTAGGGAGGTTTGGGGCTGTGTAGTTGCATAGTATTATACGTCAGAGGTCTAGCAAATCCACAATCAGTTTTTATCATCAATAAATAGTGGTTTGTATTAGCGTCCAGGATTTAGGCAGAATCAACTCAAAATGGCCGCTCTTCAACTCGGGTGTAATGCTGCTGGAAGCAGGCTGCAAAGTGTTTCGAAATACAGGCACGTGTGGGGTCGAGTATTTGCATAGTATTATATGTTAGAGGTCTAGCGAATCCACAAGCAATTTTATAATCAATAAATAGTGGCTTGAATTAGCGTCTGGGATTTAGGAAGAATCAACTCACAATGGCCGCTTTTCTTGGTGAAAAAGTGCTTGATTTGGGTTGCTGAGTCAGTGACCCTTCTCTATGTATGAGATTAGGCTATGAGATGATTCTGCAGTGGATTGTAATGAACGGGGTTGAGTAGTCCCAGTCGCATTAGGTGGGAAGTTGAATTGGGCCTGGATCATAGTTTATAATCAATAATTATATTGAGATTTCAATGTCAAGGCAGAGTCTCTGCTCTTGGAAATGGAGGTGCTGATTTGGGTAGCTGAGTCAGTGGCTCTACTCCTTGGGTGTGATGCTTCTGGGAGCAGGCTGAGAAGTGTTTCAAAATGCAGGAACGTTTGGTGCTGGGTAATCGCATAGTATTATTCTTTAGCGGTCTAGCGAATCCACAATCAATTTTATAATCAATAAATAGTGGATTGTATTAGCGTCTGGGATTAAGGCAGAATCAACTCACAATGGCCGCTCTTCTTGGAGATAGAGTGCATGATTTGGGTTGCCGAGTCAGTGGCTCTGCTCTTTGTATGAGATTGTGCTATGAGATGATTCAGCAGTGGATTGTAATGCACGGGGTTGAGTAGTCCCAGTCGCATTTAGGTGGGAAGTTGAATTGCGCCTGGATCATAGTTTATAATCAATAATTATATTGAGATTCCAATGTCAAGGCAGAGTCTCTGCTCTTGGAAATGGAGGTGCTGATTTGGGTAGCTGAGTCAGTGGCTCTACTCCTCGGGTGTGACGCTCCTGGAAGCGGGTTGTGAAGTGTTTCAAAATGCAGGGAGGTTTGGGGCAGTGTAGTCGGATACTATTATAGGTTAAAGATATAGCGAATCCACAATCGGTTTTTATCATCAATAAATAGTGACTTGTGTTAGCGTCTGGGATTTAGGCATAATCAACTCACAATGGCCGCTCTGCTTGGAGATAGAGTGCCTGATTTGGGTTGCTGAGTCAGTGACTCTGCTCTTTGTATGATATTGTGCTATGAGATGATTCAGCAGTGGATTGTAATGCATAGGGTTGAGTACTCCCAGTTGCATTTAGGTGGGAAGTTGAATTGGGCCTGGATCATAGTTTATAATCAATAAATAGAAAGAGCTTCCAGTGTCTAGGCATAGTCGCTGCTCTTGGAAATGGAGGTGCTGATTTGGGTAGCTGAGTCAGTGGCTCTACTCCTCAGTTGTGATGCTCCTTGAAGCGGGTTGTGAAGTGTTTCAAAATGCAGGGAGGTTTGGGGCAGTGTAGTTGCATACTATTATAGGTTAGAGATATAGCGAATCCACAATCAGTTTTTATCATCAATAAATAGTGACTTGTATTAGCGTCTGGGATTTAGGCAGAATCAACTCACAATGGCCGCTCTTCTTGGAGATAGAGTGCCTGATTTGGGTTACTGAGTCAGTGGCTCTGCTCTTTGTATGAGATTGTGCTATGAGATGATTCAGCAGTGGATTGTAATGCACGGGGTTGAGTAGTCCCAGTCGCATTTAGGTGGGAAGTTGAATTGGGCCTGGATCATAGTTTATAATCAATAAAATAGAAAGAGCTTCCAGTGTCTAGGCATAGTCGCTGCTCTTGGAATTTGAGGTGCTGATTTGGGTAGCTTCGTCAGTGGCTCTACTCCTCGGGTGTGATGCTCCTGGAAGCGGGTTGTGAAGTGTTTTGAAATGCAGGGAGGTTTGGGGCAGGGTAGTCGCATACTATTATAGGTTAGTGGTATAGCGAATCCACAATCAGTTTTTATCATCATTAAATAGTGGCTTGTATTAGCGTCTGGGATTTAGGAAGAATCAACTCAAAATGGCCGCTCTTCTTGGAGATAGAGTACCTGATTTGGGTTGCTGAGTCAGTGACTCTTCTCTATGTATGAGATTGTGCTATGAGATGATTCTGCAGTGGATTGTAATGCACGGGGTTGAGTAGTCCCAGTCGCATTAGGTGGGAAGTTGAATTGGGCCTGGATCATAGTTTATAATCAATAATTATATTGAGATTCCAATGTCAAGGCAGAGTCTCTGCTCTTGGAAATGGAGGTGCTGATTTGGGTAGCTGAGTCAGTGGCTCTACTCCTCGGGTGTGACGCTCCTGGAAGCGGGTTGTGAAGTGTTTCAAAATGCGGGGAGGTTTGGGGCAGTGTAGTCGCATACTATTATAGGTTAGAGATATAGCGAATCCACAATCAGTTTTTATCATCAATAAATAGTGACTTGTGTTAGCGTCTGGGATTTAGGCATAATCAACTCACAATGGCCGCTCTTCTTGGAGATAGAGTGCCTGATTTGGGTTGCTGAGTCAGTGACTCTGCTCTTTGTATGAGATTGTGCTATGAGATGATTCTGCAGTGGATTTTAATGCACTGAGTTGAATTGGGCCTGGATCATAGTTTATAATCAATAAATATATTGAGGTTCCAATGTCAAGGCACAGTCTCTGCTCTTGGAAATGGAGGTGCTTATTTGGGTAGCTGAGTCAGTGGCTCTACTACTTGGGTGTGATGCTGCTGGAAGCAGGCTAGGAAGTGTTTCAAAATGCAGGAACGTTTGGGGCTGAGTAGTCGCATAATATCATAAGTTAGAGGTCTAGCGAATCCACAATCAATTTTATAATCAATAAATAGTGGATTGTATTAGCGTCTGGGACTTAGGCAGAATAAACTCACAATGGCCGCTCTTCTTGGAGATAGAGTGCCTGATTTGGGTTGCTGAGTCAGTGACTCTGCTCTTTGTATGATATTGTGCTATGAGATGATTCAGCAGTGGATTCTAATGCATAGGGTTGAGTACTCCCAGTTGCATTTAGGTGTGAAGTTGAATTGGGCCTGGATCATAATTTATAATCAATAAATAGATTGAGCTTCCAGTGTCAAGGCAGAGTCACTGCTCTTGGAAATGGATGGGCTGATTTGGGTAGCTGAGTCAGTGCCTCTACTCCTCGGGTGTGATGCTCCTGGAAGCGGGTTGTGAAATGTTTTGAGATGTAGGGAGGTTTGGAGCTGTGTAGTTGCATAGTATTATACGTTAGAGGACTAGTGAATCCACAATCAGTTTTATGATCAATAAATAGTGGCTTGTAATATCGTCCAGGATTTAGGCAGGAGCAAATCACAATAGCCGCTCTTCTTGGAGATAGAGTGCCTGATTTGGGTTGCTGAGTCAGTGACATTGCTCTTTGTATGAGATTGTGCTATGAGGTGATAATGCACGGGGTTGAGTACTCCCAGTTGCATTTAGGGGGGAAGTTGAATTGGCCTGGATGATAGTTTATAATCAATAAATAGAATGGTCTTTCAGTGTCTAGGCAGAGTCACAGCTCTTGGAAATGGAGGTGCTGATTTGGGTAGCTGAGTCAGTGGCTCTACTCCTCGGGTGTGAAGCTCCTTGAAGGGGGTTGTGAAATGTTTCAAAATGTAGGGAGGTTTCGGGCTGTGTAGTCACATACTATTACAAGTTAGATGTATAGCGAATCCACAATACGTTTTTATGATCAATAAATTGTGGCTTGTAGTAGCGTCTGGGATTTAGGCAGAATCAACTCAAAATGGCTGCTGTTCTTGGAGACAGAGTACCTGATTTGAGTTGCTGAGTCAGTGACTCTGCTCTTTGTATGAGATTGTGCTAAGAGATGATTCTGCAGTGGATTGTAATGCACGGGTTTGAGTAGTCCCAGTCGCATTTAGGTGGGAAGTTGAATTGGGCCTGGATCATAGTTTATAATCAATAAATATATTGAGCTTAAAGTTTCAAGGCAGAGTCGCTGCTCTTGGAAATGGAGGTGCTGATTTGGGTAGCTGAGTCAGTAACTCTACTCCTTGGGTGTAATGCTGCTGGAAGCAGGCTGCAAAGTGTTTCGAAATGCAGGCACGTGTGGGGTTGATTATTCGCATAGTATTATACGTTAGAGGTCTAGCGAATCCACAATCAATCTCATAATCAATAAATAGTGGCTTGAATTAGCGTCTGGGATTTAGGCAGAATCAACTCACAATGGCCGCTCTTCTTGGAGATAGAGTGCCTGATTTGGGTTGCCGAGTCAGTGGCTCTGCTCTTTGTACGAGATTGTGCTATGAGATGATTCAGCAGTGGATTGTAATGCACAGGGTTGAGTAGTCCCAGTCGCATTTAGGTGGGAAGTTGAATTGCGCCTGGATCATAGTTTATAATCAATAAATAGAAAGAGCTTCCAGTGTCTAGGCATAGTCGCTGCTCTTGGAAATGGAGGTGCTGATTTGGGTAGCTGAGTCAGTGGCTCTACTCCTCGGGTGTAATGCTCCTGGAAGCGGGTTGTGAAGTGTTTCGTAATGCAGGGAGGTTTAGGGCAGGGTAGTCGCATACTAGTTAGGTTAGAGGTATAGCGAATCCACAATCAGTTTTTATCATCATTAAATAGTGGCTTGTATTAGCGTCCAGGATTTAGGCAGAATCATCTCAAAATGGCCGCTCTTCTTGGAGATAGAGTGCCTGATTTGGGTTGCTGAGTCAGTGACTCTGCTCTTTGTATGAGATTGTGCTATGAGATGATTCTGCAGTGGATTGTAATGCACGGGGTTGAGTACTCCCAGTGCATTTAGGTGGGAAGTTGAATTGGGCCTGGATCATAGTTTATAATCAATAAATAGAATGAGCTTCCAGTGTCAAGGCAGAGTCGCTGCTCTTGGAAATGGAGGTGGCGATTTGGGTAGCTGAGTCAGTGGCTCTACTCCTTGGGTGCGATGCTCCTGGAAGCGGGTTGTGAAGTGTTTCAAAATGCAGGGAGGTTTGGGGCAGTGTAGTCGCATACTATTATAGGTTGGAGATATAGCAAATCCACAATCAGTTTTTATCATCAATAAATAGTGGCTTGTATTAGCGTCTGGGATTTAGGCAGAATCAACTCAAAATGGCCGCTCTTCTTGGAGATAGAGTACCTGATTTGGGTTGCTGAGTAAGTGACTCTGCTCTTTGTATTGTGCTATGAGAGGATTCTGCAGTGGATTGTAATGCACGAGGTTGAGTACTCCCAGTTGCATTTATGTGGGAAGTTGAATTGGGCCTGGATCATAGTTTATAATCAATAAATAGAATGGGCTTCCACTGTCTAGGCAGAGTCGCGGCTCTTGGAAATTGAGGTGCTGATTTGGGTAGCTGTGTCAGTGGCTCTACTCCTCGGGTGTGATGCTCCTGGAAGCGGGTTGTGAAATGTTTCGAAATTTAGGGAGGTTTCGGGCTGTGTAGTCACATACTATTACAAGTTAGATGTATAGCGAATCCACAATACGTTTTTATGATCAATAAATTGTGGCTTGTAGTAGCGTCTGGGATTTAGGCAGAATCAACTCAAAATGGCCGTTCTTCTTGGAGACAGAGGGGCATATTACAAGGGCATTATCGCTGCATTAGCGGGACTTTTTCCCGCTAATGCAGCGATAATTTTATCGCCCTATTACCAATCTGTCGCTAACACCGGTTAGCGACAGCTTGTAGGCGATAGCGGGCATTTAGTGGCCCACTTTGCATGTCAGCGATAATTATTGCTAATGACATGCAAAGTGGGCGTGCCAAGATGTTAGCGACTGAAAACAGTCGCTAACATATCTAACTCCTAGTAACAACTTTTAGAAATATTCGCGCTAAGCCCGAATATCTCCAAAAGCTAACGCCTGCTAAAAGCAGTTCTTAGCCATGTTATCCAATGGAAGGTGGATAACATGGCTAAGAGCATTGTCACGATAATGCATGAGTATCGCTGATTTGTCAGCGATATTCATGCATTTCGCCGGATTTTTACCGCTTTTGAGATAAACCCTGATAATATCAAGGTATCTCAGCGGTAAAAATCCTCGGTGCTCAGCGATATTTTTTCCCGCTAAACAAGCAATAGCGATAATTATCGCTATTGCTTGGTAATATGCCCCAGAGTACCTGATTTGGGTTGCTGTGTCAGTGACTCTGCTCTTTGTATGAGATTGTGCTAAGAGATGATTCTGCAGTGGATTGTAATGCACAGGTTTGAGTAGTCCCAGTCGCATTTAGGTGGGAAGTTGAATTGGGCCTGGATCATAGTTTATAATTAATAAATATATTGAGCTTAAAGTTTCAAGGCAGAGTCGCTGCTCTTGGAAATGGAGGTGCTGATTTGGATAGCTGAGTCAGTGGCTCTACAACTCGGGTGTAATGCTGGTGGAAGCAGGCTGCAAAGTGTTTCGAAATACAGGCACGTGTGGGGTTGATTATTCGCATAGTATTATACGTCAGAGGTCTAGCGAATCCACAATCAATCTCATAATCAATAAATAGTGGCTTGAATTAGCGTCTGGGATTTAGGCAGAATCAACTCACAATGGCCGCTCTTCTTGGAGATAGAGTGCCTGATTTGGGTTGCCGAGTCAGTGGCTCTGCTCTTTGTACGAGATTGTGCTATGAGATGATTCAGCAGTGGATTGTAATGCACAGGGTTGAGTAGTCCCAGTCGCATTTAGGTGGGAAGTTGAATTGCGCCTGGATCATAGTTTATAATCAATAAATAGAAAGAGCTTCCAGTGTCTAGGCATAGTCGCTGCTCTTGGAAATGGAGGTGCTGATTTGGGTAGCTGAGTCAGTGGCTCTACTCCTCGGGTGTAATGCTCCTGGAAGCGGGTTGTGAAGTGTTTCGTAATGCAGGGAGGTTTAGGGCAGGGTAGTCGCATACTAGTTAGGTTACAGGTATAGCGAATCCACAATCAGTTTTTATCATCATTAAATAGTGGCTTGTATTAGCGTCCAGGATTTAGGCAGAATCATCTCAAAATGGCCGCTCTTCTTGGAGATAGAGTGCCTGATTTGGGTTGCTGATGAGATTGTGCTATGAGATGATTCTGCAGTGGATTGTAATGCACGGGGTTGAGTACTCCCAGTGCATTTAGGTGGGAAGTTGAATTGGGCCTGGATCATAGTTTATAATCAATAAATAGAATGAGCTTCCAGTGTCAAGGCAGAGTCGCTGCTCTTGGAAATGGAGGTGGCGATTTGGGTAGCTGAGTCAGTGGCTCTACTCCTTGGGTGCGATGCTCCTGGAAGCGGGTTGTGAAGTGTTTCAAAATGCAGGGAGGTTTGGGGCAGTGTAGTCGCATACTATTATAGGTTGGAGATATAGCAAATCCACAATCAGTTTTTATCATCAATAAATAGTGGCTTGTATTAGCGTCTGGGATTTAGGCAGAATCAACTCAAAATGGCCGCTCTTCTTGGAGATAGAGTACCTGATTTGGGTTGCTGAGTAAGTGACTCTGCTCTTTGTATTGTGCTATGAGAGGATTCTGCAGTGGATTGTAATGCACGAGGTTGAGTACTCCCAGTTGCATTTATGTGGGAAGTTGAATTGGGCCTGGATCATAGTTTATAATCAATAAATAGAATGGGCTTCCACTGTCTAGGCAGAGTCGCGGCTCTTGGAAATTGAGGTGCTGATTTGGGTAGCTGTGTCAGTGGCTCTACTCCTCGGGTGTGATGCTCCTGGAAGCGGGTTGTGAAATGTTTCGAAATTTAGGGAGGTTTCGGGCTGTGTAGTCACATACTATTACAAGTTAGATGTATAGCGAATCCACAATACGTTTTTATGGTCAATAAATTGTGGCTTGTAGTAGCGTCTGGGATTTAGGCAGAATCAACTCAAAATGGCCGTTCTTCTTGGAGACAGAGGGGCATATTACAAGGGCATTATCGCTGCATTAGCGGGACTTTTTCCCGCTAATGCAGCGATAATTTTATCGCCCTATTACCAATCTGTCGCTAACACCGGTTAGCGACAGCTTGTAGGCGATAGCGGGCATTTAGGGGCCCACTTTGCATGTCAGCGATAATTATTGCTAATGACATGCAAAGTGGGCGTGCCAAGATGTTAGCGACTGAAAACAGTCGCTAACATATCTAACTCCTAGTAACAACTTTTGGAAATATTCGCGCTAAGCCCGAATATCTCCAAAAGCTAACGCCTGCTAAAAGCAGTTCTTAGCCATGTTATCCAATGGAAGGTGGATAACATGGCTAAGAGCATTGTCACGATAATGCATGAGTATCGCTGTTTTTTCAGCAATATTCATGCATTTCGCAGGATTTTTACCGCTTTTGAGATAAACCCTGATAATATCAAGGTATCTCAGCGTTAAAAATCCTCGGTGTTTGGCGATATTTTTTCCCGCTAAACAAGCAATAGCGATAATTATCGCTATTGCTTGGTAATATGCCCCAGAGTACCTGATTTGGGTTGCTGTGTCAGTGACTCTGCTCTTTGTATGAGATTGTGCTAAGAGATGATTCTGCAGTGGATTGTAATGCACAGGTTTGAGTAGTCCCAGTCGCATTTAGGTGGGAAGTTGAATTGGGCCTGGATCATAGTTTATAATTAATAAATATATTGAGCTTAAAGTTTCAAGGCAGAGTCGCTGCTCTTGGAAATGGAGGTGCTGATTTGGATAGCTGAGTCAGTGGCTCTACAACTCGGGTGTAATGCTGCTGGAAGCAGGCTGCAAAGTGTTTCAAAATACAGGCACGTGTGGGGTTGATTATTCGCATAGTATTATACGTTAGAGGTCTAGCGAATCCACAATCAATCTCATAATCAATAAATAGTGGCTTGAATTAGCGTCTTGGATTTAGGCAGAATCAACTCACAATGGCCGCTTTTCTTGGCGATAGAGTTCCTGATTTGGGTTGCTGAGTCAGTGACTCTTCTCTATGTATGAGATTGTGCTATGAGATGATTCTGCAGTGGATTGTAATGCACGGGGTTTAGTAGTCCCAGTCGCATCAGGTGGGAAGTTGAATTGGGCCTGGATCATAGTTTATAATCAATAATTATATTGAGATTGCAATGTCAAGGCAGAGTCTCTGCTCTTGGAAATGGAGGTGCTGATTTGGGTAGCTGAGTCAGTGGCTCTACTCCTTGGGTGTGATGCTGCTGGAAGCAGGCTGAGAAGTGTTTCAAAATGCAGGAACGTTTGGGGCTGAGTAGTCGCATAGTATTATACTTTAGAGGTCTAGCGAATCCACAATCAATTTTATAATCAATAAATAGTGGATTGTATTAGCGTCTGGGATTTAGGCAGAATCAACTCACAATGGCCGCTCTTCTTGGAGATAGAGTGCCTGATTTGGGTTGCCGAGTCAGTGGCTCTGCTCTTTGTACGAGATTGTGCTATGAGATGATTCAGCAGTGGATTGTAATGCATGGGGTTGAGTAGTCCCAGTCGCATTTAGGTGGGAATTTGAATTGCGCCTGGATCATAGTTTATAATCAATAAATAGAAAGAGCTTCCAGTGTCTAGGCATAGTCGCTGCTCTTGGAAATGGAGGTGCTGATTTGGGTAGCTGAGTCAGTGGCTCTACTCCTCGGGTGTGAAGCTCCTGGAAGCGGGTTGTGAAGTGTTTCGTAATGCAGGGAGGTTTGGGGCAGGGTAGTCGCATACTAGTTAGGTTAGAGGTATAGCGAATCCACAATCAGTTTTTATCATCATAAAATAATAGCTTGTGGATTGTATTAGCGTCCAGGATTTAGGCAGAATCATCTCAAAATGGCCGCTCTTCTTGGAGATAGAGTGCCTGATTTGGGTGGCTGAGTCAGTGACTCTGCTCTTTGTATGAGATTGTGCTATGAGATGATTTGCAGTGGATTGTAATGCACGGGGTTGAGTACTCCCAGTGCATTTAGGTGGGAAGTTGAATTGGGCCTGGATCATAGTGTATAATCAATAAATAGAAGGAGCTTCCAGTGTCAAGGCAGAGTCGCTGCTCTTGGAAATGGAGGTGGCGATTTGGGTAGCTGAGTCAGTGGCTCTACTCCTTGGGTGCGATGCTCCTGGAAGCAGGTTGTGAAGTGTTTCAAAATGCAGGGAGGTTTGGGGCAGTGTAGTCGCATACTATTATAGGTTGGAGATATAGCAAATCCACAATCAGTTTTTATCATCAATAAATAGTGGCTTGTATTAGCGTCTGGGATTTAGGCAGAATCAACTCAAAATGGCCGCTCTTCTTGGAGATAGAGTACCTGATTTGGGTTGCTGAGTAAGTGACTCTGCTCTTTCTATTGTGCTATGAGAGGATTCTGCAGTGGATTGTAATGCACTGGGTTGAGTACTCCCAGTGCATTTAGGTGGGAAGTTGAATTGGGCCTGGATCATAGTTTATAATCAATAAATAAAAGGAGCTTCCAGTGTCTAGGCAGAGTCGCTGCTCTTGGAAATGGATGGGCTGATTTGGGTAGCTGAGTCAGTGCCTCTACTCCTCGGGTGTGATGATCCTGGAAGCGGGTTGTGAAACATTTCGAGATGTAGGGAGGTTTGGGGCTGTGTAGTTGCATAGTATTATACATTAGAGGTCTAGCGAATCCACAATCATTTTTTATGATCAATAAATAGTGGCTTGTAAAGCGTCCAGGATTTAGGCAGAATCAACTCACAATGGCCGCTCTTTTTGGAGATAG
Organism: Lissotriton helveticus; assembly: GCF_964261635.1. NCBI lineage: Eukaryota > Metazoa > Chordata > Amphibia > Caudata > Salamandridae > Lissotriton > Lissotriton helveticus. The sequence goes on from NC_136069.1 coordinate 1,614,296,932, forward strand.
AGTGCCTGATTTGGGTTGCTGAGTCAGTGACTCTGCTCTTTGTATGAGATTGTGCTATGAGATGATTCAGCAGTGGAATGTAATGCACGAGGTTGAGTACTCACAGTTGCATTTATGTGGGAAGTTGAATTGGGCCTGGATCATAGTTTATAATCAATAAATAGAATGAGCTTCCAGTGTCTAGGCAGAGTTGTTGCTCTTGGAAATGGAGGTGCTGATTTGGGTAACTGAGTCAGTGGCTCTACTCCTCGGGTGTGATGCTCCTTGAAGCGGGTTGTGAAATGTTTCAAAATGTAGGGAGGTTTCGGGCTGTGTAGTCACATACTATTAAGAGTTAGATGTATAGCGAATCCACAAAACGTTTTTATGATCAATAAATTGTGGATTGTAGTAGAGTCTGGGATTTAGGCTGAATCTATTCAAAATGGCCTCTCTTCTTGGAGATAGAGTACCTGATTTGGGTTGCTGAGTCAGTGACTCTTCTCTTTGTATGAGATTGTGCTATGAGATGATTCTGCAGTGGATTGTAATGCACGGGGTTGAGTAGTCCCAGTCGCATTTAGGTGGGAAGTTGAATTGGGCCTGGATCATAGTTTACAATCAATAAATCGAATGAGCTTCCAGTGTCTAGGCAGAGTCGCTGCTCTTGGAAATGGAGGTGGCGATTTGGTTAGCTGAGTCAGTGGCTCTACTCCTTGGTTGTGATGCTCCTGGAAGTGGGTTGTGAAGTGTTTCAAAATGCAGGGAGGTTTGGGGCAGTGTAGTCGCATACTATTATAGGTTAGAGATATAGCGAATCCACAATCAGTTTTTATCATCAATAAATAGTGGCTTGTATTAGCATCTGGGATTTAGGCAGAATCAACTCAAAATGGCCGCTCTTCTTGGAGATAGAGTACCTGATTTGGGTTGCTGAGTCAGTGACTCTGCTCTTTGTATGATATTGTGCTATGAGAGGATTCTGCAGTGGATTGTAATGCATGAGGTTTAGTACTCCCAGTTGCATTTATGTGGGAAGTTGAATTGGGCCTGGATCATAGTTTATAATCAATAAATAGAATGGGCTTCCAGTGTCTAGGCAGAGTCGCGTCTCATGGAAATGGAGGTGCTGATTTGGGTAGCTGTGTCAGTGGCTCTACTCCTCGGTGTGATGCTCCTTGAAGCGGGTTGTGAAATGTTTCGAAATTTAGGGAGGTTTCGGGCTGTGTAGTCACATACTATTACAAGTTAGATGTATAGCGAATCCACAATACGTTTTTATGATCAATAAATTGTGGCTTGTAGTAGCGTCTGGGATTTAGGCAGAATCAACTCAAAATGGCCGCTCTTCTTGGAGACAGAGGGGCATATTACAAGGGCATTATCACCGCATTAGCGGGACTTTTTCCCGCTAATGCGGCGATAATTTTATCGCCCTATTACCAATCTGTCGCTAACACCGGTTAGCGACAGCTTGTAGGCGATAGCGGGCATTTAGGGGCCCACTTTGCATGTCAGCGATAATTATCGCTAATGACATGCAAAGTGGGCGTGCCAAGATGTTAGCGACTGAAAACAGTCGCTAACATATCTAACTCCTAGTAACAACTTTTGGAAATATTCGCGCTAAGCGCGAATATCTCCAAAAGCTAACGCCTGCTAAAAGCAGTTCTTAGCCATGTTATCCAATGGAAGGTGGATAACATGGCTAAGAGCATTGTCACGATAATGCATGAGTTTCGCTGATTTTTCAGCGATATTCATGCATTTCGCAGGATTTTTACCGCTTTTGAGATAAACCTTGATAATATCAAGGTATCTCAGCGGTAAAAATCCTCGGTGCTCTGCGATATTTTTTTCCCGTTAACCAAGCAATAGCGATAATTATCGCTATTGCTTGGTAATATGCCCCAGAGTACCTGATTTGGGTTGCTGTGTCAGTGACTCTGCTCTTTGTATGAGATTGTGCTAAGAGATGATTCTGCAGTGGATTGTAATGCACAGGTTTGAGTAGTCCCAGTCGCATTTAGGTGGGAAGTTGAATTGGGCCTGGATCATAGTTTATAATTAATAAATATATTGAGCTTAAAGTTTCAAGGCAGAGTCGCTGCTCTTGGAAATGGAGGTGCTGATTTGGATAGCTGAGTCAGTGGCTCTACAACTCGGGTGTAATGCTGCTGGAAGCAGGCTGCAAAGTGTTTTGAAATACAGGCACGTGTGGGGTTGATTATTCGCATAGAATTATACGTTAGAGGTCTAGCGAATCCACAATCAATTTTATAATCAACTAGCAGCCCGTCCCGACGTTGTCCGGGTATGAATTGCTTCTGGCTAGTAGTATATTGTTTTGTAGGATTTCGTTTTGATAGCATTTCTTATCTGTGACAGGCCTGTGAAATGCTCCAATTCACAGTGCACTGCTGATGCACTTAAGAGTGCGCGTTCAGTAGTGCGTGAACTCGAGTTTCCCTACTTTATTTTTCCTTGCATTATTATATAGCGCTAACTCGACAACATGGCATGAGCACAATGTACATTACAGAAGAACACATTCATTTGTGGTAGGCACGGGGAGACAAAGCGATTTGCCTGGAATCACAGGATGTTGAGCTGATTCTGAGATTCAAATGTAGCTCCCCAGCTCTAAAGTTCGCAATTCTAGAACTTGTGGCGGGAGGTGTTTCTAAAAGTGTATGTCGGTGCTGGCCATCAGTGAGAGAGATCTGTGCATTTTTCAAATCGGTGGTGAAAAAATATGAGTATGTTGCTGGAGATGTGGGCCGCCGTGCCACCAATGTACTTACAGGGGGAGGGTAAACACCCATTATTCCGCAACTTTCTTTCCGCATACCATCACTCCGCATACTTTCATTATGAAAGTACCATGACTCTGCAATGCCATTATAATGCATGGCATTACATTTTATATGCTTTTACCACGCATACATTTACAATGAAATTCGTTGTAAATGCATGAATGGTAAAAGCATGTTTTTTTTTTATGTTTGGATAAGGTGTGTGGGTATAGGGGTATATGTTTTGGGGTACTGAGGTATATGTTTTTGGGTGTTTGGTTATTTTAAGGGTTCAGATATAGTTTTGGGTTATGGGGTACAGGGGTAGTTTTAGGGTTTGGGGATAGGTATGGGTTTTGGGGTACAGGGGTATTTTTAGGGTTCAGGGCTAGGTTTGGGTTTTGGGGTATAGGGGTATTTTTAGGGTTCAGGGGTAGGTTTAGGTTTTGGGGTACAGGGGTATTTTAAGGGTTCAGGGCTAGGTTAGGGTTTTGGGGTACAGGGGTATTTTTAGGGTTAGGGGTAGGTTTGGGTTTTGGAGTACAGGGGGATTTTAGGTTTCAGGAGTAGGTTTGGGTTTTGGGTTACAGGGTTATTTTTATTGTTCCGGGCTAGGTTTGGGTTTTGGGGTACAGGGGTATTTTTAGGGTTCAGGGGTAGGTTTGGGTTTTGGGGTACAGGGGTATTTTAAGGGTTCAGGGCTAGGTTTGGGTTTTGGGGTACAGGGTTATTTTAGGGTTCAGGGGTAGGTTTGGGTTTTGGGGTACATGGGTATTTTTATGGTTCAGGGCTAGGTTTGGGTTTTGGTGTACAGGGGTATTTTTAGGGTTCAGGGGTAGGTTTTGGTTTTGAGGTACAGGGGTATTTATAGGGTTCAGGGCTAGGTTTGGGTTTTGGGGTACAGGGGTATTTTTAGGGTTAGGGGTAGGTTTGGGTTTGGGGGTACAGGGGTATTTTAGGTTTCAGGAGTAGGTTTGGGTTTTGGGTTACAGGGTTATTTTTATTGTTCCGGGCTAGGCTTGGGTTTTGGGGTACAGGGGTATTTTTTGGGTTCAGGGGTAGGTTTGGGTTTTGGGGTACAGGGGTATTTTAAGGGTTCAGGGCTAGGTTTGGGTTTTGGGGTACAGGGGGATTTTTAGGGTTTAGCGGTAGGTTTGGGTTTTGGGGTACAGGGTATATTTATAGGGTTAAGATGGGTTAGTGTTTAAGGGTGTTGGGGTATTTTAAGGAGTACGGGTGGGTTATGATGATGGGGTGCAGGGGTATTTAAAGGGAGCAGGGTGGACACCCGGAGCTGGAATGTACTGAACCTGGGAAGAAAAAACAATGAAATATTGGGCACAACGCACACTTTTTTTTTGTAATCCCGTGCCCCGCACACGCCCACGTCCCCAGCACACGCCCACAGCACACGATATGAGACATGGCATGAAGGGCGGAACGTACCACATGCCCCCAGCGTTTGTCACGCCACCAGCACACACCCACAGCACAACGCAAACACGCCCACAAGGGACTACTTCCAACGCTGTATTGGGTGTTGTAATTGGTGCTGTGGTTCCTGAGATTACCCGCCTCAAACATTTGGGCTCTCTCTTTATTATATTAGTATGGATTGGTGAATTCTTTGTCAAATAAAAAAAATTGTGAGAGAGAGAGAGCAGTGACTGACCATATTCCTGTTCTCTGAGCTTTACGTAATGCTCTTTCCTTTCCCTTGTGCCCAGAGCCAGCGAGGTCACGAGACAGGAGGGGATTAGAAGAGAGCAGTCAATGTCATTGCTCATTTTTAGCCTGCAAAGCAACTGTTTGTAAACCCTGCCTGAAGGAGGCAGTCCGGGTCAGTTTTCCTCCTGGACACTGAACTCGCTTGACGACTTCAGTTCTCTGTTGTGGCAGTGGCTGCTGATGAAAATGAAATTCGTTTTATCAAGTGTTAATTTTAAAAGTTACGTGGTGGGTGGGAAAGAAATGTTATTTTATTTTTCTTTGTTAGCCACTGGTCGCTCTGACTCCATATTTAGTTTGTCCTTAATTTTGAAGTGGTGCCTATGACTGTCTAAGGTTTTCTAGTTGAGTTACTTCTAGGCCTGATGCAGCAACACCTGTGGGCCCATAAATGAAGCTTTAACCTTGTTTCTGTCCTCCAGCTACTTGTTCATAAGTGCAGAAACCTAACCATAATTCTAGTGTTCTGACAAAAAGACTGTGTGTGGCTCAAGTCTTACACTTTTCTCCCTGGGGGTAACTGGTTCGGTTTCATGGATTAGGCCTGCCCTCTCCTCCACTCCAGGCATAATAGCGCAGGCCTCCGTGCACACACAACAGACAGGAGCTTTAAAGACGCACGCCGTTTATTTTCTGCTGCTTCTTCAGCGCTGTAGATGCTGAAATAGAAAGTGAGCCAGATCAGCTTTAAATTGCTATCGTGCCAGGTCACTGCTTCGTCTCCCTTCATTTAATTAATGTTAGCCTCTCTGCTTGTTGCTTAGGAGGGACCCCTGTCTTAGCGCTATCCCACCCCACCTCCATGCCAGAGATTGTAGCATGCCCCGTTCACACTCAACACACTTGTCAATGAGGAAGGGACTGACATCGCGAGCCGGCGGAACTACAAAAATGCCGCTGTGATGTCATTTTGTAGTCCCGCGGGCCGTTTTTTCACCGATGGTCAGTGTTGCCAGCTCCAAGGGCAGTGAGCTATAAAATACGAATAAACAGACTCTCGCTAGTAAGAGCGATAGTTTCCTTGCAGGCATCAGCCATTACCTTATAAAAACGGGGCAGATATAAAACGAAGAAAAAGTAGTCCCCTTTGCTGAAACAATACTAAAACGCCCGGGTTCTTTCCCGATGTCATCACGCAGACGTCGCGGCCGGCGCTACTTGCAAGGGACTACTTTATTTTTATTCCTAATTTTTTAAACAACGTATATTTTTTATTTTTATATAGCCTATGTCCTTCTGCTTGCCCTGAGGTTTTCAAAGATGTCTTGGGTGTTTGGATTGGTGCTGTACTTTTTGAGTTTACCTGGCTCAAAGGACACAGTTCTCTCTTTATAATAGTAGTATAGATAAATAGTGGCTTGAATTAGCGTCTGGGATTTAGGCAGAATCAACTCACAATGGCCGCTTTTCTTGGCGATAGAGTGCCTGATTTGGGTTGCTGAGTCAGTGACTCTTCTCTATGTATGAGATTGTGCTATGAGATGATTCTGCAGTGGATTGTAATGCACGGGGTTGAGTAGTCCCAGTCGCATTAGGTGGGATGTTGAATTGGGCCTGGATCATAGTTTATAATCAATAATTATATTGAGATTCCAATGTCAAGGCAGAGTCTCTGCTCTTGGAAATGGAGGTGCTGATTTGGGGAGCTGAGTCAGTGGCTCTACTCCTTGGGTGTGATGCTGCTGGAAGCAGGCTGAGAAGTGTTTCAAAATGCAGGAACGTTTGGGGCTGAGTAGTCGCATAGTATTATACGTTAGAGGTCTAGCGAATCCACAATCAATTTTATAATCAATAAATAGTGGCTTGAATTAGCGTTTGGGATTTAGGCAGAATCAATGCACAATGGCCACTCTTCTTTGAGTAGAGTGCCTGATTTGGGTTGCTGAGTCAGTGACTCTGCTCTTTGTATCAGATTGTGCTACGAGATGATTCAGCAGTGGATTGTAATGCCTGGGGTAGAGTAGTCCCAGTCGCATTTAGGTGGGAAGTTGAATTGTGCCTGGATCATAGTTAATAATCAATAAATAGAATGAGCTTCCAGTGTCTAGGCAGAGTCGCTGCTCTTGGAAATGGAGGTGCTGATTTGGGTAGCTGAGTCAGTGGCTCTACTCCTTGGGTGTGATGCTTTTGGAAGCGGGTTGTGCAGTGTTTCAAAATGGAGAGAGGTTTGGGCCAGTGTAGTCGCATACTATTATAGGTTAGAGATATAGCGAATCCACAATCAGTTTTTATCATCAATAAATAGTGGCTTGTATTAGCGTCTGGAATTTAGGCAGAATCAACTCAAGATGGTCGCTCTTCTTGGAGATAGAGTACCTGATTTGGGTTGCTTAGTCAGAGACTCTGCTCTTTGTATGATATTGTGCTATGAGATGATTCTGCAGTGGATTGTAATGCACGGGGTTGAGTACTCCCAGTGCATATAGGTGGGAAGTTGAATTGGGTCTGGATCATAGTTTATAATCAATCAATAGAATAAGCTTGCAGTGTCTAGGCAGAGTCACTGCTCTTGGAAATGGATGGGCTGGTTTGGGTAGCTGAGTCAGTGCCTCTACTCCTCGGGTGTGATGCTCCTGGAAGCGGGTTGTGAAAAGTTTCGAGATGTAAGGAGGTTTGGGGATGTGTAGTTGCATAGTATTATACAATAGAGGTCGAGCGAATCCCCAATCATTTTTTATGATCAATAAATAGTGGCTTGTAATAGCGTCCAGGATTTAGGCAGAATCAACTCACAATAGCCGCTCTTCTTGGGGGTAGAGTGCCTGATTTGGGTTGCTGAGTCAGTGACTCTGCTCTTTGTATGAGATTGTGCTATGAGATGATTAAGCAGTGGATTGTAATGCACCGGGTTGAGTACTCCCAGTTGCATTTAGGTGGGAAGTTGAATTAGTGTTGGATCATAGTTTATAATCAAGAAATAGAATGAGCTTCCAGTGTCTAGGCAGAGTCGCTGCTCTTGGAAATGGAGGTGCTGATTTGGGTAGCTGAGTCAGTGGCTCTACTCCTCGGGTGTGATGCTCCTTGAAGCAGGTTGTGAAATGTTTCGAAATGTAGGGAGGTTTTGGGCTGTGTAGTCACATACTATTACGAGTTAGATGTATAGCGAATCCACAATACGTTTTTATGATTAATAAATTGTGGCTTGTAGTAGCGCCTGGGATTTAGGCAGAATCAACTCAAAATGGCCGCTCTTCTTGGAGACAGAGTACCTGATTTGGGTTGCTGAGTCAGTGACTCTGCTCTTTCTATGAGATTGTGCTAAGAGATGACTCTGCAGTGGATTGTAATGCACGGGTTTGAGTAGTCCCAGTCGCATTTAGGTGGGAAGTTGAATTGGGCCCGGATCATAGTTTATAATCAATAAATATATTGAGCTTACAGTGTCCAGGCAGAGTCCCTGCTCTTGAAAATGGAGGTGCTGATTTGGGTAGCTGAGTCAGTGCCTCTACTCCTCGGGTGTGATGCTCCTGGAAGCGGGTTGTGAAATGTTTCGAGATGTAGGGAACTTTGGGGCTGTGTAGTTGCATAGTATTATGCGTTAGAGGTCTAGAGAATCCACAATCAGTTTTTATCATCAATAAATAGTGGCTTGTAATAGCGTCCAGGATTTAGGCAGAATCAACTCACAATAGCCGCTCTTCTTGCAGATAGAGTGCCTGATTTGGGTTGCTGCGTCAGTGACTCTGCTCTTTGTATGAGATTGTGCTATGATATGATTCAGCAGTGGATTGTAATGCACGGGGTTGAGTACTCCCAGTTGCATTTAGGTGGGAAGTTGAATTGGGCCTGGATCATAGTTTATAATCAATAAATAGAATGGGCTTCCAGTGTCTAGGCAGAGTCACTGCTCTTGGAAATCGAGGTGCTGATTTGGGTAGCTGAGTCAGTGGCTCTACTCCTCGGGTGTGATGCTCCTTGAAGCGGGTTGTGAAATGTTTCAAAATATAGGGAGGTTTCGGGCTGTGTAGTCACATACTATTACAAGTTAGATGTATAGCGAATCCACAATACGTTTTTATGATCAATAAATTGTGGCTTGCAGTAGCGTCTGGGATTTAGGCCGAATCAACTCAAAATGGCCGCTCTTCTTGGAGACAGAGTACCTGTTTGGGTTGCTGATTCAGTGACTCTGCTCTTTGTATGAGATTGTGCTAAGAGATGATTCTGCAGTGGATTGTAATGCACGGGTTTAAGTAGTCCCAGTCGCATTTAGGTGGGAAGTTGAATTGGGCCTGGATCATAGTTTATAATCAATAAATATATTGAGCTTAAAGTTTCAAGGCAGAGTCGCTGCTCTTGGAAATGGAGGTGCTGATTTGGGTAGCTGAGTCAGTAGCTCTACTCCTCGGGTTTAATGCTGCTGGAAGCAGGCTGCAAAGTGTTTCGAAATGCAGGCACGTTTGGGGCTGAGTATTCGCATATTATTCTACGGTAAAGGTCTAGCGAATCCACATTCAATTTTATAATCAATAAATAGTGGCTTGAATTAGCGTCCAGGATTTAAGCAGAATCAACTCACAATGGCCGCTCTTCTTGCAGATAGAGTGCTTGATTTGGGTTGCTGAGTCAGTGACTCTGCTCTTTGTATGAGATTGTGATATGATATGATTCAGCAGTGGATTGTAATGCACGGGGTTGAGTACTCCCAAATGCATTTAGGTAGGAAGTTGAATTGGGCCTGGATCATAGTTTATAATCAATAAATAGAATGAGCTTCCAGTGTCTAGGCAGAGTCACTGCTCTTGGAAATGGAGGTGCTGATTTGGGTAGCTGAGTCAGTGGCTCTACTCCTCGGGTGTGATGCTCCTGGAAGCGGGTTGTGAAAAGTTTTGAGATGTAGGAAGGTTTGGGGCTGTGTAGTTGCATAGTATTATGCTTTAGAGGTCTAGTGAGTCCACAATCAATTTTATAATCCATAAATAGTAGATTGTATTAGCGTCTGGGATTTAGGCAGAATCAACTCAAAATGGCCGCTCTTCTTGGAGATAGAGTACCTGATTTGAGTTGCTGAGTCAGTGACTCTGCTCTTTGTATGAGATTGTGCTAAGAGATGACTCTGCAGTGGATTGTAATGCACGGGTTTGAGTAGTCCCAGTCGCATTTAGGTGGGAAGTTGAATTGGGCCCGGATCATAGTTTATAATCAATAAATATATTGAGCTTACAGTGTCAAGGCAGAGTCCCTGCTCTTGAAAATGGAGGTGCTGATTTGGGTAGCTGAGTCAGTGCCTCTACTCCTCGGGTGTGATGCTCCTGGAAGCGGGTTTTGAAATGTTTCGAGATGTAGGTAACTTTGGGGCTGTGTAGTTGCATAGTATTATGCGTTAGAGGTCTAGAGAATCCACAATCAGTGTTTATCATCAATAAATAGTGGCTTGTAATAGCGTCCAGGATTTAGGCAGAATCAACTCACAATAGCCGCTCTTCTTGCAGATAGAGTGCTTGATTTGGGTTGCTGCGTCAGTGACTCTGCTCTTTGTATGAGATTGTGCTATGATATGATTCAGCAGTGGATTGTAATGCACGGGTTTGAGTACTCCCAGTTGCATTTAGGTGAGAAGTTGAATTGGGCCTGGATCATAGTTTATAATCAATAAATAGAATGGGCTTCCAGTGTCTAGGCAGAGTCACTGCTCTTGGAAATCGAGGTGCTGATTTGGGTAGCTGAGTCAGTGGCTCTACTCCTCGGGTGTGATGCTCCTTGAAGCGGGTTGTGAAATGTTTCAAAATATAGGGAGGTTTCGGGCTGTGTAGTCACATACTATTACAAGTTAGATGTATAGCGAATCCACAATACGTTTTTATGATCAATAAATTGTGGTTTGTAGTAGCGTCTGGGATTTAGGCCGAATCAACTCAAAATGGCCGCTCTTCTTGGAGACAGAGTACCTGTTTGGGTTGCTGATTCAGTGACTCTGCTCTTTGTATGAGATTGTGCTAAGAGATGATTCTGCAGTGGATTGTAATGCACGGGTTTGAGTAGTCCCAGTCGCATTTAGGTGGGAAGTTGAATTGGGCCTGGATCATAGTTTATAATCAATAAATATATTGAGCTTAAAGTTTCAAGGCAGAGTCGCTGCTCTTGGAAATGGAGGTGCTGATTTGGGTAGCTGAGTCAGTAGCTCTACTCCTCGGGTTTAATGCTGCTGGAAGCAGGCTGCAAAGTGTTTCGAAATGCAGGCACGTTTGGGGCTGAGTATTCGCATATTATTCTACGGTAAAGGTCTAGCGAATCCACATTCAATTTTATAATCAATAAATAGTGGCTTGAATTAGCGTCCAGGATTTAAGCAGAATCAACTCACAATGGCCGCTCTTCTTGCAGATAGAGTGCTTGATTTGGGTTGCTGAGTCAGTGACTCTGCTCTTTGTATGAGATTGTGATATGATATGATTCAGCAGTGGATTGTAATGCACGGGGTTGAGTACTCCCAGATGCATTTAGGTAGGAAGTTGAATTGGGCCTGGATCATAGTTTATAATCAATAAATAGAATGAGCTTCCAGTGTCTAGGCAGAGTCACTGCTCTTGGAAATGGAGGTGCTGATTTGGGTAGCTGAGTCAGTGGCTCTACTCCTCGGGTGTGATGCTCCTGGAAGCGGGTTGTGAAAAGTTTTGAGATGTAGGAAGGTTTGGGGCTGTGTAGTTGCATAGTATTATGCGTTAGAGGTCTAGTGAGTCCACAATCAATTTTATAATCCATAAATAGTAGATTGTATTAGCGTCTGGGATTTAGGCAGAATCAACTCAAAATGGCAGCTCTTCTTGGAGATAGAGTACCTGATTTGAGTTGCTGAGTCAGTGACTCTGCTCTTTGTATGATATTGTGCTATGAGATGATTCAGCAGTGGATTGTAATGCATAGGGTTGAGTACTCCCAGTTGCATTTAGGTGGGAAGTTGAATTGGGCCTGGATCATAATTTATAATCAATAAATATATTGAGCTTACAGTGTGAAGGCAGAGTCGCTGCTCTTGGAAATGGAGGTTCTGATTTGGGTAGCTGAGTCAGTGGCTCTACTCTTCGGGTGTGATGCTGCTGGAAGCAGGCTGCGAAGTGTTTTGAAACGTAGGCACGTTTGGGGCTGAGTATTCGCATAGTATTATACATTAGAGGTCTAGCGAATCCACAATCAATTTAAAATCAATAAACAGTGGCTTGAATTAGCGTCTGGGATTTAGGCAGAATCAACTCACATTGGCCGCTCTTCTTGGAGATAGAGTCCCTGATTTGGGTTGCTGAGTCAGTGACTCTGCTCTTTGTATGATATTGTGCTATGAGATGATTCAGCAGTGGATTGTAATGCATAGGGTTGAGTACTCCCAGTTGCATTTAGGTGGGAAGTTGAATTGGGCCTGGATCATAATTTATAATCAATAAATATATTGAGCTTACAGTGTGAAGGCAGAGTCGCTGCTCTTGGAAATGGAGGTTCTGATTTGGGTAGCTGAGTCAGTGGCTCTACTCTTCGGGTGTGATGCTGCTGGAAGCAGGCTGCGAAGTGTTTTGAAACGTAGGCACGTTTGGGGCTGAGTATTCGCATAGTATTATACATTAGAGGTCTAGCGAATCCACAATCAATTTAAAATCAATAAACAGTGGCTTGAATTAGCGTCTGGGATTTAGGCAGAATCAACTCACATTGGCCGCTCTTCTTGGAGATAGAGTCCCTGATTTGGGTTGCTGAGTCAGTGACTCTGCTCTTTGTATGATATTGTGCTATGAGAGGATTCTGCAGTGGATTGTAATGCACGGGGTTGAGTACTCCCAGTGCATTTAGGTGGGAAGTTGAATTGGGCCTGGATCATAGTTTATAATCAATAAATATATTGAGCTTACAGTGTGAAGGCAGAGTCGCTGCTCTTGGAAATGGAGGTTCTTATTTGGGTAGCTGAATCAGTGGCTCTACTCCTCGGGTGTCATGCTGCTGGAAGCAGGCTGCAATGTGTTTCGAAATGCAGGCACGTTTGGGGCAGAGTATTCGCATAGTATTATACGTTAGAGGTCTAGCGAATCCACAATCAATTTTATATTCAACTAGCAGCCCGCCCCAGCTTTGCCTGGGGGAGTAGGGGGCTGGGGGCAGCATTTCCGGATTGCGGCAGCGTTTCCCGGGGCAGAAGGGGGCTGGGGTCAACATTTCAGGCTTGGGTGCACTCCCGCCCCGGCCCCCGCCTGCCCCGATATTGCCCAGACCGTCTCCCGCCCCCTGCCTCCCTCCCGCCTCCTGCCTCCCTCCCGCCTCCCTCCCGCCTCCCTCCCGCCTCCCTTCCGCCTCCCTCCCACCTCCCGCCTACGCCTCCCGCCTCCCGCCTCCCGCCTTTGCCTTACTTGAGCCGCCGCTCTTCCCCGCGCTCCGGACTTCACCGCCACTCCTCGCTGCTCGTCACCGCTCCTCCCCGCCTGTCGTCATCACGCACTTTGCGGACATCGCTAGGTCGCGGCCAGCGCTACGTCGCGGCCGGCGCTACTTTTAGGGGACTACTTTGTTTTTAAAGTTTAATTTTTTTAATTTACGTTTTTTTAAATTTTATTTAGCCTATGTCCATCTACACACCCTGAGGATTACAACAATGTATTGGGTGTGTGGATTGGCGCTGTGGTTCCCGAGTTTACCTTGCCAAAAGGTTTCTGTTCTCTCTTTATAATAGTAGTATAGATAAATAGTGGCTTGTATTAGCGTCCAGGATTTAGGCAGAATCAACTCAAAATGGCCGCTCTTCTTGGAGATAGAGTACCTGATTTGTGTTGCTGAGTCAGTGACTCTTCTCTTTGTATGAGGTTGTGCTATGAGATGATTCTGCAGTGGATTGTAATGCACGGGGTTGAGTAGTCCCAGTCGTATTAGGTGGGAAGTTGATTGGGCCTGGATCATAGTTTATAATCAATAATTATATTGAGATTCCAATGTCAAGGCAGAGTCTCTGCTCTTGGAAATGGAGGTGCTGATTTGGGTAGCTGAGTCAGTGGCTTTACTCCTCGGGTGTGATGCTCCTGGAAGCAGGTTGTGAAGTGTTTCAAAATGCAGGGAGGTTTGGGGCAGTGTAGTCGCATACTATTATAGGTTAGAGATATAGCGAATCCACAATCAGTTTTTATAATAAATAAATCGTGGCTTGTATTAGCATCTGGGATTTAGGCAGAATCAATTCAAAATGGCCACTCTTCTTGGAGATAGAGTACCTGATTTGGCTTGCTGAGTCAGTGACTCTGCTCTTTGTATGATATTGTGCTATGAAATGATTCTGCAGTGGATTGTAATGCACGGGGTTGAGTACTCCAAGTGCATTTAGGTGGGAAGTTGAATTGGGCCTGATCATAGTTTATAATCAATAAATTGAATGAGGTCCCAGTGTCTAGGCAGAGTCACTGCTCCTGGAAATAGATGGGCTGATTTGGGTAGCTGAGTCAGTGCCTCTACTCCTCGGGGGTGATGCTCCTGGAAGCGGGTTTTGAAATGTTTCGAGATGTAGGGAGGTTTGGGGATGTGTAGTTGCATAGTATTATACGTTAGACGTCTAGCGAATCCACAATCAGTTTTTATGATCAATAAATAGTAGCTTGTAATAGCGTCCAGGATTTAGGCAGAATCATCTCACAATGGCCGCTCTTCTTGGAGATAGAGTGCCTGATTTGGGTTGCTGAGTCAGTGACTCTGCTCTTTGTATGAGATTGTGCTATGATATGATTCAGCAGTGGATTGTAATGCACGTGTCATGATCTGCCTTGGCCAGCATAAAGCGCCTAGTTGGATATAAGGTCTGCATTGCTTATGCTCCTTTAGATGGCTTTTTGACTACATGGTCCATAATTCCCGGAGGCTGGGAGGAGTTTGGTAAACTATGAAGGTGGCCATTTTTTGTCTCTGAGTCGTACGTGATTTGCTACCCGAATTGGAACTGTGCCGTGGGATTTTGTTTCTGGAATTTGTTAGCGTTCAGCGGCTGCTGGACGCTTTGAGTTATTACTGAGGACTTTATCGAGTCTTCATTTGAGACACGGGAAGCGCTGTGTGCTAACAGCTGATAGCAAGCGTTTGGCGGCTGCCGAGCGCCTTTTTGGAAATCTCTGTGTTTTGGACTTTTAACACGAGAGAAGCTGCCTGCAGCCTTACAGTCACAGCGGTGAGCGGCTGCTGCTTTGTTTACCGGAGCTGTTTCCAAATGCCGGAGAAAAGGAGAAAAGTAACTAAGGCGTTCTCGGCGGAGACGCTTAAGTATAAACATTGGAATCCTTGATTTAGGTTGCTGTGGAAGTTTTCAAGTGTGTTCTTTGCAACGTGAGTACTCGCGTTCTCGGCCGAGACGCACACTAATGACTATGGCTTGAGATTTATGCAAGGAAAGAACTGGGCATTGACATTGAATGGAACAGTACTTTTGAACTTGTTTCTTTAGAAAGAAAACAAAAACTCATGGCTCTTACATTTAAGGAATTTGTTTGCGCAAAACTTCCGTTGGATTTGGGATTCATTAAGGAATACTGATTACCCCTTTAATTTTTGATTCGAGTGACGAAGGGAAATATTTATGTTCTTTATGGGAAGACTGGAAGGTATGCATGTAACAAGAGAGAAGTGATTGATGGTGCATATGTGGGTGGAATTCCATGCGTGACCATTCTCTTTGTTAGGTCTTTCAGAATTGTTTATCAGGGTATAGAGGCGTTTATCTAATACCTATCAAGAAAGAGGAGGAGACAGTTTACAGATATTAACATTGGTATGTGGAGTTCTAGCGAGAATTGAATGAGAGTAGACAGTGATTTACAGTACTTACCTTTGTGTGTTTTCTCTTCTTTTCTCGTTTCAGCCTCCCTTTCCCGTTCCAGACCCTTCCTTACCTTTTCCCTCGCCTGATTTCCTTTATGCTCTGTAATATACAATAGTCAGAGTATAGGGCAATCGGGAGGTGGACTCCTTTGAGCAACAATCTGATCCTGAGGAAGCCTGGTCGTGACAGCACGGTGTTGAGTACTCCCAGTTGCATTTATGTAGGAAGTTGAATTGGGCTTGCATCATAGTTTATAATCAATGAATAGAATGGGCTTCCAGTGTCTAGGCAGAGTCACTGCTCTTGGAAATGGAGGTGCTGATTTGGGTAGCTGAGTCAGTGGCTCTACTCCTCGGGTTGTGAAATGTTTCAAAATGTAGGGAGGTTTCGGGCTGTGTAGTCACATACTATTACAAGTTAGATGTATAGTGAATCCACAATATGTTTTTATGATCAATAAATAGTGGCTTGTATTAGCGTCCAGGATTTAGGCAGAATCAACTTAAAATGGCCGCTCTTCTTGGAGATAGAGTACCTGATTTGGGTTGCTGAGTCAGTGACTCTTCTCTTTGTATGAGATTGTGCTATGAGATGATTCTGCATTGGATTGTAATGCACGGGGTTGAGTAGTCCCAGTCGCATTTAGGTGGGAAGTTGAATTGGGCCTGGATCATAGTTTATAATCAATAAATATATTGAGCTTACAGTGTCATGGCAGAGTCGCTGCTCTTGGAAATGGAGGTGCTGATTTCGGTAGCTGAGTCATTGGCTCTACTCCCTGGGTGTGATGCTGCTGGACGCAGGCTGCAAAGTGTTTCAAAATGGAGGCATGTTTGGGGCTGAGTATTCGCATAGTATTATACGTTAGAGGTCTAGCGAATCCACAATCAATTTTATAATCAATAAATAGTGGATTATATTAGCGTCTGGGATTTATGCAGAATCAACTCACAATGGCCGCTCTTCTTGGAGATAGAGGGCCTGATTTGGGTTGCTGAGTCAGTGGATCTGGTCTTTGCATGAGATTGTGCTATGAAATGATTCAGCAGTGGATTGTAATGCATAGGGTTGAGTACTCCCAGTCGCATTTAGGTGGGAAGTTGAATTGAGCCTGGATCATAGTTTATAATCAATAAATAGAATGAGCTTCCAGTGTCTAGGCATAGTCGCTGCTCTTGGAAATAGAGGTGCTGATTTGGGTAGCTGAGTCAGTTGCTCTACTCCTCGGGTGTGATACTCCTGGAAGCGGGTTGTGAAGTGTCTCGAAATGCAGGGAGGTTTGGGGCAGTGTAGTCGCATACTATTATAGGTTAGAGGTATAGCGAATCCACAATCAGTTTTTATCATCATTAAATAGTGGCGTGTATTAGCGTCCAGGATTTAGGCAGAATCAACTCAAAATGGCCGCTCTTCTTGGAGATAGAGGGGCATATTATCAAGGGGGTTTATCTCCGCTTTTTGGGCTTTAAAAGCCAAGAAAGCGGAGATAAACTTATCTCCCTATTACCTAGCTGTCGCTAACACCAGTTAGCGACAGCTAGTAGGAGATGGCGACCATCTTGGGCCCCACTTTGCATGTCAGTGATATTTATCACTAATGACATGCAAAGTGGGCGTGCCAAGATGTTAGCGACTGGAAACAGTCGCTAACATCGCTATCTCCTATTACCAACTTTTGGAGATATTCGCGCTAAGCGCGAATATCTCCAAAAGCTAACACCTGCCCTGAGCAGTTCTTAGCCATGTTATCCAATGGGAGGTGGATAACATGGCTAAGAGCATTAGCTCGGTAATGCATGAATATCGCTGACTTTTCAGCGATATTCATCCATTGCGGCCGTTTTTTATCGCATTTGCGATAAACCTTGGTAATACCAAGGTTTATCTGCGATAAAAATCACCGCAGCTCAGAGGTAAAATTTTGTCTCTAACCAAGCAATAGCGATAATTATCACTATTGCTTGGTAATATGCCCCTCAGTACCTGATTTGGGTTGCTGAGTCAGTGATTCTTCTCCTTGTATGAGATTGTGCTATGAGATGATTTTGCAGTGGATTGTAATGCACGGGTTTGAGTAGTCCCAGTCGCATTAGGTGGGAAGTTGAATTGGGCCTGGATCTTAGTTTATAATCAATATTTATGTTTAGATTCCAATGTCAAGGCAGAGTCTCTGCTCTTGGAAATGGAGGTGCTGATTTGGGTAGCTGAGTCAGTGGCTCTACTCCTCGGGTGTGACGCTCCTGGAAGTGGGTTGTGAAGTGTTTCAAAATGCAGGGAGGTTTGGGGCAGTGTAGTCGCATACTATTATAGGTTAGAGATATAGCGAATCCACAATCAGTTTTTAGGATCAATAAATAGTGGCTTGTAATAGCGTCCGGAATGTAGGCAGAATCAACTCACAATAGCCGCTGTTCTTGGAGATAGAGTGCCTGATTTGGGTTGCTGAGTCAGTGACTCTGCTCTTTGTATGAGATTGTGCTATGAGATGATTAAGCAGTGGATTGTAATGCATGGGGTTGATTACTCCCAGTTGCATTTAGGTGGGAAGTTGAATTGGGCCTGGATCATAGTTTATAATCAATAAATAGAATGAGCTTCCAGTGTCTAGGCAGAGTTTCTGCTCTTGGAAATGGAGGTGCTGATTTGGGTAGCTGAATCAGTGGCTCTACTCCTCGGGTGTGATGCTCCTTGAAGCAGGTTGTGAAATGTTTTGAAATGTAGGGAGGTTTTGGGCTCTGTAGTCACATACTATTACAAGTTAGATGTATAGCAAATCCACAATAAGTTTTTATGATCAATAAATTGTGGCTTGTAGTAGCGTCTGGGATTTAGGCAGAATCAACTCAAAATGGCTGCTCTTCTTGGAGATATAGTGCCTGAATTGAGTTGCTGAGTCAGTGACTCTGCTCTTTGTATGAGATTGTGCTAAGAGATGATTCTGCAGTGGATTGTAATGCACGGGTTTGAGTAGTCCCAGTCGCATTTAGGTGGGAGGTTGAATTGGGCCTGGATCATAGTTTATAATCAATAAATATATTGAGTTTACAGTGTCAAGGCAGAGTCGCTGCTCTTGGAAATGGAGGTGCTGATTTGGGTAGCTGAGTCAGTGCCTCTACTCCTCGGGTGTAATGCTCCTGGAAGCGGGTTGTGAAAAGTTTCGAGATGTAGGAAGGTTTGGGGCTGTGTAGTTGCATAGTATTATGCGTTAGAGGTCTAGCGAATCCACAATCAGTTTTTATGATCAATAAATAGTGGCTTGTAATAGCGTCCAGCATTTAGGGACAATCAACTCACAATGGCCGCTCTTCTTGCAGATAGAGAGCCTGATTTGGGTTGCTGAGTCAGTGACTCTGCTCTTTGTATGAGATTGTGCTATGATATGATTCAGCAGTGGATTGTAATGCACGGTGATGAGTACTCCCAGTTGCATTTAGGTAGGAAGTTGAATTGGGCCTGCATCATAGTTTATAATCAACTAGCAGCCCGTCCCGACCTTGTCCGGGAGCAATCAGGCTTCCCCGACCCCCGCCCGCCCCGACATTGTCCAGCAGCCCGGGACCCCGCCCGCCCCGACATTGTCCAGCAGCCCGGGCCCCCGCCCGCCCCGTCCCCCGCCTGCCCTAACCCCCTTGCTCCTCAGTATACCGCTCCACCGCTCCTCGCCGCTCCTCGCCGCTCCTCCCGCCTGTTTGCTGGTCCTCACCGCCTGTCCGCTGCTTGTCACCGCTCCTCCCCTGCGCCATGTCCGCCGCTCCTGGGCGCCGCTCCTCCCCGCGCTCCTGACGTCAGCACGCAGGTCGCGGCCGGCGCTACTTCAAAGGGACTACCAGTTTTTTAAGGTACATTTTTTAAATAACGCATATTTTTATAGTTTAATAGCCTATGTCCATCTGCACACCCTGACGATTACAATGATGTATCGGGTGTGTGGATTGGCGCGGTGGTTCCCGAGTTTACCCGCCTCAAAGGATCAATGTTCTTGCTTTATAATAGTAGTATAGATAAATAGAATGGGCTTCCAGTGTCTAGGCAGAGTCACTGCTCTTGGAAATGGAGGTGCTGATTTGGGTAGCTGAGTCAGTGGCTCTACTCCTCGGGTGTGTTGCTCCTTGAAGCGGGTTGTGAAATGTTTCAAAATGTAGGGAGGTTTCGGGCTGTGTAGTCACATACTATTACAAGTTAAATGTATAGTGAATCCTAAATATGTTTTTATGATCAATAAATTGTGGCTTGAAGTAGCATCTGGGATTTAGGCAGAATCAACTCAAAACGGCAGCTCTTCTTGGAGACAGAGTACCTGATTTGGTTTGCTGAGTCAGTGACTCTGCTCTTTGTATGCGATTGTGCTAAGAGATGATTCTGCAGTGGATTGTAATGCACGGGTTTTAGTAGTCCCAATCGCATTTAGGTGGGAAGGTAAATTGGGCCTGGATCATAGTTTATAATCAATCAATAAATTGAGCTTGAGGTTTCAAGGCAGGGTCCCTGCTCTTGGAAATGGAGGTGCTGATTTGGGTAGCTGAGTCAGTGGCTCTACTCCTCGGGTGTGATGCTGCTGGAAGCGGGTTTTGAAGTGTTTCGAAATGCAGGCACGTTTGGGGCTGAGTATTCGCATAGTATTATACGTTAGAGGTCTAGCGAATCCACAATCAATTTTATAATCAATAAATAGTGGCTTGAATTAGCGTCTGGGATTTAGGCAGAATCAACTTACAATAGCCGCTCTTCTTGGAGATAGAGTGCCTGATTTGGGTTGCTGAGTCAGTGACTCTGCTCTTTGTATGATATTGTGCTAAGAGATGATTCTGCGGTGGATTGTAATGAACGGGTTTGAGTAGTCCCAGTCGCATTTAGGTGGGAAGTTGAATTGGGCCTGGATCATAGTTTATAATCAATAAATATATTGAGCTTACAGTGTCAAGGCAGAGTCGCTGCTCTTGGAATTGGAGGTGCTGATTTGGGGAGCTGAGTCAGTGGCTCTACTCCTCGGGTGTGGTGCTCCTGGAAGCGGGTTGTGAAGTGTTTCAAAATGCAGGGAGGTTTGGGGCAGTGTAATCGCATAGTATTATACATTAGAAGTCTTGCGAATCCACAATCAATTTAATAATCAATAAATAGTGGATTGTATTAGTGTCTGGGATTTAGGCAGAATCAACTCACAACGGCAGCTCTTTTTGAAGATAGAGTGCCTGATTTGGGTTGCTGAGTCAGTGACTCTTCTCTTTGTATGAGATTGTGCTATGAGATGATTCAGCAGTGGATTGTAATGCACAGGGTTGAGTAGTCCCTGTCGCATTTAGGTGGGAAGTTGAATTGGGTCTGGATCATAGTTTATAATCAATAAATAGAATGAGCTTCCAGTGTCTAGGCGTAGTCGCTGCTCTTGGAAATGGAGGTGCTGATTTGGGTAGCTGAGTCAGTGGCTCTACTCCTCGGGTGTGATGCTCCTGGAAGCGGGTTTTGAAGTGTTTCGAAATGCAGGGAGGTTTGGGGCAGTGTAGTCGCATACTATTATAGGTTAGAGGTACCGCGAATCCACAATCAATTTTATAATCAATAAATAGTGGCTTGTATTAGCGTCTGGGATTTAGGCAGAATCACCTCACAATGGTCACTCTTCTTTGAGATAGAGTGCCTGATTTGGGTTGCTGAGTCAGTGACTCTGCTCTTTGTATGAGATTATGCTATGAGATGATTCAGCAGTGGATTGTAATGCACGGGGTTGAGTAGTCCCAGTCGCATTTAGGTGGGAAGTTGAATTGGCCCGGATCATAGTATATAATCAATAAATAGAATGAGCTTCCAGTGTCTAGGCAGAGTCGCTGCTCTTGGAAATGGAGGTGCTGATATGGGTAGCTGAGTCAGTGGCTTTACTCCTTGGGTGTGATGCTGCTGGAAGCAGGCTGCGAAGTGTTTAGAAGTGCAGGCACGTTTGGGGTTGAGTATTTGCATAGTATTATACGTTAGAGGTCTTGCGAATCCACAATAAATGTTATAATCAATAAATAGTGGCTTGTATTAGCGTCTGGGATTTAGGCAGAATCAACTCACAATGGCCGCTCTTCTTGGAGATAGAGTGCCTGATTTGGGTTGCTGAGTCAGTGATTCTGCTCTTTGTATGAAATTGTGCTATGAGATGATTCAGCAGTGGATTGTAATGCACGGGGTTGAGTAGTCCCAGTCGCATTTCGGTGGGAAGATGAATTGGGCCTGGATCATAGTTTATAATCAATAAATAGAATGAGCTTCCAGTGTCTAGGCAGAGTCGCTGCTCTTGGAAATGGAGGTGCTGATTTGGGTAGCTGAGTCAGTGGCTCTACTCCTCGGGTGTGATGCTCCTGGAAGCGGGTTGTGAAGTGTTTCAAAATGCAGGGAGGTTTGGGGCATTGTAGTTGCATACTTTTATAGGTTAGAGATATAGCGAATCCACAATCAGTTTTTATCATCAATAAATAGTGGCATGTATTAGCGTCTGGGATTTAGGCTGAATCAACTCAAAATGGCCGCTTGCCCCAACCCTTTATCCTTTCAGAAGAACAACAGAAAATCGTGGAAGAAGAAATCCTTTCTATGCTCCAAAAGGGCGTCATTGTAGAAGTTCCATGGTCTCTAGCGAGATTCATAAGCACACTCTTTCTGGTCCAAAAGAAGGACAAGGGCTGGAGACCCGTTATAAACCTTCGAGAAGTCAACAAATTTCTGGTTTATCGTCACTTCAAAATGGAGGGTATCCACCTCCTCAGGGATCTCCTTCTCAAAGGAGACTGGCTGATCAAATTGGACTTGAAGGATGCCTACTTTACCATCCCCATGGCCAAAGATCACCAACCCTTCCTTCAATTCTCTTGGAAGGATCGTCTATTCCAATTTCAAGCCCTGCCTTTCGGCCTCTCTTCTGCCCCTTGGTGTTTCACCAAGATTATGAAGACCATTGTTTCTATCGTGAGAGAAAGGGGCATCCGCCTTATCATCTACCTAGACGATATCCTTATCATGTCTCAAGTCCACTCAGACCTCGTCTGAGATCTGAATACTTCCATGAACATAATAGAGAGTCTTGGTTTCATCATAAACATAGAAAAGTCCATTCTCTCTCCCTGCAAGTCCCTAGAGTTCCTTGGCTTCACGGTAGACACCTCGAACTGTCTTTTCCTCATTCCTGCCAAAAAGATTGCCAAGATCCGAAAGGAGATCAGATCAGTGCTAAAACAAGAATCTCTAACCCATCGAGAACTATCCAGACTTCTTGGCCTTCTCTCTTCCTCCATCCAAGCCATCTTCCCTGGGCTTCTGAATTACTGTGCTCTTCAGAGAATAAAGAGGAAAGCCCTCAATTCAGGTCTTTGGTATGGATACCTTGTGACTCTGGACCCGAACGCCAGGGCGGAGATTTTTGGTGGCTGGAGAACCTAGATGCCTGGAATGGCAAAGCTATCTTCGAATCAGCCCCGGAATTCATCCTGGAATCGGATGCCAGCCTTCATGGCTGGGGTGCGCGTTTGCAAGACCAAAACACAGGTGGGGTTTGGACCCTAACGGAATCCACACATCATATAAACTTTCTGGAGCTCACTGCCGGTTTATACGCACTTATGAGCTTCAAACACTCCCTTCAGGGGAGGTCCGTTGTTCTGAAGATGGACAACATTTCTGCTGTGGCTTATATCAATCGCCTTGGCGGCATGAAAATTGCAGACCTTTCCAATCTAGCCAAAAAACTTTGGATGTTCTGCCTAGAACACAAAATCTCCCTGAAGGCAGAATACCTCCCCTGAAAATCCAATTTGTCTGCAGATTGGAACTCAAGATTCCTCCTAGACTTCACCGATTGGAAGCTCAATGTGAGCGCCTTCAACGCCCTCTTCCATTTTTGGGGTTCCCTAGATGTGGACTTATTTGCCAGAAGACTGACCTTCCAATTACCAAACTACTTCAGCTGGATGCCAGACCTGGGCGCTCTTGCTGTGAACGCCTTTCTCCAACCCTGGTCTCACCTCCTCGGTTATGCCTTCCCTCCCTTTGCCATGATTCAGAGGGTCCTTCAGAAGGTCAGGACGGAGGAATGTTTTCTGATCTTAACTCCCTTTTGGCCGTCCCAAGCCTGGTTCCCGACAGTCCTGGAGCTCGCATGCGACATTCCCTTCCTGATCCCAGCAGTCAGAGGTCTGGTTTCAAACGCAGACGGGGAAGATCATCATCTTATCCTCTCGGGGAGTTTGAACCTTCTTGCCTGGAAAGTGTCAGGCAATCTAACGAATTGTCTGGACTTTCGTCGTCAGCTCTCTCTCTTCTCGGGGAATCCTGGGCCCCGGGAACACACCTTAGGTACAACAGCATTTGGAGAAAATGGTTTTGTTGGTGCTTGGAAAGGAGTCTGGATCCCGTGGAGACTCCTGTCGTCAATATCGTGAACTTTCTTGTCGAACAATTTGACAGAGGTCTCTCCTATCGTTCAATTAATTGTTTTAGATCCGCAATTTCTGCAGGCCATTCACCCATCAACGGTAAATCGGTAGGTAAGAATGCTATAATTTGTAGGGTCCTCAAGAGTATTAGACTAAGGAGACCCCCTAGACCTAAGTATCAAACTCTTTGGGATGTTAAAGCTATTCTAGACCTTTTCTCCTCCTGGCCCGATAACTCTTCCCTTAACAGGAAATTTCTCTCCTTCAAACTTGCTACCCTCTTATGTTTAATCTCCTGTAGAAGAGTCTCTGACATCAAAAGCTTAGATATTTCAAATAGGTGTTATGATATGTTTGGGGTTAAGTTTGAGATTCTAAGAAGAACTAAAACCATGTCAGATTTTATCTTTTACCCTCGTTCTGACCTTTTCCCTAAACTTTGTGTGGTGGCCTGTATGAAAGAGTATGACTCTAGGATGAGTGACCTTCGCCCTAGCGATGCTAATCAACTTCTGATTTCCTTTGTTAAGCCTTTTAAACCTGTTGCCTCTTCCTCCATAAGAAAACAATTCTAGAATGGAGTGAAGAGATGGTATAAAAGGAATGAGGGCCAAACAGACTGCCTCTTTTAAATGAGTAGAAACAACAAAAGTTCCAAAAGGGTGAGATCCAACTTGATCATGAGAGTGAAGAATCCAGGAGTCCGGAGGGGAGAAACGAAGTGAGGAGGAATCAAGGATTATGAGAATATTCCTTTAGGTGGAATTGTCTGGAAAGAAGGAGGAAAATGTTAGCTAGATCATAAACTCGAGCGATTAAAGCAGTATGATCAAATAAACAGGATAAGACAATCGACAGCAAGATGCATACAATAATAAACAAAGCAATAAATACTCCGTCCAAGGGAGAGACGGGTGGGATAATGTTAGCCTCCGTGTCTTTAATGAAATCTAGATTCTCTGATCATGCTAATAGGAGAATCGTAATGAAATTGCGATTCTCATATTAACATGACTAGAGAATCTGGATTTCATTAAAGACATGGAGGCTTACATTATCCCTCCCATCCCACCCCTTGGTGGTCTTACAATGATTTAATGCTGTTTTGTTACAGTTTATTACTGTACTTTTTATTAACAGTACTTGTTTCATCTCTTGTTCCTTTTAACTTGATAAGCTTGACACTATTTTTTACATTCAAGAGATATTTACTTCTTTCTCTTTTCAGGTAACGCTCCTTAACTGTGTGTCGCCTGGCCTTTGGTTTTACCTTCGTTCTTCCTTCTCCTTCAACCTGCTCATCAGAAGATCGTTTTGATGTTTCAAGTTTAATGAAATTATTTTCCTCCACATTTAAAAGAGGCAGATTGTTGATGGCTCATGCCTTTCATGTCTTGCTATTGTCCTATTCTGGAACCTTTTAATATTGTGATGTAAGCGGCTGCTTGGACTGCATTAACACCTTGGCTGCTAGCGAGGATCCTCTGCTGTGCTGGGCCATAATATTAATGGGTGTGGTCATGACGAGCTCAGCTCGTCATGAGCACCCTAGAGGTTAAAGGAATAATGCATAATGTCAGCCTCCATGTCTTTAATGAAATCCAGATTCTCTAGTCATGTTAATATGAGAATCGCAATTGTGCTATGAGATTGTGAGAAGTTAGCCTGGCATATGATGTCCACTAGTTCTAGTGGGCACCTTGCACCAGTCTAATCGACCCTTATTGGTGGTGGTTGTAAAGTCAACCTTAGTGGTAGTGTAGTGTAGCTCCTATTTTCCCAATAGGCTCTGCGCATTGGAATAGTGCCTACAGCAGTAAAGGCCTAGGCCAGACGTTAACTAGGTCTACTACTGTCGATACTAGACTTAATTTTTGGGTTTGCCAGCTAAGCTCAGAGTTCGCTAGAAACTTTCTCGAATGTTCAAGGAAGGATTAACTCCCCTGATTAGACAAGAAGGGATTTAGTTTCTGACAACCATAGAACATGACAACTTTGCTCTTCCCTAATCAAGAGTCAATCTCAAGAGTCGTGTGAGCACAAGGCAATTATTTTACTCAGTCAGTACGTGCATTCTTAGTCTCATCAGAATGTAGAGAAAAGGAAGAGACGGGCGTGTTCAATAAAAAGGTGTTATTTATTGATCAGTCTCTTTTCTCATACATGAGAAATGGATCGATATTATTGCAATACTTATAGTTAAGTAAAGTGCATACATTAAAAGCAATAGTATAAAATAATACTGTAAAAACATGGATATGGTTTCTGAGCCATATGATGTTTAAAAATGAATAAAATATATTTACATATACATATACATTTGACTAAACGTACTCAACTGGTGTTTCTAAATACGCCTACCCCGTGTACCTGACCTAAGTCTAATGCGTGGGCGGGAATAGAAAGTTACAGTTTAAGTTAAGTTTGTTTTTGCCAAGTGAATAACTAAAGAATTCTCTGTGAGGGGTTATTCAGTTCTGTACCTGGAAGTTAGGATGAATGAGGAATGGTATCTCTTTCTCTGCTCTCGATATTCCAGGCTGCCTGCGAGGGCTGCCCAGAAGCGCCGGTGCTGGGTCTCTCGGCTTGAGATAGCAGCGCGTCTCTCAGCGCGTCAGGAAGGCGGGGCTGCTGCCTGCGGGGTCTGCTTCTGCTCTCGGCTTCGGCAAGTATGGCTGCTCCGTCTTGTCACCACGCGTGTGTTTGCATAGGGCAAGGTCGGCAATATTTATACCTTAAAGGTGCCGGGATTGACGTAAGGATGGACATAGGTACGTCAATAAAGATGTCATACGACTTGCTCGTTAGCACATTCTTTACTAAAGTTCTCTGTGAAATCAAAACAATGGCCGCACGGATTATCCAGGTTGTCATAGGTTTGATTTGTTATGAGAACGTCGTATGCCTTATCAGGGGCTGGAGGAATATCGCTTGTCTAATTAGATCTCAAGCGTTATGACCTAATCAGATAACACGTTCCTGTGCCGTAGTGTGACTGCGTCAGATAACGGTATCTGCATCATGGGGAATTTCTTGCCTCATGGGCTGACTGTTAGTTAACTAGCTAGGTAGCTTAACCAGAATAGGGTCAGGAATAGGGGGATCGATTCAGAACCTATAGAAATACACGACACCCACTCCACGCTAACTATGGTCATATCTACTAATCTATGCATAGTATAACATAGTACAACATACTATAGAGTATAGTGTATACCTTACCACCCCAAAATACATAAATGCATTTCGAAATTTTCAAATATACTGAAAAATTGCAGTCATATATATTGTATGCACTTAAGCTATGAATTAAATGCAAAAGTAAACACGCATTGTTATGCATTATTGCTTGTTGGTATATGAGAAATACACATGAAATGGCTCTTAATATGGCTATACAGAAAAAAGTCGAAACCATTTCATCACATAAAATCTATTGCGAACATACCAGCGGGCAGCTAAAGTCTATAAAGTCTATAAAGTATCTAAAATAGAAATCTTAGTTCTCTAGGAATAGTCTCTTACTTTAAGCAGAAAATCAGTGTCCCGGGAAAAAATATATAGAAAAATATTTTAGGGGCTTGCTGAAAAAAGTTGCTGTCCGTGAACTGGATTGTAATTGTTCATGTGACTTTATTTTTAAAGTTGAAGGCCGAATTCAGGGAACGCCGTGTGCGAGTTTACTCAAAAGTCTCTATTTCTGTTCCGGAGAGAACATCATATCATTCAGGCTTTCGAAAAAACTGTCAACAGCTTCATGGGAAAGTTCCTCTAAGTCGGAAATAGGTGTAACCATGCATTCATGCGCATGATTGTCTGCATTGACATTCTGATTTGCATTGCTGACAGAAGGTCGTACCTGTTCGATGCTGCTTTCATCTTGAACTTCACTACTCTTCAATCGCAGTGGTGAAGATTCCAGGAATGCCGTCATCAGAATTGGCAGCCTTTGAGGGCAGCACAGTGCGTGAACCTTGGTAGGAACCAACAGTGTATCTGCATCCACCGGCGCATCCGATTGTAGCGTCAGACAGGTGTCTAACACGCATTCTTCTCCGCATAGCAGACACCTTAGTACAGGTAAAACACACCTTTGCCACATTGGTCGAAATGATAGAAACCAAGTCATGTTTAGGTCTCTAAGCCGGGATAGTCCCAGGATTTTTGATATCCGGTCCCGGTATCCAATGGCTAGGATCGTATCTTCCATTGTCGCGAGAGTTTGATCTGTGACATGGGTTGCCATAACGAAAAATAAGGACTAGGAATAGGATTCCTGCAATTAGTCCTAGGATCAGGGGAAGTCCGCCAAAAATCGAATGGACGAAATCTGGAAAAATACCCAGTATGGCTTTGAATGGTGTTAATGCCATCGAAAATACTGTCTTAAATACCTTTGAGACCCCTGTGGTATCAGAAATATTTAAGATTTCGCTCAGGATTTCCGCGAAATGTACGGGGGAATTGGTTGATAATAATGTATGTATCTCTGCAGTCGTCCTTGCGACTTGTAGATCATACGTTTCTTTTGATGACGTGAGCCTTGTAGGCGTCTGAAGAAGCACTGTTTTCATTCTGCTTAAAGTGTCTATTCGAATAGAAGTAATTTTCAGACCGGGCCATGCCCTTGCCTCCCTGTCTGGAAAGGAGCTGGGAAACAAAGAACGTCCACAGCACTTGACCTTCGCCGTCGTAGTGACGAGATAAGGAGTCCCGGGCATAAGACTACAGCATCTGCGGTCTACAATAAGAATGTAACTCCCATTATAGAGTCTTTGAAAGAATGGTTCTATTTCAGTTGCAGGTGCGCCTTGCTGGTGACATGAAAGGTTGTATGAATTCCCTTCACAGGCTCCGTGCAAACTAATACCGTTACACAGAAGCGTGCCGCTTAGTGACATAGCACAATTGTTGCCACTAAGAAACACTTTCTGTCCTTTGTTACTGACACATGCATGTGAATAAGGCAGGTTCCATGTTGTTTTAAGGTACCCCTTTCCCAATTTCTCGTACATGCCAGCCTGTATATATTTTTGGCAGTATTGAAACCTGAAGGTTGAGATTGGAATATTTATGATTCCGTGGATTATCCATTCACTGACAGGTCGTTCTGACATTGTCAACGGTAATCTTTCTAGTTTTTCAATGCTCAAGATTGTATAATCAGCACCCTTCTGCGCCATACCGATTTGTCTATCAGTAAGGTTAAAGATTTGGAATAGTGACGTAGTGTTGATTAAACGCCAAGGCACATAGCCTGAACGCAGATTTTGTAACGTCCAGCCAAGCTGTACGATAGAACGCAATTGTGACTGACCATGTTGTAATAACAGTAAGTCTTGCGATAATATATCGATTGCTGAAGACACAATGCTGTCCAATGAAAAAATTCTGGAGGACAGAGTCATTAACCCATTGTCCACTACAGAAAGTGATTTTTCCAAATTAATACGGTCAATTTCCCGTATTCTTTCTGCTGTCTCAATTTGAGTAACCTTCCAGGCCTCATTGTATGCTGCATATACAGAGGCTGCTATGAAACGCTTTTGACGCTGTTTGCGTGGTCCCATTATGAAATCACGCAAGTCAGCACCATCAGTAAGTAAAGTTAGGTGTTGCTTAATTTCAGGCAGTGTGGAAGTTTGTAGCCATTGAAGGCATAATTTGCCCACACTGTAGGTTGTTATTATCCCTGGGTGATGTCTTTGGGGATATCTAGGGTCTGGCCTGTTCATTTTGAAACCCTGTGTTTTATTCAGGAATCTATCTTGACAGTTATTTGTATCTGTGGGCCAGATCAACCATTGTTTCCAATCAGGATGTGTTCTGTTTTGGTTAAGTATATGGTTCATGTCTATTTCTTCATCTGTTTCAGAGTTATTGCTAAACATTGTTGGCTTTGGAATAGACAGGTTATTTAAATCTTTGATTTTGGCTAAGCCAAGACAGGTGGTTTGTTGAACGGTGTCATTTAAAAATATCATTTGTTCTGGGATCATGCAGGCTCTAAACAAGGCTTCTAAACCCTGTACTTGCCATTCTTTTGTGCCCCAAACACTTTTCAAATCAACATGTTTGTCCCAATAATCAAATCCAAAAGTATTCATTTTTTCAAAGAAAGAATCTGAATATATCAATTTTGTGTTGGTTATCATGGTTTTCATCCCTGTCTTGTTTGACAATTTGTAATAAAATGTTTCAGCATTAGTTATGTTAAAACCTGAAAAATGTGAATATTTGCCATACACGGTTCTAGAGCTCCCTTTTGGAGGTGTAGCACAATGTTCCCATTGATTAAAATTTAAAACATTTCTAGGTTGTGCAGATTTATGCAAGAAATGGTTACCATAATGGTTATAGCAGTACATGCTGTCATAATTTGTAGAACCCTGCAAATAATCATGTTTTGTAAATTTAGCAGACATTACTAAGTCAGACATCATATTGTTTATACTTTCAAAGTCCCAATCATCAGCAAATGAGTTTGGTTTTGCAAAGTCACTCAAGGAGATCTTGATTTGGTGTGGATATTTCAGGATCTCGACCGGACCATAAATTTCATAGTCAGTGTTGTCCCAGGCTACCCCACCAGATATTGGAATTGCTGTGAAGTTGGCTGAAGAAAGTTCTGAAGAAAGTTCTCTTTTCTCGACGTGTGAAGATGTGTGTGGTTTGAGGACCAAGTTGATGTTCTGACTTGCTGTGTCCATTTTAGCATATTTTCCCTCAATGAAGCGTCCCAAGGTAAATACCATGATGAGCCAAAGTATGAGGATAAATGCACCAAAACCCACCCAAAATTCAATCCATGGAGAAACCAGATATGTTTCTTTTAGTTGTTTTAAAAGTTCCTTAGCTTTGTCTTTAAAGGATTTTGATGATGGCTGTGTCTTTTGTTCGCTGAAGCCTTCAGAGGAATCATCGAAGTTGATGAAGTAACCGGATGCAGTTCTGTCAATTGTTCCAATTGGTTCAGGATTTTTGTTTCTCGCATTTTCACTTGGTACTTCTGTATAGGTTGGTGTGTCTCTGCTAAATGTCTTTATTTGGGTTTTCAGAGGTCTAAGTTCTATTGCATTGTTGCATAGTCCTTGTTGTTCTTCCGTAGGCGTTTCGAATGTGATGAGCCTCTTTGATAGGACCTCTGTACTGGTAGCAAACCTTGGTGTTCTGCTACTTATTGGGAGTCCACTTGGCCTACTGTTTGTTATCGGCCACATGTTGTGGTTTTACCAGGTCGATGGATACAACTCGGTTCTCCTTTTTTCCAGCAAGTGGCGGTAGTACAACTGATCTTGTCCCGTTGACAGACAATACAGGAACTGCTTTTCTGTAAGAAGGCCCAAATTCCTTCTTTACCGCGATCTTCTCCCTGACTAGATCCCCGACTTTTGGAATCCAGACAGGTCTTGCTGGGACAGGTGGTGATTCTTTAGTGGTCGTTGGCTGTTCTTTCAACTGTATGTTGCTCAGGTCTTTTCTTGTTTTGTTTAAGTCCTGCAAAATAGCCAAACGGTCTTTGACATCAAAGCTTTTTTCTGTTACCACTGAAGTCTGACTATCAAGGTCAGAGATCAACATCCTAGTTCCGAATAATAATTCGTACGGACTGAATCCCTTCAGAGAATTTCTTGGCAAGTTATTAAGACTACGTTGGACACTTATTAGATGTTTGACCCACCCAGCTCCCGAACCTAATACCTTTGCCGTTATAGATTGCTTTATGTCACGGTTTTTTCTTTCAACAATTCCGTTCCCCTCAGGGTGAAATGGACAAGAGTACCGCAATTGCACGCCCATGCTGACCATGGCCTCCTTATAAGCCCGAGAGCTAAAAGCAGGACCATTGTCCGAATGCAGAATGCCAATTGCGTATGTGCCGATAAAGACTCGCAAATCTTTTATAACAGTTCTGGCGTCAGCCGTTCGCTGGGGCCACATCCATATGAATCTCGTGCATGAGTCCACTGCGACCAAGATATATTTATAGTTACCATCCCTTTGTAAGGGACCGCAGTGGTCTAGATAAACACAGGCTAATGGTTTATCCGAGATTAGAAGGGGCGTCTGTGCTGGACGTCTCACAGTTGATACTTTCATTTTTTGACATATTTCACATGCTAGAACATAGTTCCTTGTTTGTCTTCTCATTTGTGGCCACCAGTATCTCTGTTTTAATAATGATACAGTGGCTGAGACGCCAGCATGGGTAGAAGCAAGCCCTTCGTGTGCCGCTATTATCAGTCCTAACCTATGTTCCATGTTTGGAATTGCCCTATCCCCCACTCCAGGGATTCGAGCAAAAGGAACATTGTTTGTATCAGTTATGTATGAGTATTTTACTGGAAAGCCTTTAGGGAGTGGTTCTATCGAATCCTTTTCTGAAGCGCTGACAGCTTGTAATATTTCGCTGTCTATTTTTGTTTTTGACCGGGTGACGGCAGCTACGGAAGCCGTTTGCACAGCTGCCTTCGCGGCCTCATCAGCCAATGAATTCCCTGCAACGTGAACGCCATCACGTTGATGACTCAGTGTATGTATCACGTGAGTCTTTGGTAGTTCTTTTTGTAAAAGAGCTACCTGTTCCCAGAGCATTTTATGCTTGATTGTGCCACCTTTCGCATCCTTGAAACCATTCTGAAGCCAGATCTGCAAGTATTCATTATAAGATTGAACGCAATAATACGAATCGCACACTATGAGCGTGGGGAATTCTCGATCGGTATTTTCAAGCGCCATCTTGAATGCTAGTAATTCAGCTCGCTGAGCTGTACAATCTCCTAGAGATTGTGTTTTAGTGAGGGTTGGTTTAAATTTCCCTTCGTGCCAACGACCTTTAACAATCGCGCACGCAGCACTGTAAGCTTGTTTACCCCCTACTGCGGGTTGTGCTGATCCGTCTGTATATATTATACAGCCGTAGTCATCTAGAGGCAGAATTTCGGTTGGCGGAGGACATTCAAATTCATATTGGAGAAATTCTTGTGTTTTTAAATAAGGATCAAATTCGTACATCACGTCTGTTGCAGCAAGAGAGTTAGCCCATTGTATCCATCTTGGATGGAGTGCTTTAGCATTTGGAATGCTTGCCTTTGTTACCGCCTCTAAGGCTGGTATTGGTGTCACGATTATTATTCGTTTACCTTGTGCCAGGGCTCGTTCTTTCGCTATAGCTGTCTGTGTTGCTGTAAGAATTTTTTCCGTTGGGCTAAATTTCATTTCAGCCTTAGTGTACAAGTGTGATTTGAATGCAATTGGTACCTTATCTCCCTCATTTGAGGTTAGGTATGTGAATCCGCATCTCCCTGGGATGACTCGGATCACAAGGTTGCGTGTATTATCACGGGTTTCTAATTTTGTTTTAATTAGCATGTCTGTTTGTAAGGATCTCAAAATTTCTGTGTGTGCTTGAGTCCAACTGGATCTTTTAAAATCTGGTTTAATTAGATCGTAAAGGGGTTTGACCCTTTCTGCGTAATTTGCAATATATGTTCTTCCGAAATTTAGGAAGCCTAGAATTGACTGTAGGTTTTTTAGTGTTTTAGGAGCTTGGATTACGGCACATTTCTCTAGGAAATTGTCTGCCAGGCTTTTGCCTTCACTTGATAACTCATATCCTAAGAATAGGACCGTCAGATGGGCAATTCTGGACTTTTTGAAGTTGAATTTGTAACCCTCTGCAGCGAAACCAAGTATTATGGTGTTCACTCTTTTCAAGTGAGTTTCCAAGTCATCATCTGTTAAGTAAATGTCATCGACATAAGATAATGCTTCATCATCATATAGTTGTAGTAATTCTGTTACTCTTGCTGAGAATACCCCCGGGCTGTTCTTGTACCCCTGGGCTAACCGACAGAATTGTTTTTGAGTGCCATTTACTGAAAATGCAGTTAAATATCTGCTCTCTGGTGCTATGTTTTGACAAAAGAATCCGTTGGAGATGTCCAAGGTTGTTTTGTATTTTTTGCGCACTATGTTATTCATTAGTGCAGCACTGTGTGAGTTTTGCACTGCAAAAGTTTTGCAACATGTGTTAAGGTGTCGGTAATCCAAAACTAGACGGTACGAATTGTCTGGTTTGGAGACCGGAAACAAAGGATTGTTCATTTGTGAGGTGCAAGTTTCAATCACCCCTTGGTATTCTAGCTGATCTAGTATTTCATTTACTTGTTTTTTAGCTTCTTGCTTAATTGGGTACTGCCTTTGTGCAGTAGGTTGTGATTTTAACTGGACTTTGTGAGGAGGAGAATCCTCATCCCATCCTACATGATTTTTATATAAAGCAGGTGCTAAGGCCACTGCCCACTTTCTAGCAAGTGTATATTTTTTATGAATCGGTATCTGATTCGAGAAGGCAGGCATAATTACTTCTTCGCCATGAGGGCACTCCCTGACAAACTCTGGTGGCCAGTCTTTTTCAGCTAGAAGGATGTCATAGCCTTTGGATAGGTTATCCCAAAATAGTCCCCTTATTTTCCTAGTCTTATCTCCCTCTATACGTAATGTTATCTCGTATATTTTGTGGGGCTTGCTAACTCTGGTATCTGCAGTTTCCACTTGAAGGTATTCATTCGTGTCCACTGTCTCCAGATGATTCATAAGGACTTTGCGAGCTATGCTCACCTCTGCTGCGCTGTCTAGCATTGTCTGAGCCCATTCTCCGTTTTTCAGTTGTGTCCTCAGTATTCTCGGCATTGTTAACTACCTTGATACTGGCTACCTTCTTTTTTGGAAATTGTGATTTCTTTTTCAGTTGAGCAGGTTCCTTGTCTTTGGACTTGGCGTGCTCTTCTGATCGTCCTCTTCTTTCCGATTTCTGCGAGGAATTCTGAAAAGATTGAGAGGGACGTGTATCAATGTCTTGATATCTATCAGGTTTTTTAATATTATCCCTATTTCTAAGGTTATATCTATTCCCAGAGGGTTCACTCTGAGGTGACCTTTGTCTCGGGTTTGGAGATTTCTCTCTTCGCCTAGGAGACCTTCCTCTGGACTGGAATTTCTTTTCTTTAGGATTGGATTGTTTATTTCCATCCCAGTTCTTTTTTGGTGAATTATTATTAAAAAATATTTTTTCTGGACTTGTAGTCAGTTGCGGTTTTACTGGTATTCCACCTAGACTATCTCTGCCTAGTTCTTCATAGGATTTTTCTATGATTCTGGCAATTTCAGCTGGTTGGTCTGCTATATCTGTCTCTTTTAACCTCTGGCGGATCGCCACGTTTGCTGCTTCACCCTTTATGTTGGCTAGTAATATAGCCGAGACCTGCTTGAAGTCTTTCAGTAATTTCATACCAAGAGTTAAAGCAGGTTCTGGACCGTATTCATCTTGAATTTGTTTTAGCACATCTGGTATCACCGAAATGGATGGGACACCGTGCGTTTTTGTGTAGATGGAAGCAAAGACTGTACCCCAAGTGTCACAGTCCTCAATGTGTGGTGCGATTCCCATTGGGAGACATATAGTCAGAATCCTGTGTTTTTCTAATGGGGTGGTGTCAGGAAACACCGCCTCTATTTGGGTAATTTTCTGTGCCAACCAGAATGGTATTTGTTCCCGTTTAGCTGGAACTTTACCTAGGCAGGATTGGATGTTCTGTGGTGTAATTTTATTTGTGTTCCCCTGGTGAGGGGTCAGCTGTGGAAGTTTAATCGCTGGCTGAATTGTTGAAGTCCGCATTACATACTGAACTAATTGTCTATGAATTTTTAGTAGTTGTTTTAGCTGTATTAATAGCTCTGCTGCAGGCATTCTTTCGATGTCTGGATGTGGTGTGTATCCGGCTAGGACCGGCCACGTTGCTCCTGGTCTTCCTAAAGGACCGAGCCTTATAATGTGATTGTTATGTATTAGGGCGCCATCAAATAAGAGCAAATGCTCTTGGAATTTGAGTGGTACTTCCACCTCCTCGAAAGGAGTGTACTCATTAGGAGGTTCCTCTACTTTGTAATAGTGGAAGTACTTTGTTACAGCATTTGCTGCTGGAAAATTTATCCATGTATAGTATACCTCTGTCTGCCGATATTCGTGTGCCTCGATTACGAATATGACTGTGCCACCTCTAGGTGTCAGTCCATTTTCTATAAGTTTTAGAGTTATAGCTCTCCTTTTGGCGACCTGGATGAGTATTATATCCGGGTCTGCATCGAGTGCTGTAGTATCAGCTGCTGCTATTTCAGTAGCTAATCTAATTGCCTCTCTTTCTTCATCACTCTCTGTCATTTTACCGACAGGAAGCTTATGTCTTTTGTTTGCAGATCAGGTTTCTTTATGGAACAAAGATTAGATGCACAATATTTTGGAACTGTTTTATCCTTCAACGTTGACTAGACCAAGAACCATACATAGGAGTTCCCTCCTGCGAGGTTTTGGAGGATATAATAACCTTTCACCCACTCCAGACGTCTTTGGAGTATTTGGGAAAAGGGGTCTGAGTGAGAAAGCACGACTGAGTTACTCTAAATGTCTTACGTTAGTTTTATCGCCCTTTCCAAACACGTTGGGCGCCATGTAGTGTAGCTCCTATCATCCCAATAGGCTCTGCGCATTGGAATAATACCTACAGCAGTAAAGGCCTAGGCCAGACGTTAACTAGGTCTACTACTGTCGATACTAGACTTAAAGTTTTGGGTTTGCCAGCTTAGCTCAGAGTTCACTAGAAACTTTCTCGAATGTTCAAGGAGGACTTAACTTCCCTGATTAGACAAGAAGGGATTTAGTTTCTGACAACCATAGAACATGACAACTTTGCTCTCCCCTAATCAAGAGTATATCTCGAGAGTCGTGTGAACAAAAGGCAATTTATTTTACTCAGTCAGTACGTGCATTCTTAGTCTCATCAGAATGTAGAGAAAAGGAAGAGACGGGCGTGTTCAATAAAAAGGTGTTATTTATTGATCAGTCTCTTTTCTCATACAAGAGAAATGGATCGATATTATTGCAATACTTATTGTTAAGTAAAGTGCATACATTAAAAGCAATAGTATAAAATAATACTGTAAAAACATTGATATGGTTTCTAAGCCATAAGATGTTTTAAAATGAATAAAATATATTACATACACATATACATTTGACTAAACGTGCTCAACTGGTGTTTCTAGATACGCCTACCCCGTGTACCTGACCTAAGTCTAATACGTGGGAGGGAATAGAAAGTTACAGTTTAAGTTAAGTTTGTTTTTGCCAAGTGAATAACTAAAGAATTCTCTGTGAGGGGTTATTCAGTTCTGTACCTGGAAGTTAGGATGAATGAGGAATGGTATCTCTTTCTCTGGTCTCGATATTCCAGGCTGCCTGCGAGGGCTACCCAGAAACGCCGGTGCTGGATTCTCGGCAGGAGAAAGCAGCGCGTCTCTCAGCGCGTCAGGAAGGCGGGGCTGCTGCCAGCGGGGTCTGCTCTGCTCTTGGCTTCGGCAAGTATGGCTGCTCCGTCTCGTCACCACGCGTGTGTTTGCATAGGGCAAGATCGGTAATATTTATACCTTTAAGGTGCCGAGATTGACGTAAGGATGGACATAGATACGTCAATAAAGATGTCATACGACTTGCTCGTTAGCACATTCTTTTACTGAAGTTCTCGGTGAAATCAAAACAATGGCCGCAGGGTTTTGCCCAGGTTGTCATAGGTTTGATTTGTTATGAGAACTCCGTATGCCTTATCAGGGGCTGGAGGAATATCGCTTGTCTAATTAGATCGCAAGCGTTATGACTTAATCAGATAACACGTTCCTGTGCCGTAGTGTGACTGCGTCAGATAACGGTATCTGCATCATGGGGGTTTTCTGCCTCATGGGCTGACTGCTAGTTAACTTGTTGGTTTGTTTAACTAGAATAGGGTCAGGAATAGGGGGATCGATTCAGAACCTATAGGAATACATGACACCCACTCCACGCTAACTATGGACATATTTACTAATCTAGGCATAGTATAACATAGCACAACATACTATAGAGTAGTGTGTATACCTTACCACCCCAAAATACATAAATGCATTTTGAAATTCTTCAAATATACGGAAAATTTGCAGACATATATATCGTATGCACTCAAGCTATGGAATAATGCTAAAGTAATCACGCATTTGTATACATTATTGCTTATTTGGTATATGAGAATTACACATGAAATGGTTTCTTAAATACAGAAAAAAGTTTCGAGACCATTCCATCACAGAATAAAATATTTGTGAACATACCAGCGGGCAGCTAAAGTCTATAAAGTATCTAAAAATAGAAATCTTAGTTCTTTAGGAATAGTTTCTTACTTTAAGCAGAAGATAAGTGTCCCGAAAAACCGAAAAAATTAATTGGGGCTTCTGAAAGAGTTGCTGTCCGTGAACTGGAGTGAAAAATAGTTCATGTGACTTTATTATTTAAATTTGAAGGCCGAATTCAGGGAACGCCGTGTGCGAGCTTGCTCAAAAGTCTCTATTTCTGTTCGGGTGAGAACATCATATCATTTAGGCTTTCGAAAAAACTGTCAACAGCTTCCTGGGAAAGTTCCACTAACTCGGAAATAGGTGTAATCATGCATTCTTGTGCATGATTGTCTCCATTGACATTCTGATTCGCATTGCTGACAGAAGGTCGTACCTGTTCGATGCTGCTTTCATCTTGAACTTCACTACCCATCAATCGCAGTGGTGAAGCTTCCACGAATGGCGTCATCAGGATTGGTAGCCTTTGAGGGCAGCACAAAGCATGAACCTTGATCGGGCTCAACAATGTTTCTGCATCCATCGGCGCATCCGATTGTAGCGTCAGACATGTGTCTAACACGCATTCTTCTCCGCATAGCAGACACCTTAATACAGGTAAAACACATCTTTGCCACATTGGTCGAAATGATAGAAACCAAGTCATGTTCAGGTCTCTAAGCCGGGAGAGTCCCAGGATTTTTGATATCCGGTCCCGGTATCCAATGGCTAGGATTGTTTCTTCTCTTGTCGCCAGAGTTTTGTCTGTGACATGGGTTGCCATAACGAAAAATAAGGACTAAGAATAGGATTCCTGCAATTAGTCCCAAGATCAGGGGAAGTCCGCCAAAAATCGAATGGACGAAATCTGGAAAAATACCCAGTATGGCTTTGAATGGTGTTAATGCCATTGAAAATACTGTCTTAAATACCTTTGAGACCCCATTGGTATCAGAAATATTTAAGATTTCATTCAGGATGCTCGTTAGCACATTCTTTTACTGAAGTTCTCGGTGAAATCAAAACAATGGCCGCAGGGTTTTGCCCAGGTTGTCATAGGTTTGATTTGTTATGAGAACTCCGTATGCCTTATCAGGGGCTGGAGGAATATCGCTTGTCTAATTAGATCGCAAGCGTTATGACTTAATCAGATAACACGTTCCTGTGCCGTAGTGTGACTGCGTCAGATAACGGTATCTGCATCATGGGGGTTTTCTGCCTCATGGGCTGACTGCTAGTTAACTTGTTGGTTTGTTTAACTAGAATAGGGTCAGGAATAGGGGGATCGATTCAGAACCTATAGGAATACATGACACCCACTCCACGCTAACTATGGACATATTTACTAATCTAGGCATAGTATAACATAGCACAACATACTATAGAGTAGTGTGTATACCTTACCACCCCAAAATACATAAATGCATTTTGAAATTCTTCAAATATACGGAAAATTTGCAGACATATATATCGTATGCACTCAAGCTATGGAATAATGCTAAAGTAATCACGCATTTGTATACATTATTGCTTATTTGGTATATGAGAATTACACATGAAATGGTTTCTTAAATACAGAAAAAAGTTTCGAGACCATTCCATCACAGAATAAAATATTTGTGAACATACCAGCGGGCAGCTAAAGTCTATAAAGTATCTAAAAATAGAAATCTTAGTTCTTTAGGAATAGTTTCTTACTTTAAGCAGAAGATAAGTGTCCCGAAAAACCGAAAAAATGAATTGGGGCTTCTGAAAGAGTTGCTGTCCGTGAACTGGAGTGAAAAATAGTTCATGTGACTTTATTATTTAAATTTGAAGGCCGAATTCAGGGAACGCCGTGTGCGAGCTTGCTCAAAAGTCTCTATTTCTGTTCGGGTGAGAACATCATATCATTTAGGCTTTCGAAAAAACTGTCAACAGCTTCCTGGGAAAGTTCCACTAACTCGGAAATAGGTGTAATCATGCATTCTTGTGCATGATTGTCTCCATTGACATTCTGATTCGCATTGCTGACAGAAGGTCGTACCTGTTCGATGCTGCTTTCATCTTGAACTTCACTACCCATCAATCGCAGTGGTGAAGCTTCCACGAATGGCGTCATCAGGATTGGTAGCCTTTGAGGGCAGCACAAAGCATGAACCTTGATCGGGCTCAACAATGTTTCTGCATCCATCGGCGCATCCGATTGTAGCGTCAGACATGTGTCTAACACGCATTCTTCTCCGCATAGCAGACACCTTAATACAGGTAAAACACATCTTTGCCACATTGGTCGAAATGATAGAAACCAAGTCATGTTCAGGTCTCTAAGCCGGGAGAGTCCCAGGATTTTTGATATCCGGTCCCGGTATCCAATGGCTAGGATTGTTTCTTCTCTTGTCGCCAGAGTTTTGTCTGTGACATGGGTTGCCATAACGAAAAATAAGGACTAAGAATAGGATTCCTGCAATTAGTCCCAAGATCAGGGGAAGTCCGCCAAAAATCGAATGGACGAAATCTGGAAAAATACCCAGTATGGCTTTGAATGGTGTTAATGCCATTGAAAATACTGTCTTAAATACCTTTGAGACCCCATTGGTATCAGAAATATTTAAGATTTCATTCAGGATTTCCGCGAAATATACGGGGGAATTAGTTGATAATAATGTATGTATCTCTGCAGTCGTCCTTGCGACTTGTAGATCATACGTCTCTTTTGATGACGAGAGCCTGGTAGGCGTCTGAAGAAGCACTGTTTTCATTCTGCTTAAAGTATCTATTCGAATAGAAGTAATTTTCAAATCGGGCCATGCCCTTGCCTCCCTGTCTGGGAAGGAGCTGGGGAACAACGAGCGTCCACAGCACTTGACCTTCGCAGTGGTAGTTACTAGATAAGGAGTCCCGGGCATAAGACTACAACATCTGCGGTCTACAATAAGAATGTAACTCCCATTATAGAGTCTTTGAAAGAATGGTTCTATTTCTGTTGCAGGTGCGCCTTGCTGGTGACATGAAAGGTTGTATGAATTCCCTTCACAGGCTCCATGCAAACTAATTCCGTTACACAGAAGTGTGCCACTTAGTGACATCGCACAATTGTTGCCACTAAGAAACACTTTCTGTCCTTTATTACTGACACATGCATGTGAATAGGGCAGGTTCCATGTTGTTTTAAGGTACCCCTTTCCCAATTTCTCGTACATGCCAGCCTGTATATATTTTTGGCAGTATTGAAACCTGAAGGTTGAGATTGGAATATTTATTATCCCATGTATTATCCATTCACTGACAGGTCGTTCTGACATTGTCACTGGTAATCTTTCGAGTTTTTCAATGCTCAAGATTGTATAATCAGCACCCTTTTGTGCCATACTGATTTGTCTATCAGTAAGGTTAAAGATTTGGAATAATGACGTTGTGTTGATTAGACGCCAAGGCACATAGCCTGAACGCAGATTTTGTAACGTCCAGCCAAGCTGTACAATAGAACGCAATTGTGACTGACCGTGTTGTAATAACAGTAAGTCTTGCGATAATATATCGATTGCTGAAGACACAATGCTGTCCAAAGAAAAAATTCTGGAGGACAGAGTCATTAACCCATTGTCCACTACAGAAAGTGATTTTTCCAAATTAATACGGTTAATTTCCCGTATTCTCTCTGCTGTTTCAATTTGAGTAACCTTCCAGGCCTCATTGTATGCTGCATATACAGAGGCTGCTATGAAACGCTTTTGACGCTGTTTGCGTGGTCCCATAGTGAAATCACGCAAGTCAGCACCATCAGTAAGTAAAGTTAGGTGTTGCTTAATTTCTGCCAGTGTGGAAGTTTGTAGCCATTGAAGGCATAATTTGCCCACACTGTAGGTGGTTATTATCCCTGGGTGATGTCTTTGAGGATATCTAGGGTCTGGCCTGGTCATTTTTAACCCCTGCGTTTTGTTCAGGAATCTGTCTTGACAGTTATTAGTATCTGTGGGCCAGATCAACCACTGTTTCCAATCAGGATGTGTTCTGTTTTGGTTTAATATATGGTTTACGTCTATCTCTTCATCTGTATCAAAGTTATTGCTAAACATTGTTGGCTTTGGAATAGACGGTTTATTTAAATCTTTGATTTTGGCTAAGCCAAGACAGGTGGTCTGTTGAACAGTGTCATTTAAAAATATCATTTGTTCTGGGATCATGCAGGCTCTAAACAAAGCTTCTATACCCTGTACTTGCCAATCTTTTGTACCCCAAACACTTTTCAATTCAACATTTTTGTCCCAATAATCAAAACCAAAAGTATTCATTTGTTCAAAGAATGAGTCTGAATATATCAATTTTGTGTTGGTTATCATGGTCTTGGTCCCTGTCTTATTTGATAATTTAAAATAAAATGCTTCAGCATTACTTGTGTTAAAACCTGAAAAATATGAATATTTGTCGTAAACGGTTCTTGAGCTCCCTTTTGGAGGTGTTGCACAATGTTCCCATTGATTATAGTTTAAAACATTTCTAGGTTGTGCAGATCTATGTAAAAAATGGTTACCATAGTGGTTATAACAGTACATACTATCATAATTTGAAGAACCCTGCAAATAATCATGTTTGGTAAATTTAGCAGACATTACTAAATCAGACATCATATTATTAATGTTTTCGAAGTCCCAATCATCAGCAAATGAGTTTGGTTTTACAAAGTCACTCAAGGAGATCTTAATTTGGTGTGGATATTTCAGGATTTCGACCGGACCATAAATTTCATAGTCAGTGTTGTCCCAGGCTACCCCACCAGGTATCGGATTGGCTGTGAAGTTGGCTGAAGAAAGTTCTCTTTTCTCGACGTGTGAAGATGTGTGTGGTTTGAGGATCAAGTTGATTTTCTGACTTGCTGTGTCCATTTTTGCATATTTTCCCTCAATAAAGCGTCCCAATGTTAGTATCATGATGAGCCAAAGTATGAGGATAAATGCACCAAAACCCACCCAAAATTCAATCCATGGGGAAATCAGATATGTTTCTTTCAGTTGTTTCAAAAGTTCTTTAGCTTTATCTTTAAAGGTTTTTGATGATGGCTGTGTCTTTGATTCACTGAAGCCTTCAGAGGAATCATCGAAGTTTATGAAGTAGACGGATGCAGTTCTGTCAATTGTTCCAATTGGTTCAGGATTTCTGTTTCTTGCATTTTCGTTTGGTACTTTATTATAGATTGGTGTGTCTCTGCTAAATGTTTTTATTTGGGTTTTCAGAGGTCTGAGTTCTATTGCATTGTTGCATAGTCCTTGTTGTTCTTCTGTAGGTGTTTCGAATGTGATGAGCCTCTTCGTTAGGACCTCTGTACTGGTAGCAAACCTTGGTGTTCTGCTACTTATTGGGAGTCCACTTGGCCTACTGTTTGTTATCGGCCACATGTTGTGGTTTTACCAGGTCGATGGATACAACTCGGTTCTCCTTTTTACCAGCAAGTGGCGGTAGTACAACTGATCTTGTCCCGTTGACAGACAAGACAGGAACTGCTTTTCTGTAAGAAGGCCCAAATTCCTTCTTTACCGCGATCTTCTCCCTGACTAGATCCCCGACTTTAGGAATCCAGACAGGTCTTGCTGGGACAGGTGGTTGTTCTTCAGTGGTTGTTGGCTGTTGTTTCAACTTTATGTTGCTCAGGTCTTTTCTTGTTTTGTTTAAGTCCTGCAAAATAGCCAAACGGTCTTTGATATCAAAGCTTTTTTCTTTCACCACTGAAGTCTGACTGTCAAGGTCAGAGATAATCATCCTAGTTCCGAATAATAATTTGTACGGACTGAATCCCTTCAGAGAATTTCTTGGCAAGTTATTGAGACTACGTTGGACACTTATTAGATGTTTGACCCACCCAGCTCCCGAACCTAATACCTTTGCCGTTATAGATTGCTTTATGTCACGGTTTTTTCTTTCAACAATTCCGTTCCCCTCAGGGTGAAATGGACAAGAGTACTGCAAATTCACGCCCATTCCGACCATGGCCTCCTTATAAGCTCTAGAGCTAAAAGCAGGACCATTGTCCGAATGCAGCATGCCAATTGCGTATGTGCCGATAAAGACTCGCAAATCTTTTATAACAGTTCTGGCGTCAGCCGTTCGCTGGGGCCACATCCATATGAATCTCGTGCATGAATCCACTGCGACCAAGATATATTTATAGTTACCATCCCTTTGTAAGGGACCGCAGTGGTCTAGATAATTACATGCTAATGGTTTATCCGAGATTAGAAGGGGCGTCTGAGCTGGACGTCTCACCGTTGATACTTTCATTTTTTGACAAATTTCACATTCTAGAACATAGTTCCTTGTCTGTCTTCTCATTTGTGGCCACCAGTATCTCTGTTTTAATAATGATACTGTGGCTGAGACGCCAGCATGTATAGAAGCAAGCCCTTCGTGTGCCGCTATTATTAGTCCTATCCTATGTTCCATGTTTGGAATTGCCCTATCCCCCACTCCAGGGATTCGAGCAAAAGGAACATTGTTTGCATCAGTTATGTATGAGTATTTTACTGGAAAGCCTTTAGGGAGTGGTTCTATCGAATCCTTTTCTGAAGCGCTGACAGCTTGTAATATTTCGCTGTCTATTTTTGTTTTTGACCGGGTGACGGCAGCTACGGAAGCCGTTTGCACAGCTGCCTTCGCGGCCTCATCAGCCAATGAATTCCCTGCAACGTGAACGCCATCACGTTGATGACTCAGTGAGTGTGTCACGTGAGTCTTTGGTAGTTCTTTTTGTAAAAGAGCTATTTGTTCCCAGAGCAGTTTCTGCTTTATTGGTGCATCTGTGTCATTTTTGTAACCGTTTTGAATCCATGTCTGCAAATCCTTGTTATATGATTTGACGCAGTAATATGAATCTGACACTATAAGTGTCGGGAATTCGCGATCCGCATTATCTAGCGCCATTTTTAATGCTATTATTTCTGTTTGTTGTTCAGAATTAGTTTCTACTGAGTGTGTTTTTGTTAATAGAGGTTTTAGTTT
Source organism: Lissotriton helveticus (assembly GCF_964261635.1). NCBI lineage: Eukaryota > Metazoa > Chordata > Amphibia > Caudata > Salamandridae > Lissotriton > Lissotriton helveticus. The sequence continues at coordinate 1,614,341,781 of NC_136069.1, forward strand.
ACCTCCGCGCCACACTTCTTTTGTAATCCCACATGTGGGGTTGTATGCTTGTTCTCCCCAAACGGGAGGTTGAGCATGTCCGTCTGTATAAATTACACAGGCGTAATGTCGTAAAGGCAGAATATCGATTGGCAGAGGATATGTTTCTTCGTATTCTAGATTTTTCAACTCTTCTAGTTCTTAGAAAATTGTCAACCAGGCTATAGTACAAGACTGTTAGATGGGCAATTCTGGATTTTTTAAAATTGAATTTGTAACCCTCTGCTGCGAACCCAAGTATTATGGTGTTCACTCTCTTCAAGTGAGTCTCCAAGTCATCATCTGTTAAGTAAATGTCATCGACATAAGATAATGCTTCATCATCATATAGTTGTAGTAATTCTGTTACTCTCGCTGAGAATACCCCCGGGCTGTTCTTGTACCCCTGGGCTAACCGACAGAATTGTTTTTGAGTGCCATTTATTGAGAATGCAGTTAAATATCTGCTCTCTGGTGCTATGTTTTGACAAAAGAATGCATTAGAGATGTCTAATGTTGTTTTGTATTTTTTGCGCACTATGTTATTCATTAGTGCAGCACTGTGTGAGTTTTGCACTGCAAAAGTTTTGCAACATGTGTTAAGGTGTCGGTAATCCAAAACTAGACGATATGAATTGTCTGGTTTGGAGACCGGAAACAAAGGGTTGTTCATTTGTGAGGTGCAAGTTTCAATCACCCCCTGGTATTCTAGCTGATCTAGTATTTCATTTACCTGTTTTTTAGCTTCTTGCTTAATTGGGTACTGCCTTTGTGCAGTTGGTTGTGATTTTAACTGGATTTTGTGAGGAGGAGAGTCCTCATCCCATCCTACATGATTTTTATATAAGGCAGGAGCTAAAGCCACTGCCCATTTTCTGGCAAGTGTGTATTTTTTATGAATCGGGATATGATTCGAGAAGGCAGGCATAATTACTTCTTCGCCATGAGGGCACTCCCTTACAAACTCTGGTGGCCAGTCTTTTTCAGCTAGAAGGATATCATAGCCCTTGGAGAGATTATCCCAAAATTGTCCCCTTATTTTCCTAGTCTTATCTCCCTCTATACGCAATGTTATTTCGTATATTTTGTGAGGTTTGCTAACTCTGGTGTCAGCAGTTTCCACTTGAAGATATTCATTCGTGTCCACTGTCTCCAGATGATTCATAAGGACTTTGCGAGCTATGCTCACTTCTGCTGCGCTGTCTAGCATTGTCTGAGCCCACTCTCCGTTTTTCAGTTGTGTCCTCAGTATTCTCGGCATTGTTAACTACCTTGATACTGGCTACCTTCTTTTTTGGAAATTGTAATTTCTTTTTTAGCTGAGCAGGTTCCTTGTCTTTGGACTTGGTGTGCTCTTCTCTTTGTTCTGATCGTCCTCTTCTTTCCGATTTCTGCGAGGAAGTCTGAAAAGATTGAGAGGGACGTGTATCAATGTCTTGATATCTATCAGGCTTTTTTATATTATCCCTATTTCTAAGGTTATATCTTTTCCCAGAGGGGTCACTCTGGGGTGACCTGTGTCTTTGGTTCGGAGATTTTTCTCTTCGCCTAGGAGACCTTCCTCTGGACTGGAATTTCTTTTCTTTAGGATTGAATTGTTTGTTTCCATCCCAGTTCTTTTTTGGTGAATTATTATTAAAAAATATTTTTTCTGGACTTTCAGTCAGTTGTGGTTTTACTGGTATTCCACCTAAACTATCTCTACCTAGTTCCTCATAGGATTTTTCTATGATTCTGGCAATTTCAGCTGGTTGGTCTGCTATATCTGTCTCTTTTAACCTCTGGCGGATCGCCACGTTTGCTGCTTCTCCCTTTATGTTGGCTAATAATATAGCCGAGACCTGCTTGAAGTCTTTTAGTAATTTCATACCAAGAGTTAAAGCGGGTTCAGGTCCATATTCATCTTGAATTTGTTTTAGCACATCTGGTATTACCGAAATGGATGGAACACCGTGCGTTTTTGTGTAGATGGAAGCAAAGACTGTACCCCAAGTGTCACAGTCCTCAATGTGTGGTGCGATTCCCATTGGAAGGCAGATAGTCAGAATCCTGTGCTTTTCTAGCGGGGTGGTGTCAGGAAACACCGCCTCTATTTGGGTGATTTTTTGCGCTAGCCAGAATGGTATTTGTTCCCGTTTAGCCGGTACTTTACCTAGGCAGGATTGGATGTTCTGTGGTGTAATTTTATTTGTGTTCCCCTGGTGAGGGGTCAGCTGTGGAAGTTTAATCGCTGGCTGAATTGTTGATGTCCGCATCACATACTGAACTAATTGTCTATGAATTTTTATTAATTGTTTTAGCTGTGTTAACAGCTCTGCTGCAGACATCCCATTGATGTCTGGATGTGGTGTGTATCCGGCTAGGACCGGCCACGTTGCTCCTGGTCTACCTAAAGGACCGAGCCTGGTGATGTGATTATTATGTTTTAGGGCGCCATCAAATAAGAGCAAATGCTCTTGAAATTTGAGTGGTACTTCCACCTCCTCGAAAGGAGTGTACTCATTAGGAGGTTCCTCTATTTTGTAATAGTGGAAGTACTTTGTTACAGCATTTGCTGCTGGAAAATGTATCCATGAATAGTATACCTCTGTCTGCCGATATTCGTGTGCCTGAATTACGAATATGACTGTTCCACCTCTAGATGTCAGTCCATTTTCTATAAGTTTCAGGGTTATAGATCTCCTTTTGATGACCGGGATGAGTATTATATCCGGGTCTGCGTCTTGCATGGTAGCATCAGCCGCTGCGAGTTCAGCTGCTAATCTAACTGCCTCTCTTTCTTCTTCATTGTCTGACATTTTACTGTCCTGAAGGTTATTTCTTTGTTTGTTTGCAGATCAGGTTTCTTATGGAAACAAAGGTTAGATGCACAATATTTTGGAACAGTGTATCCTTCAACGTTGACTATACCAAGAACCATACATAGGAGTTCCCTCCTGCGAGGTCTGGCGGATATAACCTTTCACCCACTCCAGACGTCTTTGGAGTATTTGGGAAAAGGGGTCTGAGTGAGAAAGCACGACTGAGTTACTCTAAATGTCTTACGTTAGTTTTATCGCCCTTTCCAAACGCGTTGGGCGCCATGTAGTGTAGTTCCTATCATCCCAATAGGCTCTGCGCATTGGAATAATACCTACAGCAGTAAAGGCCTAGGCCAGACGTTAACTAGGTCTACTACTGTCGATACTAGACTTAAAGTTTTGGGTTTGCCAGCTTAGCTCAGAGTTCACTAGAAACTTTCTCGAATGTTCAAGGAGGACTTAACTTCCCTGATTAGACAAGAAGGGATTTAGTTTCTGACAACCATAGAACATGACAACTTTGCTCTCCCCTAATCAAGAGTATATCTCGAGAGTCGTGTGAACAAAAGGCAATTTATTTTACTCAGTCAGTACGTGCATTCTTAGTCTCATCAGAATGTAGAGAAAAGGAAGAGACGGGCGTGTTCAATAAAAAGGTGTTATTTATTGATCAGTCTCTTTTCTCATACAAGAGAAATGGATCGATATTATTGCAATACTTATTGTTAAGTAAAGTGCATACATTAAAAGCAATAGTATAAAATAATACTGTAAAAACATTGATATGGTTTCTAAGCCATAAGATGTTTTAAAATGAATAAAATATATTACATACACATATACATTTGACTAAACGTGCTCAACTGGTGTTTCTAGATACGCCTACCCCGTGTACCTGACCTAAGTCTAATACGTGGGCGGGAATAGAAAGTTACAGTTTAAGTTAAGTTTGTTTTTGCCAAGTGAATAACTAAAGAATTCTCTGTGAGGGGTTATTCAGTTCTGTACCTGGAAGTTAGGATGAATGAGGAATGGTATCTCTTTCTCTGGTCTCGATATTCCAGGCTGCCTGCGAGGGCTACCCAGAAACGCCGGTGCTGGATTCTCGGCAGGAGAAAGCAGCGCGTCTCTCAGCGCGTCAGGAAGGCGGGGCTGCTGCCAGCGGGGTCTGCTCTGCTCTTGGCTTCGGCAAGTATGGCTGTTCCGTCTCGTCACCACGCGTGTGTTTGCATAGGGCAAGATCGGTAATATTTATACCTTTAAGGTGCCGAGATTGACGTAAGGATGGACATAGATACGTCAATAAAGATGTCATACGACTTGCTCGTTAGCACATTCTTTTACTGAAGTTCTCGGTGAAATCAAAACAATGGCCGCAGGGTTTTGCCCAGGTTGTCATAGGTTTGATTTGTTATGAGAACTCCGTATGCCTTATCAGGGGCTGGAGGAATATCGCTTGTCTAATTAGATCGCAAGCGTTATGACTTAATCAGATAACACGTTCCTGTGCCGTAGTGTGACTGCGTCAGATAACGGTATCTGCATCATGGGGGGTTTCTGCCTCATGGGCTGACTGCTAGTTAACTTGTTGGTTTGTTTAACTAGAATAGGGTCAGGAATAGGGGGATCGATTCAGAACCTATAGGAATACATGACAAGATTGAGCTTCCAGTGTCAAGGCGGAGTCGCTGCACTTGGAAATGGAGGTGCTGATTAGGGTAGCTGATTTAGTGGCTCTACTCCTCGGGTGTGATGCTGCAGGAAGCAGGCTGCGTAGTGTTTCGAAATGCAGGCACGTTTGAGGCTGAGATGTCGCATAGTATTATACGTTAGAGGTCTAGCGAATCCAAAATCAATTTTATAATCAATAAAAAGTAGCTTGTATTAGCGTCCAGGATTTAGGTAGAATAACTCAGAATGGCCGCTCTTTTTGGAGATAGAGTGCCTGATTTGGGTTGCTGAGTCAGTGACTCTGCTCTTTATTGGAGATTGTGCTATGAGATGATTCAGCAGTGGATTGTAATGCACGGGGTTGAGTAGTCCCAGTCGCATTTAGGTGGGAAGTTGAATTGGGCCTGGATCATAGTTTATAATCAATAAATAGAATGAGCTTCCAGTTTCTAGGCAGAGTCGCTGCTCTGGGAAATGGAGGTGCTGATTTGGGTAGCTGAGTCCGTGGCTCTGCTCCTCCGGGGTGATGCTGCTGGAAGCAGGTTGCGAAGTGTTTCGAAATGCAGGCACGTTTGGGGCTGAGTTGTTTCATAGTATTATACGTTAGGGGTCTAGCGAATCCACAATCAATTTTATAATCAATAAATAGTAGCTTTTATTAGCGTCCGGGATTTAGGCAGAATCAACTCACAATTGCCGCTGTTTTTGGAGATAGAGTGCCTGATTTGGGTTGCCGAGTCAGTGACTCTGCTCTTTGTATGAGATTGTGCTATGAGATGATGCTGCAGTGGATTGTAATGCACAGGGGCTGAGTAGTCCCACTTGCATTTAGGTGGGAAGTTGAATTGTGCCTGGATCATAGTTTATCATCAATAAATAGATTGAGCTTCCTGTGTCAAGGCAGAGTCTCTGCTCTTGGAAATGGAGGTGCTGATTTGCATAGCAGAGTCAGTGGCTCTGCTCCTAGGGTGTGATGCTGCTGGAAGCAGGCTGCAAAGTGTTTCGAAATGCAGGCACTTTTGGGGCTGAGTAGTTGCATAGTATTATACGTTGGAGGTCTAGCGAAAACACAGTCAGTTTTTATAATCAATAAATAGTGGTAGCAGGCTGCTAAGTGTTTCGATATGCAGGCATGAGTGGGGTAGAGTAGTCGCATAGTTTTATAGTTTAGAGGTCTAGCGAATCCACGATCAGTTTTTATAATCAATAAATAGTGGCTTGTATTAGCTTCTGGGCTTTAGGCAGAATCAAATCACAATGGCCGTTTTTCTAGGAGATAGAGTGCCTGATTTGAGTTGCTGAGTCAGTGACTCTGCTCTTTGTATGAGATTGTGCTATGAGATGATTCAGCATTGGATTGTAATGCACGGGGTTGAGTATTCCCAGATGCATTTAGGTGGGAAGTTGAATTGGGCCTTGATCATAGTTTATAATCAATAAATAGATTGAGCTTCCAGTGTCAAGGCAGAGTCGCAGCTCTTGGAAATGGAGTTGCTGATTTGGGTAGCTGAGTCAGTGGCTCTACTCCTCGGGTGTGGTGATGCAGGTAGCAGGCTGCTAAGTGTTTCGATATGCAGGCACGAGTGGCGTAGAGTAGTCGCATAGTTTTATAGTTTAGAGGTCTAGCGAATCCACGATCAGTTTTTATAATCAATAAATAGTGGCTTGTATTAGCGACTGGGCTTTAGGCAGAATCAAATCACAATGGCCGTACTTCTAGGAGATAGAGTACCTGATTTGGGTTGCTGAGTCAGTGACTCTGCTCTTTGTATGAGATTGTGCTATGAGATGATTCAGCAGTGGATTGTAATGCACAGGGTTGATTAGTCCCAGTCACATTTAGGTGGGAAGTTAAATTGGGGCTGGATCATAGTTTATAATCAATAAATAGATTGAGCTTCCAGTTTCAAGGCAGAGTGCCTGCTCTTGAAAATGAAGGTGCTGATTTGGGTAGCTGAGTCAGTGGCTCTACTCCTCGGGTGTGATGCTGCTGGAAGCATGCTGCAAAGTATTTCGAAATGCAGGAACGTTTGGGACTGAGTAGTTGCATAGTATTATACATTACAGGTCTAGTGAATGAAAAATCAGTTTTTATAATCAATATATAGTGGCTTGTATTCGCGACCAGGATTTAGGCAGAATCAACTCACAATGGCTGCTCTTCTTGGAGATAGAGTGCCTGATTTGGGTTGCTGAGTCAGTGACTTCGCTCTTTGTATGAGATTGTGCTATGAGATTGTGAGAAGTTAGCCTGGCATATGATGTCCACTAGTTCTAGTGGGCACCTTGCACCAGTCTAATCGACCCTTATTTTTGGGGGTTGTAAAGTCAACCTTAGTGGTAGCATGGACCAGCAGTCAATAGGCTAAGACTCCAGAGAGCATGTGAAGCAAGCTGTTTTACCAATTATAATCCCTTGAATACCAAATGAAAGGACACCACACAAGGTATATATCCAATATATATGTATTTATTATAAACACAACCCCTCTGCACTCTTTATGAGGTCAAAGGTAAAAGCACAATACAAGTTACTTAATTAGCATACGATAAGTTGCACAATACAGAGTAATGCCCTAGGGGCCTCCGAAACCATATAGTAAAATTGTGGTATAAGAACCATGACAGAAATAGAAAGTAGGCCTGGGGCCTAGGGAATCGCTGGGGCTACTCTAAGCAACCAAAGGTTAGTAAGTAGGAGGCCCACGGGAGACGCGTGCAGTGTCTAAACACAATCGCGAGTTACCATTGACTTTCAATGAGAAACGTAGAAGTTAAAAAGTTACTGTTTAAGGGCACTTACGGATGGACTACGACAAAACCCCTTTAGACTAGGACACTTCGAGAGTCAAGACCCAAGGGAGCACTGGAGTACTCGTGTTACCTCACCCAGGGAAGCCAGGTGTATAGGTGCCTTTTGGTGTCGGGTTTCGTCGATATTTTCTATGGAGATCTGCAAAGAAGTGCTGCAGGCGACCAGAGGAAAAGTGTCCGGGTGGATCCAAGGGTGGATCGAAGATCTGAAGAACCTGAAAGCAGAGGGGACAGAGTCTGGGTCACTAGCCAGTGACCAGGAAGGTACCATGAAGGAACCTGGCGATGTCGCAATGATCTCAGGTGCAGAGGTGAAGCTTGCCTCTGCAGCCATGAGGACCATGAGGTGTTGATGACGACCAGGAGCTGGATTCGAACTGTACCACAAAGGCTCTAGTTGACTGCGGTGTCAGTATCCGGATTGGTCCCCCCAAGCCTTGGCAAACGCAATCCACACAGGAAGTGAAGATTGGCTTCGGAGCAGACCAGCAAGGTCTGGGGAGCTTCTCCTTTGCAGGGAAGCTGGAGCAATCCTAGAGCAATCAGGAAAGCAGTTTAGTTCAAAAGGAAAGTCTTCAGAAGGCTCACTAGCCAATGAACTAAGAACCAGGAAGATGCGTCGAGCTGAAATGCAAGAGCAGGCCCCATGCGGCACTAGTGGAGTGTGGAGGGCTGAGCTTCAGTGCAAAGGGTGCACGGGTCTGGGGCTTCTCGTATCCCAATGCACAACTGCAAGTTACCTCAGGAGTTGAAGCAGTTAGCAAAATGCAGGATGTCCAGGTGTACCGGTCCCACGTCTCTTGTGTCCGCCACGGGTCTAAGCTTTGCTGTGAATGTGGGTCGGGTAAGAGATGTCTGGAAGTCTGTGTCCTGTGATGCTGAGTCTTCGGGTTCCGGCAGGAGCATCAACAAAGCAGACCCCCAAGTTACTGGTGGTGCCTGTTTGCACAGGGTAGTCACTCCTTGACCACAAGGGAGATGTCTAACGTCTTCTAGTCAAAATAGAATGTCAAAGGTCCAAGAGTTCTGTATCAAAGTTTCGTTCCAAGATAATCTAAAGTCCTGGGGACATAGCTCCTATACTTATAATCAGTTAAGGGGCTGGGTTACCTGCTAGGTCCCTCCTATGGGTGGACCTGGGAAGGGCGTGGTTACACCCCTTTCCCTTTGTCCAGTTTCGCGCCAGAGCAGGGCTGGAGTGCCCCAGCAACTGGTTTGAACTGGGCTATGCATGGAGCACCTTGTGTGCCCCAGGCAGTGTCTGGAAAAGCATCTGCTGATGCAGCCCTCCTTGCTCCAATACACTAAAGCCTGTCTGCCTGTAAATAGTTGCTTGTACTAAAGTCCGGGATTTAGGCAGAATCAACTCACATTGGCCCCTCTTCATGGAGACAGAGTGGCTGATTTGGGTTGCTGAGTCAGTGACTCTGCTCTTTGTATGAGATTGTGCTATGAGATGATTTTGCAATGGACTGTAATACATGGGGTTTAGTAGTCCCAGTCGCATTTAGGTGGGAAGTTGAATTGGGCCCGGATCATAGTTTATAATCAATAAATAGAATGAGCTTCCAGTGTCTAGGCAGAGTCGCTGCTCTTGGAAATGGAGGTGCTGATTTGGGTAGCTGAGTCAGTGGCTCTACTCCTCGGGGGTGATGCTGCTGGAAGCAGGCTGCGAAGTGTTTCAAAATGCAGGCACGTTTGGGCTGAGTAGTCGCATAGTAATATACGTTAGAGGTCTAGCGAATCCACAATCACTTTTTATAATCAATAAATAGTGGCTTGTATTAGCGTCCGGAATTTAGGCAGAATCAACACACAATAGCTGCTCTTCTTGGCGATATAGTGCCTGATTTGGGTTGCTGAGTCAGTGACTCTCCTCTTTGTATGAGATTGTGCTATGAGATGTTTCTGCAGTGGATTGTAATGCATGGGGTTGAGTAGTCCCAGTCGCATTTAGTTGGGAAGTTGAATTGGGCCTGAATCATAGTTTATATTCAATAAATAGAATGAGCTTCCAGTGTCAAGGCAGAGTCGCTGCTCTTGGAAATGGAGTTGCTGATTTGGGTAGCTGAGTCAGTGGCTCTACTCCTCGGGTGTGCTGCTGCTGGAAGCAGGCTGCGAAGTGTTTGGAAATGCAGGCATGTTTGGGGCTTAGTAGTCACATATTATTATATGATAGAGGTCTAGCGAAACCAAAATCAGTTTTTATAATCAATAAATAGTGGCTTGTATTAGCGTCCGGAATTTAGGCAGAATCAACTCACACTGAAAAGGAACTCAGACAAGACGGAGGTCCTTATCCTTGGACAATCCCCATCGGCCTGAGATGACACCTGGTGGCCCACAGCACTGGGATCCGCACCAACACCCACAGACCACGCACGCAACCTGGGATTCCTCCTGGACTCCTCCCTCATGATGACCAAGCAAGTCAACGCCATCTCATCATCTTGCTTCAACACCCTGCGCATGCTCCGAAAAATCTTCTGGTGGATCCCCACCGAAACCAGAAAGACCGTCACACAAGCCCTCGTTACCAGCCGACTGGACTACGGAAACGCCCTATACGCAGGAACCACAGCCAAACTTCAGATACGACTACTGCGCATACAGAACGCCTCCTCATGACTCATTCTCCACATCCCCCGCCACAGCCACATATCCGCCCACCTGAAAAAACCTGCACTGGCTCCCCGCCAACAAGAGGATCACGTTCAGGCTCCCCACCCTCACACAAAAGTGCTCCACGACAAAGGCCGCGAATACCTCAACAGCCGCCTCTCGTTCTACACCCCCACCGCCAGCTCCGCTTTGCCAACCTCGCCCTCGCCACCGTCCCACGAATCCGCAGAACCCCCACCGGCGGAAGATCGTTCTCCTACCTGGCAGCCAAAACATTGAACTCCCTCCCGGCACACCTACAACTGACCCAGGACCCTCTCACCTTCAGGAGACACCTCAAAACCTGGCTATTCGAGCAGTAAGCAACCCCCCCTCCCCTTCAGCACCTTGAGACCCTCACGGGTGAGTAGCGCGCTCTATAAATGTATTGATTGATTGATTGACAGTGGCCGCTCTTCTTGGCGATAGAGTGCCTGATTTTGGTTGGTGAGTCAGTGACTCTGCTCTTTGTATGAGATTGTGCTATGAGATGATTCTGCAGTGGATTGTAATGCACGAGGTTGAGTAGTCCCAATCACATTTAGGTGGGAAGTTGAATTGGGCCTGGATCATAGTTTATAATCAATAAAGAGAATGAGCTTCCAGTGTCAAGGCAGAGTCGCTGCTCTTGGAAATGGAGGTGCTGATTTGGGTAGCTGAGTCAGTGGCTCTACTCCTCGGGTGTGCTGCTGGAAGCAGGCCTCGAAGTGTTTGGAAATGCAGGCATGTTTGGGGCTGAGTAGTCCGCATAGTATTATATGATAGAGGTCTAGCGAAACCAAAATCAGTTTTTATAATCAATAAATAATGGCTTGTATTAGCGTCCGGAATTTAGGCAGAATCAACTCACACTGAAACGGAACTCAGACAAGACGGAGGTCCTTATCCTCGGACAATCCCCATTGGCCTGGGACGACACCTGGTGTCCCACAGCACTGGGATCCGCACCAACACCCACGGACCACGCACGCAACCTGGGATTCATCCTGGACTACTCCCTCATGATGACCAAGCAACTCAACGCCATCTCATCATCTTGCTTCAACACCCTGCGCATGCTCCGAAAAATCTTCCGGTGGATCCCCACCGAAACCAGAAAGACCGTCACCCAAGCCCTCGTTACCAGCCGACTGGACTACGGAAACGCCCTATACGCAGTAACCACAGCCAAACTTCAGAAACGACTACAGCGCATACAGAACGCCTCCGCACTACTCATCATCGACATCCCCCGCCACAGCCACATATCCGCCCACCTGAGAAACCTGCACTGGCTCCCCGTCAACAAGAGGATCAAGTTCAGGCTCCTCACCCTCACACAAAAGTGCTCCATGACAAAGGCCGCAAATACCTCAACAGCCGCCTCTCGTTCTACACCCCCACCCGCCAGCTCCGCTCTGCCAACCTCGCCTTTGCCACCGTCCCACGAATCTGCAGAACCACCATCGGAGGAAGATCGTTCTCCTACCTGGCAGCCAAAACATGGAACTCCCTCCCGGCACACCTACGACTGACCCAGGTCCATCTCACCTTCAGGAGACACCTTAAGACCTGGCTATCCGAGCTGTAAGCAACCCCCCCTTCAGCACCTTGAGACCCTCATGGGTGAGTAGCGCGCTCTATAAATGTATTGATTGATTGATTGATTGACAGTGGCCGCTCTTCTTGGCGATACAGTGCCTGATTTTGGTTGGTGAGTCAGTGACTCTGCTCTTTGTATGAGATTGTGCTATGAGATGATTCTGCAGTGGATTGTAATGCATGAGGTTGAGTAGTCCCAATCGCATTTAGGTGGGAAGTTGAATTGGGCCTGGATCATGGTTTATAATCAATAAATAAAATGAGCTTCCAGTGTCAAGGTAGAGTCACTGTTCTTGGAAATGGAGGTGCTGATTAGGGTAGCCGAGTCAGTGGCTCTATTCCTCGGGTGTGATGCTGCTGGAAGCAGACTTTTAAGTGTTTCGATATGCAGGCACGTTTGGGGCTTAGTAGTCGCATAGTATTATACGTTAGAGATCTAGCGAATGAAAAATCCATTTTTATAATCAATGAATAGTGGCTTGTATTAGCGTCCGGGATTTAGGCAGAATCGACTCACAATGGCCCCTCTTCTTGGAGATAGAGTGCCTGATTTGGGTTGCTGAGTCAGTGACTCTGCTCTTTGTATGAGATTGTGCTATGAGATGATGCTGCAGTGTATTGTAATGCAGTGGGTTGATTAGTCCCAGTCACATTTAGGTGGGAAGTTGAATTGGGCCTTGTGAGAAGTTAGCCTGGCATATGGTATCACTAGTTCTAAGGGCACCTTGCACCAGTCTAAATCGACCCTTATTGATGGTGGTTGTAAAGTCAACCATATAGACAAGCTATCCTAGTGGTAGCATGGACCAGCAGTCTTAGGCTAAACTCCAAAGAGCATGTGAAGCTGTTTGTTTCACCAATCACAATCCCTTGAATACCAAATGAAAGGACACCTCACAAGGTATATATCGAATATATATGTATTTCTTTCTAACACAACCCCTCTGCACTCTTTATGAGGTCAGAGGTAAAAGTACATCACAAGTTACTTAATTAGCATACGATAAGTTGGACAATATACAGTAATGCCCTAGGGGCCTCACAAACCATATACTAAAATAGTGGTATAAGGACCACGACAGAAATAGTGAATAGGTCTATGGCCTAGAGAAACGGTGGGTCTTCACTAGACAAACAAAGGTTAGGAAGAAGGAGTCCCACGGGAGACGCGAGCAGTGTCTAAACACAGTCGCGAGTTGCCCTTGACTTATAATGGGAACGTAAAAGTTACAAAGTTACAGTTTTAGGGCAATTCCGGATGGACTACAACAAAACTACTTTAGACTAGGACACTTCGAGAGTCAAGACCCACAGGAGCACCGGAGTACTTGTGTTACCTCACCCAGGGAAGCCAGGTGCATAGGTGCCTTTTGGTGTTGGGTTTCCTCAATGTTTTCTATGGAGATCTGCAAAGAAGTGCTGCAGGCGACCAGAGGAAAAGAGTCCGGGTGGATCCAAGGGTGAATTGAAAAACTGAAGAACATGAAAGCAGAGGGGGCAGAGTCTGGGTCACTAGCCAGTGACCAGGAAGGAACCAGGAAGGAACCAGGCAATGTCTAGGTGATTTCAGGTGAAGAGGTGAAGTTTGTCTCTGCAGCCACGAGGACCAGGAGGTGTCGACGATGACCAGGAGCTGGATTCGAGCTGTCCCACAAATGATCTGGTTGACTGCGGCATTGGTATCCAGATTGGACCCAACAAGCCTAGGCAAATGCAACCCACGCAGGAAGTGAAGATTGGCTTCGAGTCAGACCAGCAAGGTCTGGGGCGCTTCTCCTTTGGAGGGAAGCTGGAGCAAGCCTGGAGCAACCAGGCAGCTGTATAAATTCAAAAGAAAGTCTTCAGAGGGATAACTAGCCAGTGGGGTAGCAACCGGGAGGACACCTCGAGCTGAAATGCAGGAGCAGGCCCCACGTGGCACTCGTGAAGTGTGGAAGGCTGAGCTTTGGTGCAAGCGGTGCTCGGGTCTGGGGATTCTCATACACCAATGCACAATTGCGAGTTACCTCAGGAGTCGATGCAGTTAGCAAAATGCAGGATGTCCAGGGTGTCCGGTCCCATGTCTCTCGTGTCTGCCACGGGTCTCAGCTTTACTGTGGATGTGGATCGGAGTCAGGGAAGTCTGGAAGTCCAGGTCCTGTGTCACTGAGTCTTCGGGTTCCGGCAGGAGCATCGACAAAGCAGACTGGAAAGTTACTAGTGGTGCCTGTTTGCACAGGGTGGTCACTCCTTCACCACAAGGGAGATGTCTTCAGTCTTCTAGTCGAAATAGAACGTCAAAGGTCCAAGAGTTCAGTATCAAAGTTTTGTTCCAGGATAATCTAAAGTCCTGGGGACACAGCTCATATACTTATACTAAGAAAAGGGGCTGGATTACCTGCTAGATCCGTCTTATGGGTGGACCCGGGAAGGGGGTGGTTACACCCCTTTTCCTTTTTGTCCAGTTTCGTGCCATAGCAGGGCTGGAGTGCCCCAGCAACTGGTTTGAACTGGGCTATGCATGGAGCACCTTGTGTGCCCCAGGCAGTGTCTCAAAAAGCATCTGCTGATGCAGCCCTCTCTGCCCCAATACACAAAACCCTGTCTAGTGAAGGTGCTGGCACCTCCCTGGACAGGAAACCTATTGTCCGGGCTGTCCTTGCTGGAGTTTCCCCCAGCAACAGGAGGTCAGACTCGTGTCTGTGGCAGCAGCATCCATTTTGTGATGCTGAGGCTCTGTTTTACTTTAACCGGGTAAAGCAGTAACTACATGTCTTCTCCCTCTAGAAGGGTGGAATGCTACCCCCGCCACCAGGACTGGCGAGGGGTAGTATTCCAAAAAGTATTCCAAAGTGTTTGACACCTTACACGACATGTTTTGCTAAAGCCAAACCAAAGTTAGCAATAACCGCGAGGATTATAATGCACTTAAGAGTATATGGTATGGCTATATCATAGAATAGCTATAAGGAGATGGTTCCGAAAGCTGCAGAGGGGCTCAGCTCATGCTAGGGAACTCTCTCACATAAAACCAAGTACTCTGCCTCCAGGATTTTTAAGGCCTGCCATAGGAGTGACTTATAGGTTACTATGTGGCTATATATAAGGTAGACATAGATATACTATATCTAAGTAAGGGGTGATTACACCACCTTACCCAAGCTGAGTGATCAGCCTGTGGTGTCAGTTGAGATGGCCAGCCAGGGGTGGCATAATACATGCTGCAGCCCCTGGTAGTCCTTGGATACACCTATGTACTGGGTACCTATGGTACACTATACAGGGGCTCACAAAGGTGACCCAATATCCAATCTGGTATGTACCTAAAGTACATGGTATCAATTTAGAGAGAGAACAGCTGGGCTGTGGGTCTGATTAACAGGCCCACAGCCAGACTAAAGTCGAGAAACTAGAAAATCATAGCAAAAAGTGGGGGTGACCATAGGAAGCAGACTCTACTCTCCTACAGGCCTGGACCATAGTTTATAATCAATAAATAGATTGAGCTTCCAGTGTCAAGGCAGAGTCGCTGCTCTTGGAAATGGAGGTGCTGATTTGGGTAGCTGAGTCAGTGGCTCTACTCCTTGGGTGTGATGCTCCTGGAAGCGGGTTGTGAAGTGTTTCAAAATGCAGGGAGGTTTGGGGCAGTCTAGTCGCATACTATTATAGGTTAGAGGTATAGCGAATCCACAATCAGTTTTTATCATCAGTAAATAGTGGCTTGTATTAGCGTCTGGGATTTAGGCAGAATCAACTCACAATGGCCGCTGTTCTTGGAGATAGAGTGCCTGATTTGGGTTGCTGAGTCAGTGACTCCGCTCTTTGTATGAGATTGTGCTATGAGATGATTCTGCTATGGATTGTAATGCAGTGGGTTGAATAGTCCCAGTCACATTTAGGTGGGAAGTTGAATTGGGCCTGGATCATAGTTTATAATCAATAAATGGATTGAGCTTACAGTGTCAAGGCCGAGTCGCTGCTCTTGGAAATGGAGGTGCTGATTTGGGAAGCTGAGTCCGTAGCTCTACTCCTTGGTTGTGATGATCCTGGAAGCGGGTTGTGAAGTGTTTCAAAATGCAGGGAGGTTTGGGGCAGTGTAGTCGCAGAGTATTATAGGTTAGAGGTATAGCGAATCCACAATCAGTTTTTATCATCAATAAATAGTGGCTTGTATTAGCATCTGGGATTTAGGCAGAATCAACTCACAATGGCCGCTCTTCTTGGAGATAGAGTGCCTGATTTGGGTTGCTGAGTCAGTGACCCTGCTCTTCGTATGAGATTGTGCTATGAGATGATGCTGCAGTGGATTGTAAAGCACAGGGTTGAGTAGTCCCAGTTGCATTTAGGTGGGAAGTTAAATTGGGCCTGGATCATAGTTTATAATCAACTAGCAGCCCGTCCCAACGTTGTCCGGGTATGAATTGCTGCCGGCCAGTAGTATATTGTTTTGTAGGATTTCGTTTTAATAGCATTTCTTATCTGTGACAGGCCTGTGAAACGCTCGATTCACAGTGCACTGCTGATGCACTTAAGAGTGCGCGGTCAGTAGTGTGTGAACTCGAGTTTCCCTACTTTATTTTTCCTTGCAATATTATATAGCGCGAACTCGACAACATGACATGAGCACAATTTACATTACAGAAGAACACATTCATTTGTGGTAGGCACGGGGAGACAAAGCGATTTGCCTGGAATCATAGGATGTTGAGCTGATGCCGAGATTCGAACGTAGCTCCCCAGCTCTAAAGTTCGCAATTCTAGAACTTGTGGCGGGAGATGTGTCTAAAAGTGTATGTCGTGCTGGCCATAAATGAGAGAGACCTGTGCATTTTTCAAATCGGTGGTGAAAAAATACGAGTATCTTGCTGGAGATGTGGGCCGCCTTGCCACCAATGTACTTACCGGGGGAGGGTAAACACCCATTATTCCGCAACTTTCTGTCCGCATACCATCACTCCGCATACTTTCATTACGAAAGTACCATGACTCCGCAATGCCATTATAACGCATGGCTGGACTGAAGGTTGGTGGCAGCAACTGAGGTTCTTTATGGGAACCGACGGACAGTAATTTCCAGCGTTATACCGCGCACAGTAACCTGATGATAGCGCAAGACAGTTCTGGCATGATTTAGATGTCGGTGGCTGTCTCTTATTTTTATACTAAATATTTTAAATCACTCACTAATTTTGTGTACTGTGTTGTTGTGTATTCTGAACTGTACCCCGCCCCGTTCCACCGCGGCTGACGGTGCCGTTTGCGTGGAGGGCGAGGCGAGGCGAGGCACCATCTTTGTTTGGGCTGGACCGGAGCTAGCGGTCTAGTTCTTCTGGGAGGCAGGGCTTAAAACGATCCAGAGCCCAGGGCCCCTCGAGGACTGAAGGTTGGTGGCAGCAACTGAGGTTCTTTATGGGAACCGACGGACAGTAATTCCAGCGTTATACAGCGCACAGTAACCTGATGATAGCGCAAGACAGTACTGGCATGATTTAGATGTCGGTGGCTGTCTCTTATTTTTATACTAAATATTTTAAATCACTCACCAATTTTGTGTACTGTGTTGTTGTGTATTCTGAACTGTACCCCGCCCCGTTCCACCGCGGCTGACGGTGCCGTTTGCGTGGAGGGCGAGGCGAGGCGCCATCTTTGTTTGGGCTGGACCGGAGCTAGCGGTCTAGTTCTCCTGGGAGGCAGGGCTTAAAACTCAATGTGTATTCGGGAGGGCAGTGGACGAGCGCAGCGGGTGCGATGATGGCGTGCCGAAGGTGCGCCTAAGGTAAGCCCGTCTGTGCCCGTCCGCGGCCGGTCGGGGCCAGGGGCCAAAACCTATGGCCAAATGCACACTTACTCCTCTCATGATTTGGTTATTTTAAGACCCCCCAAACATCTTTGCCCGCCAATACCCCAGCATGTACTTAAACGCACCTCCCTTCATGGTATTTCCAAATTTAAGCACACAGCCGTTAATGTCACCTACTCTGGCTCACGCACTCGTCCTCAACTCTCTTCACAACCACAGACCAAGCTTAATTGCATTTATCTGAATACGCGGTCTATGGTTAAACACCAAATGGACATTTTTTTAGTGCTGCTATCTGAGAAACCTGACATCATGCTTCTCACTGAGACTTGGCTTAACCTGGATTCACTACCAGATATTTTGGCGGCTGTTCCATCGGACTATTATATTTTAAATGTTAACAGATCTTCAGACAAAAGAGGAGGAGGAGTAGCTGCCATTATTCATAACTCTCATAAGTTCTCTTTACTCCCACCCCTTGTCCTCACTAGTTCGGAGAATATTGTTTTTAAAATGGACACTGATAGTGGAACACTATTGAAGTTTTAATCTATCGACCCCCTCAATCCATGCCTACTTTCGCTGCTCTATTAGCAGAACAAATGGCTTCCTTTGTAACGAATTATTCTAAAATTATCTTGGTGGGGGACTTTAATCTTTGGTTTGATGCTACTGAGTTTGATGTCCAGGCAGCAGAACTTAAGGACTTACTTTTAGATCTGAATCTAACTCAACAGACCCACTCTCCTACCCATGAAAAAGGGCATAGTTTAGACCAAATATGGTCTCAGAATATTCTCTTATCTATCTCCTCTATAACTCCTTGTATCTGGTCTGATCATTTCCTCATATACTTTACACTTACCATCGACAGAGGCAAAAAACAGTCACTTCAAATGGGTGGAAACATTAGGAAATGGAAGGGCATAGATACATCAGGTTTTTTGGACACCTTGGCCTCCTCCCTTCCTTTAATGACTAAAGACATCGATGCCACTGAAGAGGTCTTTTCAAGCTGGATATGACAGGCAGCTGATATCTATGCTCCTCGCATAAATTTCCCCCGCTCACGCCCTAATGACGCACATAAGTGGTTTACTCCACAACTGAAGATCCTAAAATTGGAAGTACGTCAAAAAGAGAGGAAGTGGAGGACCGGGTACTTACTACAAGATAAAGCAAATTATTGTATGGCCCGAAAAACTTACCAAAAACTTATTTTAAAACAAAAAACTGACTATTTTTCTGAGAAAATTCTGAACTCACAAAATATGATAAAAGATCTGTTTAACATTGTGAATGATCTTAGTAATAGTGATAGAACCATTCCTCTTGTCACTCCTACACAGGATCTTTGCAATTCATTGAATGGTTTCTTTTTAAATAAAATCAGCACTATAAAACAGAGCATCTTAAATTCCCTGCCTCCCCCTCCTCTGGATGATGTTTACTACAATCCTTTTACCTTAGAAATCTTTACCCCCATTGATGCAAAAATTTTGTCTGATCTTTTTGTAAGGGTTAAATCTGGAGCACCTGATGACATCTGTCCTCCTCACATCTTTAGAGAGGTGGGGTTAGCAATCCCACAGGGCGTCCTTCCGCTGTTAAATGGGTCACTTTTACAGGGCAAAGTGCCTAGTTGCCTTAAGAAAGCCCTGCTTATTCCATTGATAAAAAAAGCAGGAGCAGATCCACATGATCCGATAAATTACAGACCAATATCTCTGTTACCTTATAATTACCTTATACATCTAAATTATTGGAAGCTCATGTCTCCACAAATGTGTCCAAATTCATAGAAAAATCTGAATATCTTGGACCCAATCAGGCAGGCTTCCGTCCTTGTCATTCAACGAAAGCTGTGATCTTGGCGGTTCAAAATACTTTAAGACAGAATGCTGATAAAGGTATCCACCAGGCCCTTGTACTTCTCGATCTTTCGGCAGCGTTCGACACGGTTGATTATACCATCCTTATCAACCGTGTCGAACAAGCCGGCCTCAGGGGCCTTGCTCTGAGTTGGATTAGTTCCTTTATCACAGGACGCACGCAATCAGTAAGATTAGGCCCTTTTACAGCCCCCACCATCCCTACCACATGTGGTGTGCCGCAAGGCTCATCACTTTCACCTTTATTATTTAATCTGTATCTTCGCCCACTTTTATACTCCCTAAGGAATGCTAAAGTTACCATCTATAATTACGCGGATGATCTCCAACTCATCTTTCCTCTTAACACCAAAGACTCTGTGGTGGAATTTCAAAACACCATGACACACATACAGAGATGGATGAGTCTTAATCATCTGAAACTTAACCCAGGCAAGACAGAACTGATCTTGCCTGGGAAAAGTGAACTAAGTTGGAGTCCATGCTTCTGGCCATCTAGCATGGGGGCTCCACCTATGAGATCGTCCTCGGTTAAAAGTTTGGGAGTTATACTTAGTGAGGATCTTTCCTTGAAAAGACAAGTTGGCACTGTAGTGTCTGCCAGCTTCTTTCAACTTAAGAAAATAAGAAAAATAGCCCAGTTCCTTACGCGGACCGCTCTTATCCAGGTTACCATTGCCCTTGTCTTGTCTCGACTGGATTTCTCAAATAGTCTTTACTTGGGACTTCCAACGGGCGTCCAAAAAAGATTCCAATTGGTTCAGAATCAAGCCGCAAGGCTTATTCTTGGACTAACAAAGTGGCAATCTATTAGACCTGGTCTGAAACAACTGCACTGGTTGCCTGTGGCACAGCGAATCGCGTTTAAAACTGGGTGTATCATGTTCAAAACCTTACAAAATACAGCCCCGAAGTTTATAAAAAACCTTGTTTCCAGATATAATCCATCACTAAATCTTCGCTCTGCTCAAAAAGCTTTACTGGTTGTTCCATCTTTTAAAAAGAAACATCTTGGTGGCTGCTGCTTTGACCACCTTGCAGCCACCTTCTGAAATTCGCTTCCGTTGTACTTAAAAACGAGTGCAGATCTTCTCAGTTTCAGACACTCTCTCAAAACTTGGCTGTTCATCCAGGCTTACTGTTGAGCTGTACTTTGTGTTGTGTTCCCTCCGATAGCGCCATGAAGCCCCTGGGCGTACAAGCGCTTAATAAATAAATATTAACATAACATAACATAACATTACATTTTATATGCTTTTACCACGCATACATTTACAACGAAATTCGTTGTAAATGCATGAATGGTAAAAACATGTTGTTTTTTTAATGTTTGGATAAGGTAAGTATGGGTATAGGGGTATATGTTTTGGGGTACTGAGGAATATGTTTTGGGGTGTTTAGGTATTTTAAGGGTTCAGATATAGTTTTGGGTTATGGGGTACAGGGGTAGTTATAGGGTTTAGGGATAGGTATGGGTTTTGGGGCACAGGGGTATTTTTAGGGTTCAGGGCTAGGTTTAGGTTTCGGGGTATAGGGGTATTTTTAGGGTTCAGGGCTAGGTTTGGATTTTGGGGGACATGGGTATTTTTAGGGTTATGGGGTAGGTTTGGGTTTTGGGGTACAGGGGTATTTTAGGGTTCAGGGGTAGGTTTGGGTTTTGGGGTACAGGGTTATTTTTATGGTTCAGGGCTAGGTTTGGGTTTTGGGGTACAGGGGTATTTTTAGGGTTCAGGGGTAGGTTTGGGTTTTGGGGTACAAGGGTATTTTAAGGGTTCAGGGCTAGGTTTGGGTTTTGGGGTACAGGGGTATTTTAGGGTTCAGGGGTAGGTTTGGGCTTTGGGGTACAGGGGTATTTCTAGGGTTCAGGGCTAGGTTTGGGTTTTGGGGTACAGGGGTATTTTTAGGGTTCTGGGGTAGGTTTGGGGTTTGAGGTACAGGGGTATTTATAATGTTCCGGGCTAGGTTTGGGTTTTGGGGTACAGGGGTATTTTTAGGGTTTAGGGATAGGTTTGGGTTTTGGGGTACAGGGTATATTTATAGGGTTAAGATGGGTTATGATTATGGGGTGCAGGGGTATTTAAAGGGAGCAGGGTGGACACCAGGAGCTGGAATGTACAGAACCTGGGAAGAAAAAACAATGAAATATTGGGCACAACGCTCGCTTTTTTTTCCGTAATCCCACGCCCCACACACGCCCACGCCCCCAGCACACGCCCACAGCACACGATATGAGACATGGCATGAAGGGCGGAACGTACCACACGCACCCAGCGTTTGTCACGCCCCCAGCACACGCCCACAGCACAACGCATACACGCCCACAAGGGACTACTTTGCTGGCAAGGTTCTTTTACCTTTTAAATGTATATGGTGGGCGTCTGCATAGCCTATGTCCTTCTGCTGCAACTGCCCTTTCCAACGCTGTATTGGGTGTTGTGATTGGTGCTGTGGTTCCTGAGATTACCCGCCTCAAAGGTTTGGGCTCTCTCTTTATTATATTAGTATAGATAAATAGATAGAGCTTCCAGTGCCAAGGCAGAGTCGCTACTCTTGGAAATGGAGTTGCTGATTTGGGTAGCTGAGTCAGTAGCTCTACTCCTTGGGTGTGATGCTCCTGGAAGCGGGTTGTGTAGTGTTTCAAAATGCAGGGAGGTTTGGGGCAGGTTAGTCACATACTATTATAGGTTAGAGGTATAGCGAATCCACAATCAGTTTTTATCATCAATAAATAGTGGCTTGTATTAGCGTCCAGGATTTAAGCAGAATTAACTCACAATGGCCGCTCTTCTTGGAGATAGAGTGCCTGATTTGGGTTGCTGAGTCAGTGTCTCCGCTCTTTGTATGAGATTGTGCTTTGAGATGACTGTGCATTGGATTGCAATGCAGTGGGTTGAGTAGTCGCAGTCGTATTTACAAGGGAAGTTGAATTGGGCCGAGATGATAGTTTTTAATCAATAAATAGATTGAGCTTACAGTGTCAAGGCAGAGTCGCTGCTCTTGGAAATGGAGGTGCTGATTTGGGGAGCTGTTTCAGTGGCTATAATCCTCGGTCGTTGATGCTGCTGGAAGCGGGTTGTGAAGTGTTTCGAAATGCAGGGAGGTTTGGGTCTGTGTAGTTGCATAGTATTATAATTTAGAGGTCTAGCGAATTCACGATCAGTTTTTATAATCAATAAATAGTGGCTTGTAATAGCCACAGGGATTTAGGCAGAATGAACTCACAATGGCCGCTCTTCTTGGATATAGAGTGCCTGATTTTGGTTGCTGAGTCAGTGACTCTGCTCTTTGTATGAGATTGTGCTATAAGATGATTCTCTATTGGATTGTAATGCATGGGGTTTAGTAGTCCCAGTCGCACTTAGGTGGGAAGTTGAATTGGGCCTCGATCATAGATTATAATCCATACTTAGATTGAGATTCCAGTGTCAAGGCAGAGTCGCTGCTCTTGGAAATGGAGGCAATGATTTGGGTAGCATTTAGTTAGGAAGTTGAATTGGGCCTAGATTGTGAGAAGTTAGTCTGGCATATGATGTCCACTATTCTAGTGGGCACCTTGCACCAGTCTAATCAACCCTTATTGATGGTGGTTGTAAAGTCAACCTTATAGACAAGCTATCCTAGTGGTAGCATGGACCAGCAGTCTTAGGCTAAAACTTCAGAGAGCATGTGAAGCAGGCTGTTTTACCAATTATAATCCCTTGAATACCAAATGAAAGGACACCACACAAGGTTTATATCAAATATATATGTATTTATTCTAAACACAACCCCTCCGCACTCTTTATGCGGTCAGAGGTAAAAGCACAATACAAGTTACTTAATTAGCATACGATAAGTTGCACAATATACAGTAATGCCCTAGGGGCCTCACAAACCATATACTAAAATAGTGGTATAAGAACCACAACAGAAATAGTAAGTAGGCTTAGGTCCTGGGGAATTGCTGGGGCTACCCTAAACAACCAAAGGTTAGGAAGTAGGAGACCCACGGGAGACGCGTGCAGTTTCTGATAGATACATCTGCCAGTGGATTCCTCACCTTGTGAATATCCCCTTGCGTCAGCAACATTCGGAAATTCTTTTCGTAGCCTCGCGCCGACGTGGACTTGGACGTCATAGAGACACGGCATCCCACACGACTCCGCTGACGTCACCGACGCCTATAATAGGCCCATGCCGGCGTGATGACATCAGTTCCCTTTTTTCCGCGTCGTCGACGCTAACGGTTTCGGGAAACTCAGTAGCCATTTGGTACTTTGTTGCCTTCTTGTTACCACTTTCTGCTTCTTTGTTTCTTGTCTCTTCGACGATGTCGACAAAGAAGACCGGCTTCAAGCCCTGCAGGGAGTGCGGGAAAATGATGTCCATAACTGACCCGTACGAGGACTGCATTTGGTGTTTGAGCTCTGATCACGACGTGGATAGATGTTCATCTTGTCGGAAGATGAACCCGAAGGCCCTGAGGGAAAGAGACCAAACTCCTGGTAGCGAAGCTGAAGGCTGGGAAATCTTTGAGGTCTCGTTCTCGAAGGGTGAGGTCGAAGTCGAGGTCGAAGTCAAGATCCAGGTCTCGAGAGGAGTCGTCTTCGAGGTCCGCTTCAGACCATGCTTCGAAGTCAAGAAGGAAGCATAAGAAGAAGAGGCATGAGTCCCGACGTCGTTCTGGTAAGGAATCGGGCTCGAGGTCGAGGTCACCGAGGAAGGTTCGTTCTAAGGTGGTTACGCTGGATGTCTTGGATAATGAAGGTGAGGCCTCGCCTTCGGAGTCGCGGGTACAGTTGCCGACTGCGGCTTCGATTCCGTCTCCGGCGCCGTCCCCGGCCCGAGATGAGAAAGAGGTTCAGGAGGATGTGGATTCTGCGCCTGTCGAAGAGCCGAATCCGAACCCTCCACAAGACCAGCCTGAGGGTTTCCAGCCACCCTTTCCAGCCCCAGGCCAGGACCCATCGGCGTTTTTGAACGCTATGTATGGCGTCTTTTCAAGGGCGTGGTACCCCTCTGGCGCACCTTCGGGTCCCATGGGTCCTCTGGCCTTCTATTTAGGAGTCCCTCACTCCTATCCTCCTGCTCCATTCATGCCCTATATGCCGGCTCCGACGCCGCCATGGCAATATCCGGCTCCGCCGAGGTAGTCGACGCCGGTTCCGGCGTCGCCCGCTCAAGATCGACCTCGAGGGCATCCCACTGGGCCATCGGATTCAGAACCGACGTCGATCCCGGCTCCGCCTGAGCCGTTGGTGGATCCGGCTGCGAGGCGTGTAAAGGAGAGGTCCAGAAGGGAAGCACAACGCCTTTTGGAAGAGCAAAGGTATATAGAGTCACATCCTGATATGGAGGAAGGTGAACTGGAGGAGGACTATTTTGAGGAACTGGCTGACGCTGGTAGCCTGGATTTCTCTCCAGAGTGGGAATTGCCATCAGGCTCTGATACTCCTTCTAAGGACGTCCAGCCTTATCATGTAGTGATGAGGAAGGCGGCGGAACTTCTACAATTGACATTGCCAACAGTGGAGTTTAAGTCCAATCTTCTTACAGAAGTTTTGCATTCGCCTAGCTCTGTGGTAGAACCGTTGCTTCCGTTTAATGATGTCTTAGCGGAAGCCATTTTGGAGTTGTGGAAAAAAACACTGTCAGCTCCTGCAGTATCCAAGAGTGTGGGGAGAAGGGACAGGGTTGCACCTGAAGACCCTGCTTTTTTGACGTCTCATCCATCACCAGAGAGTCTAGTAATACAAGCAGCCTGTTCCAAAAAGAATGTGAGTGCCTTTCCTCAGGTCCCCGGTGATAAGAGGCAAAGAATCAGGATCAGGTGGCTAAAAAGACCTTCTCCTCTGCAAGTATGGCGTTGAAGTCAACTAATGCCACTTGCCTAATGGGGAGGTATGTGCATGCCCTTATGGATACTATACGTACTTTAGTTCCTAAGATTCCTGATGCCAACAGGAAGGATTTTGAGGAGGTAATTTCAGATGCACAGGCTGCGGCTCGCCAAGTGTTACAGAGTGGTCTGGACACTGCGGACTCGGTGGCACATATCATGGGCACTGCGGTTGCCACTAGAAGATCAGCTTGGCTGAAATCCTCAGAGTTTTCGGCAGATGTTCAGGTGACTTTGCTGGATCTGCCGTTTGATGGATCTGGTCTTTTTGGAAAAAAAGCTAATACGGCCCTGGAGAGATTTAAAGACAGTAGGGCGACTGCTAAATCTTTAGGTCTCCAGATCAGAGGTTCTTCAGCCAGGAGATTCAGGGGTTTTGGTCGCTCTTCCTTTCGGAATTAACGACAAGGTCAGCAGCAGCAGCAACAACAACAGCAGCAGCAAAAGTCCATGTACAGATCTTACAGGGGAAAGCAAAGAGCGCGTCCTCGTGGACGTCAAGCCTCTTCCTCCTCCACCTCCTCCAACCCTCCAGCCACAGAAAAGCAGCCCTAGATCCGCCATTCAGGATCATGTGGGTCCGTGGGGGGGCGGCTTACCCATTTTCTACGGGATTGGGAATCTGTTACATCGGGTCTTTAGGTTCTTAATCGTGTAGAAAATGGGTATGCCCTTCCCTTTCGGGAATTCCCTCCCAATTACCCTCCTTGCCAAGGTTTTTGCACGGAGGAACACCTGTTATTCCTGCAGGAGGAGGTTCAGACTCTATTAAGAAAGGGTGCGATAGAGGTGGTCCCAGAGCAGGAAAGGGGTCTGGGATGCTACTCCCGGTATTTCCTGATTCCCAAGAAGGATGGCAGACTTTGTCCAATCCTGGATCTCAGGATCTTGAATCTCTATCTAAAACAAGAGAAATTCAAGATGCTCACCCTTGCTCAGGTTCTTCAAGCGCTGCTGGAAGAAGACTGGATGGTGTCGCTCGACTTGCAGGATGCGTACTTTCACATCCCAATCCTGAAGTCGCACAGGAAGTATCTCCGTTTTACGGTGGGATCGCAACACTACAGTTTGCGGTCCTTCCTTTTGGAATTACTACTGCGCCTCGAGTCTTTACCAAGGTGATGGCGTGGTGGTAGCACATCTCAGAAGGTCGGGGATTCCAGTATTCCCCTATTTGGACGACTGGCTGATCAAAGCAGAGTCGTCAGAGAGAGTGCTCCAACATCTGGAAGAGACAACCCAGTTGTTGTACAGGTTGGATTTTTCGATAAATGTACCCAAGTCTCACCTGGTGCCCTCCCAGCGCATCCTGTTCATAGGTGCTGTACTGGACACAACTGTATGTCGTGCATTCCCTCCTCCTCAAAGGATTCGCGACATACAGGAAATGATTCCTTTGTTTTACAATGGAGCGGTCGTTCCAGTCCTGAAGGTCCTTCACCTGCTTGTCTGATGGCTTCATGCATTCTGTTGGTCAACCATGCACGCTGGCACATGAGGGCACTCCAGTGGTGCCTCCGCAGTCAGTGGTATCAACACAACGGAGATCTCAGGGAGTCAGTGAGGATCTCCAGAGAAGCTGCGGCGGATCTGTCTTGGTGGGGCGTGGTATATCAACAAGCAGGGAGGAGTGGGGTTGCAGTGTCTCTGCAGAGAAGCTCTGCGCCTCTGGTCCTGGGTTCAGGACCATCAGATTTGTCTGATGGCAAATCATCCGGCCGGAGTTCAGAACGTGCGTGCAGACAGTCTCAGTCGGCGGTTCTCAGTCGACCACGAGTGGAGGCTTCACCCGGAGGTGGTTCGTCACGCCTTTCGGACTTGGGGGACTCCTCAGGTGGACCTGTTTGCCACTCACGAGAATGCTCACTGCCCGTTATTCTGCAGTCTCCAGTATCCGATCAAGGAGCCTTGGGGGATGCGTTTCAGTTGAGTTGGGGAAGTCAACTCCTTTACGCGTTTCCTCCCATACCCTTGATTCCTCGGATTCTGAGGAAGATTCGCCAAGACCGGGCCCAAGTCATATTGTTCGCCCCAGATTGGCCAAGAAGGGTGTGGTACTCGGACCTTCTCCACCTCTCCTCTCACCCGCCGCTCCGTCTCCCTCACAGGGCAGACCTCCTCTCTCAGATGGAGGGGCAGGTTCTACACCCCCACCTCCAGACGTTACACCTTCATGCTTGAAGATTGAACGGGGCAACCTGAATTCCTTTTCTCTCCCACAGGATGTGGTGGATGTCATTCTTTCAGCTAGACGTGACTCCACTAAGTCCATCTATTCATATAGATGGTCTAGGTTTGTCACCTGGTGTGGAGAGAAATCTTTTGACCCTTTGAAAGCCCATTTATCTGATGTTCTTCAGTTTGCTCTCTTTTTGGCGCAGCAAGGACTTGCTGTTGCCACAGTCAAGGGTTATCTCTCGGCTTTGTCCGCATTTCTATGTTTGCCGGACCAGCCTTCTCTTTTCAAATCTCCTGTAGTTTTAAGGTTTATGAAGGGTCTCACTAATAAATTCTCTCCTACTCCCTTTATTGTGCCTCAATGGGACTTAAATCTTGTCTTAACATACTTGATGGGTGCTCCCTTTGAGCCCTTACACAAGTGTCCTATGAGGCTTTTGACTTTTAAGACAGTCTTCCTGGTTGCAATTACATCGGCAAGGAGGGTAAGTGAGCTTCAAGCTCTTAGTTCCAAGCCCCCTTTCTTGACAATTCATGCTGATCGAATGGTTCTTAGGACCAGGGCTGCTTTTCTCCCTAAGGTGGTGACTCCCTTTCACCTAGGACAATCCATTAACCTCCCTACCTTTTATCCTCCCCCTCACCCTTCCAAGGAGGAGGAGAGTTTACACCGTCTGGACCCTAGGAGGGCGGTGTCTTTTTACCTGGACAGAACTAAAGACTGTCGTGTGGATGACCAGCTCTTCATTGGGTTTGCTGGCTGCAAGAAAGGAAGAGCGGTTCATAAAAGAACTCTTTCAAGATGGATCATCCTCTGTATAAAGATCTGTTACTCTTTGGCCGGTAAGGAACCTCCAGAGGGTATAAGGGTTCATTCTACAAGAGCTAAGTAGCTGTTTTTAATTCCTAAATTGTGCTTTTAACTATTTTCGTTGACACTCACCCTCTTTCCTTCCCCCCTCCTCTTTGCACCGGTCCCTGCACAGCCGATTTTGGGGCTGCAGCAGGGGATCAGGCATAGCGACTACAGCCGTCATCTTGGAAGGAGGGAGTCGTGGGTTGGCGGTGCAGCCGACAGACCCTCCCACCTCCCTACAGTATAAGATGCCTTCTCTTTCCCGGTCGCGCAGCGGACGCGCGCAGCGGGCGCGCCAAAGGCAAGCCCGTCTGCTCCCGTCCCCGACCGGCCGGGGCCCAGGGCCAGCCATAATGCCCAAACCACTTTTAACCAACTCCTTCTCGTCAGCCCAACGACGAACCTACCAGGGCGACTGGTGCATTTGTCCCTCCACCCAGACTTGCATCAGTCGCTTTGGAATCTCCTCTCATGTCCTGACCCCCGCGGAATCCTCCACACTCGCAGGGCACCCCTCGCAGCTCTCTGTAACTCCTCTCCCTGCCCAGGCTAGCGCCATGCTATTGAGCACCCGCTCAGCGGTAAAACACCAACTCGAGCTGCTTAATCTTCTGACCTCTGCCAAACCCGATATCTTATTTTTAACCGAAACTTGGTATTCCTCTGACTCGTTACCGGATGTCCTGGCTACTCTCCCTGAATCCTACTATGTCCTTCGTGCAGACCGTCCGGACGGGAAAACCGGTGGTGGAGTGGCCATAATTATCCACTCTATATTCCAGTTTCAACTTCTGCCCTACCCACGAATCCCCTCAGTTGACTTTCTGGTCGCCCGCTCTATTAACCTCGCGGTCCCTCTGACCTGCCTTCTACTATACCGCCCCCCTCAGACAATGCCCCATTTCATCACCGCCATACAGGACTTGCTGGCCACTTTTGTGGTCAACAACTCCTCTGTGCTCATTCTGGGAGATTTTAACTTCTGGCCCCATGACCCCCGGGAAGATCTTACGTCCAAAGATATCACCGAATATCTTGGCTGCCTTAACTTTACCCCTCTGATCCACCTCCCCACCCACTCTGGTGGCCAAATCCTTGACCAGATTTGGGTTGCCAACATCTCCACCTCGTCTCTGTCCATCTCCCTTTGCATTTGGTCCGACCACTCGCTCATTTCCTTTTCCCTCGACTTAGGGGCTGTCAATAAATTCTCCCCACCCAAAAACATGTGGCTCTGTAATTGGAACCGTGCGGACATGCCCGCCTTGTGCGCCTCCCTTGCGGCCTCATCCCCTCACCTAGCTGACTCTTCTCCGGATTCACAGGCAGCCATCCTTAACAATTGGCTTTCTGCAGCCTGTGACTCAGCCGCCCCCCCCCCCCAAGTTAGTCAGGTCCTGCCGCTCCCATGAGGCTAATAGATGGTTCACCGAAGACCTCAAAACTCTTAAACTCTCTCTCAGACAAGCTGAACGCCACTGGAGGTGTAGGTATTGTCCCACCCTCAAGTCCCAATATTCCGCTCTTCTCCGCGGATATAAAACGGCTATCCTGACGGCCAAAACCGAGTACTTCTCAGCCAAAATTATCCTAGCCAGTTACAAACCCAAGGAGATTTTTTCCATTGTTCACAATCTAGCAGCCGCAGACAGAGTACTACCCAAACCGTTTCCCTCTCAATCCCTTTGCAACTCACTCAACTCCTACTTCATTGAGAAGATAGCCGCCATCAGGCATAACATACCCCAGCCCTCCCCTTCCTTCCTTCCCTCCCTCCTGCCATTCCATCCGTCTTTCTTGACACGTTTCCTCTACTTTCAGAAGAGACTTTCCTTAGCCTCTTAAGGAAAGTTAAATCAGGGTCCCCCTTGGACTGCTGTCCTCCCCGCATACTTAAGGAGGTCTTCTCCAACTGTCCTGGACCCCCGCTTACCCTTCTTAACACATCCATCCAACAGGGCATTTTCCCAGCTGTCTTCAAATCGGCTATTATCACTCCCATCCTGAAAAAACCCGGGACTGACCCCTCCTCCCTCCCTAACTTCCGCCCCATCTCCTTACTCCCGTTCCTAGGAAAGACTCTTGAGAGCAACATCACCTCCTGTCTCTCGACTTTTATTGAGGACAATCACCTTCTAGCCTCCCACCAGGCCGGCTTCCGTCCAGTTCACTCGACGGAATCCGTGGTCCTATCAGTCCTGGACGAGCTCAGGCAATGTGCGGACTCCAACTCCTCCCAGGCCTTGATTCTCCTCGACCTGTCCGCCGCCTTCGACGCGGTCAACCATTCCATCCTTCTCGACTGTGTCGGAGGCGCTGGTATCCGGGGGTCCGCCCTGGCCTGGCTCACCTCCTTCCTAGGGGATCGGACACAGGCCGTCCATCTGGATGGCTTCTCGGCCTCTCCTTGCCCGGTCACTTGTGGGATCCCCCAGGGTTCTGCTCTCTCCCCTCTTCTTTTCAACCTCTATATCCACCCCCCTTATCGTGGCTTTACAAAACATGGAGGTGTCTGTCTACAACTACGTAGATGACCTCCAGCTCATTTTCAATCTTTCCCCCTCCCACGACTCCAGGTCTAATCTCTGCTCTGTCCTAACCTTCATATTTGACTGGATTAACTCTAACCAGTTAAAACTAAATCCGGACAAAACAGAGCTGATACTCACCGGCAGCCTCCCTAGTCCTTGGTCTCCTGCATTCTGGCACCCTGCCCTTGGTCCCCCTCCTTCCCCCTCCGCTAAAGCAAAAACCCTGGGTATCTTAGTCAGCCAAGATCTGACTATGCGCCCTCAGATCAGCGCCATTGTTTCATCCTGCTTCTTGTCCCTACGCATTATCCGAAAAATTTCCCGTTTTTTTTCTGTTGAGGCCCTTAAGCTCATCGTCATGGCCATGATCGTCTCCCGCCTAGACTATGGCAATGGACTTTTTGTAGGGATTCCGGTGTATGAGCTCCGGTGCCTCCAGCTCATCAGAATCAGGCGGCCCACCTGATATACCAGCTCCCTAAGTATCATCGTGTTACTCCTCTTCTCAAATCCCTTCACTTGCTCCCCATCTCTCAACGCTCCCTTTTCAAGTTGGGCTGTCTCACCTTCATGGCTCTTGCAGGCACTGCTCCTGGGTTTGTCAATTCAAAAATTCGGCCCTATCTCCCTAAGAGAAACCTTCGCTCCTCCTCCCAAGACCTTCTGGTAGTCCCTCGTTTCAAGAGGAAAAAACACGGTGGCCTCCGGTTCTCCACCCTTGCCCCCACTCCGGTTCTCCACCCTTGCCCCCACCTTCTGGAACGCCCTCCCTTTCTCTATCCGGTCCCTAACTAACTATATGCATTTCCGGAAAGCTCTTAAAACCCATCTTTTCTTTTTAGCTTTCCCTTCACAATAACTGTCCTAGGGCCATATGTATCAAGCTAATTAGCATTCGCAAAGGCCAACATTCGCCGAATTTCGGCCTTTGCGAATGCTAATTTGATAAATGGTATGTATCAAACATGTTTGATGCAAAATAAGGAATAGCAAAATTTGCTATTCCTTATTTTGCAATTGCACTTAAGGAATCGCAAATTTAGCGATTTGAGGAAAATTGAATTTTGCCTTGTCATGTGTGCCTACGTGTTCCCCATCCTATGTAATATGTGCATGATTAATATGCATATATCCCCCTATGATCGATTAAGGACGCAATTATAGTTGTGTCCAACGTTAGTATACCAGTTATCCAGTCCTCGTGAAAGCAACGAGTATTAGGCCTATGTTGCCAACGTTTTACATTATGCACGTTAATTCATCGAACTGTCCCCGTTTCTAGGCCTCAAAGGGCCCGGACACCAGATTCGAGCTCCAGTCTCCTGAACCCACTCCGAGGAGCGATGCAGCCCCTCCCGCATCCCTGACCCTTCGCTTACTTCTTGCCGCGCAGCGCGGTGCCCGGCCTGGCTCTGCCTGCCTGTCTGCCAAGAATATGTTATGCCTACAGTTATCAGTTCAGCTCTCCGTCTTCACATTCCTAAGCTAACGAACCGCATAAACATCTTCAGCTATAGTCTAGTCTTCCTGTCTCCATGCAAGTGAATTACTGTATTAATATCCATAGAAGATTCATAGCACACGCAATACATGAAGAATATATGCATGCACCAGCCTTAGTGTCAAGTAGCCTTTGCTCTGATGACTTTTAGATTCTATCAACATGTACTCCAAACACAAGATACCAGATATGCTATAGGTACATGTCGTCCTGACATCCCAGACTTTAGTCTCCTCTTCTAGTGCAGAAGTCAGAGCCCCCAGCTCTCCCTAGTTACACGTCATGGCCCGTTTGCGCGCACCACTAGGTTAAAGGTTCCAGCTGCCCAGGTATCCACCCATTTATGACACTTCTGTGACGTTTTCATCACATGTCTACGTACACGCCTTCTTTGTGCGCCCATTTGTTCTTATCTTACGTTTGTCACTTGTTACGCCTACTGTATTCAATGCAATTGTAATGTTTTCCTATATATACTATGTAATGTTGATGAAACGTTGCAGCTGCCATTCCATGCCATTCTATTTCAGGCTGTTCCGATCCTGTCCCTTTCCTTATGCCTGATTAAAGCCTGTTCGACTCAGATACCCCGGATCCTGCCTCTTATTTATTGAGCTATCTGTTTTATTTTATGCATAGAAAAATAGTACCGGTAATTAATTATTTATTTACCACATAATGGCGCCCGAACAGGGACGAGCCCCTTCCCCACGCGCCGGCGATGTAACGCAGGCCCCCTGACCCTTCTACAGCCGTGACGGAACTCTACCGTGCACGTGCAGATATTTCTGCTTCATCAAGTCTCCCTCAGGCCCACGGAGGAGACGGAGACTGCGGTCCGGCATCCAGACGAGGCGGTGAGGAATGCGGTTCGTCCCGACCAAAGCCCAAGCCGAGAGAGCAAGGTCCGAGGTATCCGGAGGCCCACCTGTTTCTGAAGCCCGAAGTTCGAAGCGCATGCGTAGTAACCAGACGTCGTAGCAGTCCAGTCCAGTCCGAGGCCTTCAAGTTCTGCTTCCCGGTGAGTACCGTTGCTGGGGGAGTATCTAG
Organism: Lissotriton helveticus; assembly: GCF_964261635.1. Taxonomy (NCBI): domain Eukaryota; kingdom Metazoa; phylum Chordata; class Amphibia; order Caudata; family Salamandridae; genus Lissotriton; species Lissotriton helveticus. Next base: position 1,614,374,992 of record NC_136069.1, read on the forward strand.
ACGGGGTCATTAGTTTGTCTCCGGTCCGATGGGTTTGGGTACGCAGATCCAGTCCGACGTGTCCATCTAGGTGGATACGGTATGACGTGTCTCTTTATGAGACCGGTATGTTCTGTACTGTTTTAGAAGTGCATCCAGTAATTCTAGTAAGTCCGTTCTCGAGAACTTCAAGCGTTATGTTTTTCAGTGTATTAGGTAGTATTCTGTTCGAACTGTTATTAATGTATTTCTATGTCGTGGTATGAGTGATTTGTTTGCCATTTCATTACTGTGATTATTGTGTATTGTGTTTAATTCAAGTACGACTCAAATATGCCTCTGTTTTCAAAGTTACGTCAGATAAAAACCAGAAAAGGGTTACTCGAAGAAGCAGTTCCTGTCCCTCCTAGGGACAGTCCTGGACACTTTATGTATCACAAACATGGCTTAGATGCCATATTATATCTAGACTTATGGGTGGATTATACAAAGAATCTTGAAGAGAAATATAGATGGCCTGTATCAGGTACATGGGATGCCGAGTGCATCATGAGAGTAGAAGAAGCATTATGGAAAAAGAAAGCCAGACAGTCCCAGAAAGATGCCATAGAATTATGGCGCAAAGAATCTCATAAAAGAACCGAAAAAGAATTCAGAAAAGCAGAATTAAGTAGGGAATCCTCAGAAAAAGCCCAAGAAAGGGAACTTCTAGAAGAAGGTGAACGAGTTAGAGCAGAACAATCAGACAGACAGAGAAATGCCCTAATTAAAGGTATGTATCCTCTTCTCGCCGAGGGTTTGCCGAAGGCGACCCCGGAAGCACCCCATAATTTACCGCCACCATTAGTCCCGACTAAACTGCGTCATAAACCGACTGCAGCTGAAATTTTTCTTTCTTCCTATTTAGACGACACTGTCCCAGAATATGCTAATACAGATCCTACTCCGCCAGTCCAAGTTCAAGTCCAGCCTCCTGTTAATGTAATTCCTGTGCCTCCAGTCGTTGGTCCTGTCCATGCGCCAGTCCCCCAGGATCAACCCACATTACGTACTCCTACTGTACCAGTCACTTTACCAGCACGTACAGTATTAACAGACGATTCCAGTTCAGGAGGAGCAGGGGGAGGTACTCCTATCACCCCGCCTCAAACAAGGCGACGGACGCTCAGAGATGTAGCGTTACAGCGTACGCCAAAACTGGCTACGTATGACGCCCTCCGAAAGTATCTTACAGAGTGCGGACCTGATTGTAGATATGATCCAGTGCCAGGAGAAGATAGCATGCTAATATATTCCATACGTTTACGTCGAGTTGCAAGCTTCTTGGTTACCATATCGAATATGGAACCACATCTAGACAGAATATACCATTTTATTCAAACAGGGGAGAATCCAGAAAGTATTCACGAAGCTATGACACACAGGAAAGTCGAGACTCAAGGCATGATTTTGCAATTTCTGATAAATTGTTTAATAAGAGAACAGGACCGTCCTGATAAAAGTCCAGAAGAGATGAAAGTCCTGACAAGATGGAGTGACAATATATCAGAAGGAAAACACAGAACACAAAATTGTATAGAATCCATGTACAAAAAGATCCGTAAAGAAATAATAAGTATACACAAGAAGGAGGAAGAAAAGAGAGTAGCCGAGAAAGAGGATGACTCTTCAAACGAAGAGGTAGACAGCGAGAATCCCGCCAGAATAGCGTATGTAGGTAGAACTAGATTTTCCGACAGACACACACGCCTAGATTACAAGAAAGCTTTTCCTCCTTCCGTACCAGAACAGTGTTCTCTTGAACAAATATTCCAGGCTACAGATAAAATTCTGAAACTACGAATAGGTTATAGTGAACTTAGTACCATGCATGAACAAGAACTAGCCCGATCAGCAGTCCGATGGGTTAATGATTCTGCCACGTTTCCAGACGAAGTAGTGGCTCAAATGTTTCTGAAACTGCCCCCAGCCGAGCAGCGTCTGGTGGGTATGTATATGATCCAGCACCTCATTACACTGTATGAGGATCAGCATTCTGATCCAGGTCCTTTACATGATGTACTGAACGAGTTACTCCTAAACCGATGGAAAGGTCTAGGTACCGATTTAATTAGTGTCATTCTAGAACAGCGCCACAAATACAGAACGTTCCTGACTCCGCATTTTGTTCCTGTTTCACCTCCGTTCTACATAGACAGACAGAATCCGTTACGAGAAGTACATCCTGTTATGGGAGCGGGGGTAATCTCGAACGAGTATTTGTTTACACCCCTATAACGAAAATAGAACTTCTAGAAATGAAAAAGTTAATACCCTGTCACGATAAAGATCCAGCAGGGTTCCATCGAGAATTAAAGGACATGCTCCGTATGGGAGAATACACGTATCCTGATATCATTAAAATGTTAAAGGTCCTGTTGCCTGCGGGCATATATGAAAAACTCAAAGAAAAAGAATGGGAGGTGGGAGAGAAAAAGATAGATTGGACCGCGTTAGAGACCGAAGATAATGCACGAGTCCCAGGAACTGGTCTTGGGGATAAAGCCAAAGAATTACCCGAACTGTTAATACAAGTCTTGCCAAGATTACTAGCCACGAAAAAGGAAGATTGGGATGCCATCTCAGCCTGTAAACAGAAACAAGATGAAGACACTAGTGATTTTTATTCTAGATTTGAGAAATGTTTCATTATAAATTGCGGCCTGAAAACAAGTAGTGAATCGTATCCACATCTTTTTGTTACCAAACTAGTTGAGAATTCTTTACCGCAAGTTAAAAATAGAGTATTGAAAGTCGAAAGTACCTGGCAAGCTAATACTCCATCACAAATGCTCCAGATGCTACAGTATCACCAGAACAGAATCAGGGAAGAGCAGGAACACGAAAGGAGACGTATGAAAGACACGAAAATGAAAGTACTGGTTGCACAGTCTGTTCCACAAGACAGTCAGAAGAGGGGTCCGAGTCAAACTAGTCATTCTACAGCTCCTGTTAAAGGGACCTGCAATTACTGTAAACAGCCAGGTCATTACATAAACGAATGTGCAGTCCTGAAACACAACATAGCTACAGGTAAGACGAAAGAGAGACCACGTCCTCCTAGACAAGAACATGTTCCGCAGAATCCCCAGCCACCGCAGAACGCACAACAGACAGTTACAGTACCGCAGCCTATAGCTGCCACACAACACGTAACACAACAGATGTACCAGTACGCACAGTCAGATTATCCAGAATATCACCAGTATTCATGAAACAGCCTAGAGAGGGAGGTTGGCTTGCCTCTCATCGAGGTTCCTGTAGATCAAGAGGGTCCCTATGTACACAGTCAAGTATTAGGGAAAGACAGAAAGTTTCTGATTGATACAGGGGCAAGTAGGACTACCATCAGTCATGACGAGGTTCCAGGGGCTCCACTCTCGGGCTCTAGAAATGTTTCCCTTGGATTTTCAGGAAAGCCTATTGTTAATGAAATATCGAAACCAGTTTCCCTAGAAGTTGGTCCATTGTCCCGAACTACAGACTTGTTACTTACGAAATCATGTCCAGAAAATTTACTAGGTATTAAAACCCTGAAAGAATTAGGAGCAGTTATATGCTGTTCCCCAGAAGGTGTGAGATTGTTTTTACGTGATTTTAAAGGTCATTATGTATTTCGTGATTTTGATCCAAGATTACTGAATGTACCTCAGCATTTATGGGCGCAAGGTCCAACTGATGTAGGTTGTATGCACATTACACCCTATCGTGTCACTCTGAAGCAAGGTGTTGTATTACCACGAATCCGACAGTACAAATTGCCACCTGAGGCTGTAGCAGCCTTATCCAAAATTATTGACGAGCTCATTGCTCAAGGAGTAGTTGTAGAAACTGACTCCAATGTATGTAATTCTCCTATCATTCCGATTCTTAAACGTACTGATCCCAATGCACCTCCAGTTTATCGATTAGTGATCGACCTTCGAGAACTTAATAAATGTATCATACCCCAGTACCCAGTGGTTCCAGATATTTCTTCCCTATTAACTGCCATTGATTCCGAAGCTACGTTCTTTACTGTTATTGCTCTCAAGAACGCATTCTTTAGTGTCCCCATTCATCCAGACAGCCAATTCCTTTTCGGTTTCTGTTTAAATGGAAGAAGCTATAAATTCACACGAGCTCCTCAAGGTTTCACAGAAAGTCCTAGCATTTACAGTCAAGCACTTAAAAGACAACTAGACAGTATTCACATGCCAACTGACACTGCCCTGCTCCAGTATGTCGATGATCTATTGATCACAGCCCGTTCTGAACGTGTCTGTGAACGTGCGTCACTTACAGTCTTGTATTTCGAGATGGGGCACAAGGTGTCCCCTTCGAAACTGCAATTTTGTGTCCAGCAAGTGGTGTACCTTGGACACTTACTGTCCAAGAGGGGTAGGCAGTTGACACCAGACCGTATCCAGTTAATAGCACATCTCCCACAGCCCAAGACTCAGAAGGAGGTACGAGCTTTTATCGGCCTCACTTCTTACTGCAGACAATGGATTCCTCAGTACGCATATCTAGCCAAGCCACTGATACAGTTAACGACACAGGAGGCAGCCACATTGACTGTCCTCCCTTGGACCCAAGAACATACACGTGTTTTCAATGAGTTAAAGAAAGCTTTATGCCAAGCACCTGTTCTAGCGACACCAAACTACAGTAAGCCTTTTACACTTTTTGTCACTGAACGTGATGGTACAGCATTATCTGTTCTCACACAAGATCAAGCGGGACAATACAAGCCCTGTGCTCATTTCTCTAGCACATTAGATCCGGTGGCCCAGGCTCTGCCTGCGTGCCTCAAGTCAGTTGCAGCCACAGCCCTAGCTATCAGACAAAGTGATTCCATAGTGTTAGGACACTCCCTGACAGTACAAGTTCCACACTCCGTGGAAGTTCTTTTGAACCGAACACAGACTCAGCACTTGACAATTGCACGTTTAACAGGTTATGAACTGACACTGTTTCAGCCACACATAGAAATCAGACGCTGCAACATTTTAAATCCCGCTACACTGTTACCCTCAGTTACTTCAAATCCTGCCACACATGACTGTGTGGAAGTTGTTAACACCATGACAAAACCAAGACAAGACTTGACAGACATTGCATTACCTGATCCCGACCTGACACTTTATGTGGATGGTTCATGTATGAGGACAAGTACAGGAGAGTTAGTAGCCGCGTATGCAGTGACTACTGAAACTGAAGTTATAGAAACACATCGTATTGATACCCTGTCTGCTCAAGCAGCAGAGCTCGTCGCTCTGACCCAAGCCTGCATACGAGCCAAGAACCTGAAAGTAAACATATGCACAGATTCACGTTATGCATTCGGAGTCGTACACGACTTTGGAATCCTCTGGCAAGAGAGAGGTTTCATGACTTCTCATGGAACCAAGATTCAGCATGGCCCCCTCATTCAAGCTCTGTTAGATGCAATACATTTACCGACAGCTATCGCTATCATGAAGTGCAAAGCACATACGAAAGTCACTGACATCATTTCCCAGGGTAACGACCTGGCAGATCGAACAGCCAAGCTTACAGCTCAGACTCCAGACATTCCAGTTAACACGACACAGACAGACGTTCCAGACCAGACTACTTGTATGACAGTTAAGGACCCTACACAAGACGTACTAGATATACAGTCACATGTTACCCCAGACGAAATCAAGAAATGGTCTGAACAAGGAGGGGTCCAGACAGATCAGGGATGGTTGACGAAGGGAAAAGCCACATGGTTTCTCCCCGACTCTATGGTTCAAGTCATTATTAACACCGCACATAGTCCAGCACACTTAGGAGAAAAAGCCATGTTAGACAGTATTCAGAACCTCTGGTTTAACAAGCATTTACGAGCCGCAGCCAAGCAGAAAGTGCGTACCTGCATGATCTGTTGTCAGTTCAATCCAGGTAAAGGTGTTCCGGTGGAACAAGGTGGATTCTATCCTCCTGACCACCCTTTTGAAGTCCTCCAGATGGATTATATTCAGATGGATCGATGTCGAGGTTTCAAGTATGTCCTCGTAGTTGTATGCGCTTTGTGACATATCTTTGTGACATATCTAGCCATGTTTTTATGTATAGTGTGCTGAAACAATCTTCCACACAACCCTCAAGTCTAAATTAATTACCTTGAAATGTGTATAGGATGTAACAACAAGTATATGTATATGTAGACTGATAGTCACATGTATAGTGGAGGCATGCACACGATAATTACTTGTAACAAAATAACGATATTGTGTATAGAATAATATTTGAATAAAATAAAATAAAAGCCATATTTTTGTATCACACACTTTGTTCTGCAATAGTTCTTGCTGTCATTTGTCCTCTTTTACCTTCTATTTCAAACCAGTTCCTAATTACTTTTCTTTCAAATAGTATACCTATCCCGAATTAGGAACTCTAGTCGGGGATACCCCTTCTTCCTTACACATACCTGCATAAGTTATACCTTACATCTATGTTTTCCTCCTACTGTTTCACATGTACATTTTTCCTCTAATGTTACAGTAGAGCACACATTTAGTGAACTGCCTCCTCACGAGTTATCCTATCGTCTTGCTATGCGCAACAATACTTTTATCCGTATGTTACACTATTCACACCAGACTAGCAATGCCACTAATTGTTGGGTGTGTGGTCGACTCCCCCCTTTCCAGACACCGAAGGGAGTTCTGCCACTCTTTCCCTATCCGTTTTCACACAATGGTTCGTGTGGAGCATGGTCCACGTTAACGTCATCCTCAAACGATATGTCCCTTCTGAATAGAACATGTTTCCCAGACAAGGAAGGTCTTTCCCATAGAACAGGGTTAGATCTAGAAAATGAAGTATATGATCTAGGTAATTATTCCTCAAATTTCATGGTTTAGAATGTTCAGTCCGAGACTACTCCAGATTTGCCTGCTATTACAGTCCTACCAGTGAAAGGCGAATTATGTGTCAAAAAGAATGGTTCAGTACATCTAGGACACAGTGATTGTACTACTGTGGTCGAGTATAGTGACAGTGGGAAATCTACTTTCAAAGCCTCACGTCATTCGTATTTTGTGTGTGGTCAGACCGCATATGTTCGTCTGCCTCTCGATTGGGATGGAACATGTTACATTGCCTTCCTACTGCCACCAGTTTTTCTAGCCCCATCCGATTATCACAGAAACACACATCTAGTACACATCAGACATAGAAGGGAGATCGAGTCCCCCATTGTCGATCAAACTGAAACTGCCTTAGAACAGTATCAAGACTTCAATAAAGGTTTCTTTTTCTTCATAGGTCCTGTCCAGAATAGTAAGCTAATACGTAGGCTAACCAGAACCCTTGAAGCAGTAGTGAATGAGACTACTTCCGCTCTAGGTAACTTAACCGAAGAACAATCTGCTATGAGATTTGTCGTGCTTCAAAATCGTCTCGTCCTTGACGTCATACTGGCCGATAGGGGCGGAGCTTGTAGAGTCATCGGATCTAGTTGCTGCATTTTCATTCCTAATAAGGCACCGTCTGTTTATTCAGCTATAACCAGACTTCATAAAATAGCCCATCAGTTACACCAGAATCCAGGCACCTGGACATGGTCCGGTTGGCTCTGGAGTATAATATCTGCCTGGGGATGGAAAGTATTGTCATTCCTGGGTATAGTAGTAATGATCATATTCAGTTGTTGCCTATGTTTACAATGTGGCCCTGCGATTTGCGGCTTGTGCGCTACATCTTGTATTCCTAGTCCTAAGTCCCGTTCCAAGAAAATCCGAGACGAGCAAATGATGCTCTATGAACAGATAGATGGTATCATGAATATTGATGTTTCCTGAAGGAAACGTAGGGCACAAGGAGGGAATGAGGAAAATTGAATTTTGCCTTGTCATGTGTGCCTACGTGTTCCCCATCCTATGTAATATGTGCATGATTAATATGCATATATCCCCCTATGATCGATTAAGGACGCAATTATAGTTGTGTCCAACGTTAGTATACCAGTTATCCAGTCCTCGTGAAAGCAACGAGTATTAGGCCTATGTTGCCAACGTTTTACATTATGCACGTTAATTCATCGAACTGTCCCCGTTTCTAGGCCTCAAAGGGCCCGGACACCAGATTCGAGCTCCAGTCTCCTGAACCCACTCCGAGGAGCGATGCAGCCCCTCCCGCATCCCTGACCCTTCGCTTACTTCTTGCCGCACAGCGCGGTGCCCGGCCTGGCTCTGCCTGCCTGTCTGCCAAGAATATGTTATGCCTACAGTTATCAGTTCAGCTCTCCGTCTTCACATTCCTAAGCTAACGAACCGCATAAACATCTTCAGCTATAGTCTAGTCTTCCTGTCTCCATGTAAGTGAATTACTGTATTAATATCCATAGAAGATTCATAGCACACGCAATACATGAAGAATATATGCATGCACCAGCCTTAGTGTCAAGTAGCCTTTGCTCTGATGACTTTTAGATTCTATCAACATGTACTCCAAACACAAGATACCAGATATGCTATAGGTACATGTCGTCCTGACATCCCAGACTTTAGTCTCCTCTTCTAGTACAGAAGTCAGAGCCCCCAGCTCTCCCTAGTTACACGTCATGGCCCGTTTGCGCGCACCACTAGGTTAAAGGTTCCAGCTGCCCAGGTATCCACCCATTTATGACACTTCTGTGACGTTTTCATCACATGTCTACGTACACGCCTTCTTTGTACGCCCATTTGTTCTTATCTTACGTTTGTCACTTGTTACGCCTACTGTATTCAATGCAATTGTAATGTTTTCCTATATATACTATGTAATGTTGATGAAACGTTGCAGCTGCCATTCCATGCCATTCTATTTCAGGCTGTTCCGATCCTGTCCCTTTCCTTATGCCTGATTAAAGCCTGTTCGACTCAGATACCCCGGATCCTGCCTCTTATTTATTGAGCTATCTGTTTTATTTTATGCATAGAAAAATAGTACCGGTAATTAATTATTTATTTACCACAGATTCCTTAAATGCAATGTATCAAACAAAAAATATTCAAAAAGTGCCATTAAGGATTCGCAAATTACCACCAACTTCTAGTTGGTGGTAAGTTGCGAATTCTTTTCAAAAAGCTTTTTTCAAAAAAACCAAAGGTGCCATATGACGCCCATACATGCTCTTAGGGCATGTATGTGCGCCATATGCCCCCATATTTCTTTTTCAGGGGTGCAGAAGGGTGTTCTTGAGACACCCCTGCACCCTTGAAAAAATTCCTAATTTGCGATTAGCAAATTGCTAATCGCAAATTGCCCCTTCATTCCTATGGGCCTCCTGGCCTATAGAAATGAATGGGTAATTTGCGATTAGCAATTTGCTAATCGTAAATTAGGAATGGTAAGGAATCGCTATTAAAAAGCGATTTTGTACATACATACCGTTTTGCGAATTCCAAATAGCGATTCCTTAAAATTCGCTATTTGGAATTCGCAAAACGGAACTATGATACATATGGCCCCTAGTTCTTCCTCTACCTTCTCCTTTTCCGTCTAAAAATCTGGTCCTAGCGCCATGAAACCGCCTGGTGTTAGCGCGCTCTATAAATGCTTTTAACTTCAACTTCAACTTCTAAGTCGTCAACCTCGGCTTTGTCTAGAGGTGTTCCTGTAGAGGATATTTGTAGGGCTGCAACTTGGTCCTCCCTCCACACTTTTGCGAAGCTTACTGCTTGGACTCTGAGGTGAGGAGGGATGGCCACTTTGCTCGCTCTGTCCGCCAGGATTTTCTGGTTTAGGAGAGTGGATGCCCTCCTCCGGGACTGGGGACTGCTGTGGGAATCTATTCACAAGGTGAGGAATCCACTGGCAGATGTGTCTATCAGAAGAACAAGTTACTTGCCTTCGGTAACGCTTTTTCTGGTAGATACAGTATCTGCCTGTGGATTCCTCACTGACCCACCCGCCTCCCCGTTGTCCACTCTTCTATGCCAGAATAACTGTATTGTATTTGTTTTATGGTAAAAGAAAATGGGTTATTTCAAATGTTTTCTTGCATTGACTTCACACTGTGTGTGTTACTTTGACTATCGTGTACTGTGTATGCTATTTATATTTCTACTGTCATTGGTCCGTCCGTGTGCCTCGAAGGCACGGAAAAAAGGGCAGAACTGATGTCATCACGCCGGCATGGGCCTATTATAGGCGTCGGTGATGTCAGCGGAGTCGCGTGCGATGCCGTGTCTCTATGACGTCCAAGTCCAAGTCGGCGCGAGGCTACGAAAAGAATTTCCGAATGTTGCTGATGCAAGAGAATATTCACAAGGTGAGGAATCCACAGGCAGATACTGTATCTACCAGAAAAAGCGTTACCGAAGGTAAGTAACTTGTTCGTCTAAACACAGTCGCGAGTTACCATTGACTTATGATGGAGAACGTAAAAGTTACAAAGTTACTGTTTAAGGGCACTTCCGGATGGACTACGATAAAACCCCTTTAGACTAGGACACTTTCGAGAGTCAAGACCCATGGGAGCACCGGAGTACTCGTGTTACCTCACCCAGGGAAGCCTGGTGCATAGGTGCCTTTTGGTGTCGGGTTTCGTCGATGCTTTCAATGGAGATCTGCAAACAAGTGCTGCAGGCGACCAGAGGAAGAGTGTCTGGGTGGATCGAGGAACTGAAGAACCTGCAAGCAGAGGGGACAGAGTCTGGTTCACTAGCCATTGACCCGGAAGGTACCAGGAAGGAACCAGGCGATGTCGCGATGATCTCAGGTGAAGAGGTGAAGCTTGTCTCTGCAGCCACGAAGACCAGAAGGTGTCAACGACAACCAGGAGCTGGATACGAGCTGTCCGACGAAAGATCTAGTTGACTGCGGTGTCAGTATCTGGATTGGACCCAACAATCCTTGGCAAACGCAACCCATGCAGGAAGTGAAGATTGGCTTCGGTGCAGACCAGCAAGGTCTGTGGAACTTCTGCTTTGCTGGGAAGCTGGAGCAAGCCTGGAACAACCAGGAAAGCAGTTTAGTTTCAAAAGAAAGTCTTCAGAGGGCTAACTAGCCAACGGGCTAGCAACTGGGAAGACGCGTCAAGCTGAAATGCAAGAGCTGGCCCCAGGTGGCACTTGTGGAGATTGAAGGGCTGAGCTTCGGTGCAAATGGTGCTCGGGTCTGGGGCTTCTCGTACCCCAATGCACAACTACAAGTTACCTCAGGAGTCGATGCAGTTAGCAAAATGAAGGATGTCCAGGGTTTCCGGTCTCACGTCCCTCGTATCCGACACAGGTCTCAGCTTTGCTGTGGATGTGGATCGCAGTCAGAGAAGTCTGGAAGTCCAGCTCCTGTGTCGCTGAGTCTTCGGGTTCTGGCAGGAGCGTTTACAAAGCATGCCAGCAAGTTACTGGTGGTGCCTGTTTGCACAGGGTGGTCACTCCTTGACCACAAGGGAGATGTCTTCAGTCTTCTAGTCAGAATAGAACGTCAAAGGTCCAAGAGTTCTGTTTCAAAGTATCGTTCCGGGATAATCTAAAGTCCTGGGGACACAGCTCCTATACTTGTACTAGAAAAAGGGGCTGGATTACCTGCTAGGTCCCTCTTATGGGTGGACCCGGGCAACTGGTTTGAACTGGGCTATGCATTGTGTGCCCCAGGCAGTGTCTCAAAAAGCATCTGCTGATGCAGCGCTCCCTGCCCCAATACACAAAACCATGTCTGGTGAGGTGCTGGCCCCTCCCTGGACAGGAAACCTATTGTCCAGGCCGCCCTTGCGGGAGTATCCCTGTGAGAAAGTGGCTCTATATGTACTGGACTAGAATGAAGTACAGTGTGTATAGAGTCCACCAACCCCAGAGGTATAACAGAGGTTAAAGTCAGAAGTGGTAGCTTAGTCGAGCAGTAAGGCAGTACCAGAGGACAGTGTAAGGCATTTGTTGTGCACACTCAGTCAGCAAAAGGTTTCACACACTCAAGAACTGAACTCCAGGCCAATTGGGGTTATATCCTCAGATATAGTTGTTTTGTTTTTAGAACCAACAGTTATAAAAATATACTTTTCAAGTTATGAGTACTCTCATATAAATACTTTGCAGAGGAGCAATAAAGTTTGTGCACACAATAATCACAGGACAGATAGTAAGCAACACAGTCCTGAAACACTCTCTAGCAGTGAGCTCAATGGGTTTTTCACGGGTAAGTACAGTTGATTACTTTACGGATTACTTTGGTAGTTCCAGGGCTAGATCTTAGATTCAGTCCTGGGGTCTAAGCTGAAACCAGATTAGCAAAAGCGTTTTAGTTACTGTGATGAATTTTCATGAATATAAAGCTGTTTTAAAAGTTCACACTTAGAAACTTTTCAATGTAAATCTGACAATGTTATTCAATGGGAGGAAATTCAGGTTGCAGGTAAAGTACAATTGTGTTACTTTTGTAACCCAGCACTAGTCTCCTAGGGCCAGCACTGGGGGCTTAACTTTAAAAAGGTAGGTAATTGCGTTTCAGTATTTCGTACGATTTTTAAAGAATATTTGCAGTTTTCAAAAGTAGACACTTAGAAGAAATTTAATAGAAAAGCAGACAATGGGTTCCTATGGAGAAAATACAGGTTACTAGTAAACCCGCTAGGGATTACTTTTGCGGTTCAGTACTGGGCTGAAAGGTACAGTACTGGCTTCTCCCCTGATCACAGGTGAGTACTTTCGAATTCGGACTTTGGCTGAAGTTATAGGAATATTTTCAGTTTTCAAAACTTCGCACAGAAAATTTTCGAGTCAAAATGGGTCAAAGTCATCCAATGGCAGGTAAGTGAATTACCGGTTTCGAGGTGAGTACTTAGTTGGTGAAGATAGGGTTCTGGGCATAGACTCAGGGGTCCCCCAGGGTCAGGTGAGTACAGTTAGTTCAGTCCCAGCGGCACAGGAGCGGCCGGGTGCAGAGGTAGGTAGGCCCAATGATATTCAATGAGGGAAAGGGGGCTTTTGGTTGGTGGCTGGACTAGCAGGCCATGTGGCTCCGGGAGCTGGCTCCTGGTCACTTGCTCAGGGCAAGGGGGGAAGTAGGATAGGATCAAGGGTTTCCAGCCAGCGGCACTCGGGCGGCTTGGTGCAGTGTGCTTTTGATCCGCCGGGCACTCAATGTTATCCAATGAGGATCTTGAAAAAGGAGCAAAGGCTGCAGGCTCGGGACGATGAGTCTCCAGGGGCGACCAGCACTTCGAGAGGTAAGTTGGGATGATGGAGCACAGGTAGGTACCCCAAAGGGGGGGCCACGGGGCGCCGGGTGCAGGGGTGTCTTTGGGGGTCGGAAAAGCTTACCTTTGGCTGGTCGCGGTTGGGGTGGCTCCTGGTTCTGAGTCTGCAGGCGTCGGCTGGTTCGTCGAGGAGGGTCTTTGGGCACTGGACTTCGGGTCCCAGTCACCGGGGGGACATCCTTGTGGTCTTGGTTCGGGTTGGCCCGGCCCGGGCTCGGCTGGTGCAGAGTGGGCTGGTCCGGAGATTCCTGGTGAGCACCAGGTGGCTTGTTGCAACAGAGCCTCTGCTGATGGGAGTCCCAATCTTCAAGAGGGTCAAGGCAGGCAGGTCCTCTGGGTGTCCCAAGGTTGCTGCCTGCGGGGGTCGCCGGGTTTTAGGCAGGAGCAGGTTCCAGGATCAACAGGCCGGTAGGGCTGGGGCCAAGTCAGTTATGGTTGTCCTGTTGTTAGCAGCTGCGCAGCGGGTCGTCTTCTTTTTGATCTTCTTTCTTCTTTTTTGGTATCGGGATCTGAGGAAGGAAGGTTCAGGGAGCCCCTAAATACTAAATTTAGGGCTGCTACAGGTAGGGCAAGGGCAGGGTCCAATGGGTCCCTGTCATGGGGTGAGTACACCCCCTAGCCTGCTCCTCTCCTGTGGGAGGGAGGCAGGAGCCTAGCTGGGATTGGGAGGACTCCCCATCTACAAGATGGCTGGAGCCTGGGGTCGTGTTTCACCTCGCCTCCTCCACCTGAGGTGTGGAGTTGGCACAGGTTGGCACCCCCCCTTCCTGACGTAGTTTTTCCCGCCCGTCTTCCCGCCAGAGTGGGGGTAGGACTGGTGGGGGGGGCTGGTTGCTGGGTGCAGCAAATGGTCTGGGGAAGCTCTGAGAGGCGGTATGCCTTTGAAGCATCCCCCTGTCCATCCTGGGGGAGGAGACATAGCACCTCGCCCAGGATGTGCTTTGTTGCAGACCCAGGAGAGCGGGTGGCTGGCCCAGCAACATGTCTGCTGTGTGGCAGCCTCTGCAGCCTCTCAGCCCAGACGTGGATTGTAGGTTCGGGTTTTGGAGGGCATCTCTAAGATGCCCTCTCATGCATGTTACATTAAATCCCACACTGGCATCAGTGTGGGTTTAATGTGCTGGGAAGATTGGTACCAAACTTGTCAGTCTTCAGTGTAGCCATTATGGTGCTGTGGAGTTCGTAATGACAACCTCCCAGCACCATATACTCTTAAATGGCATCACTGCACTTACAGTGCCCAGGAAAGGCCCGGGGTACTGTAGGGGCACAGGGCCCATGTACCTGTGCCCTCACCTCTGGTATAGGGCACCCAGCTAGAGGGGTGGCTGAAGTATGGCAGGGCAGTGGGTTCTGTGGGCATGGCACACAGGGATGTGTGCCATGTTGACTCTTGTTTTAGTTCTGTACTTAGGCACTCAGCCTGCAAAGGCAGTGTGTGGGTGCCAGGGTGCAGGGCCCCTGAGGGTGGCACAATAAGTGCTGCAGCCCTCAGGGGTCTTCTCTGGTCACTATGCCCTGGGTACCTAGGGTACCATCTACTAGGGGCTGACAGGTGGCCAGTGATGCCAATTTGGTATTTCGATTCAGCTTAGTTTTTTGGGAAGGAACACAGGCCCTGGGTACCTGGTTGGCAGGGACCCAGGGCACACTCAGTCAAAGCACATCAGCAGTTCAGAAAAAAGTGGAAGCATACCAAGACAAGAAAGATGGCACATTCTCACAATCCCCCAGCAACAGGAGGTCAGACTTGTGTCTGTGGCAGCAGCATCCATTTTGTGATGCTGAGGCTCTGTTTTACTTTAACCGGGGTTAACAGTAACTACATGTCTTCTACCTCTAGAAGGTTGAAATGCTACCCCCGCCGCCGGGACTGGTGGGGGGTAGTATTCCAAAGTGTTTGACACCTTACACGACATGTTTTGATCAAGCCAAACCAAAGTTAGCAATAACCGCAAGGATTATAATGCACTCAAGAGTATATGGTATAGCCAAATCATAGAACAGCTATAAGGAGATGGTTCCGAAAGCTGCAGAGGGCCTCAGCTCATGCTAGGGCACCCTCTCGCACAAAACCAAGCACTCTGCCTCCAGGATCCATAAGGCCTACCATAGGAGTGACTTATAGGTTACTATGTGTCTATATATAAGGTAGATATAGATATACTATATCTAAGTAAGGTGTGATTACACCACCTTACCCAAGCTGAGTGATCAGCCTGTGGTGTCAGTTTAGATGACCAGCCAGGGGTGGCAAAATACATGCTGCAGCCCCTGGTAGGCCTTGGATGCACCTATGCCCTGGATACCTATGGTACACTATATAGGGGCTCACAAAGGTGACCCAATATCCAATCTGGTATGTACCTAGAGTACATGGTATCAATTTAGAAAGAGAACAGCTGGGCTGTGGGTCTGATTAGCAGGCCCACAGCCACACTAAAGTTGTAAAATCAGAGTATCACAGCAAAAAGTGGGGGTGACCATAGGAAGCAGACCCTACTCTCCTACATAGATCATAGTTTATAATCAATAAATAGATTGAGCTTCCAGTGTCAACGTAGAGTCGCTGCTCTTGGAAATGGAGGTGCTGATTTGGGTAGCTGAGTCAGTGGATCTACTCCTCGGGTGTGATGCTGCTGGAAGCAGGCTGCAAAGTGTTTCAAAATGCAGGCACGTTTGGGGCTGGGTAGACACATACTATCATAGGTTAGAGGTATAGCGAATACACAATCAGTTTTTATAATCAATAAATAGTAGCTTGTATTAGCGTCCGGGATTTGGGCAGAATCAACTCACAATGGCCGTTCTCTTTGGAGATAGAGTGCCTGATTTGGGTTGCTGAGTCCGTGACTCTGTTCTTTGTATGAGATTGTGCTATGAGATTATTCTGCAGTGGATTGTAATGCCGTGGGTTGAGTAGTGCCAGTCGCATTTACGTGGGAAGTTGAATTGGGCCTGGATCATAGTTTATAATAAATAAATAGATTGAGCTTCCAGTGTGAAAGCAGAGTCGTTGCTCTTGGAAATGGAGGTGCTGATTTGGGTAGCTGAGTCAGTGGCTCTACTCCTCGTTTGTGATGCTGCTGGAAGAGGGTTGTGAAGTGTTTCAAAATACAAGAAGGTTCGGGCCTGTGTAGTTACATAGTACTATAGGTTAGAGGTCTAGCAAATCCAAAATCAGTTTTTATAATCAATAAATAGTGGCTTGTATCAGTGTCTAGGATTTAGGGAGAATCCACTGACAATGACCGCTCTTTTTGGAGATAGAGTGCCTGATTTGGGTTTCTGAGTCAGTGACTCTGTTCTTTGTATGAGATTGTACTATGAGATGATTTAGCAGTGGATTGTAATGCACAGGGTTGAGTACTCCCTGTTGCATTTAGGTGGGAAGTTGAATTGGGCCTGGATCATAGTTTATAATCAATAAATAGATTGAGCTACCACTGTCAAGGCAGATTCGCTGCTCTTGGAAATGGAGGTGCTGATTTGGGTAGCTAAGTCAGTGGCTCTTCTCCTCAGGTGTTGTGCTGCAGAAAGCAGGCTGTGAAGTGTTTGAAATGAAACGTTTGGGGCTAAGTAGTTGCATAGTTTTATACATTAGAGGTCTAGCGAATCCACAATCAGTTTTTATAATCATTAAATAGTGGCTTGTATTAGCATCCGGGATTTAGGCAGAATCAACTCACAATGGCCGTTGTTCTTAGAGATAGAGTGCCTGATTTGGGTTGTTGAGTCATTGACTCCGCTCTTTGTATTAGATTGTGCTTTGAGATGATTCTGCAGTGGATTGTAAGGCAGTTGGGTTGAGTAGTCACAGTCGCATTTACGAGGGAAGTTGAATTGGGCCGAGATCATAGTTTATAATCAATAAATCGATTGAGCTTCCAGAGTCAAGGCAGAGTCACTGCTCTTGGAAATGGAGGTGCTGATTTGGGTAGCTGAGTCAGTGGCTCTACTCGGGTGTGATGCTGCTGGAAGCGGGTTGTGAAGTGTTTCAAAATGCAGGCAGGTTTGGGGCTGAGTAGTCGCATAGTATTATAGTTTGGAGGTCTAGCGAATCCATGATCCGTTTTTATAATGAAAAATAGTGGCTTGTATTAGCATTCAGGATTTAGGCAGAATCGGCCGCTCTTCTTGGAGATAAAGTGCCTGATTTGGGTTGCTGAGTCAGTGACTACGCTCTTTGTGTGAGATTGTGCTATGAGATGATTCTGCAGCGGATTATAATGCTGGGGAACGTGTAGTCCCAGGTGGGAAGTTGAATTGGACCTATATTATAGTTTATAATCAATAAATAGGTTGGAATTCCAGTGTCAAGGCAGAGACCAAGAAATCCACTTTCCAGCAAAGTAGTTGTAATATGATATAGTGATGAGACAGTTTCTAACCCACAATGATCGATTTTCCTGAAGAGGAAGAGTGTGATTTGAACTTGCTAAATTGTTTCTTCCTTTTATTTGCTACAATGCATCTGGGGCAGCATTGGGCTCGTGCTGAAGATTTGAAAATTTAGTACTCCCTACACAGCTCTGGTCACCAACTAAAGTGAGTATAGTATCACATTGTCAGCCTTATATGCATATTTTGATTTCAGGCTGCAGTTCACAGAATGGAAAAGATCCGAGCCAATGAATAATAGTCACATACTATTAAAGGGTAGAGGTATAGCAAGTCCATGATCAGTTTTTATAATCTATTGATAGTGGCTTGTATATGCTTCTTGGATTTATGCAGAATCAACTCACAATGGCCTGATTTGGGTAGCTGAGTCAGCTACTCCGCTATTTGTATAAGATTGTGCTATGAGATTTAATGTAGGGGGTTGATTAATCCAAGTTGCATTTAGGTGGGAAGATAAATTGGGACTGGATCGTAGGTTATAATCAATAAAGAGGTTGAGATTCCAGTTTGATGACAAAGATAAAGAGAGATCATAGTTTCAGGTCCTAGCAAAGTAGTTTGTAAGATGAGAAATTGATGAGACTGTGTCTAACCTACAAAGATCGATTTTTCTGAAGAGAGAGGGTGTGAATTAAAACTGCTGAGTTTGTTCCGCCTCTGATCGGTTGCAGTTTCTTCTGAGGGATGGATGCTACTATACCTGTGGACTCCCCATTGCTGCTGATTAGGAGTAGTCTGGCTCGTGAGAGGACCGGAATATACGGTCGCTTTTGTATTAACATATTGTGAGTTGCCTTTGTTATTTTTTCCTTACTTATAACTGGGATTGCAGTGGGCATGGGCCTAACGCGGACCTGTGTGTAGTAAGGCTTCACACTGAAGGGAGCAGATTTATTGTATTGAAAGCCCAGGGACTTTAATTCTGATGTACCTGTAAGCTCGCCACAGTGCTGTGAGGTACTACTCTTAATTGTACTCTGTGAAGAATTATTGTAGTTGACTTGCTGTAGGCGGGAACCCCGGACTAGGTGGAATATCCACAATGGCTGGAGAAAGAAGTTGCACATGTATCAATTATATGTCAGCTGTACTCTTTGGTAGTGTACGTTTCCATTTTACGTGTAGACGTGTGTGGGAGAGCGTGGTTGCTTTCCCCCTCTCTTTAGAGTATATAACATTCGGGAGTAACTCCGTATACTGTTTCCTGTTACCGAATCACAGGTCTTGCCTGAAACTATGGCCTTCAGATAGTAGCCATGGGAAAGACTGACAAGATCCAATCTAAATTGCAATTTGAACAATGAACAATTCCCAGGATGCGTGACAATAGCTTGATGGTAGCTGAGACTGGCCCTGATGCTCCCGGTTTGGAACTGGATAGTGATTTCCATCAAATTCTGGCAACAATGCAACTCAGCCCCAATAAAATTAATAGGAAAATAAATGCTCTCACCTACAGAATAGATATAATGTTGGAACATATAGATAAACATGCAGAGCGGTTGGCTTTGGTGGAGAGACGAGTTTTGGAGGCTGAAGATGAACATTATGCAACTGCAGATGCTCAAAAGCAGATGGAGAAAACACTAGCGATGTTACAGGCTAAGGCTCTATCACTCAAGGAGAAATAATTTGCCCATGGTGGGATTGGCAGAATCTACAAATGATGTAAATATGGAGTCTTTCTTAGGACATTTGCTAGTTGAGTTGATGGGCCGTGAGACCTGCTCTGACATATCTGTGGTGGAGCGGGCACACTGTTCTTTGGCGGACTGGCCCGTGCCTGGGGCTCAGCCTCAACCAATTATAGCACTACTACTAAACTATTTGGACCACAATGCGGCATTGCACTGCTCTAGAGAGCTGCGGACTCTCCGATATGAAGGTTCTGAACTTTTTTCGGATTTTACTCCACATGTGCAAGCGGCAAGGTGAAAATTCCTCATGATTAAGCGCAAGTTGCTGGCACTTAAACTTGAATATTCAATGCTTTATCCTGTACATATGCTGGTAACGGTGGACAGTAAAACCAAGGATGTCAATGATTCTAAGAACCTACAGCAATTTCTCAAGTGACATGAATATTCTGCAGCTGGCCCTCGCACATCGAGACGAGAAGATGATGATCAGGCCTCTTCACACTAATTAGATGAACTGGATTGAGTGTTGTTCATATTGCTATTCTCTTGAAATATTACTGTGTTGTCATATCTTATTTTACTAGGACAGCCCATAGAACTTCCTAGGCTCTCCTAATGTGTTCGATAATAGTTGTGATAATACTATGAAGTATTGCTGTAGCATTGTGTATGGTGCCTGAGGGGTTTGCATTAGGTAGATGGGGAGCTTTGGCAGTGGTGGCTGCTCACAGAAAGCAGCCGTGGGGTGGGGAGGGGTAGAATGGGGAGGAGAGGTGTTAGAAATGGGGGTCTCTAGTTGGCAGAGGTATGTACCTTTTTCCAAATAGGGGCCCTTGGTTCTAGTCAGGGTAAGGGGCATACACTCCTAAAATAACCCCTGCTCACCCCCTTGGTAGCTTGGCCCAAGCAGACAGGCTTATCTCAGAGGCAGTGTGTAAAGCATTTGTGAACACATACAGTAATACAGTGAAAACACTACAAATGGACACCACACCAGTTTAGAAAAATAAGTAATCTTTATCTAAACTAAAACAAGACCATACGACAAAAATCCACAGTACAGTTATCAAGATATCCTTAAAAACAGTTATTCACAAAAATAAAACTTGTAGCAACAAATAGCTCCTCCACTTGGTGTTATCACGTCATCGTGACCTGTGGAAATCCCAAAGTATGGTGGTGACCACGAGGTGTGAAGCGTCGGGCCCGGAATCAAGCAGACCCACAAAGAACAGTCCCTTGGAATTGATGAAAACAAAGAAAGTTCACGGTGTCGGAAAGTGGGGCTCAGCAGGTGCTGCGCGGCATCGGTTCCTTACGACCCCAGGGGAGGTGCAGCCTCTGTTCCTTACTGCAGCGCAGAGGAGGCGAGACAACAGTTCCTTACTGCGTTGGGGAGGTGATGTCACAATGGCACCGAAACTACTGTTCCTTACAATGGCGCGATGTAGATGGATTCAGGGTTCACCCACGTATAGGATCAGCTCCGCGATGATAAAGCACTGGCGTTGCTGAAGTCAAGGCTGCGTGCGAGTCGGGATGGTGCGTCTTGGACATCACGAGCGGTATCTGGTGCAGGCAGCGGCCTCGATGACGGCTTCAGAGTCAATGCGGCACAGCGTCAGCAGGTGTCGGGCCTACGGTGCAAGTCGGGTGGTGCGTCGTCTCTTCACGATTGGTGACCACGGCTTCGGTGCAGGTTACGGCGTCGGTGTTGCAATTTCCTTCTGTAGCAGCTGAAACAGTAGTTCCAGATGCAGGGAGACAGAAGGGGTGAAGATTGTGTGTTCCTGAGACTTCAGAACAGGAGGCAAGCTCAGTTTCAAGCCCTTGGAGATCTTTTATTCAAACAGGTGACAAAGCAAAACAGCAAAATCCTTTTTCTCCTTTCCTTGGCAGCAAGCAGCCACTGCAGGCCAACCCCAAACAGCAAACAGCACAGGGGCAGTATTCCTCCTCGGCTTATCCAGCTCTTCTCCTTGGCAAAGGTTCCTCTTGATTCCCAGAAGTGATCTAAAAGTCTGAGGTCTGGGCCACTATTTTTTACACAGAAATCCTTTATTCTCTGAAGGCAGAGAGTGTCTGTACCCAGCCCAAACCAGTTCTGTCCTCACTGGTGCAGCATCCTGGCAGGAGGTGGACCAGGCCCAGGCAGGTGAAAGGAAATTCCTCCCCTACTCTAAATTCAACCCAGATCCATTCAGCTGAGCCCTGACTCATCAGACTTCTGCAGCCATGCCCTCTGTCTTCCAAAAGCCAGACATGCAATACACAAACCTAACAGAGGCACACTGGATGTGGTATTTTCAAACTCAGAATGTAAAAATCACCCTCACTAAAAGATGCACTTTAACATTCTGAGTTCAGGCATACTAAACTTTTCTTTTCTATCTGGTTCCCAGGGTCAGTTATGTTTATAAGATGTTATAAACAAACTACCCATTCTGGCCTATGGGAACAGATAGACTTGCAATAGTAAAAAACAAAATTGACAGTAATACTCTATCAAGACATGCTACACACATCAGAGCATGTCCTACTTTTAACACACAATGCACCCTATCCACAGGGGTACCTTAGGCATACCTTAGGGGTGACTAAAATGTAGTAAAGGGAAGGTTTAGGGACTGGCAAGAGTGCGCACTTGCCACGTCGACATGGCAGTCCTAGACTGCACACAGGCTCTGTAATAGCAGGCCTGAGCCACATCTTACAAGCTGCTTCTGTGGGTGGCACAATCAGTGCTTCAAGCCCACCAACCAAACGTTTGATTTACAGGCCCTGGGCACACATGGTACACTGTACTAGGGTCTAACAAGTAAATTAAATAACCAATCATGTAATCACTAATCCATAACAACCATTTACAGAGGGAGCACTTGCACTTTGGTACTGAACAGCAGAGGCAAATTGCCCAAAGCATCTAGTCCAGCAAACACAGGAGGCAATGGCAAAAAAGGGAAGGGAGACCCACGCCAAAGTCTAACAGGAAGATTTGAAACAAAAATTGACTTGCCTGCCATGCAACCATTATTGAAACATATAGTTGACTAAGAACTTTTTAGTACAAGTAACTGGTAGTATTATGCCTTTTATTAGCATTGCGCAGAGTTGCAATGCGCTCGATGAAGGGGCCTCTGCGATCCATAACTGACTGGCAAGCTGATATGAAACACTGTAATACACACTCTGATGATTACCATACCTTATGCCACTCTGTATTCACTCACAAGATAAATGACCTTGTATCAGGCATATTTGATTACTACGGGTTCTGACACTGAAGGGGAGGGGAATTTAAGAGATGATATGTGCCTGCATTGTGCTTGTTGTAAATCAAGCTTTTTTTTATTGTGCGCTGGGCATGTGGGTGATATTGTTCTGTATGTGTAATGGGGACAAGTTTGCATTGTTTGGTCTGAGTTTCACATCAGTCCTGGTTGGTTTCAAGTGTCGATAATTGATTGCATTAAACCCCAACACGCTGAGCTGACAAAAACCGGTCTCAAAGTTTAAATTACAGTGCCCAGTTGTAAGAAATTAGGTTACTGGCTGAGGGGGTGACACCCTTTTCAAGCAGAAACCACAATCCTTGTCAGGGCGAAGTCATAAGCAAACCCTAAAGTAGCCTTTGCTCAACCCCTGGTAGTGTGGCACAGAACAGTCAGGCAATGTGTAAAGTATTTATGCAGTACTTCAGTAATAACGTAAAAAGTCAACACAAGAAAAGTTCCACACCAATTTAGAAAAATAGAGTACATTTTAATAAATAATTTAAGACCAAAGCAACAAAAATCTAATCAGTTGAAAGTTTTAATTGAAAGTAGTATAAAAAATCACTAACTGTCGATATCTGCCTGCGCTAGACCAGAACAAATTCACAAGTTCAGGCTGACCGCAATGGAGTGCGCGCTGGATACATGCAGCCGGTTACATCTACTGAAAAAGAGTACCCTAAATTCTGTTTGCGAAGAGTTGCGGAGTCCCACTTCAAGAATGAGTGGCACAACAGAGAAGATGTAGGTCCTTTTTGGAGGTGCATCTCATAGCGTCCATTACAAAGTTCTGTGAGGCTGCGTGCAAGATCCTGTATCATCGTCGAGGAAGCTGTCAGCATGGGAGCTTGCGATGCAAAGTAATGTGTTTAGGATGCATTGTGACCTGGCTGGTTCTGAAGAAGCTGTGGGGCTTCCGATGCTCCTGCTTCATCATCAAAGGCAACAGTCGATGAGCAGCTTGTGATGTGATGGTCTTCATCCGGCATGTTTCGTGCAGTGGCAGTTAGAAAGAGGCTGTGGGCTGTGAGGGCAACGCCAATCCTTGCACCAAGAAAGTCCACACAGCAGAGGCAATGTTTTGGTTGTGCTCAGGGTTGCACCGCACAGGAGAGGAGATGCGTCATTTCTGCTGGCTCCACAGATGGGCTGGCAGAGCACCTTCAGGCCCACTTCCAAAGGTCTGCGACTGGGGTGACACCACTTAGCAGGGTTGAACTCACAATCAACCAATCAATTAATCAGGTGGCTTGTAAAGCATGACTACTCAACCGTAAGGATCTCAAGGCACAGGGGGGGACTGCTAGTCCGTTGAAAGCACTGTATTTCTGTTGAATATCCAGGTCTTGAGGTCTTTCCTAAATTGAGACAGTGACGGTGATTGCCTGAGATGGAGAGTAAGGGTGTTCAAGGTCTTGTGTTTAAAAAGACTCCCTTGAGCCATTGAACTGATGAGCTTTTGGAGATGCACCTGTGCGCAAGAGAGAGGTACTGAGACCTGACAGGATTGTGGCAGCTTTCTCAGCAACCCCCATGAATTTCGTTTTTTTATCTCTGCTGATGAAGGATAATATTCAGAAACACGTGCCTAGAGATTCACAGCACTAACCGGCGCCAACTTTGGTGAAATACTTCAGAAAAAACTCAAGTAAGCGTTTAAATTGAACTGCATTTACCATAATGCTAATGTGTGAACTGTGCAGAGAGGTTAAGCCGTGTGCTCCCATCCCCCTTGTGTTCAAGGTCTTTGCTGCGATGCAGGAGAAAGATTTTCCTCTGGCCATGGTCTGAAAGATAGGTGGAACGGTAGTTTCGTTCAGGTGGGCGGAGCAGAGATCTCTGGTGGGTGCATGGAATGCGAGGTGGTGTTTAAGGTACCCAGGTCCTGCGTCATGTAGGGCTTTGTAGGCTGTGTGAGGAGCTTGATGGTGATGCTTTTGCTGACTGGGAGCCAGTGGAGGTCTCTCAGGTGGCCAATGATGTGGCTGCGGCAGGGGTTGTTGAGGATAAGTCTGGTGGAGGCATTCTGAATGTTCTGCAGTTTTTGAGGAGTTTCTGGGTGATGCTGGCATAGAGTGAGTCTTCAACTGGGATGTGTACCCTTGTTGGTCCATTATATGTCCTCAGGCCCCTTTTAGACAAGATTCCAAAATCCATCTTTCTAAAGTGGCATTTTTAGAATGCTGATTAAAAAATCTGACTTGGAAATTAAAGAGGGTTTTTGATTGCAGTTCATTAGACACAAACTTGAACTTTCTACCTGTTCCTAATTGAAAGTTACAGCTCATTGACTATAATAAGATAACTCCAATATTATCCTATGGATGAGCTAGGTCTTGGAATAGGGAAAATGAATTTTGGAGTTTTTCACTACCAGGAAATGTAAAACTTAAAAGTAAATATTCAGCTTTTTAAATACAATGCACCCTGCCCTCTTTGCTATGTAGGACCTACCCTAGGGGGGCGTAAATGTATTAAAATGGGATGTTTGGGCCTAGCAAAAGGATTTAAAGGAAAATATTGCCACATTTTCTGCAACAAATTACATCTTGCAACATTTTATGTGTTGCTTTGCTGATGTTTACCTTATACCTAATAAATCATGTGTAAGCCCCAATATCTTGGGGACAGTCCCACACGTCTATCAGCTAGGGTTCACTGAGGGTTACCAAACACTGCAACAGAGAACTTGTTTGAAGGGAGCCAACTAGGTTTTCAGTTGACTCTACACCAGTTCTTCCCAAACGTTTTTAAACCCACAACCCACTTTTTAGTATGACAAACTTTCGCTACCATTGTAGTTTTAATGGAAATGAGATGGACAATTTTTAATTGTAACTAGGCTTTGTGTGGCAGTGCAGTTTCAATTACAGAAAGCACATTTTCCATTGAAATCGTCACTAAATGTGCACAGATATACCGTTTTACTGATCAAATTATATTATACACAAATAATAATGTCTGAAAATCAAGTTTCAGTGAATATTATGAATAACACCTGTTAAAGTGTCTTTATGTCCTTTGATCCTATTAAAATCTTTCTTTCCATCATACTTCTAAATTACTAAAGAAATGTGCTTCATTTTTTTTCTTACTGCTGAATGTGTACCGTTCACTTACAGGTGTTTACATTTTGTTGGGTGTTGCAAAAAACTGAGAATATGCAGCCTTCGTTTGCTCCACCAAATTTGTCACATAATGTACTTTACCTTTCTTTCTCTGGCTGTAAAGTGAGAGGAGTTAGTATACACCAGTCCCTATGTAAAAAAAATAATAAATAAACAGCAGAATAAATAGCCTGATATATGACCTCTGTCTTTGAAGAACAGCAAATGTGACAAGATAGTTACAGAATGTGAAGTAATCTTTATGTCTTATATTGGCTTTTGTAACCTACCAACAATTGGCTTGTGACTCGACCCGCAGTTTGGGAAACACTGCTCTAAACATCCCCATACCTGCAATAAACCACAAAGGAATACAATTATACATATGGATGGCATTCTTCAAATCTTTTTTGTTCATCTTACGTTGTGTTATTGTTGGAGAGTGCATTCCCTCGCCATATATCACACCAATCTCACTTCTTGGTTAATGGTTTTGTTAAAGTTCCAACAAATTGTAGCCCCATAAATCTGGGATCCAAATAGTAGATTAGAGGAAGAATATGCTTTTTTTTCTTTCCATAAACTGAAGAAACAGATCCTCTATAACGTTTTAGTAATAGTGGGCAGAGCTGACAGGTATTGGAAAAAAACAGCTGGCTATGGCTCTACAGGAAAGCATGTAAATACGGAAAGCATGTGGAAAAAATAAAATTCTGAAAGACCAAAGAGTACAGCTCAAGTTCCTCAAAAAAACAATAAACTCAACTCTGCGTAGGCTGAGAAGAGTCCCAGGGAACGCCAGTGCATGTCTATCCCTGAAGGACCAAAGGGCAGCACTAAAAAGATTGGAATGGAACATCAATAGAGATTGGGAGAATAACATCTGGGCAAAACTGCTACACGACACAAATTGTAACAACAGTGCCTGCTTTTGGAAAACTGTGAATGGGATCATGCACCCACAACATAAGGGCATTGGGTCACACATCTCGGAAGCAAAGGGTAAAATTTCTTACTACTCACTTAGACAACCAAACAGAAAATTCCGGAGCACAAATGGTTAACAGCTGGACTCCAGAGGGTCAAGCTGGAGCAAGTAAAACTGAGATAAGGGAGCAGCAGCTTCCAGCCACAGAAAACATACCATCAGGTGCAGCTAGCTGCCCTCTGTCACTCTTAATCAAAAAGCAGATTGCCACAGAGAGGAAAGTAGGAGCTCCAGAACGGAACGGCATTCCAACTGCCCTGTTCAAAGAAAAGAATGAAGACTGGGTGGATATCCTGCATCCTCTCTTTTTTGTAGTCAGGCTGCTAAACAGAATACCCGAATCTTGGAAGTGCTCGACAATAGTGCCAATTTACAAAAAAGGAGACAGGGCGGAACCCAACAACTACCGCCTAGTAGCTCTGATAGATAATGAAGTGAAATACGTTGCGGGCATCATATTAGAGAAGCTCACATCCTGGGCTGAGGTGAATCAGATAATACCGCTGAACCAGACCGGTTTTTGCAAAATGGCCAGCACATCAACAAGCATCCTCACACTCTCTAATAATCGACGCAGCAAAAGCCTTTAAATTACCTTTACACCTATGTTACATGGACTTTAGTGCTGCCTTTGATAATGTAGAGAGGGTCAGACTGTGGGGGAAACTGGAGCGATGGGGCATACCACAGCCCATTTTAAACATGCTGTCGCTTCTACACACAGATACCTGGGTGATGGTGAAATTAGGCTGCGGCACCCACCTCTCTTTGAAAGTTCCCACAACAAAAGGACTGAAACAGGGTTGTGTGCTTGCACCAACCCTGTTCCAGCTATTCATGGCAGACCTTCCAAAGGTGCTTGATGCCTGCAAATCTCATTCACCCAGGATAGGAGGAAAAACATTGACCAATCTCATGTATGCAGACGACGTAGTTCTGCTTAGTCATACTCATGTCGATCTCCAACATCTTCTGACGGAAATGCAGAACTATGCAACAGAAAACAACTTAAAAATAAATCTGAGTAAGACTCGGACAATGTCAATAAACAACAAAAAGAACCTATAGAGGAATTGGTTCCTGGGCAGCTCCAAACTTAATCCAGCTCACAAGTACAAGTACCTAGGAGTCACATTCGACAAGGAAGGGTCGTTTAGGCGCCAAAAAGAGGAAATAAGAAGGAAAGGTCTGTTGATCGTTCTAACAATGTAAAACCTTGCAAATAAATTGATGGGGCCGACCTTGACCCCGCTCATGAAGGTAGCCCAGGCTAAACTTCTCCCCTCGATTGCTTATGGCAGTGAGGCAATGCGGGGAAGAGACGCTAAGGATCTGGACAACGCGCAGGTCAAAGCTTATAGGACTATGTTCTGCCTTCCGCCCTACACATCACCTGCTCAAATAAGGTTAGAGTTTGGTCTTCTACAACAAGTCTTAGCCAGGTATGGTGCTTACATCATCTGCTGGCATAAGATTAGAAGTGCCACTATAAACATGCTAAACTACTTGCTGTGGCACGACATACAGCACAGGGAATTCTCCCAAGCTAGAAACTACCTTCAGTTAGCCCTGGAATCTACCAAACTCATGGGACTTTGGGACGCGCAACTCGGCTATCTTAATTTTAAAAACTCATTAATAACTACAATTAATTCTGATTTTAAACTGTAAAGAATTTTTTACCTTTCTTTCTTTCTTTTATAATTACAACAACCTAAAAGGCAGCAAAGGTGGATGAAATCATATTGAATGTCTGTTTAAAATGTTACTCTTTTAAGTGTTAATATTGCTATGGTTTTAGTTAACTATGCAAAAATAAAGAAACTTGAAACTATGGCTCTACAGGATGGCATCCCACAGGCAAGGCAAGGCAAAATCACCCATAAGGCTAAGCAGCAGGTAAACAGTAAAATATAACAACAATGTTCTCAATGGGCGTCCTACAATAAATCTGAATTTGGGCGCAAAAACAATTTGGGCACAATTTAAGATTACGAATCTAGAGTTAATTACACTTGACCTTGGTGTTTGCCTTGCTCAATTCCTTTCAGGTATTTTCTGGGAAAAAAGTTATTATCAGCAGAGTCCAGCTAATTAGGCCTCTCCTACCTCGTGGACGTTGCAGGCCAATCGACTGCCGGGGAACATGGTGCATGTTGTCTGGAGGGATCGGCAAACCGCCCTCTGCCTGACCTGCGCGTCATCGCCTGGCTTCTGGTCTGATGCATGCATGTGAGAGAGCAGACAACTGTAAGCAAATGTTTTTGTGCCAGTACCTTAACAATAGGTTAACCCGGAGGCTGGTTAGGCTTCTTATTGCTTCATGGATTACTGTCCTGAATTTCCTTTCTTTTATCTGCATTTTTTAACTTCTGCGGTTTTTGGATTTTGTTTATGGGATTTACTCCAGTTTCTTGGTCCAGTGGTTACTTAAATTTTCTACTTTGCATTTTTTGTGTTGCTATCCTTAGTTATCCTTGCAGAGCATCTTATTGGTGGTGAATTTTCAACTATTACAAAAATTACATTATCCTCCAATTAATTTGTGGGCAACACCTGAGGTCGCTACATCACAGTTACTGGGGCTTCCTACTGACATTTATTAATGATGTTGTGGGGGATGTTACATTAGAGGGAGGGTTAGATTTCAATAGCAATTGTATGAGCTTGTTTTGTTTCAACAAGTCATCACCTTCGACACTTTTTGTCCCCTTCCTCATTCCGTTGGGGGTGCAGCATGCTCCGGCCCCCAGTTACAGCTCTGTTCTATAGGCTCTTATATTGACATTAGGGTGAGGTATGTATTTTCATTGTATTCTGCGTCTAGACCCAGATTATAGCCTGACAGTGTTTTAAGCATAATTTCTGCTAAATGTATACAGGAAATGTGCATCAGCAGAATACTCTTTTCAATTCGAAGAATGCAACAGCTATTTATAATACTATTAAATAGATCATTTACCAGCCTAAACAAATACTAAAACTACTTGTTAAACAACCAATGACCAAATATAGCCCTTGGCAGGCAACCAGCTGTCCTGCTGTATCATCAGAAGGATGGCTTCTGCTCGCTTTCCGGACTAAGAGCTGAGAGATCTCTGCCTCCTTGCAGAGACGTTTAAGGTAAGTGCAAAGTTGGCTCTGACCCGGCCCCAGCCCTTCAAACAGATGCTTTTAAATACCGTTTTTATTTAATGTACTGTTAATGTAGATGATGTGTGAGACTATTTCAGACATCTGCAGAGAAATGCTGTGTTTATGTTTCATGCAACTTTCATAAATAAGTTTCTTTTAGCTCAAAACCGGAATTCGCATTTGAGAACATGGAAGGTGTCACAGAGATTATGTGCAGTAATATTAGTGAGCTGCAGCTGTGTTACAATATTGAAAGCACACATCACTACCCCTGCATATTAAATGTAAACATGTTTAGTATTTGGCAGTGTGCCTGTGCACTGTCAGTGATCTGTCCAAATAGGACCTGAAACTGGGTCATAAATTCATAGCTGTACCGAACAGGGGCCCCCAAAATACGTATGGCCCAG
This sequence comes from Lissotriton helveticus, assembly GCF_964261635.1. Classification (NCBI taxonomy): domain Eukaryota; kingdom Metazoa; phylum Chordata; class Amphibia; order Caudata; family Salamandridae; genus Lissotriton; species Lissotriton helveticus. The sequence continues at coordinate 1,614,405,164 of NC_136069.1, forward strand.
GGACCCTATAATCCTTAAAATGTCCCTGCCGACTTGGCAGGGATTTGACTATTGTGAAGGGAGCCGCTGGGGTTCTCTTCACAGCACTGGAGTTTGCAGAATGGGCACCATGTTTGAAGTGCCAACTACGCAAAGTTTAAAGAGTACAAACTCTCGAAGTGGGCATTTGTTTTCTCTGAAAAAACACACAAATAGCCCCAATGTGCAAAAAGCATTTTATCTATGCACAGGGGCCATTTTAGAAATGATGGATGGTAGTCCTGCCCTCATTAATGTGGAATGACCATCACTGTGGCCTCACAGTCGTGTGGCAGATGTACCAATTCTAACCCAGCAGTTTCCGTGACTTTAGGTAGAATGGGGAGCTGTACATGTGTTGGGCAGAACTGCTGGGTCCAACTCCAACAAACAAAAATACGTTTTCATGTCTTTAAAGGTTTATGGAAACTCAACAACAAGGATTTGGTACAGGGAGCAACAGGGGTGAACCTCAATTCCTTTCTGCTGCTACCAAGAAATCCAGTCACTGAATGTGGCTGTTGTAAGACAACACAGAGGATAGCTGGTGGCCACAGTGGAGAAGACAAACTTGGCATTTGTGGCTTAAATTGAGCTGCAAGAAAGCCAGGAGCAAGCTGGTAAATGTCTCTGTCAGTAATGGCCATGGCCTTTAAGACACTTTCTGGCAGACAGCGAGCCAGTACTGTGCCCAAATTATGGTAATTGAGCTAGAGCTAATGAAAGATAATATGTCAGTTTAGGACCAGAATCCTAAACTTACTCAAGCCACAATCTCCTCGAAATGTCTCAGGTGGGCTCCCCTGTGAAGGCCTTTGGTGACCCAAGGCAGTTTGGCTGAGTTCAATGGACCCTCCTCTGAGGCCCAAGGCTTGTTGCTGCAGGTGAGCCGCTGGGAATGGCGCAGTTGGATTGTGATCTCTCGTGAGATCAGCTGTGGATTGCCAGGATAGCTCTCCCCTGGTTGTATTCAAGCTCTATGAAGATGGTCTGTACCTACAGATAATTCCACGTCTGTAACTCAGTCAAAATAACTGTCCCTCTGAAAAGGCGCTTACATCCCTAACTGGTGTGAAAAAAATATTCCTAGGACGTCTAAGTGGACAGTGTGAACAATCAGGTAAGGTCAGTGATCAAGAAGGAATAATCGAAAGATTAACAATGTTTATATAAAATATATATTTTTAATGGGTATTCTTAAAAAATCATATTGTGTATGACCGGGAGGTCAAACCATATGATAGAGGTAAAAGATATTTCAATTACATACAGTTTAATCAACATATAGCAAAAAACTTATATTCAATACAATAAAATTCATACACAAGAAATACACATAATAAATCAAATAATAAAAAAAGAGCATAAAAACTCGACGCGCGTTTCGGCAGTGAACCGCCTTCTTCAGGAGACACAGAATAAATCCTGAAAATACATATATAAAAAGAAAAAGAGATACATATTAAAATATACTCCATATATATATATAATCTTTTTTTCCCTCTTTTTTTCCCCCTTATCGGCTAGTATACAGTTGTTGCGCAGTGGCTAAAAAACGTTTAAACCCTATCAACATATCAAAAACGACATTCCTTACTGACTATCTGACCCTATACCACAATTTGTTCACTCAGAGCCAATAATTAGCAGAATGGAATCTGGCGATTGTACAGTATCTGACTAAGCAGGAACTGATCACGGATTGATCATTTAACACAGGCCCTGTTATTTGTTACAGAAGAACAAAACTGATAACATCTTCATTGATAGCCATATATTTACTATATTCAAAAACTTTTCATTTCATCATCCCATTGGTGGAGATTATAAATATGTGGTGGATCAACTCGTCATACATTTTTGGAGAGAATACGGTTAAAATGGCTCTCAATACATGGTGAATTTACTTACAACGTTGGACGCTCTATCCATGCAGTAACAATGATGGAAGGTGAAATCCTCTGCAATGTTTGATAAGGCTAATATGGATAAAAGATGGAGGAAGACCTGATAATAAAAAAAGGGGGACATCGCTAAGAGGGGAACAGTAAATAGGATGAATGCATTCTAGGTCAAGCCAGATGGGTCATATACACTACGCAAGACATGTGGATGGCTCTGCAGTTTCAGAAAGATAAATACCAGTCTGAGGGAAGATGGGGAATTTTCAATGTACGAGCGCCTGTAAGTTGTAACACATTTAGTTACTAACCAGTCGTTTAAAAGGCTACGGTTATATAATTACCTGATCTCCACAATAATATTCTATAAGTAGAAACTGTTGCTAGGGATAAACGATGTCTTGGACAGAGGCAGCAAGCTCATTCCTGTTCCAGATGTAGCTTTTATCTAATTTCCATGCATATTCTCATGGCTGATGGATGGGCGAAGGCGGGCGATATAGAGAAAGAAGCTGATCAACGTTGGGTCTATATTTATATATATGGTGAAAAATACATATGACAGTATTGATTATATCCATTCACTTAATGTTATTCGGGAGTCTAATTTTTTAGAGTGGGACACGCTTAGGACATTTATCTCCTTAGTAGTCCTTCCTTTAAGTCTATGGACATCGGTAATGATAATCATACTGAACTGACCTCCAATCGTGTCTGTATTTTGCAGAGACGTCTTTTATCCTTTATTCGAGTCTTCAAACACCGGGCGATACGCACCGAGACTGATACCATTTTCTCCACGTGTAGTTCAAAGGTAACATAGAAATTTAGCATCTCTTTTCGCTATATAACTCTAGTGAATGGATATAATCTGCAATAACTAAGCCGTTTCTAGCAATTGGCAAGTTTTTGTCTCTCTACCTTATATCATATATATTTTGTGCTCTTTTTCATTTGTATTACCAGCAATACTGCTATCAACGTTTCTCAAAACAACCTACCCCTGCGCTACACACATTGCCTGCTCCTTCTGGAAATATCCAGGTATTTACATTGTACACCCGAACATGATACTATAACTGTGTTGAGTTAGAGTAATATGTATTTTTCACCATATATATAAATATAGACCCAACGTTGATCAGCTTCCGCCCGATATTCTCTTCTCTTTCTCTATATCGCCCGCCTTCGCCCATCCATCAGCCATGAGAATATGCATGGAAATTAGATAAAAGCTACATCTGGAACAGGAATGAGCTTGCTGCCTCTGTCCAAGACATCGTTTATCCCTAGCAACAGTTTCTACTTATAGAATATTATTGTGGAGATCAGGTAATTATATAACCGTAGCCTTTTAAACGACTGGTTAGTAACTAAATGTGTTACAACTTACAGGCGCTCGTACATTGAAAATTCCCCATCTTCCCTCAGACTGGTATTTATCTTTCTGAAACTGCAGAGCCATCCACATGTCTTGCGTAGTGTATATGACCCATCTGGCTTGACCTAGAATGCATTCATCCTATTTACTGTTCCCCTCTTAGCGATGTCCCCCTTTTTTTATTATCAGGTCTTCCTCCATCTTTTATCCATATTAGCCTTATCAAACATTGCAGAGGATTTCACCTTCCATCATTGTTACTGCATGGATAGAGCGTCCAACGTTGTAAGTAAATTCACCATGTATTGAGAGCCATTTTAACCGTATTCTCTCCAAAAATGTATGACGAGTTGATCCACCACATATTTATAATCTCCACCAATGGGATGATGAAATGAAAAGTTTTTGAATATAGTAAATATATGGCTATCAATGAAGATGTTATCAGTTTTGTTCTTCTGTAACAAATAACAGGGCCTGTGTTAAATGATCAATCCGTGATCAGTTCCTGCTTAGTCAGATACTGTACAATCGCCAGATTCCATTCTGCTAATTATTGGCTCTGAGTGAACAAATTGTGGTATAGGGTCAGATAGTCAGTAAGGAATGTCGTTTTTGATATGTTGATAGGGTTTAAACGTTTTTTAGCCACTGCGCAACAACTGTATACTAGCCGATAAGGGGGGAAAAAAAGAGGGAAAAAAAGATTATATATATATATGGAGTATATTTTAATATGTATCTCTTTTTCTTTTTATATATGTATTTTCAGGATTTATTCTGTGTCTCCTGAAGAAGGCGGTTCACTGCCGAAACGCGCGTCGAGTTTTTATGCTCTTTTTTTATTATTTGATTTATTATGTGTATTTCTTGTGTATGAATTTTATTGTATTGAATATAAGTTTTTTGCTATATGTTGATTAAACTGTATGTAATTGAAATATCTTTTACCCCTATCATATGGTTTGACCTCCCGGTCATACACAATATGATTTTTTAAGAATACCCATTAAAAATATATATTTTATATAAACATTGTTAATCTTTCGATTATTCCTTCTTGATCACTGACCTTACCTGATTGTTCACACTGTCCACTTAGACGTCCTAGGAATATTTTTTTCACACCAGTTGCTACCCTGCCCTAGGAGTCTATATACTACCCAGGGGGTCCTTGTTGTTTGCACCTGCTTACATCCCTAACCACATGCACAAAAAACTACTGTAGTAAATACCTCATCCTAAGGCAATGCGGAGGAAACTCAAAACAAATAAGGTCACGTGCACACACATGTAATAGGTGATGAACGTGTAAACGGAGCTTGTACCCTTCATAGGCACGTCACTCAAACACAAAAATTAAAGGTATAGAGACAGCCATCTATATGACTCGATGGCTCAATTCCAATCAAAGATTGTGAGCTCACAATCAAACTGTTGAAGAAGGAACTCTGTCCAAGTTGGGAGAAAATATCATGAGTCTCCGTGTATCTGAAAGCACCTTTGCCTGACATTCCTAAATGTGATTGGCTCATACTTGCCCTAGCTTAATTGGAAAGGAATCCGGAAGTGTGTTCGATAACAGGAGGAAAATAACAAAGCGATGCGGTACACTGGGATGGAGTTTACATTTGCTCATTACTTAAATAATTGTCATTTTTGTGAATTAGATACAATTTGGGAAACATAGTTGAATGATGACTTGGAATGCAGATTTCATGTAAATGCACTGATGAAGCTACAAGAGAAACACGTGTCAGCATCAGCAATGAACATTGTGCATATGAAATGAAGCACTACGTGTAGTTTTGGAGTAATTAAAGTGATCAAAGATTAAGAAGAAATGCAAGTGTTTCTTTACGAGGATGCAACACAAATTGTAATTAATATGTTAATGTAAAAGAGGTGCTCAAGACTTGGATCAAACATCGGGAAAAGCTGTCAAGCATCACTCCAAAAAATGCCATTTAAATAGAAAATGACAGCGATAAGCCCAGCTGTTTTAGAAAATGTGCCCCATGTGATGAAGTATTTGAGTGAAAGACGTGCAGTGAGAAACTGCTCAGGGGATTTCTGGAGCCTTGAGCCTATCGGCTATTAGATTTAATGGGGTGGCTTGGTTGCATGAAACGTCCACTTAAAATACTATAAACTTCAGCAGAAAAGAAAAGTTAACCAGTGAGAGAAGTCAGTGAGTTTGAGTCTAGACCAGGTCAGGTTTCATCTAGGGAACACGTCACATGAGAGAACTATTGAAACCGGTTAGATCCATGTAGTAGAGATGGTGTTTACAGAAAAACCTTCGCAAATAATACACGTATCTGCATCATTTAAATATTGTAGGTTACATATTGAGTTAAAATAAAATAAATAGTCCTGAAGAGAAGTATGCAGGACAGGACAGATTTAGGACACTGCATGGTAGTATTGAATGGTACAGGCTGTTTTGTGTAAAACTGAAAAGAGGTACTCCACAAAATAAATCTCACTGCGAGTAGGATCTAGGAGAGGCAATCGATAACTACAAAAAACACAGCTAGAATGAAAGTATTCTAACAGGCAAAAGTGCCTGTCACCATAAAAATATAGATCACCATAAAAATTATAAATGAAAATCAATGCTACAAAATAGTCCGATATTATCTGAAAAATCTCCATCTATTTAGGAGTCCCATTGCAAACATCGCAAAAACCTTGTATGTCTAATTACCAAGATATTATTTTCTGCTAATGAAAAGTCAAATTCATAGATACTACGAAATTTAGAAGTCCCTCAAAAATGCTAATTACCTGGCAATGTGACTCAAAACAAGACAGCAGCCTTTCAAAAGTCGCTTCGAGTAAGACATTCTAAATTATTTTTTAAAGGGAGTGCCGCACGGGGGGTTGGGGTGGTCTTTAGAAAAAAAGTAGGGGTGCATTACATTTGCATAATTTGCTTCTGCATAATTATATCAAATTTCAGCAAAATGATGTACAATATGTGAAATGAAAAGCAGTCACTTCCCTCATGTCAACAGCCGCTCACGTTCTGCTGGTCTCATGCATTTGAGGTACATTTTTACCATGAATGAGTAATTCTCAGTAAAAGTATACTGGAAGTTACATGTAATAATGCCAAATGGCATACATTTGACCCAGGCCTAAAAATGTAATATTCTTTTGTAATAATTCCATCATCCAGTCTGCAGCCCTATACTTTTTTTTATGGAACTCGAACAATATATTCTTGTGACTCGGTCCTATGCAAAAGGAATATTAAGACACAAATAGTGGCATCAAGTGAAACAACACATACTCTGACCACTTTTACACCCTGCTCACTCTATCTATCTGTCGCACACAAGCATGCAGATGCACAATAAAATATTTTGCCTGCAATAGAAAATTTTACTCACAATATAACTATTGCCAACAGAAAGACCACCAGATCCCTGATTTTACAGCCAACTGAAGAAAGAAAAGTTTAGAAGAAGATTTAAATCAGAGACAGGTGGTCTATGTGGATGCAAAATAATATATTTCTCTTCTCTCTCCGCAGATACCCATTGATGAGTTAGGCAGTTGGAGCGCAAGCATGAAGGTTATTTATGGTTTGAATAGAAGAACGGCGTGTGAGTAGGGGTAATGTCCTACTTACTTGGTTGACCTAGAAAGGATTAGGCAATCCATAGGGCTACTTGGAATACTGGTCCTGAGGAAAGCTTATTATCTTGTAGGAAGACTGAAACATGTAGACCGCGAGGAAGGTTACTTGGGTAATTAAACTCCATAGTGTCTGCATTTTTAATACTGCCAAGGCAATATTCTTATGATAAAGTTTATTGCAGGTATGCTTCAGCTGTACAAAAGGGAGTGGTGATGGACGGAGCATCTGAACCAATCAAACACTCACACCCAGTCAACAGATCTGGGTTTAATCCATCACCGTTCTTTAGCCCACTCTGTCACCCCAGTTCAGACATGGCCATATGCAAATCAGTCTGACCCTGTGCCTCATGGGAACAGTCCAACCCAAACTGCCAAGCCATGCCTTTCCTGGACCGCAAACAAGCTTCCTAGGACCGGTTTCTGGCATTTCAGCCACCTTCAGCCAGACTTGCTTGAATCCAGTGGCAAAGTGAGCAAGAGACTCATGTCTGAGCATACCCTGCCAACTTATGGCGAACAAAGCGGTACAAAAGGGGGTAAGCTTCCTAGGACCGGTTTCTGGCATTTCAGCAGGTATGCTTCAGGCATACTTTTAACCATTTACTGCCAGGATCCCTTGAAGTAACTGTAAATGTGGCCTGCAGTGGAAGTTTTAGACTCCATCCTGAAAACTCTATGATAAAGCATGCCTTCAGGATTTCCTGGAGAATGAGAATTTCATAGTAAAACTCACTCACGTCTGCTTCTACCCACATGGGTTGGACTCGTGTGGTACCCCTTGTTGACATTAATTTCAGGGAAGCTGGGGGAATCCAAACTGATCTCTCTCCCTCCTTTGATTATTTACACTTTCATTCTTCCTTCATCTTGTCCCTTTGTAAAATATTGTGTACAGTTGGTGGATCTTTCGTGATCCTGTACATGCCAAATCTAGATGAGTTTGTATCTCACACATATTTGATTCCACCTCAACCCCAGATTATAACCTCTTGGCTGCGGTTGCCATACTTGTCAACTACTTCCTTAACTATGCACTAGTCCCTTAACTGTACATATCAACGAAGTCAATAAATAAACTCAAACATTTCCTGGTGAAGTTACATTTCACACTGCCTTTTTGCATTTATGTTGACAAGATGATATCAGCCTTGCCTCTTGCTATTGAGGTTTCATCCAACTTTCAGGATTGCTTAATTTAGTCCTGTTAATAAACCCCCCCCCAAACTACTCACTCTGGTCCACTGCAACACACAGGAAGTAGTGGCTGACTGGTTAGAGTGGAAGCTTCTCAACTCTTGAACAAACTTCCCAGAATTATCAGGTCCATAAAACATCCTCTCATTTTGCAAATATGTCAAGTGTTTTTGTTACCAATTTGAGCTGGAGGTTGTTTTTAAGAGTTGACCCACAGGTGCGGCTAGATGAGCGGATACGACTTCACTGAATGCACACTTCCACTGACTCTGCAACGGATATGGGAAATCATCATGCTGGGGATTGCTTCCTTTCTGGAGGTAACAATGTTTGGGGAATCCGCCCCCTTAATGCGTGTCAGACAGCATTCCGCTGCCTCATAAAGGCAAACATCCTCATTGCAGAAGAGGGCCCAGTTTACCAGTTCTGGTGTGTGCAATGGCCCCATGGCATTGCCTTAACCAGGTTATTACTGACCCTCTTTCTTGGTGGATGACCGTGTTTATTTTGTAAAGAATGAGTGCCAGTGCCCAAAATATACTCAGACACCTCGGCTGGTGCAATTAAATGTTGGTGAGCAGAATATAAAGGCTACCCAGTCTCAAATCCATTTCAGTTCACTTTATGTTCGTTTAACTCACTACCAGGCCCTCCCAGTCCCTTTAGCTCACTTTTGTAGGTTCCTGCTTTCACCCTTTGTCATGGTCTTTTGACTAGAAGTTGGCTAACCTACTTGCTTGTGTTCCAATAGATGCAAGTGCGCCATTAGGGGTTTCGTTTAATCTCAGTGCAGGGGGCAGTATTTTGTCCTGTAACATGGAAAAGGAGGCTTCATACAAAATATCACTGCTTTAAATTTTAAACAACGAATCATGTAGGGAGCTTTTGAATTCCATTATGATCCTATTAATCAATAGATGATCAAAAACAGATATTGTATAGTAAAAGTGTATACAAATAAATGCACAAGATATCATGTAACACATCCATTCTAATGTAAATATGGCACAGCATGCATAATTTTGCTGGAAAAAGGTGTATTCACCTCAAGTTAGTGTCTTGGTGTAGCTTATCTTGCCCACCATCTACCCCAGGGTGCCTGCCATTTTGAAATATGACTCAACTTTTCCTTCCAATAATTCCTTTTCATCACGGCATTCCTTACATTGAATGGAAATTAACTGATTTAGAAAGGGTTTCTGATTTACAACTTTTGTGACTTATGCAATGTCACATTGTTGGAAGGTTATTTATTGGTAGGGGTAAGTAAGCACCTACCACTAGCAATAAGGCCACCAATGCAATATAGGGTCCTGACAAGTCTCAAGAAATTATTCCCTTGCTTATCCCTTGAGAGCTAGCAAAGAGCAGGCAGGCTTAACTTAGGAGACAGGAATGTAAAGCCTTTTTAAAACACCAATACATTAAGTAAGACATAACACACAATACAAATCCCACACCAATTTATATAAATAGGAAATATTTTGTATCTTCAAAATGACACACAAAATGACAAAAATCCAAAATAGGGAACTGGAGAAATGATTTTTTAAATGATTAACACTTTATAGTGCTTAAAAACCTATAGCGCCATCTTGAAACAGCCGGTAGCACTTGACTGGGACAAAGTCAAGGTTTGAGGCTGACGGCGATGGAGCCCTGGTCTGATACACTAAGTGGGAGGTCCCGGTCAAAATTTTACCTTCGGACTTAAGAAACTTTTCAGGAGGAGTTTTCTCTCAACATCATGCGGTCCCCTCTAGCAGGCTGATTTCGATGCTGTGTTGATACCTTGATTTTCAGTGAGGCCCCGGTCAAATTCTGGAAGTCTGGAGCTCTGGAGCTTTCAGTGGGGTCAACCTGAAATCCAGTAGGGGTCATGATTGAAGGTAACCGGCTTGGCTCTTGACGTCGGGCTGGTCCACATATGGAGCTTTTTCCAAAGGTTGTCCCAAACTTCTCCAAATTTCTTGAACATCTTCCTGAAGTTCCTCTTGAGGGTTCAAAGTGTCCAATACACAAATCCAAGGCTCAAGAAGCTTTGAGATAGTCCTTGAAAGTTTTGAACAACAATTCCCACAATACCCTTCACTGATGTCTCTCCCCTGAGGCGGAAGCCGGGGGCTTTGTATTTGATCGCTTTTTAAAAAACACTGCATAATTTTAAAACTGTTTTATAAATTGAATTTGGTGCATGTTCAGTTGATTAAATAACTACCTGCACGTCTTGCTGCCCCCTCGAACCCGATTCCCAGCGCGCATCTCCAGTTCCTGGCGCTTGGGGAGAAGGGGTTCGGCCATCTTGGGTGAGGGAGTGGTAGCGCTGCAGCTGCTGGCCGCTTCACGCCCTCCTCACACCGGATATAAGGATATGAACTCTCGTCCGCGCAGCGGGCGCGCCAAAGGCAAGCCCGTCTGCGCCCGTCCGCGCCTGGACCGGGCCCAGGGCCAAGACCCCTGCTCGGGCTCCCTCATATCATAAGTTAGCCTACACTCGCAGGGCCCTGATGGAGCTCTGACCAACCCCCTCCTCCCGCTGCACAAAACATGACCTTTTACAAAAACCTACAGTTGCTAACCTGATATGCCCCCACTGTAATAACACGATTCCTGTTAGCAACTTGAAGATTCTCTCTAAATTGCAAAGCAACGTCAACGAGGTGGTTATTCCTATGGCCCTCATCAATGCGCGGTCATTGGGCAAACACAGCCAAGAAATAGCGGACCTTATCATCGATAACAACTTAGATGCCCTTTATATCACAGAAACATGGACTGATGATGCATCAGCCCCATACCTAGTAATTGCAGTCCCTCCTGGCTACAAAGCCTACCGACAGGACAGGGTTAGAAAAAAGGGAGGGGGTCTGGCCATTATAGCAAGAGACCGGTTCGAGGTCCGAACATCATCTATTCCTGTCACATCATGTGCAGCCATGCACTTTAACATAAAGTTCACAGCCCTTTTTAACTTTAAGGGAGTTCTCCTATACCGTCCCCCTGGGACAAGAGCAGCCTTTTTGACCAACTTAAGCATGATAACGGAATCGATAGCCACCGAAGAGTCCACAACAGTTATGGGTGACTTAAACTTCTACCTAGAACAAGAAACCGATAGGGACACCGCCGCCCTCACATCAGACCTAGAAATATTGGGCCTCAGACAACTCGTTACCTCTCCCACCCACCTGGCAGGACATACGCTGGACGGTATTTTTTCCAGCGTAGAGGGCCTGCACATATTAAACATTCTACCCATGCCATGGACGGATCACTTTGCCATATTTAGCGGCCTGACCATCAAGGAATCATTTAGGAAGAAGGCCACATCTTCAAAGTATGGAAGAATATAAACCATACTGATTTAAAAAAACTTCTGGACAAAACCCGCCCAGACTTATCCAATGAACCTAACACCGCAACTTGTCAATTCCATGAATGGCTAGGTGATGCCACAAATCAGCTTGTACCCACTAAACTCCACTCTAGGAACAGAAGCACACCAACCGCCTCGTGGTATACAGAGGAGTTAAGAACCCAAAAACAATTAAGTAGGAATAGGGAAAGGCAATGGCGTAGAACTTATGACACTGAAAGTAAGATTAAATATAAGGAATCATTGGCTACCTACAAACTAATGATTGTTGCAGCCAAAAAAACATTTTTTTCGGAGCAAATCGAAAAAGCAAAAAATTCCAGTAGGCAACTATATGACATCACTAAAACCTTATCGGGTAATGCCCCAGATCTTAATCCGTCCCCGTCACAATAACTCTGCGACGCATTGTCCGAGTTCTTTTTCTCCAAAGTAAATGATATATACCAAGCTTTTACTTCAAAAACTAATATCACCAGAGCACCCCCCCTCCCACATGCCCTCTGGAAACACCTTGACTAGTTTTAAGGTTCTGACTACCGATCAAACAAAAACCATTGTCGTGTCTATTAAAACGGGTTCGGCTCTGGACCCTTGCCCCGCCTCAGTACTCTCTATGGTAGGTAGGTAAGGTAAGTATACTTGTAAAGCGCACTGTTACTCCATCTCGGAGTGTCCTGGCGCTGTATACCACTGGGGAACCCGTCCTGGCTTTCCCTGTGAGATTGTCCCTTCCTGGACACCTCCAAGGTGAAGCCAGGCATCCCCGGCGCTGATGGGGCCGTTGAGGAGATTAAGCAAGCTATTGCCCAGAGTTGCAGAGTGGGGCCCATGGTTAGCATAGGCACCTCGGCGAGAATTATCGAGTCCGCGGACATTGACTCAAGACCTTGCCGCGTCAGGAATTGAACCCTGGTCCTGGGCCGATCTCTGCTTCAGGGTCTGCTGCCTCTAACCAGTGAGCCACACTTCTCCACTATGGTGATGGACACTACTATCCCGGTCATCACTCATGTTTGTAACACAATACTGAGTTCAGGGACATATCCAGATTCCTTAAAAAACACACTGGTTAAACCTCTGCTGAAGAAACCCAGTTTAGATAAGGAGGAACTAAAGAATTATAGGCCCATAGCAAGCCTCCCTTTCCTAGCTAAAGTGACGGAAAAAGCCATGAACCAGCAGCTATCAGAGTATATAGAGAAATATCATCTACTGGATGACACACAGTTTGGTTTCCGTAAGTATCATGGTACGGAAACCGCCCCTATCAAAGCAGCAGACGACATCAGAATTATCCGCGACCAGGGAGGGACAGCATTACTTGTATTGCTAGATCTCTCGGCAGCTTTCGACACGGTCGACCACAAGATCTTGGTCGACCGTGTCGGAAGGATGGGCGTTCACCACACTGCGAGAGACTTACTCTCCTCCTTTCTGGCCAATAGAACGCAGGCGGTCACACTGGGGCCATACCAATCAGCCAAGCTGTCACTACCGTGTGGGGTTCCTCAAGGCTCATCCCTTAGTCCGACACTATTTAACATCTATGTGTCGGACCTTGCTTGTGTGATCAAAGCATACGGGATGAGCCTAACCTCATACGCTGATGACACGCAACTGGTGTTGGCCATTAAAGGTGACGGGCTGGAGGTGGCAGAACGCTTCCAAAATGGAATGAAGGCTATTGGAGAGTGGATGGCAGGTAATTGCCTGAAGCTCAACTCCGATAAAACGGAGGTGGTCATTTTTGGACCCCTCTCCCCGATCTGGTCTGCAACCTGGTGGCCACCAGCTTTTGGCACCCCTCCTAGCCCGACCCCTAAGGTTAGGAATTTGGGAGTAACCTTTGATGATCATCTCAACTTCATGGCACATGCGAACAAAGTAGCGGCCACAGCCCATCATAAACTTAGAATGATAAGGAAAATCATCCCTTTTCTACCGGATGCTGCTGCTAAAACACTGGTCAGTTCCCTAGTTCTATCATCCTTAGACTATTGTAATGCACTTTTCCTAAATGCACAAGCCAGGGTTACTAAAAAGTTGCAGACAATACAGAATGCAGCAGCACGTCTGCTGTCTAGAACACCTAAGTTCGCACCCATTTCTGATACTATAAGGACATACCACTGGTTGACGATCCATAACAGGATCAAGTTTAAATCACTCTGCATAGTCTATAAGGCACTTCACGATCAAGGACCACGCCCTCTCAAGGACCAGCTTATACCCTATAAACCGGTCAGACAGCTCCGATCTATAACTCTCAACCAATTAGTGGTTCCACATTCTAAAACAGTCTCCTGGGGTGACCGCCGCTTTTCAGTAGCGGCTCCGAAGATATGGAATACCCTGCCACAACACATCAGAACCAGCCCCTCACTTTTGCAGTTTCGGAAGAGATTAAAAACCTGGCTGTTTAACCAGTGACACTGCCCAACGATCCGCCGAAGCTATTAATATCTGGGGAAAGACAGCTGATTAGTCTAGCGCCGAGACGCCTACGGGTATTTGTTCGCGCTCAACAAATGTCAGAAATAAATAAATAAATACCCATTGACAAATCCTTAAAAGTCCACTTAATGCACTCCAGGCTGGGGACTTCTCGAGGGAGATGGTTTAAGGGAGCTTTGTTAACCTGTTGCTTTCAAGGAGTTCACTCCTCAGGGCTGTAGTTGCAAGTGTGCAACAGGAGCAGCCCTTCAGGGAGCAATCCTGTGTGGTGCAAACGAGGGTTCCATCAAGGCAGTCCTTCTTCTTGTAGTTTCAGGCAGAAAATTGGAGTTGCTATGCAGCTCTCACATATCTATTCAATGATCTGGGGCGACAAGTAGGGGGGCATCCCTGTCCAATAGGGTGCCAGGTGGCATGCAAAAGCATGACAGCTTCCTCCAAAGTTCGGCATATTCTTGTCCCACAAAGCACTGCACTTTAAAATTCAAGATAGAGATTTTTTCTCCAACAGAATAGGACCTGGCTAAACCAACCTACTGGTGTGGCTCATTTTCATTAACACTCCCCACCGACTTCATGCAAATCTGGCTTGGGTTACAGGAAGGTGTGGGCTGCCATTCCTTACTGTCCTGCTCTCTCTTTGAAGCCCAGTTTGATTCACCAAATCCCCAAACTGGCCTGTTCCCTGCAGCTGCAGAGCCCACCCACATCAGATAATCTCTGCTCCAGCAGGCCACTTATTACCTAATCAAAGCTACTTGTATAAGCCTGTTAAGGTTGACCAATCAGTTTTGAGTGTTATTTTAAACAATTGCTTGGTTACTTAAAACCCTTGCAATAAATATACAGGATATATATTTACATAGTGAGTTAAAATAATTAATAACATCTTCTGATTCAGTTTTCTAAATATAACAGATTAAAAAATTGAAGATGCTGGTACACGGAAACATTTCAATTCATATATATGTCAATAGATGAGAATTTGCCCGCAACTGCCTACCAATTAATGTTATCATTTGATAATAACTTTCATATACATAATAAAACCTGAAATTCATGGTGAGGCAAAATTTGAATATAAAATCTATAATATCAAAATATTTCTAATGGTAGGAGGCAAGCATAGGTCGTGATTTAGGCAAATAGAACATTCAAGGAAAGTATTCCAGTCCATTGGTTGTCCTTAGGGAGATTCCAATAGAGTCGATGGTTTAGCCCCTAAAAATATATTATGGGGACTCTATTTTGCTTCTAAAGGTTTAGTATAACAGCTAAATTTCTTCTTATGTCAAAAACATTAGATGATGTTCATGTTCTTTAAGTCTTTGCTCCACTTTTAGTAGAAATTTGACAAAACGGCAATTTAGTTCAGTGTCCCCTAGGTTGAGGCAGGCTAAAATAGCCTGTCTTCTTGTTCGTGTTCCTCTTTGGTTAAAGGCCTTCATTAACAGTTGTTTTCTTTCATCCCTTACAGTATTACAGGAGCAAACCAAATGCAAAAGATCCTCCTTGCAGCTCCCACAAAGGCGACAAGTGACGGGTAGATTACTGCTTTGCCAGGGAGCCATGTGGTCTATGGCTGGTAGTAACCCTAGCTGGTATCTTAAGAACTGGTGCTTAATTAAAACTGGATAACTGGTGTCAAAGTAATCTTGTGGTGGGATGGACTTATAATTGTTTAGTGTCATCCACCCATGTGCCCTTTGAGCTAGTGTAGCTTTATCTTCTGTAGCTGATTGAATTTTAAGAGACTTCTTTACTAAATGTTTAAAGGCCTGTTGGTCAATTAACATTTCTCAAAGCTGAACAAGACCTGGATGTTCGAGAGACTCTTGCAGATACTCTTTGCCTGGTGATGTATGACAATGCTGTAACTCATCCCACAGCATATGATTCAGTGTATTCAATTCAGCTTTCCTACTTTTATTCCAGCATGTTATATATGAGCAGAGCCTGGCTAGTGAGTGCTTAACCAGTCCGAGCCGGGGAGGTGTAACTTGGCAAGGAAAATATAATCCTATGAACTTGGGAGACTACATTGTTAAGGTTGACCAATCAGGAGAGGCTGCTAGACGGCTAGAATTTGGTGCATAGAAAAGAAAGTTCCATAACCTATTCTCTGTAATAGTTATGATAAATTCATCAGTAGCAAGTTGTTGAATCTATCATTGCCAATCTGTAAAGTCCTTGAATGGCATTTTAAGCCTCTTCCTATGAATATTTATACTTAAATAACTAATTATGTGTTAGCCAATGGAGCTAATAATCTACAATGTGGGGAAATTAAATTGGCAGTTCTTCCCTCACCAGGGCTTATAAAACACTGTCTTTAATGTCCCTGTTTATAGTTACAAGGTCACCTATCCCTGGGACACCTAGGGAAGACCTTGGGGGTGACTTATCTGGATAAATAAGGTAGATTACCACTTTGGAGGTACCTTTACCACCAAAGTCGAATTTGCATAGAATTTACATTTAAAGTCAGTCTGAAAAGCAGGGCTGCCGTTAAAAGTGACAGCAGGCAGAACAGTAGTGCACACTCCAGTGCAGGAAATCTACTGGGCCTCTAAACCTCCCTACCCTATTATATTCTAGGGGCGTATAGTTAGTTTGAATCCCTCTTGTCTTATTATAAACTAGGAACCTACAGGGGTCCGTCATTGCCAGTTGTAATTATACCCAATTACCAAGTACCTTTTCAATCAGAGCACTGGCCCTGGGCCTGGTTGGCAGAGACCAGGGCACAGTCAGAGTTAGTTACCATCAGTACCAGTTCAACAAAATGCGGGTAAACAGGGCAAAAAGGATGACTTTCTCACACAAATCTTTAAAGAAATGAAAATAGAGTATCACACTGTCCAGAAGAGCATTACATGAGAACCAGTTTTGACTCTACTCTGGATATAAAAAGCTATGGTTAGTTAAATCAACCCCACATTGCATCATTTCTAGTAATACCGAAAATAATATAGTGCATGGCATTCCACCTTTATGAAACAAACCTTCTTAAAAACCTTATGCTCGCTGAGGTTGAGACCCTAAGAACAGGGGGTGGCAAACTTGTTTTTTTCTTTGTGAGGGGCTAGAAAGGCCTCTGATAATTTGTTATCTGTACAAATTACTTTTTTTCTGATAGAGGAGTCTACTGGCCCTGATCTCACTCACGGTTGTTATTGGATCAGTTAACATTATTATTATATTTCATGTAATTACGTTAAGTAAAGTGCTCTACATGGATAGTGTTATGATGGAACACTGCCAGTATCTTTTGTCTAATCTGTTTTGTCTTGATTCCATAAACTAGAGGGTTCAATACAGGAGGAACAAGTAAGTAGACATGGGCCATCCAGGTTGCAATGCTAGAAGTATTCTTCCCATACCGATGAACCACTGATAATCCAATCAAGGGAAGGTAGAACATTAGCACTGCACTCAGGTGAGACGCACAGGTGTGAAACGCCTTCACTCTTGATGCCCTCGATGAAAGATGCACTACAGTTCTCAGAATCAGAACATACGAAATCAGGATGAGTAGACAGTCTAGACCCATGACAGCCAGAACAATGAGCAAGCCGTAGACAAAATTTACTTTGGCATTGGTGCAGGACAACTTCATGATGTCCTGGTGAAGGCAGTAGGTGTGGGAGAGAATGTTGCTTCTGCAGTATGAGAGCCTTTGAAGAAGAAAGGGTAGCGGGGTGAAGAGTATGAGACTCCTCGTCACAGCCACTATTGCCACTGTGACAAGAAACCTGTTGCTGTGGAGATATTCATGCCGCAGAGGGTGGCAGATGGCCACATACCGGTCAAATGACATGGCCAACAGTATGGTGGACTCCATAGCTGAAAGGGCATGGATGAAGAACATTTGGGTGAGGCAGGCACTGAATGCTATTTCCCTTGAATTTATCAAAAAAAGACTTATCATTTTTGGCATGATGCAAGAGGACAAGACGAGGTCAATAAGTGCCAGCATGCACAGGAGGATGAACATCGGCTCATGGAGGCTGGAGTCAGTTTTCACAGAAAAGAGGATGGCACAGTTTCCAAGGAAGGCGGTGGCATACATGAGGCAGATAGGGAGGGCCACCCAGCTGTGGCCAGACTGCAGACCAGGGACGCCTCCCAGGATAAATGAAGAAGGGTGGAATGTGCTGACATTGGGGTCTGTCATCGGATGCTCCTTTAGAAAAATCTTCATTTGCTTCCATTGACTAAAGAAAAATATATATTTATGTGTTATTATTGCATTCAGAAATACTACTTGCCACAAAGAAATACAAATCATACTGTTTGTTAAATATATGTGTTGCCTCCTGGGCGAATCACAGCCAGTGTTACCTTGTGAATAATGTTTTATAACACTGCAAGCTACAGAGTTTATCCATGTGTACAGGATACCTTCTGTACCTCTGCTCTGAATCCCTTAACACACATGTAAATTATTCCTTTGCCCCATACATGGTTGCACCATTTCTAAGTTAGCAAATAAACTACCATGACTTGTAAGGTGATCTAACAGACATGGATGATATATTTTAATTAATTATACAAATATATAACAGTATTTGTTCAACATAATATTTTTTTAGCAATTTTGATTTAATAAAACTACTAAGTTGTCCAAGCAACATACCATTTATAATTGCTGCTGTAGATTTAATAAAGTGTTGTTTCTTGCCAGACATCCCCCTGGTGGTGATCACTGTTTCAAAGAGTCTATTACAGCTTTTCAGATGCTAATTGTAATTGTATTTATATAGCACTTACTATCCCTGATGAGGCGTTGAAGCACTTTTAGCATGCTACTCCGGAACTCAAAAGCATTAGTGATGGATTAGTATAGGTAAATATCAGTAAATTTGAGCAGTGGACATGTGAGTTTGTTATTTGGATTGAAAAAGGTAATGGATGGATAGAAGAGGGAAGAGTCTAGAAAGTGTTTATTGGGAGATCATAGTAGTAGGACGAGGAGGTTTTGGATGAGTAAAAGGAGAGATGGAGGAGGGAAGATTCTCTAGAAATGGATTAGGTAGATCATAGTAGTAAAATGAGTTGATGGATTTGTCGCATTCATTTCTTAAGTGATATGGGACACAGCCACCTCATCCTCCTGCTCTATTTGTCCTCAAGTCATCCCTGATACAACACACTCAGCAATCATCCCATGCACAGCCCTCAGTGCTCACGTGATGCAGAGAACACTAGGGCATCACTCTGTGATCCTGGACTCACATACATGTGTGACCACCTGGCAGATGTTGTACAGTGATCTCCTGAGGGTCATCATCTTGTGTTCCCTGATGCACATCACCCTTTCTCTCAAGCTGTACGCTGTAAAGTCTGACGTTGCGCTTATGTGTACAAATTTCTTTATGTGTAATTTCATGTGTGCATAGGTCTTTTATGTGTATTGGAGTTTGTGGACATGATTGCCTGCCGGTGCAGTGGTCTGCTCTCTGTATGCCGGTCTGGCTTTATCTTGTCTCTTGTGCATGCATAAGTACTCTGCATAGTATGATGAAAGTGCTTCTGGTAGGACAGAAGTCCATGGACTAATCAGAGGCCTCCACTATCTATCAGCACAATCAAGGAAATGGCGACCAGAGTTTGGGTACCAATCAGAGGTCCCTAACTCAAGTAATTGTGGCATTCAAAGTGTATCATGAATAGGCAGTAAGAAATTAATGGTTATTCTCTCACTGGGAGGAACAGAGTGTAATTGTAGTCATTTCATTTTTACTGGAAGCTTGGTGTTAGACCTAGGATCCCTGGTTGGCTGAGGTAGGTACCTTAAGCCAAATAGGGACCCGCGTTTCCACGTCAGGCTAAGGAAGGTCACCTTCTGAGATAGCCCCCGCTCACCCCCTTGGTAGCTTGGCACGAGCAGCCAGGCTTATCTTTAAATATAAATGTAGATGAATGTCGCACACTTTCGTACACTTAATCAATGTTCTCCGGTATGTGTGCTGCTCTGCATTAGTGCCTGCTAAGCACTATTGTGTAAACTGAAAATTTTGGCCTAACACCACGCGGGCTGCTAGGACTGCAGTGCGCACTACTTAAATCAAAATTAAAAATGTTCAAACAACTTATCCAATTAACCAAATTGTATGCAATATTATAGCATTTATTTAGATCATCATTAAATCATAATCATAAACACTTTTCATAAAGTTCCTTCATATATCAATATACATCATTATTTGCAAATTTTCTGAACCACCACCCAATGCATTTCGGGACGTCCTTGTCCCTTCGTCAGGGGTTCCAGTAGTCAACTACAAAAGCAACAAGGAAACAATATAAGACGATGCCAAATCACAAATTGTCAGTAGAATTACAGATATACATCAACATGAAATATCAACTTTAAAAGATGTAAAAAAGGATACTATCTGCAATATCACAACTACATAGGTCACAAATGCAATCTCACACATAACATATAACAGCATGTAAAAACAGACATTTATTAACATGGCTCAATCAACTGCTGGCGAAAAATAGAAGCAAGCGTACCTTGCACTGTATGAGAAACTCTTATCTGGAAAAAATAGAATAAAATCCAAACCATCACTACGAGTTGTCAGGGAGAAATGCTTGAACTGCACAGTTGATGGTGTAAACTAAACCTGCTCACCTTATTAAACAATCGAAAATCCTGGGTCAAACAAACCAATAACGTTGTCTAATGCCGACTCTGCAAATGAATGAAGAGTCTTTAATCAGTCATTCCGTCTTTAAACAAGAAACCATGCGTAGCGTTGTTATATATATCAAACGCTCACCTCATATGCCACTAGATGTTTCAAAATCGAAAGTCAGAACAAACGATCGCCCGTACCTAAAGAAAATAAAAGGTAACATCAGTACCTTTCAAATATTGCCCAAAAGTCAAGTTATCCCGCGCTAGACGCCATCAACGCTTACCTCAGAAACACGCCGAGTAGTTTCAACCTGACCCGCCTGGCTATGTGATGCACTTCCGTGTCAACACATACAGCCTTAAAACACACCTCCCGGGCGAGTAACCACCATAGAAAGCAGACTACATCGTGTCCAAAAACAAAAAGGTGTAACGACCTCCGATTACAGCGCGTCACTGCATTAGTATTTATTTAAATGCGCACGTAACGATTAGTGACAGATTATTCAAGCTCACGCAACGTCTTTGTGAAAAGCGATCGTCACTCCCAAGTTAATCAACTATAAACATATAAAGCGTCCTATTCAAAACTAAACAACTTTATGCAAATAAACACCGGACAATACTCCCTTGTGGCTAAGTGATGGTGAAAAAAATGAATACCATGAATAAACTTGTATACAAAACCTGTACGACAGGGCATCATAAAACCCTACCTGCTATTTACACCTAATGATCATGGCAGCCACATGCTGCTTAACATACCTGCTATTTATAACCAGTAAGTTCACAATATATACGTTTACAAGCTTTAATTGAGCCCATCTGTTATGATTGCCATATGTTGTGTAGCTACATCTTTTAGTGTGTGTGTTTATAAGATTCGTGGAGGAATTTTGAGGCTGTCATCCTGCCAGTAATTCAAAGAAAACAGCTAAATTCAAATTTGTCATTGAGCCCCATCGGGGTCAAGGTCTGTAATTTTTTGATCCAGAATGCCTCCCTCTGGAGGAGTGCCTGATCATTGTCTCTGCCTGTGTAACGTGCAACTGCTTCGATAATCTGACATTTGATCTGTGCAATGGTGTGTCTTTTTTCAATCCAGTGTACAGCCAGTGGTGATGTACGGTTCACATTCCGTATACGGCTCTTATGTTCTGATACACGTGTTTTGAATTTACGTGTGGTTTTACCAACATATAACAGTCCACATGGGCATTTAATTGAGTAAACCACAAATTCAGTGTTACAATCAGACGTATGATATAGTGGTATCTTTTCACCAGTCCTGGGATGTAGTAGTATATTCCCTAGTATCAAATTATTGCAGTTGTTGCAATTCCAACATTTAGTAGTCCCACGGAATGAGCCACTTTTCAGTTTTGCTTTGGCTGGTTTTGTGAGAAATTCTTTTAGATTTTGGGCCCTTGAATATGCACATAATGGTTTTTCGATGAACAGATTACCAAAATCAGGTTCCACTTCCAACAATTCCCATCTGTGTAAGATGATCTTTTTTATATCTCTGGATGCTGAAGAAAATTTAGAGACAAAAATCATTCTGTTAGTCTTAGTTTTTTCTTTTTTGGTCAGCAAATTACTCCTTGTCATGTTGTTGACCTTTATGAGTTGTCTGTCAAGTATAGACTCTGGGTATCCTCTTTGGATATACCTTGCCTTTTGTTTGAGTAGTGATTCTGCGCAATCTGTTTCGTTAGAAGAGATCCGTTTAATCCGCATGAATTGTGATATGGGCAAATTGTCAATCAAATTTTTAGGATGAAAACTACTATACAGAAGTGCGTTGTTTCTGTCAGTTGGTTTTTTGAATAACTTGGTTTCAATGGATTGCTCATTCAATTTTACGACAACATCCAAAAAAGAAATTTCATCATGACTGATTGTAAAGGTAAATTGTATCCTTGGATCAACTTGGTTCAGACGGGTGATGTTCTTCACAAGTGAGTCTTCTGAAAGTCGCCAAATTACAAAGATGTCATCAATATAACGTCGGAAAAACACCAGACCTTCCTGCCATAGTGCATCTGTCAGTATATGGTCATGTTCAAATTTCGCCATGAATGTATTGGCATACATGGGTGCCCCTGGAAAACCCATGGATGTACCGTTC
Organism: Lissotriton helveticus; assembly: GCF_964261635.1. NCBI lineage: Eukaryota > Metazoa > Chordata > Amphibia > Caudata > Salamandridae > Lissotriton > Lissotriton helveticus. Next base: position 1,614,427,925 of record NC_136069.1, read on the forward strand.
ATTTGGTTGTGGAATACACCTTGCCACTCAAAATAGCTATTCATTAAACAAAATTCCAGTAGTTGTAGCACAAAACATTTTTGACTGTCTGTTCCTTCTTCTTGGAGCAATGCCCATTCGACTGCTTCCAGTCCTGACTGATGTGGAATTGATGTATATAATGCCACGACATCTATCGTGCATAATATCCAGTCTTCATGAATGTTTAGAATTGCTGTTAAACTCCTTAAAAAATCCGAAGTGTCCTCAATGTAGGTGGACCATTTCCGAACAAAAGATTGGAGAAAGTGATCTATAAATCTTCCTGGAGTCTCGAAAATTGATCCACAACCGGATACGATTGGTCGGAACGGTGGATTGTTTAGATGTTTATGAATCTTTGGCAAAAAGTAAATCCTTGGGCGTCTTGGATGAGTTTGGTATAGATATTTCCTAGCCAAAGATTTTTTTGTTTAAAATTTTTTTGTTTAAAAAAAAAAAACCAAAAACGTTTCTTGTTTAAAGACGGAATGACTGATTAAAGACTCTTCATTCATTTGCAGAGTCGGCATTAGACAACGTTATTGGTTTGTTTGACCCAGGATTTTCGATTGTTTAATAAGGTGAGCAGGTTTAGTTTACACCATCAACTGTGCAGTTCAAGCATTTCTCCCTGACAACTCGTAGTGATGGTTTGGATTTTATTCTATTTTTTCCAGATAAGAGTTTCTCATACAGTGCAAGGTACGCTTGCTTCTATTTTTCGCCAGCAGTTGATTGAGCCATGTTAATAAATGTCTGTTTTTACATGCTGTTATATGTTATGTGTGAGATTGCATTTGTGACCTATGTAGTTGTGATATTGCAGATAGTATCCTTTTTTACATCTTTTAAAGTTGATATTTCATGTTGATGTATATCTGTAATTCTACTGACAATTTGTGATTTGGCATCGTCTTATATTGTTTCCTTGTTGCTTTTGTAGTTGACTACTGGAACCCCTGACGAAGGGACAAGGACGTCCCGAAATGCATTGGGTGGTGGTTCAGAAAATTTGCAAATAATGATGTATATTGATATATGAAGGAACTTTATGAAAAGTGTTTATGATTATGATTTAATGATGATCTAAATAAATGCTATAATATTGCATACAATTTGGTTAATTGGATAAGTTGTTTGAACATTTTTAATTTTGATTTAAGTAGTGCGCACTGCAGTCCTAGCAGCCCGCGTGGTGTTAGGCCAAAATTTTCAGGCTTATCTTTAAGGCAAATGTGTAAAGTATTTGCAACCACGTTCACAGCAATGCCACGAGTTTTATAAAAAAAATATACAATAAGACCACACAATATAAATCCAACATATGAATATGTGTACTATCTCTCCTGGGCGGTTGTTAAGCTGGCCGGCCAGCCAGCCTTTTTGTAAGTTATGGCGATATTAATGAGCACTTCTAAACATCCTACTATAATCCTAATTCTATGTTATGCAGTTCATAATGCTAGAATCAGCTACTTTTGCAAGGTAAAAATAATGCAATGCGTAACACAATAATCAGGCACTTTGCAATGTCAAAATAATGCAATATTTAACGCAACAATCTGCCACTTTGCAAGGTAAGAATAATGCAATGTGTAATACAACCACCAGGTACGTTGGTTATGCAGAAATAAAGCAATGCTTAATACCCTAATCAGGTAGTTCGTTATGCAGGAATAATGCAATGCATAATACGCTAATCAGGTAGTTCGTTATGCAGAAACAATGCAATACGTCATACGAAAATCAGGTAGTTCGTTATACAGAAATAATGCCACGCGTCATACACTAATCAGGTAGTTTTTATGCAGGAATAATGCAATGCAATGCGTCATACACTAATCAGGTACTCCGTTATGCAGAAATGATGCAATGTGTAATACGATAATCAGGTACTCCGGTATGCAGAAATTAGAGAATGCATAATATACTCCGGCACCGATCCCGGTGCCTTTGGCGGCCTCTCCGCCACTTCTTCCACTCGCAGTCAGCCTCTGTCAACAGTTGCTCCCAACACGGGTATGGTGTAACCAGAACTGCAGCTCCGCACTCCGGCCCGGTACTGCCACGCCCTTGGGAATATGGGCCACGATACGAGCTGAAGCAGAGGCTTGCGATGCCAGAACAAGAGACAGGCCGAGAGTATGTCCCTCTGAGCCCGCACCCCGCCCGCCACCCCAGGAGTCAAAACACGTTACCTGGGCTGTGCAAACCCACTCTCCTATCCTCGACTAGCAGTTTGGGCCTCAGATGCAATCTTGGTGAATGGGCAACGGCGGGCTCGGGCCGGCAGCTCAGCTTCTCCGGGGCTGAAGATCTCAGGCTACCACAGGGCACACGCACACAGCGTCGCTGAGACTTCCTTAAGCTTCGGGGTGCACAATCACCATGCACTCCACACAAAGGTCTCAGGCTGCACAAAGAACATGCGCACAGCTCTGCTGATACTCACTTTAACTCCGGGTGCACGTTAACAAGGCAATCCTCAAAAAGGTCTTACGTGCATAAAGCACACGCACACATCGTCGATGAGACTCACTTGGATTCCAGTGCACACGATAATTGGACAATCCTCACAAAAGGTTCAGGCTGCAAAAAGCACACGTACACAGCATAGCTGATTCTTACTTAGACTTCAGGTGCCATAATCACAGGGCACAACTTATGAGGGTCTCAGGCTGCAACAATCATGTGCACACAGCGCCGCTTAAACTCTCCTAGAAACTTTTGTGTTCCTGTGTTTCAGCAACAGGGAGCCAGCTCACCTTGGGCCCTTGGGGATAAGTTACTTCAGGACACAGCACAGCAAAGTCATTTCAAGCAGGGGGACACAGCACTGCAAAGTCCCTTTAGCCTTTCCTTGGTTAAAACAGTAAACTGCAGGCCCGCCCAAGAACACACAGCAAGGGTCAGTCATTTCCTTCAGTCCCTTCAGTTGTTTCTTCCTTGGCAAATGTTCCTCTTGACCATGAAGTAGCTCCATTCTTGTTCAATCTTGATCAAGTCATTCTCCAAAGTTCAGGGACTTCAGCTCTCATAGTTATACCCCTAAATGGCTTTGAAGTCTGTGTGTTTCACGGGCACTTACCCCGTTCAAACCAGTTCTGGGTGCCTCCCTGCCAGTGATACCTTCCTTTGATCAGTGGGGGCCTGGATTCTCAATCACTCAGCAGGAGATGGGACAATTGCTTTATAGCAGCAACATAGGCCTCTTCACCTCTAGGGGCTACTCCTCCCCCTACACTCCAGATGCAGGTCAGCCTGTTGCTGTCTCACCTCCTCTCCTGGGTCAAGAAAATCCCCAGATCCTATCGCTTTCAAATCCAGACAGTCAATCCACAACCAGGCAGAGACACACAGAAATGTTTATTGCACAAAAACCCAGCCACTTCTAAAAGAGTGGCTTATAAATACACAATGCAAAAACCACGTTTATAGAAAGATGTGTTATTACATTGTGAGTTCAGGCATACTAAACTTCACCTCTCCATCTTAAGCCTTTGGGAAGATAGGCTGGAAAACATGTTACACAGCCTTCCCATTCTATCCTATGGTCTAGAGGGCCTTCCAACAGTGAAAAACAAAATGGAGATTATGTCACTGTCGGGACATAGTACCCACCTTAGTACATGACCTACCTTTCACATGCACTGCACCCTGGACCTACCATAGGGGTGTATGATGTGCATAGAAAGGGAAGGGTGAGGTCTGGCAAGTGGGTGCACTTGTCAGAACAACATGGCAGTTTAACAAACTGTGCACAGGTCCTGCAATGGCTACTTGTGTGGGTGGCACAATTAGTGCTGCAGGCCAACTAGTAGCATTTGCAATACCAGCCCTGGCACATATAGTGCTCTTTACTAGGAACTTTACTAGTAATGCAAACATACTAATCATGGACAACCAATTACCTTTATACTTTACAAGGGAGCCCTCGCACTTTGACACTGTTTAGCAGTGGCAAAGTGTCCAAAGCATCTTAGTTGGCAACACCATGTCAGAAAAAAGGTCTAGGGGGAAAGCAAAAAGTTTAGGGGCTTTAGCCAAAAAGGGCCAAGTCCTACACTTGGGTTCTGTGCAACTAAGGCTAACACGGAACAGTCACATAAATATTTCTCCTATGGGACGCATGTGAAGGTGGACAATAGAAGGTGAAGGTAGGCTTCATCAAGATAGGTTTCATTGTGGAGGTGGGAGTTCTGTAGCGCTAAGACACTTTACTTAGCACGCACGCCTGTTCTTCAACGGCAAAGCTCTGCTGAGTCATTCCATATAACAAAGCCCCCAGAGACTCTAAGCCCTGTACTGCCTGTAATACATAAATCCTTAGCAGACTCTGAGCTCTCCTGTTACACGGATACACTGTATCATTCCCAGGAGACACACATGTCTGCTGTTTACTCCCCATATTAACACACTGCATCATTATCATTAACAGGAGACCGGTGGTGTTCTTACAGTTATCACCGGATATGGCACTGGTGGTCCTGTCAGATTACTAGAATGCAGCTTTCTCTTCTCTTTCTTTTGCTAGCCTCTCCCCCCATTTTACTCTGGGCTTTTCTTCTATTTTCCAGTTTATTCCTCTCTTCCCCATGAGATGACTTCTGGATACCATTATATGCTTCGGTTATGTATCATCAGTTGCTTCAGACCAACAGAGGTGTATATCGCTCTCACTTTATGGTTTTTTATGTAGTTTCATCACCACACTGTTTGCTTAGCCCATCCGGTGAAAGCAGGATTTGTTGTTACTCAAGTGTATGGTCTTTCTTAAGCTGAATGTAATTGTGGTCTTTATAAGATCCCCATCATACTATGTACGATAACAGTAGTGTAATGTTGATTCTTGTATCATGGCTTTGTTTAAAAAAAAAATAAAAAAAAAAATATCGGAAAACAAAAATGGGAGACCTATGATCCCCTCTGTTCTCAGAGACCTGTTGCACTAGGTCGTTTTGAGTTCCATGAAACAACTGAGTCCCCCCCTAATGCACCGACAGTGCCTGCTGAATACATTACATTTCCAGAAGATTTGTGGGTCTTATTCTGAAAGTCCTTGCTGTATACCTTGGTGAGACGTTCCTTATACACGCATATATACAGTACCAGCAAGATGATGCCTCAGTTTCGTTTTTTGTGAGGGTTGGTGTCACACTTCTTGGAAGGTTTCACAAAATTTACTATGGAAATGCTGGTTGGCTGGGACATTAAACAGAAATTGATAGAGGCCATAATTTTTCTGTATACGGATACTTGGGTTCAGGTCAGGCTGGGTGATGGTGGTTCTTTATCTCAGAAAATTACAACATACAATGGCTTAAAGCAGGGCTGTGTTCTTGCTCCTTGCCTTTTTAACTTATTTTTATCGGATCTTTGCAGCATCTGGACTCTGTCGATGCCGATTCTCCAAGACTGCATAATTATCTTCAATATGCAGGTGATACTATTCTTTTGAGCCAAACCCATATTGGCCTACAAAGACTGGTAAATGCTTTTGAGGATTATATACTAATGAATGGCCTTGAACTGAATTTAAAAAAAATCAAAAAATATGGAAATTGGTCCAGTAAAACTGAAGTCTAACTCATGGAGGGCCAGAGGTGAGCCAATTGAAGTTGTTAAAACATATAGATATTTAGGGATTGTGTTTGATAATAGAGTTTCTTTTAAGAACCATTTTAAAGATTTAAGGACAAAAACTGTAACTTTAATTCATGCTTTTAAATGTTTGCAGCAATTATTGAGCCGTCAATCTTATGAACATATTATCAAAGTCATGAGATCAAAGGTACAGCCAACTTTTTCATATTGCTCACCCATAACAGGGAAAAAGATGCAAAGCTACTGTATTTATTAGTAGTCAAAGCTTTTAAAGCAACTTTTGGGATTCCTAGGTCAGTGGGCCAAGCTGAAATAAAATTGGAGTTTGGTCTCCAAAGACAGTGTTTGGTGTTGCAAGGGGCTTGTTTGACTGTATGTACTCTATGTTCTCTTCTGCCTCCGCTTCTCTAGCAAACAACTGCTGCCTCAAAATAACTACATCTTCTTATGATATCTCATATTTTAACTTGCCTACATGATATTGGCCTGCAGATTGGGCTTCATTAATTGAAAATGCCCAATTGTAAATTAATCCTAAAAAACAAATTAAAGCTAAATACCTTAATGAGGATAAAACAAAAAATCATGCATGGCATGTGATTAACTCACACCTGTCTTTATGCAGCCAGCCATACCTTAATGCTCACTTCTCTGCAAAAATAAAAAATAAAACATTTTTAAAAATAAGATTGGGAAGAAACCCAACTAAGGAGGGTACACCGTCTTGGATTCAGCAGTGGCCTGACACCAATTGCAGACTCTATGGGTGGCCACGCGAATCTTTATTGCATACAATATGCATGTGCCCCACATTGTTTAAAATATGGTGCATATTTTTTAAACCCGAATTTTTGAAGATTGGGGTCGGATTGGCTCGCCAGGCCCTTATTCCCTGTTTATCAGGGGAGTCGATTCTGCTGCTATGTCAATTTGTTAAGTTTTTAGTTGCTGCAGAATGTTTATCGACTGTTCAAGAAGTATCATAATCAAATCCCATGGCTTCAAGAGAAATATTGAATGCATTTTTTTTGCTTATTTGCACTGTAAGGCCTTTTGTGGAATTTGTTGGCACAATGGAACTACTGTCTACCGCATGGTTGCACTTTAATACATAATGATCAGCCCATGTCCAAATAGACTTTATAGTCGATTTGTATAATGATTGATAAAGTTAATTTGTTTTATTGTAAATGTGAATGTATTTATAAATTGTCATAAATAGTTTTGTTATTATTTTAACAAGATGCTCACAAATAGTTTTGTTACTGGCCTGCAACTACATGTGATAATGCTTTTTATATATTGTATGATTATTAAGATGTTTTAATTGCATTGATTTTTGTTAATCAAGCAATAAAGATGTTATTATTCAATTATTCACTCTAGAAATCCCATGGTGCCTCGAGACACTTGGATCCTGGCATAGCCCGGGAATTCCGTATCCACAAGGCTTTGAAAGGGCAAATTGAATCAAGTGATGTTGAACCGATGGTGATAATCTGGTAATACTAGAGGCACTTGGTGTAACCGGACATCCGTATGGGAGTGCCTGCTGAATCACGGTGTCAGAATAGCAGAGTGGACAGGCAGAGATATGCAAACACTGGTGCATCCTTAATTCTGGTGATATCTTGACCTCTTGACACAAGGACATCACTCTCCCCAGCAGCTCCGCCAGTTCAGCCGACCGCCCAGCACTTGAGATCCTTCCCATCAGGGTTCGGGCTGGCAGCCCCTCCCCGCAGGGCAGGTTGTTTCTTTGCGTTCTGGGGCTTGGCCCCTGCTGTTTTTATTCTCTTATTTTGTGGTGATTGCTGATTTAGTTTATTTGTTGGTGTTTTGCGGCACCAGCGGCACCCTCTCACCTTTCCTGCCATTGCTTCCCCTGCGGCCCACCCCCAATCCAGCCCCACTCCTGCCTCCCTTCCACTAAATATGGCGACCAGCACTAGGAACTGTGGTTCTCCTAGACCCCACCACTACGACTCGACCACCCTCCATGCACTCAACCCTGGAAGACACACCGACTCTGCAAGATCCTCGCCAAACATCACCCATGGGCAGTTCTCCTGCAAAACCTGCCGCAAATCCTTCACAGTCAAAAAGCCCCCCCATGACCGCAGACTGCCCGCCCGATGCACGCACCACAGAGAGCCTGACTTGCATCCTCCTCAACGTGCGCTCCCTGCACCGACATGCCATCGAAATCGGGGACCTGATCGACACCCTCTCACCCAAGGTCACCTTCTTCACAGAGACCTGTACCAACGCCACCTCCGGCCCCAACATCCCCACCGCCATCCCCGACAACTACAAACTCCAGAGAAAGGACCACCCGCACTGCCCAGGAGGGGGACTCGCCATCGTGCACAAGACCGCCCTCCAATTCTCCACCTCCAGTGACCACCCGTCCAACGCAGAACACCTCCACTTCCAGGTCCAGACCAGCCCCAGGACCACGCTATGCAGCACCCTCATCTACGGACCTCCAGGTCCCCGTACCCAGCCCGCAACGACCATGGCTGAGCTGGCTGCACCCCACACCAACAACTCCACAGACTACATCCTACTCGGGGACCTGAACGTCCACCTCGACAACAGCAACGACCCCGACTCCAGCACTCTCATCAACAACCTCGCCAACCTAGGACTGAAGCAGCTCGTCAACACACCTACCCCCAGGGCAGGCCACACCCTCGAACCCATCTTCACAGGAGGAACCAACACCTGCTTCAGCCACACCACCCATCCCCCCTGGACGGACCACCACTACATCCATTTCACCTTCAACACCACCACCGCACTCAAGCCCCCCCATGCCCACCACAACAGAACTGGAACAAGGTCACAGAGGAACTCCTCAACACCAACCTCCGCCAAAACACCCCATCGCCACGCCCGACACCAACACCGCAGCCAGGGAACTTCACCGCTGGATCTCCTGCTGTGTGGACAAGCTTGCACTGCTCTGCCTCTCCAACAAACAATGCCCTCTAAAGGCCGCCTGGTTCACCACTGAACTCCAAGAAGCCAGACACGCCTGCAGACGCCTAAAAAAAACCTGGCGAAACCAGAAAACCACGGAAGCACATACCAACCACAAGAACGCCCTGAAAGAATGCCACTAGCGCATAAGAGACACCAAACGGACTTTCATGAAAGACAAAGTCCAGACCAATGCCACAGAAGCCAGAGAACTATTCAACATGATACAGCAGTTCTCAAGACCCGCCTGCAAAGCCACAGACATCACTCCCTCCCAGGAACTCTGCGACAAGCTAAGCTCCATCTTCCATTGTAAGATCAAAGACCTCTACGACCACTTCAGCGAACCAGCCTCTGACACCACCCATTATCACCGACAAGCCTACCATCACGTCATGTGATCCCGCTTCCATCGAACTCATCACCACGACCATAAAGAAAACCCACTCTGGAGCACCTACGGACCCTGCTCACTGCACATATTCCACAAAGCCACCGCCGCCATGGCACCCGAACTGGGTTGCGCCATCAACACGTCCCTCACATCCAGCATCTGCCCAGATGATTGGAAAAGGGCGGAGGTAAAACCCCTCCTCAAGAAACCTACGGCATACCCCACGGACCTGAAAAACTACCGGCCGATCTCTCTCCTCCCCTTTGCGGCCAAAGTCACTGAGAGACTCGTAAACACCCAGCTGGCCACCTTTGTCGAAGATAACTACATCCTGGATGCCTCCCAATAAGGATTCCGCAGAAACCACAGCACCGAGACCACCCTCCTAGCTGCCACTGATGACATTCGCATGCTACTGGACCAAGGACACATGGTGGCCCTCATCCTGCTAGACCTCTATGCGGCTTTCAACACCGTTTCACACCGAACTCTCACAGCCAGACTTCACGATGCAGGGATACAAGGAGCTGTCTTTGACTGGATCCAATCCTTCCTCACCGTTCGAACGCAAAGGATCAGACTCCCTCCGTTCCTCTTGGAACCCACGACATCAACTGCAGAGTCCCACAGGGATCAGCTCTCAACCCTACGCTCTTCAACATCTACATGGCCCCCCTGGCCGCCATCACCAGACAACATGGACTCAGCATTGTATGCTATGCCGACAACACTCAACACATCCTTTCCTTCACAAAGAATTCAGAAGACACCAGACTCTGCTTCCAGGAAGGAATGAAGAATGTGGCAACCTGGATGAGGGACAACTGTCTGAAACTCAACTCGGAGAAGTATGTGGTCCTAATCCTTGGACCCAGCTCCACCGCCTAGAACAACACCTGGTGGACAACCACCCTCGGGACCCCACACACCCCCACCGACCACGCCCGGAACCTCGGCATCCTCCTCGACTCCTCCCTCTGCATGAACCGCCAGCTCAATGCCGTCGCCTCCACCAGTTTCAACTGCCTTTGAATCCTCCGTAAGCCCTTCAAATGGATCCCCTCCAACTGCAGAAGGAATGTCACCCACGCCTTCATAACCAGCAGACTTGACTACAGCAACGCCCTCTACATCGGAATCAACAAAACTCTCCTACACAGACTCCAAACCATCCAGAATGCCACAGCCAGACTTCTACTCGGAACTCCACGGCACGAGCACATGACCCAACACCTACGCTGCCTTCACTGTCTCCCTGCCGAGAAAAAAGACATTTTCAAACTCTTCACCCACAACTACAAACCCAAATACCTCAACGAGAGAGTCTCCTTCCACGCACCCAAGAGAATCCTCCGCTCCACCGACCTCACCCTGGCAGAGGTCCCTCGCATCCGCAGAAACAAGACCAGAGGTAGAGCCTTCTCCTACATCGAAGCAAAGACCTGGAATGAGCTCCCATTGAACATCAGACGCTCCCCAACTCTGCACACATTCAGTAAGAACCTCAAGACCTGGCTCTTCGGTTAATCCGGAACCCTCTTCTCCCCCCCTCCCCAAGCGCCTTGAGACCCTCACTGGTGAGAAGCGCGCTATATAAACCCCTGATTGATTCTTCCAGGTGGCCCCTGCATCAATCAATCAATCAAGCATATTTGTATAGCGCGCTACTCACCCGCTAGGGTCTCAAGGTGCTGGGAGGGGGGGGGGGGGGGGGGATCCGTTACTGCTCGAATAGCCAGGTCTTGAGTTGTTTCCTGAAGGAGAGATGGTCCTGGGTCAGCCGTAGGTGGGTGGGGAGGGAGTTCCACGTCTTGGCCGCCAGGTAGGAGAAGGATCTTCCTCCGGCGGTGGCTCTGTGAATTCGTGGGATGGTGGCGAGAGCGAGGCTGGCGGAACGGAGCTGGCGGGTGGGTGTGTAGAATGTGAGGCGGTTGTTGAGGTATTTGGGGCCCATGTCGTGGAGAGCCTTGTGTGCGTGGGTGAGGAGTCTGAACGTGATCCTCTTGCTGACGGGAAGCCAGTGCAGGTCTCTCAGATGGGCAGAGATGGGGCTGTGACGGGGGATGTCCAGGATGAGTCGTGCAGAAGCGTTCTGTATGCGCTGGAGTCTTTTCTGTAGTTTGGCAGTGGTCCCAGCGTAGAGAGTTTTCCCGTAGTCCAGTCGGCTGGTGACGAGGGCCTGGGTGACCGTCTTTCTGGTTTCGGTGGGGATCCACCGGAAGATCTTTCGGAGCATGCGCAGGGTGTTGAAGCAGGATGCCGAGACGGCGTTGACTTGTTTGGGCATCGTTAGGGAGGAGTCCAGGATGTAGCCCAGGTTGCGTGCCTGGTCCGTGGGCTTGGGGGCGGTGCCTAGTGCAGGGGGCCACCAGGAGACGGCCCAGGCGGAGGGGGATGATCCCAGGATGAGAACTTCCGTCTTGTCTGAGTTCAGTTTCAGTTGGCTGGTCTTCATCTACTCCGCGACGTCTTTCATTCCTTCCTGGAGGCTGGCTGTGGTGGGGTCGTTGGTGAGGGAGAGGATCAGCTGGGTGTCATCAGCGTAGGAAATGATGTTAAGGTTGTGTTGGCGTGTGATGGCTGCGAGGGGGCTCATGTAGACGTTGAAGAGGGTGGGGTTGAGCGAGGATCCTTGAGGTACGCCGCAGATAACTTCGGAGGCCGCGGATCGGAAGCGGGGGAGGCGGACTCTCTGGGTTCTTCCGAAGAGGAACGAGATGATCCACTCCAGGGCCTTTCCTTGGATTACTGTGTTGCTGAGGCGCTGTATTAGTGTGTGGTGGGATACGGTGCAAAGCTGCATGACTGCTTTGCAAAAGGATTCTTGGCCGAGGCTGAACACCTGGGAATCCATAGGAATCCCACCACCCACTCCATTGTGGAGGACCAGAAGTGAAGTGCTGTTCCCGAGGTTTGAAGGAACCAGGGTTATATAAAAGATCTCCGGTAAAAGGGGATCCCATGGATTCCTTGCTGGTCCCACGCAGAAGCGCAATATCCTCTGGATTCCTCGTTTGTCGTCTGCTACGACCCTTTGAGGTCATTATGGGATCTGACGGGGTGGGATACTGGGGAGCCAGCTTCCCCTCCCCAAGCCTCAGCATGTGCAGCTGTCTAGGGAGAATTCCCCTTCTTACAGGCATACCTCTAATGGCTCACATAATGTACAAATCCACAGGAGTCATGTGTGCCCGCTGCTACTGGCCAAGCCAACGGAAGGGAGTTCTTATATTCATTCTTAAAGGTGCATCACAAGTGCTGGGGTTTAGTCACCTACAGGGATGTTTGATTGCCTACAACTGTGCCTGTGGCTAATGCTGATGACTCAAGGCACCTCAGAGACAGATACACACACATGTCTGCGTCATCTGACTACCACACACGTGCAACTCATGATTTCTAGTAACCATGCTGCTATGCAAAGCTACGCCCAGTTTCTCGAAGCATTAGACTCTAGTGTCCGTGGGATGACATGTACAGAGGCATTTATATATGCATTTTCACATTTCTATTGAAAAGCATACACCACTCAGCAAGCAATGTAAAGAAATATACACAGTCAAGTGCATCAAAACTCTGGCTCCCTCATTCAAAATAACAAATCAATGTTCCAGAAATGGTGCAACAAGGACCCCCCTTTGCTCCTTCACAATCTCAGCAAACACCTGCCACAGATCCTAAATGTTTCTCATACCAGACTCGACTGCTTTCTTGCAGCGATGGACGGCACAAAAACACATTAGCTTCAAACCCAACAAACCTTGGCAAAGCCAATAGCTCTGGCTTTTTAGGTCTCGCCTGTCGATGCGCATGCGCATCGAGCTTGCGAGACTATTGCGGCTTAACCACTCTTTAACTAACAAGCAAGGAATCGTGGCGATTCCTTGCAGTGCCCGTGACTTTTAAGCTCAATGCGCATGTGCATTGAGCTTAAAAGCGCGTGCACATCAGTTCTCTCAGCCGCAATCGCCGTCTGTTCCCTCAGCCGCATTCCTCCGACACCTTTTGAAGTGAAGCTTAGCTTCACTTCAAAGGCCCCGGCTTCTTCACACCCACATGCCGCTCTCCCAGCTCCGCCCCATCCCCTGCCCGCCGTGTCCATTTCTCCTACACCCCCTCCCCACAGCAATGCCCTCCGTCTGTTTTACAATTTGAAGAGGTAATCGGAGTCTCAAAGAGATAAGAGGGATATTTGGATCCATGTCTAGTGGTGAGGAAAAAAAGAGAATTGATGTCAGCGCATGCCAGTGGCGCCGCTATAGGTTCCCTCGTCTCCTGTTTCCCTCTCCTCCTCCAATCTTGCAATGATTTCTCTCTCTTAAGCTTCTCCCTTGTGTGTAGAGTTCATCTCCCTTCGGGTTCTCTCTCTCCTCTCGACCATCTGTTTCTCTCTCTCCTTTTCTCTCTCCTTTCCGCTTCTCGTTGGTCAACGATTCACTACAACCCGCTCCTCTCACACACAGGATCGCCTCTAGCTTTAGCTGCGTTCCTTTGTTTCTCACACTTGTGTGACCCCTCCTACACTCTCGGGCCCTGCCATTCACTTCCCTCCCCCGCCTGTGTTTTCCCATAACTTCTCACCAGCAATGCTTCTCACCCCTTTTCCTCTCTGCTCCTGTTCTCACACTCCCTTCTCCGCTATCCCATGGATCTGACACCCCCCACCGCCCCCCCCTCACCCTTACTCCATACTTCAGCTTCCCCCTGCACACACACAGCTATGCAGTTTCAACTTTGCACCCGCGAGATTCCCCCGCCCCCAACCCCGATATCCCCAGAACACCCTTCTACCCTAGCCCCTTCAGGGGTTCACACATCTCACGTGCTTTTTAACCTCACCCCTCGCCCCCCCCCCAATGCTCTACCTATCTCCACTCTCATTCTGCCCGCTGTCTCGTTCTCTCTCTGTCTCCACTCACAGACGCGTCTCTGCAGCCCCCCCCGTGTTCCCTAACACTCTCCCCACCCTATCTGGGAGTTGTTCTTGGCAGCGGCGGCTGCAGCTGAATTGCAGGAATACGTTCCTTTATTTAGGAGCAGCCAGGGGTTGGGAGCGCAGCTTCTCACATCTGGAACTCATTGGCACCCATTTGGACACAATGTGTTGCCCATATATATATATTTTGATTTTTTTTTTTAACTCTTTATCGGCCGCGGGCTACGAACGTGAAGCCAAGAGCCACGTGTCTGGGAGGGCGCGGGTCAGAGGTCAGGCCGTCTGACTGTCCTGTGATATCACTGAAAGACGCTGTTTGTATATTTCTTTGTGTTATTTTTGTCAACTTCCTCGTAATATAGTGGTACAATTTTGAATTTAGTGAACCAGGTCTCCCTTGGAGCAACAGGGAAGTGGGGAGTTTTAAACTCGTCACCCCTGCAGAACCGAACAAGGGGCCCTCATCCGCCATCTTAAAACCTGGTCATGGGTCAGTGCCATCTTAACTCAATGTGGCCCGCTACCAGCATCCCGTCATGTCCTATTATTCTCACTAGTACATCAGTCTGGTTTCATTGTGCACTCAGGTGCGTGGCGTTCACTAGTACATCACTAAGGTTTTTTTGTATCACAATCAGGATGCCTCACCCTCAACCCCTCACCCTCAACCCCTCACCCTCAACCCCTCACCCTCAACCCCTCACCCTCACTCACCCTCAACCCCTCACCCTCACTCACCCTCAACCCCTCACCCTCACTCACCCTCACCCTCACTCACCCTCACCCTCACTCACCCTCACTCACCCTCAACCCCTCACCCTCACTCACCCTCACCCACCCTCAACCCCTCACCCTCACTTACCCTCAACCCCTCACCCACCCTCACTCACCCTCAACCCCTCACCCTCAACCCCTCACCCTCACTCACCCTCACTCACCCTCAACCCCTCACCCTCAACCCCTCACCCTCACTCACCCTCACCCTCACTCACCCTCAACCCCTTACCCTCACTCACCCTCACTCCCCCTCACTCACCCTCACTCACCCTCACCCACCCTCACTCACCCTCACTCACCCTCACTCACCCTCACCCTCACCCTCACTCACCCTCACTCACCCTCACTCACCCTCAACCCCTCACCCTCACTCACCCTCACCCACCCTCAACCCCTCACCCTCACTTACCCTCAACCCCTCACCCTCACTCACCCTCACTCACCCTCAACCCCTCACCCTCAACCCCTCACCCTCACTCACCCTCAACCCCTCACCCTCAACCACTCACCCTCACTCACCCTCACCCTCACTCACCCTCAACCCCTTACCCTCACTCACCCTCACTCACCCTCACTCACCCTCACCCTCACTCACCCTCACTCACCCTCACCCTCACTCCCCTCACCCTCACTCACCCTCACTCACCCTCACTCACCCTCACTCACCCTCACTCACCCTCACTCACCCTCACCCACCCTCACTCACCCTCACTCACCCTCACTCACCCTCACTCACCCTCACCCTCACTCACCCTCACCCACCCTCACCCTCACTCACCCTCACCCACCCTCACCCTCACTCACCCTCACCCACCCTCACTCACCCTCACCCTCGCTCACCCTCACCCTCACTCACCCTCACCCTCACTCACCCTCAACCCCTCACTCACCCTCAACCCCTCACTCACCCTCACTCACCCTGACTCACCCTCACCCTCACTCACCCTCAACCCCTCACCCTCACTCACCCTCACCCTCACTCACCCTCAACCCCTCACCCTCACTCACCCTCACTCACCTTCACTCACCCTCACTCACCCTCAACCCCTCACCCTCAACCCCTCACCCTCAACCCCTCACCCTCACTCACCCTCACTCACCCTCACTCACCCTCACTCACCCTCACTTACCCTCACTCACCCTCACTCACCCTCACTCACCCTCAACCCCTCACCCTCACTCACCCTCAACCCCTCACCCTCACTCACCCTCACTCACCCTCACTCACCCTCAACCCCTCAACCCCTCACTCACCCTCACTCACCCTCACTCACCCTCAACCCCTCACCCACCCTCAACCCTTCACCCTCAACCCCTCACTCACCCTCACTCTCACTCACCCTCACTCACCCTCAACCCCTCAGCCTCACCCTCACCCTCACCCTCACTCACCCTCAACCCCTCACCCTCACTCACCCTCACCCTTACTCACCCTCAACCCCTCACACTCACTCACCCTCACCCTCACTCACCCTCAACCCCTCACCCTCACTCACCCTCAACACCTCACCCTCACTCACCCTCAACACCTCACCCTCAACCCCTCAGCCTCACTCACCCTCACTCACCCTCAACCCCTCACCCTCAACCCCTCACCCTCACTCACCCTCACAACACATATTGTGTTACAATAGGTGTCACATTTGCGAAAGATAAAACTATCTAGAGATGTAGCATAACGACCAGAGCTGCCATATAAGTCACGTAAATACAAAACATGTTGCATTCCAAATGCTATAGGTGTCACTCATCTATTTACAAAACGAAAAATGTCAAACTCTTCTATTGCGAGACCTATTGCATTTTCAATGCTTGTTGTTATTGGGTGTTTGGTAACAGTTGGGTGACTGTAGTTGCGGCGCATCTAGCCGCAGATAAAGACAATTCCTTGAAGAAGGAACCACTTGGGCTGCAACAATATGGAAGTAGAATGCTTTGGGCGATGAGGCAGCGTTAGCAGATGTAAGCAGCAGGTTCACAGATAAGAGCTATCAGGAGTCAGAAGACAGGTTTGCAGAAGAATACAGGAAGGAGATACTTTTATCAAAGTGCCACCCATGACAACACCTACATGAGAAAAGGCGTACCAGCAGGGGAAGAAGTTTTCTGTCATTGATGAAACACTTTATAATGGCATTTGGGTACCAAAACAGCAAAAGAAATAGAGTGGTGAATAAATGCTATGACCAGCATGGTGGAGATTGGCCAATGGTTGGTTCCCACGATCTCTCTGCACTTGCCACTAATACTAATGCAGGCAAGTTGACTTTGCATGTAATGCTATGTGTTCCTGGTGTTTTTTTCTATTCCTGAAAGTTTGAATAGAGCTTTGGCAGTGCAGTGTGGTTGCAGTAAATGGTTGTGCTGTTAAAAAAAAAAAAAGTTGTAAAGTGGGGCGAAAATTGTTGGCATACTCCGGTGTAGGTGGAAACCAGCAAAATAAGGGGTCGGTGAGGTGCATGGCCCCTGACCCCTCATGTCACTTTATAAGAAAAGGATGATAGGAACTTTGGTAAGCTTGTCGACTTGTCATACAAATGTGGCTGTAGAGGAGTGTATCACAAACAAATGGGTTATTAGGAAATTCTGCAAGGTAACAGAGATGTGGTAACTGAAATTGTGAATGACATGCAGATGAGAAGAGCTGCTGGTATTTTGTGTTCCCTAAATTACATGCACAATAGTGGTAGCAAAAAGACATGGAATACAAAAACAATGGAATGGAAGCAAAATGATAATGAGAATCTAACAGACCAAAAAATGAAGCCACTGACTATTAGGCATTCTACGTATGTATATTATGTGTGATTTTATTTTTAGAAAAGCAATTGTCCGATGAGACAACTAAATCTCTCTTCAAGGCCGAACCTAAACTTCCGAGTACTTATTGCTTAACACTAGTAGATCCTAACTTCTGCCTTTAAAATTCTATTTCCTAGAGTTTAACAGTTTCCTGAATGTTTTGGGTATCAACAGATGTTTGAAATATATTAGTGACATTTTACGAGGAGGGAGCCATTCTAGGACAAGATATAGTAGAACCACATGCATGAATTGAAACTATATATCCGACTAGAAATCATCATGTATCCTGTACTGCCACTCACATTTAGAGAAAATCTTTCTGTTTGATTGCGGTTATTCATTCGTAAACTTTACAGAGACAAGATAGTAAAGCAGACTGAAAAGCAAAGGGCCTGGTGAGAAGAAACACAGATAAAGGTCCCATTCTGCGTGGTAGCAATACACATTTTTTATTCTAGTGATTTATTCAAGCCTTATCAGGGCGCCTCCTACTGGTACACAGTGACGGCGCGGGTTTGCACATCTTATAACTATAATCACCTGCTAGTGGTGGGTGTCTGGAGGAGTACTCGACACGTTCTTATACCTTCATGTTGTCTGTACTTTTTAATGCTTCTTTACTATGTTGCCGGGTTTTAATTAATAAAGACAATTTACCTACAAGCTGCCCACCAGGCTGTTATATATTTTTGGTTCCTAGTTTTTTGTCACATTTAAAACAGGGCAAAGGCATCTTTATACACACAATCGAAGAGCAGACGTTTTTAATGCCATTTCAATATTTGAAAACCGTTGAAGCTAAAGCGCACAAAGGCCAGTGTTTAGGCGCCTCTGAAACAATCCTAAAGTTGCCAAACCAACAGACCGGGGTGTGCATGGGCACGCCCCAGCCTCTGATGGAATAGAAATATTTATGAATACAAAGGGCCATATTAGCAAGAACGGCGATAACATTATCGCCTCTTTACCGGCAGGAAACTGCAGCTAAAGCGGCGATAAGGAGCTTCATAATATGCCCTTGAGAGTTTCCATAGAAGCCCAAGTTCTGATGTGAAGAACATCAAAACTGGCCTTCTATGGGAATTCACATGGGCATATTATCAGTTTCCTGCCGCTATAGCAGCAATAATGTTATTGCCGTTCTTGATAATGTGGCCCTTTATATCACTCCCCAAACTTAACACAAACCGGATAAAATCAGACTTACGAAAACACATGATTTATTTTGAGATATACCGGGCTGTATTTGCTATTCTTCTGGTTTGAATTGCCTCGTACTCTGCAGGAACCTACCTCTATGGCGGAGATGCAGAGAAGCAGCTCCGGAGTCCAGCTCTGTGATGCCTGAAAGTGCCGTGGTCAGATGTGTAGGGGTTTTATACAGATGGCAGGGGTGTGTATCTTCCAGAGGAGCAGAGGGATCCTTTTCCATGCTTGCTAATCCCACTAAGCCGGACACATTTGGACAAACGCACAGCCTCTCTAAGGCAGAAGAGACATCATTACTGCAAACACCTCGTGAGCAGCAGGTGGGAGGAAAGTATGTCTGGAAGGAACTCTAAAGAAAAGAAACAGGAGGACAAAGAAGCAAACTCCAGCCCACATTACAAGGCAGGGAGTGGCTAGGCATGACTCGTGAGTAAATGCTGTAGTCCTCTAAATTCTCACTTGTTTAGGATTTTGTTTTCTGTCCACAATCTATGACATCTTTCTTTCTTCACGCCTTTTGCCTCCAGTTATGTTATGTTATGCAGATCTGTAAAGCACGCTGTTAGAAATGGGATTTCTGGTTGGCTAGGGCTTGTGCCTAAGCCAAGCAGAAACCACCACTCTAGTCAGGGCAAGGGAGTTACATGCTGAAGATAACCCCTGCTCACCCCCTTGGTAGCTTGGCACGAGTAGTCAGGCTTATCCCAGAGGCAATGTGTAAAGTGTATGCGCAACACACACACAGCAGCAACACGTTAAGCACACCGCAAAGGAAACTCCACATAAGGGTACATAAAAATAGCATTTGTATTATCCAAAACATATTGGAATCATAACCACACAATATACACTGTGCCAACTGGCACTAGGCAATATTCACAGGGGATTATATACAAGACAGGACCAATTAGGCGACTGTCAGAACCATCACAAGCCCAAGTAGTAAAAGTAAAACACCACCAGTAACTACTGGTGAACTACTGTACTCAGCATCATCACATTAGGCATAACATTAAGCATAAATCACATTACACATAAATCTGCTAGCAATATCTGTAGGCATAAACACATGCATAAACATCCGAAGCATAAACACATTATGTCCTAGGCATCACAGTAGGCATAAAACATCATAAGCATAAACACATTATGCATTCTCAGTAGGCATAACATTAGGGCCTTGCACCATACCAACACTGTGGCACCCACCATGACCCCAGGCCAAATGACCTTCCTCCGGGGTCCAATGCCCCTTTGTCCAGAATGACAGGGCTCTGCTGTAGGACATCATCATTAAAGCTTTATTCGACATTTGTCATAAAAGCATCCATCCTAACCCTGTACAATAAATACTAAAGTTAAAAATACTTTTTTAAAATACATATTAAACATTTTAAACAAGTGACAGTCGAATACTTTACACGAATAAAATTTGTGCTTAATTCATTTAAATTGTTTAAAAAAAAGTTTCAATGGGCGAGCATTTAAAACATAGCAACCATACTTCATTATGTTACATTTAACAATAATGTATGGGTGCGGATTACCCAAGCCCAAGCAAGAAATTTTGCTACAGCAATCACAAATGGTGTAGAACAGTCAGATTCTAATATTCAAAGTGCTATCGATTGACTGCGAGTGCCGATGTTTAAGCAGACTGGTTTTAGCCATTTACGCCGTGGGCTTGCATATAAAGGGCAACAAAACAATAGATGGGAGATGTGCTCTATTTGGTCTTTACAATGACAACAATGTTCATCCTGCGACGGGGACCAATGTTTCTTGAAAGCATTCACTGGGAGTGTTCCAACGCGAAATTGGAAATATAATTTCCTGTCATACGGGCGTTCAATTATGTCCCAGTATGCTTCGCACGATGGGAACATTTTGATGTCCAAAAAGTGAGATGACAAATTTGGTACAGATCTTTTGCAATACATTGTTGAATACACCATCTCCCAATACATTTCTTTCAATTTTGTTTTCGAAGGAAAGCGAGCCATGTCCCTGTTACCCCATAAATGTTCCAGTTTTAACTTTGCAAGTAGGCCCCGCAGTTCTTTTAGCCATACAATACAATGGAAACTATCACACTTGACGACGTCTGACAAGGCTGTGGCATAGTGACTTAGCTCTGGGGTCACCATCAAACGCCTCCAATACAACAGTGGCCGGAGCCGGCATATATCCTCAACATTATTCCTGCCGAGGTCCAACTTTAGTGGGATTATGGGTGTGCTTTGTGGGGCCATTACAAGTCCTCGCAAAAATCTATTTTCTGCCCGCCCCAAATCTCCTAGATTTGAAAAACCCCAAAGTTCGGAACCATATAAACAGGCGCTCAATACTTTCATATTATAAATTTCAAGGGCACAGTTTATTGGTTTTGTCAGCGAGGCTCTATGTTTGCGGGCGACTACGCCTGCAAGCTGACTAAACTTTAGTACTACCGTGTTGATCTGCGATTTCCATTTCATATCTCCCTGCAAAATAATTCCTAAATAGGAAAAAGCATCAACTTTCTCAAGTGGGGTGCCCTTGTACGTTATCACACCTTTAAACGTGGACTGATGGTTAAGGCACATGAATTTAGTTTTGGTGGTATTCAATTCAAGGCCCCGACTGTCGCAAAATTCACCAAAGGCATCAACCACTTTTTGGAGACCACTCGGAGTATGTGAAAGTAAAAGCGTATCGTCCGCAAACATTAGGACGGGGACATGTGAACCTGCTATGGTTGGGGCGTCACTTGGGGATTTCTTCAAATAATCAACAATACCATTTATATAAATTGAAAATAGTGTTGGGGCCAGGACACACCCTTGCCTCACCCCTCGCTCCACCGGAAAGGGCTCAGTCACTTCTCCCTGCTTGCCCCACCTAATTTTAGCGAAGTTATTTTCATGGAGGCGCACAAGCAGGGTAAGGAGTTCTTGGCTTATGCCTACATCAGCCAAGGTCTGCCACAGTTTTTCTCTTGGGACCAGGTCAAAGGCAGCTTTTAAATCCACAAAGACAGCGTACAATGTGCCCTTTTTTAATGTGACATTTCTCCAATAGATAGCTATGAAGTAGAAAACTTGGTCAACACTGCTGGTCAAGGGCCAAACCCTGCTTGATGTGGTGACAGTATGTTTTTTTCATCAATCCATTGTTGCAATTTATTCTGGACTAAGCGCCCCATAAGTTTTTGAGCTGTGTCAATGAGACTGATGGGTCTATAGTTTTTAGCCTGAGTTTTGTCACCTTTTTTAAATATAGGGATGATTTCCGCTCCCTTCCATGAGGCGGGCACATCCCCTCCCATGGCCACTGCATTAGCCAACCATGTAAAGTAAGTGCACCATGAATTCCGGTCAGATAGAAACACATCTGCCGGGATTCCATCCATGCCCGGTGCTTTTCCCCCCGCTACACAGTCCAAGGCCATGCTAACATCTTTTTCATTAAATATTTGGTGTTTAAAAAAGACAGTTAGAGGGGGGGGATCAGAACTATGCATTGGGTTGCGGGCATACTGTGGTTGGAAAAACTCAGTCCATTTATTTTTAGCAACATGGTTTTGTGGTTGTGCAGCTATCCCTCCCCTATCCCATTTTACTGTGGCCCAAAATAACTTGGAATCCTTGGCTGCGCAAGCCTGTTTCAGCTCGCACCAGCGTTCTTCATCCCAACGTTTCCTGGCTTGTTTTTGGGTCAATCTATAACTGTCTCTCGCCTTCCTAACAGCTGTGGCATTACCCGTTCTCAATTCAGTTCTTAGATTATGTCGTGCCAGTCTACAGCTCTTATCATACCATCCCTGCCTTGGTTGTTCTTTTTTAACTCTGCTTGGATCTACAGTTTTAATGAAGAAGCTTTGAAGTTTACAGAAGAGGTTTTTGTGAACCTCCATCATGTAGTCCTGGAAGTTTGGATTCCCACAATGGGACTTGATGTTATTTACTTCCTCTGTCACTACTTTTTTGAGGTCCTCTAATTTCACTACATCCTCTATCAACATTCTCCATTTCAAGTGGCGCTGGTTGCTTGAACACACAACATCTTGCGTCACCCACTCATTTTTGTTGACATGTTTTGTGGTCTCATGGTACGAGTGAAAGGTCATGCACAGGGGATTATGATCACTTTCCAATCTTACTTCCACAGCCATGTCTATCAATTTGCTCCAGGCCCTTACATCTATTAAAAAATAATCAATTCTATTAGATGCACGGCCATTGTCAAATGTATTATTCCCTTTTAGATCAGAGGGCGTGCGCCTATTTACCGCTCTCAGTCCACTTGCTAAGCAGAGACTCTTTAGCTGAATTGCCACAGCACTCCATCTTTTAATGGCAGGCACCTCCAACTGAGGTATTCCCCACTTAATGTCCTCCTCCTCGGACAGAATCCTATCCTCTTCACCCAAGGGTTCAAAGGTGGAATTGAAATCCCCACCCACAATAATGTGCGGTTGAAGTGTTAACAATTCTACCTCCTGTTCTAAAATAGTTACTACATCTGAGGATTTACCGCCACCAAACCCCCTGGCATAAACATTAAACAGAGCGAGTTCTTGGCCGCTGTCCCATCTAATGTTAAGTGCTAAAATATCATTAGATGGTAAAGATCTTTGCGTTATTATGCAATTCGGTGACTGGCGGATCCAAATTAGTAGGCCTCCGGAGGGGCGTCCTAAGCGATTTCTGATTGCTGGTATGTAGAAGTTTAAGTACCCCTGGCGAAAAACTGGGTTTAGTGACCAAGTTTCTTGTAGCATGATAATGTCATATTGGTCAATAAAATCAACCCATTCTATTGTAGCTATCTTGTTCGCTATGCCTGCTATATTCCATGAGATGAGGGTCAAAGAAGGTTCTCCTAGGTGTGGCCCTGGCTGGCCCATCTCCTCGTCAATTTCAACATAGTCAACACTTATTATTTTTCCGCCTTCCCATACTACCTCACTCCCTGCCATTTCCCTATTTTTACCATATGGGTCTTTATCTGCCTCTCCAGAATATGAGACTCGGGGTTCCCTATATCCTATTGTCTGGTTATTGGATTGTGTGCATGCCATATTATCTGCCATTCCATTGGTTTGCATTCTCCGTGGTTTGGCTGGCAGATGTTTACACCCTGCGAGTCAATCGCATTCATTTAGGTTAGATAAGGCAGAGAATCTGTTTTCCAGGTTCAACCCCCAGTCACAAATTGGACCATCCCTAGCCCTTCTACTACCCACAACTGACCACTTGGTCCTTGATACGCTTGGCTTTGCCACTAGTCCGCTTCTGCTACAGAAGAAGTCCAGCGTGAGTGGTATTAGTTCTGCCGTTCTGCGTTGGGGGGGGAATAAATTGAGCAGGATTTCCGGTAGTACTTCTGGGCCCTTAAAGTTCAGTACCACACAGTCCCCTGTAAATTTCTTAGGTTTATTCCCTATCCACTTCACTTGTCTTGCTGTTACCAAGTCCTCTGACAGCTTTTGTTTGCCCCAGGGAGAAATGTGCATGTTATTGCTCAACCATTGCACTGCTTTATTTAGCAGGGATTCAGGTGGCTCAATCTGGCCTGTATTCAGGGGTGGCACGCTGGCAAGAACAAGAATCATAGGTGAGGCTTCAACGATTAGTTCCACAGGGCCTATTTCCAGATTTGGGCCTGGATCTGTAATATTCCCTGGGATTACTGAGGGGCCAGTGACTACAGAGTTATTTGGTTGCATGCCAAGATTTAATCTAGTTGACTGAATAGGAGCTAATATGTCCACTGTTCCCCCTGGTAGATTTTCCATAGATTGCTTTTCGTCGATTTTACCTAATACCAAATTCGGTATTTCGCCCACATTGTCATTAGTAGTTTTTAAAAGGGTCTCCAATTTACTACTTTTTCAGTGAGGTGGTCGATTTTGGACAGCAGCGGTTTAATTATCCGATTTACTTTAGTGTCCAACATACCCATGAATTTCTTTGTAATGGCGTCGTCCCAACCTAAACTTCCATATTCTTCTCCCACTTTTCCTACTATGACACTCTTACTAGGGGGGGTTGCTGGTCTTTTCCTGCTGGACCGCAGCCCTTGTCTTTTGGGGGGAATCTTAGTGTCCCCTCTGGCTGCTCTTGGCGCAGGGACAGGAGCCGGTGGAGACATACAATCCTCGACTAACTCTAGATCATGTTGGGATACATCTATATCATCCCCCACTGTTATGTCTACAATAGTGTCTAGATTTGAAACCGTGGAAACATTTAGCAATGATCTATCGGTGTTTTGCTGGATAGATGATTCTATAACATTTGTTGTGTCCAAATCCATCAAATTCATGCCTAAGTTCTCCCTTTGGGATGATGTCGGTGAGGTACTAAGTCCCAAAAAAGACCTTCGTTCGTTATTTATTTTTGCCACCACCTGCACTAAATAGTTGTCCATGGTGTTGGCGGGAGCAATGGGGGTCTTTTGTTTAGACATATACAAGGCTGGTGACAACCAGATGATATATATTAAGCTGAAGCCCCTTACCAATAACAATGTGCTCGCACTTTACCCAAGGACAGTCAGTATCAGAGCCACGGATATCTGTTATCTAGTTTACTCACAGTGCGCTTTTTTTGCAGAAAATCGGGTCCAGTCCAGTCGTGGCCAGTCTTGGACTGTCTTAGACTGTCCGCCCTTTGTCCGGGCTTAGTCCGGGCATCGTGCTCTCGTTCCGCGACGCGGAGAGTGCCCTCAATTTGTAGCGCCTCCGGGCGCGGTGACCCCGGTGATGGCTTCCGGGTCGCAGGGCAGGCTGGGAGGTGTAGTCTCCCTCCGCTCTGGGCCGCAAGATGGACTACAGCGGCGGCAGGAGGGAGACCAATGCACAGCCAGGGACTTGAGCCAGGGAATTAAGGCTGCAGGCGGAACAGCGATACCAGGTAGGATTCTCCTTTTTGCGTTTAGGCAGAGCACCCGCTCCACCGAGAGTGCCCTCAATTTGTAGCGCCTCCGGGCGCGGTGACCCCGGTGATGGCTTCCGGGTCGCAGGGCAGGCTGGGAGGTGTAGTCTCCCTCTGCTCTGGGCCGCAAGATGGACTACAGCGGCGGCAGGAGGGAGACCAATGCACAGCCAGGGACTTGAGCCAGGGAATTAAGGCTGCAGGCGGAACAGCGATACCAGGTAGGATTCTCCTTTTTGCGTTTAGGCAGAGCTGTAGGACCTTCCACTGGCCCTCTGGCTGCTAATGCAGCAAACTCACTGCGCCCAATGTGCTGAGGGTGTAGGGGGTGCAATTGACCCTTTCCTCTTTATCAATAAAGAAATGACCACCTTGTTGCAGCTACCGGCGCTCGTGATGCAGCTGTGCTCTTCTCAAAACCAGCACCAACAGTGCCTCCTTAGCCCCCTCGCAATGGGGCTCCTGCGTTGGGCCTCAACTCGACCCATACATAACTCAGCACTGGCACCAACTGTGCCACTGAAGCCCAACTCCGCGACTTTGGAAACAAAAGGGGACCCCTTGTTGCAGCTGCCCGCGCTCTTGCAGTGCAGCTGTGTAGAGCACGAACACTGGCCCCCACCGTGCGCTGGAGGGCACCAACTATGCTCTCCTTAGTCCCCTTCACCTGGGCCTCTAGGTGACCCAACATTGCTTTTGGACCCCCTCACAGGCCTAGTGTGTCGTGGGTATCTGTAGGCACCGACCAAGACTGCCTTCAGCCCCACTCACCGGAGCTTCCTTCATGGCTGTTGCAGACTCTGTCTCCGTTTAAGATGCGGGGCAGACACCAAGAATGTGCCTGGGCAGGCACCGAGAATGTGCCTGGGCTGGCCCCTCTCCTGGGGCCTCACGCGACCCCTGAGGTTCCCTCCTTGGGACTCCTCACCTCGTCTCCTTGCAGGCTCTATGTCGTCAGAGTAGAGCCCCACCCAACACCAGCCTTCCACTTCCCGACTTCCTTTCCGCGGACCGAAACTGAAGATCTTCTCCCTGGGTCCCAGCACTCTTCCGGGCAATGCTGGAGTGCCCGTTGCACACTCAGAGCAGTGCAAAGGGCTCTTGCATCCCACATCAGGGTAGGCTGCCGCTTCACTCTGGCAACTTGGGCAATGCGGGGTCAGCTACCGCTCCCTTCTGGGTCACACCTCCAAACCGGCAGCTTGCCTGGCCTCCGGGTCGCCGCTCATCTCAGCGGCGACTTGCTCTTCTCTTTGGCGATGTGCAGGGTGGGTTCCCGCCCTAAAGTAACACCAATGCGAGGTGGGCTCTCGCTCAGACGGGCACACAACAGCGGGGTGGGCTCCCGCTTTTCACTCCCAATGCGGGATAGGCTCCTGCTTCTCCATCAGCAGCACGGGGGGATCCCTACACCAGGGATTCCCGCTCAACGATGGGCAGCTCTGTGCTGCAGTGACCCAACATTCTCCCCAGTCTGGGAGAGATAGATAGCGCTCTCAAGGTGCTCAAGCAAAATTTCAGGGGCTCAAGGCGGGGCAAAGAAAGCAACAGGCTGGCCAGCACGCTGGGGCTCCATGGCAAGCAGACCCTTCAGCTGCCTAGCAGGGCTGTTAGTCCCTAGTGACTGTTCCTACTGGCAGGCCAGCAGACTGCTGGCTGCAAGTAGGCAGCAAACAGCACACACAAAAAGCACACTTCCTGGGGTCACAGCCCCACTACATATACCCATTTTCCCTTTGTTCTGCCCTGGCACAGGGCTGGGGGAACAAGCCTAAACTGGTTCTGGGGGAAATAGGAGCACTTTGTGTACAGGGCTCCTCTTCCCCTTTGTCAGGTGGGGGCTTGGTCATCAGACACTCCAGAGGGGGGCAGAGCCTGCATTCACCTAGCAGTCACAGACAAATTCAGGATTAGGGGACTACTCCTCCCACTACTCTAAATGCAGATGCCCTATTCAGCCTAGCGCTGACTGTGCTACTCCTGAAGCCACACACATCACCAGCCCCGGCCACTCCAAAACCAGACATGCACTACACATCGGGCAGGCAGACACATAGCACACATAAATGCCAACTTCTAAAAGTGGTATTTCTAAAATAGTCATAAAACATCTGTGCACACTATAGCGTAGCCTTTATTATTACCATTCCAAACATACTAAACTTGACCACGCTGCTCCTCTCATATCAGGAATTACCACTGAAACACTTATCAGGGAATCCCCAATGCATTCCTATGGGTGGGCAGCATAACAGCAGTGAGAAACCAAAATGGCTCTTTGTCACTACCAGGACATGTTACACACTTAAGGTACATGTCCAACCTTTCACTTACAAGGCATCCTGCCCATAGGGCTAACTAGGGCCTACCTTAGAGGTGACTGACATGCAGTAAAAGGGGGGTCACAGACATGGCACACACTTTAGGTGCCATGTCACAGTGGCAGTAACACTGCACGCACAGGCCCTGCAATGGCAAAGGCCTAAGTCAGGGTTAAAAGGCTACTTTGGTTAGTAGTGCAATCCCATCAGTTGCATTTAATTTACCAGCCCGGGTATATGAAATACCACTTTACAAGGGACTGACAGGAAAATTAAATATGCCAAACAGGTGTAGACCAATCTTCCATATTTATCACAGAGAGCACACACACTTTGCACTGGACAGCAGTGCTAAAATGGCAAGAGTCCTAGAACCACCAACACCATATCAGAAAAAGGCTAGGAGGAAGGTAAAAAGTTCAGGGATGACCCTGCAAAAAGGGCCAAGTCCAACACACGCTTTCACCTGGGAGGGTACCCTGGAAACACCAAGCAGGCAAGAGACTAGCCCCCTCAAGTGCCACAATAGATTACTTCAGGTCTTCAACTTTTTGTGGGATTTAAGAAGTGATGAGGAGATTTGGGTAGATGTTGGCAGGTCTTTTCAGTCTTCAGAAACAAAGTTGGACAAGTCACAACCTCCAGATCTAGTTCTCTGTATGCGGGGATGAGAGCGAGTAGGAGTCTAACCTAATGGAGTTGTGTGCGGGCTTTGTGGCTGCATATGCTATTGTTGAGGTATGCTGTCCCATAGTTATGTAGTAGTGCTTTGAAGGTGTGGGTAAAGAATTTAAATTGTGCTCTTTTGTGTGTATTGGCAACCAGTGCAACTCAGTGAAGTGAGATATATTTGTTATGTGGGAGGTTGAGTGTAAGTCTGGCTGCTGAGTTCTGAAGGGCCTGCAGACTCCTGTTAAGTTGCTTCCAGTGTAAATTGTGTTAATGTATTCCAGGTTGCTTAAGACAAGGACGTGGGTGACGGTTTTCTGGACATCAATTGGTAGCTACTTGAAGATCTTCCTCAATGACTTCAGAGTGTGATTGTGAAAGCATTGGCTTGTGCAGTCACGTCATGTTTCCAATTGATGATCCAGATGTCCTTAGCATGGGTGTGGGAGTAGGTCATAGTTCGGTTGTCCACCAGATGGAGTCCCACAGAGATGGATTCTTGACTTCAGCTTCAGGAAGTTTGCCCTCATCAAGTCAGCGATTTTGGTTATGCATGTTATGAAGTTGACCTGGGTGTTGAGTGTCTTGCACTTGAGGGAGAGAAGAAGTTGTGTCTTCGTCAGAATAGGAAAATGAATTGGTATCGTGCATGCTGTTGATTTTTGATACTTGGGTCATGTAGGTGTTCAAGATGGTCAGGTTCAGGAAGGATCCTTACAGGACTCCGCAGAAGTCTTGATAGTCAAAAGGGAAAAATGTAAGGCTGACAGATTTGGTCCTGAAAAAAGCAGGTCCATCTGAGATTGGGTCATTGGATTTCCATGACATGTAGGCGTTGTGGTGTGGGAGGCTGTGTCAAATGCTGCAGAGAGGTCCAGAAGACTGAGGCCAAACTTGTCTCTTCTGTCTAGGATCACCCAGATCTTGTCTGTGGTGCAATGAGGGCAGTTTCTGCGCTGTGCTTGGGTCTGAATCCAAACTGGGTAATGTCAAGGAGTTGATGGTTGTTGAGGTAATCAGTGAGACATCTGTTGATGATCTACTCCAGTACCTTGGCTGGGTAAAGAAGCAGGGCGATTGAACTGTAACTTCTAAGTATTGAGGGTTCCGCAAAGGGTTTCTTCTGTAGGGGGGGGAGTACCATATTGTGTTTCCAGGTGTCTGGAAGAGACAGGTGTTCAGGATGGGTTTGAGAATGGTGCTGATGTGTAGAACTCCTGTGGAGTAGGAGTGGTGGGACAGGGGTCTGACAAGGCCCTTCAGCAGATGGACTTTATGGTGGTGGCTGTTTCTTCTGGGTGATGTGGTGGCATTTGGTAAAAATTGGGTTCTTTGGATGAGTTAATTTACAAGCTATATTGGGTCCGTTTTTGGGTTGCAGGTGCTGTATATGGTGGTGACTTTGCTGTTAATGAGGAGGAGAGATTGTTATAGAGGTCCTGTGATAGGGTGGTGGAATTGGATGTAGCTTCTGGTGAGGTGAAATTTTTCACTATGGTGAATATTTTCAGCTGGCGTTGATGCGGTCCTCCAAGACAGTGCATCTGGTGATCCAAATCGATGGGTGGTAGTGAGTCAAGATTGATTTGAAGGTTCTCTGTCTGCATTATCCTTGCCACTCCAAAACCAGACATGCACTACACATCGTGTAGTGGTGCTTCGTCAGCCTGGGTTCTTCTGTGTACCAATTGCTTGGTGGTCTGGATCTCATTGGTTTGGCTTAGAGGGACACCGATTTATCAAACGTTCAGTGGAAGCAGAAAAGGAATCATACACCCTTTGACCTCAATTCATCAAAAAAAAAGTGTCATCATATGACCTGTGACCCTGAATCTCAGAAAGTGATGTAACATGACCTTGGTTCTCATGTCATTACAATAAGTGACATTTCCAAAATCTAGTGTAAACCAAAGCAAAATAAATAAAAAAGTACTGATAAATCAAAGAGCAAAGTCAGAAGTTTAATTTGTATGGACTATATATAGAAAATGAATTACTTTCTTAATTTACTCCTTGTCCTTATTATACTTTTATTGATGAACAGTTGTAAAGAACCACTGCACACATGCGAAGCACAGGGCTGAAGCTTGTGTTTAAACATTGTTTTCTGATTTATTCCTCACAAATGAAACATGGTAACAAGATTTAATAATGTGTTTTTTTAATGGATTTATTTTATGATATTCAAGAGTGTGCGTTATACCACTTAATTTTTTTGTATTACAGAACTGAAAGAGTAATGTTTCAGTGGAAGCTGAAGAAAGCCTGCAAAAGAAGTATTTTGTAACATGAAATCCCACAGATTACATTGGCAGGCAATAATTTCGGTGTTGATTACATCCTCTGACAAACCCTAGGGAGGGAGATCAATTTGACTATAATAATACTCTGAAGATTCCCGTTGGAAGGCCATACAGGCTAGTTGTCCGCCATGATATTTTAACCCAAAAAAGCATTAAAAAAAATAATTCTCAAATTCATTGTCATATTTTCTCTCTCTACATTTTTCTTTAGGAGTCATGTTTATACTTTGCTTCCATCCATGACAGTGTACATTATGGGGCAATGAGAGAGGGCAATTAGGCCATTTTCTCTTTGCACTGTGAGTAACAGAATTTCTTTGATCACATGTTTTGTTATCTAATTTGTAAAGCACAATGGTTGCTCCAACGGAGTGTCCCCTTGCTGAAATTCCAACCTACACTGGGGAAGAGAGATTAAAGTTGTCTGAAAAAAACACATTTTTAACTTTTTCCAAAAGATAGTTTACGACCGTTATTGCCTTCGCTCAGCATGGAGAGATTGTTGTAATCTTTCTTCTTGTTTACATATTCACATGGTACACTCCGCCTCCCCCCTTCTATCCCTTCCCCATTAGTATGTTCCATGAGAGCTCGCCTTAGAATGTTGGCATCTCTCATGCAGTCCAGGAGAGTGGGTGACAGAATAAAGACAGTTCTTACCTTCTTCTGCTTCAAGAGTCATCTTTTCAACAGAGAGTTCCACCGTTGTGCGCCCCAATAGCTGAAGGAGCGCACTCCCATGCATTCTCTAGTTATTCTGGGAACTGTAACCAGTGTGACACAAGCTGTCCTCGGGTGTCGAGGAGGCTGGTAAGGTTTAATCAGGGGGTTTGGGTTACAGGGGCCCCACGAGTCCATAATCCTGAGGCAAAAGCAAAGTGTTTTAAAATAAATTCTTTCCGTCATCGAGAGCCAATGATGATGTCTTAGGGCACATAGCTGAGAACCTAGGGGCATTAAACAGCATTCTAGCTGCAGCATTCTGAATGCGTTTTAGAGCTCTCATGCTGCCTTGCAAAGCACCCATGTACAGCATCTTACAGTGGTCCAGCTTAGATACAAATAGAGCTTGGACCACTATATTTTTGGCCACATCTGGGAGTAATTCCATGATCATATGAAGCATCTTTAATATGCCAAAACATACCGCTCCCAGGTTGATTATCTGAAGATCTAAAGCAAGATTGTTGTTAAACCAGATTCCTAGGTTTTTGATCTTGGATTTCGGGTTAGGGATAGGTCCCGAAGCATCAGGCCACCATACGTTGGCACGGAAGGTGGGTTGTTTCCTCACAATCAACAACTCTGTATTAAATTAAGACAACTGCGGTCCATGCAATCAGCTACACTTAACAGGCAAATCTTGAAATTAGTTGCAGAATGGTGATCATCCTGACATATGGAGAAAATTAATTGGGCGTCATCAGAATAAGACAAAATTGTGACTCAAAGCCCTCCATCACATCTGCTTGAGGGCGCAGATATAAATTGGACAGGGTTGGGCTAAGAGCCGAACTAAGGAGCACCCACTGCTGTAATGAAAAGATCTGATGCAAAAGGCTGTTGGATCCCTTGAAAGGTATAATTCTGGAGAATATTCGCTATCCAAATTAAGGCTACACCCTCAACACCAAAACCCCACAGCCATTCACGAAGAAGGCTGTGAGATATGGTGTCAAAAGCTGCACTCAAATCTAACAAGAGGAAAGCAGCTGTCTTACCCTCATCAGCCATAAATCTAAAAGATTCTGCAAAGTATGAATGCGAATTCAGTATTATGGTGAGGTCGAAATCCCGATAGGGTCTTGAGTAAGATCTTTTCTCTCCACATATTACATTATTTGCGGATTAAAATGCTTCTCAGCTATTTTAGCGAAAAAAGGAAGCAGAGAAATAGGTCTGAAATTTTCATGTTTGGCCCGGTCAAAAGAAGGTTTTTGGAGGAGACGGACCACTGGTGCATGTTTCAACTGAGAGGGAAATTGGCCAGTTGTGAAAGATCGATTGAGTAGTTCACATAGAACAGGTAGGATAGCTTCCATACCGAATTCCAAACTAATAGGTGAGGCCGGATCAAAACGGGAACCTGATTTAATTTAAGGAGTGAGAGACTGGAGATTTGGGATGGAAAGCGTTTTAATTTGGGAGAAATGCTCCAAGGAGTCAGATGGAGAAGACCATTGAACACATGGTGAAGCTTCCCTAACTACTTTCGGAAAGGAGGTGCAGATGTTTTCTATTTTTTCAGACAAGAACTAAGCATATTGAATGTACTTTTTCTCAGACGAGGTAGTAACTGCAGAGATCCCTCCAAAAAAGATAAGGATTTAACTAACCTGAAGATCTCCCATGGAGAGTTCTTGGAGAGCTCAACCTTTTGGATATAAAACGGACTTTGCATATGTCGGATTAAGACATGATATTCTTTAAAGCCTTGCAATAGACATTTTCATCTGTAGAATTGTAGTTTTTATACCATATGCGTTCAAGACATTTCTAAGACTTCTTCAGGTGGATGTCCTCAATGAACACAACAACCAATGGCTTTAAACGAGTTCGACTGCCTTTTTTTTCAGGCGCATGTGCACATCTTCCTGAAAATGAGTGCTGGCAGTGTACAGACTGGAGGGCCACTCTTTAGTTTTCTTTTTATCTAAGTCAGCTTTCATCACTTTCCTTCCCTGATTTTATTTTTGCTTTCTAGAGAATACTGTAGCTACCCAGACAGTGAAAATGGGTCGCTTGCTTGGTGCTCATTTCAGCTACATAGAGCTTTTTGCAGCAGGCACATGTTTTATTGTTTCCAAGGATCTTAACCGATCACTGAAAATTACCTAAAGTCATTGGCAGCAAGTGATCTTTGAAAGTGGTGCAGTGTGATTACTTGCCCTGAATTTCAGCAAACGAGTTAGCAAAGAGAGGAAACCTGACTTCTTCAAAGAGGGTTGGAGGGTATAGCAAGGGGGGGTTTCCCTCAGAGATTTTTTTATGGGGTGAAATAGAGAATTTTAAAGCACAAATGCCACCTGCATTTTCTAGAAATTCTTAGTCTCCAATAGGCCACACTTAATATATTCTAAGATTTTCATTGAGTTCCGACCACTTGAACCAATTACTTTTAAAATGTGGTCTGGATGCCACCCCCCGATGTCAATAATTATTTCCACTGTGCCAGAGCCAGCATTGTCTCATAAATGCCCTCACAACCCCCATATACTTTAGGTGCTCCCAATATGCATAATATAGCCTCTGCCATACCATATGACATTGTTATCCTCCATTATGCAAAGGATTATATCCAATATGTCAGCTCCAGCATTTTCCCATGAACATACCAATAATTATCTATAGCATGCCTGGGCCTTCAAGTTGTCATTAGTGGCCTGTAATCCAAGAATTACTTTTAGTATGCCAGGACCAGCGGCAGATGTACAAGTATAATACACACATACCATCTTGCATGCACACTCTATCATTCTCACCCACATTCTCTCCCTCCTATGTTCATGCTATCTCACTCACATGCTTCACTCACGGTCATACAAACGCACCTGCTCCCTCACATGCTCAGTGTTGGACCTTACATGCTTAGCATGGTTTCCTCCAGCGTTTTGCCTTCTATCCTCCTGTTTATGCTGACTTCCTTTGCTTGTGCGGTCTGCTTTAAACATGGTGAAATTGTATTACACCAAAGTTTGGCATATTTAATGTACTTATAAGTCCCTAGTAAAGTGGTACTACTTGTAATGAGGGCCTGTAAATTAAATGCGGCTATTCTATTTTATTACTACTTTCTAAATTGTTGTGTTATTTTTCTTGTGTTTCACTTTATTACTGTTTAAAGTGCTGCACAAAGGATTTACACATTGCCTCTAAGTTAAGCCTGACAGTTTTGTGCCAAGCTACCAAAAGGTTAGTCATAGGTTTATTTGGGATTTGCTTGTGTTTCACACTGACAAGAATTATGGTTGCTGCTTGAGGTGTGTTTCACCCCCTCCTCAACCAGTAACCCAGGTTCCAACATTCAGTCACACTCACATGTTCACATATTCTCTTACAATTTCATTTTTTCCCTCACATGCTCAGTCTCACACACATTGTTTCACATGCTCCCTCATTTACTCTCTCACACGCCCACACACTATCTCACTGACATGCTTACTCATGGTCACATATACACGCTCACAGTCTTACTCACATGCACAAGCATGCTCTTTTCTCACTCATACGGAGTCTCTTGCTCACACACTACCTCAATCACATGCTCAAACAGTGCTTCTTTTATGTCACTCAAATGCCCTCAGACTGTCTGACTCACACACACACACACACTTTCACCACCAGGCATGCTAACGTTTATGAGCATGGTATACTTCTGATCTGCTGCCTGAGTGGGCCCATTACAATTTCTCTGATGCCTGGGTTCCAGGAATCCTCTTGGTACGTAGAGAGCTCCTTCTCATCTCAGTCAGGACTCTGGAACCTGCAGCCTGCACAGTGCATACATCATGTCACCTTGTAACATCAGCTGCATGCTGCTGCACTCCATAGGCTCCAGTATTCAGATACATATTTTGTCAACGTACATTGATGTTATGATTCGCTTCCCTTGTGAAAAAGTCAACAAATCTTCTCCAGTGCTGGGGGCCCAAAGATCACCAGAGCATAAACTCGTGCACTGAAACTGCATCATTTTATCACTGCCCAAACTTAACATTATTCACCTTCCAAAAATTTACCATCGTCCACTCTGGTAAAAAAAATTCTCGCACAACAGTTCCCTTGCAAGGATAAGATAAGGTTTTTTAATTCTTTCCCAGTTTTCTATCTCAGCACCATCGAACCTTGACTTGCTCTTAATTATCTACAACTCTTTTTGCAAAATGTGTGCCATTTGCAGGCCCCGGGCAGAGCGGACTAGTGCTGCTACGCGAAGTTCAACAGAGTTGGAAAATAAAAAAAATCAGTGGAATTCCGCTCCGCTGCCCTCCACCCAATTCAATTATTAAACAAAAAAAGGCACATACCTGCTGGGGTGTCTCAGGGCTGCCTCCGCCATGGTCACCCTCTCCTTGTCCACGGAAAGTATTACTTCTTGTGCGCATGCGCAAGATGTACAGCATAGAGGTTTCTGAGGAGGAGAGGGAGACCTTTCCTCATCCAAAACTGCCTTAGACATCTTCACCGTGAAGGAGGATTGCACTTTGTTCCACCTGCTTCCACATATTATCCCCTCTACCAGTACTGAAACAGTTTTTCCTACTTCCTGGGATGAGAGATAGAAAGCCTGGACTGTTGTGAGCCATGAACATTTTCAATTATTAAGATGCCCGTTTGGGATCTTCGCTTTAAAAAAAAAAAGCTATGTTTTCCATCTGTTCCTGTCTCCATCCCACCTGACCAATCCTCGACACATGGTCACTGCTGACACCACCTAAGCCTTCCTGCTCTCAGAGACAATTCTAATGTCCTCAAAGAGGCTAGATGTTAACGCAGCTCTGGCAAGTGTGTTACAGTCTATAGAGCAGGGCTGCCGGGTACATTCCTCAAAACTCAATTTGCTCTGAGGTAGGCAGAAAAGATGACAGCTTTTAAAAGTGAAGTTTCCACTGAAAGTATCAAAAATCTACATTCACCATTTAATTTGATTTTTAATAACAAGTGGGAAATAATTGTTAATGATACTAATATATTCTCCCTGGTGAAGTTACAAAACTAGGCTTGCTCGTCAAACATTTCGATTTACCTAAAAAGTGTCAAATAACTGTTGAGTTTGGAGGCACTCATTTTCCTTAATATTTAGCATGCCTCACTTTTACAAATTTAACACCTATTCCTGCTGTCCCACAAGATACTCTTAGGGTGAATTAACTAATATATGAAAGGTTTTCTTATAAGGCAGAGCACTTTTCTTGCCATGGCCACTGCATTAGTTTTAAACTGCACACCAGCTGAAGCACAATGATGTTCTCTGGTGGAGCAGGTATTTGCCATTTTACTTCCACCCCAACTATCCATGGACTCTCTGGGAAGGTAAACCGGCTGTCCTGGTAAACCCAATTTATTATATGTTTCAGAAGGAAAGCATGACATTTAAGACAAACAGCTGAAGAAAACAAAACATTTTTTTTACTGTGTCAGGATCGTGCAAATTCCTTTTGTGGTGTTTGGTTAAGAAGTGGGTTATTAGGCATCAAATGATACAGTATTTACTAACAGAGGTTTAATACATCCTCATGAAAAGAATATACCAGCCCCCTTAAAAAGTCTATTTTCAAAGGCACATAAGAGGATATTAGTGGATATTTTGAATGAATGAATGAATCACCACGGAGAAAATTGCAGGTTGGAATCCACAGCTTCAGAAGACTCTCAAATTGGTCAAATACGGGATTCTTATAGATTAGGCCTATTTGGGAGACACCTCTCAACCATTTTTAGACTTTATGTGAATAGTAAAGGGGCTTTGGAAAGCTAACCACACGCTCGTGCGTGTGGTTTTTGTTTTCCTTGCAGGCTATTGGGCGTTGCGTGCGTCTTTCTAACAAAGACAGCACGCAATTGGGTAAATGCGGGCGCATGTCCTGTATTTGCCCCGCCCACGGCCTATTGGTGTCTTTTACCCGCATGGCCGACATCTGTTTTGCATTATCGTGCCGATAATGCAAAACAGATGCCTCGCTGTGGCGCGCGCGCACCACTTGCGTGCTTGTTAAACAATGGTATTGTAGTACGGAAACCTTGGCATATATGTAGTACATCTACGCAGTAGTGTTATGTTAGGTCTTCCTTCCGCCCTTGTGTCATGCTATGTCTTCTTTAGGTCTTTATTTTCCGGTTCTGGTTTTCTAGTGCAAAAAAGCGCTGTGATGCAGCGTTAGCGTCGATGTAATTTGCTACTTTCATTATACTTTAATTACCGCCTACGCATGCATAGACAGTAGTGCTGGTTTCTTTGTACCTATAGTCCTTTTGATAACCGCAGATGACACTGGGACATTTTTTATATTAAGGGCAACTTGGACGCTTTTTGTAACCAATAGAATAATGACAAAACCGTAGAAAATATCTAGTACATCTACGGGGCAGTGATATAGTATGCCTTCCTTCCATCCTTGGGTCGTGTAATGTCCTCTTGCAATCCTTGTTTTCTTGTACTTTTTTTGTGTGTAAAAAAGTGCTGTGACGCTGTGTTTGCGCTAAATGCAATTTGCTGCTGTCATTATACGTTATTTACCGCCTTTGTATACATGGTAGAGTTGATTTCTTTGCATTTGTAGCTTTAACCCTTTTGATAACCACAGATGACATTGGGAAACAGTCATTTACAGAGTTAATTTAAGGGCAACTTGGACGCTTTTTGTAACCAGAGGTATTGTGACAAAACAAAACTGTAGAATATATGTAGTACATCTAAGGGGCCGCATTATGTTATGCCTTCCTTTTGTCCTCGTTTGCCTGTCTCACTCTTTTATGGTTCAAACTAAAAAGCACTATTGTGCGGTTTAAGCCCTAGATGTTATTGGCTGCTTTAAATATAATATATGTATGTTTTCGCATGCATAGTTTAGATGTGATTGGCTGCTTAGTTATAATGTATTTACTTTATAGCATGCGTAGCGCTAGATGTGATTGCCGTTTTAATTAGCAAATGCATTTACATTTTCGAATGTATGCAAGGTAGAGTTGGGTTTCTTACATTTGTAGCTCAAGTCCTTTTGATAACCATAGCTTATATTGGGAAAAGTTCATTAATTTTAAGGGTAATTTAAACTTTTTTTAAATAATCAACGGTATTGTGATGAAACGTAGCATATATTCAGTACGTCTATGTGGCAGTGTCACATTGTGCCTTCTTTACGTCCTTGTTAGCTTCTCCCGCTCTTTTATTGTTAAAAAACGCGCTATGATACGGCCTTAGCGCTAAATGTCATTGGCCCCTTTAAATAATACTTTTTATACCTTTTTTTTACTACATACCTACGGGATTGTGTTGTTTTCTGAGCTTTGCTCACTTTTTCATTAAACCTCCTATATTTACCTAATCCGGACTGCGAGCATTAATTTCACCTAACCATGACGGTAACTTCTATAGAGGTTGTCAGGAAGTTACATTATGTTTGCAGCAAAAGTATATTATTTTATAAGGGCAAATATTAAATTTTGCAGCAAATATTTAATTTTTCAGAAAAATATTTTAACTTGTTTTTTGCTTGACTTTTACAAATTTAGTGGAATAAAAAACAGTAAATGCGCTTTGATCCCAACATCAAAGGCTTGGCAGCTTCACTATCAAGCTACAGTTTCTGTGGGAATCTTCCCATCCTGTTGTTTATGGCTTTTCACCGCTTGGTTGCGTGCGTCCAGACTTGCTTGTGTCTCTCACTTTTTTGTTCCGTTGTGCTTCTTGTTCATTTTTAGTTCCCTTTCGCAGCTATATACACTGTTTTATTTTGATGCCTTGCTAAAAGAGCACATTTTGTCTCTCTTGGGTATGTCTGGCTCCGGAGACACAAGGACGACCAGCGTGGCCTAACTGAGTTCCATTTGTTTTGTATCATTTTTTGTATACCTTGAATAAAAAAAAAAAATTGCATTAATAAAAATAAATGTAATCCACGAAAACACCCAGTACGTGCTGTGGCGGCAGGACACACTCTCAACCAACTTTTTTTTTCATTTTTATAGCAGGCATTTGCAATGCTATAGGTCTCACATTTGCTAGAGTTTAAGTGATTGGCATTGTAAATGACAATGCTTTTGGTTTATCGGTTTTAAAACAACACATAAATAAAAGGCCTTGTTATTTACAATGCCAATAGTTCAAACTCTCATAAATGCGAGACCTATTGCATTGCAAATGCTAGTTTGATAAGTTTCTTAGTCACTTCCTACTTGGCAGCGATTTCATGATGCAGCAAATCAGCTGGACATATTCTATCCCGTGACTGTCTGAAAGCAGAAAGCATGGACGATTCTAACAATAAAGTGTTAAGTATTTCAACACTCACAGTCTACAGAAGGATTTAATCTTTTTTTTTTTTGCAGAGTTTTAAATAGCGCGAACTAGAACCGAACCGAATCAGTTATCAGAGCGCTTTACATAGCACCAGTTACGTTACATGAGGACACACTTTCATTTTAGGCATGGGGAGATTAAGTGATTTGCCCAGAATCATAGGGGGTTTTTGGCGTCGTTACAGAGACTCGAACCCAGATCCCCAGGTCCGAGGTCGAGCGCCCTAGCCGTTAGGCCAACCCCTCTCCCTATTTGTAGTGTTAGAGAACATAGAAACTGCCAAAACGTACAGGAGACTTACGCCCTCAGGAACAGGAAGGGGATGAGTGTAGCTGTTAACGATTATTGGTAGAAAAACTGCTGATTTGTTTATAAATTCTGTTGTTCATAGTTTGATTATCTCTTAAATGAAGAGACTTGGGACAATCACTCACAGGATTCTTCATTCCGGTTTCATTTCAGCCACGCTCAGTCTGAGTAAAGAAATTCTTAACTGTGTAGCTGCAAGTAGAAGAGGAGGCTACGGATTTTGTAGAATTAAGCAATAGCACAAACCTGATGCAGGGGGGAGAGAATGTACATTGCAAAAAGAAAAATGAACAGGACAGGAGGAGACAGAAAATATGAGGTAGAAAGGCAAAAGATAAAGTAGGTTTGGAGCGAGGACAAAGTTGAGGGTAATGAGAGAAAAGATAGGACAGAGAAAGGAGGGGAGAAAGCGTAAATAAGGAGGGTGGAAATTTATAGGACAAGAGATGACATTAGTAGAGAGAATACGAATCGAAAAATGATAGTGAGGACAGGACAATGGTGGATAAGGTGAAAAGGCTAGATGTAGAATATGGGTGATGCGGAGAAGTAAACTGAAGCAAAGGGTTGTGGAGGGGGAGATTTTCATGGGAAAGAATGAAGGACAAGTGGGAAGGGGAGATACAGTCTCTTCTGTTCATCCAACTGGAATAGCAGAGCGCTTGGGCAGCGTAAATGGTAATTACTGAAGAAGAGCACATGGGTGTGTTGTATCATGTTGAGTTCTATAAAACGCACACATTCAATTATCATTCATTTTTAGATGATGAGCTGACTTTAGACTTGTAATCAAATATGAGACTGAGAAGGGATGTCAACTATTTTTAGGGGTTGCCTAAACCAGCAATGATAGCAAAGTGGAGTCTCCTTATGACAAATGCCAACAAAGTAAGGGGTAGCATTCTATTAGTTACTGTTGTTCTAGAACACTATTTATTTTCCTTGAGAAACAGGACAGTCAAAAAGTTTTCCATGTTCTAGCACATGAAAGAGTCATCACCATCTTACAGTCTATGGCAACAATGAAATGTTTTAAAGCATTAACATGAGTGCAATGAAGATATTGGCTTGTCCAGAACAATCTTTAACTGTACTGTGGTTTTCGTTACACTACATTTCAAGGGTTGGCGTTGGAGGAAACTGTAGAGGTAGTTCGCTTGCAACGGAAAAGTTTGGCAAACCTCACACGAATTTGTCTTGTGTTGCTGCCATAAACTATAGGGTTCAACAGTGGTGGGACCAGGAGGTATACATTGCCCATGTGAATGGGTACATGGGACATGCTGTTGTAGTCAAGCCTGTGCACCATAGACAGGCCAATCAGTGGAATGTAGAACACTAAAACTGCACAGATGTGAGCAGCACAGGTGCGGAAGGACCTGAAGTTGGCTTCTTCCGGGGAGAGGCAAAGCACAGCCTTGATGATCAACGCATATGAGAAGGAAATGAACACCAAGTCGATTCCCATCACAGCAATTATTACAAAAAGACCATACACAATGTTAACATGGTGATCTGCGCACGCCAGCTTCATGGCATCCTGGTGTAAGCAGTAGGAGTGGGTAAGAACATTGCTCCCGCAGAATGGCAGCCGCTTCAAGAGGATAGGCAGGGGGACCATGAGGGTCACTGCACGAGTTAGTATCATCAGCCCAATTCTTCCAATCATTTTGTTCGTAAGTATGGAGGTGTATCGGAGGGGGTGGCAGATAGCAACATAGCGATCGAAGGCCATGGCCACTAGAATTCCAGATTCCATGGCTGATAGGAAATGGATGAAAAATATCTGAATCAGGCATGTGTCAAAGGCAATTTCTGTGTAATCAAACCAAAAGAGGCCCAACATTCTAGGCATGGTTGAAGTGGCAAGAAGCAAGTCAACGATGGATAGCATACATAGAAAAATGTACATGGGTTCATGCAGGCTTGGTGCAGTCTTTATGACGAAGACGATGAGCAAGTTTCCGAACACTGCAATGATGTACATAGAGCACAAGGGAAATCCCATCCAAATATGGAGGTCTTCTAGGCCGGGAATACCATTGAGGATGAAGACGGATGTGCTTGTCATATTATCTGACATCGCGCCTGCTGGTTGTTCCATGGAGGGTCAAATTTTCATGCTTCTTCTGCAATTGAAAATAAAACAATGTAATGAACAGAGACATCAAAATAAAACTGCGACACATGAATGTGACAAAATGTCATTAACTGAGTATATGGCCAATTCACAAATGTTTTTGGAAACAAACTGAACTTATGTTTACACAAAAACACTTTATAAGTTTAAATTTCCCAAACAGGTGAAAACTCAAGTTTGAAAATTTTATGCATACGGCGGCGGAACCTCACATTTTAAAGTGTAGGGTTAGAGGTCAAATTGTTCGAATTTGTGAGGAGCCCTCCAAAACTACATGGACATGAGAACATTTTTAATTTGATGGTATTAAGATCATTCCCTCTTACTGGAAATCTCTTTAATATATTTGTCTGGTAAAAGCTTAGGGAAGTATTTCACACGGAGGGGAAGCACAATCATATTTAAAGAGGATCTAGCGTAAGGGAATAAAATAGGGAGGTTTCCTGTAGAAAAAATAAGGAGTTTTACAGTAGAGAAAATAAATAGTTAAATGTGAAAAACAAGATTTGC
This sequence comes from Lissotriton helveticus, assembly GCF_964261635.1. Taxonomy (NCBI): domain Eukaryota; kingdom Metazoa; phylum Chordata; class Amphibia; order Caudata; family Salamandridae; genus Lissotriton; species Lissotriton helveticus. Next base: position 1,614,470,847 of record NC_136069.1, read on the forward strand.
TCAGCATAATTGTACAGAGATTTTTCGCCTCTTGGAAAATTTAGTTGAGCAATTTGTATGCTTTAGAGTACTCCATGTAATGTACAACAGTTGTAATTTTTTTGCAGTACTCCAGTTATTCTCACTAATTCCCCTTAAGCTTTTAAGTGCATAGGAAGACCCATTAAAGTTCTCTACCTGCCCTTCATAGTGCAGAGGATGACAACTCCTCGTTCTCTGTGAATGAAAAGAAAATACTTCTGGGGGGAAACAAATATCAGAAGTATTATCTGTACATAAATAAAACTATGGATGTGAGGAAACATCTTATCTTGCATCCAGAGTTAGTTTTCTTTTTCCTGTATTGCCAAAATGCACAGTTTGCTGACAAAAAAAGCAAAAGAGAAAGCAGACTACACTAATGGTGCGGTCTACTTTCACTTTTGATCTGTTTTGGAGAGCATAACTTGTTTTTCTCCTATTTACTTCTATCGAAGCCTAAATCATGTCTACTGTCCTGTATGGGATTTGAAAGTGTGCTGCTGCAGGATCGGATATCAGAAATGCAGATGTTTTTTCCCCCTACTCTGTTAGGCGCATGGAGAAAAAGCTACATTGTGTGACAAAAATGTTGTGCACTGGCTTGCAAGAACAGGTTACTGGCAGCGAATACTACGAGTCTCACAAGGCCAGTCCCAATCTGAAGCCCTGCTGCGAGGAATCAGGTTTTTGCATGCAGGAATCGGGAGACAAGCCTTGATTTCCGTAGTCTCCCTCCCTGAATCAGGAGGGTAGTCAGGTATGAGAGTTGGGAACGGGATGATGTCCCCTTTCCAGCATCGACTTTTCCTAGTGGATCCCTACTACGTGATTGCACTTGGGACACATTAGACCATAGACCACAAGGGAACATTGCGGGGGAGCAGCCCTCATGGGCTTGTGCTTCAACTTGCCCCAGGCCAATCAATGTATCTATCCGCCCCCCAGTGTAGACAATGGGTGTTTACTCCCAATCTGCCCCCCACACTCGAGGGGGGGTGGGGTAAGATGGCCAGTAGACACCATGTAAAGCAGCATTGCCTCTATTTCCTGGGGAGGGGAGATGGTGAGGCTCCCACTAAGCCTGACCATATTAGTGTTTCTGTACCTGTGATGGGAAGGATATGCGTTTACCTCCATACCACCCTCCTGGAGGGCCAGAAAACTCACTAAGATCCAGGGAAGGAAACATTTTTGGGGGGTGTGAGGGTACACCTGGGCATGAGCCACTGCTTTACCCCCACTCCCAGCCACATAAGTCTTTCTACCCTGGGGGGTGGATAGGTGGTGTTTATCTCCAATCTGTCCCAAGGGAGGGGCGGGGAGGGGGGGGGGGGAAAGAGAGAAAGCCGACCAGATACCAGGGAATATGGTTTTATTGGTGTTTTGGGGGGAGAGCATTCCTCCCAAGTACATGGGCTTGTCCTTCTCACAAACCTAGCTATAACGGTTTGGGGAGGCAGAGAGACAGTGTTTATTCCTAATCTACTCAATATGGGGCCAAAATGGTCACTAGACACTAAGGAATCAAAACAGCTTATTTTTTTGGGAGGTGTGGCACCCTGGACATGTGCCTGTGCTCTCCCCACTCCTATCCACATAAGAGTTTCTGCCCCCAGGGGGTCAGGAAGTGTTTACCCCTAATCCTCCTCCCAGGCGCAAAAAGACCACTAGACACCTGGGTATGGTAGCTGTACTGTTTTTGTGTAGTAGTGGGGCACCACATGGCCAAGTGTATCCCCATAACCGGGACCTGGCAAGCTTTCTGCCCTGTTGGGGATAGATTTGGGGAATATAACCCCAGTATACCCCTCAAGGGGCAGAAAGAATACTAGACCACCAGAGGAAAAAATGGTCCAAAAAATAAAGAAGTAGAGGGTTGGGGGACTCCCACCCAGGCATCAGGCTGTGGCCGCAGCTCAGAATATCAATATTAATGGGGTGACTCAGTGACCCGCAGAAGGTGGGGAACTACTAGAATAACTACTAGTATACAGGAACAAATGGTTCTGTAGGGAAGTGTAAAATTTATTTTAGATCATGTATATCCTGGTAAACCAGGAAATACCAATGAATAGAGTGACACACATCTTAAACAAAAGAAAATACTTGATACCGAGGCAAAAATTAACAAACTTAGATATATTAGTTTTTCTTATACCGTAGAGAAACACAAATGTTACATATCAAAAAACACAAGACTGTCAAATGACATGAATAACAAATTAGTGGCATACAAACGTGTGCTTCACATGTAAAATAATACACGACTCATGACACTGTACAGAAAAACACAGATATTCAATTGGGCATCCGTTTACAATTCTTCAATATACTTAGACATATTTTCTCTTTTCTTGTTGCTAGAAGTGAGAAATAATGGTACGGAACGCCTATTCTTATTGACGACATTTTGACCCTGTCCACCAAGTGTGTTCATAAAAACATCACAACGGGTTTTCCTCAGGACTAGAGAGAGAGAGTACAGCCTGATCAAGATAGTCAGGAAAAAACACACAATCCTCATCAACGTATCGTAGAAGGTGAAGGATCATGCGTATCCAGTGATAATAAATTAGGTCCTTACTGGACCTAGTATGTAAAAAAAAGGATCCAAGTGGGATATATTTCTACAACGATAAGGTGCTACAAGTGTTAGACCTTAAACAGAGGTTTTACAAATACCTCTTTGATCCTCAAAGGATTCTCTTAGCATTGAAAGTAGAGATGTAATGAACCCAACGTCCGGCATGTAGCTCCGTCCACACTCAAGCCCATAATAGGCACAAGAGTCTTTCTGCCTTCCTGGGGGAGTTAACACAAGCCTGCTCACAGGAATGGAGGGTGCAAAAAGACCAGTAGACACGAGGGTATGTTTTAGAAAACAAATATGGGGTGAGGGAAGACCGTATTAGTGTTGGACCTATCCTCCACCCCTAAAGCCCCAACAGTCTTTCTGCCCACTGGTGTAAAGGGCTTTACCTGTCCCAAGGCAAGCAAACTGTACTTTGTTTTTTTTGGGTCATAGTTTTGACATACTGAGAAGCAGATTAGGGGTAAATCCAAATTTCCTCTTACTTGCCATGCTGAATTGTTTCACTATTCAGCTTATGCCCTGGAACAAATACTAAACCCAGAGAGTTTTGAAAACCACACACACATGGGCATCCAGTGTGATGAGCCTTGCATGGAACACACAATGTTTTCTTACACATAATGCTCTACAAACAGCAAACTTTGCTAAAAAGTAAGCATTTTACTCACATTTCTGTGATGGAACTTATGGAATTTGCAGGCACCCAAACATTCATATCACCCATCCCTTTCCCACTTTTCCCAATAAAAGTGATATGCATTTGTGTGGCTGAACCTAGTGCGTGTGACACAAAAGGCCCCAGAACTTAATATAAGAAATCAGCAATAGGAGGAGCTTTTGTGTTTGGAGTTGTGCTCATTCACTATCAAGGGAAACTTGCCAAACCTAGACATTTCCGAAAATTAGATACAGAGGGTAGTCCAGAGTAGTGTGCCTTGCATAGATCCCATATGTTTTCTTATTCATAAAGTCTTGGTAACCTCAAACTTTGATTGAAATCATGCATTTTCATTTTATTTCTGAGATGGAAACCTACGTAATCTCTAGGGATCCACAACATTCCTACAACACCGTGATCCCAAAAATGTCCTCATTAAATAAATAGATATCCCACTTGTGAGGTTGTGCTCTCGATCGGAATGAATCAAACCAGGTAAAATGTGAGTCAATGTGCAATCTCACATAGGTAGTGGTAGGTAATTTGGGAATCCTCTATCCCAGATTCCACAATTTTCCTTCACCGAAATATGATGAAAATGTATGTTTTTAGCCAAAGTTACTGGTTTGCAATGTTTTCTGCCTACAATATCTAACAATGGATGGAGTCTCAGACCTCTGACTGACAAATAACGCGCCTAGAAGTCAGTAAGTAAATCAGACTTCGTGCTGGCACTTAGTAATAGACCAGTAACATCTAATGATGCAAATCAAGCTGCCACAGATTTTCATAGCTGGTTAAAGAAAGCTGCAAATAAGGTTGCACCCGAAATGACTATGAAACCACAACAAAAAAAGTCTTGTCTCCCTGGTACCCTGCCAACCTTAAATTAATAAAAATGAAGTGTAGGCAAATAGAACGTATTTGGAGATCTCAATATGATGATGTCCACCGTACATACTACATCTAGCCTCAGAGGAGGTCAGTGTGTCACTATCTCTGGTATTAAATACAATTTTGTTATCATGGGTTTTTCCTAAGGCCTGGAAACAAGCTTGTATCCGTCCCCTTCTAAAAAAGTCCAAGCTGGATCCGCTTAACGAAAATAACTATCATCCCATCTTCTGTCTACCGTTTGCTGCCAAAGTTCTTTAGAAGGCTATAAATCTAGAATTTACATCATATTTAGAGACAAATAGGATTCTGGAAAATAGGCAACATGGTTTCCGTTCAAAACACTCTACGGAGACAGCCTTGATCATGGCAGCAGAGGAAATCCTTAAAGGTGATGGATGTAGGAGGAAAGGCTATACTGGTCCAGCTCGATTTAACAGCATCCTTTGATACTGTAAGCCATGTGGTATTAATTCAAAGACTACAGGATGCAGGTATCAGTGGTACAGCTTTCACCCTCCTATCCTCCTTTTTATCGTCTAGAACGCAAATGATCCACTGGGATGGAGACTGATCAGAGGAATTTACACTTCCTGGTGGAGTCCCTCAAGGCTCGGCCTTATCACCTACACTTTTTTAACATTTACGTAGCCCCTTTGGCTAGATTAATAAAGAGTTACAGCTTCACATTAGTGTCATACGCGGATGACACGCAGCTTATAGTTTCTGTAACGAATTCAGCGGATGGTATGGCAGCCGATTTTTGTATTTGCATCTCTGCGTTGATGACCTGGATGAGCTCTAACTTTTTGAAGTTGAATACTGAGAAAACGGGGGTTTTGGACCAAACTTCAAGACCTCCATTTTCTCAGTATTCAACTTCAAAAAGTTAGAGCTCATCCAGGTCATCAATGCAGAGATGCTATTTGGAATCAACTATGGTGGCCTGGTACAGCTGGCACTAGTCCTGTGCCAGCTACAAAGGCTAGGAATCTTGGAGTCATGTTTGATACTAATTTCACTTGGGCATCGCAGATTAACCAAGTCTCTTCTGCATGCTTTTTTATGCTGAGGGGGTTAACAAAGATTTTTCTGTATATCCCTTTCCACTTGAGGAAAACAGTGGTAGTAGCTACGATTTTATCTAGAATCGATTATTGCAACGCCATCTATTTGGGAGCAGGCGCAGCTCAACTTGCCAAGTTTCAATCTATTCAAAACGCGGCAGCCAGAACTTTGCTTGGGCTACCTAAACATCATCCCACATCGAAAGCTATAAAACAGCTTGACTGGCTTCCGGTACGGCGACGTATCGATTTTAAGACGCTTTGTCTGGTGCACAAAGCTTTGTTTGTCGGCGGAGCTGAGGAAGTGCAATTCTTGTTTTCACACTACATTCCTCTGCGGCCTTTAAGGTTGTCCACCTCTGGCCTAGTACAAGTCCCTAAGATAAAAAGAGTAAGATGTGGAGGAAAACGGTTTTCCTTTTTAGCTTCCCAGAAATTAAGACATGGCTTTTTTCCCAACCCTAATGTGTTAGTGGTTATAGCTCAGTCTCTTTACCTCAGCGCCAAGACGCCTTGGCAGTAGTGCGCTTTATAAATACCTTCAGTCAGTCAGTTCTGAGTAAACAGGAAACGTTAGGAGATCCACACAAGTTACACCACCCTGGACTCTCCAGGGTGTCTAGTTTAAGGGAATGTCTTGGATTGGTTGTGTTCCATGGGTGTGGTGGTCGAGACCAGCCCCAAAATCTGCAGCTACAAACATTGCAATTTTTTTTCATCAGTTGGTTTTTAGTGGAAGATTTTGGTCTGTTCATGTTGCATTTGAGACCTTTCCTATCCCAGGCGCTACCATTTTTAATCAGACAATGTGTGGGAGCAGAGAATAGTAGAATATTTGATAGCACCCATTAGATTTCTCTGCATTTGTGGCTTCCAACAAGATTTTTTGCTAAATGCTCTCTAAATCACATGATAGTATGGGTAATAACAAATTCAGAGGTTTACAAATAGCCACTGCTCCTAAACTCAGTAGCTTCTTGACATTTCAGAAATACACAGATTTCTTTTTATATCATGTTTCATTGATTTTAATTTACCAAGTGAATTAGTGTATAGTCGGTACACAATGAAAAATCATTCTAAGAGGCAGCTCATTTGTTGGCTCTGCACAACGCATGTTTTTGGAGAACATGCAAACCCTATATATTCCCGCTACTAAAAGGGTCTATCAAATTTACTGGTATATTGTGTGTTTTTTTTTTTTTAAATCGGCTACTGTGACAACTAAATTACAGTTGGAAATTTCACAAATTGCTACTTTCCCAACTACTTTTTCATTATTTTTTTTTATTTCAACTGTTCGTTTCTTTGGAAAACTGGAGGCATGTACACAAATAACTCCTTACTGAATTCAGAATGTTGTCTTTGTTTCAGCAATATTTAGCTTTCTGGGATCACCCATGGGTTTTGCACCTCTTTCTACCACAAACTTCAAGTAGGTTGAAACCACAAAAGTAATGGAAAATGCACTAACTAAAACAATTGTTATTTTCTTTATAGAACTCCACTTGTTCTTGAAACCTGAGAAGATGACAATCGTAAAACAGGTAAAACAGCAAACCCCTCATTGGATGCCATTTTTTGGAAAAAACGCCCTCATTTTCTTGCCCAGCACGTTTTTCCTATTTTGACATCAACCAAAAATTAGCTTATATGTTTGCTATTTTCTCATGTAACTCCAGGGGAATCTACAAACCCTGGAGACCATTCGGATCCCCAGTATGTGGGTAAAAAAGGAAAAGCATTTGGCATGGATTGCTTATGTGGAAAAATGATATGAAGGCTTAAGAGCAAAGCACTGTGTATATATAAAGTAATAAGACTCAGCACCGACTGTGGAAAAGCCTCAGTTACTAAGCAGTCAGCTCCTAACTTTGTGCAAATAAGGAGTATGTTTTTTTTATTTTTAAACCAGACCTTTGAGAAGTGAACTCATTAATCATGCCACTTTAGTTAGGAAAAGTTTGTATTTATGGTTCTATTTTGAAACATCTTCTCACAATTACTATACAAACCTGCTACTATTTTAGGAAGACTTCATATAAAAAAAAAACAATTGGTATTTTTAAAAAACGTTAAACATGTTACCTTTCCACCACTTGAAAGCGTTGTTTGATACCCATAGCATAAATACATTGGTAAAGCGTTGTTATCAATTTGGTGTTACTACGGCTACTCATGACTTTCTCTATGGTACGGCCTTTTCTAAACCTGATCTAAGTGGGTTTTAAAGGCAGAAAGAGGAAGTAAATTGAAGTCGGTTTAGTTTCTGTAGTTTTCCCTCCCTGCTCTTTCCCTAGAGACTTAGCAGCAAATTGGAGGCTTGTGAGAGGCTAGTGTTGTCATTGGAGGTCAAATAGGGCACAATGTCAATTTCGATGCCTTGAGTTTTAGGGAATTGACATCTATGAGTGAAAGGCAGTTTTTTAATTTTTTTATTTCAAATACTTTTATTGATTTTTCAAAAGTAACAGAAAAACAACAGAAAAAAAATATAGAAGTGCTGGTCACATCAAGGTTAGAACAACATATATATAACCCCGTAATAACCCGAAGAAATGAACTCCTAATAACCGAATGAAGAAAACAGAAGAAGAAAGCAGAGATGAAAGAAAAAAGAAAAAGGGGAAAAAGAGCAGTAGACATACACTATGGAATTTCTATGTGATGTAACACAGGAGTAACCCAGTAAAAACATATGTACCTTCCAGAGAATCTATAATACAAAGATTATAGCGAACTGCAAAGAACTAAAGTAACAATATGTATATAGATAAAAATATAAACATACTATACTGTCGAGACAGAACAGTTGAACTCACGTTTATGAGAGACAAAATAATTGTCCAAGGTATACCACATTGATCTGAAAGAGGGTTTCCATGGAGAATGTTGTAAAGAAATTTTATCAGCACCCCTCAGGTAATTAATCCAACCATTATAGGATGTCTTACTAATGTTGTTCTAGTTAGTAAGAACCATTTTCACCGCAGAGGTCAGCAGAAGATCGAGGAGAGCTTTATCGGAGTCAGAATTTAAGCTTGACTTCAAAAAAGCCATAGGTAAGGTAGAGAATTCTTTGATCAATGTACAATTAATCAGATCAGTTAAAAAAAAATCAAAAATCTTATCCCAAAAGGGCTTCACAGACGTACAATGTAGCATACGATGGGCTAAGTCGCCCAATTCTTGATTGCAATTCCAACATATTGCATTATCTCTTATCCCTAAAAAGAATAAACGAGCAGGAGTCCAGAAAGCTTTATGTAAAAGTCAATACTTGGTTTGAGAAAGTACCAGAGATATTTTATTACAAGAGAGACAGAGCTCCACAATTTCAACCATAAAGAATCAGATGGCGGGACAGAAGATTGCGAGTCCCAAAACGCTACAGTCTTATTATTGAGATTAGACGTTTTAGGACGAAGGAGTTTATACATCTGAGAAACTTGATGTCCTAATTTGTTAATTTTGTCCACGAACATTGGTAATGATGGTTTTACAAGAGATAATTTGGATTTTGACAAAGCAGTCGTTAATTAAAAAAGTTATAGAATTCAATATCAGGTAAATTATATCTAGTTTGTAGGTCTAAGAATGTAACTGGGTAAGAGGTATTTTCCAGTTGAAGAGGGAAAAGATACCTTTTTTAATCCAGGAATCGAAGGTTAAGCTTTTGCCCTTATAGAATATTTTACTGTTGTACCGTAGTGATTCCATTTTAGAGCCCTTAACACTGTTCTTCAGTTTACTATCTATCTTTAGTAATGCCTATTTAGTATTTTTAAAGATAGGCTTGGAAGTAGATGGATTAAGGTAGTTAGTTGTAAGTATTGAAAGAGGGTTTAGATTATTAAGGATAGCCTTTTCTACTTCTAACCATACTGGCATAGAACCCACCGGGGGAGATGACCAATATGAACCTTGTTTTGCTAAAAAAGCAGACTGATATAATCTAAAGTCTGCTAGATTCACACCTCCTAATGTTTGGTCCAACCTCCGTTTTTTAATGCTAATTCATGCTTTTTTCCGTGGCAAATGAATTTAGTAAGAAGACTTATCTAATTTATGATGAAAATTATCTGTCAATAGAAGCAAGGTAATAAGATAATTAACTAAAGGGGTAATCATCATTTTTATAGTTTCAATTCTTCCCCACCATGTGATAAATTTCGGAGACCAAGAATCCAAAAGTTTTTTGATATTTCTAATATTACTTTCTCATTCTGATGAAGGGTATCCAATATATTATTACCAAATTTGATTCCAAAATATTTTATATATCCAGATTGCCAAGTTAGACAAGATTCTCCTAAAATGTCTCTAGTACAGTGCACATTTAACGGTTTAACTTCTGATTTGTCTCTATTGAGTTTATAACCAGAGTGAACGGAATATTCTGTGATTGTGTTCATCAGGGCGCAAATTGATGATTCTGGTTGTTCTGTCACTATTACGATGTCATCTGCATAAGCGGGTAATTTGATTTGAATGCCATTAATATCCACTCCTGTGATACTCCGATTTAGATAATATCCTGTATAAGAGGTTCCAAAGCTATTAGGAATAAGGATGGAGACAATGGGAAACCTTGTATGGTTCCCTGTTGAAGAGTAAAAGACAGGGAACTATTGACAGCAATACGAGCTGATGGTTTTAAATAAAGAGACATAACCACATAACACCTGCCAGTTCGCTTAGTATCTTATTATATTCATATTTCTTTTGTGTTAATAATGTAAGAGTAGTAGTATCGTGTAATGATGTAGCATGAGAAGACTCAAAATTTGTAATCTCTTGTTCAAGCTGGATTAGTCCCAGATTCGTACGTTTCTTAATTTTTGTTCTAATTTCGGTTAATATTCCCCTAATGGTGGCTTTTAGGGCATTCCAGAGAGTATTCACATTTGTATCAGTATTGTTGTTATGTCTAAGATAATGTAAAATAGCATCTTCGATTTTCTTTTTACCCTCAGGATCACTTAAAACATCATTATTAAAACACCATCTTTTAGGCACTGGTTCATTATGGCACCCTGCCAATTTAAGGCTAATGCAAGAATGGTCAGACACCAACCTAGGGGCTATATCCGAATGTTCAATTAGCGGCGTATAAGAACCGGATATGAGAATATAGTCTATTCTGGTGTAAGACTTATAAGGAGTCGAGTAGAAGGTGTAATCTCTGGTGTCAGTATGTTGAAGACGCCAAGAGTCTTTGAGATTAAATTTAGAGGAAATGGTTTAGATGACAGTATGTGAGCCTGTACGGTGATAATGACAGGTAGATTGTCTATCAAGTATCGGGTCTAGAGGGATATTAAAATCCCCTGCTACTAAAATGAGGTCCTCTTGTGGAAGACCATCAAAAGTGTTAGAAATACCAGCCCAAAAAGTCGGACCATCAGTATTAGGGCCATAAATATTAACCACAAGTCTGCCCTCATTATCATGTGATTGTGATTGAAGCAAAATGTTAGATTTTTTTGATAACATTGTAATCACACCCCATTTTTGTGGTCAGCTGGAGAACAGGCCACCTGTGAAATCCAGTTACTTCTGATAAGGTTAGTATCATCCTTAGATAAATTTGTCTCTTGCAAAACTATAACATCTCCTTTAGTTTTAGCCACATAATCAAAAATCTTCAGACGCTTGATCGGGTGATTGAGTCCTTTAACATTTAAAGACACTATATTAACGCCTTCTGCTGGGGTATGTTGTCTATTCTGAGCCATCACATAATAAGCTGTGTTTCTGATACCTCAGGTATATATACCAAACAGCAATTGCTGGCCAATTGAGGAGATGACATACCTGTATAGAGAATTGCATAACCCCCGATAAGGATAAATTCAAGTACAAAGTTTGGGTTCATTGTATTAGGGGAGAATCAAAAATTTCAGGTACTCTTGCAAAACAATCTCAAAAAGAAACCTAAGCAGATAAAGATATATGACAAAGAGTGTGAAAAGAAAGAAGACAAAGAAGTAGAAAACAAAAGAAAAATAGAAGAGAAGTGCGAGAAACTTCCAGACATAAACCAGGTCAGTAATAGAAACGGCCCCCCACCCCACCCTTCCCTGAATACCTCGAATGTAGGAGGTGCGACAGCAGGAGCGTCAAACCGTCTCACGGAGTTAGTAGAACCATAAACTTATAACACAATTCTCCCGGAGTATCATATATATAAAAGATTGAAACATATCTAGGAGAAACCTTCAAGACACTTCTAGAGACATTAAATATAAATATATACATTTCAAAATTAGAGCCTATTCAAACAATACTGATACCGGGGAATAGAAAAAGACCAGCATCAATTTCACTAATGATGATACAACCAGGACAAGTGTCTTTGTCGACAACAGCAGCCTTGTGAACAGAGGTAGATAGAGGCATACCATATTTAACAGCACCAGTTACCAAGTCAATCTCCAACCTTAAGATGGAAAGAGAGGTGATTTCCTTTTGGTAGATGACGGTTGCGAAGCATCCATGTCCTGAATGATTGGATCTTCCAGATGATTCGCAAGATCCCTAGGATAGTTGAAATAATGATGTCTCCCGCTGTCAATGATTCTGAATTTAGTAGGACCAACAAAGGAGAACTGAATATTTTTGTCTCTTAGTTTGTCACGAAGAGCCAGAAAACCCTTCCTAGTATCCACAGTAGGCTTGGAATAGTCCTGCGTGAAGATAATCTTGTGCCCGTTCCAGACAAGTTGACGATTCTTACGAGCAAGGCTAAGAATAGCTTCTGTCTGTTGAAATCTCAGAGGCTTACAAATAATAGGACAATTTGTTTTTCTTGTGGTGGATTTAAAAGTAGGAATCCTGTGCACTCTGTCCAGCTCAAAGAGATCATCAAACTTTATGTTAGTAAAAAAAAAAAATTGATACTTGTATAGCGCACTACTCACCCGCAAGGGTCTCAAGGCGCTTGTACGAATACCGCTGTGGAACCCATCCTGGCTTTCCCTGTGAGGTGTCCACTCCTGGGTACCCCCAAGGGGGAGGCCAGGCATCCTTAGCGTTGTGGGGGCCGTTGTGGAGATTAAGCAAGCTATTACCGGGATCCAATCCTCGAGGAAAGCTAAACATGAACCTACAGAGTCTTCCGACCCCGCCGGAACACCAAGAATTCGAATGTTACCCTTCCGGTTACGGTCTTCAAGCTCTGCTGTTTGTCTTTGTAGCGTAGTTGTCAAGTTTCTCAGGGACTTCACCTCATTACTTGATTTAATTGAAATATCTTCCCATCACTAATTCTTTGTTCGGCCAATGCTAACCTAGTATTGACTTTATTCATGTCCGCTCTAATGGCTGTTATTTCGAGTTGAATGGCGTCCGTAGTTTGTTTGGTAGACTTAGCTAAGTCAAGGACATCAGCCAATTTTTTAAGAATCATGTCCAGCGTTAATGTCAGTTTCATTTTAATAGGGGAATCAAAGCGTAAGGGTTCACCTTTTGTTCTTTTATGTTGGAGCTTAGATTCTCTGTCCGCCATTTTCTAGACCCCTTAATATTCCGAGAGCGCTCTTTACTATAAACCTCACAGAAGAAGGGTGTACATCAGTTGATTTGAAGACACTGTAGGAGTGGCAGGGTTGTGGCACAGCGGCTAGGGCAGCTGACTCCGGAGCTCAGGGCTTACGGTCGAACCCTGGCGCCAGCGGCAGCTCAGTTCAGCACCATGTGATTCTGGGCAGTGGCTCACCCAATCCTGTTACTCTCATCGAACTGCTGCCATTTTAAGCCTCTGAGCTCCCGTCTGTGTCTAAGAAGCAAACAGCGTTTTCTCTCAACTTAGGGCATCGTAACCACTGCAAAGGCATCCTCTTGAGCGGCGTAACTTCCAAAACCGGAAACGTTAGTCGTGGTGAATTTAGCGGTCCTCTACACTCTGGGAATCCAGCATTTACTCTCCGTACCGACGGAGTGACACGATCAGGCAGCCATCAGCTCTGCCTTCCAAGCCACAACCCCGGAAAGGCAGTTTTTAATTCAGGCTATACGAGGTTAGACATCTCCATTGTGTCTCTAGGGGGCACAAATGTGCATAAATATGATATTTATTGAAACAAAAACAAAAAAAAACAAAAACTATTCTTTGAAAGTGTTATCAATTATTATGGGCTCAATTAGCACAAATAAATCTGCAAAATTATTGGAGGGTGGAGCTGTAAATCTCTACAGTGTGTTTTTCTTTCTTTCACAGAAGCAAGTCTGAAACCTCTACACTTCAGAGTAGGGTTCTAAGCATATGATTGAAATGTCATGTCTGTCTTCTATTCCCAGAAAATGACATAGCGCAGATTTAAGCACAGTATGAATGGGGCGCATTGAGAAAAATGCTCATTTTATTTTTCTCACACAAGGGAAACATTATTCCCCAATGGGGAAAGTCCTTTCTCTATGCCCCCTACAAATCTGGGAGGTTATCCGAGGTCTTTCATCCTGGAAGGGGAGTTAACCTTGTCAATGGCTAAAGTGACTTCCTGACCGTTTCCAGGTGGGAAAGGGTCAGATTTCAATCTTATGTACATGTGCTGACACTTTAAAAGGCAAACCAAACCTTGCAAACCCCCATTGATGTTGATTCACCAAAAAAGTAGCGAAAGGGATATCATCCAAATTTTCAGCCGTTGATTCCATCACAGATAGTGACATCACATTTCTTTTTTACCCGGATGAGGTTAGAGAAGGCGTTACCACATGACTTTTGACATAATGGTGTCAAGGTATTGAACTTAAAAAAGCAAGAGTTAATGAAAGATTAAACATTATGGGCCCGATGTAGGTAAATAAGATTTACCGATTCATAAATACCGAATTTTACCGATTCGGTATTCATGAATCGGTAAAGCTAATGTAGGTAATTTTTCGGTAAAAAATTCTGAATTCTGTAATTACAGAAATCGGTATTTGTCATTGATTCCTATGGGCCTTGAAGCCCATAGGATTCAATGGCAAATACCCATTCGGTAATTATAGAATCGGTAAAATTACAGAATTGCCAAGGGGGACAGGGTGTCACTTTGACACCTTGTTCGACCCCTGTCTGTGGCTTGTGTGCCATGTGACACACATACATGCCCTTGGCTGCATGTGTGTCACATGGCACAACATACATGCCCTTTAGGGCATGTATGTGTGTCACATGGCACAGGTGTACATGCAGAGATGTGCAAGTACACAGGTATTCGTTATTTACCATGCAATAGTATTACATGGTAAATAACGAATCGGTAAGGGCCTGTGGCACTGTTTTCAGTGCCACCTACATATTGATTTACTGATTCGGTAAATTTACAGAATCGGTAACTTTACCGATTCGGTAACTTTACCGATTCGGTAAATATACCGATTCTGTAAATTTTAAGGCCCCTACATCTCCATTTGCAAATACCCGTCGGTAACGGCCAAAATCGGCCGTTACCGACCGGTATTTGCCGACCTACATCTGGCCCTAAGAGCCTAATTCACAAAGGGCTTTCTCATTGAGGAGATTCCACCAGAGCGCTAAGAATCCCTCATGACTGCCGGGCCTCCACCACAAGTGCAGATGCCCTTTGTGAATCAGGCCCCACGTGAAAGGAAAATAAAATATTGCAATAGTTTTCTAAAGGAGATAGATCTCGATTTTTGCATATGGAATAAAAATAGATTTGTATCTTGCATCTGCTTTATAAACATTTTATTTTATTTAATCATATATAAATACAAGTGGGCAAAATCCTCATGATTGCACGTTGTGGGTGGTCCTATAATTGTGGTCCTATTCTGTGCCCCTAAAAAACCCTTCTAGAGACAGTGAGGATACAAGCAAATAAATTAGAAACCAAACAGTTTTGAAAAAGTAGCTGAAATAAAACAGGGCTCAAAAGAGCCCAGTTTTTCTTCAGTTCTTGCTACTGCCTTAGTGATCTCCCGGGCCAGGGAGTGTAAACACAGTGTCAAGAGTCACACTGAGAAAGCTAGTGGGTAACTGCTGCGATCCTCTACACCCTCTAAATGATGTCCATCACAACATCTAATTTCCATCTTTTGTGTGTAATTTCCTACTGCAGATTTCAGCAAATCCTTCAGTGGTAAGTGCATGTACACCTACCAGGAATAATTTTGGAAGGTGTAAATAAAGGTATTTTCTGTCCGTAAATGTAAATCGGGCTCTTTGGGTTATAGTTTCAAATCATGTGGAAAAGTTAGACAAGTAATTACTTTTTCCATGGAAGGGAGGCAAGAGTTGGTGGTTGAGAAACTTAAGCCGAAGTCCAAAGTGTTAAGTGAATATATTCTTATGCTTTAAGTCCATGATAACAGAGTGATGCAGGTTGTATGTCTGGGGGAAATGTGGATGAAGAGCGTTACAAAAAATGTAATTGAAACAAACTACCAACATGAGGGAATAGGAATTTGAAAACTTGAGTCAAAATAGGACATCATCATTTGGTAATTCTTATCCGGTTCAAAACTTGGGAAATGTTTAAATTTATTGCAGAACTCTTAAACACGTCTTGTGCCTCAGGACAATGCAGTGAAGGTCTAAAATGGCCACGTGACCACCAGCCACAATTTTTAAGTGGAGTATGGGCAGCGCATGGGCTGCTCTGTGAAGCATGCTGTATTCCGGTATGGACTTGAAGCTCCACCCACTCTCCACCCATATTTTTTATTGCCTTGTGTCACTGTCCTTTGGAAACTGAGGCTTTTCATTAGTCAATATGCTTAGTAGTCCCACCTTAGTACCGCCTGGTCTCATTTTGTAACCTCCCATGAGGACACTCCCTGTTACATGTGTTGTTACTAGCTAGGCTTTAAGTTCAGTCTCCGAGTACTATTTGCTTAAATGGTTTTCTCCTGCCTGCTGTTGCATGCAGGAATCGCTCTCCCGCCATGCCATAGCACGCCATGCCACGCTCATACAGTGGCGGCTGTGCCTTTGGTTTATTTGCAAAAGGAACAAATGATAGACGGAATGCTGAACATTGCAAACATTAACCCCCAGACATAAAGATCTGGTTTATTCCATCAATTTTTTGCTCATCACACCACTCCCAGTTTGGACCCAGCCATATGCAAATCAGTCTTGACCCTGTTCCTTATGGAAACACTCCAGCCCGAACTGTCAAGCCAGGTCCTCCCTGGACCGGAAACAAGCATCCTGGGACTGGTTTCGGGGCATCACCCTTCATCAGCCAGTCTAGCTTGAATCCAGTGCTCTGCATTTGGTCCATCATCTGTGTGTCCTTTGCTTTGGTTTATTTGCGGCACCGAACACGGCTGTATGTTTTTTTACTATTCATTAACTTTTTTTTAACTGCCGCATGCACACTTTCACTTTAATGGCAGCCATGCCCCTTTCCTTAGACAAGCCAAGTCAAAGGGAGGGGGTGATGCCACCATTAACCCCTTCCATGCGTCGGACGGCCGGCGGCCGTCCGACGTCACGGTGGGCGTGTGCGGAGGACGGCCGGGGGCCGTCCGAACCACGCCCACGCCGTAAATCACCCGCACCGCGGCGGAATTTTCGCCGCGGTTAAGGGGTTAAAGTGAAATCGCAGCATGGGGTGTTTTTACAAAGAAATAAACATTTGTTTGTCAACTTGACAAAGCAATGCTTTTTTTGGAAAAGCGCCCCATACTGTGGTTTCACTTTCATTTTGGCAGTGCACCCCCTTTCTTTAGATGCAGCTCTTCTAAGAAATTGGCACAGGCTACATTAAAGTGAAAGTGCTGCAGGGGCGCTTTTACAAACAAGCATCTGCAATGCAATAAATCTCGCATTTAGGAGAGTTTCTTAAATGAAATACCTATTGCATTACAAATGCTTGTTGTTTATTCTTCTTGGATAGGTCTTGTACCCTTTCGCCCTACTATTGGCTGTCTGCTCAGTGGAGTCAAGTACGTGTTGCTTTGAGCGTCAGGCAAATCACAGTGCTTCTGGATGAGATGATGCATTCCTAGTCTATTTCCTTTTTGTTGGGCTTAATTTGGTACTTAATTTGTGCCGGTTGGGGCCTCCGACACTCTTTTTTGGGGACCAGAACCTATTTTTCCTCATCAGATGTTTCACAAGAGCAAAAGAGAGAAAAACACACTAAGGGGAAAAAGGGGAAAGACGGGAAAGCGGTCACAAATGGAGAAAGAAGGAAAGTGCAAGAATGAGAAGGAAAGGTAGTGCCTGGAAGTCAATTAAGGAGACAGGAGGTGGATTCCAGACTGCTTTGACATTTGGCACGTTGGTGCTGGCCACCGGCTTGTGAGCAGACCTTTGGGCACCGGTACCTATTCTTATACAAATTAAACACAGGGCTATGATGAGATTTTGCAGCAGATGGGAAGCCCCTTTGCCTTTGTGGATCTTCTAGAATTGGTCACCATGTACAGCCTCCATAGCAGAGATTCTGTGCAAAATTAGTTCCAATGTTTGTAACATGTTTGCTCCCGCTATAGCCACTGTTAGTGGTTCGTTACGCAGTGTTCGCATCTTGAAGAGAACTACCAAAGTTATATCCTTTTTTTCCCTCCACCTCAAAGTCTTGAATGCTTATTGCCTCAGAGGATAGTGGGAGGGGAATAAAAGCAACCAGCAAAGTAAGGGTCGTAATAACTGTGCTCAAAGATCCACTCTCTGATTGGCCACGACAGGACACGGTAAAATTGGTGATGATAGAGGGGTTTCCAGACACTGTTCTTACAGGTTTTGAGCTCTCAGCCAGTGGAGTGATTGTCACTATGGAACGAGAACTAACAGGCAGAGCTTTAAGTGGGCCGTGTCTCACCGGTGCTGAGCAACGGCAGTTTTTAGGTTGAGGCTACCGTCGCACTGCAAAGCAGTGGGCGGAGCCGAAGATCTTATGACTTCTACAGTGGGTCTTTAACCCGCCTCTCTCTTCCATTGGCTAGCTTCATAAATGAAGGCTAGACATTGGAAGAGATGCAAGTCACTCAGGGCTGGAGCAGATTCGTGGGCGTTTCTTGCTTTTTTTTAAGCCCGTCCCTTTTTGTTCGTCATTCGGAGGTGTGCGTTTACTTTTTTTTTTTTGGGCGGCGCTTTTGTTTTGCCATTTCCTCCGACCGCCGCCGGAAGAAGTCGTCCTCAGGTGAGTGCTTATGGTCCTGCCCCCCCTCGTTCGTGCTTGCTGTCCTGCCCTCCCCCCGCGCCATACTTGACTGACAACAGCCCTCAGAACCCCGTGCGTCACTGGAGCGACTACTCGAGTGAAGGACCCGTCCTCTAGGACATGTCGGGCTCTGAAGGAGGGCGTTGGGGCTTTCTTTTCGGTGTCCTGTTTTCGAGTAAGATACGAATCAGACTTCACTTTTTCAGAAGCGCTGTAAAGAAACGGGGTGTATTGGAGTGGGTGAAAGGGGGGCTGCGGGAGGCAGGCCTGGAGTTCCAAGCGACAGAAAGTACGGAGCTGTCCGATAAACGGCGGGAGAACAGCGGACGGTAATGCTGGCGCAGACTTTGCACAAAGATTACCGGACGGTATCTGCAGGGAGCGAGTGGACACCAGGAAAGAGTTACAAGTGCTTATACTTCAAACGGAGACTGTTTCATACCCCTTGCACTTAGAATAGCCCGAAAAATGGAAGGAAAAGGCTGTACCCAAAGAAAGGGGATGGG